>NC_090932.1:1609308127-1614308127 GCF_040938575.1 Ambystoma mexicanum
GGGATGGCTGTGTAGTGCTTTGCAGATTGTAGTGCAGTGGGACGGCTGGCTGTGTAGTGCTGCTTGGATTGTAAGTCAGTGGGATGGCTGGCTGTGTAGTGCTGCACGGTTTGTAGTGCAGTGTGATGGCTGGCTGTGTAGTGCTGCACTGTTTGTAGTGCAGTGGGATGGCTGGCTGTGTAGTGCTGCATGGCTCTATATTGCCTGGGTTCTATGGTGATTCTCAGCAGGCTGTTTTCACAGAAGCTCGGTTCCCCATGCAGGCCCGGTTTTGGTGCTGCAGGGAAACATCATTCCCCTTGCACGACCCTTCCCTTGACTCTACAATGTGGGGGACACCCCCGCAACCAGGGGTGCCGGATACATGGGTGCTATCCAGAACCAGGCCGCCCACTGCAGGAAAGGTCAATTGCGTGAAAGTCCCCATATTTTACGATGGGACTTTTTTTTGTTGTTGCTGCCGGCTACCTCACCCCGCCCCTGCAGGGAAAACCAAAGCTCTACGCCCCTGCCCGTAATCCCCGTTTCCTCCTCCGCCCACTTCCCCAACGCCCTGTCGCTTCAGCGGGAGACACCCCCCGGACTCTGCAGAGACCACTGAGGGAGGGGAGGATAGTGAGTGGCAGCGGTGGAGGTGCAGGTGAGGGGTACCAAAAAAGGAGGGAGGAACAGTGGAGGAATTCAACCCCCACATGAACATTCTTAAAATGTCTTAAACATGTAATGGGCTCTGTGCGCTGCCAGGCATCTTGTTCTGCATGTTGGCCTGCCCCTTCTACTATTAGACACCTGATAGTAGAAGGGGAGTTCATGTGCAGCTCATGGATGCTGAGTGGCCATTGTTTACTGCCATGCATGACTACTACTTTCAGGTCTACACAGGGAGGGGGTCTCCATGGGTGTGCTGCAGTCAGTAGCAGAGGCAGCTTTGGTGAGGGGCTGGGGGGAGATAATAGGCACCTTTGAAAGGCTCAGGGGTGCACTGGAGGGGAGCCGGAGGGAGGGTGGCGGACACCCTGGCTCTGCCACTGGCTCCAGTATGACAAAGCTCCTGATGCTGTGGGAGATTACTGTATAGACAGTGCTTTAAGTGGGGCGGGGCGGGGCCTCAGCAGTCTCTTAAAAGTGGGGTTGAGCCGGGGCCCTGCCGGAGCCCCCCGGTCCCACCACAACATTGGCGGGATGCGCCCGCCATTAGGACAGGCAAGCTGACAGAAGTGTCAGCCAGCCACAGTGTCTTCTGTCAATCACTGTAAACAAGCACTGTAACTTCCTCCCGTGAGGGGTCACCAGAGGAAGTTACTGTCCCTTTGTTTCGCCAGGTCGCAGAGGCGTCTTTAATCCTCGGCGAACGTGGGGACTCATCGACATATTTCGAAGGTTTATAAAAGATGGCTTGAAAAGTGGACAATTCAAGCCATCTTTTTATAAAGCTTTGCCGACGGACAAAGACGCCTCGGGCATTGTCCCTCGGGAAAGCGTTATAAAAGATGGATTGAACTGTGCACTTTTCAAGCCATCTTTTATAAACATAGAAATGTTTAACAAAGATGGCTTGGAAAGTACACAAACCATAAGGTATACACAAATATATATAAATGCTATATTTTTGTGTGCGCACCTTACTATGGTTTATGTACTTTTCAAGCCATCTTGAAGTACACAAACCATAGTGAGGCACGCAAACAAATATATAAATGTGAGCATTTATATATTTATATGCGTACCTTACTATGGTTTGTGTAGTATGCAAGCAATCTTTTAAGAACATAAAAATATGTTGCATATTTCTATGTTTATAAAAGATGGCTTGCATGCTACACAAACCATAGTAAGGAGCGCATACAAATATATAAAATGTTTGCGTACCTTACTATGGTTTGTGTACGTTTTTAAGGCCACGCCCATCCCACAAGCCACGCCCCGAAATGAGGGCCCTTCCTCGATTTCTTACCCCACTTAAAGCGCTGTGTATGGACATGTTTAAGCACACGTCTTGCACGTCTGTATCAGGGATAGAGCCTCGTATGGGTCAAGGAGGGAACAATGATTTGCTGTTGTTACCAGTAGACCTGTAACAAAGCCTCCACATGACCCTCCACATTTGCACGCCCTTCCGCATCCTCGTGAATGTAGGACCGCAGTTGGAAAATACCACCCTTAAAATCATCCATTGGAGCCACAAGCCCACTCCTAGCCTACTGGCACATCAACAGTATGGCTGGCCATAAACAAAGGCCAATAGCGCTTTCCCTTGGGCACCCACTGTCCTGTGTTCCCTCACAGGACTGCGCTTATTGTGTCGGCAGATGACCACTCTCTACTAAGCGACCTCTGCCATGCACTTACCGGTTCCCGGCAACTTACTCCCTGGCACTTCCCCTTCTGGGGAATTTCCTAACACCTAATTCCCCCTCCATGTCCTTTCTCTCTTGTTCTCTCTCTCTCTCTCTGCACTTGCACTATCCGAATGCTCACAAGGCCTAGTATCCTGTTCACTACTTTATTCCATTGCCTTTGTCCCATGCACCCTGCCCATGCACTGTGGGCACTTTGAAACACAATATCTTGCTGTATAAGCGCCTTACAAATGCACAATAAAATACAATAAAAATGGCTGGCCACGCACCCTCCACTAGGACATTACTAAGCCCACACCACATGACACTGCAACATTGCGGATCACATTAGACAATACTACAATTCTGTCAGGCTGTAGTAAGGGATAGACAGGCAGGCGGATGAAATGACACGCAACATTTGCATGCAATGTTACCTTGAAGCTCAAATGTTTGCTAGGCTCTGTCATGTTGTCACTCCCTCAAATCGTGGCAACGTCATGTAACAGAAAACCTTATGCACTGTCATATGTTTTTCAAATTCAAGAAGGACGCTCCTCCTGCAAACCCACATATTGCATGAACAGCCCTAGGTTGTGCAAATTTAGACTAGGGTTCTACAGAAAACCGGAAATGCCCAGTTTGTTCACGAAAGCTGCTTTCACCGAAAGGCACAACCTAGCGGCGGCAGCAGCCTTGGAATAAGAAGGGGGTTTGGGGAGGGATAGGGGTGTGTATATATGTGTATGTATATATGTGTATGTATATTTGTGTGGGGTGCATGCGTATGCATGATTTACAGATCAGAAACAGGAGGGCAGCTCAGGAGTCCAGGGGTGTCTCCCGCCGACCGAGCAACAGGCCTGTGAAAAGCTAGAAAAAATGAAATACCCAATAGTCCATCCAGATGAGATACAAGTGCTTCTCAAGCAGGGATAATCTTAGAGGCTTTGATCATTAAGTCAACTGTGGGAAAGGTTTTTTTAATGTAGGAACAGTGGGCCTCATTATAAGTCGGCCATTCTGGTATTAAACTCACGGTATTAATGTATACCAGCGCTTTACTGGACCTCCGAACTACAGGTTTGCTGGTATGGCATCTGAGGTAGGTGGAGGTAAGGCAGGTGCCTTACTGGCAAAACATGCTGTTATTACCGGCACCGGTATTGTCGGTGCTGGTAATTACGGCAAATCCCCACATGTAGTCCTATGGGACTTCATGAATGGGGATTTACACCGTCACTCAGGCACTCATAATCTGGTGGTAATTCCGCAAGACCGAGCAGTGGAAATGGTAATTGCATTTGCAGGTATCCTGGCGTATTTACGCCAGGATACCGGCATGGTCGTAATGAGGCCCAGTATATGTTCTCTCCAACTCTGCTCCACCCTATGTTTTACAAAGGATCAACAAATTCACCTCTTCAAGACCCACAAGATCAATCTACAGCCACAAACTGACCATACCACGCTTTAAACACTCGAAAGCCAGGTGCTCCAGCTTCCGATCCACTGCCGTCCGTCTATGGAAGGCTCAGCCTCTACACCTGCGCACTGAATCTTCCTACTGGCCGTTCAGGAAACAACTAAAAATGAATCTCTTTAATTGACTATGGGTTGCTCCAGGACTGGTTTGATACCAGGTCATCCCCCTCTCTCTCTGTTTCCCCCCTCTCCCCACTCCTACCCTCCCATTTCATTACAACTAGCAGGTTGGTGACTGTCAGGTTTTGTGCGCTTAACAAATGTAAACATAAATAAATAAATGGTGGCAACAAGCCAGTTTAAAATACTTCAGGGAGTCATGTCCAGCATCTGCCTCTGAGACAAAAGAGCTCTGTTTTTACTTTGGTATGGTCAAACACTTTGTTAGGTCAGAATTGATGTAGTCACACTGTGTGAGACTACACAACACTTATCTGCTTGGCATAAGGTAACACACCTTTTGGTATAGGTCTGTACTACACAAGTTGGTAGTGTGACTGAGCAGCCATCTCAAGAGGGGTGAATGTGAGCTGTAGAGCTGTACAAATCCGTAAATACAAGTAGCCAAGTAACACTTACACTCAAGGTTTCTTTTATAAATAGTTATTTATTTAATTTACATCAATTTTTAAAAACGCATTCTTTCAAAAGGCAATTTTGTAACCATGTAAATATACTTTAAAATTACTTTTCAGAATCAAAACAAGTTAGTGGATAATCTTTGGATATGCTTCATGCACAATTCCTACACCCTGAGGTGACTTCGATCACAAGGACAGTAATGACATTTATATATCTAATTAGTTATACTTTGCAGATTCTGAATTTGCAGAAAGGAAGGTTTAAGGAAGGAAAAAGGTTAAAAAGGTTCTCAGTATATGTGAGTACAACTAAATCTCCCATTGAAGTCTAGATAAGCCTTTCCCAACAGTAAAACAAGTTACCACCTATGAGGGACAAACTATATCAGTCAATGGACTACAAGAGTCTTCAGGGAGCGAGGACAGCCCAAGTCAATTGGGAAACAGTCTGAGGATTCTGTTGCATTCTTAAATCAAAGTCTTGCACAAAGTTAGAGAGTTTGTAAGCAAAATCACTCGTAGGGCCACAAGCTGTTAGGCCTGCTAGGAGAGATTTGAAATCAACTCTAAAAGGTAAGCCAATGCAATTTCCAACTGAGAAGAGCACGGCTAAAAGACAATAAGGTAAGTACCCCAACCCTAAACAGTACACAAAAGAGTGGCCCAGCTGGATTATGTCTTGCTACAGTGGTGCAGAACCTTGTTCCTGAGCTTCAGTCATGGGAACAAGAGGGAGGATGTCTGGAGGGCTCCTGTTGTGGGACATTGGAGGTCGTCAGCATCTACAGGCTCTGTTCGGTTCAGCGGCACTTTGCGGTTTCAGTGCTTAGCAAACAGCACCGTTGCAGATCTTGGACACCGGTTGGACTGTCTTTGCTCCCTCGGTCCTGCACTCTGGTGAGGGGACTCTGGATCTGGTGGTCCTGCTTCGTGATAGTCATTACGAGTCTCCTGGAGTGTCTAGCAGGATTCGTTCTGTGGCAGACATTGCACTCGACTACAGACACTCGACCCCTGGCATTGGGTTCTTACAGCTATGAAGATGCACAGCCAATCAGGGATGGTGGTCCAGTGGACTTCGTCTCGGGGTTAGTTGGTCCCACTAACCCAATGTGAGAAGTCGTTCTGACTGGAGCTTCTCTGTCGAGGTGAAAAAGGAGTTCAGCACAGCAGCAGGGCTTCACCGGGCAATTCAAAGGTCCAGGAGGTTGCAGCAAGCTTCGTTCACGGTTTCTTCGTCAGATGTTTCTCCCAGTGGCCAACTCTGAATGTAGTCCCAAAACCCTCGCCTTTTAAGCAGGTTTCTTCCATTCATGCAAAGCCTGAGCTGTCAATCACACATCTGGGTGGTTGTCCTGAAAGGACAGCCAGCCAATCAGGTCTAGTTGCTTTCAGGCATCTCTAGAGACAAAGGACAGGGGAGGTTCGGGACCCTCCCTCACATCCTGTCCTTCGAGATACACTGGAACCAGAGGCGGACTTCAGGGCTGAAGCCCGCCAAAAGCAAGACCAACAAAGAGTTCAAACCAGTCACACAAAAAAGCAGATGCCTATGCAGTTTGTCAGACTCCAAAAACAGTAAAAACACACAAATCCAATTCAGGTAAAAACACGTGAGAGAGTGAGAAAAAGGTCTCACTCACTCCAGGGTTAAAATTAAAAAAGTCCTAAGTCCAGCAAAAGAACTGGGGGTCTCTAAGGTGGGCGGAATGAAGCACTGGGATGAGAATTCTCCCTAACACACTTATAAAGCGCAACATCCATGGCAAGGCATCACAGCGCTGAACACGATAACAGACCCAGAAGAACATTCAGACTCCAGAAAAGGAATTTATTGCACACCCGGGTGAACCATAGAAAGAAGGGCGGGGAGCACTGTGTACCTGAAGACAGTCCTTCTCCTCACCCATTTCCAGACTGCTTGGAAATCCTGCCACTCCCGGAGCATTCACTGCTCAGGGATTCAGTGGAATGTTCTAAAATCCCTTCCAGGGATCAGCCTATTTCTCATCAGTGGCCATGTATGTTTGGCACCTGGATGTTGGGCTCCGTCCAACTCCCTACAATGTTCCTCCCCTCATCCTCTCTCACCCTCCCACAATTCTGTTGGTGCAGTTCACAGCTTTACAAAGAGCAGGTTGTCCAATAAGCTGAGCTGTTTTCCCATAGTTTTCTGGGTTCACCCTACTGCCAACTAGTAACCTAATGAGCCAACTGCAGCTCTGGGAAGTGGTATGAAAGGGGTGGTATATGCATATTATTCCCAGAGGAGCACATAAATGACCTAGGAGAGGCCCAGTCTCCAAAATGCACCAGGAATTCCCATAAGCTTGCTTGCAGTGCCCAATACCTGCTCGAACAGCAGCCCCAGGGCTGTAGTCTCAGCAGGGAACCTACATATTGAATGCCATTGTAGAGAGGCAGATGTACGCGTCATCTATAGAGCCCACCCTCTCACCTGTGGCATATTGGAAGAACAGTAAGAAAGCACTGTGTTTGACACCTGGTATCACCCCAATACCACATTGAAGGTATGAGAGACGTTATCCACTGAGACAACCGTATCGAATGTACCCCCAACTGATGTGGTAGACATGAGTCTGCAGACACCACTAGGTATAGAAGAACTATAAGGGAAGTCTGACAGGTGCGACGTGACATCATGAAGAGAAGACACGTGGACTCAGTGAAACGATACATGTGGAGAGTGAAGATGTGACTTGAGTGACGAAGTAAACATATAAGTAAATATGTAGAAAACCATATCCAATTAGAAGATAAGTACAGAGAGATGCAGTAGATGTATATATGCAGAAAAAGCAAGGTAGCTAAGACAATGTAGAAGCTTGCTAAAGTAGAAAATATAACGCAAGTAAATAAGCCATGCTGAGAAAATGGACGCCAGCGTCGTAGAATAGTAAGTGAGAAGCCTCGAGGAGAAAAACCAAGGCTGCAGACCTGACAGGTGCTAACATATAGATTTGTGCAAGAGCAAAGGATATTTGCTTGGCTCAAAATCAAGGATGCCGCAGCAAGAAGCAACTGCAAGGCACGAAAGGAGTTGAAGAAGATGAACCATGTGCACAAGACATATTTCTCTTAGATTAAGTAAAGGAGTGAATCATTGTGGCAAGTATTGAGCAATCAAAGATGCAGAAAGCACATGTAAGGAGGATCAACCAAGTCTCCAGAGGCAGAGAAGAGTAATAGCACCTAATATAATTGAATTAAATAGCACTAAATAAAAGGATAGAACGGACAAAATCATGGTCTGCTCACATCTGGTGCAAAACCAGAAGACAAGGCCTATTCGTAAAAGCTCCATATAAAGATAACAATGTATCTCCACTCCCTTTAAAGTCCACAGGAAGAGAACAATCAGCCAGGTCAACTACAAAGAACAAACCTTGGGTTAGGGCCTAAGTGATGAGAGATAGGCTAATTAGCTATGGAAGGCAGTTGTCTGATGTTGTTCCCTTGCACTTGGGTTTCGTTGCTTGCGTGCTGCTAACGAGCCGAATGTCCACGGTTGGAAGACAGTGCCAACAAGTCATGAGGGCCCATGTAATGGTGGACCATACATTGTTGTAGAAGCCTATCTGCTGCTGTTGTTACGCTGTTATCATTATGTTACGTAGTTAGAGGTTGTTCACGGTGTGCCTTCCAGATAAGGGGCAGCCACTGATGTTACACTTATATGAACTATAAGTATATATGTTCCCTTTACCAATCCCTCCGCCTGATAGGTTTTTATTGTTAGCTACGTAGGATGGCATCACAGCTGACGTACATCGAGGTATAACGCCTTTTATGAAATTGAAATGCATTGAGAGTGTGTGAGCTACAATCTGTTTGTTCACCAGGCTTCCCTACTTTATTGAACTGATAATTAAGTCGTATTTTGCCATATTCTTTGAGTCTGTCCGGTTATTTGGGCTGAGAACATTTATTTGGTAATCCCATTCGGCACTTGGAAGGCTCCAGGTGCTACTGCACATTTTGATAGTGGTGCTGATGGTTCGTAGCTAGACTCTCGGATTTTTGACATCTTCCACCATTAGCCAGAAGATTGCTGAGTTTCCTGTGGAGAGTGGAGAAAACACACATGTCAAACGAGACGGTCGGCAGGTGCCTCTTTGAAGAAATTCCTGTCTGGTCCCCACGGGCGCCCAACGGACTGAAGGAGAACTGGTTGATTGGGAATGATTCGATACCGAAGGGCTCGAACTGAGTAATGGATGTAAGTAGAACTTCGAAAGTGGCAAATAAAAGGGGAGGGATTGTATTGCATGAGAAGATAGATATATAGTGGGGAAACGCAACAGGATCTGTTTAAGAGAGAGATATATCTCGATTCCTATACTAACGGAGGTAGAGGGGAACTCATCATAGTGCAAGTGGGGTATTTTTGAGGGATTCCTAAGGCAAGGCCGATTTGACGGATGCGTTTCATACTCCAAAATGGGCTAAAATGGAGATGAGATACTTTTACTAGAGAAAGTAAAGAAAGAAGATAGTAGAAATTGTTGTGCACATTTGTTTGGGGTTATGAATATGTTAGTGTAGGTGTGATAAAATAGGTTGTAAACTGAAAATGCTAATCCTTTTTTCTTTTTAAACATGTGTTTTATACATTTCTAGATGTATTTTTAATAGATGTGATTATGTTTGACAAATTGCTAATTGAAATATTAAGAATGTGTAAACGTCACATGTTGGCATATGCACAATAAAAATATATTTTTTTAAAAAGTAATAATTTGACTGCTTATTGGACCCTAAAAACAAGCAATCGGTTCCAATCATAGAAGAGCAAGGTTGAGAACAAATATAGCAAAATAAGATTTCTAGAGTACCAATAATAAAACAGCAGGACAGTGAAGATTGATAGAATTATAACGAAGAGGTAAAACAAATATTATTGTGTAGGCTTGAAAATTGTTTGAAGAATTGTTTTTGGGAAATGGGCGGTGATTGATGGTGCTTGCCAAAATCGATTGTTGTGATATAATTGATTAAACCAATAGCGGAATAAAAGGTCCGGTAAGTATTGACAGACTGATAGAGATAGAAGAAGAGAACAAGAGACAAAAAGGAGAGAAAGATAAAGCCAGTGAAGTGACAATTGTACAAAATGACTGTATAGGATGACAAATATTACTTAAATTAGACAGAAAGGGTATCAACGAAGTTAAAGAAAGAGAAGAAAGAGAGGACAAGGAAATAAAGGAAAAGGAACAAGAAAGGACATAGAAAGATGAGAAGGAAAAAGAGAGGAATAGAAAGGAAGAACAAAGAAGGCATGAAGAGCAGGTAAAAGAGAAAGAGAGAAAAGATGGGGGAAAGAAGAAACACATGGAAATAGAAACAGAAGAAACACATGGAAATAGAAACAGAGATTGAAAGAAAGAAGGTTGCTGAGAAGGCAAGAGGAAGAAGAGAAGAGGGAGATGAGAAGAAGGGAAGAGCAAGAGCAAACGGAAATGAGAAGGAGCATAGAACAAAGCGAGGACAAAATAGATCACATTGTTAATACCAGTTGAAGAACGATAATGATCGGCGGAAGAGAGAAGTTTGCAACAGCCCTGCAGGGAGCTGCATGAGTTACCTAGAGTACCGGCATGGGCTGATGAGCATGAGGCAGAAGACAAAGGGAAAATAATTGGGGAATTATATAGACAGATGAGGGAAAAAAGATGGCTATGAGACTAGAGGGATTATCAAAGGATCTCCACTGAAACAAGAGGTAGATCGGATGACGTTATGATGGACAAGCATAGAACGCTGTCCCTAAGTAGACTAGATCTTGATGACGAGGAAAGGCATAACAGCCATACCAGTTGGGGTATAATGATGTCCGACAAAGAAAAGGAAGACAATGAGAGAGCACGAGAAGAGGGCACGTGTGGTTCTTTGATAGATCCAGACATAGGAAAAGGGCTAAAGTGGTCAGATTTAGGAGAACCTGAAGCAAAAACACCAGAACCTTTATCATATCCTGAACGACCACAAGGACAGTCGCATAGTGTAGGGGAAATGTCCCCGCCTTTTGTATGTAGATTGTGGTAATTGCCAGGGTGAAGGCGAGCAGGCAAAATTAGTCCCACCTGGAAGACAAGAAGAATAGATGGATACAATTTTAGAACAGAATTCCCGCTATTAAAGAAAGGGGAGGACGACTACCATATTGACTTTGGGCGCAGATGGATAAAGATAATTTTAAATGTAAATTACACAGTTTGACTGCAGGAGCACGTAAGTGGATTCGTGAGTTAGAAAGAATGACAGCGGGAATGACTTTAGCAGTGGGTGATGTAAAAGGCTGACTAGCAGCTATCCTAGGTGAGAGAGCTGATGAAATTTGGAGATGAGCGGGGTATGCGAGTGTGACAGCACAAAACACAACATACGATGGAGCGCGATTTAATAACTGTAGAACAGATGTATGAAGGGCACTTAGAGTACAGTATCCTGATATGTCAGAAATGGGTGCGATTATGACAAGGAAAATGGTGAGAACAAAGATCCTGTTGCTTACATTCAGGAGATTCAAGAACGTTGGCGTCTTGAGATGAGGGTACCATGGGATGAAACAGAAGCATTTCTTTATCATATTTTATGTCAGGGACTGCCCGAGACAGTGCAAAGGCAGATGAAAAAACAGGTAGGGATGAAAGCGAAGCTATGGCCAGAAATACAGTTGACTATTGTACATCATTGTCGATTGTTACAAGAGAAGAATAAGAAAAAAGCTGAGAATAGGAAGCTTGAGGAAACAAAGTTAGATCAGAAAGATTTGCCGAAATTTGCCTTAAAAGTAGCAGTACTGACGAGCGATGAAGGAATGGTTACACAAGAGTTACAGCCTACACAGCCAATCAATGTACTGTACCCAATAGAGCAGAACAGGAGCAATTCTTGGCCATGAGGTAGAGGGAATTGACCTAGAGGATGCGGAGGCACATTTCAAAACCCTCAATGGGGAGGAGGATTTAATGGAGGACAGCCACAACATTCCTGGAATTGTGGGAGAATGGGACATGTGGGCAGCACGTGTAGAAGTAGAGTGTTCATGCATCAGAATTGACAAGCACCAAGAGGGGGGACAGGCTATTTTCCATAGTATAGTACAGAACCACCAGAGTATTAAGCCCAAGATCACATGCAGTATCAGACATGTGCGGTGCAAATACAGAAAATACAGCAAGTTCAGCTGTAATCACAGTCACCACAAGGGCAACCACAACAGGCACCTATGCAAATACAATAAGTACAGACCCAACAGTACACTCCGACACAACAGGCGACAATACTACAGTGGAACTCGAATACAAGAGCCCCACAAACACCTACACCCAGGGTAGGGAGTGTGACAGTGGTGGAAGGGAATCCTTTTATGGTTACAGGGAAGAATTAATATCCACAATAGGAGAGCCCACAGAGCAACCTGATGTGTTCAGCACTATCGTGACACCAGGCCCCCAAGAGGAACTGAGGTACAGGGTAACAATAGAAGGCAAGACATTTTTGTTTCTTGTTGACACAGGAGTGACTCTTTCTGTGTTCAAGAGGGAAAGTATCCAAGGTCTGGCATTGCCATGAGTGCTGTGACATAATGACAAAACCTAACATTGCAATATCAATTACGGCCAAGGGGATAATATGTTGCACTCCAGGGATATATTACATGAATGTAAGAGAACATTTACTAGCATTTACAGAGCAAAAAGCATTGTGAGGTGTACCTTTGGACCCAGAAGTATTTTTGTATGGATTAAATATTTTGCTGACATTGTCACGATTAATTGGGCAGTCACCCTCAAGTCGGGGCATTCCGCCCCCCCCCCGCCAAGCCAGGCAGTGCACAACAAAGCACTTTGCATATTCAACTTTAGTGAGGCCTCCAACCTATATTACACCCTTCAATAAATACCCTCTTTACCACCAATGAGCAAGGAACCAGGCCAGTGTATAGTAAGAATATATATTTATTTAAGGTTTGACAAAGAGTAATAGTACTCTCACCAAAACATCAGCCACCAACGCTGTAGCACTACACAATATCACAATTTCAAATTACCTGCACCAATAGACTGACTTATATGATATGATTGGTTATTTATAACGCGCTTAAGACCCAGAGGTTTCTAAGCACGGACCCGGGGATCGAACCTGTGTTGCTTCATGTCATCTTTCTTCCAAGGTGTGCACGTTGCTGCGGAGCTATCCTCCTGTGACCATTTCTAATGGATAATGGATATTTCTGGATATTTCTAATGGACTTTCAGATACTACAAAAGACAGGTCAAATTTAGAGATGTGCAGTCATCACTTTACATCAGATTTCTTGCAATTGAACCCATAGAACAATATACCTCACACATTGATTTCTTAGTTTGTTATCAGGCTCTTTTATCCCAGTGACCCCCACCCCCAGGCATCAGTTACATATGACCCCTTAATTTGAAGGCAAGGTACAGGGAGTGGGAATATAGTAGGAACATTGTTTTGACTTTTTATTAGAAAAGTATGGTTACTGAAATGAACTCTACTGGAAAAATCATTTTGCACCACTCAAATAAGGGAAATGTAATGCTTTAGGATTCTGTTTTGAGTATAAATGGGAATACGTGGGGAATTTCATTTTGCACCACTCTACATTCAATTGAAAGGCAGCCTTTTAGGGTTACTTCTTTTTGGTATTAATGACACCCCCTTCTGCACCGAAGTCAGGGGTTTCAGAAAACTAGGCACCCAAGTACTTATTCTCTATACCGACTCTAACACACTCGGCTTGAGCTTTGTTAGTTTCGAACACTAACAACACTCATCCCGTGATTTTTCTATATGGGAATTAATTGATTTAACTTTAATTAAATGTGCTAAGGGTCTACACAGTTTCACCCACCTCGACCACAATTTAATGGAAAGGATTAAGGCAGACAGTTCCCAACACAATTCAATTTAAATGGATAGGGTGGTTTTCTATGGGGGAATTAATTTGAGTCATATTTAATAAAATGTGCCAAGGGTCCCCCCAGTTTCACCCCCCTACGCGCTATGTGAGATGGAGATTAAGGCTGGCAGATCTCCCATCTCACTTTTGTTGGCATTTGGATTAATCTACTTACATGTGAGGCCTTGGTTATGTGGTCTCCAGGGAAACAGCAGGGTTCCTCTGAAGACAGCACAGACCTGGTCGAAGACTTCAGTCTAGGATAATCCCCAGCACCCAGTCCTCCTCTGGCTCCTCAAATGGCAGCCCAGCTAGCTTCTACATTTCCCAATCTCGGTCTCCCATGCAAGGTCTTAGGTCTTTCTAGGTAACCAGCTTTCTTTTCTCCTGGCAAGATCTACCCTGATGGCCTTGGTAGCTCTCCTTGCCTCTCTGTTAGTTGTTCATCACAAGAGTCCAGAAGTAGACTACCTCCAGGAATAGAATGGAAAAGTCAAGTGAAAAAGTCAAAGTCCCTCTCAGATTGAAAACTGATCTCTTATAGGGCTAGTTACACTGCATTATTATCGAGATTCCCACAATATGGATTGGCAAGCTCGCTCCCTCCCCCTCCACCCAATAGGCCCAATGCCTGCTGATAGGACAAGGAGTTGGGAGGTGTGGATGATGGAGGCTGAGAAAGGAGTAAGATTCATTATCCCAAAATGACAAGTGGGTTTAACTGTTCAGTGTTCCTAAAAATCTAACAACATGGCAGCTACCTTAATTTTTCTGATAACTGCAGGCACATATATACATATTTGAGTTCTATATTTTATGGCAAATCAAAAAATACCAATCTTATTTCGTCACACCCTTCTTGGGAGGAGCTACTGCTTTTTTATTTGCTCCTGTGCCGAAATAGTTACAAATCTGACCCTCCAAGATTCAAACCTTGGGTTCACAATCTATCACCACACCAACTTTTCATTTCCTCTGAATTATAAGAAGGCAGGCCAGAATCATAATTGTCTTCATAACTCAACTTGTATACATCACACAGAATTCATATTTACATGGTTTGACAGGCTTCTTATCCCCCCTAATATATGAGCCTGGGATAAGCTCACCGGGACACACAATTCTCTTTTCATTTAAGAAAAGGTGGCCCAATTTTAACCCTGGCAAGGCATCACCTGTGAGTTCATGGTTTCATATTGTAAAGATGAGACAGGAGGACCGGAATTTAGAAATTAAACAGCCTTTTTATTCAGGAAAAAAGAATAAAATAAAATATGTCTTCAGTTCAATCTTCTGCTCTTTCCTTGGTAGGGATGTACTTGTTGCCTTCTTAGGTTAATCCTCATATGCCCAGAGCGTCTCCGGTGTGGCTCTCTCTCTCTCAGCTCAGATGTTCTGAAAGAAATCAGATGGAACACACTCAGTCCGTTGTTAGTTTCTTCCTTGAATAGGGGACAGAGGGCTCTTGACCAATCAGAATGAACTTGGTGGTTAAGTCTATAAATATCCCCAGGAGCCCCGCCCGCTTCCTCTCTGAACGAAGGTTGCCAAGATGTCTCCTTCCCTGTTCCAGTTACTTTCCCCTTCCATGGGCTGCTATCGACCTGGGTATATGGTTAGTTTAATGTTTGTATGCATGAGCGGGGAGCGGGTATTGTTAAGTTTGTGTCGTTTTGGTTTTGCTCAGCGTCTGTTCCTATGTTGTTGATAAATGGACGCCAGAGACGCCGGTTAATTCCCTCTGGGTTTTGTTTTTTCCCCATGTAGTTGCGGCCGGGATCCGTCCCGTTTCGCGGCCGTTATGTTTTTCAGGCTCGTTCGGGGTTCCACTTAAAAACCGCCCCGCCTCGCGGCCAGCATGTACTTCATCCTCCGGCTCGCGTTTAATTCAGCCTCCGCCTCGCGGCTAGCACTTAATGCAGCCCCGGCCTCGCGGCCGGCATCCAATTCAGCCTCGCGGCCGGCACTAATGCAGCCACTGCCTCCGCATCCACATGTTCACAAACCCTCCCCGAAGGATCGAGCCGTTCGGGTCGATCAACACTTCTGGACAAGTAATCCGGCACCACCTGGAACGCCACTGGTTTGTGTAGGGTCTTGGAAGAAAAAGCCTTTAGGGTAAGAAACCAACGCAGTATTCTTTGGTTGGAATCTTTTTGAATGGCAAGCCACTGCAAAGGGGCGTGGTCCCTGAATACCGTAAATGTCCGCCCCAAGAGGTAATACCCCAGAGTCTCCACTGCCCATTTGATAGCAAGGCACTCCTTTTCAATAGTCGAATATGCCTCTTCATGTGCCAAGAGCTTTCGACTGATAAAAGCAACAGGGTATAAGTTATCCTCAACCCCCTGTGAAAGCACTGCACCTAGCCCGGAACCGGATGCATCCGTCTGTAAAAAGAACTCCTCTTTGAAATCGGGACACAGTAGAACCGGATGTGCTGAGATGGCGTCTCCGGTGTGGCTCTCTCTCTCTCAGCTCAGATGTTCTGAAAGAAATCAGATGGAACACACTCAGTCCGTTGTTAGTTTCTTCCTTGAATAGGGGACAGAGGGCTCTTGACCAATCAGAATGAACTTGGTGGTTAAGTCTATAAATATCCCCAGGAGCCCCGCCCGCTTCCTCTCTGAACGAAGGTTGCCAAGATGTCTCCTTCCCTGTTCCAGTTACTTTCCCCTTCCATGGGCTGCTATCGACCTGGGTATATGGTTAGTTTAATGTTTGTATGCATGAGCGGGGAGCGGGTATTGTTAAGTTTGTGTCGTTTTGGTTTTGCTCAGCGTCTGTTCCTATGTTGTTGATAAATGGACGCCAGAGACGCCGGTTAATTCCCTCTGGGTTTTGTTTTTTCCCCATGTAGTTGCGGCCGGGATCCGTCCCGTTTCGCGGCCGTTATGTTTTTCAGGCTCGTTCGGGGTTCCACTTAAAAACCGCCCCGCCTCGCGGCCAGCATGTACTTCATCCTCCGGCTCGCGTTTAATTCAGCCTCCGCCTCGCGGCTAGCACTTAATGCAGCCCCGGCCTCGCGGCCGGCATCCAATTCAGCCTCGCGGCCGGCACTAATGCAGCCACTGCCTCCGCATCCACATGTTCACAAACCCTCCCCGAAGGATCGAGCCGTTCGGGTCGATCAACACTTCTGGACAAGTAATCCGGCACCACCTGGAACGCCACTGGTTTGTGTAGGGTCTTGGAAGAAAAAGCCTTTAGGGTAAGAAACCAACGCAGTATTCTTTGGTTGGAATCTTTTTGAATGGCAAGCCACTGCAAAGGGGCGTGGTCCCTGAATACCGTAAATGTCCGCCCCAAGAGGTAATACCCCAGAGTCTCCACTGCCCATTTGATAGCAAGGCACTCCTTTTCAATAGTCGAATATGCCTCTTCATGTGCCAAGAGCTTTCGACTGATAAAAGCAACAGGGTATAAGTTATCCTCAACCCCCTGTGAAAGCACTGCACCTAGCCCGGAACCGGATGCATCCGTCTGTAAAAAGAACTCCTCTTTGAAATCGGGACACAGTAGAACCGGATGTGCTGAGATGGCCTTCTTTAACTGATTGAAAGCTTGAAGAGCCTCAGGGTCAGAGTGTATAGATTGTTTGTAGGTAGATTTCAGGGCCTCTGTCAATGGAGCTGCTATGGAAGAGAATAAAGGGATGAATCTCCTGTAGTAACCTAGTAACCCCAAAAAGGCTCTGATTTGTTTGCAGTTACTCGGCATAGGGAGCCTTAGTATGGCATCCACTTTGTCCAACTGAGGTCGGATTTTCCCTCCTCCAACCAGATTACCCAAATATGTGGTCTGTTGTGCTCCTATTGTGGTTTTCTTTGGGTTGATTTTTAAACCGGCTTTGTCTAGTTCGGTTATAACCTTCTGCAGATGGATGAGATTGTCGCTCCAACAGTTGCTTAACACTATGATATCATCTAAATACGCCAAACAGTAGTTTCCATGAGGTGATAATATCTGGTTCATTAGTGATTGGAAAGTAGGCGGGGCTCCATGTAGGCCGAACGGTAATACCTTGAACTGATATAATCCGGATGGTGTCACAAAGGCTGTCTTGACCTTGTCCTCTTGTCTTAAAGGAATTTGCCAGTAACCTTTAGTAAGGTCTATGGTAGTCAAATATTGGGCCACCCCTAGCTTCTCCAATAATTCATCTATGCGAGGCATAGGATAGGCCTGGTAAGTTGAAATGTCATTTAGTTTCCTATAATCCATACAAAACCGTGTGGAACTGTCCGGTTTTGGCACTAGCACAATTGGAGATGACCAATGGCTGGTAGAACGTTCGATGACTCCCAATTTCAACATTTCTTCTACCTCATGCTGGACCGCAGCCCTTTTACTTTCAGGCAACCTATATGGTCTTGTTCTAACAAATTGATTCGGAAGGGTCTCTATTTTGTGTTCCATAAGGTTTATTCTGCCAGGTAAGAAGGAAAACACATGCTTTAAAGGGGAAAGGAATCTCAACAGTTCTGTCTTCTTCTCTTTTGTTAACTCCGACCCCCATTGAACCGACTGAAGTGCGGTTGGCTCTGTCTCTTCTTTGATAGCAGATATGTACATGGTCTGGACTACCATGGGTTCTTTCCACTCCTTTAATAGATTTATGTGATAGTTCTTGGTCTTTTCCTTTCTATCTGGTTGTTCTGTTAAGTAGTTGACGGGCCCTAGTACATCCAAAACCTTATATGGGCCTCTCCATTGTGCCAACATCTTGTTGTAGGAGGTAGGCAACAACACCAATACCTTAACCCCCTTTTGGAAAGACCGTACTCGGGAGTTACGGTTGTAATATTTTTTAAGCACTTTCTCTTGGGTTTTTTCCTTGGCCAGATGACCCCCAGTGGTATCGTCGTGAGCTAGTATTATCACAGTCGTTCTGAAACTTAGGGTCACTAGCAATTGTTCAATTTCCTTTGTTGTTTGTCCCTTTGTCACTTGATACAGAAGTCCCTTTGATGATTTGAACCATGGATAGGTCGATCCTTTCTCAGGTGAAACAATGGACTGTTCCCATGCCGTTTTCAGGGTAGGGTCCGTCCTTAGTTCACTGCGAAATGAAGGATGCTTAGCATCGGGTAACCAGTCTATCAAGCCTGAGAATTTGTTCCCTTCAGTCCACTCCCTTTTTCCTTTTCTGACTTCACTCCTGCTTTTCTTCTGTGGTTTTAGGGCCGTACCCGCTAATTCTACTTGGGAAGATGGGGCGGTGTGCAGCCACTAAGCCTCTTTTACACACTCTTGGAATGATGGCAGGTCTGACCCTAATAACACCGGGGTTGGTAAGTGAGGCATGATGGCTACCTTCATTATAGATTCAACCCCCTTAACCTCTATGGCTACTTCCTTGGAGGGGTATGTCTTATTATCACCATGTACACATTTGATAGGTATCGTAGCCATTGTCCCACCCCCATTTCCACTTACTTCCAGTCTGACTGCCGTCTGTTCACTTCCGCTATCAAGCAGGGCTTGGCTGGGCGTCCCGTTCACTCTCACGTTCAAGGAGTAGGGGTCTCTGCTTCGCCTAAATTCTTTTCCTTCAATGTACCCAATTTCCATTGGTTCCGCTGAGTTCGATTTTTTCGGGCAAAACCTTGCAATATGTCCCCAGTCCCCACAATCGAAACACTGTGGTTGTCTGCTTATGCTTGGCCATGTTGCAATCTTTGGTTCCACCCGTGTGGTTCTGGGTTCCACTGCTCCCGGTCCCTTCATGATAGTGGTTCTTGGTAACTCGGTGGTCGTTCCCCGCAGAGAACCCGCCTTCTGGTAGGCCGAAGCAATGTCTATGGCCTCTGCCAACGTGGGTCGATGGTGCTGTCTCACCCACCTTTGCATGGGCGGGGGTAGAGCCTCAGTAAATTGCTCCAGTTTTATTTTATCCACCACATCTTGAACAGTACTATTAGCTGGTTTTAGCCACTTGTCCGTTATATCCTGGATACGGTAGTACAACTGTCGGGGTGTTTCCCCGGGCTTTAACTTGGTCTCTCGGAGTCTTATTCTGTAAACTTCCTCGTCCATTCCAATACGTTATAGTATGGTCCTTTTAATATCTGCATATGCGGTATCTCCAGCTGGGTTAACCTCCTGATAAGCCCCTTGCATGGTTCCAGTTAGTAAAGGGGCTATGAAGTGGCCCCATTTCTCCACTGGCCACTGGGCGTTTCGGGCTACTCTTTCGAAATTAGTAAAAAAATAGCATGGATCCTCCCCGGGTTGGAACTTCCGTAGGACTGCCGTTGGAGCCATAGGGTTCCCTCTGGTTACCACAGCCTCAGTCACCTTCTTCAAAGCATCTTGACCGGCGGCCTGCAATTGTAATGCCTGCTGCAGGGTTTGGCGATCAGTCTGGGCCTGGTGAGACTGCACTTGGATTGCTTGTTGAAGTTGCTGTTGTCCTTCAGCCAGGGCTTTTATGATGGCCTCCATTTGCGTGCTACCTGATCCCACCGCTGCCACCAAATTTGTAAAGATGAGGCAGGCGGACCAGAATTTAGAAATTAAACAGCCTTTTTATTCACGAAAAAAGAATAAAATAAAATATGTCTTCAGTTCAATCTTCTGCTCTTTCCTTGGTAGGGATGTACTTGTTGCCTTCTTAGGTTAATCCTCATAGGCCCAGAGCGTCTCCGGTGTGGCTCTCTCTCTCAGCTCGGATGTTCTGAAAGAAATCAGATGGAACAAACTCAGTCCGTTGTTAGTTTCTTCCTTGGATAGGGGATTGAGGGCTCTTGACCAATCAGAATGGACTTAGTGGTTAAGTCTATAAATATCCCTATAAGCCCCGCCCCCTTCCTCTCTGAACGAAGGTTGCCAAGATGTCTCCTTTCCTGTTCCAGTTACTTTCCCCTTCCATGGGCTGCTATTGGCCTGAGTATCAGGTGAGTTTAATGTTTGTATGCATGAGTGGGGAGCGGGTATTGTTATGTTCGTGTCGTTTTGGTTTTGCTCAGCGTCTGTTCCTATGTTGTTAATAAATGGACACCAGAGACACCGGTTAATTCCCTCAGGGTTTTGTTTTTTTCCGGCCGTTATGTTTTTCAGGCTTGTTTGGGGTTCCACATAAAAACCGCCCCGTCTCGCAGCCAGCATGTACTTCATCCTCCGGCCCGCGGCTGGCGTTTAATTCAGCCTCTGCCTCGCGGCCGGCACTTAATGCAGCCCCGGCCTCGCGGCCGGCATTCAATTCAGCCTCGCGGCCAGCACTTAATGCAGCCCCGGCCTCCGCATCCACATGTTCGCACATATGTACCCCACACCTTTATTTTTAAAAGTTTCATTTCTGTTCTGTGACCTGACACAAACATCTGTTTATCAGCATAGCCTGTTTCCACAGTGTTTGAAGATCCATTAGTGACTCTGAAGGCCATTTCTTGAGGGCGAGTCAGCTCTCAAAGGTCATTTCTGTGTGCCACTAATGCACAGTTAATGGGGAGACCTGACCTTAATGGTCATTTTTGCTGGCCCACTTATCTGAACCCTCCACAATTCATATCTAATTCTTTGTAATTCTTAGCATTTAAACTGAAAACAGGCCTGCTTTTCCTGGTGGCCCCAGCCCAAAGGTATTGGGGTCATAGTTTCAGTTCACTGGGGAAAACAAGCTATATACAAAATTCTAACAGAATAGCATTTCAATTGAAAAGTTGTGTTCAACATTACATTTTTGTGTCACATCTGGTCCTGCCGTTTATAACTACAATACAGTCTTTCTTTGCATACTGTCTGAACAGATACAAGTTCACTTTTGGTATTATTCACACATAGGCCACAGTTACATAGAAAGCAATGTTAATTTTCACACAAAAATTAAATAAGCGTTTCCCGTTTAATGTTGTCATTTTATATGATGAAAATACGTTTTTTTATTATAAACAAATGCAAAGTGCTTGGCTTTACTTTTTAAATGTAAGGAACAATTCCTCCTTTGTATTTTTCCAATGCACAGCATTTCAATGTATCTTTTCCCATGTGTACTTCTGCAGCTTTGAAATGGTCAAAATGTGCCTTTTTCCTGTTTACACAAAGTCAGCATCTGCACCACCACATGTCTTTTCGGGCTCCATTGGACACAGATCGCACTATTACAGTTCGGAGGCACACTCTCCTTCAGCTGAGTGCTTTTCCCTTTTGACAAAGTTGAGGGAGGCCCATTTTTGTTCCTTCTGTAGGCCTTACGTCGGAAGTCAAAGTTTGCAACTGGCCTGCATTTTCCAATTGGTCTGAACATCAGCCAGCTTAACTGTCACATTAGGGGCCTAGCATGGCCTCTCAATCTCTGTCATTCTGAGGCTGTATTTTCACCACACTACATGGCTTCTTCGATTGATAGGTAAATTGCTTAGGATACCTTACGCATTATTGTTTAGGTTAAAAATACCTATGGGTGACGAGGAAGGACCGGTTATTCCCATAGATGCAGAGGCAGCACTGGTAAGAGAGGAAATGGTGATTATTCATGGGATGGATGATGGAGGAAGAGCATGGAGAACAGTAATAGCTCTTGATGAAGGATATAGACTAACAGACTTGACAGACAAGGAGTTGTTCAGAGATGAGAATTCAGACGATGCACTTGTATTTTTCATAAGTCTCAGTTATTGGATTAAAGTTGAGAATAGGGAAATACCAAACAGAATGGCATTCGTAAGAAAGAAACCACAATTATTCTAAGAAGATTTAGAAAAAGTTACAAGCATTTTATGGACAAATAGTCCATATGATATGCGTTTATTAAGCGAAGCAGGAGCAGTTCAATTAAGCTTACAGCAGGAGCAATTTTACCACAAGCAAAACAGTACCCCATGTCCAGAGAAGCAGATGAAGATATATTTAAAACCATTTCTGCTATAGTACAGCTGGGAATACTGGTACCATCAGACTCCACATGTAACACAGCTGTGTACCCAGTAAAGAAATCAACAGGGGGGTCATGGAGATTTATTCAGGATCTATGCCCCCTAAACAATATTGTTGAGGCAGAGTTTCCTCTGGTTTCAAACCCAGCTATGCTATTATGTAACTTCTGAGCTACAGCGAAATATTTTACAGAAGTAGATTTAAAGAACGTTTTCTTTTCAATTCCCTCTTCATGAGGACTCCCAAGATTTGATTTCCTTTTTGTATAGAAATCGGCGGTGGAAACACACAAGATCACTACAAGAGTACTGTGAATCCCCAGAGATTTTAATATGGTCCTTCAGATGGACATAGGCAATTTACAACTTGAGAGCACAATAATTCAGTATATAGTTGACACATTAGTTTGCAGCGAGACAGAGGAAAAATGCAGAGAAGACTCAGTCCAGTTAATGACAGCATTGGCAGGAAAAGGATACAAAGTAGACAAAGAGAAACTACAGTATTGGCAGGAGGAGGTCGTATACATAGGACAGCTAATCTATCATGAAGGGAGAAAAGTGACATCTGAGAGAGCAGAATGAACCATGAAAACCTTAAGACCTATGACAGTGAGGGAAATGCAGCCATTTCTTGGGTTTTTGATTACAATACATATATTAGACCACGTCTGAAAGGACTTAGAAGCACAGATAGGTAAAGACGACATAACATGGACAAATGAAATGATGCAAGGACTTGAAGAGTTAAAATGGGCAAATTGTACAGCCCCTGTGTTAGGGATTCCAGATTGTTTCGAGGAGTTTATTTATTCTTGAATTCAAATGGAGTGGTAATGACAGCAGTCCTTACACAGAAAACAACATCAGGACATGGACATAAACCACTTGCTTATTACAGTGGGTTTCTAGACACAGTAATGAGAAGGCATTATCCTTGCAAACAAGCATTAGCTGCTGCTGCTTTCACAATTGAGAAAGTGTCAGTGATTCCCACCTTCCTCACCTGAATCATCTTCAGGTGACTATTGGGAGGATTCAGCATGGGGTGCCTTTTTGCCTTTCTTCTTCCCAGAGGTCTTCCTTTCTTGATAAAGATATGGGGCCTCATTACGACTTTGGAGGCAGCCCTGCCCTTAATAAGGGCAGGGCTGCCTCCAAAATCGTGTCCGGGTCAGGTTTCCCTGAATGGGGAAATACCGGGCCATTCCGAGTATGGAAGGCCCGGTATTTCCTCCTTCAGGGAACCCGGGCCCGGCCCTTCCCCATTCCCATTTGAGCCCTCATAGGGCTCAATGGGAATGGGGAGGGAGCTAACAATGGGCCCATTACGAACGGGCCCATTGTTAGCTCCCTGGTCCCCTCGCGGGACCCGCTATGGACGTCTGGAAAAACCAGACGTCAGGAGCGGGTCCCGCGAGGGGACCTCGTAATTGTGCGGAATAGGTTTAACGGCGCCGGCACCATTACCGGTGCCGTTAAACCCATTCCGCACAAGTTATAATGAGGCCTATGATCTGCATGAGGGGAAGCCACTATACCTATCTAGAAATCAGCCCAGGCAGGGGGCTCTGCCCTGGGATGACCGGTTGGGGGAAAAGCCCAAAAGGCTAAAAAAACCTGTAGTGGTGTTTTACTTTACTTTACTTTAATAAACTTGTATTGCGCAGTAATGGACCCAGAGGCATGATGGCGCGGACATAACATGAAACAAACACGAGACACATGTGCAAAGGTCAGACCTGGGGGGAGAAAAAGACGCTGACTGTTTTGTAGATGGTAACAACTGGAGTGTGCACGCAGACTGGTAACTCATATGATCCATGCTGCTTAAGGTAAGCGCAAAGAGCAGCTGCAGAGGTGTCGGGCAATTTGAGTTAGGTACAGTTCCAAGCTTTCGGAAGATGAGCAGCAGAGAAATGGTGTAGAAAGCAGCGGCAGTGGTAGGACCATGCGGGCAAGGTGAACAGAAGTAGTACAGGGAGGAACAAGGACCAGGAAAGCAGCAGGACGAATGATGAAGGAAGAGCATGGAGAACGGTAATAGCTCTTGATGAAGGATATAGACTAACAGACTTGACAGATGAGGAGTTGTTCAAACATTAGAATTCAAATGATGAACTAGTATTTTGCAGAAGTCTCACTTATTAGATTAAAGTTGAGAATAGGGAAATACCACAGAGAATGGCATTGGTAAGAAAGAAACCACAATTCTTCCAGGAAGATTTAGAAAAAGTGGCAAGCATCTTATGGACAAATAGTCCATATGATATGGGTCTATTAAGCGGAGAAGGAGCAGTTAAATTAAGCTTACAGCAGGAGCAATTTTACCACAAGCAAAACAATACCCCATGTCCAGAGAAGCAGATGAAGGTATATCGAAAACCATTTCCGCTTTAGTACAGCTGGGAATACTGGTACCATCAAACTCCACATGTAACACGGCTGTGTACCCAGTAAACAAATCCACAGGGGGTTCATGGAGATTTATTCAGGACCTAAACAATATTTTCGAGGCAGAGTTTCCTCTGGTTCCAAACCCAGCTACGATATGATGTAACACCCGAGCTACAGCTAAATATTTTACAGTAGTACATTTAAAGCACGCTTTCTTTCAATTCCCCTCATGGGGACTCCCAAGATTTGACTACCTTTTCATATAGAAATCAGCAGTGGAAACACACAAGATTACCACAAGAGTACTGTGAATCCCCAGCGATCTTTAACATGGTCCTTCAGATGGACCTAGGCAATTCACAACTTGGGAGCACAATAATTCAGTATGTAGATGACATATTAGTGTGCAGCGAGACAGAGGAGCCAGTAATTGAAGGGAGTAAAACAGAGGGGCTTTATCCACTAAGCGAATTTAAGGCAGCCACGGGGTATAGCAATCCTGCATATGAGTCACCTACATACAGTAGTGACGACAATAAGGGAAGGGAACAGGAAAACAGTATTGCCTCCGCGGTCAGAGAAGTCTCAGTCCAGTTAATGACAGCATTGGCAGGAAAAGGATACAAAGTGGACAAAGAGAAACTACAGTATTGCCAGGATGAGGTCCTGTTCATAGGACAGCTAATCTCTCAAGAAGGGAGAAAAGTGACACCTGAGAGAGCAGAATGAATCATGAAAACTTTAAGACCTATGACAGTGAGGGAAATGCAGCCATTGTAGACCTAATTAATTATTGTAGGGCCTGGGTTTTTGATTAAATACGCATATTAGACCACTTCTGATAGCACTTAAAGAAGCACAGGTAGGTAAATATGAGATTACATGGACAGGTGAGATGAAAGAAGTATTTAAAGAGTTAAAAAGGGAGATTTTTACAGTCCCTGTGTTAGGGATTCCAGATTGTAGCAACGAGTTTTATTTATTCTCGTATTCAAATGGAGTGGTAATGACAGCAGTCTTTACGTAGAAGACAACATTAGGACATGGACATAAACCACTTGCTTATTACAGTGGGTTTCTACACCCAGTAATGAGAGAGCATTACCCTTGTGAACAAGCATTAGCTGCTGCTACTTTCATTATTGAGAAAGTGTAAGCGATTCCCACCTGCTCCTCACCTGAATCTTCTTCTGGTGACTGTTGGGAGGATTCAGCATGAGGTGCCTCCTTGCCTTTCTTCTTCTTGGAGTTCTTGCTTTCTTGATAAAGATATGGTCTGCCATGAGGGGAAGCCACTATGCCTCTCTAGGAGTCATCCCAAGCAAGAGGATCCACCCTGGGATGACCAGTTAGCGGAAAAAGCCCAAAGACAACCAAAAAAACCATATAGTGATGTTTCTACTGACTCGTTTGTAGATGGTAACAACTGTAGTATGCAGGCAGAGCGGTAACTCATATTATCCAAGCTGCTTAAGGTAAGCGTAAGGAGCAGCTGCAGTGTAGTAGAGTAGATGCAGAGGAGTCGGGAGATTTGAGACAGGTACAGTTCCAAGCCGTCAGAAGCGGAGCAGCAGAGAAATGGTGTAGAAAGCAGCAGCAGCGGTAGGACCATGTGGGCATGGAGAACAAAGGGAGTACAGGGAGGAACAAGGATCAGGAAAGCAGCAGGAGCACTGTACTCAAGAAAAATGAGTACGGGAGGCCAGAAAAGGAGAGGGAGGCAGGAGGAGGGAGAATAAAGAGAACTAGCGTCTTACCCTTAGGAGCAAGAATACTGGGTTGCAACGCACCGCTTCCGTGCAGGTAGAATGATGATATGCACACTGGTGGCAGCCATCTTGAAAATAACTAGATCAATAACTAACATTTCAAGAAAACATATCAGAGCCTTAATGGCAAAGCGTCCACCTCCTCATAGGGACAGTATGTCCCCTCTTATACCGGGAGGTGCTGGGTTTGCCTGGATGTAAGCAATGGAACTTCTGTATGAGGCAGAGGCCTTAATGTAAGAGCTGGGTTCCCAGGAGTTTTCTGATTGGAGATAGCCTTTCCAGCTCACCAAACATGGGAGGTTTTCCTTGCGAAATGGGGAATCGCAAATATGGGATACCTCAAACTCCTTGAGCTCTGATCAAGCAGTGGAGAGAAATCCTTTCTTCTGTTGGGTATAGGGATCCGGTACCCAAGAGCAGAGAAGAGATGAGTGAAAAACTGGAAGTCAGCGATTTAGGTAACTGGGTAAAGGTGGTCTGAATGACACAGGATTGATCATGGCTTTGATCGCATAAGATCCGATATACCTAGGGGATATTTCCAAGGGACGGATCCATCTTGGTAGAAATCTTGTGGATAGTCAAACCTTGGATCCTACTTTCCATCCAGGAACCTCACTCCGATGTGTGTCTGCTTGCATCTTGTGTTTTTTCTTTCTTTCTTGCAGGCTCTGATCTGTGGTTTTATGTGCCTTAGCAATACCAGCCAGTAAGGAGTCCACGGAAGGGACTTTGGAAGGAGGATACACAGAGATCGGTAGAGAACAGGGGTGCAGCCCATATGTACAATAAAACGGGCTCAGCTTGGTCAAAGTATGATGGTGTTATTGTATGAGAACTCAGCGGTGGGTATTAGGTCTACCTAATTGTCTTGCTGTGCATTGATAAAACAACAAAGGTATTGCTCCATGGTGCTGTTGATATGATATGATATGGTATTTGTAACGCGCCTATACACAGGTGTTTCAAGGCGCGACGAGGCAGGGAGGGGAGGAACAAGGGGAGACAAAACAAACGATCCTACTAGGCCAGGTGTCATTCAGATCGCGCAAGTGCAGGGGTGGAGGAGGGGGGAAAAAGTGCAAGGGGAAGGGGAGGGGGGGAAGTGCAGTAAAGGTAAGTGGCGTAAAGTAATAAATAAAAAAGGGCCAGCTAGTGGCAAGTGCAAGGTAAGTGCAGAACAAGTGCTGGGGAAGGGGGGGGGATGTAGGGATACAGAGACAGTCCCGTAGTGCAGAGGGGTTCCAGGGGATCAGTGACTGGGACCAGGACCGAAGGCAGTTTAGAGTGGTCCAGTTGCAGGATCAGTGCAGTTTAGTGAATAATTAATTAGCTGTTCAGCAGGGGAGAGGGAGAGAGAAAGCAGAAGCAAAGAGGAAGGTTTTGAGGTGCTTCCGGAACCGGAGGTGGTTCTCCTCAAGTTTCAGGGAGGCAGGAAGGCTGTTCCAGAGGGAGGCCCCTGCCGCGGAGAGAGATCTACCCCCAGCTCGTTGCTTCGAGAAGCGGCTGACCATGAGGGAGTTGGAGGCGGATGAGCGAAGGGCTCGGGGAGGAAGATATTTGGGAAGAGAGAGTTGAAAGTATTTAGGACCCAGGCCCCAGAAGGCCTTGTGGACAATGCAGAGGGTTTTGAACTTTATCCTCGCAGCCACTGGGAGCCAGTGTAGAGATTTCAGTCCTGGAGAGATACGGTCCCTGGGCTTGAGGCCAAGGACAAGTCTCGCAGTTCTGTTCTGGATGAGTTGCAGAGGGCGGAGAGTGGAGGCAGGCAGATTAAGATAGAGGCTGTTACAGTAATCCAGCTTCGAGAGAACCAGGGCTCGGGAGACAGTGAGCTTCTGGGGGAAGGAGAGGAAGGGAAGAATACCTCTGAGGAGGTGCAGCTGATAGTGTGACCTCTTGGCAACGTCAGAAATATGAGGAGAGAAGGAGAGTGTGGAGTCGAAGATGACCCCAAGGTTTTTTGCCTTGCAGGTAGGAGCAGGGAGGGGGCCAAGGGAGGCAGGCCAGAGAGCTGCAGGGAAGGAGGGAGTGGGAGTACCGATGAGTAGAATCTCAGTCTTACTGGCATTAAGGCAGAGGTCATTGGCGGCACACCATTTTTGGATAGCAGACAGACAGTCAGAGATGAGGGAAGGAGAGGGGGAGGCTGAGGGTAGCCTGAAAATGAGCTGGGTATCGTCCGCATAGCACTGGAAATTAGGGCAGAGAGCGGCGATGCGGTGGGCAAGGAGAGCCAGATACTGGTTGAACAGCCAGGGAGAGAGATTAGATCCCTGGGGGACACCACAGGTGGAGAAAAAGATGTCGGAGAGGAAGGACCCCAGTTGGACCTGGGAGGGTCGATTTGAAAGGAAAGAGGTCAGCCACGCCAGAGCCTGACCAGTGATACCCAGGTTTTCCCGGAGACGGTTGAGCAGGATGGCATGGTTGACAGTGTCAAAGGCAGAGGAGAGATCGAGCAGAATGAGAACACACGGAGTGTTGGAATCGAGGTTCAGGAGCAGGTCTTCACGGATGTTCAGAAGAGCAGTTTCCGTGCTTCTGGCAGCTCTGAAGCCAGATTGATGGTCATGAAGACTACCAACAGATTCAGCATGGAGGTTAAGCTGGGAGATGGCCAGTTTCTCCAGGAGCTTGCCCAGGAAGGGAGTGATGGAGATAGGGCGATAGTTAGCCGGGCAGGAGGGGTCGGAAGAGGGTTTATTGAGAAGAGGGTGCACAAGGGAGTGCTTGAGGGGGGAAGGGAAGACTCCAGAGGCGAAGGAGTGGTTGCAAAAGTCAGCCAGGGCAGGAGCCAGGGAGTCGATGTGGTCCTTGATAGTTTTGGAGGAACAGGGGTGAACCTGTTTAGACGAGACTTTCATTGATCGGACTTGTCTGGAAACCTCGTCAGCAGAGAAGGGTGGAAAGGCAGAGAAAGAGGGAGGAGGGTTGACCGCAGAAGGGCCAGAGGAAGAGCCGGGTAGGGAGGGAGGGAGGTGAGAGGAGGAGAGCGAGGACAGGATGTCTTGAGTTTTAGAGATGAAGTGAGAGGCCAGTGTAGTGCAGAGGGCCTGGGAGGGGACAGGAGAGGTAGAGACTGCAACAGGGTTGGCCAGCTCTTTGCAGATTTTAAAGAGTTCGGCGGAGTTGTTTGATGCCGCAGAGATGCAGGCTTGGATAAGGGCTCTCTTCTTGGTGAGAACGGAGAGCCGGTACTGCCTTTGAAGCAGGCGGCAGGCCAGTTTGTCAGAGGATGAACATGAAGCACGCCATTTCCTCTCAGCAACCCTGCACTTGCGTTTTAGGGTGACGAGATCCGAGTCATACCAGGAGTTACATTTGGCTTTGGGCTTCAGGCGGATTCTCATGACGGGGGCAAGGATATCAAGAGTAGCAGATATAGCAGAGTGGAGCATGGAGAGGGCTGTGTCAGGGTGGGAGTCAGCCGAAGGGGCAGGGGGGGGAGAGAAGGTAGCAGCAAAAGCCTCAACCGACACACGCTTCATGGGTCGGATGACCGAGAAGGTGGGTGGCAGTGAGGAGGGTGGCTTTGCCTGAGGGGTAGGGAGGGTGAGGTGGGAGGATAGGAGAAAGTGATCACTCCAGGAGAGAGGAGTGGAGAGAGGGACGGAGAGGGGAAGGTCAGAAGAGATCAGAGCATCAAGAGTGTGCCCAGCAGAGTGAGTAGGCCCAGACGGGAGAATAGAGAGTGAGAGAGAGTCGCAGAGGTCACGAAAGAGACAAGTGGGGGGACTGGAGGCATCAAGGTGGATGTTGAAGTCGCCAAGAAGGAGGAGTTGAGTGGTTGAGGACAGGAGTGAGGAGGAGAGGTCAGCCCACTCAGAGAGGAAGGAGGAAATTTGACCAGGTGGCCGATAGATAGTAGCCACGGTAAGGGAATGGCTAGGAGAGAGAGAGAGTCGGCAGACAAGACATTCAAAAGAGGAGTAGGTCTGAGTGGGAGTGACAGTTGAATCTCTCAGTCTGCCTGTTAGTCTGTGGGTGGTATCCAGAAGATAGGGCTCTTTATATGCCCAAGAGCTTGCACAATGTTGTCATGAATGTCGAAGTATACTGAGATCCACAAACAGAGACGATGCATTCAGGAAGACCGTGTAGTCTGAATATTCCACAAAAAAACACCTTAGCCATCTATGGCGAAGTTGATACTCCTTGAAGTGGTGTGAAGTGGGCCATCTTTGGTGAATGAGTCGATGGTCACCATAATCGCTGTACACCCCTGAGAGGGAGGTAGATCCACCACAAAGTCTGTGGAGAGGTGACTCCAAGGTTGTTGGCATCAGAACTGGTTCCAAAAACCCAATGGGCCTTCTGGTGCAGTACTAGCACTGAGTGCAAATAGGGCAGGTACGGGTATAGGTCTTGGTATCCTTACAGATTGTAGGCACCTGTTGGGCCCCAACTTTCTGACCCAGGTCTTATCCTCCCCCTTAGATGCAACCCAATTTTTGGGTTGCTTACATGAGGTGCCCTCGCCAGGCCTGAGCCCTCTCATTGTCTTTCTTGGAGATATCCTTTTGCTTCAAGGAGAGATTCTAAGGTGTTAAGGTGCTCCTGGATAGGCTGCACCCCCTAAAAAACTGCTACCACCATTGAGTACCCCAGGACTCTCTTGAAACTTAAGTACAGATCCCTGTCCACTTCCAGTTCCTCCCCACTATATTCTGGGGTGGTGCTCTCAGGCTCCATGATTCACTTTCGATAAATGATTATTAATTGTAATTTTTATTAACATAAATCTCTTGCCGTCTCTAAAGCGTGCCTTCAGGGCCTGAAAGTAGCAGGCTGCAGTTGGGAAGAGAGAAAGCTCTGCCTTGCACTCCATGCACATCATCCCAGTGGTCTCCAGCTCACTCTCACAGAACTACGCAGTAAATGCTGTTCTCTCCATGTTCGGAGAGTCCTGCGCACTCAATGGTCCCTGTGCGAAGTGCACATCACGTGATTTGGCACTCCGCAGGGTCCTTTCCTCTAGTGTGGCTCTCTGCATCAGAAAGGACCTTTGCAGAGTGCGTTTGAGCCCCCGGGGAGTGCCCCACTCACCAGATGTGAGCAAGATGGCTTGCAGTCTTGTTGCGCTCCCCGGAGGCTGCCCACAGACAGAAAATAAAGAAATTGGTACACGACCATCCGCCGCCCGTGATAAATATCGCTCTGATATCAAAGTAAATATTAAATGTGGCCGCCTGTACTAGCCTCCACAAATACATATTCATGTATATGAATGCCTATGAATGAACAATGTCGCGCGACCTAACAAGAAAGGAGATAATCTCGCATTGCATGGGTGTTATGCTAAATACACCTCAGTATGTCTACGGTCAGACCTTAACTGCCATACAAGTAAAATAACCACTTAATAAACCACTTAAATAAACCATTACATTACTGCTATAGAAACTTGCAATAGAGGAATGAATAGGGTGACTTATCTTCTGAGAAGAGCAGCAAAGAAAGAGGAAGAGGCACAGACAGGACTTGGCATAAGGGCTATGCTGGTCCAGGATTGGTTGTTAGAAAGGGACTAAAAACTACAGGGACACTGTGAACTTCTTGGGAGTGTAGTCCTATGCAGTGGAAGTTTTGTTGAAGATGTACTGTTTTAAATAAATATATATATATGTAAAACAGGAAAAAAGTTAAGATTTAAAGAACCTGCTGTGAAGAGTGGTATTAAAGAATTAAGCATAATGCTCACCTCCGGTTTTGACATAGAATTTGAAGGGAAATGGGCAACCATACTGTAGAGGAGCAGCCGAATGCCTCTACGGGAAGTCCCACCCCTATTTTGTCCATATGCTGGAAACCGGAAACTGTGACAAGGTATCCGTTGAGAACACCCTATGAGAAGTACCCCCGAAAGACTGATGGTCTCCTGAAAGGAGCGCCTGAAGAAGTGTGAAGATGTGGAAAGAAGAAGCTGATGACGTCACAGTTGATGAGAGTGATGCGTCGGGAAGATTGACCAGAGAAGAGAATGCATAGGTGACATAGAATCTGATGACGAAGTAAAGAATCGAGAAGATTTTTATGTGTTGAATGAAGATTGCATTTGGAAGATCACAGCAGAAGACACAAGCCATTTCAAAATTATACAGACGCTGCAACGCAAGTAGACTCAGTATTCATAAGGCTGGCTATACCTAGTATATAGACTGCAGGCAATGCCACCAACACATATGTATATAGAGTTCTGGACATTCTATGATACATTTTAGTTAGCGAGTCTCCCTGAAGGAAGACGGATTGGAAGCTATGTTTGTCGCAGCAAAGAATACGCTCAAATTAGAAGCAATACCAAAGAGGCTGCTTGGCTGGATGTCAAAGACTGGAAGCACCCAAGAATTGGTCATCAGCTACGAAGAACAGTGAAACGTGGGAAGCGGAGGCATCCCTTGTAAAGTTGCAAGGAGAGAACACCACGAGTGCCAAGTTTCATCATTAAGGGACGATTTAATACTATAAAATGAGAAAATTCATGGTCTCTGATCACGTGAGCTGAGGATGAAAATGGACGATGGGCATGGTGCACCAGATTAAAAGTAGCTAGGGATCACACTCCCTTTTATTCCCAAGAAAAGAGAATCTACTGCAAGGCCAAGCTCAAAGACAGTCTGCATGGCAGAGAGCATGGGCGATGAGAGATGAGGGGCTAATTGAGTGGGAAGTAAAAGTCATGTCCAACTCGCGGCACCTGGGTATGAGCTTATGTGCTGCTAAGGAGCTGAATGTTCCAAACATGGCACAAGCGTGCCAGCCAATTGTAGAAAGCTGTATAATAAAGAGCCTTATAGTTTAAGTGCCAATGAAGTGTTGTGTTTCTGATGACTCTCGAAGATGACTTGCACTATGACTTGCACTAGGGGAATGCATGAGTGCCCACCTGACTGTAGAGACCCAATCATGATCCTATCCCATATAGAAGGTATATTTAGACGTTCCCCTTGAGCCAACCACAATCTCCCATAGGTTTTCTTAATTTGCCATGTAGTAAGACATCACTTATGATGAACTTTTAGCATAAATGTGTTTTTTTTTTAATGAAAAGCTTTGAGGTCATGCTGTGCAACATCTGTTGATGTCCTTTGTACTCCCTGTTGTAAACAATTGTTATTAAAACAGAGTTATTTTCCAACTTCCTGAGTCAGTCTTATTATTTAGTTTGAGAAGTTATTCTCCGTCCCATCTATAGAACGACATGTTACCTTGAGTAAAAGGGCCTCTAGGGTTCACGTGGTACCATGTTGGATGGTTGACACAAAGACCCATCGACCTATATAGTCTTGTGCTTCGGATGATCGAATGCCCTTCGCCATCTAGCCGGAAGATTGCAAGGTTTCCTGTGGAGAGTGGCCGATATAGAATTCTTGCAAGAAAATAGATACAGGTGGGACGGGCCCCTCTTTGGCGCAATCCCTCCTGGTTTCCACAGGCGCCTAGCGGAACGGAAGGCGAAAGGGGTCTATAGGAGAGGGAAGTTGATACTGAAGGTCTCGAGCTGAAAGACCGAATGATGAGTAGACTAAGGGGAATGGCAAATTGAGGGGATGGGATTGTGGTAGTTTACAAAGTAACATGGGACTTAATAGTGTAAGAAAAGTAATGAGGGGTGTTTTTGTGTATATAGATAAGAGATAAGGAGATAAGCCCAAGGAGTCCTGGTTAAAGGGAATTTCATAAGAAGCCGTTATAAACTTCATTCAAAGTAATCTATGCTACGCAGAGGATAGATCCCTGTAAAATAATGACTTAAACCCCTATCGGGATATATTTAGGGGCAGAGATAAGGAAAAAGCACTGTGGATTAATGTAAAGAGTTGACTAGTCTGTTTGTATTTATATTTTATTGATTTGTCGAAGAGAGACAAGAAAGTAAAGAGAAAGGTTGAGAAAATATAGTATCTAGCTTAGAGAAGTTGTCGGTACTGATTTAAAGCTAGATTGAGACTATTGTAAAATAGAGGGTTTGAGCAGCGATTTGTTGGAGCACGCTCATATTTGTTGTTATTATAAATGTATCTTTTTGTAACGCACCAGTAATTATTGAGAGTTAATTGAGACTTGTCACAATGGAAGATGTTACTCCTCTGATGCAATAAATCAGTTGATGACGGTGCGCGGGATAAATACCTTTAACATTTAACATTTAACTTGTGTAAAACCTTGCCAAAACACATGCCCAAGCTCAAACAGTATAGGGCAGAATGGGTGAAAGGCACAGCGTATAAGATGATCATGCCGTGGCCTCAAGGGGGATCTTTGGCAAAAATGGTATTGCAACACATGACCACACACTTGCACGCTGCGTACACAGGAAATAAATTAGAGAAGAGGTCAGCTATTTTAGAGCTTTGGAAGATGTACCAGGAAGAGAGAGAAGATCTGCCACCTGAGGATTGCATGCTTAACAAGTGTAAAGAGGAAGGTGCCGAGCCTTCTGCTCCCCTTGCCTCGCTTAAAGTAAAAAGCGATAGTACAGAAAGCGCAGGATTGAATCCGTGAAAGGAACCGAAAGCGGTGACGGGGTATAGTAATCCAATATAGGAACCACCTGCTTACAGCAGTGACGATAGCCCAGAGGAGACTAAGAGAAAAGAGGAGACTTTTAAGGCCTTGCAAAATAGGGAAGAGAAAGGTGAACGATCAAATGTATCGACAGATATATAAAGAGAAATTAAGAGATGGAAAGGAGAAAAGGATAAAGCTGATGAGGTAACGCTCGTACAGAACGAACGGATGGGAGGACAGATATTGCTTAAGCCAGATGGGAAAAGCATAGAGGAAGTTAGGCAAAGGGAAGATCGAGACGAGCAAGATAGAAAAGACAGGGAACAAGAAAAGAGATTAAAGGAAGATGAGCAGAAAAGGAAGAGCCGACAGTGGCGAGAACAGCGGTATCAGGAGGAGCAGCAAAAGAAAGAAGAAAGGGCGGAGGAACAAAGGAAGTATGATAACAGACAGAGAGCATTGGAAGAAAGGGATAGACAGGATAGGAAGAGAGAAGAAGAGGAAGCGCAGAAATTAAGAGATAAGAGGATACAGAGACAAAAGGAAGAGGAAGAAAGAAGAGCAGGGGAAAGGAGAGAAGAAGTGAGAAGGGAAGAAGAAACAGTTAGATCGGAGGCAAGAAAGCAGAGAGAAGTAGATGAAGAATTAGAATGAAAAAGGAGACAACGAGAGCGCGAGATTGCTCGCATTCAATGGAGCCAAGTCCAGTGATACAATGGAGTGACATAGAAGAGTTCCTCCCGTTACACGGAGCAACGTCAGGGCCATCTAAAGTCTCATTAGATGAGGATTTTGATATAAGGAGCATCAGAGAAAGGATCAATAAAGCCTATCAGGATTTAAGAGAAGGTAGCAAATCGGGACACTGAGGGAAGGGAGATCGATGCCTGGTCTTCCAATCATAAAGCAAAGAAGAGACCCATTCAGTCTCGAGCATAGAGCTTTGTCTTTAGACAGGCTGACTTTAGATAAGGGCAAAGAGAGGAGAGCCATACTAGCTGGGGGCTAGATATGTCAGAAGAGGAGAGAGAAACCTTCCGTGGGGAGGAGGGAGGAAGTGTATGCGGTCCTGAGGGATGTCAGCAGACAAACAGGGAGTAAGCTGGTCTGATCTAGAACAACCTAAGGATAGGACGCCAGATCCTGTAGCACATGCAGAGCATCCTAGAGGACGTTCATATAGCGAGAAGGCAGAGTCACCACCCAATGTGAGCAGTCTGAGGTCATTGCCAGGAAGAAGGCAGTCAGGAACCATTGTTCCTACCATGGATAGGCAAACGATGGGAGCGGATTGTGGAATAGGATTTACACAGTTTCCCTTATTGGAAAGGGGAGGGGCCAGACCACAGTATATTCCATGGCCACAGATGGACAAGGATAATTTAAGGTGCAAACTCCCCAGTTTAATGGCGGGTCAGGGATTGCCTGAGCCAGTACAAAGGCAACTTAAGAAGTTAGTGGGGATGGAAGCAAAACCGTGACCTGAAATACAGTTGACTATAGTACATCACTGTTGGCTGTTACAGGAGAAGAATAAAAAGAACGACGATGCCAGAAACATTTAGGAGCTTAAGTTATTTCAGAAAAAACGCTCAAAATATGCTATAGAAAGAGTGGTATTAACAAGCGGAAAAGGGCTAGAAGTATAGCAAGCAGTGGACACATCGCAGGTGAATAATCAGTGCCCGAAGAATCAAGGAGGAAGTGGGTTTATACCACGAGGTAGAGACATGGGTTACAGAGGAAGGGGTGGATTTCAAATGTTCAAGGTTGGTTTCAGAATGGGCAGAATGAGAATCAGAATGTGCATGGAGGATTTAACCAAGGAGGGCTAATTAGACGAAACCCTCGTGTATGTTGGACGTGTGGAATGACATGACACATTGTGCGCACATGTGGGAGCCAAGGGTATATACGAAATGGTCAATTCTCAAGAGGGGGTACAGTTTATCCTCCAGCATATGGCGCACAGGCTACGGATGGATTCGCCCAAGATCAGACAGTGTATCAGGCACAAGCACCACAAGTACAACAGGTACAGCAACCGCAGCAATTACAGCAAGAACCATTGAACCCACCACAAGGGCAGTCGCAGCACACCGCCATGCAGATACAGCAGAACGCAAACACAAAGCAATTGTTGATACCTAGAATTCGGGGTGTCACAGTGGTAGGAGGGATTCATTTTACAGGTACAGAGGTATGCATGTATGCATCCACAATAGGAGAGCTCAAAGGGCGACTGGATGTGTTCAGTACTATCCGTGACTCCAGACCCTCAAGAAGAACCAAGGGTTGATGTGACGATAGGAGGCAAATCATTTATATGTTTAGTTGACACTGGGGCTACTCGTTCATGTATACGAGAGGGAAAATACCCAATGTCGGGAAATGCCATGAATGCTCAGGGATTCTCTGGAGCTACAAGTTGAGTTCCTTTTGATGAATTACCAGTCTCTATAGGAGAATGTGATATGTCTGTTCCATTGTTGTATTCACGGCTGACACCAGTTAATATTCTAGGAAGAGACTTAATGACAAAATGTCATATGACGATTTCTTTTATTGATTAAGGTATAGTGTGCTCCACTCCAGGGATACACTATATGAACGTGGGAGAGTTTATATTGGCATTCACAGGGAACATGGCTTTGGAAGGGGAGCCGATGGAGCCCAAAACTTTCCTTTATGGGGTGAGCATTCTGTTAAAATGGCTACCTGGCTTAGTGTGAAGGACTATGAGGATACCTAATGAATTCCTGTTTAGACCACAGGCACCAATGGACAAAGAGAGGGGACAGACTATTCCCTTAGAATTAGATGTAGCCATAGTACGAGGAGAAATGGTACTGCTCTAAGGCACAGATGAAGAGGGTAGGCCATGTAGAACAGTGATTGCCATTGGGGAAGAGTGTAGATTGACTGACGTCACTGACGATGACATGTTTAGAGATGATCCAGCAGACGATGAAGTGGTGTTCTTTATGAGTATTACATATTGGATCCAAATAGAGAAAAGGGAGATCCCACAATGCATGGCGATAATGCGACAGTGCCCAGCATTCTTTGATGAAGACTTGGAAATGTGCCAAGAGATTTATGGACTACAGGCCCTTATGATGTAGGCCTATTGAAGGGAGTAGGAGAGGTTGAGATAAAGCTGCAACCAGGAGCAAATTTATCTCGGGTAAGGCAACATCCAATGTCTCGAGAGGCAGATGAGGGCATTTTTGAGACTTTCTCAGCAATGATGAAGCAAGGTATTTTGGTACCATCAGAGTCATCGTGTAATACCACAGTGTACCCTGTGAAGAAATTAAAGGTAGGGTTGTGGAGATTTATACAAGATATGAGACCGATTAACCAGATTGTAGAGACAGAGTTTCCTTCAGTTCCGAATCCGGCGACAATATTATGTCGTATCCCAGTAGAAGCATGATATTTCACAGTGATTGATTTGAAGAATTCGTTCTTCTCAATTCCGTTGCACAAAGACTCACAAGACTTAACTTCCTTTACGTTTCACCAAATTTGACTGAAACATACTAGGCTTTACCAGGGCCGCTGTGAGTCTCCATCGATCTTTAATAGAGGCCTGCAGATGGACCTTGGCAATATCGATTTGAAGAGTACCATGACACAGTATGTAGATGATATTGTGATTAGCAGCATAACAGAAGTTGAGTGTAGACAATATTCGATTCAACTAATGACTATCCTCAGAGACAAGGGATATAAAGTAAACAAAGAGAAGTTACAGTATTGCCAAGAAGACGTGTTGTTTATAGGCCAGTTAATCTCACATGAGGGAAAGAAGGTGATACCTGAAAGAGCCAAAGCAATTATGAAAACTGCAAAACCATATACGCTAAAGCAGATGCAGCGATTCTTGGGATTATGTAATTATGTGAGAGCGTGTGTGTTTGACTATAGCTCATACACAAGACCCCTTTTGCAGGCTTTAAAGAAAGCACAGGTACATAAGGAGAAAATAGAATGGACTGAGGAAGGAGAAGAAGGATTTGAAGAGTTGAAAAAAGCAATTTATATGGCTCCAGTTTTAGGAATTCCCAATTACGCTGACAAATTCTTTTTATTTTCACACACTGATGGGACAGTTATGACAGCAGTGCTAGCACTGAGAATAACATTAGGGTACAAACCCCTGGCATATTACAATGGGATTCTAGGCCCAGTTATGAAAGGGCATTTTCAGTGCGAACAGTCATTGGCAGCAGCCACGTTCACAATTGAGAAGTCTGCCAGCATTGTAATGGGTTGTTCCATGATACTTTTTGTAGAGAATGCTTTGTTTGCCATTTTGGAGAAACCCAAGGGTACATTGACATCTCAGAGGGCTTCTGTGTATGAAGTTATTATATCTAATCCAGCGATTAAAATTGCTAGGTGTAAAATAGTGAGCCCTGCCACATTTGTAGCTGAGCCATGCCATTGGCAGAGGATGAGCATGTGAATGATTGCACGAGCTACGAGGAATTTCATGACAGTATGCCATGCATTAAAGAAAATGCAATGTCAGGAGGGGAGATTCTTTTTATTGATGGTTCTTCAAAAATGGATCAGACAAGTGGGAAAAGGCAGACTGGTGCAGCCATAGTCAGGCATAGAGCAAACAGCGAGTTCGAAGTTGTGGCAAGTGCAAGACTACCGTCTCACTTTTCAGCACAAGCGCCAGAATTAGTAGCGCTTATTGCAGTGCTTGAATAACACAAAGGACCGTAAGTGACAATATACAGTGACTCCATCTATGTGACATCGCTGTTCACGCAGGGTTAGGACGTTGGAAAAGGAGGGGCTACCTCCGAGCGAATGGCACTCCAGTGCAACATGCAGCGGTCTCAACCGAATACACCCAGTTTTTTATTCCTCTCTTCTCAAATCCGTCATACCCGATCAGGCAAACAGGACTGTTCCCAGACCCCGTTTCAAGCAACCAAGCTGCTCCGAGGAGTTTGAAGTATCCCGTACCTGTGACTCACATTATCGCAGATGCCGATTGGAATACCTAGTCAGTTGGAAGGGTACCCACGTTCAGAAGACTTTTGGGAGCCGGCTTCCTGTCTAAAGGCAACTTTTCTGGTTGATCGGTTCCATCGAATTCATCCGGGTAAACCGGGTTGCCCTAGCAGTAGGAGGGGGCATACTGTCATGCACCCAGGTGCATGGCGCCTCTGGCATCAGTGGAAGCTGGTCTGATATTGATTGTGCCGCAGCGTTCACGCGCGTCACATCTAGAGGTCTAGTTTTTCTTGCAACATGGCAGCCGCTGGGAGGTGCTTATTCACTTCCCTCCCAGCGGTCCGATGCATTGCAACTGCAGATTAGTGTTTGTTTTCTCTGCCACTTCAACGCTAGTGCTTTTGCCTGATTTTCCCCTTTTCTCGTTCCACACCGGAACACTTCCTTTCTCTCTGCGCCTCCCTTGGTGCATCTGCCTTTCTCTCTCTCTCTCTCTCACTAGCCGCCGCCTCACGGTTCTTTTTCTTTCTCACCAGCTCCAGCTACCTGCAGCCTTGCTCTCTTGCTTTCCCTCTCTCTCAGGCTCCTTAACCCGTGCCGGCTACATTCTGGTCTGTTCTACGTGCTTCTCTTTGCGCTGGTATCCGCTTCATTAGCTCTTACCTTCTTATCCCAGCCTTATTCAGAAGTGATCTTTTCATTGTGCCTCTCCACTCTCATCAAGTTACGCTGCTCTCAGTCAGATACAAGGAGTGGAGCCTTCACTTTGCGCCTGCCATCAGTTCCAGTAGGAGACTGCTAGCCGGAACTAACTGCTACTATTCTACCACCGACTTGCTTACATCTCTCTGGGGTTTTTTGTGCCTCGTACAGCTTTTCCCCATTCCGGCTATCCCAGAAGGGGGGACCCATTGCTGCTGTTGAAAGGCAGCTGTAACGGTGGCTTCCTACCAGCGTAGACCACTCCTCATCAAAAAAAGAGAGACTTCAACTCCCGGAGGAGATCATTGTAGAAGAAGATAGACACTGAATCCTCAGACTCAGGTGAGGAGGGAGTGCTCAGTGGATCTGGGGAAGAAGAAAGTGATTTTGACAGCTTGTAACGCCCGGTTACTAGAATGGCCACAGACTCGTATGGCTTTTCCCCATTCTGGCTTTCCTGGAAGGTGGGACCCATTGCTGCTGTTGAAAGGCAGCGGTAACGGTGGCTTCCTACCAGGGTATACCACTCCTCATCAAAAAAAGAGAGACTTCAACTCCCAGAGGAGATCGTTGAAGAAGGAGCTAGACACTGAATCCTCGGACTCAGGTGGGGATGGAGTGCTCAGTGGATCTGGGGAAAAAGAAAGGGATTTTGACATGATGTCAAAGACTGGAAGCAGCCAAGAATTGGTTATCAGCTGCGAAGAACAGTAAAAGGTGAGAAGCCGAGGCATCCCTTGATAAGCTGCAAGGAGAGAACACCACGAGTGCCAAGTTTCTTTATTAAGGAGAATTTAATACTATAATATGAGCAAATTCACGGTCTCTGATAACGTGTGCTGAGGATGAAAATAGACAGTGGCCATGGTGCACCAGATTGAAGATAGCGAGTGATCACACTCCCTTCTATTTCCCAAGAGAAGAGAATCTACTGCAAGGCCAAGTTCAAAGACGGTCTGCATGGAAGAAGGCATGGGCGATGAGAGATGAGGGGCTAATTGGGTAGAAAGCAAAAGTCATGTCCCCATCCCGGCACCTGGGTATGAGCTTACATGCTGCTAAGGAGCCGAATTTTCCAGGCATGGCACAAGCGTGCCAACCAATTTTAGAAGGCTTTATAATGAAGAGCCTTATATTTTAAGAGCCAATGAAGTGTTGTGTTTCTAATTACTGTCAGAAATGACTTGTACTATATCTTTCACTAGGGGAAGGCATGAGTGCCCACCTGACTGTAGAGACCCAATCACGATCATATCCCATATAGAAGGTATACTTAGACGTTCCCCTTGAGTCAACCACAATCTCCCATAGGTTTTGTTAACTTACCACATAGTATGACATCAGTTATGATGAACTTTTAGTATAAATGTGTTGTTTTTTATTACATGTTTTGAGATCATGCTGTGCGACGTCCGTTCATTTCCATTGTACTCCCTGTTTTAAACAATTGTTATTAAAACAGAGTCATTTGCCAACTTCCTGAGTCGGTCTTATTATTTAGTTTGAGAAGTTATTCTCCATCCCATCCATAGTACGACATGTTACCTTGAGTAAAAGGGCCTCTAGTGTACACTACGATGGATGTCAAAGAAAGCGTTCACATATGAAGATGTTTACATAAAAACACAAAAGATTATAAAAGGCCCAGGTTGGCAAAGCAGAATGCTTCTGTACTCATTTAGTGGCCTGACTGGAGGAGAGATGACAATTGTTGAACAAAAGAGACTGGATTGTGCAGACACATGGAAAACACCAGGATTGCCAGGATGCTGTAAGGGACCTCAGCTATTGGTATAAGGACAGATAGCCACCAGTACAGGATGGGGAGAAGGAATGATGGGATGCAGTGCACACTTGTCGATGACAGCACCAGTAAAGATAGTGCAAGTATAAATTATGGATGCCCTATGGAATGGGCCAAGTATTTGAAGTTACTAACATCCATTGAAGACGAAGCAGGACCTGTATCGATACTACTGATGAAGAATGCAACACTGTGTTTCAGAAACAGGGGTCTGACTAAAATTGGAGCATATAAAGGATGCAAAACAAAATAGATGTGCTAGGAATGAAAGGAGGAACTGTCGTGATAATGGACCAATATTGGGCCTGTGGCTCCAAAGTTTCTATGAAGCTGCCTAAAAATTGTGGAGGAATATGTTCTATAGTGATAAAATACATACCTGTGTTGGTGATCCCCCAAAGTGATTAACACATCTCCGACTTTCTGAAAATGGATGCCCACCTAAGGAAGAAGAGGTTGCTTAACCTCTTCTGACAGAAGAGCGAGAACTATTTTTTGGCAAAATCAATAGAAGCTTATCATGACATTCCAGATGAGCACAATTTGTTCAGTAGGACTGCAGTGATATGTACAGCCATATTCATGCCAGGAATTCAGGCTGCAGCGAGTGGCAAGTATTTGTATTTTTGTATTTTATTGAGATTTATATAGCGCTTTTTACCAAAGTGTTTCAGAAAGAAGCAGTGAACAGTACATTAAAATCAGCATAAACAATTGTATTCGGTATCGGCCAATAGCAATCAAGCAGGAGACTGGAGTAGGTGATTTTTAAGGGAGGAGGGAAACAGAGAGTAAGAGTTTATAGTTCGGAGAGAAAGTGGAAGAAGATTCCAGTGGAGAGGGGCCAGCAGTTAAGAGGATCGAAAACGAGATTGTGCACAAGGGGCACGTGGAACAGTAAGTAAGAAAAGTCCAGTACAGCGGAGAGGACGAGAAGGAGAGTAAAATGAAATAAGCGAAGCAAGATAATCAGGGGCAAGGCCATGTAAAGATTTGAATACTAAACAGAGAAAATAGAATTTCAGCTGAGAAGGAATGGAGAGCCATCCATGAGATTCAAGAGAAGAGGAGATGGAATCTCGATAGGATAATAGGCAGAGCCAGCGGATGGAGGAATGATAGATTGGTTTGAGTGGAGCTAAGCGAGAGAAAGGGAGACCAAAGAGTAGAACAGAGCAGTAGAAAAGTTGAGAGAAAATTAAGGAAGAGACTAAAACCTTAGTGGCATGAAAAGTGAGAACGGGACACATTTGTTGAAGAGGTGATAGCGACAAGCGTGAGAGGTAAGTGAGATATGATGACTAAAGGATAGATTAGTGTCAAGATAGAGACCGAGATTATGGGCAGTAGGGGAAATCAGCAGGGTTGAGCGGGGAAAGAGAATGAAATATGGAGGAGAAGGAGGCGGAAGAGTAGTAGCAGGAAAGAAAAGAACTTCTATCTTTCCAGCTTTTAAAGTGAGAAAGTGACAGGTCATCCATGACTTAATTGCAGTAAGACAGGAGGAAAGAGTAGCATGAATGTCTGAAGGACGAGAAAGAAAGAAAGAGCTGAGTGTCATCTGCATAGAAATGATGTGACACTCCAAAGGAAGAGATGACAGGAGCATCAAAGAAAGTGTAAAGAGAAAAGAGAAAGTGGTTACAAATCACCAGATGGGAGCTGCTGGAAACAATAAATACGACAATAAAAGGATTTGATGCAATTAGAGAAGAATTGAGGGCCATCAGACTCATGACCCTCCAGAACAGGTATGTCCTAGACTTAATTACAGCAATGGCAGGAGGCATGTGTACCAGGATTGGGCACTTCTTGCTGTACATAACCCCCTGCCAATGGCGGAGAAAATGGAACCCTGACAGAAGCAATAACTATGCTGTTGACCCTGCAGAGGAAACGGTGGAAGAAGTAGATGAGACCGAAGTTGAAGATTGGTTTTCATCTCTATTCTCATGGGTTCCAACCTGGATGACATATGCCTTCAAAATGTTACGAGCAATACTAGTGTTAGTGTTGCTAGGATATTGTCTTATAAGAATAACCATATGACAATGCAAGAAAACAGCTAAGAAAGATATTAGGATGAAGATAATGATTGATGTGAATGCTGTGGCTGACGAGCACACACAGACTGCAAACACCACCCATGAGCACCTGAAAGGAAGCCTTTTGGCACCCCCAGGAATGAAGTTTCAGTGTCCTAAGTAACAAAAGAGCTATATGGGGTGATAGGTGGTATGTTCACCGACTGGGGAATGCTGTTACATGACCTGGAGTGTGGATGAACACATAACGAAAGCAGGGGACGTGAGGGGGGTGACAAAGATATGGATTCCAAAGAAACCACAGGGAAAAGAAAAGGTAAAACAATTGAGGACGTGGTTGAGGACTCAACCAGAGGGGGGAATGTAGGGAGGTGATGTACACATCATCAATAGAGCCCCTCACCTCCGGAAAATGGCAAGAACAGCAAGAAAGCACTGTGTTTGAAACCTGGTATCATCCCAATACCACATTGAAGGTATGAGAGATGGTATGCACTGAGACAACCGTTTCGAATGTACCCCTGAACTGATGCGGTAGACCTGAGCCTGAAGACACCACTAGGCATAGAAGAACTATAAGTGAAGTCGGACAGGTGTGAAATGACATCATGAAGAGAAGACACTTGGACGCACTGAAACAATATATGGACTTCTGGAGAATGAAGATGTGACTCAAATGAACATATATGCTAATATGATTAAAACCATATACACTTAAAAGATAAGTAACGAGATATGCAATATATGTATATATGCCTAGAGGGAAGGTAGATAAGACAATGTAGAAGCTTGCTAAAGTAGGAAATATAGCACGAGTAAAGCAGCCATGTTGAGAAAATAGACACCAGCATCATAGATTAGTACGTGAGAAGCCTCGATGAGAAAGACCAAGGCTGCAGAGCTGACAGGCACTGGAATACAGATTTGTTCAACAACAAATTATATTTTCTTGGCTCAGAATCAAGGATGCCGCAGCAAGAAGCAACTCCAAGACATGAAAGGAGTCAAAGAGGATAAGCCATGTGAATAAGACATATTGCTGTTAGATTAAATAATGTGGTGAATAATTGTGAGTGTCAAGTATTGAACTGTCAAACATGCAGAAAACACATGAAAGACAGAGCACCCAAGTCTCCAGAGGCTGAGGAGTGTAATAGCACCCAATCAATTTTAATCAAATAGCACTAAATAGAAGGACAGAATGGACAAAATCATGGTCTCCTCACACGTGGTATAAGACTAGAATACAAGGCTTATTCATAATGCTCCAGAAGAAGATAGCAATGTACCTTCACTCCCTTTAAAGTTCTGAGGAAGAGAAAAGTCAGCAAGGTCAACTACAGAGAAGAAGCCTTGGATTATGCCCTAACTGATGAGAGATGGTAGGCTAATTATCTAAGGAGGGTAGTTGTCTGATGTTGTTCCCTTGCACCTGGGGTTTGTTGCTTACGGGCTGCTAACGAGCTGTAGGTCCAAGGTTGGAAGACAGCGCCAACCAGTCATGAGGGCCTATTTAATGGTGGACCATACAATGCTGCAGAAGTCTATCCGCTGCTGTTGTTGTGCTGTTATCATTATTTTACATAGTTAGAGGCTGTTCAAGGCGTGTCTATCAGATAAGGGGGCAGCCAATGATGATACTAACACCTATGCAGACTATAGGTATATATATTCCCTTAACCAATCCCTCCTCCTGATAGATTTTTACTGTTTGCCACATAGGATGACATCATAGCTTTCATACATCGAGGCATAAATCCTTTTTCCTAATAGAAATGTATTGAGAGTGTGTGAGCTACAATCTGTTTATTCACCAGGCTTCCCTACTGTATTGAGCTGATAAAAAAGTAGTATTTTGCCATATTCTTTGAGTCTGTCCGGTTATTTGGGCCTGAGATCATTTATTTGGTAATCCCATCCCGCACTTGGAGTGCTCCAGGTGCTACTGCACACCAACCTAACATGGAGGTGCCTTCACTGCCACCAACTTATCCCTACTATCAAACTAGCTATTCTTGACCGTCCAGGGTAGAGTGGCCCTCCAGTAGTACAGACCTTTGCTTGCATTGTTGGCCTGCAGCATTACCGTCTCGCTCCCTGCTCTTCACCCCCAGTGCTGGGAGGTTGCCTTACTATGGCATAAAGCATGGCATAGACTTACATGGGTATAGTCATATAACACATGCATCCCTCTGCACGGGAACCCTGAATTGTGGAGCGACTGCCCTCTCTGACAATATATTATTAGAAGATTACACTATTCCATCTCACTGCACACATTCATCAGTAGGTAGCCATGCAAGTCTGGCATTCTCAGGGGCAGCTTGTGTACCTGATTTCTCTTCCCCTAATTTTACTTGCCTACTTCATTCACCTGGCATACAGTCCACCCGGTGCTCCGTCACTTCTGGCAGTCGGCTGGGCAATTGCCAGATTTCTCTCTCTGGGATCTGCCAGTGTATGTTACCACCTAAAGGGTCCACTAGCCCCCACACATCTAGAATGCAGGAAGCATAACTCAATCCTTTCACATCACCACTGATTGACTAATGTCAGTGCCTGAAGATAAGTAGGGCCTGTGGTCAATTGCAGGAGCATTAGGCATTTGCCCTTTCCTCATCAGTTCCATTCTTTGATCACTGTACAGTGACTTTATAGACATGCAGTGTGTCACCAACTCTATCCTTAGCCTTCCCTCCCTTTCTTAAATGTAGAAATCTTTCATGTGGGTTCAAACCTTAATACCCTTTGCCGCAGTGGGCAGGAGGGTTGGGAGCGGTACTCCTCTATTTAAGTGCCAATGATTACCTTTTAAAATAAAAGTGTAGGAAGCAGTTGAAGCTTGCACTTCAGTGCACTGCACTTAGCGTTCCCTTAAACAGCAGGTACATTTGTTTGGGGGTTTGTATTGTGCGTGGGCTGGGGGTGGAGGGGTGGTGATGGGGTTTGTGGGGAGGAGGGCGGCCAACAGGAAACATAGTACCACTATTTCTTTTCATGAACTTCAGGCAGGGCCATCTTAAGCACTTTTGGGGCCCTGGGCACGGACATCTTTGGGGCCCCCCTCCACCAAACTAAAGGAATTAAGGGATCGAGAATATTGGTTGCGCCCCCATAGCCCACCCGTCGCGCTCATAACCTATAGGTTGATATGCTGTCTCGCAGCATAATCAGCACGTTTACTCCCTTTGAGTCTCCTTACCCTCTTCATTCTTGCTCTAATCGGAATGATAAACATGTAGCATTTGTAGACCAACATTAGCAGTCTACGAAGAGGTTACTGTTCTAGCACATACAGGATCATTTTTATCAGTAGCATCCAGGAAGGTATGCAGCCTGTAGTATTAATGCAGGACCTTATGTAAAAAGTACATGTAACCCATAATAGACGGAAAACTCACATTAGCTGCCTCACAGAATGCAAAAGTGCTCATTCATGGATAGAGGAGACCAATTGGAAGGAAAAGAAAGCTACACCACAGCACGGATAGTGGATTCAGATTAGAAGCTACTATGACGGTGTCTTTATCCGGACAGACTGAGATTAGAAGTGGGATATGGTTTTCAAATAGTGTTACCCTTAATATCAAAGGAATAAATGCCTGTGGTGTGCGATATAAATATGCTCACTATTAAAGTGGAAGCAACCCTATAGCCAGTGAAACCATGAATAAGTATATTATGAAGATCTTACCATGAGAAGGAAATCACTCTGAAGGGCTGACAATTTTGAAAGGTTTAGGGAGTGGCAATAGTGAGAGGTTAGGCAATACAAGATTAAATTAGATGCCCAAGATCACACATTGGATAAGGGGTAAAGGGGTGAAGCTGGGATTTGTGCCAACTCTGCAATTTCTGCATTTGAGCACTTTCTTTTCCAGTTATTACCATGAACTAAAAAAATCTAATTGTATGAAAATGGACTTGGAAAGTACACAAATCACCTTACCAAACATGACCATTTTTAAACAAAATATTATAGAAGGGTGTTATGCAAAATGGGAATGGTTATAGCTTAATTCTCTCCATCATCAAGGGAAGTATATAAGTACCAGCATTCCAATCGATGTGATTTAACAAATTTAATCTGGGGTTGTCTTTTGTATTTTAAAGCTTTAAATAGTTCCAAAACAATGGCTTGTGAAATTTTCATTCATAAACATGCATAAAACCTTTGACTTTTACCAGAAAGCAAACCGTTTTTTGTGTCAAACAAGCAGACCTTAAAATATGCTTGCCTGAGGCCTGCAATATCTGGTCCGCTCTCTTCTGTCTACCAACCCTTCCACCCAAATGGCCTGCATAAGAAGAAAGATCAAGTAATGGGCTAAACGATACCAGCAGCATGCAAGAAGGCAAACCTCACAGAAGACAGCACAGTAATGAAAGATATATCAGATGATTTGACCAGGATCACTGTATCGACTTCTGGCAAATCCAGGATACAAGCATGAACGCTTTTGTTCCCGAGTCTTGAATTTGGATGCTTATTCACCTCTTGGACTAACAGTCATGCTATCGTTGAAGGTGATTGCCTAGGTTTTACAACACCCCACCCGAACAAACTAATTTCTAGACCTTCACCATACGGATGAAATGTTATTTTTTATAGTAATCCCAATCTGGTGCAGGTACATTGCTGATAATAGCAGATGTTGTTCTTCAAAACCAAGTACATATGCAGGTAGGTTTATAAACTTCAGACACAGGAAAGGCTCAGCCAGCCTTGCTGGAATGTGATATTCTAATTTTGCATATGAACAAATATCTCTGCAACGGGTGCTTCACACACTGAGCTAACTTCTGAACAACTCTGGCACTCAATTTATCAATATGCATTTCACCGTTGCCTATTGCACATGATCAACATAATTCCCACAGGAAGGAAAGAATGCTATAGAGTTGTGCCGTAAGTAACACACAAACTATGTATACTACAGTGAACACAGAAAGCAATACATGATGAATTGATCAAGGCAGAATGTACTTGTCAAAACAGAAATGCAATGGGTTTAGACCCTCAGCAGCACCCCATAAAATATCCTGACGTGTGCTATTTAGCACTGTTGAACAATGGAATCTTACTTCTTCAGATCAGGCAGCTTTGTGGGGCCCCCCTCCAAGGTGGGGGCCCTGGGCAAGTGCCCCTTTTGCCCTCCCATATAAACGTCCCTGACTTCGTGCCCCTTCCACTCCTCGCCTGCCTCATTAACACCCCCTAGCTTAATCTAGTATGATTCCGCTAAAACAAACAGAACAGATGTGTTGTTTCGGCCATTTTCGGAAAGTGTTGAATTGCGCGCTGTTTTCAGAGTGTCTCTCCGAAGGAAAGGCTGTCCACCTGGATTCACCTGGACGCAGCACAAACACTCACAAACTCGATATACATGCACAGAAACAGCCATGTCCAGTACAGCCAAGCACAATACGGTCTCAGATCAGCGTTTGGGTGTTGGGAAGACTGGGTGCGCGTATCAATGAGTTCATTTAGTGCACAACGCAGGTTTTTGCCCAGCTTCAAAATACCCCCAAATTTGATACATGAAGGAATTGCACCTGTTTGGATTTGCTGTGCCTCTTCATCAGAAAATCGAGATAAATTGCCCAAGATCATAGCATTTGATTGAGTGGGAAAGCTGGGATTAGAACCTATGCAGTTGATACTTTGCCATCAAACCCAACGGAAGCTATCACAGCTGCGTGTCTTGAAGTTCTGCGAAGCTCCTCTCTAATGACCTTTTATGCCTTCTAATGCGTGTTGCTATAGTGCATAGCTCACAGCTGTCACTGGTATGACTTCTCAGCACCGTGTACTTGTCGAAAAGTGCGGAAAGTGCAGTTGCCTTACAGTTCAAGTGTCTGACAGACCGAGGCCCATTGTCCAGGTAAATGGGGTTCTGGATGCTTCACCATCTTGCCTCGGTTTTGACGAGCAGGGGTGGACTGGGAACCAAACTAGGCCTTTGGAAATAATGTTCAAAGGGGCCTCATATTGAACGTTTTCAGCAAGCCCAACCCCTTTCCTGTGAGAAAATGGGGAAATATAAGGTGTCACCACACAAAAGAGGCCTGGGGTGCACAGGTGAATGCTGGAGGTGGTGGCTTGCTTGGAGCTGCGGTTGCAAGCATGTCACCGAGGCTAGCTTGCCACTGAAAGGCAGCTTCAGAGTGATAGGGAACTAACATATTCTCCATTTGACCCTGAGACCCCATAGTGAAGATGGGAGAACCATCCGGAGTGTTGAGAAAATGGATTCAGAGATGTATTTATCTATTGGACATATGTATGGTGCCAATACAGTATTACCCAAATTGACCATTTCCAATTGACCGTTTGCACAATTGACCTAATTATAGCGGTCCTAATTGACCTTCTGCACAATTGATCTTGATATTATTTTAGTTATTTTATATATGTATTGGGTTGGTTTTGGATTATAAATAATATAAGGGTATCGGGTGGAGGGTTGCAGAAGTTTTTGGATTGGGTGGGGTGTTGCAGGGTGTTTCCCCCCGCATATATGTCCTAATTGACCTTCTAAATTAGGTCAATTCTCCCGAGGTCAATTCTCCCGAAGTCAATTGTGAAAAGGTCAATTAGTATACAACCGCCAATACACAAGTGTTTACAGGTGCCACAAGACAAGATGGTGAGGTGCATGGGAATCTCAAAAGTAAAACAACAGAAACGCTTATATTGTCCTTGTGACAATCCTACCATGCAAGTGCATGACAAGGTGAGAAGTGCAGGGGGTGGGGAGTAGAGGAAGAAGTGCAGGAGTGGGGTGCCTACAAGGATGGGAGCAAGCAAGTGCTGGGCCGACCAAGGTGGCAAGTGCCAGGGGAAGAGGAGGGGGGAAGGGAGGATGAGTGCAGTGGACAGGGAGGACCAGGTTGGGCTAGTCCGTGAAAGGGAGCCCGGAAGCAAGTGCTGGCAAAGGATTCTGGGGGGACTGGTAAGGGGTGGTCTGGCCCCTGTATGACTATGAAGGGACCAGGTCCCAGTCGCAGCGGCAGAGGGAGAGTTAGCACGGAAAGCGGGAGAGGGGAGGAAGAGGAGAAAAGGACAGTCTTGAGAAGTTCCGGAATTTAAGATGATCTGGCTCAAGTCTGTGGGGACAGGGAGGAGTTCCAGAAGGAGGAACCAGTCAAGTTGAAGGATCTACTTCCCACTCTTTGCTTGGAAAACGTTTAACGAGCAGAGAGTTGCAGCCAGATTACTGAAGGACTCTGGTCGGGAGATATTTAGGGAGGGCTACCTGGATGTAGAGAGGTCCCAGGTCCGAGACAGCCTTGTGGATGATGCAAAGGGTCTTGAATTTGATCCTTGCGGTCATCGGGAGCCAGTGGAGAGATTCTAGGGCTGGAGGGATGCAGTCCCAGGGCTTGAGGACAAGGATAAATCTGCGCAATCCTATTCTGGATTATTTGAAGGGGCCAAGGGAGGAAAGAGGCAGATTGAGGAAGAGGCTGTTGCAGTAGTCCAGTCTAGAGAGGACCAGGTCTCTGGAGATGTTGAGGTGCTGGGGGAAGGTGAGGAAAGTAGAATGCCCTTGAGGAGGTGCAGCTGAAAGTTGAACTTTTTGGCAAGGTCCGTGATTTGTGGAGAGAAAGAGAGCGAGGGGTCGAAGATGATCCCAAGGTTTTTTGCCTCACAAGAGGGTGAGGGGAGGAGGCCCAGGGAGTCTGGCCAGAGAGTCGGGGCGGGGGGCAGGGAGCAGGCGTCCCAATGACAAGGATCTCCATCTTACTGGCATTAAGGCAGAGATCATTGGCACAGCAACATGCCTGACTAGCAGTCAGGCAGTCAGGTATGAGAGAAGTGCGGAGGAGGTAGAGGTTGGCAGCTTGAAAGAGAGCGGTGTGTCATCTGCATAACACTGGAAATGAGGGGAGAAGATGGGCCAAAGGGGCCAGGTAGATGATGAAGATCCATGGCCACAGGATATAGCCCTTGGGACGCCACAGGTAGAGAGTGAGGTGGAAGAGAGAAAAGGACCTGTTTTCACTTGGGATAATCTGTTTGAAAGGTAGGGGTTGAGCCACACCAGGGCCCTGTCCGTGATTCCTAGAGTATCATGGAGATGGTTTATGAGGATGGAGTGGTTGACTGTGTCAAACGCAGAAGAAAGATCGAGGAGGATCAGAACAGAGGGAGTGATTGAATCCAGATCAGAGAGTATGGGCCTCATTACCACAGAGGCGGCCACGTAATAAACGGTGCCGGTAAGGGACCGGCACCGTTCATTACAGGCTGCCACAGTACAGGTCTGCTCGCCGGTGGAGGTAAGGGCGTCCGGTCCAGACCAGACGTGCTTACCGCCACCCACGAGCAGACGAGGATGCTAACAACAGACCTGTCATTAACGGGTCCATTGTTAGCATCCTCCCCATTCCCATTTGAGCCCTTTGGGGGCTCAAATGGGAATGGGGATGTACCAGGTCTGGGTCCCGAGGATGGGAATTACCGGGCCCGCAAAAGTTGGCGTGGCCCGGTAATTCCCTATTTTTGGGACCCGGTACCCAGTACCCGATTAGGGGGTAGCCATGCTGCTAAGAACAGCATGGCTACCTTCAAACTCATAATGAGGCCCTATGTCTTCACTGGTGCTCAGGAGAGCAGTTTCCGTGCCTCTGGATGTCCTGAAACCAGACTGGTGGTCATGGAGGGAGCCCGCCACTTCGGTGTAGAGGGTCAGTTGGCGGATGATCAGCTTCTCCATGAGTTTGCCCAAAAAAGGGGTTACAGGGATGAGAGCAATAGTTAGCTGGGCATGAAGGGTCAGGAGACAGCTTTTTTAGAAGAGGGTGTACAAGAGAGGGCTTGAGGGGTTGTGGGAAGGGGCCAGTGGCAAATGAGTGGTTGCAGAGGTCAGCCAAGGCTGGGTGAGAGAGTCAATGTTGTCCTTGATGGTCCTGGAGGGGCAGGGAAGCACCTGTTTGGAGGAGACTTTCTTTTTTCTTTTTTTTTTTATTGAAAAACTACAGTTTGAAATTACAAACTTTTGTTTCACATCAGCCGAATCAACTTTCACACCAGAACTAACAGATCAAATCAGAATCAAACGCATCAAAACAATCTAAAAAAGAAAGAGAACAAAAAAATTTGACATCAAATATCTGTTTTCAAAATCATATCAAAATAATTCAGAGTTGCATAAACAAGTTGTGTACTGTGACCAGAGATGATCCTGGCCCACAACATCTCCATGTCATCATCCAGAGGTGCAAATTGACCAAGATGCAACGATCGCTGGGTAGTTGTTCGCTGACATTCAACAAATAGATGTTCGGTGGTTTTTATCGAAGATTCACAAAAACGACACAGATTATCTTTTAAGGATGGGTCCCTTCTTTGCCATAGAACTTTCTTGGTTTTTAGGATGTTGACTCGCAACCGTAAGAATTGAGCTCTATGATAACGGGATGGGCAATGCAAAAGGTAGCGAGCTGGTTCGTTAAGTTTCCGACAGTCATGATCCATCACTTTTGTTGACTTCAGCTTTTTTCTTTCGTCATTATTGATGCTCCATGCCCAATGATCAAATTTCTTTTTTGCGTGTTGTGGACGAAGTAGGAGTTCTTCATTGCTGGTATTTGCTGCAGATAGATACGCCACTAGTTTGCAAAACCAAATATTAAGAAGATCGAACTTTTTTGGCATCTGGTTGAAAGCAAACAATTTGTATGCGGGTGCCGGCGCCTCCAAGAACATTTTACGCAGCGTTGCTATTGAGTTCCATGCCATTTTCATGTGTAGAGAGTTGGTGGCTAGTTCATATCTCACAATAGCAACAGGAGTGGATTGTGGGAGCTTCAAAACCTTCCGCCAAAAGTGACCTTCTAAAACACGCCAGGTTTGCTCACTTATGTTCCAACCTGCAATAGCCCCGAAGATCATTACTGGCACCACTTTTTGCTGGTAGAATTTAATAACAGGTTCTAGAGAAAATATGCCGTAGTTCCTGTTGATTTTTATAGCTTGTAGTGTTAGTTTCTTCATTTTAAAAGTTAGTTCTGTCACCCATTGCTGTTCTCTGATGGAGTTGTTAAATTGTATACCCAAGTATCTTATTGAGTCAGCAGATGAAATAATTGCTGGTTTATTTTGGGCGAGAAGGATGGAATTTGCATGAGAAAGGTTGGTAGGTCTGCCAGGAACAACTTAAATAGCTCTGCGGCTAAGGGGCATCCTTGCTTGACACCTTTTTGGGTCATGATGGAGTTGGTAAGCAGCCCATTGTGATTCAGCCTCACTTTGATTGAGGTATGGGCATGTAACGCCATTATTGGTTCCAAGATAGATGCAGGACAGCACCATTTCCGTAGTTTTGCCCACAACTGGTTGCGATTTACACCATCGAAAGCTTGTTTCAAATCGATGAAGGCAAGATGTAATTTGCCATTTGATTTCATGGTTTCCAATTTTAAGATTGTTAGGATGAGTAAATTAACATCAACCCCAACACCTTTCGTGAACCCGGTTTGCCATATATCATTTATTTGCAAGGTTTCCGCCCATTTGGCAAGTTTGATGCGCAGGTTTGAGCCAAATATTTTACCGATCGTATCTAGCAGGGCAATTGGGCGATAGTTGTTTGGGTCGTCCCAACTGCCCCGCTTATGAATTGGAACGATAATCGCAGTCCTCCAGGAATCAGGCAATTTTTTTGCCAAGCTGATTTTAATGAAAAGATTTCCAATGAAAGCTGCCCACTCATTTGGATATCGTTTTAAATCGATATTTGAAATCAAATCTGGCCCAGCAGCGCGTGAGTTCTTTAGCGCCTTGATAGCAATAATAAGGTCGTCGTATTCCATTAGCACGTCCCATTGAGTGTCCACAGAGCTAGGTGTTATCACATCGTTACCATTTGAGTTTTGGAATACCAAAGAAAAATGCGATTCCCATATGTCGCCTGAGATGGTGTTTATTACATATGGGATACTTTTGGAGAAGTCCATATTCAATATCTTCCAGATATCACAAGTGTTCTTTGTCATAATTAGACGTAACATGTGTTCCGCACGATCTTGCTCTATTATTTGTGCCTGCGACCTTGCCCAATTTCTATAGAGTGTGCGTCTAGCTTTTGTTGCTTGTTGAGCCTCGGATTTTGGTAAGCTTTTCTTTAATTGCCTTAAATCTTTCCGCATTGCCTTTTTCTCATCGTGCAGCACCTTACAATAAGTATGTTGGTGAGACCGACCTTGATTTTGAGACCCAACTCCAGGCATTTTAAAGGCAATCAGCAGGGCAGTATAATCAGCCCCATGATTAGCTGGAATGTTCATAAGTTTCGTGCTGAGCCCTTGGATTTGTTTGCCACTTAATCGTAGATGATTTCCACCTGCATTTACTTCTAAAATGATGTTACTTGAGCAATCTGGCAATGGCGTTTCCATCTCCAGGCAGTGGTCACTATATTTCATTTGTTTTATTTCTAAGTCAACAATCATGGTTGCAAGGTTACTTGATATCCATAAGTAATCGAGAATGCTGTTAGTGGATTCACAATGCCATGTTGCTTAGCAGGGATGTCTCCTTTAGTTGTTCCATTTAGCATATGTATATCACGAATCGACATAGCAGTCTGCCAACAGCTCTCTCTTTCGTTAATCAAGGCGGGAGGGACCAACTGAAATTTCCCCGACGAATGCTCAAACCTGAACCAATTGCAATTCAGGTCCCCGCAGCAAATCACTGATATGTTGGTGTAGGTCAACATGGCGACATCGATTAATTCAGCAATTGCGGATATAAAGATGTCTGACCTGATCTTTGTCGGGTTCCAGTAAACGTTTATAATCAGAAGGTATTTTCTCGCGTTAGCTTTTTTGCCAGTTGTGTGTATGATTGTACCTTGTACATATGGATTGGGATTTTTAGACTCCAGCACAACCCACGATCTTGATATCCTCACCATGGTTATAAGGCCAGAGCTTGGACGGCCTTTCACATTTTTTACTGCTGGATTTAAGATTACAGTAAATCCATCACAGATGGGAGGTGAGCAGAGCCAAGTTTCTTGCAAACATATAATGAAGACATTTGCTAGCGGTATTTCGAAATCATTAAATAAGTGCTTGAATCCACATGTGTTCCAGGAAATGAGAAGGGTTGAGTTGCCAGAGTTGTCCAATCGTGGCTAATGTTGGTTTCTAGGCCCATTATTCATAGTAATTTTTCCAGTAGCTTTCCTTTGCAGAACTTGATGTGATCTTGAGGTCAATGAGTCACACATCGATTGTCTTAGAGCAGCCACATCAACTGGTTTCATTGGTTTCTTATATCCATCTTTGGACCATTCGGATCAATTTGAAACTTCACAATCTGGTTCAACCAATATTTTGAAACCGAAAAACAACAGTTCATCACTAGCATTTAAAAGGGTGCTGCGTACAGTAGCTGAGTTGATGTGTAGCAAGACCTGGTCTGAACATTTTTCAGTAGCATACTCCACGATTCGTATATCGTCAGAGACCATAGTTCGCAGCGAAGGTACGCACTTGAACAATTTCAAAATGTTTGTTCGATTTAAATTAACTTCAGCTTCTTCGCTTTGGATGTTTTGTAGCCGCAACTTGCGGCAGCCGCTTTGCTCTCTGCAGTGGGTCAACTCATGCACTCGACTTTTAAAGTGATTACGTAGGTTGCTTTGATTTGAAGTAAATTTAGGATTCAGCTGTGACACCACACCTTGTGCCTGGGGAGATTTTTCTGAGCCTCTCGAACCTCTTTGCCTATGCGCCATCGTTGGTTTTGTTGGTTTTGCAGCATCCTTATTTGGACTCGCATCAGATGACTGAGAAGGGGCAGCTCGAGAACAGGACAGAAAGTCTACTACATCGTGCTCGTCTTGCAATGGATAGGTGGACACATTACAAAGATTTGTTGATGTAGAGGTGATTGTGATGTTACTAGACTCCGACTAAGAAATTATTCTTCTGCGTTTCAAGGCAGGTTTGAGTTTGACCTTCATTGGAGTAGGGCAAGCCACTCTTTGCAATTCGGCGTCTGTGTTTAACTTTTTGTTGTTTTCTTTCCGCTTAAATAGACTCTGTTTTGGTGGCGTTGAAAGATTCCTTATAAACGCTTTAGTCTTTGAAGTGCCAGCTGGTTTAGAGCTTTTTGAAGGATTTTTTGATAATCCACAACCTTGTTTCCCAATTGATTTGGTAGCAACCAGTGATGGCTCAGTTGACATAGCTTTGGCAGGGCCAGTAAAAATGCCAAAAGACAAAAACTGGCCATCTGGGGCTACAGGTTTTGTTTGACGTTTGTCCAAGAAATTCTCAGTGCTGACGCCCATTACAGCTATTGCTTTCGATTGAACTACAAGAGGTCCTGCACAAGACTCATCAATGATAGGAGAAACTGCAATAGGAACACTAGGCAAAGACTTCGCTCCTTCAATCACGATTTCGTTGTTAGTATTTTTTTTGTTTGAATTTTTTTGTCCCACTTTAACATTAGAATTTGGGGAATTTCTCACAATTGTTAGATTAAGATTATGAGATGTAGAGCCCCCAACTGGACACGTGTTAGTGCTGTTATGATAGGGAGTGACCTTCTCACATAACATGTGGCATTGACAGTGTCGTGATTGTTTCATCAAGTCAAGTACGTCGTCGTCAAGTTTCTCTTGTTTTTGGCTGTTTCGACAGGCTAGGTCGTGATGCCGTTGTTGCCATTCAATTGTTCGTTCCACTTCTCCCTGAATCATGTTTTTGAGAGACACGTTTGATGTTTCCACCTGACCCATTTTCTGAGTTAGATTCACTAACAGCGCACCTTGGTCTTGTATCTTTTCACATAGGGCTTCATACAATTTGACAAAGGGAATCATCGCCAAAGAAGAAGCGACTAAGACATTATTATGAATTTGCATCGCGGCAGCCGCCGAAATACTGGCTTTCGCCGGGGTTTGCCCGCTTTTATCTCCCGCATTTGGCGAAAGACTTGATAAGTTATTCGATTGAGCATATGTTTAATTCATCAAGTGGCTTTTCCTAGTCGTCTCAAGGCCAGTGCTTGTTTTATTCCTTTTGTTTTGCATTGTCGGAGTGTTTGTGATGAGCTTTGTATGCTCAGATATTAAAGATGAAATCCGCGTTTCAGATTTTTGTGTGTTCATATTCATAGACTTTCCGTGACTTGTCTTAGAGCCAGAGGGCATTGTTAGTCCGAATGATGATTGACCAAGCTGTTGTGTGGTGTCATCGCGCTGTTTGTCCAAGGTGGATGTTGTGGCCAGACCATGTCGACAATCAAGATCAGGCCAGTTGTTAGCCGCACTTAATATAGGGTTCTTTGCATGTTACAATCGTGGGCGTGGAATCAGCAACGATGATTCACACGGAATAACCATAGATTTATGACCAGTAATTTGCTCTGGAAGGTCAGGAGACAGGAATGAAGATGATTTAGCGATTTTATTTGCATTGATCTCAGTGTGCTTTCGATTTGCTGATGCATGAAAGCGTAACATCTTGTCATCAAAAGGTGCCATTCCTGAATGAGTTGCATGAAATTGGATCTGATGAAGGTTAGTTGATGATAAGGCGTCTGGCAGCTCATGAATAGAAGCTTGAGCATTTCCTGACAAACAGACCGTCGCCTTGAGTATAGCAGCTTCACATATTTTGTCATCATGCTGAGCGGTGGCTCTTACAGATCCATTAGATTTGGTCACAGGAGGACAGATATCACTGTCCTTGGCCGGTACCTGTCCCGGCTCGCTGTGCACGTGGCCAGTCGGCTCAGAACTATCTGAACATTTTCGGAAGGTGTTGATTTCTAGACTTGACAAGGGAGTTTCAGCATGCTCATTTGATGCAGATACAGCATGAGACGCTGCCATCAAGTCAGCATCTGTAATTTCAAATGGAGAAAAGAACATTTCCGGAGAAATGGGGCTCGATGTAACTTCATGAGGTGCACAGATCGATTGTGACTGTGATAATGGCGTTAAGTTGGACAGAGATAACAATCTCAATGATGGTGGCAAAGGCGCGATTTCCTGGGCAGGCTCCTGTTGCAGGTCAAGTGCGGGGAGACCATTGCCATTGCCTTCATGTGCGGGAGATACCACAACATTATTGAGTGGTTCTATGTTCACAGGGATTGCATCCGCTGAAACAGTTTGGTCAATGGATGCCGTGTCCGGGTGCAGAATTGTACTTAATAGAGCAACCTCTGCCCCCGCAGACATTGGATCCCCCCCCTGCAGTCAACACAGGCACTGTGAGCGTATCTAGCACGTTAGGTAAGCCACAGCTAGTTCTAACAGGTGATTTCAGTGGGGGCTCACTTGGAGTAGCCGGAGTCGGCAAGGTAACCGTTTTTTTGCTTACCTTGCCGTTAAGTATTGCGTCCTTTTGTAAGGCGGTCCAAGGATTCAGCATGCAACGCTGCTGAAGTGTTTTATTGCGAGTCTGTGGGCCAGTTTTCTTGCTTGTAGGGTCCGTCATGGTGCGGACTGGGGAAGACTGGGAAACTCGAAGCCGAACTCCTGTGCTGATCTATGAGCTCCTCCAGCGCCAAACAGCCGCACAACAGCCAGCGCCCTTCACCCCGACGGGCTTAACGCCACAAGGGTGGTTGCCTCAGCGCTTTGAAGATGAGGAGAAAACACGTGATAGATCACGTGCCCAAGGCCAGCTCTGCCTCCTCCAGGAAGCAAGCCGAATCCAGCAAGAGCCTCTTGTCAGCTCGCAATGCTGGTAATTATACAGCAAAACGTTTGTTCTGTTTAAAGTTGTTCACCTTAATCCACAGCGCTCGCCACTCAGGCGGTTGCCTCAGCGCTTTGAAGATGAGGGGAAAACACGTGATAGATCACGTGCCCAAGGCCAGCTCCGCCTCCTACAGGAAGCAAGCCGAATCCAGCAAGAGCCTCTTGTCAGCTCGCAATGCTGGTAATTATACAGCAAAACGTTCGTTCTGTTTAAAGTTGTTCACCTTAATCCACAGCGCTCGCCACTCGGGCGGTTGCCTCAGCGCTTTGAAGATGAGGGGAAAACACGTGATAGATCACGTGCCCAAGGCCAGCTCCGCCTCCTCCAGGAAGCAAGCCGAATCCAGCAAGAGCCTCTTGTCAGCTCGCAATGCTGGTAATTATACAGCAAAATGTTCGTTCTGTTTAAAGTTGTTCACCTTAAACCACAGGAGGAGACTTTCATAGAGCGGACAACTCTAGAGATCTTATCTGGTGAAATGGAAGAGAAGGAGGAGAGTAGGAGGGAGGGCGAGAGGGGGACAAGGGAGGCATGACAAAGAGGGGTGTGGGGCAGATGACAGAGAGGACCGGATGTCCAGAGTTTTGGAGAAGTGGGTGGCCAGTGCAGTGCAGAGTGCTTGGGTGGGAAGAGGAGAGGAGGAGATTGCAGTCGGATTGGCAAATTGCTTGCAGATTTTAAAGAGTTCAGCCATGTTATTGGTGGCTCCAGAGATGAGGGCCTGTACATGAGCCTTTTTTTTGGAGTAGATCGCGAGACGATATTGCCTTTGGAGTAGGCGGCAGGCAAGTTTGTCAGAGGATGAGCTAGATGCCTGCCTCTTCCGCTCTGCAGCTTTGCACATGGGTTTCAAAGCTGCCAAGTGGGAGTCTTACCAAGAGTTGCATTTGGAGGCAGGCTTCATGCGAATTCTCATGACAGGAGCAAGGATGTCCAGGCTGTTAGAGATAGAGAGATGGAGGTTAGCTAGAACAGAGTCAAAAGGACAGGGGCAATGCGAATGCAGCGACTGACACATGCTTAATCGGTCGAATGACGCAGGAGACTGCAGTGCGGGTGGAGTCATCCTCAGGTGTCATGGGAGGTCAAGGTGGGAAGAGAGGAGAGAGTGGCCACACCAGGAGAGAGGGGTAATAAGAGGGTTGGAGAGAGGGATGTCTGTTGAGATGAGAGCATCCAAGGTGTGTCTGGGAGAGTGGGTTGGGCCAGAGGAAAGGATAGTGAGGGAAAGAGTGTTGCAGAGGTAGCGAAAGAGAACAGTAGCCACATCTGGAGAGTCGAGATGGATGTTAAAGTCCCCAAGGAAGATACGTTTGGGGAAGGCGGAAAGAAGAGAGGAGGACTGCTTGGCCCATTCTGAGAGGAAGAGGGAGGTAGGTCTGGGGGGGTCTGTAGATGGTAGCGAGAGCAAGAGAGAAAGTAGGTGAGAACGACAGCCTGCAGACTAGGATTTGAAAGGAAGAATAGGTTTGACTGGGGATGGCTGAGGCAGGATCCCACTCAGGGAAGATCAGAGAGACTCCACTGCCCCACGGCCAGGAGGGCCTGGGATTGGAGAGCATCTTGTAGCCTTCAGGGAGGAGAGTGACAGAGATGGCCTTGAACCACGTCTCAGTGAGAGCAAAGACATCAAGGTCAAGGTCTTCAAGGAGGTGACAGATATCAGAGGAGTGTTTGATAGCAGAACGAGAATTGAGGGTAGCTAAGTGAAGCTGGTTGCCCCCTTTGAAAGATTTGCAAGGGGGGGCACGGCATAGTGTGCCACCACTGGGGGGATTAGTGGGGGAATGAGGGATGGAGGGGTTGCAGGACAGGGGAGGAAGTTGCAGAGAGATGGAAGATGCCTGTCAAGAAGGCGGAGGTTGGGCTGTTAGTCCTGGGCCCTGATAGTGCCATTGTGATAGACATTAATGGTGCATTTGGAAGATGCCAAGTGAGCCAAGAGCACTTCCCATCTGGTGCCACCAGTAATGGTGGAGGAGGAGAAAGGGGAGAGGACAGAAACCATATGGGGAGTCGATAAGTCAGCAGAAGGAACAGCAAAGAGAATGTCAGTGACAGTCTGTCTGGAGGAAGCATTCATGTAGGTGTCTGTGAAGGGCAGACCAGGGTTGGAAGTCAGGCGTGCCTTTTTAAATTTCTTCCTTCCAGACTTTGTGACACAGATTAAGAAGCATAAAGCAAAAACAGCATTACTTTTGATTTACTAGGAGGTGGAAGCCTTCAATAGTACATCCTTAAAATAGGTTCTATACGTTCTTGGCCCCTCCCTAATGCCATCTGCATTTCTTGCCACCCTCCTAACCCAGCTCCTTCCAGCGCCTATTGTCCTGGGAGGATAGCTCAGTGGCAACGTGCGCGCCTTGGGAGCAAGACGACATGAAGCAACACAGGTTCGAACCCGGGTCCGCGCTTAGAAACCTATGGGTGTTTAAGCGCATTATAAATACGCAACTAAGAGAAAAACAATTACGCAACTTCAAAACAAACAATTCCTGTAACAGCGCCTCGATGCCTGCGGGCTGTGTGAGCGCTTTAAAAATGTAAAATAAAAAAAAGGTGCCGTATTGAAATTTAATGTGCCTTCAGAGCGGCGCTTTTCATTACAATAGGGCGCTGCTGCAAAACCAGCATGGGGCTGCCTCTTTAGCAGCAGCGCTCTATTTAAGTGATTAACCCCTCACCCCGGCATGGAAGCAGAGAGTTAATCACTTAAATAGAGTGCCCCTGCCGCATGCTGGTTTGGCAGGGGTGCTCTATTTAGTAGATCAACCCCAAATTTGGAGGCCCCCCCTTCACCTGGACAGGTGCAATGCAAAATTTAGTTTCCTTGCCCCAGGCGCTACCTGAGCTAAGGCAGCCCACGCTATCAAGTGACATGCTTTTCAGTGGGAAGGATTTGGAATTGACATCGACATGGGACAGGGGAAGGGTCTGCCCAGAGATAGAAACAAGACATTACAGACAGGAAGTGTAATACAGAGAACGGGAGGCAGGCAACCGAGGAGGAAAAGCTGAAGAAGGAGGTGGCGGACGGGCAAGAACGGGAGCCGGATGGCCAAGGTTTGAGTGTAAGGAGTCAGAGAGTCCCATGGGGCAGAGTTAGGGAAGAGGACTTGGACAGCTTCAAGGTTTCACTGAACCCCATGGAAGAATCCAGGACAAGGTAGAGGACAGACTGAGTACCTGAGGACAGCAGCTGATGTGAACCATTGAGAGATTACTAGGAAGGAGGAACAAGGCGGGGGCTCTATATCTTCATTATCAGCACTACCAGAAATACACGGTGGGTTCATATCAGTGTGGAAGTGAAAAGACTAACAGCACTATCAAGACCAACTTGGAAGCAAGATGACACTGAGCAACACAGGTTCGATCCCCGGGTCTGCGCTTATAAACCTAGGTATTAAGTGCGTTATAAATAAACAATCATATCATATGATATCATATATCATATCATATATCATATCATATCATAACTGAGATGTGGGATGCCAACCTGAACTATCCCATGCAGGGAAAGCCAGGCCATGGCGAGCCCTCAGAGCCAAAGGGAGCACTGCACACCTCTCCATACCTCCAGCTGACCCAGGCAGGACAGTTGGGGCTAGCCGATTACCATGCCCTGCCCATTCCATGCTCCGATCCGGAGGGACGAGGGAGTCAAACAATCCGTGGAGGCCATATACTGCACCAGGAGGTGATGTATACAAGACAAAGAGGACATCCTATGAACAGGGTCTTGGGGGACCAAACCCCAGCACAATGAACAGACTGCTGGGAACACTATCACTCCCAGAGACTTTGAGTGATGCAGGACACTGGCTCGTTCTGTAGTTGGGAACATGCTGTTTTTTTCAATCTGCCATCTGATGACTTACAGAAAGCTCCTATCTTGTGTTGTACAGGAAACCCCTCAGAACCTGGGACAGGAACTTGTAGGGTGGGGGGGAACCTTTCTTTATTTTGCAGTTGTTCCCTGGATTTCCAAAACTTTGAAGCTCCTTCTCCGGGTGTTCTGTTCCTTGCTTTCTGTGACAGATCCCATCCTCGCTTGGTGGGATTTAGGGATGTATGGAGCTCTTGATGGCCCGAGAGAGGATTCCTGGATACAGCATGCCGGTGCATCTTGCTGATGAATGCCATGGTGCTTGCAACACTGCATTTCTGGGCTAGCAGGAGAAAGATCTTACATTTAATTCTGATTGATCCCTGGAGCCAATGTTCAAAATAATGTCTGTGGCTGTATCTAGCATGAAGCCGGCTGCAGCGTTGTACAGCGACTGTCAGCACACAATGCATTTTTCTGCAAAGCATTTCTGCATGAAGGATTCCTGACATCCCCTCTCCCATTCATTTCCTTGAAAAATTGCAGGAGTCCTAAACTAATCAGCCTCTTTTCCTCTAGACGCGTGTGATATATATACCATGGTGTGAGGACCCAAGATTGTTTATACAACAGTAGATAAAATATGGCCAGGCATATGGGAAGCACTGTTGCAAACAGTCTTTGTCCAAGCTTATGTGCTCTAGCACTTTGAAGCGTCTCATGTGCTAGTGGGAACTACCAATAACAGTCTTGCACCCACATAACCAGACAAACTCAAAGCATACTACTTTATTATCTGCATAGCATAAAGTAGGGCAATCTGGCGAGCAGGCTGTAGACCCCACACTCACACCCAAATGTTTTATACCTCAACTATGTGGGCTCTGCCCCCCTCGCGCCTTCAGTGCTTTGCTCGCTCCCCCTCCTGGCAACTGCTGCGCGTTGAACTCGGCGGCTTGGTCGCTTGTAGGCATACTCCACCAAGGGCTTGCTTCGTATGCATCCCCCCTTTTGGGAATTGTAAAGTTGGATACTATACCAGCAAAGTTGGAGAAATGTGGGACGGAATGACAGCAGACCCATATCTTTAGGGCATACAATGACCCCAATTCAAAGTGTTACGATGCTGTCACTTATCACTTGCACAAGTACATCACACAACTTCATCAGTTAATGTCAGTTATTAAACTTCAAATGCCTTAGGAATTGTAGATTTGGACAGCGTACCATCAAAGGTGGATGCATGTGGAATGGAATGCCACCAGACTCATATGAAATGTTACACAAGATCGTCACTTAGACACAACTTCATGAGTGAATTAACTCAAGTGAATGGACTTCAAATGCCTTAGGAATTGCAGTTTGGACAGCATACCATTAAGTGGGCGAAATGTGGAACAGAATGACACCAGACCCATGTCTGTAGGATATACAATGACCCCAATTTAAAGCATTACAAAAATCTTACACAAAAACGTTACACAAATTCGTCACTTTCGATTTTATATTATAGGGTTGATGTACGTCAGCTATGACCTCATCCTACGTGACAAACTGTAAAACCTATTGAAGGGAGGGATTTGTTAAGGGAGGATATGTACCTATAGTTTAGTTAAAAAAACAGGCTAATGCTGATAGGTTTGTTCTGTGACACTTGATTCATACACTTGACTGTGTTATAAAGAAGTGCCTTTCGTCATTGTAATGTTTATAGAAATATTCTTAATTGTGGTATCTGTTACGAAGTGACTCGCATACCTTCTTATGTCTGACTTGCCAGGTTTATTAACAGCTTCACAAGTATCTGTACAGGCAGTCATTTAAGTTACATTAAGGACATTAAAACTGGCAGCCCATCCCCCAGGCAGGGGGTTCACTAACTGACCAGGACTGGAACCTTCACTCACACATTCCAACACTCAGACATCAACACTCCACATGTCATCACACCATTCCTGCTCACCCAGGCAAGACATACACATCTCCCTCCCTTTACATTAACACACTGCACACACTAAGCACTACACACTACACATCTCCCCTGCTTGCACTTAACCACAACATGCAAAACACCACGGGACACACCTCCACTCATACCAACACACCCATCCACACAGACTCGTATGATCAGAGCAGGCACACTGCATGTGCTCAAACACTCATGACTCTAATCTTATCCCAGTGCACTGGCCAGGCACACTGAGACCAACAACTAAATACAGCACACTGGACCCTGAAAGGTGGAGCGAGTCTTAATGGGCACGCAGAGCAGCCAGGAACAACCACCTGCGTGCAAAGGATTTAAAAATATGTGATACAGGACCACCAGGTCGAAATATATGTCTGACTCCTCATGCACAACACCATAGAATTGCCCTCACCAAAACCGGGGGCGCTACCTCCTGTCACATATACCTCTTTATACCATGCGTGACTAATACAGTCACACCCTGACTGACTGGGGGCGCTACCACCCATCAATAATAGCTTTAGACCATGCATGACCATCATCACAGTCACATCCCGACTGACTGGGGGTGCTACCACCCAGAAATAATAGCTATTATCCCTGCATGACTATTAACAACAGTCACACCCTCACTGAATTGGCGGCGCTACCACCATATACAAGCGTATATAGTTTTACCCTGCATGACCGCCATCACAGTCACACCCTGACAGAAACTGGTGGATCTACCACCATTAACCCACGTATACCGTTAACCCATGAACGCCCCTACCACAGACGCACCCATACCATACTTAAAACCATGCTGAGATCACAACCCACCTACAGCATATGGTAGGTCAAACATGTCGGCCAGGCACACTCACCATCAGCCAATCTATGCTCCTAACATGTATGTCAGCACCATCCATAACCAGGATTGAAAGCACTCATAACCACCCCCATCCATAACCAACCCAACCATTCATCACATAACACAATATGCATTGTTCTTTACATTTGAATTGGCATATTTCTTAAACACCATATGTCTTTCCATGAAGCTTAAACAATATAACCTCCAAAACCTTAGATGCAACAAATCCATCTCCAAAGCTAAAAGTCCATGTCGCTTCTGCAGGACCTAAAAGCTGCAAATCCTCAACCGGTTATCACTAGATTTTTCACATGCCCAGTACACCCAACATCAACAAACATTGTTGTTGCTTATGTTTGAAATGCTATAAGTCCATGCCAACTCTTGTAAGCGTAACCTGGAAATCCTCAAAGTAAAGTTAGAAGCTAAAGAAAAATTAGATTCTAAGGACTTTACACAATATCCACATAGCCAAACCATCCGAACTCCAAACTCCAGGTACGCTTTGAAAGTCAAAACAGGCGACCATCATCCGGTCAAGAAGAGTAAACATAAACATATGTAAAACATCAAAAGATACATCATGCTGCAATGTAAGAAAAGCGTCACCATTCTGTTCAGTTCACGAACGCCTAGATCCGTCCCACACCGTACCTTAGTATTGGTACATGTTACCGCATAACTCTGACAGTGTTCCGGTCTTTCCATCCCTATACTTCTGTTGGGGAGATTTCCGCTCCTTCCAGTACAATTTTGCCGGGTCCTCTAGAGTCTTTGGAAGTGACCACAAAATCCACAATCTTGCATCGTAGTAACCCCGTTCCAAACTTTTGTTCACTGCAGTCTAACCATGACCGCAAGAAACAATGCCGCTTCCCTGCGTGCCGGCCGTCTCACTGCCTGCCACATATTTCCGTAATCCAAAGAATCCTGATGGAGCTTCTTACAACGCGTCCAACAACGTAACACAGCCTTGTGTTGGCCCCCGTGTACCTCTAATACTGCTGCCATAGACTTCCTGGTCACGTTTTGACACGTCCTCGGGTGCTTTACTTGAAAGTTCCTGTATTACGAGCCAAGTTGATTACGTTCCCTCACAAGGGCGCATTGGGAATAAAGTTGTGGAGGCAACGGCCACCCGCGCTAACACCTCCCTTGGAGTTCTATCCATCGCCATCACCAGCCGCACTCTCTGTGACGTCATCAGTCGACCTCAGCATCGTAGCAAGGCACATCTCCTGCCTCCAACAGTCGCACAGCTACCCAGCCATACGCCACCATTCCTGACGTAGTAACAGTCCCCAACAGGGACCGGGCAACTTCAAATTTGCACGATTGCACAACACTTTTAGCGTTAGTCCTCATTAACTACGCGCTATTGTGCTATGATCGCAGCTTCTCCCATCCACAACTCATGATGCTCCGTTATCGTTACACCGGAGCACAGTCCCTTCCTTCACCTTATGGGAGCAGCCTTAATCCTGTGCTCTAATGCCAGGATCATCCCTTCTCCTGTCAGTGGGGCAGCTTCCCTGTCCTGCTTCTCCTGCTGCTCCAAGACGTGGCTTGCCCAGGCTCTCATGGGCAACAAGTTTACCCAGGGTGGCAAGGTACTGCAGGGCTGAAAAAGGGAAGCCAAATCTTAAGTTGAAGAAAGGGGAGTTGTTTCCATCAGCAGGAGAGAGAGGCAGAGCTGGGTCCCATAAGCAGGAGAGGGAACAACGGATTGGTTATTAGCCGGATCATTATGATCCAGTGACATCTTTATGGAATCATCTTCCCAGTTTTGGGGTGCCAATTAATGGAAGATGCATAGCGCTTGGATGCTGGACATGAATTTCACGGCAGGTGAAGCGAGTCTCATGTGCAGGAGAGAGGAGTCTGATGGTCTGGAGAATAACTGCTGTGGTTATGTGCACTAAAAACTGCTGCTCCGGTTATGTGCACTGAAGTCTAACATCATAGCTGGGCTTATGTACATGTCATTAGTGCACTTACAACTACGAGAGCCTGTCCCATCTGTGCATTGGAGAGTTCGAGCTGGATCCCATAAGGGAAGACAGTGGTACATAGAAGCTCTGGTGGATTGGAGTGGTTGGACAAACCTGCAATGAGTACTAATGCAGGGGATCGGAATACGTAATGGAGGTTGGTAAAAGCTGCGCAGTTTGGCAACATTGTGGACACATCTGCACGATGGAGGTGTTTGGACATGGTACGGCGTGGGGCAGATACATGGAGCCTGATTTGGGTAATACACAGGACATGGTACGGCGTGGGACAGATCCATGGAGCCTGGATTTGGGTAAAACTATGTATGCTTTAAGCTATGGAGCTATGGACTCGGGTAAAATGTTTGAAGTTGCTTGCTCTATGGATTGAAGGAAAATGTACTATGTGGAGCATCCTAGTGTGTATTTTGCTTATGTACTTATCTGTGTTTCATTTACTTTGATGCACATAGATGGATTGCAGGCTGGTATCTGGTGTTTTGTTTTTAAGTATGGATGGCTATGGTTTGGATGTGATGAGTGTGTTTTAGATTTAACACTCTTGAGGATTTTCAGTTTAGGGTCGCAGCAAGCGACATGGACTTTTAGTATGGAGTAAAGTGTATGGTATGGTCCAAAACTAGTATGGAAGTTGGGGTTTTCCTGAATGTTTAGTTTTTGACTTCTTTGAGAATTTTCAGCATTTACGTTGTCCCCTAACAACATGGACTTTTATTTGACAACATGGACTTTTAGGATTGGATTTGGGTCGGGTTCATAACATCTAATGTTTTAGAGATGAGCCATAGCGCTATTAGCGCCATGGCTCATGCCGGTAAAATACCGGCACCGCCTTGGTGGAAAGGGGATTTACCGCCCCATTCCAAGGTTGGAGGGGCGGTAAATCCCCCTTCCACCATTGCCCTTCCCCATTCCCATTTCTGCCCCATAGGGCTCTATGGGAATGGGGAAGGCGCTAATTACGGCACCGCAATTTTGCGGTGCTGTAATTAGCTCCGAGGTCCCTTTGCGGGTTGGATTTTAACGCCTGCAAAAAGCAGGCGTTAAATCCCCCAACCCGCAAAGGGACCTCGTAGTAAGGCGGTAAGGATTTACCGGTACCGGTAAATCCTTACCGCCATCCGTGTAATGAGGCCCTAGATGTAACTTTTTGAGGATTTTCAGCATTTAGGTCGCTAAATAGTGACATGGACTTGTAGGTATGGATTTGGTTTGGGCTTCATGATATATATAGTGCCTTTTAAGAAATGCATCCAAACTAATGCTGAAAATATTGCAATGTGAACTACATATTGTGTAATATGTGATGTATGGAGTAGGGTATGGAAGAATGGCTTATTGAGAATGCGACATAGCGTATGTCACTTTATACGTAACGTCTTCTTATTATGTTTGTACCAACCTGCTTTTACTGTTTGATCGCCATAGATTTGACTGTTTAGCTACGCCTTATCTGCACTTGCACTTGCCCTACCCTGCAGACTCGAAATGTCCACTTTGCCTGTAACCTGTAACGTTAACTAATCTGTAACCTGTAAACGTTAACTAAGCTGTAAACCTCCTTGTTCTCTTGCGCCCTGTTACCCTAGGGTCTGGTGCGCACAATAAATAAATAAACAAACATAAACAAACAAACATCTGTATGGATCCGGGCAGTTTAGTCATTTTGGGGGTAGCGCCTTCAAGTATCCCTTGTATGGGTGTTGATATGGTTGTCTGGTGATTGAGGGGGTAGCGCCTCCCATGTTTTTGGTTTTGGGTGAAGCTTATATGAAATTTATAAGTATGGTTGCCGATGGTGTGAGTGCCAGGTCAGCACGTTTTACCTCTCAATGTGGTTGCTGGGGGTGGCACCTTCAGCCTAACATTCAGTATGGATGTGGATGGGAATGACACAAGGGTATTTGAGAGGTAGTGTCACATGGTATGGTATCTGGGGTAGCGCCTCCAGTTTGGTGTGGGCGTGATTGTGATGAGTCGCGCATGGTTAAACAGTGTACGTGTGTTTCTTGTGGTAGCGCCACCAGTTCTGTCGTGGCGTGACTATAATAGGTTATGCATGGTTATTCCACGTATGGCTGTGTGAGGTGGTAGCGCCACCAATTGTCGGGGTGTGACTGAAGTTAGTCATGCAAGGTGATTGGTTTGATATCTGGGTGGTAGCGCCCCCAGCAGGTGTAGGGGTATGTGTGTATGGGCGGTAGCGCCCCCGACTCTGGTATGGGCATGTCTGTGGTATTAGACATTGCATGGTCAAACACTACCCCGACTTTGTGGTTTATTTACCACAATTAATTTGATTTATTTTCTCTGTGCACATACGGTGCGGCTGTGTTTAGCTGTACTGTGTGCGCTTCTATGACTCTTTCCACCCTCATCAGGGTCTGATGTGTGACAGTGATATTGGTTGTTGGTCCTGGTGTGCCTGGCCAGTGCATCGGGTATGAGGTGAGTGGTAGAGTGTCAGAGCACGTGTTGTGTGCTAGCCCTGATGATGCGAGTCAGTGTGAATGGCTAATGTTGGTGTGGGTGGAAATGTGTTGTGTGATGTCTTGCGCTGTTGTTGGAAGAGGGGAGATGTGTTGTGTAATGCTTTGCTGTGTGTGATGTGCAATTTAAAGGGAGTAGATGTGTTGTGTATGGCTTGGCTTTGCAGAAGGAATGTTGTGATGTCATGTGGAGTGTTTATGCCTGAGTGATGGAATGCATGGGTGAATGTTCTAACCTGGTCAGTTGTTCAGCCAGAGGCCTGGGTGATGGGCTGCCAGTGTTTTATTGTCCTACATGTAACATATTGATTGACTGCTTGTAATGATAATAATAAGCCTAGCAAGTCAACCTAAGAAGGCTGGGAGTCACTTCAGTATCGATCACAGATGACACGTGTTTCGATCTTTGGTCGTTGTCAAGGCTTTAAATGTCCATTACAACATATAAATCACAAAATTAGAGTTATTTGTGGTGTTATAAATCACAAACACGAATTACCAAAATAGTACACAGTATCCATTTCAAGATGAAAATTACATACCCATGATATAATGAGGTGTCAGAGGGATGAGCAAAGGAAAAAAACACTAAACGGAAATCCTAAGTCATTTGCGAAACATCTGTCAGACAACATTGTTGACAACTCCCAATCCCAAACCAGTTAAGGCTTTAAGCGTGAGTTATAGCTAATCAATACAACCGGTACATGATTCAAGAAATCCATAGATCATCGTACCATTTCATCAGCCACGCAGTGTTCCACTAAAAGGTCTGCCAGTACATATCTCAAATTACTAGATTGTATCTATTTTGCACATGTCCCAGCACCAAGAGTGTGCATGCGGTGAATTAATTTTTTTATTTCCTTATTGCTGTTAGTGCCTATGCTTATGAGAGAAACGTGATGTGAAAAATACCCCATTAATGGCCGTGCCTATTCACCTGACCATTTTGCTAATGTATCAACTTACCAAATTCATCTGTGGTTAGGTATCTGGTAGAAAGCACTATTAAGTGTTAGGTTAGAGCCTCCACTAGAACATTCCCAAAACCTCCTTAAACACATCACGGGGTCACTTACCCCTGTTTAGAGCTTGAGTTGCGAAATTAGGCTAAAAAACTTGAACTATGTGAAGGTGTTCCTTTTATCCCAGCCCTTTGTTCAGATCTGAATTAATTGAACAAGAATGCAGACATGTTGCAAGTTACCTTTAAGAGTGCCACATAGAGAATAGTGTCATGCTTTAAAATCCTTTAGTTTTGGGAAGATGTCATCTGGGCTTACCTAAATATATTATTCCAATCTTGTTCAATTGATGATAGAAACAGTGTGTGTTCACATCAAAGGTCGCTGCCTTGTGATCTTTCAGTCAAAAAGCATCTGTGAAATAGGAAATATGGGTTTAGCCCATTGAACTACTCCCTCACATCTGAGCATTGCAAAACAAACATTTGGTTTTCCCAAAAAATGATGTATATATATGGATAATTAATTAGTAATCCGGGCTTACCAAAGGATCGGGTTCCTCTTCTCCTAGCTTGAGGGTGAATGAATGCGCAATGGTGTAGATTCAATAATTCGATTGATATATGTTCAAGGTTCAACTACCAGTGAAACAGTAACACATTTTTAAAAGATTCATAACTTGTTATTCAAAGTGGTGAAAAATATATAAATAACAGAGTTGTTAATTTAATTTCTGGCTGCACGTGTGAAGAGGCGGCAGGACTGTGTGACATGTTCTGGACAGGAATGGCAAGATATGTGGTTTTATGCAAAATGTATTACTGTTAGAATTGTGAAAATGTACATGCATATCCCTATGTTAAACACGCACACTTGTGGAGGTTTGTAAAAAATTGGAAAGTGTGTTCATAGCAAAAAGGGCAACATTCTGTAGAAAGGGGAGACAAGATCACACCACTGCAGGGTTTTGAGGAATAGCTGCTATTTAAGATATGGGATCTTTATGTGTGATTTGCATAAAGGTGACCAATGTATAAATGTACATTTAATATAAAATCAGATTTTGAGACCAGTGGATAAAGGGAGGTCTCAGAGGATTGTAAAGCAAATAATAAAACATGACATCCCCCAGCCTTGATCTAATCACTCAAATTGCAAGGCGTAGATGGAGTGGGGTCCTATCCCAGCTCACAGGGGCAAGCCTAGCTAAGCCAGCATCCCCACCCCCTTTGTGATGTCATTTTAGAGCATAAATAGAGACAGCTGACAACACACAGGGACTCACAGATCCAGCCACTTTCCTGATTCCGGCAAAGCACTCTGATCCAGTTTCCTACATCAGCTTAAAATATTCTTCCAGAGCCAGATGCCAAATCTCTTGCCAGCAATAGAGACTATTGATTTCCAGCAAGGCCCCAATTCCCAAATGTATTCTCTCCACTCAGTAAAGCGCTGTGTGGTGTGAGAAGGCCCTTTGAACCAGTATCCAGTAATTCTCTGGCTTGCCACCACTAGGCTTGCCTGAGGAACTCGCCATCCAGCTGATCCAAATACCCACAGACTAGGAGAGCAGATCCTGTGCCAATCCGGTGACCGGCCTAGAGGATCCTGTCCCGTGCCTGATGTGCTGTCTTTCCTAGACCAGACCCAGTCCTGACCAGAGCTGACTGTCCCAATTAAAAACTTATCCTGTGAGTATAAATAGGAAGAACTGTGTCCCATAGCATATGTACTTTGCATAGTCTTATCCCTATCCAACCCATCCTATCTTTCATTCAGAACCAGCATTGTTAGGAGTATCTTTGCCTTGTCGTATCCCTAGCTCAAACCCATCCTATCTTTCCTTCAGAACCGGTATTGTTAGAACTATCTTTGTGCTGACCCTTTTCTCATCTGAAGAAGTCGAGGTTCCTTATCAGGTGGGTCACCCTGATCCAGGGACTGTAATATTCCTGTGTGGTATTCGCTTCTTCAAAGTCATCCTCTAGTGTAAGCAAACCCCATTGTCATTTTTAAAAGTGCATTCCTGTTTTCCATTCTCGCGCCTATTTTACAAAAACGACCTTTACTAAAACCTCCATAACTCCCTCCATTTTTGGGATAGAAAGTACTTGCACCCAACATCCATAGCTATCCATAGACCCCAAAACCGCAATGCAAATCAGTGCGATTCTCCCGTTATCGCGAAATATCGCGCAATGAAAAGTTTGCCGTGATTTTAAAAATCAGAAAGTTTACACATGTAAAATAGCTCTAAACTGCTTCCGACTTGGACCTTAAGATTTTAATTGTTTTCTGCTGACCAAATCATTGCCTGTGCTTGTGTGCAACTATTCAAAGTGGCTCCCATAGGAATTTATAACAATTTCAGTATTTTTGACCATATTTGGTGTTTTTGCCCAGCCCATTGTAAAGACAATCTTGAAAGCCAGTCTGACAGCTGAAAAGTCTATTCCATTTTTCTCTTGTATTTGCTGGGGAAAGTGGGACTGATATTCTGTTTGATTTATTTGATTTGTGCTATTCCTGATTACCTGCTCTCTCCTCCCATCTCTTTACATTGGTATTGGGGGTTGAGGGGTGTTGCAGGGGGAACTGCTAACCACAGTGCTATCTGCTCTGAACCAACACAAAAGTATTATATTCTGTGCTGCATTTGTTTTGCTCATTACTTACTCCTCGTGTATTAAAGATATTATTCAGTGTTCTGTCACCCCATTGGTGATTGTTGTTTACCTATTAAAACATATTGGGCCTCATTACGACCCTGGCGGTACGGGGTAAACAGCGCCGTAAAAGGTGCCGGTGCCGTTTACCCCGTACCGCCTCATTATGAGGTCCCCTCGCGGGACCCAGGAAGCAACGCCTGGTCAAACCACGTGTGCTTACCCGGTCCCGCGAGGGGAAGAGGGAGCGAACAACGGGCCAACTCGTAATGGCCCGTTGTTTGCTCCTTCTCCCATTCCCATTCAGCCCTAATAGGGCTGAATGGGAATGGGGAAGGACCGGGTTCTTGGAGGGAGAATTACCAGGCCTTCCGAACTCGGAATGGCCCGGTTATTCCTCATTCTGAGGACCCGGACGCGATTTCGGCGGCAGCCATGCCGCCAATAGCAGCGTGGCTACCGCTGAACTCGTAATGAGGGCCATTGTGATTAAATTTTACATACATAAATAAATAATTACCTTTGCAAACCAGGCTGATTCCTGGTTCAGTGTGACCGGGGTGGGGGTTCCAGGAGAAGGGTGTGATGTGAGTAGTATATTGTTCAGAATATTGAACTTTTAGACAAAAATAAATAAGGATTTCAGTTGTGCACTACATGCTGGGCTTTGACTTGGGTGTGTGCCGGATTGAAATCACTTACTCTACTATGGCCATTTCTGATGAAGCCTAAAATTCTCCATTCTTTTGAAAGTCTGTGTTATTGTCATCTTAAAGTCCTGAAATATAATGCATATCTAAAAAAGATTGCACAGTTTGTTCAAACCCATTGCATCGCTCTACTTAAATCCCAAAAATGGTACATCCAATTCTGGATTGAAAGAAATAGTGAATCATGATGGTTCAAATATTACATTTGTTGTTGCATGTAAAAAGCTCTGGATTGCAGTTCCGTGCAAGGGTTAAGATTTGTGGTCCTGGCAGAACTCTCATGGTACCTGTGTATAAATGTACATGGTAGAAACTTTCTAACGCAAGCAAATATATTCATATTCATCCCATCATATATCGTAGAAACACATTCAGTTCATACTCCGAATTGAGCCCCACTTTGACACCGCAAAAAACATATACATCTTGTTTCCATCTGTCGCAATCTGAGTTTGAGCTTTTAAAAGGAAGAGTAGGTTTGACTGGGGAGGATTGAGGCAGGATTCCACTCAGGGAAGATCAGAGTGACCCTGCTACCCCCTGGCCAGGAGGGCCTGGGAATGGAGAGGAGCGTGACAGAGCTGGCAGTGAACCATGTCTCAGTGAGAGCAAGGACATCAAGGGCAAGGTCTTCAAGGAGGTGACAGATGTCAGAGGAATGTTTGATAGCAGAACAAGAATTGAGGTTAGCTAAGTGAAGATGTTGCCACCTTTAAAATATTTGTGAGGTGGAGGCAGGGGTGGTGTGCAACCAATGGGGGGGGATTAGTGGGGGAATGAGGGAATGTCCATCCTCATTGGAAAGGGTTACACTTAGATTAAAGTGTATGATCGGTTTCTTCTCTGGGCACCAAAGCAATGTTCAATTGTGTGTGCTGGTCACTGGACCTACTCATTTGTTATAGTGTGCATAAAGGCTACTCATTCTACTTTTTACTCATTCACCCCTCCACCTCCTCTGTGAGAGAGACATCACAGAGCAAGAGAAAGAGAGAGATAGAGAGAGAGGGAGAAAGAAAGAGAGGGAGAGAGAAAAGAGAGAGAGAGAGAAAAAGAAAGAGCGAGAGAGAGAGAGAGAGAGAGAGAGGGGGTGGGGTTGGATCAGCATACCGTATGCTGAGTACAGCTAGATTTATAGCTATTATTTTAATTGTACTTTACATATTTGTCGCGCTTTGGGAAGCAATGTAGCGCTGTACATCAGTCGTGCTTACAGGCATTCATTAAATGGTTGCAGGTGGGAGCAGGTCGTACAAATGAGCATGTATTACTTGGTCCGGCATACCCCGTGAATGCAGAATATGCTGGCTATGTAGTCAAGAAATGGAAACCAGTCGACATTTGCTGACCTGGTATATTAATATATTAATTAAATGGTTACCATAGATTGGGCCTCATTACGAATCAGGCGTTAAGGGGTTAACGGTGCCGTAAACGGCGCCGACCCTTAACGCCTGATTACACGGTCCGTTAGCGCCATGGTGATATTAACGCCTGCTTTTTGCAGGCGTTAAAATCCATGGCGCTAAGGGACCATCGTGCTAATTACGCCACCGTAATTTACGGTGGCGTAATTAGCACCTTCCCCACTCCCATTATGCCCTATGGTGCAAAATGGGAATGGGGAAGGGTAAAATGGGAAATGGGGATTTACCGCCCCACTCACCTTGGAATGGGGCGGTAAATCCGCCATCCACCATGGTGGTAGTTTACACCATGGTGGTAAGGGTTCGACCCAGGCGGTAACTTACCGCCTGGGTCGTAATGAGGCCCATTATGTCTATCTATTGAAAGTTTGGAGGAGGACCAATTTTGGGCGACACTTATTGGGGCTGAGTCACTAGTCATTACAGCGGTTGCAATGCACATTTAGGAAAAGATATTGCCCCGACTGAAATGAGCCGCCCTTATAACAAGCGCATGCATAGAAGGGGGAATGTGATCCTTTGCATGAAACGTGTGTAAGTTATGCAGAATTTGCTAGTGTTAGGATGTTGTGCTATTTTAAAATAATATGATCTATGTACTATGTTTGTTTGGTTTGAGATTTTACTGTTTTTATTATATGGTGTATTTATCTTGTTTGTACATGCAAAAGGCTAGAAAATTAGCCAAACACATTATTAAATAAAACCAAAAAATGATTACTAGATACCATTTTTTTGAATTCTTTATTTGTATTTCGTTTAAAAAAAACCTTAACAAAAAGCAAAAAACAATTTATCAAAAGCAAACCACATGAAGAAAGAACTAAAAACATCAAAAACACAATTTCAATACAAGAATTCATCAAATTCATAATCTTTAAAAAAAAACGCCACCGCTAGGCCCTCGGATACAGATTCTCATCCAATAATAATCATAATTTGATAACCTCATTACATTATTCCAATCACACAATTTTAAAATACGTTTCTTTCTACAGTTATTTAATGCTTCACATTCTAATTGTAAATGCCTCAAAGTTTCCATAGGAACCTTAGTACAGAACTGGCAGCCGATCTCCTCCTGAGTAATGATATGTCTCGTAAATAAAATCTCTTTCGTTAAAAGCAAATTCTAGCGTGGTCTCAATAGGATCATTCTATAATGGTGATTTGGAAATTGAGATAAAATAAACGAATGCCTTCCACGCCTTTTATGTTCATATGCCAAATCGCTCAGTGAGGGATAGGAATTAAATAAATCAGTAGTACTCAACCCATATTGGTCATGAAGGGCTTTTCTGACTTTCTCCTGATTGGCCAACAAACTGTCCCTATCCATTGCCTCGTTAAAATACGGGGAACCCCTCACCCATCCCAAGTTGTGGGAGAAAGTCCCTGTTATACCGCTGATCCTCCTTGATGTGCAGTTGTGCACCTAAGTCCTCATAAAAAGAGTTCTGCATCGAGGCAATCAATTTCGAGAATAATGAGAGCAATCGCCTTTGCACCTGAGCCCCCAATTAAATACTATCCAGTTCGAACCTGATCGCTGCCAATGGTCTAGCATTTGCAACTTTCAAAATGTTACGCCATAATTTAGCCTAAGTATTATCCAATACCTTAAAAATAGACTTGTCCACCAGTTCCAAGCCATATATCAATTTGGGGATAATCTTTCCCTCAAATAAATTCAACACCGAACTGATCGAAAATCAACCGTATTTCCTATCAACTTTTAAGGCTTGGTTAATTAGCAACTTCCCTTTATTTAGTAGAGTCTCTCTAATGTTATTCATCCCTGGCTGGGCACTTATCTGAAAACTCAGATAAGTTAGAGAGTCAATTGTTCCTATTGGCTTATTTTCCAGCGACCAGACTTTAGATTTAAACGTTTCCCCCGTGAGATTGCTAATATCCTGGTCTTGCCAGGATTAATTACAAGACCATTATCTTCAGCAAATTGGGAAAATGTTGGTAGCAAGCTTTGAAGGCCAATGCAGGAATTGTCAAATAAAATTAAATCATTGGCGTAAGCCAATCATTCCACTTTCATTGATCCAATCTTGGGAGCAATCAAACCTGACCAGGACAAGTACTTCACTGTGTCGGAAACATATAGGTTGAAGAGGCAGGGCGCCAAAGTCTATTTCTTGAGACTTTATCAAAGGCCACTGAACGATCGATAGAGGCCAAATATGTACACCTGTTCGAATTTCCCAAAGCCGAGTCCTGCAGTGCTCTTACCACTAAACCATTCAGGTTCATAGAGTGTCCCTTACGGAAACCCGTCTGGAAGTGGCTTAATCTCAGATTTGAGCTAGCCCATGGTTCAAGATGTTCCAGTAGAATAGAAGCAAACATTTTCTTATCTGCATCTATTAAGGAAATGGGTTGATAGTTTTTTGGGTCTGACATGGATCCTTTCTTAAAAATGGGCACAATATTAGCAGTACTCCATGAGACAGGAAAAAGCCCTGAGTCAAAGATGCTCCCAAATAACAACAAGCATTGGCAAAGCCATCAGTTTTGGCTTGTGTATATTTATAAGACTGGCACGTGCGAGGTGCTGCTATCCTACACCCATATAACCACACCATTTTAAGTTGTTATCATAGTATGGTGATATAGTATATGATGGCAGTGCCTGCCAAATGCCAATTCCATCCCTACACTAAAGTGATAACTGTTGGCTTTGCCAATGCTTGTTAGAGAGGGACACCATACGGCTTTCTCTAAGGCGAGGGAGGGGAAACGGTGCACCCTTTAACGGGAGCAGATCCCGCCAAGACTCCCAAAATGATCTTGTTCTGGGATGTCAGGCTTCTTTTCACTTTGTTTGGAGGCAAGCATTTATTTGTGTCTGAAGCTTTGCAAGAGGTGCAGCAGTGAGCGGTCACAAGTGTCAGGTTCTCGCAAAAGGCTTTCATGTTTGCGCCATGATACACATATAAGCCTCTGAAAGCCAAAACATCCGTCCCAAAGTATAAAACTCCCATCTGGTCCCTTGTACCTTTCCAAGACATGCATTTTTAGTTCGACTGCCAATTTTCTGTGCATTATGCCTAGTACTAAACTCCTGCATCCAACAATGACTTAAAGCAGGTGGATGACAAGTGGGCACATGGCATTTTGGGGAGTGTCTTTAAGTCTTGAATGTATATAAAGCAAGCACTGCAAAGACAGGGGTTTTGGCTTTTGTGCAGGCATTTGCCAAGGACTGCCATGGTGGAACGATCTGACCATAAGATGGCATCAGCTCTCAAATTATGTGAATAGCTAGGCATGTGATGAAATTCCTGGAAAATGCCCATAAAAGAGTAAAAACTGAAGGATTTACCAAAGTGTGTTTTCAACAGGAATTCAGTGCAAGGAGCAGATGTGAGTACACACACATTGCTTAAAAATCAAGTGGCTGAAAGCATACGTGTTGGAGGCACTTTATGATACTTGGATCTGATTTGAGATAACAATGGCAGCCCCATAAAATCCCACAAATCAACAACAATATGTTATGAATGATATTGATAGCACAAAGGGATTTCAGGAGGGAGTGTTTTGGGAAGGAAGGCGCCCATCGTCAATGGGAATGGCCATAGGGATCAAAATGGCCATTAACAGTCAATGAGTCAATGGGTAGGTAAAAAAAACAAAAAAAACACTGTGTTATCCTCCTCACATAGATCTCCCTCCTATCTGTATTCCCCGTAGTTTAGGCTTGATAGCCATGAATGAAAAGTACATTTACAAGGATTTCAAGAAGTACAATTTCAGCTATGAAATAATCACCTAGTCTTTGCTTTTAAGATCCAGCCACTTTGCATTCTGGTACATGAAGTGGTGCATTTACAAGCGTGGAAACAGCTACACATGCATAAGAGGAATGCAAAATGATATGCACTAAAAGCAATGGCATGAAGGACATTGTATGAGGTCTCTAATCCTGCATTTCTTTTTACCATACGTGTAAATGAAACAGTGATGTTCGGCTAGGAAAGCAGGCAGCAGTGCAGCAAATTACTAGCTTCAGGGAGCTACAGATTTTTCTGACTCAGAGGATACATTTACATGGAGAGACCTGTGTGCTACCTGCCGGTTCTATATCCGACATGATCTTTATGATTTTTGACCAAATTAGAGGAATAGAATCAGGGAAGGTGGGAATGCTGGCAGAAGTGGGAATGAATGATGGGGAGATGGGTAGATGGGAGACACTGGAAGAGATCTGGTACGAATCTTGGTCCTCACATAAAATAATGTCCCGAGCCCAGCAACACTAAGTCTAGTATGTCCATATTGCACTGCGGGTGGCCCTTTAGGCAATACACTAGAAGTAGAATCGTTCAAATGTCAAACCCTCATGAGATTATTCTGAAGCTCTGACTTGTTCAGGTTCTATTTAATGCTAAGCCCAATAAATACCACCCTCCCAGGGTTTGGTTTTCATATGTGCTGCATAGCTTGGAAATGATTGTGTCCTGTGTGGGGAATGGTTTACTCAGGTTTTACGTACACCTTACAATTACTCCTCACTTTAAGAGTGAAGAGAATGTCAAAGAAACCTTTTTAAAAAGCTAAAACAGATGCTACCGATTTCCTAAAAAAAAGCTGGCAAGCACTCATTGTCTTGCTGTAATGTCACTACCGTTGGCATCAGTTCCTGTGACATTGTTGTGTAATGCACAGGCTAATGTGAGCACCCATTATTCATTGTTTTAGGACTTGCGCCGTGGAGCAGTGCTCTGTGCTGTAATTAGAGTTCCTTCACCTTCCCTGTACAAGCAAAGACCACTTCCCGCTGGAGGAATGTAGCGATTCCTGCATATGTGGACTTGCGTACTCCTCTGTGAAAAGTGTAGAAGGGTGGACTATAAAAATTCAGCATTAGTCGCTAAAGAGAAGCTGAAGACCTACTGTGTTCTCCTTCTGCACCCATCGACTTGGTGGGGCAAATTATCCAATCTTAATCCCTCCAACCCTCCCAGAAATCTGCTATGTTGGGCTTCTGGCCCCACCCTCATCAAACAGGGATTGAGTCATTAATAATAATGCCCTCCCAGGTTCCGATGTCCCTGAAGGATACTGTTAGGGTTGTTGATGGTTTACACAGAGCGAGTGAGCCAACGTACTCTCAGAGCAATGTTTGCACTAGTGATAATAGGCCATGGTATTCGAACTAGGTGAAACATTGCAATGGTGCAAAAGTGCATTGAAAGTATACATATGAAATTCATGTGTACGATAGGGCTCATTGTACACTAGTGCTAAGGCCATCCAAAATTGCCCTTCTGTGCAAGGTTTCTGTGAAGAGGCCCCTAAAGACTAAAATCGCAGTGAACTCTGTTGGGATTTGAAACCTGTAGCTTATACACAGCTATTGGCACTTGGCCCTCAACTCAATAAAGGAACATGTTTCAACTCAACAACTAAATGCGTTGAGCCAAATGGACATCAGGAGGTCTGTGGGTGTCTGGATACAGGGCTCTCAGCGCCCAATAGAAGGAGTCTGGCGGCTCACTGTTCATCCGCTCCCCAACATTAAAATACTCTTTAGGGCATTGATCTCCAATAAAGTTCCCCCAGCTACCACCCTAATAAGGAGGGTCTAGCTCTGAGTAGGGCTGAGGAAGAGGGTCCCTGTTGCAGGACAGAACAGACCCTGTGGAGCTCATGGTGCTCTCATTTGGCAGTTGAGAGTTGTTACGTGTTAACATATACGTAGGTTACTCCCTGCCTCCAAACTTTTGTCATTTGCAGGCAGAAGGCAGAATGCACATGCACTATTGCACTCCGCTGGCAAAGTGAGTAAACGCTGCCTGGCAGGCTTGCATGCAGGCAGCGTTTACAATTGTAAGCGCTGCTTGCCATGAGGGCATGGGTAGCAGTGTTCACAATTACATGTGAGCATGTTGGGCAGCGATTAATTGCAAATGTAAACACTGCCTGCCAAGTGAGCTTGGCAGTCAGAATTTACAGTGGAGCCCTATGGGGCCCCCCTACTTTATGGTGGTGCATAAAGCAGCCGGACCCCATAGGCATCTCCAGCATATGTGCCAGCATGAAAATTAATGCCTGCAAAAAATGGTGAAACATTTGTATGGTGGAGAGAAAGGAAGGCACAGCAAACGCAAGTTGCGTTCCGCCCCTCCTCTCCACCAAACAAATGCAGAAAAATGTGGGTTGGCGTGATTGAAAGACGTAAAACCCCTCAAGGTTTTTAGAACTTTCAATCACTTTATGCCACAACGAAAAAAAAAGCTCCTCCGCGTCTTCATTAAACTAGGGGTGTGGCCCTGACTCTTCACTTCCACTGAGTGAATTGGGGGTGGTCACTTACTTCCCAGAATGGACCTCTGAGTAGAACCTTGCACCATGGTATGATGCACAGAGAGGAGAACCTGATTGGTTGATAAACTTGGCTCTCATTCACCTGCCATCACAGTCAGCGCCACCAGCAGCATGGCAAGGAATAGGAGCAACTTCATTGTGGCTTCGATCACAAATCAATCCCTGTGCCAGGAAACATAAAGAAAATACATTGGAAATCCTAATGACCATATCTGCAAATAACACATCCTCCCAGCCACTGGAAGAGGCTTGCGGGTATTAAATAGTGAGGCCAGCCATTAGGAAGAAACCTCACCCATCACAGAAGACCTCATCCACCCGAAAGAGAGCACTGTCATGGGATGACCACCAATCATCAGAAATAGACCTCATCCCTCAGAAGGAGACCTCATCCACCTGAAAGAGACCTCATCCCTCAGAAATAGATCTTATCTATCTGAAAGAGAGCTCTGTCATGGGATGACCTCATCTCTCTCCCTCAACTATCAGAAAGAGACTGCAATCATAGGGAAATCCCTGAACCATTACAAGTAGACCACAACCATCATAATGAAACCCCACACAAGGGAAGATCCCAAAATGATCAGAGAGAACCCCGAACCATTAGAAAGAGACCCCAAAACATCTCAAAGAACCTCTGACTATCAGAAAGATCCATACGCATTAGAAAGTGACCCCAGCCATGGGATGCCCCCTTTCCTTATGACCAGAAAGAAACCCAAAAAGGGACATCAGTCATAGAATGACCTCCTGCTACCATCAAAAAGAGACCCCAGCCAAGGGATGGCATTCTACCCTTCCATCACAACGAGGAGAGCCTAGTTGCACCTCTTCCATCAGAAAGAGACCACACTCATGGGATGACACCTTCACCATCAGGAAGAGACCCCAGTCATCAGAAGGAGAGCCCACTCATGAGAAGTACCCCGCATTCCAAGGAATCGAAAATACTCTGCAGCTATCGGAAACACCCCAAACGATTTGAAGTAGACCTCAATCAACTGCCATAAAGAGAATCCCGCACTAGGAGGAGACCGCAATGACCAGAAACACCCAAAACATAGAAAAAGCCCAGAAACACCAAAGCATGAGAAATAGACAAAATCCACCAGAAAGAGAGACGAGCAAGGAATAGAGCCTCCTCCCCTCCCCCAGCCAACATAAAGACCCCCATATCCTGGGAATCTACCCCACAATTCTGCAAGAGAATACAGCCCTCAGAAAGAGACTGCAAGCATCGGAAGGAACGCCTGGCCATAAGTAAGACAGCCCATCCTCTGGAAAGACACACTCACCTGCCCCTCCAAGCCATCAGAAAGATTCCCCAGTTTCTAAATATAACGGACACTGTCAAGATAGCCGAAAATAAGAAATGTATAATATGAATATAAGAGAGTCCAGAAGACCGAGGGACCCGGTCCCGCCCACCAGAAAGGGTCACAGACGTGGACATTTTTGCAGTAATCCGAAGACCCCAACAATTCAGAGGACTGAGGACCGGAGGACATGCCCCTAGAATTGCCCCTGACTGACAGCTACGTTCTAGCCCAAGACAAGACCTGTGAGAGACCAACATCTTGAATGAGTGGAGAGGCTGCACCTCCTCTCCAGAAGTCGTTTCCTTTTCCAGGAACCTCTCTACCCCCAAAGAGGCTTTGCAAACAGGTTCCAGCGGCGCATTAGCAGCATTAATCTGCCATCGGGCATATTTGCAACGTGAATAAAACTTAGTGAAAGTCGGTGACTTGGCTTTACTGATGACGCCGACTTTCACTTTGCTTAACCAACACTGCAACTACGTTCCGGCTGTGGATTAACAACATTAATCTGCCGCTGGGACACATTTGCCACGTTAATAAAACTAAGTGAAAGTCAGCAGCGGTGGCATATGGAAAGCCAAGCCGCTGCCGACATTAAATAGCATTAGGTAAGCTCCACATATCTGGCGGCACACGCTCCTCGCACAGCAAATTGACCAACCGACTTGAATCACAACTTGTCCGCAAAGAGAAACCCACAAACAATCCTTCTCATATCAAACACCCACCCCCTGGAACTTGATGCTGATATCGGAAGGGAATGCCCCCACAATTTTCCAATTTCACAAAACTCTCAAAACATGGCACTTTCAAAAACACCTGTACTTTGCTATTCTAGACCGAAGGCCGAGTATATAGTCCACCACATCTCGTGTGGGGGATGAGAGTTTGCTTTCCCATCCCTCTTTGACTAGACTGAGGGGACCTCATACAGGATCTCCAAACAGAAGATCGAAGGGGCTAAACCTTACTCAGTTCTGTGGCACCTCCCTGTAGGCGAACAGAAGGCATGGCAGGAGAATATCCCATATTCTCCTCAGGTGCTCTTCCAAGCCACTTATCATGCCTTTTAGGGTCTTGTTGAACTGCTCAACAAGCCCATTTGTTTGTGGATGGAAGGATGTAGACTCCACACTCTTCCCACATGGCCTTCATGTACACTGATGTGATGTTTGATCCCCTACCAGAAAAAACTTCCTTGGGGAATTGAACACAGGAGAATATCCCAATCAGAGCCTTCGCAACCACGGGGGTTTTGATGCTCCTCAGAGGGACACTTGTGGCGTGGTCTACCACCACCAAGATATATCTGTTCCCTGAGTTGTTTTGAGGCATCAAAGGACCCACAATATCCATGCCTATTCTCTGGAAAGGCGGGCCAACCACGGGTAGTGGTATTAAGGGGCCTTTCTGGCACCACCTGACTTGCCAGAAGCTGGACCAGTCTGGCAGGACTGGACAAATTCCTTAACCTCTACACCAAACTGTGACCGGTAAAAGTGCGTAGATAACCGATCCGATGTCTTAGTCACTCCCAAGTGACTCGCTAAAGGAATTTTGTGAGCCAAATCCAAAAGGAACTTTCTGTGGCATTGGGGAATCACCAACCTCCTGGTGTCCTCACCCTCAGAATCTTTATCCTTACAGTAGCTTTTCAAGAGTCCAGGGGCCTCGCCCTTAGCCTGCTCCTCTGCCTGCTTCTGCAGACCCACCATAGTGGGACACTCTTTCTGGGCTGTGAAGAATTGAGTCTGACCTGGGCCCCCAGCTGATGCAAACTCAGCCAGCTTGGGCAGGCCCTTGAGATATGCACTCACCTGGTCCCCCACCTCAGGTTCCTGCGCTGCACCAGGCAACCCTGAAGTCAAAGAGCCCCCTGCTACCAAAGTAGGCTCCTCAGTGGCTACTAGCCCCTCACCCACAGGAGTAGGCAACTCAGTAATCTGTGGAACTGCACTAGGGGCTACCGCCAATGTCGATCCTTCCAACAAGGTCTCTGGAAGCACTCCAGGCACTAAGGCTCAGAGAGTGTTCAATCTGACGATCTCCTTGTCCTCGATCGTGTAGCCACTGTGACTATCTCGGGATCAGGAAGGTCATTACCCAAAAAACATGGGACGGGGATCGAGTCTTTCACTGTTAAACACAGCGCTGGGTCATTTCACCTCACCAGCTGAACTCTACTATCGCCAAGGGGCACTTACTCTTTCCATCAAACCCACTTACGCTGCAATCAGGCCCATCAATATACAGGCCTGGCTGTACTCACTGCCAGGTGACAGCAGAGACGCTAGCCCCGGTGTCTCGGACCGCAGGAGATTTGTACCCATTTATATACACATGCTAGAGATACAGTTTAGTATTATTGGGAACTGGGGTCTGTTCTGGAGACCCGGTGCCGTTCCCACTCAGTGTAACCAATCCACATTTGACCACTCCCTGGCTTAGTGGGAAGTCCTCCTCTAAGAGGCCCACACTAATGATGGCCTCTTCCACAAGTCCAACATTCACTATGGTTTGCTTGGGTAAGCCCTTACAAGCAGGATCCCCTTTCCTATGGCACAGCTCCTTGCAAACAAAAAACATTGTGGGTGGTGAGAACACAGGTATCCCAGTGTTAGGGGTGCCTGCGCTCTACTTATCGGAGTACACGGTTGAACTAGAGTTTGGGGATTTCCCTTTGTTCTTTTGGGGACATGACTTCAAATAGGATTGGGTTGGACCTTTACCCTTCCCATCCTTGTTTACGTTTTTGTCCGCTGATTTATCTTCCAGCTTGGGTGTGCTCGCCTGAGCCATTTTCTGGACTTGAGTACTCACAAACCTGTCGGCAGCCTTTGCAAGCTCCTTAGGGTCTGTGATAGTGTTGTCCACAAGATGCTGGTGTAGGGCAACCTCACTATTTTTCAATACATGCTCACACGCAATCAAATTGTACATCCCTTTAAATGTGCCATCTTTGTTACCAGTCATCCACCCACTCAGATATTTCAACAAGTGTGTGAACACTTCAAATGTCTTCCCACCTTTCTTTCTGAGCTCTCTGAAGCTCTTGAGATACTGTTCTGGGGCTGCTAATGCTTTCATAAACAGGCCTTTCCTTAGGAGTTAGCTGAAGAATTGCATCAGCCCCCAGTGTCAGTAAGCGACACATCAGTGCTGCACCCCACAGTACCTCATCCACCTCCTGTAGCTGAGTGCTTCAAAGAATTAAAAAATCTCCTTCCCCACTTCATGAGCATGTACTAAGTCTTTGGGGAAGTGCCGCCTGGGTTTATCCCGGGCACTCTGGTTTGAGCCCCTACTGCTGCTTTCGCTAGAGACAGATCTGATGACCTCCTTCTGCGCTTCAAGTGCCAGCTTGCGCAGCTCTTTGGTGACCTTGTCCCACTGTTTCTGTTCCTCTAGCACTAGTCTCCTATCCTCGAGCAGGAGCTTTCTAGCCCCTAGAGACTGTGCTGAGGCTTGGGACCTATGGGATGCCGCACTAGCCCCTGTCCTCACTGACACTCTAGAGTGTTGAGAAACCACACTTCCGCCCCGGCGGGATGATTGGCGAGTAATACATCTCATGCGGTCGTCCTCGTCATTTTCTCCCTCTGGAAGGTCTTGTCCGTTCGGATACACTGGTCCTAGCCCATTCCCGGAGACTTCTCCCCAATCATACACACTTCTACCCAAGCTTGGAGGCTGGTCTGCAACTCAGATTTATTAACCGTAGTGCTGTGGGGAAGTCCCCTCTCTTGACAAAAGAAATGCAGGACATTCTTGGTCCTGCCTCTTACAGTTTCTATGTCAAGATCCATGACTATTACTAATACCCAGAAGTGACTAAACGTTGACTGCAACAATACTTTTATCGTTGGGTGACTAAGCTGTGAGCAAGGCTCCAAATTGTCTTACCACTGGCCATCAATGTGACGAATCAACTTCCGTGGCACCAGTGGTCCATTGACGAATACCTGTTTCTAAACCATCAATCTGCCCCACACCTCTAGTAAACCAGAAGGGATCCAAGCAGATTGGAACACATTTAAATTATAAACCTCCTTGGCCAATTTTTGACAACGTGAATGGAATGGCAGGCTTATCTCTGCAAGGTCGTGGGTTGTTGGTTAGTTGCAACACAGCGAAAATACAATTATTACCCAATGATAAAAAGAACTGTCCATTCAAGGTTGTACAAGAATATCTACTTTATTATTATTATTACAATGGACAGTTCTAGCACACGACAACATGCAACCTACCCAGTAAAGGAACATAGAGGCCAGACAGTTTCTCAAAGGATAGGGATGCGCCCTGAATACTGACAGTAGGGTAGTCGGTAAAGCAATCAGTTTTAACTGTTCAAGATTATTTGGTTTCAGCGCCAGGGGAGAAAAGGGTTGTAAATGTCACTAGGGGCCTTTGGAGAAGAACCAGGGCGACAGAACCACAACGTGCCAGGTGCTTGAGATTATATTGATGCTCAACAGCGTCAAGTCGGTTCCAGGATGCTTTGCAGCTCCTGCTACAGAGTTCAAGATAGGAGGCAGCTGCGTGTATCAGGCGGCAGGCAGTTCAGCAACGAGGCTGGACAGACAGCTGCAGGCTGGACTACATGGTGGATCCGGGTCAAGAATCACAGTCTCTGTTCTGGTTGGCGGATCTGGAATGCTGGTCGAGGCGTCTCAGATGGCTTTAGTGACTGCAGCATGACAACAGTCAGTGGTGCAACCGTTCGAGTTTCGATTGCCTCGGAAATGTCCTTAAAAGATGGACGCTGGTTGATGCTTGTTGTGGCATTCCTCCTAGCTTCTTCGCAGGGCTTGTGTCGTCTTTTAAGGCAGATGGCCCAAAGCTGAGGAGAGTGTTTGTAGGCAACGGCCTTGTCCTTTGTTCAGAGAATCTCTGGCACTTCCCACCTAGGAAGCTTGCTGGCAGAACCTAGCAGGCACGCTGTGTGCTAGCTGGGTACTGGTTCTGGAGCTGCTGGACGGGTGCTCTGAGTCTGGTATTTCCCTCTGTTCCTGGGGCATGTTTAGGGGAAGGATCTTGCTTCCCTCTTGGAAATCCTGGCCTTCCTTCACTGGCAGAAGCTGTAGGGCAGATTGTACCTTCAGCCACGGTCCAAATGAGTCCTTCTTTTTACTCATTTCAAAGTTGTCGGATGATCTGCTAAGTGAGGAGCTCAGCTCTCTTTTAAAGCCAAATGGGCCCCAGTGATTGGTGCTGGCTAAGCCTACCTTAATGAACCAATCCTGGGTCCCTACCAACAATCTTCTGTTATGCGTCAGATCAGGACCAGAGTGCTTTGCAACAGAAAAAGGTAAGAGGTGACAACATGTACTGCTAAGTCCCACCCATCTTCCTGTCTGTTGTAGATCAACGTGTCTCTTTGGTTAACTGAGCCCTCTGTGACTCTTGATCAAAGCGCAGGTCTCCCTTGTAGTCTATGGTGAGAACAGACCTCTGTCTCCCTCAAATCACATACTTTGTCCCTTTGAAAGGGGTCCGCTCTGCAGAGGTTGCCTACGGTAAATAGTGGACCCAGACATGCCATTCACTGTCCTTCATACATCAGGGTGGTAACTAGCTTCAAGATGACACATTGCATATCCAAGAGGTGTTAGTTCTGCCTGCCTTCTGATGCAGGCCTGTTCCAATTAACTCCTATTAGTATGTGCTGGCACCAGCAGTTTAGACAATAGGAAGGCAGATCCATGGAGCCTTTGATATTTTAATTAGGCTGCCCATGGCTGGAGGAAGGTGTCGCCTTCCCCCTACATGAGATGCTTTGATGTACCCATGGCTGTCACATTCCAGCTGAACATGACAGAGGAGGACAGTGCCCGTAGGCTGTGTCTTCCAGGAGTACATGTGACTATGCGTTCGTCGTGCAGTGAGCAGGGAAAATGTGTGCGTAATGGCCTCACACATTTTCAGAGGTTGAACTCCCATCATTAATTTTCAATTCCCAAAAAAATCAGAAAAAGCCCAGGCGAGGGCACACACCCTGTGCGGATGGTCGAATTCCTCACTATGACACATGGCATTGAATTACAAAAGGGAAGGGAGCCACTGTGACCAGGCCGTTGTCCTGGGAGCCGCGCGACTGGGGGCCATGGGGTGTAAAAAGCAACTTTATATTCATAGTAAATAGAGGGATCTGCAAAGACATATTTATGCCCTAAACAGCCCAGCTGAAAGTCCCCCTGAGCTCATAGGATTTCCTAAGGGTGGACACATGGTCACATTTCTGGAGTACTGCAATCCAACTTACTTCTGCGTTATGCACAATGTATTATGATTATGATTATTATTATTATTATTATATTGAGTGCATCCCTACCTTTGGCAATAGGGCACTTTACATGTCATAGGAGAAAGTACACTAAGAAGCAGATTAAAGGGACCAATACAATGGAGCGCAGAACTAAAATCAGGGAAGCGGGAGGGTGGGCAAATAGGCAGCAAGGAGGGGAGGAGACAGAGACAGGCAGATCGCCCAGTCTCACGTTACGTGGGAAGGAAGAAGAGGACCTAGCTGTTAGGAAGGAGCCACTCCTTGAAGGGGAGGGTCTGTACAGACCATATACAAATGATGCAGTAACCCTGTTCCTCCACCCACCATTTAAATCCCAAAATAAAGTATGCTGCAGTAATCTGGGGTTGGTGGATAGCTCAGGGGCAATGCCCTCGCCTTGGAGGCAAGGCACCAGTTCGATTCCCGGGTCCGCACTTAGAAACCTCTGAGTATTAGGTCCGCACTTAGAAACCTCTCGGTATTAAGCATGTTATAAATAACCAATTACAATTACAACCCCATGTGCTCTGTTATTTTAGAAACACCTGTTTAATACGAAGCCGAATAAAAACAGCTTTTACAGGTGTTTTAACCTGCTGAGCCACAACCAGCCCTGCCTTAGAGGCCGTAGCACCCTGGGCGGCAAAACAAACATTTGGCACCCCTCCCCTCAACTTCACCGCTGGTCATGAGGGGGGCGCCAACTGGTTCAATAGGCGCTGATGCTTAGCATAAGCTCCTTATTGTTATTAAATACGTTCCTCTCCATTCAATTTCAATCGGGCTCCTCCTGTTCATTCTCCCACCAGCTCAGGGAGGAGGTCCTTGAAAGACTTCCACAAGCTGGCGTGGTGGGTGGCTAATGGCAGGGCACCCCGGGCAGTCGCCATGGTGGCCCACTTCTATGGCCAGCCCTGTAGCCCTGCGTCGAGCATCACTGGGCATTTTTTACTTTGTCCTTCACCTGAATATTTCAGAAAATAAGCCAGGTAGGTGCAAACAGTTTGTAAGCTGTTGTAGAATAGTTGGCCTGCTAAGCAGTGCTGGAAATGGAAAATATTTATTGGGGGAAACTGTCACCGCTTTGGAGGGGCAGGGCAGTGGGAAGGAGGGGGCGGGGCCAAGGAGCGTATCCCCCGGCCAGGTTGCACGACACAGTATCCCTTCTAAGAACACAATCCTAGCAATTTGCATAAAAGCAAAGAGCATTATGGGAACGTCATAATGTCCACAATTTTAAATGTTAAACATGTCTTACAGTGATTCAGTAAGAAATCCTTTAAAGTGAATAATGGACTCTTCTATTTTCATTGGTCACAATATTCACCCTAATAAAGAGATGTCTGTGAATTTCAGGACATATAGGCCCTCATTACGACCCAGGCGGTAAGTTACCGCCTGGGCCGTGACTTTACCACGGACTTACCGCCCCATTCCGACCTTGGCGGGGCGGTAAGTCCCCAATCCCCATTTACCCTTCCCCATTCCCATTTTTGCCCCATAGGGCATAATGGGAGTGGGGAAGGCGTTAATTACGCCACCGTAAATTACGGTGGCGTAATTAACTCCATGGTCCCTTAGCGCCATGGATTTTAACACCTGCTAAAAGCAGGTGTTAAGTCCGCCATGGCGCTAAGGGACCTCGTACTCAGGCGGTAAGGGTCGGCGCTGTTTACGGCGCCGTAAACCCCTTACCGCCTGAGTTGTAATGAGGGCCATACACTTGTTTGGACAGCTGCAGCCCAGCATGTGAGGATTTGGCAGTTTCTGCATGGAGTGCAGAGTCTTCTGTAAGCCCAGTTGACAAACGGGTAACCTGTACACAGGCAGACTGCGTTCAGAAAATGAGGCAGCCTCTGTGCTAAGTCTTCTGAAAGTGGTCTGCCCCTTGAGGCAGTGATACTAAGAGTGGAGTCTTGTACTGCCTCAGGTGAATGATTTTACTAAGCCCTTAGTTGAACTTCAGAAAAACTGTCCTAACAATGCCACTTGAGGTTCTACTGCTCCCCAGTCTTGTATGCAGTTTCGTGCCAGGAGGCAGAGAGTCCTTCCAAGCGCAGGCAGCTTTTGCGCGTTCCTGCAATGCAGGCCACCCTTCCACGAGAATCTAGTTCAGAAGTCACTCCCTTCCTCGCAGCTTCACGTTCAAGAAACCTTCAAGTGAGAGGCTGCACAGTGGCATTTTTATATTCAAAACTCTGTGCAAATGCAGTAATCATATCCTAGCCCGCCCTTTGCTAATGCACCCACCCACCTTCTTTAGTAAGGGGGGAAGGTTCATATGCGGACAGAATTCGCCCCCGGTCTTTGGAGGACCCCCCTACCACTCCCAGACCCATCTCAGAGGGAGGTGGGCTGCGCTACTTGTGTCCTGGCACAGTCTTGACTACAGAGCGTGAAGGGGTCATCATTCTTTGGCTCAGCAGATACAGAGCGTGAAGGGGGTCATCATTCTTTGGCTCAGCAGATAAGCCGTCCGGCCTGGTACGCCAGTTCAGTACGCACCGGGCAAGACGATTTACAAACAATACATCAGACCATAGTCTCGCAAATGGTTTGATGATGGAATGATATTTTAGAAATCATATCATTTAAGGTGATTCGGGGAATGTATTTCCCTCCATTGCCAAGGCCTATTTTGGTGATTTTGGTATTTTGCCATTCAATGCCTTCTACCGTTTTCTGTTTCATTAACCCCTTAAGTGGCAACAGGGAGGTAATCCCAAGGATGAGATACCTCGCCCTTGGCACTTAAGGGGTTACATCATTCCGAAGCCCACTAGAGTAACCCACTGCCACCAGGAAATATATGGGGTAAGAGTGGACCCTCATGCAATGAGGCGTATTGCGCATAGCCGGAGTGGTTTCACACTACAAGAGCGGGGTCTTTTTCCGCACTCCAGACTAGTCACCGGAGCGGCCTCTAAGTGCATGGCCAGGGACCTAAATCTGCTCTCTGCATAAATTCACCTCCAAGCAAGTGGCGTCTCCAGGAGGCAGGTGTGCTGCTTCTCTATGGAGAAAGCCAGCATAGAACAGAAGTGGAGTGCTCATGCAGGCTGATACCTGAGGAGCAACAGGGGCCGAGTGTGCGGCTCCTACTCGGGCTGTTGGGGGCCAGCTACGGGGCAGGCTTGCAGTCTTGGTGGTAGCAGGCAGGATGCAAGGTTTTGGGCTTGTCCTCTGTGTGGTGATGGGGCAGATTGACAGGTATTTTTGCTCTGGGTGGTGAGGGTGCAGGGGGGCAGGTATGGGTCTTGCAATCTTGGCGGTGGAGGGCCGGGATGCCAGGTATGGGACTTGTCCTCTGGGTGGTGGGGTGGAAGGATGCCGGGTATGGGGCTTGTGCTCGGGGAAGTAGTGGGCAGGATGCCGCTTATTGGGTTTGTGCTACGGGTGGTGGGGGACAGGATGCCAGGTATGTGGCTTGTGCTTTGGGTGGTAGGGGGCAGAATCCCTGGAATTGGTCTTGTGTTCTGGGTGGTGGAGAGGAAGGATTCCAGGTATGGGGCTTGTGCTCGGAAACAGGGCGCAGTGTGACAAGTATGGGGCTTGTGTTCAGGGTAGTAGGGTGCCAGGTATGGGGTTTGCAGTCTTGGTGGTCGGGGGCGAGATGTCTGTTACAGGGCTTGCGCTCTGGGTGATGGGACACAGTGACACCTATGGGGCTTGTGTTCTGGGTGGCAGGATGGCAGGTATGAGGTTTGCACTCTGGGTGATGGGACACAGTGACACCTATGGGGCTTGTGTTCTGGGTGGCAGGGTGGAAGGTATGGGGCTTGCACTTTGGGTGATGGGACACAGTGACACCTATGGGGCTTGTGTTCTGGGTGGCAGGGTGACAGGTGTGGGGTTTGCAGTCTTGGTGGTCGGGGACGAGATGTCTGTTACAGGGCTTGTGCTCTGGGTGATGGGACACAGTGACACCTATGGGGCTTGTGTTCTGGGTGGCAGGATGGAAGGTATGGGGCTTGCGCTCTGGGTGATGGGACACAGTGACACCTATGGGGCTTGTGTTCTGGGTGGCAGGATGGCAGGTATGGGGCTTGCACTCTGGGTGATGGGACACAGTGACACCTATGGGGCTTGTGTTCTGGGTGGCAGGGTGACAGGTATGGGGTTTGCAGTCTTGGTGGTCGGGGACGAGATGTCTGTTACAGGGCTTGTGCTCTGGGTGACGGGACACAGTGACACCTATGGGGCTTGTGTTCTGGGTGGCAGGATGGAAGGTATGGGGCTTGCGCTCTGGGTGATGGGACACAGTGACACCTATGAGGCTTGTGTTCTGGGTGGCAGGATGGAAGGTATGGGGCTTGCGCTCTGAGTGACGGGACAGAGTGAAACCTATGGGGCTTGTGTTCTGGGTGGCAGGATGGAAGGTATGGGGCTTGCGCTCTGGGCGACGGGACAGAGTGACACCTATGGGGCTTGTGTTCTGGGTGGCAGGATGGAAGGTATGGGGCTTGCGCTCTGGGTGATGGGACACAGTGACACCTATGGGGCTTGTGTTCTGGGTGGCAGGATGGAAGGTATGGGGCTTGCGCTCTGGGTGATGGGACACAGTGACACCTATGGGGCTTGTGTTCTGGGTGGCAGGATGGCAGGTATGGGGCTTGCACTCTGGGTGATGGGACACAGTGACACCTATGGGGCTTGTGTTCTGGGTGGCAGGGTGACAGGTATGGGGTTTGCAGTCTTGGTGGTCGGGGACGAGATGTCTGTTACAGGGCTTGTGCTCTGGGTGACGGGACACAGTGACACCTATGGGGCTTGTGTTCTGGGTGGCAGGATGGAAGGTATGGGGCTTGCGCTCTGGGTGATGGGACACAGTGACACCTATGAGGCTTGTGTTCTGGGTGGCAGGATGGAAGGTATGGGGCTTGCGCTCTGAGTGACGGGACAGAGTGAAACCTATGGGGCTTGTGTTCTGGGTGGCAGGATGGAAGGTATGGGGCTTGCGCTCTGGGTGACGGGACAGAGTGACACCTATGGGGCTTGTGTTCTGGGTGGCAGGATGGAAGGTATGGGGCTTGCGCTCTGGGTGATGGGACACAGTGACACCTATGGGGCTTGTGTTCTGGGTGGCAGGGTGCCATGTATGGGGTTTGCAGTCTTGGTGGTCATGGGCGAGATGTCTGGTATGGGGCTTGTGCTCTGGGTGATGGGCCACAGTGACACCTATGGGGCTTGTGTTCTGAGTGGCAGGATGGCAGGTTTGGGACTTGTCCTCTGGGTGATGGGGAGGAAGGATGCAGGGTATGGGGCTTGTGCCCAGGGAAGTAGTGGGCAAGATGCCGCTTATTGGGTTTGTGCTATGAGTGTTGGGGACAGGATGCCAGGTATGTGGCTTGTGCTTTGGGTGCTAGGGGGCAGAGTCCCTGGAAGTGGACTTTGGATGGTGGAGAGGAAGGATGCCAGGTATGGGGTTTGTGCTCGGAGACAGGGCGCAGTGTGACAAGTATGGGGCTTGTGTTCTGGGTGGCAGGGTGCCAGGTATGGGGTTTGCAGTCTTGGTGGTCGGGGCAGAGATGTCTTGTACAGGCCTTGTGCTCTGGGTGACGGGACAAAGTGACACCTATGGGGCTTGTGTTCTGGGTGGCAGGATGGCAGGTATCATAAAATGGCTTTATTGGGGCTCTTGTAGCTGTACCCGGCATATTATCGCAGCTCCTGCACAGTTACGCATTGCATATGGCATCTGACTATGCATATGATTGTATTATTGGTCGATTTGAGGTTGCACTTATATCAGAACATGCCATATCGGGGCAGGGTTGGGCAAGGATGGCACAGCACTGTTGGAACTGGTATTATGTTGATTGTGATCCAATAGAGTTGCTTGAAACGGGCAAGGCTATTGTTAATTGGCAGGCTGGCACATTGCGCTGAACATTGCAGTTTTTAAGAGAGCCAGGGTTTACTTAATGATGACCTCAGGCAGGTTGGAACTTTTCTTGGCAACTCTCTGTAATAGAGCAGCAGTGGTTGCCCTGAATTGACAGCACCCTGCAGCATTTGAGAAGAACTAAGGTATACTTTGAAGTGACCTGGCATTTTGATGACACCTTGCAACTAATGAAGTTATATTCTGGCCCCTCCCAACCCAATCCTTTGCTCTGCACGATGTCCTGGCACGACATTAAAGCTGGTGTAATTTGTACTGACCTGTGATGCATAATTGCCATTGCTCCTACAGTTGACACCCTTGAATCAGAAGTATTCAAATATTGCATTTTTTTTACAAAATTGCATGTCACTGGGCCTCATTACGAGTTTGGAGGTAGCCATGCCCTTAATAAAGGCATGGCTACCCCCAAACTTGGGTCTGGGTCCCGCAAAAGGGGACTTACCAGGCCATTTTGACCTTGGAGGGCCCGGTAATTCCCTTACGCAGGACCCGGTACGTCCCCATTCCTATTTGAGCCCTAATGGGAATGGGGAGGATGGTAGCAGCGGTACCGTTCATAACGGTACCGTTGCTACCATCCTGGTCTGCTCGCGGGTGCCGGCTCTGCACGCCTGGTCTGACCAGGCGTGCAGAGCATCCCCCGCGAGCAAACTCGTAGTGTTGCGGCATGGCACCAACGGCGCTGGTAGCACTACCGGTGCCGTTGTTGCCTTACCGCAACATTCGGAATGAGGCCCAATGTCTTTTTATCCAACTTGCCCCAAACATTGTGCTGTAAAATGCAGCATCTCACCCCCCCCCAGTTTACTTTGGGCTACTTTGCCCGTGTACATTTAGGAAAAACACTTCCATTTTCAAGTGGTCTTCCTACTTTTGCCTGTGGCCCCTTCTGAGCCCCCCTCTACAATTGGTTCCTGGAGACATCACTGCTCCAGGCACCCATGATACTGGCCTCTGGAAGCAGCATTTTTAGGTATACAGTCTTTATAATGAAAATGTTATGTAGACATGCACAAATAACGGAACTTTCATAACGAAAATATATCTGGGGGCGAGTTAAAGGGTTAAATCTAGTGGGGAAACGGTTGTGGTGTGTTTTTAGGGGTTGGGAAAAGAATGTTTTGGCGGACCCAAAAAATATGTATTATGTTTTTTCATTGTAAAATGTTCAGTATATGTGCATTCTACATGACATGTGTCGTTATAAAGACATGTGACCCATTTTTTACAGAAACCTGGAGCACGAAGACCAGTCTTAGGAGGCCTCAGTGCAGTCCTACCAGAGTGCGATTGACCCATAGATGCTAAAATCCCGGGGGAATACACAGGGCAGAGGGAACATTGGGGGTTAAAAACAAGCAGCATTTCAGGCACCGCCTGTACTGAATTGCCAAACCATGTAGATATTAAAACTGATGAGTTATTGAATTCTGCTTTGAGGCATGAGGTAGTAAGGATCATTTGCCTCTGGGGATGGAGTGCAAATGCAAACATATATAAATGCCTTTCCTGCAAAATGATGTTCCCTGATAGACAGGCGGCAAGGACTTTTATTTTAGAGTAAATGTATTATTGACCGTGAGGTGCCGGGTACCCGTTGGAAAATTGCTCGTAAAGATCACACGAAATTTCTTTTTCTCGACACTGTGTTTTAATTGAAACCCTTAAACACCTGTTTATCGGTTCCAGTGCCTTACATGAATTATGGATTAAGGTTTTTCGGCGTTTTTGTAAATGATGCTGAAATGCTGAAAAGAGTTGAGTTTTGGGGGTGCTTGATGCAAGGGAAACAAGTCTCTCTAATTTTAGAGCAGGTTGAGCTTTGCAATAAGTTATGTATTGTATGAATTGCAAATGTAAAGTGTTCTGTTTTATTGCCAGTGTAAGATTTGTTAAATCAACAAGCCCTGATTGCTTCTAATTTGCATCCATTGAACCTGGAAGATTCTACTCTGCTTGAAAAAGCCAAGGTGTCTGTTTTCTTTACCCACAATCCCTCAAATCTCTTTTCCAAACCACCCCGGGAGACTTCAAGCAACATGTCTGTATATGGTGCATTACAAGTCAATTCAAAATAAATAAATATAAAATACCTACAAAATAAAAGCAGGAGGTGGAGGGGGCGAACAGGGTCAGTCAGGCGTACAAAAGGTGGAAACAGCGGAGAACAATGACAAATCTTTAAAAGCAAGGAAGTAGAGTCTTTCCAAAGTATGTCGGTGGATAGAGGAAATACGGGGTTTGGATTTTGAGGTGGAGAGAAAAAGGAGTAAATACATAGCGGGCCGGGGAATAATCAGCATTGGTCAATACATGCACTTTTGATCAACCAACACCAGAGATGGGGGCTCATTACGAGTTCAGTGGTATCCCAGCAGTAAATTTGTAATACCATTACCGCCACTTACATTACAAGTGGTGCTGGCGGTGTTAGTCACCATTTAATTGGAGTCCATAGAACACCAGTGGGATTTTGGCAGATTTACCACGGCGGTAATTCCACTGGTGGTAATTCTGCCGAAATTTGGCAGAAAAGTGGCAGATTTACCCTCCAATTTACCGCCAAACTCAAAGTGGGGGTGGTGCAGTAATGTGGCGGTATACAGTAATACTGCCATAGTTTACCACTCCACACAATTTATAACGAGGCCCATAGTCTCCTTGAGAGCGTCTCCGGTGAGTTGCAGAAGAGTGGTTTCTTGGCCGGGGCATGAACGAGCCCTGCTGGAGCTATCAAACCTTAGGGAGGTGAATGAGGTCTTGGAACCACAGAGGATACAGGCCAAGATATTAAAATGCTAGGAGTGGTTGTGGCCTTGCCAGAGTCATCCTTGGCTAATCACAGAAATAGTTGAAAAGGATGGAGGAAGGCAGATGCCGTCCAGCTAAGTGAAAGCAGGAGCACCAAACAGGCGGGCTACCTCAGCTGACCAGCCTGATATCAAGGGTGAGCAAATCAATGTAAGTGAGTGGGTAATATGTTCAACGTCCTCATGGTTTCACAAGTGTGGCGTGTCCAACGACCTCCACGTTCCATATAGTGGGGGAGCCGGGCTACACTGGCCTGGAGCTGGTCCCTAAAGAACCGTCGATGGAATGGCTCATGATCAGTTCTTTCAGTTCATCCAAGGAATTTGATGTTTCATTTCTATGCCCGACTCCTAACTATCACCCTAGGCGGAAATCCCATTCTTTAAGTACAACCCCACTGACCCGAGGCGAGGTATCCCTCATGGCATTCCGTAAAGCCATGAAAACTGCGCTCTTCACATGTACATCACCACAACCTTCAGCCCAGTCCGACAAACCTCAAAATGTATTTTGTAATCTGTATTTTTTATTGACTATCTACCCTAATGTATCAATGTACAAACGTGTAAACACATTTCCCAGCTGTACCCCTGTAACTAAGCTCCCTGCAAGTAACAGTCCCTCGATGCCCACAGGCTGTTTCTGCGCTATACAAATGTAATAAATAATTAAAATTAATTTGCAACCCAGGAAAATAATTAAATCCTCATCTCAGTTCTCCTTTAAACTTAACCTAGTTCACCAAACCACCCAGCAAACTACAAACACAGGAAAATACTTTCCGCCCGAGGTCTACATGTTTCAGATCGCACAGGACACGTCCACTTCTTTCCGGAAGGGCACAGAATTCAGTGGGTCAGCACGAGCCATGCACTGGTCTTACCTTGGTGAAAGCCAGGTGGCCTACCTGGATAAACAGAATGCATGCCACAGTACTCAGGGACAATTCTGTGTACAGGCGTGTTATAAATGACATATATCATATCATTCCAAGATGGTGGCCACGTGGACTCCCCATGATATAGCATCCTACAGACCCAGTGAATCTAACTGCCACGGTAGGAGAATAGACCAATTAGGAAGGGATCGTAAACCAGAAAGCCAGCACCACCAACCATCAGAGGCAATATCTTTCTTGAGTAGGTATAGAAAGCCAACAAGCAGAAGGACGGGGGACATGGCCAGAAGGACGATCTGCAGCAGACAAAGAAGCAGGCAGAGGAATGAGTGAAGGTGTGCCCAGATTCCGCAATTCAGAGGAGTACACCATTGATTTTGGAGAGCAGTTTATTGGCAGAAGAGCAGAGCCAGGAGCGTGCTCCGCCAGCGTCGCTGACCCAGAGAGGAAGCAAAGCAACCTGTCCTGGATAGCTAGGAGAGGCACTTCACCAGCGACCATGGCTCAAGAAAAGGTTCCAGAACCAATAAAGTAAATGACTCTTATTTGGGGGCAAGCCAGGAAAGGTTATGTCCCAGCAACCCCAACCTGCCCTTTGAGAAAGAGATTGTAATTCTCTTTTGGGGTACCAGAGGGAAAGAAGGCTCTCCAGTAACCTCATTGGGTGAAGAAGCTACAGAGTGAGACAAGGACTATATCCCAGTATTCAGCACCAAAGATACAGAGTGAGACGAGCACTATATTCCAGTATTCAGCACCAAAGAAAATATAGATTGAAGCAGGCACTATATATATCCCAGTATTCAGCACCAGAGAATCTGCACAGTGAGATGAGCACTATATCCCAATATTCAGCATCAAAGAAGCTGCAGAGTGAGATGAGCACTATATCCATGTATTCAGCACCAAAGAAGATACAAAGTGAGATGAGAACTATATACCAGTATTCATCACCAGAGAAGATACAGAGTGAGACAGGTACCATATCCCAATAGTCAGCACCAAAGAAGATACAGAGTCAGATGAACACTATGGGCCTCATTGGTGGCGGTGAAGGTATGAACGGTGGTGGTAAGGCACGGGCACCGTTCATACCGTCCTGCCGAATTACGAGTTATGCTTGCGGGTGCCAGACACCCCGCCAGGTCTTACCTGGTGGGCTGTACGCCACCGCGAGCATAACTCGTAATTGCGCTGGCAGCGTTATCAACGGTGCCGGCGCATCCATGCTCCCCACCACCATTCTGCCCTATGGGGCAGAATGGGGATCGGGAGCCCGGCATTACAGCCACCTGCGAATGGGCAATTACCGGCCCATTCAACTCGTAATGGGCCGGTTATTGCTCAATCGCGGGAGGCAGTGTCAGTAGCGAGCATGGCGGTAGCCGTGCCTGCCATACAGGCACAGCTACCGCCATGCTCGTAATGAGGCCCTACATCCCCGTATTCAGCACTAAAGATGATACAGAGTGAGACAGGCACTAAATCCCAGTATTCAGCACCAAAGAAGATAAAAAGTGAGACAAGCAATATATATATATATACATATATATATGTATCCCAGTATTCAGCACCAAAGAAGATGCAGAGTGAGACAGGCACTATAGCCCGGTATTCAGCACAAAAGAAGATAAAGAGTGAGAAAAGCAATATATATAGAAAAAATCAAAACAACTCCACAACTACACAAGGTAAAACATCTGTTGCTATTGAGGATTTAGATACTTTACTTAACTTGGGGGATTGGAATCCTTAGCAAATGTGGAGCAAGAGTCATCTGAGATCTCTTTGGAAATGCTCAATATAAGCACAGATTGGCCAATAAACAGCAAACTCAAAACCAAATCAAGGTTCAATCCCCAATTTCAACCTGGGGGAAACATTAAAGCCTTTCAAGATTTAGTGATCCATGATCTCCAGAAAGCAAGATCACACAAAATTAAAATCAAATCTAATTTTTCACTAAAAGAAAGACAAATTCTTAAAGATCTACAAAATGAAAAAAGCATTGTCATTAAAGCCTCAGACAAAGGCACAAATGTGGTTATACAAAATCGGACAGAGTATCTAAAAGAAGCATACAGACAACTGCAAGATGTTCATTGCTATGAGCAATTGGAAATTAACCCTACAGAAGAAATAAAAGCAAAAGTTGATGTTCTTCTTAAGAAATGGTCCGACCGATGTGGATATACTTGACGAAGATGACTGCAAGTTCCTTTAATAACAAGTTTCCTAATATACCTACGATATACTTTCTTCCAAAAGTCCATAAACATCTAACTCGCCCCCCAGGTCAAACCATTGTCACTCTCAATGGAGCCTCCCTCGAGAATATCTCCAAATATGTGGACCAGACTCTACTACCACTTGTACTCACGCTACCGTCATACCTTCAGGATACCAAAGATTTCCTCAGTAAGATTGAAGGTATAATGTGGGAAGAAGAATATATGTTTGCCACATTGGACGTTGTATCATTGTACACGTCCATCCGACACAAAGACGGTATAAAAGCGTGTAAGTATTTTCTTGATAGTAGGTCTCTAAATTACCGTGCCCATGGAGAAATGATAATAGAAATGATTGGAATGTGCCTCACCAATAATGTGTTCCTTTTTGACAACAATTACTACAACCAGCTGAGAGGGACAGCTATGGGCACATGTTTCGCTCCATCTTACGCCAACCTGACTATGGGATGGTGGGAGAAGTTTTATGTTTGGACAGAATGCAACCACCGATTTACCGATAAAGTGATTTTATGGCTCAGGTTTATTGATGACCTTTTTGTCCTTTGGAAAGGTGAAGAAAAGGACTGGCTTGAATTTGTAAACATACTTAATGTCAATAATTTAAACTTACAATTCACTGAAACCCACAGTCGGCAAGAAATAATTTTCTTGGATGTCTTAGTCAAGACCAATCAACAAGAAATTATAACCGAACTATATCGTAAGCCCACGAGTTCGAACATGCCATTATTTGCCACAAGCAACCATCCTACATCTCTGAAGTGGAGTATTCCATATGGTGAATTTGTGAGAATAAGATGAAATTGCTGCACAGTTGAAAGCTTTGATGAAGAATGTAAAAAAACAGCAGCGAATTTCCTAAGACAAAGATATCCCAAAGCAGTCCTAGAGAGAGCCTATATCAAAGCTTGCAACCTAAATCGTAAAACTCTACTTTCAATGAATAAATCAACAGCAGATGAAGAACAAGATGATGCAATAAGACTTATTCTGACATTTGGGACACATGCCGATCTTATAAGAAAAATATTACATCGACATTGGCATGTTTTACAATCTGATGAAGCCCTAGCACTAATCCTAAAGGAAAAAGTCAATATAACCTTTAGAAAATCTACATCCATCAAAGACTCACTGGTGAGCAGTTTTCTGTGGCCTGCTAACGAAAGTCAAAATACCCCCACGTGGCTGCACAAAAACATCAATGGTTTTTTTAAATGCTCGAAATGCAAGGCATGTAAATTTGCCCAAAATAAAACAAACTACATACATCCTATTACCAAACATCTTGTGGAATTGGGCAGTCATATTACATGCAAAACTGAATTTGTGGTCTATGCTCTCCTATGCTCGTGCAACCGCTGGTATATTGGCAGTACCATCGGTAAATTAAAACTTTGAATCTTACAACATATGAGAGCAATAAAAAACAGTGACCCCTCCTATCCTATGGCAGTCCACTTTAAAGATACACATGAAAGTAAATTGGACAGCTTAAGATTTTTTGGCTTGCATCATGTCCGAGCAAATCCCCGTGGGGGAAACAGAGAACTAGCACTACGGCAAATGGACACTAGATTCATCTTAGATATTGAATCTAAAAAACCTAAAGGTCATAATCTTGACGAAGAATTGTACACATACTTAGGAACCTGAGAACCTGGCCTATTTAGAATTACTATCTTTTGCATCATACCCATTGTCCTGTGTAAATAATTTGGGCCATTAATATGCATGGACCCCAGTAAAATTTTATCTGATAGTCTGCGTATCTATAAGCACTGCTGAGAATCAATTTTGCTTGTATGATGGTTTTATTTTACTTCATCTTGTATATCTCATAATAGATTTTTAACACTTTTTGAATAGTGCCTGTCTGTGGTTATAATGAATGTTCTATTAATGGTGTTTTTATACATATGTGGTTTTATTTATTCAAAAATAAATTTGATTCTGTGGTGGTCCCAGTACAAAGTTTATAAGAATGGTTTTAAGCAGGAGCTAATTTTATTACCTTTATTCTGACATTTAAAGTTTAGCTCTGATTCATGTTTATACCCATGTTATTTTTAATTATAGATAATACCTGCACTATGCACTTTATTGATCTATTATTAGTGAGATTACATTTGCACTAAGCACTTTACGAATCTATTCTGAGCTAGATTTCTCTTTATATATAAAAAACTGCTCTTTAAAATGGCCATGCGTAACAAAGCACTATGCACTGATCGACTTGCTATAAAACTTATGCACTTTGTGACCCTTTTACAATCTATCAGCACTATGCACTTTATTGCAATAAGTTTAGATAATTGTTTTATCCATTAAGGACGATATGCCACTTGATTGCAATAAAACTACTTCTACTTTAGCAGAGGCATTTAGGAGTTACATCATGTTTTCATCTGTCCTGGCAATGGTATATTAGCAGTTCAATATATAAAAAAGTATTGGCAATAGCCGTTAGAAAATGGCAACCATGTTTACCAACCGCAAGGTACTAAGTACGGGCAGTAACGAAAACTGAAAAGGGACCACCACAGTTTGTTGAACCATAGAGTTGGGAATCAGTGGGAATATATACACAATGTCTTTGAGCACTCACTTGTACATGAACAAGCAGCAAGCAGGCTGTGAAACGCGTTGTACCGTGTCTTTTTTTCTATTTTGGCTAATGCCGCAATAAAACTGGATTTTGAAAGAAAAACTCATTGTCTTTTAATCAAGGACGAAGCTTTACTCTGGCGAGTATCTTATTGTTCGGAGTGCCATCCCCCTTGGGGAAAAGAAGGACTCATCTTTTTTCTCCTTTTTTTGCAATACATTTCACGTCGCGTGATGGACGCTGGATGAGCACCCACCTTAACGAAGAAGCGTCATTTCGCGGACTGCCTTGCTGCCGCTCCAGATCCGGACTTACACCAGAATATGCAAATGATCTGGGTGTAGCCTTCTGCGTCACCGCCGTTTGCGAACGTTTTTCGCCTACATCGGAGGATGGACGCGGAATCCAAACGCTCCAGTAGGTTTCTTTGATTGCTCCCTATTTTCTTGTGCATTTCTAGTCCGTGCGTGCATCTGTAGTTTAACCACACACTTAGCTGATGTGGTTTGGACAGTGAATACTTACGTCAGAATTTCGTCAGGCCTTGTTTGCAGGCTGTTTTTCAGGCCAACACTCCTCATATAAAGACAATTCTATCCAGTATATTTCTTGAAGAAACAATAAAATGGCATCACAGTCAGACAGAGAAAAAACACGTCGTGAACAGGCACTATCATTGTTTTGTGAAACTCTGCATGCAAGTATACCAAATAAAAACACAGTTCAACCCAGCATGGGGGAAAGAAATGAAATCAGTCTACTTAAAACTTTGGAAAAATTACAGAAAAAAGAAGTCAGTATGTGGTGGGAAGAACACTCACTCCAAAATTATCTGGATGTGGGGCGAATACCACGCGGTCTTAGAATTCTGATCTCACCCTCCTTTGACGAACAAGATCCCGAAATATTGAGAGAATGGGGTGATTCCACGAATATATGCTCAGGACAGTTTCTCAATATTCTTATTAAATATGCTAAAAAAGACAGGGAAAAAACATTGGAATAAATGGAAGAAATCACCGAGCAACTCTCCTTAATTCCTGTAAGCGAAGAGGGCACTAAACTGAAATCCAATATTGAAGAGGGCCTTAGACCTTACGAAGAAGACATCAAACAACGGAAACAAAGGAAATTCCTTCGCGATAAAGAAGACTATGAAACGGGAAGAGTATACACTTTTGCTCGTCGATTCGACCATTTGAGAAAAAATCTGTCCAACAAAAATGCTGAGAGCAACAAACCCATAACAACCCCCATATCCAGTGAGATAGCCACTACATCAGAATCCGAGGCATCGACCAGTGAAACCAAAAACGTCTCTAAGAAAATTCATTTTTTAGACGAAATGAGGATGCTGGGCTTAGACGGCAGAAACAACCCAAAGAAACACACAGGCAAAGGACGAGGAAAACTATCAGGACGTGGAGGAAAAAGAAAACCAGGAGGGGACAAAGGAATAAGCAGCTCAGAGTCCAAGGGCAATTCGAGAACACGCTCTGGCACCAAGCAAGCGAAATAAATACCAACAGTATGGACAACAGCATTATCAATTTGTCTGATTACGTATTCAGTCAGGACCAAACTAAAGTCCTACAGTATGGTTTCAATTTCTGCCCAACCTTTTCTTATGACTATGCGGAAACAAGAATTGACTTCTTTAAGTTTATGCGCAAAATTAGATTAAAAAAAATCTTTCTTCTGAATCCGCCTAAAGAAAAAATCAAAACAACTCCACAAGGTAAAACATCTGTTGCTATTGAGGATTTAGATACCTTACTTCACTTGGCGGAATTGGAATCCTTAGCAAATGTGGAGCAAGTGTCATCTGAGATCTCTTTGGAAATGCTCAATATAAGCACAGATTGGCCAATAAACAGCAAACTCAAAGCCAAATCAAGGTTCAATCCCCAATTTCAACCTGGGGGAAAAATTGAAGCCTTTCAAGATTTAGTGATCCATGATCTCCAGAAAGAAAGATCACACAAAATTAAAATCAAATCTAATTTTTCACTAAAAGAAAGACAAATTCTTAAAGATCTACAAAATGAAAAAAGCATTGTCATTAAAGCCTCAGACAAAGGCACAAATGTGGTTATACAAAATCGGACAGAGTATCTAAAAGAAGCATACAGACAACTGCAAGATGTTCATTGCTATGAGCAATTGGAAATTAACCCTACAGAAGAAATAAAAGCAAAAGTTGATGTTCTTCTTAAGAAATGGTCCGATGTGGATATACTTGACGAAGATGACTGCAAGTTCCTTTATAACAAGTTTCCTAATATACCTACGATATACTTTCTTCCAAAAGTCCATAAACATCTAACTCGCCCCCCAGGTCGACCCATTGTCACTCTCAATGGAGCCTCCCTCGAGAATATCTCCAAATATGTGGACCAGACTCTACTACCACTTGTACTCACGCTACCGTCATACCTTCAGGATACCAAAGATTTCCTCAGTAAGATTGAAGGTATAATCTGGGAAGAAGAATATATGTTTGCCACATTGGACGTTGTATCATTGTACACGTCCATCCGACACAAGGACGGTATAAAAGCGTGTAAGTATTTTCTTGATAGTAGGTCTCTAAATTACCGTGCCCATGGAGAAATGATAATAGAAATGATTGGAATGTGCCTCACCAATAATGTGTTCCTTTTTGACAACAATTACTACAACCAGCTGAGAGGGACAGCTATGGGCACATGTTTCGCTCCATCTTACGCCAACCTGACTATGGGATGGTGGGAGAAGTTTTATGTTTGGACAGAATGCAACCACCGATTTACTGATAAAGTGATTTTATGGCTCAGGTTTATTGATGAACTTTTTATCCTTTGGAAAGGTGAAGAAAAGGACTGGCTTGAATTTGTAAGCATACTTAATGTCAATAATTTAAACTTACAATTCACTGAAACCCACAGTCGGCAAGAAATAATTTTCTTGGATGTCTTAGTCAAGACCAATCAACAAGAAATTATAACCGAACTATATCGTAAGCCCACGAGTTCGAACATGCCATTATTTGCCACAAGCAACCATCCTACATCTCTGAAGTGGAGTATTCCATATGGTGAATTTATGAGAATAAGACGAAATTGTAGCACAGTTGAAAGCTTTGATAAAGAATGTAAAAAAACAGCAGCAAATTTCCTAAGACAAAGATATCCCAAAGCTGTCCTAGAGAGAGCCTATATCAAAGCTCGCAACCTAAACCGTAAAACTCTACTTTCAATGAATAAATCAACAGCAGATGAAGAACAAGATGATGCAATAAGACTTATTCGGACATTTGGGACACATGCCGATGTTATAAGAAAAATATGACATTGACATTTGCATGTTTTACAATCTGATGAAGCCCTAGCACCAATCCTAAAGGAAAAAGTCAATATAACCTTTAGAAAATCTACATCCATCAAAGACTCACTGGTGAGCAGTTTTCTGTGGCCTGCTAACGAAAGTCAAAATACCCCCAGTTGGCTGCACAAAAAACATCAATGGTTTTTTTAAATGCTCGAAATGCAAGGCATGTAAATTTGCCCAAAATAAAACAAACTACATACATCCTATTACCAAACATCTTGTGGAATTGGGCAGTCATACTACATGCAACACTGAATTTGTGGTCTATGCTCTCCTATGCTCGTGCAACCGCTGGTATATTGGCAGTACCATCAGTAAATTAAAACTTTGAATCTTGCAACATATGAGAGCAATAAAAAACTGTGACCCCTCCTATCCTATGGCAGTCCACTTTAAAGATACACATGAAAGTAAATTGGACAGCTTAAGATTTTTTGGCTTGCGTCATGTCCGAGCAAATCCCCGTGGGGGAAACAGAGAACTAGCACTACGGCAAATGGAGACTAGATTCATCTTAGATATTGAATCTAAAAAACCTAAAGGTCATAATCTTGACGAAGAATTGTACACATACTTAGGAACCTGAGAACCCGGCCTTTTTAGAATTACTATCTTTTGCATCATACCCATTGTCCTGTGTAAATAATTTGGGCCATTAATATGCATGGACCTCAGTAAAATTTTATCTGATAGTCTGCGTATCTATAAGCACTGCTGAGAATCAAGTTTGCTGGTATGAGGGTTTTATTTTACTTCATCTTGTATATCTCATAATAGATTTTTAACACTTTTTGAATAGTGCCTGTCTGTGGTTATATTGAATGTTCTATTAATGGTGTTTTTACACATATGTGGTTTTATTTATTCAAACATTTGATTCTGTGGTGGTCCCAGTACAAAGTTTATAAGAATGGTTTTAAGCAGGAGCTAATTTTATTACCTTTATTCTGACATTTAAAGTTTAGCTCTGATTCATGTTTATACAGATGTTATTTTTAATTATAGATAATACCTGCACTATGCACTTTATTGATCTATTATTAGTGAGATTACATTTGCACTAAGCACTTTACGAATCTATTCTGAGCTAGATTTCTCTTTATATATAAAAAACTGCTCTTTAAAATGGCCATGCGTAACAAAGCACTATGCACTGATCGACTTGCTATAAACCTTATGCACTTTGTGACCCTTTTACAATCTATCAGCACTATGCACTTTATTGCAATAAGTTTAGATAATTGTTTTGTCCATTAAGGACGATATGCCACTTGATTGCAATAAAACTACTTCTACTTTAGCAGAGGCATTTAGGAGTTTCATCATGTTTTCATCTGTCCTGTCAATGGTATATTAGCAGTTCAATATATAAAAAAGTATTGGCAATAGCCGTTACAAAATGGCAACCATGTTTACCAACCGCAAGGTACTAAGTACGGGCAGTAACGAAAACTGAAAAGGGACCACCACAGTTTGTTGAACCATAGAGTTGGGAATCAGTGGGAATATATACACAATGTCTTTGAGCACTCACTTGTACGTGAACAAGCAGCAAGCAGGCTGTGAAACGCGTTGTACCGTGTCTTTTTTTCTATTTTGGCTAATGCCGCAATAAAACTGGATTTTGAAAGAAAAACTCATTGTCTTTTAATCAAGGACGAAGCTTTACTCTGGCGAGTATCTTACTGTTCGGAGTGCCATCCCCCTTGGGGAAAAGAAGGACTCATCTTTTTTCCCCTTTTTTTGCCATATATATATATATATATATATATATCCTAGTTTTCAGCACTTTCAGCACCAAAGAAGATACAGAGTGAGACAGGCAATATATCCCAGTACTCAGCACCAAAATAGATATTTTTAAAGTTTTTATTAAAAGATTCATTTTAGTTGACATACAACTTTTCAAATCAATAAAAATCAATTGTTCTTTACATTTTGGTTTTATACTTATATTTTTAAAGAAAGAAAGGAGGGGAGAAAAGATAAGGAGAAAAAAAAGAAAAACATACAAAAAGATTTCATATGGCAGGAGGTTGTTCCATCAAGGCGACAATAAAGTAACGAAAAAGAAGAATTCAAACAGAGGACACAATCATATCATTAATCCCTAAATTCATTGCGACTTTCACTGTGATGACACTTTAGGGATATATGCTGACTTCACTCTCTTTACCGTCAGCCCTTTCTTGCAAAGGTACACAAGATTGTCATTCCTAACCCTCTCCTTTGGGTATTATGGCCACCTTTTGACGTCAGGTTTAAGTAAAGGTTCTTAAATGCATTATTTTTGGATGATACTCTTGATTCAGAAATTTCTTTAAGTATGTGGGTATGTGTTATGTGTAGATTTTTTTGGGTGAAAATTTCTCATTGCAAAGGTCTTGTATTTTCTACATTCCATCCAATTTGCGTTCCAGACTGTCTGCCAACATTTCTCTTTTGCTCTAGTGGGGTTTGACAATGGAAGCGTTACACCAATATCCGCTTTATGCATATGAGTAAGACAATATTGTTCCCATGTTGATAATGATGTTGTGTGCTTTGTTTCCAGTAGTTTCACTATGATAGGTAACATTGTATCTTGTTTTATTTCTTTATTAATGCATTTATTGTATAACAATATTTTGTTCCATATTATTGTGGCTTCCATTGTTATAAGGCCCAGTTCATAGCAAATTATTTGTATCAGAAGTTTGGTGGTACTGGTAAGAACGCTTTTCAAAATCGGCCTTCAATGTAACCCGGGGATTTTCTGGGGTTTTAGTGTGTGCTCCATATGTCACTGTTGCGACTACTTTTTCCTTGTAGAATTTTATGAGCGGAAGTTATGAGTAGGACCCATATTTTTTGTGTATCATTTTTGCCTTTGGTATTACCGACTGTACCTTTGCCTCGACCATGGTTTTGTATTTAAGGTCTGTTTTGTGATTATTTAGGACCCAGGTATTTGTATTCATTGGTTATTCCCACTATTTCTTTGTGAATACGCCATTTGAACACCTGTTGTTTCCTTTACTGAGAACTAGGTTGCAGCTTGATGATATTTGATTTGGCTATATTGATTGTTAATTTGTTCTCTTCAGCATATTGACTTAGGGCTCTCAATTGCATTTGCAGGCCTATTGGAGTTCTGTCGAACAATACTAAGCCATCAGCATATAATAAGTGAGAGACAGAATTTTTGTAGAGTTTGGGTGAAAACGCTCTTACTGTATCGATATGTTGGTTTAGTTCCCAGATGTAATTCGAAGAGGGTGGTGGCTAGGACGCATCCTAGCTTTAAGCCGCAAGTTGTATTTATGTGCTTGGTTAAAAGTCCTGCTTGTGTTAGGTTCACCTGAACTGTGGTTTATGTATAGAGTTGCTGTATTGCTTGGATGATATGTTTGGACAGTCATCTTCCATACGTTTTTCCACAGTAACTCTCTAGATATGGAGTTAAAGGCTAGACGAAAGTCTTTAAATTATATATACATGGGTTCCTTAGTGGTCCATGTTTGAATTTTTAAGGCTGTTATTATTAAAAGATTTATTGATGTTCGGAGGCCTTCTACAAAAGCCGAATGATACAGGTCCACCAATTTCTTTTCAGTTTGCCAGGTTTTTGGCTAACGTGTGAAGATTTTCCCTCTGGTGTCTAGAAGAGCAATAGTTGGTAGGCAGGTTACTATTTCCTTTTTTAAAAATTGGGATTGAGAGGGAATGTTTCCATGTCTTAGGTATTTTGCCTGTGGTTTTTACTTCTTTGAAGATTTCATTCATGATCGGGGCCCATTGTTCTTGGTGTTTCTTCAGGTTTACATTGCTAAGCTCATCAGGGCCTGGGGAATGTGAGTTGCTCCGTTTCTTGATTAACATCAGGATGTCTGTCCGGTCGAATTTAAGATGAGCGAAGGCAGTTTTATCTATTACCAGGTTATGTTTTGTTGCTGCTGTTTCCACGCAGGATTCCGATATGTACGCCTCCCATTTGGCTTCTGATTTGGGGTTTAAGAGTAGTGTGGATGTGCCAGTATTTCTTGCTTTGTAGAGTAATTTCCAAGTTCGTTGACTTGATTTAGAGGCCAGAGCTGATATCATTTGTTCACTGTTTCACTGATGTTTTAATGCTTTGTGAGTTTTTACAAAGTTCCTATATTTAGTACCAATATCAGAGGGCTTTTTTTCTGCTTCCTGCCAGCGCAGGCAGTTTAATGATTTTAATTCAGTCTTCATCTTTTTCTTTGCGTTTTTAATTAGTAGGTCACATATGGAATGTTGTTGGAAACTAGGCTTAGCATTTTTCGACGTCTTTTCTTTAAAAATCATTAGTGTTTGTGTATAATCTTCCCCTAATTCCTCTATTTGGCTTCTGATCGTATTAGATAAGGTTGTTAATACTTTTTTTAGTTTAGGAAGAGCCCATTTGATTTTATTCTGTTGCTCCGTTAGTATACACTGGTCCACCAATTTATGGGGTGTATGATATTGATTTGCAGTTTGCGTGGCATATTGATACTTGATCATGTATATTGTGGTCACTGAGAGATGGCTGAATTATGTTAAATTGTTTTTCTAGTGTTATTGCTTTCAATGAGACGTATGCATAATCAATGATTGATGCTGTTTCTTCTCTTTTCCATGTGGCTTTTGGTGGGCAATCATCTTCAAAGGTACCATTCAGCATTGCAAGGTTTATTTGCTTCATTAGAGCTAACCATCTCTTGGCTTTCGGTTGTATTTAGTTCCCTTCCCCTTTAATGCATGTTTTATTTATTTCCCCTGTTACTTTGCTCCTGTATGATTTTGCTTCATTTGCTATAATATCTAGCAATCTTTTTATCATCTCAACGAATTCCTCATCAGTAGTTAGATTTCTATTCCGATAGAGGTTGAGTATAGTTATAAGGGAAAATTGTTTGGTTTGGGCATTACATAGATCTAACTTTGCCAGTTGAATGCATGGATGTGGATAGATCCCAATATTCATCACCAAAGAAGATTCAGAGTGAGATGAGCACTAAATCCCAGTATTCAGCACCAAATAAGATACAGAGTGGGACAGGCACTATACCCTAGTATTCAGCACCAAAGAAGATTCAGAGTGAGATAAGCGCTATATCCCAGTATTCAGCACCAAATAAGATACAGAGTGGGACAGGCACTATACCCTAGTATTCAGCACCAAAGAAGATACAGAGTCAGACAGGCACTATACCCTAGTATTCAGCACCAAAGAAGATACAGAGTGAGATAAGCGCTATATCCCAGTATTCAGTACCAAAGAAGATACAGAGTCAGACAGGCCCTATATCCCAGTATTCAGCACCAAAGATGATCCAGGGCCTCATTACGAGTTTGGAGGCAGCCATGCCCTTAACAAGGGCTCAAATGGGAATGGGAATGGGGATGGGGATGGGTTTTATCAATGAGGAATTACCGGATCCTCCAATGTTGGAATGGCCCGGTATTTCCCCATTGAAGGAACCCGGAGCTGGAACCCGGTATGGAGGCGCCATGCCCTTATTAAGGGCATGGCTACCTCCATACTAGTAATGAGGCCCACAGAGTGAGATGAACATTATGGGCCTCATTACGAGTTTGGAGGTAGCCATGGTGCTATTAGTGCCATGGCTGCCTCCAAAATTGTGACCGGGTTCCCTGAATGGGGAAATACCGGGCCATTCCGACTTTGGAGGGCCCAGTATTTCCTCCTTCAGGGAACCGGGACCTAGTCCTTCCCCATTCCCATTCGAGCCCCCATAGGGCTCAATGGGAATGGGGACGGAGATAACAACGGGCCTGTTGATAACAGGCCCGTTGTTAGCTCCCTGGTCCCCTCGCGGGACCCGCTATGAATGTCTGGTAAAACCAGACATCCAGAGCGGGTCCCGCGAGGGAACCTCGTAATAGGGCGGAATGGGATTATCAGTGCCGGCACCATTACCAGCGCCGTTGATCTCATTCCGCCAGCCTCGTAATGAGGCCCTATATCCCAGTATTCAGCAACAAAGAAGGTACAGCGTGAGACAGGCACTATACCCCAGTATTCAGCACCAAAGAAGATACAGAGTGAGATGAACACTATATCCCAGTATTCAGCCCCAAACAATATACAGAGTGAGATGAGCGCTACATCACCGTATTCAGCACCAAAGACGCTGCAGAGTGAGACATTCACTATATACCAGTATTGAGCACCAAAGAAGCTGCAGAGAGATGACCACGATATCCCAGTATTGAGCACGTAAGAAGCTGCAGAGTCAGATTAGCGCTATATCTTAGTATTTAGCACAAAAGAAGCTGAAGAGTGAAATGAGCACTAAACCCAGTATTCAGCACCAAATAAGATACAGAGTGAGATGAGCACTATATCCCAGTATTCAGCGCCAAAGAAGATACAGAGTGAGATGAACACTATATCCCAGTATTCAGCACCAAAGAACATAGAGTGAGATGACCACTATAGCCCAGTATTCAGCACCAAAGAAGATACAGAGTGAGATGAACACTATATCCCAGTATTCAGCACCAAAGAAGATACAGAGTGAGACATTTACTATAACCCAGTATTCATCACCAAAGAAGATACAGAGTGAGATTACCACTATATCCCAGTATTCAGCACCAAAAAGATACTGAGTGAGATGAACACTATATCCCCGTATTCAGCACCAAAGAATATACAGAGTGAGATGAGTGCTACATCACCGTATTCAGCACCAAAGAAGATACAGAGTGAGACAGGCACTATATCCCAGTATTCAGCACCAAAGAAGATACAGAGTGAGATGAACACGATATACCAGTATTCAGCACCAAAGAAGATACAGAGTGAGACAGGCACTTTACCCCAGTATTCAGCACCAAAGAAGATACAGAGTGAGATGAGCATTATATCCCAGTATTCAGCACCAAAGAAGATACAGAGTGAGACATCTACTATGCCCCAGTATTCAGCACCAAAGAAGATACAGAGTGAGATGAACACTATATACCAGTATTCAGCACCAAAGAAGATACAGAGTGAGATGAACACTATATCCTAGTACTCAGCACCAAAGAAACTGCAGAGTGAGATGAGCACTATATCCCCGTTTTCAGCACCAAACAAGATACAGAGTGAGACAGGCACTATATCTCAGTATTCAGTACCATAGAAGATACAGAGCGAGATGAACACTATATCTCAGTACTCAGCACCAAAGAGGATACAGAGTGAGACAGCACTGTATCCCAGTATTCAGCACCAAAGAAGATACAGAGTGAGATGAACACTATATACCAGTATTCAGCACCAAAGAAGATACAGAGTGAAATATGAGCGCTATATCCCCGTATTCAGCACCAAACAAGATACAGAGTGAGACAGGCTCTATATCCCAGTATTCAACACCAAAGAAGATACAGAGTTCGATGAACACTATATACCAGTATTCAACACCAAAGAAGATACAGAGGGAGATGAGCGCTATATCCCCGTATTCAGCACCAAAGAAGATACAGGGTGAGACAGGCACTATATCCCAGTATTCAGCAGCAAAGAAGATACCGAGTGAGATGAACACTATATACCAGTATTCAACACCAACAAAGATACAGAGTGAAATGAACACAAAGGGCCTCATTACGACCCCGGCAGTAGCCGTGCCGGAGTCGTGTTTTTTCCTGGCGCCGACCAATGGGGAATTACCCGGGCCATTAGAAACCCGGAAGTCCCAGAAATTCCCCAAGGCCAGGCGCCGGAAAAAATTACTACCCATTCTTAATCGAATCCCAATGGGATTGGGGAGGACGGACGCACCGGCACTGTGGATAACGGTGCCAGTGCTTGCGTCAATATCTGTGAGCTGGTGCTGTTCCGCCCTGCCAGGTTAGACCTGGCGGGAGGGATGGGACCCGCCCACAGAACTCAGAGTGTGCTGGTCCGGTAACAACGGTGCCGGTAGCTTATCAGCACCATTGTTACCAGACCAGCATACTTATAATGAGGACCAAATACCAGTATTCAGCACCAACAAGATACAGAGTGAGATGAACAATATATGTATCCCAGTATTCAGCACCTAAGAAGCCGCAGAGTGAGATGGGCGCTATATCCCAGCATTCAGAACCTAAGAAGAAGGTAGCAATATTGGTATGTATCCTAGGTCCTTCGTTCAGAAAGCAAACAGGTTTCTTAGAGCAAGCGACATACAAAAATGGCCAGTGTGCTGTGGAACGAGAGAAGATCCTTTGGCTCTTTACCCATAGGCAGTGGGCTAAAGAAGAAGTTGTAGAAGGAATTCTGCAAAGATAAGTCAGGGGGGTAGAGGAGAGGCTGGGCGGGGGGGTCAGAGGTCAGAGGAGGTTTGGGGCAAGGTGAATGGTAAATAATGAGATTTGGTGCCAAGGCTAGTAATGCGATGGCCAGGGGAGTGGCAGAGTAAGCAGGAAGCAGGAAAGTAATGCAGGTCTATACTGGTGGGTCAGGACTGTATTCAAAGGCGCCTGATTGGCTGGCACCATTCCTCTGGGTGCTGCTTAAGCTTTATAGACCCAGCCCGAGGGCTGCACCGGGACTTATAGGCCTGAGTTAAAGGCCAGATCATTTAAGTTCTTCAGGGTGCAAAACTCACGGTACAGCCTATGGACAGGGTCAATAAAGCTACAATGTCCTTATGTCCTAGAGAAGGGGGGTAAACAAAGGCAAGCTGCCTGAAGTGGTTGCTGGGATTATCTGATTTCCAGCAACCGCATAGACACCATGATGAGAAAGGAGGGGTGGAATTACAAAGGAGCCGGGCTACTGCAAGGCCCGGCAAGATTTATGAGTGGTGGGGGAGTAAGGGTGGGCAAGTGTTCATGAAAATAAAATACCAGACCTCCTGTGGCAGATGTGGCCCAACAAAGATTTTACCCAGCAGGGACAGAGAGGTCGGCCCTACCCCCCTATTAAGGAAAGGAGCGGGGCGAGAGTGTGTTTGCTGGCCGGCCCGCGTCTGTCAGTGATGGCCCAGGGAAGGAGCACCACTCCCCTCAGAGCTCTTGGTCTGTTGCTCCCTCTGATGAGAGGAGCGCTTTGCCGTGGGACCCTGCGTTGGCAGCAGGGCACTCAGTGCGGCGCGTCCATGATCAGAGGGAGCGTTGCACCAAGAGCCACTGCGCAGGCAGCAGGGATGTCAGGGCTGCGCGCCCTCTGATCACAGGAGTGTGCTGCGAAAAGAGGGAGTGCATGGGAGTGCCATGCTGAGAGCCCCTACACTGGTTACAGGGCTCTCAGCACTGTCCTCCCATGATCAGAGGGAGTGCTGCTCTGATAGCCCTCCTGTCAGTGCACTGCCACCTGGTGGGATGACGCGGCATCCCTCTATTGGCCAATTTCCGGCCATGCAGGACTTCAGAGCCATACCGGCTCTTATGGCCTGGAAATTGGCCAGATATGGAGTGCCGCATCTCTCTCCAAGGATATCATTAAGCCTCATAGACCTAGTGAGGGATCATTATCGCAGGATAATGGCCCACCCCCCATATTTTTACATGTGGTATATAAGCTGGGGAATGGTCATTAAACCAAGCTATAAGGACTCCTCCCTCAAACTATAAAGTTCTTAGCACATGCACTTGTGCAACTAAAAAGGAAAGTGTTTTTATTCAGAGGAAAACAAGGAACACTCACAAATACCTTGAAATGTTAATTTAATCTACATGGAGCCTGTAATAATAAGCTTTACAAATTGTGTATTTCTTTGCTATTTCTTTGCTGTTTGTCAGGCTGCTTTTTAAGTCAGAATGTTTGGCACAATGTCTATATCAGAAATTATAATCTGTATTCCAAACATTCTGATTAGCTGTGTTTGATTCTCATTGTGATAATGACCCTTCCTTAACTTATAGACCTCAAGTAATAATTTGTGGCACGTCATTATCCTGCAATAATGACCCCTCCTACGTCTGTAAGGCTTAATTAGAACACTGAAATGTTGGCACTGAAGACAATTCAGTGGCTGGGGGCACTAATGGCTGGTGTCCCAACATCCCAATGATTCCCCTTCATCTTTCTTTGTTTTAAACAGAACATTCTACCCTCATTGGGTGTGTGGAATGATGTAATTCATGGTTCTGCAACCTTTGGCTCTCCAGATGGTTTGGACTAAAACGTCCATCATCCCTTGCAGTGTAGTCAATGGGAAGGGCTCATGGGAGTTGTATTCCAAAACATCGGGAGAGCCACTGGCTGCAGGTGAATTGTCTAAAAGTATAACATCCCTTCTACCTGAAGCTAGATTAGTTGATAATGCCCTCCCCATTGTTAAACTCAAACTTGTGGACAGGGCATTAATGGCTGGTTTAGCCCTTGGCTCGGTTCCATGATTCTATATTGTTTAATAATGTTGAATGCCCTGAAAGACAAAGGTTTTATTGATATTTAGAGGGATTTCTAGGTACCACCGCACACCATGTGGTACCCGTATCAGGGCGGTGTAAGGTACCATGAAACAAAAGGAAGTGCAGGAAAGGGGAGAGTTCCCTATTCCATGGGGTGGCTCTGAGTATGTGAGGGCACAGTGTGAAAGTTAATTGGGGCTTCCAGTGCAGTTTGACTATATGTTATGAAAATGGTATGCACAGTTCTTGCCAATGGGACCCAGCCTTCGGCGTCTGACTAAAGAAGGCAAAGAAACACTGAAAAAGCAGTACAAAGTAAGAGGCAAGGTTTAAAGTCCAGGAATTTCTCAATATGAAGACTCAAAATTAAGGATAATAGTGATAATAGTGGTGATCACTTCAGATCATATTGCAAGCACAACACAAATAGGAGCAGGAGTGCAAAATGACTGCTGGTGGACCATAGAAAAAGGCTTAACAAGTAAAGCAAGATACCTACTGTTTCCCGCTGTACACCAAGGTTTTATTTTTGCTACTTAGTCCTGTTCTGGAGGCTATACCTGAGGCATTGCCTGAAGTTTTGGATGCAACTTTTCAAAGGTCAAAGGATCGAATATTCTTTTGTTTTTTTTTCACTTTTTTTTTTGGGGGGGATCCACCCAACCCCCTTTTTTTTGCCAAAAAACACTTTTTTTCCCTAAACGAAAACCTAAACAAATCTATATAATTAAAAAAAGAAATCGATCGTTTGACCTGTCGACCCTTTGGTGTCGATCCTTTGACCTGTCAACCCTTTGGATTCGATCCTTTTACTAGACACTGTTTTGGAGGCCATGCACCTGAAGTATTGTTTCTAGTTTTTGGAGGCCATGCATCTTGAGTATTTTATCCAGTGTTGGAGGCCACACATCTGAAGTATTATATCTAGTTTTTCAGGCCACACCTGGAGTATTGTGTCTAGTTTTGGAGATAACATCTACATAACATCTAGAATATTGCTTCCACCCAGCTCTGCAGGCTGCACATCTGAAGTATTGTGCACAGTTTTGGATGACACATCTGTGACGTACACCAGTGTTGGAAGCCGGATGTATGAAAGCACATTGTAAAGTTTTGCAAGGGCCACTTTTGGAATACTGCATCATGTTTTGGAGACCCCATTATCCTGTCCAGGCAAGGACATAGTTAATGGTTAATGGAGCTGCAGAGCTCCGTCACGTGGAGCTCCTGGACAAGATGTGCGAGGCATGCACATGTGCAGCTGGAATCCCGCAAACTAGTTAAGTTAGCGGCGAGGAGGAATAAAGTTCAAGTTTACAGAGGCTCCTGTCATTAATATATACGGAGGCCTGCTTGGTGCATGTGTGTGAATGTCTTGTACTTGCACATCTTCTCTCAATGGGGGGCCATTGTAAAAGAACCCAACGAACTAGACAATGGCGACGAAGGTGGGATTTTCTCCTTGAAAAGAAGGCCCTCATAGTGACGCATGCTGCAAACAAGGTTGCGAAGCCTGCCGGGATGATCCAATTGCTGAAATGTCAGAAGGTGAAGATGCATGTAGCGCAGCAGCCTTTCGCCGGTCCTCGACCATTGACATGGGTGACCAACAATCCCTGGGGCCAAGATGGGAGAAATGGATCTGGAGGTTTGAAAACTACTTGCATGCCCACAATGAAACTGCAACTGACAAGTTTGCCAGATGGCTGCTGGTGAATCTAGTGGGAGACGAGGTGGAGGATCTCATACCTACTTTCCCCCCAGAAGACATCAAGACATATGAAGGCCTCAAAGCAGTGCTGAGCCAATACTTTGACCCACAGAGCAACATTGATCACGAGAGGAACACATTCAATGTGGCATGCCAGATGGCAGGCGAATACCGGGCCCATATGTTAAAATCGCGGCAAGTGGGTTTCATTCCAAGGCGTTATGGCTGTGATAATATTAGAACTGTGTTAAATGTAGTTGGTGAGCGTTTTGGGAAAGATACGAATGAAGTCATTGGGTTTTTTGATGCTGAAAAAGCCTTTGATAGAGTTAACTGGAAGTTTCTGGAATTCACTTTACTGAAAATGGGTTTTGGCCCAATTTTCATGAAAATGGTGAAATGTATCCATAGAGATGTTAGGGCCCGAGTGTTGGTGAATGGGGTAATTTCAGACTCATTTCAGTTGTTGAGGGGCACGAGACAAGGCTGTCCGTTGTCACCTTTTTTGTTTGATTTGGCGTTAGAACCACTTGCTACTTATATTAGACAATGTGAGACTATTGCAGGAATTATGGTTGGGAAAGTTGAAGTTAAAGTTTTATCGTATGCTGATGATATGCTTCTTATGTTGTCGAATCCTGAAGTGTGTGGGGATGTGATAAAGGCGATGTTTCAAGAAGTGGGTGAATTATCAGGGCATAAGGTGAATTGGGATAAAACTGAGGTGTTTCCCTTGTCTGGCAAATGTGAGTGCAATGTTTTGCGTTCATGGAACTGTAAGTGGTCACCAGGGGGTATTAAGTATTTAGGGATTCATATTAATGGGTATTTTAAAGAAATTGCTACAATTTAATTTGGATTTGGTAACTGCAAATCTGTCACTATTGATTAAGAGATGGGAGAGATTAACTTTGAATTTGTGGGCAAAGATCAATGCGATTAAAATGGTTCTTTTACCAAAGATCTTATATGTTCTCCAGTCCAACCTGTTGTTGTTATTTAAAAAACAGCTATTAGAAGTTGACAAACTTTTTTCTTCCTTCTTGTGGGGTCCTGGGAAACGACCAAGGGTTCTGAAATATGTGCTAGTGCAAAAGGTTGAGGATGGGGGATTTGGTTTTCCGGATTTAATAAAATATTATAAGGCCTTTTTACTCAAAGAAAGTTCATATTACTTTAGGGACTATGATGTAAAGGAGCATTGGAAAGGGAAACTTGTGCTCCATTTGACCTGGAAACCATATATAGTATGGATAAATTACCGACAAAGAAATTGAAGTTACTTCCAATTGTGGCAACTAGACAGGCGATGGAGGTGTGGTTTAGAGACAACGGAATGAGTTACGGTTTCAGTGCTGATGCTTCAATATGACATAATACGGCATTGCAGATTGATAATGTTTGAATTGGATTAGTTGGATAAAAAAAGGAATTCTGAGGCTGGTGGATGTGATGGATGGAGACCGGTTGTTGAGTTTTATGGAATTAAAGGATAGGTTCGGTTTGAGACAGAGTGAATTGAATAGGTACTTGTCTTTAGTGACTATGATAAATAGTAGGATAGAAATGGCTGATGGTTCTATTGGGGAAAGACCGGAGATTTGTAAGTTATTAGAGGGTCAGGAATATAGTGTACGTACCTATATGCAATTTATGCCTATTGATGAGAAACTCCAAGGTGCATGGTCTAGATTGAGGGATGTTTGGTCGGATGATGTTCAGGATGATATTTCTGAGGGGGATTGGAAGTATATTCTGAAGGTTGGTTTGAATTTAGGACCTGATATGGGTTTACGTTTAATTTGACAGAAAGTTATTGGGAAATTATATTGGACGCCGTTTAAGATGTTTAAATGGGGCTAAGGCTGACGATATGTGTTGGAGTTGTAATGTTGATAGACGTACATTATTGCATTTACTATGTGATTGCCCGAGAGTGCGAGAGTTTTGGACGGCAGTAATTGATAGGATTGATTTGATCTTTGGTGTGGTTTTGCGGAGGTCGGCGGTTAATATTATTTTACTTTCCCGTAGAGACAGAGGTGGTGGATCTCGGAGGCATTCTTGCTGGATTGACAGGGCCATAATGGTGGCAATTAAGGTAATAATCAGGGTTTGGAAAACAAGGAAGAAACCTAATGTTGATGATTGGCTGACAAAATTGCATATTTTGGCACAACATAAGGTTTCATTTTGTAATAAGGATAGGGATGAGGATTATATGAAGTTATGGGGTCCATTTATGGCTCTTTATGATGGATGTGCTGATTCGGTTGGTACAGTTGGTGGGGCTCCTCCCCCCCTTTTTTTTCCACTCTCTTGCTTTTCATCCCATTTGTGGTGTACTTCGTGTTGTTTCTTGTTTCTGTGTTGTCTTTTCTGAATTGCTGTTATTTGTTGATTGTGTTTCACTAGGATTGATCTTTTATGGTCTGAATTGTTAATGATGCTTTTGTTATACTGTATGTTTTACTCTCTCTGATGAATGTGGAACATTGTTGCTTTTGCTAATGTTATTAATGTTTTGTGAAAATTAATAAAGTGTTTTTGAAAAGAAAAAAAAAACTACAGTAAAAGCATAGCCCCGGACTGAATCCGGGTAAGTGTTCCAAGGGACATCGACTCATTTGGTAACTTTATCTTTTGTTCAATGTGAAGCACTAGAATTAATAAATCAGAGGAAACTGTTGTGGAAATTATATCACGTTCAAAATAAAATATGTGTTGGTCCTCAAAAAATAAATAAATAAATAAATAAATCGCGGCAAAAATGGCTGTTTACACAAAAAATTATGGCAAAAAGGCTGTGGTTTTGCTTCTGCAATCCATGTAAAGGATGCGGGGTCACCCCCGCAACCCCCAGGCCCATTATACCATTTAAGGGGAGCGGGGGACACCCCAGCTTCCCTTAAATGGTATAATGGGGGACACCTTTACCGGGTCAAACCACAACATTTTTCCTGCGATTTTTTGTAAAGGCGACATTTTTGCACCAATTCTATTACTGCATACCCGAATACCTGGATGCCTTCGCTACCCACCTTCGCAAACTGGTGGCACACTGTGAATTCCACAAACTCACGAATGAGGAGCTCATCAGACTGAGGATTATAGGAGGATGCCTGCCATCAACTTTTCAGAAAAAAATTATTTCACGAGCTACGCTTGCAACCATACTACAAATGGCCAGGACGGAGTCCCGAGCCGATACGCAAGCCTCACAAATCGAAACCACCAAGGCCCCTGGAAGTGAACAAGCATGTTAGGTCTCATCAGCATGCGTGGCACCGGCCCCAGGAGAGATACCGGCGCAAGAAGGACCCTTGTAAGGCATGTCAGGCAAGTGACAGGAAGATCTCTGTCACCCTCACCCCCTACTGAGACAACGCAACGTGATTACGTTTACATGATGAATGGAGTGACGACAGTGCCTGAGGGCGACATCACCGTACTAGTGGGCGACTACGAAGCCAAGTTTCTCATTGGCATGGGCACTACCCTAAACGTCATGTGTAAATCAGAATATCAAAGGATGACTTCTCCCCTGCAATTAAGACAGCCTGACCTAAAATTCTTTCAGTGGGCAACGAGGGGGCCGTTGCGGAATCACGGGAAGTTCTTCACAACAATCCACTACAGAAGAAATGTGAAAGAACCAAATTTCACGTACTGCAAGGGGAAGTTCCCAGGAAAAACCTACTAGGACGCCCCACAGCCCTCGAGGTGGAGATTGTGGCTTTGACCTACACCATGCAGCATGGACTGTCAGTCGTACACGTCTTACCAACTCTGTTCGAGGGTATTGGATGCCTCCAAGGAGACCCCATGACACTTCACATTGATGAATTTGTAACGCCCGTGGCCCAGCACCTGAGGAGAATACCAATCCATCTGCAACCGCTAGTGGAAAAGGAGATACAGGGTCTCATCACGACTTCGGCAGTAACCCTTAAATCCGGCATTAGCGCTATTACCGCCGGATTTAAGGGTCCGCCGAATCAGGGCTTCGGCGGATTTCGCCCCATCTCTGAGCTGGGGGGAAATCCGCTGAAAATTCGCGCTATTACCGCCGGCGGGAAATCCGCCGGTGGTATTAGCGCGAAGGTTCCCCATTGAGCCCAATGGGGAATGGGGCATTCCCGAATGGGCTCAGTAGGGAATGGGGACTTACATTACCGCCGAACTCGTGATCCGGCGCTATTAGCGCCGGGGAGTTCGGCGGTAGGGCTTATACCGCCCACGTTAATAGCGTTACCGTTACCGCCCATGTCGTGATGGGGCCCACAGTGTTTGCTAAAGGAAGGCATAATAGAACCAGCTGATGACCCAAACCCCGGGGTGTCTGTAAAGATACTGGTGGGGGGTGCCTGTACTTCCGCTCTCTATATGGTAGAGGAGAGGCACAGAGGACCCCAGCCAAGATTCTCTATTGTGGTAGCAATGGACGAGCAATCAAGGCCTAGCTTCTCAGGAGGTGATGCGGGCTGGTTCTTAAGTACAGTGTAGTCCCCAAGCACCCACAAAGGATTGTCCGCACACTGTATTAGTGGAAACACAGTCTTTATATAATTAATATTCAAAGGTATGTACACGATCACAATAACACACTTTGTACTCAGAAATCAACAATGATAAATATATACAATTCTAAAGTGGTACCACCAATGTTATCAAATCTCATTAAAGTGCATCAAATGTATGGTTAAAATGTCACACAGATCAATAACGAGGAAACCAGCAATAGAGATAGGAAGGAACGCAAGAGGGTTGAAACAATGGGCAGAATACTGGCCCCTACCAATAGACACAGTTCTGTGTGGAGATCCCCCCACCTGGGCAACCTGTAAAATAAAGATGTATAGCACAAGCCCAGTCCAAATATTGTTCAATAGTCTTATTTCCTCCTACAATGTTTTACCCCCCGAATGTACCTGGTGGAGTAGAGTTCTTCGAAGACGCGTCGAAGGATCCTTCTTGAGTGACTCCCTTTAAAGCAGGAGCCCCGGATCGTCGAGAGGCTTCGAAGATGGTGAACTTGGCATTGACGGTGTCGATGAGAAGTTCAAGGGTGCCTAGACCACGTTGTCGATCCAGGCGGTGCTCGTCAGCGACATCCTGCGAGGATGAGGTGTGCGGGGCACCTCAGTGATGGATTTTTCAGGACCACAAAGAGTTTCAGAAGAACTGTGGCCCACAAGGGCGTTGAGTCATCAAAGTCTTTGTGGCCTTCAGGTGGCGGGAAACCCACCGGCGGATTCTCCCCGGCGCGTTGGTCGTCCTCGACTTTCTCCGGTGGGACAAAGCGGTCGACGTTGCGGACAAGGAAGTCCTACGATTCAAATGTTCTTAGGCAAAGGAGCGGGTGGCTCCGGTCGCCGGCGGCACGGCATCAAGTGGTCCCCACGGCTGGGCAACACAACTTCGACGGGCCTCCAGCAGTTACACAAACCTGCGAACCCTGGTCGACAGCAATAGACTTCGACAGCGGCGAAGTCCGGGTGCTTTGCTTCGTTCTCCTCGGCAGTCCCGTCTCGGGTCAGCAGCCTTTTGAGGGTCTGACTTCCAGGGAGCTTCGGTGAAGGCCAGCGGTGCTCGATGGTCCCTCGTAGCACGGGAAGAGGGCGCCTTACCAGGTCCTCTCTCGGATCAGTCTTCAACGAATTTGGCAGCTTTCAGATCAGGTCGAAGCAAATGCAACAGCAAGTCTTCTTCTTCCAGCTGGGCGTCGAGGACCAGCAGTTCCAGTTACTCTTCAAGTGTAGACACAGCTGCTGAACAATTTCCCCAGATATACTATCCTGTCTCTCATCCACACTGCTGGGTCACACTCAGCAGCCAATCATACAGAAGGGCATTAATGCAGTCAGTCAGCCAATCAGACACACAGTGCATTCAGGCCATCCTCCTCCCTCTCGGACACTCACAACAAGGAATGTGGATTGGGACAAGTACCCAACCATTCAACACTACACACTGCATTCAGGCCAGTTTCGGGCAGGGCTGTCTCAGTCTTTGTCTCTCATACCAGAAACCAGACAGCCACAACAAGAAGTGCATATTGGTCACACACTCCATTCACCCAGGTCCCACCCACAGGGTGTACCCACAACATACAGTCACTGGGAAGGCTCCAGCCAGTCTGGACAGGACTTCACAACAACACCATATATGGAACTTCCACCCAACAGCCAGTCAGGGGGAAGGGACAGAGTCAGGGCTTCCAGGACTTTGGGAAAACAAGGTAACCGGCAATAGAAAGCAAGAGGCCACAGGGGCCATCATGTTTTCCATCAGGAATCAACTGATTCCAATGGCAGGGCCGGGGTATCCCAAAATGGAGGATACTCAGCGCACCTGTCAAATTCAGCATGGAGCTGCCACCAGCCCATACCCAGCTCTGCGGGCCACCCACAGGTGCCCAAAAAACATACACTAGGGGCACAGGGTTGTACCCCCACCCATGGGTACCGTAAGGGTATCCCCTGGGTCTGTTCACCAAACCAAAAGAGCTGCACCGCCAGGAGTCCCACATGAACTCTGTCATGGAAAACACAACAGAACACATGATAAAAAGGCAGTAAAGGACAAGGATACGGAGGCCCTGTCCCTCCGATGCATTTCCAGCATCACAGTGTCCCCCATAGTGGCTGTACCCAAGAGGGGATCCCCAGACCAGATACGCATGTGTGCGGACATGCGGCAGGCAAATGAGGCCATCAGACATGAAGGACAACCTGGAATGCACCTGGATGACATGATTAGCCTGCTAAATGGAGTGAAAGTGTTCTCGAAGCTTGTTTGTTTGTTTGTTTGTTTGTTTGTTTATTTATAACGCGCAGACCATCAGGCCCGGGGGCATCAGGGCGCAATTTGTACAGGGTTGCAAGAAAAGAACATACAGGGAGATAAATTACAAAAAAGTATAACAATACAGCATAATAAACAAACTTAATAATTACATATCTTACACATGGTACAGTGTCCCTAGGCTCTGCAGAGGAAATATCCCTGAGGTAGTTGGGAAAGGTAGCAGACCGGAAATCATGCAGGGGGACAGGCGGGTTGGGTAAGTAGGACCGATGTCTGACACAGCTATTGCTGGTCAAAGAGCCAAGATTTGGTTTTATTCTTGAAGGCGTTGAAGGAGTCTTCAGCTCTGATGGCAGCGGGGAGGGTGTTCCAAAGTTTGGAGGCTAGGACAGGGAAGCTAGTGCCTCCCGCTTTTTGGATCTTAAACCTAGGGATAGTAAGGCAGTGAGTCTGAGCAATTCTTAGTGGTCGGGCAGTGGAGTGGCGCGAAAGCTGACTGCAGAGATAGATCGGAGCCTTGTTGGCTAGGCATTTGTGCGTGAGGGCAAGTGTTTTTAGGGAAATTCTCTGCTTCATGGGTAACCACTTAAGGCTAGCTCTGGCTTCAGAGATGTGGTGGTTACGAGGGATGTTCAAAGCCGCTCGAATTGCATTGTTCTGGGTGGTTTGGAGTTTGGACAGGTTTTCTTGGCTGGTGCCTAGATATAGGGCACTGCAGTAATCTATTTTTGCCATGATAAGTGTTCTCGCTAGTGTGACGCTATTGTGGGTGGTGAGGAAAGGTCTGCAGGTTGAAATGAGTTTGCACGTGTAGGCGGAGGTGGATTTGACTGCATTAGTTTGTCTTGACAGGGAAAAGGTGGAATCCAGGTAAAAGCCTAGTGTTTTGGTGTCTTTCGAGGCTTGTATGGAGTTGCCGTCTATGATGAATGACTGATAGGATGGCTCCAGTTTGCTCGGGCGTTGTGAAGTACCCAGAATAAGTAGCTCCGTCTTATCGTCGTTCAGACATAGCTGGTGCTGGGCCATCCAGGCTTGGATGACCAAGTAGACGTCATTGAGGGCCTTGGTGTCAGCAAGATAATCACCCAAGATGGGAATGAGTATCTGGGTGTCGTCCGCATAGTTGGTGTAGGAGACACCCAGATAATCGAGCACATCGAAGAGTGGTTTCGTAAAGATATTGTAAAGGGTAGGAGACACGCAAGAGCCCTGAGGATCACCGCAATGAATAGGGGAGGGAGCTGCGGCAGCGGAGGGTGCAAAGACCCTCATAGATCTGTTGCTCAGGAAGGATTTGATCCAGGCTGCTGCGGAGGGAGAGAAATTGGCAGCAGAGTGGAGGTGCCTGCAAAGGATCTGGTGGTTAACCAAATCAAATGCGGCGGAAAGGTCGAGGAGTAATAGCATTGCTAATTTGCCCTTGTCCTTCAGGACTTCGATCTGGGTTTTTAGGTCTAATAGAGCCGTTTCGGTCCCGTGTCTGGGCCGAAATCCAGATTGTCGTAGACCTAGCAGATTGTTTGATTCAAGGTAGTTTTGGATCTGCAGGTAAGCTGCACGGTCCAGTATCTTCAGCAGGAATGGTACTGTAGTAATAGGTCGGAAATTCGTGGGTATGCTTGGGTCAAGGGAAGGTTTTTTTAGTAGCGGGATCACCCAGGCGTCTTTAAGGTTGTCCGGGACAATACCTGTTTCAAAGGAAGAGTTAATGAAGGCTGTAATGAATGGGGCTAGGTCATGGGCGGAGTCCTTAATGATGGGAGCTGGGCACGGGTCACCTTGGCAGTTGGAAGGTTTCATCCTGAGGATGATATTTTCTACTTCGATGATAGTGAGAGGTACGAAGGTGAAGGGTTTGATGTTGGCAAAGTTGGAGAGGGTGGGCCTAGTGGGGGAGGATGAGCGGTTGTCACGCCTCAGGCAGTCCTGCTTATCTTTTATTTTAGATTGGAGCATAGAGATTTTGTTTAGGAGGGCTGCTTGAATGTTAGCACACCATTTGCTGTCTTTTGTGCAAGTGTCTGGCGGGGATACTGGGGTTTCGAGCTCTTTTAGGACTCTAAAGAGTTCCTTGGAATTAGAGTCGGCTTGTGTGATACGATTATTAAGCGATTCTTTTTTAGCAATGATGATGGCGTCTTTATAAATGAGGGAGGCGAGGAGGAAGCCGTCTTTATGCTCATCAGATGGGTGGCTTTTCCACCGGTTTTCCGCGCAGCGTTTGGCCTTGCGAAGGATTCTTAGCTGTGGAGTGAACCATGAATTGAGGTGTGCTCGTGGTTTAGCCTTTCTAAGTTTGATTGGTGCTAAGGTGTCAATGGCCGTGAGCATCGTTTGGTTGTAGGTGTCTGCAAGGGAGGTGGGATCAGAGCAGGCGTTGGTCGCCGCATTAAGAGAGGGGAGTAACAGTGGGAGGAGATGTTCTCTTGTTATATTTTTTTTATTGCGGGTGGGGAGGGCTGGGGCTATAGGTGTTGGGGCTCGCGGGGAAGCTTCAATGTTAAATGTTATGATGTGATGGTCAGACCATAAGCAAGGGGAGTTATTGAGGACCTGGATGTTGCAGTTGGAGCCGGCTAACCAGTAAATGGTCCTGCCTTTAATATGGGTCGGTTCTTGTAAGTACAAGGTAAGGCCAAGGTCAGTAAGAGCAAACTCCAGATCAGTTGCTACAGGATCCTTAGGGTCGCCGCGACCAAGATTGAGGTCACCTAAGATTATTGTTTGGGAGTTGTTTTTTGTTTTGTCAAGAAGAAGAGTGGAAATTTCACTAACAAAGGTGGGTGCCGGCCCTGGGGGCCTGTAGATAAGGTGAAGGGTGGCCGTTTGGTTAGGTGTTAATAGTAATTTGATTGTCAGCAGTTCAGCTGATTCAAGTTTGGAGTCGGATACCACTCTTAGGTCAAGGGAGTTTTTGTGGATGAATGCCACGCCACCGCCTCTAGTATGGGCAGAGGAGCGGTCACAGCGTGTAATGCCATATTCAGGCGGTAAGGCCAAGGATAGAGAAGGGCCAGAGGCGGCATGTAGCCAGGTTTCGGATATGGCAATGAAGTCAAGGTTGGCAGTAGTGATAAGGTCGGCTATGTCAAGAGCGTGTGCTGTGAGGGATCTAGCATTGATGAGGGCACCCTTGAACACAGGCAATTTAACCCCTGTGGTCTTAGTTTTGCAAGTGGCGGAGGGCGAAGGCGGGCTGGGTGGTGTGTGGGGGGCTTGCTTAGTGGTGTAGGTGCGGGAAGGACGAATACGGAATCTGGTGCCTAGTCTCTTGTTCCTGAGAGTAAGGGGGCAAGGTTGGTTAGGGGTTGGTTTTGTGGCAAAGTGTTTGAGCCAGAGAGCAGGGTCATTAAGGTATTGGTTAATCTGGTTGCAGGGGTAGTGAGCATCAACGGAGGTTGCTGAAGGACTCGTTGAGGGTGTCAGAGTCATGGTGGGTGACGCTGGGTCACGTAGGTGGGGGCAGGCCAGGATATTAACCTCAAAGGTAGGAGTGGTTGACTTGGGTGGTTGAGAGAATGGGGCAAGGTATGTGGTTAGGAGGAGGTGCAATAGAAGGCGCACGCTGATGTGCATGATGGTGGTGCTGGCTGCCAGAATAGGTTCCCTATGAGCTTGTTGAGAGGGACAAGTTGGGGTCTGCTAGAGTGGGCCTGGTGAGATAATGGTAGGGGGTGAGGATGCTATGGTATGGCTGGAAGCCTCGGCACCTAGATAGGGATAACCCAATGGCTGGAATGCAAAGGTCAGGGCAGCCCTAGATTAGCGTAGTCGCAGGCTGTCACCCAGGGCAGTGGTAAACCTAGATTAGACGTGACCCAAGTCAGGTACGGCACAATACAATTTGATGCGCCCTAAGGCACAGCACCGTTGAAGTGGTCAGTGGGCTACCAAAGGATATATTACAATTGAAATGGTCTGTAAGCGACCATAAGGCACAACACAATTGAAATGGTCTGTAAGCGACCATAAGGCACAACACAATTGAAATGGTCTGAAAGCGACCTTAAGGCACAACAAAATTGAAATGGTCTGAAAGAGACCTTAAGGCACAACACAATTGAAATGGTCTGAAAGCGACCTTAAAAAACAACACAATTGAAATGGTCTGTAAGCGATCTTAGGCACAATACAGTTATAAAGGGGTCTACTAGTGAACATAAGGCACAAAATACTTATGATATTCTAAGGTTCGAGAGTTTCAAGGGAGGCATGAAACACATTCAAATAATAGTGGCTCAGAGTACATGCCTACAGTAGTGTCCCCGGTACTGGCAAGCGTGATTTTGCTCCTCGAAATGACGGTCCAAGTAGAAAATGGAGTACAGGTAAAGGTGATTGAAGGGGAGTCGTAACATTGCAATGTCAGAAAAGGAACAAGGACAGGGGCAAGGTACTTACAGTGGGTTCACCTAGTGTGAATGGGGGTATTTGGATACTTGCTTGCGATAGCTTGCCACGGACTTTGCGGAAGGCGGTCGGGAGGTTTAATTTGAGCAGGGGGGGTGGCCACGCCGCGCTCCCATGAGCGTAACAGGCGCAGGAACAGGCCTTTGTGAGGCCTTCGTGTGCGCCGCCATCGGATCCGCCTGCCGGCGGGCAATTCAATTCAAATGCGAGGCTCAGCCTCGTTTTCGCGCCGCGAAGCGCCCGGCATGCAGGGGTCAGGCAGGGCGAAGAGACAAGGTCAGGCAGGCCTTGTAGTATGCCTCGGATGATGGATTCCGTGAAGAGGAAGGGGCTCCTGCCCTCTTCCCTTGGCGAGGGGGACGGAATGAGGGTCCAGGGCGCAGGAACAGGCCTTTGTGAGGCCTTCGTGTGCGCCGCCGTCGGATCTGCCTGCCGGCGGGCAATTCAATTCAAATGCGAGGCTCAGCCTCGTTTTCGCGCCGCGAAGCGCCCGGCATGCAGGGGTCAGGCAGGGCGAAGAGACAAGGCCAGGCAGGCCTTGTAGTATGCCTCGGATGATGGATTCCGTGAAGAGGAAGGGGCTCCTGCCCTCTTCCCATGGCGAGGGGGACGGAATGAGGGTCCAGGGCGCAGGAACAGGCCTTTGTGAGGCCTTCGTGTGCGCCGCCGTCGGATCCACCTGCCGGCGGGCAATTCAATTCAAATGCTTGATTTGAACAAAGGCTATTATCACTTCATGATAGACCAACAGTTCCAATACATCACTACCTTTGCCACACCGATTGAGCTCTTCGGATATAAGCGACTCAGCTTTGGCATCTGCTCGGCAGCTGAAATATTCCTGGAAAGTGTGCGGAGAGTCATTTGTCACGTGAATAACTGTTTTAACTACAGTGATGATATACTGGTGTTTGGAGCCACCATCGCTCAGCATGACCAATCTCTTCAACAGGTCTGCACAGCGCTCGTGGAGGCCGGCTTAACTCTTAATAGAGATAAAGGTGCTTTTTAAAAATCGTGCATCAAATTCTATGGACAATTCTTCTCATGGACACAGCAATGTCAAGAGGCAATTGCGCAGATAAACAGAGACATTGCCTCTGCATAATATAAGGCTTACTTTGACCCAAATTTGTGCAAACAGCTAACGGTTGATGCCAGTCCGTTTGGCCTAGGGGCGATCCTGGTGCAACATCTATTGCCTATGCCAGTAAGAGCCTGTCGGAATTAGAGACAAGATATACGCAACCTGAAAAAGAGGGACTGGCTGTTGTATGGGCTTGCAAGCACTTTCAGATGTTTCTCCTTGGGAAGCCATTTACGATCGTGACGGATCATCAAGCCCTGGTGACCATTTATGGCAGCTCTCAATGCAAGATGCCTCCTTGAATGGAGGGATGGTGCCTGCGATTGCAGGACTTCGACTTTACGATTGTTCAGAAGCCGGGAAAGGAGTACAACCCAGCAGACTTCATGTCTCGGGACCCACTACTGGTCACGTCCACCAATTATTCACTGGCGGAGGAGTACGTGAACTTCTTCACTCATCACAGGCCCCAAAGGACAATCACGCCAACAATGATCACAGAACACACAGTACAGGATGTCCTACTGAAGCAGGTGCAGGATTTCATCAGGTCTGGAAGGTGGAGAGACACAGACTTCACAAACAAGCAAGACAGAGAATCTGCCGCGATGGAACTTCAGACCTTCAGGAACATAAGAGAGGAGCTGTCTATATCGGTCGAAGGGCTTGTCATGCGAGGACACAGACTAGTGATTCCCACAGATCTGCGGCAACAAGTCATAGATCTAGCCCACGATGACACCATGGAGTGGTGGCCACGGAAAGACAAATAAGAGACACCATGTGCTTCCCAGGACTAGATCAGATTGTGGAACGCACAATGAATGCTTGTCACCTGTGTCAGTGCACACCCAGGCCTAATAACCGCAAACCCTTAAAGATGTCTGACATGCCAGGGCTCACTTTGACCCACCTGGTGGTTGACTTCTTAGGGCCCTTTGGCTAGTCATCATGGATGAATATTTGCGATTTCCTCTTGTGCATATAATATCTTCCAGTGCTGGATAGCGTCTTCTCTGCATGGGGCATTCCAGAAGTCCTCAAGTCGGACAACGGTCCACCATTCAGCAGCCTGGAATTTGCAAAAAATATGCAATTCATGGGCATCCATCATAGAAATGTAACTCCCGTCTGGCCGCAAGCAAATGGCATGGGGAAACGATTCATGGTCAACGTTGTAGAGGAGCAGTTGCATGCCTCTGCAGGACACCCCGCCCACTTCCTCCCATATGTTGGAGACCTGAGATCATGCTATGTTTGACACCAGCAGTTGTGCCACTACTGCAACATGTGTTCGAAAGAAGATACCCATTGAGACAACCCTACCAAATCTGTCCGCAAAGGGTGACAACTTGAGGGAGGGACAGCCTGAAGGAATATGAGAAGGAGCAGAGAAAAGAAGCCAGTGACGTCACAGAAAGTATGCATGACGTCCCGAGATATTGATCAAAGAGGATGTATAGATCCTAAAGAAACATATGACGAAGTAAAGAATTGAGTGAATTCTCAAATGTAAAAGAAGATTATACGTATGCGAAATGCTGTCGAAAATCAACCATTCAATAAATGTACAGATGCTGAAACTGTTACGCTCACCTGGTATCCCCGGGGACGCTACCCAGCCAGTTGGTCGTTGGTGCCCTTCCCAATGATTCCCTGGTGTGGTTTTGGTGTCGATGGGATTCCGCCTGGAAATGAAGACTATATTAGGACTGGGCAACCAAGGTAAGTTTTCTTCCACCTCCCTTGTGTTTCCAGCCCCTCCAGGTTCTCTTCTCACCTGGTTGTCAGAATCGGTGGGCTCTCCGTCCTGCTCTCTGGGCAGGGGCGCGTTGTCTTTTGTGGGCACGGGCGGTCCAGTTACTTTATTATTATTTATTATTTTCACTGACTGCTGCCCTTGTAGTGTCTTTCAGGTAGGTCTTGTTGCGATTGATGGCGTTGTAATTCTTGCATGCCTTTTCTCTGTTCTAAATGTCTCTTTTTTTATCTCCCTAGGAGCGTGGAGTGTCCGCTTGGAGAACTGGATATGCTGGTTCTCACCGGGAAATGATGGCGCGCTATAGCGCTATGATGCAGTAAGGAGGCGCTTTGCGTAGCGCAGCAATGTCTTGTCCTCACTGACCTTTGCTTTTCTCTTTTCATAGGTCGCGGTGAGTTCCCAGCGCAGATGGAATTCTGGAGCTATGCCGGCCGAAAAGCAACCAACCAGGTAAGTCTTTAAGCGCTTTGTGGTTGTAATGTCTCCAGTAGCTCCTCTAATGATGTCTTCCTCCTTTTCTCAGGTCCTTCGATCCGGGCGGGAACTCCACCAACAGAGCTGCTCAGGAGCTGCGAGCAGTGAAGGATGATGAATGCAGGTAAGATTCTGCTGCTAACTATGTTCTTGGTTTTTCTGCAGGTCTGGAATTCACCAGGCTCGTGAGAAAGCTGGACATGGTGAACGTCACGTTGCTAGAAGCAAAGTAACGCGAAGCGTGTAGTCTTGTTCGGGTGTGGTTTAAATAGCCACTGTAAAGTAGTGCAGGTAAAGTAGTCCCTAGGCCACCACACCCAAAACACTAGACCGCATAGCTTGGTTCTAGGAATCAAGCTTTGTGGAGGCCTCCATGTTGGCTGAAAGCCTAAATAAAGTAGTTCCTCAAGCAGATGTCTTTCCTTACTGATGACCCTGGTGCCAAAGGCGCCAGGACTGGCCCCAAGAGGGTCTGAGAAGTGGATGCCAGGCCTTATTAGTGATCCGAGCCCTGATTCCACCTGGCCAATGGGCTTGCCAGTGGGGATCAGGGCTGAGGTTCATGACAGAAACGCAAGGTAGACCAAGTCATCATAGAATCTGGCTATATGTAGTGTTTAGAACGCCGGCGAAGCCACCATTGTATAGAAACTGGACATCTGTATCATGAATTTAGCAAGCCAGAACCCATTAAGGGGGAAGGAAAAGCTGTCTCGCAGCGAGAAAAAGCGGAATCGTGGAGCCGCAAGACAAAATTGTCTGGCCTGGAGTCAAGACTGAAGCCGCCAAGGTCAGCTATCTATTCTGGAAATTAACTAACGTACGAAGGGTGAATCATCCCTTGTTAAGGTGCAAAAAAAAAGAACACCAAGAGTGCCAGGTTTTATACATTTAGAGAATTTAAAAGCTGTAAAATGGACCAAATCATTGTCTCCCTTCACGTGAGCCAAGGATGGAAATAGAGTTCAAACTTGAAGTCCCAGAACACAATAGCGAATGCTCTCACTGCCATGTATTCTAAAAGACAACAATACTTTGCAAGGCCAAGTTCAAAGACAATCTTCATGGAAGAAGGCATGGGCGATGAGGGATACTGGTCTAAATGGGTGGGGAGGTAGTGTCATGCCCCATCTCCTTGCACCTGGGTCTGGGCTTACATGCTGCTAAGTTAACCGAATGTTCCACACCTGGCACAAGCTTGCCAAGGGATTGTAGTCCAAATAACGAAGGACCTTATGGTTTGAAAACCAATGAGAAACTGTGTATCTAATGTTTCTGAAGATTACATGTTTTAGAGGTAGGTACATGTTGTCCACCTGATAGTGGGTAGCCAATCACAATCCTAGTTCCTATAGAAAGTATACTTAGATGTTCCCCTTACACAGTCCTGGCTTTTGACAGGTTTATCATTATTGCCACGTAGTATGATGTCACCTCTGACATATTTTTTATATAAATTATATGTTTTGTGTAAAGATGGCTGAGAGAAATGGAGTGTAAACCGTTGATGTTCGTTGTAACTCCCTGTTATAGACAATAGTTAATAAAACAATACTTTGCCATCTTCCTGAGTTGGTTCAGTTATTTGGACTCAGAATGTACCTATGTGATCCCATCCATTGCATATGCACGTTCCTAAAGGGCCTTAAGCTCATCTTAAAGAGGGTCCTTCAACAAAATAAGCTAAGACCCTGTCACTTAATCAGAACCTGTATAACATGTTGTGGGATTAATGGAACTCCCTGCATGGCACAACTGGAAAGTGTCCCTCTGAATTGCTATTCAGCGGACAAATGAGGACCAGACTCCCTGACCTGGCAAGCGACCAGAGCGAGGATGCAAAACCGGCCTGAGTGACGGATGCACGCAAGAAACTGGACATGAAGACATTGCTGATAGCAGGAGACACGCCAAGGACTCCGTCCTGCAAATAGATGACAAGGTGCTTGTGTGTAGACGGCAGGACAGAAAACCAGACTCGAGATTTGATCCAGACTTCCTGACGATATGCCATACAAATGGAACAATGGTGACTGCTTGCTCCCCTACGAAGGTGGTCACTCGAAATGTCTCCCATTTCTAGCTGTACATGGGAGATAATCAAGAACCATGTGAGCGTGACGTCGCTGCAGCCCCATGTGATGAGCCGGCCAAGGAGGAGATTGAAGAGGAGCAGGAAGAACGCGTGCGCTTAATTGAAGAGATGTAAAGACAGAACTGCTATAGACTTTGTTTTGATCAGTGGGGGAGATGTCATTTCCTTGCACGGACACAGTTAACGGAGCCGCAGAGCTCTGTCACATGGATCTCCTGGACAAATCAAGATGCGCGAGGCAAGCGCATGTGCCACAGGAATCCTGTTGTTCAGTTTGCGGTGAGGAGGAATAATGAAAGTTCACGTGTACAGAGGCTCCTGTCATTATTATATGCTGAGGCCTGCCTGCGTGCCTGTGTGTAGATGTCTTCTACCTGCACATCTTCTCTCAGTGAGTGGACATTGTAAAAGAACCCAGCAGAACTAGACACCAATCTACAGCATTTTATCCAGTGTTGGAGGACACACATCTGGATTATTGTGTCCAGTTGTGGATGCCACACATCTGAACTATTTTGTCCATTTGTGTGGGCCACATCTGCAGTGTTGTACATAATTTTGGAGACAACATCTAGAGTATTGTATCCATTTGTGGAGGCCAGGTGGGAAACATTCTGCACAATGTTGGAGGACACACACTAAAGTATTGTGCCCATTCCCGGAGACCACGGCGGCTGCAGAACTGTGCTCTGTCATGGAGGAGAAATCTAAAGTGGCCTCATCAGGAGTACTGTGTCAAGTGCTGGAAGCCAGATAACCAGATGAGCTTGGAGGCTCCACGGAAAGTTGACACATACTCTGGTGTTGACTAAGAGATGCCAGAATTTAATTGTGTAGACAGAGGAGAAACGCAAGGATCTGTGGATTTAATACAGACTAAACACACCACAAACCACCCGCATTTCTGGCAAAAGAGAAGCTCAGAACGTGAAGGAATGCTTCAGATTGGAAGGGGAGGCTCCAGAGAAGCAGTGAAAAGTGAAGGATTTATGGAAAGGGTAGCGGATGCACGGAGCAAAGGTGGTGGAGGCGCGTGTGGTAAATGCACTCGAGAAAGTGTGCAACTGTCCCAGGGTAAAAATACTACTGCTAGAGCAAGGATAACACCGGAGACCATATAGACTCAACAGGCTTTATCGGGAGTATGGCAGTCGTGGAATGGAGGGTTTGGCGTCGGCTGATTTTCCACCAAACCCCAATGGGGTCCTTAATGGGGAATAACACTTCCGCAACTCTGTTTGTAACAAGGCCCGAAGGGGATCAGGTAATAATGTCCCCATACATAATGTCCCCATGCATAATGTCACCAGGAACAGCCATTTGCGACATTATATATGGTGACATTATATATGGGGGCGGGTTGCGGGGATGTCCCCTGCTCCACCTGCTCCCCTTGTAGAAAAAAAAAAAAATTCAGGGGTCACGGGGTGTCTCCCGCATGTTCAATGTAATAACGGCTCTGCAAAAAACGGCGACATTTTTGTCGGGTAACATTTTTGCGGGGACATTATTACATGGAACCGGCCAAAGTACTGACAAAATGAGTGGCATAAAGGTAAATAAGTTTGAAGAAATTACCCCCGGTGACTCCGCCAAACTCTTAATTGGCTCTATGTGTAAAGAATCAGCAGAGTGGAGCCGTGCAAAGATTTATGCCCTCTGAGGCAGCGTGGCATTTAAACCCATCGCAGCCCAAATGGGCGCACGCTTGAGGATCTTTGGGCCAATAGTATGTCTCCTTGAGCCTCCCTGCACGTGGCGCCCTAGGCAGCTGCCAAGCGTGCCTTTCTGTAGAATTGGTACTGTCTGTCGTTACATTCTGTATTTTTGGCAACCAGGCTGAATACAGGTTCCCATCCACTGGCCGCTTGGCTTCGAGGCGGTCCATGTCACCGGGCAGAAAAACAGCCTTTCATGCAGCACATGGTGGAAGAAAGATTGTAAGAAATGATCCTGCTGAGAAAACAAATTTGAGCGGCCAGCTATCTGCAGAGGCAAGCCAGGCATGGGGGCGAATCGCAGCCGCCGCCAATGAGCGGGCCTCTCCGTGCCCCAGCAGGGCGGGTTCGGCCCCGAGCAAATGGAGTTCTTAATTAAAGCTACCCGCAGCTTCTGAAGGGCTGCGCCCCATTGGTTTCTGCTGAATAGGTGCCCCCCCCCTACTCAACTGTCTGTGTTGCCTTGTTTCAACTGGTCTTGCTCGCTGTGCCCCCTCCTCTGCTCCTAGAAAAGGCAACATTTCCAGTCTCTGGAATAAGTGTGAGTCTTTCTTGAAAGCGTTCTCAGATTGTGGGGGGTAGAAAGTAAGGTGTGTTCTTAATTGAGCTGGCCAGCCCCCTCCTGTGTCTTCTGCACAGTTTGGATGCCAACGCTGCTGGCCACATAATGGGGGAAAAAAACGAATTCTGGCCCTGGCAGATTCAGGCAGTTGGGTGAAAAAGAACCCTCTTTGGAAGCATTATTTTCTGATGCAAAAGCAGCGCGCGGACAGGATCTTTTCTGATTGGTTATTAACCAAGGAGCTGATCACTTGTATCTGACTATATTAAAGTCTTTGGAGCTCATTCCGAGTATGGCGGTGTGGTAAAAAATTGTCGGTAACAGAATTGCAACCACTTTTACCAAATTACATTCTGAGAGTTTGGCTGAAATGCAGGAGAAATATGACCGGAACATGGCTGGAGTCATTTCTCCATATTAGTACCAAAACTGGAGGAATTGACGCAGGTAATTCCCCCATAATTTTCATGGAGCCCTGTGGAGTCCAAAAATGAGGATGAACTCCACCAACCTGGAACTTGAATGAAATAGTTTGCCCGATTACAAGTGACAATAATGGTAAATGGGTTTGGTGGTAAATCGTCTGGAATTGCTGCTAAACTCATCCAACTCGGGTCAACTCCAATTAGGATAAACGCGAGAGACCCTCTGTGCCAGTGACATGGGGTTGAGGAAGGGAGGACTTTTGAAAGAACTCTCCTGCAGAAGGAAGAGCGGGATTAACTATCATAGGCTACCGCCCGCTAGCTGTTCTCCTAGTAAATGATTTTTCAGCTTTTGTTCGTTCGCAGAGGGAGCAAGAGAAGGGATTACAGATAGAACCGGATTTTTAATGCTGGACACTGAACTCTGCAACACGCCTGTGCCTCCCTGCAGTACAAACAAACTGCACCGACTCTCTTTTCCCAATAGTTTGTTTAATCAGTCACTAGTAGTTACCGCAAAACACGGCGGGATGTACCCCCCCTTTTGAAAGAGGAATTCACACAGTCAGCTATGTAATCCGTAACTTTGTAGACATTGGACCTCATTACGAGTATGGAGGTAACCATGGTGCTATTAGTGCCGTGGATACCCCCATAACGCATACCAGGTCTGGGTTCCCTGAATGGTGACTTACCGGGTCATTCCAACCTTGGAGGACCTGGTATTTCCCCATTCAGGGAACCCATCCCCATTCCCATTCGAGCCCCCATAGGGCTCAATGGGAATGGGGAGGGAGCTAACAATGGGCCCGTTAATAACGGGCCGTTGTTAACTCCCTGGTCCTTTAGCGGCTCCCGCTAATCAGCTGCCCTTAGCGGGACCCGCTAAGGGACCTCGTAATGCAGCGGTAAGGGGTTAACAGCACCGGCATCCTTACCGTTGCCGTTAACCCCTTACCGCCGACCTCGTAATGAGGCCCTTTGGGTGTTGTAATGGGCTGTGCTTTGCAAATGACTCTCCGCTGGTCAGTTTCACAGGTCTGCACCCTTTGTTCAGTTCAGCCCATGTGGAATCTACCTAGTCCCTTTTAGTTGAGCTCAGAGAGAGACACAGCCATGTGTGCGATGACCACTCAGGCTTCAGGCCAGCCAGAGGTATCTGCTTTGAGAAGACCCTCATGTCGCACTGCGGCAACACCCCCCCCATTCTCATTCTCCTCGACCTATTGTTGGCGTTTGATGACATCAAGCATGCCACCCCCCTTAGCTGCCGTAAGACCACCTTTGGCATATTTGGCTCTGCTCCTGAGTTGATCTTGTGCTTCTCGTCAGACAGAGATTCAGGTCAGGCCAGCTCCTATCCTCTCATAACCCATCAGTCAGTTCAGTGAGTACTAAAGTCTCTTTCTCCTTGGCTCTCCAGTGCATTTCTTAAACCTCTTGCCGATCTCATCATGCCTCTCACTGCCACCCTTCAAACTTATGTGGATCGCTTTTGGTCTGGGCGGACCTCCAGGTCATCAGATATCCGAGTGCCCACTCCTGACTGTGGTCTCTCTGCTGCTTCCCCGAATGCCCAACACGTTGAAAGCTGCTAAGGAGGCAGTGTCACTTTTCCTTTTTCTTTGGGTGTCGACCTTGCGGTTAAGACGTTTGTATTTGAGACCTATCCTGCACTGCTATTTCTAACCCATAGTTCCCCTCCTTCAGTAGTGTTTGCCGCTGCTCGTTACATGCCCAGAGCTTAGCTGCCGAGGAGGCGGGCACTCACAGTGATGGTGCCCGTTGCCAACTTTGTATTATTGTTCTGAAATGAATAGTGTTTTGGGCTGCAAGCATAGCTCTCCTAGAATTACAATGTTTTGTTATTGTTTAATGCTTTTTAGATTTAGCATGGGTTCTATTGTGTGGATGAGGGCGATGACGGTTTATGCAATATTTGCATTTGCATCGTATGATTGCGACTTCAAATGCTTTTTAACGTAGAACTTGATGTAATAACCTAAGATATGAATGAATTATTTTTTTAATGCTTACTTGTGTAGGTTTTTATTACGTTAATACCATGTATTTTGGGATGTGTTTAAACCTGATAACTTCTTGTTGACTAAAGTTTTTCCAAGCGGTAAAAGTAAAAGAAAAAAAGGTGTGCCATGTTGCGCACCGCATACTGCATCAGAATTCCGGGTTAGCCAGATGGAAACCATCTGAGGAACCACTGGGACCGGTAGAGGCAAGTGGTCAGGGTGGGGGGAGTGTGCCAGTGGGACCACGCAGCGCGTTGGGCGTTGTGGGGTGACCCCCAAAATGAACAGAGGGATGGAGAGGGAGGCAAAAGACTGAACTTGCGGGGGGCGGCCGTCTCACAGCTTTCTGGAAAGTTGTTGCTGTGTTTGCAGGGATGTAACCGATTTGTTCATATCAATTTGCCCGTGGACGATTTGGCCGTTTTTTAAATTTTTTTACCATTTTGACTAAAATATATGCAGTGGGGAAACCTCCCTTAGCCCCCAAAATGCCCCTATATTATTTATTACCCCATACCCACCCCCCACATATATTTGCGGTCGAAACAGCTGCAAAAAATTCGGCCAAATTGGTCGCTGGCAAATCGGCCTGGTTAACGTGGGTAATACCGTTTGCAGAGTATATACACTGAACCGCCCGCTCCAGATCCAGGGTTGGATGATTGATAATAGCCTCTGCTTTAATATCATGAAGACTGAGATCATCCACTATGTTCATTCCTTTACTCCTCCTCCTCCTCTGTCCTTTGCCAGGTGCCCATCCCTCGGATCCTCTCCTATTCAGGAAAGAACCTTGGAGCCATTTTTGATAATCAGGTGTCATTTGTATCACCGATCCATTATTATTATTATTATTATTATTATTATTATTATTATTATTATTATTATTATCGTTATTATTGTATTTTATTTAGCATAGACCTATCTTTGAGAAATATGACGTACTTTTCAATCCGAGAGGGAGGCACATGGTGATGGCCACATATAAAAAAGGGAGTATGGGGCTAACAACAGTGGAGGAGTAGGTGGCCAATTTGTCAGCAACCGGGGGAGGAAACAGTGGGGATCAGATCACCCAGTCTCCGGTAGGGTTGGGAGTGGAGGGTGTGTGGACCGAGGTGTTAGGGAGGTGCCATTCCTTGAAGAGGGGGGAATCTTGAGCTCCTTCCTGAAAAGTAGAAGCGAGTGGGAATGTCTGATGTTGACTGGGAGGAAGTTCCAAAGTCTTGGGCATAGACAGAGATGGCCTGCCTTCTGGTTTCTTCCTGCATGCGCCGGTGGAGTTCAAGTTGGCACATGTGCTTACTTCTTGTCGATTGCAGGCCTCTGGAGATTCTGAGTTTCTGAGTGAGGTAGCTTGGGGACTTCAGGGTGACAGCCTGTAGATGATGCAACAGGATTAGAAGATAATACAGGCTTGCCACAGAAGCCAATGCAGTTTGATAAGGGTTGGGAAGATGTGGTCGAATTTGCAGAGTTCTTTGATGAAATGTGCCGCAACATACAGGACACATCTCTGGGGTGCCAGGGCAGTTGCCGGAAGGCCTCCCAAAACCGAATTGCCACCATCCAAGTGGGAGAGGACCAAGCCTGGGACAGCAGATCTGAAGTTGTTTTCTGGGATGAAGGGCTTGATTTTCCACAGCAGAGAATCTTAGTACCAATCTGTTTGTGTTTTCCTTTATATGTGATGTTTGAAGGAGAGGTGTCTGTCGAAGTTGAACCTAAAGGACTGGGCGCAGGTGGCCAGCTGGGGTGTGAAGACCTTGAGGTGCAGAGCAGAGAGCCAGAGCTGGATGTCAGAGTGTTCGGTGTTGTTGGTCGGCAGTAGGAATTCAGTCTTGGAGGGGTTGAAGTCAGATAACAACAGGACATCCACAAGTGGATCAATGAGAGACAGACCGTGAGCCTGTGGATGTCTTGGAGGAATAGCATGAACTCATGAAGATGGTTCACTTGCAACGGCCTCATCACAAGTACAGCGGTGTGGTAAAAAACTGCTGTAATGCAGTGGTACCTCGATTACCACTGCATTACCGCCACATTCAAGCACCACCATACTATAACTTTGATGGTGAATGTGCGAATGGGTCTCTAATGACCTTAACCCAAACAGGCCAACCACTTAAGAATGAATACACGGTTGTACATAAAGCAAGTATATTGTACAATTCACCAGGGAGCAGTTAGATGGGGTTGCAGAACCAAACAAACACAAGTAACAATAAATCACATCAGTTCACATCTTTTATACAGTTTTGCAACAGTTAAAACACTCCTAAATACTTTTTTGCAATCCACCCCCCAAACATGATTGGACAAACCCCTCTTCAAAGAAATCCCATCTTTTCCCAATTCCTATGTTTTCATTGGCCAGTTTTATCTTACTAATCATCCTCAGCTCATATTCATAACACAACTCATTTTATAATTCGTCCGTAGTAGGTCATGACGTCAGCACATGGTTAATCATTGTTATTGAGACATAATTCATTGCTAGCAATAACTGGCCTAAACCGTATTTCCTTAACTCTTGGTTTGCAAATGGCTCGTATGAATATTTCCTGCGATGTGAGGAAGGTTGGGTGAATGATTTCTCTTTGCTTGTGATGCTATCTCATTCCCCAGGTCACAATTCCATTGAAACTTTCCAATCTACAAAAACTCCCCTTAACTGCACAATTGAAACTCCTGAATAGTTTTACGTACTTGTTATACTACTGGCCAAAATAAATAACAAAACCTCTTCTGTCACGCTCTCAGGCAGCAGGAGATTACATCTACTATCTACAAAATTGATCAGATCATAACAACTCGTGGCTATTTTCTACAGCTGTAGTGACTGCGAAGGTTAAAGTTACTTGTTCACCTGCCTTCTAAAAACCGGGCAAGGTTAGTTCAAAAGTCAAAGTACATTTTTCTAAAGGGGTCCCAACTACCTACCATGTTGTTATTTTGTGTGTATGTTTTTACATTTTGCAAGTTTAACATTTTAACTTTCTCCACACAAGCAAGCTCATATGTATCAATTTGTAGACCAACAGGAACACTAAAGTAACATATCCCATCCATAATTAACTACACTTTGATACCTATGAAACTGCAAGATGGCCAATAACTGATGGGACTGCATGACTTGAATTCATGGGGGTCCTTCAAATTACCTCATGCTTACGTAATGCATGCTTACGTAATGCAATAATGTTATCATCATTTGACGGTATTTCCACAGGAAATACCGCCAGATTCATGAACAGAACCAAAGAGTTCATTGACATTGGTCATGGTTGTCTCGCAGTATTCAAATAGTCTCCCGCTCTAAAAATCTCACCCAACAACTCCAAACTGTACAGAGCAAGACAGCCAGGTTCATCCTTGGCCTTAAACCTTATGGAGGCATCACACCTGCATTTCTTTCTTTTCATTGGCCCCCGGTGAGAGCGCACATTAGCATCAGCGTTAGCTGCCTCAGTCACAGAGGCCACTGGAACAAGGTCCCCCTGGACCTCAGACAGAAGGGAACAAGGGCGTCAGGTTCAAGGGCCACGGTTCTTACAGCTTTCAGGAAAGAGAAGCCGGAGGGCAGAACTCGGGGTGCACTTGTGTCCTCCTCAAGAATGAACTGACGGTTTCCATCAGATCTTCACGGAACCATCTTCCAGCCACCGAAAGAAATTCACCTTTGAATAGATTGCTGGGAAAGAGATCAAGTAAGCCCTCACTTTTAATAAGGGATACTTTTACAAAAAAAGTATGAATTACTCATCATGTAGAAGCAAAGACTACCCAGTGATGTTACCGAAAATAACATATCAGATCAAATTTTACCCAAAAAACCAGAAAAAATAAATAGATTTCGGGTGGGGATAAAGCGTTAAATGGGTTATGGTGGTTCAGGGTGGGATTAAAAATGTAGGGAAACAGAGGTTTAGGGGGGACCCCCAAATTAAGGAAATACATTTTTCGGTATTTCTTTTTTTGGTAAAATGTTTTTTTGGTAAAAGACAAGGGAGGGTCTTGAGAAGGTTCTGGAAGTTCAGGAGATTCGGCTCAAGCTTGAGAGTGGCAGGGAGGCAATTCCAGAGGGAGGCTCCTGCCGAAGAGAGAGATCTATTCCCCACTCTCTGCTTGGAAAAGTGTCTGATCTGCAGAGAGTTGGAGCTAGAGGACGGAAGGGCACTAGCAGGGAGATATTTAGGGAGGTAGAGTTGGATGTAGCGGGGTCTCAGGCCCCAGAATGCCTTGTGTATGATGCAGAGGGCTTGAACTTGATCCTCGCAGCTGCCAGGAGCCATTGGAGAGATTTTAGGACTGGAGAGATGCAGTCCTTGGGCTTGAGGCCAAGGATAAGTCTCGCAATCCTATTCTGGATTAGTTGAAGAGGGAAAAGGGAGGAGTTAGACAGATTGAGGAAGAGGCTGTTGCAATAGTCCAGTCTGGAGAGAGAACCAGAGCTATGAAGACATTGAGTTTCTGGGGGAAGGTGAGGAAAGGGTGAATGCCTTTGAGGAGGTGCAGCGGAAAGTGGGCCTTCTTGGCAAGGTCTGCAATGTGAGGAGAGGAGAGAGAGGAGTCAAAGATGAAGCCAAGGTTTTTAGCCTCATATGTTGCTGTTTTACACCATAGTTTGACTTTGCCAGTGGAGCACAGCCTTCTGCTGCACTCCTCTAGGCTTTTGTTCACTTTGTTATGTTGAAACTGACATGCCCTTAAAACAGTCAGTACTGGGAGACTTTGTTTCCCTTAGTCCTTGTTGCAACTTTTCTGCAACAGGTTTCAAGTGCACAATGTACCTTAAAGCACAGTGCACTTGGGTCCTCTGTCATTTCTAAAGGCCCTAGATAACCTCGAAGGAGTGTTTAGGAAAAGTGCAGATGTGCCTTGGACAGGGCTGGTGGCAGCTTAGCTTTTCATATATTTTTAACCCTTTCCTGCCAGGTAAACCTCGTTTACCACATGGGGCACGAATAGGCTCCAAAATTGCCATGATGCAAAGTTCTTTGTCATTTCCTTTGGACAGCTTTCCCCTTAACCTTCCCCAGGTCGACCCGACCCAGGTCAGTCCTTATTTGGGCATGAATTCTCCCACGAAACGCCAAGCTTTGCAGGCTTCTGCATGCCTTGTGTGTGCGCTTCCAGGATGTGGGTTGGACTGTCTGGTTCCAATACATATCCTGGGTGCCAGAGAGTCTGGTGTGCTATGAATGCCTGGGACCACCGTGGTCCGTGATTGGTCCACATATGGTGTTCTTGTATGTGAGCAGATCTCCCATTGGGTCTTCTTCGTTTTGGCGTGAAGGAGATTCTGGATAAGAAAAGGCTCCAGACACCCATACCATGTTGATCTCAGAGAACAGAGTACACACGGTTACCGTGTCACCCAACCGGTGGTGAAGAAACTTTGCAGGTGCCTTGCCGCTGTGCCCCTCTGTGCCCTGAAGCCTGCTACAGTGAAACTGGCCTGATGCATCCACCAGGAGCAGAAAAATCTCCACTGTCCCATTTGGGAATCATCACTGTAACTTTGCTGCTGAAAGCCGCAGAGCCGCACAAATTGCTGTATTTGAACCTGCAACCGAAGTGGACTTGACTGTCAAAGTTTGGTCCATAGTGCGCCAGGGGTCCTAGTTCCCCTAGCGCATCCACCTGTTTTTACGGACAAGTGACCCCTGGGCGCCCCTCTCCTTTCCACAGATAACCTCAGCTATCGAACCATTCCCAACTCCTGGAACCTTCTCTGCCCCTTTGAGTAGATCCTCTATGAATAATGGGAACTTATTCTGCATCACCTCACCCACCTTCCTGAGCTGCTACAGACCCTACAAGAGACCACGTGTTCGCCCATCTGCACTACTGCGTGCGCCAGCATTGCAAGTACATTTGAGAAATAGGCTCCCCTCTTCTTAGGGACTGGACTACCTTTCATTTAGGATTGTGATTACTGCAGAACTGCCTAAAGACTCTTTGCACTACCGGCTTCCTTCCCTTTCTAGGTTGTGGACCCATTTTGCGCATTAACCCTTTAGGCACTTGGTCTTGTATATATGTATTTTAGTAGGATTGTGTTGGTCTAAAAGTGTTACTGTTAATAAATATTGTGTTGAAACTCAAAGGCCTTGAATAAATGTATTAGTATTTTTAATATATACACACCTGACTGGGAGTGATTTGTATTGTCCTTTACTCTGTGTGCTCATTGAGGTATTTCAGTCACCCTCACCCCTCCTGAGACCTAGTCTTGACTGCCGCCAATGCTACCTTGATTGGTCTAGCTTGTCCAGAAGGTTATCCTGTTCCAAGAAACTAGACTGGCTTTCTGAACCACTGCCCATCAGGTCAGCGTTAAGGAATCCATCTTAACAACAGTCAGAAATGAGAGAGGAAGAGGAGGAGGCAGAGGAGGGAAGCTTGAAGGAGAGCTGCATGTTTTGCGCATAACACTGGAAGTTAGGAGACAAGGTGGAGATCAAATGTGCTAGAGGGGCAACAGAGATGTTGAAGAGCCACGGCGAAAAGATAGGTCCCTGATGGACGACCTGGTGGAGAGTGAGGTGGATGAGAGTAAAGGGCCCAGTGGAACCTGGGACAGTCAGTCAGATAGGAAGGAGGTCAACCAGTCCAGTGCCAGGTCCGTGATGCCAAGGGTATCACAGAGCCGATTTATAATAGTGGCATGATTGACCGTGTCAATGACAGAGGAAAGATCCAGAAGGATGAGAATAGAGGGAGAGTTAGAATCGAGATTTGATAGCAAGTCTTCATGGGTGTTCAGGAGAGCGGTTTCCCTGACTCTGGCTGCTCTGAAGCCAGACTGGTGGTTGTAGAGACAACCAACAGATTCAGTGTGGTGGATCAGTTGGGAGATGACTTTTCCAAAAGTTTGCCCAGGGAGGGGGTAATGTAGATAGGACGTTCATTAGCCGGGCAGGAAGGGTCGGCAGAAGGCTTTTTAAGTAGAGGGTGCACAAGGGAGTGCTTGCGGGGTAGTGGGAAGGAGTGACTTCAGAAATCAACCAAAGCTGGAGCAAGGGAGGCAATGTTGTCCTTGATAGTTCTGGAAGAGCAGGGGAACAACTGTTTGGAGGAGACTTTCAAAGAGAGCACTTGTTTTGAGACCTCATCTGGTGCTATTGGGGAGAAGGAGGAGAGTAGGAGGAAATGGTAAAGGGAGGCCTGAGATCAGATGAGGGAGGAGGGAGTAGAGAAGAGTAAGGACAGGATGTCCTGGCTTTTTGTTGTAAAGTGGGAGCCCAGTGCAATGCACAGGGCCCGGGATGGCAGAGAAATGGAGCCTGCAGCAGGATTGGCAAGCTCCTTGCTTATTTCGAACAGTTAATTTGTGGCATTGGTGGCCCTGGAGATATGGGCTTGGATAGGCACCCTCTTCTTTGAGCGGATGGAGAGTCCGTTTTGACTTTGGAGCAGGCGACAGGCCAGACTGTCAGTGGATGTGCTTGAAGCCAGTCACTTTATTTCAGCAACTCTGCACTTGCGTTTCATAGAAGCTAGGTTGGAATCATATGAGGTGTTGTGCTTGGAGGTAGGCTTCATGCGGATCCTCATGACAGCGGCAAGGATATCCAGGGTGTTGGATATGGAAAGGCGAAGGTTACAGCAAGAGCTGTGTCAATGTGAGAGTCAATGGCTGTAGTGGGAGGGGCAATGAAAGTGGCAGCAAAGGCAGCAGCTGACGCTTGCGTCGTCAATCGAATGACAGAGAAGGAGAATGGCAGCGAGGGAAGAGGCTTACCCAGGGGACCCAAGAGATCTAGATGAGAGGACAAGAGAGCATGGTCAGACCAGGAGATAGGTGTAATGGGAAGTTTGGAAAAGGGGAGGTCTGCTGAGATGAGCGCATCCAAGGTGTGCCTGGTTGAGTGGATCAGACCGAAGGGTAGAATGGTGAGGGAAAGAGAGTCACAGAGGCTGCAGAAGATTCCAGAGGCTGTACGAGGGGAGCCAAAGTGAATATAGGAGCCTCAGAGGAAGAGAAGCTTGGAGGTGGAGGCCATGAATCGATCTGGTCCTCCTCTCTGTATGTGGCAAGCCCACAGTGGCTCTCTAGTTGTCATGACCCAAAATGGCCAATGTTTGCCGGGTGGCCTCCAGGTAGTCTGTCAGAGTCTGCCAGAGTCTTAAAGCAGTCCCTCGCTGTCTTCTAACAACAGACTCAAGACCTATGTGTGGGTCGGCCGGCCTTAAACCCTCTGGTCCCGCTGTCTGCTCTAATCTCAGGGTAAGAGTGTGCCTTTGCGCCAGAGACGCTCCTCCAGCTTGTCCCAGGTGTGCATACTGTATCAGGGGTCTCCCTGGACAGTCAGGTGTTTTTATACTGTATCAGGGGTGCCCCGGGACAGTCACACACTGCCAAGCTAGCACTTCCCGTCTTGGTCCCAGGCAATAGGCTGCTCCACCATCCAAGTATGTTCTAATAGACCAGGTTTTGCAGTGTAATTCACATTTTAGCACTCAACGGGGATTTCTGGTGGATTTATCATGTGCATTAATTTCCTGGCAGAGTGATAACTGTGGCGCTAATTCCATTACCACCAAAAAGTGGCGGTAATAATTTACCGCCACATTTTTACCACAATGGGGAGCTCGTAATAAGCTCCATAGTCTTCATCCTTCTGTCTTGCTTTATGTTTTGCTACAGTGTTTTCCAAATGTGTATTGGATTTTTAATGGAATGTATTTATTTATTTCATTGTATTTTCGGGGTTTTGTAATATGGCATGGAGACGGACGAACGGTGGGGAGCGTCACTGTTTTCAGGCTTGGACAACGTCCTTCTTTCTTTTGACCGTGTTTATACCCGGACTTAGGACCTTCTCGAACTGGTAAACATCACGCGCAGACCGCCATGGACCAGACACCCACAGATGTCCCCGATTATTGAGCAGCTTTACCCTTAACCTCTCAACTGCTGTATGAAGATTTAATACAGCCGCCAAGTGCCTTACAAGAGGACACAAGATACACATCGGGTGATGGAAAATAGAAATACATGAATCTAGTTAGGCTGTACTAGCCCTGAAGAAGGATTAATTCCGAAACGCGTCAGCACTTTTAAACATCTTACGATACAGCCTACACATCTGGAACAATTGTATACAGGACTATACGTAACCTAACAGTGTGGCACTGCAAACATGACTCTTTGATGGAATATTGAGATGTGACACACACTGTACTAATGGAAAACGTATATGGAGTATTTTCTAATAACTGTATGACTTCATTTTTACTTCTTTCATTTTTACTTCTTACTTGTTTTTCCTTTTTTGTGAAAATTGTAAATTCCTTTTGAATATTTGCATCCTTTCACTAAATTTTGTAAATAATCACTAATTGAAATTGAAAACATTGAAGCATCTTTATTGCTTGATTTCATCGAAATTACTTGAAAGAGGTAATGCCCGTATGGGTCACACAGAAAAATATAGGTATATTGAATTGAACCTATAACTACAACTACTTGTCATCATTTAACAGGTCACGTTTTGGCTTTTTTTTCTCTTTCTCTCCAGTGGCCTCGAGACAATTTGTGTCCCTCGGCACCAGAAGTCTATGAACACATTTGCTGAATGCATATTTGCTGGATATATTAATACACTTACTCACTAAAAATCTAACAAATATTCAACTAGCTAGTGCCCCTCTACCCTCTCAATTCCTTCGCACCTATACTTCAGAGCACATGGAATGCAGGGGAGAGATCAGAGATGCCAGTAGTTAGATAAAGAAGGGGCGGGTAGAGATGTTGCAGAAGTGAGCAAGCATAGCAGGGTCAAGAGAAGGACTTTTTAAAAGAGGGATTGCAAGAGACTGTTTTAATTCTACTGGATTAAGGCCCGATGAGCAGCAAGGTTTGACCGCCTGAGCTATCCAAGGGGCAATTTGTGGCATCATTTCCTGAAGCGTTCCTAGGGGAACAACATCTAAAGGAGATTCAGATTTAAGACACTTTGTTGCTCCTTAAATATCGTCAGTAGAGAAGAAGGGAAGGTAGACCACGATGGAGGATACTCTGGGGAGATCAGCCGGTCAAAAGGATTAGTACTCTGGGGAGACCAGCCGGTCAAAAGGATCAGTACTCTGGCCAGACAAACAGATCCGGTCAAAAGGATGAGTACTCTGGGGAGACCAGCCGGTCAAAAGGATCAGTACTCTGGCCAGACAAACAGATCTGGTCAAAAGGATCAGTACTCTGGGGAGACCAGCCGGTCAAAAGGATCAGTACTCTGGCCAGACAAACAGATCCGGTCAAAAGGATCAGTACTCTGGCCAGAGAAACAGATCCGGTCAAAAGGATCAGTACTCTGGCCAGACAAACAGATCTGGTCAAAAGGATCAGTACTCTGGGGAGATCAGCCGGTCAAAAGGATCAGTACTCTGGGGAGACCAGCCAGTCAAAAGGATCAGTACTCTGGCCAGACAAACAGATCTGGTCAAAAGGATCAGTACTCTGGGGAGACCAGCCGGTCAAAAGGATCAGTACTCTGGCCAGACAAACAGATCCGGTCAAAAGGATCAGTACTCTGGCCAGAGAAACAGATCCGGTCAAAAGGATCAGTACTCTGGCCAGACAAACATATCTGGTCAAAAGGATCAGTACTCTGCGGAGACCAGCCGGTCAAAAGGATCAGTACTCTGGGGAGACCAGCCGGTCAAAAGGATCAGTACTCTGGCCAGACAAACAGATCTGGTCAAAAGGATCAGTGCTCTGGGGAGACCAGACGGTCAAAAGGATCAGTACTCTGGCCAGACAAACAGATCCGGTCAAAAGGATCAGTACGCTGGCCAGAGAAACAGATCCTGTCAAAAGGATCAGTACTCTGGCCAGACAAACAGATCTGGTCAAAAGGATCATTACTCTGGGGAGACCAGCCGGTCAAAAGGATCAGTACTCTGGGGAGACCAGCCAGTCAAAAGTATCAGTACTCTGGCCAGACAAACAGATCTGGTCAAAAGGATCAGTAGTCTGGGGAGACCAGCCGGTCAAAAGGATCAGTACTCTGGCCAGAGAAACAGATCCGGTCAAAAGGATCAGTACTCTGGCCAGACAAACAGATCTGGTCAAAAGGATCAGTACTCTGGGGAGACTAGCCGGTCAAAAGGATCAGTACTCTGGCCAGACAAACAGAACCGGTCAAAAGGATCAGTACTCTGGCCAGAGAAACAGATCCGGTCAAAAGGATCAGTACTCTGGCCAGACAACCAGATCCGGTCAATGTATGTTTGTTTGTTTGTTTATTGTATTTCTATAGCGCACCTGACCCTGAGGTATCGGGGCGCTCTTAAAGCAAAGATAAATAGTTACAGACATGGACATTATCTTTGATACAGGTTAGACATACAAGGCATAGCAGTCATGTACAGATAGTTACAGGTTGAAGGTTACAGACCTAGGTACAAGAGGTAGAGTATACAGTAGCATAAACAAGTAACTAATGTGCCTAGGGTGCAGACAGGATATAATGGACATATTGGCGGAGATGAGGATAACTGGTAGGATATCACAAGGTATTAGTCTGAATTACCTTTTTAATAAAAAAGTCAGACAGGTCATCACAATGCTTGGTTTTCATTGCTGGAGGCAAGGCAAATACCTCTGTTTTGCAGTCTCCTGCTCCCAGAGATAGGCGTAGCACCCCCTCCCCTCCCTCACACCATCACTCCCCTTAGTAAAACTATACGTGAAGTAGAGTATGGCCTCAGCTAATGTTTTCCGATAGTGGGGAGGGGTAGGTCACTGCTGCAGGCATGGTGTGGCGCAGAATCCCCCAGTTGAGAACACCAATGATGATTCCATTGTCAGTTTATTTCATATATATGTTTATAACTAAAAATGTATAACAATCCCAATTGACTTTGCAACAAAGGTTGTTGTAGATAAAAGTATCACAATAAATTAAAAAAATGTAAAACAAATTTGTAATGTCAAAGCAATACACAAAGCATAATAAGGCATGGAGGACATTAGGCTACAGTAATTAACCAAATTCTTAAATTTAAGTAGAAATGGACGCTTTATGAGCATTCTTGCAAGATCCCTCCCTCAACTAAGACACTCAATCCCCTTTGCTCAGCTCGCCCACACACGATCTCCTCGGATCACTTCTTTATTCACAAACCGCTCACTCGTTCACTCAATTACTTAGTAATTTACTCGTCGAATAACCACCCAATCATTGACCCACACAACCACTCACCCAAAATCTCACATAAATAGTATTTATCACGATCACTGAACTCTATGGTCCGAAATGTATAATTCTTAGAAGGGTGGGCAGCTGAGTCGACCAGAATGAAGTCAGTGATTTGCAGATTATATTTAGGCCTCAACAACCACCACTGAGCTCCACATTTGTAGGACCTAAGTGCTATTAAATGACGTTGTGGACATTTCTAGGGCATGAGGTGTGCCACACCTCTGAGGGACGGGACGCTGAAATGTGTCAGAAATGGTGAACTCCAGGTACCCATGAAGACCTGAAACGAATCAGGGGTTGAATTTCATTCATGCTTAAGAAGTTTGGTCCCTGTCCAACTTCCACCAGGAGCCATGGCAGCCCGGCACTGTCTTTCATGTTCTTCCATTTATTTGTGAGGCTTGTGAGGTATGAATGGGATTTACGACTCACAAACGTGGCTGCAAAGCAAGGAAGCGATGTACAAGGGTGCCTGGCACAGAATTTCCACCCTTTGAAAAATGAAACCCTTCATCCCGGCCGCAAGACTTCCAGACCGTAGGTTTCGCACATCGATGGGGGGAATGCTCTCCAGACGCGGCTCCCTGCTGCTCATTTGGATCCCCTAAAAGCAGTCCACCACGCTGCAGCATGTCTTATTATGGGAACACAGACATTTGACTGAATCACCCCCATCCTACGTGAACTACATTGGCATCCACTCCAAGCCAGGACACTGTTCAAGACAGAATGTATCATCTACAAGCCCGGACACTGTTCAAGACGGCATGTATCATCTCCAACCCAGGACACTGTTCAAGAAGGCGTGTATCATCTACAAGCCCGGACACTGTTCAAGACGGCGTGTATCATCTACAAGCCCGGACACTGTTCAAGACGGCGTGTATCATCTCCAACCCAGGACACTGTTCAAGAAGGCGTGTATCATCTCCAACCCAGGACACTGTTCAAGAAGGCGTGTATCATCTACAAGCCCGGACACTGTTCAAGACGGCATGTATCATCTCCAAGCCAAAACACTGTTCAAGAAGGCGTGTATCATCTACAAGCCCAGACACTGTTCAAGACGGCATGTATCATCTCCAGGCCAGGTCACTGTTCAAGACGGCATGTATCATCTCCAAGCCAAAACACTGTTCAAGACGGCATGCATCATCTCCAAGCCAGAACACTGTACAAGGCGGAATGTATCATCTCCAAGCCAGGACACTGTTCAAGACGGCATGCATCATCTCCAGGCCAGGACACTGTTCAAGAAGGCGTGTATCATCTCCAACCCAGGACACTGTTCAAGAAGGCGTGTATCATCTACAAGCCCGGACACTGTTCAAGACGGCATGTATCATCTCCAAGCCAAAACACTGTTCAAGAAGGCGTGTATCATCTACAAGCCCGGACACTGTTCAAGACGGCATGTATCATCTCCAGGCCAGGACACTGTTCAAGACGGCATGTATCATCTACAAGCCCGGACACTGTTCAAGACGGCATGTATCATCTCCAAGCCAAAACACTGTTCAAGAAGGCGTGTATCATCTACAAGCCCGGACACTGTTCAAGACGGCATGTATCATCTCCAGGCCAGGACACTGTTCAAGACGGCATGTATCATCTCCAAGCCAAAACACTGTTCAAGACGGCATGCATCATCTCCAAGCCAGAACACTGTACAAGGCGGAATGTATCATCTCCAAGCCAGGACACTGTTCAAGACGGCATGCATCATCTCCAGGCCAGGACACTGTTCAAGACGGCATGTATCATCTCCAAGCCAAAACACTGTTCAAGACGGCATGCATCATCTCCAAGCCAGAACACTGTACAAGGCGGAATGTATCATCTCCAAGCCAGGACACTGTTCAAGACGGCGTGTATCATCTCCAAGCCAGGACACTGTTCAAGAAGGCATGTATCATCTACAAGCCCGGACACTGTTCAAGACGGCATGTATCATCTCCAAGCCGAAACACTTTTCAAGAAGGCGTGTATCATCTACAAGCCCGGACACTGTTCAAGACGGCATGTATCATCTCCAGGCCAGGACACTGTTCAAGACGGCATGTATCATCTCCAAGCCAAAACACTGTTCAAGACGGCATGCATCATCTCCAAGCCAGAACACTGTACAAGGCGGAATGTATCATCTCCAAGCCAGGACACTGTTCAAGACGGCATGCATCATCTCCAGGCCAGGACACTGTTCAAGACGGCATGTATCATCTCCAAGCCAAAACACTGTTCAAGACGGCATGCATCATCTCCAAGCCAGAACACTGTACAAGGCGGAATGTATCATCTCCAAGCCAGGACACTGTTCAAGACGGCGTGTATCATCTCCAAGCCAGGACACTGTTCAAGAAGGCATGTATCATCTACAAGCCCGGACACTGTTCAAGACGGTATGTATCATCTCCAGGCCAGGACACTGTTCAAGACGGCATGTATCATCTCCAAGCCAAAACACTGTTCAAGACAGCATGCATCATCTCCAAGCCAGAACACTGTACAAGGCGGAATGTATCATCTCCAAGCCAGGACACTGTTCAAGACGGCATGCATCATCTCCAGGCCAGGACACTGTTCAAGACGGCATGTATCATCTCCAGGCCAGGACACTGTTCAAGACGGCATGTATCATCTCCAAGCCAAAACACTGTTCAAGACAGCATGCATCATCTCCAAGCCAGAACACTGTACAAGGCGGAATGTATCATCTCCAAGCCAGGACACTGTTCAAGACGGCATCCATCATCTCCAGGCCAGGACACTGTTCAAGACGGCATGTATCATCTCCAAGCCAGGCCACTGTTCAAGACGGCATGTATCATCTCCAAGCCAGGACACTGTTCAAGACGGCATGTATCATCTACAAAGCAGTCACAGGTAGCACACCAATGTACCTGGTGGCTAAGTTCCACATATCTGGTGGCACACGCTTCTTGCGCAGACAATCCACCAAACCGGCTTGAATAATAACTCTTCCGCACAGAGAGGACCGGCAAAAAATCCCTCTCGTGCCATGCATCCACCCTCTGGAACTAGATCCCGTTGTCGGATCAGAATGTCCCCACAATGCTCCAATTTAGCAAATCTCTCAAAACATGGCTCTTTCAACAACCCCTGACCAAGGACTAATTCCAATGGACGCACATACTGAGTCACCAACCTCACAGTACTGTGCTACAATTAAAAGATAGCACCCAAATGCTGGCTACCCTCACTCTGCACAGTGCTCCCCTGCTCTCCAACCATGTCAACGCTTTAAACAATAAAATAAAATACAAATAAAAAATAAGGTGAAACAGCCACAGGTGTACCAGTAGGGGTCGCAGAGGAGCAGGGATGGGGCAACAGCGGAGGGGGTTTAAAGGAATACAATCGTTTAATTTGTTTCTGATGGTGTGCCAGCCAATGAGGCAAAAGGCATATGACTCTGCGTGACCAATCAAATGGTATACATCTCAAAAAGGCACATTAACATTGGATGTGACAGGATACGCGTGTCTTTGGTGTCTAGGCCACCTAATGAGCGATGGAAGAGGACTCAGAACGGAAATGTGAAGGCACTGCTGAGATGATGGAAGGGAGGAGGGAGTTTGGAGGGAAGTGACTGTGAGTGACAGCGAACTATGACGAATGGCGAAGGATGTGAAAGCAATGGAGGTCACTGATAGCGGATGCAGAAAGATAGAGGTGGGCTGCCGGCTGGCAGCTAATTTACCACAATCTATGTGTCCTTGCTTACACACAAGGCCTTGTATATATTTTAGCCGCTCCAAGTAGGAGTCTCCATAAATCTGCTGCGCTGGAAGATTGATAAATATTTCGGGATCTGCGCAGAATACTTTATGCGCTGTCAACTTTCTATGTGTTAAAGGCCACATTGCAAGCAACCCACTAGTGGAAGGGAAGAATGCAGTCAAGTGGGACTGCATTGTGCATGGTGTTACCCTGTTTACCACACCATAGCACAAAACTTTAACGTAAACATCCAGTTATGTATAAGGCGCTTCATCCTGAGGTCTGTCTGTTTCTAAGCACACCCAGTGCTGGCATAGGATGGTATGGATGCACAGGGCATATAAACTTCTTTGCACAGGATGACAATGTGGTCAATTTAGAAAGATGGTATTAAATTGCCTGTCTCCTTGTTTCACAGACAGTTTTGAATTAGGATCATTAACAAGGATGGGGCAATAAACAGGATGTCCGTGAAAAAATCGAATGCAAAATGTCTGAGGGAGAAAAAAACAAAAGTCATTTCAACGCAAATTACTTTTATTTCCCCCAGGACATTTCTGGTGACCCGCCCCGCGTCCCCCACTCCCTTGCTTACCTTTTGGCAGCACACTTAGCTGTGTGCCGCTGACTCTGTGTCTCCCTGCGACAACAGTTCCGACAAAGGGTCCTTTTTTATTTTTTATTTTTTATTTAGTTTCAACTTTATTCTTTCGGGAGCAGGGGACACCCCTACAATACCCAGTGCCAACATAGTGAAGGGGGGGGGGACACACCCACAACCCCAGCTTCCCTTTTTCTCTATAATGGTCAGGTATGGTAGAATTATTTGACATTTTCGGCTTTACATACGTTTGATACAGCCAAGATTTGAACAATTCTACCATTCGTTTTTTTTCTGCCTTTTATACAGACACCCAATAAACAGGCAGGAGCACAAAAAGAAAAGTGTCCCACAATCGTAAATTGGAATTTGTGACTTTTAGTAAACTTGCGTATTTCAAAACACATGGGGCAGTGACATTGCTAGTAGAACCAGCCCTACATGACACTAATTGCTGTTACTGTCCCACATTATTGTCCACCAATGACCTGTCAAACCAGCCCTTTTGATACTGCCCTGTTCCTTTTGGGCTTAGTCCAATCTTGTTCACCAATGACAATTTAGCCGCTGGCCGTATCTCTCTTTTTCATTAAGTATATAAGGACCCCCCTATTTTAGAGATGCAATTCCAAGCCAAGGGGCTACCAGGGCATAATCAGGGGTGCTACTAGGTCTGGAAAAGACCCAGGGCTACACTGATGTCGGAACTGTCGCGACTGGGGGCTAGCTAGCCCTTTGGTTGTAGCTCTTGAGATTCTATCCGGGGCTACAACCAAAAGATCAGGGGCTATACCCCCTTAGCCACACACCCCCCCCAGCAACGCCTCTGGGCATAATACAATGTCAGATGTCTTGACTGAGAGGCAACTATGGCTATGAATCACCAGTGTGAAGTTAAAGATTCTTGGTTGTCTTGGCCTTGGTGGGGCTTTGCTATTATTCTGAATGTGCTCAGTGAAATTGGCATCTCCCTAACAAGTCTCTATTCGCTGTGCTCACCCTGTGACTCTTCATTCACTGTGGAGCTGATGTCACCTAAAACAACACTGCACATCCCTGGTTTGGGTTTATTAACTGTGTTTTGATAATGTATAACCCCTTTCTAGCTCAACTCAGAACGTACACCTGCTCCTTCTCAGCTAACCTTCCCCCTTCCCTTTCTGCTCACATAACTACCCTCTCCCACTTGGGCTGCACCCTCCCATCACTGTGTCCATTTTCCTATTTCTTCTACCCTCCATTGTGCACCTTGACTTCCTCCCTTTCTCGTTGTTCTCACTATTCTCCTCTCCTTTTCATGTAGCCTTCAGCCACAACTTGGTCCAACCTTTACTTCACTCCTACCATCACTTTCTTCGCCTGCGTGATATTATATGATATGGCATTTATAACGCGCCTATACACAAGTGTTTCAAGGTGCGACGAGGCAAGGGTGGGGGAACAGAGGGAAGACAAACAGCGATCCTACTAGGCCAGGTGTAATTCAGATCACTCAAGGGAAAAGGGAAAAGCGCAAGGGAGAGGGGGAGGGGAGAGTGCAGTACACGGGATAATAGACTAATAGTAAGTACGGCCAGCTGGTGGCAAGTGCAAGGGTACGTGCAGACATCCAGTGTCAAGTGCATGTGGAGAGACTGTAGGGATACAACAGCAAACCAGAGTGCGGGGGTTGCCAGGAAGGCAGTGCAGGTGTGCGACTGGCAGTGGAGGGGACCTGGGCCCGAGATTGGAGGGTGGCCAGGTAACCAGTGCAGTTTCAGTCAGGGGTTCAGCAGGGGAGAGAATGAGAGAAATCAGAAGCAAAGAGAAAGGTTTTGAGGTGCTTCCGGAACAGGAGATGGGTCTCCTCAAGTTTTAGTGAGGCAAGGAGGCTGTTCCAGAGGGCAGCACCAGCCAAAGAGAGAGATCTACTGCCAACTCGTTGCTTGGAGAAGCGACTGACCTTGAGGGAGTTGGAGGCGGATGAGCGAAGGGCTAGAGAAGGAAGATATTTAGGAACCATTCAAACCCAATGCTTCTGTTCTCCCAGGACTCCACCTATCCCCCTTATCTACCACACATTCCTGCTCTTTCCCCACCTCCTATCACTTTCTCACTTGGCATCTGGAAGGCACAATACCAATGCAGCAAATCTTCCTACATTACTGAGGACCTTAACTCTTTTGAACCCTAACTTTCATTTCTTGATTTCGCAGAATCCTGGATCTCCTCTCATGACTCGGCTACACCAGTAGCTCTCCACGCTGTAAAAGGATTCAATTCAACACTACAGCTAAGTCAATGCCTAGTCTGGGATACTGAATGGAAACCCTTATTGATATATCTTTACGTCCAGTTCATGCGTTCTGGATGACTACCCCTATATAACACCCCTCTCTTGGAACCCCCCTGGCCCCACTGAGCCACGAAGTAGTTCTGTTTTGCAAGTTTAAACGGTTTATTTGATAATTTAAACAATATATATATATATCACACGTTATAATAAATTAATAATTGAATATCACACTTAATCTGAGCAGTAATCAATAATGGATAGTCCGGCACTAGCACACTTCTTTATAATCAATGATGAGTGGTTATAGGATGGATACGATAGCAACAATACTTTTATGGTTTCAAATGGATGCAATGTGGAATGAAATGCAGTACAGAAATTAACTTGATAGGATTTCAGCAAAAGACAATGTAATCACTTTCTTGGACAATTCACCCCCCCTTTTATGCACTGTAAGGAGATGAAGATGACACAGTTCTTAGGAATGCAATCAAATAGAATTCAGTTCAATTCCCCCCCAGCCGCTTATACAACAGATAGGAGTTTTGAAACACAGGCAAAATGCTTTGAATATGGTGACAATGCAGTGAGAAATATGCTGAAAATGGTTTTAATTCCCTTTAGGAGGTTCAGGGTGAGTGAAATATACTTGGGATGGGTTCAGGCTCACTTTAGCAAGGATCTAGGTGTAACTAGCAGGTTAAACGAATTTTTGGCAAAGGAAAGCAATGAAGCTGCTGTTTTCACACGTGGCTGGATTTTTAAGCAAATCGCAAATCATGGTAAAATTCGCGAGTGCGTGAATCGTGATTACGGCAAAAGTATACGGAGTAGCAAGTCGGTTATAAGCTCGTTGAAAAGCTGAGATTCTAAGCTTTCAGAGGAAAGTTAAACCAAGTTCCTAGCCCAAACTGTTCCAGAGATACGGATGATTAAATAAAGGTAGTTTTTCGGATTTGAAATTTTAAAAGTTCAAAGCGACAGGTTACAGCTTGCAGTTAGAAAATGACAAGTGACAGCTTTGCAAATGACTGGTGACAGTTAGGAGGCAGTTCTGGTTAGATTAAAATAGATTGAATTATATTATTTTAACTAGGAGATTGGTTCTGCACAGTTCTGCTAGGTACTCACAATATATTTAGAAATAGGCCTCGCCACGGATCTGGTCAACAGGTTTTCTTCACTCACCACGGACGGTTTCTGCGCACAGTGTCTGGGTCAGCTCTACTCTGCTGGTCGGTCTGGGTCTCTGGTTCTGATCAGGTCTGTGGGTCCGGATACGGCGGTCTCCGGTTCAGCTGGTCTCTCTCTGGATACAACACTGCTCTCTGGCAAATGGCAAGAGTTCTTGCAAAGAATTCAAACAGCTCGCCTGGCTGTGAATAGTGGCAATGATTTGAGGCCTGCTAAAGAGGGATTTAGCTTGTAGTTGACCTCTCTACTACAAATTCTGAAGTAAAGTCTTGGTCTCTGAAGATGGATAGATTGAAGTCTCTATGTTGGCTCTATGGAGGTTGATGGAGGTAAAGTATGGATTTTCCCAGCAGAGCGTCCCGCAGCAGATGGAATAGAATGTCCCTATCTGTCCTGACTGTCTGCTTTTATGTGTTTTGAAAGTGGGTGGAGAGGCTAGCTTTGTAGGCCCTACCCCTCTTCACTTGTCATTGGCCACTTCCTCCTCTTCCCCTTGATTGGGGGAATGAAATGAAGTGTCATCATGATGAGGTCTGTTTATGATACAGAGAACCCACCCCTGTCAACTTTACACACAATCTATATTTGACCTAAAGACATATTTCATAGATACACAGTGGTTTGAAATTACATGCACCCATCACATATCACATGAGGTAGCCCCTGTTCCAATTCTGATCTTCCTGGGGGCTTGCATTCAGAAATGGCAACCTTTGGTGCTTTTTAGTGGGTTTTGCAACATCGGATTTGAATCGAAGGTACATTTTTTAAATGAAGGCTCTCAAAGTTATACATTCCTGTCATTTGATTACAAAGAGTTATCAGTGTTTCTGTAAAATATATATTTTGCTTTCAATTCAGTTCTCAGAGTGTTGGAGTCCGCCTCCAAGACTTGGGTGGGTCAGTGATCACATGGGTCTTCTGGCAGGCAGGCCTTTGTTGACAGGAAACAGTCAAAATCAACATATTCTATTCAAGTGCAATAGCCTCCAGGAGGATGAGGTCAGCAGACCAGGGGGCCACTTTGAATTTGGTTATTATGACCATGTGATATCCTGGGCTGTGGTGTGAATCTCTTGAGGTGAGAGGGTTTCCCAGGCTTCTGGCCTCTGGGAACAGCAGATGGCTAATTTTTAATTAAAATGCAGCCTTTGAAGTCAGCTGAGTCAAATCCCTTTGTCTCAAGGCGGCGCTAGCAGTCTAAACTCTGACAGGAGAACTGCACTTAGTTCTCCTGTCAGAGTTTAGACTGCTAGCGCCGCCTTGAGGATTTTGTTGGTACTGCATCCATTTTTGGGATCTTTCTTGGATTAATGCATTCCAAACAGGAATGGTTCTTACATGGTAGTAAATAATCCTTGCTTAACATTGTTTTGATGGGGCTCCTTACAGTAAAATGGTTATGTGGAACCCCACAAAAGGGTTGAATCTTTAAAGTGGTCCGGTGAGCCACGATTTCAGCAACATTTTGACATCAGTAACAGTGGATTTTGTTAACAAAGATCTTTCTTTACACTGGTGGGTGGCAAGTGAGGTAACCATTTTGGTGTGCGCACAAACTGCGTGGTTCTCCTGGATTCTGGCGCACTTGTGGGATTTTTGGCCATATTGGATTTTCTAAGCCCACAGCACCAAATGTTGCAGCATGATAGCTCAAACGTGGGTCAGGACACCCAACAACGCTGACTCTGCTACCTTCTCCCACACACCCCAACGTGTTGGCAATGGTGGTGGAGTGGGTCTCATTATCAATAAGGACCTCACCACTAGTCCCGCCCACTTTGACACCAAGTCTTACCATTTTGAATATATGCCAGTGTTCAACTCCTCCCTCCTACAACTCGCCCTGCTCTGGAACTATTGACCCTTTGCTCCTCTCTACTCCTTCTCCAACCTGAACCTTCTCCTTGAGTCACTTCACACTGACTTCCACATTATCATGCAGGGGGAGTATAACCTTCCTAGGTCTTCTGCAGGAACCTATCTTGAACCAACCCACTCTGGTGGGAACTCTCTTGGTCTTCGCTTTCTCTCTACTTTGCTCTCGCTCTCTGACTTCCCCATTGACTGCTGCCCTCTGATCACTCGATTGTTCGCTTCAACATATGAGTCCTGCAGGGTCCAAGGTCCAGGATTGATGGACAGGATGCAGAGAATACTCAGTTGCCAGCAGATATGAGAGGTAGATGCGTTTTTTCATGTTACAGAGTAATAGCTAGAAACAAAGGAGAGAGCCAAAGTATAAGCATCCTTCAGTAAGCATCTCCCATCCTGAAGTCCCTAACTGTAATTCCTGGAACACACTGTTCCAGGCTACTCCAGCATTCCATGGATTGCACTGCCTAGCATAATGCAAGCCAATACTACCCTGTTCCCTCTGCTCTTCTTATCCGCTCCTCAATGACCTAGGGGAAATTCAAGAGAACTCTCTTGCCCCTTAGCTGGACAACCTGCCTCCTGTCTCGGTTCCCTATTCATGTCTCTTACAGTGACTTTCACTATGCATTAGACACAGTTATTATAGCTCATTGGCAACACGCTCGTCGTGGAAGGAAGACAATGCAGAGCTATACAGGTTCGAATCCCAAAACCATGCTTAGAAACCTCCTCGGTGTTAAGCACGTTATAAAGAAACAATTGTAATTGTGATAATTGTTGCAATAATAATAGTCATAATTATTGTAATTTATGACACCCTTTGACCAACACTATCCTGTACTCACATTCATAGATTCCTGTATCCATCCTCAGTGAATCATCTCTGAGACCCCCACCCTCAAAACAAATCATGGACCCCTGCTCTACTCCATGCTTACAAACATTAATTTGCAGCTCTCATCCCTGCACTGGACTCTGCCAAATCCTCTGACTTCACAAGCCTAATGGCCTACCCTAGAAATCACCCTTGCAAACTTTCATCTATCCTGCAAGCTTTGCCCACACCTCCATAATGGCTTTGCTCACTACTTTTCCTCTATATTTTCTAAAATGTGTGAGATTCACTCTGCCCTGCTATCTCTCCCTCCTTCTGTCCACCACCTCGCCCACTACCCCTTCTTCTCTAGACTACTTCTCCCCTACCTCTCCTACCAAACTACCACTCACCCTTTTAAGCACCAACCCATCTCTTGCCCCTGTTGACTTGTTTGGTCAGAGACTTAGTCCCAATCATTTGCCCATATCTCTCCAAGCGCTTTATCATCCCTCTATGTCTGCTGAAATCTTCTTTGCCTCCTTTAAATCCAGAACTCTTCTACCTCTCTGCCAATCGAATTATCCCACTGAGCTATCTCCCAGTTTCTCTCCTTCTCCATTATTCAAAGCTCCTTGAGTTGGTGGTCTTCAATCGAATCACTAAGTACCATAAAGAGAATGGCCTTCAGAATGATCCACTTCATTCTGGCTTCCGTAGTGAAAACTCTACCGAGACTGCATTCATGCATGTCTCTCACTTTCTTTCGTATGTTAGCTATGCAAAGCTGTCTTCTATGATCATCCCTTTGGACCTCTCTGCTTATTTCTAACCCATTGGTCACTCTTATCTCCTTCTCACTCTCCAGGACCTTGGGGTTCACAAATATGTTCTCGCCTCGATTGCCTCCTACCTAGGAAATCACTCCTTAACTCTCCTGCAACTCACACATATCTGATCCCACTCCTCTCCCTGTTAGTGCACCCCAAGGATCAGACCTTGGACCTCTGCTATTCTCCCTCTATACCTCTACCCAAGGGAGGCTTAGGTCATGCTTTGACTTTTACCATCACCTCTTTGCTGATAATCCGCACATCATTTCTCACTTCCCTCCTTCCCCAGCATCCTTGGAACAGATTACCAACTATCGCACTGCAATCTGTTACTAGATGGCTCTCTGCTGTCTTATGTTGAACTCTTCAAAAACATAAGTCATCTTTCACCTAACTTCCAATGACATCCCTACTCTGTATCTCCTTCCTTCCTGTACTTCTTGTTGCCTGGCAACTAGGCTTGCAACCTTTGGTCCTCTTTGATAGCAATGTCTGACTGCACCAATTCATCACTACCACCACCTCTGCTGCCTCTGTTAACCTTCTCAACAGTCAGAAAATATGTAAATGTTTTACTCACCACTCTACAAAATCTCGAATCTGAACTCTTGTTCCAAACAAACTTGATTACAGCTTGAGTCTATTCATTGGCATTCCTCTTTAGTTTCCTCTCTCTAAACAAAGTCTTCAGCTTCGCTACCCGCTGTGAGGAATTCGACCATCCGCACGGTGAGTTTGCACTTGCCTGGGCTTTTTAGATATTTCAAATGAAATTGCATGATGGTAGAGCAACCTCCGGAAAATGTGTGGAGCTAATCCGCACACATTTCACTATGCTCACTGCATGACATACACATATACCTGTGTACTCTTTGTGGGCACAGCCTACAGGCTCAGTCCCCCTTGTCATATTTAGTTGGGATATTACAGGAGGAGTACACAATGCATCTCCAGAAGGGGGAGGGCCAAACCTTCCCCCTACCATGGCTAGCCTAATTAACTATCAAAGGCTCCATGGATCTGCCGTGTCCTTTTGTTGGGCCCTGTCACTGGTGAAAGCAAATCCCATACTATTCACAGGTAATTCAAACAGGCCCACGTGGGGCCTGGCTGCAGAGGCTACCAAAGTAGACAGGAAACCCTAACAACCTTTCAAATGCACTGATTAAACATGAAGTCAGCTCACACCCTCAGTATCATTTGACAGTAAAATGTCATGTCAGGGACTGCCTGTTTGCAGTAGCCATCCCTGTGGTGGGACCCCATTAGGAAGGTACGAACATGTGGTTTGATGGAGTCAGAAAGTCTGGTCTTGCCACAGCTTCAAGGGAGACCTACCACATTAATCAGGAACCACAGAGAGCTTCATTAACCACAGGTACCCTTGGATCCACAACAGACAGGAAGATGGGCGGTACCTAGTATGAGATGTTTTCACCCCTTTACCTTTTCTGTTGCATGGTACTGGTTATGACTTCACGCATAAAAGAGATTGTTGGTGGGGATCCAGGATTGGTTCATTAAGGTAGTCTTAGCCTACACCAATCCCTGTGGTCGATTTGGCTTTAAAAGAGGGCCAATCTCCTCTATTGGCAGATCATCTGAAGGCTTCACCAGAAGCAAAAAGAATAACTCATCATTGGACCCTGGCTGAAAGTACAGTCTGCCTTACATCTTCCGCCAGTGAATGAAGGCCAGGACCTCCAAGAGGGAAGCAAGATCCCTCCCCTAAACATCTCACAGGGTACAGAGGGAGATACCCAATCCAGAGTACCCTCCAGAAGCTCCATTACTGGTACCCAGCCAGCACACAGTGTGTCCTGCTAGGCTCCGCAGCAAGCTTCCTAGGTGGGAAGTGCCAGAGAGTCCCTGAACCAAACCAAGGACAAGGCAGCTGCCTTCAAAACTCTCCTCTGCTTTGGACCATCTGCCTTAAAGGATGACACAAGCCCATGAAGAAGCTAGGAGAAGTGCATCGACAAGCATCTACCAATGTCCACCTTAAATTACATTTTTGAGCCAGTCGAGCTGCAACCGACTGCACCGCTGACTGTTGTTACACTACAGACACAAAAACCATCTGAGATGCCTCGAACAGTGCTTCAGAACCGCCGACCAGCACTGAGATAACAATTCCTGACCCTGAACCACCATGTAAGCCAGTCTGCATTTGTCCATTCAGCATCGCTCACTGAACTGCCTACCGCCTAATACCTTCAGCTGTCTCCCGTCTTGAACTCTTTCGCAGAAGCTGCTAAGCACCCTGAAACTGCCTCGACATGGTTGTGCACAAAGAACTTCTAAAACACAAGGTACATTGTGGTTCTGTCCCCCTGGTCCTTCTCCAAAAGTCCCTAGTGACATTTTATAACCCATTGCTCTCTTTGTGCTGTAACCAAGTATCCTTGAATTATTGCAATTATTTATGTTACCAACTACTCTCCTGTCAGTATCCAGAGTGCATCCTTTTCCCTTCTTTGATACTGTCTGTCCTCTGCATTCCTTTACAGAGTGGGTTGTATTTCGTAGTGTGCTGGAACTGTCTATTGGGATAATAATAAAGTAGATATTTGTATACTATCTTGACTGGACAGTCCCTTTTATCATTGGGTAATAATTGTATTTTTGCTGTGTTGCAACTAGCCAACGATCTATGACCTTTTGGAGATAAGCCTGTCATGCAGTCCACGTTACCAAAATTGGACAAGGAAGTTTATAATTTGCTTCTGTTTCGAATCTGTTCGTATACCTTCTGGTGCACTAGAGATGTGGGGCTGATTGATGGTTTAGAAACCGATATTCATCCCTGGACCACTAGTGCCCCAGAAGTTGATTCATCATACCTGCACTCTTTACAACGTACGAATATCCACCCCAACTTCTACCTATAGACACCATACTGCTTGGTGCTCAATTCACAACTTCTCCCTTTTCAAGTTTCTTCTCTACTCTAGTCTACAATGCAATTAATGGTTTTGCTCCTCAGTCTGATTATATCTCTGTCTACTCACCATCTCAAGCCCTCTGGTCCTCCTCTGCACTCCGCCTCACCATTCCATGCTCCTCCTTTGCCTCCTCTTGATTACGCTCGTTCTCCATACTCACCCCACTGAATCATGCTGCCCATCATAATCAAAGCCAATTCAAATGTGTATCTTTTCAAAGCTCCTCTTAACCTTCACTTACTAAAGACAGTGCTTCCCTTCTCCTCTCCCCCTCCCTGCCTGACCCCACCTCTCCCTGCACTGCTGTGAAACAATAATATGTTGTATATTTCTACTGTACGTCTCTTTAGTTTGTAGCACTTGCTCCCAGCCGGTAAATGTTATAAGGTCACCTGTTTCATATATTTTCTTTATTTTTTGTCCCCCGTCTATGTCCCGCATTGTTCATGGTAATCCCCCCAAAAAATGAATACTAAAACAATAAGCCGAAAACAGTGAATTTCTTGAATCAAATGTTTCCACTTTTTTGCACTTTCTTTTGCTATAAATAGATGAGGGGTTGGGTTAGGGAATACATGAAGGTAGAGGGAATGTTGGGGGGGAGGGTGTGTAGAGGTCTCCCCCTGCATATACATTTATATTTTTTTACTGTCCACATAGTCACAAAAAAGGACTTTTTACACATTCCTCATCAAAATGAAATGAGGAAAGAAACAGAGAAAAATAAAAGAAAAAAGAGAAGAATAAATTCACTAATATATGAACATTTCTTAGTAGCACAAAATAAAAACATACGAAATTAACACGTCAACTAAATGACTATTGTAATCAACCAATCTAAAATACACCCGAAGGATTATTGCTGTTATCAGATACATCCATCTGTACAATTACAATGAGATTTTTATGAGATTTAATTAATTCAGGTATTTGAGCATGACTATAGACAAAGGGATATCCTTGCCAGGTGAGGGTCCTGTTCCAAAAGTCCTGGGTGAAGAGCCAGATTGGTTTATGAACAAAATGCGTGAAATATTTTTCTCTAAAGGCAAGGGCAAAGGAGCATGATATAACAAGATGTCTCAGATCTTGTATTAACCCTTCTCCACACCGGGTACATTCTCCTGTAGACGGATCAAGATTTAGCCATTTCTGCTGCGTTTCATTGGTTTTAATAAGATCAAGTCAGAAGCGCAACAGCTCAGCTCTGCAGACAGGATTGGGAAATCGTCTTATGTATGGGAGAACATAAATGCTAGGTTTTTCACATAAGGTAAATGTATGGGTATTTTTTAGATTACTGATCAAAGCTCTAGTACGTATTCAGTCTGCTCGCATAATGCACACTTGACCTTATCTGGGGTTTTTATAAGAATGGATTGAGAACATTCACAGTTATATAAGATTGCTTCTGCATCACGATGTAAGTTTGTTAGGTAAGAGTTTTTGAGCGCAAAAAAGATAATCATGAATATCTTCATAGAGCGAATGTTCTTTAGGAATAAGGATGAGTCTGTAAAGGGCAAGCACCTTCCAGTTATAGTATGATTTCAGGGAAGGCAGGCCTAACTCATAGCGCGACTTAGAGATAGGTAGAGAAAGAGTTAAGGATAATGCTTTTTCCATAACCAACCTTCAAGCTTATCCCAGTTAATGTGTGTCGCGCAAGGATGACACTCTATGCCATAAAGAATAGACGGGATGATCTTGCCTTTATAGAAATGTACAAGCGGCATAAGAGAAAATCTGAAAAATGAATAGAGTTGTTTTTTCATCTGACACATAAATTGCTGTAATTCTTTTTCAAGGTCTTCCTTCAGATCCAACACTGAATGATTAGAAGTAAGAGTAGCGCCCAAGTATTTTACTCTTTTCTCTAGAGGAAAGATTTATTATCCAACATCCATTGTGGTTTAGATGTCTTTTTGAGATGTTTTCCAAACATAATTACATTTGATTTATTAGGGTTCATGACTAGGTTATTCACTTTAGCATAGTCTTCCAAAGCTTTTATCAGACGCTGGAGACCTATGCTGGTGTTATCTATCAATGCTCTATCGTCAGCATATGCCAGAAAAAAAAGTTACACTTATCTATGACTGGAGAAACAAAGGACGAATTATCCTGAAATGCTGGTAAATCGGCAAGATATAAATTAAAAAGGAGGGCAGCCAAGAGACAACCTTGCCTAACTCCTTTAACTGTGAGTATCGGTGAGGTTAACTCACTAGCTAAGTTGATTCTAACCTGAATAAATGTTTGCTCGTGAAGCGCTATAATAATTGGCAGCAGGCCCATAGGGATATGCCATGATTTTAACTTGGTCCAAAGTTTCGACCAATTAACTAGGTCAAACGCCTTTGACAAGTCGATTAGGGACACATAGGTAGGTAAAGACATGTTCTTTTTAGATTGGGCTTTAAGGATGTTAAGCGTCAAACCATTCAAAATGGTTGAAAGCCCTTTACAGAAACCTACCTGGAATTTAGAAAGTATATGATTACTAGTTGCCCAATATTCAATATCTTGGAGGAAGAATCTAGTAAAGATCTTGCTAACGCCGTCTACTAAGGTGATTGGCCGATAGTTGACAGGGTCTGCTCTTTCTCCTTTTTTATAAATGGGAATCACAATTGCTTCTTTCCATGATGGTGGTATATTGTGAGTGTTAATGATCGTCCGGAAAAAAAGTTTATTAAGAATGATTGCTCAATTGTGAGGTTTGGAAGCAATTATCTCATTGGTTAGTCCATTAGGACCGGCTGCACGAGATTTGGATAAGTGCTTGATTATTATCAAGATCTCATCTTGAACAATATTTAGCATCCATGGAATATTGCGATCGATATGTGAATTCACAGTGGTGTTTGGGATTGTATTATCTGCAAAATAAGTCTCCCATTCAGCCACCGAGATGGTTCAGGTTTGGTGAGCCATTTGAGACAGACTGTTATGATTCATTAAAGCCCAAAAGATTTTTTGTTTGATTGGGTAAAAGTGTTGAAAGCATACACTGACCATAATGGATGCTACGCAGGATTCTATGCCCTCAACACCAATGATTGTAGTTATTTTTCAATTTGGCCTTTGTGACAAAATAGATATCTGGAGTTAGACGTTCGGCTTTCAGATCACGTAACTTTTGATTTAGAAGTTTTATATTTGTGTGGGTGATCTCATCGAAGGTATGAAATTAAAAAAAGTACAAAAAAAGAAAAAGGCATTTTGGAAATGGTGAAAAAATGAATTCGTGTTTTCAGCCTCATTGTTTTGGATTCAGTATTTTAACATAGAACCATTGTTCACACCCTCATAAACTGGCTCACCACTTGCTCCGATCTTTGTGCCATTGTACAGGTACACTTCCTAGGAATGCTTCTGCCATCTCTAAATGTGTTCTCGTAAGTCACTTCTGTTTGAAATTAATATTCCTGCTCTTCAAATACATACAAAACAAATATATCCAGAACGTCTCCTTTGAACTAACTCCTGGTTAGGTCTTTGATGTTGCCTCTGCTCTAGCATCTAGCAGAAGCTGCTCATGCCTGGTGTGTTATTCTCTATAAGACATTGCAGGAGTGCGAACGATTGCTTGAGACAACTAAATAACACAAAAACTGTGAAGAAAATGCTTGACCTAATTCAGCTAAACCTCTGGGTTTACCGAACAATATGCTGACTCAATACTTCATTGATTAGTTTAGTGACTGGCTATCGGGATGGAGGTATGCTCCTTTTAAAGATGGCTACCGAATGTCTGTTAGGGGGCTCAGTCTAATGCCTTATGACTTTGTGAACGGTAAAACATGTGTGGGTGTGGCACACACCTAATGGCATTCCCTGTGGAAGTGTTCCATTGTATTATACTATAAAGCATATTGGAGGAGGTCATCATTTTTAAGTTGTGTGGCATCATTGCTCAACAAACTTTAAATCAAAACAGCTACATTCACCTATCATTACTGATGATAAAACTATGTTATGCGTCGGCCATCTTGGATGCACCCAAGTATTGTCACTCTGCCCTACTGCATTCCCATGCTGCTCAACGAGTGTATCCACTATTACGGCTGTTACTATTAGAGGAGACCAGGCCTTTAAGTGTGTTGGGTCTAGCCGGGTCCGAGCCCCAGCAGGCTCAGAAATCTTGTTCTGAGGCGAGGCCCTGCCGGTGCTCACTAATCTCCCCTGGCAGCCCCAGTCGTTACAGGACAAGGCTTTTTTTTTCTAAAGCCAGAAGCTCTCGCTCATGTGCGAGAGCTTCAGGCTTCAGAAAATAATGCCTTTCATTCATAATGGTAGCACCGCTCCTGCGAGGTATCCCTTCAAGCAAGAGATGCCCGTGGGCCGGTGCCACCATTATGGAGAGAAAGGTGAGGGCGCCGGAAGCAGAGGCCTTTTTTTTCCAAATCCTGAAGCACCCGCAGAGGCCTCACCTTTTCAGTCTCATTTGTGACGCTGCCACTCCTTGGCGAGGGGCAGCGCCACTATTAAGGCTGAAAAGACGAGGCGCTGTCCCCTGCCAGGCAAGCCTTTCGAACATAAAAGCAGAGATCACCACCCTCTCCCGGAGCATGCGACACCCTGCCATTAGGCCACGCCCCCTTGATGAGCCTGGTTCATTTTTCAGTGCCACGTAAGGCAATGGAGGAGACCCACCACTTGTTTCCCACTGGACTACCGGAATGATTTACAAAAGAACATAGTGAGGCATACAGAGCTAAAACTTGATTTTTACCCCAGGAACGATCAGAAACAGTTTCACCTAAATATATCCAAAATATATCTGCAAGATTTAAGCAGAATAAATATCGGTGGCTGTGCACCTTCAAATTTGTGTATGGAATATGCTTAGAGCAGATTAGCCTTCAGCATGTTAGATGCAGGCCGCAGCTCTTCCCCTTTCTCTTTGCTCTATGCTCGGTATTTGCGGCGTCCATCTTTGCAAGGGCAAGCAAGGATGTCTGTATGTCTCGGCCCGCTCCTGGACACCATCTTTGTGAAGGACAGCAAGCATGTGTACATGTCTATACCTGATCCTGGATGTCCCAAATGTCCTCTTTCTCAGAGTTAAGGGAAATACAGTCATTGGGCCTCATTACGACCCTGGCGGAAAGTTACCGCCAGGGCCGTGACTTTACCGCCATGGTGCTAACTACGTTAACGCCATGGCGGTAAGGGGATTTACCGCCCCATTCCGACCTTGGCGGGGCGGTAAATCCCCAATCCCCATTTACCCTTCCCCATTCCCATTTTTGCCCCATAGGGCATAATGGGAGTGGGGAAGGCGTTAATTACGCCACCGTAAATTACGGTGGAGTAATTAACACCAAGTTCCCTTACCGCCATGGTTTTTTACACCCGCTAAAAGCAGGTGTAAAAACCGCCATGGCGGAAAGGGAACTCGTGATTGGCGGTAAGGGGTCGGCGCAGCTAACGATGGCGCTAACCCCTTACCGCCAGGGTCGTAATGAGGCCCATTATGTTGTTGGTAAAAGAAACATCATTGGGGAAACAATGTTTTTTTCTCCCACTTTCCAGCACTAACCTCACACATTTTGGGACTTGAGTTTATCATATAATCATACCCCAGCCCTATAAACATGTTGGGAAGGCAGATTAAATGGAGAAAAAACACGCACTGTTGACGACAACAATATTTTTTCTGCTAACATGGAACCACCTGCTCGGACTATGTCAGATCCTGGATGACATCTTTATAAAGAAAAGCAAGCAAGCTTGCCTGTCTATGTCTGATCCTGGGGGCCATCTTTGTGAAGGAAAGCAAGAATGTTTACATGTCTATGCTTGATCCCAGATGCCATCCTTGTAAGCGTAAGCAAGCATGCCTGCCTAGCGATGCCCGATCCTGGATGCCATCTTTGTGAGTGTAAGCAAGCACATGTGCATGTCTAAGCTTCTGCTTGCGTGCCATCTTTGAGAGAGTTAACTAGTGCTTTGTAGCTCTGAAAACATCAGCCTAGGCGCTCTGCGTGTTGCACCTTTTCGCAGTTGTAAAGGAGAAAAACGTGGTAATGGCCATGACTATTACTGTCGCTCATGTCCCCCTTAATCGGTTTTGCCAAATAATATTAAAGACAAAATCACCAAGGTTGATACCAGAGTCCCAGCACCCCTGACAACCTAAGATTGAAAAAATAAACTCTGTTTCAGGTTTAAGGGTTCAATTTCCAGATATTTGACACACAATTGTGGTCGACTTTTCATTTGGCAGCTAACAGACAACCTTCCCATGGTGAAGTTACAATTTCTTTCATCTAAATTGTTTAACAATGTTTAAAAGTAAGCGTTTTAAAGTTGTGCGATGTAAGTGTGTGTGTGTGTGTGTGTGTGTTGTTGTTTTCTTGTAATAGGTTCCACTCTGTGTCCATCTCCAACTTTCGTTTTTTCTTCCAGATGCATATCCAATGTCAACAAACCCTTCCTCTAAAAGAACTTGTGCTTCGCTCTCAAGCTTACCTTTCCCTTTTTCCATGCCATTCACTTTGCTCAATTCAATAAACAAGATACACAATGTTGGCGCTAGACTGCATGAATGGGTCTTTACTCAACCAGGCTACTGGGGAGGCCAGCCATTCACGCTCCATTATCAAATGGGCGGGGAGCAGAACCTGACTTGTGGCTCCACTGGTTTCGGGACTAGGCGGATGAACATCACAGTGCCTCCACTTTCCTCTTAACTGCTTTTGCACAAATTGTCCCGTTTCTCAGTCAAATTTATTACCGGTTCATTTATCATTAAGAGTATTGACTTTAATTGAGCTATCCCAAACCAATGTGCCTTAAAATGACCCTTAATATTGGGAGGCCTTCTCTTTAAGTTCAAGACAACAGAACTGGGAACGGATCACGCTATCACTCAAAAATCCAGACAGACAGCAAAGAAAAGTGGAAATTTGCTTACCTATAGGAGAACCGGATACAAAGAACAAGATTCATAAGGACTAAGATACATAACCACCCCACTAACCCTACTCTCTGATCTCTGCATATCTAACTCACACGAAAACTCACACAACCATCTTCTCGCACAGCAAACCGCACGCACTTCACCACACCGCAACAACAAACAAACAACACATAAACCGCATCACCAGCTCACAAGGTCTCGCATCGGTCCGATACTCACACCAAAGCTCAGCGCACAGTGAAAACCGAACTGAAGGTGCCAACAGCACACCACTTCTCCCACTTTCCTACTCCATCTTTACCCGACTAATCCACCCGCCTCTTGTTTTCAGATCCACATGAGCGCCTGGGGACCAACTCCTTTGGTGACGGTGCGCGGTACAAATACCTTAAACATTTAACATTTAACAGGATCCTTAGGATCCAGGACAGCAAATAAAAGAGACTCAGACACTCGAGCAAAAGAAAAAACAAGTTAGGAGATCTCTTACAGCCACTGGACCGATAGAATGCCCTGACACTGAGAAGGGAGCGAACATGTCTGACTTTCTTTTTCGTTGTATAATGTATTTGGTCACAATATAAGGCTTTAACAATGCACAAAGTATCAGAATTACATTCCATACATTCAATTAAAAATCTTAATTGAAAATACTAATATGCAGATCTACATATGATACTTTTACCCCTTAGCACAAAACACAATAAGACCTTTTCGAAGGGACCTGTAGGAGTCAGTACCAAAGCAATGCAGTTTGAGTACTCAATTGAAAAAATTTACAATTCGCTATTTTAGTCACAAACATCTAAAAAAATAAATACATTTGCAAGTGGTTAAGAAGATCAACATCACTCGAAGTGACAAGAATTCACAACACCATCACCACAGTCAGCGTTTATTTTAAACAATGCGCCTTAGTTAAAAATGAAAAAAACACCTTCTATCACTCAGCTAAAAAGTCTGAGTTTAACATTCAACACCAATGAATTACGTTTATGCATTTTTTGACAAAAAAACAGCCCAACATGTTTCATCCCTTAGATTTTTGAGAACACACAGTTGTGGGACTTCTTAAGGGGAAATAAGTGCGCCGACACCTCTCAGGTGATAATGTAGATCTCGGTAAAAAACAATTTCATCTGACACACCACATCTTACAGGGAAAACCACAAATACATGTTTTAATTTGTCAGGTTTTTAATACTAGTGACATCATTTTGAAGTGAATGTTTTACATGAGGTTGGTTAAACATCTCCTTGTAGTTCGCGCCAAGATGCACGCTTTGAATGAGGTGAATGAGGTTTTAGCCTCTTTGCCTTGGGTCTCGAAGTGAGGCTCCTCTTTTCCTTCAGTGACCACAATAAACAGACTCCAACAGGGGGGACCACAACAGACCACTTGACATACACTTCTTGTCCCTGTGGCACTGCACGCTGTGAATGAGATTTTAGCCTCTTTGCCATGGGTCTCGAAGTGAGGCTCCTCCTTAACTGCAGTGGCCACAATAAACAGACTCCAAACGGAAGACCACAGCAGACCACTTGACAGTCAACCTATCATCTGACACCATACTAATATGTAATTGCCTTCAAAAGTGGGGTGTACAAATTAGACAGACCACATGACAACCTACGAATTCTACACCATCGCAAAACCATTTTAAGGCACATATAGATTGTGTAGTACCTCTTTTTTATGTCTAGGATGTATAAGGCAGCAGTCAATCTGGTGTCTTAGTCATATATAGCATCTGTACGAATTCCATGCACCATTTTTTCCTAAAATAAAAAAACAAAAGAAACAGTGTGTCACTCAATCCTCAAAAATGTCATGGTGGGTGTACAGTTAGTATAGTCAATTACTTCATTCCGGGAGCACCGATTACAAGCTTTCCATCGCGGGACCCGTATCGCATGCCTGGTAAAACCAGGTGTGCTTTCCGGGTCCCGCGAGGGGAAGAGGGAGGCAATAATGGGCCAGATGTAATCTGCCCGTTATTATCTCCCTCCCCATTCCCATTGAACCCTATGGGGTCTCAAATGGGGATGGGGAAGGGTTCCTGCATGGAGGACTTACCGGGTCCTCCTATCTCGGAGTAACCCGGTAAGTCCCCATTGAAGGAACTGGTAACGGAGCCCGGAACGGTGGCAGCCAAGGAGATAATAGCTCCATGGCTACCGCCGTTCTCGTATTGATGCCCTTAGATTTCTAAATTGCCAACTCCTACATTGGACTTGTCAGTCCTAAAGCATCAAAGACACATAGAGTCTCATTATAGGTTTGCCGGTCTGTAAACAAGGGGGCTGGAAAGCTCACAGGCACCCTTGTTTCCGGACTGGCAAACTACATGTTTGCCTGTCATGGCCGCTGCACCCAACAAGTCTGACCCTCCCGGGTGCAGCAGTCACGGCAGTCAGTACCATCACGGAAGTAGTTGCACCGTTAGCAACAGTGCCGGCGCTTCTGTGTCCCCACTCGTATGGGGACTTACATTTTACCAGCGCCTGACTTCCAGGGCCACCAGAATTGTAATCTCCCGGTGGTACCCGGGAAGTCAGGTGCCAGTAAAATTGTAGGAGTCTGGAGGCAACCTGCCGGTAGCACCTCCAGGGTTACCGTCGGACTCGTAATGAGGCCCATAGACTCGCCTTCAGTGTCGAGTACACGGCTGGTCATTTTGACAGAAAATTATTTTTTGTTGTCTCACTTGTACGGTTCTTTCCTCCTTAACAACTGCAAAGCCAGAAAAAAAATATTCATAAGCAGTTGCAGTCGGGAAGCATTTGGGCAAGCGTGAAGCCCCTAGCAACTTCAGACATTAAGGAGGGGGGGCCTTTTTCGTGTGTTCCCTAAGTGCCTCTCTTTGTTTGTTTACACTTTTACCCTTGAAGCAATTCAAATCTTTCCAGACATCTAAGAGCCGCTAAAGCCATTGATACCTGTTTGCCCGCCAATATGTGCTGCCAAGGAATTTCTGTTTCTATGAATGTCAAGCTACACACAAACTCGCATACGTAAAGGCACTACATCCGGGCAATACATAGTAAGGTGCTTAAGATTTTCTATTTCATTAGAATTGTTTCAGAAATGGCAGAATGACAACGCCTTGGGTCATTTATTTCGGACACAAATCATGTGTTTGGTCTGTAAGGGATTGAATCTTAACCGCACACATCTATTGCTGTTTTATTTATTTTTTATTTATATGAGCATTTATATAGCGCACAAAACCCACAGGTATCTAGGCGCTTAATCTTACGAGATTGGTTACAGGCATATAATTCAATGTATTCATGAATGAGTGGTTACAGTGCGGAAGTGAGGGTTACCATCTTGTGTTGCATTCTTATCATACAATATCATACACTGTCATGCGTTATTTACAGAGTTAACACAATTTGCACAAATATACGGGCCCTGATTTATTGTATGATTTACAGGAATTACTTATTTCTGCATGTGGCGTCCTATGCTAGATGTGGGATCCTGGGTTCGGTAACAGTTAGTTCGAATCTTGATCGAACAGCAATGTTTTAAGGTTTTTGCGGAAGGACCACAAGGATCTGTCCGTCCACAGTGTTAATGGCAGAGTGTTCCAGAGTTTGGCCACGATCACTTGGAAGCTATAACCGCCAGATTTCTGTCTCCTAAATCTCTGTGTAGAGATTAGGCTGGTGTAGGAGGACTGGGTAGGTCTGTTAGATTGGGTTTTGGCAATTTGACGATGCAATAATGTCATTAACATTAGGGAACTTTATCAAACAAGATGCCAAAGGCACCACACTTATCTGCTCAAGTGCCAAGTGTTCATAAAGGGAGCATTTTCGAGTTGCGGTGCAATTTTCTATCCAATCACTTTGTATCATAGCTAATTTGACCCTACTTGCGTTGTGTATCAGTGCTTTGTTAATTAACGCCACGGCCGATATCAATTCCTCACATTTTAGTGTATCGGCATTGACCATATTGTCTGTGGTTTCTGCAGCTATAGCATCCAGATCGCCGAACTTTCAGAAAACAGCTTAAAACGTTGCTTCTCGCTAAGGCATTCACGCCAAGCTCGGGCGACCAACTAGGACTGACTCCCTAACGACCACCTCAAGACCTACTACTGACACTCCTGCTTCCCAGTGTCATGACCAATGCTTTCGAAGTCTTCTTTGTACTGAGAGTGGGAACAGGCTGTTTACTCTGCACCGCACAGTCCTTGACTGTTCTGTTAGCTGTGCCTATTGAGTGTTCCCCACATCCACTTCTCTATCCCTATCTACCCACCCCCCCCTTTCCTTTTAGCACTATCTTGATATACACGTTTGACGCTTTACAAAACACCCAAATTATCAACAAATAAATACCGAATTTGGGAAAAGGGCTGTACCACAGGATCACTGTGCTAACAGGCAATGCTTTCACCTAGAGCGGGCAGCAAGCTTGCCCAAGATCTGGCAAACAGAAGGTGCTTTGGCATGGTTTTTATGAGTGTTATCAGGGATCTGCGTGATCCTTCCGTCACAGAAAAGTCTGTGACGGAAAAGTTTGCATGGGAAATGTACGCACCACCAAAAGGTGCGTACATTTCCCATGCGAACAAACATTGCAAATCACTAAATTACCCCCAATCCACACCCACAACACACCCACAACACCCCCCACCCACACCCTCAACACCCCCCCACCCACACCCCCAACATAATCATACCCTACTCACCTTTTCTTCAGGCTGTCTCCCTGCAGCACCAGTTCCCTTTCACTTCCGTGATCGGGAACCGGCGCCAGAGGGTCCTTTTAATTTTTAATTTTATTTTTTACGGGGCTGCAGGGGTGTCCCCCGCAAACCCCACTCACTATACTTTTAAGTATAGTGAGTGGGGTGTTTTGCGAAGGGCAGCCCCTGTTTTTATTTTTTCTTCTTTTTCTCGGGTGTACTGCGGGATTGTCCCCCGCAACACCCCGCTCTCTATACCACACAGTATAGTGAGCGGGGTGTTGCGGGGGACACCCACACAGCCCCTGTTTTTTTTTTAATGTCGGGTGTGCAGCGGGGGTGTCCCCTCCAACCCCCGTTCACTATACTGTATAGTATGGTGAGCGGGGTGTTGCGGGGGACACTCCGCACCTCCCGCAGTCTTTTTTTTTAACTTACCTTCAATACACGCTACCACCAAACTTTTGGTGTTCGAAACTATGGTGGTAGCATTTTTCTGACTTTTTGTACGGTCGGATTTTTTTTCTTCGGTCCCATCGTACAATTCCGCTATCAGGCTCTCCGTTCAAGAAAATTGATCTGTTTTTACAATCGAGAGTATATATAGTGGCATAATTCTTATCCTCAGGGTCATCAATATAATTAATTAAATAATGTTTTTAATTCTCTTTGGGGGTAAAAACATGTATAGTGGCTATTTCTGAGGCTTGGATAGGTGGGCATTAACGAAGAGCTAGGTTAATCTGTGGTCCTTTTTTGGGGGTGATTAGGGTCTTAGGGGTAGAGCACATCATCCTTGTGCTGGTCTTTAGAATTCTATGATCACTTCAGTGGGGAATTAACATTTTGGTTGAGGCCTAGGGACTGGTTTATCTAATATACACAGTTAATGTAAATGGTGCTGTGGTGCTCAGACAAAAGATACTACCAAAATCACTCAGTTAAACATCAGCTGTGCACCAGACACCATCAAAGAGAACGCATGAGTTACAATTAAGGAATGATGCGTAAGTACGGCTTCTCTATCATCTACGGAAACCCAGATGAAGTTTGGACTCTGTGTTCGAGAGCTATTTCTGTTACCGCTGCAGTCAAATCCATGATGGCACAAGATTTACCTAAATATGTCATTTGACAAGTTCAAATCATACGGGGCATCCGCCACCAGCCCACTGGCCTGCCGGCCCAGTGGAGTTTTGTGATTTGCATATCCAGCCTATGCAATGCCATGCCCCGGTCATGCCGCTCTGACGCTCTTGACGTCTTTTGTAGGGGCGGCCGCCACTTAGAGCTCAACTCGCCGACACACCTCTCCTCAAGCTCGTGTCATAATTCCCTTTTTTCCAATCCACGACATTCCGGGTGACCACTTGTCACTGATGCAAATTCTGGACAAAGCACCAAATTTAAGGAGCCTGGAAGTTAAACAAAAGAAGGATGAAATGCTTATCAGTAATATGTATGAGAAAATTCTACTTTGAAAACGAAAGAAAACTATGAGGTTGATGGAAAACTGAAACTAGACATTTCTGAAGAACAGATCTGAAACAGAATAAAACAAGATTCAACTACTTGGTTTTTTGATTTCTCATTGTCATGGTTCTCTACCTAGGGGTATGTCCAGCCACAATAAGAAACATTGTTAAACCAAAGAAGTCATTTAGAAATACTACAAGACACGGGATCGTTATATCCTTGACAAATCCTAGTAGGGCGAAACATGTGTTGGCTGATCTAGCGATTGAGTTATCTAAAGGTTTATCTAAGGAAAAGCTTATCTAGAGTCGAGATGTATCAAGTGCTGTATTCAATAGGCATCTGATGTTGCCTGGGGAACACTCCCTGTAACAGAACATCGATTGTTTAATGAGGACTCCCACTTGAAACTAGACATCTTTATCAGTGTTGACAGACCTGTATTACTAGCAATGATTGGAACACCTGATAATGAATTGTAGCAGATTTTGAGTTACATAATGATGAAACTAATACAAAAATAAGAGTAGAGCCCACGAGTCTTGGAACAAAGATTTTCTTATTAAATTCATGAAATTTAAAGAGGCAAATTCAGGCCAAAGGGTCAGGTTTAAGGACAAATATTTGGGATGAAGGGCACAAGCAAAATATGTATTTAATTGTACAAAATGAAGCGAATCTGCATCAAAGTAGCGCCTTCCTTTCTATGAAATGAATACCTCATCAACAGGACTGCCAACTGTGAAGGAAGTCAATGTATGGTCCAAGCAGCCAAGAACTCCAGTGGCGGCTGGTAAATGCTTTAACAGAAGGGGCGGACATATGTCTTGGTAATGAGTACTAGCAAGCAAGCTCCTACACGTGAAGGTTGTAATGTGCAGGAGGGGTTCTTCCTCGACTATTCTATTCAAATAATTGCTTTAAATGGTGCATTTTACAGTATCATTTTGTCACAAATTGGGGCAAAAGAATTTACGAACAGCTATTTGGAGGTAACATGTGAACATTCTCCAATGTCAGCTCACAGTAACATTTTGAAATCCATTTGCAGGATGCCCAAGCGGGCAATGTATCGGCATCACCACTGTAAAACACAATCCATGTGGCCTGTGCCCTTAATATACACCAGAACGGCCAAGCACATGTTCATGACGCCAGTGCTCACAATATATTCCAGTATTGGCACTGTAAGAACACACTGTGTGTCCTCTACTGCCGGTATTACTACCGCTGTATTAACACACTCACGTTGGCTGCGTAGGCAGCAGTCTAGATCTGAGAGCCCCTAACACGGCAATCCCCCTCCTCACTCACCTGCCACTGCCAGGAGGACTCGGTCTCATATCGTGCCTCCTCTTCCTCGTGTCATTTCACAGCTCTGATGCTACTCCCTATTCGTGTTCTGGTTCTGCCTCTTAGGTCTACATCAAAGGAGTAGCTGTGCTGCTTCGCACTTGCACTTGGCCACCCTATAATCCATATTTGAAGAGGAGCCCGCGTGCCATCTTCAATACAGTGGGCTGTGGTCACAGCCCTGTTGTGGTGTGGCTGGGAGCACGGTGAGTGGCTCTAGTGTCCTAAAGAGAAATGCTCTTTGCCTTTAGACTGGACCCAGATGGCATTGATGCCATGTAAGGCCTTGTGCGGTTGCCAAACCACCAACACGCCGTGGCTGTGCCGGGTACCTACTCTGGCGTCTCATGAAGATCTCATGCGATGCCCAACATTTGGCATACAACAGGCATAAGAAGTTTGCGCCTTCTCGGTGTTGGCCCTAAAACCGGGTTATAGAAGACTACCCCCTTTTTAGGAAGAATTTAAAAACTCTCCTGTTTCAGGTCCCCTTTCTGCCCACGTCTTGTCCCTCTGTGATCCCTCCTAACTGCTGCCTTTTCTTCTCCAGTGCCACGAGGCCGCCCTGGGGTTGATAATAAGAACTTTATAAGACCTCGTAACATACATAGGTCTCAAAAGTGTGAAGGGGCTGACGTTTTTGTTTTAGGGGGTGGCAAGACCTTCAATCTGAAGTTTAAATAACAGGTATCCAGCATATCCAAGTACAGGTCAGTTACATCAGAACATTACAGTGGTTGTAATGTTTTCTTTTTTTTAAAGAGCGAATAGGATATGAAAAGTATTGGTTCTGAGGCTGTAGGTTTCTGTTACTCTGTGCTCGGGAACCCCAAGCCTCAAAGGCAAATTAAAAACATATTGAGAGTGAGGCATTTTCCATTGGTTAAATATTCAAGCAGTGCAGTCATAGGAACTGGATTGGACGATCGCCAGATTCCACAACCTGTTGGAGGGGCAGTCCCCAGTATTCCCAGTCCTACTTTTGTCCGCCCAATTGCCCTTGCCTCACTGCTCACCATAGAGAAGGGCGCCTACATTGGCCACTTCTTGGATTTCGACAAAAACGCAATTGACATCAGGTCAGGGTCCCTTTAACTTGGTCACACGAAAGGGGAGGTAGGGCTTCATTTTATAGTGGGAAAACCTATCAAAAGATGTGGGGGTTCCGTGTCAGAGGAGGATGGCAATCTTCAAGATGGCGAGCATTCAAGTTTCACCATGAGAAAGTCATCCAGCATTCTGATCGTGCTGATTGGCCCTTATTAATCAGGACGGAGGCAGTGCATTTCCCACCTGAGGAAAAACTCCTGGCCATTATGTTAACCCTCTATACCTGAACCGACCAGTGGTGGAGCAAGAAGACCACCGATTGGTACATTTCACAGGACTTCGATAGCATGCCTGTCGGCCATTTTGGAACTCAGACTCTACAGGTATCAAAGGAATTACAACATATAAACAAGTAGAGTTGTATATGTATCCCAACTGGGCACTTTTCGGGGATCTGGTATATTTTGGTAGAGAGCTGTGATGAGCTGAGCGAGTAAATTTTCAGAGCTTCCCGCCACCCCGACTCCACACACTTTGTACTGTAAAAGTATGAAAATTACCTCAGGAAAACAAGCATCAGCTTCAAAAAATCATTCACTATTGGTGAAAGACTTCTGGCAGTGCAAAGGCACACTTACCAACACTTACACGTTCGTTGCAGAAGCCTTTTAGGTATTTCCTTCTTCAACGTGAATGCATTTAAATATTGAATGATGGAAGCCAACCCTCTCTTATGATGGCGATGATGCCAGCATTCACGCAATGCTCCTGCTTAAGTGCAGGCCCTTCTTGTCAGCGAGCAGTGAGGTGTGTGTGCGCATTCGTGGTTCCATGCGTGCACGCTTTTGAGCATTCAGGGAGCGGGTGATGACCGTAGGTTGCATTCACAATAGAGCATCCCTCCACACGTCAAAGAAACATTAAAATGTGTACGCGTTTGACTTGGGAGCAAGACATCGCAGCGCAACACATAGCGGGGAGATCCCCATTGGACACCCCCACCTCCTTAGGTCAGAATAATAGTACATTGAAATGAATACACAGACAACTTTTTTAAAGTTCTTTGGAAAACACAAGGTCACAGTTTATTTGGAGCAAGACAACTTGGGACGGTCCCAGCCACATCACAAAAAACAGTCAGATACGGGTGAACCATGTCACCTCTTTAGCCACTGGCCAAACAGTCAGATACGGGTGAACCATGTCACCTCTTTAGCCACTGGCCAAACTGACAAAAACTGCTGGTTATTCCAGCTACACTGGTACTACCAGCAGGACACTCAGGGGCACTGACCAGGAGATTGTTGGCTTAAAGGCCTAAGTAAGGGAGTCAGTGCCCGTCGAGGGATCGGCTCGAGCCCGGCCAATCCCGAGCCGCTGCAGCTGCAGCGTGAAGTCCCTCATTGGCTAGGACCGCCCTGATACTCTGCCTGTAACAAGAGAAGAGAATTAGGAACAACTCATACAACACACTAAACTTATCTTATCACTAATTAACTCTGTTCACCTTATCACTCCTATTGATGATGCGAAAGCCTCACCCTGATCCTACTCTACCACCGGTCTGCACGTATTAACTCCCAGTTACTACCAGTAGGACACTGTCCCATATATGCCACTGGCACAAGCTGACAACGCTTCTGGTTACTACCAGGAGAACACTGATTACTACCAGTAGGACACTGTCCCATATATGCCACTGGCACAGGCTGACAGCGCTTTTGGTTACACTCCAAATCTTACCGACCTTCGACTTGTTTGCCCCAAGACTTTACTATCAGGCGTGGGTGGGTGGGGATTAACACTAGGCGGGAGCTGCAGGGCAAAAGACTGATGGCCTGCCGCTCCCGCCCTTATAAGTGTCCCCGGGGAGATCTGACCGGAAGCCAGGTCCCCGGGGACACCTCTTCCGCCTCGCTGAGGTGGGAGGAAGAGGAGAGGCATGCCCAGCAACCGGAAGGGGGTGGCCAGAGGGGACAGCCCGCTATGTAGGCTGTCCCTCTAGCGCCCCCTGCGGGGGCCGGTCAGCCTCTTAGCGGGGAGATCCCCATTGGACACCCCCACCTCCTTAGGTCAGAATAATAGTACATTGAAATGAATACACAGACAACTTTTTTAAAGTTCTTTGGAAAACACAAGGTCACAGTTTATTTGGAGCAAGACAACTTGGGACGGTCCCAGCCACATCACAAAAAACAGTCAGATACGGGTGAACCATGTCACCTCTTTAGCCACTGGCCAAACAGTCAGATACGGGTGAACCATGTCACCTCTTTAGCCACTGGCCAAACTGACAAAAACTGCTGGTTATTCCAGCTACACTGGTACTACCAGCAGGACACTCAGGGGCACTGACCAGGAGATTGTTGGCCTAAAGGCCTAAGTAAGGGAGTCAGTGCCCGTCGAGGGATTGGCTCGAGCCCGGCCAATCCCGAGCCGCTGCAGCTGCAGCGTGAAGTCCCTCATTGGCTAGGACCGCCCCGATACTCCGCCACGCTTTGATGGTGGCTCCCGCTGCCATCAATGCCCCCAAACCTTAGGACCTTACTTCTCCTTAAAACTTTCCTAAAATCTACATTGTTACCATACTCACCATTGGTTTACTGCAACCAGCCCTCCTTAGCTCACCAGGCGGCTACTACCAGGAGAACACTGGTTACTACCAGTAGGACACTGTCCCATATATGCCACTGGCACAAGCTGACAACGCTTCTGGGTACTACCCGGAGAACACTGGTTACTACTAGTAGGACACTGTCCCATATATGCCACTGGCATAGGCTGACAACGCTTTTGGTTACACTCAAAATCTTACCGACCTTTGATTTGTTTGCCCCAAGACTTTACTTATCAGGCGTGGGTGGGTGGGGATTCACACCAGGTAACTCGTGCGCCACGTCACCTGTATTTGTGTGGGCAAACGTCCGCGACCTAACTTGGCCGGATTGTTGCCCCCCAAATGACTTAACCGCCTTGGTGCCCGCCTCCCCCTGGAGTCCCCAGCGAATAGCAGGCAGCAAGGAATGCCACCTCATTCCAGGAGTGCCGGCCACACACACCCTCGGTACCCTTGAATCCCAGGTTGTGGCCGATCGTCCATTGCTTAGCCCTTTTTTTTTTTTTTATTATTTTACACGTGTCACAAATGAGTGGCCGATCAACCACACTGCGTCATCTGCGGGGAAAAAACATACCGCACCATACGTTTTTTGATCCCCCAGGATCCAACCCGCCCAACTACCCAGCCCGGCCCTTGAGTGCTCTTGGTATCTAGTATTCTTCTGGGAATGCACTGTGCTGGGGGCGGACATACAATCGATAACGGCCCGACTCCCACCTCCCCACCTTCATGATCGCCCGTGGAGACATGCCCTGCTGAAAGGCAGTGGTAGCTGCGCCTATCCTGAAACTATGGGTAGACCACCCCTCCCCCTGAATTCCCAAGGCCTTCAAGGCCATTGTCAGCACCTTGCGAAATTGAAATACAGAGAGGGGGGAAGTGTCGGCGTGGGTTAGCAGGGGGCCAGCGCTTGTAGCTCTTATTTGTATAAACCTCTAGAAAAGGTGCACAGGGCAGCAATCCGCCAGGGGGGGCCCCCATGTAGGCATATGTGAAAACCTTTTCCCTGCTGATCCGTCTTGCTTTTCCTCAACCATATACTGACCCCTTCCCCTGAGTCTTTGTGGAACAGGGATACATCACCCAAAGCAATGTCCCCCCCAGATGTGTCTTTCTTGGATGCAGAAACTAGCTCACTAATCCTAAAGGCCCCAAAAAAGGCCCATGCGAACGCCAACCTGAATAGAGCCGTTTCGTATTCGCCAAAGCATATGCTAGGTAATATGGCCAACAACCTCACCATTAACCCAAAGTCAATTGGTTTGCGCACGTCCTCAGACCTTGGCTCCGAACGGGCCCAGCCTTTCAATGCCGAGCGCACCAAAAACCCCTTTGTGGGATCACCCCTCCCCTCCAACTTGGAGTGGAAGGCAACCGCCGCCAGGTGCGACGCCGCCCAACTCTTTGACAATCCTTCTGAGTGCGCCCAAACCACTAAAGTGCGTACCTGTTCCTCCGCGGTCTGTTTTTCACACTGTAGATAAGAAATCACCTCTCGAACTTAATATACCTTGCTGGTATCTGCATCTTAATCGATTAACACTAGGCGGGAGCTGCAGGGCAAAAGACTGATGGCCAGCCGCTCCCGCCCTTATAAGTGTCCCCGGGGAGATCTGACCGGAAGCCAGGTCCCCGGGGACACCTCTTCCGCCTCGCTGAGGTGGGAGGAAGAGGAGAGGCATGCCCAGCAACCGGAAGGGGGTGGCCAGAGGGGACAGCCCGCTATGTAGGCTGTCCCTCTAGCGCCCCCTGCGGGGGCCGGTCAGCCTCTGGTTTGAATCCCGATTCCACGCTTAGAAACAAGACAACGCAGCACAACACACGTTCGAATCCCGATCCCGCGCTTAGAGACTGGTCACTGATATTAAGTGCGTTGTACGGCATAAATAATTAATTAAAGGTTGATTGGTTTTATCGTTTTTCATTCAGCTGTATTGTCGTTCATTCAGCATGTTTGGGGAGGGGGATAGCTCAGGGGCCTTTGGAAGCAAGACAACGCAGCTCAACACAAGTTTGAATCCCTATTCCACGCTTAGAAACAAGACGGCGCAGACGAACACAGGTTCAAATGATGGTCCTGCGCTTAGAGACTGGTCTCCGGGATTAAGTGCGTTATGAAAGAACAATCATAATCTATGGCAAGCCTATTGCCTGATTGTATTGTATTGGCCATTTATATAGTACCCTTTCCCCATTTGTATGGCCACAATGCACTTTGTGCTTGGAACGCCTTTGGGGACTGTAGTCCATGTGTGGAAGATTCTGACAGTTAACTTTAAGATGCGTGTGTGCATTTTGCCAGGTTAGGACTCTAGGTGGCCTGATTGACTGAGGTCATAGACCTTGGGCTGCGTCAGTGGTTTTAAATCTCGTCAGAGGTTATATTGAGGTTCATCAGTAGTACTGCATGGGCCAAGTGGGACGTCACGATTCGCAGGCGTTCCTAGGCTCACCTGTGTTTCCACTTCGCCACTGATGTCTTCACCGATGTAGTCCTAGAAATCGTCAAGGAAGTGCGGTCGGATGTGATTGGACTTTGCTCTGCAGTCGTTGCCGCGTGTGTCTCTACTTCCCATGGGTGTCCTTCCACGCTTGTAAAGTGGGCTGCGCTTGTGGTGGTGGAATCTTAACTATTGCTTGCAATGCGAAGGGGGCCTTGTCGATGGGTGACTGTGAGCGGGGTTGCTTCACATGTCGGTCTTGTTTTTCCTCGCACATGTCTGTTCTTGACTAAGATGGTGTCTCCCAGCTTGACTTCCGATACCTATGGTGTGAAGCGGTGATCATAAGGTCATTTAGGTTCGCAATGCGTCTACTTGTTTGTCATTGGTGCAGATTGGAGCACATATATATATATATATATATATATATATATATATATATATATATATACACACACATTTTATTGTTGCGTTTTTAGTCTGCAAAAAACCTTACACAAATGTAGAAAAAATATCATATAAAATACATAATTAATAAGAAAAGAAAAAACAATCCATAATACATCATATGCGCCTGTCTATACAATTCATCACAGAAAATAAGAACAACATCAAACTAAATGCAGAAGATGTTAAAATACAAGTTCCCACACAAAAGAATATCTTTTACAAAGCCAAATTCATTTGCCCCAAGCCTTTAGTTTTACCCTGCAAAAGTGCATTGAGTGCCACAACTAGGGATATGTTTAGACCCCACATACATCTATTCCAGAATCGATTCACTGAAAGCTCTGAATCTTTCTTAAACCTATCTTTAAGGGTCAAAGTGCGTATTGGCTCAAAATACAAACAACCAAGCACTAAATGCTTAAGTGTCTCTTGAGAGTTGGCGTCCCTGCAAAAGCGACACCTCAGATCTAGGAATTCCAACCTAGGACCAGTGTTAGTGCCCCAATTGATTATCCTCTCTAGGGTCGGTAACTGGTTGAGCCTAAAACGCATATAACTTGTTCTTCCTTTCTCACAAGGAAACCTCTGCAAATAAAGGGGCAAGCATTCCCTTGCGTGGCAAAAATTAGAGTAATCCTTATAAGAGCCATATGAATTAACACAGTCAACCGTTTCCACCCAGTCAGCCTTAAGGAGGAACCTCTTCACCAATCCTGGCCGTTGTGTTAGATCCTCTATAGTAAGTCCTAATGATAAAAGTATTACATTAATTCCATCACAGAACTTTATCATAGAGGGAACTGTTCCGGCTCTGGCCACCTCTCTTAGGGTTTCGTACAGAGAATTTTGAGGAGGATCAATTATTTTCTTATACAAGGAAAGTTGTTTCCAGAGATACCTCGCTTTAAGGGATATGAGGCACAACTCATGGCTAATAACTGCGTTGGGCACAGCCATCGATAAACCCAGTAGCTCTTTCCACAGCTTTCCTTGGATCATATTGAGTGATGAACTCAAATCATGGGTACAGATATCAAGGCCATAAAGCAAAATTTGCTCGCATTTCGCTAAATAGTAACGCCTTATAGGGATCATGGAGACTCTGCAGACCTTTACTCTAAAAAATTTCATCTGAACCTTAAGTTTGTAGACACTCTCTTCAAGACTGGGTTTCCATTGCTTCATACTGACCCTATTTGTGAGGAAATACCAAAAGTATGTAATGGCCTGTACATGGTCTACTGGTGCTTCTCCCATGCTCCACTTACATGTTTGGATCTTTCTTTTTTTGTGAAGACCAAAATCTGCGATTATGATGCATTGGGCATAAGGTTGTTGGCCACAGCACAGTGATAGAAAAGATGCATTTTCTTCCTAAGACCCCCAGGGGTATGATCGAAAAGGATGAAATCATCAGCAAAGGCCATCCACTATCGCCATCCTCCCCAATCTGGCCGGTGCGATCAAAGGTCCCTGCCACACTCCCTCCACATTGTACATGTATAGATTGAAAAGAATAGTTGTCAGTGAACAGCCCTGCCTGACCCAACCACAAGTGGCTATTTCGCCAGACAGGGCATCCTCCCTAGTCAAACGGACCCTGATCGATGTCTAAGTATGGAGTAATGCAAGAAGTTGGACTATCTTACGAGGGATCTTTAAAGCCAATATTTTTTACCACAATCTCGATCTAATTACTCCATCGAATGCATTTGAGAGGTCCAGTGATGCTATAAACACATCCCCAATATCTGCTTGATGAACCGAATCTCTAAGGTGAGCCAGAATCGTTGCATTCAGATTGGTTCCTAACTCCTCCCTAAAGCCCACTTGGAATTTGCTGAGATGTTAATTATGTCTGACCACTCTGTTGAGGTCCCTTAAAAGCAGGATGGCAAAGACTTTACTTGCCGCATCAATGAGCGCTATAGGTCTATAATTACTTGAATTCAGGACCCCCCCCCTTTTTGTAAATGGGCACAATGATAGATTGGACCCAGGAAGCTGGTACAGTGTGGGTCTCAAAAATATGATCAAATACAGGTTTTAGAAGAGTAACCCATAGTTCGGGGGCAGCCTTGATAACAAAAGGTAGGATACTATCAGGGCCCGGTGCTCTAGATGGCTTCAGTTTATGTATTGCCCATATGATGTCCTCGTAGTCCCAAATCCAAGTTAGACTCTTTTTCAAATTTCGCAGGAAGAGCAAATTTATTGGACTAGAAAGTAGTCCAAGCCGCAGCTTGGATGGGACAGTCTAAGTTATCCTTAGAGGGGACCAAAGTTCTATTAACAATAGACCAGAATGAGCCATCCATGCCCTTACAAAGATTTTCCATCATAGTCTGATGAGAGTTCAAGTAATGGTCCATCCTAAGTGATTTCACAAGATTTTTGTGTTTCATGATTAACTTTTTCTTTAGGACCATAAACTCCCTTAATGATAAACACTGTTTTTTAAGAGCTGCCAGTTCCCTTGCTTTGTTGATTTTTGAATTGTGGATTCTATCATCCCATCTGAAACTCTCTGGTTTATTGATGGTTTTATTACCCACTTAACTGATTTTGTAAGCACAGGTAAGCATGATGTTGTTATATAAGTTATCTCCACATGGAAGTAGGCTATCTCTGAGCTCAAAATCAGAGGCTTCTGATAAATATTCTGTGAGGAGTCTGTTGAATCTCTTAATGGTATTGTGGTTCCAGTTAACCGATCTGCCTTGATTTGCCAAAGAGAGACCCACAAGGATTGGTCTTACTTGTATTGCCGGGAGGGCCAAGGTCAAGGTAAAGGCTAGTAGGATCTGGTCCCCCGAATCCATGTCTATGTGAATCAGGTTCGCACAGGTTACTTTTAAACCATTAGACACATAGATGAAATCAATCATAGAATTGTAGGAACCCCTTCTCTAAGTATATTTAGATTGTGTCATATCAGAAGGGTGGTCTAACATATCCAAATCCCAACCTTCCAAAAAGGTAGTCCATCGTATCCCCCGGCAAGGTTAGGGTAAAGGATCTTAGGAATAGCTTACCTATCGTTCCACTTCGTACCTTCTGCACACAGTGAATTAAAATCACCTCCCAACACAATGCAATGTCCAAACCCTTTCTCACACCATTCCCCTAATATTTTGCTAAGAGACTCCTCCACTGTCTCGATGGGTACCTTTGAAGGATTCCAGTAGAGGTTCAACACCACTAAAGGGTGTAAGAATGTGTCAGCATCCAAAACGATACCCAGAAGCCAGTCCATGCTACATACCACCTCACACTTAAACGGCAAGTTGGAATCTATGGCTATCGTCAATCCCCCACTGGGACGTCCCACCGTAGCCCTGGACGCAGGGTGGGAAAATGTGTAAAAACCCTCTAGGCTCGGATGATCGAGCATCATTGTTTCCTGGAATAGGTAGATATTAGGGCAAATATTATTTAGATTCGTACCCAAAAATGTATTAGGATTCATACTACCACAAGTATTCCAGGAAATCACTTCTATCTTAGTCCTGTCACTCACATTCTGAACCTTGTCTCAAACTCTCTAACATTTTGTGGGCTGGCTGAAACCAGGACCAATCCTGGCCATTACTCAGGGGACTAGAAAACAAGGACGGAATGGGTGCAGAAGTTATAGCAGGATTAGAGCCTATATTTACCATTGGAACCACTAAATTCGCAACTGGTTCCTTATATGCGAGAAAAATATCAGCCTCCTTGGTACTAGAAAGTGTCCGCAAATTAAATCCCAGGGATTCAAGATTCTTTTCTTGGCTCTAACCATGTCGGCCACCATCTCCGAGTGGAAGTTACACACCATACGGAGATTATTATGGGCTGGAAGAGAGATGGCGTCTATATCATCCGTGGTGATAGAGCGCAATAAGGGGAAGATGTTTAATAGATGGCTTCTATTTAGGTTGGCTACTTGATCTGACTTGTTGTTATTTATCCAACCGATAATTTTTCCCGTGTTAGTCACGGCAACCGGCTGATCCGGGCCTAGAATCTCTTTGTTCTTGTCAAGAAAAGATTTCTCCATATTTGTAGCGGCTATCTCTAACATATTGTCACCTTATATCTTAGTAGTGCCTGTAAGCACAACACACGTCATCTCGGTGTTACAGACCGGCCCACTATATTTATTTATCGCAATCTGTGCCCCGATTATCTGCTGGCCTGTCGAGGATGACTCGCTTAATTTAGGCGCTATGGGCTGTATACCCAACATATAAAGAGCCCCCGGTTGTTGTAAGCCAGTAGACAGTCTGGCATGCTTGGTACTGACTCTTTTGCCAAAGGCCGTCATCTTGGTTTGTTTGGTCTGAGGGCGGTCTTGAACAAGCTTAGGTTGATTATCATCCCTCTCCTCTAAGATTTGCACCTCTTCATCATTTCTTATTACCCTATCAACCAAAGGCTCCCCTTTTGACCCTACCTCCAAGTGGGCCAAATCGCCACTCTTAGGGTTTTTATCCAAAGAAGACATTTAGGGTTGTTCCTTTTGGGTGAGTATACTTCTAACCGCTTTGAGATTTGAGTTCCTACCCTTAATTTTCACATCCAGCATATTTTTAGTTTTCTTAGGCATCCTAGCTCTTTTTTCCCCTTTTTCCTCCTGTGGACTGGTGACTGTGGAGTCTCATTGATGTCATAATTAGATACATCATGAACCCCTTCACTTTGTTTTTGTGAGTTCAGACAATCAGATATTTCCTCCTGAGGTAGTTCCACTTCTTTTCTGGGGTCATTAGATTTTTCTTTACACTCGAACCCTTTGGACTGGGGAACCAGATGCTCCTCGCCAGATTCTTCTCTATTAATACTCGTGGTAGGCCCAACCTCGGGCGATTCAGTGGCTATAACCGGACTTGGCCTCACCTCCATACGTCCCATTGCATCCAACAAATGAGATGGACTATCTAAAACATTAGTCCTCCCGCTTTCATTGGAAATCTCTACAATAGTACAACCAAGACATACATTTTCCTCTACTCTTCCTCCCTTATAAGATGTAGATGGGCGTTCACCTGAGATCATACATTCTAATAGTGTATTGAGCTTTGCGTCCATCGTGGACAGCCTAATATTTTCTTCGACCCTCCGTCTTTCCACCTCTTTCAGATTTATATCATTCTTTGCTTTGCCCTGTACGAGCCCCTCCAAGAAGGCCAATCGTGTAGTTAATTCATTGAAGGCCGATTGTTGCCCCACCAGGACGCCACCCAAGTTTTCTTGAGTCTCACTCAGGGTTTTAAGTGCTAAATGTAACTACTGTGTAAATTAGAAAGAAGAGGAAACAAAGTATCCCCAATGCCTTCATTGTCAAAGGGATTTTTCTCTATTGTATTCTTATTGGGGGTATAGTTTTGGTGGGGATCGCCTCAGGTTCCAGAGGCCTAGCCCCCTTCTTAGTCTGAGCTTCTAAACCCTCCCATGATTCAGTTTGAGTTCCGCCTTCTTTAACCTCAATTAATGGGGCGACCTTCTATGGATCATCAATATTCTCTATGAAAGATAGCCCTATGGCTTTGTTAGCCCCTATAAGATCTGTAACAGTTTTATTTTTTGCCATTTTTTTTGGGAAATATACGATAGCAGCCCCCTCTGAGAGACTCCTTAAACCCTTACGACTTGATTGTGTAAGTCTTATAGGCATCTCTAGATCAATAATTTCTTTTAATAGGTTTCCGGTTGCATCAGCCATTTGTATAAATGAGTCATTCTTATCCTCCCCACACTCTCTATGTGTGGGTCTTTGCTGACTCGCGGTGGAGACATCTTTCAACTCACACTCCTAATCCCCAACATAGGGTAAATCTTGTCCAGTCTTATCTTTGCTGTTCCCAATTATAAACACTGTGGCAGAGTGCTGGGCGGTAGGGGTTTTATCTACAGTCTGATAACCTGTAGTTCCTTCCGCCTCCCTCCCACTAAAGGAGTCAAAACCTGACAGAAATTTCCCCTTCATATTTCCTGGTAGGTTTCCCACTTGACGTGGTGTGGATGCATGAAAACATCCCACCCTCCTGATACCTGGGACACATTCCTGTAGACATTCTGCATCAGTCAGCTCATGTCTGCTAATAAAGATGCCCTCATTACCCCTACAGGCCTCTTTAGCCAAAATACTAATTCTTCCCAGAGGTATATGACCATCATTCAGATCTGGCAAGGTTACAGCAGTGGGGTAGGGGGGGCGCTCCCCTACCTATGTCTGTTTAAGGTGTTCCGTGAATACTATATTCTCACCCCCTAACAAGATTTGGCTGTCAGAAGGAAAAACAGCAGGCTCACCATCTTTGGGTAACTCAACCATTTCCACAGCCCCAGATGGTGCAACCTGTTGTGTCTCCAGCCCCTTTATTGTATGCTCCTCAGAGGTGCCAAAGCCACTTCTCAAAGCTGGCATACTTCTACTTTGGACACCCTGAAGATATAGAATTGAGGCCCCCACTCCGAGTACCTCGAGACATAAAGGGTTAGAGCCGTAAAATAGGGGCTATATACAAATACCTTTTCTATAAAAGGAATATGTCCTAAAACGTAGCTGGGCCTTTACAAGTAAGCTTCAATATGTCCAGCTATAAGATGTGAAAATATCCTAAAAATATTTATAAAAATCATAGAAAATGTTAAAATTTAAAATATAGTGAGACAAGCAATGTGTGATGAACTATTCAAAAGAGATAAAACCAACCTCTAAGGGTCGCAACACAGTAAATAAAATAATAACCGATCAGGGAGAGGAAACCTTGCAGCCTCTTATATGAATGTATAGGTTAAAATACAATCTAGATGATAAATGAAGCCCACACGGAAGGGGTTCTATGTGATTTCATCAAAGGACTTTTCATCGCAGGGTTTTTTGTCGCATATTTTTTTGGGGAAAAAAACCCAAAAAACATCGTTTTTTTTTTTGGGGGGGGTTACCCCGCCAAACCCCCATCCGTTTAATTATTTTAATATTCCCCTAGACACACACCAAATCGTTCCGAAAAAAAAATCGCGGCAAAAAACCCTGCGATGAAAAGCCCATCAATGAAATGACGGTATACCACAGAAGGTGCAGAGTAACTGGCCGTTCGGGGAACGCCCAATGGCTTGGTGAGCTGCCTTAGTCCGTCTCCCCCCCCTCTGGACTGGCAAATGTCAAATGACTACCTTCAAGTGTGTGTTCGATCGAGATTAAGGCTTTCCGCCACTTCAATGCTGGTGACAAGAATTCAAACAGTCGGTCGCTCAAAGAGTCTCACCTTTGCAGTTACGACCGGCAAATTAGCATGTGAATAGAATGTTTCAGCTTTCTGAGCAGCTTCGTCTTGAGCACTAATGAGGCCCAAATTTGCAGTTCCAATATGTATATATAGCGATGAGAAGGATCAAAGGAGCAGAACTCCTGCAGTCTCCAGTAGTTAATTTCGTCAATAGGATAGAGGTGATAATAAAGGCAGTTGCCTTATCATCTGTTCAACTAAGCGCTGGCTGCATGAGGTGCTGTAATGATCTAATATGAAGTACTCTCTGTTATGGGCCGTTGGAGCGGCCTTAATTAAAGACAGGAGTCGGCGTGTGGAAACATCCTTTATTCACGGGCTCCACCAAACAAGTGCCTTTCCTCCCAGGCTCCCTCACATTCATACGTCACTTCCTGTGTGACGTTCCTGGCCACGGGGCTGCCTTAAAGGGGCAGCCCGAGGCAAAAACACCCCCGGACAAATGTCCTTGCAACTATAACAGTGAACTGTCTTTGAAACATTAACTTCAAGCTAGGGTTAAACTGTCAACATTCCTCCACTAACCTCGGAGGCCTCTTGATCGTTCTTTGGTGTCATCCTCACGACCCTCGATATGGGTCGCCGTCAACCTCAGAAGTGAGACTTGGTTGAGGAAGAGTTTGTGGCTCGAGTGGGACCCACTCCTCATCTCGAATGTCAGTCTCTTCTGGGCCTGGGTCAATGGGTGGTGGCACATCTTCCACTCCTTTCGTGGCATGCTTGAAGAGTGAACTGTTCCTTGTCACCTCCTTTTCATCATTTGCAGCCGTTATAATGGTCCGCTTTACCGCTATCACTTGCAGCGGGTTCGGTGAAAACAACGGGTCTGTCTTTTTGTGGGTAGCTTGTTGCACCCACACTTCGTCTCCTATTTGGAAGTCTTTTGGTTGGGCTCCTCTCTTTTTGTCGACTTGTTCTCGGGATTTCTCCTTTCTCGCCCCATCTCTGCGGATGACCTCCAGGTCTGGTTTTGGTCTCAAAGCTGGATTATTTAGGACCCTGGTCCTGACCCTGTATTTTACCATGAGTTCAGCTGGGGTTTTGTTGGTCGCTTCATTGGCTGTATTTCGATAGTCTCTCAGCATTCTGCATAATGCTTGATGAGGATCAGCTCCTTCGAGACGTGCTCTTTGCATTGTCTTTTTCAGATGGAGGCCATGAACCTTTCTGCCATGCCATTGGCCTGAGGCCATCTTGGCGATATTTTCTGGTGACGAAACCCCATGTGTTTGGCGAATACGCTGTAAGCGATATTCAATCAACACTACAGCCAAGTCAATGACTAGTCTGGGATGCTGAGGAAAACCCTTATTGATGTATTTTTATGTCCAGTTCAGTACTCTGGATGACAACCCTTGTATAACACCCCCCTCTTAGAATCCCCCTGACCCCACTGAGCCAAGAAGTAGGTTTGTTTTGCAAATTAAAAGGTTTATTTGAAAATTTAAACAATATATATATATATATATATCACACTTCTATAAATAAATTGATAATGGATATTACACTTGTGAATATGAGCAGTAATCAGCAAGAGGTAACTTATGAATAGGAACAGAAGAATAAGGTGGGAAAGAATGCTTTATATGGTTCAAGGAAACGCAATGATGAATGAAATGCAGTACAGAAAATAACTTGATATGGCTTCAACAAAAGACAATGTAATCACTTTTCCTTGACAATTCACTCCCCCCCCTATGCAATGTAAGAAATGGAAGGAGAGCACACAGTCTTCAAGAATCCCAACACAATGCAATACGAAATGCAGTTCCCCCCCAGCAAGCTTAGAGGAAAACAGGTAGAGGTTTGAAACACAGGCCCAAAAATGCTTTGAATGTGATGACAATGAAGTGAGAAATGTGCTAAAAATGCTTTTAATTCCCTCTAGATATTCAGGGTGAGTGAGAGATGCTTGTTGGTATTAGTTCAGGCTCACTTTAGCAATGCTCTATGAGTTATTACCAGGTTGCAAACAGATTTTAACAAAGGAAAGAATGGAGCTGCTATTTTGACAAGTGGAGAAATTGAGCCAAATCGCAAATCGCTGTAAATTTAGAGTGCGTGAATCGCGATTGCGGTAAAAGTATAAGGAGTCGGTTCTAGGTCCGTTGGAAAGCCTAGAATCACAGCTTTAAAATGAAAGTTACATTTCGTTCCTAGCCCAAACGGTTCAAGAGATACGGACGATTTAATAAAGGTAGATTTTCGGATTTAAAGTAAAACTCAAAATGACAGGTGACAGCTTGCAGCTTCAGAATTACAGATGACAGTATTACTAGGAGGCAGTTCTACTTAGGTTAAAATAGTTTGGATTAGATTATTTTAACTAAGAGATTGGGTTCTGCACAGTTCTGGCGAATACTCACTCCTAATTTTGAAATGAATGGGCCTCGTCACGGACCTGGTCAACTGGACTGGACTTCGGTTCTCTCTGCTCGGCGGGTCAATCAGGCACCGGTTCTGCTCACAGCGATCCGGATCTCTGGTTCTGCTCACAGCGGTCTGGGTCAGCTCTCTGGATACAACGGCCTGTGGTTCTCTGGATCTCTTGTCTGGTCTCTGGCAATTGTTCTTGACAAAGAATTCAAACAGCTCGCCCGGCTGTGGAATAGTTTGCAAATGATTTTAAGGATGCTGAGGCCTGCTGAGAAGAGTTCTCAGTTTGTGGGTTTAGGCCCTTGCTTTAAGTTCTGAAGTAAATTTCTGGTCTCTGAAGATTGATGGATGTGAAGTCTGGAGTCTCCCGGCAGAGCGTCCCGCAGAAAATGGAATTGAATGTCTCTACCTGTCCCAGCAGTCTCTTTTTATGTGTTTTGGAAGTGGGTGTGTGCATGGCATAACTGAGCCTGCACCTCTCTACTTGTCATTGGCCCAATTCTCCCCTCTCCCATGATTGGGGGAATTGGGTTGTGAGTCAGAGTGATGAGGTCTGTTTATGGGTCAGAGGATCCTCCCCTGGTCAATTTGCCCACAAATCTATATTTGATTCAAATACATATTTCCCAGGTACACAAGTGGTTGACATTACATGTACATATGGCACCTTGCTTAATGTAGTCTCTGTTCCACCTCTGGCGTTTCTAGGAGCTTGCATTCAAAAATGGCAACTTATTTTCGATTTTAGTAGGTTGTGCAATATGGGATTTTCATCAAAAATTATACAAAGGTACATTTCCCTTCCACATATATCCCAGTAACTTTCCATGTCTCTAGCTTAAACACATTGTCTACAATATTCATAATTAGCGGGGTTTTGCCCCAGAACATGGTACAAATTGGAGTTTGGACTCAAATCGTGAGGGCATTTTTCAAACTAAGACTCTCAAAGTTGTACATTCCTGTCATTTAGTTACAATAAGTTATCACTATTTCTATAAAATATATATTTGTTGCAATTCAACTCCCCAAGTGTATGGGTCCGCCTCCAGAAGTCTGGGTGGGTCAGTGATCACATGTCTCTCCTTGCTGGCAGAGGGCTGTTGACAGGAAACACTCAAAATTAACATACCCCATTCAACAGAAAGAGCCTTTTGTGTGGGCTTCAGCAGGCTGCCTGGAAGTCTCTCCTCAATCAATCAACAGGGTCATGTGATATCCTGCCTCCTGGTGTGGAAATCTCTGAGGTGTTAAGAGTTCTCAGCCTCTTGGCCTCTGGGAACAGCAGGTGGCTAAGATTTTCAATTAACCAACAAGCTTTGAAGTCCCTGCCCCTCTTGCAACTCCTAAATACAGTTTCCTTGTCAGAGTTTAGACCGCTAGCGCCACCTTTGGGAATTTGTCGGTACTGCATACATTTTTGAGTTGTCTTGATTTACTGCATTTCAATAGAGTGGTCTTTTGCTTGATAGTATAGGACCCTTGCTTAACATTGTTTTGATGGCATCCTTACAGTAGAGTGGTGATGTGGAACCCCCCACAAGAAGGTTGTATCTTTGGAGTGGTCTCGTGCCAACTGCGCAGTTCTCCTATTCTGGCGTGAATGTGGGCGGCGATAGCTCATCCCCACATCCACCCAGTCTATTGATTTAGTTTGTTCTGGGATAGAATAATGGGCGGCGACAGCTCATCCCCACATCTACCCAGTCTATTGATTCAACATGGGTAAAAATCCTTGACAACGCCAAATTCATGCCCACTGAACGGTGGACCTTTGTCTGATTTGATCACGTCTGGAATCCCCCATTCGCTGATGATCTCGTCAAATGTTGCCGCCACATGTGCGAATGCTGTGGACTTTACCCGTTTCACAATGGGAAATCGTGAGTGCTCATCGATCAGCAGCAGTAGATAATCTCCTGCTTCCATGGGGCCATAGAAGTCTGTTGCGACCCGTTCCCACGGGTGATCTGGAATGGATGTTGGTTGAAGTGGGGGTGGAGGTTCTGGTTTGGTAGTACATTGGCATGCCGTGCAGTTCCGCACCCACCAGTCGACCATATCGTCCATGAAGGGGAACCACACGTGGCACCGTAATTGTCTCTTGGTGTTTTCTGCTCCTCTGTGGCCTTCATGGGCTGTCTTGATGGTATCTACTCGCAATGTGCTGGGGACGACAATTTTGCAACCTCTCAGCAGAATGGCGTTGTCCTGAATTGCTAGTTCCGAGTGCACTCTGGCTAATCTTTCGAGCTCGTCCCGACTTGCCCCGGGGTGAGCTTGGACTGCTCTCTTGAAGTCTTTCCACTTGTTATTTCCTGTCAGGCTAATGGCTAAAGCCATTGACGGGTCCGCTGCTGAGGCTGTGGCCACAGTCTCAATGGAGATGGCTGGGGGCAGGGCGTTGGCTGTGACATAGTTAATGTATTCTGAGTCCCCTTTCCTTTGAGTCGGGACTCCCACCGGGTGTCGCGACAAGTAGTCCACAGGGTTGTTTTCACCCCCTGGTCTGTGGACGATTTCGAAGTTGTATTCCTGCAAATGGATTCCCCACCTCTCGATCGATTCTGGGGGGCATTTTGGTCCGTGGGTTGCCGAAGAGAGACAGGAGAGCTTGGTGGTCAGTGATGAGTGTAAATTTCTTGCCAATGATGAAGTGATGAAAGTGTTCGCAAGCTCACACGGCCGCCAGGCTCTCCTTCTCTGCCTGGGAATAAGCGGATTCTGACGCTCTGCAGGCATACGCAACCACGTGTCTTGGATGTGTGTCTTGGCCACTGGTCTGGGTGAGAATGGCGCCTAAACCCACCGGACTGGCGTCGACGACGATTTCAGTGTGCCATTCAGGGTCAAATTATGCCAGTTTTCTTGCTTCCGCTAGGGAGTGCTTGATGTCATCGAAAGCAGTCTGGCACTCCTCCGTCCAATGGAACGGAGCATCTTTCTGCAAAAGGTGTCGTAATGGGTCAGTCATCGTGGCAAATTGTGGTATGTAGCGGGCACAGTATCCGCCATGCCCAGTAACAACTCCTTCTCTGATCCATCCTCACTAGCACACACCTACAACCAAACAATGCAAACTGCCATTGATTGCATAGCACCTCTCAAACTTAGAAAGGCTAAACCTCAAGCCTATCTCAACTCATGGTTCACACCACAGCTAAGATCGCTCCGCAAAGCCAAACGCTGTGCCGAAAATCGATGGAAAAGCCACCCCTCAGACGAGCATAAAGACAGTTTCCTCCTAGCCTCACTCTCCTACAAAGATGCCATCATCACGGCTAAAAAGGAATCTTTCAACAACCGCATTATACAAGCCGACTCGAACTCCAAGGAACTCTTTAAAATCCTAAGAGAGCTTGAAACTCCAGTCGCCCCCCCTGACACATGCGTGAAAGATAGTAAATGGTGCGCCAACATCCAAGCAGCCTTACTAAATAAAATCTCCACACTACAAGACAAAATCAAAGATAAACAGGACAGCCTAAAGCGCGACAACCACGCTCATTCCCTCACTAAGGCCCCCTTACCAGACCCTACTAATATCACACCTTTCGCATTCTCTCCACTTACCATGGCAGAGGTAGAAAATATAATTCTTAGAATTAAGCCAACTAACTGCCAAGGTGACCCGTGCCCAGCCCAGACTATCAAGGACTCAGCACATGAGTTGGCTCCATTCATCACGGCCTTCATCAACTCTTCCTTTCAAACAGGCATTGTCCCGGACAATCTGAAGGACGCTTGGGTTATCCCACTGCTTAAAAAACCTTCCCTAGACCCGAACATTCCCACTAACTTCCGACCTATCACCACCGTACCATTCCTGCTCAAGATCCTAGACCGTGCCGCATACTTTCAGATCCAAAACTACCTGGAAACTAATAACTTGCTAGGTCTACGACAATCTGGCTTCCGCCCCAGACACGGGACAGAGACCGCTTTATTAGACCTTAAAACTCAAATCGAGGTTCTAAAGGATCAAGGCAAATTAGCACTGCTACTACTTCTCGACCTCTCAGCCGCATTCGATCTGGTCAACCATCAGATCCTGTGCGAGCACCTCCATTCAGCGGCCAACTTCTCTTCCTCGGCTGCGGCTTGGATCAAATCCTTCCTGAGCAACAGATCCATGAGAGTCTTTGCCCCAGCCGCAGCCGCGGACCCCTCCCCGATTCACTGCGGCGTTCCTCAGGGATCTTGTGTGTCACCTACACTTTATAACATTTTCACGAAACCACTCTTTGATGTACTTGACTATCTGGGTGTCTCCTATACCAACTATGCGGACGACACCCAGATACTCATCCCCATCACTGGTGATTATCTAGGTGACACCAAAGCCCTTAACGACATCTACTTGGTCATCCAGGCCTGGATGGCCCAACATCAGTTGTGCTTGAATGATGACAAGACGGAGCTCCTAATCTTGGGCACTGCACAACGTCTGAGCAGACTAGAACCGTCCTATCAATCATTCAACATAGATGGTAATATCATTCGTGTCTCAAAAGATACCAAAACGTTAGGTTTCTACCTTGACGCCACACTTTCATTAACCCGACAAACGAATGCTGTCAGATCTGCGTCTGCATACACATGCAAACTCATCGCAGCTTGCAGACCTTTCCTCACTACGTCTAACAGCGTTACGCTAGCGAGAACCCTTATTATGGCTAAAATTGATTACTGCAGTGCTCTTTACCTTGGCACCAGCCAAGAGAACCTGAACAGACTTCAAACGACACAAAACAATGCCATTCGTGCTGCGCTAAACATTCCCCGACACCACCACATCACAGAAACCAGAAGTAAGCTAAATTGGCTACCTGTCAAACAGAGAATTTCACTCAAAACACTTGCCCTTACGCACAAATGTCTAGCCAACAAAGCCCCGATCTACCTTGGTAGTCGACTATCGCGCCACTCTACCTCCCGACCTCTAAGAACAGCCCAATCCCACTGTTTAGCGATCCCGAGATTTAAATTGCAAAAAGCAGGGGGCTCAAGTTTCCCTGTCTTAGCTTCCAAGTTATGGAACTCCCTCCCTGTCTCAATTAGAGCGGAAGACTCTTTCAATACCTTCAAAGCCAACACTAGATCCTGGCTTTTCAACCAGCATTAAGGCCATCTTCGCGCCTCTCCCCGACATACCCTGACCTGCCGTCCACTACTATCATCTATCGACACTGAAACTACTGTACATATGTATATAAGATCCTCTTGCAAATATATATAATGACTCTTTGCTTGACCTGCATTTTTGGATCCCATGTTTGTAATAATGCTCTGTTATACCTGCATTTCTGTAACCTTGTACTAATTGCGCCCTGATGCCTCCGGGCCTGCGGGTCTGCGCGTTATAAATAAAATACAATACAATACAATACAATACCTCTGCTACTTGGCAAGGTTTCTCAAGATGGAGGATGGTGTAGACCTTGTCCAGGTCAGGGGTCATGCCGTCAGCCGAAAGGATGTGACCAAAGAACTTGAGTTTGGTTTTGCTAAATTTACATTTCTCTACGTTGAGAGTTAGGCCAGCGTCGTGTAAAGCTCTGCAGGTAGCCCTGAGGGCCTCATCATGGTCACGACGAGTCTTGCCTAATACAAGAATGTCGTCGCTGTAATTTAGCGTTCCATTGATGGGTCGAAAGATTTGCCGAATTGTTTCATGGAATATTTCAGCAGCAGAGGATATTCAGAAATTGAGTCTTTTGTATCAAAAAAGCCCCTCATGGGATGCAAATGTGGTGATCGTCGTGAGTCCGGATGGAGCATGAGCTGGTGGTACCCCTGGTTGAGGTCCAGCTTTGAGAATAAGACCGCTTTGTTCAGTTGTACAATCATGTCTTCAATTTTCGGGCCGGGATGACATTCACGTTGAATGGCTGTGTTAGCCACCCTCATGTCTACACATAACCTGAGTCGTCCGCCTTCTTTTGGGACAATGTGCAGTGCCTATAGGTAGAAAGTCACACAAAAAGCACCAGCAAAGCTCTCAAGGACCGGTTCAATAAACAGCAAAAACAGTAACACAGCTGTCACACCCTTATCCCCACTCACAAGCACATAAGGAATGTGTAGGAATGTTTGTGTTTATGGGACCTCCATTGATCAACCTGTCCACGGTGCATCTGGTGGAGGACGGTGACGTGGTATGATAATTGCCCAGGAAATGGTATATCTCATGATTGATGCAATTGTGCCTCTCTGTGGTCATTCGGGTCAACTTGTTCAATGTCTGCTTGAAGATCTCAGCATTGCCATTGGCTTGAGGCCAGAAGGGAAGGACTGACTTTTGTTGGGTGCCGAAAAGTTCCCCAGACTCTCGGAATTCGTGTCCTTGAAAAGGAGGTCCATTGTTTGTCTTCCACACGTATGGAATGCCTTGTGCGGCCATGGTATTTTCCAACATGCGTAGAACCACGGAGGCGCACTCCATCTCACCTTCTGGATAGCCAGAGAAGTTATCCATGATCACTAATAAGTAGCAGCCTTTTAGTGAGGAACAGATATAGGATATGGGAGCATGTTGGCAGCGGAGGATTGCTGTGTCCTTTCACTTGGCACATGACACAGGTGGCTACCAGACGGTCAACATTGGTTTCAACGTAGACGAACCACAGTTTTTCTTGCAGTCTGCCCTTCGTCTTCAAAATGCCTCGGTGGCTGTTGTATGTGAGTACGATGACTCGCGTGGTTAACGTTTCTTGGATCACAATGCTTGGATCACTCGTGAGTATCACGATCGCTGATAGTTGTGACTGAAAGTACGTAGACCCGTGTGTGCTTTCATGGTGCAGGTACTTCGACCTTCCCGTTTCCACTGCCTTTTGGGCTGTTTGAAGGCATTCAACCTGTTAAGTTTCATGGATTAGGCCTGACACCTGAATTGCTTTGGGAGTTGCAAGTGCCACGAACATTTGCACCTGCTCCTCTGTGCGCAATGCTCCTGTTTTATTGCGTCCCTTGGGTGTAAAGTCGGCAGGGCTCTCTGTGCCATCCCTAAATTGGAACGAGAAGTCATCCTTGCAGTTGGAGGAACCACTTCTTGATACTTGGTAGACGCCTCAGGGCTGGCCCTTGAAGTATTGGGATAAGTGGCTTGTGATCAGTAAACACTTGGAACGGTTGACCGATCGAGTAGAGGTGGAGGTGCTTGACACCTCCGAGCACAGCAATAGTGTTTTATTCTGATTCGGTTCGAGTGGTAGCAGTGGTGAGAGGTGCTGTCAGAGTGGTGGTCAAGTGTGGAATGAGAACAGAATTGCCATTGTGACGAGAGGTTATGATGGATAATGTGCTGTAAATAAGTTGCTGTAAAGCAGTTCTGTAAATAGTCATGCAGCTGATAAAGCAGGGAGATGTGTTATACTGTAGGTCTTGTAAATAGATATGGATTAGAATGTATAGTGATGTCAGGGTATGCTGTAGGTAAAAATCCATATGGGGTGTTTAGCTCTGAATAGATTCCACTGGTAGTCCTTGGTTCCTGGTATTGGTGAGAGGAAGTACTGGGGGTCTGTGCAGCTGTAACTTAAATAAACACCTCTCAGAAAGGTGTTCCTGCGTGGAGGTCCTCCTTCACAAATAGTTTCTTTTTTGACCTGTGATTACGCTTCCTTTGCTGGCATAATGGCACGGCTGCCATATTCAATGGGATGATGATGTCTGGTTGTGTCTACTTGGGTGGGGCTCAGCACCGAGACTGCACAGGATAGCGTTTACCAGAAACTCTGTCTTTTTTTCTCATATCAAACTGTGCCATGGTGGTGTCACAGTGGAGGGCATCCTTGGTGTCTTGAAACCCTGCCTGCTGTGCCTCGGCCCATTCCAATTTCGTGTTTGATTTTGTTAGGTTTCTGGGAGGCTCTATGACAGCTGAATCACCTGCAGTAGTTACCAGCTATATCGCTTACCGCCTACATCGCATACTACCTATAACACTTATTTATGTACTACCAAGCACTGAATGTGACTGGTCTGCAACAGCGCCCTGATGCCCTTGCGCTTAGGCGCTTTACTAATAAATAATATAAGTTCCCCATGCTGCAGAAACTGTGTGGGTCAGATACCTGACTCCTTCACCATCAAAGACATAAACAAATAATTCAAGCGTGTACTTAAAGTATTCACATTTCTCAGAATGAGGGGTGAGTCCACATTGCGGGATGTGCCGGAATTCCACAGGGAGCCATACTAGTTGTCTGTCTTCCCTGGTTGAGTGTACTAGGTTCACGATCATTAACATTGTGAATGCCATGGAGGCTCGAGAGTGCACTGCAGATTGTATTTTGGAATAGACCAGCTGCGGACGACATGCCAAGATCCAACCTCTTACATCGTCGTAGCCCCACATGGTTGGTGCCGGTGGTAGTTGTTTAGAAGAGTTTCTCACATTTCAGCTGGTGTTATACAGACTTGGGGTCCATCTCAGAGGCGAATTTTAAGACTTGCAGGACTGCCACAATCTCATCAAAGATAGGAGTGATGCAACGCTCCCTCTTTATGGTCTTGTTAGGGATGCTCATATCAACACAAATGTGCACTTGCTTTGGATGTTTGACTTTCCTTGCTCTCACGATTGTGGAAGGTCATCGGGTAGGGCCGGGGATCTTCCCAATGAGGCCTGCTGCTTCCAGAATCTCAGGTTCTTCTATGGTTTTTCAGCACCCGTGGAAGGGGAATCTACAATGGGGGATGCCAACTGGTTGCAGGGGGGGATCAATGTGAAGTTGTCAGGTTTGCTTTCGAGGCATCTGATTCCACAAAACGTGAAGTTGTTGAGAAGATCTTCCAGGTGCGTGGCATGCAAGTGGAAGGTGAAGTGGACTCCTTGAAGCTCTACACCCCAGTAGCATGTCCGATCCAGCTTCTGCTAAGAATACCTTTTCTGATATGTGGATCAGACCTTGAGTAATAGACAGGAAGAGCTCTCCTTTGGCAGCGATGGGAGTCTTGTTTGCTTGGGCGAACACCTTCCTATTGGTGCACTGATGCTCCTTTGTCTTCACGGTTTGTGTACTGTAGTTTGTAGACAAAGCCAGTGCACCCTCATTGATGGCCAGTTCCATCCTTCGACCAACGCCTCTCCTTGCATGGTGATGGTTTGGTTCGGCATAGTTTTGTATAATGGTTATTTTGTTGCAGCTTTTTTGTATGTACCCGTGTGAGGAACAGGCCTACATGTCCTGAACTTTGCCACCATAGTGGCTCCATGTCTGTTTGGATTTAGGCCATTGGTCTTTTGGCTTAGGTGTCAGTGTTGAGTCTTGGAGCTTGGTGAGATTTGGAACATGCGCCTGAGCGCCTCATGGTTGATCCGCTGCACTGCAGCCTCTTATGGCATTTTCAGGGACCTGCTGGGCTGTGTCTGTGCACACTGGTTTTGAGCATCATCCTAGGTAGTGCTTGAGCGGCGTCAAGGTTTGCGTCATAGGGCAGGAGGCACATTTTTGTTCCTTGCCCTGTACGGACACTGGCTGTGTTTGGGTGAATGCGTGTGGAGCAGCATCCCAGAATCCCCTAGGAGCTGCTCATTGCCATTAGTTGCATTCACAGCACCCTTGATGACATCATCACAACAAACCGGAAGTGCGACCGTGTTTTCAGTCAGAAAGCTAGAAAGCAAAAGCCCGCGCTTTTCTGGAAAGTCCTTCGCACCTGGTGGATAATGAGTCCTGCCCCTTCCCTCTAATTGATGAGTAATGGCGGCTGTGCGGCTCCTTTCCCTTCCATGCCTGTTATTTACTCTTTCCACGCAGTGATTTATTGCACGGTGGGGTGTTCATCCTTCTTTTTAATTACCTCTTTTCTCGACTTCAGCTTCTGAAATGTAATCGCCCGAAACATAAATCTCGCCTTGCCACTTAAAGTCACACATCATTAATGTAATTCAGCGCGCTCTTATAAATTCTTTATAAAAAGCAATTACACGTGTGCTGTTAAACATTGGCTTGTGCTTTCTGTGGATTAAAACACTTTTGGAGAGTGTGTCTCTGCCGGTGTGTGAGCCCGTTTTCAGGCTAACGGCTCTTTCTGTATTTAAGGGGCAACGACTTGTTTTAAAAGCCCCTCTAGGTATTGCCATGGAGGCATTGTTCGTTTGATATGTTATAACATTCATGTAGAATGCAGCTGGCACCATCGAGACATCCTGCTGGTGCCAGCCCCACCACAGATACGTATTCATCCGTTATTTCTCCATTCTTCGTGGCTCCTAATCCATTTGCAAGGGCGCTGGAGGCATCAAAGAGGGATTGGCTTCCCCCAGCAAAAACGGCACTCCTCCAGCCCAGGATCACCTGCCAAGGCAGGCGGGGAGCAGACAATAATGGTTGGGGGAGCTTTGGCATAGTGGACTTGGTTGGAAAATGGGGGAAGCAAGGTTTTGAGATGGAGCAGTCGGCTGGTCGCCGCACCTGGAGAACAATTTCACAAAGTTTGGTTTTGCAGTGATGACAAACATATAGGGCCTCACTACACGGTAGGCGGTAAGGGTTAACGGTCACCGGTAAGGGTACCGATGACCGCTAACCCTTACCGCCTTATTACGAGATCCCTTTGCGGGTTGGTACTTTAACACCTATTTTCAGCAGGCGTTAAAAAACAAACCCGCAAAGGACCTTGGTGCTAATTACGGTACCGCAATTTGCAGTACCGTAATTAGCGCCTTCCCCATTCCCATTATGCCCTATGGGGGCAAAAATGGGAATGGGGAAGTGCCTTGGTGAATGAGGAATTACCGCCTCCGCTCACCTTGGAGTAGGGCGGTAATTCCGCCATCCACCAAGGCGGACACGGTAAAATACCGGCGGGAAACATGGCGCTAATAGCGCCATGGTTACCGCCTACCATGTAATGAGGCCCATAGTGTTTAGTAATGTTGTGATAATAAATCTGCACCTTTTATGACAACAAAAGATTAATGTCTCCGTTCTGCCCTTTTTCCAAAAGGGGGGGGTAAGGGTAGCGAATGGAAAGAGCAGTAATGTTGGTATAGCTATGGACAAGTACCCAGGTTATGTAGAATGCAACTGGCACCATCGAGGCACCCTGCTGGTGCCAGCCCCACCACCGACACGTATTCATCTGATATTTCTCCATTCTTTCTTGCTCCTAATCCATCTTTCACCTCGTTCCCTCTTTTCTCCCCACTTGCACCACTGCACTTCTCCTTCTGCCCCCCTGTTACTGTCTCTCGCATGCACTTTTTTCTTCTTCACTCTTCCCTCTTTACCTCTTCTGCTGTGCCTCGCCCCTGGCCCAGCTCAGCTGCCCCTTTGCGTGACTATCCGCCCCCACACCCCTGTTAGCCTTATCCTCCGCTTCTCTGCCCTGTGGTCCCTCAGGTCCCTGCTTGTCCTTCTCTGGGCATTACCTCCTCTGCCTCCTCCTCCCCTCACCCCCTGACCATCATTGTTGCCTCTCTGGGTGCTCCCTCCGCTATGCCTCACCAACCCCCTCTTACCCTTACCTTCCATTCCTCTCCTTTCTCCCCTTTTTCCCTTCTTGCTTCGTCTTCGTGCTACTTCACTCGCTTCCCTTCACTTTCCTTACTTCCTACTCCCTCCCTTCAATCACCTAGTAACTGGCTACCCTTCTCTTCTCACCCTATCTCTCACCTCACTGACATGCAGTTCTCTGCTTGTCACGTACGCTGTTCCCTACGAGTATTTCTCCCTTCTACTTTACTGACACATGCCCTCTTTCTACTGGAATTTATGGGCTGCACTCATACAGCCTTAGCTTTAAGAAACAGGGTTTGTCTTTTACTCTCTACCTTATAATCTGCGGAACTTTTTCACGGCCCACGCTGTGCACCGCACCTTAACTGCCTGCACCATCTTGGTTTGCCTTTCACGGCCCACGCTGTGCACCGAACCTTACCTGCCTGTACCATCTTGGATGACTTTCCACAGCCCACGCTGTGCACCACACCTTATCTGCCTGTACCATTTTGGTTGACTTTCCAGGGCCCTTGCTGTGCTCCACACCTTGGGCCTCATTACGACCTTGGCGGAGGACCATGGCGCTATTAGCACCATGGTCCATGCCGCTAAGTTCCCAACTCCGCCATGGTGGATGGCGGACTTACCGCCCCATTCCGACCTTGGCGGGGCGGTAAGTCCCCAATCCCCATTTACCCTTCCCCATTCCCATTTTTGCCCCCATAGGGCATAATGGGAGTGGGGAAGGCGTTAATTACGCCACCGTAAATTACGGTGGTGTAATTAACAACATGGTCCCTTAGCGCCATGGATTTTAACACCTGCTAAAAGCAGGTGTTAAATCCGCCATGGCGCTAAGGGACCTCGTACTCAGGCGGTAAGGGTCGGCGCTGTTTACGCTGCCGTAAACCCCTTACCGCCTGGGTCGTAATGAGGCCCCTTACCTCCCTGCAACAACAGTGTGACGGTCTCGCCGCCTGTGCTGTGTAGTGCACCTTACCTGCCACATCATTGGGTGTACCTCTGCTATGCTACTTTATATCTGTGCTTCAACTGTTGTAGTCCCCTGCCCCTGTACTGATTCCACCATTTCTGCTTGCTGTTGTATTCGCCTGCCTCCTTCTGCACCCCCCTTCCTCCCTTATTTGACCGCCTTGCTGCTCAGCACTTGCACATTCCAAATGCATTAATTACCTGCCTGTCTGCCTGATGTAGTCCCTGAGTCCTTGAGGTGAGGCTTTTCCGGGCTGCAACCACTCTTACCTGCTTGGCTCTGATTCATGTTTGTTTTGCCTGATGTAGTCCTTCATTCCTTGAGGCGCGGCTTTTCCAGGCTGCAACCACTCTTATCTGCTTAGCTGTAATTCGTGTTTGTTTTGCCTGATGTAGCCCTTCATTTCTTGAGGTACGGATTTTCCAGGCTGCAACCACTCTTACCTGCTTCTCTGTAATTCGTGTTTATTTTGCCTGGTGTAGCCCTTCATTCCTTCAGGCACAGCTTTTCCGGGCTGCAACCACTCTTACCTGCTTAGCTGTAATTCGTGTTTGTTTTGCCTGATGTAGCCCTTCATTCCTTGAGGTACGGATTTTCCAGGCTGCAACCACTCTTACCTGCTTATCTGTAATTCGTGTTTATTTTGCCTGGTGTAGCCCTTCATTCCTTCAGGCACAGCTTTTCTGGGCTGCAACCACTCTTACCTGCTTAGCTGTAATTCGTGTTTGTTTTGCCTGATGTAGCCCTTCATTCCTTGAGGCACGTCTTTTCCAGGCTGCAACCACTCTTACCTGCATAGCCGTAATTTGTGTTTGTTTTTGCCGGATGTAGCCCTTCATTCCTTGAGGCACGTCTTTTCCAGGCTGCACCTGCTTAGCTGTAATTCGTGTTTGTTTTGCCTGGTGTGGCCCTTCATTCCTTGAGGTGCAGCTTTTCCAGGCTGCAACCACTCTTACCTGTTTAGCTGTAATTCGTGTTTGTTTTGCCTGATGTAGCCCTTCATTTCCTGAGGTACAGCTTTTCCAGGCTGCAACCACTCTTACCTGCTTAGCCATGATTTTTGTTTGCTTTGCCTGATGTAGCCCTTCATTCCTTGAGGCACGGCTTTTCCGGGCTGCAACCACTCTTACCTCCTTAGCTGTAATTCGTGTTTGTTTTGCCTGATGTAGCCCCTCATTCCTTGAAGCGTGGCTTTTCCAGGCTGCAACCACTCTTACCTGCCTTTCTCAATTGCATGTCTGTTTTTTTCCTTCATTGCAGTTTAGCCTACTTGTTCCCGCACTTTAATTGTTTTTGTATTGTACCTCTCACCCCCATCCTTTTTTGTGTCCAGCATTTGCACGTTCCAAATCGTCTCACAATCTGGTCAGAACGCTGTTGTTTTTATCCTCTTCCCAGCCCCCTTCCTTCACGCCCCCTCTTCCCCCTCTCTCTTGCTCTCATGCTGTAGTAATTGCACATTCCGAATGCTTCAAGACCTTTTAAGAACGTTTTTGATTTTTTTCCCTACTCCCCCACCCCTGTCTTGATGCTCCTTGAAACACAATTCTGATGTATAGTGCGCATTACAAATGAAATAAAATATTATTTGTATTTTATTGCTTATAGCGCAAACCTAGCTCCAGAGCAGCAGAGCCCTTCACAACAGGTGAGTGCCAGCATTGGGGATGGCTTTTTATACAGAAAGGAGGGAGGGTGGATTTGTAATTTGACCAGCAGGTATTGTTGAAATAGCCTTGTTTTTAGTGTTTTAGAGAACTGAACTGTGCTAGGGCATTTCAAGCCACTGCTGGGATATTAGTGGGAAAATGGTCTTCAAAAAAGGAGGGAGCTTGTTATCATATTTTATGTAGAGTTATGACCAGTTAGTTGTGGCTCATCTACATTATGTCATTGTGGTGTAACTGCTTATAACAAGACTTAATGAACATCTTGATTGTGGTGGTTGTCTCCTGAAATTCTTGTGCACAATAGAGGTGGCATGTTGTATCCTAAGTTTGAGTCACGTGTAGGAGGGTGGAGACTTGGGTACTGTAGGAGATCTGGATGGTGTATCCTCGGGTTGAGCCTGGGGTACATCTTAAGAGTGGGATGTTTTACCCTCAGAGGGAGTCTCAGGTACATCAATGGATTTGAGGATCATGTTCATTATGAATGTTATGCTTGTATCCTCAGAGTGCAATGTGCATTATGAGGATGGGGTGTTGTATCCTCAGATGGGACCTCATGTACATCACGAGGGGGGTGGTTGCTGTTGACTTAAATGAAGTCCCATGTACATGATGATGGAGGGGTCCCATTGCAGAGAATTGAGATCCATGTGCATCACCAGGTTGGGATTGTATCCTCAGAGCCACGTCGTGATCATGAGAGATGGGTCTTGCACACCCAGAGGGAGTCTTGTGTGCTTCCTGAGAGTGGTTGCAGTCTGATGCATAACGTGAAGGTGGGATGCTGTAGCCTCGGGGTCTTGGGGATATAATGAGGGTGGTGTGTTGCATCCTCATACGATCATATGATGGAGGGACTTGCAGTCTTGGTGTCTACCGTGATATTTGGATCTTGTAGTCTCACATGGGGTCTTGGTGCATCATGATATCATCATGAGAGTGGGATGTGGTAGCCTCACATGGGGTCTTGGTGCATCATGATATCATCATGAGAGTGGGATGTGTAGCCTCACATGGAGTCTCAGGATCATCATGATATCATCATGAGAGTGGGATGCGGTAGCCTCACATGGGGTCTTGGTGCATCATGATATCATCATGAGAGTGGGATGTGTAGCCTCACATGGAGTCTCAGGATCATCATGATATCATCATGAGAGTGGGATGCGGTAGCCTCGCATGGGGTCTTGGTGCATCATGATATCATCATGAGAGTGGGATGTGTAGCTTCACATGGGGTCTCGGATGCATCATGATATCATCATGAGAGTGGGATGCGGTAGCCTCACATGGGGTCTTGGTGCATCATGATATCATCATGAGAGTGGGATGCGGTAGCCTCACATGGGGTCTTGGTGCATCATGATATCATCATGAGAGTGGGATGTGGTAGCCTCACATGGAGTCTCAGGTACATCATGATATCATCATGAGAGTGGGATGTGTAGCCTCACATGGAGTCTCAGGATCATCATGATATCATCATGAGAGTGGGATGCGGTAGCCTCACATGGGGTCTTGGTGCATCACGATATCATCATGAGAGTGGGATGTGGTAGCCTCACATGGAGTCTCAGGTACATCATGATATCATCATGAGAGTGGGATGTGTAGCCTCACATGGAGTCTCAGGATCATCATGATATCATCATGAGAGTGGGATGTGGAAACCTCACACGGGGTCTCAGGTGCATCATCATTTCATCATGGAAGTGGGATGTGGTAGCCTCACATGGAGTCTCAGGTGTATCATGCTATCATCATGAGAGTGTGATGCGGTAGCCTCACATGGAGTCTCAGGTGTATCATGCTATCATCATGAGAGTGTGATGCGGTGGCCTCACATGGGGTCTCAGGTGTATCATGCTATCATCATGAGAGTGTGATGCGATAGCCTCACATGGGGTCTCAGGTGCATCATGATATCATCATGAGAGTGTGATGCGGTAGCCTCACATGGGGTCTCAGGTGTATCATGCTATCATCATGAGAGTGTGATGCGGTAGCCTCACATGGAGTCTCAGGTGTATCATGCTATCATCATGAGAGTGTGATGCGGTAGCCTCACATGGAGTCTCAGGTGTATCATGCTATCATCATGAGAGTGTGATGCGGTAGCCTCACATGGAGTCTCAGGTGTATCATGCTATCATCATGAGAGTGTGATGCGATAGCCTCACATGGGGTCTCAGGTGCATCATGATATCATCATGAGAGTGTGATGCGGTAGCCTCACATGGGGTCTCAGGTGTATCATGCTATCATCATGAGAGTGTGATGCGGTGGCCTCACATGGGGTCTCAGGTGTATCATGCTATCATCATGAGAGTGTGATGCGATAGCCTCACATGGGGTCTCAGGTGCATCATGATATCATCATGAGAGTGTGATGCGGTAGCCTCACATGGGGTCTCAGGTGTATCATGCTATCATCATGAGAGTGTGATGCGGTAGCCTCACATGGAGTCTCAGGTGTATCATGCTATCATCATGAGAGTGTGATGCGGTAGCCTCACATGGGGTCTTGGTGCATCATGATATCATCATGATGGTGGGATGTGTAGCCTCACATGGAGTCTCAGGTGTATCATGATATAATCATGAGAGTGGGATGAGGTAGCCTCACATGGAGTCTCAGGTGTATCATGCTATCATCATGAGAGTGTGATGCGGTAGCCTCACATGGAGTCTCAGGTGTATCATGCTATCATCATGAGAGTGGAATGTGGAAACCTCACACGGGGTCTCAGGATCATCATGATATCATCATGAGAGTGGGATGTGGAAACCTCACACGGGGTCTCAGGTGCATCATCATTTCATCATGGAAGTGGGATGTGGTAGCCTCACATGGAGTCTCAGGTGTATCATGCTATCATCATGAGAGTGTGATGCGGTAGCCTCACATGGAGTCTCAGGTGTATCATGCTATCATCATGAGAGTGTGATGCGGTGGCCTCACATGGGGTCTCAGGTGTATCATGCTATCATCATGAGAGTGTGATGCGATAGCCTCACATGGGGTCTCAGGTGCATTATGATATCATCATGAGAGTGTGATGCGGTAGCCTCACATGGGGTCTCAGGTGTATCATGCTATCATCATGAGAGTGTGATGCGGTAGCCTCACATGGAGTCTCAGGTGTATCATGCTATCATCATGAGAGTGTGATGCGGTAGCCTCACATGGGGTCTCAGGTGTATCATGCTATCATCATGAGAGTGTGATGCGGTGGCCTCACATGGGGTCTCAGGTGTATCATGCTATCATCATGAGAGTGTGATGCGATAGCCTCACATGGGGTCTCAGGTGCATCATGATATCATCATGAGAGTGTGATGCGGTAGCCTCACATGGGGTCTCAGGTGTATCATGCTATCATCATGAGAGTGTGATGCGGTAGCCTCACATGGAGTCTCAGGTGTATCATGCTATCATCATGAGAGTGTGATGCGGTAGCCTCACATGGGGTCTTGGTGCATCATGATATCATCATGATGGTGGGATGTGTAGCCTCACATGGAGTCTCAGGTGTATCATGATATAATCATGAGAGTGGGATGAGGTAGCCTCACATGGAGTCTCAGGTGTATCATGCTATCATCATGAGAGTGTGATGCGGTAGCCTCACATGGAGTCTCAGGTGTATCATGCTATCATCATGAGAGTGGAATGTGGAAACCTCACACGGGGTCTCAGGATCATCATGATATCACCATGAGAGTGGGATGTGGAAACCTCACACGGGGTCTCAGGTGCATCATCATTTCATCATGGAAGTGGGATGTGGTAGCCTCACATGGAGTCTCAGGTGTATCATGCTATCATCATGAGAGTGTGATGCGGTAGCCTCACATGGAGTCTCAGGTGTATCATGCTATCATCATGAGAGTGTGATGCGGTGGCCTCACATGGGGTCTCAGGTGTATCATGCTATCATCATGAGAGTGTGATGCGATTGCCTCACATGGGGTCTCAGGTGCATTATGATATCATCATGAGAGTGTGATGCGGTAGCCTCACATGGGGTCTCAGGTGTATCATGCTATCATCATGAGAGTGTGATGCGGTAGCCTCACATGGAGTCTCAGGTGTATCATGCTATCATCATGAGAGTGTGATGCGGTAGCCTCACATGGAGTCTCAGGTGTATCATGCTATCATCATGAGAGTGTGATGCGGTAGTCTCACATGGAGTCTCAGGTGTATCATGCTATCATCATGAGAGTGTGATGCGGTAGCCTCACATGGAGTCTCAGGTGTATCATGCTATCATCATGAGAGTGTGATGCGGTAGCCTCACATGGAGTCTCAGGTGTATCATGCTATCATCATGAGAGTGTGATGCGGTGGCCTCACATGGGGTCTCAGGTGTATCATGCTATCATCATGAGAGTGTGATGCGATAGCCTCACATGGGGTCTCAGGTGCATCATGATATCATCATGAGAGTGTGATGCGGTGGCCTCACATGGGGTCTCAGGTGTATCATGCTATCATCATGAGAGTGTGATGCGGTGGCCTCACATGGGGTCTCAGGTGTATCATGATATCATCATGAGAGTGTGATGCGATAGCCTCACATGGGGTCTCAGATGCATCATGATATCATCATGAGAGTGTGATGCGGTAGCCTCACATGGGGTCTCAGGTGCATCATGCTATCATCATGAGAGTGTGATGCGGTAGCCTCACATGGAGTCTCAGGTGTATCATGCTATCATCATGAGAGTGTGATGCGGTAGCCTCACATGGAGTCTCAGGTGTATCATGCTATCATCATGAGAGTGTGATGCGGTAGCCTCACATGGGGTCTTGGTGCATCATGATATCATCATGATGGTGGGATGTGTAGCCTCACATGGAGTCTCAGGTGTATCATGATATCATCATGAGAGTGGGATGCGGTAGCCTCACATGGAGTCTCAGGTGTATCATGCTATCATCATGAGAGTGTGATGCGGTAGCCTCACATGGAGTCTCAGGTGTATCATGCTATCATCATGAGAGTGTGATGCGGTAGCCTCACATGGAGTCTCAGGTGTATCATGCTATCATCATGAGAGTGTGATGCGGTAGCCTCACATGGGGTCTTGGTGCATCATGATATCATCATGATGGTGGGATGTGTAGCCTCACATGGAGTCTCAGGTGTATCATGATATCATCATGAGAGTGGGATGCGGTAGCCTCACGTGGAGTCTCAGGTGTATCATGCCATCATCATGAGAGTGTGATGCGATAGCCTCACATGGGGTCTCAGGTGCATCATGATATCATCATGAGAGTGTGATGCGGTAGCCTCACATGGGGTCTCAGGTGTATCATGCTATCATCATGAGAGTGTGATGCGATAGCCTCACATGGAGTCTCAGGTGTATCATGCTATCATCATGAGAGTGTGATGCGGTAGCCTCACATGGAGTCTCAGGTGTATCATGCTATCATCATCAGAGTGTGATGCGGTAGCCTCACATGGAGTCTCAGGTGTATCATGCTATCATCATGAGAGTGTGATGCGGTAGCCTCACATGGGGTCTTGGTGCATCATGATATCATCATGATGGTGGGATGTGTAGCCTCACATGGAGTCTCAGGTGTATCATGATATCATCATGAGAGTGGGATGTGGTAGCCTCACAATGAGTCTCAGGTGTATCATGCTATCATCATGAGAGTGTGATGCGGTAGCCTCACATGGAGTCTCAGGTGTATCATGCTATCATCATGAGAGTGTGATGCGGTAGCCTCACATGGAGTCTCAGGTGTATCATGCTATCATCATGAGAGTGTGATGCGGTAGCCTCACATGGGGTCTTGGTGCATCATGATATCATCATGATGGTGGGATGTGTAGCCTCACATGGAGTCTCAGGTGTATCATGATATCATCATGAGAGTGGGATGCGGTAGCCTCACATGGAGTCTCAGGATCATCATGATATCATCATGAGAGTGTGATGCGGTAGCCTCACATGGAGTCTTAGGTGTATCATGCTATCATCATGAGAGTGTGATGCGGTAGCCTCACATGGAGTCTCAGGTGTATCATGCTATCATCATGAGAGTGTGATGCGGTAGCCTTACATGAAGTCTCAGGTGTATCATGCTATCATCATGAGAGTGTGATGCGGTAGCCTCTCATGGGGTCTTGGTGCATCATGATATCATCATGATGGTGGGATGTGTAGCCTCACATGGAGTCTCAGGTGTATCATGATATCATCATGGGAGTGGGATGTGGTAGCCTCACATGGAGTCTCAGGTGTATCATGCTATCATCATGAGAGTGGTATGTGTAGCCTCACATGGAGTCTCAGGTGTATCATGCTATCATCATGAGAGTGGGATGTGTAGCCTCACACGGGGTCTCAGGTGCATCATCATTTCATCATGGAAGTGGGATGTGGTAACCTTTCATGGAGTCTCAGGTGTATCATGCTATCATCATGAGAGTGGGATGCGGTAGCCTCACATGGGGTCTTGGTGCATCATGATATCATCATGATATCATCATGAGAGTGGGATGTGGTAGCCTCACATGGAGTCTCAGGTGTATCATGCTATCATCATGAGAGTGGGATGTGTAGCCTCACATGGAGTCTCAGGATCATCATGATATCATCATGAGAGTGGGATGCGGTAGCCTCACATGGGGTCCCGGTGCATCATGATATCATCATGAGAGTGGGATGCGGTAGCCTCACATGGGGTCTTGGTGCATCATGATATCATCATGAGAGTGGGATGTGTAGCCTCACATGGAGTCTCAGGTGTATCATGTTATCATCATGAGAGTGGGATGTGTAGCCTCACATGGAGTCTCAGGTGTATCATGCTATCATCATGAGAGTGGGATGCGGTAGCCTCACATGGGGTCTTGGTGCATCATGATATCATCATGAGAGTGGGATGTGTAGCCTCACATGGAGTCTCAGGTGTATCATGCTATCATCATGAGAGTGGGATGTGTAGCCTCACATGGAGTCTCAGGATCATCATGATATCATCATGAGAGTGGGATGCGGTAGCCTCACATGGGGTCTTGGTGCATCATGATATCATCATGAGAGTGGGATGTGGTAGCCTCACATGGAGTCTCAGGTGTATCATGCTATCATCCTGAGAGTGGGAAGTGGAAGCCTCACACAGGGTCTCAGGTGCATCATCATTTCATCATGGAAGTGGGATGTGGTAGCCTCACATGGAGTCTCAGGTGTATCATGCTATCATCATGAGAGTGGGATGCGGTAGCCTCACATGGGGTCTTGGTGCATCATGATATCATCATGAGAGTGGGATGTGGTAGCCTCACATGGAGTCTCATGTGTATCATGCTATCATCATGAGAGTGGGATGTGTAGCCTCACATGGAGTCTCAGGATCATCATGATATCATCATGAGAGTGGGATGCGGTAGTCTCACATGGGGTCTTGGTGCATCATGATATCATCATGAGAGTGGGAATGCGATAGCCTCGCATGGGGTCTTGGTGCATCATGATATCATCATGAGAGTGGGATGCGGTAGCCTCGCATGGGGTCTTGGTGTATCATGATATCATCATGAGAGTGGGATGCGGTAGCCTCGCATGGGGTCTTGGTGCATCATGATATCATCATAAGAGTGGGATGCGGTAGCCTCACATGGGGTCTTGGTGCATCATGATATCATCATGAGAGTGGGATGCGGTAGCCTCACATGGGGTCTTGGTGCATCATGATATCATCATGAGAGTGGGATGCGGTAGCCTCACATGGGGTCTTGGTGCATCATGATATCATCATGAGAGTGGGATGCGGTAGCCTCACATGGGGTCTTGGTGCATCATGATATCATCATGAGAGTGGGATGCGGTAGCCTCACATGGGGTCTTGATGCATCATGATATCATCATGAGAGTGGGATGTGGTAGCCTCACATGGAGTCTCAGGTGTATCATGCTATCATCATGAGAGTGGGATGTGTAGCCTCACATGGAGTCTCAGGATCATCATGATATCATCATGAGAGTGGGATGCGGTAGCCTCACATGGGGTCTTGGTGCATCATGATATCATCATGAGAGTGGGATGCGGTAGCCTCACATGGGGTCTTGGTGCATCATGATATCATCATGAGAGTGGGATGTGTAGCCTCACATGGAGTCTCAGGTGTATCATGCTATCATCATGAGAGTGGGATGTGTAGCCTCACATGGAGTCTCAGGGTCATCATGATATCATCATGAGAGTGGGATGCGGTAGCCTCACATGGGGTCTTGGTGCATCATGATATCATCATGAGAGTGGGATGCGGTAGCCTCACATGGGGTCTTGGTGCATCATGATATCATCATGAGAGTGGGATGCGGTAGCCTCACATGGAGTCTCAGGATCATCATGATATCATCATGAGAGTGGGATGCGGTAGCCTCACATGGGGTCTTGGTGCATCATGATATCATCATGAGAGTGGGATGTGTAGCCTCACATTGAGTCTCAGGTGTATTATGCTATCATCATGAGAGTGGGATGTGTAGCCTCACATGAAGTCTCAGGATCATCATGATATCATCATGAGAGTGGGATGTGGTAGCCTCACATGGGGTCTCGGATGCATCATGATATCATCATGATGGTGGGATGTGTAGCCTCACATGGAGTCTCAGGATCATCATGATATCATCATGAGAGTGTGATGCGGTAGCCTCACATGGGGTCTTGGTGCATCATGATATCATCATGAGAGTGGGATGTGGCAGCCTCACATGGAGTCTCAGGATCATCATGATATCATCATGAGAGTGTGATGTGGTAGCCTCACATGGGGTCTCGGATGCATCATGATATCATATTGAGAGTGGGATGTGGCAGCCTCACATGGGGTCTCGGATGCATCATGATATCATCATGAGAGTGGGATGTGGCAGCCTCACATGGGGTCTCGGATGCATCATGATATCATCATGAGAGTGGGATGTGGTAGCCTCACATGGGGTCTCGAATGCATCATGATATCATCATGAAAGTGGCATGTGGTAGCTTCCCATGGAGTCTCGGTTACATCATCTGTTTCTGTCGTCCCTTGTTCCCCCTCCCTTGCCTCATCACACCTCAAAACACCTGTGTATAGGCGCGTTATAAATATCATATCATATCATATCATATCATATCATATTATATCATGAGAATGGGATGTTGTAGTCTGAGAAGGAAACTTGTGTATAGTATGTTGTGGCCTTTAATTGTGTCTCGGGGCATCACAAGAGTGGGATATTTTAGCCTCAGGTGGAGTCTCAGGTAGGTCAGGATACTGGGATTGTTTTAAATCTTGGATTGAGTCTCAGGTACATCACAAGAGTGGGATGTGGCAACCTCACATGGAGTCTCAGGTACATCATGAGAGTGTGATATTGTAGTCTCTGATGACATCTTGAGTATGGGATGTTGTGGCCTTTAATGGAGTTGTGGGTATATCACAAGATTGAGTTCATCAACCATGTTTACCTCAACCACCATTTGTTCGACCATTTTTGCCTGTGTGCAGTTTGTTTTTACTATTAATTGGGCCACACCAGTATGCTCCTTCAACCCCCTCCCCACAGCCCAATTCCAACCCCTTCCATATCCCGCATATCCCTCGTTAACATACACATACTTACATATGCATGTTGGCTGCATGACCAACAAGAGTGGAACAAAAGGTGGTTGAGGTAGCAGTAGTTGAGAAACCACAGATTACTTTCTTGGGTATATCACCATATCGGGATGTTGTAGGCTCAGATTACATGTTGGATACATCAGCAATGTGGGATTCTTTTTTTCCTCTGAGAACCACTCGGGTTCATCATGAGAGTGGGATTTGAAGCCTCATATAGAGACCCAGGAATGGTAGTCTTGGGTAGGTCAGAAGGCTGGGATTCTATTTTACCTTGGATTGAGTATCAGGTATATCACAAGAGTGGGACATTCTAGCCTCAGATAGAGTCTGAGGTAGGTCAGGATACTGGGATTGTTTTGACCTTGGAGTGAGTCTCAAGTACATCACAAGAGTGGCACATTCTAGCCTCAGATTGAGTCTCAGGTAGGTCAGGATACTGGGATTGTTTTGACCTTGGAGTGAGTCTCAAGTACATCACAAGAGTGGGACATTCTAGCCTCAGATAGAGTCTCAGGTAGGTCAGGATACTGGGATTGTTTTGACCTTGGATTGAGTCTCACGTACATTACAAGAGTGGCACATTCTAGCCTCAGCTAGAGTCTCAGGTAGGTCAGGATACTGGGATTGTTTTGACCTTGGAGTGAGTCTCAAGTACATCACAAGAGTGGCACATTCTAGCCTCAGATAGAGTCTCAGGTAGGTCAGGATACTGGGATTGTTTTGACCTTGAATTGAGTCTCGGGTACATCACAAGAGTGGGATATTTTAGCCTCAGATCGAATCTCAGGTAGGTCAGGATACTGGGATTGTTTTGACCTTGGATTGAGTCTCACGTACATTACAAGAGTGGCACATTCTAGCCTCAGCTAGAGTCTCAGGTAGGTCAGGATACTGGGATTGTTTTGACCTTGAATTGAGTCTCGGGTACATCACAAGAGTGGGATATTTTAGCCTCAGATCGAATCTCAGGTAGGTCAGGATACTGGGATTGTTTTGACCTTGGATTGAGTCTCACGTACATTACAAGAGTGGGACATTCTAGCCTCAGATAGAGTCTCAGGTAGGTCAGGATACTGGGATTGTTTTGACCTTGAATTGAGTCTCGGGTACATCACAAGAGTGGGATATTTTAGCCTCAGATCGAATCTCAGGTAGGTCAGGATACTGGGATTGTTTTGACCTTGGATTGAGTCTCACGTACATTACAAGAGTGGCACATTCTAGCCTCAGCTAGAGTCTCAGGTAGGTCAGGATACTGGGATTGTTTTGACCTTGAATTGAGTCTCGGGTACATCACAAGAGTGGGATATTTTAGCCTCAGATCGAATCTCAGGATCAGGATAGTGGGATGCTACAGCCCCAGCTGCAGTCCCTGGCCCACCCTGAGAGTGTGATTTGCAGCCTCATGTGGAGTCTCGGGCACATCACAGGGGTGGATTTATTGTAGCCTCAAATGGAGTCTCAGGTAGGTCAGGAGACAGCGATTTTTTTTTTTTTACCTTGGATTGAGTCTCGAGTACATGAGTACATCATATGCTATGATATGATATGAAATGATAAGTCATTAAAAACGCACCTGTACACAAGTGTTTAAAGGCGCGAAGTGAGTCTCGGGTACGTTACAGGTGTGGGATATTTTAGCCTCAGATGGAGTCTCAGGTAGGTAAGGAGACTTGGATTGTTTTTACCTTGTATTGAGTCTCTGGTACATCACAAGCGTGGAATGTTTTAGCCTCAGAAGTATGGGCAGAAACAGGAGTCTTGATTAAAGGAATTTATTAAAGGGAATAATATGAGGTAGGATTACATTAAGTATGAGTATTTTCTTATAGATATACTAATGGATAGGCGACATGAACGCTGCTGTCATCTCCTGCTCTCCCCGCCATTCTCCAACCGTCCCTGCTACTCTGTATTCCATCGCGTGAACACCACCAGCATTTCACCGCTGACAGTGAGTCTGACGACACAGCTCCATACTACACATCCCCTTTCCTCCACAAAGAACACCCCTCCAATTATGATTCAGCATAGTCCATCAAGTATCTGGGTCTCTGGTAGCTCCTGCCAGCTCTTGATGTCCTCTGTGGCATATCTGTATTATCTGCAAAGGAAAACAACCTCAGAGGTACTGAACCTTCCCTTGAAGATCCACCACCCACACTATCCCTTCCATCCGCAGAACTTCTCTCATGCACCACATCTGCACTACCATTGTCCTCCTCCATCAAAACCATCACCCTCTCATTGTTCCACACCCTGCCATTACTGGTTCTCACACCATGCCGAAACACCTTTACAACCTCAATGAGTTTTAACCACTGGCAACCATCCTCTCCCAACACAACCGGCACTTTGATTCTAACCCAGCACCCTTCCTCTCCTGAACATCCTACCATCATGCTCCCTCTTGTTGGTTAACTGTCTTTCCCAAATGTTCCTACCAACTCCACTTAACTCCACCTTCCTGCCAGTAGTAGCACTCATACACCCTGGAAACAATTTTGTGTTTGCTTTTCTCCTCCCTGCTCAGTTCAAAGGGTGAAACCCCTGTGGTACTATGTGGCGTGAATCTGTGAGCCACCACCGTCTCTCTCACCACTGCTCTCCAATCCTTCCAATTCGACCATGCCCATTTTATGGCATCCTTTATCACCCTATTGTACCTCTCAACCATCCCATTGGTTTGCTGGTGATAAATGGTACTGACCCAATGAATAATAGATCTTTCTTTAAAATACTTCCCCATTTCTCTAGATTTAAACTGAGATCCATTATCCGTCAGTACTTTCTCAGGGAACCCTCCCCGTTCACACAATTCTTCCTCAAATTCAATCACTCTCTGAGCCGTTACATGAGGCTTCATAGCTAAATCTACCCATCTTGTCAACATGTCGATAACCACAATACAATACGTTGGATACCATCACTCCATACCGGGTCAATACATCAATGGCTATTTGCTTCCATGGAATCTCTGGTGTATCCCTTAGTACCATTGGATATTTAGCCCCTACACACACTTTATCATTCTTCATGCAAAGGATACAATTCCTGACATTCCTTTCCACCTACAGGTCACATCCTGGCCACCAGTACGTGTTCCGTATTCTGCATTTTGTCTTCACTATTCCTTGAGGTCCCTCATGGCCAAGGTGTATGATCTTCTCTCTGAGACTGGAGGCACCAGCTTGTCACCTCTCGTGAGGCAACCACCTTGATTATGTAGTTCATTCCGGATGCTCCAGAATGCAACTTTTCCAGCTTCTTGCATCTCAACTTTATGCCACTTTCCATCTTCCACTTTCTTCACGACCATCAGAACAATAGCGTCCATCGACATTTCTTCATCACATTCCAGCTTAGATACAGACGTATCCGTCAATTCACAAATCACTTTATGTACATCACCTTCCTCACTCAGATCACTATAGTTGGACAGCCTAGACAGACAATTCACTGTGTAATTCTTCACCAGGTATGTATACTATGGTAAAATTGAATTCTTGAAATCTAGACACCCATCTTCGAACCCTACCAGAAACTTTATCCAGGCCGTTCATAGCAAAGACCTGCACTAACGGTTTGTGATCCGTGTGAATTTCAAATTCAATACCCCAGACAAAACTTCTGAATTTCTGAGTGGCCATCTGATGGCTAACGCCTCCTTCTCAATAGTCGCATATCCTTTCTCTGCCCCTTTGAGCAAGCGGTAGGCAAATGCTACAACGTACTCTCTCCCTCCACAAAACTGTATTAGGGTCGCCCCTAGACCCACATTGCTGACATCTGTTGTAATAACTGTTTGTCTTCCCCTCACATATTTCTGCAAAGATGGTGCCGCAGCCAGGGCCTCCTTTATGTATTCAAATTCAATTTCACATTCTCCATCCAATGTGAACTTCTTGTTCATTTTCAACAGGCTTGTCAAACTTGCTGTATGGTCCGCAAAGTTCAGAATAAATTTAGAATAGTACTCAGCCATGCCCAGGAAAGTCCTGAGTTGCTCTTTGCTCTTAGGCGTCACCATGTGCTTTATCGAGTCTGCTAGTTCTTTCTTCGGCAAAATGCCTTCTCCTGAAATTACATGCCCTAAATAATCAATTTCTTTCTGATTTATTTTTGATTTCTCCTTACTTAGCACTATTCCCACTTCATGCAGCCTTCTGATTACTCCTTCCAACCTTCTATCATGTTCTTCTTCATTTTCTGCATAAATTAAGATATTGTCATGAATACAGGGTATGTAGCCGGGGCATGGTGGGTAAGAGCTTGGCAGGCCTGGCATGTAGCACGCACACACACAAACACCCCTAGTTGGTAAGCTTCCTTTGGCTAGCTCTTGCATGGTTTGTATCCCGTTTATTTCAGTCTCTTCCTGATGATGGCTCAACCACTTCCTGTTGCCAGAAAGGAAGTGTATGGGAACTCATTGTGCACTCTAGTGTTCGGGCGTGGCTGGCTATATAAGCCACGCCCCAGGTTTCTCCAGTGCTTCGTGTTGCTTTCTGTAGGCTGTATAGCAACTCACTCACTGCGCTCCTATTCAGGCCATGTGCTTTCAGCTCCTAAGTTTATCCAGCTCCGGATCCTTCATCACTGCGCTTCCTTGGAAGGTCCAGCAGCTCCGGTCAAACCCCTGCACAAGAAAAAAGCAAGTTAGTCAAAGCCAGTGACATCTAACAACGCGCGCATACTCACCGAGCAGCTCTCTTCATTCCGTCTCGAGGGGTAAACCTTCTCCGGCTCCTGTAAAATAAAAGAAAGAAATTGCTCAGTGCTCACGGACCTCAGCAATGACGCGCATACTCACCGGACCTCCGAAACCTATCCCGGCTCATAGCGCAAGCGTCCACCAGCTCCCAGCTCCTGCAAAGAAAAAGAAACAGTAAACAGCGCTTGCAAAACCCCTCCACGCTGCACTCCTCCACGCTGCTCATATTTATCTAAGGTACCTTCTGGTGTTTTTCCGCACTTTGGCAGCATCTGAAAGACAGAAAAGAACAGTGTTATAAACTGTGCAAACCCAAATCCTTACGCTGCGCTTATTGGGAGGCGGACTTACCTGAGTTTGTTCAGGTACCTCTGCTAGTGAAGTAACTGGCATTTGAACTATGCAGCACACGTTGTGAAGTCGGAACAGCTTGGCACTTTGAACTTTGGCTTAATAGACATTGGCCATCATAACTTCAACAAGAGGGTGACAAATCCCTCCCAGAAGAACAGCGCCCCTGCAGAGAGCTGGATGGAGAGTGCATCCATCTAAAAGCAAAGGTGAGGCACAGGGAAGAAACCTCATCACGTTCCTAGGGGGAGAGGGAGGGAGTTCAGGGGTCTAGTTAACCCAGATCTTAGTTTATATCTCTTTACTTGACAGACACACTTTCCAGACCGATTCGGGGGGAGCGAGTACTCGGGACCTGGAGGTAGAAACCATTGCTCCTGCAGAGACACAGGTGAGTGCGACAGAACACGAAGCTGTTCATACAACTCTGCCTGAGCGATGGAGACTTCCGAGGTAGATCAGCTCTCACAATTGTTAGGCGAATTGTGGGCCGAGGTGCATGCAGCCCGCTCCGAGACTAATGCCTTAAGGCGAGAACTGGTGGTCAATAGAGATAAAACGGACGATTTGGCTAGGCAGCTCTTACAAACGCAAGTCAGCCTAGCACCCCTACCAGGTGGAGCTACCCAAGGACAACCCTCTGTGTCAAGTGGTTTTTCCAGGCAATATTCCCCTAGCTCCTCCTGAGCGTTTCACAGGAGACCCTAAGAAATTTGGAGCATTCATGAACCAATGTCGCCTGCACTTCATATGTAAACCAGACTCTTTTCCAACCGACCAGGTGAGAGTTGCCTTTGTCCTTTACTATCTTGGAGGACATGTTGCAGATTGGTCCGTTCCGTTAGTGCTTAGAGACGACCCCTTGCTGAGATATTACCCTGGCTTTCCACGTGAACTAGAAAAACTGTTTGCTAATCGAACTCGAGGTCAAGCCTTAGACGACAAACTGCTCTCTCTGCGGCAGGGCAGTCAGGATCTCATCGCATATGTAGCAACATTCAATTGTTTAATTGCTGTGTCATGCTTGCCCGAGGAAAAACGTATTACATTATTTTACTGAGGATTGCGGGGTGAGTTCAAGGACGTCTTGACACAAGTAGTTAATGCCACCGAAGATTGTGGTGAATACATCGATCTAGCCATACAACTAGACCATTGTTTGCAAAACCGCAAGGCTGACCGAGTCCGGTCAGAGCATAGACCAGTATACGTCCGACCAAAGGATGCTCTGAGTCGACAGACCATGGAAACGCACTCTGAACCCATGCAATTGGGCATTCTTCGGAGTCCACTCACTAAAGCAGAGAGAGAACGAAGATGCCAGGAACAGCTTTGTCTATACTGTGGCCAATCTGGTCACTTCCTTCGAAACTGTATGGCAAAACCTCCACGGAAAGCTATGGGAGTTCTAGACAACACTAAGGAAGGAGAAACACAGAGTCCACAACAAGCTACCTATTGATGTTGCATGTGGGTTGGGAATTCAAATTCACACTGGGTGAATGCTGGTATTCATCTTATGTGAAACATATACCACAAGATGAACAAAAGGTTTGGTTTTCAAAAAATACTTCAATTTATTTTTCTACATACTAAAAAGGACACCAAAAAGTCTGTCTTCTCAAAAGACACATGTGACAACATAAAACACTATATAATAAAAAGCAAACACAAAATGAGTGCTATAACAAGAGAGTACTGATTGGCATATTTATATCTCAATCAAGCACATCGACAACTCAAATGATGTTAGTAATCAAAAATGGGTGACTTCAGCTAATATCAAATACAGTTTATTTTCAAAAAAGCCCCCAAATGGCACAAACATTTGGGGGCTTTTTATTATATAGTGTTTTATGTTGTCACATTCATCTTGCTCTGTCAGGATGGTCATGGGGAAGGCATCACGTTTGACCTCATTGCAGCACCCCAATTCCAAATGATTCTCGGAATACCATGGCTGGAGACGCACAAACCAAGCATCGATTGGCGGGTAAGAACCATAACCTTCCACACAGGATGTACCTCTTGCTACGATAACAAAAGAGCATTGGGTAGTCCATTACGAGCCTCTCAAAAAAAGAATATCCGGATTAGGGCTGGTGGGGGCCTTACCAGTGGAATATCAAGAATTCTAGGACATGTTCGCAAAGGAGCAGGCTAACGTGTTACCACCACATCGGGTTTACGATTGCCAGATCGACCTACTACCGTGGGCGCAAGTACCCTGAAGTCGAATTTACGCATTGACGGAAGAAGAAAACACTAATTTATGGAATTATCTAGATCAGTACCTGGCCAATGCTTTTATTAGACCATCTAAGTGACACGCAGCCTCCCCACTTTTCTTTGTACCTAAGAAAGAGGGAGACTTAAGAACATGTATGGATTATGGGGCCTTAAACCCAGTTACAATAAAGAATAAATATCCATTGCCTCTGATACCAGTGCTCTCAGACCAAGTAAGACAAGCAAAGATTTTCGTGAAACTAGACCTACGTGGCGCTTATCACTTAGTGTGCATGAAAAAAGGGGACGAATGGAAGACTGCATTTCGTACTCGCTACGGCTTTTACGAATATCAGGTCATGCCGTTTGGGCTTTGCAGTGCCCCAGCGGTGTTCCAGCATTTTATGAATGATGTGCTACGGGAACTCCTTGATGTCTGTGCAGTCGTTTATTTCGATGACATCTTAATCTATTCAACCACTCACAAAGAACATGTGACCCATGTACAAACTGTACTCTGCAAACTACGAGAAAACCACTTATATTCAAAACTCGAAAAGTGTTCATTCCATGTCACCGAAGTGGAGTTTCTAGGGTACGTACTGTCACCACAGGGCATCAAGATGGACAATAGGACGGTTGAGGCAATTCTTACTTGGTCTTCGTCCATGTCCTTAAAAGGGGAACAGAGTTTCCTAGGCTTTGCAAATTTCTACCGAATCTTCATACCAGGATTCTCACATTTAGTGCACCCCATTACATCTTTGCTGCGTAAACATCGGAAATTTGAGTGGACACCGGCGGCTGAAGAGGCCTTTCCAGCTCTCAAAGAAAAATTCACCTCAGCCCCAATACTACAACATCTGCAGCCCGACTTGCCATACATAGTGGAAACCGATCCCTCAAACATCGCCATTGGAGCCGTACTGTCGCAGCAGAATCCCAAAAGTGGATGTCTCCATCCAATCGCCTTCTGGTCAAGAAAGTTTTTTCTGGCAGAGCTCAACTATGCGATTACCGATAAAGAACTTCTTGCGATCAAGAACGCACTTAGTGAATGGCGACACTACTTACTTGGAGCAAAACATACGATCACTATAATAACTGATCATCGAAATTTACAATACCTACGCTCCGCGAAAGCTGAGTCGTCAAGACAACTCCGCTGGGCCTTAACATTAATGGAATGTGACTTTGTGATTACTTACCTACCAGCAGTAAAGAACGGAAAGGCGGATGCGCTATCCCGCATTGGTACGGGAGAAGAAGCATATAATGCTCCTGATCCAGTGGATATCATACCTAGCCACAAAATTCTGGGTTTCTGCACAAGTCCATCCTCGCTAGACGCACTCCAAGAAGCAGTCAGAAAGAATACTTCCCAAAAGGACCTTCAGACTTGGAACAAAAGAGGAGAGCAGTTCATTATTCAGGACGGACTGCCAAATTACCAAAACCGCCTTTACGTCCCAACAAAGAACCTCCAACAGGCAGTTATATCCAACTACCACGAATCATCTTTAGAAGCTCATCCCGGTATAACCAAAACCCTGAAGAAGGTAAAAGAATTCTATTGGTGGCCAACTTGGTGAGAAGATATTACTACCTTTATTGAAACCTGCGAAGTTTGTGCGCAATGTAAAACATCAAGACAGAAACCAGCAGGCTTACTACAACAAATTTCCATTCCGCCAGCACCTTGGCATACCGTGTCAATGGACTTTGTCACTGACTTACCTCCTAGCTCTGGGTATAATACCATCCTTGTGGTAGTTGATCTTTTTTCCAAAATGGCCCATTTCATCGCATTGAAAGGAATTCCTTCAGCTCTGACACTAGCGCAGGTTTTTTTAGACTGTGTCATAAAGTTACACTGGTTTCCCACCGTAATCACCTCCGACAGAGGCAGCCAATTTTTGTCGCATTTCTGGAAGAAATGTTGTGCCTTAGCAGGAATGGAGATCCGTCTATCCACCAGTCACCATCCCCAAACAGACGGACAAACTGAACGTCCGAATCAGACCATGGAACAGTATTTGCGCTGTCTGTTACATCAAACAAACCAGAACTGGACAGAAGTTTTATGGATGGCCGAGTATGCACTCTTAAACTCAGGTAACACCCTTTTTCACTGTATATGGCCGGAATCCCAGAACATCTGTTTGACCAACCAGAAAACATTGAAATGCCAGTAGTCAAGAACCTACACGCCTGCATTTAAAAAGTAGCAAATGATGCCAGTAGGAATCTACATTTAGCTAAAGAAGCACAAAAGAAACACGCTGACCGTCACCGACAAAAAGCCCCTGACTATCAAGTGGGAGACTCTGTTTAGTTGGCGTCCAAACACATAGCTTCAAAGGGTCCCAAGAATTTCCAGCCTAGGTACATTGGCCCTTATACTATTGAGGCAGTAATTAATCCATCAGCCATGAAACTAGCGTTGTCTCAACACATGCGCATACATCTGGTGTTTCATGTCTCGTTATTAAAACTGGTGCACCCAGGAACCCGAATTTCTACACCTCCCACACCTATACAGGTCAGTGAAGAAGAACCAGAATATGAAGTTAAAAATATATTGGACTCTAAAATTGTACAGAAGACCCTGTATTACTTAATTGACTGGATGGGGTATGGACCACAGGAAAGGTCATGGGAACCTAGCATACATGTACATGCCCCCCGATTGGTGTGAAAGTTCCATCGGGACAATCCCAACAAGCCAAAACCTGTAACCACACCATTGGGATGGGTCTTGAGGGGGAAGACTGTCATGAATACAGGGTATGTAGCCAGGGCAAGGTGGGTAAGAGCTTGGCAGGCCTGGCATGTAGCACACACACACACAAACACCCCTCGTTGGTAAGCTTCCTCTGGTTATCTCTTGAATGGTTTAAATCCCGTTTATTTCAGTCACTTCCTGATTATGGCTCAACAACTTCCTGTTGCCAGAAAGGAAGTGTATGGGAACTCATTGTCCACTCTAGTGTTTGGTCGTGGCTGGCTATATAAGCCACACCCCAGATTTCTCCAGCACTTCGTGTTGCTTTCTGTAGGCTGTATAGCAACACACTCACCGCACTCCTGTTCTGTCCACGTGTTTTCAGCTCCTAAGTTTATCCAGCTCCGGATCCTTCGTCGCAGTGCTTCCTTGGAAGGTCCAGCCGCTCCGGTCAAACCCCAGTGCAAGAAAAAGGCAAGTTAGTCAAAGCCAGCGACATCTAACAACACTGCGCGTTCCGACTCGAGGGGTAAGCCCTCTCCGGCTCCTGTAAAAGAAAAGAAAGACATTACTCAGTGCTCACGGATCTCGGCAACGCCGCGCATACTCACCGGACCTCCAAAACGTATACCGGCTTGTGGCGTGAGCGTCCACCAGCTCCCAGCTCCTGCAAAGAAAGAGAAACAGTAAACAGCGCTTGCAAAACCCCTCCATGCTGCGCTCCTCCACGCTGCTCATATTTACCTCAGGTACCTTCTGGTGTTTTTCTGCACTTTGGCAGCATCTGAAAGACAGAAAAGAACATTATAAACTGTGCAAACCCAAATACTCATGCTGATTGTGAGGAGCACTTACCTGAGTCTTTCGAGTACCTCTGCTAGTGAAGTAACTGGCATTTGAACTATGCAGCACACGCTGTGAAGTCGGAACAGCATGGCACTTTGAACTTTGGCTTAATACACATTGGCCATCATAACTCCAACAAGAGGGTGATGAATCCCTCCAAGAAGAACAGCGCCCCTGCAGAGAGCAGGATGGAGAGTGCATCCATCTAAAAGCAAAGGTGAGCCACAGGGAAGAAACCTCATCACTTTCCTAGGGGGAGAGGGAGGGAGTTCACGGGTCTAGTTAACCAAGATCTTAGTGTATACCTCTTTACTTGACAGACACACTTTCCAGACCGAATCGGGGGGAGTGAGTACTCGGGACCTGGAGGTAGAAACCATTGCTCCTGCAGAGACACAGGTGAGTGTGACAGATATCCTCTTGAAAAAGTAGGACTCCAGTTTCCCCATGCAAAATACAGTACATCATTTTCTGAAACACAGAAGCTGCGGAAATCAAACCAAATGGCATCCTCCTATATTGATATAATCCTTCCAGTGTGATGAATGCAGTTAAATGCCTCGATTCTCTATGTAATTTCACTTGGTTGTAAGCAGCTTTGAGGTCCATTGTCGAAAATACCTTTGCTGAGATCAATTCTTGAATGTTGGGCAGCGAGTGTCGCTCAGGATTATACATTTGTTGAGTTCTCTAAGATCGATACATACTCTGACTTTCCCAGACCTCTTCCTGGCCACAACCAAAGGAGATACCCATTCTGACACATGAATCCTTTCTATAATCCCTTGCTCTACCAATTTCTCCAATTCTATTTTTACTTCATCTCTGAGCACCAATGGGACATTGTGCAGTTTTTGTGCCACCGGTTTTACATCCTGTTTGAGAAGAATGTGATGCGTGAAATCCTTCACACATCCTATGTCCCCAGCCTTAAATACCTCTGCACGTATCTTCACTGTGTTTGCTTCTGAGCCTTCAACCATGAACACAGATTCAATTGCATTCGGGTCTTGGCGAACCTTCAGTAACTTCTGGTGAGCCCACCTGAGAAGTGAAGATCCTCCACTTTTTTAAATGTAAATGCGAGCTTCTGCCTGTCTTTCCTTGAACATCAAGCTTGCACTCAACCAACCTAAAATTTCAATCCTGGCACCTCCATATGCCCTTGGTCTAATGTCTACGTCATGCAAAAACTCTGGTTCACACCTTTTCCATACTTCCTCTCGAATGAGCGTATATCTTGCCCCTAAATCCACAATCATGACAATAGGATGACCATTGACCATAATCATCGTGCTTGGGCTGTCGACCACTTCGCTATCACCTGTCACCATGAAGACACATTCTTCTCCTTCATCATACATTCCATTTCCGATCCAATTCATGCCTGCTGTGACACTCCTGCCTCTGCAGCACCTAGCAAAGTGGCCTCTTCCCTTGCAATTCCTGCAGATGATTTTTAAGGCTGGACACATAGGACTGCTTGCCCAATGTGACAGACTGTTACACCTGTAACATGTCCTGAAATTTGATCCACCTCTTCCCCTCTGTACTCCTCTGCCACGACTTTGGTTTTCCCAATCCTGTCTTCTATTCGAGTATTCTCCCTCTCGGGTATCTTCTTGGAGTGTTGGGTACATCACAGGGGTGGAATATTGCTGCCACATATGGATTCTCGGGTACATCAAGATGGTGGAATATTGTAGCCTCAGATGGAGTCTGTTTGGTCAGGGGACTGGGATTGTTTTTTTTTACCTTAGATTGAGTCTTGTGTACATCACAGGAGTGGGATGTTTTAGGCTCAGATGGAGTCTCAGGTAGGTTAGGAGACTGGGATTGTTTTTTACCTTGGACTGAGTCTCTGGTCTATGACAAGAGTGGGATATTTTAGCCTCAGGTGGAGTCTCAGGATCATGATAGTGGGATGTTGCAGCCCCAACTGGAGTCCCTGATCCAATCAGAGAGTGTGATTTGCAGCCTCATATGGAGTCTTTGTCTCGGGAGGATAGCTCAGCAGCAACGTACTCGCCTTGGAAACAAGACGACACGGAGCAACACAGGTTCGATCCCTGGGTCCGCGCTTGGAAACCTAAGGGTATTAAGCGCATTATAAATAACCTATCATATCATATCATACATCACAGGGGTGGAATATTGTAGCCTCAGATGGAGTCTCGGGTACATCACAGGGGTGGAATATTGGATCCTCAGATGGAGTCTCTGGTACATCACAGGGGTGGAATATTGTAGCCTCAGATGGAGTCATCGGTACATCTCAGGGGTGGAGTATTGTAGCCTCAGATGGAGTCTCGGGTACATCACAGGGGTGGAGTATTGTAGCTTCAGGTGGAGTCTCGGGTACATCACATGGGTGGAATATTGTAGCCTCAGATGGAGTCTCGGGTACATCACAGGGGTGGAGTATTGTAGCTTCAGGTGGAGTCTCGGGTACATCACAGTGGTGGAATATTGTAGCCTCAGAGGGAGTCTTGGTTACATCACAGGTGTGGAATATTGTATCCTCAGATGGAGTCTCCGGTACATCACAGGGGTGAAATATTGTATCCTCAGATGGAGTCTCCAGTACATCACAGGGGTGGAATATTGTATCCTCAGATGGAGTCTCCGGTACATCACAGGCGTGGAATATTGTATCCTCAGATGGAGTCTCCCGTACATCACAGGGATGTAATATTTTATCCTCAGATGGAGTCTTGGGTACAACAAAGGGGTGGAATATTGCATCCTCAGATGGAGTCTGGGGTACATCACAGGGGTGGAGTATTGTAGCCTAAGATGGCGTCTCCGGTACATCACAGGGGTAGAATATTGTATCTTCTGATGGAGTCTCGGGTTCATCTCGAGACTGTGATTATGCAGCATGAGACGGAGTATTGTGTACATTGAAAGTGTGAAGTTGGGTCTCCTTTAATGGAGCCGCAGATACGCTCTGTCAGATCTGCCCGAGATCCTGAAGACCATACAAATGGCATTGGTGCGTGGTATCAATCCCAATAACATACCAAAGGAGTGATGGAACGATGCACATGTGTGTAGCCCTGGACCAACTAGGGCCGGCTAGTGAGCGCTGCATGGCTTGTCCCCTGAGGCAAATTAATACATTCAAAGGCAGAAGTCAGGGTGGGGGAAGTATTGTATTTGTTGTTCATGATACGTGTTTGTTTTGTGGCTTTACTTTATGAAAGAAGTTTGTGGACTGAACCATCCTGCCCCACCATGGGGTTTGGAAGAAATGGTGACAGAAAAGGAACTATGGAAAGGTCTCCCCTGCTCTAGGAATGGACTGGGCAGCGGAGAGAACTTTGAGAAGAAGTAACCATTTGAATTAACATCTGTCTAGAGAAGGAAGGCTGGGGGGCTTCCCCTGTAGGGTCGATCCGCGAGTAGCCACGCGGGGCTAACATGACAGATAAGAGCTGGGTACCCTATTCCAGGAGTGGCTCAGCTAATCTGAGGATCCTAGACTGCATGCCAGGTGTAGCCTTGGTACCCATGGGGCCTGCCAGCAAGTCGCCCCCCCCGGGGGCCAGACTGGGCGGGCCCAGAATGAGGAAACTCTGCGCTGTGTGTGTGAGTAAGCCTGGGGAGACTATCATGGCTGCCTAGCACCGAGTCATGTTAGTGGGGCAGCCCAAGACAAAGCGGCGCTGCCTCACCACTTGCCAGCCCACCGGAGGGTTCGATGGGACAGGCCCTGAAGAACTAGCTTCCCGGGAGCAACAGTCTGCCGAGGGGCAACACATATGCCAGGGCACGGCAGTGAGTGCGCCGGTCTCCAAAGGCACGGGGCTGCGTTGAGAATGACATTGATAGATCAATTCGAGGATGGGGGTATTTGAAAAGGGGGAATAGATCATATCCTGGCATGATCAGTGCTTAATTTGTGCCGGTGTTTGCCGGTCTCCGACACCAGCACTGCTTTTGTTGGCACCGGAACACTAGTGGCCGGGCTGAAATCATGAAGATGCCCTGACCCAGGCGTGGGCTTCAGGAACCGGCCCTCTTGGGCCTCGCCGGACGCGGGACGCCTAAGTTGCAAAGGATCCGTAACTTACAGATCCTTTGCGGCCCCGCCGGCGCCTGCCCGCTGCATTCATCAAAAAAAGCTAACATTGAAGTGTTACCTTGTTTTGATGAATGCGGCAGGCCGCAACATTATGGCGCCAGGCCAGCAGTCAGTGTTACAAAACACTGGGAGGGAGCGGCAGGGCTGGGCGGGGCTGCCTCAGCCCGGCCTGCTCCCTCCCAGTGATTTGTATTACAGACTGTCTGTAAGCTGCGTGAGCTCCGGTGGGGCTGCCGGAAGGGGCAGACACCCGTGACTTGGTACTGGGTGGCTTACTGCAGACCAAGTACACAGACATGCTGCGGCGGCACCAGGAGAGCTGGAGGCGGCGGAGGCCACTGCCCAGCCTGACGGGCATCTTCAGGGGCATTCTGGGGAATGCAGGTGAGGGAACAGTGTCTTACACCATTGTGTAACGATGCTGATGCACTGTGGAATGATTATACAATGTTTTAATGGTTGTATTTGTTAGTATCACCTTTCATTGGTGCGAAACGATGCTAAATATGCATTTGTATGCATTTAGTAAATACAAATGATTACTTGCTAAGATTAGTGGCAAGTACATATTGCAGACTGCCTAGCAGTTGAGTTCAATGGTTAGTGAGGGGGGGGAGTAATTAAGACAAAACAGAGTTGTACCAAAGCATGAGAGCAAACCGTCCCCCAGCAATATTTACACTGGCCTATGTAGACAGCTGCTGTTGTATGCAACAAGTACCTTGGAATTGGCAGGGGAGAGAAATGAGCAGTTTAGAGACAACAGTAATTCCCATTAGCAGTGCGAATGGTTGAGGCCTGACTTTTCGTTTCAGGAAAAGTCTGCCTCCTCTGCAGGCCCCAGGTCTTCACTTTCATTAAAGCCCAGCCTCATTGACTTGGGAGCTGTGCTCAGTGGACTCGTGTGGGACAATTGGCTGTCAGGTGAACACACGTAGTGTTTGTGAGGTCATTGGTAAATGGGCCCACATGCCTGGTTGTCTTCAAAGGGCCTTCAAAACTCCCAATAGAGGACTCATCCACAAGCTGAAAATGAATCTTCACAACTGGATTAGTCGCCCACGATTACACACTCTGGTTAAAAGGTTAGTCTGGGATTTGAGCCCAAACTACATATTCTGCACTTGACTGCACTGATTCTCTATTGTAATGAAGTTATAATGATTTGTGATCGCTTGACTTTTCATAAACTAAAAAAAGTTTCAAGCTACTATCCAAGCATAGAATGTATCCGGTTTTGTAGCCTTGAATTGGAAAGTAAACGTCACATGACGACCCAACGGCCATATTTAAAACCAAACTTTATAGAAGCAGGTGATGCAAGAAAATGATACTTTCCCTAATAATCTAATGAAGTTTGTTGAGCTAAACTATTATGTTTTTTTATATTATAAAGCTTTAAGTGTACCAATTCAGACTAGCGTACTGTTTGATATTCCGAACTACCTTTTGTGGCAACATTTTTTTTATTTTTTTGTTTTGTTTTTTATTTATTTTTTTGCCAAACCAGAGGTTAAAATATTCTTGCCAGTAGCCTGACATGTTGGCTATCTGCTGTCTATGAACCATTCCACTCAAATGGCCTTCCTGAAACAAGGATCAGGGAATGAGCTAAACAGTGCCCCTTGTGTGATAAGGCAAACCTTTTCACAGAAGCCTGTAGGTTTTCCAGGTCACTATCGTCTGTTGGCAAAGCTGGGATATGAGCCTCAAAGTACCACCGTCTCAGATTTGACTGCCTAATCACCCATCTCGAGTAGCAGTTTATGCTTCTGTTATGCTAAATAGATGTGAGCACAAGTTTATGAAACTTGTGGATAGAACAGGCTAAATTGGCCTTGCTGGCATATATGACCACAAATCTTTGTAATGCGTGCTTAAAACGCTAATCCTCTGAACATACTTGGCACACAAATATATTCATATGTATTTACATTTTTTGGTATGGCCACTCTGACGGGACACCAACCCCACGTTTAGAGAGTGGAACACCCTGTGGCAAGTTCAAGCAGTGTCATGGTGACGGTTGGGATAACTTCTGTTAACGAACTGCCCGCTAACTTTTGGAAAATGGACGCAATGCAATGTTACATTCCTGCTATATGCTGCAGGCCCGCGTGTTGGCATATATTATGTTATGTTATGGTGAATAGTGTATCACACTGTAGGGTGTATGACTCCAATGGGGAATCTTGGTATGAAACAGCTACGATAGGTTATGTTTATACCAGTATGTTGGCTTTGGGGTTATTAACAGTAGAAGCTATAGGTTGTACAGGTCATGTATTCCTTGAGAGTGAATTTAGCTTATTATGCCCCAGCTACAGTAGACATGTCTACAATACGGCACGTTCTAGTCAACATGGTTATAATTTGTCTAATTGTGTTGTAGTGTGTGCCGAGAGACCGCATATAGGGTACGCGGGGGGTATATATGTACGTGTGTGTAGGGGGCCGGCAGTATAGGGCGATGCTCGGGTGCACAGTAGTGTGTGTGTGTTCGCAGTTAACACACAGCTGGGGAAGGCCGCCATCTTGCAGACAGGCCCTCCCGGGTGGGCACGGTTAGTGGATTGGAGCAGGATGTTTCTTTGCATGTATGAGGTAGTGCTCAGAGTAGGGGATGTCCTGTGAGTGTGCTGCTTTCCCTATTTTGCCAACCTCTGAAGCCTCAAAGTAGATGCATGCAGGCTTGGCATGCGCCAACTTTGCACCAGACCTGCAGATGAGCTTAACTGGTCTGCTGTTAAATCTCAGTTAGTAGTTTAATGGTATCCACTACAGAATATCTGGCATTTCTTGCTCCCTGCATCGCCGCTCTCTGTCCCTCGGCCTCCTCTTCCCCTTCCCTCATCTCTGACTGTCTCTCTGCTATCCATGAATGGTGTGCCGCCAACGACCTCTGCCTTAATGCCAGTAAGACTGAGATTCTACTTATCGGCACACCCACTCCCTCCTTCCCTGCAGCTCTCTGGCTGGCCTCCCTTGGCCCTCTTCCTGCGCCTACCTGCAAGGCAAAAAACCTTGGGGTCATCTTCGACTCCACACTCTCTTTCTCTCCTCACATATCTGACGTCTCTAAGAAGTCACACTACCAGCTACACCTCCTCAGAGGTATCCTTCCTTTCCTCTCCTTCCCCCAGAAGCTCACTGTCTCCAGAGCCCTGGTTCTCTCGAAGCTGGACTACTGTAACAGCCTCTATCTAAATCTTCCTGCCTCTACTCTCCGCCCTTTGCAACTCATCCAGAACAGGACTGCGAGACTGGTCCTTGGCCTCAAGCCCAGGGACCGTATCTCTCCAGGACTGAAATCACTACACTGGCTCCCTGTGGCTGTGAGGATTAAGTTCAAAACCCTCTGCATTGTCCACAAGGCCGTCTGGTGCCTTGGGCCAAAATACCTTCAACTCTCTCTTCCGAAATATCTTCCTTCTCAAGCTCTTCGCTCATCCACCTCCAACTACCTCAGGGTCAGCCGCTTCTCCAAGCAATGAGCTGGGGGGAGATCTCTCTCCGCAGCAGGGGCCTCCCTCTGGAACAGCCTTCATGCCTCCCTGAAACTTGAGGAGAACCATCTCCGGTTCCTGAAGCACCTCAACACCTTCCTCTTTGCCTCCGCTTTCTCTCCCCCTCTCCCCTGCTAAATCACTGAACCTGCACTGAATCTGCAACTGGGCCACTCACCGATCTCGGTCCTTGGCCCAGCCTCTCTTCCCTGCACTGCCTCCCTGGCAACCCCTGCACTGCGGGACTGTCTCTGTATCCTACAGCCCCTTCTCCCGGCACTTACCTTGCACTTGCCACCAACTGGCCCTATTATTTCTCTTGTATTCTACTAACCATGTACTGCACTTACCTTGCACTTGCCACCAGATGGCCCTATTATTTATCATGTATTCTACTAACCATGTACAGCACTTTTCCCCCTCTCCCCTTCCCCTTGCACTTTTCCCAGTCCCCTCTACACCTGGCCTAGTAGGATCGTTGTCTGTCTCCCCTTGTCCCCCCCACCCCTGCCTCGTCGCGCCTTGAAACACTTGTGTATAGGTGCGTTACAAATGCCATATCATATCATATCAGAATAATTACGCATTTTAATATAGCCGATATGACAGCTCAGTCGGTCGAGCGCTCGCTGCTGCGATGTGTGTGTGATCTGCAGGTTGCAGCTTCGAATCCTCAGCAAGGCCATCTCAGCCTTTCATCCTTCTGAGGCCGATAAATGAGTACCAACACAGGTACTCACACCATTACCCAGCTATTGCCATATTATGGCCAGGTACCACCATTATATCAGTACCTGGCAAATGTCTATCCCACTGAACTGACCTTGGCGTTGCCCGCTGGCTCCGGGGATGGCATTATGGGGCCTAAATTTTTTGGGCACTGGCACTTATTTTTCTTTTAATTAAGCACTGGGCATGATAGATAAGTTAAAGAGATGTGACCGCCCACTGGGGCCATATCCCGGCTCCCCCTGCAAAATGGGTGGTGCCAGTAGAGGAGAAGGGGCGCTGTTCCATCATTTCCCCCTAAGGGTCTCTTCATGACCTCGCTCAGGGAGGGTGGGCAGTCAGGGAAGATCCCTGGGAGGAAATCACCTTAAGGTAGAGTTGGAAAAAAGGGCAGTTACTTGTACGTAGAGGTTAGGACTAATGATGTTTATGTTTAAAATTAAAAAAAGGGGGATCCCTGTTGGGGCACTGACAAGCCACCTTGGTGTCTGTGGGGCATGAACGGGGTTGACATTGGAAAGGCAGGAGCTGTACTCCGCTTGCAGCTGGTCTGCGGTCAGGGGGCTCGTAAGCGGTCGCACCCTGGCATGAGGATAAGGAGTGTGTAAAGAGTGTGTAAAAGCCCCAGGCCAGGGCCAGAAACCAGACTACTAATGTGTCCCTTTACAAAGAGAACTTTCCAACCCTCCGGCCGAAACTCCAAATGTCCACTGGCTTGCTTCAAATGGACCATTAGATTGGGTTGGGTTGATCGGCCCCCCATCTTGAACATGAGTGTCTAAGAGCCTTAGGATGTCTGAGTCCATGCAAACTGACCAGACTTCACCTCATTGTGATATCCATGTCTGAGGTTTGCCTATTCCAAGTGAGGCGATCCGCAGAAGTGAAAGGCCGGCACAGCTGTGCCCGAGTCAGTCCTACCTCCATCAGCTGACGCGCAACTGACACTCCTTAGCTGCTCAACCTGTTGATTCTCCAACAAGGGTGAAGTACAGATTTCCCGGAGGGTAACTCCTTTGAAGTCAATGGATGTGAGCCATTTGTGGGAAGTTGATGCTGATTTGCCAGGAGGATTTTATTATTGAGGCCTAGTGAAAAATTAGCCTTGCTGGGAGGGTGATGGCGATTCCAAGGGAGATGAAACCCTTCAAATGATGGAGAATTGAGATGTATGGCTGCCTAACCCTGCTGGATCTTTGGATAGACCGACATGTTGCTAGCCCCCACATCTACATGCCCTTGCTTTTTGTACAGTGTGATACCCCAGAGCTTCTTCTGCCTCCTGGGGGTGGGTCTGAGGTTTTGTTACAAGGCAGTGCTGGCTCAGCAAGCGTGCGGTTCAGAAGGCGCTGATGTTAGACTGCATGAGTTATTAAAATATTTAATGAAGAACGTCTCCATTATGCGACAGCTTGTCGTATTAGCTTGTTCGCCGAGTGCCTTCTCATCAACTCCTGTCAATTCCTCTCCTTCGCTGTAGTGTTTTATTTGGTGGCTTGCCATACAGTCTGCGGTCCCCCCAGCTCTGGAATATTGAATCTGCCTGCATGCTTCTCCTTACCATATCAATAGATACGGCTCTATGTAAATGATATTAGCCTAAAGCTCCTTAAAATCCTTACCATTTCTCCCTATCTTCGAAGAACATCGAAGATTTTGTATTACGGGTCAGATGACCCACAACCAAAACCCTGAGAACATGCCTTAACTGGCAAATGTTTCACCGTGGAGTCTTTACGGCATCATTTTTAACCACTATTTCACAGCAAATGCGGAGGGACACTCCCCACAGTCCCCTATTTCCCCAACCCCAACTTCTCCCCATCCAATACTGCCCAACTCAAACCTACCATCTACTTTTTTCAAGAAAAGGCAATGCAAAATGTGCTTTCCCACAACAAATTGGCCAGGGAATGTTGGTTGGGGAAAAAAACCACTGTGTACCCTGCATCAGGGCCGTGCCCTTGCACCGCTACCAGTTCACTGATTTACCAACCCGCTCTTTGAGGTTTTATGCAAGACAGGTGCTGAAGACCCGACTGCAGATAACTAAGGAACTCTGATCCTCTCTTCTGCAGTCGACATCGTCTTCATAGAAAGAACTCCTAGGTCACTGCAAAGGCTCCTTGACTCCATACCATGCACAGGGCCGAACGTGGCCTAAAAGGTAATGCTGGTAAATTTGCAGTGATAATTTTGTAGCGGTGTCTCGATCAGGCTCCCTCGCTTTTTTGCAGGATCTGAACCAATCCCTATAGAGAAGGAATTTGACTATAAGGGGATGTGGTTTATCTCAACTTTTTTAGCAATTTTAAGAATTTCACAAGGCAGGCATCTACAGTGAAGCCGGCCATCAGTGTGATCTTTAAATTTGCAAATGAATTAATGCCCAACCGGTTGATCTTACGAGAACAGTGTACGGCTCCAAGGCTTGTTCGGGTGTGCTGTATGGTGCCGACGCTTGGGCCAGCAGAAATGGGTAGACCTTGCGGAAGGTGCAAAAGGCTTTGGGTGCTTCCAGTATCGTCCCAACCTGGGCCTGTCACAGAGTGCTACGTTGATCTTATTTTGAGAATTTTGTTTATTTGTTTATGTTTATCTGACACCTACAGTCTTTTTCTTTAAAAAAAAACTTCAATACATGTTAAAGCTAATTGAATGCAACGTATTAGTAACAAGATTTAGAGAAGTGAACGTGCTGACTTTGTCCATGGGTTCCAGGGACGTCATTTCACCCAAATGCCAGAGGTAGCGGAAGTGACATCACATTACCCTTGACCTCGGATGACATCACAGGAAGTGATGTCATTTGACCCCACCCTGAAGTGGCATCACGGGAAGTGATGGAACATGACCTTTCACCCAATGACAAAACAGGAAGTGGCATCACATAACATTCTTTCTAAGTACACTACGAAAATGATATCAATGTAAAGTGATATATTTTTCATACAAGAGTGGATCACCATATGTATTGGGTAGATCAGTGTGTATAGGCCCATATTACCAAATCACTGTGAATGCAAGCAGAAGTCCAAAGCCAAATGATAATGACGTGTTATTATATAGACCCTTACGCTTAAGCTCTTCATATAGAACAAATATACATACAATATCAACCAACCTGTGTTGGTACTCACTTATCAACCTCAGAAGGATGAAAGGCTGAGTTGACCTTGCTGGTAGTCGAACCTGCAACTGGCAGATCACACACACATTGCGGCAGACAGCGCTCAACCCATTGAGCTATCTTACCGGCTATAGCTATCAGAAAACCAGCCACTCCAGAAACAAATACCCACATGCTGCTGTCCACAGCACAGGAGCCTCAATGGAAAAAAGAAAAAAAGATTTTGTTTGATTTTTTTTTCTTTTTTTTTTAGGGGTAGCAAGGGAGAGCTCAGTGGTCGAAGTTGCGACCCCTGGCGACCCCTAAATGACGTCCATGGTCGGTTCCCTATTTGAAGAAGGAGTTTAGTAAGGTAAACTTATAAGTTGGCTAGTATTATGCCTTTTAACTCTTTAAATGCTATTAAGTTATGTAAATAAAAGTCCTGTCCTGCATCCAAGGCGGTAATTGAGAGAAACCTCGGAACTAATAGAACCTTCAATTAGATGCCAGGAGACTATATTGGGTGCCGATGCTGGGCACACTTCTCTTCACTGGTATAAACTTTTTTTTATTTGTGCTTCCAGTTCATTAACACTTTAGCACAGCATGAATTCTATAACAATGAATTATACATGATCAAGGGCAGTTCACACGTATCGTAACAAAACACACTAAATATATTATTACATCCGTAATTAACTTTTTAAACAGAACTTTATTGACCAGACCCCATTTTAATGGTATGGAACTAAATGCTGTTCCCTTCGGAGAACAGCAGGATTGCAGGAAGCAGGTCACCCCTTCTAACCCCTTTTTCTATTGAGTCTGTGATGCATGTTTTCTTCTTTTGTCGGGCCTCTGGTGACATAACCAAACTTGCTTTAATTGCTCTGTCGAGGAAACTGACTTTTAGACAGTGGTGATCGGCTGTCATGTATTTGGCGGGAATGAGTGATATCGCTGCTACTTGCTCTCTGGAGATATGTACTCACCTGGCTATTAAAGCAGGGACATTGCCTCTACTATCAGCTGATTGGTTTGGCTGAATTGCTGTGCACAATTGCTGCAATTTATGAGATAATGTGTTTCTGAGTATTTTTTGTTGTTAGTCTTGGTGAGATGGATGTGCACGTTTTCTGTTATTCAGGATATATTGTTCTTTGAATGCACAGACTTATATCTTCAAATACTTTTCTGTATTTGTTTCATTCTTATATACTGTAATGGACCGTGCTTCTATGGAAATGATCATTTCAAACACAAAGGTTTTAATGCACTGAGTGATCTGTAACAGCACATGAAAGGGGTTGGGGGTAATGGGGCACCACGCACCCAGCCCTGGCCTTTCGGATTACACGCTGGTGAATTTTGGAGGTCGTTTACTGTTAGTTAACTTCAGTTGAAGAAACTGTATTTGACCACCTTCTGGCAATGACTTTTTAAAATAAAAGTCCAGAACGGGAATGGAAAAGTGGTGTCTGGATCTCTTCAGCCATCTGGTGAACCGCACATTAAGGTCCTGGGTGACATTTGCGGAAAAACTCAGCCATCCATTCACCCAGCTCTGCTCTTTCATTGATACAAGGCATGCGTAATCAGTGTCTCCTTTGCTATTGGCTCGTGGCGGCGTGAATGGCCAGTGGGTGCTGTAACTTTGTAATCTGAATATTGAGTGCACGTCTGCGGACAATTACTCAGACCATGAGCTAGAGAAGGTATAAACACGAGAGGAGGGAGGGGGAGGAATGTGTGCAGTTTGGTCATAATATGTATAAAGGGTGTTCTCTGTGACCAGAAAAACATGTATCAGTAAAACCAGCAGTTTTGTTTTCTGAAAAAGCATGAAACTTGAATTTACCAGGCAGTCCATCATATTCCCGGGTACTTCCACCATGGCAGACGCTGCTACATTATAGCCAGGCACTCCCACCATTTGGCAGAAACTGCTACATTATAGCCAGGTACTCCCATCATGTGGCAGACGTTGCTACTTTATAGCCAGGAACTCTCACCATTTGGCAGATGTTGACACATTATAGCCAGGTACTACCATCATTTGGCAGAAACTGCTACATTATAGCCAGGTACTCCCATCATGTGGCAGACGCTGCTACTTTATAGCCAGGCACTCCCACCATTTGGCAGATGTTGACACATTATAGCCAGGTAGTACCATCATTTGGCAGAAACTGCTACATTATAGCCAGGTACTCCCATCATGTGGCAGACACTGCCACTTTATAGCCAAGAACTCTCACCATTTGGCAGATGTTGACACATTATAGCCAGGTACTACCATCATTTGGCAGACACTGCTACATTATAGCCAGGTACTCCCATCATGTGGCAGACGCTGCTACTTTATAGCCAGGAACTCTCACCATTTGGCAGATGTTGACACGTTATAGCCAGGTACTACCATCATTTGGCAGACACTGCTACATTATAGCCAGGTACTCCCATCATGTGGCAGACGCTGCTACTTTATAGCCAGGAACTCTCACCATTTGGCAGATGTTGATACATTATAGCCAGGTACTACCATCATTTGGCAGACGCTGCTACATTATAGCCAGGTACTCCTACCATTTGGTAGCTGTTGCTACAATATAGCCAGGTACTACCATCATTTGGCAGACAATGCTACTTTATAGCCAGGCACTCCCACCATTTGGCAGATGTTCACACATTATAGCCAGGTAGTACCATCATTTGGCAGAAGCTGCTACATCATAGCCAGGTACTGCCACCATTTGGTAGCTGTTGCTACAATATAGCCAGGTACTACCATCATTTGGCAGACACTGCTACATTATAGCCAGGTACTCCCATCATGTGGCAGACACTGCTACATTATAGCCAGGCACTCCCATCATGTGGCAGATGCTGCTACATTATAGCCAGGTACTCCCACCATTCGACAGATGCTGCTACATTATAACCAGGTACTACCATTATTTGACAAGTATTGCTATGATGTGTTCATCAGGTACTCACATCATATGGTACATCATATAGCAGGTATTGATGTCATATATCTTATATTGAAATTATACGTTCACATCATTGAAAGTTATTGCAGTCGAAATTCAGGTGCTCACACAATTATCAGATCAGCCCGGTAAACGTTCGTGTTTATTAAAATGTGTGTTTGATGGCATAGAAATGGTTTAATAATGTACTTATAATCTTCATTGCACCGAGTCCTCGTTGTCCTGTCATTATTATTTACATGACGAGAGAGGCTCCCTGAGACAAACTCTACCGACTACATTTTTCCAAACTAATTAGAAGAAAGAACCAGTGCTACCTTAGTCCTTCTTCCATATTTGTTGATTTTATTTCCTTGGTCACTACAATGTGACCTATTAGATCAACCTACCCCCGCACCTCTTCATGTTTGATACCAAGCAGATTCAGCACTGAATCACGGAAAATTAAAATGAGGAAGACTAGGACTCGGTGTAATGAGGCTTACCAGTAAGTGATTGGGATATTAACCCCTTGTCCTTGTTCCTAGCCACTATTTTTACTCATTGAGGATTTACAAAGAAGTTTGCCATGAAGAATTTGAACTGTCCCGCGCAAATCCTGTGTAGCGCGCCATGCAATTTACTGAAAGAACTCAACTGATACAGAATCCAGTGAACAATTGATCTCCCTGGGTTGAAAGTCATCGTGCAAAGTGGAAACCCACCCAGTAAACCATGGCGACCACATCAACCAGGGGTGGCATCCTATTTGATACACGAGATCCAACTATTTGTGCCAGTGGTGCTGACACAACTGTAATGTAGAAGGCTTCCTGGATTCCTAAAGGTCAATGGCAAGTGAGTAAGGGAAACCCCAATGGTGCAGGAATTTCCTCTTGACTGTCAAGCTCTAAGAACAGGTTTCATTGGGTTGACAGGGGCAGCTAAGTAAAGAGGAGAAGAGGCTCACCGTGGAAAGAAAGACGGGTGTCCTAGGGCTGCGTGACTTTTTATGTACACATTCTGAGCGTGGATTGATGTCAGCAAGTTGAGGGGTATGGTACTTCAGTTGTACCCTGATTGCCTTGGATCTTTCGTTTTTGTACAATTCCAAATATATCAGGTGGTGTGGGGTTCCAAATGAGAAGCAGGATTCCGAGAAATTCCTTGTTTGTCAGATGCGTCCATTACTGCGTCACCGCAAGGGTGCTCGGCTCGTGCTCTGGTGCCTCACTTGAGCCCACCGCCTTTCGGAACTATATTGACTCATCTGGCAAACAAGGCATTTTTTGAAATTCTGCTCCTCATTTGGAACCTCACAGAACCTAATAATTTTGGAATTGTACAAACAAAATATTGCTCAGGAAATCACAGTACTACAGCGCTACCATACCACTCAACCTATTGGCACCATTCCACGCTGTGTGTTCAAAAGCACCGAAGTCCACGCACCCTCCACTCCCCACCCTACTTGAGACTGGAGGATTTGATCGCCACTGTTTCCTCCCCTGGTTGCTTGTAGATCCAATGCTGACAAATTGGCCACCTTCCCTTACTGTGTTCTTCCCCCTATGATTGTGAAGCACTTTACTGCTTCCTAAAGCTAGATCTGTGCTCAATAAATACCCTAATACTAATAATAACAGTGACAAATACTAATAATGCATACCACATTGCCCTGAGGAAGCGCTGCTGTGCAAAATATGGGCCACGTGTCAGCACCATTCATCACTTTATTTTTGTAGACTGATTTTTTCAGCAAAATAAAAAACTCTTTTGCAACTCAATACAATCACCTGTTCAACCTCTGCACAAGATAATGTGTACAGTGAGAGCACAGTTGAATTAAGTTGCTAATTAAAAAGTGTGCAAAAATGTGCATGTATGCAAATTTGGAAGGTGCAAGTTTACAAATATGCAACTGTGACAATGTTGGCATGAAAAACTGCATGTGAACATGTGCTAGTGCAGGCGTGCAGATGTGCAAGTGTGCAAGTGTGCAGATGTGCAAGTGTGCCCATGTGCCAGTTTGCACATGTGTGAGTTTTCACATGTATGAATGTGTGAAAATCTGCCAGTTTGCAAATATACAAGTGTGTGAATGCACAGATGTACAAGTGCAAATGTGCGAGTGTGCAAACATGTAAAGCTTTGAATTTACGAGTGTGCAGATGTGAGAGTTTGCACATGTGAGTTCGTATGCAAGTGTGCATATGCAGGAGTGTGTGCAAATATGCACATGGGTTAGCATGGCATGTAACTATGCAAATGTGAAATGGTGAGGGTGAAAATGTGCTGAGCTACTGAAAGACCCGCAATCAGAACGGGCACTTTCCAGGTTTCACTGATGGTGTAGCGCTTGATGCCATGCACCCCGAAATGGCATCTCCCAGTTTGCATTATGCTGGATTTCCCGAAGCTACAGGGGTGAAATCATCACTTTCAAAGATTTACAGAACCAAGTTAAGACAGCAATTACTCAGACCAGAGCTGGGGGTGGACAGTCTGAGAGCATAGCATTATTTCTTCACCTCTAAAATGCCGCAGTAGATGCATATTCAAAATAACTGCACAATTTCACAAACCACCTTCAGTACAGTCACGAACAGCTCCTGGTAACTGATGACATATGTCTTCTTGACCCGGCTTATGGATGCGAATGAGTCAGACGTCAGGATCCTTGGCTGGAGCCAGTAGCAGGGCTCCGCATTCCATCAGTGCAGGAAGCTAGGGCAATTGCTTCACAGAAGTGTTTGTCAGTAGTAAGTGCCAGTTGGCATATATCAGATAAGCTTACTACATATTCCACAATGCATTCTGCTGAGCTGTGAAAGACCTGACATTGGAACCTGCACCTTTCATCCTTCCTAATGGATGCCTTGGTGCTGGCTAGCCTGCTATTTCTGGAGATGTACTTCACCCAGGTACCAGACGCACTGAAAGTAAGATTCTTGTTTTCAGCCGTTGTGATGCTTTTTTTGCCAGATTGAAATTGAACATGGCACTACATCTTCCAAGATGCACTGTGCTGAGCTACTGCAAGACCTGGGCCCAGACTCTGCACTTGTGAACCATTCAGATGCTGTCATGCTGGATACGATGCAGGCAGAAACGGAATTTCTGAAGATGTACTCTGGTGAACCACTGGGGGACCTGGGACTTGCATGTACACGTTTGAATCGACGCTAGATTTCAGGAAACCACGTAGGCAGAAACGCCATCTCCAAGAATGGATTGTGCTGGGCTTCTGTGAGCTAGGGAACAGCTCACCACGTTTAGTCTGAACTGGGCGCTGGGGATCTTTCCAGACTCTAGACAGGAAGTGGTGCCACAAAAAACATCTGTAAACCCATGACAATATTAATGTTTTTTTCTATATTCTCAATATGCACAGATTTTCCATTGTAAAAAAACAAGATTAGCTTTGCCAATGCTTGTCCTTTAGATATATTAAGGTGCAAAGGCTTTTTAGTTTGGGCCGCGACACCTATAAGCTGAAACTATTGCATTAGAGTCACAGATAGGGAGAAATGGTGTGTGAGGGGGACAGCTTGTAGGTGTTGTTTGGTTATTTGCCCACCCATGGCCATGCTAATCCCTATGGCCATTCCCACCCAGTTTCTGCCCCTCTCTGCCCAAAACATCTCTTCATGGGCACTGTTTGAGCTTGCTTTAATAAAGCCTTACCATCATTCTTTGCACTCCAACTGCCTGCCATTATTTGTTTAAGACAGTCTTTGCAGAGTTAATGACTTAATTGGAGCTCTTAGCGCGGGATGGGTGTACTAAAGATGTCTTTACCAGGTCTGCCTTCAGCTACTCGATTTATAAACACTGTCCTGTGAAAAGCATTGACAAAGGCAAATGTGGCTTGGGTAGAAGTATTAGGCATTTGCCAGGCACTGCTAATAGATGCCCAGGTACTCGTACCATTTTGCACCCGCTAACATCAATGGCAAATCAATAGCACTGCAGCTGCGCCTGGCAAGTGCCTGTATCATGCTTACACACAAGCCCAAGCTGTTGGCATTGCCAATGCTTGTTCATGAATCGGTCTTGTTAAGCGTCTACATGTCCTCTTACAGCAACCTTGCAGCATTGGGATGAAACTAAACGACGGAACGGACTGACAACAGTGCCCATAGGGTGGCACTCCTCCTCTCCTTAGAGTGGAAGTGGGAGTCTGTGGACAGAACAAGATGGTTGCATCTAACAGACCTCCTTGCACAGAGTGGTCTCCAGAGCCCTGTAGCAGGTGAGAGGCACTGGCCAGGGGACCATGCATTCTAACAGGGAAACCCTTCCCCATTCATAGCTTTGATAATTCGTTCTCCTGAATCTTCTTGGCTGATCGTCTTCACACAAACAATAAATCACTAAACTTTAGGGTGATTCGAAGTTTGATCAATCACCCAACTTTTCCAGTGATTTATTGCAACCTTTTTAACGAGGGCCTAAAATGTGCCCCACTGCCCTGTGTGGACCTGGTTTGTGCCCTGCAGGACATTGGACATGTTTTTGGACACCCCTCAGTTACATATATATATACAGATGGCATGTTTTCAACTTCTATTTTCAGGGAACCCTCTCACACCTGTGCTAGAATTGTAAAAAACGTTTTTTCTACCACAGATCGCTAAGTATCGTATTTTTTGTATTTCTGGAGCTTGTGGACCACTGCTGGAAATTGAATAAATACTTTTTCTAGCAATGCCCGCTCAAAGAAAAATAATGTGAATACATTAGCTATGAAGCTTTTCTCCAGACATATGCCACTATTCAAGCCTGGATGGCTATCAATGGTCTCTGCTTAAATGGGGATAAATCCGAGATCATCATCCTAGGCCCAAAGGAAATCCTATCCAGACTTAACCAAAAATACACCAACTTCACCATTGACAACCCGAACATACCAGTTTCCGCAGCAGTCAAGACCCTTGGAGTCTACATAGATTCCACACTCTCGATGACAAGACAGGCCAGCACCATCTCATCTGCCTCGGCCCTCGCCACCAAACTTGTATATGCTATTGTTATGATGTTCATTACCTAGGGACACTGTTGTATGGGAAGCTATGCCATGGAATGTTTATTGGTTCAGGTTCTGGTGAGGTCACAGAACCTGAATGTGTTTATTTTGTTCTTAAAGTTCTACAGTTTGTCAGTTGAAGCTACTTGTTGGAGTAGAGGGGTCCTCTGTTGTTGTGGGGGGTCTTTCTCTCCTGTTATCCTAATAAATACTTATCATGAAGACTTACCTGTGTCCAGAGCGTCTTCGCAAAAAATGGCGACGAGCATGGGATAACAGGAGACCTCCTACAACTAATCTGCCTGCACGTTGCTCCGCTGCCTAAAAGCGTAGTAGTGACCGCCGAGGGAGAGAGACCCCATCGAGTGCTGCTTTGTGCCCTGGGCCGCTCCGCTTATCCTAGCGTTGCAGCGGCGCAGAGACTAGAAAATGGATGCCCTGGCATCCAGAGTGTGCCGCCCTCCGGAGTCTGCTGTCTCATAGCAAGTAAGTGCCCGCGCTGCCCGCTAGCTCCCCGTCGAGCGACAAGTCAATTTTTGCTCGTTTCGCCTCTCCCAAGAGGCCTCGCCAATCCCACAGCTGTAACCCACCTAGCCTCTCCAGTACCATTTGTCGCAGCTGCTCAGAGACGTGATTGTCGCGATCGGCCTTGCGTTCCCTGAAGGGGGGGTGCGCAGCCTAGAGACGCTGCAGAGCACGTCACCGTACGTCGTAGAGGAGGTGTACAGCACGAAAGAGAAGTGAGCAGCCAAGACCGAGCGGAGCTCATTATCGTGTTTTCGGTAGGAGGTGCGCAGCTCGAAGGACAATTGAGTGGCCAAGTCAGGGCAGAACATTACCGTACAGTCGGTAGGAGGTGCGCAACACAGAAGAAAATCATTCATCGTGTGGATCGCGTTGTTGTTTAGATTGATCTGCAATTTACGGGGAATTTCGAGTTTGCAAGTTTCTGTCTAAAGTCGTAAAAGGGACAGCATGTCAAGCAGTTGAAGTCTAGGTGTGCACCAGGTCACCGTGTTGATAGCAAGTAGCATCCTGAGTGTATTTATCTTATTGAAGGAGGCCAGAGGATCAGCAGATCACACAGCTTTGCATTATGGCAGGTTTACCGGGTATCGCAGGACCACCAATTTTCATGCCAGTTCCCGGACCAGCAAAGATCATGTGGGCTCAATGGCGCAAGGGGTTTTTGCACTACATGAAGGCAGCCGGTGGAACTTCTTATTCCAGTGAAAGGAAATTGGCGTTATTGCTGCATTTTCTAGGATATGAGGGCCAAAGAATATACAAAACACTTCCTCAACCTCTTGGAGATGGCCGTGGGGATGACATGAACAAATTTGATTTAGCTTTGATGAAGTTGGATAAGCATTTCAATCCCAAGACCAGCACAATATTGGAGCGCTATAATTTCTGCATGCGTGTACAGGCGTCTGGAGAATCGGTGGAAGAGTGTGGGACGGCGCTGAGACATCTCTCCTTGTCCTGCAATTTTCAAGAAGCATTTGATGAACACATACGCGATCAATTCATGACACACTGTAGGGCCAACAAAATTCGCGAAGAACTATGGTTAAGGGATGAGCCAAATTTAGACGAAGTATTGGACATTGCAAGGCAAGTGGAACACTCCTTAGCATGTGTGGCCAAATTATCCAGAAACGAATTGGGTGAGTCAAAGGAGAGCAAGTCTGAAGTTTTAAATGTGACCGACGGGAAGAGCAAAAGTAAGTCCAAAAATCAGCAGTCAAATCGTGTGGCTGTGGAGGAGAAAAAAAATCAAGATCTACCGCAGAAAGCGGAAAAAAAGGATGAGAGACTTTGTTTCCGATGCGCGAGCAACACACACTTTGCATCTTCTGTTGTGTGCCCGGGTCGCAGGGCTACATGTGCGAGGTGTAAAAGGAAGGGTCATTACGCGAACTGTTGCAAAAACTTTCAATTTGGACAATTTGCTCAAAAGAAGGTGCTTTATGTGAATGAAGAAGAAGATGGAAGGTCGTCCGAGGAGGAAATAACACTTCCAATGCAGAATGTTGTTGTCAATACTGTTAATGTTGTCATGGAGGGTGAGAGTACAGATGATTGTGAGCGTCCGTATGCACTGGTGAAGGTGAATGGTCATGAGGTATCCATGATGGCGGATTCTGGGTCTAAAATGACTTTGGTGTCTAGAAGTGTATTTGAGAAGGACATGGATGATAAGGTGTCCAGCCTGTCAAAACCTGATATAAATCCGGGTGGATACAATCAGGATAAAATTGAACTGTTGGGGTATGCGTGGAGCGAGTTCGAATTTAAGGGCCGGAAATGCGATGGCAAAGTATATATAACCAAAAAGGGTCAATCCTTACTGGGATGGAGGGAGCAGAAAAACCTTGCCATCAGATTAGATCCTAACAAAGAAGAACAAGTATATCAGGTGTCAGAACCACATGCAGGTTCATACAAATATGTGGTAGGACACAGAGGAGTATTTGATGGAAGTATGGGGAAGGTGAAAGGTTTTATACACCAAATCATATTGAATAGGAATAGCGTGCCTGTTGCTGCGAAACCTAGGCCAGTACCTTTGTCTTTAAGGGAAGGGGTCAAGAAAGAGTTGATGAAACTATTACAGTTGGGTGTCATTGAGAAGGCAGCCGGAGTTGAATGGGTATCCCCGGTGGTGGTTGTCAAAAAGAGTTCTGGGGATCTAAGACTATGCATAGACATGCGTGAGCTCAACAAATGTGTGATGGTTGGTAGGCACCCATTGCCGAATATGTATGAGATGTTGACCATGGTTGGGCGAGGGAAGTTTTTTTCGAAATTGGATATGGCGTCTGCTTATCACCAGATTGAATTGGAGGAAGGGTGCAGAAAATTCACCGCCTTCATCACTCATGAGGGTGTGTTTCAATTCAGGAGGATGCCTTTTGGGTTGGCATCAGCCTAATCGGTATTTCAAAAAGTCATGGATCGGTTACTCAAGTGTGTGAAGGGGGTATTTTGCTTCCAAGACGATGTGTTAATTTGTGGGGAAACCCTTGAAGAACATGACAAAAGTTTGTATGAGGTGTTGAACATTTTTGAAGAAAGGGGAATCACCTTGAAGCAGGAAAAGTGTAAATTTGCTGTTTCCAAGGTAGATTACCTAGGCCACGAGGTATCATATGAAGGGGTAAGACCTAAAGAGAGTATTGTGAATTCCATAAAAGAAATCGAAAGGCCAACCAATAAGAGTGAACTACATTCATTCTTAGGTATGACGGAATTTTATCAACAATTTGTAATGAACTATGCGTCCAAGGTGTTGGAAATGAGGAAGATTCTAAGGAAAGGGGTAGAGTTCATATGGAATCGAGAGTGTGATATGGAATTTACAAGGATCAAGCAAGAGATTGATATGGATCGTCCATTAGGATGTTTTGACACGAAGAAACGATCTATTATTACTGTTGATGCCAGCGAAGGTGGGCTAGGAGCAGTGCTCTCGCAAAGACAAGATGATGGGTCGGAAGAGGTGATAGCGCATGCGTCACGTGGCCTGAAAGGTGCAGAGCTGAGATATTCTGTTCTCGGAAAGGAAGCTTTGGCATGCTATTGGGCTGTTGAGCGGTTTAGAAATTTTGTGTGGGGTATGGAATTTGTTCTACGAACGGATCACAAGCCTTTGAAAGTTATTTTTGAAAGTAAGGGTTTAGACAAGGTTTCGCACAGAGTAGCTGGGTGGGTTACCAGGATGCAGGCGCACAGTTTCATAATGGAGGTTATACCTGGAAAGGAGAACATGCTTGCTGACAATCTTTCAAGGGTAAGGGTTGCATCCCAGGAAGGGTTAGATGAGGAGATGGAAATGGAAATGGTGTTTGTGAACACAGAGGGAATTGTGTCCAGACAAGAGTGGTTGGAGGAGGTAGGGAGGGACGCGATAATTAGTAAGGTGATCACATATGTATCGGCTTCTGTTTGGCCTAACAAATCTGAATTGGACGAGGGTGAGAGGCCTTATTGGGAGGTCAAAGATGAACTTTCTGTTGCGGGTGGCATACTGTTCAGGTGGGAGAGAGCAGTTGCTCCAGCAGGTATTCGCAAGAGGATTATCGATCTAGCTCATAGTGGCCATATTGGCGTTACCAAGACCAAAGGGGTGTTAAGATCAGATTATTGGTGGCCGGGATTCGACAAGGAGGTTGAGAACCGTTTAGCAGAATGTCATTTTTGTATCAAGAGTGGGAAGGGGGTTGAGGCTAGAAAACAACCTCTGATTGATGTTGGTGTTCCAACAAAAATTTGGAGTGACATAGCAATGGACATCCTGGGTCCGGTTGATCTAGGATATTGCCGAGGAAGGTATGTGGTCCTGGTGGTTGATTTATTCTCCAGGTGGGTAGATTTCAAGGTTGTGTGTGAAATATCGGGAGAAAATATGGTGAAGGTTTTACAAGAAATTTTTGCGAGTGAGGGACTACCTGAAAGTGTCCTTACTGACAATGGAACTCAGTTCACCGGTGGGTTGTTTCCTGCATATTTAAAAAGGTGTGGAGTAAGCCATAAGAGGGCAGCTCTTTATCATCCTGAAACAAATGGGATAGTTGAAAGACTAAATAGATGTGTGATGGAAAGCGTACGCATGAGAGAGCAGTGTGGTTTCGATAAATTAGTGACCATTTAAAACAGAATGTGGGCTTTGCGCATGGCACCTCACGCGACCACTGGCTTGTGTCCATTCGAATTTATGAGGGGCCGAAAGCCTTTCTCGATAGCGTGTCCTCCATGGTTAGGGAGGAGCAGGGAGTCGGATGTGGTTATTGATGAAGTGAGAAATGCACTTAAGAAGAAGAATAGTGAATGGGTCATGCGAGAAAACAAAAGAAGGGGAAGAAAGGAATTGCATGTGGAGCGAGGTGATTGGGTAAGAATAAAGAAGGGTGTGGTGAAGAGAAAAGGAGAGTTATTATACTCAGATCCAGTCAGAGTAGTTGCTGTTATGAAGGGTGCGGTGCGTGTGGAAGGCGGTCAGGTTTGGAACAAAAGTAGAGTCGCTACTGTGAAAAGAGGTCAAGTGTGAGGATCAGAGGTGGTGTGTTTGAATTTTTGGAAAAAAGGGAGATGTGTTATGATGTTCATTACCTAGGGACACTGTTGTATGGGAAGCTATGCCATGGAATGTTTATTGGTTCAGGTTCTGGTGAGGTCACAGAACCTGTATGTGTTTATGGTGTTCCTAAAGTTCTACAGTTTGTCAGTTGAAGCTACTTGTTGGAGTAGAGGGGTCCTCTGTTGTTGTGGGGGGTCTTTCTCTCCTGTTATCCTAATAAATACTTATTGTATTGTGAAGACTTAACTGTGTCCAGAGCGTCTTCGCAACAGCTATTAAATACTTTCTCACCACCCAAAACTGCCTCTCCATCTCCAGAGCTACAATAGGTCCCAGACTTCACTATTGCAATGCCCTTTTTGCAAGCACCCCCAATAGAAACATCAACAGGCTCAAAATAGTACAAATCAACGCGCTGCCCGCAGCCCTACACGTCCCCAAAAATGAACACATAAGTCAGGCCAGACGGGATGTCCATTGGCTCCCAGTCAAGGATAGGATCGACTTCAAAATCCTCACCCTTACACACAAATGTATCAATCTCTCTGCACCGTCTTACCTATTAGAAACTATAAATAAGAACATCTCTGCCCGCCCTAAAAGAAGCCAGCACGATAACCAACTCCGGGTCCCCCCAATAAAAAAAGAGCTCACGCAGGTGGCATAGGCTTCCCCTACTTAGCGCCCAAACTCTGGATTGCTTTACCTAACGCACTCAGAGCAGAACCCTCACTATATTCCTTTTGCAAATCCCTTAAAACCACCTTGTTCACATAGCCTCACAACACCCTGGCCTCCAGCCTTCCACGTCCGTACACCCAGCCACTCCGCAAGCGCAATATATTTACTTACTCTTAAGATGAAACCAAACGCAAACTCCATGTAACGACTAAGTCTAAAACCCAAACTGTAACTAATTCTATGTCAATAATATGATTTCATCCTTCTGTAACCAGCACGATTGTCTGATGGCCCCGGGCTGATGTGCACTTTACAATTACGAATAAATAAATAAAATAAAATACTTTAGCCTACAGGTAGGCCTCAGGATAGAAACAGAAAAAATACTATTTCTCGAGTGAGAAAACTAAACTAGAAAGCTTATCTTTTGATATGTGTACTGCTGGCGCTGGAAAGAATGTTCAGATTGACGTATGCGATATGTGAAAGTCTGTGGCGATCCATTTTGCTAATCAGCAGTTTTATGTCTTCTATGAGTGCAGCTAGTCAGAGGCCAACCAGGATAATGGCATTGAGGAGGAGCCAAGGAAGCGCGTGCAGACATGTTTGATTATGAGCTGAGAATATCTGCCTGCTGGCTTTTGACATCATCATCTGTAGATGTGAGCAGTCCACAAATCCAATGACTTTTTGAAACCAGCTTTAATCACTGCCATTGACTAGTAATTTTGGAACAGCTGTGCATTAATCATGCTTTCACATTAAGGGCTGCCAAGTTCACTTTAGAAATGCAGGAACACTCAGGTTGAGTTTATCTGCAGGCCAGTGTCCCAGTGTATTGAAACCAGTCACGTGCACGGAACTATGGGACAGAGAGCAGTTTATGCATGCGCTGTGTATGGCAGTGCACATTGCTATGTGTGTCTCGAGGTCGCCATGATTTCTCAAAGTATGGTATTGTTGTATCCAGGATTAGTCAGCACAAGATAATTTTCTGGCACTCTAGCGTTTGTTTAAAATAAATTTTAAAAAAAGCCCACAGGAGCGTAGACGCATAAAACTGTATGCCAAGTTCGGCATGTGTCGCTTCGCCACTCTTGCCTGCTGTGCTCCACTTGGTGGCCTGATATTTTGTGACTGCTCCATTTCTCGGGAGGATAGCTGAAGGGCAACGACTCGCTGTGGTAGCAAAACGACGTGGAACAACACGAGTTCGATCCGTGGGTCTGCTTAGAAACCTCTGGGTATTAAACGCATTATAATTAAACAATTACAATTGTATGTGCCCCCTACGGTCAGGAGGCACCCTGTTACCTCTGCGGGGCTTTTTAGATTCAGTTTAGTTTTTATTCAAGGTTTGGCATTGAAATGTGCTATGACCACTGCATTGGCGCTTTGTGACAATACATATGCTGAATTCTCGGCTTTCCACCTATCTTCAAATCCGTCAGATTTATTTCATGCCATTGAAGGCAATGATCAGCAAATATTCTGCCCATCATTTCAGTAATCTTGTAAATATTGCGTTCACTTCCTCTGCTAAATTGCCCACCACCAAAAATAATTGGATTCATTTGGGGTTAATCAAATAGTGAGGGCACGATTCTCATCTTGGCGTAGTGAGCGTGCTAAATAGCACGACTCCCTGCGCCATTTCTTGACGCCAAGGCACCACTGCTATTCTCATGTGGGCCTGGGCGTCTTCGCAAAGCACGACACTACTTTCGCTGTAATCCGCCTGTTTCTAATGGAAACAGGCAGATTGCAGAATCTCGGCAGTATTTTCGTTAAATAACGAGGGAATCGTTATTTAACGAAAATGCTGCCGATACACCAAAGTGCTAAGCTTCAACATTGCAGAAGCCCGTGTGGTGTATATGAACACTTTCATTTAAAGCGAGAAGCTTCATCGTTGCATCCTGCAACGTTGAAGCTGCTCGCTTTGGTGTAAATTAAAGTGTTCATATACACCCGTGTGTTGAAGCTGCTTGCTTTGGTGTACATGAAAGTGTCCATATACAATACGGGTGTATATGGACACTTCCATTTACACCAAACAAGGCTTCTTGTGGCACTCCTCCAGTTTAACGGCACCAAAAGGGTACCGTATATGTGCGCTAGTTTAGCGCACTTATTAAACTGGAGGAGTTCGCGCCACCTTCAGAATAGTTCTTAAGTACTGAAAAGGTTGTTAACCCTTTTAACGTCCTTTTCGGTACTTAACACCTTGATGAGAATCGGGGCCTTGAGAGGTCATTCCTTTTATGGTCTTGCTGCACACATGGGACGGGAGACAGAACCTTTTTCACCAGAAAAACCTTCTTCCCCTATAAATTTAGAGGCGCGCTGGGGTGTGGGCCTTGTGAGCCTGCGCTACCCTGACTCCGCCCACCAGCGTCATTCCTCAGTCCCCCACTGACGCGTCAACAATATTTAACATTGCCTAATGACACCAGTATTATTAGGGGGGAGGATGGAATGACGTATGGAGGAAAGGGGACTAAGGACTACGAGTATATTAGTCACTATGAGTAACTTATAATTACTCTTACGTCCCGTCCCCTTTCCTCCATACTGCATGGGCGATTACAACTGAATGTAGCCCAAGACGCTAACGGTCCCGAATAGAGTGCCAATGTGCTGGGTGCTCCGGCGCCGTCACAAGGACTACGTGCTTCATGGCAGCTCCTTGTATAACATGCTCTGCTGAGGCATGCAAGTGCGCGACCTATCTCTGTGTGGGGGTTCAGCGTTGCTGTGGTGTGTGACCCTCCCAAGTGTGTTGGCCCTTCAAAGGAATGTGTCCCTCCTCTGTGTATTGCCCTTTTAACATGGGCCATGGCTGTGTCATGGTCCAAGCTAATAAAAGGAGCCCCTGCAGGCATGTGCACCAGAACGGCTGCAGACTCCCGAAGAGGAACGACTGATTCTGTGTCTCATTCATGTAGGCCTGCAGACCCACACCAGGGGAGCACAGGCATGCAGGCCGTGATGCAGTGGGACCCTTGTGCCTGGACGGTGGCAGAGGTCTGCATGGTCGTGGGCATGGTTTGCCCTGCCCCCCACTCCAGATGGTGCTGATGCCCCATAACACCATGGGGCCTTCTGGATGCCCAAATCAGAGCCCCCCACAGTAGATGCCACAATAGGTGACATCATCCGTTTGACTGAACGGCCAGTGCACTCCGGTGTTAGAGGCATCACTCACTCGCTCCACAATGGCGATTAGCTGCAATCTGCACTGCCCTGCTCTCCTGTGGTGTACTACTGGTGGAGTGAAACAAACACAGGCCCTCCTGCCCCATGTTGTTCACACACCTTAAGAGACCTATTCCATCAACCAAGGGATATGCCACAGGCACATTCCCATGTCCAGGCAAGCCATAAAAGGAGCAGGCACGGAAGAGGATGAGGACGCTGTGCCACCCTCTCCTAACCTATGGCCACGAGGTAGAGTGACAAGGCCAAGAGCCAACAGAGAAGCGACAGGGAATGCGAAAGTATCACAACAATTACACAGCTCCGCAGTGCCAGGGTTCAACATATCAGGATCCCGCGCAACCCTAGGACGTCGATAGGCATTATGGAAAGGAAGACTGGACATGTTCTTTGCAGCCGCTGGAGTGGATGGTGATTAATGCTGCTATTTTATGCCGGAAGCGAAGTACATATACGTTTTGTAAAACTCTCCAACATGGTGATGGAGCCTATGTTGATATGAGAAACGCATTAACTAACGACTTCACTCCTATGTTGAATGTCGATTATGAGAGGTTTCACCTCGACAGGCATGTCAAGGCCTGCCAGAGTCCCTAGACGCCTTCTACATCCGGCAAAGACATCTCGCGATAACTTGCGCATTTGCGGACGAGGCGGAAAAATCAGAGGGGAACATTAGCATCAAGTGTTTTTCTACACAATTAAGGAAACAAATCTTAAACGAACCAGGCCTTACACTACTTCGAATACTGGAATTCGGATGACCTCACCAACTTGCAAATTCCAAAGCTGCCCACGTGGAGACGGCATGCACGGGCTCACACTGGAAGAGGCACATGCTGTGAGAACAGGGAGGACACGCCAGCGGGCAACAATGACATGAACCAGTGAAGAACCGATGTGAATTCTGTGGAGGTGCATTTCGTGGTGGTCCGCTGCTGCGCTCCTAAGTTTGTCTGGCTGTGGGTCGGCATTGTGTCACTGCGGCAGGATGAACCCCTTTGCAGACATATGCAGGGCTCTCTGGCTCCCTCTACAATTCAAACAGTCCATCACAAATGAGAGGGCATCCAGCATCACAAATGAGAGGGCATCCAGCCAAAGTGGCAGTGATCACCCAAGAGCATAATGGACCTCTGGACGATGCAGTTGACGCCAAGGACATATTTTGTATATCTTCTATATACCAAGGCGTCCAAGGGCAGAGGCGTCAGCCTCACTCTGCAGTCATGATCGGTCAGTTCAAGTTCTGCTATTAACAGATACCAGAGTGCCTGTCAATGTCAATTTCACAAAGTGCACCCAGCACCCCTACAGGCAAAACCAAGTATAGGAATATTCACCTATGGAGGAAAACAACTACTACCCCTGGAAGGGGCATTTCATTCACATGTCATACATGATCATGTAACAATGCCAGCAACACTCTATGGGCCTCATTACGACCCAGGCGGTAAGTTACCGCTTGGGTCGTACCTTTACCACCATGGCGTAAACTATGTTTATGCCATGGTGGTTGGCGGACTTACCGCCCCATTCCGAGGTGAGTGGGGCGGTAAGTCCCCATTAACCCATTTACCCTTCCCCATTCCCATTTTTGCCCCATAGGGCATAATGGGAGTGGGGAAGGCATTAATTACGCCACCGTAAATTACGGTGGCGTAATTAACAACAAGGTCCCTTAGCGCCATGGATTTAAAACCTCCATGGCGCTAAGGGACCTCGGAATCAGGCGGTAAGGGTCGGCGCTGTTTACGCCGCCGTAAAACCCTTACCGCCTGGGTCCTAATGAGGCCCAATGTCACCAAAGAAGCCAAGGAAACGCCATTCAGCTGCAAAAAAGCTGGAGATCTGGGCCTAGTGATTGTCGCATTCTATGTCTACCAGACCGACATTGAAGGTTTAAGATCAGAGTATGAAGATCTGTTTCAGGGAGTGGGCTGTCTACAAAACCTTGAAGTCAGGTTACACATTCATTAGTTACACAACCAGTAGCCGTAAGACATTGCTATATTCCTTTTCACCTCCGGGACAAAGCGGAAGACGAACTACACAGACTTGAAGATATGGGCAACATACAATGTGTAAGTGGGCCAACCCCCTGGGTGTTCCCTATAGTAGTAATTCCCAAAACAAAACAACCAGAAAGAGTCCATATATGTGTGGACATGAGAATCCCCCTACAGCCGATCAGCATGAATGACACCTGACCCAGACGTTGGATGATATATTAGCCTATCTTCATGGAACAGCCATCCTTTGCACCATTGATCTCCGCTCAGGGTACCACAAAATACGTCTGCATCTAGACTCTCCCCACATCACAATGTTTTCCACTCACGTAGGCTCCTCTAGTATGGGAGGTGTCGTGGTGTTGTTTGCGGTGGACGTTTTCCAATATAGTATAAGAGATGTGTTGGCGGGACTACAGGGAGTCATAAATGTAAGTGATGATGCTCTTATCGATTGCAAGACGGATAAGGAGCACTTGGAAAGAATTGCAGCAGCAGCAGCTTAAGAATGTCCGTGATTTCACCAAATCCACTTCACCTAAAGGAGGAATCTTCACATTTTGTTTTCTTCAAAAAAAATGTATTATGCAGGGGAAGACCCTCCAGCCTCCTCACTTCCCCCTACCTTATACTATCCCCTTACCCTACCTCCATCTATGTTTTAAAATGTACCTACTCACCTAACCAATTAGAAGAAAAAATTAATCCAAGATTTCCGATTAGGTGAAATTGGATTCAGTGAAATCTACGGTATCAGTATCTTAATGCCTTCATCAGAAGGGCTTCGATCTGCATGACAGGAAATTTTATTTTCTTCAATGGAAAGTCAACTTGTTTGGATTCGTACTTCAGGACAGAGGGGTGTCGGCTGACCGTCAAAAGGTTGCAACTATCGGAGACGTTGAACAATCCACAATGTCTATTGAAGTACAGCACTTCCTTGGGATGATACATGTCTGTGGGAGAATTTAGACACCATCACATAACCTCTGAGAAGCCCAATTAAAAGGGATCAAGAATGGGAATGTAATGATAATACCCAAAAAAGCTTTTGATGCTGCAAGAATAGCCCTGCAGAGGTAACAATGATGGCTTTCTTCGATCCAAATAGACAGTCTAAAATACAAAGAGATGCTTAAGGCGTACAACACCCCATTGCTTTAGCCAAAAGGCATTGACCCCTACAGAACAACGATGTTGGCAAATAGACAGGGATGCACTGATAGTGCTATGAGGGGTGTCAACATTTTGACGTGTACGTCTTTGGGCATTCCATCGTGGTGGTTACAGATCACAATCCACTACTGCCCATTCTAAAAGGTTCCGCTCAGCGACTCTCACTCTGCCTGGTGCGATGGATGCTTCAATTGCAGGACTATGGAGTCAAACTCCAATTTAGAGTTGGAGCTGAAAACCCCTGCAGACTACCTGTTACGACACCCAAGAACGGCAGACTGTGTCCTGAGGGCATTGAAATCGAAGCTGAAGCCCCAGTGAACATGATAACAAGGATGGCAGTCCCAAAGTCAATGACGTTGTCTGATATCACAGAAGCCAATGTACCACGCAGTGCAAAGCAGCTCATCGTAGAACAACTACAAGGTGGACAATGGTGTTATTTTCTATCTGATTAATATGCTACACAAAAAGACATACAAACATTTCTGCCTGGGCTCTGGTAGGTGTGACAGACCTGTCTGTCAGATCAGAAGGTGTCATTCCCAGAGGCACGTGCATTGTCGTTCCATGGGTGCTGATACAAAGGGTAGAGCAAACTGCTCATACAGGACACCAGCGGGTGAACAAAATAAAAGTCGAAATGCAAGAAAAAGTCTAGTTTCCAGTAGTCGAAAAAACAGTATGCAGTAATAATATCATGGCAAAAATGTCACCTTTATAAAAAATCATGGCAAAAATGCAGTGGTTTGACCTGGTAAAGGTGTACCCCATTATACCATTTAAGGGGAGCGTGGGTGTCCCCCGCTCCCCTTCAATGGTATAATGGGACTAGGGGTTGTGGGGGTCCCCCCGCAAACTTTACATGGATTGCAGCGGCAAAACCACTGCCTTTTTGCCTCGATTTTTTGTGTAAACTGCCATTTTTCCCGTGATTTTAACACATGGAACCGAAAAAACTGTGAATTTCCTACTGGTGAGCTGCAGATGATGTCAAGCAACCTGCACACCAATGAGACCGCCCCCGGTTGAGTCACCAGTCAAGATGACTGCCCTGTAGGTCAGTATGGACTTCAGAACCATACATCAGAAACCGTTATGGTGTTAATGGATGAATGTTCCAGGTCCGATTCATAACTTCAACAACCGCAGAGATGGCCCTGCCGATACTGGAAGACATAATTGTACCACACAACCTTCCTAAGACTCTGAGAATGGATAATGGTCTGCTTTTCCAAAGCAAAGACATATTAATTCATAACATTTTATGGGATAAAACTTCGCTGCATCACCCCATCTTGGCCACGAGCTAATGGTGACGTGGAACGATTCATGCATACCATTAACAAGTCGTTCCGCATGGATCCTGAGAAAGACCAGATATTGACCAGATATTGACACGTTGATGGCTAGGCAAAAACAAGTTGCCAACAACAAGAAAGAGTCGACAAGAAGGCGACTGATGCCTTCAGTTATCCAGGTGGGTAATAAAGCATTGATGCGTAACCGTTGATCCCACCACAAGCTTGGTCTCTCGCATGAACTAACGCCATGGACCGTCACTAGTGAAAATGGATCCATGATCATGGCAACAAGGGGCGAGCAGCAAGTCCCCAGAAACTGCATCTGCTTCCGAAGACTATCTCTTCAGGACCCAGGTGTGATGAAATGACTACATGATGAGTATCGAATAAACCACCTTCTCAGCCCCCACGCTTCTAAAAACCAACAGTGATCCTCTTCATAAAGGTAAAACAGGCACAGCCAAGACACATACCTCCTTTGCATTTTGTGGTAACGTGGGCCAAGGGAAGACTATACTTATAGAAGGGGCGTGCATGTGATCCAGCAGCAACCCAATAAACAGCCCAAAATAAAATGGAATGTCCAATCAAGGTTCTATACAAATATATGTACCTTAATCAAACAGACCAATCTACAAATAACTATAAAAACACTATAAAAACCCAAACCTGCAAGAGTGAACACAGAATATGGAGAAGATAGAAAGCTTGAGCACACTGGGTCATGAAAACAGGGGCAGAAAGGAAATAGGCAACTACAAGGAATTAAAAAGAACATATCTTTCATTTGAAACGGTGCAAAAGCGACCTGTCCAGACTCTGTTGTCCGAAGACGGACCAGAGGGGCATATTTGGGTCAATAGCACCATTCAGCTGTTCTTAGGTGGTTCAACAGTGCCCAACCAGACTTCACAGCTTATCAAATGTGCTTTTTTGATTGATATACGTGCCAAAATGTTTAGGAAATGTGTACGCAGTGCAGATACGTTATCCACTGAGTTTTATTGGCATCACAATTTATATGGACAAGAAATGTTGTTATATATTGCTGCCATAATATCTTTAAAATTGGTTTTAAATTGATTGCAAACTGATGTTGTTGAACGTTAACTACGATTTGTTTATAGCTGTGCTGCGATGCAAGTAGAACCAGGTTTCGGGGGCGGCGAGTTTGCTGAGTCAAGCGGCGAGCTTGGCATCTAGTCAATTCGGATCTGAAGCTCATGCGGTTTGAGTCCAGCGTTCGGGTGGTGCAGTTCGGATAATTCACGAGGGTTGGATCGGGTGTTGAGGTGGAAGTCGGTGAAGAACAGGATTTACCGGATGTCTGACCCGGATGTCTGACAAGGTCAAGGACACCATCAAGGAGGACGTCTACAAGATTTTGCACTTTTGGGTTTATATATTTATTTATTGAGCCTTTGTTAGGCACCTATACAATAAAATAGTGTTTCCAGGCGCAACAAGAAAAAGTGGGGAGGGAACATGGGAGTAGATAATCACTACAAATAGACAGTAAATATACAATCATGGTCCTACTAGGCCTTGTGACATTTGGTCGTACAAGTGCAATGAAGGGAAGTTCAGGAGATATGGGGGGAAGGGTGGAGGATGGAGCAAGGGAGGAAGTGCTGGGGAGAGCCCGGGAGGGAAGTACCAAGTTGTGCCAGGAGAGGAGGCTGCTGGCTAAGTGCACGGATGGAGGAATCCCAAGGGTGGGAAGCACATTCCCCAGGTAGGGGGGCCCACAAGGGCAGTGCTGTGGGGTTGCAGGAGCTGTTGTCGACTCAGCAGGGGCCTGGTTCCTGTGAGATTCATGAAGGTCCAGGGCTCCAGTCCCAGCGGCAGTACAGTGATTAGCAGGGAAGGGAAAGAGGTGGAGAAAAAAAGGTGTTGATGTGTATTCAGAATTTAAGGAGGTCCATCTGAAGTCAGAGAGGGGCAGGGAGGCTGTTCCAGAGAGAGGCATCAGCTGTAGAGAGAGACCTGCCCCCCACTCTCTACTTGGAGAAACGTTTGACAAGCAGAGAGTTGGAGTTAGAGGAGCAAAGGGCTCTAGCAGGGAAGTATTTAGGGAAAGAAAGTTGGAGATAGCGCAGTCCCAGGCCCCAGAAAGCCTTGTGCATGATGCAGAGGGTCTTGAATTTGATCCTTGCAGCCACAGGAAGCCAGTGGAGAGATTTTAGGGCTGGAGAGGTACTGTCCCTGGGCTTGATGCTAAGGATAGGTCTTGCAGCCCTATTCTGGATTAGCTGAAGGGGGCGTAGGGAGGAGAGCGGGAGATTGAGAAAGAGGATGTTACAGTAGTCCAGCCTGGAGGCATTAAGCTTCTGGGGAAAGGTGAGGAAGGGAAGAATGCCTCTGAGAAGGTGATGCTGGAACTGGGCCTTCTTGGCAAGTTCCAGGATGTGAGGGGTGAAGGAAAGAGACGAGTGGAAGATGACTCTGAGGTTTTTAGCCTCACAGGATGATGAAGGTAGAGGGCCCAAAGAAGGCAGCCAGAGGGTAGGAGGGAAGCAGGGCACATGTGTCCCAATAAGAAGGATCTCCGTCTTACTGGATTTGAGAGAGAGATCGTTAGCCACACATAATGCCTGGATAGCGGTCAGGCAGTCAGGGATGAGGGATCAGGCAGGAAGATGAGGTAGTAGCGGGAAGTTTGAAGGAAAGCTCTGTGTCATCAGCATAACACTGGAAATGAGGAGAGAATGAGGAGATCAGGTAAGCAAGAAGGGTGAGATAGATATTGAATTGCCATGGCGATAGGATAGAGCCCTGGGGGACGCCACAGATGCAGAGTGAGGTGGTTGAGGAGAACGGGCCCAGCTGCAACTGGGAGGGGCAGTTAGTGAGGAATGAGGTCAGCCAATCCAGTGCCTGCTCCATAATGCTGAGGGTATCACAGAGCCGTTTTATGAGGATAGAGTGGTTGACAGTGTCAAAGGCAGAGGACAGGTTGAGAAGAATGAGAACAGAAGGAGAGTTAGAGTCAAGATTTGAGAGCATGTCTTCAGGGTTATTCAGGAGAGCAGTTTCCGTGCCTCTGGATCCCCGGAATCCAGAATGATGGTCATAGAGGCAATCAGCGAGTTCAGTATGAAGTTTTCCCAGGAAGAGGGTGGTGGAGATGGGGCAATAGTTAGTCGGGCAAAAGGGCTCAGCAGACAGCTTTTTTAGGCACAGTTGCACACAGGAGTGCTTGAGTGAAAGAGGAAAAGAGCCAGTGGCGAAGAAGTGGTTACAGAAATTATCACGAGCTGGGGCGAGAGAGGAGATGTCCTTAATGGTTATAGAGGAGCAGGGTGCACCTGTTTGCATGAGACCTTCATAGAGCGGACAACTTTAGAGACCACATCAGGTGCTATGGACAGGAGGGAGAAGAATGCAGGGGGTGGAGGGAGGGGAAACCAAGGGGGCAGGGGAGCAGGAGTGGCAGTGGGGGTGGTGGAGAGGGAGGACAGGATATCCTGAGTTTTAGATGCACAATGGAAGGCCAAAACGGTGCAGAGAGCCTGGGAAGGAAGAGGAGCGGTGGAGACTGGAGTTGGATTGGCGAGATCCTTGCAGATTTTTAAGAGTTTAGCTATTTGTTAGTGGCTCTGTGGATGTGGGCTTGGATGAGGGACCTCTTCTTGGAAGGGATAGAAAAACGATGTTGCCTTTGGAGTAGGCAACAGTCCGGTTTGTCAGAGGGTGAACCTGAGGTCTGCCATTTCTGTTCAGCAACTCTGCACTTTTGTTTCAGAGATGCTAGATCACAGCCGTTACTCTTGGAGGCAGGCTTCAAGCAGATCCAGTCATGACAGGGGAAAGGATGTCAAGGGTGTTGGAGATGGAGAGGTGCAGGTTAGTGAGGACAGAGTCAGAGGGAGAGTCAGAAACAGGGATCAGAGGGGGGATGAAAGTGGAAGCAAAGGCAGAGACTGACACCCGCTTCATCGGTCAACTGGCAGCAAAGGAGTCAGGCAGTGCAGAGGGCAGCTCAGACAGAGGGCCAAGGGGACCCAGGCGGGCTAAAAGGAGAGAGTGGTCAGACCAGGAGAGGGGGTGGTGGTCGATTTGGATATGGGGATGTCTCCATAGATGAAGGCGTCCAGAATATGCCCGGCTGAGTGGGTCGAACCAGAAAGAAGAATAGTGCGAGAGAGGGTGTCACAGGGGTCACAGAACTGTGGGGTGGCTGGTTCAGGAGAGTGGAGATGGATTTTGAAGTCACCAAGGGGGAGGAGTTTGGAAGAGGAGGTCAATAGGGAGAAGGTGAGGTCAGCCCATTCAGAGAGGAACAGAGAGATAGGGCCAGGGGCCTATAAGTGGTAGCGAGGGTGAGTGAGGCAGTAGGGGAGACCCCAAGCCTACAGACGAGGCAATCAAAGGAGGGGTAGGAATGAGTAAGTATGACAGAAGCGCAAACCCACTCAGGGAATATATGGTCCACTACACCTCTGGGCCGATTGGTCCTGGGCTTAGAGATAATTTTGTAGCCCTCAGGAAGGAGAGTGTCAAGGGCAGTGACTGAGCTGGCATTGAACCACGTCTCGGTAAGAGCGAGGATGACAAGGTCAAAGTCTTCAAGAAGGAGGCAGATGTCAGAGGAGTGTTTGACAGCAGAAAGAGCGTTAAGAGTTGCTAAGTGAATTGAGGGGTTATTGAGGTATCCCACAGCCTGTGGGCTAGCCAGTGGTACTGGTCCCCAAAATGTCCAGTTGCAGGAGAACTGCCTACAGAGGGTTTCAATTCTGCCACCAAGACACCCCATACCTATGGCAGACAAACTAATTGACAGATTAGGCGCTGCCAAGTTCATGAGTACCTTTGAATTTACGGCAAGGTACTGGCAGGTCGGTCTAACTGATAAAGTGAAGGAAAGGTCCACATTTGCCACTGCACCAGCTGTTATGCCCTCTGGGTTAAAGAATACCCCTGCCACATTTAAAAGGATGGTAAACAAAGTACTGTCAGGATTTGAGGACTTCGGCATTGCATACTTAGACGCAGTTTCAGTGTTCGGCCATACCTGGGAAGACCATGTATCCCGTCTGAAACAGGTGTGTCAAGCCATGCAGTAGGCTGCCTTAGCTATCAAGGCCCCCAAGTGTCAGATAGTGCAGGAAACTGTGACTTACTTAGTGGGTATCGGTAAGAAACAGCCTCTCCAGGCTAAAGCCCAGGCAGTGATGGATTGGAACATCCCCACTGCTGTTAAATGGCTTCGAACACAAATGGATCTGCAAGTGAGATTTCATCCAAAAAATGTCAGGGCTTCTTTTTGGAAATAATTTTAAACAGCACCAGACAGAACCAGCTTACAAAGTACAAGGGTGGTGAGTGTTAATTACTTTAATGTTTATTTAACCAGCTTATTTTGTGGCCATTTTGCATTTTTGTGTACAAAGTTGCTTGAATTCCTTTTAATGATGAACACAGTTGTGTTTGGAATAGTCCACTGTTTACGTTAGATGTAAGAATTTGGAAAGGGGTCTACATGTATGAATATATGTTACTTGGACAACAAATGGATCCCTTTCCTGGGGTCTTCAACATCTGGCTCTCCAGATGTTTTCGACTATGACTCCTACGATCCCTCACCATTCACTATGCTGGCTTGGGCTCATGGAAGTTGTTGTCTAGCCCATCTGGGGAGCCAATGGTTTCAGACCCCTTTGATGGGTGCTCAGGGAGGGAGACTGTACCCCCTTGGAATGCCTGTCCCCTTAGAGAGAATTTGATGAGCGCTCTGCTTGCAATGTGTTCCCTTTTCATGAAGGTTGTGTCAAAGTTATCCTCTGCCTGAAGAGAAAGTAGTCAGATGTCATTACTCTTGTAAACCATAGGTGCATTTTATGAGGATTTGCACTGGAGCAAATTAGGAGATGGCTCTGAGCAACTCAGATTTCCACCTGCTTCCTCATACCTAATTCACAAAGTATAACCCTAGAGCAACACTGACACAGTAGTGATGATTGTTGTAGGGATCACGACGCCCAGCTCGGCGGACAGGTCCCTGAGCAAGTTTCTGGAGTTGGAGGACTCCCAGAAGAAGTGGTACTCAGTCTGCTGTGCATCCTTTCAGACAGTTCCTGAAGCACCTAGAGTCCTCTGACATGCATAAACGCCCTTAATAGCGGTCCTACCTGAACAGCCATGCAGGTAACTGGTTCGCCAGTTTTTATGATGAGATGTCTCTCCACACATGCTCTGCTGTGGCTGAGGCTAGGGTGCTGATCTGCATGCAGACAACCAGCTCTCGGATGCATTCAATACAATGACATTGACATGATGGATTGGAACATCCCCACAACCATGACTACCATGACTCAAGTGAGAACCTTCAGGGCCTCATAGGTTATTGCAGGCCTTTAATCAAGGGGGATGGACACTTGCCTTTCCACTGAATGATATCACCTCTAGAATGTTCCAGAAGAAGATCACCTGGACCACTGCCAGAGCTTGAAGGATGACTCGTGCCAGACCCCAGTTCTAAAGATCCTGGATTGTGAGCAGGAATTAATTATACAGACAGACCCCGGTGAATTTGAATTGGTGCAGTGTTAGCACAACTGAACTCGAGGGGACAGAGCAACCTTGTGCATACCTAATGGACTGGATGGTACCCAAGTTGAAACATTACATTTTTGCGTCTCACTTCACTGTCTAAACAGATCGCAGACCTCCTAGGTGGCTTATGGCCATGCAGGGAGAGAATCACAAGTTTTGGTTTTGGGCCATATCCATATAGGGATTGGACATGGACATCCAACACAATCCTGGGCTGCAGAACTCCAGTGCAGATGGCTGTCAGAAACTGGTGACCCTTCCTTGCTGTCCTCCTCACCTGATTCCTGGGATGAGCTGTTCAAAGACTCTTTCTTCTTCCTGGTTCTGCTGACTGTTGCCTCCTTCTTCTTGTTTTTTCCTTTTCTGTCTTGGAGGTAAGGGCGAGCTCCCCCGGTGGCCACCCTGTCCAGGTGAGAAACACCTTGGTCACAGGGGGACTCCGAGGAGCTGACCCCGACCAGGGAAAAAGAGCTTGGGCTAAAAAAAAACATGTGGTGTTTTGCTGTAGTCACCCTGGAGTGGATCGGAGTAGAAGACCGTAGTAATAGTTCACCAAGGAAGAATCCGGCTCCTTTGTCTGAGTATCTAGTCCCAGGTAGGTGGAAAACAGTAAATATTGTTACTCTCTCAGATAGACCAAGAAATCCCAAGAAGATACGGGCTTGTGTGTCAAGAGGGACACAGGAAGTCCAGTCCCAGTCGGTACGGGATGAATCCAGAGGCTGTTAGGAGAAATCGATAGGGAAAGCCAGAGAAACCTTACCGGAACCGAGGATGATAGGGAGACATGGCCACCGGCTCGGAGAAAAACAGAACAAGGGAAAAACAGATCTCGTGCGGTCTGGATGTCAGAACAGAGCGGGGAAACAGCAAGCAAGGCAAGGCAAGGCAAGACAAAGAACTGCACAAGAGAGAAAAAAGAGGAAGAGCGAACTCCAAGCGTGCTTACTGGCTATTTGATTGGTTGCAATGCCTCGAGAAATGTTCCAGGGGCGTGTACATAACGGTGGCAGCCATCTTGGAATATAGTCTAGACCCCTGCAGCCTCACGCAGGATGACTGTGATGGCACATCAATGGATGCGCCAGTGTGTCCAGAGATGCCATGGGTGGAACATTACACTATAACCCCGTCTCATCGGGGTACCCCCTGGTTTGTTGGGGTGCAATCTATGAAATCTTTGCACCAGCTGGGGTGCGTTTATTTTCTGCACAGGCTCCCAGCTCCTTTCTGCAGTGGCATACCCCTTCCAATGTACAAGATACTGTAGAGTTCCCTTCCTGTATCTGGAATCAATGAGTACGGAAACTTCATACTCTTCTGGGTCAGTGTTCCTGGGCAGTGTATGTCTCCTTATGCCTTGAGTGAAGGGATCCTGTAGGTATTCCTTAAGGAGTAACGTGTGGAACACCAGATGTATCCTCCTTAATCTAGGGGACGATCTCAGGCTGAAGGCTACCGGATTGATAATGGATTCAACAGGATAGGGTCCTTCAATCGAGGAGAAAACTCGCCCGCATGAACCCATCGGTTCATGCAGTTTGCAAGTTTCTTGTGGGTTTCCTTACTGAACTCCAGGTTCCGGACGGACTCCTTGAGGGTGCTGTTTATGGTCTCCAAAAGTTTGTCCACTGAAGGTATATTGGACGGTGCGTACTTCCCTCCGGTAGGTGTCTGGGATTATACCCATATGTGCAAAAGAAAGCACTCATTCCTAAGGCCGAATGTCTGGTGTTGTTATATGCGAACTCTGCAAGGGGCAATAGGCTTGCCCAATCGTCCTGCTTTTTTGGCATTAACGCGTTCAGTCTGACCATTACTTTGCAGGTGTTAGCCTGAGGATAGCACTCTATGGATGCCTAAACCTCTATAGAGCGTTTACCAGAAGAATGAGGTAAACTGAGTGCCCCTGTCAGAGACAACGGTGAGAGGTATCCTGTGCAGACGAATAATGTCCTTAAAAAAAGTGGCAGCCGTCTTTGGGGCCGTAGGAAGACCCTTCAATAGCGAAAAGTGTGCTATCTTGCTGAATTAATTGATTACAACCATTATGGCTGTCTTTTTCTTGGGTGATGGTAAATCTACTATAAAGTCCATGGAAACTTGTTGCCAGGGTCCCAAAGGGCTCTTGTCTTGTTGCAAAAGTCCAGTTGGTCTGGCGTTAGAATGTTTGCTGCGTGCACAAACCAGAAAGGTGGTTACATAGGACTTGAGTGTTTAAAGGAGCCCTGCTCCTGGTAGAAACTGTGCCCATCTTGTTTTTTGTTGTGTAAGCAGCCCCCCAGGCCTCCGGCCATCTCTTCCCCCACCCAACAGCTCTTCCTGCTTCCCATTCCCTTCCCGCCTCCCGACCCTCCCCCTGTGCTCTGATTGAGCCTTCGGCCTTGTTGCTTGGATCGAGCGACCCCTGTCTCCACTGTCTCCTCTCTCTCCATCTAGGAGGAAGCAAGGTGAGTGTTTAAAGGAGCCCTGTTCCTGCTAGAAACTGTGTCCATCTTGTTTTTTTGTTGTGTAAGCGGCCCACAGGCCTCCGGCCGTCTCGCCCCAACCCAACAGCAATCCCTGCTTCCCATTCCCTTCCCGCTTCCCGACCCCCCCCCCCCCCCCGCCTGATTGGGCATTCGGCCCTTGTTGCTTGGGTCTAGCGACCTGTGTCTCCACCGGCTCCTCTCTCCATCTAGGAGGAAGCGAGGTGAGTGTTTGAAGGAGCCCTGCTCCTGGTAGAAATTGTGCCCATCTTGTTTTTGTTTGTTGTGTAAGCGGCCCCGCCATCTCTCTCCCACCCAACAGCTCTTCCAGCTTCCCATTCCCTTACCGCCTCCCAACCCCCCCCACCTGATCTGATTGGGCCTTCGGCCCTTGTTTCTTGGGTCTAGTGACCCGTGTCTCCACCGGCTCCTCTCTCTCCATCTAAGAGGAAGCGTGGTGAGTGTTTAAAGGAGCCCTGCTCCTGGTAGAAACTGTGTCCATCTTGTTTTTTTGTTGTGTATGCGCCCCCCAGGCCCCTGGCCATCTCTCCCCCACCCAACAGCTCTTCCTGCTTCCCATTCCCTTCCTGCCTCCTGACCCGCCCCCCTGCTCTGAATGTGCCTTCGGCCTTGTTGCTTGGGTCTAGCGACCCGTGTCTCCACCGGCTCCTCTCTCTCCTTCTAGGAGGAAATGAGGTGAGTGTTTAAAGGAGCCCTGCTCCTGGTAGAAACTGTGCCCATCTTGTTTTTTTGTTGTGTAAGAGGCCCCCAGGCACCGGCCGTCTCCCCTCCACCCAACAGCTCTTCAAGCTTCCCATTCCTTTCCTGCCACCTGACCCGCCCACCTGCTCTGATTGGGTCTTTGGCCCTTGTTGCCCAAGCCATTACTGACCTTGCCAAGGCAGCCCTCTGCCCGTGCAGCCCCTGCGGCTAAGGGCCCCAAGGCAAAGGGCGGCTCCAACAGAGGCGGCTCCAGAAAGTGTCAGCAGGTGTCCGAAGGGGAAGCCAGTAGCCAGCCGTCAACGACCAGGACCAGTAAGGTAGGCCTAGGTGAAGAGTAGAGCAATCACTCTACCCTGGAAGCCTAGACCAATTATCAAACCAATCTAAAACACCTTAATACTAATTAACACCTCTTCTGCCTTCCTGAACATCACACTATTAAAGAAATCCAGGTTCAGTACAACCCCATTTGACCTTTAAGGCATAGACCACTCTCCCACTATACAGGACTCTCAAATCTTGCTGTGTCTATTCATTGTAATCAGATGTCTGGAGGAGCCACAATACATGCAGAGTCCAAGTTCTTTGCGTCTCTTTCTTTCTGCTGCGGTTAAAGGACCTCGGGCAGTGCCGATTTGCATAGGTTCTTCACCTGGGTTCTTTTCCAGAGACATGGGTAAGCGCACCATGAAAGGTGGACCCTGTCTAGTCTTGCGTCTCTCCTGTCATCGTTCTGACATCCAGAACTCGAGTTGAAGAGACAGGATCACCGGTTCTTGAAACGTGACCGGACTTGCTACCCTGGGAAGCTCATCCTTTACGTCCTCATGTAAGCCTCTTGGGAACAGGGTCTGTTGTACCGAATCCGACCACCACGCCTCAGTAGCATGTTTCATAAAAGTTGACGCATATGACTGTGCATCCTGTGATCCTTGTCGGAGGTCCAATAAGGCTTCATATGTGGAGTACTGTACTTCAGGTCTGTTAAAGCGAGTCCGGAAGTGTTGAATAAACAGCCCATAGTCGTTCATGGAGGGATCTGACTGGACTATCAAGGGAGTGACCCAGGCCAAGGTGGTCAGACTAGATTCAAAATCAGGAAACTGACTGTAGCCCGATCAGCCTCATAGGTCCTAGGACGAAAGGCGAAATAGACCAGGCAGGCGTCCAGGAACTCCTTCATCTGTCGTGGGTTACCATCATATTTCTCAAAGGGGAAGGTCAGGGGTGGGAGATCTCCTTGGTTCTCTTCTCTTGCAGTGAATTGCTGCCTTAGAGTGTTGTTGTCAGCCCTTAAAGACTGTACTTCAGCGGTGAGTCCTTGAAGAGCCGCTAACTACTCTTGGTATTGCTCGAGGGAGGCCATGGTTGATTCTGGGCGTTGCAAGCCGTCAGAAACTGGTGACCCTTCCTTGCTGTCCTCCTCACCCGATTCTTGGGATGAGCTGTTCAAAGACTCCTTCTTCTCCCTGGTTCTGATGACCAGTGCCTCCTTCTTCTTCTTTCCTTTCTGTGTTGGAGGTAAGGGCCAGCTCCCCCAGAGGCCACTTTGTCCAGGTGAGAAACACCTTGGGCACAGGGGGACTCCGAGGAGCAGACCACAAACATGGAAAAAGGCCTTGGGCTGAAACAACCCTGTGGTGTTTTGCTGAAGTCACCCTGGAGCGGATTTTAGTAGAAGACCATAGGAATAGTTCACCAAGGAAGAATCTGGCTCCTTGGTCTGAGTATCCAGTCCCAGGTAGGTGGAAAACAGTAAGTAGTGTTACGCTCTCAGATAGACCAGGAAATCCCAAGAAGATACGGGCTTGAGTGTCAAGAGGGACACAGGAAGTCCAGTCCCAGTAGGTACAGGACGAATCCAGAGGCTGTGAGGAGAAATCGATAGGGAAAGCCAGAGAAATCTTACCAGCACTGAGGATGACAGTGAGACATGGCCGCTGGCTAAGAGAAAAACAGAACAAGGGAAAAACAGACCTCGTGCGGTCTGGATGCCAGAACAGAGCGGGGAAGCAGCAAGCAAGGCAAGGCAAGGCGAGGCAAAGAACTGCACAAGGGGGAAACAAGAGGAGGAGCGAACTCTGAGCGTGCTTACCGGTGAAATGATCGGTTGCAACGCCTCGAGAGATGTTCCGGGGGCGTGTACATAGCGGCAGCGGCCATCTTGGAATGTAGTCTAGACCGCTGTAGCCTCACACCGGATGAACATGATGGCACATCAATGGAGGTGCCAGCGTGTCCAGAGATGCCACGGACGGAACGTGACAATGGCCCCCGTAGGTACTTCCACCAGGAGAATGCGTCAGACCCTTAGACGGGTGAGTCTCAACCTTTTTGACTAGGGGTGGGGGGGCGTTTGACAGATTGCCTACACCCTTGCCAGACAGCAATCCTTCATAAAAGGTGAGAGGTTGGTGGACCGGGAAACGTGAAGAGATATATCATCAGAAACTGCACTGCGGAACGCAGGCAGTCCGGAAGATCGAGATGACGACATGGAGGGCAGCGATGATATCAGGGAACAAGAAGAAGAGCTGATGGCCATCTATCCCCACATGGATAGCAGGAAATTACCAACCAGCCTTGAAGATGATATGATACATGTATAGCATTGCGACTCATGTTAAATAATTGATGGCTGTAGAAGAACTGGTCCTTGAATTTAGTTTATGGTAAAGGAGGGATTTTATTACGTCATGCCGCATGACGGTAAGACGACCAGAGGTCATGACGTATGCATATGAATAAAAGGAACAGCCCTTCCGCGGGCGGGTATTCGTTACATACCTCAGGTGAGTGTCTGTGTCTTTTCTACGTGTGGCTTCCCCTCACACACACAACACCCACCAATTCCCTCACATCCACGGGGAGGTGATGCAGTCTGGTATCTGATAGGTTTCGGCTTTCCAGCGTGATCAATCTTGTGCGATCCTTGACAAATTACTTCGCCGGCCTGACCATCAATTCCTTTCACTATTAACATGATTGAGCAGTCTGAAACAGCTGGCATTAAGCATTAAATAAAAATCTGGACGTTTATTTCCAGCCTGTAGGTGCCTAGAGGTGGCTCAGTTCGAGGTGGTGTGCCAAAAATGCCTAAAACAAAACACAAGGGACGGTTTAGGGGTTACCAACTGTGAGTTGCCCAATGTCGTAGTCACACAAACAAACCACAGCTTATCGAGTAAGACCAACTTAAAAGGAGCTAGAGTCTCTGGCTGAGTTTTACGACCTCGTCTGGTATGCACTGTGACGTGCTAAAAGGCACATGTTGGACCACCTCGGTCACAACATGTGTCTGCTGCCTTTCAGATGAATGACACAGTCATTTTTAATAGGTTTTCTCTGTATTGGCAGGTGCAGGTTTTTTTTAAAAAACAGGGAAGAAAAGGTTCTTCTATAGGTTCCTCTCATGAGGTTTTCCTTATGGTATGGGACCCCTAGTGTGTAGATATAGGGATCCTCAAACTGAAACTGTGCGGGTAGTATTAAGCACTAGGTCAGATTGTACTACAGCCGACCGGTTTCTGTGGTACTAAGTAGGTAAGCCACATTCCTCAGGGCTAAAATAAGGGCACCAACGTGGCGCCTTCTAGACTTGATGAGCAGCGTGGTCTGCGCTGGTTCAGCTCCTCTATCCTCTCCGAGTGGTGTGGTAGCTCAGAGCATGGGGGGTATGGTGGCCTGTGACCTGTTGCAGAAGTCAGTGTGGTCTGGCGGTCCGCACGCGAGGGTTCTCTATGGTTTTTCTGTGCTATAAATGCCTCCACATTCCTACACAAATCCTCTGTTGTATTTGTGTTCTGCCGGCGCATATTTCTCAGATGCCGAAACCCGCCCGCTCCAATCATTGCAAAAAATAACAACTCCCCCAAAAACATATCAAATGATGCCCTCAGGAAAGATGACAACAGAATGAAATATCCTCCCTCCTCCTCCCAGAACCAATTTAGTTTTCATTTAAATCCCAACATCTGTGCCTTATTCAGAGTCTTCCATGATTGCTGTTAAATGGCTTGGAGCACAAATGGGGCTGCAAGTGAGATTTCATCCAAAAAAAATATCAGGGCTTCTTTTTGAAAATATGTTTTAACAACACCGCCAAAACCAGCTTACAAAGTACAAGGGTGTTGAGAGTTCATTCCTTTAATGTTTATTGAACCAACTTATTTTGTGCATATCGTGCATTCTTGTATACAAAGTTGCTTGAATTCCTTTTATTGGGTACACAGTTGTGGTTGAAATAATCCACTGCTTACATTAGATGTAGGAATCTGAAAGGGGTCTACATGTATGAATATATGTTACTTGGACAACAAATGGATCCCTTTCCTGGGGACTTCAGCCTCTGGCTCTCCAGATGTTTTCAACTATGACTCTTACGATCCCTCACCATTCACTATGCTGGCTTGGGCTCATGGTAGGTGTTGTCTAGCCCATCTGGGGAGCCAATGGTTGCAGACACCTTTGATGGGGGATCAGGGAGGGAGACTGTACCGCCATGGAATGCCTGTCTCCTTAGAGGGAATTTGGTGAGCGCTCTGCTTGCAATGTGTTCCCTTTTCACGAAGGTTGTGTCAAAACTATCCTCTGCCTGAAGAGAAAGTAGTCAGATGTCATTACTCTTGCAAACCGTAGGTGCTTTTATAAAGATTTGCGCTGGAGCAAATTGGGAGGTGGCTGTGAGCAACTCAGATTTCCACCTGCTTCCTCATACCAGATCCACAAAGCAGAACCCGAGAGCAACACTGAAACAGTAATGATGTTCGATGTAGGGATCAGGACCCCCAGCTCGGTGGACAGGTCCCTGAGCAGGTTTCCTGAGTAGGTGAATTCCCAGAAGAAGTGGTACTCGGTCTGCTGAGCATTCTTCCAGATAGTTCCTGAAGCGACAGAGTCCTCTGACATGCATAAACGCCCTTAATAGCGGTCCTACCGATGAGATGTCTCTCCACACATGTTCTGCTGTGGCTGAGGTTAGGGTGCTGATCTGCATGCAGACGCCTAGCTCACATCCTTACCCTTAAGTTGCCTGAATGAGTGTATTGAGTTAATGGTTGCAAACACTTTAATGTTAGGGTGAGTGTTGTGAACATTTAAATAATTACAATGCCCAGTGTGCATTAATTACTAAGTGATTCAAGCATACACACCTTTTATCTCTAACATATTTGTTAAATACAAAGATCTGCAGACTTTCTTCTGTTCCCAAAATGCTCTTTGATTTCATGCAAGGCATACAGGAAACTTAATTGGTGCTGTTTGTCCCCGTGCCCTTTCTCATAGGGATATTTCCAAAGAGTACAATCGGAGTGCACAAGACTGCCCATGTTGGAATAATAACCTTCTATCAGTGAATAATTTAATTGGATATTCTAGGTTTTGATAACATGATTAGGGATAAAACAAGAATATTAGCTTTCTTCATTAAGATAAGCATATTATCCTTATTGTGACTACAATATATACAGGAAGTGATCATTAGGAATATTGTACAATTTTAAAAGCAACCATTTTACAATGTATTACAAATAAATAATGTCCTTTTAATAGCTTCTATAAGAGAGTGAGAGTGAGAGAGCAAGAGATAGTGCGAGAGCAAGAGAGAGTGAGAGAGCAATAGAGAGAGAGAGAGACAGAGAGAAAGAGAGACAGAGCGAGTGAGGGAGAGAGAGAGAGGGAGAGAAAGTGAGAGACAGAGAGCGCGAGAGAGACCAAGAGAGAGAGAGAGAGAGACAGAGCAAGTGAGAGAGCAAGAGAGAGAGAGGGAGAGAGACCAGGAGAGAGAGACAGAGTGAGTGATAGAGCAAGAGAGCGCGAGAGAGCGAGAGATAGCAAGAGAAAGAGAGAGAGCGAGAGAGAGAGTGAGAGACAGAGAGCGCGAGAGAGACCAGGAGAGAGCGAGAGAGAGACAGAGCGAGTGAGAGAGCAAGACAGAGAGAGAGAGACCAAGAGAGAGAGAGAGACAGAGCGAGTGAGAAAGCAAGAGAGAGAGAGCGAGAGACAGAGCGAGTAAGAGAGCAAGAGAGAGAGAGTGAGCTAGATAGAGAGAAAGAGAGAGAGATATATATAGAGAGAGAGAGACAGAGAGAGACAGAGAGCAAGAGAGAGAGACAGAGCGAGTGAGAGAGCAAGAGAGAGAGAGAGAGATAGAGAGAGAGAGAGAGAGAGAGAGAGAGAGAGAGATTTGTGTATGATATGCCGGCTACAGCTAGTTAGTTAATACATATATCTTCCTTTGACTCAGCTGCTTTTTCTGGGAATACCTGAACACAAGTTAAGCACCAGATGTAAGTGCTATTATATATACGAGATTAGTACCCGGCGAGAGTCAAGCAGAATGCAACACGCATTCTGATTGGCTCTTGCCGGGTCGTTACCCGGCCAAGAAAGCCCTCGATTCTCGGCCGGGATTTCAGCCTCCTTGTCCATGGCGGGGGGGCGTGGCAGTCCCCTGGCCAATGAGGAAGCTCGAACCGGGACCATCCCCTTTCCGAGCCTCCCCACGGCTGAGAGGCTGCCTTCGCCCCTGCCCCCTGCGGGGACTCAGGTAAGGTTTTTTTTTTGTTTTCCCTCCCCTTTCCTCCCTCCTCCCTGCCCTCCCAACCCCACTTACCTTCTTATTCCTTTGTCCCCGGGGGGGGGGGGTGACGATGGCAGCCTCCAGCCGTGTGGAGACTCGGAGCAGGGCCATCCCCGCTTCGCACCTCCACACAGCTGGAGGCTTCCATCGTCCCCCGCCGGGGACGCAGATCCATTTTTTTTTCTTCCCCTCACTCCCTTCCGCCCTCCCAACCCCACTCACCTTCTTCTCCTTTTTTTTCCGGGTAGCGGACGCGCTGGAAACACTTTTGTTTCCAGCGCGTCCGCTCCCAATGGCCGCCATGGAAAGGGAAAATGGACTCCATTTTCTTGGGATTCTTTTTTTTTTTTAAACCTTTCAGAAAAAAATCCTTTTAGTGCCCCGGTCACGCAGATCTTGCGGCCCTTGTAACTAAAAGCAATATGACCCTCGCTGCGGGGGCATTACCTGAGTCAGTAATGCCCCCGCCGCTCGGGTCATATTGCTTAATTAGTAGACTTTGTGGTTTATCTCATAGATTGCTAGGAGATGTTTCAAACGGGTTGATTGGGCTTGGTGCTGTGTGTTTTTTGTCCTTGAAGGCCAGTTTTTATTGTAGTTCCTTCACCATGGGATAGGCGACACGCCTTATAATAGAGAGAGCCTTGCTTAGTTAAACCACTGGAGCACTGGAGCGAATCTCCAATGACTTCACAGTGGATGGCCGTTGTATGGGAGACGGGAAGACGCATGCCTTGTCAGTGAGCGGCCATTTTGTATTGACATCTTCCCTGCACTCATAGATGGGGAGAGCCGAGTGCGGAAATAAAGATGCAGTGTGCAGTCTTTGTCTGAAAAAGGCGGCCACAGCGGGCCCAGTATGAAGGTGGTTAATGCCGGGAGATAAGGATGAGGCTGCTGGCAGCGATTAATCATACCTGCCTCCTGCGCCACCCTCTCCACTTGCTGCAGCATCGTTATCCCTTGATGCACATTAAGGACTCCGGAATGAGCGAAGCACCTGCCAGAAATGCGCCTCAGGAGGAAAGTATGGCTCAGGAAGGAGAGGGCCACCCAAACAGAAAGAATGCTTTATGTCGCACCCCAAGAACTGTCGGCACAAATTACACGTGTGTTTTGGGTAGGAAGCTGATGAATTAGACAAGGGCATGATTTTCTCTGAGGTATTGTGGGTTTATGCTGGAGGATGGCTCATGCAGTGACACGCTCTCCTCTGACAGCCTGGACCGCCTGTATATTGCAAGTTCAAATCCCGGGCCGGGAGGGCTGACTCAGGGCCTGATCCTGAGCTTGTGATAAAAAGTGTGTGGAAATACGACATTCTGCCCTCCAGTTTCCAGCACATTCATTCCGAAGTGGCTGGAAGTATTGGAGGGGAGATATCGTGCTTTCAAGCAGCAAAAGCTGCTAAAATCACACGTTGTGGGGGGAATCGTGTTCCAGTGACATTGGGAGCATTTCTTAGGACACTGCCACTTTGCTAGTTTAAGAACGTTTTCTTAAACTTTCATTAAACTAGAAACGTGGTGCTGCAGTCTAAGAAATGCATTGTTTATAAAGAGAAAAATTGTGCACAGGAGTTTAATGGCACCTCAAAGGTATCGTATTTTTACTCCTATTTTGTCAAGCTAAACCAGTGCTGCTGGGAGTTGAATCCTCTCCATGTGGCTGCCCTGCATTCCTGATGGTTGCTAGGGTTGCCCTGCATTCCTGATGGTTGCTATGGTTGCCCTGCATTCCTGATGGTTGCTATGGTTGTCCTGCATTCCTGATGGTTGCTAGGTTTGCCCTGCATTCCTGATGGTTGCTATGGTTGCCCTGCATTCCTGATGGTTGCTAGGGCTGCCCTGCATTCCCGATGGTTGCTAGGTTTGCCCTGAATTCCTGATGGTTGCTATGGTTGCCCTGCATTCCTGATGGTTGCTAGGGCTGCCCTGCATTTCTGATGGTTGCAAGGTTTGCCCCGCATTCCTGATGGTTGCTAGGGCCGCCCTGCATTCCTGATGGTTGCTAGGACATGCTTTGGTCATCAGAATATGGGGCTTGTAAGCAAAGTGTTCTTCCTTCATGGAGCAACACTTTCTTGCATTTGCACACACCTCAGAAACAGCCCCTTAGTCTCATCCTTCCGAGGCCAGTACATTGAGTGCCATTATAAAAAAACAACCTGAATGCTTGGAATGGAGTTGATGATCTCTGTTCTTGACCTCATTTTGGCTTTGGCACCAGCCTAGCAGTCGACTTTGCATCAATGTTTTATTGTATTTTACTGCACAGCACTACTACCTATAGACCTCGGGAAATTGTTGCTTAGTGTCCTTCCGCAAATGATTATCCTTGACTCTGCCAAGGGCAATAACTTTGGCAGCATTATTCAATGATAATTCGCATTCTTTCAGTGTCAAGTCCTAATTATTACAGCCCTCAGAACCAGGAGGATTCTGTCAGGAAACGCTTTATAAGACCTAGTAATGTTATTAGTATAGGTCATATCCAACTATGTAAAATAAGTGCTTAACTACTGCACCGCCATCGTTTATTACCCACTCCGATGTCTACTGAATAGTAACTTTTCAAAATTGTTACCCTTTGGTTTCAACCCTGCTTTGCAAGATGAGGAAGAAGTGTGCATCCTATTTTTGTAATTTTTGTTTATTGTTTTTTTTACAACGCACTTAATACCCGAGTTCGGTTTTTAAGCACGGATCCGGGATTCACACCTCTGTTGCTCTGCATGGTATTGCTTCCAAGACCAGCACGTCGCCCCTGTGCCATCCTCCGTTCACGAGATCCTGTATCTGTTCGGCCATTGGCCTCTTACCAGAGGTCAACAAAATGGATGCTGTGGTGGGTCAGGGCGTGCCATTTACAGAGATGGAATGGGTTGTGGTGGGTACTCACCTGCACACTTGTATCAGGACAGAGTCTGCTCATTCAATTTACCCAGGACCGGAAGGGGCCACCAGCAGCCGATTCCTTCTACTTGACTAGGCCTGGGCGCAGCGATCCAGCAAGCACTAGAATCCAGACAAGTGATCATGATCTCCGCATATGTACAATAACAAAATAGATCTCTTGAGTTGATGAGGAGATCGTTTGATGGTCTTTGAGAACGTATGACCAGAGCTTACCACTTAGGAAGCTCACCCCGAGGCAAATATGGTCAATGTGTGGATGGCCAGTCGCAGAGAAATGACGGAGAACATGGCTTCTTCAGGAGCAGTGTTACTGTGGACCAGCTGCATTGGGTGGGTGCTCTCGAGAAGGGTTCCACCAGGTGCGCTTGACCCTGACGGAAACCTCCTCAGCCCCAGCGGTGCGCACACCTTCTCATGGCATGGCGATTGCCGCATTACAGGATCAGTCTAAGGACCGGCACCAGGGTTTGTCTCAAAGTCCAGCTGCTGAACCAGACAGTAGATCTCTGGGTAAAGCAACTCAGTAGGTTGGACGTTCACCGCAAAGGCGTTTCATTCTTTATTGTCTGAAATTTGAATCTGTTAGGCCTGCTTTAATTTTGAGTTCCCTAAGGTGTGCACTGTTGGCAGATATAATGTAGGAAAAACGAGGCAATTCAATTTGTGGTGCATGCTATAGAAGTATAAATAATACTATTTTCTTAGGTGCCAAGGACGAGTATGCTCGTCCTTTTTGCATAGACTTGCATAATAGCCTGGCAGTTATGGCTTGTTTTACTGTAGAAAAGATCTTATACAAATGCACCAAGTCCAGTCCCTTAGCCCTGCATTAGAATGCACTGTTACATAAAATGTACCTGGTTCAGAGACATGTCTTCATATCTTGATGCATTTTCATCAACTGCATTTGCATCTGTTCATGTACTTCTTCATGCATTTGAATCCAATGCATTTACATCGATTTTGCACATTTTTTAGGGAACACGCATAGCAGACATACAAATGTGCAAGGGCGATTGAACATACAAAAAGATTGTGGTTTTTACGGTTTATTATTTGTTTTTAAAGTAAAATGGGCAAGTGCAAATATGCAAATGCCGTATTTGCAGATGCATGAATATATAAATGCATAACAATGTAAATGCAATTGATGCAAATGCATGAAGCTATAAATGCCATACATGCAAATACATAAAGATATAAATGCACAGATGCAAATGCAGTAGATGCAAACGCATAAAGATGTAAATGCAATGAATGCAAATACATGAAGATATACATGCCGTAGATGCAAATTCATAACGATGTAAATGCAATGGGTGCAAATGCATGAAGCTATAAATGCCGTAGATGCAAATACATAAAGGTATAAATGCACAGATTCAAATGCAGTAGATGCAAACACATAAAGATGTAAATGCAATGGATGCAAATGCATGAAGCTATAAATGCTGTAGATGTAAATACATAAAGATATAAATGCACAGATGCAAATACAGTAGATGCAAACGCATAAAGATGTAAATGCAATGAATGCAAATACATGAAGATATACATGCCGTAGATGCAAATGCATAAAGATATAAATGAACAGATGCAAATGCAGTAGATGCAAATGCATAAAGATGTAAATGCAATGGATGCAAATACATGAAGATATACATGCCGTAGATGCAAATGCATAAAGATATAAATGCACAGATGCAAATGCAGTAAAGGCAAATGCATAACAATGTAAATGAAGATGTAAAAGCAGTAGATGCAAGTGCATAAATATGTAAATGCACAAATGGAAATGCAGTAAATGCAAATGCGTAAAGATGTAAATGATGATGTAAATGCAGTAGATGCATATGCATACATATGTAAATGCAGGAAATGCAAACATTTGGAACCCCCTTTGCACATGGGGTGTCCTTGTCTTCTTACTTAGTGCAAGGCAGTCTTCCCTTTATTTCAGCCGCTCACCAGAAACGCCACTTTAAGTTCTCACTTCTCTCTTTCACACAATTTAGAAGTGTAGAAAATGAACTTTTGACCTGCTACTCGGCTCCCCCAGCACCTACGTTTCACCCTCTCCATCTTTGGGGGTTAGCAACATGTGATAATGGCACACGTTCCCAGCTGTTACTTCTCACTTTTCTCCTGACTGTGATGATGGTGTCCGTGTGGCACTCGGGGAGCGGTGTGACAAGGCCACCCGGCTGCACAGGGGTCATTATATCATGAGGGGTGGGAAGTGCACTTCCGGGTGAAGGACTCAGGCAGGAACTACTCATGCAGTGAAATGCTCTGTGAACAGGGCCGTCCCGAGAGACGTGCAGCGGGCAAACTGCCCCAGGCCTCACACTCGCAGGGGCCACGCAGGGGGCATCATCGCCGCAAACGTATCGGCAGAGTGCATTACATTAACACCTACTTCTGAATGTATGTACTCTTCAGCGCCCATGTTCCAGGCAGGGCCTTGCTGGTGCCATCCGGCTGTTCTCCACCCCCATGGCCTTATGCACCTCTTATGACCCTCCAGCGGCGACATGCCAGGGTGCAGGCTACCCACACAAGGAGCTCCCATTGTGTCCCTTTCTCACCCATGCTCTGCACACAGATCACCGCCATGCCACCTGGACACTATGCAGCCTTCAGCTTGCTCGCACCAGTGGCGTAGCACAAAATGTGAGACCCTCCTGCGAGCCATGCCGAGGGGCGTCCACTAACTAAGTACCTTAACAAAGGACAGGGCACGCCACACCCAGAGCCAGCCCGGACCACCACTTGTGCCAACCTATATGATTATGCCGCTGCAGGGGAATGCACTACTCCAGGTGAAAGATTTCACCTAGCGGTGCCTGGTCCTCAAATATACCACCCACAAATATGCAGTTACGACCGAGAACAGTGAGGGAGCCCGAACCAATGAATACGGGTTTGGGGGGGGTCGGAGGAGATTCATCCCCCGACCCTAAGAAAATGTTTGCAATCAGTGTTTCCCTTCCCCATGGAACATCGCAAGTGTATTTAGGGGATTTGCCTCACCCTAAAGCGCCTAGGGGGTGGGAGAGGTTTATTTGCTTCCCAACATTGCTCATTGGATTACATTTATAATATAGATTTTTTTGGGCCTTACCCTACAGTAGCATGACCTTTTAATAACTGAGCATATATGATGAAGCAAGTGTGATAAGTGCTATAATGAGCCTAGGCTGGCCTACATCGAAACCAGTTTGGACATATTTTCTTATGGTGGCATGTTACTTTTAATGGCCAAACCAACAGGAATATGGTCTTACATAGGAATACTGGCATATACTGGCAGAGCCAGCTTTGCACATAATGCCCGTAATGATAATATAAAAAAACATGTCAAAGTGAACATGAGTATGCTCTTTTATGGGAATACTAGCATGTTTTTGGTGGAGCCAGCATGGAAATGTATGTGCACAGCCAGCATAAAAATGTCTTTTTTCCTGGCATGTATTCCAGGGAAGGCATGAAAATGCATTGGCAAATGTGTCTGTGCACTTTTGGTGACGTGCTCTATTGTATTTTTTCATCATCGTTACACCCCCTGACCCTGAAGATTATAAGAAACTTTTGGTAGATCTAGCTGGAGATGGGGGATGCATTTATATGACATGCACACCCAAAGTATATGCACAAGTGGGAGAAAGTTTGCGGTCAGTATGTAGAGTTTGGATGCCAATAAAGGGAACCCACCGATTGAGGCTGAAGAGAAAATGAACGCAGGTATGTGGAGGAATTCATTACAGTAGAAGTAATGACAGGGGGGAATGTTGGGAAGGAAACTAACCCCTGCCATCCCTCTAGGTGCTTTAGAGTAATTTGAATCCCCTAAATACACCTGTGATGTTCCAGGAGGGAGGGGGGGCTAACAGACCCTGCATGGATGCGAAATATAGATGCTTAGTCTTAGTGCGCGTATATAAGTAGGCACCATTTTCGTAGCTATGGTAGAAACATTCAGCCCTGCATGGCTGCACGGTAAACACAGACCCAACAAAGCAACCTGAATAGGCCTAAGCACTGATGATAGAGAGACCCCAACTGTTGCCAATCCGTGTTATTCCAAGAAAGACAGTACCAGGTGCCTCACAGTGCACGTTCATCAGAGCCAAGCCAAAGCAGGCCTCCGGCCCCCACCCAGCCAACCATGATTTATGGCCCACACAACTGTCTCAGTCCAAGATCCCTGAATTCAACGACCTTAGACCGCCAACCAGAAACCCACTGGCCATAAAAGATCTAAAAGAACATCACCACTCCACTTTATTTCATAATTACAGGATTTGTAATGCAAGGTAGAGGGTGAAATACATGATGGTCCAAAGTGAGGATGGAAGCCTTGGGTGCGCATAGTATGATACAGAATGAATGAAGAATATATGGGTCAGAGTGATCTTAAGCCTCCTCATGTGTCAGGCCCAATCCTCCCAGGTGCATGCCATAATGATAGAGTAGCATTGTCGTACATAGTAACTGATTGCAAACTCGACCTTGCTTCCCTGGAGATGATGAGCCCAGCAGACTCCACAGGATGGAAGACGGACTGGGCAGGGTCCAATGGACCGGCATTTACTATGGAGCGGGCTGACCATGTGTAGAGTCTCACCACCTAGCCATGCAGGTTCTTTACTGTATATGGTTACCTCACTCATGTCGATTTGTTTCCTTATAACATTCTGCTTGTACCATTTTTCGGCAGAATGTTCTTTAGCAGAAGAGTTCTTTGCTTGCATACCTTTTTTTGTGTGATTAAAACTAGTTATCCTTGCAAGAATCTCTTGCCCTTTTTTCACTAGCAGGCTGTATGTGAGCATTTGTGGGTGTGCCTTCACCAATAAAAGCGCACGGTAGCAAGAGAAACAAGAAGTTTATTACATGCAACTGCTCTTGTGAATAATCCATTAATCATTCACCATTACATCATAAAATGGCTGCTTTTATAATGAGAAGTGGAGTGAAGTTTTACACAATCTTTCAATGTGTGTTTAAGGTCATATTCGCTGATTGGACAGTCTTGATTACTCTATAGGTGATTCTATACAATACCTGGCCCTATTAGACTTTCCCTCGCGACCATTCTAAAGACCACCTCTTAACAATGATCTCATGATGGGTTCATCTCGTGTCACACAGTTTTGATTGGATAGTTGACAGGTTAAAATGTTTCAGATCCAACTTGATTGCTGATTGGCAATAGCCCTTTGGACGTCCTGACGAGGGTTGCCTCCATCATAGTTAGCCAATAGAATTCTGAGGTGTGAACAGTGTGGCAACAAAAAAATAATACTTCACATCCTTTCCCATGACACTCAAAAGTTGGCACCAACTTACCATACTGACCCTTGTGACTATTCAATGACAGTTAATATTGCGACTTCTCTTTGGAAAAATGTTACCTCACTCCTTCCTTTCTCATGATATGCCTACATGACTTCATGGGGCGTGTTTCTTGGTCTCTTGCTCTCGGACCATATGCACGTCTAAATAGTGTATTTTTGAATGCATGGAAGTGTATGGCCCTATCATTTGTGCATATCTATAATTTGAGAGTTGTCAGGAATCAATATATAATATATACTCTTTAATATTTTCTCTATTATGTACAATGACCTCTTGGCTTCTCTTGGTCCTGAATATCTATCTCTTCCTGAGCCGGGGGCTCACGTTGTTCTGTATTTGTAATTCCAATCCTTGGTGGATATTTTCCTACAGGGGCCAGTGTGAGTCTTTTGTCTGAGTGAGTTCATCCTGTGACATCTATGCACATTGCCTTGTGTTCCCACCAATCTGTGCCCTAGTGTTCGTTAGTATCTAAGGACATGGTCAGGAACTCCATTGGTTATATGTTTCGTTTGTCAAATGTGTGGGACCTTAGCTACATCTCTCTGTTCGTACCCAATCCCTGCACGGCTTTTACAGCTTCCCCTCACAGGGTCTGTTCTCAGTTTCAATATATAATTAAGTCATGCTTTCCCATTCTGTGCCTAGAAAAGAGCTTTGCCACCTAATTTTGACCAATCCCAGGGCAACGTTACACCCTGTTCGGCTGGCTGACCTTGTCTGTTTGCCTCTCTTATATGGGCTGGAACTGGATTCATTTTGCTGTGTAGAATTCTGAGGCCTAGTGAAATCAAAATGGCCTATGAATCTACCAGTACTGGGTAGGGAGATCGTGGGAGTGCCAGTATGTCGTGCATGCTGTTTGGGCCTCTGTCCTTTGGTGTGGTTTCAGACTCTTATTTTATGGGTTTTCTTAGTTTATATTTTTTGTCACATGTGGGACGTTGGACGTTCATCTCAACACTACAGTAAGAAATAGCTAGGCCGCTACAGCAAAATGTCAGTCTAGCAATGTTATATTACTTATCATGCTTGCTTTATTAAAGATGCCCAGTAATATATGCCATGCCACAGTAAGAAATGGCTAGACTGGAAGCAGCAAAATGCCAGTCTAGCCATGTAATAAAACACATGAACTTGGCTTTACCCAAAAATACCAGTAAAAAATGCCAAGTCAATTAAAAATGCTTTTGTGATCGCCAGCCACTCATGGTTTTACACACTCACACTCGCACTCATCCCCTCTCACCCACACATCTTCTCTCACATCCATTAACACTGGACCCTCCACCCAGGCACTGACCCACCCAGAACATTCACACACACATGCAATCATATTCATACCCATTTACCTACCAGTCACTCGTCCATATGCCTTCTCTCACGTACACTCACGCTGGTACCCACCCAGAACATTCTAACACACACACACAGTCACATTCCTACTCATTCCCCCACCATTGGCTCACACATAAACCTTCCCTCAGAACCACTCACATTGCATTCTCCAAACAGGTACGCAACCACCCACCCACCCAGAACATTCAAACACACACTATCACATTCCTACTCATTCACTCATTCACCAGTCACTATGAGGAGTCAGAAATGCAAGGCAGACAAGCAGAGAGAGTTTTCTCACAAGTAGCAATTATTTTAAAATAAGGGTGATATGATATGATTGGTTATTTATAACGCGCTTAATACCCAGAGGTTTCTAAGCGCAGACCCAGGGATCAAACCTGTGTTGCTCCATGTTGTCTTGCTTCCAAGGCGAGAACGTTGCCCCTAAGCTATCCTCCCTAAGCTTTCCTCCCGTGAAAAACACCTCACTTTCCCTAACCTAATGAGGATTTCCCTATCTGTCAAACTAAGACTAAAGGAAAACAGTTGAATATCAAAACATGTCTGTCCCTCACACTTATACATACAACAGAATCATACATGTATCATATGGCCAATCAAACTCAACAATTTAACAGTTATATTCAATCATAAACTTTGTAAACATATATCCTTACAACCTGGGTCGGATCCCCCTAACCCAATATTAATGCAGGATTTTCCAGATCAAAGTTCTGATCAAGAAAGTTATTTTAAATATTCAAATTCTGCTCCAAATGCAATACAAAGTGCTCTTAACTCCATAAGTCTTTGACTTGGCACTTGGATTTGCTAAACAAGATGTATCACTCTTCAAAATATGATTGTTCAAAGTTTCCATAAGCTCCTGCTTAATAAATCAAAAAGACTTTGGGCCTCATTACACGGTAGGCGGTGAGCCATGGCGCTATTAGCGCCATGGCTCATGCCGGTAAAATACCGGCACCGCCTTGGCGGAAAGGGGATTTACCGCCCCATTCCAAGGTTGGAGGGGCGGTAAATCCCCCTTCCACCATTGCCCTTCCCCATTCCCATTCCTGCCCCATAGGGCTCTATGGGAATGGGGAAGGCGCTAATTACGGCACCGCAATTTTGCGCTGCCGTAATTAGCTCCGAGGTCCCTTAGCGGGTTGGATTTTAACGCCTGCAAAAAGCAGGCGTTAAATCCCCCAACCCGCAAAGGGACCTCGTAGTAAGGCGGTAAGGATTTACCGGTACCGGTATTTTACCGGTACTGGTAAATCACTACCGCCATCCGTGTAATGAGGCCCTTTGTCTTCACTCTTCTAGTCAGTTTTCAATATAACTTCTCTTCTTTGAAGAACCACCACTTTAAGATTGTTTCTTTATAAACAATAACGTTTTGTCAGGTTGGTTTTACCACAGTTCAAACCATAACACATTAGTGGACTTGCCACTTTCTTTGCACTACAACCTTTCACCACAATGGAGGACTTAGATGTCTTCTTCCTGGTCCACCAACCTGCCAAGACTAACCACTAATAATCCCTTTCCTGGTTTACTTGCCTGCCAGGATAAATCTCCTACCACTACCACAAGTACTTTGTGGGGCCACCGGAGCATACACAGAATTAGGAGAGATCCTCTCTCCCCTGGGATAGCCATTATCTGCACCACTTGCCGCTGCGTGACCACTGCTCTTCCAGTTCCCAACTCCTATGACTCTCTCAGTACTGCAATTCGCTTGATACACAGGAGCGATCCCGGCAACTTCTTCCTGCTTCTGCTGCTCCCACTGCTGATTTGTGTTCTAATGGCCTGCGCCTGAAGGGGTTTTAAATATTCAAAAGTCCCACTTAGGCAGGGTTGGATTGGCCCCACGGCCCGTGGCCGGGCTGAAATCGTCCCTGGGGCGTGGGGGCCGGTTTCTGGCCATGCCTGGGCCGGTTTGGAAGAAAAAAAAGAAAAAAGAAATTCAATTTGTTTTCTTTCAAAAAGCCTTTCATCCTGCTTAGGTTGATAAATGAGTACCAACAAAGGTTGGGTGATATTGTATGCATATTTGTTCTATAAAAAAGAGCTTAAGCGTAAGTGCTATACAATAACATTATCATTTGGCCTTGGACGTCTGCTTGGATTCCCAATGATTTAGTGTACATAGGAATAATGCTATCTGATGCCACTTCCTGTTTTGTCAAGGGGTGAAAAGTCATGTCTCATTGCTTCCCGGGATGTCACTTTGGGGTGGGGTCAAATAACTTCACTTCCGGTGATGCCTTCTGCGGTCAAGGGCCGTGAGGCAACGGGTGGGCCACTTTTTTTGGGTGACCGGGCCTATTTCTTGTCCCAGTCCGACCCTGCACTTAGGTGTGGGTCATTAGAACTAGACTGCACACTATAGTTCTGCACCTCTGAACGCATCCTCCTCGTCTCAGTGCCTAGAGCATTATGGGACTTGAAGTCCCCAATGTTCTTGGTCCTTTTTTCATTAAAAGCTTACATTTTACTATAGGTCATTAAGACTGTGGGATCATTAGGGAAGTTCGTTAGAGGGTTCTCCCAATTCCCTGACCTGACTCCATTCCCATGTGATCCTCCAGCAGAACCCCACCCCCAGGGGCAGGATCAGGAAGCGACTGCTTTTCCCTGGCCACATGAGTAGGGTCACATGCAAAGGTCTTTGGTATGATCACTGCTGATTAATCACCTCACTCACCCATAAACTGTCTCTCTCATCCTCTCACACTGCATTCTCCACACAGGCACACACCCACACAAAGCATTCAAACACACACTCTCAGATTCCTACTCATTCACCCACTGGTCACTGACCCATAAACCTTCCCTTTCATGCACGCACATTGCATTCTGCACCCAGGAATGCACACACCCACCCAAAACATTCAAACACACACCATCACATGCATACTCATTCACCCACCACTCACTGACCCTTACACCTTCTCTCGCATCCACTCACACTGCATTCTCCACACAGGCAGGTACTCAGCCAGAAGATTCAAACGCATGGTTTCACATTCCTACTTGTTCACCCACCAGTAACTCACCCATTAACCTTGTCTCACATACACTCACAGTGCAATCTCCACACAGGAACTCATAACAGTCAAACACATGCTATCACATTTCCACTCCTTCACTGACCACTCACTGACCAATACCACATGCAGACATCTGACACACACCTCACACATTCAAAATACACATTTTCTTTTTTTAAAAGCCTTTTCATCTGTTTTTCCCGTTAGTGCTTTGGTTCGTCATTCCAGGCTCCTGGCTCCTCCCTGCTGCTCACAAACAGGAACCAGGAAGCTGGAAGAGCTTCCGTGTTCCTGTATATGCTGATGCAGGGAAGCTGGAGGAGATGGGGTTGGAGCTGAATGTGGCATGTGACACGTGCCACAAGTCAGGTCAGCTCCGACCCCAACTAAGCTCCTCCTTCTCGCGCTGCGAGCCCCGGCCCAGCCCTCACTCTAATGGTTGAGGACTTGGCCGGGGCCCCCCTAGACCTGGTGTGGCAGGGGTCTCTGCAACGCTGGGGCTGCATGGTCCCCCGCTGCGGCAGTGGCTCGAAAAAAATGTATGGCCTGCTTCCTTCAATAATTCCTGTCTTTCACATCCCACCGCACCACCCCATCCAACTGCATTATCCAGTTTTAAGGCGGAAGCATGGCATGTTGAGGCCATTTTTAGGTATTTATCATTTGGCTCATGGCCACCAGATGTGGAGGGTGGAAAAAGAGCGCAGTATTTGTATTTGTATTTTATTGTGTTTTATATAGCTCTTTTATCCAAAGCGCTGTACAATTTAAAAGCAAAGTATGGTACAATGATAGTGGTAAATAGACATCAAAACATCAATGCTGGTAGCAGACCATCTTGGACAATGTTAAATATGAGATTTCAAAGAAGAGCTGAAAATAGAATTGTCAGTGATAGAACGAATAGCCACAGGAAGGGGCAGGGAGCAGAAAAGAGCGGAAGCAGGGCTGGGCACATGGTGGGTGTGGAACATTCCGTCTGAAAAGACAGGAAGAACGCAAGGGACGAGATGGACAGTAAAAGGAATTGAGTGAAGCAAGATAGCGGGGTGCAAGCTGGTAGAGTGATTTAAAGACTAAGCATAGGCAATGGAATTTGAGTTGGGAATGAAAAGGTAGCCAGCCACGTGATACAAGTGAAGAAGACATGGAGTCGCGATAGGAAAGAAGGCAAAGTAGACGGACAGAAGAATTATAGATTGATTTCAGGGGAGCAAGACGAGAACCTGGGTGGCTGAAGAGAGTGTTAGAACAGTAGAAGAGTCGTCAGAAAATTAAGGAGGAGATAAGGAGTTTAGTGGCCTGAAAAGTGAGAAAAGGGCAGACTTTGCGAATGTTGTATACATGGAAAGGACAGAAACGAGAAGTAAGAGAGATATGGTGAGAAAAAGAGAGATTCGAGTCAAGGTAAAGACCAAGATTCCGATCTGAGGGCAAAATAGGGTGGAAAAGATATAGAAAGCGGTGGTGGGTGAGGCGGGATGGTGTTAGCAGGGAAGAATCGCATCTCAGTCTTCCCAGTATTTAAGGCGAGGAAATGAGAAGCCATCCAAGATTTGATAGTGGAAATACAAGCTGTGAGTGTGTGTTGAATTTCGTGAGTGAAAGACGAGAAGGATAGGAAGAGTTGTTTAGCACCGGCATAAAAGTGATGAGAAAGACCAAAAGAAGAAATTATGGGTGAGGGTTCAGAAGTGTAAAGAGAGAAAAGGAAAGGGCCCAAGACTGACCCTTGGAGAACACTGTGCTCGAGGGGAAGGGGTAGAGAGGTCTGACCAGCCCAGGAGACAGTAAAAGTTTGATTCAAAAGATAAGAAGAGAACCAGGAAAGAACAGTACCCCTAAGACCAAAAGAAGTAAGAGATTCCAAGAGCAAAGAGTGATCTACGGTGTCAAAAGCAGCAGATAAGTCGAGCAGGATAAGAAAAGAAGAGTGTTTAGAGTAGCAAGCTGAAAAAAGGGAGTTAAGTACACAGATCAAGGGAGTTTCAGTGGAGTGACGAGGACGAAAGCCAGACTGAAAACAAGTGATAGCTCAGTGACAAAGGTTGACATCTGAGAATAAACAATGTGTTCAAGGAGTTTAGAAAGATATGGTAAGCGAGAGATAGGGTGGAAATTGGAGACAATAAGAGGGTTGGCAGTGGGCTTTTTCAGAATTGGGATAATTGTTGCATGTTTAAAGACTGTGGGAAAAACAGAAGTACTGAGACAGGTATTGAAAAAAGAAACAAGATAAGGTACAAGAAGAGGATACATTTTAGGAATGAGAGCAGATGGGATTGGGTCAGTGGGAGTAGCAGTAGGATGTGCTTTGGCTAACAAAAGTAGTACGCCAGAGTCAGAAACTGGAGGGATGAAAGCAGATGGAGTAGGATGGGGTGCAAATACAGTAGTTGGGGAAGGAGAATTTAGAATGTCTTGACGAAGGGACTGTACTTAAGAAGAAAAGAAATGAGCAAATTCAGAAGCAGACAGAGTAGAATTAATAGAGTGATCAGGAGAAGGCGGAGAGAAGAGCAGTGCTAAAGTTTGAAAAAGACGTCTGGGATGGGTAGATTGCGTGTGAAGAAGGTCAGCAAATGAGTCACATTTAGGAGAAGTAATACAGTTATCAAAGAGAATGTGATAGGAGAAATAAGCAGAGTGATTAGATAAAGATCTATTTTTGAGCCGACGTCGCTCCAGTCTGCAGAGAAGACCTCGCATAGCACAAAGATGAGAGGAAAGCCAAGGCTGAGAGGGTTTACGGGTGGGCTGGAAAGCAGAGAGAGGGTAGAGTTGGTCAAGACCAGAATAAAGACATGATGAGAGAGTAGATGCTGCCTCATCAGCAGTAAGAGAAGAAATATTTATTAAAGAGGGAAGAATAGTAGTGCAAGTGTCAAGGAAAAGTGAGGAATTGAAGATGCGTAGATCGCATTAGAAGAATGTTTTAGGTGACGGAGTAGCAGAGGAAATCTGGGGAGCAGAAGACAAAAGTGAGACCGAAAGCAAGTAGTGGTCAGACAAGTAAACAGGTAGGGCTAACACAGAAGAAGCATTGAAAGTGGAGAGAAAGATTACATCTAGCGAGCAACCAGATATATGAGTAGGCGGAGTGGGGAGAGATAAGAGCAGATGAGAGTGAAGAATAGAGAGAAAAGGAGAAGTCGAGTGAGTGGAGGAAAGATGAAGATTAAAATCTCCTAGTAATCCAAGTGGCGTTGGCCTGGGCAAGATGTGAGAGAGTAGAAGATCACTATCAGCACAGAACGAGCCTAGAGGGCCAGGGGGACCATAGATAACAAGGAAGGAAGGAATAGCACGAGGAGGGGCAAATATCTTGCAAGTGAAATTGAAAGAAGAGTAGACTGGCAGAGTAACAGGTGGCGGAATAGAGGAGTAAGAAGAACGATAAAGAATGCCAGTGCCCCCTCTGCGATTGCCAGCTCGAGGGACATGAGCAAAGGAAGATAGAGAAGAGGTAAGGGAGGCAGCAACAGCTGTATTGTGGGGTTGAATCTAGGTTTCAGTTAAACAGAGAAAGTGGAAACGTAGCCTTAGAAAGAGGTCCAGTACTGCAGTTGTTTTATGGAAAAGAGACCTGGCATTCCAAAGGCCCAGGTCGATGGCAGCAGATGTGTTGGTGGTCAATGGGTGGATGAAGTTGGGATTAGGACAAGAGTATGTAAACTTAATGTCGGATCGTGGGCTATCAGGTGACAGAAGATGAGGTATGGTTATAGTCATGTAAATGAGAACCAGTACCTTGATGGAACTTCTGGAACCGGGGATGTTTTGCCCGGGGGCAGTGGGGAAGGGATGGGCTGTAGGACGGCGTGACTACAGGGCCATGGGCTGCAATCCTGCCGCGGACAGCCGCAGACAGCAGAGTTCTACTTTGCCCGACTTCGCCGCGGCTTCGCTAGTTTATTGTGGCGTGACCAGGAGATATATCTATATCTAGAGTGCAGACTGTGTTCATGTTCACAGCAACTGTCAGTGCCCCCCCAAAGCTAAGCCCTGTATCCGCCATTGCCTTCACTGCACGTTTGCAAAGCTTGCTGGGAACAAAAATCAGGATGATGCCAAACTTTAAATTGTTTTTTTGCAGAACTCTAGATGGGAATCAATATGATATGTGTTCCCATCAAACTGTGTGAAGGCACTGTCCTCTCACTGCCAATGCATTCATAACCCAGCGTCGATCAGCTTCAGACATGCCAGAATAAAATAAGATGTGTGCATACCCCACGGAAGCAAAGGCACACTTGGATGTGATGTGTAACCATGCAGGTTGCCAGTTGAATAAGAGTCACAGAGGCTACACTTAAGGCAACTCGAATTTAAGACTATTATTCTGAACCTATGCTTGGACTTATTGATGCTTACATTTAGGCATTTGCAATTAACCATTATTTATATAGTGCTTTGCATGAAACACTCTTATGGAAATGTATTATTATTCAGCAACTGAAATGAATACTCATTTATTGACCTCTGAAGGATGAAAGGTTGAATGGACCTTGCCAGGATTCAAACCTGTGACCTGCAGATAAACACATAGAGCCCTTCAGTGAGCACTTAACCCTCTGAGCAATCTTTCCAGATGTTTCTCTGTAAATATGCATATCACAGCATGTGATAATGCCTTGACACTGGGTTGGGACGGGGGTGAGTAGAGGGCACTTTTTAAAAAGAATATAATGCATATTGATACAGTGCTTAGAAGCAGGAGGATGTGTCATTGCCTACTAGTAAATGTGATAATAGCTGTGTTATATTTTGTTCTTAAAAGGGCTGGGTGGGACAACCGACAGGAGAAGGTGGTGTTTAGGTATTCTAATAAATGTTTTTTAACTGCACAGTTGATTAAACAACACACAGTGTCGCAATTGGATAGCTCAGAGAGTTAAATACCTAGGGCCTCATTACACGTTGTGCGGTAACCATGGCGATATTAGCACCATGGTTGCCGCCGGTATTTTAACGTGTCCGCCTTGGTGGATGGCAGAATTACCGGCCTACTCCAAGGTGAGCGGGGCTGGTAATTCCCCATTCACCAAGGCCCTTCCCCATTCCCATTTTTGCCCCCATAGGGCATAATGGAAATGGGGAAGGTGGTAATTACGGTACCGCAAATTGCGGTACCGTAATTAGCACCGAGGTCCCTTTGCGGCACCCTACTTTAATGACTGGTAAAACCAGCCGTTAAGGTCGGGTCCCGCAAAGGGAACTCATAGTAAGACAGTAAGGGTTTACTGGTACCGGTGCCCTTACCGGTACCGGTAAACCCTTACCGCCTACTGTGTAATGAGGCCCCTAAACACCTGTCCGTTAAATTCTCCAGACTTCAGACCAACAGACCTACCAGATCCAACTACCTTAACCAATTGTCGATACCTAAATACAACCTTAAAACAGCGGGAAAATCCAGTTTCCCAGTGTTAGCGGCCAAATGCTGGAACTCCCTCCCTCCTAATATCAGAGCAGAAACCTCATTCTGGCCCTTTAGAGCTAAGATCAAAGAGTGTCTCCTTGCTCAATAAACTCACCACATTAACCTCTCGCCCGGCACTCCGCTCAAGGCCCTCAACCTTCCCCGGGGTATGGAGGTCACATATGTAGATATCATGTTACTCGATGTAGCCAAATGTTTTACATGCTGTTGATAGCCACCTGTTTCTGTTAAAAAACGATACTTTTTCTGTGTAAATAGATCTTGTGCTTTGTAAATACGGTTGCCCAACTGGCTATTACTCCATTACGGCTCCTAGGTGCTCTGTAACCCTTTGCACCTGCCGAAAATGTTTACCCTTGTACATTATTTTGTATTTTGTCTGTATCCGTGATTGTAACATAACATGTACCCAAGCGTAAGAGCCCAGATACCCTTGCGTGGGGTGCAATTTACAAATAAATACATTAAACTAAACTAAACTAATTAAAATCTCAACCCTCACATGAACCAACCTTCAATCTCCAGGTTCAGATTTTGGCAGGGCAGAATCAGCCATTCATCCTTCTGAGATGGATACATTAATTACTATTCCATTTCAAAATGCACCTATGTTTACAGTGCTTAGAAGTCAGACTTGAGGAACTATGCTTACAAATATCATAATGGCAACTATTCTACCTGGATACAGGAAATTCTAGGACACAGTAGCATCAAAACGAGGTGTATTTTTGCATAAAATGATAGGCCTCAGAAACACAAAACAATCAAGTTGACTCTAGATAAGAAGGTCCCGGGTCTGTGGCATCCAGTCGGCCCGGCCTATGTAGACAAACACTATACTGCAGTACCTTTGCTAATATATAATTTTAGAGAAAACCAAAACAAACCTGAAATAAGGAAGGCTTCTAGCAGGGGGGGTTGTGGTGAACAGGTCATACTACAGCTCACATTAGCTGCAACGTGCACATATTTCATCTCACTAGGGTATAGAAGGCCGGCGCATGAGTCATGGCCCTAGATACTGGTGTAAGATGGCGTATGTTGGTCGGCCATTTGCAAGATTTCCAGTGTCTTCAGTCTCTTTATGGTAAGCCCAGTGCACCAACAGCAAGATTTTAGCTCAGCCCAGCTGCATCCAGGGAGCCTCATCAACCTATGTATGCCCCCACACAACCTCAAAGGTCCCCTGTTCAGGTTGCCCCTGGCCCACTGCCAAAAATATTTACGGCGCCCCACCAAATATTCCCCCCCCACCCACGAGTCCCGCCAAACCCTGTGACAGCCATGTCTGTCAACTCCTGACCGACAGTTGTTACTTCACAAATAATCATATTCATTTGTCAACCAGTGGTTACATTGCTCTGGGGTGTTGGGATCCAAATAGATCCCATTGTGGATTACTACTGCAGTGAAACAAAAACAGGCAATCAGTAACTTGGTCCTATACGCCCAAGAGAACACAAACACATATGAAGTCTGGCTAGGGGCGATAAGAGTACAGTCATGGAAAATGTAGCAGCCATGACCTGGGCCCCAACTGTATGGTCAGACTGTTGACAATAAAGGTCCAGAGTATAGCCCTACCAGAAAGCCTAATGCTTGCAAAGCATTGAGGATCTATCTGGATCCCAACACTCGGGCCACACTTTGAGTCAACGAGGGGAGCAGATATACTGGTGGACCATGGATCCAACCAAAAAGGACATGCAGTTCATGGCGAGCCGTAGGAGCTGGTGACTTGAGGAGTCAGGAAAATAGTTCTGTTGTCATGTCACCAGAGTCAGATCAAAACGGGAGTGTCTTCTGAAACCTTATGAACTTTAAGTGACCTGTTTTATGTGGAGGCCAGGTAGACACGGTTCCACATGGAGGAACCTGTGACCAGAAGAGGCTCTATCCAGCAGCGCAGAACTTGAACAGGGAACTGAAAGTAAGTAAGCGGGACCCTCTGCTATTGACATAGCCAACCTGGCCAGGGTGACGGTGGGGTGAAACTGACATGAAGAAGAGGGCCATCCTGCATTGGGATACATTCACTGGCTGATTGAATCCGCAGAAGCTAACACTTGCTATTATTTATTTAACATTGGTTTATCATGCACTGGCCTATCACCTGGTTACCACTTTGCATTGCTCAGTGTATCTGGGGCAGCAGGACCAGTTCGATGTTCCTCTCCAATAGCGGGGTCGGGGTAACAAAGCTCGTTGAATACAAGGTCTGTGGTACAGAAATAGACTGTTTTATGAGGCCTCAATGTTTTCAGAGGAGTAGTTGTGTTTACAGAAGAGTGTGAATCAAAAGTCCCTCTAAAAAGGGGTGATTTTATCGCTCTCTTGAATGATGGTCGGTTGGGGTCGCTCTCAGACCAAGCCTCGGCATGTCCCAGCATTGGTTGCCTGAGTCTTTTGAGGTTTTTTTTATCATTGCTTCTTGAATTTAATTTTGGATTGGGGGATCAGGCCGTATTTATCTGATCTGTGTCTAGATCAGGGAAGTAGCTTGGGAGCCACTTTCTTAAACTGGGCCTCATTACCTGAAAGACTGTTGAACATGACAGAATGGTGTTTACTTGATAATTCTTTGTAGCACCAGATACCTTCCGATCTCAGTGATGTGAACAAACTTTTTAAAGTTCAAACAGAACCTACTGATTCTGGATTTCTCATGATTTCTCTTCCTCCAGGTCCCCACAACTGTTTTGCAGAGGTCTTTTCAATCTGGTGATTCGTATGTAATCCTTGGAGGCAAGGGGACAGAGAAGCGACTTCTCAACCTAATGGGCAATCTTCTTGGACTCAGATGGGCTTCATTACGAGTTTGCCAATAATTCGGCAGTAAATCCACCAAATTTCTGCCATAGTCATTTACCTTTACCACCACTTGATCCCATGGGCTTACTACAGACTATGAGTGGAGAAAGGGTGGCATAAATCCCAATGTTTGGAGTCCAAAGGAACCCCTGGAGATTCTGTGGAATCCCTGCTCGCGAGCAGCAGTTCCTCCATGGTTAATCCAGAGATGTTTGGATTTCAAAAGGAGGATTCACCTCCTGATTCGAAACTCGGGTTTTGGCAGTGCAGTAAAACTGGCGATAATTTCGTTACCGCCAAAACAAATAGCAGTGATGGAATTACCACCACTTTTTGACCGCACCGGCGGACTTGTAATGAAGCCCAATTGTCTGGAATTTCAAGCTGTCTGGATCACTCCTAGTGCATACAGAATCAGCAGCAGTCTTCAACCCCTGTACCATGAGAGTAAAATCAGAAACCCTGTTTGAAGTCTACCCAGCGCAGCCATTCGTTTGGTGGAGTAGAAATAGAAAGGAGCAAAAAGCGGCAAGATCAGGCTACCATCAAGGACATTGGGAATAGTGATTGGGTAAAAAGAAGCTGATTAAGAGAACAAAGGAGACGTGCAATTAAAAGCAATGTTTCACCTGTAATATGAAGAAAATGCAGGAGATCATTGCCTAAAATGCTGTCACTGTGGCCTAAAATACAGAGAACAAGATAGCTGATAAGACTTGGCAATGCACTTTGAAGCCATTGCTTATGATTCTTTGGCTTCAAGAGTGCCAAGGGACGCCCTACTCCTGATCGAACAGAAAAGGGCACTTCGCTTCTCTCCATACCAGATCCAAATAGAGGGGCCGAACGAGAGGCATTAAGCACCCTGGAAATCACCCCAGAGCTTGACGAAAATATCCTTCAAAATTGGTAAACAAAAGAAACCATCAGAACATCATTGCAATCGATAAAAGCAGTGAGGGAATCTTGTCCTAACCTGAGAGTTAAGTCAGCGTTTAAGAAATATGAGGATTGGTCGGCCTCTATTTTGCTCAAAAGCTTTAAACTGACATCCAGCCGTAAGGTATTCCCAAAATCCCATTGGAAGTGCATACTGATTTAGCTATGCAAAAGAGATACTTCACTGCTCCCATATGCTGAAATGTCATTAGCTTCATCAATGCATAGACAAAACGTGATTTTCAAAGTCCTCCAGTCAAGCAGGAAATGATAGGGGCACATGATCTTCTCCTAGAGTCAACAGAAAAATCTTGACCCACCATGACATGTTAGACAAGCTCTTTGTGCTCAAAATCATCATCCACATATATAAATGCTTTTCTGCAGTCTACAGTATCCATGCTGCTTTTCTAGAGTCTACAGTATCCACACAGCTTTTCTGGCATGTACAGTATCCATGTTGCTTTTCTGGACTCTACAATATCCAGGCCGCTTTGTTGGAGTCTACGGTATCCACGCCGCTTTTCTGGCATGTACAGTATCCATGCAGTTTTTCTGGACTCTACAATATCTGTGCCCCTTTTCTGGACTCTACAGTATCCATGCAGCTTTTCTGGACTCTACAGTATCCACACAGCTTTTCTGGACTCTACAATATTCAATGCCGCTTTTCTGGACTCTACAGTATCCATGCAGCTTTTCTGGACTCTAAGTATCCACACCACTTTTCTGGCGTGTATAGTATCCATGCAGTTTTTCTGGACTCTACAGTATCCATGTAGCTTTCCCTGGACTCTACTGCTCTACTGTATCCATGCAGCTTTTCTGGACTCTACAGTATCCATGCTGCTTTTCTAGATTCTACAGTATCCACACAGCTTTTCTGGCATGTACAGTATCCATGTTGCCTTTCTGGACTCTACAATATCCAGGCCGCTTTGTTGGAGTCTACGGTATCCACGCCGCTTTTCTGGCATGTACAGTATCCATGCAGCTTTTCTGGACTCTACAATATCTATGCCCCTTTTCTGGACTCTACAGTATCCATGCAGCTTTTCTGGACTCTACAGTATCCACACAGCTTTTCTGGACTCTACAATATTCAATGCCGCTTTTCTGTACTCTACAGTATCCATGCAGCTTTTCTGGACTCTAGAGTATCCACACCACTTTTCTGGCGTGTATAGTATCCATGCAGTTTTTCTGGACTCTACAGTATCCATGTAGCTTTTCTGGACTCTACTGCTCTACTGTATCCATGCAGCTTTTCTGGACTCTACAGTATCCATGCTGCTTTTCTGGCATGTACAGTATCCATGTTGCCTTTCTGGACTCTACAATATCCAGGCCGCTTTGTTGCAGTCTACGATATCCACGCCGCTTTTCTGGCATGTACAGTATCCATGCAGCTTTTCTGGACTCTACAATATCTATGCCCCTTTTCTGGACTCTACAGTATCCATGCAGCTTTTCTGGACTCTACAGTATCCACACAGCTTTTCTGGACTCTACAATATTCAATGCCGCTTTTCTGGACTCTACATTATCCATGCTGCTTTTCTAGATTCTACAGTATCCACGCAGCTTTTCTGGCATGTACAGTATCCATGTTGCCTTTCTGGACTCTACAATATCCAGGCCGCTTTGTTGGAGTCTACGGTATCCACGCCGCTTTTCTGGCATGTACAGTATCCATGCAGCTTTTCTGGACTCTACAATATCTATGCCCCTTTTCTGGACTCTACAGTATCCATGCAGCTTTTCTGGACTCTAGAGTATCCACACCACTTTTCTGGCGTGTATAGTATCCATGCAGTTTTTCTGGACTCTACAGTATCCATGTAGCTTTTCCAATCCGTGTTATTCCAAGAAAGACAGTACCAGGTGCCTCACAGTGCACGTTCATCAGAGCCAAGCCAAAGCAGGCCTCCGGCCCCCACCCAGCCAACCATGATTTATGGCCCACACAACTGTCTCAGTCCAAGATCCCTGAATTCAACGACCTTAGACCGCCAACCAGAAACCCACTGGCCATAAAAGATCTAAAAGAACATCACCACTCCACTTTATTTCATAATTACAGGATTTGTAATGCAAGGTAGAGGGTGAAATACATGATGGTCCAAAGTGAGGATGGAAGCCTTGGGTGGGGATAGTATGATACAGAATGAATGAAGAATATATGGGTCAGAGTGATCTTAAGCCTCCCCATGTGTCAGGCCCAATCCTCCCAGGTGCATGCCATAATGATAGAGTAGCATTGTCGTACATAGTAACTAATTGCAAACTCGACCTTGCTTCCCTGGAGATGATGAGCCCAGCAGACTCCACAGGATGGAAGACGGACTGGGCAGGGTCCAATGGACCGGCATTTCCTATGGAGCGGGCTGACCATGTGTAGTGTCTCACCACCTAGCCATGCAGGTTATTTACTGTATATGGTTACCTCACTGATGTCGATTTGTTTCCTTACAACATTCTGCTTGTACCATTTTTCGGCAGAATGTTCTTTAGCAGCAGAGTTCTTTGCTTGCATACCTTTTTTTGTGTGATTAAAACTAGTTATCCTTGCAAGAATCTCTTGCCCTTTTTTCACTAGCAGGCTGTATTTTTTCTGGTGTGAGCATTTGTGGGCGTGCCTTCACCAATAAAAGCGCACGGTAGCAAGAGAAACAAGAAGTGTATTACATGCAACTGCTCCTGTGAATAATCCATTAATCATTCACCATTACATCATAAAATGGCTGCTTTTATAATGAGAAGTGGAGTGAAGTTTTACACAATCTTTCAATGTGTGTTTAAGGTCATATTCGCTGATTGGACAGTCTTGATTACTCTATAGGTGATTCTATACAATACCTGGCCCTATTAGACTTTCCCTCGCGACCATTCTTTTTTTTTTTTTTAAACTTTATTTTATTGGTGCACATAAGCCAAACACATACATTTCACCATTCCAGCGTAATTACACGTCAATAACGATACACAATCAGGTATTCTCCAATTCTGATTCTTCCGCTGTAGCCTTGTCCGCAAGGTATTGCTTGTACCGGTCCCATATATTTCTGGGTCTGGCTATGGGTAGTACAGAGTCTATATACATTTCTTCAGTGTCATTAGTCCACAACATGTCTTTCTCCCAATCTGCCTTAGTTGGGGGGGTTACACTTTTCCATTTCAACAATATTGCCCTTTTGGCAATTAGTAAGCTCAAATTTAATAGTTTACGCCACAACGGGTTCATCTTCCCCACCACCCCCAGCAAACATAGCTTTGGTGTCCACTGGACAGGTAGATCCGCCATCTCATGAAGCGCAGCACAGACCTCCCTCCAGTACTCTTTCAATTTTATACATTCCCAAAGCATATGGTAGATATTTGCGCCTTCGGCATGGCATCTCGGGCACAATCCCGAGGTGGACGGGTAGATTCGCATAAGCTTTGCAGGTGTGTAATGCAGCCTATGTATTATTTTTTAGTGTATAAGCTTATATCTGGAGTTGCACAAAATACATTTGGTCAGCATACATATTTGTGACCATTCGTGGTCCTCTATTTGTTGCCCCAAGTCTAGTTCCCAGTTGGTCCTAGACTGGTGGACCCCTTCCGGGCGTATTTTGGTTATGATTTTATAGAGTGCAGCTGCTGTGACATTTTGGGTCCCGCTCGTGAACATATAGCCCAGCCCCATATTTATTTCTGGTTCTTCCGGGAAGGAGGGGTAGGCCCTTTGCATGGTGTCTCTAATTTGGTGGTACTGCCATTTGTGTCTATTCGTGTTCCCCACTACTTCCTTTAGGTCATCCCATGTGGCAAATAGCCCATCCCGGAACAGTTGGCCGCACTGCGCAATCCCCCTGGAATTCCAGTGCATAGCCACCTCCCCGTCGAGAGAGAATGGTGAACGCGGATCCCCCCATATCGGCATACTCGGATGATACAGCTTGCCCTTGCCAAATATATCCGCTATCTTAGCCCATGCTGTGGTTGTCACCTTCGTGGGGTCTAAGGAATTATGGTGTTTCGGGGCTGGTTCCAGCATCTTATGTAGAGCCAGTATTGATTCTCTAGCTTGTTGGCCATGTGGGGGCGGCCCCGGGTCAATAAAGTTAGCGGCCCAGTATGCAGCATAGTAAGCCTGCGCCGAGAGGTAATATAGCTCCAAGTCCGGAGCCGCCAGCCCCCCCCGTTGGTATGTGTTAGTTAATGTATTCCAGTTAAGCCTGGGGTGCCCGCCCCAGACGAACAATGTGCAGGCACTCTTTAACTTGGAAAACAGTGTGCGTCCCGGCCAGACCGGGACTGTGTGGAACAGCTAGAAAAGTTTTGGCAGTATGATCATCTTAACAAGGGCTATTCTCCCCATTAGTGATATAGGAAGGGCGCTCCAGCGTTTCATTTTTGCACACAGGGAGTCAGACAATGCGTTATAGTTTAGCGCTCGTGTGAGCTGAGCCGTCCTCGCTATGTATGCTCCCAGATAGAGTATATGTGTGGGGCTCCATATGAGGCCGCATAGGTCACTGGGTTTCGTTGTATTTTTCGTGAGTGGGAATACCTCTGATTTACTAGGGTTGAGTCTCAATCCGGAATACCCGCCAAACCTATTCACCTCCGCCAATACTTTGCCCAGCGTGCGGTCAGGGTTCCTAAGATATAGTAAGATATCATCGGCATATAAGGTGATGATCTGTCTCCTGCCTTCCAACCATATTCCATATGCGCTATAGCGCGCCCTGAGAATGTCAGCCAGCGGTTCTATCACTAGGGCGAACAGTAATGGCGACAGGGGGCAACCCTGTCGAGTGCCTCCCAACAGTTCCAGGACTTCCGTTAAAGCGCCATTGATTCTGATCCTGGCATATGGGTGAGCGTATAAGACGTGAATCCACCTCATGATATTGGGGCCAAAGCCATAGTTGCGTATCACCCCAAATAAAAAGGGCCAATAAACCGTATCGAACGCCTTTTGCATATCTAGTGAGACCGCTACTCCTTGGGTCTCTGGGGATATTGTTGCTAGAATCTTGTGGCATCGCCTGATGTTGGTTGCTGTGGATCTGCCCATAATAAACCCTGCCTGATCGTCATGTACCATGTATGGCATTAACGATGTTAATCTGGTTGCCAGCATTTTAGCGAAAATCTTCGCATCTGTGTTTATTAGTGACAACGGCCTGTACGAGCCACATTCCTCAGGTGGTTTCCCCTGCTTAAGCAATAGTGTGATCACTGCTTCCCTCGTTGTTTCAGGGAGTTCCCCTTTCTTCAAGGCCTCCATCCACACAGTGTATAGCCTGGGCACAAGGAGAGCGCTGAATTCTTTGTAGAATTCTGCTCCCAAACCGTCTGTGCCTGGGGCTTTCCCGTTGGGCAGCGTTTTTATCGCTTCGGCAATCTCTCCCTCTGTGATCGGGGTCTCAAGGGACTCCTTGGTGGCATCAGCCAGAAGCGTTGTCGGAATTTGGGATAGGTAGGTGTCTATCTCCTCATCAGTAATGTCACATTGAGGGGAGTAGAGTTTCTTATAGAAGTCATAAAATACCTTCTTCACCTTAAGATCGTCAGTGGTCACTGTGCCATCTGGTAGATGTACGCACGGTATCGTTGTCATGCCTCTCTCACCCCTTACCATTCTCGCCAACAGCCTCCCTGGCCTTTCACCTTCCCCATACCTTCGCGCCGCCACTGGTTTGTCGAAATAGCGGATCTCCTGATCCGCTGCTTCTTTGAATTCATCCAGACTGATTTTAATATCAGCGCTTGTTTTCGCTGAGGGGGAGTGTGCATATTGAGTTTGCAAGGCAGCTATCTGTGTTTCTAGTCGTGACAGTCTGCCCCTAATGTCCCTCAGGACTCCGCATTCAACAGCTATAGAGCTGCCTCTGATGCAAACCTTGAACGCCTGCCACAGTATTGCTGGACTAGACACCGTTCCCTCATTGATCTCAAAATATTCCTGTATATTACTAGCCATTGCATTTCTATAGACGAGATCTTGGAGAGCCAGCGGCTTGAACCTCCATGGTGGTTTACATGCCCTGATTCCGGGAGCCTTTATTGTTAGCTGTATTGGGGAGTGATCTGAGTACGTCCTGGGGTAAATATGTGTATCTGTAACCCAACCCAGCAACTCATTGTCAATCAGCCATAAGTCTATTCTTGAGTGCATGTCATGTACTGAGGAGTAGAATGTGTATTCCCTCTTGGACGGATTTAGCGCTCTCCACGCATCTTTTAGGTTGAGGTCAGACATGTGAAGATGTATTTTCTGTGCCGCCTTGGTGAGTGTCCTAGACCTTGTTGACGTGCAATCTAGGTTTACATCAAGGATGGTGTTGAAATCCCCCCCGCAAATTAAATGGGCAGTCGGGTAGTTTGCCAATTTCTCGAATATTCCAGCATAAAATTCTGGGTCATCTATGTTCGGCCCGTACACATTGAGGAGGACCATTTCGTTGCCACTAAGGGTTCCATGTAGTAATATGTATCTGCCTTCAGGGTCTATTTCGGAATGTATACAGTTGAATTGAAGTGATTTATGAATAAGGATCGCCACCCCCCTCGCCCTTCTCGAGTAGGTTGTAAAATATTGATGAGGCCCCCAGCTCGAGATTAGATGTCCAGCTAGTTGGGGCCCTAGATGTGTTTCCTGAAGGAAAACCATTTTGGGGCCTAGCCTGTTTATGTATGCTATTATCTTTCTCTTCTTCATGTGGATACCAAACCGCGTACATTCCAGCTCAATATTTTCAAGCCGTCAGTGTCTGGTCTAGCCATTATCTAACCACTGATTATGACCATTTCCTTGGAAGTGTAACCTAACTGTGTATTCAATAGTTGTAGTGTCGTAGGCTTGTGCGCTTTTCATTTTAACCTCAACTTTTTCATAACTAGTATCCCAAACCATCTGCCCATTCCCTCCCCCCTCCCTCATAGTTCCCCGAACTTTAACTATGCTTATTGATCCCACCCTCCCTCCTCCCAACATATAACGTGCACCTGCTACAGGGGGGGCTGTAGCGACCACCATTGCCCGGACCTCTCTTCGTCATTTCCAATATGTCTGGTTCTCAGTTGTTACTCTCATACATGTCAGCACATGCGGGTGGAGCTAGCATATGTGATAGTTCAGTTTAGTCTTAATCTTTCCACATGTGGGCCTCCCGGTAGGGGGCCTTAGCTGTTTGCAGTCCCTTCTGAATCGGCACCATAGTAGCATTTAGTCTCTCGTATGTTTCATGAGTCTTCCTCGTTTCCAGGCCCCCCGGCAGGGGCAGGGATGTGTGTCTCGACAAAGTTTGCCGCCTCCTCGGGGAACGTAAAGAAGTATGTCTTGTTTGGTGCTGTATTTTAAGCCTTGCCGGATAGAGCATGGCGTATTTTACTTGTCGTTCGCGTAGTAGTTTCTTTACTCCCGTGAACAGTTTCCTTTCCTGCTGTACCGCCATAGTGAAGTCTGGGAAAATGCGGATTATGTTGGCCTCCCATCTTAATTCCTGTTTCTCCCTGGCAGTTCTCAATATCAGATCTCTGTCTCTGTAGTTGAGCAGGCGTGCGACAATAGGCCTGGGATATGCCCCAGGTTTCGGTTTGGGTGCCAGTGATCTGTGTGCCCTCTCCACGATGAACATTGCCGACCAGCCAGGGTCCCCCAGTAGGTTACGGAGGAGGTCCTCCACCGCCTTCTCCATTGGCCCCTTTAGAGCCTCCTCTGGAACCCCGATAATGCGGATGTTGTTCCGCCGAGACCTGGCCTCCAAATCCTCACACTTAGATTTCACTGTTCCCAGTTCAATCGCCATTGTAGACACCGTGGTTTTCAACGCCTCAAGTGCGTCTTCTGCTCCGGAAATTCTTGTCTCCGCCTCTCTAATGCGTGCTGTTGTCTTGTCTAGCTTGGTTTTAATGGATGTAACCTCAGCTGTTATACCATCCAATTTGACATTGAGCGCGGCAAACCCCTGCTGCATAGCTTGGAAGACCGCTTGCGGATCCATCATGGCCGCTTGCGCTGCCGGCTGTTCTCGTGGAGGCCCGTCTTCAGACATCAAGGGTTGTGCTCCTTTATCAAGTGCCTTCGTGAATCTTTCAATGGATCCCTTCCCTTTCTTCTGACCAGGACGATTGGGCATTGTCGGTAGGGATTCTACTCCTCACCCCCCTCCTCACGAGGGTCCGGGGACAGTCCTCAACCCGCTTATGTGTGAAGTTTGTGGTATTTCCTCCAGGCTGATTGATGCTAACGCCGTGGCCTGAGAGCACGTTCCAGTTCCTGCCACCCCACCTATTAGTTGCTTTGTCCTCCGGTAGTGGGCCTATGTGTCCGCTGTGATCGCTGTGACCACGCTAGCCCCCATCAGCTCCACAACTCCTCTGGCCCCAAGTTCTTCCGTATCCTCTCAGCGTGTTGGGGTGTGATGTCTGTGATAGTGGTAAGCCATATCGGAGTAGTCGGCCCTTATCCTGCACGTGAGGCTGCTGGCTGTTGCAGTACTCCCCCACCGCCAGTGACTTCCAGAGCGCCGCAGGCCCGTCGCCCTCAACGGCCACCGCCCCCGAGGGCCACTGCCCACCAGCCCCCTCCAAATGTGCCTTTGTGTCTGTGCCCAGTTGTCAAGCGACTACACTCGAGTTAGCCGTGGGATGTCCCTTTGGGGGGGCCTTTCGTCGCCGGGTGTCCAGGTTTATTGAAGGGATGTGGTATGGAGGGACGCGCCAAGGGTGGGTGGGAAGGGAGAGCTCCCCGCTGGCCCTCCAAACGGGTTCCTCGGTGTCCCCAGATGCGCGTTAGTGCGGGGAGGCCCAATCCCTCGATGCAGATCTCCCACGCGCCCCGGGAGCAGCAGTCCAGCCTGGCACCCGCGCCCTCCTACCTTGCCGGCCGCGGCCCTGTCCTCGATCCTCCGGCTCGTCTCGTGCCCAGGCGGGGGTGGGAGGGGGAAGGCCAGCGGGCGCTCGACGGCCTCCGGAGCGCCCGCGTCCCCCACTCGGCCCGCTGTGCCTCCTCCGCGTCTCCGGCAGCCCGCGCTGCCTTCACCGGGCTCCTCCCCTCTTCCAGCAGCGCTCTGGGCCGTATGATCTTTCTCACGGCACGGTTCTGTCAATTTAGCGAGTTTCTTCACGGGGCTTCGCAGTTGGTTGAGGTGTTGCTTTATCAGTTATTCGCGTTTTTCATGCGAACCAAGTCGAATTATTCATCGTATTGGCTTCCAGGCCTTGGTCGTCGCAGGAGCTCACGCGAGTGCGACCATTCCGTCTCGCGCGCAACAGCGCCCCCCCTCCCTCGCGACCATTCTAAAGACCACCTCTTAACAATGATCTCATGATGGGGTCATCTCGTGTCACACAGTTTTGATTGGATAGTTGACAGGATAAAATGTTTCAGATCCAACTTGATTGCTGATTGGCAATAGCCCTTTGGACGTCCTGACGAGGGTTGCCTCCATCATAGTTAGCCAATAGAATTCTGATGTGTGAACAGTGTGGCAACAAAAAAATAATACTTCACATCCTTTCCCATGACACTCAAAAGTTGGCACCAACTTACCATACTGACCCTTGTGACTATTCAATGACAGTTAATATTGCGACTTCTCTTTGGAAAAATGTTACCTCACTCCTTCCTTTCTCATGATATGCCTACATGACTTCATGGGGCGTGTTTCTTGGTCTCTTGCTCTCGGACCATATGCACGTCTAAATAGTGTATTTTTGAATGCATGGAAGTGTATGGCCCTATCATTTGTGCATATCTATAATTTGAGAGTTGTCAGGAATCAATATATAATATATACTCTTTAATATTTTCTCTATTATGTACAATGACCTCTTGGCTTCTCTTGGTCCTGAATATCTATCTCTTCCTGAGCCGGGGGCTCACGTTGTTCTGTATTTGTAATTCCAATCCTTGGTGGATATTTTCCTACAGGGGCCAGTGTGAGTCTTTTGTCTGAGTGAGTTCATCCTGTGACATCTATGCACATTGCCTTGTGTTCCCACCAATCTGTGCCCTTGTGTTCGTTAGTATCTAAGGACATGGTCAGGAACTCCATTGGTTATATGTTTCGTTTGTCAAATGTGTGGGACCTTAGCTACATCTCTCTGTTCGTACCCAATCCCTGCACGGCTTTTACAGCTTCCCCTCACAGGGTCTGTTCTCAGTTTCAATATATAATTAAGTCATGCTTTCCCATTCTGTGCCTAGAAAAGAGCTTTGCCACATGACTTTGACCAATCCCAGGGCAACGTTACACCCTGTTCGGCTGGCTGACCTTGTCTGTTTGCCTCTCTTATATGGGCTGGAACTGGATTAATTTTGCTGTGTAGAATTCTGAGGCCTAGTGAAATCAAAATGGCCTATGAATCTACCAGTACTGGGTAGGGAGATCGTGGGAGTGCCAGTATGTCGTGCATGCTGTTTGGGCCTCTGTCCTTTGGTGTGGTTTCAGACTCTTATTTTATGGGTTTTCTTAGTTTATATTTTTTGTCACATGTGGGACATTGGACGTTCATCTCAACACTACAGTAAGAAATAGCTAGGCCGCTACAGCAAAATGTCAGTCTAGCAATGTTATATTACTTATCATGCTTGCTTTATTAAAGATGCCCAGTAATACATGCCATGCCACAGTAAGAAATGGCTAGACTGGAAGCAGCAAAATGCCAGTCTAGCCATGTAATAACACACATGAACTTGGCTTTACCCAAAAATACCAGTAAAAAATGCCAAGTCAATTAAAAATGCTTTTGTGATCGCCAGCCACTCATGGTTTTACACACTCACACTCGCACTCATCCCCTCTCACCCACACATCTTCTCTCACATCCATTAACACTGGACCCTCCACCCAGGCACTGACCCACCCAGAACATTCACACACACATGCAATCATATTCATACCCATTTACCTACTCACGCTGGTACCCACCCAGAACATTCTAACACATTCCCCCACCATTGGCTTACACATAAACCTTCCCTCAGAACCACTCACATTGCATTCTCCAAACAGGTACGCAACCACCCACCCACCCACCCAGAACATTCAAACACACACTATCACATTCATACTCATTCACTCATTCACCAGTCACTATGAGGAGTCAGAAATGCAAGGCAGACAAGCAGAGAGAGTTTTCTCACAAGTAGCAATTATTTTAAAATAAGGGTGATATGATATGATATGATTGGTTATTTATAACGCGCTTAATACCCAGAGGTTTCTAAGCGCAGACCCAGGGATCAAACCTGTGTTGCTCCATGTTGTCTTGCTTCCAAGGCGAGCACGTTGCCCCTAAGCTATCCTCCCTAAGCTTTCCTCCCGTGAAAAACACCTCACTTTCCCTAACCTAATGAGGATTTCCCTATCTGTCAAAGTAAGACTAAAGGAAAACAGTTGAATATCAAAACATGTCTGTCCCTCACACTTATACATACAACAGAATCATACATGTATCATATGGCCAATCAAACTCAACAATTTAACAGTTATATTCAATCATAAACTTTGTAAACATATATCGTTACAACCTGGGTCGGATCCCCCTAACCCAATATTAATGCAGGATTTTCCAGATCAAAGTACTGATCAAGAAAGTTATTTTAAATATTCAAATTCTGCTCCAAATGCAATACAAAGTGCTCTTAACTCCATAAGTCTTTGACTTGGCACTTGGATTTGCTAAACAAGATGTATCACTCTTCAAAATATGATTGTTCAAAGTTTCCATAAGCTCCTGCTTAATAAATCAAAAAGACTTTGGGCCTCAATACACGGTAGGCGGTGAGCCATGGGGCTATTAGCGCCATGGCTCATGCCGGTAAAATACCGGCACCGCCTTGGCGGAAAGGGGATTTACCGCCCCATTGCAAGGTTGGAGGGGCGGTAAATCCCCCTTCCACCATTGCCCTTCCCCATTCCCATTCCTGCCCCATAGGGCTCTATGGGAATGGGGAAGGCGCTAATTACGGCACCGCAATTTTGCGGTGCCGTAATTAGCTCTGAGGTCCCTTAGCGGGTTGGATTTTAACGCCTGCAAAAAGCAGGCGTTAAATCCCCCAACCCGCAAAGGGACCTCGTAGTAAGGCGGTAAGGATTGACCGGTACCAGTATTTTACCGGTACTGGTAAATCCCTACCGCCATCCGTGTAATGAGGCCCTTTTTCTTCACTCTTCTAGTCAGTTTTCAATATAACTTCTCTTCTTTGAAGAACCACCACTTTAAGATTGTTTCTTTATAAACAATAACGTTTTGTCAGGTTGGTTTTACCACAGTTCAAACCATAACACATTAGTGGACTTGCCACTTTCTTTGCACTACAACCTTTCACCACAATGAAGGACTTAAATGTCTTCTTCCTGGTCCACCAACCTGCCAAGACTAACCACTAATAATCCCTTTCCTGGTATACTCGCCTGCCAGGATAAATCTCCTACCACTACCACAAGTACTTTGTGGGGCCACCGGAGCATACACAGAATTAGGAGAGATCCTCTCTCCCCTGGGATAGCCAGTATCTGCACCACTTGCAGCTGCGTGACCACTGCTCTTCCAGTTCCCAACTCCTATGACTCTCTTAGCACTGCAATTCGCCTGATACACAGGAGCGATCCCGGCAACTTCTTCCTGCTTCTGCTGCTCCCACTGCTGATTTGTGTTCTAATGGCCTGCGCCTGAAGGGGTTTTAAATATTCAAAAGTCCCACTTAGGCAGGGTTGGATTGGCCCCTCGGCCCGTGGCCGGGCCGAAATCGTCCCTGGGGCGTGGGGGCCGGTTTCTGGCAATGCCTGGGCCGGTTTGGAAGAAAAAAAAGAAAAAAGAAATTCAATTTGTTTTCTTTCAAAAAGCCTTTCATCCTGCTTAGGTTGATAAATGAGTACCAACAAAGGTTGGGTGATATTGTATGCATATTTGTTCTATAAAAAAGAGCTTAAGCGTAAGTGCTATACAATAACATTATCATTTGGCCTTGGACGTCTGCTTGGATTCCCAATGATTTAGTGTACATAGGAATAATGCTATTTGATGCCACTTCCTGTTTTGTCAAGGGGTGAAAAGTCATGTCTCATTGCTTCCCGGGATGTCACTTTGGGGTGGGGTCAAATAACTTCACTTCCGGTGATGCCTTCTGCGGTCAAGGGCCGTGAGGCAACGGGTGGGCCACTTTTTTGAGGCGAGGGGTGGGCCACTTTTTTTGGGTGACCGGGCCTATTTCTTGTCCCAGTCCGACCCTGCACTTAGGTGTGGGTCATTAGAACTAGACTGCACACTATAGTTCTGCACCTCTGAACGCATCCTCCTCGTCTCAGTGCCTAGAGCATTATGGGACTTGAAGTCCCCAATGTTCTTGGTCCTTTTTTCATTAAAAGCTTACATTTTACTATAGGTCATTAAGACTGTGGGATCATTAGGGAAGTTCGTTAGAGGGTTCTCCCAATTCCCTGACCTGACTCCACTCCCATGTGATCCTCCAGCAGAACCCCACCCCCAAGGGCAGGATCAGGAAGCGACTGCTTTTCCCTGGCCACATGAGTAGGGTCACATGCAAAGGTCTTTGGTATGATCACTGCTGATTAATCACCTCACTCACCCATAAACTGTCTCTCTCATCCTCTCACACTGCATTCTCCACACAGGCATGCATGCACCGACCCACACCCCCGCACTTTAAAACCCACACTATAACATTCCTACTCATTCACCCACCATGAACTCCCCCATTAACCTTCTCTCACATCCACGCACACACTGCATTCTCCACACAGGCACACACCCACACAAAGCATTCAAACACACACTCTCAGATTCCTACTCATTCACCCACTGGTCACTGACCCATAAACCTTCCCTTTCATGCACGCACATTGCATTCTGCTCCCAGGAATGCACACACCCACCCAAAACATTCAAACACACACCATCACATGCATACTCATTCACCCACCACTCACTGACCCTTACACCTTCTCTCGCATCCACTCACACTGCATTCTCCACACAGGCAGGTACTCAGCCAGAAGATTCAAACGCATGGTTTCACATTCCTACTTGTTCACCCACCAGTAACTCACCCATTAAACTTGTCTCACATACACTCACAGTGCAATCTCCACACAGGAACTCATAACAGTCAAACACATGCTATCACATTTCCACTCCTTCACTGACCACTCACTGACCAATACCACATGCAGACATCTGACACACACCTCACACATTCAAAATACACATTTTCTTTTTTTAAAAGCCTTTTCATCTGTTTTTCCCGTTGGTGCTTCGGTTCGTCATTCCAGGCTCCTGGCTCCTCCCGGCTGCTCACAAACAGGAACCAGGAAGCTGGAAGAGCTTCCGTGTTCCTGTATATGCTGATGCAGGGAAGCTGGAGGAGATGGGGTTGGAGCTGAATGTGGCATGTGACACGTGCCACAAGTCAGGTCAGCTCCGACCCCAACAAAGCTCCTCCTTCTCGCGCTGCGAGGCCTGGCCCGGCCCTCACTCTAATGGTTGAGGACTTGGCCGGGGCCCCCCTAGACCTGGTGTGGCAGGTGTCTCTGCAACGCTGGGGCTGCATGGACCCCCGCTGCGGCAGTGGCTCGAAAAAAATGTATGGTCTGCTTCCTTCAATAATTCCTGTCTTTCACATCCCACCCCACCACCCCATCCAACTGCATTATCCAGTTTTAAGGCGGAAGCATGGCATGTTGAGGCCATTTTTAGGTATTTATCATTTGGCTCATGGCCACCAGATGGGTAGGGTGGAAAAAGAGCGCAGTATTTGTATTTGTATTTTATTGTGTTTTATATAGCTCTTTTATCCAAAGCGCTGTACAATTTAAAAGCAAAGTATGGTACAATGATAGTGGTAAATAGACATCAAAACATCAATGCTGGTAGCAGACCATCTAGGACAATGTAAAATATGAGATTTCAAAGAAGAGCTGAAAATAGAATTGTCAGTGATAGAACGAATAGCCACAGGAAGGGGCAGGGAGCAGAAAAGAGCGGAAGCAGGGCTGGGCACATGGTGGGTGTGGAACATTCCGTCTGAAAAGACAGGAAGAACGCAAGGGACGAGATGGACAGTAAAAGGAATTGAGTGAAGCAAGATAGCCGGGTGCAAGCTGGTAGAGTGATTTAAAGACTAAGCCTAGGCAATGGAATTTGAGTTGGGAATGAAAAGGTAGCCAGCCACGTGATACAAGTGAAGAAGACATGGAGTCGCGATAGGAAAGAAGGCAAAGTAGACGGACAGGAGAATTATAGATTGATTTCAGGGGAGCAAGACGAGAACCTGGGAGAAAATTAAGGAGGAGATAAGGAGTTTAGTGGCCTGAAAAGTGAGAAAAGGGCAGACTTTGCGAATGTTGTATAGATGGAAAGGACAGAAACGAGAAGTAAGAGAGATATGGTGAGAAAAAGAGAGATTAGAGTCAAGGTAAAGACCAATATTCCGATCTGAGGGCAAAATAGGGTGGAAAAGATATACAAAGCGGTGGTGGGTGAGGCGGGATGGTGTTAGCAGGGAAGAATCGCATCTCAGTCTTCCCAGTATTTAAGGCGAGGAAATGAGAAGCCATCCAAGATTTGATAGTGGAAATACAAGCTGTGAGTGTGTGTTGAATTTCGTGAGTGAAAGACGAGAATGATAGGAAGAGTTGTGTAGCACCGGCATAAAAGTGATGAGAAAGACCAAAAGAAGAAATTATGGGTGAGGGTTCAGAAGTGTAAAGAGAGAAAAGGAAAGGGCACAAGACTGACCCTTGGAGAACACTGTGCTCGAGGGGAAGAGGTAGAGAGGTCTGACCAGCCAAGGAGATAGTAAAAGTTTGATTCAAAAGATAAGAAGAGACCCAGGAAAGAACAGTACCCCTAAGACCAAAAGAAGTAAGAGATTCCAAGAGCAAAGAGTGATCTACGGTGTCAAAAGCAGCAGATAAGTCGAGCAGGATAAGAAAAGAAGAGTGTTTAGAGTAGCAAGCTGAAAAAAGGGAGTTAAGTACACAGATCAAGGGAGTTTCAGTGGAGTGACGAGGACGAAAGCTAGACTGAAAACAAGTGATAGGTCAGTGACAAAGGTTGACATCTGAGACTAAACAATGTGTTCAAGGAGTTTAGAAAGATATGGTAAGCGAGAGATAGGGTGGACATTGGAGACAATAAGAGGGTTCGCAGTGGGCTTTTTCAGAATTGGGATAATTGTTGCATGTTTAAAGGCTGTGGGAAAAACAGAAGTACTGAGACAGGTATTGAAAAAAGAAACAAGATAAGGTACAAGAAGAGGATACATTTTAGGAATGAGAGCAGATGGGATTGGGTCAGTGGGAGTAGCAGTAGGATGTGCTTTGGCTAACAAAAGTAGTACGCCAGAGTCAGAAACTGGAGGGATGAAAGCAGATGGAGTAGGATGGGGTGCAAATACAGTAGTTGGGGAAGGAGAATTTAGAATGTCTTGACGAAGGGACTGTACTTAAGAAGAAAAGAAATGAGCAAATTCAGAAGCAGACAGAGTAGAATTAATAGAGTGATCAGGAGAAGGCGGAGAGAAGAGCAGTGCTAAAGTTTGAAAAAGACGTCTGGGATGGGTAGATTGCGTGTGAAGAAGGTCAGCAAATGAGTCACATTTAGGAGAAGTAATACAGTTATCAAAGAGAATGTGATAGGAGAAATAAGCAGAGTGATTAGATAAAGATCTATTTTTGAGCCGACGTCGCTCCAGTCTGCAGAGAAGACCTCGCATAGCACAAAGATGAGAGGAAAGCCAAGGCTGAGAGGGTTTACGGGTGGGCTGGAAAGCAGAGAGAGGGTAGAGTTGGTCAAGACCAGAATAAAGACATGATGAGAGAGTAGATGCTGCCTCATCAGCAGTAAGAGAAGAAATATTTATTAAAGAGGGAAGAATAGTAGTGCAAGTGTCAAGGAAAAGTGAGGAATTGAAGATGCGTAGATCGCATTAGAAGAATGTTTTAGGTGACGGAGTAGCAGAGGAAATCTGGGGAGCAGAAGACAAAAGTGAGACCGAAAGCAAGTAGTGGTCAGACAAGTAAACAGGTAGGGCTAACACAGAAGAAGCATTGAAAGTGGAGAGAAAGATTACATCTAGCGAGCAACCAGATATATGAGTAGGCGGAGTGGGGAGAGATAAGAGCAGATGAGAGTCAAGAATAGAGAGAAAAGGAGAAGTCGAGTGAGTGGAGGAAAGATGAAGATTAAAATCTCCCAGTAATCCAAGTGGCGTTGGACTGGGCAAGATGTCAGAAAGGGGAACATCAATATCAGCACAGAACGAGCCTCGAGGGCCAGGGGGACCATAGATAACACGGAAGGAAGGAATAGCACGAGCAGTGGCAAATATCTTGCAAGTGAATTTGAAAGAAGAGTAGACTGGCAGAGTAACAGGTGGCGGAATAGAGGAGTAAGAAGAACGATAAAGAATGCCAGTGCCCCCTCTGCGATTGCCAGCTCGAGGGACATGAGCAAAGGAAGATAGAGAAGAGGTAAGGGAGGCAGCAACAGCTGTATTGTGGGGTTGAATCCAGAGAAAGTGGAAACGTAGCCTTAGAAAGAGGTCCAGTACTGCAGTTGTTTTATGGAAAAGAGACCTGGCATTCCAAAGGCCCAGGTCGATGGCAGCAGATGTGTTGGTGGTCAATGGGTGGATGAAGTTGGGATTAGGGCAAGAGTATGTAAACTTAATGTCGGATCGTGGGCTATCAGGTGACAGAAGATGAGGTATGGTTATAGTCATGTAAATGAGAACCAGTACCTTGATGGAACTTCTGGAACCGGGGATGTTTTGCCCGGGGGCAGTGGGGAAGGGATGGGCTGTAGGACGGCGTGACTACAGGGCCATGGGCTGCAATCCTGCCGCGGACAGCCGCAGACAGCAGAGTTCTACTTTTCCCGACTTCGCCGCGGCTTCGCTAGTTTATTGTGGCGTGACCAGGAGATATATCTATATCTAGAGTGCAGACTGTGTTCATGTTCACAGCAACTGTCAGTGCCCCCCCAAAGCTAAGCCCTGGATCCGCCATTGCCTTCACTGCACGTTTGCAAAGCTTGCTGGGAACAAAAATCAGGATGATGCCAAACTTTAAATTGTTTTTTTGCAGAACTCTAGATGGGAATCAATATGATATGTGTTCCCATCAAACTGTGTGAAGGCACTGTCCTCTCACTGCCAATGCATTCATAACCCAGCGTCGATCAGCTTCAGACATGCCAGAATAAAATAAGATGTGTGCATACCCCACGGAAGCAAAGGCACACTTGGATGTGATGTGTAACCATGCAGGTTGCCAGTTGAATAAGAGTCACAGAGGCTACACTTAAGGCAACTCGAATTTAAGACTATTATTCTGAACCTATGCTTGGACTTATTGATGCTTACATTTAGGCATTTGCAATTAACCATTATTTATATAGTGCTTTGCATGAAACACTCTTATGGAAATGTATTATTATTCAGCAACTGAAATGAATACTCATTTATTGACCTCTGAAGGATGAAAGGTTGAATGGACCTTGCCAGGATTCAAACCTGTGACCTGCAGATAAACACATAGAGCCCTTCAGTGAGCACTTAACCCTCTGAGCAATCTTTCCAGATGTTTCTCTGTAAATATGCATATCACAGATGTGATAATGCCTTGACACTGGGTTGGGACGGGGGTGTGTAGAGGGCACTTTTTAAAAAGAATATAATGCATATTGATACAGTGCTTAGAAGCAGGAGGATTTGTCATGGCCTACTAGTAAATGTGATAATAGCTGTGTTATATTTTGTTCTTAAAAGGGCTGGGTGGGACAACCAACAGGAGAATGTGGTGGTTAGGTATTCTAATAAATGTTTTTTAACTGCACAGTTGATTAAACAACACACAGTGTCGCAATTGGATAGCTCAGAGAGTTAAATACCTAGGGCCTCATTACACGTTGTGCGGTAACCATGGCGCTATTAGCACCATGGTTGCCGCCGGTATTTTAACGTGTCCGCCTTGGTGGATGGCAGAATTACCGGCCTACTCCAAGGTGAGCGGGGCCGGTAATTCCCCATTCACCAAGGCCCTTCCCCATTCCCATTTTTGCCCCCATAGGGCATAATGGAAATGGGGAAGGTGGTAATTACGGTACCGCAAATTGCGATACCGTAATTAGCACCAAGGTCCCTTTGCGGCACCCTACTTTAACGGCTTCTAAAACCAGCCGTTAAGGTCGGGTCCCGCAAAGGGAACTCATAGTAAGACAGTAAGGGTTTACTGGTACCGGTGCCCTTACCGGTACCGGTAAACCCTTACCGCCTACTGTGTAATGAGGCCCCTAAACACCTGTCCGTTAAATTCTCCAGACTTCAGACCAACAGACCTACCAGATCCAACTACCTTAACCAATTGTCGATACCTAAATACAACCTTAAAACAGCGGGAAAATCCAGTTTCCCAGTGTTAGCGGCCAAATGCTGGAACTCCCTCCCTCCTAATATCAGAGCAGAAACCTCATTCTGGCCCTTTAGAGCTAAGATCAAAGAGTGTCTCCTTGCTCAATAAACTCACCACATTAACCTCTCGCCCGGCACTCCGCTCAAGGCCCTCAACCTTCCCCGGGGTATGGAGGTCACATATGTAGATATCATGTTACTCGATGTAGCCAAATGTTTTACATGCTGTTGATAGCCACCTGTTTCTGTTAAAAAACGATACTTTTTCTGTGTAAATAGATCTTGTGCTTTGTAAATACGGTTGCCCAACTGGCTATTACTCCATTACGGCTCCTAGGTGCTCTGTAACCCTTTGCACCTGCCGAAAATGTTTACCCTTGTACATTATTTTGTATTTTGTCTGTATCCGTGATTGTAACATAACATGTACCCAAGCGTAAGAGCCCAGATACCCTTGCGTGGGGTGCAATTTACAAATAAATACATTAAACTAAACTAAACTAATTAAAATCTCAACCCTCACATGAACCAACCTTCAATCTCCAGGTTCAGATTTTGGCAGGGCAGAATCAGCCATTCATCCTTCTGAGATGGATACATTAATTACTATTCCATTTCAAAATGCACCTATGTTTACAGTGCTTAGAAGTCAGACATGAAGCACTATGCTTACAAATATCATAAAGGCAACTATTCTACCTGGATACAGGAAATTCTAGGACACACTAGCATCAAAACGAGGCGTATTTTTGCATAAAATGATAGGCCTCAGAAACACAAAACAATCACGTTGACTCTAGATAAGAAGGTCCCGGGTCTGTGGCATCCAGTCAGCCCGGCCTATGTAGACAAACACTATACTGCAGTACCTTTGCTAATATATAATTTTAGAGAAAACCAAAACAAACCTGAAATAAGGAAGGCTTCTAGCAGGGGGGATTGTGGTGAACAGGTCATACTACAGCTCACATTAGCTGCAACGTGCACATATTTCATCTCACTAGGGTATAGAAGGCCGGCGCATGAGTCATGGCCCTAGATACTGGTGTAAGATGGCGTATGCTGGTCGGCCATTTGCAAGATTTCCAGTGTGTTCAGTCTCTTGATGGTAAGCCCAGTGCACCAACAGCAAGATTTTAGCTCAGCCCAGCTGCATCCAGGGAGCCTCATCAACCTATGTATGCCCCCACACAACCTCAAAGGTCCCCTGTTCAGGTTGCCCCTGGCCCACTGCCAAAAATATTTAGGGTGCCCCACCAAATATTCCCCCCCCACCCACGAGTCCCGCCAAACCCTGTGACAGCCATGTCTGTCAACTCCTGACCGACAGTTGTTACTTCACAAATAATCATATTCATTTGTCAACCAGTGGTTACATTGCTCTGGGGTGTTGGGATCCAAATGGATCCCATTGTGGATTACTACTGCAGTGAAACAAAAACAGGCAATCGGTAACTTGGTCCTATACGCCCAAGAGAACACAAACACATATGAAGTCTGGCTAGGGGCGATAAGAGTACAGTCATGGAAAATGTAGCAGCCATGACCTGGGCCCCAACTGTATGGTCAGACTGTTGACAATAAAGGTCCAGAGTATAGCCTTACCAGAAAGCCTAATGCTTGCAAAGCATTGAGGATCTATCTGGATCCCAACACTCGGACCACACTTTGAGTCAATGAGTGGAGCATATATACTGGTGGACCATGGATCCAACCAAAAAGGACATGCAGTTCATGGAGAGCAGTAGGAGCTGGTGACTTGAGGAGTCAGGAAAATAGTTCTGTTGTCATGTTACCAGAGTCAGATCAAAACGGGAGTGTCTTCTGAAACCTTCTGAACTTTAAGTGACCTGTTTTATGTGGAGGCCAGGTAGACAAGGTTCCACATGGAGGAACCTGTGACCAGAAGAGGCTCTATCCAGCAGCGCAGAACTTGAACAGGGAACTGAAAGTAAGTAAGCGTGACCCTCTGCTATTGACATAGCCAACCTGGCCAGGGTGACGGTGGGGTGAAACTGACATGAAGAAGAGGGCCATCCTGCATTGGGATACATTCACTGGCTGATTGAATCCGTAGAAGCTAACACTTGCTATTATTTATTTAACATTGGTTTATCATGCACTGGCCTATCACCTGGTTACCACTTTGCATTGCTCAGAGTATCTGGGGCAGCAGGACCAGTTCGAAGTTCCTCTCCAATACCGGGGTCGGGGTAACAAAGCTCGTTGAATACAAGGTCTGTGGTACAGAAATAGACTGTTTTATGAGGCCTCAATGTTTTCAGAGGAGTAGTTGTGTTTACAGAAGAGTGTGAATCAAAAGTCCCTCTAAAAAGGGGTGATTTTATGGCTCTCTTGAATGATGGTGGGTTGGGGTCGCTCTCAGACCAAGCCTCGGCATGTCCCAGCATTGGTTGCCTGCATCTTTTGAGGTTTTTTTATCATTGCTTCTTGAATTTAATTTTGGATTGGGGGATCAGGCCGTATTTATCTGATCTGTGTCTAGATCAGGGAAGTAGCTTGGGAGCCAGTTTCTTAAACTGGGCCTCATTACCTGAAAGACTGTTGAACAGGACAGAATGGTGTTTACTTGATAATTCTTTGTAGCACCAGATACCTTCCGATCTCAGTGATGTGGACAAACTTTTTAAAGTTCAAACAGAACCTAATGATTCTGGATTTCTCATGATTTCTCTTCCTCCAGGTCCCCACAACTGTTTTGCAGAGGTCTTTTCAATCTGGTGATTCGTATGTAATCCTTGGAGGCAAGGGGACAGAGAAGTGACCTTCTCAACCTAATGGGCAATCTTCTTGGACTCAGATGGGCTTCATTACGAGTTTGCCAATAATTCGGCAGTAAATCCACCAAATTTCTGCCATAGTCATTTACCTTTACCACCACTTGATCCCATGGGCTTACTGCAGACTATGAGTGGAGAAAGGGTGGCATAAATCCCAATGTTTGGAGTCCAAAGGAATCCCTGGAGATTTTGTGGAATCCCTGCTCGCAAGCAGCAGTTCCTCCATGGTTAATCCAGAGATGTTTGGATTTCAAAAGGAGGATTCACCTCCTGATTCGAAACTTGGGTTTTGGCAGTGCAGTAAAACTGGCGATAATTTCGTTACCGCCAAAACAAATAGCAGTGATGGAATTACCACCACTTTTTGACCGCACCGGCGGACTTGTAATGAAGCCCAATTGTCTGGAATTTCAAGCTGTCTGGATCACTCCTAGTGCATACAGAATCAGCAGCAGTCTTCAACCCCTGTACCATGAGAGTAAAACCAGAAACCCTGTTTGAAGTCTACCCAGCGCAGCCATTCGTTTGGTGGAGTAGAAATAGAAAGGAGCAAAAAGCGGCAAGATCAGGCTACCATCAAGGACATTGGGAATAGTGATTGGGTAAAAAGAAGCTGATTAAGAGAACAAAGGAGACGTGCAATTAAAAGCAATGTTTCACCTGTAATATGAAGAAAATGCAGGAGATCATTGCCTAAAATGCTGTCACTGTGGCCTAAAATACAGAGAACAAGATAGCTGATAAGACTTGGCAATGCACTTTGAAGCCATTGCTTATGATTCTTTGGCTTCAAGAGTGCCAAGGGACGCCCTACTCCTGATCGAACAGAAAAGGGCACTTCGCTTCTCTCCATACCAGATCCAAATAGAGGGGCCGAACGAGAGGCATTAAGCACCCTGGAAATCACCCCAGAGCTTGACGAAAATATCATTCAAAATTGGTAAACAAAAGAAACCATCAGAACATCATTGCAATCGATAAAAGCAGTGAGGGAATCTTGTCCTAACCTGAGAGTTAAGTCAGCGTTTAAGGAATATGAGGATTGGTCGGCCTCTATTTTGCTCAAAAGCTTTAAACTGACATCCAGCCGTAAGGTATTCCCAAAATCCCATTGGAAGTGCATACTGATTTAGCTATGCAAAAGAGATACTTCACTGCTCCCATATGCTGAAATGTCATTAGCTTCATCAATGCATAGACAAAACGTGGTTTTCAAAGTCCTCCAGTCAAGCAGGAAATGATAGGGGCACATGATCTTCTCCTAGAGTCAACAGAAAAATCTTGACCCACCATGACATGTTAGACAAGCTCTTTGTGCTCAAAATCATCATCCACATATATAAATGCTTTTCTGCAGTCTACAGTATCCATGCTGCTTTTATAGAGTCTACAGTATCCACGCAGCTTTTCTGGCATGTACAGTATCCATGTTGCCTTTCTGGACTCTACAATATCCAGGCCGCTTTGTTGGAGTCTACGGTATCCACGCCGCTTTTCTGGCATGTACAGTATCCATGCAGCTTTTCTGGACTCTACAATATCTATGCCCCTTTTCTGGACTCTACAGTATCCATGCAGCTTTTCTGGACTCTACAGTATCCACACAGCTTTTCTGGACTCTACAATATTCAATGCCGCTTTTCTGGACTCTACAGTATCCATGCAGCTTTTCTGGACTCTAAGTATCCACACCACTTTTCTGGCGTGTATAGTATCCATGCAGTTTTTCTGGACTCTACAGTATCCATGTAGCTTTCCCTGGACTCTACTGCTCTACTGTATCCATGCAGCTTTTCTGGACTCTACAGTATCCATGCTGCTTTTCTAGATTCTACAGTATCCACGCAGCTTTTCTGGCATGTACAGTATCCATGTTGCCTTTCTGGACTCTACAATATCCAGGCCGCTTTGTTGGAGTCTACGGTATCCGCGCCGCTTTTCTGGCATGTACAGTATCCATGCAGCTTTTCTGGACTCTACAATATCTATGCCCCTTTTCTGGACTCTACAGTATCCATGCAGCTTTTCTGGACTCTACAGTATCCACACAGCTTTTCTGGACTCTACAATATTCAATGCCGCTTTTCTGGACTCTACAGTATCCATGCAGCTTTTCTGGACTCTAGAGTATCCACACCACTTTTCTGGCGTGTATAGTATCCATGCAGTTTTTCTGGACTCTACAGTATCCATGTAGCTTTTCTGGACTCTACTGCTCTACTGTATCCATGCAGCTTTTCTGGACTCTACAGTATCCATGCTGCTTTTCTAGATTCTACAGTATCCACGCAGCTTTTCTGGCATGTACAGTATCCATGTTGCCTTTCTGGACTCTACAATATCCAGGCCGCTTTGTTGGAGTCTACGGTATCCACGCCGCTTTTCTGGCATGTACAGTATCCATGCAGCTTTTCTGGACTCTACAATATCTATGTCCCTTTTCTGGACTCTACAGTATCCATGCAGCTTTTCTGGACTCTACAGTATCCACACAGCTTTTCTGGACTCTACAATATTCAATGCCGCTTTTCTGGACTCTACATTATCCATGCTGCTTTTCTAGATTCTACAGTATCCACGCAGCTTTTCTGGCATGTACAGTATCCATGTTGCCTTTCTGGACTCTACAATATCCAGGCCGCTTTGTTGGAGTCTACGGTATCCACGCCGCTTTTCTGGCATGTACAGTATCCATGCAGCTTTTCTGGACTCTACAATATCTATGCCCCTTTTCTGGACTCTACAGTATCCATGCAGCTTTTCTGTACTCTAGAGTATCCACACCACTTTTCTGGCGTGTATAGTATCCATGCAGTTTTTCTGGACTCTACAGTATCCATGTAGCTTTTCTGGACTCTACTGCTCTACTGTATCCATGCAGCTTTTCTGGACTCTACAGTATCCATGAAGCTTTTCTGGAATCTCCAAAACCCATTGACTGTGTAGACATGTCCAGACTCGACTGGAAACTGTTCAATAGAGGGATGCACATCCATCTGCGGGCACTCAAAAAACGACACAAGTGTTGATCCAAGAAAATTCAATATGGCACAAAAGATTGCCGATGACATGAAGCTAAAGGTCAAGGTTAAGCAAGGTTATTTTTTAGCCTTTATATGAATGATCTACTGTGCAGTCTACAGGAACTGGGGACAGATTGGGAATCTATTCCTCATATAATGTCTAATATTGACTCTGACCTCCCAGTCAGGACAGTGCACTCTCTGCAGGCATTATCGGACGTAGTATTGCCATCGCTAAAGAAAATAAGACACTCATAAGCAGGGAGAAATCCAAGATTGCTGTCTGGGCAGCAGAACAGGCACTTCCTACTGGAAAGCCATGCGCTTGACACTGCAAAAGACTTTCGGTACGTAATTGACGACAAACCACATGGGGAAAGCATTCCCAAAGGCAGAACAATTTCACGAGGAATGCCTGAATCCCAGTCTTCTCCGTTCTTGGAGCGGATTCCCTGAACTAAATCAGGAAGTATCCTGTTCTAAATGGCCACAATGTGAGGCTTTGTAGCAATCTCAAAGCCACTGAATAAAACATGACTCTTTAGCGAAAGGTACACTGTTTACCGCCCTCTATGTTAATAGGGGAGTGTGGCTTCATGTCTTTAGTCCTTGGACTGATGAAGGCAAGCAGGAGGCATGGCATGAAAGCTTCAACCTACATCAGAAAGATTCAAGTGCTGACAAGTTCACTGCATTTCTTAGTTTCGGTTCTCCCCATAGGTGCATTCATTTAGTTAAAACCTTCTTTTCAGATCATGCAATGATCGCCACTTTCCTCCTTCAAATAAGTCATCAATCCTTCTTACTCCTGCCAGAAACCAATTCGGTAAAAACATTGTTTTATTCTTAATTTTGATTGCAGGGTTCAACCATATTGAGGAAGAATTCATTAGGCCCAGGACCATATCTACGGTCGTGGCCATGTTTCTCCAGGTCGATCTCAGAAATTCAGTCAATTCAGACTTCTCACCTCAATCTTTGTTTGTGGTTGACAAGACTGCCGTAGCGTCCAGCGGGCCCACCATGCTTGCTTCAGCAATGGCCCACTCATTCAAATTGTCAGATATGAATGCTAGAAAGTGTCTGATCATGAAAGCCTGATGATATCTTTCAAAATTTAGGATATTTAGTCCTCCTCTTTCATTTTGGAGTTGTAATTTACATAACTGCAATGTAGGTTTTTTCTTTTCCCATAAAAATGATTGGATCAGACTACCTGGTTGTTTTATTACAGATTTTTTGGCAGGAAGCAGAATCATGCTCATAACATAAGTTATTTTTGGATTTTTCATCATCTCAATGGCATTCACTTTCCCTCCCAATGATATCTTAAGAGATTCCCATCACTCAAATTCTGCTGATATCTTATCTATTGTTAATTTCAAGTTTAAATCCATCATTTCACCGATGTCTCTTGTACGCCATATTCCTAGATACTTCATCTTTTCAGGGCACCGCTGGAAGCCTTGATTTTGTAACATCAAACTGTTACTTAAATGTGTGCAAGGCAAAGCCTCAAACTTAGACCAGTTGATTTTATAATTCGAAAATTGAGCTGAATATTTCAATCAAATCCATTGATGCAGGGATAGATGATGTTAATTCCTTTACGACGAGAAGATGATCATCTGCAGAAAACCATAGTTTCTGTGTAATTCCATAAAAGTTGATTGCGGAGATTCTGTTATCAGATCTGGTTGCCACTGCCAATGGCTCTATTGAGAGTACGAAAAGCATCGGCTACAACGTATAACCCTGGCGGGTCTCATGATGCAACTCAAATTTAGATGAAATTCTCCCATTAGTAGTCACCTCTACCTTAGGGTTTTTATAAAGCAATTTTACCCAGTTTAAGGGCCTCATTACACGGATGGCGGTAAGGGATTACCGGTACCGGTAAGGGTACCAGTACTGGTAATCCCTTAGTGCCTTACTACGATGTCCCTTTGTTGGTCCCTACCTTAATGGCTGGTTTTACCAGCCGTTAAGTACGGGATCCCCAAAGGGACTCTGAAGGTAATTACGGTACCGCAATTTGCGGTACCGTAATTACCGCCTTTCCCATTCCCATTGAGCCCTATGGGGGCAAAAATGGGAATGGGGAAGTGCCATGGTGAATGGGCAATTACACCCCCACATTCCTTGGAATGGGGCGGTAATTCCGCCATTCACCATGTCGGACTCGGTAAAATACCGGCGGCAACCATGGCGCTAATAGCCCCATGGTTACCGCCTTCCGTGTAATGAGGCCCTAAGTACTGAATAAAAAACCCCATCGAACATGGTCAAAGGTCTTCTCTGCGTCTAGAGATAACGCAACCGATTCCACTTTCAATTTACTTGTCTCTGTTAAGGTTAGCAAAAGCTTCCGCATATTTGATCTCGAAACTCCCCCTTTTATGAATCCTGCCTGATTTGGGTGACTCAGCTTTGGCAGTAGCTTCTCCATTCTGCCCACCAGTATTTTAGATAATATTTTACAATCAAAGTTGATTATACTGATCGGTCTGTAATTGCCAGGGTCCAGAGGAGGCCTCCCTGGTTTCAGGAGTACTGATATTGGGGCGTGCCTAAGTGTGGGTGGTAGACTTTCTTTGACCTTACAATGTGATAAAGTATCCCTGAGTAATCTAAGAAACTCTTCCGGCACAGCTCTGTAACATCCTGCAAGTAAGCCATCTGGTCCTGGACACTTTCCTATGTATAAATCCCATATTGCTTTCCTAATCTCATCCATTGATACTTCATTTTCCAAACAAATGTTTTCCCCATCTGTAAGACACTCTATGGATTGATTTGCTAGGAAATTGTCTATCTGATCTGGGTCAAATGTCTGGGACTCACTGTATAGACTCTCATAAAAGCCTTTAGATTTGTTCATTAATTTCTTGAGGGTCATAAGTCACTCCATCTTTTTCCCTTTTTATCACACAGATCGCTCTGCTCGCAGCTCTCACTCTCAGACGATGAGCTAACAGACGACTACATTTCTCTCCTACCTCTTAACAGGTACGTCCTGACTTAAAAAGGGCATGTTCTGCCTTATCACTCAGGTTTTTATTCAAATCATACTTCATTTTCAATAGCTTCAATCAGATGAACCCATCACCTCTTTCTCCAATTATGTTAAAGATGCACTCAGAGCCATTCATTCTGCATCCTTTTTTCCCTCTTAATTCCAGAAAGTCCCATGAGCAACCCTCTCATGATGCATTTGAAACATTCCCACACTGTGTCAATTTCCACCTCTCCATTAAAATTATCCTTAATATACTGCCTCCCTCACCAAAACCTCCCTCATTTCCTCATCTTTTAATACTGTTGTATTCATTCTCCAAATATATATTTTATTTGAAGAATAATCAAGAGCAAGTTACATCTTAATGGGAGCGTGATCTGAGACAACAATACGTTCTATTTTGCAGGTCTTAAAATTCAGAGTCACTTATCCTGAGGGCAAGATGTTGTCTATTCTTGAGTATATGTTATGTTCCCCAGAGTGGAAAGTGTATTCCCTCCCAGTCGGGGGTGTTCTAATCTCAAAGCATCTAACAGACCAAAGTCCTACATCCACAGGTCTAAAGCTTCCCTGTCCTTTTTCCTGCCGTCTCTGAGACTACGGCTACTCCGGTACAGAGCAGGGTCCACGACCAAATTGCCCCCTATTAGGAGATTTTTACCACTTGTATCTAATAGATGATGCCCCACTTTGCTTCGAAAAGGTTCACTATTTACACTGGGTGCATAAGTATTACATATTGTCATTACCATGTCATGGACACGTTTGGAAATTGATATCATCCGCCCCTCTTCATCTATTTTGGAGTTTAATATTGTACCTGGAAACATTTTCTTAAACAGGATTAGCACACCTCTTGAGTTTTATGAATACCTCTAGCCAACTTATCTTCCTCTTGATCCGTTAAATGAGTGTCCTGTAAGATAGCAATGTTGGCCCCTAAGTGTCTTAAATGTGAAAGTATCTGTTTCCTCTTTATTGGATTGTTAATCCCATTTACATTCCATGATACCACATGTATAGAGTCTATGCAAGTCGTTGTTGGAACCGTCATTTCCTTCAGGTTTTCCTCAACATCCCCTAGGTGGTGTGCTATTAAGGTACAAACACCAAATATAATACAAACCAATTGTTAACTAAAAAGTAAAAACAACTTAACTTTAAAAACATGTTCCAATTCGGAGTTGAGGCTGAGTGTGTGTGCAACCTCTCAAATGTATGCTACTGTTAGCCAATGAGCATTCCCGTCCCTGTAGCCTTTGTCATTGTTTTAAAACCAGATCTCATTTGCTTTATCATGGTCTAACATCAAATTAATTTGATAGTCTTTCTCTTGCCCTTAATAATAAATTCCCATTTTCATGGGTCATAACTTCTAAATTATATATTTACCACCCATCGTGATCTATGAAGACAGGAACATGGAACACGCAGATCACAGATTTAAGGTTCAATGAGGGGCTTGATGTCCAAAAGAGCTGCACATGTTCAGCCTATTTGGAAGGGCTCCTGTCGGATGGTGATGGGAGCAGTTCGTTTTAAAGACCGAGAAGTGTAAGGCTATTTATGAAACGCTGCACAATCTGAAGAATCAAGCTTAAAGGAAGGCACCCGCTTTACCGATCTGTGAGTTATTATTAATATTTTTATTTAAGTTTGAGATGCCCGTGTTAACTATCTGTCTGCAATGAATAAGAGGCTGCGTTGCCTCCCCAGCATTTGAAACAGCAGATTATAGTTCATTCATAGAGCCACACTACCGTCATACAAACCAGAAGATCTCCGCAGTGTCGGTAGCAACAGATGCCAGGCTAAAAGCAACCTGAGGTCCGGCCGTCCCAGGCAAGCACCCGTGGTCCAGGCCCCAATCAGCCAGATTCACCAGTCAGACCCCCGAGCCGAAGATGATGCAAAGCCCCACCCACATCCACACCGACCCCAGAAACCCCCCACCCAATCCCCTGCCTGCCCGACAGACAGGCAGGAGGCTGGACAAGGAATCCCCACATCCAGCACGGACACGCATGATAATCCACTCTGCACTGTCCCCATGCCCGAACAACTACCCAGCAGCTGCAGGAAACAAATCCCCAAGCCACAAATGCACGCTTATCACAATCAGGCCCCACACCGCACCCTGGGACCCATAGTGCCCTCCAAAATCATTAAAGGAATACTGCAAGACCCAACAGAAACAGATAACCTGCAGTACATATACAAGCGTGCCTTGAACATGTCATCAAAGTTTATAAGGAGGTGCTTTCTCACCTCAGAACTCTTGCAAGCAGGGGAATGCCACTCTCCAATTCTACGAGTAAAATCCCGCTTTAGAGTAAAGCACCTTAGAGAACGTAATGCGTGCCATCCTACTCTATTAATCTTCATCATAGAGGGTCCGTATCATGGAGAAATTCAACGTTCATTTAAATATAAAGTGAGGGTTGATTCTAAACTGTACAGTTGTTCAGCACCGTTTTGCCCCAATATAATTAATTCCATTGAACTGTGAATGTCAATAAAAAAACATATTATGTGTAATGGTAACCACCAATTAACCTGAGATATGCATGTTATAATATTATAATTGCCTCCACACAGACATATCTCAACTCAAACTATCCCACAACTTTCAAACACAATAACAGTCATGCTCTTTCATTTACATCAGGCTACTTGTCTAAAACCTTTGGGTCTTATTTACTAGAGCCCTATCATTATTGATCTATCGTTTGCCACCTCTGGATCCTCTGTGGCCTTAACTCCATTTGGGAAAAAAAAGCTTTAAAATTGCCGGTTTAACTCGACAAGGCTTCTTGTCTTTTTCCTTCGCTAGTTTCTTTGCCTCTGTGAATAGCTTCCTTTTTTCCACCAGCTCCTTTGGGAGTATTGCAATTTGTGCATCATTGTAAAAAACCCGAACCTTTTCCCGGGCAGCCTTCAACACTATTTTCTTTGCACTTATTTTTGTGAAAACCATTAATATTTGTCTTGGTCTAGTGCTGTCAGGTTTGTAAACTCTAAAAGCATAGTCCAGATCTCCTGGGTGTATCACATCTTGTCCATGCATCTCAGACAGCACTTGTTGTAAAATATCCTCCAGTTGACCATCCCTAGTTGTACCTTCAGGTAGACCCATGAGTCTGAGATTTTGCAACCTTGACCTCAAATCCAGAGTCAGGTTCCTAGCTTTCATATCTTCCAGATGTCTCCTTAAATCATTATAAGCTCTGTAGCTCCCGGCGATCTCTCTTGAAAGGCCGGCAGACTCTTTTTCTACGTGGCCAATTCTTCCCTCCAGGTTGGATACTTTTACATTGAAGTCACCATAAGAGGATTTCATCTCAGCTACATCTTGGCCCACCTTCAGAAGCAGAGAATAAATATCTTGGGCGCTGGGAGTTTCTTCCATGTCAGCTTTGTTTTTTTTGAGAGCAGGATTCTCCAGGGTATCAATCTTTTTTTAGGCCCATTTTCTTATGTTCGTGTTCAGTCAGTAACAGCATAAAACATCAGTGACCCCTGTGTAGACGAGACACAGTGAACACCGTAATAGTGAATTCACATTCTATGAAGGTCAAGCACAAGATTTAAGCCAAAATAAGCAAGTACATATTACTGAATTGCTCCTCAACATGCACCCGGGTATATGAGTGGACACCGTAACACTTGAACATGTGCAAAATAGTCCTACGTTATCAAAGCTTAGTTCACTGGCGCATGAAATCAAAGATCGGCTACCACGCCATCTACGTGCAAGTTTTTTTAAGCCTGCCTTGAAAAACCTTTCTGGGGAACGCGGAACACGTGGGCAACATGTTTGCAGACGTTCGTTCACGTGCCTATGTGCATGCTGGTGAGCAGCTCTTTTCACACTTCCTGCAGTGAGAGCGCTCATCAACAGTAGGGTTTCCCTCTATCATCAAATGAGGCCCCTGTAAACGTCATGAACAGAAGGAGGAGCATCATATATGATTCGAGTGACATTCTGGGGAATTCACACAACTATCCATATTAACATACAGAGTTAGCGGGCTGCTAAGGACGGGCTGAAATGACCCCTATGTGACGTTCTTCCCTGAGAGCGGCCGCTGTGGGATCCTGCTTGCTCATTATGCCTTGAAACACGCACTATGCCCTGGCCTCACTATAGGAGAGCTGCCATGGAAAGGACACACTACAAGTCCCAGAATGCACTGACATCGTTATTGTCCTGGCCGAGTCTGAGTAAGGGGCCTCCGACACGGTTCCGGAATCAGGGTTTCCCTCAGAATTATTGCAGCGAAAGCAAGACAGATACTATATGTACCAGGATCCGGCAGTCAGTCAGTCAGTATAGCTTTATTTCGGAGATTCACCACATAGAAGCACAAATACAGCCTAAAATCAGTACATCCTCAATGCCAATTCCACTGAAAGTACACAAATTAAAATTCACATGAAGTTCCATTTCTATCACGCAGGACAGCCCTACAAACACATGGGGCCTCATTACGAGGTGGCCGGAATGGGTTTAATGGCACTGGTAATGGTGGCGGTAAACCCATTCCACCCTATTACGAGGTTCCCTTGCGGGACCCACTCGGAACGTCTGGTCAGACCTGACGACCTTTGCGGGTCCCGCAAAGGGACCAGGGAGCTAATAACGGCCTATTATTAATGGGCCCGTTATTAGCTCCATCCCCATTCCCATTGAGCCCTATGGGGGCTCGAATGGGAATGGGGATGGGTTTTTGAATGAGGAATTACCGGGTCTTCCAAAGTTGGAATGACCCGGTAATTCCTCATTCACGGAACCCGGACACGATTTTGGAGGCAGCCATGGCGCTAATAGCACCATGGCTACCTCCAAACTCGTAATGAGGCCCATTGTTTCCTCAAAGTGACTAGTTCACTCTACTGCATTATGTATGAAACATAACTTAATTTTGAATGCAAAATCTAAAGTGCTCAACACAATACGAATAATACCTACAACTGTGTGTCAAGCAAAAGAAATAACACGTAGGTATAATTAGAATTCAGACACTTACTATTAATTAGGTTTTTCACATATTTGGATAGTATTTATAATTGTCATACAGAGTGGAAGCAGACTCTGTTGGAAGCTGCCTGGAAGCCGTGTGGAAGCTGAGATCCAGTCCTATTTCATTTTCCATTTCCTTCAAAGAGGGCTTCCCGCTGTGCAGAGTATCTGTGTCTCTGTGTTCTCCATGTTCTGCTGGCACTGCGGGTCCAGTGAGACCAGATCCAGAAGCCCCGGAGAGTTTGGCACTGGAGTCTTGAAGCTCGGAAGTCTTGAAGTAAGTGAAGACCTGCGTGAAGACCCAAACGTGTTTTTGGGTATATGGGACAGCACAATTTTAATCGCGTGCGAAGTGGCAAGTTAAGTTTGGTAAGTGCACTAAGTCTCGGGAGGATAGCTCAGCGGCAACGTGCCTGCCTTGTAAGCAAGACGAGACGGAGCAGCAGAGGTTCGATCCCTGGGTCCACGCTTAGAAACCTCTGGGTATTAAGCGCGTTATAAATAACATATCATATCATATCAATTGAAGTCTGGGACTTCCATTGGGACTCCGTTTGGAACTCTAGGCAGGTAAGGAGGTGAGGGGTAGGGCTCTATGCCTCTCAACTAACTCTTATCACTCTCTAAAAACCTCCAGTCCCTCCAGAATACACAGACTATCCTTAATATTTAGTGTGCCCATAGACCATCCTTTACACCAACCCGCTTGTTTCCCTGGCCTGCGCTGAAAAGCATGGAAGTGGGGCAGATCTGCATCTAAGGCAAGGCGAGTCGGGTGAAAGCAAACAAATGGATGGATAAGGGTGAGGGATTAATATTCTGGTATACTTATCCGCGCAGCTGGAGGTCGGCGGTGTAGAACCGTGTTAAGTTAATAGTGGGGCCCAGGCATGCACAGTGCACTGCTATTATTAAAGAGCAGAAGGCGTCCGGAAGGCATCCAAACACTACGTGCTCACGGTCTCTAATTAAAAGAAGGAGGCAGTGTATTGCACGTCCATTGTCGGGTATAGTATACTCGCTTTTTGGACTGATGCAGGGCCAACGTTTGAGAGTCAACGGAGATTAAACTCTGCAGTTTCACTCTGCAGGATGATATTAGATCTCCAGAATGGGCTAATACACCTATGGGTAGTACTGTAGCATCACCAGTACAGCAGTCCCTAGAACCTGAATTTAACCAACAAAGTGTTTCTAGACATTATATCCAGGCCCAAGTTCACCAGCAATCCCTACAATCATCACTCAATACGCCTCCAACAGGTGTAGTGGCAGTAAGAGGCCAGCCATCTATTATGCAAGCTTGGAAGAAGGGGTTGGAATATACAGTTACCACAAAGAAGATTCAGAAGAAGATCAAAGATCATTTTGGAAGACGAAGGAGTAAAAGTGCTAACGATCAGCAAGTACACTCCTCTAAGATCGAAGATCATTTTGGAAGACGAAGGAGTAAAAGTGCTAACGATCAGCAAGTACACTCCTCTAAGATCGAAGATCATTTTGGAAGTCGAAGGAGTAAAAGTGCTAACGATCAGCAAGTACACTCCTCTAAGATCGAAGATCATTTTGGAAGACGAAGGAGTAAAAGTGCTAACGATCAGGAAATACACTCCTCTACCCAAACTTCCACCTTATTGCAAAGAGCAAGAGAGAAGGAAAATATGGATCTAAGTGGAATTTCCTGTGTGAGTAAATTGACTGGAGAGGAGGAATTTCTAAATGCTTCTGCCGAGAGGGTGGAGTTGCTACAAAAATGCAACAAATCCTTGTAGAGGCAGGAAGGAGCAAGGTAATCTCTGAAAGCACTAGCCAGTTGCCAACTACCCCATCTGCGCAGACAGGATGTCATTCAAGCGAAGACACACTCACTGCGCTCAATTTTCTTCTAAACTCTTTGGTTTCTGTATTTGAATTGCTAAAAACAGAAGTACAGTCCCAAGCTGGGGTTTTGTTAGAATTCTCTAAGGAAATTGAAAATTGTGACTCATCGTTGGTGGGCGTCAATAATGCAATCATTTCACTGGTGGTTCCTACCCTAGAGGATATTAGACTGGAGGAAGCCAAACAAGGGCTGGATATTTCATCAATTCAAACTGCCTTGGCTTTAAAGAAATCTGAAGATGAGGCCAACAATCTACTTCTGCTGAAATTACTGTCCCTCACAAAATCATCACATCATTTAGGAGAAGGAGTAGGGGAGGAGGGGAGAGAGGCCATCTCAATCTTACCATTTGATGACACCCCCCTGCCTGAGTGAGTCCTTGAGGAACTTAGGCGACTGGGCAATTTTGTGGAGCGAACGTTAGAGGGAGACGTGCTTCCTCATAAGCCCAGCTCAGAGGGCCCATCATCAGAGTTGGTGGTAATATGACAAGATCATCAAGAAACAGGCAGTTCTGGTCCAGGCGGAGGTAGAAGGGCAAAGGAAAGAGAAGCAAGAAGGAGGAGGAGGTATGAAGCCTCTGCGTCCAATGGGAAAGAGCTAAAAAAACAAAGAAACAAAAAAATAAACAGAAACTGGTTCCTTTCTTAAAGCTCTTTCAAGATCCCCGATAGTAGCTCCTTCTGTGGTTTTAGTCGCCTCTGATATTACAAACTCCACTGGGTCAAAGAACAGGCATGACAAACCCAAAGATGGGAAAGAAGCTGATAGAAATCAAACACAAAAAGCTAGGGACCTAATCTCCACAAGGGTCCAACAGGATGGGCTCGTGATCATAAAGGCAGGTGCGGGCCTCCAAACGGATCTCCAGGAGATTGGTTTACCGAATTAAACTCAGAAATGCCAAAAAGCCTCCCAGAAGGGGGCACTGATGTCTCATAGTGTTGTGCAAAAGCAACCCTCCTTAGCCATCCATCCAGCCACGATGACCCCCGAGTTGCCATTAGCCCCAATCTTTCTATTGAATAAACGTGTGCCATCTGTTCTAAATTCGGTTGGTACTGCAACAATGACTGAAGGACAGGGTTCGAATACAAAAATAGCCCCCAATTTATTTGAATAAATTGTTCACAGTGCAGGGTAAAACATCTACTGCAGAAGTCTAGAGGACGGGGCAGGGAAAACAGACTGAGATGGAGATGAACTATAATGGAACTGGTAAATCGAGGGTGGTCGAGGTGGCGCAAATGCAGCATAACCCAATGCACTCAAACTCAGTGATTCAGGACACTCAAGGGATACGCAAGGAAGATGCCCCAACAGACTTCACGATGCCGAAGGTTTGGCTCACGACAATCTCAAAAAACAATAACTATAGATCACTCTTTAGGGGAGTCATTTTGGTGCACTTCAAAAATGGTGTCCAATTTATATCTGTTTGAATCGCAGGATATCGAGTGTGTGCGTTTCCCTAATGGCAATAACTCTTATGTGGCGGAAATTGGTCTTTCATCGAAAAAAGCCCAAGAAGCTATAGTGGGGGCTGTAAGAGAACTGAAGGGGCAAGGTTTATTAGTCTCCTGAGTTGCTCCGGAGGGAAGCCCCCAATTGAACCAATTGACTCGCCAGCGTTTAGCTGGCCAAAGTGTGGGTCCCAGAGTTACATTGAGAACTGATCTGCCACCTAGAAGGCAAGGTGAAAATGGTCACTGCCTTCAAGATGATGCGCTTAATTTATTGCCCGGAATCTTAACACAAGTTTTGAAGAGACTGGGGGTGGGCTCACAGCCTCTTTAGTCGGGCAGAATTGCATTAGATTAGCTGGAACACACGGGGTCCCAACACGTTCAACTCAAGAGTAATGAAAGCGCTTCTTTTTGGTGATACTGACATAATGATGCTCCAGAAAACATGGCTTGTGAACCCTGTAGCAATCGAAGGCTTTACAATTTTCAACCAATCTGCCTCTCAAAAAGCTAAAGACAGACCCTCGGGAGGGATGCTGATAGCATTTAAGAATTCGACAATTATTAACACTGAGATCTTCAACGATAATAAGCGTATACAAGCATGTAAAGCTACGGTGAGATATCAGATGCCTATTTTTGAGTTGATCCTTATTAATGTGTACTGGGACCCCTCCTGCTCAAGCTTTCAGGATTTTTTGGATGGCCTTGGCATACTTCAGGAAAGAATACAAATGTCATTTGATGGAGCACATATCATTCTTGCGGGGGTTTTAAACACTCAATGTGATTTACTCCCGCTGGAATCGGGATATTGGAAATGGAAGAGAGCTTCGCACAGGGGGAAAAGATGGGTGGACTTCCTGGGAGCTACAATTGATGAATGGGGCATTGGCGGGGGATACTCCTGCCTCTGCAACTTGGCATCGTGGTCTTTCTACCTCAATACTAGATTACATTTTTATGCCAGCTGAATTATTTGCCCAGGATGTTTCCTTGAGCATCAAGGGCGGAGGTGGCAGTGACCACTCCAGATTAGAACTACATTTTCATGGTATAATGACCAGTTTGCCAGAAAAACAAACCCAGATCCTACCAAGTAGAAAGAGCAGGCTTCGCCTTCCCAAATACAAATGGAATGGAACCGCTTTAAACAACAACCTCCTGGTAATCTCTGAAAAGATCCAGTATTGAAACTGCCAGCCAGATTTGTTCGTGAATTTTGTCTGGTCAGTCTGTCCGCCGAGTGAGGGAGGTGGGGGGAGGAAACAGGTTAATCGCCAAATATTTGATGAGGCAACAAGAGAGAAACCCGAAGCAGAGACAGTTAAAAAAACGGCGTGTCAACTATGCGGATCTTAAAAGAGAATCTGGGGTGCTTAGACAACAATACAAGTTCTGGTCCCTTGATAGTAGGATGTGGCGTTAACAACAGGATGACGAGAAGATGCTAAGGTTGGTGGGCAGCAAAGACCTGAGACATTTTTGGTCGGTTTTACATCAACTAGAGGCTGACTCTAGTCCAACCAATGTAATTTGGTCCCCGAACAGAAGTGGTTAGATTTCTTGTCATCTAACTTCAAAAATAATGTAGCACCCTCTTTTAGAGCCGCGAAGGGGGTCAGGTTGGATCTCCCCTTTGTTGAACAACCCCTGGTAGATTTGAGTTTGAAATCATACACTTCGAAAGCTGCGTGCCCAAATGGCTTAACGTATCAATTGCTGAAAAATAACCCTGCACTCTGTGCTAAATTGCTTTCCTGGCTCTTCTGGCACATACTCATGAGGCAAAGCTTTCCACCTTCGTGGAAGACTGCGATAATTATACCCCTGTTCAAGGGGAAGGTGGGCGATCGGATGTTACCATCCAATTATTGCCCAATCGCCCTCCTTGATATTGAGAGTAGGTTATTCATGAGGGTACTCTTGGATGAGTAGGAGGAGTGGGTGAAATCCGCTAACATCCTCTCGAAATACCAGACAGGGTTTAGAAGGGGCTTATCGACAGCTGTGAATGGGGTGGCCCTGAACATCTTAATGAAAGTACCAGGGGAAGGGAGACCCGTCAGCTTTATGAGGCCTGGGTGGACTTCTCCAAAGCCTTTGATCAGGTAAGCAGGGATCAGCTATGGAGGAAGTTAAGAGGGAGGGGTATCCCTGAACACATTCTGTCCATGTTAGTTGAAATTCACAAGGACACTACAAGGAGAGTTAGACTGGATGAAATGGGCCATCTTTCAGAATCCAATTTTGGTAGAAAGGGGTGTGCGTCAGGGTTGTTTGGGGGTTTTTCAACCTTTGCTTGTTGGATATGGGTGACTTCTTGAGTTCTTCGGCCTTAGCTAGTCCAGTGATTAATGGGGCAAAATTCACTGGATGGCCTATGCTGACGATGTTGTCCTGTTGGATAACAACGAAATAGAGTTGCAGCGCCTTTTAAATAAGTTGAATGACTATGCTGTAGAGAACGGCCTCTCGATAAACCCCACTAAGTCTAAAATAATTGTTTTCAGACACCTGCATAAAAGGGTAGTTTACTCTCAGTGGAAATTGGCTGACCAGGTCATTCCAAGAATGGAGGAAGTCGTTAACCTGGGGTACAAAATGTATGCTTCACCCTCAATGTGTAAATTGGAGCGTGACTTGAGGAACAAAATCACGCTGTTGGTGCCTCAGATGAAAAAGATCTTGATGAAGTATTGTAAATTCTCCATCCTCGCATTGATTAGGTACTATACAGCAAAAGTCATCCCGGTGCTCCTATACGGCATAGAAGCCAAACCCTTTCTGTGGAGCTTGGCTTGGCAAAGGATCGAAGGGAACGTGTGGAAGAAGATCCTTAGTCTGCCTATGAGCCTCCCCATGTCTAGCCTTAGATTCGAGCTGGGCTTTAGATCCGGGAGTGCTCATGTAGACTGGAAACTAAGTTCTCTGTTCTGCCTGATTGTTACTGCTCAGGATCTATCACTGAATGCAGACATTAAATGTCATCTAGAAAGGAAAAGATCAAAAATGTTCTCATCACTAGAAGAAAGGGTTGAGGGGGTACTTGTTAATGCTGACACTAATATCGGGACTCTGATCCAGAACCCGTTGAAGGCTAAGAAGACCATGGAGGAAAGGAGGATGTCCCTGTCTCGGGAGGCCCTGGAGGAAGGCCCGGTCTCGGGAGGATAGGTTAGCATCAACATGCTCACCTTGAAAGCAAGACGACATGGAGCAACTCAGGTTTGATCCCCGGGTCCACGCTTAAAAACCTCTGGGTATTAAGCACGTTATAAATAACCTATCATATCATATCATAAATGGGCTGGTTTAGAATAATCAACAGCATGAGTGCCATTTCTGTGAATTCTTTCCAGACTGGAAATATAGACAGAAATGTTTGAGAATGCGTCTGAATATCGCTCACACGGGGGAGGTCTTGTCTAAAAGGGGACAGGGTGCTTCGAGCACTGCCCTGTGTGGAGTCTAACAATTCCAGCTAATCAATCACAGCAACACCTTTTGATGGAGTGTGAAGGTACCTGGGCAGCAAGGTCGCTGCTTTTTTCCGCTTTGGAGTGAATAAAGACAGATTCTTGCCTGACATGTTCTGGGACAGAGCGATATCTGGGTATGACAGTGACTTGACAATAGTGATGGTCCAGGTTTTAGAAGGAATTAACACTGTGTTCTGATCCATTGTAATTGTTGTTGCTCCTTTACGTGAATGCCATATGTCCTTCTTGGTTTCTCAATTAACTATGCCTCGTGAATTCCAGTTTTTTTCTCTTTCTTCCTCCTGTGCATGAGTTCTTCTTGGCAGCTTCCATTTATTTTATTTTGCCCCATTTAAAACTTTCTTTTATTGTTTTAAATGTTTTAACTGCTGGAAATGTATCTCTGGCTGGTTTACAATAATTTGTCAAAGATTTTTAATTACTGTAAGTTTTATAACTAATGACAATTTTCCTTCTATTTTGTATGTATCGTTTGAATTGCGTTTTCTAAAGGTTTGACACCAAATAAATAAAAGATTGCCATACATCTACAATTATAACATGAGATGTTCATCAAAATCCGGAGCGTTCCATCTGATAGCAGGATAAATTACAAGCACTCCTCGTTGCTATCAAATCGAGCAGACTCGCTTTGACTTGCAAAATCCCAGCCTCATTATCCAAGCTCTGGGAGCTGAGTCATTGCACCAATCCCTGTACAGGAGATTCAGGTCTGTCTGACAAGTGCTGACAGAATAAGACTGACCGAGGGGCGTCAGCCATTTTACATGAGAACTACAATATAAAGGGCAAATAAATAACAATACGTGTGCTAAATCTTCTCTAGGGGAAGTGCAGTGTAAACAATGTTCAGATAAACCAATTGTCCATCAAGAGCCTACAAGCAATATCCCTAATTTTAAATTCCGATATGGCGATTTTTGGAATCTGATTTTCCTTAATCTGAAGGGACTTGCTGCCTTACTATAGGATGGGCGGAGGGGTAGAAATACTGCATCAATGCTATTACCACCGTATTACCGCTCAACCCAATCCCGAGTTTGGGGGGAATTGTGCTGAAAATGCCCCATCGAGTCCTATGGGGACTGACCCCACCACCGCAACTTGTGATCTGCCCCCAATAATGCCAGACCAAGTTGCAGTAATGCTAATTGCATTGGGCAGTATCCCAGCGGATTTAAAGCCAGGATACCGCCCAATTTATAGTGAGGCCCCTGATGTTAGCCATGCCCCATATTTCAGCCCCATACTTTGCTGAAGGTAAAGCCTGGACTCTATAAACGTCTATGCTTGCTTTGACCCATCACTCCATGTACTTTTATAGGAGCATTGCATAATCCTGACTTTGGGCCTAATCAGAGCGTTTTCCAATGGGGGTTTGCCATTATAAAACACTTCTGTGTATTAGTTTCTTCCTATCTTGGTTTGCCATACATTTATTTTGCAAGATTTATTTAGAGAACGTTAGCTAGACAACTAACATAGAATATGGACAACTGTTTTTGACCATAGGGAGTTTTCCTATAAAGAGCAAAGAGAAAAGAGTTAAAGAGTAAAAGAATCCCAAGCGTGTCACAAATAACCGGAGAATCTGCCTCTAGGGACAGTATTATATATATCAGGTTGTTTATACAAACGAGGAACAGCAAGGGGGTAGGACATACCCTTGTGTCACTCCCAAAGAAACCATACTTGTATCCGTACAAGCACCGCTCAGTCCATATCTGACTTTAGTGTGAGACATGATTGTTGAGATTTTTTTTATAGGGATTAGTAGAGACAGTGGTGCAGGAAGGGTCTCAAGGTTTCCCACAGTTTATTTCTGGGCACACAGTCAAATGCCAGTTTAAAATCCACAAAACCATCACCAGAAAGGAACATTTCTGTTGTCAGACTTCAGAAATGTTCCTTTGAACTATGTAGGCAAAGGTATACCCAGGGCTACAAGACTAGATTTCCAATCAACTTTTAACTCACAGCAAGTCTTTTTTGGTAAAATAAACTTTCTGCAGTCATTTAAAATGGTGTCTTGCTGAACTGGAATAATGTACGGAAAGTCAAAGGGCGGGCACCAATGTGTATGCTATTTGGGAAATATGGACACGTATGAAGAGAGCCCAGTAATACAATTAACATTTCCATCTTGAAAACCACACCAGCCTATGTATCTAATTGTAATTTTATGAGCAAAATGCTATGTTTCTTTTCTAAAGTATTTGAAACCAAGTGGACTGTGATATATGTCAAAAATATAAAAGTGATGCCTTCATACATGCATTAGAAGTCTATTGCGATTACACTATGGCCCTTATTCCGAGTTTGGTGGTAGTCATGGGGCAATTTGGGAGGGCGCTTATAACGGGCTTGCGACTTGCGAGCCCGTTATTTGTGCCCTGGTCCCTTAACGGGTCCCGTCCACAACAGCTGGTCAGACCAGCCGTTAATGGTGGGACCCGCTAAGGGACCTTGTAGTAGGGCGGTAAGGGATTACCGGCACCGGTCTCCTTACCGGTGCCCGGTATCCCTTACCGCCCACCTTGGAATGAGGGCCTATGTGTAAAGTACGTGTGAGACTTTAAAATAAGGAATGCATTACTGCTTAAATCTGCATGACCAGATGTGATATTATGATATAGCTTTGGCAATGATGGCTTTCTCAGGCCTCCACTGAACCTGGGACAAACTAATTTCTGTTCTCTTACACCAGAGAAACCCATTAAAACCCCCTTTTACAAAAACCAACTGTTCAAGGCCCCTGGATATTGAGATGGGGTATATACATAGACCCATCTCAGGGTCTTTATTCTTAAGGACTAATACATTTAAAATTCCAGCAAGGCCAAATCCATGGTCTTCTGCAAATATACAATCCTAGCTAAACACATGACAAAAGGCTCTGATTTCGAAACTCTCCAGTTTAAAAGTGCTGGCATGCACAAAGGATAAACGATTGCAGATGGAGCCATGACAGTCTAGGCAAGCTAAATAAGCCCTTATCAGCTGATTCAGTTCCATCATTAGCCACACACAAGCTCAGATATGTTTTCACATTTCCAGTTTCAAAACAAAGGTGCACACTTTGAATTTTAAAATGACATTTCTGATCCAAAATTCTATTTTCAAAATAACACAGCAATCACAACCATATGAACTCGAATCAAAAGAAAAGGGGTCTTGCAGCTGTGAGTTACCTCTCTATCAAACGAGTCCAACATCAATGTGTGTAGGATTATTCAAAGTTAATACAATTATACATGTTCTGAAATATGATCAACCTATGAAAATTAATGGGTTCATTCTCGGGAAGTGCCTGCCTATTAAGCAATCCAGTGGAAAGAGTTAACCAATCAATAGGTGTGAGGTAATGATGACTTAGTGTGGGAATAAATTACATTATAGAAGTGGAAAGACATGGGCTAGTGAATGAGGGAGGGCTATGATTTTGAAAACTGCTCTATAGGGGCAGTACCCTTGCTCCAAATGCAACATAGCTGAGCTTAAATATTATCCTTTGGTTTGGCCTCATCCATAAGGGAACTTTTACCTGAGGCCAGCTGACTGGGAATTCTGTGGGAGCACTTGAGGGTCTCTGCTAGTTTTTTGCCTAAATAATGATTCTAAAGTAAGTATAAAAATCACCCAATGTAATTGAATATAAGCCCTCTAGGCCCACTTCTCGGCTAATTCCCAGGAATGTGTGGACTGGGAGGTAACTTCCACCGAGGGGAGGTCATACCAAATAAAATGCTGGGGCATGTACAGTGGGAAATGCACTTTGCTTTCTCACTGTTTTCACTGTATTCAAAAGCAAGCCAGAATTCTTTTACATGGGAAAAGGTAGTGCTTCTGTGCAGATCAGCACAGCTTTTTATAAATCCAAAGCCAATTAAATGAAACCCTGCAGATTTTCAGAGGTGTTGTCTGACACCAAATTTGTGGAAGGGTGCACATTTTCACATTTCAGGATTGATTTGATTAAAAATTTGTGAATTGTGAAAACTATAGATATAGATATATAAGTAAAGTGGGAGGGGTATTTATTCCTTTTTTTAGATAAACATACAAGTATATTCCAATGTTAAGCATATTTATTTATTTATTAGAACATTATAAAAGTGTATTCCAATGTTGAGTGGGTGAGCCACTGCACTGTGTATTCTAAATTGATAGTACAGTGTCCCTAAACACATGCATAAGGGGTTTGATGCAAGTAACCAAAGCTTGTATTCAACTTCCATTCATATGCTAGAAACCCACAGCACCACATTCACGCATGGGGTAAATCCATTTCAAATGTATTTTACATTAATGTTATGTTTGCATTCAATCATCCTTTGATGCCTCTACTTGCTATTGATAGTGGAAACACTTAATGTTACATAAGAGATAAGAGGAGATGCAATTATGGAATTGGATTGTGTTATTTAGTAATTATATTGTCCTATTAGAATTAGATTTTAAAACATATTTGATAGATCTATTTTGTGACTGCATGGGTCATTAGTGAGAATTGCACAGGCAGGCAAATTCTTGTTTCTGAAAACCCATTATAAAAGCATTGATATTTTAAAGTCGTGACTTCCCCAGCATAAAGCTGGGGGACCAGATTTTCAAGTGATTTCATCTGAACAAGATAAAATGTTAATTCCTAATGCTGCCTGTTTCTTGTCACAAAATTATGGATGGGCAATGTATATTAGGGGGTGTTAAATTCACAATATCTACTTGATGACAAACAATTGTAATACACAAAATATCTTGACAGGTGCAAGAAGCTCAGGAACCCCGGAAAGAACCTCCTACATGTTAAGGCCTGCCAGAATTCGATATCTCTGATGTCCTGCTGAACTCCCTCATCCAGCAACAGCTACATATGCATTCTGATTTGTTAGGGGAAATCCCCTCTTCCCCCGGAATGCCTAACCTGTACAATGCCTTTCGAGGCAGCAAAAAAAGGGTTTCAGAACCCCTTGCATACCTGAAGCATCCGGGGTTGGGAACCCTCTGGGAAGGACTAAAGCAACACTCACCTTGGAATATTTTTGAACATTTGTTTGAGCAAGGCTTTTACCTTAGAAACGTTTGCCTTTTGCTTGTGTTCTCTCCGAGGGACCCTACCTCATGTTTAGTACCTGCAAATCTACCCACTCTTAGAGAGAAGAGCCATCCTGATTTATTTTTGTAAATTTTTATTTATTGTGTTTTTGGTTTCAAATTAAACCTTACACAAATCACAAAAAAGATATACATTTTTAAGTAAGCAAATGTCATCATTAGACTATTAAAAAAATGAGAACATATCAAAATATAGACTTTTCTTTAGATAAGAAAAACAATTTAATTGTTAATCTGGAAAAATTCTGGTTTGTATTTAAAGACAAAACAGTGTAGACAAAACCATGCAGTCAATAATACAATCAGTTTGAATAAGTCCTAAGTCCTAAGTCCTATAGGCATCGTACAAAAATTGGTATGACTCTATTTACCATACAAATATTATATCAAATACAAGGCCCAGCTCAAAAGGTTAAAAAATAAGACATTGTGAAAAACGTGCAATTTCACGAAGTTAAGAATAACAACCAATGGTACAACTGTTTAGGATAGAGTTCAAATCAAGAAATCCAGGAGGCGAGCCTCACATTTAAAAATAAAAGAGACAACGTACACGAGACATACATCAAGTAAAGAGGTGTGTTAAAAATCTGCAAAGTGCTAGTGTCAGAGAGACATTATCTCCCAGCATCATCCTAGCCCACAAAGCTTCACCCGCATCATGCAACGGTGAATATACAAATCTACCAAAGTACCTGTGTCTCTGTACAAATCTTTGCCCGCATTAAAAAAGGGGGAATGTACAAATCTACCAAAGTGCCTGTATCTCTGTGCAATAGTCAAAGTACAATGTTTTGGTGTCTCAAGTTCGTTTTCATCACCACACCACCAAAAAATTATTTTATCTTTAGTGATCCCCTATCTCGGCCCCAAGCGATCAAGTGTTGTAAGTTGATTTATTTTTAATTTAATATACCAATTTCTCATTTTGTTTCAAGGAAACAAATAGCTATATTTTCATAAAATTAACTGTTTCTGGATGCCTTTAGAATGTTCATATTATTAATAATATATAATTTCTCTATGGTTATGCACCAATCTCTATCATAAACTTTTTTCTTGACTTTCGTGGTGTGTACAACCAATTCGTGAACATCAGTTCCCATCTCAGACAAGAGCGAGTCAAAAGGATGAAGAAGTCATTCAAAGAGTGTGCTGTATTTTCAGTTACAATCCTCTTCAAGTCTCCAAATAAGTGAGTCGTAGGGCAATCATCTATTTTAGCACATGGAGATAACGTCTTCCAGTTTGCAAGAGCTTGAAGAGAGACTAACCCCAACTTGTACGCTAGACAGAATTAGGTATAGATGGTGTCAGGTCAAGAATCCTTTTCCCCATCCTTCCTTCCATGGTGTTTTTAAAGGGTGCCATGTATAAAAGAACCATTTCAATTGGGCAGAGATGGGGTGACATTCTTGATCTTAAATTCAGCTGGATAACCTTTTCTCGAGGAATTTTGTTGTATGTTAAAACCCAGATATTTAAAGGAAGTTACTCTCTCCAGTTTATAGTCACCAACCATCCAGATCATTGTTTTAGGTGATCTTTTGTTTGAAAATATTAAAATCTTCAACTTGCTTCGATTGGCTAGAAGGTTGTTTTCTATTGCATAAGATGTGAACATCAACAGTTTCCTATGTAAGCCAATTTGCGTTAGATTTTTAAAAAGCAAGTCATCTGCAAAAGCAGACCAGTCCAGTTTCAAATAACCAAATTCAACTGGAAATGCATTAATAGATTCCCATACATTGTTGATAGCTGATAGATGTAAATATTGAAAAGTAATGGAGCAAGAATGCAGCCCTGCCTGAGACCATTAAAAGTATCAATAGGGCGTGATAGAAGGCTGTCCGCCCTTAGTCTAGTCCTACCCTTAGTTTCCTCATGCAGAAGTACTATTAATTTCATCAAACATTCCGGAATACCCCAGGTTCTCAGTTTTATAATATATCATTGTTCATTTATTACGCACTTAATCCCAGTGAGTTGTTTCTAAGTGCGGGCTCAGGATTCAAACCTGTGTTGTGCTGTGTTGTGTTGCTTCCAAAACAAACACGTTGCCCCTGAGCTATCCTTCCTTACCCAAGCCCACAGTTTCACCCACAGCCTTTCACGCAGGATTTGATCAAAGGCCCTTGTCATATCCATACTAGCTAGGTATATTGGTGTAACCGTTGACCTCTTGGATAGTGCATGCAAATGTGCAAGTATGATTCAGTTGGCCGGGTCCATCCTGTATCTCTTTTTGTAAAATGGAATATTACTTGAGAAGTGCCATGAAGTTGGAAGTTTCTGATTCTAATTCCATATAGTATGGCAGACCTAGTTCCGGATAATGTTTCAATTTAATTGGTATTAGATGCCCTGGTTAACGCTGTTGCAACGCCTATCTAAAAGGGATATGAAGAGCAAAACTGACCCTAATGCTACAATGGATTTATTGTGGCTTGAGATTGTTAGCTATAAAGAAAATATTTAAAAAAGGCAGTTTGGGATTGTTATTCCCATTCTGTGTTCATCGGATGGTCAAGCAGTTCACGTGGGATTTGTTCTCAAAACCAATTGATTCACCCTCAAAGAGGTGTGCTTGGCCCATCCGAGGGCGTATTTTCATAAAAGCAATATAGAGATGGAGTGACTAGTACATATTGCATCTCTAGTTAGATATTGGTCTTGAATAAAGCATATAGGTGTGTTGCAACAGTGTTACTCAGGGCATCTAACGCCATGAAGGGAAAGTGTGTTCTTCCAATCAGGGTGATTGTTAGGGAACACAATAATAGTGTGATTAAGAATGATTTGTAAAATTGAAGACTTACCTGTCCTTTGTTTTGTGTGATATCTATATTTGTAGCTAACAGGAAGGCCAAATACCCCATTACGAAGTGAAATGTTAAGAAATGTTCAAATATCCCTGTATTGTTTTTAATTCAATTGGTGCCAGGCTTTGGATGTATTCATTTTTTAGATTGCCTTATCTATGTGCTCAATAGAGAGCACATTCCAATCTATAAAGTTCCCACTTCCCAAGGGTTGGGTGGGAATATATTTATCAGTCTTAGCGATTGTTTTGCTATAGTAAGCTACCCCTTTTGATTCTGGTATAATATTAATCTGGGTCTGTTGTTGGTTTTTAACTGTCTTATTTGTAAGTTCCCAGAATCTAGAAGAATTATTTCCCTTTAAAGATTAGAGTATATTTTGGCTGTCAGACACAAATATATCAGCCTTCATTCTCTAGATGAAATTTCTATATGTCTGGAGAGCCTTTTTCCCCCAGAGTTAAGGCTAAAGTGTCTGGGCCATGTAGACTCGATAAATGCTTGATTTTAGCCCTCTTTTTCTTATGTCGCTGTAGCAATCCTTTGACTGTACGCATGTACTTTCCCTATCATTTTAGATCAAATGTTGTATACAGTAGCTCTGTATCCATCGGACCCTAGAATAGAATCACCATTTAATGTATCATTGCGTCTCATCACAGTTCCCAATGCATTATGACATTTATTTATGAGGCTGTAATTCCATTTCACTTTCAATCCCCCACCGTGCGAAGACAAGAAGGCCACATGTTGCATTGAGAGGAAAGGGTCGAAGGGAATAATGGTGTGATCTCCATAGCCAATACATCCTATGTGCAGCCCAGAACAATTAAACACAAGAAATCCAGGGATGAAAACACGATCAATTCAGGAGGAGAGAGATACCCTTTTCCATGTCTCTATATTCACAAATTCTGGCTTCGACATAGGCGTGATGAGTGATAGTTCCCAAGAGGCCAAGGATTGGGACCATGAAACAGCCTTAGCCTTAGTAATAGAATTTACGTCATAGGAATCCAGTGACACTAAATCAGTACCTTCTATTAAGTAATCTGCACATTGAGAATTAAAATATCCAGCTATTACAATATTGTTTTGATGACCTTCCATCAGCTATGCTATTAAAATTCTGTTGACGCATTGCTGCATATTAATTATACCTTTTTTTGCAGGATTAAAATAGATCTCAATCAGTAGCATTTCATAGTGTTGGGAGTCATTTTGAGAAATTAAACTAACCGCCAGGAGATAATTATCAACCGTAGCTGGTAGGGAAGCATGTAGATTCCATTTTAGATTGATTGCTATGGTCAGCCCCCCCTCGCTCCCTCGATGGTCAACCTCGAAAGCCCTTACTTTCCTCACTAGAGAGTGTTGGAAACCCTTCCATAGGAAGTGGCTTGGTTAGCATAGTCTCTTGCAGCCTTATTATGTCAACGCGTGCAAATACACGGTTGTCTTTAGACACATTTGCTAAATTGAAACAAAACACAGCAATTCCAAGAGGAAATGTTTGAGGAATCAATGCTAAAGTTGAGATTTCGGGCCCCTTTAACCCAACTTATCGCCCTGTGCTGCCGTTAACCGTGACAAGTCTTCTTGGAGGTCTGTAGATTTAGATTTAGATTTGACATTTGTAGCTGTTCTCTGAGAATTAGTATCAAAAACTCTTTTAATAATAATTTTCCTGCTCCATCAGAAATTAAGTGTGATAAGTGCGCTGCATTAGTAAACTCCAAGACGTCAAGACCCAAAGACCTAAAATCATCCAAGCGGGCAACTATTTTAGAGTATAAGTGGGCCACTAATCTTTTGCTGCACGTCTGTGGTAAATCGACCCAATCAATACCACCAGAATAAATTAGTCAAAGTGCAGGAATGGCTGCAAAAATCCAAAGTAGGGTTGAACGATTTAAATGGATTGTCTCGTTGATAAGCCTTATTTTCTCAAAGCCTATTATTCTTTTGTTGAAAACTATGTTGTTGTTGATCACTGAATTTCTAGGAAAAGTAGGTAAACAGTCAAGACTACCCAGATCAAAGTCAGTTACCCAAACAATGGTTTTGTCATTTAGATCAGAGCAAACACAGGCCACGTCTGCCTCTTCAATGCCATGAACCAATGACCAATGAAGCCTGGGATATATCAGCAGTTGCCTGCTCCTCAGCTTCTAATTCTGTATTCCCAGATTTCTTTTTCGGATCATTGTGTATGAAAAAAGTTGTTAATGTTTCCCCTTCTTTTTCTTTGGTTTAGGCTTAGGGATGATTATAGCATCCGTCAACAAGGAAGATGAGCTTGAAGCCTCAATTATGTTGATGGTTCCTGACTGTGTCTTCAACCTCTGCTTCTAGCGGAAGAGATATACGAGATTTTCTAGAAGACCTGCTCCGATTATGATTACTGTTCGGTTGATTGTTAATTTTTTTGTTGTTGCTTTTGTTTTGTTACTTTTGGCTTCTTACTTTGAACAATGGGCGGTAGAGTAGAATCACCAACATCAGAGGGTCGCCCTGCCATCGACCCTGACAGTTTAGGAGTATACATGACCTTTTCTGGGGAGCAAAATACATCTGGAGATGCACTCAGTCAGCCTTGCATATCATTGCGTCGTTGACAAGACGTTGGCATGTTATGCAAGTTGCCAGCTGTTTTATGAAGTTCAAGAGCTCCAACATAAAGGTCTGTTACAACAGACCAATGGCCATAACTCCTTCATGACAGATGGTTCTCATTATTTTAATTATTCAGAATTAAAGCTAATTTTGAGGAATTGGACTGCACCATATTTTTAATATTGTCATACAACCTAACCAATGAAAGGAGTACAGTATCCAAGGCTGAAATCAATGAAGGACCCAGTGTGTCCATGGTATGATGTACCTTAAAACTTGGGTCTTAATTGTAATTTGCAGGCGTTGTTAACACTTCACCAACATTGGTTTCAAAGGCTAGGATGTGTGGGGTGGGACTTGGCTGGTTAATCTGTAAAATGTTTCGCCTACTTGCCTTGGTGTGAGATGATGAACCAGTGGCTTGATAGAGTTCATGGCACATGCTTAGGAATGATTCTTCTAAGACTAGAGTCTGGTGTCGCCTACTCCCACCAGCTTAAATGTCCCCTGGGGGATGGCTGGATGGAATTCAGTGATCTACCCCTGGGTGTCAGGCCAGAGTCCAGGGGACCTTTGTCAGAAAGTTTTGAAAATGTATCATTTATCAGTTTATTTGTAGTCACCACCGTTTTTATACGTGGCCCTAATAAAACCCGACCCTAATAAAACACTTGAAAAGAAATGTTGCCAGGATTGTGTGGCTTGTCGACCCTGTTACACTACGCGATAGCTGCCGTAGTGATAATTTAGATGGGGAGATGCAAGGACGGAGGCAATGCAGAAGCACTTCCATTGATGATATGATATGATATATGGCATTTCTAATGCGCCTGTACACAAGTGTTTCAAGGTGCATACACCACCTACATTGTCAAAAATATAAACCTGAACCTCTCACCCTCCTTCCTAACTCAGCAATAAGACCTCCAGACTAAAAGGAATACCTTTAGTCTATATGAAAGTCTCAATAAACACAGGCACATTTATGAAAATCATCAAGCTATGTCTGGGGGGCAACGCAATGCAATGTCTTCTTCACTGGGGGTTAGGTTTCAAAAGAAATCCAAAAGTTCAAAAGGAGGTAACAACAAAACAATACAATGGCCTCTTGCATCTTGGAGGGTGCAGGGTGTCCAAAAGGAATCAAGTAAAAATTGTGGTTCGACACTACGACTCGTGGTGTAGGGGGTTTAGCACAAATGATTCCCTCTATAAGGCCCTCTTGCCCTTGGTAGGTGTGTTGTGGTGGACACTTCCACTGCAGGTAAAATGCCCTTTTGGCCACTTAGATAATGGCTGTGATAAGGAGAGGGGTGGACGTGGAAGGGGAGGTGGTAACAGAATATTATGTATTGCTGTTGCAAATGTTTGCATTGCAGACAGAGCCAGCACCTGGTGAACCAGCAGACCAGTCAAGGGTGCATTTAACTGGGTATGCTTGAGACTGGCAACAAACCTGGTGTGCGAATGAATCATAACTCAGTATGAGTATTGAAGCAGGTGAGGAATCTATCTGATCTCAGTATGAGCACTGAAGCAGGTGAGGAATCTATCAGATCTCAGTATGAGCACTGAAGCAGGTGAGGAATCTATCGGATCTCAGTATGAGCACTGAAGCAGGCGAGCAATCTATTGGATCTCAGTATGAGCACTGAAGCAGGTGAGGAATCTATCAGATCTCAGTATGAGCACTGAAGCAGGTGAAGAATCTATTGAATCTCAATATGAGCACTGAAGCAGGTGAGGAATCTATCAGATCTCAGTATGAGCACTGAAGCAGGCAAGGAATCTATTGGATCTCAATATGAGCACTGAAGCAGGTGAGGAATCTATCAGATCTCAGTATGAGCACTGAAGCAGGTGGGGAATTTATCGGATCTCAGTATGACCACTGAAGCAGGCAAGGAATCTATCGGATCTCAATATGAGCACTGAAGCAGGTGGGGAATCTATCAGATCTCAGTATGAGCACTGAAGCAGGCAAGGAATCTATTGGATCTCAGTAGGAGCACTGATGAGCACTGAAGCAGGCAAGGAATCTATCGGATCTCAGTATGAGCACTGAAGCAGGCGAGGAATCTATCGGATCTCAGTAGGAGCACTGATGAGCACTGAAGCAGGCAAGGAATCTATCGGATCTCAGTATGAGCACTGAGACAGGTGAGGAATCTATTGGATCTCAGTATGAGCACTGAAGTAGATGAGGAATCTATTGGATCTCAGTATGAGCACTAAAGCAGGCGAGGAATCTATTGGATCTCAGTATGAGCACTGAAGCAGGTGACGGATCTGCTTCAGCATGCATTCTAACTGTGTGTGAACACCACCCCATCCATGGCCCCTTGTGACTGTCTTTTATTAATATAATGGTTTTGTACCTCCATCAGTATGAGCACTGAAGCACGTGAGGAATCTATCAGATCTCAATATGAGCACTGAAGCACGTGAGGAATCTATCAGATCTCAATATGAGCACTGAAGCACGTGAGGAATTTATCAGATCTCAATATGAGCACTGAAGCAGATGAAGAATCTATCAGATCTCAGTATGAGCACTGATGAGCACTGAAGCAGGCAAGGAATCTATTGGATCTCAGTATGAGCACTGAAGCAGGCGAGGAATCTATTGGATCTCAGTATGAGCACTGAAGCATGCGAGGAATCTATCATATCTCAGTATGAGCACTGTAGCAGGCGAGGAATCTATCAGATCTCAGTATGAGCACTGAAGCAGGTGAGGAATCTATTGGATCTCAGTATGAGCACTGATGAGCACTGAAGCAGGCGAGCAATCTATTGGATCTCAGTATGAGCACTGAAGCAGGCGAGGAATGTGACAGGGAACTTCTCTCGGAGAATCAGCGCCCTGCCAGAATAGACACGGCCAACGCAGTGAATATAGGAAGGAAATCAAAACAGAGGACGTCCATCAAAACCACAGACACTCACACATACCAATATGCTCACTCTCTCCTCTACACCAACAAACAATAGAATGTAACTATACCCCTCGATCAATTCGGCCTAGCTGCACACACAACTACTCACCTCCATGAAAACCTCAATAGTCTTTAGAACGCAGCTATACTCCATGATAAAAATCGGCCTAGCTGCACACACATCATACACAAGCGCCACCACTGCCAAAATGCAGACTCGAGGTCAATGGCTTTGCTGCACACATACTACTGACCTCAAATAGCCACTGCACCACGCCTACCATTAGAATGCAGCGACAGAACGTGCTACCCCCCTTTCTCCACTGAGCTGGACTACGGTCACTGAGGGCGTTCAACTCAGAGCGCTTTGAGATCATACCAACGGTATATAAGGCACTATACAAATGCATAATAACATAACATAACCTTAAAGGAACTTTAGATCAACTCCACAACCCTTTGCTCCCTCATCCTCCTCTGCCCATAACTTTCTCCCCACCACCCCCTGCACGCTCCTTTCCCTCTCCCCCTTTTCCGCTCCTCCTTTTCCGCTGTAAACACTGCGCCCACCGCCTCCTGCACTCTCTTTGCTGTTGTTGGATCAGAAAAATCTAATAAACTTCTCATGCACATAAAATGAGAACCAATCGTTAGAGATTCAAATTAAACTGAACACTTGCTGGTTGGATCAGGCCTTCAACCATTAGCATAGAACCTGCCTGGATTGGGATGGGTCAGGCCTTCAACCATTAGCATAGAACCTGCCTGGATTGGGATGGGTCAGGCCTTCAACCATTAGCATAGAACCTGCCTGGATTGGGATGGGTCAGGCCTTCAACCATTAGCATAGAACCTGCCTGGATTGGGATGGGTCAGTCCTTCAACCATTAGCATCGATCTTGCCTGGATTGGGATGGGTCAGTCCTTCAACCATTAGCATAGAACCTGCCTGGATTGGGATGGGTCAGGCCTTCAACCATTAGCATAGAACCTGCCTGGATTGGGATGGGTCAGGCCTTCAACCATTAGCATAGAACCTGCCTGGATTGGGATGGGTCAGGCCTTCAACCATTAGCATCGATCTTGCCTGGATTGGGATGGGTCAGTCCTTCAAACATTTGCATATATCCTGCCTGGATTGGGATGGGTCAGTCCTTAAACCATTAGCATAGATCCTGCCTGGATTGGAATGGGTCAGTCCTTCAAACATTTGCATATATCCTGCCTGGATTTGGATGGGTCAGTCCTTAAACCATTAGCATAGATCCTGCCTGGATTGGGATGAGTCAGTCCTTCAACCATTAGCATAGATCGTGTCTGGATTGGGATGGGTCAGTCCTTCAAATGTTAACATAGATCTTGCATGGATTGCGATGGGTCAGACCTTCAACCATTAGCATAGATCCTGCCTGGATTGGGATGGGTTAGTCCTTCAATCATTAGCATAGATCCTGCCTGGATTGGGATGGGTCAATCCTTCAACCATTAGCATAGATTCTGCCTGGATTGGGATGGGTCAGTCCTTCAACCATTAGCATCGATCCTGCCTGGTTTGGGATGGGTCCCTTTCATTTGCTGTAGACTGTATACATCTACCGGATATGTGTTGCCCCACACTACCCTCTGGCCCTGGGGATGAATCATCCCTACAGATGGAGTTAGGGTTATCACATTGTTCGGGAACCATTTAAGGCAAAGTTGAGCTTACCACATGAAACCATTGGGATGTCATGTTGATCCTGTTCTTTAGGAACCTACATTTTACACTGTGAATAATGGAGAGTGTTGCTTCTTCACGTTCCCTTCATTTCTCACCCCTCTCCTGCTCTGTGTTTTGAAGTGGCTTTATTGCAATTTGGGGCATTATAAAACTTCAGAAATATAATCCAAATCAATAAAGCATGTGTTCACTTTTCTGCCCCATAGAGGTATATGGCTAATTACTTGTGATGTACACCCCTCCGGCTCTAGGTTAAAAGTTTGAATGCCTTTTTTTCGACAGTAAAATGACCGAAAAAAAGGGTCGAATTTTTTTTTATTTTTATACCGCCTGTTTTCTTTTTATAAAAAAGTTTTTATGTATGCTAAACTTACAAAAAAATGTTAATAAATAAATTAAAAACATTTTTTCGGTCATTTGACCGGACCGGTCACCCACCCCTCCATTATCAATGCTCCCCTATGCGGGATGCACCACACAATCACCTGCACATTTTCAGCCACAGCATGGGTTGTGGTCATGGCTAGGAAATGCATGCAGTACGGCATGCCGTGTCTGTCTGTGTGGGTGCCCCATTCTCATTGATTTCTAACATGGGCGAAAGACCAATGGACAACTCATTCCCAAGATGCATTGCTCAGTATATTTATTGAAACAACAGAAAATAAAATAAGAGATATAAGGTTTATCAGAGGTCACAGGATTGGGATATCCAAATAATACGCAGTGATTAGCCTTATCTTGGCACTGTGGTCATTAGATCTTCCCTTGCTCCTATAAAATCAGCCTCCCTGGTAGATAAGGATCCACTCACAGTCTTTGGGATTTTAAGCACCCTGCACTTGTTTGATGTCTTTCTTGTCATACCTCTTCTCCTTGGCCTCTGTATTTACTGGTTCTAGCGCATCTGGTGTGTGAGTCATTAGAACGCGGGTCCGGTGTCAGACTCTTACTAGACTTCACCCTTTCATATTGTCTGGGCTGTGCCTGGGTGCTGCTTCTCCCCCTAAGCTAGAAGCCTTTCCAGGATGTTCGTCTTAACCAGCTTGTGCCTTTGCTGCCCTTCTTGTTGGCAGCCTCCTCCTCCTCTTTGTTGCTTCCTTCTTCATTTTTTCTAATCTTCATCTCATCTTTTTCCTCCTGGTTTGCTCTCTTTATCCCTCCACAACGTTCTGCAATGTTCTAGGCTGCACCTTTACCCTCCCTCCTTCGTTTCCTCTCCCTCCTGGTCTTAACCCTATCTCCTTCTCCTTCAAACTACTTGTCCACATCCCCTACACACTCCTTTCTCCTTGTCCGCTGTCAACTCCATCTGCACTCTCTTTTCGCCCATCCTGTTACTCTGCACTTTTCCTCCTCCCTGCACTGCCATGCACTACTCTCCACCTCACAGCCATATTCCATATTCCAGATTTCCACAACTCCATGTGACTCCTACCCCTTTTTATTCCATTGTGGGATAGGAAGTGAGGGGTCTGTATGTGTGTCAAAGATGTAACCGGGTGTTGGGATTAGGGTTTGGGTAAAAGAACTACATATTTTACATGTCAGATTAATTATTTAGTGGAGCACGTTGTGGCTCTGCTAGCCAAGCATACTTTAAGGGGCGCCACCACCTTTGATTGGTATTTGTAAACTGTTGCAGTCACAGCAGTTCCTCAGAGCCAGGTCCTCTCTTCTCAGACCCTGCAGGAGGACACCAAGTTATTGAATGAACATAACAACCCTGAAATGATAACAATATTCAGTTTAGCCAACATTGAACTTTCACAGGCGGAAACTTGGATCTTAACTAAAGGTTTATCCTTTGTACCGACAACACAGACAAACTGGTATGACTTGGAAATGGAGGCCTGCCGCTTTCTACGTATAGTCAGACTACATACTTTCTTTCAGGAGCATGTCACCGAAGAAGGAGAGGAAGATTCAGGATTACACACACACTCAACCTTCACACTCTCCGATTATCAAGTTCCGGGTGATCTCCTCACCTTTGAAAAATATATTATAGATGATCTCAAGAAACTGAAAACTACCAAGATGAAGACCTGTCGCAAGCTATCAAAAAATAAAGAAACGCACTCATTACTTTACAAAGCAATAAGAAGATTGTCATCAAACCCACGGACAAAGGGGGCGGCATAGTTATTATGTCCGACTCACAGTACAAACATATGGTGACAACATTACTAAATGACAGGGAAAGTTATAGAATTCTCAGTAAAGATCCCACCAAGGAACTACAACAGGAAATCCAAGGAACCGTCAACTATGCACTACAGCAGGACTGGATAACTGACAGAGAAGCAGATAAGCGCAAGGAAGAACCCCATGCTTTTATGCCCTCCCAAAGGTCCATAAGGATCCCCTTAACCCACCAGGGAGACCAATCGTCTCAGGCTGTGGGTCCATTCTGGTGCCCCTGTGCATGTTTATTGATACATTCCTGAAACCCCTTAGCACTCGTACAACTACATACCTGCGCGACACTATCCACACGATTAAGGTATTGGAACGGCTGGAATTCAATCCGGAACAACATGAGCTGGTGACAATGGACGCCAAGTCCCTGTACATCTGTATCCCGCAGGATGCAGCAATGAACTGCGTTAGGGAATGGCTTACGAGTGACCCCACACAGACGAAGGTCCCGGCCAACTTCATCTTGGAATTGATGACTATTGCACTGTGTAAGAACTTCTTTGTGTTCAACAATCAAACACATGTGCAAACTAAGGGTACGGCCATGGGTATGGCTTTCGCACTGTGTCTAGCAATTCTATATATGGCCAAGTATGAGAGCGCGTTCATCTTCTCAAACGTAAACAGATGTAAGCAATTTGTGAGACACTGGTATAGGTACATAGACAACGTCATCTTCATCTGGGAAGGAAATAAAGAGGAACTACAATAATTCTGGGAATGGATAAATGCATGCAGTGAACACATACAATTTACGATGGAACACAGTAACTGGGAGATCAATTTTTTGGATCTAATTATTCAGCATAATGATTTTGCACTGGAGTGGAACCATTTTCGAAAGCCCACAGATCGTAACACTGTACTCCACTACACAAGCAACCACCCGACTCATAACAAAGAAAACGTACCCTACGGACAATGTTTGCGTATATGTAGGAATTGCACATATTTAGCCGATTACTACAGACATGCAGACACTTGAACAACACACCTGAAGGCTCATGGATACCTGAAAAAGCAGTTGGACCATGCAAAGAAATGGGTGGGATTCACCAACCGGCACAATTTATTACAACCCAATGAGAACCTGACTACCAAAACTAGTGATCGCCTGACAGGTGTCATCACACATGGGACTCACACCTTCAAAATAAAGAAAATCATACAGAAATACTGGCCGCTCGTCAAACTCAATCTACCAGAGGAATCCATACCATGGTTTGCATACAAACAGGCAAAAACCATTTGGGAGTACTTAGTGCACTCCCTATATCGACAGGACACCACGAACATCGGCCTCTGGAACCTGAGTCCACTCAAAGGACACTTCCCTTGTGGAAGTTGCGTGGCATGTCAGTTCACTGTAAAAATGCAATCATTCCCGATAGGGACTATACAATGGCTACTCAAAGACCTCAAACATTGCAAAAGTAGCCAAGCAATCTACTGCATAAAATGTCCTTGCAGATTAAGATACATAGGACAATCTATGGGCACGGTCAACATAAGAATATCCGAGCATCGATCAAAAATCTGATGTAAGAATCTCACAGAACCTCTGGTTATTCATTACTTGGAAGCAAATCACACACCAAATGATATTCTATGGTGGGTGATAGAAAAAGTAAAATGAGGACCAAACACCCAGAGAAGCCTACTCGAGAAGGAATCCCGCTGGATACATCTGCTGGATACCTACAACCACTGTTTGAATGAGATCTTTCCGCCGGTCACACAAGACACTCTCACAGGGACTGTTGTTCCCTGTCTTTTTACTGACAGAGAGGACTGGCGCCCAACATTGACCACCACATAAGCACTTGGGGGGAAAGCACCAGCAGTATCAGTTCCTACAAATCATGGACAACCTGAATATGTCACCTCGGGACTACGCTAGAGGGGCCTGACTAGTTGCCTTGGCTCCGCCCTCTTTCTGATACACAGTATGGCAGTAGTAAGCATGTGTATGCATCATGCACCCTGAACATCATTATTATATAATATATTATATGAAAAACATCCTTGGAGGAGTTCCATTAACTGTCCAAATAGAGTGCGGAACACCAACAGGAATGGCATTGGTCTGATGCAAGAGGTTTATCTGAGCACATACTTTAGGGACAGTTAGCGGTGGACAATGCACAGCATGACAGAGACCCAGTTCAAACTGGGCATGTTAGTACACTTTGCCCCACCACGTATCTCAGCAGAACACGATGGCACGAAAATGCAGTCAAATGATGTACCACCCATTTGCCTCCAGAGCATGAATGTGATTTGCAACCTCAGAGCCCCCCATGCCCAGGAGGTAACTCGGGAAGACCCAGCTGGTGGATGTGAATTATTTGATGCTGACCATGGGTTTGATGCTGACCATGGGCTTCCATTCAAGTCGCATGCAACCATACATTCGGACTGCAGCATCACCATGGTAACAAGGCCGGCAATGACGCAGCCATCCTGCAACAGCCCTCTAGCATGTTTTTAGGACAACACAAACAGCAGACGACACAGCGCGGAACCGTCCATTGCAACTGCGAGCGAGTGCCGGTAAACTTAAGAACAGCATGCACGGAACGCAACAGGTATGTCCTACTAAAGCAACAACCATCGCAGCACCGATGGATTCACCACTGCATCAAGGGCTACACACACCAGGGGCCGATAACAACTGTAGCTATACACGTTCAGTCCCACCCCCCAAAGACAAGATATAAAGTCAGCCGGTCTGGTAACAACAGTGGCGGTAAATCCGCTGCCACCGTTGTTTCAGGACCAGTTGATTCCGAGTCCTTCAGGCGGGAGGTGTCCCTCCCGCCAGGTCTGACCTGGCAGGGGTAACACCACTCACCTGCAGGCGGACATGGAAACACTGGCTTTGTCATAGACGGAACCAGTGTTTCTATGGTCCCCATTTTATGGGACTCCATGGGAATGGGGATTTAAAGAATTACCGGGTCACTGGGGCTGTAATGCCCCAGTGATTCCGGCAATCATGGAGGCGGAATGGTATTACCGGTCTGGCGGCAGCCTACTGTTTTTTCCGGCACGGCTACAGCCGGACTCGTAATGAGGCCCAAAATCCTAGGCGCACAGCGCTCCCTCTCCATGAGGAACGCGAAGGCCAGATGGAGCTGACTATTTAAACAGTCAAATTTCTCCCTTGCAGAAATTACTTAGATGGGGATTATTCGCAGGAACACTGAACACTGAATATCTGAGTTAGATGGACCGAGCGACCCTTTAAAGCACGTCAACTACAAAAGGTACGTTCAGCCTCACTATTTTACTACCTCACACAGTGATAGGCAAGGCAACCCCACAAGAGGCCATGCATGGAAATAAATCCCCACCGGATAGTTCAGACCATGGATACACAAGATACCTGGACACATGCAAGCACTATAAAATACAAGAAAGACAGCCATAGACTTTTTCTTGCACACATTGTTATCACTAGAGTACGACCGGCTCAATTGTAATGGTAGACCATCCTTGTGTTTGATCCACACTACAGGAGCACAGGATCAACACAGAAGGGACACCTTTTACCCAAACCCAGTGCCTTACAGCAGATAGGTGCACCACGCGCATGAACAAAAAGATACAATGTTTTTGTAGCACCACTAGTCACCACGGCCCCCACAGCTTCAGTGCCTCTCCTTTGTCTGCCTGGGCCCAAGGAATGGGATACAGCACCGGTGGGTAAGTCAACCACTGGTAGCTAGAGGTTTATGATTGCCTTCAGTGCCTAGGACTTCCAGGCACATGATGTAGTATATACTCCCACTTACACACTTTATTTTCTAAAGGGTATTGAACTAGGCGCCCTGATGAAGGTGGCACAGAAAGTCCATAGACCGCCGAAACGTGATCAGCATGGGGACAAGGCAATCAGGAGTGCATAGCACCTGAACAACCAACTAGACATGTTCCCTATTTCTCACGTTGGCTAAAGTAAGACCCGGACAACCCTTTCTGCACTGACATAGGCAGATTACAGGACCAATGAACATTCCTGATAACCTTCTTTCAACTAACAAAGACAGACTACAGGTCTTCACAGTTTCTTCTATCCAATTTATAGGACTCTAGGATTAGGAACCTGTGGCAAACATTAAGGCTACAGGCCCCCAGCACCTGAATAAATCAATAGAGAGGATTGGAGGTTAGGAGATAACAGGACAGTTTCTAGCACAAACTTAAAAGAACCTTTCCCAAACAAGGGAAGGTATTGAAAGAAGAATATAGCCCTTTTTTCTTCTTCTTCCATTCTTATTTATACATTTGTCTGCACACGTTCAGTATATATTATAAGGATTTTGGATGGATCAATTTAATATGCATTTCTTGTTTTACTTTATGCATAGACATGAGTAACTTTCTCAAGACTCATGAGTATTCTCAGGAGGATAGCTCAGGGGCAACGTGCTCGCCTTGGAAGCAAGATGACACAGAGCAACACAGGTTTGATCCCTGGGTCTGCGCTTAGAAACCTCTTATAATCAATCATATCAATACCACTTTGTGTAATTCATTACCTGTTGATTATGTATTTACATTGTTTGTCAAGGGCATTAGATTGATGTTCTTATGACAGCCCGAAAGCAAATATTAAAATCATGTCCAATCTTTAATCAGAGTTTTGGACAATTACTATATGTCATACGCCTTATTTATTTATTTTTTACACATAGTAGTTTCTTAAATCTTTAATCTTTGGAGTACATACACCTGGATATACCTGGGATCTATAACTCAGAAGACCCAGCACCAAGAATGGGACAGCTAAATTTGAAGGGCCAGTCCTAAGCATATTCCTTTGAGAAGTACACAGAGGTACATCTTTATCTTGACCTCTCTCTTCTCAGGCCAGATGCTGTTATTTTGATGGACACCCGACTGCGTGAACTCAGTCGGGGAAGGGCCGTACTGGATTGTGCAAGTCCATTCCATCTTCTGTCCCAAAGCAAAGCAATCTCCCTCATCAGCGCTTTGGGCTACTCAGACTCTAGTGGTTGTGGGTCGGTGGCCTACTGCAGTCATTCCAGGGAGCCTGTCCTCAGAGTTCTCAAACAGGTGTCATGGTGCGGAGGGTGGCTGATATAATGGCCCAGATGTCCCTCTGAGCATTATTTCTTGACTGTGGCATATCTTAGCTCTGGGCTCCATAAGTGAGTTTGATCCTGGTCCTAGGCCTACTGAGGTGACTGCGCTAGCTATCCCGTGCTTCTCTATGAACCAGGTCTCAAAGGTGAATGTCTCGCTGACTGTTGGGGAATTAGATCTAATATTTATCTATTTTAGGCTGGTTACCCTCATGCTTTGGCAAGGTCTATTCTCCCTAGGGTGCTTGAGGATCTCTGAAGAGGGAACTCACATGAGAGTGGGGACAGACTGGGACCTCCATCACAATGGAAATGGCGGTTCACAGCTCATAGAGTGACACCTGTCCCACAACCGAGCCTCCAGTATGTGCCTTTGTCTCAGAATCCCCACATGCTATTGATGTGCCTGAGTCTGCACTCGTGTGAGCGATGTACGAAAAGTGGGGTCCACAAACTACACACTACTGATTGACTTTACCAATACTTTAATACATTCAGGAAAATTGCGATGGTGGTGGGCGCTGGGAAACCTGTGGAAAAAAGTCAAATGTCTTTCTGCAGAGTTTCCTGTATCCTCCCATTCTGTAATGGATCCACCACGTTACGCATGAACCCGGCAAGCGGGGAGAGTTTGTTAGATGGTCGGAGGTGGTGGAAGGAACGCGGGACGGACTAGTGGGAAACAAAAGAGCTCAAAACAAAGGGGAAGGGCCAGGTACCCAGGAAAAACTTAAGCAGGACGGACATGTGCCAGAGGGTGAACCCAGAAGGCTAGAACCCAGCAGCACCTCCAGTTAGGTGTACTCTAGACCAGACAGTGAGACCAGCCAATGGGAAGAGGTATAAGAGAGGGCAAGGGAGAGCAGGTCAAGCACAGGGAGCAGAGAAGGCAGAGGGGAAGAAACAGGACCGTCCCAGGAAGGAGCAGGCCAGAAGGAAAACCTTGTCACATTAACCGGATGTATCCAAGGCCATGCATTACATAGTTTTAGCGCATGAGTCCCCAATAAGATCACATCTAATCAGTCCTCAAAATTAGGTGCAGCAGCCCTAAATCCCAACAATGAGTTGAAACCTGTGGGTGGATGTAACCCTCTGGGACATCCAGGAGTTGGCAAGGAACTTGTAAAACTGTGGGACACTTTTGCTTTACCTTGGATGAGACCATCCTGGGACTTTGGTTTGGAAGAACATCACCTGGATACTTTGTTTTGTTTTTAAGAAAAACATCCTGACAATTTACTTTGATCCCATTTGGCTTCAGTTGGCTCACCATGTATGTAGCCCCCCCAAAAAACCTTCCAAGATATAATATGTGGGTTTCGTACACCTCTTGGTCCCATGAATATGTGACAACTGCCACTTGACCCACCTTATTTACTCTTTCCTTCAACCTCCATGTACGTTTTGGGGAAAATTCGAAATTGGATTTTGAAATACTATTTCATAATCAGAGAGGTCTTTCTCTTTTTTATAACTTTTTAAAAAACAACTCCATTGTGTTGATTCACTGCTTGAAGTAGTGTCAGTCATGGGAATCCAGGCAAACAAGGTTCCAGGCTGAACACTTTGTTATGCAATGAAACTATTTGGATCTTCACCCTATGCACAGGCAGCGGGGACCAGTGCTGGTGTGGCCATGTGAAAAAACATGCTAGTCGCCATCCCAATTGATGCCATGGACTGCGTTTGCTTCGGAGCAGGTGCAAACAAAGCTAAGGCAGATCACTGAGACGAGTCATCTCTGCAGAGAACGTCATACTGGGCTTTGGCGTTCCTGCACAGAGTGGGAAAGACCAAAGACCACCGTTGCATCAGATCTTGTCATCGTTTCTTAATGTCATCGAAGGTGATGGTGGTGCCAGCTACGGCCTTGGCATTGGTGCAGATGGCCTCCCACAGCCTGGCAGCAGCAGGGTCCTGGCCACTTTAGTCCCACAAAATCAATAATACTACTTTACAGTGCCATCCACCAGGACTAAGACTATCTTGGTTGAATTTTAACTTCCTGATCTTGGAAGCCATGTTCCTTGTGGATGCCTGTTAGAGCGGAGTGCAGCAGGTCAGGGAAGGTGGAGGCCACATGTCTTTGCTGAGTGTACAAGTAGTTGGGGTGTGTCACAAAGATGGGTAGGGTCAACATGAGTCAGAAACAAAGGTTGTGTGATTAATCAGTGGGATATTATGCTAGTTACAAGGTTTAGCCAAAGCGGGGAAATGAGAAAAAAAGAACCTTCCAAACAAAACAACAAAATCACTTCTGCTCTAATTTAATGGTGGAGTTTTTAGTTTGCATTAACCTTTCTAGATCCCCCCCCTGGTGGGGTTGATCACTTAACAGCCATTCCAAGTCTTGGGGTTTAGAGTGCCCCCCCACACTTCTTTTTGTCTCCTCTATTTGTAGGCTTTGGCCATCTTCCTCTCATTCTCTGTACAGAAAGTCCTGTCTATCTGCTTTTTAGCAGCGTTGCCGTGAGTGGACCTTTCACTGGGAAACCACTGCCTATGTTTCCCTACACCCTACGCCACTTGCAACTGCAAGCTAGGGAAAGGCGGCAGCTGGAATAAAAGTCAGGAGATCACTCCAGGCAACTGGTAAGATAACCTTCTCTATTCGTGTAGTGCCAGGATTCTTGCCACATCCCTCTCCTAGGTTCATTTCTCTGTTCTTGCATGCCGCGTCTTTGCCCTTCTCACCGACTGGTTGCAACAGTCCGGTGGCTAATGGTACCTCCCCAGCGCTGACTCGCCTTTGTCTATCTCCGCTTAGCTCCACGCTCCACCGTGCTCAAGTACAACCACATTTTGTAGACTTCCCCAGGACAGGCTTTGTCCTCCCCTGCTCCTCCTCCTCTGGTTCCCTATAAATGCACTCTCAAGAATCTTGGCTTTCCCTACTGTGTCCTTGCTGGTTTCTTTCTTCTGCCTCTTGAACATAATCCCCAACCTTCTTCTTGATGTTTCCTCCCACCTCAACCTGGATCAGTTCTTTCCCTTTGTCTTAGTGTTCTACAGTAGGCCCCTTCTGTGTCCCCTTTCTCATTCCTTTTGGGTATTTCTCCCAACCTCTTGCATAATCTCTTTCCCACTTCCTCTTTGGATCTCATGTGCCATCCCCTTGGCTGTACCTCCCAACCTCACTTGCAATGTTCTCTCTGTGGGATGTTTTTACCCATGCATCCGAGCCCTACCAAAAATAAAACTGTGCATTACTGGCATTGAAAACATCATGATGGCCAGAGCTTCCCAGAAAATGCCCAGGGAAATGCATGAAGAATAGGCTGCCACCCATTTTTGCCGATGTTATGGGCACAGAAGGGCACTGCCTAAAACCACCATTGGACTACCCACACAGTAGCCTGAAACCATTGGGAATGGCAATGCTGATTGCCAAAAGCAACCTAGAACTGTGGGGAATCCATTTTCTTAAATCCCAAAAATGGGTGCATTACCAATACTTACCACTATCAGAAAGCCGGCGTTTTAAAACAACACCAGACATTTGTGTAAAACTGAATAAATGAACCCAAAGCAGGCCAAAGAAAGACTTACTGAGAGGTGGATACAATGTAAAGTTATATTCTGAAGTGACTTGAAGGTTTATAACAAGACTGGCTGAGCTCTGCAGGTCTGCAGCGGCTTAAACTGAAACTGGATTTAAAATTACCAAAAATCGAAATGTGCAAATAAACTGAGGGACAGACTTGTGACTGCCACATAGTTTGTCACTGTTAAAATGTCATCGTTTTGAACTTAGAATCAGCATTCTAGCTGCATATGTAAAAATTGTTAGTTTTATTTCAATGCAGAAAACTGGGTAACTAAAAGTGACATTAGCTGGGGCCTGGCTTAAGGAACTGGATTCTGCTTGACAACTTCCCCCCAATTGGAGTGAAACTGGATCCACAGCAGTTCTCAGGCCTGGCTGCATTCTGAGGGGAGATTACCCCTCTCTGATTGAATTACCAAGGGACTGCTAGGGACTAAACAAAGGACCCAGGCAGAGGGTTTATTGAGGGGAGGTAATAAATGGATTCTTCTTGAACAATGGGCCTTCCAGGACTCAGGCAGATGGTTTATTGGGGAGGACTGTAAAACAGCTTCCTCTTGGCAGGAGCTGGGAGGGGCAGGGTCTCTGAGCTTGGCAGAAACTGGATAAACTGGTTTCTATACCATGTGAACTGAAAAGACACACCCCGGTTCGCCAGAATATGATTTTAAGAAAGATGGATAACTCATGGTGCGGACTTGTCAAAATTATCTAAATGATACCATAATTTTTGTGTTTTTTCTGTGCACGTTTTAAGACGCGTTGGGAATTTGTGTGATGTTCTGCGGCAAAACCCTGCTATTTATGTATACTACAGACTCTGTGTTTAAGCTAGAGACATGGGAATTTACTGGAGTATGTATGGACAGGCCGTGTATATGTGTATCATTTTTAATGAAAAACCAATATTGCAAAACCGGTTGAAAAACGCAAAATGTTGCCGTTTCTGAATGCAAGCTCTTAGAAACATCAGAGTTTGAACAGAGTATACCTCATGTGATACGTGATGGGTGCATGTAATTTTAGACAAATGTGTACCTGTGCAAATATGTATTTGGGTCAAATATAGATTGTGGGCAAACTGACCAGGGGAGGATCCTCTGACCCATAAAACCTACAGCATTACTCTGACACACATTTCCTTCCCCAATCAAAGCAGTGCGGAAAGCTTGACCAATGGGCAGTTGAAAGAGGGGCTGGCTAGTGATGCTGCACACACACCCACTTTCAAAAGACATAAAAAGAGCCACTGGAAGCGAGAGAGGACATTCAAATCTAGTTGCTGCAACGCGCTCTGCCGGACCATACAACATCCAGAAGATACCAGATTCAACACTTAGACTTTAAAACTCCAAAGAACTTGATTCAGAACTCAAAGCAAGGGCCTAAACCCACAAACTGAGAACTCTTCTCAGTAGGCCTCAGCATCCAGCAAACCTAACACCGGTAGCAGCATCCAGGAGCCGTGCAGATCAGCGCTGGGTCCAGAGAAAGCTGTGCAGAAAGATCCAGAAGCAGTGCTGTACCCAGAGAAAGCAGAGCATTATCCAGAACCAGAGAGCTGACCCAGATCACTGTGAAGTGCCGAGACCAGAACCGGAGTCCAGTCCAAAACCTGACCAGATCCGTGGCGAGGCATATTTCTAAAATATATTGTGAGTACCTAGCAGAACTGTGCAGAACCAATCTCTTAGTTAAAATAATCTAATCTAGACTATTTTAATCTCACCAGAACTGCCTCCTAGAAGTTGTCACCTGTCATTTTTAAAAGCTGTCACTTGTCATTTTCTAGCTGCAACCTGTAGCCTGTCGCTTTGAACTTTTAAAATTTCAAATCCGAAAAACTACCTTTATTTAATCGTCCGTATCTCTGGAACCGTTTGTGCTAGAAACTTGCTTTAACTTGCCTCTGAAAGCTTAGAATCTTAGCGTTTCAACAAACCTAGAACCGACTTGCTTCTCCTTATACTTTTGCCATAATCATGATTCACGCATTCGCAAATTTTACCGCGATTTGCGATTTGGTTAAAAATCCAGCCACGTGTAACCATCAGCAGTCATCTCTTTCCTTGCTAAAAATGAATTTGCCTCTTAATCACCATCTCTGAATCATTACTTAAGTGAGCCTGAACTCATCCCTAGTGTCTCTCACTCACCCTGAACCTCCTGAAGGGAATTAAAAGCATTTTCAGCATATTTCTTACTGCATTGTCACCATATTCAAAGCATTTTGCCTATGTTTCAAAACTCCTATCTGTTGTATAAACTGCTGGGGGGGAATTGAACTGAATTCTATTTGATTGCATTCCTAAGAACTGTGTGCTCCTCTTTTCATCTCCATCTCCTTACATTGCATAAAGGGGGGGTGAATTGTCCAAGAAAGTGATTACATTGTCTTTTGATGAAATCCTATCAAGTTATTTTCTGTACTGCATTGTCATTCCACATTACATCTATTTGAAACCGAAAAGTATTGTTGCTATCTTATCCATCCTATAACCACTCATCATTGATTATAAAGAAGTGTGCTAGTGCCAAACTATCCATTATTGATTACTGCTCAGATTAAGTGTGATATTCAATTATTAATTTATTATAAGGTGTGATATATATATTGTTTAAATTCTCAAATAAACCTTTTAAACTTGCAAAACAGAACTACTTCTTGGCTCAGTGGGGTCAGGGGGATTCCAAGAGAGGGGTGTTATATAGGGGTAGTCATCCAGAACTCATGAACTGGACATAAAGATATATCAATAAGGGTTTCCATTCAGTATCCCAGACTAGGCATTGACTTAGCTGTAGTGTTGAATTGAATCCTCTTACATCTCTTTCTTCCTCTGGGAACCTCCTACCTCCCTCCTCTTGGATGTTTCTTCCAACCTCTTGTGTGAGGCTCTTTCCTCCCTCCTCTCTCTTACTACCAGCCTGCAACCTCTCGCCAGACTCCTCCCACCTCGTCTCTCTGTACTTCCCTATCATGTTTCCCTGCACTCCTTTTGCCTCCACTTACCTCAAGCCTCCCACCTCCTCTTTCTTCACTCCTCCCATTTCCTCTATTCTCACTTCTTCCAACTCCTCTCGCCTCATCCCTTCCACCTCCTTCCTTCTCAATCCTCTCCACGAATTCCTTCTATTTCTTCATTTCTTGTGCCTCCTCTCGTTTCACTCGTTCTTCCTCGTCTCTCCTGTAGAGGTGGTCCCAAATAAAGCCTGCATTCCAGTCGCCCATTTTGAATACCAGGAACATTCACACCGAGATATGTGACGTATGAGGAGCAAATAAACCAGCAGAGAGCCGCAGTAGGGCTCTGCCCAGTGCCTGTCAGGATAACAACACCTGTTGAAGTACCGATACCTAGAAAACCATGGAAAGTAAGGTATCCATTGAGAAAGCCCTACCAGCAAATAAGACGAAATGAAGATTGCCTAAACGCTGTCCCGGAAGAAACCCAAAAGGCCTTAATTGAAGACGAATGGTGATGTCACGAAGGCCTGGACGGACTCGCAGATAGAAGGTTTGATGACAAAAGGATGACACAAGAGACGAAATGCCATGAATAAGGATATCGTGAACCTAAAGGGAGAGAACGATGTTGAAATATAAAGAAGCTTAAGCTGTAAAGCAGGATGAAGCCATTCAACCAGCTAACGCCTGTACATATGCTTGAAACCGCAAGAAAGCTAAGAAAACAGTGCGGCTTGCTATGCTAAGTAGAAGAATAGAGCGGCAAGCGCCATTATACACAATCTATCTCAAAACGAACCATGTTATATAAGTGCGAGTCCACTTTACACAGAAGCAGAATTAACTTAGGTTACTAGAGGTCAAACAGGAAAGGATTCGTATTCCAGCTAAAATGAGAAGAGATGGCTGAATCGAAACTCAGCAGAGGCAACGTGAGCCAGGAAGAGCCAAGGTCAGACCAATAGAGCGAACAGTAGCTTTGCGGAATCGGAATTAAGAACAGAAAGGAAGGCCGAGATAAGGAGGCGTAGGCAGGTGGCAAGCCGAATAAGAATTAAATGCACAAATTGAAGGAAACTAGGCAGATTCACAGTGTGAGCAGCACGTGACTATCCGAGTAAGAAGAAGCATGGGTTCACACCTACGCTTGGCTGTCACCCAGACAGAGATATCATAACTGTTCCTGACAAGAAGACACAGTTTCGAGGCCAACCACAGCCAATTAATTGACACAAAGCCACTAAAGTAATGATTGATTGAAGGGAGGCCGGGTGAATCTTGGGGCACCCTGCACCTGGCTGACCATTCTGCGTGCTGCTAAGTAAAGTGGAGATTTATGCATGGGGTTGAAGCCAACCCAATCACAAAGGACTAAATAATATAGGGTCCTATAGAGAGTAGAACCAATGGGATGTCGTACTCATAGTGACTTTTACAAGAGTAATGTTAGAAGGAAGGGCTTAGACGCCCACCTCATAGTGTTTATCCAATCCCCTCACTCTGTTACCAGATACAGATGTAGTACCTATAGTAAAGTTACCTTTTCCTAACCAATAGAATTGCAGGTTAACTTTTGAGCGTTACACGTCAACGATGACGAGTTTTGGGTATAAATGTTAATGTTTGTATGAAGTGGTTGGGTGTTGGGAGTTGAAGCGAGATGGACTATCGCATCACTGTTGATTTCCATGTTTCCCCGTTTTTTGTACTTGTCATTAAACGGACTCCCCTTTGCCAAACCATTGAGTTGTCCTTATTGATTGGTGTTGGAGTAAGAAAACCTGCACCCCCATCCATCTCAAGTTGCAGCTATCTTGTCATGTCGACTCTATAGGCCAGCCAAGGGTCTCCCCAGTACACTCCTACACCTCTTCCACCTTCTCGCTCCTCACTCCTTCCGCCTAATCTCGTCTCACTCCTTCAACCTCCTCTCTACTCAACCTCTTCCACCTTCTCTTTCCTCACTCCTTTCACCTCATTTATTCTACCTCCTCTCTCCTCCTCTTCCACCTTCTCTCTCCTCACTGCTTTCGCCTCCTCTCACCTCACTTCTTCTGCCTCCACTATCCTCATTTATTCCACCTCCTCTCGCCTCACTCCTTCTACCTCCTCTCGCCTCACTCCTTCTAACTCATCTCTTCTCCACCTCTTTCACCTTCTCTCTCCTCACTCTTTTCACCTTCTCTCACCTCACTCCTTCTGCCTCTTTTATCCTCCTCATTCAGTCTATCTTCTCTCTCCTTACCTCACTCCTTGCACACCCTCTTTCCTCTCCCCTTCATCTAATTTCCCCCACTTCTTCGTACTCCTCTTCTGCCTTCTCTGTTCTGCTCCACAACTCTCTGTCAATTGTTGTCCCCTCCATTCGCCCACACCGAAGCTAAGCTGTCTGCCAGTGCTAGAGGGCTCCTGCCCCTCTTCTTAAACGTCAGGTGGGAATAGGTGTGCGTGATGATTGTGCTTGCAATGAGAAATGAGCAATGGGTTCTGTTCATTGAATGCATCTGTGTATATAGAATGCCGTCCATCATATGTGTCAACACAGATCGGGCCTATTTTAGGCTCAGCCGCCATCTTGGGTGGCAGCCACAGTCTGTGTGATGCAGAGGTGAGCACCCTTTCACTCCCTCCTTGCTGGGAGTTCATGTTCCTGCCCCACACATGAGCCTGGCAACATGCCACCATCGCAGTCCTCAGTTTCAATAAGACTTTCTCCGACTGTCTCCCCCATGAGTTGTCTGCAATGGGGACCTCAAAGGCAGGCTTGGTCAAGGGTGTGTGGTTGATCTGCAAACTGCCATATTAGATTAATAGTTATGACACATGTATACGTCATGTGTGTATATAGTAACAGGCAGCACATACACACACCACCCTTCCCCCCTCACCTTTGTTCCCCTCACCGGCAAGTACAGAGGAAAACAAGGTACATGTACATGCATGGTAAAATTGCACACACACATTACACGCACATATGCACTCCGCGTCCATACACACAAACAGTTCTCATATTCTCATATACTGAGAGACGTGTAGTATATATACATATATATATATATATATTTTATATATGTGTACGAAGGCAGAAACACTATAAACCAGCATGAATGCACCCGCAGGTTCACCCTCCTCCCCCACACACACATACATATAAGAGATGGACACACCCACACACACACACACACACACACGCACACACAGTGTTATACAGTAGAGGGCGAATGCTCACAAAGGCACGCATGTTGTTGTCACCGGTGACGGCAACCCACAGCTATCTTTGAGATTCATCCGCGAAATACAAGCAGTCACCTGCCGTTCTCCCTTTGCTTTGGAACCTGTCTGCTGGGCCTGTAAGCCTGAATACCAATGAGGCCTCCTCGATCCTCCGGCAGAAGCCCCCGCTGAGCCTTTGTGGGCCGGTCAGCACTGAGCTGGTAGCAGAAGCGAGGCGCTCAGCAGGGCAGCATCAGGGGGTGCTGGATTAGCCGGCTGGTTAGGGAGGAGAATGGAAACATTGCAATCTCGTGCAGGGGTTTACTCTTTCAAGCCGCATGCAGCTGGTCGGCTTTGCACCTCCGCGGCATTGCTCTCAGGCATGTGTACATGCATTGTACGGCGCGCCGCGCCGCATGCCAGCCGGAGCCGACCTTGGTGCTTGTTTGGAGTATTCAGCAGCCGATGTCTAGTTACACGCATTACAGAGGACCTGGACACAAGCAACGGTGGAAACAACTTCAGATTCTGGGCATCGCTGAAAAGACTCAAGTACTGTTAGGGCGGCCCTGCTGCCTATAGGCAGGGATGTCACAAGGTGTGGTGAGGCCCAGGGAAAAATGTTTGGTGAGGCCCCCTTATGATTGTTTTGTACTGGGCCACCGGCGGCGGCGCCACAAACAGGAGGCGCGATAAATCTCCCATGGTGTGTGTGGAGGAACCCAAATATGGTTCATTATTATGACAGCAAATCAACTACAGCAAAGTTATGTTTCTCTACTGAAGACAAGTTCACTCCAGACTAACATTTTTACCATATACATAAATATATAGGATGGCATGATGGCAGGTGGTGCGTGATGCTAGCTTTAGGACTGCCCTGACCCTTTGTGCACATTAAAACACACATCATACACAGTGACAGGTAGATGATGTTCAGTGGTGGCTGATTAAGTTTTGAACTGAAGAAGCTTAAATGTTTGCACCAATTATGTGGGATTGCCAGAGCACAGTGAGGCAGCCCAAACCAACCAAGGGGTGCTTGAGAGAGTTTCTCGCCTCCAAAATTGTTTTAAAATAAATGAAAATGGTGCATTTTACAGCACTTTCTTTAAAATTAGGGTAAAAAGCCGTAGAGTTTGCAATTGGTTTTGTATGGTAGCACATGGACAAACCCAATAGATGTAAGTCACGAACCGTGCATAGGAGCATTTTCCATTGCATTTCATGCCACCTTTGCCCACAACATATGCCAGTATGAAAACATGTTCATTCTGGCTGTTCCCATACATGTCCATGTAGACTGCATCAATCTATTTTATTTATTTATTCAGCATATGTAAAGCGTGCCAAACCCAGAGGCATCTGGGTCAGTATTACCATATAAGGAATATATATCCAAACTAGCTGTGCACCATAAGTGATATTACTGGCTAGACTGCCCAATATTCAATGCTGGCCAGTCTAGCCACCTGATAACACTTATGTTTTCTTTACCTAGGCATGGCTGAAGATGAGTTGGTGCCCATTTCAACATGACGGTTGGGGGCCCCACATTGCTTAGAGCAGAAAACAGTCTGAGGTACCCGTGCGGTGCATAAATTATAATGCAGACAAAGAAATACAGCTAGGAGTTAATGGCCACTGATTATCACAAGACAGCTAGCAGGGAGCTGAAACACAATGCCCACTGAAAATCTTTAAATCCTCCTTTGTCAGGAGTTGGCTAATGGAGGAACCAGTGTTAAAAGGCAATGCGGTGATAACACTTCTGTATAGCCCAGGGAAGTGACCGCTGAAAGGGCTCCAGCAAACACAGCTGTAAGGCCAGCATTTCAAAGCGCTCAATTTAAGCCCCAGAATGAAAGGAATATAAAAAAAAATATATTACTGTGTTACAAAACTGCTGACTGGCAACATGGAGGCATTTGCAGGGGTCCCCCGAAGCCGCTTTCAACTGAAAGAGCTGAAAGGCCCTAGCAAGACAGCCAGCTAACATGGAGCTGAAACACTAAATGCTCACTGAAAATTTTTAAATCCTTTTGCCAGAAGTTGGCTGATGTGGAGGAACCAGTGTTAAAAGCCAATTAGGTGATAACATTTCTGTATACCCCAGGGAAGTGACAGCTGAAAGGGCTCCAGCAAACTCAGCTGTAAGGCGAGCATTTCAAACCGCTCATTTTAAGCCCCAGAACGAAAAGAATATAGAAAGTAATATATTGCTGTGTTACAAAACTGCTGACTAGCAACATGGGGGCATTTGCAGGGGTCCCCCAAAGCCACTTTCAACTGAAACAGCTGAAAGGCCCCAGCGAGACAGCCAGCTAGCAGGGAGCTGAAACACTAAATGCCCACTGAAAAGCTTTAAGTCCTCCTTTGCCAGCAAGTGGTTTATGTGGAGGAAATGGTGTCAAAAGGCAGCTTATAAGGCAAGCATTTCAAAGCACTAATTTCAAGCTCCAGTGACAGCCCTGCATAAGTCTCGGTACAGAAAGGTGCAACGTTGCAAGTTACATTGGTCATGGTATTGGCACTAGGGCTAACATTCATACTTTCAATGCATTTTCGCATCAGGGCAATGAATTGCCCAGTGAAAATGCCATGCCTTAATATCAATAGGACAATTATGGCCCTGGGGGCCACAACGCATTAAAAGAACACTTTTATTTTACTGGGGCAGTTTTTGCTTAAGCGCATAACTGCACTTGCACCAGGGTAAGTTTAATGAATCCTACTGTGTCTGCCTAGATTTCTAAGTTAAGCACGTACATGTAGTGTAAATGAGGTGCAACAACTTACATTTTTGACACTCAGTGAAAAAAATATTACAGGCATTCAAAGGTAAAAACGAAGGGTAAGGCTCATGATTGCCATGAGCCTTTCCATTCCAGGCATGGCCATGGAGGCCGGGGTACGAAAATACCTTTTTCTGAATATGCTTCCCACTCCCCACGCACACCACATTCATGTGTATGTTTTAGTGTGAACAACTGGGCATGTGCCAAAGTACCAAAGTATTGTCCGCCCGGCTCCCCCCCATGCTGCGTGTTGCGTCTAACTTAAAAAAAAAAAAATCTTTTTATTTATCTTCTCTTCTGCTACAGCCGGCAGCAAAGGACATCTCGCACAACGAAATGCCATCCAGACAGCCGCGAGGCCCCTCCTGAGCGCGAGGCCTGGGGCAGTCTGCCCCCCCTGCACTCCCCTCGTGACGGCCCTGCCTATAGGAAGAACTCCCTCTCCATCAATGAAATCTGACACCACAGAATAACCACTTTATAAACTATATGCTGGGAAACCTGTAAAGTTGCAAGCTACTAGCCAGCCATAAAAAGTCACTCTCCACACCAATTCTATCCATGCAGACAGCACAACATTTGTTAATCGCCACAAGTCAATTATCCCTAGCCAACGCCCACTGGCGCGGGCAATTTTTGCACTCTGCATATTAATCAGACAGCAGGTGTATATTATATAAATGAAGTATCTGTTGAGAATCAGGCCACTGCTTAAGCCATCTTTGAGCTATCTGTAATTAGAGGAAGAAACCAAAGCAGTTGTTAATTCTTCTGATGTCAATAAATTGAGGACTGTAGAGATGATAATTATAACAGCTATCATGACAGTGATTAGCAAGTAAGGATAATGATGTGTTATTTATACAGCGTTTTCACAAAATGTAAGTAGAACATATTTATACATGTATCATCCCGCCTTGCAGGGATTCGAACCTGCGACCAGCAGATGACACACAGATGGCAGTGGGGAGTGCGCAACCTGCTGAGCTATTTTACCAGCTATTAGTAGCTGACCCAGCAATGCAATCTCACATAGAAACAACACAATTATGATGCTCACACCTCCCCTGGCCCCCTTTCATGAGCCCCGGGACTTCCTGGCAGGTCAAAAGGTGCCAGCAGGGGAATTGCCTTTTTGACAAAAATAAAGTTGTGCCCAGAGTGGCTCACAGATCAGATGTTTTGTAGGTTCTGCCCGATGTTCTTTTACAATAATAATAAAGATTATCCCTGCTGTGGCGCAGGGAGTCTTGATTCTATTAAAGACACGGAGGTGAGCATTATGCTTCACGTTCTTTAATCTACTCCTCACAGAAGATTTTAAAATTTATTTGAAAAAAAAAATATCCAACTTCAAAAATCACAACAAAACTAAACCAAACTACACCTCCCAGCAACACATGGGCCTCCAGTAGTCCTCAAGTCCACTTCCTATTTTTGGACCACGTAAACACTTCCTCTTAAGGTCCCTTCCTGATTCTTTTAGATGCCACCCAACTGACATCCGAGCAACACTCCGAACAACAGTACTCTGCTAACTACAAGGTGAGTCTGATCCGAAACCAAATCCTGAATAGGTCCACAAAGCCCATCGGCACGCTCCCCAACAACTCCTTGGTACCGCCGCCTCGTAGGTGTTCAGTTTGTCTTTTGGTCCTCTCCAGTTAACCAACAACATGCATTATGGAGGGAATCAAACCGCAAAGTACCATAAAGACAGTCACTAAACATTGCTGGTCAACCACAAACGCTACGTACTAGCGCTCAAGGGTGGTGATAATCCTTGCCTACGTGTCTTTAATAGAATCAAGACTCACTGTGCTACAGCTGTGGTAATCTTCATTCTATCTCAAGACCGCAGGCGAGCATTATGCTTGTTCATAGCTCGACTCGCTATTGGCTTAAAATAAAATGTCTTAAACATAGCATTGCTAGACCAGTCCACCACCTTCAAAATATCCTGCAGGCTGGCTCCGGTCGCAAATGCTTTGGAAGTCATCGCACCTCTCAGCAAGTGGGCTCCAAAAACAGTGCTGTGTGCACCCGCCTGAGACATGACCTCTCGTACCCATCTGGCTATTGTTGCAGCGGCTACTGCCTTATATGATCTCCTATGCATAATGAGTAACTGAGCTACATCTTGTGGCCTCACCTCACTCTTTGGAGCTTCATACTCCTTAAAGCAGTTAGCCAAGCATAACTTTGGCCGCCCCTGAAAATAGGGATACAAGATGACTTTGGAATGGGTCTTCGTCCTTTTCGCTAGAGAGAAGCACACCCTGCCTGGAGTAAAGGTTTTCCTATCCACCGCAAGAGCTTTTACATCCGCCACACTTCTGCAGGAAACCAGACATAATAACTTGGCTAGCTTCCCCGACAGCTGGTGGTCCGATAGATCTTTATTCCATGGACTTTCCATAAAGTTGTAAAACCGTTGCGACATCCACAACTGCACATATTTTTGCTGGGGAGGGATACAAAAGTTCACGCCCTGCAGCCATCAAACCACCGCTGGTTGTATCCCGACGGGAGCTCCATCCACCGGCTCGTGCCCCGCCGAAATGGCAGACCTGTAAACTCCCACGTTCCTGAATGCTCTTCCACCCTCGGCTTGGGCTGCCAAGAAATTCAAAATCCGGACTACAGGTGCCAAAGCGGGATGAATACTGTGCCCACTGCACCATAGGCGCCATCTTCCCCAAGCCGCATCATAACTCTTGCGGCAGCTGGTGCCTGAAACTTGATAAAATCGGCAGGTCCCAAAGTGCTTGGCACACTGCATCTGTTCCTGACACCCTGTGAGCTAGCAGAGGCAGCTGACTCGTCCTCGTCAGGGGGTGCAGATTTCGCTGAGGGGTCTGTTTGGAGCTCCTGCCTGGGAGGAATCATTTGCGAGAATTCTGAAGAATGTTACAGCATAACTGGAAATCACGCTTGCAACTTCCAGTTTGGGTTTATCACTACTACCTCTGCCTTCTGCTGGCGAATCTTCGGCAGTGCTCAGTCCAGCATCACAAAGGGGGGGAAAGCATAATGCACTGTGACCAACCACGACTACAGAAACACGTCTGCTCCTTGTGCTTCTGGGTCCAGTCTCCAGCTGAACAATCTGGCTAACTGACTGTTCAATCTGGATGCAAACAGATCGGTGTCTAGGGGAGCCCACCATGCTGCTATTTGGACAAAGACCTCTTTGTGCAGCATCCAGTCACTGGAATTGTGTAGGTAGTGGGAGTTCCAATCTGCAACCACATTCTGGACTCTGGTACCTCCCAGGTGATTGATATAGCACACATAGAAAATGTTGTCCATCCGAAGAAGGATTCAACACTTTGGTTTTTCTTTCACAAATGCCTTCACTGCGAAAGAGCCTGAAAGCAATTCTAGACAACTGATGTCGAGGGCTATATCCTCTTGGGACCACTTTCCTCCTGTCTCCAGTTGGCCGCACCTTGCACCCCAGCCAGCTCTGCTCACGGTGGACTCTATTATCAAATCTGGGGCATCCCCAAAGATTGACAGACCTTTCCAGCCTTCCAGGTTCTGGAGCCATTCTAACTGTGACCTCCCTTCTGGATGCAGTGGCACTAGCTGATGATATCCCAGACCCTCTCGCAGATGTCGGATCTTCAACCTCTGCAGTGCCCTTTAATGCAAAGGGCCTGGGAAGATCGCTTGTTATAGAAGCCTCTAACAGTCCCACTGTTCTCACTAGAGCTAGTAACGAAATCCTGGCCTTCGCTAGCGCTGCTCTCAGCTCCTTCTTTATTGCCCTCATCTTGAGAGCTGGAAGCTCAGGGTCGCTTTTGTGGAGTCTACTGTGAATCCCAAAAACTCCATGCATTACCTGGGGACGAGTTTGGATTTCTCCTGATTTATCAGGAAATCCAGAGTGTCTTGGCTGCGAGCGTCTGCTTGTCATTTGCTAGCATGAGGATATCGTCCAGATTAATTATCATTCGGATACCGCTTTCTCTCATGGCCGTGGCACAGGTCTCATGATCTTTGTAAATGCCCAGGGTGCTGATGCGAGAGCGAAAGATAGGCAGCTGAACTGCCATATCTGCCCGTCCCATAGAAAACTCAGGTATTTGCAGTGCTCTCTGGCTATTGGGACCGCCAGGTAAGCATCTTCAGGTCTAACCACACTAGCCAATCTCCAGTCCGGAGAAGGCCCCTGAGCAGATGCACCCCCGTAAATTATCCACCCATTGAGTTCCTTGAGATTGATGACAGGCCTCACTTTCTCCTTTCTGGGCTCTAAGAACATGCCGCCGATAAAGGCTGCCTCTGCACTCTATGGCACCCTTGCTGGATAACTGAAGCAGATCCCCTTCCAGGAGTTCCAGCTCCTCTCGCCCCTGCACTAGCTGACTGCACCTGACACTGTGCAGAAGCTCTGCAGTAAATTCTAGTGTGAGCCCCTCTACGTCCTGGAGCAGCCAGGCATTGCTGCAAAGCCTCTGCCAACCTTCTAAAAACCCAGCTGTCCTTCCTCCCACTGGGGGATAATTGAGCCCACTCCTCACCTGATGGGGCTCCTTGGTGGCGGTAGTATTCTCTACCTCTGGGTCCTCGGCCACTGTGCCCACACGCCGGAAAGAAGGCATCTTGCTGCCACAATTCCCAGTAGTGTGATCTGTGGTTATGAGGTCTTTTCTGGGAATGGAAATGACTGGACGCACAACCTCTACTGCAGCCAGTCCTGGCAAAAAGTCTGGTGGGCAAAATCTTCTTGATGGAGGATTGCGCTTTCTCTAAGGCGGTGTAGGTGCCTACATACCTCTGCATCTCTTTGGCAAAAGCCTCGCCGAACAAGAGACCCGGCACTAGGTCTCCTAGTTTCAAGTCACTCTTTAGTAGGATACTTCTCCTTCTCTCTGAGGACAGGGCGCAATTTACGTTCCCCAGTAGACACAATGCTCTATACGCCCAATTAGCCAGAGTCTTTGGGTCGACTGGCTCACCCATGTCTCTCTCTCTCTCTCCGCTAGATCCATGATCTTTGCGATTGGTCCCACTAAATCCAGCACTTTCATTGGGCAGCCTTTCCCGCCTGGCCCATGCCTTTCCTAAGATCCCTGGAGGCCTTGTACACAAATGTAATCATTTTGTGTTCCAGTTCTGGCGTTTCTGCCATCTTTCTAGACAGGTCTGGTCTTGGACATTCCGATCGCATACGCAGCCTCATTTCCTTCTCAATTGGCTTGCAAAGTCTCGGTGTCGTGTAAGGGGTTACCCTCGGGGACGGCAGCCAGTCATTTCATCTGGGATGTACAATGGACTCCGGAGTCAAGAATATCCTTCAGCTCCTCTTTGGGCACCTCTAGGTGTTTCACTTTTGCTTTTCTCTTCCCACTTTTTGATCTCAGAGATGACCTTGAGTCTGACATGTCTGAGAATGATGACGAGTCCTTGTCGTCCCCTGTATTTTGCACCCCTGGGGAGAGTGGCAGGCGGCTCTGCACAGTCGAGTGCTTCATGAAAGACCCTTTATGCTTTTCGAAGGAGTTGACAGCCTCAGGATGGTTACTCTTAACCTCCTTCATAGGACCCGGGAGTTGTAGAGGCCTTCCTCTTGTAGGTCTGTTCTCTCTCCTTCTGCGCTACCTCTTTACAAGGTTGGTTAGAGGACGTGCTGATGTCGGCACCTGGACTGTACTTGCAGCCCTTCCCAATCAAGCACTCCAGTGCTTTTAACGTCTCATGAAGAGGGTGCACTCCTAGTGCCACTGCATTGACCAGGGAATCACCCAATACTCTTTTGAAACCGAGTGTGAGCTCAGTATCTTCCTCTGTCGTGCCCTGGTCCTGGCTCTCCCACCAGGCTTCTGGGGGTCCCGGGGTACGGGAGACCCCAACACCTCCCATCTTGCCCAAATGAATGCAGCAGAGTCCAGCAAGCAGCAAGTTGCAACTGTGGTTTATTTCTGGCCAGCAAACACACAGAAGTCCCTCCGTGCACTGAGAAAAACCCAGGGCAAAAAAAAAAAACTGTGTCTGGCTACAAGCTCCTTTTCTAAGACCCGGCAGCCTGCTGACATCACAACTTGGGTCTGTTGCCAAGGCATGTTTCACTAGGTTCTGAGTGACTGGCCACATATAGCTCCCATGTAGAAATCATTTCAATTTGCTTACGTTGTCAGAGGGGCTGGCGTTACTGTTCCCCATGAGCTAATTCTAAAATGTTGCATTGTGAAGTTCATCTGATGAAAATGTGTTCTCAGCTTTTATTTCTGTGTCATAATTATGTGTGAATCAACACTGTGTTCTGAGTGTGTTCGCATTCAAATGCAACAGGCAGGCATTCTTTGTTACACATTGTTGCAAATCATGTCTGGTTTTTCAGAGCTTGCCATTTCGTTCTCATAGAGAGGTCCTTGGCTGGCAGGCAGAGCTACTGAGTCACGTGCCCTGCCACCACACTCTGGGTCGAATTAGCTGTATTTAATGAGAATTATTGAAGCTGGGTGAGCTCGGTTCACTGTCCTTCAGAAGAAAAGAATTTCATCCTGTTACAAAAAAAAGAGTTTATCTGGTTGCACGACCTTGGCTGCTTCTGGATTTGCAAGGTGCATTCCTGAGGCCTGCACAAATCCCCCACAGCTGCTAAAACAAGTGTACTTGCTGTAGTTTTCATAAGGTAGTCATAACTTCCACTGTGCCATGGTAAACTGCATGTATTACTGAGTTTTATAGCGCTGCTAGGTGGTCCCAATACTTTTGCCTTTCCATAGGGTTAATTCATGTGAACATCTGCAAGCCTTAAAACAGGAATTCTTGTGTTTTGTAGATTGTGCATGGCGGTATTGCTGCAGTGAGGCTAATTAAGCATGACGTCTTAGCGCTTTTAATCAATACTGTCATTTAAAGTGTCTCTGCTGGTACCCAGAAGCTCTTCATCCACTCTGGGCAAGGTGTGTGTTACTTTTAGGTTGCAGTGTTGGTGAAGTGGGTGTCTTTCAGCATATTTGTCACCCATGGGCGCACTGGGACCTGGTGCAAAATGATGAGTGTGCTCCTTATTCTTCCTGCTGTTCTTTCCAGTTCATGCATCTGGGGCAAGGGGGGGCAGGAGTAGATTTCGAATGTTCCTCTTCAGCTGTGTATTGCTTCGGACCAGCTGCAGGAGTGTTTCCCTCTGCTGTACAGCTATCATGGGCTCCGAGCGCGATAATCACTCTACTGCACCTGCGCGAATGCACCAAAACCTTGCACAGGCGCAGTGAATACCAATGGTTGCCGGCAAATGGCTTTGGGGAAAAAAGGCATTACGGAGCACAGCCGCGGTCCCTTAAGTGAGCATGATGGGTTCTGCTCCTACAATGCTGTGTTCTGCTCCTACAATGCGGACAAACACCCACCCGCCCCCAGCAAAAATGCCATGCAATAGCATTTCTCTACAACACACCTTGCATAAACACATGCAGCAAAGATGACTTGCTAAAGGCACAAATTAACACAATCCGAACGTATACATCATACAGTGCTTGTGCTCGGCGCCCAAGCATCATAATATGTACAAACGAGCTCCATAATTTAGTGCTAATGAAATCATGGACTTATCTCTGTGGAGAGCAGAAAAGAACGAGGAAGGGACCCTAAGAGAAAGTACTTATGTGGTCCAAAGATAGGAAGTTGACTTGAGGACTAGTGGAGGCCCATGTGTTGCTGGGAGGTGTAGTTTGGTTTAGTTTTGTTGTGATTTTTGATGTTCAAAATAAAAATAATAACGTTTTAAATCTGCTGTGAGTAGTAGTATACAGAAAGTTAAGCATAATGCTCGCCTCCGGTCTAGACAAAGGATATCACATTTTTACATAGTGCCTCAAGCTGAATACCTTCTGCTTGAAAGCGCTGTGTTAATTAAATATTACTGATCTTGGACGCATGAAGGGTTGAGTTAGCGGAGAGCTATCTAACATTGTTAGAGCAATGTGGATCTCACTGTATATGCCAGGGGGGTGGGAAAGGGATGGGGAAAGAGTTGGGAGTTCTCTGTCCGATGCTGGATGAAGGACAGGAGGGAAGACTAGGTACTGTATTCTACTTTAGTATCGTTTGTCAACCTTCCCCATCCATTTAGGGGAAATCACAGTCACAATAGAAGGCTAAGACAGGGTGAAACACAAGAGAATGGCCTCACATAAGCTTCCAGGATTCCTAGAAAAGAACAAAATTATAATAATATCTGTTCTTTCTGTTCTTTGGAGGTGGGAACTAACCCGCAATACAGTGTACAATGAGGGTGTGTGGTTCACCCAAATGTATTTTGGACTATGAACTATATTAGATTCTACATCTTTCTCTTTATCATATTATTAATGTTTTATGCTTATATCCCTTTTTTTCTTACATTTTGTTAGTTTATACCGATCAATTCATTTTTTTGTGGTTATACTTGCTCCTGTGCAGATGGGTTTTGTGGGGTCTTGTAAGGACTTCAAGAGGGAATATGTGCTCTTTGAAACATTTGAGGTGGTTTAACATAGTTTTTTTAAAAAGGGAAAAGGTACAGAATTGCAGTAAATCTGTCACCAACACTGTTTGAGTTGATAACGTATTGTCCGCCACCATTAACAGATCACCAAATACTGAGATTGGTGTTGATTGGTAGTAACACATCCATTTTATCTCCAAATAATTCTCAGCCAGATTAGCACTCATAGTAAATCCTTCAAAATGCCCATGTAGTGCAAAATGGGGACTAACCCCACCCTTGCTTCACTCGTATTCTGGCTGTAATTTCAGACAGGCCGAGCAGCGGTAACGGTAAACAAGTTTAGCTGTAATAAGGCACAGAGTGTAGATTCTGTTCAATAGTTTGCTCAAAGGAAAGAGCTATTTCCTCAGAATTTGGGCAGGTACTTTCATCACTATTTTACAGCCACTGACACTGGAAATGTTGTCCAGACCACACCCGTACGAAGTTGGCCGGGGTGTGCTGAGATTTAATCACAAGTTGTTTGCCAAGCATGCAGTAATGTATGAATGCCTAGGTTCGCTGAAGCCAATTATAAGAGACACAAGAGATTATTAATAAATAAGAGAGATGTCAACCTCAGCTGTTGTTTTGCATTCTAGTACTTTTAGTTTGGACTTTTCCATTGAAAAGGTATGACTACAAAATCCAAATAAAAAGAACTGAAATAGTTACTTAATGTACACATGTCAGAACCTATCATCTGTAGAAGTTAAGACTCTTGCAAAAGAGGTATGATTGTTTGTGAGACTCTCGTGTGAGTCAATAATGTGAATCATACAAAATAAAACAAAACGGGGTTGGATTCAGAACTGCATAGTAGCAGATACCATAGCACAATGTACCATACCATAATATAGAAGAGACTGAGTTGCAATGAAATCTAGAAATAAAAATTACTTGCTACTAACACCTTAAACCTACTAATGTCTAACAATATTAAAGGCAACTCAATCCATAGCTCATTGGTGCAAATCATTGGTGCAAACTGGGCTTCTTCATGGGGCTGTAAGCACAGGATCATTGATGTTGGTTGGAAAATATAAGAACTGCTTTTGCGATGGATACGTGAGTGAGGAATCTGTTAAGTTATTCTGTTGTTTAAAGCTTCCACGCAGGAAGCTGAAAGGAAAGTTGTTTCAATTAGGCCATCCGCTCGCAGAGCTGAATTCTGTGTAAAAGGTGAAAGGAAAGTGACATGTGTTAACTCTGGAAGCTTCCAGGAGGTTTGACTATCCAGATGGGGTGGCTGGTTGATGGGATGACATCACTGTGAGAGGCAGGTATATTTGTATGCTTTCTGCAGGGGGATATACCTTGAAAAGAGGAGAGTTGGGAGCGTTTAAAAAGGTGCAGTGAGAAAAAGGCTGATTAGCTGTTTGCTGGGCTTTTTTCCTGCCAAAAGGGAGAAAGATTGCAGAAAAGAAGGGGTTTTCCGTGTGCAAGCACAGACCAGGCTGAGCGTGGTTGAGAAGCCTTCCATAGCAGAGAAGGAAGGAGCCTGACGGGGGAATCTGAGTGCAGCAGCCCAGGGAACCCAGACCCTGTCCTTCACTACCCTTGCAAAGCCTTCAGGCTTTTTTAGGTGAGCATTCCAGAAACAAGTGAGGATTGAGTGTGTGCATTTGAAACAGTGTGATCATTTTCTGCATACGGACAGTCAGTTACAAGCTGGGGGAAAATGAAAAGTAGATCAAAGGCTCACAGATAACACTATCTTTGTCTGTCAAGAACTGCATTGATCATTAAACGGTTACAGTGGACACCAGGACAGCCTTTTGTTCACCACATATTCCTATGCAAAATTAGCTGTCTGCAAAAAGAAATAAGCTGCCGCTCTCTAAAACTAAGAGCAACAGCTACCTCAAGGAGTCAAGGTTCAGATATAAAAAAAAGAAAGTGTGTGTTCTGCCAAGGTTAGAGGAGGAGAGGGGTGCAGTAATTTCACTGGGCAGAAGAAGGATCATTTCAGCTGGGGTGAGAGAGCAGAAAGTGTTCTAAAATTGAAGCTAGCTTAAATGCATTGCAGTTTTTTGATAGTTAATGCGTCGATAAACAAGTGTGCATTTCTTTGTTTTCAGCTTGCCGTCAATGTTCAATGTACAATGATGGCATGTCGTGCTTTCCTGTGTGTGTTTTTCTTCTGATCTGCAGACATTTATAAAGTATCCTATGAGCTAACGAAGGCTGTGTGTGCCGATTTTCTGCTTGACACATTATTTCTGTAAGCACAATCATGCTTTTCCCCATGTTATCGATGTATCATTTCTCAGGTCACCTGGTACCACCAATGCAATACAAATAAGGTAGAGAAATTGTGCCCCTCGTGAAACCCTAATTCTTGTTTTAGCTCCAGCAAGTGATCCCAAAGTCAGTCTAGCCTCACATAAATACCCTACAGATCCCTATAATAACAATATTTTATCCACAATCTCAAGACTGCCGCATGGCCAACCTAGCCATGGGGCTGTTGACTAATGTACAGTGGCTAAATTTAACCCACAGATTCCCCCAATGTTCTTATTCTTACATCAAACCTAGTATGAAAAGGCAGTGGAGAGTGGAGTTTGTTTCTCACTCTTTTTATTCAATGGAGAACATCCTGTTCTCTCTATATCGACCTGTAGTGGGTGGACTGGCGTCCATGTAGCTTTTGGGTTTCTGGGGTAGCTTTTGGGTTTCTGGGGTATAAAAGGGAGCGCCTTTCTTTCCTTCCCTGGTTTCCGGGATCATCTTTGAATACCTCTTCTTCCCGTCTCCAAGATGGAAGGAATTTGCATTAGTTGTTCTAAAGAGAGGAGTAAAAAGAGTTTAAGAAAATTCCGTTCCTTAGTTTGGGTTCTCTGAAAATTGCAAAGATATACCTTATCACCTACCTCATATTATTTTTTCATGGTTTTCAAGTAATAGTATAATTTCATCCCTTCATCCGATTTTTCTAAGTTGTGCTGGAGATGAGCAAAAGCGTGCTGAGGTGTTTCCCTAGATTCCCAATGTACTCTGAGTGGTGGACACGTTAATAGGCCTCTGTATCGGAGTTCTATAGAGCAGATGCTGAAGAAACACCATTTCACATCTGGTTATCAGTTCAAATGGACATATTTTAATTACAGAAGCTGGGGCAGAACTAAGAGCCATCAGGACAAGCGGTAATCGAATGTACCAACTGGGTCCAGAGTCAGCCATAAACTTCTTCAGTATGGTTACAGTGGTCTTATTGTGTCTCTTAACCCCTCTGCTTATTGCCAGGTGGTAAGCTATGTGGAGTTTTCTTTTTACCCCTAGAATCTTCTGCATCTTGATCATCACCTCGCTGGTAAAATGACTTCCTCTATCCCACTCAATCCTTTGTGGAAGGTCGAAACGAGAGAAGATGTGGTTAATCATTAGTGTGGCAGCTGTCTCTGCCTTACAGTTTGGGACAGGAAGACATTCTACCCGCTTTGTAAACAAGCATTTTACAGTCAACATATACTGGTTTCCTCTAAAGAAGTGAATCACTGGCAGGAGGAATTCGATTTGCAAATCTGACCAAGGCAGTTTTATTCCTCTTTACTGTAGGGGAGCTCAGTGTGTGGGCACATTGGGCTTGAATTGAACACACACAAGACATCCCTTCAAAGAGGTGCTGAGATCCTGGCTGATATGTGGTCAGCAGGCAACTTCTTGCAAGATTTCTAATGTCTTTTGAAAACCCCTATGACCGGCAGCAGACACAACATGGGAATGATTCAACATCAGGCTCCGGAATGAGGTAGGTATCCCCCATTTGTCCCATCCAGATCTTGATCTCCGTACCAACAATCCATCTTGAATATGGAACATTTTGTAAAATGTCATCAACACCCAAAGAGTCTGTTTTCCGGTATAATCCATTTCCATAAGAGGAATGCCCACTGGGTATTCAATGTGTTGATCGAATTTCCCAATAATAGGATCCTCTTTTTGTGCACTGATCAAATCTGCATCCGGGTTGTCTTTACTCCACTGAGCAGTTGAGAGTTCACTGTTTGCATGGGTTTGAGATCTGGTCACAGCTGTAACTTGGATTTCACCCAGTCAGGATTCAGTATCTATGAAATCCCCCTGCAGAGCTCCGGTTTTAGCAAACTGGGTAATTCCCAGTCTTATCCAGACCCTTTTTCCAAAAGATGGTCATCTCATAAAAGGTCACCAGATTATCAATGGAGTGGACCAGTTTCCCATCTTTTAAGGGTTTATTGTTAGCACAACGCATGCCTCTATTCTTCCAGCTTATCAGGTGTTCCACAAACCCGTTCCTGCGATAGTCAGAGTCACTGATTATCACCAGTTCTTTGAGTTGGTGGTGTACTGCAGTGAAGATGGCTTGATGAATGGCCATCAACTCCGCCACCTGACAACTTCTGGGTCCTATTTGGTAACCCGCAGAGGGCCCAGGGTACCATTAGCCCAGGCATTCTCAATGCCCGCCACTAGTTCTTTTTCCCCATTATTGACATTATGGTAAGAGTACACGTCCACATAAACTGTAGGTATCCCCTGATAAGTGTGTTCTTCATAAACCTTGTGTGGGGAGATTAGGAACACCTGCATATTGTCTTTGGTTATTAGACTTTCACCCCCAAGACAGTTTTTTGAACACAAACATACAAGTCTGCCAATCCTTGCGTTAGAGGACTCTTCTTGTTTTGACCAGACCTGACACAAGAAAGCCTTGCATGGACACAATCCAGGAAGTAATTCTTGAATTAGGTACATTACCAGCCTGTATTCTATCACTTTGTAAGTATTGCAGGGATTGGCGAGGAGTCTCCACAATGATGTGTTCCCCCTGGATAAACGGGCAGTAGTTTTTCTATGCCCATACTGTTGCCAGGAGTACCAGGAGTGCCTTTTCACAATCATTGAATTTCTCCTACAGGACAAAGTTTTGCTCGCGTACGAGATAACTTTATTGATCTTGTCATGCTTTTGATATAATATGCTCTCAGGCAGGTACCTAAAAACCCTGTGTCTAAGAAGAACTCCTTATTTTTAATTGGGTAAGCCAGTCAAGGATCTTGGGAAAGGCTTCTTTTCTGTTTAACTGCCTCGGAATGTTCCGGACCCCACTCCCACTTGACTCTGGCCTTTAGTAAATAGACCAGGAGTCCAGTGATCTCTGCGTAGTCTACAATGAACTTTTGAATGTAATTAGTGAGTCCAAGAAGGCTTCTCAACCAGAGTGGTTGCATTTTTTTATCTCTATAATGCCTCCACATTCTTAGCCTGGGGGCTAAGCACCTCAGGGGTGATTTCATGTCTAAGAAAGTTAACTCTGGTCTTACACCATTGTGCCTTGTGAAAGAACAATTTTTCTCCAGCTTTAATCAACTGGGCCAGAACATAGCATATTTTTGCAATATGCTCATCCACAGTTGAGCTCTTGATCAATACATCATCTACATAGGCCATGTATCCACCTACGCACAAGTTGGGTAGGGCCTTGTGAAGCAACATATTGAACACATTTCTGGAGTTTATATATCCAAAGGGTGTTTGGGTCCACGTATTCTGCTGCCCCCCAAAGGTAAAGGCAAACTTGTACTGGTCTACCCTTCCTTACTCACATGTACTGTCCAGTAACACTTGGTCCAGTGGTGTAGCACAAACCTTTACCACCCCCCCCGAAATGTAGGTTTTGTTGCACACCTGAACACAAGCACACACACCATTCACCATACACATAGACGCACACCCAGCCACCCATACATTTCAGTGTGCACCCTTTCATCATACAGGCACACCCAGGCAGCACCCATACAATAAAGTGTGCACCCTTTCACCGTACAGGCACACGCACCCAGGCAGCCACCCATGCATGTCCTCTAGGGACAAGGCCATAGATGTTCCTTCTGCATCTGACACTGCCTCCAGTTCTGGGAAGGGGACAGGGTCCGCTGATAAGCTGCTGATGCCTTGAGTTGGGCTGATCTCTCTCTTCAATCACCACCTCCGGCTCTCCATAGGAGAGGTAGCCGATTGTCTGAAGTTTTAGCACTCAGCACCAAAAGGAGACAAAAACTACATAAAGAACATCTTTTGGTCACCAATTTTCTGCGTGTAAATAAAGATCCCAAGAGTGATGCCAGTGTTGCCTGCCCCCTGTCACCCTTATCCATGCTGCCTCAGCTAAAGGCACTAGATCTTTGTGATACTCAGGGAGGCACCAACAGGGTATCATTTGCGGACAAGGAGCCATACAAACAGAAGGCCTTGGTCCTATGGACGACTAGACTATGTTTACTCAGCCACCAAAGCAAGGGGAGCAGTCAGAAGAACTGACTGTTGTAAGCATAAAGAAGGGTTTGGGTGACCCCAATTCACCAGAAAACGGGTTGCTTTTTAAGGACCATATGTTATGGGGTTTAGCAGGCTGCTCAAATTTTGAAGAACTTGAATCCTGGGTAGTCTCTGCTGGTCAAAACGTGTCTCTGCTACAAACTCCAAACGTGCAGAAGCCCACCCAAACTGATCCTAAAGTAATGGCTACATCCTCAAAAACCTCCCCTCGTCAGAACGGGACTCATCAGGGCTGCAAAGAGTCCCTACAGAGTATCCCCACTTAGCTTTGTCCCTGCAAGCAAAGGCAGTTCCTCCTATCCTTTGCGCAGGGGGTGTTGTTCCCTTGCAGGGTATCCCACCTCCTTCTACGCCCGTTTTACCACCGGTGCCCCCATTCTCCAATGATAGTCGATACAAAAAATCAGCTTTGGTTACAATTATGGATTTTACTTCAAGGAACTTTATTATGGATCCCAGAAACATCATTAAAACGAACGTGGACAAGCCAAAACAATTTGAATCCAGGGAATTGCTCAAGAACAAAGTTTTAGCCTGGCTTAACCAAACATTAGGTCCCAATTGCGTCAGAACTCAGGATTTGAAAGTCCTCCGTCGCCTACACGTTGATAAGTTGTGTACGGTGGACAATACAGACTGTATCATTATTGGGTGTGGCTCTAGTAATTTGCCATTGTTTTTTAACAGAATTTCATATGTACAGGACATGTTCTCGTCCACTAAGCTCAGAATTGTGCTCAACTGATTTCTATATCTCATGCTTCTTTCTTACCTTATTTTTCCCTTTAGTTGTCTTCATTGGATCTCTGTTTTAAATCTGTTTAGCCGTTTTAGATTATTGTTTTGCTGTAGGCCATTGATTTTCTGTATTTGTTTGTATTTATCAGCACCCTCATGCCTCAGGGTCAATGGTGCGCGGTATAAATAAAATCAAAATCAAAATCAAAATCAAATGTACGTGTGCACCATTTCACCACACAGGCACACACACACATCCCGCCAACCATACATTTAAGTGTGCACTCTTTCACCATAAACTCACATAGGCAGCCACCTATACATTTAAGTGTGCACCCTTTCTCCATACGCTCACGCACGCACACCCAGGCAGCCACCCATACACATAATGCACTCACTCTTTCATGCACATTACTATATATATATACACACACACACACACACACACACTTCCATGCACGGTCACACATTTAAAGAGAATACATGTTCTTACCTTTAATCCTTTGGACCCGGGAACAAGGCCTTCCGCTCCCTGCAGCATTCAGGAATGTGTGTTCCCATCATCTGCAGAGGATCTTGGGGCCTCCATGTCATGGGGTGGAGGGGAGCCCTATTACTTCCGAAAATAAATTGTTTCTTTTTGAAGTCACTCTGATAAAGAAATTATTTGCGTTAAAGCACCGAACCATAACAGAAATGATTTCTTTATGAAGGCAGAGTGACTTCAAAGGGAAACCATTTCTTTTTTAAGTTATAGGTCTTCCACAACCCCATGACATGGTGGCCTCCAACCTGGAGGCCTCCATGTCGTGGGGTGGGGACCGCCCGCGGACATCAAAAAGAAATAGTTTATTTTTAAAGTCACTCTGCCTTCATAAAGAAATTATTTCTGCTGTAACAGAAATAATTTCTTATGAACCCAGTGACTTCAAAAATAAACAATTTCATTATTTTCTTTGAGGGGCCCCCCTCCCAGAACATACACTGGCGGGGCCCTCTGCATCTCAGGGGCTGTGGAGTCCCCTGCTACACCAGTTTGTTGGTCAAATCAATCTGCACGTAGTCTCCATTGCCCATTGGGTGGGTCGTTCAATTCAAGGTCCTAAATAGGCAGCACTATACTCCAGCTAAAATGGCCACATTTTCAGGGGGACACTCAGGGGAATGCCCTAAATGCAAAACAGTCCAGGCAGGGTCCTATCACATGTATTGGGAATACCCTCTAATAGTTACATTTTGGAAAGAGGTGGCAGAAATATTGGAAGAGATAACACAGATCCCTGCGACCCTATCTCCGCTAAAATACCTATTCGGGGACATTGGTAAACAGGCCGAAACAACTAGGAGATTATTCAATGTATCCTGTGCAGTAGCCAAAAGATGTATATTGAAATGTTGGACAAACCCCTTTCCACCTAAAATTGAGCACTTTCTCAGTGATCTGACCTATGTAAATGAATGCGAGGAACAATATACATTGACTGTAACATCAAGTAGCCCCCCAAAAGACATATGGGCCTGCAACTAATCCAGAACGGGATTGCAAGACTTATCCTTGGCCTCAAGCCTGGGGACTGCATCTCTCCTGCCTTGAAATCTCTCCGCTGACTCCCGGTGGTGACAAGGATCAACTTCAAGACCCTCTGCATTGTCCACAAGGCTTTCTGGAGTCAGGGCTCTCACTATATCCAACTCTCTTGCCTAAATACTTTCCAGAAAACTGTCAGAAACTTCTCCAAGCAGAGAGTGCGGGTAGATCCCTCTCATCTGCAGGTGCCTCCCTCTGGAATGGTCGTCTTGCTCCACTCAAACTTGAGCAAGACCACCTGACGTTACGGAAGCGACTCAAGACCTTCCTTTTCTCCTCTTCCTTCTCGCTCTCAATTTCTTGCTAACGTACCTGTCTGCTGTGCTGACTCGTTGCTTGATACCCTCAGAGTCTCACTGACCAGTCTTCCTTGCACTGCCTCCTGTCCTAGCCACATGTAGGGGTTGAAACTGTTACTCCTACAGCCCCTTTGTCTCCTTGCTCTTACCCAGAGCTGCACTGTCCTGACTGCACTTACTCAAAGCCATTCTGCCCTGATCGCTCTTACCCTTACCTGTCCCTTGTACTTCCCCCTCTCCCTTCCCCCTGCACTTCTCGTTGTCATACTTGCACGATCCGAATGTCACAAGGCCTATGTATGATTGTTTGTCTTGTCTTCCCTCTGTCTCCCCTCCCTTGTCCTGTGGCGCCTAGCAACACCTGTGTGCAGGCGCGTTATAAATATCATATCATATCACCCAATAAGGGCATGAAGAATAATACACCAAGAAATTACCCCCATGATGGGTACAAATCTTTTCTGGTGGAACACCGTCACTGGTGTCAGAAATGTGTGCAATGTTGGGCATGGCCCGTCATTCCAATAGAGGTGGCCGTGCCCAAAGTAATACTTTAAGGGTTTCTGTTATCCACCAACAATCGTATGGTGCTACGCACACTATACGAAAGCAACTTGTTGCTTTGTTTTCAGTCTGGGCAGCACAAGTGCTACGACTACCGTGATGTGTGTATTTAGTTGCCACAAATCCATTTATATTAAAATAAAAGTGTTGCAAAACATAGCTTTGTGCTGCAGTATTAATCTTTTCATGCTGATTTTTTTTTTAAAATCAACATTACTATAACAACATTACTATAATTACTATAATCTGGTTAGGTCTGTAACATATCCGCTGATGCGCTCTGCCATTCTGAAAAGTTCTGCTATGCCATGGCCTGTTGCCCACTAAAGTAGCACGCCCTGCATGATGCCCCGAGCATGAAAACATGATTATGCTACTTAAGCTTGCATGCTGCTTCCTGTCTAGCTTAGTTTGGCTAGTATATCAAGCTCTGTATCGTACCTCCCAACTGCCCGTTACTGCAAGCCATGTGTGATCTTTTCTTGCCAAGGTGCCAGGCTCGCCACAGAGCCTTAGTGCATGGCAATTATCTGCACATTGTCTCTCTTTGCTAATGAGCTCTGGTGGTGCATGCAAATATTCGCTTAACCAAGCCAGAAAGATTTTCAAGCATCTGTGTGGCTATAAGAATGCCCATACCTCTAAATTGGAGCAGCGGTGGTCTTATAAAATAGACATTTCTTGAACATTATCAAGCAGCAACCCCCAATACTGCTGTGTTTCAGTAGCTCACTGGAACCTGCCCCTCACAACTTCACAGTAGTGACTGACAAGCTAAACAATCTACCAATAATTCCATCGAAGAGCCACTTTGAGCGAAACCAGCATTTTCTTTGTATTTACTTCCTCCCAGAGAGTTCTCTCTAGGCTGGACTACTGCAACAGCCTCTTTCCAAATCTGCCTGCCTCTACTCTCCGTCCTTGTCAACTCATTCTGAACAAAACTGCGAGACTTGTCCTTGGCCTCAAGCCCAGGGATCATATCTCTCCAGCTCTGAAATCCCTTCACTGGCTCACAGTGGTGGCAAGGATCAAGTTCAAGACCCTTTGCATTGTCCACAAGGCCTTCTGGGGCCAGGCACCACACTACCTCCAACTCTCTCTTTCTAAATGCATGCCTTCTCGAGCTCTCCGCTCTATCACCTCCACCTCTTTGACGGTCAGGTGCTTCTCTAAGCAAAGAGTTGGGGGCACATCTTTTTCTTCTCCCTCTGGAACAGCCTCTCTGAAACTTGAGGAGAACCATCTCCGGTTTCGGAAGCACCTCACGACCTTTATCTTTGCTTCTGACTTCTCTCTTCCTCTCCCCTGCTGATCACCTGCCTGTTCCATCCATGCACTGGTCACCCTCTGATCTCGGGCCCAGGTCCCTCTATGTCCAGCTGCAATCCTGCTCTCCCCCCTGCACTTGTGGTCTTTATCTGTAACCCTACAGTCCCCTCCCTTGCACATATTGCCATCCACTGGCTGCACTTTGGAATACTCTCAGTTGCCAGCCGCTGGCTGCACTCTTGTTTTTTCTCTTTTATCCTGCACTTCTCCTGTCTCACCCTACGCCCCTGCACTTCTCCCCTCCCCTTTTCCCTGCTCTTGCGCGATCTGCACGACACAATGTCTAGTAAGATCGTTGTTTTGTCCCCCTTTTTTGTTTCCCCCTCCTTGTCTTGTTGCGCTTAGAAACACTTGTGTACCGGCGTGTTATAAATGCCTCATCATATCTTATCATATCATATCATATCATATCATATCATATCATATCATATCATATCATATCATATCATGGTGTCGTCTTCTAGATCCACTAGCAGTGTCGGATAGAAATACAAATCTTGTTGTTAGAGGTGAGAGTTCAAATGTATGTAATCGTCCTTATGTTTGAGATTTTGTCCTCACTTAATTTTGAGGGGCATCATGAATCGTCACACTTTTGCTGGGATGGTAACCTCTTCTCTCACTTGAACTTCAACCGCATAAGGAAGTGATTGAGCTGACCGAGATGACCTCTCTGTGTTGTCAAAGCCCATGGCGTTACCCACCCAGTCTGGACCATACTTTACTGTTGATCAAATCTAGACTAATTGAGAATCTATGGAGAATGACACTGCCCAACTGAAAGCCACAAGGGACATTTCTAATGACCCAAATATTGCGTTCTATAGCTTTGTTGCCAATGACAATGTTTAGCATACACCTTCTAGCTAGGAAATGTTTAGAAGTGGGTGTTTCCAAACCCACTTCCCATTTATCAATCAATTTAAATGTGGGAATGATCTGATCTTTTTGGAATATCCTCAATAATCCTTCGCTAATGAAGCTTTTTCCATTATTCAGACATACTCTTGCAAGCACTGGCTCCTCCCCATCATTTATTTGAATGGGGTAAAATAATTGTTCACCCCTTTTCTGAATATCGGTTACAGCTGGTTTTTCATTGTCCTCGATGAAGGGTGTTGGTGTTTCTTAGAAATGTCGATTTGTATACAACCTCAAAATATTCCCTTCCAGTGTGGAGTAACACTTGTAACTGGGAGGGAGCTTGATTTTCAATAGTTGAAGAGGGTTCCCACACAAATGTATTCTCCTACAGAGATGATTATGATTTCAGGGACTTGGTTGTTCTGGAAGTGAAATTCCAATTGATAGGTACGTTGCTGAATCAAATGCCAGATGCCATGCAGGCTAACATTGTTTTTACTTTCCTTGAGTTTTATGGGCTGGTTATTCTGTGTCCAGAAGAAATTGCTATTTCTAGATCTGCTGAGCCTTCAACGGAAATATCATTCCCATCAAAGTTTTGGAGTTGTCTGTAAAGAGGTATGAGGGGACTCTGCTGACTCTCCCTCGTTTCTAGTTTCAGTTGGTCAAAATATTTTTTAGGTATAAGAGTAGCTTGAGATGCAGAATCCACCAGAGCTGATAATTCACACTGGCTCTGCAGCCTTTTTAGGGGCATAACATCTGCCCTCTTTTGCCTCGAGTGTACAGAGCCAGTGTGAGTTGGTTGCCAGCTCATCGGTCATCTTCTTAATGTTAACCTCCGTCACAGTGTGATCTTGGTGGTTTCCAGCGTCGGAGTTCGGGAATCTGTAGGAATGAATCTGCATTTTGAAATGATGTTTGTAGTCGGGGCTCCTCTTTCTCCCAGGTTCTTTGCTGGCCCCCTGTATCTGAAGACAGTTCTCAGTACCTATTTGCGGGAAGGATACCTCTCTGGTTTCCATATCTACACTGTTGGAGTCAGGGTCTTTTGTGACCCATTTCTCTTTTGGGAGGGGTTCCCACAGTCCTGAAACAGATGATTTCCTTACCCAAATCCTCTGTAGATTCTTTTCTCTTGAAGGGGATGATTTTGTTTTCTTTCTCCTCAAAGTGAGTTTTCCTTCGGCCTCTTCTACCTATCCTCTGTTCTTGAGGTTCTATCTTCTCGGGGGAAGAAGAGTCACATTCAGGTTGAGCGGTTTCCAGGGATTCTTTTCAGGTAACAAAGGAAGCTTCCCCCAGGGCTTGGCATATTCCTTGAACACAAACGCAAATGGACCTATACAAATTTATAAGGAAACTTAACCTTAAACTACATTTTCATGGGTGAGACTGAATACTCATTTAAGCGACTGACGTTGCATTGTTATCAAAACAAAGACCCAATTTGGGATGAGCGTTGTTATTTTCAAATGGCAACTTTAAAGCCTTGAAAATGTGTGTGCAAACAGGAAACACGTTTTTGCTGTATATTTGAAAAATGCAGCCTATACTTTAATACATTAGAAATATAGCCTGTGAAGGTAGAATCATAGACTAGGAACATAAGCATATTGCCTATTGTGACAAGTTTGAAGAATAGCCTTAATGCTAACTCATTTCGGGCTGAAGCATAAGGGATTACCCTAAGGAACTTCTCCACACGGTTACAAACCAATAACATCTACCCACGCATGGGCATGACCAATGTCATAAGATTGAACTTGTTTTCAGCAATGAGGCAATTATAATGATAATGATGTGTTATTTATATAGCGCCTTAATCCAAAGCGCTTTACAGAGCACATATTTACATACAATATCACCCAACCAAAATTGGTACTCATTAATCGACCTCGGAAGGACCTCGGAAGGATGAAAGGCTGAGTTGGCCTTGCCGGGATTCAAACCTGCGACCTGCAGATCACACTCAGATCGCAGCAGCGAACACTCAACCCACTGAGCTATCTTACTGGCGCTCGAGCTATGCATACTTACTGTTGGTGTAGCTCTTTTGGTGTATTGCCCTAGTTCACAAAGAGTAATTCTTTAAAAAGAGATTATAATTTTGCCTTGAGAAAGCCCCTAGAGGGCCAAGACATTGGCAAAACTCATTTTAGCATATTATATGCTCACAGTACTTTTGGAACTTGTGATATGGTGTAACTGATGCACTTTTAATAATTATTTCTTTTTAGGCTCTTTTTGAAATTTCTGGCATGATCCATGCCTTCGACTTTTTTCACTAGCCCGGATGTCACCGTACTAAAAAATACATACATCTTGTGTTCAAATGACGCCCCTTTTTATGTCATATTGACTTAATCCTTTTGTGTATATTCTCTCTGATTTTTATATTGAACAATTTATGTTTGATTAAACTAGTTAATATTAACTTTAAACCGTATTCCCTGACTTTTCGCCTGTTGGGATTTTCATTCACTCAATTTATAATTTGTTTAGCCGGTGGTTGTAAGCTCAATTCATGAAGGCAGCAGCCCTCTCTTAAAACAGCTAGTGTTCATATTTATATACAAATTGGCGCATCCCCCATTAAATCTGACAACCCGTTCATATTTACTACGAGTATTTTTAGGCCCCACTGTCTCCAGTTCTAAAGGAGGAGTAGTTTTCACCTCTGTCGCTTTTGCAACGATAGGCGTGGGATTCAATTTAGTCAGTTTGGGGTTACTTTTATTGTCAGTGGGCTTCGGTACCTCATACATCTGAGTGGCTTGCCGAATCCAGTGTCCTGCGTTTGTGGAAATATCAAACTAATTGGGTAATAATATATTTGGGTACTGCATGGAAGTATGTGGTCACAACTGCTGTATTAACCCACCTGGAAGTCTGCGCAAATGCATGCTTTAATTCTTGTGCATACTCCCTAGGCGCCTGATCTTTCCCTCATTGTAAGTGATAGGCAGCCTTGTGTGCCTCTTGTGGGTTCCTGTGGGTCGAAAAATGTTTTAAAATGACTGTCTTATAGGTGGACCATTTATAACGATCCTGGTCTCACAGTCCTGCAAAGAAACTGGACTCTCAAGGGAAAACATTCATTTGCAAATTCTATACAATTGACATCATTTTTTATTTCAAATGATGACATAAGGGGCCTCATTACGACCCAGGCGTTAAGGGTGTAACGGTGCCGTAAAAGGTGGCAGTGCCGTTAACCCCTTACCTCCTATTTACGAGGTTCCTTTGCGGGTCCCTACCTTAATGGCTGGTTTTACCAGCCGTTAAGGATTGGACCCCCAAAGGGACCTTGGAGGTAATTACGGTACCGCAATTTGCGGTACTGTAACTACTGCCTTCCCCATTTCCATTGAACCCTATGGAGGCAAAAATGGGAATGGGGAAGGGCCAATGGTGAATGGGGAATTACCACCCTGCCAACCTTGGAATGGGCCGGTAATTCCGCCATTCACCATGGCGGAATTGCTAAAATACCGCGGCAACCATGGCGCTACTAGCGCCATGGTTACCGCATGGGTCGTAATGAGGCCCTGTGTTCACACAATTCCAAGTGCTCCCGCACCGAATACTTAGCATTCTTGTGGTAAAGGGTCATAAAGTTTTTAATGGCTTAAATGTGTCGAATGGGGTTCTTAACAAAGCCTTTTCTCTGTTTTGTCCTCCTTCTATGCCTCTGGCCTTGAGTCCATCCCCCATTCAGTGTCCGTGCTGCTGTTGGAACTCCAGTCCCTGGCTTCTAGGCACTCCCTATCTCTGTGAGATTGGGAATGCCTTCCAAAAGCATGGGACCTGGACCCTTTCCTTTCGCCTGAGCCCATGTGAGCTCTGAGGGTCACTTTCCCTGTGGTCACTTTTTGGTGCAGGATAATACCCAGTCTCTTCTTCAGACTGTTGCGTACTATCCCCGCTTCCAAATAGTCTGGTTGAATCCACACATTCCCTGGACGTTTTCAAAATGCCCTTCCTACGCTGAAGCTTTTGACTTTCCCTTTCAGCTAAGAGGGACAGGTGTTCTCTCTGCAAGATCATTTTTTGTAAATCTAAAGCTTTAATTTTCTCATCATATGTGTTTTTAGGGTCAGAACTACTCGCATGACTATTTTTAGTCTCCCATGACACACTGGATCCGCCACCTTCCCTTCTGCTTGGTAATGGTGAATTTACATCAATATCAGACAAGGACTGGCCTTCCTGATCAGACTGGCTAGGAATAGACAAGACCTCCTGCCTCACGTGTCCCTGTTCCCAATAGGGGGCATGTATGAGGCCAGTTCCAATCTGTACGTGGGAAGTTGTGGATAAATGGTATGAGCTGCATTGAACTTCAACCCACTGCCAGTTCATCTGATTTCCATTTTTTTCATACAGGACATGAGTTGAGAAAATGAAACGAAGTAGAGGTCTAATATAAATGCTAAACAGAACTGGTGAAGTAAAGAACCCTGAGGGACTCCACATTCCACTGGAGAGGTGTTGCCAGGTCTGGAAATGATCCGGGGCTACACGAATGTTGGGACTGTCGGGACTTGGGGTTAGCTAGCCTTTTGGTTGTAGCCCCTTGAGCTTCTATCTGGGGCTACACCCAAATGTCCTGTGGCTATAGCCCTCCACAGCGCCCCCACCCCCCGAGCCTCCCCTCTGTTCCACTGTCACAATGCTAGATACCAAATTCCCCATCATCACTCTCTGCAGTTTATCAGACAAAAATGATCGAAAACCAGATTCCACAATGTCATTCATCAAGACAAGGCTAGGTAAAAGAATATTGTGATTTACCATATCAAAGGTTGCTGACGGATCCAACATCAAGTAGTGATTAATGGCCTTCTTCAGCAGCCCTAAGTAGATTGCCCCAAACGGCTGTTGCTTGTTATTATTTATGTAGTATTTATTTGTATTCCTTGGCTCTGCACTGTCCACTTATCCCCCTTCCATACCCGTTTCCCCTTTTACCCTCTCCCATGCATTTGCACGTTTGCAATGTCACTGAGCCTTGTCGCGCTCAGAAACACTTGTGTACGAGTGCGATATAAATAAACTATCAGTTCAATTCAATTCAATTAAAATCAATAATGCACTCTCCCTAACATACAAAGGGTGGGAGCCTGACTGACAGACATCCAAGGCTTCCATCTGTTCAATAACATGTTATCAATTTCTGCACAACATTTGAAAGCCATGGCAGGCCTGCCATAGACCTAACATTATTTAAGACCTTCTTTAATTAAGAATCCAAATAAATGATTTCAGGCCGCAGGGACATCTCTGGCAAAAGGGAAACATTGATAAAAGGGGTGACAAACAGTTCAGTTCTTTTGGCATGCTAAGGCTGGAGGAGGGTCTTTGGGTCCACAGGTATTGTGCAGAGTACAAAGAAGTGGGCGATATCTACAGATGGGACCCTACTAAAATTAAATATCTCATGAAGGTCTACCAAAATATCCTCACTCTGTATGGAGATATGCAAATGAAACTCCCAGTGAATGGATTTAATTCAATCAATAAACAACGTATGAAAAGCTCCACAGTGTTCTTGAAAAAAGGATTCATCAAGCCCTGGTTACACGAGGGAAAAAGAAAAGACCGACCAATTGGGTACAATTCCCTAGGCTTTCTTATGGCTGGCACTACTCTAGAGGGAAGAGCGGCTTCTTTGCGTCGAAGATCATCTTTTTATATCTAATTAAATTAGAAAGATCAATAGGACAAGATGAGTTTTGTAAGCGAGATTCCATCTGCCGACATTTAGATTCTGCAAGGCCGAAGCTGGAGTAAACCAGGAAAGCCTTTTTCATAATTTAATTTACTGGAAAGGTGCCGGGTGATCCTAACTGAAGAAAGGCTTCCTGCAAAGCGTTAAAACAAATCCGTACAAGAGAACGAGTCACCCACTAATAATGTCGAATCCATGAGGCGCGACAGTCCACGCACTTAGTCAATGTCGGCTTCTTCTTAGATCTGAAAAGAAATACAACACTATGCACACCTAATAGTAACAATATTTGCGAATAGTTTGAAATAAATCCTCAAATGGTTTGGGAACATCCACTTCTTGTTTTTCTTTTTTTCTTCTTCTTAGATGTGGCCATTAATGAGTTGTTTTTTTAGGCTGAAAGCAAATATTCCCAAATTCAACAACCAGAGAACATACTTCTTTGAACGATTTGTTCACTCAACATCTACAGTTTTAACCAATGATCTATGACACAGGTTAATGATGTCCTCTCAGATGTCATTATTAATTGCGTTGGTAAAAATATTAATCGCCATCTTTGCTGAGATCAACTAATTTACTGAGCAAGGAATTGTGGATTTAAATAATGTGTGTCAATGTGAATTCAAACAACTGAAATAAGGATTAGCATTGTGACTGTGCTTTCTGTGACATTTTTTATTTTAAATTCCGATTTTTGTTTCTCTTTCTTCCTTTCTTTTTTTTTACTTCTTACTTGTCTTCACACGTATTATTGATGAGTGTAGAGTTGATTTTTTTTTGTTATGAATTGTCATAAAAGATTATGTAAATGTACAATTTGTACAACTGACACAAATAATTGAAAAAATATTCCGTGATAGGGTAAGAGGGAGACATTTGTAAATCTAAATAGTGGCTTCGTACATGTGCAGGCGTATTTGTAAGGAGAGCAATGTCATGAACTGGGAACATATCCTGAAATCTCCAGAGTTTAGGCATGATCTGAATTCAGGATGTCCCATGGACAGCATCCAACTTGCTACAGTGGACCCATGCTAAAAGGGAGAAACCCCATGTGCAACATCTATAGCATTCACGGCCTAACCTGGGAATTTGTTCTGGAGGAGAAGTTCCGCCCATTACCTAAAACTCAGGATTCGGGTGTTTTCTGCAGGTGTGCAATACAGGTACGGTCACCCGATGATTCATTTTATAGTGCACACTTTTTACAGTCCTCTGCTTTGCTTTTACTTAAGTTTTACTTAAGTCCATTTCATTCCACTGAAGTGAAACACAATTACAGCTCCCAGAATGCAATTGACAGAAAAATGAAAGCCCCAAACTGAAGGATAGTGTCCCTGATGACTTGGAAACATCTATTAGCATTACACTTTAGACAGACTTCATTTGCTAGCGACTCAAATGAACAAATCCTTTCCTTGGATCCTGCTCTTAGATTTTGACCCACAAGGCACATGCATTTCAGCACAGGAGGCTCTTTCTGGCCAAGTAATTGATTTCTCCTCTCCAGGGACATAAATTCTTCAAAATGCCAGAGGTAGCAGAAGTGACATCACACACCTGATGACGTCGCAGGAAGTGGCATTGCATGACTGTTGACCCTGATTGAATCATTGGAACTGACGTCATGTAAACTAAGACCATAGTGACATCATAAAGGTAAAACATAAATTACAGTATGTGTCAAAGAATAAAATAGCAAACACTCGTAATGAGGACAAAAGGCTATTTTAGTTTACAACCACATATTAACTATGGTGCTGCCTCAATATGGCATGGGTGCAGTGATTATGTGCCTGGGGAACAGACATCCAGCAGAACCATCCTAGGCCAGTAGCAGTGCCTTCTTAGGCCAGTACATTCTCACGTGGCCAGCTACTGCAATCTCATGCCAATTAAAGCATGACATGCTAGACATAGTTACCAGCTCCCGAATTCCCGGTAACACTGGGGGATTACAACCAGAGCAGTTCGGGAAGTCAGGCGCCAGCAATTTGTAAGTCCCCATTCCATAGAGTCCTGTGGGACTCTTTGGGAATGGGGACCACAGAAGCACCGGCACCGTTGCTAATGTTGCCGGTGCTTCCGTGACAGCTTGCCTACCGTGGCCTCTGTGCCCGGCACCTTTGTTTCTGGACTGGCAAACTTGAAATAAAGCCCAAAGAATAGCTTCACATGCTGAGGCACTGCTATAAGATGTTAAGGCAAACCTCATATACCCAGGTAGCATTATAATATACCAGGCTAAACCTCATGCACCATCCTTGCATAGTTATCATATGCGAGGCAAGCTTTTAGTTCTATCCTTACCAGATTCAGGATCAGGAGCCTTTTTCTTCCGTGTTGTCTTGGCTTTGGAGAGGCAGCGATGAAAGTAAGGACACCCCTCACCTGAAGCCAGGGCTGTCTGGTGATAACGAGCCGACCGTGATCCAGAGAGGGATGACCCAAGGAAAAACCTGGACGGGTGAAAAAACTTTGGACGGTCGTCCTCAGGGACGGTTTCCGGTTTATCCAATTAGTTTGGTGTCCAGGCTTGATGTGGGCTGGAGTTTCAGGATCCTCTGTAGGATACAAAATGGAGCAGAAAGATAGGAGGAACAGGAGAAAGCAGCGGTTGAAAGGCTGAGCAAGGAAGGAACAAGAAAGGCTAGGAAATACACACAAAGGGCCGTGGAGACGGACTGAAGCATTAGGGCAACGCAATGCGATGATAGTCTTTCCGGCCATTGACGAGATTGGAGACGCATAGTCCGGGATTGGCCGTGGTGAAGCTATGTGGTTGGCAAGATCTGGAGGCTGCCATAATGGGAATGGCAGGTGGTTGAAAGCCATGGATTGGCGACATATTGTGATTGGCGCAAATGCTGTTCGATTCTTGCCAGTGACACGTCAGGTTCTGTAGAAGGACCAAGGATCTTTAGGAGTCTTAACACAAAGCCCCATGAACCCAAGTGTTGTGATCATATGGCAATTCCATCGCTCCAGATCTGGAATTCTGATGCCAGGTAAATCCTGATAGGCCTGGTCTAGTCATCATGTGATGTAGATCCTCATATGTTCAGGTGTTTCTACCCTATATCAAGTGAAGGCTTATTCGCTGACAACAACTAGGTGCCAATTGGCCGGCCATGTCTCACTCAGCAGTGGCAGAGTTAAGATGAAGTTGCCCTGCAGTTAATATTGCCAAAGAGGCTCCGGAATAGATAGGGCAGATGAGTGGGTGGGGTTTGTGGTGGATGGCTTTTGAGTTTGATGATAGTGCATTGTAGGGTAAAAGAAATTCAGCTTGCTGGTTGGCTTACTGAACTTTTAGGCCAACTTCCTTGGTGCAGTTATCGAAAATCTGACCTTATATGAGAAAACATGATTTGTTCAGGATCACACAATTTGATCTAGTGGAGAAGCCAGGATTCAAGGTGTCCTTGTTCCACAGTCTCCAATTTACCAAGTAGACTACATCTCCTCACATATATTTAGAACATGCTAAGATGTCTACATCATTTTCTTTCATGAGCAGAACCCGTTGTTTGTGTTTAATGAAGCGGTTTAGCAAAGCACCAAACTACAATCTAAATCAGCCTAAAAATATAAATGAAATCTTTATTGAAACATGTTGGGTAAATCAAGTATGATTTATTCTGTAGAGTGCCTGATAAAATAATCTTTCAAATTGTGATGAACCAAGATTAATATTATCCAAAAGCATAGTATTCAATTTTTCAACATTGAAAGGTTGAAAGTCATAGTCTGCTCTGGAGGGATTCAATCCTGTGACGGGCTGCAGAAAGAAACTCAATTACAAGCAGCAAGCACTTAACTTTCAGAGCTATCTCCATTATTTCTTTCTGCACATTGTACAAAAGGGGTAATTGCTGAATTATATTAACGTGCTTATAAATGGAAGGTTCACCCACAGGACACTAAGTGACATTTAAGAAAGCACATCTCTCTCTCTCTCTCTCTCTCTTTCTCTTTTTCTCTCTCACCCTCACACACACATATTGAAGTTATACATATAAGGCTACTCAAGAGCCTTTCTCAAAACAAAACAGGGCTTGATTAGGTACATATCTTATTCTATTGGCACAATTATTATTTAATGTTCAAAAAATGTTTGTATTCAGAACGGTTCAGGCAAGAAAAAAAGGGAAAAGAAGAAAAGAAAGAAATATGAAAAGGGGGGTTATGCAATATTAAGTCACATGTATTTTGAAAAATAAATAATGAATAATAAATAATTCACAAATGCAATACATCGCAATACAAATAGTTAAATCAAAATGTGCATCCAAATCATAATAAATACAAAACAATATAAGTGATAAAAGAACAGTAAAAGATAAAAAATAATAATGCATAATAAATAAAATAACAAACAGAGAAACAGAAAAAATATATTGTTTTAGAATAATTCCTCATACATAAATCCACATTTTATATTTATGGTTTCAATATTAAACACAAATTCTCATTTGTATTATTCCTATAATGATTCTATCATGTATTATAGTCTACAGTATCGTTCCCTCTAATGGGTTGCAGTAAATCTACATTCGACACACAGTGATAAGTCCATATTTTAGCGCAATACATAGAACAGTAAAGATCTCTTACCCGTTAATTCCATAAGTCCCGGGTAAATCCCTATAGTAAAAATAATGCAGAAAGAAATATTTCCAATCCAATTGTTATTGGCACACAAAAATCGAATCTATTAATTCTCCAAAGGTTTTGGTTAGACTCAACCTTTCGTATGACCATGAATTCTAACCTTCCACTTGAAAGTCCATCACATCTACCTCGCCACTCCACACCTTAATTTATCAACAATTACGGTTTGTCTTATTCGGTTTCACAGTCTCCCCGTTAGCAAAAGGCCCCCGATCAGAATAAACTCCCATATATAAACTCTCAGAATCACTTGACAATACCAAACTGTTATCTGGAACTACCAGGTAATCCCACAGTGGACATTATAACTCGAGTGGAGGAACAGATACATGAATGGCATAGGAAAGGTCTGATTATGGATGATGAAAAATCGGCATTATCAAATAAAACTCCAGTGATCCCAACCATGTATTTTTTACCTAAAATACATAAACTGTTTGACAAGATTCCTGAGGGTAGGCCAATACTTAGTGGTATTGGATGGCTAACGGAGAGAATTTCTGAGTATATTGATAACATATTAAGACCACGTGTACCAAAACTAAAGGCGTTTATTAAAGATACTACAGATACTATCAAGGCAATCAGTAGAATAACTTGGAAACCATCATATCGACTTGCAACCTGGGATGTCCGCGCACTATATACTATCATTGAACATCTAGCGGCTATACAAACCATAGATTTTGAATTCAGACAAGACTCGGCATCGCACTACCAATACATACAAATGTTGAAGGAGATGTTGGCAGTAACATTAGAGAATAATATTTTCTTGTTTGATAACAAATATTATCAGCAGAAGAAAGGGATTGCTATGGGCACTAAGTATGCACCAGCATTGGCTAACCTTTTTATGGGTATGTTTGAGGAGAAATCAGTTTACACGGAGGAGGCATTCAAACAACATATGATTCTATGGGTTCGGTTTATTGATGATGTCCTCATAATCTGGGATGGAACAAGCTTGGATTTGAATGAATTTAAAATCAAATTAAATGACAATGATCTGGGCATTGAATTTGTAGGCTATGATGACAAGTGGTCCATAAATTTTCTTGATTTGACCATCATTGTACAGAACAATAGATTGGTAACACGAACTTTTCGCAAGGAAACGGAGGTGAATTCAACCCTCCATGCCGGTAGCTGCCACCACAAACCGGTAAAATGGAATGTCCCGAAAGGGGAATTTATTAGAGCGCGGAGAAACTGTACAAACACTATTGATTTTAAGACAGAATGTGAGCTACTGCAGGATCGTTTTGAACAGAGAGGTTATTCAAAGAAATGCATTGAAGCAGCAAAACAAAAGGTAGCTAAAGTAACCTGGGAGCAGACTCTGATGCCTAAAGAAAGAAGGACAAATACTGAGCACAGGATGATTAATTTTATTACAACATATAGCTCCAATATTGGAGTACTCAAGAAAACATTAAACAAAAATTGGCATCTTTTACAACTTGATCCTCACCTAACGGAGTATATTGGAGAAAGACCAAAAATAACATATCGTAAGGCTAAAACTTTGAAAATGACCTTGAGCCCTTCTCTTCTACCAGATGTAAAACCTGAACCTAGCAGAACATGGTTGGACCCAAAGACGTCAGGTTTCCGAAAATGTGGTACCTGTACTATGTGTGATTTTGCACATGACATGACGATGGAATTTGTGGACTCAAGAGGGACGAAAATGAAAATCAAAGAAAATATAAATTGTCGCTCAAAATATACAATATATGCAATAATATGTCCATGCAAGATGATCTATATTGGAAGCACGATTAGGGAAACGAGGTTTCGTATAAGAGAACATTTCTCATCCATTGGAAGCCAGGATGCAACATTACCGCTGGCACAACATTGGCAGCTCCAACATCAAATGGAAAACAAAAAAACTCTGAGGTTTATTGGACTGCAGAAGATACGAATGGGGAAAAGAGGTGGAAACATAGAGGAGAAACTAAGACAGAGGGAAGCCAGATTGATATGCAAATTTAGATCGATTGAGTTTGGTTTTAATCATGATAATGAGATGGGACATTTCCTCTGATTTGATAATGCTCATACATGTCATGAAATGAAAGGACACTGTTAGGTCATGATATTTTATTTCTGGTAGAAGGAAACAAATGGATACTGAAATGGATGTTATTCTTTATGGTTTGAAACCTTGATTTTACATGTAAAATGTATAAAAATGATAAACAATTTGATATGCAAAGGTAGTTTGTAACGCTGAGTCCTTTCAATAACATTTATTTGTATCAAGATTAATTGAGAAATAATGTCATGTAAGGGTGGTTAGTGGCTAATCACATTCGACACAAACTGAGTCGGAACACTATTTGGATAATAACAAGAATTTAATTTCTAGGGGCCAACAAAAATTTGTTTCAAATATATATTTCCAAATTGGCCTATAATAAAGGGTAGATGTCCGTTCAGAAATATATTCATTTATTCCAATATGTGAATGGGAGATGGGAAATATGACACACCATCATGATACAAACAATGATTAAGTGAATGGATGATACGTGCATTCTTAACCTTTCCAATATGGCCGCTCTGTAAAACGATGTTAGAAAGAGAAGAAGGAGGATTCGCGTAACTTTGGTGATGCTATACATTGCATGGTGGATCCCCGCGGCGGCTCATTTCTGTTCAAGGCCGACGCGAGGAGACGGATTGTTACTAAGCTGCAGGTAAGCCATCAGGGGTGGGTCCCCGAACGAAAGGGAAAAGAGACGTTTTTGCACGCCCGCAGTTGTGCGATCCAAATACCCATATGGGAGTTTATTCTGATCGGGGGCCTTTTGCTAACGGGGAGACTGTGAAACCGAATAAGACAAACCGTAATTGTTGATAAATTAAGGTGTGGAGTGGCGAGGTAGATGTGATGGACTTTCAAGTGGAAGGTTAGAATTCATGGTCATACGAAAGGTTGAGTCTAACCAAAACCTTTGGGGAATTAATAGATTCGATTTTTGTGTGCCAATAACAATTGGATTGGAAATATTTCTTTCTGCATTATTTTTACTATAGGGATTTACCCGGGACTTATGGAATTAACGGGTAAGAGATCTTTACTGTTCTATGTATTGCGCTAAAATATGGACTTATCACTGTGTGTCGAATGTAGATTTACTGCAACCCATTAGAGGGAACGATACTGTAGACTATAATACATGATAGAATCATTATAGGAATAATACAAATGAGAATTTGTGTTTAATATTGAAACCATAAATATAAAATGTGGATTTATGTATGAGGAATTATTCTAAAACAATATATTTTTTCTGTTTCTCTGTTTGTTATTTTATTTATTATGCATTATTATTTTTTATCTTTTACTGTTCTTTTATCACTTATATTGTTTTGTATTTATTATGATTTGGATGCACATTTTGATTTAACTATTTGTATTGCGATGTATTGCATTTGTGAATTATTTATTATTCATTATTTATTTTTCAAAATACATGTGACTTAATATTGCATAACCCCCCTTTTCATATTTCTTTCTTTTCTTCTTTTCCCTTTTTTTCTTGCCTGAACCGTTCTGAATACAAACATTTTTTGAACATTAAATAATAATTGTGCCAATAGAATAAGATATGTACCTAATCAAGCCCTGTTCTGTTTTGAGAAAGGCTCTTGAGTAGCCGAAACACGTGTTAACAAGAATTTTAAAGGGCAAATAAGGAATAAAAAGAAATGTTCTTTTGAAAATATTGAACTAACAAGTGTGGCGCAATTCTTGAGTGGCAGATTATCTATTCATATTAGTAACCAAGGAGGTAGGGGATTGGTTCCTCCAACGAGTGCCACATAGGATGCGACACGGCTGAGAGGCCAAATTAAACCCATCTTGGTCGCCAACAGGAGAAGTTGTACCGACAAATATCCCAAAACACAAATCTGTATACATATAAGGCTCCCTACACGAGGGGTATTGTGGAAAATGTAACATTTCCTTATACCAAGGGATACAGCTGACAGTCCTGCAGAACGTCTTGTGGTGGCGGCTTTGACTGCGCAATCAGCTGTCATTTTGAAAAGGTGAATGCCAACATTAGCCATTCCCTCAGGAGATGATAGTACAGTCCTGGCTTTAATTTTGCATTCTGGGGCTCGTAGGGCGGGAGTTCTGCAATATAAATCCAGGACTACAAGCCCCAGAATGCAAAGTATAAACATGGATTATACTTGTGCTCTAGCACCTGGAAGCATCTCTTGTGCTAGATGGACCCGAATTTTCAATAAAGGTCTCAGACCAAAATAACAGGACAGACTCAAGAAATGTGGCAAAATACTACTCTAAATAAAGCAGGGTCAACTGACAATCATCAAACAGATGCGTGCACACTTACATATACACTTGATTACACAGGGGTCTTTTACACCAATATGCATCATTTATGACATCATCCTAGGTGGCAAACCATAAAACCTATTAACGGGAGGGATTGGATTAAGGGAACATATCCGCTTACAGAATGCATATGGGTTAATACTTCATTGGCTGTCTCTTATCTGTAAGACAACCCTTGAACTACCTCTAAATACGTATAATACTGATTATAGCAGACAAAATAGCCAGGGGTGGACTGGGAACTAAAAGAAGCCCTGGAAATAATTACTGGTGACCAAAAGAGGCCCTGGAAATAATGTTCAAAGTGGCCCCATATGACACATTTTCAGCAAGCCCAATGCTTTTCCTATGAGAAAATTTGGAAATACCACACAAAAGAGGCCCAGGGTGCAGAGGCCCACCGGGAAATCTCCAGAGTTCCCTATGGGCCAGTCCACCCCTGAAAATAGCAGTGGATTGGTCTAGACAACATTGTATAGCTGGTTCCCATACACCAACTGATTGGTTGGTATTCTCACCCAACCTTGGACTTTTCGACTCGGCTTGCAGCACATGCGCGACCGAAACCCCAATTTCCCAATTAGTCCATCATCTCTCATCAGATCGTCCATGAGCCAAAGTCTTTTGTTTGTAGTTGACCTTGTAGCCTGTTCTCTGTTCTATGACATCCACGGTAGTAGAAGCACATCACTACCTTAATTCGAGGCTTAATGAATAGCCCTTGTTTTCGACTTCTGAGTCACATGACCATAAATGTGTCCATTTCAGCCTCTTATTTACTGCTATTTGATTTAATTATACAGGGTGTTGTTGCTCCTTTTGGCCTCTACAGACTTGCTCACTCTACCTTCCATGGACTTGATACACTTTTAATTGTCCAATACTTGACTCTTGCAGATGTTTTCTTCTTCCTTAATCTTAGCGAAATATGTCTTAAGTCCATGTCTGGTCCGTCTGCCTCCCTTTGCGCTTTACAGCTATTTCTTGAAATAGCATCCTTGATCCCAAGCCAGCATTGACTCCTCTTTGTTTTGCACACAAAGCTGTTCTGCCTGCGTCTCCTGACTCTGCAACCCTGATCGGCTTCGGAGGTATTTGAACCGAATATTTACAAGAGCCGGCATCCATTTTCCAAATATGCTCGTCCTTTGCATGTAATACATTTGTCTACAGCAAGCTTCTATGTATCGTTTCTACCTTGCGTTACTGCGTATTTACACTTATTGGCCAGTTATCTACTTTTGCGTTCATGATTACTTTATCGTTTCGTACACGTTTCTCTTATTACTTCAGTTATATCGTCACTTCTTCAGCATTTTCATATTCTTTCAGCATGGCTTCATATATATCTTCTTTATGGCATCACTTTGCCCCCGTCAGATTTCACCCGGCGCTCCATGATGTCCAATGGTGCGTGCTGACATCCCTCCACTCGATATCCTTCCACTCTCACGAGGATACATTCGATACGATTGTCTGAGTGCATATCATCTCTCGTACACTCGATGTGATACAGGCATCATGGGGTCCCACATATAGCCTTTCTCCTGCTGTTTCAGTATGACGGAGGTGAGGGGGCGGGAGTCAGGGAAAATGCGTCTACCTGCTCCTCTACAAACTGCCTGCGGGACTGAAAGGATAATGTTGGGATGTGTGGAACCAGCACACAAAGAAACTATTAAAACTGAAACTGATTATTTCCAACCAATCGTTATTTTAACTGACTGATGCATCACTTTATGTCATTTCAGTTTGAAGGCCAGTAATCCGGGGTCGCAGAGGCAGTGCCAGGGACATTAAGGACATTGCTAGGGGTAGCAGGTGCTAGCGTTGGTTAGTCATAAATCACGTTCCTACTCCTCTTTGAGGCGAGGGTCTTCGGTTTTCTGCACAACATCTTTAATATTCTTTTAGAACCCTCACTGGGCAGACGAGCCAGTCGTTAGGCAAAGCTCCTCATGTGCACAGACCAATAATAACACAGGCATATTACTGTGCAGGCGGCGAGGCACAGCACTGGGAAGGCGTGCGGCGGCTGCTGCTGGCAGTTTCCTCACAGCCCCTCACACACGCACAGCAGGCCGCCTCACAACCGGTGGCCTCTCACCTGCCAGCGAAGCTCTGCCAATGACAGCCCCTCTCGCCGCTCTCTGTCACTCTCATGTGTTCCCATTCCAACATAATGCCTCTGCGCTTCCTGTCCACACTGACATTTACTTCAGGTACAACCAATTAATGTTAATGCTAAAATATGACCCTGTTTCTAGCCCCTTTCCAGTCAGTCATGAGCTGTGTAACATGGCCGTTAAATTCCGAGTGTTTTTCTTGGCCACTAGGTGTCCCCACAGCTCCACCAACATGTTGCTGCATGCCCTTTCTCGCAGGTAAAATACCTGCTTCCCAGACTCCCTGTTGGCTTATCTCTTGTCCCCCTTTCTTGGGAGAGCTTTGCAGGGTGGACGCAATATGCGAATTCATGTCACGTGGCAAACTCGACGTGCCTGGCTGTCTGACGTCGGGGAGAGACCCTGTTCCCCTTCCTGCCGCGCCCGCTGCTCAGAAATGTCTTGCCCTGCACCCTCAGTGTGACGCCCTACCCCACCAGTAATGCCACGTGATGCCCCCCTTTAATATTATGGCCCGTCCCTGCAGGGCTGGTCTTAGCAGGTTGCACTGAAGGTGGATGGGGTTTGCAAGGCACCCCTCCCCACTTGACAACTGAAAGCGATTGCATGGCCAATGCACCAGTCGAGCACCTTCAAGGGTTGAACTATGGGCCTCATTACGAGTCCGGCGGCAACCTGCTGGTTTTCCGGCTCGGTTACCGCCGGACTCGTATTACCATTCCACCTACGTGACTCCCGGAATTACCAGGGCATTACAACCCCGGTGTCCCGGGAATTCCAGAGGCGGAATTCGGTAAACCCCCATCTCCATTGAGTCCCATAGGACTCAATGGGAATGGGGAAGTGGAAACACCGGCACCATCTCGTGATGGTGCCGGTGTTTCCACGCCACCTCCCGCCTGCAGGACTCGAGATCGGGCGGTCCGGAATGAGCAATGGCGGCTGGTTTACCGCCATTGTTATTTCCGGACTGCCCGACCCGTAACAAGGCCCTATTACTCTTTTTTCTCATCCACTTTCGCTTACCAGGGTGACCCTTACGTTTATTTTCACACAATTGCTCTTTTAGCTTACCCAGATGTAATCGGCTCACACTGGAAGCCTTTCATCATCCTACTCCTCTCCAAAGGGACAACCGTCTCTCCTCTGCTCACAAATCAGGCAGCGTTTAATTGTAACTGTGAACGCTGCTTACCATGCGTGCATGGCAAGCAGCGTTCACAATTACAAGTAAACGCTGCTTCGCATGCGAGCATGCCAGGCAGAGTTTGCTCACTTTACACGCAGGAGTGCGAAAGCGCAGGGCAAGAGGCAAGTTCACATGTGTACACCGCCTTTTGCCCTGCACTTTTGCACCCCATTGTGCAAATGATGAACATAAGGCAGCAGGGACCTGGCTACGCCTGAGTGCAAATGTCTGAGGTTCCCGTTATCAAATTACGAATAGGAGTCACATGAGCTCTCATGCCATATTTGCGTATTTTCTCTATAATCAACACTGCCATAGTTTCTCCCTAAAGTACAGATGTTTTCCATGTTACTTTTCACCCTTATAACAACTCGATGGGCAAACGCAACCCTCCCTCTGTATCAGATATCACTCATGAGCATGAAAAATCCCAAATGGCAGCATGCATGCAATGCTCATATTGCAACAGCCTTGCATGCAAAGTCCAACATGGTATGCACCCACAGAATCGCACCCAGAGAATCGCACCCAGAGAATCGCACCCACAGAATCGCACCAACAGAATCACACCCACAGAATCACTTCTTCAGGTGTGCACAGAACCGGTTGCACATTAAAGGCCTGATTCATGGAATATTTGCACAGTGCAAAGTGACTTTGTACTGCGGAAAAGTGACTTTGCACTGCCGACACAAACCCTGAGTCATGGAACTGTGCAAAGTGTACTTTTGCAGGGCAAGGTCAGTGCAAGTGGTCATTGTTGCAGTACAAAATGACTGCATGGACTTTGCACGCCAAAAATACACTTTCCACAGTACCATGAATCAGGCTTTGTGTCGGCAGTGGAAAGTCACTTTTCAGCAGTGCAAAGCCACTTTGAACCGTGCAAAAAAATTCCATGAATCGGGCCCAAAGTGTCGCATTGTATGTGCTCAGGACCTGCGGGAGTAATGGGCTGTCTGTTCACACAGGCCCATGTTACACAGGTTACCCGACAATAACCTGTGTAACTGTCTGACTGTGTAAAGTGTTTGTTTGACACACATACACACACACAAGGATTTGCTTTTTTGTGGCCTTTTACATTTTCTTTAAATCATATTTGCCAACAAGCAGCATGCCTGTGTCAAATGCTGACTATAAGCAAGACACCTGATTACACAGTATGCCTTAAGTCTTGAAGGTAAATTTGCAAAACACAGGTGAAATTTGTTAGTCTCACGTTGCTTTGAGTTCTAGTATTTGTAGGCTCCCATTCAAAAGAGGAAATAAAGCTATAATCATACTGTTTTTTCTTACGATATTTCTATACCGATTTATATATTTCTCAGGTTGCTGCATTACGTGATTTCTGCCCTTTTAAAGTTATGTCTATAAAATAGAGTTTTCGTGAAAGCCAAACACTGCATACTTCCATCAATTGGGGGAGAGATACGGTGAATTGCCTACGTTGCAGGCTGGTCTCCTATCAGAGCTTCACCACTAAGGTGTGTGAACCTTGGCAAATTAATTTATCCCACTGTGCTTCTCTGCCAAAATGAGTAGTTCCTAGAATTCATTCAGTATGTTCACACTTTAAATTCTTGTAATGCAACTTGCCATGATCCTCACGAGTATCAAAGACTTATGACAGTCCCTAGGATATCATTTTCTGTTATTTTACTTCCGATGATGTCAATGTATATGCAAATTAGGGGGCCTGCTGTCTTTTTAACGGACAGGAGCATATGTTACAAATCGGCCCTGCACATGCCATCTCCATCTGTCAAACGCATGTAATATCCTCCAGTGCCCATGTGTGTGACCTGTGCCGACTCTAGTCCTTGTAGCAAAATACACACATATATACATGCATGCCTGTACTGTTTTACCTGGAAAAGCTTCCGGGCACACCCCGAATAATAGGAATTAAAAACAAACACAACCACACCTTGACACACCCCAAAGCCACAGCATGTTTCTAATTGGCAAACCCATCCCCTCCAACATGGGTCAATTTTCTGGCAGAGCTGTGTATGTCTGTCATACTATTTAAGAGAGCCCGCACTTTTAAAAATAAAGCAGCTTCGCAAATATGCTTAACGTAATTTCAGAACCACCTTGTGAGAAAATGCATCAAAACACAAGGGGCGCACAGCTCCCTGTGCAGAAAAGGAGACTGCTGTAAGCAGAGTGCTTCCTGTGTCCCTTCCCAGCCTATCAAGTGCTCCTTGTGAAGTGATCGACGTCATCCACGCATCTTGCCCCGCCCTCACAGCCCAAACAATCTAACAGGAACCTGCTGGGATTGTCCATAGATAAAATCTTTATACCTGTATTAAACTTATTCTGATGCTTCATCAAACCGGATCTTTTGAAATTAATGACTTTGGGCCTCATCACGAGTTGGGCGGTAATGCCAGTGGTATTACCGCCGGCGCTATTAGCCCTACCACCAACCCCCCCCAGCGCTGTTAGCGCTGGATCACGGGTTTGGCGGAACGGTTAGTGCCCATTCCCCATTGGGCCCATTCGGGAATTCCTCATTCCCCATTGGGCCCAGTGGGGAAGATTTGCACTATCCGGCGGTAGTAGCGGCGAAAATTGGCAATTTTGCCGCGGATTTCCACCCAGCTCAGAGCTGGGGTGAAATCCGCCAAGCCCATGATCTGGTGGACCCTTAAATGCGGTGGTAATAGCGCTACCGCCGCATTTAAGGGTTACCGCCAGACTCGTGATGAGGCCCTTTGAGTAACCACTCAGTGACCTACTCTCCATTGACTCCAGATCAACTCAGGGATCTACTCTCTGTGGGATCCAGACCATGAGGGTCCTACTCTTCATGGAATCCAGACCCACTCAGGGATTTACTCTACATGGGATCCAGACCCACTCAGGGATCTATTCTTTGTGGATTCTAGACCCACTCAGGGATCTACTCTTCATGGAATCCAGATTGACTCAGGGATCTACACTTCAGGAGGTCCAGACCCACTGGGGGATCTAAACGTCATGGGATACAGACCCGCTCAGGGATCTACGCTTCATGGGATCCTGACCCACTCAGGGAGCTACACTTCACGGGATCCAGTCTCACTCAGGGATCTACCTTTCATGAATTCCAGACCCACTCAGGGAACAAACTCTTTATGGAATCCAGGTTCACGCCGAGTTCTAATCCTGATGATCAGTCGATCTCTGTCCGAGCTAAGCTCCATGCTCACACACAGATCTATACATGAACACACTCAGATTCATTTACTCTGAGATCTTGCTGATGAAACCTAGATTAGCTCAGAGTTTCACGGGCCACTTAAAATGCTCCTCCGAATTAGACCTAATTCTCTCCCGCTCTGCTCTTGATAATAAAGGTAAACTAGCAAAGGTGGATTTAAAGAGAGGTTAAGCTCTCTTGGGAGGAGCAGGTGGTCTGCAGTTCTTTTCTGTACATGTCATAATATGTCCATGAGTATTAGCACCCAGTGGTTGATGATTGGCCAATCAGGATGCTCAGATCACAAGCCTTACCTATTGGCATGCCTGCTTGCCAAGCTTTCTGATTGGTTGCGCTGGCTCTCACTCCATCCTGTGCACCCTTATCCCGCCTTCTGCCATCCCCTTTTCCTCACCCACGCATGGTTTGTACCTCACTTACATCCCTCTGGTGTCTCTCTCCGGCCACCATCTTTTGGGAAGTTGACCATTTCTGTCAACTTCCCAAATGCTGTAGACCTTGAAGGCTGGCTTCCTTGGGCGCTTCTGTGCGATTTCTATTGCAACAATCTTTGACACTTTTATCACAAAAAAAGATGCTTAGCAACCCAGTCATTTAGCTGGGGGTACTAAACGTCATGCCACACTGGGTGGCAATGCCCTATCGCCTATTACTCGAGCAGCTGGGCTTTACCATCTGGGATGGCCTCAGACTATGGCTTAAATCAACATGGCCCATTCCACTCTGTAGGTGCTTATCCAGTCCTGTTTTTTTCTTTGCATTTTAGTCTGAGTTTTATAATGGTGAAAGTGGAACTTCAAGTCCCAGAATGCAAAGAAAAAAAAAACAGGACTGGATAAGCATCTACAGATTGGAATGGGTCATGTTAGCAACATGTTAAAACACAATGGCCCTCATTACGACCCTGGCGGAAATCGAAAAACGATGGCAGAAATGCAATACCGCCATCGAATAGCGCTCGGTGCGACTATGACCCGTCACCGCAAAGTACGAAGCCATTAGCGACACCGTAGTGAACGCCAACGCTAACTGCACCAAGCACGCGCGCGCGCGCCATGCCAAACCGCAAACACCACCATGGTGCAACGGTACGCCAATTCCGACCCTAGCGGACATGTACCTAACGCCATCAGGCATGGCGTAATGTACCATTCCGCCATGGCGAGAAGTACGGCATCGCGAATCAACCGTAAACGGCCCCACTGAGTGCCTGTACACCGCTCCCTGCCCACAAAGTACAACTCCCCGTAGGTGCAATGAAGCCACAATGCAACCATTGAAATGTACAAGTCACCCATGCATGCCAACGAACAAAAGAAACACAACAGGGGCCAATGGGAGCTGCAGGGCACAGATGGCACGAATACAGAAGCCATCCCAATGGACATGACCACAGTCCCCCACCAAGAAACGCACGCAAACACAGGCACCTGTGACCAGCAATATTCCGAAAATCACATCATTCCACCAGTCCACCTGGCTGACCGGCATCTGTTACACAAAACCCAATCCCCCGCCCCTGAGCATGACAACATTCAAACTGTCATATTGGCAGCCCCCATCCCTGACCTCACTGGGCTTCGTAGGCAAACGCGGCCAGTACAGTACCACGCAACTAAACCCCGAAGCCGGAACCCGATGCAGATCTCCTCACAATACATCGCCCCCCAAATTGGCATATGCCACATCACTTGCAAAGAAAAACGCTACACGGGCCAAATCCGAATAGAAATTTTATGCACATCAAAATCACCAAGCCCATACAGCCATCAGGCCATGAACTCCAAAACACCAATCACCATTGTGGGCTGCTTCCGCAAGAAATGACCAGCCACTACCTGTGTGTCGCCCTGTTCCCCCATGGTACACAGAGCCACAATCACGTACGAAAAGGCAACATGGAAGCGCACAGAACCGCAGGGCCGTCCCAATGGGGAGGCACTAGTCCAGCTGAAAGGCCGAAATGTTGCTCCGAGCCACCAGTACTGCGTAAGGGCATGTGGCCCATTGGCGATCGTCCCATAAGATCATAATGCTGCTCCACTGATTAACACGAAGCAGCAGGTGTCGGGAGTAAAATCCATCTGCAGGAGTGGCATACAGATGGCAGTGGCAAAAGGGGAGGAGATACCTGTCAACCAAAAGAAAAGAAAAAGAACAGAATGGCCATCAGAACTACATTCCAACTACTCACTTCAATGATCACACGAAATCCACAGCCATATGCATGCTAGCCCAACCAAAAGGATCATCACCACCCCAAAACCACTTGCGACTCATAACCATCTATATCGAGGTGCAAACACCATCACAAACGAGTGTACCTGTGCATGCGTCTGTCAAAACAGATTCCATCAGATGGGAATGTTAACGTGCATGGACACAAGTGTCTGAGGGCGCCTCGAGACAGGGAGGGCTCAACAAGGCCAGATGGACGATGGTCCCACAATGGCAGCCCTGCATCACATAGCGTAGGGGAGGCGGATAGATCCCAAGAAGCCCTGTACATGGCAAACTCTGTATCAAATCACCTGCCCATGCATCCATCCATCATTCCCTCATCCCGGGATCAAAATGCCTGAATAATTACTCACATAACATTAGAAACATCCATTGAGTCCGTGCGTTATGCAGCCTGCTAAATCCACAGTGCCCCAGCCCGTAATTCCAGTGTTGTGAAGTAACATGTTATTGGGAACGGACGGCCTCATCGCCCACGTAGCTATTGCGCATCCCAAACTATTCATATCAATCATTGCTCCCTCGCCATGGGCCCTGTCTCAAGGACATAGAACAATAGAACGTTACATTTGCAGTCAGACCTGTGGGCATCTCCTCGCCGCTAGCTGAAAACCGAAAGCGCCGCCCTTCGAATTCCTCATTTGCAACATCACGTCGAAAAGGCATCTGTGGCCGCTTGAAATCACTAATTATTCCATCGAGTGCGGCTGTGTGTGAAAATGGCAACTGCCTTCACCCACGAATGGGACGCCCCGCCCGTCGTTGAACCTCGGTGCAGTGATGCATGAGGGTCCACCGTTACTCGAGTACTACGTTCCAGTGACCCTTCACAAGTCTGTTCGCGACTGCAATGAATGCATGTGAAACAATGGGACCACAGCAGAATGAACATATCAACCAATCTTACACGGCCATCGGGTACAAATACATGATTGCAATAGCAAGATACAATTCCCCGAATTGCAGCGTTGTGCGCGGGACGTGCTCGGCCAAAGGGGAGAGCAGTTTGCACAGGTGGAATCAATCACCACAGGTGGAGGCCATACAGCCTGAAAACACATAAATTGCACAGCCAGTCTCCTCCCACAACCACTCCGAAATGCTACCGGCAGGACTTGCGATGTTGGCCCTGGGGGACCTGATAGCACTGCAAGTACTCCAACACCAAGAAGAAGACGAACACCAACTACAACCGGCCGCACGGAGGAGACGCAGGAGGAGGAGGAGGCCAAGGCAGGGCCAGCAAGGGCCGCCAGCACAGCCACTACCACCACGCAGGCAGCCCGCAATCCCACGCCGCCGAGCACATCCGTTCAACCTCACTGATGAGCAGATCCACACCCTCTACCGTCTGGACCGGGACACCATAACCGCCATTGTGGACATGACACAGGCTGACCTTGTCAGCATGATAGATAGCCCAACCGCCATCCCACCCCTACTGAAGGTGGTGTCTGTACTCCACTTCCTGGCCACAGGCACCTACCAGCACACAGTCGGACAGTTGCATGGCATTTCTCAGCCACTGTTCTCACGGACACTATTGCAAGTGCTCGATGCCCTCCTGAAGCACGCAGACGACTACATCTCTCTACCACGCTCGGAGCAGGAAATAACCAACACAAAAGTGGGATTCCATGCACTTGCCGGCATACCGGGTTGCATTGGTGCCATCGACTGCACCCATGTTGAATTGGTCGTCCCACATGCCATGGAGGCCCAGTACCGCAACCGAAAACAATTTCATTCCCTGAATGTACAGATGGTGTGTGACTCCAACAGGATCATTACACATTGTTGTGCCCGATTCCCTGGATCAACCCATGATTCTATGGTCTTGAGGAACTCTACAATACCACGCTACATGGAGCGACACGCAGGGAACAGATCCTGGCTACTCGGTGAGTCTCATTACATGCATGATGATGTGGGGTATGTGAATTGGCATTGACCTGCCAGGAAGGGGGGGAGGTGTGCGTACGTATCAATGGCATTCCACATCATACGTTTCTCGTCCACATACAGGTGATGCTGGATATCCACTGAAGAGATGGCTCCTCACACCAGTCCGGAACCCACGGGACCAGCATGAGGAGGACTACAACCATGCCCACTCACGTACCCGTGTAGTCATTGAACAGGCATTCGGCCTACTGAAGACCCGTTTCCGCTGCCTCAGCAGGTCTGGCGGGGCACTCCTGTACCGCCATGAGAAGGTTGCAAAGATGGTGATGGCATGTGTCATGCTCCACAACATGTGCGTACGTAGAAATGTGCCCATGCCCCCTGACGCAGAACTGCAAGCACCTGATGATGGTCATGATGAGGGTGGGGATGTGGCAGCACCTCATGGAGTCTGCGAGGCACCGGAGGCCCGTGACATTCGTCAGCATCTCATTGATGTATGCTTCTAGCACTCACGCCTGGTGGCTGATACATGGACACGGGACTCGTGGCACTGCGTGTGTCTGGGACATGCACAATATGGACTGTACGCCTATGATGGCCTAGTACACAAAGATCAATGTCCACACTTCTCATTGGTTGATCGTGCACTTTTTATGGCATATGTGATATCATGTTGAACACCCTATCGACCCGCCACCCAATTGAGCCCAACACACCCCCTCCACCCTCCTACCTCCCCCCGAACACCAGTGTCCAAAGATGCTCATTGTCAGTGGGCTGTCGCTATTGCATGCCCCCTCTGCGGGTATCAGGGGCACCCCTGCCTGTGGAGCGCAGGTTCCTTCCAGATCTACGTTGGGGGCTGCCCTGGACGGAACTTGCAACGGATGATGTGTCTGCCTGCTCACGTCCATGCATGTCCCTAAGGGTTTGCGAGAGCTCAGTGAGCACACGGCGCACTGCGGCAAGTTCGGCACATACGTCTTTGGACGTCGCATGCAGTTCCCCCCTCAGGCTCTCGGTGCTTCTCTCAATTTGTGCCCTTAGCGTCTCTGTACCTCTCTCCATTTCTGCCCTAAGTGTCTCAGTTGATGTTTCTATGTCTGCCTTAGTGCCCCCACATTCATCGGCATGGTCCTTGAGGAGTGTGGCCAGTTGCTGCTGTTGTTCGATCAACTGGTCGAGGGACTGTTGCCTCTGCTGGGCCATGGCCATTTGCGGGGGTGTCACAGAGGGGCTGTTGTCCTCATGTTGCCTTGCCACAGGGCTTGTGGGGGATGGCCAGTCGTCGTCTGGTGGGTGCCCCTGCGTGGTATCCTCATGTTGTACGGGATGGAACAGACAGGGGGATTGGGACAGGTCATGGATGGATCTGACTTCGGCATCCCCGTTTTCTGTGTCCGAGCATGCTGCCATCAATGGGGTGTCACCTATGGTGCTGCTGCCACCAGAGGCAGTGCCTTCTGTGGCATCCATTGGGGGGACCTGTGGTGGTGGTGTTGTGGGCATGCTGGCTGCTGGGGTGCCTGTTGATGTTCCCTCCTCTGTGCTGCCACCTGATTTGTGCTGCTGCCGTGTCTTGATGCGTGCAGCTGAGGTGGAGGGTCTCTGGCCGTTGGTCTTGGCACTCTTTGCAGGTGTGCTGGTAGGGGTGTCCTGTAGCTCGTCGTTTGGATCGGACCCTGTGGTGGAGTAAAGGAGGGCGAGGGTTATTGATGGGTCTGTGGGAATTGGAATGGCATTGTATCACATGCATTGGGGTGGTACCTGAGGGTGATTTGGGTCGGGGCCTTGGAGGTGCTTTGATTTGTGTGTGGAGTGAGGGTGCAGTTGTCTGGCAGCCTGCAGTTAGGGTGTGCCTGCTGCACGTGTAGTGCGTGTATTAGGGGTTTTTTATTATTTATGTATTTATTGTGGGTTTTAACGTGCGCTTGCAGGCCGATGTGTGTGGACGTTCTCCTGGACATGTGTTTCTGTTGCACTATGTGGACGCATGGTACTTCACATGGATGGACTGTGTGGATTTGGCATTGTTTTATCTGGCCCACCTACCTGAATCTTCGGATGTCTGCACTCCTTTCTCCATCCCTCCGACTCCCTCTATGCTCTCCATTCCGATGGTGGAGGCACAGATTTCTTCCCAGGGGGTCAACTTGATGGGTGATTCAGGACCTCCCCCGGTGGCTGTGGCAATGTTGCGGTTGGCAGAGAGTATGCTGCGGACGCGTATCCGCAGGTCGTCCCATCGCTTGCGGCATTGCTGTGGGGTGCGGGGTGCGGTCCCCACCGCACTTACCCGCTGTGCCACCAGAGCCCATATGGCCTTCTTGTTTGCAAGTGCCGTCCTGGTCATTTGCGTGCAGAAGACGACGGCAGCATTCTCCTGGAGGGTCTCTGTTAGCACGGTGAGTTCCTCACGGGAGAAGTGGACCTGCCGCTTGCGGTCGCACGCTTTCTTCGCTACTTTTCCCATTTTTCTTGGTTTCGGTAGGGTGGTTGACGGGTTGGGGTGTGTTTCAGGGTAGTGATTTTAGTGGTTGTGTGGTTTTAGTGTATTTATAGGTGTACGCCGGGATATTTCCCGTTCCGGGCCCATGTTTTGACTTCCGTTTCCGTATATTTCCGGGCACCGTACTTTCCGGTAGGCGCACACTGCGGTGACCGCTAAGAGGGGTGGCGGTATTGCACCTAGGGCGCCGTACGGCGGCGGTGTGGGCCGTTTTGGGGTCATTTCCGCCATCGCGGACTTTGCACTTCCGCCATGCCGTGGTGCTCGTGCCCGATGGGTCGGAATGGGCCGCACTTTGCTCCTTCGTGCAATGGCGGAAACGCTATTTACGCTGTGGCGCTCCGGTCAGTCGCTTTCCGCCAGGGTCGTAATGAGGGCCAATGACTCATGTTGCGGAATGTTACTGAATATTGGGCATTGAGTCGTGCAATACATTGGAGATTAATCTATAGCCTTCATTTAAATGGTGTCATGATGTGAGTGTGCGACACAAGTGGAACATCTGTGGCAGTCGAAACCCCTTTAGAAAAAAGCCACAGAGAACTGTTCCTTATGAGACACAATTAAAACAAGACGGGGATATTAAGAAAGGACACCCCGATAATAACAGCTACAAATGAAACAACTCCAATGGGATGATGTAATATATAGAATGATTCTGAAAGGCATTTAGGGCTGCTCAGGGCTTGACAACTGTCAGGCATGAGAGATGGAGAAGGTGTGGAAGCATGGTGTGTGAACCATTCCCATGTGAGCCCTACCTGATCATGGGGTAAGCGTGGTGTGTGAACCATTCCCATGTGAGCCCTGCCTGATCATGAGGTAAGCGTGGTGTGTGAACCATGGTGATGGGGTAAGAGTGGTGTGTGAACCATTCCCATGTGAGCCCTACCTGATCATGGGGTAAGCGTGGTGTGTGAACCATTCCCATGTGAGCCCTACCTGATCATGGGGTAAGCGTGGTGTGTGAACCATTCCCATGTGAGCCCTACCTGATCATGAGGTAAGCGTGGTGTGTGAACCATTCCCATGTGAGCCCTACCTGATCATGAGGTAAGCGTGGTGTGTGAACCATTCCCATGTGAGCCCTATCTGATCATGGGGTAAGCGTGGTGTGTGAACCATTCCCATGTGAGCCCTACCTGATCATGGGGTAAGCGTGGTGTGTGAACCATTCCCATGTGAGCCCTACCTGATCATGGGGTAAGCGTGGTGTGAGAACCATTCCCATGTGAGCCCTATCTGATCATGGGGTAAGCGTGGGTTGAGAACCATTCCCATGTGAGCCCTACCTGATCATGGGGTAAGCGTGGTGTGTGAACCATTCCCATGTGAGCCCTACCTGATCATGGGGTAAGCATGGTGTGTGAACCATTCCATGTGAGCCCTACCTGATCATGGGGTAAGCGTGGTGTGTGAACCATTCCATGTGAGCCCTACCTGATCATGGGGTAAGCGTGGTGTGTGAACCATTCCCATGTGAGCCCTACCTGATCATGGGGTAAGCGTGGTGTGTGAACCATTCCCATGTGAGCCCTATCTGATCATGGGGTAAGCGTGGTGTGTGAACCATTCCCATGTGAGCCCTACCTGATCATGGGGTAAGCGTGGTGTGTGAACCATTCCCATGTGAGCCCTATCCGATCATGGGGTAAGCGTGGTGTGTGAACCATTTCCATGTGAGCCCTATCCGATCATGGGGTAAGCGTGATGTGTGAACTATTCCCATGTTAGCCCGACCTGATCATGGGGTAAGCGTGGTGTGTGAACCATTCCCATGTGAGCCCTATCTGATCATGGGGTAAGCGTGGTGTGTGAACCATTCCCATGTGAGCCCTGTCTGATCATGAGGTAAGCATGGTGTGTGAACCATTCCCATGTGAGCCCTATCTGATCATGGGGTAAGCGTGGTGTGTGAACTATTCCCACGTGAGCCCTACCTGATCATGCGGTAAGCGTGGTGTGTGAACCATTCCCACGTGAGCCCTATCTGATCATTGGGTAAGCGTGGTGTGTGAACCATTCCCACGTGAGCCCTATCTGATCATGGGGTAAGCGTGGTGTGTGAACCATTCCCATGTGAGCCCTACCTGATCATGGGGTAAGCATGGTGTGTGAACCATTCCCATGAGAATCACACCTGATCATGGGGTAAGCGTGGTGTGTTTGCCATTCCCATGTGAACCTTACCTGATCAGGGGGTAAGCGTGGTGTGTGAACCATTCCCATGTGAGCCCTACCTGATCATGAGGTAAGCGTGGTGTGTGAACCATTCCCTTGTGAGCCCTACCTGATCATGGGGTAAGCGTGGTGGTGAACCATTCCCATGTGAACCCTACCTGATCATGGGGTAAGCGTGGTGTGTTTGCCATTCCCATGTGAACCTTACCTGATCAGGGGGTAAGCGTGGTGTGTGAGCCATTCCCATGTGAACCCTACCTGATCATGGGGTAAGCGGGGTGTGTGAACCATGGTGATGGGGTAAGAGTGGTGTGTGAGCCATTCCCATGTGAACCCTACCTGATCATGGGGTAAGTATGGTGTGTGAGCCATTCCCATGTGAACCAAGGCTGATCATGGTGTAAGGGTGGTGTGTAAACCATTCCCATGTGAACCCTACCTGATCATGGGGTAAGTCTGGTGTGTGAGCCATTCCCATGTGAGCCCTACCTGATCATGGGGTAAGCGTGGTGTGTGAGCCATTCCCATGTGAACCCTACCTTATCATGGGGTAAGCGTGGTGTGTGAACCATGGTGATGGGGTAAGAGTGGTGTGTGAGCCATTCCCATGTGAACCCTATCTGATCATGGGGTAAGTGTGGTGTGTGAACCATTCCCATGTGAGCCCTATCTGATCATGGGGTAAGCGTGGTATGTGAACCATTCCCATGTGAACCCTACCTGATCATGGGGTAAGCATGGTGTGTGAGCCATTCCCATGTGAACCCTACCTGATCATGAGGTAAGCGTGGTGTGTGAACCATTCCCATGTGAGCCCTGCCTGATCATGGGGTAAGCGTGGTGTGTGAACCATTCCTATGAGAACCCTACCTGATCATGAGGTAAGCGTGGTGTGTGAACCATGGTGATGGGGTAAGAGTGGTGTGTGAGCCATTCCCATGTGAACCCTATCAGATCATGGGGTAAGTGTGGAGTGTGAACCATTCCCTTGTGAGCCCTATCTGATCATGGGGTAAGCGTGGTATGTGAACCATTCCCATGTGAACCCTACCTGATCATGGAGTAAGCATGGTGTGTGAGCCATTCCCATGTGAACCCTACCTGATCATGGGGTAAGCGTGGTGTGTGAACCATTCCCATGTGAGCCCTGCCTGATCATGGGGTAAGCGTGGTGTGTGAACCATGGTGATGGGGTAAGAGTGGTGTCTGAGCCATTCCCATGTGAACCCTATCTGATCATGGGGTAAGCGTGGTGTGTGAACCATGGTGATGGGGTAAGAGTGGTGTGTGAGCCATTCCCATGTGAACCCTACCTGATCATGGGGTAAGTATGGTGTGTGAACATTCCCATGAGAACCATGGCTGATCATGAGGTAAGCGTGGTGTGTGAACCATGGTGATGGGGTAAGTATGGTGTGTGAACATTCCCATGTGAACCCTACCTGATCATGGGGTAAGCGTGGTGTGTGAACCATTCCCATGTGAGCCCTGCCTGATCATGAGGTAAGCGTGGTGTGTGAACCATTCCCATGAGAACCCTCCCTGATCATGAGGTAAGCGTGGTGTGTGAACCATGGTGATGGGGTAAGAGTGGTGTGTGAGCCATTCCCATGTGAACCCTACCTGATCATGGGGTAAGCGTGGTGTGTGAACCATGGTGATGGGGTAAGAGTGGTGTGTGAGCCATTCCCATGTGAACCATACCTGATCATGGGGTAAGTATGGTGTGTGAGCCATTCCGATGTGAGCCCTACCTGATCATGGGGTAAGTGTGGTGTGTGAATCATTCCCATGTGAACCTTACCTGATCATGGGGTAAGCGTGGGTGTGAACCATTCCCATGTGAGCCCTATCTGATCATGGGGTAAGCGTGGTGTGTGAACTATTCCCATGTGAACCCTACCTGATCATGGGGTAAGCGTGGGTGTGAACCATGGCTGATCATGAGGTAAGCGTGGTGTGTGAACCATTCCCATGAGAACCCTACCTGATCATGAGGTAAGCGTGGTGTGTGAACCATTCCCATGAGAACCCTACCTGATCATGAGGTAAGCGTGGTGTGTGAACCATGGTGATGGGGTAAGAGTGGTGTGTGAGCCATTCCCATGTGAACCCTATCTGATCATGGGGTAAGTGTGGTGTGTGAACCATTCCCATGTGAGCCGTATCTGATCATGGGGTAAGCGTGGGTGTGAACCATGGCTGATCATGGGGTAAGCGTGGTATGTGAACCATTCCCATGTGAGCCCTGTCTGATCATGGGGTAAGCGTGGTGTGTGAACCATTCCAATGAGAACCCTACCTGATCATGAGGTAAGCGTGGTGTGTGAACCATGGTGATGGGGTAAGAATGGTGTGTGAGCCATTCCCATGTGAACCCTATCTGATCATGGGGTAAGTGTGGTGTGTGAACCATTCCCATGTGAGCCCTATCTGATCATGGGGTAAGTGTGGTATGTGAACCATTCCCATGTGAACCCTACCTGATCATGGGGTAAGCATGGTGTTTGAGCCATTCCCATGTGAACCCTACCTGATCATGGGGTAAGTATGGTGTGTGAACATTCCCATGTGAACCCTACCTGATCATGGGGTAAGCGTGGTGTGTGAACCATTCCCATGTGAGCCCTGCCTGATCATGAGGTAAGCGTGGTGTGTGAACCATGGTGATGGGGTAAGAGTGGTGTGTGAGCCATTCCCATGTGAACCCTACCTGATCATGGGGTAAGCGTGGTGTGTGAACCATGGTGATGGGGTAAGAGTGGTGTGTGAGCCATTCCCATATGAACCCTACCTGATCATGGGGTAAGTATGGTGTGTGAGCCATTCCCATGTGAGCCCTATCTGATCATGGGGTAAGTGTGGTGTGTGAATCATTCCCATGTGAACCCTACCTGATCATGGGGTAAGCGTGGGTGTGAACCATTCCCATGTGAGCCCTACCTGATCATGGGATAAGCGTGGTGTGTGAACTATTCCCATGTGAACCCTACCTGATCATGGGGTAAGCGTGGTGTGTGAACCATGGTGATGGGGTAAGAGTGGTGTGTGAGCCTTTCCCATGTGAAACCTACCTGATTGTGTGGTAAGTGTGGTGTGTGAACCATTCCATGTGAACCATGGCTGATCATGGGGTAAACGTGGTGTGTGAGCCATTCCCATGTGAACCCTACCTGATCATGGGGTAAGCGTGGTGTGTGAACCATGGTGATGGGGTAAGAGTGGTGTGTGAGCCATTCCCATGTGAAACCTACCTGATCGTGTGGTAAGTGTGGTGTGTGAACCATTCCATGTGAGCCCTACCTGATCATGGGGTAAGCGTGGTGTGTGAACCACTCCCATGTGAACCATGGCTGATCATGGGGTAAGCGTGGTGTGTGAGCCATTCCCATGTGAACCCTACCTGATCATGGGGTAAGCGTGGTGTGTGAACCATGGTGATGGGGTAAGAGTGGTGTGTGAGCCATTCCCATGTGAAACCTACCTGATCTTGTGGTAAGTGTGGTGTGTGAACCATTCCATGTGAGCCCTACCTGATCATGGGGTAAGCGTGGTGTGTGAACCATTCCCATGTGAGCCCTACCTGATCATGGGGTAAGCGTGGTGTGTGAGCCATTCCCATGTGGGCCCTACCTGATCATGGGGTAAGTATGGTGTGTGAACATTCCCATGTGAACCATGGCTGATCATGAGGTAAGCGTGGTGTGTGAACCAGGGTGATGGGGTAAGTATGGTGTGTGAACATTCCCATGTGAATCCTACCTGATCATGGGGTAAGCGTGGTGTGTGAACCATTCCCATGTGAGCCCTGCCTGATCATGGGGTAAGCGTGGTGTGTGAACCATTCCCATGAGAACCCTACCTGATCATGAGGTAAGCGTGGTGTGTCAACCATGGTGATGGGGTAAGAGTGGTGTGTAAGCCATTCCCATGTGAACCCTACCTGATCATGGGGTAAGCGTGGTGTGTGAACCATGGTGATGGGGTAAGAGTGGTGTGTGAGCCATTCCCATGTGAACCCTACCTGATCATGGGGTAAGTATGGTGTGTGAGCCATTCCCATGTGAACCCTACCTGATCATGGGGTAAGCGTGGGTGTGAACCATTCCCATGTGAGCCCTATATGATCATGGGGTAAGTGTGGTGTGTGAACTATTCCCATGTGAACCCTACCTGATCATGGGGTAAGCGAGGGTGTGAACCATGGCTGAGCAAGGGGGAAGCGTGGTGTGTGAACCATTTCCATGAGAACCCTACCTGATCATGAGGTAAGCGTGGTGTGTGAACCATGGTGATGGGGTAAGTGTGGTGTGTGAACCATTCCCATGTGAGCCCTATCTGATCATGGGGTAAGCGTGGGTGTGAACCATGGCTGATCATGGGGTAAGCGTGGTATGTGAACCATTCCCATGTGAGCCCTGCCTGATCATGGGGTAAGCGTGGTGTGTGAACCATTCCCATGAGAACCCTACCTGATCATGAGGTAAGCGTGGTGTGTGAACCATGGTGATGGGGTAAGAGTGGTGTGTGAGCCATTCCCATGTGAACCCTATCTGATCATGGGGTAAGCGTGGTATGTGAACCATTCCCATGTGAACCCTACCTGATCATAGGGTAAGCATGGTGTGTGAGCCATTCCCATGTGAACCCTACCTGATCATGGGGTAAGCGTGGTGTGTGAACCATTCCCATGTGAGCCCTGCCTGATCATGGGGTAAGCGTGGTGTGTGAACCATTCCCATGAGAACCCTACCTGATCATGAGGTAAGCGTGGTGTGTGAACCATGGTGATGGAGTAAGAGTGGTGTGTGAGCCATTCCCATGTGAACCCTACCTGATCATGGGGTACGTGTGGTGTGTGAACCATAGTGATGGGGTAAGTATGGTGTGTGAACCATTCCCATGTGAACCCTACCTGATCATGGGGTAAGTATGGTGTGTGAGCCATTCCCATGTGAGCCCTACCTGATCATGGGGTAAGCGTGGTGTGTGAGCCATTCCCATGTGAACCCTACCTGATCATGGGGTAAGCGTGGTGTGTGAACCATGGTGATGGGGTAAGAGTGGTGTGTGAACATTCCCATGTGAACTCTACCTGATCATGGGGTAAGCGTGGTGTGTGAACCATTCCCATGTGAGCCCTGCCTGATCATGAGGTAAGCATGGTGTGTGAACCATGGTGATGGGGTAAGAGTGGTGTGTGAGCCATTCCCATGTGAACCCTACCTGATCATGGGGTAAGCGTGGTGTGTGAACCATGGTGATGGGGTAAGAGTGGTGTGTGAGCCATTCCCATGTGAACCCTACCTGATCATGGGGTAAGTATGGTGTGTGAATCATTCCCATGTGAACCCTACCTGATCATGGGGTAAGCGTGGGTGTGAACCATTCCCATGTGAGCCCTACCTGATCATGGGGTAAGCGTGGTGTGTGAACTATTCCCATGTAAACCCTACCTGATCATGGGGTAAGCGTGGGTGTGAACCATGGCTGATCATGGGGTAAGCGTGGTGTGTGAACCATTCCCAGGTGAACCATGGCTGATCATGGGGTAAGCGTGGTGTGTGAGCCATTCCCATGTGAACCCTACCTGATCATGGGGTAAGCGTGGTGTGTGAACCATGGTGATGGGGTAAGAGTGGTGTGTGAGCCATTCCCATGTGAAACCTACCTGATCATGTGGTAAGTGTGGTGTGTGAACCATTCCATGTGAACCATGGCTGATCATGGGGTAAGAGTGGTGTGTGAGCCATTCCCATGTGAACCCTACCTGATCATGGGGTAAGTATGGTGTGTGAACATTCCCATGTGAACCATGGCTGATCATGAGGTAAGCGTGGTGTGTGAACCATGGTGATGGGGTAAGTATGGTGTGTGAACATTCCCATGTGAACCCTACCTGATCAAGGGGTAAGCGTGGTGTGTGAACCATTCCCATGTGAGCCCTGCCTGATCATGGGGTAAGCGTGGTGTGTGAACCATTCCCATGAGAACCCTACCTGATCATGAGGTAAGCGTGGTGTGTGAACCATGGTGATGGGGTAAGAGTGGTGTGTTAGCCATTCCCATGTGAACCCTACCTGATCATGGGGTAAGTATGGTGTGTGAGCCATTCCCATGTGAGCCCTACCTGATCATGGGGTAAGTGTGGTGTGTGAATCATTCCCATGTGAACCTTACCTGATCATGGGGTAAGCGTGGGTGTGAACCATTCCCATGTGAACCCTGCCTGATCATGCGGTAAGCGTGGGTGTGAACCATGGCTGATCATGGGGTAAGCGTGGTGTGTGAACCATTCCCATGAGAACCCTACCTGATCATGAGGTAAGCGTGGTGTGTGAACCTTGGTGATGGGGTAAGAGTGGTGTGTGAGCCATTCCCATGTGAACCCTATCTGATCATGGGGTAAGTGTGGTGTGTGTGAACCATTCCCATGTGAGCCCTATCTGATCATGGGGTAAGCGTGGGTGTGAACCATGGCTGATCATGGGGTAAGCGTGGTATGTGAACCATTCCCATGTGAGCCCTGCCTGATCATGGGGTAAGCGTGGTGTGTGAACCATTCCCATGAGAACCCTACCTGATCATGAGGTAAGCGTGGTGTGTGAACCATGGTGATGGGGTAAGAGTGGTGTGTGAGCCATTCCCATGTGAACCCTATCTGATCATGGGGTAAGAGTGGTGTGTGAGCCATTCCCATGTGAACCCTATCTGATCATGGGGTAAGTGTGGTGTGTGAACCATTCCCATGTGAGCCCTATCTGATCATGGGGTAAGCGTGGTATGTGAACCATTCCCATGTGAACCCTACCTGATCATGGGGTAAGCATGGTGTGTGAGCCATTCCCATGTGAACCCTACCTGATCATGGGGTAAGCGTGGGTGTGAACCATTCCCATGGGAGCCCTACCTGATCATGGGGTAAGCGTGGTGTGTGAACTATTCCCATGTGAACCCTACCTGATCATGAGGTAAGCGTGGGTGTGAACCATGTCTGATCATGGAGTAAGCGTGGTGTGTGAACCATTCCCATGTGAACCATGGCTGATCATGGGGTAAGCATGGTGTGTGAACCATGGTGATGGGGTAAGAGTGGTGTGTGAGCCATTCCCATGTGAACCCTACCTGATCATGGGGTAAGCGTGGTGTGTGAACCATGGTGATGGGGTAAGAGTGGTGTGTGAGCCATTCCCATGTGAACCATGGCTGATCATGGGGTAAGCATGGTGTGTGAACCATGGTGATGGGGTAAGAGTGGTGTGTGAGCCATTCCCATGTGAAGCCTACCTAATCATGGGGTAAGTGTGGTGTGTGAATCATTCCCATGTGAACCTTACCTGATCATGGGGTAAGCGTGGGTGTGAACCATTCCCATGTGAGCCCTATCTGATCATGGGGTAAGCGTGGTGTGTGAAATATTCCCATGTGAACTCTACCTGATCATGCGGTAAGCGTGGTTGTGAACCATGGCTGATCATGGGGTAAGCGTGGTGTGTGAACCATTCCCATGAGAACCCTACCTGATCATGAGGTAAGCGTGGTGTGTGAACCATGGTGATGGGGTAAGAGTGGTGTGTGAGCCATTCCCATGTGAACCCTATCTGATCATGGGGTAAGTGCGGTGTGTCAACCATTCCCCTGTGAGCCCTATCTGATCATGGGGTAAGCGTGGGTGTGAACCATGGCTGATCATGGGGTAAGCGTGGTATGTGAACCATTCCCATGTGAGCCCTGCCTGATCATGGGGTAAGCGTGGTGTGTGAACCATTCCCATGAGAACCCTACCTGATCATGAGGTAAGCGTGGTGTGTGAACCATGGTGATGGGGTAAGAGTGGTGTGTGAGCCATTCCCATGTGAACCCTATCTGATCATGGGGTAAGTGTGGTGTGTGAACCATTCCCATGTGAGCCCTATCTGATCATGGGGTAAGCGTGGTATGTGAACCATTCCCATGTGAACCCTGCCTGATCATGGGGTAAGCATGGTGTGTGAGCCATTCCCATGTGAACCCTACCTGATCATGGGGTAAGCGTGGGTGTGAACCATGGCTGATCATGGGGTAAGCGTGGTGTGTGAACCATTCCCATGTGAGCCCTGCCTGATCATGGGGTAAGCGTGGTATGTGAACCATTCCCATGTGAACCCTGCCTGATCATGGGGTAAGCATGGTGTGTGAGCCATTCCCATGAGAACCCTACCTGATCATGAGGTAGGCGTGGTGTGTGAACCATGGTGATGGGGTAAGAGTGGTGTGTGAGCCATTCCCATGTGAACCCTACCTGATCATAGGGTAAGCGTGGTGTGTGAACCATGGTGATGGGGTAAGTATGGTGTGTGAACCATTCCCATGTGAACCCTACCTGATCATGGGGTAAGTATGGTGTGTGAACATTCCCATGTGAACCCTACCTGATCATGGGGTAAGCGCGGTGTGTGAACCATTCCCATGTGAGCCCTGCCTGATCATGAGGTAAGCGTGGTGTGTGAACCATGGTGATGGGGTAAGAGTGGTGTGTGAGCCATTCCCCTGTGACCCCTAAGTGATCATGGGGTAAGCGTGGTGTGTGAACCATGTTGATGGGGTAAGAGTGGTGTGTGAGCCATTCCCATGTGAACCCTACCTGATCATGGGGTAAGTATGGTGTGTGAGCCATTCCCATGTGAGCCCTATCTGATCATGGGGTAAGTGTGGTGTGTGAATCATTCCCATGTGAACCCTACCTGATCATGGGGTAAGCGTGGGTGTGAACCATTCCCATGTGAGCCCTACCTGATCATGGGGTAAGCGTGGTGTGTGAACCATGGTGATGGGGTAAGAGTGGTGTGTGAGCCATTCCCATGTGAACCCTACCTGATCATGGGGTAAGCGTGGGTGTGAACCATGGCTGATCATGGGGTAAGCGTGGTGTGTGAACCATTCCCATGTGAAGCATGGCTGATCATGTGGTAAGCGTGGTGTGTGAACCATTCCCATGTGAGCCCTGCCTGATCATGGGGTAAGCGCGGTGTGTGAGCCATTCCCATGTGAACCCTACCTGATCATGGGGTAAGCGTGGTGTGTGAACCATGGTGATGGGGTAAGATTGGTGTGTGAGCCATTCCCATGTGAAACCTACCTGATCGTGTGGTAAGTGTGGTGTGTGAACCATTCCATGTGAGCCCTACCTGATCATGGGGTAAGTGTGGTGTGTGAACCATTCCCATGTGAGCCCTACCTGATCATGGGGTAAGCGTGGTGTGTGAACCATGGTGATGGGGTAAGAGTGGTGTGTGAGCCATTCCCATGTGAGCCCTACCTGATCATGGGGTAAGCGTGGTGTGTGAGCCATTCCCATGTGAGCCCTACCTGATCATGGGGTAAGCGTGGTGTGTGAACCATGGTGATGGGGTAAGAGTGGTGTGTGAGCCATTCCCATGTGTGCCCTACCTGATCATGGGGTAAGCGTGGTGTGTGAGCCATTCCCATGTGAACCCTACCTGATCATGGGGTAAGCGTGGTGTGTGAGCCATTCCCATGTGAGCCCTACCTGATCATGGGGTAAGCGTGGTGTGTGAGCCATTCCCATGTGAGCCCTACCTGATCATGGGGTAAGCGTGGTGTGTGAACCATGGTGATGGGGTAAGAGTGGTGTTTGAGCCATTCCCATGTGAGCCCTACCTGATCATGGGGTAAGCGTGGTGTGTGAGCCATTACCATGTGAGCCCTACCTGATCATGGGGTAAGCGTGGTGTGTGAGCCATTCCCATGTGAGCCCTACCTGATCATGGGGTAAGCGTGGTGTGTGAGCCATTCCCATGTGAGCCCTGCCTGATCAGGAGGTAAGCGTGGTGTGTGAACCATGGTGATGGGGTAAGAGTGTTGTGTGAGCCATTCCCATGTGAGCCCTACCTGATCATGGGGTAAGCGTGGTGTGTGAGCCATTCCCATGTGAGCCCTACCTGATCATGGTTTAAGCGTGGTGTGTGAACCATGGTGATGTGAGCCCTACCTGATCATGGGGTAAGCGTGGTGTGTGAGCCATTCCCATGTGAGCCCTACCTGATCATGGGGTAAGCGTGGTGTGTGAGCCATTCCCATGTTAGCCCTACCTGATCATGGGGTAAGCGTGGTGTGTGAGCCATTCCCATGTGAGCCCTACCTGATCATGGGGTAAGCGTGGTGTGTGAGCCATTCCCATGTGAGCCCTACCTGATCATGGGGTAAGCGTGGTGTGTGAACCATGGTGATGGGGTAAGAGTGGTGTGTGAGCCATTCCCATGTGAGCCCTACCTGATCATGGGGTAAGCGTGGTGTGTGAGCCATTCCCATGTGAGCCCTACCTGATCATGGGGTAAGCGTGGTGTGTGAGCCATTCCCATGTGAACCCTACCTGATCATGGGGTAAGCGTGGTGTGTGAGCCATTCCCATGTGAGCCCTGCCTGATCATGAGGTAAGCGTGGTGTGTGAACCATGGTGATGGGGTAAGAGTGGTGTGTGAGCCATTCCCATGTGAGCCCTACCTGATCATGGGGTAAGCGTGGTGTGTGAGCCATTCCCATGTGAGCCCTACCTGATCATGGGGTAAGCGTGGTGTGTGAGCCATTCCCATGTGAGCCCTACCTGATCATGGGGTAAGCGTGGTGTGTGAGCCATTCCCATGTGAGCCCTACCTGATCATGGGGTAAGCATGGTGTGTGAGCCATTCCCATGTGAGCTCTGCCTGATCATGAGGTAAGTGTGGTGTGTGAACCATGGTGATGGGGTAAGAGTGGTGTGTGAGCCATTCCCATGTGAGCCCTACCTGATCATGGGGTAAGCGTGGTGTCTGAGCCATTCCCATGTGAGCCCTACCTGATCATGGGGTAAGCGTGGTGTGTGAGCCATTCCCATGTGAGCCCTACCTGATCATGGGGTAAGCGTGGTGTGTGAGCCATTCCCATGTGAGCCCTACCTGATCATGGGGTAAGCGTGGTGTGTGAGCCATTCCCATGTGAGCCCTGCCTGATCATGAGGTAAGCGTGGTGTGTGAACCATGGTGATGGGGTAAGAGTGGTGTGTGAGCCATTCCCATGTGAGCCCTACCTGATCATGGGGTAAGCGTGGTGTGTGAGCCATTCCCATGTGAGCCCTACCTGATCATGGGGTAAGCGTGGTGTGTGAGCCATTCCCATGTGAGCCCTACCTGATCATGGGGTAAGCGTGGTGTGTGAGCCATTCCCATGTGAGCCCTACCTGATCATGGGGTAAGCGTGGTGTGTGAACCATTCCCATGTGAGCCCTGCCTGATCATGAGGTAAGCGTGGTGTGTGAACCATGGTGAAGGGGTAAGAGTGGTGTGTGAGCCATTCCCATGTGAACCCTACCTGATCATGGGGTAAGCGTGGTGTGTGAGCCATTCCCATGTGAGCCCTACCTGATCATGGGGTAAGCGTGGTGTGTGAGCCATTCCCATGTGAGCCCTACCTGATCATGGGGTAAGCGTGGTGTGTGAGCCATTCCCATGTGAGCCCTACCTGATCATGGGGTAAGCGAGGTGTGTGAGCCATTCCCATGTGAGCCCTGCCTGATCATGAGGTAAGCGTGGTGTGTGAACCATGGTGATGGGGTAAGAGTGGTGTGTGAGCCATTCCCATGTGAGCCCTACCTTATCATGGGGTAAGCGTGGTGTGTGAGCCATTCCCATGTGAGCCCTACCTGATCATGGGGTAAGCGTGGTGTGTGAGCCATTCCCATGTGAGCCCTACCTGATCATGGGGTAAGCATGGCACCCTTATTGAGACATGCTGCTACTGTCCCATTAATCAGACCCCCCAGGTTTATACCGATGTTGTGGAAGCTGTACATATGCGAAATTGACTGTTTTTAAAAATAAAATACGAAGTCTGGCGGTTTTTAAAAAACACCCACGAAAGCGACCGTTTTTGCAAAAATGGCTGTTAATAAAAAAAACACAATCTGCATAAACACCATAAAAGATATTGACAAAAATGAGGGGGGAAAAAGAGAGGCGGGGGCATCAGTGGTCCGGAGGGGGGGCAATGGGCTGGAAGGAGAGTGATGGGCTAGAAAGCAGAGAGGGAGCAGTGGGCCAGAAAAAAAGAGGGAGTAGTGGACCAAGAAGCAGAGAAGGAGTGGTCGGCCAGAAATCAGATCAGAAGTGGTGGGCAAGAAAGCAGAGAGGGAGTGGAGGGCCAGAGAAAAGAGAGGGAGTAGTGGACCAAGAAGCAGAGAAGGAGTGGTCGGACAGAAATCAGATAGGAAGTGGGCAAGAAAGCAGAGAGGGAGTGGAGGGCCAAAGAAAAGAGAGGGAGCAGTGGCCCAATAAGTAGAGAAGGAGTGGTCAGCCAGAAATCAGATAGGAAGTGGGCAAGAAAGCAGAGAGGGAGTGGAGGGCCAAAGGGGGAGTGGTGAGCAAGGAAGCAGAGAGGGAGTGCAGGGCCAGAAAACAAGAGGGAGTAGTGGACCAAGAAGCAGAGAAGGAGTGGTCGGCCAGAAATCAGATAGGAACTGGGCAAGAAATTAGAGAGGGAGTGGAGGGCCAGAATAAAGAGAGGGAGCAGTAGCCCAATAAGCAGAGAAGGAGTGGTAGGGCAGAAATCAGCTAAGAAGTGGTGGGCAAGAAAACAGAGAGGGAGTGGAGGGCCAGAAAGCCAGTTTGCCCGAAAATAGAGAGGGAAGTGTGGACCAAAAAGCAGAGAGGTAGCGGTAGGCCAGAAAGCAGAGAAGGTGAGGTGGGCCAGAAAACAGAGAGGGAGGGGTGGACCGCAAAGCAGAGAGGGAGTAGTGGGCCTGAGGGCTAGCGGTGGGCCAGAAAGCAGAGAGGGAGTAGTGGGCCTGAGGGCCAGCGGTGGGCCAGAAAGCAGAGAGGGAGTAGTGGGCCTGAGGGCTAGCGGTGGGCCAGAAAGCAGAGAGGGAGTAGTGGGCCTGAGGGCTAGCGGTGGGCCAGAAAGCAGAGAGGGAGTAGTGGGCCTGAGGGCTAGCGGTGGGCCAGAAAGCAGAGAGGCAGTAGTGGGCCTGAGGGCTAGCGGTGGGCCAGAAAGCAGAGAGGCAGTAGTGGGCCTGAGGGCTAGCGGTGGGCCAGAAAGCAGAGAGGTAGTAGTGGGCCTGAGGGCTAGCGGTGGGCCAGAAAGCAGAGAGGGAGTAGTGGGCCTGAGGGCTAGCGGTGGGCCAGAAAGCAGAGAGGGAGTAGTGGGCCTGAGGGCTAGCTGTGGGCCAGAAAGCAGAGAGGGAGTAGTGGGCCTGAGGGCTAGCAGTGGGCCAGAAAGCAGAGAGGGAGTAGTGGGCCTGAGGGCTAGCGGTGGGCCAGAAGCAGAGAGGCAGTAGTGGGCCTGAGGGCTAGCGGTGGGCCAGAAAGCAAAGAGGGAGTAGTGGGCCTGAGGGCTAGCGGTGGGCCAGAAAGCAGAGAGGGAGTAGTGGGCCTGAGAGCTAGCGGTGGGCCAGAAAGCAGAGAGGGAGTAGTGGGCCTGAGGGCTAGCGGTGGGCCAGAAAGCAGAGTTGGAGTAGTGGGCCTGAGGGCTAGCGGTGGGCCAGAAAGCAGAGATGGAGAAGTGGGCCGGAAAGAGAGAACGAGCTGCAGAATGGGAGCAAGGCCAGGGGAAGAACATGATAGCCCGGGAGAAAGGATGCGAGATGCAGAAGGATGAAGGGAGAATGAAGGACTGTAGACATCAGGGCCACCTGGAGAGTGTAATGTGCCCGTTGGGAGTGTGGCAGGGACTGGGGAGTGCGAGTTGCGGCTTGCCAGTGTGACAAAGCAAGTGAGTATATGCATAACTGGCAGAGTGAGAGGGTTGGGAGTGTCAGCCATAATGGAGTATTGGTGAGGAGTGTGTGGGGTGTTGGTGAGTGGGGGTATGCAGAGTTGCTTGGGGAGATCTGGTCACACAGAAAAGGAATGATGACAATGTTACACCTGCTAACAATCAATAAAGTGAAAAATGTAAAAATCGGCATAAACATTAAACCAAAAAGGAAGAGCAAAACAAACACTGTTCTGTCAAACCGGGGGCATCTGGGGCTCTTTCTGCTAAATTGATAACAGAGAACACATACCAAAGGTGCAAATAATGACACGTTGGCTCTCTTGCAGCCTCACACAAACTGCCTCTTTCTAGCAATTCTCTTACACCCTGACTCTCCAGCAGCCTCTAGTTAATAAAAAAATATGCTTACAAAATGCTGCAAGATATGCAATTTTGTGCTGCAAAATGTGAATTTTGTATGCCAAAAAATGTGCCACTTCATGCCGCAGTATCCTAGAGCATCTGTGTTATGATACATCAGCTCTGTTAACGAGTAATGTACCAGTGTCAAATATAATAGGCCTGCAGTAAAGAAATGGTACTGCAGAAGATGGGAAAGGGATCCGTTTTCTTGCTGTACTCATTATCTCAGTACTGCAGCCTGGCTGTGCCAAAGTAGTGCTAGGTGCATGGTAGGTATCATCCTGCTTCCGGTTCCTACCGACTTCTACTGCAGGTTTAGGTCCACCACTAGAATGTGCGTTTGGGTACTCCCCATTCTCTGAGATTGGTTGAGCTTCTACTACAACCTCAGGCCTCATTGAGGTTGGGGTGAATTCTGGTTGAGGTGAGCTGGACACCAAATCCACTCCCATTTGTTTAGTCTCACGTTTCCTTCTTCCTATGTCACCTTGTTGCTTTTTTATCTTCTCGTGCTTCTTCAATTAGATCGATGAGCATTTTGAAGATCACCTCCTCTGTCTCCTTTTCCTTTGATCTTTTATCTCTTTCCGCATCAATATGCGATTCAATGAAGACGAGTTTGGAGTGCATTAGAGTTAGGAGAGTTGACTGGGCCTTAAAGCTATCATTTAGATGTTCATACAATTTCAGAAAGGGGGCCAGTGTGATCGTAACCATAGATCCAATAGCAGCTTGAGGTTGTGGGGAATGATCGACCCATCTGCTTTCCCCTATGGCAGTTTCTGTGAGGTCTCGCTCATTAGTGGCGGATTTCTGGCCCCGTTTTTCTCTTGTCTCTCGATGGTTTATCGGGTTCCAAGGGTCTTCCGTGCCGGATTCTTTGCTCAAGTCCTCACTCGAGCCTAGTGTGTGGGTGCATTGTCTCCACTGCCCCTAAGGGAGCTCACTGGTTACCATCTCCAGTGGCCTAGGCGGCTGTACCTGGGAAGTCGGAACGACATCTACTTCTCGTCAGGTTTCAGCTTTTTTTTGAGGGAGGGATTGACTGGACCCTGTGTCCCTCCCAACTTCCATAATTGGCCTCTTTCCACCCCTATGATCTGTGGCCGTACTCAATTGTAAAGTCAGGCTTGCGATGTCTTTCACTAGTCGCGCTGCCTGTACGTCTTTCTCCTCCGAGATTGGGTCCCACCCGATCCAAGTCCTGGCTTATATCTTTATTTGGATTTACTATTTCCATTGGGAAGGTCGTGTGAGTCTCCGTTACATCTTTATTGCCTTCACTATCACCCACTTGCTCTTCGGTTTGGGAGCCTGTTTGGACTAGTCGGTCGGTCTATTGGATCTCCTCTGAGTCCCCCCCCCCCCCCCGTCAAGCAACACCTCTCAGAAGGGCAACTTCCCATCTCTAAATCGGACACTCCGGTATTAATCACTAGCTGAATTTCCTGGGAAGGCAAAGCAGAGGGTCCGTGCTTGCCAACGGGTCAGCGACTAATGGACCATGCCATTCTTCCTCCTGGCACGTCGTGGGGGGATTAGGTGTATTGTCCTCCCACCTGACTCTGTGATCCTTAGCACTTTGCACCATCGGGGCGGGGGGCATCCCTTAACTTAAAGTGCCATTTTATGTTCTTATAGTCAGAGAGGGATTTGCTCCTCGATTTTAGCAGGGTACACTCACCCCTTTTTCTCTCGGTGGTATTCAGATTTAGCGACCAGCCCCATTTTACTGTTTTTCATTATGGGGGCTTCGCCTGTGCAGGATTCTTGATATCCATAGATCTGTAGTTGTCCTGCAGTAAGCACATTTCCGAGGAGCTGCATAACCTCACCCTCTTCTGTCTCCATTGGACACCTCCCATCCGTAGTCATTACATTCATAGACGGCGACTCACACGGGGGCACCGTCAGTTCCTACTAAGGGGTTGACAAAGAGACGATTCTTTGGGAAAATGTTGGGATTGCAGTTGCGTTTTCTCATTATTCATTGGCGGGGCTGGATGGACAATAGAACATGCAGTGGTTGCTTGCAACATGGTATTTTCAAGGCACCCCCTGCATTCAATTCCTCCCCCGGGGTGGAATGTTGCACTGGTGTGGGAGAGACCATGGGTTCCGTGGCTAGGATAGTAGTGCATGAGGGTTTGACAGTTCTTGTGTGAGGCATGCAGAGCGCATCACTCACCTGTTACCTCCATTTATCAAGGTCCTTGCTTGGCAACGTGCCCTTTGCAAGCCGCCGATCTCCCGCAGTAGTGCCGCCTCCAAGGCCTCCTCAAACCTTACGCAAACACTCTGGGCCTCATTACGACCCTGGCGGAAGACCATGGTGCTATTAGCACCATGGTCCATGCCGGTAAGTTACCGACTCCACCATGGAGAAAGGGGGAATTACCACCCCATTACAAGGTTGGCGGGGCGGTAATTCCCCCTTCCTCCATGGCCCTACCCCATTCCCATTTTTGCCCTATAGGGCTCAATGGGAATGGGGAAGGCGCTAAGTACGGTGCCGCAAATTGCGGCACCGCAATTAGCACCAAGGTCCCTTTGCGGGTCCCTACTTTAACGGCTGGTCTATACCAGCCGTTAAGGTCGGGTCCCGCAAAGGGACCTCGTAACTAGGCGCTAATAGGTTAACGGCGCTGCAGCCTTTTACGGCGCCGTTAAGCCATTAGCGCCTGGGTCGTAATGAGGCCCTCTGTCAACACTCCGCGATGCTCCGCGTCAGGAGTGGAGTATATGAAGTTGTAATTCCTCCTTCAGGAAATGCAGTAGAAAGCAGATTTTGATCGGCAAAAGCCTCCAACACAACAGCACCACCAAACTGAGTCATATCAACATTCTGTCAACGCTCCGCGAAGCATCGCGTCGGGGGTGGAGTATATGTAGTTCTAACTGCTCGTCCAGGAAATGCAATAGAAAGCAGACTTCGATCTGCAAAAGCATCAAACACAGCAGTGCTGCCAAACAGTGTTAGGTCAACACTCTGTCAATGCTCTGCGTCGAGAGTGGAGTATATGTAGTTGTAACTCCTCCTTCAGGAAATGCAGTAGAAAGTAGACTCCGATCTGAAAACGCCTCCAACACATCATGCCAAACAGAGCCGGGTAAACACTCTGTCAACACATGAAGAAATAAGACACAGGCCCTCATTACGACCCTGGCGGAAATCGAAAAACGATGGCGGAAATGCAATACCGCCATCGAATAGTGCTCGGTGCGACTATGACCCGTCACCGCAAAGTACGAAGCCATTAGCGACACCGTAGTGAACGCCAACGCTAACTGCACCAAGCACGCGCGCGCGCGCCATGCCAAACCGCAAACACCACCATGGTGCAACGGTACGCCAATTCCGACCCTAGCGGACATGTACCTAACGCCATCAGGCATGGCGGAATGTACCATTCCGCCATGGCGAGAAGTACGGCATCGCGAATCAACCGTAAACGGCCCCACTGAGTGCCTGTACACCGCTCCCTGCCCACAAAGTACAACTCCCGGTAGGTGCAATGAAGTCACAATGCAACCATTGAAATGTACAAAGCACCCATGCATGCCAACGAACAAAAGCAACACAAGAGGGGCCAATGGGAGCTGCAGGTCACAGAAGGCACGAATACAGAAGCCATCCCAATGGACATGACCACAGTCCCCCACCAAGAAACGCACGCAAACACAGGCACCTGTGCCCAGCAATATTCCGAAAATCACATCATTCCACCAGTCCACCTGGCTGACCGGCATCTGTTACACAAAACCCAATCCCCCGCCCCTGAGCATGACAACATTCAAACTGTCATATAGGCAGCCCCCATCCCTGACCTCACGGGCTCAGTAGGCAAACGCGCCCAGTACAGTACCACGCAACTAAACCCCGAAGCTGGAACCCAATGCAGATCTCCTCACAATACATCGCCCCCCAAATAGGCATATGCCACATCACTTGCAAAGAAAAACGCTACACGGGCCAAATCAGAATAGCAATTTATGCACATCAAAGACACCAAGCCCATACAGCCATCAGGCCATGAACTCCAAAACACTAATCACCATTGTGGGCTGCATCCGCAAGAAATGACCAGCCACTACTTGTGTGTCGCCCTGTACCCCCATGGTACACAGAGCCACATTCACGTACGAAAAGGCAACATGGAAGCGCACAGAACCGCAGGGCTGTCCCAATGGGGAGGCACTAGTCCAGCTGAAAGGCCGAAATGTTGCTCCGAGACACCAGTACTGCGTAAGGGCATGTGGGCCATTGGCGATCGTCCCATAAGATCGTAATGCTGCTCCACCGATTAACACGAAGCAGCAGGTGTCGGGAGTAAAATCCATCTGCAGGAGTGGCATACAGATGGCAGTGGCAAAAGGGGAGGAGATACCTGTCAACCAAAAGAAAAGAAAAAGAACAGAATGGCCATCAGAACTACATTCGAACAACTCACTTCAATGATCACACGAAATCCACAGCCATATGCATGCTAGCCCACTCAAAAGGATCATCACCACCCCAAAACCACTTGCGACTCATAACCATCTATATCGAGGTGCAAACACCATCACAAACGAGTGTACCTGTGCATGCGTCTGTCAAAACAGAATCCATCAGATGGGAATGTCAACGTGCATGGACACAAGTGTCTGAGGGCGCCTCGAGACAGGGAGGGCTCAACAAGGCCAGATAGACGATGGTCCCACTATGGCAGCCCTGCATCACATAGCGTAGGGGAGGCGGATAGATCCCAAGAAGCCCTGTACATGGCAAACTCTGTATCAAATCACCTGCCCATGCATCCATTCATCATTCCCTCATCCCGGGATCAAAACGCCTGAATAATTACTCACATGACATTAGAAACATCCATTGAGTCTGTGCGTTATGCAGCCTGCAAAATCCACAGTGCCCCAGCCCGTAATTCCAGTGTTGTGAAGTAACATGTATTTGGGAACGGCCGGCCTCATCGCCCACGTAGCTAATGCGCATCCCAAACTATTCATATCAACCATTGCTCCCTCGCCATGGGCCCTGTCTCAAGGACATTGAACAATAGAACGTTATATTTGCAGTCAGACCTGTGGGCATCTCCTCGCCGCCAGCTGAAGACCGAAAGCGCCGCCCTTCGAATTCCTCATTTGCAACACCACGTCGGAAAGGCATCTGTGGCCGTTGAAATCACTAATTATTCCATCGAGTGCGGCTGTGTGTGAAAAAGGCAACTGCCTTCACCCACGAATGGGACGCCCCGCCCGTCGTTGCAACTCGGTACAGTGATGCATGAGGGCCCACCGTTACTCGAGTACTACGTTCCACTGACCCTTCACAAGTCTGTTCGCGACTGCACAGATAGAATGGGAAACAATGGGACCATAGCCGAATGAACATAACAACCAATCCAACACGGCCATCGGGTACAAATACATGATAGCAATAGCAAGCTACCATTCCCCGAATTGCAGCGTTGTGCGCGTGACGTGCTCGGCCAAAGGGGAGGGCAGTTTGCACAGGTGGAATGAATCACCACAGGTGGAGGCCATACAGCCTGAAAACACATAAATTGCACAGCCAGTCTCCTCCCACAACCACACCGAAATGCTACCGGCAGGACTCGCGATGTTGGCCCTGGGGGACCTGATAGCACTGCAAGTGCTCCAACTCCAAGAGGAAGACGAACACCAACTACAACCGGCCGCACGGAGGAGACGCAGGAGGAGGAGGAGGGCAAGGCAGGGCCAGCAAGGCCCACCAGCACAGCCACTACCACCACGCAGGCAGCCCGCAATCCCACGCCTCCGAGCACATCCGTTCAACCTCACTGATGAGCAGATCCACACCCTCTACCGTTTGGACCGGGACACCATAGCCGCCATTGTGGACATGACACAGGCTGACCTTGTCAGCATGATAGATAGCCCAACCGCCATCCCACCCCTACTGAAGGTGGTGTCTGTACTCCACTTCCTGGCCACAGGCACCTACCAGCACACAGTCGGACAGTTGCATGGCATTTCTCAGCCACTGTTCTCACGGACACTATTGCAAGTGCTCGATGCCCTCCTGCAGCACGCAGACGACTACATCTCCCTACCACGCTCGGAGCAGGAAATTACAAACACGAAAGTGGGATTCCATGCACTTGCCGGCATACCGGGTTGCATTGGTGCCATCGACTGCACCCATGTGGAATTGGTCGTCCCACATGCCATGGAGGCCCAGTACCGCAACCGAAAACAATTCCATTCCCTGAATGTACAAATGGTGTGTGACTCCAACAGGATCATTACACATTGTTGCGCCCGATTCCCTGGATCAACCCATGATTCTATGGTCTTGAGGAACTCTACAATACCACGCTACATGGAGCGACACGCAGGGAACAGATCCTGGCTACTCGGTGAGTCTCATTACATGCATGATGATGTGGGGTATGTGAATTGGCAATGACCTGGCAGGAAGGGGGGGGGGGTGTGCGTACGTATCAATGGCATTCCACATCATACGTTTCTCGTCCACATACAGGTGATGCTGGATATCCACTGAAGAGATGGCTCCTCACACCAGTCCGGAACCCACGGGACCAGCATGAGGAGGACTACAACCATGCCCACTCACGTACCCGTGTAGTCATAGAACAGGCATTCGGCCTACTGAAGGGCCGTTTCCGCTGCCTCAGCAGGTCTGGCGGGGCACTCCTGTACCGCCATGAGAAGGTTGCAAAGATGGTGATGGCATGTGTCATGCTCCACAACATGTGCGTACGTAGAAATGTGCCCATGCCCCCTGACGCAGAACTGCAAGCACCTGAAGATGGTCATGATGAGGGTGGGGATGTGGCAGCACCTCATGGAGTCTGCGAGGCACCGGAGGCCCGTGACATTCGTCAGCATCTCATTGATGTATGCTTCTAGCACTCACGCCTGGTGGCTGATACATGGACACGGGACTCGTGGCACTGCGTGTGTCTGGGACATGCACAATATGGACTGTACGCCTATGATGGCCTAGTACACAAAGATCAATGTCCACACATCTCATTGGTTGATCGTGCACTTTTTATGGCATATGTGATGTCATGTTGAACACCCTATCGACCCGCCACCCAAGTGAGCCCAACACACCCCCTCCACCCCCCTACCTCCCCCCCGAACACCAGTGTCCAAAGATGCTCATTGTCAGTGGGCTGTCGCTATTGCAAGCCCCCTCTGCGGGTATCAGGGGCACCCCTGCCTGTGGAGCGCAGGTTCCTTCCAGATCTACGTTGGGGGCTGCCCTGGACGGAGCTTGCAACGGATGATGTGTCTGCCTGCTCACGTCCATGCATGTCCCTAAGGGTTTGCGAGAGCTCAGTGAGCACACGGCGCACTGCGGCAAGTTCGGCACATACGTCCTTGGCCGTCGCATGCAGTTCCCCCCTGAGGCTCTCGGTGCTTCTCTCCATTTGGACTCTCAGGCTCTCGGTGCTACTCTCGATTTGTGCCCTAAGTGTCTCAGTTGATGTTTCTATGTCTGCCTTAGTGCCCCCACATTCATCAGCATGGTCCTTGAGGAGCGTGGCCAGTTGCTGCTGTTGTTCGATCAGCTGGTCGAGGGACTGTTGCCTCTGCTGGGCCAAGGCCATTTGCGGGGGTGTCACAGAGGGGCTGTTGTCCTCATGTTGCCTTGCCACAGGGCTTGTGGGGGATGGCCAGTCGTCGTCTTGTGGGTGCCCCTGCGTGGTATCCTCATGTTGTACGGGATGGGACAGACAGGGGGATTGGGACAGGTCATGGATGGATCTGACTTCGGCATCCCCGTTTTCTGTGTCGGAGCATGCTGCCATCAATGGGGTGTCACCTATGGTGCTGCTGCCACCGGAGGCAGTGCCTTCTGTGGCATCCATTGGGGGGACCTGTGGTGGTGGTGTTGTGGGCATGCTGGCTGCTGGGGTGCCTGTTGATGTTCCCTCCTCTGTGCTGCCACCTGATTTGTGCTGCTGCCGTGTCTTGATGCGTGCAGCTGAGGTGGAGGGTCTCTGGCCGTTGGTCTTGGCCCTCTTTGCAGGTGTGCTGGTAGGGGTGTCCTGTAGCTCGTCGTTTGGATCGGACCCTGTGGTGGAGTAAAGGAGGGCGAGGGTTATTGATGGGTCTGTGGGAATTGGAATGGCATTGTATCACATGCATTGGGGTGGTACCTGAGGGTGATTTGGGCCGGGGCCTTGGAGGTGCTTTGATTTGTGTGTGGAGTGAGGGTGCAGTTGTTTGGCAGCCTGCAGTTAGGGTGTGCCTGCTGCACGTGTAGTGCGTGTATTAGGGGTTTTTAATTATTTATGTATTTATTGTGGGTTTTAACGTGCGCTATCAGGCCGATGTGTGTGGACGTTCTCCTGGACATGTGTTTCTGTTGCACTATGTGGACGCATGGTACTTCACATGGATGGACTGTGTGGATTTGGCATTGTTTTTTCTGGCCCACCTACCTGTATCTTCGGATGTCTGCACTCCTTTCTCCATCCCTCCGACTCCCTCTATGCTCTCCATTCCGATGGTGGAGGCACAGATTTCTTCCCAGGGGGTCAACTTGATGGGTGATTCAGGACCTCCCCCGGTGGCTGTGGCAATGTTGCGGTTGGCAGAGAGTATGCTGCGGACGCGTATCCGCAGGTCGTCCCATCGCTTGCGGCATTGCTGTGGGGTGCGGGGTGCGGTCCCCACCGCACTTACCCGCTGTGCCACCAGAGCCCATATGGCCTTCTTGTTTGCAAGTGCCGTCCTGGTCATTTGCGTGCAGAAGACGACGGCAGCATTCTCCTGGAGGGTCTCTGTTAGCACGGTGAGTTCCTCACGGGAGAAGTGGACCTGCCGCTTGCGGTCGCACGCTTTCTTCGCTGCTTTTCCCATTATTCTTGGTTTCGCTAGGGTGGTTGACGGGTTGGGGTGTGTTTCAGGGTAGTGATTTTAGTGGTTGTGTGGTTTTAGTGTATTTATAGGTGTACGCCGGGATGTTTCCCGTTCCGGGCCCATGTTTTAACTTCCGTTTCCGTATATTTCCGGGCACCGTACTTTCCGGTAGGCGCACACTGCGGTGACCGCTAAGAGGGGTGGCGGTATTGCACCTGGGGCGCCGTACGGCGGCGGTGTGGGCCGTTTTGGGGTCATTTCCGCCATCGCGGACTTTGCACTTCCGCCATGCCGTGGTGCTCGTGCCCGATGGGTCGGAATGGGCCGCACTTTGCTCCTTCGTGCAATGGCGGAAACGCTATTTACGCTGTGGCGCTCCGGTCAGTCGCTTTCCGCCAGGGTCGTAATGAGGGCCACAGACACCAGGGTGTAGGGAAAAAGATTTTTGTGAATTTAATGTGCTGTGCAGTGTGGTGCTTTAATAAGGGAAAAAAAGGACTCAGACTGAATCATCCTGAAACAGATGGGACTGGATGGAATTTTTAATGAATAAAGAAAAAAGAAACAAAGGACAGAGCTCTCCTGCCACACAGTGGGCTGGGCAGGGGAGGTTATCCATTCCACATGAACCTGTTAAGAAGGGAGAACACTGTTGAAAAGGGAGAAGCGAGTGGGCAGATCAGCTCTCGGGGCGGCCGTGGCCTCGAGCGGGTCCGCATTGCCTAATAACTTAACGTCAACTGGGCCATGTGTGGGTTGTGACCCGGTGTCTACCGTGTGCTCAGGCTGCATGCCAGAGAATAGATAAACATAAAGGGTACCTGGTATAAATCTATGGTCCTCCAGGTAAATTCATAGGTAAATACCAAAAAATGACCGATAGATAAATGATGACAGGATAACATATATAATTATTGAAAAACTTTTTACCAATACAAAACATTCATTTCATTTCATTAGACAAATCGAAATAGATCATAAAACAAGATTACATACGCAAATATATACTTTTATTCCCATTCAACCTACATTCAAATAAACTTATACGTACCATACTCATACGTACCATACTCATACCAACATTTTTGCAATGATCTATTTTCCCCATGATCGAATTGCACAACACATTTCCTAAATTAAACTCATGTATTTTACAGATATATCCCTCTATCTCTATGTAGGGGAATGATTGTTTGTTGACACGTGTTTCGGTTGTATTTTAGTGGGTGCAGAACATCTTGCCCCAGTTTTTCAGACAACCTTCCTCAGGACGGAGGATAACGAATGAGTGTCGTTTCCTCTATAGAAAATGGAATGGGGCTTGTGATCCAATCTGATACACCAAAGGTGAAATATCCAGTGATGATTCAGCACTTAATGGATATAGTTGAAAGGACGTATCCCTTGAACGTGGTACACTGTACCAATCTAATACAGGGTAATTTGCTGTACCAGATGTGTGATATAGGCTTCCCACTCCTAGAGTCTAGCTCTTCCCCTCTTGTCACAGACAGAGTCTTGTTGCAACTTATAGGTAGTCTCGGTATAGCCTGCAGGTGGTGAATTCTTCATACAAATTCCCCAGTGATTTCACTTCCAAAGTGGTAGAAGGAAATATTTTATCTGTGGCACGTGGGTATCTATTTCTATATCGGCGCCGGACTTGGCATGGCCTTCCGTCTTGATCCGAACGTTGTTTACTTCCTGCTCCTTAGCCCTAGAGGTTGCATTGTTCAAGACTTTTCCTCACCTGAATGATAGCCCAGAGAGATTGTATTGTGCAAGGTTTCTCCTCCCCCGAATGATAGCCCATCGAGATTGTATTATGCAAGGTTTCTCCTCACCTGAATAATGGACCATAGAGATTGTAATGTACAAGGCTTATCCTCACCGAATGATAGCCCATAGAGATTGTATTGTACACGTTTTCTTCTCACTCGAATGATAGCCCATAGAGACAGAATTGTACAAGTTCTCTCCTCCTCACTCAAATGATAGCCCATAGAGTTTGCATTGCGCAGGGCTTTTCTTCGCCTGAATGATAGCCCATAGAGATTGTACTGTGCAAGGTTTCTCCTCAACCGAATGATACCCCATAGAGATTGTATTGTACAAGGTTACTCCTCACCCAAATTATAGCTCAAAGAGATTGTATTGTACAAGGATTTTCCTCACCTGAATGATAGCCCATAGAGATTGTATTGTACAAGGTTTCTCCTCACCCAAATGATAGCCCATAGAGATTGAATTGTACAAGACTTATCCTCACCCGAATGACAGCCCAAAGCGCTTGTATTGTACAAGGTTTCTCTTCACTTGAATGATTGCCTATAAAGACTGTAATGTACAAGGCTTATCCTCACCCGAATGATAGCCCATAGAGATTGCATTGTACAAAGATTCTCCTTACCCACATGATAGCCCTAGAGGTTGTATTGTACAAAGCTTTTCCTGCCACGAATGATTACACAAAGAGATTGTATTGTACAAGGTTTCTCCTCACCCCAAATGATTGCCCATAGAGACTGTATTGTACACGGTTCTTCCTCACCCTAATGACAGCCCATAGAGATTGCATTGTTCAAGACTTTTCCTCACCTGAATGATAGCCCAGAGAGAATGTATTGTGCAAGGTTTCTCCTCACCCGAATGATACCCCATTGAGATTTTGTTATGCAAGGTTTCTCCTCACCCGAATAATAGACCATAGAGATTGTAATGTACAAGGTTTATCCTCACCGAATGATAGCCCACAGAGATTGTATTGTACATGTTTTCTCCTCACTCGAATGATAGCCCATAGAGACAGTATTGTACAAGTTTTCTCCTCAATCGAATGACAGCCCATAGAGTTTGCATTGCGCAGGGCCTTTCTTCACATGAATGACAGCCCATAGAGATTGTACTGTGCAAGGTTTCTCCTCAACCGAATGATAGCCCATAGAGATTATATTGTACAAGACTTATCCTCACCCGAATGACAGCACAAAGCAATTGTATTGTACAAGGTTTCTCCTAACCTGAATGATAGCACAAACAGATTGTATTGTGCACAGTTTCTCCACACCCGAATGATAGCCAATAGAGATTGCATTGTACAAGGTTTCTCCTCAACCAAATGATCGCCCATAGAGATTGCATTGCACAAGGCTTTTCCTCACTCGAATGATAGCTGAACAAGATTGTATTGTGTAAGGTTTCTCCTCACCTGAAAAATTGCCCATAGATATTGTATTGTGCAATGTTTCTCCTCAACCGAATGATAGACTATAGAGATTGAATTGTAGAAGGTTGCTTTTCACTCGAATGATGGCACAGATCTTGACTCTCAAAACCAAATCACCTTTGAACAGGAGCATTTGTTTATCCCAAATCCCCTCTCCAACCCCAACTATCCGATTCAACTCTCCATCTTCTACCACCTTACACTATGTAGAGGAGCAGCTTCATGCCTCGGCAGGAAATTCCCCATCCCTACCTCCTATATGTTGGAAGTCTGAGACTGTGCCATGTTTGACACCAGCAGTTGTGCCAATAGCGCAGTGAAAATTTGAAAAAAGGTATCCACTGAGAAAACCCTATCAAAAGTATCCCTGAAGAGATGACAATCTGAGGGAGGAACTCCCTGAAGGAATATGAAAAGGAGCAAAAGAGAGAAGCTAGTGACATCACAAGAGACAAGCGTGACGGCCTGAGAATACTGGCTGAAGAGAATGTATGGATCTTCCAGAAACTGATGACGGAGTTAAGAATCGAGTAAACCTTCGTATGTGGAAGAAGATTGCAGGTGTACGAAGTGCTGCAGAAAATCAACCGTTCAATAATTGTACAGACGCTGAAACGCAAGTTGACCAAGTCATCATAGAAGCTGGCTAAATGTAGTGAATAGAATGCAGGCGAAGCCGCCATTGTATAGAAAATGGATATCGGTGTCCTGAATTTAGTAAGCTCGGACCCATTGAGAGGAAAGGCTGAGAATTGTGTCGCAGCAAGAAGAAGCTGAGATCGAGGAAGCGCCCGGCGAAGCTGTCTGGCCTGGCATCAGAACTGAAGCAGACAAGGTCGGTTATCTCCAGACCTTTGCACACTACCCTTTCTTTTGCATCTGGTTATTGGCCCACTGTAAAAATTATTTTGGGGTCATTAAGGGTTGGGTGGTAATGGTACAACTGGCGCTATGTGAAAAATACAGTCGGTTTTACTGGGCTCCCAATTCCAAGTTAGGAGTTATTATTACCTTCAGTGGCACTCCCTATGAATACTGCTAACTGCAATACCGCTTACTTGGAGTTGGATTTTGGCAATGGAAATCCATCCGTTTTTACCTCCACCAAAGGCGGTGCAATAAAAAATGGCAGGTAATGGAATTACTGTCACTTTTACTGTACCGCATTTCTACAAGTTTGGTGGTAATGCAAAAGTGATATATCCCGCAATTGGTGTGAGGTATTTCCCCCACATTAGTACCAACAACTGTAGGAATTACAGTGGTGGAATAACCACCTGCAATAATTCCTTCAAAATGCCCTTTTATCCTTTTGACTCTGAAAATGGGGATTAACACCGCTATTCTGCCACTTACAATCAGGCGGATTTTGCTTGATTGCATATGGCTGTAATAGTAAACGAGTTTGGGGGTAATTCCTGTGCAATTACCGTCAAACCCGTAATTAGGCCAATTCGAGGAGGCAGGGGAAACGGTGAGCAACTCCGATACCAACCCGGTCACCAACATTCCTAAGTAATGAATAAAAGGATAAGAAATTAACATTATGTGCATTAAAACAAATGTACATTGGTTATATGACTCACTACTATACAGTGTCCCTTTCGACCAGCAATACAGGGGTTAACATTATTGAAAATACAGCAAGTGTTATTGCAGGAATACTGCCTTGTTATTACCACTAGGTGATGGGTAAACTCTGAATTGGGACTATTTTCAGAAATACCACTGGGTATGTTGGTAATTACCTCTGATAGTATTGATGGTAGAAAGTCTGACCCCTTTATAGTGTAGCACTTAAGTGCCTGCATTAAAGAAATAGGCCTTCATGCACTGTGAGTGGCTCCCCGTATGCATTATCCACCCAATATCTGCAATGACCGATAGCCCTAAAAGAGCGCATAGAAAATTACAAAACGGGAAGCAGAATGGTAATGTTAATGTTAAAGGTTTTTGTACCGCGCACTGTCACCACTGCTTTGGTCTCCAGGTGCTCTGGCGGATCTGAAAAGGATGGTGTCAAGAGGGGGTGTGGGCTAAGGGGGTTAGTAGGGTGTAGTGGGAATAGGAAACTGAGAGTTGTGATGTCCTGTTGGCCGCTTCAGTTCGGTTTTCACCGTTCGCTGAGCTTAAGTGCGGTTCCGATCGGTGACAGAATTCCCATGTGCTGTTGTGGCAGGTTATGTGCTGTTAGTCTGTTGTTACAATGTGGTGAAGTGCGTGCGGATTGCTGTGCAGAGAGGTGGTTGTGTGAGTTTCTGTATGTTGAGTATGCAGAAAGTTTAAATTTTAAGGTACGGTTATAATGGTTTTCAAGTATTTGTCGATTTCTTTTCACTTTGTCTTCATCTTCACGTTTCTGCGCCCAATCTCCACGGCCATCCTGTGTGTTTGGTACTCTGACTTGACTGTCTAGTTGGCAGGCATGCTGAGTAGTCATAGCTCTTTTTGTGTGGCTCTAGTGGCTTGTGTATCTAGCTCATTTCCACTACTTTCCCTGCTCTGCGGCAGGTGTAGTTTTGGTCACAGGAATTGTCCCTTATTGTCCATCTTGATGGTTGTCCCCACCTAGGAGTACCCTTTAGTACCCTTTAGGAGTGGTGGCGTGTGGGCCTGGGTGGGCGTTGCGGTCCTCCCCGATTTTATTTTATAACAGAGGGGAAGCTTAGGGATTATCGTTTCCTATGGGGTATTCACGGTTTTGTATTGGTCCTTTCATCCTAGTTGATTCTTCCTGAATCTGGAGCAAAGAGCCAGGTTTTGAGAAGTTTTCTGAACTTCAAATGACCTCTTGTGTTGCATATGTTTTTTGATAGGTTATACTAGGTTGAGGTTGACACTGAAGGATGATCCTCTGAGTTTTCTTTTGTTGTAAGCTTTTGGGACTAGGCGAATGTCGTTGCTTGATCTGGGAGATCTTGGCGGGTGGTAGATGGTTATTTGTTTCGTTAGGAACTCCGCTCCCTGGCCGTGTACTGCTCTGTGCGTTATGCACATCGTTTTGAACTTTATTCTCTCTTTTATTGGCAGCCAGTGTAGCATTTTCAGCGCTGGGGTAATGTGTTCTCTTCGTGGTAGTCTGAGAGAGAGTCTTGCTGCAGCATTTATGGATGCGCTGAAGGTTTTTTAACAGACTTTCTTGCATTCCTAGGTATAGGCTGTTGGCGTAGTCTACTCTGGACATGGTGAGTGTGATGATGTTGAGTGTTTTGTGGGTGAAAGAGAGGAAGGGTTGGATCCTTTTTACTGCGTGTAGCAGGAAGAAACATTTCTTGATTTTGGCGTTTACTTGTGGTTCAAGTGTTAGTTCGTTGTCCATCAAGACTCCCAGGTTTTTTACTATCATTGATGGAGTATAATATATAGAAAGAGTGAACTATGTGCACCCAGCATACTTTAATCCTGTCCCCATGCAGATTCAATGCAACAACATGCTGTATTTTCCCTTCATGTCTAGCTATCTATTGCCATGTTTTACTGTAGGCAGTTATTTAGTTGTTTCAATGGAAATTATTGTCATTGCTGTTATCCATTCATTAAGTAATCAAAGCAAACCATCAGCCCCTACGACCTTTCTGCAGCAATCTAAAAAGATTTACATTTAAATGTGCACATCCTTGCTGCCAATCTTGCCAAGCGCTGATACCCCTCCCCGCTGTGTTCTCAGTGCTCAGCATGGTAGAATGTGGATGAACTGCAAACGCTCTACAGCACACATACGTTTGCTCAGCCCGAGCCCACGCTAAAGTGTCCCTTTCAATCAATGAATATTTATGCGCTGATGGATTAATGCAAATGAAGCAGAACCATTTATAGACTTGCATGCTTCCTCCAACCATAACACACCTCTCCCGATCCCAACTCCCTGGCTTTAAATGTGACAACACAATCATTTACAACTGCCAGCGATCTTGGCACAAAGGATGCTTTCTGCCAACACTGCCTTCCTTTGTTCTAAATTTTTCAGCACCTTTCTTCTGTCGTTCTGTTTTGGTAGAAAATTGTTGGACAACAAAGGCATTATACCCACACTTTCCCAGGAACAAATTAAGTGCCAAGGACGAGTATGCTCGTCCTTTTTGCATAGACTTGCATAATAGCCTGGCAGTTAAGGGGTTAATCACAGTTCTAGTATAGATGGGACCTCATTACAAGTTTAGAGGTAGCTATGCCCTTAATAATGGCATGGCTACCCCCAAACCCGGGTCCGGGTTCCCTGAATGCGGAAATACCGGGCCATTCTGACCTTGGAGGGCCCGGTAGTTCCCCATTCAGTGAACCCAGGCCCGGTCCATCCCCATTCCCATTTGAGCCCCCATAGGGCTCAATGGGAATGGGGAGCATGCTAACAACGGGCCCGTTAATGACAGGCCTGTTGTTAGCATGCTGGGCCGCTCACGGGACCCGCTAAGGACATCTGGTAAGACCAGGCGTCCTGAGCGGGTCACGTGAGCGGACCTCGTAATGGGGCGGTAAGGGGTTAACGGCTCCGGCACCTTTACCGGCACCGTTAACCCCTTACCGCCCTCCTCATAATGAGGCCCATGGTATTTATCTGTTTCATTGTTCATTTATAATGCGCTTGATACCAGCGAGTGATTTCTATGTGCGGGATCGGGATTCAAACCTTTGTTAGATCGTGCACTTCCTTCTTCTTAGAGAGCATTTGCCATGGGCTTGTGCACTCCCCATAAACGTAGGTGAACAGCGGGACACCTCCAAATAAAATCAGTTCAATAATTGCAAAGACCAGGTGAACCTATTATGCCGAATTTCAAAGCACCCACATTTCAGGAGGTTCTATCAAGCCTAACTTTTCCCAGCTTCCTTTGAGGCTCAAAGTGGTTTGAGGGAATTTGGGCTGAAATCGTCTGAAAAGTGCTTGATTGGTTGGAGTTGTTGGTATGTCTTGTAGGTAGATACAGTAGGTTTCTAGAAAAGTCAAGCGAGAGGTAGAACATTCAAATGGGTTTTAATTGATGGAGAGGTAGTAAATTCAAAAAGAGTTTAGTTGATGGGGAGGTAGAAAATTCAAATAGGATTTCGTTGGGAAGTTCTAGAACAATGGATGGTCATCTTTTTATGACTGGTCCAGGGTAGAATCCGAGCGAGCACATTTCCTGACCTACACAGTTGTGACATTCCTTGTCAGTCCCTACTGAGTGAGGAGAAAATCACAGAATTGGTGTGAGACATGTAGGAGATTACTTTCAGTGGTTATAACTGAGTGTACAAGCGCTTTGTGCTGAGACACAACGCTTGTTGCAAATAATAAATCATACAATTGTTTGGGGGTGAGATTTATGTTCATTTTCAATGTCTGAGTGTACAGACATTTTGCGAAACCAAATACTAGATGCAAAGAGAAATTTCTTTGAAACAGGAGATTACATTCAGTGGCTGTAGATGAGTGTGCCAAATGTTTCCGGTGGACAAGACAAAATACTAGTTTTCATGGAAAAATGTTAGAATTGTTTGCAAGCAGAAGATCACAATAATTCGCTGTAACTTATTGTGCCACCTTGTTCTTACATACACAAGAAAATACTAGTCACAATGTTTTGTGATTAGACATAGTTGTGCTAAAAATATAGGTGACAGGATGTTTTTTGACAGAAGAGACAAACTACAAGTTGCATAGAAAAAGATCTTAGTATTGTTTGGGTACAGAAGATTGCATTTAGTGCCTGGGAGTGTGCCAACCTTTTGTGACAGACCAGACAAAAGAAAACGAACTGCGAAGATGTATGAAGAGACAAAATACCACTTGCAAAGAAAAAGTCTTAGAATTGTTTATAGGAAGGAGATTATATTCAGTGATTGTAACTGACGGTACCAGTTTTTTTGTGATGGATGAAACAAAATACTAGCTGCAAAGATTGCTGATGAGGCAAACATACTGTTTATGAAGTAAAATTATTAGAATTGTTTGGAGGCAAGAGATTATATTAAGGGGTTGCAACTGAGTGTGATAGATTTTTGTGATGTGATAAAATACTAGTTGTGAGGAGAGAGTCGTAGAATTATTAGGAAATATTAGAGTGGCATTTTTTTGTAATGAGTCAATACACTAGCTGCGAGAAATAAATCATAGAATTGCTCGGAAGCAGAAGATTACGACATTGGCTCTAACTAACGGTCCTATGGATGTGCAGGGGTAGACTGGAATAGATGTGCAGGGGTAGACTGAAATAGGGGGTGTCTGGTGCCCTGTAAGATTCTGAAGGAACCAGTCAGTCAGTCAAGAGGCAGATGGGGACATTTGCAGGGTAGGCGAGAGGGAAGGAAGAGGAAAAAAGGAAGGTCTTGAGAAGCTTCCGGAACTTAAGGATATCTGGCTCAACTCTGAGAGGGAAAGGAAGGCCATTCCAGAGGGAAGCACCTGTGGGGGAGAGAGGTCTACCCCCACTCTCTGCTTGGAAAAGCGTCTGATCTGCAAGAGAGTTGGAGCTACAAGACTAAGGGCTACAGCAGGGAGTAGGGATAGCCAGTTGCATGTTGAGGGGTCCCAGGCCCCAGTAAGCCTTGTGGATGATGCAGAGGGTCTTGAACCTGATCCTTGCAGCAACCGGGAGTGAGTGGAGAGATTTTAGGGCTGGATAGAGGCGGTCCATGGGCTTGAGCCAAGGATAAGTCTTGCAGTCCTGTTCTGGATTAGTTAAAGGGGCAGAATGGAGGAGTTAGGCAGATTGAGGAAGAGGATGTTGCAGTAGTCCGGCCTGGAGAGGACCAAAGCTCTGGAGGGATTGGGTTTCTGATGGAAGGTGAGGAAATGGAAAATGCCTCTGAGGAGGTGCAGCTGAAAGTGGTCCTTCTTCGCAAGATCCATGATGTGAGGAGAAAAGGAGAGAGAGGTGTTGAAGATGACAACAAGGTTTCTTGCCTCAGAGGTGAATGAGGGGAGGGGATACCAGTGGAGTGCAGCCAGAGTGTGGGAGGGAAAGAGTGAGCATGGCTCCCAATGCAAAGAATCTGATCGTTAGCAGTGCACCATGCCAGAATAGCAGACAGGCAGTCTGGAATGAGAGAGGAAGAGGAGGAGGAAGAAGAGGCAAGCTTGAAGGATAAATGCGTTTCACCCGCATAACAATAGAAGTTACGAGAGAAAGTGGAGATCAAATGGGCCAGGGGGCCAGGTAGATGTTGAAAAGCCATGGCGAGAGGATAGAGCGCTGAGGGACACCACGGGTGGAGAGTAAGAGGATGGAGAGAAAAGGGCCCAGTTGAACCTGGAAAGGTCAGTCTGAGAGGAAGGAGGTCAACCAGCCCAAAGCCAGGTCTGTGATACCAATGGTATCACAGAGCTGATTTATAAGGGTGGCATGATTGACTGTATCAAAGGCAGAGGAAAGGTCAAGAAGGATGAGAATGGAAGGAGAGCTAGAATCGAGATTAGAGAGCAAGTGTTCACGGGTGTTCAGGAGAGAAGTTTCCATGCCTCTGGTAGCTCTGAAGCCAGACTGGTGGTCGTGGAGACAACCAACAGATTCAGTCTAGTGAATAAGCTGGGAGATGGTCAGCTTCTCCAAAGGTTTGCCCAGGAAGTGGGTAATGGAGAAAGGGTGGTAGCTTGCCAGACAGGAAGGGTTGGCAGAAGGCTTTTTTGAGGAGAGGGTGCACAAGGGAGTGCCTGGGGAGTAAGGGGAAGGATACAGTGGCAAAGGAGTGATTTCAGAAATTGCCAAGGCTGGAGGGAGACAATGTTGCCTTGATTGTTCTGGATGATTAGTGGAACACCTGTTTGGAACAGACTTTCATAGAGCGGGTTTGTTTAGAAACCTCATCAGGTGTTGGTGAGTAAGAGGGGAGTATAGAGAGGGGAGGCCAAGGGAAGCCTGAGAGCAGGTAAGGAGTAGAGGTGAGTGAGGACAAGATGTCCTACGTTTTAGAAATTAACTTTGAGCCCAGAGAAGTGTGGAGGGCCATGAAAAGTAGAGGAGAAGTTGAGACTGCAGTAGGGTTGGTGAGTTCTTTGCATATTTTGAAAAGGTGAACCGTGTTGTTAGTTGCTGCAGAGATGCAGGCTTGGATATAGGCCTTCTTCAAGCAGATAGAGAGTCTGTATTGCCTTTGGAGCAGGCAGCAGGCCAGCTTGTCAGATGATGTGCTTGAAGCCTGCAACTTCCAGTCAGCCGCTCTGCACTTGCGTTTCAGAGAGGCCAGGTTGGAGTCATGCCAGGAGTTGCACTTGGAGGCAGGTTTCATGGGGATTCTCATGACAGGGTCAAGGGTGTCCAGATTGTTGGAGTTGGAGAGTTGAAGGTTAGTAAGGGCTGTGTCAGAGTGAGAGCCAGTGGAAGGAGTCAGAGGGGGGGGCGAAGGTTGTGGTAAAAGCGGCAACTGACATTCGCTTCATAGGTCAAATGACGGAGAAGGAGGCTGGCAATGTGGACAGGGGCTTAGCCAGGGTGTACGAACATCTAAACATGCTTGACCAACTGAAAGTTCTGTAACACTGAAGATGGCGAACCACGCAAAAGAGGTCAACCCTGAAAATTATGTGAACCCTGGAAGGGAATGGAACTTAAATATGACGGGTACCCTAGAAAATGATATAAATCTCAGAAAGTTAATTGAACTTTGAAAATGATGGGAACTTACAAAAGGTGAATATCTTATGCAGGTGAACCATGGAAGGTTGTAAGGAATGCAAGAAGGCTGAAAGGTGGTGAGCCATTGTCTGAAGCTGGCAAATGAAGCTTCGATCTGTTGTAGTGAGAGGCTGATGGAGAAGGCCTCTGACTCCCAATCCTGGGCTGCCATGTGAGGATGCTGTTGCTGCAAGAAGGCTCTACGAAACCTGTAAGGATACCTAGAAGCTGAGCGTGCACTGGGACAACTGAAATATGCCAAGAGCCCGAGAGTGGCAATGAGACGTTTTTGAAAGTGCCTAGATTCTTAGATGGGTACTGAGAAATCTATAAAGATTCCTAGGACCTGAGAGGGGCATCACAGAGTTTAGAAAGAGCCTAGAGCCCGAGTGAGGTGATAATTAAACTGAAAATATGTTAACCTGAGAAGGATTGAGAATTGAGAAAACCTGAAAAAACATCAGGCAACCCAATAGGGAACAACAATATCCAGAAAGGAATAGAGAGGTGAACGGCCAGACTCTGAGAGACTAAGTAGTCCTGATAGGGCAAAGAGGGGCCTAACTATAGGAGAGAAGCCTAGCCTTATAAAATTGTAAAAATCAACATTTGATATGTACTTATTAATGCCACATTGCCACATATGATGGTGGAAGCTGGGATTTCAAAGACTGTACCAAAATTCCTGACCTTAACTCCAAAGAAAATACTCAGTGGGCCTCATTACGAGGTTGGAGGTAAGGGGTTACCGGCACCGGTAAGGATGCCGGTGCCGGTAACCCCTTACCTCTGTATTCCGAGGTCCCTTAGTGGGTCCCACTGAGGCCGGCTGGTTTGACAAGCCGTCCTTAGCGGGAGCCACTAAGGCACCATGGAGCTAATAACGGGCCTGCTATTTGCGGGCCCGTTATTAGCTCCTTCCCCATTCCCATTGAGCACTATGGGGGCTCGAATGGGTATGGTTTTCAGAATGGGGACTTACCGGGTCCTCCAATGTTGGAATGACCCGGTAAGTCCCTATTCCGACAACCCGGACCGGGAATACAGTAAGGGGGTAGCCATGGTGCTAATAGCACCATGACTACCTCCAACCTCGTAATGAGGCCATTGTTTATTTCCAACACTTGGAAGCTTGGTGCCATCAAACCTCCAAAACATCAAACAATTCCACTAAGATCGAAGAAGATGACCCCTTTAATGAGAATAGTTTTCTACCGCAGTAACTAATAAAAAACAGAGATGTGGGGCTTTAAGGGTTTGGCATCCCTGGTGATGGAAATATTAGACAGCCCAATCTCTTTGGAAATATCAATTCTAAGGGCCTGCATCAGGTTCATGCAGACTATGGGAGATGACCCAGAAATCTAGTACTTCTTCAAATGGAAAAGTCTGGCAGCATGGAAGCCCGACTTGAAAATATCATGAGACGATACAGGGGGCTAACAACTTTTCCAAGAGATTGTGCAGCAAGTTCGGCATAAAGAGCACGGACTGTATGAAAAGGATAAGATCTGGATGGACTTGGCAAGGAAGATGAAGAAGTGTGGATCCAGATGTGGGTCTTGAAGTCAGGTCCAAGAGGGAAAACAGCATCTATTTAGCAGGGAATTAAGCCCTGTATGGACTTTCACTTGAAAAATACCTGCAAGATCTGTTGATAAAACTTAAAATTCTTGAACAATGATCCTTCTTGGAGGGGGGAAAAAGGATGGATGCAAGTCCCACCCACCAGGAATTATTAGTCAGAAATGAATGGTATCAACTGCAAAGCACTGAACCGATGATGCTGAATAAATTGAGAACGGCAACGACAGAATGAAGCAAGAGTAAAGACTAAGAACAATGTCCAACATGTACCGACTGCCAGAAATAAGGATATAGAGCAGATCCTGTTACGAAAAGAAAAGAGAAAATCTCTGCACCGTCAACTCCATGCAGACAACATAGAAAGAACCAAGTGGTACCAAAAACAGAGCTACCCGCACAAGAAGTGAAGACCATTGAGAAAGATCAGGAGCAGAAGAAGCAAGTGATGAAGGAACCAGAGAAAGGGGTATATGAGAATACCTCTATAGAGTTGTTCAAGGACTGGCCTGAACCATTTATGGGATATTTGTGGCTGATGACTAAAACAGGAGAACTCTGAGCACCGAGGATGGCTTCACCACCCAATTTGTAAGCTCAATTGAGAATTTGAAGCGATGGGAGGGGGTATCTGACGAAGAGCACATAACTTTAGAAAATAAATTGTTGACTTAAACACGTCTGTTTCATTGTGATTCACGCACCGAAGTGCCTTAGCTCCACATGACGCCTCCCTTAAACAGACAGCAACTTTTTAATAGTCAAGATCGCCAACTTGGTTCATATCACCTCACCTACCACTATCAATACCCAGAAAGCAGAGCATACTGGGAAGAAGGGAGGAGCTAAAACACTCAGTGCCAGTAAAATTGATACAAATGGAGGGAGGTTTCCCATCAATGAGGGTTTAAGTGGAGTGGGTTAAGAATAGCAAGATTACTGGACAGCAGTGAATCATTGCTGCCTTGATTCACATCTAGAGAGTGCCACATTGGGATAGAACTGGGAATATTGGTCTTTGCCACATTGGGATAGACCTAGGAATATTGCCCTGTGCCACATGGAGCTAGAGCTATGAATGTTGGCCTACATCGCACTCTTAGAGGATTATTAATGTTGCCTTGGAGGGGACTGTGACCATTGGCCTCTGCCACATTGGGATAGGGCTGTGAATACTAGCCTGAGCCACACTGGGATAGTACTGTGAATATTAGCCTGAGCAACATTGAGATAGAAATGTGAAGACTAGCCTGAGCCACATTGAGATAGAAATGTGAATCTTAGCCTGAGCAACATTGAGATAGAAATGTGAAGACTAGCCTGAGCCACATTAGGATAGACTTGTGAATATTAGCCTGCGTCGTACTTAGAGAGAATTGCTAATGTTGCCTTGATTCACATCTAGAGATTGCCACATTGAGAGAGGACTGTGAATATTGGTTCTGTGCCAAATTGGGATAGAACTGGGAATATTGGCCTGAGCCATATTGGGATAGAACTGCGAATATTGGTCTATGCCACATGGAACTAGAACTATAAATATTGGCCTACATCGCACTCAGAGAGAGTTGTTAATATTGCCTTGTGTCACATCTAGAGAGGACTGTGACCACTGGCCTCTGCCACATCAAGATAGAACTGTGAATACTAGCCTGTACCAAACTGAGATAGAAATGTGATTTTAACTGGCGTCCCACATAGAGAAAACTGTGAATATCGCCTTGAGTCAAATCTAGTGAGGACAGTGACCATTGGCCTCAGCCAATAACCCACCCTATTAAAACCTAACCCCTCTTCACAAACCTCTCAAACCCTAACTGAACACAACCATACCTCTTAAACCGCAGCAACCCACACGCACTTCACCACACCACAACAACAAACACACCACACAGAGCCTTGCACAAGAGCACACGACGGACTCCGCCTGGATACCACACCAACCGAACTGAAGCTGCCAGCAGCACATCACAGCTTCCTTGATCTTGCTCCAACTGTTGTCCTACTAACGCGCCTTAACCTACTCCCCTTTCTTTCAGATCTGCCAGAGCACCAGGGGCCCACAACGGTGGTGATAGTGCCTGGTAAAAATATCTTTTAACATTAACATTAACATTTTCTCTAGCTGGAGGAAGAAGCTTTGAGCTGCTGTACTGAGACTTTTCATCATCCTCTGACTCCCATTATCTGTATGCCACGCATTGGTGCTGATCCTGACTCTGACTCCCAGGATCTGTGTGCCACATGTTGAGGCTGTTCCTGACTCTGACTCCCAGTATCTGTGTGCCACGCATTGAGGCGGATCCTGACTCTGTTTCCCATTATCTGTATGCCACGCATTGAGGCTGATCCTGACTCTGACTCCCAGGATCTGTGTGCCATGCATTGAGGCTGATCCTGACTCTGACTCCCAGGATCTGTGTCCCACGCATCGAGGCTGATCCTGACTCTGACTCCCAGTATCTGTATGTCACACATTGAGGCTGATCCTGACTCTGACTCCCAGGATATGTGTGCCAAGCATTTAGGCTGATCTTGACTCTGACTTCCATTATCTGTATGCCACGCGTTGAGGCTGATCCTGACTCTGACTCCCAGGATCTGTGTGCCACGCATTGAGGCTGATCCTGACTCTGACTCCCAGTATCTGTGTGCCACGCACTGAGGCTGATCCTGACTCTGACTCCCAGTATCTGTGGACCACGCATTGAGGCTGATCCTGACTCTGACTCCCAGTATCTGTATGCCATGCGTTGTGGCTGTTCCTGACTCTGACTCCCAGTATCTGTATGCCACGCGTTGAGGCTGATCCTGACTCTGACTCCCATTATCTGTATGCCACGCATTGAGACTGATCCTGACTCTGACTCCCAGGATCTGTGTGCCACGCATTGAGAATGATCCTGACTCTGGCTCCCAGTATATGTGTGCCACGCATTGAGGCTGATCCTGACTCTGACTCCCAGGATCTGTGTGCCAAGCATTGAGGCTGATCCTGACTCTGACTCCCATTATCTGTATGCCACACGTTGAGGCTGATCCTGACTCTGACTCCCAGGATATGTGTGCCACGCATTGAGGCTGATCCTGACTCTGATTCCCAGTATTTGTGTGCCAAGCACTGAGGCTGATCCTGACTCTGACTCCCAGTATCTGTGGGCCACGCATTGAGGCTTATCCTGACTCTGACTCCCAGTATCTGTGTGCCCCTCATTGAGGTTGATCCTGACACTGACTCCCAGTATCTGTGTGCCACGCATTGAGGCTGATCCTGACTCTGACTCCCAGGATCTGTGTGCCACGCGTTGAGACTGATCCTGACTCTGACTCCCAGTATCTGTGTGCCACGCGTTGAGGCTGGTCTTGACTCTGACTCTCAGTATCTGTATGCCACTCGTTGAGGATGTTCCTGACTCTGACTCCCAGTATCTGTATGCCACGCTTTGAGGCTGATTTTGACTCTGACTCCCATTATCTGTATGCCACGGGTTGAGGCTGATCCTGCCTCTGACTCCCATTATCTGTATGCCACGTGTTGAGGCTGATCCTGACTCTGACTCCCAGGATCTGTGTGCCACACATTGAGGTTGATCCTGACTCTGACTCCCAGGATCTGTGTGCCACGCATTGAAGCTGATCCTGACTCTGACTCCCAGTTTCTGAGACCTCTGTGAAGTTACCTAGAACTTGGGAGAGATGTTGAGAAGTGTTAGAAAGCTCCCAGAGCAAGAGAGGGGTGCTGAGAAGTCTGACAATGTATTTCACCTGGATTCTGACTTTGCAATGTTTTAGAAAGACCTCACAGCTTGAGGGGGGCACTGGGAAATCTGAAAGATGTATTGAACCAGCCTGAAGCATTAAGAACTGTTTAAGCAATTAGAACCTCAGAGGTTTTCTAGGAAGCCTAAAAGATGTCTAGAACCTGGAAGTGGGGTCCAGACACATTAGAAACCCCAAACATGTTGGGGGGGATGCTAAGATGTCTGTAATATGACTAAATCCTGAGAGGGGTGTTCTGAAGTTTTAGAACATGCAGAGAACCTGAGATGGGTGCTAAGTGGCCTGAACAATGCCCAGAAAGAGCCCAGAGTCGAACTCCCAACACAGATTCCCGACAGAAGAAATTACAAGCCAACTCAAGACACCCTTACTTCTCAGCTCACTTCTCAAGTCAAGTCCAATCCATGTGGCACCAATGAACCAGTACTCATTCTGCATTCAAATAGCAGGAAATGGATGTCAACCACTTACATGACCATAGAACGCTGGGCGGAAGGTCCTCGAGTGATCAAAACAGTGAAGTCGGAACATCATTAGTAAAAACCAAAAATAACATTTGTACATTGAGCTGCATTTCATAGCAACTTGGTATGTGCTGTACAATCAGTGTATATGCCAAAAGGACAACAATATTACCAGTAGGCCGAGCAAGGCAGGTAAGGCGACTATACAAAATTACTGAAATCAACTCCAGATAACTAGAGTTGCTCCCCTGCACTCTACCTCGAGAACGAAGCTCTTTCTATATTATGTGACTGGATGTTTTGACTACAATCATTCAAGTCAATATAGTGCATACATTTATTTATGCAAAGATAATAAAGAAAAACCTATTAATCATTTCATCATAAATTCATCTTTCTTAATGTTCACAAATATTTACGTCAACATAGTTTCTGTGGTTCAAATTGAATGTAAGTTATGTATCAACAAATTATTTCTTGTATTTGCATTCGGCAAAGGGCCATTGACCAATTGGATGGCTGGAACTGTGGGCGAGAATATACATTCTCTGCCCGCTGTTCCAGCACCTGAAGCCCTTCCCCGGTTGGTGCCATTTTTTTTAAAGTGGGGTGGCATCGATGGCCTCTCTTTGTTGCCTCCCCACCTTCCCCTACCCCCCAAAACCAACGTAACTCCTTCCCCTTCCACTCCCCCCTCCCAACTTCCCTGGGGGACTGGAGCATTGACGGTATTACCATTCCCAGTAATATCGGCAATCCCCCCATGAAGTCCTATGGACTCCATGGAATGCGGAATTCCTTACCCTTGCCGGCAACTGTAATCTGCAGGTAATACCGGCAATCCCCCCCATGAAGTCTTATTGACTCCATGGAATGGGGAGTTACTTACCCTTGCCGGCAACTGTAATCTGCAGGTAATACCGGCAATCCCCCCCATGAAGTCTTATTGACTCCATGGAATGGGGAGTTACTTACCCTTGCAGGCAACTGTAATCTGCAGGTAATACCGGCAATCCCACATGAAGTCCTATGGACTCCATGGAATGGGGAGTTACTTACCCTTGCCGGCAACTGTAATCTGCAGGTAATACCGGCAATCTCCCCCATGAAGTCTTATTGACTCCATGGAATGGGGAGTTACTTACCCTTGCCGGCAACTGTAATCTACAGGTAATACCGGCAATCCCACATGTAGTCCTATGGACTCCATGGAATAGGGAGTTACTTACCATTGCCGGCAACTGTAATCTACAGGTAATACCGGCAATCCCACATGAAGTCCTATGGACTCCATGGAATGGGGAATTACTTACCCTTGCTGGCAACTGTAATCTACAGGTAATACCGGCAATCCCCCCCATGAAGTCTTATTGACTCCATGGAATGGGGAGTTACTTACCCTTGCCGGCAACTTTAATCTACAGGTAATACCGGCAATCTCCCCATGAAGTCTTATTGACTCCATGGAATGGTGAATTCCTTACCCTTGCCGGCAACTGTAATCTGCAGGTAATACTGGCTGGTCAGGTGCCGGTAACGGTAACTCCTTTTGGTGGCAACACTGGCGAAATACCACCAAACTTGTAATGAGAGTGTGTTTTATTTTGTGGGGGAGTGTGTCTATGGAAAGCCTCATGCAAAGGTTTTTGAATGCCTTAATTTTCTTTTGCTGTGTTTAGTGGTGTTTATGGTCAGATAATTCAATAGAGCAATCCCCACGATTCTTAGAGTAAAATATTACAGCCACAATACGACCAGTAAATTAACGCACCCACCTACGCCCCCATCATGGTAAAAGCCCTACCTCAGCTGGGGATTGAAATTCTGTATAATGTCTGTTTCTCTACGGGGAGGAGGGAGGTGGTGGTAAAAATAAGGAAAGTGCTGGAAAGAAAGGGAGCGAGTACACACTTATTTAAGTACTTTAAAGATTTATAAAGCGCGACTAAGGCCCACAGGCGTCTAGGCGCTGTCTGGTCAGTACCGTTTTCATGCATACATTCTCACGAAATCTTCCCGATTCCTGTGATTGGTGAATACATCTCCATTCGTCTTAAAGGACACCTTCTCAAAGTCCTGGTAGGCCTGCCATGCCTTCAAGCCTTCTCTTGTAACATGAAAACACCAGACCTGACATGTCTGTCCAATGTGGCCAAGCTGTACAAACTGTCTTCTCTCTAAATTTAGTGAGCAACCATGTCTAAATACGCAACTTTCCACGTTCCTATGTAAAGAAACATGCACCCTTAACTATGCCATCCCTACCGCAATACCATAATCTATCATTCATATTAATTTATTTATGCATTTGTAGAGCTCGCAAAGCCCAAGGCGCTAGATAATGTGTAATAATATAACCAAAACAACTGTGCTCGTGTTTTCAATAGATGAATAGCTCGGCTGACATGACTCTGCTTGTCAATCTTATCTGTGACACCCGCAGAACCTGCACGAACTCTCCAATCTATCTGAAAAGAAACGGAACTTCCGACAAACAGTGCGCCCACAGTTGCCTGCATAGGGCATATGGAACTCCTGCTCTAGACAAGAGCGACGTCCCTGCATTTGTGCCGGCTAAAACGCCATGTCCCTGTTTCCTTTCCACCACCAAGGCCCACATTTCACCATCACCCTCCGCGCGTACAATGTGCATGAACTCTCTGAGCTATCTCACTAAGAATTTAACCTCTGAGCGGCAGGGTGCACACAGATACCTGCAGAAGGCACAAGGAACTCCTGCTCTAGAGAAGAGCGACGGCCCTGCAACTGTGCCCCAGTTTCCACAAGGCACACATTTCACCCTCACCATGTAGAATGCGCATAAACTCTCTGAGCTATCCCTTTAAGAATTTAAACTCTGAGCGGCAGTGTGCACACAGATCCCTGCAGAAGGCACAAGGAACTCCTGCTCTAGAGAAGAGCAACGGTCCTGCAACTGTGCCCCAGTTTCCACAAGGCACACATTTCACCGTCACCCACCATGTAGAATGTGCATGAACTCTCTGAGCTATCCCACTAATTATTGAAACTCTGAGCGGCAGTGTGCACACAGATCCCTGCAGAAGGCACAAGTAAGTCCTGCTCTAGAGAAGAGCGACGTCCCTGCAACTGTGCCCCAGTTTCCACAAGGCACACATTTCACTGTCACCCTCACCATGTAGAATGTGCATGAACTCTCTGAGCTATCCCACTAAGAACTGAACCTATGAGCGGCAGTGTGCACACAGATCCCTGCATTTCTGCTCTAGAGAAGAGCGACGGCCCTGCAACTGTGCCCCAGTTTCCACAAGACCCACATTTCTCCATCGCCCTCAGCGCTTTCAGGTACGTGCCCCGCTGCCATCCCACACGCGCCGAGTGCCACATCCCGAATTAAGAGCTTCCGGCGGCAGTTAGATGTCAGACAGGCTCGGAAGCATCCAGCGGTGCAGCGATGTGTACTTGGGGGTGATTAATGCGCCGCAGTCAGATTAATGAGCCGCAGCTGAGCTAAAGGTGCAGAATGAAATGGCAGTCTGATGTGCCGGGCTACAGTGTACTTTGTGCGGCTAGGAGCTGTCCTCCCATGTTACAATAGATGACCCCCGTATATCATAGGTTTCTAAAGGGCCTCTGATGAATGAATGCCTGAGGGGCGGGCGCCGGGTGCAGACAGGCTGCCTTGGCTCTCCGCTGGCCTTCCCAGTCGCTTCCTTGAGCTCTGGGCCTGTTGTCGGAAAGCCAATTTATGTGCTGGGCAAGCCAGACTTTTTTCTGCGATTTCGTGCGGCCACCAACATTCGCAAATATCTCTTTTTTGTGGTTGGGGGATCAACTGCAAAAACCCCACCTTCCACCCCGAAAACCGATGTGGCGCGAGTTACGGTAGCTTAGCTTACCATAACTGTAGACTTTCTGAGGTTTTTTGGTTTTACTTGCAACCATAATGTCCCTTGAACAACGTTTTTTCATTGAATTTTATAGATTTTTATTAGTGCAACTCAGAAACTTTAACACAAACAAAATCACTCACACTTATTTACCCATCCACCCCCTTCAAAATATCTCTCTCTCTCTCTCTCTCTCTCTCTCTCTCTCTCTCTCTCTCTCTCTCTCTCTCTCTCTCTCTCTCTCTCTCTCTCTCTCTCTCTCTCTCTCTCTCTCTCTCTCTCTCTCTCTCTCTCTCTCTCTCTCTCTCTCTCTCTCTCTCTCTCTCTCTCTCTCTCTCTCTCTCTCTCTCTCTCTCTCTCTCTCTCTCTCTCTCTCTCTCTCTCTCTCTCTCTCTCTCTCTCTCTCTCTCTCTCTCTCTCTCTCTCTCTCCTTCCAGCAAGACTGCTCCTGTCAGCCCCTGCTGTGACAGGCCGCTTTAGGAAGTCTGCTCTGAGACTTTTTCACTCAGTCTTGAAAGAATTGGGATGTTGAACCCCAGTGTCTCGCACGGCTACTTCAGCCACCTATCAGAGATGTTTTGGGAGCCAGTATAATGGCAAGGTGTGTTGATGTGGATGAACGTGTCACTTTGGTGATAGAAAAAAGAGTGACACATCCACATTTTTTAAACATTTTTTTATTGTGTTATAGTTCATAGAACTTTTCACAAATATATATCAAAACACATCATACAAAATTACATAACAGCACTTCCTAAAAACAACAGCAAATTCGGCAATAACTGAGCAGAAAAAGAAAAACACAGACTTAATATGATACAGCAAAAACACATAAAAAAATAATCGTCATAATAAAAGAAAGCACACAAAATGCATACATCTGGACAGAAAATTAAACCAGTCAAATTTAAAATGCGAGTTGCACCGCAGACCTATTCATTGGTTACCCAAACCGGAGCCTAGTTCAGGTCCACTATCAAGGTCCATCACCATCTTAACCTCTTCTTCAAATTTACGTAAGCGTTCATTTACCACCTTCCAAATCTGGCTAATAGCAATAACCAACCTATTACTCCTCCCAGAGAGGCACCTCCGCCAAAAGATTTCATTTTCAATATACAATCGAATTTGGCAAAGTATTTGTCGTAGGTCGATCTCATCTTCTGACAGCAGGTGAGCACATGTCTAGCTGTTTCCACCCTAGAATTGTCAGATCATGTTCTGCAAGTCCTTCTCTCGACAGGTAAATTGATCCAAGATCCCCGGACCCCCAATACATTTAGACAATTGAGTCTAATATCTAGAAATATTCAATGGTTAGCCTGAGAGGGCATGGGTTTCAGGTAGCTTTGGGACTCTTTAAATGTAAAGGCATCTTAGCAAATGTGCATAGTGAGCTCATGGAGGAAACCTTATCATGACTGGGAACCCAATCCCACTTCTCTATGACATCCTTCAGTGAGTTACATATTCATATTGCTAAAAACGTATCATTTGAAATGGCACGGCGTCCTTTTGCTGACAGTGTTTTTTCGATGGAATTTTTATCGAAAATAAACGCTTCAAACAAACTCATCAAAATATAGATGGGGGATCAAGGGGATGAAAGGGGCAGGGAGGGGGTTTGGGTAGGTATACAAATATAGAGAAGGAAGTTGGGGGATAAAGCACCCAATAAAAAATAAAAAATGTCCATACATTTTTTCGATGATGGAAAAAAGTCTTGTCGGCAAAACGACATAGAACCAATTTAAATATCAAAACTAAAGAGTTGCCCTTTTCCACTGTGGTTCAACCTCCACGTAGCTCATTGTTGTGACAGAACATGAACAAGCCTGATGCAGCCCAATGCACATTTCCATTAGCATGACATTATAGCGTGCCGCCCCGCCAGCAGAACGCCACCGCGCGGCACATTCTGATTGCGTGCAGCAAATGTTCTCTAACATGTCTTTATTTTCCTGAAATATGTTTACAAGCTATATTACCCAGATCATTTATTTATTAACATGTGTGACCCTGTGCTGTTTTTTGTTTAAATGAATAGTGCATTAAAGGTGAGGATTTAACCGAGTCCACTGCGCTAAAGGACACATGACTGGTTTGGGTTCATTTTTGCTTTGGATTTTTTAATTGGATTTTTGTGTTAAATCTAATTGAACAAAAGCTATAAACCTTGCAAAACGAGTCTTGAAAGACTATGCAATATTAGCACATGGAAGACCTTATTATCTTTTAAGCCAACCAGAAGGCTTGGAATGCAGTCAATAACTACTTGTATGGACCAGCCTCCGAGCATTCTGACTTCAGAAGCAGGCAAGGAAACATCAGAAAGCATTTCTCTTCATACTCTTCCCAGCCCGAAGGATCCACGCGGACACCGAAAATGAATGAGCACTGCACACAAATGCACAATTTACTAGCCTGCACAACCATGTCTGACTGAGGCCGAAACGCAAGAAAGTCCGGCGACCAATGCCACACAAAGGCCGCACAGAGCCCTGAAACTGTGCTTCCAAAAAACAAGTCTGAAATAGCTTCATCTCGCCTTCTGAGGGAGGATCTTTTATTTCACTGCACCTTCAACGTGACAGTCAACATCCAATTTCACGTAATGCCTCAAAGTGAAAGCCAAAACATGGTCAAGATGATTTCCGGTTCTTATGCATAATCCCTTCAATTTTACATTACGCCTAATGCATGCTAAATGTTTAAAATGTGCTCCAGTTCAACCAAATTTGCAATTGAAGTGTTTACTATAGAAAAGCAAGCATATTATTTAAATACGACACAATGAACCATTTAATTCACTAAGACATTTTGTCCATTTACTTAACTCACTATTGAACCAACCCTTTTACCGACAGACCACATCTCCAAAACCTATATTGCTATCCCACACCAAAATATAGCCCCGAGTTTCATCACTTGGGGGCAGGTCAATATACCACAATAATGACCACCTCCAGTCTATATCAGATCTCCATAGGCATATGTGTGCCACTATTGGACATATGATATCGTTTTTCTAGTTTGACACTCTAAAGTGGTTTTTTCACCCCACTACTCCAGTATTGGTGGCCTTGGTGGCACACTTTCCACTGGTGATGATTGGTGCTCACCAGTGCTCATTTTAGGGGGCTTCCCCACCCCACGGTCATGCACATTAACTAACACACGTTGCAGGAGATCCCCGCCAGAGTTCACTGGCTGGTGCCTGAGGACTGCTGCACCTTCCCTCCATGTGTTGTCCTGGCTCCCCTCTGCAGCCTGGTCTGGTGCTGCGAGGTTCACCTAAGACCACAGGTTGGACCCCTTTGCTTGCATTGACCAGTGGGGTATTGCTCTAGAAACAGCAGATTTACTAAACAGCATTGGCCCAAAACGCAAGAAATGCAAAAAAGCATAACAAACTCAATATTAGGAATTTAGGAATATCAGACTCCGGAAACTACACACTTGGAGTAGCGGGGTCAGCCAGCACAGGAATACTGTGTCAATAACCAATGCAGGATGAACCAATCAGACTTTGTTTACAGATGTCTAATGACCACCTTCCCCGGATGTGACGAGTGTCAGAGACGTCCAATCATAGGCGTTCTGCTTCTTCCACCCATCACTGCCCTGCAAGGGTGGAGGTTCATCTCTGTGCAAGGCATTCTGAGAGATGTGCGGCCCCACTGCAAGTTCGGTGATGTGGAGTTCGGTGATGTGGAAAAAAAGTGGTGGTCCTTCCATTACCTCCACTTATTGTGGTGGTAACAGAATTGCTGTGGTTTTCCCCACACCGCTGAATTATACATTTGGAGGTGGAGGATTTACCACCAGGAAAAAATTGGAGGTGAATACGCCAGAAATCGGCAGATTTAGCATACATTAATTCCGCTGGTGGTAGATCCACCAATAATCCCCAAGGAATCCTACTGACTACACAAATGGGGAGTTGCCACCCACAGGAGCCGAACTAAACCCTCCGAGCCATGGTATAGCTCGGAGCTGAGAGCCCAGAGACAAGAAAGAAAAAAGACGCCTAGAAAGAAAATGGCACCTGACCTATGATGCAGTCTCATGCAATCTTTACAAGCAAGCTGTATCCTGTTATCCTCAGATGATTTGCGCTGCAAAATCAACATGCTATGCTACTAAGATTACTGAGGCCCCCTGTGCCTCTAGAGAACTGTTCATAGTAGCCAAGGAGCTATCGGTGAATACTACTGGGAACTCTGCTATACAACCTGATGCTCAGCTGCGATGTGATGAGATCAGTCGTTTTTTCCAGAAAAAGATTGCTGACATTCGCACCGCCATTAAGGATCGCCAATCATAGGAGACGGCGGCCTTGATTCAGGACCCCATTGGCACCGCCGCCATGCCCTCGATAAATAATGTTGAACCGCTCCCTATAACAGATGAAGGCATCAGGAAGGCCCTTTCGAGCTAGAAATTCGCCTCGCCGCTCAATGTTGCTACACATTTTGAAGGTGCTGCCCAATCGAGTTACAGTTATGTTGACTGTAGCAGTTCAGTATTCCTTTCCGATGGGGGTGGTCACCCCTGAGTTGAAACATGCAGTGGTTCTTCCCTTATTGAAGAAAGCTAATTTGGATCCTAAAGCGCCAGCAAATTATAGACTAATTTCCCTGCTTCCCGCAATGATGAATCTGATAGAGGCAGTAATCACTTCTCAGGTCTCCTTGTTTTTGGTAGAAAACGACTGTCTTCGTCCATCTTAATCAAGATTTTCCCCAAAATGGGGACGGAATCCGTGATGATCTCCCTGTTGGATGACCTTGCGTTGTTTCAGGACCGCGGAGAGACTGGAGTCCTTATTCTCCTTGATCTCTCCGTGGTCTTTAATACTGTGGTTTATGAGATTCTACTGACCAGGCTCAAGCAGGCAGGCATATTGGGTTCCACTCTTGCTTGGTTCCCTTCCTTTCTGACAGGTCGATATCAAACTGTCTCTTTTCAGTCCTGTCATTTCTCTCTACCAGAGTTATTCTGTGGAGTCCCCCAGGGGTCGGCTCTTTTTCCTCTTCTTTTTAATTTATATGTACGGCTCCTGGCCGACCTTATCACTGCATGTGGAGTTCTTTTCTACTCCTATGCAGATGATACGCAGCTTATATTTCGGCTAGACTCCCTCCGCAGACTGCTCCTCCTGAAAGGCTGCGAGACTGTCTTGAGGAAGTGGGAATCTGGATGGCTGCCACTGGCTGCAACTAAATGGCAGTATGACAGAGGTACTGGTGGTTGGCCCCCAGGAGGGAGACCATCTCTGGAACTCTTATTACTGGCCGGAATCTCTTGGCCCTTGTCCACCTCCTAGTGCCTCTGCTAAAACCCTCAGAGTTAAACTCCTACCCAATGGGTCCCGAGAAAGCCCAGATTTCTGCTATTTGCAGTGCTGGGTTTGGGAGATTAAAGGCCTTAAGGAAAATGTTTCTCTTGCTCCCCGCTGAAAACCGGACAACTCTGGCGATATCTACTGTAATTAGTTCATTGGACTATTGCAATGGCATCTATCTGGGACAACCCAAGTACCAGATTCAAGTTTTGCAGAATGCTGCAGCCCGTCTAGCGCTTGGGGCCCCGGTTTGGCACCTTCTTTGCCCTTATTACATCACTTGCACTGGCTCCCTGTGGCGGCTCGCATAGAGTTTAAGATCTTGTGTGTGGTCCATCGAGCCTTCCCCAATGTGGGCCCTCGCTTTCTGAAAAATAAATTGCAAAAATACTGCTCAACGAGAAATCTATGCTCAGACACTCACCAGCTTCTTACGATTCCTAAGCTCTGCGGAAACGTCTAGGTGGTCACTCCTTCTCTGTGATGGCGCCCAGCCTATGGAATGCTCTCCCTTTTGATTTAGGAACTTTATCTGATTACCGTTCCTTTAGGAGAGCCCTGAAGACACATCTGTTAAATCGCTTCCTCCCGTCTTGTTAAGCCATTGGCATCTAAATACCTTGAGCCTGCCCATCCATTTCCGTTTAGCACCTGGATGCCCTTTTTGGGCCTTAGTTGCACTTTCTACATTTTAAATGCAAATATAAATATATACAGTAACCCCTCAGGACCAAGTGGCAGTAACGGTAATCGAGTTAGGCAGCAATTCAGCAGATTTATCGCAAAATTACCACCAAACTCGTAATGATGCCCGTTTATGCTTAGAATAGCAATGCATACAGGCTTCTATGATCCAAAAATTGATCCAGATCAGACGATCTTAAATACCTCCCAAGAGCTTGCAGATCATGACAACCACATGCCACAAGGACTGGAAACAACATCCAATGTTCCAAAGCATGCGTGGGTGGAACAAGCGCAGAAGGAGGAGGTTATGATACCACTCTGGGAACATCTGGTATCTTACAGAATGGTTCAGTGGCTTCAGGGAAGGGTCGTCCATTTCATCCAGTGAAGAGAGATCTTTGTGTTCCAGGGTGACTTCGTCTGAGAGGTTGCAATGTAATGTAAAGCCGTTTTACTTTGCACCCTTCTGCTATGTTTATAGGCCTCGCTTCATGTGGGTCTGTAAGAAAAGAGGGAGGGGCTTGTTAGTAGGACATTGAGAGAGGCAGATGCAAAACCTTTGGTGTTGATGGGTGCGGGTTGGAAGCCTCTGGGACGGGAGTGCCAATCCGCTTCTCTGAGTTTGGAGGAGTCACTTGAGAGTTTTTATCTGAAGGGGAAAGCCCAAGATCTGATAGGCTACAGTGCTTTGGGTCTGATTAGCTGCTGATGTGAGGAAGAGCGATAGGCCTAAAGAGGAGGGTTCTATGTGATATTTTCGATTTTTTATAGGTCGCCTAACTAAAAGATCAATTTATTTGAGCTGTTTTTAGGCAACCTATAAAAAAGCAAAAAAACACATTTCCACGTCCCCATCACCAAGACTCCCTCTATCCCCAATCCAAGTGGGGGTTCACCCGCAAAACCCCACTGCCTCAGCCCCCGCAATACCCCCACTCAAAAGTCCCTCTATCCCCAATCCAACACAAACACCTCACACACACACAAACAAACACACACGCACACAGAAACTTACCTCCTCTCCCTGGACGCCGCTTCCGGGTCCTGGAGTGCTGTTCAGACTCTGCGTGCACTCATGTGTGGCAGGGGGTGACTGTTCATTTTAGAACGACTGCACTGTGTGGTCACGAGGCAGTCTTTCTAAATCGATCTTTATTGTAGTTGTTTTTTTTTAAACGACTACTTCACTTAAGACCAAGAGGAGAGCTTAGTCGTAGCCCGATTAGTGCTGAGGTGCTAATGGCTAGGCCTGCTGCGGACGACTTTAGGGGACTTATTTATGAGGTGTAAGGTGGCAGGTGCGATGAACTGCGATCTGGCACGGGTGTGAAAGCCCTGTTTGTTTTATTTTTTATTAATTAGTACAATGATGCAGGTAATTCCATCTCTGAAAGGGTAATCTGCTGATCTGATTCCCCTTTCATTAGCTTCATGCCAAAACAGTGTGCATCTGTGTCCTGCTGCATCAGTGCCCTGACTTGCAGCACCTGCCCTACCAGTGGCACAGAGCAGGTTCAAAGTCCACAGTTGCCCATTTGACAGCTGCAGTGACAGCCAAGTCTCTGCAGCGCAGGGGCTGTCTGTAAGATATTCCCCCTGGACCAAACCTAGGATGATCATGAGTACCCCATGATGGCGGAAGACTAAACTCTAAGAATAAAGCTTTGCCCGGAGTAAGGCATAGTGCATGGCACTATGTTGATTTGATATCACACGTGTCAGCTCCTGTGAGCCAAGCTCAGCTTTAGAAGGTGATGTGTATTTGGGTCAGGCGGGTTGAGCCTGTCAAATGACAGGACACCCTCCACCAGAGACAGCCGCACCCCAGGCAGCTGTCCTGGGCCAGGCATGAAAGGACACCCATTCATAAGGAGTAGCTTTACACCAGGGTGCTGTATTTCTAAAGGCCTTTGATCCTAGTGAGAAGTGAAGGGGCAGGGTTAGAATAGTCAGGGCCGATTTGTTCATTGGAAGGAGACCTCCACCACTTTAGTTCTCCCTGCCTCTCCCTTTCCTTCATGCCCCCCGCCCCCACTTTCTCTAGAGCAAAGCACTTTGGGTGTGATGTCAGAATGGCAAAGTCCACTACTTTCTTCAGGAACATGGATTGGGCCACTAAGCCATGTTTAGTCCAATATCCTGTGGACTTTGATCTTTAAAATAAGGGGTCTCCCACCACTTCTTTGATTCACTCTGGGTGAGGAATTCGACCATCCACACGGTGGGTGTGTGCTCACATGGGCTTTTTAAAAATGTTATATGAAATTGAATGCTGGTAGATCAACCTCTGGAAAATGTGCGGGGCTAATCCGCACACATTTTCCTTTGCTCACTGCACAACATACACATAGACCCGTGCCTACAAGCACAGTCCTCCCTGCCATGTTTAGTTGGGATCTGGGACAGGTAGAGTACATGATGCATCTCAGAAGGGTGAGGTCCAAAACCTTCCTCCTGCCATTGCCAGTCTAATTAACTATCAAAGGCTACATGGATCCACCCAGCCTATTTATTTTTCCTCTGCAGATGATAGCAGCATTTAACATAATTAACATACTAATAGAGTATACTTCAAACAGGCCCATGTGGGGCCTGGCTGCAGGACTAACAAAGGAGACAGGAAACCCCAACAGCGTTTCGTATCCACTATGTCTACCTGAAGCCAGCTACCGACTCTTAGTATCAGGGGCAGTCACCTGTCATGTCTGGGACTATGTGCTTACACTAGGCAAACCCTGCAGGGGGGGCCCATTCAGAGGGTAGGAGTATGTGATTTCATGGAGACAGAAAGTCTGGTCTTGCCACAGCTTCAAGGGAGACCTACCGCTTTGATCAGGAACCACAGTGAGCTCAATTAACCAGAGAGACCCTTTGATCCACAACAGACAGGAAGATGGGTGGGACTTTGTATTACATGTTTTCACCCCATTACCTTTTTATTGCAAAGCACTCTGGTTATAACCTCATGCATACAGGAAATTGTTGGTTGGGTTGCAGGATTGGTTCATTAAGGTAGGCTTAGCCTACACAAATCAATGTGGCACATTTTCTTTAAAAGAGGGTGAGCCCCTCTTTTGGGCAGATTATCTGAAGACTTTGCAAGGAGTAACAAGAACACCTCAGCATTGAACCCTGGCTAAAGGTACATTCTGCCTTATAGCTGCTGCCAGTGAAGGAAGGCCAGGAGTTCCAAAGAGGGAAGCATGGTCCCTCCCCTAAACATCTCCCAGGGAACAGAGAAAGATACTGAATCCAGAGGACCCTCCAGCAGCACCAGAACTGGTACCCAGCAAGCACACAGCATGCCCTGCTAGGATCTGCAGTAAGCTTCCCTGGTGGGAAGTGCCAAGGAGTCTCTGAACCAAACCAAGGACAAGGCCATTGCCTGCAACACTCTCCTCAGCTTTGGGCCATCTGCCTTAAAGGACGACACTAGCTAGGAGGAGTGCATCGACAAGCATCAACCAACATCCACCTTAAAGGACTTTTTCGAGCCAGTCGAGCCCCTCCAGGTGCAACCGACTGCACCGCTGACTGTTGTTATGCTGCAGTCGCTCACGTCGTCCGAGATACCTCGACCAGTGCTTCAGACACGCCAAGCAGCACTGAGACAATCCTGAACCCGAGCTGCCATGTAGGCCAGTCTACAGCCGTCCGTCCAGCCTTGCTAGCAGAACTGCCTGCCGCCTGATACTCACAACTGACTCACAACTGTCTCCTGTCTTGAACTCTCTGGCAGAAGCTGCAAAGCACCCTGAAACCGACTCAACCCTCTCAGGCTCCAAGAAATTCTACAAGCACAAGGTATATTGGTGTTCTGTCCCACTGGTCCTTCTCCGAAGCCACTTAGTGACATTGTACGACCCATTGCTCCCTTTGTGCTGAAACCCAGTATCCTTCAACTACTGCGATTAATTACTTAAACGGCTACTCTCATGTCAGTATCCAGAGTGCATTCCCTTTCCTTCTTGAAACTGTCTGTCCTCTGCATTCCTATACAGGTGGGTTATATTTTGTAGTGTGCCAGAACGGTCTGTTGTGATAATAATAAAGTCGATATTTTATAGAACCTTGACTGGATAGTCCCTTTTATCATTGTGTAATAATTGCATTTTTGCTGTGTTGCACCTAGCCAACGATCCACGGCCTTGCAGAGATAGGCCTGCCGTTCCCTCCGCGTTACCAAAATTGGACAAGGGGGTTTATAATTTGCTCATGTTTCCAATCTGTTTGGATCCCTTCTGGTGTATTAGAGGTGCCGGGCTAATTGATGGTTTAGAAACCAATATTCATCCCTGGACCACTGGTACCCCGGAAGTTGATTCATTACACTCTGGAACAATACCTGTGAAGGATTCACTGAACCTTGTTTAGGAGGGATGCACTTTCCAAAGCCCTCAACCACTGCGCCAGAATCTCCTAAACCTAGGATGGGTAGACCCTGAATGGAACCATCCTGTCATCGAGTCGCCCTGAACGGGTCTCATAGCATCCGGAGGACCAGAACAGCTGAAGCTCCCTGTTCTGCCACACTGACCTGGTCATATCCTGTTCACCACCTATAGAACAAGAGGGAATTCGCCAGCGCTGCCTTTTGCGATCCTCCACCCATTCGAACTGTATCATCAGCACCTCGAACCAGCTTAACGCTGCATCGTGCCCTTGCTGAGCCCATCACCTCCTAGGCTTGAACCAACTGTTTGATGCCTGCCTCCAATTCACCATCAAATTGGAGCTTCACCGACCCGCACATCAGAGCAACCTTATCACCAATTCGACGACCGTTGCCTGATGACCCTCACCGCAAGAGCGTCACTCATAGGCCCTTCCCAGCACAGATAACCCAACTTGGCCCAGCCCTGGCTAGAAGAGATCCGGATGATCGCCTCCATACTGGATCACTGAAAGCCCCACTTTCAACCACACCGAGTGACCGCATTCGCCGCTACTCGACGCCCACTTGCTGCCTGGGCCCACAAAATCTACCATGCTTGAACTGAGCTTGATCTGATCACATCAATGTCTGAAACCTGGTTTGACACTGTCAACTCACCAAAAAAAAAACAAGGTACTGTTTGTCACTAACTGTGCCCTTCGTCCACTTCGCCCTAGAGGCTGGTTTAGTCACTGCTGCACCTCTTTCACCCATAGACATATCCTTTTTATGTGTTGGTAATTTGCCTGTCACCCCTGTATTCATGCTCAGAGTGCTTCTTTCTTCAGTCTGTTGCATTTTCTCTGTCTTTCCACAGGGGTGGATTTTGTAGCGTGTTTTCTAATTGTATTGAAGATGGTCTGTTTGATTAAAGTATATATATATATAATATATATGTTTATAGCACCTTGATTGGACATTCCCTTTATTTTGGACTGTATTACTGTATTGTTTAGGTCACAACTGGATCACATTCACACTCCTTCTCAGAGTATAGCCTTCCCTCAGCCAACATTACCACAAAGGTAGGTAGATCTCTTGACTGTGCCTGTTTTATCTTTATGATTGCCTTGGCTCTTGGTTTGAAGAAGTGCGAGTGCTGTGTGGGCATCTTTACCCCTGCTCATTGCTGTACCCCTGCAGAGCAGAATCCAATTCCTCACAGCAGGAGATGTGTGTGTGGAGTCGGGCAGGCAGGTTGGAAGAGAGGAGTGGACCTTACAAGGTAGAACAACCTGGCATCCTCCTTGCACTCCTGCCCCTGCCCTTTTGCATACAGTGGCTATTTCACTTTCCCATTTGTCACTGCCAGTTTCTCGCTGCCTTTCTGTGCACCTCCCTGCCTTTCTCTGTACCTCTTCACCTCTCTCTCTCCTTCTCCCTTTTCCTTTCCCTTTCTCTCTCTTCCCCATTTCCCTCTCCCCTTTTACCGTCTTCCCTCTCTCCCCTCTCTCTCACTTCCTCACTCCCCCTCTCCCTCCCTTTCTCTTTTCCTCTCTCATCTCATGCTGTCTCTCTCTCTTTTGCTCTCTCCCTCTATCTCTCCGCCTCTTCCCCATCCCCGCTCTCTCCCTCTCTTCCACCCCCTCTCCCCCTCTCTCTCTTCCTCTCTCTCTCTCTTTCCCTCCATTTCCCCCTCCCCTCATCCCCTCTCCCATTCTCCCCCTCTCTTCCTCTCTCCATCCCTCTCTCTCTCTTTCACTCCCCCTATCTCTTGCTTGCTGTCTCTCGCACTATCCTTCTTCCTCTCTGTCCCTAAAATAGATGCATTGAACCCCATGGCCAGCAAGGCCCAGGGAATTGGGAGATGAGCGAACAGGGCACGCTAGAGACTACAAAAGCTACAAGGTTACAGGAAAAAAGAACTTTTGGTTCAAAGAAAGGGAGGCTTGAATTATGAGGAGTCCAGGCATCCCTTTCACCTTCATTAGTGTGTTGTGTTTGGTGTCCCGGAAATAAAGGTATTAACAACAGTGAAGGCCCTGGTGAAGGCCCTGGGGGAGGAGGGGTGATAGACTTTCATCCCGACTTCATTGCACGGCTCACGCCAATCATGCCTACGGGGTGAAATAGGGCAAATAGGGGAAGGAATGCTTTGCAGCCGACTCCCAGGCTGTGATTTACAAATGATAGCCAACAATGCACTCTTAAACCCTGCATTTGTCCATTTGCACCCATAGCCAATTAGCCATCATTTGCTCATTCCTTCGCTGCACCTTGTTTTCTTACAAGAATTGGCATGAGACACTAGTTTGAAATGGAAAACTTGGCCGCAGTTTTATTTCCACAACAAAAGAATCACTGTACACCTTTCGTGAAATCCAGTCTGTAAGTGTGGCACTTGCTCCGTGTCCAACCTCACCTGCTTATACCTTTGTATAGTGTCCATCATAGGCCCAACTCTCCCAACCCGTTATGCCTGAGCCTATAATGCCCATACAGGTGTCCATGGGTGGGAGGAGCGCTGTTTCTTTTTTGGGGGAAGCTGAGCCTTTGTTGTTACCACCAGACGCCCTTGCCGTTAGGCTCCCAAGAGGCAATGGTCCGAGAAGAGCGAAGACCCGTCCGGCTTTCTTCTGGCTCATCCGGAGTCTGTCTTTTGTGGTTGGTCACCCAAACACCGCCACGCCACTAGGTGGGTTACCGCCCACCGTGGCTCCCCTTCTTTCCTGCTTCCTTTTAAAGCTCCAACAATATAGTATCTATGTTCCAGTAGAAGAGTGCTCTGCCTGCCCTTGCAGGAGTTACCAACTGGGAGAGCGCCGTTCGTGACGGGCAAAGTTTAAGCTCCCAAGAGGCGCTGGTCAAGAGAAGAGTAAGACCCTTTCGGTTTACTAAGTTGAGCTTTTATTCCCTTGTTATAGTCCTTCAAACCAACTTTGCCTTCTGCCCGTTCGGTGACTGCTCCGTATCCAGCCACCTGCCTCCCCCTTCTGTCCATCAAAGTACACAGTAGGTAGGCCCAACTCCCCCAACCCCTCGTGTCTGTGCCCCGCCTGCCCTTGCAGTTGTTTCTGGGTCAGGAGAGCGCCGTTTATTCGGGGTAAGCTGTCTTTATTGATACCACCAGACGCCCCTGTCACTGGGCTCCCAAGAGGCGCTGGTCAAGAGAAGAGCAAGACCCTTTCGGTTTACTAAATTGAGCTTTTATTCCCTTGTTTTAGCCCTTCAAACCAACTATGCCTTCTGCCCCCCCTTCTCTCATTCCTGCCCCTTGCATCCTCCTCTGCCTTTGCCGAATTTTTACAATGCTACTTACACCACGGATCATGATCACTGCAACCTGCTTACTCACCCCAGAGGGATAAAGGCTGAGTCAGTTTTGTTGCCATGTTAGGTTACCGTCACACTCCTAGTGCCAATGATGTACCCCACTCCATTGTTAAGACGCCATACACTAGAGAATGATGCCTCATCCAATATACCTTGTAGATTCGGCACTGCCTGCCACGTGGCCCCTGGGCACCCCTTTGCAAATCATGTTATCCCCCGGGTCAACCGCATGGTACCAAGGCCACAGCTCCCCAGCCCTAGTCTCACCATTAATACCTTCTCCATTGACCTTGGCCCGCTGAAAGGCTGCGCCTACCTTGCTGACCTGCTTGATCAAACCCGCTCCGGAAGCCAACCTTGAGCCCCCAAATGTCTTCCTTGCCACCCTATTTCAGCAAATGAGGCCTTTCTAGTACGGTTCTCGAACCGTTTTGCAAGCCAGACACCTCAACACTGCACTATATAACCTGATGAAAATTACAAACAAGTGAAGTTGAAATGTCCCATTTCGATACTGCGAGTTTCAGGGAAAACAATTGTATTGGTTCCTGGAGGTTAACAATGCACACCTTTTAATGTTTTCAAAAACACTATTAGAGGAAGATATCCTCTCTTGGTTATGTGTGTGTGTGGATTTTATGAAAGGCAAATGCCATTCGTCCCATTTAATTTGGGCGTTTATGCAAAGCCCATAAATGAAATGTGCATATTTCACCTTGACATGCTACTTTCTGGCGATGTCACATCCTATTGTATTTGTTGATGAGTCCCCCCCACCTTAATTATTAGGACTCAAACCCGGCTGCAAATTGAACTGCTGTGTGCCCAAACTGGGCACAGCCACTTCACCTTCACCACTGTTGCCTGCCCCCCTATTTTATGGAACAGTGCCGTTGTGCTTCCACTGGTTGTGATTCCGCCCCTTCCGTGTAAGAGCGCCACCACCATGGTTTTACCACTGTGCTATCACCCCAAACTCCCCCTAAAAACCAGTGCCCCAAGAGGCCGTGCTTGCATGTTCCACGAACCACATATTCAACATAGACCACGCCCCCCTGCTGCTCTACTAGCCTTGTAGTGACGCTGTTAAGCTGAAACCCATAAGAAATCCTTAATGCAGAGCCTGCCCCTGCATTAAAACATAACCAGGGCCATGTCATGAACACAGTGTGCTTCTGTCATTACCAGGAACACTTCAGCAAATGGAAGACCCATACACGCAAATCTAAAATCTATGCGCTGCACACGAGAAATTGACACCAATAAAAACACACGTGCCATCCTGTAGCCCACCTACTCTAAAACGTGCTTTCACTCGCATTCCTATAACAATCCAATCACTAACCCAGCCAAAACGAAAATTATGGATCCCTGCGCTCTACCACTGAGCTCCAACCCCTGATCATCGGCACGCCGGCATTCTCTGTTCACGTACAGGCCCCTTACATACAAAGTCTGTGACCGTTCAACCCATTACTTTCCCAGTTGTAGGGGAAACTGTTTATATTCCCTTCCTCAACCTCCTTTTCTTACCCAACAGTAAATCAGGCCAACCCATCTCTTCCCAGGAGACCCGTTTCCAAGACGGGTGCCTTATCATTCTGTCATGCTACACCATCATATCCAGGAACCCTGCTTGTCATTATTGGCACCTTGCAATGCAGCCTTGGCAGAAAAGGTTCACACACAATGGTTACCGTAACCTGTCCCAAACATGACAAAACCTGGCGTTTCGGATGTGCTTGCAGTGCGCAACCGCATTCCCCTTCCGAAAGCCTCAAAAGTTGTCCTTTGTGCTCTTTGCGCTTACACCCTTACCTTGCGGCTAGCGGGATACATGTTAAATACTTCCTCGTATCCCCGGCCCCCTGCCTTCTGAAACTAGCCACTCGCCTGTGTGCGGGTCTCGTGCCCAGCCCCCAGCTGCTGCCCCATGCCTGCACCAATGCTCTGGTACCGTTGGCCAAAGTGGCTTTCTTGTATAAATAAGCGCGTTATAATTAATTGACATGACCTCCTGCAGTACAGAGTCACTGAAACTCTTATAGGTGCCTTAAAAAACGGCCTGACCTTTGGCTTCTCGCTTCTCAGTGCCGCTGAAATACTTATGTATATGCGCGTTATAAACAATTGCTATGCCCTCTGGCTCCTTCTTCCACGCGGGTAGGCAGGGTCATACTGCAGGTGCTGGATGCTTCCTGCTGTAGGACCCTGCTCGTTATAAAGGGGCTTACCCCGCCCCTTTCCTCTGTTTGCCCTTTGCGGGCTTTGGGGTGCTTTTAGCGCAGTTCTGTCCCCCGCACCCTCCAATTACCCAGGGGGAGGGGAAAGGTTAGAGGAGGACCCTGCAGCGGTTACTGTGCTGCCTCCTCCATTTTTCTTTGTTTTTTCTTTCCGTCGTCAGCTGCAATTCTGTTGCTTCTATCCTTAACCGAGAGGCAAATCAGAGATATAAGTGTACTCCTTGCTCTGCCCAATGCTGGAAGCCATAGTTCGGGATTGACCTTTCCACAATATTCCCTAAAAACAAAACAAGCGTTGACAAGGGCAATAGCTTTGGCGTTTACTGAAGTTATTTGCATTTATAGGAACCAGGGTTCAAGGAGGAGGGTACAAAGTTTTAAAGGAGGATGCGATAAGGGGAATGGGTGTAAAAGAGAAGAAAGGAAACAAAGGGAAAGGAGGAAAGGAAGGAGAGAGATAGAGGGGAGGGAAAGAAGGACGGAAGGAAGGGAGAGGGGGGAGTGAGAGGCAGAAGGGAGGGAGGTCCAGTCATTTCTATTCAATTGATATTACACTCCTCAAATGAGACAGGGAGTACAGTACTGGACAGCACATATGATGGACAGCGTAATTCTGTCAACAGTGAAACTGCATTCGATCTCTGGGTTCCAGCATGAACAGAGCTGGTACAAGTATGCCCCTGGGGGTTTATGCTTCTTCAGAATGAGAGTCATTTAACTTGTCAGGGTATTGATAAAAAGGTGATTCCAAACACAGAGGTCACATTCCAAGCCGTACGGTCATTCTTGCTATTACGGAACGTAAAAACAACCCAAAACTGCGACGCTTTTCCAGATCATATCGACAGGTCCACTTTCTATGACAATGGCGGAAGCACATCTCCCGCCGCCGTCAGTGGCCTCTGCAAGGTTCACTCGGTGCCATTTGCGAATGGACACACTGAACTGCCAGCCACCATAATCACAATAAAAAGACAGCCTTTCAAAAACCTATAAAACATAAAACAGAGTCTACTGAAAAAAGAAAAAACACAATGAAAAAATCCTGTTACTTGAGCGGGAAGTCAAAGCTCCAGATGTACCAGTGATGTGAGCGAGCCGCTCTATCGTTAGCCCAGAGAAACGGACGCCACCAAGAGTACCATTTAGTTCCCCCAACTTCAACTCAGGGCACATTTAATAGGCTCGCCAGTTTCGAATAGCTTCACTGCCAGGCTATTATGAAAGTCTATGCAAAAAGGACAAGCATACTCGTCCATGGCACAAAAGACACCAAAGCGTACATCACCCGGCTCATTCATACCTCGCTGGGTTCTCATTGGCTATTAAAGAGGCATTGGGCCCGATTCACAGAACGTTTTCCTATGTGATTGCCCCATTATAAAGCACTTCTATGATTCTGGCCTATTGTGTTGAAAGAATGGGCTCTACTGTTGGGTCAGTCCATTGTCTGTGCACCCGGATGCAGTATGGAAACATTACAGAGGTCAGCTGAGGTATTAAGCATGGGAAGCACGTTCTGCAGATCTCAAAGAGTGATGGATGGTTTTTGGGGTGTGACTAAAGTGCTTGCGTCTGTGAATGAATGTGTCAGTTTGCAGCACTGCCATACAGCTGATGTGCAACAAAGGAGTGGCGCATGTTATATTCCCGCTTTTTAAGGCCCGAACAGAAAAAAGACTGATTTATTTTGGCCGTTTTTGTGTTGGCTTTAAAATGCGGAAATAGCACATACTGCCTCCCTCCATCCCGTCCCCACCCTGTCCCACTGATTCTCTTGTTAATTGAGACCGTTTAACCACCCTTGAACCACATATTTTCCCACACACCACCCCTTTCACGGCACAACACACGGATTCTTCCTACACATACGCATACGCACACACATACACCCAACCATGCACACATAAACACACACACACACACACAAACGTACCTGTTCTCAGCGATGGCTCTTCCTGTTATTGACGTGTCTGTCAGCCCCTGCGCGCACTTCTGTGTTCGATTTAGAAAGAATGCTCTATGCGGTCACAGAGTGGTCTTTCTAAATCGAACTTTTTTAAAATTGTTTTAAAAAGGTCTCTTCACTTAGGACCTATATTCTGTGTTGGGTTTTGTTATTATGGCTTAGGTTGTCAAGACGTGGGGCGACTAACTCAAGGCGGCCAAATGTGTCTATCACTTTTTACACACATGTTGGTAGGTTACTCACAGCCGTCACTTAAACCAGTAGCCTTTGGCACTGCGTGACTTCCACTCACCCATTTCCAGAAGCATGAGAGCGCTTGGTTGCATGGCAGCTCGCAAAAACCCCCAAAGGGATGGACAAATGACGGCCACTCAACCCCACGGCTTCAGCCAAATGCATGAAGAGGTTTTAAAGTACAAGAGCCCAGGTGGCCACAACTTACATGATCATATTCGTCAGGAAGGCCTCAGCCAATAAATCAACAGCTGACCTTCAGCAAACAACCATTCAATAGGTCTTATATAAAAAAAAAAACAAACAGGATGGCTAGCCTACGTGCTGCTCTGGTGGGGACCTCCAGTAGGTCATGGAGCTGGGGGGCCTAAAGCAAACAGCATAAGTGAGGGTATTTTCAGGGGAGAGACCCTCCAAATAATCATTGAATTCCGAACACAACACTGGGGAAGCCATGGGCAGCTCTGGGGGACTTGAAAATGAAGATACTTCTCTGGAGCACTTTGAGGGCCTGGAGGATACCACCACACCAGGCAGCAACTGCATAGGCGAATAAATACACCTCTGAATTCCAGCCGCCATCTCTGATTCCAGTGTGATGCTGCAGTGTGGAGGAGGGACAGCACGTGGACACCCCCTCCCCCATCCCCTTTGATAGTGAACACTTTCAGAGAAAACATTTATTTATGTGTATAAAGAAAGAAATTATGGCTACAATTTGTGGTGCAGCCCCTTTAAGGGCACATACACGCAGTGGAGTGATGTTGCAGTCCGCCGCCGCGTGCCGCGTGTTTTATAAATGAAGTGGTAATTCCTGGCTGCCTCAGAGCGACCGGGAAGCCCGACCCAACTACAAGTGTATGTGCGTGGCCTTTTAGGAAGGAGGGGGTTCACAGACACTCTGGATGCAGCGAATGCAACCGGAGACACATCACACAATTCATGGACAGAATTCTCTTTGTTGAGCAGAGCGTAGTTTACATTCAGTAAACTGCCAAGAAAGAGCTCACAAGTTGCAAAAATGTTTGACCAAGCCACCATCTCGATAGTAGCGCTGCCATTCGATGAAAACGCAGGTTTAAAGGACCTCGCACTGAGATTGGGTCATGAAAGGGAAGTGCTCCGGTAATGAGCCACACACGCATCAAAGCCAGGCACCACCAGAGCACTGAACCAGTCCGCCAGCTCCACTGCACTCTCAAGCCAGGACATACTGCTGAACAAGCACTGCTTTGCTATTCTTGTTCCAGCTCACTTGTTCTGGTGCCAGCAAGTTCCAACCCCCTGCAATCTTGCCCAGTGCCCCTGTCAAACCAAGGGCACTGAAGCACATTGTTTCATTGCCCCATCAATGGCTGTGCCATAACACGCAGTGGTATAGGCAAGTATTGGCATTTCACCAGCAAGAACACCAGACACATGTCTTAACTAAAAGCATAGAAATAAACTTGTTTAAGTGGTCTGCCAGTCACTATTTTGAAATATTACAACTCTGCAGACTCTGATTAATTTTGGAAAGTCAGGTCTTTTTAGTCTACTGCCCCGGGACTCCCTCCCGGCACATAAATGCACGCTTATCCAATGCATACAAGAGTCACAGAACACAGACTGTCCCCCCCCTCCCATAACCCAGCGACACCTTGAATGCCGGGCTCTTATACGACATTTCTTAATCCTTTTTTGGAACTTGTAGCAGAACTCCAGGTGAAACTTGTGAACCTTGTGGTATTAGGAGACTTTAAAGGGAAAGTGGGCTAAAAAATGTTATTGTCCCGAGCATTTGGGCAGGTGTTTTTAAGCATACTGTGATCGATGGTAAAAAAAATTCCTACCTTAGTTTTCCTCACTTTTACACATGCGAAAACAACAGGTTGGGCGTGGCCATCTTGTGCTAATCTTATCTGCTGCTACATCGCCCTAAATTCAAGTGCCCTTGCGGGACTAAATCTTATCACCCGCCCCTGAAGTTGACATCATGATTCCAAATTATATGCTCCACCTATTTTCATGACGCTAGTGGGCAGCATTGCCAAACGCGCCCAGTCATCACCCACGTCATAACGTCAGCTAACGCAGAACCCGGAAGATCAACACACACATCCTCTCACATCGCGTCCCAAATCGGATTTGAAAAAATATTTTTAAAGGAAACATCATTCATTTGCAATTTAGAAAGTGCTTTTATTTAACTAAGAATGCTCAAAAAACAACATCATCATGATCTGCCGATTGCGATCAATGACCAATTGTTGTGTGTCCTTGGTTAGAGCATCAAAACGTTATAATGACGGACATGGTGTTCTTTTCGCGAGAAGATGCGGATTCGACGCACCTTCAATCGCAAGGCTCTTGCATCAGATTCTTGCTAGACCGTAAATGATGAGAGGTTGCTCCTTGTCACTGGTACCGGCAAAGGGCATATCGGTCCCGGTCTATCGTCCCACATGAGGGTGATGCAAATCGATGCGTTTAGGTGTATCTGCCATTGTTGATTGGAGAAACCGTCCGACAGTAGCTGGAAACTATGGCATTCGCAGAACGGTACAATATATCTGTGTAGATAACATAATACAAATATATTTTAGTAGCCGTTCTTTATTCAAATGTATCCATTTACCCTGTAATTCTTCACCGGATGAAACCTAATAACGAACACAAACCACAAATAATGAACACACACAGACAACATGGGGGGGGAGTATTTGAGACTACGATGTGCATGAAAGTTTAGTGCTGTGAAGTAGGTATAGCTCCCAATGGGATGGAGAAGCTAACGGATAAATGGAACAGCAGACAGATGGCATTATTACGGAACTGAGAATATTATATATCGAAAAGCAAACCAAGTTCCCTTGGAAAATGTTCTGCCCCCGGCACATCCAACAATGCAACGTTGATAGCACACCCTGCTGTTCAATGGGACAAAGTGGTTTAGATATCACTAGCCTGCATACATGTTGTGGTTGCGGGCCGTCAATGAATAATCATCACAATGTGCTCCAACTAACAACCCATAACAATTTCAGCAAGCAATGCCGGTCAAAAAATCTAACCTTTGCTCATTCCTCTTTAAACTATACACAAATAACAATTATTAGTAGACTTATAAACAAACCGCGAGTTACAAAATAGTTTTTTTAAATATGGCACGGTATAAATTTAATCAACGGAACAACGTATTGTGTACACTATTTTTCGTCAAATGGCATATTCGCATGTCGCTGAATTGTTCCATATGCATACAGCACAAATGCCATTTTTAATCGAAAAATATTATGGATAGCTGAACTTACATTATGTTTGGTAGTTCCATTCTCTTGGCATAACGCAGAGTGTCCGCTCAGAACGACGGTTTGCATAAACTGAAACTAAATGTTCCAATGTCCACTTTCAATATAGTAAATGTTATCAGTTTTGAGGGGATTCTACACCTTCCGTCCTTATAGCCTTTCAATTGCTCCCTTTTGTCCAAAGTCAAATTACAATTGAAGCTTGTTTTCAGCATGTATGCATGGTGGGTTTAGTTTTTGCGAAAGAATGCCACAACAATAAAACATACCGGACAAGACGCGTCAGTGTGACCTGATTAATTTCTTCTATCCCCACAAGCATCATCCTACGAAGTGACCTTCACTCCATGGGAGCGATGAGCCCAGCTGACCAACATGGCATTCGAAATACGCCTGAAAGATAAACAAATTGTTTTCTGGCATCCACCAATGCCGCGCAATCATGAATACTTTTTTACCCATCACTAGTGCGGATTATGAACCTATATGTGATGTCATTCATGACGCTGTGGCCTTTCTATAGGCAAAATCATTCATTCAGGAGTCTCAATGTTCTCAAAGAGCCAACACCTTTGAAGATTTTTTTTTATTTCGGAAAGAGTTAACCTTGTTAAACCCTTCGAGCTATCTCTTGGCTTCTTTCCCGAGAGGTTTGTATTCATTATGTTGTGAGCATAACAGGGGACAGCCCTTAATTGCACGCCATCTTCTATAATTTATGCTCCGTTCAGACTATCTATCCCACCTGAGGCAGCCCTTTCTACGTTCAAGCGAAACAGGTTACACTGCTTGCCCAAACCAAGTTAGTTGCATTCATGCTCCGACTAGGCCTTGTGTCAATCAGCCATGCGAGTGCATAGGGTAAGCAAGGATGAGCATTAGACAATTTTTCTGATTTGTTCCCCAACTTTCTGATGCAGATCTGAGAAGTCGGTAGTCTTGTGCTCAACATTGCAGTAGTGTGCGAAAATGCACAATCGCGATGGTCAAACAAAAAGCATTTCTTCTTGGGAAGGTCATAACAAGTCAGGAAGGGGCCTGAGGCGATGAAGAATTGGTTCACACTATTCGAGTAGGATGTGCCCTTGCGGCAGATCCGATTTCAAAATGTGAAAATAGCTGGTGAGCGCAGACTAACCCAGCCAACATTGAATTCCTTTATTAGACCCTATCCGTTGTACCGAGACTCTCAGCAAGAAATCACATATGATATGATATGATATGGCATTTATAATGCGCCTATACACAAGTGTTTCAAGGCACGATGAGGCAAGGGAGGGGGAACACAGGGAGGACGGACAACGATCCTACTAGGCCAGGTGTCATTCAGATTGCGCAAGTGCGTGGGAAGGGGGCGGGGACAGTGCAGTACATGGTAAAAGATGATAACAATAAGTAACGGCCAACAAGTGGCAAGTGCATGGGTAAGTGCAGACATCAGGTGTCAAGGGCTGGTAGTTGGACGGTAGGGATACAGAAACAGTCCCAAGTGCAGGGGTTGCCGGGTGGGCAGTGCAGGTGTGTGACGCTGGTGGGGGAGGGACCTGAGCCCGAGATCAGAGGGTGTCCAGGTAGCCACTGCAGTTCCAGCTACAGACAGGAGGTCAGCAGAGGAGAGGAGAAGAAAAAGCAAAAGCAAAGGGAAAGGTTTTTAGGTGCTTCCGGAACCGTAGATGGGTCTCCTCAAGTTTAAGGGAGGCAGGGAGGTTGTTCCAGAGTAAGGCACCAGCCGAGGAAAGAGATGTACCACCAACTCGTTGCTTGGAGAAGCGACTGACCCTGAGGGAGTTAGAGGTGGATGAGCGAATAGCTTGAGTAGGAAGATATTTAGGAAGAGAGAGTTGAAGGTATTGAGGCTCCAGAAGACCTTGTGGGCGATGCAGAGGGTTTTGAACTTAATCCTCGCAGCCACTGGGAGCCAGTGCAGAGATTTCAGTCCTTGGGAGATACGATCCCTGAGCTTGAGGCCAAGGACAAGTCTTGCAGTCCTGTTCTGGATAAGTTGCAGAGGGTGGAGAGTAGAAGCAGGCAGATGTAGAAAGAGGCTGTTGCAAAAGTCCAACCTAGAGAGAACCAGAGCTCTGGAGACAGTGAGCTTCTGGGGGAAGGAGAGGAAAGGGAGAATACTTCTGAGGAGGTGCAGCTGGTAGTGTGACTTCTTAGAGACGTCAGAGATGTGAGGAGAGAAGGAGAGTGTGGAGTCGAAGATGACCCCGAGGTTTTTAGCCTTGCAGGTGGGAGCAGGAAGAGGGCCAAGAGAGGCCAGCCAGAGAGCTACAGGGAAGGAGGGAGCGGGTGTGCCGATGAGGAGAAGCTCAGTCTTACTGGCATTAAGGCAGAGGTCATTGGCGATGAGGGAAGGAGAGGAGGAGGCAGAGGGTAGCCTGAAAATGAGCTGGGTGTCATCGGTATAGCACTGAAAGGTGGGGCAGAGAGCGGCAATGTGGTGGGCAAGAAGTGCCAGGTATTGGTTGAACAGCCAGGGAGAGAGGTTAGACCCCTGGGGGACACCGTAAGTAGAGAAAAAGATAGCGGAGAGGAAGGACCCAAGTTGGACCTGGGGGGGTTGGTCAGAGAGGATAGAAGTCAGCCACGCCAGAGCCTGACCAGTGATACCCACGTTATCACGAAGATGGTTGAGCAGGATGGCATGGTTGACAGTGTCAAAGGCAGAAGAGGGATCAAGTAAGATGAGGGCACAAGGGGTGTTAGAGTCAAGGTTGGAGAGCAGGTCTTCACGGACTTTCAGGAGAGCAGTTTCCGTGCTTCTGGCAATTCTGAAGCCAGACTGATGGTCATGAAGACAATCGGAGATTGAGCTGGGAGATAGACAGTTTCTCCAGGAGCTTGCCGAGGAAGGGAGAGATGTAGATTGGGCGATAGTTAGCTGGGCAGGAGGGGTCGGTAGAGGTTTTCTTAAGAAGATGGTGCACAAGGGAGTGCTCCAGGGGGGGTGGGAAGACTCCAGTGGCGAAGGAGTGATTGCAGAAATCAGCCAGGGCAGGAGCCAGGGATTAGATGTGGTCCTTGATAGTTTTGGAGGAACAGGGGTGAACCTGTTTCGACGAGACTTTCATAGATCGGACTTGTCTAGAAATCTTGTCTGCGGAGAACAGGGGAAAGACAAAGAAGAAGGGAGGGTAGGTGGCTGCAGAAAGGCCAGAGGAAGAGCAGGGAGCAGGTGGAGGGAGGGGATAGGAGGAGAGTGAGGACAGGATGTCCTGAGTTTTAGAAGCCAGTGCCGTGCAGAGGGCCTGGGAAGAGACAGGAGAGGTAGAAACTGCGGCAGGATTGGCCAGTTCCTTGCAGATTTTAAAGAGTTCAGCCGAGTTCTTAAATGCCGCAGAGATGTGGGCTTGGATATGAGCTCTCTTCTTGGTTAGGACAGAGAGCCGGTATTGCCTTTGCAGCAGACAGCTGGCCAGTTTGTCAGAGGATGTACATGAAGCATGCCATTTCCTCTCGGCCACCCTGCACTTGCGTTTTAGGGTGACAAGTTCTGAGTCGTACCAGGAGTTACACTTGGCTTTGGGCTTCAGGCGGACTTTCATGACACGGGCAAGGATTTCAAGAGTATCAGATATAGTAGAGTGGAGCGTGGAGAGGGCTGTGTCAGGGTGAGAGTCAGCCGGGGGGGTGAAAAGGTGGTGGCAAAAGCCTCAGCTGACACGTGCTTCATGGGTCGGATGACCGAGAAGGTGGGTGGCAGTGATGGAGGTGGCTTGGCCTGAGGGCTAGGGAGGGTGAGGTGGGAGGATAGAAGAAAGTGATCACTCCAGGAGAGAGGAGTGGAGAGAGGGACAGAGAGGGGAATGTCTATGGAGATCAGAACATCCAGAGTGTGCCTGCAGAGGGATTCGGGCCAGAGGGGAGAATAGTGAGTGGGAGAGAGTCTCAGAGGTCGCAAAAGAGTCCAGAGGGAGGACAGGAGGCATCCAGGTGGATGTTGAAGACTCCAAGAAGGAGGAGTTGAAAGGTTGGCCGATAGATAGTAGCCACAGTAAGGGAATGGCTAGGGGAGAGAGAGAGCCTGCAGACGAGGCATTCAAAAGAGGAGTAGGCCTGTGTAGGAGTGATAGGGAAGATCAGGTCTACACCCCCACCTGAGCGGTTGGACCTGGGTGCGGAGAGGATCTTGTAGCCGTCAGGTAGGCGCGTGTCAAAGCTAGTGACAGATTTGGCCGTGAACCATGTCTCAGTGAGACCGAGGACATTAAGGTCAAGTTCTTCCAGAAGGCAGCAGATATCAGAGGAGTGTTTGACAGCAGAGCAAGTGTTAAGAGTGGCAATATGGAGAAGGGCGAAAAGTTCTTGAAACGTGGATACAAGGAGGAGGAAATCAGAAAAGCCAAACACAAGGTAGAGCAAAAAAACAGGAATGAATTACTTACAGCAGCAAGGAAAGCGAAAACAGAACCATCATTGGGATTCGTCACACGGTTTTCAACACAAAGTGGCCGCATCAAATCAATTATCAAAAAACATTGGCAAGTATTATCTTGCGATCAGAAGACCAAGGATCTTTTCAAAGAACCACCTATATTTGCTTACCAACGAAGCAGGAACTTTCGTGACAGTTTGGTACAGACAAGACAACACAAGAAACGACCTGAGACGAAACGTGTTGGAACGTTTACGTGTCTACAATGTAGTAACTGTAGCTATGTGCAAAAAGGATCAACTATCAACCATCCACATACAGGAAGGAAAATCATGCTGAAATCATTTGCAACTTGTGACACCACTAACATTATTTACGGTATTAAGTGTCCCTGTGGACAGTTTTATGTGGGACAGTCTCAAAGAAAAGCGAAACTCCGATGGAACGAGCATCGCTTGTGTATACGGAACAAGAATCTAAACTCTGCGGTCGCAAGACACTGGATCAAAGAGAGACATAACTTGACACAGATTCGATTCATGGTGCTGGAGGTTGTCTGGAGTAATGATCCTCATGAAAACATACAAAACAAATTAGACAGAAGGGAATGTTATTGGATTGAAACGCTGGGGTGTCTCACCCCGAGAGGAATGAATGAAGAGATAAACTGGGCATGTTTCTTATAAACATGCTAGTGTTTATGTAAAAGGATGGGGAGGGGAACACCAACATGGACTTATCTATTGTGGCTAAATGACAGTTGTGGATACATAAAAAGAAAAGCGGTGCAAGGATGAGACCTAGGCATTTTAGGTCCGACAACCAGATCCAGACAGATGGTTGCTACACGCAATGCAATATACATGCCTGATAGAACATGCACAAGCTATCATCATTATTGTAAACTACACGTACAGAGTAACGTACATAACATTTTTGGGCGCAAGCATTATGGATAGTGCAGAATATCAGTCATTTAACTTCACCTGTTTACGTGATTTTGTATGTACAAATTAATATTCAGTTTATGCTTAGTGTAACATACTCTTAACGAACATGTAGACAGAAGTTAGAATATAACGTATGAGGCTTACGTAATGACATCGGTTAATAAGTAATCGTATGGGAAACATAAGCATATATGCAGCGGTATAATTGAATGTAATTACCCCCAACATCCCGTCTCCCCGCCTCCATGGGGACACGGGACCCAAGGCTTCGCCACGCAGGCCATCAGCCAGGCGTGAGCGTACGCTCAATGGGGCAGTTACATTGATTTTTGTTTAATAGCATCACCGAGTCACTATAAGTCTCCATTGAAACCTGCACGCAGCAATCATTATTGGAAATACCTGACAGCAGTGCAGTATGTGCCGGCACTTTTTCTGTATATTTATCATCCGACTTCCTGGTTTCCATGGAAACACGGGACGCGTGACGACGTAGTACTGAATAGTGGTCAGGTGACCACGCACAGCGTACGTGGTTACCTCAGCAACCACTTAGAAGCCATTTTTCACCTTTTTTGCTTGGAACGCAGCTCCCCATGGACCAGCGTATATGCAACACAGGCAGAGCGCGAGTGAAGCGTTAGACAGAAGCTCATCCAGACTTTTAAACAACGCTATGGGTGAGTCTGTGCCCCACATTTAAGAAGAATTAGGTATAACGTTTGTATACATATAGAACAATGATTACAGTATACATCATTGTTAGTATTACTTTTCTTTAAATTTAGAATACAGACGGCTGGAGTGCTGTACGTAAGAAGTTGTTCTTTAAAGAAGGGTGCTAGACACCACAGGAAAATGATTGAGGTAATTTTGAAAACATGATAGTCATGTATGGGATTTATTTTGGATTTAGAAATGAATGTGCGCAAACATGTACCTACTTTTACCTAACAAGGGCTCTATGTTGTTGTTTTCTCCCCCCCAACCATCTAATCTTCCATCTTTAACGAATTACCTTTACTGGGTATGTATGTTTTTCAATTATTCATTTTATGCATTTGTTGATTTGTGTACTCAACTATGGTGAACTATGTTAATATTGGTTATTTACTCTCAAACTATTGATTGGAATTATAATCTTGTTTTGATTTGGAATTTTCACATGATGTGGATTGTAACATTTTCATTTATTCTCGTATTATAATTATGTAAGAATTTACAATAAGTGGTATGGTTAACGCCCTGAAGAAGGAGATACGCTCCGAAATGCATTGGCATTAAAACAACCATACACAAAATGAAACAAGTCTGCTTCTTATTTAGCAAAACACTCAGCTGTTGATGCTCCTCAGATTCAGGATTATACTCTTGAAATTTTTCTAAGTGGCTGTAATACGATTTTAGATATCCATGAGCGATGAACTCTAAGCTTATTAAACATTAAAACAAACATAATCTGAACAGTGAGCTCCAGAAGAGCTCCAACGGAGAGCGCCGGACTTAGCTGGATGTGTTCATCCAACTTTTTCTCATAAGGAATATGGAGAAGGTTGCCATCCTTAAAGGACTTCCGGGGAGGGGTACAGATCAGGGGTACACCTTGCAGAGGTGTAGAAGGAGCCCGAGAGAAGGCAGAGAGGGAGGGGGAAGGCAAGGTCGCCAAGGTGGAGGCAGAAGAGGGAGGCGGGGAAGTCAAGGAAAGGGGAGAGGTTACAGCAGGAGAAGAAAGTATGTTGATAAGGTGCGGGAAGCGTCCATCAAAGAGTTGTAGGTTGGCCTGAGGGCCTTGGACCAAGACGGTCCCATTGAAGTAAACATTAATGATGACCTTGGAGGAGTGGAAGGAGGTCAGGAGGGGGTCCCAATGTGTGCCACCATTAATGAGAGAAGAGGAGTAAGGAGAGAGCACAGAGACCATATGAAGGGTCCATAGGTCTGGCCAAGGCACGACAAAGAGGAAGTCGGTGAGAGTTTCCTTGGAGGAGGCACTGGTGTAGGTGTCAGCGATAGGGAGGCCTGGGTTGGAGACCAGGATGTCCTTTTTAAACCTCTTCCTACCGGATTTAGTGAGGAGAGCAGGATAGTCAATGGAGAAGCAGTTAGAAAAGATAGGAGAGACAGAGAGCACCATAGAGTAGGTGGGAGAGTAGGGGGGTGGAAGGAGAGGGGGGAGACTCTAGCGAAGGACACTAGAGTAGGCAGACAAGACAGTGAGAGGCAAGCAAGTTGAGCAATGCACATTTTTAAGACTGGTGAGAAGACACACCTAAGTTTGAGAATCATGAATGGGGGGAGAAAAGGCCTCGTTTTCACAATGCAATTTTTTAAAATACTGATGCAGTGCATATAATAACACGGGGAAAGGATGTTAGAGGATTACTACAAAGTGTAATAAACTGGACACTTCATTTTTCTGATCTTCTGATACTCATATAATAGGCACAGTTTAAACCTATGAATTGTATTCTGGATAACTGTCATTCTAGGGGAGTTGGACCTTGGGGTGTAATATTCAGTTACAGTTGCTTTTTGTTTCACAGAGTAAGGAAAGCAATTACTACAAGTTTGTTTCGACAACAGTTACACTCAAGGAAAGTAAAAACCGATACTACAAGCCACTGAAAGGCTGGTGTGACCTAATATTCCTATTTTGTCTGTCTAAAACAAACCCTGATATGGTATGATGATATGATATGGCATTTGTAACTCATCTATGCACAAGTGTTTCAAGGCGTGACAGGGCAAGGGAGGGGGAACAGAGGGAAGACAGCCAATTACCGCCCTATTTCTATCAGGCCCTCCCTCAGGAAACTCCTGGGGAAGCTGGCCCGCCCCCAAATTATTTCACACGCTGAACTTGTTGGTGGTCTCCGGAAGCCTCAGTCTGGATTCTGAACATCCAGAGGCACGGAAAATGCTCTTCGGAACACCCGCGAAGAACTGCTTGCATATCTGGACTCTAACTCTCCAGCTGTCGTCAGTCTACTTGATCTCTCCTCTGCCTTTGACAGAGTCAACCACTCCATCCTCATAAAATGGCTTCATGATACCCTGGGTATCTCAGAGTGGGCACTGGGCTGGCTGACCTCCTTCTTTAGTGACCGTCCGCTGCAGGTTATTCTGGGCACATTCTCTTTCTCCACCCCTGGTGTCCCCCAGGGCTCCAACCTCTCCCCCAGACTCTTTAACACTTACCTTGCTCCACTAACACTCCTCACTTCCATCATCTCCCCTAACTTCCAGTGCTACACAGATGACACACAACTCTTCTTCAAAATTCCCGCTGACCCTCTTACTTCTTCCATCATCCCGGACTTTCTTTCTCTCATCCATTCCTGGTGCACTTCCAAAAATCTCTGCCTCAATGCCAGCAAGACTGAGATCCTTACTATTGGGACCCCAACTCCCTTTTTCTTCCCCTCACTCTGGACATCCTCCATTAGCTCTCGACTTTCTCCTTCATCTAAAGCCAGAAACCTTGGTGTCATTTTTGACTCCTCTTTTTCCTTCCGCCCCGACATTCAGGACATTGCCAAGAAGTCCCACTTTACTCTTCCTTCTCAAAGGAATTCTCCCTTTTCTCACTTTCCCCCAGAAGCTCAATGTTACCAAAGTTCTGGTTCTCTATAGGATAGACTAGTGCAATATCCTTCTCTTGAATCTACCCTCTTCCTCCTTATGACCCCTCCAGCTAATCCAGAATAGGGCAGCACAACTTATCCTTGCTCTAAAGCCCAGGGACCACATCTCTCCTGCTCTAAAAATTCTTCACTGGCTCCCGGTTGCTGCAAGGATCACATTCAAATCCCTCTGCATCATCCATAAGGCCATCTGGGGCCGTGGACCAGTCTATCTGCAACTTGCTCTTGCTAAATACTCTCCCTCTAGACATCTACGCTCCGCTGGTGCACACTCTCTGTGTGTGAAGCACTTTGCTAAAAAGGGAGCTGGAGGCGGATCTCTTTCCTCAGCTTGCTGCATTTTATGGAACAGCCTCCCCCTTCCTCTTCGTCTTGAGCCGTATCTCCTCAAATTCCAGAAGCTCGTTAACACCTTTTTTTTTAAATTGTTGATTTGTAAAGCGCTTATACACAAGTGAAGTGCTTCAAAGTGCTTCAAGGCAGGACGGGAGCAAGAGAATACAGTAGTCATTCTTAGGTCTTGAAGTTTCCAAATGATTGAACAAAAAGTAACTAGTTTACTAGGCCCAACAGCATTTCTTCTAGTGTAAGTGCACAAAGTGTTACAGGCGCAACCAAACTGGGAGGGGAGACAAATGGGGACAAGACAGAACTTACTAGTGCTAGTAAATTCTGGTCATGCAAGTGTACAGACAAACGTGCGAGGGGGGGGTGGTAAGTGAACCCAGTGCAGCAGGGACCTTGTTAAGTGCAGAGAGGTTACAACTCTCATGGAGCGTAAGCTGAAAGTGCAGTAGTCTGAACATAGTGCAGAGGCCTGGAGGCAAGTGCATAGACTGGCGAGGGGGACCTGTGAGGCTCTGGAGGTGAACCAGGTTACCAGTCAGTAAAAACTGAACAGCGTTATGAAGGGAAAGAGGAGTGAGGCAGGAGAGAAAAAGAGAAAAGGTTAGCGGGGGAGAGGGAGAGACAAGGAGGAAGAGAAGAGGAAGGTTTTGAGGGGTTTCGGGAACTTGAGGTGCTCCGGCTCAAGGCAGAGAGAGGCATGGAGGCTGTTCCAGAGGGAGGCACCTGCAGAGGATAAAGCTCTACCCCCAAATCTCTGATTGGAAAAACATCTCACTCGCATAGAATTGGAGGAGGAGCTGCTGAGATTGGTGACCAGGGCCCTTATGTGTCCTTCGGGGCCCTGACCTCCCACATCCAATCATCCTTAACCTCCTACTGCCGCTTGCTTGGCACCCAATTGCCTATGCCACTGTAGGCCTGCACTTACCTATTTATTGCAGCTGAATGCTCACTAGCACTTCCTGCACTGGGCACTTACATCCGTGGCTCACTCACGAGCACGGGCACTCCAAAACATACCCCTCACTCTCTCTTCCCCGTTCCTCTCTCTGCTCTGAATACTCACAAGGCCTAGTAGGTCCGTCTTTATCCTCTTGTGTATTCATTGTTTTCAATCCCATGTTGCCTCCCTGTTGCTCTGTGGGCACTTTGAAACTCATTATTGCACATTAGCACCGTCGGCGGGTGTGGGAACCAATCAGGCTGCTCCAAACCGTGGCTGAATATACCACCGCTGCAAACCCAGGTACAGAGGAACCTGAGTTCGCTGTGCACCCGCCCTCCACCCAGTGCTGCTGTTTTCCCCCTGCCCTGCCTCCTGCCAGAAAATCCAGCCCCTGAGCATCTTCTAATCCCCCTCTCTTGACCTTAAATGGGCTCCTCCGCCCAGGCCGCAGTCAGCTTCCTTTCCTGTTCAAGCCATGGAAATGGAAGAGATGCTCTGAGCAGAGCCCTGCCTTCCATCTGCTGTTAATACTTCCTTCTCCACAGGGCTTATTCCTCCCTCCCTTAAACACGCCCTGGTTGTCCTTCTTCTTAAGAAGCCGTCTCTTGATCCTGATGTTCGGTCCAATTATCGTCCTATTCACTTCTTCCTTTTCTTATGAAGTTGATGGAGGCTTTGGTGTCCCCTCTTCTCTCTAATTTTCTTGAGTCTTCTAATTTCTTCGATCCTTTTCAATCTGGTTTCCGCCCTGGGAGGGGCACTGAATCTGTCTTGAACTCGGTACTTGATGATCTGGTATGTTTGGTGGACAAGGGTGGTGTCGGAGCAGTCCTTCTCTTGGATTTGTCGGCTGCTTTCGACACCGTCGATCATTCCATCTTGCTCTCTTGTCTTTCCAACGCGGGTCTCTCTGGCCGGGTCCTTGATTGGTTCACATTGTTCCTGTCTGATCGCTCTCAGTCTATTTCTCTTCCCCCTTTCTGATCCAAGTTGGCTACACTTCTCTGTGGTGTTCCTCAGGGCTCTGCACTTTCTCCTATTCTCTTTAATATTTATATTAGATCTCTTCTGCATCTTATCCACTCACATGGTTTCCGCTACTACTCTTATGCGGACGACACACAGATTCTCGTCCGCTTGGAAATTACTCAAGCTGAGACTGCTGCACGAATTAGGAACTGCTTGGAGGATCTGGGGCATTGGATGATGACTAATTGGCTAAAATTGAACGGAAGTAAGACCGAGGTCCTGGTTGTGGGTACTTCGCCTCCCCTTCTCTTTTGGGCCTCGCAATTCTGGCCATCAAGCCTTGGTCCTCTTCCTCTTCCGGTTCAATCGGTCCGTAACCTTGGTGTTAAAATCTCTGCCTCCCTGTCTCTTAACAATGGCACTTTAAACTCTGAATTTTGCAGAAAGTCGTGCCCTTTATTCCTGCTGAATGCCAGGCTCTGGTAGTGGCAGCCTTGGTCCTCAGCACTCTCGACTAATGCAACTCTCTCTACTTGGCCCAGCCTCGCTATCTGATCCAAAGGCTTCAACTGCGGCAAAATGCTGCCGTTCGTTCCATGCTCCGCCCTCCCTCTGGATCCCACATTTCTCCTCTGCTCAAGAAACTACACTGGCTTCCTGTGGCCAGCCGGATACTGTTCAAATCACTGTGTCTGGTGCATCGTGCCTTCTATGGCTTGGGTGCTGAGTATCTCCAAGCAAAGTTCCTTCATTGCACTCGTTCCCGTGCGCTGTGCTCTGAGTCTGCGTGTCTTCTCATTTCCCCCGCTATCGTCTGTCACGTATGGGAGGCCGTGCCTTTTCGGTGGCAGCTGCTAGAGCTTGGAACAAGTTGCCTATTGCTCTCTGTGCAACTGAAGACCATCTTAACTTCTGCCGGTTGCTGAAAACCACTCTGTTTTAGGCCGTCTCTCTCTTATGGTCTTGTCGGTCGCTCTGGACCTTCATTCCTCTTCAGTAACTAGCGCCAAAATGCCTTTGAGTGTACGTGCGCTCTACCAAGTTTATAAAACACAACAAACATAACATCTCCATGGCAATCCTGACTCTCCCCGGCCACTTCAGCGAATGAAACAGTGTGGGCAGTTTTTTTATTTTTTATTTGCTATTAGCACCTGGAGGGTTTGCCTCGGGGTGATAATAGAGAAAATTGTGCATTCTACGAGCTTCACCAGCCTCGATAACGGGACCGGGGCCCAGCGTTACCGGCCGGTGAAGCCCGCAGAACACGGGACTAGTGCTTACACAAAACTCTACTGCATATAAAACACCACTTTCCAGGTGGCTATGGATATAAATGTGGTGGTACCCAGGGAGCACACTTTCCCTGCAGGGAGAGAGCTGATAAGCCTGTGAGCGTGTACTGTACAATGTCTTTGTGGGTGAAAATGCTATGCAGCCTGCTACTCATGAATTCTGTGCCTCGTCTGTGAGCCAATCCCTGTTTTAGATCACTCAGGCCGCAGAGAGAGAGAGAGCATCTCTGCCTGTTTGTCTTCTATAGTTTTCTGCTGTATTTGCTGCATGTAAACACTTAGACACACACAAAAACTCATGCGGTTGCTGCCACCACTGAGATGTGGGGGCTCTGTTCTTGCGCTGTGAGGCTTGTTATTGCGCCGTGAGGCCTGTCCCTGTGCTTTCGGAGTCTGTTCTTTTGCTGTGAGGCCTGTCCTTGTTTTGTGGTGCCTGTCTTGTGCTGTGAGGCCGGTCCCTATGCTGTGGGAGTCTGTCCCTGTGCTGTGACGCCTGTCCTTGTGCTCTGAGGCCTGTCCTTGTTTTCTGAGGCCTGTCCTTCTGCTGTGAGGCCTGTCCCCGTGCTGTGGGAGTCTCTCCCTGTGCTGTGAGGCCTGTTGTTGTGCTGTGAGGCCTGTTCTTGTTTTGTGGTGCCTGTCCTTGTCCTCTGAGGCATGTCCTTGCGCTGTGAGGCCTGACCCCGAGCTGTGGAAGACTGTCCCTGTGCTGTGAGGCCTGTCCTTGTGCTTTGATGCCTGTCCTTGTGCTGCGAGGCCTTTCCTTGTGCTGCGAGGCCTTTCCTTGTGCTGCGAGGCCTCTCCTTGTCCCGTGAGGCCATCCCTGTGCTGTAGGAGTCTGTCCTTGTGCTGCGAGGCCTTTCCTTGTGCTGCGAGGCCTCTCCTTGTCCCGTGAGGCCATCCCTGTGCTGTGGAAGTCTGCCCTTGTGCTGTGAGACGTGTCCTTTGATGCCTGTCCTTGTGCTGCGAGGCCTTTCCTTGTGCTGCGAGGCCTTTCCTTGTGCTGCGAGGCCTCTCCTTGTTCCGTGAGGCCATCCCTGTGCTGTAGGAGTCTGTCCTTGTGCTGTGAGACGTGTCCTTGTGCTTTGATGCCTGTCCTTGTGCTGCGAGGCCTTTCCTTGTGCTGCGAGGCCTTTCCTTGTGCTGCGAGGCCTCTCCTTGTCCCGTGAGGCCATCCCTGTGCTGTAGGAGTCTGTCCTTGTGCTGTGAGGCATGCCCTTGTGCTGTGAGGCATGCCCTTGTCCTCTGAGGCCTGTCCTTGTGCTGTGAGGCCTGACCCCAAGCTGTGGAAGTCTGTCCCTGTGCTGTGAGGCCTGTCCTTGTGCTGTGAGGCCTGTCCTTGTTTTGTGAGGCATGTCCTTGTGCTGAGAGGCCTGTCCTTGTACTGTGGTGATTGTCCTTGTGCTAGAGGCATGTCCTTGTGCTACAAGGCCTGTTCTTGTCCCGTGAGGCCTGTCCCTGTGGTGTAGGAGTCTGTCCTTGTGCTGTGAGGCCTGTCCTTGTGCTGCGAGGCCTTTCCTTGTGCTGCGAGGCCTGTCTTTGTACTGTGGTGCTTGTCCTTGTGCTGCGAGGCCTGTCCTTGTGCTGCGAGGCCTGTTCTTGTCCCGTGAGGCCTGTCCCTGTGCTGTAGGAATCTGTCCTTGTGCTTTGAGGCGTGTCCTTGTGCTGCGAGGCCTGTCCTTGTGCTGTGAGGCCTGTCCCCGTGCTGTGGAAGTCTGTCCCTGTGCTGTGGAAGTCTGTCCTTGTGCTGTGAGGCCTGTGCTTGTCCTCTGAGGCCTGTTCATGTCCCGTGAGGCCTGTCCCTGTGGTGTAGGAGTCTGTCCTTGTGCTGTGAGGCCTGTCCTTGTTCTGTGGTGCTTGTCCTTGTGCTGTGAGGCGTGTTCTTGTGCGTGAGGCCTGCCCTTGTGCTGCGAGGCCTGTCCTTGTGCTGCAAGGCCTGTCCTTGTGCTGCGAGGCCTGTCCTTGTGCTGCGAGGCCTGTCCTTGTGCTGCGAGGCCTGTCCTTGTACTGTGGTGCTTGTCCTTGTGCTGCGAGGCCTGTCCTTGTGCTGCGAGGCCTGTTCTTGTCCCGTGAGGCCTTTCCCTGTGCTGTAGGAATCTGTCCTTGTGCTTTGAGGCGTGTCCTTGTGCTGCGAGGCCTGTCCTTGTGCTGTGAGACCTGTCCCCGTGCTGTGGAAGTCTGTCCCTGTGCTGTGGAAGTCTGTCCTTGTGCTGTGAGGCCTGTGCTTGTCCTCTGAGGCCTGTTCTTGTCCCGTGAGGCCTGTCCCTGTGGTGTAGGAGTCTGTCCTTGTGCTGTGAGGCCTGTCCTTGTTCTGTGGTGCTTGTCCTTGTGCTGTGAGGCGTGTTCTTGTGCGTGAGGCCTGTCCTTGTGCTGCGAGGCCTGTCCTTGTGCTGCGAGGCCTGTCCTTGTGCTGCGAGGTCTGTCCTTGTACTGTGGTGCTTGTCCTTGTGCTGCGAGGCCTGTCCTTGTGCTGCGAGGCCTGTTCTTGTCCCGTGAGGCCTGTCCCTGTGCTGTAGGAATCTGTCCTTGTGCTTTGAGGCGTGTCCTTGTGCTGCGAGGCCTGTCCTTGTGCTGTGAGGCCTGTCCCCGTGCTGTGGAAGTCTGTCCCTGTGCTGTGGAAGTCTGTCCTTGTGCTGTGAGGCCTGTGCTTGTCCTCTGAGGCCTGTTCATGTCCCGTGAGGCCTGTCCCTGTGGTGTAGGAGTCTGTCCTTGTGCTGTGAGGCCTGTCCTTGTTCTGTGGTGCTTGTCCTTGTGCTGTGAGGCGTGTTCTTGTGCGTGAGGCCTGTCCTTGTGCTGCGAGGCCTGTCCTTGTGCTGCAAGGCCTGTCCTTGTGCTGCGAGGCCTGTCCTTGTGCTGCGAGGCCTGTCCTTGTGCTGCGAGGCCTGTCCTTGTGCTGCGAGGCCTGTCCTTGTACTGTGGTGCTTGTCCTTGTGCTGCGAGGCCTGTCCTTGTGCTGCGAGGCCTGTTCTTGTCCCGTGAGGACTGTCCCTGTGCTGTAGGAGTCTGTCCTTGTGCTGTGAGGGCTGTCCTTGTGCTGCGAGGCCTGTCCTTGTGCTGCGAAGCCTGTCCTTGTACTGTGGTGCTTGTCCTTGTGCTGCGAGGCCTGTCCTTGTGCTGCGAGGCCTGTTCTTGTCCCGTGAGGCCTGTCCCTGTGCTGTAGGAATCTGTCCTTGTGCTTTGAGGCGTGTCCTTGTGCTGTGAGGCCTGTCCTTGTGCTGTGAGGCCTGTCCTCGTGCTGTGGAAGTCTGTCCCTGTGCTGTGAGGCCTGTCCTTGTGCTGTGAGGCCTGTGCTTGTCCTCTGAGGCCTGTCCCTGTGGTGTAGGAGTCTGTCCTTGTGCTGTGAGGCCTGTCCTTGTTCTGTGGTGCTTGTCCTTGTGCTGTGAGGCATGTTCTTGTGCTGTGAGGCCTGTCCTTGTGCTCTGCGACCTGTCCTTGTGCTGTGAGGCCTGTCCTTGTGCTCTGAGGCCTGTCCGGATTGTGCATCATCCCCTTTGTTTCCAATTGTTTTCAGCTGCATTTTCTTGCGAAAAAACACAATCGTAAAGTCAGAGCTCTACTGCCGCAGAACAGCAAGTGGGCACTTATTTATTCAGGCAGTGGACAGTCCAGCGCATCAGGATCTTCTTTGCTTATTGGATGCGACATTTTCTCCTGACCGTAGTCAACTAAAATGTATTTAACATTGAAGTGGCTGATATCAAAGGTGAGGCCTTCTGGAGAGAAATAATGGGCGCATTACAGGAGCCAGACAAAACATGGGGGATGCTTGATGACTGTCTGCCTTGGAGGTCTTCTGGGGGGGGGGGAGATTAAACGAGAACACACGTTGCTTCCTCTCTCATGGCAGAAGGCAACGCAGGGAATCACTGACACCGACTCGGGGATTCAACAGGGATCTAACGGCGCAGTTATGAGGGTTAGACCCGGTGTAACATCTCCACCAACAAAGGAATCAAAATGGGGTCTGCAGCCCCTGCCTCTAACTTCCCTCTATCCCCGCTCTGCATGCCCTTCTACCTCTACCCCCAGTAGTCTACCCTTCAGCAGCCTTTGGCTCCCCAAATGTTTTGAACTACAGCTCCTATTAGCCCTAGCCAGCACCGTCGCCGCTGTGGCATCATGGGAGTTGTAGTCCAAACCACCTGGAGAGCCACAGGTTGTGGACCCATGTCCAGGCGTATTGTTGTGTCCTATTACTGTCTCCCCTTGTTGCACGCGCTTACAAAGGATACACATTGGACAGAACACGAACAATTAGGATATCAACAGTTAGCACCCTGGAAGGGGGCGCTGTCCAATTAGGATGATCAGAACGCGGGCTGCATTCACGGAAGCCTGGTTGCCAGTGCACCCCCATTCCCTGCTCCCTCTAACCCCTCACCTCTTAGCTAAGAGTGTATTTTCTTTTTTTAAATAATATATAAAGAAACGTACCTTTGCTGCACGGCCCTACGATGCACAGTGCTGCCTTCCCCTGAAATCCATTTTCAATGTTGATGACGTTGGGTAAGTTTCTTTAAAAAAAAAAAAAGAACACACAACAAAAAACACCATTAGTACCTGTGTGGGAACTACACTGCTGCTAATGGTGATATGCCCCTCAGCTGCGTGGCCACCCTATCGGTAATGACCCCCCCCCCCCCCCCCGCACTTGGGCAGCAGGCCATTAATCATAATAATAATTCAGCATTTATACAGCGCAACGAACCCTCCGGCAACTGCTTAGCATTAATGGGAGGGGGTCATTAATAATAATAATTTCGCATTTATATAGCGCTACGAACCCTCAGGCATCTGCTTAGTATTATTACCCAGGTGTGTGGTGGTGCTCATTTATGGACCTTGCAATGATGAAGGGCTGAGTTTCGCCCTTCCTGGATTCGAACCTGATGTCAAAGCGAGTGCTTTCCTCGCTGTGCTATCTGACCGGCTAGGGCCAGACAGGGTCAGCACACAGCCTTGGGGCATATCGCCTCATTGTACCAGGGATCTTGGAAGTCATAATTTAGGAGATACTGAACTCTAAGGTTTATATATTGGCTGCCAATACTGAGTAAACGGGCCTTGGGAGGATTGCTCAAGGGCAACGCGTTCGCCATGGACGTAAGATGGCGCAGAGCAACACAGTTTCGGTCCCTGATTCCGCGCTTAGAAACCTCTGGTAATTAAGCACATTATAAATAACCAATTACATAAAATAAATAACTGTAAGTGTAAGCCAAAACCCAGTTCTACTACGACCTTCCTCACTTGGCCAATGAGTGAGCCCGGCCACATTATTTCAGCTCCCAGTGTCTCTTCAGCAATCGTTAGTGCTTAGAAACTGACCAAATACCAGGTGCTGCGTAATAACGTCCCCAGCTTGCGACTTCCTGCACGGAAAGTGTGATTGAGGCGGGCGGCTGAGGCACGGCCATGCACCGGGCAGCTGACGTCGAGGCAGGCGAGTTAATGGCAGACATTGAGCGGCTGCACACACCTCCAGGCAGGAAAATAGGGGTCATGGGGTACCTTTCATGCTGTAATTGTGTTCGGCAACAAGCCCCTCTTCTGCGACGAAATTACCCTGCAACGAAAAGCCCAATTAGGTGTAAAGACAACATCAGACGCAGCGTGCGGCGGCTCCCGCCATCTCCTGCCGTGTGGCGGGCAAGTGTCCTCATTGTCAATGAGACACGTTTCACACACATTGGACGCGCACAAGGTAAATAGCGTATCGGGTGACACGTCTGTACATCATCGGAGGACTATCGCTGCGCCTTTGCATCCATGTTAAGGTCAGTTTTTATTTATTCATTTTTGCATGTTAAAGCGCTCACACAGCCCGCGGGCATCGAGGTGCTGTTATAGGAATTGTTTTTTTTGTTGTTGCGTATTTATAACGTGCTTAAATACCCAGAGGTTTCTAAGCGCGGACCAGGGATTGAAACTGTGTTGCTTCGTGTTCTCTTGCTTCCAAGGCAAGCAGGTTGCTGCTGAGCTATCCTCCTGGGACAGTATCTATTTTAAAAACAAGGGAGGAAGAGAATAAAAATAAAAAAGGGGAATATGGGGCGTCGCTCTCATTTTATAAAACTAGCAAAGGGTAAAAAGAGATGTTTTAAGAATGTTATAACCCACCGATGCCAAGACTACCCCCAGTCAAGGCACAGATGGAAAGGCCTGGATCCAGAGTACTGCAACGGCATCTTTAAATAAACAATCATCGGCCCTGCCAACAGTATGGGCTTTTGTGCAGGCACGGCAAAGGCACTTTCTACTAGGCACTGCCCTAGTGGTATTAACTGGCCGTTGACGGTAGCAGCTGAACAATGGTGCCTGGGCATCTAATAGCAGTGCCTGGCAAATTCCTAATACTTATACACAAGCCAAAACAGTTGGCTTTGCCAATGCTTGCTTTTAACAGGAAGGACACGCACACTGCTTATAAATCGAGTGGCTGATGGCAGACCTAGTTAAGACATTGTCATTACATCAGTAGCACGCTCACAGCTCCAACTAAGTCATTCACAAGACTGCTTTGAAAAACCACTGGCGGGCACTTAAAGTGCAACGTTTGATGGTAAGGCTTGAATAAAGCAAGCTCAAAGAGTTCCCATGAAGTTGTGTTTTGGGCGGGGGTTTGATGGTAAGGCTTGAATAAAGCAAGCTCAAAGAGTTCCCATGAGGTGGTGTTTTGGGCGAGGAGGGAGGGGAGAGGCAGGGATTGGGTGGGAATGGCCTTAGGGATTAGCATGCTATGAACGGTCAATGTGTCGGCAAATAACCAAACAATACCTACAAGCTGTGCCCCCCCTCATATGACAATTCTCCCCATTTGTACTCTAATGCAAAAGTTTGGGCTTATAGGTGACACAAAAGCGCCACCTCACAGCCCAAACTAAAAAATAAGAAGCACGATGAAACATACACAGTTCAATCAAGCGGTTCTTGAGCCCAAGGGAATGGATGGATTATGAGGGTTTGATCACCTGATTTGATAATTTAAAGCGCAAAGATCCCCATCTTGGGCATCTTGGCACTGGGAGAGGAGTACCTGGGTGCACAACAATACAAAGAAGGCATTAAAGCACAAAGGGAGAAAACCACAGACAACAACTACAACAACAATTACAAAGGGAGAGTCCAAATGTGAAAACAGGAAAAGAATATCGAGGCTGAGTACCCCAAAAGGAAATACACCTAATACGGGTTACAAAGGAACATACAAAGTACTTTATTTTATACTGAATCCAGTTACAAAAACAGAGAAAAATCAGATAGCTATCGGCCCTCAGTATTACACAACAAACTCCAGCGTGGTTCAGTGTGTTCAGTGAGAGACTCTGTACATTAGAATGCATTCGCTTTTTATACATTTTTGTGGGTGCCATGCCCAGCCCCACTTCGGGTTAATATTCCTTTTAATATATCACCGATCTAGGGTTCGTGCCAAGTCACAAATAACCGCATATAACTGGTTTGCCTTTAATACATGTATCAACAAGCGTATGCAATAGCTGTGTATTCTAAAGTTTTCCATGCAGGCCTTCTTAAACATTAATACAATGTAGTTAAACAGATGTTCTTTGTTCAGTATTTGAATACATTGTCTCAACATATGCTCGTGGATTAGTTTTTCATTGCACGAGTAATCCTTCTACACAGGTCAGTGAAGGACAAGGTCTCAGTTCATGACCTCAACAAGTGGCCTGCAGGCAGATTACACATTAGCTATGTACAGAGGTTAAGACAGCCATGTTGTATTCTGCAATGACATCGTCCACCATTTTAGCTCACAGGGTAACTTTTACACAACAAATCCTAAAATGGCGGTTTGACCTAAAATGGCGGCCTACATGGATTTAAGGTCAGGACCTTGCAACACAGATTTCTTTCGCAAGCGACTTTCGAGCAGCTTGGTGTAGGCCAATATTAAATATATTTATTACAATAGGAGGCACAATATACTTTCAATATCGACAAACCCTCCTTTTGGCCTATGCCAAGTGCTAAAAACTACTTTGGATCTCCTTGCAAATAACTCCATGCATCATTGTCCATGAACCCTGAATCACTATCAGAAATATCTATTGCCATTAGGTCTTTTGCTAAAATATCCTTCAATACGTATTCTTTGGCAGTCTTATCTGGGGCATATACTTTATGTCCTATCGAACCTATCGCTTGTGCGCAACATCCCCCTAGTATCGAACATATACCAGGCAGACACTGAATACAACAACAAAGAAACAACAGTATTCCCAAAATAATCAATAAGACCGAAAGCACCTTCCAACCCCAAGACTGCAAGAAGTCCCAGAACCAAGCGCTTAGATCCCAGTTTCCCTCACGAACATGCACTTCAGAACTAAGGACATGCAGATTTTGTATTGCCTTGAAGATAGTTGGGGAGGAATCTGGTATGAAAACACAGCAAGCAGACCCCACTAATTTGCATACTCCACCACGCTCAGCTAGAATGACATCTAATGCCATTCGATTTTGAAGTGCTACTAATCTTATCGCCTTTTGTTCTAACATCATATTATAGAGTATGTCCGTGGTCTGGTTGATGGTTCTCTCCAGTACTCTTGCTAGTTTTCTGATATCTTCTGAATTCACTATCTGCCCCCAAAATGGCACAACTGATTTTGGTATATCTCCCAATTCTTGTGCCGGGGTGTCACCATTCTCACCCCGCCATGGACGAGCCTTCGAAACTTCTTTTGTACTAGCTATAAACATCCCAAATAACAGATTCCCTGCCAATCCCTGGGCAACCATGGGAATGCTATATTACTGCAGACAAAGTAGATAGGTTCGCCTACATACAAAGGTCTGTCTCTCCAGTCAAATTTGCAATGTTGGCACAACCTAAAAATGTTCCCATTGACTGAGTTCCATTCCTCTGTATGCAAAAAGAAACTGAATCAGGGCTATGGTTAACAGTGTAAGAAGGGGGCATGGCATCCTTATTGACTATCGGAGCCATTTTAAAAGAAATCAAAGATTGGAAAGGACGAGACAGTTTGTCAGAAGGCCTAATAGAAGCAACATTCAGTTTACTCCTATTTGCAAAAAGCGAGCATCCCAGGGGAGTCAAAACACGTTTCTCAAAACTATTCAAATTGGTGCCATCAAAGTTCCATGAGATGCTATCATTCCATCAGCCAAAGAACAGTGCTCTAAGAGAAGCATAGCAGGCAGTTGTCAACGGTAAGGGATGACTATACCAACCTAGCCCCTTATCCCCGTGTTGTGGTAAATGTGAGCAGACCTAGCAGTTGGATTTATTAAAAATGGCATGTGTAGCATTCATGATAAGTAGTAGAGTGTTATTATGGTACCTTTGTCTGTGCTGGGAATCCTGAGGGGATAAAGTGTGCAAATGTACAAAGGGAGTAGGAACAATGGGTGCACTTTCAGTAGGCAACAAAAGTTCTAAAGAATGAGATGAGTTTCCTCAAGGTACCGTAATCCTAAGGCAGCGACTATAAAAACCCCAAATATCATTACAAGAATACAGCAATACGTTTTAAGGGGCCCAGGCATTATGTCTATTGTCCCGGTTGGTCACCCCCTTATTTACGAGTCCAATACGAGCCGCGGCAGTAGCAGGCATTGTAGTCTTCAGATGGAAACCCCAATGTTCGTTGCTGGCGACCCCCCGGTCGCGCAATTTCTTAGTCCTTCCACAACCCTAGCCAACAGAATCCCCTTTCTCAAATTTGGGCAAAAGCAAGCCCTCGATGACTCTTTTTCCTTCTCAGAATGCACAGCCGAACCGTGCCGTAAGTCTATCTTCGTGGTCGCAAGTTGTATCGTACTTTTCCTGGTACTAATTGATCCGGAAACAATATGCCGTCACTTCCTGCTGGAAGCAACGTGTTGGAGGCAAGTGAAGAGGCTGAATTTGAAACAGCCGTTTCCGGGTGCAAAATTTGCGGAGAGTGTGGAGACAAAATGGCAGCTTCCCCAAGCCTCCTGGGCTCAGAGATATTCTCCAACACACTCTCAGTGCTGTTTTCTGCTTTGGGATCATTGGTTGCAGTTTCAGCGAGGGGTTCTGTTTCTTCTGTAGCGTGTGGCACAGGGCGAGGAAGTTTCTTGATGTGTTACGCGTGGATCCAGTTCTTTCGTCCAGCTACCCGCACCGCTGTCTGGGTGACCAACAGGACCTGGAATGGCCCACGCCAGTGAGGCACGAGGTGCACTCAAATGATTTTACGAGCACCCAACTCCCAGGTCGTATGCCGTGGCCCGGGCCCTCGTATCGTACAGGTAAAGGTTCTTGTACCTGGTGGTAAATCAAATACAGGTTTTTAGTCAATTGGCTACAATAATCTGAAAGTTGTACATTTTCAACATTCTTTAAATTTTGGCATTTTGGAAGATTCCAGATATTGGCAGGTCTCCCCATTACAACCTCAAATGGAGAGAGCCCAGTCTTAGTTTGAGGGGTTGTACGCATGGCTAGTAACATGATCGGTAAGGTGTCCGGCCATTTTAGTTTGGTGCTGGCACACGTCTTAACAAGCTTGTTCTTGATGATACCGTTGTGTCTTTCTACTAGTCCGGTGCTCTGAGGATGTCTGGCCGAATGGAACCGTTTGTCAATTCGTAACGCTGTACATATCTGTAGCATTACAGCGGCTACAAAATGTGGACCATTGTCCAACCAGATAACACTTGGAAAATCGAACCGGGGGAAGTACTCTTTTAACATGGTTTTCGCAGTGGTCATGGCTGTAGCATCTTTAACAGGGAAAGCCTCAACCCATTTACTAAAGGCACAAATGACCACAAGGACATACTTTAAATTGTTGCCTCGTTCCATTTCAATGAAATCAAAGTGAATAACTTCGAAGGGGCCAGAAGGTGGGCCAAAACTTCCCCTTGGAGTTGATGTCCCCTTTCCCACATTGTTGTAGGCAAATCATGCAGTTCTGGGCATAGTGCTGGGCAATTTTCAAAATCTTGTCATTTGCCCAAACTTTTTCTAACATTTTTGTAACCTGCTGGGCACAAACATGTGTAGGGCCGTGTGCCATTACAACCATCATCATGACATAGGCGTCAGGTAACAGCCATCATCCTTCGACCATGTCCACCCAACACCCATCATCATCAAGTTTTCCCAAGCCTCCAGCCCATCTCTTAGACTCTTCCTTCGTGGCATCAGCTTGGATATCCCGTACAGACCCAACACCCTCATCCATTACATATGCATCTACAGTCTCCCTTGAAACATACATCTCCGTGAAAAGATCTGTGGCAGTTTGTCTAGCTATCTGATCAGCGAAAGCATTCCCTTTCCCAATATCATCCACAATTTTCAATGTGCTGCACATTTCATAACTGCTAACTGAGTAGGGAGCGCAAGCGCTGAGAGTAGTTGCACTATTAGGGAGCCATGTTGAATCTTGGTGCCATGCGAAGTTAGGAACCCTCTTTCTGACCAAAGTCTCCCAAAGTTGTGAACCACCCCAAAGACATACTGACTATCAGTATATATATTTACTGCAAGCCCTTCGGAGAGTTCACAAGCTTGGGTCAATGCCATAATCTCTGCGGCCTGTGCAGAATTATGCGTAATTCTCTTAGTTTCCACAACCGTGCTCAATGTAGTGATTGCATAAGCAGCTGTGGGTGTACCATCCGGAAGTTTAAAGCAGGAGCCGTCACAAAACAGCTCTCCTTGCGGATTATCTAAAGGAGTATCTTTCAAATCAATTCTGCCCTTTGTTTCTTGTTCGGTCGTATACAAACAATCATGTGACTTCTTCATCGCCGCAAGTAGTATCTTGCGGAAAAGGTAGGAGTTCAGCCGGATTAAGGACACAACACCTCTTAATTTGAATGTGAGGAGCAAACAAGATCAATTTATATCTTGTCAACTCTCCAGAAGTGAGGTGTTGTGTTTGAGTTCGGTTCAATAGAACATCTACAGAGTGAGGCACCATCAGGGTTAGATCATGGCCTAAGACCATTCCCTCACTCTGTTTTACAGATGCGGCAGCAGCAGCAACAGTGCGCAAACATCTTGGCAAAGCACATGCTACAGGATCAAGGATGGAAGAATAGTAACCGCACGGCCTATTCTTCCCTCCATGTTCCTGCGTTAATACAGCCAAAGCACATCCATCACATTCATGCACAAACAATACAAAGGCCTTTTAATAGTTTGGTGTGCCCAAAACTGGTGCAGAGCATAATGCAGTCTTAAGCAAGTCAAAGGACTGCTGGTGTACCGCGTTCCATGGCAACGGCGAAGAAATGCCCTTCTTTGTCAAAGCCACCATCGGTTTGATCACTAGTGAGAAATTCGGGATCCACAACCTACAGTAAGAAGCCATACCTATCAAGGTCCTAACTTCCTTCTGTGTTTTTGGGACAGACATGCCAGAAATGTGTTTTATTCTTTCAGGTGTCAGTCATCTTCCCTCCTTTGACAGGAGATAGCCTAAATAGGTGACCTCCTGACAACAATATTGAAATTTTTTAAGCAAAGCTTTGTGACCATGCTTAGATAGATGAATAAGTAATAACACAGTGCCCTCCTTACAGGCACTCTCAGAGTCAGCAGCTAGAAGTAAATCGTCAACGTACTGCAGCAAAGTACAGGTAGAGGGCAATTCAAGGGTATCAAGTTGTTCTTTCAAAGCCCTATGTGTACCCTTAAGGTGCACGAGTAAATGTAAACGAGCCTCCCCCTAAGGTAAACGCGAACAAATATCTACTATCCTTGTGTATAGGAATACTAAAGAAAGCATTCTTTAAGTCCACAACACTAAAGTAAGTAGCTGTAGCTGGAATCATGGTTAGGATCATCGTTACATCAGGCACAATTGGAAATTGTGGTGCCACACCTTTATTAATGGCACGTAAATCAATTAGAAAATGGAATGGAATTACATTATCGCCTTTCTTGTACACGGGTAAAATCAGACTATTACACAAACTTCCTGAAATTTCTTCAATCACACCACGATGCACAAAATTGGAAACAATACATTTCAAAGCTCGCTCGCCCTCAACCGAAATCTTATACTGGGGAATGCGTGGCAACTCAATTCCATGTTTCAAAACTATCTTAACAGGCTCGATCTGTAAAACACCAACATCATTGTCGTCGACAGCCCACAAGCTCTCTGGTACATCAATGAATTCTGGAGGAAAAGGTCTAGTCAAAAATTGCGAGGCAGAAAATTGCTGTGGTGAAACCGTCAAGCGCACTCCATCAGAAGAACAATAAATCACTGCATTTAATTCTTTTAACAAATTCAACCCCAGCAAGTTCTCTCCGCAATCCGAAGTCAACAGAAAAGGTCACTGGTCCGTAAAGGGACCCAAAGAAATAGGTACCGGCATCGAAACCAGACAAACAACTGGTGTACCGGAAAACCCTACAGAAACATTGGTTTGCCCTGACAGTGGAATGTTTGAAACCCGCAAATGATCAATGGAACACTTCTGTGCTCCAGTGTCTATCAAAAACTGATGTTTCCTATTTCCCACCACCATTTCAATGTAGGGACCTTTCTGATTGACGGGAATAGGTGTAGGTTCCAAACCCTGCTTCAGGCAATCCTAACGAAACAGAATATCATCAAAAGGAAGCGCTTCAGATAAATATGCAGCAGAATGATCATCATATATATTCCTAGTGTCCGCACTCGGATTATGATTGTCCTGCGAAAAAGGTTGTTGAGGGTCCTGTGTAAACTGACCTCTATCAGGGCCCCCTACTCCCGGGCGACCTCTGGATCGCCTACCCATATTACCAAATGTATTATTCAACCTTTGTTGAAGGACGGAGCATTGTGCTCGCCAATGACCCTCTCGATGACAATAAGCAAACTGATTTAATATTCACAGGATCCAAGGGCACATTCTCCTGCAGAACATACTGACCTCTAACCTGAGAATTACCCCCTCTGTTGCCCCTAACAATTTGCTGCAATAGCACTTTAGTTTTTAAATCGCCTTTCCGTTTTTCAATCCTATCTTTTTCATTATTGACACGGTTCTCATAGTACTGAGCCATGTGCAGTACTTCTGATTGCGATGTCGCCTGCCAAGCGCTCTCAGAAGACATAATCTGTGACTGGATGTCAGGCAGTAATCCACGTACAAATTTGTCCACAAATAATCTTTTCCCAGACTCTGTGCCTAAGTCTTGTCCTCTGAAATCTGAGAATACCTGTTCGAACCAATTAAAGAACTCGGTAGCTCCTTCAGACTTTCCTTGGACACAGGCCGTAAGCTTGTCCCTAATAATTCTCTTTTCGGGAAGTATGGTTTTTAATTTAGCAATGATTCTATCAGGCAGAGTTAATATCACCTGTTGCGGTCTTTCGCCAGCTGGCCTTTCCCCATCGAGTCTAGTTATATTCGCCCATGTATCTCCCAACCCGGGTACATCGTCAATAGTTCTAACATGTTTCCATAAATCTACGGGCAGGAGTACAGGAAACAACAAATCAATGTCACCTAAGGTGAACACTGAGGATTGCAAAACAGATTCCATCTCTTTATAGAACCCTGTCGGATTTTTCCTAATGTCAGGAATAGACTATCTAATGGTGTTCACTTCCTGCTGTGAAAACGGGACATGAACAAACTGTGATACATAATGTGCGGGAATGTTCACAGCGACTATATTATTTACAGCATCGGCCGCAACCTCAACCTTCGGGACAAATGTAGGAGGAACCTCTCTCATAGGCAACTGAGAAATAGGTCACTCCGAACGCTTACTAAGCAACAGAGCCAAGTCGAGCGCTAAAGCAGTAGAAGAAGTGTCAAGTGAAAAAGCTCTCTTATAAATTCTCAATAACTCTGTGGGGCAACTAATCTTCCTTTTTACACATTTATCCTGCAGGTACTCTACCATTACCTGTATCACTTTCCTCTGCATTTCCAACGTATATTGACAATATGTGTCATATACCTCAGCTGGAGTTATCGATATGTCTGAAATCCATCTAATCGCATCTTCTTACAAATTCGCATTTCCTCTGATATCGGTTTACGACACAGAAGGAACCGTTTCTGTACATACATATTCTCCTCTTCATCATCCTCATTCTGTAACTTTTCTAACTCCTTTCTATACCCAAATAACCTCTTGACATGCTCATTTACCTTCTCCACAGTGTCTCTAGAAAGCGCTAGAGTATTTAGATCCCTTAACCCTTGCGGAATATCCGCATTATTTAATCTTCCCCACATTATACATAACTGAATCCCTAAACCTTCAATACAAAAAAAATTCTCAGGAAAATTATCCGTATTACAAAGTGTGGCAAAAACACTAGTTTGATCATCCTTCTCCATACAATGCTTAGCCCATGCAATTAACTCACGTTTCTTCTCCAGTGGTACAGTATTGCGAGTGACAACTTTTGTTCCTGTACCTCGATCGATTACAAGCAGCTCAGGACCACTTGGAAGAGAGGGAGCAGGCAAATTTGATGGAGGTACTATAACTGGTGCGATAAAAAGAGGCAGAGGAACAGGTGGAGGGACAAAAACCGGAGGAGTAGGAACAACAGGTTGAGTAGGAAGAGCAGGAATAATAGCAGGAAGAGATACAACAGTGGGAAGAGGAACATACAGAGGTGGCGCAGAGGTACCAGACCTCCGTTCATTTAATATTTTGTTAATAAACTCATCAGAAATATGAAGATCTTTAGAAGGATAGATTTTCTGAATTCCAAGTGAGAAAGCCCTATCCATATTTTTAGTCGCCTCAGACTGTTTGTTTTGGTCATATAACAATGCTTTTTCAGCGTTCGTTTTATGACGACATGCATGTTTCTCTCTACCTTTAAGTTGTTGCAACGCTTCTTTTTTCCAATTCTGCAAAATATCAAATGCTGCAGGACTAGCCTTTTTCTTTAACAAGACTGACTCCAAATATTCAATGCGAGGGATCTCAAAACTACTATTGATTGGCCACTGAAGTTCGGAGGCATGTCTGGTTTGTCTGTGTCAAATATCATTAAATACTATACTTCCAATGCCGTACTTACAGTACATAGCACATGCCGGCGACCCCTCCTGTGGTGCGGGACGTCTAAATTCCAACAATTGTCTATCACTGCGGAATAATGCCCTAAAGCAGGTAGACAATTTCCCAGGCATATCTCAAATTCTTGGTGTTACCTGGTCAATAATTGTGTCTGCAGATACAATGCGCCAAAATTCAAATTGTCAGGGTTAAATTAAAAATCGGGTCAGGACTCACCTGACCAAACCTAAGGAGGACCGATCGGTACTTCTAAGAATCTTACCTATCTAATCTTACCTTGTGTATGGTTATTTCGGCAAATCTGCCCGCCTCGATAAGTGGATCCTCGTCAAGATGCCGTCTCAGACCACAATCGTCCAGGGATCAGGTCGTGCAGCGCTGCTGAGCCGTTGTGTCTCATCCAGGGGCCCCTTTATGTCACACCGTCCGAGCCCGGTCCGATAGCGTGTGTCAACCTTCAACAATTCGGCATCAATCTTGAGGTTCCCTGTTCGGGCGCCAACTGTGAAAACAGAAAAAGAGTATCGAGGCTGAGTAAACCAAAAGGAAATACACCGAACACGGGTTACAAAGGAACATACGAAGTACTTTATTTTATACTGAATCCAGTTACAAAAACAGAGCAAAATCAGATAGCTATCGGCCCTCAGTACAACACAACGAACTCCAGCGTGGTTCAGTGTGTTCAGTGAGAGACGCTGTACATTAGAATGCATTCTCTTTTTATACATTTTTTGTGGGCGCAATGCCCAGCCCCACTTCGGGTTAATATTCCTTTTAATATATCACTGATCTAGGGTTCGTGCCAAGTCTCAAATAACCGCATATAACTGGTTTGCCTTTAATACATGTATCAACAAGTGTATGCAATAGCTGCGTATTCTAAAGTTTTCCATGCAGGCCTTCTTAAACATTAATACAATGTAGTTAAACAGATGTTCTTTGTTCAGTATTTGAATACATTGTCTCAACATATGCTCGTGGATTAGTTTTTCATTGCACGAGTAATCCTTCTACATACAGGTAAGTGAAGGACAAGGTCTCAGTTCATGACCTCAACAAGTGGCCTGCAGGCAGATTACACATTAGCTATGTACAGAGGTCAAGGTGGCCATGTTGTATTCTGCAATGACATTGTCCACCATTTTAGCTCACAGGGTGACTTTTACACAACAAATCCTAAAATGGCAGTTTGACCTAAAGTGGCGGCCTACATGGATTTAAGGTCAGGACCTTGCAACACAGATTTCATTCGCAAGCGACTTTCGAGCAGCTTGGCGTAGGTCAATATTAAATATATTTATTACAGTAGGAGGCACGATATACTTTCTATTTCGACACAAAGGTGCCTGTACGATACGCGCAGCCAACAATTCACTGGAGACCCACAAAACCTGATGGAAAGTGCTAGGGCAGCGGGTGATTTTCATGGGTCAACTGACCCTGGAGATCCTGGGAATTTGAATACCACATGCAGTATGAAAAGAGTTGAGAACGAGATAGGAGATGGAACCCGTCCACATCGTCGCAGCCGTTTCACTTCATATGGTGAAACATCAATTTTGCTGCTTTTTTTAATGGGGGTGTGGGTTAAGGATGTATAGTAGCAGTTGCATGCTTCTGCAGGACACCCTGCCCCCCTTTCTCCCATATGTTGGAGACCTGAGATCATGCCGTGTTTGACAACCTAATGGAGGAACTCCCAGAAGGAATATGAGAAAGAGCAGAAAAAAGAAGCCAGAGACATCACAAAAACTATGCATAACATCCTGAGGTACCGAACAAAGAGGATGTATAGATCCTAAAGAAACTAATGTCGAAGTAAAGAATCAAGTGAACTCTCAAATGTAAAAGAAGATAACTTGTGCACAAAGTGCTGAAGAAAATGAACCGTTCAATAAATGTACAGAGGCTGAAACGCAAGGTAGACTAAGTCATCATAGAAGCTGGTTATACCCAGTGAGTAGAACGCAGGTAAAGCCAACATTGTATAGAAGCTGGACATTAGTATCATTAATTTAGTAAGCCAGGACCCATGAAGTGGGAAGGGAAAGCTCTGTCGCAGCAAGAACAAGCAGAATCGTGGAGCTGAAAGACGAGGCTTTCTGGCCTGGAATCAAGACTGAAGCAGCCATGGTCAGCTATCTAGTCTGGAAATGAGATAACGTGCGAAGGATGAATAATCCCTTGTTAAGGTGCAAAGAAAGAACACCAAGAGTGTCAAGTTTAATTCATTGAAAGCATTTAAAAGCTTTAAAATGGACCAAAACATGGTCTTCTGTCACGTGAGCCGAGGATGAAAATAGAGTTCAAACTTGGAGTCCCAGAACGCAATAGTGAGTGCTCACACTCCCATCTAATCTAAAAACAAGGACACTTTGCAAGGCCAAGTTCAAAGACAATCTTCATGGCAGAAGCCACGGGCGATGAGAGATGCTGGGCAAATTGGGTGGGGAGGTAGTGTAATGCCCCATCTCCTTGCACCTGGGTCTGGGCTTACGTGCTGCTAACTGAACCACATGTTCCAGACCTGGCACAAGCATGCCAACCCATTGTAGTAGTCCATATAACAAAGGACCTTATAGTTTGAAAACCAATGAGAAACTGTGTATCTAATGTTTCTGAAGATGACATATTATAGAGGTAGGGATATGTTGTTCATCTGATAGTGGGCAGCCAATCACAATCCTATTCCTTATAGAAAAGTATACTTAGATGTGCTCCTTAGCCAATCCCGACCCTTGATAGGTTTTTTATTATTGAGTGTAAGTCGGTTGATGTTCGTTGTAAACGCCCTGTTTTAGATAATTGTTAATAAAACAGTACTTTGCCATCTTCCTGAGTTGATTCGGTTATTTGGACTCAGAATTAATCTGTGTGATCCCATCCATTACATATGCATGTTCCTAAAGGGCTCTAAGCTCATGTGGTAGCGGTGCAGATGGTTTAACAATCCAAACTAGTTCAGCCCCAGAGTTTCGGACAATCGAGTATCCTCTGCCATTAGCTGGAAGATCGCAGAGTTTCCTGTGGAGAGTGGGTGATAGAAATAAACTTGCAAGAAGAACCAAGACGGTGGGCAGGTCCCCCTTTGAAGAAATCCCTGCCCAGTTTCTATGGCCGCTCTGCGGACAGAGGCGAAGCGGTCGGATTGGAGGAGGATTCGATACCGAAGGCCTTGAGTCGATTAATGAATGGTAAGTAGACTAAGGCGAATGGCAAATAAGGGGACAGGATTCTGACAATTTCGAGTAACGGGAAATATTGTGAAAATAATACAGACTGCCTAGGAGTCCTAATTCAAGGGAAAAAGAAAGAGACATTTCAAACTCCAATGGGAGTAGAAAAATAGAGAAAAAACGCACAGGTCCGGACCGTGTAAAATGATGTCTCAAAGCCTGTAACAGGGTAAAGTAAAGGCGAGAGAAGAGTACCCCGTATTTATGAATGAGACATAGATAAGTGGGAAGGTGATCACAGTGTTCATAATGTGTAAATGTCTGTCTAGTCTAAATGTTGTTTGTTGAATAAAGCATCGAGGAGCGATAGAATTGTTAAGGAGTAACAAATGAAATGATTATAAAAGAGGTGTAGCAAAATGATTGGTGCCAATCAAAAGAATAGCTAGGTCATTGAAAAAAGAGGATTGAGCAACGATTGATGGTGCGTGCTCATATTTGTTGTTTTAAAACATCAAAACATGGTGATTTAAGTTACAATAGAAGGTTTATTTAACAATCTGGTAAGTATTGAAAGTCAATTGAGATTTGTCATTATGGGGATACTCCACTCATGCGCCTATGCAAGACACTGCCAAAACATGTGCCCAAGCTCAAACAGTATAGTGCAGAATGGGTAAAGGGCACAGCAGATAAAATGTTCATGCCATGGCCCAAGGGGGATCATTGTCAAGAGGATTATTGCAACACATGACCACATACTTGCACGCTGCGTACACAGGTAAGAAATTAGAAAAAAGATCAGCAATTTTAGAACTTTGAAAGATGTACCAAGAGGAAAGAGAAAACCCACCACCTGAGGAGTGGATGCTCGATCAGCATAAGGGGGAGGGTGTTGAGCCCTCAGTTCCCCTTACTGTGCCAGAAGTAAAGAGTGTTGCTACAGAAGGGATAGGAGTATATCATTTAAAGGAATTAAGAGCCGCAATGGGGTATAGTAATCCGATATATGAACTCCCCGCTTACAGTGGTGTCCAGAAGAAGACAAAAGAAAGGAAGATATTTATAAATTCATACAAGACAAGGAAGAAAGAAGCAAACAATCTAATTTGTTGGCAGATATAGATGGAGAAATCAAGAGATAGAAAGAGAAAAAGATAAGGCTGACAAGGTAGCACTCGTCCAAACCGAATGGATGGGAGGACAGATATTACTCAAGATTGTTACGCTCAACTGGTATCCACAGGGACGCCACCCAGCCCTGGTTGGATGATTTGCACTCTCGAACCCTCTCCCGGTCCCTTGGTAAGGCCTCTGGTTAAAGATGGGTCTTAATATTGTAAAAGGTGTATTCTCCGTAAAGCTCCTCGTGGCAGGGGCGCGTAGATGTGGGGGGGGAGCAGCGACCAAGTTAGTTCACTGGTGCAAGCCCCTTGTGGGAATCCAGGCCTGCTGCGACTCCGTAGGTTTGCTGCTTTACAGTCTTTATATGCAGTTCTTATGTTCCCCCTTAGTTCAAATAATTATGTCTTGCTTCTTTCCTTTCAGGTATGGAAAGGTATTTTGGTGTTGTCATGCAGTTTGAAGATGAGCATGGGCCGGTAGGCGAAAGCGCAGTGTCCGGTGAGTAATGCGCGATGCGCGGCGCTGTTTCGCCTTTTATCTTGCTAACCTGTGTCTTTTCTCTCCTTGCAGGTCGCGATGTTCCTCGCCGAGCGCTGTGATGTTCCATTAATGATACTGACCAGGAGATGACTACCCAGGTAAGAATTCAGTGGCTTTCTTCGTTCGGGAGGAAACGTGAGTAAACGCTTATTAATGTTGTCTTTCTTTCTCCTCTTTCCAGGTTATGGTATTCCAGGATGCATGTGGTGCCGGATGATGGAGTTCATACCTTCAGGTGAGTGGAACTGAAGTCGGCGATGGATTGAAAACAGGATACTATTCCAAGTAAGTTTCGTAGTGTTCTTTCTCTCTCTGCAGGTCCTTGGTTTCAGGTAAGCTGGCATCAAAGAACTGGACACAGTGGCCCTCATTACGACCCTTGCGGAAAGCGACTGACCGGAGCGCCACAGCGTAAATAGCGTTTCCGCCATTGCACGAAGGAGCAAAGTGCGGCCCATTCCGACCCATCGGGCACGAGCACCACGCCACGGCGGAAGTGCAAAGTCCGCGATGGCGGAAATGACCCCAAAACGGCCCACACCGCCGCCGTACGGCGCCCTAGGTGCAATACCGCCACCCCTCTTAGCGGTCACCGCAGTGTGCGCCTACCGGAAAGTACGGTGACCGGAAATATACGGAAACGGAAGTTAAAACATGGGCCCGGAACGGGAAACATCCCGGCGTACACCTATAAAACCACTAAAACCACACAACCACTAAAATCACTACCCTGAAACACACCCCAACCCGTCACCCACCCTAGCGAAACCAAGACAAATGGGAAAAGTAGCGAAGAAAGCGTGCGACCGCAAGCGGCAGGTCCACTTCTCCCGCGAAGAACTCACCGTGCTAACAGAGACCCTCCAGGAGAATGCTGCCGTCGTCTTCTCCACGCAAATGACCAGAACGGCACTTGCAAACAAGAAGACCATATGGGCTCTGGTGGCACAGCGGGTAAGTGCGGTGGGGACCGCACCCCGCACCCCACAGCAATGCCGCAAGCGATGGGACGACCTGCGGATACGCGTCCGCAGCATACTCTCTGCCAACCGCAACATTGCCACAGCCACCGGGGGAGGTCCTGAATCACCCATCAAGTTGACCCCCTGGGAAGAAATCTGTGCCTCCACCATCGGAATGGAGAGCATAGAGGGAGTCGGAGGGATGGAGAAAGGAGTGCAGACATCCGAAGATTCAGGTAGGTGTACCAGATAAAACAATGCCAAATCCACACAGTCCATCCATGTGAAGTACCATGCGTCCACATAGTGCAACAGAAACACATGTCCAGGAGAACGGCCACACACATCGGCCTGATAGCGCACGTTAAAACCCACAATAAATACATAAATAATTAAAAACCCCTAATACACGCACTACACGTGCAGCAGGCACACCCTAACTGCAGGCTGCCAAACAACTGCACCCTCACTCCACACACAAATCAAAGCACCTCCAAGGACCCGACCCAAATCACCCTCAGGTACCACCCCAGAGCATGTGATACAATGCCATTCCAATTCCCACAGACCCATCATTAACCCTCGCCCTCCTTTACTCCACCACAGGGTCCGATCCAAACGACGAGCTACAGGACACCCCTACCAGCACACCTGCAAAGAGGGCCAAGACCAACGGCCAGAGACCCTCCACCTCAGCTGCACGCATCAAGACACGGCAGCAGCACAAATCAGGTGGCAGCACAGAGGAGGGAACATCAACAGGCACCCCAGCAGCCAGCATGCCCACAACACCACCACCACAGGTCCCCCCAATGGATGCCACAGAAGGCACTGCCTCTGGTGGCAGCAGCACCATAGGTGACACCCCATTGATGGCAGCATGCTCCGACACAGAAAACGGGGATGTCGAAGTCAGATCCATCCATGACCTGTCCCAATCCCCCTGTCTGTCCCATCCCGTACAACATGAGGATACCACGCAGGGGCACCCACAAGACAACGACTGGCCATCCCCCCCAAGCCCTGTGGCAAGGCAACATGAGGACAACAGCCCCTCTGTGACACCCCCGCAAATGGGCATGGCCCAGCAGAGGCAACAGTCCCTCGACCAGTTAATCGTGCAACAGCAGCAAATGGCCACGCTCCTCAAGGACCATGCCGATGAATGTGGGGGCACTAAGGCAGACATAGAAACATCAACTGAGACACTTAGGGCAGAAATGGAGAGAGGCACAGAGACGCTGAGGGCACAAATGGAGAGTAGCACCGAGAGCCTGAGAGTCCAAATGGAGAGAAGCACCGAGAGCCTGAGGGGGGAACTGCATGCGACGTCCAAAGACGTATGTGCCGAACTTGCCGCAGTGCGCCGTGTGCTCACTGAGCTCTCGCAAACCCTTAGGGACATGCATGGACGTGAGCAGGCAGACACATCATCCGTTGCAAGTTCCGTCCAGGGCAGCCCCCAACGTAGATCTGGAAGGAACCTGCGCTCCACAGGCAGGGGTGCCCCTGATACCCGCAGAGGGGGCTTGCAATAGCGACAGCCCACTGACAATGAGCATCTTTGGACACTGGGGTTCGTGGGGGAGGTAGGAGGGTGGAGGGGGTGTGTTGGGCTCACTTGGGTGGCGGGTCGATAGGGTGTTCAACATGACATCACATATGCCATAAAAAGTGCACGATCAACCAATGAGATGTGTGGACATTGATTTCTTTGTACTAGGCCATCATAGGCGTACAGTCCATATTGTGCATGTCCCAGACACGCACAGTGCCACGAGTCCCGTGTCCATGTATCAGCCACCAGGCGTGAGTGCTAGAAGCATACATCAATGAGATGCTGACGAATGTCACGGGCCTCCGGTGCCTCGCAGACTCCATGAGGTGCTGCCACATCCCCACCCTCATCATGACCATCATCATGTGCTTGCAGTTCTGCGTCAGGGGGCATGGGCACATTTCTACGTACGCACATGTTGTGGAGCATGACACATGCCATGACCATCTTTGCAACCTTCTCATGGCGGTACAGGAGTGCCCCGCCAGACCTGCTGAGGCAGCGGAAACGAGTCTTCAGTAGGCCGAATGCCTGTTCAATGACTACACGGGTACGTGAGTGGGCATGGTTGTAGTCCTCCTCATGCTGGTCCCGTGGGTTCCGGACTGGTGTGAGGAGCCATCTCTTCAGTGGATATCCAGCATCACCTGTATGTGGACGAGAAACGTATGATGTGGAATGCCATTGCTACGTACGCACACCCCCCCCCTTCCTGCCAGGTCATTGCCAAATCACATTCCCCACATAATCATGCATGTAATGAGACTCACCGAGTAGCCAGGATCTGTTCCCTGCGTGTCGCTCCATGTAGCGTGGTATTGTAGAGTTCCTCAAGACCATAGAATCATGGGTTGATCCAGGGAATCGGGCACAACAATGTGTAATGATCCTGTTGGAGTCACACACCATTTGTACATTCAGGGAATGAAATTGTTTTCTGTTGCGGTACTGGGCCTCCATGGCATGTGGGACGACCAATTCCACATGGGTGCAGTCGATGGCACCAATGCAACCCGGTATGCCGGCAAGTGCATGGAATCCCACTTTTGTGTTGGTAATTTCCTGCTCCGAGCGTGGTAGAGAGATGTAGTCGTCTGCGTGCTGCAGGAGGGCATCGAGCACTTGCAATAGTGTCCGTGAGAACAGTGGCTGAGAAATGCCATGCAACTGTCCGACTGTGTGCTGGTAGGTGCCTGTGGCCAGGAAGTGGAGTACAGACACCACCTTCAGTAGGGGTGGGATGGCGGTTGGGCTATCTATCATGCTGACAAGGTCAGCCTGTGTCATGTCCACAATGGCGGCTATGGTGTCCCGGTCCAGACGGTAGAGGGTGTGGATCTGCTCATCAGTGAGGTTGAACGGATGTGCTCGGAGGCGTGGGATTGCGGGCTGCCTGCGTGGTGGTAGTGGCTGTGCTGGCGGCCCTTGCTGGCCCTGCCTTGGCCTCCTCCTCCTCCTGCGTCTCCTTCGTGCGGCCGGTAGCAGTTGGTGTTCGTCTTCTTCTTGGAGTTGGAGTAGTTGCAGTGCTATCAGGTCCCCCAGGGCCAACATCGCGAGTCCTGCCGGTAGCATTTCGGTGTGGTTGTGGGAGGAGACTGGCTGTGCAATTTATGTGTTTTCAGGCTGTATGGCCTCCACCTGTGGTGATTAATTCCACCTGTGCAAGCTGCTCTCCCCTTTGGCCGAGCACGTCCCGCGCACAACGCTGCAAATCTGGGAATGGCATCTTGCTATTGCAATCATGTATTTGTACCCGATGGCCGTGTAACATTGGTTGACATGTTCATTCAGCTGTGGTCCCATGTTGCACATACTATCTGTGCAGTCGCGAACAGACTTGTGAAGGGTCAGTGGAACGTAGTACTCGAGTAACGGTGGGCCCTCATGCATCACTGTACCGAGTTGCAATGACGGGCGGGGCGTCCCATTTGTGGGTGAAGGCAGTTGCCATTTTCACACACAGCCGCACTCGATGGAATAATTAGTGATTTCAAACGGCCACAGATGCCTTTTCGGCGTGATGTTGCAAATGTGGAATTCCAAGGGCAGCGCTTTCGGTTTCCAGCTAGCGGCGAGGAGATGCCCACAGGTCTGACTGCAAATATAACGTTCTGTTGTTCAATGTCCTTGAGACAGGGCCCATGGCGAGGAAGCAATGATTGATATGAATAGTTTGGGATGCGCAATTGCTACGTGGGCGATGAGGCCGGCCGTTCCCACATACATGTTACTTCACAACACTGGAATTACGGGCTGGGGCACTGTGGATTTTGCAGGCTGCATAACGCACAGACTCAATGGATGTTTCTAATGTTATGTGAGTAATTATTCAGGCGTTTTGATTCCGGGATGAGGGAATGATGAATGGATGCATGGGCAGGTGATTTGATACAGAGTTTGCCATGTACAGGGCTTCTTGGGATCTATCCGCCTCCCCTACGCTATGTGATGCAGGGCTGCCATGGTGGGACCATCGTCTATCTGGCCTTGTTGAGCCCTCCCTGTCTCGACACGCCCTCAGACACTTGTGTCCATGCACATTAACATTCCCATCTGATGGATTCTGTTTTGACAGACGCATGCACAGGTACACTCGTTTGTGATGGTGTTTGCACCTCGATATAGATGGTTAGGAGTCGCAAGTGGTTTTGGGGTGGTGATGATCCTTTGGAGTGGGCTAGCATGCATATGGCTGTGGATTTCGTGTGATCATTGAAGTGAGTTGTTGGAATGTAGTTCTGATGGCCATTCTGTTCTTTTTCTTTTCTTTTGGTTGACAGGTATCTCCTCCCCTTTTGCCACTGCCATCTGTATGCCACTCCTGCAGATGGGTTTTACTCCCGACACCTGCTGCTTCGTGTTAATCAGTGGAGCAGCATTACGATCTTATGGGACGATCGCCAATGGCCCACATGCCCTTACGCAGTACTGGTGGCTCGGAGCAACATTTCGGCCTTTCAGCTGGACTAGTGCCTCCCCATTGGGACGGCCCTGCGGTTCTGTGCGCTTCCATGTTGCCTTTTCGTACGTGAATGTGGCTCTGTGTACCATGAGGGAACAGGACGACACACAAGTAGTGGCTGGTCATTTCTTGCGGATGCAGCCCACAATGGTGATTGGTGTTTAGGAGTTCATGGCCTGATGGCTGTATGGGCTTGGTGACTTTGATGTGCATTAAATTTCTATTCTGATTTGGCCCGTGTAGCGTTTTTCTTTGCAAGTGATGTGGCATATGCCTATTTGGGGGGCGATGTATTGTGAGGAGATCTGCATTGGGTTCCAGCTTCGGGGTTTAGTTGCGTGGTACTGTACTGGGCGCGTTTGCCTACTAAGCCCGTGAGGTCAGGGATGGGGGCTGCCAATATGACAGTTTGAATGTTGTCATGCTCAGGGGCGGGGGATTGGGTTTTGTGTAACAGATGCCGGTCAGCCAGGTGGACTGGTGGAATGATGTGATTCTCGGAATATGGCTGGTCACAGGTGCCTGTGTTTGCGTGCGTTTCTTGGTGGGGGACTGTGGTCATGTCCATTGGGATGGCTTCTGTATTCGTGCCATCTGTGCCCTGCAGCTCCCATTGGCCCCTCTTGTGTTTCTTTTGTTCGTTGCCATGCATGGGTGACTTGTACATTTCAATGGTTGCATTGTGGCTTCATTGCACCTACGGGGAGTTGTACTTTGTGGGCAGGGAGCGGTGTACAGGCACTCAGTGGGGCCGTTTACGGTTGATTCGCGATGCCGTACTTCTCACCATGGCGGAATGGTACATTACGCCATGCCTGATGGCGTTAGGTACATGTCCGCTAGGGTCGGAATTGGCGTACCGTTGCGCCATGGTGGTGTTTGCGGTTTCGCATGGCGCGCGCGCGCGTGCTTGGTGCAGTTAGCGTTGGCGTTCACTACGGTGTCGCTAATGGCTTCGTACTTTGCGGTGACGGGTCATAGTCGCACCGAGCGCTATTCGATGGCGGTATTGCATTTCCGCCATCGTTTTCCGATTTCCGCAAGGGTCGTAATGAGGGCCAGTGAGCGTTACGCTGCCCACAGCAGAATAACACGAAGCGTGTTCTGCTGTTTGGGTGCGGTTTAAATCGTCTCAGGTAAAGTAGTCCAGGTAAAATAGTCCCAGGCCTGCCACACCCAAAGTAGTCCAGGTAAAGTAGTCCCAGGCCTGCCACACCCAAAAGACTAGACCGCATAGCTCAGTTCCTTGTCACTGAGATATGTGTGTGCCTCCATGTTGTCTGAACCCCCCAAGTTAAATAGTCCCAAGTAAATAGTCCCATTCTAATGCTGGTCTTCATGATGGTTATGAGCCTGGCGCCAAAGGCGCCAGGACTGACTCCAAGAGAGTCTTGGATAAGGTTTTAAGGCCTTTGACCTGGCCCTAACTGGAAGTCTGACTTGCCAGTGAGGGCCAGGGTTAAGGGTCATGACAGATAGATGGGAAAAGTATCAAGGAAGTTAGGCGAAGATAAGGATGAACAAGAAAGGAATGATGAGGAACGAGAGAGAAGATTAAAGGAAGATGAGCAAAGAAGGAAAAGTAGAGAGCGGCTAGAACAGATATATCAGGAGGAACAGGAGAAAGACGAAAAATGGGCAGAGGAGCAAATAAAGTACAACAATAGACAAAGAGCGATAGAAGAGAGGGACAGGAAGGAAAGAAAGAGAGAGGAGGAAGAAGCACAAAGATCAAGGGACAAACGGTTACAGAGAAGAAGAGAAGAAGAGGAACGAAGAGAAGGAGCGAGGAGGGAAGAACGAAGGCAAGAGGAAGAAATAGTTAGAAGAGATGCGAGAAAACAAAGGGAAGTAGAAGAAAAGATAGAGCAAAAAAGGAGGCAGCAAGGTTTGGATACCAATCTTATTTGTAAAGAACACATGAGGCCGAGCCCAGAAATACGATGGGATAGAGTGGAAGAGATTCTTCTGATAAAGGAAGTAATGCCAGCAGCATCTAGAGTAGCGCCAGATGAAGAAAGAGATGATGTGGAAAGCATTGGAGAAAGGATCGATAAGGTCTAACAGCAATTAAGTCGAGATAGCGAGTATGGAACTTGAGGGAAAGATGATCGATATCCAGTACTTCAATCATAAAGTGAGGAAGAAAACCTGTTTAGCGATGAACGTCAATCATTTTCTTTGAGCAGATTGAACCTAAACAAAGGTGAGGAGGAAGTTAGTCATACTAGTTGGGGCCACGACATGTTGGACGAGGAAAGTTTGGTTCTAGGGCAGAAGGAGGGAGCGCATGCTCCCCTATAGAATGCCTGCAAGTGGATAAGGAAGTGAGATGGTCAGATCTGGAACAGCCTAAAGATAAAACGCCAGATCCCATAACATATCCTGACTGTCCCGGAGGACGATTGTGTTATGAGAAGGGAGAATCTCCACCATATGTAAGCAGGTTAAGGTCATTGCTGACAAGAAGATATACAGGGAAGATTATCCCTGCCATGGATAGACTAATAGTGGGATCTGACTGTGGGATGGGGTTCACGCAGTTCCCCTTGTTAAAGAAGGGGGGAGCCAGACTGCAATATACTCCATGGCCACAGATGGACAAGGTTAACTTAAAATGCAAGCTCCCTAGTTTGACTTCGGGGGCTGGGAAATGGATATACGAATTAGAGAAAATGACAGGAGGAAACACAATGGCCACAGGGGTCATAAAAGGTCTCCTGGCAGCCATTCCTGGAGAGCGGGCTGATGACATATGAAGAAGAGCAGGATATTCAAGTGTAACTGCACAAAACACCATGCCTGGTAGAGCAACATTTAATAATTGTAGGGCAGATGTTTGGAGGGCTCACAGGGTACAGTATCCTGGCACATCAGATATGGGTGTCATTATAACATGTAAAATTAAAGAAGATGAAGACCCTATTGCTTATATTCAGGATATTCAGGAGAAATCTCAGCTTGAACTCGTGAGCCGTGGGAAAAGACAGTGGCATTATTTTACCATATTTTAAGTGAGGGGTTGTCTGAACCAGTACAGAGACAGATCAAAAAACAAGTGGGGATGAAAGCAAAGACATGGGCTGAGATACCTTTGACAATAGTACACCATTGTCAATTATTATAAGAGAAGAACAAAAAGAAAGAGGATAATAGAAAGATTGAGGAAGCCAAGTTGGTTCAGAAAAAGTTGTCAACATTTGCCATAGAATGGGTGGTATTGACAAGCGGAGAAGGAATGGGAATGCAGGAAGCAATGGGTACATCACAGGCAAAAAACCCACGCCCGATGGACCAAGGTGGGTACGGGTTTACACCACGAGGCAGAAGTATGGGTTATATGGGAAGAGGAGGCAGATTTCAGAATAACCAAGGTGGGTTTCAAAACACTCAGAACAAGAACCAGAGTGCTCAGGGAGGATGTAACCAAGGCAGGATAATCAGAAGGGTTCCGCCAGTATGGAATTGTGGAATGACAGGACACATTGTGCACGTATGCGAGAACCGAAGGAATGTACAAAATAGCCAGTTATCCAGAGGGAGGACAGCTTATGCTCTGCCATATAGCACACAGTCTCGAGAGGGCTTTGCCCAAGATCACACATCTTATCAGGCACAAGCACCACAAGTACAGCAGATGCCACAGCAGGGACATGCACAAATAAATGCACCCCAAGGGCAGTCGCAACAAGCCCCTATGCAGACTCAGCAGTATGCGAATACAGGACAAGTATTGACTCCTAGAAAAGGAGGGGTCACTCTTGTAGGAGCTAATCCTTTCACATAGATCGGGGAAGGGCCTGTACTCGCAATTGGACAGCTCACAGGGTGACTTGATGTGTTCAGTACTATCCGTGACACCAGACCCCAAAGATGAACCAAGGGTCGATGTGACGATAGGAGGCAAATCCTTTTATTTCATTTTCACACTAGCGCAACTCGTTCATGTATACGAGAAGGAAAATATCCAATGTCAGGTAGTTCCCTGAATGTTAAAAGGTTCTCTGGAGCTACCAGCTGAGTTCCTTTTACTGATAAATTACCGGTCTCCATAGGAGAATGTGATATGTCTGTTCCTTTGTTATATTCACAACAGACATCTGTTAACATTTTAGGAAGAGATTTAATGACGAAACCTAACATGACAATTTCATTTACTGCTCAAGGAATAGTGTATTCCACACCATGAATACACCATTTAAACATGGGAGAGTTCATGCTGGCATTCAGAGGGCAAGTCCTTCTGCGAGGCGTTCCAGTAGATCCAGAGATTTTCATATATGGAGTAAGCATTTTATTGACATGGCTACCTGGTCTGGTAGGAAAGATTGTGATGATACCTAATGAGTTTTCTTTCAGACCAGTGTAGAGGAGGAGCCAAATACCCCTTCTAAAAGCTCTATCCCTATGTTTCCTATATGCTGGGAGACAGAAATTGTGACATGTGCAGTACCAGTGAGAATGCCTATACCGCAACGAATTCTTTAGAGAAGTTATCCACTGAGAAAACCTTATATGCATTCACAAAGAAGTGATGGTCTTCTGGACAGAATCCCAGAAGAAGCATAAAAATTGATGAGAAAGAGGACTGGCGACATCATGAAAATTAGAACTTATGTACCCAGAAAAGACACAAATGAAGAAGAAACATAAACATTCTATAAGATCTGAAGAGGATTGGTCGAAGTTAAGCAACATGTCGGGATCGAAATGAAGTTGTTTGTGCAAAGAAACACTGAAGAAAATGCAAAGTCATTTTACACTTGTAGTGATGCTGTAACACAAGTAGATGAAGTAATCCTGAGGCTGACTACGTAGTGAATAGATTGCGGCGATGAGCCAATTTATATACATAGGAATGTAAAGAATCTGGATGTTCCACAATGCACTTTTGCAAACTTGATACCTGTGAATGGCCAGAGGGGGGGCTGAAGGGCGAGCTGGGTAGAAGAATCAAGCAAAACAGGCAACACCTGTGTGCGAGAAGGGATGGGGGCACAAGGGAACATCACAGGGGTACCAGACGGGGTGGGGATGGCCTGTGAGAACAGATGGAGTAAACACATGTTGGTAAATGCTTACCTGCTGTCTGAGCAGGGGGTCGTGCCTGTGTCCTCCTGGTCCGAACAGGTCCAAACAGGAATTGCACTTTTCTTTGTATTTGTATGTGTATTTGTATTTGTATTTATTATGTTTATATAGCGCTTTACTCCAAAACGCTGTACAATTTGAACAACTGGATACATATAACATTATAACAGTAGAAGCAATTTACAATTATGAATCAGACCAACAAAACAGTAAGTAGAGCAATTAAACTGAAGGGAAGAGGGAGGGAAGGGCAGTAGAACTGAGAGGGAGGAGGGAGGGGTGAGGAGGAGACGGAGGACGGAAACAGAAGGGGGTATAAGGGCGAGAATGGGGTCGAGGAAGAGAGGGAGATGATCATGGGGAAAAGATAAAGGAAGAAGGCGGAGCAAGAAGCGGGGTGGGGTTCATGGCGGGGGATGGAGAAGGAGAGATGTAAGGGAGGAGCGGAAGGAGGAGAAGGTAGGTGTAGAGCAGATTGAGAGAGGTAAGGAGTACTAGAGGTAAGGAGTTCCAATGCAGGGTGGCTAGGACCTGGAAGGAGCGGAAATGGGAGGGGCAACAAGGGGTTGGAGGAACAGTGAGAAGGAAGTGGTCAGCAGAACGAAGGGAGCGGGACAGAGTCTAGAAAGAGAGGAGGGAGGAGAGATAAGGGGGAGCAAGACCATGGAGAGATTTAAAGACTAAGCAGAGGAAATGAAATTTAAGTTGTGAGTGAAAGGGAAGCCAGCCAAGGGAAGAAAGGGAAGCAGAAATGGAGGGTACGTACGGCAGAATGGTAGATAGATTTGAGGGGGGCGGGATGAGAAGTAGGTAGTCCAAAGAGTAAGGAGGAGCAGTAGAAGAGGCGAGAGAAGATAAGGGAGGAGATTCAACATTTCGTAGCATGGAAAGTAAGAGAGGGGCAGACTTTGCGGATATTAAAAAGGTGATAGCGACAGGCACGAGAGGTGAGAGAGATATGATTGGAAAAGGAGAGAGAGGAGTCAAAGTGAATGCCTAAGTTGCGAGCGTGAGCAGAGATAGGGAGATTAGAGGGAGGAAACTGAATGAAAGGCGGAGGAGAGGGAGGGGGAAGAGAGTTGGAGGGGAAGAATAAGACTTCAGTCTTATCAGTATTGAGGGACAGAAAGCGGGAAGACATCCAGTTTTTAATGGCAGTAAGACAGGAAGAGAGTTTAAGGTGGAGGTCGGTAGAGAAGGAAGAGAAGGAAAGGAAGAGCTGAGTGTCATCAGCATAGAAATTATTGTGTGCCCTTCGCTTGAGACGCCTGGGCGAGAGACGCCCTTGATCTAAGCGTTAAGAGCAGGAAGGAAGAGGCATGGCTAAAAATGTAGGTGGTGCTTAGGCCAGGTGACCTAGATCCAATTGCACCTGTTCCCCATCTGGAAAGGAAAAAAAACTGGAGGACTCCTTAAGTATGGAAAAAGATCAGCAACCAGGAAGGCACCAGTGGGGAAAATGAGTGGCAACCTGGAAGGTGCCAGGTGGGTGGGGCTTATGCCAGGTGACCTAGATCCACTTGCACCTGCTCCCCACCTGCAAAGGAAAGAGGCTGGAGGGATCTTCAGTAGGGAAAAAGAGCGGCAACCAGGAAGGCACCAGGTGTGCGCGGCTTGCTAAATTGGGAAAAAGAGCGGCAACCTGGAAGGAGCCAGGTGGGCAGGGCTTGGGCCAGGCTAGATCCACTTGCATCTGCTCCCCATCTGCAAAGGAAAAGAGGCTGGAGGGCTCCTTAAGTAGGGAAAAAGAGCAGCAACTCGGAAGGCGCCAGCTGGGTGGAGCTTAGGCCATGTGACCTAGATCCACTTACACCTGCTCCCCATCTGTCATCTATAGTACAAAGAGTGATGGCAGTGCTTGAAGGGATAGACAATGAGGGTAAACCATGGGGAACAGTGATAGCTTTTGAAAAAGGATACAGACTGACATAACCGATGACGATATGTTCAGAGAAAACCAAAGCAATGACAAAGTGGTGTTCTTCGTGAGCATTACATACTGGATAAGGATAGAAAAAAGGGAAGTCCCACAAAGAATGGCAATAATGCAGCAACAACCAGCATTTTTTCAGGAAGATCTTCAAAAGATGCAGAGTACCCTTTGGACCACGGGCCCGTATGATGTAGGTTTATTAAAGGGGATAGGGGAGGTTAAAATAAAGCTTAAGTCAGGAGCAATTTTACCCCTGAGCAAAACAGTGCCCCAATGCTCCAGAAGCTGATGAAGGGATATTTCAGACTATTTCAGCACAGATGAATCGGGGGATTCTAGTGCCATCAGAATCATCATGCAATACCACTATGTATCCGATACAAAATCTAAAAGAGTGTTGCGGAGACTTATCCAGGATTTGAGAACTCTTAACCACATCGTAGACGCGGAGTTTCCTTTAGTTCCTAATCCTGTGACAATATTGTGTAGCATCTCAGTTGATGCTCAGTTTCTCACGGTGACCGATTTGATACATGTGTTTTTCTCGATTTTGTTGCACAAGGACTCCCAAGACTTGACTTCCTTTATGTTTCGCCAAAAAAGACTAAAGCACACTCGTTTGCCTCAAGGGTACAGTGATTCCCCATCGATCTTTAAAAGAGTCCTACAGATGGATCTAGGAAATATCAATCTTAAGAGTGCGGTGATACAGTACATAGATGACCTATTGATTTGCAGTAAAATAGAGGATGAGTATAGGCAGGACTCTATCGAACTGATGACTATTTTAGCAGACAAAGGATATAAGGTGTATAAGGAAAAATTACAGTATTGTCAAAAAGAGGTGTTATACATAGGCCAGTTAATTTCACATGAAGGAAAGAGAATGACACCTGAGAGAGCTGAGGCAATCATGAAAACATCAAAACCAAACCGAGTGAGACAGATGCAACAGTTTCTGGGTCTGTGAAATTACGTTAGAGCATGAGGGTTTGATTATAGCACGTACACAAGGCCACTTTTGCAAGCATTACAAAAAGTACAAGTTGGTAAAACAAAACTAGTATGGACTGAAGAAATGGAGGAAGGGTTTGAGGAGTTGAAAAGGGCAATTTGTACAGCTCCAGTTTTAAGGATCCCCAATTATGGCAAGGAATTTTATTTGTTTTCACACACAAATGGGTCAGTAATGACATCAATACTTACACAAAGGACAACATTGGGGTACAAACATTTAGCATATTACAGTGGGGTTTTAGACCCTGTTATAATCTTTTTATTGAGCACATTTAATGGTGAAGGATCATGGAAGTTGTGGTCCAGAAAATCAGGTGAGCTGCTGGTTACAGACCCTTGCTTTAAGGGATTGGACATTGCGCATTGCTTGACTGTGTGAGACATGGTAGTGCTTAAGTCTGACTGTAGCTGAGAGAATGTCTGCGTCCAGTTCAGGAGAAGCAAGGGGGGTGCGAACGCCACATTATGAGATAGACCTGCAAGCCCACAGTCTTTCCAGGTGAGGACACAAATAAGGAAATAAGGACATTTAAGGACCCAATCATGACCCCAAACTCATCATTGCCCATGCGTGCAACCTCCTACAATAAGCAGAGACAACATTGAAAGGTGCAGGCTAAATGAAAGATTCACCCTTCTAGGGTTCAGTGCAAGTATTAGGAATTGGCGAGAGCGGCGTAGGGTCTGTAAGGTCATGGTGGAAAAGAGAACCAAGCTAGAAGGGGCAATAAGGAGGAGGGGTGAGGATACAGGCTGGAGGGACTCTAAGGGAGGCAAGTGGAAGCTGTGAGGTGGAAGGAACTGTAAGGTGGATGGTGGAGCGAATGTTGGAGAAGAGGTTGGCAAGAAATACTAGGAGGAAGTTAAAAAGAGTTGGGAGGATGGTGGTGGAGAGAGCGTCAGAGAGGAGGCTTTAAGGAGTCGTGAGGAAGAGGAGGGGGTGCCCGTAGCCTTGGCCTGCAGGCAGACGGGAGTGCAATGGAGGAGGTTGTAGGAATGTATAGGAAGTATAGGGAGAAAACCAGAGTAAAAGCTGACAGAGGAGGTTAGAAGGACTAGTATAAAAGAAAGGGGAGGTTGAGCATAGAGGTACAGGGGAAGAGAGAGGAGAGCAAGAACGAGAAGAAAGCAAGGTCCACTTACGGACAAGATTGTTGCGCACCGCTGAGGAGGAAGAAGAGACTGAGATTTCAGGGACTAGTGCCAGGACCCGGGGTCAGGGATGCGGCTTGACTATCCCTTCCCTTGTGGACCTTCTAGGGATTTTTCAGCTTCGCCAAGGCCAAGCTTCGACCCGTTGAAGCCCTATCATGCAGGGCCTATGAACCGCTAAATCCCGGGAAGGATCTTCGGCGATATCGAAGACAAGAAGAAGGGGGCCAGACACTACTGAACCAGGCAAGAGGAACTCTCAGGCATACTTAAAGAAACATGGGGCTTTGAGTATCTGTGACATGCCCATCCTCTTCACAGTGGTCCCCAGACTGAGGCACACACATATAGAAACTGTGGAACACAAGGAGGAGCTATTTGTGAGTACCGAAATTGTTCAACTCAATAAGAAGCTATTGTGTGCACACGGGCAAACCAAATTAGGCTAAAACCCAAAGGGGAGGTTAACCTCTGAGGGGGAGGAAGGTATTGTTGAAGATCACTGGATCACGTGCTAGAAGCAGTTACTTTGTAGTGGTGGTTACCCCTTACTATACTAAGCTCCAGGAAAAACTATCCAGTGTTGCATGTGTGTGCTCAATGCGTCTGTCTATCCCTAATAAACCTTATTGTAACGATTCATCTTTGTGTATTGCCCATGGTTGACCTTACTCGGCTTTGTGATAGCTGCCATAAGTCAGTGACTCCCGTTATAATTTAAACTCTCCTTCACAGTACGCAATGCAAGCTGGACTCCGTGACCCATCATGATTTTGATTGGATAACCCTCTCTTTGTAAAATGTCATACAATAGGTTTCGCCCAACTGCCTTGACAGTCTCTCCAGTTACTTCCGCTTGGAGAACACATTCATAAAGACCAAGCTAGGGCTTCAACGCGTCGAAGCTTGGCCTTGGCGAAGCTGAAAAATCCCTAGAAGGTCCACAAGGGAAGGGATAGTCAAGCCGCATCCCTGACATCCCCGACATTGCAATGTTGGATGGTGACCATGTGATCCGTCCTGAACTTTTCAATTTGTAGAACAAAGAAGATACAGGGTTTGGAAAGACAAATAGCGCTAAAGAAAAGGGTTGGCCTTTATTCTATTTTGGGTACTGTATTTTTCTATTTTAATTGTAAGCACTTATCCGCTCTCAAACCAGGAAGTCAAGTATTTGTGTTGTCATCAGTAGCACCTGCCCTGCCAATTATAGAAACAAAATCATTTCTATATCTTGCGTGAGGAGGCTTTGGAGATAGTGAGGGTAGGTATGCCTGCACTACAAATAGTGCAGGGTTCTTTCTCACGCTGGAAATAGAAAAACTTGGTATTCATTTCCGGCTCTAAGCTGCTTGCTCACAATGGACATAGAAAAAATACTTTCCCTAATTATAGCTCGTGCAGATAGGCCCATGATTGACATCGGGAAAGTGTGTAGTAATTGGCAGCAGGATTCTTCGCAGGGGAAATTTGGTGGTGGAGGGTGGCGGGAGGTGGTTCTGGCCACCATGTCCTTAGAGTGGTGACCCACAGATGTTCTCAGGTTGCTTTATGGGCACCTCTAATCAGAACAACCACAGGTCTTTTTGCTCCCCCTTGGAGATCAAAAGGCTGCAATTGAAGGGTCCAAGGACATCTAGTTGCCCACACTCCCGGGACAGGAAGGTCTAGTCAATGTTCTCCCTACCTTGTCACTCTCTTTACATTCAGGACGGTCCATTACTGCACTCACACACAAGCAGAACATCTTAACCAGGCAAACAGTTGTCACACTGCAATCAAACTTCAGATTTGGTTATGTCTAAGTATTCCTCATGTGCCAAAGAATTCTCAGGCCAGAAGGACGTATCACCCAACCACGCCTACACAAAAGGTCTCCCCGAAACCAAGCAGGGAACTTAACTTAGAAAAGGCTTTAGAGCATGAACAATGGGCTGCCCTCTGCCTGAACAATGGCATGGATAATTCATATCCTTAAGAAGTTGTCTGTCTTCAACGAGAGCCTGGTCCCACTCCTGATAACTGAAAAATTGGCACACTCCCTTGTTCCTGCTGTAACACCCCCCTCAAGTAGAGGATGTTGCTAAGAATAGTACCTAGTTCCCAGGCAGGGGCCTGCTTTGTAATTGTAATTGGTTATATATAACACGCTTAATACCCAGAGGTTTCTAAGAGCAGACCTGGGGATCGCACCTGTGTTGTTTCTCATCGTCTTGTTTCCAAGGCGAGCGCGTTGCCCCTAAGCTATCCTGCCGGGACGTAGAGACAGACAAGGCCTGTCCCAGGTGCAGGCAGAACTTAAGAACAGGAATGAGAGAGTACATAGTCCCTGTAGAACTGCTTTTTGCTGAAGGGAAAACTTTAATTCAGAGTGTATGTTTCCATGGCATTGTTTCCTATGGACAGCCATTATCTGTTATGGACCCTCATTTTGTTCCATGAACGGCAATCATTTCAATGGGCTGGAATTTCCCAGTGTTCCAGCTTTGCGGCCCAGCCCATCCCCCTCTTCACCATACCTTCCAGATGGAAAATGTTACATTGTCCTTTCACTCTCTGCATCCCTGCAATGGGGAAAGGGTACAGGCACCGCCCCAAACCCACAGGAATCGACAGCCCACCTGTGACTAACTGCAGGTTGTCAGCGAGACGCTTTCTGGAAACACAGCCCACTTGTGACTAACTGCAGATTGTCGGTTAGACACTTTCCGGTACCTGCATATATGTATCTGATTTTATGAACTCAGAAAAGTTGTGTAATTTCATTAATTGTGTATTGCGTCATTTTAATAGGAGTGTCTTTCTAATGTCTATTATTTACTTGCCACTTTGCAGGTTTTTGTGCATAGGTATTGTCCCAGTGCCCGCCTCCCCCGCCAGAACATCCACTTGGTCTGTCCTTTTGGTTATTTTAGCCTAAGCTCCCAGGAATTGGGGGTGGCTTTTCTCTGGAGACCTTTTGGAGAGATACTGTTTCAGCCGGTGTTCTGCAGTCAAGCCTGCCCGAGGCCTGTCACCCGAGGCCCCTAGCGCACCCGTATGCTACCTTGCTCTTGTCCATCCTGCCATTGCTGGGACCTCTGCTGGTGCTGTGGCACCTGAATTCATGTTTGCACCCTGTCCATGCAGGGGGCGGATCCCAGGTTGCAGCAATCTATGCTTGTAGGTATCCTTTGGGCTGTCTACGGCCTGGCCTTCTCCATGCCTTTCCACACTCCTCTAGTTGCGATTGATCATTGCAACTGTGATTGCTCCTTGCTGTGTGGTTCTGTCTGTTAAAGCTGCATTTCCCCTCTTAATGTTTATATGCTTATGCTTTGATTTAGGTGCTTTGCTTAACACCGGGTGCAGTAACATGCACCGTTAATAGGTGGCGCTGAACTCAATTTTGACTCCCATTGTTTGATTTATTTATGTGCTCTAGTTTAAGTGCAGTACCTCTAACCACCTCTAGAGATCCCTCGGTTTTGGCATTGCTTTTTTGTTGTACATCACTGTTCCTGATGTTGTGAGCACGGTTAGGGTATTTTAGACTGTTTCCTCCTTTCAAGGGTGACATATGCTGTGCATATACATTTAAACTGTATGTAAAAGGAAACTGTGCTGATTTAAAATCATGTGTGTAAACGAGGAAAAGGTTGAAAATCATACACTTTAATGCTGGTTTGAGGAACAAATCTTGAGGGCCAGATTCATGGAATTTTTTGCACTGTGCAAAAGGCCTTTACACTCCTGCAAAGTGAATTTGCACTGCCAAAAATAACTCTTGTTCAACTTTGCACTGCAGAAATACACTTTGCATTGCTCTCTGAATTCTCATGAAAAAGAATTCCATGAATCGGGCCCTTAGTGTTCATTTTGTTTTGTGAAATAGACATTGCACTTTAAAGTCCAAGTGAAAAACAAGGGTAAAACGTAGGTACATCCCCATGCAGGCGCTCGAAGTAAAAAGAGTATTCAATTGCGTACACAGTACGATGTTCGGTTTATTAAACAGCATAAATGGCGATAAGGACCAGATAAACAGTATCCAGTGAGGTTTGTGTTTTTAAGTGACAGATATACCGTGCTGTTAAAGCAAGGTGTTTGTTTGACTCCAGTTTAGGGCAATACAATATGAGGGATAATTGCCTGGATTATATGAGCTAATGCCATTGCACTGCCCAAGGGGGGACCCATGTGCACAATAAAATAGGAAGGGTGATGTAGCCTCCTGTGGATGAATAATGGAATGGGGTACATTCCTGTTGGTAGGTGCATGCTTGCTGCTGGCAGTATGATCATTTAATAATGTGTTAGTTTTGATTTATTTATATTGTGTCAGTAGCCATTTTGTCACATTGTTTTGCCCATTTTTACTTTTCTTAGAGGGCACGTTATCCGTGGTGTGACATATGATATGATATAATATGGCATTTATAGCATGCCTATATACAAGTGCATGTCCTCAGATTAGTTAGCAGTGCTTCAGGATGTTGGAATGCAGGTGAGACAAAGAATTAATAAACTCAATGTGCAATACTAAGACCCTATACGTATTCTAACTCGAAGACGTGTACTCATATCTTGAAAAAATAGATAAAGGACGAAAAATACAAAAATATGTACATTTATTATACAAGAAAATAAAGTTCATAATTGAAAAAATAAGATGAACAAAATAAGATACGACCCACAATAAAGCACAACAACTGATTGTAAGGAATACAATAACATTATTCAATACACATCATTATATATAAAACATTTACACCACATTACAAAAACACAATCATAATAGCAAATCACAATATCCTAAAACAAATGTGTTTCAAACAATGTATTATTTCTTAGTCCTATCTCTTTTATTAAATATATCTTTATACCCCCTATAGGTAGAGATAGTGAATGTTAGGGGTGAATTGTGTTTCTCCCTTTATTGATTCACTGGAATACAGGTGAGTACATTAACTATTATCATAGGGACACTTCATATTCATTGTCACTGTTCAGACGCAGGGTTGTGCTTCTAAGTCTGAAGATTGGCCGCGCCTCTGTTCTGCACAGGGTTTTTTCGCAATCTTCTCCCGTGATTGATGATTGGATGTGAGCACGAGGAATCTGACATCTTTCTTGTCGCAGTCTTGATGATGTTCTCTCCAATGTTGGGATAGAGGAAATCTTGTGTCCTTGTTGGTTGGGGTGCTCAGGTGTTCTCTAATCCTTGTCCGAAGTTCCCTGAAAGTATTTCCAACACAGTATTTTCCGCAGATGCAGGTAATGATATAAACTACAAATGTACTTTTGCAGTTCAACATTTGGTTCACAGATATTTCTATGACTTCATTGAACTTGATTCTGTCTGTATTGTTTAGTGAAAGGGGCACATTGGGCAACTGCCACATTTATAGAACCCTCTTAGTGGTTGGGCCTGTGTTAACCAGTTTGTTGCGGGATTGGTGGTTGCCATATAGTTCGGGCATAGCTTACTGCGCATGCCCAGTGCTTTTTTTAAAACAATGTTGGGCATATTGCAGACAAATGTTTTCAGACAGTCATCCATTAGTAATAGATGCCGGTATTTATTCTGTTTTTTGTAAATCTGTGTGTTGTTGCAACTGAATTGTGTAATAAGTCTAATTGTATCTTTTTTGTCTGATCTGTTTCGACGCTTAACAAATAGCGGCTCCCAAATAGCGGTTTTGTTTTGGTTTTTATTGTGGCTGCCTTGAGGTCCTTGTCCGAGTAGTCATGTTGTCTGAATCTATTGGTAACTTTCCTTATCTCATTCTCAGCTGTTGGGCTTTCGCTAAAGTTACACCCGGCTCGAATCAGTTCACCTACAGGTATGTTTTTGATCATTGTTTCTTGTGGCAGCTGGTAGCTAGTAGGGTTGAATTGACCTCTGTAGGTTTCCTATAGGTACGTGTGTCAGGGCTGTGGCAATTGGCAGTGTTTTGGGGGTTCTGTGGGGAGATAAGAGGGCACTGGGGAGTCCATCCACCTTGTCCAGGCGTGTTCTCCTTCCATTTTGCAGGACGAAGGCCCAAGGAAGGAGAACCGCCCAGAAATTACATTGCCCAGCAGGCCGTGCGCTTCACGGGCCTGCTGGGAGGAAAAGGACCACACGCGCGCCACTGCGCATGCGCGAGCCGCGCCCCGAAAGCACCGCTCCCAATCCTGACCATCGGCAAGAGAGGACGTGTGAACCTGGAGCTCCTGCAGGCCCGCCTACGCGGGGCACCGCCCGCCAGCTCAACCCCCGGCCCCGCGTACATGAAAAGCTAAGTACACGCCTTTTTCCTAGAACAGCTGATTTATCCCGTCGGAGGGAAACGCGCTACGCGCTGTGGAATTAATGTGTTGACATTTTCGGAAGCACGAAAAGACGAGTTAAACTATTGCATGTAAAGCATGAATACTAACCCAGAGTTGGAGTTAGCTTGGCGGTGAAGCAACCGCACCTTTAACTATCATTAACCCTTTAGGGAACGTTCCTTAGGAACGACACTTTTGCACGCACGTGCACTGACTTTGTTTTGCTATTTTCAGCTTGTTGCTTGATCGGATTGGTGAGACATATCACGCCCATCAACACGAAAAGGCCGAAGGACCTAGAACTCCCACAGAACACAGAGCTAAGTGTTTTAGCACCTTGTGTGCATGTTATTGTTTGCTACTCTTGTACAGGGTGAGGTGGGGAACTTGTAATCTGCATATTGGTGGGGAGTTACCACGATACTATGTGATGTTGGGAGGGTTTGCCTTCATGAGAACATGAGGGAGAAGTTCATGTTTGAGAAGGCAGTTTGAAAACCAAAGCAGCACTAAAGAATACCAAACCTAAGGTGTAAATTGGTTAGAGGCTCCAATACAAAGGCCTCCAAAGGAGAAATTCAGAGTGAGTGATGGTTGTAAGAGAGTGTGTGTGAGCAGAGCCACTGCCAACAACCAACAGCAAGAGGAGCACTAGAGTCGAGGAGCATGTTTCCCTAAAACCCCCTTGCCCATCCATTGTGATTCCCTAAACCTCTTTCCGGTTATCCTGAACTCCCTCTACCCATCCACTCAGCGAACCCTAACCCTCTTTCCCCAGAGGGTTGCGGTGGCCTGCGGTTTCCATTTCCCAGGTGCCAAGACCCAATGGGGAGGGAGGAGTTTGTGCTGCCTCTGCGCCTGTCAAGAGGAGTGAGAATCTGACAGAATTGCGAGCCCACGTATTCTTTCGGCGCCTAGGCAGCACAATAATGGCAGACGTTGTAGCCCTTCTCCAGGACCTGAAGGCTGAATTGGCAGCAACCAGGCAGGATTATCAGAATTTAGCAGGTCAAGTCCATACACTGACTATCCAGACTCAGGCCAAAGCAGCGCCCTTGCCCAGACAACCCCCGCCATCGCCAGTACAAGTGCAGGTTGCCACTGAACCATCTTTGCCTCTTGCCACCCACCAAAGGAACCCTGTTGGGAAACGCGCCAGCTCGTCCATGAGGGGGGTGAGGGCGAGCGGATCTGAAGATACCCCAAAGATGCTAGCAAATGTACATCACACTCCGTCAGCTCACATTATGCTGGCTGGTCATCTGGAAGTATAAGGGAGGCGCATACCAGTGTCACTTATGGTCGACTCCGGGGCCACTGGTAACTTCGTAGATGATCAAGTAGCGAAAAAACTAGGACTTTCGTTGGTGACTAAAGAACAGCCAGAACAAGTGAAGTCAGTGGATGGATCACCGTTGGTTTCAGGCCCGATCACCCAGCATACGCAGCCCATGCAACTAGAGTGTGGGAAGGGACATCAAGAAATTATTGAGTTTGACGTGATTACTGCACCACAATTTGGATTCATTTTGGGCCTAACTTGGCTAAGACTCCACAACCCAGCCGTGGATTGGGCCGCAGGTACGCTACAGTTCTCTTCAATGTATTGCCAGGCTAAGTGTAGCGTGGGGAAGTGTTGTCCCCTCTTCATAGGAGGCAGTACAGATGTGGTTCTACCTGAAGAGTATGAGAAGTATCGGGATGTCTTCAGTAAGGTGGCCGCCGAGACCTTACCACAACACAGGCCTTTTGACTGTCGCATAGACTTAGAAGCGGGTGCTGTGCTACCTTGTAGCAGAATATACGCCCTCACTGAAGCCGAGAATGAACATCTGAAGGAATACATTGAAACCAACTTGGCAAATGGCTTCATACGACATTCTACATCCCCAGTATCCTCCCCTTTGTTTTTCATACTAAAAAAAACGGGAGACCTGAGGACGTGTATCGATTATAGAGCGATCAATCGCATTACCATCAAAAATCGTTACCCGTTGCCCTTAATTCCTGTGTTGTTGGACAAAGTACGAGGATCCACCATATACACGAAGTTAGATCTGCGAGGCGCGTATCATCTGGTACGCGTCAGAGAGGGCGACGAATAGAAAACGGCCTTTCGGACCAAGTTTGGCCTGTACGAATATCAGGTCATGCCCTTCGGGCTGTGTAATGCCCCAGCAGCATTCCAGCACTTTTTAGACAAGGTGTTACGTGGTTACCTAGATGTCTTTACCATCGTATACATCGATGACATCTTAATCTATTCTCGCAATGCTGCAGAACATCAGGGCCATGTGAAGGCTGTTTTACAGAGGTTGCGGGAAAATAAGTTGTATGCCAAACTTGAGAAGTGTCAATTTCATCAAACCACAGTTGAGTTCTTAGGATTTATCTTGTCACCTCAAGGCATCACAATGGATCAAAAGAAAGTGCAGGCCATTGCCAACTGGCCCTCTCCGAGTTCAGTGAAGGATGTTCAAACAGTGTTAGGATTTGCCAATTTCTACCGCCGGTTTATTGACGGTTTTGCCAAGAAGGTCCAACCCATTACACAACTACTACGAAAAGGAGTTCCTTTTCAGTGGAACGAAAAGGCTGAGGCTAGTTTTCGAACTTTGAAAGAAGCGTTTGTGACAGCACCAGTGCTGCAGCATCCAGACCCTTCTAAGCCTTACATCGTTGAAACCGATGCATCTAGTTATGCAGTGGGTGCTATTCTGTCGCAGCGTGATAACAATGGGCAATTACATCCAGTCGCTTACTACTCACGAACATTGCTGCCGGCAGAACAAAATTATGTTATTGCAGACAAGGAACTGTTGGCTATTAAAGTGGCCTTCGACAAGTGGCGTCATTACCTCATGGGTTCCCATCATCCTATCACCATCTATACCGACCATCGTAATTTGCAATTCTTGAAATCCGCCAGGGCGCTTAGTCCGAGACAACTCAGGTGGGCCATGCAGTTCTCAGAATACGACTTTGTCGTCACATATCAACCTGGAGTGGAAAATCGAAAGGCAGATATACTCTCTCGGTATCCGGAGGAAAATTCGGTTCTATCAAAGACCATAGATGAACCCAAACCAATTGTGGACCAGGCACAAATAATTGGAAGTGTGGTGGTAGACGCCATATTTGAAGAAATCCGAAAGGCCATGTCAGCGCGAGATCTGGTGCAATGGGCTAGCAGGGGTCAAGAGCAAACGATCAAGGAGGGGTTGCCATTTTACAAATCAGCGCTATACTTACCTACTATACCGCTTCGACAACAAGCCATCAGGTGGTGCCACGACTCCCCTTTCGTGGGTCATCCTGGAACACTGAAAACCAAGGAGCTAATCATGCGCCATTTCTGGTGGCCTAGTTTACAAAAAGATGTGAAACAATATCTATCAAGATGTGAAACTTGCTTAAGGAACAAAACTGAACACAGGAAACCCGCTGGTCTGTTGCAACCCCTTCCAACTCCTCCGTCACCATGGCACACGGTATCGTTGGACTTAATTGTCGAATTACCACCAAGTCAGGGGTTTTCAGCTATTCAGGTTGTTGTGGACTATTTAACTAAGATGGCTCATTTCATACCATGCAAGGGCACACCAACAGCCAGCACACTAGCGAACTTGTTTTTACAAAACGTGGTACGGCTTCACGGTATACCTTATGGGATAATTTCAGATCGAGGACCTCAATTTACTTCGCGTTTCTGGCAGGCCTTTTGCAAAACAGCAGGGATCGAAATTTGGTTGTCCACCAGTTACCATCCGGAAACTGATGGTCAAACCGAGAGACTAAATCAGACTTTGGAACAATATCTGCGTTGTCTGACTCAAGGAAAAGAACATGAATGGGCAGAAGTAATTTGGCTGGCTGAACTGGCTTACAACAACGCCATACATACATCAACCAAGGTGACCCCATTTTATTGTGCCTACGGCTATCACCCACGATTTCAGCCCGTGCCACATGAACCAATGCCCGAAGTTCCTGCAGTCAGAGAGAGACAGAAACATTTGGAGAGCATCTGGCAAGCTGCGCAACGCAATCTAAATCTCGCTAAAGAAACTTACAAACGCCATGCTGACAAGAAAAGGAGACCAAGTCCTCAATACCAGGTGGGGGATCGGGTGTGGCTTTCGACACGCAATCTACATTTACAGGGCTCCCGCAAATTTATCCCCCGTTTCATTGGCCCATTTCCGATTAAAACTCTGATCGGCCCTGTGGCAGTAAAGTTAATCTTACCCTCATCCATGAAAATACATCCGGTGTTTCACATCTACTTACTAAAACCAGCCCCAGCTTCCATAAGATCCTAGAAACCCCCACCGGTCCTGATAGATGGCATTCCTGAATATGAAGTCCACAATATCCTGGACTCACGCCGTAGACAGGGATCTCTTTGGTATTTGGTGGACTGGAAGGGGTATGGCCCAGAAGACCGCTCGTGGGAGCCTGCATGTAATATTCATGCTCCTCGGCTCCTCTGCCGATTTCATGTGTTACACCCCACTAAACCAGGGCCTGCTGGAGGGAGGGGGAGTACTGTCAGGGCTGGGGCAATTGGCAGTGTTTTGGGGGTTCTCGGGGGAGATCAGAGGGCCCTGGGGAGCCCATCCACCTTGTCCAGGCGTGTTCTGCTTCCATTTTGCAGGACGAAGGCCCAAGGAAGGAGAACCGCCCAGAAACTACATTGCCCAGCAGGCCGTGCGCTTCACGGGCCAGCTGGGAAGAAAAGGACCACACGCGCGCCACTGCGCATGCGCGAGCCGCGCCCCGAAAGCACCGCTCGCAATCCTGACCATCGGCAAGAGAGGACGTGTGAACCTCGAGCTCCTGCAGGCACGCCTACGCGGGGTACCGCCCGCCAGCTCAACCCCCGGCCCCGCGTACATGAAAAGCTAAGTACACGCCTTTTTCCTAGAACAGCTGATTTATCCCATCGGAGGGAAACGCGCTACGCGCTGTGGAATTAATGTGTTGACATTTTCGGAAGCACGAAAAGACGAGTTAAACTATTGCATGTAAAGCATGAATACTAACCCAGAGTTGGAGTTAGCTTGGCGGTGAAGCAACCGCACCTTTAACTATCATTAACCCTTTAGGGAACGTTCCTTAGGAACAACACTTTTGCACGCACGTGCACTGACTTTGTTTTGCTATTTTCAGCTTGTTGTTTGATCGGATTGGTGAGACATATCACGCCCATCAACACGAAAAGGCCGAAGGACCTAGAACTCCCACAGAACACAGAGCTAAGTGTTTTAGCACCTTGTGTGCATGTTATTGTTTGCTACTCTTGTACAGGGTGAGGTGTGGAACTTGTAATCTGCATATTGGTGGGGAGTTACCACGATACGATGTGATGTTGGGAGGGTTTGCCTTCATGAGAAAATGAGGGAGAAGTTCATGTTTGAGAAGGCAGTTTGAAAACCAAAGCAGCACTAAAGAATACCAAACCTAAGGTGTAAATTGGTTAGAGGCTCCAATACAAAGGCCTCCAAAGGAGAAATTCAGAGTGAGTGATGGTTGTAAGAGAGTGTGTGTGAGCAGAGCCCCTGCCAACAACCAACAGCAAGAGGAGCACTAGAGTCGAGGAGCATGTTTCCCTAAAACCCCCTTGCCCATCCATTGTGATTCCCTAAACCTCTTTCCTGAACTCCCTCTACCCATCCACTCAGCGAACCCTAACCCTCTTTCCCCAGAGGGTTGCGGTGGCCTGCGGTTTCCATTTCCCAGGTGCCAAGACCCAATGGGGAGGGAGGAGTTGTGCTGCCTCTGCGCCAGTCAAGAGGAGTGAGGATCTGACAACGTGTATGTATCACTTCTTCCTTAATGTAAATGCTGAGGTCCAGAAAAGATATTTTGTTTACACTTGCGAGCCCCGTAAATTCTATGGCAAAGGTGTTGGAGCTAAGGTATTCATTATACTGTGTGAATTCTTCTACCAAGCCATGCTATATCAGAGGGATATCACCAATGTATCCTTTCGTATTCAGACATAAATAGGTTTGCTAATGCGGGAGCGTATGCAGCCCCCATTGCAACACCTTTTGTTTGTTTATAGAACTGTTGGTTAAAAACAAATACATTGTTTTGCATAGAGAATAGTAGTAGTTCTTCGATGGCTGTCAGATGTAGATAGTATGTTGCAGATAGTTCAGCAAAGTGATATTCTAAAGATTTGATTGCTATATCATGGCAAATGGATGTGTAAAGTGCCTTCACATCGGGTGTGGCTATATTGTGGGCTCTAGTATTTCATGATGCACGTGGAGTCTCGAGTATACGAGTACATTTTCAGTATCAATGGTTGGAGGTACTGTTCTATATATTTCGATGTGCCCTGATCTAGCCTATCCCACTAGCTATTGTGAAAAACCACTTACTAGTTGGTACCCCTACTGCTTATATTGATGCAAATCTGTTCACCCTGCTCCAGTGTTATCCCCATTTTGTGCAAACGTGTCACTAAAAGTTGTGCTGATTTCTATTCAAGTGTCTGTTCTTCTGGGGATCAGTGCTCACTTTTGCATTCACTTTGCTTTGCCTGGAATGTGCATTCCAAACAGCGTTCCTGCGATTCAGTATTTGCTCCCCTATTCCCAGGAAAAACAATGTACAATGAAAAGATGTACACATTTAGATGCCAGGCTGGCCTTTTGCTATTTCATCCGTAACTCAGGTAGAGAATCACGGGTAGCACGTAGATCGCTTTCCCGACCACTGGGTTTGTGGAGGCATGCCACCATCATTAGCTGCTGAACCTCTGGCCGCTTCGCTGCTCTCCAGTGGTGGAGACAGCTTTTGTTGCCAGGGGGTGCGGGAGGCCCGGAGAAGGCACTTTCATTCTAAAGGATTTAGCCAGTCAGCCAGTCACAGTAGTTTATGATCCAAGGTCAGTGGCGGCTTGTGATGTTTTCAGTGGAGGTGTATTAATATTTCTCTTGAATTACGGAGGGCAGTGAGGAAGATGGAACAATCTTAGCAGGGTTCAGGGTAGTTCACCCTGCACATGCCGCCCATTTGGGGGAGAACTAAAGGGCTGAATAATGAGTTGAAATCGGCATTTTACAGTCTAGCTTTTGAGAAGAATTGTATAAAAATCAATACAATTTACAATTGCCTCTGTAGGGTAAAACATTAAAGAATTCCAAAGATGGCAGGTCACCAAACGCACTTTACAAGACTTGTTCATGATTCTTGTAAGCCAGCATTTCCACAGTGATGTCATTTCACCAAAATGCCTGGGGTAGCGGACGTGACATCACATGGCCATGGACCTCTGATGACATCACACGTAGTGATGTAATGAGACCCCACCCCAAAGTGACATCACAGGAAGCGATGGAACATGACCTTTCACCCCTTGACAAAACAGGAAGTGGCATCACATAGCATTGTTTCTAAGTACACTACGAAAAATATGGTTACGGTATCACTGTAAAGTGATATACCTTTATACAACAATGGATCACCATATGTAGCGTTAATATCAGAGCGTATAGGCCCATATTACCAAATCACTGTGAATGCAAGCAGACATCCAAGGCCAAACGATAACGATGTGTTATTATATAGCACTTACGCTTAAGCGCTTCATATAGAACAAATATACATACAATATCACCCAACCTGTGTTAGTACTCATTTATCAACCTCAGCAGGATGAAAGACTGAGTTGACCTTGCCGGGAGTCGAACCTGCAGATCACATACACATTGCAGCAGCGAGCACTCAACCCACTGAGCTATCTTACCAGTTTTAGCTATCAGAAAACCAGCCACTCCAGAAACAAAAAGCCACATGCTGCTGGCCACAGCACAGGAACCTCAATTTAAGAAGAAAAAAAAAGAAGAAAAAAAAGAAGAAAAAAACATTTTTATTTAGAGGTAGCAAGGGAGATCACAGGGGTAGCAAGGGAGACATCAGGGGTCGCATGTGTGACCCCTGGTGACCCCTAAATGACATCCCTGTATTTCCACTGTAATGTTTTCATGAACACCGCTCTTGGAAAGCTCTGAGGGTTCCTCTGTACTGTATGAGCATACAACTACATGATGTAAAATAATAGAGGTGCCCTGTGAGAGCTCTGAGGGTTCCTCTGTACTGTATGGGCATGCCACTACATGATGTAAGTTAATAGAGGTGCATTGTGACAGCTCTGAGGGTTCCTCCGTACTGTATGGGCATGCCACTACATGATGTAAGTTAGTAGAGGTGCATTGTTTGAGAGCAGAGGGTTCCTCGGTACTGTATGGGCATGCCACTACATGATGTAAGTTAGTAGAGGTGCATTGTGAGAGCTCTAAGGGTTCTTCAGTACTGTATGGGCATGCCTCTACATGATGTAAGTTAATAGAGGTGCATTGTAGAGCTCTGATGGTTCCACGGTACTGTATGAGCATACCACTACATGATGTAAAATAATAGAGGTGCCCTGTGAGAGCTCTGAGGGTTCCTCTGTACTGTATGGGCATGCCACTACATGATGTAAGGTAATAGAGGTGCATTGTGACAGCTCTGAGGGTTCCTATGTACTGTATGGGCATGCCACTACATGATGTAAGTTAGTAGAGGTGCATTGTTTGAGAGAAGAGGGTTCCTCTGTACTGTATGCGCATTGTAAGAGGATTCAATTCAGCACTACAGCCAAGTCAACGCCTAGTCTAGAATACTGAATGAAAACCCTTATTGATATATCTTTATGTCCAGTTCATGCGTTCTGGATGACTACCCCTATATAACACCCCTCTCTTGGAATCCTCCTGACCCCACTGAGCCAAGAAGTCGTTCTGTTTTGCAAGTTAAAAGGTTTAATTGATAGTTTCAACAATAGGTATATATATCACACTTTAGAATAAATTAATAATTGAATAGCACACTTTATCTGATATGATAAAGATTAACAACGGAGAATCTGGCACTAGCACACTTCTTGATAATCACTAAGGAGTTGACATGAAATGGATAAGATAGCAACAATACTTTTATGGTTTCCAATGGATGCAATGTGGAATGAAATGCAGTACAGAAAATAACTTGATAGGATTTCAGCAAAAGACAATGTAATCACTTTCTTGGACAATTCACCCCCCCTTTTATGCAATGCAGGGAAATGGAAGGGAGGCACACAATTCTCAGAAATGCAATTCAAATGTAATTCAGTTCACCCAGCAACTTAGACTACAGAAGTTGAAAACACAGGCCCAAAATGCTTTTATATGTGCTGGCAATGGAGGGAAAAATATGCTAAAATGCTTTTAATTCCCTCTAGGAGGTTCAGGGTGAGTGAAATCAAGTTAATATTAGTCCAGGCTCACTTTAGCAAGGATCTAGGAGTAATTGGTAGGTTAAACGAATTTTTGGCAAATGAAAGCAAGAAGCTTCTGTTTTCACACGTGGAGAAATTTGCAAATCGCGGCAAAATTCGCGAATGCCCCGGGCGCTATTACAGAAGAACTGCAAGGGCTATCAATATCGTTTTGGGGTCCTATGAAAGCCTAGGATCTCAGCTTCCAGATGAAAGTTACTGCAAGTCTCTAGCACAAACGGTCACGGAGATATGAGCGATTAAATAAAGGTCGTTTTTCAGATTGAAATTTTAAAGTTCACAAAGACAAGTGCAGCTTGCAACTAGCAAATCACAGGTGACAGCTTTACAAATGACAGGTGACAGTTAGGAGACAGTTCTACTTAGATTAAAATAGATTGAATTATATTATTTTAACTAGGAGATTGGTTCTGAGTTTTGCTGAGTACTCACAAGAGATTTTGAACCGGAAAGCGACTTGGTCACGGACTTCAGTCTGGTCAGGTCTTCCCGAGTTCCGCTCAAAGCGCCTGGCCTCTGGAACTGCTCACAGCATCGGGGTCAGCACTCTGGATACAATGGCCTGGTCTCTGCTAGGCACCGGTTCTCTGGGTCGGGTCCTGCCTTCTCTTTGGATATTTCTGTCACCGGGTTCTTGCAAAAGTTCTTGGCAAAATTCAGACGGCGTCAGCCGGCTGTCTGAAGAGTTCAGTTGCAAAAAGATTTTCAGGCCTGTTGACAAATACTCTTGCTGGCAGTGGCCTTTTTGGTTAAGGTTCTGTAGTCTCTGTTTATCTTGGAGTCTAAGTGTTGGCTCCTTGAAGGTTGATGGAGGTAAGTATGGATTTTTCCGGCAGAGCGTCCCGCTGCAGATGGAAATGAATGTCTCTACCTAAGTTTCAGTGGTCCATTTATATGTTCTGCAAGTGGGTGTGTGTGTTGGTCATAACTAAACTTGCCCCTCTCACTTGTCATTGGTCCAGCTTTCATTTCTCCCCTGATTGGGGGAGCTAAGTTGTGTCAGAGTGATGTCAGCCATTTATGATCTCTTGAAAAAAACTCCCCTGTCATCTGTGCACCCAAATCTATATATGATCAAAATACATATTTCACAGTTACACAGTTGTTTGAAATTACATACCCATGTCACATATCACATGAGGTATACTCTGTCCCAAATCTGCTGTTTCTAAGAGCTTGCATTCAAAAATGGCAACTTTTAGCACTTTTTAATGTGCTAAACAACATTGGATCTTCATTAAATTTTATACAACTGTTCCTCACATATCTACCCACATACCAATGCATTTTCGTTTGTCTAGCTGAACCAGGGAGTCTGTAATATTAATAAACAGCAGGGTTTTGTCCCAGAATATCCCACAATCTGGAGTTTGGGCTTGAATTAAAGGTACATTTTTTAAATTAAGTCTCTCAAAGTTATACATTTCTGTCATTTGATTACAAAGAGTTATCAGTGTTTTTGTAAAATATATATTTTACTTTCAATTCAGTCTTCAGAGTGTTGGAGTCCGCCTCCAAGACTTGGGTGGGTCAGTCACATGCATCCTCTGGGCAGGCAGGCCTTTGTTGACAGGAAACAGTAAAAATCAACATATTCCTTTCAGAGGAGAGGGGCCATTGTGTGGTCTCTGGGAAGCTGACATCAGGAGGCCAGGGAGCCACTTTGCATTTAATTAACAGAACCCTGTGATTTCCTGGCTTCTTGTGTTGAGTTCTGAAGTGTCAAGAGTTCTCAGGACAGGCAACCCCTTTGAACTTTTGATGAAATGAGACCCCTTTCTTTGCACTAGACAGTTTGCAAGACAGCTCTCCTGTCAGAGTTTAGATCGCCAGTGCCGCCTTGAGGATTTTGTTGGTACTGCATGCAATTTTGGGATCTTTCTTGGATTAATGCATTCTAAACAGGAATGGTTCTTACATGGTAGTAAATCCTTGCTTAACATTGTTTTGATGGGGCTCCTTACAGTAAGATGGTTATGTGGAACCCCACAAAAGGGTTGAATCTTTAAAGTGGTCCAATGAGTCACGATTTCAGCAACTTTTTGACATCAGTAACAGTGGATTTTGTGAACAAAGACCTTTCTCTACACTGGTGGGTGGCAAGTTAGGCAACCATTTTGGTGTGCGCACAACTGTGCAGCTCTCCTGGATTCTGGGATGAAATGATGGGCGGCGACAGCGCATCCCCATCTTTACCCACTCCAATGATTTATTTTTGTTCTGGGGTAAAATGATGGGCAGCGACAGCTTAATCCCCACATTTACCCCGTCTAATGATTCCACATGGGTCAAAACCCTCCAGAGCATACAACTACATGATGTAAAACAATAGAGGTGCCCTGTGAGAGCTCTGAGGGTTCCTCTGTACTGTATGGGCATGCCACTACATGATGTAAGTTAGTAGAGGTGCATTGTTTGAGAGCAGAGGGTTCCTCGGTACTGTATGGGCATGCCACTACATGATGTAAGTTAGTAGAGGTGCATTGTGAGAGCTCTGAGGGTTCCACAGTACTGTATGGGTATACCACTACATAATTTAAGCTAGTAGAGGTGCATCGTTAGAGAGCAGAGGGTTCCTCAGTATTGTATGGGCATGCCACTACATGATGTAAGTTAATAGAGGTGCATTGTGAGAGAGCTGAGGGTTCCTCGGTACTGTATGGGTATACCACTAAATTATGATAGTCAATAGAGGTGCATTGTTAGAGAGCTGAGGATTCCTCAGTACTGTAAAGGCATGCCACTACAGGATGTAAGTTAATAGAGGTGCATTGTGAGAGAGCTGAGGGTTCCTCGGTACTGTGTGGGCATACCATTGTAAGTTAATAGAGGTGCATTGTTAGAGAGCTGAGGTTCATCAGTACTGTATGGGTATACCACTAAATGATGATAGTCAATAAAGGTGCATTGTGAGAGAGCTGAGGGTTCCTCGGTACTGTATGGGCATACCATTGTAAGTTAATAGAGGTGCATTGTGAGAGAGCTGAGGGTTCCTCGGTACTGTTTGGGCATGCCACTACATAATGTAAGTTAATAGAGGTGCATTGTTAGAGAGCTGAGGGTTCCTCAGTACTGTATGATTATCCACTAAATGATGATAGTCAAAAGAGGTGCATTGTGAGAGAGCTGAGGGTTCCTCGGTACTGTATAGGCATACCATTGTAAGTTAATAGAGGTGCATTGTGAGAGAGCTGAGGGTTCCTCGGTACTGTTTGGGCATGCCACTACATAATGTAAGTTAATAGAGGTGCATTGTTAGAGAGCTGAGGGTTCCTCAGTACTGTATGGGTATACCACTAAATGATGATAGTCAATAGAGGTGCATTGTGAGAGAGCTGAGGGTTCCTTGGTATTGTATGGGCATGCCACTACATGATGTAAGTTAATAGAGGTGCATTGTGAGAGAGCTGAGGGATCCTCGGTACTGTTTGGGCATGCCACTACGTAATGTAAGTTAATAGGGGTCCATTGTTAGAGAGCTGAGGGTTCCTCAGTACTGTATGGGTATACCACTAAATGATGATAGTCAATAGAGGTGCATTGCGAGAGAGCTGAGGGTTCCTCGGTACTGTATGGGCATACCATTGTAAGTTAATGGAGGTGCACTGTGAGAGCTCTGAGGGTTCCTCTGTACTGTATGGGCATGCCACTACATGATGTAAGTTAATAGAGGTGCATTGTGACAGCTCTGAGGGTTCCACGGTACTGTATCGGCATACCACTACATAATGTAAGCTAGTAGAGGTGCATCGTTAGAGAGCAGAGGGTTCCTCGTTATTGTATGGGCATGCCACTACATGATGTAAGTTAATAGAGGTGCATTGTGAGAGAGCTGAGGGTTCCTCGGTACTGTATGGGTATACCACTAAATGATGATAGTCAATAGAGGTGCATTGTTTGAGAGCAGAGGGTTCCTCGGTCCTGTATGGGCATGCCACTACATGATGTAAGTTAATAGAGGTGCATTGTGATAGCTCTGAGGGTTCCACGGTACTGTATGGGCATACCACTACATAATTTAAGCTAGTAGAGGTGCATCGTTAGAGAGCAGAGGGTTCCTCGGTTTTGTATGGGCATGCCACTACATGATGTAAGTTAATAGAGGTGCATTGTGAGAGAGCTGAGGGATCCTCGGTACTGTATGGGTATACCACTAAATGATGATAGTCAATAGAGGTGCATTGTTAGAGAGCTGAGGATTCCTCAGTACTGTATAGGCATGCCACTACAGGATGTAAGTTAATAGAGGTGCATTGTGAGAGCTCTGAGGGTTCCTCGGTATTGTATGGGCATTCCACTACATGATGTAAGTTAATAGAGGTGCATTGTGAGAAAGCTGAGGGTTCCTCGGTACTGTATGGGCATACCATTGTAAGTTAATAGAGGTGCATTGTGAGAGAGCTGAGGGTTCCTTGGTACTGTTTGGGCATGCCCCTACATAATGTCAGTTAATAGAGGTACATTGTCAGAGAGCTGAGGGTTCCCCAGTACTGTATGGGTATACCACTAAATGATGATAGTCAATAGAGGTGCATTGTGAGAGAGCTGAGGGTTCCTCGGTACTGTTTGGGCATGCCACTACATAATGTAAGTTAATAGAGGTGCATTGTTAGAGAGCTGAGGGTTCCTCAGTACTGTATGGGTATACCACTAAATGATGATAGTCAATAGAGGTGCATTGTGAGAGAGCTGAGGGTTCCTCGGTACTGTATGGGCATACCATTGTAAGTTAATAGAAGTGCATTGTGAGAGAGCTGAGGGTTCCTCGGTACTGTTTGGGCATGCCACTACATAATGTACGTTAATAGAGATGCATTGTTAGAGAGCTGAGGGTTCCTCAGTACTGTATGGGTATACCACTAAATGATGTAAGTTAATAGAGGCACATTGTGAGAGAGCTGACGGATCCTTGGTACTGTTTGGGTATGCCACTACATAATGTAAGTTAATAGAGGCACATTGTGAGAGAGCTGACGGATCCTTGGTACTGTTTGGGCATGCCACTACATGGTGTAAGTTAATAGAGGTGCATTGTGAGAGAGCTGAGGGTTCCTCGGTATTGTATGGGCATACCATTGTAAGTTAATGGAGGTGCATTGTGAGAGTTCTGAGGGTTCCTCGGTATTGTATGGGCATGCCACTACATGATGTAAGTTAATAGTGGCGCATTGTGAGAGAGCTGAGGGTTTCCTCGGTACTGTTTGGGCATGCCACTACATAATGTAAGTTAATAGAGGTGCATTGTTAGAGACCTGAGGGTTCCTCAGTACTGTATGGGTACACCACTAAATGATGATAGTCAATAGAGGTGCATTGTGAGAGAGCTGAGGGTTCCTCGGTACTGTATGGGCATACCATTGTAAGTTAATGGAGGTGCACTGTGAGAGCTCTGAGGGTTCCTCTGTACTGTATGGGCATGCCACTACATGATGTAAGTTAATAGAGGTGCATTGTGAGAACTCTGAGGGTTCCACGGTACTGTATGGGCATACCACTACATAATGTAAGCTAGTAGAGGTGCATCGTTAGAGAGCAGAGGGTTCCTCGGTATTGTATGGGCATGCCACTACATGATGTAAGTTAATAGAGGTGCATTGTGAGAGAGCTGAGGGTTCCTCGGTACTGTATGGGTATACCACTAAATGATGATAGTCAATAGAGGTGCATTGTGAGAGAGCTGAGGGTTCCTCGGTACTGTTTGGGCATGCCACTACATAATGTAAGTTAATAGAGGTGCATTGTTAGAGAGCTGAGGGTTCCTCAGTACTGTATGGGTATACCACTAAATGATGATAGTCAATAGAGGTGCATTGTGAGAGAGCTGAGGGTTCCTCGGTACTGTATGGGCATACCATTGTAAGTTAATAGAAGTGCATTGTGAGAGAGCTGAGGGTTCCTCGGTACTGTTTGGGCATGCCACTACATAATGTACGTTAATAGAGATGCATTGTTAGAGAGCTGAGGGTTCCTCAGTACTGTATGGGTATACCACTAAATGATGTAAGTTAATAGAGGCACATTGTGAGAGAGCTGACGGATCCTTGGTAATGTTTGGGTATGCCACTACATAATGTAAGTTAATAGAGGTGCATTGTCAGAGAGCTGACGGATCCTTGGTACTGTTTGGGCATGCCACTACATGATGTAAGTTAATAGAGGCACATTGTGAGAGAGCTGACGGATCCTTGGTACTGTTTGGGCATGCCACTACATGGTGTAAGTTAATAGAGGTGCATTGTGAGAGAGCTGAGGGTTCCTCGGTATTGTATGGGCATACCATTGTAAGTTAATGGAGGTGCATTGTGAGAGCTCTGAGGGTTCCTCGGTATTGTATGGGCATGCCACTACATGATGTAAGTTGATACTGGCGCATTGTGAGAGAGCTGAGGGTTTCCTCGGTACTGTTTGGGCATGCCACTACATAATGTAAGTTAATAGAGGTGCATTGTTAGAGACCTGAGGGTTCCTCAGTACTGTATGGGTATACCACTAAATGTTGATAGTCAATAGAGGTGCATTGTTAGAGAGCGGAGGGTTCCTCAGTACTGTATGGGCATGCCACTACATGATGTAAGTTAATAGAGGTGCATTGTGAGAGAGCTGAGAGTTCCTCGGTACTGTATGGGCATACTATTGTAAGTTAATAGAGGTGCATTGTGAGAGCTCTGAGGGTTCCTCGGTATTGTATGGGCATGCCACTACATGATGTAAGTTAATAGAGATGCATTGTGAGAGAGCTGAGGGTTCCTCGGTACTGTATGGGCATACCATTGTAAGTTAATAGAGGTGCATTGTGAGAGCTCTGAGGGTTCCTCGGTATTGTATGGGCATGCCACTACATGATGTAAGTTAATAGAGGTGCATTGTGAGAGAGCTGAGGGTTCCTCGGTACTGTATGGGCATACCATTGTAAGTTAATAGAGGTGCATTGTGAGAGCTCTGAGGGTTCCACGGTATTGTATGGGCATGCCACTACATGATGTAAGTTAATAGAGGTGCATTGTGAGAGAGCTGAAGGCTCCTCGGTACTGTTTGGGCATGCCACTACATAACGTAAGTTAATAGAGGTGCATTGTGAGAGAGCTGAGGGTTCCCCAGTACTGTATGGGTATACCACTAAATGATGATAGTCAATAGAGGTGCATTGTGAGAGAGCGGAGGGTTCCGCTGTACTGTATGGGCATGCCACTACATGATGTAAGTCAATAGAGGTGCATTGTGAGAGGGCGGAGGGTTCCTCTGTACTGTATGGGCATGCCACTACATGATGTAAGTTAATAGAGGTGCATTGTGAGAGAGCTGAGGGTTCCCCAGTACTGTATGGGTATACCACTAAATGATGATGGTCAATAGAGGTGCATTGTGAGAGAGCTGAGGGTTCCTCGGTACTGTTTGGGCATGCCACTACATAATGTAAGTTAATAGAGGTGCATTGTTAGAGAGCTGAGGGTTCTTCAGTACTGTATGGGTATACCACTAAATGATGATAGTCAATAGAGGTGCATTGTGAGAGAGCTGAGGGTTCCTCGGTACTGTATGGGCATACCATTGTAAGTTAATAGAAGTGCATTGTGAGAGAGCTGAGGGTTCCTCGGTACTGTTTGGGCATGCCACTACATAATGTACGTTAATAGAGATGCATTGTTAGAGAGCTGAGGGTTCCTCAGTACTGTATGGGTATACCACTAAATGATGATAGTCAATAGAGGTGCATTGTGAGAGAGCTGAGGGTTCCTTGCTATTGTATGGGCATGCCACTACATGATGTAGGTTAATAGAGGCACATTGTGAGAGAGCTGACGGATCCTTGGTACTGTTTGGGCATGCCACTACATAATGTAAGTTAATAGAGGTGCATTGTCAGAGAGCTGAGGGTTCTTCGGTACTGTATGGGCATACCATTGTAAGTTAATGGAGGTGCATTGTGAGAGCTCTGAGGGTTCATCGGTATTGTATGGGCATGCCACTACATGGTGTAAGTTAATAGAGGTGCATTGTGAGAGAGCTGAGGGTTCCTCAGTATTTTATGGGCATACCATTGTAAGTTAATAGAGGTGCATTGTGAGAGCTCTGAGGGTTCCTCGGTATTGTATGGGCATGCCACTACATGATGTAAGTTAATAGTGGCGCATTGTGAGAGAGCTGAGGGTTTCCTCGGTACTGTTTGGGCATGCCACTACATAATGTAAGTTAATAGAGGTGCATTGTTAGAGAGCGGAGGGTTCCTCAGTACTGTATGGGCATGCCACTACATGATGTAAGTTAATAGACATGCATTGTGAGAGAGCTGAGGGTTCCTCGGTACTGTATGGGCATACCATTGTAAGTTAATAGAGGTGCATTGTGAGAGCTCTGAGGGTTCCACGGTATTGGATGGGCATACCATTGTAAGTTAATAGAGGTGCATTGTGAGAGCTCTGAGGGTTCCTCTGTATTGTATGGGCATGCCACTACATGATGTAAGTTAATAGAGGTGCATTGTAAGAGAGCTGCGGGTTCCTCGGTATTGGATGGGCATACCATTGTAAGTTAATAGAGGTGCATTGTGAGAGCTCTGAGGGTTCCTCTGTATTGTATGGGCATGCCACTACATGATGTAAGTTAATCGAGGCACATTGTGAGAGAGCTGAATGCTCCTCGGTACTGTTTGGGCATGCCACTACATAATGTAAGTTAATAGAGGTGCATTGTTAGAGAGCGGAGGGTTCCTCTGTACTGTATGGGCATGCCACTACATGATGTAAGTTAATAGAGGTGCATTGTGAGAGAGCTGAGGGTTCCTCTGTACTTTTTGGGCATGCCACTACTAATGTAAGTTAATAGAGGTGCATTGTGAGAGAGCTGAGGGTTCCTCTGTACTGTATGGGTATACCATTGTAAGTTCATAGAGGTGCATTGTGAGAGCTCTGAGGGTTCCTCAGTATTGTATGGGCATGCCACTACATGATGTAAGTTAATAGAGGTGCATTGTGAGAGAGCTGAGGGTGCCTCTGTACTGTATGGGCATGCCACTACATGATGTAAGTTAATAGAGGTGCATTGTGAGAGCTCTGAGGGTTCCCGGTATGGGTATATTATTACTTGCTGTAAGTATAGACGACGGGAGGGGGTGTGGCTACGAGGGCCATGTAGGAGGACGCGATCTGGAGGAGCTCCCGAGATCCTGAAATGATCCTGGCGAAATAGTGCATAACAACGTGCCTATGACTGCTGAAAACACACATGTTGGTGTGTGAACGGACTGACTGCGCTTGGTGAACTTTTGGAATGCGTGGGAGGAATGGCGGAGGAGTTTTGTGCAAAAAGGATAAGGAGCGCCGGAGACGGAAGACGAAACAAAATGGCCGATCAACGACCGGAACAAAGGAAGGAGCAGGCCGCATGGTGGTCGGGCAATAGGAGCGGACTGTGTGCGTATTTGTAACCGGCGCGGAACGCAGGTCCCCTATGTTGGGATACTAGCACGAATCGGCCTGTATTTCTAGAGTGTTCTACTACTGGCGTAGGCCTTTGGGCATGTGATGGAGGGCTGAGACCGCACTACAACGCATAGAAGTAGCGAGACACTGTGCATGGAAAGCTCGGTGTGAGAAGCTCACAGAGTTTGTGGACTGTGCGTGCCCCTCGCCACCCCGTGGAGCTGCCGGAGTGGGGTTTATGTGGCTACATGGGAAAGCACGGACCATGGTAGCGGACAGGTCTCGCCTGGGGGTGTCTCGAGAGTGGCCCCCTGGAACGTGCCCAGCGAATGCAGAATCATGTCTAATAGAACCGAAGGCGAAGCAGCCCACATTGGATGACTTCACCAAGACGTCCCCTGGTCCGGAAAGTTCCAAGAGCAAGGATAAATCGCCTGCAGGCGGCATGCCTGTGACGGGCACTAACCAGGAGGTCCTGGCTGCGATTGCAGACCTGAAAGCGGCCTGGGAGGCTAAACTTGAACTGGCCGTTACTGAGCTGAAAACGGCATTGGACCTTAAGGTCGGTGAGGTGCAGGAAGAGGTGAATTTACTTCGACAGGACGTCAGGTCTCTGGTGGAGCGCACTGAGACCCTCGAGAAAGAGGTGAGCCCGAACACCGCGGATTGTGCCTCCCATAAGGCCGAATTGCACGCCCTGGTGCAGAGAGTGGGCAACTTGGAGAACAGGGCGGAGGAGGCGGAAGGACACGCCGGACGGAATAACATTCGCATCGTGGGCCTGCCAGAAGGATCAGAGGGCCACGATCCCACGGAGTTCATCGAATCTATGCTGTTGCAGGAGATACCGGAGGAGCTTTATCTCAGGGATTCGCGGTGGAACGTGCGCATAGAGCTCTGACAAGGAAGCTGCCGCCGGGAAACCCACCTAGGCTAGTAATTGCCAAAATCCTTAATTACCGGGATCGGGAGAGGATATTAGAACACTTCTGCAAGGGTGGAACGATTAAACGAGGGGCGGCAAACATAACGGCCTACCCGGACTATACCCTGATGGTGCAGCGTAGTCGTATGACCTTTGGGACGGTAAAGCGGAGATTGAGAGAGGCGGGCCATAAATACATGTTGCTGTATCCGGCGAAATTGAAAGTTTTTCATAAACACAGGACTTTGTTTTTTGAGACTCCGGAGGACGCCATGGGATGGCTCGACGCACAGGGATGCCCCCAGGACCCTGACGTTCGGACGGGAGGAGGAGATGGAGGAGATAAGTAGTGCACGAGGAGGGCGCCACAAGATGGCGCGGAATAGGACTCTGGGACTTGATTATAGTCATTTGAGCGGCCTTAGGCAGAGAGGGCTAGACCGTTAAACAACATGTTATGAGCACTGTGACTATTGCTGTTTTTAAGGGGAGCCTTGCAGAGCGGATATCTTTACCCCATTTACTAATCTTAGTTAAGTGGCCATTAGGGCGACTTCACGCTACTGAGCTCTGGGCATTGGTTGGTGCTTGCAGGGCTAGATGTGGGGGTGCCTGAGTTCCATGGAAGGAGCTGGGCAGCAGTTGGGGAGTGTGGTGTTGGGGAAGGGATGGGTGGAGGGTGGGGAGGGAAGTGGGGAGTTTGGGGTGTACATAGTTATGGGGAGTTCGAGTTTGTATATGAGGCTACAAGAAAGAGCTAGATGGTTGTATCTGTATCACGTGGGCAGGTGGGATTGGCTGCACGGAAGGGGGGAGGATACTTATGAGCTATGGGGGATCTTAAGATCGTAACGTGGAATGTCAGGGGACTCAATAGTTACCTCAAGAGGAACAAGGTCATGATGTATTTGAAAAGACAGAAGATTGATATTGCACTGTTGCAGGAGATGCATCTGACGTGGGAAAAGCTGGAGCTGGTGGGGAAGAAGTGGAGAGGTATTGTAGTGGGTTCTTCGTATTCTGCCTACGCTAGGGGAGTGTTGGTCTGGGTGGCACCGCACGTTCCGCTCCAACTTACACAGGAGGTGGTGGATACAGAGGGGAGGATGGTTATATTGAAGGCGCTGGTGGAGAATAAAGAGGTGTGCATTGTAAATACGTATGCCCCCAATCAAAACACGGCGGCATATTTTAGGACTCTGTGTACCAACCTGGGTACGTGTGTGGGTGGGGCGGTTATTTGGGGGGGATTTTAATTGTGTGCTGAACCCCAGGGTAGACAGATCTGATGATAAGTTTGATAGGCCCACCCCAGCAGCCAGGGCATTGCAGACGCTGCTCGACGACTTCGGGCTGGCAGATGTTTGGAGACTGAAACATCCTAATGGGGAGCAGTATTCGCATTACTCAGCCCCACAACAACTGCATACGAGACTTGATTATTTTTTTGCCACGCCAGATGTGGTGGTAGAGACCACCCAAATAGAATACAAAGCGAGGGTCCTGTCGGACCACTCGCCTCTGGTCCTGGGGTGGCAGTACTGCCGCCCCAGAGCGCGGATACCGAATTGGCACCTCCGTGCTGAGGCGCTCAAGGATCCGATCTTCACAGAGGACATCAGAGATGAGATTATATGTTATTTGGAAGAGAACACTGGCAGTGTGGACTCGGCGGGCACGCTCTGGGAAGCCTTTAAGGTGGTGTTGCGGGGTGCTGCCATCGCTAAATCAAAGGGCCTGTAGGGTGGGGTCCTGATGGAGTTAGGGGGAGCTGAGGATAAACTAGAAAGGGAGCTCAATAGTGGAGGGGGGGATGCAGAGCTAGTACTTAAACTACAGCAGCGGTGTGCAGAACTTTGAGAAAGGCTCTGCAACCTTAATTATAAGAAGTATGTTGAGAGGCAGCATGCAGGTGGGGATAAAAGGGGCCGCCTCTTGGCGTGGCTTTACAAGAGTGAAACCCCTAAGCCCCCGATTAGGACGATAACCAGAGAGGATGGAGAGGTAGCGGACACCCAAGAAGGAGTCAATGAGGCATTCTTGGATTATTACAGGGCACTATATGAGGACAAGGGGGGGGGGGCAGCCGAGAGGAGATAAGGGAAACTTTAAGAGATATTGGATTACCTAAGATTAGTGCCGAAGAAAGAGAAGAGCTAGATGCACTGATTACTTTGGAGGAATTGGATAAGGTGGTGAGGCAGCTGCCCACCAGTAAGACCCCGGGAGCGGACGGACTTCCTAGCAAATTTTATAAAGCATATAGGGAGGAGGTACTCCCCCCCCATGCTAGAAATGCTTAATGAATCGTTTGAGGTGGGCCGGTTGCCGGAATCGCTTAGAGAAGCGGTCATAATACCGCTCCCTAAGCCCAACAAACCAGGGCATAGCTGTGGTTCCTACAGACCCTTGTCAACGCTGAATCAGGACGGGAAGATATTGACGGAGGTCCTGGCTAATAGATTGCGGAGAGTTATTAGTAAATTGATACATCCGGACCAAACAGGTTATGTCCCCAACAGGAATATAACCCACAACCATAGGCGACTCCACCGGGTGGTTGAATGGGGGAACAAGAGCGAGGGTGAAATGGCGGTTGTGTCCTTAGATGGAGTCAAAGCTTTCGATTCAGTCAGGTGGTCGTGGTTGCTGGAGGCCCTGAGGGTGTACGGGATGGGGCCGGGCTACATTAAGTGGGCGAAGTTGCTGTACAGTGAGCCACTGGCTAGGGTTCGTACAGGAGCGGTGATATCCGAGAGGTGGCAAATTAGCAGAGGCACCAGACAAGGGTGCCCCTGGTCCCCGATGTTATATATTCTGGCCCTGGAGCCCCTGGCAGTATACCTTCGGCAACAATATGACATGATAGGCATCGAGGTAGGGGGAGAGAAATACCTAATATCCCTGTATGCTGACGACTTGCTATTATATTTGAAATATCCGGAGGAAAATCTTCAATATATTCTGGAGGTAACTGAAAGGTATGCGGAACTGTCTGGCATAGTGGTGAACACCCAAAAATTGAGCATATTCCCATTGGGTAGCTACAGAAGAACCCTTCCGGAGCGGTTGCCAGTGTTGCCGATACCATGGGCGGTTGGTTCCTTCCGCTACCTCGGAATAGATGTGTATCACACGGTAAAGGAGGAACATTTGCATAACACCGAGGTGGCTGTGGGAAAAATCCGTAAAAGCATGAAGTTTTGGGAGAAGTTGCCGTTGGCAATGATGGGACGGGGGGCGATGCTTAAAATGGTGGTCCTGCCTAGGCTCTTGCATTTTTTCAGCAATATTCCGTATATGATACCTAAGAAGTTGTTTGCTAAACTGAATAGTATGTGCAGAGACTTCCTATGGCATGGCACTCGGAATAGAGTGGCGCTATGGAAGTTGCAGAATTTCCATGAGAGGGGGGGTATTAAGCTGCCTAATTTTGAGGTCTATTATGTAGCTGGTCAGTTGCAGTATGTGGTCAAATGGCTCTCTGATGAGGCAACTCCCGAGTTTAGGCTGTTTGGACAGGACTGTACTCCGTTTTACCTGAAGGAAATTATTTGGTTGCCTAGTTCAGAAATGAAGGAGCGCCCGGGAATGATGTTGCTGGGGTGGAAGATGTGGCGTAGAGTGTGTCGAATGATGGAGGACCCGTACCCGTGTTCCCCGCAGGTGCCGTTGGTTGCTTTGGCAGGGGAAGAAAAGCAACTAAGGATGATAATCAGGACCTACTGGGAGTCGGTCGGGCTGGTTACATTGGGGGATGTTTGGCAAGAGGGGACCATTAGGGATTTTGAAGGACTAGGGGAAGAGGCGGGCTTGCATAGGGGCCAGTATGTCATGTACCTAAGACTGGTGCAGAATATTCGTAAAATCTGGCCTGAGACTGTATTGGCGGAAGAACCAGACGCCACTATGGGGACAATATATGACATATCAGAAGGGGGGCATGAGATCTCTAGATTGTATGAGATGGTGATGACCCGGGTCGGGAAGGAGTTGACGCATTTGAGGTTGGATTGGGAAACTGAGGTGGGAGCACAGATGAAGGATGGTATGTGGGAGCGTGCTATGGGATACCACAAGAAGGTGTCAAGAAATGCTAGATTACAAGAAATACAGTTGTATATAACGCACAGAGCTTATATGACCCCGATGAGAATATCTAAGTTCGGAAATGCGGGACGACAAGCGTGCCCAAAATGCGACAAGGAAAATGCTGATATGACACACATGTTTTGGTCTTGCCCAATGCTTGAGAGCTTCTGGGGAGAAGTGGCGCAAAAACTAGCGGACAAAGGGGTCACGCTCATTATAGACATGGCCTGGGCCTGCCTGTTGGGAGGGTTTCCCAGACCATGGAAACTAAAACATATTGGGAAATTGAAGGACTTGGCATATGTGCTCGCAAAACGGAGGATTTCCATGGGATGGAAGCAGTGTCATAAGCCACGGGTGGAGGTATGGTGGCGGGAATTGCAGAAATGGGCAGAGGCTGAAATGGTGGTATGGCAGGAGGCATGTAGCATGAGTGGGGAAGAAGAAGTGGGTACCCTGATGGCATGGAGAGTACTAATAGCAGGACTGTTTGGAACAATAACGGATTCTGCAGACTCAGAAGGAGGTGATATCCTGCCACACGTAGCAGATACGGAAAGTGAAGGACAAACAAGCTCTTTTGGGGGGAGGGATTGGGGGAGCAGTGGTTTTGAGTAATTGATGTTCATGTGATTGTTGCAAAAAGTGCTACCAGTTTGGTTTGTATTGTTTGTTTGTTTTAAAAATTAATAAAAACCGTTTAAAAAAAATAAAAATAAAGTATAGACAGCGGTGCTTTGTGAGAGCTAGGCAGGTATTTCGTCACTCTAAGTGTGGATAGAGATGTACAGTAATAGCTCTGGCGGTGTCTCAATAATGCATGGGCATACTAGTGACATATATAAAAATGGCAAAGGTGTGTTGTGAGAGTCCTAAGTGTGCCTCAGTGTTGGTATACTATTTCATGCTGTAAGTGTGGATAGTGATGCGCTGTGAGAGACCTGAGGGTGCCTGTAATGCTTACCTTGGTACCTTGCGGAAGCGCCTGGACCCTCGTTGTATGCCCCTTTACTAGTCACCACTCCAAACACCTGCAGAGCTGTTTTATGAGGCTCTACAGTGTTTGGGGAAGGAGCAGTTGGAATATCGAGCGCTGGACACCCCCAGGGTTGGTGTGACAGCCGGGTGACTGGTATCGCTCTAGAACCAAAAACACAGTTATTGTGGTGTTCCCCTGCTCCTGTGTTCCCTATGCCGACCCGTGGACTGACTGGACTTACCTCTCGGTGTGGGTTACCTGCTCTGGTTGCTTCACTTGTGCTGCTAGCCCAGACCAGCTGCGACTTGTGGTGCTGCTGGAGGTAATCAGTTCCAGTGTCCTATTAATGTCCAATGTAAAGTTCTTTACCACCTTTCGCCTTTTCTCAGTTCATAGTGTCTCTCCTCTTAATGTACCTTATCAGCTTTCCTTGCTTAAGGATTTTAGTAAGCTTCTCTGCTTTACATTGCTGGCATCTTTTTCCTTTTACTAGTCCTGTCTGCTTTCTTTTGCTTGGTATGTTTTGTCTGCTTTTCTTTGCTTCTTTTGCATGGTATATTTTGTCTACTTTCCTAGTTGCTCGCGCTCACCTGTTACTTTTAAGTTGCAGATGCGAGCGCTCCCGGGACTGGATAAAGGGATCAAGACGTGGAGTGCGATCGGCTCCTGGTGAGTATTTGTAGATCGGTTTCTTCCGGTAAGCCTGTAAAATAGCTCCGCGGGTAGAGCCCTTGCTGCTGTGCTATGAGCGTGATCTGCAGGTCGCAGGTTTGAATCCCGGCAAAGGCCAATTCGGCCTTTCATCCTTCCGAGGTCGATAAATGAGAATCAATGTCGGTTGGGTGATATTGTATGTAAATATGGGCTCTGTAAAGCGCTTTGGATAAAGGTGCTATATATAAATAACACATCATTATTGTTATCATTATCAACCACTCCGGACTGTGCTGCTATGTAACTTCCTGAACTAGTGGCCTTTTGTATTGCATGGCGGGCCGGCACGGGGCTCCAGAACAGGATTCCGGACTGGATGTGGTAAACGTTAGCTGCTTTTTCCAGAACAGAATTAACTCTAAGCAAAGCGTGAGCCACGTGGTGTGGTTTATATAGCCATGGTCCTTGCTTGAAGGACTAAAGTGTATCAGAGGGATCCTGATTATGGGCACACCCGGTGGCCATCTTGGGTGTCAGACTGGGTCAAGCAGGGCAGCCATCTTGGAAGGTGTTGGTTGTACATTGGTGTAAGTGCGAACAGTGCACCTGCATGGGCCAGCTGTCCTCTGAGAAGCCCCAGTGGTACCTGGTTAGGGTCTTACTATGGGCTTTTTCCCACGTGGACCCCATGATCATGTCAGTTTTTCAGAACATTGTTTGCACTGCCTTTCTGCCCATGGATGCTATACCAGAAGGCACATCGCTTGGGGTGCTTTTATGCCACTATGTGACTGGCATAGCAAGCAAAGAAAAATATATCTATGTACACACACCTTGTGCCTAGGCTTATCCACAACAGCCACTCCCTACACTTGGAATGGCAGCCCTTAAAACCTGGATGAATAAAGAATGGCTGTTTCTGCCCTGCTCTCATCATTTTCGCTGTGGCACAAGTAAGGAAATCCCCCCAAGCCCATAGCTAGCAATGAGCCAGAGAGACTGCAAACTCGGAATTGTAGTCTTATTGGAAAGCCCATCATATCCCCCACCCCACAAATTCCTGGCTGTCACTGCCAACACACTGCTCTTCACCATCCTGCAACCACCAAAACCCATCCCCTTTTTTAGGTCACTTTGCTGACCATTTTCTTGAGGAATCCACACCTCACCTTCCCTCTTTTCTGCTCATCATTTCATCATGAAGAACCCCCTGCAGGGTCGAAGTAACACACTGATACCGAAGTCCTGGTGCTGCATCAAATCCTGGTGAGTTAGGGCTGTTGGTGAGGGAGGAGGGGTTAATTTTGGACGGTGTGAGAAGAGTTTGGGGCTTGTGGGAGAGGAAAGCCTGACCGTTGCCTAACCCTGCTGTGGGATGTATTGACCCACTTTTGCTCTGCTGCATCACTCTGTTATGATGGTGCCAGAAATAGCAAGATGGCCGCAAAACCTTTGTGCGTGCCAAAACCCTTGAAAATCATACTTTTCAACCCACAAAAAAATGGCTGCCCAATCTGCCACGCATGTTGTCCGTGGTGGAACAGAGCTCTCACTTCTGAAATGTGTCACTGGGCCCCACAAAAATGGAGAGTGGAGTGCAGAAGGAAAAAGCAGTGCTTCGCTAAATGAAACGCCAACTCTTGCTTTAAATCACTTTTTCTTTGTTGCTGAAACTTCAGAATTCCGGTACAGAACACCTTCAAATATTCAAAATGTTTGCTGGATGCTACAATTCAGTTAGTTTAAGAAATCATTGTGAACTTACAAGGTCCTGAAAAGCTGAGAGCATAAAGAGATTTCCACAGCAAAAGTGGCCTGTCGGTGGATCTGTCAAAAATCTCTGTGCAGCAGAGGGCTGCTGCGATGACAGCTGTCAGGGGACTGCCTGATTAAACTTTAACAAGTATAAACTGAAAATTAAATGTTTGCAATCTAAGAGGCCTGTTACTGATAGTAACTCATATTGTAATTGTTTTGATCCCATGATTTAAAATCTTGATTTTGTGCTAAGGAAAAGGCCACAGAATTTAACAATGAATTTAAACCTGGCTGAAGCTGCAGAACTTGAATAACCGTTTTTTCTCACAGAAGGAAGGTCTTTCCCCCCAGCAGCAAACCACGGAGAAGTGTTAATTACAGGGTAGGAAAGAACCTGGTCTGCAGAGGCAAAAGGAACAATGCCAAGCTCCAGAGCAGGAAATTCGAAGTGTGAAGACAGTCGTAAATGGCCTCTGCAAGGAGCAAACATGGGGTATGGCTCCTGGGCTTCCAGGGAGAGACCAAGGGGTGGAGCCAAACAACCATTTGTTGCTTAATAAGGACAAAGAACACAGTTTAAAAAGACTGATAAATTACTGTTTAAAATTGCGAAAAATATAAAAATAACAGAGAGGTTAATGTAATTTCTAGATGCACGGGTGAAGAGGCGCCACAACTGTGTGACATTTTCTGGACAGAAATGGCAAGAAATGTGATTTTACGCAAAATGTATTTCTGCTAGAAATATGAAACTTTATACACTTATTCCCATATTAAACACGCACACTTGTAAAAATGTGCTTAAAAATTGGACATGGATTTCCTAGTGAAAAGGGCAAATTCTGTGAAAAGCGGAGGCAAGATCCCACAGCTACAGGGTTTTGAGGAATAGCTGCTAGGTAAAATATGTAATCTGTATAGGTGATTTTCATAGAGGTTGCACATGTGGAAATATGTATTTTGCCAAAAGTAGATTTTGTGTTCCAGGGGCTAGGGATGGATTCTCAGCCTCATAAAATCACACCCTGAAGATGATACTCTGTTTCTCTCCTCCTATCAAGGCAGAGGGGAGACTTTGAACCAATCACCTTTCAAAGGGGCAAGATTAGGTTGAACCGGCCCACACACCCACTTTATGAGGTCATAAATCGGGACAGCTCACCACACATAAGGACAGACAGATTCACTCACTATCCTGATGCTGCCGGAGCACCCTGCTGCTGAACTCTACATCTTCCTTGCTCCAGACTCCAGAAACCTGGCAAAGCAAAAGGCCTATTGCATAGCTGAACCGTCCTCAGCTAGGCCCCAAATTCCAGAACAGAACCCCACACGCCTAAGGGGAAGCATCATAATACAGCCGGGCTGTGCTGTTACTGCTTGCCTGCTGAAAATAAATATCCTCAGAACCAAGAGGGGCAGATCCGATCCAGTCCTGTGCCGTGCTGTGACCAGAGTGCCTTGCTGACCATATCCAGTCCTATGCCGTGCTGTGACCAGAACGCTGTGCAAATCCTGACCAGTCCGATGTGCCCAGCTGTCTTTCCTAAACCAGATCCAAGCCCCTGACCAGAACTGACAGTCCCATTTAAAAATGTATCCAGTGAGTATCAATAGGAAGAGTTGTGTCTCTAGCATATGTACTTTGCATAGTCTTAGCCCTATCTTAGACCCATCCTATCTTGTATTTAGAACCGGTATTGTTAGGAGTATCTTTGCATTGTCTGAAACCTCTCTCCAAACCAGTCTATCTTTCCTCCATAACTACTGAAGCAGGAGACCAGGTGAAATACCCAGTCATACAGCCGCTCCCCGAGATCCCAATTTGGGTTATAATTAATTTCAGATCATATAGGCATTCAGTATCAACTGTAGAGGTAATGTTCAAAAAAACTCAAAAAATGTTGTTGTGTTTCAACGATGATTTTATCTGTCAAACCATAGTTTTATGAAAAAGTAGAAGGTTGTCACTAATGACGTTTTAGTGAGGAAGAATTTGCCACAATAACTCAATAATCAGACTAAGTAATGCCAATGCATTTCGGAATAGATATACCTTCATCAGGGCAAGTCTGAAAATGGTAAGTCAAACGTAGCAAATTGAATTAGGGCTGTCATAGTCAAATAAACGAACTGCCCCGCCGAGCTCAGTGAAGTACGTGTCACTGAAAAGCGGTATCGTCACGGAGAATGGAGTAGAGCAGTTCTCTCTGGGTCTGCCGATAGCAGACTGACCTCACCGCATCGACTGGTATCTTTTTGAGATTTGGTATATCTTTTACAAGTAGATGAATTTTCCAGTGGTGCCCACTCATTTTGCTTCCTGCTATCTTTCCTCCATAACCAGTATTGTTAAAACTATTTTGGCGCTGATCCTTTTCTCATCTGAAGAAGGCGAGTTTCCTTAGCAGGCAGTCACCCTGATCAAGTGACTGTGTTCCTGTGTGGTATTCGTTTTGTTCATAGTCATCCTTTAGTTCAAGCAACCCATTTGTCATTTCAAAAGCGCATTCCTTTTTTCCATTCTTGTGCCTCTGGTGAAAAAACGACCTCTACTAAAACGTCTGTAACTCCCTCAGTTTTTGTGATAGAAATAAAATTTCAACTTCTGCTTGTAGCTACCATTCACTACAAATCAATGCGATTCTCCCGTTATCGTGATTATCGCGCAGTCAAAAGTTTGCCGGGAATTTTCATTTTGGGAAATTTCTACACGTGCAAAACAGCTTTTAATTGCTTCCGACTTGAATTTTAAGTTTTCAAATGTTTTCTTGGAATTAAATCAATCATTGCTTGTGTTTGTGTGAAACTATCCAAAGCGGCTCCCATAAGAATTTATAACAATTTCAGCAATTTGGACCATATTTGGTGTTTTTGCCCAGTACATTCTAAAGATAACTTTAAAAGCCATTTTGACAGCTGGATAGTCAACTCCGTTTTTCTCTTGTGTTTGCTGGGGGAAAGTGGGATTGATATTCTGTTTGAATTCTACCATTCCTGAAACCTGTTCTCGTCTCCTATCTCTTTACATTGCCTATTGGGGGTTGAGGGGTGTGCAGGGGGAACCTCTAACCACAGTGCTATCAGATCAGAACCCACACAAAAGTATTATTTCTGTGCTGAATTGTTTTGCTCACTACTTACTCCTTGTGTATTAAAGATATTATTCAGTGTTACATCACCACATTGGTGATTGTTGTGTACCTATTAAAACATATCGTGATTAATTTTTAAATACATAAATAAATATTTACCTTTGCAAACCAGCCTGATTCCTGGTTTAGTGTGACCGGGGGGGTTCCAGGAGAAGGGCGTGATATGAGTGGTATATCGTTCAGAATAAAGAACTTTTAGACAAAAATAAATAAGGATTTCAGTTGTGCAACTACATGCTAGGCGTTAACTTGGGTGTGTGCCGGATTGAAATCAATTACAGCTTGGGGGCTCGTCACGAGATCCTGAATTAGACATACCACTAGAGACAGTCTAACACAGCGTGCTAACTGATGGGGTACATACACCTTGTTGGGCTACCATACTGTGCTACCCTGTAAAAACACCCTTCAATAGAAATACTCAAAGGGGTTATGTCTGTTTTGCAAAAGTAAAGTAACCCTGAGATAAGTCAGAAGGAAATTAATATTTCCGGAATGGCGACCCTAGTGGAAATCAATATTGCAAGAGAACACCTACTGCACAAAATGTTTGTCAGGGGTGAAAGGTTAGAGCAGGATGAGAAAGTCTGGATGTAGGAAATCAAACAACAAGTCACTGCCACAGAATTAGATACATGGCAGGACCAGAGTCCATTACACCAGGCACTTAGTGAATTGTATATGGCCCCAAAAGTAAAAGAAGAGCAGAAATACTCAAAGGAGTTAGGCCTGTTTTGCAAAAGTAAAGTAACCCTGAGATAAGTCAGAAGGAAATTAATATTTCCGGAATGGCGACCGTAGTGGAAATCAATATTGCAAGGGAACACCCACTGCACAAATTGTTTACACCATTACACCAGGCACTTAGTGAATTGTATATGGCCCCAAAAGTAAAACAAGAGCAGTGTAAAATTGCCAAAATAGCGGCTTACCTGTACCTCCATATTGGAGTAAAACAGGAAAAATATGCTGAAAGCCTAGATCTGGCAAAGAGGCAAGTACAATCCCTAGAGAAAACCCAAACAGATCTGGACTCTGCAGAGCAAAGGCTACAAAAGAGCCAAGAATCTGAGAGAGAAACCAGACAGTACCTGACAAAAGTAAAGGAAGATCTGGTTCTCCTGCAGCAAGAGAAGGCAGAGCAAGATACCAAACTACTGACACTGCAAAAAGAGTGTCACGAAAAGTTGGATTCTCTGCAACAGAGCCAACAAAAGCTGGAGCAGCAATTAAATTATAATAGAGCCTGTGCAGGGCAGATGGTTGCCCAAGAAGATCAGATTGATGAACTAAAGGAGGAAAATAATAAATTAATAGTGAAGGATCTCCACACAGATTTTGATGAGGAGCGCCAGAAATTTTATGCCATTAGGAAACAAAGGGACGACCTGGCTGAGCAGAGGGGAACTCTATGTCAAGAAAGGGACGCCCTAGGCCAGGAAGTCAGCCATTTAAACACCAAGCTAGAAGAAAATCACCTGACCCTTCAGGGACTGGGTGAACTCAAAAGGGACTATGAAAAGTTGTAATGGGGCAGCGCCTCCCAGAAATGGATGGGCGGGGGTCTATGTACAGGTTCCCAAGTGCTAGGGCCATCTTCTCTGATCAGGGAGACTCCAGTGAGGGGAGAATCAGAGAACTGGATCCTCTGAAATATCACATACCTTGGGATCACTCAGTGAAAGTCAGCTAGGACAGTGGTGGGGGGGTACTCAACCAATCCTGGGAGCAAGAAAGAGTCAGAAGACTCTTCTGAGCGCCACATGTCCCAAGAGACTAGGCCCCCACATTCTGCCAGCCATTCCCAAGCTCGCAGAATCCGTGATAGTCTAGAAGATCAGACAGCCACCTCTGGTAGCAGTGCCTCTGAGTCAGAGGATGAGTGGACCAGGGTGACCAGAACTAAAAAGGCTAACAAAGTCTAGAGAGCTTTACTCAAGGATCCCCTGAAACAAATAAAAGCTATTAGGAGCGTCATCACGCCCACCACAAAAATGCCAAATATTCGGTTTGGGAGCACCTTTAATTATTTGAGCAGATGATGGAGACTTTCCACCTGAAGGACAGCCAAAGCTGTATTCAGTATGTCAAGTGGACATTTTCACCTGAGTACTCCAGCTTCTTTTCGGGGCTGGAGGATCAGAACCATTCCAGATGGTCCACCTATAGGGCGGCCATCCTGAAACATTTTTCTATTCATCGAAACCCTCAAGAGGCCCGCAAGGCAGCCTACAACCTACAATGTGGGGAAGACAAGGCCCCACAAGAATTTGTCCAGGAATTGAAACGCGCCTTTGCACAGCCCACTAGAAGGGTGCGCACTGACAGTAAGGAATTTGTGAACACCTTCTTTCATGCTCTCTCTAAATACATTATGACCCAGCTAGTGAGGGACTTTCATGAGAAAAGATCACTAGACTGGGTCATTGAACAAGCAACGCGCATCTATGGAAGAAGCCACTAGAAAGTAAAAATATTAGCAAAAGCCCCAAACCAACCACCATCCCTGCCTCTGCTAAGGTGGCGGAGGTGAAGCTTACCCCCATTTTAGATCTGGAGATGGGGGGGCCTAAAAACCTTCCTGCACAGAATCCGACGAACCCCAGACCCAGAAGGCCCTCGGGCCAATCCCAAACAGGGAGTCAGGGAGGTAACCCCACAAATGGGACCCCTAACTCCCCGGACTACATCAGCCCACGCTACAAGGGCAATAGATCAATGATGGGCTATGTGTGGACTCCCCCAGCCCAAGGGGGGAGGATCCAACCAGACAGCTGGAAACCAAGGAAACTTCTATCCTCACTTTCCCCAGGAGGGCAGTAATCCCCCAAATTCCGGACGAAATGTCTTTCCCCGGTACTCGCCAAACCTCAAACCCCAAAACAACCCTTCTTTCTTTCTGCACTTTCCTGAGCCCAGACAACCCAATCCGGGAGAAGGGAGGCCAAGGGTGGAGGGGTATCCAAACTATCCTAACCAGGGGATTTATGCGAGAAGGGAACCCTTCCCGGGATCAACCCAGGGTAGACCAGAGGACCCCGTAGCAGCCAGAGCGGGTGTCCCAACTGGAGCGCCAGGTCCAGAACATGGCACAGGATTTGGGTTGCATGCTGAGGGCTCAACAGAACCCTCAGATGAGCATGGCGGCTCAGAACTCTTCCAATCCAGGGTCTGGTGCTCCAGAACAATGACGGGGGTAGAACCCCGACAACCCACCAGTTCCCAGGGAGGAGGCACAGGGCGAAGGGTGGTGTAAAGCCTTAGAGGAAGCTTCCTTCTCCATTTGTGGAAAGCCCCTGGAAACCCAGGAACCGGAACCAAAATCTCATGCCCCCGAAAGTCTGCAACCCAAGGAACAGAGGAGGGTAGGAGAAATAAAGAGCCTAAAAAGGCCCATTTTGTGGAGGAGGTGCAAATCTTCCAGTTTGAAGGAGAGGGGCCCTCAGAGGATTCTGGGAAAAAAGATCTTCTCCTTCAGGGATGGGGGAACTCCTCCCAAAGAAAAATGGGTCCCAAAAGATCCAAATCCAGACTGGGTAGAACCAGGAGGGCCCAAAACTTCACCTTTTTCTTACAGGTTCCCAAGATCCCAAACAAAATCCTGCCCAAATCACCCCTCTGTCAGAATCCAAAGCAAAGAAATTAACCCACCAGTTGGCCAAAAATGTGCATTATCTTTGCCCCCTTGAGGAAAAGGAGGGAAGATTTTATGCCCCGGTCCAAATACAGGGGCAATGTACAATGTTGGCACTAGTGGACACTGGATCTCAAACCACCCTTCTGTCAAAAAGGGCCTTTGATCAGCTGAATTTGGGAAGGTGAGAGAAATTCCAAATCCCTCTCACCCATCTTCCTGGACAACTTCAGAACTTCAACAGGAATGAAATTCCTCTTGAGGGGACTGCGGATTTAGACATTAAAATTGGGCGACACAAGGTGAAGCACCCGATCATAGTTGTGATTCCAGAGGGCACACCGTGTTTACTAGGGAATGACATCCTGCGTAGATTGTCTCCCCTCATAGATTGTGTAAACAAGGTCTTCTGGACTCAGACTAACCGACCAATAAAATTGAAACAGAGTGTCAACCATGTAAGTTTAAATGGCACATGCCACATGGTTGAACAAAAACCTGACCAAATTGAGTTCCACTTCCAGAATAATCAAATCCCAGACGTGACAGTAATTGCAGTAGGACAACAAACTGGTGATGGGGAGTCCTCTCTATTTCTGAAAATCAACCTTCCTTCCAGTCTAAGGTGGCATTCCACACTGGAAGGAAATACTCTGAAATTCTATACTAATTCACAATCAGATAATCCTACTCCTATAGTCCAAAATGATGAGAGATCAGCTCAAAGCTTGGCGATATTCAGAAAATTGGAGAGCAGTTGTTCTTCCCTATTCAGTGAAATGAGTGGAAGGGCTCTGTTCTCGCCCGAGTATGTGTGAACAACGGTAAGAGCTTCATAAGCGAGGCCATGTTCCACAAACTCCCAAAAGATCCAGTCATTCCCACATTTAAACTGGTAGACAAATGGGAAATGGACCTGGAAACACCCAATTCCAAACATCTCCTGCCTAGCAGGTGTATGCACAAAATGTCCATAGGCAACAAGAGCATAGTCCATAATTGTTGGGTCGTGCGAGATGTCCCTGCTGCATTTTATTTAGGCAATGACAGTCTCAATCGCTTTGCCATTAGTTTGGACCTAATAAACTTCAAAGCTTGGTCCCGATTAGCGGGTAATCCCATGGACTTTGATGACCCAGAGAAAGCATTTCGATCAGCTCAACTGCTGCCATATGCAGTTGAAATTCAGATTGGAGAGGAAGTCACCATCCCAGAACAGACCCGACAATTCTCACTGGAAGTAAAAATTAAAAGGGGACAGAAACTGAAAAATCCTGACACCTATATACATCTAAATGCTCATTTCCAACAGCAAGCATTGGGGGTAAACCCCACGCCACTAGTCAACATAGAACACAACACCATTCCAATAGAGGTGGATAACAGCGACCTAAAGAGTATCACTCTGGGCGCAGGCACCTTTATTGGAATGGCGGTTGATGACCGACATTTTTTCATAGATTTAGGTAACAAACTGTTAGGACCAATCCCCAAGGACTGTTTTGACAGTGATATCGACGATGACACAACACCAGACAGGATCTTCACCCGGCAAGGAGGGAATTTCCTGGTGTACTCTTCCTGCCCTCATGGTAAGGAAGATGTGACCTGTGACTTATGGAGGGATGAGGTGATCTTTCAAGTCCACAAGGACTGCCACCCCCACCTGAAGCCATTAGTCCAAGTCAGTGCTCTGACCAGGGACTTCTCCACCCAGCTGGAGGAGGCCGCTGAGATAGCCAAACCGGAAGTCTTTCCGGGCTTCAGGCAGATGGTTGAAGAGAGAGTCAATCTAGCTGATGCCTGCGAGACTCTGGAGCAAAATCAAAAATTGAAACAAGTTTTCTTAGATTTTCAAGATCTCTTTGCGGTGGACTCATATGACTGTGGTCGCACCGACATCCACACAACAACAATTCCCACGGACCCTAGCATGATTCCAGTGTTTGTGAAGCAATATCGCTTGCCTCTCGCATCAATGGAGTCCCTTACTGAAATAATTAATAACCATGAGTCCCGTGGGATAATTCATCCAGTCCACAGCACCTTTAATAATCTGGTGCTGGGGATTTTAAAATCAAAGGGCCAGTGGAGACTCTGTGCTGACCTAAGGGAGCTCAACAAAAGGGTCCATACCTCCCGATGGCCTCTTCCCTACATTGACCAAGGGCTGGCCCAGATCCAGGGGTCAAAGGTATTCACTGCCATTGACCTGACCAATGGGTACTGGACTGTACCTGTCAGTAGGAAGGACCAATACAAGCTGGCATTTACCTTCGTGGGCAGCAATACACTTGGACCCGGACTCCCTTCGGATACATCAACTCCGGCAATTAATTTAACATCTTTCTGCATAAGGCCATGCCGGACTTTGGTGAAAGGGGTAACCTGGCCTATGCAGACGATGTTCTAGTGAAAAGCTCAACTGTGGAGGAACACATAGCGGAGATCCGTTATGTCCTGACACAGTTGAGGGCTGCCGGAGCAAAACTCTCATTCCAAAAGGCACAGTGATGCAGAACCAGTGTCAATTTCTTAGGGCATGAGATAACTCCTCAGGGTCTCTGTCCCAAGGAAAAGAAAGTAGAAGCCCTCCAGAAAATAAAAGACCCCACAACTCTGCAGGAACTAAGGAGCCTCCTTGGACTAACTAATTACAGCAGAAAGTTAATTGAGGATTACGCAGAGATCACAAGACCCCTGATCCATCTTTTGAAGGGGGGGGTCAAGTGGGAGTGGTATCCAGAACAAGCCGAGGCAGTAAGACAACTCAAAAGAAGCCTCTCACATGTGCCTTGCCTAGCTTACCCTGTCAAAAATAAGGAGTTCTTCTTGGAGACAGGGTTCTCAAATACGTGCTTGACTGCAGTATTATATCAAAAGCATGACAAGGTCAATAAAGTACTCTCCTATGCGAGAAAAACTTTATCCTCTGTGGAGGAAAAATTCAACGATTGTGAGAAGGCACCCCTGGCAACGGTGTGGGCATTGAAGAATTACCGCCCGTTTATCCAGGGGGAACACATCATAGTGGAGACTCCACACCAACCTTTGCAATATCTTCAAAGTGACAGAATCCCGGCTGGAAATGTGAGTAATTCCCAAATTACTTCCTGGATTCTGTCAATGCAAGGCTTTCCTGTGGAGGTCAGATATGGCCAAAACAAGAAGAGTCCCCTTGCGCAAGGTCTGGCTGACTTGCATGATTTTGCCAGAGAAAACTGCCTCAAGGAAGAAAGTCTTAACATCAAGGACAACGTGGAGGCCAAATGCTCACAATGAACTCTCTACTGCACAATGGAGTAAGCAGACCCCAGATGTTGATTTGATTACGGCTCAAAAAGGGGATCCAATAATTGGTAAGTTTTATCAACACATTGAGGACCCTGAGAACTTTCCTCTGACGGATACTGATTACATTGGGAAAGAGGACCTCAGAGTGTTGATGAAATGTCCAAAAATGTTCCGAATCCAAGACAGTTTGTTGGTGAGGAAATCCATAGCTGGCCATGACCAGTGGGTGGTCCCTACCTCATTCCAAAACCTGATGCTAAGTCACGCCCATGATGCGGCCAGAGCCGGTCATAGGGGGTTTCATACGACACTAGAAATCTTGAGAGAGGTTACATAGTGGCCACACATGGGACAGGACCTCGACCAATACTTGAAGGGGTGTCTTGTGTGTGCACAATTTCAGCCAGCATCACTCACACACCGTGCTCCCCTCCAAAAGAGGGGGATGACACTGCCTTGGTCAGATTTACAAGTCAATTTTATTGTGCCCGTGATTCGCTCCTTTAGGGGGAACAAGTACATGTTGACCGTAACATGGGAGGAATGTCTCCCGGCCTAAATTGCAAGGCAGAAACAGCAGCTGCCCCCATGATTAACCACATCTTCTCGCGTTTTGGACTACCCCAAAGGATTGAGTCAGACCGAGGGAGTCACTTCACTAGCGAAGTGATGACAAAGATGTGGGAGATACTTGAGGTCAAAAGGAAACTACACATTGCCTACCGGCTAGCCTCTAGTGGTGGAGTTGAGAGATAAAACAAAACTATTGTGAGCATATTAAAAATGTTTGTGGCAGATTCTGGGCCAAGTTGGGACATTCCATTACCCCTTGTCTTGATGGCCATCGGATCTACCCCTTCTTTACAACAAAAATGTCTCCATTTGAGCTGATGACTGGACGAAGGATGGTGCTACCCCAGCATCTGCTCTACAGAACACAAGAGCAGACCTTGATGAATGCTCCACAACTCATGAGTATGTTAAGAATCTGAGAAAACACCTTCAACATGCTTTTGCCTATGCTCAGCGGAGTCTAGAAAGATCTGCAGACAGTATGAAGACCCACTATGATCTTAAGACAACTAGAAAAGAATATCAAGTAGGAGACCGGGTCTACCTGTACAATTTCCAAAGGAACCAAGCCAAAGAGCGCAAATTCCTCCCAAGTTGGCAGGGTCCTTTTGAAATTGTGGACAGAATCCGCATTCCCAAGGGCGGTTTGGCAGAATGGGAAACCAAGTGGATCCACTTAAATCAGCTGAAGAGTTGCCATCCCAGGCATACTCTGTGGAAAATAGAGGAGCCAACCGGAAACCCAGAGGGGGAAATTCCGGATCCCTAGAAGAATCCACCTGTTGAAACCGTTAGTAAATACAGGCGGGGAATATTGTAAATTGTATCCAATGTATGCATCTGCCCCACTACACCCTCGGGGAGTAGTAGTGGAGAAATGTCCATAACCATGCTCTGTTCTGTCTCATTGCATTGGAACTAAGAAATTCTAATTACTAAGGATGACCACTCGAGGACCGGGAGGAAAGACCCAATGAGCGCGGAGTGCCGTTTCATACTCCCAACTGCCATGCATGTTGTCCGTGGTGGAACAGAGCTCTCACTTCTGAAATGTGTCACTGGGCACCACAACAATGGACAGTGGAGTGCAGAAGGAAAAAGCAGTGCTTTGCTAAATGAAATGCCAAATCTTGCTTTAAATCACTTTTTCTTTGTTGCTGAAACTTCAGAATTCCGGTACAGAACACCTTAAAATATTCAAAATTCTTGCTGGATGCTACAATTCACTTAGTTTAAGAAATCATTGTGAACTTACAAGGTCCTGAAAAGCTGAGATCGTAAAGAGATTTCTGCAGCAAAGGAGGCCTATCGGTGGATCTGTCAAAAATCTCTGTGCAGCAGAGGGCTGCTGTGATGACAGCTGTCAGGGGCCTGACTGATTAAACTTTAACATGTATAAACTGAAAATCAAATGTTTGCAATCTAAGAGGCCTGTTACTGATAGTAACTCATATTGTAATTGTTTTGATCCCATGATTTAAAATCTTGAATTAGAATTCTAGCTGTTATTTGATATAACAAGTTTGTTTTGTGCTAAGGAAAAGGCCACAGAATTTAACAATTAATTTAAACCTGGCTGAAGCTGCAGAACTTGAATACCAGGTTTTTCTCACAGAAGGAAGGTCTTTCCCCCCAGCAGGAAATCACGGAGAAGTTTTAATTACAGGGTAGGAAAGAACCTGGTCTACAGAGGCAAAAGGAACAATGACAAGCTGCAGAGCAGGAAATTCGAAGTGTGAAGACAGTCGTAAATGGCCTCTGCAAGGAGCAAACATGGGGGATGGCTCCTGGGCTTCCAGGGAGAGACCAAGGGGTGGAGCCAAACAACCATTTGCTGCTTAATAAGGACAAATAACATATTTTAAAAAGACTGATAACTTACTGTTTAAAATTGTGAAAAATATAAAAATAACAGAGAGGTTAATGTAATTTCTAGATGCACGGTTGAAGAGGCACCAGAACTGTGTGTCATGTTCTGGACAGAAATGGCAAGAAATTAGATTTTACGCAAAATGTATTTCTGCTAGAAATGTGAAACTTTATACACTTATTCCCATGTTGAACACGCACACGTGTAGAAATTTGCTTAAAAATTGGACATGGTGTTCCTAGTAAAAAGGGCAAAATTCTGTGAAAAGGGGAGACAAGATCCCACAGCTACGGGGTTTTGAGGAATAGCTGCTAGGTAAAATATGTAATTTGTATAGGTGATTTTCATAGAGGTTGCACATGTGGAAATATGTATTTTGCCAAAAGTAGATTTTGTGTTCCAGGGGCTAGGGGTGGATTCTCAGCCTCATAAAATCACACCCTAAAGAAGACACTCTGTTTCTCTCCTCCTATCAAGGCAGAGGGGAGACTTTGACCCAATCACCTTTCAAAGGGGCAAGCTTAGGCTGAACTGGCCCACACACCCCCTTTATGCGGTCATTTCATAGCCTAGATAGGGACAGCTCACCACACATAAGGACAGACAGATTAACTCACTATCCTGATGCTGGCGGAGCACCCTGCTGCTGAACTCTAGATCTTCCTTGCTCCAGACTCCAGAAACTTGGGAAAGCAAAAGGCATATTGCATAGCTGAACCATCCTCAGCTAGGCCCCAAATTCCAGAACAGAACCCCAAACGCCTAAGGGGAAGCATCATAATACAGCCGGGCTGTGCTGTTACTGCTTGCCTGTAGAAAATAAATATCCTTAGAACCAAGAAGTGCAGATCCGATCCAGTCCTGTGCCGTGCTGTGACCAGAGCGCCTTGCTGACCCTATACAGTCCTGTGCCGAGCTGTGACCAGAGCGCTGTGCAAATCCTGACCAGTCCGATGTGCCCAGCAGTCTTTCCCAAACCAGATCCAAACCCCTGACCAGAACTGACGGTCACATTTAAAAATGTATCCAGTGAGTATCAATAGGAAGAGTTGTGTCCCTACCATATGTACTTTGCACAGTCTTAGCCCTACCTTAGACCCATCCTATCTTGTATTCAGAACCGGTATTGTTAGGAGTATCTTTGCATTGTCTGAAACCTCTCTCCAAACCATCCTATCTTTCCTCCATAACCAGTATTGTTAAAACTATTTCGGCGCTGATCCTTTTCTCCTCTGAACAAGGTGAGTTTCCTTAGCAGGCAGTCACCCTGATCAAGTGACTGTGTTCCTGTGTGGTATTTGTTTTGTTCATAGTCATCCTTTAGTGTAAGCAACCCATTTGTCATTTTAAAAGCGCATTCCTGTTTTCCATTCTCGCGCCTATGGCGAAAAAACGACCTCTACTAAAACGTCTGTAACTCCCTCAGTTTTTGTGATAGAAACATAACTTCTGCTTTCAGCTAACATTCATATCTATCCATCGCACCTAAAACCGCACTCTCTAATGCGATTCTCCCGTTATCGCGATTATCGCGCAGTAATAAGTTTGCCGGGAATTTTCATTTTGGGAAATTTCTACACGTGTAAAACAGCTTTTAATTGCTTTTAATTGCTTCCGACTTGAATTTTAAGTTTTCTAATGTTTTCTTGGGATTAAATCATTGCTTGTGTTTGCGTACAACTATCTAAAGCGGCTCCCATAAGAATTTATAACAATTTCAGCAATTTGGACCATATTTGGTGTTTTTGCCCAGTCCATTCTAAAGATAACTTTAAAAGCCATTTTGACAGCTGGTTAGTCAACTCCGTTTTTCTCTTGTGTTTGCTGGGGGAAAGTGGGATTGATATTCTGTTTGAATTCTACCATTCCTGCAACCTGTTCAATAGTCCTATCTCATTACATTACCTATTGGGGGTCGAGGGGTGTGCAGGGGGAACCTCTAACCACAGTGCTATCAAATATAAACCCACACAAAGTATTATTTCTGTGCTGAATTGTTTTGCTCACTACTTACTCCTTGTGTATTAAACATATTATTCAGTGTTACATCACCCCATTGGTGATTGTTGTGTACCTATTAAAACATATTGTGATTCATTTTTAAATACATAAATAAATATTTACCTTTGCAAACCAGCCTGATTCCTGGTTCAGTGTGACCGGGGTGGGGGAGGGGTTCCAGGAGAAGGGCGTGATATGAGTGGTATATCGTTCAGAATAAAGAACTTTTAGACAAAAATAAATAAGGATTTCAGTTGTGCACTACATGCTAGGCGTTGGCTTGGGTGTGTGCCGGATTGAAATCACTTACACTGCCTTGACGGCCCGTCCCCTTGATGGGCAAAAGTACCAGCTGGTCACTGAGCATAGCTCCTGATCATGCAAGAGTAAGATTAGAGACAACTCTCATCCTGCAAACCAACATACTAAGGAAGGTGACATGGGTGACTGCAGTCCTCCGATTTCAAGCAGCCCTTCCACTGAACCTAACATTCTTGCCTCCCTTAACCCTTAGCAGGGAGCTCATGGAAATATCGGAATTTCCGCACTGTCCCCTTTCCTCATCTGCCATCTCGCAAATCCTTGTTCTGTTCCTCACAGTGTGAAATGTTGCTATTGGAAAGAGAGAGAGCGCATGAGAGACAGCGAGAGAGAGAGAGAGAGAGGTGGCTTTGGGAGATAGATAATGGGATTGGTCTGTAAATTGCAAGGGCTAGGAGTGCAGGGTGCTGGTGGCTTTGCCTTTTAAATCCTATTCCGATCTTCCCATGAATAAACAACTACCCTCTAAGATCTCCTACCACCTTACACTACACACACAAACATCTCGCAAGAGGCCAGCACAGGCCTAGTCCTTAGAACATCAACACAAACCGAGGCATGACTGACTCTCCCTTCTAGTGTTATTACACTCTCCCACATCAGCAGCTAACCAGACCCAAAGTGATGTAGTCTGTTAGATCTATGGATTGAGGCAGAGGAGAAGCTGAGATGCGTGGCCGTCTGGAGATCTGTGTGCGTTGCGGTGGAGCCCGGTACTGCCACCACTTCACAGGATGTCAGGAAAGGCAGGCACCCACTGGCAGGAGCTCACAAAGACTGTGAATCAGAGCACTACGCCAGCCTCACTGCAGTGGGCTCCAGTGCCTATGACTCTCTGGTGCAGGCGTAGGCTTAGGTGAAAGCAGTGGAGTGACCTGATCAGTGAAGAGTACAGGATGCCGAGCGAAGGGAGATGGATAGGGCAGCTTGTGGGGGAAAGACCACTCCATAATGTGTGCTGCAACAGACTGCTAAGTCAAGGTTAGAGATCTGCTCGATATCTATTGCATGTGGCGGCACATCATTTGCTGTGCACGTTCGCTGCATGTAGCACAGCCAAGACCCATGACAAATTCAGTCCAGCTGTCACATAGTCTCTACTGCATGCATGCACATTGCATGTAAAGCATAGCAGAGCCCTCAACTGTACACAGTTGCCCTATGGGTCTATACACTTGTCATACTTTACCCTTTTATCACCATAGCTTTACAGCTGAATCCCACAAAAGGAATTTGGTCCAGCTGTCTCGCAGTCGCTATCATCTTCAAAACAATCTTTGCCTCAATAATCTACGGCTACAAATGTCTCCACACAAGGCATTTCTGCTTTCCGAACAGTGCCTAAAGTACAATTTCTATTGCATGCATTGCGCGGCTCCTCTCTCTCTCGTCTTTTAAAACCACTGTCTGCTGAAGGGCCATGCTTCCTACAGCACTTTGACGCCATTACATATGGCAGCAGACGCTACACAGATATAAGCTGACATCAAATTAAACATGCACCATGAATACAGACCTTTTCTTTACATGTATATGTGTAAGCCTGCGTACTGGTCAATATTTCAACTTTAACCTATATAGGAGTGTTCTCACTGAAATGTTTTAGAACTAATGTGTTTTCAGAGTACCCTTTTGTGGAATATACAGAACCATGACTCTGGGCCTCATTGCGAGAATGGAGGTAATGAAAAAAGGAAGGCGGAATGGCAATACCGGCATCGTTAACGGGTCCGGGGCATTACAACCCGACAATACCGCCACTGCTCGTACCGTGCTCCCTCATACCCGCATGGGCGCGTACACACGTCCCTTCGAGGAGTAAATACCGGAATGCCGGTAATAGGAGGACATCACAACCCACGTGGGCATGCAATAACCGGCATCCCGAAGGTGGTAATTAGGGCGGCCATACAAGCATCGCGGACCACCGGTAAACAACAATCTACAATCAAGCAAACTGCCACAGGTGCACAAAATCACCACAGGTGGAGTCAATGGAGCCTGTTCCAGCATAAAAGGAGTACACCCACACACCACACACCTCCCTACACCAGAATGATACCACTAGCTGGTGCAATCATGGGGCTGGAGGACATGCCTATACTGCTACAACTACAGCAACAACAGCAACTACAACAACAACTACTACAGCAGCAACAACAGGCAGCACAGAGGAGACGCAGGAGGAGAAGGAGGGTGAGACAGGCCCAGCAATTACCACAAGTGCAGCCAGTAGTACCTCGTAGGCAGCCACCAATCCCTCGCATCAGACCCAGTCCATTCAATCTAACCCCTGAGCAGATGCACACCCTGTACCGGTTGGAACGGGACACCAACACCACCATAGTGGACATGATACACAACGACATTGTCAGCCTCATAGAAATACGCACTGCCATCCCCCCGCTACTAAAGGTGGTGTCTGTGCTCCACTTCCTGGCCACAGGCACCTACCAGCACACAGTGGGCCTGCTGCATGTCATTTCACAATCACTATTTTCACGCATGCTGACCCAAGTGCTGGATGCCCTCCTGAAGCACGCTAGCACCCACATATCCCTACCACGGACTGCCCAGGAGATAGCCGACACCAAAGTAGGCTACCATGCACTGGCAGGCATGCCCAATTGTGTCGGTGCCCTCGACTGCACCCATGTAGAATTGGTAGTCCCTCATGCCGTGGAGGAGGTGTACCGCAATCGCAAGCAATACCACTACATCAATATGCAGATGTTATGTGACTCCAGCAAGATCATCACACATTGCTGCGCCCGATATCCCGAATCCACACATGATGCCATGGTGCTGCGTAACTCCACGCTATCCCGCCGCATGGAGCTACATGCTGGACCACGTGCCTGGCTGCTTGGTGAGTTGCCTGACTGGCCCATAGCAGTGCATTGGGGTAGTGATGTGTTGGGATGCATAATCCACCTGGGTGTGAATGGGGTGGGGGGATGCATACTCCACCTGGGTGGGAATGGGGGGGATGCATACTCCACCTGGATGGGAATGCACGGTGAGTGGATAATGCACGTAGAGCTAAACACTCCTGACCTGAACCTCCCAACCCCAACATAACACATCACTGGCACACATTGGACCAATTACGTATATCAATGACAACATGTAAGACGCACAACCTGGCCACCATGGGTATGTCTAGCAAAGCATTACTAAACATGATTGCAACTGTGCCAATGAGGCAAGTGTGACCATGCACTGTTTAGTATACACAGCAAAAATGGGAGGCAAAACATCGTCCTGCAACCACAGTACATCAGCATCAGCATGCAAGAATTCACCCTGCATCATCTGTACAACGCCATCCAGACTACCACACCATATTTCAGTATAGAATGCATCTAAATAATATTTGTGCATACGTACAGGGACTTTTGCATGTCGACAGCAAATATTTTGTATTTGCACTTGTATTTTATTGAATTTATATAGCGTTTTAATCCAAAAGCTGCGGCCATGACTGTGAATCCTGAAGCTGGCAGCTTAGAGTGACACACACCTATTTGTATTTGCTTGCAGGTGATGGAGGATATCCCTTGAAGCCGTGGCTAATTACCCCTGTGCAGAACCCGCAGAACAGCCATGATGAGGAGTACAATCGGGTACATACCCGTACCCGTGTTGTGATTGAGCAGACCGTTGGCCTGTTGAAGGTGCGGTTCCGCTGCCTAAGCAGGTCTGGTGGAGCACTCCTTTATAGGCCTGAGAAGGTGGCAAAGATCACCATGGCCTGCGTCATGCTGCACAACATGTGCGTCCGGAGAAATGCACCACTGCCACCTGACATTGACATGAATGCACCGGGTGAGGATGATGAGGATGAAGACGGAGGAGAAGCAGCACCCCTGCCAGTACGTGATGCATGGGATGGCCTTGCAGTACGCCAATCACTGATTGACGAATACTTCTGAGCCACAGGGATGTTGATAGATATGTATCAGTGACACATTGTACACTGGGTCCATGTGGACATGCACACAGGGAATGTGGGGAGTTGGGCACTGTACACCATCATACATTAAATTGATACACACGAAATGAACAATGTACAGGCATTGAATGATTTTACACACAACGGGTGTATTGATTACAACTGCTGAAATGTGCCAACCCCCCCTCAACTCCCCAATGAACTCCCTAAACCCCCTAGTGAACTACCAAAACCCCCCAGTGAACTCCCAAAACCCCCCAGTGTACTCCCCCTAATACTCCCATTCACCGCCAACACCATTTGTCCCACTCCCATAGTTCTCCCACACTAGTTCCGGGACTTCTTGCTGTCCGGGGGCAGCATTTCAGAGTGCCTCGTACTCCGTCTCGTTAGACACACAGGGCTGGAGGGCCCAGAGGAAGTGGGGGCAGAGGAAGCGGGTGTGGTGGATGGGGAGGAAACCGTGGTGATTTGCATGGCTGGTGCGGGTTGTGGCTGCTGCATGTGCAGCAGGATGGATGTGAGGACCTGCGTGATGGCCCCCAAACAGTCTCTCATCAACAATGCCGAGGCATTGATGGCAGGTGTGTTGGCTGTTATGGCAGCTGTGTTCGCCGCTACGGCGGCTGTGGTGCCCGCTATGGCCTGGGCTATCTCCCGCCTCTTGTCCTCGCCATCTGCGATATACTGGCATAGCAGGTCCAACATAGAGTCCTGTCTGGCCTCCACCCTCGCTAGCCGTGCTTCAAGGCTGTTGGTTGGAGCAGCAGTTGTCGAGGGTGTTGTGACCGGGCCTGCATTGGCAGTGCTGTCCTCTGGGATGCTGCTCAGGTCAGAATTGTGCAGGCAGGGATCCGCACTGCTGTAGGTGGGTGAGGGCTGAGTGTGGGACTGGGGGTTGGACACGGGGCTTGGGGAGTGTGGACATGCCACATGGGTCACTCCTTCCTGGTCCACATATTCCTCCACTGCATCATCGGTGTTGGTCAGTGGGTCAACGGCCTCACCTTCCACTGGTGTAGGTGTATGCAGCTCAGTGTCCACGGTGTCAGGCGCCCTGGGTGTTGGTGTGGGCTGCGAGGCTGCCCTGGAGTTGGTGGTGTTGGTGGCCGTTGTCTTTGGCTGGGACGTGGATGCCCTTGTGGTGGGATCCTGGCTGGCATCTTCTCCATCGGTGCCTGGGGGGGGTAGAAGAGATGCAGGGCATCAGTGATGGTGGTACATGCTAGATGCATTATATGGTGCTGTGGAGTATTTCATTTATCATGCTTCATATCTTACAGGTTTGTCACAAAGGGTATTATGAAGGGGGCATTTTGGCGTTTGCTGCATGGCAGGTGGCATGCCGTTGTATTGGGGTTTGTGTGATGTATTACATGGGCATGGTCGGTGTGTGTTGGCTGTGTGTTGGTAATGGGATTGGCACTCAGCATGCATTTCAGTGTGGCAGGGTTTGGCCGTCCATCTGGATAAGGATATGTTCATGTGTGTGTTGGGACATGCATTGCCTTGCCTAGGCTCTCTTCCACATCACTTGTGCTATGTCATGGTTTCCCCTACATGGATTTGCAGGGTCACTCACCTCCATCTGCAGATGTTGCGGCACCCGTCTCCATCTCCCCAAATCCCCCGATGGACTCCATCTGGATAAATGTGCTTGCCGTCTCCTCCCAGCGGAACAGTTTGGCAGGTGAGTGGGGTGAGGTGAAAACGACCCCCCGCCTGTATCCATGGCCTCCCTCCTGTTGCTTGCCAGGATATTACGAACCCTGAGGCGGAGGTCATCTCACCTCGTTTTGCAATCCTTCACTGTCCGTGGGGTGGTTCCGACTGCTGAGACCATGCAGGCTACCTCCTCCCAGATCTCCTTTTTGCACTGCTGCGCCTCACGCTTCAGGTTCTGCTTATTTATCTCATCAGCATGTGCGGCAAGGGTGTCTGCCAGCATGTTAAGTTCATCATCGGAAAAATGCTTTCTGCACAGGCGGGGGGTTGTTTTCCAGGTAGCCTTTGACATGGCGAAGGGATTGGCACTGGTCTCTCCTGAAAACAACTGGTGGTTTGGGAGGATTACAATGGATTGTGTTTTTAAAGATGGCCTCTGGCGCATTTCCAGTTCCGACGCAATGACGTTACTTCCGGGTCCGCTATTACGAGCCCGGTATTAGCATGCTGTTATTACCGGGTCGGTCTTATGGGGTGCCTCCAAGGCAGAGGCGGTATCGGCGGGTCCCGTGATGGCGCTATGGGGGGGTTGGAGGGCCTTTAGCGCCATGGCGGTATGGCCATTACCAGCATGGGGGTTTGCGTGTGCTCGCGCACTCGTAATCACCCGCTATTAGCGGCGTCATATGAGCACGGACCCGCTTGTTCCTCCATGCCGGTAATGGACTCGTTATTACCGAGCTTCTCGTAATGAGGCCCTCTGTTTTAATTTGAAAACCTGTTTAATTCCTTAACCTCTAAAGTCTTGGCTCATGACTGCATTACTACTTCCAAGGAATTCTGCAAAATTAAATTATACCACTGCACATATCAGGACCAGCAACCCCATAGATTGCACATTTGGCTTGCTGAATAGTAGATTCCACAATTTGCATGGCTTGGGAGGTGACCGACTTTATGCTCCTCAAAAGGTATGTTGCATAGTTGCTGTATGTAGTGTGATCGGTTCCATCTATATTGCCCACAGGCCACTTTTGCAAAGACCCAGTTTCCTGAGTACAGCTTTGGCTATGCAGGGAATAAACTTTCATCCTCCTCTAGTACCACTTGACCATTCTCTGGTGCAAGTAACACCCCAGCAGGCCCCCCTCATCTGTTCCCCCCCCACACCGCACTCTTCTCTTGTGCAGGGGACACACCAGCAATCAATGATCTCCTGGCCCGGCTATGTTCCACCCATGATCTTGCCCCTTCCCCCCATGCCCTATGTGTAGGGTGACCAGACATCCTGGTTTTCCCGGGACAGTCCCGGCATATCACCCTCCATCCCAGGGGTTCAAGAGTTGCTTAATTTAATAAGTCCAGTCCCAGGATTGGATGTGTGGGTGGCTACGGTCCCGATTTTTGCCGGGAACCAATTCAGAAGTCCCGAAATCGGGCCCAGTGCGACTCTTCCTGTGCGTGAATACGCACTTGAATGCTTTTCATGCCCCCACTTCCCCCCATCCGATCCCTGGCCGCGCTCCTCTAATGACAGGAGTGTGCCTGTGAACACACCCCCACAACAGACCAGCGACATAGAAGTAGGACTACAGTTTTATCAGAGTCCTGTTTGTGTTCACTGTAGTCCTACTTCTATATCTATGGTCTGTCCAGGTTTTTTTTTTATCTGGTCACTGTGCTTTAGCCCACATGAAAACCCACCTCCCCCCACCCTGTCCCACTCCTTGCATCCCCCTGCTTCTCCCTGCTAATTTGCTAAAAGCGCATGGGCAATTCCTGACAGGCTGTGGGTGCGAACAAAGGGGCCTATCAGGAATTGGCGAACAGCAAGAGTGGGCATCCCCAGCGTGCTCCATTATGTAGCCACTGCGGGCAACATTTCCCTTACTGAACTACGAACAATCACCAAGTTCTTGGTCAATGTGAAAATAAGCGCTGAGACGTTGTTAGGAGTTTTTCAAATTTGAACTGCCTTTATTGGTTCACTTTTTTAATTGCAATGTTTACCCCTTGTATACAACTACACTATGGAAACATAGCCATATTTTCACTTCCAAAAAGTGTCCAACGGATGATTGCCCTGATTGCACAACTAATTCACCACAGTGCTGTCACCAATAGAAGCCCCATGACCCTAAAGGTGGATTATTAGTTGTACAAAATTCATTATTACTTTTCTTTGAATAATCAATTTATTTTTGCGTTGTTCAACAATGCACATTTTTGAGGTGACACATGTTTCGCGTCAGTGATTATTATTAGTGCTTGTAACTCTGGTTTAGTTGTATCTGGGCAAGGAGAGGGATTTTATATGACCCACTTCTGTGAAAACAGCTTAAATGCTGAGATGTGCCTAACATCTGAACTTCCTCACCATCCGTCCACCATTTACAGTACTTTGTCAATGTTCATGAATGGGCCAGCTGTGACCAATGCAATTGAGTTGGAACGCAAAATAAACTGTGGGCCTCATTACGACCCTGGCGGTACGGAGTGAACGGAGCCGTAAAAGGTTCCGGCGCCGTTCACTCCGTACCGCCGCATTACGAGTTCCCCTCGCGGGACACGGTAAGCACGCCTGGGAAAACCAGGCGTGCTTACTGGGTCCCGCGAGGGGAAGAGGGAGCAAACAACGGGCCATCTCGTAATGGCCCGTTGTTTGCTCCCTCTCCCATTCCCCATGGGGGCTGAACTGGGAATGGGGAAGGACCGTGTCCGGGTCCTTGGGGGAGGAATTACCGGGCCTTCCGAGCTCGGAATGGCCCGGTAAGTTCTCATTCCGAGGACCCGGATCCCGACGCGATTCCGTCGGCAGCCATGCCGCCAATACCGCCAAACTCATAATGAGGGCCTGTGTGTGATCTGCAGGTCGCAGGTTCGAATCCCAGCAAGGCCACCTCAGCCTTTATCCTTCCGAAGTTGATAAATGAGTACCAATTCAGGCTGGGTGATATTTTATATATGTTTTATGTAAAGCTCTTGGGAGTAAGCACTATATAACTAACATATCATTAACATTGGGCCTCATTACACGGATGGCGGTAATGGTTTACCGGTACCGGTATGTTACCGGTACCGGTAAATTCTTACCGCCTTACTACGAGGTCCCTTTGCGGGTTGGGGAATTTAACGCCTGCTTTTTGCAGGCGTTAAAAACCAACCCGCAAAGGGACCAAGGAGCTAATTACGGTACCACAATTTGCGGTACCGTAATTAGCGCCTTCCCCATTCCCATTGAGCCCTATGGGGCAAAAATGGGAATGAGGAAGGGCAATGGTGGAAGGGGGAATTACCGCCCACGCCAACCTTGGAATAGGGCGGTAATTCCCCTTTCCACCAAGGCGGTGCCGGTATTTTACCGGGATGAACCATGGCGCTAACAGCGCCATGGTATGGTTCACAGCCATCCGTGTAATGAGGCCCATTGTCTGTCTCTCTTCACACATAACTAGCCTAACTAATGAGGTCCTATTGCATACCTGTGATACGCTTGTGTTTTTTGTAGTGCCAGCAGCATTTCTTGGCATATTACAGCGTGGGTGTCTGGCCAGGGATGAGCATCTTCGTCCTTACCCTCTAATGAAACCACAAGAGACAATTTTTGCTTAGGACCATTTCCTTCATCGGATGCTGATGATGTGTTCACTGCGCTCACGACACAAACTTGTCACACTAAGACATAACTGTGAATACTATCCTGTGCCACACTAAGATAGAACTGTGAATATTAGCCTGTGCCACACCAAGACACAACTGTGAATATTAGCCTATGCCACACTAAGACACAACTGTGAATACTATCCTGTGCCACACTAAGATAGAACTGTGAATATTAGCCCATGCCACACCAAGACACAACTGTGAATATTAGCCTATGCCACACTAAGTCACAACTGTGAATATTAGCCTGTGCCACACTAAGATAGAACTGTGAATCTTTGCCTGTGCCACACTAAGACACAACTGTGAATATTATCCTGTGCCACACTAAGATAGAACTGTGAATATTAGCGTGTGCCATACTAAGACACAACTGTGAATATTAGCCTATGCCACACTAAGACACAACTGTGAATACTATCCTGTGCCACACTAAGATAGAACTGTGAATACTATCCTGTGCCACACTAAGATAGAACTGTGAGTATTAGCCTGTGCCACACTAAGACACAACTGCGAATACTATTCTGTGCCACACTAAGATAGAACTGTGAATATGAGCCTGTGCCACACTACGATAGAACTGTGAATATTAGCCTGTGCCACACTAAGACACAACTGTGAATACTATCCTGTGCCACACTAAGATAGAACTGTGAGTATTAGCCTGTGCCACACTAAGACACAACTGTGAATACTATCCTGTGCCACACTAAGATAGAACTGTGAATACTATCCTGTGCCACACTAAGATAGAACTGTGAGTATTAGCCTGTGCCACACTAAGACACAACTGCGAATACTATTCTGTGCCACACTAAGATAGAACTGTGAATATGAGCCTGTGCCACACTACGATAGAACTGTGAATATTAGCCTGTGCCACACTAAGACACAACTGTGAATACTATCCTGTGCCACACTAAGATAGAACTGTGAGTATTAGCCTGTGCCACACTAAGACACAACTGTGAATACTATCCTGTGCCACACTAAGATAGAACTGTGAGTATTAGCCTGTGCCACACTAAGACACAACTGCGAATACTATTCTGTGCCACACTAAGATAGAACTGTGAATATGAGCCTGTGCCACACTAAGACACAACTGTGAATATTAGCCTATGCCACACTAAGATAGAACTGTGAGTATTAGCCTGTGCCACACTAAAACACAACTGTGAATATTATCCTGTGCCACACTAAGACACAACTGTGAATATTATCCTGTGCCACACTAAGATAGAACTGTGAGTATTAGCCTGTGCCACACTAAGACACAACTGTGAATATTAACCTGTGCCACACTAAGACACAACTGTGAATATTATCCTGTGCCACACTAAGATAGAACTGTGAGTATTAGCCTGTGCCACACTAAGACACAACTGTGAATACTATCCTGTGCCACACTAAGATAGAACTGTGAGCATTAGCCTGTGCCACACTAAGACACAACTGCGAATACTATTCTGTGCCACACTAAGATAGAACTGTGAATATGAGCCTGTGCCACACTAAGACACAACTGTGAATATTAGCCTATGCCACACTAAGACACAACTGTGAATACTATCCTGTGCCAAACTAAGATAGAACTGTGAATATTAGCCTGTGCCACACTACGATAGAACTGTGAATATTAGCCTATGCCACACTAAGATAGAACTGTGAATATTAGCCTGTGCCACACTAAGACACAACTGTGAATACTATCCTGTGCCACACTAAGATAGAACTGTGAAAATTAGCCTGTGCAACACTAAGACATAACTGTGAATATTAGCCTATGCCACACTAAGACACAACTGTGAATACTATCCTGTGCCACACTAAGATAGAACTGTGAATATTAGCCTGTGCCACACTAAGTCACAACTGTGAATACTATCCTGTGCCACACTACGATAGAACTGTGAATATTAGCCCATGCCACACCAAGACACAACTGTGAATATTAGCCTATGCCACACTAAGTCACAACTGTGAATATTAGCCTGTGCCACACTAAGATAGAACTGTGAATATTTGCCTGTGCCACACTAAGACACAACTGTGAATATTATCCTGTGCCACACTAAGATAGAACTGTGAATATTAGCGTGTGCCATACTAAGACACAACTGTGAATATTAGCCTATGCCACACTAAGACACAACTGTGAATACTATCCTGTGCCACACTAAGATAGAACTGTGAATACTATCCTGTGCCACACTAAGATAGAACTGTGAGTATTAGCCTGTGCCACACTAAAACACAACTGTGAATATTATCCTGTGCCACACTAAGGCACAACTGTGAATATTATCCTGTGCCACACTAAGATAGAACTGTGAGTATTAGCCTGTGCCACACTAAGACACAACTGTGAATATTAGCCTGTGCCACACTAAGACACAACTGTGAATATTATCCTGTGCCACACTAAGATAGAACTGTGAGTATTAGCCTGTGCCACACTAAGACACAACTGTGAATACTATCCTGTGCCACACTAAGATAGAACTGTGAGCATTAGCCTGTGCCACACTAAGACACAACTGCGAATACTATTCTGTGCCACACTAAGATAGAACTGTGAATATGAGCCTGTGCCACACTAAGACACAACTGTGAATATTAGCCTATGCCACACTAAGACACAACTGTGAATACTATCCTGTGCCAAACTAAGATAGAACTGTGAATATTAGCCTGTGCCACACTACGATAGAACTGTGAATATTAGCCTATGCCACATTAAGATAGAACTGTGAATATTAGCCTGTGCCACACTAAGACACAACTGTGAATACTATCCTGTGCCACACTAAGATAGAACTGTGAAAATTAGCCTGTGCAACACTAAGACATAACTGTGAATATTAGCCTATGCCACACTAAGACACAACTGTGAATACTATCCTGTGCCACACTAAGATAGAACTGTGAATATTAGCCTGTGCCACACTAAGTCACAACTGTGAATACTATCCTGTGCCACACTACGATAGAACTGTGAATATTAGCCCATGCCACACCAAGACACAACTGTGAATATTAGCCTATGCCACACTAAGTCACAACTGTGAATATTAGCCTGTGCCACACTAAGATAGAACTGTGAATATTTGCCTGTGCCACACTAAGACACAACTGTGAATATTATCCTGTGCCACACTAAGATAGAACTGTGAATATTAGCGTGTGCCATACTAAGACACAACTGTGAATATTAGCCTATGCCACACTAAGACACAACTGTGAATACTATCCTGTGCCACACTAAGATAGAACTGTGAATACTATCCTGTGCCACACTAAGATAGAACTGTGAGTATTAGCCTGTGCCACACTAAGACACAACTGCGAATACTATTCTGTGCCACACTAAGATAGAACTGTGAATATGAGCCTGTGCCACACTACGATAGAACTGTGAATATTAGCCTGTGCCACACTAAGACACAACTGTGAATACTATCCTGTGCCACACTAAGATAGAACTGTGAGTATTAGCCTGTGCCACACTAAGACACAACTGTGAATACTATCCTGTGCCACACTAAGATAGAACTGTGAGTATTAGCCTGTGCCACACTAAGACACAACTGTGAATACTATCCTGTGCCACACTAAGATAGAACTGTGAATACTATCCTGTGCCACACTAAGATAGAACTGTGAGTATTAGCCTGTGCCACACTAAGACACAACTGCGAATACTATTCTGTGCCACACTAAGATAGAACTGTGAATATGAGCCTGTGCCACACTACGATAGAACTGTGAATATTAGCCTGTGCCACACTAAGACACAACTGTGAATACTATCCTGTGCCACACTAAGATAGAACTGTGAGTATTAGCCTGTGCCACACTAAGACACAACTGTGAATACTATCCTGTGCCACACTAAGATAGAACTGTGAGTATTAGCCTGTGCCACACTAAGACACAACTGCGAATACTATTCTGTGCCACACTAAGATAGAACTGTGAATATGAGCCTGTGCCACACTAAGACACAACTGTGAATATTAGCCTATGCCACACTAAGATAGAACTGTGAGTATTAGCCTGTGCCACACTAAAACACAACTGTGAATATTATCCTGTGCCACACTAAGACACAACTGTGAATATTATCCTGTGCCACACTAAGATAGAACTGTGAGTATTAGCCTGTGCCACACTAATACACAACTGTGAATATTAGCCTGTGCCACACTAAGATAGAACTGTGAGTATTAGCCTGTGCCACACTAAGACACAACTGTGAATACTATCCTGTGCCACACTAAGATAGAACTGTGAGTATTAGCCTGTGCCACACTAAGACACAACTGCGAATACTATTCTGTGCCACACTAAGATAGAACTGTGAATATGAGCCTGTGCCACACTAAGACACAACTGTGAATATTAGCCTATGCCACACTAAGACACAACTGCGAATACTATTCTGTGCCACACTAAGATAGAACTGTGAGTATTAGCCTGTGCCACACTACGATAGAACTGTGAATATTAGCCTATGCCACACTAAGATAGAACTGTGAATATTAGCCTGTGCCACACTAAGACACAACTGTGAATACTATCCTGTGCCACACTAAGATAGAACTGTGAAAATTAGCCTGTGCAATACTAAGACATAACTGTGAATATTAGCCTATGCCACACTAAGACACAACTGTGAATACTATCCTGTGCCACACTAAGATAGAACTGTGAATATTAGCCTGTGCCACACTAAGTCACAACTGTGAATACTATCCTGTGCCACATTAAGATAGAACTGTGAATATTAGCCTGTGCCACACTACGATAGAACTGTGAATATTAGCCTGTGCCACTCTAAGATAGAACTGTGAATATTAGCCTGTGCCACACTAAGACATAACTGTGAATATTAGCCGGTGCCAGACTAAGATAGAACAGTGAATATTAGCCTTTGTCACACTAAGACATAACTGTGAATATTAGCCGGTGCCAGACTAAGATAGAACAGTGAATATTAGCCTGTGCCACACTACGATAGAACTGTGAATATTAGCCTGTGCAATGCTAAGACATAACTGTGAATATTAGCCGGTGCCAGACTAAGATAGAACAGTGAATATTAGCCTGTGCCACACTAAGACATAACTGTGAATATTAGCCGGTGCCAGACTAAGATAGAACAGTGAATATTAGCCTGCGCCACACTAAGATAGAGCTACGAATATTAGCCTGTGCCACACTAAGACATAACTGTGAATATTAGCCGGTGCCAGACTAAGATAGAACAGTGAATATTAGCCTGCGCCACACTAAAATAGAACTACAGATATTAGCCTGCATCACATCCAGAGAGGCTTGTATAAATTACATTGAGTCACACCTAAAGAGGACTGTGATTATTAGCCTAGTCCACACTAAGACAGAACTGTGAACATTAGCCTGTGCCAAACTAAGATAGAAATGTGAATATTAGCCTGTGCCACACTAAGATAGAACTGTGGATATTAGACTGCATCGCAACCAGAGATGATTGTGAATATCACCTTGGGTCACATCTAAATAGGACTGTGAATATTAGCCTGTGCCACACGAAGATAGAACTGTGAATATTAGCCTGTGCCACACTAAGACATAACTGTGAATATTAGCCGGTGCCAGACTAAGATAGAACAGTCAATATTAGCCTTTGTCACACTAAGACATAACTGTGAATATTAGCCCGTGCCAGACTAAGATAGAACAGTGAATATTAGCCTGTGCCACACTACGACAGAACTGTGAATATTAGCCTGTGCCACACTAAGACATAACTGTGAATATTAGCCGGTGCCAGACTAATATAGAACAGTGAATATTAGCCTGTGCCACACTACGATAGAACTGTGAATATTAGCCTGTGCCACACTAAGACACAACTGCGAATACTATTCTGTGCCACACTAAGATAGAACTGTGAATATGAGCCTGTGCCACACTAAGACACAACTGTGAATATTACCCGATGCCAGACTAAGACAGAACTGTGAACATTAGCCTGTGCCACACTAAGACACAACTGTGAATACTATTCTGTGCCACACTAAGATAGAACTGTGAATATGAGCCTGTGCCACACTAAGACACAACTGTGAATATTAGCCTATGCCACACTAAGACACAACTGTGAATACTATCCTGTGCCACACTTAGATAGAACTGTGAATATTAGCCTGTGCCACACTAAGACACAACTGTGAATATTATCCTGTGCCACACTAAGATAGAACTGTGAGTATTAGCCTGTGCCACACTAAGACACAACTGTGAATATTATACTGTGCCACACTAAGATAGAACTGTGAGTATTAGCCTGTGCCACACTAAGACACAACTGTGAATACTATCCTGTGCCACACTAAGATAGAACTGTGAGTATTAGCCTTGCCACACTAAGACACAACTGCGAATACTATTCTGTGCCACACTAAGATAGAACTGTGAATATGAGCCTGTGCCACACTAAGACACAACTGTGAATATTAGCCTATGCCACACTAAGACACAACTGTGAATACTATCCTGTGCCACACTAAGATAGAACTGTGAATATTAGCCTGTGCCACACTAAGACACAACTGTGAATACTATCCTGTGCCACACTAAGATAGAACTGTGAATATTAGCCTGTGCCACACTAAGACACAACTGTGAATACTATCCTGTGCCACACTAAGATAGAACTGTGAAAATTAGCCTGTGCAACACTAAGACATAACTGTGAATATTAGCCTATGCCACACTAAGACACAACTGTGAATATTAGCCTATGCCACACTAAGACACAACTGTGAATACTATCCTGTGCCACATTAAGATAGAACTGTGAATATTGGCCTGTGCCACACTATGATAGAACTGTGAATATTAGCCTGTGCCACGCTAAGACATAACTGTGAATATTAGCCGGTGCCAGACTAAGATAGAACAGTGAATATTAGCCTGTGCCACACTAAGACATAACTGTGAATATTAGCCGGTGCCAGACTAAGATAGAACAGTGAATATTAGCCTGCGCCACACTAAGATAGAACTGCGAATATTAGCCTGTGCCACACTAAGACATAACTGTGAATATTAGCCGGTGCCAGACTAAGATAGAAAAGTGAATATTAGCATGCGCCACACTAAGATAGAACTACGGATATTAGCCTGCATCACATCCAGAGAGGCTTGTATAAAATACATTGAGTCACACCTAAAGAGGACTGTGATTATTATCCTAGGCCACACTAAGACAGAACTGTGAACATTAGTCTGTGCCACACTAAGATAGAAATGTGAACATTAGCCTGTGCCACACTAAGATAGAACTGTGAATATTAGCCTGTGCCACACTAAGGCATAACTGTGAATATTAGTCGGTGCCAGACTAAGACAGAACTGTGAACATTATCCTGTGCCACACTCAGATAGAAATGTGAATATTAGCCTGTGCCGCACTAAGATAGAACTGTGGATATTAGACTGGTCGCAACCAGTGACGATTGTGAATATCACCTTGGGTCACATCTAAAGAGGACTGTGAATATTAGCCTGTGCCACACTAAGATAGAACAGTGAATATTAGCCTTTGTCACACTAAGACATAACTGTGAATATTAGCCAGTGCCAGACTAAGATAGAACAGTGAATATTAGCCTGTGCCACACTATGATAGAACTGTGAATATTAGCCTGTGCCACACTAAGACATAACTGTGAATATTAGCCGGTGCCAGACTAAGATAGAACAGTGAATATTAGCCTGTGCCACACTAAGACATAACTGTGAATATTAGCCGGTGCCAGACTAAGATAGAACAGTGAATATTAGCCTGCGCCACACTAAGATAGAGCTACGAATATTAGCCTGTGCCACACTAAGACATAACTGTGAATATTAGCCGGTGCCAGACTAAGATAGAACAGTGAATATTAGCCTGCGCCACACTAAAATAGAACTACAGATATTAGCCTGCATCACATCCAGAGAGGCTTGTATAAATTACATTGAGTCACACCTAAAGAGGACTGTGATTATTAGCCTAGTCCACACTAAGACAGAACTGTGAACATTAGCCTGTGCCAAACTAAGATAGAAATGTGAATATTAGCCTGTGCCACACTAAGATAGAACTGTGGATATTAGACTGCATCGCAACCAGAGATGATTGTGAATATCACCTTGGGTCACATCTAAATAGGACTGTGAATATTAGCCTGTGCCACACAAAGATAGAACTGTGAATATTAGCCTGTGCCACACTAAGACATAACTGTGAATATTAGCCGGTGCCAGACTAAGATAGAACAGTGAATATTAGCCTTTGTCACACTAAGACATAACTGTGAATATTAGCCCGTGCCAGACTAAGATAGAACAGTGAATATTAGCCTGTGCCACACTACGACAGAACTGTGAATATTAGCCTGTGCCACACTAAGACATAACTGTGAATATTAGCCGGTGCCAGACTAATATAGAACAGTGAATATTAGCCTGTGCCACACTACGATAGAACTGTGAATATTAGCCTGTGCCACACTAAGACACAACTGCGAATACTATTCTGTGCCACACTAAGATAGAACTGTGAATATGAGCCTGTGCCACACTAAGACACAACTGTGAATATTACCCGATGCCAGACTAAGACAGAACTGTGAACATTAGCCTGTGCCACACTAAGACACAACTGTGAATACTATCCTGTGCCACACTAAGATAGAACTGTGAGTATTAGCCTGTGCCACACTAAGACACAACTGCGAATACTATTCTGTGCCACACTAAGATAGAACTGTGAATATGAGCCTGTGCCACACTACAATAGAACTGTGAATATTAGCCTGTGCCACACTAAGACACAACTGTGAATACTATCCTGTGCCACACTAAGATAGAACTGTGAGTATTAGCCTGTGCCACACTAAGACACAACTGTGAATACTATCCTGTGCCACACTAAGATAGAACTGTGAGTATTAGCCTGTGCCACACTAAGACACAACTGCGAATACTATTCTGTGCCACACTAAGATAGAACTGTGAATATGAGCCTGTGCCACACTAAGACACAACTGTGAATATTAGCCTATGCCACACTAAGACACAACTGTGAATACTATCCTGTGCCACACTAAGATAGAACTGTGAATATTAGCCTGTGCCACACTAAGATAGAACTGTGAGTATTAGCCTGTGCCACACTAAGACACAACTGTGAATATTATCCTGTGCCACACTAAGATAGAACTGTGAGTATTAGCCTGTGCCACACTATGACACAACTGTGAATACTATCCTGTGCCACACTAAGATAGAACTGTGAGTATTAGCCTTGCCACACTAAGACACAACTGCGAATACTATTCTGTGCCACACTAAGATAGAACTGTGAATATGAGCCTGTGCCACACTAAGACACAACTGTGAATATTAGCCTATGCCAGACTAAGACACAACTGTGAATACTATCCTGTGCCACACTAAGATAGAACTGTGAATATTAGCCTGTGCCACACTAAGACACAACTGTGAATACTATCCTGTGCCACACTAAGATAGAACTGTGAAAATTAGCCTGTGCAACACTAAGACATAACTGTGAATATTAGCCTATGCCACACTAAGACACAACTGTGAATACTATCCTGTGCCACACTAAGATAGAACTGTGAATATTAGCCTGTGCCACACTAAGTCACAACTGTGAATACTATCCTGTGCCACATTAAGATAGAACTGTGAATATTAGCCTGTGCCACACTACGATAGAACTGTGAAAATTAGCCTGTGCAACACTAAGACATAACTGTGAATATTAGCCTATGCCACAATAAGACACAACTGTGAATACTATCCTGTGCCACACTAACATAGAACTGTGAATATTAGCCTGTGCCACACTAAGACACAACTGTGAATACTATCCTGTGCCACATTAAGATAGAACTGTGAATATTAGCCTGTGCCACGCTAAGACATAACTGTGAATATTAGCCGGTGCCAGACTAAGATAGAACAGTGAATATTAGCCTGTGCCACACTAAGACATAACTGTGAATATTAGCCGGTGCCAGACTAAGATAGAACAGTGAATATTAGCCTGCGCCACACTAAGATAGAACTGCGAATATTAGCCTGTGCCACACCAAGACATAACTGTGAATATTAGCCGGTGCCAGACTAAGATAGAAAAGTGAATATTAGCCTGTGCCACACTAAGACACAACTGCGAATACTATTCTGTGCCACACTAAGATAGAACTGTGAATATGAGCCTGTGCCACACTACAATAGAACTGTGAATATTAGCCTGTGCCACACTAAGACACAACTGTGAATACTATCCTGTGCCACACTAAGATAGAACTGTGAGTATTAGCCTGTGCCACACTAAGACACAACTGTGAATACTATCCTGTGCCACACTAAGATAGAACTGTGAGTATTAGCCTGTGCCACACTAAGACACAACTGCGAATACTATTCTGTGCCACACTAAGATAGAACTGTGAATATGAGCCTGTGCCACACTAAGACACAACTGTGAATATTAGCCTATGCCACACTAAGACACAACTGTGAATACTATCCTGTGCCACACTAAGATAGAACTGTGAATATTAGCCTGTGCCACACTAAGACACAACTGTGAATATTATCCTGTGCCACACTAAGATAGAACTGTGAGTATTAGCCTGTGCTACACTAAGACACAACTGTGAATATTATCCTGTGCCACACTAAGATACAACTGTGAATACTATCCTGTGCCACACTAAGATAGAACTGTGAATATTAGCCTGTGCCACACTAAGACACAACTGTGAATATTATCCTGTGCCACACTAAGATAGAACTGTGAATACTATCCTGTGCCACACTAAGATAGAACTGTGAATATTAGCCTGTGCCACACTAAGATAGAACTGTGAATATTAGCCTGTGCTACACTAAGACACAACTGTGAATATTAGCCTATGCCACACTAAGACACAACTGTGAATACTATCCTGTGCCACACTAAGATAGAACTGTGAATATTAGCCTGTGCCACACTAAGACACGACTGTGAATATTATCCTGTGCCACACTAAGATAGAACTGTGAGTATTAGCCTGTGCTACACTAAGACACAACTGTGAATATTATCCTGTGCCACACTAAGATAGAACTGTGAGTATTAGCCTGTGCCACACTAAGACACAACTGTGAATACTATCCTGTGCCACACTAAGATAGAACTGTGAGTATTAGCCTTGCCACACTAAGACACAACTGCAAATACTATTCTGTGCCACACTAAGATAGAACTGTGAATATTAGCCTATGCCACACTAAGACACAACTGTGAATACTATCCTGTGCCACACTAAGATAGAACTGTGAATATTAGCCTATGCCACACTAAGACACAACTGTGAATACTATCCTGTGCCACACTAAGATAGAACTGTGAAAATTAGCCTGTGCAACACTAAGACATAACTGTGAATATTAGCCTATGCCACACTAAGACACAACTGTGAATACTATCCTGTGCCACACTAAGATAGAACTGTGAATATTAGCCTGTGCCACACTAAGTCACAACTGTGAATACTATCCTGTGCCACATTAAGATAGAACTGTGAATATTAGCTTGTGCCACACTACGATAGAACTGTGAAAATTAGCCTGTGCAACACTAAGACATAACTGTGAATATTAGCCTATGCCACACTAAGACACAACTGTGAATACTATCCTGTGCCACATTAAGATAGAACTGTGAATATTGGCCTGTGCCACACTATGATAGAACTGTGAATATTAGCCTGTGCCACGCTAAGACATAACTGTGAATATTAGCCGGTGCCAGACTAAGATAGAACAGTGAATATTAGCCTGTGCCACACTAAGACATAACTGTGAATATTAGCCGGTGCCAGACTAAGATAGAACAGTGAATATTAGCCTGCGCCACACTAAGATAGAACTGCGAATATTAGCCTGTGCCACACCAAGACATAACTGTGAATATTAGCCGGTGCCAGACTAAGATAGAAAAGTGAATATTAGCATGCGCCACACTAAGATAGAACTACGGATATTAGCCTGCATCACATCCAGAGAGGCTTGTATAAAATACATTGAGTCACACCTAAAGAGGACTGTGATTATTATCCTAGGCCACACTAAGACAGAACTGTGAACATTAGTCTGTGCCACACTAAGATAGAAATGTGAACATTAGCCTGTGCTACACTAAGATAGAACTGTGAATATTAGCCTGTGCCACACTAAGGCATAACTGTGAATATTAGCCGGTGCCAGACTAAGACAGAACTGTGAACATTATCCTGTACCACACTCAGATAGAAATGTGAATATTAGCCTGTGCCGCACTAAGATAGAACTGTGGATATTAGACTGGTCGCAACCAGAGACGATTGTGAATATCACCTTGGGTCACATCTAAAGAGGACTGTGAATATTAGCCTGTGCCAAACTAAGATAGAACAGTGAATATTAGCCTTTGTCACACTAAGACATAACTGTGAATATTAGCCGGTGCCAGACTAAGATAGAACAGTGAATATTAGCCTGTGCCACACTACGATAGAACTGTGAATATTAGCCTGTGCCACACTAAGACATAACTGTGAATATTAGCCGGTGCCAGACTAAGATAGAACAGTGAATATTAGCCTGTGCCACACTAAGACATAACTGTGAATATTAGCCGGTACCAGACTAAGATAGAACAGTGAATATTAGCCTGCGCCACACTAAGATAGAGCTACGAATATTAGCCGGTGCCAGACAAAGATAGAACAGTGAATATTAGCCTGCGCCACACTAAAATAGAACTACAGATATTAGCCTGCATCACATCCAGAGAGGCTTGTATAAATTACATTGAGTCACACCTAAAGAGGACTGTGATTATTAGCCCAGTCCACACTAAGACAGAACTGTGAACATTAGCCTGTGCCAAACTAAGATAGAAATGTGAATATTAGCCTGTGCCACACTAAGATAGAACTGTGGATATAAGACTGCATCGCAACCAGAGATGATTGTGAATATCACCTTGGGTCACATCTAAATAGGACTGTGAATATTAGCCTGTGCCACACGAAGATAGAACTGTGAATATTAGCCTGTGCCACACTAAGACATAACTGTGAATATTAGCCGGTGCCAGACTAAGATAGAACAGTGAATATTAGCCTTTGTCACACTAAGACATAACTGTGAATATTAGCCCGTGCCAGACTAAGATAGAACAGTGAATATTAGCCTGTGCCACACTACGACAGAACTGTGAATATTAGCCTGTGCCACACTGAGACATAACTGTGAATATTAGCCGGTGCCAGACTAATATAGAACAGTGAATATTAGCCTGTGCCACACTACGATAGAACTGTGAATATTAGCCTGTGCCACACTAAGACACAACTGCGAATACTATTCTGTGCCACACTAAGATAGAACTGTGAATATGAGCCTGTGCCACACTAAGACACAACTGTGAATATTACCCGATGCCAGACTAAGACAGAACTGTGAACATTAGCCTGTGCCACACTAAGACACAACTGTGAATACTATCCTGTGCCACACTAAGATAGAACTGTGAGTATTAGCCTGTGCCACACTAAGACACAACTGTGAATACTATTCTGTGCCACACTAAGATAGAACTGTGAATATGAGCCTGTGCCACACTAAAATAGAACTGTGAATATTAGCCTGTGCCAGACTAAGACACAACTGTGAATACTATCCTGTGCCACACTAAGATAGAACTGTGAGTATTAGCCTGTGCCACACTAAGACACAACTGTGAATACTATCCTGTGCCACACTAAGATAGAACTGTGAGTATTAGCCTGTGCCACACTAAGACACAACTGCGAATACTATTCTGTGCCACACTAAGATAGAACTGTGAATATGAGCCTGTGCCACACTAAGACACAACTGTGAATATTAGCCTATGCCACACTAAGACACAACTGTGAATACTATCCTGTGCCACACTAAGATAGAACTGTGAATATTAGCCTATGCCACACTAAGACACAACTGTGAATACTATCCTGTGCCACACTAAGATAGAACTGTGAAAATTAGCCTGTGCAACACTAAGACATAACTGTGAATATTAGCCTATGCCACACTAAGACACAACTGTGAATACTATCCTGTGCCACACTAAGATAGAACTGTGAATATTAGCCTGTGCCACACTAAGTCACAACTGTGAATACTATCCTGTGCCACATTAAGATAGAACTGTGAATATTAGCTTGTGCCACACTACGATAGAACTGTGAAAATTAGCCTGTGCAACACTAAGACATAACTGTGAATATTAGCCTATGCCACACTAAGACACAACTGTGAATACTATCCTGTGCCACATTAAGATAGAACTGTGAATATTGGCCTGTGCCACACTATGATAGAACTGTGAATATTAGCCTGTGCCACGCTAAGACATAACTGTGAATATTAGCCGGTGCCAGACTAAGATAGAACAGTGAATATTAGCCTGTGCCACACTAAGACATAACTGTGAATATTAGCCGGTGCCAGACTAAGATAGAACAGTGAATATTAGCCTGCGCCACACTAAGATAGAACTGCGAATATTAGCCTGTGCCACACCAAGACATAACTGTGAATATTAGCCGGTGCCAGACTAAGATAGAAAAGTGAATATTAGCATGCGCCACACTAAGATAGAACTACGGATATTAGCCTGCATCACATCCAGAGAGGCTTGTATAAAATACATTGAGTCACACCTAAAGAGGACTGTGATTATTATCCTAGGCCACACTAAGACAGAACTGTGAACATTAGTCTGTGCCACACTAAGATAGAAATGTGAACATTAGCCTGTGCTACACTAAGATAGAACTGTGAATATTAGCCTGTGCCACACTAAGGCATAACTGTGAATATTAGCCGGTGCCAGACTAAGACAGAACTGTGAACATTATCCTGTACCACACTCAGATAGAAATGTGAATATTAGCCTGTGCCGCACTAAGATAGAACTGTGGATATTAGACTGGTCGCAACCAGAGACGATTGTGAATATCACCTTGGGTCACATCTAAAGAGGACTGTGAATATTAGCCTGTGCCACACTAAGATAGAACAGTGAATATTAGCCTTTGTCACACTAAGACATAACTGTGAATATTAGCCGGTGCCAGACTAAGATAGAACAGTGAATATTAGCCTGTGCCACACTACGATAGAACTGTGAATATTAGCCTGTGCCACACTAAGACATAACTGTGAATATTAGCCGGTGCCAGACTAAGATAGAACAGTGAATATTAGCCTGTGCCACACTAAGACATAACTGTGAATATTAGCCGGTACCAGACTAAGATAGAACAGTGAATATTAGCCTGCGCCACACTAAGATAGAGCTACGAATATTAGCCGGTGCCAGACAAAGATAGAACAGTGAATATTAGCCTGCGCCACACTAAAATAGAACTACAGATATTAGCCTGCATCACATCCAGAGAGGCTTGTATAAATTACATTGAGTCACACCTAAAGAGGACTGTGATTATTAGCCCAGTCCACACTAAGACAGAACTGTGAACATTAGCCTGTGCCAAACTAAGATAGAAATGTGAATATTAGCCTGTGCCACACTAAGATAGAACTGTGGATATAAGACTGCATCGCAACCAGAGATGATTGTGAATATCACCTTGGGTCACATCTAAATAGGACTGTGAATATTAGCCTGTGCCACACGAAGATAGAACTGTGAATATTAGCCTGTGCCACACTAAGACATAACTGTGAATATTAGCCGGTGCCAGACTAAGATAGAACAGTGAATATTAGCCTTTGTCACACTAAGACATAACTGTGAATATTAGCCCGTGCCAGACTAAGATAGAACAGTGAATATTAGCCTGTGCCACACTACGACAGAACTGTGAATATTAGCCTGTGCCACACTGAGACATAACTGTGAATATTAGCCGGTGCCAGACTAATATAGAACAGTGAATATTAGCCTGTGCCACACTACGATAGAACTGTGAATATTAGCCTGTGCCACACTAAGACACAACTGCGAATACTATTCTGTGCCACACTAAGATAGAACTGTGAATATGAGCCTGTGCCACACTAAGACACAACTGTGAATATTACCCGATGCCAGACTAAGACAGAACTGTGAACATTAGCCTGTGCCACACTAAGACACAACTGTGAATACTATCCTGTGCCACACTAAGATAGAACTGTGAGTATTAGCCTGTGCCACACTAAGACACAACTGTGAATACTATTCTGTGCCACACTAAGATAGAACTGTGAATATGAGCCTGTGCCACACTAAAATAGAACTGTGAATATTAGCCTGTGCCAGACTAAGACACAACTGTGAATACTATCCTGTGCCACACTAAGATAGAACTGTGAGTATTAGCCTGTGCCACACTAAGACACAACTGTGAATACTATCCTGTGCCACACTAAGATAGAACTGTGAGTATTAGCCTGTGCCACACTAAGACACAACTGCGAATACTATTCTGTGCCACACTAAGATAGAACTGTGAATATGAGCCTGTGCCACACTAAGACACAACTGTGAATATTAGCCTATGCCACACTAAGACACAACTGTGAATACTATCCTGTGCCACACTAAGATAGAACTGTGAATATTAGCCTGTGCCACACTAAGACACAACTGTGAATATTATCCTGTGCCACACTAAGATAGAACTGTGAGTATTAGCCTGTGCCACACTAAGACACAACTGTGAATATTATCCTGTGCCACACTAAGATAGAACTGTGAGTATTAGCCTGTGCCACACTAAGACACAACTGTGAATACTATCCTGTGCCACACTAAGATAGAACTGTGAGTATTAGCCTTGCCACACTAAGACACAACTGCGAATACTATTCTGTGCCACACTAAGATAGAACTGTGAATATGAGCCTGTGCCACACTAAGACACAACTGTCAATATTAGCCTATGCCACACTAAGACACAACTGTGAATACTATCCTGTGCCACACTAAGACAGAACTGTGAATATTAGCCTGTGCCACACTAAGACACAACTGTGAATACTATCCTGTGCCACACTAAGATAGAACTGTGAAAATTAGCCTGTGCAACACTAAGACATAACTGTGAATATTAGCCTATGCCACACTAAGACACAACTGTGAATACTATCCTGTGCCACACTAAGATAGAACTGTGAATATTAGCCTGTGCCACACTAAGACACAACTGTGAATAATATCCTGTGCCACATTAAGATAGAACTGTGAATATTGGCCTGTGCCACACTATGATAGAACTGTGAATATTAGCCTGTGCCACGCTAAGACATAACTGTGAATATTAGCCGGTGCCAGACTAAGATAGAACAGTGAATATTAGCCTGTGCCACACTAAGACATAACTGTGAATATTAGCCGGTGCCAGACTAAGATAGAACAGTGAATATTAGCCTGCGCCACACTAAGATAGAACTGCGAATATTAGCCTGTGCCACACCAAGACATAACTGTGAATATTAGCCGGTGCCAGACTAAGATAGAAAAGTGAATATTAGCATGCGCCACACTAAGATAGAACTACGGATATTAGCCTGCATCACATCCAGAGAGGCTTGTATAAAATACATTGAGTCACACCTAAAGAGGACTGTGATTATTATCCTAGGCCACACTAAGACAGAACTGTGAACATTAGTCTGTGCCACACTAAGATAGAAATGTGAACATTAGCCTGTGCCACACTAAGATAGAACTGTGAATATTAGCCTGTGCCACACTAAGGCATAACTGTGAATATTAGCCGGTGCCAGACTAAGACAGAACTGTGAACATTATCCTGTGCCACACTCAGATAGAAATGTGAATATTAGCCTGTGCCGCACTAAGATAGAACTGTGGATATTAGACTGGTCGCAACCAGAGACGATTGTGAATATCACCTTGGGTCACATCTAAAGAGGACTGTGAATATTAGCCTGTGCCACACTAAGATAGAACAGTGAATATTAGCCTTTGTCACACTAAGACATAACTGTGAATATTAGCCGGTGCCAGACTAAGATAGAACAGTGAATATTAGCCTGTGCCACACTACGATAGAACTGTGAATATTAGCCTGTGCCACACTAAGACATAACTGTGAATATTAGCCGGTGCCAGACCAAGATAGAACAGTGAATATTAGCCTGTGCCACACTAAGACATAACTGTGAATATTAGCCGGTGCCAGACTAAGATAGAACAGTGAATATTAGCCTGCGCCACACTAAGATAGAACTACAAATATTAGCCTGTGCCACACTAAGACATAACTGTGAATATTAGCCGGTGCCAGACTAAGATAGAACAGTGAATATTAGCCTGCGCCACACTAAGATAGAACTACAGATATTAGCCTGCATCTCATCCAGAGAGGCTTGTATAAATTACATTGAGTCACACCTAAAGAGGACTGTGATTATTAGCCTAGTCCACACTAAGACAGAACTGTGAACATTAGCCTGTGCCAAACTAAGATAGAAATGTGAATATTAGCCTGTGCCACACTAAGATAGAACTGTGGATATTAGACTCCATCGCAACCAGAGATGATTGTGAATATCACCTTGGGTCACATCTAAATAGGACTGTGAATATTAGCCTGTGCCGCACGAAGATAGAACTGTGAATATTAGCCTGTGCCACACTAAGACATAACTGTGAATATTAGCCGGTGCCAGACTAAGATAGAACAGTGAATATTAGCCTTTGTCACACTAAGACATAACTGTGAATATTATTCGGTGCCAGACTAAGATAGAACAGTGAATATTAGCCTGTGCCACACTACGACAGAACTGTGAATATTAGCCTGTGCCACACTAAGACATAACTGTGAATATTAGCCGGTGCCAGACTAATATAGAACAGTGAATATTAGCCTGTGCCACACTACGATAGAACTGTGAATATTAGCCTGTGCCACACTAAGACACAACTGCGAATACTATTCTGTGCCATACTAAGATAGAACTGTGAATATGAGCCTGTGCCACACTAAGACACAACTGTGAATATTACCCGATGCCAGACTAAGACAGAACTGTGAACATTAGCCTGTGCCACACTAAGATAGAAATGTGAATATTAGCCTGTGCCACACTAAGACACAACAGTGAATATTATCCTGTGCCACACTAAGATAGAAATGTGAATATTAGCCTGTGCCACACTAAGATAGAACTATGGATATTAGACTGCATCGCAACCAGAGATGATTGTGAATATCACCTTGGGTCACATCTAAATAGGACTGTGAATATTAACCTGTGCCACACGAAGATAGAACTGTGAATATTAGCCTGTGCCACACTAAGACATAACTGTGAATATTAGCCGGTGCCAGACTAAGATAGAACAGTGAATATTAGCCTGTGCCACGCTAAGACATAACTGTGAATATTAGCCGGTGCCAGACTAAGATAGAACAGTGAATATTAGCCTGTGCCACACTAAGACATAACTGTGAATATTAGCCGGTGCCAGACTAAGATAGAACAGTGAATATTAGCCTGCGCCACACTAAGATAGAACTGCGAATATTAGCCTGTGCCACACCAAGACATAACTGTGAATATTAGCCGGTGCCAGACTAAGATAGAAAAGTGAATATTAGCATGCGCCACACTAAGATAGAACTACGGATATTAGCCTGCATCACATCCAGAGAGGCTTGTATAAAATACATTGAGTCACACCTAAAGAGGACTGTGATTATTATCCTAGGCCACACTAAGACAGAACTGTGAACATTAGTCTGTGCCACACTAAGATAGAAATGTGAACATTAGCCTGTGCTACACTAAGATAGAACTGTGAATATTAGCCTGTGCCACACTAAGGCATAACTGTGAATATTAGCCGGTGCCAGACTAAGACAGAACTGTGAAAATTATCCTGTGCCACACTCAGATAGAAATGTGAATATTAGCCTGCGCCGCACTAAGATAGAACTGTGGATATTAGACTGGTCGCAACCAGAGACGATTGTGAATATCACCTTGGGTCACATCTAAAGAGGACTGTGAATATTAGCCTGTGCCACACTAAGATAGAACAGTGAATATTAGCCTTTGTCACACTAAGACATAACTGTGAATATTAGCCGGTGCCAGACTAAGATAGAACAGTGAATATTAGCCTGTGCCACACTACGATAGAACTGTGAATATTAGCCTGTGCCAGACTAAGATAGAACAGTGAATATTAGCCTGTGCCACACTAAGACATAACTGTGAATATTAGCCGGTACCAGACTAAGATAGAACAGTGAATATTAGCCTGCGCCACACTAAGATAGAGCTACGAATATTAGCCTGTGCCACACTAAGACATAACTGTGAATATTAGCCAGTGCCAGACAAAGATAGAACAGTGAATATTAGCCTGCGCCACACTAAAATAGAACTACAGATATTAGCCTGCATCACATCCAGAGAGGCTTGTATAAATTACATTGAGTCACACCTAAAGAGGACTGTGATTATTAGCCTAGTCCACACTAAGACAGAACTGTGAACATTAGCCTGTGCCAAACTAAGATAGAAATGTGAATATTAGCCTGTGCCACACTAAGATAGAACTGTGGATATTAGACTGCATCGCAACCAGAGATGATTGTGAATATCACCTTGGGTCACATCTAAATAGGACTGTGAATATTAGCCTGTGCCACACTAAGACATAACTGTGAATATTAGCCGGTGCCAGACTAAGATAGAACAGTGAATATTAGCCTTTGTCACACTAAGACATAACTGTGAATATTAGCCGGTGCCAGACTAAGATAGAACAGTGAATATTAGCGTGTGCCACACTACGACAGAACTGTGAATATTAGCCTGTGCCACACTAAGACATAACTGTGAATATTAGCCGGTGCCAGACTAATATAGAACAGTGAATATTAGCCTGTGCCACACTACGATAGAACTGTGAATATTAGCCTGTGCCACACTAAGACACAACTGCGAATACTATTCTGTGCCATACTAAGATAGAACTGTGAATATGAGCCTGTGCCACACTAAGACACAACTGTGAATATTACCCGATGCCAGACTAAGACAGAACTGTGAACATTAGCCTGTGCCACACTAAGATAGAAATGTGAATATTAGCCTGTGCCACACTAAGATAGAACTGTGGATATTAGACTGCATCGCAACCAGAGATGATTGTGAATATCACCTTGGGTCACATCTAAATAGGACTGTGAATATTAGCCTGTGCCACACTAAGACACAACTGTGAATACTATCTTGTGCCAGACTAAGATAGAACAGTGAATATTAGCCTGCGCCACACTAAGATAGAACTACAGATATTAGCCTGCATCACATCCAGAGAGGCTTGTATAAATTACATTGAGTCACACCTAAAGAGGACTGTGATTATTAGCCTAGTCCACACTAAGACAGAACTGTGAACATTAGCCTGTGCCAAACTAAGATAGAAATGTGAATATTAGCCTGTGTCACACTAAGATAGAACTGTGGATATTAGACTGCATCGCAACCAGAGATGATTGTGAATATCACCTTGGGTCACATCTAACTAGGACTGTGAATATTAGCCTGTGCCGCACGAAGATAGAACTGTGAATATTAGCCTGTGCCACACTAAGACATAACTGTGAATATTAGCCGGTGCCAGACTAAGATAGAACAGTGAATATTAGCCTTTGTCACACTAAGACATAACTGTGAATATTAGCCGGTGCCAGACTAAGATAGAACAGTGAATATTAGCCTGTGCCACACTACGACAGAACTGTGAATATTAGCCTGTGCCACACTAAGACATAACTGTGAATATTAGCCGGTGCCAGACTAATATAGAACAGTGAATATTAGCCTGTGCCACACTACGATAGAACTGTGAATATTAGCCTGTGCCACACTAAGACACAACTGCGAATACTATTCTGTGCCACACTAAGATAGAACTGTGAATATGAGCCTGTGCCACACTAAGACACAACTGTGAATATTACCCGATGCCAGACTAAGACAGAACTGTGAACATTAGCCTGTGCCACACTAAGATAGAAATGTGAATATTAGCCTGTGCCACACTAAGATAGAACTGTGGATATTAGACTGCATTGCAACCAGAGATGATTGTGAATATCACCTTGGGTCACATCTAAATAGGACTGTGAATATTAGCCTGTGCCACACTAAGACACAACTGTGAATACTATCCTGTGCCACACTAAGATAGAACTATGAATATTAGCCTGTGCCACACTAAGACATAACTGTGAATATTAGCCTATGCCACACTAATACACACCTGTGAATACTATCCCGTGCCACACTAACATAGAACTGTGAATATTAGCCTGTGCCACACTAAGTCACAACTGTGAATACTATCCTGTGCCACATTAAGATAGAACCGTGAATATTAGCCTGTGCCACACTATGATAGAACTGTGAAAATTAGCCTGTGCAACACTAATACATAACTGTGAATATTAGCCTATGCCACACTAAGACACAACTGGGAATACTATCCTGTGCCACACTAACATAGAACTGTGAATATTAGCCTGTGCCACACTAAGACACAACTGTGAATACTATCCTGTGCCACATTAAGATAGAACTGTGAATATTGGCCTGTGCCATACTATGATAGAACTGTGAATATTAGCCTGTGCCACGCTAAGACATAACTGTGAATATTAGCCGGTGCCAGACTAAGATAGAACAGTGAATATTAGCCTGTGCCACACTAAGACATAACTGTGAATATTAGCCGGTGCCAGACTAAGATAGAACAGTGAATATTAGCCTGCGCCACACTAAGATAGAACTACGAATATTAGCCTGTGACACACCAAGACATAACTGTGAATATTAGCCGGTGCCAGACTAAGATAGAACAGTGAATATTAGCATGCGCCACACTAAGATAGAACTACAGATATTAGCCTGCATCACATCCAGAGAGGCTTGTATAAATTACATTGAGTCACACCTAAAGAGGACTGTGATTATTAGCCTAGTCCACACTAAGACAGAACTGTGAACATTAGCCTGTGCCAAACTAAGATAGAAATGTGAATATTAGCCTGTGTCACACTAAGATAGAACTGTGGATATTAGACTGCATCGCAACCAGAGATGATTGTGAATATCACCTTGGGTCACATCTAACTAGGACTGTGAATATTAGCCTGTGCCGCACGAAGATAGAACTGTGAATATTAGCCTGTGCCACACTAAGACATAACTGTGAATATTAGCCGGTGCCAGACTAAGATAGAACAGTGAATATTAGCCTTTGTCACACTAAGACATAACTGTGAATATTAGCCGGTGCCAGACTAAGATAGAACAGTGAATATTAGCCTGTGCCACACTACGACAGAACTGTGAATATTAGCCTGTGCCACACTAAGACATAACTGTGAATATTAGCCGGTGCCAGACTAATATAGAACAGTGAATATTAGCCTGTGCCACACTACGATAGAACTGTGAATATTAGCCTGTGCCACACTAAGACACAACTGCGAATACTATTCTGTGCCACACTAAGATAGAACTGTGAATATGAGCCTGTGCCACACTAAGACACAACTGTGAATATTACCCGATGCCAGACTAAGACAGAACTGTGAACATTAGCCTGTGCCACACTAAGATAGAAATGTGAATATTAGCCTGTGCCACACTAAGATAGAACTGTGGATATTAGACTGCATTGCAACCAGAGATGATTGTGAATATCACCTTGGGTCACATCTAAATAGGACTGTGAATATTAGCCTGTGCCACACTAAGACACAACTGTGAATACTATCCTGTGCCACACTAAGACATAACTGTGAATATTAGCCTATGCCACACTAATACACACCTGTGAATACTATCCCGTGCCACACTAACATAGAACTGTGAATATTAGCCTGTGCCACACTAAGTCACAACTGTGAATACTATCCTGTGCCACATTAAGATAGAACCGTGAATATTAGCCTGTGCCACACTATGATAGAACTGTGAAAATTAGCCTGTGCAACACTAATACATAACTGTGAATATTAGCCTATGCCACACTAAGACACAACTGGGAATACTATCCTGTGCCACACTAACATAGAACTGTGAATATTAGCCTGTGCCACACTAAGACACAACTGTGAATACTATCCTGTGCCACATTAAGATAGAACTGTGAATATTGGCCTGTGCCATACTATGATAGAACTGTGAATATTAGCCTGTGCCACGCTAAGACATAACTGTGAATATTAGCCGGTGCCAGACTAAGATAGAACAGTGAATATTAGCCTGTGCCACACTAAGACATAACTGTGAATATTAGCCGGTGCCAGACTAAGATAGAACAGTGAATATTAGCCTGCGCCACACTAAGATAGAACTACGAATATTAGCCTGTGACACACCAAGACATAACTGTGAATATTAGCCGGTGCCAGACTAAGATAGAACAGTGAATATTAGCATGCGCCACACTAAGATAGAACTACGGATATTAGCCTGCATCACATCCAGAGAGGCTTGTATAAATTACATTGAGTCACACCTAAAGAGGACTGTGATTATTATCCTAGGCCACACTAAAACAGAACTGTGAACATTAGTCTGTGCCACACTAATATAGAAATGTGAACATTAGCCTGTGCCACACTAAGATAGAACTGTGAATATTAGCCTGTGCCACACTAAGGCATAACTGTGAATATTAGCCAGTGCCAGACTAAGACAGAACTGTTAAAATTAGCCTGTGCCACACTAAGATAGAAATGTGAATATTAGCCTGTGCCGCACTAAGATAGAACTGTGGATATTAGACTGCGTCGCAACCAGAGACGATTGTGAATATCACCTTGGGTCACAACTAAAGAGGACTGTGAATATTAGCCTGTGCCACACTAAGACATAACTGTGAATATTAGCCGGTGCCAGACTAAGATAGAACAGTGAATATTAGCCTTTGTCACACTAAGACATAACTGTGAATATTAGCCGGTGCCAGACTAAGATAGAACAGTGAATATTAGCCTGTGCCACACTACGATAGAACTGTGAATATTAGCCTGTGCCACACTAAGACATAACTGTGAATATTAGCCGGTGCCAGACTAAGATAGAACAGTGAATATTAGCCTGCGCCACACTAAAATAGAACTACAGATATTAGCCTGCATCACATCCAGAGAGGCTTGTATAAATTACATTGAGTCACACCTAAAGAGGACTGTGATTATTATCCTAGGCCACACTAAGACAGAACTGTGAACATTAGTCTGTGCCACACTGAGATAGAAATGTGAACATTAGCCTGTGCCACACTAAGATAGAACTGTGAATATTAGCCTGTGCCACACTAAGGCATAACTGTGAATATTAGCCGGTGCCAGACTAAGACAGAACTGTGAACATTAGCCTGTGCCACACTAAGATAGAAATGTGAATATGAGCCTGTGCCGCACTAAGATAGAACTGTGGATATTAGACTGCGTCGCAACCAGATGCGATTGTGAATATCACCTTGGGTCACATCTAAAGAGGACTGTGAATATTAGCTTGTGCCACCCTCAGATAGAACTATGAATATTAGCCTGTGCCACACTAAGACATAACTGTGAATATTAGCCGGTGCCAGACTAAGATAGAACAGTGATTATTAGCCTTTGTCACACTAAGACATAACTGTGAATATTAGCCGGTGCCAGACTAAGATAGAACAGTGAATATTAGCCTGTGCCACACTAAGATAGAACTGTGAATATTAGCCTGTGCCACACTAAGACATAACTGTGAATATTAGCCGGTGCCAGACTAAGATAGAACAGTGAATATTAGCCTGCGCCACACTAAGATAGAACTACGAACATTAGCCGGTGCCAGACTAAGATAGAACAGTGATTATTAGCCTTTGTCACACTAAGACATAACTGTGAATAATAGCCGGTGCCAGACTAAGATGGAACAGTGAATATTAGCCTGTGCCACACTACGATAGAACTGTGAATATGAGCCTGTGCCACACTAACACACAACTGTGAATATTAGCCTATGCCACACTAAGACACAAGTGTGAATACTATCCTGTGCCACACTAAGATAGAACTGTGAATATTAGCCTGTGTCACACTAAGACATAACTGTGAATATTAGCCTATGCCACACTAATACACACCTGTGAATACTATCCCGTGCCACACTAACATAGAACTGTGAATATTAGCCTGTGCCACACTACGATAGAACTGTGAAAATTAGCCTGTGCAACACTAAGACATAACTGTGAATATTAGCCTATGCCACTCTAATACACAACTGTGAATACTATCCTGTGCCACACTAACATAGAACTGTGAATATTAGCCTGTGCCACACTAAGACACAACTGTGAATACTATCCTGTGCCACATTAAGATAGAACTGTGAATATTGGCCTGTGTCACATTATGATAGAACTGTGAATATTAGCCTGTGCCACACCAAGACATAACTGTGAATATTAGCCGGTGCCAGACTAAGATAGAACAGTGAATATTAGCATGCGCCACACTAAGATAGAATTACGGATATTAGCCTGCATCACATCCAGAGAGGCTTGTATAAATTACATTGAGTCACACCTAAAGAGGACTGTGATTATTATCCTAGGCCACACTAAGACAGAACTGTGAACATTAGTCTGTGCCACACTGAGATAGAAATGTGAACATTAGCCTGTGCCACACTAAGATAGAACTGTGGATATTAGCCTGTGCAACACTAAGACATAACTGTGAATATTAGCCTATGCCACTCTAATACACAACTGTGAATACTATCCCGTGCCACACTAACATAGAACTGTGAATATTAGCCTGTGCCACACTACGATAGAACTGTGAAAATTAGCCTGTGCAACACTAAGACATAACTGTGAATATTAGCCTATGCCACTCTAATACACAACTGTGAATACTATCCTGTGCCACACTAACATAGAACTGTGAATATTAGCCTGTGCCACACTAAGACACAACTGTGAATACTATCCTGTGCCACACTAAGACATAACTGTCAATATTAGCCGGTGCCAGACTAAGATAGAACAGTGAATATTAGCCTGTGCCACACCAAGACATAACTGTGAATATTAGCCGGTGCCAGACTAAGATAGAACAGTGAATATTAGCATGCGCCACACTAAGATAGAATTACGGATATTAGCCTGCATCACATCCAGAGAGGCTTGTATAAATTACATTGAGTCACACCTAAAGAGGACTGTGATTATTATCCTAGGCCACACTAAGACAGAATTGTGAACATTAGTCTGTGCCACACTGAGATAGAAATGTGAACATTAGCCTGTGCCACACTAAGATAGAACTGTGGATATTAGACTGCATCGCAACCAGAGATGATTGTGAATATCACCTTGGGTCACATCTAAATAGGACTGTGAATATTAGCCTGTGCCACACTAAGACACAACTGTGAATACTATCCTGTGCCACACTAAGATAGAACTATGAATATTAGCCTGTGCCACACTACGACATAACTGTGAATATTAGCCTATGCCACACTAATACACACCTGTGAATACTATCCCGTGCCACACTAACATAGAACTGTGAATATTAGCCTGTGCCACACTAAGTCACAACTGTGAATACTATCCTGTGCCACATTAAGATAGAACTGTGAATATTAGCCTGTGCCACACTATGATAGAACTATGAAAATTAGCCTGTGCAACACTAAGACATAACTGTGAATATTAGCCTATGCCACACTAAGACACAACTGGGAATACTATCCTGTGCCACACTAACATAGAACTGTGAATATTAGCCTGTGCCACACTAAGACACAACTGTGAATACTATCCTGTGCCACATTAAGATAGTACTGTGAATATTGGCCTGTGCCATACTATGATAGAACTGTGAATATTAGCCTGTGCCACGCTGAGACATAACTGTGAATATTAGCCGGTGCCAGACTAAGATAGAACAGTGAATATTAGCCTGTGCCACACTAAGACATAACTGTGAATATTAGCCGGTGCCAGACTAAGATAGAACAGTGAATATTAGCCTGCGCCACACTAAGATAGAACTACGAATATTAGCCTGTGACACACCAAGACATAACTGTGAATATTAGCCGGTGCCAGACTAAGATAGAACAGTGAATATTAGCATGCGCCACACTAAGATAGAACTACGGATATTAGCCTGCATCACATCCAGAGAGGCTTGTATAAATTACATTGAGTCACACCTAAAGAGGACTGTGATTATTATCCTAGGCCACACTAAAACAGAACTGTGAACATTAGTCTGTGCCACACTAAGATAGAAATGTGAACATTAGCCTGTGCCACACTAAGATAGAACTGTGAATATTAGCCTGTGCCACACTAAGGCATAACTGTGAATATTAGCCGGTGCCAGACTAAGACAGAACTGTGAAAATTAGCCTGTGCCACACTAAGATATAAATGTGAATATTAGCCTGTGCCGCACTAAGATAGAACTGTGGATATTAGACTGCGTCGCAACCAGAGACGATTGTGAATATCACCTTGGGTCACAACTAAAGAGGACTGTGAATATTAGCCTGTGCCACACTAAGACATAACTGTGAATATTAGCCGGTGCCAGACTAAGATAGAACAGTGAATATAGCCTTTGTCACACTAAGACATAACTGTGAATATTAGCCGGTGCCAGACTAAGATAGAACAGTGAATATTAGCCTGTGCCACACTACGATAGAACTGTGAATATTAGCCTGTGCCACACTAAGACATAACTGTGAATATTAGCCGGTGCCAGACTAAGATAGAACAGTGAATATTAGCCTGCGCCACACTAAGATAGAACTACGAATATTAGCTCGTGCCACACTAAGACATAAGTGTGAATATTAGCCGGTGCCAGACTAAGATAGAACAGTGAATATTAGCCTGCGCCACACTAAGATAGAACTACAGATATTAGCCTGCATCACATCCAGAGAGGCTTGTATAAATTACATTGAGTCACACCTAAAGAGGACTGTGATTATTATCCTAGGCCACACTAAGACAGAACTGTGAACATTAGTCTGTGCCACACTAAGATAGAAATGTGAACATTAGCCTGTGCCACACTAAGATAGAACTGTGAATATTAGCCTGTGCCACACTAAGGCATAACTGTGAATATTAGCCGGTGCCAGACTAAGACAGAACTGTGAACATTAGCCTGTGCCACACTAAGATAGAAATGTGAATATTAGCCTGTGCCGCACTAAGATAGAACTGTGGATATTAGACTGCGTCGCAACCAGATGCGATTGTGAATATCACCTTGGGTCACATCTAAAGAGGACTGTGAATATTAGCTTGTGCCACCTTCAGATAGAACTATGAATATTAGCCTGTGCCACACTAAGACATAACTGTGAATATTAGCCGGTGCCAGACTAAGATAGAACAGTGAATATTAGCCTGTGCCACACTACGATAGAACTGTGAATATTAGCCTGTGCCACACTAAGACATAAATGTGAATATTAGCCGGTGCCAGACTAAGATAGAACAGTGAATATTAGCCTGCGCCACACTAAGATAGAACTACGAACACTAGCCGGTGCCAGACTAAGATAGAACAGTGATTATTAGCCTTTGTCACACTAAGACATAACTGTGAATATTAGCCGGTGCCAGACTAAGATAGAACAGTGAATATTAGCCTGTGCCACACTACGATAGAACTGTGAATATTAGCCTGTGCCACACTAAGACATAACTGTGAATATTAGCCGGTGCCAGACTAAGATAGAACAGTGATTATTAGCCTTTGTCACACTAAGACATAACTGTGAATATTAGCCGGTGCCAGACTAAGATAGAACAGTGAATATTAGCCTGTGCCACACTACGATAGAACTGTGAATATTAGCCTGTGCCACACTAAGACACAACTGCAAATACTATTCTGTGCCACACTAAGATACAACTGTGAATATGAGCCTGTGCCACACTAAGACACAACTGTGAATATTAGCCTATGCCACACTAAGACACAAGTGTGAATACTATCCTGTGCCACACTAAGATAGAACTGTGAATATTAGCCTGTGTCACACTAAGACATAACTTTGAATATTAGCCTATGCCAAACTAATACACACGTGTGAATACTATCCCGTGCCACACTAACATAGAACTGTAAATATTAGCCTGTGCCACACTACGATAGAACTGTGAAAATTAGCCTGTGCAACACTAAGACATAACTGTGAATATTAGCCTATGCCACACTAATACACAACTGTGAATACTATCCTGTGCCACACTAACATAGAACTGTGAATATTAGCCTGTGCCACACTAAGACACAACTGTGAATACTATCCTGTGCCACATTAAGATAGAACTGTGAATATTGGCCTGTGTCACATTATGATAGAACTGTGAATGTTAGCCTGTGCCACGCTAAGACATAACTGTGAATATTAGCCGGTGCCAGACTAAGATAGAACAGTGAATATTAGCCTGTGCCACACTAAGACATAACTGTCAATATTAGCCGGTGCCAGACTAAGATAGAACAGTGAATATTAGCCTGCGCCACACTAAGATAGAACTACGAATATTAGCCTGTGCCACACCAAGACATAACTGTGAATATTAGCCGGTGCCAGACTAAGATAGAACAGTGAATATTAGCATGCGCCACACTAAGATAGAATTACGGATATTAGCCTGCATCACATCCAGAGAGGCTTGTATAAATTACATTGAGTCACACCTAAAGAGGACTGTGATTATTATTCTAGGCCACACTAAGACAGAACTGTGAACATTAGTCTGTGCCACACTAAGATAGAAATGTGAACATTAGCCTGTGCCACACTAAGATAGAACTGTGAATATTAGCCTGTGCCACACTAAGGCATAACTGTGAATATTAGCCGGTGCCAGACTAAGACAGAACTGTGAACATTAGACTGTGCCACACTAAGATAGAAATGTGAACATTAGCCTGTGCCACACTAAGATAGAAATGTGAATATTAGCCTGTGCCACCAATAAGATAGAACTGTGGATATTAGACTGCGTCGCAACCAGAGACGATTGTGAATACCACCTTGGGTCACATCTAAAGAGGACTGTGAATATTAGCCGGTGCCAGACTAAGATAGAACAGTGAATATTAGCCTTTGTCACACTAAGACATAACTGTTAATGTTAGCCGGTGCCAGACTAAGATAGAACAGTGAATATTAGCCTGTGCCACACTACGATAGAACTGTGAATATTAGCCTGTGCCACACTAAGACATAACTGTGAATATTAGCCGGTGCCAGACTAAGATAGAACAGTGAATATTAGCCTGTGCCACACTAAGACATAACTGTAAATATTAGCCGGTGCCAGACTAAGATAGGACAGTGAATATTAGCCTGTGCCACACTAAGATAGAACTACGAATATTAGCCTGTGCCACACTAAGACATAACTGTGAATATTAGCCGGTGCCAGACTAATATAGAACAGTGAATATTAGCCTGTGCCACACTACGATAGAACTGTGAATATTAGCCTGTGCCACACTAAGACACAACTGCGAATACTATTCTGTGCCACACTAAGATAGAACTGTGAATATGAGCCTGTGCCACACTAAGACACAACTGTGAATATTACCCGATGCCAGACTAAGACAGAACTGTGAACATTAGCCTGTGCCACACTAAGATAGAACTGTGGATATTAGACTGCATCGCAACCAGAGATGATTGTGAATATCACCTTGGGTCACATCTAAATAGGACTGTGAATATTAGCCTGTGCCACACTAAGACACAACACTGAACACTATCCTGTGCCACACTAAGATAGAACTATGAATATTAGCCTGTGCCACACTAAGACATAACTGTGAATATTAGCCTATGCCACACTAATACACACCTGTGAATACTATCCCGTGCCACACTAACATAGAACTGTGAATATTAGCCTGTGCCACACTAAGTCAACACTGTGAATACTATCCTGTGCCACATTAAGATAGAACTGTGAATATTGGCCTGTGTCACATTATGATAGAACTGTGAATGTTAGCCTGTGCCACGCTAAGACATAACTGTGAATATTAGCCGGTGCCAGACTAAGATAGAACAGTGAATATTAGCCTGTGCCACACTAAGACATAACTGTCAATATTAGCCGGTGCCAGACTAAGATAGAACAGTGAATATTAGCCTGCGCCACACTAAGATAGAACTACGAATATTAGCCTGTGCCACACCAAGACATAACTGTGAATATTAGCCGGTGCCAGACTAAGATAGAACAGTGAATATTAGCATGCGCCACACTAAGATAGAATTACGGATATTAGCCTGCATCACATCCAGAGAGGCTTGTATAAATTACATTGAGTCACACCTAAAGAGGACTGTGATTATTATTCTAGGCCACACTAAGACAGAACTGTGAACATTAGTCTGTGCCACACTAAGATAGAAATGTGAACATTAGCCTGTGCCACACTAAGATAGAACTGTGAATATTAGCCTGTGCCACACTAAGGCATAACTGTGAATATTAGCCGGTGCCAGACTAAGACAGAACTGTGAACATTAGACTGTGCCACACTAAGATAGAAATGTGAACATTAGCCTGTGCCACACTAAGATAGAAATGTGAATATTAGCCTGTGCCACCAATAAGATAGAACTGTGGATATTAGACTGCGTCGCAACCAGAGACGATTGTGAATACCACCTTGGGTCACATCTAAAGAGGACTGTGAATATTAGCCGGTGCCAGACTAAGATAGAACAGTGAATATTAGCCTTTGTCACACTAAGACATAACTGTTAATGTTAGCCGGTGCCAGACTAAGATAGAACAGTGAATATTAGCCTGTGCCACACTACGATAGAACTGTGAATATTAGCCTGTGCCACACTAAGACATAACTGTGAATATTAGCCGGTGCCAGACTAAGATAGAACAGTGAATATTAGCCTGTGCCACACTAAGACATAACTGTAAATATTAGCCGGTGCCAGACTAAGATAGGACAGTGAATATTAGCCTGTGCCACACTAAGATAGAACTACGAATATTAGCCTGTGCCACACTAAGACATAACTGTGAATATTAGCCGGTGCCAGACTAATATAGAACAGTGAATATTAGCCTGTGCCACACTACGATAGAACTGTGAATATTAGCCTGTGCCACACTAAGACACAACTGCGAATACTATTCTGTGCCACACTAAGATAGAACTGTGAACATTAGCCTGTGCCACACTAAGATAGAACTGTGGATATTAGACTGCATCGCAACCAGAGATGATTGTGAATATCACCTTGGGTCACATCTAAATAGGACTGTGAATATTAGCCTGTGCCACACTAAGACACAACACTGAACACTATCCTGTGCCACACTAAGATAGAACTATGAATATTAGCCTGTGCCACACTAAGACATAACTGTGAATATTAGCCTATGCCACACTAATACACACCTGTGAATACTATCCCGTGCCACACTAACATAGAACTGTGAATATTAGCCTGTGCCACACTAAGTCAACACTGTGAATACTATCCTGTGCCACATTAAGATAGAACTGTGAATATTAGCCTGTGCCATACTATGATAGAACTGTGAAAATTAGCCTGTGCAACACTAAGACATAACTGTGAATATTAGCCTATGCCACACTAAGACACAACTGGGAATACTATCCTGTGCCACACTAACATAGAACTGTGAATATTAGCCTGTGCCACACTAAGACACAACTGTGAATACTATCCTGTGCCACATTAAGATAGAACTGTGAATATTGGCCTGTGCCATACTATGATAGAACTGTGAATATTAGCCTGTGCCACGCTAAGACATAACTGTGAATATTAGCCGGTGCCAGACTAAGATAGAACAGTGAATATTAGCCTGTGCCACACTAAGACATAACTGTGAATATTAGCCGGTGCCAGACTAAGATAGAACAGTGAATATTAGCCTGCGCCACACTAAGATAGAACTACAAATATTAGCCTGTGCCACACTAAGACATAACTGTGAATATTAGCCGGTGCCAGACTAAGATAGAACAGTGAATATTAGCCTGCGCCACACTAAGATAGAACTACAGATATTAGCCTGCATCTCATCCAGAGAGGCTTGTATAAATTACATTGAGTCACACCTAAAGAGGACTGTGACTATTAGCCTAGTCCACACTAAGACAGAACTGTGAACATTAGCCTGTGCCAAACTAAGATAGAAATGTGAATATTAGCCTGTGCCACACTAAGATAGAACTGTGGATATTAGACTGCATCGCAACCAGAGATGATTGTGAATATCACCTTGGGTCACATCTAAATAGGACTGTGAATATTAGCCTGTGCCGCACGAAGATAGAACTGTGAATATTAGCCTGTGCCACACTAAGACATAACTGTGAATATTAGCCGGTGCCAGACTAAGATAGAACAGTGAATATTAGCCTTTGTCACACTAAGACATAACTGTGAATATTAGCCGGTGCCAGACTAAGATAGAACAGTGAATATTAGCGTGTGCCACACTACGACAGAACTGGGAATATTAGCCTGTGCCACACTAAGACATAACTGTGAATATTAGCCGGTGCCAGACTAATATAGAACAGTGAATATTAGCCTGTGCCACACTACGATAGAACTGTGAATATTAGCCTGTGCCACACTAAGACACAACTGCGAATACTATTCTGTGCCATACTAAGATAGAACTGTGAATATGAGCCTGTGCCACACTAAGACACAACTGTGAATATTACCCGATGCCAGACTAAGACAGAACTGTGAACATTAGCCTGTGCCACACTAAGATAGAAATGTGAATATTAGCCTGTGCCACACTAAGATAGAACTGTGGATATTAAACTGCATCGCAACCAGAGATGATTGTGAATATCACCTTGGGTCACATCTAAATAGGACTGTGAATATTAGCCTGTGCCACACTAAGACACAACTGTGAATACTATCCTGTGCCAGACTAAGATAGAACAGTGAATATTAGCCTGCGCCACACTAAGATAGAACTACAGATATTAGCCTGCATCACATCCAGAGAGGCTTGTATAAATTACATTGAGTCACACCTAAAGAGGACTGTGATTATTAGCCTAGTCCACACTAAGACAGAACTGTGAACATTAGCCTGTGCCAAACTAAGATAGAAATGTGAATATTAGCCTGTGCCACACTAAGATAGAACTGTGGATATTAGACTGCATCGCAACCAGAGATGATTGTGAATATCACCTTGGGTCACATCTAACTAGGACTGTGAATATTAGCCTGTGCCGCACGAAGATAGAACTGTGAATATTAGCCTGTGCCACACTAAGACATAACTGTGAATATTAGCCGGTGCCAGACTAAGATAGAACAGTGAATATTAGCCTTTGTCACACTAAGACATAACTGTGAATATTAGCCGGTGCCAGACTAAGATAGAACAGTGAATATTAGCCTGTGCCACACTACGACAGAACTGTGAATATTAGCCTGTGCCACACTAAGACATAACTGTGAATATTAGCCGGTGCCAGACTAATATAGAACAGTGAATATTAGCATGTGCCACACTACGATAGAACTGTGATTATTAGCCTGTGCCACACTAAGACACAACTGCGAATACTATTCTGTGCCACACTAAGATAGAACTGTGAATATGAGCCTGTGCCACACTAAGACACAACTGTGAATATTACCCGATGCCAGACTAAGACAGAACTGTGAACATTAGCCTGTGCCACACTAAGATAGAAATGTGAATATTAGCCTGTGCCACACTAAGATAGAACTGTGGATATTAGCCTGCATCACATCCAGAGAGGCTTGTATAAATTACATTGAGTCACACCTAAAGAGGACTGTGATTATTATCCTAGGCCACACTAAAACAGAACTGTGAACATTAGTCTGTGCCACACTAAGATAGAAATGTGAACATTAGCCTGTGCCACACTAAGATAGAACTGTGAATATTAGCCTGTGCCACACTAAGGCATAACTGTGAATATTAGCCGGTGCCAGACTAAGACAGAACTGTTAAAATTAGCCTGTGCCACACTAAGATAGAAATGTGAATATTAGCCTGTGCCGCACTAAGATAGAACTGTGGATATTAGACTGCGTCGCAACCAGAGACGATTGTGAATATCACCTTGGGTCACAACTAAAGAGGACTGTGAATATTAGCCTGTGCCACACTAAGACATAACTGTGAATATTAGCCGGTGCCAGACTAAGATAGAACAGTGAATATTAGCCTTTGTCACACTAAGACATAACTGTGAATATTAGCCGGTGCCAGACTAAGATAGAACAGTGAATATTAGCCTGTGCCACACTACGATAGAACTGTGAATATTAGCCTGTGCCACACTAAGACATAACTGTGAATATTAGCCGGTGCCAGACTAAGATAGAACAGTGAATATTAGCCTGCGCCACACTAAGATAGAACTACAGATATTAGCCTGCATCACATCCAGAGAGGCTTGTATAAATTACATTGAGTCACACCTAAAGAGGACTGTGATTATTATCCTAGGCCACACTAAGACAGAACTGTGAACATTAGTCTGTGCCACACTGAGATAGAAATGTGAACATTAGCCTGTGCCACACTAAGATAGAACTGTGAATATTAGCCTGTGCCACACTAAGGCATAACTGTGAATATTAGCCGGTGCCAGACTAAGACAGAACTGTGAACATTAGCCTGTGCCACACTAAGATAGAAATGTGAATATTAGCCTGTGCCACACTAAGATAGAACTGTGGATATTAGACTGCGTCGCAACCAGATGCGATTGTGAATATCACCTTGGGTCACATCTAAAGAGGACTGTGAATATTAGCTTGTGCCACCCTCAGATAGAACTATGAATATTAGCCTGTGCCACACTAAGACATAACTGTGAATATTAGCCGGTGCCAGACTAAGATAGAACAGTGATTATTAGCCTTTGTCACACTAAGACATAACTGTGAATATTAGCCGGTGCCAGACTAAGATAGAACAGTGAATATTAGCCTGTGCCACACTAAGATAGAACTGTGAATATTAGCCTGTGCCACACTAAGACATAACTGTGAATATTAGCCGGTGCCAGACTAAGATAGAACAGTGAATATTAGCCTGCGCCACACTAAGATAGAACTACGAACATTAGCCGGTGCCAGACTAAGATAGAACAGTGATTATTAGCCTTTGTCACACTAAGACATAACTGTGAATAATAGCCGGTGCCAGACTAAGATAGAACAGTGAATATTAGCCTGTGCCACACTACGATAGAACTGTGAATATTAGCCTGTGCCACACTAAGACACAACTGCAAATACTATTCTGTGCCACACTAAGATACAACTGTGAATATGAGCCTGTGCCACACTAAGACACAACTGTGAATATTAGCCTATGCCACACTAAGACACAAGTGTGAATACTATCCTGTGCCACACTAAGATAGAACTGTGAAAATTAGCCTGTGCAACACTAAGACATAACTGTGAATATTAGCCTATGCCACTCTAATACACAACTGTGAATACTATCCTGTGCCACACTAACATAGAACTGTGAATATTAGCCTGTGCCACACTAAGACACAACTGTGAATACTATCCTGTGCCACATTAAGATAGAACTGTGAATATTGGCCTGTGTCACATTATGATAGAACTGTGAATGTTAGCCTGTGCCACGCTAAGACATAACTGTGAATATTAGCCTGTGCCAGACTAAGATAGAACAGTGAATATTAGCCTGTGCCACACTAAGACATAACTGTCAATATTAGCCGGTGCCAGACTAAGATAGAACAGTGAATATTAGCATGCGCCACACTAAGATAGAATTACGGATATTAGCCTGCATCACATCCAGAGAGGCTTGTATAAATTACATTGAGTCACACCTAAAGAGGACTGTGATTATTATCCTAGGCCACACTAAGACAGAACTGTGAACATTAGTCTGTGCCACACTAAGATAGAAATGTGAACATTAGCCTGTGCCACACTAAGATAGAACTGTGGATATTAGACTGCATCGCAACCAGAGATGATTGTGAATATCACCTTGGGTCACATCTAAATAGGACTGTGAATATTAGCCTGTGCCACACTAAGACACAACTGTGAATACTATCCTGTGCCACACTAAGATAGAACTATGAATATTAGCCTGTGCCACACTAAGACATAACTGTGAATATTAGCCTATGCCACACTAATACACACCTGTGAATACTATCCTGTGCCACACTAACATAGAACTGTGAATATTAGCCTGTGCCACACTAAGTCACAACTGTGAATACTATCCTGTGCCACATTAAGATAGAACTGTGAATATTAGCCTGTGCCACACTATGATAGAACTATGAAAATTAGCCTGTGCAACACTAAGACATAACTGTGAATATTAGCCTATGCCACACTAAGACACAACTGGGAATACTATCCTGTGCCACACTAACATAGAACTGTGAATATTAGCCTGTGCCACACTAAAACACAACTGTGAATACTATCCTGTGCCACATTAAGATAGAACTGTGAATATTGGCCTGTGCCATACTATGATAGAACTGTGAATATTAGCCTGTGCCACGCTGAGACATAACTGTGAATATTAGCCGGTGCCAGACTAAGATAGAACAGTGAATATTAGCCTGTGCCACACTACGACATAACTGTGAATATTAGCCTATGCCACACTAATACACACCTGTGAATACTATCCCGTGCCACACTAACATAGAACTGTGAATATTAGCCTGTGCCACACTAAGTCACAACTGTGAATACTATCCTGTGCCACATTAAGATAGAACTGTGAATATTAGCCTGTGCCACACTATGATAGAACTATGAAAATTAGCCTGTGCAACACTAAGACATAACTGTGAATATTAGCCTATGCCACACTAAGACACAACTGGGAATACTATCCTGTGCCACACTAACATAGAACTGTGAATATTAGCCTGTGCCACACTAAGACACAACTGTGAATACTATCCTGTGCCACATTAAGATAGTACTGTGAATATTGGCCTGTGCCATACTATGATAGAACTGTGAATATTAGCCTGTGCCACGCTGAGACATAACTGTGAATATTAGCCGGTGCCAGACTAAGATAGAACAGTGAATATTAGCCTGTGCCACACTAAGACATAACTGTGAATATTAGCCGGTGCCAGACTAAGATAGAACAGTGAATATTAGCCTGCGCCACACTAAGATAGAACTACGAATATTAGCCTGTGACACACCAAGACATAACTGTGAATATTAGCCGGTGCCAGACTAAGATAGAACAGTGAATATTAGCATGCGCCACACTAAGATAGAACTACGGATATTAGCCTGCATCACATCCAGAGAGGCTTGTATAAATTACATTGAGTCACACCTAAAGAGGACTGTGATTATTATCCTAGGCCACACTAAAACAGAACTGTGAACATTAGTCTGTGCCACACTAAGATAGAAATGTGAACATTAGCCTGTGCCACACTAAGATAGAACTGTGAATATTAGCCTGTGCCACACTAAGGCATAACTGTGAATATTAGCCGGTGCCAGACTAAGACAGAACTGTGAAAATTAGCCTGTGCCACACTAAGATATAAATGTGAATATTAGCCTGTGCCGCACTAAGATAGAACTGTGGATATTAGACTGCGTCGCAACCAGAGACGATTGTGAATATCACCTTGGGTCACAACTAAAGAGGACTGTGAATATTAGCCTGTGCCACACTAAGACATAACTGTGAATATTAGCCGGTGCCAGACTAAGATAGAACAGTGAATATAGCCTTTGTCACACTAAGACATAACTGTGAATATTAGCCGGTGCCAGACTAAGATAGAACAGTGAATATTAGCCTGTGCCACACTACGATAGAACTGTGAATATTAGCCTGTGCCACACTAAGACATAACTGTGAATATTAGCCGGTGCCAGACTAAGATAGAACAGTGAATATTAGCCTTTGTCACACTAAGACATAACTGTGAATATTAGCCGGTGCCAGACTAAGATAGAACAGTGAATATTAGCGTGTGCCACACTACGACAGAACTGTGAATATTAGCCTGTGCCACACTAAGACACAACTGTGAATACTATCCCGTGCCACACTAACATAGAACTGTGAATATTAGCCTGTGCCACACTACGATAGAACTGTGAAAATTAGCCTGTGCAACACTAAGACATAACTGTGAATATTAGCCTATGCCACTCTAATACACAACTGTGAATACTATCCTGTGCCACACTAACATAGAACTGTGAATATTAGCCTGTGCCACACTAAGACACAACTGTGAATACTATCCTGTGCCACACTAAGACATAACTGTCAATATTAGCCGGTGCCAGACTAAGATAGAACAGTGAATATTAGCCTGTGCCACACCAAGACATAACTGTGAATATTAGCCGGTGCCAGACTAAGATAGAACAGTGAATATTAGCATGCGCCACACTAAGATAGAATTACGGATATTAGCCTGCATCACATCCAGAGAGGCTTGTATAAATTACATTGAGTCACACCTAAAGAGGACTGTGATTATTATCCTAGGCCACACTAAGACAGAATTGTGAACATTAGTCTGTGCCACACTGAGATAGAAATGTGAACATTAGCCTGTGCCACACTAAGATAGAACTGTGGATATTAGACTGCATCGCAACCAGAGATGATTGTGAATATCACCTTGGGTCACATCTAAATAGGACTGTGAATATTAGCCTGTGCCACACTAAGACACAACTGTGAATACTATCCTGTGCCACACTAAGATAGAACTATGAATATTAGCCTGTGCCACACTACGACATAACTGTGAATATTAGCCTATGCCACACTAATACACACCTGTGAATACTATCCCGTGCCACACTAACATAGAACTGTGAATATTAGCCTGTGCCACACTAAGTCACAACTGTGAATACTATCCTGTGCCACATTAAGATAGAACTGTGAATATTAGCCTGTGCCACACTATGATAGAACTATGAAAATTAGCCTGTGCAACACTAAGACATAACTGTGAATATTAGCCTATGCCACACTAAGACACAACTGGGAATACTATCCTGTGCCACACTAACATAGAACTGTGAATATTAGCCTGTGCCACACTAAGACACAACTGTGAATACTATCCTGTGCCACATTAAGATAGTACTGTGAATATTGGCCTGTGCCATACTATGATAGAACTGTGAATATTAGCCTGTGCCACGCTGAGACATAACTGTGAATATTAGCCGGTGCCAGACTAAGATAGAACAGTGAATATTAGCCTGTGCCACACTAAGACATAACTGTGAATATTAGCCGGTGCCAGACTAAGATAGAACAGTGAATATTAGCCTGCGCCACACTAAGATAGAACTACGAATATTAGCCTGTGACACACCAAGACATAACTGTGAATATTAGCCGGTGCCAGACTAAGATAGAACAGTGAATATTAGCATGCGCCACACTAAGATAGAACTACGGATATTAGCCTGCATCACATCCAGAGAGGCTTGTATAAATTACATTGAGTCACACCTAAAGAGGACTGTGATTATTATCCTAGGCCACACTAAAACAGAACTGTGAACATTAGTCTGTGCCACACTAAGATAGAAATGTGAACATTAGCCTGTGCCACACTAAGATAGAACTGTGAATATTAGCCTGTGCCACACTAAGGCATAACTGTGAATATTAGCCGGTGCCAGACTAAGACAGAACTGTGAAAATTAGCCTGTGCCACACTAAGATATAAATGTGAATATTAGCCTGTGCCGCACTAAGATAGAACTGTGGATATTAGACTGCGTCGCAACCAGAGACGATTGTGAATATCACCTTGGGTCACAACTAAAGAGGACTGTGAATATTAGCCTGTGCCACACTAAGACATAACTGTGAATATTAGCCGGTGCCAGACTAAGATAGAACAGTGAATATAGCCTTTGTCACACTAAGACATAACTGTGAATATTAGCCGGTGCCAGACTAAGATAGAACAGTGAATATTAGCCTGTGCCACACTACGATAGAACTGTGAATATTAGCCTGTGCCACACTAAGACATAACTGTGAATATTAGCCGGTGCCAGACTAAGATAGAACAGTGAATATTAGCCTGCGCCACACTAAGATAGAACTACGAATATTAGCTCGTGCCACACTAAGACATAAGTGTGAATATTAGCCGGTGCCAGACTAAGATAGAACAGTGAATATTAGCCTGCGCCACACTAAGATAGAACTACAGATATTAGCCTGCATCACATCCAGAGAGGCTTGTATAAATTACATTGAGTCACACCTAAAGAGGACTGTGATTATTATCCTAGGCCACACTAAGACAGAACTGTGAACATTAGTCTGTGCCACACTAAGATAGAAATGTGAACATTAGCCTGTGCCACACTAAGATAGAACTGTGAATATTAGCCTGTGCCACACTAAGGCATAACTGTGAATATTAGCCGGTGCCAGACTAAGACAGAACTGTGAACATTAGCCTGTGCCACACTAAGATAGAAATGTGAATATTAGCCTGTGCCGCACTAAGATAGAACTGTGGATATTAGACTGCGTCGCAACCAGATGCGATTGTGAATATCACCTTGGGTCACATCTAAAGAGGACTGTGAATATTAGCTTGTGCCACCTTCAGATAGAACTATGAATATTAGCCTGTGCCACACTAAGACATAACTGTGAATATTAGCCGGTGCCAGACTAAGATAGAACAGTGAATATTAGCCTGTGCCACACTACGATAGAACTGTGAATATTAGCCTGTGCCACACTAAGACATAAATGTGAATATTAGCCGGTGCCAGACTAAGATAGAACAGTGAATATTAGCCTGCGCCACACTAAGATAGAACTACGAACACTAGCCGGTGCCAGACTAAGATAGAACAGTGATTATTAGCCTTTGTCACACTAAGACATAACTGTGAATATTAGCCGGTGCCAGACTAAGATAGAACAGTGAATATTAGCCTGTGCCACACTACGATAGAACTGTGAATATTAGCCTGTGCCACACTAAGACATAACTGTGAATATTAGCCGGTGCCAGACTAAGATAGAACAGTGATTATTAGCCTTTGTCACACTAAGACATAACTGTGAATATTAGCCGGTGCCAGACTAAGATAGAACAGTGAATATTAGCCTGTGCCACACTACGATAGAACTGTGAATATTAGCCTGTGCCACACTAAGACACAACTGCAAATACTATTCTGTGCCACACTAAGATACAACTGTGAATATGAGCCTGTGCCACACTAAGACACAACTGTGAATATTAGCCTATGCCACACTAAGACACAAGTGTGAATACTATCCTGTGCCACACTAAGATAGAACTGTGAATATTAGCCTGTGTCACACTAAGACATAACTTTGAATATTAGCCTATGCCAAACTAATACACACGTGTGAATACTATCCCGTGCCACACTAACATAGAACTGTAAATATTAGCCTGTGCCACACTACGATAGAACTGTGAAAATTAGCCTGTGCAACACTAAGACATAACTGTGAATATTAGCCTATGCCACACTAATACACAACTGTGAATACTATCCTGTGCCACACTAACATAGAACTGTGAATATTAGCCTGTGCCACACTAAGACACAACTGTGAATACTATCCTGTGCCACATTAAGATAGAACTGTGAATATTGGCCTGTGTCACATTATGATAGAACTGTGAATGTTAGCCTGTGCCACGCTAAGACATAACTGTGAATATTAGCCGGTGCCAGACTAAGATAGAACAGTGAATATTAGCCTGTGCCACACTAAGACATAACTGTCAATATTAGCCGGTGCCAGACTAAGATAGAACAGTGAATATTAGCCTGCGCCACACTAAGATAGAACTACGAATATTAGCCTGTGCCACACCAAGACATAACTGTGAATATTAGCCGGTGCCAGACTAAGATAGAACAGTGAATATTAGCATGCGCCACACTAAGATAGAATTACGGATATTAGCCTGCATCACATCCAGAGAGGCTTGTATAAATTACATTGAGTCACACCTAAAGAGGACTGTGATTATTATTCTAGGCCACACTAAGACAGAACTGTGAACATTAGTCTGTGCCACACTAAGATAGAAATGTGAACATTAGCCTGTGCCACACTAAGATAGAACTGTGAATATTAGCCTGTGCCACACTAAGGCATAACTGTGAATATTAGCCGGTGCCAGACTAAGACAGAACTGTGAACATTAGACTGTGCCACACTAAGATAGAAATGTGAACATTAGCCTGTGCCACACTAAGATAGAAATGTGAATATTAGCCTGTGCCACCAATAAGATAGAACTGTGGATATTAGACTGCGTCGCAACCAGAGACGATTGTGAATACCACCTTGGGTCACATCTAAAGAGGACTGTGAATATTAGCCGGTGCCAGACTAAGATAGAACAGTGAATATTAGCCTTTGTCACACTAAGACATAACTGTTAATGTTAGCCGGTGCCAGACTAAGATAGAACAGTGAATATTAGCCTGTGCCACACTACGATAGAACTGTGAATATTAGCCTGTGCCACACTAAGACATAACTGTGAATATTAGCCGGTGCCAGACTAAGATAGAACAGTGAATATTAGCCTGTGCCACACTAAGACATAACTGTAAATATTAGCCGGTGCCAGACTAAGATAGGACAGTGAATATTAGCCTGTGCCACACTAAGATAGAACTACGAATATTAGCCTGTGCCACACTAAGACATAACTGTGAATATTAGCCGGTGCCAGACTAATATAGAACAGTGAATATTAGCCTGTGCCACACTACGATAGAACTGTGAATATTAGCCTGTGCCACACTAAGACACAACTGCGAATACTATTCTGTGCCACACTAAGATAGAACTGTGAATATGAGCCTGTGCCACACTAAGACACAACTGTGAATATTACCCGATGCCAGACTAAGACAGAACTGTGAACATTAGCCTGTGCCACACTAAGATAGAACTGTGGATATTAGACTGCATCGCAACCAGAGATGATTGTGAATATCACCTTGGGTCACATCTAAATAGGACTGTGAATATTAGCCTGTGCCACACTAAGACACAACACTGAACACTATCCTGTGCCACACTAAGATAGAACTATGAATATTAGCCTGTGCCACACTAAGACATAACTGTGAATATTAGCCTATGCCACACTAATACACACCTGTGAATACTATCCCGTGCCACACTAACATAGAACTGTGAATATTAGCCTGTGCCACACTAAGTCAACACTGTGAATACTATCCTGTGCCACATTAAGATAGAACTGTGAATATTGGCCTGTGTCACATTATGATAGAACTGTGAATGTTAGCCTGTGCCACGCTAAGACATAACTGTGAATATTAGCCGGTGCCAGACTAAGATAGAACAGTGAATATTAGCCTGTGCCACACTAAGACATAACTGTCAATATTAGCCGGTGCCAGACTAAGATAGAACAGTGAATATTAGCCTGCGCCACACTAAGATAGAACTACGAATATTAGCCTGTGCCACACCAAGACATAACTGTGAATATTAGCCGGTGCCAGACTAAGATAGAACAGTGAATATTAGCATGCGCCACACTAAGATAGAATTACGGATATTAGCCTGCATCACATCCAGAGAGGCTTGTATAAATTACATTGAGTCACACCTAAAGAGGACTGTGATTATTATTCTAGGCCACACTAAGACAGAACTGTGAACATTAGTCTGTGCCACACTAAGATAGAAATGTGAACATTAGCCTGTGCCACACTAAGATAGAACTGTGAATATTAGCCTGTGCCACACTAAGGCATAACTGTGAATATTAGCCGGTGCCAGACTAAGACAGAACTGTGAACATTAGACTGTGCCACACTAAGATAGAAATGTGAACATTAGCCTGTGCCACACTAAGATAGAAATGTGAATATTAGCCTGTGCCACCAATAAGATAGAACTGTGGATATTAGACTGCGTCGCAACCAGAGACGATTGTGAATACCACCTTGGGTCACATCTAAAGAGGACTGTGAATATTAGCCGGTGCCAGACTAAGATAGAACAGTGAATATTAGCCTTTGTCACACTAAGACATAACTGTTAATGTTAGCCGGTGCCAGACTAAGATAGAACAGTGAATATTAGCCTGTGCCACACTACGATAGAACTGTGAATATTAGCCTGTGCCACACTAAGACATAACTGTGAATATTAGCCGGTGCCAGACTAAGATAGAACAGTGAATATTAGCCTGTGCCACACTAAGACATAACTGTAAATATTAGCCGGTGCCAGACTAAGATAGGACAGTGAATATTAGCCTGTGCCACACTAAGATAGAACTACGAATATTAGCCTGTGCCACACTAAGACATAACTGTGAATATTAGCCGGTGCCAGACTAATATAGAACAGTGAATATTAGCCTGTGCCACACTACGATAGAACTGTGAATATTAGCCTGTGCCACACTAAGACACAACTGCGAATACTATTCTGTGCCACACTAAGATAGAACTGTGAACATTAGCCTGTGCCACACTAAGATAGAACTGTGGATATTAGACTGCATCGCAACCAGAGATGATTGTGAATATCACCTTGGGTCACATCTAAATAGGACTGTGAATATTAGCCTGTGCCACACTAAGACACAACACTGAACACTATCCTGTGCCACACTAAGATAGAACTATGAATATTAGCCTGTGCCACACTAAGACATAACTGTGAATATTAGCCTATGCCACACTAATACACACCTGTGAATACTATCCCGTGCCACACTAACATAGAACTGTGAATATTAGCCTGTGCCACACTAAGTCAACACTGTGAATACTATCCTGTGCCACATTAAGATAGAACTGTGAATATTAGCCTGTGCCATACTATGATAGAACTGTGAAAATTAGCCTGTGCAACACTAAGACATAACTGTGAATATTAGCCTATGCCACACTAAGACACAACTGGGAATACTATCCTGTGCCACACTAACATAGAACTGTGAATATTAGCCTGTGCCACACTAAGACACAACTGTGAATACTATCCTGTGCCACATTAAGATAGAACTGTGAATATTGGCCTGTGCCATACTATGATAGAACTGTGAATATTAGCCTGTGCCACGCTAAGACATAACTGTGAATATTAGCCGGTGCCAGACTAAGATAGAACAGTGAATATTAGCCTGTGCCACACTAAGACATAACTGTGAATATTAGCCGGTGCCAGACTAAGATAGAACAGTGAATATTAGCCTGCGCCACACTAAGATAGAACTACAAATATTAGCCTGTGCCACACTAAGACATAACTGTGAATATTAGCCGGTGCCAGACTAAGATAGAACAGTGAATATTAGCCTGCGCCACACTAAGATAGAACTACAGATATTAGCCTGCATCTCATCCAGAGAGGCTTGTATAAATTACATTGAGTCACACCTAAAGAGGACTGTGACTATTAGCCTAGTCCACACTAAGACAGAACTGTGAACATTAGCCTGTGCCAAACTAAGATAGAAATGTGAATATTAGCCTGTGCCACACTAAGATAGAACTGTGGATATTAGACTGCATCGCAACCAGAGATGATTGTGAATATCACCTTGGGTCACATCTAAATAGGACTGTGAATATTAGCCTGTGCCGCACGAAGATAGAACTGTGAATATTAGCCTGTGCCACACTAAGACATAACTGTGAATATTAGCCGGTGCCAGACTAAGATAGAACAGTGAATATTAGCCTTTGTCACACTAAGACATAACTGTGAATATTAGCCGGTGCCAGACTAAGATAGAACAGTGAATATTAGCGTGTGCCACACTACGACAGAACTGTGAATATTAGCCTGTGCCACACTAAGACATAACTGTGAATATTAGCCGGTGCCAGACTAATATAGAACAGTGAATATTAGCCTGTGCCACACTACGATAGAACTGTGAATATTAGCCTGTGCCACACTAAGACACAACTGCGAATACTATTCTGTGCCATACTAAGATAGAACTGTGAATATGAGCCTGTGCCACACTAAGACACAACTGTGAATATTACCCGATGCCAGACTAAGACAGAACTGTGAACATTAGCCTGTGCCACACTAAGATAGAAATGTGAATATTAGCCTGTGCCACACTAAGATAGAACTGTGGATATTAAACTGCATCGCAACCAGAGATGATTGTGAATATCACCTTGGGTCACATCTAAATAGGACTGTGAATATTAGCCTGTGCCACACTAAGACACAACTGTGAATACTATCCTGTGCCAGACTAAGATAGAACAGTGAATATTAGCCTGCGCCACACTAAGATAGAACTACAGATATTAGCCTGCATCACATCCAGAGAGGCTTGTATAAATTACATTGAGTCACACCTAAAGAGGACTGTGATTATTAGCCTAGTCCACACTAAGACAGAACTGTGAACATTAGCCTGTGCCAAACTAAGATAGAAATGTGAATATTAGCCTGTGCCACACTAAGATAGAACTGTGGATATTAGACTGCATCGCAACCAGAGATGATTGTGAATATCACCTTGGGTCACATCTAACTAGGACTGTGAATATTAGCCTGTGCCGCACGAAGATAGAACTGTGAATATTAGCCTGTGCCACACTAAGACATAACTGTGAATATTAGCCGGTGCCAGACTAAGATAGAACAGTGAATATTAGCCTTTGTCACACTAAGACATAACTGTGAATATTAGCCGGTGCCAGACTAAGATAGAACAGTGAATATTAGCCTGTGCCACACTACGACAGAACTGTGAATATTAGCCTGTGCCACACTAAGACATAACTGTGAATATTAGCCGGTGCCAGACTAATATAGAACAGTGAATATTAGCATGTGCCACACTACGATAGAACTGTGAATATTAGCCTGTGCCACACTAAGACACAACTGCGAATACTATTCTGTGCCACACTAAGATAGAACTGTGAATATGAGCCTGTGCCACACTAAGACACAACTGTGAATATTACCCGATGCCAGACTAAGACAGAACTGTGAACATTAGCCTGTGCCACACTAAGATAGAAATGTGAATATTAGCCTGTGCCACACTAAGATAGAACTGTGGATATTAGCCTGCATCACATCCAGAGAGGCTTGTATAAATTACATTGAGTCACACCTAAAGAGGACTGTGATTATTATCCTAGGCCACACTAAAACAGAACTGTGAACATTAGTCTGTGCCACACTAAGATAGAAATGTGAACATTAGCCTGTGCCACACTAAGATAGAACTGTGAATATTAGCCTGTGCCACACTAAGGCATAACTGTGAATATTAGCCAGTGCCAGACTAAGACAGAACTGTTAAAATTAGCCTGTGCCACACTAAGATAGAAATGTGAATATTAGCCTGTGCCGCACTAAGATAGAACTGTGGATATTAGACTGCGTCGCAACCAGAGACGATTGTGAATATCACCTTGGGTCACAACTAAAGAGGACTGTGAATATTAGCCTGTGCCACACTAAGACATAACTGTGAATATTAGCCGGTGCCAGACTAAGATAGAACAGTGAATATTAGCCTTTGTCACACTAAGACATAACTGTGAATATTAGCCGGTGCCAGACTAAGATAGAACAGTGAATATTAGCCTGCGCCACACTAAGATAGAACTACAGATATTAGCCTGCATCACATCCAGAGAGGCTTGTATAAATTACATTGAGTCACACCTAAAGAGGACTGTGATTATTATCCTAGGCCACACTAAGACAGAACTGTGAACATTAGTCTGTGCCACACTGAGATAGAAATGTGAACATTAGCCTGTGCCACACTAAGATAGAACTGTGAATATTAGCCTGTGCCACACTAAGGCATAACTGTGAATATTAGCCGGTGCCAGACTAAGACAGAACTGTGAACATTAGCCTGTGCCACACTAAGATAGAAATGTGAATATTAGCCTGTGCCGCACTAAGATAGAACTGTGGATATTAGACTGCGTCGCAACCAGATGCGATTGTGAATATCACCTTGGGTCACATCTAAAGAGGACTGTGAATATTAGCTTGTGCCACCCTCAGATAGAACTATGAATATTAGCCTGTGCCACACTAAGACATAACTGTGAATATTAGCCGGTGCCAGACTAAGATAGAACAGTGATTATTAGCCTTTGTCACACTAAGACATAACTGTGAATATTAGCCGGTGCCAGACTAAGATAGAACAGTGAATATTAGCCTGTGCCACACTAAGATAGAACTGTGAATATTAGCCTGTGCCACACTAAGACATAACTGTGAATATTAGCCGGTGCCAGACTAAGATAGAACAGTGAATATTAGCCTGCGCCACACTAAGATAGAACTACGAACATTAGCCGGTGCCAGACTAAGATAGAACAGTGATTATTAGCCTTTGTCACACTAAGACATAACTGTGAATAATAGCCGGTGCCAGACTAAGATAGAACAGTGAATATTAGCCTGTGCCACACTACGATAGAACTGTGAATATTAGCCTGTGCCACACTAAGACACAACTGCAAATACTATTCTGTGCCACACTAAGATACAACTGTGAATATGAGCCTGTGCCACACTAAGACACAACTGTGAATATTAGCCTATGCCACACTAAGACACAAGTGTGAATACTATCCTGTGCCACACTAAGATAGAACTGTGAAAATTAGCCTGTGCAACACTAAGACATAACTGTGAATATTAGCCTATGCCACTCTAATACACAACTGTGAATACTATCCTGTGCCACACTAACATAGAACTGTGAATATTAGCCTGTGCCACACTAAGACACAACTGTGAATACTATCCTGTGCCACATTAAGATAGAACTGTGAATATTGGCCTGTGTCACATTATGATAGAACTGTGAATGTTAGCCTGTGCCACGCTAAGACATAACTGTGAATATTAGCCTGTGCCAGACTAAGATAGAACAGTGAATATTAGCCTGTGCCACACTAAGACATAACTGTCAATATTAGCCGGTGCCAGACTAAGATAGAACAGTGAATATTAGCATGCGCCACACTAAGATAGAATTACGGATATTAGCCTGCATCACATCCAGAGAGGCTTGTATAAATTACATTGAGTCACACCTAAAGAGGACTGTGATTATTATCCTAGGCCACACTAAGACAGAACTGTGAACATTAGTCTGTGCCACACTAAGATAGAAATGTGAACATTAGCCTGTGCCACACTAAGATAGAACTGTGGATATTAGACTGCATCGCAACCAGAGATGATTGTGAATATCACCTTGGGTCACATCTAAATAGGACTGTGAATATTAGCCTGTGCCACACTAAGACACAACTGTGAATACTATCCTGTGCCACACTAAGATAGAACTATGAATATTAGCCTGTGCCACACTAAGACATAACTGTGAATATTAGCCGGTGCCAGACTAAGATAGAACAGTGAATATTAGCCTGTGCCACACTAAGATAGAACTGTGAATATTAGCCTGTGCCACACTAAGACATAACTGTGAATATTAGCCGGTGCCAGACTAAGATAGAACAGTGAATATTAGCCTGCGCCACACTAAGATAGAACTACGAACATTAGCCGGTGCCAGACTAAGACAGAACTGTGAACATTAGCCTGTGCCACACTAAGATAGAAATGTGAATATTAGCCTGTGCCGCACTAAGATAGAACTGTGGATATTAGACTGCGTCGCAACCAGATGCGATTGTGAATATCACCTTGGGTCACATCTAAAGAGGACTGTGAATATTAGCTTGTGCCACCCTCAGATAGAACTATGAATATTAGCCTGTGCCACACTAAGACATAACTGTGAATATTAGCCGGTGCCAGACTAAGATAGAACAGTGATTATTAGCCTTTGTCACACTAAGACATAACTGTGAATATTAGCCGGTGCCAGACTAAGATAGAACAGTGAATATTAGCCTGTGCCACACTAAGATAGAAATGTGAATATTAGCCTGTGCCACACTAAGACATAACTGTGAATATTAGACGGTGCCAGACTAAGATAGAACAGTGAATATTAGCCTGCGCCACACTAAGATAGAACTACGAACATTAGCCGGTGCCAGACTAAGATAGAACAGTGATTATTAGCCTTTGTCACACTAAGACATAACTGTGAATAATAGCCGGTGCCAGACTAAGATAGAACAGTGAATATTAGCCTGTGCCACACTACGATAGAACTGTGAATATTAGCCTGTGCCACACTAAGACACAACTGCAAATACTATTCTGTGCCACACTAAGATACAACTGTGAATATGAGCCTGTGCCACACTAAGACACAACTGTGAATATTAGCCTATGCCACACTAAGACACAAGTGTGAATACTATCCTGTGCCACACTAAGATAGAACTGTGAAAATTAGCCTGTGCAACACTAAGACATAACTGTGAATATTAGCCTATGCCACTCTAATACACAACTGTGAATACTATCCTGTGCCACACTAACATAGAACTGTGAATATTAGCCTGTGCCACACTAAGACACAACTGTGAATACTATCCTGTGCCACATTAAGATAGAACTGTGAATATTGGCCTGTGTCACATTATGATAGAACTGTGAATGTTAGCCTGTGCCACGCTAAGACATAACTGTGAATATTAGCCTGTGCCAGACTAAGATAGAACAGTGAATATTAGCCTGTGCCACACTAAGACATAACTGTCAATATTAGCCGGTGCCAGACTAAGATAGAACAGTGAATATTAGCATGCGCCACACTAAGATAGAATTACGGATATTAGCCTGCATCACATCCAGAGAGGCTTGTATAAATTACATTGAGTCACACCTAAAGAGGACTGTGATTATTATCCTAGGCCACACTATGACAGAACTGTGAACATTAGTCTGTGCCACACTAAGATAGAAATGTGAACATTAGCCTGTGCCACACTAAGATAGAACTGTGGATATTAGACTGCATCGCAACCAGAGATGATTGTGAATATCACCTTGGGTCACATCTAAATAGGACTGTGAATATTAGCCTGTGCCACACTAAGACACAACTGTGAATACTATCCTGTGCCACACTAAGATAGAACTATGAATATTAGCCTGTGCCACACTAAGACATAACTGTGAATATTAGCCTATGCCACACTAATACACACCTGTGAATACTATCCCGTGCCACACTAACATAGAACTGTGAATATTAGCCTGTGCCACACTAAGTCACAACTGTGAATACTATCCTGTGCCACATTAAGATAGAACTGTGAATATTAGCCTGTGCCACACTATGATAGAACTATGAAAATTAGCCTGTGCAACACTAAGACATAACTGTGAATATTAGCCTATGCCACACTAAGACACAACTGGGAATACTATCCTGTGCCACACTAACATAGAACTGTGAATATTAGCCTGTGCCACACTAAAACACAACTGTGAATACTATCCTGTGCCACATTAAGATAGAACTGTGAATATTGGCCTGTGCCATACTATGATAGAACTGTGAATATTAGCCTGTGCCACGCTGAGACATAACTGTGAATATTAGCCGGTGCCAGACTAAGATAGAACAGTGAATATTAGCCTGTGCCACACTAAGACATAATTGTGAATATTAGCCGGTGCCAGACTAAGATAGAACAGTGAATATTAGCCTGCGCCACACTAAGATAGAACTACGAATATTAGCCTGTGACACACCAAGACATAACTGTGAATATTAGCCGGTGCCAGACTAAGATAGAACAGTGAATATTAGCATGCGTCACACTAAGATAGAACTACGGATATTAGCCTGCATCACATCCAGAGAGGCTTGTATAAATTACATTGAGTCACACCTAAAGAGGACTGTGATTATTATCCTAGGCCACACTAAAACAGAAATGTGAACATTAGCCTGTGCCACACTAAGATAGAAATGTGAACATTAGCCTGTGCCACACTAAGATAGAACTGTGAATATTAGCCGGTGCCAGACTAAGACAGAACTGTGAAAATTAGCCTGTGCCACACTAAGATAGAAATGTGAATATTAGCCTGTGCCGCACTAAGACATAACTGTGAATATTAGCCGTGCCAGACTAAGATAGAACAGTGAATATAGCCTTTGTCACACTAAGACATAACTGTGAATATTAGCCGGTGCCAGACTAAGATAGAACAGTGAATATTAGCCTGTGCCACACTACGATAGAACTGTGAATATTAGCCTGTGCCACACTAAGACATAACTGTGAATATTAGCCGGTGCCAGACTAAGATAGAACAGTGAATATTAGCCTGCGCCACACTAAGATAGAACTACAGATATTAGCCTGCATCACATCCAGAGAGGCTTGTATAAATTACATTGAGTCACACCTAAAGAGGACTGTGATTATTATCCTAGGCCACACTAAGACAGAACTGTGAACATTAGTCTGTGCCACACTAAGATAGAAATGTGAACATTAGCCTGTGCCACACTAAGATAGAACTGTGAATATTAGCCTGTGCCACACTAAGGCATAACTGTGAATATTAGCCGGTGCCAGACTAAGACAGAACTGTGAACATTAGCCTGTGCCACACTAAGATAGAAATGTGAATATTAGCCTGTGCCGCACTAAGATAGAACTGTGGATATTAGACTGCGTCGCAACCAGATGCGATTGTGAATATCACCTTGGGTCACATCTAAAGAGGACTGTGAATATTAGCTTGTGCCACCTTCAGATAGAACTATGAATATTAGCCTGTGCCACACTAAGACATAACTGTGAATATTAGCCGGTGCCAGACTAAGATAGAACAGTGATTATTAGCCTTTGTCACACTAAGACATAACTGTGAATATTAGCCGGTGCCAGACTAAGATAGAACAGTGAATATTAGCCTGTGCCACACTACGATAGAACTGTGAATATTAGCCTGTGCCACACTAAGACATAACTGTGAATATTAGCCGGTGCCAGACTAAGATAGAACAGTGAATATTAGCCTGCGCCACACTAAGATAGAACTACGAACACTAGCCGGTGCCAGACTAAGATAGAACAGTGATTATTAGCCTTTGTCACACTAAGACATAACTGTGAATATTAGCCGGTGCCAGACTAAGATAGAACAGTGAATATTAGCCTGTGCCACACTACGATAGAACTGTGAATATTAGCCTGTGCCACACTAAGACACAACTGCAAATACTATTCTGTGCCACACTAAGATACAACTGTGAATATGAGCCTGTGCCACACTAAGACACAACTGTGAATATTAGCCTATGCCACACTAAGACACAAGTGTGAATACTATCCTGTGCCACACTAAGATAGAACTGTGAATATTAGCCTGTGTCACACTAAGACATAACTGTGAATATTAGCCTATGCCACACTACGATAGAACTGTGAAAATTAGCCTGTGCAACACTAAGACATAACTGTGAATATTAGCCTATGCCACACTAATACACACCTGTGAATACTATCCCGTGCCACACTAACATAGAACTGTGAATATTAGCCTGTGCCACACTACGATAGAACTGTGAAAATTAGCCTGTGCAACACTAAGACATAACTGTGAATATTAGCCTATGCCACACTAATACACAACTGTGAATACTATCCTGTGCCACACTAACATAGAACTGTGAATATTAGCCTGTGCCACACTAAGACACAACTGTGAATACTATCCTGTGCCACATTAAGATAGAACTGTGAATATTGGCCTGTGTCACATTATGATAGAACTGTGAATGTTAGCCTGTGCCACGCTAAGACATAACTGTGAATATTAGCCGGTGCCAGACTAAGATAGAATAGTGAATATTAGCCTGTGCCACACTAAGACATAACTGTCAATATTAGCCGGTGCCAGACTAAGATAGAACAGTGAGTATTAGCCTGCGCCACACTAAGATAGAACTACGAATATTAGCCTGTGCCACACCAAGACATAACTGTGAATATTAGCCGGTGCCAGACTAAGATAGAACAGTGAATATTAGCATGCGCCACACTAAGATAGAATTAAGGATATTAGCCTGCATCACATCCAGAGAGGCTTGTATAAATTACATTGAGTCACACCTAAAGAGGACTGTGATTATTATTCTAGGCCACACTAAGACAGAACTGTGAACATTAGTCTGTGCCACACTAAGATAGAAATGTGAACATTAGCCTGTGCCACACTAAGATAGAACTGTGAATATTAGCCTGTGCCACACTAAGGCATAACTGTGAATATTAGCCGGTGCCAGACTAAGACAGAACTGTGAACATTAGACTGTGCCACACTAAGATAGAAATGTGAACATTAGCCTGTGCCACACTAAGATAGAAATGTGAATATTAGCCTGTGCCGCAATAAGATAGAACTGTGGATATTAGACTGCGTCGCAACCAGAGACGATTGTTAATATCACCTTGGGTCACATCTAAAGAGGACTGTGAATATTAGCCGGTGCCAGACTAAGATAGAACAGTGAATATTAGCCTTTGTCACACTAAGACATAACTGTTAATGTTAGCCGGTGCCAGACTAAGATAGAACAGTGAATATTAGCCTGTGCCACACTACGATAGAACTGTGAATATTAGCCTGTGCCACACTCAGACATAACTGTGAATATTAGCCGGTGCCAGACTAAGATAGAACAGTGAATATTAGCCTGTGCCACACTAAGACATAACTGTAAATATTAGCCGGTGCCAGACTAAGATAGAACAGTGAATATTAGCCTGTGCCACACTAAGATAGAACTATGAATATTAGCCTGTGCCACACTAAGACATAACTGTGAATATTAGCCGGTGCCAGACTAATATAGAACAGTGAATATTAGCCTGTGCCACACTACGATAGAACTGTGAATATTAGCCTGTGCCACACTAAGACACAACTGCGAATACTATTCTGTGCCACACTAAGATAGAACTGTGAATATGAGCCTGTGCCACACTAAGACACAACTGTGAATATTACCGGATGCCAGACTAAGACAGAACTGTGAACATTAGCCTGTGCCACACTAAGATAGAAATGTGAATATTAGCCTGTGCCACACTAAGATAGAACTGTGGATATTAGACTGCATCGCAACCAGAGATGATTGTGAATATCACCTTGGGTCACATCTAAATAGGACTGTGAATATTAGCCTGTGCCACACTAAGACACAACACTGAACACTATTCTGTGCCACACTAAGATAGAACTATGAATATTAGCCTGTGCCACACTAAGACATAACTGTGAATATTAGCCTATGCCACACTAATACACACCTGTGAATACTATCCCGTGCCACACTAACATAGAACTGTGAATATTGGCCTGTGCCATACTATGATAGAACTGTGAATATTAGCCTGTGCCACGCTAAGACATAACTGTGAATATTAGCCGGTGCCAGACTAAGATAGAACAGTGAATATTAGCCTTTGTCACACTAAGACATAACTGTTAATGTTAGCCGGTGCCAGACTAAGATAGAACAGTGAATATTAGCCGGTGCCAGACTAAGATAGAACAGTGATTATTAGCCTTTGTCACACTAAGACATAACTGTGAATATTAGCCGGTGCCAGACTAAGATAGAACAGTGAATATTAGCCTGTGCCACACTACGATAGAACTGTGAATATTAGCCTGTGCCACACTAAGACATAACTGTGAATATTAGCCGGTGCCAGACTAAGATAGAACAGTGAATATTAGCCTGCGCCACACTAAGATAGAACTACGAACACTAGCCGGTGCCAGACTAAGATAGAACAGTGATTATTAGCCTTTGTCACACTAAGACATAACTGTGAATATTAGCCGGTGCCAGACTAAGATAGAACAGTGAATATTAGCCTGTGCCACACTACGATAGAACTGTGAATATTAGCCTGTGCCACACTAAGACACAACTGCAAATACTATTCTGTGCCACACTAAGATACAACTGTGAATATGAGCATGTGCCACACTAAGACACAACTGTGAATATTAGCCTATGCCACACTAAGACACAAGTGTGAATACTATCCTGTGCCACACTAAGATAGAACTGTGAATATTAGCCTGTGTCACACTAAGACATAACTGTGAATATTAGCCTATGCCACACTACGATAGAACTGTGAAAATTAGCCTGTGCAACACTAAGACATAACTGTGAATATTAGCCTATGCCACACTAATACACACCTGTGAATACTATCCCGTGCCACACTAACATAGAACTGTGAATATTAGCCTGTGCCACACTACGATAGAACTGTGAAAATTAGCCTGTGCAACACTAAGACATAACTGTGAATATTAGCCTATGCCACACTAATACACAACTGTGAATACTATCCTGTGCCACACTAACATAGAACTGTGAATATTAGCCTGTGCCACACTAAGACACAACTGTGAATACTATCCTGTGCCACATTAAGATAGAACTGTGAATATTGGCCTGTGTCACATTATGATAGAACTGTGAATGTTAGCCTGTGCCACGCTAAGACATAACTGTGAATATTAGCCGGTGCCAGACTAAGATAGAATAGTGAATATTAGCCTGTGCCACACTAAGACATAACTGTCAATATTAGCCGGTGCCAGACTAAGATAGAACAGTGAGTATTAGCCTGCGCCACACTAAGATAGAACTACGAATATTAGCCTGTGCCACACCAAGACATAACTGTGAATATTAGCCGGTGCCAGACTAAGATAGAACAGTGAATATTAGCATGCGCCACACTAAGATAGAATTAAGGATATTAGCCTGCATCACATCCAGAGAGGCTTGTATAAATTACATTGAGTCACACCTAAAGAGGACTGTGATTATTATTCTAGGCCACACTAAGACAGAACTGTGAACATTAGTCTGTGCCACACTAAGATAGAAATGTGAACATTAGCCTGTGCCACACTAAGATAGAACTGTGAATATTAGCCTGTGCCACACTAAGGCATAACTGTGAATATTAGCCGGTGCCAGACTAAGACAGAACTGTGAACATTAGACTGTGCCACACTAAGATAGAAATGTGAACATTAGCCTGTGCCACACTAAGATAGAAATGTGAATATTAGCCTGTGCCACAATAAGATAGAACTGTGGATATTAGACTGCGTCGCAACCAGAGACGATTGTTAATATCACCTTGGGTCACATCTAAAGAGGACTGTGAATATTAGCCGGTGCCAGACTAAGATAGAACAGTGAATATTAGCCTTTGTCACACTAAGACATAACTGTTAATGTTAGCCGGTGCCAGACTAAGATAGAACAGTGAATATTAGCCTGTGCCACACTACGATAGAACTGTGAATATTAGCCTGTGCCACACTCAGACATAACTGTGAATATTAGCCGGTGCCAGACTAAGATAGAACAGTGAATATTAGCCTGTGCCACACTAAGACATAACTGTAAATATTAGCCGGTGCCAGACTAAGATAGAACAGTGAATATTAGCCTGTGCCACACTAAGATAGAACTATGAATATTAGCCAGTGCCACACTAAGACATAACTGTGAATATTAGCCGGTGCCAGACTAATATAGAACAGTGAATATTAGCCTGTGCCACACTACGATAGAACTGTGAATATTAGCCTGTGCCACACTAAGACACAACTGCGAATACTATTCTGTGCCACACTAAGATAGAACTGTGAATATGAGCCTGTGCCACACTAAGACACAACTGTGAATATTACCGGATGCCAGACTAAGACAGAACTGTGAACATTAGCCTGTGCCACACTAAGATAGAAATGTGAATATTAGCCTGTGCCACACTAAGATAGAACTGTGGATATTAGACTGCATCGCAACCAGAGATGATTGTGAATATCACCTTGGGTCACATCTAAATAGGACTGTGAATATTAGCCTGTGCCACACTAAGACACAACACTGAACACTATTCTGTGCCACACTAAGATAGAACTATGAATATTAGCCTGTGCCACACTAAGACATAACTGTGAATATTAGCCTATGCCACACTAATACACACCTGTGAATACTATCCCGTGCCACACTAACATAGAACTGTGAATATTGGCCTGTGCCATACTATGATAGAACTGTGAATATTAGCCTGTGCCACGCTAAGACATAACTGTGAATATTAGCCGGTGCCAGACTAAGATAGAACAGTGAATATTAGCCTTTGTCACACTAAGACATAACTGTTAATGTTAGCCGGTGCCAGACTAAGATAGAACAGTGAATATTAGCCGGTGCCAGACTAAGATAGAACAGTGATTATTAGCCTTTGTCACACTAAGACATAACTGTGAATATTAGCCGGTGCCAGACTAAGATAGAACAGTGAATATTAGCCTGTGCCACACTACGATAGAACTGTGAATATTAGCCTGTGCCACACTAAGACATAACTGTGAATATTAGCCGGTGCCAGACTAAGATAGAACAGTGAATATTAGCCTGCGCCACACTAAGATAGAACTACGAACACTAGCCGGTGCCAGACTAAGATAGAACAGTGATTATTAGCCTTTGTCACACTAAGACATAACTGTGAATATTAGCCGGTGCCAGACTAAGATAGAACAGTGAATATTAGCCTGTGCCACACTACGATAGAACTGTGAATATTAGCCTGTGCCACACTAAGACACAACTGCAAATACTATTCTGTGCCACACTAAGATACAACTGTGAATATGAGCATGTGCCACACTAAGACACAACTGTGAATATTAGCCTATGCCACACTAAGACACAAGTGTGAATACTATCCTGTGCCACACTAAGATAGAACTGTGAATATTAGCCTGTGTCACACTAAGACATAACTGTGAATATTAGCCTATGCCACACTACGATAGAACTGTGAAAATTAGCCTGTGCAACACTAAGACATAACTGTGAATATTAGCCTATGCCACACTAATACACACCTGTGAATACTATCCCGTGCCACACTAACATAGAACTGTGAATATTAGCCTGTGCCACACTACGATAGAACTGTGAAAATTAGCCTGTGCAACACTAAGATATAACTGTGAATATTAGCCTATGCCACACTAATACACAACTGTGAATACTATCCTGTGCCACACTAACATAGAACTGTGAATATTAGCCTGTGCCACACTAAGACACAACTGTGAATACTATCCTGTGCCACATTAAGATAGAACTGTGAATATTGGCCTGTGTCACATTATGATAGAACTGTGAATGTTAGCCTGTGCCACGCTAAGACATAACTGTGAATATTAGCCGGTGCCAGACTAAGATAGAATAGTGAATATTAGCCTGTGCCACACTAAGACATAACTGTCAATATTAGCCGGTGCCAGACTAAGATAGAACAGTGAGTATTAGCCTGCGCCACACTAAGATAGAACTACGAATATTAGCCTGTGCCACACCAAGACATAACTGTGAATATTAGCCGGTGCCAGACTAAGATAGAACAGTGAATATTAGCATGCGCCACACTAAGATAGAATTAAGGATATTAGCCTGCATCACATCCAGAGAGGCTTGTATAAATTACATTGAGTCACACCTAAAGAGGACTGTGATTATTATTCTAGGCCACACTAAGACAGAACTGTGAACATTAGTCTGTGCCACACTAAGATAGAAATGTGAACATTAGCCTGTGCCACACTAAGATAGAACTGTGAATATTAGCCTGTGCCACACTAAGGCATAACTGTGAATATTAGCCGGTGCCAGACTAAGACAGAACTGTGAACATTAGACTGTGCCACACTAAGATAGAAATGTGAACATTAGCCTGTGCCACACTAAGATAGAAATGTGAATATTAGCCTGTGCCGCAATAAGATAGAACTGTGGATATTAGACTGCGTCGCAACCAGAGACGATTGTTAATATCACCTTGGGTCACATCTAAAGAGGACTGTGAATATTAGCCGGTGCCAGACTAAGATAGAACAGTGAATATTAGCCTTTGTCACACTAAGACATAACTGTTAATGTTAGCCGGTGCCAGACTAAGATAGAACAGTGAATATTAGCCTGTGCCACACTACGATAGAACTGTGAATATTAGCCTGTGCCACACTCAGACATAACTGTGAATATTAGCCGGTGCCAGACTAAGATAGAACAGTGAATATTAGCCTGTGCCACACTAAGACATAACTGTAAATATTAGCCGGTGCCAGACTAAGATAGAACAGTGAATATTAGCCTGTGCCACACTAAGATAGAACTATGAATATTAGCCAGTGCCACACTAAGACATAACTGTGAATATTAGCCGGTGCCAGACTAATATAGAACAGTGAATATTAGCCTGTGCCACACTACGATAGAACTGTGAATATTAGCCTGTGCCACACTAAGACACAACTGCGAATACTATTCTGTGCCACACTAAGATAGAACTGTGAATATGAGCCTGTGCCACACTAAGACACAACTGTGAATATTACCGGATGCCAGACTAAGACAGAACTGTGAACATTAGCCTGTGCCACACTAAGATAGAAATGTGAATATTAGCCTGTGCCACACTAAGATAGAACTGTGGATATTAGACTGCATCGCAACCAGAGATGATTGTGAATATCACCTTGGGTCACATCTAAATAGGACTGTGAATATTAGCCTGTGCCACACTAAGACACAACACTGAACACTATTCTGTGCCACACTAAGATAGAACTATGAATATTAGCCTGTGCCACACTAAGACATAACTGTGAATATTAGCCTATGCCACACTAATACACACCTGTGAATACTATCCCGTGCCACACTAACATAGAACTGTGAATATTGGCCTGTGCCATACTATGATAGAACTGTGAATATTAGCCTGTGCCACGCTAAGACATAACTGTGAATATTAGCCGGTGCCAGACTAAGATAGAACAGTGAATATTAGCCTTTGTCACACTAAGACATAACTGTTAATGTTAGCCGGTGCCAGACTAAGATAGAACAGTGAATATTAGCCTGTGCCACACTACGATAGAACTGTGAATATTAGCCTGTGCCACACTCAGACATAACTGTGAATATTAGCCGGTGCCAGACTAAGATAGAACAGTGAATATTAGCCTGTGCCACACTAAGACATAACTGTAAATATTAGCCGGTGCCAGACTAAGATAGAACAGTGAATATTAGCCTGTGCCACACTAAGATAGAACTATGAACATTAGCCTGTGCCACACTAAGACATAACTGTGAATATTAGCCGGTGCCAGACTAATATAGAACAGTGAATATCAGCCTGTGCCACACTACGATAGAACTGTGAATATTAGCCTGTGCCACACTAAGACACAACTGCGAATACTATTCTGTGCCACACTAAGATAGAACTGTGAATATGAGCCTGTGCCACACTAAGACACAACTGTGAATATTACCCGATGCCAGACTAAGACAGAACTGTGAACATTAGCCTGTGCCACACTAAGATAGAAATGTGAATATTAGCCTGTGCCACACTAAGATAGAACTGTGGATATTAGACTGCATCGCAACCAGAGATGATTGTGAATATCACCTTGGGTCACATCTAAATAGGACTGTGAATATTAGCCTGTGCCACACTAAGACACAACACTGAACACTATCATGTGCCACACTAAGATAGAACTATGAATATTAGCCTGTGCCACATTAAGACATAACTGTGAATATTAGCCTATGCCACACTAATACACACCTGTGAATACTATCCCGTGCCACACTAACATAGAACTGTGAATATTGGCCTGTGCCATACTATGATAGAACTGTGAATATTAGCCTGTGCCACACTAAGACATAACTGTGAATATTAGCCGGTGCCAGACTAAGATAGAACAGTGAATATTAGCCTGTGCCACACTAAGACATAACTGTGAATATTAGCCGGTGCCAGACTAAGATAGAACAGTGAATATTAGCCTGCACCACACTAAGATAGAACTACGGATATTAGCCTGCATCACATCCAGAGGGGCTTGTATAAATTACATTGAGTCACACCTAAAGAGGACTGTGATTATTATCCTAGGCCACACTAAAACAGAACTGTGAACATTAGTCTGTGCCACACTAAGATAGAAATGTGAACATTAGCCTGTGCCACACTAAGATAGAACTGTGAATATTAGCCTGTGCCACACTAAGGCATAACTGTGAATATTAGCCGGTGCCAGACTAAGACAGAACTGTGAAAATTAGCCTGTGCCACACTAAGATAGAAATGTGAATATTAGCCTGTGCTGCACTAAGATAGAACTGTGGATATTAGACTGCGTCGCAACCAGAGACGATTGTGAATATCACCTTGGGTCACAACTAAAGAGGACTGTGAATATTAGCCTGTGCCACACTAAGATAGAAATGTGAATATTAGCCTGTGCCACACTAAGATAGAACTGTGAATATTAGCCTGTGCCACACTCAGACATAACTGTGAATATTAGCCGGTGCCAGACTAAGATAGAACAGTGAATATTAGCCTGTGCCACACTAAGACATAACTGTAAATATTAGCCGGTGCCAGACTAAGATAGAACAGTGAATATTAGCCTGTGCCACACTAAGATAGAACTATGAATATTAGCCTGTGCCACACTAAGACATAACTGTGAATATTAGCCGGTGCCAGACTAATATAGAACAGTGAATATTAGCCTGTGCCACACTACGATAGAACTGTGAATATTAGCCTGTGCCACACTAAGACACAACTGCGAATACTATTCTGTGCCACACTAAGATAGAACTGTGAATATGAGCCTGTGCCACACTAAGACACAACTGTGAATATTACCCGATGCCAGACTAAGACAGAACTGTGAACATTAGCCTGTGCCACACTAAGATAGAAATGTGAATATTAGCCTGTGCCACACTAAGATAGAACTGTGGATATTAGACTGCATCGCAACCAGAGATGATTGTGAATATCACCTTGGGTCACATCTAAATAGGACTGTGAATATTAGCCTGTGCCACACTAAGACACAACACTGAACACTATCCTGTGCCACACTAAGATAGAACTATGAATATTAGCCTGTGCCACACTAAGACATAACTGTGAATATTAGCCTATGCCACACTAATACACACCTGTGAATACTATCCCGTGCCACACTAACATAGAACTGTGAATATTGGCCTGTGCCATACTATGATAGAACTGTGAATATTAGCCTGTGCCACGCTAAGACATAACTGTGAATATTAGCCGGTGCCAGACTAAGATAGAACAGTGAATATTAGCCTGTGCCACACTAAGACATAACTGTGAATATTAGCCGGTGCCAGACTAAGATAGAACAGTGAATATTAGCCTGCGCCACACTAAGATAGAACTACGGATATTAGCCTGCATCACATCCAGAGGGGCTTGTATAAATTACATTGAGTCACACCTAAAGAGGACTGTGATTATTATCCTAGGCCACACTAAAACAGAACTGTGAACATTAGTCTGTGCCACACTAAGATAGAAATGTGAACATTAGCCTGTGCCACACTAAGATAGAACTGTGAATATTAGCCTGTGCCACACTAAGGCATAACTGTGAATATTAGCCGGTGCCAGACTAAGACAGAACTGTGAAAATTAGCCTCTGCCACACTAAGATAGAAATGTGAATATTAGCCTGTGCTGCACTAAGATAGAACTGTGGATATTAGACTGCGTCGCAACCAGAGACGATTGTGAATATCACCTTGGGTCACAACTAAAGAGGACTGTGAATATTAGCCTGTGCCACACTAAGACATAACTGTGAATATTAGCCGGTGCCAGACTAAGATAGAACAGTGAATATTAGCCTTTGTCACACTAAGACATAACTGTGAATATTAGCCGGTGCCAGACTAAGATAGAACAGTGAATATTAGCCTGTGCCACACTACGATAGAACTGTAAATATTAGCCTGTGCCACACTAAGACATAACTGTGAATATTAGCCGGTGCCAGACTAAGATAGAACAGTGAATATTAGCCTGCGCCACACTAAGATAAAACTACGAATATTAGCTCGTGCCACACTAAGACATAAGTGTGAATATTAGCCGGTGCCAGACTAAGATAGAACAGTGAATATTAGCCTGCGCCACACTAAGATAGAACTACAGATATTAGCCTGCATCACATCCAGTGAGGCTTGTATAAATTACATTGAGTCACACCTAAAGAGGACTGTGATTATTATCCTAGGACACACTAAGACAGAACTGTGAACATTAGTCTGTGCCACACTAAGATAGAAATGTGAACATTAGCCTGTGCCACACTAAGATAGAACTGTGAATATTAGCCTGTGCCACACTAAGGCATAACTGTGAATATTAGCCGGTGCCAGACTAAGACAGAACTGTGAACATTAGACTGTGCCACACTAAGATAGAAATGTGAATATTAGCCTGTGCCGCACTAAGATAGAACTGTGGATATTAGACTGCGTCGCAACCAGATGCGATTTTGAATATCACCTTGGGTCACATCTAAAGAGGACTGTGAATATTAGCTTGTGCCACCCTAAGATAGAACTATGAATATTAGCCTGTGCCACACTAAGACATAACTGTGAATATTAGCCGGTGCCAGACTAAGATAGAACAGTGAATATTAGCCTGTGCCACACTACGATAGAACTGTGAATATTAGCCTGTGCCACACTAAGACATAACTGTGAATATTAGACGGTGCCAGACTAAGATAGAACAGTGAATATTAGCCTGTGCCACACTAAGATAGAACTACGAACATTAGCCGGTGCCAGACTAAGATAGAACAGTGATTATTAGCCTTTGTCACACTAAGACATAACTGTGAATATTAGCCGGTGCCAGACTAAGATAGAACAGTGAATATTAGCCTGTGCCACACTAAGATACAACTGTGAATATGAGCCTGTGCCACACTAAGACACAACTGTGAATATTAGCCTATGCCACACTAAGACACAAGTGTGAATACTATCCTGTGCCACACTAAGATAGAACTGTGAATATTAGCCTGTGTCACACTAAGACATAACTGTGAATATTAGCCTATGCCACACTAATACACACCTGTGAATACTATCCCGTGCCACACTAACATAGAACTGTGAATATTAGCCTGTGCCACACTACGATAGAACTGTGAAAATTAGCCTGTGCAACACTAAGACATAACTGTGAATATTAGCCTATGCCACACTAAGACACAACTGTGAATACTATCCTGTGCCACACTAACATAGAACTGTGAATATTAGCCTGTGCCACACTAAGACACAACTGTGAATACTATCCTGTGCCACATTAAGATAGAACTGTGAATATTGGCCTGTGTCACATTATGATAGAACTGTGAATGTTAGCCTGTGCCACGCTAAGACATAACTGTGAATATTAGCCGGTGCCAGACTAAGATAGAACAGTGAATATTAGCCTGTGCCACACTAAGACATAACTGTCAATATTAGCCGGTGCCAGACTAAGATAGAACAGTGAATATTAGCCTGTGCCACACCAAGACATAACTGTGAATATTAGCCGGTGCCACACTAAGATAGAAATGTGAATATTAGCCTGTGCCGCAATAAGATAGAACTGTGGATATTAGACTGCGTCGCAACCAGAGACGATTGTGAATATCACCTTGGGTCACATCTAAAGAGGACTGTGAATATTAGCTTGTGCCACCCTAAGATAGAACTATGAATATTAGCCTGTGCCACACTAAGACATAACTGTGAATATTAGCCGGTGCCAGACTAAGATAGAACAGTGAATATTAGCCTGTGCCACACTACGATAGAACTGTGAATATTAGCCTGTGCCACACTAAGACATAACTGTGAATATTAGACGGTGCCAGACTAAGATAGAACAGTGAATATTAGCCTGTGCCACACTAAGATAGAACTACGAACATTAGCCGGTGCCAGACTAAGATAGAACAGTGATTATTAGCCTTTGTCACACTAAGACATAACTGTGAATATTAGCCGGTGCCAGACTAAGATAGAACAGTGAATATTAGCCTGTGCCACACTAAGATACAACTGTGAATATGAGCCTGTGCCACACTAAGACACAACTGTGAATATTAGCCTATGCCACACTAAGACACAAGTGTGAATACTATCCTGTGCCACACTAAGATAGAACTGTGAATATTAGCCTGTGTCACACTAAGACATAACTGTGAATATTAGCCTATGCCACACTAATACACACCTGTGAATACTATCCCGTGCCACACTAACATAGAACTGTGAATATTAGCCTGTGCCACACTACGATAGAACTGTGAAAATTAGCCTGTGCAACACTAAGACATAACTGTGAATATTAGCCTATGCCACACTAAGACACAACTGTGAATACTATCCTGTGCCACACTAACATAGAACTGTGAATATTAGCCTGTGCCACACTAAGACACAACTGTGAATACTATCCTGTGCCACATTAAGATAGAACTGTGAATATTGGCCTGTGTCACATTATGATAGAACTGTGAATGTTAGCCTGTGCCACGCTAAGACATAACTGTGAATATTAGCCGGTGCCAGACTAAGATAGAACAGTGAATATTAGCCTGTGCCACACTAAGACATAACTGTCAATATTAGCCGGTGCCAGACTAAGATAGAACAGTGAATATTAGCCTGTGCCACACCAAGACATAACTGTGAATATTAGCCGGTGCCACACTAAGATAGAAATGTGAATATTAGCCTGTGCCGCAATAAGATAGAACTGTGGATATTAGACTGCGTCGCAACCAGAGACGATTGTGAATATCACCTTGGGTCACATCTAAAGAGGACTGTGAATATTAGCCGGTGCCAGACTAAGATAGAACAGTGAATATTAGCCTTTGTCACACTAAGATATAACTGTTAATGTTAGCCGGTGCCAGACTAAGATAGAACAGTGAATATTAGCCTGTGCCACACTACGATAGAACTGTGAATATTAGCCTGTGCCACACTAAGACATAACTGTGAATATTAGCCGGTGCCAGACTAAGATAGAACAGTGAATATTAGCCTGTGCCACACTAAGACATAACTGTAAATATTAGCCGGTGCCAGACTAAGATAGAACAGTGAATATTAGCCTGTGCCACACTAAGATAGAACTACGAATATTAGCCTGTGCCACACTAAGACATAACTGTGACTATTAGCCGGTGCCAGACTAAGATAGAACAGTGAATATTAGCCTGCGCCACACTAAGATAGAACTACAGATATTAGCCTGCATCACATCCAGAGAGGCTTGTATAAATTACATTGAGTCACACCCAAAGAGGACTGTGATTATTAGCCTAGGCCACACTAAGACAGAACTGTGAACATTAGCCTGTGCCACACTAAGATAGAAATGTGAACATTAGCCTGTGCCACACTAAGATAGAACTGTTAAAATTAGCCTGTGCCACACTAAGGCATAACTGTGAATATTAGCCGGTGCCAGACTAAGACAGAACTGTGAACATTAGACTGTGCCACACTAAGATAGAAATGTGAATATTAGCCTGTGCCGCACTAAGATAGAACTGTGGATATTAGACTGCGTCGCAACCAGATGCGATTTTGAATATCACCTTGGGTCACATCTAAAGAGGACTGTGAATATTAGCTTGTGCCACCCTCAGATAGAACTATGAATATTAGCCTGTGCCACACTAAGACATAACTGTGAATATTAGCCGGTGCCAGACTAAGATAGAACAGTGATTATTAGCCTTTGTCACACTAAGACATAACTGTGAATATTAGCCGGTGCCAGACTAAGATAGAACAGTGAATATTAGCCTGTGCCACACTAAGATAGAACTGTGAATATTAGCCTGTGCCACACTAAGACATAACTGTGAATATTAGCCGGTGCCAGACTAAGATAGAACAGTGAATATTAGCCTGCGCCACACTAAGATAGAACTACGAACATTAGCCGGTGCCAGACTAAGATAGAACAGTGATTATTAGCCTTTGTCACACTAAGACATAACTGTGAATAATAGCCGGTGCCAGACTAAGATAGAACAGTGAATATTAGCCTGTGCCACACTACGATAGAACTGTGAATATTAGCCTGTGCCACACTAAGACACAACTGCAAATACTATTCTGTGCCACACTAAGATACAACTGTGAATATGAGCCTGTGCCACACTAAGACACAACTGTGAATATTAGCCTATGCCACACTAAGACACAAGTGTGAATACTATCCTGTGCCACACTAAGATAGAACTGTGAAAATTAGCCTGTGCAACACTAAGACATAACTGTGAATATTAGCCTATGCCACTCTAATACACAACTGTGAATACTATCCTGTGCCACACTAACATAGAACTGTGAATATTAGCCTGTGCCACACTAAGACACAACTGTGAATACTATCCTGTGCCACATTAAGATAGAACTGTGAATATTGGCCTGTGTCACATTATGATAGAACTGTGAATGTTAGCCTGTGCCACGCTAAGACATAACTGTGAATATTAGCCTGTGCCAGACTAAGATAGAACAGTGAATATTAGCCTGTGCCACACTAAGACATAACTGTCAATATTAGCCGGTGCCAGACTAAGATAGAACAGTGAATATTAGCATGCGCCACACTAAGATAGAATTACGGATATTAGCCTGCATCACATCCAGAGAGGCTTGTATAAATTACATTGAGTCACACCTAAAGAGGACTGTGATTATTATCCTAGGCCACACTAAGACAGAACTGTGAACATTAGTCTGTGCCACACTAAGATAGAAATGTGAACATTAGCCTGTGCCACACTAAGATAGAACTGTGGATATTAGACTGCATCGCAACCAGAGATGATTGTGAATATCACCTTGGGTCACATCTAAATAGGACTGTGAATATTAGCCTGTGCCACACTAAGACACAACTGTGAATACTATCCTGTGCCACACTAAGATAGAACTATGAATATTAGCCTGTGCCACACTAAGACATAACTGTGAATATTAGCCTATGCCACACTAATACACACCTGTGAATACTATCCCGTGCCACACTAACATAGAACTGTGAATATTAGCCTGTGCCACACTAAGTCACAACTGTGAATACTATCCTGTGCCACATTAAGATAGAACTGTGAATATTAGCCTGTGCCACACTATGATAGAACTATGAAAATTAGCCTGTGCAACACTAAGACATAACTGTGAATATTAGCCTATGCCACACTAAGACACAACTGGGAATACTATCCTGTGCCACACTAACATAGAACTGTGAATATTAGCCTGTGCCACACTAAAACACAACTGTGAATACTATCCTGTGCCACATTAAGATAGAACTGTGAATATTGGCCTGTGCCATACTATGATAGAACTGTGAATATTAGCCTGTGCCACGCTGAGACATAACTGTGAATATTAGCCGGTGCCAGACTAAGATAGAACAGTGAATATTAGCCTGTGCCACACTAAGACATAATTGTGAATATTAGCCGGTGCCAGACTAAGATAGAACAGTGAATATTAGCCTGCGCCACACTAAGATAGAACTACGAATATTAGCCTGTGACACACCAAGACATAACTGTGAATATTAGCCGGTGCCAGACTAAGATAGAACAGTGAATATTAGCATGCGTCACACTAAGATAGAACTACGGATATTAGCCTGCATCACATCCAGAGAGGCTTGTATAAATTACATTGAGTCACACCTAAAGAGGACTGTGATTATTATCCTAGGCCACACTAAAATAGAAATGTGAACATTAGCCTGTGCCACACTAAGATAGAAATGTGAACATTAGCCTGTGCCACACTAAGATAGAACTGTGAATATTAGCCGGTGCCAGACTAAGACAGAACTGTGAAAATTAGCCTGTGCCACACTAAGATAGAAATGTGAATATTAGCCTGTGCCGCACTAAGATAGAACTGTGGATATTAGACTGCGTCGCAACCAGAGACGATTGTGAATATCACCTTGGGTCACAACTAAAGAGGACTGTGAATATTAGCCTGTGCCACACTAAGACATAACTGTGAATATTAGCCGTGCCAGACTAAGATAGAACAGTGAATATAGCCTTTGTCACACTAAGACATAACTGTGAATATTAGCCGGTGCCAGACTAAGATAGAACAGTGAATATTAGCCTGTGCCACACTACGATAGAACTGTGAATATTAGCCTGTGCCACACTAAGACATAACTGTGAATATTAGCCGGTGCCAGACTAAGATAGAACAGTGAATATTAGCCTGCGCCACACTAAGATAGAACTACAGATATTAGCCTGCATCACATCCAGAGAGGCTTGTATAAATTACATTGAGTCACACCTAAAGAGGACTGTGATTATTATCCTAGGCCACACTAAGACAGAACTGTGAACATTAGTCTGTGCCACACTAAGATAGAAATGTGAACATTAGCCTGTGCCACACTAAGATAGAACTGTGAATATTAGCCTGTGCCACACTAAGGCATAACTGTGAATATTAGCCGGTGCCAGACTAAGACAGAACTGTGAACATTAGCCTGTGCCACACTAAGATAGAAATGTGAATATTAGCCTTTGCCGCACTAAGATAGAACTGTGGATATTAGACTGCGTCGCAACCAGATGCGATTGTGAATATCACCTTGGGTCACATCTAAAGAGGACTGTGAATATTAGCTTGTGCCACCTTCAGATAGAACTATGAATATTAGCCTGTGCCACACTAAGACATAACTGTGAATATTAGCCGGTGCCAGACTAAGATAGAACAGTGATTATTAGCCTTTGTCACACTAAGACATAACTGTGAATATTAGCCGGTGCCAGACTAAGATAGAACAGTGAATATTAGCCTGTGCCACACTACGATAGAACTGTGAATATTAGCCTGTGCCACACTAAGACATAACTGTGAATATTAGCCGGTGCCAGACTAAGATAGAACAGTGAATATTAGCCTGCGCCACACTAAGATAGAACTACGAACACTAGCCGGTGCCAGACTAAGATAGAACAGTGATTATTAGCCTTTGTCACACTAAGACATAACTGTGAATATTAGCCGGTGCCAGACTAAGATAGAACAGTGAATATTAGCCTGTGCCACACTACGATAGAACTGTGAATATTAGCCTGTGCCACACTAAGACACAACTGCAAATACTATTCTGTGCCACACTAAGATACAACTGTGAATATGAGCCTGTGCCACACTAAGACACAACTGTGAATATTAGCCTATGCCACACTAAGACACAAGTGTGAATACTATCCTGTGCCACACTAAGATAGAACTGTGAATATTAGCCTGTGTCACACTAAGACATAACTGTGAATATTAGCCTATGCCACACTACGATAGAACTGTGAAAATTAGCCTGTGCAACACTAAGACATAACTGTGAATATTAGCCTATGCCACACTAATACACACCTGTGAATACTATCCCGTGCCACACTAACATAGAACTGTGAATATTAGCCTGTGCCACACTACGATAGAACTGTGAAAATTAGCCTGTGCAACACTAAGACATAACTGTGAATATTAGCCTATGCCACACTAATACACAACTGTGAATACTATCCTGTGCCACACTAACATAGAACTGTGAATATTAGCCTGTGCCACACTAAGACACAACTGTGAATACTATCCTGTGCCACATTAAGATAGAACTGTGAATATTGGCCTGTGTCACATTATGATAGAACTGTGAATGTTAGCCTGTGCCACGCTAAGACATAACTGTGAATATTAGCCGGTGCCAGACTAAGATAGAATAGTGAATATTAGCCTGTGCCACACTAAGACATAACTGTCAATATTAGCCGGTGCCAGACTAAGATAGAACAGTGAGTATTAGCCTGCGCCACACTAAGATAGAACTACGAATATTAGCCTGTGCCACACCAAGACATAACTGTGAATATTAGCCGGTGCCAGACTAAGATAGAACAGTGAATATTAGCATGCGCCACACTAAGATAGAATTAAGGATATTAGCCTGCATCACATCCAGAGAGGCTTGTATAAATTACATTGAGTCACACCTAAAGAGGACTGTGATTATTATTCTAGGCCACACTAAGACAGAACTGTGAACATTAGTCTGTGCCACACTAAGATAGAAATGTGAACATTAGCCTGTGCCACACTAAGATAGAACTGTGAATATTAGCCTGTGCCACACTAAGGCATAACTGTGAATATTAGCCGGTGCCAGACTAAGACAGAACTGTGAACATTAGACTGTGCCACACTAAGATAGAAATGTGAACATTAGCCTGTGCCACACTAAGATAGAAATGTGAATATTAGCCTGTGCCGCAATAAGATAGAACTGTGGATATTAGACTGCGTCGCAACCAGAGACGATTGTTAATATCACCTTGGGTCACATCTAAAGAGGACTGTGAATATTAGCCGGTGCCAGACTAAGATAGAACAGTGAATATTAGCCTTTGTCACACTAAGACATAACTGTTAATGTTAGCCGGTGCCAGACTAAGATAGAACAGTGAATATTAGCCTGTGCCACACTACGATAGAACTGTGAATATTAGCCTGTGCCACACTCAGACATAACTGTGAATATTAGCTGGTGCCAGACTAAGATAGAACAGTGAATATTAGCCTGTGCCACACTAAGACATAACTGTAAATATTAGCCGGTGCCAGACTAAGATAGAACAGTGAATATTAGCCTGTGCCACACTAAGATAGAACTATGAATATTAGCCTGTGCCACACTAAGACATAACTGTGAATATTAGCCGGTGCCAGACTAATATAGAACAGTGAATATTAGCCTGTGCCACACTACGATAGAACTGTGAATATTAGCCTGTGCCACACTAAGACACAACTGCGAATACTATTCTGTGCCACACTAAGATAGAACTGTGAATATGAGCCTGTGCCACACTAAGACACAACTGTGAATATTACCCGATGCCAGACTAAGACAGAACTGTGAACATTAGCCTGTGCCACACTAAGATAGAAATGTGAATATTAGCCTGTGCCACACTAAGATAGAACTGTGGATATTAGACTGCATCGCAACCAGAGATGATTGTGAATATCACCTTGGGTCACATCTAAATAGGACTGTGAATATTAGCCTGTGCCACACTAAGACACAACACTGAACACTATTCTGTGCCACACTAAGATAGAACTATGAATATTAGCCTGTGCCACACTAAGACATAACTGTGAATATTAGCCTATGCCACACTAATACACACCTGTGAATACTATCCCGTGCCACACTAACATAGAACTGTGAATATTGGCCTGTGCCATACTATGATAGAACTGTGAATATTAGCCTGTGCCACGCTAAGACATAACTGTGAATATTAGCCGGTGCCAGACTAAGATAGAACAGTGAATATTAGCCTTTGTCACACTAAGACATAACTGTTAATGTTAGCCGGTGCCAGACTAAGATAGAACAGTGAATATTAGCCGGTGCCAGACTAAGATAGAACAGTGATTATTAGCCTTTGTCACACTAAGACATAACTGTGAATATTAGCCGGTGCCAGACTAAGATAGAACAGTGAATATTAGCCTGTGCCACACTACGATAGAACTGTGAATATTAGCCTGTGCCACACTAAGACATAACTGTGAATATTAGCCGGTGCCAGACTAAGATAGAACAGTGAATATTAGCCTGCGCCACACTAAGATAGAACTACGAACACTAGCCGGTGCCAGACTAAGATAGAACAGTGATTATTAGCCTTTGTCACACTAAGACATAACTGTGAATATTAGCCGGTGCCAGACTAAGATAGAACAGTGAATATTAGCCTGTGCCACACTACGATAGAACTGTGAATATTAGCCTGTGCCACACTAAGACACAACTGCAAATACTATTCTGTGCCACACTAAGATACAACTGTGAATATGAGCATGTGCCACACTAAGACACAACTGTGAATATTAGCCTATGCCACACTAAGACACAAGTGTGAATACTATCCTGTGCCACACTAAGATAGAACTGTGAATATTAGCCTGTGTCACACTAAGACATAACTGTGAATATTAGCCTATGCCACACTACGATAGAACTGTGAAAATTAGCCTGTGCAACACTAAGACATAACTGTGAATATTAGCCTATGCCACACTAATACACACCTGTGAATACTATCCCGTGCCACACTAACATAGAACTGTGAATATTAGCCTGTGCCACACTACGATAGAACTGTGAAAATTAGCCTGTGCAACACTAAGATATAACTGTGAATATTAGCCTATGCCACACTAATACACAACTGTGAATACTATCCTGTGCCACACTAACATAGAACTGTGAATATTAGCCTGTGCCACACTAAGACACAACTGTGAATACTATCCTGTGCCACATTAAGATAGAACTGTGAATATTGGCCTGTGTCACATTATGATAGAACTGTGAATGTTAGCCTGTGCCACGCTAAGACATAACTGTGAATATTAGCCGGTGCCAGACTAAGATAGAATAGTGAATATTAGCCTGTGCCACACTAAGACATAACTGTCAATATTAGCCGGTGCCAGACTAAGATAGAACAGTGAGTATTAGCCTGCGCCACACTAAGATAGAACTACGAATATTAGCCTGTGCCACACCAAGACATAACTGTGAATATTAGCCGGTGCCAGACTAAGATAGAACAGTGAATATTAGCATGCGCCACACTAAGATAGAATTAAGGATATTAGCCTGCATCACATCCAGAGAGGCTTGTATAAATTACATTGAGTCACACCTAAAGAGGACTGTGATTATTATTCTAGGCCACACTAAGACAGAACTGTGAACATTAGTCTGTGCCACACTAAGATAGAAATGTGAACATTAGCCTGTGCCACACTAAGATAGAACTGTGAATATTAGCCTGTGCCACACTAAGGCATAACTGTGAATATTAGCCGGTGCCAGACTAAGACAGAACTGTGAACATTAGACTGTGCCACACTAAGATAGAAATGTGAACATTAGCCTGTGCCACACTAAGATAGAAATGTGAATATTAGCCTGTGCCGCAATAAGATAGAACTGTGGATATTAGACTGCGTCGCAACCAGAGACGATTGTTAATATCACCTTGGGTCACATCTAAAGAGGACTGTGAATATTAGCCGGTGCCAGACTAAGATAGAACAGTGAATATTAGCCTTTGTCACACTAAGACATAACTGTTAATGTTAGCCGGTGCCAGACTAAGATAGAACAGTGAATATTAGCCTGTGCCACACTACGATAGAACTGTGAATATTAGCCTGTGCCACACTCAGACATAACTGTGAATATTAGCCGGTGCCAGACTAAGATAGAACAGTGAATATTAGCCTGTGCCACACTAAGACATAACTGTAAATATTAGCCGGTGCCAGACTAAGATAGAACAGTGAATATTAGCCTGTGCCACACTAAGATAGAACTATGAATATTAGCCTGTGCCACACTAAGACATAACTGTGAATATTAGCCGGTGCCAGACTAATATAGAACAGTGAATATTAGCCTGTGCCACACTACGATAGAACTGTGAATATTAGCCTGTGCCACACTAAGACACAACTGCGAATACTCTTCTGTGCCACACTAAGATAGAACTGTGAATATGAGCCTGTGCCACACTAAGACACAACTGTGAATATTACCCGATGCCAGACTAAGACAGAACTGTGAACATTAGCCTGTGCCACACTAAGATAGAAATGTGAATATTAGCCTGTGCCACACTAAGATAGAACTGTGGATATTAGACTGCATCGCAACCAGAGATGATTGTGAATATCACCTTGGGTCACATCTAAATAGGACTGTGAATATTAGCCTGTGCCACACTAAGACACAACACTGAACACTATTCTGTGCCACACTAAGATAGAACTATGAATATTAGCCTGTGCCACACTAAGACATAACTGTGAATATTAGCCTATGCCACACTAATACACACCTGTGAATACTATCCCGTGCCACACTAACATAGAACTGTGAATATTGGCCTGTGCCATACTATGATAGAACTGTGAATATTAGCCTGTGCCACGCTAAGACATAACTGTGAATATTAGCCGGTGCCAGACTAAGATAGAACAGTGAATATTAGCCTTTGTCACACTAAGACATAACTGTTAATGTTAGCCGGTGCCAGACTAAGATAGAACAGTGAATATTAGCCTGTGCCACACTACGATAGAACTGTGAATATTAGCCTGTGCCACACTCAGACATAACTGTGAATATTAGCCGGTGCCAGACTAAGATAGAACAGTGAATATTAGCCTGTGCCACACTAAGACATAACTGTAAATATTAGCCGGTGCCAGGCTAAGATAGAACAGTGAATATTAGCCTGTGCCACACTAAGATAGAACTATGAATATTAGCCTGTGCCACACTAAGACATAACTGTGAATATTAGCCGGTGCCAGACTAATATAGAACAGTGAATATCAGCCTGTGCCACACTACGATAGAACTGTGAATATTAGCCTGTGCCACACTAAGACACAACTGCGAATACTATTCTGTGCCACACTAAGATAGAACTGTGAATATGAGCCTGTGCCACACTAAGACACAACTGTGAATATTACCCGATGCCAGACTAAGACAGAACTGTGAACATTAGCCTGTGCCACACTAAGATAGAAATGTGAATATTAGCCTGTGCCACACTAAGATAGAAGTGTGGATATTAGACTGCATCGCAACCAGAGATGATTGTGAATATCACCTTGGGTCACATCTAAATAGGACTGTGAATATTAGCCTGTGCCACACTAAGACACAACACTGAACACTATCCTGTGCCACACTAAGATAGAACTATGAATATTAGCCTGTGCCACATTAAGACATAACTGTGAATATTAGCCTATGCCACACTAATACACACCTGTGAATACTATCCCGTGCCACACTAACATAGAACTGTGAATATTGGCCTGTGCCATACTATGATAGAACTGTGAATATTAGCCTGTGTCACACTAAGACATAACTGTGAATATTAGCCTATGCCACACTACGATAGAACTGTGAAAATTAGCCTGTGCAACACTAAGACATAACTGTGAATATTAGCCTATGCCACACTAATACACACCTGTGAATACTATCCCGTGCCACACTAAGATAGAACTGTGAATATTAGCCTGTGTCACACTAAGACATAACTGTGAATATTAGCCTATGCCACACTACGATAGAACTGTGAAAATTAGCCTGTGCAACACTAAGACATAACTGTGAATATTAGCCTATGCCACACTAATACACAACTGTGAATACTATCCTGTGCCACACTAACATAGAACTGTGAATATTAGCCTGTGCCACACTAAGACACAACTGTGAATACTATCCTGTGCCACATTAAGATAGAACTGTGAATATTGGCCTGTGTCACATTATGATAGAACTGTGAATGTTAGCCTGTGCCACGCTAAGACATAACTGTGAATATTAGCCGGTGCCAGACTAAGATAGAATAGTGAATATTAGCCTGTGCCACACTAAGACATAACTGTCAATATTAGCCGGTGCCAGACTAAGATAGAACAGTGAGTATTAGCCTGCGCCACACTAAGATAGAACTACGAATATTAGCCTGTGCCACACCAAGACATAACTGTGAATATTAGCCGGTGCCAGACTAAGATAGAACAGTGAATATTAGCATGCGCCACACTAAGATAGAATTAAGGATATTAGCCTGCATCACATCCAGAGAGGCTTGTATAAATTACATTGAGTCACACCTAAAGAGGACTGTGATTATTATTCTAGGCCACACTAAGACAGAACTGTGAACATTAGTCTGTGCCACACTAAGATAGAAATGTGAACATTAGCCTGTGCCACACTAAGATAGAACTGTGAATATTAGCCTGTGCCACACTAAGGCATAACTGTGAATATTAGCCGGTGCCAGACTAAGACAGAACTGTGAACATTAGACTGTGCCACACTAAGATAGAAATGTGAACATTAGCCTGTGCCACACTAAGATAGAAATGTGAATATTAGCCTGTGCCGCAATAAGATAGAACTGTGGATATTAGACTGCGTCGCAACCAGAGACGATTGTTAATATCACCTTGGGTCACATCTAAAGAGGACTGTGAATATTAGCCGGTGCCAGACTAAGATAGAACAGTGAATATTAGCCTTTGTCACACTAAGACATAACTGTGAATATTAGCCTGTGCCACACTCAGACATAACTGTGAATATTAGCCGGTGCCAGACTAAGATAGAACAGTGAATATTAGCCTGTGCCACACTAAGACATAACTGTAAATATTAGCCGGTGCCAGACTAAGATAGAACAGTGAATATTAGCCTGTGCCACACTAAGATAGAACTATGAATATTAGCCTGTGCCACACTAAGACATAACTGTGAATATTAGCCGGTGCCAGACTAATATAGAACAGTGAATATTAGCCTGTGCCACACTACGATAGAACTGTGAATATTAGCCTGTGCCACACTAAGACACAACTGCGAATACTATTCTGTGCCACACTAAGACAGAACTGTGAATATGAGCCTGTGCCACACTAAGACACAACTGTGAATATTACCCGATGCCAGACTAAGACAGAACTGTGAACATTAGCCTGTGCCACACTAAGATAGAAATGTGAATATTAGCCTGTGCCACACTAAGATAGAACTGTGGATATTAGACTGCATCGCAACCAGAGATGATTGTGAATATCACCTTGGGTCACATCTAAATAGGACTGTGAATATTAGCCTGTGCCACACTAAGACACAACACTGAACACTATTCTGTGCCACACTAAGATAGAACTATGAATATTAGCCTGTGCCACACTAAGACATAACTGTGAATATTAGCCTATGCCACACTAATACACACCTGTGAATACTATCCCGTGCCACACTAACATAGAACTGTGAATATTGGCCTGTGCCATACTATGATAGAACTGTGAATATTAGCCTGTGCCACGCTAAGACATAACTGTGAATATTAGCCGGTGCCAGACTAAGATAGAACAGTGAATATTAGCCTTTGTCACACTAAGACATAACTGTTAATGTTAGCCGGTGCCAGACTAAGATAGAACAGTGAATATTAGCCTGTGCCACACTACGATAGAACTGTGAATATTAGCCTGTGCCACACTCAGACATAACTGTGAATATTAGCCGGTGCCAGACTAAGATAGAACAGTGAATATTAGCCTGTGCCACACTAAGACATAACTGTAAATATTAGCCGGTGCCAGACTAAGATAGAACAGTGAATATTAGCCTGTGCCACACTAAGATAGAACTATGAACATTAGCCTGTGCCACACTAAGACATAACTGTGAATATTAGCCGGTGCCAGACTAATATAGAACAGTGAATATCAGCCTGTGCCACACTACGATAGAACTGTGAATATTAGCCTGTGCCACACTAAGACACAACTGCGAATACTATTCTGTGCCACACTAAGATAGAACTGTGAATATGAGCCTGTGCCACACTAAGACACAACTGTGAATATTACCCGATGCCAGACTAAGACAGAACTGTGAACATTAGCCTGTGCCACACTAAGATAGAAATGTGAATATTAGCCTGTGCCACACTAAGATAGAACTGTGGATATTAGACTGCATCGCAACCAGAGATGATTGTGAATATCACCTTGGGTCACATCTAAATAGGACTGTGAATATTAGCCTGTGCCACACTAAGACACAACACTGAACACTATCATGTGCCACACTAAGATAGAACTATGAATATTAGCCTGTGCCACATTAAGACATAACTGTGAATATTAGCCTATGCCACACTAATACACACCTGTGAATACTATCCCGTGCCACACTAACATAGAACTGTGAATATTGGCCTGTGCCATACTATGATAGAACTGTGAATATTAGCCTGTGCCACACTAAGACATAACTGTGAATATTAGCCGGTGCCAGACTAAGATAGAACAGTGAATATTAGCCTGTGCCACACTAAGACATAACTGTGAATATTAGCCGGTGCCAGACTAAGATAGAACAGTGAATATTAGCCTGCACCACACTAAGATAGAACTACGGATATTAGCCTGCATCACATCCAGAGGGGCTTGTATAAATTACATTGAGTCACACCTAAAGAGGACTGTGATTATTATCCTAGGCCACACTAAAACAGAACTGTGAACATTAGTCTGTGCCACACTAAGATAGAAATGTGAACATTAGCCTGTGCCACACTAAGATAGAACTGTGAATATTAGCCTGTGCCACACTAAGGCATAACTGTGAATATTAGCCGGTGCCAGACTAAGACAGAACTGTGAAAATTAGCCTGTGCCACACTAAGATAGAAATGTGAATATTAGCCTGTGCTGCACTAAGATAGAACTGTGGATATTAGACTGCGTCGCAACCAGAGACGATTGTGAATATCACCTTGGGTCACAACTAAAGAGGACTGTGAATATTAGCCTGTGCCACACTAAGATAGAAATGTGAATATTAGCCTGTGCCACACTAAGATAGAACTGTGAATATTAGCCTGTGCCACACTCAGACATAACTGTGAATATTAGCCGGTGCCAGACTAAGATAGAACAGTGAATATTAGCCTGTGCCACACTAAGACATAACTGTAAATATTAGCCGGTGCCAGACTAAGATAGAACAGTGAATATTAGCCTGTGCCACACTAAGATAGAACTATGAATATTAGCCTGTGCCACACTAAGACATAACTGTGAATATTAGCCGGTGCCAGACTAATATAGAACAGTGAATATTAGCCTGTGCCACACTACGATAGAACTGTGAATATGAGCCTGTGCCACACTAAGACACAACTGTGAATATTACCCGATGCCAGACTAAGACAGAACTGTGAACATTAGCCTGTGCCACACTAAGATAGAAATGTGAATATTAGCCTGTGCCACACTAAGATAGAACTGTGGATATTAGACTGCATCGCAACCAGAGATGATTGTGAATATCACCTTGGGTCACATCTAAATAGGACTGTGAATATTAGCCTGTGCCACACTAAGACACAACACTGAACACTATCCTGTGCCACACTAAGATAGAACTATGAATATTAGCCTGTGCCACACTAAGACATAACTGTGAATATTAGCCTATGCCACACTAATACACACCTGTGAATACTATCCCGTGCCACACTAACATAGAACTGTGAATATTGGCCTGTGCCATACTATGATAGAACTGTGAATATTAGCCTGTGCCACGCTAAGACATAACTGTGAATATTAGCCGGTGCCAGACTAAGATAGAACAGTGAATATTAGCCTGTGCCACACTAAGACATAACTGTGAATATTAGCCGGTGCCAGACTAAGATAGAACAGTGAATATTAGCCTGCGCCACACTAAGATAGAACTACGGATATTAGCCTGCATCACATCCAGAGGGGCTTGTATAAATTACATTGAGTCACACCTAAAGAGGACTGTGATTATTATCCTAGGCCACACTAAAACAGAACTGTGAACATTAGTCTGTGCCACACTAAGATAGAAATGTGAACATTAGCCTGTGCCACACTAAGATAGAACTGTGAATATTAGCCTGTGCCACACTAAGGCATAACTGTGAATATTAGCCGGTGCCAGACTAAGACAGAACTGTGAAAATTAGCCTGTGCCACACTAAGATAGAAATGTGAATATTAGCCTGTGCTGCACTAAGATAGAACTGTGGATATTAGACTGCGTCGCAACCAGAGACGATTGTGAATATCACCTTGGGTCACAACTAAAGAGGACTGTGAATATTAGCCTGTGCCACACTAAGACATAACTGTGAATATTAGCCGGTGCCAGACTAAGATAGAACAGTGAATATTAGCCTTTGTCACACTAAGACATAACTGTGAATATTAGCCGGTGCCAGACTAAGATAGAACAGTGAATATTAGCCTGTGCCACACTACGATAGAACTGTAAATATTAGCCTGTGCCACACTAAGACATAACTGTGAATATTAGCCGGTGCCAGACTAAGATAGAACAGTGAATATTAGCCTGCGCCACACTAAGATAAAACTACGAATATTAGCTCGTGCCACACTAAGACATAAGTGTGAATATTAGCCGGTGCCAGACTAAGATAGAACAGTGAATATTAGCCTGCGCCACACTAAGATAGAACTACAGATATTAGCCTGCATCACATCCAGAGAGGCTTGTATAAATTACATTGAGTCACACCTAAAGAGGACTGTGATTATTATCCTAGGACACACTAAGACAGAACTGTGAACATTAGTCTGTGCCACACTAAGATAGAAATGTGAACATTAGCCTGTGCCACACTAAGATAGAACTGTGAATATTAGCCTGTGCCACACTAAGGCATAACTGTGAATATTAGCCGGTGCCAGACTAAGACAGAACTGTGAACATTAGACTGTGCCACACTAAGATAGAAATGTGAATATTAGCCTGTGCCGCACTAAGATAGAACTGTGGATATTAGACTGCGTCGCAACCAGATGCGATTTTGAATATCACCTTGGGTCACATCTAAAGAGGACTGTGAATATTAGCTTGTGCCACCCTAAGATAGAACTATGAATATTAGCCTGTGCCACACTAAGACATAACTGTGAATATTAGCCGGTGCCAGACTAAGATAGAACAGTGAATATTAGCCTGTGCCACACTACGATAGAACTGTGAATATTAGCCTGTGCCACACTAAGACATAACTGTGAATATTAGACGGTGCCAGACTAAGATAGAACAGTGAATATTAGCCTGTGCCACACTAAGATAGAACTACGAACATTAGCCGGTGCCAGACTAAGATAGAACAGTGATTATTAGCCTTTGTCACACTAAGACATAACTGTGAATATTAGCCGGTGCCAGACTAAGATAGAACAGTGAATATCAGCCTGTGCCACACTAAGATACAACTGTGAATATGAGCCTGTGCCACACTAAGACACAACTGTGAATATTAGCCTATGCCACACTAAGACACAAGTGTGAATACTATCCTGTGCCACACTAAGATAGAACTGTGAATATTAGCCTGTGTCACACTAAGACATAACTGTGAATATTAGCCTATGCCACACTAATACACACCTGTGAATACTATCCCGTGCCACACTAACATAGAACTGTGAATATTAGCCTGTGCCACACTACGATAGAACTGTGAAAATTAGCCTGTGCAACACTAAGACATAACTGTGAATATTAGCCTATGCCACACTAAGACACAACTGTGAATACTATCCTGTGCCACACTAACATAGAACTGTGAATATTAGCCTGTGCCACACTAAGACACAACTGTGAATACTATCCTGTGCCACATTAAGATAGAACTGTGAATATTGGCCTGTGTCACATTATGATAGAACTGTGAATGTTAGCCTGTGCCACGCTAAGACATAACTGTGAATATTAGCCGGTGCCAGACTAAGATAGAACAGTGAATATTAGCCTGTGCCACACTAAGACATAACTGTCAATATTAGCCGGTGCCAGACTAAGATAGAACAGTGAATATTAGCCTGTGCCACACCAAGACATAACTGTGAATATTAGCCGGTGCCACACTAAGATAGAAATGTGAATATTAGCCTGTGCCGCAATAAGATAGAACTGTGGATATTAGACTGCGTCGCAACCAGAGACGATTGTGAATATCACCTTGGGTCACATCTAAAGAGGACTGTGAATATTAGCCGGTGCCAGACTAAGATAGAACAGTGAATATTAGCCTTTGTCACACTAAGATATAACTGTTAATGTTAGCCGGTGCCAGACTAAGATAGAACAGTGAATATTAGCCTGTGCCACACTACGATAGAACTGTGAATATTAGCCTGTGCCACACTAAGACATAACTGTGAATATTAGCCGGTGCCAGACTAAGATAGAACAGTGAATATTAGCCTGTGCCACACTAAGACATAACTGTAAATATTAGCCGGTGCCAGACTAAGATAGAACAGTGAATATTAGCCTGTGCCACACTAAGATAGAACTACGAATATTAGCCTGTGCCACACTAAGACATAACTGTGACTATTAGCCGGTGCCAGACTAAGATAGAACAGTGAATATTAGCCTGCGCCACACTAAGATAGAACTACAGATATTAGCCTGCATCACATCCAGAGAGGCTTGTATAAATTACATTGAGTCACACCCAAAGAGGACTGTGATTATTAGCCTAGGCCACACTAAGACAGAACTGTGAACATTAGCCTGTGCCACACTAAGATAGAAATGTGAACATTAGCCTGTGCCACACTAAGATAGAACTGTTAAAATTAGCCTGTGCCACACTAAGGCATAACTGTGAATATTAGCCGGTGCCAGACTAAGACAGAACTGTGAACATTAGACTGTGCCACACTAAGATAGAAATGTGAATATTAGCCTGTGCCGCACTAAGATAGAACTGTGGATATTAGACTGCGTCGCAACCAGATGCGATTTTGAATATCACCTTGGGTCACATCTAAAGAGGACTGTGAATATTAGCTTGTGCCACCCTAAGATAGAACTATGAATATTAGCCTGTGCCACACTAAGACATAACTGTGAATATTAGCCGGTGCCAGACTAAGATAGAACAGTGAATATTAGCCTGTGCCACACTACGATAGAACTGTGAATATTAGCCTGTGCCACACTAAGACATAACTGTGAATATTAGACGGTGCCAGACTAAGATAGAACAGTGAATATTAGCCTGTGCCACACTAAGATAGAACTACGAACATTAGCCGGTGCCAGACTAAGATAGAACAGTGATTATTAGCCTTTGTCACACTAAGACATAACTGTGAATATTAGCCGGTGCCAGACTAAGATAGAACAGTGAATATTAGCCTGTGCCACACTAAGATACAACTGTGAATATGAGCCTGTGCCACACTAAGACACAACTGTGAATATTAGCCTATGCCACACTAAGACACAAGTGTGAATACTATCCTGTGCCACACTAAGATAGAACTGTGAATATTAGCCTGTGTCACACTAAGACATAACTGTGAATATTAGCCTATGCCACACTAATACACACCTGTGAATACTATCCCGTGCCACACTAACATAGAACTGTGAATATTAGCCTGTGCCACACTACGATAGAACTGTGAAAATTAGCCTGTGCAACACTAAGACATAACTGTGAATATTAGCCTATGCCACACTAAGACACAACTGTGAATACTATCCTGTGCCACACTAACATAGAACTGTGAATATTAGCCTGTGCCACACTAAGACACAACTGTGAATACTATCCTGTGCCACATTAAGATAGAACTGTGAATATTGGCCTGTGTCACATTATGATAGAACTGTGAATGTTAGCCTGTGCCACGCTAAGACATAACTGTGAATATTAGCCGGTGCCAGACTAAGATAGAACAGTGAATATTAGCCTGTGCCACACTAAGACATAACTGTCAATATTAGCCGGTGCCAGACTAAGATAGAACAGTGAATATTAGCCTGTGCCACACCAAGACATAACTGTGAATATTAGCCGGTGCCACACTAAGATAGAAATGTGAATATTAGCCTGTGCCGCAATAAGATAGAACTGTGGATATTAGACTGCGTCGCAACCAGAGACGATTGTGAATATCACCTTGGGTCACATCTAAAGAGGACTGTGAATATTAGCCGGTGCCAGACTAAGATAGAACAGTGAATATTAGCCTTTGTCACACTAAGATATAACTGTTAATGTTAGCCGGTGCCAGACTAAGATAGAACAGTGAATATTAGCCTGTGCCACACTACGATAGAACTGTGAATATTAGCCTGTGCCACACTAAGACATAACTGTGAATATTAGCCGGTGCCAGACTAAGATAGAACAGTGAATATTAGCCTGTGCCACACTAAGACATAACTGTAAATATTAGCCGGTGCCAGACTAAGATAGAACAGTGAATATTAGCCTGTGCCACACTAAGATAGAACTACGAATATTAGCCTGTGCCACACTAAGACATAACTGTGACTATTAGCCGGTGCCAGACTAAGATAGAACAGTGAATATTAGCCTGCGCCACACTAAGATAGAACTACAGATATTAGCCTGCATCACATCCAGAGAGGCTTGTATAAATTACATTGAGTCACACCCAAAGAGGACTGTGATTATTAGCCTAGGCCACACTAAGACAGAACTGTGAACATTAGCCTGTGCCACACTAAGATAGAAATGTGAACATTAGCCTGTGCCACACTAAGATAGAACTGTTAAAATTAGCCTGTGCCACACTAAGGCATAACTGTGAATATTACCCGGTGCCAGACTAAGACAGAACTGTGAACATTAGCCTGTGCCACACTAAGATAGAACAGTGAATATTAGCCTGCGCCACACTAAGATAGAACTACAGATATTGGCCTGCATCACATCCAGAGAGGCTTGTATAATTTACATTGAGTCACACCTAAAGAGGACTGTGATTATTAGCCTAGGTCACACTAAGACAGAACTGTGAACATTAGCCTGTGCCACACTAAGATAGAACTGTGAATATTAGCCTGTGCCACACTAAGGCATAACTGTGAATTTTAGCCGGTGCCAGATTAAGACAGAACTGTGAACATTAGCCTGTGCCACACTAATGTAGAAATGTGAATATTAGCCTGTTCCGCACTAAGATAGAACTGTGGATATTAGACTGCGTCGCAACCAGAGACGATTGTGAATATCACCTTGGGTCACATCTGAAGAGGACTGTGAATATTAGCCTGTGTCATACTAAGACATAACTGTGAATATTAGCCGGTGCCAGACTAAGATAGAACAGTGAATATTAGCCTGTGCCACATGAAGACATAACTGTGAATATTAGCTTGTGCCACACTAAGATAGAACTACGACTATTAACCTGCATCACATCCAGAGAGGCTTGTGAATATCACCTTGGGCCACATCTAAAGAGGACAGTGAATATTAGCCTAGGCCACACTAAAATAGAACTGCGAATGTTAACCGGCATCACATCTAGGGAGGACTGTGATTATTGGCCTGTGCCACACTGAGACAGAACTGTGACTATTAGCCTGTGCCACAGTAGGATAGAAATGTGAATATTAGCCTATGCCACACTAAGACATTCCTGTGAATATTAGCCGGTGCCAGACTAAGATAGAACAGTGAATATTAGCCTGTGCCACATTACGATAGAACTGTGAATATTATCCTGTGCCACAATAAGACATAACTGTGAATATTAGCCGGTGCCAGACTAAGATAGAACAGTGAATATTAGCCTGTGCCACACTACGATAGAACTGTGAATATTAGCCTGTGCCACACTAAGACATAACTGTGAATATTAGACGGTGCCAGACTAAGATAGAACAGTGAATATTAGCCTGTGCCACACTAAGATAGAACTACGAACATTAGCCGGTGCCAGACTAAGATAGAACAGTGATTATTAGCCTTTGTCACACTAAGACATAACTGTGAATATTAGCCGGTGCCAGACTAAGATAGAACAGTGAATATTAGCCTGTGCCACACTAAGATACAACTGTGAATATGAGCCTGTGCCACACTAAGACACAACTGTGAATATTAGCCTATGCCACACTAAGACACAAGTGTGAATACTATCCTGTGCCACACTAAGATAGAACTGTGAATATTAGCCTGTGTCACACTAAGACATAACTGTGAATATTAGCCTATGCCACACTAATACACACCTGTGAATACTATCCCGTGCCACACTAACATAGAACTGTGAATATTAGCCTGTGCCACACTACGATAGAACTGTGAAAATTAGCCTGTGCAACACTAAGACATAACTGTGAATATTAGCCTATGCCACACTAAGACACAACTGTGAATACTATCCTGTGCCACACTAACATAGAACTGTGAATATTAGCCTGTGCCACACTAAGACACAACTGTGAATACTATCCTGTGCCACATTAAGATAGAACTGTGAATATTGGCCTGTGTCACATTATGATAGAACTGTGAATGTTAGCCTGTGCCACGCTAAGACATAACTGTGAATATTAGCCGGTGCCAGACTAAGATAGAACAGTGAATATTAGCCTGTGCCACACTAAGACATAACTGTCAATATTAGCCGGTGCCAGACTAAGATAGAACAGTGAATATTAGCCTGTGCCACACCAAGACATAACTGTGAATATTAGCCGGTGCCACACTAAGATAGAAATGTGAATATTAGCCTGTGCCGCAATAAGATAGAACTGTGGATATTAGACTGCGTCGCAACCAGAGACGATTGTGAATATCACCTTGGGTCACATCTAAAGAGGACTGTGAATATTAGCCGGTGCCAGACTAAGATAGAACAGTGAATATTAGCCTTTGTCACACTAAGATATAACTGTTAATGTTAGCCGGTGCCAGACTAAGATAGAACAGTGAATATTAGCCTGTGCCACACTACGATAGAACTGTGAATATTAGCCTGTGCCACACTAAGACATAACTGTGAATATTAGCCGGTGCCAGACTAAGATAGAACAGTGAATATTAGCCTGTGCCACACTAAGACATAACTGTAAATATTAGCCGGTGCCAGACTAAGATAGAACAGTGAATATTAGCCTGTGCCACACTAAGATAGAACTACGAATATTAGCCTGTGCCACACTAAGACATAACTGTGACTATTAGCCGGTGCCAGACTAAGATAGAACAGTGAATATTAGCCTGCGCCACACTAAGATAGAACTACAGATATTAGCCTGCATCACATCCAGAGAGGCTTGTATAAATTACATTGAGTCACACCCAAAGAGGACTGTGATTATTAGCCTAGGCCACACTAAGACAGAACTGTGAACATTAGCCTGTGCCACACTAAGATAGAAATGTGAACATTAGCCTGTGCCACACTAAGATAGAACTGTTAAAATTAGCCTGTGCCACACTAAGGCATAACTGTGAATATTACCCGGTGCCAGACTAAGACAGAACTGTGAACATTAGCCTGTGCCACACTAAGATAGAACAGTGAATATTAGCCTGCGCCACACTAAGATAGAACTACAGATATTGGCCTGCATCACATCCAGAGAGGCTTGTATAATTTACATTGAGTCACACCTAAAGAGGACTGTGATTATTAGCCTAGGTCACACTAAGACAGAACTGTGAACATTAGCCTGTGCCACACTAAGATAGAACTGTGAATATTAGCCTGTGCCACACTAAGGCATAACTGTGAATTTTAGCCGGTGCCAGATTAAGACAGAACTGTGAACATTAGCCTGTGCCACACTAATGTAGAAATGTGAATATTAGCCTGTTCCGCACTAAGATAGAACTGTGGATATTAGACTGCGTCGCAACCAGAGACGATTGTGAATATCACCTTGGGTCACATCTGAAGAGGACTGTGAATATTAGCCTGTGTCATACTAAGACATAACTGTGAATATTAGCCGGTGCCAGACTAAGATAGAACAGTGAATATTAGCCTGTGCCACATGAAGACATAACTGTGAATATTAGCTTGTGCCACACTAAGATAGAACTACGACTATTAACCTGCATCACATCCAGAGAGGCTTGTGAATATCACCTTGGGCCACATCTAAAGAGGACAGTGAATATTAGCCTAGGCCACACTAAAATAGAACTGCGAATGTTAACCGGCATCACATCTAGGGAGGACTGTGATTATTGGCCTGTGCCACACTGAGACAGAACTGTGACTATTAGCCTGTGCCACAGTAGGATAGAAATGTGAATATTAGCCTATGCCACACTAAGACATTCCTGTGAATATTAGCCGGTGCCAGACTAAGATAGAACAGTGAATATTAGCCTGTGCCACATTACGATAGAACTGTGAATATTATCCTGTGCCACAATAAGACATAACTGTGAATATTAGCCGGTGCCAGACTAAGATAGAACAGTGAATATTAGCCTGCGCCACACTAAGATAGAACAGTGAATATTAGCCGGTGCCAGACTAAGATAGAACAGTGAATATTAGCCTGTGCGACACTAAGATAGAACTGTGAATATTAGCCTGTGCCACACTAAGGCATAACTGTGAATATTAGCCGGTGCCAGACTAAGATAGAACAGTGAATATTAGCCTGCGCCACACTAAGATAGAACTATGAATATTAGCTGGTGCCAGACTAAGATAGAACAGTAAATATTAGCCTGCGCCACACTAAGATAGAACTACAGATATTGGCCTGCATCACATCCAGAGAGGCTTGTATAATTTACATTGAGTCACACCTAAAGAGGACTGTGATTATTAGCCTAGGCCACACTAAGACAGAACTGTGAACATTAGCCTGTGCCACACTAAGATAGAACTGTGAATATTAGCCTGTGCCAACTAAGGCATAACTGTGAATTTTAGCCGGTGCCAGACTAAGACAGAACTGTGAACATTAGCCTGTGCCACACTAATGTAGAAATGTGAATATTAGCCTGTTCCGCACTAAGATAGAACTGTGGATATTAGACTGCGTCGCAACCAGAGACGATTGTGAATATCACCTTGGGTCACATCTGAAGAGGACTGTGAATATTAGCCTGTGTCATACTAAGACATAACTGTGAATATTAGCCGGTGCCAGACTAAGATAGAACAGTGAATATTAGCCTGTGCCACATGAAGACATAACTGTGAATATTAGCTTGTGCCACACTAAGATAGAACTACGACTATTAACCTGCATCACATCCAGAGAGGCTTGTGAATATCACCTTGGGCCACATCTAAAGAGGACAGTGAATATTAGCCTAGGCCACACTAGATAGAACTGTGAATGTTAACCGGCATCACATCTAGGGAGGACTGTGATTATTGGCCTGTGCCACATTTAGACAGAACTGTGACTATTAGCCTGTGCCACAGTAGGATAGAAATGTGAATATTAGCCTATGCCACACTAAGACATAACTGTCAATACTAGCCTGTGCCACATTAAGATAGAACTGTGAATATTACCCTGCGTCGCATCCAGAGAGGATTGTGAATATTTCCTTGAGCCACACCGAGAGAGGACACACAAAATGAGTGTGCATCTCTTCAGACAACAGTATTAATAACCATCCTCACTAAAACCTCATCCCTCTCCATATATCTCTTAAACTCTAACTAAACACAACCATACCTCTAAAACCACAGCAAACCGCATACACTTCACTACACTGCAACAACAAACAAACCACACATAGCCTTACACAACAGCACATGAAAGATACCAACCGGATACCACACCAAAAAGCTCAGCGAAGGGTGTTAACTGAACTGAAGCTGCTAACAGCCCATCACAGCTCCCTTTATCTTCCTCCAAACTTTGTCCTACTAACGTACCCCAACCAACCCCCTTTTATTTTTCAGTTCCGCCAGAGCACCAGGGGACCACTCCAGTGGTTATAGTGCGTGGCATAAATATCTTTAACATTAACATTAACATATAGAATGCATGAGTGTTAGCTTCTCATTGGTGGCCCCTAATCTGTAGGACACGCCCTGAGCTACTTCTGTACACGTGGTACAATATACTCGTCAGAACAGAGAATGTGGCAGCGGAATAATACTTTGCAACGTCGTATGTAAAAGTGCATGCTAGGCCTTTCTGATTGGTTGGCAACCCAAATCCAACCTTGGATATTCTGCTCGCTAGCAGCATGTACATAGCAATGAAACCCAGGTGCTTGAAGAAACGTCAGCTCTCCCCTTGTTTTCCCAATTAGTCTTACCTCTCTCATCGATAGGCCTCATGCCAGTGTCTTCTGTTTGAAGGCTGACCTTGCCAGTCTGCACTGTCTCGGGACATTCAAGGGAGTGAAGGCACACCATTACCTTAGCTTCAGACTCAATGAATAGCCCTTGTTCGTGAGCTCTCCCTCACGTGTCAAGAGACCATGAAATTGTCCATGTTGGTAGTGAATTTAACACTATTTGTTTCAGATTTACTGGGTGCAGTTGCTCCTCTTAACCTTTGGTGACTTGTCACTCTCTCCCAAATAAACTTCATGCACTTTTAATTGTCCAATACTTGGCATCTGTAAATGTTCTTGTTCCTCCTAATTTTAGGGAAATATGTCCTCGCACATGGTCTGCTCGTTAGACTCCCTTTATGCCTTTCCTTCATCTCTCAAAATACCATGCTTGGTTCCAAACCAATGTACTCCTCTATTTTGCAAGAGAAAACAACCTCTTCATCATATTTTCACTTTAAGACCCTGGGCTTGTATTTTGAGGTAGCTGGGTTGATTGACATAAGCCGTCGTCCATCTTCTTCTAATGGTCGTCCTAAACGTTGAATATATAACTCTCATAATCAAGCTTCTATGTATTCTTTCTACCTTGTGTTTCAGCGTATTTACAGTTATTGACCAATGGGTCACTTCATTCTTCTGTGTTCATGATTACTGTACCATTGGGTACATGTTTTTCTTAGTGTTTCAGATACATCGTCATTCTTAAGTATTTTCATATTGTTTCAGCATAGGTTCTTATATCTTTTTTGTTTTAGCGCACATCCATTCTGTTTATGGCTGCATTTCAGCTGCTCAGCAAGGTACATCCTTCTTGTTAACTTTCCTCCACTATGTCAGCTTGCAGGTACATTCTGAAGGGTTGTCTGAGTGCATATCGTCTCTCATATACTCAACATGATACAGGATTATTACAAGGATTCAGGCATGGGTTCCTCATAATGGATCTTTGTCTGTCATCCTAATATGATGGTGGCGAGGGGGCGGGGACTAGGCACAAGACAGGTACCTTGTCTTCTATTTTTGCATTGTTCTACCAAAGGAAATGTCTCTTCTTCCTTTTTAAAGAAACAAGTGCCCTCAAGAGGAAAAAAATGTAAGCTAAGCATGTAAGAAAATCGTTTTCTAAAATGGTAAGTGCTTTTCAATTTCAAACAATAGAAAGGTGGGTTCAATGTTCCAAGCTCCTGAAAAAGGAAATACGTTTATGTTAGATGAGAAATGTTCTTACGCTGCTGATTCTCGCTGTTGCGACTGCTGCTGATTGGCTCTCATCATCGCTTGCATCTGGGAAACGTTTTCTTCACCTTCGGATTCAGTGTTTGCTGACAGTGCGGTCTCACCTCTGTATAATTTGATGTAATTGAGATGAATCTAGGCCCTGCTACCTTCAACCTTGACTGCAGACGGAGTGTCAGCTTCTATGACATACTGTCCCTGAATGCGTGGCTTGTGCCACTTCTGAACAAAAGTATGGCATAAAACGTTGTCCTCAGGGAACAACACAAGTGGTTTCAATGAGATGCCTGGGTCAGTTTGTTCATGGGTTTCGTCTGTGTTCTTTGAATTAGCCTTGTCAGCACCTGTCGAGACAAGCATTTAAGAGATTCCCTCAGAGCTGTCAAATAATCGTGCATTTCCTTCCCTAGACAATAGCAGCTTTTTCAGTGTCAGTGTGAGCACGTGTGGGAGAAGCAATGGGAGTATGCATTCTGCCTCCCATCACCAGCTCATGTACAGTCAGATTCTGGCTTATTGCGTAAGGCAAATGAGGCTAGAGGAAGGCAATGTAACCAGCTCTTCTTCAGAGTCTCTTTTAATTTGACAATCCTTTCTTTTAAGAGGCCTTTAAGGTGCTCACACATGTCATTTGCTTTTGGGTGAAAGGCAGATGAGAATGTGTGCCTTATTCCCTAAGATCATAGTTAAGTGCTCAAATATTTAATTTACAAAGTATGGTGCATTGTCAGAATGTAGTATGTCGCACACTCCCCACCTTGGAAATACCTCTCATATGAGAAACATTGCTGCACATGTGGCATCTGGATGTGTGCATAGACCTGCTTCGATCCAGCAGAAAAAGGGACATACAACTATTAACATATATCAGTAGATGTTACAAATTTGAGTCATATCTACTTAGTCTATATGCAGATGCTGAAAGGGTCCCATCGGACAGGGTATTGCTCCTCTCACAGTTCTCAGGGTATGGCCAGCAGCACATTTCTGACAAATCAAGCAGTTAATAGCAAAAGTAGCAATGTGCTCATTCAAGTTGGGGACAAACCATTCCTCTGAAAATCAGTACGGCAAGACTCTCTCTGGATGTATGTGCTGGGTAGTGCAGCTGTTCAAGTGCCACTGTAAGCATCCCTAGGGGCATAACAGGTTTCCTGGTGCTGTCCTGCCGCCACATTGCATCTGTGGGGTACATTGAGCATCCTCTATTTTTCCATAACCCCTGCTCTTCTGGTGATGCTCTCCCCTGTAATTCAACAATTTGCACTATGGGTAGTCTATTAAAGTCCTCATTTAGCACCATGTTGCATGCACATATATATCTGTTGAGCGCAGTCGTAATGTCAGATACTTCTGGGAAATACGCTGCTTTTTTTGCTTCTAGCTCTGTGGCCTCGTTGCCGTGATAAATCAAGTATGCACCTCTGGTGTGCGCTGCGACTTCACCACAGCGATAGCCGAAGGGAGTTCAAGTGCGTCTATGAGCCTGTCTAGTAATGGTGCATGCTGTACTGGTGTGCCATCTGCACACAAGAAGCCCCCCTTTTTCCAATGTAACAGTCCCATGTGTACTATTGACGTCACGTAAGCAGAGTCGGAACATACCATTACTGCCCCATCTCCATGCACTTCAAGCGCCAAAATTGACGCTACCAACTCTGCCACTTGTGCTGAAAAATGCACTGGCAATCTCGCGCTTGTCACTGTCTCAAAGCTGTCATTCTCTCCTGCCTTCACCACTGATGTTCCACTATGCCTCTCGCCGTGCTCTGGTCTATTGTGATGACCGATCACTAAAGAGAATTATTCCCCTTCCTAGGACATTTTCTTTGTCATGGGGTATCTCATAATGGTATTCAGTGTAGCTGGTGTAATCATGCACATAATCTCCCTCGTTCACTGGTTCTGCTATAAATCTAGCTGAGTTTAGCACTCAGCACCTGACAATTTGATCAGTGGTTTCAATATATACACCTTATAACCTGTTGCACTCTGTGTGCTCAATGTACTTTTGGGTTTTTCATGGATGGCGAAAAGAGCATGTTCAACACATAATGTAACCAAACAGCCCATAGTTATGCTGGCAGACTTCTCAATTACAAAGGCTGCCGCAGCCAATGCTTGCTCCCATATGTAATGGTCTCTCATTATTGAATCTGAGATCCCACGGTAGAATGCTAATGGTTTGTGTCCCATGGTAGTTTTCTGTTCGAGGACAGACGTCATCACTACTCTATTTGAATGAGAAAACAAGAAAAAGCCTTCATTGTAACCAGGGGTCCCTAATACAGCTTCAACTCATCTAAGGCATCTGTCATCCAGGCACCTGTCAAGACAATGCTACTTTTCTCTTTCTGCACCTCTTTCAGTCCTTTTAAAAGTGGCCTGACATATGTGCTGTAGTCAAAGACCCATGCCCAGAGGGAGGCTGAGGCCTCCCTCTGGAACAGCCTCCCTGCCACTCTAAAACTTGAGGAGAACCATCTTCGGTTCCGGAAGCACCTCAAGACCTTCCTCTTTTCTTCTGCCTTCGCTCCCACTCTCCCCTGCTGGTCTGTTCTCTCTTGGCACCGTGCACCTGGCTATCCTCTGTCTTTTGGGCCCAGGTACCTGCTCATCCTGTCACCCTCCCGTACTGCCTCCGGGCCACCCCTTGCACTGGGGTCTGTATCTGTACCCATATAGCCCCCCTTTTTCTTCCTGCACTTATCGGACCTACCCTGTCTGCAACCTTAAACCTAGCACTTTCAATATTTTTTTTTATTTATCTGTTTCTCCTCTGCTTCTCACTTTCCACCTCTCCCCCTTCCATGCACTTTTCCCCTCCCCCCCTCTCCCATGCACTTGCGCGTTCTCAATGTCACTGGGCCTAGTAAGATCACAGTTTTGTTCTCCCCTGCTCCCCTCCCTTGCCTTGTCGTGCTCTGAAACACTTGTGTACGAGCGCGATAGAAATAAAATATCAATCAATCAATGCCCTCCAGTTATTGCAAAGGCCTTTGAATTGCTGTAATTATTTCACTATCTTTGACCTGCACACTTTCATGACGGCTTTTGCTCTTCTTTTGATATTCATTGACCTAAGTATAGGACCACCTCCTGGCAATATTGTAATTTCTCTTTGTCCACTTTGTGCCCTTTGTCTGCCAATACTGTCATCAGTTTCACAGAGTCTCCCCTACACTCTTCCTACGTGGTGCTACACGCCAATATAACACATTGGATAATGGCACTGTCAAGGTGTATTTTTCCTATGTCCATCTACAGCACTTGGTTAAAGACAGAGGGGTACTCACAGTAGCCCTGGATTACACGGGTATATTACAATTGAAACCTGCAGTAAGTGGAAACGGGCAAGTATTGGGAATCAATATGCAAGAGAACTCTGAAAAAGGCATTCTTTAAATAAATCACTGTAAAATGTGTAGCTTTGGATTGGATGTTGGATATGAATCTCCATGACCCTCCTGCCACTTTTTTAATGGGGTACACAGCCATGTTGCACATGGATTCTGAAGGTGCTAATATCCCCTGTCACACTAATGCAGCAACAGTTTTATAGATCCCCTCATCAGCTTCCTTTTACATGGGATACTGTCTTACTGATGGTAGAATAGCCCCTTTCTTTAGTTTAATTGTGACTGCTCCTACCACTTTTAATAGTCCCACATCATATGGACTTCTGTTCCATAGGGAGCTTGGTACGGGCGCCAAATCCTCTTGACGGAATGGTGGTACTTTCCTCACTAAGGACATTCACTGGAGGATCTCTCTGTTCTCAATTTGTAACTGGTATGTGAGGTTGAGGCTGAACATCACTTCATCATCTGAGTCCTCATCTGTAAACAATTCTTCATCTGTCATGTCAGTCAATCTCTAGGCCTCTTCAAGTGCTGTGCACCAATTGACCCCTTTGTCATCTACTCCATGTAAAATCACTCTGTCTTCTCTTACTATTGCTGCTTTTAGCTCAATTGCAATGATCTGCTCTTCCACCACGTCCGTGGATACTTCTGAGTGGAGCAAAAACTCTGTGGGGAGTCTAAATACCATGTCCTGTATTCGTGGGAGCCATCTAACAATATGTACTCCATAAAGTGACACGTCTGGGTTTAGTGGTACAACTCTCAGTGCTTTCCTACCATAAAATGCTGTTATGAACTCTTGGGCATTCACAAAATTGGTTGATAACATATTATCCCCTTGTCAGTAAATAATATCATCATTTTTAGTTTACTCATCAAGTCTTTCCCTGATATGTTAACTGGAGACTTGTGGGAATATAACAATGGCATAGCCATTTCATGTTCTCCTATGGTTATGGGTAAGTTGTCTATAAAAGGAACCTTTGTAGTTGCCTAAGAAAACGCTATGCATCGATGGATATACCTGAAATTGGGAACTTTCCCTCGCTAACACAGGATTGAGTAGATCCTGTATCTACTAAAAAGGAAAATGTTTTGTCACCTATGGTCACTGCGAGCTTTGGTTCCTCTTGTCGGTCTGGTGTAATTGATAGGATGCTACACATCCAGCCGCTCTGTGGGCTGTCCTATTGTGGATACATATCCAATCCTGTACCTGTGAAAGAATTCCCTCCCAGTACTGTCACACCTGTTATTCTAGGTGTAGGTGCCTCTGGCAATATGTTTGCGTTCCATGGTGTCACCGAGTTCTGTTGTGCTGGTGCCTGAGCCAGCATCTGTGCTTGCTGTGCCTGCATTTGTGCTTACTGTGTTTGCATTGGTGTTTGCTGTGTTTGGCGGGGGCATCCACTGTTGCGTCTGCTGTATTTGTGGCACTTGTGCCTGATATTGCGTGTTATCTTGGGCATAATATACTGATGGCTCTGCGGTATATGGTATGGGGTATCTTGGCCCCCCTCTTGTGTCTGCTGGTTGACAATTTTGTTACATCCGTTCACAGATTCAACATACATGTGAAATGTGCACCATTTTTCTACCCGTCCAACACTGTTGTGGCGATCCTTCAAATTGTGTTGCCCCTCCATTAAACTCCCAATTAACCATCCTTCTGGGGCTGGTAAACCAAGCCCTCTACCTCTGGGATAATAATTATATTCTCCTAGTCCTGCAAAATGTTCATTTGGTAATGGCTGCACCTGCGGCACTTCTTGCGTGGCATTGTTTTCTCCTGCACTCATTAACAGGGCTTCCTCTCCGGTAAACTTCAATAATTTCTTTTGCAATCATTTTGCTTCCTCTATCTTTCTTTCTTCAACTTTCTTTCTATCCTTTTCTTGTTTCGGTCTACAATGATGAGCAATATTCCACTGTATCCCAGGCCATGGTTTTGCCTCAATCCCCACAATTTTCTTTAATTGCCCCTGTGGAGAGTCCCTGACTAAAAATCTGATAATAATTTGTGATATTTTTCTTCCATGTTTCTGTAGTCACCATTTCTCTTGAATGTCCTGTATATATGCAGTGGGGTCTTATCTGGCTCCATTTTCTATGTCATGATTTCACCCATATCCGATGTGTCAAGATATTGTACTTTAAGCGCACTCCAAACATCTGACCGGCAATTATTAAAAGGTGCCTGTCATGTTTTGTGTTTTGGGCTGTCACCCTGGGTTATCCCGCCCAGTTCCAAATGTCCGATGATTGTTCGCCTGATATAGCAGTGGACAGGTTTTTTATGTTGCCCACAGCCAACGTCATACCCGCTGTCATTCTATCCAACTCATAGATCCATTTCCCTGCCCCTGCTATGAGCGATGGTAATTTATGAATCAAGCTATTTTTATCAATCAGTGGCCATTGTATGTATTGTGGCACCCCCCGTCTCTAAAAAGGGAAAATTGGGTTAGCCCGGTGCCCCATCCAATCACAGTCGTACCTTTTATCTTTGTCATTGCATATGTCCTGCTGACTCTCGTTCGCCCTGGTAAATTTCTCAATCTATTCACATATGAAGTCCTCGCTTATAAAATATTTGCATGTACCTTTGGGTGTCCTAGATATCTAACAGGTTCTGTCCTTCTCCCCAGTTTATCCTGGTCTGACCAAGCTACCTCTGCCCTCACACATGTAACCATGGACAGGGCGCGTGTAGATTCCTCTTGCCTACTCTCTTCATCATCTTCCTCTTCTGTCAACATGAGGTCATCATCCTCTTTGTCCTCTCTATGCTCAGAATATAGTCTCCTAAGAAGATCTGTTTTATGTAACCTAGTCATGACTTCTCCCATTATGTCTCTGCTTTCTCTTGCTGGGCCGCTCTCCAACCTCCTAGTACACCAAGGTCCTCCTTTCTGTTCCTATCTGAACTGTATTTTCTACTTCTCATAACACCTTCTTCCCTTTTCCTTGACATTGCATGTCTGCCAATAATGCTATAAACCTCCTTGTGGCACCGCTCTAAGCTCTTCTCTTTTTCTTTTCCTCAACCCGCCGTCTCTCTCTTTCTCTTCCTCTCTTTACCCTGGCCTTTCTTTCCCTTCTTATTTATTTTGTCTTTCTCTGTCTTCTTCTTGTCTGCCCTCCTTTTTCCTCACTTCCCATATCCTTTGTATTTTTCTGCCTTCTTTTCATCTGTCCTGCCTTTCTTTCTCTTCCCTTTATTTCTCCCTTTCTCTCATTCTCTTCTTCACTCTGTTTCTTTCTCAACCACTTGTGTCTCTTCTTCTTGATCCTGCCATTCTTGAAATTCCTTTGCCTTTTCTTTAGAGTCATTGATGCCCTTTCTGTCCAATTTGAGCTGTATCTGTCCTATCCATTCATTATGGTAGCAGTGCTGTCTCACCCCTGTCATCTTCCCTAATTCTCTCTCTCTCTGGACCTCTTCCCTCAGCTCTTATTAACTTCACTCGCAAGTCACAACGCTCATCACATTCTACATGTGTGGAGGTCGTTGTTTATTTATTTTCTCTGCACTTATAATGTCTTCACTGCTGTACGGGGGAGGCGCATATGTGGCGATAGTGTTTCCTGCTGGTGCTTTCAATATGTGAAATGGGTATAATCCCTGTGCAGTCGTGGACTGATCTTCACTCTGGTGAAGGGGAGGAGGAGCCGTGGGTAAGATGCACCCATCGGCAAGTTGGTTAAGCATCCATTCGTTTGTATCTGGCTCCACTATGTCTTCGGTGTACATTTTCCATAGCTCGAGTATCCCTAACGTTTAGGACTGATTTTCTATACTCTGGCCTGGTGGACAGATGTATAGAAGGCCAACCTATATTGTGACATGGAAAACTCTGGGGAGCTGTAGCCAAACCAGTTTGGGTAGCAGTGACAGGTGATCTAGGCTAAGATCTTCAGAGGTGATTAGCTTGTAAGGGGTCCACAATGAGGTCCCATAATGGGAATCACAGATTACACTTAGATGGGATGCATACAAATAGTTATTTATTTATGGCCAAGACACATTACGAAAAAGGACGACTTGCAAGTAGAGTTATCGCACAACAGCATTAAACTAAATACATGTATACATTCACTCTGTTATAGGACATACTACCCATCAGAAACTCCTGAAAAGGAAAGGCTAGATCAGTATTGTGCACTTCAGGTCCATTGAGATGATCCCTAACTAAAATTGTCCAGTCCTAAGTTGTCTGGGGCCTTTTGCCCAATAGAACAGGTAAAAGTTCCACAGAATTTATGAATTAGGAAAAAAGGAAGCAGGAAATAATGCAGGTAGGGTCTCTAGGGTCCAGTGAAGGGTTCTTAGGGTTAGGGTTCAAGTTAGACTAATGCTCAAAAGTAGCTACAACAGCCAGATTTCTTGTGCAAGCAAGCAATGGCAAAGCCAATTTTGTTATAATTAAAGTTTATTATAAGCCCATTGACTTATATTGGGATTATAGGTTAGAAACTCTGTAACTTACCCCCCGTACTCTGAGTCTTCCCCAGACTTGGCAGGACCAAGGAAGATGGTCTGCGGTTGCATTTTGCACCAAAGGTCGCAGTCCTCGATTCACAGGGGTTGCAGGGTCGAGCTGATTTCTGGTTGGTGTCTTTCACTGTTGCAAGGACTCTCGATTGAAGAATGCAGCAAAACTCGATGCAGGACACCTCTCAGGACTGCACTTGTGTCAGGTAAGCAATTTCGGACAGTGGTCACCGCAGCACAGTGATGCAACATGACTCAGCAGCCACAGTCAGACTTTCCCTCCTATCTCAGGTCCCGTCAAGGCTAGGACGCTGAACGTTCACAGGAGATAGTCTCATAGGGCCAGCTCACGATCCCCCAAGTTACAGGCCAAAACTCGGTACCGTGATACTGGCAGCACAGTAACCCAAAAACGAAGCTGGTCAGCCACAGGACGGTTGCAGGGCACTTCTGAAGGCTTCCTTTGGCAGGGCACCAAGCAGGCATCAGGAATGGCTGGTCCCTCCACTCCAAGGGTTGCCGCTCCTGCGCAGGACTGCTAAAGATCACGAACAAAGACAGGGCTCCTCCAGGACAGCAGCAGAATTTGGTTGCCAGGGTTCCTTCGGTCAGGTCTCAGCTTTCTTCACGCGTCCCACAGCTGGACAAGATACTTGGCTCCTTCAGGTTTCTCCAGGTTCTCTGAAGAATGGGTGCAGGGGTCCTCTTCTTATCCTAAAAGCCAGGTAGGAGCTGAAACTCCCACTAGCCAATAGCAGTACTAGCCAAAACACACACCCCAGCAGTGGTCCAATCAGGACCACAGGCGGGAACATTCATGCATACCACTCAGACACACCAAAACCAGTTTGTTTATTGGGATCAGACAGACCCAGCCCACATCCTGCCAGCAAACACACACAGTCCTCAGTAGCCTGCCAAAAGCTTCTGCTGTCCCAGGCACTGGAAGTCCTTATAAGGCTTTTCCTGGCCTCTCAGGAGGAAGGCTAAAGAACAAGATGGAAAAAAGGACAAGCGAAAAATCTTGTGTCACGCCCATGTTTGGCCAGTAGCTACAGTTAGTAGCCAAATGCGGTAAACGCGGTAAGACTAAAACAAAAATTCCCAAAAAGTGGGAAAGGTTACTGCTGCCACCAGCTTATCCTTTTAGCACACCTAGAAAAACCAAAGTTCCTCTGACTATAACAAAAATGCACCCCGTTGTACTGCAGTTTAAGCAGCTGTGCACATTGATAATAAATTACTACAAGTGATACAAAAGTAACCAAAAGTAGTAACAGCCTGAAGGACATGTCAGTTTCCCCATGACATATGAGCAGAAGCCATTGCAGTGAAGCTTAAGGCTTCAATACACTGTAAAAAGTACAGGTCAGATTCAAAAATAAAAGCAAAAGGTTTGGGGGTTCCATAAAGATGGAAGGAAAGGTGCAGTAAAGAGAACTTTCCCTAACACTAAATAATTTCGTAACTGTTTTCCTTTATACGTGACATGTAAATATGTGCACATGTGTTGCAGTACTGTTTTCGAATGAGTGCCTTCTTGTGGCGAAGCATAAACATCTTGCTCACCGTATCTTTAACCCTTTCCGTGTGGGATTTAAGGATTGTGTCCTTATATCGGGGCAATGCCTTACATAAAAGAAACATTGGAGTGTCCCCCATTATAATGGTCCACAATGAATTTACCAATACTTACAAAACTCTATTTAATTCTCGTTCACCCTTTTCTTTTCATTACACCCCTTCCCAACAATACTTTCCACAATTAATACTTCTGCGTCCCTCTGTCTCTCTCTCTCTGAGACCATGAACACCCGCTGCTTCTGAGCTGTATCACAAACACCACTGCCGCTTTGAGCAACCCCACCTCGCTGCTTCCCTCAATCCTTTTTAGTGGATCCATAAAATGCCACTCATGCTCTGAGCAGCCCCACCTCGCTGTTCCCACACCAGACCACACCCCTTGGTCTACACCACCACTTTAGATCCTCCACAACTCACAATTTATGCCAAAAATACACTTTTACAATGACTAGGTTATCTCACAACATGAGGCTGATGGCTGAAATCACTACACAATAAAATACAATATAGCTGTCGTCTAGTCCTCAGCGAGGTATCCTCCTCTTGTGTTATTGCCCTATAATGTCGCTTACCACGTGATCTTTCCCAACCCTTGTCGGAGGTTTACCCTTTCTTCTTTCCTTATCTCTATTTCTTTACAATCTTCCAATAGCCCCCATTTTGCCATGCCTATGTCATACTTACATCCATGGATCTGCTGAAGGTCTTTGGTGTCACGTTCCCCCCCAGCCGTCTGCAACCCTTCACACCCTACGGGAGGCCTGCAGGGACTGGAAAGGACTTTTCTTCAAAGGAGGATCCTGTTAACCCTTCTCTGATGTGTCAAATCCCGCTCTCCACAGGCCGCCTCTGCACTCCTCTGGGACACGGCACAGACTCCAAGGCGGTCCGACAATGCTTTAGCCAACCTTCTCTGCTATCATATATAAAGGCAGTCCCAAAGTCCTCAACAGACCCAGAGGAAGAGGAATCAATCCAAACCAGACTCAAAGACAGCACGAACAAGGTGCAAGCCACAACCCAGTTTTATAATCATTCAAATAAAACCTGGACAGCATACGAGCATTAAAATCCTGCAGCTCTCTGAGTGTTAATACAAAACAGTCATTTAAGTACTAAAACCATAACATCATTACAATTTACAAAATCTATGGGCATCAAGGATTGATTAACGGGTTTGACTACATATAGATCATATAGGCATTGCACATTTTGTTGGGTTAGACATATCTGATGGCTCCACCTATACCCATCCCTATATTGATAAAGGTACAAATACATCTGCACGAAAAGCAATTGGTTGGCCTACTATTTGATAGGTGGCATAACACTACAGATTTTGATAGGTTGGCTTCTTGCTAACCAATCTTGGGCACTTGACAGGTCATCAATATAGGAGCCAGACAGAGACGCGGGGGCGAAAGAATGAGGGTCTGTCCATTGCTCAATAAATAAGTTACCATCCCTCATTCTCAGGCCATGAGACTGGGCAATCCTTTTGTACTTGAATGTGTAAGGCAGCTCATCTCTGTGTGTGCTTTTAGGGAGTAATGCAGGTGTCCTATCGGTTGGCTTCTAATGAATAGCCATGTCTTCCAATTATAGATCATGTACTAGGAGACCGTGTATGAAATCGAATTGCCTTCTATTTATTGGGGTTATAGCTAATATTAACCTGTGCGTCGTGTTTTTGGTTTCCACCAGGACACTCTTGAGTTATTCTTCCTAGAGCCTTTTGGCCTGCTATTTTATTGCACCTGGTACCCATCGTGCCTTTTTTCTCATTAACCATGGCACTAATTGTCAGCTACCGTCTGAGCTCTGCCCAGATCTTTATTTCTGTGGATTCAGAATTTGAGTTCTCTGAAAGTATTGAGGCCTGTCTTTATGTAAAAGCATGCTGTGGCTTCCATTTTTAGAAGATGGTTGCCCAATTACATTCTGGTTTCTATGTAAGTGGGCCATATTCGTTTATCGTTGTTAAGATGGATTTCTAAACTCTGACCTGGTGGGAAAATGTTTAGGAGGCGAACCTCGGTTTAGTGAAACAGGGGAACCTTCTGGACAAGCCAGACCAATATACAGTAGATTGGCAGGCGGTGAAGACTAAGTCTCAGGTGGGGTGAGAGTGATCAGAAGCCCACAATGAGCACACACAGCAACAAACCACAAATGACTCTTACACAAGTGTGTATGAAAAATATCTATACATTTATTGTCGGCCGGACCAAATAGACACAAGTGACTTAAGCAATGAGAAAAACAATTATCACACAAATCCTTACTCTATACAATATATATACATTTCCAAATGCAATTTAGGAATGAGACACAACCACAACCTCTCAAGAGAGGGTTAAGTTAACACACAAATGGCATTAGGTTATTATTCAGAGTTTGTTCCCTAACTTTCGAGTCCAACCCTTTTGCTCAATAGTACAGTTGTGCATAAAAAAGCATGATCGCACATATGAACAAAAAGCGGGTATTATTGTAGGGGCTGTAGCAAGTCAGGAAGGGGCTTGAGGCAATGATAAATTGGTTCCCACTGTTCGAGTAGGCCCTGCCGTTGGCGGCAAAGCAGTGTTCAAAAGGGGAGAATAGCTAGAGAGCGCAGGTCTAGCTCCTCTGGGTCCCGAATTAGTAGAGTGTGTAACGCTTCCCGCATCCACAATTGCCGCATCACTACCTGGTGGTGACCCTCGCTAGACCAGTTACGTTGGTGAGACAGCCTGAGTGATGGTGGCTGGTTGATGAAAGAGAGGTGTGTAGTACGGTGGCAGCCAGAAGGCCATGGAATGCAAGGTGAGAATGAGAATGGTCGTTGAAAGGAGAATGTGGAGTGAATGAGGGGCATTGGGGGATTGTGGCTGACAGGAGGTGGATTCCTCTGCTGGTGGTGGAGCTTTTATGTAATGAACATCAAGTTGAATAAATACCTCGCTGAAGCACAACTCGTGTGAGGAAGGTCATTTCAACTTTCTTCATGGTGCTGCGGCAGAAAGCATCCATTCTCCACCGGGGTTAATTTCACTGACATTCCTTCACTGCTTCTTGTGACTCTCTGTGCAACAAGGGGGTGACATAACCACTCAGTTATTTATCAATATTTTCAACCACATCTGCATCCTGTATCTTATTTGTGCTGTCGTTCCTCATTTGTTTATTCAAGGCACTTTTGTTTCAGAATTGTGGCTCACTTTCTTGCTACTGTTCAATCTATCTCTGGAAGTCTAAATCAACGTATTTCTTTGAACTCTTTTCTTTTTCCACATTACTCGCACATTGGTCCAGAAGGGAGGCCCAGTTCTTGCTCTGCTATTGGCATATTGAGCCCCCCTGTCTCTAGTAATCTGTGGTGTTGGAGGTCTCTTTTGTGCAAGACTTCTTGTTTGGTGCGCTTAAATGTCTCTTGCTCATCCTACGTTTGGCCGCAGATAAAAAATAAAAACGTCTGCACACTGACACTCACGCTACCCTTTGGAAGCTTCTCGCTCCCCACCTTTGCATATTTCTCAGTTCATGAGGTTAGTTACCTTGAGAATAGTTTTTTATTTCTTTATTATGTGTTACTATGTAATTCCCAAAACACAACTAATCATTAACTAGCGATTACAAAAAGGAACAGAGCAGTTACAAAAGTAAGGGCCTGATTCATGGAAGTGTTTTATAATGGCGCAATCCCATAGGAAAACGTTCCACGAATCAGTCCCTAAATGTATTTTTATCAATTATTTGTATGGATCTTCTGAATCCAAATGATACTGTCCGCGTTTGATAAATAAGGCATCAAATGTTTTCTGCACTTGACAGCTTTCTTTAAATCCCTGGAACCTTGCTCAGTTCCCGCCATGCAATGCCATCCCAGGCCTGTAGGGTTTAGGCCCTAATCTGATATCCACTATTCTAGCAGCAGGACTAGAGACACATATATTGACTTTCTTATTGCTTCTATTATGTGGCTCAAGGCCAAGCAATATTGAGGTAGGAATCGCTCCTTCCTTAGCAATAAATAGCCTGAGTGGAAAATTCCATTGAAGCCTGGGCAGAGAAAGAGGGACTTCTTTCCAAAGCATGCGTATCTTATAGCGCCTTTTCCAAGGTCGAGCATTGAGGCACTGTAAGGGACATGTTCCTTAAAGAGTTCATTTCCCAGAGGGACTGGCTTGACTTTTGTGCAAAAACGTCCCCTCTGTGCGATTTTAAGATTAAAACAAAGGCAAAGTCGCCTTTACTCTACATGTCTCTGGAAAAGTGCAAAGGCTGCCTGCAATTAGAAATTGCCTGAGGAATTTATAATGGATTCCTATGGGAGGCCCCCTGCTTTTACAAGGTGATGATAGTAGGCAGATTTAATAGGAATGGGTTGTATTACCGCCTGCATGAACGCAGTTGTGGAGCAGCAGGCAGGCATGCAAAGGTGGCCCCGCCCCGCAACCGCACCTGACAAATTGTGTAAAATCACACCGGTTGGTAAAAATGGCAGGAAAACCATACCGACATGGTTGCCTCAATTTTTAACGATATGCCAGGCCCTGTAAAAGGTATTAGCACCCTCGGTGGGTGCGTCAGCTAATCCGGTTCCTTGAAACCTGGGCTTAATCTAACAATCCAAGCCCGGCCCGGGTTTGAAGCAACCTGAGTGCTTGTTGCACCGGCCGGCCATTTTCCCTTCAGCCCAACATCAACCTCCTTCATTTGTCCACATTTGTCTTGGCCCTCCCCACCCCCCGCCCCCACTTACCTGCAGCTGCCACGGTCTGGGCACCTTCGAGGCTATCCTCTCCTCACCCCCCCCTTCCTGTTTGTCATGGAAGAGAGGTTCTGTGGCGGCCATGTTGAGGCGAGGATGGGTTTGTAAGAAACAACGCTTTGCTCTGGCCTTTAACTGGGCCCTGGGCTATTACCAGCTCGTGAATCCCCCTTAAACGGGAGCTTATTGCTTAGCAAGGCATCCAACTAAAACTGTATTTACATCCTCATGAACACAAACTATAATCTTTCATTAGATAAGCTGGAAATAAAACAGAGGATAGCACAGGGGCAATGCGCTGGTCTTGGAAACAGAGGTTCGAATCCCGAATCCGCGCTTAGAAACCCAACTCTGGTACGGTATTCGGCGACTTATAAAATAAATGCTACACGTGTAGGACAATAGATCAGGCTGGGTTGGAGCCATCGATTTTGTTGCTGTCAGATTCCTAAATGTTTTTTTTATCTACTACTAGAAATCTGGCCAACTAAATGAACACAAGGAATGTGCTCCTACAGAGTGATTGGTTTTGATCATGAGAATCTGGCGTGTCGTCGTTCCCTTCAACATGATTAGTGAATAACAGGCATTTTTATGCATTTATCATGGTTCCGACCGTCTTGCTCAGGGTGCAATCTAAAAGTGACACAGGTTATTTACACGCTCTCTTGAGAAACTGTGCAATACGCTGCATTGGGCAGAAGTATGGTTCATACTCTAATTCTGCCGTATTCATATTCAACGAGATGAATCGCATGCTGAGAAGCGTTTTGCACAGTGTTGTTGTCTGTTTTTGCTTTGTCGGTTTTTTCTTTGTTTTCTCTTCCACTCACCTGCAGAAGTGGTGAAGGCTCACACATCTGTTTTACCTGAAGGCAAGTACCTGTTTACGCACACTCCAGAGTGAATACAACCCTCTAGGGAAATAAACTAGGAGATAGCTTGCAAGGATAACAAGGTTTAAATGTACAGAATACAAAATATCAGCAAAGGACTCTGCTGCTCCACAACGTTCTGACTCCAGAATCCATGTCATTGCCTTATGAGGGGCCACATCGTCATAGATTACATCATGTATAGGGTCCGGGTGGGCAGTATGCATGATCCTGCTCCATATGATATGCCAGGCTACAATTGGTTGGTTCGGTCGCCATCAGTCAGGCTCTTCGTGGGTCAGCTCAGCTAATCTCATTGTGTCGTCAAGGTCAGGTCGCTCATGGGATACAGTGTTAAATCTAAGATAGCATGCTAAGCCTACTACTACATCACTGTGGCATGCACCTGGGCAGCTCGGGGATCAGTGCCATGGGGAAGGGAGGATGAAATACCGTCATGCTGACCCACACATTCTGGACTTCGTTGATACCGCTCCTCTCGCACCCAAGGTCTCCACTCTGGTTTCGATCTATAATGTATCCCTCCCTGTAACTCATGTTACAAAGGATGTATTTTATGCTGAGGGGTCAACCAGTCGCATATGCTTAGATCTTCTTTGGTCAATTGATTTGTGCTAGGAGAGGTGGGTCGCCCCCTTATCATGGAATGCAGGGATGTGGGGGTCGGGTCAGTGGTGTGGGCTCTGCTTCTGGGCTGGCTGGGTGGGGGTTAGAGGCCTGCTGGGGATTGGGGTTGGAAGACCGTAGCTGAAATGTTCGAGGGAGAAAAGACAAAAAGTTATTTTTATAAAAATAACTTTCAGTATTCTCTCCCCTGAACATTTCAGACTTTGTCCTTGCCCCCACCCCCCTACTTACTTGTGGGCGGCAAACCTCCTTGTGTGCCACCGTCTCCAACATCCCTCTGTGACGCTGGTTCCCTTGGATACCGGCGCCACAGGGTCCTTTCCATTTTTAATTTTTTTTAAAAAACGTTTTGTTTTTGTACATAAGGGGGCACTCCTTCAACCCTCGAATCCGTAAATGCCAAACATGGGAAGGATACTCCTCTTGTTCGTATGAAGGGTACAGGCCTTTTTTCGGTCTTTCGTACTATTCATACGAATGGATAGTCTTTTTGTTTATTTATTTATTTATTTAAATTTATATAGCGCGCAAGCAGCCCAGAGGCATTGGGCATTTGGACGTTTCCCCTGCTGGGAGCTTGGTTTTGATGAATGGGCACTGCGCGGTGCCTGGTCTATTCTCACGCTCTTGCAGGGCGCATTCCTTCGAAAGATACTAAATGTTTACAACAGTGAAGGGACATGGGGGAAGTGAGATCCCGTGAGAACAGGCGGTGCAGGTTCATTCTGCCTTGATGATGTTGGGCCTAGTGACATCTTTCCATGGAGCTCGGCTGGTGCAGCGCGGTCATGCAAGCCTGTGCATTTGTCATAAGTACACAATGGCGTTTCTTTCTATGGGTCTCCTAGCATTAAGCATCTGCTGCTCGCACTATATTATCTCCGCACTGAGTTTCACAGTGCGGTTCTCTTCCCCTTATACACTACACTATTTCATAGGGGATTCGCCTCACGTGAAAGCGCGTAGGGGGGTGGGATATACTCGTTTGGATCCTAACATACCGACTAAATCACTTCTTTAGGGCTACAAACACAGGAGGCGGTAAGGGGTGGGATTGCATAGCTCACAGACTTTAAAGTGCATATAAGTCATCTGCACGGGATCTGTCTGGAAGGCAGAGGCCTTCCGATTGTAATGACTGTGACGAATCGGAGAACAAAGAGTAATGAAGATTAACATACGTAATCTGGCATCTATAAGGCCTAGGTGAGGGAAATGCTCCCAGAATAAAAATGCCATTGTGAAAGAATGGATGACAATTACATGGAACTGTTTTCCAAAACGATAAGAAATAGAGCGGGGTGGGGGGGCTGGGGATGGGGTGTCACAGCTTAATTAGGGAAGGCACGCTACAGCACACAGGAGCCATTGCGACATGAGAGCAAAGATAGAGCTGGAGAGCATTGCTGCAGCCGGTCAGGAAGTGGGCCTTCCCTTAATAGGTCTGCAGCAAGCTGTGCAGCAGCGTTAATTCGCACCTTCACTGAATGTCCATCCAAGGCCAGCTTCTGTGACTGGTAACAGATAAAACTTTATGAGTTCGACACACTGAACAATACCCCACAGGAAAGAGAAATTGGCTCCCAATAAAATGTAATGGCCGCAGCTGCAGCCACGCAGTAAGGCGCATACAGGCCTCCATAAACCTGATGGCTTCAAATGGCGGCCGCACTGAGTTCACTGAGGCGAGGGTGGCCGTCTTCCTCTTTCTGTTTTCTTGCCATTGGCTGAGTGAAATATTGCACTGACCGTAATGTGAAGTGGGAAGCATTGTTGGGGGAGTTAGGCAGTGGTAGAAGTGTACCAGAAAACTTAGTGGAACTGAGCCCCAGTGGTGGACGGACTACGCAGGGAGGCAGCAATACATAAAACATTTTTCCAGGGTTGCAGCCATGCTGGTTGACAGCCAATTAAGTGGAAACAGATTTCAGTTTAGCTGTAACTGCTATCTGATGGTAAAGTGGAGAAGTGAGCCTTCATTTCACCAAGAACAGTTCTGGAATGGTGAAAATGGTTGCAAAAAGTAGTGGAACTGTTAACAGTAAAATATAAAAGAAGTGGAACACCGTTCCCGACTGTTCATTCCAGCACTCGACAAATTTTTTGCTGATTATGGTATTCCAATAACAGTGAAATCGGATAATCAGCAGGCATGAGTTCGCAATTTTTGTAAAGTATTTTACGGTTTCAGCCTCAGAAAGTTACCCCCCTGTGGCCTCAGGCCAATGGTACTGTTGAACTTTTTATGGCCAATCTAATGCGCGCACACCAAGGGTCATTCACACAAGCTATCTGCATGCTGCTACGTGATTATCGAAACACTGCACGCAGCTCAACAGGAGTCTTTCCTTCAGAGCTCTAGCCTCTACCTCAGTTTATCACTCCAAACTCATCAACTCAGTGAGACCATTCCTGTCCCAACAAAATTGCCTCACCATCGCCAGGGCGATAATTGGCTCCAGACTGGACCATTGCAACGCTCTCCTTGTTGGAACTTCAGGCAAAAATGTAGCTAAACTTCAAATTGCTCAAAACAACTCCCTCAGGGCTGCCACTGGCCTGTCACGTAGGGATCACATCTCAGACCTCAGAAGAAAGGTCCACTGGCTCCCAGTTAAGGAAATAATCATCTTCAAAACCCTTGCCCTAATGCACAATTGTGTCCACGACCAGCCCCCCCCCACCTTGTTCATAGGTTCTCCAAACCTACCACTCTCAGGCCCTTCAGAACTCCTTACGCCAACCTGATAACTGGTCCCAGGTCACGCAAAGCCCGTGCTGGTGGCACAAGTTTCCCAACCATGGCCGCCTGTCATGATCTCTGCTTCCAAAAGGTCAGGGTTTTCCCAACTCCCTTGGAAGCAGATCCATAACCCAGGTTCCGAGTGCCAACCAGTCCCAATTGGGACCTTTTGGACCCAGTCCTGGCGCCAGTGGCACCAGGCTCATAAATATGCCCAGTCCCAGCGCTGGAAGCGCCGGGCTCATAATGCTTGGGTGGACCTACCTTCAGCAGACCGTGCTGCTTACTTGCCTGCCAGTTGAGCCTCTGATCCTCTTCTGTTTGGAACTACTTTTCCTGTTGGGTGGGGCTGGAGCCACTCCCTAGATTCAGAACACTGGATCTCTTCTGGAAGGCAGGAACTCTTTTCTTACTTAGGCGTGGCTGTGGAAGGAGACACCTAAGCGCTACAGGAGGCTATTTAAACCACACCCGGTGGATGAATCTTGCTTTGCGTTATTCTGCAACCTCTGCAGCAGAACGCTCATCGTGTCTTCTGCATCCGGTCCTGGGCCTAAGGAAAAAGGCTTACCATCCTGAATCCAGTCTTCAGCAACACCTATAAAGACAAGAAAGAACAGGTTAGCATTCCGGCATCTGAAAGGCAAAGGCTTACCATCCTGAATCCAGTCTTCAGCAACACCTATAAAGACAAGAAAGAACAGGTTAGCATTCCGGCATCTGAAAGGCAAAGGCTTACCTACTCTTCGTGCGCTCCGGAGGTCTTCACACTGCATTCCGGCATCTGAAAGACAAAAGTTTACCAACTCTTCGCACGCTCCGGAGGCCTTCGGCGCTGCATCCCGCATCTGAAAGACAAAACAAGGTGCGTTTAAAGACATTGGGGAACTTTAATACTCACGTGCCATTACTCCTTTCCACATCTAATCCAGTGGGTATTCCGGCACCCTGCAGCCGCTCCGAACTCGTACCTGCAAAATAAAAAGACAGTTAGAGCGCATAGTGAAGCAGGCAACAAGCGCTTACTTACGTGCTTCCAGGCGCTTCTATTCATCACACGGGCTCCATCTTCAACTCACTTCAGCCCGTCATCCGCCATCGCCGGAACCCTGCAAAACAAGAGACATCATTACTAAAGAGTTTAAAGACATTTGAATGACTCGAAACTTACCGTTCGTGCAGTAAACGACGGACAGCAGTCCTCTGAAGTCAAGAGGCCTGCGCTACCTATCCAGTGAAGAAACTGGTTACAGCACCCTGCCCCGAGGCAGATGGAGAGCTCGGCATTCACTTACCTAAGGTGAGAGCGTTAACCTTTGGGGGTCTACAGGAGAGGAGAAGAGGAAAGAGAAAGGGACACCCCAATAACCCCAGTTCATTAACCCCATACTTTCTATCTGCAGACATCTTACTCTACACGTCAGGCATACAGTGCACAGAGGTCCAGCCCAAAGAGACAACCGGGTGCTACACATCACCTTTGAAGATACGGTAGTCGCCCAGTCAAGACCGGCGCCTCTGCGAGAATCAGGTGAGCGTTACAGAACGCAAAGCCTACCGCAAAACTCTCGCCCAGGCGCTATGGAAACCTCGGATACTGACCCCCTAGCCCGGTTACTTGGGGAACTAAGGGCAGAAGTGCATGCAGCTCGTCAGGAAACGAATGCTCTAAGAAGGGAACTAATTATTTCCAAGGAGAGAACAGACAATCTTGCTAGACAAGTGCTACAGTCACAAGCCGGACAGACCCCGTTACCCGCATCAGGGGCAAATCTTCCTTCAACATCCTCTATGAATCCAGTGCAGATCAACCTACCTGGGAATGTACCTCTGGCTCCGCCCGAACGATTTTCTGGTGACCCAAAGAGGTTTGCAGTATTTATCAATCAGTGCCGGTTGCACTTCTTATGCCGGCCAGCAGCCTTTCCAACTGATCAAGCAAAAGTAGCTTTTGTACTTTCGTACCTTAGTGGCAATGCGGCAGACTGGTCGATCCCTCTAGTTAATCAAGATGATCCGGTTCTCCATGATTTTCAAGCCTTTCAGCTTCGTATGGAAAAACTGTTCGCAAGACATTCACAAGGGCAGGCCTTGGACAATGAGCTTCTTTCGTTGCGACAGGGTAATCAAGACCTTTTGGCTTATATTGCATCTTTCAATAGACTAATCGTGGAAACTGATGCTTCAAGCCTTGCCATGGGGGCAGTTCTATCACAAAAGGACCCGGTAACCAATCAGTTGCATCCCGTGGCATTTTGGTCCCGCAAATTCTCGCCTCCTGAAATCAATTACACGATTACTGACAAGGAACTTCTGGCTATCAAGTCTGCCTTTAAGGCTTGGCGGCATTATCTGCTGGGGGCCCGACACACCGTTACTGTGATTACGGATCACCGAAACCTGCAATATTTGAAGACCGCAAAAGCCCAATCCTCTAGACAACTCCGTTGGGCATTATTCTTTGCCGAGTTTGACTTCATAATTACCTATCGACCTGGTACAAAGAACGGTAAAGCCGATGCCCTTTCTCGGATGGGAGTGGCAGAACACTTGGTCAACCCTAAACCTGTACCAATCATTCCCGAACAAAGAATTCTGGGTGTAATCGCCACAGAATCCATAGAGGAAGTTAAGGATAAAGCCAGGCAACTTGTAACTCCAGCAGACATACAGAATTGGCATCTGCAGGGAAAGGACTTTGCAGTAAAGGACAACTTATTGTATTTCCAAGAACGATTATACCTACCCAGCACAGATTTACAGAAAAAAGTAATCTCTTGTTATCACGACTCTTTAATGGAAGGTCATCCCGGTATAGCCAAGACCTCAGAAAAGATCAAGCGCTACTTCTGGTGGCCGTCTTGGAAAAAAGATATCAGAGACTTTATAATGTCCTGTGGAGTATGCGCCCAAAACAAGAGTCAAAAGGAAAGACCAGCAGGCCTCTTACGCCCTATTGACATCCCACCTCGCCCTTGGCATACGCTTTCTATGGACTTCATCACCGATCTACCTCCATGCTCCGGATACAATACGATTCTAGTAATCGTGGACTTATTCTCCAAGATGGCGCATTTCATTCCGCTCAAAGGCTTGCCAACAGCAGCAACTCTGGCCCGAGAATTTCTCGAAAACATCGTCCGACTGCACGATTTTCCTTCGGTTCTAATTTCGGATCGAGGTAGTCAATTTATTTCTCATTTTTGGCGAAGTTGCTGTCGGTCGGCTCAAATTGATGTGAGACTATCGACCAGTCACCACCCTCAGACCGACGGACAAACCGAGAGGACCAATCAAACTCTGGAACAGTATTTACGCTGCATGCTGCAACAAACTGAAAAAACTTGGAAAGATATCCTTTGGATAGCCGAGTATGCCTACAATAACTCTGTCCATTCGGGAACTGGGAAAACCCCGTTTTTTCTTTTGTACGGCAGTCACCCTCGAACCTCGGAGTTGGATCCCCTCCAAGATCTTGAAACACCAGCAGTAGACTACCTGCATTCTACAATCACCCAAGCCTTTAAGGAAGCTGTTTCTCACCTTCAAAGGGCTAAAGAACAATACAAGAAAGGAGCAGATCAACATCGGAAGGAAGCCCCTCACTATCAAGTAGGGGATCAAGTCTGGTTATCCACCAAATATCTATCTCTAAAAGGGCCACGCACATTCAACCCAAGATACCTTGGTCCCTATTCCATCACTACCATAGTAAACCCAGTAGCGGTCAAGTTGGACTTGCCCCCGCACATGAAGATACATCCGGTCTTCCACGTCTCTCTATTAAAACCCGTGCAACCTCAAACCCGACTAACCAAATCTCCAAAACCTATCCTAGTGGATGGAGAACTCGAGTTTGAAGTCAAAAGCATTCTGGACTCCAAGATCTCCAAATCTAAACTATTCTACCTAATTGACTGGAAAGGCTACGGCCCCCAAGAGAGATCCTGGGAACCTGCTGAATATGTCCACGCTCCTCGCCTAATCAAAAGATTTCACCGAACATTTCCTGACAAGCCAAAACCCCCGGAGAAGCCCGGTTTGGGAGGGGCCTTGAGGGGGGGTACTGTCATGATCTCTGCTTCCAAAAGGTCAGGGTTTTCCCAACTCCCTTGGAAGCAGATCCATAACCCAGGTTCCGAGTGCCAACCAGTCCCAATTGGGACCTTTTGGACCCAGTCCTGGCACCAGTGGCACCAGGCTCATAAATATGCCCAGTCCCAGCGCTGGAAGCGCCGGGCTCATAATGCTTGGGTGGACTTACCTTCAGCAGACCATGCTGCTTACTTGCCTGCCAGTTGAGCCTCTGATCCTCTTCTGTTTGGAACTACTTTTCCTGTTGGGTGGGGCTGGAGCCACTCCCTAGATTCAGAACACTGGATCTCTTCTGGAAGGCAGGAACTCTTTTCTTACCAGGAACTCTTTTCTTACTTAGGCGTGGCTGTGGAAGGAGACACCTAAGCACTACAGGAGGCTATTTAAACCACACCCGGTGGATGAATCTTGCTTTGCGTTATTCTGCAACCTCTGCAGCAGAACGCTCATCGTGTCTTCTGCATCCGGTCCTGGGCCTAAGGAAAAAGGCTTACCATCCTGAATCCAGTCTTCAGCAACACCTATAAAGACAAGAAAGAACAGGTTAGCATTCCGGCATCTGAAAGGCAAAGGCTTACCATCCTGAATCCAGTCTTCAGCAACACCTATAAAGACAAGAAAGAACAGGTTAGCATTCCGGCATCTGAAAGGCAAAGGCTTACCTACTCTTCGTGCGCTCCGGAGGTCTTCACACTGCATTCCGGCATCTGAAAGACAAAAGTTTACCAACTCTTCGCACGCTCCGGAGGCCTTCGGCGCTGCATCCCGCATCTGAAAGACAAAACAAGGTGCGTTTAAAGACATTGGGGAACTTTAATACTCACGTGCCATTACTCCTTTCCACATATAATCCAGTGGGTATTCCGGCACCCTGCAGCCGCTCCGAACTCGTACCTGCAAAATAAAAAGACAGTTAGAGCGCATAGTGAAGCAGGCAACAAGCGCTTACTTACGTGCTTCCAGGCGCTTCTATTCATCACACGGGCTCCATCTTCAACTCACTTCAGCCCGTCATCCGCCATCGCCGGAACCCTGCAAAACAAGAGACATCATTACTAAAGACTTTAAAGACATTTGAATGACTCGAAACTTACCGTTCGTGCAGTAAACGACGGACAGCAGTCCTCTGAAGTCAAGAGGCCTGCGCTACCTATCCAGTGAAGAAACTGGTTACAGCACCCTGCCCCGAGGCAGATGGAGAGCTCGGCATTCACTTACCTAAGGTGAGAGCGTTAACCTTTGGGGGTCTACAGGAGAGGAGAAGAGGAAAGAGATAGGGACACCCCAATAACCCCAGTTCATTAACCCCATACTTTCTATCTGCAGACATCTTACTCTACACGTCAGGCATACAGTGCACAGAGGTCCAGCCCAAAGAGACAACCGGGTGCTACACATCACCTTTGAAGATACGGTAGTCGCCCAGTCAAGACCGGCGCCTCTGCGAGAATCAGGTGAGCGTTACACCGCCACACTTTGGTATGCCCTCCCGCCTCACATCAGGTTAATTGACTCCCACTCAGCCTTTCGCAAGGCCATCAAAACAAGACTCTTTGTTTAATCACCCTATACTTCTGTGTACCTAAACCTGCTCGCTGCTCTTCAGCTCTGTAACTTTAATCATGTATTGATGTATGTAGAACCATTTTACCCTGTAATGTACCAAATCTTTTTCTCAATCGCTGCTTCACTGTAACCCTTAATCAAGCCTTCTTAAGATCTGCTATGGCGCCTCGATGCCTGTGGGCTGTGGTGCACTCTACAAATCCAAATAAATAAATAAAATAAATAAGAGCTGATGTTTGGCAGAGTGATAAGAACCACACTACCGCGGATCGCAGCTCTGCTATCTGCTCCAGACTTAGAGTTGCGTAATTTGTATGATTCCCAGCGATACTGCCTAGATGGAGAGTACCATGTCGGCCCTTGCAAGCATCGACATTTCCTCCAGAGATCTGGTCTTTTGGAACAATTTTTTCCAAGATTCAGCTGATTCAAAGCCGGCAATTACCTGTGATTTCAAGGCTTCACTCGTTGAATAATGCTCAAAGTCGCAACATTTAACACTTTTGCGTAGTCTCATGAAAAATGTGTCCAAAGTCTCACCCTTCTCTTGAGTGGAGGTGTGAAAAATATGTCTTTCAAAATCCACACTTCTTAGTGGAGCAAAGTAGTTGTTTAATGAGTCAATATTTCCTTGAAATGTGTCTGTGGCACTCTCGGGCATCTCAAACACAATGTGCCTCCTGATGAGTCTGCCGGTGCTTAAATAAGGGTGCCGGTAAACTCACTGGCACCCTTGTTTCTGGACTGGCAAAAGCCACTGTGCCCGACAGGTCTGACCCTGCTGGACACAGCGGTCATGGTAACCAAAGCCGCCACGGAAGCACCGGCACTATTAACAATGGTGCCGGTGCTTCCGTGTCTCCACTCCCATAGGCAATGGGGATTAACGAAATTACCAGTGCCTGACTTCCCGGCAGCCAGACTGGGAATAGCCCTGTGGCACCCGGAAGTCAGGCGCCAGTCATTTTTTATGGGCACGGCAGCAGCCCGCCGGTAGCACCAGCAGGGTTACCAACGGACCTGTAATGAAGCCCAATGTCTCTTACTGTGGGCCCTAGGGAATGCATTAATACCCCTCACAAACAGCGCTCTTCTCTGACCCCGGTGGCATCAATGTAAATGTTAAGATCCTTTTGCCATCTGTTTCAGCGTGATGCCAAGCTGCTGGTATCTGATATATCAAATGGCGGAACCGCTTGCAATTGCAGGGATTCATGTCCTTACTCATCCTGTGTGGCAGGCCAGGGAATGATGTAGACGGGGCTGCAGGGGTGCTAATATCTTCATTCCCCAACATAAGTGCTTTAATATGAGTTTTTAATATCACCCTCACCTGCTTCTGCTGGGATGTGCCCTTGTGAAGAGAAAACGTATGTACCAAACCAACACAAATGACCTGGGCTGCAGGCCGCAGAACGAGCTATACCGTCGAGTTTTGGTGCCTTGATTTCATTGCCTGTAGCTTGCTGGAGCAGTGTGAGCACAACGCTTTCCCAGCATTTATTGCTCAGCTGGAGCAGGGTGTAAACAATGCTTGAACAGCGTTTTCTGCTGCCTGAGAGGGCATTATGTAACGGTGTCTCCCGACCGCCACATGGAGCAAGGCCTGCTGCGTACCGTGGTGCAACTCAGCCCTCTCTCCACCGACAGCACACAAGGAGCCGTGATTGCTGATTTAGCGACTTTTCCAAAAATAGGAAGTTTGGACACAAGGCCGGCATACCAGTCTGGGGTGTACTGGCGATAGTGACTTTTAACCAACCCCACCCATTCGCCCAGCACAGGGGTGGAGCGGGGTCTGGCCCTGTGATATCAGTATAGGCGATTTCAGGATATTGCAAGTTTGCGATTTTTCAAAAAAGTTATGACACAATAAAACACACACAAGGCTATAGCAGACCCCGATGTACATGTCAGTTACAGACTGTGCAACAGCAGGAGGTACCGCGAGTTTAAAATAAATAAACATTGACATATTTTTGTCATGTTATTTTTCATGTTTTTTATCAACCTAAATATTCCTCATGGAATATTCAAGTCCCCCAAAAAACAATATATATAGATTTAAATGAACTCTTTTCTCTTTGACCATGGGTTCTAATAGCTTTTTGTCATGTTATTCTTTATGTTTTTTTAAACTTAAATATTCCACATGGAATATTTAAGTTCTAGCATTTTCTTTATTTTGAAATATATATTTTTACAGAAACCTTTTTTGTGTTTGGCCATGGGCTCTAATAGCTTCATAGACCTCGCCCTCAGGCTGTTCCGTTGTTATGGGGCCTCATACTGCGCCCTCATACTAGGTCTTTAGAGCCTATAACTCCCGGTACGGCCCTAGTGCGAGGTCTATGACGCTATATTACACAGATGACGCCTAAGGGCCTCAGTGTGCACATGAAACAAATATATAACACTGTTGTCGCGTTCTGCACAACATTCCCCCGCAAAAAACCCCTGCATTTCCTTCTCCACAAACTGAAGGTCATTGTCTCAAGTAATGTTCCTTGGAAATCTGTCTCCCCAAAACACTGACTCCCAAAAACGGCATCAATCTCCAGGAACTGATCTCTCTCACAAAGCACAGCTCCAGCCACTTGGACAACATGTCCATCACCACAAATATATCATTTTCTTGAACTCCTCTCACTGCAAGAGGACCTAAAATGTCCACTGCCACCCCTTACCACACCGAGACAGGACCCTCAACCAACTTCATTGACGGCATTCTTGTATGCTACACCTTATCACTGTTCTGCACCATTCACACTTCTTCCATAGTTGCTCCACATCTGTATCCATCCCTGACCACCAATAATCCTGTCTAATCAACCCCTTGATTTTATATATTCCTATATGCCCTTCATGGGCAACCTCCTTGACCGACTCTCTCATACCTCTGGCACCACCATGCAATGTCCTCTTGCTAACATCCCTTTTCCATACTCAGCTCACTCTTTATTCGCCTGAACTGCTTGTATTCCTCTCCCACTTCATCCAGCAGCCAACCAGTATGCACTCATTCCATCACTTCTTTGAATATTTAATCTTTATCACAACTATTCCATTTCCTCTAATCCACCACCTTGAAGTTTGTGTAAATGTCACCTTCCATCTCACTCCATTCCTCTTCTTGTCCCTTGCTGTATATGGAAAAGGACATGGCCCCTTTAAGAGGACCAAGGCAGGGGGAGCGGGAAGAAGGCGGAAGGGGAGGGGACAAAGGAAAGGAAGGCAGAACGTGTGAGAATGGAAATAAAGCAAGTTCGCAGGACACCAGGCTCCGTATCTTTAATATGGTGTGTGCATGAATGAGGCGCATAGCAGGCCTAACACTGGCGACGAAGCCGATGCGAAGACTCGCGTGCCGGCAGCAGTAGCAGGAGGGCGGTGAGCCCAGCAGTCGAGGAGGGCCCGTGTGCCCGGCAGTTTGAGGTGGGCCCGTGTACCCTGTGGCCCAGCAGTGGCCCGTCTGCCCTGCAGCTCAACAGAGGGCCCGTGTGCCCGTTGCTGATCGGAGGCCTGTGCGCCTCGAGAAAGTGAGGCCCGTGTGAGGAGGGCCCGTGTGCCCGGCAGTTTGAGGTGAGCCCGTGTACCCTGTGGCCTAGTAGTGGCCTGTGTGCCCTGCAGCTCAACAGAGGGCCCGTGTGCCTGTTGCTGATCGGAGGCCTGTGCGCCTCGAGAAGGTGAGGACCGTGTGAGGAGGGCCCGTGTACCCGGCAGTTTGAGGTGGGCCCGTGTACCCTGTGGCCCAGCAGTGGCCCGTGTGCCCTGCAGCTCAACAGAGGGCCTGTGTGTCCGCTGCTAATCGGAGGCCTGTGCACCTCGGGAAGGTGAGGCCCGTGTGCCTCAGGTGGGAGAGGACCGCGCGCTTCGGTGGACGGAGAGGGCCCGTGTGCCCGTCATCGACCGGCAGCCCGTGCGCCCGCACAGAGGAAGTCTGCACGCCTCGAGGGAGTGAAGCCCATGTGCCGGAGAAGTGAGGAGAGAGCGCCGGAAGACCGGAGTGGGCCCGTGCGCCCAGGAGAGAAGTGCCGACACCGACACAAGAAGACTGGTGGACCGTGACGACCGCTTCAAGTAAGGGGGGGGGGGGGAAACCTCGCGTCTCCCGATTGTGACAATTTAAAGCAATCTGGAAGGACCGTAACTCGGGGAAGGAACCCCGTGTTCCCCCACGTGACACTCGCAAATATTACGGGAGAATAAGAACCCCATGTCTCCCCACATGATATTTTCGATTCACAAGAGAAAGAGACAACAAAAGAAATCCCCGTGTCTCCCCACGTGACATTTACAATTCAGACGCGAAAACTGCAATTTATACGAAGAAGCTACTACAAAAGAAACCCCGCGTCTCCCCACGTGACACTTTCGATTCACAAGAGAAAGATACAACAAAAGAAATCCCCGTGTCTCCCCACGTGACATTTGCAATTTATATGCGAAAACCGCAATTTATACGAGGAAGCTACCACAAAAAGAACCCCGTGTCTTCCCACGTGACAGTTGCAATCATAAACAAAAAAAAAAACAAAAAGGGAAAACACTATCACCACACCACACGGGAGAAAGGAAAGCCTGCGCCCACGTGAAAGCTGTACAAAGGACCATAACACCATAGTTAACCACTATATGCACCTAAGTGCGACCTAACCAACAAAAGGAACTTCAGTGGCACCATCATGTCGGCTCCAGACGCCGCAGATCCCAATGCACAGCCAGCACCACTAGAGTTACCATCCTCATACGCCAGCCTAATGAGGAGACCTGCGCCGTTCACTCTAAACCCACACCATGACCAGGGCCAATGATGGGAAGAGTGGATGGAAGAATTTGAGGACTTCGTAGGTGCCCTAGGCACACAACAACCCCCCAACGTACTAAGCATCTTCGCCAACGTAGCAGGCAGAGAAATTAAGAACATCATACGCACGATCCCATTACAGGACCGTTCCACATATGCAAAACTACGACAAGCCATCAATGACAAAATTGTCATCTCACCCAATCGCGACTACGAGAGATACACGTTCAACCAATGCAGTCAACTATCCCACGAATCGATAGGGGAATTTGTCATTCGCCTTCAAAGGAAAATATCGAAGTGCGACTTCGCCAATTTTAATGATGAGGAAGCCATCAGGCTACGTATAATAGAAGGCTGTGTATCGTCGATGTTCCGGAAACACCTCCTAAAGAAGCCTTTATCCCTAAAGGAAGTATTAGACCTAGCCAGAGTTTACGAGAGAGTGGACATCCAAGCAGCGGCCATCGAGAACCCCAAGAAAGGAGAGGTAATAGCAGCAGTACATCCCTATGCCCGAAACACAGCACACCAAACAAGGATAAACACGAGGTACCCGTCACAACGGACACAAAGTGACCGCCAATGCTATCGCTGTGGATTTGAATACCCACACAGAGGTCCCTGTCCTGCCATCGGCCAACGCTGCATGAGATGCGGCATGGAAAATCACTTCCAAGTGATGTGTAAAGAACTGCTACCGGAAGGAGGATCATCACGCCCGAGACCTGCCACTCGCATGATGGAAACTCACACAGACCAACCTCGCCAGACGGATAGAAACACTTCAACCTCCGCAAATGTTTATCAACGCCCAAACACCGTAAGAGCCCTTGAAGGTCTCCAGATCGAGCCAGACAAAAAAGATCATGAACTATATGACACGCACAGGAGTAATGTCATGCAAAACGTGGAGTATGAAGTGACCTACAAGGGAGAAACCACAATCTTGTGTGAGCAAGACAGAGACCCATACCTCAACTTCCCACCCCAACATCACCCAGGAGGGAATGACCACACTCAATACTTGCAAGATGGCTACGACAGAGAGTACGTATGTCTCCTCAGTGTTGAAGATGAAGACACGTCGGCCCCCAGAGTGACGGTCCAGCTGGGCAACATCAGAAACAGATTCATCATTGACACAGGAGCGACAGTAAATGTCATGAATGAAGACATCTACCGTAACATAGCCTCATCATACCCCCTGCAAGAATCCAGAACACACATTTTTCAATGGGGAGCGACACAACCGTTGTCTTCTAAAGGAAAGTTCCAATGCAATCTACGGCATAGAAACATCACAATACCAGCCACGATACATGTCATAAGTAGCCTGTCCGTCGGCCGCTGCCTCCTCAGCTACCGAACAGCTTAGGCCCTTGCCCTAATTGACCTACACTACGACCAGTCAGAAGAAATAGAAGGGCTACCACTGCCACACGGACTCATCGGGTCAATAACAGACAAGCCCCTATCGAAAGAAGATCTCAAACGCCAATTCCCCAGGCTATTTGAAGGGGTGGGCATGCTAAAAGACTCATGCATCAAGCTGCACATTGACAACAACATCAGGCCGGTCCCACAACACCCGCGCAAAGTGGGTTTTCACCTTCAGGAACAAGTATCAAAGGAAATACAACTTCTTCTCTCCAATGATATCATAGAGAAAGCAGATGGACCAACACCGTGGGTATCGCCAATAGTCATCGTCCCCAAAGACAATGGTCGTCTCCGCATATGCGTTGACATGCGCATCCCAAACACCGCTATCCAAAGGGAAAGGCACCCGGGCCCAAGCTTGGAAGACATGCTGAACAGGTTAAACCAAGCCAGGTTCTTTTCGAAGCTTAACCTCAACCAAGGATATCATCAACTTGTCCTGGATCCAGAATCACGACCCATCACCACATTCGCAACGCACGATGGTTTATTCCGATATAAAAGGTTAAATTTTGGCATATCGTCCGCCGCAGAGATCTTTCAAGAGACCATCAGACGGCTCATAGCATTGGAGATGAATGCACTAAACTATAGTGACGACATCTTGATATTCGGGAGAGATCAGGACCAGCACGACAGAGCCCTAAGAACCGTCTGCTCCATCCTACAAGACGCGGGACTGACCCTCAACGAGCCCAAGTGCGACATCAACAAGACAAGCTTAAAATTCTTCGAACACACATTCTCGAACAGGGGCATAACAGTCGACCCGGACAAAATTAAAGCAATAACCGAACTCAGAGCACCTACGACCACTGCAGAACTACGCTCCCTGTTGGGAATGGCAGGATACTGCGCGTGTTACCTCCCAAACTATGCCTCAATAACTGACCCGCTCCGCAACCTCCTAAAGAAAAATACACCATTCACTTGGGACGCACCTTACCAGGAAGCGTTCATGGCAATAAAGGAAGGCCTCTCCAACAACCGGCAACTAGCATATTTTCGTCCAGACTGGCATACCATTATTACAGTTGATGCAAGCTCGGTGGGACTAGGAGCCATCCTAGCCCAAACCGACCCCTCGGACAGTACTCATCATGCAATAGTTGCATACGCTAGCCGTGCCCTGTCACACACTGAAAAAGCTTACTCTCAAGCGGAGAGAGAAAGCCTAGCCGCTGTATGGGCATGCGAAAAGTACCACCATTTCATCATCGGTCGGAAATTTACCCTGGTCACGGACCACCAAGCCCTGCTATCAATCTTTGGAAACCCCAGGACGAAAATGCTGCCCCGCATTGAACGGTGGGGGATAAGACTGCAAGAGTACGATAACTCCATTATCCACAAACCAGGGGGTGACGCCAATCCAGCGGACTACCTATCCAGACACCCCCTAAGGGACAAAAATGACACACTAGAACATGAAGCCACTGAATATATCTCATACCTGTCAGCAAATGCCACGCCACCCACCATCTCCTTAACAACATTTGAAGAAAGAAGCAAAGCGGACCCGACAATCGGAGCCGCTGTCTCTCTCACACGCTCCAACAAATGGAGAGAGCATCGCACAATAAAAACGGAAATGGAGGAGGTAGACCAGAAAGAACTTAACCGGCTGTCCAAGATACACGACGAACTCATAGCCACAGACCAAGGACTCCTATTACAGGGGAAGAGATTAGTAGCACCAAGAGACCTGAGAAAGACCCTGGCAACCCTAGCTCATGAAGGCCACAGAGGCATAGACAACACCAAATGATTCCTCAAGAACTACGTCTGGTTCCCATATATGGACGTGATAGTAGAAGACCTGCTCAAACACTGCAGACCCTGCCAACTAGCAGCGCAAGGACCGAACCCAAACCCTCTGCAGCTAACAATGCTCCCGACAAGACCTTGGCAAAAAGTCGCAATGGACTTCTATGGACCCCTAGAAGAAGGGGGTTATCTATTAGTGATAATAGATGAGTATTCGAGATTCCCCTTTGTCAAACAAACAATGTCAACATCATTCGAGGAAACCGCACCCATAGTGGACGAACTGTTCAGCGAATGGGGCATCCCCAACGTTGTCAAAACCGACAACGGATCTCCATTCCAAGGAAGGGAATTTGCAAACTTTGCAAGCCACCTAGGATTCCACCACCAAAAGATCACCCCACTGTGGCCCCAAGCCAACGGGATGGTGGAACGATTTATGGCTACCATCAAACTGACAAGACAAAAGGCAGTGGCGGAGCAGACGCCACATCCGAAGGCCATCTGCAGCATGCTCCGAGGCTATCGGAACACCCAACATGATGCGACAGGAAAGCCACCAGCCGAACTCATGGTGAGATACCAACCCAGAATGCGCATTCCCCGATGGGAGGATTATGCACCTGAAGAAGACCTAGCCATCAGAGAACGAGACGCCGAAAAGAAGAGGAAAGCAAAGCAATGGGCCGACACGAGAAGGAGAGCGAAAGAACAACAGCTAGAGATCAGACAAACTGTCCTAGTGCGGCAAAAGCAGCGCAAGAAAACAGACACCCGGTACAGTCCAGAACCGCAAATTTTCACAGCCATTAAGGGACCCATGGTCACAGCAACCGGAGACCTAGGAGACATCACCCGCAACTCCTCGTTCTTCAAGAAATTGTATCTAGAGGAACCCGAGACACAAGAAATCTTTAATATGGTGTGTGCATGAATGAGGCGCATAGCAGGCCTAACATCCCTTCTTGTTAAAAATAGCCACCAATGGCTTGTGGTCCGTCACATTGAAAAACCTCCTTCCCCACTCGTAACCTCTGAAAATGTTTACACCGCAAACACTAGCCAACGTTTCCCTCTCCACAACCAAATACCTATTTTCTGTATCTTGTAACGGGCGTGATGCAAAAGCCACTGTCTGAATTTCGTGCCCGTTCTGTTGCACGAACACACAGCCAATTCCACACTCACTAGCGCTGTGTACAGATAAACATCCAAATTATCACTGAATCCATATTCTACTAAACCCAAAAAACATTGACATTTCGACTTTGCTCTTGGGTGCCTTCACTTATTAAAGCATCTATTTTTGGTTGTTAACGTGTTTACAATCAAAAATCAATAACTAGTCGAACTTAAGAAAATTGAGCAACTACAAGTGCACGAGAACACCGAGCGTTATTCCAACATGAACAGCCGGGAAAACACATTAAAGCATTCTCAAATGTTATAATACAAAACACAAGCTTTTAAATAAAAACACGTCATAAATGGCATCATAGTTAGTGATAAGAAAATTATTTCATTGGCCCTCATTACAAGTTATGCCGGTAGCCATGCCGCAATTTGCGGCATGGCTGCCGGCAAAACCGCATCCGTGTCCTCGGAATGAGGACTTACCGGACCATTCCGAGTTCGGATGGCCCGGTAATTCCTCACTCGAGGACACGGACACGGTTCATCCCCATTCCCATTTCAGCCCCCATAGGGCTGAATGGGAATGGGAGAGGGAGTAAACAACGGGCCATTACGAGATGGCCCGTTGTTTGCTTCCTTTTCCCCTCGCGGGACCCGGTATGCACGCCTGGTTTTCCCAGGCGTGCTTAACGTGTCCCGCGAGGGGACCTCGTAATGTGGCGGAACGGGTTGAACGGCGCTGCAGCCTTTTACGGCGCCGTTTAACCCGTTCCGCCAGGGTCGTAATGAGGCCCATTGACTCATTCTATTGGTTAGCAAAATATAACATCTATATGGTCTATAGGCAAAGGCTACTACTATTAGGTATTCTTTAACTAATCACTCCTCGTAAGTTCATCCCACAAAACAATGTTACATTTAATACTATAATTTCTTTGGTTGGCTCTATACTTCTGTAGTCAACCTAGTGGACAGAATTCTAATTGGTTGATACTTTGCTTATATGATCATGGTCAATTTATTATGATGCCCAGATGTGTGGTGAGGAAGGAGAGATAAACGGGCTGCTATAATCCAATTTGAAGAAGTTACACCCTTCTCGTTCCTAATCCTGAGACCTTATCTGCCAATTTGTTTGTGGCCTTGCCGTGTCGTCTGTGTGTCTGGATCTGCCAAGGGGGAAGCAGGTGCGCTATCTAGTTGCGCCTGGAATACATGATCACTGTTCTGATGACATGGTGGAAGACCACTGTGCAGTACACATTTTCATCTGCTTATTGTGTTTTTCTGCTATTCTGACCTGCGCGTGCTGTACTGTGTGTTTATACATTAGGAGGTAATTTGGCATGATGGCTATTTTCACCTGAGATCAAGGCTATCTGTACTTCCTCACTGCTACCGATAGAAACTAATTAATGTTTTGGTCGCACGCTGTGTGTTTTTGGAGAATGGTATCTAGTGTGATTTTGATTCCCGATTGGGGTCCCCTTGGCCTTGATGCCTGAGAATCTGTTTGAACATTGTGAGGTTTAGGATTGCTTGCAAAGTAGTTTGTTGTTAGGATTCAGTATTTCAGAATAAAGGCCTTTCAAAGTTCTAAAAAATGGCGATACTCTGATTCATTCTCTGCCATTTTAATCTTCTTTGTGTCTTGTGCATTGCATGCTGCCATAAATTATTCTCTACCCTTGTATTCTGCAACCTATCCTTACCTATACCCATCTCTGTGCTACATGTGTAACCCAATCTATGTATTCTGCAACCGTTTCCTAAACTTGTGAGTGCACTCTATGTCTCACCCTACTTGTGTGGCACGACCTATTCAACTCTGTGGCAGGACCAAACTTTGTGTTGATCTTATCTGCATCATCACATCCCCCCTCTGGTAAATTTATTCTCCACATATCCGTCTGTCCTCTTATCAGGTCCACTTTTAGAGATCCACGCCATATAGACCCCCCTCAAGTAACTCCCTGTTCCACATACTCCTCTGGCCCACAAGTCAAAAAAGAGCATTCCCATCTCCTTCACAGTCCACCCGATGCTGTGTATAATTGCGAGGATCTAATGGGGGTTCAAATCTTGTACCAGTGGTTCCAAATGGCCTTTCTATGACATGCATAAACGGTTGTTCATCTGTTTGAGTGAGAACAGGCGCCACGTTATCTCTACCCAGCACTGTTGTCAGCATGCTTTTCTCCACTATTCTGTTCCCTGTTTTTACATTTTCTCAGTATAATTGGAATGACACAGAGGCTAGTCAGTACTAGTACTGGTACTACTATTAGTATTTTCAACACATTGCCCAGTAGCCACCCATGAGAACAAGTAAGCAAACCAGTCCTCATATTCTGTTATATCAGCCTCCTGCACTATTTTTGTATACAATTCCTGCAGGGACATTATTGCTTCTGCCAAACTCCCATTCTGCTCATTGTGTGCTGGTGTAAAACCTATAGCAACTTGAGTGAATCTTTGCATAAACTCCCTCCTCTATGGCAGGTAGAAGATCAAGGACACACCTGTTTTGCAGAGGCATCAGTCTGAGAGCTCTAAATTCCTCCTTAATTGTGTTAAGCTACTTTGTAGTGGCATTGATCATTTGCAGTAATGTCCATCTGGTTATCTGAAACCACTTGGCATTTACCTCTACTTGAAAGCCAGGGGCATGGAGGGAAGTAAAAATTATTGCTGCTTTACTGAACAGCCTATGTGTCATGGTCATGACGTCAGGGGCACAGGCATGCAGGGGTCGCATGCACAGGAGACCTGGGTGGACACTGTCCTGGCACCTTTGGCACCAGGCTCATGAACAAAAGTAAACAAGAACATTCATTTAACACCAAAAAGCTTTTATTATGGACATAGCACTTCAGATGCATTGACCTTGAACATTCCATCCATTAAGCAGGATGCATTAACCTTGAACATTCCATCCATTAAGCAGCCTCAATGGTATTCTTGGGTGTGGCTGATAATGGATGGCCTTCGTAGTGGCAGGGTGTGGCTGGTAAGCCGGCCCTAATGGGCATGCCCACAATCTCAGCTATATAAGCTGCCCCGATCCTCAAGGCAGACGCTTTGCGTTATTCTGCACTTGCAAGCAGCGTAACGCTCACCGTCGCCTGAGGTCAGACTTACCTTTGAAGATCCTGCTTCCTGGACATCCTGCTTCCTGCCAACATACTTACCAACTGGTGGAAGCTGTTCTTACCTTTACATCTCTTCGGCGAACCAAGTATTCATCTTTAAACTTTCCAGAATGCTGAAATCTTCATCTTGGCACCGTAGCACGACACGTTCCATCGTCGACAGCAGTGCCTGCAAGGAAAAACAGAAGACAAGGTTAGACATCTTAAAAACAGTCAGCTTAAGGATGCGCTTCGCCATACTTTGCGCTTTTACTTACACCATCACTTACCTGCTGTCGAACATTGCGGTAGCATCCATCTTCCAACCGGCCGCATCTCGCGTCTCACAGCTGCATTGAGGCCGCATTTCCATCTAAGGGAAGAAAACAGAAGAGAGACATTATTGCGGGCAGAAATAGGAGCAACATATAAAGACATTAAACAGAATGAACAGCATCACAAGAGCTCAAGAAAGACTTACCAATCATAAGGAGACACATAGTTGCAGCTGGACTGGACTAATCCTTATCAGGGATTATTGAAGAAACTAGATCCCATTCGACGTGCCCCTACCAGAAGTAGCAGGACGGAGAGCTTATTTTCCATAATTCACAGGTGAGCTTTATGGGCCGGCGTATGCTCACAGAAACCCTACTTTGGGGTGAAGGGTTCGAGAGGTACAACAATCACAGATTGGCACACTCAGACACTCTTATCTCCACGCAGGAGCAGTATCACCACATACCACTGTTCATAGCTTTTCTACTGAGGGAGAGGCCTGAAAGGGGTGATTCAAGTTCAGGCAGGGCTGCAACTGTGCCCCAACGCCTCTGCAGAGACTAGGTGAGCATAACAGAACGCAAAGCCTCTAATACTCTCTGCCTGGGTATGGAAACTTCAGAAACAGATCAGTTAGCCCTCTTACTAGGGGAATTACGGGCTGAAGTACATGCTTCAAGACAGGAAACCAATGCATTACAGAGGGATCTTATTGTAACTCGAGAAAGAACTGACAAATTGGCAAGGCAAATGCTACAAGCACAAGCAGGACAGGTTCCACTGCCTGGAGTGACCCATTCTTCTCATTCTTACACACCACAACAATCAACACCGGTTCAGGTGGTTCTTCCAGGAGCAGTGCCTCTAGCCCCTCCTAAACGCTTCATCAGTGACCCAAACAAGGTCGCTGTATTTATGAACCAATGTCGCCTTCATTTCTTGTGCAGACCAGGAGCCTTTCCTAATGACCAAGCCAAAGTGGCGTTTGTACTCTCGTATTTAGGAGGTAGTGCAGCGGACTGGTCTATACCTTTGATAAATCAAGATGACCCTTTTCTCCGGAACTTTGGCAATTTCCAACATGAGATGGAGAAACTGTTTTCCCGTCATACTCAAGGACAACCTCTGGACAATGAGTTGTTGTCACTCAGACAAGGGAGTCAAGATCTATTAACCTATATTGCAACCTTCAATCGTCTCATAGCCCAGACCAACGGGCCTGAAGAGAAGAGGACTACACTCTTTTACCAAGGGTTACATGGAGAACTTAAGGATGTGTTGGCGCAAGTGGTGAATCCCCCTGAGAGGCGTGCAGACTTCATAGACCTGACGGTGCAACTCTATCATAGGTTGCAGAATCGGAAAATGGATTGAGCTAGATCAGAGGGCCGGTCAGTTTACGTACGACCTCGTGAAAATCGGACTAAACCACATGAACAGTCTGAGCCAATGCAAATTGGTGGATTACTAAGTCCCCTTACCAAAGCAGAATGGGAAAAAAGAAGACAACAACAGCTTTGCTTATATTGTGGACAAGCAGGTCACTTCCTCCATGACTGCCCGGTAAAACCACCCAAGAAAACGGTTGGGGTAACAGACAAAACTAATGAAGAAGAAGAACAAAACTCCGGAAATGCCAATGCCCGGCAAGTGTAGGGGTCCGCTTGTCGAGCATAAAAAAGGAATCCGGACAGACCTCACATCTAATCCTTCCAGTGCTTTTGGTGAATCACAAGCAACCATAAAAAATACATGCCTTGGAGGCATATATTGATTGTGGAGCTGTGGGTAACTACATTGACCAAGATTTGGCTCTCCGGATAGTCCTTCCTCTCCGACAGAAGCAGAAATGGGAAAACGTTACTGCTGTGGATGGTTCTCAGCTATCATCCGGCCGGTGATACAATACACAGAGAAAGTCAGGCTTCTGTGTCAGGACGGCCATGAAGAGGACATTACTTTCGATCACATTGGTGCTCCTCAGTTCCAGATGATATTGGGAATTCCCTGGCTGGAGACCCACAATCCTAGGATCTACTTGCAAAAACGAGTTCTGACATTTCCTCATGATTGTGCTGACACATGTTATAAAAAAGATGACACCAATCTGAAACCGAAGAGAGGAATTGTGTGGGCCTCATCAGATCCTTAACGCTTGAATACCAAGATTACCTGGATGTCTTCAAAAAAGAGCAAGCCAACGTTCTGCCCCCACACAGACCCTATGATTGTCAAATAGATCTTATACTCGGAGCCCAGATCCCATGCAGCCGAATTTACGCTCTAAGAGAACCGGAAAATCAGCATCTTAGAACTTACCTGGATCAGTACCTGGTGAACGGTTCCATTCGCCCGCCCAAGACACCTGCCTCCTCGCCCTTATTCTTTGTGCCTAAAAAGGATGGGGACTTAAGAACTTGCATTGACTATAGAGCCATCAATCAGATCACAGTAAAAAAATCGATATCCTTTACCACTTATACCAGAGCTCCTGGACCAAGTGAAACTTGCTCAAATCTACACAAGACTGGATTTAAGAGGAGCATACCATCTTGTAAGAGTAAAAGATGGAGACGAGTGGAAAACGGCCTTCTACACGATGTACGGCCTCTTTGAATACCATGTCATGCCCTTCGGGCTATGCAATGCCCCTGAGGTGTTCCAATTCTTTATGAATGATGTACTCCGTGAACTACTGGATGTTTGCGCTCTTGTTTACATTGACAACATTCTTATCTGCTCAAATTCCATGGAAGAACATTTAGGCTATGTCCGGGCAGTCTTAGAGAAGCTTCGACAACACCAATTGTATGCCAAGTTGGAAAAAGATTTTTTCCATGTAACCGAGGTCGAGTTTCTCGGTTTCATGCTCACACCACAAGGTATAGATATGGATACACGAAAGGTGGATGAAATTCTCCAATGGCCCTCACCAACATCCACGAAAGGAGTGCAAAGCCTGCTCAGATTCGCCAACTTTTACCGTCGGTTTATACCTGGGTTTTCACAAATTGTACATCCAATTACCTACTTGTTAAAGAAAAATCAAAAGTTCCATTGGTTGACAGAAGCTGAAGAAGCCTTCCAGAAGTTGAAACTAGCATTCACTACAGCACCAGTCCTTTGACACCCACGACCAGACCTACCTTACATAGTTGAGACAGATGCTTCAAAAATAGCCATGGGAGCAGTATTGTCACAACGAGAACCTGAAACAGGACAACTACAACCCGTCGCATTCTGGTCCCGCAAATTTTCAGCCCCCCGAGTTGAACTACGCAATCACAGATAAGGAATTACTGGCGATTAAAGCAGCATTCAAGGCCTGGAGACATTACCTTCTTGGGGCGAGTCATACGGTCACTGTCATCATGAACCACCGTAACTTGCAATACTTGAAATCCGCCAAAGCACAATCCTCGCGTCAACTTCGTTGGGCTTTCTTTTTCGTGGAATACGATTTTATTATCACTTATAGACCTGGAGTATGCAATGGGAAAGCAGACGCTCTATCACGCATGAGTGAAGAAAAAGAGGCTTTTACAGCATCCGACCCCGTGGCCATAATTCCTGAGGAAAGGATTCAAACCAGAACAGCTGCCACCACGTGTGTGGATGACCAAAGAACCAGTTTGAAATCCCCGATGGATCAATCAACACAACAGGAATGGCTGTTAAAAGGTGACCAGTACACCATCGAAGACAATCTACCTTATTTCCAAGGACGATTATATGTCCAAGACCAAGAGCTGCAAAAGCAAATCATCACAAATTACCACAAATCATTAGTGGAAGGACACCCAGGAATAGCCAAAACTCAGGCTAAGGTTAAACAAAACTACTGGTGGCCAACCTGGCGAAAAGACATTGCCCAATTTATTGAAACCTGCAGTGTCTGTGCACAACACAAGTCTCAGAAACAGAACCCCGCTGGCTTACTACATCCCCTAAAAGTACCGCCAGCACCTTGGCATACCCTGTCGATGGACTTCATCACGGATCTTCCATCCACCCTGCAATGTATACAACACCATATTAGTCGTTGTGGATTTATTCTCCAAAATGGCTCATTTCATCCCTCTGAAGGGACTCCCAATTGCGTCAACTCTCGCTTCTGTGTTCCTAGAGCAAATTGTTTGATTGCATAGATTTTCATCAATATTAGTATCTGATCGCGGAACTCAATTTGTTTCTGCCTTTTGGAGAAAGTGTTGTACGATTGCCAAAATCGATCTCCGGTTGTCCACAAGCCATCACCCTCAAACTAATGGGTAAACTGAACGAACCAACCAAACTATAGAGCAATATCTCAGGTGTATGTTGCAACAGTCTGAGGAGTCTTGGAAAAATATACTCTGGATAGCTGAGTAGGCATACAACAACTCAGTTCACACAAGCACAGGGCAAATTCCATTCTACACTGTGCACGGAAGACATCCAAGGACATCAGTATTTGATCCACCCGATACCCTGGAAATGCCAGCCATAAAAACCTTGCATAAAACCATCACTCAGGTTCTTAAGGAGGCGACAGAGCATCTGACCAAGGCTAAGGAAAGACAAAAACTGTTTGCTGATCGACATCGGAAGGAAGCTCCCGCCTACCAGATTGGAGAAAGGGTGTGATTAGCATTCAAATATATTCCCATGAAGGGGCCAAGAGCTTTCCGCCCAAGATACCTGGGCCCCTATACTATAAAGTTCATAATCAATCCTGTCGCCATGAAATTGGAGTTACCATCTCACATGTAAATTCACCCTGTATTTCCTGTCTCTCTGCTCAATCCAATGAAATCCAAAACACAGCTTAGTTCTCCGCCAGAGCCCGAAGTAATAGATGGAGAACCAGAATATGAAGTCAGATCCATCCTGGACTCCAAGGTGGTTCGATAAAAATTGTATTACTTAATTGACTGGAAAGGTTACGGACCGCAAGATCGAACTTGGGAACCCAGTGAACATGTCCATGCTCCACGTTTAATCATACAGTTCCATTGCAATAATCCCACCAAACCAGGACCGGGAGGAGAGCCACCCTTGAGAGGGGCCTTGAGGGGGAGTGGTGTCATGGTCATGAAGTCAGGGGCACAGGCATGCAGTGGTCGCATGCACAGGAGACCTGGGTGGACACTGTCCTGGCGCCTTTGGCACTGTTGTCAGCATGTGTTTCTCCACTATTCTGTTCCCTGTTTTTACATTGTCTCAGTATAATTGGCATGACACAGAGGCTAGTCAGTACTAGTACTGGTACTGCTATTAGTATTTTCAACACATTGCCCAGTAGGCACCCATGAGAACAAGTAAGCAAACCAGTCCTCATATTCTGTTATATCAGCCTCCTGCACCATTTTTGTATACAATTCCTGCAGGGACATTATTGCTTCTGCCAAACTCCCATTCTGCTCATTGTGTGCTGGTGTAAAACGTATAGCAACTTGAGTCAATCTTTACACAAACTCCCTCCTCTATGGCAGGTAGAAGATCAAGGACACACCTGTTTTGCAGAGGCATCAGTCTGATAGCTCTAAATTCCTCCTTAATTGTGTTAAGCCCCTTTGTAGTGGCATTGATCATTTGCAGCAATGTTCATCTGGTTATCTGAATCCACTTGGCATTTATCTCTACTTGAAATCCAGGGGCAAGGAGGGAAATAAAAATCATTGCTGCTTTACTGAACAGCCTATGTGTCATGGCCATGAAGTCAGGGGCACAGGCATGCAGGGGTCGCATGCACAGGAGACCCGGGTGGACACTGTCCTGGCGCCTTTGGCGCTAGACTCATGAACAAAAGTAAACAAGAACATTCATTTAACACCAAAAAGCTTTTATTATGGACATAGCACTTCAGATGCATTAACCTTGAACATTCCATCCATTACGGAGGATGCATTAACCTTGAACATTCTATCCATTAAGCAGCCCCAAGTGTATTCTTGGGTGTGGCTGCTAATGGATTGCCTTCGCACGTGCTCACTCTCTAGGAGTGGCAGGGTGTGGCTGGTAAGCCGGCCCTAATGGACGTGCCCACGATCTCAGCTATATAAGCTGCCCCGATCTTCAAGACATACGCTTCGCGTTATTTTGTACTTGCAAGCAGCGTAACGCTCACCGTCGCCTGAGGTCAGACTTACCTTGGAAGATCCTGCTTCCTGAACATCCAGCTTCCTGCCAGTATACTTACCAACTGGGGGAAGCTGTTCTTACCTGTACATCTCTTCGGCGAACCAAGTATTCATCTTTACACCTTCCGGAACGCTGATATCTTCATCTTGGCACCGCTGCACGACACACTCCATCGTCGACAACAGTGCCTGCAAGGAAAAACAGAAGACAAGGTTAGACATCGAAAAAACAGTCAGTTTAAGGTTGCGCTTCGCCATACTTCACGCTTTTCCTTAAACCATCACTTACCTGCTGTCGAACATTGCGGTAGCATCCATCTTCCATCCGGCCGCGTCTCGCAACTCACAGCTGCATTGAGACCGCATTTCCATCTAAGGGAAGAAAACAGAAGAGAGACAGTATTGTGGGCATAAATAGGAGCAACATATAAAAGCATTAAACAGAATGAACAGCATCACAAGAGCTCAAGAAAGACTTACCAATCATAAGGAGAAGCATAGTGGCAGCTGGATTGGACTAATCCTTATCAGGGATCAGTAAAGGAACTAGATCCCATTTGACGTGCCCCTGCCAGAAGTAGCAGGACGGAGAGCTTATCTTCCATAATTTACAGGTGAGCTTTATGGGCTGGCGTATGCTCACAGAAACCGTACTTTGGGGTGAGGGTTTGAGAGGTACAACAATCACAGATTGGTGCACTCACACACTCTTATCTCCACGCAGGAGCAGTATCACCACGTACCTCCGCTCACAGATTTTCTACTGAGGGAGAGGCCTGAAGGGGGTGATTCAAGTTCAGGGAGGGCTGCAACCGTGCCCCAACGCCTCCACTGAGACCAGGTGAGCGTAACACTATGTTCAGGTTGTATGTTATCTAGTGAATCTGTACTTTTCTGTCAAAAGTAATTCTCTCTTTTTGTGAACTGTAATGTCAGGGATTGTCTATTCCTTTGTTTATTATCTGTCAAGGGGTATTCACCTATCTGTACCACTTTACTCGGAGGCACTATCCGTGCCAGTGCATGCAACACTGGTAGTGAGCATATGCCACCTGAAAAGGTGCAGAAGTAGACACAGGACACAAAGGTGGCATGCATGTTGGCATAAGCTTTTATTGAACTTAAAAGTAAGGAAAAATATTCTACCTGCCCCCATAACTAAGAGGTGTTTCCCAACCTCAAATAAAACTAAGGGAGAAGTAAAAATGTCCATCATAATTAAGTAGTCCACTGTCCTATGTCCCAAACCTATTTCTGTCCCTTACACCTATACAGCAAACCTATAACTAAGAGTATATACTGCTTATAACATGATGACTCCCTCCGGATATTTCAGACAGCTCATAAATGGTGGGGGAATATTCTTCTTCCCTAGCTATCTCTAGGCTTTTAAAGTGTTGTTCTCTCTGGTCGGGGAGGAGGTCTGTCTCTCTCTAGACTTTCCCAGCAAAGTTCCAATGTTCAAAGTTCATAAGAACCTTGGCAATACGTCTCTCTTCCCTTCATGTTTTGTTCCCCATTATCATGGAGGAGGTCTTTCTCTTTCCAGACCTTCCCAACAAAGTTCCAATGTTGACATTTCAAAACAACCATGCAAAGGTATCTCCCTATCCAACCCTTTCTTAGGCTCTCCCTTCCAATAGTATTTTAGTGACTTGTGCTAAAGGATCTCTTCTCCCGGATCTCTCATAACTAGTGCAAAAGGATGTGTTCACCCCTGGACTTCTTGTGACTGGTGCCAAAGCAAAGGATCCCTTCTCCTGGACTTCACATGACTTGTACCAAAGGATCTCATCCCCTGGACTTCTCATGACTTGGGCCAGAGGATCTCTTCCCATGGACTTCTAATGACCCGTTCCAAAGGATCTCATCCCCTGAACTTCTCATGACTTGGACCAGAGGAACTCTTCCCATGGACATCCAATGCCTTGTGCCAAAGGATCTATTGCCCCAGACTTCTAATGACTTGTACCAAAGGATCTCATCCCCTGGACTTCTCATGACTTGGGCCAGAGGATCTCTTCCCATGGACTTCTAATGACCCGTTCCAAAGGATCTCATCCCCTGAACTTCTCATGACTTGGACCAGAGGAACTCTTCCCATGGACATCCAATGCCTTGTGCCAAAGGATCTATTGCCCCAGACTTCTAATGACTTGTACCAAAGGATCTCATCCCCTGGACTTCTCATGACTTGGGCCAGAGGATCTCTTCCCATGGACTTCTAATGACCCGTTCCAAAGGATCTCATCCCCTGAACTTCTCATGACTTGGAGCAGAGGAACTCTTCCCATGGACATCCAATGCCTTGTGCCAAAGGATCTATTGCCCCAGACTTCTAATGGCTTGTACCAAAGGATCTCTCCCCCTGGACTTCTCCTTTCTAAAGATTCACATCCCTGCCCATTCTTTCAACTCTAAAATGTCTCTTCACTAGGCCCTGTTCACTTTTCTGCCAGGCCTCTCTTTGAAACTGTTTCGGGTGCTCCTTCACACCCTATGTTCTCAACTGGTCTCTCTCTCTGTCCCACTGGGATGAGGTAGATGCCTCTGCACTTCCTCCCAACCACAGCCTCTGGGGTCTCCCTGTGCCTTTCAAGTCCCCCTCCGTGTACCTTTTCTCTTGGTCTGAGAGGGTACAGGCCCTTAGCAACTCTGGTAAGCTTCTGCGGCTTCCCCTAGACTCTCGCAGTCTTTGTGTAGTTTTCAGCAGCTCCATCACGCTGGTTTCTCACCACATGTCGGGTCTCGCCTGGACCACTCGGCTGGCTTGGATCCTGCCACTGGATGCTGGATTTCCCAATAACCAGGTAGGCTGTGACTCTTTTATGCCTTCTCACTCCCTGCCTGCTTGTTCCAGGACTTCGGGTCTACAGGGCATCCTCTCCATGCTGCTCTGATCCCAAGTCCCAAGTTTGAAGCTGCTACAGGGCTGGACTGACAACTAGGACAGTCCTTCAACAGTTTTTATGCCCGATTGCCTCTCTAGCTTCCAAAAGATAGCATGTTCATATCGGTTCTGCGTAGGGCTCTTCATTAACTTGCTCTTCCTCGTTGCAGTACCTTTGGAGTCATCCATTTTCACTCTTCCCTCACTCTTCCTCTTCATAGTACTATTTGCCCGATGCACTTGTATAAGGAAATTATTAGAAGATAGATGAGATAGGGAGGATGGGTTTATCTGATCCCTATTGGAATCTACTCTAAAATACCTACTCTAAAATGATTTATATATGTAGAATCATGTATTAATTCTCTGCAACCAATAGTGTACCATGAAGCTGACACTTATTCTCAGTTACAAAACAAACTTCAAGAAGGCTCTCGAGTTGGAACGTGCTGACAAAAAGAGCATATTGGGATCATTGCTGGAGAATTTGCATGAAAAGAAAATTTTCCATGGTCAAAAATCTATGGCCATCAGTTCTCATTCGTTAGTTGGTAACTTAAATACAATAACATCAGCAAGTGGCTTAAACAGGTTGTCAGAGGAGAAACCGGCTAGCAGGGTGGAACCAACTGACCAACAGCCCATTATATGTTCTGACAAAGAATTGCGACCGCACAATAGTCATTTGTATGTTGCCAGGAATTGTTGTAGATCGGGAACCAGCTGAAACACCGGGGTTGGGCATAGAAGGCTGCCTGTCCATTTCTGCATAGCCTGAGAAAGATGCTGATGTGGTAACTTTACCGGTAGTTTCCTTTCCAATCTTCCAAGAAAGAAAGAAAAGAAAACTACTTAATGCAAGCCCCAAAGACATTTTTCCCAAACAAGAAAGTCGAAAAACCTTCAACTGCTGCAAATCAAGAAGTCTAATGATGCGAGGAACTGCTTGAATAACCTATCTATTCCTTTTGCATCCCTGATATCGTCTTCAAACCAAAAAAAACAGGTTGTCATGTTTTGAATCTTCTGTACTTCCCCAAAATGAAATTAGTAGGTCTATCTATAATTAGTATAGAGTCGGAGCAAAGTCTTCTTTTGAGATTGTGTTTTTTTCTAGATGCATGATGGATGAAGGTGAGGAGATTTCCGAAGATTCGGCACTGGATTCGAATGACTTTCATTTCATCAAACCTCCTATAGACTGTATCCCTAAGGTCCCTCTTCCTTTAGGTGACCGCGTACCTTTTCTTATTCTGGCTGAAAAAGGGTCGGCTGCTAATTTGAAATTGGAGTTGGTGAACAGCAGCCATGACCGGGAATGCCCTACTGTTGGATACAAGCCAAACACTACAAAGCCAGTCACTATCAAAGAAAGATTCTGGTGTCAACTTGAAATTTTTGAGACACAATGGGATGTCTAGTCATCCAATGAATGACAAGAAAAAACAGAGGATTCACACCTTGTGCTTGGAGCGCTTATTATCTGCTGATGATGGTCTGATTTTAAATCGCTTCAATGTATTGAGACCATTTCATGACATTCCGGTATTATGATGTATTGACGCAGAGGACATAACAATTGTGGAATTTGTGAACGAATCATAATTTGGCAAACTTAAAGTTGAGTGTGATGAAATCGTCTTTACTTGAAGTAACCCGGATGCTCCTCCCTTTGGGGTTTGAACTAGATGAACCTTTTTTTTTTTATATATTTATTTGTACTTGGTGCATTTACAAAATAGAAAACTTTGTAGAACTTTTACAAAACCAACATATCTAATACCCCAATAAAACATTCAAGTATAGGTATTAGAATCATAATCATTTCCAACGTCATGTACATATGTACTTGTGGACACAACATACAAATTGTCGAGCACTAGATGTCCATTAATGATTAAAATGTATCAACTCCTTTTCAATATGTTTACATATGCTTACCAATTCATACATTAAAGGTTTATGTGTGCCTTGCATCGTGCGTGCCCACAAGAATTGCATGCAATCTTCGTATTCCATATTCACAAATTTATGGAGTCTCTTGGTTCTTATAGATTTGAAGTGTGGACATTCAAGGATAAGATGTTTCATTGTCTCATTCAATTCGTTACAGGAAGGAAAACGACATTTCGTTGTCACTGGCTCTTCATGCTTATACCAATGTGCTGTTCTTTCCCTGGTGAGGTATAAATTCAGTCTAAACCACATATAAGCTTGTCTCGTATGATTACATGGAAGAATGACTACATAGTCAAGCCTAGGAAACCATGGTTTAAAAAAGGCACCATACTCTTTGTACATCTTATATGATTGTATTTTTTCAATTGTACACCTCCAATCCTGTTCAAACAGCTTTTTTTTAGTATACGCAGAGCGATGAAATTTAGTATCCACTGTGAAACCCAAATCATTCAGCGTTCTTTGCAAATTCTGTTGATATTTTTTGAATGACGGGGAAGTGGAGGAGTTCAGCAACTTATTTAACTCAACGTACAATGAATTTTTACAAGGAAAGCATATCTTTGCATAACTTGATATTTGTCGCCATTTCCAGCGTGTAGATAGTGCAGTCAACCCTAACTCGTGTCGTAACACTGAGTTTGGTGTGGACATTGGCAAATGCATGGCAGCTTTTATCAGAGTTCCTTGTGTGGAGTCTAAGATTACGGTAATGTCACTAAGACACATATCAATGGAGTACAAAATAACAGTTTCTATTTTTAGGGTTAGAAATTCAATCATAGGCATCAATGAAAATTTGCTATATTTCATATAGATCAATTTCAATTGGGATAATAAAGGGCGCAACTTATTTTTAATTAAGTCGGTCCAATATTTTATTGAATTTTGTGCTGTTAAATGATAACCCAGGTATATCGCACTAGGAGAACATTGTAGTTTGGTTTGCATGATCTCCCATTGGTAACTTTTACTATTTTGCTTGACTCCAAATTTGAGAATAACTGTTTTTGCAGGATTGGGCCTAAGATTATGCGCACACGCAAATTCCTGAAATAGCATTAATTAGATTGTAGCCCTGCCGGTGTTGGATCAACAGTTATTATATCGTCTGCAAAAGCCATCCACTTTAACCGAAGCGTTCCAATTTTTACAGACAACAAATTATTAAACTTCCATAGTTTGTCCAGGTCAGCAATATACAAGTTGAAAAGGGTGGCTGCTAAATTACAGCCTTGCTTAAGGCCTATTGCCGTATTGATATGAGCAGTTGTTCTGCCATCTTCCGAAATTTTTATCTTATATGAAGTATTAGTATGTAGTTTAATCAACCAATACAGTAAATGTACCGGAATTCCCATCAGCTTCAGTTTATTCCATAGCAGGTTTCGCACAACATTGTCGAATGCAGATGTCATGTCGACCATAGCCACATATACGGATTTGTAGTTGCAATCAGGTGCAACATGACCATTGCGTTCAACAAGGTGCTCAAACCTTTTCTGAAGCCTGTTTGATATTTTGAAGAAAGATTATTTTTTCCAATGTATATTTCGAGCTCATGTAAGAGCAAAATGGCAAACAATTTTGCATCAGTATCAATCAGTGCAATTGGCCTATAATTCTGGGGAAGAGCCGGATCGCCCTTTTTAAATATTGGCACTATGTTCGCAGTGGTCCAAGAGGAAGGAATCAGACCTGTATTAATAATATTGTCAAATTTGGTTTTTAGTATTTCGACCCAAAATTCCGGATCAGCCTTATATAGACACGGAGGGAGACCATCCGGACCGGCTGATCTAGAGTATGAGATCTTTGAAATAGCCCATTTTAGATCATCTTTTGACATAGTTCCAAATATCTAGCATAGCTGGATATTTGGAACTGACTCATATTTGTTGGGAATACGATATTTTGTATTAATATAGTTGTACCATGTACTCTCCGATATACAGCAATTGGGGGTTAAAACAGTATTCTTATCATTCTATTTTATCGTCTGCCATATAGTTCTTATATCGTGACGAGTTATTGCTCGTATGAGGTCACAATTGTCTTTATTATACTTTAGTATACGTGCGTGTTTTATACTCCTCTTAAATTCTTTCAGAATTTTAGACCTCATATAGCAATATTGCTCTGCTCCTAGGCCAGATGCTATGAGCTGTCTAATTGCCTTCTGTTTCGCTCTCTTAATATTCTTACAAGTAGCATCAAAGGAATGTGGGTGCAAAGCTTTAGTACAGCGTTTGCTGAAAATCAAGAGTGCATTTTCTATTATTTTAGCATGATAATTGAGCTTTACTAGTTCGATTTCATTTTTGAGAAATTGAAGTGTGTTCATCCGTGCATATACATACTTAACAAATTGCTTGAATAGAGGTTGGGACCATCTAATGGAGATATATGGGCGATCAGTCTCGACTAGAGCCAAAGCTGGTACACTGGCTAACTGTCTGCATTCCCATTTCAGATTACAAATGATTCGTGCATGATCGCTAAGATGTATGGGACTGCATTGGGAAGATGAAATAAGCATAGCCAGAGGTCGGGAGATAAAGATATAGGGCCTCATTACAACCTGCCAGTCTGGGACCGTGCAAAATCCGTGACGGCGGTAAAAACGTTTCCGTGTCCGAAAGGTTGCGGAAAAACCGTCCGATTACACGCTGTCGGTCGCGCGCACCACACGGACTCGGAAACGTTGTTACCGCCATCACGAAAAACCCCACGGAAATGGAAATAAAGCAGCCACAAGTGGCGCAAAACCCGTGTCTGCCTCCGCCGCCACGGACACGGAACCGGAAATACCAGGATCGCCAAAACAGGAAACAGAGAGGCGGCCATCATATAAAAGCACAATCCATTGCCATCCAGAGCCAGCACAAGCACAATCCTAACTCTGAGAAGCCAAAAGGGACCACCAGCATGTCTGCCAGGATTCCTGCTCAGAGGCAGCGCAAACAGCGCTTCAGCGAGGCGGAGCTAACCGTCTTGGTGGAGCACATTGTGGACAATGCAGAGATGCTGTTCAGCGCCAACCAACGGCGTGCCACACAGCAGCGGAGGAAGGAGGTGTGGGCCGAAGCTGCACGCAAGTGCACCGCTGTGGGCGTGACAGTGAGGAGCATGAAGGACTGCCATAAGCGGTGGGACGACCTGAGGCTGAGGGTACGCAACCTCATTTCCACGCACCGCCAACGCAGCAGTGGGACAGGCGGAGCAGGCGCAGCAGTGGGACAGGCGGAGGACTCCCTTCCCCACTGAGGCTGCAAGCATGGGAGGAGCGTTGCAGCAGCGTCCTCCACCTAGAGGGAATCCATCGGCCCAAACATGAATGCCACATGTAAATATGCAGTTGTGAGTACTGGGCCAAAGGATCCATTTACAACCCCCCCCCCCCAGGCAGTGCATGTGTGGGCCAAAGGACCCATTAACAACCCTCCCCCCAGGCAGTGCATGTGTGGGCCAAAGGACCCATTAACAACCCCCACCCCCCCAGGCAGTGCATGTGTGGGCCAAAGGACCCATTAACAACCCCCACCCCTCAGGCAGTGCATGTGTGGGCCAAAGGACCCATAAACAACCCCCCCCCCAGGCAGTGCATGTGTGGGCCAAAGGACCCATTAACAACCCCCCCCCAGGCAGTGCATGTGTGGGCCAAAGGACCCATCATGATCCGTATGGCAACCAATATCACAGAATGCATACACCAGCAATCAGATGCATGTGACTAACACTGTTCAATGTACAATCTTAATGACGCATGTGATGCGCCCATCTGCCACCACAACAACACTAATTGCATGCCCTTTGTGTCCCCACAGCCGTTTCAAGTGACAGTGATACTGCACAACAGGCCAGCCAATCTGCACCGGCAAGTAAACAAGCCACCGCCACCACACAGGAGGATGCTGCCGGCAGTTCTGCACCTCTGGCCACATTACCAGCCACTACAGATGTGCCGCCCACCACCACCACCGACATCCCCACCGTCTCCACACTGCCTGAGTCTAGACAGGTGCCACGGGAACCTATCATGGCCACACAACACCGAAGGCAGCAGCACTGCAGATGGGGCGGCCTGCAGTGATAACAGTGACCCGCAAGAGCACTCGGAAACGGGGCCACAGGGCGAGATGCCCACATTGGAAGACCTGGGCTCCTTCCATGAGCTGGAGTTCAGCCCCACATCACTGGGGAGTCCCATGAGGTCGCCCACCCCATCCATGGCCGAACTGAATGCCCGCATGCAGCGGATGGAGGACCAGCAGGCTACCCTCACCCAGCTGGTGGAGAGGCAGCTAGAGGAATCAATGCTGCAGAGGGAGAGCTACAGCGCCTCAGTGCGTCGCCTGTCGAGGTCCATCGGACGCTTTGCGAGCACTATAGTGACCCTTGCACGCCATGTGCAGGAGGGCAACGACCACACCTCCAGGCTTGTAGAGGCCATGTTGGTTGCCAACAGGCAAATCTGGCACGGATGCCCTCAATCCCAGATTCTGGCCAATCAAACACAACCACCCCATCCAGCTCCACTACTGCCAGTCCAAGGAGGCGCTCGAGTAGGCTAACGGGTCCCTCGGGCAAGGTTGCACAGGCACAGAAGCGCACACGGAAGTGATGGCATGTGTGTGGGGCAGTGCAGGACACATGTGGACTACAAGGGTGTGAGGGGGTGGGCACGTTTGGGTGGTGGGGTAGGTAGTTTTGGGGGTTTGAACAATTTGGTCTGGGTGCGGGTGGGCACGTTTGGGTGGTGGGGTAGGTAGTTTTGGGGGTTTGAACAATGGGGCCTGGGTGGGGGTGGGCACGTTTGGGTGGTGGGGTAGGTAGTTTTGGGGGTTTGAACAATGGGGTCTGGGTGGGGGTGGGCACGTTTGGGTGGTGGGGTAGGTAGTTTTGGGGGTTTGAACAATGGGGTCTGGGTGGGGGTGGGCACGTTTGGGTGGTGGGTGGCCCCGGGTGTACAGCTTCCCTAACCAATGCACCTCCTTCCCTGTTGTTATTACATCAATACATCACCATTTCGAATCAAGACATACATGTGTGGACATTGATCATTTATTTTGCAGTGCAACTATTAATTCATTGTCGTCACCATGTTCGTGCATTTCTATGAATGTGCTGTGACTCAAAAGTAAATGCGAATCAGGGCATCCCGTGCTCTCTGGCCATCATGGGGACCCCCAGGGGGAGGCGGTGCCATCCCATCCCCATCTCCATCCCCATCCCAATCTCCATCCCCATCCCCATCCCCCTCATCTGCGTCTGGTGGCATTGGGATGTTCCTGCGCAGGCATATATTGTGCAGCATGGCACATACGAGCGTGATTTTACCCGTCTTCACTGAGCTGTACAGCAGTGATCCGCCAGATCTGCTCAGACAGCGGAAACGGGCCTTCAGCAGTCCAAATGTCCTCTCAATCATTCCACATGTGCGGATATGTGCCCTATTGTATACCTCTTCATGCCTGTTCCTTGGTCTCCGTACAGGTGTCATCATCCATGGCGTGAGTGCATATCCCGCATCACCTACATGGGATGTAGATGGGGGAACATGTCAGTGTTTGTGGCATCATGTCCTCATCTGCTGCTGTGCATTCTTGTATCATCATTCATTCATGCATATGTACCATGCAGTGTATGGAGGTATGTTTTGGGCATCACGATGTATGTCGCTAACTGGATATGGGCCTAAACATTAACTTGCATGTTTACTGTGCCCTGCGGGTGACATTTGATTGTGTGCATGTCACGGTGCAGTGCTGTCCACACATGGCAGAGTGACTCCACTGTACGGAAGTAGTAAATACACGTCGTCTCATTTACATGCCTCTCGTGCCTTTTGAGGCAGTGTTTCAATTGAGGGTGGGTGTCTGCAGTGGCACAAGGTTCATGGGACAGTGACGGGATTGTGCTGTGCCAGCGTGTGCACGGGCACATTATGGTGCCCTGTCATGTCTTCCTTCATGATGTTTGGCATCCGCTGTGTATTTGGTAGATGGAAGGGGTGTGATGCATGTGCGGTCACAGCGGCACACTCACAATGCTCATTGGCCTGGACACACACACACCACTTCGACAGGGTTGTAGCATCGTCAGCTGTACTCACCCAATAGCCATGTGCTTTGTCCGGCATAGCGTTCCATGTACCGTGGCATTCCGCAGTACCATTGAGTCATGTGATGAGCCTGGGAAACGTGCGCAGCAGTGTGTAATCAGTTGCATGGCATCACAAACCATCTGGACATTCAAAGAGTGATACTGTTTCCTATTGCGGAACACCGCCTCAATTGCACATGGTACTGTTAGCTCAACGTGGGTGCAGTCAACTGTGCCTATGCAATTTGGCATGCCTGCTATGGCATGGAAGGCCAACTTGGTGGCAATGACCTTGGGGAGAGTGCGGGGTAGGGCTATGTGTTCCAACACATGGCGCAACAGGGCATCCAGTGCCTGTAACAGGATTTTTGAGAAACAGGGTTGTGATATGCCGTGCAGCTCACCAACCGTGTGTTGATAGGTGCCAGTGCCAAGGAAATGCAGTACTGAGACAACCTTCAAGAGGGGGGGGTGGCGGTGGGGGTGTCAATTTGGCTGCTGATGTTGTCCTCAATCATGGCAGTGATGTGCAGGATTGTTGCCGGTATAGTGTGTGGATCTGTCCTGGGGTGAGGTTCCAGGGTGAGGCCCTGATGCGTGGTATTGCTGGCTGGCGGCGGGGTCGGGCTGGCTGGGCAATGGGGTTTGCCATTGCTGCAGGGTTGGCTGGTTGCCGCCTGCACCTCCTCCGCCTACGCCTCCTCCTCTGCGCCATTACTGCCACCATGTGCAGTGCTGCCTGTTGGTTGAGTAGGCCCAGTGCTACTAGACCTGCTGCCTGCATGGTTCTGTGTTGTGTTGGGCTGGGTGTGGCCCTTTTGTAGGCTCCCAGTGGCCTGCTAGGTCCAGCTGAGCTGATTTGGTGCACGTGTGCCCTGATTCAGTTCAGCAGGCAGTGTATAACGCCATGTTCCCGGTGGCGGCGGTTCCGCCACCGTGATCACGGTATTTACGCCATTTTTTGCCACTATTTCCGTGTCCGTGCTAGTTGTGATGCTCACGGTGTTTCGTGTTGACGGTAACGGAAGGGTTTCCGTGCAGACGGACTTAACGGGACCCCTATTTCCGCGGTGGCGGTTGAGGGTGGTGCTATTACCGGGGCCGCGGGTCATGATTGGGCGGACATGGAAATGGTGCCGGTATGGTTTTACCGGCAGTGTTAATTCCGGACCGGAGTACTTGTAATGAGGCCCATAGTCACTTGCCGTTGATTTATGATCTCTGGACCATGTTGCTTGAAATTTAAAGTTTTTGTGTTTTACTATATCCATATCCCAATTCTCTAGTAGCTCTCTAAATTGCGCACCCCTGCCATGTGAAAGAAATGATGGTTTAAGGGAGCCATATTCGCTTAATTCTCTACAATCGCAGTTGAAATTTCCTCCAATAATGATTTCTATTGATTCAAATTTCGTATTTATGTATTCTAGACAGTCGTCTAGTTCATCTAACATTTCATCGATCATGGAATTGACAGGATTCCAATATAGACAAACAATCAAAATCGAAGGAAACTGTTTAGACATGCTGTTGTGGACAACCACCCCTAAGAGGTTCAAAGATTCCCATACCCATTCTGAGTGGAGGCCAACCAAATTATTTATAGCTATTGCAAGACCACCACTAGGTAGACCTAATGAAGGCCTCCTGGCGGGCTTGCAATAGGTGGTGAATCCTGGTATAGAGAACTCGCGCAGTTTCATTGTCTCCTGCAGTATAAGAATCGTAGGTTGCTCATCGATAGGTAGAGATGCATGCCAACTACACAAATTCATATATCCACACGTATTCCAAGAGATTATCTTGAAAAGACCTGATTCCTCTTGCTATGTGTGGAAAGCTGAAGATTTAAGTCCCAAAAGGGCAATAACCATGGGTTCCAACCATGGGATATCTTTATTTCTCGCTATGTGGGTTAGAAGTGCATGCAAATGTCCATCGACTATCGCTTTGTTTTGTTGGATGTCATTTTTGCATCTTGGTTCTGTGTCAACGTTGGTAGGAATGTAAGCTAAAAAATCATTAGCTAAAGATTCCGAATCAAATTGGAATAAATGTATTCCTTGATTTGTGAGCTCCTCCTGGTGACATACCAGAAATTTTAATATAATTTCTGAGCTCAGATAACACACTGCTCTACGATTATCAGTTTGAGCTATGGATACTCTAAGGATATCTTCTGATTTCACCATTCTTAGTTGCGGGATGCGTGAAAATAGAGATAATATAAATGATCGATTAATCCGCTTGCCTGCCGTGACCACCATATTACCTTCCAGCCCAACCAGAAAGATATTATCCCTACCCTCGAATATCTTCTTAGAGAATTTCTCCACAGGGCTAGGCGGACAGGATAATCGCTCTTTCGGTTCTGGAACTCCTACTATTGATAATGCCTTATTTTGGGTTGTAGAGTTTGTCTCGTTAATATGGAGGGCCTTTCGAAATGTTTCAAGAATCCCGTCATTTGATTTCATATGAGTTTTTGGTTCCGTGCATTGCGGAATCAGTGCTACTACATCGGATATTGCTTTCATAAGAAACTCCCTGCCAATCTTACCCTCCTCGAGGACTTTTTCAGGAGACCCCAGAGGATCCAGATTGGCAGTTTTAAAATCGTTTTGCTTGATAATCGGGATGGTTCTACTCAAAGCTGGACCATGTATGGAGATACGAGTAGGAGTGGAGATAGGTCTTGTCTCCTCTTTACCCATGGAATTTTTCCTTTTCAAAAGGTTGGGGAATTCATCTCCAACCTCATTCGCTACATAAGGCATCTTATCCTTACCACCCAAGGGAGTACACAAGTTCATTTTAGTGGTTACATATTCAGAACCTAATGTTATGTTTTTTCCCTTTCCATTAATCATTTTAAGAAACTTGGTGTTGGTAAATTCAATTTTTCCTATCGGGGTCCCTAAATGGGAAGGCCACTCGGTGCAAGCAGCACTGTAAGATTTTTTGAGTTCCGGCTGACCAATGATTTTAGATTTTAAATCCTCAGATACCAAAGGTGGGTCAGGTGCCACATCTTTCCTAGTAGTGCGCGTTCTGCCCAAGGACGGAAAGAAACAAGTCAGAGTCGATTTTGGGTGTATTGAAATTGGTTCTGCGTCTATTTTGGAGTCTAATTCAGGTCCCAATCCGACACGATATACCTGTGAATTTTTGAACAAGTCATCTACCATATGGGGCTTACCTGATGGTTTTTCATCTATACACCCTACTTTTTTTGTGATGGATTCCGTCCCTTTCTTTTTCGTCAGCGTTTTAGAAATAACACTCTGTGACAATGTTAAGGCTTCCTGGCTTTCCTTTGTAAGTTGCCGCAGATCAATGCCTTCTTCATCAGAGCAAATGATCACCGTATCTTGAAAAGATACAGTTCCCAATTGCGTGAGGTTATTGTTCCCTCACTCCATATCTGATTCGGTCTCCTTTACCTCTCTTTTCCTTTTTGAAAGTCTTTTTAATGCTCTATTGTGCATCCTCTTGGCGCAACGAGACATGAAGATGCAGTCTTTTTTGGAATTCTGTATTTCACATTCAATCGTCTGTTGTTCATCAAGTACCTGGACCAAGGTTGAGGGACTATCTGGGGTCTCATCCGGGGGCAATGTGTTATTTGGTTGGGGAATAACGGTAGCAAACAATGTTTCAATTATCACTTTAAGTTCTTTTATTTCCGACCTACAGTCCCATGGCAAAAGAGATGTGCTATTATTAAAAGTTGCTATTGTGTGGATACTAAGATTGTCCTCAGTTTGCGTGGCTTTCACACATGACGTCCAACAAAATTGAGGCGATTTAGTATTTAGAGCTCTTATAGTATCTGCAGCAATAATAAAGCCTTCAATTTTATCCATTTTAGCTACTAGATGGTACATAGTAGCTTTTATTTCTTTTAGTTCTAAATGCGTCAAATCATGGCCTTTATCTAATAGATCCAATATTTTAATAATTACCGGAAAGGTATATGGCGATCTCGACATGTTTCCGCCTACTTCTGTCGGTTCATCTATAGGATCAATTTGAAAAGGTCTAATTGAGCCATCTGTGCTGACAGGTGTGTAGGTCATATGAGGGGACAGAGAGTCAACTGCAGGAGGTTTTAAGGTGGCCGTGAATGGTTCCTCTACCCAACCTTTGTCCCCCAATGAGTGGGACGTGACCCTCTGTGATTTTATCATTGAGCCATTAAAAAGTGGAGTTAATGTACCTATGGCACGAGTCACTTCATCATCAAGGTCAATCATGTTTTTTAGAATGCAATCATGCTGATCGTTAGTGGCTGAATCTGATATAATAGCCTCCGAACCATTGCCCTCATATTCTTCTGCATTCGATTCAAAGTTGTTACTCGTATTGTTCACGCTCTGAGAGGTGATAGAACAGAGTGTTGCTACAGAGCTCCTCTCATTAGCATGAATCATGACTTCATATTCAGGTGGAGTAGAGCAACCTTTATCTTGTGTACATGGTGCTGTAGCCGTTTTTTCTAGAGTAATCAAATCAGTATATGCTGTGCTACCATGACAAACAAGGGAATCAATACTTGAAGAAGTAAATGCGGCAAACTCATTACGTTTGCTCCTCAGTCCTGCAGCCATGGCTATTGGAACTAATTGGCGTTGGATATCAATGACTAAGGGCCCAACTCAATGACAACCTCTACCTGTTCTGTGTATTAGAATTAGACACACAATTCCTATGTGTGAAGTACGTCTGACATCAAGGCACCGATGGTCCTTTTGCTCTTTTAAAAAAAATCAAATACAACGTGCCCCACAGCTTAGCAAGTATGGAATGTTTCAGATGTTCTCTTACAGCGATACCAAACAATCGTATCTCAAACAGATATCTTAAAAGCTCACTTAGAAATCAACCTTTAGTATTTCTAGAGACGTTCTTAAAGAACTGAACCGAAGGGGTGCAACAATGTGCAGGCCGTATTAAGATGCTATATATAGGCTTACACAAACGCTCCACACAGTTTAAAAGTTTATACTATGGCCATATTCCACTTTCTACGGTTGATCTGTTATAAAGCCAGATCCTAAAACTGTAAAACCTGCACAGTGACCTCCTGTAGATCTCATGCAGCTCAGCCCTTTGTAGTTAATCCGTAGTTAAGGGACTTCTTCAGAATTCCGTGTGGAGACGTGTGCTGGGAAGGGATCAAAGAGCGTAACCTCCGCAGTCTCCCGCCCAAACACACCACCAAACAGCCACACAACAGCCTGTGGGCTTATCTCCAAAGGGCTTTACGCCGCAAGGGTGGACGGCGGTGCGCTTTCAGATGTCCAGAAAGTCACGTGATAGGTCGCGTGACGGGCACAAGGCCCGCCTCCTAAGCGCTGCGATCGATTTCCTGCAAGAGCCCCTGGCTTGGCTCGCAGGGCAGGGTTCAGGAGCAGAATATCTTCACAATCCGAGTAAGTGAACAGTTCTTAATTCAAACAGTAATGCGCCGCTCGGGCAGACGGCGGTGCGCTTTCAGATGTTCAGAAAGTCACATGATAGGAGGCGGGGCTTGTGCCCGTCACGTGACCTAAGCGCTGCGATCGATTTCCTGCAAGAGCCCCTGGCTTGGCTCTCAGTGCAGGGTTCAGGAACAGAATATCTTCACAATCCGAGTAAGTGAACAGTTCTTAATTCAAACAGTAATGCGCCGCTCGGGCGGACGGCGGTGCGCTTTCAGATGTCCAGAAAGTCACGTGATAGGTCGCGTGACGGGCACAAGCCCCACCTCATAAGCGCTGCGATTGATTTCCTGCAAGAGCCCCTGGCTTGGCTCGCAGTGCAGGGTTCAGGAGCAGAATATCTTCACAATCTGAGTAAGTGAACAGTTCTTAATTCAAACAGTAATGCGCCGCTCGGGCGGACGGCGGTGCGCTTTCAGATGTCCAGAAAGTCACGTGATAGGTCACGTGACGGGCACAAGCCCCGCCTCCTAAGCGCTGCGATCGATTTCCTGCAAGAGCCCCTGGCTTGGCTCGCAGTGCAGGGTTCAGGAGCAGAATATCTTCACAATCCGAGTAAGTGAACAGTTCTTAATTCAAACAGTAATGCCAGATGCTAGATGAACCTTTAATTAAATAAAGACCAGCGATTTTAAAGTCGCATGATTTCAAAAAGCCTACTTGGAAAAATATTTCACCAAAGCTGACAACTAAGTTAGCCTCAACACGAGTTGGAATAGTAAGTGGGCAAACCGTGACGGTTGGTATAGATCCTTGTGCTCCAAATATAACTTAAAATGCCCCTTAAAGTTCACATTTAACTGTTTTAACAGCCGGGATCTCAAAATTAGAGAAGTTCCAGAACCTTTGACCAATTTAGTTCCCCCCGCACAGTAGTCCTGCACTGCAGCCTGCCTTTCTCAAGATAGTAATTAACAACAAGAGACATCCAGTGGATGTGCTTGGGTTATGGGGTCATTGAACACTCTTAGTTTTGCCCATCTGTTTATGGATAGTGAACTGCATTTTGAAAACTTTGACATACTTTACCTGCAGGAAACTTGATTGCAAATGAATCCTATACTAGATGGTTATAGTTCCTATCTTAACACAGCCTATAGAGGCACTAGGGTTAGACCTTCATCAGGAATCCTTACACTTGTGAGAAATGGGACGGGTATCACCATGGTTGAGGCATGGTATCCGAATCCCTTTGTCCAAGTGCTTGTTTTGAAAATAGATAAGGGGTCCCCAAGTCCTCCTAAGTGGGACCTAATTTTCAATCTATATTGGAATCCGGTCGCTATAACAGCTAAGATATTTGTAGACTCTGTGACTGATATCATTGACAATCACAATATACAATCTAATGTCCAATGTATATCTCTTCCGACAAATGTGGCTACAGAGGAGGACTGGACCAAATTCTATGGGAAACTTTTTGGACCTGTGGCTGTGTTGGAGCATTTGGGCCTTTCCACTAGACGTCTTAGATCTTTAACTTCTAAGAAGGCAAATCCGTCTAGAGCACCAAGCCCTGACGGCCTCCTGAATAACATGATCAAAGAGGCACTGAGTGTCTGGATTCCTTTAATTTTTAAACTCTTCAATCAGGTGATGAAGCTAGGTGAGGTCCCGATACTTGGAGGTCAGGTATAATAGTCCCCATATTCAAGAGGAGCAATAGGGCAGATCCTACCAACTATCACCTTATTGCCCTTTTGGATGTTCTGGGCAAGCAATTTGCAACATTACTTCTAAGACACATCCAGAAATAGGTAAAAGTCACAAACAATTGTGACCCCTGCCAAACTGGTTTCGTAAAGGTGGTGGGGACAGATCTGAACCTGTTTCACCTGAACATCTTGAAGAGGAAAGCATTAAAAACTGGCTCAAAAATCTACCTGGCCTTTATCGACTTGAAAAAAAACTTTGATAGTGTCGACATACAAATCCTATGTTCTAAACTGGAGCCTGAGATTGTCCAACTGACCTATTGTCGGCAATCAAGGCTTTATACACCTCGACTAAAGGTCCAAATCCAATTAAATGCTCAAGGTTTGTTGACCAAGGAGATTAGCACCCACAGAGAGCTGAAGCAGGGGTGCCTGCTGACTCCTACTCTGTTTAATTTATTCCTATCTAATCTTCACAAAGCTTTGGACATTGATAGATCCTTTCCACCTAAGGACCTAGCATGGATTCTCTATGCAGGCGACCTTGTCCTGATCGACCAGGCTGCCATAGGCCTTCAGCGAAGGCTGGCTGGTCTACAGGAATGCATGGTCAAAAAAAGGCTTGTGATAAATACAACTAAAACTAACATTTTGGTCCTACGATCTATGAGGGGCAAGCTAAAATACCCCTTTAGATGGCATCTGGAGCAAGAAGAATTTACCCAAGTGACATCTATGATCTATCTGGGTTCATGTATAAACTCTAATGTGAGCAATAGTGCCTGTCAAATGGATTTGAAAATTTAAATAAAAAATTTGACGGCCGAGGGATTATTGATCCACAAACAATATGGCACATTTTGTATTCTTCCCGTGCTGACTTTGTATAAAACAAAAAGTGATTCCAATTTTAATCGTGGAGTGGAGGCCTTTTTATTTACTCCCTGGAAAATGTGGTCTTCACTAGAGGGAACTTTCTGGAGAAGAATTTTGAGGCTACCAAGGGGAGTGCCTTCCTCCGTTATTAGGTATGAACCAGGTTTAATATAAATGTACGCAAGAACGGTATGAAAGGTATCAAATATTGACTATGGAAATTGCAAAGGGAAATTCTGATCTTCTGGGGGAGTGGGGATATTTTAAAACACCTGGGAACTAAACAGGAAACACTCAACACAAACCCAGAGGAGATGAAGAGGAAACTCTGACAACAGGACTGGATTTTGGCCGTTGAGTCCAAAAATAAACACTGAATGCATGGTGATTTAAGAAAAGGAAGCAAAGATTACAGCTGTCTCCCAAACTACCTAACTAGATTTCTCAGTCCTCTGTTTAGACATCAATTCACATGAAAACATATCCAACAAACTAAATTTTGTTGGTTTATAAACAGGAGGATGTTGACCCTAGATGTAGAGTTTGTGCTGTAGAGGAGGAAGTTGAAGCCTTAAAAGACATTAAATTGTTTTGTGCCGGTTTGATTGCCCTAAGGACTAGACATACTGGGATGTTTGTCGAAGGTAGACAATCCTGTGATGCAGAGTAATGGTGGGTTTTACTTCTACCTTTGATCATTTCTAGTTTAATAAAATTCTTAAATCAATTTTTTTACCAGAGTAGTACCCATAATTGATTGTTTATGTGTTACAATGGTGGAAGTGAGAAACTAAGCAGGTTGCTTAGGCTAAGAATTACAGTTTTTTGTGTATTATGGATTTTACAATTTTACTATGAATTGAAATTAAAGTTTTTTTTAATGTGCGAGTTAAGTGGAGAAAAAAAAACATATGTAGATGCAGATGAATCTTGATGGGTTTCATGTGTGATTTTAAAGATAAGGGTGTGTAATAAACTATGGGCCTCATTCTGAGTATGGCGGTAAGGGATAGCGGCCACCGGTAACGAGACCAGTGGCGGTAATCCCTTACCGCCATACTCCGAGTTCCCTCTGCGCCCTCGCCCTTAACGCCTGCTTTGAGCAGGTGTTAAAGTCGAGGGCGCAAAGGGGCCTCCAAGCCAATAACGGTGACCGTAATGAACGGTCACACTTATTTGCATCTTCCCCATTCCCATTGAGCCCTATGGGGGCTCATTTGGGAATGGGGAAGAGCCTTGGTGAATGGGGAATTACTGCCCCGCCAACCTTGGAATGGGGCGGTGATTCCGCCATCCACCAAGGCGCTGCCGGTCCGGGTACGGCGTCAACCAAGGCGTTAAAAGCGCCATTGGTTAGCGCCGTACTCGGAATGAGGCCCTATATGTTTTAATAAAAAAAATAAAAAAATAGGCCTATCTGCCCTGAAATTGTCCTCCTGTATTGCACAATGGAAATGAGTTAGGCAGTGTGCTGTCTTTAGTGGCATCTCTTTGCACACAAATACTTTGATGGTGCTCAAAGCATATGGAACGAGAGAGCACATGAATCAGATCTCATCAGATGTCTCTCTCCCACCTTTATCATGTGTTTGTACCACAAATCTTTCATTTTTTCATTATAACTTTCATAGTGATATCTCAAGGAGTGTTCTTCATCAGTCACACCTCTCTTCACTCTTCTTATTTCCCCACTCATAATAGCAGCTATATTGATGCTATCATTGCTAAACATCTAATTGCTATTGTATATCCAGACCAAAAACCACAGAAAGAAAAGAAAAAACAGCATTCATTATGCTTATAGAGTCTATTTTTTCCAAACGTATTTTTGTAGGCACATGTTGGGGCATTAGGGAAACAGTATCTATTTTCCTGGGAAAATATATTGGGCCTTATGTTAGCAGTAAGCCTCTTCCCCTCTAGTGCAATTTCCGTAACTTGGGGAATGTCATCGTATATATTCCATCATAAGTGGTACACTTATGGACCCAATCTCCTTCCTCCACTGGTTCAGCAATAACTGTCAGAGGGTTCATTATGCAGCACCTAACAATTTTAATACATGGGTTGGACGATATAACCTCATATCCAGACACCCGCTGGGTGGTGAGCGTGGAATTTGGCTAATCAAGAATGGCAACAAGGGCATGTCCCAAGTACATTATGACGGAACAGCCCACTGTTGTTATGGAGCACTTTTCTGTTGTAAACGCTGCTGCAGCTAGCGCTTGCTCACATCGGTAATGTCCGCTCATGACCAGATCCAGAATTACACTGTAATATGGAAATGGTTTGTGTCCCATTGAGGTCTTTTGTGTGAGAACAGTCGCTATCACATACCCATTTGAATGGGAGAACAAGTGCAATTCTTCATTAAATATGGTATTCCCAACACAGGAGCTGTACTTATTATTATTTTCAGTTCGTCATATGCATCTATCCTCTCACCTGTCCAGAATATGGTGCTGTTTTCTTTCTGCGCTTCCTTTAGTCCTTCCAGCAGGGGCTGAACATATGTGCTGTAGTCAAAGACCCAAACATGCAGTGGTTATATAGCTCCAAACATTTCAGCAATTCGTTCACTGTCCCTGGTCGGGACGTATTACTTATTGCCTCTGCTCTTTCAGGTGTCACCTTTCTCCCCTCCTTTGATATTAACTGTCCCAAATGAAGTTCTTCTTCCTGACAATACTACAATTTCTCCTTGTCCACTTTGTATGCCTTTTCAGCCAACAAGGTCAATAACGTCACTGAGTCTACCCTGCACTCGTCTTTTGTGGAGCTACACACTAACAACTCATCTACATACTCTATAATGGTAGTTGGGGTCTGCAAGTTACCCAAGCCCATTTGCAGCACCCTATAAAATACACTATGGGATTCACAGTACCCCTGTTGTAGTCTGCTCAATCTACTTCTATAGGTAAACACTGTCAAACACTGCAGGTCTTCATGTAAAGGGATGGAAAAGAAAGCATTCTTCAAATCAATCACTGTAAAATGATTGGCAGTAGGTTACACAAAATAGTAGCCAGATTGGGCACAACTGGATATTTTGCCTTTATGAATTTATTTAAAGGCTGCAGTTTCTGTATAAATCTCCAAGACACCCCTTTCACTTTTTTCACAGGGTACACTGCCATTTTACATGGGGATTCACAGGGTACTATTACCATATGGACAACAATAGTTTCATAGATGCCTTTGTTTGCCTCTCTAGACATTGGGTTCTGTTGTAGTAGGGGAAAAATTGCTCCTTTCTTCAATTTTATTTTCACTGTTCGAATCCCTTTCAATAATCCTACATTATAGGGGTCCATAATTCACTGGGTACTTTTACCAAGACTTCTTGTAAAAAGGATGGTACCTTTTTAACCAATGATAATATCTGAGGGGTTTCCCTATATTGTACCTGCAACTGGCATGGAATGCAGATGTCAAAAATAACTTAATCATTTGTGTCATTGTTTTCAAATAAGTCATCATCTGTCATGTCACTTAGTCAATGTGCTCAGTCAAGTGCTATCACTGTGCGCCAACTAACAACTTCGTCATCTGTCCCATGTAGTACTACTCTGTCCTGTCGCACCACTGCTGCTTCTAGCTGTATCATAATAACCTCTCCTTCTGCTACATCCCTGGGCACCTCTGCTCTGAATAGAAACTCTGCAGGCTACTGCAAAAATGTGTCTTTTATCTGTGGGAGCCCTCCTAACAACACCTTTACTCCATAAAAGAATACTTCTGTGGTCAACAATGCTCCTCTCAGTTCCCTTTAGCCATAAAATACATGCATAAATTCCATTACATTTACATAACGAATACCTGGTGTCAAACATTGTATTCCTACCTCCATAAATGAAATCATCATATTCAGCTTGCTTATTAAATCCCTCCCCAAAATATAAATTGGTGTCTTTTGGGAATACAACAATGGCTCAGCCAACTTGTGCTCACCTACTGATAATTTATTTCAGTAAGTGGAACCCTTGTCATAGACCCAAAGAATCCTTGTGTGTCCATGACATTTTCTGACAACAGAAATCTCCCTTCCTTGACACAAGATCTTGTTGTCCCAATGTCTAATAAAAGGAAAATGTTCTGTCTCCCTATATCTACTCCCACCTGGAGTTCCCCCTCTGGGTAAGGATAGTGCTGCTCTGTGGGCTGTCCTATTGTGGGTACATGCTCATTCCTGTCCCCGTAAAATGATTCCCTCCTAAAACTGTTACTCCCCCTAATCTTGGCACCAGTGTTTGCAGCAGTATGTTCCTGTCCCAACTGCTGCATTTGCATTTGTAATGCATTTGATGGCTGTTTTTGTTTTGCTGTAATATCTGCTGCTGTGGCTGTGGTGTATATTGTGTTACTTGTTGTGCCAGTGGCTGGCTCATGTACATTTGGAAATGATTGTTGTTATGTATAATCAAATGTGCTCTGCTCTTACTCCAATTGTGGTGTGTCATAAGTGATATATGCTGGGGGGTATAGAGGCCCCACTCTTGGACCATACAGTTGCCTTCCCTGCTGCACCGCCCCTCTGCTCCTGCATGTCCATGAATAATTCCCCATTGTTCCAGATGTCCAACATTGCCCCCTAAATCCTCCAGGACACCCAAATCTTGATCAGATGACATCACATCCTCCTCTGAATCCGGTTGCAACCCCATACCCTCTTCCTCTCAGTGCATACCCCCTTTCCCTGGGGTAATAATTACTTTCCGCTCTCTCTGCAAAATATCAGCTGGTACCTGGCTGTAGACCATACTACCCATACCCCTACCCATTGTCTCAGGAGGATAGCTCAGGGGCCACACGCTCACCTTGGAAGCAAGGAGACGTCGAGCAACACAGGTTCGATACCTAGGTCTGTGCTTAGAAACCTCTGGGTATTAAGCGAGTTACAAATAAGCAATTATAAATTATACGGCTCTCCCCAACAATCATGATCATTGCTCCCTCTACTGATATCTTTGACAATTTGGTTTGTACTAATTGTAGTTCCACCCACTGTCTCTCTTCAATTTTATTCCTTTCTTTCTCCTGTTTCATTTGACAAAAATGAACTATGTTCAATAGTTTTTTAGGCGATAGTTTTACCTCGATCCCCACTATGTTCTTTTATTGTTTTTGCACATCTTCAGGGAGACCCTTAGATAAGATGTGATAAAACATGGGTACATTTTTGTCGCAGTTCGCCCTCGTCCACAAACGCCACTTTTTCTTTATCGCCTGTATGCATGCGGCCGGGTCCTCATTTATCCCTAAATGTGTGTCATCATCACGCTCATGTGTGATGTGTCTGAGAATTGTACCCTCAGTGCTCTCCAAATGTCTGCACAGCAATTGTTAAAGGGTGACCCATCCTGTCTGGTATTTTGCGCAGTTACCCCCGGGTAGCCAGCCCTTTTCCATATGTCTTCTGATTGTTCCACCAGTATAGAAGCAAATAAACTCTTCATATCCCCTATTGCCAATGAAATTCCTGACATTTGCTTTTCCATCTCATAAATCCACTTCCCATCTCCTGCTGTGAGCAATGGTAATGTATTCATAAAGTTGTCTTTGTTTGTGGCCATGGTATAAACTGAGCCAGCCCACTGCCTTTCTTGAGCAAAGGTAATTGCGTCATCCCTGCATTTCATATGGGCACAACACACTTCTTTCCTTTTAAGGTTATTGCTATGCAATTTGTTAGACGGCTTGGCAAATGTATTAATCTGTTTACATATGGTGTTTGCCTTCTTGAATTTACTGGCAGACGCTCTGGGAGTGATGAAACCTTGTTCTGTCGCAGCTCATTATCCCACAGATCTATTAGTGGATATCCTTCTGGTGTTTTGGACACACCTACTTGAGGAGCTTGTGTCATCTCTTCATCTCCCTCTTCCCAATCTTCTTCCTCTCACTTTCTTCCATCACCTTATTGCAGACACTTCCAAGTCCTTCCTTTACATACACTCCTCTTGCTCTGTCTCCTATTACGTCTCTGGTAATGCTGTCATAAAACTCCCTTGAGTGCTCTTCACTTTCTTTGTCCTCTGTCCCCTTTCTTCTAATGCTAGAATTAACCTCCCTCCTGTACTGGTCTCTACTTTTCTCTTGCTCATCCACATTACCAATGCCTTTGTATTGTCATTTTCAGCGTTTGTCCTCTCATCCATTTGTTTGGTGTAATTACCTGCTCTTGCCCTCCCCACCTTATACTTTGTATTCTCTCCAATTACTCCTGCTTTGTTTCATTTAATTTTGCTTGTGATATTAACGTGCTTCTTGAATCGCCCTGCATGCCTTGTACACAAGTATCATCTTTTTCTTCCGGGGGTGAAAATATAGGATTCGTATGGTCTGCTGCTGCTTGTAATGGGTATAACACGGGCACAGTCGAACACGAAACACCTTGTTGATTAAATGGTGGCACAGTTGGTTGTACACGCCCTTCATCATGTGGGTTACCTGAATAATAATTTTTAACCTGCTTCTCTTCCTCAAACATTTTCCATAGATCAAGTATGCTTAATCTGTTTTGCAATGTTGTCCTTTTGTAAGTGACATGTATGTACGTGTGCATGTGTTGCAGCAACAATGGGCCTCATCACGAGTTTGGAGGTAGCCATGCCATTTGTAAGCGGCATGGCTACCTCTAAACTCGGGTCCGGGTCCCACAAATGGGGTCTTACCGGGCCATTTCGACCTTGGAGTACGGTACGACCCCATTCCCACTTGAGCCCCCATAGGGCTCAATGGTAATGGGGAGGATGCTAACAACGGACCCCTTAATGACGGGCCCGTTAGCATCCTGTACTGCTAGCGGGTCCCGCTCTGCATGTCTGGTCTGACCAGGCGTACAGAGCGGGACCCGCTACAGGACTCTGAATGTGGTGGCCCAGTATGAACGGTGCCGGTCCCTTACCGGCACCGTTCATACCGTGGCCGCCACGGTCGTAATGAGGCCCAATGACTTGTCCCGTCCGAACCACGTCACAATACAATAAGATCCTCCTCCTACACCATGACAACACAACATCAATCTACTCCATACTTACCTCCATAAAACCCTAACTGTTAAACTACCAACACACAAAAAACACCTTTACCATCCTATTATATACAAAAACAATGCTGGCAGATAATCTACATAAAACAAAAACCCAATTAACACAGCTGTCTTCCCTTTATATGAGGTATCTCTGCTTTATCTTTTTCCACTGCCGCCAAAAGGAGGCTGAGCTTTATGCCCTACCGCACAGTGTTCCCCACCAACAGTCAGAAGTATCTTCTCTTTCTATTTCCAATACTCTTTTTTTCAATTTAAAACAACATCAGCTCTCCCCTACCCACAGGTATTTTCGTGCACAGGTATACTCACAATCCTAGGATCCCTGCAGTCCATCTGCGTCGAGTCTCCTCTATCTGCCTGCTCCGCACTCTGCACCCAGCATGGTGCCTGAAGACCAGGCAGGACTTGTGGGTAAACGGGCTACTGCCAACCTCCTCATAGGTACGAACATGAACCGCTCCCTGCGGTTTATAGTGAAAGGGTCGAAAACATTGTTTCGAAATGCAATAGTTTCAAAACAAAAGGACCGGAATAAATAAATTTGAATGCACGTTTTCGAAAGCCCAAAAAAAATACATTTAAAAAAGGGCATTCAATTTTTTTTTTCGATCGTTATGTTTCAAAACTATTGCATTTTGAAACAATGTATTCAAAACTTTAACTGGATACCGCTTCCTGCAGGTGGATCCCGCTGTCCAGCGGAGACCTAGCGAGGAGTCCTCGACCCTCCTCCAGACACTGAATATCTCAGCAGTGCCTCCAAGTGTTAGGGTGGTCATAATGGCCTCCACAGCATCTACTTTCGGTTGTTAAGGTGGTCCCAATCGATAATCGTTAATCAATAACAAGACAAACTCAATAAAATGTAATAACTACAAGTGCACGAGAACACCCAGCTTTATTCAAACATGAACGGCCGGGAAAACACATAAAAGCCTTCTCAATCGTTATAATACAAAACAAGATTTTAAATAAAAAAACATGTAATAAATTATGTCTTGGTTAGTGATAAGAACATGCTTTTATTGACTCACCCTATTAGTTAGTCAAATATAACACCTATATGGTCTATATAAGCGACGGCTACTACTATTGGCTATTCTTTAACTGATAACTCCTCCTAAATTCATCCTACTAAACAATGTTACATTTAATACTATAATTTCATTGGTTAGCTCTATCCTACTGTAGCCAACCTAGCAGACCAAATTCTAATTGGTTGATGTTTGCTCATCCGACCCTGGTCACTTCAATATGATTCCAAGATGTGTGGTGAGAAAAGACAGATGAACAGGCTGCTTTAATCCCATTCAAAGAAGTTACTCTCTTCTTTTTTTTATTTTTTTTATTGTGTTTGGTTAAAAAGCTTTACAAAATAATTCAGTATTCAAAATCTAATACATTACACTTTACAAATTCTTTAAGATGTACAAAATGTAAATTTAAAAAAGAAAAGAACAAAGTTTACACGTTTAGATTAATCAAAAACATTCATGCATCATAAACCTCATGTAAAAAAAATAAACAGAATAAATAAGTTACTCTCTTCTCTTTCCCAGCCTGAGACCTTATCTGCCAATTTGTTTGTAGCCTTGCCATGTCGTCCCTGTGTCTGGACGTACCAAGGAGGTAGGAGGTGCACCATCTAGTTGAGCCTGAAATAAATGATCACGTGGTGCAAGACTGCTGTTCAGAAGTAATTTTTGTCTATTTATTGAACTTTCCTGCAATCCTACCCGTGAGTGTTGCACTGTGTGTTTATTCTTTAGGAGGTCATTTGGCATGATGGCTATTCTCACCTGGAGAGCAAGACTATCTGTACTTCCTCAATGCTACCAGTAGAAACTAATGAACTTTATGGTTGCACCTGTGTGCTTCTAGAGAATGTTATCTAGTGTGGTTTTGATTCCTTGTCGAGCCCCCCTCCTTACTGGCCTTGATGACTGTCTCTCTGAAGATCGTGAGGCTTGGATTTGCGTGCAAAATAGTTTGATGTCAGGGTTCAGTATTTCAGAATAAAGGCTTTCCAATATTCTATCTAAATAATTGCGGTACTCTGGTTCATTTCCACCATTTTATTGTTTTTTGTGTCTCGTGCGTTTCATGCCACCATACATTATTTCCAGCCTATGCTACATGGGGCGGTAATTCCCCATTCACCATTTGCCCTTCCCCATTCCCATTTTTGCCCCATAGGGCATAATGGGGATGGGGAAGGCGTCCTTCAACCTCACATCGTGCTCCCTTTCAACCTTTCCCGACACCAGTATGTCATATTGGTAACAGTGCACACCGTCATCTCATTAAACAATCTATTCATGACTTTCTGGAAGACACACAAAGGTGCAGAAATAAGACCAAAAGGCATTCTTTTACACCTATACAATCCAAAAGGCGTTATGAACATCGTTAAATCCACCGATGATGGATACAACCAAACTTGATGGTATGCTGGCCTCCAGTCTAACATGGGGAACTTACTGGTCACAGATATCGCCAACATAACTCATTTATCTTTGGCAAAGGAAACCTATCCGCGGTGACACTTTTATTCAGTGCCCTCAATTCAATGCAAAGTCTCACTCCTCTGCTACTTTTGCGGACTACCACAACAGGGATAATTCATTCTGACACTTCTGCTTCTTCAATAATTTCCTCACTCATCAGAGCCATCAGATTCATTCTCGGCTTGGCCCTAACTGGCACTGCATCCATCTTTAACTTGCTGCAATGTACACATCCCTTGAGACATCCAGTAATCTCTCTGAACGCATCAGGGTATCACTACTTTATCTCTTGCAGCCTTTTTCTCCTCTACAACCAGAACTTATGCTGTATGTTCTATGCTTGTTACCCTCACTAATCCCATCGCCATGAGCCCCTTGAATCCAAATGGAACCCCGAACCCTCTACTATGTCGACAGGCACTTCTCCATATGCATGTGCTGCTACTGTCATCTTCTTTAAGTCGCAACATCCGAATTTACATCTCCATGTACTCACATTCATCAGCGTATAATATGTCCCACAGTCAATTAACAATTTGACAGCCATGTAATTTATCGCAATCATAGCATGTGGCTTAACTCTCTTCGATGTCACATACACTGCATTCACGACAAACACCTCATCAAGAGATGCATACTGCCCATTCAATGAGGACGATACATCCTGAACTGATTTCACAGATCCATATTTTGTCCATTGTTTTCAGCATTGTGCCAAATGTCCTTTTCTTCCACACTCGCGTCAGATTTTGTGTAGGGCAAAACATTCATTGTCATTTGCAAAGTGATCATAACTTCCACAACGAAAATATCTTCTCTCATGGGTTCTGCCCTCATTTCTCTGCTTCGTTTTGTAACGCTTACCTCTGGTGCCTTGCAGGAGTGACAGGTCCGGGTCCCCGGGAGTGTCTTTCTCAGGATGCGGTGATGAGGCCTCTGGAACAGGATGCAAGTCCAAGCACTCCCTCCACACTGTTTCGCTGAAAGGCTACTGCCCAGCATGCAGTGCAGTTGGGAGTGGTTTGGCTAAATTCCTCAATGGATTTAGGAAGGCTGAATAGACTTCTAGATGAGCCTAGGGACAAACAAGAGAAGTGCATTATTGCCTGCTACCTCCACCTTTCCCACACCTCCCTTCCACTACCCCTTGGGTTGACTGACGGGGAACCAGGGCTCACCTTTAGTATTGCAGATAGACTCGCAAAGGATCAGGATAACATCCGGTCCAGTTCCGTCACTGGATGGCAGTGGCCCAGTCCTGCTGTGTCCCACGAGATGCTTCCTGAAGGTAAGTCTCAACTGTAATGTCTTTCGCTGCGCTGCTGTTTGGCAATGCAGAGTTCTTTAATATCTTTTAAATGTCCTTTATGTCTTTAGAATGTTCCTTAATGTCTTTAGATTAGTGCTGAAGTGGTGCGGTGCACGCGTTATAAGTTTCTGAAACCTGTCCCTCTTTGTTGTTTTCCTTTTCAGCTGCCGCGATGTTGAAGCTCGCCGTCAGCTGTGAAGGCACAGAGTGCTGGTTTCAGGTAAGGAGCGTTTTAAGGGGCTTCAGGGGCGTGGATGCTACGATCTCAGGACTTACTGTATTGTCTTTTCTCTTAGGATGCAGAGGAACGCTGTGGTGGATTCCGATGGGCATTCAACTCCGACGTGTGTGCAAGTAAGTATGAGAGCCAGCGTTGCTGACATGATCAAGGAAGCGCTTGCTCCGTGTAAGTATTAAAGCCAGCAGAGTCCCAGGAGAACAAGCGGACTGCTGAGGGTCTGGTATCAGGTAAGATGAACAGAGCTGGAAGACAGTAATCCTCTGGCTCGTGGAGCCGGAATCACGGCAAGCATTACATCACTTGCAACTGCTGGGAAAGAACGCAAAGCACTGGGTGTGGCCCAGGGTCGGGAATTTATAGCCCTGGGCTGCACCTTCCCACTAGACCACCAACGATAATGGCAGTATGAGCTGCTTGGGGGCCATCTTGGTTCCCGGGCTGAGTTCTAACTTGGCGGCCATCTTGGCAGGGGCTATACTGTTTGCAAATAGGCACCCTCGCCCACCCGCAACCCTCATTATCCATTGCTTACCAATGTTGCCCAAACGTCCCTGGTGGTTGTGTGAATGAGTGGCTTGTGTTCTGCTAGGGATCACGACACGTATCTACACTTCTTCTAGGATGTAGTTTATTCTCCTGCTTCAGCTTTCCATGCTTATTTTTGATACTATGCTCGACTTGATTGTTGCCCTCTACCAATGTTTCAGTAATTCCGAAAATCTTAGCTACCTCAATAGCTCTCTCCAAGCCAATGTCACCTTTCCTCCACAGCAACTCTCAGACCTTGTGGTTACTACATTGTATCATTAACTGGGCTCTTCAATGCTCTTCATTGCAATGCTCAAATCCACAATTAATGGCGAGCCTTTGCAGGGCGGTGATGAACTCCTTTACAGATCCGTTCTTCTTTTGCTCCCTGGTAGCAAAGTGGTACCTAGACAAGATTTTGTTTTCCTTGATGATAAAAGTGCTTGTCTAACTTGGCAATGCTTATCTCAAATGCATTTAGCCCTTCGCTCTCAGCCATCGGGGGCTCCGTCAATCTCCTGTATGTGGATTGCCTGTCATGTCCCAGGCAATGTTACAGCAAGGAGTCTTTTCTGTCAGCAGCAAAGCCTGTCAAAATCTACCAAAAAATTGTTCTGCTAGAGGGACTTAGTTACCCATATTTAAGTGTATGCATGTTATTGCATCAATGTCGCTTATGTTGATCAAGCAAGCAAAGTTTGTGCCATAAACTCCATGTAGATATTTTTAAAAACCCTCCTTCCAGTCTTGCCACTTAATAAGTCATTTGCCTGGTGCTGCAAGAAATAAAGGCGGTCCTGGGATATTGGCCATCCTCCAACTCTGTATCCTCAGCACAATGATGTATTCCCCTTCTACTATGCTCTGTCTCTGCAGGAGGTATCAGGGATCCCCCAGACAACCACACGTCTGAGGACATAGACTTGGCTACAATCCTTTGTTGAATAGCTGAATTTCTGGGCCCTGATGCCAGCAATAACGCGCCTTTCTGATAGTTCACCCTGGACTCTGAGGCTCACATGCCCATATTCAACACTCACTGATGCCAGAGGCGAACACTGCCCCGGTGTGGAGGCACCTCCATTGTATTTGGACGCTTACACTCTGTGTCCTCATTGCCAGGCTACACTGGTAAACAGGGAAATCCCTGTTGCCGAGCAATGTAAAGCCGCCACATCCTGTGGCGTGTCCAGCTTTATGTGTGTGAGCACTTCTCACATCGCGCCCACCGCTATAACTTACAGCCAGGCGTGCAGCACTGCTCCATGCCTTAGGGGCTGTGACCCACCTGCAATGATAATCCAGCTCCAATGTGACTCACTTGGCAGAGCGGCGATTGGATCCTACCAGTCAGATGAACAAGCACATCTGCCAAGGTGCCCACCGACGGCGACAAAGCTGGGGCGGCTGAGACGGTTCTTGAAGATCCTTGTCACCAGTATTATGCCCACTCCCAATAACACAGGGGAGTCCGATGAGTTCAGAGAACGTTACCTTTATTTTAAGATCTTCTCTACAGCAGCCTCAGTTGCCTCCATACTCTCCGCTCCCTCTCAACTCACTTCTCCTCAAACATAAACATTCTCTCTTCACATTCTTCTCTGGGGCTAGGAGCTGGATCTGCATTCTACAGTCTTCATTCTCCAGCACCATTCTTCTCACTATGTAACACAAAACATTCAAGAAAAGAAGATGAACGAGGGTAGTAGCCAGTGAAGAAAGAGAAGATTAAAGGAGAGCAGTGTTAGGAATAGTTAAGATGAGACAAATCTCCCATTGAAGACCCCCTAGTTAGAGCAGCGGAATATAGGTGGGTAGACTAAGACGAAAACAGTAAAACATTGATCTCCCCCCTCCTCCCCTTACTTTCTTCTATGCACTTACTCTATCAGAATTGTCCCTGGACTTAGTATGATAGCAAGCTCGTCTGTCTCCTCTCCCCTTCCCTTACTTGTCCCCCCCCTTCCAGCACTACCTGAAATGTCGTCAGGACTAGTACAGTAGTCGCCTGTTTCCATTTCCTTCCCACTCTACCCCTCCCTTCCTTATTTATGTCTTAGCTCTTGCACTATCTGAAATGTCGTCAGGCCGAGTACGATAGTTAGTTTCACATCCTTACTGTTCATGGCCTGTAAGAATGTCATTGGGCTTCATTACGACCCTGGCGGCCGCGGTATTAACGGTGCCGCTAAGGTACCGGCACCGTTCATACCAAGCCGCCACATTATGAGTTTGCTCGCGGGTGATAGTATGCACGCCTGGTCTGGCCAGATGTGCATACCGGCACCCGCGAGCAGACCAGGATGCTAACAACGGACCTGTAATTAACGGGTCCGTTGTTAGCATCCTCCCTATTCCCATTGAGCCCTATGGGGGCTCAAATGGGAATGGGGACGTACCGGACCCGGGTCCCGAAAATGGGAATTACCGGGCCCACAAAAGTCAGAATGGCCTGGTAATTCCCTTTTTTCGGGACTCGGACACGGACACAAGTTTGGAGGTAGCCATGCCGGTAATGACGGCATGGCTACCTCCAAACTCGTAATGAGGCCCATTGTATTTTCCCTTGTTCCCTCCCTTGCCCTGAAGCGCTTTGAAACCCATTGTGTATGGGCGCTATATAAATACATTATCATATCATACATGCAGAAGGGAACATGCAAGAGTATGGTTAAAAAGGACACGAGGAGAAGGTGAGCGATGAATCAAAAGTTACCAGTCAGTCAAATACGTTTACTTCTGAAATGAATATGTCCATAAAAACTACATGTTAAAAGAACATAATTCCATTAGGTTATAAGTCCCAACTCATAAAAGGAAGAAATACACAAATTCGTAAAACAATGTACATAGACTTAAACAGTGTGTGCAGTATCAACACATTTCTTTCTTAAATAAAAAGCCTGTCTTAAATATAACATGAAAGCCCAGGCTACCCTAAATGAACTCGCCATGAGAAGGTAGCACAGCGCTGGACGACACTGGGTAAAATGCATCTCTCCAAAATCAAAAGAATGGTTCTTTTCCTTGCGTGCAAATATGCGGGGCAAAACATAATAACATGTAACAAATCTTCCTTTGGCTCATTGCATCCTGGGCAATTAATGTTGTTTCCTTGGTCATTCCATTTAGCTGTGATAGTTTTAAGCGGCAAAGCATTAAAACGCGCCATGGTTATTAGGCACCTGTCATAAACCTTACGACTCCAGGTTAAATAATCCTGCAAATTGTCTGGAGCAGCAAAAACAACATAACTTTGACTGGCACTGATCAAGAGTTCCCCAGATCCCCCGGCTTCTTTAATAGAGGAGCACGGAAGCGCTTCATTCTATAAGATTGTGCAGTTTTGTCCATCAGACATGGTGTTGCAGAAAGTGCTTGTGCATTAATAAAAAAAAACAACCCTACATGTTCAATATATTGTAACCATGGCATTTTATGCAAGCCATTCCATTCCTCTTTAATAGCTCCAAAATTATATTTTGTGTGTCGAAGTTGCGCTAGATTTAGACCAAATCCGTAACCAGTGTATGGGTGGTTAAAGACCACAGTTCGTAGGGCGTGACCTGCAGCCCGCCAAATGGCTGCTTAACTGCCGAGCTCATAACCCCTGGAACCTTCCCCCACGCATTTAACCCATTAAATCCCTCAATTTTGCCAGCAAATGAGTTCATGACCCCCGGAATACCTGGTGAGCATGGTAGCGCTGTCCGCGGGGCTTGAGGAGGGCTAACTCTTCCCGAACACAAAGCGGTGAGCGGGCCGCGGCACAGAAAATGGTGGCCAGCCTGAGCGGGGGAGCAGTGCGAGCATCAGAGCTGTAAGAGATCTGGTACCCGCAAGGGCTGGTGGAACTGCTTCGGCGGTTGGGGGAGCGGCTGTGACACCGAGGAAATAAGTGCAGGCGGCGGGAAGAGGCTGAAATCGAGCAACGGAGATACCCAGAGCACACGAGTTGAGCGCCATGTGTGGGGCTGAATTGCTGCTCCCTGGCTGCCAGAGTGAAGGAAACCTGGCTCCCCCAGCGAGTGAGAAAGAATACACCCGGGCCCACCCAGATGGGAGGCCCGGGGCCGTAAGCTGGGAGGTGGGGGATTTGTGCGAAGTCCGGTGGGGCAGCGCCTGTTTGGCGCTGCCCCACTTAGCATGCACATGGTGGGGTCGGGCTGCTGGGTCCCTTAACAATGGGAACCCAGACAGCGCGTCTCCCGCACAGGAGGGTGAGGTGAGAGGGGCAGGTGACAACCGGTAGTCGCTGCCCCCTGTCACCTTGCCCTCCACACTTCAAAGGCCCCCCTTCCCATCCTTTGGATGCTGAGCGGGGGGGGGGGGGGGGGCCTTTTGAAGTTCAAAGAAAGGGCCGCCTTGCCCCCAGGCCGAATTTTGCCTTTATCTGGCGGGGGCAAGGTGGCCCTTCTCATGCTTCCTCCCCGTCAGCCACGAACAGCAGCAGGACGGCTGCAGGTCTCCGGAAAAGAACACGCTTTTGAGACTGGAAGAAGTCTCTGCACTCCTGCGGTGTCTTTCATCTGGCCTCAGCAGAGCACTGCGGGACGTTAGCTGCACCAGCCCTACAGACAGCGACGGTGCTCAGAGAACAAACAAGCCGTCGGAATAGGACAGGGAACTGAAGAGTGGCAGCAGGAGGCACAAAACTGGTCCGGGCACACATTCAGGAGTGGAAGCAGCAAAGAGGAATATTTTTGCCCTCTAATTCCCCAAGGCACGGCAGGCCTTTTCACATTCCCCAAGCAGCGATTGCCAACCCGGAAAAGCTTCAATGCGGCGACCTATTAACCCTGCGCAGAGGCGCTTGGAAGGGCGGCTTTCCCTCCCAGGCCCCTCCGACACAGTTGCGAGTGCGACAGCTGTTCTGGGGACACTGAGGCGATGCTGCACAAACATAAGCAAGAAAGCAGCCTGTGCCTGGAACGGTAAAGGCTAAAAACCTCAGCCTTGGAAGCAGGTCGACACAGAGCAACCTCGAGAGAGGTAAAACTCGAACTGCGAACTTGGCATACATAATATTGAATTTTTCCGCATTAGCACATCAGCACATTGCGGAAGGCAGCCCTGCAGAAAGGGATCTCGGTAAACTCCCGGGAGCTGAATTCGGAGATAATAATAAGCCGAACTGGGCGAAAGAAAAGGCTCTACATTAATCCTTGTTTCCAGGCCTAACCACCACAGAGCAGGACCACGGTGGTGCTGACAGGCCGTCTCCTTTCCAAAACACAGCACCAGCAAGCATCTGCAGTGAACGCAGACAGCTATTAACTCGGCAAAAAAGCGCAAAACAAGTTTTTGGAAGCAGGAAGACACGGAGCAAGAAGTGTAACTCATAACTGGTGCCATAAAGAAGAAGGAAGGCACCCTACATCATATGGTAGTGCTTGACCCCTGGCAGCATTGGTCAGAAGCGAGCACACAGGGGCACAGCACACTAAGTGGGCAACACAAGGACAGCCCACTACAAACTAGCACTCAGAGGCCAAAAGAGGAAAGTGATGGCCAACACTTTATCCCTAAAAGAAACACTACTCCTGGAATGGGCCAAAGCAGCGGAAGCAGTCCATGGCATGGACGTGATGCAAGAAAGAATGGCAGAGCTCGCATCCACCAGCCTCAACGACGATGACACAGACGCCCTGGAAGAGGTCGACGGCGAGGAGGGGTCTGCAGAAAGGGAGCAGCCGGCCAGGAAGAAGCAGCGCCTTGACGTCCGCAGCATGCCCGCCTATTCAGACACCCACCCAGGCACCAAAAGAAAATCAAAATCATGTACTGTGAAAAGCAATGATTTGGGGCCTATGCTAGAACAATTTTAAAATGGCACAAGGGTGCGGGTGCTGGAAAAAGATGAGGCACGGGGATGACTCGAGCAGCTCCAGAAGCGAGAGCGGCAGCACGGACACAGAGTCGGAATCTGGGGCCGAGGATGACCAGGGCCACCTTAAAGCATGGGTTGGGCCTAGCAATGATGTTATGTCTCCAAGCCCACATATGACTAAATATGGGAGGCGCACAGCCGGCAAAAGTGTAAATAGAAGCCTAAAAAAGACTATTGCATGGCACATAGAGCGAAAAATTAAGAGAAAGATTTGGAAAAAGCAATTCATTGATATTTTTGCCTATTGGAATACGAAGGTTTGGGCATTTCAAAAAGGGATAAGAAAGAGGAAGAAAAAGAGGCCCACACTGGAGTAGAATAGTCAGGACTGAGAAGCCTCTTTTCAAATCCTATCAACAATCATCCTAGAAAAATACCCAGAAGAGGGCACTGCACTGATTGCCTACCACCACAGAATTTTGGAGATTCACAAAACCTTTGGGGGGGAGCCATGGCTAACTATGATAGAGAGTTCAGGAAGGAGATGCAGAGATTCCCTGACCTAGGCTGGGAAGAGGAAGACCCCAAACTGTATATTTCCCATGTCTTAAAAGAAAACTCAGCTCAGAGTGCTCAGAATAATAAGGACAAGAGCAGCAACGCAACAGAAGGGATAGAAACAGGCAGCATAACCAGCATAGGTCACAACAAGACAGTGCAAATGCCAACAAAAACAAACACCCGTTTCGAAGACCGCCCCCAGGGGGGCAAAAAGCGGGGCAGAATCAAGGGCAGTTTGGCAACCGCAGCACGGGGGGGCAAAGGGAGCACCCCGGGGACCTGCTGGTATTTCAACAGAGGGTCATGCAACAAGGGCACTGAGTGCAGATACAAGCACCAATGCAGCACATGCATTGGTGGCCACAGCAGCAACGACTGCACAAAAGCCTCTCCCTCCAGGCCCAGCCCAAAAGTCACAGAGGTTAAAAACATGTACTAGTTATAAGATGGGGGCCTCACCAATAAAAATTGACCAACTAATAAAAATGTTAGAGAACTACCCTGACCCTGAAGCTAGATAATTCTTGGGTCAGGGCTTCAAAGATGGGTTTCAGATCCCATTCAAGGGCCAGGGATCTCCCACTATACCCAAAAACCTAAAAATCTGCCTCTTCCCTAGCCAGCATAATAAGAGAATAAATTGGTAAAGAGCTAAACCTAGGGAGGATTGAGGGTCCCTCTCCAACACCCTCCCTTCATTGAGTTTTTTATGCTTCTCCCTGGCCATTGTGCCCAAAAAACAGCAGGGGGAGTTTAGGATGATCCACCATTTATCGCACTCACCCGGAAGCTCTTTCAATGTTGGCATCCGTGCCACTGAGGCTGCTGTCTCTTACAGCTGCGTGCAGGATGCGGTTGACCTAGTAAACCTGTGAGGTAGACACGCCCTCATGGCGAAAGCCGACATTAAGTCAGCATTCAGGCTGCTGCCTGTGCACAAGAACACTCACCAGTGGCTGTGTTTCCATTTTGACAACAAATTCTATTTGTGATAAACGCCCCCCCCCCATGGGCTGTGCCATCGCGTGTGCCTACTTTGAACTGTTCAGTTCTTTCCTACAAAGGGTACTCCAACAGGCCATGCCTAGAGCCAGAATGGTACAATATCTGGATGATTTTTTCTTCACTGGCCCAGCAGGGTCTCCCCTAAGCAGCTCATCCATAAAGTTATTCAGTGAAACCATGCAGGCATTAGGGGTTTCCGCAGGCGCCTGAGAAGACAGTAGGACCCACCACCACCCTGTCATTCCTAGGCATAGAGATTGACTCTTCCAAGAGGGAATGCTGCCTACCCATAGACAAAATAGAGGACCTTCTAAAGACAATAAGGTTGATGACAGGCAGGGACAAGGCGACGCGGCGGGAAATACAGTCCCTTGCTGGGAAGCTCAATTTTGCTACCAGAATCATGTTCCATGGCCGGATCTTTAACAGGAGCCTGAAACTAAAAATGAGGGGGGTTACTAAGCCACACCACCACATCAGATTGAGCAAGGAAATAACACAAGACCTGGCCATATGGGAATCAATTCTTAACAATTTCAATGGCCAGGTGATATGGCGCAAAACCATGAATGGCGCAGACAAAAGGTCCTTGTTCACAGATGCGGCTGGCAGCAAAGGATTTGGGGTATGTTTTGGTAACAAGTGGTGCGCAGAGCACTGGCCTCCCTGCTGACAGAGGAGGGGCTGGTCCAGGAACATCACACTGCTAGAGATATTCCCCATATGGATGGCACTCTATTTATGGGGGGACTTGTTGGCCAGCACAGAACTGGTCACACGGTCAGACAACATGGCAGTTGTACACATTTTAAACAAGGGTGCTGCCTCCTGCCCTCTGGTGCTAAAAGTGTTGAGAGAAATGACAAAAGTCACCCTGGAAAATAACATGGTAATTATTGGGCGGCACATTGCAGGCAAAGATAATAAGGCCGCTGACGCTCTGTCCTGTTTTCATTTCTCCACTTTCAAGGCACTAAACCCACAGGCAGAAGCCAGGAGGACAGCAGTTCCAGAAGAGGTTTGGGCCGTCATGGACACACCCAAGGCAGCCCCCGCCAGCCAGCCGGTCACAGCTCTTCCATGAGTTGCCTGCTCCCAGCTCTACCCTCTCCCCCCCACCCCCCGGGCCCGGGCAAAAGGGGGCTGCCTTTCCCGGCACCACACTCCTACAGGTGAGCCTAAAGGTGTCCTAGGGGAACTGGCCAATAAAGGCGCCGGCACAGAAAACTGCCAAAATGTACAATAAGTGCTTGACTGATTTTGGAAACATCACAAAAGTCACCAACATCAGGGATATACAGGAAAGCCATGTCAATGACTTTATGGAGTGGGCTTTCAAACAAAGCAAAAAGAAGGCATGGGCTTCATCCCATCTGGCAGCATTTTCATATTACACTAGATTAGCGGGGGCACCCGACCCCACCCTCGGCGCACTAACCAGATATGCTCTCAAGGGTTGGTCCAAAATGGAAGGGGTCAAGACAGACACCAGGCGCCCCCTCAATTTTGCTAAATTAAAAATTCTGCTAGACACGCTCCCTGCAGTATGCAACAATGCCTACGAGACCTCACTATTTAGAGCTGCCTTCACCCTCAACTACTCTGGGGCGTTCAGGATCAGCGAGATAGCCTCCAAAAACACAGGATCAGAGGTAGGGCTGTGAAACTGTGCAGGTCCAAAACTGACCAATTAGGAAAAGGGAGGATCATCAACCTGTACTACACTGAGGAAACAGTATATTGCCCCATCTGCACCACCAGGGCCTTCATGAACAAGCGCCCCAGCCGGGGGGAGCAATTATTCACACACAAAAATGGGTCTGCCCTCAGTAGATTCCAGGTGAGGTCTGTCCTCAGGAAGACTACAATAGCTATAGGATGGAATCCTACTGAGTTTGGATCCCACTCCTTCAGGATAGGAGCAGCCACTTCAGTCTGGATGGGGGGGTTGCAAGAGAAAGCCATAAAAGGGATTGGGGGTTGGAAATCGGGGGCTTAAAAAAGATACATCAGGAAAGACTTGATCTAATAGTATCCTCCTCCCCACCCCCCGCTTATCTCATCATCCACCCATCTGGGGGCCATGACTTCACCTGAGCTGGGCAGGAAGCTTCTTCTGGCTTAAATCTGCACCTCCCTCAGATCCCTGGCCCGCATGCTAAGACTTCGAACAGAAGTGATGATATCAGAAATCATGATAGGAGATTTCTAGGCGCAAACTTAACAAAGCTTAACAAAGCTGTGGCCAATTTCTGCCTTTTCTTAGGCCTCAAATTTATTAAACATGGGATCTCGGTACACAACCAGGCCATGTTCTGCAGTGACGGGGTTCACCTGTCCATTGAAGGTATGGACATCTTCACCAGGAATATTTTCTGGACCCTGGCAGCCAGAGGCTGTACTTAATTCATAATCTCTTATTTTGGGGGGACCTGGGAGACGCCGGTCAGCATCCCCTCAGGGTGGCGGCGGGGATCAGCCTTGAGCGGCCCCTAATTGGGATTAGGGCCCCCCGCTTACCTGTTCCCTCTGTCCTTAATATAGTATTGTTATCCTTATGTGATGTTATGGCTGGTTTTTCTTGGTACTAAAATAAAGCTTGTGGCCAAAGTTTTTTCCACCTCACATCCTGGTCGTCAGTCTCCTCATTCCTGCAACTGTCATTACTGTATTGCCTGTCTTGTCACGCTTGTCATCCATCCATGTCACCCGCATGCCACTCCCCAGCACAAAAACACTTCCAGGCTTATACACCCGGGCCCACCCGGATGGGAGGCCCGGGGCCGTAAGCTGGGAGGTGGGGGATTTGTGCAAAGTCTGGTGGGGCAGCGCCTGTTTGGCGCTGCCCCACTTAGCATGCACATGGTGGGGTCGGGCTGCTGGGTCCCTTAACAATGGGAACCCAGACAGCGCGTCTCCCGCACAGGAGGGTGAGGTGAGAGGGGCAGGTGACAACCGGTAGTCGCTGCCCCCTGTCACCTTGCCCTCCACACTTCAAAGGCCCCACTTCCCATCCTGCGGATGCTGAGCGGGGGCCTTTTGAAGTTCAAAGAAAGGGCCGCCTTGCCCCCAGGCCGAATTTTGCCTTTATCTGGCGGGGGCAAGGTGGCCCTTCTCATGCTTCCTCCCCGTCAGCCACGAACAGCAGCAGGACGGCTGCAGGTATAAAAAACCATCCCTCCCACCCTCCAAATAACTGTAAGGAAAAGCTATAGCGAGGGCCAGGTAGAAGATGGAACACAATCATATCATTAGGGGAAGCTAAAACGCCTCACTTTAAAAAATAAACATAAAAATTCAACTCCAAGAAGGGCCTTTTGTAAAATACCGGGGGGTCTTTTGTCTATTAGTTAATCTTCTAGGAAAATACAGTTATAGAAGACCCAGGCGCTCAGAATCCACCAGAGAACATCAATACAGGTGGGAGCTCTAGGGGTATTACAAAGCCGAAAAGGAGAGAGGAACTTGAGCAGAAACATGTACTAGCAAGCCTCAAGTATCCACCTCCATGCATGCAGAAAGGGGGGGTCTCACCGCAAGTTGATCAGGAGCAGGATAAGTTCCTAGTAAGGCTCCGGAACCCACCCCCTCGCATTTGTTATCCAAGATAAGCGCACTGGGGTACGCAAGTGGATCGTGGGCAGGGGAAGTTCCCAGCTAAGCCCTTAGAACCCACCCCAGCAACAAAATAGTACAACACAAGCACTGAAGGGGTTTCACAACACAAGTGGAGCAGGAGCAGGGAAAATGCTAGTAAGGCTCTCTTTTTGAACCCACTCCAGCTGTAAAAACAAGCAGCCTTAAGCGCTGAGGGGGTATCACAACGCAAGTGGATCGGGAGCAGGGTAAAAACCTAGTAAGGCTCTTTGAACCCACCACCGGCTGTAAAAAAAAAGCAGCTTTAAGTGCTGAGGGGGTCACACAATGCAAGTGGATCGGGAGCAGGGTAAAAACTCGGTAAGGCTCTTTGAACCCACCCCGGCTGTAAAAACAAGCAGCTCCAAGCACCGAGAGGGTCTCACAATGCAAGTGGATCGGGAGCAGGGTAAAAACCCATCAAGGCTCTTTGAACCCACCCCGGCTGTAAAAACAAGCAGCTCTAAGCGATGAGGGGGTCTCACAATGCAAGTGGATCGGGAGCAGGGTAAAAACCCAGTAAGGCTCTTTGAACCCACCCCGGCTGTAAAAACAAGCAGCCTAATGCGTGGAAGAGGTCTCATAGCACAAGTGGATCACGAGCAGGGAAGACCCTAGTAAGGCTCCTAGAACCCACCCCCTAGGAAACAACTAGCCCGCAAACGGAGTGTGGGGGCTTCAAAAACTCAAGTGGATCATGTGTGTAGAAAGTGCCAAATTCATCTCCAAAGAGTGGACCAAGAGGCTAAAACGCCTCCATCCATGGAAAAGTACAAAACACATGACCAAAATATCAAAATGGCTCTAAGAACACATCCCGCGGAGGATCAAGTGAAAGGCTTCACAACGCAGGGTTTTGTTTTATCAAGAAATATGGATCAAGAGCCATAACTTCAGCGAAAATCACCCTGTGAGCAAGAGAGGGCGCAAGTGCTAAACCTGGTCAGGTTGGACAGCAATAAAAGGCACACAAGCGCACACCTCCCCACCTCACTTGGAAAGGACAAGCGAAAGCAGGATGAACCTGCTCCAAAGACAAGCAATTATGAACATGTCACAGCTCACACGCTGGGGCCAAACAATTGTCACAAGCTTTCATATGAATGGCGGCGGGGATCAGCCTCAAGCGGCCCCTAATTGGGATTAGGGCCCCCCGCTCACCTGTTCCCTCTGTCCCCAAAATATAGTATTGTTATCCTTATGTGATGTTATGGCTGTTTTTTCTTGGTACTAAAATAAAGCTTGTGGCCAAAGTTTTTTCCACCTCACATCCTGGTCGTCAGTCTCCTCATTCCTGCAACTGTCATTACTGTATTGCCTGTCTTGTCACGCTTGTCATCCATCCATGTCACCCGCATGCCACTCCCCAGCACAAAAACACTTCCAGGCTTAAGAGGTAGCAACGGCGGGGCTAGGCGCCATACCGAGCACTCTATAGACGTGCAGGTAAAGAAATCCGGTGGCGGTCTGCCTACTGCTGTGCAGCCCGCTTGATCGTGGGGAAGAGAGCAGCTGTGCCTGGAGAGGGAGCGGGGACGCGGCATCATTAGCGCTCCTCCCATGGTCTGGAAGGTGGGAGACACACTTGAAGGGGAGAGAATATGGGACAAAGTGGAGACTCTGGCCCCGCAAGGAAAGGCAACATTTGCAGTGAACTTTGCAATTAACGGGAGCCCAATTTAAATTGGGGCAAATCAATAGAAACTTGCAAATACCATACCATCAGGTCCTGAGGGCCTCCTCGTCTGCACAAGGGCAAGGCCCAGCATTGCAGTACAGGCACGCACAAGGAGGGAGGAGGAAAGAGGAGCAAGCTGGCCTCATGAAAGAGCTGTTGAACTAGACTTCTATGAGCAGAGCGAATTGGGGTTGTTTTATCGCAGCTGAAATAACCGCTACGGACATGACCAAATGAGAAATTTACGTAATGCAAAATTGTTCGTACATTTCCCATTCAGTCATTCAAGGTAAAACAATCCCAAATCTAAAGAAACCCGAACCCCCCAAAAAGCCCCCCACCCGCCCACACCCCCAGCCCCCTATTTACCTTTCCTTTAGCCTCGCTGGTCCCTGCACTGCCAGTTCCCTTTCACCTCCGTGATCGGGAACCGGCGCCGCAGGGTCCTTTTTTTAAAAAAAATTTTTGGGTCAGCTGCAGGGCTGTCCCCCGCAACCCCCGCTCACTATACTGTACAGTATAGTGAGCGGGTGTTGCGGAGGACATCCCCGCAGCCCCTGCAGCCTTTTTTTATTTTTCTGTTGGGTAGTGAGCGGGGTGTTGCGGGGGACACCCCAGCTGCAGCCCCTGCAGTCTCTTTTTTGCTTGTTTTTTGGGTTGGGTCAGCTGCAAGGTTGTCCCCGCAAACCCCGCTTACTATAGTGAGCGGGGTTTGCGAGGGACGCCCCTGCAGCCCATGCATCCTTTTTTTTGGGGGGGGGTCGAGTCAGCTGCGGAGATGGCTGTACCGATCCAAAAAAAAAGAAAAATGACCTGAACCACCAAATAGATACTACAAAATGTCCTACAAACATTTAGTCAGTAGGACATTTAGTAGTATCTATTTTCGTAATTTGGTGGTGTAGGTCATTTGGATTCGGTCATTTTAACCGAATCCAGCAGAGCAGCAAAAGGTGCTGCAGAGGAATGGGACCTGGAAGGTAGGAAGTGAACTGTGAGGTGCCCCATATGAGGTATGCTGCCGATGTGAAGGACTGCATGGTAGTGGCGAGGCGGGAGGCCCAGTCAGTGGAGTGAGAGACGGTAGCATGAGTGTGGGTAAGGCAGTGGACTGCGCTCCTGGTGGGCCGGGGCAGCTGACAACCAAGTGAACGGGCCAGTGCCACTTCATCCCAGCGGGAGAGACATCTATGCAAGGCCGTTGCTAGGGGGGGGCTGAGGGGGCTATAGCCCCGGATCTTTTGGCTGTAGCCCCGGATAGAAGCTCAGGAGCTACAGCCAAAAGACTAGCTAGCCCCGAGTCCTGACAGCCTGGACATTAGCTTAGCCCCGGATCTTTTCCAGACCTAGCAACTCCCCTTCATCTACGGAAGGCATTGATCATCATAGCCCTTCTACAGGAAGGTCCCTTTAGAGCAGAGCTAGGATACGAGAGACCCTTGGGGGCTCCTGAAGAAAGAAAAGATGATGGCTTGACAGGCGACAAAACAAAAAGGGCCAGCCTCGGGTGACATTAAAGCCCTAATGCAAATGTCAGAAATGCCAAGACGTTGCCAGCAGCAAACGGTAGCACAAATGAACTCACCCCCTAACCAGCACCTCCAGGAAGAGGAGGATCCACCTGTAAGAAGCTCAGACCTGGCAGCAATGCTAATGGAGCTGAAAAAAGACATCAAAGACAGCGCCTCGGACCTGGCCAAATCCATCTCGGATCTCAATAGAAATGTCTCTTGACCATAGAAAGAAGAGCAGATGAGGTGGAAACAACAGTGGTAGAACAGGGGCATGAGCAGGATGAACTCGCTACTAGAGGCCAGCAGCTGGAGCAACAGATGGAACTGGTTCAGAATAGACAGGAGGATTTAGAAAATAGGTCGAGGCGTAATAATATACGCATCAGGGGATCCCCAAATCCATTCCAGGCGCAGGCCTAAAGCAATATGTGATGGGCGCGTTTCGCCAAATACTGGGTCCGGAGGGGGACAAGGAAATGGTCCTGGATCGCACTCACGGATTATACTTCTCCTATCAGATAGGCAGAGACCTGACCCCAGATGTGCTGACTAGGGTGCACTTATTTCAACTAAAGGAAAAGATTATGTGGGTGCCCGGCAGCCAGGAACGATTACCTATCAGGCAGCATTGATATCACTGTACCAGGACCTGGCCCAAGCAACCCTGCTAAAAAGAAAACACTTAAGGGTGGTTACGGATTGGCTTCTAGCCAAAGAGGTGCGATATTGATGGATATTCCCAAGTGGTCTCTGCTTCGAATGGAAGGGTCAACGCTACACGATATCTAAGGAGGAGGAAATGACGGAGCTCACGAGAGAGACCCGGTGAGTTCAGTTTTACAATAATAGTACACATTTCTTCGAATGGGGGAGTTAAGAGGGGTGTAGGGGGGAGGGAGTTGGGGAAAAGTTTTCAAAAGGTTAAAGGGATGCTCCATGGATGTCTACAGCACAAAAGAAAGGAGCAGGTCAGATGCTTAACAAGTGGTAATGCAAGCAATCCATACTATGGCTGATCTGACCTTTATTACCTTGAATGCACAGGGGTTAAACTCTCCTATGAAGAGGAAGTCCCTCCTGAGGAGGTTGTCAGAGTTGCTGGCCTCAGTGATGTGGGTACAAGGGACACATTTGCTTCCAGGGGATGAACATCGTCTGAGACATAGGGCCTTTCCCATGCAGTATCTGGCCTACAGTGGTACTAAGAAAAAGGGAGTGGGGATACTGTTTGCAAAAGGTGTGAAATTCAAGAAACAATGTATACACCGAGACCCAGAGGGATGTTCTTTGGTGTTCGGGGGGGGGGGGCTTGATGGGCCAACTGGTAACTCTGATAGCGGTGTATGCGCCCAATGAAAAACAGGATCACCTTTTATTGAGCTTGCTAGCCAGGGTGGCGGGGTGGTGCGTGGGACAGGATCTAATCGGGGGAGATTTTAACTGTGTGATGGACACCTCAATGGACAAGACCCTTCCTGCTACTCCTAATGATAATAAATGTAGGCAGGCATTAGCTCGCTTCCTTTGGGAGCAGCAACTTATAGAGTCCTGACGTTTCTTTTACCCACAGGAAAAAGCTTTTACCCACCACTCGGCATCACACAGGGGCTTTTCATGGATAGATATGATCCTGATTTCAGACACACTGGCCCCACAAGTCACCGGGTTGGAGATAGGGGTGAAATATTTATTGGATAATGCAACGGTTCTACTCTGGGTGGAACCGAAAGACCCACTCACAAATTCCAAGAAACCATGGCGACTAAATGAGCAGAAACTGAGGGACCAGGCCCTGAGGACGCATATGGAAATGGCCATGCAGAATTACTTTAAAGAAAACGCTTCACCAGATATAGACTGTGAGACGATATGGGATGCCACTAAGGCTGTAATGCGGGGAGAATTTATCTGCCGAACAAAGACATTTTTGAGGGAAAAAGGATTGGAGGCAGAGGTTAGAAACGCTGAGGCACAACACAAGGCAAAGGGATCACAAAAGGCATGGCGGGAGATCATGAAAGCAAGGGAAAAATTGGAGGCACATTTGGCGGACAAATTTGCACAGCTCCTCCTACAAATGAAACAGACATACTACATAAAAGGGATAAAGCCAATCGGTTCCTAGTGGCCAAACTTCGTGAACAAAAGTCCAAAAACTATATCAGCCAACTTAAAAGTCCAGGGGGGGAACAAAGAAGAGGGGGAAGCCAATATTGCAGAGATCATACATGCCTTTTTTGAGTGGAACTTAGTGGGTGAGAACTTGGAGGTGGAGATACAACGGGAATTCTTGAAGAAAGTGGACCTGCCACAGATCTCGGAGGCTGACAGGCTAATACTGAAGGCCCCAATATCAGAGGAGGAGGTGGGGCGGACCATAAACTTGATGAAAAGTAACAAATCCCAGGGCCCAGATGGGTTTGGAAACGTATACTATAAAACCTTACGGACCTTACTAGTGGGCCCACTGACCAAACTCTTCAATCATATAAGGGACAGAGGATTAGTTTCGAAGGACATGGGCCCTTCCACCATAGTTCTAAGGCTGAAACCGGGGAAGGAGCCGACAGATTGTGGGAGCTATCGGCCTATCTCCCTTCTTTTTTTTTTTACAAACTTTATTTATTTCTCAAGAGCACATGTTACAAGCATCATTCCAATCTTTGGTTTCGTCACATTAGTACTCATGAGTAAAACTGTTATAATGGAATAGCAGCGATGTGTTCTGGTATCTCTGGAACGATCCATATGCCAGTGCCGTTACCTTTTCCATGGCCATCACTACCCACTGTCTCACCCACCATCTGGCCACTACTGGTCCCTGCTTGTTTTTCCATGTTTGTGAAAGGTTGATTTTAGCCGAGTTTAGCATATGGGTGATGAGGTCTGCTCTATACCCAGTGTTTGCGTAACATCCCTCAGCCACCTTTCCCAGCAAGATTACCAATGGATCTAAGGGGAGTTGTACGCCCACCACCTCTTTGATGTGGCTCAGGATTTCCTTCCAGTATGTCTCTGCCACTGGGCAGGCCCACCACATATGGATCAAGTCCCCTACTTGCCTGCACCCTCTCCCGCATGTTGGGGGGTGTTCTGGGTTAATAGAGTGCAGCCGCTGCAGAGTCATATACCACCGAAGGTGCATTTTGTACGCCGCCTCTCTTGTTGAGGCGCACTTTGAACTTTTCGTGGCCGTCCCCATATTTGACTCCATACCTCCCTGGGTACCGGCACCCCCACGTTCTGCTCCCATTTTTGCATATGCAGTAGATTTTCCTCTGGGTTAGCCCCACTCATCAGTTTATAGAGTCTTGACACCCCTTTCTCCGGCGCCCCCTCTTTTATGGTAAGCTCTAGGCCTACTGGATCCCGAGTGGCCTCTGCCTTCATTTTAGTGTTTGTTATCCAATATCTGACTTGGGTGTAGCGAAAGTGTTCCCCCTATGGGATTTGGTATTTGTCCTTACACCATTCGAATGTCACGTATAGGTCCCCCAGTGTCAAGGATTGCCCTCCTCTCCAATGTGTCCAGAAGCCAGGTTGTAGTCCCGGCGTAAAGTCCGGGTTCTGCGCCATTGGTGCAAGTGGACCTCTGACTAGTCTTATCCTCCTTCCCCGCAATGCCTTGTTCCAGTACCATAGTGTGTCTTTGGTTGTTTCCAGGATTGTACCTCCATGACCTCTATCCCTGCCTGGTAGGAACCCCAAGTTCTCCAGAGGGACCTTGATTGCCTCCCTATCCACCGTTGTCTACCCATTTTGGTTCTCTTTAGGTGCCCATTGCAGCACCGGTGCCACTTGTGCCGCCTACAAGTACCTACAGAGTTCCGGTACCCTCAAGCCCCCCAGCACCTGCGGCCGATATAGGACCTCCCTAGGCACCCGGGGCTTGTTCTTGTTCCATATGAAAGCCATCATTTCCTTTTGTAGGTTTCTAATCGCTGGGCCCGGGATACGCACTGGGAGAACCCCCACAACGTACAGGAACCTAGGGAGAAGGGACATTTTCACTGCCGTAATACGAGCAAGCCAGGATAACTCCTGCATGTCCCAGCGCTTAAGGTCCGCAATCAATATTTTCAATAGCTCAGGGATATTTGCCCCATATAGCCTCCTATAATCGGGTGTCAAGTGTATCCCCAGATATCTCATAGACTTTTGTTCCCATTTCAGTACATACCGTCTTTCCCATTCCGACACTCGGTCTGGGTCTTCAATGATATTGAGGGCCTTGTATTTGGGATAATTAATGTAGAACCCGGAGACCCAGGCAAAGCTGTCAAGCAATTTGATGATTGCAGGGAGTGAATGAGTTATGTCTTTCAAAAACATCAAGACATCATCAGCATAAAGCGCAATTTTTTGGGGCCCCTTGGTTCCCACCTCCACCCCTCGTATTTCTTGATCATTGCGGGCCTGCTGCGCTAGGGGCTCCATGGCCATGGCAAAAATCAGTGATGACAGTGGACACCCTTGCCTTGTCCCTTTACTAATCGGTATGCTGTCTGTAAGTTGGCCATTAACCATTAGCCGCTTGGTAGGGTTCCCATAGTTGGCTAGAATCATTGGGGTGAAAATTGGACTGCACCCAAATTTCTCAAGGGTCAGTCATAAATATTCCCAATTTACGCTGTTGAAGGCCCTAGAAGTGTCTAGGGCCAGCACCGAGAACCGCTGTCTGGTTCTTCGCCCCCATTTGATCGTGTTTATGGCCCTCTGAATATTTTCATACGTGTGGCGCCTCTTCACAAACCCCGCCTGATCTGAATGGATCATTTTAGGGAGAACACTTGCCAATCTCTGGGCTAGTATCATGGAATAGATTTTTGTGTCCCCGTTAATTAATGAGATGGGGCGGTAGCTTGCACAGTCTAGTGGATCCCTGTCTGGCTTTAACAAGAGAACTGTGGTGGCTGGTCCCATGTCCCGGGATGCCCGCCACGAGTCCCTTATATAATTGAACAGCTTTTCCAAGGGTCCTACCAGGGAGGTCCTGAACATTTTGTAATAAGCGTTACAGAACCCATCCAGGCTGGGAGATTTGTGTCCTTTCAGAGTGCCTATCACCCTTCCCACTTCTTCCTCCGTTATAGGCGCCTCCAACATTTGTCTGTCCGACTCTGTAATCTGCGGCAGCTCCACCTACCCCAAAAACGTTTCTTGCTCCTTCCGGTCTAATTTGTCCCCCTTCAGATTTTGCATGTGGTATGAGTGCCTTATATCCCTTATCTCCTTTTCCTCCCTCTTTAGACTGCCATCATGGAGCCTGAGCTGAGTGACGCGGTTCCTGTTTTCCTGATTTCTTGACTTAGCTGCAAGAAACCGGTTGGCTTTATCCCCGTGTATATAGTACGACTGTCCGCAGGATGAGTTGCGCAGACTCGTCTGCTAGGTGTATCTCTAGGGCCACCCAGGCTTTTTTGAGTGCCCGCCATGCCCTCTGTGACCCTTTATTCTCATAGAGCGCCTCTGCTTCCCTTAGTTCTGCTTCCAGTTCCCGCTTCATCTTTTCTTTCCTCTGGACATAATGTGCTGCATGTGCAATTAACTCACCCCTTAGCACCAGTTTACTAGCGTCCCAAATGGTTCCCCAGTCAACCCCTTCTGTGGTATTTTCTTGGAAATAATTAGTCAGGGTTCGTTCTAGGTCCGCTCTTAATGCCATATCTTTTAAGAGTATCTAATTTAACCGCCAGGGTCTTTGAACTCTCGGTTCGGGGTAAGTACTTCCACCCTCAGGGAAACCGGTGCATGGGTGGTTAAGAAGCGCACCCCTATATCTATCCCTGTCACCTGTGGGATCATAGAATCCGAAACTAACACAATATCGATCCGCGAGAAGCCTCTATGTGCGGCTGAGTAATGGGTGTAGGCTTTGTCCTGAGGACGGAAGAACCGCCAGGTTTCAATCAGATGTAATTCTCTGAGGAATCAGGCTAGGGCAAGTCTGTAGGTGGTATCATTGGTGGTGGCTGGGAGGGTTTTATCCATCGAGGCATCCATTACGCCATTGAAATCTCCACCTATCAAGATCTGCCCTGTCCCCCACTCTGCAATCTTGGGCAACAGCCCTAACAGGAACTGGTCTTGCCTGTCGTTGGGAGCGAAACAATTGCCACCAATGTAACCTGCTGGTCCAGCAACCTTCCTCCCACCGCCGGATATCTGCCCTCTGGGTCCCTTTTGACGAAATGTTTCTCAAACCGGATTCCCTTGGCTATCAGAATGCCCACTCCCCTCTTCTTGGTCCCACTTGGAGCCAGGTATTGCATGGGAAAGGCTCTGTGTCTTAACCTGTGTTCGTCTTCAGGGAGCAGATGCGTCTCTTGCAGCCACACAACTGCGGCCTGAAGATTCATAAGTCGCCTCAATATGGATTTCCTTTTGATGAGGGAATTAAGTCCCTGGACATTTAATGTCACGAATTTTAGATCAGCCATGGTTGAGGTGCAGTTGAGGGCCTTCTCGTCTATTATTGGGTCTCTCCACCCCCCTGTGATTGTCGCTTGAGTTGTGCATGCCCTTAACCAAATTACTATAACCATTACTTTTACCCTTAACTCCAAAACTTGTAACCACCCCCCGCATTTTAACCATAACTTCCACCATGACTACCACAATGGATCACTGGTTGTCTGTGTACTCCCAGGAATGTGACCCCCACCCACCCCTGTCCCTCCGTGCTAATCCCTTTTCATTTGTAGTTTGACTCCCCCGTCACTGCTAACACTCTGTGCTTCTAGGGCCCGACCAGACCATCTCTCCCCAACCGACTCTCCCCCCCACTCCTAATTCCAGATTGAACCATTCTATCTTTGGGGGGGCAGTCTTCTCGCTCCCCATCCTCAAGAGACACTCATGTTGGATCCACAGGCCTGGGTTCCTTATTTTGGCCCTTCAATCACGGTCATGCTGATCTCCATCGATCCCTCTCTGGTACGATCGCTCGTTCTTTGTTTGCCGGCGAGGAACCCTCCTTATCCCCGCTTTCAGCTTCGCTTCCCTCCCTCATAAGCTCGTCCATATCTTCCTCTTTCGTAATTGTGTATCGCTGCCCCTTCCGCTCGAAGCAGAGCCCCGCTGGGAATGCCCACCGGTAACGGACGTTTCTGGTTCTGAGCCAATCCGTGACCACTCTTAGGTGCTTTCTCCTCGCCAAGGGGGCCTGAGCCAAAACTTGGTAGACTGGATGGGGGCGGATCAAAGTTGGTTGGTTCTCTGTCTCTCGTCGCTGGCATGATGTCCTCCTTTAATTGAAAGAGGTATATCCGGGTCAGCACATACGCCGTCAGTCAGGTTTTTGCTAAGTTTAAAGGTGGAGTTTTCCCGATGTGTGCGATCCAGTATAATCTCTTTCCTCTGCCGCCCCAATATATGCCGGAACAGGTCTGTTACATACTGCTGCCGGTCGGCATCTGCCACCATCTTCGGGATCCCTCAAATACGTATATTGTTACGGCTAGACCTGTTTTCGGCGTCCTCTTGTTTGTTCTGGACCCAGTCCAACTGTTGCTCCAGTTCAGCCACTCTTCTGGTGAGTACCTCGTGCTCTTGCCCTTGTTCTGCCACTGCCGTCTCCATCTCATCGACTCTTTTCTCCACCGCCATGACCCCTCTGCTTAGATCCGCAATGGACTTGGCGACCTCGGAGGCACTGTCCTTGATATCTTTTCTGAGCTCTTGGAGCACCGCCAACAAGTCCGATTTCCTAATCGGAGGGTCTTCTGGTGCATCAGCACTTTCAGGCGGTGGGGAGTGTATCTGTGCAGTGGCCTGTTGCTGGCTATGCTTGTGGGCTTCTGCGGATTGCAGTAGGGCTTTGATGTCGCCAGACGCGGCTCCCTTCAGCTTCGCCAGTTGTCTGGACATGTCTGCTAGGTGTGTGTCTAGGGCCACCCTGGCTTTTTTGAGTGCCCGCCATGCCCTCTGTGACCCTTTATTCTCATAGAGCGCCTCTGCTGTTGGGCCCACCGGTACTCTATTATGTGGTGTGGCGTCAGGAGGCAGAGTTCATGCCGTGGGGGTCCAGTGACCAATGCTGAGAGGAACGAGAGGCTCTGAAGTCACGGGGTATATGGGTCTCAGTTCACAGAAGGAAGGGCCTTATCTTGTTTATTTTCATAGCTAGCGCCTTCTATGTCCCCTGTCCCGCAGATCCCAGGATTCCTGCTTTGCCTTTATAGAGGAGCTGCCCAGATGATCCAGTGACCATTCCCGGGCTCTTCAATGTTCCACTTCATTCCCAGCCATCTGATCGGGTGCCGAGGCGCCCAGTCAGCCTTTGTCACTCTTCCGCCGTTCACTGGCTCTTTTGCTGGGACAGGCGCCTGCTACCTCTGCCATTCTTCCCCATTGCCAGACTTGCAGCTGCTCCGGCTCTCTCCTCTCCCATCCAGGGGCCCACGGTCTGCTTTATAAGAGGATTCAATCCAGCACTACAGCTAAGTCAATGCCTAGTCTGGGATACTGAATGGAAACCCTTATTGATATATCTTTATGTCCAGTTCATGAGTTCTGGATGACTACCCCTATATAATACCCCTCTCTTGGAACCCCCCTGACCCCACTGAGCCAAGAAGTAGTTCTGTTTTGCAAGTTTAAACGGTTTATTTGAGAATGTAAACAATATATATATATCACACTTTATAATAAATTAATAATTAGTTTCACACTTCAGAACATGAGCAGTTAACAACAATGGGTAATGTTCTACTAATAAACTGATTTGATTACCCAGGCGTAGTATAAAGGATGAGGTAGCACGCTTGGGAATAGGAACAGAAGAATAAGGTGGTAGAGAATGCTTTATCTAGTTTCAGATGGATGCAATGTTGAATGAAAATGCAATACAGAAAATACTCAATATGATTTCAACAAAACAATGTAATCACTTTCCTCTGGCAATCCACTCCCCCCCCTTTATGCAATGCAAGGAAATGGAAGGAAAGCACACAGTTCTCAGAAATGCAATCAAATGTAATTCAGTTCACCCCAGCAAGCTTAGACTACAGAAGTTTGAAACACAGGCCCAAAATGCTTTTATATGTGCTGGCAATGAAGTGGGGAATATGCTGAAAATGGTTTTAATTCCCTTTAGGAGGTTCAGGGTGAGTGAAATATACTTGGGATGAGTTCAGGCTCACTTTAGCAAGGATCTAGGAGTAACTAGCAGGTTAAACACATTTTTGGCAAAGGAAAGCAAGGAAGCTGCTGTTTTCACACGTGGCTGGATTTTTAACCAAATCGCGAATCGCGGCAAAATTCGCGAATGCGTGAATCACGATTACGGCAAAAGTATGAGGAGTAGCAAGTCGTTTCTAAGCTTGCTGAAAAGCTGAGATTGGAAGCTTTCAGAGGAAAGTTAAACCAAGTTCCTAGCCCAAACGGTTCCAGAGATACAGACGATTAAATAAAGGTAGTTTTTCGGATTTGAAATTTTAAAAGTTCAAAGCGACAGGTTACAGCTTGCAGCTAGAAAATGACAGGTGACAGTTAGGAGGCAGTTCTGGTTAGATTAAAATAGATTGAATTATATTATTTTAACTAAGAGATTGGTTCTGCACAGTTCTGCTAGGTACTCACAATATATTTTGAAATAGGCCTCCCCAAGGATCTGGTCAGGTTTTGGACTGGACTCCGGTTCTGGTCTCAGCACTTCACAGTTATCTGGGTCAGCTCTCTGGTTCTGCTAACAGCGGTCTGGGTCACTCTGGATCTCTGGCCTCTGGTTCTGGATACTGCTCTGCTTTCTCTGGGTACAGCACTGCTTCTGGATCTTTCTGGCACAGGGTTTCAGGCCAGAATCAACACCTGGGTCCGGCTGTGAATAGTCTGCAAATGATTTTTGGGCCTGCTGACAAATACTTTTGCTTGCAGTGGGCCTTCTTGGTTCAAAGTTCTGTAGTCTCTGTTTAGCTTGGAAGTCTAAGTGTAGGATCTCTGGATGTGAAGTCGTCGGTCAGCATGCTCCGCAGCAAATGGAATTGAATGTCCCTACCTGTCCCAGCAATCTCTTTTTATGTGTTTTGAAAGTGGGTGGAGAGGCTAGCTTTCTAGGCCCAACCCCTTCAGAGTTCTGATAGGTTGGAGAATTCTTTGCGTTCTCACTGGAGAGCAGGATTGTGTGTCAGAATGATGTCATTTAATGGCTTGCAGAAAGGACACTCCCCTGTCAAATTGCACACAAATCTATATTTGATCAAAATACACATTTCTCAAATACATAGTGGTTTGTCATTGCATGTACATATTACCTATCACATGAGGTATACTCTGTTCAAACTCTGCTCTTCCTGAGGGCTTGCATTAAAAAATGGCAACTTATTTTCGATTTTAGTGGGTTATGCAACCTTGGTTCTTCATTAAAAATTATACACATATACACGGCCTGTCCTTGCATACTCCAGTAAATTCCCATGTCTGTAGCTTAAACACAGAGTCTGTAGTATCCATAAATAGCGGGGTTTTGCCCCAGAACATCACACAAATTCCCAACGCGTCTTAAAACGTGCACAGAAAATTCACAAGAATTATGGTATCATTTAAATAATTTTGACAAGTCCGCACTGTGAGTTATACATCTTTCTTAGAATCATATTCTGGCCAACAGGGGTGTGTCTTTTCAGGTCACATGGTGTAGAAACCAGTTTATCCAGTTTCTGCCAAGCTCAGAGACCCTGCCCCTCCCAGCTTCTGCCAAGAGGAAGCTATTTTACGGTCCCCCTAATAAACCATCTGCCTGGGCCCTGGAAGGCCCATTGTTCAAGAGGAAGCCATTTATGGCCTCCCCCCAATAAACCCTCTGCCTGGGTCCTTTGTTTAGTCTCTAGCAGTCCCTTGGTAATTCAATCAGAGAGGGGTAACCTCCCCTCAGAATGCAGCCAGGCCTGAGAACTGCTGTGGATCCAGTTTCACTCCAATTGGGGGGAAGTTGTCGGGCAGAATCCAGTTCCTTAAGCCAGGCCCCAGCTACTGTCACTTTTAGTTACCCAGTTTTCTGCATTCAAATAAAACTAACAATTTTTACACATGCAGCTGGAATGCTGATTCTAAGTTCAAAACTATGACATTTTAACAGTGACAAACTATGTGGCAGTCACAGGTCTGTCCCTCAGTTTATTTACACATTTCGATTTTTGGTAGTTTTAAATCCAGTTTCAGTTTAAGCTGCTGCAGACCTGCAGAGCTCAGCCAGTCTTGTTATAAACCTTCAAGTCACTTCAGAATATAACTTTACATTGTATCCACCTCTTAGTAAGTCTTTCTTTGGCCTGCTTTGGGTTCATTTATTCAGTTTTACACAAATGTCTGGTGTTGTTTTAAAACGCCGGCTTTCTGATAGTGGTGAGTACTGGTAATGCAACCATTTTTGGGATTTAAGAAAATGAATTCCCCACAGTTCTAGGTTGCTTTTGGCAATCAGCATTGCCATTCCCTATGGTTTCAGGCTACTGTGTGGGTAGCCCATGGTGGTTTTAGGCAGTGCCCTTCTGTGCCCATAACATCGGCAAAAATGGGTGGCAGCCTATTCTTCATGCATTTCCCTGTGCATTTTCTGGGAAGCTCTGGCCATCATGATGTTTTCAATGCCAGTAATGCACAGTTTTTTTTGGTAGGGCTCGGATGCATGGGTAAAAACATCCCACAAGCCCCCCTCTTGCGATGGCCATTCTGTTTCACTGATGGAACTCGCAAGGTCTGGGATGTTCTCCTCATCTTCTTCCGGTAGATGGCACAGTTCAGCATCTTTTTCTCCATCCGGTCGGATCGATCGGTTCTCCTCGCCGGTCCTGATGGGAAGATTGGGCGGTACCCCAGGCCCCTCGGATCGTCCTCCCAGTCTCCGGATCGTCCTCCTTGGCCAGTCTCCAGGTTTTCTTTCTCCTAGGACGACAAAGGAAGAGCGGCAATACCTATTCACGGACATTTCTCCCCTACCATTGATATAGTGGGGTGGCATATATATTTTAGAACTCAACAGATATGAACATGCACATTTTTTTAAATTAAGAGACAGGAACACATAAACTTGAGAAACACAGAATTTGATAGGCTATATGTAGGATCTTTTAGGGTTGGAATTGAATTACTCTGGAGCGGTACCCTCTGGGATTGCAGAGGACTCCTCCAGTTGCTGCAAAGTGTGCCTGGGATGGCAACACTTCAACTGGTTTATGTGGACCCACTTGTCTTCCCCCTCTGCCAAACCGCCTTTGGGGACGCGGATCTTGTAGGCCACAGGGGAGATCTTGTCTATAATCTCAAAGGGTCCCTTCCATGTAGGCAAGAATTTTTGCTGTTTTGCCTGGTTTCTTTGGAAGTTGTATAAATAGACCCGGTCCCCCACCTGATATTCCTTCCTGGAAGTTTTCAGGTCATAGTGGGTCTTCATACTCTCAGCTGATCTTTCTAGATTCCGCTGAGCATAGGCAAAAGCATGTTGAAGGTGTTTCCTTAAATTCTCCACATACTCATGAGTTGTGGAGGCATTTATTAGTGTCTGCTCTTGGGTCCTGTAGAGCAAATGCTGCGGAAGCACCATCTTGCGTCCAGTCATCAACTCGAATGGTGACATTTTGGTTGCAGATGAAGGGGTAGATCTGATGGCCATTAGGACCAGAGGTAATCGGATATACCAACTTTGCCCAGAATCTGCCACAAACTTTTTTAATATGCTCACAATGGTTTGGTTGTATCTCTCCACTGCTCCAAAAGAAGCTGGCCTGTAAGCAATGTGTAGCTTCCTTTTAACCCCCAGTATCTCCCACATCTTTGTCATTACTTCACTGGTGAAGTGGCTACCCCTGTCTGACTCAATCCTTTGAGGTAGACCAAAACGGGAAAAGATGTGGTTAATCATCAGGGCAGCTGCTGTTTCTGCCTTGCAATTTGGGGCTGGGAGACATTCCACCCACTTGGTAAACAAGCATGTCACAGTCAACATGTACTTATTCCCCCTAGCGGTGCGAATCACGGGGCCTACAAAGTCGATTTGCAAATCTGACCATGGCAGTGTCATCCCCCTCTTTTGGAGGGGTGCACGGTGCGTGAGGGATGATGGCTGAAATTGTGCACACACAAGACACCCCTTCAAGTATTGGTCAAGGTCCTGCCCCATGTGTGGCCAATATGCATCCTCTCTTAAGATTTCCAGTGTTGTGTGGAACCCCCTATGACCGGCGGTGGCCGCATCATGGGCGTGACTTAACATCAGGCTTCGGAATGAGGTAGGAACCACCCACTGATCGTGGCCAGCTTTGGATTTCCTTACCAGCAAACCGTCTTGGATTCGGAACATTTTTGGACATTTCATCAACACTCTTAGGTCCTCTTTCCCAATGTAATCGGTATCCGTCAGGGGAAAGTTCTCAGGGTCCTCAAGGTGTTGGTAAAACTTACCGATAATTGGATCCCCCTTCTGAGCTGTAATCAAATCAGCATCAGGGGTCTCCTTGCTCCATTGGGCAGTTGAAAGATCATTGTGAGCATTTGTCTGGGACCTAGTGATAGCAGTGACCTGGATTTCCCCCAACAGGGACTCAATCTCAATTAGATCCCCTTGGATGGCCCCGGTTTTGGCCAGCTGATTAGCTAAGTTATTTCCAGTTTTGTCTGGTCCCTCTACTTTGGAATGACCCTTGATCTTTTTCCAGTAGATGGTCATCCCATTCGATGTGACCAGATCATCAATGTTTTGGATCAACTTCCCATGTTTCAAGGGTTTGTTGTTAGCACATAACATGCCTCTGGTTTGCCAATTAACCAGGTGCTCCACGAACCCGTTCCGTACATAATCAGAATCTGTGATTATGACCAGTTCGTGGAGTTGATGCTGGACAGCAGTGAGGATGGCCTGATGCACAGCCATCAATTCTGCCACCTGACTACTTCGGGGACCAATTTTGTATCCAGCGGAGGGTTCTGGGAACTCCTTCACCCATGCATTCCCTACGCCAGCCACCAGTTCTTTCTCCCCGTTGTGGTCAACATGGTAAGAGCATCCATCCACATAGACATTGGGCATTCCCTCACACTTGTCCTCTTCAAAGACTTTGCGTGGGGAATTAAGGTATGCCTCCGTGTTGTCCTTGATTTTTAGACTTTCGTCCTCGCGACAGTTTTCTCTGGCACAATCATGCAAGTCAGCCAGACCTTGCGCGAGGGGACTCTTCTTGTTTTGGCCATATCTGACCTCCACAGGAAAGCCTTGCATTGACAGAATCCAGGAAGTAATTCGGGAATTACACACATTCCCGGCCCGGATTATGTCACTTTGGAGATATTGCAGAGGCTGGTGTGGAGTCTCCACTATGATCTGTTCCCCCTGGATAAACGGGTGATAATTCTTCAATGCCCACACCGTTGCCAGGAGTGCCTTCTCACAATCGTTGAATTTTTCCTCCACAGAGGATAAAGTTTTGCTCGCATAGGAGATTACTTTATTGACCTTGTCATGCTTTTCGTATAATACTGCCGTCAAGCACGTATTAGAGAACCCCGTCTCCAGGAAGAACTCCTTGTTTCTGACAGGGTAAGCTAGGCAGGGCGCTTGTGAGAGGCTTCTTTTGAGTTGTCTTACTGCCTCGGCTTGTTCTGGACCCCATTCCCACTTGACCCCCCCTTCAGGAGATGAATCAGGGGTCTGGTGATCTCTGCGTAGCCCTCAATGAACTTTCTGCTGTAATCAGTCAGTCCAAGGAGGCTCCTTAGTTCCCGCAGAGTTGTGGGGTCTTTCAGTTTCTGAAGTGCTTCCACTTTCTTTTCCTGGGGACAGAGACCCTGAGGAGTAATCTCATGCCCCAAGAAATTAACACTGGTTCTACACCACTGTGCTTTCTGAAAGGAAAGTTTTGCTCCGGCGGCCCTCAACTGGGTCAGAACATAACGGATCTCCGCTATGTGTTCCTCCACAGATGAACTTTTGATGAGGACATCATCTACATAAGCCAGGTTACCCCTTGCACCCAGGTCGGGCATGGCCTTGTGTAGGAAAATGTTGAATTCATTGCCGGAGTTGAGGTATCCGAAGGGAGTCCGGGTCCATGTGTACTGCTGGCCCCCAAAGGTAAAAGCCAGCTTGTATTGGTCCTCCCTACTGACAGGCACAGTCCAGTATCCATTGGTCAGGTCTATTGCAGTGAATACCTGTGACCCCTGGATCTGGGCCAGCCCTTGGTCAATGTAGGGCAGAGGCCATCGGGAAGTATGGACCCGTTTGTTGAGCTCCCTAAGGTCGGCGCAGAGTCTCCACTGGCTTCAGTATTCCCAGCACCGGATTATTGAAGGTGCTGTGAACTGGACAGATTATTCCCCGGGACTCCAGGTTCTTAATTATTTCAGTAAGGGACTCCATTCATGCGAGAGGCAAGCGATATTGCTTCACAAACACTGGAGGCATTCCATGGTCCGTGGGAATTGTTGTTGTGTGGATGTCGGTGCTACCACAGTCATATGAGTCTACCACAAAGAGATCTTGGAAATCCAAGAAAACTTGTTTCAACTTTTGCTTTTGTTCCAGAGTCACATAGGCATCAGCTAGGTTGACACTCTCTTCCACCATCTGCCTGAAGCCTGGAAAGACTTCTGGTTTGGCTATCTCAGCGGCCTCCTCCAGCTGGGTGGAGAAGTCCCTGGTCAGAGTGCTGATTTGGACTGGAGGCCTCAGGTGGGAAAGGCAACCCTCATGGACCTGGAAAATCACCTCATCCCTCCTGAAGTCACAAGTCACATCTTCCTTACCATAGGGGCAAGAAGTGTACACCAGGAAGTTCCCCCCATGCCGGGTAAAAATCCTGTCTGGTGTTGTATTGTCATCACTGTCACTGTCAAAACAGTCCTTGGGGATTGGTCCTAACAGTTCATTTCCTAAATCAATGGAGAAATGTCGGTCATCAACCGCCATTCCAATAATGGTGCCTGCGGCTAGAGTAATACTCTTTAAGTCGCTGTTATCCACCTCTATTGGAATGGTGTCGTGTTCTATGTTGACTAATGGAGTTGGGTTTACCCCCAACCCTTGCTGTTGGAGAGAAGCGTTTAGATGTATGTAAGCTTCAGGGTTTTGCAAATATTGTCCTCTTTTAACTTTCACTTCCAGGGAGAATTGTCGGGTCCTTTCTGGGATGGTGACTTCCTCTTTGATCTGAATTTCAACTGCATAAGGTAGCAATTGAGCTGACCTAAATGCTTTTTCTGGATCATCAAAGCCCATGGGATTATCCGCTAATCGGGACCAAGCTTTGAAGTTTATTAGGTCCAAACTAATGGCAAAGCGATTGAGAATGTCACTGCCTAAGTAAAAAGCGGCAGTGACGTCTCGCACAACCCAACAATTATGGACTATGCTCTTGTTGCCAATGGAGATTTTGAGCATACACCTGCTTGGCAGGCGATGTTTGGAATTAGGTGCTTCCAGGTCCATTTCCCATTTGTCTATCAGTTTGAATGTGGGAATGGCTGGATCTTTTGGGAGTTGGCGGAACATGGCTTCGCTGATGAAGCTCTTACCGTTGTTCACACACACTCGAGCGAGAACAGAGTCCTTCCCATCATTTAACTGAACAGGGATGAACAACTGCTCTCCAATTTGCTGAATATCAGCCAGGCTCTTAGCTGATTTCACATCTTTCGGGACTATAGGAGTGGGAGTTTCTGATTGTGGATTAGTAAAGAATTTCAGGATGTTTCCTTCCAGTGCGGAATACCACCTTAAACTGGAAGGAAGGTGGATTTTCAGAAATAGAGAGGACCCCCCATCACCAGTCCGTTGTCCTACTGCTATTACTGTCACGTCTGGAATCTGGTTGTTCTGGAAGTGAAATTCTACTTGGTCAGATTTTTGTTCAACCATGTGGCAGGTGCCGTTTAAACTAACATGGTTGACACTCTGTTTTAATTTTATTGGTCGGCTAGTCTGGGTCCAGAGGACCTTGTTTACACAATCTATTAGGGGTGACAACCTTCTCAGGAGGTCATTCCCTAGTAAACAAGGGGTACCCTCTGGAGTCACTACTATGACCGGGTGTTTCACCTTGTGTTGCCCAATTTTAATGTCCAAGTCTGCAGTCCCCTCAACGGGAATTTCCTTCCCGTCAAAGTTCTGCAGTTGTCCAGGAAGAGAGGTGAGAGGAATACGGTAATTCTCCCCCCTTCCTGCATTTAGTTCATTAAAGGCACTTTTGGACAGAAGGGTAGCTTGGGATCCAGTGTCCACCAGTGCCAAAATTGTACCCTGCTCCTGTACTTGTACCGGGGCATAGTATCTTCCCTCCTTCTCCTCAAGGGGGCACAGATAATGCACATTTTTGGACAACTGGTGGGCTAACTTTCTGGTTTTGGACATGGCGAGAGAAGAGATTTGGGCAGAATTCTGTGGAGAGCCTTGGGAATCTGAAAGAAAAAGTTGGCAACCGGAGATCAGAGCCATTGTGGGTTCCCCTGGTTCCGGTTCTGGGCCGCCCCGCCCTTTTTGGAGGCAGTCATCCGGATGGGTTTGAACCAGGGGATTTTGGTATTGTGGGTTCTGGGATGAGATGATGGGCGGCGGTAGCTCAGTCTCCATATCTCCCCAGTCTGAATTGGCATCCCTTGGGACCCATTTTTCCTTGGGAGGAGTTCCCCCATCTCTGAAGGAGAAGGTCCTTTCCCCAGGATCCTCTGAGGATCCCTCTCCCTCAAATTGGAAGACCTGTACCTCCTCCACAAAGTGGGGCTGTTTGGGTCCTTTGTTTCTCCTACCCCCCCTCTGCTCCTTGGGAGGCGGGCTTTCAGGGGCAGGAGATTTTGTTTCCGGTTCCTGGTTTTCCAGGGGCTGTTTACAAGTTGGGAAGGAAGCTTCCTCCAAGGCTTTACACCCCCCTTCCCCTTGTGCCTCCTCCCTGGGAACCGGTGTGTTATCGGGGTGCTGCCCCCGTCATTGTTCTGGAGTACCAGGTCCAGAGTTTGGGGCATTCTGCGGTGGCACGCTCATCTGAGGGTTCTGTTGAGCCCTCAGTATGTGATCCAGATCCCGTGCCATATTTTGGACCTGGCGCTCTAACTGGGAAAACCGCTCAGGCTGATACAGGGCTCTATTTTCTCCCCTGGGCTGATCCCGGGAAGGGTAGCTATCCCTTCTCTGGTAGTACCCCTGGTTGGGAAGATTTTGGTACCCCTCCACCCTTGGCCTCACCTCTCTCGGATTAGGTTGTCTGGGCTCAGGGAATTGGGGAAAGAAGGGTGGAGGATTTTGGGGCTGGAAATTGGGCGGATACCTGGGGAAAAAGTTCTGCCCAGGATTTGGAGAATTTCTGCCCTCCTGGGGGAAGTTAGGAGGGAAGTTCCCCGGGTCAGGTGCTTGGCTGGACCCCCCCCCCTTGGGCTGGAGGAGTCCACACATAACCCATGATTGGTTGGTTTCCCTTGTAGCGGGGACTTACATAGTCAGGGGAGCGGGGGACCCCATTTGTGGGGCTACCTCCTCGACTCCCTGTCTGTGACTGGCCCGAGGGCCTTCTGGGCTGTGAATTATTAGGTGCAGGTAGGTTTTTAGGCCCCCCCATCTCCAAATCCAAAACGGGGGTGACCTTTACCTCTGCCACCTTGGCAGCAGCAGGGGTGCTGTTGGTTTTGGGATTTTTCTGGGTATTGCTTTTATTTTCTATGGGCTTCTGCACCTCATAGATCCGGGTAGCCTGTTCAATGACCCAGTCTAAAGATCTTTTATCATGAAAATCTCTCACGAGCTGGGTCATAATATATTTGGGCAAGGCATGGAAGAATGTATTGACAAATTCTCTGCTGTCTGTACGCACCCTTCTGGTGGTCTGCGCAAAGGCACGTTTCAGTTCTTGCACGAATTCTTGTGGGGCCTGATCCTCCCCACATTGCAAATTGTAGGCTGCCTTGCGAGCCTCTTGAGGATTTCTGTGAACAGAAAAATGTTTCAAGATGGTCGCCTTATAGGTGGACCATCTTAAATGATTTTGGTCCTCCAGCCCCGCAAAGAAACTGGAGTATTCTGGTGAGAAGGTCCACTTTACATATTGAATACAGCTTTGGCTGTCCTTCAAATGGAAAGTCTCCATCTGTCACGTATCGTCTCAGCCTTCCCCAACTCCTCCTCACCTTTCTTCTCCGGTACTTCTTCCGTCCTTACTACAGCCTTCTTCTTCTTCTCCCTTTCTCCTTCGGTGGGTTTCTTCTCCTTTTTCTTTTGTCAAAGGTAAGGACGCGCTCCCTCGGTAGCCTCCGTGATCTGGCTGATAACAGACCAAGGGAATACCCGAGGAGCACGCCCTAAAGAATGGGGAAAAAGCCTCCTGGCAAAAAACCCCGATCAGTATTCAGGTGTCCGTGGAATACTGATGTCCGGCAATTACATGGAGATCTTGATTCCGGTAGTCGCAGAGTTCCGGACACGTAGTGTAAATGTCCACACCTTGCTCAACTGTAGTATCGGCTAAGTTGTGATAGGAGGGAGGTCTCGGCCCGTCGGAACACCGAAGAGGCGTTACGAACGGAAGAAAGGAGGAAGGAAAGGAAGGGGTAAGGAAAAGGACAGGAAAGTATGGTCAGTCGAAAACGCTAACAGCGAAGATACAAACGCTGAAGCGCCGGCTGAGTGAAAAAGTCAGGAAAAATACTTACATGGAAAACGCGGGGTAGAGTGCGTTGTGCAAGAAAGGATAGAAGAAAAAGTCCCTAATCACCTTACCTGAAAACCTGAAATAACCTCCTGTGTAGGGAAAGGAAAGGTAGGTAAAGTAAAGACTTTGAACGCAAGGCACTGTTGAAAAAGCTAGACGCTGAGAGCGACTTGCTGGGCACGTAACGGAAACGATACAACACGCAGAGCGTTGCTACGGGCCGCTAGTTATAGAAGATGTCGGCCATGTTGGAATAAACTAGACCGATAGAATGGAACAGGCCGCCATTTTAGTAGTATCTCCAACGACTAGCGATTCTCCAGGGCTGGTGCATGACACCATCATTTGCTCGTAAAGCTCCAAGTGTTCCCAAACAGAATACTTGGCGTTCTTGTGATAAGGCGTGATGACACTCCTTATTGCCTTTATTTGCTTCAATGGGTCCTTAAGCAAGGCCCTTTTTGCCTTATTGGCCTTTTTGGTTCGGGTAACCCTGGTCCATTCATCCTCTGACTCAGAGGCACTGCTCCCAGAGGTTCCTGTCTGATCTTCCAGGTTTTCCCGGATTCTGCGAGCCTGAGATTGGCTGGCAGAATGTGGGGACCTGGTCTCCTGTGTCCTGCGCCGTTCAGAGGAGTCTTCAGATTCCTCCTTGCTGCCAGGATTTGATGGGTACCCCCCCACTGACCTAACTGGGCAGAAGTTTTCAGGATGCCCTTAATGGGCCTATTCTCCTGGGGTTCCCCACTAAATTGCACTGTGCTTGGGTGCCCATACCCGGATGCCCGCCCATCCATTCCTGGGAGGTACTGGCCTATGAGCCCCATGCTTCTGGCTGGATAGTAATCTGCCATCCCTGTGGCCCGGTGCTCATGTGCGCCAGGGGACATGGGGGTGGCAGAGTCCAGGGACTGAGAGAGATAAAGGCCTCCGGTACTAGGGCTCCTGAGGTTATGCTCAGCAGTTTCCCTTTCCCAGCAAACCTGGTCTCTATCCGCCCCTGCTCCCTGTTGCAATGCAAGAGCCTGCGCTTTCAGTTCCTCAGTTAAGGCCTTACTAGACTCTATCAGTCGCTCCTGCATCGCTACCTGTTGTTGGAGCCTATCATTGTGCTGACAGAGAGCCTCATTTTCTCTCTGTGGCTCCTGATTGGTCCTGGAGTACTGGGCCAGTCTCTGCTGCAGGAGGGTTACCTCCTGAGCTGTGTCCCTATTGGCCTGCTCCTTTCTTGCCAGAGCATCCTCCACCCTCCTGGTGTGCTCTAACAAGTTCTGGTGTTCTTTTTGGAGGTCACCCAGTCCCTGGAGGGCCAGGTGATTTTCTTCCATTTTCCTTTTTAAGTGGCAGACATCCTGGCCTAAGGTATCCCTTTCCTGACTAAGAGCCTGCATCTGTGCTGCCAGGTCGTCCCTTTGCCTTTGGAAGGCACCAGTTTTCTGGCGCTCCTGGTCAAACTCTGCCTGGGTATCCAGGTCTTTCAAAATCAGTTTATTGCTCTCTGCCTTCTCCCTATCTAGGTGGCTTTGCAGGGTTATTACCTGCTCAGCACATGCCCTATTGAAGTCTAACTGTTGCTCCAGCTTTTTCTGGCTCTGCAGTAGGGAGTCCAAACCTTCTTGGTACTCCTTCTGCAAGGCCAGAAATCTGGTATCCTGGTCCGCCTTTTTCTGTTGCAGCACATCCATATCCTCCTTTATTTTAGTGATGTACCGTCTGCTGTAATTTTCTGACTCCTGGCTCCTGAGCAGCCTCTGCTCAGAAGAGTCCAGATCAGATTGGGCCTTCTGTAGTGCCAGCAGTTGCCTACTCGCCAGATCTTGGCCTTCAGCACATTTGTCCTGCATGGCTCCCATATGTAAATATAAATATGCCGCTACCCTGGCAATCTTGTGGTGCTCATCCTTGGCCTTAGGGGCCATATATAGTTCACTCAGGGCCACATGTAGGGGACCCTGATCTCCCCATTTTTCTGACCCTGTTTCAGTGACCTGTTGCGTGATTGCCTGCAACCAGACCGTTTGGTCCTGATAAGTCCACTCACCTCTCACAAATAGCTTATGTAAGAAGTGTTCTCTGGCTATTTTGATATCTACCAAGGTCGTCATTCTGGAATTTGAGTTCCTTCCTGACTTAAAGAAGTTTATATTTTATTTTTGCAAAACAGACCTTTTCCTTAGAGCGTTCCTTTGAGGAGTGCTTTACAGCGTAACACAGCGTGGTGATCCGACCGGATATGTGTATCTGGTCAGCTGGCACACTGTATTAATCTACACAAGTGATAGATCTAACCCAAACGTCCGGCTCGAGCCCCCAATTTGTAAGAGGATTCAATCCAGCACTACAGCTAAGTCAATGCCTAGTCTGGGATACTGGGAAACCCTTATTGATATATCTTTATGTCCAGTTCATGAGTTCTGGATGACTACCCCTATATAACACCCCTCTCTTGGAACCCCCTGACCCCACTGAGCCAAGAAGTAGTTCTGTTTTGCAAGTTTACACGGTTTATTTGAGAATGTAAACAATATATATATATATCACACTTTATAATAAATTAATGATTAGTTTCACACTTCAGAACATGAGCAGTTAACAACAATGGGTAATGTTCTACTAATAAACTGATTTGATTACCCAGGAGTAGTATAAAGGATGAGGTAGCACGCTTGGGAATAGGAACAGAAGAATAAGGTGGTAGAGAATGCTTTATCTAGTTTCAGATGGATGCAATGTTGAATGAAAATGCAATACAGACAATACTCAATATGATTTCAACAAAACAATGTAATCACTTTCCTCTGGCAATCCACTCCCCCCCTTTATGCAATGCAAGGAAATGGAAGGAAAGCACACAGTTCTCAGAAATGCAATCAAATGTAATTCAGTTCACCCCAGCAAGCTTAGACTTCAGAAATTTGAAACACAGGCCCAAAATGCTTTTATATGTGCTGGCAATGAAGTGAGGAATATGCTGAAAATGGTTTTAATTCCCTTTAGGAGGTTCAGGGTGAGTGAAATATACTTGGGATGAGTTCAGGCTCACTTTAGCAAGGATCTAGGAGTAACTAGCAGGTTAAATGATTTTTTGGCAAAGGAAAGCAAGGAAGCTGCTGTTTTCACACGTGGATGGATTTTTAACCAAATCGCGAATCGCGGCAAAATTTGCGAATGCGTGAATCACGATTACGGCAAAAGTATAGGAGTAGCAAGTCAGTTCTAAGCTTGTTGAAAAGCTGAGATTCTAAGCTTTCAAAGGAAACCAAGTTCCTAGCCCAAACGGTTCCAGAGATACGGACGATTAAATAAAGGTAGTTTTTCGGATTTGAAATTTTAAAAGTTCAAAGCGACAGGTTACAGCTTGCAGCTAGAAAATGACAGGTGACAGTTAGGAGGCAGTTCTGGTTAGATTAAAATAGATTTAATTATATTATTTTAACTAAGAGATTGGTTCTGCACAGTTCTGCTAGGTACTTACAATATATTTTGAAATAGGCCTCCCCACGGATCTGGTCAGGTTTTGGACTGGATTCCGGTTCTGGTCTCAGCACTTCACAGTGATCTGGGTCAGCTCTCTGGTTCTGCTAACAGTGGTCTGGGTCACTCTGGATCTCTGGCCTCTGGTTCTGGATACTGCTCTGCTTTCTCTGGGTACAGCACTGCTTCTGGATCTTTCTGGCACAGGGTTTCAGGCCAGAATCAACACCTGGGTCCGGCTGTGAATAGTCTGCAAATGATTTTTGGGCCTGCTGACAAATACTTTTGCTTGCAGTGGGCCTTCTTGGTTCAAAGTTCTGTAGTCTCTGTTTAGCTTGGAAGTCTAAGTGTAGGATCTCTGGATGTGAAGTCGTCGGTCAGCATGCTCCGCAGCAAATGGAATTGAATGTCCCTACCTGTCCCAGCAGTCTCTTTTTATGTGTTTTGAAAGTGGGTGGAGAGGCTAGCTTTCTAGGCCCAACCCCTTCAGAGTTCTGATAGGTTGGAGAATTCTTTGCGTTCTCACTGGAGAGCAGGATTGTGTGTCAGAATGATGTCATTTAATGGCTTGCAGAAAGGACACTCGCCTGTCAAATCGCACACAAATCTATATTTGATCAAAATACACATTTCTCAAATACATAGTGGTTTGTCATTGCATGTACATATTACCTATCACATGAGGTATACTCTGTTCAAACTCTGCTCTTCCTGAGGGCTTGCATTAAAAAATGGCAACTTATTTTCGATTTTAGTGGGTTATGCAACCTTGGTTCTTCATTAAAAATTATACACATATACACGGCCTGTCCTTACATACTCCAGTAAATTCCCATGTCTCTAGCTTAAACACAGAGTCTGTAGTATCCATAAATAGCGGGGTTTTGCCCCAGAACATCACACAAATTCCCAACGCGTCTTAAAACGTGCACAGAAAATTCACAAGAATTATGGTATCATTTAAATAATTTTGACAAGTCCGCACTGTGAGTTATACATCTTTCTTAGAATCATATTCTGGCCAACAGGGGTGTGTCTTTTCAGGTCACATGGTGTAGAAACCAGTTTATCCAGTTTCTGCCAAGCTCAGAGACCCTGCCCCTCCCAGCTTCTGCCAAGAGGAAGCTATTTTACGGTCCCCCTAATAAACCATCTGCCTGGGCCCTGGAAGGCCCATTGTTCAAGAGGAAGCCATTTATGGCCTCCCTCCCAATAAACCCTCTGCCTGGGTCCTTTGTTTAGTCTCTAGCAGTCCCTTGGTAATTCAATCAGAGAGGGGTAACCTCCCCTCAGAATGCAGCCAGGCCTGAGAACTGCTGTGGATCCAGTTTCACTCCAATTGGGGGGAAGTTGTCGGGCAGAATCCAGTTCCTTAAGCCAGGCCCCAGCTACTGTCACTTTTAGTTACCCAGTTTTCTGCATTCAAATAAAACTAACAATTTTTACACATGCAGCTGGAATGCTGATTCTAAGTTCAAAACTATGACATTTTAACAGTGACAAACTATGTGGCAGTCACAAGTCTGTCCCTCAGTTTATTTACACATTTCGATTTTTGGTAGTTTTAAATCCAGTTTCAGTTTAAGCCGCTGCAGACCTGCAGAGCTCAGCCAGTCTTGTTATAAACCTTCAAGTCACTTCAGAATATAACTTTACATTGTATCCACCTCTTAGTAAGTCTTTCTTTGGCCTGCTTTGGGTTCATTTATTCAGTTTTACACAAATGTCTGGTGTTGTTTTAAAACGCCGGCTTTCTGATAGTGGTGAGTACTGGTAATGCAACCATTTTTGGGATTTAAGAAAATGAATTCCCCACAGTTCTAGGTTGCTTTTGGCAATCAGCATTGCCATTCCCTATGGTTTCAGGCTACTGTGTGGGTAGCCCATGGTGGTTTTAGGCAGTGCCCTTCTGTGCCCATAACATCGGCAAAAATGGGTGGCAGCCTATTCTTCATGCATTTCCCTGTGCATTTTCTGGGAAGCTCTGGCCATCATGATGTTTTCAATGCCAGTAATGCACAGTTTTTTTTGGTAGGGCTCGGATGCATGGGTAAAAAGATCCCACAGCTTCTCCCTCAGAGGGGGGGATTGAGCGGGGAAGGGGGCTGCCACGAAACTCCAAAAGCAGGCCTGAGTGGCCCTGTGCACCTGAAAGTGCCTGGCTTCCTTCTCCTCCCTCCACGCTCTCGACCCCCCCCCCACAGCCCTCTCCACGCCTTCTTACTTAGATGGGCGCCTCGCTGCCCGCTGCTGTCGCTGCCACTCCGGCCTCCCAGCTGTCCGTCCTCCCGCCGGAGGCACAGTGAAGATGGGGGAGGGGCTCAGAGCCGCAATGTGGGCGAATCCCTCAGGCTTGTGGGGGATCTGGCTTCACATCTTCAGGGCCGCGGATAGCGCCGCCCGCAGCAAGTCTCCGCTGCAATTCTTTGTCTTGCAGGAGCCTCCTTTGGGACCCCCCCGGGGCTCCTCAGCCCCTCGGGGCACCGGCCGCCATCTTGGCGAAGAGGACACCCCACGCCGCAAGGTTTGCTGCAGGCTCCCACTGTTGTCGGGAACCCCGGCGCTGTAGAATCCAACAGCGGGTGCCTCAGGCGATCCCACACCCTCCGGGATCATCATTGGGGGTCAGGCTTACCAAAAAGGGGGGATTCAGGATCCAGGGCCGGCAGGGAGCACAGTTGGCCACGTCCCTATCTCCCTTCTTAATGGAGATGCAAAATTGTACACAAAGATACTGGCATAAAGGTTGGCAGGAATTCTTCCCGGGCTGGTTCATCCGGATCAGGCAGGCTTTGTAATGGGGCGTCATACATAGGACAATATTTGCAGGGACATAGATGTCATAGCATAGGGCAGAAGGACAGGACAACATATGTCGGTAATGGCACTGGATACCTCCAAGGCCTTCGATAACTTAGATTGGAATTTTCTACAGTTAACATTGTAGAAGTTTGGGTGTGGGCCAACATTATCTTGCATGTTTTTGGCTAACTATGGTGTCCCATCTACTAGACCTCATGTTAATAGACAGCTAACAGATAGTATCCCATACATAAAGGGAGTCGTCAGGGGTTTACGTATCCCCCTAATATTTGCAATGGCCATGGAGCCCCTGGCACAGGCGATCAGAATGGACCAAGGGATTCAAGGGGTAACCACAGCAACAGATGGGGTGCAGAAGATAGCATTATAAGCGGATGATGTCCTATTATTCCTTAAAGATACGACCCACTCCTTCCCAGGGTCAGCACATTATTGGATACATTTGCAGAGGACTCTGGATTTCATATTAATTATGCTAAATCTATAGCGCTTAACATCACAGAGGACCCCGCACGGGTAGGGAATTGGGGCGCACGTCATCCGCTAAAGGGGGAACAGAAGACAATTGAATATCTGGGGGTGAACTTAACACATACATAAGGAAGGTTATATAGGTCTAATATCCCGGGGCTGTTAAAAACTCTGATTGGGGACCTCAGGAGGTGGGACTTGCAGGCTGCCATGGTTTGCATGGATAACGGCTATAAGAATGTCTATACTGCCAAGATTCCTATATGTAGTGGGCTCTCTCCCGATACTGATTCCAAACTTAGTAATGAGTAATCTGCAGAAAAAATGATGTGCTTCATCTGGAAAGGGAAGAAGCCAAGAGTACCCAGAAGGGTTCTATTTGGCCCTCCAGCTTTGGGAGGCCTGGGAGTACCGTATTTTTGCCGATACTTAATGGTGGCCCAGGTAGCCCCGATGCTTCAGTGGGCCCCAAGGGAACACCCAAACGAGTGGTCCAACATAGAAAGAGGAGCAACCAGCCTACCACTTGAGAACCTCGGTCTTCTGGCACCAAAACACAGGGTAGTGGGGGGCACGCTGCTAGATTCCACTAAGGCCACCCTCTGGTACTGGGATAAAGCGGTGCAGGGAAAGAAAGTGCAGGTAGGGGGAGGTCCACTTACAGCAATAGCTCATAACCCTGACTTCACACCTTGGATGCAACCCAGGTTTTGGACTCATTGGGGGGCGGAACATCCTCTGACACTGGGACACTTTTATTCAGGTGGGCACCCAGTGACGTTCGAAGATTGTAAAAATAAATTTCAGATCCTAGAAAGTGAACGGTTTCATTATGTACGGATAAGACAATGGATCTTGAATAAAACAGTGAAAGAGAGAGCCAATAGAAATCCACTAGCGTTGGAATTCACAATAAAAGACGGGACGGTTGCGAAAGGGGTATTGAGGCTATACCGGTTGCTCGATCGGTCAATCCTGGGAGAGGTCCTTCCCTATATGTTCAAGTGGGAACAAGATGTCAGGGAACCAATCAGGGAAGGAAAGTGGGACCAGATTTGGCGCCAGGCACTGAAAGGCTCCAAAAGTATGCCAATCAAGGAAGCAGCATACAAGATATGTTTCAAGTGGTACAAGACGCTGCAGTGCCTACATACTATCAACCCAGACTATCCTTCAACATGCCGGCGGTGGTTTGGACTGTCCGGGGACCTGATACACATGTGGTGGGCATGCCCTTTGGCAGAGGTGTACTGGAAAGAAATCCTGAGCCACATTAGAGATATTACAAAGGTACAACTTCCCTTTAAACCTGCAGTGATACTATTGGGGGGCACCGCAGAGGGCAGCTATGCTGCCACAGGAAGTAATGCCACGCTTATTACACATATGTTGAGTGCAGCCAGGATCACGCTAGCGCACGCTTGGAAGAAAGAGCAGGGGCCGATGGTAGCTATGTGGTGGGTGAGGCTATGGGGAGTGATGGATATGGAGAAGGTGACAGCTTTGGCTAATCGCTCATATCAAAGTTTGCTTTCGGCTCCCATTTCATGAATTTGTCACCGAAAGGGAGAAGGTTTACTTTAGGCCAGCACTACTTCTTAATTTCCTGATTCTATGATAGGAGGTGGAATTTAAGAGCAATGGGGTTGTTATTTGAGAATGCCCATGTGCACAGGTATAGGAATGTGTTCTCTTCAACCTACGTTAAGAAGTTAAAGGGTGGAGGGAGGGAGGGGAGTGGAGGGGGAATTGATGGGAGTTACACAAAATCAGGGGCACCGAGGTTGGACATTGCAAGAATGGAACTGAAATATACTAATGCACATGAGACAATACGTGTCCTGAATTGTAATTGTGCCTTATTTCTAATGAATAAAGTTGTTAAAAAAAACACAGTTCGTCTTCTAGATAACCTAGACCTAACTCTGCATGAGTCGCACAGTTATGGGCAGACTTTGGTAGACGCAGGAGATTCTGGAGTGTAAGTGACTTCAATCCAGCACTCCAACCAAGTCAATGCTTAGTATGGGATGCCCAATGGAAGCCCTTATTTATATATTTTTATGTCAAAGTTCTTTAAATCTGGATGATGAACCCTTATATAACGCCCCTCTCTTTGAATCCCCCTGACATCACTGAGCCAAGAAGTAGGTTTGTTTTGCAAATTAAAAGGTTTATTTGAAGAATTAAACAATAAATATATATCACACTTTTAATAACAAAATAATATCTGAATAGCACACTTATGAATATGGACGGTAATCAATAATGGGTAACATTACAAAATCAACAATCTCTTTAATCACTTAGGAGTAGGAATAGGAAGGATACTGTTGCAGAGAATACTTTATATTATTCAAGGAAATGCAAGATGGGAAAGAATGCAACACAGAAATAAACTTGATATGATTTCAATCACAAGATAATATAATCACTTTTTCCCCTGTGACTACTCACTCCCCCCACTATGCAATATGAAGAGATGGAAAGAAGGGCACACAGGTTTCAGGTATACAATCAATAATGCAATTCAATCCCAGTTCCCCCAGCAAGCTTAGACAGAACAGGTATGATTTTAAACAGGCAAAAATACTTTTGAATGTGATTACAATGAATGTGAAAAATATGCTAAAATGATTTTAATTCACTAAAGGAGATTCAGGATAAGTGATAGTTACTTTGGATTTGTTCAGGTCAACACTAGCAATGATTCACGAATGATTATCAAATTGAAAACGAAATTCAGCAGTTTCAAACAAGAAACAGCTATTCTGACATGTGTTGAAATTGAGCTAAATTGTAATTTGCGGCACTTTTTCCGCGTGCGTGAAACGCGATTACAGAAAAACTATAAGGAATTGGAATGTCGTTTCAAAAGTTACAGATGTTTTTGTGAAGGTAGATTTTTCAGAAATAAAGTCAAGATTTCAAATATGACAGATTGCGCTTTACAGATTTGCAATCAACAGGATGGACACAGGATCCTATAATGCAGTTCTGGACAGGTTGAAATGGATGGAAGAGATTACTTTAGACTAAGAGATGACTATGCACAGTTCTAGACTAGATACTCACTCCTAGGCTTGGGAATGGAAGGGCCCCCGTCAGGATCTGGGCAAGGGTTTGGCTTCACTCTCGCCACCGGACAGGTCTCAGGCACTCTGGGTTCTGCTCTCAGCACTGCACTGCAGTCTGCACGGCTTCTTGTACTGGATCTAACGGGTTCTGGAGACAGCTCTGCTTTCTGGGTCTGGACCTCGGTTCTAGCAAAGGGTTCTTAGCTAGAAGCAAACAGCACAGCCCGGCTGTTGAATGGTTTGGTTAGGCCCCGTTGAAGTTTAGGGGTTAGAATCAGGTTGCAAAAGATTCTGAAGGCCTGCTGAGAAGAGTTCAGCTTTTGGGATTGGGCCTTTCTGCTTCAAAGTTCTGGTCTCTGGATCTAGGTCTGGAGTCTGGAGTCTCTGTCTGGATATTGTCTGGATCTGGTCTGGCAGGGTGTTTCGCAGGAATCAGTTGAGTAGTGGGAAATATGTGTCCCCTATCTATCCTAAGCAGTCTCTATTTATGTGTTTTCAAAGTGGGTGGGAAGGCTGATTCTACATGCGCAACCCTCTAAGGATTCTGATAGGTCAGAGAATTTCCTGTCCCCTGATTTGAGACAGGAGCAGTGTGTCATATGTGTCAGAGTGATGCTGTGTTTTATGGCTTAACTGAAATCCCTCCCCTTTGCTTTTACATAGAAACTCTATTTTTCCCCAAAAACATATTTCCCCGATACACAAGTTGTTCATAATACATATACACATCACAGATTAATTAAGGCATGTCTCTGTTCAAGTCCTATGTTCCTACGAGCTTGGGTTCAGAAATGACCACATTTTGCGCTTTTAGTGGTTTTCCCAATATTCATTCTGCTCCAAATTTGATACATGCATGCATATCCTCTCTGAGCATATTACTGTAATTTCTTATGTTCATAGAAAAAACACTGCAGCTGCAATATTAATACATTCCGGGGTTTGGTCTCAGAACATCACACAGCGTCCAGCTTAGTGGTAAATTGTGAGTGAATTTTTCATTTTAACCGTCTCAAAGTTTTACATTTTTGTCAGCTTGGTACACTTTGTTATAAGCAATTTTATAAAACATATATTTGCTTGGCTATCTGAATCCACAATGGTTTGTCTCCGCCTCCCGGTTCTGGGCTACCTCAGAGGTCACATGTCCTGTCTTCCTGCAGCAGTTGTTGTCAGTTACACCCAAATCAGCATATTCCTATTCATCCCAAAGAATCCATTGTCTTGACTGAGAGCAACATGCCAGGGTGCCTTGGCTAGTTCCTGTTCACACCAGTCTGTCAATCTCTTGGCCAAGGGCTGGGGAAAGCTTCCTTTGTCCAGGGGGAAGGTGTGGAATCTGTTTGATCCCAGTGTGGGAAACTTTTTAACTCTGCAACCAATGTCTACAAATTGTCTTTTCTTACAATATAACCCACATTTCTAACACATACATTAAAACATTTTTTCCTTCAAGCCATTTCAGAATATAGTTTTAAATGGTCTCCACCCCTTAGGCTTCTGATAGCAAGTATTTCTTTGGCATAGTTTGGGGTTCCATGTTCAACTTTACAAAGAAAATGGTTTAAAACGCCGGCTTCTGGTCGTGGTGAGTACCGGTATTACACCCATTTTTGACAGCTGTCTTTCCATCAGTATCTTTAAAAGGGGATTTTGCTCTAATAGCATATGATTCTTTGCTGATATTGTATTGATGTGGATTCTTGCAGTAGAGTAATGTGGAACACCCAACAAGAAGGTTGGATCTTTTTGGTGGTTTTGTGAGCCATGATGTTAGCACATTTTTGACAATCAAAAAAACGGATTCCCAAACAGCTTTGTATTTCTTTTGGCAATCAGCATTGCTTTTTCCAAGTGGTTTCAGGCTGCTTCTTGGATAGCTCAATGGTGGTTTTGGCCAGTGATCTCCTGTGCTCACTAAGATAGGCAAAAGTGGATGGCGGCCTATCTTTCAGATTTGTATTGCTCATTTGTGGATGATTTTGAGCGAGCAGCATGCTTTCCAGTGGCCATTCTGATGTTTCTGCTCCCAGCAATGCACAGTGATTTTGCAGGGCTTGGATGAGTGGGTTGATACATCCCACAAGCGGAAGTCATTTTTCATTATTTGCAATTTGGCAATATTACAAAATCCCCAGAGCTATGCAACATATGTTATCGTTGCTTTGGTTTGTAGCTGGAACACCTTAAGAATCAGATTCAGCGGTTATGATAGAATATGATATTTTATTTATATCGCGCTCGTACACAAGTGTTTCAGAGCGTGACCAAGCAAAGGGAGGGGAACAAGGGAGAACAAAAAATAAAAACAACAATCCTACTAGGTCCAGTGATATTAGGAACGCGCAAGTGTATGGAGAAGGGAAAAGTGGGAAAGTGGTTGGAAGGGGGAGAAGTGGAAAGTGCAGAACAGAGGAGAGAGAAGAATAAGTTAAATAAATGAATAAATACAGGCAATGAAAAAGTGGTAGTGCAACCAGCAAGTTGCAAGTGCAAGATTAGTCAGATAGGGTACATCTGATAAGTGCAGAGGAAGAGTGGGGGACTGTATGGGTATAGATACAGAACAGGCAGTGCAGGAGGGAGGCAGGGTGAGCAGGTACTTGGGCCCGAAGGATAGAGGGTGTCCAGGTGCACAGTGCCAAGAGAGAAAAACAGGTCAGCAGGGGAGTGGAACGGGCAAAGGCGGAAGTGAAGACGAAGGTCTTGAGGTGCTTCCAGAATTGGAGATGGTTCTCCTCAAGTTTCAAGGTGGCGGTAGGCTGTTCCACAGGGAGGTCCCAGCCGAAGACAGAGATCTGCCCCCAGCTCGTTTCTTTGAAAAACGACTGACCCTGAGGGAGTTAGAGGTAGAGAAGCGAAGGGCTTGAGAGGGGAGGTATTTGCGAAGGGATAGTTGAAGGTATTTTGGACCCAGGCCCAAGAAAGCCTTGTGGACAATGTAGAGGGTTTTAAATTTAATCCTTGCATCCACTGGGAGCCAATGAAGGGATTTCAGAGCTGGAGAGATACGATCCCAGGGCTTGAGGCCAAGGACAAGTCTCGCAGTCCTGTTCTGGATTAGTTGTAGAGGGCGGAGAGTGGAGGCAGGTAGATTTACAAAGAGGCTGTTACAGTAGTCCAACCTGGAGAGAACCAGAGCTTCAGAGACAGTGAGCTTCTGGGTGAAGGAGAGGAAAGGCAGAGTACCTCTGAGGAGGTGGAGTAAGAAGTTTGACTTTTTAGAGACGTCAGAAATGTGTGCGGAGAAAGAAAGTGTGGAGTCAAAGATGACCCAGAGGTTCTGGGCCTCTCAGGTGGGGGTAGCAGGAGGGCCAAGGGAGGCCAGCCAGAGAGTAAGGGGAAAGGATGGTAAAGGTGTACCGATGAGGAGGATCTCAGTCTTGTTGGCATTTAGACAAAGATCGTTGGCAGTACACCAATACTGAATGGCAATTAGGCAATCAGAAATGAGGGAGGGAAGGAGAGGAGGTGGCCGAGGGCAGCCTGAATATGAGTTGAGTGTCATCAGCATAGCACTGGAAGTTTGAGCAGTAAATGGAAATGCAGTAGGCGAGAGCTGGCAGGTATTGGTTGAAAAGCCAGAGCGAGAGGTTAGACCCCTGGGGAACACCACAGGTAGAGAGGGAGATCGATGAAAAGGAGGACCCAAGTTGTACCTGAGACAAAATGGTTATAAAATGGGAGATTCGCTCCAATTGCTGTTTCATCTTTGAAGTTTGCTTCGTGATGTGACTAGACCCTTTAGGTCTGAAGAAAAGCGTATTCTTAGATAATCAAATTTTGTAACCTTCGGGATAGTACATCCATCACTAATATTTTTAACATTTTAATGCTTGCTTTCGCTCTACTACAGACCATTACTGCAGATTTGTTAGTGTGCACCTTAAATCCTATCTATTCATAAAGCTTGTATATCCATCAATCCATTTTTGTAAAGCTCTTGGGGTACATGCAATAAGTACCATATCGTCTGCATAGGCCAAGATATGGAGAGCCATAACTCCAAGTTTCAGAACGTCGACATTCAGACTCACCAGGAAATTCTGTAAACCATGAATATAAAGAGAAAATAACAAGGGGGCTAAAGCACACTCCTGTCGCGCACCAGACAATATGGGAAAATACTGTGCACAATGGCCCTGTCCTCTGCTCTTAACACAAGCCCGGTTGCTTGTATATATTGCTGTCAATATGTTTATAAGACCACATGGACAATCCATGGACACGAGCGCGGTCCACAATTTACTAAAAATTACCAAAGGTTGCGGACAGTGGAAGAACAAGGAAAAGAGAGCCAAGGCTAAAGAGAATAAGGCATGTGGGGACAAGTATGGGAGATAGAAGCAGGGCATAAGAGATTTTAATCGCATTGAAATGGAGGTGAAGTGAGTGAGGGGACATCCACTTTTAGGTTGCCCTTGAATAGCCAGAAATCGCATTATGTGCAGAGTGGTGAAAAGTAAAAAAGATATGGGCGCCATCCGCATGGACATGGCAATGTAGTTCAAAAGAGGAGAAGATACGAGAACAATGTTGAAAAATGAAGAAGGCCAATGACAGAGCCCTGAGGGACTCCACAGTGGAGTGAAAGAGATACAGATGATTGACCAGTAAACCAGACAGCATAGGAGACTTATGAGTGAAAGAAAGTGAATCAGGAGTGTGACCAATGCGTGACACCAAGAAAGTAAGGAGCGGTGCAATACTGTGGACCACTGTATCGAACACTCCCGATGGGTCAAAAAGAATTGGACTAGTTAGGAGTGGCATACAGTCCTTCGAAAATATGTCGCTAACAGAAGAACAAATTGGATGGAGGGAATTTTGATGGCAAGACAAACAATCAGGAAGATGGAAAGAAAGGAAGGGGTAAAAATAAAGCTGAAAGAGTGTTGGGATATTGATTAATGCCCTGATTACGAACCGATAATGTTAATTACTCTGAGTCCTACACTTCCTCACTCCATTCCTGACGATTTGTGGCATCCTGCCTTCAGAGACCACTTCCTTCCAGTCAGAACTCCCAAAATCATTTGAATTAGCCCCCCTGAATTGACCACCATACCCGTGCGAGGTACATAAAGCAGCACCACCATCAAAACTGCTCCTGGACATACCAAGCACAACCCGGCCGCTTTGTTTCTCTTCCGTGCCCAAGTCCTGACAATGTGAGGATTTACCAAAAGCCCAGCTTTTGCTAGCAGCAAAAACAGGCTATGCTTGCAAATACGTTTCTATTTAACAGGAACATAATCCATTTCATCGGTTCTATGCCGTTTTGCTGACAGGGGTTTTTTCGATGGAATTTTTACTGAAAGAATTCCATTGAAACAAATAATCAACATTTTTATTTTTCATTTTGGGGGTTCCCCTCAAGCCCCCTTACCTATATTTGTATACGTACCCCAACCCAATTCCAGCCCCTTTTATCCTCTTACTCTTCTCCCCTCTATATTTCAATTCATTTTTTGATGGAATTTTTTCAGTACATTTTCCATTGAAAAAACCCTGTCGGCATAAGGGCATTATATCCATTTCCTCAACTTGTCATATCAGAAGAAACAGCCTGTGATCTTTGACAAAAGTAGAAGGTGAGGCCCATGTAACGGCAACACAGTTCTTCAAGCGACATTTCTACTAACTTGAAACACTTTGGATAAATCCAAGTGTTGCTGCTCATTTGTAATTATAGTTAATAATAGTGACCGGACAAGACATATACGTGTAATTAACAGAGACTTGAAAGGCTGCTGGACCAAACGCTACAAAAAGAAATTCAGAAGATCTAAACATGGCAGTCTAATCTACTACAAATATGGCTCCACCCACATCCAGAAGGTGAGCACGCAGAGTTAGAGAACCAACGAGGAACTGACCCAAGAACTTAAAAACATAGGCATGGGAAGAGCAAACCGATATTTTGAAGGAAGGAGATTTCAGGACACACCCCTCGCAGTGGATCAAATGGATTGGCCTTCTCAGCTGACAAAACCAGGGGGGGATCCCAGAGCAAACCCAAAGCCCTGAATGGTGGACAGGAAGGAAGGACGCTCCTGAAAGGGACCCGCATTGAAACTGACTCTAGCAATTTCTTTTGCTAAAAAGCAACTAGCGACAAATGTAGCTACTTTTTTCTGTCGGGTTAGCGACAGGCGCAAGGTGGCGCAAGCGTGAGAAAGCAAGCGCATGCGCACGCGTGCGATTCAAGGAGGGCGCTGAGCGTGTTTTCCACTGGTTGTGCACCAAATCCATGCGTGGCGCACGCGGGCGCACATGTCATCAAACGGCGTGCGCTACGCGCAGAGCGAAAGCACACATAGCGCAGTGCACACAACAAAAGTGGGCGGAACGGTGGGCGTAACACGCGGAATGGGGAACAACGCGTGAATAAGAAGGCGTAACTGGGGAAGTACTGCAGGGAACTACACGGAACGCCCACACGCACGCAAACAACCCGTATTCATGGATTCGAATGTGGGAAACCTGCGCACAGCAAAAGACGCGCATAGGCGTCAACACGTCCGCCACAGGAAGGCAGGCGGAAGCGTCCCCGCGCGCAGTATGAAAGTGCACGCAAACAACAAACACGTATATACAGCTACGATGAATGCCCCATTTGTCGCAGCACTGATAGTGGGACACCGCAGGAGGAGGAGAATAGCCAGGGCATGCATTCTTTCACCCCGGACAAGCCTTTTTGGGATGCCTGACAACCAGGTCTACGGCAGGTATAGGTTTCCACCTCGTATCATCCTAGACCTGGTCAGGGAGTGGGAAGATGTCCTAACATCCCCCACCCTCTGCTCCCAAGCATTGAGCCCCTTGGAGAAGGTGCTCAATGACCTGCATTTTTTGGCCACTGGGTCATTTCAGCGGACTACTGCCATAGTGGGGGGGGGGTCTCACAGGCCACACAGTCATGCTGCCTACACCAGGTCTTGGCAATCATGACAGCGCGCCCCTCAGTCCGCAGGCACATATAGATGCCCAGAACACCCGCAGAAAGGCAGGCCGTTGTCCAAGACTTTTACAGGGTGGCACACTTCCCCAAAGTGCTTGATGCCATAGATTGCACCCATATGGCCCTACGTCCACCTCAGGCCACTGAGCACATCTACCGAAACCGCAAGCACTGGCATTCCATCAACGTGCAGGTGGTATGCGATGCAAAGAGAATCATCACCTCTGTCTATGCAAACTACCCTGGCTCCACCCACAACAGTTTCATATACAGAATGTCCGCCCTGAGCCGGGCCCTGGAAGCTGGGCAGCATGGTGATACATGGCTCCTAGGTGAGTACAAATGCCTTTGCACATGCATGCATGTCACACACACACACAAATACACAAACCCCAATAATCACAACCATCATCACCTCTCCAGGGGACAGTGCCTACCCTCTGAGCAACCACATGATGACGCCAATCCGGAACCCCACCACACCACCCCAGGTAAGATACAACGCAGCCCATATTGCAACCAGGGCCATAGTGGAGTGCACATTTGGACTGCTCAAGTCACGCTTCCGCTCCCTTGACCGCTCTGGCGGGCAGCTACTCTATGCACCCCAGTAGTGTGCAGGATCATTGTGGCAGCATGTGTCCTGCACAATGTTGCAACACGGCAGGGCGTACCAGTGGACATGGTAGTGCCCCCACATCCCCAACCACAGGCACAGGCGCTGCCCATGGAAGGGGACAGGGAACGTGGCGAGGAAGCCCGGACCCAGCTTGTGGCCACATTTGTCACCTAAACTCCCACCCCTGCAGAGTGCACACAGGCCTGGCACATACCAGGTGACAATCTATGATGACAAAGAGACAGTCAACTGTCACAACCTTACCACCCTGAGAAGGTTGCCATGGAAGTGCCACATTGTGTGCATCCCTATCTACTTAAACATAAGCAATCCTGTGTGACCAAAAGGCACACATGCAAGGTGTTCATCACACAGACCTGCAAAACAGGCCATGACTATCACTGGTATGTCACCCAAACCCTCCCAAACCACAACATGACATGGCAAGCAATAGCTATAGACCAACACAGTACCAACAAGGTACACATTGACATGTGAAAAATGTAAAGTGGCATCAGACAATGATACCTGACATGGAATCAGATGAAATGACTGACCAACAACCTCCCACCCAAAAGAAGTCATACCCAAATGCATTCCAACAGTTGTAGTTGTAACATAACAATGAATGCCTGTCTACATGCACTTTGTGCATTGCAAAATCAACACTGCAGCTTCTGTGTGCCGTGCCCACCTGCTGCAACACACTGCTCAGCGCACAGCATAGTGAACAGGCATTGTGTGTGACGCACACCCTGAGCATCACATCTAAGCGACAAACTACATCAAAAAGCAAATTACGCATGTACAGGATCCACAATTGGTCATAGATCGTGTGCTGCAGGGACACAGTGGGTACCAGAAGGCAAACAGAGTGTACATGTGGACATGGAAGTGTGGTTGTATATGTAGTGGATCATAGTGCGAGTGCGTGGGTCAGTAGGGACATGCACTCAATATATGCATGTGCAATCAAGTGACCATCAGTTTCCTCTACACATCACATGTGAACATTCACCATGTGTACACCCCATCATGTCAAGCCACAACTATTCCCTCACACCTGAAAGGTAAACACAACACGTGAACAGGCATTGATCAGCAGAATACATCATGTACATAGGATACCGCAATTAGAATGTCAGGGTGCGCATCACACTGTAGGGCAAGGCAACTGTCAACAACAAAACACCCCCCCTCCCTCACAAATCACCATGACCCACTGAACAACTGCACCTGGGTCATGTAGCCTTCATCCTTGATTTTCACCTGGCCACAGGATCACCCTTCCCCTTTGTCACCATCTCCCACCTTGTGTGCAAAAAGCGTCCAGCACCCTCAGAGGCCACCTTGACTTGCAAAAACACCACATTAAAGAGAACTCAAAGCAGGCCAACACAGAAGCCAAGCAAAAAGCCTGCAGGCAGCAAAACAAACCAGAAGAGCCTCCAGTAGATGACTTGAAGTAGCAGTACGTCACAAAGCCCAAGTACTACCACAATGACGGAACAACCAAGGTAGCACAGTAAAACAATGTCACAACAGGATGTGTACCATGTGTGGTACATAACACAGAATGATGCACCACAAACCTATGTGTACTGTCACAGCTCCCGTGTACAGGCGCAGGAGTGGCACGAACCAACCACCCCCACCGTGGTCTGGGTGCCTGCAAGGTCAAACTCACACAGGCCTCTGAGACCCTGGTGGGGAAGGAGGGTCAGGGATATGCAGTCAGGACAGGCATTGCTATACCGGATTACCAGAATGCGGGGTAGGAGTCCCTGTGAGCTGCTTCTTTCCATGTCTCGCAATGCTGCATGGCTAATACAAGTACCTCAATGGACAATGGTGGACCGGCGGGTATGTGCCACTGCCCCTGCAGGTGCCCCAGACAACTTTCCCATCAACTAGCCATTAGTCCACCAACACATCTCAGCTGTATTGTGCGCTTCAACACCAATATTTGTCCAAGCTCACCGTCAGTGCTGCTACTAAACATGCATGTGCAACTGGCCTGGTGGAATGTTTGCTGTATTGTGGCCCCCTTGTGCTGCTCACCTTGCCTGGAGTCCCTTGAAACACGTCAGCTGTTTTTGGATGTATGAGCGCAATCCCTGTGCCTCTGCTTGCACACACATGCACATGTCGGCACCACCAAACGTGTCCAGCTTCCAAAACGTCCAATGGCCCATGTCTGCTGGCAAAGGTGGTCTGGAGGCTCATCCCCCTGCAGAAAGGGCATGAAACACAAGATTAATGCATTAAATTCATCTGTTTGTGTCTCTTCAGGCATTTAATGACTGGACCATGTCAGAGACGTACATCAGAAATCACACTATCAGTCCGTCTTTAACAGGCAAAGTGTGGAACACACTATCTACGGCATGAATTGCAACAAGCACATGTACAGTAAAGATAAGAAACATACTACACAATGCATAGCAATGAATGTACACATGAATCATGAAACCCCCCATCTAGCGAAAGAAGAACAGTGGTCAATTACAACCCTATCATCCTCACTAGGGGTGTTAACACAAGTCTGACAGCAGCAGACATGCCACAGATATGACAGTCCAAAGCCCTTGTGTAATAGGCTGTTACACCGAACCATCCTTGCGAGCCCATGGATAAGCGAAGCAGGAGTGGCATATGTGAGTCAAGGACCCCAAGCTGCAAACGCATACACAAGACAAGCTTGAAGGGCCCAGCTGGAACAGACAGTGGATGCTTTCAAAAGCCACAAAGCACCACACCGTCACATGAAAGTACAATAGACAAGCAATTTTAAACTATATTAACTAATTACACTAACTATGAAAAACCTACATTACCTAATTAAACTAACTATCAAATAGAAACTTAACTAACTAAACTAAAAGAAAAATCAAAAATGGCCACATACGACCCGGGGGGGGGGGGGGGCACCCAGGAGGGGGGAGGTACAGGATGCTGCTCAAGACCCACATGCAATGATGTTGAGGAAAAAAAAAAACTCCATGGGCTCAACGCCTGCACAGCCCGACCTATGTGGGAGATAGATTGTCGTCCGAGTCTGGCTCTTCCTGGAAAGGAGGACGTGACACAGGAGCCTGACCACGCCTAGCCGCAGCTTGCCCCTTGTCGGCAGCAAGTCTGCCGACGGGTGAGACTGGTTCTGTGCGGCGATCACACGTAGGTCTGCATGCAGGACCTCACGTGATACGCGTGCTTCCTCTTGCAAGGTAACACGTGTAACACGGAGTTCCTCCTTCAAGGCCTGGCTGGACAACTGTTGCACCTCCCGGCAAGCATGTAGCTCAGCCAAGATGGTACGCTCAAGCTGCGCAAACCTCTCCTCTGCCCGCTCCCTCTGGGACATCATAAGGACACCCAGAGTGGATCTGAGGGAAGCATACTCCTCCCTCAGGGCCTCCATGTCTGCCTCTGCGTGAGCAGCGATTGCTCGACGCAAAGACACCATCTCAGCCTGGCATGCCCTGTCTGAGGCCGCCATGCCCAGACTGAGCGATCGGACCGTGGACTGTGCCGCCTGACGCTGGTGAAGCCCCTGCCTAGCAGGGGGGCCACACGCTCCATGCTCACAGCGATGTTCACCATTGCTGCCCCCTGGCGTTCAGAATTGGCAGTTATGTCTTGCTCCCACTCAGTATACAGCGGTTGCACGCGGCGACCGCATTCCTGGGCTTGACCACTGCGGGACTCAAGGACTGGGTGTCCTCGTTGTGTTGGCACCGCCCGTGGCTGCATGACTACATGCCCCTGTCGACGTGATGGACAAGGCACATAAGTGACTGGTGTGGAGGGTGACCCTGCGTCCCGATACACCACAGGCAGAGGTTCCAAGACTGTCTGACCCCTCAGTGCAGTTGTTGCAGACAGAGGAGTGCCCACATCAGAAACACTCACCCCTGACATATGGACCTGATGCTCTTCCAACTCGACATGGACGTCAGAGTGGTCATCAGGGCTGGACTCATTGCCAGCCAGAGACAAGATGGACTGTAGCACATGTGGGTTTTCGTGGCCTACCACCCCACGACCCCCACTTGTGCTGGGTTGCTGTAGTGATAACAACCCTGTGCCTGGCATGACAACACCATCCTCTGGCTCCATTGCGTCATCATCTGAAAAGGAGAGAGAAAAAAGGTCACTACACATGTTAGAAGCACACAACACACACACACACAGACATCACACAGACACCATACACATCAAGCAGACATGTCACACACAAAAGAGAACCTACCATGCATGCTGGGTCAACTTGACATTGCTTCTGTGATTAGGAATGTAGAATGGTGTCCTTTTGCACAGAAGTGGGTCGATTCAGTGCAGCAAATGTGTACGTTACCCACTATCTACATGTACAAGTACTTCATGATGTGTATCTGAAAATGTGAAGGCAGTGCAAGGTCAACTTCAGCTATCACGTGCAATGTGAATTCAATGGCTAGCATGTCTACAAGCAAACATGGACATGGGAAGGCTGATGAAATGCCAAGCAATGTAGGTCCCCCCTGACTCGTACTACAATGATCATCCAGTCAAGGACACATAGGGGCATGAGTGGAATACACATGGAGCATGAATGGGCACTCATGTCCCTTCGGGGCATTTTACCTCTGCACAGTCCAAGTGAGACACCCTGCATCAAGTACAAAGGATGTACCACACAGCATATTTCTGGCAGATTGGCTGCTGGAAGTTAGCATGTACACAGGACGCATCAACAGGGAAGTACTCAACGGCAAAATTGAAGCATACCAGTGCTATGGTGGAATTGGGGTGCAGAGGGGGGGTGGAGGGGCAAGGGAGCATGCCTACATGGAGTACCCGCATGCAGGCAGAGGACACATGCATGTCAGTCATGCTATGACATAGTCCGTGGGCTGAGAGGAAGGTCACCCCATGCTACATGCAGAAGGGCCAGTGAGCTGGAACCTGGACTTGAGGGGCATCCTGGTGACCAGCATGTGAGTAGGGTGCAATAGTGGTGATGCGGACAGTCCCCGCCCGCTCCACATGTCCACCATCCAGCAGAGCAGACATACATCAGGGATGCATTGCATTACCTGCACATCAGAACCATGTACACGTGACATGTAGTGGCAGTCATGCACAGCACATCACACCAGTAAAACACACATGTCCACAACAAACACGCAGCAACACTCACTGGACTGGGCATCACCGATTCAGAGGGTATGAACTCTGCAACAAGTGACTCATGCAGAGTGAGGTCTTCCTCAGGTGCAGGCCCACTGCCAGTCATTAGAGTCAAGTTGTAATTTGAGGCACGCTTAGCCTTAGCGCTGCTTTTGAGGTCATTCCAACGCTTTTTGCACTCTTGCGCCGTGTGCAGCTCATGGCCGAATGCACTCACATGTTCCACAACTTGCTTCCAGTGGGTATCATGGTGGGCAGCCATAGTCTGACAATTAGGACCCACTAGCATGTTACAGCTGTGGTCCGGCATGTAGTCCACGAGGTAGTCCAGTTCCTGGTTGCAGAAAGGCTTCTTCCTCGACATGCAGGAGGTTGTGGCTGTGTGTGGGGTCCCAGCCTGTGCTGCAGGTGCAACCTTCCTCCTTTTGGATTGTGGCGCGGACCCTGGCTGGCAAATGCCACCCTGATCACTATGGCCAGTAGCACCGGTGGATTGAGCCAAGGGAGTGGCAGGTGGAGGCACGACCAAAGGCCTGACTTGCATCAGTGGCAGCTGGGTGCCCTCTAATGGACCCTGCGTAGCAACATCCGCTGTGGCAGGGTCATTGACCGCGACTGTCCTGGTTGGCAGACTCACAATCGGGGTGTTGTTGGCTGCATCTGCCCCTGCACTTGCCAAAACCTGGCTGTTCGGGGCAGCAGATGACCTTACTGCCCCAGGGACACGTGTCTTGGTCAGGGCATCCCTGTGTGCACCTACGGTTTCCCTCCTGGCCAGTTGGAAATCTTCCAAGGACTCTTCAAGTGCCAACGCAGCCTGCGCTGGCAGATCCTGAGCCTGGGTGGTGGTGCCCACAGCTGCACCTGCAGCTACCACTACCCTTGGGCCCGTGGCAGTCGATGAAACCGATTGCCGGGTCACACGGGCACCAGTGCCAGATGCAGAAGCTGCATCTCACGGAACCACAGGGGGTGGTGGCATGACTGCACCGACACATGGCACGACATCATGCTCAAGTGGTGCACCCCTGTCTCTTCCCCCTCTGCGGCCACCCTGGATGCCCTGGAGTGCCCCTACTCCCTGGTCACCCTGGCCACATCCCTGACCACACCCGCCACGAGGAGGACGCCCAGCTGAGGTGCACCTCTCCTTTGGTGGCCTCCCAACCATGGCACAGATGGAGTAGTGCCGGCAGAGATGGAGGAGTGCCAATGGGAGGTGTACACCACAATTGTCCTGGGCAATTGGGGTGAAGGGGGTGGGATGCAAGATGTTAACAGCCCCCCTGCACTTGCAAGGCTGTATGTGACCCCGGTGATGTAGTGACGGGTCACACAACGCTCAGGCACCCCAAAACTGCAGTAAAACCGTGCACACAACCCTGCAGCCTACGTGTGTTGAATCAACCTCCCGCAGTACACGGTGGCACCCAGTAACACCGAAAATGCGTACGTGTGGGACACGCAGGCTACTATGACCTCGAAAACGGGTGCGATACACAGGGGCACCCGCAGTGGGAAAATACCGTGCGCGACTCACCGTCTGACTAGCGTGATAATGAAAAACACGCATAGCCAATACCCCCGCCAAAAGAAGAGATACGTCCTTTATCCACTGTGAAGTTGTGATGGCGTGCGAAACAACACAAAGTAGCAACACACGTCGGTCTCCACGAAAGGCAGGTACAGCGAACTGCTGGCCCTGCTCACCTTTAACCCGTGCTGAGGGAAACACCCGTGCACGTCGTGCGTAGCCCCTTTCCCCGGATTACACGCATTCACACGCAGACGTGCAGTTTTTTCACGCGCGCGCTGAACCACTATGCCCACGTCACGAGGGAAATGCCCGTGCGCGCTACGTTACAGACGCGCTTATGCTCTAAGGGCCTTTCCTCGAATTACACGCTGACGTGCAATTTTTTCACGTGCCAAATCACTCCGTATCAAGCTGGCCACGTGAAAACACACGGAAGACCACGCTCCTGCCCAAAAGGCCATTTTCCTGCCCCCCAAGAGCCCCGAGCACACTCCCACCAGCCATCTGCTGCTGCCTGCCTGCCTGCTGCCCACGTGCCCTGCTATTTGGTGCCTGCACGTTAGCCATCTGCAGGGGTCCAGTTGCTGTGTCCACCCCTGCTGGAACAGAAGATTCCCGACTGGGATACCATCGTTCCACATCCTAGCCCCAGGACCCAGTTGCCCACCCACGCCTGCCTCGGGGGTCGCCATGTCGGGGCAAACACCATCTGAGACCACTGCCAACCCCCAGTCAGAGAGGCAGAGGGCCACCACTTCAGTGAGAAGGAAGTTGGTGTCCTCTTCAGAACATCACGCGCCAACAAGGAAGGACGGTCGAGGATCTGGGAGGATGCAGTGGTTGCCATCAACGCGGAGGGGGTGGCAACCCGCAACATCAAGCACATCAAGAAGCGCTGGGAGGACTTGAGGTCCAGGACCCTCTACAAGGCCCGGCGCCTCGCGGAGGAGGGCTGGGGCAGCATGAACAACATCCAGATGAGGGTCCTGGAACACGTAGGCCCAGCGCTCCACGCCAGATCCTTCGGAGGCAGACCCATCTGGAGTTGAGCGGTAAGTGGCCAAGCATTGCTGTGTGAGACAGGGCATGTTGCAGTGTGCTGGTAGTCTGATACTTGCCTGTATGTGTGACATAGGCCATGTATGGATGCATGTGTGCAAGGACATCATGGTCATGCATGTGAGACCAGTAATGTGTGAACCACATGGATGGTGCATGTGTTCCAATGCAACATGGGGAGCTGTATGCGGAATGCACACATGAAAGCATGCCAGTCTCTGTTCTTGGACATGGAGGGGGTGTGAGGGATGGGTGCTGCGGTCATGTACATGTATGGTGCACATGTGTGTGTGTCTTAGAAGTGTGTGTGTGACTGTGAAATGCCATGGATGCATGGCATATGTCCGTGATGATGTGTAGATTCACTCATGCAGTGCCGTCACCGTTGTATCCAGTGTGTCTATCCACTGTGTCTGTGGTGTACAAGCCATGATGCATGACCCTCCGGTGATGTGTGTGCATGGGATCAGTGTGAGCCATGATGCATGTGAGTTTGAAGGCAACATTTTGGTTAACAGGGGCCCTTGTACATGGGTGCTGATGTTGATTGCAGGCGTCGGGATGTTTATGCATGTGTGTTGCGTGCATTCACCCATGCGTTGTGGAGGGACAGGATGGAAGTGACATTTGACAGTGCCAATCATGTGTTATTGCTTCCTGTCTAGGGGAATATTGTACTGTACCCTGATGCTTGTGTTCTATGTCTCCCTCTACGCAGCGTCAAGTGAAGAAGAGGGTGGAGACGGCGCTGTGGAGCCAAGCGGTGGGGATGCCTCCACGGGGCGGCGACGCAAGGCCCAGCCACCCTTCCAGGAATTGCCATCATCCGGGAGCGAGGGGGCTGGTGCCGCGTCTGCCACTAGAGCTGTAGCGGAAGGGCCGGGTGAGCCCCCACAGGGGCTTGCAATGGCGGAAGACGGTGTGGAGACATCCAGGTTGGTGGTCTCCACAGAGGAGGAGGAGCCCGCTACTGAGCCGCACATGGGGCCTGGTGGGGGTAGTACCACTGGTACAAGTGGTGCAGTGTAGGGCCAGGGTCAGGAGGCAGCACAGGTCACCGCAAAGGGGTCTGTGCATGTCGCTGTCCTTGACCCTGTGACTGCACCACCATGCACCAGCAGGGATGCCCCGTCCCAGGCCCGTCTGCAGGTAGGGTGGAGTGCCACATCATCTGCCTCTCCACTACCTGCGGACGAGGGGTCCCACGACCTTATGGGCTCCGTCCCGGTTGGTGTCGCGTTGCGCACGCGTGACATTCGTGATGACGTGCGTGCTTCATCACGAAGTGCAGCGTCAGTGGGTTCCTACATGTTCCTACATGTGTTGCGAACTCTGGCGGACCTCTCCTCCTCTGTGGAGACTATGCGCCAGTCGTTCTCCCTGCCGTCTTCTGGCCCAGATTCCACCAGGGCCCCCTGTGGACCAGGCCTGACCAACACAGCCAGCTTGGTGGATATCCCATTCCTGCCACAGTTGGGAGTCGGCGGTCCAGCAGGGGTGGACACCCCAACAACTGGAGACCAGCAGATGGAGGATGTGCAGGCATCGGACAGGGCACATGGACAGCAGCAACAGCAGCAGGCTCTAGGTGGGAGCAATGATGGTTCGGGCCCATCGACATCAGAGGGGCAGGCATCGGCCAGAGGGCAGGAGGACCCTGGAATGGGTGTGTCTTCCGTGTGGCTGCTGTTGGGCCAGCGTATGGATGCAGAGCGGCGGCGGGCAGAAGAGGCGCGGCTCACCATGGTCAGGGCGGAGTTCTCCATGCGTCGGGTATTGAGGCGGGCAGAGTGCCTCGAGGCAACTCGCAGGGAGTTGGAACAGGCCATGAGTGCATCCCTGCAAGACCTCAGGGCCAGGGCAGAGTCCCGCCTCTGGGACATCGACATGGAGTTCGATGATCCCTGGCCCGGGACATCACAGAGTGAGCCGCTGGACTCGCCCGCCACCATTGTACATAGTTAGATAGTGTTAGGTTTCCTTTGTTTTTCTTTTAATTTGGAGTTAATGGACATTGCTCCACTTCGTGTGTGTATAGTTTTTTCGTCATAGGACTTTTTTGTAGGTTTCCTTTTGTTTGTAGATCATGGACCATTTGGACTTACATTGTATATAGTTGCAGACTTGTACATACTTTCTTTTTCTATATTCCCATGGATCAATGGTTATTTTTTTATTTGGATTATGTTTTTATTATGGACATTGGCAATGGACCACTTTTTTATTGTACATGATTTTTCTTTTTTTTTTAACTTCATTGGATTTACAATATTTTTTTCCAACATCGGTCATTGTACATTGATTTTCATTTTACTATTCCTCAAAGTCAGTTCATTATGTTTTTAATACAATTTTTATAACTTCTGAATTGGTGTTGTGTTCTGCCATTGGTTTTGTGCATGTCTCATTGAACATTTCCTCAGTCACGTGTTGCCACTGTGTGGCTACGTTGTGCATTCCTGCATGGGCATGGTGGTTCATTTAGACTATCATGGCATGGGTAATTTGGGAGTGGGTTCTGTGGATGGTTGCATGCTTGGATTGGGAGTCAAGGGGGATTAGGGTTGGCTTTAGGGACATGGGTCTGTTTTGTTGGGACATGTTGTTTGTTTGGACATGAGTCGGGGCCTGCTGGCAGGTGCCCGTCAATTCTGGGGGGTGGGGGTGCTGGGGGACATGAGTCGGGACCTGCTGGCAGGTGCCCCTCACTGCTGGGTGGGTGGGGTTGCTGGGGGACGTGAGTCGGGGCCTGCTGGCAGGTGCCCCTCACTGCTGGGTGGGTGGGGGTGCTGGTGGACCTGAGTCGGGGCCTGCCGGCAGGTGCCCCTCACTGCTGGGGGGTGAGGGTGCTGGGGGACAGAGTCGGGGCCTGCTGGCTGGTGCCCCTCACTGCTGGGTGGGTGGGGGTGCTGGGAACATGAGTCAGGGTCTGAAGCTCACTGCTGGGTGGGTGGGGGTGCTGGGGGACATGAGTCGGGGCCTGCTGGCAGGTGCCCGTCAATGCTGGGTCGGTGGGGCTGCTGGGGGACATGAGTTGGTGATCACTAGTGGAAGGTGACATGTGGGCTGGCTGGGATACATGCCCATGGTGGATGGGCTGCCTGCGGGACATGACCAGGGGTGCAGGGTAGTCCCCTGTGATGTGGGTTGCCTGTAGGGGCCGTGGAGGGGTTAGAGGGCATACCTGGGAGGACCCACATTGCCAATTCACGTGTGGGACTCCCCGCGCACCCCACTGGATACACGTACCCCGCTCTGACAGCGAAATCGTGTGTGATTCTGTGAATCTTCCCGCGCACCCCCGAAATCCACGTACCCCGCTTGCACAGGCTCAATCGCGTGTGGAGCTCCCTGCGCATCCCCAGTAATACATGTACCCTGCTCGCACAGGGCCAATTGCGTGTGAAACTTCCTGCGCACCCCCGAAATACATGTACCCCGCTCGCACAGGGCCAATCGCGTGTGAAACTTCCCGCGCACCCCCGAAATACATGTACACTGCTCGCACAGGGCCAATCGGGTGTGAAACTTCCTGCGCACCCCCGAAATACACGTACCCCGCTCGCACAGGCCCAATCGCATGTGATTCTTCCTGCGCACCCCAGTAATACACGTACCCCACTCGCAAACAGCCAATCGCGTGTGAAACTACCAGCGCAGTGGGGTACATGTATTGAGAGGGGTGCGCGGGGAGTTTTACAGGCGTTTTTGTGGTTGGGGGCCTGTGCGCCATGTACGGGATTTGTGCGCTGTCCATGGCGCACGGGGAGGGGTTGGGGGTGTAACTGGCGCTGCTGCAGGGTTGCTGCGCCACTCTGCAACACGGCTGGTTATGGATGTTCAAATCCATGAATACGCTGTGCGCGGAAATGGATTTTGGCACACGCGGCTGATGCACTTGTGTATAGGCGCGTTACAAATGCCATATCATATCATATCACTGTGCGCCAGCCGCGTGCGCCACTTGTGCGCTGGATTCTATGAATTACCCCGTTAGTCTTTTGAGACTCTGAACTGTGTGAAAGGCATAAAGCACCATGTTATTTGCAGCGCCAGCTGCCTGGGTCAGGTGCATGCTGCCAGCTAGCCAGTCAGTCACAGTCCCACAGAGTCCAGTAGTTCTATCACTATGCAGATCACATTACGTAGGGGTCAATCAGAATGACGCGTAACGTGTAAGTTAGTAAAGTTACGCTACTCATATTACGTGATGTGTGGCCCGCAGTGCCGTGTAACCAAGCTCCAGAACCAAGTTGATTCAAACGGACCAACCAATACAAGGTTAAGTGAGTGATGAGGAGGTGCCACAGTTTAGTTAGTCTTATTGTGACTAGACCTGTTACTCCCTTAGTCTGACTCGAGTCTTCGCGCCTGCCCTGAATCCTATGGTCGCCACTGTCGCCCCGGCCCGCATAGAGAGTCTGGGCTGGCGCCTTCCCATCTGAACCCTGTCTACCCTCTTGTAGGGATACACCCTGTGCACCGGCTCAGAGTCGGACCCTCTAGCTCTGCTCAACTCACACCACCATTACTTGGGTCCAGTCCAGCGCGCTGCTGCTGGTCATACAATCCACGCACCCGGTGGGCAGCGGTTAAGGGAAAGGCTACGAGTAGGCTGCGCAGATACAGCTACAAGTCCAAGATCTCGTTACTTTACTTTAACTGTAAGTGATGTACGTACGTGTAAGGGCCTTTGTTTGTTATGTGAGACATTTCAATGGCTCGCTGCCCGCAGCTGCAGCAAAGCGTTGCGGAGCAAGGGAATCAATGGGCCATGAGTATCACAGCACTACGGGGGGCATCATTGTTGAAAGTAGGCTTTCTAACTTCTGGGCACAGTATTGTTATGTGCATTTTACACTTTAAAGCAAAAGAAAAGTAATTTCCAAATTCGAAAATGCTGCTTGCATTCAGTAGTTCTTCGTTTTCTTTGAAATGTCTTTTTTTGTTTGACTACAACACAAATATTCTGTAATTTGAGTGCACATGCCCCTTACTTTGTGTTTTCTCACAGATTATATTTATAAAGATATTATATAATGCTTGTCAAACTGGTTAATCACAAATGCTGCATTTGTGCTGGTGCCAACTTTTGATTTTCACTACAGGGGCAGAACATTTCCTTTGAGCCGAGTCAAACTGCCAGTGCCAGCTCTGCCTCCTCCAACCTCCACCCACACCCCGGCCCTTGTGTGATCCCCCTTCAAATGTGTTCCATTTCCAGCACTGGGTAGCACCTCAATCAGGCCAGCCTATGTATTTCATAAGGAAGGGAGAGTGTTCTCCTGGCTATCTTGCTTTAGTAGTTCCAAGGATAGTTCTAACACACTGGTTGTTGCGATACAGTTTTCGCTTTTATTTGTGCAAGTGATGGGTTGTTCTACATTCAGTTGGTATACATCTAGTACATCTGGTGCAATTAGGCCCCCTGGTTGTCAGCCGACACGTGTTTCGACCCGTGGGTCTTTATCAAGGCTGATTCAAAATCATGTGAAGTGCGCAATTGGTGCAATGGATGTGACATACATTGGGCCTCATTCCGAGTATGGCGGTAAGGGATAGCGGCCACCGCTAACGAGAGCGGTGGCGGTAATCCCTTACCGCCATACTCCGAGTTCCCTTTGCGCCATGGAGGTTTTAACACCTGCTTTTAGCAGGTGTTAAAAACCATGGCGCTAAGGGACCTTGATGTTAATTACGCCACCGTAATTTACGGTGGCGTAATTAACGCCTTCCCCACTCCCATTATGCCCTATGGGGCAAAAATGGGAATGGGGAAGGGTAAATGGGGATTGGGGAATTACCGCCCCGCCACCCTTGGAATGGGGCGGTAATTCCGCCATCCACCAAGGCGCTGCCGGTCCGGGTACGGCGTCAACCAAAGCGTTAATAGCGCCATTGGTTAGCGCCGTACTCGGAATGAGGCCCATTGTTTGATGAGTGCACAGTGAGTGGTGTTTGGGTGAGGTAAAGCGTTGATAAGGCAATACATTATAATTTAGACACATAAGTTGTGTGCAATGCAGATCATTTAGAAGCAGAAGGAAAAAGAGGAAGCACAGAGAGAAGTCTGGTTGGTACTAAGTCGGTAGAGTTGGAGGGTAGAGGCCTCTTACCTATTGTTTGCAATCTGTTGCCCCCTGTGGGGTCCTGGTGCGTCGTGATGGGTGGCTGTCCTGTGAATCTCATCAGCTTTGATAAAACTCAAGGCTGAACTCAAAAACTCAAAAATACAGAAAGGAGTGGGAATCCAACCCTAAACCCTGAATTCAAAGGCTGGTTGTAGCCATTTATTGGAGATGATACACAGGCATAATGCCTGTATTGTAAGGCTGGTTTCTAGGCCAATCCTAGTGATGTAAAAAACACATGACAACTCAAAAATATACACAAAATGCAGAGCCTTACAGTTCCACCCAAAACAAGCTGTCATGTATGGTTAAAGATATTGGGCCTCATTACGAGTCTGGCGGCAGCCATAGAGCTATCCGCTCCATGGCTGCCGCCAAACCGGGCTCCTTTACCGGGTTCCCAGAATGGGGAATTACCGGGCCATTCTGAGTATGGAGGGCCCGGTAATTCCTCCCTCTGGGAACCCGGGCCCGGACCTTCCCCATCTGAGCCCCCATAGGGCTCAATGGGAATGGGAGAGGGAGCAAACAACGAGCCGATTATGAGCGAGCCGTTGTTTGCTCCCTCTTCCCCACGCAGGAGCAGGTAACGACGCCTGGTTTGACCAGGCGTTCCTTACCGGGTCCCGTGAGGGAAGCTTGTAATCGTGCGGAATGGTGTTAACAGGTCCGCACCCATTAGCGGGACCTGTTAACGCATTCCGCACAGGCCATAATGAGGCCCATTGACTCTGCAAGAAAGGCTTAGGCCACAATGATATGATATGGCATTTATATTGCACCTGAACACAAGTGTTTCTGGACGTGACAAGACAAGGAGGGGTAAACAGAGGGAGGACAAGACAAACGATCTTATTAGGCCTTGTGTCATTCAGATTGTGCAAGTGCAGGGAAGTGGGAGTGGAGAAGTGCCAAGGGAGCTGGGGGTGGGGAGAATTGCAGTTAAATCAATAAGTGCAGCCTGCGCGTGGCTCCTAAGTGCAGATTGAATGGACTGTAGGGTTGCAGATACAGACCATAAGTGCTGGGGGAGCCCAGAGGCAATGCAAGGGCAACTGGACATGCAGGAGCTTGGGCCTGAGTTCAGAGGGTATCCAGGTGATCAGTGCATGGAGAAGTCAGGACATCAGCATGGGAGAGGAAGAGAGAAAGCAGAAGCAAAAAGAAAGGTCTTTAGTTGCTTCCAGAATCGGACATGGTTCTGCTCAAGTTTGAGAGAGGCAGGGAGGCTGTTCCAGAGGGAGGCTGCAGTGGAAGAGAAAGATCAGCCCCCAAAGCTCTGCTTGGAATATCGCCTGACCCTCAGAGAGTTGGAAGTGGATGAGCGGAGAGCATCAGCTATTGCTGAACACTGTTCCATGCTGCAATGTGATCACTCTGGAGAAGCGTGTAGAGCTGCATCTCAGACACTGCTGCTGCCAACTTCAAAATGCACAGGACAAAGTGCACAGAAATGATTCATCTTGTTCTAGCACCATACTTTCAGAAAATGTTGCTCGTAGATATGGGTAAGCAGCGTTCCAGCCTCCTCCTCGATGAGTCCACGGATGTAAGTGTTTCCAAGTACCTGGGGGTTGTGATAAGGTACTTTAGTAACACCAAGCAGACAATTGCATCAACATTTCTGGGGCATGATGAGTTGGAGGGCGGAGATGCCAAATCCATAGCTTGTGCTGTTGTGAGTTTCCTCGAGAAGTGTTGTCATAAAAAAGAGAGACTCCTGGGGATAGTGACTGACAATGTCTCTATTATGACTGGGATTAACAATGGGGTCCAAAAAGTGCTGAAGGGGGTGTATGGCCTCAAAGATCTGGTCCTTATTCGCTGTGTGTGCCACACTCTGCCACTTGCTGTAAGTCTTGCATCCAATGACACAATTCCCGGTAGTGTGGAGTTCTTGGCACAAGAGACTTATAACTGGTTTTCAGTGTCTCCAAAGCGCAGGGAGGCCTACACAGCCATATATGAGACCATCAACTGTGGGGAGAAACCTTTACAGATAACCAAGGTATGTTCCACACAATGGCTCTCCATTGAACCCGCGGTTTCACACATTTTGGAACAGTGGGAAGAGCTTAGGCTGCATTTTGCAGTCACCAAGTCCAGTGAACACTGCTATATGGCTGAGGTTTTATACTCCATGTACAGTGATCCTCAATACATATTGTACCTGACTTTTTTAAGTCCGTGCTGGGTGAGGTACAGTTGGCCATTAAGGCTGTTGAGCGAGAGCAGGTAGATCCTCTTAAGCTGCTTGTTTAGCCTGATCAAGTCTGTGAGCAGCAGAGTGCTGAATCCACTGGAACATGTGGATGTACTTAAAGGGCCAATACATGGATACATCAGTCCCAAACTGTGCCCTTGTTACCTTTATGAGTCAAAAACAGCTGAGCTCCACCTTGCGCCTGAGGATGAAAACAATGTCCGAAAGCGGTGTGTATCCTTCTCCATCTCCCTCACTAATGAGTTGAGGGTGAGGTTGCCGGACAATATGCCGTACATGTCCGTTTTCAATGTGCAGGAAACTCTAAAGCACAATAGTAGCCCCGGAGAAACAGAACAAGTAGCCAATCTCCTTGGTTACTCCCCGGCAGAGATAGACAAGATTGTCCAGCAATGGAGGTCCACACATCTTAGTAAATGGAATGAGACAAACATCTGGAGTGCGATCTGGAAGTTCAGGGATGCAGCTGATATCAACCTGTTTCAAGAACTTGCCATGGCTGCTGTGTCCGTGTTGTCCTTGCCACACTTGAATGCTGAAGTCGAGAGAGTGTTCAGCCAGATGAGCGTGGTAAAAGCAAACTTAGAAATGATATGGACTGAAGCTGTCTGGTGAGGCTTGCTATGAGCACCAGCTGCCGGATCATGTTTTGCACCTTTTTGACACATGAGCTGCTTAAGTCAGCTCCCTTCATTGCTGAACCTGTCATAGAGAGCCTTGACCAAAATGACGATGACCCACTCTTTCTGTCAGCCAGCACAGCGTGTGTGTGTGTGTGTGTGTGCGGAGGAGGATCTGGAAAAAAAACAATGAACCTGAATTAGGGACAGACTACTTAAAGTTACCATCATTTTCTCACATTGCCATTGACAGTTTTTTCTATTGTCCCTTTTTGGTCGATTTAGATTGTTAATAACTTAGTGTAGATTGTATACAAAAAAAATGTTATGGTTAAAAATGTTCATGTTTTACTGTGACTTGTTGAGTGCTCCTATGCGGACCTAAGGTTAAAAACCAAACCAAACTCAAGAAAAAAAAATAAAAAATGTAAAATAACATAATAAAATAAAAAGTAACTCCGCCACTGTGTCTCTTTTGGGTCACTTTTGCCAGTCCCAAGCCCGGATAAGGAGAAGAGTTGAAATTGTGGCATAAAAAAAAACTGAATTGTCATAAGGAAGTTCATTTGTTGTTCTAAACATATTTAGGGTGTTTTGTACTTTATTTCTATCTCCTCCATGACGTTGTTCCTCTCTACTACACCGTCCATCTCCGAACTTGCACGGCCAATTATGCAAATTAGGCAATGACGTTATTTAGCTACTTCTGGCGACTTTTAGGGCAGCCAATAGCTACTTTCCTTATTGAGGAGTTGGCAACACTGGGGAAGCGGTGCGTAGGGTTCAAACATCTCAAAGTTTCCCTGAATGGTTTTATGTCTGAAAGCTGAGCTCTTGAGAGTGGCACTCCCAGACCCAAACTGAAGCCATCTAGCAAACAAATCCAAGATATCTTGAGGCTCGCTGGATGGAAGATATCAGCTCTTAGCCAGACACCAAGCCAAAAAGTACACACAGTGATTGCTGTACACTTTTAGGGTGGCCCAGCAGCGGAACTGTTGTGCCACTAAGCAGCAATTGTCCATGAAACCCTGAAGAGCTAATCCCTCCCTTTCAGTAGTCATGCTGAAAGGCCAACTCTGAGAAGGGATCTGCATGGCAGGATCAGCCATGTCTAGGGGTTCAGCAAAATGAGGAGAGCCACTCCAGAGCCAGAGGCAGCTGAATAAGGCAAAGCAAACAAGCTGTTCTGCACCGCTGGGAACTACTGGAAGCACCATAACACAATACTTCTTGGTCCGGAGCAAGTCCTGGGGGATCAGCGGAATCGGAGGAAAAGCAAAGAGAAAACACTGTGGCAAAGACAATGATAAGACCTTTACTACTAAAGTCTGCAGTTCCCAGCACCTTGAAGAATACAGTAACCACGCTTGGAGTGTCAGGCAAAGGCACAGGTGGGTGGTCCAAGACAGGTGCAGCCCGGGGTGCAGCTCAGCGACGAGCTTCACGATGACAGCTACCAAAAGAACATCCCAAGGATAGAACTCTGCGGTGCCTTACAGTCATTGCACCTCTTACCTTTCTCACCCTTGACCGCTGCTGCACCAGTCTGCTATGAGTCTCAGCTGTGGTGCCCGGTCGGAGGAAAGGGGCAAGGAATGATGAAGGATAAGCATTGGCTACCTTAACACCCCCTATACATACATAAACAGTTCTATAAACAGAACTTATAACTGTATGACATGAGATGAAGGTGGCACTCAAAAGCAAAAACAATACATCCAAGTATTTTGGTGCCATCTATTTTGTAAGTCTGGCGGGGGTGGGGGGCTAGATGTGGTGCTAGGGACACAAGCATTGGGGGCACCAGATTTGTTTGGTCTTTCTCTCAAAACACTAGACCCATGTCACATAGGGGACACCAGCTCCCAGAATGCACTGAGGTGGGTAGGAGGGCACATACAAGGGATAACTTGTACAATAAGCTTTGCTTCACTGCTTCTGGTAGTTCAGCGCCAAGATGCCTTCTGGCAAACGTTGCTCTTTGCAATCTCGGCTAACGTAACATACCATATCATAACATACCATACCATACCATACAATACCATAACATACTTCCTGGGAAACTTGATGTACATGATCTCATCAGCAGGGACAATCTCGACATTCTTTTTGTCTGTGAGACCTGGCTACAAGACACCTCCGGACCCGCACTTTTGCTCACCATCCCATCTGGTTACACCATATTTAGGCAGGATCGGATAGGCCAAAGGGGGGAGGTGTGGCCATCATAGCCAAGGACACCCTTGACATCAGAAGAACTTAGGATGAACTAGGGCACAACGCTGAATACCTCCTCATCAAACTCAAAACGTCTCCCAACTCCACCATTGCCTTTCACCTTGTGTATCGCCCACCAGGCCCTCCTACCGACTTCCAAGAAACCCTCATTCATTCTCTGTCCCACAACCTAAAAAAAAACACTTAAGTAGTAGTACTGGGTGACCTCAACCTAGGGCTCAACGACCCCTAAGGCACCAATGCCATCGCCCTACAAAAAGGACTAACCACCCTAGGGTTTGTCCAAGCCATCACCAAGCCTACTCACACTAATGGTCGAATGCTTGACTTGGTTGCGCAACATAACTGCCCCATTCTCCATTCCACCATATCCCCCATCCCTTGGTCAGACCATTTCTGTATTAACTTTCACATCGACATCTCTACAGAGCCTTCGAAACCCACCATCCTGCTCCCCGCGGCACTATCTAGGAGCTCCAAGAAACTAACGAAAGATACGCTCCTTCCTCACCTACAGGTTCCAGCCCTGCAACCACCATTCCCCAAGGATCCAGTAATATGAGCCAACACCTTCAACCATATCATAACCACTGCAGTAGATACTATTGCTCCCCTGACAGCCAAACACGCTAAGAAAACTAAGCACTTCAATGCTTGGTTCTCCCAAGCTCTCATGGATCTTAGATCAAAAAAAGGGCATCACTTGTCACATGGAAAAGAAACCCTACTGAGCAGAATAAAACTGCCTTCAAGGCAATTGCGAAAGAATAGAAAACTGCTATCACACAGGCCAAAGCTGAGTCATACAACACAAGAATTAATAATGCAGATTCCGGGACTAAAGAAATCTTCGCTATTTTCAGAGAACTTGAATCCCCCTCAGCCCCACCACCCAGCATTGTCAAAGACGAGGCCTGGTGTAACCAAATTCAAAGAGCCATGCTCGACAAACTCGATTCCCTCCACATCAAAATCATAGCCCATCAAAAGGCTGCCTCCTCCTTACTATCAGCCCAAACGGCACACCCTACACTGGATGCACTCGAACAGGTACCCAAATTTGATTTCTCTCCCATGAGCGAATCGGAAGTCATTGCCCTCATTAAGTCTGTTAAGCCTTCTAACTGGAAGGGAGAAGCCTGCCCAGCTCACATCATCAAAGATTGTGCACCAGCCATCGCCCCCTTTGTGACTGCTTTTATTGACTCCTCTTTCCAATCATCCACTGTACCCAGCTCCCTTAAAGAAGCTTGGGTCCGACCTCTACTAAAAATAAACATCTCTCGACCCGATGATACCTGGCAACTACAGACCCATTACTACGGTCCCTTTCCTCTTAAAGATCCTGGACAAAGCAGCTTATCTGCAAGTTCAGAAATTCATTGAGGACAACCACCTTCTTGGCCTGCACCAATCCGGATTTCGTCCTCGTCATGGCACTGAAACTGCACTACTTGATCTAAGAAATCAAATAGATGACATAAGAGATGCAGGCAAACCGGCGCTCCTTCTGCTATTAGACCTCTCTGCAGCCTTTGACTTGGTAGAGCACAAAACCCTATACCATCACCTCGCAACCACTGCGAACTTCTCCCCAAAGGCCTGTGCTTGGACCAACTCGTTCCTGCAGGAGAGAGTAATGAAGGTTTTCTCAGAATCCTCTAATGCCACACCGAGTCTGATCAAATGTGGAGTCCCCCAGGGCTCCTGCATTGCCCCTACTCCATACAACCTCTACACCAGACCGCTGTTCCGTATTCTGGACTCACTGGGCATCTCATATACCAACTATGCAGATGACACCCAGGTGCTCATACCCCTATCAGGGGACTATCGCACTGATGCGGATACCGTCAACCTCATCTACTCCACCATTAAATCCTGGATGGCAGACAATTGGCTCTGTATAAACAGTGAGAAAACTGAACTCCTGCTGATCGGGTCCCCCCTCACACTGAGCAAACTCGACAAGGAGTATCAGGCCTTCAATGTAGACAAAACCTCCATCGCAGTATCACCAACCATTAAGACCATGGGCGTATACCTAGAACCTAACATGACCATGAATAGGCAGGTCAATGCTATAGCTTCCTGAGCAGCGTACCACTCCAAATTGAAAAATGCGATCAGGCCATTCCTCAGCCAACAGAACTGCATCACCATAGCCAGAGCTATCATTAGCTCCAGACTTGACTATTGCAATGCACTCTTTATCGGTACCTCTCACAGAAACCTTGCTAAACTCCAGATTGCCCAGAATAAGGCCTTAAGGGCCGCAACAGGCATCTCACGCAGGGAACACATCTCATTGGTTAGGAGAGAGGCACACTTGCTACCCATCAAAGAAAGGGTGGTCTTCAAAACACTTGCCTTAACACATAAATGTCTTCACGGACTCGCACCCCCGTATCTCGAACAAAGGATCTCCAAACAAACAGCGACTAGACCCTCCAGGGCCGCCTATTCCAACTGCATCCTGAGTTCTCACATGCGTAGAGTGCGTGCTGGGGGCTCGAGCTTCCCGACAATGGCAGCCTCTCTCTGGAACAACCTCCCGAACGAGATCAGATCAATCGAATCCCATGCTGCCTTCCGCAAGTTCTTAAAAACTAGGCTCTTTGGGCCTCATTACGACCCAGGCGGAGGACCATGGTGCTATTAGAACCGTGGTCCATGCCGGTGTCCGCCATGGCGGAATGGGGAATTACCACCCCATTCCGAGGTTGGTGGGGCGGTAATTCCCCATGCCGCCATGGCCCTTCCCCATTCCCATTTTTTCCCCATAGGGCTCAATGGGAATGGGGAAGACGCTAATAACGGTACCGCAAACTGCGGTACCGTTATTAGCACCAAAGTCCCTTTGTGGGTCCCTACTTTAACGGCTGGGAAAACCAGCCGTTAAGGTCCGGTCCCACAAAGGGACCTCGTAATCAGGCGTTAAGGGTTAAACCCTTAACGCCAGGGTCGTAATGAGGCCCTTTGTCTAGAGGGCCTCCTCCTGTACAATTCCTGACATATGCTCCATCACTGAATGTTCACACCTAACGATGTATAATAATGTTTCTCTGTAACTGTACCAACCAAAGCATATGTTATATACTTCTTGGCCCGCTTATTGTAACCCTCAAGCAAGCCTTCTTAAGTATCCTTGACAGCGCCTCTATGCCCGTGGGCTGCAGTGCGCTTTATAAATGCAAAATAAAATAAAATAAAACATTGTTGTCAGTTTCTGTACTTTACACACATACCCCCCACACACAGACATGCAAGTGCGCTCACACACCGACTTGGTGGGTCATGCTGTGTTATGCGAACACCTAGTGTCAGCTGCACACTTCTCGAGTGATGCCATAGCCTGGGTACAATCCTTCTTAGCTAACCGTACGATGAGAGTGTTCTCCCCTTCAGCCTCAGCAGACCCAATCCAAATTAACGGTGGTGTTCCACAAGGTTCATGCGTCTCACCGACAATGTATAACATCTTTACCAGGCCCCCCTTCGACAAACTTGATAGGCTCTGGGCCCCTATCAACTTTGTCAAAGACACGGCTCTGGTAAATAGGATATACCTCCTCATTCAGGCATGGATGGCCTCACATGGTCTCTGCCTGAACGACAACAAAACTGAGATCCTGATTCTGGGTTCTGACTCTAACCTAAAAAAATCTCAGCCCCAGCTACGCTGCCTTTAAAATCGACGGCAACAAACTCGAAGCGGTAACTGAGGTAAAAACATTAGGTTTTAACTTGATTCCACATTATCACTAAAAAAACAAGTTAGCTTCTTGGCATCATCAACAGCTTACACTTGTAAACTGATCAGGGCCTGCAGACCCTACTTATCCAATGTTAGCTGCATTACGCTTGCCAATGCATTGATAATGTCTAAATTAGACCATTGCAATGCCTTATATGCAGGCGCTAACAAAAATAGCCTTAACAAAATGCAAATTCTACAGAATTGTCTTGAACATACCTCATAGAGAGCATATCTCAAACCTTAGAAGAGACTAGCACTGGTTAAAAGACAGGATTCACCTCAAAATTGCATTCCTTACCTTCAAATGCCTTAACAATGCTGCACCTCCCTATCTTTCTGCTAGACTGACCATAAAAATCTCAACCCACCATACCAGATCATCCAACCACCTTTGCCTAGAAGTCCCAAGATTCAGACTAACCAAAGCGGGGGGAACTAGCTTCCCAGTTAAAGCTGGTGCTCATGGAATGCACTCCCTGCTGTTTTAAGAGTGGAACAACCATACTCGAGATTTGGACATAACTTGCTAACCTGGATTCGCACCAAGGATCTCTAAGATACCGTACACCCACCTGTGATTCTACCCTTCAACTATGTGTACTATGTACCCCGCTACCCAAATTGTATACATTGTAAATTCCTTCTTATGTACTGTAAATTTGTTTAACTCTGATGCAATGACATGTATGCTGTAACTAAGTCTAAAATAATCTTGTAACTGTTGCGCCCAACTACCCTTGGGTTTGGTGCGCATTACCAAATAAACAAACAAACAAACACCCACACAATTTTTTTTTAAGTGTTCATGCAACTCTAAAAAAATAAATTCTACAAACAGTAGAAATAACAACATTAAAGTACAAACACTCACTCTATACCGCTATAAATCAATTTGAGTTCCTGGTTACCACTGTGTAATGCACTTTACGTTGCCTAGCGTTCCTTTTTCCTCCCCACCGCTCAGCTTTATTGTTAAGTAGTGATTCAGGATGCATGGACATTGAGACGTGGAGTTACTCGTCAAGTGACTAGAAGTACTGTAGCACTTAGCTTAGGCCAAAAGGAAGGTTTGTTAAACGGGATATCATATTGTACCTCCTTTGTTGAATATATTGGCCTAAGCCCAGTCGCTCTTCAAAGAAATCCTTGTTGCAAGGTTCCGACCTTAGATCGACCTAGCCGCCATTTTGGGCACAGCCGTCATTTTCATTTCTGTTTCATAGTCACTCCGTGTTCTAAAATGGTGGACAGTGTTTTCCCGCTTGTAACCTAGCCATCCTGACCTTCGCGCAAAGTTAATGTCCAAACTGCCCGTAGGCCAAATGTTAGGACCGGGTAATGAGACCTTGTCCTATGTTTGACCTGTAGATCGAGGATTACCTACGGCAACAAGCCCGATCTGTGGACATACATCAAAAACAATGTTGTTTAGATACTAAACGTGAACACTTGTTGAACTACATTGTATAGGACATGTACTGAGGCTTAAATGCTAAATTCAAAGATACAATGTTGCCATTGTGATTTTTTGTTGTACAAACTGGACATAATCCACATGCATATAGTTGGATAAATTAGAGGTGAACTCGGCACGAACCCTGGACTGAAAATGATTAACCCGCAGAGGGGTTGGACATTACGATTGGAAACTGTATAAAAGATGCAAATGTTTAGACGTCCAGTACCTCTCACTTCTCACACCGAAAGGGCTGGTATTTACTGTGATGTACTGAGGGCCAGATAGCTATCAGATAATTTGTTTCTTTGTAAACTGTGCAGTTCTTTGAATAAAGATCTGAGAATCCTTATAAACCTGTGTTTGGTGTATTTCCTTTTGGGGTACTCAGCCTCGATATTTTCCTTTGCCTTTACAGATGGCGTCCGAACAGGGACCCTCAAGATTGATGCCAGCTCGTTGAAGGTAGACAAGGCTATCGGACCGGGATCAGACAGTGTAAAAGGGGGCCCCTTTCTTGGATGAGAAGCGACACCTCAGCAGCGCTGCATGACCCGATCCCCGGACGGTGAGCAGGCAGTCCGAGTCGGCATCTTGACGAGGGTCAATATATCGAGGTGGGCAGATTTGCTGAAATCACCAACCACGTGGGACCTTGGTTAGAACCTTTTTGTAATCCGATCGGACCTCCTTAGGATTTGATCAGGTGAGTCAGGTGAGTCGTGACCCAATTCTTAAGTATCCTGATAATTTGTTTGGTTGCATTGCACTCGCAAGTACAATTATTGACCAGGTAACACCAGTATTCTGATATGCCTGGGAAATTGTCTGCCTGCTTCAGGGTGTTATTCCGCAGTCACAGACAAATCTTTGGAATTTGGCCGACCGGCACCAATGGAGGGGTCGCTGGCGTGTACTATGTACTGTAAGCACGGCATTGGTAGTATAGTATTTAATGATATTTGGCACAGAGAAACTAGACATGCTTCCGAACTTCAGTGACCAATCAATGGTAGTTTTGAAATTCCTCGTATTGAATCCATATTATTGAAGAAAAAGGCTATACCTGCAGCATTCGATGTATTACAGAATTGGAAGAAAGAAGCTATGCAGCAGCTTAAGAGTAGGGAAAAGCATACGCGCCGTCATATGACGAACGCCGAAAAAGTGTTGTTATATGACCAGAATAAACAGTCAGTTAGGAATATGGATAGGGCTTTTTCACTTGGTATTCGGAAAATTAATCCTTCCAAAGACTTTCATGTATCTGATGAACTTATTGACAAACTTCTAAATGAAGGTAGGCCTGGTGCCACTGCGCCACCTCCATATGTTCCTCTTCCTGCTGTTATTCCTCCTCCCATAGCCCCTCCTGCTCCTCTTATTGTTCGTCTTCTTCCTCCTGTTGTTCCTCCTCTTGTCGTCGCTCCTCCACCTGCTCCTCCACCTTTGCCTACTGTTACGGGTCCCGTGGGCTCGCCTGCCGCGCCAGTGAAAGTACCTTTGTTTCCAGATGTTCAAAAATTGCCTACTCTCCCTTTTCCAAGTGGTTCTACACCGCTTGTAGTAGATTGGGAGCGGGATCGAGGGTTGTAACACGTAATACAATGTCTTCAGATAAAAAGCATGAATTAATTGTGTGGGCTAAACGTTGCATGGAGGGGGGCGAACAAGATGGTGCTCTTGCCACACTCTGTAAACGTTTTTATTGAAGGATTAGGAACTCATTTATGTGTAATGTGGAATAGGCTAAATTATATAGATCTCCCACAAGGGTTAAGGGATCTGACTACTTTAGCATTCTCTAGAGATACTGTGGAAGAATGTACAAGCACATGTATAGAGGGTTTTTGAGTATAGAAAGGAGTTGGAAAGGGTGAAGAATGAAAATGAAGATGGTGATAGTTCAGATGTTATGTTTGTACAGAAACTGTTCTTTCCTTGCCATAAATCGATAAATGAGGAAACACGAATTTGTACGAAAGATGCGATTAGGTGGATTTCAGATACGTCGATAACTCCCGTTGAGGTATATGACACGTATAGTCAGTATACGCCAGAAATGCAGAGGAAAGTGATACAGGTAATGGTAGAGTAAAGAAAGATTTGTTGTCCCGCAGAGTTATTGAGTATTTATAAGAGGGCTTTTTCGTTTGACACTTCTTCAGCTGCTTTAGCGCTCGATTTAGCTCTGTTGCTTAGTAAGCGTTCAGATTTGCCTATTTCTCAGTTGCCTATGAGAGAGGTTCCTCCGACATTTGTCACAAAGGTTGAGATTCCAGCTAATCCTGCAGCAGGTACTGGTGCTCAAGAAATTGCTGCACATTATGTGTTGCAGTTCGTACACGTCCCGTTCTCGAGACAGGAAGTGAGCACCATCAAACAATCTATTCCCGATATTAGGAAGAATCCGACAGGGTTCTACAAAGAAATAGAGTCTGTTTTACAGTTGTCAGTATTCACCTTAAGTGATATTGATTTGTTATTTCCCGTACTCCTGCCTGTTGACTTATGGAAGCAGATTAGGACTGTAGATGATCTACCAGAATTAGGAGATACATGGGATACTATGGCTAGACTCGATAGAGAAAGGCCAGCTGGTGAGAGACCTCCACAGGTAATACTAACTTTGCCTGATAAAATAGTTACAAAGTTGAAAACTATAATTCCGGAAAGAAGGATTATTTGGGAAAAGCGTACAGCCTCTGTCCAAGGAAAATCCGAGGGTGCTACCGAGTCCTTTAACCGGTTCGAACAAGTATTTTCGGATCACAGTGGGCAAGACTTAAGCACAGAGTCTGGGAAACGACTATTCGTGGATAAATGTGTGCGTGGATTGCTTCCTGACATCCAGTCACAAATCATGTCTTCCGAGAGCGCTTGTCAAGCGAAGTCTCAGTCAGAAGTACTGCACATGGTTCAGTACTATGAGAATCGTGTCAATAATGAAAAGGAAAGAGTTGAAAAGAGGAAAGGTGACCTAAAGACACAAGTCCTATTGCAACAAATTGTTAGAGGCCCTAGAGGGGGTTCTTCGCAATTTAGAGATCAGTACGTTCCACAGGGAAATGCACCATTGGGTCCTGTAAACATAAACCAGTGTGCTTATTGCAGACAAGAGGGTCATTGGCATGCACAATGCCGATCCTCCAGCAACCTTTTCCGTAGGACAATCAGGCACCAAGTGTGGACAATAGAAACATTTTTGATCATCCTTCTGCCGCTTACCTCGCTGAAGAACTTCCTTTCAATGACATTCTGTTTCGCTAGGATTGCCCAAAGCAAGGTTTGGAACCAACGCCTATTCCCGTTAATCAGAAAGGTCCCTACATTGAAATGATAGTGGGAAATAGGAAAATATATTCTTGATAGATAGAGGGGCACAGAAGTGTTCAATTGATCATTCACAGGTTCCAAACATTTCACTGTCAGAGCAAACCAATGTTTCTGTAGGGTTTTCTGGCACACCAGTCATCTGTCCGGTTTCTTCGCTGGTTCCTATTACTTTGGGTCCATTCATGGACCACTGTCCGTTCCTTTTGACCATGAATTGTGGAGAGAATTTGTTGGGGTTGAATCTGTTGAAAGAATTAAATGTGGTAATTCATTGTTCTTCTGATGGAGTGCATTTTACGATTTCACCACAGCAACTTTCTGTCTCCCAATTCTTAACCAGACCTTTGCCGCCGGAATTTAGTAATGTTCCGGAGTGTTTGTGGGCAATTGATGACAATGATGTCGGTGTTTTGCAAATTGAGCCTGTTAAGATTATTCTGAAACATGGAGTAAAGTTGCCCCGTATTCCCCAGTATAAGATCTCGGTCGATGGTGAGCAAGCTTTGAAGTGCATTGTCTCCGATTTTGTGCATCGAGGTGTGATTGAGTAAATTGCAGGTAGTTTGTGCAATAGTCAGATTTTGCCCATGTACAAAAAAGGCGATAATGCGATTCCCTTCCGTTTTATTATTGATCTATGTGCCATTAATAAGATTGTTGCTCCACAATTTCCCATTGTGCCTGATGTGACAACAATATTGACCATGATTCCGGCTTCAGCTACTCACTTTAGTGTTGTGGATCTAAAGAATGCTTTCTTTAGTATCCCTATGCATAAGGACAGTAGGTACTTGTTCGCGTTCACCTTGGGGGGATGCTTATTTACCTTTACCCGTGCACAGCAGGGATACATGGAAAGTCCTAGCATCTACAGTAGGGCTTTGAAAGTGCAGCTCGACACACTTGAGTTGCCCTCTACTTGAACACTGCTTCAGTATGTAGACAATCTTCTCTTAGCTGCTAACTCAGAAAGCGCTTGTAAGGAGGGCACTGTGTTGTTGCTTATTCACTCAGCACACCATGGACATAAAGCTTTGCTTAAAAAAGTTCAATATTGTCGACAGGAGGTCGCCTATTTAGCCTATCTTCTGTCAAAGGAGGGAAGAAGGTTGACGCCTGAACGGATACAAATCATTTCTAGCATGTCAGTCTCAAAGACACAGAAGGAAGTTAGAGCCTTTATAGGAATGGCTTCTTCCTGTAGGCAGTAGATCCCGAATTTCACCTTAGTGATTAAATCAATGTTGGCTCTGACGAAGAAGGGCATTTCTTTGCCATTGCTGTGGAACTTGGAACACCAGCAATCATTTAATCTGCTCAAGACTGCATTGTGCTCGGCACCAGTTTTGGGCACACCAAACTATGAAAAGCCTTTGTGTTGTATGTGCATGAATGTGATGGCTGTGCTTTGGCTGTATTAACGTAGGAACATGGAGGGAAGAATAGGCCGTGCGGCTACTTTTCTTCCGCCCTTGATCCTGTTGCATGCGCTTTGCCAAGATGTTTGAGAGCTGACGCTGCTGCTGCTGCGTTCGTAACACAGAGCGAGGGTATGGACCTAGGCCATGCTTTAACCCTGATGGTACCTCACTCTGTAGATGTTCTATTAAACAGAGCACAAACGCAACACCTTACCTACGCACAATTAACGAGATATGAATTAATCTTGTTTGCACCGCACATCCAAATCAAGAGGTGTTGTGTTCTTAATCCGGCTGAACTTTTACCTTTCTCGCAAGGTACTGCTTGCAGTGACGAAGAGTCACATGACTGCCTTTACACTAACAAGCGACCAAAGGCAGAATCGATCTAAGAGACATTCCTTTGAACAAACCGCAAGGGGAGCTGTTTTACGATGGCTCCTGTTTCAAACTCCCGGATGGTACATCCACAGTCCCACCTGAACACTTGGTTCACCCCGCAGCTCAACGCGATGCGTAAAGAAAAGCGCAAAGCTGAAGCCCTTTGGAAAAGCCATCCCAGTGCGAACACTTGGTTCACCCCGCAGCTCAACGCGATGCGTAAAGAAAAGCGCAAAGCTGAAGCCCTTTGGAAAAGCCATCCCAGTGCTGCTAACAAAGCCTCCCTTCTAATCACCTCTCTTAATTACAAGGAGGCCATACTACAAGCTAAAAAGGAGACATACAACACACGAATATGCCAGGCAGAATCGAACACCAGGGAATTATTCAAAATTCTTAAAGAGCTAGAATCTCCCTCCCCTGCACCGGACACGTGCACTAAGGACAGCACCTGGTGCAACAACATACAAAATGCCCTTCTCAACAAAATATCCACCTTACAAGCCAAAATCAACGCCAAACAAAACACCCTCCACACCCCTTTATTTAGCAATACCAGGCCACCCAAAATAACAAACCTCGACTCCCCGGTGCCGTTTAGCTTCACACCACTCACCGTTCTGGAGGTTGAAAAAATCATCCACAATCTAAAACCCTCAAATTGCCAAGGGGACACCTGTCCAGCTCCAATCATTAAGGAGTCGGCTCATGACCTCGCTCCTTTTATAACCTCTTTCATCAATGCCTCCTTTCAATCGGGAGTGGTCCCCAATAACCTAAAGGATGCTTGGGTTATCCCTCTCCTAAAAAAACCCACCCTAGACCCGGAAGTTCCAACCAATTATAGACCCATCACAACGGTCCCTTTTCTGCTAAAGATCTTAGATAGAGCAGCCTATCTTCAGATACAGAACTATCTGGAATCAAACAACCTACTAGGCATGAGACAATCCGGCTTCAGACCGAAGCATGGTACGGAGACAGCCCTCCTTGATCTCAAGACCCAAATCGAGGATATCAAAGACAAAGGTAAACTAGCCTTGCTACTACTACTAGACTTATCTGCTGCCTTTGATCTGGTTAATCACCAAATCCTCTGTCACCACCTGAAAACTGCAGCTCACTTCTCTGACATGGCCACAAACTGGATTCAATCCTTCCTGGCAAACAGACAGATGAGGGTATTCTCGCCCACCTCTGCGGCTGACCCTGCACCAGTCCCATGCGGAGTCCCCCAAGGATCGTGTGTTTCCCCCACCCTTTATAATGTATTCACTAAACCCTTATTCGATGTGCTTGATTACCTGGGTGTTACCTACACAAATTATGCGGATGACACCCAGATACTCATCCCCATCACGGGTGATTACACTTTAGACTCAAAAGCCTTGAACGATGTCTACCATGTCATTCAAACTTGGATGGCCCAACATGAGCTCTGTCTCAATGATGACAAGACAGAGCTCCTCATCCTAGGTACTCAGCAAAGACTAAACAAACTGATCCCTATGTTTAGTTCCTTTAACATTGATGGAAACATAACTAAAGTTTCTAAAGACACAAAAACACTTGGAATCTACCTTGACTCCACCCTCTCCCTTCACAGACAAACCAATGCAGTTGCGGCCGCCGCCGCCTATACCTGCAAGTTGATCACAGCCTGTCGTCCTCTCCTCTCCTCGCATAACTGCACTACCCTGGCTAGGACCCTGGTCATGTCTAAACTTGACTTTTGCAATGCATTATACCAGGGCACTAACCAGTGTAACCTAGACAAGCTCCAAATTATACAAAATAACGCCATCAGGGCAGCCCTCAATATCCCCAGATCTGCACACATCTCGGATACTAGGAAGAACCTTCACTGGTTGTCAGTCACCCAAAGGATCTCACTAAAATCGCTTGCCCTTACCTACAAATGCCTGAACAATCTGGCCCCCACGTATCTCTCCTCACGATTCACGATGTACACTCCAGTCCGATCACTTAGATCTACCCTGAATCAGAGCCTAACGATACCCAGATACAAGCTCCAAACAGCCGGTGGGTCTAGCTTCCCAGTCCTGGCAGCCAAACAGTGGAATACTGTCCCCTTGACTATCAGAAACCTCCCCTCCCTCAACCTTTTCAAACACAAAGCCAAATGTTGGCTCGCCTCCTCCAATGCCTAAGATTCTTACTAAAACGTGCTGCAATAACATCAGTAAGGATGCATTACTTGACTCTCCATGTACCACCTACACATGTCTATTTCTTTGCCTTACTTATTGTTGATATATCATCATTGTATGCAACGTATGTAACCATTGCCTTAAGAAATGCGCCCGGTAGCCTCCGGGCCTGGTCTGCGCTATACAAATAAAATAAATACAAATACAAATACAGCTGCTTATGCAATCACCACATTGAGCACGGTCGTGGAGACCACAAGAATCACGCATAACTCTGCGCAGGCCGCAGAGATTATAGCATTGACCCGAGCTTGTGAACTTTCTGAAGGACTTATCGTAAACATATATACTGACAGTCAGTATGCCTTTGGGGTGGTTCACAACTTTGGCAGACTTTGGGCAGAAAGAGGTTTCTTGACCTCACATGGCACAAACATTGAACACGGCTCCTTGATAGTACGGTTACTTTCAGCGCTTGTGCTCCCTACTCAGCTAGCAATTATAAAATGCGCAGCACATCAGAGGATTGTAGATAATGTAGGAAAGGGGAACGCTTTCGCTGACCAGATAGCCAAACAGACTGCCACTGATCTCTCTTCAGAAATGTATACTTCAGGGGAAGCCACAAATGCCTGTACTTTGTATAAGGGTATCGAATCCATAAAGAACATTCAAGCCGATGCCACGTTAGAGGAATCTAAGAAGTGGGCTGAGGGTTTGGCAAAATTGGATGATGACGGGTGTTGGGTGGACAAAGTAGAAGGGAAATGGTTATTGCCCGACGCGTATATTATGATGATGGTTGTTATGGCTCACAGTCCCATCCATGTTTGTGCTCGTTAGGTCACCAAAATGTTGCAAAAAGTGTTGGTAAATGACAAAATCCCTAAAGTAGCTGAACGCTTCGTTCAGGCGTGTATGATTTGTTTACAGCACAATGTGGGAAAGGGGCACATCAACTCCTGGGGTAGTTTTGGTCCACCTTCTGTCCCCTTTGAAGTACTCCATTTTGACTTCATAGAAATGGAGCGTTGTAACAATTTTAAATATGTATTGGTCGTCTTTTGTGCCTTTAGCATATGGGTTGAAGCTTTTCCCATCAAAGATGCCACTGCTCTGACCACGGCAAAGGCCATGCTGAAGGAATATTTTCCAAGATTTGGTCTGCCAAGAGTCATCTGGTCAGACAATGGTCCACATTTTATCGCTGCTGTAATTCTGCAGATATGTGCGGGATTACAGATCGATAAAAGGTTCCATTCGGCAAGACATGGACAGAGTGCTGGACTAGTAGTGAGACACAACGGCATCATTAAGAATAAACTCGCTAAAACGTGTGCCGGCACCAACCTAAAATGGCCGGACGCCTTACCGATCGTATTATTGTCCATGAGGACGACGCCATAAACTAAGACTGGGCTCTCTCCCTTTGAGGTGGTCATGGGTAGGCCAGCTAACATTTGGAATCTCACAAAGCCCCGTTCTTTACGAGATGTCGAAAATGTACTTCTTTCTGACTACTCTGGCCAGTTAACTAAAAATCTGTATTTGATTTATCACCAGCTGTGAGAGGCTTTACCTGTTAGATACGAGGGCCCCGGTCACAGCATACGGCCGGGAGACTGGGTCCTCACAAAAGCATTTGAGCGATCTTCCTGCCTCGTACCTCATTGGAGGGGCCCCCACCAGGTCCTCCTGGTCACACAGACAGTGGTGTGGGTATCGGGCAAGAAGAACTGGATCCACGCGTCCCACATCAAGAGAATTCCGTGCCCGATGCCACTTGCTACAGAAGATACAGAACCCCTTATCAGTACTGCAACCAACGATCACGAAGCAGTAAACAGCATCGAGAGTGTGTCGGAGATTCTCCCTGAGCCCGTGGGGCCTGGGGAAACAGTAATTTCACCTCCACACTCTCCAGCAGTTCCATCTTTTGATTTTTTTTCCGGATCTTGCATCAGATACTGCTTTGGTTTCGTCGCTTCCAACGGGAAGTGACGACGTGTTGTTCACATATCACTCAGTACCAGGAGTCACAAGGTACGATCTGCGTCCGAGGAAATAGACCTACTGCACGGTTCGGCTGTGCCACCTAGAAAATCATCAAAGGGCTTGCCTTTATGGCCCGATCATTTGTATATAAGGGGATTCTGTTGGCTAGGGTTTGTGAAAGGACTAAGAAGACGCTCGGCCTGGAGGTCGCCAGCAAATAAACTTTGGTGCAAATCGTTTGAAGAATACAATGCCTGCAACCGCTCCTGCTCGTATGGAACAGATGAGAGACAGTGTGACCAGCCACGAAAAAGAACGATCAAATGTGTGGGCCCCAAAAACGTATTGTTGTTTAGTGATAATGCTAACTGGTTTTACAATACTCATTGCTTTAGGATTTTGGTATCTGGAAGAAGTACATCCGCTTGAAAATGTGTTACCCACTGAAAATGTACCCACTGTTTCTACTCCATTTGTGCATCTGCACACTATATCTCCTAGAGACTCTCAGCACAGACAGAGTTACCAGAACAACACTTTGCTACTCACTATGAATGCTACACATGCCATTTTCAATAGGTCCAACTGTTGGGTTTGTTTGCATTTACTGCAACACAGGGATAAGGGGCTGGGTTGGTATATTCATCCTTTACCTTTGACAACTGCTTGTTATGCTTCTCTTAGAGCACTATCCTTTGGCAGATGGAACAATAGCATCTCAGGGAATTTTGATGGAACTAACTTAAATGATTTTGAGAAACGTGTTCGAACGCCCCTGGGATGCTCACTCTTTGCGAATAGGAGCAAGCTAAATGTTGCTTCTATTAGGCCTTCTGACAGACTGTCCCGTTCTTTTCAATCCTTGATATCTTTCAAGATGGCTCCTATAGGCAATAGGGATGCCACACCTCCTTCTTATACTGTTAACCACAGTTTCTTTCTGCATACAGAGGAATGGTACTCAGTCAATGGGTGATTTCAAGGGCTGCGCCAACATTGCAAATTTGACTAGTGAGGACAGACCATTGTATGTAGGCGAACCTGTCTACTTTGTTTTTGGTAATGTAGCATTTCCATGGTTACCCAGGGATTGGCAGGGAACCTGTTATTTAGGGATTCTGTTATCCGGGGTATTTATTGCTAGCACTATAGACGTTTCAAAGGCTCGTTAACGGCGGGGCCAGAATGGGGATACTTCAGCACAAATTCTGGGCGACGTAGCTAAATCCGTTGTGCCATTTTGGGGACAAATACTGAACTCAGAAGATATCAGGAGACTAGCGAGCGTACTGGAGAGGACCATCAACCGTACCACTGACATACTCTATAATATGACGTTAGAACAGAAAGCAATAAGGTTAGTGGCACTTCAGAACCGGATGGCATTACATGTCATTCTGGCTGAACGTGGTGTGGTATGAAAATTAGTGGGGTCCGCTTGCTGCATTTTCGTGCCAGATTCCTCCCCAACGATTTTCAGAGCAATTCAAAATCTGCCTGTCCTTAGTTCAGAAGTGCATGTTCACGAGGGAAATTGGGATCTTAGCGCTTGGTTCTGGGACTTCTTGCGATCTTGGGGTTGGAAGCTTCTCTCGGTCATGCTGGTTATTTTAGGTATTCTGCTGTTTCTCTGCTGTTGTATACAATGTCTTCCTGGTATGTGTTCGATGGTAGGAGGATGTTGTGCACAAGCGATGGGTGCATTAGGGCACAAGTTATACGCCCCAGAGAAAATATCTAACTAATTCGTGCTGAAGGAAATCTTAGTTTCTGACCTCATGACAATTGATATCTCCAATAGTGATTCTGGATGCATGGACATTGAGACGTGGAGTTACTCGTCAAGTGACTAGAAGTACTGTAGCGCTTGGCTTAGGCCAAAAGGAGGATTTGTTAAACGGGATATCATATTGTACCTCCTTTGTTGTATATATTGCCCTAAACCCAGTCGCTCTGCGAAGAAATCCACGTTGCAAGGTTCCAACCTTAGATCGACCTAGCTGCCATTTTGGGCACATCCGCCATTTCGATTTCTGTTTCAAAGTCACTCCGTGTTGTAAAATGGTGGACAATGTTTTCCCGCTTGTAACCTAGCCGTCCTGACCTTCGCGCAAAGTTAATGTCCAAACTGCCCGTAGGCCAAATGTTAGGACCGTGTAATGAGACCTTGTGCTACAAATGACCTGCAGATCGAGGATTACCTACGGCACCAAGCCCGATCCGTGGACATACATCAAAAACAATGTTGTTTAGATACTAAATGTGAACACTTGTTGAACTACATTTTATAGGACGTGTACTGAGGCTTAAATGTTAAATTCAAAGATACACTGTTGCCATTGTGATTTGTTGTTGTAGAAACTGGACATAATCCACATGCATATAGTTGGATAAATTAGAGGTGAACACGGCACGAACCCAAGACTGAAAATTATTAACCCGCAGAGGGGTTGGACATTAAGATTGGAAACTGTATAAAAGATGCAAATGTTTAGATGTCCAGTACCTCTCACTTCTCACACCGAAAGGGCTGGTATTCGCTGTGATGTGCTGAGGGCCAGATAGCTATCTGATACTTTGTTTCTTTGTAAACTGTACAGTTATTTGAATAAAGATTTGAGAATCTTTATAAACCCGTGTTTGGTGTATTTTGTTTTGGTGTACTCAGCCTCGATATTTTCCTTTGCTTTTACATTATAGGTACTGAGTATCCCACCAGGTAAATACCACACTATTAGGTTAGGAGTAGGAAGGCTCTGCCTTTGGCCTTGTACGCTGTTTTAAACATACACTGCATTTTACTACTTGTTATGTTTAATTCAAAGTGCTTGTTTGACCTGCTATTTGCTAGATGTGTAATTCGAAATTAAGGAGTGTGTATTTGTTCAGTATACCTGTGTAGTGTATCCTTTTGGGTGTCTATTTAAACCCACCCTCCCAGCTTTCTTGCCTCTCTTGCGTGAACCTTGACTGCTCTGCCATAGCTACCAATAAAGATAGTTTGGTCTATCTTTTAGCTGGAAACCTTGTCTTTCTATTAAGGTAAATTATGTCACACCACTCAGCAGGGGTCTGTGGAAAGATCTCCCCAACATGAGCGAAATGATTAGTTCCTGCAGTTAAGGATCAAGGCCGAACATGTGCCTGGCTGGATGGAGAAGACAGATCTGCCTAGAGGATAGATGTGCTGTGGGAGTCAGGGCATTGCTATGTTTCTGTTGTCATTTAGTAATGGAGCCCTGAGAAAGGGCTCTGCAGCAACTGATGCGTAACATGGCCGGGAGTACAGGCTGAGCAGCTTGCCTAGTGGATGCAGCTGGGATCCAGTTAAGAATGGTGTACTGGTCAGGATTCAGGGGCATTCACTAGCGATGCCAGATGAGTTCACAGCACCTTCATATAGCGCTTCATGCCAGATCCGTCCAGCTTATCAATGCTGTAATAATGGGCGCTATTGTCAACCCAATCTGATCATGGACTAATCCAAGTGGATGCCCAGCATGAGGCACAGGCCCCAACTCAGTACTGTGCTAGCGTTAAAAGATGCCAGCCCACATGCTGGCTTCCCACACTCTGCACAGCACTCCGTTACTCTTCAGTTAGGTCCACGCTTTAAACAATTAAATAAAATAAATCAGTACCCGGCGCGCTACAAAAAGAAACAAATCTACACACCGATTAGTGCATTTCCAAGCCTTACCTTACAATAATCCCTTTCATGTTGTGGTGTGCATCTCACGCCGGTCCCCAGCATTCCACCGCTTAGCCGTTTCCATTGTCAGGCCATCATCTCCCTTTCCATGGTGGCAATTTTGTTGGTTTACCTTTTTTTCCCATTTTCTTTACTGGCTGCCATGGAAAGGGAGAAGGGACTACGTGGCAGCCATGTTGTTTGTTTAGTTTGGTAACACAGAAAGGGAAAACAGGCTATTTTTACCAGTCCCTGTAACTATGGGACCCAGGGGCATTACCTGACGTGATAATACCCCTTGCCGCCCCCTGGCTTGGGGATTAAACATGCATTAGTAGTTAGTGTATCAATCTCGCAGGGTTGAAGGGTTCAGATGTCACTGCCAGGAGTTGAAACTGTGTTTTCTGTTGGTTGAACAAAGATGCCTGGAGCAAGCGCTTCACTTTACATGGAAAGGTGACAGCCCAATACAGATGTAATGGTTAGATGCTAGACAAGGCAGTATTTATAGGCATCACTTATCCAGATGAAGCGCATACACCAAGCACAGCTTTGTATGTTAGCTACAGAATCCCATGTTTATTATGCGTGCATACTGGATTAGCGCTGCACCACAAAGTACATTGTTTACTAGCCACACAAAAGAGACCACAAGGCCACCTCTAGGCAAAGGGGATGGGAGAGGTTGAAAAAGTCAAACACAGAAAGAAAAATCTAGTAGGAAAATTCCTCAGTCTTGTTTTATTTGTTAAGTCTTAAGGATTTCCTGAATTACAGCCAGTGGATGGCCTGATAAATGCATCACGACAGGTAGTTCACACGGTAGTGCCTGCGCTGGCACTTGTGTCACCTCAGCCAGTGTATCTGGGTCTTAGGTACCTTCAAAAAGAGTTGATCAGCCCAGATGCTTCAATGACATTACAGTTGTGTTTCCATCCTGTGCCCCAAACACATGCCAGAGGGTTTGTTCTTTTACAATGTGCAAATGTGCAATGTCTAGGGAGGATAGCTCAGGGGCAATGCGCTCGTTTTGGATGCAAGACAACGCGGGGCATCACAGGTTCGATTCCCGGGTCCGCGCTTAGAAACCTCTGGTTATTAAGCGCATTATAAATAACCAATTACAAAAGGCATCATGGCACGTTTCCCAGAATGCACACTGCACATTCAGTGCAGAGGTTCAACGTGACCTCTGTATCACTCAGTACTGACATTGCGGCAGGACTGCATGTCCAAAAAGACATTATGTCTCACTCATTTCTTAATTCACCACAAGCTTGCACTCTGTCTTACTGAGTACATGCTGTTCACATGCCTTTATGTTCTACCCAATGTTTACCTAACTCTGTGCAATTTCCTCCTCGGCTCCATTTACCAGAATATATTATCTTGCTCATTAGCACCCTATGGGTGGGAGCTGGCCAATCAGAAGGCTAGAAATGCGGGCTGATACTCCCGCTCAAACTAGGGATTCAAGCCACCCAATTGCTGGCTCCCCAGCCCACCATCTTCCCCTACCACCACTACCTCCTTCAATTCCAATCCCCTCTTACTTGTTTGCTGTGGCGGCAGTTGCCGCTGCAGCTCCTGCAGCTTCTCTCCTTGCTCCGTTTGGCCACCATGGAAAGGGAAGAGGAGCTTTCTCCTTCTTCAACCGTGGCAGCCATCTCCGTTCCATATTTTCATTTAATTAACGGGACGCTATGCGCGTTCTGTTCTTTGAATGAAAAGACTTTTTTTTAACACCCGGGTTACCGCTTTGATAAACCAGGGTGCTAATGGCGTTTTTAACCCATTCCACAGGCTATACCGTGGTAGCATCCTCGTGTCCTCGTTAAACACCCTCTCTTCGATCTGCCTTTAACTCGGGCTGTCGGGCCGTTACCCCCGGTGCTGCATAGTGCCCCTCCTGGGAGCATGGTAGCTCCCAGGATGTTGTCATGGGTCACGTGGCCGTAGCCACGTGACCAACTTAATAAAAGTTCTGGCTCGGCAGTCACTCATCAGAGGCTCCAGTGTCTTTCTTTGTTCGCACCATGCTGGTGCGGCACCGCGTTAGCTGGGCCCAAGGACGGGGCCCAGCGTGAGGACGGTGACCCTGCTGGGCAACGCCGTCCCAGGGTGATCCCTGTGCCATGTGACCATGGCTGTGTATGGTGACCCCGGCCTGGGTGCCCCCAGAGCCGGGGCTGTCGTGTGCAGGGTTCCCCCAGTCACATGTGGGCTCCAGTGACCTGGAGCGCAGTGGAGTGATACCCACTGCCTTACCCGCGGCGTGATTGCCACCCTCAGTAACCGTCGGGTGATCCCGACCTGTGTATGGGGCTGCCCGGTGATCCGGAGCAGCCCCCCAAACAATGGCGACAAGGGCTGGAGCCCGCGTGCGCAGAGCATCGTCGGCTGCTGGTGTGGAGGTGGCTCTGCGGGTGGCCCATGGACCGCGTTCATAGATGCGGGGTGCCTGGTGCCCGCATGGGAGCCGGAGGTGTGTGGCTGTTGTGGCCTCGGCAGCCCGCTCTGAGGAGCGAGCGGTCGAGTCGGCTGCAAAAGGGGCTGCCGAACAGCTGAGAACGGCCCCGGGCCTAGAGCGGCATCGGCCGCAGCACAGAGGCAGTTCTGGGTCTGCCAAACAGCTGTGGCGGCCCCGGGAGGACGGATCAGCGTTCTTCCCCCCTGAGGAGAGGGAAAATGACGGGCCCCATTCCAACTGGACCCGCCAGGACAAACTGGGGGGAGGAGGCCATCCCCACTTCCCCGTGGGGGACGAGAGTACCCGTGGTGTTGGCCGCGAGGAGGAGGCGCTGCCCCTCCTCCACCTGTAGCCACGGAAGTGAAGAGTGGCTAACATCGCCACAATGAAAATGAGGCGGGCCCAATTCCAACTGGGCCCGCAAAGGAACCAATGTGGGTGAGATGTCTGCCCCAGCCGTCGTAGAGGAGCAGTCAACAAAGGCCCATAGTGGTGGTAACGACGCAGGGGGTGTTGCCGAAACATCCCAGGCCGCGGCGGCGTGAAAAAAAAAAAAAGAAGGTAACTGAGGCTTGCGTTGAAGGAGGGGGTGTCGCCCAACAGGACTGGTGCTGCTGCCCGCTGTGTGAAGGGACATCTGCGGCGTTGGCTGCCATAAGGTGCCCAGCGGCCCTGTGGCCGCAGCAAGGTGAGGCAGGCCCGACTTCCACCTGGGCCCGCGATGGGAAGATGGATGCGAGCTGCCCGCCCAGTCCCCCGCAGGGGGAGGATGGGTGTGGCGGCTGCCCGCAACGGGAGGTGTGCCCCCCCCTCCAAGAAGTGGTGAGGCGGCTGCTGCGGCGGAGGGCCGGGCTGCTCCCCCGACGGGCGCTGCAAGTAAAGAAACGAGGCGGGCCCAATACCAACTGGGCCCGCGAGGACAAGGAAGTGCCCGCTCCGAGGAGCGGGCAGAGGAGGTGCCCGGCGGCCCCTCCCCCAACCACAACAAAGAGGTGAGCTGCCTGCCCCTCCCTTGCATTTCGGCCAACATGAAGTGGGGTGGGGAGGCATACAAATGAACATGTGAGAGGACAAGCAGGGAGCCCCACGAAGGAGATGGACTAGCATGAAGGGTCTCCACGCCAACAGGTGGAGAGGGCTGCATTCACCGGCCAGCCACAGTTAGTGAATACAGAGGAGCTTCCCCTTTAACAGGACTACAGGCCCCAGGATGCAGCGTGCCCAACATAATGGAGGCCCCCATATTGCCTTTATTTTCCATTCCTTAGCTGCTAAACTACTACACACTCTGGCATAGAGAACAATTCTAACACACACCTGATCTAGAATTCACTCTGTTCCACAAAGGGCACATATCCTGTGTGACTCCGTGACCCACAATGAAATAAATAATGCAATACATAATTGCAATTAAATGCATTAATACAGTGAAATGAATAATGCTAAATGCAATAAATAAAAGCACGCCTGGCTCAAAGGAGAGGGTGGCGAACTGCGAATGAAACAGTGACTGTTAGCCCCACACAGTTATCACCATTTGCACACATTATCATTGGTTGCAGATTATTGGGTGGGCTTAGGAGGAGGGTGGGGTGTCTGCCAAACACGTGACTGATTCAGAGAAAGCCATAGGAGGTATCCAGCGACTGGGGAGGGGAATGGTTGGCTTCCTCCTATCACAGGTATTCATTCATGGTAGTGGACAGGATGATCCACCAATGAAAACTGGCGCACCTTATGCTTTCATCACGTGCCTGCTTTTTGCATAACAGGGCCTTTCCCTAACTGCTCCCCTCCACCCGCCCCCCTTTCTTAATACAATAGTCCTGACTGACTTTAGCCAGACCTAAAAAGACAAGGGGCCTCATTACGACTGTGGCGGACATGGTATGAACGGTGCCGGTAAGGGACCGGCACTGTTCATACCGGGCCGCCACATTGCGAGTTCTGCAGCGGGTCCCACTCTGTATGCCTGGCCAGACCAGACGTGCAGAGCGGCACCCGCTAGCAGAACAGGATGCTAACAACGGACCCGTCATTAAAGGGTCCGTTGTTAGCATCCTCTCCATTCCCATTGAGCCCTGTGGGGGCTCAAATGGGAATGGGGATGTACCAGGTCCGGGTCCCGTGAATGGGAATTACCGGGCCCGCAAAGGTCGGAATGGCCCAGTAATTCCCATTTTGCTGCTAAAAACGGCATGGCTACCTCCAAACTCGTAATGAGGCCCAAGGCCTTGATGGTGAAGAGCAAGGTTTACATGAGCACTGCAGTTATGGCGAAGATCCTTAACTGGCAAGCAATAAATAGGGTTACTTGTCTTTATAACGAAACATTTTATGGAGAATGCACTTCCCTGCCCAAACCCCTGTTTCCAAACCCTAAAAACCCACCCCAACTGTTTCCCCACAAGATTTAACCCTTTACCCCACCCCTAAGTGCATTCTTCATAAAATGTTTAGTTGTAAAAGATTCGAGATATGTTCATTCTTCATAACATTTTCGTTCGTAAAGACTGCATACCATAAATAGCGTCTGCCAGAAGGGGAATGAGGGAGTGAAGGGGGCCGCTGCCTCAGCGGGATGAGAAGTTTACCCTATGAGGACACAAAGGATGACACCCCTGCATACTTCCGACCGCCTATCATTCTTGGTCTCAGAGACATACCTCCTGAATACATGGGAATAGCTAGACAGGCTTTCCACAGAATAGCCTGGCCGCTGGGGTTGGATAGAAGAGCATGGTAGTATTAGTATTGCTCCAAATGCCAGAGGTTTACATCTGTATTTACAGGATTAGACAGAGGGTTTGGAAAGAAGGGTAGGATTTGGGCAGCACTAAATTTTGACTGACGGGTTTATGACCCAATCAGTCCAAAACCAATGAGGTCATAGAAAGTTAAGAAGAGCTGTGAAGCAGGCCAAGGGGCTGTAAACTCCAAGGCCGAAACCGCTTTGCATTTATATATGGGAAATGGAAAGTGGCCCACTATGAGGTGCTGTACGAAGGGCCAACTGATGGCAGAGACAGTCCTGCTGCAGAGTGCTTCAAGCAGCCGTGCTATAGTAGGTAGCACAATAACACAGATCTTAGTGGGGAAGCAGCTGAAAGTAGCCCTTGGGGGCAGCCCGAGACAAACAGTCATCTTTTTATTTTATTTATTTATTTTATTGTTTAAAGCGCGGACCTAGTTCGAGAGCAGCAGCACGCTGTACAGAGTGTGAGTATCCAGCATTTGGGCTGGCATCTTTTAACAGTAGCCCAGTACTGTGAGGTCTGTACGTCGGTGTGTGCGTCCCTTGGGATTAGTCCTTGGTCAGGTGTTGTTGAAAGAGCCTTCTTCTGTAATGACAACACTTCAAGATATAGACTGGTATGCAAGCCAGGCATGACAGGGTTGGGTATCATTGGGGCAGAGGGTTGATAGGACTAGAAGATGCCGGTGCTGCATCCTGGGAGAGAAGGTGGGGCTTCTTTAAGCCAGTTGGAATATCCTTCATTTATAGGGGTAGGGAGTTCCAGTGTTTGAGAGCCATGAGATGGAAGATGCAAAAGCGTGAGGGTGCTCACGGTGGATGGCGGATGGGTCGGTGGAGCGAAACCAGGAGGGCATTGAGAGCCAGCGTATGAGTAACAAGATGAGGATTCAGCCTGGGGAGAGGGAGGTTCGCCCCGGGAGGGTTTTAGACACAAGAAGAAGCAATATGAACTGTGGGGGGCAAAGGGGGAGGATTATGCATGAAGGTGGTGTGCAAAGGTGGGTGAGGTTCATAGAGGCTCAACACCTAGGCCATCACATCACCCCTAGTGCCACCTGACTCGCCAGACAATGTCCACCCCCTCTCTCTCCGATACCCTGTACAGCTGTATCCCTCCCATGTGCCCCTCTGTATCCTACCCCCCGCTATATATTTCTTCTGTTGTTATTTCTGAAAAGGGCTCAGTTATGCATCTGTACTGCTGTATACCCCTCTAAAAGTGCTCCATCATGCATCTGTAATGTTCTATACCTATGCAATGTGCTCCGTTCTGTATCTGTATTGTTGTATATCCCTGTAAAGCGCTCCCTTGCTTCTCGAAGATAGATTTGCGCTGAATAAATACAATAATACGAATAAAAGAGGGTACAGGTAACACAGTTCAATACCTTGACTGGAGGAGCAAAGCGGAGTTCCCAAGAGGAAGCTGGAGCAGTAATGCAGCCATCCGAACAGCAGGGTGGTGATAAGTGTTCTGGGAGAGTTCTAGGTGAGATGGAGATGGACCCATCAGAACAGCATGGTGGTGATAAGTGTTCTGGGAGAGTTCTATGTGAGATGGAAATGGACCCATCAGAACAGCAGGGTGGTGATAAGTGTTTTGGGAGAGTTCCAGGTGAGATGGAGATGGACCCATCAGGACAGCATGGTGGTGATAAGTGTTTTGGGAGAGTTCCAGGTGAGATGGAGATGGACCCATCATGACAGCATGGTGGTGATAAGTGTTTTGGGAGAGTTCCAGGTGAGATGGAGATGGACCCATCAGGACAGCATGGTGGTGATAAGTGTTTTGGGAGAGTTCCAGGTGAGATGGAGATGGACCCATCAGGACAGCATAGTGGTGATACGTGTTTTGGGAGAGTTCTAGGTGAGATGGAGATGGACCCATCAGGACAGCATGGTGGTGATAAGTGTTCTGGGAGAGTTCTATGTGAGATGGAGATGGACCCATCAAAACAGCAGGGTGGTGATAAGTGTTTTGGGAGAGTTCCAGGTGAGATGGAGATGGACCCATCAGGACAGCATGGTGGTGATAAGTGTTCTGGGAGAGTTCTAGGTGAGACGGATATGGACCCATCAGAACAGCAGGGTGGTGATAAGTGTTTTGGGAGAGTTCAAGGTGAGATGGAGATGGACCCATCAGGACAGCATAGTGGTGATACGTGTTCTGGGAGAGTTCTAGGTGAGGTGGATATGGACCCATCAGAACAGCAGGGTGGTGATAATTGTTTTGGGAGAGTTCTAGGTGAGGTGGATATGGACCCATCAGAACAGCATGGTGGTGATAAGTGTTCTGGGAGAGTTCTATGTGAGATGGAAATGGACCCATCAGAACAGCAGGGTGGTGATAAGTGTTTTGGGAGAGTTCCAGGTGAGATGGAGATGGACCCATCAGGACAGCATGGTGGTGATAAGTGTTTTGGGAGAGTTCCAGGTGAGATGGAGATGGACCCATCAGGACAGCATGGTGGTGATAAGTGTTTTGGGAGAGTTCCAGGTGAGATGGAGATGGACCCATCAGGACAGCATGGTGGTGATAAGTGTTTTGGGAGAGTTCCAGGTGAGATGGAGATGGACCCATCAGGACAGCATAGTGGTGATACGTGTTTTGGGAGAGTTCTAGGTGAGATGGAGATGGACCCATCAGGACAGCATGGTGGTGATAAGTGTTCTGGGAGAGTTCTATGTGAGATGGAGATGGACCCATCAAAACAGCAGGGTGGTGATAAGTGTTTTGGGAGAGTTCCAGGTGAGATGGAGATGGACCCATCAGGACAGCATGGTGGTGATAAGTGTTCTGGGAGAGTTCTAGGTGAGACGGATATGGACCCATCAGAACAGCAGGGTGGTGATAAGTGTTTTGGGAGAGTTCAAGGTGAGATGGAGATGGACCCATCAGGACAGCATAGTGGTGATACGTGTTCTGGGAGAGTTCTAGGTGAGGTGGATATGGACCCATCAGAACAGCAGGGTGGTGATAATTGTTTTGGGAGAGTTCTAGGTGAGGTGGATATGGACCCATCAGAACAGCAGGGTGGTGATAATTGTTTTGGGAGAGTTCTAGGTGAGAATGGGATGGACCCATCAGAAAAGCATGGTGGTGATACGTGTTTTGGGAGAGTTCTAGGTGAGATGGACCCATCAGAACAGCAGGGTGGTGATAATGGTTCTGGGAGAGTTCTAGGTGAGATGAGATGGAGCCATCAGAACAGCAGGGTGGTGATAAGTCTTTTTGGAGAGTTATAGGTGAGATGGAGATGGACCCATCAGGACAGCATGGTGGTGATAAGTGTTTTGGGAGGGCTCTAGGTGAGATGGAGATGGACCCCTCAGAACAGCAGGGTGGTGATAAGTGTTTTGGGAGAGTTCTCGGTGAGATGGAGATGGACCCATCAGAACAGCATGGTGGTGATACGTATTTTGGGAGAGTTCTAGGTGAGATGGAGATGGACCCATCAGGACAGCATGGTGGTGATAACAAGTGTTTTAGGAGAGTTCTAGGTGAGATGGAGATGGACCCATCAGGACAGCATGGTGGTGATAAGTGTTTTTGGAGAGTTCTAGGTGAGATGGAGTTGGACCCATCAGAACAGCATGGTGGTGATACGTGTTTTGGGAGGGTTCTAGGTGAGATGGAGATGGACCCATCAGAACAGCAGGGTGGTGATAATGGTTCTGGGAGAGTTCTAGGTGAGATGGAGATGGACCCATCAGGACAGCATGGTGGTGATAAGTGTTTTGGGAGAGTTCTAGATGAGATGGAGATGGACCATCAGAACAGCAGGGTGGTGATAAGTGTTTTGGGAGAGTTCTAGGTGAGATCTAGATGGACCCATCAGGACAGCATGGCGGTGATACGTGTTTTGGGAGGGCTCTAGGTGAGATGGAGATGGACCCATCAGAACAGCAGGGTGGTGATAAGTGTTCTGGGAGAGTTCTAGGTGAGATGGATATGGACCCATCAGAACAGCAGGGTGGTGATAAGTGCTCTGGGAGAGTTCTAGGTGAGATGGAGATGGACCCATCAGGACAGCATGTGGTGATAACAAGTGTTTTAGGAGAGTTCCAGGTGAGATGGAGATGGACCCATCAGGACAGCATGGCGGTGATTAGTGTTTTGGGAGAATTCTAGGTGAGATGGAGATGGACCCATTAGAACAGCAGGGTGGTGATAAGTGTTCTGGGAGAGTTCTAGGTGAGATGGAGATGGGCCCATCAGAACAGCGGGGTGGTCATAAGGGTTCTGGGAGAGTTCCAGGTGAGATGGAGATGGACCCATCAGAACAGCGGGTGGTGATAAGGGTTCTGGGAGAGTTCCAGGTGAGATGGAGATGGACCCATCAGAACAGTGGGGTGGTGATAAGTGTTTTGGGAGAGTTCTAGGTGAGATAGAGATGGACCCATCAGAACAGCGGGTGGTGATAAGGGTTCTGGGAGAGTTCTAGGTGAGATGGAGATGGACCCATCAGAACAGCGGGGTGGTGATAAGTGTTTTGGGAGAGTTCTAGGTGAGATGGAGATGGACCCATCAGGACAGCATGGTGGTGATAAGTGTTTTGGGAGAGGTCGAGGTGAGATGGAGATGGACCCATCAGAACAGCAGGATGGTGATAAGTGTTTTAGGAGAGTTCTAGGTGAGGTGGAGATGGACATGGACCCATCAGAACAGCAGGGTGGTGATAAGTGTTTTGGGAGAGTTCTTGGGAGAGTTCTAGGTGAGATGGAGATGGACCCATTAGAACAGCAGGGTGGTGATAAGTGTTCTGGGAGAGTTCTAGGTGAGATGGAGATGGGCCCATCAGAACAGCGGGTGGTGATAAGGGTTCTGGGAGAGTTCCAGGTGAGATGGAGATGGACCCCTCAGAACAGTGGGGTGGTGATAAGTGTTTTGGGAGAGTTCTAGGTGAGATGGAGATGGACCCATCAGAACAGCGGGGTGGTGATAAAGGTTCTGGGAGAGTTCTAGGTGAGATGGAGATGGACCCATCAGAACAGCGGGGTGGTGATAAGTGTTTTGGGAGAGTTCTAGGTGAGATGGAGATGGACCCATCAGAACAGCAGGGTGGTGATAAGTGTTTTGGGAGAGTTCTTGGGAGAGTTCTAGGTCAAATGGGGCTGGACTTTATTAATGTTTGGAGGCTAAGAGAGGGGATAAGGGGCCTGCACTGGGGCCTGGAAAAAATATCACTTACATGGACAATAGCTCAGGGGCAACGAGCTCGTCTTGTATGCAAGACGTTGCGGAGCAACACAGGTTTGATCCCTGAGTCTGCGTTTAGAAACCTCTGGGTATTAAGCACGTTATAAATAACCTATTACAATAATATAGCTTACCTGTTAGAGGTACTGAGTATAAGGCAAGGCCGCGCCATCGAGTGAAATATGGAAGAGAGGGAGTTAGTGATGGGACAGCTCGGGCTGAAAGAGAAGACACTCTGAATAGCATCAGCTAGGAAATGATATGAGAAGCCAGAGGCGTGGAGAGTTTGCGAAGACAGGGGGCGTAGAGTGTGTAAGGTGCAGGGCTTAAAGCGGACCCCCTACCAGCAGCGAGGTGAAGGAAGAGTTTGCAGAGTTCCCTAAAACTGAGAATGAGTGACCAGCCTTGCCAAGGGGGCGACCAGGTGAAGGTTCTATGAAAGTCAAGTTGTGGGGGAGTCTGAAAGAGAGACATATGATGAATTGTGTCGAAGGCCGCAGAGAGGTCAAGGAGAATGAGGATGGATGTGAGGTGGCAGTGATGTGCCATAGAGAGAAAGAGAGATAGGGCTGTGGGTGAGTGCTGTCTATGCAGAGTGACTCTTCTGAAGTGGGTCACTGAGTCTGTCGGCCTCCATGGAATTAATGATGTATGTGAAGATGACACGTTCTCCAGCTTTGGAATTGGGGGAAAGGAAGAGAACCTTCGATAGTAAGCTGGGGGTCCATCACCGTTCTGAAAGTATGCCATCACGGACGGAAGACGGTTAGTGTCATTCAGGGGGTGCTGAGTTGTACTAGGGGGGTTGATGATAACCTCACCCTATAACATAAATGAGAAATCACAAACAGAATACATTCTGAAATTAGGATAGAATGTCCCTAATGTATTTTTAATTTCTTCATTTACACTGCCTTTATTACCACTGCTTACATTCCTTTCAATGTGAAAATGATGTATTTTTACTTCTTCATTTTTACTGCTTAACTTCCACTCAAGGTCACTCTTTCTTTAACTTTATTTCAGAAAAAGATACCATACAAACACATTAAACAATTAAAAATACAATCTTTATACATATCCTATAAAGGTACATAACAACATAATTCAATGTAGGCCTTAGGGGTATTTTAGTATCAAAGATTAGAAAGAACATGGTTACAGAGCAGATCCATTAATTAGCTGACTTAATGGCCAGAGGTCTCCTGTGTTCACCCTGTTACAACCCTTAAGCTGAAGACTGAAACTGTGGCACACTAAGGGAGGGCAGCTCAGGCTGGGCCATACAGATGAATCCCAGAGATGCTGGTGCCACACTAAGGGGGGGGCATATCAGGCTGGGCCATACAGATGAATCCCAGAGATGCTGGTGCCACACTAAGGGGGTGGGCATATCAGGCTGGGTCATGCAGGGGAATCCCAGAGATGCTGTTGCCACACTAAGGGAGGGCAGCTCAGGCTGGGCCATACACATGAATCCCAGAGATGCTGGTGCCACACTAAGGGAGGGCAGCTCAGGCTACTGGAGGGCATCTCAGGCTGGGCCATGCAGATGAATCCCAGAGATGCTGGTGCCACACTAAGGGAGGGCAGCTCAGGCTGGGCCATACACATGAATCCCAGAGATGCTGGTGCCACACTAAGGGAGGGCAGCTCAGGCTGGGCCATACACATGAATCCCAGAGATGCTGGTGCCACACTAAGGGAGGGCAGCTCAGGCTGGGCCATACACATGAATCCCAGAGATGCTGGTGCCACACTAAGGGAGGGCAGCTCAGGCTACTGGAGGGCATCTCAGGCTGGGCCATGCAGATGAATCCCAGAGATGCTGGTGCCACACTAAGGGAGGGCAGCTCAGGCTGGGCCATACACATGAATCCCAGAGATGCTGGTGCCACACTAAGGGAGGGCAGCTCAGGCTGGGCCATACACATGAATCCCAGAGATGCTGGTGCCACACTAAGGGAGGGCAGCTCAGGCTGGGCCATACACATGAATCCCAGAGATGCTGGTGCCACACTAAGGGAGGGCAGCTCAGGCTACTGGAGGGCATCTCAGGCTGGGCCATGCAGATGAATCCCAGAGATGCTGGTGCCACACTAAGGGAGGGCAGCTCAGGCTGGGCCATACACATGAATCCCAGAGATGCTGGTGCCACACTAAGGGAGGGCAGCTCAGGCTGGGCCATACACATGAATCCCAGAGATGCTGGTGCCACACTAAGGGAGGGCAGCTCAGGCTGGGCCATACACATGAATCCCAGAGATGCTGTTGCCACACTAAGGGGGGGCATATCAGGCTGGGTCATGCAGGTGAATCCCAGAGGGGCAGGTGCTACACTAAGGGAGGGTAGTTCAGGCTATGGGAGAGCAGCTCAGGCTTGGTTTTACAGATGAATCCCAAAGATAATGGCAGCACACTATGGGAGGGCAGCTCAGGCTTGGTTTACAGATGAATCCCAGAGATGCTGGTGCCACAGTAAGGGAGGGCAGCTCAGGCTGGGCCATACACATGAATCCCAGAGATGGTGGTGCCACACTAAGGGTGGGCAGCCCAGGCTACGGGAGGGCAGCTCAGACTGGGTCATGCAGATGAATCCCAGAGATGCTGATGCCACACTAAGGGGGGGAGGGGGCACCTCAGTCTATGAGAGAACATCTCAGGCTGGGCCATGCAGATGAATCTCAGAGATGCTGGTGCCACACTAGGGGGAGGGCAGCATAGGCTGCGTCATGCAGATGAATCCCAGAGATGCTGGCGCCACACTAAGGGAGGGCATCTCAGGCTATTGGAGGGCATCTCAGGCTGGTCCATACAGATGAATCCCAGAGATGCTGGTGCCAAAGTAAGGGAGGGCAGCTCAGGCTACTGGAGGGCATCTCAGGCTGGGCCATGCAGATGAATCCCAGAGATGCTGGTGCCACACTAAGGGAGGGCATCTCAGGCTAAGGGAGGGCAGCTCAGGCTGGGGGGGGGGGGCAGCTCAGGCTTTGCCAAACAGATGAATCCCAGAGATTTTGGTGCCACACTAAGGGAGGGCAGCCCAGGCTACGGGAGGGCAGCTCACACTGGGTCATGCAGATGAATCCCAGAGATGCTGATGCCACACTAAGGGGGGGAGGGGGCACCTCAGTCTATGAGAGAACATCTCAGGCTGGGCCATGCAGATGAATCTCAGAGATGCTGGTGCCACACTAGGGGGAGGGCAGCATAGGCTGGGTCATGCAGATGAATCCCAGAGATGCTGGCGCCACACTAAGGGAGGGCATCTCAGGCTATTGGAGGGCATCTCAGGCTGGTCCATACAGATGAATCCCAGAGATGCTGGTGCCAAAGTAAGGGAGGGCAGCTCAGGCTACTGGAGGGCATCTCAGGCTGGGCCATGCAGATGAATCCCAGAGATGCTGGTGCCACACTAAGGGAGGGCATCTCAGGCTAAGGGAGGGCAGCTCAGGCTGGTCATACAGATGAATCCCAGAGATGCTGGTGCCACACTAAGGGAGGGCATCTCAGGCTAAGTGAGGGCAGCTCAGGCTGGGCCATACAGATGAATCCCAGAGATGCTGGTGCCAAAGTAAGGGAGGGCAGCTCAGGCTACTGGAGGGCATCTCAGGCTGGGCCATGCAGATGAATCCCAGAGATTCTGGTGCCACACTAAGGGAGGGCAGCTTAGACTGGGCCATACAGACGAATCCCAGAGATGCTGGTGCCACACTAAGGGAGGGCAGCTCAGGCTGGGCCATGCAGATGAATCCCGGAGATGCTGGTGCCACACTAAGGGAGGTCAGCTTAGACTGGGCCATACAGACGAATCCCAGAGATGCTGGTGCCACACTAAGGGAGGGCAGCTCAGGCTGGGCCATGCAGATGAATCCCGGAGATGCTGGTGCCACACTAAGGGAGGGCAGCTCAGACTGGGCCATACAGATGAATCCCATTGATACTGGTGCCACACTAAGGGAGGGCAGCCCAGGCTACGGGAGGGCAGCTCAGGCTGGGTCATGCAGATGAATCCCATTGATACTGATGCCACACTAAGGGAGGGCAGCTCAGGCTACTGGAGGGCAGCTCAGGCTGGGTCATGCAGATGAATCCCATTGATACTGATGCCACACTAAGGGAGGGCAGCCCAGGCTACGGAAGGGCAGCTCAGGCTGGGTCATGCAGATGAATCCCAGAGATGGTGGTGCCACACTAAGGGTGGGCAGCTCAAGCTGGGGGGGGGGCAGCTCAGGCTTTGCCACACAGATGAATCCCAGAGATGTTGGTGCCACACTAAGGGAGGGCAGCCCAGGCTACGGGAGGGCAGCTCAGGCTGGGTCATACAGATGAATCCCATTGATACTGGTGCCACACTAAGGGAGGGCAGCCCAGGCTACGGGAGGGCAGCTCAGGCTGGGTCATGCAGATGAATCCCATTGATACTGATGCCACACTAAGGGAGGGCAGCTCAGGCTACTGGAGGGCAGCTCAGGCTGGGTCATGCAGATGAATCCCATTGATACTGATGCCACACTAAGGGAGGGCAGCCCAGGCTACGGAAGGGCAGCTCAGGCTGGGTCATGCAGATGAATCCCAGAGATGGTGGTGCCACACTAAGGGAGGGCAGCTCAGACTGGGCCATACAGATGAATCCCATTGATACTGGTGCCACACTAAGGGAGGGCAGCCCAGGCTACGGGAGGGCAGCTCAGGCTGGGTCATGCAGATGAATCCCATTGATACTGATGCCACACTAAGGGAGGGCAGCTCAGGCTACTGGAGGGCAGCTCAGGCTGGGTCATGCAGATGAATCCCATTGATACTGATGCCACACTAAGGGAGGGCAGCCCAGGCTACGGAAGGGCAGCTCAGGCTGGGTCATGCAGATGAATCCCAGAGATGGTGGTGCCACACTAAGGGTGGGCAGCTCAAGCTGGGGGGGGGCAGCTCAGGCTTTGCCACACAGATGAATCCCAGAGATGTTGGTGCCACACTAAGGGTGGGCAGCTCAAGCTGGGGGGGGCAGCTCAGGCTTTGCCACACAGATGAATCCCAGAGATGCTGATGCCACACTAAGGGGGGGAGGGGGCACCTCAGTCTATGAGAGAACATCTCAGGCTGGGCCATGCAGATGAATCTCAGAGATGCTGGTGCCACACTAGGGGGAGGGCAGCATAGGCTGGGTCATGCAGATGAATCCCAGAGATGCTGGCGCCACACTAAGGGGGGGCAACTCAGGCTGGGTCATTCTGGTGAATCCCAGAGGTGTTGGTGCCACGCTAAGGAGGGTATCTCAGGCTTTTGGAGGGCATCTCAGGCTGGTCCATACAGATGAATCCCAGAGATGCTGGTGCCACACTAAGGGAGGGCATCTCAGGCTAAGGGAGGGCAGCTCAGGCTGGTCATACAGATGAATCCCAGAGATGCTGGTGCCACACTAAGGGAGGGCATCTCAGGCTAAGTGAGGGCAGCTCAGGCTGGGCCATACAGATGAATCCCAGAGATGCTGGTGCCAAAGTAAGGGAGGGCAGCTCAGGTTACTGGAGGGCATCTCAGGCTGGGCCATGCAGATGAATACCAGAGATGCTGGTGCCACACTAAGGGAGTGCAGCTTAGACTGGGCCATACAGATGAATCCCAGAGATGCTGGTGCCACACTAAGGGAGGGCAGCTCAGGCTGGGCCATGCAGATGAATCCCAGAGATGCTGGTGCCACACTAAGGGAGGGCATCTCAGGCTAAGTGAGGGCAGCTCAGGCTGGGCCATACAGATGAATCCCAGAGATGCTGGTGCCACACTAAGGGAGGGCAGCTCAGGCTGGGCCATACAGATGAATCCCAGAGATGCTGGTGCCACACTAAGGGAGGGCAGCTCAGGCTGGGCCATGCAGATGAATCCCAGAGATGCTGGTGCCACACTAAGGGAGGGCATCTCAGGCTAAGTGAGGGCAGCTCAGGCTGGGCCATACAGATGAATCCCAGAGATGCTGGTGCCACACTAAGGGAGGGCAGCTCAGGCTGGGCCATACAGATTAATCCCAGAGATGCTGGTGCCACACTAAGGGAGGGCAGCTCAGGCTGGGCCATACAGATGAATCCCAGAGATGCTGGTGCCACACTAAGGGAGGGCAGCTTAGACTGGGCCATACAGATGAATCCCAGAGATGCTGGTGCCACACTAAGGGAGGGCAGCTTAGACTGGGCCATACAGATGAATCCCAGAGATGCTGGTGCCACACTAAGGGAGGGAAGCTCAGGCTGGGCCATACAGATGAATCCCGGAGATGCTGGTGCCACACTAAGGGAGGGCAGCTCAGACTGGGCCATACAGATGAATCCCATTGATACTGGTGCCACACTAAGGGAGGGCAGCTCAGGCTACTGGAGGGCAGCTCAGGCTGGGCCATGCAGATCAATCCCAGAGATGCTGAGATTCTCAGTGAAATAGCTTGGGGGCTTCAGGCTAACAGTCTTGTAGATGATTCAGCAGGATTTGAAGATGATACAGGCTTGAAGAGAGAGCTGTAGCAGTTCGGTGGGGGTCGGTGGGATGTGGTTGAGTTTGTGGAGTCCTTTCATGAGTCTTGCTGCAGCATACTGGACACATCTCAGGGGTGCCAGGGTAGTTGTCTGAAGGCCTTCCAAAAGGGCATTGCCGCCCTCCAGGTGGGAGAGGAGCAAGGCTTGGACAGCAGATGTCTGGGATGACGGGCTTGATTTTCCACAGGAGAGAAAGTTGCTACCAGGCCATTTGTGTCTTTCTTGCTATGTGCTTCTTGCAGGAGAGGTGTCTGTCGATGTCATATCCAAGGGACTTGGTGCAGGGTGCCCGCTGGGGCGTGAAGCCCTCCCTCGAGGTTCACAGCAGAGAGCTAGGTCTGGATGTTAGGGTATTTTGTGTTGTTGGTCAGCAACGGGCATTCATTCTCGCAGGGGGCGGAGAGTCCGGTAAGCACGGATCATCCATGGCTGCATCAATGTGAGGTAGGCAGTGATCCTGCGGAGGGCTCGCACGGAGGATACCTCGAGGTAGGGCTGTGTGGGGGATGTGGATCTTGTGTGGAGCGAGGCGGGTTCCAAGCATTTCCTTGTAAAGATGGAAGATCACGGGGGGAGAGGATGGAGGCTCGTCTGAAAAGTGGCATATTGTGTTACCAGGCCGCAGTCTGCAAGGAAAGGGGCAAGGGGAGGAAGGAGCGAAGGAGAAAAGGGGCGTAACAGCTAGAGGAGGAGCAGGGATAGGCATAAAGTAGCAGGTAACGCAGAGAGGGGTGATGCTTGTGAAAGTCTGGGTGCATTATGTGAAGGAATTGTCTAGAAAAGGTTAGAGTAAGCTCAAGGTGTCTGTAGATGAGAGAACATGGACTTGAGGACAGGTTTGAGAAAGATTACCCATTTCATCCTATAGTTACATGATGGATCAGAGATGTGCTCAAACAGTAACCAGTAACACATACACATATGCTTTCATTCTTAAAAGGGGGCTTTCTTCTCCCAATCTAAGCATTTTCTGGGGTAATAATTCCCCCAACATTTCCATCGTGTGCGCCTCTTCACGTCAGAAGAGGCCTGTGTTATCTCTTGTGGTCTCCTTGTGAGCCTGGGTTGCTGGGTATGTCTGTAGCAGGCCTGAGTGGGGAGGGTTCTAAGAGGGCCGGCGTGTGAGGCTTCTGGGTGGGGCCGCTGGAAGAGTGCGGCTCAGCTCAAGGGGCGCCGGTGGGTGTCTCCCTTATAGCTGTGTGCCTTATGTACTGCCCTACTAAATTCCAATAAGAAAAGTGTCCTACCCAGCCCGCCTCACATGTGTCATCCCTGAGAAGCCATCCTAATAGTCCTCTGTGCGGAAAGTGCGGCACACGCCACTGGTTTGAACACATCAGGTGAGCAGTGGAGGTGGCATATGGAATCAAAACGCGTGCACTCCTTGTTGGGAGTACAGGCTTGACTTTAGGGAGTACAACAGACATGTACACTGTATATCTGCAGGGTCTACTTATTGGTTAAAACCACAGCCTAACACATCAAAAGAATTGATCTGTCGCATTTCTGCAACCTCACTTTTAAAGCTTTCAATCACTCTTTTGCTGTCTTTGCTCTTTGCAAATTAGCAATAATATATCGACCCATCGTGACATATACTTGTTTAGGTGTTTTAATGACCGCTACGGGGTGTCTTTCAGTATTTCTTCGAGTCATTGTTTTCTGGGCAGACATTATAGAGATCTGAGCTGGTCCTGCGGTTGGTAAGACAACGGATTGTCTAATCGTCCAACGGTTTGAAGGCGTGTCGACCTGATGCACTAGGAGACATATTGATATGCTCAGGATCACACCGTTTTGGTCTGGTGTGAACGCTGGGATTTCACCTTCTTAGATTCCGATTCCATGCCCCCTCTTGATGCCAATCGGTTGGATGTGCATCTGTGCCTCTCTGCACGTGCCCCCTTGTACATCTTTGCCATCTTCCTCTTCGGGAACCTTGCTAAACTGTGTTAGACCCTTTCCTCTAATGCTAATACAGTTCATTTACAATCCTGCTTTTGATTGCACACTTTAGCTATGAGTGCTTGTGGGCCCCATCTCTCCATCGTGGGGGCCATTATCATTCACCAAAAGCACTGGTGGCCGTGCACTTTAATCACAGGTGCTCCAGCTTACAGCTCCCTTGTGTTCCTAGCTAAATATACGGCTGCAATTAACGAGCCAATGGCATTTGATTTGAAAGATGCTCATTAACGCCCTTCTCCGCACATTAAAGAAGCCTTTGGTTTAAAGCTCTCGGGGCCCTGATTAGAAACACATGCAATAAAAAGTTCACCGACAGACGCGGCCTGATGACAGGCTTAGCGGAATGGGCCCTTTGGAGACGGCGACAATGTGACTCATTTTAGTGATGAGCACAGGCGGCTCTCAGCAATTTGAAAAGGCACATCACCAAGTGTTAGACCCTCGTGGATGCGTCTTCATACCTGTTACACACACGACACAGGCGCCCCTTTCCTCCTGATCTTCTCTTTATTCCTCCATGTAATGCGCACTCTTAGCGTGGAATCCTCCTCCATGGCTCCCCGCTTCCTGGTGTCCTTTTCCCCGCCTTCCCGACCTCCCTCCCGACGTGATTGGCCCATTAAACCCTCATAATGACACCCCAGGGCAGCCCCCCTGCCCGGCAGCCCCCTTGGCTAAGGGCCTGAGGCAAAGGGCAGCTCCAACAGAGGCGACTCCAGTAATGTCTGCAGGTGTCCGCAGGGGAAGCCAATGAAGACAGGAGTCGGCAGACACCAACAAAAACTGTGAGTGTGGCATGGGTGGGGTGTAGAGCAATTACTCTATTCCAGAAAACCCCTGCCACTCTACCTTACCTTTCCATAGCATAGACTGCCATAGACTTACATATTGCATACTTAGAAAGACTTGTGACCACTGCAAATGGACTGTAAATGTTGCACTGCAATACATACCAACTTACCTACTAATGTCTGCTAGTACCACACCTGGAGGGAACTGCGTAGATTAGCCTGCGTCACATCTAGATGGGATCAAGATTGTCAGCATGTACCACACTTACAGAGAATTCTTAACATGTGCACACATAGATGGAATACTCAACCTAGCCTTCGTCACACCTAGATAGAACTGTGAATGTTAGCATGTGCCACACTTAGTTGGAATCCTCAACCTAACCTGCGTCGCACCTAGATAGAACTGTGAATGCTAGCATGTGCCACACTTAGTTGGAATCCTCAACCTAGCCTGCGTCACATCTAGATAGAACTGTGAATGCTAGCATGTGCCACACTTAGATGGAATCCTCAACCTAGCCTGCGTCGCACCTAGATAGAACTGTGTTTGTTAGCATGTGCCACTCTTAGTTGGAGTCTTCAACCTAGCCTGCGTCGCACCTGTGCCACACTTAGTTGGAATACTCAAACTAGCCAACGGCGCATTGCTGCTCTCTTGCACTTTTCCAGCTCATTCCCACTGACTCACCCCCCTCTCCCTTTTTCAGAGCCGCCAGAGTGCCAGGGGACCACTCCGGTGGTGGTGGTGCACGGTGCAGGTGTCCTTTAACATTAACATTAACATATGCCCTAGCCTGTCCACCATAGCATAATACTTGTGTGACATGCCGTAGCTTGTGCACCATAGCATAATACTTGTGTGATACGCCCTAGCCTTTGCGCCATATCATAATACTTGTGTGATATGCCCTAGCCTTTGCATCATAGCATAATACCTGTGTGATATGCCTTAGCCTGTGCACCATAGCTTAGTACTTGTGATATGCCCTAGCCTGTGCACCATAACATAATACTTGTGTGATATACACATGCCACACTTAGAGATGAGAAAATTAGCAATGTAGTCACTTTGGTTTTTATTTTTCGATGGTGGATGACTGTGCGTCCACTTGCTCATACGTTCTTGCCAGGTTGAGTGTCTTTTGGAGGGAGAGGGGCCTTTTGAGAAGGTGTTTCCTGAGTGTTGACGAGGTGCACCCTTCTATGTTCCTCAGTCGTATTGCCTCCTCATCATTGAAGTTGTCGAAGCCGCAGCTGCTTATTTTCTGCTGGAGACGGATGACAAACTCATTAATGGACTTGTGTGGAAGCTGCTTGCGCTGATTGAATTCATAGCGTTCATAGTCCTTGTTGGTGTGTATAATCAGTTGGTCGTTGACTGCTGCGAGGAGGCATTGGTATGTGTTCCTTTCTTGCGCGGGGATCTTCTTCATGATCCCTTTGATCTATTTTCCTGCTAGGTTGTTTAATACGCTCCTCTTGTTGAGCAAGTCTTGTCCCCCAATTGCCCCTAAGAAGTCCTCAAACTCCTCAACCCATTCTTCCCATCTTCTTCCTCGGTCATGACGCGGGTTAAGGGAAAATGTATTGGGCCTTCACATGAGGGTGGCATGAGGTGCGGGTCTTCCGCCTGCTTAGATACATGCTCCTGCGTCTGAGGCTGCCTGTGCTTGGTCAATCATGTTGGCGGGGTCGAGCAGCGTTGATATTGTAGGGTGTGGTTGAAGTACCTTGGGCCATGCACCTTTGTGTTCTTGGGGGGTCTTTTACCTTCTTTGCAGAGGCAGTGGTGTGGTCTGCAACAGTGCTAGCGGGCCTCACTGTAATGTCTTGGAGGCCAATGGCGGCTTGGCTGGTTCTTGTGTGACTTGGCATAATAAGGCCGCAGGGTGCTGTGATCTGTGGCACCTGCTCTGGTGAGGTAGCGTCGTGGGTGGTGAACGCGAGGTAGCCCGCTGCTTGCCCTGGTGTATTAGCAGGTTTAATTTGGTGGCGCAGGGCATGTCCGCGCCATGCTGGACTATTTTCAACTGCTTTGCATGCATTGGTGGTGGCTGTGGTGCGTAGGGTTCTGGAGGCCCGTTTCAGCGTGGCGGGCCTCCAGATGTTCTGGATGTGTCTTGGGCTCTGATGCTCTTTTCATCTGTTGTACATTACTCTGCTTTTATCAGCGAGGCCCTGCCATGCCCATCCATATTCAGATTGTGCCCCAGCAGGAGAGGGCGGGCATAATTTTTGAATGGCAGGCTGTATCAGACCAAGTCTGGGAAATCAACAGAAGCTTTACTTTCAGCTGCACGGAAAAACACTTGACTTTTGGGCTACAAAATGTCAAAAATCACTGCTTCAAAAGAAACCCTAGCTTTAAGGGCATATGTCAATTTCAGTGGACCTGTGTCTTAAACAGATTGCTGTATAAGTGAAACTTACTAGGGCAAAACAATGTTAGGAAGTCAGAAGGAAGAGAAAACCTTTTGAAATGGTCAGCCTAGCAGACTTCACCATGGGTTAAAATGCGATTTTGCAAATAAGGAATAATGCCTGTTTTAAAAGTGTAATGTTGAAAGAAGGCCATGCGTTGCCTAGCAATGTAGAGGGGGTTTTGCTGGGAAACATATATGGGATTTTTGATTTCAATAGGCTTGCTTCTGATTCAGAACAAAATAAAATAAAATAAAGAATTAAATGCAGTGGCTGGACTGTGGAAGCTCCAGAACAGTTTTTTCTGCTGGCTAAACTGAGGCCTTCCCCCAAAAGGAGCCACCATACATTTCTGGGACACATGCATGTTAATTGCTACCTTTGAAAACTTTGAATGGACCAAGAGAAAGAATTGGCTCGTCACACGCTCGTCAGACATTTGTCTGGGCTTCAGCTTGAGACAATGGATCTGGGACACCTACGTGTGAAGTGGGGGAAGTGGCAATAAACCTTCAACCAAACTGGGACACCCCCATGGCTACCCTGGGCTGAACTGGCAGTTGGTGGTAGCCTGGAGAGACATGATCATATTTGGAGGACAAAGGCAGCCCCATCTGTCTCAACATACTATTTGATATATTTGGAGGACAAAGGCAGCCCCATCTGTCTCAAAATACTATTTGATGAATAAACTTTAAAGACTCTTAATCCTGTAACCGGACAGTGCAGAAATGTAACAGTTTAAGTGTAATATTTGTGGCTTTCAAACAAGACGTGTTAGCATTCACTGGTGTATTGTGTACAGAAATGGCAGAGAATTGGACATTTTTTTTAGGAAAGTGTATATGATGCCACTTTGCAATTCAATACTTACATGCCTTATGATAATATGTACACATGTATAAAATCATAGAATTTTAGGTATGACATTTCTCACTGAAAAGGACGAAAACCTATTAGACGGATGAAACAAAGTCCTAGAAACGTGAGAATTGGACAGCCATGCTCTGTGTGAAATATGTAGTCTGCCTATGTAATTTGTTGAAGTGCCACAACTGTACAAATGTGTCATTTATGTTAAGACTGATTATGGCAAAAAGGAGTGTGGGAAGGCTTTGCACCCCATAAAAACACAACCCCCTAAACTGAGTCCCGTCCTAGAGGAGGCAACCAACATTGGCTGCCCTATCCGGTTCTTGGGGGTAGGTCTAGCTTAGTTCAGCCCAACAATATACCCAGTGATGTCACCCGCTTTATAAAAGGGGTGGGAGCTCACAGGCACAGGACACTCTCTCCTGAATTTCCAGCGCCTGTGTATCCTGCCATTCCAGATCCAAGTTTGCAAGATTCCAGACCGCAAGGCCAAAGCATAGCTGATCCTATCCCAGCAAGGCCATTGATCCAGAAATTCCAAAAAATCTCAATAACAAAGGGGAAAAGCTGTATTACCCTTTTGGGAAGCATCCTGTGACCAGACCGGCTTGTTTCCCACTCCCTGCATGCCCGCTGTATCCTTGCCATCATCCAGTGACCAGACTTGCCCAGCTGTTTGCTGTTAGGAGAGCCGCCTTCCTGTGACCATAACCTTTTGAGGCCCGAATCCGGTTGGCTGCCCAAATCCCCAAACTCCAGTGCTGATTGGGAGTATTTCCCCATTCCATAGCCACACATAGTCTACCCCCATCTTCATACTTTTTCTTCGTTCTACTCTCTAAGAAATCCTATCCTTGCCTTGGTAACTTGTTTAAGACTATTAGAATTCTCTGTGCAGTGTGTCATTTATCTCCAAGTGTTAGCGCCACTCTTCTACTCATTTATGTCTTTCATAGATCATAAATCCATAGCCATATTTGCAATAATCAAATTAATTCCCACATAAAGCTGAACGCGGGGTGAAAAGGTTGCCGTCGCAAATCAATCTCGGAACGTACTATGTCTTTCTTCAACAATATAGTCTAGTTAATTTAGTTTAAGTAAAACTTGCCTTTCCTTTTTAAAACCCAATTTTCTCTTTTTAACTGCTCTATTTTCCAAAAATTGAACCTCATTCCACCTTCAAAATCTCATTCATTTCTCCAGCCATAGTCACTCTTTCACATTCATATTGTCCCAGTGATGTGCATATATCACCCAGCCTACAAACGGCATTCCAATTCTGTGTTTTTCACCCGTTTAAAAAAAAAAAGAGTTTTTGACATTTAAAGCTGAAAAAGAGAGAAATTCAACTTTTCCATGTGTGATTTGACTGCACTGTGTTCTCAATTTGAACCTGCATTGTGAACTGTATTACTTTTGTGATACCTTACCTTATAGTTGCTAGTGATATAACATCCCTGAGTCTGTGATAAAACATATGTACATCATTATTTAATAACATATAAAATTAATTATTTGTTAAAATCTGTGTGTCATTTTAGGCCATTGCAAAGGATTTTGATTTTGTTTGCTGCCTCATATCCCTGACTTCCTGCTGCTTCTTTCTATCCACTCAGAATTCGAGTAATTGTGGGTTGAGGGAACATTGCAGGGGGAAACCTTCACTTTGGCGCTATCTATCCTAATTGAAAAAGTGCTCCTATTCATTTGTGCTTTAGATATGTTCTTGTAGAAGGTTACCCAAGTGTATTTCAGTGGTTTTCAGTGTAATTATCACCCCTTTGGTGATTGCTGCCCCATATAAAAATGGTGTGATTTTCTTTGAAATTAACATAAATAAATATTGTATTCCCACCAACCGGCCTGGTTCATGGTCCAATGTTACCCGGGGTATTTGTAAAAGGGGTGTGAGACAGGTTGGGTATCTGCTTAATTCGAATTCATAGAAAATAAAGAGAAAGTATTCTAATTGAGCGCTACATCCTAGCCTAAGGAAAAGAGTCCTGATCCAGTGTGTGACGCCCGGTTAGAATCCTTCACAAATTGGGTGCTCGTAGCCGGGGATTGGGTTTGTTTATTCACCCGTGACAGCTTAACACAGCAGACTAACCTTCAAGGTAGTGATACTTTGTGTGGCTGGAACACTGTGTTACGCTGTACAAGCTCCTCTCCAAAGCAAAAATCCTAAGTACCAGGCCTGCGTATAAAATTAAAGCTAAATCAACCTCAAAAATAGACAAAAAGCAACATAATACAGGTTGACCTTATATAAATAAATGAATAAAGAAATAACACTTTTCAAAATGGCCACAGTAGAGGTCAATATAGCTAGGGAGCACATTCTGCACAAATTAATTGTCAGGGAGGAATGGCCAGAACAAGATGAAAAAGTCTGGCTAGAAGAAATGGTGCAACAGGTCACTGCCATGAACTTGGACATGTGCAGGACGGTGGCCTATTACATCAAGCTTTTAGTGAGTTGTACATGACTCCGAAAATTAAAGAGGAGCAGATTAAAATTTCCAGAATCACGGCCTACATGTATCTCCATATGCGAGTGATGCAGGAAAAGCATGAAGAAAATACAACTCTTATGCAAAATCAATCTGAACTAGTAACTAAAATCCAGACTGAACTAAAACTAGTGGAATAAAAATTGCAAAAGAGCCAAGATTCTGAAGCAGAATCTGGAAACTATATCAAACAGTTAAAAGAGGACTTGGCTCTACAACAGCAAAATAATGCAGATCAAGAGACCAAATTAGATGCATTGGAAGAGGCGTGTAGGGAAAAGGTTGACTCTCTGGAAGAGAGTCAACAAAAGCTGGGTCAAAAATGAACATATAACAGGGCCTGCTCAGGACAAATAACTATGCTGCAAGATCAGATAAAAACATTGGAAGAGGAAAATAAATTAATTGTGAGAGACCTCCACTCTCAATCTCTCAGAAATTAGGCGCCATAACACAACAAAAGGATGACCTGGCTAAACAAAGGGGCGCTCTTTATCAGGAGAAAGAGGCCCTATACCAGGAAATGTGCAGTTTAAAAACTAACCTTGAGAGAAGGGAGTCAGACCTTCAGTTACTGACTGGTATAAAAGAAGAATGTGATAAAACAATTGGACATAGGAGACAAATGGAACTCGAGTTAGAGCAGGCCATAGAGGCTCTAAATGTGCAGAAAAAGGAGGTTTACCTCCTGCAACAGAAATTGTCTCATTGTTCCCAAACCATACGGGCAGTGCAGAGAGACAATGAGGCACTCTGTGAGGAGAAAGAGGGGCTTCAGCAGTAGGTATTTGCTCAAGAGTGCGTCATTGAGGCCAGTAAAGCCTTGATAGCCGAGCAAAAGGCACATATCTTTGCTTATTATCAAGAGGTAGGGGCTGAGAAGGAGAAACTAGCGAGGTTGGAGAAAGAGGGCGTTAGATTTCATCCAAACTGGAGGGACCCTAAATTGGTAGAGAGGTGCAGGGTAGCCCCTGATCATAGCATGATGACCTCTGTACTAAGGGACTCAAACCCATGTAATACTTTGAACACTGCCGACTTCATGTCTACCGGTTCACATGAGCCAGAAACCATGTGGCTGGGAGAATTAAATAGGTTTAGTATGATGGATCCGACAGGTCAGCTCCCCCCAGAAATTGATGGACGGGCGTCCCTGTATTGATACAGAAATATTAAGGCTGATGTCTCTGACAAGGAAGTCTCCTATGAGGAGAACGTCAGGGAATTAGATCTGCAGAAATACTACCTTCAAAGGGACCAGTAAGTTCAATTTGTAGAAAAAAAGAATAAAATAAGGCCCAAAAAGAGCATTCTGAAGACCCCCACCCAATCAGTGGGGGGATATTCTGCCAACCCTGTAAGCAGGGAGGAGTCAGAAGACTACTCTCCTGTGCGCCACAGGGGAGAAGAAACTAGGCCCCACCAATCTGCGAGCCCCTCCTAAGCTCACAGAATCAGGGAGCACCTAGAAGATCATGTGGGGTCCTCAAGCAGTAGCGCCTTTGAGTCTGAGGGCGAGTGGACTACCGTGACACAGCCAAAGAAGGCAAATAAACTAGAGAGAGCTATGGCGAAAGACCCCATTAGGCAGATTAAGGCCATTAGGAGTTTCATAACCCCGTACCACAAAAATACAAAATATTCTGTCTGGGAACATTTGGAACTCTATGAACAAATGATGGACACTTTTCACCTTAAAGACAACCAGAACTGCATAGAGTATGTTAAATGGACATTCGCTCCAGTGTACTCCAGCTTCTTTGCTGGACTGGGACACCAGAACCATTCAAGATGGTCCACCTACAGGGCGGCCATCTTGTAATACTTTTCCGCCCATAGAAACCCCCAAGAGGCTCGCAAAGCGGCCTATAATCTGCAATGAAGAGAAGATCAGGCCTCACGAGAATTTGTGCAGGAGCTAAAACGCACCTTTGCACAAACCACTAGGACGGTGCGTACAGAGAGTAGAGAGTTGGTTACTACCTACTTTCATGCGCTCCCAAAATATATCCTGACCCAGCTGGTGATGGATTTCCATGATAAAAGATCTCTGGACTGGGTAATAGAGCAGGCAACCCACATTTATGAAGTCCAAAAACCTGCAGAAAATAAAAACCAGACCAAAAACCCCAAACCAGCCAATACCCCTGCTGATGCTAAGGTGGCAGAGGTAAAGGTTGCCCCCATTTTAGACTTAGAAATGGGGGGTCCTAAAAATGTACCTATACAAAACCAGCAAAACCAGAGGCCAAGAAGGCTTTCTGGCTAATCAGCAAAAGGGGGTAGTCAGGGAGGTAATCCCACCAATGGCACCCCTAACTCTCCTGATTATGTAAGTCCCAGATACAAGGGCAACCATCCTATCATGGGGTATGTACGGACTCCCCCAGCCCAAAGGGGGGGGTCCAGCCAGGTAAGTACTCCCCCAGGAAACTTCCCTCCTATCTTCCCTCAGAAGGGCAGTAATCCCCCAAATCCCGGGTTAAGTTTTTTTCCCCGGTATCCACAAAACCCCAACCTGCAGGACAACCATCCTTTCTTTCCCCGGTTCCAGGAGTCCAGCCAACCCAATCCGGGAGAGGGGTGGCCAAGGTTGGAGGGTTACCAAAATCCCCAGTACCCAGGGTACCCAGGATGAAGGGATAGTTACCCTTCCTGTGAACCCCCTAGATACGAACAAAGACCCCCGTACCAGCTGGAACGGGTGTCCCAACTGGAGCGCCAGGCCCAGAACCTCACATAGGATCTGGGTCACATGTTGAGGGCTCAGCAGATCCCTCAGATAAACATGGCGGCTCAGAACCCTGCAAACCCAGGGTCTGGCACCCCAGAACAATCACGGGCAGAGAACCCTGATAACTCACTGGCTCCAGAGGAGGAGGCACAGGGGGACGGGGGGTGTAAAGCCTTAGAGAAAGCCTCCTTCCTCACCCATGAAAAGCCACTGGACACCACGGAACCGGAACTAAAATCTCCTGCCGCTGAAAATCTGCAACCCAGGGAACAGAGGGTAGGTAGGAGAAATAAAGACCTCAAAAAGGCCCATTTTGGGGAGGAAGTTAGTGTCCTCCAATTTGAAGGAGAAGAATCCTTAGAGGATATGGGAAAACAATCTTTTCCTTCAGGGACAGGGGAATTCCGCCCAAAGAAAATGGGTCCCGAGAGATCCGAATGAAGACTGGGTGGGTGTGGGGAGTGATTCAGAGTCACCCATCCCTGAACCCCGGAATTGCCATTCTGAGAGTAAAATAGAAAAGGAAGGATCCTCCCCACAACCGGTCCTAGTGACTTCCACCAGGTAAAAGGGGCAGGCCAGAATCAGAAAAAGAGGATTCCCGAACTTCCAAAACCAATTCTGGTGACTGCCTCCATGAAAGGGGGGGGCAACCCAGAATTAGAAAAAGGGGATTCCCAAACTGTCCAAACCAATTCTGGTGACTGTCTCTGAGAAAGGGGGGACTGTGGGGGTGAGCTGCACAGAACCCAGAGAGAAAGGGAAGCCCGAAACTCCCCAAATATCAGAATGCCAAATTTTGCTTTCAGATTCCCAAATTCCGACACAGAATTATGTCCAAAATACTCCCGATATTGTATTCCCACCAACCGGCCTGGTTCATGGTCCATTGTGAACCTGGGTATTTGTAAAAGGGGGTGTTGGGTATTGGCTCAATTCGAATTTGTGGAACCTAAAGAGAAAGTATTCTAATTGAGCGCTACATCCTAGGCTAAGGGCGAGTCCTGATCCAGTGTGTGACGCCCGGTTAGAATCACTCACAGATACAACCCCTCAAAATATTGGTTTGAATAACTGTGTTTTCAGCTCTTTCCTAAAACCCAGTAAAGTAGGAGCGAGGTGTTAAGATGTTGGCATGGCATTTCAGATTTTCTGCACCAAGTTTTCTTCTTTTTCCAATCTGGGACTTTCAATCGAGCCCCATCTTGAGACTAAGTGGACCATGTGCCCCCTGAAATGCTCAGCCACTGGTTTCCATTGTATCATTACAGCCTTGTAGATTAAGCGGCACATTTGGAAACGTACCATGGCTGCAGCTCTAAAACGCAGACTGCGCTTTTACTGCGCAGTCGGCATTTTAGAGAATACTAACTCCCATACGGCACCCAAGTGGAGCGCCGGTTGTGGGGGTGCCCCTCCTTGGTCACAGTAATGGGAGTTGGGGGCTGCAGGGGTGTCCCCCACTTACCATCATAGTAAGCGAGGAACAAGAAAAAGAAAAACTTTTTTTTTAAAGTACCCAGCGGTGTCAGCAACGCCCCAGGTAAGTGGGAGGAACTGACACAGCAGGGGTATAAGGGAGTCGGCAGAGCACACAGAATGCGCCGCGGTATAGGTAAGTGTAGTGGGGGGTGGGTATTGGTGTATTGCGGGGCTTAAAGTGATCTATCTGATCACTGGGCCGCCGTAATTAGCGTTGACATTTTAGTCAGCCGAGTTATGGGCGGCGTAGTGATGACATAGATTCGCACATTTTCAAATGCATAGGGGCCTTCAATGATGATGCAGAAATGGGAAAGAACTGCAAAGCAGAGAGAGGCATCCTCATTTATGTTGGGAGGGGGCAGGAAGTGGGTGTGTGGGTGTACAGTGGGCTCATAGAGTTGGGGTGGCAAGAGGTTTAGGAGCACCGAAGGGGAGGAAGCGGAGAGCGGTGGATGAGAGAAAGTAACTTTTTTGTGGCCGGCCTCGGGAGAGTTCGGGGGTGGGAGGTCTATAGGAGGGTGAAGGGTGGGTGGAACACCACCTTTGTGGGTGCCAGGAGCGTGATGTGGGCAAACCCCTTCAAAGAGGCGGGTCGGGATGGGACGGGTCGAGGGAAGGAGCTTAGATGTATTTACTTATTTACTGTGTGGGAAAGACCCGCGCAGTAAATACAAACAAAGTGGAGACTGTGAAGCGAATTTATGACACACTATGGCCAACTTTGAGCCCAGGACTATCCAAGCAATTAGATCAACAGCGCCAAAAGACAACTGACCACTACCACCTTTCACAAACAGCTGGAAGAAACTATTTTTCAGAAGCCCAAATGGATGAGGACACAGGACATCAAAGCAGCAGTCTTGGGTGTCTAAGCTCAGATGGTTGGCATGCGATATTGATGATTAGATACACGAGATAACTATGGACAATGTACCATTCCAACAAAGGTACCATAGTTTGCTATTTTGACCCTGCAGGCCAGGGATCTACAACCTCTGGCTCTACTGATGGTTTGGACAAGTCCCATCAACGCAAGGCAGCTAAATCAATGGTGAGGAATCATGGGAATCGAAGTCCAAAATATCGAGACAGCCAAAGGTTGCAAACCCATGCAGTAGGCAGGCCAGTAAGCTATTATGCAGCATGAGGCTCACTGAAGTAACATTGGACATTGCACCGTTTTAACCTTTGAAACATATTTTGTAGCAATCACATTGTATGCGAGCAGGTGAGTTTTAGGGATTGTTTTGGAAACCCTACACAGTCCAGACATTGCACAGAAGCATCAACCTACATATTTATACTCTGTGCTAGATAAATGCAAAACAATCCATTCACCTTCCAAATTGTATGTTTTTAAATATTTATTTTCTAAAATAATATTGCTAACATTTAGAACTTACTGGATCCCAATTTAAGAATGTTTATTCCTAATTTTCTTTTTTTTATTTAAAGTGGTTCATATTGGTTATACATTTTGACAATCTTTATTCCCAATTTTGCAAAAAATATGATGTGCAACAGTGACTAAGGTGTGCCTTCTTAAAATATACTTCTCTGCGCGGCTAGAATTTTGAGTGCCATGATATGTCTCCCTGGCTGCCAGATTTATGACTCTGTAGCTAAGGTAGCCATCCCCAGGTTTGCATTCCATTCATACACTTCATTTACACATGACGTTTCTATGAGAAAGAAAGGTCCAGTTTGTTTTTAATCGTGTCACTTCTTGATCACCATCTGATAAAGAAGTCTATGGAAATCCGAAAGCTAATGTTCAGTCCGAACTCAGAATAATAGTTTCAGTTAGTTCAAAGAACGGCATCAAAGCTTGGGTTGTGTGTGATCTTGACCCAGGTACTTAATACCTCCCCCTTCCCATCATCCCTCCTCTGCTTAACCCCACAGTTGCTGAGATTGGTGACCAGGGCCTTATGTGTCCTCCCGAGTCCTTGCCTTCCGCAAACAATCGCCTTCAGCCTCTGCCTGCTCCCAGCACCTGCCTCAGCACCCACTGGCCTATGCCACCACAGGCCTGCACTTATTTATTGGCAGCTGACCACTTAATAGCTGCTCACTCCCTAGCACTTCCCTCTTTGGCACATCTAGCCTTTACCCCCCACTCCCTCATCCCTTCTCTCTCTTTGGACTTGCACTTTCTGAATGCTCACAAGGCCAAGTAGGTCCACCTCTAGCTTTCATTGTTTAGTTGCAGCGTTTCGGGACAGAAAAAATTAAAATGGCTGCCGGGAAAGGGAAAACAGAAGTGTTCCCAGCGCGTCTGCTCCCAAAAGACGACAGAGAAAAGGTAAGTGTGGTTTGGGTTTGGGGTAGGAAAAAAAAAAGGACGCATCAGAATCCCCACCAGGGGATGATGGTAGCCTCCAGCCGTGTGGAGGCAGGGAGCGGGGATGGCCCTGCTTCGAGCCTCCACACGGCTGGAGGCTGCCACGCCACCCACCGTGGACAAAGGAGGCAGAAGGTAAGTGGGGTGGGGAGGGCAGGGAGGTGGGAGGAAAGGGGAAGAAAAATAATTTAAAAAAAAACCTTACCTGAGTCCCAGCGGAGGGCGAAAGAAGCTTCTCAGCTGTGAGGAGGCTCGGAGTGGGGATGGCCCGCTTCGAGCCTCCTCATTGGCTGAGGGGCTGCCACGCCCCCCGCCGTGGACAAGGTCGGCTGGAATCCCAGCCGAGAATCGAGGGATTCTCAGCCGGGTAATGATCCGGTGAGAGCCAATCAGAATGCGTGTTGCATTCTGCTTGACTCTCACCGGGTACTAATTTACAGTAATCAGTACAATGGGAAGATTTTGTATAGCTGTCTATCAGAGACACATCTGCCTAAATGATCAAGTAAATGGCCAAAATGCAGGCTCAACAGTCCCCTTCTAGTGTCGGGTTGTTGTGAGTCATTAGATCATTGGCTGGACTCTCAAGGTCGGTGATAGGTCATTAGATCCACATAAACAGCAGGTTTGCCTTGGGCAGAATAACCACCTGCGGTAAATACATTGATTCCACAATGCAGGCCAAAGTACTCCAAAAAGGGGCATTAACACCCCCATACCACCACTCGTAACCCAGAACTTAATCTGCCAGACTAAGTGGTGCTAACTGTAGATGAGCCTGGTGGGATATCTGTGGAAATGCCACCAGAATACCGCCAAACTCAGAATCACTTACCAAACTGATTGAGCTACTCACGTATGGAGATGGTTTCAAGGCCAATCCCTGCATAGCAGTGGGAATTCCTTTCAAGTCTTCCTGCAAGCTATCACTTTCTGGAGTACATCCCAAAGAGGCCAGTTTATCATAAATCTGCTCTCCCAGGCCATCTATGTTTCTTGCTATAGTGGCGTTGCCTCTCTCTCTGTCAGCCTTTGCAACTGGAAACTCCAGTTTGTTGCCCTCACTCCCGAGGAGGTGCTCTAGAACCCCAATTCCATTCTCTTGCACTGACATGTGTACAAAGTGATACACATCGAACCTATCTCCAAAATGTATCCGCTAAGTGCCCTACTGTCCTCCAGATGTGCCCAAAGGAAATATCTTGACATTAAATAACTGGACTTCTGATGGAAAACCTAAGGCAAGGGCACTGCTAACATGGCAGGACCTCCCTTGTTAATTGGCATAATTTAGGTAACTTTGGATCTCACCCTACGTTACTAGGGGAATCCAGACGTGGACCCCTTGCTCACTATTCTTAGAGAGGCACAGCTCCACCCTACTGATGAGGTCCAACCAGACCGAAACACGTGTCTGGGGTTACTGTTGGTACTCTAATTCAGAGGAGAATTGCCTTGCATTTCGGTGCTGGACTGCCCCTGGGCAGGACAAAGACTGATATGGTTGGGATATTTCTTCTCTGTGAAAGGTAGTGAGCTAAAGACTCTGGGTAAATCTCTCGTAACCAGGACTAATGTCTGGCAGAGAGACTCCCAGGACCCCTCTTGTCAATTTGCATATTTAAGTAACTTTGGGTCTCACCCTAAGTTACTAGGGGAATCCAGACGTGGACCCCTTGCTCACTATTCTTAGAGAGGCACAGCTCCTCCCTACTGATGAGGTCCAACCAGACCGAAACACGTGTCTGGGGATGCTGTTGGTACTCTTGTTCAGAGGAGAATTGCCTTGCATTTCGGTGCTGGGCTGCCCCAGGGCAGGGCAAAGACTGATATGGTTGGGATATTTCTTCTCTGTGAAAGGTAGTGTGCTAAAGACTCTGGGTAAGGCTCTCATAAACAGAACTAATGTCTGGCAGAGGGACTCCCAGGATCCCAATTGATGTTTTCATATTTATGTAACTTTGGGTCTCACCCTAATTTACTTTGGGAATCCAGACGTGGACCCCTTGCTCATTATTCTTAGAGAGGCACAGCTTCACCCACCTCATGAGGTCCAACCAGAGCGAAAACACGTGTCTGGGGTTGCTGTTGGTACTCTTGTTCAGAGGAGAATTGCCTAGCATTTTGGTGCTGGACTGCCCCAGGGCAGGACAAAGACTGATATGTTTTGGATATTTCTCCTCTGTGAAAGATAGTGAGCTAAAGACTCTGGGTAAGTCTCTCGTAACCAGGACTAATGTCTGGCAGAGGAACCCCCAGAACCTCCCTTGTTATGTGCATATTTCAAGGAACTTTGGGGCTCACCCTAAATTACTAGGGGAATCTAGACATGGACCCCTTGCTCACTATTTTCAGAGAGGCAGAGCTCCACCCTACTGATGAGGTCCAACCAGACCGAAACACATGTCTGGGGTTGCTGTTGGTACTCTTGTTCAGAGGAGAATTGCCTAGCATTTCGGTGCTGGACTGCCCCAGGGCAGGACAAAGACTGATGTGTTTTGGGATTTTTCTCCTCTGTGAAAGGAACTGAGCTAAAGAATCTGGGTAAGGCTCTTGTAACCAGGACTAATGACCCGCAGAGGGACTCCCAGGACCCCCCTTGTTAATTGGCATACTTTAAGTAACTTTGGGTCTTACCCTAAGTTACTAGGGGAATCCAGATGTGGATCCCTTGCTCACTATTCTTAGAGAGGCACAGCTCCACCCTACTGATGATGTCATGCATTCTGCATGGCGACTATGGGACTCTTAGAAGCGCCATTAGCTGTGCCATTACGTCGGCAGCCGTCTGATTCAGCGGTCTAGTTGTTCTAGCCCAAGATGGCCACCACATTTCAAGTGCTGGGCCATTGCAGCTTTCCCTGCGTTGCACCTTCACTGTTTCCCGGAAGGTAACGCTGTGTTTATGTTTTCCCGTGTTTACTCTCCCTCTTTGTTTACGACATCACCCTTTTGTTTTGCTCTTTTACAGGCTCCGCCTTGCCTATTTTTCTTCCGTAGTTTTCTTCTGTTGTCAGTCATTCGTTATTATCACCTTTGTAACTTTGCTTTGCTCTGTTTATCATTTCCCGTGTTCTTGGCGGCTTTCTCTCTTCATCTCTTTTTCTTGCCTACCGTGCCCTGCGGTTCATATATCTTTATTCCCTTCTCGTCTGTGTTTTGCCTTTCCTTACTTTCTGTTAGCAGGTCCTCTCCTTTCTTCTGTTCCCTTTTTTTTTCTTACCTGGTTCCTTTTTTCACTTTGCTGTGCTTTAACAGCCATTGATCGAAATATATTTCCCTATTCAACTATGTGGTGAGATTACTTGACTTACCTGTGGCGTTACTTCAAGACATCCTCTGCCTTTTGGATCCACCTCAGACCTTCTTAATTTCCCAACACCTGGCTTCTGTCTCGACTCATCTCAGCCATGTGCGGATATTGAACCAATTTGGGCAAATCCATCAATTGAATCCAGCCAAGCAGGGTTTTTTCTGCCAAGAGGCTTTTTCCCTGCCAAGGGACCGGCTCCCAGGAATCCCTCCTGTTCGGTTTCTCAACTTCCCGACAGCGTGGCATCCCAAAGAGCTTGTCCTTATTTACACAATAAAAGGACTAAGAAGAAGACGAAAGGAAAGCTCCACCTACGCCAAAGAAGGAAGACAGAACACCTTGACAGTTCCACAGAAGATTCAGGTGAGGAGGAAGGGAGGGAAGAGACCTTAGACCTTGACAGATGAGGTCCAACCAGACCAAAGGACATGTCTGGGGTTGCTGTTGGTACTCTTGTTCAGAGGAGAATTGGCTAGCATTTTGGTGCTGCATTTTCCCTGGACAGGACAAAGACCGATATGTTTGGGATATTTCTCCTCTGTGAAAGATAGGGAGCTAAAGAATCTGGGTAAGGCTCTCGTAACTGGGACTAATGTCAACCAGGACTAATGACGGCAGAGGGACTTCCCAGGACAACCCCCTTGGTTTTTGCATCATATTTTAAGTAACTTTGGGTCTTACCCTAAGTTACAAGGGGAATCCAGATGTGGACCCCTTGCTCACTATTCTTAGATAGGCACAGCTCCACCCTACTGATGAGGTCCAACCAGACCGAAACACATGTCTGGGTTTGCTGTTGGTACTCTTGTTCACAGGAGAATTGGCTAGCATTTCAGTGCTGGACTGCCCCAGTGCAGAACAAAGACTGATGTGTTTTGGGATATTTCTCCTCTGTGAAAGGTAGTGAGCTAAGGAATCTGGGTAAGGCTCTCGTAACCAGGACTAATGACTAGCAGAGAGACTCCCAGGGCCCCCTTGTTAATTGGGACTGCTAACATAGGCCAGAATATTAGTGTCAGCTTCAATGTGTGTCTGCCAAAGCCACACATGTATTGCAGAGGAAACCAGGATAAAAACATGGGGGGTCATTCCGACACTGGCTGTAGGGGGTTAACGGCACCGGTAAGGATGCCGGTGCCGTTAACCCCGTACCGCCACATTCCGAGGTCCCTTAGCGGGTCCCACCAGGAACGGCTGGTCTAACCAGCCGCCCTTATCGGGACCCGTTAAGTGACCATGGAGCTAATAACGGGCCAGCTATTCACGGGCCCGTTATTAGCTCCTTCCCCATTCCCATTGAGCACTATAGGGGCTCAAATGGGAATGGGGAATGGTTTACTAAATGGGGAATTACCGGGTCCGCATAGGTCGGAATGTCCCGGTAGGTCCCAATTCCGTCGACCCAGACCCGGACCCGGGTTTGGAGGCAGCCATGGTGCTAAAGAGCACTTTGGTCAGCTGATGCAGAACAGCACCTCACACTTATTCTCCGGTACAAGTGGATAACTCACACTTGTCGGGTGATACAGAACAGCACCACAAACCTGTTCTGCAGTACAGGTGGACAGCTCACACTCGTTCTGCAGGACAGGTGGACAGCTCACACTTGCCGGGTGATACAGAACAGCACTGCACATTTGTTCTTGGTACAGGTGGACAGCTCACTGTGGTTGAGTGATACAGGACAGCACCACACACTTGTTTAGTAATACCGGAAGAGAGCTCACTGTTGCCAGGTGATGCAGAACAGCACTTCACACTTGTTCTTGCTACAGGTGGACAGCTCACTCTGGTCGGGTGATGCAGAACAGCACTGCACACTTGTTTAGTAGTACAGGAAGAGAGCTCACACTTGCCGGGTGATGCAGAACAGCAGCTCACACTTTTTCTTGGTACAGGTGGACAGCTCAATCTGGTCAGGTGATGCAGAACAGCACCTTACACTTGTTCTTGTTACAGATGGACAGCTCACTCGGGTCGAGTGATGCAGAACAGCACTGCACATTTGTTCTTGGTAAAGGTGGACAGCTCAGACTTAAGGTTGATGCAGAACAGCACTGCACACTTGTTCTGTGGTCCAGTTGGACAGCTCACACTTGCCGGGTGATGCACAACAGCAGCTCACACTTTTTCTTGGTACAGGTGGACAGCTCACTCTGGTCAGGTGATGCAGAACATCACCTTACACTTGTTTTGCAGCACATGTGTACAGCTCACTCTTGTCGGGTGATACAGAACAGCACCACACACCTGTACAGTAATGCAGGAACAGATCTCACACTTGCAGTAATACAGGGAGAGAGCTCACAGTTGCCGGGTGATGCAAAACAGCACCTCATACGTGTTTTGCGGTACAGGTGGACAGCTCACATTTGCTGGGTGAGGCATAACAACAGCTCGCACTTTTCTTGGTACAGGTGGACAACTCACTTTGGTGAGGTGATGCAGAACAGCACCTCCCAATTATTTTGCGGTACAGGTGGACAGGTCACATTTGCCGGGTGATGCAGAACAGCACCACACACTTGTTAAGTAGTACAGGAAGAGAGCTCACACTTCCCGGGTGATGCATGCAGAACAACAGCTCACACTTTTTCTTGGTACAGGTGAACAGCTCACTCTGGTCAGGTGATGCAGAACAGCATCTTACACTTGTTTAGTAATACAGGAAGAGAGCTCACACTTGCCGGATGATGCAGGACAGCACCTCACACTTGTTTAGAGGCACATGTGGACAGCTCACACTTGCCGGATGATACAGAACAGCACCTCACACTTGTTCTGTTGTACAAGTGGACAGCTAACACTTGACGGGTGATGCAGAACAGCACTGCACACTTGTTCTTGCTACAGGTTGACAGCTCACACTTGCCGGTTGATGCAGAACAGCACTGCACACTTGTTCTTGGTACATGTGGACAGCTCACATGTGCCGGGTGATACAGAACAGCACCTCACACTTGTTTTGCGGTACATGTGGACAGCTCCCATTTGCCGGGTGATACAGAACAGCACCTCACACTTGTTCTGCAGCACATGTGGACAGCTCCCATTTGCCGGGTGATACTGAACAGCACCTCACACTTGTTCTTGGTACAGGTGGACAGCTCACCCTTGCTGGGTGCTGCAGCACAGCACTGCACACTTGTTCTTGGTACAGGTGGACAGCTTACATTTGCCAGGTGATACAGAAGAGCACCGCACACTTGTTCTTGGTACAGGTGGACAGTTCACACTTGACGGGTGATGCAGAACAGCACTGCACACTTGTTCTTGTACAGGTTGACAGTTCACACTTGCCGGGTGATGTAGAACAGCACTGCATGCTTTTTCTGCAGTGCAGGTGCACAGCTCACACTTCCCGTGTGATACAGAACTGCACAGCACACTTCTTCTGTGCTAAATGTGGACAGCTCACACTTGCCACGTGATACAGAACAGCACTGCGATAGGGGTGGACAGCAAACATTTGCTGGGTGATACAGAACAGTATCTCACACTTGTTCTGCTGTACAAGTGGACAGCTCACACTTGACGGGTGATGCAGAACAGCACTGCACACTTGTTCTTGCTACAGGTTGACAGCTCACACTTGCTGGGTGATACAGAACAGCACTGCACACTTGTTCAGTGGTACAGATGGACAGCTCACACTTGCCGGTTGATGCAGAACAGCACTGCACACTTGTTCTTGGTACAGGTGGACAGCTCACACTTGCCGGGTGATGCAGAACTGCAACTCAAACTTGTTCTTGGTACATGTGGACAGCTCACATGTGCCGGGTGATACAGCACAGCACCTCACACTTGTTTTGCGGTACATGTGGACAGCTCCCATTTGCTGGGTGATACAGAACAGCACCTCACACTTGTTCTGCAGCACATGTGGACAGCTCCCATTTGCCGGGTGATACTGAACAGCACCTCACACTTGTTCTTGGTACAGGTGGACAGCTCACCCTTGCTGGGTGCTGCAGCACAGCACTGCACACTTGTTCTTGGTACAGGTGGACAGCTTACATTTGCCAGGTGATACAGAACAGCACCGCAGGCTTGTTCTGTTGTACAGGTGGACAGTTCACACTTGCCAGGTGATACAGAACAGCACCCCATACTTGTTCTTCGTTCAGGTGGTGTTAGGCTTTGGTACAAGCCTGTACTACACAGTAAAGTGGTAGCGATGGCTAAGCAGCCAGACTTATCTCAAGAGTTTAAGTGAGCAGTAGAACAAGTTACACAAAGGAGCCACCAATACAGTGATTCAAGTAAACACTTACTCAAGGTTTCTTGGTAAAAGAATATACATTTATTTACTCAGTCAGTTAGAAAACATTACACTGGCATAAGCAGCTCAATATCAAACACTAATAAAGCACATAAATACAACAGGTAAGTAAATGAACAATTTTAGCTTCAAATGAAGTGGGAGCATAATGACACTTCAGATACTTAATAAAGGGGTAAAAAGACAAGGTTATAAAAATAGACAGGCCAAACACATTCATAGGCAGGGCAAAGAGTTTCATTTAAATACAACCAGCAATTCTTCTCAATAGGCCTGGGCCAAAGTCAATGGTTCAGGGTCTTTTGTATAGGATAGCACCGTTCTGGTATGTAACGGTTAAGTATTTGCACAGAGATTAGAAGAATTTGGCTAGGTGAAAAGTTTGACGAATGTTAAGGGAAGGACAAGCCTTCGTAGCTGAGGAAAGTTTCACGCACTTTCTGCCGAAAAGATTGCCAGACCGCGTTTGCGCAGTACCTTGTTGTTGAAGAAAGCTGTAGCTGGGGCAGTTGTTCCTGGCAGTTCGAGCAGATCTCGCTGTTCCTGGGCTTCAGTCGTGGGGACAAGATAGAGGACGTCAGGAGGTTCCTGCACTGCCCAGGGATGAGGCCAAAAGCTTTAGCAAGACGTCGGTTTAAGGTGTGAGTGCCTTAAAGACTACGAGCTGGTTTCCTTCCCTCTGGCTATCCGGTTTTCAACAGCACTCTGATGAAAATTCGATCAGATGGGGACGGTGTCCAGGTGGCTTGCAAGTTGGTTGTTCCCACCAAACTCAAGGGAAGAAGTTAACCTTGAAGGGCTTCTCTGTCGATGAAGTTTCAGGAAATTTGGACCTGCAGCAGAGCTTCACCGCTCATCCAGGAGTTGCAGCAGTCCTCTTCCTTCAGCTCGACTTCGGTTCTTTCGTTCCAGTAGTCGACTGTGTTTTCCAAGTCTCAGAGACCTGCTTTTAAACAGTTTTTCCCCACTCATTCCAGCCTGGCTGTCACTCACACAGCAGGGTGGCTGTCCTGGCCAGACAGCCAGCCGGCAAATCAAGCCAGAGTGCATTCAGTTCTCCTAGGAGACTAAGCATAGGGATTTTTGGGCACCTCCCTCACATTCTGTCCACCCCAGACACCGTGGCACCAGAGGAGGGCTTCAGCACCAGGTTTGATGCGCAGAGACAAACACAAGAAGGACCTTTCCTAAAAGAAATGACAAAAAAAGTCGACCAGAGTCTGTTTTTACAGATAGGTCTTGGGCGCCATATTGAAAAACATGGCTGACCTGATTTCTAGCTACCGTTGTTAGCGGTCGGGAAAAATCACGGTAGTTGATCTAAACCGCTGCCACCAGCCATTTAAAGTACAAAAGTGAAACATTTTACTGTTACATGAGTGTTCTGACTCAGGGGAAGCTAAGCAACCCCTCCAGTACTCTATAGGAAGATAGTGTGTGATGGGCCAGTGAATTTAAAGAGACTAGTAAAGCCAATTTAACGTTACATGTTCTGGGAGACGGTCTGAAAGACAACCCTGTGCCACTGAACTGAATGTGCTGTGTGACACACAGAAAAAGATGATGCCTATGGAGTTGTCTCAAAACTCCATAACCAAAGAACACAAAAGTAAAACACATTGAAAATGAAAAGTTCAAAGCCCAAAAATATAGCAAAAGATCTGGAGGGCTCTAAGGTAGAGGGAATTTAGCACTTGTGTGAGAAATCTCCCTAACAGGTGGACAGCTCACACTTGCTGGGCGATGCAGCTCCACAGTTTACACGTGTTCTGTAATGTAGGGGGGGCAACTCACTTTTGCCCAGTGATACGGAACTTCAGCCCACACTAGTGGCATAATACAGAAAGGCATCTCACAGGTGGCCTGCTATAGTAAAGACACTTATCCTCTGCACCGCTTACAGGCAAGAGTAGTTTATTAAACTGGTAAGTCCACCCTACGCCAGGCTCTTGCCGGACCTTCCTGATCGGGCGTCTAAGGCCTTCCAAGTGCTGGGATTCTTGGAGAGAAGAGGAGGCCCCCAACAGCACACGGTCTGCTGGAGTAATTAAGCCTCTCGTGTCTATAGCCGAAGTCTGCCCCCAAAATGTGCGTCCCTCAATCTACACCCATACACAGAAATGCAGCTCACAGTGGTTTCTGTGATCCACAAAAGCATATCACAACTGCCCTGATCTAGAAGGCCTTCTCACACGCCCCCTCCCAGGGAAGAACTCGCATCACCTGTAATCTGCTACAGGGTGCTGTGTTTAATTATTTCAGGATGCAGGAAGTCCTTGAGGGCACCTTGTGAATGCTACACTCGAGACCCGGTCCACTTAAAACCACCTTCTTTTTTATAGAAGGATGACAGTGCAGGCCCCTCCATTAGGGTAATAGTGTGACTACAGATGAGTTGGAACGCCCCATTCTGTAACTCACCCAGGGTCCCTGAAGGCACCTGAATGGGGAGCCTGCTAAAATATAATTAAAAAATATATGCGATCGCTGCAGGAAGGGATGGGAGGCAAAATGAATGGACTTCTGCGAGGAAGCTATGTGCATGCTGGGAGACCAAGCACATCCCTGGCAAGACCTGAAGGAGATGGAGGGTGCCAAGTCCTCCTCCGCGCTGTATCCGAGACTGCCATGGAAGGAGGCATGTCTGCTGCCCCGCTGAACGAGTGGGTAGATCACTTTTGACGGTGGAGGTTCCTTTCAGTGAACAAATGTAGGGATACTTTAATGTTAAACCACCAGAATTCTTGAGCTATGGGCAGGGACCACCAAAATGCTAAGGGTAGTGGAAGTAACATCACACGACACTTGACCTCTGATGACAACACCAGAAGTGATGTCATTTGACCCCACCCCGAAGAGGCATCACGGGAAGCGATGGAACACAACCTTCCACCCTTGATTAAACAGGAAGTGGCATCAGATAGCATTGTTTCTAAGTACACTATGGAAAATATGGTTACGATATCACTGTAAAGTGATATACATTCATACAAGAATGGATCACCATATGTATCGTTAATATCAGTGTGTATAGGCCCATTTACCAAATTACTGTGAATGCAAGCAGACGTCTAAGGCGCTTCATATAGAACAAATATACATACAATATCACCCAACCTGTGTTGGTACTCATTTATCAACCTCAGCAAGATTGAAGGCGGAGCCGAACCGCAACCTGAAGATCTCAGGCACACTGCAGCAGCGAGCGCGCAACCCACTGAGCTATCTTGCCAGCTATAGCTATCAGAAAACCAGCCACTCCAGAAACAAAGAGCCACATGCTGCTGGTCACAGCCCAGGAGCCACAATTAAAAAAAAGAAAAAAAATTTACAATATTTTTTTAGGGGTAGCAAGGCAGATCACTGGGGTAGCAAGGGAGACCTCAGGGGTCACACGTGTGACCCCTGGGGACCCCTAAATGACATCCCTGGCTGTGGGGGCCATAAGTCGGAATGATTAACACCCGGCAGGGGGCATGGCAGCCCCCCAGGCAATCAGGAGGCTCAGAACAAGGGTCTTTGCAACATGGTAAAGCCCAGTTCTGAGCCTCCGCGGAAGCGGGAGGCCTCCATCTTCCCTGGCAGGGCAAAGGTTAGTTTCCCCTTCATTCCTCCGCACCCCTTTCCCTCAACCCCCACTCCCTAATTCCACATCCCTAATCTCAACCCTTCCCCCACCCCACCATCCTGGCATTCCCTTGTCCCTCACCGGTGCCGGGAAAACTCAATGTTCCCATTGCATCCCGTTGCGTCATTAGCCACCATGGAAAGGGAGAAAGTACTTTGTGCAGTTCCCTTCTCCCTCGTCCATGGTGGCCATCTTGGTTTGTAGTTTTTGTCAAGTTGAGAAACGACAAACATGCCATTTATCAACTTGAAAAAATCAACTATTATCATCCCTAAAAAAAGCATTCAGTGATGCCAATAGCAATAAACCCCTCCGGGGGGCGCATTACCGGGTCTTTTAGTGGCTAACGTTAAGGCCCTTGCTTCGCTCAGCCCTGTAACACGGCTCCAGGGCATTACATGACTCGGTAATGCCCCCTCCCGTCAGAATTATTGCTTAAACATTATCAATCATACCTGAAGTATGTGGGCTGACTATGCCTAAGGTGCTGTGAAACTATAGTAATTTAACTCAGCACTGACTGGTGTAACCTTCCAATACCAATGTTCTTCTGAACCCACTCCTTCTTGACACCCTCAGTCTTCTGGTCACACATGTGTGCTCGTTCTTCACCTCACAAGCAGTAGGGAGGGATTTCTTATCAGGGCAATATGTGAACAGTCTATTCCCAACACAAGCACAGCACACACACGCACGCACGCAGTCACACACACACTCTGGATGAGTTGGAAAATTCCCTCCCGTCTCTAGGTGGAATAGCCAGGTGAAGGGTAGCAGTTCATGCATGCGCGTGTGTGCATGTGTGTGAACCTATGAGTGTGTATGTGTTCATCTGTGTGTGTGTTTGCGTGTGCATGTGTGTACTACACGGGGTTTTAGTGGGCTGGGACAAAGCCCCTGCAGTCTTCAAAAAGTGTTCCTGAGCCGAACCAAGAGAGAGAGAAAGAGAAAAGAGACAGTGAGAGAGTGGGAGAGGGATATGGGGAGAGAGGGTGAGAAACAGAAAAGAAAAGAGAGAAAAGAAGAGGGAGAAAGAAAGAAGAGAGATGAAGAAGGGGAAAGAAAGACATGGGGAGCCAAAGAGAGAAAAGGAGAGCCACAGAGACACAGAAAGAGAAAGAACAAGATAGAGAGGGATGTAGTGGCAGGAGAAACAGTCGCCCAGTGTTCCTGGGCATACCTCTTTCTGCTGTGCCTTTTTGTCAGGCGTCTCCCTCCTCCATCCAAAGCCCGCAAAGGCACACCCTCCTAAAATATACCCCGCATTCCTCATTCACCTTTCCTTTGGGCTCACTCCTGAGGGTGGCACCGAGTGCCCATTCAGCTCACAATGATTAATCACCATCAACTAGCACATGTTATAACCGCCCACAGCCTAAGCAAATAGGCCCAAACGACCCCTCAAAGAGCCCCAACAGACCCCCAGAAACCTCACAACAGACCGCCCTGACCTCATGACCAGCCGGCTCCCCAAACAAGCAAAAGAAGGCTTCATCAGGGTCTCGAACCTTCTAGGGCAGTCCACCTCCAAGTAGGACATTTTACCGCACATGTATGGGGGGAGACCCCCACAACACCCACAATCCACCCCGATCTTTATTATTACCCTAACACACCCCCCACATACATTTGCGCTACAATTCGATATACATCATTCACTCTCGATGGAAAGCCCTGCAATGGAATCTTCCTATACCGTGTGGAGACCCTGAGTGGTATGCTGGGCTGTATGGTCTTCTGAACTGTGTCCCCTGCCATTTCTTCTCGGGCTACCCTCTGACCTCAGGTGGCACCCAGGCACGCTCCCTCCTTCTTCTTCTTCTTAATTATCGGAGGTCTGGGCGGACCCACGCAGGCGCTTCCCCATCCTATAGGATGATGTGCACCGTACCCACTAATTATTATTTAACTCCATTTAAACTCACAACTCCTCCCACCTCCCCGTCTGCCTCACAGGGTCAGGTTTTTCTTTTTCAGACCGGCCCCACCAGTCTGTCAACCGGTACCGTCCTCGCTGCTGCCGCAAGGGCCCCACTCTGCAGGCTCCTCATTGGAACCTCTTCAACTCCCTTCTTCCTGGGATCTCATGCCCGCCTCTTTCTCCATCCTCCAAACCTGATATTGCGATTCCTTGCAGAGCAAACGTCCACATGTGTCTTAGCCTTACCAAAGTACTTCACTGGCCTGCGATTGTCTTCCGGTTTCAATTTTGGAATGCGGCTGCATAGCTCATGCAGTCTACCTGTGACACTTATTCAAGCAGGTGGGTCCCCGGGACAGCTCATCAGTACTCCAGCAGCCACAGGACACAACATGGCTCTGATTTTCTTATGTTTCACAGATGATTTTATGATGCGCATGGATGTTTCTTTCTCCAACAGAACATTTTTCGCACACTCAATGTACTTAGAAATTACTCCGAAAGTGGCTCTCTCTACACTTCCCCCAGTCTCAACCGATGGGTGCACTCGATCCTCCCCCTCCCTGCGACCCTCTGTGCACTTGCGCGATCCGTATGCACGGCGCCTGAAGATCGTCTGTCTGTTCTCCCTTGTCTACACCCCTAAAATGAACTGTTAAAACTGCAGAATTGCCGTTAGACCTATTTGCTGTCTCCCAAACTGTTATATTTATTTTTATGCACTTACTCTGCCTGTCTAGAGTATTATCGTCTCAGAATTTCAAGGGCTATGAGCGACTGTTTGTTTTTCCCTTTGCTCCCTCCCTCCTTGAGCGCTTTGAAACATTCGCCTGTGTGCAGGCGCTATATAAAGAAACAATACCATACCAACATGGCAACACCCGTGGCATTGCTTTCTGATATACATGTACAGTCAGTTATCATACGAGCTTGGCCAATAACACCCTGCTCTAGTCTAAGCCCATCTTTTCACAATGTATTATTGATTAGAAGCCTCTGTTTTTCCAGGACTCCCTGCATTCATTCCTCTCTTCTTGCCTCTGTTAGCCGAATACTGACCTCTACACTCTCTTGACCCAATTCTTGTTCTTTCCATGGAACTCTATAGCTTCCTTGGAGTGACCTCTTTTCCATCAGGATTTGAATTAGAACCGGGGGACATGTTTCACTCCCTATTTGGGGGGTTACGGAGGTTCTGCATACCTTAGACTTACCTCTTGAAGGCCGTTATCATCTCCTTCTGACCTTCGATACTTCTTCAAACATCATGTTCAAGGCTGGCTGCATTACCTACAAAGCAGTCACAACCAAAACACCACTCGACCTGGCCGAGGAAGTCTCCATCTTCAGAGACCACCGCTCTACCAGAATCCACAACATTGCCAGGCTGGCACCAAAGAACGGCAACAAGGAGAGAACAGGAAACCAGCCAGTTCCCGCTATGCACCCTGTCTCTGCAACAAGTTACCCATTACCCATGCAGATTAGATTCCCCGTCACTCCATCATGCACTTTAAGAGCGACATGAAGATAAGTGTAAGAATTTGACTAATTGAGGCTGAGACCTAGTAGAATTAGTTATTCAGCTTAGAAGCGCTTAGAAGCCATTTACCATGCCTTACAGCAAAGCGCTATATAAAATGTAATGTGTATATCTGTCGAAACATGCACCTTCTCATCTAGAGTGAGAATGTTTTTAAAGTGATGCATTTTCTGATACAGTTTATATATTCATTATATGGTTGATAGTAAGTTGCTATACACCCTGAAATGTATATAAATGGATGACACTCAAGGACCGGATTACATTCAAAGCCATGACCATGGTCCATCGATGTCTTCACGGACAGTCTCCTGTTTACTTGAGGGAACAGATATCCCATTACACTCCTGGACGCTCGTTGAGATCAGAATTGCTGGGGCAAATTCTTTTAAGCGATGAAACGGATCAGGTAGAAGATCCTTTCCAGTAAAAGCAGCTCAGGCCTGGAACGGATTACCCAAGGCAGTCAGACTGGAGGGCAACTACCTAGCCTTCAGGAAAGCATTAACGACTGCCATGTTTAAATAATCCCCAGGATAAACAGGACGAGTAAATAGCTTCCAGTTGTCTCGTCTACAGTATGTTGTCTTGGTCTAAATGTATGCGCCCTGATGCCTGCAGGCTTCGGCGCAATATAATAATAAAATAAAATAAATCAAAATAAATGCCTATTTGCATACATTAGGAAGGAGTAGTATGAAGCAATATCCATTATCAAAAGATGAATGGGCGATACAGGAAGCGATGAGAGCCTTTGGCCTTGCCATACGTAACAGATTCTCCAGACATAGCTAAGAAGATGTCTTTAAATGGAGGAGACACTTGCTTTTGCTTACTTTATTTGTATTTGTATTTCTTTTTATGTATATAGCGCTTTAATCCAAGGCGCTTTACAAGAGGAGCAAGCATAATACAACAAGCAATACATGACAAATGATTCTGAACCAGAAAACAGTACAAGGAACAATTTACATTATTGAAGAGGAGAGGTGCTGATGGAGAGGGACAAAGTGAGAGAGGGGGTAGGAGGAGTAGGTAGAGGAAGAGTCAGTAGTGAGAGAGGAAGCAAAGGATGCTAGGGGGGGTGAGTGGAAGAGATAAGATTTCAGAGAAGTGCGGAATGAGGTGTAGGAGGTGATAGAGCGGACAGGGAGGATTTATTGCCAAAATCGTGTGTCCAGTGCTCTTTGTAAATAAGTGTTTCTAAGCACTCTGCTTTAGGCAGATGCACCAGGAGCCCCAGAAGGAAGGTGATGCTCGGGCACTGAAATGGGAAAGAACTTCCGGGAAAGGTGGGCAGATGGCACCAGGAGCCCCAGAAGGAAGGTGATGCTCGGGCACTGAAATGGGGAAGACCTTCCAGGAAAGGTGGGCAGATGGCACCATGAGTCCCAGAAGGAAGGTGATGCTCGGGCACTGAAATGGGGAAGACCTTCCGGCAAAGGTGGGCAGATGGCACCAAGAGCCCCAGAAGGAAGGTGATGCTCGGGCACTGAAATGGGGAAGAACTTCCGGGAAGGTGGGCAGATGGCACCAGGAGCCCCAGAAGGAAGTTGATGCTGGGGCACTGAAATGGGGAAGACCTTCCGGCAAAGGTGGGCAGATGGCACCAAGAACCCCAGAAGCAAGGTGATGCTCGGGCACTGAAATGGGGAAGACCTTCCGGGAAAGGTGGGCAGATGGCACCAGGAGCCCCAGAAGGAAGGTGATGAACGGGCACTGAAATGGGGAAGACCTTCCGGGAAAGGTGGGCAGATGGCACCATGAGTCCCAGAAGGAAGGTGATGCTCGGACACTGAAATGGGGAAGACCTTCTGGGAAAGGTGGGCAGATGGCACCAGGAGCCCCAGAAGGAAGGTGATGCTCGGGCACTGAAATGGGGAAGAACTTCCGGGAAGGTGGGCAGATGGCACCAGGAGCCCCAGAAGGAAGGTGATGCTCGGGCACTGAAATGGGGAAGAACTTCCGGCAAAGGTGGGCAGATGGCACCAGGAGCCCCAGAAGGAAGGTGATGCTCGGGCACTGAAATGGGGAAGACCTTCCGGGAAAGGTGGGCAGATGGCACCATGAGTCCCAGAAGGCAGGTGATGCTCGGGCACTGAAATGGGGAAGAACTTCCGGGAAAGGTGGGCAGATGGCACCAAGAGCCCCAGAAGGAAGGTGATGCTCGGGCACTGAAATGGGGAAGAACTTCCGGGAAATGTGGGCAGATGGCACCAGGAGCCCCAGAAGGAAGGTGATGCTCGGGCACTGAAATGGGGAAGAACATCCGGGAAAGGTGGGCAGATGGCACCAGGAGCCCCAGAAGGAAGGTGATGCTCGGGCACTGAAATGGGGAAGACCTTCCGGGAAAGGTGGGCAGATGGCACCATGAGCCCCAGAAGGCAGGTGATGCTCGGGCACTGAAATGGGGAAGACCTTCCGGGAAAGGTGGGCAGATGGCACCAAGAGCCCCATAAGGAAGGTGATGATCGGGCACTGAAATGGGGAAGAACTTCCGGGAAAGGTGGGCAGATGGCACCACGAGCCCCAGAAGGAAGGTGATGCTCGGGCACTGAAATGGGGAAGAACTTCCGGGAAAGGTGGGCAGATGGCACCAGGAGCCCCAGAAGAAAGGTGATGCTCGGGCACTGAAATGGGGAAGACCTTCCGGGAAAGGTGGGCAGATGGCACCATGAGTCCCAGAAGGCAGGTGATGCTCGGGCACTGAAATGGGCAAGAACTTCCGGGAAAGGTGGGCAGATGGCACCATGAGTCCCAGAAGGCAGGTGATGCTCGGGCACTGAAATGGGCAAGAACTTCCGGGAAAGGTGGGCAGATGGCACCATGAGTCCCAGAAGGCAGGTGATGCTCGGGCACTGAAATGGGGAAGAACTTCCGGCAAGGGTGGGCAGATGGCACCAGGAGCCCCAGATGGAAGGTGATGCTCGTGCACTGAAATGGAGAAGAACTTCCGGCAAGGGTGGGCAGATGGCACCAGGAGCCCCAGATGGAAGGTGATGCTCGTGCACTGAAATGGGGAAGAACTTCCGGCAAGGGTGGGCACATGGCACCAGGAGCCCCAGATGGAAGGTGATGCTCGTGCACTGAAATGGGGAAGAACTTCCGGCAAGGGTGGGCAGATGGCACCAGGAGCCCCAGATGGAAGGTGATGCTCGTGCACTGAAATGGGGAAGAACTTCCGGCAAGGGTGGGCACATGGCACCAGGAGCCCCAGATAGAAGGTGATGCTCGGGCACTGAAATGGGGAAGAACTTCCGGGAAAGGTGGGCAGATGGCACCACGAGCCCCAGAAGGCAGGTGATGCTCGGGCACTAAAATGGGGAAGACCTTCCGGGAAAGGTGGGCAGATGGCACCACGAGCCCCAGAAGGAAGGTGATGCCCGGGCACTGAAATGGGGAAGAACTTCCGGGAAAGGTGGGCAGATGGCACCAGGAGCCCCAGAAGGAAGGTGATGCTCGGGCACTGAAATGGGGAAGAACTTCCGGGAAAGTTGGGCAGATGTTGTTTATGTAACTATACGGTCTTTGCTTTTTGCTTATGATACGGAGAAGCCCGCAGCAAATGGTAGGAGAACATTATGTCCTTATTCGTAGGCTTTGTACTTTTTATTTACATTTTGGAGTGGTTTCGAGCACTCCCAAAGAAGCACATTACATAGAACTCTATAAAATCTGCACCGTATTCGCGGAACAAAGCTGGCGTTGATTGCAGAAAGACATGCATGCAGCCCGACTTGCTGCCTGACGCCCGCGTGGATTGACTGCATGAGCATGCAGCCCAACATGCTGCCTGAAGCCCGGGTGGATTGACTGCATGGGCATGCAGCCCGACATGCTGTCTGAAGCCCGGGTGGATTGACTGCATGTGCATGCAGCCTGATAGGCTGCCTGACGTCCTGGTGGATTGACTGCATGTGCCTGCTGCCCGATAAACTGCTTGATGCCCGGGTGGATTGACTGCATGTGCATGCCACCCAACATGCTGCCTGAAGCCCGGGTGGATTGACTGCATGTGCATGCAGCCCGATATGCTGCCTGACGCCCGGGTGGATTGACTGCATGTGCATGCAGCCTGATATGCTGCCTGACGTCCTGATGGATTGACTGCATGTGTCTGCTGCCCGATAAGCTGCTTGATGCCCGGGTGGATTGACTGCATGGGCATGCAGCCCGACATGCTGCCTGAAGCCCGGGTGGATTGACTGCATGTGCATGCAGCCTGATATGCTGCCTGACGTCCTGGTGGATTGACTGCATGTGCCTGCTGCCCGATAAACTGCTTGATGCCCGGGTGGATTGACTGCATGTGCATGCCACCCGACATGCTGCCTGAAGCCCGGGTGGATTGACTGCATGTGCATGCAGCCTGATATGCTGCCTGACGTCCTGGTGGATTGACTGCATGTGCCTGCTGCCCGATAAACTGCTTGATGTCCGGGTGGATTGACTGCATGTGCATGCCACCCGACATGCTGCCTGAAGCCCGGGTGGATTGACTGCATGTGCATGCAGCCTGATATGCTGCCTGACGTCCTGATGGATTGACTGCATGGGCCTGCTGCCCGAGAAGCTGCTTGATGCCCGGGTGGATTGACTGCATGTGCATGCAGCCCGACATGCTGCCTGACATCTGGGTGGATTGACTGCATGTGCATGCAGCCCGACATGCTGCCTGACATCTGGGTGGATTGACTGCATGTGCCTGTGGCCTGACATGCTGCCTGAAGCCCGGGAGGATTGACTGCATGTGCCTGCAGCCCAACATGCTGCCTGATGCCAGGGTGGATTGACTGCATGTGCATGCAGCCAAACATGCTGCCTGATGCCCGGGTGGATGGACTGCATGTGCATGTAGCCCGACATGCTGCATGATGCCCGGGTGGATGGACATCATGTGCATGCAGCCCAATATGCTGACTGATGCCAGGGTGGATTGACTGCATGTGCCTGCAGCCCGACATGCTGCCTGATGCCAGGGTGGATTGATGCACGTGCATGCAGCCAAACATGCTGCCTGATGCCCGGGTGGATTGACTGCATGTGCAGAGTACCGAGCTTTGAGGATATGCATTAAGGGGTCCCTCACACTGAAGTGTGTGCTCTCATTACACAGACCCTCAGGGCCTGAAAGCTTTTCACAATTGCTGGCTTATGCCTAGATGCCTTTGGGCTACGAACGCTGTACAAATGCAAAAATAACTAAAATAAATACAAATTATGCATTAGCTTTAACGAACCAGGCAGGCATGCGTTACTTGCCACTGCAAGACGATTTCATGCATTCCCCTTCTTGCCATGCATTCCATTAATGAATTGCTTTAGTGTCTAGCAAGTGGGATCTATGATTTTGCCTTTGCCACCTACAGGTAGATTGGGTTGAGAAGGGATTTAGTGTGATTATAGTGTGCCTTGACACACAGGGCACCTTCTCCCATGAACTTGTGTTGACATGTATTGATGCAGAGTTTGCACCATTTCAGGCGTATTGTATTGTGATTGAGTTCACACCATTTCAGGTGTAGTGCATAGTGCATTGTGAAAGAGCTTTGCACTATTGTAGGTGTTTAGACGATGCACAGTTGAGAGAGAATTCTGGTATTGCATTTTGATCCATGATTTGATTGGTTGAGTTATTTGCCAAAGTGGAGCCAGATAGCCCACCACAACAATTGGGTGTATGGTATACGTTATATTAGTGAATTGTGATATGACCATGTGACATACATTGGGTCCTAAGTGATATCGTTTAAAAAAAAACTATTATATCAAAGACCGATTTAGAAAGACCGCTGTGGGCCCGCACAGAGCTATCTTTCTGAATCAAACTGTCACGCCATTGCCGCACACGAGTGCACGCAGGGGCTGACAGGCTGACCAGGACCTGCAGGCAGCGTTAGGGAAGAATGATAAGTATAATAGGGCCTCATTACACGGAAGGCGGTGAGCCATGGCGCTATTAGCGCCATGGCTCATGCCGGTAAAATACCGGCACCGCCTTGGCGGAAAGGGGATTTACCGCCCCATTCCAAGGTTGGAGGGGCGGTAAATCCCCTTTCCGCCTTTGCCCTTCCCCATTCCCATTCCCATTTCTGCCCCATAGGGCTCTATGGGAATGGGAAAGGCGCTAATTACGGCACCGCAATTTTGCGGTGCCGTAATTAGCTCCGAGGTCCCTTAGCGGGTTGGTTTTCAACGCCTGCAAAAAGCAGGCGTTAAAGCACCAACCCGCTAAGGGACCTCGTAGTAAGGCGGTAATGGTTAACGGTCACCGTTACCATTAACGGTGGCCGTTAACCATTACCGCCTTCCGTGTAATGAGGCCCTATGTGTCTGTGTTGTGTGTCTGTATGTGTTTTGTTTTGGGGGAGTCTTGAGTGGGAAGGGAGGTGCAGATGTTGAGGGAGTGGGGTCCAGGGGTGAAACCCTCCTTTTTGCACAAATGCCTCCAGCAAGAGGGGATGGGGGGAGGGGGGGTAGCAATGTAGTTTTTTCACTTTTTGTGGACAGCCTAAAATCAGGCAAAAAAAATCTGTCTTTGAGCTACAAAAAGCGAAAATAAGATATAGAAGCGTACATTCCAGTGATACGAATTAGGTGTGAGATTGTAAGAAATCCTATTTTCATACACACTCCCTCGTTCTTCCCTTACTCTCCATAGGGGCTGCAAGGGGTTGTGTCCATCAATCAATATTGAGTAAATTAAGTGTATATTATATGCACATTCCGTTGCTTGTTCTCAATTATCCCTGTGTGCAAGAGTGAGTATTAAATATAGCTGCCGTGGACACAGAGAGCTGTTGGATTTAGAATTATTTCTGCAAGGACTAGCTTTTTAGAGTCCTCCAAACCTGCTTTAAATAAATAAATAAAAAACTTGTTGAAGGATGTCGTGCATCCCTGAGCGTAGCCGTCAGTGCAAGATACTCTCAGTTTATAAGTACATTGTTCGGGGGGAGGTAATCCCAGCACCCAGTTGGGTGCTTTGTGTGGACTGCTTTGTTCCCAGGCAGCCCCTAGGGAGGCCGGGTGACCCGAATGACCTGGAGGTATAGGGTAACACCACGACACTACTCTTCAAAGAACATTCAGCCAATCGCTAGTTGCTCCATTCAACTCTATTCTTCCCCCACTGGTGCTACCACCTTCACTGTTCCCAGTACCCATTTCTGATCCTCTGCTACTCCGGTACCACACTTTTAACCCCATAGGTGCGGGCCCTTTGTAGAACACTCCAATGCTCATTCAATTTTTCACAACACTCCCCCTAGCATGTTAAGGTTTGTGACATGGAAGTATGCATACGGACTGACTTGGACATGCTATTCACTCGCACCGACTTTGTCACTTTTGCTTGTCTGCATGTCTGATGTACGCCCCGTACCATGAGGTGGGCATTGCCAACTTGCACACACACCCATGTAATCTCTAACCTATATGTGTGTTCTTGCACTTCGCAAATTGTACGATGCACTTTATGTAAGCAGCGCTTAGATGCCTATAGGTTTTGCATGCTGAAATTAATGTAAAACATAAGCCTGGAACGCCAACAGGCACACCCCTCTTCCACTTCCAAACCATCTCAGTTTCCGACTTGGCCACCATAATCAAGAGTCTCAAACCTTCCTGTTGTAAAGGTGACACCTGCCCAGCCTTCCTCTTGAAGGAATACGTAGCACCCCTGCTTCCTCTTATGACCCCCATCACCAACTCATCCTTCGCTACCTGCTCTGTCCCATCACCCTCAAAGAATCTTGGATCACCCCTTTGCTCAAGATACCTTCTCTAGAGCCGACGATTCCCACCAACTACCGGCCGATAACCACTGTCCCCTTCCTCCTGAAAATCATTGACAGAGCCGCCTTCCTCCAAATTCGAGACTTCCTTGAGTCTAACCACATACTAAGCATCCAGCAATCGGGCTTCTGCCCCAGACCAAGAACCAAGTGGATGGTGCAATTGATGCCGGAAAGCTCTCACTCCTCCTTCTCCTTGACCTCTCAGCTGCCTTCGACCTCGTTGACCATCAGACACTCTGCCACCACCTCACGCCCTCTGCTAATTTCTCTCCTGACGCCGCCAAATAGATCTCATCCATCCTGGCCAACAGAACCTCCAGCGTCTTCATGGACAATCCAGCTGCCGGCCCCACACCTATCTGTCTGCCCCCCGCCCTCTACAACATCTACACAAAGCCCCTATTTGACCTCCTCGACTCCCTTGGAAAATCATACACAAATGATGCCGATGAGATACAAAACCTCTTCCCCTTTCTGGCGACTACACTCAAGACGCCCTCAAGGTAAATACCATCTATAAAACCATTCAAACCGGGATGGTTCCGCGCGGCCTTGCCTGAATGATTTAAAAACAGCGCTACTGCTCATCGGCTCTCCAGCCCGCCTCGCCAGACTTGACAATGCATTCAAATCTTTTATTATCGAGGGCCACAGAATCCTTGTTGCTTCCTCATTAAAAACAATAAGTGTATATGTGGATGCCAACCTCTACATGTCACGGCAGATCAACAACATTGCCTCGTCCTCGGCATACACCACAAAGCTTATCAACGTGAGTTAACCTTCCCCTGCACAAAACATTGCCTCACAGTTGCTGGAGCGCTTATCGGATCCAAGCTGGACTACTGTAACTGATTAGTTAGTGGTGCTACAGACAGAAACTTAAACAAACTACAAATTATGCAGAACAAAGCTCTCTGTGCCACCTTGGACTTGGGGGAAAGTACGTTCACATCTCTAAAGCCAGGAGATCCGTTTCCCGGCTCCCGGTCAGAGAAAGAATCAAATTCAAGACTCTATCACCCACCAATGCCTGTCCAACCACGCACGGACGTACCTCACCCAGAAACTTAAAAGACAGGCTTCGGTGAGGTCTCAGCGATCTGCCAACAAATACTGTCTTGCAAGATGTAACCATAAAAGAGCAGGGGGCTCCAGTTTCCCAGTCTGTGTGGCTATTCACCGGAATAACCTCCCCCCTCCTCTTGTGGGCTGAAGCGTCCTTCCCCTTCAGAAAAAAACTAAAAACTCACCTTTTCTACTAACTACTGCACTTTCTCTTGTCTTTCTACTTACTATCTGCTCTGGAACTAGTGCCTCGATGCCCAAACTATGTGCGCTTGTATAAATGCAAAAATACAATAAAATAAATAAATAAATAAATAACTGCCCAATATATTATATTTTGTGTGTTCTGGGAAGCAATATGGTGTATGTTCTGGTGCTACCAGATGTATGTATTTGCAATAAGGATCCTGACATGTCTGTAATAATTGCCACATGGGTGAGTGTCCCTCCCACCACCATGGAGGAGTTATCCAGCAACATTCACTCCAGGCTGTCTGGTGAAATCTGTCTATACCCATTTATGTGTGCATACAGGAAACTGCTAATCAGTAATATGAAATGGGCTTTTCATATGTGTGTGTATGCCTGTGCACGTGTGTGTATGTGTGTGTGTGTGTATTGGGTTGCTAGGTTGGGGTTTGGGGCATAGGTGATTGGTGACTGCTCTCTTCGGCTGTGAATGTTGGCCTTGAGGTATCTAATGGACATTGTTTGCATTCAGATCTTTTCAGAAAGCAAAGTGCTTTGAGGTGCTTATGGTAAGTTTACGACACTTGCTCCACCAGCCTGAGGAAGACATTCCTCCGTTTACAGAGAGCCGGCGCTCGCCAGCGATGAGGTACTGAGCCGGTTCTATAATAGGGTGATTATAGATGGCTGCCTAGGGCGCCACACCTTGGGGGCCACCAGGGGATCCAATATTGGACATCAAACCATCTAATTTGCGCCCCTTGCAATATTCTTCTCCAGCCCTGGTGTGGCTGGGCCTATTCAAAGATCAAGTGGTCTATCTACGTGGACAAGTGGGAGTCTCAATAGGTGTGCCATCAGGTCAGGGCGTGCAGAGTGCTTCAATGCCTTGGGCATCAGTCACAACACCTGGAGCAGGGCCCTGGGCCCGATGGGATACCACTGCTTCTAATACATGCGTCAGTGTTCTGATCTACATCTACCTGTGCCCTTGGGGACAGTCCTTGAGGTAGGGGAGCCTGCCTGAGGGACACAGCTTGGGGCCACAGCCAATCCATAGTCACACTCACTAAAGCTACTCATTATGTGGTCTTCCAGATGCTTTGGACTACAACTCTTAATATCATTCATTAGCTCCCTGGGCGGGGCGCCAGCCAATCAGGGAGCTCGGAACACGGGCTGACACGTTCCAAGCCACCTGATGGCTGGTTCCCCCCGCCCGTCATCTGCACCCCATCAAACCTGCTTTTTTTACCCCCACCTCTCCCCCACCCACTTACCTGATTGCAATGGCTAGGACATGACGGAGCTCCTGTCAGCTAAAGACAAGTGTGGCCACCATGGAAATGGAAGAGGAGCTCCATACGGAGCCCCACCTTCCAATTACATGGCGGCCATGTTGGTGTAATATTTCCTCTCCGTGAACGGGACGCCGCAAGGTATCCCATTGACATAGAGAAAATACTTCTCCTTTTTTTTTAAACCATTAACACCCATGTAGCGCCTTAAGTTGGCTGGCAGGCCGTTACCCACAGGGTGGGCCTGCCGCCTTGGGGCATATCACCTCATTACTGGCTTATGGATCATGGGAGTTGAAGTCCAGAAAATCTGGAGGCTGCATGATGAGCATCCATTGCTGCTATACAATACAAGATCAGTGATTCACAGGCCAAAGTTTAGGGGAAATTCCATGAAGATGGCCAAGTTGATGGTTTTTTCCCCCCACAAATTAACAGATGAAAATGTGCCCACAAATCTGAATTCGAGCTCCATTATTGACTTTTGCTAAAGGATCACCTTTGTTCGTTGAATACGAAGTGACATCCATTCTTTTGAAACGTTTACTGCATTTCAATTAAAAGTTTCAACTTTTTTCGAAATTTAAATTAAGTAGGCTTATTGTCAAAAACTTCTAAAATATCATTCATACTTGAAAGAATAAGGGATCATTTTTCAAACTCTCTTTTTTTCGCTTTTTGCTGAAAAATGGTCCATTTGTGGCAATAAAATACAGAACATAGCATTTGTGTGGTAGATTTTGCTGCAGTCTACAGCTGGATTTTGGCAACGGAAAACAGCAACAGCATTGAAAACCCTGGATTTTATCACAAGTCTGGCGATATCAGTACACAATGGCAAGAATTGGTTTACTGATATTTTGCCACTCTACCTTGTTTGGATAATTTGGAGGAAATACCTTCAACGCTTGGATGTAGTTATTAACTATGGAAAAACACAGTATTTTGTGCCAGTGGATTTCCAGGTTATTCCTGTAATCCTGAATGGTCCAATGGGACTCCATAATATAGCCTTATAAGGAGAAGTCATTAACGTGGATAATGACCCACCACCAAATTATGGCCGGAGGCATAGTGTAGGGCTATACGTTGAGGAAGGGTCATCTTCCGAAGCGATAATGACCTCTGCTGACGTCAATAAGGCTATTAGTACATAGTGGTTGTAGGAATACATGTTTTGGAGTTCAGGTGGTGAAGTAAAACGTTTTACTTTAAGAGTGAGGAAAGCAAGTAGACAACTGAGTTAGTATATTAAATTTAATTGCAACTTTGTTGAACTGGAACAGGTTTAATTTGAGTCTGCATTAAGTTTAATGTAAAAGTGAACCGTTTCTGTATAGGAAAGTGAAATCATTTTCCAATGTGTTAGCTTTCTTTTTTACCTGTTAAATAGCATGTTACAGCAAAAGGTCCTCCAACAGAGAAAGTATCTTGTTGAAAAAAATCATGCCTGAAAATTGCATTGTTGTTTTCTTGTCTGCTTTGGAAGACAGAATGTTCAGAATGCAGTCAATATTATTGGCTGCACTCTAAACATTCTGATTGGCTGTGAGGAGGTCATTAATGATCTCCATATGCTAATTAGGCAATAAGCCCCTCGACTGCAGTCGAGGAGTTTATTGCCATTAGTCCCCCGGCCCGTTAGACCGGGGTACTAAAGGCATTTTTTTTCTGTTCCAAAACACCACTGGCGTTTCAGAACAGAAAATAAATTTTTTTAAAAATGGCCGCCAGAGAAGGGAAAACGAAGTCTGTTTTCAATCTCCATGGCAGACATTGAAAAAAATAGAAAAAAAAGCAAACGGACAAAATGGACCGTATGGGAAGGGAGAAGGGACTACAGGTAGTCCCTTCTTCCCCTCCATGAAAGCCATTGAAAAAATAGGGAAAAAAGTAAACAAATAAAATGGCCACCATGGGAAGGGAGAAGGGAACACGTAGTCCCTTCTGCCTGTTACGGATTGGGAGCAGACGCGCTGGGGAATGTAGTGTTCCCAGCGCATCAACTCTCAAAATGGACCGAAAAGAAGGTAAGTGTTAAGGGAATTCTGTGGCTGGGGAGAGGGGGGTTTGGGAGAAGACTTACCTGATTCCCTGGCGAGAGTAGATGGTGGCCGCGGGCCATGAGGAAGCTTAGGGCAGCAGGATTACCAATTGGTAATGCCCGCGTTCTGAGCCTCCCTATTGGCTGGGAGTCCACCACACCTCCTCTCGCCAGATACTAATAGGGATTAACAGAAACAGAAACCCAGAATATAGACAATTTATATCAATAACCACCAGCGGTAACAGTATTCTAGTTGCCTTAAAATCCACTGGATACTCTGCCAAACTTACAGTGAAACCATCTGTCATGTCGCAAACTTTCAGTTTTCAAGTATGAAGAATTTCCTCTGTGTCACAAAAGTATAAGCATTTGTCAGTCTAACTTTCCCTAGAATCTAGCCAGGGCAATGTTAAAGTCTGGGCAAACGCGTATCACCTTTGGGCCCGATGCATAAAAATAATTCTATTTCGTTCAAGTGTTTTCTGACAAAAAATGTCTACAAAAAGAACAAGGCATGTTTGAACCTGTAAGTGCTCGACTCACATCATTCAAAAATGGTTCAATCTGTTTGAATCAATCGAGCACACATTCAACTAAGGCGGGAAATAGAATCGAGCCTTAAAAAACCTGATTTGAATGGTTTGCGATTGAAACTGATGCGAACCAAATCAAATCTACTGATTCAAATCAAATTCCATCCTGCCTAAAAAAAAGGCTCCATCGCAGAAAAGTAAACATGAAACCAAACCAAAATAAAAACACAATGAATCAAAAGAAATTGAATGAAAACAGAAAAAATTGAAATAAATGTAAGCGTGATTGAGCCAAAAAATAGTCTTATTTATCTGTCCGTATTAATCAGGTTGTGAAATGTTCAAATTATTTTGATTCTCCACTCTGTACGGTTTAAATCATTCAAACTGTTTTGAACCAACATTGTTAAGATAAATTGGAATCCGATTCCAGCCGGTTTACCAATCCCTTAAAAGAATGGTAAGTACGGGACATTCAAGAGGAGAAGGTCAAACTGGCAGAAAGCAGCACAGCTAGAAGGACCTGACTGATGATAAGCAAAATGGCGCCCCATGCAACAAGCAACCAGTTCAGAAATATAAAACCCATTCCTTCTAGTGGTCCTCCTAAAGAACCACTAGAGAAGGTTCTTTATCGACTGCCCTCCCCTGGGAAATGTGCTATGGAGTTTCTGCCCAAGGCCTTGATCAATACTGGCAACCAATGGGCTGAGAGTTATTTACTCACCAGCTCGTTAGACGCGAGTGGGAGGCGGCCCCACACCTTACCGTGCATGGAGTCGTGAGATGTGCCTGGGGTGGTGTCATCTGATGGGTTGGCCTAAGGATGGCTTGATGTCAGGTATTTAAACTAGGATGAATATAGATGTCTTCACATTGAGAGGGGGAGCATGTCTAACCACCAGGAGGTGGGGGACTTATTGATCAATAGCTGACCAAGCTTGACTTGTATGAATGACTGGGCGTGTAAAGCAGTGCTCAGTCAATGGAATCGCCTTAGGGGGCTTCCATCGCCTTAAGGGGCTTCTGGCCCAAAGAAGTAGGTGCTCAGGGAATTCATAAAGGCAAGCTCTGTGGTACTCTCTAACTCAACTGAGATGTTCACTGTAACCCCTGTATTACCTTGAACATGGATGTATGAAAAACCTGCCACCTCGAGCGTGAAAACATTGCATGTTCATATATCGAGTTCATACCTAGCACCTAAACTCTGGAATGCCCTCCCAACTGCGCTCAGAGCCAAGACTTCCCTCACAGCCTTCCAGAAAATGCTAAAAACCACCCTTTTCAACTGAACACACTCTTACCTGCCTCACCTCCTCTCCCTTTCCCCCACCTGCGCGCTCAGTGTTTTCCCACTGTAAATATTCATTGTACAATGTAACTAAGTTTTTCAGTTTTGTAACAAGCGCCACGATGCCTCAGGGCTGCTGTGCGCTCTATAAATGTGAATAATAAATAAATACACAAATAATACAGATAGTGCACATTTTAGCGTCCTATTAAGTGCATTGAAGCTTGATTATTAAGCTCCCATGTTTACAATGCATTAACTATTGACCTTTTTATAAACTCCCTTTAAACTTTATTTAAAAGGCGCATTAGCCTCTATTCGCTTAGATCAAGGTTTGGCTCTTACAAGGATTTTTTTAATTCAAATCCTCCACTTTTCGCCCTTGTCATTTCCTGGCCCACTGCTTTCTACAATTTTATACGATAATCAACCGAGCATCTCCCTCCCACATCCCCTCCATTACCACTATTTGTTCTATCTATCTATCTATCTATCTATCTATCTATCTATCTATCTATCTATCTATCTATCTATCTATCTATCTGTCTGTCTGTCTGTCTGTCTGTCTGTCTGTCTATCTATCTATCTATCTATCTATCTATCTATCTATTTTTTATATAGCGCCACTCACCCAAAGGCTTCAGGGCGCTGACAATACAGGCAGGAACATAAAACATAATGGGACCGGAGCACATGTCAAACCTGAATAATAGTAGTACAACTTTTATGAATATTATATGTACCAAAATCCTAGTAATCCTAAGGAAGGTGCACACTCGAGGGTACAGAAAATCCTTTTTTGTGTTCTTGCTTTAAACCATAGCTTAAAATATGTTAATATTTGCCCTAAATATAATTGTTTAAGTCTGTTCATGCGTGCAACCATATGCTTCCCTTCTGGGACCTTCCTCTTAAAATTATACAGGGCTCCCAGTTTTGGGGACAGATAACACTGTCACAGACATTCTACCTTGAAATCTATATCCTGGGCTGTCGGATTTAGTTTATGTGGTTCATGGTTACAAACACTCTAAGGGCGAGTACTGTGAGCAATGAAGCGAGCACCAAGCCCTTTGTGTATTATGCACTTATTGATTCAAGCATACAGTACTTTTTTCATAGTGATATTTCTCAAATATGATTCATGATCATTCTTATGTTCTCAAAATGCTCTTTTATTTTATGCAAATTAGCCTGGAACCCTCATTGGTGCTTTTTGCCACATTCCCTTTTTGATGGGGGTATTTCAAATGAGTACAATGGGAGTGCAATGGACTGTCCCTCTGGAATGAGAACCTTCTATTAGCAAATATTTTCTATGGCTTTTCTAGGTTTTGATAATGAGTTTTCCTCAGTACGAGAAGTGCCATATTCTTATTATGACTACAATATTTACTGGAGGTGATCAACAGAAATGATCATTTGTATCATTTTATAAGAAGTGTTGTTTACAATTTTGGGAACATTGGATAATTTCCTTTTTTGATAGCCTATTTTGCCATAAACACACACCATTTTTCTGCTTAAAATGTTTTTCCTTCTTGGATAAAATCATACTCAGATTAAAACCAATGGTCTGTTTCTTCTGTGATCACCAAGGCAATGATTCATTTTTGCGTGTTCAACACTGACCACACAAACACTAAAAATGAATGCTAAATAGATAATAAGAGACTGTTATAGGCCTGCAGTCTGGTCCTCGAATCCCATCCACGGTCTGTCCGAACACCAGTACCACCCGCTGAGCCGATCCGCATCCTCATTACTCTCCCCTGAACCACATTTGGATAATACATCTTAGGGTGCTGGCGACAGCAGTGCAGGAAACATGTAATGACAATGTATGTTTCAAAATGCCAGGCCGCTCCCCACCTCAGGGGATGCCTCTGCTGCTGTCATTCTACCTTTAACCATAAAAAGCACAGCTCCCCAAAACCCCTTCAAGCTATTTGCTTTCTTCCCTGGTCGTGCCAGTGTCAGCAACGGCCAGAGTAGCTCCAGGAAACTCACCCCTGACAGTGCCACTCGTGCCCACAGAGAGAGAGAGAGAGAAAGAGGCACACAATGAGACAGAGAAAGACAAGAAAGAGAGCACAGAGTGAGAGAGAGTGCTAGATCAACATATGATATTATTATCTCATGTAGTCATCATCTGATTCTAGATTTTCTCCATTTTCTCTTGACAGCTGTTGCCAGACGCCTTCCCATGACACATGCTGCTATTCCCACATTACACTGCCAGGGGTACTTGGAGGTTGGTGGCCTGTCCATCTGGAATTGATGTCTGGTGCAGGACATTTTGGCGTGGCTGTTCTGGCACCAGGTGTTTCGCCCCAGCCATTTGGGCTCAGATCCCATGTGATGCGCTGTGAGAAACCTAAGGGTGTTCTCACTGGTAGACCCCGGGAATACGTTGTTCAGGAGGCCAGGGTAGGGCCACTGCACTTGGATCCCGACCCTTGGCACCGACTAGGGAGGGTGGATCACCTGGGAAAGGGGCCCTTGTGGTCCACGGAAGGAACGCCCTCGGGCGAAACGCGGTATCCCCTTTCCTGTGATACACCCCTACCTGACAAGCCCTCTGTCTTTATGGTATATTGCCACCACAGACCCATCCTACCACAGTACTTACCTTTAAGAAAAGGCAGGAGATAACACCTTTATCCGCTACAACACATCTGTTCCCCTCTTTCTGACAATAACCTTCCCTCCTCATCAGTGGAACACTACAAACCCAATAATCCTTGTTTTCTTGTTGACAAACCTTTCAATAATTATTCAGCCAACTGTCTTACACAATCTGCAACTCACTACAAATCCCAGAATCCCCTTCATTCACCCTGTCTTTCAAACTCTGCGAAGAAGATGAAGCAACAAGGAGGAACGAGGATTACCCATAGGAATCCCTGGACCATTGACTCTTATGTATGACCACCATTTTGTCCTGCTAACGAGGACAGATGAAGTCAGGCATTCCCTTACAACCAGGCACACCTGAACCAAATCACCACTCCCAGGAAGTACAAAAGGCAGGGCAGGAAAGCACACTTTGAGCAAGATGGGCATGCCGGAAGGTGCAGGAAGCCAGAGGGAAACCAGAAGAGTTGCAGAGACCCTAGGAGACCTGGAGGATGAGAAAACCACCCTGACACTGGCCCTGTAAGTCCAGGAGAGACTGCACTGTGGGCATAGAGCAGTACCTCCAGAGGGAAAGACCAGGGGCAGCTGGGGTTGCCTGGCAGTACCCACAGCAAGACTCCTCCCCTGGACCAGTGAGGCGAACACAGCTCTCTGAGGGTCAACAAGAGAGGCCCTGACCTCAGAACATTACCTCTGGTAGCTCCTGCAGCTCCCAATGCCAAATGCTGTTTTGAGGAGCTGAGAAGTGTGTGCAAAATCCTGACAGTGCATTTTGGGACTGTAAATCCCAAAACCCTTTATGAAAACTGTGAGGTTTGAGAGGAAAATTGAGCCCGGCGGAGGGAAGTCTTCTTTATGAACTGTGTGAGAGGGTCTGAGCCCGGCAGAGGGAGAACCTTTTGAACCTTTTAAGAAGGGTCTGAGCCCAGAAGAGGGAGGCCCTTTTGAACCCTAAGGGTGGTCCAAGCCCAGCAGATGGAGACCCTTGTTACTTTGTGAGCAAAATTGGCAGCAGAGACAGAGTGGTCCGGCCCCAAGAGGGTGCTTATTCAAAGGTCTCTGGTTGGTGCCCCCACCCCGTCCTGAACCAGGAGAAATTATTGAACTAAGAGTTTGGAAACTACAAATTGCAAGAGGCCTTAGGGGAGGCCAGTGGAAGCTATCAAAGTGGTCATACGAGGGTCAAGTCAAACCCCTTGTACAGTGGAAGGTCGTTGGCACTTAGTGGAGGCAAATGTGAACCCGACTGAGGTAAGCCTGCAAATTCATTGTGATGATAGAACTTTGTGAAGCCTGACTGGGCGCTTAAGGGAAAGCCTGACTGCGGGTTTAAGGGAACGCCTTACTGGGGGTTTAAGGGAAAGCCTGACTGGGGGCTTAAGGGAAAGCCTGACTGGGGGTTTAAGGGAACGCCTGACTGGGGGCTGAGACCCAGATTTGTGTCAAGGAAGAACATATGGGGTCTAGAATGACTTTCTTTTGAACTGTATGAACATGACAATGTGAACCTGACGTCGGGATGCCGGGAGAATGCCTAGAGAAGGGGATCCTGCATGGTGTTAACGCACCGTCAACATTGTCATGACGAGTGTCAACACAACTGAGGGATGTCCTCAGTGAGCGGTTGGTCTGAGCCCGAATGAGGGAGGCTAACGTTGAGACAAGTATCGGAGCTCGACTGAGGGGGATCCACGGGTGAAGAGTAATCGCCTGACGTGAAGATTAGCAGAAGGAACTTTTGTTTGGTTGTTAATGGAATATCAGGCCCTCCAAAGCAAGAGACTTTGCATGAAAGAGACTTGGACACAGAAGGTCCTGATATTGAAAAAAGGAACTGTAACCTCGTGCTGGAAAAGCCCAGGAGTGTGCGCCTTGTCCCATGCTAAAAACATGGGGATGGGAGACCCCGGCCATAACATCCTGACTTACCATTTGTGAACACTTCTTATTTTTCTTGTGAACGCAATGACACACTGTTAGGTAGCATAGCATTAAGGATTGGCAATCGGTTTTCTTAATATAGGGCCCTTTTTATTTGACTAGACTCCACTTGGACGGTATTCCTATTATGATATGTTTGTTCCCAACTTAGATTTAGATTAGGTGTTTATCTCACACATTTCATAGTTTAATAAACACCCTTGAACTGTGATCACTTGTGTCTGTCTTACTTTGATACCATGCCTTCCTTGCAGCGTCCAGTTGGACAAAGGCATCAGGGCGTAGGGACTAACGGGCGATGCATGTTTAGCGTAGCAAAGTAACCGGTTGGCAAAATTTAGCTCCTTTTGGGAAATCAGGTGACTTTTATGAAGGGGGACAGAGCTACGTTCACAAACTAGAAGCAAACAGCGCACAATGTCCGCTCCCAACCAAGGACACAGCCATGTGAGCTGCAGGGTGCACAGAGAGATCTGCAGTAGGCGCACCAACCAGCTGAGCAAGTGTAATGAGGACGATCAGATAGCTATGGCCGAGAGGTGACACATGGATCTCTGCATCAAGCACACCTGCATGAAACCTGCGCACACAAATCTATGCAGTTGGTGCATTGACCCCCAAAACGACCTTGTTGCCTTAATACTTTGTCCAGAACCAGAATGGCAGGTAAGGGCAGCTGGACCCATCCTGCCTGTGCTGTTTCTCTTTTGGCTCCTAACAGAGGGGCCTTGTGTGCCCTCCAGGGAATCCGTACATGCTCAGTACTATTACTGCCCTTGTGCTACCCCAGACCATTCAGTTTGCCCATTTTACCTGTCTGTCATTGTCGCAGAGGCAATATGTAGTCTCCAGCTTTACCTTTGCTCTCTTGTATCTGTCCCAGACCCCACCTGCTGTAACCGTCTACCAGGGTCGGACTGGGACAAGAAATAGGCCCGGACAACAACAAAAAAGTGGCCCACCCCTCGCCTCAAAAAAGTGGCCCACCCCTCGCCTCAAAGAAAGTGGCCCTCAAACCATCATCCGTGAATCGCGTCAATTCATGACTTTTACAGAAAATGCTACATATTGAGGGTTCATGTGTCTGTTACATTACAACACAACTCATAAAATAACATTACTTTGCATACAGTTCTGTGACAGGGTCCGTCCACAGCTCCGAGGCGCAGGAGTGGCATGAACCAACCACCCCCACTGCGGTTTTGGGACCTGCTGCAAGTCAATGCTTATACAGGGCTCCGCAACCCCAGCAGGGAAGGAGGGTTAGGGTAGGGTGACAATGGTTGGATAGGAGCGGGGGTAGGGAAACCGGAATGAGGTTTAGGGAGAGGTTACTTATGGATAGGTTGGGGATGCGAGGGTAAGGTTTTGATCACTGCGCATGCTTCCAGCTAGCTGTTACACTCATCGAAACACACGTCTCTGCTTCTGACTCTACACACATATACAATATCACTGTAGCAGTATACAAAGGCACAACAACATAATAAACACACATAAGGTAGTGCAGCACTTAGCTTAGGTTAGTTGTCACCAGGGTGTCCCTTGTTGTCTCTTGCAATTTCATTGTGCCAGGATGTGTCGTAGTAGCTGTTCAAATGCTGCAATAAAGTGCTACAATTAGTGCACATATCAAACACTGCCACATGTTGCTGTTCACATGCTTGTACACATGCAAGAGATTTAGAGAGGCGCCGTACGCACATGGCTACTAAACATGCACAGTAGGGCCGCATGTGGCTCTGGTAAGTGGTGGTAAAGTGTTAGTGCATGCAGGAGTAAGCAGTAATAGTAACGCCTTAGGAAGGTGTTCTGAAATTGTGTTCACACACCTAGCAAGCCGGCCCGCTATCGCTATCCAATGATTTATGGTGCTGCGCATGGCTGGGAAGCGCTGATTAGTGTTGTGCTCTGTTACGTGGCATGCAGTGTTTTACTGGTACAGTTACCTTTGCAGGAAGCAGTCGCCAGTTGTCTCTGTCTGGTGGGGCTGGTTGGACCCCCCTGCGCGACCCCACTGCTCCCAGTGGTTATGCAGAGCGTTGCAGCACTTATCTGTGTCAGGCGAGGGGCTGGGATGTCGATCCGGTGGGGCGTGGCCCCTCGCAATGATATGAAGCCGGAGTTGCTCTGAGGCATGTCTTCTCAGCAAAAGGACTTGAGCACAAGCCCTGTGCCTTTGCTCCTGGGCACGAACGATGATGTGCCACTCCCAACGTGGCCTTCCTGTAGTTCTGGGGCCAGGTGCTCGTGCTGCTGGGAAACAGTTTGCTGGGTGGTTGCCATACAAAAAGGGCAGAGAGAAGTCTTTTAAAAGTCTGGATTGTCCATTTGGGGTGCATTTTAGTTGTTGCTGTGTCTTTGGCACTATTACAATGTCTTTGGACTGACTATATATTGCTTGCTTGCCTTTCTTGCTTGTTGGGTGGCGCCTCATCTTGGCCCCCAGCCCTATCATCTGTGGAAAGTATTTTTCTGTTGAAAGTCATGTAGCTGGCCTGGACTCCAAATCTGATGATAAACTAAGATGTAAAGCTGAATGATTCATATATTGTCCTCACTGATGTTAACACTGTCTTGATGAATGGTACCGTCTTCACAGACACTTTTTGATTCTAAGTACTGTGTCACCCTTCCGACTTTGGTCTTTGATTGGACACATCATCATGGTTTCAGAGTACATGATGTATTGCACATTTCAACTGAACCAAGTCAAGGTCCTAGTGATTGAAGTGATGATGGTCAAATGTGAATCATGAAGGTGCTATACAGTAAGTTTTTAAGATGTTAGTTGGTGACTTATCAAAACTTAAATGTTTTGTTTTACTTTAAAAGACGATATTAGGCTGTTTGCCTTCAAGAACATTGTTGCATGCATTGACAAGCTGGCTCTAAAGTCTTGGTGGAAATCCTGAAAAATCACTCAATCAAGAGTCCCTTCAACAATGCACTTTTTTGTGCAATCAGGTCGATTATGTCTGAATTTTGCAATTGGACAAGCAAATTCCGCTCCACAGACATGAGCATAAAGGATTCAAGGTTGTCCTGGCTGAGGTGGTTTCTTAGGCGGGTTTTAATATTCTTCAATTTCGAAAAAACTTCTTTCACACGCTACCTGTGTGCAAGATAAGGTCAAGATGAACTTGTATGCCAAATACAATTGCCGGTAAGCACTACTAAAAAGTTCATACTTTTTTAGAATTGCGTAGCAACATACTGCACAGTTACGGCATGTATTGCATTTCTGTACTAAATGTTTAGGTAGCTCTCCATATTCTTCTTGTAGTGCTGGATCTTCACCATGTAGGGTGTCAAAGGCATACTCTTCTGGTAGTGTCCTCTTCATTTTAGTCCACTTGCTTGCAAAGTCTGAGAGTTCTTCCCTTAACCCCTGTAGCGTTATGGAGTCATCCAGTCTTTCAAGCAAGGAGCACATATTTGTAAGAGCATTGTCGGGTAGAATTTCATTGAAATTTTTGGGATCCAGGCATGCTATATCTGCGGCAAGAAATGAGTGGGGTTTAAACCGACTAGTTAGGCTTTGAAGAATGTTGTCCATAATGGCATTATGTACAGTAACTCTAAACCGGTCTTTAGCCACGGTGATTGGCTCATCCCTTGCATTCATTCAGGCATCCTCTTTTTGTGGGACACTCTCCCCTCTGGAAGTGCAGTTTCCACTCCTTTATCATAGCCTCTCTCATCCAATCCCACATTGGCCCATTCTGCAAATTTTTCTGCTGCACAGTACACAGAATCAAAATTTCTTGACTGTGCAGCAAGCGTTTTTGTAGTGTCCGAGACCATTCTTTGTGCCTGGAGGATGTCCATTCCGCTTGTCTGGAGGTACCTAGATAATGGGGTTGTCGAATTAAATACTTGGAGATATAACTGGGCTGTGAGCACGGTTTGGAATTTGCACAGAGCCTCAGAAAGACATAAAGCTTGGTAACGGATGTTTGTATTGAATTTATCTGTATTTGAGCAAATATTATTGAGTGCTACAACCACATCGATGAACATTGCTTTGTTTGGGTTATTAAAGGAGCCAAAAACCTTCCGTAGTGCTGCATCCTTTGCCCACCACCTTGTTTCTCCTATTATTTGGATTGTTCGGCCTTCCACAGACAGCTCACGCCACACATCCATCCTTTTGTAGGACTCCCGGAAAAAAACGGCACAGGAGTTTAACAGGCCAAACAAAGACGTGGATTCATTTGATACTTGTGTCCCTTCTACAAGTACAAGATTTAATACATGTGCATAGCACCAGACATGTATTTGACCAGGGGATTCCTTACTGAGCCAGGATGTGAGACCATTGTACTGGCCCTGCATATTGGATGCACCATCGGTTGAATTTCCAATGCACTTGCGTAGGTCAAGACCATTATCTTTGATAACACTATGCACCAACTCAAACAGCCCCTTTCCAGTAGACAAAGTGCAGTTGGTTACTGCTAGCAGGTGTTCATGTACAGTGTCAGTAACATATCTAATAATTATAGAGCACTGGTCGGTAACACTCACATCTTGGGTTGAGTCTATCTGAATGGAAAATAGTCCTGCTTCCTTTATTTCTTGACTGATTACCAATTTAATCAGTTTGGAAATGGCTTCAATCACATACCCAACTGTAGTCTTTGACATGAAGGTCACAAAAGCACCCCGTCCTTGCCCGGTTTTCTTTTTGGACTTGGTTTGAATGGCCTCAATATGTTCATTTATAGGTCTGTCAAATTTACTTAGGAGCAGAAGCATTTCAAGAAAGTTGCCATGATCCAGGTCTTCGTTATCCAGCTCAAACGTGGACTCTGATTTCCCACGAAAACTGAGCCCTCTTTTCCCAATGACTTTTACAACTTCAATACACGCTCCAATACTTCTCTCCTTTTTCTGATTTTCTCACTTCAAGCTAATTTCTGTTGGTGAAAGAGTAGACCGCCTATGTCGACCCCTGAAAAGGTCATCATATATGAATCCGTGCACCTCCGATGACCTTGGCCTGCCTCATGTTCTGCAATGCGCTGGTAAATACGCCTCCAGTTTTTCATTCCGTTGATGAAAAGACCCCTCTCTCCACGTTTAGTAAAGGCTAAACAAACTGTGCAAAAAAGGGCATTTTGTATTTCAGAGTAACTTAACCAATGCCGTTTACTCCCATCTTTTCTCCAAAATGCTAACTCTGCTTTAATGCGTCTATGTTTGGGAGGTTGAATTGGATGGTGCCGAAAGAAATGGGAAAGTAGATCGGGTTTTGGACGTTGAAACAAATAGTCTGCCACCTGTGGATCATCTTTCTGTGCTCTTTGCTGCACACCCCAGTTCCCTGAGTCTTCAGTATGTGGTAAAGAAGATAACGATTCTTCTGAATTACTAGAACCTGCCACTTCCTCTGGGGGGGTGATGTCTTCCCCAATTATTTCAGGCACACTGGTTTCCAACACTTCCTCCTTGGGGGAATCTTCAATTGTTTGTGACAGACTGGTACCGCCACTGGCTGCCACACCCTCAAGACGGACATCCTCAATTATTTCTGTCAGATTTGTTTCCAACACTTCCTCCTTGGGGGAATCTTCAATTGTTTGTGACAGACTGGTACCGCCACTGGCTGCCACACCCTCAAGACGGACATCCTCAATTATTTCTGTCAGATTTGTTTCCAACACTTCCTCTTTGGGGGAATCTTCAATTGTTTGTGACAGACTGGTACCGCCACTGGCTGCCACACCCTCAAGACGGACATCCTCAATTATTTCTGTCAGATTTGTTTCCAACACTTCCTCCTTGGGGGAATCTTCAATTGTTTGTGACAGACTGGTACCGCCACTGGCTGCCACACCCTCAAGACGGACATCCTCAATTATTTCTGTCAGATTTGTTTCCAACACTTCCTCCTTGGGGGAATCTTCAATTGTTTGTGACAGACTGGTACCGCCACTGGCTGCCACACCCTCAAGACGGACATCCTCAATTATTTCAGGCACACTGGTTTCCAACACTTCCTCTCGGGGGGCACCTTCAAAGATTGCTGACATTGTAGTTGCTGCTCCATCTGCCTCAGTTATGTCACCAATAACTGCAGAGACGCCGGCTTCTGTCACTTCCTCTGTTCTCACATCTTGAGCTCTTGATGGCTCCAGTGAAGAACCAGGTTTAACACTTGTACCTGAATATGATGCCTGGTCACCCTCCTCCACTTTTCTCCCAGCAATACCATGTGACATTTTGATAGTCTGACCTGTAAACATATCTTCAATTTTTTGGTTTTGCCGGATTTCCTCTTCAATTCGCTTTTTCTTCTTTTCTCTTAGTTTTTCTGCTCCTCCCTTTCTTTTTTTTGAATCCATTTCTCTCCTAAAAAATAAAATTACCTTATATGGGCATCAAATTCCTGCCTTTATCACAGTAGGTCTAAGTAACCTGGCTGCGAACATCCAAAATAGCATTTCATTAAGAGGAAACAAGTACTTTCAATTAGATCAATGTCAGCATTTTCAGATTTGACTGTTCCCCAGCCCCACCATAACCTCCCTCCCCAAAAAAAAGAACAATATCCAGCTGAGTCGAACAGTAATCCAGTCCCATGGCATGGTAAATGAACTGGATGCATTCATTTTATTTATCCTGGCCAGCAGTGGCCTGGACGTTGTATTATGGTCTGACGTCTCCGGAAAAAATAGTAGCCAAAAAGGAAAACTGCATTGTAATTAACTTATGAAACACACCAATGATGTATGCAGCAATACATATTTACAGCAAGTGAATTCCTGCTGAGTGCACACAAATGCACACCTTTGTGTAATCATCCTACCCTCCACCCGTGTTTGTGAGAGGTATGATCCAGGTTTTCCTTTTGCCCTAGCACACATTAAGTCTGGAATTTGCAAATTCACAATAACAAAACTTGACCGGATTGAAAGAGGAGAGCGCCTGATTCTCTAACTCTAATTTGTGTGCAGAAGAATAGGATAGGAGTCCTGCCTGGTCATTGCTGATTATATGCTGCACTGGAGTCTAGGGAGGCTGTGCTCCTGGGTGGGAGACAAAAGGTGTGCATAATGAAGGTCGCCCAAGTGGTTTGAGTGTGCCAAACAGGACCACCTTACATTACACTGTATTAAAGATATACAGTCACAAGTGGTTACTTACCCACAGGGATGAGCTCGCCTGGCTGGCTGTTGGTACCTCTGCTAAGGCTTGACTAGAGTGGATACTTGAACAGCGACCTGCCTGCAACAAGAAACAAAGTTAGGATGATGAAAACCCAATAAACACAGTATATTTCATATAAATACTAATAGCATATTGCTAAAGGTAGGCACCCGGAATGCCTGCGTCAGGCACCTTGCAATAGGGAAACTGGTAGTATGGAACTGACCATATGGGCGGTTCTGAAAACAATATGAACCTTTACCCTTCCCATCTCCTTCCAACGCAGGATGGAAGGATTTCTCCCTTCTCTGGCAACATTGGTTTATGTTTCTGTCTGAAATAGCCCATACGCCTCTCTTATGCATTGTACACAGTAGAGGTGCCAGGACTTGGTCTCCAGTAGCCCCCAGTAAGTTAGTAACTCCCCTCCTCTCCCTAGGTGCAGCGTTTGGGGGATCTGGAAGCATGTATCTGTTTACATACAACAAGAACACCAACCCTGGCACCATTTTTAGTTTGCGCTTTTGGGCAGAGGTGTTGCTAGGGGGGCTGGAAAAGATCCAGGGGTAGGCTAATGTCAGGACTGGCGGGACTCTGGGCTAGCTACCATTTTGGTTGTAGGCAGCCCTGCCCCCTGAGCTTCTATCCAGGGCTATAAAGAAAAGAGGACCCAGGGCTATGGCCTCCTCGGCACCTCTGCACCCTCCCTAGCAACGCCTTTGCTCATGGGAACTCTCTGAGCTCACTTTAATCAGGCCTTATCAAACTTTGCACCTGAAGTGCCTGCCAGTGTGTTTATCAAAGCCGTCTTCTGAGAGTTAATAGCTTAATTGGAGTTGCAAGTTGCCAATGCGTGCCACAAATAAGCAAACCCGCAAACTGAATTTAGGTAGTTTACAGAGGCCTATAATTACAATCACTTGATTCGTTGATCAGTTTTTCTAATTATATTTTGGTGCGCTGTGCTCGTTTATAAATAAATCAAGTCCCACAAATGTCTGTGAATACTACTGATATGTTCTTTACAATTACAAGCAAAAGTATTTGCAACTGTCTTGAAACTTGGCCTGGATGAAAAAAGGCATCCCAGTTTTTTGGACACCGCTTAAGAAAGGTGTTAGGAAGAGAGGTTGAGTTAAGCTAAATACTATGCACGTACTAAGTTAGCAACCCCGCCTTGGAAACAAGACGACATGAAGCAACACAGGTTTGATCCCCGGGTCCACACTTAGAAACCTACGGGTATCAAGCGCGTTATAAATACGCAACTAAGAGACATGTTCCCTTAACAGCGCCTGCGCCTCGATGCCCCTGGGCTGTGAGTGTGAGCGCTTTAAAAATGCAAAATAAATATTAAAAAATTATAAATAAAGCCTGAGGTACTACACCAAAAGACGCCTTCCCTGTGTTCCACATTTCCTGCAGTAGCAGAAAGTTTGGTGCCTTGTCGGCCGGGCAAGACCGAGAGGGCTGTAGCGGCAGAAGGAGTCTGGATGGATCCCAAACTGTGGGCTACTGATGTGGGCTTGTATGAATTTGTTGCCCTGGTGTAATGGTTGTGCCACTGGTTTTTGCCCTTGGCACGCTATTTTAATTGTGCGCCCCAACACTTCACGTCCAATCACACTCTTCGAAGAACAACTACTGCATCTCACAGAGTAACATCAGTCCCTCCCTCCAGACAGCACCTCTACAGCCAACTTACACATCACCGCCTGTCCCTGGCCCCTTTCGGGATACCAATCCCCCTGCCCTATGCCCTCGACAAAGACACTGTGGGGTGCTTACGAACTGCACAGTCAGCAACAAAGGCTAGCTAGCATCCGGGGTCAGACTGGGCCATGCAATTGTCTCAGGCACCAAAGAAAAAGTGGCCCGCAGTTGCAAATGGCTTTTCATTCCTTTTGTGATACTGTTTAAATAGTACCCAGGCGGAGCTTTTTGATAAAGTGACATGCAAATTGTATATTTTAAAGAATATTTATTCAGCAACACTGGTCAAAACTACTAGTCGCAGTGTGAATTAACTCATCAAACTGGCCCACATGGGCCAATAAGGGTCCCACTTTGGCCAAAAAACGGTCCCACACCACACCAGCATTTTGTGTTTTTGGTTGGCCCTGGGCCTAGATACGGAGGTGTATTTTGTCCCCTGTATGAATGTTGCAGCCCGCGGCCGGCCCGGGGGAGCGGCAGCGCAAGCCTCAGGCCAGCGAGGAGGTGTTGCTTCTGTATCTGAAATCTGACAGAGCGAATAAAGGGCTTCCGGTGTCAAGCGTTCAGAACGTTTAGGCTACACTATGCCCAACCGCAGAGGTCCTAGTACACAGCCGATAAGGTTGCTAGGCAACTTGCACTCCTCTCGAATAACGCATTACTCATGATATCACACAACTTTCAACATTGACTAAAAAGTATGTCATTCACAGCACTCGTGGCTTAATGCATGGACACTGGACAGACCACAAACAACCCTCCGTTTTTTAAACGTTAAAACGTGCGATTAAAAAAAAGAGACATATGATAAACACGTGACATGCTTTCTAAACTCCCGTTTCCCCTTTGTCTGCATAGAGCACACAATGCAGTCTGCATTGTGTGCTCTTTGGCAGATTTCTACAGCATGTCTCCCTGTGCTTCGGTTCCCTTATCTGCCAAAATTGGAGAGGGTATAAAATGCATGGTTTCATGCTGGAAAGCTTTCACCCGGGGACGTTTTGTGGTGCAGCAGCAAGGACAACATGTTAGCACTCCTCCTCGCCAGGCAGAAGGCATTTTAAGACGGCCACACAAAGACAATACGTCATGCTAGCTACGTAATAATCTGACGTGTTAGGAAACACTCAGAAAACTGAAAAACTTTTTCAACACATATCTCTTTGGGGAGAAAAAGTTCTACTTTATTATTATTATTTTTTTTTAAATGCTCGACTTCTGCACTCGGTGCCTGCAGCATTAGCCAAATACCCACCCCTTTCACAATGATAAGGTTTTGAAATGCCTCCCTGGAGAGTGCCAGGTGCAGAGGCCTCCGGGAAATTTCCCGAGTTCCCTATAGGCCATATAGCACCTCCAGTCACGGTGAGGGGCGGGGTTGTTGGTGGTGAGGCGCTGGGCGGGTTGGGGTGGGGGGGTTAGTTAGACCACTCATTTGGAGTCGCATGTCCACTTTCGCATTCTCCATCTCTCTTCTCCTCTTTTTCTCTCCCTCCGTCTTCCTCACCATCTCTGCTCCCTCCGGGTCCTCATGTCCCCCCTTCTCCTGTGCATTATTCTTTCTCCTCTTTTTCCTTTCCCTGTGTACTGCGCCACCTCGTTCGTGTTCTCTTTTTTACTCTCCTCTCCTCCCTCGTTCCTCTCATATTCTTTCTATTCCAGATTAACCCCCCCCTCACCGGACCTCGCCCTCCCCCTCTTCCCTGGCGTCACTCCTTCCTCTCTTTCCCGCACTCCGTTCCTCCTCTTCGCCTCTCTCCCTCCTTCCTTCCTCCTCACTTCTGTCCCCACTGCGGGTGGGGGAGTGAGTGCTGTGGTTGGGCCAGGGCCTGGAGACAAGTTCTCTGTCCATATTTGGGGAAGGCGGTGGGGGTCGGGTGCGGTGGAATTGGAGACGAGTTGGTCCAGTTTCGGTGCGTGTGCACACACATGAAACACCTGAATTCAAGCAGAGGGCTCCACAGAACACCCCTTTCACCTCCACTGCCCCACTCTCTGAAAGCAGTTTTGAGACCTGAGAAGGCTGTCATGGTCTATGAAACAGGGGGGGGGGGGCACATTGCAACCCTACACACACACACGCACACACACACGCGCACGCGCACGCACACACGCACACACACACTGGAAAGGTAATGGCTTGGCAGAGGGACGGGTATGGGACAGCGAGGACCGGCAGAGAAGCTTGAGGGCCTAGGCGGGCATGGCATTGAAAGGAGACATGTAAAGGGGTGCAATTATGGAAGGCGCCTGGTAAAATGAAGGCATGGGAAGGGGCGCTGGGGTTGGTGCCCCTGGCAGCCGGAGGGCGTGGTGCCAGTGGTTGGGTAAAGAGGGTAGGCAAACGGGGGCTGGAAGAGTAGAGTGGCCGCTCGCAAACTATGTGGTGAAGGGGGCGGGGGGGGGCTTCGGGGAGAATAAAATAATTCTGGATAAAAACATGAAAAGTCCGTTTCCTAAGTGCAACAAATAGCAATGCAAAACTACTGTACAGTGAGGCGTGCTGTCAGCAGTTTGAGGGCCTGCCAGATTGAGGAGTGTGAGGAAGTGACACCAATGAGCGGTCAGGCAGGGAGACGGGGTGGCACCACTGCGATGGCCTGGCGATGTGGTGACAGCAGTGCAGTGGCACGACACTGCCTGGGTGTTGCTGTGGCAGTGTGAGGGTGGGGCAGCAGTGTGAGAGTCTGGGAGGGTGATCGGTGGCAGCAACACGAGGGCCAGGCAGGGTAGGGGCCGGGGGTGTCAGCAGTGTGAGAGTTTGGTAACGGGGTTTGGTGCAGGATTTCAATTTGGCAAAGTGAAGGGGTGGTGGCAGTGTGAGGGCCTGGCAGCGTGGGCACCTCGCATGGTGGCGTGACAGGATGTGGAGGTGCCATCAGTGAGAGGGCCAACGTAGTCTGTGGATGAGGGAATGGCACCGGTGTGGGGCTAACAGGGTGGCATGTGAGAGTGAGATGTCTTGGCAGGGTGGCGGAGTGTTTGAGGACCAGAAATGTTGGACTGAGGGTGAGTAGGTGGCAGCAGCTTTAGGATCTGGCAAGGTGGTATGGCAGCAGTGTGAGGGCTTGCTGGGGTGAAGGTTGGGCAGGGGAGTCTGAGAGTGGGAGAGAAGTGTGAAACCCTGGCAGTTTGTTAAGTGTCCGGTGTGAGGCTTGGTGGGGGTAGGCAGGGTTGGACTGACCTATAGGGGAACAGGGCAATGCCTGAACCCAAAACACAAAATGTCAGTGTGGGCCAATTTTTTGGGTCAAAGTGGCCCCCTTTTTGGGCCCATGTGGGCCAGTTTGATAAGTTACTTCACTATGCGGCTAGTAGTTTTGACCAGTGTTACTGAATAAATATTCTTTAAATTGCACAATTTACCACACATTTGATCAAAAACCTCCCCCTTGGGTACTACTCAAGCGGTCTGCTACAAGAGGAAGGAATTACCATTTGTGACTGTGGGCCACTTTTTCATTAATGCCCGCGACAACTTTATGCCCCAGTCTGACCTTGGGGGTGGGGTAGTTGTAGTGTTTGATTGAAGACCAGGTATGAGGGTATAGGGGTGGCAGCTGTGTGATGTTTTGGGGGGATGAGGAGGCGCAGCAGGGTGAGGGCTTGTCAGTTTGAGGGTGGGAAGTCCGTGCACGGTGGCCTGAGATTGAGGGGGCAGTGTGAGGCCCTGGCAGGGTGGTGTGGCACGAGTGTGAGGGTCCGGTAAGGCTGGTGTGGCAGGGTGGTGTGGCACGAGTGTGAGGGTCCGGCAGGCTGGTGTGGCAGGGTGGTGTGGCACGAGTGTGAGGGTCGGCAGGCTGGTGTGGCAGGGTGGTGTGCCACGAGTGTGAGGGCCTGGCAGGGTTGGGTGAGGCAATAGTGCCGGAGAACCAGAAACGCTGATCTGAGAGTGAGAGCTGGGCCGCACTGTGAGGAACTGGCGCAGTGTGAGAGCTCGCTGGGGTGAGGGTGTGAAGGCCGGGCACGGTGGTCTGTGGTCAGGGCGATGGCAGCTGTGTGCGGTCTAGGCAGGGACCGGCGTGCCGCGTGCAGTAGTGTGAAGAGATGAGTGAGGGCCTGGCAGTGTGAGTGAGGGCGTGCAGCAGTGTGAGGGTCTGGCATAGTGAGTGAGGGGTTGCAGGGCCTGTCCGGGTGGGATCTGTGGGTGGTATGGTATTCAGGCCAGCGTCTGCCTGAGGCTGAGCTTTGGGAATCCCGCGCTGGAGGCCGGGCCGGCCTTCCAGGCAACTGGGGCCAAAAATAACTTGTTTACATAGCAACGGGCAGCAATCTCCCCCCATCTCTTCTCCGCCCGCGCTCTCCCCTCACTCACTTCTTCTCTTCCTGGCTCATTATACAAGCTCTGCCAGCCAGGAGTCAGACGGGTGACCCGGCCCGTACTCACTGTGTATCCGATTCCTCGCTGACTGTGACTTCCAAGTTCCTTCCTTCCCGAAACTGCGTTTGCTTTCAGCTGCTGCCTGGGACGGTCTCGAGGTCCACTGCAGTCTGCAGACACCACGGCCACGGTGTGTGCTTGTACTGGGTGGGGGGCTCATGTAGCAGCAGCCAGCCCAGCAGCATAATATGTGATTGTGATTTGGCGGCAAATTGGGTGGGCAGGGCAGGCCAGGCACTGCCTGCCCAGCCGAATTTTCATTGGGTCCGGGGTTATTCAACGACAACGACGAATCGTGTCCACCACGCCCGGCCCCCCAAACCCCCCAGGCACAAGTTGAAGACAGTTGCTTGCTTTCAACTTTGCAAAGAAGTGTTACTTCCTGCAGCAAAGTTGAAAGCAAGTGTGAATGAAATGTGTCAGTGTCTAGACTCTAGAGTGCCCGCCGGCTCCAGCTCAGAGGAGCCCTCGCGGTCAGCCTGCAAGGCTGCACCCACCCCCCAGGGTCAGGAGGAGGACTCGCCGGAGGGGAGGGAGGCAGGTGTTAAAAATTGCTTTGGTGTGCGTCACGCACACCAATTGTAACACCTGCCTCCCTCCCACACAGATGAAACAAGTCGTCGTTCTCTCTGGCCGTCTGGCCGCCACAGCCGCAGGCCAGAGAGGCTCGTGAGGAGCACACAGCCACACACACGGCAGGCGCACCGTCCGTGACCGGCCCCCACCGACGCGACAGCGACGCTTATGCACACATGCATCTGCATCTGCATTCTGCATGCATCATAAATGATGATGCATGCATGATGCATGCAGATGCAATCATCAAAGCAAGGTAACATCTAGTGACTAGTGTTACCTTGCTATGATGATTGTGCACTGCAGACTCCTGTGGACGGTCTCACAGTGCCTCCTGGGCTGGCTCCCGAGCCGAGCCTCCATGCCCTGCCTCACTGACAGACAGTGGCTGGCCAAGCTCGCCCAGCCCAGGCGGATCAGTCACTCACCCAGTCACCTCCACACACACCCCCCCTCATGAGTCTGACTTCACTTGGCCGCGGCCCGCGCGAATACTCGCGACGTGGCTCGGCGGCGCTGCACTGCAGCGCAGCGCACACTAGGCCGGGGCCGGGCCGGGACGGGGCCGCGCCCGCGGCGCCTGCTGCCAATAAAAAAAAATACATTTTTTTTTTTTAAAACCGGCCCAGAGGTGGCTGCCGGAAAACCGGCCCCAGGGCACCCCAAAGTCGTTCGGCCACGGGCCGAAAGACCGAAAGGGCCAGTCCGACGCTGCCGTCTACAGAACCTGATCTTGAACCCCAAGCTCTATGTGTTTACTAGCGTTGTGCCTATTTGCTCAGTGCCTTTCCTCCCCTGTTCTTGTGCCACCATATCCGCCTGTGTTCTGCCTGCTCCATGCTCAGAGCCCCTACACAGTCTCTAGCTTAGCCTTCGTGGCTGACTCAGGGATGTCTGTATTTGTGGTTATGTTTCTCAATGTTATCTCTTCTGCAGGAAAGCCATTGGGTGAATACACCTCCATTTGTATGAAAACAGGTAGAAGTGTTTTATGCTAATATCTCTAATTCCTCACCTTCAAGTACTTGACTAATCCTCTAAGACAAAAGGTATGTGTTGTTTTAAATAGTTTAAACAAAGCAGGCAGCTTTGTTGCTGCTTGTTATACTTTCAAACATGTCTATAGTGCTCATTTGGCACGAGGGCTGTTTACACATAGGTGGCAATGTCATCCTTGTCTAAATGACCCTCACGCATAATAACCAGCGCTGGGTGGCTGTTTTGCGCCACTGTGGCTGTGCCGAAAGGTGTTCTGTGGCCACAGTGGTGCCAAAATGGTATGAGCCTGAAAAAGGCTTGCGTGCGCCGAAACACGGCGTACCGTTGATGTCTCCTGCCTGATATGGTGGTGCCCCTTCAAGAGCGACGTGACAGAGCGATGGACCTCCACTGCATCAATACATGGGGCGTCACCACGTGCGCACAGCAGTGCATGTGCGAGCACGGGCTAGATACCAGTGCATCTGTGTCTTCTGTGGGGGGTCCTGCGCTACCGCACTCAGAGGCCGGGGCGGGGGGCACCTACAATCGTGAGGAGGAGGTCGCTGATAAGGACCTCCGTGCATGGGCTGGCGGCAGTGATTCCCGATATTTGCAGGTGTCCATAATAAAGTCGGGAGACACGCGTCGGCCCCAGTGCCATTGCACATACGGAGGTGAGGCAAACCCTGGACCGCCCGCCATTTCGAGGTTGCGGCTCTCCCGGGGAGTGCACGTGGGGCTCTAGGGAGAATTTTTGGAGCGCCTGTGCGGCGCGAATAGACATTAAAAAAATTAAAATAATAATAAAGTTTTTCTTTTAGCGTTTTTCTTTTTCTTCCTGCTTTCTTTACTTCTCTCTCATCTAAGAGGAGGTCAGGACAGTGTTTTGGCGTCCATTTGTCGCCCATCGTGTGGGGAACATTTATCTGGCCCCGGTGAAGTCTGTGAAAAGTGGTGGAGCGATATTTTTTACTGTTCTGGCTGTGGAGCCACAGCAGTGTGCCTGCACTAAAAGGGGCACGTGCTGTTGAGTCGCAGCCCTCGAAATTTGGAGGGTGCTCGTGAGCTCAACAGAAAGTTGGCCTGCAGGTGATGACAGAGTCATTGATGGAGGCCAGGGAAATGTGCCTGCGGCGGTGGCACCAGACCCGGCAGGTATGCAGAGGCCCAGACAGCATGGTTCTTTGGCTCCGATGCCGGAGTTTGATGTGTCCGGTGCACCATCCAGTCTAGGGCCAAGGTGCAATCTATGGAAAGATCACCTGGAGATGTACTTCAAAGCCATGGGTGGGGTGAGTGATGAGGAGAAGGTGTCGACTTTGGTCTACGCTGCATGTCCTGCTGTGCACAAAACATTTAAAACATTACGGCCAGTTGATGACTCTTACGTGACAGCGAAGAACTTGCCCAGATCTTTTTTGAGGACTATGCCCAGCGGGGATACAATGAAGTTTGGGAGGGGGCCGTGCTTTGAAAGGGACCAGAAATTCTTCCGAACTCTAGTTCCTTAACTAACTTTTTCTTAACCTCCAATGGCTGATCCATAGGAGAGGGTACGTCTTTTGCTAACCGGACCCTCAATCGGCCCTCGTAGGAAATGTGGAATCCCCCCACATAACCACCACAAAGCAAATCCCTCTCATGGTGCTTGGGGTATTTGTTCAAATGTTCCATCAAAACAGGCAAAATGACAGGCGAGGGACCCATCACCTGCAAACAATTATTGTGCGTCCTTGTGCTGGCCGCAGGGGAGGGACCTTTTATCTGAGAACAACTACTGTCTCTCTTTGCGCTGGCCCCTACCCCTGCTGCCCCCTTCACCTTTGCTGCATTTAACCAACAGGTGACCCCTGCCACATTTTGTGAACTCATTGGGGTATTTGCCCTTGGGGCCCCATGTGCAGTTGCCCTTGTTAAAGAAACAACATGCATTGCTGCCTGGTTTCCACCCTTCTTGTGCTCTGTTTGTGTTAGAACAGCTGGTTCCCTGCTCGTGCCCCCCCACCCCTGGGGGCTGTTGTGTAAGGGGAGACCATTCTCTCTCTGGTCCTTCCAACCATACCAAGACCTCTTACCTCCTTTGTATGACTCAGTCCAAACAACGCCGGTCCTTTGTTTGACTCCAACGAAAGAGACCCATCCCTCCATATCTTTTTGGTTCCAGATCATCTCAGGGACTTGGGCCATCTTTTTTCTAAATCCCCTATCATGATCAATTCATCCCGTTGTCCCATATTGTTTAGCCTCACAAACAATTGTCTCCCTGAACTTTCCACAAGGCTGTCCCTTGCTCAGGAAACTTTTCCATCCATATAACGGCCAACAAAGCGAACACGTTCTCCCAATTTGAAATATTCTCCACAGCCTGATATTTTTCCCGCCTCTTTTTATCTTCTTCCGGGCTAAGAGTTAAAATAGGGCTGGCGTCCTCAACTGACACCAGGCAGAACATGTCAAAATGCCCCCTCAACCATATCCGCTTTTCCATCTGAAGGGGAATGTGCCAAACCAAAGAGGACCTGCCAGAAAGCAAGGGGGAGATGGTACGGCAGGCTGCGTCGGTCCTGTGGATGTCAGGGGCAAGTTAGGGGTGACCACCAAAGCACTGCTGCTTTGGTTCAGAGTGGCGACAGTGGTACAAATTGTAGAAGCAAGTGACCCTTCGATCTCTAAGCTTAGTGGGGGTCCAGGTGGACCCTCCCAAACGCTCCTTGCTACTTGTGGAGTGGGCGACTTGGCGGGCATGCCTACACCTCCCTTGATCATCATCAACATTTCCGCCAATACCAAGCTAAACCTTTCCGTAACCACCATATTACCTGCCGGGGGTGCGCACACAGGCGCCATTTGCATGGGATGGGATGCTGGTACCAAGGGCAGCCCACCTGTAACCTGTAGTGCGCCAGTCTCTGTGGCAGGCTGTGCTGTACTTTGGACCACCGCAGGTTGTGAGGGCTCTCCCCCCCAGTGGTGACACGAGCACCTCTGCATTCTCCATAGCTTTCTTACCCTTTGGTTGGCACTTCTTTTTGGTGGTTAAAGGTTTTGGGGGAATCTCACTTGGTGGTGGGGTATTCACCTGAGGAGGCGCACAAATCTGCGCCTGGACAACCAAGGGCTGGGTGGGCGGGGGCTGCTCACCCTGCAGTACCTTCTGTGCCCAGCCCTTTCCCTCACTGCGCATTCTCTCCTGAAACAGGGCAAAGTGCCCCCTCGTCCTCATCCTCGCCTGTACTGAGGCTGTTGGGGACCTCCTCAATATTGTGGAACTTATGAGGGCACAAAACTGTAAAACTAATAAACCATGCAGGACCATAAGATCCTATATTTGGGCTGCTGGTCCCAATGACCCTGCCCTGTTTCCCATAACCATAGTCTTGACCGCTGCCAATGCTACCTTGATTGGTCTGGCTTGTCCAGAAGGTTACCCTGTTCCAAGAAACTAGGCTGGCCTTCTGAACCTCTGTCCACCACGTCAGAGTTCAGAAGTCCATCTTAACACCAGCTACCTCCTACTGTCCCCTTCCATGCTGCAGTTTCTACCAGCGCCCACTTCCTCAAGTCCCGCAACCACTCTTCCACCCTTGGGCCCTAGGGGACATCCATGCCATGGTAATTCTGCGTTTGGCTAGAATACACGCCAAATCCTTCAGTTCACTAATATGCTTGGCTCTCTTGGGGCGCCAGAAGCAACCCAGCAGGCATGCCCAAGGAGAAAGAAAATCCAGTCACACCCACCTCTCTCCAATCTGCCGGCCACCTCTGCCAATATTGTTCCACTACTGGGCACGCCCAAAACATGTGCAATATCCCTGCATCTAAATCCCTGCCCGCAGTGCCCTGTTTCCCATAACCATAGTCTTGACCACTGCCAATGCTACCTTGATTGGTCTGGCTTGTCCAGAAGGTTACCCTGTTCCAAGAAACTAGGCTGGCCTTCTGAACCTCTGTCCACCACGTCAGAGTTCAGAAATCCATCTTAACACCAGCTACCTCCTACTGTCCCCTTCCATGCTGCAGTTTCTACCAGCGCCCACTTCCTCAAGTCCCGCAACCACTCTTCCACCCTTGGGCCCTAGGGGACATCCATGCCATGGTAATTCTGCGTTTGGCTAGAATACACGCCAAATCCTTCAGTTCACTAATATGCTTGGCTCTCTTGGGGCGCCAGAAGCAACCCAGCAGGCATGCCCAAGGAGAAAGAAAATCCAGTCACACCCACCTCTCTCCAATCTGCCGGCCAGCTCTGCCAATATTGTTCCACTACTGGGCACGCCCAAAACATGTGCACTATCCCTGCATCTAAATCCCTTCCCCCAGTGCACATCTTTTCCGCTGCGCCTGGAAACCTAGAGATCCTTTGGGGAGTCATGTATGCGCTGTGCGTTATCAACAGTTGTATAAGTTGCAGTCTCGAGTTCCCAGACACTTTCTTATGGTATCTCAGTACCACCCACATGTGAAGTGTGTTCCCAAGTCTTCCTCCCATTTACCCATTATAGCCAGGAGGGATGGGGGCCGATTAGTTAGTAAAAAGTCATATATACATAATATTGTGGACCCTCCCTCGGATATGTTGTAGAGAGTGTCCACCATAGAATGCTTCTCCTGTAGTTCGTTATGCACAGGCAACCGGCGTGTAATCTCTTTTTTAAGCATGCCATATAATAAATATTGGCCTACCATGTGTTCTGCCAACTCAGAAAAGGGTATGAAGCCCTGCAATAAGTCCCCTATTGTAGCAACCCAATGAGATTCCCAGGGCACTCGTATACGTAGCCTAGCTTGTGCTGCGGATGCTACCACCAAGACCAGGGGGACTTGCACCAAAAACGGGTCCATAAGCCCTATCGTTGCGAGTCCCCTCTCCCATATTTTCACCTTCAGGGACACTAAGTGCGACCCTTGCCCTCAACGGGGCTTTCCAAGCCACACTAATTCCTTTAAATGGTGGCATGCCCCGATGGGTTGCAACATTTGTGTATGCAGCGGAAGATCTTCTGCTAGCCAACCCACCACAAATTGCAGCTGCCCCGCTATGTAATAGAGCTCAATGTTTGGGATCCTGGTGCCTTCTTCCTCATATGGTCTGTGCAATGTTGACAACGCTATCCTAATCCTCCCATTTCACCACAGAAAAACCTCTACAACTGATGTCCAGTGTCTTGAAAAAAGGTTTTGGGATGTAGAACGGGACATTGACAAAAAAAGTGCAGCAGCCTAGGGAGAACTACAATTTTCAGCAGGGCCGCCCTCCATGTAAACGATAGAGGCAGCTTAGCCCAGAACTTCATGGAGCTTCTGATGCCCCATAGGGCATTCAACGTATTGTGTGTATGTTCTTTCACTGGCTCATGATATACATTGACCCCAGGAACCTAAACGTGGGCATTTTCCACTGCAGGGCCAACACAAGCAGCGCCTTCAACCCGTCCTGTGCCATTCCGCTGATTAGTCTGTACTGATTGTGATTCCGCAACAGTTTTGCAAATAGCACTAAGGCCTCCAGTAAAAACTCCAGGTTGTCTTCCACATTCTGGATATATAGCAACGTATCATCGGCATATAGCGATATCAGATGTCTGTCCCATCTATCTCCCTACCTGTCTCACTTTATTCCGCTCTAAGGTGCGGTGCTATGGGTTCCATGGCAAGGATGTAAGGCAACAGGGTAGTGGACAGCTTTGTCTTGTTCCCTTTTCCAATTCCATGCTTCCGAAATGCTTTTGCCCGTTCTTACCCGTGCCATCGGTTTTGCATACACCAACTTAACCCACTTAATATATGTTTGCCCAAACAAAAATCTACAGAGAGTCGCATAGAGCCAGTCCCATCTGATGGAGTCAACCGCCTTCACCGCGTCTAGCGTGGCTATGACTCCCAGAGTGTGCCAGGATGCCGTACTAATTATCACAGGATGTAACCACCTCAGATTCCAGGCCATGCGACGTCCTGGCATGTAGCCGGTTTGATCCAGGTGTATCAGAGTGTGTATGACTCACTTCAACTTATTTGCTAGTATAGACGTCAAAAGCTTGTTATACTGGTTAAGCATTGAGAGGGGCCTTTATGAACTGCACTCCATCGGGGGTTTGCGAGGATTAAGTAGTGGTATAATAGTGGATTCCCTCAAACTAAGGGGAATGATGCCCACCTCGTAAGCTTCCATGAAAGTGTTTAGTAACTGTGGGGCGAGTTCTGATGCATATGCCTTATAAAATTGGCTCGACAGCCCATCTGATCCCTGGGCCTTCCCAGTTGGCAACGCTGTGATCTTGCTTTGTATGCCATCCAAAGTAATGGGCTCTTCAAGCCCCTCTCTCGCTTCCTGGCTTAGCCGCGGGAGTGCTATCTCCTCCAACACCTCTTCCAGGTAGTCCCCCGGAATCGGGGTGCCCTCCTGACAAAGAGTTTTGTAGCACTCTTGAAAAGGTTTGTTCACCCCGACCTGGGTATGGCACAGCTCCCCCAGACATGTGCATATCGCATGAATAGTGCCTTGTTTTTCCCCGCTTTTATACAGCCCAGCTAGCAGTCGGCCAGGTTTATCCCCTTCTCGTTGCCGCCTCTCCATGTATTTTGCATAATTATGCTTACCCAGCCTCTCCCAGCTCTCCATGCGTTTCTGTTTGAGCTCCATAACCCCTGCGGTCTCGCCTGAGGGCCTCTGACGGGGCTGTTCCAATATCCTCAGTCGTTCCTCTGTAGAAGCCAGTTCTTTAGTAATGGTTGCTTTGATGCCACCCTACCCCGCCATCTCCACCCCTCTAATGACTACCTTTAACACCTCCCAAAAGGTTCCTGCACTTGATACGCTCCCTGGGCTGTGTGTGACATAATCTGCAATTACGTCTTTTAGGCAATGTCGGAATGGAGGATCTTTCAGGGATTTGCTTCTAAGTCTCCATCTCAGTATTGGGCTCTAGGGGGCACGTATTGCCACTGTAGGCTGAGTAGGGCATGATCAGACAGCACCCTGCCTTTGTATTGTGCACCAGTAATGAGGTGTGCCAACTCACGTCCCACAAATAAATATTCTATCTGTGTGTACACTGTGTACTGAGTAGTGAGAATAGTGTCTAGTATCCAGGCAGAGCACTCTCCAGGCATCCACTAGGGCAAATGAGTCCAAGAGCATCTGTAATGTTCTGGACGGCGGAGCTGGGTTAAAGTATTTAGAGTCAGATCTATCTACAGATAAATTCAGCGTACAATTAAAATCCCCCCCCCATATGATGTTGTCGTCCCTAAATGGGCAAAGCCAGTGGTATAGTGAATGGAAGAACGTAGCTGCCTTGTGGTTAAGAGCATACTTAGAGGCTCTCCAGAGTGCTTGTGAAGCCAGGGAATTAGACTTTGTGGATAAGTCTAGGGCTGAGTTGATAGCTGCCCTGGTGGACTACCAGACAGATTGTGAAACTCTTGAAGAGGGGGTGGGGGCGGTGTAACCATTGAGGCCCCTACCCCTGGGGTTGTTGTCGAATCTGTTCCTGGGAATGCCACCATTGCTGCTGCCTCTGTTCCAACCTCCAGTAATGTTTCTTCATGGAATGCCTTGGAACTTTAGTTATTAAGGATGAAATTGGCCTTTGAATACCGCAAGTTTTCAATAGAAGCTAAGCTTAAGAAAGAAGTGTTGGCGCAGCAAGTGGAACTCAAGAATAGGGATCTTGAACTCAAAGACAAGGACACTGAATGTCAGCGAATCCAGCTAGAGAAAGCTAGAGTGGAGACTTCAGCGAAACTAGTTGAGAGTTTCAGGTTCCCAGCCACCAAGTTTATGAAAGATTTGGTTGGTGTGTATGTGGAGGGTTCTTATATCTTCCAATGGATTGAAGTGTTTAAAATGGCTTGTGCGATTCATGATGTTGATAAGAGAGATTGTGCTAAGTGTTTGTTAAGCAGAGTGCCTCAGACTGGATATGACTGTATTCTGAAACTGAGTGTGGAAGAAAGGGGTCAGTATGGGTGCATGAAGTCTGCTTTGATTGCCAAGTTTGGCAAGACACCTACCCAATACCTCAAAAGGTTCAGGGAATTTAAGAAGAAAGAGAATGTGTCTTGAATTGACTGAGTGAGTGCTGCACACATGAACATGATGGGGTGGATCGATGGTTAAAAAGTGAAAACGTTTTTTGAATTGTCCCACCTTTTGTTTTTTGAGCATTTTTCTGAAGCCTGTTCACCAGAGCTGCGTCAGTATGTTGCTGACCAGAACATTTTAGATCCCTTTAAACTGGCTAGGCTGGCTGGCAAGTGGGTCTCTCACTGGGTGTCCCCTAAAGACTCCAGTGACAAGGACAAGGACAAAGAAAAGGCAACCTCTCAGAAAGCTGAGGAGTCCCCCAAGCAGTCACAGTCGGGTAAACAAAAACCTTCCTCTCCTAAGACCCACAAAACTAGTGGGGATAAGTCCTATGTGGGTGGGAGTAAGAGTAGTGTTCCGCCTGCTGCAAAGCAGGGTCCCAGTGGTTCCAGTACCAGACCCCGCACTCCTGGCACTTGTTGGGACTGTGGGGCTCTGGACCACAAGAGGGGTGACCCCAAGTGTAAAGGTACGACACTTGGAGTCCAGGCTGTCAGCCTGACCTACCCATACTCCATACCTGATGTGGCGGCCACTGTCCTCCCCTCCTCTGCTGGGACCACATTTGGTGCTCCCGTAGAGATTTCGCTAGTGTCCCTTGGGGCCTGGGACCAGTACGCAGAAGTACTGGCGACTATCCCACAGAACACCCGTAGGTTTTTTGGAAGTGTCCTCTTGAATGGCTAGCCTTCTACTGGTTTGAGAGAAACTGGGGCAAGCATGACAGTGGTGGACAGGACCCTGCTCAAGGTGGGGGACTATGTCGGTGCTCCTCTGAGAACCACCAGGTTAGCTTATGGGCCTCCCAAATTATAGCCTGTAGCCTTAGTCAACATCACGATTGGAGACAAGACAGCAAAGCTTCCTGTCCTGGTTCAGGACAATGTACCTGCTAACATTTTGTTTGGCAACAATCTAGTGGAGTTGTAGAGTTGGGGTTGATCTCGGACGGCTTCCCCATGACTGCTGCTGCCGTCACTAGGTCACAGGTGACACCGAGTCCGGCTGCAGGTCTGGTACCCTTGCAGACGGGGAAACCCAAGGCACGAAGAAGGAAGGGCAAGAAGGATGCCTCTGCGAAAAGGACCCCTTCTCTTCCTGCTGCTCCTGCAGCACCCATTGGGATTCATGCTCCAGACGGTTTGGATTCAGTGGGGACCCAAGACTCAACTCCTGTGGGAGAAGAGCCAGAAGACTCTCCTGTGGAAGAGGTACTCAACCTGGAGGACCACCCTGACCTTCAATTCTTGTTAGCTGATGGGGGAACCTCCCGGGCGACCTCCGTAAGGGTCAGAGAGAGTGCCAATCTCTCGAGGACCTGAGGAGAAGTGGCAAGGACATTCCAGATTTATTGGGAGGTTGAGCTCCTTGTTAGTGAGCCCACTAAGCCTGAACCTGGTGCCCTCAAGAGGTTGGTGGTACCCCAGGTTTACAGGCCCTTCCTCCTGCAGTTGGCGCATGAGTTACCCTTGGCTGGTCATCTTGGTACTGAGAAGACTAGGCAGAGGCTCTCTGCCCATTTATACTGGCCCCAGATGGGAGTAGAAGTGGAGTTCCACTGCAAGACCTGCCCAACTTGTCAGTTGTCTGGTGAGACTGGAGGCAGTGTTAGTGTCCCACTGCAGCCATTGCCAGTGGTTGGCACACCATTTGAGAGGGTGGGCATCAACATTGTTGGTCCCCTTGACCCTTCCAGTTCAGGTGGACAACAGTTCATCCTGGTCTTGGTAGATTACGCCACCAGGTACCCTGAGGCTGTACCCCTTCAGACGGTTATGGCCAAGGTGGTTGCCAGGGCTCTACTGGGCCTTTTCACCGATGTTGGATTTCCTAAAGAGGTTTCTGACAGAGGATCCAACTTCATGTCGAGCTACTTGAAAACGATGTGGGAAGAGTGCGGGGTAACTTACAAGTTCTCCACCTCTTACCATCCCCAGACCAATGGTCTGGTCCAGACATTTAATAAAACTCTCTAAGGCATGCTAGGTGCTTTGGAAGAGCCCCTAAGAAGGAAATGGGATCTCCTCCTGCCATGCCTGCTGCTCGCTTACAGAGAGGAGAGGTACCTCAAGAAGGTGTTGGTTTCAGCCCCTTTGAGTTACTCTTTGGACATCCAGTGAGGTGGCCCCTTGCCTTAATCAGAGAAGGTTTAGAAGCCACCCTCCAGGTCCTGCCAAGCAAGTGGGGGACTATGTTTTAGGCCTCAGACGGAGGATGAAACAGATGATGGCCCATTTGACAGCGAATCTTAAGGCAAGCCAGGAATTGAACAAATACTGGCATGACCTTAAAGAGTCTCAAGTTGATTGGACTCCAGGACAGGAACTCCTTGTGATGGAGCCTATCAAGCCTCGAGCTTTGGCAGGTAAGTGGACTGGACCCTTCAGGATCATCTCCAAGATGGGCGAAATCAATTATCTGGTTGACATGGGAGCCCCTGGGGTAGTCCCTCAGGTATTCCACGATAACAGGCTCAAACCTTTCCACAGGCGAGCTGAAGTCTTGTGTCTCTTACTCGCTTCCTAGCAAGAAGAGGATGAGAGTGTGCCCCTTGCTGATTTGCTGCACAACAACCCTCAGGATGGCTCAGTGGGGGGAGTGCATCTCTCCCCAGATGTGACGACAGAGCAGCAGAGGGCCTGCAGGGCTTTGCTCCGGCAGTATGCCTCTCTGTTTTCGCTGACGCCAGGCCTTACACCATGGTGTAAGCACAAGATTGACACTGGTGACAGCGTGCCTGTCAAAAGCAGGTGCTACCGTATGTCAGATACAGTTAAGAACCACATCCAGGCTGAGGTCGCCAGGATGTTGGATCTGGGTGTTATTAAACCCTCAACCAGTGCCTGGTCCAGTCCAGTGGTCCTTTTCCCCAAGGCAAGTTCCCAGGCAGGGACCAAGGATTTGCGGTTCTGTGTGGACTATAGAGGGGTCAATGCCGTCACCAAAACTGACGCGCCCCCATTGCGCAGGGCTAATGAGGTCGTGGACACCATAGGTGCTGCCAAATTTGTGAGCACCTTTGACCTTAGCTCAAGCTATTGGAAAATAGCCATGACAGACCAAGCCAAGGAAATGACTGCATTCTCAACACCCGAGGGGCTCTACCAGTTTAGAGTCATGCGTTTTGGTTTGGAAAAAATACCTGCCACCTTCCAGAGATTGGTCAATCATGCGCTCAGTGGGCTGGAGGTCTATTGTGTGGCCTACCTAGAAAACTTTGCTGTCTATAGTTCCACCTGGGAAGAGCATTTGACAAATCTGGATATGGTGTTGCAGGCCTTGAAAAGGGCCTACCTCACTATCAAGGCCACCAAGTGCCAGATAGCTCAGGGGAAAGGCACATATCTTGGTCATTAGGTAGGAGGGGGTCAAATCCAACCCGTCCCAAGTAAGGTACAGGATGTACATAACTGGGAGGCTCCCACTACTCAAACCCAGGTGAGAGCCTTTTTGGGCTTTACTTGGTATTATCGCAACATCATGGAAGACTATGGAACTGTAGCTGCACCCCTGACAGCTCTGACTTCACCCAAACAACCAAGGAGGGTTAATTGAACTGAAGACTATCAGAGGGCCTCCAATGGCTTGAAGGAAAGTCTGTGTAGGGCACCTGTGTTGTGTGAGCCTGATTACAGCAAGCCTTTTATCGTTCAAACTGACGCCTGGGACACCGGAATTGGAGCTGTCTTGTCCCAGTTAGATGACAAAGGAAGAGAACATCCGATCATATTCATCAGTAGACAACTCAAGGGTAGATAACTTAGGTGGGCATCTGTTGAAATGGAATGTTTTAGTATAGTTTGGAGCCTTAGGTGTTTTAGGCCCTACCTTACAGTGTCTACCTTGAAGGTCCAAACAGATCATAAGCCCTTAAAATGGCTTATGCAGATGAAGGGTGAAAACCCGAAACTGCTCAGCTGGTCCATTAGCCTGCAAGGGCTAAACTTCACCATTGAGAACAGACCAGGGAAGAGTCATGATAATGCAGATGGCCTTTCCAGAAGGTGTGTTGACCATCTGGATGAGAGCATCAATCTCGTGGGAGATTAGACGCCTTAACCTCAGTCTGGGGGGGGGGTGCACTGTGATGCTGGAAATGCATCGGAGGGACAGGGCCTCTGTATCCTTGTCCTTTACTGCTTTTTATCGTGTGTTCTGTCGTGTTTTCTGTGCAGGAGTTCATGTGGGACTCCTGGCAGTTCAGCTCTCTCTTTTAGTTTGGTGAACAGGCCCTTGGGATACCCTTATGGCACCCATGGGTGGGAGTACAAGCCTGTACTCCTAGTGTATGTTTTTGGGCACCTGTGTGTGGCCCACAGAGCAGGGTACGGTCTGGTGGCAGCTCTGTGCTGAATTGACAGGTGCTCTGAGCGTCCGCCTTTTTGGGATGCCCTGGCACTGTCATTGGAATAGTTTGATTCCTGATGGGGACACGATGCCCCGTGGCCTCTTGGTTTCCATCACCTGTTACCATGTTTCCCGAAGTCCCGGGGAGCCCTGACTCTGTCCCTTCACCTGAATGGCTTTGCCTGGAAGTTCCATGTACGTGAGTGCAGGGAAGTGCCGACCAGACTGGCTGGAGCCTTCCCAACGACCGTATCTTGATGGTACACTCGTGGGGTGGGACCTGGGTGAATGGAGTGTGTGACGAATATGCATTTCGTGTTGTGGATGTCTAGTATCTGGTATGTGACACAAAGTCTGAGACATTACTTGTTGTGAGTGTATGGAGAGAAATGAATGACCTGAATGCACTCTGTGCTTGATTGGCTGTCTGACCTACTGAATGCCCTTCTGAGTGTGTGTTTGGTTGCCTGAGTGTGACCCAGCAGAATGAATGGGAGATCAACTAGTATATCTGGCGGCCTCTCACTACTAGAAATCGTTCAGAAGCTGAAGTTGAAACTGACATTGAAACTGATGCTTAATCTTGAAGCCCTGCTGGAAGAGAAGAATTGCTGTTGCTCTACTTCATCGATCTGAAAGCTGTTATGTCTCCAAGATTTCATCCAAGAGATGACCCGGTAAGGAGACCTCTTCCTGAGCTATGAGGGATCATCATGCACCGCTAACCTTCGCCGAAGCTCCCTGTAAATCATACCCTCGAAAGGCTGCTGACCGGAGACGGGTACTGGCGAGGAGATCGAAGAGAAGTACTAGGCATTCCGTCTACCGTCGTCGACCAGGGTTCGCAGGTTTGCTATAACTGCTGGAGGGCCTTCAAAGTCGTGTTGCCCAGGACTGGGAATCGCTTAATGCCATGCCGCTGACAACCGGTGCCGTAACGCTCCACCTGATTAAGAATTCACTGACGCTCTCATCCGCACCGTCGACCGATTTTCCCCGCCGGAGAAATTCCAGGGTGTCAACGCATCGAGGAGCATCCACCAGTGGGTTTCCCACCACCTGAAGACCGCAGAGACGCCAGACAGCTCAACGCACTTGCTGAGCCAAAGTTCTTCATAAACTCTTTGCGGTCCCGATGTATCATCACTGAGGTGCCCCGCACGCTTCATCTTTGCAGGACGTCGATGACCAATCGTCGATGAGCACCACCAAGACCAAAGCTGTTGCCTCAACGCCGTTATTCACTATTTCTTGAAGGGATCTCAACGATCCGTGGCTCCTGCCTCAAAGGGAGCTGCTTAAAGAGGAACCGTCGATGACCCGTCGCTGAACTCTGTGATTACAGATACATCTTGGTTGTAGAACTATTGTAGAAGGAAATAAGACATATTGAACAATTTATGGACTGAGGTTGTAGTATATCTTTATTTTACAGGTTGCCCAGGTGGAGGGATCCTCATACAGAACTGTGCCTAGGTATCGGGCCAGTATTCTGCCAATTGTTCTAACCAACTGCTTTCCTTCTATATCTATTGTTGGTTCTCTTTATTACTTGATTTGTGTGACATTTAAACTATGTCCAGTTGATGCACTTTAATGAAATCTGATAGTAAGTTTGGGACCACGTAGAACTGTGTATATATTTGCTATTGTAGATTAACTGAGCACAAAGTGAGTTATTGTGATTGTATATATAACTTTGATCCTTAATTATATGAAGACTGTGTTTTTACTAATACAGTGTGTTAACATTCCTTTGTGGGGGCTTGGAGACTACACTGTACTTAAGAACTTGCCTGCATCACCTCCCGAGAGCTAAGCCTTGATTGCTCATCCATTTCTACCAACAATATAGAATCTTGGCTGGGGTCCTCTGTGCCTCTCCTCTGTCATATAGAGAGCAGGAGTACAGACACTCCCCCCTGGTGCTTTACACTAAGTAGGAACCGTCCCCTTCCCAGGGGCACTTTGTCTTGTAGTGCCCAACAGATTCCAAAGAATGTAATGTTCTCAAGCAGAGCCAGCAGACCATCCGGCCGATCCCTCAACCAGTCCCGACTTCGGTTACTTCAAGCTTCCTTTGTGCCTCTTGCATTCCCCCGCTCTGTCTTCTCCATCGGGGCTGATCTTTTCCCTGTCCATCCATGCTTGCGCTTCCTATGGTAGGTCAAAGTACAGGGCTCAGTTCTTGTATAGGATTTTCAGGCGGGCAGGGTACGTCAGCATATACGTCATGCCTGCCGCACATAGCCTAGCCTTAGCTGCAAAGAATTGTGCTCTGTTCTTCTGCACCTGGAAGGTGTAGTCAGGGTAGACTGCCAGGTTGGCTGATCCTCTCTTCAGTATCCTGCCCCCTGTCTGGGGAAGGCAACTATTCTCTCCCTGTCCTTATAGTTCAGGACCTTTGTGATTATCGGTCTAGAAGGCACTCCAGGAGGTGGGCAACCTAGTCAGAGCTCTATGAGCCTTCTCAATCGTGAAGCCCTGCGTGAGATTCCCGGGCCCAATTTCTTGGAGCAGCATGTTCTCAATGTAGGGGGTAGGGTCCATGCCTTCCTCCCCTTCCGGTAGGCCTACTATTTTGATGTTGTTTCGTCAGGCCCGTCCCTCCACCTCCTGGACCCGGTTTTCCAGTAAGCTGACCTTCTGCTGCAGAATATGAACACTTGTGTGCGTCTCCCTGATCTCCTCTGTATTCTCCTTAACTTGCGTTTCCAACATAGGAGTGCGCTCTGCCAGGCTACGCATATCCTGGCGCAGCAACCCAACATCCAACTGCTCTGCCGCAATATGTGTCCCAAGTGTGGCCTTTAAATCTGCTATAGCTTGCAACACCTGGTTATGTAACTCCATAGCCCCTGCCCTTAGCCTGCGCTTTATCCGTGTTACTCCCAGGCGCCTACTGGGCGGCCCTGGCATAACTGTCCAGTGTCGACTGGCCCACCTTTGAGTTGGCCAGTTTGGGAGGCATCCGGTCTGCCTGCATCTCAAGTAGCAGGCCACCAGTATTGATATTGCCGGGTACTACCGCAGATACCCTGGGCACCGTTGCCACTATCCCAGCCGGGGCGTTCAGGCTGCACAAGCTTTACATGGGGATCCCTCATATATGGCAGATATTCGAGTCCAGTTGTTGTTCCTTCTCTCTCCCTTCTCCAGCACAGCAGCGCTCAGCTTGACCGATTGTCTCCTACTCCATGTGTCTTGCGATTTCACCCAAGCAGCTCCTATACCCCAGAGTTTATGCTGCCTCAGTGACCTGGCGTGATAGGCATCAGCAAGGTTAGGTAAGGGCCCGCACCCAGGCTCCTCCGACTTTGGGTATGAGTAAACTTTCTGGGGGGGGGGTGTTCTGTGTCCAGCCTCTTCATGCCAAAGTTACTCCCAGATCCCACCCCGGGCCCCCCCACCACCTTGTGGGGGATGGCCGTGGCCCGCCCTCAGATGTATTAATCCAGATCTTTCTATTACTCCATGGCCCTCTAGCTCTTCCTTGCCTTCACCACCCAGCCCGGGTTCTTATCGTGCAGGCCACTGGCTTCCTGCCTGCTATCCAGACACCTGTTATGCAGAGGGGAAGGAGCTGGGTGCCGGCTAGCCCACCAGCCCTTCCATGGGTCGCTGGGCCCAGAGAATGCAGCTTGCAAATGTCACCACCCGCCCGGGCTGACCAGCACCGATCCCAGCACTCCCGACTGTATTCGTATTTTTAACTTGTTCCCTTGCCTTCTTTCTGCCTTTGTCAGATTGGATTCCTCCTTCTGTCCTCGCTCTCCTCAACGAGGGATCACAGCAGCTTCTTTACTTCACACGCTGTCCCGACTGATCCCACTGGTCACGGTGCACTCCTCTTCTTCACGTATGCCTCACTTCTGAGTGCGCCGCAGCCGTCCCTCACTGCAGCTCCTCCGTCCCGATGGGCAGCTCCGGAACTGTTCTTGCTCTCGCGACGTCCTGTGGCAGCCTTTGTCCCTTGCGGCAGCCATTTTCGATCCGGGTGCCTCCGGTGACCTCTCCCTTGCAAGCCTTGCACAGTGCGAACCGCCAAGGCACTGCTCGCCTCCTCTCTGCTTCGAGCTCCAACTCTATTCGGCTATAGGTTCCCTGCTTTTTTGGCATGACCGCCGTGGATTTACATGATTTTCTTTCAGATCATTAAGGATGCGGCTGCAGCAGCTAGTGGAGACAACATACTTCATGGCTACAAGCCATGCCCCCTACCCCGAGATTCGGCCAGACATACTTATGGCTTGAGCAGGGCTAGGACCGCCCTATAGGATGACTCTAAGAAAGCGACCATGCGTTTTTCCAATAAAATGTCAAATGTTTTTCAAAATTCAGAAAAGGTCTGTGTCTCATCTCATTATAAGTGGACAATGTATATGATGTATTACTAGGTAGGCGGCCAGAGTAGGGATTAGCCCCGCTATGAAATTTACCACTCTGTTTTGTTTCAGATATTTTGACTGGATACCAGCACGGCGAACCACGGGAAAGCAGCAGACGGTGCTGCCGGGAAGAAGAGCACAGACAAGAGAAAGAAGGCAGGTGGTGGATTTTACAATCCCAAAAAACAGAGACTAATAAGAAAATGTTAAAGAAGAATGAACATATGATGGAAAAGAGGGGGAAGAAGAAGCAGAAAGAAAAGAGGTTAGCGACGGACACAGTGAGGCTGAGGAGAAAGATCATCTTTAAACCTGGCTAAAGGCCAAATGGACAATGAAAAAGGGCAACAAGAACGTGAAGAGGTACAGGGAACATACAAGACAACATTTGGGAGACACACAGTGAGGAAAGAGAAGTGGGGAAGAGTTAATGAAACACTGGTGCGGCACGTACACAGGAAGGTTAAAAAGAAAATATGGAGGAAGAAGTTCATTGAGATTTTTTCACTGTTAGAGTTTCAGAAAAGAAGATTTGACATTACCAAAGATGACAAAAAGTTGGATGAAAAAAACGTGACAAAGAAAGTGCCAGTTAAACATACGTTTCAAAACAGGGCAACCATAAAACTCACAAATTTCGCAGAAGATGGGTCAGCCCTAATAGCCTACCAACATAGGACGTTTGAGGTGTATAAGCCATTACAAAAGGGGAAAAACCATATGCAAATCAGGCTTGGTCCCACCCCCAAAGGGGTAGTCCAGCCCGAACTGCTAGGTCACATCCCTTTTGCACGAGACCACAAGCATCCCCAGACATGTTTCAGCCTTGTTGGGCGTCATCAGTGAGGAGTAGCTTGGGTCTCTAGGCCCAGCAGGCAAGGGGCCCACGTCTGGGCATACCCTTCCCACTTAGGGTGACAATAGCAAAACAAAAGAGTTGATGGCTGGAAGGTTTAGAATAAATCTTGACCTCTGGCATTGCTCTGGGCAACCCTCCAGACCATCGTTCTTCGCCTGCCAAGCCATTACAAAAGGGGAAAAACCATATGCAAATCAGGCTTGGTCCCACCCCCAAAGGGGTAGTCCAGCCCGAACTGCTAGGTCACATCCCTTTTGCACGAGACCACAAGCATCCCCAGACATGTTCAGCCGTCATCAGTGAGGAGTAGCTTGGGTCTCTAGGCCCAGCAGGCAAGGGACCCACGTCTGGGCATACCCTTCCCACTCGGGGTGACAATAGCAAAACAAAAGAGTTGATGGCTGGAAGGTTTAGAATAAATCTTGACCTCTGGCATTGCTCTGGGCAACCCTCCAGACCATCGTTCTTCGCCTGCCAAGCCATTACAAAAGGGGAAAAACCATATGCAAATCAGGCTTGGTCCCACCCCCAAAGGGGTAGTCCAGCCCGAACTGCTAGGTCACATCCCTTTTGCACGAGACCACAAGCATCCGCAGACATGTTTCAGCCTTGTTGGGCGTCATCAGTGAGGAGTAGCTTGGGTCTCTAGGCCCAGCAGGCAAGGGGCCCACGTCTGGGGTGGGGCCAAGCCTGATTTGCATATGGTCTTTCCCTTCTGTAATGGCTTGGCAGGCGAAGAACGGTGGTCTGGAGGGTTGCCCAGAGCATAAGCCAGTGGTTAAGATTAAGTCTAAACCTTCCAGCCATCACCTCTTTGTTTTTGCTATGTCACCCCGAGTGGGACGGGTATGCCCAGACGTGGGTCCCGTGCCTGCTGGGCCTAGAGACCCAAGCTACTCCTCACTGATGAGCCCCAACAAAGGCGAAACATGTTTGGGGATGCTTGTGGTCTCGTGCAGAAGGGTTGTGGCCTAGCAGTTCGGGCTGGACTGCCCCTTTTGGGGTGGGGCCAAGCCTGATTTGCATATGGTCTTTCCCTTCTGTAATGGCTTGGCAGGCGAAGAACGGTGGTCTGGAGGGTTGCCCAGAGCATTGCCAGTGGTTAAGATTAAGTCTAAACCTTCCAGCCATCACCTCTTTGTTTTTGCTATGTCACCCCGAGTGGGTCGGGTATGCCCAGACGTGGGTCCCGTGCCTGCTGGGCCTAGAGACCCAAGCTACTCCTCACTGATGAGCCCCAACAAGGGCGAAACATGTTTGGGGATGCTTGTGGTCTCATGCAGAAGGGTTGTGGCCTAGCAGTTCGGGCTGGACTGCCCCTTTTGGGGTGGGGCCAAGCCTGATTTGCATATGGTCTTTCCCTTCTGTAATGGCTTGGCAGGCGAAGAACGGTGGTCTGGAGGGTTGCCCAGAGCATTGCCAGTGGTTAAGATTAAGTCTAAACCTTCCAGCCATCACCTCTTTGTTTTTGCTATGTCACCCCGAGTGGGACGGGTATGCCTAGACGTGGGTCCCGTGCCTGCTGGGCCTAGAGACCCAAGCTACTCCTCACTGATGAGCCCCAACAAGGGCGAAACATGTTTGGGGATGCTTGTGGTCTCGTGCAGAAGGGTTGTGGCCTAGCAGTTCGGGCTGGACTGCCCCTTTTGGGGTGGGGCCAAGCCTGATTTGCATATGGTCTTTCCCTTCTGTAATGGCTTGGCAGGCGAAGAACGGTGGTCTGGAGGGTTGCCCAGAGCATTGCCAGTGGTTAAGATTAAGTCTAAACCTTCCAGCCATCACCTCTTTGTTTTTGCTATGTCACCCCGAGTGGTACGGGTATGCCCAGACGTGGGTCCCGTGCCTGCTGGGCCTAGAGACCCAAGCTACTCCTCACTGATGAGCCCCAACAAGGGCGAAACATGTTTGGGGATGCTTGTGGTCTCGTGCAGAAGGGTTGTGGCCTAGCAGTTCGGGCTGGACTGCCCCTTTTGGGGTGGGGCCAAGCCTGATTTGCATATGGTCTTTCCCTTCTGTAATGGCTTGGCAGGCGAAGAACGGTGGTCTGGAGGGTTGCCCAGAGCATTGCCAGTGGTTAAGATTAAGTCTAAACCTTCCAGCCATCACCTCTTTGTTTTTGCTATGTTATCCCATATAGACTCACTGAGTTGTGAACTGTGTTGACTAGCGCTGTCACTAATCTGGGAGAACTGTTCGTTAGCAATATCGCACATCTAGGTGGACTGTATTCTAACTGCGCTCGATAGTCCAGACGGAATTGTGAATACTAGCTTGCACCACATCTAGACCAAAAATGTGAATATCAGCTTGTGTCACATCTAGACAGAAATGTGAATATCAGCTTGCATCACATCTAGACAGAAATGCGAATATCATCCACTTGTCACATCTAGTTGAACTGTGTCAGTTAGTCATTTGTCACATCTAGGTGAACTGTGTCAGTTAGCCGCCTGTCACATCTAGGCAAACTGTGTCAGTTAGCTGTTTGTGACATCCAGGTGAACTGTGTCAGTTAGTGATCTGTCACATCCAGGTGAACTGTGTCAGTTAGCCGTTTCCCATATCTAGGTGAATTGTGTTAGCCATTTGTCACATCCAGGTTAACTGTGTTAGTTAGCCGTTTGTCACATCCAGATGAACTGTGACAGTCAGCCATCTATCACATCCAGGTGAACTGTGTTAATCGTCCACTCCCCACATCTCGTTGAACTGTGTTAATCAGCCATTTGTTATCTCTGGCCAAACTGTGTTGCTTAGCCATCACTTGCATCTCGGCAAACTAATACCAACACCCAACCCTTCGCATACACCTCTCATATACTGCATTAAATACAACCAGAACTCCTCAGCACAGCAAACTGCACATGCTTCACAACACCGCAATAAGACCTAGCACACATAACCTTGCACAACACCACACAACGGCCACCGCCGAATCCGGCACCAGGCTCAAGGAACAGTGCATCTGAACTGAAGCGGCCAACAGCACATCACAGCTCCCTTGCTCTTTTCCCGCTCCTCCCACTAACTGTACCCTCTCCCCTCCTTATTTTCTCACAGAACCGCCAGAGCGCCGAGAGACCATGCAAGTGCCACCTGTGCGTGTTATAAAATCCTTTGACATTAACATTAACATTTATACCGTTTGCGTTTGGATACCTTCAGGCAGCTGGAACCAGACACAGAGTAGGAAATTACAGCAGTGCCAGAGGAGGCATGGAGAATAATGGAGGAATACAAAGGAAAAAGGAACACACCACGCTGAACAGCAGGGGAGGGGTGAAGGAAGGAAATACACACCAACAGAATGCACACCAATAACGGGTGACATAAGTGGGGTGCGAAATATGTAAAAGGTGAAGCTGCCAAGGGTGTATTACTGGAGTTGGCAAACAAGGTCTTAGCCGCGAAGGCGGTTAGGCAATACAGTACGTGTGCACATTTCTCAGAAGTATCCTACTATGTTAAATTGGCAGGAACTGAGGACCCAACACACAGTGCGTTGGTAAAAAAGTGCCTTCAAAGGCTGGGCCAGGTTGGAAGGATTTATGAGAGATATGCGACACCCATTACATTTTGGGACACTATTGATCATTCTCACACTGGATGACGTATGCACCAGCGTATATGAGGCATTGCTTTGTAGGGCAGCTTTTATGTTGGCACACTTTGGGGCATTTAGAATAAGTGAACTCATTGCCAGAACTACTACAACTGAGGATGGTTGAGGCATGGAGGATGTAAGCATGTGTAAGGCAAGCATGGCAATAATGTTGAGGAAGTCTAAAACAGACCAACAAGGGAAAGGAAGGTTGATTAACTTGTATTGCATAGACAACTTCAACCACTGCCCCATAGGCATCACACAGAGCTTTCTCAGTGGCCGCCCCCTGCTGGGTAAGCAGTTTCTGGTTCATAGAGATGGCAGAGCCCTCAGTCGGTTTCAATTTCAAGCAGTGATGAAAAGGGCAATAGCAGGGGCAGGTTGGTACCCATCAGAGTATGGCACCCATTCTATCCACATAGGGGCAGCAACATCAGCATGGAGGGGAGGCAACGTCCCCCGTGAGCTGAAACGAGTGGGGGCTGGACTTCTAATTGTTTAAAAAAGTACATAAGGCAAGATTTAATCTCACTTAGCATGTTCTCATTGGCAGGTAGTGACCCTTTCAGGTCTGCATGGATCGTGGGGCATTTGAGTCAAATGGGAAGGTGGCATGAGGACACGCAAAAAGGGTTATATTTTTTTAAAAACATCACCGCCTGGTGGAGAACCTCCAGTGTGTGAACGGGGGATAGCACAGAGGCAATGTGCTGGTCTTGGAAGCAAGACCATGCAGAGCAACTGAGGTTTGAATCCCGGACCGGCGCTAAGAAACGTATGCATTAAGCGCGTTATAAAATAACCAATAAAATAATAAATGTTATGGAAGGACATCCATGACAAATGTGCAGATTTGGTAGGCTTCAGGAAACCCCCGTGATCCACTTAAGGGGTAATGACCTGGTTAAATTAGATAGAAAGCAATAAATATATGACAACTGCTCATCACTGAAGTGCATATGCATTGCTGGAGGGATACAGAGATTCATCAATGCAGTGCATACTGCCTTGCTGGAGGGACACAGAGATTCATCACTGAAGTGCATACTGCATTGCTGGAGGGACACAGATTCATCACTGAAGTGCATACTGCATTGCTGGAGAGACAGAGAGATTCATCAGTGATGTGAAAACTGCATTGCTGGAGGGACACAGAGGTTCATTACTGAAGTGCATACTGCATTGCTGGAGGGACACAGAGATTCATCACTGAAATGCATACTGCATTGCTGGAGGGACACCGATTCATCACTGAAGTGCATACTGCATTGCTGGAGAGACAGAGAGATTCATCAGTGATGTGCAAACTGCATTGCTGGAGGGACACAGAGGTTCATCACTGAAGTGCATGCTGCATTGCTGGAGGGACGGAGAGATTCATCACTGAAGTGCTTTGCTTGAGGGACAGAGAGATTCATCAATGCAGTGCGTACTGCATTGCTGGGGGTACACAGAGATTCATTACTGAAATGAATACTGCATTGCTGGAGGGACATAGAGGTTCATCACTGAAGTGCTTACTACATTGCTGGAGGAACACCGGGATTCATCACTGAAGTGCATTGCTGGAGGGAAACAGAGATTCATCACTGAAGTGCATACTTCATTGCCGAAGGGACACAGAGATTAATTGCTGAAGGGACACAGAGATTCATCACTGAAGTGCATGCTGCATTGCTGGAGGGACACAGAGGTTCATCACTGAAGTGCATACTGCATTGCTGGAGGGACACATAGGTTCATCACTGAAGTGCATGCTGCATTGCTGAAGGGACACAGAGATTCATTGCTGGAGGGACACAGAGATTCATCACTGAAGTGCATTCTGCATTGCTGAAGGGAAACAGAGGTTCATCACTGAAGTGCATGCTGCATTGCTGAAGGGACACAGAGATTCATCACTAAAGTGCATACTGCATTGCAGGAGGGACACCAATTCATCACTGAAGTAAATACTGCATTCCTGGAGGGACACAGAGATTCATCACTGAAGTAAATACTGCATTGCTGAAGGGACACAGAGATTCAATGTTGGAGGGACAAAGAGATTCATCACTGAAGTGCATGCGGCATTGCTGAAGGGACACAGAGGTTCATCACTGAAGTTCATACTGCATTGCTGAAGGAACACAGAGGTTCATCACTGAAGTGCATGGTGCATTGCTGAAAGGACACAGAGATTCATCACTGAAGTGCATGCTGCCTTGCTGGAGGGACACAGAGGTTCATCACTGAAGTGCATACTGCATTGCTGGAGGGACACATAGGTTCATCACCGAAGTGCATGCTGCATTGCTGAAGGGACACAGAGATTCATTGCTGGAGGGACACAGACATTCATCACTGAAGTGCATGCTGCATTGCTGAAGGTACACAGAGGTTCATCACTGAAGTGCATATTGCATTGCTGAAGGGACACAGAGGTTCATCACTGAAGTGCATGCTACATTGCTGAAGGGACACAGAGGTTCATCACTGAAGTACATGCTGCATTGCTCGAGGGAAACAGAGGTTCATCACTGAAGTGCATACTGCATTGCTCAAGGGACACAGAGGCTCATCACTGAAGTGCATGCTGCATTGCTAAAGGGACACAGAGATTCATTGCTGGAGGAACACAGAGATTCATCACTGAAGTGCATGCTGCATTGCTGAAGGGACACATAGGTTCAGCACTTAAGTGCATGCTGCATTGCTGGAGGGACACAGAGGTTCATCACTGAAGTCCATATTGCATTGCTGGAGGGACACAGAGGTTCATCACTGAAGTGCATGCTGCATTGCTAAAGGGACACAGAGATTCATTGCTGGAGGGACATAGAGATTCATCACTGAAGTGCATGCTGCATTGCTGAAGGGACACAGAGGTTCATCACTGAAGTGCATATCACATTGCTGAAGGAACAGAGAGGTTCATCACTGAAGTGCATGCTGCATTGCTGAAGGGACACAGAGATTCATTGGTGGAGGGACAAAGAGATTCATCACTGAAGTGCATTGCTGGAGGGACACAGATTCATTACTGAAGTGCATGCTGCATTGCTGAAGGGACACAGAGGTTCAGCACTGAAGTGCATGCTGCATTGCTGGAGGGAGACAGAGGTTCATCACTGAAGTGCATACTGCATTGCTAAAGGGACACAGAGATTCATTGCTGGAGGGACACAGAGATTCATCACTGAAGTGCATCCTGCATTGCTGAAGGGACACAGAGGTTCAGCACTGAAGTGCATGCTGCATTGCTGGAGGGAGACAGAGGTTCATCACTGAAGTGCATGCTGCATTGCTGAAGGGACACAGAGGTTCAGCACTGAAGTGCATGCTGCATTGCTGGATGGACAAAGAGGTTAATCACTGAAGTGCATACTGCATTGCTAAAGGGACACAGAGATTCATTGCTGGAGGGACACAGAGATTCATCACTGAAGTGCATGCTGCATTGCTGAAGGGACACAGAGGTTCAGCACTGAAGTGCATGCTGCATTGCTGGAGGGAGACAGAGGTTCATCACTGAAGTGCATGCTGCATTGCTGATGGGACACATAGGTTCAGCACTGAAGTGCATGCTGCATTGCTGGAGGGACACAGAGGTTCATCACTGAAGTGCATATTGCATTGCTGGAGGGACACAGAGGTTCATCACTGAAGTGCATGCTGCATTGCTGAAGGGACACAGAGATTCATTGCTGGAGGGACACAGAGATTCATCCCTGAAGTGCATGCTGCATTGCTGAAGGGACACAGAGGTTCTGCACTGAAGTGCATGCTGCATTGCTGGAGGGAGACAGAGGTTCATCACTGAAGTGCATATTACATTGCTAAAGGGACACAGAGATTCATTGCTGGATGGACACAGAGATTCATCACTGAAGTGCATGCTGCATTGCTGAAGGGCACCAAAGGTTCATCACTGAAGTGCATATTGCATTGCTGGAGGGACACAGAGGTTCATCACTGAAGTGCATGCTGCATTGCTGAAGGGACACAGAGATTCATTGCTGGAGGGACACAGAGATTCATCACTGAAGTGCATGCTGCATTGCTGAAGGAACACAGAGGTTCAGCACTGAAGTGCATGCTGCATTGCTGGAGGGAGACAGAGTTTCATCACTGAAGTGCATACTGCATTGCTAAAGGGACACAGAGATTCATTGCTGGAGGGACACAGAGATTCATCACTGAAGTGCATTCTGCATTGCTGAAGGGACACAGAGGTTCAGCACTGAAGTGCATGCTGCATTGCTGGAGGGAGACAGAGATTCATCACTGAAGTGCATGCTGCATTGCTGAAGGGACACAGAGGTTCAGGACTGAAGTGCATGCTGCATTGCTGGATGGACAAAGAGGTTAATCACTGAAGTGCATACTGCATTGCTAAAGGGACACAGAGATTCATTGCTGGAGGCACACAGAGATTCATCACTGAAGTGCATGCTGCATTGCTGAAGGGACACAGAGGTTCAGCACTGAAGTGCATGCTGCATTGCTGGAGGGACACAGAGATTCATCACTGAAGTGCATGCTGGATTGCTGGATGGACAAAGAGGTTCATCACTGAAGTGCATACTGCATTGCTGGAGGGACACATAGGTTCACCACTGAAGTGCATGCTGCATTGCTGAAAGGACACAGAGATTCATTGCTGGAGGGACACAGAGATTCGTCACTGAAGTGCATGCTGTATTGCTGAAGGGACACAGTGATTCATCACTGAAGTGCATACTGCATTGCTGGAGGGAAACAGATTCATCACTGAAGTGCATACTGCATTGCTGTTGGTACACCGAGGTTCATCACTGAAGTGCATGCTGCATTGCTGACGGGACACAGAGATTCATCACTGAAGTGCATACTGCAGTGCTGGAGGGACACAGATTGATCACTGAAGTGCATACTGCATTGCTGGAGGGACACTGAGATTCATCACTGAAGTGCATACTGAATTGCTGGAGGTACACAGAGGTTCATCACTGAAGTGCATATTGCATTGCAGGAGGGACACAGAGATTCATCACTGAAGTGCATACTGCAATGCTGAAGGGACACAGATTCATCACTGAAGTGCATACTGCATTGCTGGAGGGACACAGATTCATCACTGAAGTGCATACTGCATTGTCGGAGGTACACAGAGGTACATCACTGAAGTGCATACTGCAGTGCTGTAGGGACACAGAGGTACATCACTGAAATGCAAGCTGCATTGCTGGAGGGACACAGAGGTTCATCACTGAAGTGCATATTGCATTGCTGGAGGGACACAGAGGTTCATCACTGAAGTGCATGCTGCATTGCTGAAGGGACACAGAGATTCATTGCTGGAGGGACACAGAGATTCATCACTGAAGTGCATGCTGCATTGCTGAAGGGACACAGAGGTTCATCATTGAAGTGCATGCTGCATTGCCGAAATGACACAGAGATTCATCACTGAAGTGCATATTGCATTGCTGGAGGGACACAGAGGTTCATCACTGAAGTGCATGCTGCATTGCTGAAGGGACACAGAGATTCATTGCTGGAGGGACACAGAGATTCATCACTGAAGTGCATGCTGCATTGCTGAAGGGACACAGAGGTTCAGCACTGAAGTGCATGCTGCATTGCTGGAGGGAGACAGAGGTTCATCTCTGAAGTGCATACTGCATTGCTAAAGGGACACAGAGATTCATTGCTGGAGGGACACAGAGATTCATCACTGAAGTGCATGCTGCATTGCTGAAGGGACACAGAGGTTCAGCACTGAAGTGCATGCTGCATTGCTGGAGGGAGACAGAGGTTCATCACTGAAGTGCATGCTGCATTGCTGATGGGACATATAGGTTCAGCACTGAAGTGCATGCTGCATTGCTGGAGGGACACAGAGGTTCATCACTGAAGTGCATATTGCATTGCTGGAGGGACACAGAGGTTCATCACTGAAGTGCATGCTGCATTGCTGAAGGGACACAGAGATTCATTGCTGGAGGGACACAGAGATTCATCACTGAAGTGCATGCTGCATTGCTGAAGGGACACAGAGGTTCAGCACTGAAGTGCATGCTGCATTGCTGGAGGGAGACAGAGGTTTATCACTGAAGTGCATATTGCATTGCTAGAGGGACACAGAGATTCATTGCTGGAGGGACACAGAGATTCATCACTGAGGTGCATGCTGCATTGCTGAAGGGCCCCAAAGGTTCATCACTGAAGTGCATATTGCATTGCTGGAGGGACACAGAGGTTCATCACTGAAGTGCATGCTGCATTGCTGAAGGGACACAGAGATTCATTGCTGGAGGGACACAGAGATTCATCACTGAAGTGCATGCTGCATTGCTGAAGGGACACAGAGGTTCAGCACTGAAGTGCATGCTGCATTGCTGGAGGGAGACAGAGGTTCATCACTGAAGTGCATACTGCATTGCTAAAGGGACACAGAGATTCATTGCTGGAGGGACACAGAGATTCATCACTGAAGTGCATGCTGCATTGCTGGAGGGACACAGAGGTTCAGCACTGAAGTGCATGCTGCATTGCTGGAGGGAGACAGAGGTTCATCACTGAAGTGCATGCTGCATTGCTGGAGGGAGACAGAGGTTCATCATTGAAGTGCATGCTGCATTGCTGATGGGACACATAGGTTCAGCACTGAAGTGCATGCTGCATTGCTGGAGGGACACAGAGGTTCATCACTGAAGTGCAAATTGCATTGCTGGAGGGACACAGAGGTTCATCACTGAAGTGCATGCTGCATTGCTAAAGGGACACAGAGATGCATTGCTGGAGGGACACAGAGATTCATCACTAAAGTGCATGCTGCATTGCTGAAGGGACACAGAGGTTCATCACTGAAGTGCATACCACATTGCTGAAGGGACAGACAGGTTCATCACTGAAGTGCATGCTGCATTGCTGAAGGGACACAGAGATTCATTACTGACGTGCATGCTGCATTGCTGGAGGGACACAGAGGTTCATCACTGAAGTGCATGCTGCATTGCTGAAGGGAAACAGAGATTCATTGGTGGAGGTACACAGAGACTCATCACTGAAGTGCATGCTGCATTCCTGAAGGGACACAGAGGTTCATCATTGAAGTGCATGCTGCATTGCTGAAAGGACACAGAGATACATCACTGAAGTGCATACTGAATTGCAGGAGGGACACCGATTCATCACTGAAGTAAATACTGCATTGCTGGAGGGACACAGAAATTCATCACTGAAGTGCATTGCTGGAGGGACACAGAGATTCATCACTGAAGTGCATACTGCATTTCTGGAGGGACACAGAGCTTCATCACTGAAGTGCATACTGCATTCCTGAAGGGACACAGAGGTTCATCACTGAAGTGCATGCTGCATTGCTGAAGGGCCACAGAGATTCATTGCTGGAGGGACACAGAGATTCATCACTGAAGTGCAAGCTGCATTGCTGGAGGGACACAGAGGTACATCACTGAAGTGCATGCTGCATTGCTGAAGGGACACAGAGATTCATTGGTGGAGGTAAACAGAGATTCATCACTGAAGTGCATGCTGCATTGCTGAAGGGACACAGAGGTTCATCATTGAAGTGCATGCTGCATTGCCGAAATGACACAGAGATTCATCACTGAAGTGCATACTGCAATGCTGAAGGGACACAGATTCATCACTGAAGTGCATACTGCATTGCTGGAGGGACACAGATTCATCACTGAAGTGCATACTACATTGTTGGAGGTACACAGAGGTACATCACTGAAGTGCATACTGCAGTGCTGTAGGGACACAGAGGTACATCACTGAAGTGCAAGCTGCATTGCTGGAGGGACACAGAGGTACATCACTGAAGTGCATGCTGCATTGCTGAAGGGACACAGAGATTCATTGGTGGAGGTACACAGAGATTCATCACTGAAGTGCATGCTGCATTGCTGAAGGGACACAGAGGTTCATCTTTGAAGTGCATGCTGCATTGCCGAAATGACACAGAGATTCATCACTGAAGTGCATATTGCATTGCTGGAGGGACACAGAGGTTTATCACTGAGGTGCATGCTGCATTGCTGAAGGGACACAGAGATTCATTGCTGGAGGGACACAGAGATTCATCACTGAAGTGCAAGCTGCATTGCTGGAGGGACACAGAGGTACATCACTGAAGTGCATGCTGCATTGCTGAAGGGACACAGAGATTCATTGGTGGAGGTACACAGAGATTCATCACTGAGGTGCATGCTGCATTGCTGAAGGGACACAGAGATTCATCACTGAAGTGCATACTGCATTGCTGGAGGAAACAGATTCATCACTGAAGTGCATACTGCATTGCTGTAGGTACACCGAGGTACATCACTGAAGTGCATGCTGCATTGCTGAAGGGACACAGAGATTCATCACTGAAGTGCATACTGCATTGCTGGAGGGACACAGATTTATCACTGAAGTGCATACTGCATTGCTGGAGGGACACTGAGATTCATCACTGAAGTGCATACTGAATTGCTGGAGGTACACAGAGGTTCATCACTGAAGTGCATATTGCATTGCAGGAGGGACACATAGATTCATCACTGAAGTGCATACTGCAATGCTGAAGGGACACAGATTCATCACTGAAGTGCATACTGCATTGCTGGAGGGACACAGATACATCACTGAAGTGCATACTGCATTGTTGGAGGTACACAGAGGTACATCACTGAAGTGCATACTGCAGTGCTGTAGGGACACAGAGGTACATCACTGAAGTGCAAGCTGAATTGCTGGAGGGACACAGAGGTACATCACTGAAGTGCATGCTGCATTGCTGAAGGGACACAGAGATTCATTGGTGGAGGTACACAGAGATTCATCACTGAAGTGCATGCTGCATTGCTGAAGGGACACAGAGGTTCATCATTGAAGTGCATGCTGCATTGCCGAAATGACACAGAGATTCATCACTGAAGTGCATATTGCATTGCTGGAGGGACACAGAGGTTCATCACTGAAGTGCATGCTGCATTGCTGAAGGGACACAGAGATTCATTGCTGGAGGGACACAGAGATTCATCACTGAAGTGCATGATGCATTGCTGAAGGGACACAGAGGTTCATCACTGAAGTGCATATCACATTGCTGAAGGGACAGAGAGGTTCATCACTGAAGTGCATGCTGCATTGCTGAAGGGACATAGAGCTTCATTGGTGGAGGGACACAGAGATTCATCACTGAAGTCAATTGCTGGAGGGACACAGATTCATCACTGAAGTGCATGCTGCATTGCTGAAGGGACACAGAGGTTCATCACTGAAGTGCATAGCACATTGCTGAAGGGACAGAGAGGTTCATCACTGAAGTGCATGCTGCATTGCTGAAGGGACACAGAGATTCATCACTGACGTGCATGCTGCATTGCTGGAGGGACACAGAGGTTCATCACTGAAGTGCATGCTGCATTGCTGAAGGGAAACAGAGATTCATTTGTGGAGGTACACATAGATTCATCACTGAAGTGCATGCTGCATTGCTGAAGGGACACAGAAGTTCATCATTGAAGTGCATACTGCATTGCTGGATGGACACAAAGGTTCATCACAGAAGTGCATACTGCATTTCTGGAGGGACACAGAGCTTCATCACTGAAGTGCATACTGCATTCCTGAAGGGACACAGAGGTTCATCACTGAATGCATGCTGCATTGCTGAAGGGCCACAGAGATTCATTGCTGGAGGGATACAGAGATTCATCAGTGAGGTGCATGCTGCATTGCTGAAGGGACACAGAGCTTCATCACCGAAGTGCATGCTGGATTGCTGGATGGACAAAGAGGTTCATCACTGAAGTGCATACTGCATTGCTGGCCGGACACATAGGTTCACCACTGAAGTGCATGCTGCATTGCTGAAAGGACACAGAGATTCATTGCTGGAGGGACACAGAGATTCATCACTGAAGTGCATGCTGTATTGCTGAAGGGAAACAGATTCATCACTGAAGTGCATACTGCATTGCTGTAGGTACACTGAGGTACATCACTGAAGTGCATGCTGCATTGCTGATGGGACACAGCGATTCAACACTGAAGTGCATACTGCATTGCTGGAGAGACACAGATTGATCACTGAAGTGCATACTGCATTGCTGGAGGGACACTGAGATACATCACTGAAGTGCATACTGAATTGCTGGAGGTACACAGAGGTTCATCACTGAAGTGCATATTGCATTGCTGGAGGGACAGAGAGATTCATCACTGAAGTGCATACTGCATTGCTGAAGGGACACAGATTCATCACTGAAGTGCATGCTGCACTGCTGGAGGGACACAGAGATTCATCAGTGAGGTGCATGCTGCATTGCTGAAGGGACACAGAGGTTCATCACCGAAGTGCATGCTGGATTGCTGGATGGACAAAGAGGTTCATCACTGAAGTGCATACTGCTTTGCTGGCGGGACACATAGGTTCAGCACTGAAGTGCATGCTGAATTGCTGAAGGGACACAGAGGTTTATCTTTGAAGTGCATGCTGCATTGCCGAAATGACACAGAGATTCATCACTGAAGTGCATATTGCATTGCTGGAGGGACACAGAGGTTTATTACTGAAGTGCATGCTGCATTGCTGAAGGGGCACAGATTCATTGCTGGAGGGACACATAGATTCATCACTGAAGTGCAAGCTGCATTGCTGGAGGGACACAGAGGTACATCACTGAAGTGCATGCTGCATTGCTGAAGGGACACAGAGATTCATTGGTGGAGGTACACAGAGATTCATCACTGAGGTGCATGCTGCATTGCTGAAGGGACACAGAGATTCATTGGTGGAGGTACACAGAGATTCATCACTGAGGTGCATGCTGCATTGCTGAAGGGACACAGAGGTTCATCATTGAAGTGCATGCTGCATTGCCGAAATGACACAGAGATTCATCACTGAAGTGCATATTGCATTGCTGGAGGGACACAGAGGTTCATCACTGAAGTGCATGCTGCATTGCTGAAAGGACACAGAGATTCATTGCTGGAGGGACACAGAGATTCATCACTGAAGTGCATGCTGTATTGCTGAAGGGACACAGAGATTCATCACTGAAGTGCATACTGCATTGCTGGAGGAAACAGATTCATCACTGAAGTGCATGCTGCATTGCTGTAGGTACACCGAGGTACATCACTGAAGTGCATGCTGCATTGCTGGAGGTACACAGAGGTTCATCACTGAAGTGCATATTGCATTGCAGGAGGGACACATAGATTCATCACTGAAGTGCATACTGCAATGCTGAAGGGACACAGATTCATCACTGAAGTGCATACTGCATTGCTGGAGGGACACAGATTAATCACTGAAGTGCATACTGCATTGTTGGAGGTACACAGAGGTACATCACTGAAGTGCATACTGCAGTGCTGTAGGGACACAGAGGTACATCACTGAAGTGCAAGCTGCATCGCTGGAGGGACACAGAGGTACATCACTGAAGTGCATGCTGCATTGCTGAAGGGACACAGTGATTCATTGGTGGAGGTACACAGAGATTCATCACTGAAGTGCATGCTGCATTGCTGAAGGGACAGAGAGGTTCATCATTGAAGTGCATGCTGCATTGCCGAAATGACACAGAGATTCATCACTGAAGTGCATATTGCATTGCTGGAGGGACACAGAGGTTCATCACTGAAGTGCATGCTGCATTGCTGAAGGGACACAGAGATTCATTGCTGGAGGGACACAGAGATTCATCACTGAAGTGCATGATGCATTGCTGAAGGGACACAGAGGTTCATCACTGAAGTGCATATCACATTGCTGAAGGGAAAGAGAGGTTCATCACTGAAGTGCATGCTGCATTGCTGAAGGGACATAGAGCTTCATTGGTGGAGGGACACAGAGATTCATCACTGAAGTGAATTGCTGGAGGGACACAGATTCATCACTGAAGTGCATGCTGCATTGCTGAAGGGACACAGAGGTTCATCACTGAAGTGCATACCACATTGCTGAAGGGACAGAGAGGTTCATCACTGAAGTGCATGCTGCATTGCTGAAGGGACACAGAGATTCATCACTGACGTGCATGCTGCATTGCTGGAGGGACACAGAGGTTCATCACTGAAGTGCATGCTGCATTGCTGAAGGGAAACATAGATTCATTGGTGGAGGTACACATAGATTCATCACTGAAGTGCATGCTGCATTGCTGAAGGGACACAGAAGTTCATCATTGAAGTGCATACTGCATTGCTGGAGGGACACAAAGGTTCATCACAGAAGTGCATACTGCATTTCTGGAGGGACACAGAGCTTCATCACTGAAGTGCATACTGCATTCCTGAAGGGACACAGAGGTTCATCACTGAATGCATGCTGCATTGCTGAAGGGCCACAGAGATTCATTGCTGGAGGGATACAGAGATTCATCAGTGAGGTGCATGCTGCATTGCTGAAGGGACACAGAGCATCATCACCGAAGTGCATGCTGGATTGCTGGATGGACAAAGAGGTTCATCACTGAAGTGCATACTGCATTGCTGGCCGGACACATAGGTTCACCACTGAAGTGCCTGCTGCATTGCTGAAAGGACACAGAGATTCATTGCTGGAGGGACACAGAGATTCATCACTGAAGTGCATGCTGTATTGCTGAAGGGACACAGGGGTTCATCACTGGAGTGCATGCTGCATTGCTGAAGGGACACCGAGATTCATCACTGAAGTGCATACTGCATATCTGGAGGGAAACAGATTCATTACTGAAGTGCATACTGCATTGCTGTAGGTACACTGAGGTACATCACTGAAGTGCATGCTGCATTGCTGATGGGACACAGCGATTCAACACTGAAGTGCATACTGCATTGCTGGAGAGACACAGATTGATCACTGAAGTGCATACTGCATTGCTGGAGGGACACTGAGATACATCACTGAAGTGCATACTGAATTGCTGGAGGTACACAGAGGTTCATCACTGAAGTGCATATTGCATTGCTGGAGGGACACGGAGATTCATCACTGAAGTGCATACTGCATTGCTGAAGGGACACAGATTCATCACTGAAGTGCATACTGCACTGCTGGAGGGACACAGAGATTCATCAGTGAGGTGCATGCTGCATTGCTGAAGGGACACAGAGGTTCATCACCGAAGTGCATGCTGGATTGCTGGATGGACAAAGAGGTTCATCACTGAAGTGCATACTGCATTGCTGGCGGGACACATAGGTTCACCACTGAAGTGCATGCTGCATTGCGGAAAGGACACAGATATTCATTGCTGGAGGGACACAGAGATTCATCACTGAAGTGCATGCTGTATTGCTGAAGGGACACAGAGGTTCATCACTGAAGTGCACACTGCATTGCTGAAGGGAAACAGAGATTCATCACTGAAGTGCATACTGCATTGCTGGAGGGAAACAGATTCATCACTGAAGTGCATACTGCATTGCTGTAGGTACACCGAGGTACATCACTGAAGTGCATGCTGCATTGCTGACGGGACACAGAGATTCAACACTGAAGTGCATACTGCATTGCTGGAGGGACACAGATTGATTACTGAAGTGCATACTGCATTGCTGGAGGGACACTGAGATTCATCACTGAAGTGCATACTGAATTGCTGGAGGTACACAGAGGTTCATCACTGAAGTGCATATTTGATTGCTGGAGGGACACAGATATTCATCACTGAAGTGCATACTGCATTGCTGAAGGGACACAGATTCATCACTGAAGTGCATACTGCATTGCTGGAGGGACACAGATTCATCACTGAAGTGTATACTGCATTGTTGGAGGTACACAGAGGTACATCACTGAAATGCATGCTGCATTGCTGAAGGGACACAGAGATTCATCACTGAAGTGCATACTGCAGTGCTGTAGGGACACTGAGATTCATCACTGAAGTGCATACTGAATTGCTGGAGGTACACAGAGGTTCATCACTGAAGTGCATATTGCATTGCAGGAGGGACACATAGATTCATCACTGAAGTGCATACTGCAATGCTGAAGGGACACAGATTCATCACTGAAGTGCATACTGCATTGCTGGAGGGACACAGATTCATCACTGAAGTGCATACTGCATTGTTGGAGGTACACAGAGGTACATCACTGAAGTGCATACTGCAGTGCTGTAGGGACACAGAGGTACATCACTGAAGTGCAAGCTGCATTGCTGGAGGGACCCAGAGGTACATCACTGAAGTGCATGCTGCATTGCTGAAGGGACACAGAGATTCATTGGTGGAGGTACACAGAGATTCATCACTGAAGTGCATGCTGCATTGCTGAAGGGACATAGAGGTTCATCATTGAAGTGCATGCTGCATTGCCGAAATGACACAGAGATTCATCACTGAAGTGCATATTGCATTGCTGGAGGGACACAGAGGTTCATCACTGAAGTGCATGCTGCATTGCTGAAGGGACACAGAGATTCATTGCTGGAGGGACACAGAGATTCATCACTGAAGTGCATGATGCATTGCTGAAGGGACACAGAGGTTCATCACTGAAGTGCATATCACATTGCTGAAGGGACAGAGAGGTTCATCACTGAAGTGCATGCTGCATTGCTGAAGGGACATAGAGCTTCATTGGTGGAGGGACACAGAGATTCATCACTGAAGTGAATTGCTGGAGGGACACAGATTCATCACTGAAGTGCATGCTGCATTGCTGAAGGGACACAAAGGTTCATCACTGAAGTGCATACCACATTGCTGAAGGGACAGAGAGGTTCATCACTGAAGTGCATGCTGCATTGCTGAAGGAACACAGAGGTTCATCACTGAAGTGCATGGTGCATTGCTGAAAGGACACAGAGATTCATCACTGAAGTGCATGCTGCCTTGCTGGAGGGACACAGAGGTTCATCACTGAAGTGCATACTGCATTGCTGGAGGGACACATAGGTTCATCACCGAAGTGCATGCTGCATTGCTGAAGGGACACAGAGATTCATTGCTGGAGGGACACAGACATTCATCACTGAAGTGCATGCTGCATTGCTGAAGGTACACAGAGGTTCATCACTGAAGTGCATATTGCATTGCTGAAGGGACACAGAGGTTCATCACTGAAGTGCATGCTACATTGCTGAAGGGACACAGAGGTTCATCACTGAAGTACATGCTGCATTGCTCGAGGGAAACAGAGGTTCATCACTGAAGTGCATACTGCATTGCTCAAGGGACACAGAGGCTCATCACTGAAGTGCATGCTGCATTGCTAAAGGGACACAGAGATTCATTGCTGGAGGAACACAGAGATTCATCACTGAAGTGCATGCTGCATTGCTGAAGGGACACATAGGTTCAGCACTGAAGTCCATATTGCATTGCTGGAGGGACACAGAGGTTCATCACTGAAGTGCATGCTGCATTGCTGAAGGGACACAGAGGTTCATCACTGAAGTGCATATCACATTGCTGAAGGAACAGAGAGGTTCATCACTGAAGTGCATGCTGCATTGCTGAAGGGACACAGAGATTCATTGGTGGAGGGACAAAGAGATTCATCACTGAAGTGCATTGCTGGAGGGACACAGATTCATTACTGAAGTGCATGCTGCATTGCTGAAGGGACACAGAGGTTCAGCACTGAAGTGCATGCTGCATTGCTGGAGGGAGACAGAGGTTCATCACTGAAGTGCATACTGCATTGCTAAAGGGACACAGCGATTCATTGCTGGAGGGACACAGAGATTCATCACTGAAGTGCATCCTGCATTGCTGAAGGGACACAGAGGTTCAGCACTGAAGTGCATGCTGCATTGCTGGAGGGAGACAGAGGTTCATCACTGAAGTGCATGCTGCATTGCTGAAGGGACACAGAGGTTCAGCACTGAAGTGCATGCTGCATTGCTGGATGGACAAAGAGGTTAATCACTGAAGTGCATACTGCATTGCTAAAGGGACACAGAGATTCATTGCTGGAGGGACACAGAGATTCATCACTGAAGTGCATGCTGCATTGCTGAAGGGACACAGAGGTTCAGCACTGAAGTGCATGCTGCATTGCTGGAGGGAGACAGAGGTTCATCACTGAAGTGCATGCTGCATTGCTGATGGGACACATAGGTTCAGCACTGAAGTGCATGCTGCATTGCTGGAGGGACACAGAGGTTCATCACTGAAGTGCATATTGCATTGCTGGAGGGACACAGAGGTTCATCACTGAAGTGCATGCTGCATTGCTGAAGGGACACAGAGATTCATTGCTGGAGGGACACAGAGATTCATCACTGAAGTGCATGCTGCATTGCTGAAGGCACACAGAGGTTCTGCACTGAAGTGCATGCTGCATTGCTGGAGGGAGACAGAGGTTCATCACTGAAGTGCATATTACATTGCTAAAGGGACACAGAGATTCATTGCTGGATGGACACAGAGATTCATCACTGAAGTGCATGCTGCATTGCTGAAGGGCACCAAAGGTTCATCACTGAAGTGCATATTGCATTGCTGGATGGACAAAGAGGTTAATCACTGAAGTGCATACTGCATTGCTAAAGGGACACAGAGATTCATTGCTGGAGGCACACAGAGATTCATCACTGAAGTGCATGCTGCATTGCTGAAGGGACACAGAGGTTCAGCACTGAAGTGCATGCTGCATTGCTGGAGGGACACAGAGATTCATCACTGAAGTGCATGCTGGATTGCTGGATGGACAAAGAGGTTCATCACTGAAGTGCATACTGCATTGCTGGAGGGACACATAGGTTCACCACTGAAGTGCATGCTGCATTGCTGAAAGGACACAGAGATTCATTGCTGGAGGGACACAGAGATTCGTCACTGAAGTGCATGCTGTATTGCTGAAGGGACACAGTGATTCATCACTGAAGTGCATACTGCATTGCTGGAGGGAAACAGATTCATCACTGAAGTGCATACTGCATTGCTGTTGGTACACCGAGGTTCATCACTGAAGTGCATGCTGCATTGCTGACGGGACACAGAGATTCATCACTGAAGTGCATACTGCAGTGCTGGAGGGACACAGATTGATCACTGAAGTGCATACTGCATTGCTGGAGGGACACTGAGATTCATCACTAAAGTGCATACTGAATTGCTGGAGGTACACAGAGGTTCATCACTGAAGTGCATATTGCATTGCAGGAGGGACACAGAGATTCATCACTGAAGTGCATACTGCAATGCTGAAGGGACACAGATTCATCACTGAAGTGCATACTGCATTGCTGGAGGGACACAGATTCATCACTGAAGTGCATACTGCATTGTCGGAGGTACACAGAGGTACATCACTGAAGTGCATACTGCAGTGCTGTAGGGACACAGAGGTACATCACTGAAATGCAAGCTGCATTGCTGGAGGGACACAGAGGTACATCACTGAAGTACCTGCTGCATTGCTGAAGGGACACAGAGATTCATTGGTGGAGGTACATAGAGATTCATCACTGAAGTGCATGCTGCATTGCTGAAGGGACACAGAGGTTCATCATTGAAGTGCATGCTGCATTGCCGAAATGACACAGAGATTCATCACTGAAGTGCATATTGCATTGCTGGAGGGACACAGAGGTTCATCACTGAAGTGCATGCTGCATTGCTGAAGGGACACAGAGATTCATTGCTGGAGGGACACAGAGATTCATCACTGAAGTGCATGCTGCATTGCTGAAGGGACACAGAGGTTCAGCACTGAAGTGCATGCTGCATTGCTGGAGGGAGACAGAGGTTAATCACTGAAGTGCATACTGCATTGCTAAAGGGACACAGAGATTCATTGCTGGAGGGACACAGAGATTCATCACTGAAGTGCATCCTGCATTGCTGAAGGGACACAGAGGTTCAGCACTGAAGTGCATGCTGCATTGCTGGAGGGAGACAGAGGTTCATCACTGAAGTACATGCTGCATTGCTGAAGGGACACAGAGGTTCAGCACTGAAGTGCATGCTGCATTGCTGGATGGACAAAGAGGTTAATCACTGAAGTGCATACTGCATTGCTAAAGGGACACAGAGATTAATTGCTGGAGGGACACATAGATTCATCACTGAAGTGCATGCTGCATTGCTGAAGGGACACAGAGGTTCAGCACTGAAGTGCATGCTGCATTGCTGGAGGGAGACAGAGGCTCATCACTGAAGTGCATGCTGCATTGCTGATGGGACATATAGGTTCAGCACTGAAGTGCATGCTGCATTGCTGGAGGGACACAGAGGTTCATCACTGAAGTGCATATTGCATTGCTGGAGGGACACAGAGGTTCATCACTGAAGTGCATGCTGCATTGCTGAAGGGACACAGAGATTCATTGCTGGAGGGACACAGAGATTCATCACTGAAGTGCATGCTGCATTGCTGAAGGGACACAGAGGTTCAGCACTGAAGTGCATGCTGCATTGCTGGAGGGAGACAGAGGTTTATCACTGAAGTGCATATTGCATTGCTAGATGGACACAGAGATTCATTGCTGGAGGGACACAGAGATTCATCACTGAGGTGCATGCTGCATTGCTGAAGGGCCCCAAAGGTTCATCACTGAAGTGCATATTGCATTGCTGGAGGGACACAGAGGTTCATCACTGAAGTGCATGCTGCATTGCTGAAGGGACACAGAGATTCATTGCTGGAGGGACACAGAGATTCATCACTGAAGTGCATGCTGCATTGCTGAAGGGACACAGAGGTTCAGCACTGAAGTGCATGCTGCATTGCTGGAGGGAGACAGAGGTTCATCACTGAAGTGCATACTGCATTGCTAAAGGGACACAGAGATTCATTGCTGGAGGGACACAGAGATTCATCACTGAAGTGCATGCTGCATTGCTGGAGGGACACAGAGGTTCAGCACTGAAGTGCATGCTGCATTGCTGGAGGGAGACAGAGGTTCATCACTGAAGTGCATGCTGCATTGCTGGAGGGAGAGAGAGGTTCATCATTGAAGTGCATGCTGCATTGCTGATGGGACACATAGGTTCAGCACTGAAGTGCATGCTGCATTGCTGGAGGGACACAGAGGTTCATCACTGAAGTGCAAATTGCATTGCTGGAGGGACACAGAGGTTCATCACTGAAGTGCATGCTGCATTGCTGAAGGGACACAGAGGTTCATCACTGAAGTGCATGCTGCATTGCTGAAGGGACACAGAGATGCATTGCTGGAGGGACACAGAGATTCATCACTGAAGTGCATGCTGCATTGCTGAAGGGACACAGAGGTTCATCACTGAAGTGCATACCACATTGCTGAAGGGACAGACAGGTTCATCACTGAAGTGCATGCTGCATTGCTGAAGGGACACAGAGATTCATTACTGACGTGCATGCTGCATTGCTGGAGGGACACAGAGGTTCATCACTGAAGTGCATGCTGCATTGCTGAAGGGAAACAGAGATTCATTGGTGGAGGTACACAGAGATTCATCACTGAAGTGCATGCTGCATTCCTGAAGGGACACAGAGGTTCATCATTGAAGTGCATGCTGCATTGCTGAAAGGACACAGAGATACATCACTGAAGTGCATACTGAATTGCAGGAGGGATACCGATTCATCACTGAAGTAAATACTGCATTGCTGGAGGGACACAGAAATTCATCACTGAAGTGCATTGCTGGAGGGACACAGAGATTCATCACTGAAGTGCATACTGCATTTCTGGAGGGACACAGAGCTTCATCACTGAAGTGCATACTGCATTCCTGAAGGGACACAGAGGTTCATCACTGAAGTGCATGCTGCATTGCTGAAGGGCCACAGAGATTCATTGCTGGAGGGACACAGAGATTCATCACTGAAGTGCAAGCTGCATTGCTGGAGGGACACAGAGGTACATCACTGAAGTGCATGCTGCATTGCTGAAGGGACACATAGATTCATTGGTGGAGGTACACAGAGATTCATCACTGAAGTGCATGCTGCATTGCTGAAGGGACACAGAGGTTCATCATTGAAGTGCATGCTGCATTGCCGAAATGACACAGAGATTCATCACTGAAGTGCATACTGCAATGCTGAAGGGACACAGATTCATCACTGAAGTGCATACTGCATTGCTGGAGAGACACAGATTCATCACTGAAGTGCATACTACATTGTTGGAGGTACACAAAGGTACATCACTGAAGTGCATACTGCAGTGCTGTAGGGACACAGAGGTACATCACTGAAGTGCAAGCTGCATTGCTGGAGGGACACAGAGGTACATCACTGAAGTGCATGCTGCATTGCTGAAGGGACACAGAGATTCATTGGTGGAGGTACACAGAGATTCATCACTGAAGTGCATGCTGCATTGCTGAATCGACACAGAGGTTCATCTTTGAAGTGCATGCTGCATTGCCGAAATGACACAGAGATTCATCACTGAAGTGCATATTGCATTGCTGGAGGGACACAGAGGTTTATCACTGAGGTGCATGCTGCATTGCTGAAGGGACACAGAGATTCATTGCTGGAGGGACACAGAGATTCATCACTGAAGTGCAAGCTGCATTGCTGGAGGGACACAGAGGTACATCACTGAAGTGCATGCTGCATTGCTGAAGGGAAACAGAGATTCATTGGTGGAGGTACACAGAGATTCATCACTGAGGTGCATGCTGCATTGCTGAAGGGACACAGAGGTTCATCATTGAAGTGCATGCTGCATTGCCGAAATGACACAGAGATTCATCACTGAAGTGCATATTGCATTGCTGGAGGGACACAGAGGTTCATCACTGAAGTGCATGCTGCATTGCTGAAAGGACAAAGAGATTCATTGCTGGAGGGACACAGAGATTCATCACTGAAGTGCATGCTGTATTGCTGAAGGGACACAGAGATTCATCACTGAAGTGCATACTGCATTGCTGGAGGAAACAGATTCATCACTGAAGTGCATACTGCATTGCTGTAGGTACACCGAGGTACATCACTGAAGTGCATGCTGCATTGCTGATGGGACACAGAGATTCATCACTGAAGTGCATACTGCATTGCTGGAGGGACACAGATTGATCACTGAAGTGCATACTGCATTGCTGGAGGGACACTGAGATTCATCACTGAAGTGCATACTGAATTGCTGGAGGTACACAGAGGTTCATCACTGAAGTGCATATTGCATTGCAGGAGGGACACATAGATTCATCACTGAAGTGCATACTGCAATGCTGAAGGGACACAGATTCATCACTGAAGTGCATACTGCATTGCTGGAGGGACACAGATACATCACTGAAGTGCATACTGCATTGTTGGAGGTACACAGAGCTACATCACTGAAGTGCATACTGCAGTGCTGTAGGGACACAGAGGTACATCACTGAAGTGCAAGCTGAATTGCTGGAGGGACACAGAGGTACATCACTGAAGTGCATGCTGGATTGCTGAAGGGACACAGAGATTCATTGGTGGAGGTACACAGAGATTCATCACTGAAGTGCATGCTGCATTGCTGAAGGGACACAGAGGTTCATCATTGAAGTGCATGCTGCATTGCCGAAATGACACAGAGATTCATCACTGAAGTGCATATTGCATTGCTGGAGGGACACAGAGGTTCATCACTGAAGTGCATGCTGCATTGCTGAAGGGACACAGAGATTAATTGCTGGAGGGACACAGAGATTCATCACTGAAGTGCATGATGCATTGCTGAAGGGACACAGAGGTTCATCACTGAAGTGCATATCACATTGCTGAAGGGACAGAGAGGTTCATCACTGAAGTGCATGCTGCATTGCTGAAGGGACATAGAGCTTCATTGGTGGAGGGACACAGAGATTCATCACTGAAGTCAATTGCTGGAGGGACACAGATTCATCACTGAAGTGCATGCTGCATTGCTGAAGGGACACAGAGGTTCATCACTGAAGTGCATAGCACATTGCTGAAGGGACAGAGAGGTTCATCACTGAAGTGCATGCTGCATTGCTGAAGGGACACAGAGATTCATCACTGACGTGCATGCTGCATTGCTGGAGGGACACAGAGGTTCATCACTGAAGTGCATGCTGCATTGCTGAAGGGAAACAGAGATTCATTGGTGGAGGTACACATAGATTCATCACTGAAGTGCATGCTGCATTGCTGAAGGGACACAGAAGTTCATCATTGAAGTGCATACTGCATTGCTGGAGGGACACAAAGGTTCATCACAGAAGTGCATACTGCATTTCTGGAGGGACACAGAGCTTCATCACTGAAGTGCATACTGCATTCCTGAAGGGACACAGAGGTTCATCACTGAATGCATGCTGCATTGCTGAAGGGCCACAGAGATTCATTGCTGGAGGGATACAGAGATTCATCAGTGAGGTGCATGCTGCATTGCTGAAGGGACACAGAGCTTCATCACCGAAGTGCATGCTGGATTGCTGGATGGACAAAGAGGTTCATCACTGAAGTGCATACTGCATTGCTGGCCGGACACATAGGTTCACCACTGAAGTGCATGCTGCATTGCTGAAAGGACACAGAGATTCATTGCTGGAGGGACACAGAGATTCATCACTGAAGTGCATGCTGTATTGCTGAAGGGACACAGAGGTTCATCACTGGAGTGCATGCTGCTTTGCTGAAGGGACACAGAGATTCATCACTGAAGTGCATACTGCATATCTGGAGGGAAACAGATTCATCACTGAAGTGCATACTGCATTGCTGTAGGTACACTGAGGTACATCACTGAAGTGCATGCTGCATTGCTGATGGGACACAGCGATTCAACACTGAAGTGCATACTGCATTGCTGGAGAGACACAGATTGATCACTGAAGTGCATACTGCATTGCTGGAGGGACACTGAGATACATCACTGAAGTGCATACTGAATTGCTGGAGGTACACAGAGGTTCATCACTGAAGTGCATATTGCATTGCTGGAGGGACACAGAGATTCATCACTGAAGTGCATACTGCATTGCTGAAGGGACACAGATTCATCACTGAAGTGCATGCTGCACTGCTGGAGGGACACAGAGATTCATCAGTGAGGTGCATGCTGCATTGCTGAAGGGACACAGAGGTTCATCACCGAAGTGCATGCTGGATTGCTGGATGGACAAAGAGGTTCATCACTGAAGTGCATACTGCATTGCTGGCGGGACACATAGGTTCAGCACTGAAGTGCATGCTGCATTGCTGAAGGGACACAGAGGTTTATCTTTGAAGTGCATGCTGCATTGCCGAAATGACACAGAGATTCATCACTGAAGTGCATATTGCATTGCTGGAGGGACACAGAGGTTTATTACTGAAGTGCATGCTGCATTGCTAAAGGGACACAGATTCATTGCTGGAGGGACACATAGATTCATCACTGAAGTGCAAGCTGCATTGCTGGAGGGACACAGAGGTACATCACTGAAGTGCATGCTGCATTGCTGAAGGGACACAGAGATTCATTGGTGGAGGTACACAGAGATTCATCACTGAGGTGCATGCTGCATTGCTGAAGGGACACAGAGATTCATTGGTGGAGGTACACAGAGATTCATCACTGAGGTGCATGCTGCATTGCTGAAGGGACACAGAGGTTCATCATTGAAGTGCATGCTGCATTGCCGAAATGACACAGAGATTCATCACTGAAGTGCATATTGCATTGCTGGAGGGACACAGAGGTTCATCACTGAAGTGCATGCTGCATTGCTGAAAGGACACAGAGATTCATTGCTGGAGGGACACAGAGATTCATCACTGAAGTGCATGCTGTATTGCTGAAGGGACACAGAGATTCATCACTGAAGTGCATACTGCATTGCTGGTGGAAACAGATTCATCACTGAAGTGCATACTGCATTGCTGTAGGTACACCGCGGTACATCACTGAAGTGCATGCTGCATTGCTGGAGGTACACAGAGGTTCATCACTGAAGTGCATATTGCATTGCAGGAGGGACACATAGATTCATCACTGAAGTGCATACTGCAATGCTGAAGGGACACAGATTCATCACTGAAGTGCATACTGCATTGCTGGAGGGACACAGATTCATCACTGAAGTGCATACTGCATTGTTGGAGGTACACAGAGGTACATCACTGAAGTGCATACTGCAGTGCTGTAGGGACACAGAGGTACATCACTGAAGTGCAAGCTGCATCGCTGGAGGGACACAGAGGTACATCACTGAAGTGCATGCTGCATTGCTGAAGGGACACAGTGATTCATTGGTGGAGGTACACAGAGATTCATCACTGAAGTGCATGCTGCATTGCTGAAGGGACAGAGAGGTTCATCATTGAAGTGCATGCTGCATTGCCGAAATGACACAGAGATTCATCACTGAAGTGCATATTGCATTGCTGGAGGGACACAGAGGTTCATCACTGAAGTGCATGCTGCATTGCTGAAGGGACACAGAGATTCATTGCTGGAGGGACACAGAGATTCATCACTGAAGTGCATGATGCATTGCTGAAGGGACACAGAGGTTCATCACTGAAGTGCATATCACATTGCTGAAGGGACAGAGAGGTTCATCACTGAAGTGCATGCTGCATTGCTGAAGGGACATAGAGCTTCATTGGTGGAGGGACACAGAGATTCATCACTGAAGTGAATTGCTGGAGGGACACAGATTCATCACTGAAGTGCATGCTGCATTGCTGAAGGGACACAGAGGTTCATCACTGAAGTGCATACCACATTGCTGAAGGGACAGAGAGGTTCATCACTGAAGTGCATGCTGCATTGCTGAAGGGACACAGAGATTCATCACTGACGTGCATGCTGCATTGCTGGAGGGACACAGAGGTTCATCACTGAAGTGCATGCTGCATTGCTGAAGGGAAACAGAGATTCATTGGTGGAGGTACACATAGATTCATCACTGAAGTGCATGCTGCATTGCTGAAGGGACACAGAAGTTCATCATTGAAGTGCATACTGCATTGCTGGAGGGACACAAAGGTTCATCACAGAAGTGCATACTGCATTTCTGGAGGGACACAGAGCTTCATCACTGAAGTGCATACTGCATTCCTGAAGGGACACAGAGGTTCATCACTGAATGCATGCTGCATTGCTGAAGGGCCACAGAGATTCATTGCTGGAGGGATACAGAGATTCATCAGTGAGGTGCATGCTGCATTGCTGAAGGGACACAGAGCATCATCACCGAAGTGCATGCTGGATTGCTGGATGGACAAAGAGGTTCATCACTGAAGTGCATACTGCATTGCTGGCCGGACACATAGGTTCACCACTGAAGTGCCTGCTGCATTGCTGAAAGGACACAGAGATTCATTGCTGGAGGGACACAGAGATTCATCACTGAAGTGCATGCTGTATTGCTGAAGGGACACAGGGGTTCATCACTGGAGTGCATGCTGCATTGCTGAAGGGACACCGAGATTCATCACTGAAGTGCATACTGCATATCTGGAGGGAAACAGATTCATTACTGAAGTGCATACTGCATTGCTGTAGGTACACTGAGGTACATCACTGAAGTGCATGCTACATTGCTGACGGGACACAGCGATTCAACACTGAAGTGCATACTGCATTGCTGGAGAGACACAGATTGATCACTGAAGTGCATACTGCATTGCTGGAGGGACACTGAGATACATCACTGAAGTGCATACTGAATTGCTGGAGGTACACAGAGGTTCATCACTGAAGTGCATATTGCATTGCTGGAGGGACACGGAGATTCATCACTGAAGTGCATACTGCATTGCTGAAGGGACACAGATTCATCACTGGAGTGCATACTGCACTGCTGGAGGGACACAGAGATTCATCAGTGAGGTGCATGCTGCATTGCTGAAGGGACACAGAGGTTCATCACCGAAGTGCATGCTGGATTGCTGGATGGACAAAGAGGTTCATCACTGAAGTGCATACTGCATTGCTGGCGGGACACATAGGTTCACCACTGAAGTGCATGCTGCATTGCGGAAAGGACACAGAGATTCATTGCTGGAGGGACACAGAGATTCATCACTGAAGTGCATGCTGTATTGCTGAAGGGACACAGAGGTTCATCACTGAAGTGCACACTGCATTGCTGAAGGGACACAGAGATTCATCACTGAAGTGCATACTGCATTGCTGGAGGGAAACAGATTCATCACTGAAGTGCATACTGCATTGCTGTAGGTACACCGAGGTACATCACTGAAGTGCATGCTGCATTGCTGACGGGACACAGAGATTCAACACTGAAGTGCATACTGCATTGCTGGAGGGACACAGATTGATTACTGAAGTGCATACTGCATTGCTGGAGGGACACTGAGATTCATCACTGAAGTGCATACAGAATTGCTGGAGGTACACAGAGGTTCATCACTGAAGTGCATATTTGATTGCTGGAGGGACACAGATATTCATCACTGAAGTGCATACTGCATTGCTGAAGGGACACAGATTCATCACTGAAGTGCATACTGCATTGCTGGAGGGACACAGATTCATCACTGAAGTGCATACTGCATTGTTGGAGGTACACAGAGGTACATCACTGAAATGCATGCTGCATTGCTGAAGGGACACAGAGATTCATCACTGAAGTGCATACTGCAGTGCTGTAGGGACACTGAGATTCATCACTGAAGTGCATACTGAATTGCTGGAGGTACACAGAGGTTCATCACTGAAGTGCATATTGCATTGCAGGAGGGACACATAGATTCATCACTGAAGTGCATACTGCAATGCTGAAGGGACACAGATTCATCACTGAAGTGCATACTGCATTGCTGGAGGGACACAGATTCATCACTGAAGTGCATACTGCATTGTTGGAGGTACACAGAGGTACATCACTGAAGTGCATACTGCAGTGCTGTAGGGACACAGAGGTACATCACTGAAGTGCAAGCTGCATTGCTGGAGGGACACAGAGGTACATCACTGAAGTGCATGCTGCATTGCTGAAGGGACACAGAGATTCATTGGTGGAGGTACACAGAGATTCATCACTGAAGTGCATGCTGCATTGCTGAAGTGACACAGAGGTTCATCATTGAAGTGCATGCTGCATTGCCGAAATGACACAGAGATTCATCACTGAAGTGCATATTGCATTGCTGGAGGGACACAGAGGTTCATCACTGAAGTGCATGCTGCATTGCTGAAGGGACACAGAGATTCATTGCTGGAGGGACACAGAGATTCATCACTGAAGTGCATGATGCATTGCTGAAGGGACACAGAGGTTCATCACTGAAGTGCATATCACATTGCTGAAGGGACAGAGAGGTTCATCACTGAAGTGCATGCTGCATTGCTGAAGGGACATAGAGCTTCATTGGTGGAGGGACACAGAGATTCATCACTGAAGTGAATTGCTGGAGGGACACAGATTCATCACTGAAGTGCATGCTGCATTGCTGAAGGGACACAAAGGTTCATCACTGAAGTGCATACCACATTGCTGAAGGGACAGAGAGGTTCATCACTGAAGTGCATGCTGCATTGCTGAAGGGACACAGAGATTCATCACTGACGTGCATGCTGCATTGCTGGAGGGACACAGAGGTTCATCACTGAAGTGCATGCTGCATTGCTGAAGGGAAACAGAGATTCATTGGTGGAGGTACACATAGATTCATCACTGAAGTGCATGCTGCATTGCTGGAGGGACACAAAGGTTCATCACAGAAGTGCATACTGCATTTCTGGAGGGACACAGAGCTTCATCACTGAAGTGCATACTGCATTCCTGAAGGGACACAGAGGTTCATCACTGAATGCATGCTGCATTGCTGAAGGGCCACAGAGATTCATTGCTGGAGGGATACAGAGATTCATCAGTGAGGTGCATGCTGCATTGCTGAAGGGACACAGAGCTTCATCACCGAAGTGCATGCTGGATTGCTGGTTGGACAAAGAGGTTCATCACTGAAGTGCATACTGCATTGCTGGCCGGACACATAGGTTCACCACTGAAGTGCATGCTGCATTGCTGAAAGGACACAGAGATTCATTGCTGGAGGGACACAGAGATTCATCACTGAAGTGCATGCTGTATTGCTGAAGGGACACAGAGGTTCATCACTGGAGTGCATGCTGCATTGCTGAAGGGACACAGAGATTCATCACTGAAGTGCATACTGCATATCTGGAGGGAAACAGATTCATCACTGAAGTGCATACTGCATTGCTGTAGGTACACTGAGGTACATCACTGAAGTGCATGCTGCATTGCTGACGGGACACAGCGATTCAACACTGAAGTGCATACTGCATTGCTGGAGAGACACAGATTGATCACTGAAGTGCATACTGCATTGCTGGAGGGACACTGAGATACATCACTGAAGTGCATACTGAATTGCTGGAGGTACACAGAGGTTCATCACTGAAGTGCATATTGCATTGCTGGAGGGACACAGAGATTCATCACTGAAGTGCATACTGCATTGCTGAAGGGACACAGATTCATCACTGAAGTGCATACTGCACTGCTGGAGGGCACAGAGATTCATCAGTGAGGTGCATGCTGCATTGCTGAAGGGACACAGAGGTTCATCACCGAAGTGCATGTTGTATTGCTGAAGGGACACAGAGGTTCATCACTGAAGTGCACACTGCATTGCTGAAGGGACACAGAGATTCATCACTGAAGTGCATACTGCATTGCTGGAGGGAAACAGATTCATCACTGAAGTGCATACTGCATTGCTGTAGGTACACCGAGGTACATCACTGAAGTGCATGCTGCATTGCTGACAGGACACAGAGATTCAACACTGAAGTGCATACTGCATTGCTGGAGGGACACAGATTGATTACTGAAGTGCATACTGCATTGCTGGAGGGACACTGAGATTCATCACTGAAGTGCATACTGAATTGCTGGAGGTACACATAGGTTCATCACTGAAGTGCATGTTGTATTGCTGAAGGGACACAGAGGTTCATCACTGAAGTGCACACTGCATTGCTGAAGGGACACAGAGATTCATCACTGAAGTGCATACTGCATTGCTGGAGGGAAACAGATTCATCACTGAAGTGCATACTGCATTGCTGTAGGTACACCGAGGTACATCACTGAAGTGCATGCTGCATTGCTGACGGGACACAGAGATTCAACACTGAAGTGCATACTGCATTGCTGGAGGGACACAGATTGATTACTGAAGTGCATACTGCATTGCTGGAGGGACACAGATATTCATCACTGAAGTGCATACTGCATTGCTGAAGGGACACAGATTCATCACTGAAGTGCATACTGCATTGCTGGAGGGACACAGATTCATCACTGAAGTGCATACTGCATTGTTGGAGGTACACAGAGGTACATCACTGAAGTGCATGCTGCATTGCTGAAGGGACACAGAGATTCATCACTGAAGTGCATACTGCAGTGCTGTAGGGGCACTGAGATTCATCACTGAAGTGCATACTGAATTGCTGGAGGTACACAGAGGTTCATCACTGAAGTGCATATTGCATTGCAGGAGGGACACATAGATTCATCACTGAAGTGCATACTGCAATGCTGAAGGGACACAGATTCATCACTGAAGTGCATACTGCATTTCTGGAGGGACACAGATTCATCACTGAAGTGCATACTGCATTGTTGGAGGTACACAGAGGTACATCACTGAAGTGCATACTGCAGTGCTGTAGGGACACAGAGGTACATCACTGAAGTGCAAGCTGCATTGCTGGAGGGACACAGAGGTACATCACTGAAGTGCATGCTGCATTGCTGAAGGGACACAGAGATTCATTGGTGGAGGTACACAGAGATTCATCACTGAAGTGCATGCTGCATTGCTGAAGGGACACAGAGGTTCATCATTGAAGTGCATGCTGCATTGCCAAAATGACACAGAGATTCATCACTGAAGTGCATATTGCATTGCTGGAGGGACACAGAGGTTCATCACTGAAGTGCATATTGCATTGCTGGAGGGACACAGAGGTTCATCACTGAAGTGCATGCTGCATTGCTGAAGGGACACAGAGATTCATTGCTGGAGGGACACAGAGATTCATCACTGAAGTGCATGATGCATTGCTGAAGGGACACAGAGGTTCATCACTGAAGTGCATATCACATTGCTGAAGGGACAGAGAGGTTCATCACTGAAGTGCATGCTGCATTTCTGAAGGGACATAGAGCTTCATTGGTGGAGGGACACAGAGATTCATCACTGAAGTGAATTGCTGGAGGGACACAGATTCATCACTGAAGTGCATGCTGCATTGCTGAAGGGACACAGAGGTTCATCACTGAAGTGCATACCACATTGCTGAAGGGACAGAGAGGTTCATCACTGAAGTGCATGCTGCATTGCTGAAGGGACACAAAGATTCATCACTGACGTGCATGCTGCATTGCTGGAGGGACACAGAGGTTCATCACTGAAGTGCATGCTGCATTGCTGAAGGGAAACAGAGATTCATTGGTGGAGGTACACATAGATTCATCACTGAAGTGCATGCTGCATTGCTGAAGGGACACAGAAGTTCATCATTGAAGTGCATACTGCATTGCTGGAGGGACACAAAGGTTCATCACAGAAGTGCATACTGCATTTCTGGAGGGACACAGAGCTTCATCACTGAAGTGCATACTGCATTCCTGAAGGGACACAGAGGTTCATCACTGAATGCATGCTGCATTGCTGAAGGGCCACAGAGATTCATTGCTGGAGGGATACAGAGATTCATCAGTGAGGTGCATGCTGCATTGCTGAAGGGACACATAGCTTCATCACCGAACTGCATGCTGGATTGCTGGATGGACAAAGAGGTTCATCACTGAAGTGCATACTGCATTGCTGGCCGGACAAATAGGTTCACCACTGAAGTGCATGCTGCATTGCTGAAAGGACACAGGGATTCATTGCTGGAGGGACACAGAGATTCATCACTGAAGTGCATGCTGTATTGCTGAAGGGACACAGAGGTTCATCACTGGAGTGCATGCTGCATTGCTGAAGGGACACAGAGATTCATCACTGAAGTGCATACTGCATATCTGGAGGGAAACAGATTCATCACTGAAGTGCATACTGCATTGCTGTAGGTACACTGAGGTACATCACTGAAGTGCATGCTGCATTGCTGACGGGACACAGCGATTCAACACTAAAGTGCATACTGCATTGCTGGAGAGACACAGATTGATCACTGAAGTGCATACTGCATTGCTGGAGGGACACTGAGATACATCACTGAAGTGCATACTGAATTGCTGGAGGTACACAGAGGTTCATCACTGAAGTGCATATTGCATTGCTGGAGGGACACAGAGATTCATCACTGAAGTGCATACTGCATTGCTGAAGGGACACAGATTCATCACTGAAGTGCATACTGCAATGCTGGAGGGACACAGAGATTCATCAGTGAGGTGCATGCTGCATTGCTGAAGGGACACAGAGGTTCATCACCGAAGTGCATGCTGGATTGCTGGATGGACAAAGAGGTTCATCACTGAAGTGCATACTGCATTGCTGGCGGGACACACAGGTTCACCACTGAAGTGCATGCTGCATTGCGGAAAGGACACAGAGATTCATTGCTGGAGGGGCATAGAGATTCATCACTGAAGTGCATGCTGTATTGCTGAAGGGACACAGAGGTTCATCACTGAAGTGCACACTGCATTGCTGTAGGTACACCGAGGTACATCACTGAAGTGCATGCTGCATTGCTGACGGGACACAGAGATTCAACACTGAAGTGCATACTGCATTGCTGGAGGGACACTGAGATTCATCACTGAAGTGCATACTGAATTGCTGGAGGTACACAGAGGTTCATCACTGAAGTGCATATTTGATTGCTGGAGGGACACAGATATTCATCACTGCAGTGCATACTGCATTGCTGAAGGGACACAGATTCATCACTGAAGTGCATACTGCATTGCTGGAGGGACACAGATTCATCACTGAAGTGCATACTGCATTGTTGGAGGTACACAGAGGTACATCACTGAAGTGCATGCTGCATTGCTGAAGGGACACAGAGATTCATCACTGAAGTGCATACTGCAGTGCTGTAGGGACACAGAGGTACATCACTGAAGTGCATGCTGCATTGCTGGAGGGACACAGAGGTACATCACTGAAGTGCATGCTGCATTGCTGAAGGGACACAGAGATTCATCACTGAAGTGCATGCTGCATTGCTGGAAGGACACAGAGGTTCATCACTGAAGTGCATGCTGCATTGCTGAAGGGAAACAGAGATTCATTGGTGGAGGTACACAGAGATTCATCACTGAAGTGCATGCTGCATTGCTGAAGGGACACAGAAGTTCATCATTGAAGTGCATACTGCATTGCTGGAGGGACACAAAGGTTCATCACAGAAGTGCATACTGCATTTCTGGAGGGACACAGAGCTTCACTGAAGTGCATACTGCATTCCTGAAGGGACACAGAGATTCATCACTGAAGTGCATGCTGCATTGCTGAAGGGCCACAGAGATTCATTGCTGGAGGAACACAGAGATTCATCAGTGAGGTGCATGCTGCATTGCTGAAGGGACACAGAGGTTCATCATCGAAGTGCATGCTGGATTGCTGGATGGACAAAGAGGTTCATCACTGAAGTGCATGCTGCATTGCTGAAAGGACACAGAGATTAATTGCTGGAGGGACACAGAGATTCATCACTGAAGTGCATGCTGTATTGCTGAAGGGACACAGAGGTTCATCACTGAAGTGCATGCTGCATTGCTGAAGGGACACAGAGATTCATCACTGAAGTGCATACTGCATTGCTGGAGGGAAACAGATTCATCACTGAAGTGCATACTGCATTGCTGTAGGTACACCGAGGTACATCACTGAAGTGCATGCTGCATTGCTGACGGGACACAGAGATTCAACACTGAATTGCATACTGCATTGCTGGAGGGACACAGATTGATTACTGAAGTGCATACTGCATTGCTGGAGGGACACTGAGATTCATCACTGAAGTGCATACTGAGTTGCTGGAGGTACACAGAGGTTCATCACTGAAGTGCATTTTTGATTGCTGGAGGGACACAGATAATCATCACTGAAGTGCATACTGCATTGCTGAAGGGACACAGATTCATCACTGAAGTGCATACTGCATTGCTGGAGGGACACAGATTCATCACTGAAGTGCATACTGCATTGTTGGAGGTACACAGAGGTACATCACTGAAGTGCATGCTGCATTGCTGAAGGGACACAGAGATTCATCACTGAAGTGTATACTGCAGTGCTGTAGGGACACAGAGGTACATCACTGAAGTGCATGCTGCATTACTGGAGGGACACAGAGGTACATCACTGAAGTGCATGCTGCATTGCTGAAGGGACACAGAGATTCATTGGTGGAGGTACACAGAAATTCATCACTGAAGTGCATGCTGCATTGCTGAAGGGACCCAGAGGTTCATCATTGAAGTTCATGCTGCATTGCCGAAATGACACAGAGATTCATCACTGAAGTCCATACTGAATTGCTGAAGGGACACCGATTCATCACTGAAGTAAACACTGCATTTCTGGAGGGACACAGAAATTCATCACTGAACTGCATTGCTGGAGGGACACAGAGATTCATCACTGAAGTGCATACTGCATTGCTGGAGGGACACAAAGTTTCGTCACTGAAGTGCATACTGCATTCCTGAAGGGACACAGAGGTTCATCACTGAAGTACATGCTGCATTGCTGAAGGGACACAGAGATTTATTGCTGGAGGGACACAGAGATTCATCAGTGAGGTGCATGCTGCATTGCTGAAGGGACACAGAGGTTCATCACCGAAGTGCATGCTGCATTGCAGGAGGGACAAAGAGGTTCATCACTGAAGTGCTTTCTGCATTGCTGGAGGGACACATATTCATCACTGAACTGCATACTGCATTGCTGGAGGGAAACAGATTCATCACTGAAGTGCATACTGCATTGTTGTAGGTACACTGAGGTACATCACTGAAGTGCATGCTGCATTGCTGACGGGACACAGAGATTCATCACTGAAGTGCATACTGCATTGCTGGAGGGACACAGATTGATCACTGAAGTGCATACTGCATTGGTGGAGGGACACTGTGATTCATCACTGAAGTGCATACTGAATTGCTGGAGGAACACAGAGGTTCATCACTGAAGTGCATACTGCATTGCTGTAGGTACACCGAGGTACATCTCTGAAGTGCATGCTGCATTGCTGACGGGACACAGAGATTAATCACTGAAGTGCATATTGCATTGCTGGAGGGACACATATTGATCACTGAAGTGCATACTGCATTGCTGGAGGGACACTGAGATTCATCACTGAAGTGCATACTGAATTGCTGATGGTACACAGAGGTACATCACTGAAGTGCATGCTGGATTGCTGGATGGACAAAGAGGTTCATCACTGAAGTGCATACTGCATTACTGGCGGGACACATAGGTTCACCACTGAAGTGCATGCTGCATTGCTGAAAGGACACAGAGATTCATTGCTGGAGGGACACAGAGATTCATCACTGAAGTGCATGCTGTATTGCTGAAGGGACACAGAGATTCATCACTGAAGTGCATACTGCAATGCTGAAGGGACACAGATTCATCACTGAAGTGCATACTGCATTTCTGGAGGGACACAGATTCATCACTGAAGTGCATACTACATTGTTGGAGGTACACAGAGGTACATCACTGAAGTGCATACTGCAGTGCTGTAGGGACACAGAGGTACATCACTGAAGTGCAAGCTACATTGCTGGAGGGACACAGAGGTACATCACTGAAGTGCATGCTGCATTGCTGAAGGGACACAGAGATTCATTGGTGGAGGTACACAGAGATTCATCACTGAAGTGCATGCTGCATTGCTGAAGGGACACAGAGGTTCATCTTTGAAGTGCATGCTGCATTGCCGAAATGACACAGAGATTCATCACTGAAGTGCATATTGCATTGCTGGAGGGACACAGAGGTTTATCACTGAAGTGCATGCTGCATTGCTGAAGGGACACAGAGATTCATTGCTGGAGGGACACAGAGATTCATCACTGAAGTGCAAGCTGCATTGCTGGAGGGACACAGAGGTACATCACTGAAGTGCATGCTGCATTGCTGAAGGGACACAGAGATTCATTGGTGGAGGTACACAGAGATTCATCACTGAGGTGCATGCTGCATTGTTGAAGGGACACAGAGGTTCATCATTGAAGTGCATGCTGCATTGCCGAAAGGACACAGAGATTCATCACTGAAGTGCATATTGCATTGCTGGAGGGACACAGAGGTTCATCACTGAAGTGCATGCTGCATTGCTGAAAGGACACAGAGATTCATTGCTGGAGGGACACAGAGATTCATCACTGAAGTGCATGCTGTATTGCTGAAGGGACACAGAGATTCATCACTGAAGTGCATACTGCATTGCTGGAGGAAACAGATTCATCACTGAAGTGCATACTGCATTGCTGTAGGTACACCGAGGTACATCACTGAAGTGCATGCTGCATTGCTGATGGGACACTGAGATTCATCACTGAAGTGCATACTGAATTGCTGGAGGTACACAGAGGTTCATCACTGAAGTGCATATTGCATTGCAGGAGGGACACATAGATTCATCACTGAAGAGCATACTGCAATGCTGAAGGGACACAGATTCATCACTGAAGTGCATACTGCATTGCTGGAGGGACACAGATTCATCACTGAAGTGCATACTGCATTGTTGGAGGTACACAGAGGTACATCACTGAAGTGCATACTGCAGTGCTGTAGGGACACAGAGGTACATCACTGAAGTGCAAGCTGCATTGCTGGAGGGACACAGAGGTTCATCACTGAAGTGCATGCTGCATTGCTGAAGGGACACAGAGATTCATTGCTGGAGGGACACAGAGATTCATCACTGAAGTGCATGCTGCATTGCTGAAGGGACACAGAGGTTCATCATTGAAGTGCATGCTGCATTGCCGAAATGACACAGAGATTCATCACTGAAGTGCATACTGCAGTGCTGTAGGGACACAGAGGTACATCACTGAAGTGCAAGCTGCATTGCTGGAGGGACACAGAGGTTCATCACTGAAGTGCATGCTGCATTGCTGAAGGGACACAGAGATTCATTGCTGGAGGGACACAGAGATTCATCACTGAAGTGCATGATGCATTGCTGAAGGGACACAGAGGTTCATCACTGAAGTGCATATCACATTGCTGAAGGGACAGAGAGTTTCATCACTGAAGTGCATGCTGCATTGCTGAAGGGACATAGAGCTTCATTGGTGGAGGGACACAGAGATTCATCACTGAAGTGAATTGCTGGAGGGACACAGATTCATCACTGAAGTGCATGCTGCATTGCTGAAGGGACACAAAGGTTCATCACTGAAGTGCATACCACATTGCTGAAGGGACAGAGAGGTTCATCACTGAAGTGCATGCTGCATTGCTGAAGGGACACAGAGATTCATCACTGACGTGCATGCTGCATTGCTGGAGGGACACAGAGGTTCATCACTGAAGTGCATGCTGCATTGCTGAAGGGAAACAGAGATTCATTGGTGGAGGTACACATAGATTCATCACTGAAGTGCATGCTGCATTGCTGAAGGGACACAGAAGTTCATCATTGAAGTGCATACTGCATTGCTGGAGGGACACAAAGGTTCATCACAGAAGTGCATACTGCATTTCTGGAGGGACACAGAGCTTCATCACTGAAGTGCATACTGCATTCCTGAAGGGACACAGAGGTTCATCACTGAATGCATGCTGCATTGCTGAAGGGCCACAGAGATTCATTGCTGGAGGGATACAGAGATTCATCAGTGAGGTGCATGCTGCATTGCTGAAGGGACACAGAGCTTCATCACCGAAGTGCATGCTGGATTGCTGGTTGGACAAAGAGGTTCATCACTGAAGTGCATACTGCATTGCTGGCCGGACACATAGGTTCACCACTGAAGTGCATGCTGCATTGCTGAAAGGACACAGAGATTCATTGCTGGAGGGACACAGAGATTCATCACTGAAGTGCATGCTGTATTGCTGAAGGGACACAGAGGTTCATCACTGGAGTGCATGCTGCATTGCTGAAGGGACACAGAGATTCATCACTGAAGTGCATACTGCATATCTGGAGGGAAACAGATTCATCACTGAAGTGCATACTGCATTGCTGTAGGTACACTGAGGTACATCACTGAAGTGCATGCTGCATTGCTGACGGGACACAGCGATTCAACACTGAAGTGCATACTGCATTGCTGGAGAGACACAGATTGATCACTGAAGTGCATACTGCATTGCTGGAGGGACACTGAGATACATCACTGAAGTGCATACTGAATTGCTGGAGGTACACAGAGGTTCATCACTGAAGTGCATATTGCATTGCTGGAGGGACACAGAGATTCATCACTGAAGTGCATACTGCATTGCTGAAGGGACACAGATTCATCACTGAAGTGCATACTGCACTGCTGGAGGGCACAGAGATTCATCAGTGAGGTGCATGCTGCATTGCTGAAGGGACACAGAGGTTCATCACCGAAGTGCATGTTGTATTGCTGAAGGGACACAGAGGTTCATCACTGAAGTGCACACTGCATTGCTGAAGGGACACAGAGATTCATCACTGAAGTGCATACTGCATTGCTGGAGGGAAACAGATTCATCACTGAAGTGCATACTGCATTGCTGTAGGTACACCGAGGTACATCACTGAAGTGCATGCTGCATTGCTGACAGGACACAGAGATTCAACACTGAAGTGCATACTGCATTGCTGGAGGGACACAGATTGATTACTGAAGTGCATACTGCATTGCTGGAGGGACACTGAGATTCATCACTGAAGTGCATACTGAATTGCTGGAGGTACACATAGGTTCATCACTGAAGTGCATGTTGTATTGCTGAAGGGACACAGAGGTTCATCACTGAAGTGCACACTGCATTGCTGAAGGGACACAGAGATTCATCACTGAAGTGCATACTGCATTGCTGGAGGGAAACAGATTCATCACTGAAGTGCATACTGCATTGCTGTAGGTACACCGAGGTACATCACTGAAGTGCATGCTACATTGCTGACGGGACACAGAGATTCAACACTGAAGTGCATACTGCATTGCTGTAGGTACACTGAGGTACATCACTGAAGTGCATGCTGCATTGCTGACGGGACACAGCGATTCAACACTGAAGTGCATACTGCATTGCTGGAGAGACACAGATTGATCACTGAAGTGCATACTGCATTGCTGGAGGGACACTGAGATACATCACTGAAGTGCATACTGAATTGCTGGAGGTACACAGAGGTTCATCACTGAAGTGCATATTGCATTGCTGGAGGGACACAGAGATTCATCACTGAAGTGCATACTGCATTGCTGAAGGGACACAGATTCATCACTGAAGTGCATACTGCACTGCTGGAGGGCACAGAGATTCATCAGTGAGGTGCATGCTGCATTGCTGAAGGGACACAGAGGTTCATCACCGAAGTGCATGTTGTATTGCTGAAGGGACACGGAGGTTCATCACTGAAGTGCACACTGCATTGCTGAAGGGACACAGAGATTCATCACTGAAGTGCATACTGCATTGCTGGAGGGAAACAGATTCATCACTGAAGTGCATACTGCATTGCTGTAGGTACACCGAGGTACATCACTGAAGTGCATGCTGCATTGCTGACAGGACACAGAGATTCAACACTGAAGTGCATACTGCATTGCTGGAGGGACACAGATTGATTACTGAAGTGCATACTGCATTGCTGGAGGGACACTGAGATTCATCACTGAAGTGCATACTGAATTGCTGGAGGTACACATAGGTTCATCACTGAAGTGCATGTTGTATTGCTGAAGGGACACAGAGGTTCATCACTGAAGTGCACACTGCATTGCTGAAGGGACACAGAGATTCATCACTGAAGTGCATACTGCATTGCTGGAGGGAAACAGATTCATCACTGAAGTGCATACTGCATTGCTGTAGGTACACCGAGGTACATCACTGAAGTGCATGCTACATTGCTGACGGGACACAGAGATTCAACACTGAAGTGCATACTGCATTGCTGGAGGGACACAGATTGATTACTGAAGTGCATACTGCATTGCTGGAGGGACACAGATATTCATCACTGAAGTGCATACTGCATTGCTGAAGGGACACAGATTCATCACTGAAGTGCATACTGCATTGCTGGAGGGACACAGATTCATCACTGAAGTGCATACTGCATTGTTGGAGGTACACAGAGGTACATCACTGAAGTGCATGCTGCATTGCTGAAGGGACACAGAGATTCATCACTGAAGTGCATACTGCAGTGCTGTAGGGGCACTGAGATTCATCACTGAAGTGCATACTGAATTGCTGGAGGTACACAGAGGTTCATCACTGAAGTGCATATTGCATTGCAGGAGGGACACATAGATTCATCACTGAAGTGCATACTGCAATGCTGAAGGGACACAGATTCATCACTGAAGTGCATACTGCATTTCTGGAGGGACACAGATTCATCACTGAAGTGCATACTGCATTGTTGGAGGTACACAGAGGTACATCACTGAAGTGCATACTGCAGTGCTGTAGGGACACAGAGGTACATCACTGAAGTGCAAGCTGCATTGCTGGAGGGACACAGAGGTACATCACTGAAGTGCATGCTGCATTGCTGAAGGGACACAGAGATTCATTGGTGGAGGTACACAGAGATTCATCACTGAAGCGCATGCTGCATTGCTGAAGGGACACAGAGGTTCATCATTGAAGTGCATGCTGCATTGCCAAAATGACACAGAGATTCATCACTGAAGTGCATATTGCATTGCTGGAGGGACACAGAGGTTCATCACTGAAGTGCATATTGCATTGCTGGAGGGACACAGAGGTTCATCACTGAAGTGCATGCTGCATTGCTGAAGGGACACAGAGATTCATTGCTGGAGGGACACAGAGATTCATCACTGAAGTGCATGATGCATTGCTGAAGGGACACAGAGGTTCATCACTGAAGTGCATATCACATTGCTGAAGGGACAGAGAGGTTCATCACTGAAGTGCATGCTGCATTTCTGAAGGGACATAGAGCTTCATTGGTGGAGGGACACAGAGATTCATCACTGAAGTGAATTGCTGGAGGGACACAGATTCATCACTGAAGTGCATGCTGCATTGCTGAAGGGACACAGAGGTTCATCACTGAAGTGCATACCACATTGCTGAAGGGACAGAGAGGTTCATCACTGAAGTGCATATTGCATTGCTGGAGGGACACAGAGATTCATCACTGAAGTGCATACTGCATTGCTGAAGGGACACAGATTCATCACTGAAGTGCATACTGCACTGCTGGAGGGCACAGAGATTCATCAGTGAGGTGCATGCTGCATTGCTGAAGGGACACAGAGGTTCATCACCGAAGTGCATGTTGTATTGCTGAAGGGACACAGAGGTTCATCACTGAAGTGCACACTGCATTGCTGAAGGGACACAGAGATTCATCACTGAAGTGCATACTGCATTGCTGGAGGGAAACAGATTCATCACTGAAGTGCATACTGCATTGCTGTAGGTACACCGAGGTACATCACTGAAGTGCATGCTGCATTGCTGACAGGACACAGAGATTCAACACTGAAGTGCATACTGCATTGCTGGAGGGACACAGATTGATTACTGAAGTGCATACTGCATTGCTGGAGGGACACTGAGATTCATCACTGAAGTGCATACTGAATTGCTGGAGGTACACATAGGTTCATCACTGAAGTGCATGTTGTATTGCTGAAGGGACACAGAGGTTCATCACTGAAGTGCACACTGCATTGCTGAAGGGACACAGAGATTCATCACTGAAGTGCATACTGCATTGCTGGAGGGAAACAGATTCATCACTGAAGTGCATACTGCATTGCTGTAGGTACACCGAGGTACATCACTGAAGTGCATGCTACATTGCTGACGGGACACAGAGATTCAACACTGAAGTGCATACTGCATTGCTGTAGGTACACTGAGGTACATCACTGAAGTGCATGCTGCATTGCTGACGGGACACAGCGATTCAACACTGAAGTGCATACTGCATTGCTGGAGAGACACAGATTGATCACTGAAGTGCATACTGCATTGCTGGAGGGACACTGAGATACATCACTGAAGTGCATACTGAATTGCTGGAGGTACACAGAGGTTCATCACTGAAGTGCATATTGCATTGCTGGAGGGACACAGAGATTCATCACTGAAGTGCATACTGCATTGCTGAAGGGACACAGATTCATCACTGAAGTGCATACTGCACTGCTGGAGGGCACAGAGATTCATCAGTGAGGTGCATGCTGCATTGCTGAAGGGACACAGAGGTTCATCACCGAAGTGCATGTTGTATTGCTGAAGGGACACAGAGGTTCATCACTGAAGTGCACACTGCATTGCTGAAGGGACACAGAGATTCATCACTGAAGTGCATACTGCATTGCTGGAGGGAAACAGATTCATCACTGAAGTGCATACTGCATTGCTGTAGGTACACCGAGGTACATCACTGAAGTGCATGCAGCATTGCTGACAGGACACAGAGATTCAACACTGAAGTGCATACTGCATTGCTGGAGGGACACAGATTGATTACTGAAGTGCATACTGCATTGCTGGAGGGACACTGAGATTCATCACTGAAGTGCATACTGAATTGCTGGAGGTACACATAGGTTCATCACTGAAGTGCATGTTGTATTGCTGAAGGGACACAGAGGTTCATCACTGAAGTGCACACTGCATTGCTGAAGGGACACAGAGATTCATCACTGAAGTGCATACTGCATTGCTGGAGGGAAACAGATTCATCACTGAAGTGCATACTGCATTGCTGTAGGTACACCGAGGTACATCACTGAAGTGCATGCTACATTGCTGATGGGACACAGAGATTCAACACTGAAGTGCATACTGCATTGCTGGAGGGACACAGATTGATTACTGAAGTGCATACTGCATTGCTGGAGGGACACAGATATTCATCACTGAAGTGCATACTGCATTGCTGAAGGGACACAGATTCATCACTGAAGTGCATACTGCATTGCTGGAGGGACACAGATTCATCACTGAAGTGCATACTGCATTGTTGGAGGTACACAGAGGTACATCACTGAAGTGCATGCTGCATTGCTGAAGGGACACAGAGATTCATCACTGAAGTGCATACTGCAGTGCTGTAGGGGCACTGAGATTCATCACTGAAGTGCATACTGAATTGCTGGAGGTACACAGAGGTTCATCACTGAAGTGCATATTGCATTGCAGGAGGGACACATAGATTCATCACTGAAGTGCATACTGCAATGCTGAAGGGACACAGATTCATCACTGAAGTGCATACTGCATTTCTGGAGGGACACAGATTCATCACTGAAGTGCATACTGCATTGTTGGAGGTACACAGAGGTACATCACTGAAGTGCATACTGCAGTGCTGTAGGGACACAGAGGTACATCACTGAAGTGCAAGCTGCATTGCTGGAGGGACACAGAGGTACATCACTGAAGTGCATGCTGCATTGCTGAAGGGACACAGAGATTCATTGGTGGAGGTACACAGAGATTCATCACTGAAGCGCATGCTGCATTGCTGAAGGGACACAGAGGTTCATCATTGAAGTGCATGCTGCATTGCCAAAATGACACAGAGATTCATCACTGAAGTGCATATTGCATTGCTGGAGGGACACAGAGGTTCATCACTGAAGTGCATATTGCATTGCTGGAGGGACACAGAGGTTCATCACTGAAGTACATGCTGCATTGCTGAAGGGACACAGAGATTCATTGCTGGAGGGACACAGAGATTCATCACTGAAGTGCATGATGCATTGCTGAAGGGACACAGAGGTTCATCACTGAAGTGCATATCACATTGCTGAAGGGACAGAGAGGTTCATCACTGAAGTGCATGCTGCATTTCTGAAGGGACATAGAGCTTCATTGGTGGAGGGACACAGAGATTCATCACTGAAGTGAATTGCTGGAGGGACACAGATTCATCACTGAAGTGCATGCTGCATTGCTGAAGGGACACAGAGGTTCATCACTGAAGTGCATACCACATTGCTGAAGGGACAGAGAGGTTCATCACTGAAGTGCATGCTGCATTGCTGAAGGGACACAGAGATTCATCACTGACGTGCATGCTGCATTGCTGGAGGGACACAGAGGTTCATCACTGAAGTGCATGCTGCATTGCTGAAGGGAAACAGAGATTCATTGGTGGAGGTACACATAGATTCATCACTGAAGTGCATGCTGCATTGCTGAAGGGACACAGAAGTTCATCATTGAAGTGCATACTGCATTGCTGGAGGGACACAAAGGTTCATCACAGAAGTGCATACTGCATTTCTGGAGGGACATAGAGCTTCATCACTGAAGTGCATACTGCATTCCTGAAGGGACAAAGAGGTTCATCACTGAATGCATGCTGCATTGCTGAAGGGCCACAGAGATTCATTGCTGGAGGGATACAGAGATTCATCAGTGAGGTGCATGCTGCATTGCTGAAGGGACACATAGCTTCATCACCGAACTGCATGCTGGATTGCTGGATGGACAAAGAGGTTCATCACTGAAGTGCATACTGCATTGCTGGCCGGACAAATAGGTTCACCACTGAAGTGCATGCTGCATTGCTGAAAGGACACAGGGATTCATTGCTGGAGGGACACAGAGATTCATCACTGAAGTGCATGCTGTATTGCTGAAGGGACACAGAGGTTCATCACTGGAGTGCATGCTGCATTGCTGAAGGGACACAGAGTCATCACTGAAGTGCATACTGCATTGCTGGAGGGACACAGATTCATCACTGAAGTGCATACTGCATTGTTGGAGGTACACAGAGGTACATCACTGAAGTGCATGCTGCATTGCTGAAGGGACACAGAGATTCATCACTGAAGTGCATACTGCAGTGCTGTAGGGACACAGAGGTACATCACTGAAGTGCATGCTGCATTGCTGGAGGGACACAGAGGTACATCACTGAAGTGCATGCTGCATTGCTGAAGGGACACAGAGATTCATCACTGAAGTGCATGCTGCATTGCTGGAAGGACACAGAGGTTCATCACTGAAGTGCATGCTGCATTGCTGAAGGGAAACAGAGATTCATTGGTGGAGGTACACAGAGATTCATCACTGAAGTGCATGCTGCATTGCTGAAGGGACACAGAAGTTCATCATTGAAGTGCATACTGCATTGCTGGAGGGACACAAAGGTTCATCACAGAAGTGCATACTGCATTTCTGGAGGGACACAGAGCTTCACTGAAGTGCATACTGCATTCCTGAAGGGACACAGAGATTCATCACTGAAGTGCATGCTGCATTGCTGAAGGGCCACAGAGATTCATTGCTGGAGGAACACAGAGATTCATCAGTTAGGTGCATGCTGCATTGCTGAAGGGACACAGAGGTTCATCATCGAAGTGCATGCTGGATTGCTGGATGGACAAAGAGGTTCATCACTGAAGTGCATGCTGCATTGCTGAAAGGACACAGAGATTCATTGCTGGAGGGACACAGAGATTCATCACTGAAGTGCATGCTGTATTGCTGAAGGGACACAGAGGTTCATCACTGAAGTGCATGCTGCATTGCTGAAGGGACACAGAGATTCATCACTGAAGTGCATACTGCATTGCTGGAGGGAAACAGATTCATCACTGAAGTGCATACTGCATTGCTGTAGGTACACCGAGGTACATCACTGAAGTGCATGCTGCATTGCTGACGGGACACAGAGATTCAACACTGAATTGTATACTGCATTGCTGGAGGGACACAGATTGATTACTGAAGTGCATACTGCATTGCTGGAGGGACACTGAGATTCATCACTGAAGTGCATACTGAGTTGCTGGAGGTACACAGAGGTTCATCACTGAAGTGCATTTTTGATTGCTGGAGGGACACAGATAATCATCACTGAAGTGCATACTGCATTGCTGAAGGGACACAGATTCATCACTGAAGTGCATACTGCATTGCTGGAGGGACACAGATTCATCACTGAAGTGCATACTGCATTGTTGGAGGTACACAGAGGTACATCACTGAAGTGCATGCTGCATTGCTGAAGGGACACAGAGATTCATCACTGAAGTGTATACTGCAGTGCTGTAGGGACACAGAGGTACATCACTGAAGTGCATGCTGCATTACTGGAGGGACACAGAGGTACATCACTGAAGTGCATGCTGCATTGCTGAAGGGACACAGAGATTCATTGGTGGAGGTACACAGAAATTCATCACTGAAGTGCATGCTGCATTGCTGAAGGGACCCAGAGGTTCATCATTGAAGTTCATGCTGCATTGCCGAAATGACACAGAGATTCATCACTGAAGTGCATACTGAATTGCTGAAGGGACACCGATTCATCACTGAAGTAAACACTGCATTTCTGGAGGGACACAGAAATTCATCACTGAACTGCATTGCTGGAGGGACACAGAGATTCATCACTGAAGTGCATACTGCATTGCTGGAGGGACACAAAGTTTCGTCACTGAAGTGCATACTGCATTTCTGGAGGGACACAGAGATTCATCACTGAAGTGCATACTGCATTCCTGAAGGGACACAGAGGTTCATCACTGAAGTACATGCTGCATTGCTGAAGGGACACAGAGATTTATTGCTGGAGGGACACAGAGATTCATCAGTGAGGTGCATGCTGCATTGCTGAAGGGACACAGAGGTTCATCACCGAAGTGCATGCTGCATTGCAGGAGGGACAAAGAGGTTCATCACTGAAGTGCTTTCTGCATTGCTGGAGGGACACATATTCATCACTGAACTGCATACTGCATTGCTGGAGGGAAACAGATTCATCACTGAAGTGCATACTGCATTGTTGTAGGTACACTGAGGTACATCACTGAAGTGCATGCTGCATTGCTGACGGGACACAGAGATTCATCACTGAAGTGCATACTGCATTGCTGGAGGGACACAGATTGATCACTGAAGTGCATACTGCATTGGTGGAGGGACACTGTGATTCATCACTAAAGTGCATACTGAATTGCTGGAGGAACACAGAGGTTCATCACTGAAGTGCATACTGCATTGCTGTAGGTACACCGAGGTACATCTCTGAAGTGCATGCTGCATTGCTGACGGGACACAGAGATTAATCACTGAAGTGCATATTGCATTGCTGGAGGGACACATATTGATCACTGAAGTGCATACTGCATTGCTGGAGGGACACTGAGATTCATCACTGAAGTGCATACTGAATTGCTGATGGTACACAGAGGTACATCACTGAAGTGCATGCTGGATTGCTGGATGGACAAAGAGGTTCATCACTGAAGTGCATACTGCATTACTGGCGGGACACATAGGTTCACCACTGAAGTGCATGCTGCATTGCTGAAAGGACACAGAGATTCATTGCTGGAGGGACACAGAGATTCATCACTGAAGTGCATGCTGTATTGCTGAAGGGACACAGAGATTCATCACTGAAGTGCATACTGCAATGCTGAAGGGACACAGATTCATCACTGAAGTGCATACTGCATTGCTGGAGGGACACAGATTCATCACTGAAGTGCATACTACATTGTTGGAGGTACACAGAGGTACATCACTGAAGTGCATACTGCAGTGCTGTAGGGACACAGAGGTACATCACTGAAGTGCAAGCTGCATTGCTGGAGGGACACAGAGGTACATCACTGAAGTGCATGCTGCATTGCTGAAGGGACACAGAGATTCATTGGTGGAGGTACACAGAGATTCATCACTGAAGTGCATGCTGCATTGCTGAAGGGACACAGAGGTTCATCTTTGAAGTGCATGCTGCATTGCCGAAATGACACAGAGATTCATCACTGAAGTGCATATTGCATTGCTGGAGGGACACAGAGGTTTATCACTGAAGTGCATGCTGCATTGCTGAAGGGACACAGAGATTAATTGCTGGAGGGACACAGAGATTCATCACTGAAGTGCAAGCTGCATTGCTGGAGGGACACAGAGGTACATCACTGAAGTGCATGCTGCATTGCTGAAGGGACACAGAGATTCATTGGTGGAGGTACACAGAGATTCATCACTGAGGTGCATGCTGCATTGTTGAAGGGACACAGAGGTTCATCATTGAAGTGCATGCTGCATTGCCGAAATGACACAGAGATTCATCACTGAAGTGCATATTGCATTGCTGGAGGGACACAGAGGTTCATCACTGAAGTGCATGCTGCATTGCTGAAAGGACACAGAGATTCATTGCTGGAGGGACACAGAGATTCATCACTGAAGTGCATGCTGTATTGCTGAAGGGACACAGAGATTCATCACTGAAGTGCATACTGCATTGCTGGAGGAAACAGATTCATCACTGAAGTGCATACTGCATTGCTGTAGGTACACCGAGGTACATCACTGAAGTGCATGCTGCATTGCTGATGGGACATTGAGATTCATCACTGAAGTGCATACTGAATTGCTGGAGGTACACAGAGGTTCATCACTGAAGTGCATATTGCATTGCAGGAGGGACACATAGATTCATCACTGAAGAGCATACTGCAATGCTGAAGGGACACAGATTCATCACTGAAGTGCATACTGCATTGCTGGAGGGACACAGATTCATCACTGAAGTGCATACTGCATTGTTGGAGGTACACAGAGGTACATCACTGAAGTGCATACTGCAGTGCTGTAGGGACACAGAGGTACATCACTGAAGTGCAAGCTGCATTGCTGGAGGGACACAGAGGTACATCACTGAAGTGCATGCTGCATTGCTGAAGGGACACAGAGATTCATTGGTGGAGGTACACAGAGATTCATCACTGAAGTGCATGCTGCATTGCTGAAGGGACACAGAGGTTCATCATTGAAGTGCATGCTGCATTGCCGAAATGACACAGAGATTCATCACTGAAGTGCATATTGCATTGCTGGAGAGACACAGAGGTTCATCACTGAAGTGCATGCTGCATTGCTGAAGGGACAGAGAGGTTCATCACTGAAGTGCATGCTGCATTGCTGAAGGGACATAGAGCTTCATTGGTGGAGGGACACAGAGATTCATCACTGAAGTCAATTGCTGGAGGGACACAGATTCATCACTGAAGTGCATGCTGCATTGCTGAAGGGACACAGAGGTTCATCACTGAAGTGCATACCACATTGCTGAAGGGACAGAGAGGGTCATCACTGAAGTGCATGCTGCATTGCTGAAGGGACACAGAGATTCATCACTGACGTGCATGCTGCATTGCTGGAGGGACACAGAGGTTCATCACTGAAGTGCATGCTGCATTGCTGAAGGGAAACAGAGATTCATTGGTGGAGGTACACATAGATTCATCACTGAAGTGCATGCTGCATTGCTGAAGGGACACAGAAGTTCATCATTGAAGTGCATACTGCATTGCTGGAAGGACACAGATTCATCACTGAAGTGCATACTGCATTGTTGGAGGTACACAGAGGTACATCACTGAAGTGCATACTGCAGTGCTGTAGGGACACAGAGGTACATCACTGAAGTGCAAGCTGCATTGCTGGAGGCACACAGAGGTACATCACTGAAGTGCATGCTGCATTGCTGAAGGGACACAGAGATTCATTGGTGGAGGTACACAGAGATTCATCACTGAAGTGCATGCTGCATTGCTGAAGGGACACAGAGGTTCATCATTGAAGTGCATGCTGAATTGCCGAAATGACACAGAGATTCATCACTGAAGTGCATATTGCATTGCTGGAGAGACACAGAGGTTCATCACTGAAGTGCATGCTGCATTGCTGAAGGGACAGAGAGGTTCATCACTGAAGTGCATGCTGCATTGCTGAAGGGACATAGAGCTTCATTGGTGGAGGGACACAGAGATTCATCACTGAAGTCAATTGCTGGAGGGACACAGATTCATCACTGAAGTGCATGCTGCATTGCTGAAGGGACACAGAGGTTCATCACTGAAGTGCATACCACATTGCTGAAGGGACAGAGAGGGTCATCACTGAAGTGCATGCTGCATTGCTGAAGGGACACAGAGATTCATCACTGACGTGCATGCTGCATTGCTGGAGGGACACAGAGGTTCATCACTGAAGTGCATGCTGCATTGCTGAAGGGAAACAGAGATTCATTGGTGGAGGTACACATAGATTCATCACTGAAGTGCATGCTGCATTGCTGAAGGGACACAGAAGTTCATCATTGAAGTGCATACTGCATTGCTGGAGGGACACAAAGGTTCATCACAGAAGTGCATACTGCATTTCTGGAGGGACACAGAGCTTCATCACTGAAGTGCATACTGCATTCCTGAAGGGACACAGAGGTTCATCACTGAATGCATGCTGCATTGCTGAAGGGCCACAGAGATTCATTGCTGGAGGGATACAGAGATTCATCAGTGAGGTGCATGCTGCATTGCTGAAGGGACACAGAGCTTCATCACCAAAGTGCATGCTGGATTGCTGGATGGACAAAGAGGTTCATCACTGAAGTGCATACTGCATTGCTGGCCGGACACATAGGTTCACCACTGAAGTGCATGCTGCATTGCTGAAAGGATACAGAGATTCATTGCTGGAGGGACACAGAGATTCATCACTGAAGTGCATGCTGTATTGCTGAAGGGACACAGAGGTTCATCACTGGAGTGCATGCTGCATTGCTGAAGGGACACAGAGATTCATCACTGAAGTGCATACTGCATATCTGGAGGGAAACAGATTCATCACTGAAGTGCATACTGCATTGCTGTAGGTACACTGAGGTACATCACTGAAGTGCATGCTGCATTGCTGATGGGACACAGCGATTCAACACTGAAGTGCATACTGCATTGCTGGAGAGACACAGATTGATCACTGAAGTGCATACTGCATTGCTGGAGGGACACTGAGATACATCACTGAAGTGCATACTGAATTGCTGGAGGTACACAGAGGTTCATCACTGAAGTGCATATTGCATTGCTGGAGGGACACAGAGATTCATCACTGAAGTGCATACTGCATTGCTGAAGGGACACAGATTCATCACTGAAGTGCATACTGCACTGCTGGAGGGACACAGAGATTCATCAGTGAGGTGCATGCTGCATTGCTGAAGGGACACAGAGGTTCATCACCGAAGTGCATGCTGGATTGCTGGATGGACAAAGAGGTTCATCACTGAAGTGCATACTGCATTGCTGGCGGGACACATAGGTTCAGCACTGAAGTGCATGCTGCATTGCTGAAGGGACACAGAGGTTCATCTTTGAAGTGCATTCTGCATTGCCGAAATGACACAGAGATTCATCACTGAAGTGCATATTGCATTGCTGGAGGGACACAGAGGTTTATTACTGAAGTGCATGCTGCATTGCTGAAGGGACACAGAGATTCATTGCTGGAGGGACACAGAGATTCATCACTGAAGTGCAAGCTGCATTGCTGGAGGGACACAGAGGTACATCACTGAAGTGCATGCTGCATTGCTGAAGGGACACAGAGATTCATTGGTGGAGGTACACAGAGATTCATCACTGAGGTGCATGCTGCATTGCTGAAGGGACACAGAGGTTCATCATTGAAGTGCATGCTGCATTGCCGAAATGACACAGAGATTCATCACTGAAGTGCATATTGCATTGCTGGAGGGACACAGAGGTTCATCACTGAAGTGCATGCTGCATTGCTGAAGGGACACAGAGCTTCATCACCGAAGTGCATGCTGGATTGCTGGTTGGACAAAGAGGTTCATCACTGAAGTGCATACTGCATTGCTGGCCGGACACATAGGTTCACCACTGAAGTGCATGCTGCATTGCTGAAAGGACACAGAGATTCATTGCTGGAGGGACACAGAGATTCATCACTGAAGTGCATGCTGTATTGCTGAAGGGACACAGAGGTTCATCACTGGAGTGCATGCTGCATTGCTGAAGGGACACAGAGATTCATCACTGAAGTGCATACTGCATATCTGGAGGGAAACAGATTCATCACTGAAGTGCATACTGCATTGCTGTAGGTACACTGAGGTACATCACTGAAGTGCATGCTGCATTGCTGACGGGACACAGCGATTCAACACTGAAGTGCATACTGCATTGCTGGAGAGACACAGATTGATCACTGAAGTGCATACTGCATTGCTGGAGGGACACTGAGATACATCACTGAAGTGCATACTGAATTGCTGGAGGTACACAGAGGTTCATCACTGAAGTGCATATTGCATTGCTGGAGGGACACAGAGATTCATCACTGAAGTGCATACTGCATTGCTAAAGGGACACAGATTCATCACTGAAGTGCATACTGCACTGCTGGAGGGCACAGAGATTCATCAGTGAGGTGCATGCTGCATTGCTGAAGGGACACAGAGGTTCATCACCGAAGTGCATGTTGTATTGCTGAAGGGACACAGAGGTTCATCACTGAAGTGCACACTGCATTGCTGAAGGGACACAGAGATTCATCACTGAAGTGCATACTGCATTGCTGGAGGGAAACAGATTCATCACTGAAGTGCATACTGCATTGCTGTAGGTACACCGAGGTACATCACTGAAGTGCATGCTGCATTGCTGACAGGACACAGAGATTCAACACTGAAGTGCATACTGCATTGCTGGAGGGACACAGATTGATTACTGAAGTGCATACTGCATTGCTGGAGGGACACTGAGATTCATCACTGAAGTGCATACTGAATTGCTGGAGGTACACATAGGTTCATCACTGAAGTGCATGTTGTATTGCTGAAGGGACACAGAGGTTCATCACTGAAGTGCACACTGCATTGCTGAAGGGACACAGAGATTCATCACTGAAGTGCATACTGCATTGCTGGAGGGAAACAGATTCATCACTGAAGTGCATACTGCATTGCTGTAGGTACACCGAGGTACATCACTGAAGTGCATGCTACATTGCTGACGGGACACAGAGATTCAACACTGAAGTGCATACTGCATTGCTGTAGGTACACTGAGGTACATCACTGAAGTGCATGCTGCATTGCTGACGGGACACAGCGATTCAACACTGAAGTGCATACTGCATTGCTGGAGAGACACAGATTGATCACTGAAGTGCATACTGCATTGCTGGAGGGACACTGAGATACATCACTGAAGTGCATACTGAATTGCTGGAGGTACACAGAGGTTCATCACTGAAGTGCATATTGCATTGCTGGAGGGACACAGAGATTCATCACTGAAGTGCATACTGCATTGCTGAAGGGACACAGATTCATCACTGAAGTGCATACTGCACTGCTGGAGGGCACAGAGATTCATCAGTGAGGTGCATGCTGCATTGCTGAAGGGACACAGAGGTTCATCACCGAAGTGCATGTTGTATTGCTGAAGGGACACAGAGGTTCATCACTGAAGTGCACACTGCATTGCTGAAGGGACACAGAGATTCATCACTGAAGTGCATACTGCATTGCTGGAGGGAAACAGATTCATCACTGAAGTGCATACTGCATTGCTGTAGGTACACCGAGGTACATCACTGAAGTGCATGCTGCATTGCTGACAGGACACAGAGATTCAACACTGAAGTGCATACTGCATTGCTGGAGGGACACAGATTGATTACTGAAGTGCATACTGCATTGCTGGAGGGACACTGAGATTCATCACTGAAGTGCATACTGAATTGCTGGAGGTACACATAGGTTCATCACTGAAGTGCATGTTGTATTGCTGAAGGGACACAGAGGTTCATCACTGAAGTGCACACTGCATTGCTGAAGGGACACAGAGATTCATCACTGAAGTGCATACTGCATTGCTGGAGGGAAACAGATTCATCACTGAAGTGCATACTGCATTGCTGTAGGTACACCGAGGTACATCACTGAAGTGCATGCTACATTGCTGACGGGACACAGAGATTCAACACTGAAGTGCATACTGCATTGCTGGAGGGACACAGATTGATTACTGAAGTGCATACTGCATTGCTGGAGGGACACAGATATTCATCACTGAAGTGCATACTGCATTGCTGAAGGGACACAGATTCATCACTGAAGTGCATACTGCATTGCTGGAGGGACACAGATTCATCACTGAAGTGCATACTGCATTGTTGGAGGTACACAGAGGTACATCACTGAAGTGCATGCTGCATTGCTGAAGGGACACAGAGATTCATCACTGAAGTGCATACTGCAGTGCTGTAGGGGCACTGAGATTCATCACTGAAGTGCATACTGAATTGCTGGAGGTACACAGAGGTTCATCACTGAAGTGCATATTGCATTGCAGGAGGGACACATAGATTCATCACTGAAGTGCATACTGCAATGCTGAAGGGACACAGATTCATCACTGAAGTGCATACTGCATTTCTGGAGGGACACAGATTCATCACTGAAGTGCATACTGCATTGTTGGAGGTACACAGAGGTACATCACTGAAGTGCATACTGCAGTGCTGTAGGGACACAGAGGTACATCACTGAAGTGCAAGCTGCATTGCTGGAGGGACACAGAGGTACATCACTGAAGTGCATGCTGCATTGCTGAAGGGACACAGAGATTCATTGGTGGAGGTACACAGAGATTCATCACTGAAGCGCATGCTGCATTGCTGAAGGGACACAGAGGTTCATCATTGAAGTGCATGCTGCATTGCCAAAATGACACAGAGATTCATCACTGAAGTGCATATTGCATTGCTGGAGGGACACAGAGGTTCATCACTGAAGTGCATATTGCATTGCTGGAGGGACACAGAGGTTCATCACTGAAGTGCATGCTGCATTGCTGAAGGGACACAGAGATTCATTGCTGGAGGGACACAGAGATTCATCACTGAAGTGCATGATGCATTGATGAAGGGACACAGAGGTTCATCACTGAAGTGCATATCACATTGCTGAAGGGACAGAGAGGTTCATCACTGAAGTGCATGCTGCATTTCTGAAGGGACATAGAGCTTCATTGGTGGAGGGACACAGAGATTCATCACTGAAGTGAATTGCTGGAGGGACACAGATTCATCACTGAAGTGCATGCTGCATTGCTGAAGGGACACAGAGGTTCATCACTGAAGTGCATACCACATTGCTGAAGGGACAGAGAGGTTCATCACTGAAGTGCATATTGCATTGCTGGAGGGACACAGAGATTCATCACTGAAGTGCATACTGCATTGCTGAAGGGACACAGATTCATCACTGAAGTGCATACTGCACTGCTGGAGGGCACAGAGATTCATCAGTGAGGTGCATGCTGCATTGCTGAAGGGACACAGAGGTTCATCACCGAAGTGCATGTTGTATTGCTGAAGGGACACAGAGGTTCATCACTGAAGTGCACACTGCATTGCTGAAGGGACACAGAGATTCATCACTGAAGTGCATACTGCATTGCTGGAGGGAAACAGATTCATCACTGAAGTGCATACTGCATTGCTGTAGGTACACCGAGGTACATCACTGAAGTGCATGCTGCATTGCTGACAGGACACAGAGATTCAACACTGAAGTGCATACTGCATTGCTGGAGGGACACAGATTGATTACTGAAGTGCATACTGCATTGCTGGAGGGACACTGAGATTCATCACTGAAGTGCATACTGAATTGCTGGAGGTACACATAGGTTCATCACTGAAGTGCATGTTGTATTGCTGAAGGGACACAGAGGTTCATCACTGAAGTGCACACTGCATTGCTGAAGGGACACAGAGATTCATCACTGAAGTGCATACTGCATTGCTGGAGGGAAACAGATTCATCACTGAAGTGCATACTGCATTGCTGTAGGTACACCGAGGTACATCACTGAAGTGCATGCTACATTGCTGACGGGACACAGAGATTCAACACTGAAGTGCATACTGCATTGCTGTAGGTACACTGAGGTACATCACTGAAGTGCATGCTGCATTGCTGACGGGACACAGCGATTCAACACTGAAGTGCATACTGCATTGCTGGAGAGACACAGATTGATCACTGAAGTGCATACTGCATTGCTGGAGGGACACTGAGATACATCACTGAAGTGCATACTGAATTGCTGGAGGTACACAGAGGTTCATCACTGAAGTGCATATTGCATTGCTGGAGGGACACAGAGATTCATCACTGAAGTGCATACTGCATTCCTGAAGGGACACAGATTCATCACTGAAGTGCATACTGCACTGCTGGAGGGCACAGAGATTCATCAGTGAGGTGCATGCTGCATTGCTGAAGGGACACAGAGGTTCATCACCGAAGTGCATGTTGTATTGCTGAAGGGACACAGAGGTTCATCACTGAAGTGCACACTGCATTGCTGAAGGGACACAGAGATTCATCACTGAAGTGCATACTGCATTGCTGGAGGGAAACAGATTCATCACTGAAGTGCATACTGCATTGCTGTAGGTACACCGAGGTACATCACTGAAGTGCATGCTGCATTGCTGACAGGACACAGAGATTCAACACTGAAGTGCATACTGCATTGCTGGAGGGACACAGATTGATTACTGAAGTGCATACTGCATTGCTGGAGGGACACTGAGATTCATCACTGAAGTGCATACTGAATTGCTGGAGGTACACATAGGTTCATCACTGAAGTGCATGTTGTATTGCTGAAGGGACACAGAGGTTCATCACTGAAGTGCACACTGCATTGCTGAAGGGACACAGAGATTCATCACTGAAGTGCATACTGCATTGCTGGAGGGAAACAGATTCATCACTGAAGTGCATACTGCATTGCTGTAGGTACACCGAGGTACATCACTGAAGTGCATGCTACATTGCTGACGGGACACAGAGATTCAACACTGAAGTGCATACTGCATTGCTGTAGGTACACTGAGGTACATCACTGAAGTGCATGCTGCATTGCTGACGGGACACAGCGATTCAACACTGAAGTGCATACTGCATTGCTGGAGAGACACAGATTGATCACTGAAGTGCATACTGCATTGCTGGAGGGACACTGAGATACATCACTGAAGTGCATACTGAATTGCTGGAGGTACACAGAGGTTCATCACTGAAGTGCATATTGCATTGCTGGAGGGACACAGAGATTCATCACTGAAGTGCATACTGCATTGCTGAAGGGACACAGATTCATCACTGAAGTGCATACTGCACTGCTGGAGGGCACAGAGATTCATCAGTGAGGTGCATGCTGCATTGCTGAAGGGACACAGAGGTTCATCACCGAAGTGCATGTTGTATTGCTGAAGGGACACAGAGGTTCATCACTGAAGTGCACACTGCATTGCTGAAGGGACACAGAGATTCATCACTGAAGTGCATACTGCATTGCTGGAGGGAAACAGATTCATCACTGAAGTGCATACTGCATTGCTGTAGGTACACCGAGGTACATCACTGAAGTGCATGCTGCATTGCTGACAGGACACAGAGATTCAACACTGAAGTGCATACTGCATTGCTGGAGGGACACAGATTGATTACTGAAGTGCATACTGCATTGCTGGAGGGACACTGAGATTCATCACTGAAGTGCATACTGAATTGCTGGAGGTACACATAGGTTCATCACTGAAGTGCATGTTGTATTGCTGAAGGGACACAGAGGTTCATCACTGAAGTGCACACTGCATTGCTGAAGGGACACAGAGATTCATCACTGAAGTGCATACTGCATTGCTGGAGGGAAACAGATTCATCACTGAAGTGCATACTGCATTGCTGTAGGTACACCGAGGTACATCACTGAAGTGCATGCTACATTGCTGACGGGACACAGAGATTCAACACTGAAGTGCATACTGCATTGCTGGAGGGACACAGATTGATTACTGAAGTGCATACTGCATTGCTGGAGGGACACAGATATTCATCACTGAAGTGCATACTGCATTGCTGAAGGGACACAGATTCATCACTGAAGTGCATACTGCATTGCTGGAGGGACACAGATTCATCACTGAAGTGCATACTGCATTGTTGGAGGTACACAGAGGTACATCACTGAAGTGCATGCTGCATTGCTGAAGGGACACAGAGATTCATCACTGAAGTGCATACTGCAGTGCTGTAGGGGCACTGAGATTCATCACTGAAGTGCATACTGAATTGCTGGAGGTACACAGAGGTTCATCACTGAAGTGCATATTGCATTGCAGGAGGGACACATAGATTCATCACTGAAGTGCATACTGCAATGCTGAAGGGACACAGATTCATCACTGAAGTGCATACTGCATTTCTGGAGGGACACAGATTCATCACTGAAGTGCATACTGCATTGTTGGAGGTACACAGAGGTACATCACTGAAGTGCATACTGCAGTGCTGTAGGGACACAGAGGTACATCACTGAAGTGCAAGCTGCATTGCTGGAGGGACACAGAGGTACATCACTGAAGTGCATGCTGCATTGCTGAAGGGACACAGAGATTCATTGGTGGAGGTACACAGAGATTCATCACTGAAGCGCATGCTGCATTGCTGAAGGGACACAGAGGTTCATCATTGAAGTGCATGCTGCATTGCCAAAATGACACAGAGATTCATCACTGAAGTGCATATTGCATTGCTGGAGGGACACAGAGGTTCATCACTGAAGTGCATATTGCATTGCTGGAGGGACACAGAGGTTCATCACTGAAGTGCATGCTGCATTGCTGAAGGGACACAGAGATTCATTGCTGGAGGGACACAGAGATTCATCACTGAAGTGCATGATGCATTGCTGAAGGGACACAGAGGTTCATCACTGAAGTGCATATCACATTGCTGAAGGGACAGAGAGGTTCATCACTGAAGTGCATGCTGCATTTCTGAAGGGACATAGCGCTTCATTGGTGGAGGGACACAGAGATTCATCACTGAAGTGAATTGCTGGAGGGACACAGATTCATCACTGAAGTGCATGCTGCATTGCTGAAGGGACACAGAGGTTCATCACTGAAGTGCATACCACATTGCTGAAGGGACAGAGAGGTTCATCACTGAAGTGCATATTGCATTGCTGGAGGGACACAGAGATTCATCACTGAAGTGCATACTGCATTGCTGAAGGGACACAGATTCATCACTGAAGTGCATACTGCACTGCTGGAGGGCACAGAGATTCATCAGTGAGGTGCATGCTGCATTGCTGAAGGGACACAGAGGTTCATCACCGAAGTGCATGTTGTATTGCTGAAGGGACACAGAGGTTCATCACTGAAGTGCACACTGCATTGCTGAAGGGACACAGAGATTCATCACTGAAGTGCATACTGCATTGCTGGAGGGAAACAGATTCATCACTGAAGTGCATACTGCATTGCTGTAGGTACACCGAGGTACATCACTGAAGTGCATGCTGCATTGCTGACAGGACACAGAGATTCAACACTGAAGTGCATACTGCATTGCTGGAGGGACACAGATTGATTACTGAAGTGCATACTGCATTGCTGGAGGGACACTGAGATTCATCACTGAAGTGCATACTGAATTGCTGGAGGTACACATAGGTTCATCACTGAAGTGCATGTTGTATTGCTGAAGGGACACAGAGGTTCATCACTGAAGTGCACACTGCATTGCTGAAGGGACACAGAGATTCATCACTGAAGTGCATACTGCATTGCTGGAGGGAAACAGATTCATCACTGAAGTGCATACTGCATTGCTGTAGGTACACCGAGGTACATCACTGAAGTGCATGCTACATTGCTGACGGGACACAGAGATTCAACACTGAAGTGCATACTGCATTGCTGTAGGTACACTGAGGTACATCACTGAAGTGCATGCTGCATTGCTGACGGGACACAGCGATTCAACACTGAAGTGCATACTGCATTGCTGGAGAGACACAGATTGATCACTGAAGTGCATACTGCATTGCTGGAGGGACACTGAGATACATCACTGAAGTGCATACTGAATTGCTGGAGGTACACAGAGGTTCATCACTGAAGTGCATATTGCATTGCTGGAGGGACACAGAGATTCATCACTGAAGTGCATACTGCATTGCTGAAGGGACACAGATTCATCACTGAAGTGCATACTGCACTGCTGGAGGGCACAGAGATTCATCAGTGAGGTGCATGCTGCATTGCTGAAGGGACACAGAGGTTCATCACCGAAGTGCATGTTGTATTGCTGAAGGGACACAGAGGTTCATCACTGAAGTGCACACTGCATTGCTGAAGGGACACAGAGATTCATCACTGAAGTGCATACTGCATTGCTGGAGGGAAACAGATTCATCACTGAAGTGCATACTGCATTGCTGTAGGTACACCGAGGTACATCACTGAAGTGCATGCTGCATTGCTGACAGGACACAGAGATTCAACACTGAAGTGCATACTGCATTGCTGGAGGGACACAGATTGATTACTGAAGTGCATACTGCATTGCTGGAGGGACACTGAGATTCATCACTGAAGTGCATACTGAATTGCTGGAGGTACACATAGGTTCATCACTGAAGTGCATGTTGTATTGCTGAAGGGACACAGAGGTTCATCACTGAAGTGCACACTGCATTGCTGAAGGGACACAGAGATTCATCACTGAAGTGCATACTGCATTGCTGGAGGGAAACAGATTCATCACTGAAGTGCATACTGCATTGCTGTAGGTACACCGAGGTACATCACTGAAGTGCATGCTACATTGCTGACGGGACACAGAGATTCAACACTGAAGTGCATACTGCATTGCTGGAGGGACACAGATTGATTACTGAAGTGCATACTGCATTGCTGGAGGGACACAGATATTCATCACTGAAGTGCATACTGCATTGCTGAAGGGACACAGATTCATCACTGAAGTGCATACTGCATTGCTGGAGGGACACAGATTCATCACTGAAGTGCATACTGCATTGTTGGAGGTACACAGAGGTACATCACTGAAGTGCATGCTGCATTGCTGAAGGGACACAGAGATTCATCACTGAAGTGCATACTGCAGTGCTGTAGGGGCACTGAGATTCATCACTGAAGTGCATACTGAATTGCTGGAGGTACACAGAGGTTCATCACTGAAGTGCATATTGCATTGCAGGAGGGACACATAGATTCATCACTGAAGTGCATACTGCAATGCTGAAGGGACACAGATTCATCACTGAAGTGCATACTGCATTTCTGGAGGGACACAGATTCATCACTGAAGTGCATACTGCATTGTTGGAGGTACACAGAGGTACATCACTGAAGTGCATACTGCAGTGCTGTAGGGACACAGAGGTACATCACTGAAGTGCAAGCTGCATTGCTGGAGGGACACAGAGGTACATCACTGAAGTGCATGCTGCATTGCTGAAGGGACACAGAGATTCATTGGTGGAGGTACACAGAGATTCATCACTGAAGCGCATGCTGCATTGCTGAAGGGACACAGAGGTTCATCATTGAAGTGCATGCTGCATTGCCAAAATGACACAGAGATTCATCACTGAAGTGCATATTGCATTGCTGGAGGGACACAGAGGTTCATCACTGAAGTGCATATTGCATTGCTGGAGGGACACAGAGGTTCATCACTGAAGTGCATGCTGCATTGCTGAAGGGACACAGAGATTCATTGCTGGAGGGACACAGAGATTCATCACTGAAGTGCATGATGCATTGCTGAAGGGACACAGAGGTTCATCACTGAAGTGCATATCACATTGCTGAAGGGACAGAGAGGTTCATCACTGAAGTGCATGCTGCATTTCTGAAGGGACATAGAGCTTCATTGGTGGAGGGACACAGAGATTCATCACTGAAGTGAATTGCTGGAGGGACACAGATTCATCACTGAAGTGCATGCTGCATTGCTGAAGGGACACAGAGGTTCATCACTGAAGTGCATACCACATTGCTGAAGGGACAGAGAGGTTCATCACTGAAGTGCATGCTGCATTGCTGAAGGGACACAGAGATTCATCACTGACGTGCATGCTGCATTGCTGGAGGGACACAGAGGTTCATCACTGAAGTGCATGCTGCATTGCTGAAGGGAAACAGAGATTCATTGGTGGAGGTACACATAGATTCATCACTGAAGTGCATGCTGCATTGCTGAAGGGACACAGAAGTTCATCATTGAAGTGCATACTGCATTGCTGGAGGGACACAAAGGTTCATCACAGAAGTGCATACTGCATTTCTGGAGGGACATAGAGCTTCATCACTGAAGTGCATACTGCATTCCTGAAGGGACAAAGAGGTTCATCACTGAATGCATGCTGCATTGCTGAAGGGCCACAGAGATTCATTGCTGGAGGGATACAGAGATTCATCAGTGAGGTGCATGCTGCATTGCTGAAGGGACACATAGCTTCATCACCGAACTGCATGCTGGATTGCTGGATGGACAAAGAGGTTCATCACTGAAGTGCATACTGCATTGCTGGCCGGACAAATAGGTTCACCACTGAAGTGCATGCTGCATTGCTGAAAGGACACAGGGATTCATTGCTGGAGGGACACAGAGATTCATCACTGAAGTGCATGTTGTATTGCTGAAGGGACACAGAGGTTCATCACTGGAGTGCATGCTGCATTGCTGAAGGGACACAGAGTCATCACTGAAGTGCATACTGCATTGCTGGAGGGACACAGATTCATCACTGAAGTGCATACTGCATTGTTGGAGGTACACAGAGGTACATCACTGAAGTGCATGCTGCATTGCTGAAGGGACACAGAGATTCATCACTGAAGTGCATACTGCAGTGCTGTAGGGACACAGAGGTACATCACTGAAGTGCATGCTGCATTGCTGGAGGGACACAGAGGTACATCACTGAAGTGCATGCTGCATTGCTGAAGGGACACAGAGATTCATCACTGAAGTGCATGCTGCATTGCTGGAAGGACACAGAGGTTCATCACTGAAGTGCATGCTGCATTGCTGAAGGGAAACAGAGATTCATTGGTGGAGGTACACAGAGATTCATCACTGAAGTGCATGCTGCATTGCTGAAGGGACACAGAAGTTCATCATTGAAGTGCATACTGCATTGCTGGAGGGACACAAAGGTTCATCACAGAAGTGCATACTGCATTTCTGGAGGGACACAGAGCTTCACTGAAGTGCATACTGCATTCCTGAAGGGACACAGAGATTCATCACTGAAGTGCATGCTGCATTGCTGAAGGGCCACAGAGATTCATTGCTGGAGGAACACAGAGATTCATCAGTTAGGTGCATGCTGCATTGCTGAAGGGACACAGAGGTTCATCATCGAAGTGCATGCTGGATTGCTGGATGGACAAAGAGGTTCATCACTGAAGTGCATGCTGCATTGCTGAAAGGACACAGAGATTCATTGCTGGAGGGACACAGAGATTCATCACTGAAGTGCATGCTGTATTGCTGAAGGGACACAGAGGTTCATCACTGAAGTGCATGCTGCATTGCTGAAGGGACACAGAGATTCATCACTGAAGTGCATACTGCATTGCTGGAGGGAAACAGATTCATCACTGAAGTGCATACTGCATTGCTGTAGGTACACCGAGGTACATCACTGAAGTGCATGCTGCATTGCTGACGGGACACAGAGATTCAACACTGAATTGCATACTGCATTGCTGGAGGGACACAGATTGATTACTGAAGTGCATACTGCATTGCTGGAGGGACACTGAGATTCATCACTGAAGTGCATACTGAGTTGCTGGAGGTACACAGAGGTTCATCACTGAAGTGCATTTTTGATTGCTGGAGGGACACAGATAATCATCACTGAAGTGCATACTGCATTGCTGAAGGGACACAGATTCATCACTGAAGTGCATACTGCATTGTTGGAGGTACACAGAGGTACATCACTGAAGTGCATGCTGCATTGCTGAAGGGACACAGAGATTCATCACTGAAGTGTATACTGCAGTGCTGTAGGGACACAGAGGTACATCACTGAAGTGCATGCTGCATTACTGGAGGGACACAGAGGTACATCACTGAAGTGCATGCTGCATTGCTGAAGGGACACAGAGATTCATTGGTGGAGGTACACAGAAATTCATCACTGAAGTGCATGCTGCATTGCTGAAGGGACCCAGAGGTTCATCATTGAAGTTCATGCTGCATTGCCGAAATGACACAGAGATTCATCACTGAAGTGCATACTGAATTGCTGAAGGGACACCGATTCATCACTGAAGTAAACACTGCATTTCTGGAGGGACACAGAAATTCATCACTGAACTGCATTGCTGGAGGGACACAGAGATTCATCACTGAAGTGCATACTGCATTGCTGGAGGGACACAAAGTTTCGTCACTGAAGTGCATACTGCATTTCTGGAGGGACACAGAGATTCATCACTGAAGTGCATACTGCATTCCTGAAGGGACACAGAGGTTCATCACTGAAGTACATGCTGCATTGCTGAAGGGACACAGAGATTTATTGCTGGAGGGACACAGAGATTCATCAGTGAGGTGCATGCTGCATTGCTGAAGGGACACAGAGGTTCATCACCGAAGTGCATGCTGCATTGCAGGAGGGACAAAGAGGTTCATCACTGAAGTGCTTTCTGCATTGCTGGAGGGACACATATTCATCACTGAACTGCATACTGCATTGCTGGAGGGAAACAGATTCATCACTGAAGTGCATACTGCATTGTTGTAGGTACACTGAGGTACATCACTGAAGTGCATGCTGCATTGCTGACGGGACACAGAGATTCATCACTGAAGTGCATACTGCATTGCTGGAGGGACACAGATTGATCACTGAAGTGCATACTGCATTGGTGGAGGGACACTGTGATTCATCACTAAAGTGCATACTGAATTGCTGGAGGAACACAGAGGTTCATCACTGAAGTGCATACTGCATTGCTGTAGGTACACCGAGGTACATCTCTGAAGTGCATGCTGCATTGCTGACGGGACACAGAGATTAATCACTGAAGTGCATATTGCATTGCTGGAGGGACACATATTGATCACTGAAGTGCATACTGCATTGCTGGAGGGACACTGAGATTCATCACTGAAGTGCATACTGAATTGCTGATGGTACACAGAGGTACATCACTGAAGTGCATGCTGGATTGCTGGATGGACAAAGAGGTTCATCACTGAAGTGCATACTGCATTACTGGCGGGACACATAGGTTCACCACTGAAGTGCATGCTGCATTGCTGAAAGGACACAGAGATTCATTGCTGGAGGGACACAGAGATTCATCACTGAAGTGCATGCTGTATTGCTGAAGGGACACAGAGATTCATCACTGAAGTGCATACTGCAATGCTGAAGGGACACAGATTCATCACTGAAGTGCATACTGCATTGCTGGAGGGACACAGATTCATCACTGAAGTGCATACTACATTGTTGGAGGTACACAGAGGTACATCACTGAAGTGCATACTGCAGTGCTGTAGGGACACAGAGGTACATCACTGAAGTGCAAGCTGCATTGCTGGAGGGACACAGAGGTACATCACTGAAGTGCATGCTGCATTGCTGAAGGGACACAGAGATTCATTGGTGGAGGTACACAGAGATTCATCACTGAAGTGCATGCTGCATTGCTGAAGGGACACAGAGGTTCATCTTTGAAGTGCATGCTGCATTGCCGAAATGACACAGAGATTCATCACTGAAGTGCATATTGCATTGCTGGAGGGACACAGAGGTTTATCACTGAAGTGCATGCTGCATTGCTGAAGGGACACAGAGATTCATTGCTGGAGGGACACAGAGATTCATCACTGAAGTGCAAGCTGCATTGCTGGAGGGACACAGAGGTACATCACTGAAGTGCATGCTGCATTGCTGAAGGGACACAGAGATTCATTGGTGGAGGTACACAGAGATTCATCACTGAGGTGCATGCTGCATTGTTGAAGGGACACAGAGGTTCATCATTGAAGTGCATGCTGCATTGCCGAAATGACACAGAGATTCATCACTGAAGTGCATATTGCATTGCTGGAGGGACACAGAGGTTCATCACTGAAGTGCATGCTGCATTGCTGAAAGGACACAGAGATTCATTGCTGGAGGGACACAGAGATTCATCACTGAAGTGCATGCTGTATTGCTGAAGGGACACAGAGATTCATCACTGAAGTGCATACTGCATTGCTGGAGGAAACAGATTCATCACTGAAGTGCATACTGCATTGCTGTAGGTACACCGAGGTACATCACTGAAGTGCATGCTGCATTGCTGATGGGACACTGAGATTCATCACTGAAGTGCATACTGAATTGCTGGAGGTACACAGAGGTTCATCACTGAAGTGCATATTGCATTGCAGGAGGGACACATAGATTCATCACTGAAGAGCATACTGCAATGCTGAAGGGACACAGATTCATCACTGAAGTGCATACTGCATTGCTGGAGGGACACAGATTCATCACTGAAGTGCATACTGCATTGTTGGAGGTACACAGAGGTACATCACTGAAGTGCATACTGCAGTGCTGTAGGGACACAGAGGTACATCACTGAAGTGCAAGCTGCATTGCTGGAGGGACACAGAGGTACATCACTGAAGTGCATGCTGCATTGCTGAAGGGACACAGAGATTCATTGGTGGAGGTACACAGAGATTCATCACTGAAGTGCATGCTGCATTGCTGAAGGGACACAGAGGTTCATCATTGAAGTGCATGCTGCATTGCCGAAATGACACAGAGATTCATCACTGAAGTGCATATTGCATTGCTGGAGAGACACAGAGGTTCATCACTGAAGTGCATGCTGCATTGCTGAAGGGACAGAGAGGTTCATCACTGAAGTGCATGCTGCATTGCTGAAGGGACATAGAGCTTCATTGGTGGAGGGACACAGAGATTCATCACTGAAGTCAATTGCTGGAGGGACACAGATTCATCACTGAAGTGCATGCTGCATTGCTGAAGGGACACAGAGGTTCATCACTGAAGTGCATACCACATTGCTGAAGGGACAGAGAGGGTCATCACTGAAGTGCATGCTGCATTGCTGAAGGGACACAGAGATTCATCACTGACGTGCATGCTGCATTGCTGGAGGGACACAGAGGTTCATCACTGAAGTGCATGCTGCATTGCTGAAGGGAAACAGAGATTCATTGGTGGAGGTACACATAGATTCATCACTGAAGTGCATGCTGCATTGCTGAAGGGACACAGAAGTTCATCATTGAAGTGCATACTGCATTGCTGGAAGGACACAGATTCATCACTGAAGTGCATACTGCATTGTTGGAGGTACACAGAGGTACATCACTGAAGTGCATACTGCAGTGCTGTAGGGACACAGAGGTACATCACTGAAGTGCAAGCTGCATTGCTGGAGGCACACAGAGGTACATCACTGAAGTGCATGCTGCATTGCTGAAGGGACACAGAGATTCATTGGTGGAGGTACACAGAGATTCATCACTGAAGTGCATGCTGCATTGCTGAAGGGACACAGAGGTTCATCATTGAAGTGCATGCTGAATTGCCGAAATGACACAGAGATTCATCACTGAAGTGCATATTGCATTGCTGGAGAGACACAGAGGTTCATCACTGAAGTGCATGCTGCATTGCTGAAGGGACAGAGAGGTTCATCACTGAAGTGCATGCTGCATTGCTGAAGGGACATAGAGCTTCATTGGTGGAGGGACACAGAGATTCATCACTGAAGTCAATTGCTGGAGGGACACAGATTCATCACTGAAGTGCATGCTGCATTGCTGAAGGGACACAGAGGTTCATCACTGAAGTGCATACCACATTGCTGAAGGGACAGAGAGGGTCATCACTGAAGTGCATGCTGCATTGCTGAAGGGACACAGAGATTCATCACTGACGTGCATGCTGCATTGCTGGAGGGACACAGAGGTTCATCACTGAAGTGCATGCTGCATTGCTGAAGGGAAACAGAGATTCATTGGTGGAGGTACACATAGATTCATCACTGAAGTGCATGCTGCATTGCTGAAGGGACACAGAAGTTCATCATTGAAGTGCATACTGCATTGCTGGAGGGACACAAAGGTTCATCACAGAAGTGCATACTGCATTTCTGGAGGGACACAGAGCTTCATCACTGAAGTGCATACTGCATTCCTGAAGGGACACAGAGGTTCATCACTGAATGCATGCTGCATTGCTGAAGGGCCACAGAGATTCATTGCTGGAGGGATACAGAGATTCATCAGTGAGGTGCATGCTGCATTGCTGAAGGGACACAGAGCTTCATCACCAAAGTGCATGCTGGATTGCTGGATGGACAAAGAGGTTCATCACTGAAGTGCATACTGCATTGCTGGCCGGACACATAGGTTCACCACTGAAGTGCATGCTGCATTGCTGAAAGGATACAGAGATTCATTGCTGGAGGGACACAGAGATTCATCACTGAAGTGCATGCTGTATTGCTGAAGGGACACAGAGGTTCATCACTGGAGTGCATGCTGCATTGCTGAAGGGACACAGAGATTCATCACTGAAGTGCATACTGCATATCTGGAGGGAAACAGATTCATCACTGAAGTGCATACTGCATTGCTGTAGGTACACTGAGGTACATCACTGAAGTGCATGCTGCATTGCTGATGGGACACAGCGATTCAACACTGAAGTGCATACTGCATTGCTGGAGAGACACAGATTGATCACTGAAGTGCATACTGCATTGCTGGAGGGACACTGAGATACATCACTGAAGTGCATACTGAATTGCTGGAGGTACACAGAGGTTCATCACTGAAGTGCATATTGCATTGCTGGAGGGACACAGAGATTCATCACTGAAGTGCATACTGCATTGCTGAAGGGACACAGATTCATCACTGAAGTGCATACTGCACTGCTGGAGGGACACAGAGATTCATCAGTGAGGTGCATGCTGCATTGCTGAAGGGACACAGAGGTTCATCACCGAAGTGCATGCTGGATTGCTGGATGGACAAAGAGGTTCATCACTGATGTGCATACTGCATTGCTGGCGGGACACATAGGTTCAGCACTGAAGTGCATGCTGCATTGCTGAAGGGACACAGAGGTTCATCTTTGAAGTGCATTCTGCATTGCCGAAATGACACAGAGATTCATCACTGAAGTGCATATTGCATTGCTGGAGGGACACAGAGGTTTATTACTGAAGTGCATGCTGCATTGCTGAAGGGACACAGAGATTCATTGCTGGAGGGACACAGAGATTCATCACTGAAGTGCAAGCTGCATTGCTGGAGGGACACAGAGGTACATCACTGAAGTGCATGCTGCATTGCTGAAGGGACACAGAGATTCATTGGTGGAGGTACACAGAGATTCATCACTGAGGTGCATGCTGCATTGCTGAAGGGACACAGAGGTTCATCATTGAAGTGCATGCTGCATTGCCGAAATGACACAGAGATTCATCACTGAAGTGCATATTGCATTGCTGGAGGGACACAGAGGTTCATCACTGAAGTGCATGCTGCATTGCTGAAAGGACACAGAGATTCATTGCTGGAGGGACACAGAGATTCATCACTGAAGTGCATGCTGTATTGCTGAAGGGACACAGAGATTCATCACTGAAGTGCATACTGCATTGCTGGAGGAAACAGATTCATCACTGAAGTGCATACTGCATTGCTGTAGGTACACCGAGGTACATCACTGAAGTGCATGCTGCATTGCTGATGGGACACAGAGATTCATCACTGAAGTGCATACTGCCTTGCTGGAGGGACACAGATTGATCACTGAAGTGCATACTGCATTGCTGGAGGGACACTGAGATTCATCACTGAAGTGCATACTGAATTGCTGGAGGTACACAGAGGTTCATCACTGAAGTGCATATTGCATTGCAGGAGGGACACATAGATTCATCACTGAAGTGCATACTGCAATGCTGAAGGGACACAGATTCATCACTGAAGTGCATACTGCATTGCTGGAGGGACACAGATTCATCACTGAAGTGCATACTGCATTGTTGGAGGTACACAGAGGTACATCACTGAAGTGCATACTGCAGTGCTGTAGGGACACAGAGGTACATCACTGAAGTGCAAGCTGCATTGCTGGAGGGACACAGAGGTACATCACTGAAGGGCATGCTGCATTGCTGAAGGGACACAGAGATTTATTGGTGGAGGTACACAGAGATTCATCACTGAAGTGCATGCTGCATTGCTGAAGGGACACAGAGGTTCATCATTGAAGTGCATGCTGCATTGCCGAAATGACACAGAGATTCATCACTGAAGTGCATATTGCATTGCTGGAGAGACACAGAGGTTCATCACTGAAGTGCATGCTGCATTGCTGAAGGGACACAGAGATTCATTGCTGGAGGGACACAGAGATTCATCACTGAAGTGCATGATGCATTGCTGAAGGGACACAGAGGTTCATCACTGAAGCGCACCTCATGTATATCCACGATTTTTTGTTGGATTGTGTCGGAAGCGGCCTCTGGAGAAACGAGACTAGCGTGTGAGGTGCGGCTTGACACGGGACGTAACTAGTACGCGCCGGTAGGTCCTTTCCTCTAGCACGGGACCCGGAAGAGCGGAAGAGCGCGAGGCGAGCCGAGCGATCGGAAGCAGGCCCCGCGTGTGTAAGGGCCTAGGTGCTGGCTGGCGTCAACAGGATCCCGGTTCCCCCCCCCCCCCTGGTGTGGCACGGTGGCACAGTGGTGCACTGGGAAGGTGAGACAGCAGCGCACGGAAAGCAGTGCCCCCCCCCCAGTAGTCATCACATCTGTGCGGTGACAGCCTCCGTGTGCACCAGAGAAGCCAGAGTATCCGGAGGGGTCGGGACGGAGGCTCCACGGCGGCGCCTCGTCTGAGGAGAAGTAAGTGGAGGGGCTAAGGGAGCCACAGGTTCTGGCTGTGCCCTTGGGTCTAGCCAAGACTGGACCGGGATTAATCCCTGTGTGTTAAGTGTCCAGGGTGTGTGCTCACTTTCTATCTTAGTGTGGCACTGGTTACCCTGTTCTGCTCACTGACTTACAGTCACACGGTGGGTATAACGGAGGAGGCGAAGGGTTGCTAAAGGAGCCCTGAAACCCTTAAACCCCACCTTGGATAGTAAGGCGGCTCCAGGGTAGTGATGCAGCGGGGGAAGAGAGCCCTGCATTCTATATACAATCTGAGGACCAAGAAGCCACAAGCTCCGAAAGAGCAAAAGGAGCCTAACAGAAAGGGGAATAAACGTAGGAATAACGCCAAACACGATCTCCCCGTATTACAAGGTGCCATTACAAAGTTTTTTCCGGTGAACCCTCCTCCCGAGATTAACTCCACCATAATTGACGAAGGGCCAGCACAAGTGCCCAGGGACTATCAATCTGTCAATTCGTCCAACTATGAGGACATCGACAATAATTCCCTTCTGGACCTATGTCTCTCAATAAAGAGAGGACTGCAACCTTATACCCCCCAACCCACTGTAAATGGCCTACCGATCCAGAATGACAACAATCTAAATGATGTAGTGGAGGAGCATAGTGCGGCAGGATACCGCGAGCGTCTCTCTGCATCTCCAAATCTGGTAATGGTTTCGATGGAGGACGAGCCAGAACACGAGATAAATGGGGGCACGGGATCAGTAGCCAGCTCTGGCTCCACCCAACTGGCAGAGTTACAAACATCAGTCGGAGCCTTACAATTTGCTTTAAAAATACTGCTACAGATGACAGGGCGTATTTTGGCAAATACCAATGCCATTTCATTAGCATTGGATACGAAGAACATACTGCAAGAGGAGATGGAAGAAAATCTATCAGATGTCCTCCTAATTGCCAAAGAGATGGAAGATAAGGCAGCAGAGAGGGAGGAGAGCGGGGCTCAAGAGGCACGGGAGTCGAACACCTCGATTGTAGAGGCTCCTATTGAGGAAGAAGACCTTGAGTTGAATCTCAGCCCTCGGGGCCCCGGCACACGGAAGCAGAGGAGACGGGCGAGGAAGGCTCTTAAAAATATGCCTTTAAAAACAGGCCCCCCACTGCCCTCTATTGGAAGTGGCCCAGCTATCGAAACTCGATCAAAAAAAGCCCGGAAAAGGATGAAGAGAGCTGCAGCCCGGGTGGCAGGAAAAAAAGGCCCCCTAATAGGATGGCTGACGCCTAAAGAAAAGGATAGCGAGGTGGACCTGGACTCCAGTAAGGGGGAGGTTTTGGAATCTGAGTGTGAATTAAGTCTGCTTATCCCGGCAGAGCCTGTACATGATGGACACTCATTGAGTGAACTGGCGGAGCCGTCACCATCAGAGAAAACGAAGGATGCTCATGAAAATTATACTAACCGTATCTGTGTTATAAAGAACCTATATGCCAGGGATAACCACTCCTGGCTGGCACGCTCAGAGCTACTGACCAGGCTCTACCATATCCCGCAACTTCGTGTGCTAAAATCAGATGACTTTCTGTTTCTTGAGCCACTATCGGGGCCCAACCCGAATGTATCAGCGCTACACTGCGTGTTCTTGAACACAGCACAATTACTGAGAGACCATAAAGAAGAGCTGAGAGCTGTAGACATCGCCATTGATGTGGATTTGCAAGAAATGGACCCCTCAATAATTACCGAGGGTCCAGAGTTTACACCGAACCTGGAAATGGAAAACAAGCCAGTTTTAGGGGAGAATCCCCTACTGTGTGAAGTGCAACAGGCAATCAAATCCCTACTGGAGTCCCTTCCCCAGCTGATACAGAAGCGTTGAAGTTTAACATTACTATCCTGGAATTGCAGAGGCTTCTCACATCTTCTGAGAGAGGAGGGCTCTGCTGATCTATTATTCCAGCAGAACTGTATTTGCCTACAAGAGACATGGGCACTGGACCCTCTTTATATGGATGGCTATGTTGTTCACCAGGCTCCGGCACGACGCGGCACTTTAGGACGACCATTTGGCGGCCTGATTACGGGGGTTGTTAACTCTCTGTGGTCGCGCAAAATTCAATGTGGAGCTGAGGACCAACTACTGGCAGTGGAAGTTGCTTACCCTATAGACCTGGGAAGCACTAAGTTTCTTCTTGTGAATCTTTACAACCCCCCTGGAGCAATTGTAAGAGACTCTCTCCAAGAGGCCCTACAGAATTTATTATCTTCCTGGTCACTGGGACCCAGTAATACTGCAGTGGTGGTAGTCGGAGATTTTAATTGTCATATGATCGACGAAACTTCTATATCGCCCAACCCGCGCCTCAGTACCAGTTGTACGATGACACACAATAAGAGAGAGAAGGAAGGACTGGGGTGGATGCAATTGTTTAAATCTTGGGATATGGCAATGATCAACGGCCGCACCCTGGGAGATAGGCCGGGGAAGTATACCTGGTCTAATGGATCGTCTCGGAGCACATTGGATTATATATTCATGTGCCCCCTGATGCAGACTAGAGTGGAGGACTTGTGGGTAAAGACCAACAGCTGGAGTGACCATGCGGCAGTAATATGCTCAATCCTGACCTTAATTCCTGACACTCCGAAGTTGAACATAGGAAATATTTCAACTAATTGCGCAGGAACTAGAATAGTTTGGTCAGAGAAGAATGTTAGAGCTGCCGCAGAGGCTCTTAAGCGGGTCACAGAAGAGGGTGGGAATGACTTCCTGGCCAAGACTGCTAATGAAATAGAAGAGTGGATACTGGGATTCTCAGGTTCCCACGCAGCTATTAAAAAGGGATATCTCGTGAAAGAAGGATCCGCTCCTCGTCGATATAACGGGCAAATCCGGGACGCCAAGAGAGGACTCAGAAAAGGGATACGTAGCCTAAAATGCCTGAATCTCACAGGAGCGTTATATCTTGAAAAATTAAGATCGATTAAAAACTGTTATAGAGCAGAGGTGAAGAATATCAAGAGATCTGAGAAGAACATTTGTCACCAGCGTCTTGTTAAAACCATCTGCTCTAAAAATTCGCGGAGCATTTGGGCACTCTTAAATGAGAATAGAACCAAGGGCAAAGGCAGCATAGTCAATCCTATCAATGAGAAAATCTGGGAACTATTCCTCCTGAAGCGCAATATGGAAGAAGATGGATCTACAAGCTGTCCCATGGGGAAGCCCCCTATTCTACAACCTTTTGATGTTTCCCCGGGAGCTATACTGAACAAAATTGATACCCTTAAGTCATCAAGAGCCCCTGGCCCCAATGGACTTGCTAATGTGGTGATAAAAAGCAACCCGCCCTACTGGGCAGAATTGCTTTCCATATTGTTCAATAAGGTCTTTGCATCGGGGGAAATCCCTCGTACCTGGCAAACTGCTATTTTGATCCCGATATTTAAAAAGGGTAATCGCACTGATCCAAATAATTATAGACTTCTATCTATGTTGGATGTCACTGGGAAACTCTTTGCCTCACTTCTGCTTAGTGAAATGCAAAAATGGGTGAATGACAAGCAAATACTCAGTACATTCCAGTGCGGTTTTAGACGAGACTTTTCAACAACGCACAACCTCCTTGTAATGGATGTTCTGCGTACGAGGGCACTTAGCAGGGATCAGCCCCCTCTGTATGCACTATTTATTGACTTTAAGGCGGCATTTGACTCGATCCCAAGAGCAAGGCTGTGGAACAAGCTTGAAGCTTTGGGGTGCCCCTCTGGCTTGCTGTATTACCTCAGACTGTTGCACTGCGATACCTCAGTACGCCTACGTTTAAATCAGGAGGGCCAATCGACTCAAAATGTACCACAAAATAGAGGGGTTAAGCAGGGCTGTGTCACAGCGCCCCTCATTTATAACCTGTATGTTCACGACATACCGGCGACTCTAGCGGAGGTTAATAACTGTCCTCCTAAAATAGGGGACATGTTATGCGAGGTCCTGGCGTATGCAGACGACCTAGTAGTCCTTGATAATACCATCGGCGGCCTCAGGCGTTCTGCCCATGCCCTCTGGGAATATGCAAAGATTAATGGCTTGACTATTAACCTAGAGAAAACTAATGTCCTGCGATTCACTAGGAAAAGGGTGACCCGTGTGAACTTAACAGTATTTAAACACACAATTTTGTATGTTCCGTCCTATCGCTATTTAGGAGTGGAAATAGAGCCCTTAGGTGATTATGCACTATGTAAACAGGGCCGTATCAGCAGGGCCCTCCAAGTGATCTCACTTATTGCATCTTTCACTAACAAACAAGGAGGCTTTACTCTGTGGGGAACACGTCACCTCTACATACAAGTGTTTGCACCAATGGTCATCTATGGATTAGAATCTCTGCTGACGATGAACCTGGCTTGGCTCCAAGTGCTAGAGGGAAAGTTTTGGCGACGCATTTTAGGGCTCCCCCCGGGGGTACCGATGGCCTTGATAAGATTAGAACTGGGCCTGCCCTCATTGAAGGCCATGGTATTAAAAAGAAGAACTGGGTTCTATCTGAAAATGACAAGTGGAACGGCCAATCCCCTCTTAGCAGTCTTACACCAGGAATTCAGTAAAAAACATACTTCCTCCCTTCTGTATAAAGACATGGGAAAATTCCTGGACGATATAGGTTGGAAACATAAAGGGACTACGGTGACCAAGGAAATGCTAAATGCCTTGGGGAAAAAGGTGGACCTATGGGACTGGCTGGAGAACTTCGCCCACCTGGACACTCTGAAATCTTACCGTTGTGTGAACTACAGAACATTCAAGTTCATGAAACCGCAAGACTACCTTTTACTCTGTCCCACTAGAAGACTCCGCCGATTTATTATCCTGTTCCGACTAGGTCAACTACCTACCCTGGCGATTACAGGAGCCAGGGAAAACATTCCTACTGCAGAGCGAATTTGCCGCTTGTGCAAATCTCCCTTGTGTCCTGAAACAGCCAGACATGTTCTAACTCAATGCACGGCACTTAAGAACTCTATTGTCAAGTTTCTGGCTGAATTCGTGCATGATCTTAGCACCATATCTAAATTTTCATTCTGGCTATATTGTATTAATACTTCCAACATGCACCTATTTATAGCCCTCTATAACGTCTGGCAACAGATAGAACGTGGATTAGGAAATTTAGCTCACTCTATTACTAATTATCATAAAGTGGCATAGGCACTTTTGGCAACTGGTGAAAGCAGTTGAAAACATCAGTAAAGAAGGAATTTAGTCTCTTCGAGCTTCTTTTGAATTTAGATTGTGTATTCTGTATTAGAACCCATTTTAGTGATTAAGGCTCGAGGACCTGACGATTTTATTTTATCAGATGTATTTTATGTATGATTCTAGGAGTTTAACTTTTTTTGACTTTTGATATATGTGTAAAGTTTGAATTTATTTTCTTACTATATCACATTAAAGTATTATTATTATTAAAAAAAAGAAGTGCATATCACATTGCTGAAGGGACAGAGAGGTTCATCACTGAAGTGCATGCTGCATTGCTGAAGGGACATAGAGCTTCATTGGTGGAGGGACACAGAGATTCATCACTGAAGTGAATTGCTGGAGGGACACAGATTCATCACTGAAGTGCATGCTGCATTGCTGAAGGGACACAGAGGTTCATCACTGAAGTGCATACCACATTGCTGAAGGGACAGAGAGGTTCATCACTGAAGTGCATGCTGCATTGCTGAAGGGACACAGAGATTCATCACTGACGTGCATGCTGCATTGCTGTAGGGACACAGAGGTTCATCACTGAAGTACATGCTGCATTGCTGAAGGGAAACAGAGATTCATTGGTGGAGGTACACATAGATTCATCACTGAAGTGCATGCTGCATTGCTGAAGGGACACAGAAGTTCATCATTGAAGTGCGTACTGCATTGCTGGACGGACACAAAGGTTCATCACAGAAGTGCATACTGCATTTCTGGAGGGACACAGAGCTTCATCACTGAAGTGCATACTGCATTCCTGAAGGGACACAGAGGTTCATCACTGAAGCATGCTGCATTGCTGAAGGGCCACAGAGATTCATTGCTGGAGGGATACAGAGATTCATCAGTGAGGTGCATGCTGCATTGCTGAAGGGACACAGAGCTTCATCACCGAAGTGCATGCTGGATTGTTGGATGGACAAAGAGGTTCATCACTGAAGTGCATACTGCATTGCTCGCCGGACACATAGGTTCACCACTGAAGTGCATGCTGCATTGCTGAAAGGACACAGAGATTCATTGCTGGAGGGACACAGAGATTCATCACTGAAGTGCATGCTGTATTGCTGAGGGACACAGAGGTTCATCACTGGAGTGCATGCTGCATTGCGGAAGGGACACAGAGATTCATCACTGAAGTGCATACTGCATATCTGGAGGGAAACAGATTCATTACTGAAGTGCATACTGCATTGCTGTAGGTACACTGAGGTACATCACTGAAGTGCATGCTGCATTGCTGACGGGACACAGCGATTCAACACTGAAGTGCATACTGCATTGCTGGAGAGACACAGATTGATCACTGAAGTGCATACTGCATTGCTGGAGGGACACTGAGATACATCACTGAAGTGCATACTGAATTGCTGGAGGTACACAGAGGTTCATCACTGAAGTGCATATTGCATTGCTGGAGGGACACAGAGATTCATCACTGAAGTGCATACTGCATTGCTGAAGGGACACAGATTCATCACTGAAGTGCATACTGCACTGCTGGAGGGACACAGAGATTCATCAGTGAGGTGCATGCTGCATTGCTGAAGGGACACAGAGGTTCATCACTGAAGTGCATGCTGGATTGCTGGATGGACAAAGAGGTTCATCACTGAAGTGCATACTGCATTGCTGGCGGGACACATAGGTTCACCACTGAAGTGCATGCTGCATTGCGGAAAGGACACAGAGATTCATTGCAGGAGGGACACAGAGATTCATCACTGAAGTGCATGTTGTATTGCTGAAGGGACACAGAGGTTCATCACTGAAGTGCACACTGCATTGCTGAAGGGACACAGAGATTCATCACTGAAGTGCATACTGCATTGCTGGAGGGAAACAGATTCATCACTGAAGTGCATACTGCATTGCTGTAGGTACACCGAGGTACATCACTGAAGTGCATGCTGCATTGCTGACGGGACACAGAGATTCAACACTGAAGTGCATACTGCATTGCTGGAGGGACACAGATTGATTACTGAAGTGCATACTGCATTGCTGGAGGGACACTGAGATTCATCACTGAAGTGCATACTGAATTGCTGGAGGTACACAGAGGTTCATCGCTGAAGTGCATATTTGATTGCTGGAGGGGCACAGATATTCATCACTGAAGTGCATACTGCATTGCTGAAGGGACACAGATTCATCACTGAAGTGCATACTGCATTGCTGGAGGGACACAGATTCATCACTGAAGTGCATACTGCATTGTTGGAGGTACACAGAGGTACATCACTGAAATGCATGCTGCATTGCTGAAGGGACACAGAGATTCATCACTGAAGTGCATACTGCAGTGCTGTAGGGACACTGAGATTCATCACTGAAGTGCATACTGAATTGCTGGAGGTACAAAGAGGTTCATCACTGAAGTGCATATTGCATTGCAGGAGGGACACATAGATTCATCACTGAAGTGCATACTGCAATGCTGAAGGGACACAGATTCATCACTGAAGTGCATACTGCATTGCTGGAGGGACACAGATTCATCACTGAAGTGCATACTGCATTGTTGGAGGTACACAGAGGTACATCACTGAAGTGCATACTGCAGTGCTGTAGGGGCACAGAGGTACATCACTGAAGTGCAAGCTGCATTGCTGGAGGGACACAGAGGTACATCACTGAAGTGCATGCTGCATTGCTGAAGGGACACAGAGATTCATTGGTGGAGGTACACAGAGATTCATCACTGAAGTGCATGCTGCATTGCTGAAGGGACACAGAGGTTCATCATTGAAGTGCATGCTGCATTGCCGAAATGACACAGAGATTCATCACTGAAGTGCATATTGCATTGCTGGAGGGACACAGAGGTTCATCACTGAAGTGCATGCTGCATTGCTGAAGGGACACAGAGATTCATTGCTGGAGGGACACAGAGATTCATCACTGAAGTGCATGATGCATTGCTGAAGGGACACAGAGGTTCATCACTGAAGTGCATATCACATTGCTGAAGGGACAGAGAGGTTCATCACTGAAGTGCATGCTGCATTGCTGAAGGGACATAGAGCTTCATTGGTGGAGGGACACAGAGATTCATCACTGAAGTGAATTGCTGGAGGGACACAGATTCATCACTGAAGTGCATGCTGCATTGCTGAAGGGACACAGAGGTTCATCACTGAACTGCATACCACATTGCTGAAGGGACAGAGAGGTTCATCACTGAAGTGCATGCTGCATTGCTGAAGGGACACAGAGATTCATCACTGACGTGCATGCTGCATTGCTGGAGGGACACAGAGGTTCATCACTGAAGTGCATGCTGCATTGCTGAAGGGAAACAGAGATTCATTGGTGGAGGTACACATAGATTCATCACTGAAGTGCATGCTGCATTGCTGAAGGGACACAGAAGTTCATCATTGAAGTGCATACTGCATTGCTGGAGGACACAAAGGTTCATCACAGAAGTGCATACTGCATTTCTGGAGGGACACAGAGCTTCATCACTGAAGTGCATACTGCATTCCTGAAGGGACACAGAGGTTCATCACTGAATGCATGCTGCATTGCTGAAGGGCCACAGAGATTCATTGCTGGAGGGATACAGAGATTCATCAGTGAGGTGCATGCTGCATTGCTGAAGGGACACAGAGCTTCATCACCGAAGTGCATGCTGGATTGCTGGTTGGACAAAGAGGTTCATCACTGAAGTGCATACTGCATTGCTGGCCGGACACATAGGTTCACCACTGAAGTGCATGCTGCATTGCTGAAAGGACACAGAGATTCATTGCTGGAGGGACACAGAGATTCATCACTGAAGTGCATGCTGTATTGCTGAAGGGACACAGAGGTTCATCACTGGAGTGCATGCTGCATTGCTGAAGGGACACAGAGATTCATCACTGAAGTGCATACTGCATATCTGGAGGGAAACAGATTCATCACTGAAGTGCATACTGCATTGCTGTAGGTACACTGAGGTACATCACTGAAGTGCATGCTGCATTGCTGACGGGACACAGCGATTCAACACTGAAGTGCATACTGCATTGCTGGAGAGACACAGATTGATCACTGAAGTGCATACTGCATTGCTGGAGGGACACTGAGATACATCACTGAAGTGCATACTGAATTGCTGGAGGTACACAGAGGTTCATCACTGAAGTGCATATTGCATTGCTGGAGGGACACAGAGATTCATCACTGAAGTGCATACTGCATTGCTGAAGGGACACAGATTCATCACTGAAGTGCATACTGCACTGCTGGAGGGCACAGAGATTCATCAGTGAGGTGCATGCTGCATTGCTGAAGGGACACAGAGGTTCATCACCGAAGTGCATGTTGTATTGCTGAAGGGACACAGAGGTTCATCACTGAAGTGCACACTGCATTGCTGAAGGGACACAGAGATTCATCACTGAAGTGCATACTGCATTGCTGGAGGGAAACAGATTCATCACTGAAGTGCATACTGCATTGCTGTAGGTACACCGAGGTACATCACTGAAGTGCATGCTGCATTGCTGACGGGACACAGAGATTCAACACTGAAGTGCATACTGCATTGCTGGAGGGACACAGATTGATTACTGAAGTGCATACTGCATTGCTGGAGGGACACTGAGATTCATCACTGAAGTGCATACTGAATTGCTGGAGGTACACATAGGTTCATCACTGAAGTGCATGTTGTATTGCTGAAGGGACACAAAGGTTCATCACTGAAGTGCACACTGCATTGCTGAAGGGACACAGAGATTCATCACTGAAGTGCATACTGCATTGCTGGAGGGAAACAGATTCATCACTGAAGTGCATACTGCTTTGCTGTAGGTACACCGAGGTACATCACTGAAGTGCATGCTGCATTGCTGACGGGACACAGAGATTCAACACTGAAGTGCATACTGCATTGCTGGAGGGACACAGATTGATTACTGAAGTGCATACTGCATTGCTGGAGGGACACAGATATTCATCACTGAAGTGCATACTGCATTGCTGAAGGGACACAGATTCATCACTGAAGTGCATACTGCATTGCTGGAGGGACACAGATTCATCACTGAAGTGCATACTGCATTGTTGGAGGTACACAGAGGTACATCACTGAAGTGCATGCTGCATTGCTGAAGGGACACAGAGATTCATCACTGAAGTGCATACTGCAGTGCTGTAGGGGCACTGAGATTCATCACTGAAGTGCATACTGAATTGCTGGAGGTACACAGAGGTTCATCACTGAAGTGCATATTGCATTGCAGGAGGGACACATAGATTCATCACTGAAGTGCATACTGCAATGCTGAAGGGACACAGATTCATCACTGAAGTGCATACTGCATTTCTGGAGGGACACAGATTCATCACTGAAGTGCATACTGCATTGTTGGAGGTACACAGAGGTACATCACTGAAGTGCATACTGCAGAGCTGTAGGGACACAGAGGTACATCACTGAAGTGCAAGCTGCATTGCTGGAGGGACACAGAGGTACATCACTGAAGTGCATGCTGCATTGCTGAAGGGACACAGAGATTCATTGGTGGAGGTACACAGAGATTCATCACTGAAGTGCATGCTGCATTGCTGAAGGGACACAGAGGTTCATCATTGAAGTGCATGCTGCATTGCCGAAATGACACAGAGATTCATCACTGAAGTGCATATTGCATTGCTGGAGGGACACAGAGGTTCATCACTGAAGTGCATATTGCATTGCTGGAGGGACACAGAGGTTCATCACTGAAGTGCATGCTGCATTGCTGAAGGGACACAGAGATTCATTGCTGGAGGGACACAGAGATTCATCACTTAAGTGCATGATGCATTGCTGAAGGGACACAGAGGTTCATCACTGAAGTGCATATCACATTGCTGAAGGGACAGAGAGGTTCATCACTGAAGTGCATGCTGCATTTCTGAAGGGACATAGAGCTTCATTGGTGGAGGGACACAGAGATTCATCACTGAAGTGAATTGCTGGAGGGACACAGATTCATCACTGAAGTGCATGCTGCATTGCTGAAGGGACACAGAGGTTCATCACTGAAGTGCATACCACATTGCTGAAGGGACAGAGAGGTTCATCACTGAAGTGCATGCTGCATTGCTGAAGGGACACAGAGATTCATCACTGACGTGCATGCTGCATTGCTGGAGGGACACAGAGGTTCATCACTGAAGTGCATGCTGCATTGCTGAAGGGAAACAGAGATTCATTGGTGGAGGTACACATAGATTCATCACTGAAGTGCATGCTGCATTGCTGAAGGGACACAGAAGTTCATCATTGAAGTGCATACTGCATTGCTGGAGGGACACAAAGGTTCATCACAGAAGTGCATACTGCATTTCTGGAGGGACACAGAGCTTCATCACTGAAGTGCATACTGCATTCCTGAAGGGACACAGAGGTTCATCACTGAAGTGCATGCTGCATTGCTGAAGGGACATAGAGCTTCATTGGTGGAGGGACACAGAGATTCATCACTGAAGTGAATTGCTGGAGGGACACAGATTCATCACTGAAGTGCATGCTGCATTGCTGAAGGGACACAGAGGTTCATCACTGAACTGCATACCACATTGCTGAAGGGACAGAGAGGTTCATCACTGAAGTGCATGCTGCATTGCTGAAGGGACACAGAGATTCATCACTGACGTGCATGCTGCATTGCTGGAGGGACACAGAGGTTCATCACTGAAGTGCATGCTGCATTGCTGAAGGGAAACAGAGATTCATTGGTGGAGGTACACATAGATTCATCACTGAAGTGCATGCTGCATTGCTGAAGGGACACAGAAGTTCATCATTGAAGTGCATACTGCATTGCTGGAGGGACACAAAGGTTCATCACAGAAGTGCATACTGCATTTCTGGAGGGACACAGAGCTTCATCACTGAAGTGCATACTGCATTCCTGAAGGGACACAGAGGTTCATCACTGAATGCATGCTGCATTGCTGAAGGGCCACAGAGATTCATTGCTGGAGGGATACAGAGATTCATCAGTGAGGTGCATGCTGCATTGCTGAAGGGACACAGAGCTTCATCACCGAAGTGCATGCTGGATTGCTGGTTGGACAAAGAGGTTCATCACTGAAGTGCATACTGCATTGCTGGCCGGACACATAGGTTCACCACTGAAGTGCATGCTGCATTGCTGAAAGGACACAGAGATTCATTGCTGGAGGGACACAGAGATTCATCACTGAAGTGCATGCTGTATTGCTGAAGGGACACAGAGGTTCATCACTGGAGTGCATGCTGCATTGCTGAAGGGACACAGAGATTCATCACTGAAGTGCATACTGCATATCTGGAGGGAAACAGATTCATCACTGAAGTGCATACTGCATTGCTGTAGGTACACTGAGGTACATCACTGAAGTGCATGCTGCATTGCTGACGGGACACAGCGATTCAACACTGAAGTGCATACTGCATTGCTGGAGAGACACAGATTGATCACTGAAGTGCATACTGCATTGCTGGAGGGACACTGAGATACATCACTGAAGTGCATACTGAATTGCTGGAGGTACACAGAGGTTCATCACTGAAGTGCATATTGCATTGCTGGAGGGACACAGAGATTCATCACTGAAGTGCATACTGCATTGCTGAAGGGACACAGATTCATCACTGAAGTGCATACTGCACTGCTGGAGGGCACAGAGATTCATCAGTGAGGTGCATGCTGCATTGCTGAAGGGACACAGAGGTTCATCACCGAAGTGCATGTTGTATTGCTGAAGGGACACAGAGGTTCATCACTGAAGTGCACACTGCATTGCTGAAGGGACACAGAGATTCATCACTGAAGTGCATACTGCATTGCTGGAGGGAAACAGATTCATCACTGAAGTGCATACTGCATTGCTGTAGGTACACCGAGGTACATCACTGAAGTGCATGCTGCATTGCTGACGGGACACAGAGATTCAACACTGAAGTGCATACTGCATTGCTGGAGGGACACAGATTGATTACTGAAGTGCATACTGCATTGCTGGAGGGACACTGAGATTCATCACTGAAGTGCATACTGAATTGCTGGAGGTACACATAGGTTCATCACTGAAGTGCATGTTGTATTGCTGAAGGGACACAGAGGTTCATCACTGAAGTGCACACTGCATTGCTGAAGGGACACAGAGATTCATCACTGAAGTGCATACTGCATTGCTGGAGGGAAACAGATTCATCACTGAAGTGCATACTGCGTTGCTGTAGGTACACCGAGGTACATCACTGAAGTGCATGCTGCATTGCTGACGGGACACAGAGATTCAACACTGAAGTGCATACTGCATTGCTGGAGGGACACAGATTGATTACTGAAGTGCATACTGCATTGCTGGAGGGACACAGATATTCATCACTGAAGTGCATACTGCATTGCTGAAGGGACACAGATTCATCACTGAAGTGCATACTGCATTGCTGGAGGGACACAGATTCATCACTGAAGTGCATACTGCATTGTTGGAGGTACACAGAGGTACATCACTGAAGTGCATGCTGCATTGCTGAAGGGACACAGAGATTCATCACTGAAGTGCATACTGCAGTGCTGTAGGGGCACTGAGATTCATCACTGAAGTGCATACTGAATTGCTGGAGGTACACAGAGGTTCATCACTGAAGTGCATATTGCATTGCAGGAGGGACACATAGATTCATCACTGAAGTGCATACTGCAATGCTGAAGGGACACAGATTCATCACTGAAGTGCATACTGCACATCTGGAGGGACACAGATTCATCACTGAAGTGCATACTGCATTGTTGGAGGTACACAGAGGTACATCACTGAAGTGCATACTGCAGAGCTGTAGGGACACAGAGGTACATCACTGAAGTGCAAGCTGCATTGCTGGAGGGACACAGAGGTACATCACTGAAGTGCATGCTGCATTTCTGAAGGGACACAGAGATTCATTGGTGGAGGTACACAGAGATTCATCACTGAAGTGCATGCTGCATTGCTGAAGGGACACAGAGGTTCATCATTGAAGTGCATGCTGCATTGCCGAAATGACACAGAGATTCATCACTAAAGTGCATATTGCATTGCTGGAGGGACACAGAGGTTCATCACTGAAGTGCATATTGCATTGCTGGAGGGACACAGAGGTTCATCACTGAAGTGCATGCTGCATTGCTGAAGGGACACAGAGATTCATTGCTGGAGGGACACAGAGATTCATCACTGAAGTGCATGATGCATTGCTGAAGGGACACAGAGGTTCATCACTGAAGTGCATATCACATTGCTGAAGGGACAGAGAGGTTCATCACTGAAGTGCATGCTGCATTTCTGAAGGGACATAGAGCTTCATTGGTGGAGGGACACAGAGATTCATCACTGAAGTGAATTGCTGGAGGGACACAGATTCATCACTGAAGTGCATGCTGCATTGCTGAAGGGACACAGAGGTTCATCACTGAAGTGCATACCACATTGCTGAAGGGACAGAGAGGTTCATCACTGAAGTGCATGCTGCATTGCTGAAGGGACACAGAGATTCATCACTGACGTGCATGCTGCATTGCTGGAGGGACACAGAGGTTCATCACTGAAGTGCATGCTGCATTGCTGAAGGGAAACAGAGATTCATTGGTGGAGGTACACATAGATTCATCACTGAAGTGCATGCTGCATTGCTGAAGGGACACAGAAGTTCATCATTGAAGTGCATACTGCATTGCTGGAGGGACACAAAGGTTCATCACAGAAGTGCATACTGCATTTCTGGAGGGACACAGAGCTTCATCACTGAAGTGCATACTGCATTCCTGAAGGGACACAGAGGTTCATCACTGAATGCATGCTGCATTGCTGAAGGGCCACAGAGATTCATTGCTGGAGGGATACAGAGATTCATCAGTGAGGTGCATGCTGCATTGCTGAAGGGACACATAGCTTCATCACCGAACTGCATGCTGGATTGCTGGATGGACAAAGAGGTTCATCACTGAAGTGCATACTGCATTGCTGGCCGGACAAATAGGTTCACCACTGAAGTGCATGCTGCATTGCTGAAAGGACACAGGGATTCATTGCTGGAGGGACACAGAGATTCATCACTGAAGTGCATGCTGTATTGCTGAAGGGACACAGAGGTTCATCACTGGAGTGCATGCTGCATTGCTGAAGGGACACAGAGATTCATCACTGAAGTGCATACTGCATATCTGGAGGGAAACAGATTCATCACTGAAGTGCATACTGCATTGCTGTAGGTACACTGAGGTACATCACTGAAGTGCATGCTGCATTGCTGACGGGACACAGTGATTCAACACTGAAGTGCATACTCCATTCCTGGAGAGACACAGATTGATCACTGAAGTGCATACTGCATTGCTGGAGGGACACTGAGATACATCACTGAAGTGCATACTGAATTGCTGGAGGTACACAGAGGTTCATCACTGAAGTGCATATTGCATTGCTGGAGGGACACAGAGATTCATCACTGAAGTGCATACTGCATTGCTGAAGGGACACAGATTCATCACTGAAGTGCATACTGCACTGCTGGAGGGACACAGAGATTCATCAGTGAGGTGCATGCTGCATTGCTGAAGGGACACAGAGGTTCATCACCGAAGTGCATGCTGGATTGCTGGATGGACAAAGAGGTTCATCACTGAAGTGCATACTGCATTGCTGGCGGGACACATAGGTTCAGCACTGAAGTGCATGCTGCATTGCTGAAGGGACACAGAGGTTCATCTTTGAAGTGCATTCTGCATTGCCGAAATGACACAGAGATTCATCACTGAAGTGCATATTGCATTGCTGGAGGGACACAGAGGTTTATTACTGAAGTGCATGCTGCATTGCTGAAGGGACACAGAGATTCATTGCTGGAGGGACACAGAGATTCATCACTGAAGTGCAAGCTGCATTGCTGGAGGGACACAGAGGTACATCACTGAAGTGCATGCTGCATTGCTGAAGGGACACAGAGATTCATTGGTGGAGGTACACAGAGATTCATCACTGAGGTGCATGCTGCATTGCTGAAGGGACACAGAGGTTCATCATTGAAGTGCATGCTGCATTGCCGAAATGACACAGAGATTCATCACTGAAGTGCATATTGCATTGCTGGAGGGACACAGAGGTTCATCACTGAAGTGCATGCCGCATTGCTGAAAGGACACAGAGATTCATTGCTGGAGGGACACAGAGATTCATCACTGAAGTGCATGCTGTATTGCTGAAGGGACACAGAGATTCATCACTGAAGTGCATACTGCATTGCTGGAGGAAACAGATTCATCACTGAAGTGCATACTGCATTGCTGTAGGTACACCGAGGTACATCACTGAAGTGCATGCTGCATTGCTGATGGGACACAGAGATTCATCACTGAAGTGCATACTGCATTGCTGGAGGGACACAGATTGATCACTGAAGTGCATACTGCATTGCTGGAGGGACACTGAGATTCATCACTGAAGTGCATACTGAATTGCTGGAGGTACACAGAGGTTCATCACTGAAGTGCATATTGCATTGCAGGAGGGACACATAGATTCATCACTGAAGTGCATACTGCAATGCTGAAGGGACACAGATTCATCACTGAAGTGCATACTGCATTGCTGGAGGGACACAGATTCATCACTAAAGTGCATACTGCATTGTTGGAGGTACACAGAGGTACATCACTGAAGTGCATACTGCAGTGCTGTAGGGACACAGAGGTACATCACTGAAGTGCAAGCTGCATTGCTGGAGGGACACAGAGGTACATCACTGAAGGGCATGCTGCATTGCTGAAGGGACACAGAGATTCATTGGTGGAGGTACACAGAGATTCATCACTGAAGTGCATGCTGCATTGCTGAAGGGACACAGAGGTTCATCATTGAAGTGCATGCTGCATTGCCGAAATGACACAGAGATTCATCACTGAAGTGCATATTGCATTGCTGGAGAGACACAGAGGTTCATCACTGAAGTGCATGCTGCATTGCTGAAGGGACACAGAGATTCATTGCTGGAGGGACACAGAGATTCATCACTGAAGTGCATGATGCATTGCTGAAGGGACACAGAGGTTCATCACTGAAGTGCATATCACATTGCTGAAGGGACAGAGAGGTTCATCACTGAAGTGCATGCTGCATTGCTGAAGGGACATAGAGCTTCATTGGTGGAGGGACACAGAGATTCATCACTGAAGTGAATTGCTGGAGGGACACAGATTCATCACTGAAGTGCATGCTGCATTGCTGAAGGGACACAGAGGTTCATCACTGAAGTGCATACCACATTGCTGAAGGGACAGAGAGGTTCATCACTGAAGTGCATGCTGCATTGCTGAAGGGACACAGAGATTCATCACTGACGTGCATGCTGCATTGCTGTAGGGACACAGAGGTTCATCACTGAAGTGCATGCTGCATTGCTGAAGGGACACAGAGATTCATTGCTGGAGGGACACAGAGATTCATCACTGAAGTGCATGATGCATTGCTGAAGGGACACAGAGGTTCATCACTGAAGTGCATATCACATTGCTGAAGGGACAGAGAGGTTCATCACTGAAGTGCATGCTGCATTGCTGAAGGGACATAGAGCTTCATTGGTGGAGGGACACAGAGATTCATCACTGAAGTGAATTGCTGGAGGGACACAGATTCATCACTGAAGTGCATGCTGCATTGCTGAAGGGACACAGAGGTTCATCACTGAAGTGCATACCACATTGCTGAAGGGACAGAGAGGTTCATCACTGAAGTGCATGCTGCATTGCTGAAGGGACACAGAGGTTCATCACTGAAGTGCATACCACATTGCTGAAGGGACAGAGAGGTTCATCACTGAAGTGCATGCTGCATTGCTGAAGGGACACAGAGATTCATCACTGACGTGCATGCTGCATTGCTGTAGGGACACAGAGGTTCATCACTGAAGTGCATGCTGCATTGCTGAAGGGACATAGAGCTTCATTGGTGGAGGGACACAGAGATTCATCACTGAAGTGAATTGCTGGAGGGACACAGATTCATCACTGAAGTGCATGCTGCATTGCTGAAGGGACACAGAGGTTCATCACTGAAGTGCATACCACATTGCTGAAGGGACAGAGAGGTTCATCACTGAAGTGCATGCTGCATTGCTGAAGGGACACAGAGATTCATCACTGACGTGCATGCTGCATTGCTGAAGGGACAGAGAGGTTCATCACTGAAGTGCATGCTGCATTGCTGAAGGGACACAGAGATTCATCACTGACGTGCATGCTGCATTGCTGTAGGGACACAGAAGTTCATCATTGAAGTGCGTACTGCATTGCTGGAGGGACACAAAGGTTCATCACAGAAGTGCATACTGCATTTCTGGAGGGACACAGAGCTTCATCACTGAAGTGCATACTGCATTCCTGAAGGGACACAGAGGTTCATCACTGAAGCATGCTGCATTGCTGAAGGGCCACAGAGATTCATTGCTGGAGGGATACAGAGATTCATCAGTGAGGTGCATGCTGCATTGCTGAAGGGACACAGAGCTTCATCACCGAAGTGCATGCTGGATTGCTGGATGGACAAAGAGGTTCATCACTGAAGTGCATACTGCATTGCTCGCCGGACACATAGGTTCACCACTGAAGTGCATGCTGCATTGCTGAAAGGACACAGAGATTCATTGCTGGAGGGACACAGAGATTCATCACTGAAGTGCATGCTGTATTGCTGAAGGGACACAGAGGTTCATCACTGGAGTGCATGCTGCATTGCGGAAGGGACACAGAGATTCATCACTGAAGTGCATACTGCATATCTGGAGGGAAACAGATTCATTACTGAAGTGCATACTGCATTGCTGTAGGTACACTGAGGTACATCACTGAAGTGCATGCTGCATTGCTGACGGGACACAGCGATTCAACACTGAAGTGCATACTGCATTGCTGGAGAGACACAGATTGATCACTGAAGTGCATACTGCATTGCTGGAGGGACACTGAGATACATCACTGAAGTGCATACTGAATTGCTGGAGGTACACAGAGGTTCATCACTGAAGTGCATATTGCATTGCTGGAGGGACACAGAGATTCATCACTGAAGTGCATACTGCATTGCTGAAGGGACACAGATTCATCACTGAAGTGCATACTGCACTGCTGGAGGGACACAGAGATTCATCAGTGAGGTGCATGCTGCATTGCTGAAGGGACACAGAGGTTCATCACCGAAGTGCATGCTGGATTGCTGGATGGACAAAGAGGTTCATCACTGAAGTGCATACTGCATTGCTGGCGGGACACAAAGGTTCACCACTGAAGTGCATGCTGCATTGCGGAAAGGACACAGAGATTCATTGCTGGAGGGACACAGAGATTCATCACTGAAGTGCATGTTGTATTGCTGAAGGGACACAGAGGTTCATCACTGAAGTGCACACTGCATTGCTGAAGGGACACAGAGATTCATCACTGAAGTGCATACTGCATTGCTGGAGGGAAACAGATTCATCACTGAAGTGCATACTGCATTGCTGTAGGTACACCGAGGTACATCACTGAAGTGCATGCTGCATTGCTGACGGGACACAGAGATTCAACACTGAAGTGCATACTGCATTGCTGGAGGGACACAGATTGATTACTGAAGTGCATACTGCATTGCTGGAGGGACACTGAGATTCATCACTGAAGTGCATACTGAATTGCTGGAGGTACACAGAGGTTCATCACTGAAGTGCATATTTGATTGCTGGAGGGACACAGATATTCATCACTGAAGTGCATACTGCATTGCTGAAGGGACACAGATTCATCACTGAAGTGCATACTGCATTTCTGGAGGGACACAGATTCATCACTGAAGTGCATACTGCATTGTTGGAGGTACACAGAGGTACATCACTGAAATGCATGCTGCATTGCTGAAGGGACACAGAGATTCATCACTGAAGTGCATACTGCAGTGCTGTAGGGACACTGAGATTCATCACTGAAGTGCATACTGAATTGCTGGAGGTACACAGAGGTTCATCACTGAAGTGCATATTGCATTGCAGGAGGGACACATAGATTCATCACTGAAGTGCATACTGCAATGCTGAAGGGACACAGATTCATCACTGAAGTGCATACTGCATTGCTGGAGGGACACAGATTCATCACTGAAGTGCATACTGCATTGTTGGAGGTACACAGAGGTACATCACTGAAGTGCATACTGCAGTGCTGTAGGGGCACAGAGGTACATCACTGAAGTGCAAGCTGCATTGCTGGAGGGACACAGAGGTACATCACTGAAGTGCATGCTGCATTGCTGAAGGGACACAGAGATTCATTGGTGGAGGTACACAGAGATTCATCACTGAAGTGCATGCTGCATTGCTGAAGGGACACAGAGGTTCATCATTGAAGTGCATGCTGCATTGCCGACATGACACAGAGATTCATCACTGAAGTGCATATTGCATTGCTGGAGGGACACAGAGGTTCATCACTGAAGTGCATGCTGCATTGCTGAAGGGACACAGAGATTCATTGCTGGAGGGACACAGAGATTCATCACTGAAGTGCATGATGCATTGCTGAAGGGACACAGAGGTTCATCACTGAAGTGCATATCACATTGCTGAAGGGACAGAGAGGTTCATCACTGAAGTGCATGCTGCATTGCTGAAGGGACATAGAGCTTCATTGGTGGAGGGACACAGAGATTCATCACTGAAGTGAATTGCTGGAGGGACACAGATTCATCACTGAAGTGCATGCTGCATTGCTGAAGGGACACAGAGGTTCATCACTGAAGTGCATACCACATTGCTGAAGGGACAGAGAGGTTCATCACTGAAGTGCATGCTGCATTGCTGAAGGGACACAGAGATTCATCACTGACGTGCATGCTGCATTGCTGGAGGGACACAGAGGTTCATCACTGAAGTGCATGCTGCATTGCTGAAGGGAAACAGAGATTCATTGGTGGAGGTACACATAGATTCATCACTGAAGTGCATGCTGCATTGCTGAAGGGACACAGAAGTTCATCATTGAAGTGCATACTGCATTGCTGGAGGGACACAAAGGTTCATCACAGAAGTGCATACTGCATTTCTGGAGGGACACAGAGCTTCATCACTGAAGTGCATACTGCATTCCTGAAGGGACACAGAGGTTCATCACTGAATGCATGCTGCATTGCTGAAGGGCCACAGAGGTTCATTGCTGGAGGGATACAGAGATTCGTCAGTGAGGTGCATGCTGCATTGCTGAAGGGACACAGAGCTTCATCACCGAAGTGCATGCTGGATTGCTGGTTGGACAAAGAGGTACATCACTGAAGTGCATACTGCATTGCTGGCCGGACACATAGGTTCACCACTGAAGTGCATGCTGCATTGCTGAAAGGACACAGAGATTCATTGCTGGAGGGACACAGAGATTCATCACTGAAGTGCATGCTGTATTGCTGAAGGGACACAGAGGTTCATCACTGGAGTGCATGCTGCATTGCTGAAGGGACACAGAGATTCATCACTGAAGTGCATACTGCATATCTGGAGGGAAACAGATTCATCACTGAAGTGCATACTGCATTGCTGTAGGTACACTGAGGTACATCACTGAAGTGCATGCTGCATTGCTGACGGGACACAGCGATTCAACACTGAAGTGCATACTGCATTGCTGGAGAGACACAGATTGATCACTGAAGTGCATACTGCATTGCTGGAGGGACACTGAGATACATCACTGAAGTGCATACTGAATTGCTGGAGGTACACAGAGGTTCATCACTGAAGTGCATATTGCATTGCTGGAGGGACACAGATTCATCACTGAAGTGCATACTGCACTGCTGGAGGGCACAGAGATTCATCAGTGAGGTGCATGCTGCATTGCTGAAGGGACACAGAGGTTCATCACCGAAGTGCATGTTGTATTGCTGAAGGGACACAGAGGTTCATCACTGAAGTGCATGTTGTATTGCTGAAGGGACACAGAGGTTCATCACTGAAGTGCACACTGCATTGCTGAAGGGACACAGAGATTCATCACTGAAGTGCATACTGCATTGCTGGAGCAAAACAGATTCATCACTGAAGTGCATACTGCATTGCTGTAGGTACACCGAGCTACATCACTGAAGTGCATGCTGCATTGCTGACGGGACACAGAGATTCAACACTGAAGTGCATACTGCATTGCTGGAGGGACACAGATTGATTACTGAAGTGCATACTGCATTGCTGGAGGGACACTGAGATTCATCACTGAAGTGCATACTGAATTGCTGGAGGTACACATAGGTTCATCACTGAAGTGCATGTTGTATTGCTGAAGGGACACAGAGGTTCATCACTGAAGTGCACACTGCATTGCTGAAGGGACACAGAGATTCATCACTGAAGTGCATACTGCATTGCTGGAGGGAAACAGATTCATCACTGAAGTGCATACTGCATTGCTGTAGGTACACCGAGGTACATCACTGAAGTGCATGCTGCATTGCTGATGGGACACAGAGATTCAACACTGAAGTGCATACTGCATTGCTGGAGGGACACAGACTGATTACTGAAGTGCATACTGCATTGCTGGAGGGACACAGATATTCATCACTGAAGTGCATACTGCATTGCTGAAGGGACACAGATTCATCACTGAAGTGCATACTGCATTGCTGGAGGGACACAGATTCATCACTGAAGTGCATACTGCATTGTTGGAGGTACACAGAGGTACATCACTGAAGTGCATGCTGCATTGCTGAAGGGACACAGAGATTCATCACTGAAGTGCATACTGCAGTGCTGTAGGGGCACTGAGATTCATCACTGAAGTGCATACTGAATTGCTGGAGGTACACAGAGGTTCATCACTGAAGTGCATATTGCATTGCAGGAAGGACACATAGATTCATCACTGAAGTGCATACTGCAATGCTGAAGGGACACAGATTCATCACTGAAGTGCATACTGCATTTCTGGAGGGACACAGATTCATCACTGAAGTGCATACTGCATTGTTGGAGGTACACAGAGGTACATCACTGAAGTGCATACTGCAGTGCTGTAGGGACACAGAGGTACATCACTGAAGTGCAAGCTGCATTGCTGGAGGGACACAGAGGTACATCACTGAAGTGCATGCTGCATTGCTGAAGGGACACAGAGATTCATTGGTGGAGGTACACAGAGATTCATCACTGAAGTGCATGCTGCATTGCTGAAGGGACACAGAGGTTCATCATTGAAGTGCATGCTGCATTGCCGAAATGACACAGAGATTCATCACTGAAGTGCATACTGCATATCTGGAGGGAAACAGATTCATTACTGAAGTGCATACTGCATTGCTGTAGGTACACTGAGGTACATCACTGAAGTGCATGCTGCATTGCTGACGGGACACAGCGATTCAACACTGAAGTGCATACTGCATTGCTGGAGAGACACAGATTGATCACTGAAGTGCATACTGCATTGCTGGAGGGACACTGAGATACATCACTGAAGTGCATACTGAATTGCTGGAGGTACACAGAGGTTCATCACTGAAGTGCATATTGCATTGCTGGAGGGACACAGAGATTCATCACTGAAGTGCATACTGCATTGCTGAAGGGACACAGATTCATCACTGAAGTGCATACTGCACTGCTGGAGGGACACAGAGATTCATCAGTGAGGTGCATGCTGCATTGCTGAAGGGACACAGAGGTTCATCACCGAAGTGCATGCTGGATTGCTGGATGGACAAAGAGGTTCATCACTGAAGTGCATACTGCATTGCTGGCGGGACACAAAGGTTCACCACTGAAGTGCATGCTGCATTGCGGAAAGGACACAGAGATTCATTGCTGGAGGGACACAGAGATTCATCACTGAAGTGCATGTTGTATTGCTGAAGGGACACAGAGGTTCATCACTGAAGTGCACACTGCATTGCTGAAGGGACACAGAGATTCATCACTGAAGTGCATACTGCATTGCTGGAGGGAAACAGATTCATCACTGAAGTGCATACTGCATTGCTGTAGGTACACCGAGGTACATCACTGAAGTGCATGCTGCATTGCTGACGGGACACAGAGATTCAACACTGAAGTGCATACTGCATTGCTGGAGGGACACAGATTGATTACTGAAGTGCATACTGCATTGCTGGAGGGACACTGAGATTCATCACTGAAGTGCATACTGAATTGCTGGAGGTACACAGAGGTTCATCACTGAAGTGCATATTTGATTGCTGGAGGGACACAGATATTCATCACTGAAGTGCATACTGCATTGCTGAAGGGACACAGATTCATCACTGAAGTGCATACTGCATTTCTGGAGGGACACAGATTCATCACTGAAGTGCATACTGCATTGTTGGAGGTACACAGAGGTACATCACTGAAATGCATGCTGCATTGCTGAAGGGACACAGAGATTCATCACTGAAGTGCATACTGCAGTGCTGTAGGGACACTGAGATTCATCACTGAAGTGCATACTGAATTGCTGGAGGTACACAGAGGTTCATCACTGAAGTGCATATTGCATTGCAGGAGGGACACATAGATTCATCACTGAAGTGCATACTGCAATGCTGAAGGGACACAGATTCATCACTGAAGTGCATACTGCATTGCTGGAGGGACACAGATTCATCACTGAAGTGCATACTGCATTGTTGGAGGTACACAGAGGTACATCACTGAAGTGCATACTGCAGTGCTGTAGGGGCACAGAGGTACATCACTGAAGTGCAAGCTGCATTGCTGGAGGGACACAGAGGTACATCACTGAAGTGCATGCTGCATTGCTGAAGGGACACAGAGATTCATTGGTGGAGGTACACAGAGATTCATCACTGAAGTGCATGCTGCATTGCTGAAGGGACACAGAGGTTCATCATTGAAGTGCATGCTGCATTGCCGACATGACACAGAGATTCATCACTGAAGTGCATATTGCATTGCTGGAGGGACACAGAGGTTCATCACTGAAGTGCATGCTGCATTGCTGAAGGGACACAGAGATTCATTGCTGGAGGGACACAGAGATTCATCACTGAAGTGCATGATGCATTGCTGAAGGGACACAGAGGTTCATCACTGAAGTGCATATCACATTGCTGAAGGGACAGAGAGGTTCATCACTGAAGTGCATGCTGCATTGCTGAAGGGACATAGAGCTTCATTGGTGGAGGGACACAGAGATTCATCACTGAAGTGAATTGCTGGAGGGACACAGATTCATCACTGAAGTGCATGCTGCATTGCTGAAGGGACACAGAGGTTCATCACTGAAGTGCATACCACATTGCTGAAGGGACAGAGAGGTTCATCACTGAAGTGCATGCTGCATTGCTGAAGGGACACAGAGATTCATCACTGACGTGCATGCTGCATTGCTGGAGGGACACAGAGGTTCATCACTGAAGTGCATGCTGCATTGCTGAAGGGAAACAGAGATTCATTGGTGGAGGTACACATAGATTCATCACTGAAGTGCATGCTGCATTGCTGAAGGGACACAGAAGTTCATCATTGAAGTGCATACTGCATTGCTGGAGGGACACAAAGGTTCATCACAGAAGTGCATACTGCATTTCTGGAGGGACACAGAGCTTCATCACTGAAGTGCATACTGCATTCCTGAAGGGACACAGAGGTTCATCACTGAATGCATGCTGCATTGCTGAAGGGCCACAGAGGTTCATTGCTGGAGGGATACAGAGATTCGTCAGTGAGGTGCATGCTGCATTGCTGAAGGGACACAGAGCTTCATCACCGAAGTGCATGCTGGATTGCTGGTTGGACAAAGAGGTACATCACTGAAGTGCATACTGCATTGCTGGCCGGACACATAGGTTCACCACTGAAGTGCATGCTGCATTGCTGAAAGGACACAGAGATTCATTGCTGGAGGGACACAGAGATTCATCACTGAAGTGCATGCTGTATTGCTGAAGGGACACAGAGGTTCATCACTGGAGTGCATGCTGCATTGCTGAAGGGACACAGAGATTCATCACTGAAGTGCATACTGCATATCTGGAGGGAAACAGATTCATCACTGAAGTGCATACTGCATTGCTGTAGGTACACTGAGGTACATCACTGAAGTGCATGCTGCATTGCTGACGGGACACAGCGATTCAACACTGAAGTGCATACTGCATTGCTGGAGAGACACAGATTGATCACTGAAGTGCATACTGCATTGCTGGAGGGACACTGAGATACATCACTGAAGTGCATACTGAATTGCTGGAGGTACACAGAGGTTCATCACTGAAGTGCATATTGCATTGCTGGAGGGACACAGATTCATCACTGAAGTGCATACTGCACTGCTGGAGGGCACAGAGATTCATCAGTGAGGTGCATGCTGCATTGCTGAAGGGACACAGAGGTTCATCACCGAAGTGCATGTTGTATTGCTGAAGGGACACAGAGGTTCATCACTGAAGTGCATGTTGTATTGCTGAAGGGACACAGAGGTTCATCACTGAAGTGCACACTGCATTGCTGAAGGGACACAGAGATTCATCACTGAAGTGCATACTGCATTGCTGGAGGAAAACAGATTCATCACTGAAGTGCATACTGCATTGCTGTAGGTACACCGAGCTACATCACTGAAGTGCATGCTGCATTGCTGACGGGACACAGAGATTCAACACTGAAGTGCATACTGCATTGCTGGAGGGACACAGATTGATTACTGAAGTGCATACTGCATTGCTGGAGGGACACTGAGATTCATCACTGAAGTGCATACTGAATTGCTGGAGGTACACATAGGTTCATCACTGAAGTGCATGTTGTATTGCTGAAGGGACACAGAGGTTCATCACTGAAGTGCACACTGCATTGCTGAAGGGACACAGAGATTCATCACTGAAGTGCATACTGCATTGCTGGAGGGAAACAGATTCATCACTGAAGTGCATACTGCATTGCTGTAGGTACACCGAGGTACATCACTGAAGTGCATGCTGCATTGCTGATGGGACACAGAGATTCAACACTGAAGTGCATACTGCATTGCTGGAGGGACACAGACTGATTACTGAAGTGCATACTGCATTGCTGGAGGGACACAGATATTCATCACTGAAGTGCATACTGCATTGCTGAAGGGACACAGATTCATCACTGAAGTGCATACTGCATTGCTGGAGGGACACAGATTCATCACTGAAGTGCATACTGCATTGTTGGAGGTACACAGAGGTACATCACTGAAGTGCATGCTGCATTGCTGAAGGGACACAGAGATTCATCACTGAAGTGCATACTGCAGTGCTGTAGGGGCACTGAGATTCATCACTGAAGTGCATACTGAATTGCTGGAGGTACACAGAGGTTCATCACTGAAGTGCATATTGCATTGCAGGAAGGACACATAGATTCATCACTGAAGTGCATACTGCAATGCTGAAGGGACACAGATTCATCACTGAAGTGCATACTGCATTTCTGGAGGGACACAGATTCATCACTGAAGTGCATACTGCATTGTTGGAGGTACACAGAGGTACATCACTGAAGTGCATACTGCAGTGCTGTAGGGACACAGAGGTACATCACTGAAGTGCAAGCTGCATTGCTGGAGGGACACAGAGGTACATCACTGAAGTGCATGCTGCATTGCTGAAGGGACACAGAGATTCATTGGTGGAGGTACACAGAGATTCATCACTGAAGTGCATGCTGCATTGCTGAAGGGACACAGAGGTTCATCATTGAAGTGCATGCTGCATTGCCGAAATGACACAGAGATTCATCACTGAAGTGCATATTGCATTGCTGGAGGGACACAGAGGTTCATCACTGAAGTGCATATTGCATTGCTGGAGGGACACAGAGGTTCATCACTGAAGTGCATGCTGCATTGCTGAAGGGACACAGAGATTAATTGCTGGAGGGACACAGAGATTCATCACTGAAGTGCATGATGCATTGCTGAAGGGACACAGAGGTTCATCACTGAAGTGCATATCACATTGCTGAAGGGACAGAGAGGTTCATCACTGAAGTGCATGCTGCATTTCTGAAGGGACATAGAGCTTCATTGGTGGAGGGACACAGAGATTCATCACTGAAGTGAATTGCTGGAGGGACACAGATTCATCACTGAAGTGCATGCTGCATTGCTGAAGGGACACAGAGGTTCATCACTGAAGTGCATACCACATTGCTGAAGGGACAGAGAGGTTCATCACTGAAGTGCATGCTGCATTGCTGAAGGGACACAGAGATTCATCACTGACGTGCATGCTGCATTGCTGGAGGGACACAGAGGTTCATCACTGAAGTGCATGCTGCATTGCTGAAGGGAAACAGAGATTCATTGGTGGAGGTACACATAGATTCATCACTGAAGTGCATGCTGCATTGCTGAAGGGACACAGAAGTTCATCATTGAAGTGCATACTGCATTGCTGGAGGGACACAAAGGTTCATCACAGAAGTGCATACTGCATTTCTGGAGGGACACAGAGCTTCATCACTGAAGTGCATACTGCATTCCTGAAGGGACACAGAGGTTCATCACTGAATGCATGCTGCATTGCTGAAGGGCCACAGAGATTCATTGCTGGAGGGATACAGAGATTCATCAGTGAGGTGCATGCTGCATTGCTGAAGGGACACATAGCTTCATCACCGAACTGCATGCTGGATTGCTGGATGGACAAAGAGGTTCATCACTGAAGTGCATACTGCATTGCTGGCCGGACAAATAGGTTCACCACTGAAGTGCATGCTGCATTGCTGAAAGGACACAGGGATTCATTGCTGGAGGGACACAGAGATTCATCACTGAAGTGCATGCTGTATTGCTGAAGGGACACAGAGGTTCATCACTGGAGTGCATGCTGCATTGCTGAAGGGACACAGAGATTCATCACTGAAGTGCATACTGCATATCTGGAGGGAAACAGATTCATCACTGAAGTGCATACTGCATTGCTGTAGGTACACTGAGGTACATCACTGAAGTGCATGCTGCATTGCTGACGGGACACAGCGATTCAACACTGAAGTGCATACTGCATTGCTGGAGAGACACAGATTGATCACTGAAGTGCATACTGCATTGCTGGAGGGACACTGAGATACATCACTGAAGTGCATACTGAATTGCTGGAGGTACACAGAGGTTCATCACTGAAGTGCATATTGCATTGCTGGAGGGACACAGAGATACATCACTGAAGTGCATACTGCATTGCTGAAGGGACACAGATTCATCACTGAAGTGCATACTGCACTGCTGGAGGGACACAGAGATTCATCAGTGAGGTGCATGCTGCATTGCTGAAGGGACACAGAGGTTCATCACCGAAGTGCATGCTGGATTGCTGGATGGACAAAGAGGTTCATCACTATAGTGCATACTGCATTGCTGGCGGGACACATAGGTTCACCACTGAAGTGCATGCTGCATTGCGGAAAGGACACAGAGATTCATTGCTGGAGGGGCACAGAGATTCATCACTGAAGTGCATGCTGTATTGCTGAAGGGACACAGAGGTTCATCACTGAAGTGCACACTGCATTGCTGAAGGGACACAGAGATTCATCACTGAAGTGCATACTGCATTGATGGAGGGAAACAGATTCATCACTGAAGTGCATACTGCATTGCTGTAGGTACACAGAGGTACATCACTGAAGTGCATGCTGCATTGCTGACGGGACACAGAGATTCAACACTGAAGTGCATACTGCATTGCTGGAGGGACACAGACTGATTACTGAAGTGCATACTGCATTGCTGGAGGGACACTGAGATTCATCACTGAAGTGCATACTGAATTGCTGGAGGTACACAGAGGTTCATCACTGAAGTGCATATTTGATTGCTGGAGGGACACAGATATTCATCACTGAAGTGCATACTGCATTGCTGAAGAGACACAGATTCATCACTGAAGTGCATACTGCATTGCTGGAGGGACACAGATTCATCACTGAAGTGCATACTGCATTGTTGGAGGTACACAGAGGTACATCACTGAAGTGCATGCTGCATTGCTGAAGGGACACAGAGATTCATCACTGAAGTGCATACTGCAGTGCTGTAGGGACACAGAGGTACATCACTGAAGTGCATGCTGCATTGCTGGAGGGACACAGAGGTACATCACTGAAGTGCATGCTGCATTGCTGAAGGGACACAGAGATTCATCACTGAAGTGCATGCTGCATTGCTGGAAGGACACAGAGGTTCATCACTGAAGTGCATGCTGCATTGCTGAAGGGAAACAGAGATTCATTGGTGGAGGTACACAGAGATTCATCACTGAAGTGCATGCTGCATTGCTGAAGGGACACAGAAGTTCATCATTGAAGTGCATACTGCATTGCTGGAGGGACACAAAGGTTCATCACAGAAGTGCATACTGCATTTCTGGAGGGACACAGAGCTTCACTGAAGTGCATACTGCATTCCTGAAGGGACACAGAGATTCATCACTGAAGTGCATGCTGCATTGCTGAAGGGCCACAGAGATTCATTGCTGGAGGAACACAGAGATTCATCAGGAAGGTGCATGCTGCATTGCTGAAGGGACACAGAGGTTCATCATCGAAGTGCATGCTGGATTGCTGGATGGACAAAGAGGTTCATCACTGAAGTACATGCTGCATTGCTGAAAGGACACAGAGATTCATTGCTGGAGGGACACAGAGATTCATCACTGAAGTGCATGCTGTATTGCTGAAGGGCCACAGAGGTTCATCACTGAAGTGCATGCTGCATTGCTGAAGGGACACAGAGATCCATCACTGAAGTGCATACTGCATTGCTGGAGGGAAACAGATTCATCACTGAAGTGCATACTGCATTGCTGTAGGTACACCGAGGTACATCACTGAAGTGCATGCTGCATTGCTGACGGGACACAGAGATTCAACACTGAAGTGCATACTGAGTTGCTGGAGGTACACAGAGGTTCATCACTGAAGTGCATTTTTGATTGCTGGAGGGACACAGATAATCATCACTGAAGTGCATACTGCATTGCTGAAGGGACACAGATTCATCACTGAAGTGCATAATGCATTGCTGGAGGGACACAGATTCATCACTGAAGTGCATACTGCATTGTTGGAGGTACACAGAGGTACATCACTGAAGTGCATGCTGCATTGCTGAAGGGACACAGAGATTCATCACTGAAGTGTATACTGCAGTGCGGTAGGGACACAGAGGTACATCACTGAAGTGCATGCTGCATTACTGGAGGGACACAGAGGTACATCACTGAAGTGCATGCTGCATTGCTGAAGGGACACAGAGATTCATTGGTGGAGGTACACAGAAATTCATCACTGAAGTGCATGCTGCATTGCTGAAGGGACCCAGAGGTTCATCATTGAAGTTCATGCTGCATTGCCGAAATGACACAGAGATTCATCACTGAAGTGCATACTGAATTGCTGAAGGGACACCGATTCATCACTGAAGTAAACACTGCATTTCTGGAGGGACACAGAAATTCATCACTGAACTGCATTGCTGGAGGGACACAGAGATTCATCACTGAAGTGCATACTGCATTGCTGGAGGGACACAAAGTTTCGTCACTGAAGTGCATACTGCATTTCTTGAGGGACACAGAGATTCATCACTGAAGTGCATACTGCATTCCTGAAGGGACAGAGGTTCATCACTGAAGTACATGCTGCATTGCTGAAGGGACACAGAGATTTATTGCTGGAGGGACACAGAGATTCATCAGTGAGGTGCATGCTGCATTGCTGAAGGGACACAGAGGTTCATCACCGAAGTGCATGCTGCATTGCAGGAGGGACAAAGAGGTTCATCACTGAAGTGCTTTCTGCATTGCTGGAGGGACACATATTCATCACTGAACTGCATACTGCATTGCTGGAGGGAAACAGATTCATCACTGAAGTGCATACTGCATTGTTGTAGGTACACTGAGGTACATCACTGAAGTGCATGCTGCATTGCTGACGGGACACAGAGATTCATCACTGAAGTGCATACTGCATTGCTGGAGGGACACAGATTGATCACTGAAGTGCATACTGCATTGGTGGAGGGACACTGTGATTCATCACTGAAGTGCATACTGAATTGCTGGAGGAACACAGAGGTTCATCACTGAAGTGCATACTGCATTGCTGTAGGTACACCGAGGTACATCTCTGAAGTGCATGCTGCATTGCTGACGGGACACAGAGATTAATCACTGAAGTGCATACTGCATTGCTGGAGGGACACATATTGATCACTGAAGTGCATACTGCATTGCTGGAGGGACACTGAGATTCATCACTGAAGTGCATACTGAATTGCTGATGGTACACAGAGGTACATCACTGAAGTGCATGCTGGATTGCTGGATGGACAAAGAGGTTCATCACTGAAGTGCATACTGCATTACTGGCGGGACACATAGGTTCACCACTGAAGTGCATGCTGCATTGCTGAAAGGACACAGAGATTCATTGCTGGAGGGACACAGAGATTCATCACTGAAGTGCATGCTGTATTGCTGAAGGGACACAGAGATTCATCACTGAAGTGCATACTGCAATGCTGAAGGGACACAGATTCATCACTGAAGTGCATACTGCATTGCTGGAGGGACACAGATTCATCACTGAAGTGCATACTACATTGTTGGAGGTACACAGAGGTACATCACTGAAGTGCATACTGCAGTGCTGTAGGGACACAGAGGTACATCACTGAAGTGCAAGCTGCATTGCTGGAGGGACACAGAGGTACATCACTGAAGTGCATGCTGCATTGCTGAAGGGACACAGAGATTCATTGGTGGAGGTACACAGAGATTCATCACTGAAGTGCATGCTGCATTGCTGAAGGGACACAGAGGTTCATCTTTGAAGTGCATGCTGCATTGCCGAAATGACACAGAGATTCATCACTGAAGTGCATATTGCATTGCTGGAGGGACACAGAGGTTTATCACTGAAGTGCATGCTGCATTGCTGAAGGGACACAGAGATTCATTGCTGGAGGGACACAGAGATTCATCACTGAAGTGCAAGCTGCATTGCTGGAGGGACACAGAGGTACATCACTGAAGTGCATGCTGCATTGCTGAAGGGACACAGAGATTCATTGGTGGAGGTACACAGAGATTCATCACTGAGGTGCATGCTGCATTGCTGAAGGGACACAGAGGTTCATCATTGAAGTGCATGCTGCATTGCCGAAATGACACAGAGATTCATCACTGAAGTGCATATTGCATTGCTGGAGGGACACAGAGGTTCATCACTGAAGTGCATGCTGCATTGCTGAAAGGACACAGAGATTCATTGCTGGAGGGACACAGAGATTCATCACTGAAGTGCATGCTGTATTGCTGAAGGGACACAGAGATTCATCACTGAAGTGCATACTGCATTGCTGGAGGAAACAGATTCATCACTGAAGTGCATACTGCATTGCTGTAGGTACACCGAGGTACATCACTGAAGTGCATGCTGCATTGCTGATGGGACACAGAGATTCATCACTGAAGTGCATACTGCATTGCTGGAGGGACACAGATTGATCACTGAAGTGCATACTGCATTGCTGGAGGGACACTGAGATTCATCACTGAAGTGCATACTGAATTGCTGGAGGTACACAGAGGTTCATCACTGAAGTGCATATTGCATTGAAGGAGGGACACATAGATTCATCACTGAAGAGCATACTGCAATGCTGAAGGGACACAGATTCATCACTGAAGTGCATACTGCATTGCTGGAGGGACACAGATTCATCACTGAAGTGCATACTGCATTGTTGGAGGTACACAGAGGTACATCACTGAAGTGCATACTGCAGTGCTGTAGGGACACAGAGGTACATCACTGAAGTGCAAGCTGCATTGCTGGAGGGACACAGAGGTACATCACTGAAGTGCATGCTGCATTGCTGAAGGGACACAGAGATTCATTGGTGGAGGTACACAGAGATTCATCACTGAAGTGCATGCTGCATTGCTGAAGGGACACAGAGGTTCATCATTGAAGTGCATGCTGCATTGCCGAAATGACACAGAGATTCATCACTGAAGTGCATATTGCATTGCTGGAGAGACACAGAGGTTCATCACTGAAGTGCATGCTGCATTGCTGAAGGGACAGAGAGGTTCATCACTGAAGTGCATGCTGCATTGCTGAAGGGACATAGAGCTTCATTGGTGGAGGGACACAGAGATTCATCACTGAAGTCAATTGCTGGAGGGACACAGATTCATCACTGAAGTGCATGCTGCATTGCTGAAGGGACACAGAGGTTCATCACTGAAGTGCATACCACATTGCTGAAGGGACAGAGAGGGTCATCACTGAAGTGCATGCTGCATTGCTGAAGGGACACAGAGATTCATCACTGACGTGCATGCTGCATTGCTGGAGGGACACAGAGGTTCATCACTGAAGTGCATGCTGCATTGCTGAAGGGAAACAGAGATTCATTGGTGGAGGTACACATAGATTCATCACTGAAGTGCATGCTGCATTGCTGAAGGGACACAAAAGTTCATCATTGAAGTGCATACTGCAATGCTGAAGGGACACAGATTCATCACTGAAGTGCATACTGCATTGCTGGAAGGACACAGATTCATCACTGAAGTGCATACTGCATTGTTGGAGGTACACAGAGATACATCACTGAAGTGCATACTGCAGTGCTGTAGGGACACAGAGGTACATCACTGAAGTGCAAGCTGCATTGCTGGAGGGACACAGAGGTACATCACTGAAGTGCATGCTGCATTGCTGAAGGGACACAGAGATTCATTGGTGGAGGTACACAGAGATTCATCACTGAAGTGCATGCTGCATTGCTGAAGGGACACAGAGGTTCATCATTGAAGTGCATGCTGCATTGCCGAAATGACACAGAGATTCATCACTGAAGTGCATATTGCATTGCTGGAGAGACACAGAGGTTCATCACTGAAGTGCATGCTGCATTGCTGAAGGGACAGAGAGGTTCATCACTGAAGTGCATGCTGCATTGCTGAAGGGACATAGAGCTTCATTGGTAGAGGGACACAGAGATTCATCACTGAAGTCAATTGCTGGAGGGACACAGATTCATCACTGAAGTGCATGCTGCATTGCTGAAGGGACACAGAGGTTCATCACTGAAGTGCATACCACATTGCTGAAGGGACAGAGAGGGTCATCACTGAAGTGCATGCTGCATTGCTGAAGGGACACAGAGATTCATCACTGACGTGCATGCTGCATTGCTGGAGGGACACAGAGGTTCATCACTGAAGTGCATGCTGCATTGCTGAAGGGAAACAGAGATTCATTGGTGGAGGTACACATAGATTCATCACTGAAGTGCATGCTGCATTGCTGAAGGGACACAGAAGTTTATCATTGAAGTGCATACTGCATTGCTGGAGGGACACAAAGGTTCATCACAGAAGTGCATACTGCATTTCTGGAGGGACACAGAGCTTCATCACTGAAGTGCATACTGCATTCCTGAAGGGACACAGAGGTTCATCACTGAATGCATGCTGCATTGCTGAAGGGCCACAGAGATTCATTGCTGGAGGGATACAGAGATTCATCAGTGAGGTGCATGCTGCATTGCTGAAGGGACACAGAGCTTCATCACCGAAGTGCATGCTGGATTGCTGGATGGACAAAGAGGTTCATCACTGAAGTGCATACTGCATTGCTGGCCGGACACATAGGTTCACCACTGAAGTGCATGCTGCATTGCTGAAAGGACACAGAGATTAATTGCTGGAGGGACACAGAGATTCATCACTGAAGTGCATGCTGTATTGCTGAAGGGACACAGAGGTTCATCACTGGAGTGCATGCTGCATTGCTGAAGGGACACAGAGATTCATCACTGAAGTGCATACTGCATATCTGGAGGGAAACAGATTCATCACTGAAGTGCATACTGCATTGTTGTAGGTACACTGAGGTACATCACTGAAGTGCATGCTGCATTGCTGATGGGACACAGCGATTCAACACTGAAGTGCATACTGCATTGCTGGAGAGACACAGATTGATCACTGAAGTGCATACTGCATTGCTGGAGGGACACTGAGATACATCACTGAAGTGCATACTGAATTGCTGGAGGTACACAGAGGTTCATCACTGAAGTGCATATTGCATTGCTGGAGGGACACAGAGATTCATCACTGAAGTGCATACTGCATTGCTGAAGGGACACAGATTCATCACTGAAGTGCATACTGCACTGCTGGAGGGACACAGAGATTCATCAGTGAGGTGCATGCTGCATTGCTGAAGGGACACAGAGGTTCATCACCGAAGTGCATGCTGGATTGCTGGATGGACAAAGAGGTTCATCACTGAAGTGCATACTGCATTGCTGGCGGGACACATAGGTTCAGCACTGAAGTGCATGCTGCATTGCTGAAGGGACACAGAGGTTCATCTTTGAAGTGCATTCTGCATTGCCGAAATGACACAGAGATTCATCACTGAAGTGCATATTGCATTGCTGGAGGGACACAGAGGTTTATTACTGAAGTGCATGCTGCATTGCTGAAGGGACACAGAGATTCATTGCTGGAGGGACACAGAGATTCATCACTGAAGTGCAAGCTGCATTGCTGGAGGGACACAGAGGTACATCACTGAAGTGCATGCTGCATTGCTGAAGGGACACAGAGATTCATTGGTGGAGGTACACAGAGATTCATCACTGAGGTGCATGCTGCATTGCTGAAGGGACACAGAGGTTCATCATTGAAGTGCATGCTGCATTGCCGAAATGACACAGAGATTCATCACTGAAGTGCATATTGCATTGCTGGAGGGACACAGAGGTTCATCACTGAAGTGCATGCTGCATTGCTGAAAGGACACAGAGATTCATTGCTGGAGGGACACAGAGATTCATCACTGAAGTGCATGCTGTATTGCTGAAGGGACACAGAGATTCATCACTGAAGTGGATACTGCATTGCTGGAGGAAACAGATTCATCACTGAAGTGCATACTGCATTGCTGTAGGTACACCGAGGTACATCACTGAAGTGCATGCTGCATTGCTGATGGGACACAGAGATTCATCACTGAAGTGCATACTGCATTGCTGGAGGGACACATATTGATCACTGAAGTGCATACTGCATTGCTGGAGGGACACTGAGATTCATCACTGAAGTGCATACTGAATTGCTGGAGGTACACAGAGGTTCATCACTGAAGTGCATATTGCATTGCAGGAGGGACACATAGATTCATCACTGAAGTGCATACTGCAATGCTGAAGGGACACAGATTCATCACTGAAGTGCATACTGCATTGCTGGAGGGACACAGATTCATCACTGAAGTGCATACTGCATTGTTGGAGGTACACAGAGGTACATCACTGAAGTGCATACTGCAGTGCTGTAGGGACACAGAGGTACATCACTGAAGTGCAAGCTGCATTGCTGGAGGGACACAGAGGTACATCACTGAAGGGCATGCTGCATTGCTGAAGGGACACAGAGATTCATTGGTGGAGGTACACAGAGATTCATCACTGAAGTGCATGCTGCATTGCTGAAGGGACACAGAGGTTCATCATTGAAGTGCATGCTGCATTGCCGAAATGACACAGAGATTCATCACTGAAGTGCATATTGCATTGCTGGAGAGACACAGAGGTTCATCACTGAAGTGCATGCTGCATTGCTGAAGGGACACAGAGATTCATTGCTGGAGGGACACAGAGATTCATCACTGAAGTGCATGATGCATTGCTGAAGGGACACAGAGGTTCATCACTGAAGTGCATATCACATTGCTGAAGGGACAGAGAGGTTCATCACTGAAGTGCATGCTGCATTGCTGAAGGGACATAGAGCTTCATTGGTGGAGGGACACAGAGATTCATCACTGAAGTGAATTGCTGGAGGGAATCAGATTCATCACTGAAGTGCATGCTGCATTGCTGAAGGGACACAGAGGTTCATCACTGAAGTGCATACCACATTGCTGAAGGGACAGAGAGGTTCATCACTGAAGTGCATGCTGCATTGCTGAAGGGACACAGAGATTCATCACTGACGTGCATGCTGCATTGCTGTAGGGACACAGAGGTTCATCACTGAAGTGCATGCTGCATTGCTGAAGGGAAACAGAGATTCATTGGTGGAGGTACACATAGATTCATCACTGAAGTGCATGCTGCATTGCTGAAGGGACACAGAAGTTCATCATTGAAGTGCGTACTGCATTGCTGGAGGGACACAAAGGTTCATCACAGAAGTGCATACTGCATTTCTGGAGGTACACAGAGCTTCATCACTGAAGTGCATACTGCATTCCTGAAGGGACACAGAGGTTCATCACTGAAGCATGCTGCATTGCTGAAGGGCCACAGAGATTCATTGCTGGAGGGATACAGAGATTCATCAGTGAGGTGCATGCTGCATTGCTGAAGGGACACAGAGCTTCATCACCGAAGTGCATGCTGGATTGCTGGATGGACAAAGAGGTTCATCACTGAAGTGCATACTGCATTGCTCGCCGGACACATAGGTTCACCACTGAAGTGCATGCTGCATTGCTGAAAGGACACAGAGATTCATTGCTGGAGGGACACAGAGATTCATCACTGAAGTGCATGCTGTATTGCTGAAGGGACACAGAGGTTCATCACTGGAGTGCATGCTGCATTGCGGAAGGACACAGAGATTCATCACTGAAGTGCATACTGCATATCTGGAGGGAAACAGATTCATTACTGAAGTGCATACTGCATTGCTGTAGGTACACTGAGGTACATCACTGAAGTGCATGCTGCATTGCTGACGGGACACAGCGATTCAACACTGAAGTGCATACTGCATTGCTGGAGAGACACAGATTGATCACTGAAGTGCATACTGCATTGCTGGAGGGACACTGAGATACATCACTGAAGTGCATACTGAATTGCTGGAGGTACACAGAGGTTCATCACTGAAGTGCATATTGCATTGCTGGAGGGACACAGAGATTCATCACTGAAGTGCATACTGCATTGCTGAAGGGACACAGATTCATCACTGAAGTGCATACTGCACTGCTGGAGGGACACAGAGATTCATCAGTGACGTGCATGCTGCATTGCTGAAGGGACACAGAGGTTCATCACCGAAGTGCATGCTGGATTGCTGGATGGACAAAGAGGTTCATCACTGAAGTGCATACTGCATTGCTGGCGGGACACATAGGTTCACCACTGAAGTGCATGCTGCATTGCGGAAAGGACACAGAGATTCATTGCTGGAGGGACACAGAGATTCATCACTGAAGTGCATGTTGTATTGCTGAAGGGACACAGAGGTTCATCACTGAAGTGCACACTGCATTGCTGAAGGGACACAGAGATTCATCACTGAAGTGCATACTGCATTGCTGGAGGGAAACAGATTCATCACTGAAGTGCATACTGCATTGCTGTAGGTACACCGAGGTACATCACTGAAGTGCATGCTGCATTGCTGACGGGACACAGAGATTCAACACTGAAGTGCATACTGCATTGCTGGAGGGACACAGATTGATTACTGAAGTGCATACTGCATTGCTGGAGGGACACTGAGATTCATCACTGAAGTGCATACTGAATTGCTGGAGGTACACATAGGTTCATCACTGAAGTGCATATTGGATTGCTGGAGGGACACAGATATTCATCACTGAAGTGCATACTGCATTGCTGAAGGGACACAGATTCATCAATGAAGTGCATACTGCATTGCTGGAGGGACACAGATTCATCACTGAAGTGCATACTGCATTGTTGGAGGTACACAGAGGTACATCACTGAAGTGCATGCTGCATTGCTGAAGGGACACAGAGATTCATCACTGAAGTGCATACTGCAGTGCTGTAGGGGCACTGAGATTCATCACTGAAGTGCATACTGAATTGCTGGAGGTACACAGAGGTTCATCACTGAAGTGCATATTGCATTGCAGGAGGGACACATAGATTCATCACTGAAGTGCATACTGCAATGCTGAAGGGACACAGATTCATCGCTGAAGTGCATACTGCATTTCTGGAGGGACACAGATTCATCACTGAAGTGCATACTGCATTGTTGTAGGGACACAGAGGTACATCACTGAAGTGCAAGCTGCATTGCTGGAGGGACACAGAGGTACATCAGTGAAGTGCATGCTGCATTGCTGAAGGGACACAGAGATTCATTGGTGGAGGTACACAGAGATTCATCACTGAAGTGCATGCTGCATTGCTGAAGGGACACAGAGGTTCATCATTGAAGTGCATGCTGCATTGCCGAAATGACACAGAGATTCATCACTGAAGTGCATATTGCATTGCTGGAGGGACACAGAGGTTCATCACTGAAGTGCATATTGCATTGCTGGAGGGACACAGAGGTTCATCACTGAAGTGCATGCTGCATTGCTGAAGGGACACAGAGATTCATTGCTGGAGGGACACAGAGATTCATCACTGAAGTGCATGATGCATTGCTGAAGGGACACAGAGGTTCATCACTGAAGTGCATATCACATTGCTGAAGGGACAGAGAGGTTCATCACTGAAGTGCATGCTGCATTGCTGAAGGGACATAGAGCTTCATTGGTGGAGGGACACAGAGATTCATCACTGAAGTGAATTGCTGGAGGGACACAGATTCATCACTGAAGTGCATGCTGCATTGCTGAAGGGACACAGAGGTTCATCACTGAAGTGCATACCACATTGCTGAATGGACAGAGAGGTTCATCACTGAAGTGCATGCTGCATTGCTGAAGGGACACAGAGATTCATCACTGACGTGCATGCTGCACTGCTGGAGGGACACAGAGGTTCATCACTGAAGTGCATGCTGCATTGCTGAAGGGAAACAGAGATTCATTGGTGGAGGTACACATAGATTCATCACTGAAGTGCATGCTGCATTGCTGAAGGGACACAGAAGTTCATCATTGAAGTGCATACTGCATTGCTGGAGGGACACAAAGGTTCATCACAGAAGTGCATACTGCATTTCTGGAGGGACACAGAGCTTCATCACTGAAGTGCATACTGCATTCCTGAAGGGATACAGAGGTTCATCACTGAATGCATGCTGCATTGCTGAAGGGCCACAGAGATTCATTGCTGGAGGGATACAGAGATTCATCAGTGAGGTGCATGCTGCATTGCTGAAGGGACACATAGCTTCATCACCGAACTGCATGCTGGATTGCTGGATGGACAAAGAGGTTCATCACTGAAGTGCATACTGAATTGCTGGCCGGACAAATAGGTTCACCACTGAATTGCATGCTGCATTGCTGAAAGGACACAGGGATTCACTGCTGGAGGGACACAGAGATTCATCACTGAAGTGCATGCTGTATTGCTGAAGGGACACAGAGGTTCATCACTGGAGTGCATGCTGCATTGCTGAAGGGACACAGAGATTCATCACTGAAGTGCATACTGCATATCTGGAGGGAAACAGATTCATCACTGAAGTGCATACTGCATTGCTGTAGGTACACTGAGGTACATCACTGAAGTGCATGCTGCATTGCTGACGGGACACAGCGATTCAACACTGAAGTGCATACTGCATTGCTGGAGAGACACAGATTGATCACTGAAGTGCATACTGCATTGCTGGAGGGACACTGAGATACATCACTGAAGTGCATACTGAATTGCTGGGGGTACACAGAGGTTCATCACTGAAGTGCATATTGCATTGCTGGAGGGACACAGAGATTCATCACTGAAGTGCATACTGCATTGCTGAAGGGACACAGATTCATCACTGAAGTGCATACTGCACTGCTGGAGGGACACAGAGATTCATCAGTGAGGTGCATGCTGCATTGCTGAAGGGACACAGAGGTTCATCACCGAAGTGCATGCTGGATTGCTGGATGGACAAAGAGGTTCATCACTGAAGTGCATACTGCAGTGCTGTAGGGACACAGAGGTACATCACTGAAGTGCATGCTGCATTGCTGGAGGGACACAGAGGTACATCACTGAAGTGCATGCTGCATTGCTGGCGGGACACATAGGTTCACCACTGAAGTGCATGCTGCATTGCGGAAAGGACACAGAGATTCATTGCTGGAGGGGCACAGAGATTCATCACTGAAGTGCATGCTGTATTGCTGAAGGGACACAGAGGTTCATCACTGAAGTGCACACTGCATTGCTGAAGGGACACAGAGATTCATCACTGAAGTGCATACTGCATTGATGGAGGGAAACAGATTCATCACTGAAGTGCATACTGCATTGCTGTAGGTACACCGAGGTACATCACTGAAGTGCATGCTGCATTGCTGACGGGACACAGAGATTCAACACTGAAGTGCATACTGCATTGCTGGAGGGACACAGATTGATTACTGAAGTGCATACTGCATTGCTGGAGGGACACTGAGATTCATCACTGAAGTGCATACTGAATTGCTGGAGGTACACAGAGGTTCATCACTGAAGTGCATATTTGATTGCTGGAGGGACACAGATATTCATCACTGAAGTGCATACTGCATTGCTGAAGGGACACAGATTCATCACTGAAGTGCATACTGCATTGCTGGAGGGACACAGATTCATCACTGAAGTGCATACTGCATTGTTGGAGGTACACAGAGGTACATCACTGAAGTGCATGCTGCATTGCTGAAGGGACACAGAGATGCATCACTGAAGTGCATACTGCAGTGCTGTAGGGACACAGAGGTACATCACTGAAGTGCATGCTGCAGTGCTGGAGGGACACAGAGGTACATCACTGAAGTGCATGCTGCATTGCTGAAGGGACACAGAGATTCATCACTGAAGTGCATGCTGCATTGCTGGAAGGACACAGAGGTTCATCACTGAAGTGCATGCTGCATTGCTGAAGGGAAACAGAGATTCATTGGTGGAGGTACACAGAGATTCATCACTGAAGTGCATGCTGCATTGCTGAAGGGACACAGAGGTTCATCATTGAAGTGCATACTGCATTGCTGGAGGGACACAAAGGTTCATCACAGAAGTGCATACTGCATTTCTGGAGGGACACAGAGCTTCACTGAAGTGCATACTGCATTCCTGAAGGGACACAGAGATTCATCACTGAAGTGCATGCTGCATTGCTGAAGGGCCACAGAGATTCATTGCTGGAGGAACACAGAGATTCATCAGTGAGGTGCATGCTGCATTGCTGAAGGGACACAGAGGTTCATCATCGAAGTGCATGCTGGATTGCTGGATGGACAAAGAGGTTCATCACTGAAGTGCATGCTGCATTGCTGAAAGGACCCAGAGATTCATTGCTGGAGGGACACAGAGATTCATCACTGAAGTGCATGCTGTATTGCTGAAGGGACACAGAGGTTCATCACTGAAGTGCATGCTGCATTGCTGAAGGGACACAGAGATTCATCACTGAAGTGCATACTGCATTGCTGGAGGGAAACAGATTCATCACTGAAGTGCATACTGCATTGCTGTAGGTACACCGAGGTACATCACTGAAGTGCATGCTGCATTGCTGACGGGACACAGAGATTCAACACTGAATTGCATACTGCATTGCTGGAGGGACACAGATTGATTACTGAAGTGCATACTGCATTGCTGGAGGGACACTGAGATTCATCACTGAAGTGCATACTGAGTTGCTGGAGGTACACAGAGGTTCATCACTGAAGTGCATTTTTGATTGCTGGAGGGACACAGATAATCATCACTGAAGTGCATACTGCATTGCTGAAGGGACACAGATTCATCACTGAAGTGCATACTGCATTGCTGGAGGGACACAGATTCATCACTGAAGTGCATACTGCATTGTTGGAGGTACACAGAGGTACATCACTGAAGTGCATGCTGCATTGCTGAAGGGACACAGAGATTCATCACTGAAGTGTATACTGCAGTGCTGTAGGGACACAGAGGTACATCACTGAAGTGCATGCTGCATTACTGGAGGGACACAGAGGTACATCACTGAAGTGCATGCTGCATTGCTGAAGGGACACAGAGATTCGTTGGTGGAGGTACACAGAAATTCATCACTGAAGTGCATGCTGCATTGCTGAAGGGACCCAGAGGTTCATCATTGAAGTTCATGCTGCATTGCCGAAATGACACAGAGATTAATCACTGAAGTGCATACTGAATTGCTGAAGGGACACCGATTCATCACTGAAGTAAACACTGCATTTCTGGAGGGACACAGAAATTCATCACTGAACTGCATTGCTGGAGGGACACAGAGATTCATCACTGAAGTACATACTGCATTGCTGGAGGGACACAACGTTTTGTCACTGAAGTGCATACTGCATTTCTGGAGGGACACAGAGATTCATCACTGAAGTGCATACTGCATTCCTGAAGGGACACAGAGGTTCATCACTGAAGTACATGCTGCATTGCTGAAGGGACAGAGAGATTTATTGCTGGAGGGACACAGAGATTCATCAGTGAGGTGCATGCTGCATTGCTGAAGGGACACAGAGGTTCATCACCGAAGTGCATGCTGCATTGCAGGAGGGACAAAGAGGTTCATCACTGAAGTGCTTTCTGCATTGCTGGAGGGACACATATTCATCACTGAACTGCATACTGCATTGCTGGAGGGAAACAGATTCATCACTGAAGTGCATACTGCATTGTTGTAGGTACACTGAGGTACATCACTGAAGTGCATGCTGCATTGCTGACGGGACACAGAGATTCATCACTGAAGTGCATACTGCATTGCTGGAGGGACACAGATTGATCACTGAAGTGCATACTGCATTGCTGGAGGGACACTGTGATTCATCACTGAAGTGCATACTGAATTGCTGGAGGAACACAGAGGTTCATCACTGAAGTGCATACTGCATTGCTGTAGGTACACCGAGGTACATCTCTGAAGTGCATGCTGCATTGCTGACGGGACACAGAGATTAATCACTGAAGTGCATACTGCATTGCTGGAGGGACACATATTGATCACTGAAGTGCATACTGCATTGCTGGAGGGACACTGAGATTCATCACTGAAGTGCATACTGAATTGCTGATGGTACACAGAGGTACATCACTGAAGTGCATGCTGGATTGCTGGATGGACAAAGAGGTTCATCACTGAAGTGCATACTGCATTACTGGCGGGACACATAGGTTCACCACTGAAGTGCATGCTGCATTGCTGAAAGGACACAGAGATTCATTGCTGGAGGGACACTGAGATTCATCACTGAAGTGCATTGCTGGAGGGACACTGAGATTCATCACTGAAGTGCATACTGAATTGCTGATGGTACACAGAGGTTCATCACTGAAGTGCATATTGCATTGCTGGAGGGTCACAGAGATTCATCACTGAAGTGTATGCTGCATTGCTGAAGGGACACAGATTCATCACTGAAGTGCATACTGAATTGCTGGAGGGACACAGATTAATCACTGAAGGGCATACTGCATGATTGGAGGTACACAGAGGTACATCACTGAAGTTCATGCTGCATTGCTGAAGGGACACAGAGATGATTCATCACTGAAGTGCATACTGCATTGCTGGAGGGACACAGAGGTACATCACTGAAGTGCATGCTGCATTGCTGAAGAGACATAGAGATGATTCATCACTGAAGTGCATACTGCATTGCTGGAGAGACACAGATTCATCACTGAAGTGCATACTGCATTGCTTGAGGTACACAGAGGTACATCACTGAAGTGCATGCTGCATTGCTGAAGGAACACAGATTTATCACTGAAGTGCATACTGCATTGCTGTAGGGACACAGAGGTACATCACTGAAGTGCATGCTGCATTGCTGGAGGGACACAGAGGTACATCACTGAAGTGCATGCTGCATTGCTGGAGGGACACAGAGGTTCATCACTGAAGTGCATGCTGCATTGCTGGAGGGACACAGAGGTACATCACTGAAGTGCATGCTGCATTGCTGGTACACAGAGACTTTTACGCCTGACTTAGTTCACAGACAGCAATGGTGTGGGACCATTTCCAAGAAGGCAGTGGATATTTCAAAGAGGAAACTGAAAAGAGAGCTAGCAAGGTTTTGCAAGAGCAAAACATGATTCGGCAGGGGGGCGTAATGATAGGCAACCCTGAACTATTTCACAACGATGGCGTGCACCTGTCTATAAAAGGTATGGAGTTATTTTCAGCAGGCATTCTCAACGCGTTAACAGAAAGGGGGTGTAGCTAATAGGCCCTTTTGGGGGGAACCTGAGTGGCATTAGGTCCACTCAGGTGTGGTAGCACATGTCTGGGTGGAGGCTGCCTTCAACCCTTTCTGTTTTGTAGCTTTTTGTTTATCTGCCTTAGCGCCTCGATGCCTGAGGGCTTTTGCGCTTTATAAGTAAAAATAGATAGATAGAACCCAAATCACTGGTGCCAGACAGAAAAATAACACGTCCCACTTACACACACCCGGGACTTGGACATGGAGTACGCTGGCACTGGCGAGAAAGGGCTTCTCGCCCCTACCCCTGACCCTGGTGTGCCAAAAAGCACACATCTGGAGTCTTCAGTTCGTAATCTGTATTTATTTATTTATTTCCAGTTTTAAAGTGCGCCGAACACGAGGGCATCTGGGCGCTGGTGACAGTACACAGTTGAGATAGTTACAGTGCATAATACAGAGGAGGTAGGCAGAGTCAGATTTAGCAGTGACAGAGGTAACGCAGCTGGATCTTGTTGGCAACAACATCCTTTCTGGCTCAGTGCAATTTGCATGCATTCCATAACTTCCAGGTGCTTCTATTCGCCATGCTTGCATGCTGCATTGCTGAAGGGACACAGAGATTCATCACTGAAGTGCATACTGCATTGCTGAAGGGACACAGAGATTCATCACTGAAGTGCATACTGAATTGCTGGAGGGACACCGATTCATCACTGAAGTAAATACTGCATTGCTGGAGGGACAGATAAATTCATCACTGAAGTGCATTGCTGGAGGGACACAGAGATTCATCACTGAAGTGCATACTGCATTTCTGGAGGGAAACAGAATAATCACTGAAATGCATACTGCATTTATAGAGGGACACAGAGATTCATCACTAAAGTGCATACTGCATTGCTGGAGGGACAGAAAGTTTCATCACTGAAGTGCATGCTGTATTGCTGAAGAGACACAGAGATTCATTACTGAAGTGCATACTGCATTGCTGGAGGGAACCAGATTCATCACTGAAGTGCATACTGCATTGCTGTAGGTACACCGAGGTACATCACTGAAGTGCATGCTGCATTGCTGACGGGACACAGAGATTGATCACTGACGTGCATACTGCATTGCTGGAGGGACACAGATTGATCACTGAAGTGCATACTGCATTGCTGGAGGGACACTGAGATTCATCACTGAAGTGCATTGCTGGAGGGACACTGAGATTCCTCACTGAAGTTCATACTGAATTGCTGTAGGCACACCGAGGTACATCACTGAAGTGCATGCTGCATTGCTGACGGGACACAGAGATTCATCACTGAAATGCATACTGCATTGCTGGAGGGACACAGATTGATCACTGAAGTGCATACTGCATTGCTGGAGGGACACTGAGATTCATCACTGAAGTGCATTGCTGGACGGACACTGAGATTCATCACTAAAGTGCATACTGAATTGCTGGAGGTACACAGAGGTTCATCACTGAAGTGCATTTTGCATTGCTGGAGGGTCACAGAGATTAATCACTGAAGTGCATGCTGCATTGCTGAAGGGACACAGATTCATCACTGAAGTGCATACTGCATTGCTGGAGGGACACAGATTCATCACTGAAGTGCATACTGCATTGTTGGAGGTACACAGAGGTACATCACTGAAGTGCATGCTGCATTGCTGAAGGGACACAGAGATGATTCATCACTGAAGTGCATGCTGCATTGCTGAAGGGACACAGATTCATCACTGAAGTGCATACTGCATTGCTGGAGGTACACAGAGGTACATCACTGAAGTGCATGCTGCATTGCTGTAGGGACACAAAGTTTCGTCACTGAAGTGCATACTGCATTTCTGGAGGGACACAGAGATTCATCACTGAAGTGCATACTGCATTCCTGAAGGGACACAGAGGTTCATCACTGAAGTACATGCTGCATTGCTGAAGGGACACAGAGATTCATTGCTGGAGGGGCACAGAGATTCATCAGTGAGGTGCATGCTGCATTGCTGAAGGGACACAGAGGTTCATCACCGGAGTGCATGCTGCATTGCAGGAGGGACAAAGAGGTTCATCACTGAAGTGCTTTCTGCATTGCTGGAGGGACACAGATTCATCACTGAACTGCATACTGCATTGCTGGAGGGAAACAGATTCATCACTGAAGTGCATACTGCATTGTTGTAGGTACACCGAAGTACATCACTGAAGTGCATGCTGCATTGCTGACGGGACACAGAGATTCATCAATGAAGTGCATACTGCATTGCTGGAGGGACACAGATTGATCACTGAAGTGCATACTGCATTGCTGGAGGGACACTGTGATTCATCACTGAAGTGCATACTGAATTGCTGGAGGAACACAGAGGTTCATCACTGAAGTGCATACTGCATTGCTGTAGGTACACCGAGGTACATCTCTGAAGTGCATGCTGCATTGCTGACGGGACACATAGATTAATCACTGAAGTGCATACTGCATTGCTGGAGGGACACATATTGATCACTGAAGTGCATACTGCATTGCTGGAGGGACACTGAGACTCATCACTGAAGTGCATACTGAATTGCTGATGGTACACAGAGGTACATCACTGAAGTGCATGCTGGATTGCTGAATGGACAAAGAGGTTCATCACTGAAGTGCATACTGCATTGCTGGCGGGACACATAGGTTCACCACTGAAGTGCATGCTGCATTGCTGGAGGGACACTGAGATTCATCACTGAAGTGCATTGCTGGAGGGACACTGAGATTCATCACTAAAGTGCATACTGAATTGCTGGAGGTACACAGAGGTTCATCACTGAAGTGCATTTTGCATTGCTGGAGGGTCACAGAGATTAATCACTGAAGTGCATGCTGCATTGCTGAAGGGACACAGATTCATCACTGAAGTGCATACTGCATTGCTGGAGGGACACAGATTCATCACTGAAGTGCATACTGCATTGTTGGAGGTACACAGAGGTACATCACTGAAGTGCATGCTGCATTGCTGAAGGGACACAGAGATGATTCATCACTGAAGTGCATGCTGCATTGCTGAAGGGACACAGATTCATCACTGAAGTGCATACTGCATTGCTGGAGGTACACAGAGGTACATCACTGAAGTGCATGCTGCATTGCTGTAGGGACACAAAGTTTCGTCACTGAAGTGCATACTGCATTTCTGGAGGGACACAGAGATTCATCACTGAAGTGCATACTGCATTCCTGAAGGGACACAGAGGTTCATCACTGAAGTACATGCTGCATTGCTGAAGGGACACAGAGATTCATTGCTGGAGGGGCACAGAGATTCATCAGTGAGGTGCATGCTGCATTGCTGAAGGGACACAGAGGTTCATCACCGAAGTGCATGCTGCATTGCAGGAGGGACAAAGAGGTTCATCACTGAAGTGCTTTCTGCATTGCTGGAGGGACACAGATTCATCACTGAACTGCATACTGCATTGCTGGAGGGAAACAGATTCATCACTGAAGTGCATACTGCATTGTTGTAGGTACACCGAGGTACATCACTGAAGTGCATGCTGCATTGCTGACGGGACACAGAGATTCATCAATGAAGTGCATACTGCATTGCTGGAGGGACACAGATTGATCACTGAAGTGCATACTGCATTGCTGGAGGGACACTGTGATTCATCACTGAAGTGCATACTGAATTGCTGGAGGAACACAGAGGTTCATCACTGAAGTGCATACTGCATTGCTGTAGGTACACCGAGGTACATCTCTGAAGTGCATGCTGCATTGCTGACGGGACACATAGATTAATCACTGAAGTGCATACTGCATTTCTGGAGGGAAACAGAGAATAATCACTGAAATGCATACTGCATTTATAGAGGGACACAGAGATTCATCACTAAAGTGCATACTGCATTGCTGGAGGGACACAAAGTTTCATCACTGAAGTGCATGCTGTATTGCTGAAGAGACACAGAGATTCATTACTGAAGTGCATACTGCATTGCTGGAGGGAACCAGATTCATCACTGAAGTGCATACTGCATTGCTGTAGGTACACCGAGGTACATCACTGAAGTGCATGCTGCATTGCTGACGGGACACAGAGATTGATCACTGACGTGCATACTGCATTGCTGGAGGGACACAGATTGATCACTGAAGTGCATACTGCATTGCTGGAGGGACACTGAGATTCATCACTGAAGTGCATTGCTGGAGGGACACTGAGATTCCTCACTGAAGTTCATACTGAATTGCTGTAGGCACACCGAGGTACATCACTGAAGTGCATGCTGCATTGCTGACGGGACACAGAGATTCATCACTGAAATGCATACTGCATTGCTAGAGGGACACAGATTGATCACTGAAGTGCATACTGCATTGCTGGAGGGACACTGAGATTCATCACTGAAGTGCATTGCTGGACGGACACTGAGATTCATCACTAAAGTGCATACTGAATTGCTGGAGGTACACAGAGGTTCATCACTGAAGTGCATTTTGCATTGCTGGAGGGTCACAGAGATTAATCACTGAAGTGCATGCTGCATTGCTGAAGGGACACAGATTCATCACTGAAGTGCATACTGCATTGCTGGAGGGACACAGATTCATCACTGAAGTGCATACTGCATTGCTGGAGGGACACTGAGATTCATCACTGAAGTGCATTGCTGGACGGACACTGAGATTCATCACTAAAGTGCATACTGAATTGCTGGAGGTACACAGAGGTTCATCACTGAAGTGCATTTTGCATTGCTGGAGGGTCACAGAGATTAATCACTGAAGTGCATGCTGCATTGCTGAAGGGGCACAGATTCATCACTGAAGTGCATACTGCATTGCTGGAGGGACACAGATTCATCACTGAAGTGCATACTGCATTGTTGGAGGTACACAGAGGTACATCACTGAAGTGCATGCTGCATTGCTGAAGGGACACAGAGATGATTCATCACTGAAGTGCATGCTGCATTGCTGAAGGGACACAGATTCATCACTGAAGTGCATACTGCATTGCTGGAGGTACACAGAGGTACATCACTGAAGTGCATGCTGCATTGCTGTAGGGACACAAAGTTTCGTCACTGAAGTGCATACTGCATTTCTGGAGGGACACAGAGATTCATCACTGAAGTGCATACTGCATTCCTGAAGGGACACAGAGGTTCATCACTGAAGTACATGCTGCATTGCTGAAGGGACACAGAGATTCATTGCTGGAGGGGCACAGAGATTCATCAGTGAGGTGCATGCTGCATTGCTGAAGGGACACAGAGGTTCATCACCGAAGTGCATGCTGCATTGCAGGAGGGACAAAGAGGTTCATCACTGAAGTGCTTTCTGCATTGCTGGAGGGACACAGATTCATCACTGAACTGCATACTGCATTGCTGGAGGGAAACAGATTCATCACTGAAGTGCATACTGCATTGTTGTAGGTACACCGAAGTACATCACTGAAGTGCATGCTGCATTGCTGACGGGACACAGAGATTCATCAATGAAGTGCATACTGCATTGCTGGAGGGACACTGTGATTCATCACTGAAGTGCATACTGAATTGCTGGAGGAACACAGAGGTTCATCACTGAAGTGCATACTGCATTGCTGTAGGTACACCGAGGTACATCTCTGAAGTGCATGCTGCATTGCTGACGGGACACATAGATTAATCACTGAAGTGCATACTGCATTGCTGGAGGGACACATATTGATCACTGAAGTGCATACTGCATTGCTGGAGGGACACTGAGATTCATCACTGAAGTGCATACTGAATTGCTGATGGTACACAGAGGTACATCACTGAAGTGCATGCTGGATTGCTGGATGGACAAAGAGGTTCATCACTGAAGTGCATACTGCATTGCTGGCGGGACACATAGGTTCACCACTGAAGTGCATGCTGCATTGCTGGAGGGACACTGAGATTCATCACTGAAGTGCATTGCTGGAGGGACACTGAGATTCATCACTAAAGTGCATACTGAATTGCTGGAGGTACACAAAGGTTCATCACTGAAGTGCATTTTGCATTGCTGGAGGGTCACAGAGATTAATCACTGAAGTGCATGCTGCATTGCTGAAGGGACACAGATTCATCACTGAAGTGCATACTGCATTGCTGGAGGGACACAGATTCATCACTGAAGTGCATACTGCATTGCTGGAGGTACACAGAGGTACATCACTGAAGTGCATGCTGCATTGCTGTAGGGACACAAAGTTTCGTCACTGAAGTGCATACTGCATTTCTGGAGGGACACAGAGATTCATCACTGAAGTGCATACTGCATTCCTGAAGGGACACAGAGGTTCATCACTGAAGTACATGCTGCATTGCTGAAGGGACACAGAGATTCATTGCTGGAAGGGCACAGAGATTCATCAGTGAGGTGCATGCTGCATTGCTGAAGGGACACAGAGGTTCATCACCGAAGTGCATGCTGCATTGCAGGAGGGACAAAGAGGTTCATCACTGAAGTGCTTTCTGCATTGCTGGAGGGACACAGATTCATCACTGAACTGCATACTGCATTGCTGGAGGGAAACAGATTCATCACTGAAGTGCATACTGCATTGTTGTAGGTACACCGAGGTACATCACTGAAGTGCATGCTGCATTGCTGATGGGACACAGAGATTCATCAATGAAGTGTATACTGCATTGCTGGAGGGACACAGATTGATCACTGAAGTGCATACTGCATTGCTGGAGGGACACTGTGATTCATCACTGAAGTGCATACTGAATTGCTGGAGGAACACAGAGGTTCATCACTGAAGTGCATACTGCATTGCTGTAGGTACACCGAGGTACATCTCTGAAGTGCATGCTGCATTGCTGACGGGACACATAGATTAATCACTGAAGTGCATACTGCATTGCTGGAGGGACACAGATTCATCACTGAAGTGCATACTGCATTGTTGGAGGTACACAGAGGTACATCACTGAAGTGCATGCTGCATTGCTGAAGGGACACAGAGATGATTCATCACTGAAGTGCATGCTGCATTGCTGAAGGGACACAGATTCATCACTGAAGTGCATACTGCATTGCTGGAGGTACACAGAGGTACATCACTGAAGTGCATGCTGCATTGCTGAAGGGACACAGAGATGATTCATCACTGAAGTGCATGCTGCATTGCTGAAGGGACACAGATTCATCACTGAAGTGTATACTGCATTGCTGGAGGTACACAGAGGTACATCACTGAAGTGCATGCTGCATTGCTGTAGGGACACAAAGTTTCGTCACTGAAGTGCATACTGCATTTCTGGAGGGACACAGAGATTCATCACTGAAGTGCATACTGCATTCCTGAAGGGACACAGAGGTTCATCACTGAAGTACATGCTGCATTGCTGAAGGGACACAGAGATTCATTGCTGGAGGGGCACAGAGATTCATCAGTGAGGTGCATGCTGCATTGCTGAAGGGACACAGAGGTTCATCACCGAAGTGCATGCTGCATTGCAGGAGGGACAAAGAGGTTCATCACTGAAGTGGTTTCTGCATTGCTGGAGGGACACAGATTCATCACTGAACTGCATACTGCATTGCTGGAGGGAAACAGATTCATCACTGAAGTGCATACTGCATTGTTGTAGGTACACCGAGGTACATCACTGAAGTGCATGCTGCATTGCTGACGGGACACAGAGATTCATCAATGAAGTGTATACTGCATTGCTGGAGGGACACAGATTGATCACTGAAGTGCATACTGCATTGCTGGAGGGACACTGTGATTCATCACTGAAGTGCATACTGAATTGCTGGAGGAACACAGAGGTTCATCACTGAAGTGCATACTGCATTGCTGTAGGTACACCGAGGTACATCTCTGAAGTGCATGCTGCATTGCTGACGGGACACATAGATTAATCACTGAAGTGCATACTGCATTGCTGGAGGGACACAGATTCATCACTGAAGTGCATACTGCATTGTTGGAGGTACACAGAGGTACATCACTGAAGTGCATGCTGCATTGCTGAAGGGACACAGAGATGATTCATCACTGAAGTGCATGCTGCATTGCTGAAGGGACACAGATTCATCACTGAAGTGCATACTGCATTGCTGGAGGTACACAGAGGTACATCACTGAAGTGCATGCTGCATTGCTGTAGGGACACAAAGTTTCGTCACTGAAGTGCATACTGCATTTCTGGAGGGACACAGAGATTCATCACTGAAGTGCATACTGCATTCCTGAAGGGACACAGAGGTTCATCACTGAAGTACATGCTGCATTGCTGAAGGGACACAGAGATTCATTGCTGGAGGGGCACAGAGATTCATCAGTGAGGTGCATGCTGCATTGCTGAAGGGACACAGAGGTTCATCACCGAAGTGCATGCTGCATTGCAGGAGGGACAAAGAGGTTCATCACTGAAGTGCTTTCTGCATTGCTGGAGGGACACAGATTCATCACTGAACTGCATACTGCATTGCTGGAGGGAAACAGATTCATCACTGAAGTGCATACTGCATTGTTGTAGGTACACCGAGGTACATCACTGAAGTGCATGCTGCATTGCTGACGGGACACAGAGATTCATCAATGAAGTGCATACTGCATTGCTGGAGGGACACAGATTGATCACTGAAGTGCATACTGCATTGCTGGAGGGACACTGTGATTCATCACTGAAGTGCATACTGAATTGCTGGAGGAACACAGAGGTTCATCACTGAAGTGCATACTGCATTGCTGTAGGTACACCGAGGTACATCTCTGAAGTGCATGCTGCATTGCTGACGGGACACATAGATTAATCACTGAAGTGCATACTGCATTGCTGGAGGGACACATATTGATCACTGAAGTGCATACTGCATTGCTGGAGGGACACTGAGATTCATCACTGAAGTGCATACTGAATTGCTGATGGTACACAGAGGTACATCACTGAAGTGCATGCTGGATTGCTGGATGGACAAAGAGGTTCATCACTGAAGTGCATACTGCATTGCTGGCGGGACACATAGGTTCACCACTGAAGTGCATGCTGCATTGCTGGAGGGACACTGAGATTCATCACTGAAGTGCATTGCTGGAGGGACACTGAGATTCATCACTAAAGTGCATACTGAATTGCTGGAGGTACACAGAGGTTCATCACTGAAGTGCATTTTGCATTGCTGGAGGGTCACAGAGATTAATCACTGAAGTGCATGCTGCATTGCTGAAGGGACACAGATTCATCACTGAAGTGCATACTGCATTGCTGGAGGGACACAGATTCATCACTGAAGTGCATACTACATTGTTGGAGGTACACAGAGGTACATCACTGAAGTGCATGCTGCATTGCTGAAGGGACACAGAGATGATTCATCACTGAAGTGCATGCTGCATTGCTGAAGGGACACAGATTCATCACTGAAGTGCATACTGCATTGCTGGAGGTACACAGAGGTACATCACTGAAGTGCATGCTGCATTGCTGTAGGGACACAAAGTTCGTCACTGAAGTGCATACTGCATTTCTGGAGGGACACAGAGATTCATCACTGAAGTGCATACTGCATTCCTGAAGGGACACAGAGGTTCATCACTGAAGTACATGCTGCATTGCTGAAGGGACACAGAGATTCATTGCTGGAGGGACACAGAGATTCATCAGTGAGGTGCATACTGCATTGCTGAAGGGACACAGAGGTTCATCACCGAAGTGCATGCTGCATTGCAGGAGGGACAAAGAGGTTCATCACTGAAGTGCTTTCTGCATTGCTGGAGGGACACAGATTCATCACTGAACTGCATACTGCATTGCTGGAGGGAAACAGATTCATCACTGAAGTGCATACTGCATTGTTGTAGGTACACCGAGGTACATCACTGAAGTGCATGCTGCATTGCTGACGGGACACAGAGATTCATCACTGAAGTGCATACTGCATTGCTGGAGGGACACAGATTGATCACTGAAGTGCATACTGCATTGCTGGAGGGACACTGTGATTCATCACTGAAGTGCATACTGCATTGCTGTAGGTACACCGAGGTACATCTCTGAAGTGCATGCTGCATTGCTGACGGGACACAGAGATTAATCACTGAAGTGCATACTGCATTGCTGGAGGGACACATATTGATCAATGAAGTGCATACTGCATTGCTGGAGGGACACTGAGATTCATCACTGAAGTGCATACTGAATTGCTGATGGTACACAGAGGTACATCACGGAAGTGCATGCTGGATTGCTGGATGGACAAAGAGGTTCATCACTGAAGTGCATACTGCATTGCTGGCGGGACACATAGGTTCACCACTGAAGTGCATGCTGCATTGCTGAAAGGACACAGAGATTCATTGCTGGAGGGACACAGAGATTCATCACTGAAGTGCATGCTGTATTGCTGAAGGGACACAGAGATTAATCGCTGAAGTGCATACTGCATTGCTGGAGGGACACATATTGATCACTGAAGTGCATACTGCATTGCTGGAGGGACACTGAGATTCATCACTGAAGTGCATTGCTGGAGGGACACTGAGATTCATTTCTGAAGTGCATACTGAATTGCTGATGGTACACAGAGGTTCATCACTGAAGTGCATATTGCATTGCTGGAGGGTCACAGAGATTCATCACTGAAGTGTATGCTGCATTGCTGAAGGGACACAGATTCATCACTGAAGCGCATACTGCATGATTGGAGGTACACAGAGGTACATCACTGAAGTGCATGCTGCATTGCTGAAGGGACACAGAGATGATTCATCACTGAAGTGCATACTGCATTGCTGCAGGGACACAGAGGTACATCACTGAAGTGCTTGCTGCATTTCTGAAGGGACACAGAGATGATTCATCACTGAAGTGCATACTGCATTGCTGGAGAGACACAGATTCATCACTGAAGTGCATACTGCATTGCTTGAGGTACACAGAGGTACATCACTGAAGTGCATGCTGCATTGCTGAAGGAACACAGATTCATCACTGAAGTGCATACTGCATTGCTGTAGGGACACAGAGGTACATCACTGAAGTGCATGCTGCATTGCTGGAGGGACACAGAGGTACATCACTGAAGTGCATGCTGCATTGCTGGAGGGACACAGAGGTTCATCACTGAAGTGCATGCTGCATTGCTGGAGGGACACAGAGGTACATCACTGAAGTGCATGCTGCATTGCTGGTACACAGAGACTTTTACGCCTGACTTAGTTCACAGACAGCAATGGTGTGGGACCATTTCCAAGAAGGCAGTGGATATTTCAAAGAGGAAACTGAAAAGAGAGCTAGCAAGGTTTTGCAAGAGCAAAACATGATTCGGCAGGGGGGCGTAATGATAGGCAACCCTGAACTATTTCACAACGATGGCGTGCACCTGTCTATAAAAGGTATAGAGTTATTTTCAGCAGGCATTCTCAACGCGTTAACAGAAAGGGGGTGTAGCTAATAGGCCCTTTTGGGGGGAACCTGAGTGGCATTAGGTCCACTCAGGTGTGGTAGCACATGTCTGGGTGGAGGCTGCCTTCAACCCTTTCTGTTTTGTAGCTTTTGGTTTATCTGCCTTAGCGCCTCGATGCCTGAGGGCTTTTGCGCTTTATAAGTAAAAATAGATAGATAGAACCCAAATCACTGGTGGCAGACAGAAAAATAACACGTCCCACTTACACAGACCCGGGACTTGGACATGGAGTACGCTGGCGCTGGCGAGAAAGGGCTTCTCGCCCCCACCCCTGACCCTGGTGTGCCAAAAAGCACACATCTGGAGTCTTCAGTTCGTAATCTGTATTTATTTATTTATTTCCAGTTTTAAAGTGCGCCGAACACGAGGGCATCTGGGCGCTGGTGACAGTACACAGTTGAGATAGTTACAGTGCATAATACAGAGGAGGTAGGCAGAGTCAGATTTAGCAGTGACAGAGGTAACGCAGCTGGATCTTGTTGGCAACAACATCCTTTCTGGCTCAGTGCAATTTGCATGCATTCCATAACTTCCAGGTGCTTCTATTCGCCATGTTTGCATGCTGCATTGCTGAAGGGTCACAGAGATTAATCACTGAAGTGCATGCTGCATTGCTGAAGGGACACAGATTCATCACTGAAGTGCATACTGCATTGCTGGAGGGACACAGATTCATCACTGAAGTGCATACTGCATTGTTGGAGGTACACAGAGGTACATCACTGAAGTGCATGCTGCATTGCTGAAGGGACACAGAGATGATTCATCACTGAAGTGCATACTGCATTGCTGGAGGGACACATATTGATCACTGAAGTGCATACTGCATTGCTGGAGGGACACTGAGATTCATCACTGAAGTGCATTGCTGGAGGGACACTGGATTCATCACTGAAGTGCATACTGAATTGCTGATGGTACACAGAGGTTCATCACTGAAGTGCATATTGCATTGCTGGAGGGTCACAGAGATTCATCACTGAAGTGTATGCTGCATTGCTGAAGGGACACAGATTCATCACTGAAGCGCATACTGCATGATTGGAGGTACACAGAGGTACATCACTGAAGTGCATGCTGCATTGCTGAAGGGACACAGAGATGATTCATCACTGAAGTGCATACTGCATTGCTGGAGGGACACAGAGGTGCATCACTGAAGTGCATGCTGCATTTCTGAAGGGACACAGAGATGATTCATCACTGAAGTGCATACTGCATTGCTGGAGAGACACAGTTTCATCACTGAAGTGCATACTGCATTGCTTGAGGTACACAGAGGTACATCACTGAAGTGCATGCTGCATTGCTGAAGGAACACAGATTCATCACTGAAGTGCATACTGCATTGCTGTAGGGACACAGAGATACATCACTGAAGTGCATGCTGCATTGCTGGAGGGACACAGAGGTACATCAAAGAAGTGCATGCTGCATTGCTGGAGGGACACAGAGGTTCATCACTGAAGTGCATGCTGCATTGCTGGAGGGACACAGAGGTACATCACTGAAGTGCATGCTGCATTGCTGGAGGGACACAGAGGTACATCACTGAAGTGCATGCTGCAGGGACAGAGAGGTACATCACTGAAGTGCATGCTGCATTGCTGGAGGGACACAGAGGTACATCACTGAAGTGCATGCTGCATTGCTGGAGGGACACAGAGGTTCATCACTGAAGTGCATGCTGCATTGCTGGAGGGACACAGAGGTACATCACTGAAGTGCATGCTGCATTGCTGGTACACAGAGACTTTTACGCCTGACTTAGTTCACAGACAGCAATGGTGTGGGACCATTTCCAAGAAAGCAGTGGATATTTCAAAGAGGAAACTGAAAAGAGAGGTAGCAAGGTTTTGCAAGAGCAAAACATGATTCGGCAGGGGGGCGTAATGATAGGCAACCCTGAACTATTTCACAACGATGGCGTGCACCTGTCTATAAAAGGTATGGAGTTATTTTCAGCAGGCATTCTCAACGCGTTAACAGAAAGGGGGTGTAGCTAATAGGCCCTTTTGGGGGGAACCTGAGTGGCATTAGGTCCACTCAGGTGTGGTAGCACATGTCTGGGTGGAGGCTGCCTTCAACCCTTTCTGTTTTGTAGCTTTTTGTTTATCTGCCTTAGCGCCTCGATGCCTGAGGGCTTTTGCGCTTTATAAGTAAAAATAGATAGATAGAACCCAAATCACTGGTGCCAGACAGAAAAATAACACGTCCCACTTACACAGACCCGGGACTTGGACATGGAGTACGCTGGCGCTGGCGAGAAAGGGCTTCTCGCCCGCACCCCTGACACTGGTGTGCCAAAAAAGCACACATCTGGAGTCTTCAGTTCGTAATCTGTATTTATTTATTTATTTCCAGTTTTAAAGTGCGCCGAACACGAGGGCATCTGGGCGCTGGTGACAGTACACAGTTGAGATAGTTACAGTGCATAATACAGAGGAGGTAGGCAGAGTCAGATTTAGCAGTGACAGAGGTAACGCAGCTGGATCTTGTTGGCAACAACATCCTTTCTGGCTCAGTGCAATTTGCATGCATTCCATAACTTCCAGGTGCTTCTATTCGCCATGTTTGCATGCTGCATTGCTGAAGGGACACAGAGATTCATCACTGAAGTGCATACTGCATTGCTGTAGGGACACAGAGATTCATCACTGAAGTGCATACTGAATTGCTGGAGGGACACCGATTCATCACTGAAGTAAATACTGCATTGCTGGAGGGACAGATAAATTCATCACTGAAGTGCATTGCTGGAGGGACACAGAGATTCATCACTGAAGTGCATACTGCATTTCTGGAGGGACACAGAGAATAATCACTGAAGTGCATACTGCATTTCTGGAGGGACACAGAGATTCATCACTAAAGTGCATACTGCATTTCTGGAGGGACACAAAGTTTCATCACTGAAGTGCATGCTGTATTGCAGAAGAGACACAGAGATTCATTACTGAAGTGCATACTGCATTGCTGGAGGGAACCAGATTCATCACTGAAGTGCATACTGCATTGCTGTAGGTACACCGAGGTACATCACTGAAGTGCATGCTGCATTGCTGACGGGACACAGAGATTGATCACTGACGTGCATACTGCATTGCTGGAGGGACACAGATTGATCACTGAAGTGCATACTGCATTGCTGGAGGGACACTGAGATTCATCACTGAAGTGCATTGCTGGAGGGACACTGAGATTCCTCGCTGAAGTTCATACTGAATTGCTGTAGGCACACCGAGGTACATCTCTGAAGTGCATGCTGCATTGCTGACGGGACACAGAGATTCATCACTGAAATGCATACTGCATTGCTGGAGGGACACAGATTGATCACTGAAGTGCATACTGCATTGCTGGAGGGACACTGAGATTCATCACTGAAGTGCATTGCTGGAGGGACACTGAGATTCATCACTAAAGTGCATACTGAATTGCTGGAGGGTCACAGAGATTAATCACTGAAATGCATGCTGCATTGCTGAAGGGACACAGATTCATCACTGAAGTGCATACTGCATTGCTGGAGGGACACAGATTCATCACTGAAGTGCATACTGCATTGTTGGAGGTACACAGAGGTACATCACTGAAGTGCATGCTGCATTGCTGAAGGGACACAGAGATGATTCATCACTGAAGTGCATGCTGCATTGCTGAAGGGACACAGATTCATCACTGAAGTGCATACTGCATTGCTGGAGGTACACAGAGGTACATCACTGAAGTGCATGCTGCATTGCTGAAGGGTCACAGAGATTCATCACTGAAGTGCATACTGCATTGCTGCAGGGACACAGAGGTACATCACTGAAGTGCATGCTGCATTGCTGGAGGGACACAGAGGTACATCACTGAAGTGCATGCTGCAGGGACACAGAGGTACATCACTGAAGTGCATGCTGCATTGCTGGAGGGACACAGAGGTACATCACTGAAGTGCATGCTGCATTGCTGGAGGGACACAGAGGTTCATCATTGAAGTGCATACTGTGTTGCTGGAGGGACACAGAGGTACATCACTGAAGTGCATGCTGCATTGCTGGGACACAGAGAGTTTTACGCCTGAATTAGTTCACAGACAGCAATGGTGTGGGACCATTTCCAAGAAGGCAGTGGATATTTCAAAGAGGAAACTGAACAGAGAGCTAGCAAGGTTTTGCAAGAGCAAAACATGATTCGGCAGGCGGGCTTAATGATAGGCAACCCTGAACTATTTCACAATGATGGCATGCACCTGTGTATAAAAGGTATGGAGTTATTTTCAGCAGGCATTCTCAACGCGTTAACAGAAAGGGGGTGTAGCTAATAGGCCCTTTTGGGGGGAACCTGAGTGGCCGTAGGTCCACTCAGGAGTGGTAGCACAGGTCTGAGTTGAGGCTGCCTTCAACCCTTTCTGTTTTGTAGCTTTTTGTTTATCTCCCTTAGCGCTTCGCTGCCTGAGGGCTTTTGCGCTTTATAAGTAAAAATAGATAGAACCCAAATCACTGGTGCCAGACAGAATAATAACAGGTCCCACTTACACAGACCCGGGACTTGGACATGGAGTACGCTGGCGCTAGCGAGAAAGGGCATCTCGCCCCCAACCCTGACCCTGGTGTGCCAAAAAGCACACATCTGGAGTCTTCAGTCTGTAACCTTTATTTATTTATTTCCATTTGTAAAGCGCGCCGAACCCGAGGCCATCTGGGCGCTGGTGACAGTACACAGTTGAGATAGTTACAGTGCATAATACAGAGGAGGTAGGCAGAGTCAGATTTAGCAGTGACAGAGGTAACGCAGCTGGATCTTGTTGGCAACAACATCCTTTCTGGCTCAGTGCAATTTGCATGCATTCCATAACTTCCGGGTGCTTCTATTTGTCATGTCTGCAATGAGTACACTTGCTTCAGGGGGGCTCAGTCATGCTTCCCGCGCTGCACCCATAGAAGGCCCTTCACCTGGAAGGCAGGGCCAGCAAGCCACAGGGCTGTGCCCCCTGAAAGGTGGGCAGTGTGCCCCCTCAGGAGACCTGAGGACACCATGCAGATGTGTTCCATTCAAATGCACAGAGCCCCCGCCGGTCCAGGGGGCCGCCTAGCGGACCAGATGTGTTATCATTTCATGAATTCTCCCCCCCCCCCCCCCCCCCCCCCCCACCTCCGGTTGTCCCAGGGCCTACACATAACGAATGAACGAGGCAGAGCAGGGAGACTTACAGCCACTGACTCACTGACACTGCATAATTCATCCCCTGACACTGAAGCACGCTAAACACTGCAGGGAAGTCTACCACTGCCAGCTAGGGATGCGCAGGCCGTGCCTCTCCCCAATTTACGGCTTAATTAACTGAAATGACGGAGCTCGCGCGCACAGTTTCCTGGAGTCTGACACGAAATCCATCTGCAGCTCAAGCTTGAAATTAACCAAACAGGTCAATGTACTGCTCCCCCCGCCGACCCCTCTACTGGCAGGGAGTGCCCTTTCCCAGAGCGGACCCGGGGATCGAACCTGTGTTGCTTTGTGTGCTCTTGCTTCCAAGGTGAGCACCTTGCCGCTTAGCTATCCTCCCGAGAATCATATCATGACAATGTAGTCTCATAAATGCCCACCCTGGATGCCTCAATCACACCCGAGCATCCAAACTGGAGGTCTCGCTCAGGGTAATATAGTCTCATGCATTACCCATCCTGGAGGTCTCTCTCAGGGTAATATAGTCTCATGCATTACCCATCCTGGAGGTCTCGCTCAGGGTAATATAGTCTCATGCTCTACCCATCCTGGAGGTCTCGCTCAGGGTAATACAGTCTCATGCTCTACCCATCCTGGAGGTCTCGCTCAGGGTAATACAGTCTCATGCTCTACCCATCCTGGAGGTCTCGCTCTCTTCCATGTAATCTTGTGTGTTACACATCACAATAATGTAGTCTCTTAAATGTCCACGCTGGATGCCTCAATCACACCCGAGCATCCAAACTGGAGGTCTCGCTCAGGGTAATATAGTCTCATGCTCTACCCATCCTGGAAGTCTCGCTCAGGGTAATATAGTCTCATGCTCTACCCAATAGGGAGGTCTCGCTCAGGGTAATATAGTCTCATGCCCTATCCATCCTGGAGGTCTTGCTCAGGGTAATATAGTCTCATGCATTACCCATCCTGGAGGTCTCGCTCAGGGTAATATAGTCTCATGCATTACCCATCCTGGAGGTCTCGCTCAGGGTAATATAGTCTCATGCATTACCCATCCTGGAGGTCTCGCTCTCTTCCATGTAATCTTGTGTGTTACACATCACAATAATGTAGTCTCATAAATGTCCACCCTGGAAGTATCAATCACGCCCGTGTAGTTATCATACAGCACCCAAACTTACGGTCTCACACGGGTAATATAGTCTCATGCTCTACTCATCCTGGAAGTCTTGCTCGCTTCGATGTAATCTTGTGTGGTATACATCTCAATAATGTGGTCTCATAAAATCCACCCTATAGGTCTCAATCACGCCCATGTAATCTTGTACGGTGCCAACATTGAGGTCTCACTCAGGGTCTCATGCATTGCCATCCTGGAGGTCTCGCTCAGGATAATATAGTCTCATGCATTACCCATCCTGGAGGTCTCGCTCAGGGTAATATAGTCTCATGCATTACCCATCCTGGAGGTCTCGCTCAGGGTAATATAGTCTCATGCATTACCCATCCTGGAGGTCTCGCTCAGGGTAATATAGTCTCATGCATTACCCATCCTGGAGGTCTCGCTCTCTTCCATGTAATCTTGTGTGTTACACATCACAATAATGTAGTCTCATAAATGTCCACCCTGGAAGCATCAATCACGCACGTGTAGTTATCATACAGCACCCAAACTTACGGTCTCACACGGGTAATATAGTCTCATGCTCTACTCATCCTGGAAGTCTTGCTCGCTTCAATGTAATCTTGTGTGGTATACATCTCAATAATGTGGTCTCATAAAATCCACCCTATAGGTCTCAATCACGCCCATGTAATCTTGTACGGTGCCAACATTGAGGTCTCACTCAGGGTCTCATGCATTGCCATCCTGGAGGTCTCACTCGCGTCAATGTAGTCTTGTGCGTTATGCACCCTGGAGGTCTCACCACCCTCAGAGAAGTATCAGTAAGTCAACACCCTGCAGGTCTCACTCTCTTCAGTCTCTCGCATTCCCCACTTTGAAGGCTTAATCACTTTGTTTTGGTCTCCTGATTGCCCCATCATGGAAATATCAATATCCTGTGCAGTCTCAATTATTACCCAATTTAGAGGCCTCATGTTTCCCAATGTTGTCTCACACAACCTCATTCTACATGTCTCAATACATTCAAAAGGGCCTCACTTATTGCCCATGCTGCAGTCATAAGTTTCAGAGAAACCTCAATCATTCTACTTAATGCACGTCTCAATGATTTCAAAGAAGTCTCACACATTCACCATAAAACACGTCTCAATCATTTCAAGAGTCTGACTCCCCTCCCCATGCCACAGGAATCAATCATTTCAGAGGTATCTCACCAATTCCCATTCTACATGTCTCAATAAATTTCACTGGTCTCCCTCATTCCCCATACACTATATCTCAACAACCTCTGCAAAGTTCACTTCTTCCCAGTACCACATGTCTCGATGATACCAGTAGGGTCTCATTCACTCCCCATAATACATGCCTCAGCAATCACAATGTAGTCTCACTCATCCCCTATACTATATGCCTCAATTATATTTGTAGAGTCTCACACATTCCCATATGACATGACACAGCAATCTCAAGGGACTCTGACTCATTCCCCATTCCACAGGTCTCAATCATTTCAAGAGAGTTCAGTTCATAGGCGTCTCACTAATTATCCACACTGCATGTATCAATGTAGAGAAACAATCAGGGATTCTGGCCCCTGACCCGAACGCTTGACAATGGGAGTCCTCTGCCCAGACGGGCTCTGGCCTGATGGAAAAATGTCCTGGCTAGCCACTGATAATAGCACCTGAGCAATTTAGAGTGAGGATTGAGACGGAGCTCAGCCTGCCAACCTACATACTAAGAATCTCAGGCAGTTGTTTTTTGGAACCAAATGTTCTTACATCCAATAACCCTTATTACCTAGCTTATGATCATGAGGAGAGTCTGCAAATCCCAGATTCCTGTGGCACATGGGGATACAAGTATTCATATCTTTTTACAGCAAAAGAGAGAGAATGACAGAGAGACACATAGAGAGAGAGAGAGATAGGTTCTGACAGTGGCAATGTGAGAAAGTGAAATGGGAAGTGTCTGCAAGAGGCTAGTGGTGAGAGAAGGGTGTGGACCCCAGGTTGTAAGGTATTTTCCAGGTGTTTCTATGACTTCTGATGCATAGTGAGGACGTGCATGTCTTGTCATGTTGTGTTATAATTGCCTATCTGTGTCTTCAGGTTTGTCCGCCCAGCAAAGTCTCTGACTGCTCCTTGCACTAACCCGCTCACATTCTATGTTGCAACACAAAATACGCATACCAACTATACAATACACACAGGGCAATTGAACACCCCCACCACAGACATCAAATATCAGAACCCTACACCTCTCTCTACAAGCAACTTACATACCACCACCCCTAGCCAATTCAGTCTAGCCCCATAGGCACACATGACTAGCCTTCGGACAAACATTTCTCTATGCTCTTCATATCGAACACCGGGTTACGGACCCCCAGGCATAGCTCCGCGTACTACCGGTCTATACGCATCCACAAACAAGCCAAGTTCTCCTGCATTTACCTCTCTCTCCACTAACATCAACAACCCCCTCTCTGTCATGTCTGCCAGAGCACCTGGAAACCATACACATGGCAATGGAGCACTGTATAAATCCCCATTCCATACCCTCACATGACAATAACATAACATAACATAACATCATGACATAATGTAACAAGAAGCTGAAGAGATAAGAATACATCTCCCCTCTTCCTATACGCTTTCTGGGACCTGAATGTCGCTGGACTTTATCTACACTGCTTCAATAGACTGGTCTAACCCCCCCTTTGCCACCACGAGGCATCACCAGTTCCTTAGGGATGTGGTTTGGGGTAGCCCAATCACACTCTCGACTTCACACTAATTCCATGACACAAGACCTTTCTATCTGCCAAGGCTCCTGCCCTCCATTGTTCCTCGTCCCTTTTTATTTCAAAGCTAGATGACTCAGTTCACTGGTCAACCATGCCAGTCTGACTTGAATATTATTGAGACAGTGGCCTGACGGGCACCCACATTACACTACTTAGGCCTGTCCTAGGTGTGCCATTCCCCAGAGGGGGGCACAGATAGGAACACTAGCATGAACAGGCCTCTTCTCTGTCCAGTCCCAGATTTTGTTTATGAAGGATGGCTCAATTAAAACATGTGCCGAACTATAATGTACAGTCAAGATCTCACTAAACAAATTTCATATATGAAAGTATTAAAGCCAAATTAATATACCATCACATGCTGCTATATATCTTGCCAATCATGAGAGAGTTCAGAACAAATGGCAGGTTTATCTGGCACAGGACATGCAGACCTCATTGTGGTCACATACTAGAGGTGCCCAGCACAATGGCAGAGCCAATGCACACCAGGGGAAAGGGCAAGCTCCCAGGTGTTCTTGCAAAAGAAGGGGGGGGTATGGTATCCAAAACTGGGAAACCCCTGTCCCATGCACACCTTATTATTGGAGAATAAAAACAGTCAAAGATTTGTGTTGAAATATTGATTTCAATTTACAGTTAATCAATACTTTGTGAGCTGGGGTGGCATTACTGGGGCACCGGAGTGTAAGTTAGAAGCCTGAGTGAAGTGAGGGCTTTAACGTTGGCCCTGGGGCATTACTTGATCCACTAATGCCGTCTCCCCAGCGAGGGGTGTATTGCTATTAGTATCCCGGCATGTTATACCGGAATTCAAATCGTTTTTTTTTCCAAGTTGAGAAACGGCATGTTAGCTGTTTCTCAACTTGAAAAAGACTACAACCAAGATGGTCACCATGGATCAGGGATAAGGGAATATATTTGACTACCCATAGTCCGTTCTCTCTTTCCATGGCAGCCATTGCTGGGAAGGCGATGTGCAGGGAACACAGAGTGTTCACGATGCCGGCGAGGGACAGAGGATCACAAGGTAAATGGGGAAATTAAGGGGGTATTTGGGCTATGTGGACATTGAGTTTGGGGGTGGGGGAAGGAGGGGAAGCGGAGCACGGGTGCACTTACCTGATTCCTGGGAGGTTACATGTAACCTCCTGCTTCCAAGGAAGCTCGAGCAGGGATTTACCACATAGTAAAGCCCCCATTCTGAGCCTCTTGATTGGCTCAGTGGCCGCCACTCCCACCCTCCTCACACTCCTTGCCGGGTACTAATATACTTAAAGTATAAACATGTCAAACAGTGCAATTCTTGAAAATTCATCAATCAGTCTGATGACTCCAATTTTTTCCCCTATTTTTTCTTCATATTTGTCAGAAGAAACTCAATCCGTAGATTCCCTTCATAGGTTGAGCAGGGAAATTGGGCGATAAGATCCACATTTTTTGGGCTCTCTCCCTTCCTTAGGAATCACTGTAATCAGTGCACGGGTGAAGGAATCAGGGGCGTTCCCGCTTTTTATTATTTCATTAAAGAGCTCTGTCATAAAAGGCGTGAGTTGTGTACTAAACGTTTTATAGAATCCCGCTGAATAGCCATCTTCCCCCGGGGATTTGCCCAAGGTTAGTCTCTTTATTGCATCTTGGACCTCTTGTTCAGATATAGGGGATTCCAGCTGTTCTGAATCTAGTCTCGGTATTCTGGGCATATTAATCAGGGACAAGTATGTTTCTGTTTCTGATTGGTCGTGGTTTGTTTCTGAGGAGTATAGGTTCTCATAAAAGTTAGCAAAGCATTCGCGAATGGTGGGGTGAGTGTGTGTTGTTTTAGAATCATCTTCAACGATCACCACCACTTTCCGCTCTGCTCTCTGCTCTCGGAGCCTAGCAGCCAGTAGTGCATACGCCTTGTCCCCCTTTTCATAGAAGGTTTGTTTCAACATTTTAAGTTTGCTGACAATTTGTTCATGTTCCAATAATTTCAATTCTTCCCTCTTACTCTTTGCCTCTTTGATTTTTAGATGATCGATTCCCCCGCCCTTCTTGATATCACCTTCTAATTGACAAATTTCGGATCTTAATCTGTGCTTAAGTATATTTTGTTCCCTTTTTATAGTTGATCCTTCCCTTATTAAGATCCCTCTCCAGGCGGCTTTCCCCGCTTCCCACACTGTCTGCTTGGGGACTTCACCAGTGTTGTTTGTTTTGCGAAATTCGGCAATTTCAGTCTCCATTTCAGCCTTGAAGACTGCGTCTTTCCAAAGACTCTCATTACAACGCCATTTTCCACCCTTGGTTGGCAAGGTTTCACATTGGATTTCAGCCAGCACCAGATCATGGTCAGACCATGTGACCGGGGTATTTCTGAATGTGTTGTGGTATTGGCAAGTTCTCTAGACAGGTATATGTAGTCAATACGAGTGTATGTAATGTGGGGGGCGGAGAAGAAGGTGTAGTCTTGTGTGTTGGGGTACATGTTTCTCCATACATCTATCATATCATATATTTCCATCATCCTTGCCATTTCAGATGGATCGTCTCCACTCTGATATCGTACGTCCGGATTACCCGGCTTTCTAGCTTTGAGTGGGTCCGCCCACTGGTTGAAATCGCCCCCGAGGATAATACGGCCTGTAGCTTCTAAAAATATTTTGGGGATCACTTTGCGAAGGAATGTATTTTGTCCTGCATTCGGGAGTATAATGTTGTGATCGTTACATTCACCTTGCCTATATTGCCAGTTAGCAATAATGCTCGACCTTCTGCATCTGACCATGTCTTCCTCTCGACAAACTCTAAACCTTTTCTAACCAAGATACCTACACCTCCCTTTTTAAGTGGGCCCGACCCCCAGAATTCCGTTCCGACACGCTTCCCTAGGACTCTCTGTTCTTCACCCTTCATGTATTTTGTCTTTTGTAACAGTAGGATGTCCATCCTAGACCTCTGAAATTCTCTGGCCACGAGTGATCGTTTCGTTGGAGAATTGAGTCCCTCCACATTAAGTGTCCCTACTCGTAGAGAGTCCCTCCCTCTTGAATTAATTTTTAATGCCATTAAACATTTTACTGAGAGGATGGCTCCTATTGCATGACCGACAATACAGTTTCATTATAAATTGCCTGCTACTACGACTGCTTTGAGTTTCCATGAATGTTCCTTCGATCCCCTTGTTCCCCCGCCTCCCTCTATCTCCTCCATCCTTCCTCCCATCTCCTGTTGATGGCGTTTGATCGAGCCCGGTTAACTGCACAGGATCTGCGCAGAACCACCTATGGGGACCGTTACATCATGCCCCTTAATCAATTGTGATATCACAGTTTCAATTGAGCCCTCTTAGTGTCCCCCCCAAAGTCTCATGTTGCAACTTCCGGGATGTCCGTGATTTGACACCTTTCCCGGTCGCATCTTTCACAAAAAGTTCACATTAGAGTTCTATCTTACCAGGGGTGCAGCTGATCAGTTGTCTGCCTCTGGGGAGAGGTTAAGTCTCCTGTATTTTCTTGATCCCTTCACCAGTTTCCTTCTGGGACCCCCTCTTCACCATTCTCGATCTTCTCTTTTGGGTTCGTCATGATTATTTCCTTCACCTTGGGGGCCAAGCAGATCTGAGATGCACACCCTGATCTCTTTTCCAGTTCTTAGTCTGAATTTGGTTCCATCTATTCAAATGAGAGAGAGAAAGGGTATCCCCATCTCTATCTAATGTTTATCCCTTTAAGATGTTTCGTGAGAGGCCCGCACATCCGTCTGAGGGCCAGTGTCAGTGCAGAGAGGTCTTGATATATTGTAATTTGGGCACCTCCTAACGTGATCGTATCGCTTTTCCTAGCCTTCTCGAGTACTCGGGCCTTGTCTTGAAAGCGATGGAATCGGGCAAGGACCGACCGCGGTCCGCCTGGGGGGGCCACCGGCCCAATGAATTAGTTCGGTTAGGGGCTCATCAATGGCATCATCTGTGACCAAAGGTTTGATGATATCATGGAGTATTCCCTTCTGGTCTGCTTCAGTTTCTCCCTCTTTCTCCGGAATTCCGAAAATACGTATGTTGTTCCTTCTCTCTCTGTTTTCCAAATCGTCCAACTTGAGCTTAAAATCTTCTTCCCGTTGTTCCAATTCCGTCATCCTGTGTTGAAGTTGTGCTTCTAAGGTGTCTATAGATGCCTGGTTGTTCTCCACTTCTTCAAGTCTATCCTCCATTTTGTCCAGTCTTTGTGTAAGTTTCTCTATCTTGCTTCCTATATTGGCGTTCATGTTTTTAATTTCTCCCAGTAGGGCCGCAATGTCTCTTTTTGTGGTGGCGAGTTCATTCTCTGTGGTTTGGCTGGTTGCCATGTTGGGTTCGAAAGCTGCAGAAATGGGGGTGTAGGCGAACAGGGCCAATTTATGTTTCGCATCCATAGGAGGTTTATGGCAAGGCTGGGAATTCGAGTAGAGTGGGGTTTTACTATGTCCAAAGAGGCAGCCTTTTAATTGTCAGGTACTCCACTGCGCACTCTCGTTCCCTTGGGTCTTTGCGAGGTTATTTCGATATGGGACTCCGAGCGTTGTCCTCCGTTTTCACGGTGTCAGAGAAGTGCGCATTGAGTTGCCCAATTTCGCGGCCTATGTCATTCGATGGGGGTGCAAGTTCCAGTCAAATACGTTGTACGGGCAGCACTTTGCCGGGCCGGTGAGCAGAAGTGTTGGTGTTTGCTTTCCCACCCGCAGAGGGGGGCCTGCGGGGTGTCCGCAGACCGCGTTGTCCGAAGGCTCTTCCTCCGAATCCCTGCCTCAAGGGAGATGCACCCAAAAAGAGCTGGGCCTCCTTTGGTTTTCTGCTACGTTCGAGGCGGGTCGCGGTCTTCAACCGCTGGGCACCGTGCATGTGAGAACGAAGCCTTCCTCCGCTTGCTCTTCTTTCGGAAGGTCTTGTGTTATTTGTGCTGCGAGGGCCACTTCAGGGCCTGTATTCCGGTTCGGCAGTCGCTCTGTGTCGCACTGCACGTGAAAGTTTTCTTGAAGCTTCGCCTGGCCGAGGGGGGCCCGTGTTTCAGAGATGATTTCAGGACGAATTCTGATCCGATTTTCTCCGGGATTGCGGTCAGAGGATGGGGGACCTTCCTGTATCAGTCGCTCAATTGCATCCGAGGCGGGGGGGCGTCAAGTGGGGGCTCAATCCACTTAACGGGGCTGCGGCGGTGGAGCTCACGCAGGGACCATGTTCGTCTCTGCGCCCCCTGATGGCCAGTTGCTGTGTACCTTTAAACGTTTCTGCTTGTACCACTTTTTAGCAGAATGTTCTTAGCCGCAGAGTTCTTTCTGTTGCTCTCATCTGCGTTTGAGATTATAACTTGTTATTCTTTCAAGATCGACATGTGCATTTCTTCTCTAGCGGGTTGTATTCCCTCTGATGTGAGCACTTAGGGCCGTTCCTTCAATCATCTATCTATTGTGGAGGGGAGAATTTGGAAATGTATATTAAATCTACCAACGAACTTCCCATGAGTTGCTGTGCGATATGATTTGGGCAATAAAATCACAAACGCACAGGAGAATACTATTGCTCTTGCATAAGATCTTATCGCCAGTGGAAGATTATTTAATTGCAGATTTTAATTCTTTTTACATCAAACAGTGCCGTACCAGAATGAGAGCATGAAAAGACTTATGCAGTACGATACTAGAAAAGATAAGCTGTTCCACACAGGACCTGATAGCACATCCAAGCATGGTCAAACTACTGCTATACCGACACGATTGGACAGCGACAATAGACCATTTCCATTCATATCCTTCTTTGGTACATTTGAGCGAAAACTACAAAAGGAGGGCAGTGCTAGCTCCATTTCTAAGTATATACCCAGACACAGTGACCCGTGCTGTCTTTATCTGTTTTCGCTGGAACTTGCCTAATTCCAAGCAAATTATGATACGATATAACAAGATTCCAGCAAACCTGGGTTTATGCAGATTCTGTAAAAAACTAGGGATGGTAGAACCAACTAAACACTCGGTTGGACTGCCCTGCACTGAATAACTTGTGCAGAGTCTACCTGGGTAATCGCATCCATTTGTCCCTAGATGTTGACTCAAAGGTTTTATTAAAGGTTGAGTTCTCTCACCCATAAAACATATATATAACAATATATATATATATATATATATATATATATTATTATTATTTTTTTTTAAAGTCCATACATTAATGCCAATTCCTCCCCACCTTATTTTACGCCTTTCTTTGGCCATTTACTCTGGTCCCCCTCAACCGCCCTCCAATTGCCTACTCTTGCAGGCCATCTCTGGGCCTTTTGATTAAGCCAGCAAAAAAGAAAAAAACAGCAGCCCTTTGAGTCCACCATAAACGGCCAACCTTCCATTCTGGCAAGCTAACGCTGAGCAGAAATTATCACATTGTGTAAGCATGATTAATTTCACAAAGAGATGCTCATTTGGGAGATGGGTTCCTTCTTAAAAGCCTCTAAGCAGAATATTAAGCCACTGACTATATCAAGGGAGTAGATGGATAGGAGCAGGCCAGCCTTTTGTCCTCTGCCACTCGCTGTGTCCTGGGTCCATGTATTGCACAATGATGTTAAATGATACAGTCTCTCTGCTCTCCTAGGAGGGATATTATCAGGCTGCCTGCTGCGCCCTTGCTCCCAACTGTGCTCTGGGCCATCAACCCATTTGCCCGCCCCTAGAAATGAGCCTGGATGGAGTCATCCAAATGTATACATATCTGCAGCCATTCACTCAGGTTGTGGCAAAGTCTCACAAGAATGTTATGGAGACAGAGGAACATGTCCATGATACTGCAGACAGGAGCTGGCTACCAGAGGGGACTATGGGGTTTATGCAAATAGACACATAACTGCATTCATTCTGATTGGGACGTAGACTCGCAGAAATAGATACAAGGGGACACGGCTGAGATCTGTGTTGACATGAGACGGATACAGGGGGCGTGCCTCCACAAATGTGGAGGTGTTAATTTAGAATGGGCGTGAAGTCTGCAAGAACAATGCAAACATCAATGAACTCCAACCAGGCTTGTGTCGCGACAGAAACTGACAACTCAAGCCATGCCGTAGCTGGCTTTACAGCAAGAGGCATTGTGATCTGGCTATAAAGCGGGCATGGCCTGGCCTACATACACGCTGGCCATGCCATATAGGTACTACTGGCAGGAGCAGCTATGGGCACTGTGCCTGAGGCAGGATACAGGTCACATCCCTGAGGCAGTGCATGTAGGGGCACTGCAGTCGGGAATCATCATAAGCCATGCCCATGGCACACAACCCACAGGGATTAGCCAAAAGCCATGCCCTGTGATCATTGTGACTATCCACGCTGTGGCGGGCATGGGAAAAGTCCATGGGCCTCATCACGAGTTGGGCTGTAGCCCTTAAATGTGGTGGTAACGGTATTGCAGCTGCATTTAAGGGCTGGCCCTATCACAAGTTGGGCGTTAAATGGGCTGTTTTTCCTCCGGCCTTTCTCTGGAGGTGAAACTCCCCTGTTTTCAGCTGTATTACCGCCGGCTGCATTAGCCCGCATAATTAGCACTGAAAATACCCCATTGAATCCAATGGACCCAATGGGGAATGGGGATTTACCGTTAACACCCAACTCGTGATCCAGCAGTAATACTTCCAGACCGGTCGGTGCTAGGGCTATTACAGTTGGGCGGTATTACAGCCGAGATACAGCCCAACTCGTGATGAGGCCCCATGTGCTGGTCACAGTTCTGCTAGTCAATCCCCAAAGGTTGCTGAAGGCAAGGACACAGCGAACCCTGCCACAGGCTAGACACGGGTTGCAGCACCTGCTGTCCCTGGCAGCCAGGCAGTGTTGCAAGGGGCACTGAGTCTCGGGTGCCCTGTGGGTACTGTTGGGTTAGATATTGTGGGTACTGTTGGGTTAGATATTGCCTGGGCATGGCTAGATGTGTAGCAACCAGAAATCATGATAGAAGGCTGTGTCTTGCATATACCACAAAAACCAAACCCTGCAGGCATCACAGATCGGGTATGGGTTGGATGGCTGCAGATCATGCACAGGGCAAGGTGCCCACAGGGTGAAGCAGCCGGGGCTACTATGCCCAAGGTTTGGAAGCAGGCAATACCCGGAATGCATTGTGGGACAAAGCGTATAATTACAAAACCGAAATAATTCACTGAAAAGAATGAGGGGAAAGGAAGTGATGTTTCTCAGCTATGGTTGGGTATTAATGTAGGCTAATAAAATGAGTGACTCATTCTCAGATGAATCTTTAATTGAGGAGGCATTATGGTTCTGATGCACAATTTAAATTATACCAGGTATGGTCAGCAATGCGACCAGAAGTCACCCCAAGCATTCATTGCCCATGGCATGGCACAAGACATATATCATACCACCAAAGAAATTATGGATGAAATCATGACATAACTAATGATATCTTCATGGGTTTTGGGTATGGTGGGCAGGTATATCTATCTATCTATCTATCTATCTATCTATCTATCTATCTATCTATCTATCTATCTATCTATCTATCTGTCTGTCTGTCTGTCTGTCTGTCTGTCTATCTATCTATCTATCTATCTTTCTATCTAGCTATTTCTTATGTAGTGCCCTTCACCTAAAAGCCTCAAGGCACTCACAAGACAATAGTCAACAAAAAAACATGAAAAGAGCAGAAAGCCGAAGAGGCGAGACTGAAGAGAAAGGTGATTTAGCCTGTACATATGTCAAAAAGATAGCTTTTTAGATGTTTCTTGAATTGAGCGGTAGACACGCATCCTTTGAGACTAGGTTGATGGATTAAGATGCTTTTGTTAGAGAGCAGATCCCGCCTAAAGGAAATCCTCCAAACTCGTGATGAGAGGTGTATAGGGGCTTCACCTATCAAACTTTTGAACAACGTAGTGGTACCTTTAAACTGGACTCTTTGGCTGCCCAGGTGCCAGTGCAATGTTCTGTGCACCTCAGACACATGGTGTTAGCAATAAACATTATATTTGATGTTTTTGACAGTGTTTAACATAAATTCTCCTGTGAAACAGTTAATTGTGAACATGTTTTAAATCGCTTCAGTCTGCAAACACATACGGCCTCATTATGAGTCAGGCGTTAAGGGGTTAACGGCGCCGACCCTTAACGCCTGATTACAAGGTAATTAGCGCCATGGTGATTTTAACGCCTGCTTTTTGCAAGCGTTAAAATTCATGGCGCTAAGGGACCATGGTGCTAATTACGCCACCGTAATTTACGGTGGCGTAATTAGCGCCTTCCCCACTCCCAAAATGGGAATGGGGAAGGGTAAAATGGGAAATGGGGATTTACCGCCCCACTCACCTTGGAATGGGGCGGTAAATCCGCCATCCACCATGGTGTAAACATAGTTTACACCATGGTGGTAAGGGTACGACCCAGGCGGTAACTTACCGCCTGGGTCGTAATGAGGCCCATAGAATGTCCTTGCCAAGTCGCAGCTGTTGGGCGTGGGGTCTTACGGCGTGTACAGGATAATATTAAAATCGCTAGGAACAGCTGTAGCGGAGCATATGAGACCCTGGCTTCAGTTTAATTATAGCAGAGTGAATAGCTGTTGAAATGTAATCGGTGTTCCAACTTGTATTTAAATGCTTTGTGAATGGACTGATGGAGAGTTCAACTCAGAAAGTGTCTTTACACTGAACTGAGAAATAGGTGCAGCTGTAACAAAATAAAACTCTAGCTCGCTGAGCATAATAATCTGTTTGAGTGCTTCATTATTTGCTAGACTCAACAAAATAGAGTAATTAATTATTATTGTTATATGATATTTTACAATTGGCACCACCAGATGGGGCCTCATTGCAGAAATATCCAGTGGGACTAAGCTGCCATGGTCAGATAGCGGACAAAGGCAGGAGTCGAGGTGGAGCAGACTGCTGTTATCAGGATAAGAAGCTTTCCTAGAAGCCACATTTTCTCTCAGCAGCCAACCTGTTTGACACGCGATCTCTGCAACTGAGGATCCCCTGTCTGTGGGAGAAAAGGATTTACATTCCTGGTAAAGCTCTGGAACAGAAGACTGCCGAAAAAAAGGGGTGAGACAGTTACACAATAATATTGTATGATCTGATATGTTAAGAATAAAATGTATGTCCTATGGGAAGCATACTGTAAGATGTCCTATAGGGAAATACACTTGGTTTTGTAGTGATGTGTTCCCTGTGAAAGCATACTGTTACTGAATCATAAGGATGCACACTTGGCTATGTAGTGATGTGTTCCTTGTGAAAGCATACTGTTACTGAATCATAAGGAAGCACACTTGGATATGTAGTGCTGTGTTCCCTGTGAGAGCATAATGTTTCTATAGGAAGCATATGAGTAAAGAATATACACTTGGTGTATATAAAATTATAAACCATTGCATGGATGAATCATGAAATGAGTTTGTAGATTGTATTGATTGTGGACACACTGCATTTCTGCGAGACATTATCAACACAACTTTGTGATCACAAAGTAAGTAGACAAAGTTAAGTAGAACAAAATGGGGTTCAAATGTTGTAAGAGGCAACAGGAGTTAGACAAACATGTGTCTGCCCCACTTGAAGGAACACCAACCTGGAAATGAATGATTAAAAATGTCTTGGGTGTAGTGATGTTTCTGAAATAAATGTCATGAATACACTGCCAACAACCCTGACCTGCAATTCTCATTACATGGTTCTTTTGATCTGGAAAAGATACAATATTTAAGGGAAGTACTAGTCTCTAGGGGTGATCAGGTTATCAGACCCCTGCATTGGGAAATAAACAAGCAAAGGCAAGATTTGTCAAGACAAAAACCATGAGAGAAGCACAGATTAAGAAACGTAAACCACAAACTGAAAAAGAGAAAATGCGCGCATATGATCAGAAAGAGATAAAAATAAGATTGGGATGAGGGAGATCGTGAAGATACAATGAGGATAAAGGGTGTTGAGCATATGGCCTTTTGGGTATCGTGCATGCAATCGATGGGGATGCAGAATAACTCTGACACCAAATCATCGAAGTAACTCAGGAAGATGGCAAAGGTGCTGTTTTATTAACAATTATCTAAAACAGGGAGTTACAACGGACATCAACGGACATTCGCTCAAGCTCTCAGTGCATTTCTCATAAAAACATCCTAATATGCAAAAAATACATCAGACGTGACGTAATATTATGTGTCAAATAAGAAAAACCTACAAGGGATTGTGATAGATTCAAGAGGAACATCTAAGTATACTTTCTATATGGACTGGGATTGTGATTGGCTATTTACTGTGAGGTGGACATCTAATGGCTGGCTACCTCTAAAACATGTCATCTTCAACCCTATTAAGTACACAGTATATCATTGGCTTTCAAACTATAAGGCCCTTCATTATGCAGCCCTCTATAATTGGTTGGCACGCTTGTGCCATGTCTGGAACATTCGGTTCACTTAGCAGCATGCAAGCTCAGACCCAGGTGCCAGGAGAAGGACTTGACTTTACCTCCCGACCCAATTAGCCCAACATCTCTCATCACCCATGACTTCTGCCACGAAGACTGTCTTTGAACTTGGCCTTGCAAAGTATCCTTGTCTGTGGGAATATATGGGAGTACAGGCTTTCACTATCATTGTTCTAGGACTCCACGCTCAACTCCGTTTCCATTCTTGGCTCATGTGACAGGAGACCACGATTTGGTCCATTTTGCAGCATTTAAATGTCTTACATGAATAAAACTTGGCATGCTTGGTGTTCTATCTTTGCACCTTAACAAGTGATGATTCAGCTTCACACATTTATTGCCTTCAAGAATAGATAACCAACCTTGGCTGCTTCAGCTTCGACACCAGGCCAGACAGCCTCGCCATTTGTTTCCATGATCTCAGCTTATTTCTGCTACGACACAGTTCTCACCTTTTCTCTCCATGGGTCCTGGCTTACTAAATTCATTACATTGATGTCCAGTTTTCTATACAATCGAGGCTTTGCCTGCAGTCTATTCATGATATATAGCCAGCTTCTAAGATTACTTCATCTACTTGCGTCACAGCATCTGTACAGTTATTGAACGGCTTGCATTTTCTGCAGTGCTTTGCAGACATGCAATCTTCTTTTCGCATATGAAAGTTTACTTGATTCTTAACTTCATCATCAGTTTCTATAAGATTCATGCATTATCTTTAACCAGTAACCTCAGAGCGTCACACTGGTCTCTTGTCATGTCACTGGCTAATCTTTCACTGCTTTTCATATTCCTGCAGGGAGTTCCTCCCTCAGATTGTTGTCTCTTCGGGATACGTTTGATAGGGTTTTCTCAGTGGGTACCTTCTCTTGAATACTTGTCTGTGGTATGGTCACAACAGCAGGTTTTAAGCATGGCACTATCTCAGGCTTCCAACATACAGGAGGAAGGGGGGCGGGATTTCATGCAGAGGCATGCAACTGCTCCTCTACATTTCCCCCTATGGTTGAGTTCTTGACCACCTCCTCAATTGTCTCTACATCTTGATATGTTCTCTTGAAGAAGTGCTTCTTCAGAATCCAGATCCTCATCACCCCCCTCAGGGTACTGGCTGATTTGACATGCTCATCTACATTCCAGGTCATGTAGTTGCACTGTCCATTCGGATTACAATAGACTCATTAGCCCACTTACTTCTTATGATTCTTTGGAAAAAGGAACTTCTTTCCTTTGAGTACTACAATGCTGGCCTCTATGTATTTTCTGACATCTTCATCAGTCAATTCCTTGGGTCCAAACCCAGATTCAACATCGATCATGATCTTCATTCCTACTGCTTTCTTTGCCATCTTCTTGCATTGGGTGATCACTATCCTGATTACACAGAATCCAAATATCACCATTATCAATATTTCTCCAAGAAGCTTGAAAATGTTTGCTATACGCAGTGAAATCCATGTGAATATGGAAGCAAACCAACTGTCATCCGTAATGTCCTCTGTCTCGTCTTCCATATTGGTATGCAGGTTTGTTGGCACTGTTATGGCGTCTTTCAAGGTCCCATTCTAGTCATCGTGAGAAGGTATGAATGTGCAACATGATGGCCCAATTTTGGTGTGAATTCCTCCTTCCATTGCTGTGATCATATCAAAGACATACCTGTTCTCCAGGTCCATTAGTCGTATGGCCCTCAGCTCTTCCTCGATAGCATTGAATACCTTTATGGTGGTATTGATTGTCTGCAGAAGCTCCCATCTCATAATCTGCAACCACTTAGCATTGGCCATTGGGGGTCATTACAAGTTTAGCAGTCCGGGAACTACGGTGCTGGTACCGTAGTTCCTGGACCAGCAAACTATGAGTTCTGCTCGCAGGTGTCATTGCGGCCGCCCGGTCTGACCTGGCGGCCGTACCGGCACTCGCGAGCAGATTATGTCGGATGTGGCTCAAATGGGAATGGGGAAGAATTTTTTCTGGTGCCCAGGAATGGGCAATTACCAGGTCTTTCGGGGTTGTAATACCCTGGTAATTGGCCATTGCACAGTTCCGGAAAAAAACAACTCTGGTGGCAGGCACGGCTGTTCACCAGGGTCGTAATGAGGCTGATCCCAAGCATGAATATAGTGGTAAATATTGAAGCAGTCTTACTGAACCTGACTTGGATGAGAAGTAATTCTCTCTTCTGATTCGATTGAGAAATTCAAGCAATCTTCTAATTTCTCAAATGAAATTCTCCAATTTTCAGGTCGATCTGAGAAATCACTACTGCTGGAACATGGATGAGCACCAAGGAGTACGTCCCTCCCCAATCCTTGGGCTGTTTCCCTAGGCCCACAAGCCAAATAATTAGAATGGCTGTCCCTGCTCCCATCCTAGAAACATCAACTTGTTGTTTTGCAGCCTTTGTTATCTCCCACATGCTTCTTTCCGTGTCTTTGGAAGCACAATGTCACATTCGCCAATGGATCACAACCATTGGCAAAGATCAATCTCCTACCTATGCCTGTAGTTTGGCATGTTTAGCCCATGACTTCAAACATCCATTGTTCACTCTCTGCACCTCTTGCATATATTCTGGCTTCAGTAGATGAGCAGCACATGACATCAGTACTCCTTCCCATCCCTTCTTGGACTTCACTCATCCATAGACTAGGACTTGAGTTTGTTCCCAACATCCAGGCAATCCAGCTATGTCTATTATATCAGGGCAATCCATTCTCTTCATGTTTTCAATGACTACCTCTTCCTGCCCTGCTGAGGATACACAAACATCTTGCTTTCACATCCAGGTTCCCTTTCCATCTGTGCAGTCTTGATATAATCATCCTGGAATGGAAACAACCATTTCGATCTCCATCGTAAAGTAGCCATTCTTCCCTGAAATTGTCCTCTGGTCATACATGCTGCAAGATGAATGAGGCACCTGGCATAATGTTCTGGGACTTGTCTGTAGATGAAAGCTTGCACTGTGTTCATGGCATAGGGGATGAGATCACAGACGTAGCAACTCTCCTTAGATGTTTTTCCCCTACTTCCCACATGTGCTGATACCACATTTTATTACCCAAATGTGCTGCATTATCTAGATAGGTAGTTATCCCCTCATTATCTTCCACTGCATCTCTCTTGTGTCTTTTAGCAGCCTTGTACCATTCATGAAGTATATCAAAGAATGTTCCCATAGTAGGAAAAACCATAGGGGCCACTCCCTCAGTTGAAGTACTAACTTGATAGAGATTATGAAACATTAGGAACAGAAAGACAAAGAGAGGAATCATACAGGCATATATTATGCAAAAAAACATAGGCATCCTTTTTTCGGACCATCCTGGTACTTGTTGCACTTGTTCATTCTCTAGAACCCTGCCAGCTTCTACATTTCTCATCTTTAATACAATCATCAAATTACTTTGTGCTTGCAACTGTTCAATGTGCTTAATTATTGCGATGAGAAGCCTTCTTCACTGGGCCATTTTTAGGATGCTGTAAAAAAATGCAAATGTCTCTTCTGACAAGAGCAGGATAAGCTTGAAGTATAAACACAAAAGACAGCAAGCACAAGCCGATGAATATCATTGTCAGTAAGTACCATATGTTTAACTGCTTAGAACATAAAATGAATCTGGATCCTGTTCTCGTTTCCAATTTCTGTTCAAGAACTGACGTTTAGGTATGACTTTGATACTTCAATGTGTATTTCTAAAGTTCATTTTCAAAATTCCTGAAATTCTCGGAAAGTCTTTGCACTCCTGCTAAAATATCTATAAGGAGTGTCCTTTTCAATTTCAGTTCAAGATAAATGTGTATCATCCACTGGTAATTGCTTTATTGTCCTTCTTCTTTGTCAGCGATCAAGTCTGCACATGCCAAAACTGTGCTTCTTGTCTTGCTTCTGGATCGGCAATAGTGGGTGGGTGGGTCTCAACTTTATAGGCTTTTATATCCCCTAGGTGAAGCCAAGCTCATCTCCCTTGTAACTTTACAGCTGAAGGGTTATATTCTCAACGCAAAAAGGGATCATTGAATCGTGGCTCATGCCACTTTCTAATAACGTTTTTAATGAGAACTAGGCCTCCAAGATATAACTTAGGTGCCGATAGTAATTGAATTGGTTTGGTTGTTGAATTGTCTTCTTCTGTGTTCTGAGACCAACTCCCCCCCTTTTGCTTGACTTAATTTGAAATGAGAGAGATGCTAGAGGTTTTACATGTCAAATAATTATGCATTTCATCATCTAAAGTTTTAGTTACACTCTGGGAATCACTTTTGCTTTTAGGTGGAGGAGTGAGGGGCATTCTCATATGCCGCCTTGTCACTAGTTCATGAGGGGTGAGGTGATGGTCTGATCCTGGCTGATTCCAAGAGCATATAAAGCTAGGGGTAGGCAGTATAGCCATTCCTTCTTCAAAGTCAATTTAGGGGGTAATTCATAGAATTCGTCGCACAAGTGGCGCATGCAGTTGGCGCACAGTGTGCGCGTGCGTCAGTCTGCGTCAGCCACATGCGCCATAACCCATGTCAGCGCACAGCGTATTCATGGATTTCAACACCCATAACCAGCCGTGGCACAGAGTGGCCCAGCGACCCCGCAGCAGCGCCAGTTATGCCCCTAACCCCGCCCCGTGTGCCATGAACAGCGCACAAATCCAGTACATGGCGCAAAGGCCAGTGCACCAGCGCACAGCCCCCCAACCATGAAAACACATCTAAAACTCCCCGTGCACGCCCCAGAACACACGTACCCCGCTCGCACTAGGCCAATAGCGTGTAAAACTCCCCACGCACGCCCCAGAACACACGTACCTCGCTTGCGCTAGGCCAATAGCATGTAAAACTCCCCGCACATGCCCCAGAACACACGTACCCCGCTCGCGCTAGGCCAATAGCGTGTAAAACTCCCCGCGCACGCCCCACAATACACGTACCCTACTCGCGCCAGCGAAATCGCGTGCAAAATGTGTGAAAACTCCCACCTGTGGAGTGGGCTGCCTGCGGGGCATGCCCAGTGTGGATGGGCTGCCTGCGGGGTATGGGTAGGGTGAATGGGCTGCCTGCGGGTCATGCCCAGGGGTGAAGGGTGGCCTGCGGGGTATGGGGAGGGTGGATGGGCTACCTGCGGGGCAAGCCCAGGGGTGAAGGGCTGCCTGCGGGGCATGGGGAGGGTGGATGGTCTGCCTGTGGGGTATGGGGAGGGTGGATGGGCTGCCTACGGAACATGCCCAGGGGTGAAGGGCGGCCTGCAGGGTATGGGGAGGGGTGATGGGCTGCCTGCGGGGCATGCCCAGGGGTGAAGGGCGGCCTGCGGGGTATGCGGAGGGCGGATGGGCTGGCTGTGGGGCATGCCCAGGGGTGAAGGGCTGCCTGCGGGGTATGGGGAGGGTGGATGGGCTGCCTGCATGTATTCTGGGGGTGCGCGGGGTGAATCATACGCGATAGCCCTTGGGGAGCGGGGTACGTGTATTCCGAGGGGTGCGCAGGGAGAATCACATGCAATATGCCTTGGCCGAGTGGAGTACGTGTATTACTGGGGTGTGCGGGGAGAATCACACGCGATAGGCCTTGGCCGAGCAGGGTACATGTATTACTTGGGGGGGGGGGGGTTTCACACGCGATAGGCCTTGGCCAAGCGGGGTAAGTGTATTAATAGGGTACGTGGGGAGTTTCACACGCGATAGGCCTTGGCCGAGCGGGGTATGTGTATTACTGGGGTGCGCAGGGAGTTTCACACGCAATAGACCTTGTGCGAGCGATGTACGTGTATTTGGTGGTGCGTGGGGAGGTTTACACGTGGTTTCGCTGCCACGGGAGGGGTACGTGTACACTTGGTGTGCCCCAACGCGAATTGGCAGTGTGTGTCCTCCCAGGTGTGCCCTCTCACCCCTCCCCAGGCCCTGCAGGCAGCCCACAACACATTTGACTACCCTGCCCCCCGGGCCATGCCCCGCAGGCAGCCCATCCACCCTGGCCATGCCCCCCAGCCACCCCACATGTCAACATGCACAAGTGAGCACCGACACATGTCCCCCTGCACCCCCACCCACCCAGCAGTGACAGGCACCTGCCATCAGGCCCCGACTCATGTCCCCCTGCACCCCCACCCACCCTGCAGTGACAGGCACCTGCCAGCAGGCCCCGACTCATGTCCCCCCTCCCACTCACCCACCCAGCAGTGACAGGCACCTGCCAGCAGGCCCTGACTCATGTCCCCCTGCACCCCCACCCACCCAGCAGTGACAGGCACCTGCCAGCAGGCCCCGACTCATGTCCCCCCCAACACCTCATGACGATCCACAACCATGGGCCTTATGGCCACCCAAACCACACCCCACGCCACCCCAGTCCAAACACACAACCAGGTATGACATCCACCCCACAATGAAATCCCCATCACATGATACATCCCAAATGGCAAGTATGCACATCAACATATTTCCGTCTCACCCACACAATGGGTGCATGTGATTGAGAAAACACACACCATGACATGCATGAAAACAAAGAGAGAATACCACACATTGAAGTAGGAAATAAAAATGTATTAAACACAAAAGCAAGGGAATGAAATGAAATACACAAAAATGGAAATAAATAATGAAAAGCTGCATGTTCACAATATAAACCAAAAATGCATGATAGCAAAATCCAAAGCAATCCAAATGCACATGTCCAAAGTGTCAGTCCGGCAAAACAAATCCAAAGTGCAAAAACAATAAAAAACCATTGATCCATGGAAACAAATTAATAAGAAGCCAAATCCATTGTCAAACTATTTACAAAGTACAAATCCAGGGTCCATGTGCCCAATCATTGCAATGAAACCTATAAAAAAAACCTACCTAATGAAGAACTACAAACAAAAACGTGGGGCATTGTCCAAGCGCACCAAAATAAATAAAAACAGAAAGGAAACCTAGCACTAACTAACTATAGACAATGGCGGCGGGCAAGTCCTACGGCTCACTCTGTGATGTTCCAGGCCAGGGCATCATCGAACTCCATGTCAATGCCCGGCACTCAGCCCGCCTCAACGCCCGGCGCATGGAGAACTCCGCCTTGACCTTGGTGAGCCGCGCCTCTTCTGCCCGCCGCCGCTCTGCATCTATCCGCTGGCCCAACCACTGCAGCACTGAAGACACTCCCATTCCAGGGTCCTCCTGCCCTCTGGCCGATGCCTCCCCCTCTGATGTTGAATGCCCTGAGCCATCATTGCTCCCACCTTGAGCCTGCTGCTACTGCTGTCCATGTGCCCTGTCCAATGATGCCTGCACATCCTCCATCTGCTGGTCTCCAGTTGGTGGGGTGTCCACCCCTGCTGGACCGCCGACTCCCGACTGTGGCAGGGATGGGATCTCCACCAAGCTGGCTGTGTTGGTCGGGACTGGTCCACAGGGGGCCATGGTGGAATCTGGGCTGGAAGACGGCAGGGAGAACGACTGGCGCATAGTCTCCACAGATGAGGAGAGGGCCCCCAGAGTGCTCGACACATGTAGGAACCCTCCAGCCATGGCCCCTCCCAACTGTGCCACGTTGCCACGCAGCTATTTGTGATGGCGTGTGTGGTCCCCCCAGGAAGCACGCACATCATCACGAATGACACGCGTGCGCAACGTGACACCAATCAGGACGGACCCTATACGGTCATGGGACTCTTCATCCGCAGGTAGTGGAGTGCCAGATGACGTGGACCTCCCCCCTACCTGCGGACGGGCCTGGGACGGGGCATCCCTGCTGGTGCATGGTGGTGCAGTCACAGGGTTCGGGACAGCGACATGCACAGGCCCCTCTGATGTGACCTGTGCTGCCTCCTGCCCCTGGACTGCACCACTTGCACCAGTGGTACTACCCCCACCAGGCCCCATGTGCGGCTCAGTAGCGGCCTCCTCCTCCTCTGTGGAGACCACCAACCTGGATGTCTCTGCACCGTCTTCCGCCATTGCAAGCCCCTGTGGGGGCTCACCCGGCCCTTCCGCTACAGCCGTAGTGGCAGACGCGGCACCAGTACCCTCGCTCCCGGATGATGGCAATTCCTTGGAGGGTGGCTGGGCCTTGCGTCGCTGCCCAGTGGAGGCATCCCCGCCGCTTTACTCCACAGCGCTGTCTCCGCCCTCTTCTTCACTCGACGCTGCGTAGAGGGAGACATAGAACACAAGCATCAGGGTACTGTACAATAGTCCCCTAGACAGGAAGCAATAACACATGATTGGCACTGTCAAACGTCACTTCCATCCTGTCCCTCCACAACACATGGGTCAATGCAGGCAACACACATGCAGAAACAGGCACGGTGCATGCCACTACTTCCAGCATCCATGCACAAGGGCCTCTATTGACATAAAGGTTTGGCTTCAAACTCACATGCATCATAGCTCATACTGATCCCATGCACACACATCACCGGAGGGTCATGTATCAGGGCTCGTACACCACAGACACAGTGGATACAAGGGTGACTAGACTGCATAAGTGAATCAACACATTGTCACAGACATGTGTCATGTATCCATTGCGTTTCAAAGTCACAGACACGCTTCTCAGACACACAGACATATACACCATACATGTACATGAGAGCAGCACCCATCTCTCACCCCCCCATCCATGTCCAAAAACAGAGAAAAGCATGCATTCATGTGTGCATCCCGCATGCTGCTCCCCATGTTGCATTGGAACACATGCACCATCCATGTGGTTCAGACATTACTGGTCTCACATGCATTACCATGATGTCCCTGCACACACACATCCATACATGGCCTATGTAACACATACAGGCAAGTAGCTGACTACCAGCACACTGCAACAAGCCCTGTTTCACACAGCAATGCATGGCCACTTACCGCTCAACTCCAGACAGGTCTTCCTTCTAAGGATCTGGATGTGGAGCGCTGGGCTTATGCATTCCAGGACCCTCATCTGGATGTTGGTCAGGCTGACCCAGCACCCCTCTGCATCCTCTGCCTTCAAGAGGCGCCAGGCCTTGTTGAGGGTCCTGGACCTCAAGTCCTCCCAGCACTTCCGGACTTGCTTGATGTCATGGGTTGCCACACCTCTGCGTTGATGGCAACCACTACGTCCTCCCAGATCCTCTCCCGTCCTTCCTTGTCGGCGCACGATGGTGTGAAGAGGGCATCATAATGCCCCAGAACTTGCTCCACCAGGATACCAACTTCCTTGTCACTGAAGCTGGTAGCCCTCTGCCTCTCTGGCTGGGGGTCGCCAGTGCACTCTGATGGTGTTTGCCCCGACATTGCAACCCCTGAGGCAGGTGTGGGTGGGCAACTGGGTCCCGGGGCTGGGCTGTGGAGCAATGGTATCCCAGTCGGGAGTCTTCTGTTCCAGCAGGGGTGGACACAGCAACTGCATCCCTGCAGATAGCTGACGTGCAGGCACCAAATAGCAGGGCACATGGGCAGCAGGCAGGCAGGCAGCAGCAGATGGCAGGTGGGAGCGTGCTCGGGGCTCTAGAGGGCAGGAAAATGGCCTTTTGGGCAGGAGCGTGGTCTTCCGTATGTTGTTGCGTGGCCAGCTTGACACGGAGTGATTTGGCACGTGAAAAAAGTGCACGTCAGTGTGTAATTTGAGGAAAGGCCCTTAGCGCGTAAGCGCCTCTGTGACGTTACGGGCGCGGGCGTTTCCCACAACACGGGTGCATGTTCATTGTACACGTGAAAAAACTGCACGTCCAGTTGTCAATGCGTGTAATTGGAGGAAAGGCCCTTAGCGCGTACGCGCGTAAGTGACGTGGCACGTGTGGGCTGGCTTAAAAGGTATGCGTAGGACACCATTTTCTTGTACGTGCTTTTTGTGGAGAGCGAGTGGGTGATTCTTGTACTTCTTGTCGGTTCACACGCGATTACTTCACCACGGTTCCAGTTCGTACTCCCTGTTTACTCAGACAGCGTTCAATTCTTCTTTTGGTGGGGTGTTGCCAACGCGCACATGCGCGTCTTTTTCACGTTCTTTTTCCAGGCAGACGGTGAGTCGTGCACGTACTTTCCAACTGTGGTTGCCCCTGTGTGTCGCGTACCCCTTCATAGGTCATTGTAGGCTGCGTGTATCACGCGTACGCTTATTTTTGTGTTTCTGGGTGCCACAGCGTAGTGCAGGTTCATTTTTCCATGCACGTGGTCTACCAGGGGTTGCGTGCACGTTTAATTTTGTTTTCGGGGTGCCTGTGCGTTGCGTGACCCGTCATCTTCCCCCAGGGGTCAAAGACAGCCTTGCTAGAGCACTAGGGTACGAATTCCATCTAACCCTACTCCTTTTACCCCAATTGCCCAGGACAATTGTTTACTGCTACTCCCATACGCACAACAACATCAGTGCCATGGTTGGGAGGCGACCAAGCAGTAAGGGACGCAAAGGTGGCTGCGCTCAAGTAGGTGGGCGTGGTAGGGGACGTGGCCAGAATGTGCAGGGTGGCCCAAGAGGCCAGTGTGTGGAGGACCAATTAGGCCCACCTATGCTCCCCCCTATGGTTGGGGGAAAAGTAGCTGACACCATCCCAGCTCAGCCCTTGTTAAACCGGCCCATATTGTCAACTGAACCGGCACAGGATGACTCCCAGGCTGACTTCCATGTCACCAAATCTAAGCCACGTGTGGCGGTGAAAGTTGCTGTCACCAGGCCACGTGGATCTGGGGCAGCAATGTCATCTGCTGCACCAAGTAGTCAGGGTGAGGAGGCTGCAGGGGCAGCTGCAGCTCAATCCACCCCAGCTCTGAGTCTCCCAGCTGGGACAGTGTCGGTCCAATTCCATCACACCGAGGCTGGTCCTGCCAACATCACCCTGCAGCCAATGCCTGTAGTGAGACCTTTGGTAATTGTGCCTTTGGAAACTTCCAGTACCCAGTCCGCCTGCGCTTCTGCCCCTACCAACCAGAGGAGCGTAAGCTACTCAGGATCCGCACCAAATTCCAAGAAGAAGAAGGGTTCTCTTGCACTACAGGCTGGGACCCCAGACATGGCTACACACTCCGGCACATCAAAGAAGCCTAGCTTCAATGACGCCGAACTAGATGCACTTGTGGCCTATGTGTTGGCACATAGCGGCAAAATGATGGTGGCTGCAGGGTGCAAGACTACGCCTGCTCAACGTAGGGCCCACTGGCAGTCCATTGCGGACCACATTAGTGCCCTCGGATTTGTGAGGCGCACAGCTGATGATTGCTAAAAGCAGTGGAATGACCTGAAACGCAGATCAAAGAACAAGCTGGCTTCAAATTATGCCTCTACTCTGGTGACTGGCGGTGGTTCTCCACCAGAGGACAACCAACTCACTGAACATGAGTCTGTCGCTGGAGGCTTCATCACAGAGGATCAGATAAGAGGCATGGGAGACCTACCAGATCTTGAAGCATTGTCCGGTGAGTGGCCCTGCATATGTGTGCAATCCATGTGTAGCCATGCATGTGTGTGCAATCCATGTGTATGTTGCTTGGGGATGTGTTCTGATTGAGTGCCAGGTGAGGCTGTGTAGTCCATGACTGGTATAGGTCATCCATGTGGTCCCTCCACACCATTCCCCGGACTTGGGTTTGGGTATGACAGCATCCCTTCTGACCACAGTTGCCAAATTGCACCAGATTACTGCAGTTGCCCTTCAACTGTCATCTTGCAACAACATTGTTCAAAATATTTTCCTGTTCATTCAGCCGGATTGTTTCAATCCTTGCCATTTTTAGGAGACATTTTTTGATGTACTGCCACAAATGTCACATACTTCTGTCATAGATTACACCCCACAATGGCCCACATTTATTCCCTTGTTATGGGAATGATTTAACCATTCAGGCTGATTGAGTAATGGCCTGCACACAATCATTTTTGGACCCTGTTTGAATGTTGAACATGACCGTTGTCTTCTGTCATGTTGAAGTGACCAACCATTGATGTATTCATCTGCCTGCCATCACTGTATCAGTTGGCGTCATCATGTAGGTGCTCAGAGGGTAGGCACTGTCCCCTGGGGAGGTGATGATGGCTATCATTAGTGGGGTTGTCACATTACTCAGTATCTGACATGCATGCATGTGCAGAGGCATTTATACTCACCAATCAGCCATGTGTCGCCATGCCGCCCAGCTTCCAGGTCCCGGTTTAGGGGTGACATTCTGAAAATGAAACTATCATGGCTGGACCCCGGATAGTTGGCATATACTGAGTTGATGATTCCCTTGGCATCACATACTACCTGCATGTTGATGGAATGCCAGTGCTTGCGGTTTCAATATATGTGCTCAGTGGCCCTGGGAGGACGTGGAGCCACATGGGTGCAATCAATGGCACCTAGCACTTTGGGAAGTGTGCCACCCCGTAAAAGTCCTGGACCATGGCCTGCCTTTCTGCAGGTGTTCTGGGCATGTATATGTGCCTGCGGACTTAGGGGCGTGCAGTCATGATGGCCAACACCTGGTGCAGGCAGCGTGACTGCGTGGCCTGTGACACCCCCCCACTATGGCACTTGTCCACTGAAATGAACCAGTAGCCAAGAAGTGCAGTACATTGATCACCTTTTCCAAGGGGCTCAGTGCTTGCGAGCACAGGGTGGGTGATGTGAGGTCATCCTCCCACTCACTCAACAGGTCGAGGATTATGTGTGGTGGAAACCTGTACCTCCCATACACCTGGTCATTAGGCATCCCAAAAAGGCTGGTCCTGGGTAAATACATGTGGGGCCTGCCTATCCTCCTCCTCCTATGGTGTCCCACGACCACTGCTGCGAGGAACGGTATATTCATCGTAGCGTCTGAGCTTGTTTGTTGTTTGCGCGCACTTCTATGCTGCGCGGGGCCGCTTACGCCTGCTTCCTGCTGGCGTACGTGTTTCCAGATTAGCGCGTCTTTTTTGGCGCACGCCTTTCCCCTGTTCGATTCCATGAATACGTGTTTTTGGCGCGTGTGTGGGCGTTGTGAGCATTTACCTCCTGTACTTCACCCGTAACGCCCACATTTTCACGCGTTGTTCCCCATTCCGCGTGTTACGCCCCGTATTACGCCCACTTTTGTTGTGTGTGCTGAACTATGCGCGCTTTCCCTGTGCGCATAGCGCATGCCATTTAATGACGTGTGTGCCCGCTTGCGCTAACCACCATTTTAGCGCACATCCCAGGATTTACATGTGCACTGAATTCCATGAATCGATGTGCGCGGTTATGGCACACTTGTGCTGCGATTTTCATGCTTGCGCTGCGATTTCCACGGTTGCGCTCCCCTTTTCGGCACACATTTATTCCATGAATCGTCCGGCAAATCTTGGCAATCCTTTCTTTAAGGAGGCCATTGAGTCTCTCACATATAATCTGTGTGCTTGCAGGTGATAAGCAGAAGAAAACATGTGCTTTATGGGCTGGAATGGCCTACAGGATACTCTGGAGATTTTCCGGTGGGCCTCTGCACCCTGGGCCTCTTTTGTATTTTATTTTCAAATTCTCTCATAGGAAAAGGGTTGAGCTAGCTCAAAATGTGTAATATGGGGCACTTTGAAAATCATTTCCAGGGCCTCTTTTGGTTCCCAGTCCATTTGTTCAAATAGCTCATAAACAAAATGTGGCCCATTGTCGGATCTCAGCACTACACACACCCCATCTCGGGAAAACTTTGCACACTAAAAACTTTGCTGCGCAAGTGGCATCAAGGCGTATACACAGACTTGCCTTGATCCACCTAGAGAAGGGACACACCACCACTAATAGATACCTATATCCATTACACACCTCTAGCATATCGACATAATCGATATGTAAATGCTGACATGGACCATTCGGTCGAGGTATTACCCCTCTAATTGTCCTCAGTGTATGGCCAGCAATAAACGTTTGACAGACAATGCAGTTTACCATAAATAATGCAACATGTTCCAACAAATTCGGAATACACCTGTCTTCCGGAATCATAGAAGCAAGACTCTCCCTCGTTAGATGCGCGGGGTAATGCAGCCGTTCAAGCACAACTTTTAATAAGGCATCATTACTTTTCCAGTGCTATCTTGTCACCATAATGCTTCTGTGGGGCATAAAGAACACCCCCTTTGTTTCTACAATTCCTGCTCTTCCTGCGGTGCACATTCTTGAATCTCCTAAAGTTGGGTTATCGATAATTTATCAAACTCTTCTTGCACTAACATGGTTGTAACTACTTTTTCTTTAATACTCTCAGTATCAAAACTCAAAATATCTGAAGAATATGCAACCCTCTTTGCTTCTTCGTCTGCAACGTCATTCCCGCAAGAGTTAAAATCTGTTCTCTTAGTATGTGCTGTACATTTAACGACTGCTATGGCCACTGGGAGTTGTAGTGTCTTAATAAGCCTGTCCAATAAGAATGCGTGTTGCACTGGCGTGCCGTCCGAATGGAGATAGCCCCTCCTTTTTTAATGTGCTAACCCTGCATGTACGGTTGACGTCACATAGGCAGAGTCACTACACACCGTCTCTTCCTGCCCTTTGTGTTTCTCGAGCGCGACACTAGGCGCTATTAATTCTGCTGCGTGCGCTGAAAAGTGAGCCGTAGCCTTGCACTTGCTGCAACTTCAAATTCTCCATTTAATCTGTGTCTCGCCACTACTACGCCTAAATATCTTTCCCCACTAGTCTGATCAATTTTCGAAAAAACCATCATTAAAGAGAATTTCCCTTCCTGGCAAAGCATTCTCCTTCACTCGGGTTATATCATCATAAAATTCAACATAATTAGAAAAAAAGTCATGCACATGATCGCCTTCTTCTACTGACTCAGCTATAAACGTGTCAGGGTTCACTATTTTACATCTTACAATCTTAATCGTCAGGTAGAAAACATTACCTCATAAGCTGAAGCTCTTTGGGATGTCAATGTGCCTTTGGGTTTCTCTAAAATGGCAAATAGAGCATGCTCCTCATAGATAGTGGTAGATAATGGTGTGCAGTACCCAGAGGGAATGGCCATCAGTTCTGTGGATAATGGCGTGCAGTACCCAGAGGAGATGGCCAGAAGCTCTGTGGATAATGGTGGGCAGTACACATAGGTAATGGCCACGAGCTGTGGGGATAGTGGTGTGCAGTACCTAGAGTGGAAGGCCACAAGCTCTGTGGATACTGGTGAGCAGTACCCAGCAGGGATGGCCACACGCTCTGTGGATAGTGGTGTGCAGTACCTAGAGTCGAAGGCCACAAGCTCTGAGGAAAGTGGTGTGCAGTACATAGGCCCTCATTACGACCCTTGCGGAAATGGAAAAATGATGGCGGAAATGCAATACCGCCATCGAACACCGCTCGTTGCGATCATGACCCGTCACCGTAAAGTACGATGCCATTAGCGACACCGCAGTGAACGGCAACGCTAACTGCACCAAGTACGCGCACGCGCGCCTTGCAAAACCGGAATCACCGCCATGGCGCAACGGTACGCGAATTCTGACCCTAGCGGACATGTACTGAACGCCATCAAGCACGTCGTAAAGTACCATTCCGCCATGGCGAGAAATACGGCAACGCGAACCAACCGTAAATGGCCCACTGAGTGCCTGTACTCCACTCCCTGGCCTCATTGCACAACTCCTGGCATGCGCAATGTACTCACACTATGCAACCAGTGAAATCCACAATTCACCCATGCATGCCAACGTAGAAAAGCATGCAGGGGCTCAAAGCGCCCCGTGAGTGGGCATCCATGTACGGCATGTCACCATAGCCGTACTGACGCAGCACAGGCATGTGAAGGTACAACACATCAAAATGAAAATCAAGAACACATGACACAAAACAACAGTAGTCCCCCATCGCTTGCCACCAGCGCAAGGCAACATCCACAACAGCATCCTGAGGGGGATTGCACCAGCCCTGTACTCATGCCAGTAAACAAACCAACCATCAGCAGAAGCATGTACCACACAAGTCGGCAGAGTGACTGAGCAGCCAGGCTCATCCCAAGAGGGGCCGATGGGAGCTGCAGGGCACAGATGGCATCAATACAGAAGCTATTCCAATGGACATGACCCCAGTCCCCCTCCAACAAACGCACGCAAACACAGTCACCTGTGACCAGCCACATTCTGAACAACCCATCATTCCACCAATCGACCTGGCTGACAGGCACCAGTCGGCCAAAAGCCAATCCCCCGCCCCTGAACAGCACATCATGTAAACAGTCACAATGGCAGCCTCTATCCGTGACCATACTGTGCTACGTAGGCAAACGCGGCCAGTACTGTACCACACAACTCAACTCAGAAGGCGGAACACAATGCAGATCATCACGCAATACATACCGCCACAAAGCGAAAATCGCCACATCACCTGCAAAGAACAACGCAACACGACAAATATCGGAATACAATTTAAATGCACATCCAAATGACAAAGGCCCCACAGCAATTTGCAAAATACCACCAAAACAACCATCATCACCGAGGGCTGCATCTGCAATAATTGACCGGCTTCCACTTGTGTGACGCCCTGTACCATCATGGCACACAGGGCTTACATCAACGTTCCAAAAGGCAACATGGAAGCGGCAAGAACCGCAGGTCCGCCCCATGAGGCAGGCACTAGTCGAGCTGAAAGGCCGAAATGTTGCACCTAGCCACCAGTACAGCGTAAGGGCATGTGGCCCATTGGCGATCGTCCCATATGATCGAAATGGTGCTCCACTGATTCACCCGAAGCTGCAGGAGTCGAGAGTAAAAACCATCTGGAGGAGTGGCGTAGAGATGGCATCTGCAATAGGGCAGGAGATACCTGTCACCCAAAAGAAACACAAATCAACCGATTGCATTACGGGACTCATGATGCATTACAATCTTCATTCAACACACCAAATCCACACCCATATGCATGCTAGCCCACTCCAAAGGAATATACACACCCCTAAATCAGTATCGAATCACAACGAAACCAATCGAGCTAAATACACCATTGGCAACGTCGGTTACTGTGCATGCGTCCGTCAAGATAGAACCCATGACATGGGATTAGTAACGTGCCTAGACACAAGTGTATGAAGGCGCGTCGAGACAGGGAGGATCCGACAAGGGCAGATAGACGTATGTCCCACTATGGCAGCCTTGCATCACATAACGCAGGGGAAGGGGAGTGAACCAAAAAACCCATGTACATGGCAGACCCTAAACGGATTCATCAGTCCATGCATCCACACATCATCCCCTCATCCCGCAATGAAAACGCATGAATATTCACTCACATAATATGTGAAACTTCCATCGCGTCTGTGCGTAATGCAGTCCGCCAAAAACCACTGTGCCCCTGGCCGGATCTGTAGTGTTGTGAAGCAAGATGGATTTGGGAACGTCCTGCCTCATCGTCCACTACGCTATTGCGCATCCCATTCAATTCATATCATTCATTGCCTGCTCGTTATGGGCCATGTCCCAAGGACATTCTACAATAGAACGTTACATTTCCAGCCAGACCTGTGGGCGTATCCTCGCCGCTACTTCAAAGCCCAAAATGCTGGCCTTCGAATTCCTCACTTGCAACATCACGTCGAAAAGGCTTCTGTGAACGCTTGCATTCACAATTACATCAATGTAGTGCGGCTGTGTGTCATGATGCTAACTGGCTGCAATCACAAATGGTACGCCACGCCCGTCGGTGAATTACGTTACTGTGCTGCATGAGGGTCGCCCATCGATCGAGCCCTACATACCACTGACTCTTCACAGGTATGTAAGCGGCTGCAATCATAGCATGTGTAACAATGGGAGCATAGCATGAAGATCAGTCAAAGTACATCACACTGCCATCGGGATTAGATACATGATTCAAATCCCAAGATGCCATGCGGCCAAATGCAGCCTTACGTGCGGGACGTGCTCGACCAGAAGGGATTGCATCTGCCACAGATTCATTCAATCAGCACAGGTGGAGGCCATACAGGCCGACAGCACATATATTGCAGACCCAAACCCCTCCCACAACCACTCCCACTCCAAAATGCTACCGGCAGGACTAGCGATGTTGGGCCTGGGGTACCAGATAGCACTGCAAGTGCTACAACTACAAGAAGACGACGAACAACAACAGGTACAACAACCGGGCGCACAGGGGAGACGGAGGAGAAGGAGGAGGAGGAGGGCAAGGCAGGGTCAGCAAGGCCCACAAGCACTGCCACTACCACCACGCAGGCGGCCCGCAATCCCACGCCTCCGAGCCGATCCGTTCAACCTCACTGCTGAGCAGATCCACACCCTCTACCGTTTGGACCGGGACACCATAATCGCCATTGTGGACATGACACATGCTGACCTCGTGAGCATGATAGATAGCCCAACCGCCATCCCACCCCTACTGAAGGTGGTGTCTGCACTCCACTTCCTGGCCACAGGCACCTACCAGCACACAGTGGGACAGTTGCATGGCATTTCACAGCCACTGTTCTCACGGACACTCTTCCAAGTGCACGATGCCCTCCTGAAGCACGCCGACGACCACATCACACTACCACGCACGTACCAGGAGATTACCAACGCTAAAGTGGGATTCCATGCACTTGGCGGCATCCCGGGTTGCATTGGTGCCATCGACTGCACCCATGTTGAATTGGTTGTCCCACATGCCATGGAGGTCCAGTACCGCAACCGGAAACAATTTCATTCAATCAATGTGCAAATGGTGTGTGACTCCAACAAGATATTTACGCATTGTTGTGCCAGATTTCCAGGATCTACCCATGATTCTATGGTCCTGAGGAACACAAGAATACCACGCTACATGGAGCGACACGCAGGGCACAGATCCTGGCTACTCGGTGAGTCTCATTCCATGCATGACATCGTGGCCCATTTGATGCGTCAATGACCTTGCAGGGGGGGGGGGGGGGCTACTTAGCACTATCATTCCACTGACACCCTTTATTCGTCTCATACAGGTGATGCCGGGTATCCACTGAAGAGATGGCTCCTTACACCAATCCGGAACCCACAGAACGAGCATGAGGAGGACTACAACCATGCCCACTCACGTACCCGTGTGGTCATTGAACAGGCATTCGGCCTACTGAAGGCTCGTTTCCGCAGCCTCAGCAGGTCTGGCGGGGCACTCATATACAGCCATGAGAAGGTTTCTAAGATGGTCATGGCATGTGTCATGCTGCACAACATGTGCATACGTAGGAATGTGCCCATGCCCCCTGACGCTGTACTGCATGCACCTGAAGATGATGATGATGATGAGGGTGGGGATGTGGAGGCACCTCAAGGAGTCCATGAGGCACAGGATGCACGTGCAATCCGACAGAGCATCATAGATGCATGCTTCTAGCAACCACGCATGGTGCCTATTACACGGAAAGGGGACCTGTGGCACTGTGTGTGTGTAGTACAGGCACATTGTGGACTGTACGCCTATGAAGGCCTCGTACGCAAATATCAATGTCCACACATGTCATTGGATGATAATGAGGTGCTGTATTGTTAATGTGATTTGATTTATACACCCTATGGACCCGCCACCCAGTGAAGCCCAACACACCCCCTCCACCCTACTACCTCCCCCCCCAACACCAGTGTCCAAATATGCATGCTGTCCGTGGGTAGACGCTATTGCAAGCCCCCTCTACGGGTATCAGGGGCACCCCTGCCCGTGGAGCGCAGGTTCCTGCCAGATCTGCGTTGGGGGCTGCCCTGGACGGAACTTGCCACGGATGAGGTCTCTGCCTGCTCGCGTCCATGCATGTCTCTGAGGGTTTGTGAGAGCTCCGAGAGCACACGGCGCACAGCAGCAAGTTCAGCACAAACGTCTTTGGACGTCGCATGCAGTTCCCCCCTCAGGCTCTCGGTGCTTTTCTCCATTTGTGCTCTCAGGCTCTCGGTGCTTCTCTCCATTTCTCCCCTGAGGCTCTCACTACTTTTCTCAATTTGTGCCCTGAGTGTCTCGGTGGATGTTTCCATGGCTGCCCTGGAACCCCCGCATTCATTTGCATGGTCCTTGAGTAGCGTGGACGCTTCCTGCTGTTGCTCGATCAGCAGGTCGAGGGACTGTTGCCTCTGCTGGGCCATGGACATTTGCGGTGGTGTGACAGGGGGGCTGCTCAACACATGTTGCCTTGGCACAGGACTTGTGGGGGTTGGCCAGTCGTCGTCTTCAGGGTGCCCCTGCGTGGTTTCGTCATGGTGTAGGGGATGGAACATGCAGGGGGATTGGGAAAGGTCATGGATGGTACCTACGTCGCCAGCACTGTTTTCCGTGTCGGAGCATGCTGGCATGACAGCTGTGTCACCTATGGTGCTGCTACCACCAGAGGCAGTGCCATCAGATACGTTCTTTGGGGGGACCTGTGGTGCTGGGGTTGTGGACTTGCTGGCTGCTGGGGTGCCTGTTGCAGTCCCCTCCAGTGTGCTGCCACTTGATTCCTGCTGCTGCCGTGTCTTGATCCTTGCACCTGAGGTGGAGGCTCTTGGGACGTTGGTCCTGGCCCTCTTTGCAGGCGTGCTGGTAGGGGTGTCCTGCAGCTCGTCGTTGGTATCGGACCCTGTGGTGGAGTAAAGAGGGGCGAGCGTTAGTTATGGGTCTGTCGGATTTGGAATGGCAACGTATCAAATGCATTGGGGTGGTACATGAGGCTGATTTGGGACTGGGCCTTGGAGGTGGTCTCATTTTCGTGTGGATTGAGGATGCATTCATTTGGCTGCCTGCAGTTAGGGGGTGCATGCTGCACATGTAGGGGTTGTTTATGGCTTCTTGATTGATTTGTTTGTTCATTCTGACTTTTAGAGGGCGCTGTCAGGGCTAAGTATGTATTGCACTATGGGGTCACATGGTACTGCACATGTTCGTGGTTTGTGGATTTCGCATTGTTTCTCTTGGCCAACCTACCTGATTCTCCGGATGTCGGCACTCCTTTCTCCATCCCTCCGACTCCCTCTATGCTCTCCATTCCTATGGTGGAGGCGCAGATTTCCTCCCAGGGGGTCAACTTGATGGGCGACTCTGAACCCCCCCCGGTAGCTGTGGCGATGTTCCTGTTCGCAGAAAGTATGCTGCGTACGCGGATCCGCAGGTCGTCCCACCGCTTGCGACATTGCTGTGGCGTGCGGGGTGTTGTCCCCACCGCACTTACGCGCTGTGCCACCAGGGCCCATATGGCCTTCTTGTTGGCAAGGGCCGTCCTGGTCATTTGACTGGAGAAGACGACGGCGGAATTTTCCTGTAGGGTCTCGGTGAGCACGGTCAGTTCCTCTCGGGAGAAGTGTACCTGCCGCTTGCGGTCACACGCTTTCTTGGCTACCTTTCCCATATTTATTTTTTTAACTGGGGTTGCTAACGGGTTGGGATGTGTGTCAGGGTCGGATTTTTTATGGTTGTGTTGGGATTCGGTTTTTATAGTTGTGCGGCGTGCTGTTTCCCGTTCCGGCCACATGCTTTTACTTCCGTTTCCGTATATTTACGGTGGCCGTAATTTGCGGTGCACGCTCGTTACGGTGACCGCTCATTACGGTGACCGCTAAGATGGGTGGCGGTATTGCACCTGGTGCAGCGTACGGCGGCGGTAAGGGCCGTTTTGGGGTCATTTCCGCCATCGCAGCCTTTCGGATTCCGCCATGGCGTAATGCTCGTGCCCGATGGGTCGTGATTGGCCGCACTTTGCTCCTTCGTGCAATGGCGGAAACGCTATTTACGCTGTTGCGGTCCGGTCAGTCACTTTCCGCCAGGGTCGTAATGAGGGCCATAGAGTGGAAGGCCACAAGCTCTGTGGATAGTGGTGTGCAGTACCCAAAGGGAATGGCTCAAAGCTGTGGATAGTGGTGTGCAGTACCCAGAAGCGATGGCCACAAGCTCTGTGGATAGTTGTGGGCACTACCCATAGGAGATGACCACAAGCTCTGTGGATAGTGGTGTGCAGTACCCAGAAGGGATGGGCACAAGCTCTTTGGATAGTTGTGGGCAGTACCCATAGGGGATGACCACAAGCTCCGTGGATAGTGGTGTGCAGTACCCAGAAGGGATGGCCACAAGCTCTGTGGATAGTTGTGGGCAGTACCCATAGGGGATGACCACAAGCTCTGTGGATAGTGGTGTGCAATACCCTGAAGGGATGGCCACAAGCTCTGTGGATAGCTGTGGGCAGTACCCATAGGGGATGACCACAAGATCTGTTGATAGTGGTGTGCAGTACCCAGAGGGAATGGCCATCAGTTCTGTGGATAATGACGTGCAGTGCCAGAGGAGATGGCCACAAGCTCTGTGGATAGTGGTGTGCAGTACCCAGAAGGATGCCATACGCTCTGTGGATAGTGGTGTGCAGTACCCTGAAGGGATGCCACAAGCTCTGTGTATAGGGCTTTGATGGTTGGAGAAGGTTAGTGTAACTGGACCATGGTAATGGACAAAGCACATACCACAATGAAATGTTGGGTAAGGTTGTCACACTTTGGGCATGACGCTTGGCTATGCCACATTCACAGAATTCACAGGGCATGGCCCATGATTGTGCCATGTGTGCACAATGGGGAGGGAACACACACAGGGCAGGCCCGTATGTCATGCCCTCTGTTCACTACCCACATGGCATGACCGTCTGTCATACACACTGAGAGTAAGGAAATGATGCCTGGGGCAAAGTTGCAAGTTATGCCATATGGACTGTACCCTGTAGCCATGGCTGTCTCGATGTCATTGGTGAAGCAATACTTGATGTCATCAATGATACCATCTGGGATGTCATCGTGAGCAGTGTATGGCAGGGGCAGGCTGCGGGGACTTTTCTAGCCAGCCTCGAGGCGCCCAGCTCGATCCATAGCAACACATTCACCCTGATTGCTGGCAGGTGTGAGCGCGCGCGAGGCAGCCCCGGCGGTAATATGGGGGCGGCAGAGAGTGGGCTATTCTGATGTTATATTCGTGTGCCTGTTGACAGCATGATGATGTATTAGGGGGTCCGTCTGCCAGCGAACCTGCCGAGGTAAATCCATCTTCTCACAGCTGGGAATGCAAGTCGTGCTGTCACAGTTATGAGGCGGCGTCCAGGCTCCCTAATGATGCCAGTGTTGGGCAACTTGAGGATGCCGTCGCGCTCTTCGCTGACACAACATTAAAAGAGCAAATTGTGATCTATCGACAGCAGCTTGCAGGTAATGCGAAGGGATTTTACGGAGAGCTGAGCTTCAAGGAGGCGGGTCCGGAGAGCTGGGGCGGAGTCAGTCAACTGTCGGGCCACCTAATGGCAGATCAGCAGCTCCAGCCCTTGGGTCCCTTCAGAAGTTAAGAATTGACACATGACTGACTTTTCCCCAACCTTACTTACCTGCCTTATAAGGCACGATCCTGTCGTGTGACTGACTCTGCCCCAGCCCTCATCCTTTCAGACGGGCCAGATTTATATGTGCATGATCCTGGCCCTAACTGTCCCAGCCTTTAAGACATGATCTTCTCATGTGAGCCCAGCCCTCTCATTCTTTATGTACTGGATGGTCATATGACTGACTCTGCCCCAGCCCTCATCCTTTCAGACGGGCCAGATTGATATATGAATCATCTTGGCCCTAACCGTGCCAGCCTTTAGCACATGATCTTCTCCTGTGACCCCAGCCCTCTCATTCTTTATGTACTGGATGGTCATATGAATGGATGGTCATATGACTGACTCTGCCCCAGCCCTACGAGCCTTGTAAAAGGCATGAGCTTGACATGTTACTACCATTTTCTGAATTCCCAAGACCAATCCGCTTTTTATGGGCACTAACTGACATGAGACTGGCCGTGCCACATCCATGACCTCACATACAACTGTACATGTTCCAGCGCCTCCGCCTTCCAAGGTTGCAGCTGCCAGGATCACATGTGGTGGGGTTTCCATCTGCCTTTCCTGGGCGGGCCTTCCCCAACTTTGCTCCATCCCTGCTGCCCTATAAAGAGCACCAGCATCACACGTGACTGACTTCACCCCAACCCTACCTGCCTTTCAGAGAAATCGACCTGAAAGTAATGCTATCGATGTTGCTCTGGAGCCGTCCTCTGCTCCTGGAAATGTATTCAGGCCGGGCCTCGTGAATGCAGAGAGCCATCTGCACGGCACGGACCTCATTACATCTGCCGCATAATCTACTGCGTCCGCATCCTCGGTGACTAACGCAGCCGCACGGAGGGCCTGGCGCGCCCCCGCCCGCCGGCAGCGCTTCCCCTGTATTGCCTAACAAGAGCCCTGTCGAGCCGGCGCTGGCAAAGCCTCCCCCAATTAGAAGACGCGCTTATGAGCATGCGCCAGGCGAGGGCCCTGGATGCCACCAGCTCTGTCTTTACTCTTCAACTACTGTTCCTGGCTGGAACTTTCACGGGCATTATAGATTTTGGCAAGTGCCAAATATAAGTCACAACTATTGCTTGAGCAGTGGTATCCCCTACTTTGCACTCACCCATCCCCCACAACCGCAGCTCATATGCACTTAAAAAACAGACCACAGACAATAATATTTTTGGAACAAACAGATCACATTTTATTGGAGTCAGCAAAATGGGCAGTCCCGGCCTCCTTCAGCGTAATGACCTACAACACCTTTTGGGTGGCCCTTTCCAGTTCCAGGGCCTTTCCCTTTGTAAGTATTTTTTTGTCCCTGGGTGACCCTTGCAACTTCCGGTTATTACAAAGCAGGCGACCGATCGCCTCTGGTTACCAACTGCCAGGCAGTAGCTGCTACGCCCTTGCCTGGAGCGATAAACCCGGGACCACTGCATTCAGTTGTCGAGGGCTCTGAACCCATGGGGTCCTTAAATCAGTAACACGTCATGCATGGATGGGATGCAGAATAACTCTTACACCAAATAAGACCGACTGTTAAGAAGGATTTCTGAACTCGGACCAGGAGGGGCAGAGGTTCAGAAGGCCAGCCTAGGTTCTTGGAACAGGGTAACCTCTGGACAAGCCAGACCAATCAGGGTAGCGATGGTGGCGGTCAAGACTAGGGGCCTCATTACACGTTGTGCGGTAAGGGAATACCGGTACCGGTAATGAATTACCGGTACCGGTAATTTCCCAAGCCAATCACGACCTGGACCCACCGCTATTAGCACACCCGTTAATTACGGTGCCACTAATAGCGGCAAGTCCGCGGGCGCGCGACCCCCATGCCAGAATTAGCGCCATGGCGCTAATACCAGGGCATCACAAGCCATGCGGACATGGCATTAGCGGCATGGAAAACACCTAAAAACCCCTTACCGGCATGGCGCAAATAACGGCATTGAAAAGCACCCGTTAAGAGACCTGAGCAGTGTACCCATCTGCCACAGGTGGACACAATCAGCACAGGTGTATGCAATGGAGACAGGCAGCACAAAAGAGCACACCACACCCCTTCCCACACCAAGATGGTCCCAATAGCAGCAGCATGACATGATGGGCTGGAGTACATGATAGCAGTGCAGCACCAACAACAACAGCCAGCACCAGAGGTGAGCCGTAACAGGTACCCATTCCTCACACAATACAGGCGATGCCAGCTATCCACTGAGGAGGTGGCTCCTAACCCCTGTACGGAACCCACAGAACCAGCAGGAAGAGGACAACAATATTGCACATCCTTCCAATGACAGTGCTCCGCTGCCTAAGCGGCCTGGGTGTGGCACTCCTGTACGGCCGTGTCAAAGTGGCAAAGACAACCATGGCATGTGTAGAGCATCACAAAATGTGCATATGATGGAATGTGCTATGCCACTTGAAATTGACATGCAACCACCAGAAGAGTATGATGTGGCTGGGGATGAGTGCGGGTGGAATGCCCCGGCAGGACATGAAAGAGGCAGTGCCAAGGAGGCACACGATGTGCATCAGCATCTGATTCTGGAATCTCATCAGGCACCAAGGTTAAATAGCATGGACGTAGATGGGAATTGTTGCCCTGGTGCATGTTTCGAGGCCCACAAATGACCCTGTCCACAATGAATGACACATACACAATAATGGAGACCACGCTTGGTTTTCAAACTCAGAACAGTGTATATTGAACATAATGTGATACAAAGTGCATTACCCCAACTCCACAAATACACCCTTACACCCTCCCCCCTCAACACACCCAAATACACCCTTACCCCTCTCCCCCCTCAACAAACCCAAATACACCCTTACCCCCCTCCCCCTTAACACACCCAAATACACCCTTACCCCCCTCCCCCTTCAACACTCCCATGTGAGTCTCATGGCGTGAATGTGTCCATCGCCACATGTGGCAACCGAATCTTGGTGGCCCTATTTGCCAGTGCCTGCATCATCATCTGGTGGTTGTGAAACGGTGCGCCGCAGGTTCCGCATAGACCGGCGTAGGGGACTAGTATGACGTGAAATCCCAGACGAGGAGGGGCCTGGTTCTTCCTGGGCCGTGAGTGGGCACCGACGCTCAATAGCGTCTGCTATGCGGTTCATGGCCTGCCGCAGTTGGGCCATTTCACTGCAGATTCGGTTGGTGCATGCCTCCATGCCCTCCCTCGTCTGCTGTGCAAGTGTAGCAGTGTCCTCCCTCAGGCGGGCTGTCTCAGCCACATGTTGCCCTACTAGGCCACCCATCTCGGTCTGCCTCTGAAAGATAGACGAGAGGTCATGTCGCATGGTGGGTGCTGGTGGGATGGCTGATGCACCTGGATCCATTGCACTTGCATCAGGAGAGAATACCTGGGGGCTCCATGGCCCTTCAGGGGTGGGTGATTCTCCATGACTACCCGGACCTGAAGAGAACCTCGGGCTTGCCAGTAAGGGGCTTGTTGGTCTGAGGCTTTGGCTTTCATCATCAATGGCAGGTGTTTCCTCCTCATCTGAAGGTGGGGCAGTGGCTGCTGCCTCACCCGTTGAGCTGGTGGCAGCAGAGTGCATTCCCTCGATGCTGCCTTCACCTGCTGGGAGACACACTTCCGTGGGTGCCACGATGGGAGCAGGCATGGCCTGTGGATGCGTGCAACTGGTGTTCCGGCTGCCTTTGTCCCTGTGGTCATGGTCACTCGTCCTGGCTGCCCTTGCGGATGTGGCGGTGTCCCCTGTGGCATCCCTCTTGGGTTTTTTGCTGGATGTGGGAGCAGGTGTAGAAGTGCGTGCCTCCTCAGTGTCAGTGTGTGATCCTGTACGGGTGAGAAATGTGGAAAACCATCAGTCATGGGTCGACCTGTCTTGAGCTAAATGAATACGTCATGCCGTTCTATGCATTTAGGGCTCTTTAGCGTGGATGCAGGTAATGGGGATGTTGGGTGGGTCATGCATGAATGGCTCTGTGTTGTACGGGTATGTGGTGATGCATGCATGTTTGTTTGTGGCTGGATCCACGGCATTCATATGGACACATGATTGGGGGAACATCACACTTCACTGTGCATTGTTTGATGCATACGCTCACCTCCATCAGACGAAATGGCCACGCCATACTCCATTTGTCCCGCTCCCTCTATGGATTCCACTCCGATAGTTGATGCACACGTCTCCTCCCACTCAGTGAGCTTGATTGGGGATTCACTGCCTCCTCCTGTGCCCGTAGCCAGGTTGCGGTTAACGGATAGAATGTTCCGCACACGGAGCCGGAGGTCATCCCACCTCTTTCGGCAGTCTTTAACTGTGCGGGTTGTGGTGCCTACCGTGCTGACCTTGTGGGCTACCTCTTCCCAGATGGCCTTCTTCTTCACAATGGTCTCCCGACGCATGTCGTTATTGAGACCACCTGTGCATTTTCTGCTAGTGTCTGCATGAGCATAAGGAGCTCCTCCTTGCTAAATTTCTCCTTGCATTGCCGCTCAGACGATTTTTTAACGGCCTTGGGCATCTCAACGGTATCCTTGGTGTATTTTCCAACGTGGTTCCTAGTAAGGTGTCCTGGATAAGGAGGATGGCAATGGATTGTGTTTTCAAAGATGGCCGCCGTGCTCTTTCCCGTTCCGGTGCGATGACGCTATTTCCGGTTCCGCAAAATTACGGTAACCGCTATTAGCGGTGACCGCTAATGGCGGTCACCACTATTTGCGAAGACCGCTATTTGCATGTGGCGGCAGGTCAGAAGTGCTAACAGCGCTTTCGACGATGCCGTTAAGGGACTTTTTGGGGACTTTTGCGGCATGGCGGTAGGCTCATTACCGGCATGGCGGTAGGCTCGTGCCTGCGATCTCGTAATGGCACGCAATTTGTGGCCTCTTGCGAGGGCGGACACGTTAATTACGCCATGATTGGCGATTTTTACTGCCTACCGTGTAATGAGGCCCTAGGTCTCAAGAGGGGTGAGTGTGACTAAAAGCCCGCAATGAGCACGCAATGAGCACACAAAGCAAGGACGCTTACAAATGACTCCAGACAGGTGTCATATTAAAAATATAGACACATTTATTACAAGGCCTTTGTAACATCGACCATAGTAAAGAATCACAATAAAACTCCAGTAAACCAACACATCACAATCAATACAATTATATATACAAGACCGAGGGGTCTAAAGAGTTAGGAGCACGAAATATGCAGACCACCTAGATGGGGAGGAAAGCAGGCAGTGCAAGTAATCGTTAGACCCAGTTCGACATCAGAGGCCACCTAACTAGAAGAAAGTCAGAGCCCTACGAAGAGTGGAGCCTTGTGCTCAAACGTACCTGCACACGTGGGTGCCAACGGGCCAAGGAGTGTCTCTTCAGGGAAATAAGGTAGTTCAGAAAGGTGGACGAAAAGATGGTGAACAAATCCCTGTGACTCAGGCAAGGCCTCCACTTGAGTGCGGGAAAGGGTTTGCTGTTTACAATAGTGGTGGAAAGCCATAGGCTCCTGCGGGAGGGCGACCGGTTAGGGTATTGACTACTCACCGGTCCCCGATGCAGGCAGACCCAGGCTTCTCCGGTTCAGTTTCGGTACTGGCAGGTTCAGATGCGATCATAGGGATGTCTCGACGCCGTGTAGATTCTGCGACAGCAGGAGTCAGGGTCGAGGGTGTCCCAGATGCAGCGAACACGCACAGGTTTGTTACCACAGCAGGGCAACTCGGCAACCGCGTGTATTCCGGTTCCAAAGCACACGTCTCACTTCAGACCTGGGCACGCCAAGTGTACGAATCGTGTGAGAGTGCTGAGGCACGGGATTAGCAGTAAGCCAGACGGCGGTGACAGAGCATTACTCCTGAGTAGGCTGGTCAGTCCACTGGATGGCCCAGGGACGCTTCCGAAGGCTTACGTACAGGATTTGGTGAAGGTGCCGAGAATAGTTGTTCCCACTATTCTGAAGGGTCGAAGCGCCTTTGCAGACCTTCTCGTATGATCAGATGCCGAGTGGTCTCGCAGGACGACAGCAGTGCAGGGTGCCAAACTTTCAGTGAGTCACCAGCGATTCCTCGACTCAGCTTCTTAGTTGCAGGATACTTGGCTCCTTACCCTTTGTTCGTGAGAACTCAGGAGATCGACATGGTAGTGGGGTTTTCAGCCTCCTCTTATCCAAAGTTCCCTTCGCGCCAAAACAGAGAGGGCCCGATGGGAGATCCGCTCACAAACACTCACACCACACATGGACCTATCACGGACCACGGTGGTCCCAGGCATTCAGGACACTGTATACTCTCTGGCACCCAGGATGTGTATTGGGAGCAGACATCCCAGCCCACATCCTGGAGGCACACACAAGGCAGGCAGAAGCCCGCAAAAGCGTTGTGTTTCGCGGGAAAGTGCATGACCAAATAAGGACTGCCCCGGGTCGGTTCGACCTGGGTGAAGGTGAAGGGGCAAGACGGTCATCGGACAGGACAAAGAACCTCGTGGCATGGCCATTTTGGAGGCCAGGCCGCCCATTTGGGCCAAACGCGGGAAGCGCGGTTAACATGGCAAAAAGGGGTTCAAAACACAAAGAACGATAGCTGCCACCAGTCCCGTCTGTGACACACTTACACATTTCATAATAAGTCCGGCGAGAGATTCTAGGGCCTTTGGAATGACTAGAGACCCAAGAGCGCGGTAATGTAAGTTACGGTGCACTCTTGTTTCATGTTGCTCAAAAGCTGCAACATGAGGAAAGGACTAAGGGAAACGAAGTCTCCCAGTACTGACTGTCTTAAGGGCATGTCAGTTTCCCTGTAAGAATTGAACGAAAGCCCAGAGGAGTACGGCGGAAGGCTGCGCTTCTCTGGCAAAGTCTAGATCAGGGTGTAAAACAACAGCAAAAAATTTGGGGGTTGCCACATGGAAGGAAAATTACCTACAATTATGAAATCTTTCCCAACACTCGCCCCTCCCAGACTAAGGACAGAGGGAACTAATCCACCCCTGGATGAGTTTCTTGTTCGGGTCAGTTAAACATTCTGGACAACCCATCAGCATTGCTATGTTGGACACCTGGCCTATGCTCAATAGTGAAATCGAAGCCTTGTAGACTTATGGACCACCTAAGCAACTTTGGATTCTCTCCCTTCATGTTCATTAGCCACTTTAAGGGCTTATGGTCAATTTGCACAGTGAAGTAGGACCCATAGAGGTAGGGCCTCAGCTTCCGTAGGGCACACACAACAGAGAAACATTCTTTCTCTACTGTGTACCATCTGAACTCTCTGTACTTAATCTGGCAACTAATGAAACCAATGGGGTGTTCCTTACCCTTCTCATCTACTTGTGATAGTACAGCTCCTATCCCAGTGTCAGAGGCATCTGTCTGCACAATAAAAGGTCTTTGGTAATCAGGGGCCCTGAGAACAGGGGCCTGGCACAAGGAGTCTTTTAAGCCATTGAAGGCCTTCTCACACTCTTCAGTCCATGTTACCTTCTTGGGTTTCTTCAGAGTGGTGAGAGCAGTCAGAGGGGCAGCTATGGTACCATAGTCTGCCATGAAGTTGCGGTAATACCCTGTGAGTCCTAAGAAGGCTCTCACTTGGGTCTGTGTAGTGGGGGTAGGCCAGTCTTGTACTGCTTGTACTTTACTGGGTAGAGGCTGTATCCTCCCTCCACCTACTTCATGTCCAAGGTAAACCACAGAGCCTTGTCCAATCTGGCATTTACTAGCCTTTATGGTCAAGTGTGCTTTCTGAAGAGCCTGTAGCACAATCCCAAGGTGTTTCACATGGTCTTCCCAGGTGGCGCTGAAAACTGCTATATCATCCAGATATGCAAGACAGAATTCATCCAACCCTTTTAACACATGATTCACAAGCTTCTGGAAAGTGGCAGGTGCATTCTTCAACCCAAACGGCATTACCCTGAACTGGTAAAGACCATCTGGAGTTGAGAAGACTGTCTTCTCCTTGGCATGTTCTCCTAGGGCTACTTGCCAATAGCCTGCAGTGAGGTCAAACATGCTGAGATACTTGTAGGCACCCAAGGTATCCACCAGCTTATCTATTCGAGGCAAGGGGTGTGCATCTGTCTTGGTGACACCATTCAGAGCCCTGTAATCCACGCAGAACCTCAATTCAGAAGTACCTGCCTTTGGAACCAAAACCACAGGGCTGGACCAAGGACTACTAGAGGGTTCAATCACCCCAAGATCTAACATTTTGTTGACCTCTGTTTTAATGTAAGACCGTACCTTGTCTAACATTCTGTATCCTCTACTTTTGGTAGGTACGCTGCCTCCTGTGTCTATGTTATGTTTGCACCAAGATGTCAAACCAGGGGACTGCGAAAACAGGGGGGAAAATTGCCTAGGCAAACTTTTCACCTCAGCCTGCTGATCAGAAGTCAGATGAGGGGCCAATCGGACACCCTCAAAGGAGCTATCTGAAGGACCGCTTTGGAACAGGTCGGGGAGAGGTTCAGACTCCTCTTCCTCAACATCTGAAGCCAGTAGCAGTGCTGCGATTCCGACTCTTGGGACAAAAGCCTTCAGCCCATTTACATGGAACTCTTTTGGAGCCAGTCCAGGCCTTCCAAGGTCCACTAAATAGTTGACCTCACCCAGGGGCTCCACCACTGTGTAAGGGCCTGACCATTTATCCTGTAAAGCTCTAGGCCTTATGGGATTCATGATCAGGACTTGCTGACCAGGTGTGAAGTTGATGAGGGAAGCTTTCTGGTCATACCAGTGTTTCACCAGGGCTTGTCCTGCCTTCAACTTGTCACTAGCCAGACCCATCAGGAGTACCATCCGTTTTCTGAGCCCTAACTCATAGTCTACTACGTTGGTAGTAATTCGGGGAGTGGGCATCTCCCATCCCTCCTTGACTATGGCTAAGGGTCCCCGCACAGGGTGACCAAACAGAAGTTCGAAGGGGCTGAAGCCAACACCCTCCTGTGGTACCTCTCGGTAGGCAAACAGTAAGCATGGTAAAAGAAGATCCCATTTTGTTCATTGAGGTTCTTCCAGAGCCCCAATCATACTCTTTAACGTTCTGTTGAACCGTTCTACCAGACCATTGGTCTGGGGGTGGTATGCTGAAGAGAACTTGTAGGTGACCCCACATTCTTTCTACATAGCCTGCATATACTTCAACATAAAGTTGCTGCCTATGTCAGACACAACTTCTTTAGGGATGCCAACCCTAGTAAAGATGCCAAGTAACGCTTTTGCAACTGACTTGGCAGTTACAGTTTTTAATGGGATAGCCTCAGGGTATCTGGTAGCATGGTCGACCAGCACCAGGATAAACCTATTGCCTGAGGATGTTCGTGGGTCAAGGGGACCAACAATGTCGATCTCTACCCTTTCGAATGGTATTCCAACAACTGGGAGTGGTACCAATGGAGCTTGGATTGTTGAGCCACTCTTACCAGATAACTGGCAGGAGGCACAACTCCTGCAGTGACTTTCTACTTGCACCCCCATCTTGGGCCAGTAGAAGTGCATGGATAACCTTTGCTTGGTCCTCTTAATACCAAGGTGACCAGCAAGGGGCACTTCATGCGCCAACTGCAGGAGGAAGGGTCTTACAGCAAGGGGGACCACCAACCTCCTATGGTCTCCTTCTGTAGACTCTGTGGGCTCATTATATAGGAGTCCACCTTCCCAATAAATCCGATGCTTCCCAAGAGGGTCACCCACAAGCTGGGAGCAGGCCTGTCTCCTTAGGCCTTCCAGAGATGGGCACTCACATTGGCCTTTACTGAATTCTTCCCTGTCAGGACCACCTTCTACTAACAAGTCGTTTAGTTCAGGATGGTCATTGGGGTCAAATACTTCAGGCATCGCCGCCTCCTCGTCAGGTCCAGGAGATGGACCAACTTCCTCCACCGCAGTGGTAGGTGAGTTTGGGGGAATATTTTCTTTCCCTCGTTTCGGTTTTCTGACTCCTTTAGCCTTGGGTTTCCCCTTTGGCGGGGGCAGCTCACTGATCTTGGTCAGTGCTGCCCTTGTTTGAGACCTTGTGCAGGGTCTGTCAGCAGTTTATCCCATGAGCCCTAAAGCTCAGAGATCATTGCCCAACAAGACCTTTCCTGGGACGCTTCTCTGAATGCTCACTGGAATCCTGACTGCTCTACCATTGATAGTAAGATTTACAGGTATTACTGGGAACATGAGAGGTGGGCCGTCAGCCAACTTAGTGGGTATCAGAGTAGCTCTGGCAACTTCCTCTGAGTCTACCAAGGTAGAATCCACTACAGTTCGACTGCACCCACTATCCCTAAGAGCTGGAGTATCTACTCCATTGATCAGCCAACTGTCTTTAAAGTAGTGCTTGGTGTTATCTGGAATCCTAGCATAAGCCTCTGCAACTTTAGGCTCCCAGGAACCCAGGGAAACTAAAACTACCTCAGCTTCTATCCCACTGGGGAAGGAGTCTGAGGAGAAGGATGCCCTTGTAATCTCTTCTTCCTCGTAGGAGGAGAAGGCCAGATTAGCAGAGTGGACCCCCAAAGGTCTAACCTTACACCGGGGATCCCCCTTCACGTGGTCAGTTGCTCCACAAGCAAAACAAGATCCATTGGGTCTGCTTACATAGGGAGGCTTATTGTAACCAGAGTTCTGTTTCGGAGGCTGACCTCCACTACCCTGTGAGTTCTCTTGTGTCTTACCCTTATTTTTCTTTTTGTGGCCCTTTTGGGAAGAAGATGTATCAGTTTCTCCAGCCTCCTTATCTTTGGATTTACCAGGATGAGTCTTGTCCTTATGGGACACTCGATGTGACACCCATAAATCTGCTGCAATGGCAAGCTTCTTAGGATCTATCTCCTTTGAATCTGCCAAATGCTGCTTAAGCTCAGGGGAAGAAGATGCAAAAATATGTTCCAGCATGACAAGATTTATCATACCTTCAAAGGTAGAAACCTTATAACCTTCGACCCAGCCAGTCAAGTTTTTTAAGGATTCGGTTACATAAGATACCCAAGTACCACCTTCTTTTTTCTTATACTCTCGGAATCGTTTTAAATATTGGGCAGGAGTCTTTCCAAACTTTAAAATGTGAGTTTGCTTCAACATTGCAAAATCTGCTCGCTCAGCCTTAGACATTTCCATAATGGCACTGCAGCCAGAATGGGGCAGTCTGCTAAGTAACCAAGCAATTTTATCTGCATTGTCAACTTGTTGAACTTCACATGCATACTCAAATGTATTCAGCCAGTCCATAATGTAATTCTTTTCCTCATACACACTGAGCAGAACTTTTGGAAAACTTGGATGAGAGGAGGCCCCAGACCCATGTCCAGGATCCTTGGATCCATTGGCAACTTGAAGCTTGGCCAGTTCCAACTGGTGATCCCTGTCTTTCTGTTTTTCTGCCTGTTCGATTTTTAGTTTGGCCATATTGAAATCAGGCTCCTTCTGCCTAAACAGCAGTTCTTGCTTCTTGAATTCAAGTATGGCCTCCCCATCATCACTGGCAGAGGAACCATTGGACATTTCATCCACCCTGTCCTCATGGTCGCGGTGGACCAGTGCAGCGGCAGAACTGTCAGTTCTACCAGTGAGAGCAGCCCCACCTCTTTCTGCACTGTCCTCCGAAGCTATAGCGCTAAGATGAGCTTCTTGCCACGCCACGATTCTTTGGATCATTTCCATTTTTGTGCCTTGCGAGGAGACACCTCTTTCACCACACATCTTTTTCAATGTTTCGGATTTAGAAGCATTTAACGTTAACAAGGTACTTGTTTCCATACTGTTAGATAGGACTATGGCCTTGAAAAAGTTATATTCCGACAATTCACTACCTGTCCTGTTAGGAATAACTTGAAATGCCTTCGCTCATGCGCCACACTGGATACCTTCAGTCGTATCCCACCACTGCCACCAATTTGTAAAGATGGATTTCTGAACTCTGTCCTGGAGGGGCAGAGGTTCAGAAGGCCAGCCTAGTTTCTTGGAACAGGGTAACCTATGGACTATGGGTCGCAATGGCAGCGGTCAAGACTAGGTCTCAAGAGGGGTGAGGGTGACTGAAAGCCTGCAACGAGCACACAAAGCAAGGACGCTTACAAATTTCTCCAGACATGTGTTATATTAAAAATATAGACACATTTATTACAAGGCCTTGGTAACATCGACCATAGTAAAGAATCACGATTAAACTCCAGTAAACCAACACATCACAATCAATACAATTATATATACAAGACCGAGGGGTCTAAAGAGTTAGAAGCACGAAATATGCAGACCACCTAGATGGGGAGGAAAACAGGCAGTGCAAGTAATCGTTAGACCCAGTTCGACATCAGAGGCCACCTAACTAGAAGGAAGTCCGAGCCCTACGAAGAGTGGTGCCTTGTGCTCATAAGTACCTGCACACACGGGTTCCAAGGGGCAAGGAGAGTCTCTTCAGGGAAATCAGGCAGTTCAGAAAGGTGGACAAAAAGATGGTGAACAAATCCCCGTGACTCAGGCAAGGCCTCCACTTGGGGGCAGAAGTAGGGCGTGAGTGCGGGAAAGGGTTTGCTGTTTACAACAGCGGTGGAAAGCCACAGGCTCCTGCGGGAGGGCATCCGGTTAGGGTATTGACTACTCACCGGTCCCCAATGCAGGCAGACCCAGGCTTCTCCGGTTTAGTTTTGGTACTGGCAGGTTCAGATGCGATCATAGGGATGTCTCGACGCCGTGTAGCTTCTGCGACAGCAGGAGTCAGGGTCGAGGGTGTCCCAGATGCAGCAAACACGCACAGGTTTGTTACCACAGCAGGGCAACGCGGCAACCGTGTGTATTCCGGTCCCAAAGCACACGTCTCACTTCAGACCTGGGAACGCCAAGTGTACGAATTGTTTGAGAGTGCAGAGGACACGGGATTAGCAGTAAGCCAGACGGCGGTGACAGAGCATTACTCCTGTGTAGGCTGGTCAGTCCACTGGATGGCCCAGGGACGCTTCCGAAGGCTTATGTACAAGATTTGGTGAAGGTGCCGAGAATAGTTGTTCCCACTATTCTAAACGGTCGAAGCGCCTTTGCAGACCTTCTCGCACGATCAGAGGCCGAGTGGTCTCGCAGGACGACAGCAGTGCAGGGTGCCAAACCTCCAGTGGGTCACCAGCGATTCCTCGACTCAGCTTCTTAGTTGCAGGATACTTGGCTCCTTACCCTTTGTTCGTGAGAACTCAGGAGATCGACATGGTAGTGGGGTTTTCAGCCTCCTCTTATCCAAAGTTCCCTTCGCGCCAAAACGGAGAGGGCCCAATGGAAGATCCGCTCACAAACACTCACACCATACATGGACCTATCATGGACCACTGTGGTCCCAGGCATTCAGGACACTCTAGACTCTTTGGCACCCAGGATGTGTATTGGGAACAGACATCCCAGCCCACATCCTGGAGGCACACACAAGGCAGGCAGAAGCCTGCGAAAGCGCTGTGTTTCGCGGGAAAGTGCATGACCAAATAAGGACTGCCCTGGGTCGGCTCGACCTGGGTGAAGGTGAAGGGGCAAGATGGTCAGCCGACAGGACAAAGAACCTCGTGGCATGGCCATTTTGGAGGCCAGGCCACACATTTGGGCCAAACGCGGGAAGCGCGGTTAACATGGCAAAAAGGGGTTCAAAACACAAAGAACGATAGCTGCCACCAGCCCCGTCCATGACACACTTGCACAATTCATAATAAATCCAGCAAGAGTTTCTAGGGCTTTGGAATGACTAGAGACCCAAGAGCGCGGTAATGTAAGTTACGGTGCACTCTTGTTTCATGTTGCTGAAAAACTGCAACATGAGGAAAGGACTAAGGGAAACGAAGTCTCCCAGTACTGACTGCCTTAAGGGCATGTCAGTTCCCCCAGAAGAATTGAGCGAAAGCCCAGAGGAGTGCGGCGGAAGGCTGCGCTTCTCTGGCAAAGTCTAGATCAGGGTGTAAAACAACAGCAAAAAGTTTGGGGGTTGCCACATGGAAGGAAAATTACCTACAATTATGAAATCTTTCCTAACACCGACTCAGGAAGTTGGCAAAAAGTCTCATCTGACTGATTTAATATCAATTTCCAAAAACAGTGAGTTACAACGACATCAACAGATGTTCACTTAAGTTGTCTCAAAGCATTTCATAAAAAAGAACATTTTTATAGTAAAAACTCATCATACATGACATCATACTACATGGGAAATGAGAGAAACCTATGGGGTGTTGTGAACATCTAAATATACTTTCTATATAGGGATGGGTTGTAATTGGGTGTCTGCTGTCAGGTGGACAACTTATGACCACCCCTAGTGCAAATCATCGTCATCAGTTATTAGATGCACAGTATATCAATGGCTCTCAAAATATACGGCCCTTCGTTATATGGTCTGTAATTGGTTGGCATGCTTGTACCCTCCTGGAACATTCGGCTCACTACCAACACGTAAGCTGGTACCCCAGGTTTCAGTGGATGGACTTTCATCATGTCTCCCCACCCAATTAGCCCAACATCTCTCATCGCTCATGCATTCTGCCATTCAGATTGTCTTTGAACTTGACCTTGCAAAGTATCCTTAATAAAAGGGAGTACAGGCACATGCTATCTCAAGTCCAGAGCAGCATGCCCACGTTCTAGTTCCTTCCTTAGCTGACGTGACAGGAGACCATATTTCAGCCTGTTTTGCAGCATTTAATTGTCTTCAATGAATAAACTTGGCACTCATAATGTTCTTTCTTTGTATCTTAACACAAGATGATTCAACGTTTCATGATTACTGTTCTTCAAGATAGATAACCAGTTCTTGGCTACTTCATCCTTTGACACCAGGCCAGACAGCTCTTCCAGGCCTTTCCATGCTTTTAACTTAATGTTGCTGAGACACAGCTTTTCCGATCCTTCCTTCTCCGCGGGTCCGAGCTTAATAAATATGTGACACTGATCTCCAGCTTCTATATAATGGCGGCACCACTTCCTGAAGTCTATTCACTTCATATAGCCAGCCTTTATGATCACTTAGTCTACTTGCATTGCTGCATCTATACAGTTATAAAATAGCTTGCATTTTCTGCAGTGCTCTTCACACATCTAATCTTTATTCCACATTGGAAGGTTTACTTGATTCTTTATTTCGTCATCAAATTCCATAAAGTCTATACATCCTCTTCCTTAGCCACTCTTCTCAGCGCGTCACGCTTGCTTCTTGTGACGTCACCAACTTCTCTTTGTTTCATCTTCATATTCCTTCAGGGATCTCCTCCAAGAGATTGTCATCTCTACGGGGATAGATCATATAGGGTTTTTTCAATGGATACCCTTTCTTGAAGGCTCTCTGTGTACTAGGTACAATTACTGGTGTCGTGCATGTCACAACTTCTGGCTCCCAGTATATAGGAAGGATGTGGGCGGGACATCATGCAGAGGCATTCAGCTGTTCCTCTACAAGTCTCAACTGTCCGTAAGGAAGTCAGTGCCCGTCTAACCGTGAAGCTGGCTCGTGCGCAGAAAGCGGGTAACACGCGCAGCAGGAATCGCAGCAAAAACTCCTCCATGGCTAGTAACTCCGCCAGTGACAGAAAATGAAAATTAGCAACAAGCCCACACGACCTAGGGAAGTAAAAGATTCTTAGCAGACTGTAATCAACAACATCACCTTTTACATGAAGAAGAACCAATATCAGTGCTGAAGACACTTCCTTGGTAAACAATATTCCTACCCCATGTGAGTGTACTCTAATTAACAACCATCTGCAAATTCCTGAAGGAGTGGGTGGGCGGGTGTTGGTCCGGGGCTGCAAAGAAGCCAAGTCTCAGCAGCCTGGACCTTTAAACGTCCCACTGGGCCCCGAGCCAGTTCTGGCTGGCCCAGGGGCATGCCCCTTCTGCCTACCTCTGGAGAGGTGAGGCGAATCGATCTCCCAGGCAGGGCGGTAGAAGGGCGTGCCGCTATGCTGGCTGTCCTTCTAGCGCCTCCTGTGGGGGCTGTCCATCCACTTAGTGTGCAGCTAAGAGGGAAATGACAAGTGATGAAGCTTATGGGTTTTATTTGGTTATTCTTCGACATTGTCTCTGTGACGAATCAACTTAAAGGGCACCCGTGGTCCAGGGATGAATATCGGTTTCTAAACCATCAATCAGCCCCACACCTCTAGTGCACCAGAAGGGATCCGAACAGATTGTAAATACAAGCAAATTATCAACCTCCTTGTCCAATTTTAGTAACGTGGACGGAACAGCAGGCTTATCTCTGAAAGGTTGTGGATCGTTGGATAGTTGCAACACAGCGAAAATACAATTATTACGCAATAATAAAATGGACTGTCCAGTCAAGGTTGTATAAAAATATCTTCTTTGTTATTATCACAACAGACAGTTCGAGCAACACTACGAAATACAACCCTCCCTGTCAAGGAATGCAGAGGAAAGACAGTTTCAAAGAAGGAAAAGGGATGTACTCTGGATAATGACAGGAAGGTGGTGGGTATGGTAAATATTCACAACAGTTCAAGGGTACTTGGGTTGAGCACAAAGGGAGCAATGGGTCTTAACATTTCTCTAGGGGCCTTCGGGAAAGGACCAGGGGGACAGAACCACAATGCACCTTGTGCTGTAGGTATTCCTGGTGCTCGACAGGGTCGAGTCAGTTTCAGGATGCTCTTCAGCTTCTGTGACAGAGTTCAAGATGGGAGACAACTGCGAGTATCAGGAGGCAAACAGTTTGGCGAGTGGAGTTGGAGGTACGACTCGAGACTGGCCTACATGGCAGCTCACGGTCGGGGATCGTTATCTCAGTGTTGGTCTTCAGTTCTGAAGCACTGGTCGAGGCGTCTCAGAAGTCTTTAAGAAACTGCAGCATAACAACGGTCACCGTTGAAGTCAGTGGCAGCTCGAGGGACTCAACTAGCTCAAAAATGTCCCTTAAGGCGAACGTCAGTAGATGCTTGTAGAGGCACTTCTCCCAGCTTCTTGACTTGGGAGTGTGTTGCCGGCAGCTGCCTTGTCCTTGGTTTTGGGGTCAGGGACCTTCTGGCACTTCCTACCTAGGAAGCCCGATACAGAGCCTAGCAGGGCATGCTGTGTGTTGGCTGGGTATTGGTCCAGGAGTGGCTGGAGGGTCATCTGCATTTGGTATCTCCCTCTGATACCTGGGAGATGTTAAGGAGAGGGAATTTGCTTGCCTCTTTGGAAATCCTGGCCTTCCTTCACTGGCAGAAGATGTAAGGCAGACTGTACCTTCAGCCAGGGTTCAATTATGAGTTCTTCTTGCTACTCCTTGTGAAGTCTTCAGAGGATCTGCCAAAAGAGGGGCTTGGCCCTCTTTTAAAGCCAAATGGACCACAGGGGTTGTTGGTGGATAAGCCTACCTCAACGAACAAATCCTGGGTCCCCACTCACAATCTATGGCATGCGTGAGGTCATAACAAGAGTGCTTTGCAACAGAGAAGGTCAAGGGGTGAAACCTTGTAATACTAAGTCCCACCCATCTTCATGTCTGTTGTGTATTAAAGGGTCTCTCTGGTTAAAGGAGCTCTCTGTGGTTCCTTATATAATCTGCACCCCGTCAAAGCACATACTTGTGCCTTCAAACACGCAGTCCCAGACATGACATTTCACTGTCAATCGATACTGAAGGCGGGAGCTGGCATCAGGTTGACAAACTAGCATATGAAAGGTTGTTGGGATTTCCTTTCTCCTTTGTTAGCCTCTGTTGCCAGGCCCCACGTGGGCCTTCTTGAATTACTTTCTGATTGAGCGCCTGGAGACTGTCCTTGGGTGGTATCGGTATGCGGTATAAATCAACACAAGATAACATTAGTATGTGAATTGCTGCCACCATCTACATGGACCAACAAAAAAGACAGGGTGGATCCATGGATCCTTTGCTAGTTAATAAGGCTTGCCATTGCGGGTGGAAGGTTTGCCTCTCCCCCTTCTAGAGATGCATTGTGTACTCCTCCTGTCCTATCCCAACTAAATATGACAGGGTGGACTGCGCCTTTATACTGTATCCACCCGAGTACACAGGTCTGTGCATATGTCATGAGGTGAGTATAGGAAAATCTGCGCGGATTAGCCCCACACATTTTGGTTGATCTACCATCATTTAATTTCATTTCAAATTTGAAAAAAGCCAATGTGAGTGCACACCCACTGTGTGGATGGTCAAATTCTTCACAACCTCTCATGGCTATTACCACGCACTATCTGCCTGCCCAAACCACACCTTCCTGTAGTCTCTATGACCTAGCTCTATCAAGCAGTAGCCTACAACTTTGACCTGCCAGTATTTGTAATCATCACAGTAATAGTTGAAATTGACATCATTTAAAAAAAGAATGAGGCTTCCCCTGGCAGAGTTGGTATTTCTGGCGTGCTGCCAGAGATATACAACACTGCCTCCACCAGCGGTAAATTCTGAATTTGATACATTTTCGGAAATACCACTGGTGGCGACGGTACATTTCTCCACCACTGTTTCTTTAAGAAAATCTTCACAACTCCAAACGAGGCCCTTAGTATATTGGAGAAAACAAATATTCTTATTTTCAGAATACTCGTAATGTTCTATAGACCCCAATGCCTTTCAAACACTGCAATGCTTTGGGGAAGTTCATTGGTTTTGCCCTGTGCTGGGTATACACTCCTCCTGTCAGATCCCAAATAGATATGACAGGGGGGGCTGCGCCTGTAGGCTGTGTCCACCCAGAGTACTCGGGTCTATGCATGTGGCCTGCAGTGAGCATAGGGAAATGTCTGCGGATTGGTTTTGCCCTGTGCTGGGTGTGCATTCGCCATATGCGCTGCCTTGCTACAGGTCAGAGCAATACTCTTTTGCTGAAGGTCGCCTGTCACAGCAAATACTGCACTATCTTCTCAGAGCTTCTACTAAACTGTTCCCACTCCGGCGCAATCAGTGTGTCTGACTCTGTGTCCCCCACCACCAACATTTCAAGGGGTTGGACCGGGGAAGGAATTGGGCCGGCACAAGACGGAGCTGTGTTCCGGCAAAAATTGACTTGCAGGAGCAGTGTTCCTCTAGACCCTGCGCAAAGTGGGGGATTGGGCGATTCCCCCCCAGTAAATGTCAATTTCTAGCAATGGGTTGTACCCCCGCTACCCATCACCCTCCAGTGCACTTCTATGGTTCCCCTTCACCCAATCCCATCTCACTGACTCAGGTGAACATTTGCTATTGGCCAGGGCTGGAGAAGTGCACTTTGTGGGAGGGTGTGTTTGGCTGTAAAAGGTCACTTGGACACACAAGGAGTGGGACCCCTTCCTGTTTCTGTTGGACTTCTGCAGCAGCACGAAGGGGGTCTTCAGACCAAGACCCAGAGATGCCCTAATCGGAAAAGGGACCTGATAAGCGAGGATCCTCGGTCCATGCCCCCCTGTTCTCCTACACCTTAACCAGAGTACAACGAGAGGCAGGGTGTCAGGTTCTCTTGTTGGTCCTCAGCGCAGAAGGAGCACGAACACCTACCTGCCTCAGGCGGTCTTGGCGCCTGGTTTATACGAAGCACAGGCCTCCGCGACCCCCTGAGGGAAAGAGGGTTAGGGTCCTTGGACTGGATAGGTTTCGGCAGAAGAGGATCACCGGATAGAGGATTAGGAAATCGGTTAGGGACAGGTAGGGGGAGTTAAGGGAAACATGCTCCAGGGCTCTTGTCCTGAGAGCCTTGTTACAACTCTTACAATTACAAAATCACTCTTTTTTTGGCTGAGGTTCTTGCACTCAGTTGAGCATCTGCACTGAGTTTACCCCTTGCCAATTAGTTATACTGTACAATGTTCACACCTGTAACCTCTAAGGGACTGCTCCCAGTTGTAGACAGCACTGAGTTGCCCCTTCACAGTTCGTACATATAAATGTAATATCAGTATTCACACCCACTAAATCATAGCATGAATATAACTGCTGGATTGGTTTTCACAAAATTAAAACATAAATCACATAAAACAGAATGAGACTTATTATTGCGCAATCCACACTGATGAGTTTAAGCACCTGCTTAACGCGAAATGGCAATTAAGGGCATTTGCCAACGCACTCAAGAAGCACAGGACACCCTCCTATCAGCGACATGCCATGCTCACTGATTCTGATCACGAATTGCCATTTATCTGGGGTCATGTTAAATGTATTTATTTATTTATTACATGTGTAGCATCACGCAAAACCCCCAAGCATCAAGGCGTAAAGTTAACTGCATGGAGTGGACCACTTCCATTGGCACACGTTTTTACTTATCCGCCACAAAATGGAAGATTGTAGCGTAAAAGGCAGGTGAAATCACATTGCTTTTCCACTTTGGAAGAGTGTAAATACCTTGCACAATTAGCGATTGCTGGCAGAATTGGCAATGGCTTCCTCTGGACTCCGCCCGCTTTTGCCAGGTTTCATTTTCAAGCAGATCCCAGAGGAATCCCTTTCCTTATTTCCAGCATGAGAATCCAAGCTGACAGTAAGCTGACAGTAAGGCTGCATTTGTCTGGTGGAGCGGTAAATACAGGGGTTCCTGGTATGTCCACTCGGCTCCCGAACTCCACCTGGAAAATGCACGAAAATCTGGCTAATTAGAAAAAGCGACAGTAATAGTGTTTTCCACCACTTTTTCTGAACCAATTGACCTGGAAAATGCTGTGTTGCATCGGAAGCTGAATGCATTCACTCTGCCTATTATCCCACCAGAAGATTAAGCCATGAAATGAACACAGGTGTTACATATTCCTGTGCACAATCTGCATTTGGAGCATTAACTAACTGAGCTACCTTACAAATGATATCTCCTCTGGGGCTTTACCGTCTTAACCCCTTAACAGCCATAGGTATTTCCCCCCAGTGCCAAGGCCTTTTTTGGTGATTTTCGGTATATCGCCATTCAATCCTTTGTAACGTCTTTGTTAAATGAGATATCTCAGCCTAAGTTGGCCCCTTTTTTCCCACATGTAGGCGGTTGTAACGCCACCCAGGAATCCTAGTTTGCTGTAGGGGGGGTGAGAGAAAATAACCAAAAAGGAGAACATTTGTTTTTTTTTCAGAAAATGGGCGCAAAGGGAAAAGGCTAACCCACTAGTAACCCCAAGCCATTCGGCAGAGCAGATTTTGCTCATGTGGACAACATACGATTTTGGGCCTAGGGTGTCGAAGCCACCAAGGAAAACAGAGAACCCATGCATTTCCGAAAATAAGACACCCGTGGGCATCCCCTTTCCACTAAAAACAACCATGGTGGTTTAGTGACCCCCACACCCACTCAAAACAAGTGATCATTTTTTAATTTTTGTTTTTGTTTTGCCTTTTTCCTAGGTTGCAGATTGTGCTAGCAATCTGCCCCCAGTGAGGGCTACATGAGATGCCCCCACACCCACCCAAAACAAGTTATACTTTGTTTTATTTTTGTTTTGCCCCTTTCCTAGGGGCAGATGGGCACATGTGTGTGGCAATCTGCCCCTGTGGCGGGGCAAAACGTACTGCCCCAGGCTTGTGGTGTGGCTCTGCCAATATTTGCAGTGGCCTCCCCCACCCCAAATGGATGGGGGCATCTCATGTACCCCTTCCTTAGGGGCAGAAATCTTCCCCCCAGGGAAGGCTACATAAGGTGTCCCCACCCACTTAGGGTGCGGGGAGAGGGCCACCCACCCTTTCAAACACAAAAAACCTGGTGGTCTAGTGGGCCCTCCACCCCCACCCAAAACAAATTATAATATATATATATTTATTTGCCCTTTCCTAGGGGCAGATGGGCATATGTGTGTGGCCATCTGCCCCCGTGGGGGCGGGAGGGTCAAAACGTACTGCCCTAGGTTTGGGAGGGGTGGCTCTGCCAATATTGGCAGTGGCCTCCCCCCACCCCAAATGGATGGAGGGCATCTCACGTACCCCTTCCTAGGGTCAGAAATCTGCCCCCAGGGAGGGCTACATAAGGTGCCCCCCATCCACTTAGGGTGGGGGGGAGAGAGCCACCCCATTGCAAAAAATCCCTGGTGACTAATGGTCCCACCCACCCCACCCAAAAGTATGTTTTAAAAAAAAATCTTTTTTTTTGTTTGCCCACCTTCCCTGGGGGCAGATGATCCCCATCTGCCCCCAGGGTATTGCCCCCATGCTTTGGGGGCCAGGGGAGAGAGGGCAGCCCCCAGGGGCAAGCAGCCCCTTCCCCACTTCAAACACAGATCCCTGCACGACACATCAAACACATATTCTGGGGGGGATAAATCACATTACACCAACCCCCACTTAAAATTGTGGGAGGGGGGTTTGTCCTCCCTGGCCCCCCCATGTCCTACTCCCATGGATGCACCTGGGCACATGTTGGAAGAACCTAAGCACACGAGGCCACAGTTGTAATGCTGCTGTTGTGCCTGGGTATGCAAATGCCACCTGAGAGTTGATAGATGCATTTGGACGTAGGATGGCTTAGGGCAAGGGAACTGTGCCAAGAGGCCACCGGAACATGGCAGAACTCAGGCTTTACAGTAACGAAATGATATAGTCCCCTGTACCTGTGCATATGATAAATGGACCTGGCCACGTGATGGCTGTGCCGGACCATATGAGACTGGCTGCATCTGGCATATGACGCCCGTATCAAGGCACACGAGTTTGCACCCTGAGTAGGTGGGGGGGTATACCTGGTTTAAGAGTATTCGCTTGAGCAAAACAGAAACGGTGACAGCTTGAAGATTTGGAATTAATCTTAACCTCTGGCATTGCTCTGGGCAACCCTGTGGACTATCGTTCCTCACCTGCAAAGCCATTGCAGAAGGGGAAAGACCATGTGCAAATCAGGATTGCTCCCACCTCCAAAGGGGTAGCCGAGCCTAAACTGCTAGGTCACATCCTTTCTGCACAAGACCACAATCACCCCCAGACATGTTTGGGCCTCATTGGGCCTCAGTCTCCAGGCCAAGTAGTCACTTGGACGTTTGCTTTATGCAGGAGGGAATTGGTGCTGTGCCCGGCATAGAGAGGCTGAACACGGGAATGTGAGGCTATGTACAGCATAGATAGACTCTACCCAGCTACATTTTGTATCAATGTATTAGCAATTGGTAGTGCACCGCAAACCGCTAAGCAGCCAGTTAAAGGACTGGTTATGTTATGTTATGTTGATTTATACCACGCACCTGTACCACCCAAGGGCAGTCTCCATGCGCTCTGTGTGAAGATGTACTTAGCCATGTCTGTGCCCGAACCTTGGTCAATTTGAGACTTCATCTGGCACCAAAAAAGAAAGCCAACCTCATTGCAGTTTTCCGGTGACTGTTGAATTATGTAGCTGATTTCGCCGCCAGCACACCTGGGAGTAATCTCCATTCATTTCATAGTCTTTCGCAATTTCATACTCGATTCTCCTTGCTCATCTCCCTACACGCCTTCATGTACTATGATCACCCCCAGACAGAATACGTCCATTGAATCTCCTGCATTTATGTCTTCCATGCACTTCAGTGTCCCTTCCATATCTCTGGATAACCCCTTCTTTTCCTTCCATGCATGTCAGTGTCCTTTCCATATCTCTGTATTACCCCTTCTCTTCTTCCCATGCACTTTAATGTCCCTTCCATATCTCTGCATTACCCCTTCTCTTCTTCCCTTTTAGGATTTCCAACATTAAGTCTCGACTTGCCTCTTCAAGGGTTCACTGACTTGAGCATTGGACCATCTTCGTAGTTCCCCTCTCGCAGGTCCCGAATCTACCTTAATGCTCCTGGAATGTAAGTCTATAGTAATGTAAATAATACTCCATATTAGGGCTGCAGAATGGGATACATTGGCCATGATGCAGCCTCCCGATGAGGCTGCAGAACAGGGTGAGCATATGGCCCTTTGGATATCGTGCAAGCGATGGATGGGCATGCAGAATAACTCTGACACCAAATAATCGAACCAACTCAGGAAGATGGCAAAGGTTGCTGTTTTAATATCAGTTCCTTAAAACAGGTAGTTACAATGGACAGCAACGGATGTTCGCTTAATCTCTCAATGCATTTCACATAAAAACATCCTTTCATACCAAAAATACGTCAGACTTGACATCATACTACGTGGCTAATGAGAAAACCCTACGGTGAACATCTAAGTATACTTTCTATAAGGGGAGGGATTGTGATTGGCTATCTACTGTCAGGTGAACAATATATGCCTACCTCTAAAACATGTAATCTTCAACACTATTAAGTACACGGTATATCATTGGTCTTCAAACTATAAGACCCTTCATTATGCAGCCCTCTATAATTGGTTGGCCCGCTTGCGACATGTTTGGAACATTCAGTTCACTTAGCAGCATGCAAGCTCAGACCCAGGTGCCAGGAGAAGGACTTGACTTTACCTCCCCATCCAATTAGCCCGACATCTCACAAATCCCATGACTTCTGCCATGAAGATTGTATTTGAACTTGACCTTGCAAAGTATTCTTGTCACTGGGAATATATGTGAGTTTGATCACGCACTATCGTTGTTCTAGGACTCAAAGCTCAACTCAATTTTCATTCTTGGCTCACGTGACAGGAGACAACGATCTGGTCAATTTTGCAGCATTAAAATGTATTAAATGAATAAATTGGACACGCTTGGTGTTCTTTCTTCGCACCTTAACAAGGGATGATTCAGCTTCTCCCATTAACTGCCTTTGAGAATAGATAACCGACCTTGGCTTGCTTTAGCTTTGACACCAGGCCAGACAGCCTTGCCATGCTCTTCTCCAATCTCAGCCTTTCCTGTCCATGGGCTCGGGCTTACTAAAATTCATGTCACCAATGTCCTGTTTCTATACAATGGCGGCTTTCCCTGCAGTCTATTCACTACGTATAGCCAACTTCTAAGATTACTTAATCTACTTGCATTACAGCATCTGTACAGTTATTGAACGGCTTTCATTTTCTGCAGTGCTTCGCACATGTGCAATCTTCTTTTTGCATATGAAACTTTACTCGATTCTTAACTTCGTCATCGGTTTCTGTAAGATCTGTGCATTCTCTTCAACCAGAATCTCAGTGCGTCACGCTCGTCTCTTGTGCCGTCACTGGCTTCTCTTTCACTCTTTTTCATATTCCTTCAGGGATTTCTCCCTCAGATTGTCATCTCTTCGGGAATACTTTTGATAGGGTTTTCTCAGTAGGTACCTTCTTTCGAATATTCTCTGTGGTATTGTCACAACAGCTGGTGTCATGCATGGCACAATCTCAGGCTTCCAACATACAGAAGTTAGGGGGCAGGATCTCCTCCAGAGGCATGCAGCTGCTCCTCTACAAGGGCATAATTCACTGCATAAAACCATCAGGAGTCGGTGTAATACTCCAGATGAAGCCTGAGAACAGGGCATAACACACTGGATAAAACCTTCAGGAGTGGGCATAATACTCCAGATGAAGCCTGAGAACATGGCATAACACACTGGATAAAACCTTCAGGAGTGGACATAATACTCAAGATGAATCCTCTGAACCTCCAGCTCCCTTGGGGTCTTCTCCAAGCAACGAGTTGGTGGTAGATCTCTTTCTCCGGCTGTGTCTTGCTCTGGAACAGCCTCCCTGCCTCCCTTATACTTGAGAAGAACCATCTCCGGTTCCGGAAGCACCTCAAAACCTTTCTCTTTGCTTCCGCCTTTTCTCCTCCTCTCCTCTCCTGACCTCCTGGCTGTTACTGGAATTGCACTGGTGACATGGACAACCTCTGATCTCGGTCCCAGGTCCCTCACGCCAGCGTCACACACCTGCACTGCCCACCTGGCAACTCCTGCACTAGGGGACTGTTTCTGTATCCCTACAGTCCCCCTACCAGCCCTTGACACCTTACGCCCGCACTTACCCTTGCACGTGCCACTTGTTGGCTGTTACTTATTATTGTTATCATCTTTCTCATGTACTGCACTGCCCCTACCCCCTCCCATGCACTTGCGTGATCTGAATGACACCTGGCCTAGTAGGATCGCTGTCCGTCATCCCTTTGTTCCCCTCCCTTGCCTCATCGCGTCTTGAAACACTTGTGTATAGGCACGTTATGAATGCCATATCATATCATATCATAACAGGGCATAATGCATGCAATAAAACGTTCAGGAGTCGGCATGATAATTCCAATGAAGCCAGAGAAGAGGACATAAAACACACAATAAAACCTTCAGGAGTGGACTTAATACTCCAGATAAAGCCTGAGAACAGGGCATAATGCACACGATAAAACCTTAAGAAATTGACAAAATACTCTAGATGAGGCATGAGAAAAGGGTATAATACATTGCATAAACCCTTCAGGAGTCGGCATAATACTCTAGATGAAGCCTAACAACAGGGCATGATACACTGCATAAAACCTTCAGGAGTCAGCATAACACTCCAGATGTATACTGAGAACAGGGCATAATGTGCATGATAAAACCTCCAGAAATGTGCAAAATACTCCCGATGAGGCATGAGAAAAGGGCATGGTACACTGTATAAAACATCAGGAGTCGGCATAATACTCCAGGTGAAGCCTGAGAACAGGACAAAATACACTGCATAAAACCTTCAGGAGGTGGCATAATAATCCAGATAAAGCCTGAAACAGGGCATAATGCACGCCATAAATCCTCAAGAAATGGGAAAAATATTCCACACAAGGCATGAAAAAAGGGCGTAATACACTGCATAAAACCTTCAGGATTCGGCACAATACTTCCAATGAAGACCGAGAAGAGGACATAATGCACAAGATAAAACCTTCAGGAGTAGACATAACATTCCAAATGAAGCCTGAGAACAGGGCATAATACACTGCATTAAACCTTCAGGAGTCAGCATAATAGTGTAGATTAAGCCTGAGAACAGTGCACAATACACTGCATAAAACCTTCAGGAGTGGATATAATGCTCCAGATGAAGTCCGAGAAGAGGACATAATGCACACGATAAACCTTCAGGAGTGGACATAATACTCCAGATAAAGCCTGAGAACAGGGCATAATGCACACAATAAAACCTCCAGAAATGGGAAAAATATTCCACATGAGGCATGAGAAATTTGCATAATACACCGCATAAAACCTCCAGGAGTCAGCATAATACTTCTGATGAAGACTGAGAAGAGGACCTAATGCACAGGATAAAACCTTCAGGAGTGGACATAAAACTCCAGATGAAGCCTGAGAACAGGGCATAATACACTGCATTAAACTTTCAGGAGTTGGTATAATACTCCATATGAAGCCTGAGAACAGGGCATAATACACTGCATAAAACCTTAATGAGTGGACATAATACCCCAGATAAAGCCTGAGAACAGGACATAATGCATGCAATAACACCTCCAGAAATCGGCAAAATATTCCACATGAGGCATGAGAAAAGGGCGTAATACACTGCAAAAAACCTTCAGGACTTGGCATAATGCTACTTCCTCCTCCACACGGCAAGAAGAATTCTACCTTTTCTCTCCTTCACACACAAAACACTCACTATCCTCGCCCTAATCATGTCAAAAATCGACTGCGCAAACAGCCTCTACCTTGGAATACCAGAATACCTCCTGAAGAAACTGCAACAGATCCAAAATGCACCAGCAAGACTACTCCTCAAACTATCCAGAAGAGACCACAACACTCCAGCGCTAAAAACACTACACTGGCTCCCAGTAAAACATCGCATCACCTTCAAAACAATGTGCATAACGCACAGGGCAATCAGCGGACAAGGAGCAGAATTCCTACAAAAGAAAATAACAGTCTACAAGCCAACGAGACCGCTCCGATCAAGCAACGAAATCCGCTTGGAACTCAAACCATACCTTAAGAAAAAACTTGGAGGCACCTCCTTCTACCACTTAGCCGCAAAAATCAGAAACAACATCCCAAAAGAAATAAGAAACACTGAAGATCACCTAAAATTCAGGAAATCACTAAAAACCTGGCTCTTCAACACCACAGACTAAATCGGAAAAAAAAAAGAAATCGAAATAAAAACAAATAAAAAAAGGATGACTAAACCGGAAAGGAGACGGACATCCCCGACACGAGAGGGTAACTCACACGGCACCTGGACGGGTGACACCGGACAGGCAGGAACACAGGCGGCGCGCACAGAGACTGAGTCAACTACCCCAGACAATCCCACCAACTCCTCGCCCGCCCTTAGTTTCCGCCAGGTACTACAGTGGTATGGAATTGGCGAGACATTGGCAATTACCACACTACCTGAGAGGTTGACACTGGCAGGTGCACTGGCCAAAGGAGTATTAAAGGAGGATAAGGGAAGCTCTGAGGGAGCATGTTAGAGGTGGGGGCCAGAAGAGTAAGAAACCTTATATGCCAGTCGGACCCAGATCTGGACAGAGCCGCATCAGGGGAGACCATGCAAACCGAGCTCCTCAACTCAGGATAGAGACGCAAACTAACCAACTCTACTAACAATTTCCCTTTCTGCATACACCTCTCAAACTCCAAACCAAACACAACCAAACCTAAAGCACAACAAACCGCACAAACTTCGCTACACTGCAACAACAAAACAAAAACACACATAGTCTTGCACAACAGTACACAACATCTACCGGCCGCAAACACCCCAGGCCCAGCCAACGGACCCACCGGGCTGTGGCCGCCAACAGCACATCACTGCTCTCTTGCACTTTTCCTGCTTCGTCCCATTAACTCATCCTCCCCTCCTTTTTCAGAACCGCCAGAGCGCCAGGGGACCACCCCGTTGGTGATAGTGCATGGTACAAATGTCCTTTAACATTAACATTAACATTAGCATTAACATTAACATAATACCTCTGATGAAGACAGAGAAGAGGACATAATGCACACAATAAAACCTTCAGGAGTGGACATAAAACTCCAGATGAAGCCTGAGAACAGGGCATAATACACAGCATTAAACCTTCAGGAGTTGGTATAATACTCCATATGAAGCCTGAGAACATACACTGCATAAAACCTTCAGGAGTGGACATAATACTCCAGATAAATCCTGAGAATAGGGCATAATGCATGCAATAAAACCTACAGAAATGGGCAAAATATTCCACATGAAACATGAGAAAAGGACGTAATACACTGCATAAAACCTTCAGGAGTCGGCATAATCCTTCCAATGACGACCGAGAAGAGGACATAATGCACACAATGTAACCTTCAGGAGTGGACAAAAACTCAGATGAAGCTGAGAACAGGGCAAAATACACTGCATTAAACCTTCAGGGGTCGGCATAATACTTCCGATGAAGCCCGAAAAAGAGGACATAATACACACAATAAAACCTTCAAGAGTGGACATCACACTCTAGATGAAGCCCTGAGAAGAGGACATAATACACACAATAAAACCTTCAGGAGTGGACATAATACTTAAGATGAAGCATAAGAGAAGACATCATACACACAATAAAACCTTCAGGAGTCGACATAATACTCCAGATGAAGCCGTGAGAAGAAGACATAATACACAAGATAAAGCATTCAGGAGTGGACATTGTACACCTGATTATCCCGAGAAGAGGATATAATACACTGCATAAAACCTTCAGGGGTGGGCATAATACTCACAATGAAGCCTGAGGAGAAGACATAATACACCGCATAGAAACTTCAGGAGTGGACCTAATACTCCCGATGAGGCATGATTAAAGGACACCTTCGGGAGTGGACCTAATACTCCAGATGAAGCCTGAGAAGAGGACATAATGCAATGCATAAAACCTTCAGGAGTGGGCATAATACTCCAGATGAAGCCCTAAGAAGAGGAAATAATACACTGCATAAAACCATCAGGAGTGGACATAATACTCCCGGTGAGGCATGAGAAAGGAACACCTTCAGGAATGGACCTCATACACCAGACGAAGTATAGGAGAGGACATAATGCACACGATAAAACCTCAAGAACTGTACTAAGTGCTTCTGATGAAGCTGCAGAATGGGACATAATACACTGCATAAAACCTTCCAGAAATGGGCAAAATACTCCTGAAGAGGCAATAGGACATAATACACACGATACGACCTTTAGGAGTGGGTATACTACTTCTGATAAAGCATGAGAAAAGTACATAATGCACTGCATAACACCACCAGAAGTTGATACAATGAACAGGACTTAATACTCTACATAACACCGCCAGAACTGGACACAACACTCCCAATGAAGCAGCCGAACAGGATATAACACTCTGCATAACACACACAGAACCGGACACTACACTCTGAATGAAGCAGCAGAACAGGACATAATACTCTGCATAACACATCCAGAACTGGACACAACACTCACAAAGAAGCAGAAGAAAATGACATAATACTGTGCATACCACCTCCAGAACTGGACAATACACTCCCAATGAAGCAGCAAAACAGGATATAGTACTCTGCGTAACACCCCCAGAACTGGACACTACACTCCCAATGAAGCAACAGAACAGAACTTGCTACTCTGCATAACACATCCAGAAATGGAGACAACACTCCCAATGAAGCAGCCAAACAGGACATAATACTCTGCATAACACCCCCAGAACTGGACACTACACTCCCAATGAAGCATCAGAACAGGACATAATACTCTGCATAACACCTCCGGAACTGGACACTACACTCCCAATGAATCATCAGAACAGGACATAATACTCTGCATAACACCCCCTACACTCCCACTGAAGCATCAGAACAGGACATAATACTCTGCTAAAGAAAAAAATACACCCACACTCCTTCGATCATTAGTTATCTAACAGGAAAAAAAAATTTGCACGGGCACTGCGTGCTGCGAAAAAGGCCAAGAATAAAACAGCAGTGAACAATGTAAAATTGCTGAAGGAAACCCATCGAAATTGGGTGCAATCTCATAGAGCACAACTCTACCAACAGGATTCAGAGCTCATGATCATGGCTACAGAAAACAAAAATGCAAACGTCTTCTGGAACTTAATAAACAGACAGTCGAGTACAAAGGGCGTGGTACAGATAAACCCCATTGATAAACAACAGTGGGTAGACCACTTCAGAAGAATGTATCAGATAAGTGACGTGAAAGGCAATCAAATCGGTCCCCAAGTAAATATTAAAGCATGGGAGCTAAAGTTCATGAAAGATGAAATTCTTGCCTTAATGAACAAAGCAAGTAAGTCCCACACCCCTGGACTGGACGGACTTTCAAATTTCACCCTAAAACAACACTCTAATCTACGAGCGGATTTGTGTGAAAATCTCTTCAACAAAATAAACAACAGTAAACAAATACCAATCTCTTGGCTGAAGGCAATTGTGATCCCGATCTTCAAAAAGGGAGATCGCTCAAAACCTGAGACTATAGACCTGTGTTGGGAAAATCATATGCAGGTAAGCTCCTTAAAAGAATGAATGAATGGCTAACAGCGACAGGAAATCGTGACAAGAGACAAATGGGTTTTGTTCAAAGAGTAGATTGTGGTTTGAATATACTAATACTCAGTGTACTGAAAATGAAAATAATGAATGAAAAAAGGAAGACGTATATAGCATGTGTCGACATGGCCGCTGCATTCGACAGGGCAGATCGTAGCATTTTATGGTACAAGCTAAGAAAAAAGGGATGCCCTCAAGACCTCCTTGAGGCAATTATTGCACTGCATACAAACACGAGCCTCCAGATCAGATTAGACCAGTGGGACTCTCAGTGAAGCAGTAATAAAGACAAAAGGCTTGAAGCAAGGATGCCCCATAGCAGCAATTCTATACAACTTCTTTATCTCTGACATCAAAGAGTGGATTGAGCCAGTGCGGTTTTGTAACCCGAGTGTCAATGGAACTGCCCTGGATCATCCCCTATACGTGGATGATCTCATTCTGCTTGATTTCCCCGCGATAGGTCTACAGCACAAGATAAATGCTTTGCAACAAAATGTTGACAAAAATCAACAGGAGATCAATGCAGGGAAAACAGAAATTTTGGTTATTGAAAAAGGACAAAAGAAAAATCCAAGACAATTTAAGTGGGTCTTGCAACAATCAATTATTAAGGTGACAATTAGTACAAAGTATCTACAAAAATGGACCAACTAATTGCACAAGCCCTTGTCTTGAAAAGGAAATTCGGGAAATTCTCGTTACAACCAGTGGCTGATTTCTACAAATGTAAAGTAATCCCAGTGATAACATACGCTCGAGACACATGCCTGAGATTGCCCTGGAACTTATGGGACAAATTAGAGGCCAGATTCTGGTGAAGAATTCTAAACCTAGCAAATTCTGTGCCGATAGGTGTAATCCGCCACGAACTTGAGCTCCACTCAATACATACTCATGTGATCTGGAAAGCATTAATGACATATTGAAAAGTAGAACTTCAGGTTTGCCCAGTCCAATACGAACTATTGAAACAGGAAATCGACCCCTCTATATTCTGGCCTCTAAAGATGTGGAGAGAAAAGCATGTTTCAATCCTGGAAAAATAAGGAACTAAGGCGGAAACACTCTGTTTAAATCCAAAAAGAGTTAAAATACAACTTCTATCTGTATATTGGGCCAGACAGAGGCAAGTCTCTCTGCCTCTAAATCACACACATTATCAAAAACCCTGATTGACCTTTCCAATCAGCTACCTAATTATTTAAGGAAGAGCCCAAAATGCCGAAGTACAGGGACTTGTTATTGCGTTTCAGGTTGAATGTTTTACGGACAAGACAAAACTTAAAGACAAAAGAAATATGGCCTAGAAAAATCAGCTAAGCGCCGCCTCTGCAGCGTACATGAAGAATCCCTACAGCACTTGCTAATGTTTTGTGGAAAATTAAAAATAGAAAGAGGACTCTCTTTACAGCCCATCTTATTCCCACTGTGTGGTCAGGACTCGGTCTTATGGTGGCAGGCACTGTAGGTGGAGCTCAATAAAAGAACTGTCAAAGGAATAGGTATCTACCTATTTTCTTTTTTCTAATTTATTTGTTTATTTGTTACAGTTGGAAAACTAACTTTTCAAATATTGAATAAATACAATGTATCAACAAGTTGCAAAAATTAATACAATGCATCCCAGGATGCACACAATCACAGTACATATTGCAATACTCATCATATTCATGATAAAATACATTTCATTTTTCATTGTTGTCAGTTGGACTCTTGCGTTCCGGGTAGTATTATGTCTAAAAATTGCACAATGGCAATCTGAACAGTTACTCTTGAGCTAGAAAACAGCATATTCCAAATTTGATCATAATCTACATGATTCTGAACAGCAAGTTTCTTCCCAAAACATTTAGGCCTTGTAGCTTCTAATGCAGTGCACTCGATTACAAGGTGCTGTAACGTTTCCCTCTGCTCCCTAAGCAAACAGAATCAGCAATAATTTTGCTCTCTTGGTATTAGTCGACTTCTACACAGGATATCTCTTGTTTCATGCTGTAGTTTTCGACGATATGAGTGCGATGGAGATTTTACCAAATAATCAGCTATCACACCATACCTTTTGAGGCCGAAAGCGCTAGAATTAAAATTCCTCAATTTTTAACACAGTGCCAAGTTGCCAACCCAGTCATATTCATAGATCTTTCTTTTTGCACGATCTGGGTTGGTTAACAGCAGCTCAATTGTTGCCGTGGCATCAGCTGCTGCGTTTAGGGTATGGTGTCGCCACTTTCTCGATAAACCATCATTAGATGTCAGTATGTTTTGAGCTAAGATATTCAAGAGGGATGGTTTCACCAACTCTTCTAATAGTTTTCGCAACAGGGCACACTGTTTCCATAATACTTGGGAATGCAGAGAGGCTAGACCTAGTTCGATTCGCAGTAACGCCAAGGGTGTCCGGGGCAACAATGTGAAAACTGCTTTCCAGGCTGAGCAGCCAACAAGATGGCTGCCTAGTCTTAACGCTCCATGGCCTGTCTGCAACAAATCCATCTGAATCAGCGGTTTCATGAATATCCTGGAGCTTGGAACTTGAACACTTGCTCCCCAACGCCTCTACACTGTCCGGACCGGGTTTGGGCTGAAACCAGAGCTTTCTCGCTGCTTAGCTGCCAGCTGGGGCCTCCTTGGCCGCGTGATCCCTCACCGGCCCATCCCCCCTCGCCTTCGGAGACCCGCTTTACTGCGGTGGCCGGCTGCCCAGCTCTTTCAGCTGCATGCGGGGGGCACGGCTGCCTGGGGCACTGCAGTCCCCCCTCCTCCGCCCTCCCGCCCTGGACTCTACTATTCTGCACGGCTGGGCGCCGCTGCACTCCGCGCCCTCGCTCTCTCCGGAGGGGGTGCACCTGGGCTCACCGACCTTCGGCGCGGCTTCCCTCGCCTGCCCGCTCCTGCTCTTGGGCGGCGGTGGTGGCGCCGGCCCCCCGGCGGGCCAATTCTCTCAGCAATATCGCAGGGGCTGCCGGAGCAGCCCCCTGCAGCCACAACATCCCGCAATTCCTGCCTGGCGGCCGGGTGCTGGCATCGCTGTTCCCGTGAACACCCCGCAGTTCCTGCCTGGCGGTCCGCCGCCAACATCTCTGGTCCTATGCACATCCCGCAATTACTGACTGGTGGACCGCCGCCAACATTGCTGGTCCTGTGAACATCCCGAAATTCCTGCCTGGCGGTCTGCCGCCAACATCGCTGGTCCAGTGGTGGGGCCAGGGCTGGGCTGCGGTGCTCGGGCCGCCCTGGGCTCGGCCTCCTGATACCGATTCAAGTCTTGCTACCGTCCGGATCACCATACTCTGCGTGGGGGTCCGCTCCTGCCGGGATCACCATCCACATATTGGGCCTGCAGTGCTCTGAGGTGAGGAGGTTGGGGGTGCAAAACGCTGCAAGATACGCCTATTTTTCTCTGCCTTATCCTCGAGCTACGCTTGCCCCATTCCATGAGTGTCTGTGGCCCCCAATTGTTCCAGACTCCCCCGTGACCACTCCTCTTACGCTGGTGCGGCTCTGGGCGCTCCACCACTCTCTTTTCACCGGACTGTGCGTCTATCTGCTACGCCCTGAGCGCACCAGGCACCCTGGACGGTGCTGCCCTCCATTACTGGCTCCTACTGCCTGGGGCCGTCCTGATTTCCAGGGTGGGCCCCGCGGGACACAGTCCCTTCCAGGTCACACTGCTGCTTTGACACCCTGCCTCCCTCTTGGAGTGGGTCTAATGCCTTATAACACGCCTACTGTGAGTGCTCCTCGCTCCTGTCCCTTGAGTGTTTTCTGGTATAACAGATTTGAACACTTCGGCAAAGTGTGATTCCCAAGTGAATTGAGAGATGTTATTTGTGATCAGATTTTCCACTGGCTGTTCTGATGATCTCAGTAAAGACCAGAAGTCTCTTGCGTTGTTCGTGATTAGCGCTTTGGTGATGTTTTCAGCATCCGACTGATATAGGTTGCTTCGATGGGCTCGTACCCAGGCTTTGTATTCCGATTTTAGGGATTTCTGTATGGCAATGCCATCTACAGGTGGCAGAGTTTTGTAGGCATTCCTCATGGCTCTTCTGTACTACGTCTCCTTGCTACTAGATCATTGTTGTAACAGTGTTTTTTGTTGACACCTGTGGGCTTTAGGCTTGTTTTCATCTGTGTATAAGCCACTAGCAGCGGCTGGTAATCGACTGCTTTGATTTCTGCCGTCTGTCCGTTTCCCTTATATCTGTGGGCTAGCTCTTTAATCGCTGCTATGCTTAATTTGAGACGGGTTCCTTTGGCATTGCTCTCGATGTCCATGCCTGCTCAAGGATTTTTTTCAGTTTGGATGGACCAACAAGTCTCCAGCAGGTTGTGATCGCTGGCAATTGTGCATCATACATCGAAGGTGGTGGTGATGCTTAGCAGCGGTTTGGAAACAAATATATAGTCAATTGTCTCACTCGAGTCAGCACGTTCCCAAGTCGGTATTCTGTTTGGTTGTGCGAAGGCGATGTCAAGATTATGCAGTTCGCGAGATTTGTTCAGGTCAAGCCATGCTCTACCACGCTGTTCAACAGCGGTTATCTGTTTGGTTGATCGAGTGCTCTTCTGAGTTTTGCAGGCTGCGTTTAGATCGCCGCATATCATGAGCGAGGTCACTAGCAACTTGGCCATTGCGTCGTCGATTACGTGTTCACACATTGAGACGAAATTTTCTTCACTAATTGCAGCAGGGTTCCAGTATGCGTTGACAATGACTATTGAGTTCACTGTTTCTTTAGTCTTGTTTTGTTGTTTCCAGGTTACACTTACTGCGAGAAGAGAAAGATTCGCGATCAGGATGGATCCAATGGAGAGTCCGGATCCTGTGCGGCAGGCGAACATAAGTCCCGACATCAGTCGTCCTAGGTGACCCTTAGCTGCTGGGGTCATTACTATTTGGAATCCCTCTATAGTTGGGGGGCTTGTTAGCCATGTCTCTTTTAGACATATGATGTCATATTTTCCTAGGTTGATGTCTCCAGGGACTGTTAAATGCGAATGCCCTCTTGTATTCCACGAGCATAGTTTTACTTGACGATGCAGATTTTCTTCTTGTGGTGTTGCTGTTGGGTTGTGCTCTCTAGGGATGGATTGCTATTTTTTTCGGTGCATTGAGAGAGCTTTTGGTAACCAGGCCCAAATCCCTTGTTTGTTGTTAACATGTTTGATCGTATCCAATGGTTTGGGACTGTTTTGTACTGTTTGTCGAATAGTCCTTGTTGTTTTGCATGATTTGTCTTGTGGATGTGATTCTCTTCGGTGTTTACTGACATGAGGCAACCTTTTCGGATAGTCCGTCTTTGTCACTTTATCTTTGGTCTCTCGTCGCTCTTGTGGGTTATTCGAGGCTTCTAGGACCTTATGTTGATTCTTCGATGCATGTTGTTCTTCTTTTATTTTTGCGGCAATATTTTGATTGTTTCTGTTGTTATTATTTGTACGTGAAGTATAAATGTCACTGTTCTTGCTTGTCTTAGACTCTTTACTTGTGTGCGTTTCTTTCTGTGATGTGGCTTCTAAATAGAAACCAAGACTGTAGATTTCTTGCTGGCTTTGATGAATCTTCTTGTAAATGCTTGAAGATCCAATGTGCAAAAGTGTTGATGCTTTGCATTTGTTGTGCCAAGGTTCAACAATGAATAAGTCCTCTGTCTTTATCCCTCTTAGGTTTGGGATCTTGTGTAGGATTGACATGACTGTTCTTCTGTTTAGTGTAAGTTTGTTCTTGTTGCTGGACCGTTGCTCCATGTACAGTATCCACTTTGCCTCTAAGTGCTTATCATTGTGTCTCATGTAGATGTCAGTTCTTGATCTGTAGATAACTTTTTTTCTGTCTAGATCTGTTCTTTCTCCAGACCATGCTTGGGTGTTGGGATCGCTTCTTTGTGTAGCGTCGGCTTTAGTGCTTCTTTTCTTTGGGGTTAATCTTTTGTTTTGAAAATTATGACGTTTATCTTCCGGTTCTTTGAGTTGTTTGTCGATCCTTACTCGAGCCCTCTTGTGATGATTTGGGGTGCATCTTGTATTTTGGGGGGTTTGGCATTGATCTTTCAGTTCTCGAGATTTGTTGTGAGTGTGACCTTGCGCCCTCTTGTGTTTCTCTTGAGAAGTCTCATGGGATAGGCGATTACGTCTTTCTTCTAAGGTTTCAAAATCTTGTTCGAAGTGATCCATGTTTTTTTTCCCTTTAGATGTGGATGGCATATCGCTGTCGGATGATGACGAGTGTCTCTTATCGTTTGGACTTGGTGCAGTTGTTGATACTTGCAATACGTCGTCATCTGAATAGACACTGATGTTCATTAGATTGTCATCCTTTACTAAATCTGCTGCTGATTTAGGCGAGTTCTGTTTCGACTGTTTAGGGTTGGAAAGGGTGACTTTATTACATGTAGACTTCAAAGTTGTACTGCTATGCGTGATGCTCATAGGTGAAGCTTGTGCCTGCTTGGGTTGTTCGGCCTTATCGTGCACTGAGAAATTTTCACGAGTCATGGATTCTTTGGCCTTTGGTTTGGCTTTGCCGAAAATAACATAAACCGACTCTGCCGACTCGATGGTGGTCTTAGGGATCATGTTTTTTTGTCTACAACTAGTACCACCGTAGGGGAAATTGGTTTCAAAACAGAGACAACTGTTGGTGCAATGTCAGATTCTGGTTTTGTGCAGGTTTGTTCTGAAGCAGGCTTTGTTTTGTTGTCCGTGGTTAGATCTATAAAAGATGACATTTGACAGCCTGAATCTTTGGTTGTTGCTGTGGTACAAAACTTATTTTCATGTGTAGCTTGTTTGGCTGTTTTTGTTGTGATTTTGTCTATCAGATTGTTCGCCAGGTTATACAACCTGTTGTCGTATGCGTTATGCTCTTCTTTTGCGGCAATGAAGGTCTCTAGGTAAGTTACTTTGGTTAGGATCATGGCTAACATGGTTTGTTGATCTTTTGTAGTGTCGTTGATCGCCTCGTACAGGTTACAGAATGGATTTAAGGCAATAGTGATGGCGGACATTATGCTCAACAAGTCTGGTTTTTTAGATGGTGTTTCAGGACTCCAGGGGCCAGATTGCACCACATGAGCCTTTCCCAAGGTGTGCAAATGGTCGCTGGATCTACGTCTTGGTGTTTGGCACTGGTTATTGTAACTGTGTGGTTTGTGAGCTGGGCTGAGCCCAAGTGGCTCTGTTGAAATACTCCTTTTGTCCAGGCTCTTGGCCTGTACTTTTTCTTCTTCTCGACGTGGTCTTTCGGCGAGTGATTTGGTAAAGGTAAAGAATTTTGCAACAAGTGGCTCATCTTCGAATGGTTGTGTTGAGGGTGCCAGTCCATTGTGGATGACATCCTTGTGACGAAAGTCTGATGTAGGTTGCTTGTCATGTTTCTGCAAGGGTCCGTCAAACTGTGGTAGGGCATTGCCTTCATTTCCAGACACTTGCCGGGACTTCTCTGTGGATGGATCAGTTGTGGCTTCCGTTTGATCCGACCACCTTTCTATGGGACTTTACACGTTGCAAGTGTGGTTACTGATTACTTTGCCAGTGTTTGCAGTTTTGGCTGCGATCTGATGTTGCGGCGAGGCAGGCCGAATTTCATCAGCAATATCACTGTTATGCCTATGTGGCGAGTATGTGATGGGCCGAGATTCTGTCAGAATCGCACCTGATGTGACCAAAGGAGATTTTTGGGGTGTTGCCGTGGGGTGTTGTGTTATGATGTTTCTATCGTCTATTTTAAGATGTTTGGAACATGGGAAATTTTCTTTAACAGCGGCGAGCATTTCAGCATCAGAAAGTTCTTTGTAGTTTTTGTGTTTTGATAACAGTTGTGTTTTGAAGAAATCGGTTAGTATCCGCATTGTGGTTGGTTTTGTTACGGGTCCATGACTTGTAATGGTATTTGTTCTGTCAATCTTTTTTTTTTTGCGATGGGAGTTGTTTTTGTCCATCACTTTTTTTCGGACCAAGGCCATTTCTTTTTCTGATCACTTTTTTGATTCTTGGAAGTTGTCCACTGTTTTCTCTAGATCTCTTTTTCGGATTATGCATTTACGTGACCACTGAACTGGGAAGTTCTGTCAATGCCAGGTCGAATGTAGAGCCGTTAATCGACTCTGGCAAACCTTCTGCAGAAATATGTACTTGAGCGGCTGTGGTTGTTACGGAGTTTGACTCCGCCCGCTCTCGTTCTAGAGCGGACACTGTTCCAGCTGTGTCCGCAATCGCATGGTCATGGGCAGGAACTGCTCCCACGTCTAAAGACCGGGCTTCCCAAGGTGTGTTGACTTTCACCACTGGGCTTGCGCCAGTGCCCGTGCCCTCCAGCGAGCCCTTTGACGGCCGCTCGCCAGCCTGCTCGATGTCAGCTGCATCATTGGGCTCCGCCCTCCCTCCGGAAGGCGATAGCGAGACGGAAGCCGAACCGTCTTGCCGCGGCGGCGGGTGCTCTGCGCTGGGATCTCGGCTGTGTGTCGGTACGGGCGCACAGTTCGTGTCTAGCCTCTCCCGAACATCGCGACTTCCAGGTGAGTGAGGAGGATGTGGGTGATGGCATGAGATTCCGATTGGAGTCGTGGTTGAGCCTAACGGATTTCGGAACCCGCTTGGCTGATTATGAGGACGTGCAGTTTTGCTACTGGCTTGCGAAGTGTGCTTGTTATTTGTTATGCATACACTCTTTTCATTTGGAGGATTGGAGGATGTTTTACCTCCGTCGTGCTTTGGGCGTGAGCTTCTAAGACAGCGCCCGTCCTCTTCCTCAAAACCCAAATTATCAGACAAAGTTCTTGTAGATTTGGACACCATTACCTGGGGAGGTGATAGATGTTGGTAGATTTACACACATGCGAGTCACTCCCCACCACCTAACATAGGCACCTGTGTATCACCGGGTGGGGGATTTTCTCACAGATGTTGTGTGACGGGCACCTCCGTCCTCTGGCTCCTCGACAGACCACTTGTCGCCCACTTTCCGTGCGCGCTCCGCGCTGTGAATGAGTTGAAATAGTCTCTGCTGGACTCTGTGAGTCAGAGTCTCCGCCTCCTCAGCAATAGAAGTGGTAAGCAGACTGTCCTCGACACCACGACAGACCACTTGTCGCCCACTTTCCGCCAAAACCTGCCAAATCTGCTTAACCCATTCTCATCATTGTTCAAGAGGTGCTTGAAGCCTCGAGAATTCCAACTGACCAATGAGAGGGACTGATGACCTTTGGAGTTACATAGTTAATTTCAATTAAAATTGCAGTTGCAAACACAAGATCCCCCTCCTAACATTAGTTATTGTTAGGAAAGATTTCTTAATTGTGGGTAATTTTCCTTCCATGTGGCAACCCCTAAACTTTTTGCTGTTGGTTTCACCATGATCTAGACTTTGCCAGAGAAGTACAGCCTTCTGCCGCACTCCTCTGGGCTTTCGCTCCATTCTTACGGGGAAACTGACATGCCCTTAAGACAGTGAGTACCGGGAAACGCTGTTTTCCGTAGTTTCTTTATCATGTTGCAGCTTTCGTCAACATGACACAAGAGGGCACTGTAAGCTAAGTTACTGCTCTCTTGGGTCTCTAGTCTTCTACAGGCCCTAGATACTCTGTTTGGATTGTAAATGATCGGTGCAAGTGAATCACGGATGGGAATGGTGGCAGCGATCGTTTCTTGTGTTTTTGAGCTCCTTTTGGTGTTTTAAGCGCGTTTCTCGTGCTTAGCCCAAAATGGTGGCCTGGCCCCCAAAATGGCCAGACCACGAGGCTCCTTTGTCCTGTCTGCTGACCTTCTTGCCCCATTCACCTTCCCCAGGTCGAGCCGACCCGGGGCCTTCCTTATTTGGGCATGTACTTTCCCACGAAACACAGATGCTTTCGCGGGCTTCTACAGACCTTGTGTGTGCCTCCAGGATGTGGGCTGGGATGTCTGGTCCCAATACACATCCTGGGTGCCAGAGAGTCTAGTGTGGTGTGAATGCCTAGGACCACCATGGTCCGTGATAGGTCCACGTATGGTGTGAGTGTTTGCTGAGCGGATCTCCCATTGGGTCCCCTCCGTTTTGGCGCAAAGCCGTGGATAAGAGGGGGCTGGAAACGCCACTACCATGTCGATCTCCTGAGTTCTCACGAACAAAGGAATACAGGAGCCAAGTATCCTGCAACCACGAGGCTGAACCGAGGAATCGCTGGTGACCCGCTGAAGGACTGCTCCTCTGCACTGCTGTCGCTTTGTGAAACCCTTTCTACCTCTGATCGAACCAGAAGGCCTGTACTGGTACTTCGACCCTTGGAATAGCGGGGACAGCTATTCTCGGCATCTTCACCATCTCCTGCACGTAAGCCTTCGGAAGTGTCTCTGGGCCATCCAGCAGACTGACCAGCCTATCCAGGATTCTTGCTTTGTAACCACCGCCAGGTTGTGTTGTATTTCGAGTCCTTGTCACTCTCACACGATTCGTACACATTCCCAGGTCTGAAGTGAGTAGTGTACATTTGGCTGAGATACACACGGCCGCTCCGTTGCCCTACTGTGGTAACAAACTGTGTGGGTTCACTTCGTTTGGGACATCTTTAACTCAACTCTGCTGCTGCAGAATCTACACGACAACGAGACGTCCCCTGCTCTCCCTGAACCTGCCAACACTGAAACTGACGCGGAGAAGCCTGGGTCTGCTTGCATCGGGGCCGGTGAGTAGCATAGCTAGGAACTGGTCGCCCTCCTGCAGGAGCCCATAGCTTTTCCCCGCTGTGTCAAACAGCATGCCTTTCCATACTAGCGCTCTGCTTCTGCCCACAGTGGAGGCTGCGCTTGAGTCGCGGAACTCTGTTCTTCTTCATTTGTGCACCAAACTGAACTGCCTGATTCCCTCGAAGAGACTCCCCTTTTTGCCCGTTGGCACCAGCGTGTGCAGGTACTTTTGAGCACAAGGCTCCACTCTTCGTAGGGCTTGGACTTCCTTTTAGTTAGGTGCCTCTGAAGGCGGACTGGGTCTAATCATTATTCCGCACTGCCTGTTTTCCTCCCCTTCTAGGTGGACTACACATTTCGTGCATCTAACGCTTTAGACTCGTTTGTATTTGTATATATATTGTATTGGTTTGGTATGTGTTGGTTTACTAGAGTTTTATTGTGATTTCTCGCGACGGTCATTGTTGCAAAGGCCTTGGAATAAATGTGTATATATTTTTAATATAACACCTGTTTGGCGTAATTTGTAAGTGTCCTTGCGTTGTGTGCTCATTGCGGGCTTTCAGTCACCCTCACCCCTCTTGAGACCTAGTCTTGACTGCCGCGATCGCTACCCTGATTGGTCTGGCTTGTCCAGAGGTTACCCTGTTCCAAGTAATTAGGTTGGCCTTCTGAACCTCTGCGCCTCCAGGACAGAGTTCAGAAATCTGTCTTAACAAATTGGTGTACAGCGGTGGGATACAACTGAAGGTATCCAGTGTTGCGCACGAACTAAGGCATTTCAAGTTATTCCTACCAGGACACGTAGTGAATTGTCGTAGTATAACTTTAAAAAGGCCATAGTCCTATCTAACAGTATGGAAACAAATACCTTCTTAACTTTAAATGCTTCCAAATCCGAAACATTGAAAAAGATGTGTGCGGAGAGAGGTGTTTCCTCTCAAGGCACCAAATTGGATATGATCCAAAGAATCGTGGCGTGGCAAGAAGCGCAGCTTGACGCTAAAACTTCTGAGGACAGTGTGGAAGGAGGTGTGGCTGCTCTCACTGGTAGAACCGACGGTTCTGCCACTGCACTGATCCACCGCGACCACGAGGACAGGGAGGATGAGATGTCTAATGTTTCCTCTACCAGTGTTGATGGGGAGGCTATGCTTGAATTCAAGAAGCAAGAGCAGCGGTTTACGCAGAAGGAGCTTGAGTTCAGCATAGCCAAACTAAAAATCGAACAGGCAGAAAAACAGAAAGACAGGGATCACCAGTTGGAACTGGCCAAGCTTCAGGTTGCAAATGGGTTCAAGGGTCCTGGACATGGGTCTGGGGCCTCCTCTCATCCACGGTTTCCGAAAGATCTGCTGAGTGTTTATGAGGAAAGGAATGACATTATGGACTGGCTGAATACGTTTGAGTATGCATGTGAAGTTCAACAAGTTGACAATGCTGTTAAGATTGCCTGGTTACTCAGCAGACTGCCCCATTCTGGCTGTAGTGCCATTATGGAAATGTCGAAGGCTGAGCGAGCTGATTTCGCAATGTTAAAGCAAACTCTCATTTTAAAGTTTGGAAAGACTCCTGCCCAATATTTAAAACGATTCCGAGAGTACAAGAAAAAAGAGGTGGTACTTGAGTATCTTATGTAACCGAATCCTTAAAAAACTTGACTGGCTGGGTCAAAGGTTATAAGGTTTCTACCTTTGAAGGCATGATAAATCTTGTCCTGCTGGAACACATTTTTGCATCTTCTTCCCCGGAGCTTAAGCAGCATTTGGCCGATTCGAAGGAGATAGATCCTAAGAAGCTGGCCATTGCAGCCGACTTATGGGTGTCACATCGAGTGTCCCATAAGGACAAAACTCATCCTGGTAAGCAGGAGGAAGGGAAAAAGTCCAAAGATAAGGAGGGTGGAGAATCTGATAAATCTTCTTCTTTAAAGGGCCACAAAAAGAAAAATAAGGGTAAGACACAAGAGAACTCACAGGGTAGTGGAGGTCAGCCTCCGAAACAGAACTCTGGTTACAATAAGCCTCCCTATGTAAACAGACCCAAGGGATCTTGTTTTGCTTGTGGGGCAACTGACCACGTGAAGGGGGATCCCCGGTTTAAGGTTAAACCTTTGGAGGTCCACTCCGCTAATCTGGCCTTCTCCTCCTACGAGGAAGAAGAGATTACAGGAGCATCCTTCTCCTCGGACTCATTTCCCAGCGGGATAGAAGCTGAGGTAGTTTCAGTTTCCCTGGGTTCCTGGGAGCCTAAAGTCGCAGGGGCTTATGCTAGGATTCCAGATAATACCAAGCACTACTTTAAAGACAGTGTGCTGATCAATGGAGTGGATACTCCAGCTCTTAGGGATAGTAGGTGCAGTCGAACTGTAGTGGATTCTACATTGGTAGACTCAGAGGAAGTTGCCAGAGATACTCTGATGCCCACTAAGTTGGCTGACGGCCCACCTCGCATGTTTCCAGTAATACCTGTAAATCTTACTTTGAATGGTACAGCAGTCAGGATTCCAGTGAGCATTCAGAGAAACGTCCCAGGAAAGGTCTTGTTAGGCAATGATCTCAGAGCTTTAGGGCTCGTAGGAGACACTGCCGACAGACCCTGCACACGGTCTCAAACACGGGCAGCATTGGCCAAGACCAATACGCCGCCCCAGCCGAAGGGGAAACCCAAGGCGAAAGGAGTAAACAAGTCAAGACGAGGGAAAGAGAACATTCCCCCAAGCTCGCCTACCACTGTGGTGGAGGAAGTTGGTCAATCGCCCGGGCCTGACGAGGAGGTGGCGATGCCTGAAGTATTTGACCCCAACGACCATCCTGAACTAAAAGACTTGTTAGTAGAAGGTGGTCCTGACAGGGAAGAATTCAGTAAAGGCCAACGTGAGTGCCCATCTCTGGAAGGCCTAAGGAGACATGCTTGCGCCCAGCTTGAGGGTGAACCTCCTGGGACGCATCGGATTTATTGGGAAGGTGGACTCCTGTATAGTGAGCCCACAGAGTCTACAGAAGGAGACCATAGGAGGTTGGTGGTTCCCCTTGCTGTTGGACCCTTCCTCCTGCAGTTGGCGCATGAAGTGCCCCTTGCTGGTCACCTTGGTATTAAGAGGACCAAGCAAAGTTTATCCATGCACTTCTACTGGCCCAAGATGGAGGTGCAAGTAGAAAGTCACTGCAGGAGTTGTGCCTCCTGCCAGTTATCTGGTAAGGTTGGCTCGACAATCCAAGCTCCATTGGTACCACTCCCAGTTGTGGGAATACCATTCGAAAGGGTAGGGATCAACATCGTTGGTCCCCTTGACCCGCAAACATCCTCAGGCAATAGGTTTATCAAGGTGCTGGTCGACCATGCTACCAGATATCCTGAGGCCATCCCATTGAAAACTGTAACTGCCAAGTCAGTTGCAAAAGCGTTACTTGGCATATTTACTAGGGTTGGCTTCCCTAAAGAAGTTGTGTCGGATCGTGGCAGCAACTTTATGTCGAAATATATGCAGGCTATGTGGAAAGAATGTGGGGTCACCTACAAGTTCTCTTCTGCATACCACCCCCAGACCAATGGTCTGGTGGAACGTTTCAACAGAACGTTAAAGAGCATGACTGGGGCTCTGGAAGAACCTCAGAGAAGAAAATGGGATCTTCTTTTACCATGCTTACTGTTTGCCTACCGAGAGGTACCACAGGAGGGTGTTGGCTTCAGCCCCATCAAACTTCTGTTCGGTCATCCTGTACGGGGACCCTTAGCCATAGTCAAGGAGGGATGGGAGATGCCCACTCCCCCTGTTACTACCAACGCGGTAGATTATGTGCTGGGGCTCAGAAAACGGTTGGTACTTCTGAGGGGCTTGGCTAGTTATAAATTGAAGGCAGGACAAGCGCTGGTGAAACATTGGTACGACCAGAAAGCTTCCCTCATCAACTTTACACCTGATCAGCAAGTCCTGATCATGAATCCAATAAGGCCCGAGCTTTACAGGACAAATGGTCAGGCCCTTACACAGTGGTGTAGCCCCTGGGTGAGGTTAACTATTTAGTGGACCTTGGAAGGCCTGGACAGGCTCCAAAAGTGTTTCACTTAAATAGGCTGAAGGCTTTCGTCACAAGAGTCGAAATCGCAGCACTGCTACTGGCTTCAGACGTTGAGGAAGAGGCGTCTGAACCTCTCCCCGACCTGTTCCAAAGCGGTCCGTCAGATAGCTCCTTTGAGGGTGTCCGAGTGGCCCCTCACCTGACTTCTAATCAGCAGGCTGAGGTGAAAAGTTTGCTTAGGCAGTTTTTCCCCCTGTTTTCACAGTCGCCTGGTTTGACACCTTGGTGAAAACATAACATAGACACAGGAGACAGTGTACCTACCAAAAGTAGGGGATACAGGATGTCAGACAAAGTACGGTCTTATATTAAGACCGAGGTCAACAAGATGTTAGACCTTGGGGTGATTGAACCCTCTAGTAGTCCTTGGTCCAGCCCTGTGGTTTTGGTTCCAAAGGCAGGCACTTCTGAATTGAGGTTCTGTGTGGATTACAGGGCTCTGAATGCTGTCACCAAGACAGATGCACACCCCTTGCCTCGAACAGGTGAGCTGGTGGATACTTTGGGTGCCTCCAAGTACCTCAGCACGTTTGACCTCACTGCTGGCAAATAGCTTTAGCAGAACATGCCAAGGAGAAGACAGAGTTTTCTACTCCAGACGGCCTTTACCAATTCAGGGTAATGCCGTTCGGGTTCAAGAATGCACCTGCCACTTTCCAGAGGCTTGTGAATCATGTGTTGAATGGGTTGGACAAATTCTGTCTTGCATATCTGGACGATATAGCAGTTTTCAGTGCCACCTGGGAAGACCATGTGAAACACCTCGGGATTGTGCTCCAGGCTCTTCAGAAAGCACACTTGACCATAAAGGCTAGTAAATGCCAGATTGGACAAGGCTCAGTGGTTTACCTTGGACATGAAGTAGGTGGAGGGAGGATACAGCCTCTTCCCAGTAAAGTACAAGCAGTACAAGACTGGCCAACCCCCACTACACAGACCCAAGTGAGAGCCTTCTTAGGACTCACGGGGTATTACCGCAACTTCGTGGCAGACTATGGCACCATAGCTGCCCCACTGACTGCCCTCACCACTCCGAAGAAACCCAAGAAGGTAACTTGGACCGACGAGTGTGAGAAGGCCTTCAACGGCTTAAAAGACTCCTTGTGCCAGGCCCCTGTCCTCAGGGCCCCTGATTATCATAGACCTTTTATTGTGCAGACGGACGCCTCTGACACTGGGATAGGAGCTGTACTATCACAAGTAGATGAGAAGGGTAAGGAACACCCTATTGGTTTTATTAGTCGCCAGTTTAAGGACATAGAGTTCAGATGGTACACAGTAGAGAAAGAATGTTTCTCTGTTGTGTGTGCCCTACGGAAGCTGAGGCCCTACCTCTATAGGACCCACTTCACTGTGCAAACTGACCATAAGCCCTTAAAGTGGCTAATGAACATGAAGGGAGAGAATCCAAAGTTGCTTAGGTGGTCCATAAGTCTACAAGGCTTCGACTTCACTATTGAGCATAGGCCAGGTGTCCAACATAGCAATGCTGATGGGTTGTCCAGAATGTTTAACCGACCTGAACAAGAGACTCATCCAGGGGTGGATTAGTTCCCCCTGTCCATAGTCTGGGAGGGGCGAGTGTTAGGAAAGATTTCTTAATTGTGGGTAATTTTCCTTCCATGTGGCAACCCCTAAACTTTTTGCTGTTGTTTTCACCATGATCTAGACTTTGCCAGAGAAGTACAGCCTTCTGCCGAACTCCTCTGGGCTTTCGCTCCATTCTTACGGGGAAACTGACATGCCCTTATGACAGTCAGTACCGGGAAATGCTGTTTTCGGTAGTTTCTTTATCATGTTGCAGCTTTCGTGCAACATGACACAAGAGGGCACTGTGAGCTAAGTTACTGCTCTCTTGGGTCTCTAGTCTTCTACAGGCCCTAGATACTCTGTTTGGATTGTAAATGATCGGTGCAAGTGAATCACGGACGGGAATGGTGGCAGCGATCATTCCTTGTATTTTTGAGCTCCTTTTGGTGTTTTAAGCGCGTTTCTCGCGCTTAGCCCAAAATGGTGGCCTGGCCCCCAAAATGGCCAGACCACAAGGCTCCTTTGTCCTGTCCGCTGACCGTCTTGCCCCCTTCACCTTCCCCAGGTCGAGCCGACCCGGGGCCTTCCTTATTTGGGCATGTACTTTCCCGCGAAATACAGATGCTTTCGCGGGCTTCTACAGGCCTTGTGTGTGCCTCCAGGATGTGGGCTGGGATGTCTGGTCCCAATAAACATCCTGGGTGCCAGAGAGTCTAGTGTGGTGTGAATGCCTAGGACCACCGTGGTCCGTGATAGGTCCACGTATGGTGTGAGTGTTTGATGAGCGGATCTCCCATTGGATCCCCTCCGTTTTGGCGCAAAGGGAACTGTGGATAAGAGGGGGCTGGAAACGCCACTACCATGTCGATCTCCTGAGTTCTCACGAACAAAGGAATACAGGAGCCAAGTATCCTGCAACCACGAGGCTGAACCAAGGAATCGCTGGTGACCCACTGAAGGACTGCTCCTCTGCACTGCTGCCGCTTTGTGAAACCCTTTCTACCTCTGATCGAACCAGAAGGCCTGTACTGGTACTTCGACCCTTGGAATAGCGGGGACAGCTATTCTCGGCAACTTCACCATCTCCTGCACGTAAGCCTTCGGAAGTGTCTCTGGGCCATCCAGCAGACTGACCAGCCTACCCAGGAGTCTTGTTCTGTAACCGCCGCCAGGTTGTGTTGTATTTCGAGTCCTTGTCACTCTCACACGATTCGTACACTTGGCATTCCCAGGTCTGAAGTGAGTAGTGTACATTTTGCTGAGATACACACGGCCGCTCCGTTGCCCTGCTTTGGTAACAAACTGTGCGGGTTCCCTTTGTTTGGGACATCTTTAACTCAACTCTGCTGCTGCAGAATCTACATGACGACGAGATGTTCCCTGCTCTACCTGAACCTGCCAGCACTGAAACTGATGCGGAGAAGCCTGGGTCTGCTTGCATCAGGGACCGGTGAGTACATAGCTAGGAACTGGTCGCCCTCCTGCAGGAGCCCATAGCTTTTCCCCGCTGTGTCAAACAGCACGCTTTTCCGTACTCGCGCTCTGCTTCTGCCCACAGTGGAGGCTGTGCTTGAGTCGCGGAACTCTGTTCTTCTTCATTTGTGCACCAAACTGAACTGCCTGATTCCCTCGAAGAGACTCCCCTTTTTGCCCGTTGGCACCAGCGTGTGCAGGTACTTTTGAGCACAAGGCTCCACTCTTGGTAGGGCTTGGACTTCCTTTTAGTTGGGTGCTTCTGAAGGCGGACTGGGTCTAATCATTATTCAGCACTGCCTGTTTTCCTCCCCTTCTAGGTGGACTACACATTTCGTGCATCTAACGCTTTAGACTCGTTTGTATTTGTATATATATTGTATTGGTTTGGTATGTGTTGGTTTACTCGAGTTTTATTGTGATTTCTCGCTACGGTCATTGTTGCAAAGGCCTTGGAATAAATGTGTATATATTTTTAATATAACACCTGTTTGGCATAATTTGTAAGTGTCCTTGCTTTGTGTGCTCATTGCAGGCTTTCAGTCACCCTCACCCCTCTTGAGGCCTAGTCTTGACCGCCGCGATCGCTACCCTGATTGGTCTGGCTTGTCCAGAGGTTACCCTGTTCCAAGTAATTAGGTTGGCCTTCAGAACCTCTGCGCCTCCAGGACAGAGTTCAGAAATCCGTTTTAACAGTTATCTACCTGGAAATAATGCTTATAAGGCTCACAAACGTAGGTAACAATGTTCCTACGGATTTGGGAACCGCTGAGACTTAGCTGAGTGCATAAGAATTAAAAGAACACTGCAGCAGATGGAGCTGTTAGAGAAATGTTTTAATTGGAGGCGTCTTGTAAATAAGTAGGCTTTGCTTTCTGCTCTTAGGCTTTTTCTTGTGTTTCAGTTAGGTGAAAAGAGGAACATATGAACATTGGAAGGAAAAGCAAAAAAGTTGTTTTCATTTATACTGAAATGCTAATAAAACAAATAAAAAATTAAAAAATAATACTCTGCATAATACCTCCGGAACTGGACACTACACTGCCAATGAAGCATCAGAACACGATGTAATACTCTACTTTACACCTCCGGAACTGGACACTACACTGCCAATGAAGCAGCAAAACAGGGTATAATACTGCATAACACCTCCGTAACTGGACACTACTCTGCCAATGAAGCAGCAGAACAGGGCATAATACTGCATAGCACCTCCAGAACTGGACACAACACTGCCAATGAAGCAGCAGAATAGGATATAATACTGCATAACACCTCCAGAACTGGACACAACACTGCCAATGAAGCAGCAGAACAGGGCATAATACTGCATAACACCTCCAGAACTGGACACAACACTGCCAATGAAGCAGCAGAATAGGGAATAATACTGCATAACACCTCCGGAATTGGACAAAACACTGCCAATGAAGCAGTAAAACAGGGTATAATACTGCATAACACCTCCGGAACTGGACAATACAATGCCAATGAAGCAGCAGAACAGGGCATAATACTCTGCTTTACACCTCCGGAACTGGACACTACACTGCCAATGAAGCAGCAAAACAGGGTATAATACTGCATAACACCTCCGTAACTGGACACTACACTGCCAATGAAGCAGCAGAACAGGGCATAATACTGCATAATACCTCCAGAACTGGACACAACACTGCCAATGAAGCAGCAGAACAGGGCATAATACTGCATAGCACCTCCAGAACTGGACACAACACTGCCAATGAAGCAGCAGAACAGGGCATAATACTGCATAACACCTCCAGAACTGGACACAACACTGCCAATGAAGCAGCAGAACAGGGCATAATACTGCATAACACCTTCAGAACTGGACACAACACTGCCAATGAAGCAGCAGAATAGAGCATAATACTGCATAACACCTCCGGAACTAGACAAAACACTGCCAATGAAGCAGTAAAACAGGGTATAATACTGCATAACACCTCCAGAACTGGACACAACACTGCCAATGAAGCAGCAGAACAGGGCATAATACTCTGCTTTACACCTCCGGAAATGGACACTTCACTGCCAATGAAGCAGCAGAACAGGGCATAATACTCTGCATAACACCTCCGTAACTGGACACTACTCTGCCAATGAAGCAGCAGAACAGGGCATAATACTGCATAGCACCTCCAGAACTGGACACAACACTGCCAATGAAGCAGCAGAATAGGATATAATACTGCATAACACCTCCAGAACTGGACACAACACTGCCAATGAAGCAGCAGAACAGGGCATAATACTGCATAACACCTCCAGAACTGGACACAACACTGCCAATGAAGCAGCATAATAGGGAATAATACTGCATAACACCTCCGGAATTGGACAAAACACTGCCAATGAAGCAGTAAAACAGGGTATAATACTGCATAACACCTCCGGAACTGGACAATACAATGCCAATGAAGCAGCAGAACAGGGCATAATACTCTGCTTTACACCTCCGGAACTGGACACTACACTGCCAATGAAGCAGCAAAACAGGGTATAATACTGCATAACACCTCCGTAACTGGACACTACACTGCCAATGAAGCAGCAGAACAGGGCATAATACTGCATAATACCTCCAGAACTGGACACAACACTGCCAATGAAGCAGCAGAACAGGGCATAATACTGCATAGCACCTCCAGAACTGGACACAACACTGCCAATGAAGCAGCAGAACAGGGCATAATACTGCATAACACCTCCAGAACTGGACACAACACTGCCAATGAAGCAGCAGAACAGGGCATAATACTGCATAACACCTTCAGAACTGGACACAACACTGCCAATGAAGCAGCAGAATAGAGCATAATACTGCATAACACCTCCGGAACTAGACAAAACACTGCCAATGAAGCAGTAAAACAGGGTATAATACTGCATAACACCTCCAGAACTGGACACAACATTGCCAATGAAGCAGCAGAACAGGGCATAATACTCTGCTTTACACCTCCGGAAATGGACACTTCACTGCCAATGAAGCAGCAGAACAGGGCATAATACTCTGCTTTACACCTCCGGAACTGGACACTACACTGCCAATGAAGCAGCAGAACAGGGCATAATACTCTGCTTTACACCTCCGGAAATGGACACTTCACTGCCAATGAAGCAGCAGAACAGGGCATAATACTCTGCTTTACACCTCCGGAAATGGACACTTCACTGCCAATGAAGCAGCAGAACAGGGCATAATACTCTGCTTTACACCTCCAGAACTGGACACAACACTGCCAATGAAGCAGCAGAACAGGGCATAATACTGCATAACACCTTCAGAACTGGACACAACACTGCCAATGAAGCAGCAGAATAGGGCATAATACTGCATAACACCTCCGGAACTAGACAAAACACTGCCAATGAAGCAGTAAAACAGGGTATAATACTGCATAACACCTCCAGAACTGGACACAACACTGCCAATGAAGCAGCAGAACAGGGCATAATACTCTGCTTTACACCTCCGGAAATGGACACTTCACTGCCAATGAAGCAGCAGAACAGGGCATAATACTCTGCTTTACACCTCCGGAACTGGACACTACACTGCCAATGAAGCAGCAGAACAGGGCATAATACTCTGCTTTACACCTCCGGAAATGGACACTTCACTGCCAATGAAGCAGCAGAACAGGGCATAATACTCTGCTTTACACCTCCGGAAATGGACACTTCACTGCCAATGAAGCAGCAGAACAGGGCATAATACTCTGCTTTACACCTCCAGAACTGGACACAACACTGCCAATGAAGCAGCAGAACAGGGCATAATACTGCATAGCACCTCCAGAACTGGACACAACACTGCCAATGAAGCAGCAGAACAGGGCATAATACTGCATAACACCTCCAGAACTGGACACAACACTGCCAATGAAGCAGCAGAACAGGGCATAATACTGCATAACACCTTCAGAACTGGACACAACACTGCCAATGAAGCAGCAGAATAGGGCATAATACTGCATAACACCTCCGGAACTAGACAAAACACTGCCAATGAAGCAGTAAAACAGGGTATAATACTGCATAACACCTCCAGAACTGGACACAACACTGCCAATGAAGCAGCAGAACAGGGCATAATACTCTGCTTTACACCTCCGGAAATGGACACTTCACTGCCAATGAAGCAGCAGAACAGGGCATAATACTCTGCTTTACAACTCCGGAACTGGACACTACACTGCCAATGAAGCAGCAGAACAGGGCATAATACTCTGCTTTACACCTCCAGAACTGGACACAACACGCCTTAGGAAGCCCTAGAACAGGCCCTAGAGCATTGGTTCTCAATGTCAAACTCCAGATGTGGAAACTATGCTCCAGATGAAACCTCTCATTCTGGGCACGATATTCCCCATGGGCCCCTTCAGAAGTGGACACAGTGTGCATAAACGCTGGTTTCTCCTTCAGCAATAACTGCTGCCTTCAAGCCGCTTCAAAGTGTGGTCGGGGAAGAGTAGAAAGAGAAAAGGGCCAGGGTGTGTCCAGTAAAGTGAAAGGTTAGGAATGCAGGTATTAGGTTGCTGGGGGTGGGTGACAATGTTCTTCTTTCATCTATTATTTGACTTTAATTTGTCAGCAAAGAGTTGGGCGATGACTCGGAATGCGGTGTGAGTTTTGGGCGGGGGGTAGGGGGGTTATTGATGCGTTCCATGGTGCCAAGGGTGGCGTTGGAGCTCTTGGTTCCAGGAATGAGTAACAGAGTCACTGAGGTCAAGTTCGAGACTTGAGTATGTTGACATGGGCGCAGACGGAGAAAGTGAGGGACATGGCATGGGAGTGACGGTGGGTCCACATTTACTTAATATGTTGCAACATGATGACTTGTGTTCTCTGTCTGTTCCTGAGGGCCCCACATACTTCCCAGGAATGCATACTCATGCTGTTTCTTGCTTTTGCTTTGCAAGTTACTGTTGTGAAAGGTCCTCTCTTTAGGGATTGGAGACAGGGCATGTGCACAGCAGAACACTGCTTGCAGGTTGCCATACGCTTGTGCTGCCCCATCAACATCTTGACTCCCTTTGCCTCTTGTTTGCTGTCATTTCATGTGCCTGTTGTCACTGGATCTTCAACTTGTGATACGTGTTTTCCCTATCATATTGCTTCTTACTACTTGTGGTATGTGCATTATCTTAGTAGCATGCGTCGCCTCTCTTGCAGAGAACGGTGACACTCACACTCAGATGTTCCTATCTGCATTAATAAAGGAGCTTGTGGCTTGTTGACTATTATTACCACTGCTGTTCTACGTGGGGACCCCAATGAGACTACATCTCCTACTGTGCAATAGGTGACATACTCAAGTACCTGCTGTTACTTGTTAGGATCTTGTGTAAACTTGCTGAGCAGTATTGTAAAGGTTTCTTTTTAAAAACTAGATTTATGTCAAAGTTTTGGTTTAAGACCAGTGAGAACAGCTTGGCTAATCCTTGAGTCTTCTTTGATTTATGCTTATCCTTTGGGCACAACAGAAACCCCCGAAGAGTTGAACCTGTAGGCCTGATGAAGGCTTAGCCGAATGGTCTTGGCATTTACAGCCGAAACCTAAGTTGGCTTTCTCCTGAAGATTAAATTGTATTAATCATTTGAGTTTTGCACTATATTAGACCCATCGTGGGTTTTGGGTTGCTATGTGAATTTTTAAAGCCCTTGTAAAGATGTATTGCATGGCATTAACTGATGTATACAGAAAGCACTTCATCTTGAGGTCTTGTAGAGGTCTGTTGTAAAATAGGCTTGGAGCTCTTTGTTCTTGTTTGAGTGCATGTTGTAAGTATACATCAATATCTCTGTTCAATAATTGTACCTTCTTGTTAATGTACTAAATGTATAAGTACATGTGCTTGCCTTTCTGTCTGCATCCCACTCACCCTTCCCACACCTGCTGCCGCTACTGTTGTGGAAAGCTGACTCTGGGCTTACCTATGAATGCCCCAAGCCTCACCCAACTCTTTCCTCTGCCACTCCTTGTCAGCCTCTAGTGTTCTGGTTTAGCTGCAAATATCCCTAGCTCCTCATCTTTCCTCTGACACTCTGTGTCCTCTTCCCCTCATGTTTACCACAGCTCAGCCCACTCACCATGGCTCACACCATCACACCAAGCTCCTAAACCCATCTCTGCTCCACCATCAAGTCACAAAATGAAAGTGCCACCCGTACCAACAACACCAGCTGCACAACCCTCTTTCCCAACGCTGACATCTTTATTTTATTTTTTTATTTATTTGAATTTGTAGAGTGCACTGCTGCCCACGGGCATCGAGGCGCTATGAGACAACTTAAGAAAGCTTGATTCAAGGTTACACTAATGCGGCCTCAGCATAGAAAGCTTGATGCAGAGAGCAATGTTACAGTTACAGGATTAACAGAGAACAACAGAGGGCATACATGAGTGTAAAGTGCATAGACATCACAAGGCATACAAGCATTGTCAAACAAAGAGCCTCCCCCGCCATTCTTCCCACCCCAACCTTCATTATTCCCAACTACACTCATACCCCATTGTCAGCCATGTTATGTTATGTTATGTAAACGGTTCTTATACCGTTCACTGTTGCCACCTGCATAGTTTCTTGGCGCTCTTAACCATATCCTACGAAATGGTCACCTTCAACCCCACAATCACTCCCCACTCCATCTGCTGTTGCTTTACCATATCAAGTTCTACAATATCACCTTCTCCCAACGGTTCTATGTCATTTCATTGACATCTTTTTTACGACAGGGTTTTTTTTCTGGGATATTTTTGCCGAAAAAACGATTCGAAATTTTGTTTTCAAGCCCCATGTCATTTACCGGGGGTCATTTACCGACACTCTCCGTAAAAACGGGTGTCGATGAAAGGACGCTATACCCTCCCAACACATCACCAGGTGCCACCTCCCCATCTCCCCCAACACATCATCAGGTCCCACTACACCTTCTCCCGAACACATCGCCAGGTCCCACTACACCTTCTCCCCAACACATCACCAGGTCCCACTACACCTTCTCTCCCCAACACATCACCAGGTCCCACTACACCTTCTCCCCAACACATCAAAAGGTCCCACTACACCTTCTCCCCAACATATCACCAGGTCCCACTACACCTTCTCCCCAACACATCACCAGGTCCCACTACACCTTCTCCCCCAACACATCACCAGGTCCCACTACACCTCTCCCCAACACATCACCAGGTCCCACTACACCTTCTCCCCCAACACATCACCAGGTCCCGCTACACCTTCTCCCCAAAACATCACCAGGTCCCACTGCGCGTTCTCCCTGACACATCACCAGGTCCCACTACACCTTCTCCCCCAACACATCACCAGGTCCCACTACACCTTCTCTCCCAAAACATCAACAGGCCCCACTACGCATTCTCCCCAACACATCACCAGGTCCCACTACACCTTCTCTCCCAAAACATCACCAGGTCCGACTACGCGTTCTCCCCAACACATCACCAGGTCCCACTACACCTTCTCTCCCAAAACATCACCAGGTCCTGCTACACCTTCTCCCCCACACCATCAACAGGTCCTGCACTCTACTTATCATTTGCTACCCGTCCCACCTGTGTCTACAGACCTACATCACATTGCAAACCTCAACCACCTCTCTCACCAATAACACTATCTACACCACTCCCATTACCCTGTGCCCTTGTGGTTACACTACTGACCTTCCTCCCTCCTCAGGCATTGCTCACCTTTCATCCCCTACTCTTTCACCATCCTCAGGCTAATAACCATTTTCTAGGCCATAAGCACCTCGCACAGCACAGGCCCTTTGACTGCCATTTCAGATTTCCTGGACATCATCACCTCCCTCGCCACTGTCTTTCTGACTCCACTACCCTGCCCAACGCTTCATCATTTACTACTCAACCATAACCACATCTCCCAATCACCCTTTATCCCAACTACACCAACATTGTCTACTCCCACCTTTCCCCACTCCATTACCTCTCACACAACTCCACCGTCACCCAGAGTGCAATGCGTACATCACCCTCCACCATCATTTTACCAAGCCCCAATCTCCATTCCCCATCACCGTGCCCCCCCTTCTCAAAACTTCCCTCCCTCACCCACCGGGCTCCACCCTTCTTCTTTTCCTCTTCCGTGCACCCATTCACCTCATGGTCACCCTCAGCACACCTCGCCATGGCATCTCTGCACTCTTCTTGATCATTCAGTACTGGCATTAGAGAAAGTCTGCACTACAGATCCCTTCAGCCCTAGCCAGCATAGCGAATGGTGAGGGATCATTGGAATTGTAGTTCAAAACATCTAGCGAGTCGCAGGTGGCAGACCCCTGCCGTGCACATACAGATCCAGGAGCATTGTCCCCCCACGCATGCTCACAAATTGAGTCACGAGTGCAAACTATCAGACGTCTAACTCTAACATGAACCAAAACCAATAACCCTGAGCCCTTGGCAGCCTCCCTCGCTAGTATGCAAATGAGATAACGTGCACCCACACTGACATCATAAAAGGCCCAACGCCTGACTAACCTGTGTCGATGAAATAATTCCCCTTAACGCGCAAATTAACAAACTCATAATGCACACACTGACTCCCTTGTGTTGCGGCAGTCCTAAAGCCTGAGCACACGTTGGCATTAAAACTTCTCCCAGATTATATACAAACAAACTCTCCCTAACGCTACAGGAGACCCAAACCATGCTCACCCTGTGCCACTGATACAACTCATCAGTAAAATTCAAATTGATTATTTATTTATTGAATTTTTTATAACGCGCCACTCGCCCTCAGTCCTCAGTGCGCACAACTCGGACCAAAGCTCAGGGCCATTTTAGGCACTTTTGGGGCCCGGGCCTCGGACTCCTTTAGGGTCCCCCTCCACTGAACCAATGGAGTTAAGGGATGCAGAATATCTGGGTGCACCCCCATGTCATTATCACAACCCTTAGCTTGATATGCTGCCTCGCAGTTCTCAAAATAAATATGGGTACTCCCTTTCAGCCCCCTTACCCTCTACATGCATGCCATCATCCGGGTGATAAACAAGGAGCATTTAAAGGTCAACATCAGCAGTCCACGCCAAAGGTGCTTGTGTTCTAGCACAGGTAAAGGACACTGCATCAATCGCCGCCACAAGGAAGGTACACCTGCCATGGTATAAATGCAGGACACAGACCATATTAATCAAAGGTTCACATAATCCAGAATAGACAGACGACTCCAGTTAGCTGCCCCACAAAATGCAAAAGTGCCCAAGCTCGGACAGAGGAAAGCAATTGGAAGCAAGGCGAAAGCTGCACATACCATAGCATAGATAAATTACCAGGAAGGTGCCCGTATCCAGACGGACTGAGATTAGAAGAGGGTCGTGGTTTTCAACTATTGAGAAAAGAAACAAGTGGCTTTTTTGGAGATCATGCACTTTCAAATGGTTTAGGGGCTGGTAATTTTGACAGGTGCAGCAATACGAGATCAATTGCGATGCCCAGGATCACACAACGGTTAAGAGGCGAAGCTGGGATTTGCCACTCTGCAATGTCTTCACTTTACCACTTGCTTTTTCAATTTTTACCATGAACTAAAATAATCCCATTTTATAGTAATGACATTGAAAGTACACAAATCACATAACCCAACCTGATCATTTTTAAAAGTCAACATGGTACAGAAGCATTTTAGTCAAAATGGGAATGATTCTAGCTACATTGTCTCCATCATCAAGAGAAGTGCAGATGAGCAGACCTTAAAATAGCGTGCAAGAGGCTGCGATATCTAGTCGGTTTTTGACTGTTTGGGACTCCTTCAATGCAAATAGCCTACATAAAAAGAATGATCAGGAAATTGACTAAACAATGCCACCAGCATGTGAGAAGTCAAACCTTTCCAAAGAAGACAGCACACTCATGTAAGTGATATATAATGATTTGTCCAGGATCACTGTATGGTCTGCTGGCTAAGCCAGGATACAAGCAGGAATGCTTTGGTTCCACAGTCTTGAATTTGGATACCTAACTACCTCCGCTTTATGCTCATCATTGGAGGTGCCGCCTATGATTTACAACTCGCCCTCTGACCAAACATTTTTTTGACCTTCACCATAGGAATGCCATATTTGTTTTTATAGCAACTGCCCTCTGGTGCAGATCCATTGCTTATAATAGCACCTGATGTGCTATGAGACAAAGTATCGATACATGCAGATGTAGCTGCTTCAGACATAGGAAAGGCTGAGTCCTGCTTGCTGGAATCATGTATATATGACCACAGATCTCTGCAAGTAGTGCTTAACACACTGAGCTGTTTTCTGAACCATTGCGGCACTCAAATCTATCAATATCTATTTCAACTTTGGATATTTCACATGGTTAATATCACCCCAGAAAGGTGGGAACGCTACAGGAGTTGTGACACAGTGAACCCACAAACTAGGGATCCTACAGCGAACACCGAGAGCATTACAGGATGAATTGATTGATCAGGGCAGAATGTGGCAGGCAATAGGTTTAGAGCCTCAGCAGTAGGCCATACAATATCCTGGCGTGTGCTAGTTAAGGTTGGTGAAAAATGGAAACTGACTTCGTTAGATCAGGCAGCCTTGTGGGGTGACCTATGGAAGCAGAAATGTGACAGGCTTTGTGCATGTCCTAATGCATGAACCGCTGCACCCTCACACTCTCACTTGCATTTCTATCCCTCGGAGGCAGAAAAGCTTTTTTGCTTTTTTAGCATTTCACAGCCTGCCCCTGGGGAATGCTTCAGCACCCACCCGGGGCGTTGAGGGTCTGTAGGCCATTAGCACGCGCTCCTGACTCTAATTTATGCAAGGGGGCTGGCCATTGCATCTTTTGCGTTGCGCTCCAGCCGCTAGACCGACCTGTGCATTTCTAAAGGAAACGCTGGTTTCAGTGTTCAGAATTCCAGTGTAGCTTCCGCCGGCATGAGAAATCACGAATCATTATCAAGTGTTAATAACCCTTTGGCCTTTTAATACTTCAGAAGGGTCTATGTGATCACTGCGACGGCCGAAAATGCAGATTTTTTTTTAACCCTTTACACTGTTATGTTCCGCCCTAAAATTGGTAGGAGGGGCTTGTGGTCCATGACCATCGACACAGGCGCTTCGGTGAACGTAATGCCTGAAAGCATTTTCCTGACTCTAAGTCCTCCACCAGAGCTGAAAAGCACCGACACTCTGCTCTTTGCATACGGCTGTCGAAAGCCCCTGCCGGTAATTGGCAGGTTCCGCACCATGCTGGAACACGGGGAGAACAGACTATGGTCCAAAGTCTATGTTGTGAAGGCAGGTGTTGAGAGCCTCCTGAGTGGGGACGCAGCGGAGGACTTGGGAGTGGTTCAATTCGTCTGCCATGTCAACGAAGAAATGGAGATCGAGCAGATGCTTAACCAATACCCTGACTTGCAAGAAGGCATAGGCTGTCTAAGAGGCAAGACCATCAAACTGCATATTGATGAGACTGTGCAGCCGAAAGCCGTCCGGCACCGCAGAACGCCGTTCCACATGAGGGAACAAGTGGAGCAGGAACTCAAGGCACTGGAGGAAGCGGGCATCATTGAGGAGGTCACAGGGCCCACACCGTGGGTCTCCCCAATGGTAGTCACACGGAAGCCCAAGCAGCCTGGAAAGGTGCGGATCTGCATAGACATGCGTCTCCCCAACACTGCCATTAAAAGGGAACGCCACATAACCCCAACAATCGACGAGATTGTGGCTGACCTCACAGGGTCGAAGATATTTTCAAAGATTGACCTAAAGGCGGGGTATCATCAACTCAAGCTCCACAGAGACTCTCGATACATAACAACATTCTCTACGCATCTGGGGCTGCGGAGGTACAAACGCCTAAGTTTTGGAATATCATCAGCTGCGGAGGTGTTCCAGCAGACCATCCAGGAGGTCATCCGGGGCATCCCTGGTGTCCTCAACGTGAGCGATGATATTCTGATTCACGCCCCCGACAAAGAGACACACATCAAGAGGCTTCACGCCCTACTGGGCCGACTACAAGAGGTTGGGCTCACAATACATCGGGAAAAGTGTGAGTTCCTCAAAGCGGAGATCACGTTTTTCGGATACAAGTTTGGCAGCACAGGCATCTCCCCGGACCCGCAGAAGGTCGCAGACATCCAGGCGGCTAGCCCTCCGATGACACCCACGGAAGTGCGCAGCTTTCTAGGCATGGCCACCTACTGCGGGAGGTTCATCCGAAACCTGGCCACACTATCTGAGCCACTGCGGGAACTCACGAAAGCCAACGTCAAGTGGGAATGGGGGCCAACATGCCAGGACTCGTTCGAAAACATCAAGGACTCCCTCTCAGCGGACACCAAGATGGCCTACTACAATACTGAACTGCCCACAGAACTATTCGTGGATGCCAGCCCCGTGGGGCTCGGAGCCATCCTAATGCAAGTCACGAGGGAAGGGGAGAAAAGACCGATCGCGTATGCATCGAGAGCCCTCACCGAGACCGAACAAAGGTACTCGCACATCGAAAAGGAGGCCATCGCCGTGCTGTGGGGGTGCCGGCATTTTCACCTCTACCTATATGGACGTCACTTCACGACGATCACGGACCACAAGCCCCTCCTACCAATTTTCATGGGAACCTCAGCACACCCTCCGGCACGAATAACCAAGTGGTTATTGCACCTCCAGCAATATGACTTCAACCTCGTCTACCAACCAGGCAGCGGGAACCCAGCGGATTTTCTATCCAGGCATCCGCGAGAGGCCACTCAACAAGAGATCCAAGTAGCGGCAGAAACAGAGGAACACATATGCCAAGTGGTGCGAGCAATGAGGCCCAAAGCGGTGAGCATCGAGGAAATCGAGGCGGAAACACACCAAGACCCGTGTTGCGACTTGGTGAAAGATGCCATCCTGTCCGGTGACTGGAAGACCTTCATGAGACATACACACAACAGAACAGCGGAAGCAAAAGCGTTTTTGTCAGGCATATTCACAGTCCGGCAAGACTTGTCAGTCACGGAGGGTGGACTGTTACTTCGAGGAAACCGCATCGTAATCCCTCTCAAACTACAGGACAGGATAGTGGCCCTAGCACATGAGGGACATCAAGGACTGGTAAGGACGAAAGCCCGCATTCGGCACCGAGTATGGTTTCCCCAGATCGAGGAGCGAGTCGAGACACTCATCACAACGTGCTTAGCCTGTCAGATAACAGGGGGGCCGCCAGACCCGGAACCCATCATATCGGCAGAACGGGGCCGCTCTCGCTGGGAGGCCATCAGCATTGACTTTTGCAAGCTCCGGGAAGGCCTCCATTTGCTGGTGGCCGTCGATGACCACTCCCGATACCCGGAGGTTGAGATAGTAGAGTCCACAGCAGCTGAAGTGGTCATTCCGGCCCTAGAGAAAATGTTCGCAACCCATGGACTACCCATCTCGATCAAAAGCGACAATGGCCCGCCGTTTACGGGAGAGGATTTCAAAAGGTACCTACAGGACCTCAATGTGAAATATCACCACATCACCCCAAGACACCCCCAGGCAAATGGGGACGTGGAACGATTCATGCGGACTATCAATAAGGTACTCCGAGTGTCTAAGGCCAACGCCAGCCCCTGGAAGGTTGATCTCTTCCGATTCCTCCGAAATTACCGGGTCACGCCTCACAGCACCACCGGCATACCGCCTGCGGACCTCATGTTCGGCACCGTCATCAGATCCTCGATCCCGCATCACCCAAGCAGAACCCCGGACACGGTGAACGAAGAACGCACCGAGAGAAGGAGGAGGGATGCCAACGAACACATGAGTGGCAAGCGGAGAGCGAGGCCGTCCCATCATCAAGTGGGTGACCAGGTTATCATGCTACGCAACCCTTCCAAGTCAAAACTTGACACAAGGTACGAGGAACTTCCATGGACCGTCAGCAACCGGCATGGAACCATGGTCACTGTGACACGAGGTAACCGCCAAGTGACGAGAAATGCGTCATGGTTCAAAGCCATACCCCGTACACTATGGACTGATAAGGAATGCCATCGGGAAGGCATGGACAATCCACCCAGCGAAGAAGAGCCGGAGGCCATCCCCGAGGAGGATGGAGTGCGGGATGGAAGCTGGGAACCGGTGGATGAACCTGGCCTCGAGGACCCGAACAGCGACGATGGAACCGAGTCTGAAGCAAGGGGGAAGGACCCCCGAGAAGGACGATACCGACTGAGAACCACGACGAGACCGCCAGCCAAGCTAAGTGACTATGTGTGGTAACTGGTGCACTAGTGCCATGAAACCCAATGGCAAGGTGGCTGAGTGTTGAAGACTGAGCGCTTATGCTCGATTTGGCCGTTGGTCGGCTGTTTGAGTTGTGTGTTTTGTTTTGTTTTATAATAAAGGAGGAATGTTATGTTCCGCCCTGCGTCCCGCTACGCGGTGACGCAGGGCGTCCTTAATAAAAGCCCCGCCCCCGCGTTCGGGGAGCAGTTCCGGGCGAACGAGTATCCAGCGTGGGTGTGAGTCATTGCGAGCTCCCGCTGGAGCTGCGCCACAGGCCGCGCGGCCTACCCGCGTAATACCAGCCCCCGCGCGCCGGCCGCGAACCGGCAATACAACATACACCACACATATATGCGGCGGAGAGCCCCCGCAGCCCTCCCCATATTAATATTATACACTTAACCACCCCACATATATATATGGTGTAAGAGAGGGGTTAAAAAGAAATCCGCATTTTCGGCCGTCGCAGTTCCCAGGTCGACACATTTTTGTATGATTCCCTTCAGAATATTGCTGGTCTCGAATGAATGGGTGTGCGGGGGAGATTAAGGGGAGCAGAAATGCTCTGGATGCACGAACCAATTCCACAAAGAAAAAATGTGGGAAAGGAGTAAAGTCGACTTCGGCAACACAGCACTGTGAATTAAAAAAAAAAAACGATTTCGGTGCCGGAAATAAAGGTGCTGAGAATTATTTCCCTATAAAATTGAGAAAATATGCCTCATGTCGCAGGCATAAAAACATGTGTACACTGCGTTTACAGAACAGGTCCATCACAGCTTCCATAGGTGTCAGGGATTTGATACGAGGATGCGCGGTGCAGCAGCTGCCAGCGGCATTTGCGCCGTTCCCAGTTGGCATGAGAAGAAGCAATGGACTCCAAGCTCCTGTCTCTGTGATGAATTCCCCAATTACCTCCTTCCGCGGCCTTGCCAGCCTGTGCTGAGGAAGGGCTCTGAGATTCACTTAAACAGGCCGGATGCTTATTTTCTGCCGCGTTCCTGCTTCGTGCACAGCACGGATCATGGGCCGCAAGCGCATCTTCGCCTCCGGGCTGTCAGACACGTTACTTCCTGGCGCCAGCCTAATTATCTGAAAATAAAATATCGTTGGCGAGCATCGAGCGCTTTTCACGCCGGAGAACTGAGTGAGCGTAAACAAATGTCAACTTCGTGAAATCATCCGCTGCATTGCAAACATATGGCCGAACATTAGGGCGCGAACCACCTTCGCGCACTGCCTGCGCGGAGCGTATCTTCAACAAAGGCCAGTATGTTGCAATCGGTTCTCAAAAAGTAGCAAAGTTACGGTAGTGCAGAGAATGCGCTTGTTTAATTTGCACTACTTTTAGAAAGGCGCAGGTCACCTTCAAAGGCAATTCAGGAGGGGCTGGACAGTCACACCAAGATGTACTGTCCAGCCTCCTCCTGTAAGTTGACACTAATTTATGACAGGCTCCCAGCGACCACATGGTTGCTTGTAGGGAATTTTGGAGAGGATGGCCCCAGCCCTGTTTGAGCGGTGGAAATGCAAGTGTGATGGCTGTAGTGTAAAGAAAAAACCATGACAGGGTCAGAAAGGAGTCTGTCATGATTTGTGCCTTCCGCTGCACCTGTTCCCAATCGATACAGGGAGATTACTCATTTCTGCACATTTAAAATTGCATCCTGTTTGTGAAGTTGGGATGCGCCCTGAATTGCACAGAAATGGCGCCTGATTTGCACAAATTGATTGATTGATTGAGACAGGGGAGAACAAAACAGCGATCTTACTAGGCCCAGTGACATTGAGAACGCGCACGTTCATGGGAGAGGGGGGAGGGGAAAAGTGCAAGGAAGGGGGGAGAAGTGGAAAGTGCGAAGCCGAGGAGAAACAGATAAATAACAATAAATAAATAATAAAGGCAACAAACAGTGGTAATGCAGCCAGCAATTTGCAAGTGTTAGGTTTAAGGCAGCAGGCAGGGTAGGCATGATAAATGCAGGAAGAAAAAGGGGGGGGCTGTATGGGTACAGATACAGACCCCAGTGTAAGGGGTGGCCCGGAGGCAGTGCGGGAGGGTGGCAGGATGAGCAGGTTCCTGGGCCGGAGGACAGAGGGTGGCCAGCTGCACGGTGCCAAGAGAGAACAGATCAGCAAGGGGGAGCGCAAAGGGGTGATAAAAGGCATCTGAATGAGTGGTGAAAGTTTCACCAGACACCGTTTTTGCTCTGTATCTACTATTCACTCATTTAGACCTGCTTTGTGGAATGGGCAGCTCCTTTTTGGCGAATCTGGCCCGATGAGTCCAGCTTTTTTTTCCTATGACACAGACTATGCTTCTCATGGGGTCCTACGAGTGAACTCATGATTGAGGCAGACAGCATATCACCAATCCCCAAATGGGCTATTATTTATTCAAATACATTCATATAAGGTATTAACAGAAACATTCTTGTATAGGTCGTATAGGTCCTGTAAATCCCGCCAACGCGTGAGAAGCCTGGGCGGACAGTGGGTGGGGGTGGGGTGTTTGGTGGTAAAAGCCCTTAGTAGCCATTTTGCCACCCATGAAAGGCATCAATTGAGACTTAATCAAGTTGCTGGAGCTTTCTCCAGCAGGGGCATGACCTCACCTTTCTCTTGCAACATCTACTGTGGCGCCCGAAGAGAGTGATGGGGGCAATGTAGACAAGTGGGAAGACCCTCTGTCCTAGAAAGAAAAGGCTGGGAACCCTCATCAACATAGACTTGACTCTTATACCATCAAGCAGGCTTTCTACAACAATACCACATTTCTGCTCCTGGAAACCCATGCAGATCTCTTAGGGCAGGGATCTGCAATCTGCAGCTCACCTGATGTTATGGACTAGTTGTCCCATGGTCCCTCAAGATTCACTATTCTGGCTTGGATAGATGGGAGGTGTAGTCCTGCGGATCCCTGTCCTCAGGGAATGAGTTGGTGTTTTGACGGCGTTCAGTGATATGAACAAAATGGATTCATTGTGTGTTTGCACGTCTCCTGTTGTTCTCCCTTGTGCCCCTGAGAAGTGTCCTACACGTGGCTGCACGCCTCATCAAGGGTCTATGCAGATACTACCACACCACCCCGGCCCACATACACCTTTATTGGCTCCGACTGCACGCACAAATCACTTTCAAGTCTTGCTCCATCCTCTGTAAGGCAGCCACCCTCAAGTCACCCAGCTGCCTTGCCTGGAAACTTGGCATTTCTGTAGGACAGCGCACCAGCTGCAGCAGGAAACGCGGAAACTTGAAATCCGCTGCTGCAAAAAGGAAAGGACCAGAAAACAAGCATTCTCTGCCTACGCCGCAAGACTATGAAACCTCCTCCCTGTCAGCATCATACTCACCCGCACAATTCGGATAAGAAGTCAAGATTCATCTCTTCAATGAGTCTCTACTCCTCAGCACCTAGGCCATCACGTCAACCGCCACGCCACCTGACTTGCTAGATGTCATCTGCCCCTATCCTGCTGCCACCCTGTATAGCTGTACCCCTCCTCTGTGCCCCTCTTTATCCCACCCCCTCTGTATATCTGTTCTGTTGTAATGTCTGAAAAGTGCTGCGTTATGCATCTGTACTGTTGTATACCTCTGTAAAGTGCTCCGTTGTGTATCTGTATTCTTGTATACATCTGTAAAGCAGTCCATTGCTTTTCAAAGCTAGGTCCGTGTTCAATAAATATAATAATAATAATAATAATAATAATAATAACAAACATGCACATTTGTGGACACATGCTGATGAACGAAAAATGCTCTCTGATATTTATTATGCTATACAGTTCATACGCTGAACTTTTAGCACATATCCAACAAACATATTATTCACAATTTTGTTTACATTCTACACATTACTAATTTAATTTCTAAAATTTGACACAGAAAATCTAAAAGCCGAATTAACAGTAAAATGTCATTAGTATTTAAAATCCTAATCCATAGATCTTCAAGCAGTAGCCCACTAAAACAAGCCAATTTCTCGTTTCCAATCAGAGTCAAAGCAGAGCACTCAATGCATACAGGTTTCAATGATTCCACCTCCTGAGAACAGTATTGGCACTTGCTCAGAGATTAGTCAGTCAATCTCCTCATTCCTTGCACCTCTCTCGTGGGCAGCATATTCAATTTAATCCTTAGGACCTTTAATTAGTCTTTGACAGAGTACTTTTTTAAATAAGGCGGCATCTTAACCGACCAATTAAAATTATCATTAAAACAGCGATACCCCACAATTGCTCCCCTAGTCTCAATCCATGCTGACCTATACAATTTCTGCTTACCCTTGTCTGGATTACTACCAAGCTCTTCCAGGGAAGATTCAATTTTCACTAAAAGATCAAAACGTACCTTAACCCATTTATTCAAAGCCGAACAAGCTTCTTTATCCCACATTCAGTTTAAAACTACATAGAACAAAGCAAAGGGCAGAGAAAGTATATTAGCAAGTACTAGGAGTAGACCCCATTACATATTAGGTGATACAGATACAATACCCAATTCAAATCTGACTCCCAAAAATGGTACTGAATTCGGGAGACAAAAGACCCTCCTCCACATTTTCGCCTCCAATTTCTGCCATGGTACGATCCCATCAAAGCTCTCCGCACCAAAGATCAACCGTGGCAAAGATTTTTGTCGATAAAATGGTGTCAGAGGGAGCACTGAGTGTCTTCCAAATCTGTGATCAAATTGCGCCAATTCCACCGCCGCGGCCATACATTTGCCCTCCAAATCTTGGTAAGGCTGAGCTTGACCCCTACTTGCATAAATGTAGCTTCCCAGGTATTTATATTGTTTTACCACTTCCAGGTGTTGCCCGTTCAGGGACCAGCTACATTTTTCCCATTTGGATCTTAATATATTAAAAGAACAGGGTTTTCGATTTACTAGTATTAATAGACAGATCTAGTTTCTTTAAATAAACACTAATCCAATTTAAGGCTCTCTGTTGTCCTCTTGAGGTCATTCTGCACATGACAATATCATCTGCATAGTTTAGGTATTGACATTTTGTAGCACCCAACTGATGAGGGGTTTGTCCTCACTTGCTCCCAACGGTCTGCCATGTTCTCTGATATCTTGGGTAACCTTCTGCCTTTCAGTGAATTTAACTTGTGCTAATAGGTACACCATGTGAGTCCTATATGTTTAATGAGAAGTAAGCTTGGGCAATTATTTCCCCATTCACAGAAAAGAAAAACAATTGTTGGACAATAAAAGGGGTATTTGTACCCGTAAATCAGTGGAATACATCCAATGTTATGGGCTGATGAGTGAAGTAGTTGGCTAGAAGAACAAATATGAGTTTATGAGACCTAGTGTATGGGAGTTCCTCTGGAGTCTAGGAAGGGCCACCCTGGACAATGGATTAACACATAGGTGAGCCTGTATTTGTTAAATATTTTGTTAGGCAAAGTTTACATATTCATACTATAAGACCATTTCCCATATCTTCAGAACTACAAGGGGGGGCTGTGTGCACTCCACCGCCACGTACGCCACTTGGTAAACCATGCACGCCCAGTCCCATTGCGCAGTGGGACCTTTCCGAATAGACCTAGTGAATTAAGGGCTCAAGGATATGTCTATGAAATAGCTAAACAGATGAGCTGAGGGATTCAACTGACTAGGGCGGTGTTGATGAAAAGTTGCTGAAGTCACTATGTGAGGCCCACTCTTGTGATCCACTCTGAATCCAAAATCAACGGGTGGGTTATATATTCTGCTAGTAGTTCCAAAAGGCTGTAGAATCATTTGAGACGACTCTGATTACATTGACAAGGTTCAATCCCACACAGACAAATTCATTCAAAGGGGGTACGATCCAGAATCTGTGAAACAAGTTGAAAATTTGGTGTATGTCACCACCTATTCTCACCAAAGTAACAGAATAAATAAAATTGTGAAAAAAGACTGGAAGATTCTGTCATTAGATCCTACACTAGCAGAACTCGTTCCTACTCCACCTTTGTTCGCATACAGCAAAAGCAGATTAATTAGAGATCATTTGATAAGAGCGGATTTTACTGCCAAAAGGACTAAAAACCAAAATCACAAAGGGACCCTTCCGTGCAATAATTGCAACAACTGCAATCATTTGATAAAAGGCAACTATATTACCCATACACATGTGGGCTACCAAATCAAATTATGTCACACATCCACATGTGGGCTACCAAATCAAATTATGTCACACATCCACATGTGGGCTACCAAATCAAATTATGCCACACATCCACATGTGGGCTACCAAATCAAATTATGCCACACATCCACATGTGAAACGAAAAACATTATTTATGGGTTCAAATGCCCATGTGGACTTATTTATGTCGGGATGACCACACGAAAAGCTAAGGCCAGGGGGTCTGAATGTAAATCGAATATCCAACTGAAAACAGAATGATCACCAGTTGCTCAACAGTTTTTGAAGGAATCACATTCGATTGCACAAATCAAATTCATTATACTGGAACATGTACTTCCATCACGAAGAGGAGGCAATCTCGCCAAGTAACTGCCTCAATGTGAATTATTTTGGATTGATCGATTAGATTCAGTGTCACCAAGAGGGATGAATGTAGACTGGGAAATGAGCTGCCATTTATGATCTAGAGACAACTTACTCTGAAACCAAGGTTTTCCATGAGACCACATTGGAATTGAGTGACGTGAACCCCAGTGTTGATGTAAGAGAATAGGTTACCTTAAGAAACAAGGAATACAGTCAGGCCGTACCTATAATTTGTTTAGTACCAGATTGAAAGAGACCCCTCCCCTTCCTAATAATGTGTGTACATTATTGATGACTGATTTAGACCAAAGCCACCACCATCATTGTGATGTTTAATATCTACTACTCACACCGTGTTTCATTTACAATTACTGATTTTTACAACCACTCCGTTGCCTCTGGATCCTTCCCATCCCCTCTGAAGCACTCCTTTGTGCATCCTCTTCTCAAGAAACCCACAGCTGATCATTCTTGTTCGGCTAACTATAGCCCAATTTCCATTACTCCCTTTCTTGGCAAACTCCTGGAAAAGTTGGCCATCTCTCAGCTTAACCTTCAATCCAATTCTGTTGGCTGTCTCCATGACCACCAGTGTGGCTTCAGAGCTGCCAGAAGCACAGAAACTGCTCTCCTAAACATCCGCGAAGATCTGCTCACCAACCTTGACTCTAATATTCCCTCTGTTCTCATCCTCATCGATCTCTCTTCTGCCTTCGACATGGTCAACCATACTATCCTGCTCAACCGTCTCCGTGAAAACCTGGGTATCACTGATCAGGCTCTTGCCTGGCTGACTTCTTTCCTCTCAGATCAACCCTCCCAGGTCCAAATTGGGTCCTTCCTTTCATCTATCTTCCTCTCTACCTGTGGTGTCCCCCAGGGGTCTAACCTCTCGCCCTGGCTTTTCAACCAATACCTGGCAACTCTCGCCCACTGCATTGCCATTTTCTGTTCAAATTTCCAGTGCTACGCTGACAACACTCAACTCATTTTCAGGCTGCCCTCTCTCATCTCTGATTGCCTAACTGCCATTCAAGATTGGTGTGCCTCCAATGATCTTTGTCTGAATGCCAGCAAGACGGAGATCCTCTTCATTGGCACATCTTCACCATCCTTTCCCCTCACTCTCTGGCCGGCCTCCCTTGGCCTTCCTCCTACCCCCACCTGCAAGGCTAAGAACCTCAGGGTCATCTTTGACTCCACCCTTTCCTTCTCCGCCCACATCTCTGAGGTCTCTAAAAAGTGAAATTTCTGACTGCACCTCCTCAGAGGTACTCTGCCTTTCCTCTCCTTCCCCCAGAGGCTCATGGTATCTCAAGCTCTGGTTCTCTCTAGCTTGGACTATTGTAACAGCCTCTATCTAAATCTACCTGCCTCTACTCTCCGTCCTCTGCAACTAATCCAAAACAGGACTGCAAGACTTATCCTTGGCCTCAAGCCCTGGGATCGTATCTCTCCAGCTCTGAAATCTCTCCACTGGCTCCCAGTGGATGCAAGGATTACATTCAAAACCCTCTGCATTGTCCACAAGGCTTTCTGGGGCCTGGGTCCAAAATACCTTCAGCTATCCCTCCGCAAATACCTCCCCTCTCGAGCTCTTCGCTCTTCTACCTCCAACTCACTCAGGGTCAATCATTTTTCTAAGAAACGAGCTGGGGGTAGATCTCTGTCTTCGGCTGGGGCCTCCCTCTGTAACAGCCTCCCTGCCACTCTGAAACTTGAGGAGAACCATCTCCGGTTCCAGAAGCACCTCAATACCTTCCTCTTTTTTTCTGCCTTCGCTCCCCCTCTCCCCTGCTGATCTTTTCTCTCTTGGCACCGTGCACCTGGCCACCCTCTGTCTTTTGGGCCCAGGTACCTGCACTGGGCCACCCCTTGCACTGGGGTCTGTATCTGTACCCACACAGCCCCCCCCTTTCCTTCCTGCACTTATCAGACCTACCCTGTCTTCTGCTTTAAACCTAGCACTTGCAAATTGCTGGCTGCATTACCACTGTTTGTTGCCGTTATTATTTATTTATTGTTATTATCTGTTTCTCCTCTGTTTCGCACTTTTCCCCTCCCCCCTCTCCCACGCACTTGCACGTTCTCAATGTCACTGGGCCTAGTAAGATCGTTGTTTTGTTCTCCCCTGTTTCCTTCCCTTGCCTTGTCACGCTCTGAAACACTTGTGTACGAGTGCGATAGAAATCAAATAATCAATCAATCAATCAAAACTGTGATTCATACTCATTTTTTAATTAAATCATCGCCAACATCATTATTATGTTAGATCCCAACAATTTAATATGGTTTGCCAACCTCACACACTTATGTGTGCGTGGACACAGCATTCTGACATTTAGCTTTCAATAACATTAGCCACTACAAGATGGCGCTCTTTGAAACGCCTTCTCTGAAGGAGGACACAAATATGGCTCTTAGCGTCGAGGTTTCCTTGACGACTGTACAAGTTGCGGACAGTCACGCTGGCACTCGGAACGCTTCTCTGACACACCATACAGGTAAGCAACTTTGCTGCGCCCAAAACAGATTGTTTGTGGGTTAACTATATGCCCTTGAAGTAAAAGATCCAACAATCTCAACCCACAGGTTCTGGACAATTACAATGATCCAATGCCTGTCAAAAGCAGAGCAGAGCATGGGTTGCGTGCAATGAGCAAAGTGCTTAACCTCACGTACTTCCATCTCTATCGGTGAAATTATGGTGAGCAGACTCTTTATTGAGTATATACACCATATCCTGAGAATACTGCACGCAATTGGCTAATATGACATTAGATTATGCCTCATTTTCTTTTTAGATGTTTTTTACCAACTCGGCATAAATCGAAATCAATATTCCCAATAGGCTGAACCTTTTGAATCACCAACACTTATCATTCACTGGGTGGACTCACCAAAAATGGTGAGTATGTCAATTCTATAACCGAAATACAATTTATGACCATGATGTGGGACACAGCCATTTGTTGTGAGTGACTGGTCCCACACGCGGTCATTCACAATCTGGCTACACATCACCTTCTTTATTCTTTTACTAGAATCACTACCGATTCGAGTTCTTTGCTCCTCAATCCCTGGCCCATATCCAACTGAATCCTTGCCTCAACAATTGAGTCATTCTTTAGGTACACAGGTCAGTCATTGGTGGTCATTACGAGTTTGGAGGCAGCCATGGTGCTAGCAGCACCATGGCTGCCTCCAAATCTGTGTCCGGGTCCGTGGTTTCGGAATGGGGATTTACCGGGACATTGCGACCCATGCAGACCCGGTAAATCTCCATTTCGATAACCATTCCCCATAGAGCTCAATGGGAATGGGAAGGAGCTAATATTGCGGGCCCGTTATTAGCTCGCTGGTCCCTTAACGGGTCCCGCTAAGGGTGGCTGGTAAAACCAGCTGGCCTTATTGGGGCCCGCTAAGGGACATCAGAATGCGGCGGTAGGGGGTTAATGGCACCGGCATCCTTACCGGTGCTGTTATCCCCCTACCGCCATACTCATGATGACCCCATTGACTTATTTACTTTCTAGTTCTCCTTAAGGAACAAGAACTGTATAATCACTCCCGATAGGGAATTATGAATTACATTTTTTATTATTCATGTATATATTTCAGAAACCTGAGTATGTCTTCTACCCGATGATGGGCCATGCTCGAAACGCGTTGTACAATAACACTGCACCCTACTATTGCCAAGCAGTGTTCAAAATAATCCACATGGAATAAAATATATGTTTTTGATGTTAAAACTGCCAAAAAACATTGAGTTACCTTTGATTTTGTTTCTAATTATTTGAATTTGTATCACCACTGTGTAATGTTTCGATATATTTCGATTGAATTATGATATATAAATGTACTCTTCAAATGTATTGTTAACACATTTTTCTTTAAGAATTGTGACCAATTACAAACATTTTGATTTAACTCCACGATTAAATTTCACATTTGACTGTGCTTTGTGCAACATATCATTGATGATTGAGTTAATTTGCTGACTTTGATCAGCCTACAGTGTGCCCTGTTGTTGTCCCCCATGAGTGGGTGGACCCCCACATCTCTACTGGCATGTATACCTGGTCTGTCCACCCAAGCCACTGGAGAGGCTCAGAGCATGTGGAATGTGCAAGAGAAAGGCTGGGGGTAGGGAGGCATCCCCCTGGTTTGTTGAACTGCCAAGTAAACCCTGCAAAAGGCCAGGGGAAGGCAGACATTCCACCAGGTTTATTGAAATGCCAAATAAAGCCTCTGAAATGCCAGGTGAAAGAAGACATTCCCCTGGTTTGTTGAACTGTCAAGTAAAGCCTATGAAAGGCTAGGGGAAGGGAGACATTCCCCCTGGTTTGTTGAACTGTCAAGTAAAGCCTATGAAAGGCTAGGGGAAGGGAGACATTCCCCCTGGTTTGTTGGAGTGCAAAGTAAAGCCTGCAAAAGGCCAGGGAAGTGGAGACATTCACTCTGGTTAATTGAAGTGCCAAACAAAGCCGAGGAAAGAAGACATTCCCCTGGTTTGTTGAACAGTCAAGCAAAGCCTGTGAAAGGCCGGGGGAAGTGGGACATTCCACCGGTTTGTTGAACTGACACGTGGAGCCTGAGTAAGGCCTTGGGAAGGAGACATTCCCCCCTTTTTAGTGGATCTACAACATTAACCTGAGAAAGAACAGGAAAAGGGATACATTGACTCTGTTGTATGGAACTGAAACTTTTCATACAAACCAAAACGCCCCATATTTTGGAACTGAATGGTGATCGGCCGTCCTGAAGAAGGGAGTAATTCTTCTGGACCCAGAAGACCACTTTAGTTTAGCTTTTTAGTGTAAGGGATAGAAGCAGGGTTCTGACACGGACGGTGAACCTTTGAGTTACAGACAATCTGCCACTTCCTTAGTATTTAGTTGAGGCAGGGAAACACCTCTTAGAGATAGGTTCATTAGGTTGTCTTCTTTCTTTTTGGTAATAATAAAAGTCTTTAGCCAAAAGAATGCCACCTGCGTGTCAGACTCCTCTTTCCACAATCTCACACTGGTCACACTAACTTCTGTCTACAATGTCTCCCTCGGAAGTAGTGCTTCATGCAAAGAGATAAGAATGATGTTCTCAATAATCCCCTATCATTGTAGGTCTTGGATCTCTGTGTACCAATATCAAAAAAGAACCCAGAACATCACTGCTATGAAATAAATGCCAGCCCCTTAACACAATAGCAACCATTTCCTGCTCCCCGTCCCTTATTAGGACAAACCAGCAGTAAAAAGACAATCTATTGGGCTGGTGTGCAGGAACAAGTGAAAATTCTCCTTTGCTGATCTTCAATGAATTCAATAATTTACTAAATTCTGATAATGAGATTACTCATTCGTACCTGAACCTTGGACACCAAATCCAAGAATGCTGGATATCCGTCTCTCTGAAGTTATAAAAGAATACAATGTGTATAAAATTGAATCCCAAAACTGTCAATAGTGAGGGCCACTTCGAAACAATTACACAAATAGCCAAGACTAAGATTGTCTTTGCGCGGATTGTGTGCGGAAAATGTCCTACCCCCTGACATTATTCTGCAACAGAAGGAGCATTTTGCCCCTATTCTACTCAAGATCATTAATGCATCATTCAGAGAAGGCACTGTTCCGGAAGAAATTAAAAAGGTTACAATCACACCCATAGTAAAGAAGGTAAGGCTAGATCAAAGGACCCAGGGAATCTACGACCCATAACTAACACTAATTTGATCCTGTAAATACTGGACAAATTGGCTACCCAGCAATTCCAGGCTCACGTGGAAACACAAGAATACCTATATCATCGGCAATCTGGTTTCAGAGCTGCTCATAGCATGGAATCAGCCATGTTGGACCTTCAAAATCATATGCTGGGCCTCATGGACAAAGGGAAAATGGGGAGTTTGATGTTATTAGACTTAAGTGCGGCTTTCGACCTGGTGGACCACGACCTGCTGGTCAAAGCACTCAGAGACAACGTAGGCTGTTTAGACCTGGCCTTGAAGTGGCTGGTTTCCCTTCTTACCAACCGTCAAGCAAGAGTCCACTGGGGCAATAACTTCTCAGACCCCACCCAAATTCTGTTTGGGCTACCACAGGGCGCGGGCCTCTCACCCATGCTTTTTAACTTATACATGCGAGCACTGTTTGACCTACTGACAGAATTGGAAGTGTTTTTCTGCAATTATGCAGATGATACGCAATTTATATTAGAGATAGAGGGATCACATCAGAAAGACAGCGAGAAATTAGGCGCAATATATAGCAAAATTGATGAATGGATGCAATCCAATTGGATGTGCTTAAATGACTCAAAAACGCAGCCGTCAATTGGAAAAATTGGGTGGGGAATATAAAACATTCCAGATTAAAAAAGCCATCATTACAGTCTCCAGTCAAGTAAAGACGCTGGGTATGATGATGAATTTCTCGGTTAATTCAGAGGCCCAGACGAATGTCTTACGTAAGAACACTGCCTATTATCTGCGATTAATGAGGGCCATCAGACCGTTCTTGAATGACAACAACATGGCTACCATTGCCAGGGCAGTAGTGTTGTCAAGGCTGGACTATGGCAATGCCCTTTTGATAGGGGGCTGCGCTAAAGACATACATACCTGCCAAGTCATACAAAATGACGCGGTCAGGATTGTAAAACAACTGGCTAGAAGAGACCATGTCAACACAGCGAAAGAATCTCTCCACTGGCTTAGAGTCAAAGACAGGATTGAATTTAAAGCCCTCACCTTGGTACATAAATGCCTTTTTGGCAAAGCGCCCCACTATCTAAAGAAAAATATAGAATTTTATACACCCAAGAGACATCTTCGCTCAGCTGGTAAGAATCTACTAGTCGAACAGAAACACATGCTCAAATCCGATATGGGCAGATCTTTCATAGTAAAGATCTGCCCATACCAGATTTGAGCCTATTTGGCGGTTCAGATATGGAATGCCCTTCCGATAACCCTGAGAAGCCAAGAAAATCACCTCCAATTTCGAAAACTCCTGAAAACCCACCTATTTAAATAGTCCTCTTGATACCCACCAGAGCCAGAGATCTGGATGTCCAATTTAGCCTGTACCTATTATGTGTCACAGCGCCCTGATGCCTGCGGGCTTACGGCACTATAGAAGCATATAAACATAAACATAAACATAAGGCACATAAGTTTGTAAAATGAGTATTTATAAATTATCATTGCCAATGGTGAGGCTTCAATACTGTCTTTTCCTCTTCCCTGATTTTATTTTGCCAGCTGAGCTTTGAGGTCTTCAATTGTTTCCAATTACTTTTTCCATGAAATAAAACCCGTCTAGATTAACATTTTCAGTTGCTGTATTCATTTTCATCATTTAAAAGTAACGTAAAAATGATAACGCTTAAAACAACCAATTCCCAAAGATTGATTACTGGCCAGTGGTGTAATTGCAGGTTGATTAGCGACTCCAATTGATCACACAATTAAGCAAGCATAGGAGGTGTACATTTAGCCATCTCTTTCAAAGGCAGTCTTGTCACTGTTTGCTCAGTTACTTTGAGGAATAGCCATAATTTTTTAATTTGACTTCATAAGAATGCAACATTCAAGTGTTGCTTGTCAAACAGAGAAATAGGTGGGTCTAATCAACAAAATGTAAAATACCCAACAGCAATGGTATGCTCTGGGAATATACTAGAGAGCAAAAGAAGACCAGCTTTTTGTCCACTTTCACTCACGCAAACCTTACAATGGGCGGGTTCACAACCACTGTTATGGAATCCTTTCATTATCGATATATCTACCAAATGATCCTTAGCCCTAGCAGTATATATGTACATAGTTTGTTCTTAAAAGTATGCTCATGTCCCCTTAAAATGAAACACTGTCAAAAACTGGAAATGCACTGGTATTCGACAATCTGAGAAATATCACTGATTGTGTCATGAACGTGTTCCTCACCAAAACACATACCTGATTTTCAAGAAGCTGTTTCTGAATCTGAAAAATGTCTGCCATCACTTTCTGGTTTGCTTGTGTGCCCTGGCTATCTACACTTGACTCCAGATACACTTCTTGCCAATGTTGATCACTGCATAAGCATTAGAAAATGACTAACTACAAAATAAGGTAAACAGCATTCACAGGATAACTAACATACTCCTAAGGTATTGACAACAAAGGTCAGCCACATAGTTTGCGATCACAAGTAAATGCAAAAACTCCCAAGAATAATATTGTCTTCCTGTTCTGTGTGGCAAGGCTGACGTATACATTTAAATTCATTACATTTCTGATATCAAATGGGACTTGGTGTTTATGGGAGGAGGGGGGTTTACATTGATGACTAATATAAAAAGGCCAGCCAATTAAAAAAAAACTGGGATTCTGCTTGTACTTTGGTGATAAGAAGTAGTAGAAATGTTTAACCATGCAAATGTAAAGAAAAATCATTGGGACATGTTCTTGAAAAATAATTTGAGCAACAAATAATTCAAAATGTTTGCTTTTTTGGCTTAATTATATTTGTTTAACTAATTACAAGAGCATCAAGAAGCCATACACATGCACATAAAAAGATTAAATCATACAGGCAGATTGGTGATGATAATGCAGTAGATTTATAGCAATCATAAATCGTGTAAAAAAGTGCAATGATGTGGATTACAAAACAAATTCCAGTAGTTAGGTAAACAATTAACAACCATACAGCATGTGATTTTGAGATATACATTTGCTTGTTTCTTATATTTGTACAATTTGCAAAGTACTAGCTGAACACCAGCTTTTAGTGCTAAATTGAATTCATCAAATGTCTTTGACATTTGATCATGTTCTGACATAATATGTGTTATTCTGCTCACATGGGCACCGTTATTTAAGGATTCTTGATTTATTGTGCTGCTTTCTTGGTTGTAGACCTTACACCTTCCTTTCCTCCTCTTTCTTCTCAATGTTAGGCTAGTTCTGGAGCGATTCCTTTTCCTACCCAACAAGAAAAAATTATATTACATTCTGTTTCATAATACCAACTCATCAAAAGGTGTCATTGCCATACTGCCTTTCTGTTACAAATAGATATGGCAAATTCTCCTCCGCAATGAAGGCTTGTTCAAGTATATGCCATGGAACAGGACCCTTTTCATATATATGTAAAAGACCTAACTTCAGCCCAGAATTACAAGCAAGTTTTTACACTGGTACGTCACAATAAAAAGCCCAATAGGTTAAAGAAAATAAGAAAAGAAAAGCACACATTAAACCCATGGTTCCAATTTGACAAAATAAACACTATGGGCAGTTATTTTATGTAAATGTTGGTAGCCATGAGATACGGGTTACAAAACCCACTGTCACATCCATGATCGAGTTTACAGAGCAGTAATTCAGTTATGACATCAATGTCCTGAAAACACAGACCAAAACTGTTTTCACAGCACACAATCAGTAGGCTTAACAATGTAATAGTCACATACTGCCATACGCTTCAGGCTCTCATATCCTCATGTGCCCTGTCACGCCACCTTTACAAAAGCTGACACAACATCAGTGCAACTCCACATTCTTGACATCACTACATGTCTTAACAAAGCAAAGCTTCTAATATTATTTACAACGGCAGTAGTAACATACTTCTAAAAAACAATTGTGGCCCCAAATCTACAAACTGAAACTGAAAATGTCAACCCTAAAACATGGAATCATATAAAATACATATGTACATTCCTAAGTGACAACAAAAGGTTGTCTCTTCATCATTGAAAATCAAAGCATATTGATCAATATTCCAGTTTCATCATTCTTCCACTTGATTGATGTCCAAGCATATATGTTTTAAGCTATATGGCAACCCATCTGGTCAGCCACATCATGAGGCCAATACATATAATGGATCATATTGTTATCAGAAGGTACACACATGTGAATTACTTCTTGGCTAGAGGTCAATCTAGAAGGGACTGACAAGCCATTGCAACAGTCCATTAGTAACATTGAATATCATAAATCATATAACAGAGTATTTCGTCACTGCTATAGGTAAGCCTGCATAGCCACTCCTTTTGCCCATGTATTGCTCAACATTTACCAGTGCACTTAAAAGAAATCTATCCATGTGACTTGAAACCATGGATAAATACTGAGCTTCTCTCAACTTGGACAACATGCCCATGCAGGCAGCATTTCTATCACCAGATTCTCTTGACCATGGATAAATATCAGCTAAACCAATATTTTCAGACGCAAGCGTAGCATTACATGCTCCAAAGCAGCATAACTAATGTTTAAATACCATTATGACATACCACCAGCCTAAACAAATTCATGCTGGTTTAAATGATTACAATTTAAGTTGAGCACAAGTCACTATTAAACAACTGGTGAACCATATGGGTCATTAAAACATTCATTCTCCATGCCACTGTTCCCTGTTCACCTTCAACTGAAACCCTCTTAAAAGCAAAGAATATACTGATTTAGGTAAATGCAATGTGAAAACATAAATACAATGTTCTTAGTTCCAATATAATGAAAAGTATACTACTTTTTACTCTATCTAATTCCTTCTGAAGAAGAAAACTGTTCCTCGTGTATGTGAGTTTATTATATATTTTCTGTACGAGTTGACGTTCTTCTCCATTTAAGAAATCACATTGTCAAAATATACTACACCAGGGCTTTAGCCCCTACAAAGGTAAACCCATAATGTCAATTCTATTAACAGTTGTCTAGGTACCACAGAATGCAACATTACATTTAATTAATGTGTGATGTTAAGCCATACCCCATATCAGTCTCCGAATTATCAGCTGAAACAACTGGATTGGATACACAAGCCATTACTGGACTTTCTGGGTGTAGGCCCCTCTCTTGATCAGCTGCAACGTTGCTTTGTTGGGCAGATACCACAGTACTTTGTGTAGTCAGTTGGTTATTTTCATCTTGCAAGCTCGACATGTCAGTCAGGGAACAGACATTTTGAAATAAATGTATTTGTTATAATACAGAAGTGTTTTTCCATAGTCAAAAGGCACATAAGTTCAAACCAGTTAGAGAAACAAATCAATTAATTTGGTCTTTTCCCATCTCATTCCTTAGTAATATTCATCTCACTTGCCTCCCTACAGCCAGCTATTACTGAAAACATTTTTCAGCATTCCATTTGCATGCATGGGTCATTTGAAGGAATGCTTTTTCGTCTGCAGCTACGAGGCCCACTCAGACAGTGCGCAACCCCCTCAAAAAATTGATTTATTTATCAGCATTTACATGTTCTGCCCACAACAACACTGAAGGTGTTTTTCAAGAGTAACTTTGAGCCGTTTTCAAACAACATGACTTCAATGCTGTTCACCGCCACAACCACTACTCATAGATCAGGCTGCATTACCATGATCTGTGGCATGACCTACTATAGTTCATGTGAGCAGATAGGCTGGCACACTAGTCATTAAATGTATATGTTTTGATTATCATGCAACTTCTTCCACATCTGCTGAACACATGAATGTTACTACCATCCAACTTCTGACACCGGTTTTGTTTTTAATACTGCATTCGTGCTTGTCATTGCCAACTTTGTCTTGTAATGTGCTATTATGTTTGATGTACTATGGTTCATGCTAACCCTCCATCACCTATATGGCTAACACTATTGATTATTGACATGTCCATGTGCTATTGTGTATGTTCATCTTTTAGACACTGCTCCATTCACCACAGAAGTGTTTGGTTTTAATGCCGCTGTCGGTTTGTGCTTTACTTTTACTTAGTCTTGAGGTATGTGGCAGCATTAATGTATTTTTTTTAAAATTACATTTGGTTATACGCCCAAACCCTGGGGTGTCACGGCGTAGGTTATAAGATTACTTGGAAGCTTAGTTATTACACGTTGAAATATTTGCAAGCATACACTGTTGTAACTTGAAAGCAGACACAGAAAGCTGCACGAACGAATGGTATTGCTTACATTCACTTGCTGTACACATGTTCTGCAATGAAAACTTGCAATATGTATGTTGAAAAATTAGATAACAGGTCTAATGCTTTTCTCGTGTTGGATAGAATATTAATGATGTGGCTGTCACATATATTGCTCACATTGGCACATGTGTGAATTCATTCTTGCCTCCTAATGGTTTTATTTTACTGCCACCATTATTTTAAATTGTTTTTGTTAAAGATTACTATTTCCTAAAGCTTTTCCTGCTAGATTCCTCCAGTTTCTAAACTCTGCAATAGGCATTTATCAATTTAATGTTGCTCAATGTATCGACTAAAGAGGGATGAGAGGCCGAGTGGGACCTATGGGAATTGAAATCTGTGACTGCAGGTTACACCCAGAGCTGAAGCAAGCACCTAACATGCTAAGAGTTTTTTTTACCACCTATTCCATCAGTGAGTTGTATTCTGCCACGGACCTCCTCATAATCTATAATTCGCTAGTCTAGGTGGGCATTCTTCCACCTACTGATCTTGGCCGCTGTTTAATTTGTGTGGGACTTTGCATTATAAAGAGATTATATGGGGAATGCTTGCATACAGATTCAAATTTCAAGTTAGTATTTTGTCCTTGTCATTTGTGCTAAATCGGTATGTTAGATTGACTTTGGTGCTCAATGGGAATAACCATCACTTGACATGCACACAGAAATGCGTTGACAGAATTAAAAGTACTTGTCACAAATTGGTAGCATCTTCAAGAGTATTAATTGGCTTAAGAAAACAACTGATATCCTAAACAGTGAACACATCTATGCCATTCTAGTTTGCTTTCAACATACCTCAAAATTAACATAACCACCTATTTATTGAACAGCGATTACAATATGGTTTTCTTCATATGTGAAGCGAAACAAACCTTTCATCAAAAATTGCAGCTACAATATCAGATTCGTAGCTCCAAGAGTCCTTTGTAGAAAATAAAAAGGACGTTAGCAGCTGATATATCGAAACTAATTGCAAGAAATTATATCATAAAATACTGAATTCATGATTTCAAGGGATGTTATTGCAAATATGAAATTATCACATCAAAACAGCAGTAAATATGCATTGTTTGAATTTAACATGGTTTAACTCTTTGGTGCAGATCCACTAGAGGCTGGATTTCAAAAGCTGTGAGCTGCACCCAGCACGGAGCTTAGCATACTTTGTACATGCACTAAAACCAGTGCAGTTCCAAATGTTTGTTGCATGCACAGATGTTCCTTCAGTGCAATGGAGAGTGTCAAATGACCCTCTAGTTTATGCCTATGTCGTGATGCCCATTGAAAAGTGAAATGAATTTCAAAGGAGCAGATTGTTGTATATTAACTAATATAATACTACTCAAGTTGTGCACGTCAGACTAACAAAAGTCAGAGGGCCTCATTAGGACCCAGGCGGTAAGGGGTTTACGGCGGCGTAAACAGCACCGACCCTTACCGCCTGATTCCGAGGTCCCTTAGCGCCATGGAGGATTTAACACCTGCTTTTACCAGGTGTTAAAATCCATGGCGCTAAGGGACCATGTTGTTAATTACGCCACCATAATTTACGGTGGCGTAATTAACGCCTTCCCCACTCCCATTATCCCCTATGGGGCAAAAATGGGAATGGGGAAGGGTAAATGGGGATTGGGGACTTACCGCCCCGCCAACCTCGGAATGGGGCGGTAAGTCCGCCAACCACCATGGCGTAAACATAGTTTACGCCATGGTGGTAAATGTACGACCCAGGCGGTAACTTACCGCCTGGGTCGTAATGAGGCCCAGAGTCTGTCCAATGAGGCTACCGGCTGAGCACAGATCTGTTAATGCACAGTGGATTGAGATGTCTTACAGAACTTCTAAGTCAGTTTAGAACATTAGAAAAAGTCTTCTTTATTGACAAGACCTTGTTTTACATTTTGCAATGTGCTCAGACAACCACAAGACTACTTCAGAATGCAAGAGTATGTAAAGGAGGACTGGTGAAAGTTGGAGGATGCCTAATGCACCATAAGGAAAACAACCACGTGTCTTTAGGAATTAGCAGAACAACCATCACTCTGCCTTAGAGATGAAGCAGGAGTTTCAGTGGGAGAAGATGGGCATTCAGGGTTCTACCACCAAAACACTTGTATGTGAAATAGCTGGTGACAAGTGGGTTTCGGGAGGCTGACATTAGGAATCTGATTGGCTGTCCTACCAGGACTCTAAATGACCATAAAGGCTTCAAGCACCATGTTGTAATGAGGATATGATGGCCTCACTCCTTGCCGTCAATAAGTACAATAAACATACATCAAGAGAATGGCAATTAGATCCACAACCCTGATTCAGACATTGAAATAATATAACCTTTGTTTCACTTGTGTCTCAATGTGTCCTAAAGTGCCCAAATAGCCAGCCCTGCTGATTAAATTATACCCTAAATGGCTGAAGAATGATAATGATTTGTCATACATAGAACATATTTACATACATCATCGTCTGCCCAACCAAAAGTTGGTACACATTTATCGACCTCAGAAGGATGAAAGGCTGAGTTGGCCTTGCTGGGAATCAAACCTGTGACCCGGTAAGCTATCTTGCTGGCACCAAGAGTGGGACACTAATTTTGCTTGGCCTTGAGGGTTTTAACTCTGGTTTTCCAAAATGGCTTGGCTTGCTCATACATGAAGTCAGAAAAATATACATGAGCAGGAGAACAGTGACGTTCAATAGATCTACATGGTGTTGGGGTTTGGGAGAGGAGCAGGGCGTGATGTTGTCCACAGAGTCCAAAATATAGCTGGTTTTGGTGTTGAAAACGTACAACTACAACTATTAGACATGTGTGCAATACCATCAGTACATTACATCGTGCGCGGAAAATGTCCTACCCCCTGACATTATTCTGCAACAGAAGGAGCATTTTGCCCCTATACTACTCAAGATCATTAATGCATCATTCAGAGAAGGCACCGTTGTGGAAGAAATTAAAAAGGTGACAATCACACCCATAGTAAAGAAGGTAAGGCTAGATCCAAAGGACCCAGGGAATCTACGACCCATAACTAACACTAATTTGATCCTGAAAATACTGGACAAATTGGCTACCCAGCAATTACAGGCTCACGTGGAAACACAAGAATCCTTACATCATCGGCAATCTGGTTTCAGAGCTGCTCATAGCATGGAATCAGCCATGTTGGACCTTCAAAATCATATGCTGGGCCTCATGGACAAAGGGAAAATGGGGATTTTGATGTTATTAGACTTAAGTGCGGCTTTCGACCTGGTGGACCACGACCTGCTCGTCAAAGCACTCAGAGACAACGTAGGCTGTTCGGAACTGGCCTTGAAGTGGCTGGTTTCCTTTCTTACCAACCGTCAAGCAAGAGTCCACTGGGGCGATAACTTCTCAGACCCCACCCAAATTCTGTTTGGGGTACCACAGGGCGCGGGCCTCTCACCCATGCTTTTTAACTTATACATGCGAGCACTGTTTGACCTACTGACAGAATTGTAAGTCTTTTTCTGCAATTATGCAGATGATACACAACTTATATTAGAGCTACAGAAAGACAGTGACATCACGCCCTGCTCCTCTCCCAAACCCCAACACCATGTAGATCTATTGAACGTCACTGTTCTCCGGCTCATGTATATTTTTCTGACTTAATGTATGAGCAAGCCAAGCCATTTTGGAAAACCAGAGTTAAAACCCTCAAGGCCAAGCAAAATTAGTTTTCCACTCTTGGTGCAACGGGAACCAACTCCTTCAATCTGCAGAATATCTTCACAAGCAGAGCAATTGGCTATACCCAGTCATGCTGATTCTTCACAAATGCAGGCTATGCCACCCCAATCTCGTGTCCCTCCAATTGTATTGGGTTCACTTGAAGGAATACAACTTTAGTCATTCTTGAAAGGTGTTCAAATATCTGTTTAAATATTACAGACACAAGACTTCATGCCATGCAAATATTGAAAAATAGTGAATGCTGTCATTTAAAAACAATGGATTTACACAAGTGAATGTGGGCTTCTATAAACCACTTGCAGTGTGGTTTTCGGTTTGTTTTGAAGCACATCATGACATATTTCTTTGCACTTTATTTTATCAAATTCAATATCATGATCTGTGTTTGTTTTCATTGCATTTTTTGTGTTTAGCGATGATGAAGGTATTCACATTAAAGGATATGTCTTTTTCATCCAACAGAATCTTCTGCACTGGGGCTATACATGCTACACCGATTGTGTGAACATGCCAATGTGGGATACAGATGAGGAGTATGCCAATATTATTTTGTTTTTTACTACATTAACAGAATGGATAATCAGCTTTCTCTCTGAATTTTGCAATTGCATATTTGTAGGGACTAAAATAAATGTGTCTGTGAAAAAGCCCTTCTGTATATTTGTTCAAGCTTAACTAACTGTAATTATGTAGGATTCAACACAATCTTGGCTCGGAAAAAAGTGAAGTCTCTTAAATCTTTCCGGCGAGACCTACTCTGATACATTATCCGCACGTCAGATATGTTATTAGCACCTGAGGGTGAGCTGTCAGCCAATTCTGGAAAAACATAATTTACCAGCCAGCAAAGCCCACATTCCAAGCCAACTCTGTGGCTCAGCCCTCTTCCCCAGGTTCTGTTCCCCAGCTTCTCAATTAATGAACCGTGAACATTTATTCTAGTTTCCTGACAATAAAAAGACCTCTGAGACCACTTGCTGGTGAATTGCATTTTTCATTCAATTGCAATCTTGATAATAGGCAGTATATTACAATCTAGGGTGCTAAACGTTCTTTTGCTAATATTTGACAATATTCACTTTCACTAAAATGTTAACTAAAAATCGAACTGATACAGGTTTATAGAAGTGAGGGATTGGTTACAATCTATTCTGTGTTCTTGCAGGAGGGCAACAGTGATGCTTCCTGTTTGCAAATGGACTGTATATATTGTCAACCTATGGTAGACAGAGCTGTTGGAGTACTTAGAAATGTTAATGCATGCTTTTTTGTACTTACACAAATTGCATGCATATTGTGTTGTGATGATTAGTGCAACACATTTCCATTTTTGTGAATTTAATGTATGTGATTTACCTTTTTAAATGTAACATTTATTGACCTTTTTTACCTATTCTTCAATTCAGTCACATTTTAAATTTTAGCATATAGCGCTAACTCCGTTGGTGATGGTGCACTATATAAATACCTTTAACATTAACATTAACATTAACATATATGATACCGATGGGTTATTCACCATGTCATTTCTTTTTTACATCCCTTTGGGGAAGAACAATTGTACATTAAAATCTCAATTACATGAATATGTGAGGGGGGCAAACCCAGATGCATCCATTGAAGAAACAAATGGTAATATGTGTGTTAACTATGATGTAAGCTACACAAATTGATAAAAATAAAGAGGAAGAAATGTTCCTCCTGGCAGTAAATTGTCTATTAGGGGCCTGTTAGGTTTGTACTTCGGTGTTAAAGGGTCTGATCTGCGCAATATTCTTTATTTGTACTGCAAATGCAAAACAAAGGTGTAAATGCATCCATGTTCACCTACAAGCCTTTTTTTCTGAACTACACAAGGGTGATTGAGTAAAGGCTGCCTACCAGGCACAATTTATAATGGATTCTTATGTGATCTGGCTGATTTTTGATGGTGTAAAAAGAAATCAGATACCCCTTTGGAATCCATTGATTTCACGCCAGCATGAAAATGTCATGCTGGCATAGAACAATGTGGATTTTGGAGGTAGGTGGGAAAAGGGAGGCCGAAATGTCACTTCCATTCCCTACTTTCACAAAACCCCCAAATGCCCTGAAGCAGGCATTAAGACAAGTGTAATACCTTTATGCCTCTCTATAGCACCTTCATTAATTCGCACAGCAGAAAATGAGCTCCAGAGTGCAACATCCCTTTATTGAAGTGAGCACTCCCACTTCGACATATAAGGAAGAAAAACATCATTATTAAAAGCATGGTGGTTTAAAGATTATGAAGGTTGTTGCATATTTAATACTTTAATATTTTCTTGGTCAGTTCGCAAAGTTAAATGTGCTTGACCAAATTAGATTAATGGGCTCATCTGATAATAGTTCCGACAAACGATAAACTTGGGTTTCGTTTAAAGTGAAGTTTGCCTTCAAGTTCAAATGCTTCCATGTGTTCCACAAGTACAAGTTAGCAACCTATTGTAGAGGTTGAGCCATGATTTCGAAAGCTAGCACCAAAATGGAACTTCATTTTTCAAAAGATAAAAGAACACCCTTTAGTGAAGTCCGAGTCCTGCAGACCACAGACTTACTCTGGTACTCTCAGGAGTAGAGTGTACTGTAGCAGGCAACCAGTGTGCTGTCCCTTCCCTCTCGGGGGAGTGTTTATTCAATGCAGCCTAGGTGATATAAGCAGAGTGACAGAGCAAAAGTGGACGAGAGCAGCTGGTACCAAGGAAAAAGCCAGAGAGTCAGGAGGTAGGATGCCATGCCGCATGCCCTAGACTTAGGGTCCCCAGCTTCTCTCCTGCTAGTGCCCCCATATGTATGTGTTGATACATGGATCAACTGCATCTGGGTTGTCTCCCAAGAGGGATATCTGTGTGCTACCAACTGTTAAGCACCTGGAGGGTCATCTGACCTCCTCATAACCTTTATGACCAGACCATAACACAAAATAGAAGGGACTCTAGATCTGGAAAGTTAAAGTCACACTCCCAAGACCACAATTGACAGGATGATCTCCCTCCTCAAAAAATGAGGTGTCAGTGTCTCTTCAAATATCTTTAGAAATTATTGTTCCTGGTTGCCCCTCATATATCCTTTCTCCGAGGTTGCTGGGATAACCTGGATTACCTTAGCTGTCTCAATCACCAACTAGTCTGCCCTATAGTTGACTATATTTCCCTGGCTCAATCTTCCTACCCTAACTAGGGGATAGACTGTATCTCACTGTAGGGGTCTAAAAGACTTTAGGACCTTGTCACCTCCTCAGCCCTCCTGTTCATACTTGCACTTAGAGCAGAAAAATTACAAGTAGAGGAACAGAGAACAGGGAAATATGGACTGAAGAAGTGAAGGAACAGAAGATAAAAGATGTGGGATACTTCACAAAATCACCCATACACCTTTGTGTGTAAATATATTAAATTCAGTATTTGAGAATCATCTTATAATGATCAGAGATAAAATATGCATTATTCATTTAAAGAGGGTGGTTATTATTTTGTGTATTCTGGTGTGGGGTACATGGCAAGATGAGGTATCAATGTGTAGTGTTAATATTCAGTCCGATCTAGGAAGGTAGACAATATGAATGTAACCCCAGTAATGAAGATTGCTTAATTCCTGCAACCTGTCCAATGTTTAGTTTCACAGGGAGCTTCACTTACATACATGAAAAGAGCCAACCATGGTTGAACTAGTACTTAGGTTGAATTGTGCTTAAAAGTCCACAAGGAAGTGTCATGTTAATGAAGGGCTGGTAAAATGATAGTCCACCAGTAAGAAATAGTTTTAAGCAAACAATGGCATTTAGAATGCAACACTGAAATTCTACTCTTCTTAGTTCGACTTTTTGCAATTAAGCGTTAAGTCCCTGTTCCACCAGCTGTACAAGATGGTAACGGCCCGGGCCCCGACTTAAAGGCTTGAATGTAGCAAGGGCGTTTCATGAGGGCTGCAGAGGGTTACCAGCCAGTACAGCTCTTGGAACGGGGACTTAACACTGTTAGCACCTGTTCACAGGATGTGGAGGGGCTAAGTGGAAAAGCTTTCCATCCAGTGAATGGGCTGCCTCACAGCTTCCTGTTCATTGAATCAAAATACTTTCCCAAGATGGCTGCCATGAAGCAGGGAGACAGGGCTCTGTATGAAGCCCCTGTTCCACTTCTATGGTGGGCACAACAGAGTGGAAGCAGCTTCAGAGGCAGGTCCCGCCATTGCTGCAATCAAGTGAGTGGGGATGAGAGATATTCAAATATAAGGGAAGGGAGGGTGGGAGTAAGATGGCGGGCGGAGGAAGCAGCCCTCTGGCAGCACGGAATGGGGGATTGGATCACTACCGCGTTCCGTGCATCCTGTTTGGTTGGCTCCCCCAGCAGGGTGCTAAAATGCAACATAAGAAGAAGTGTTTAAAGCATACAAATTCAAAAATGTATACCCCTAAATCATGCATTCTTTTGTTACAGGTTCAGCAAAAACCTATTTGCGCAACCTGTGATGACAGAAAAAAGATCCCGGCACTGGGGAGCAGAAGAAGTTGGAGGCCAGAAGAAGAAAAAGTACACGAGATGTAAGGTGCTTTTATAATAGAAACCACATGATGTAAAGCAGCAACTATCGGGTTATGGCAGAGAAAACAAATGTTTTATTGTTCTAAAAGGTAGGGTGTGCTATCCTGTGCACTACAAAAACAGAAAGTGGTAGTGTAGCTACCTCATGAAGATCATCCTTGCAAGTGTGGCACATACAAGCATACTGTACAACTCTCTGTTGCAGAGGCGGTGTATTAATAGCTACCAGCATGTCGATGGGTCATCTTCTCCCGTAATGCATAATAAACTAAATCCATACACACCATAGCCTAAGGAACAACCAACAAAGGGTATTATCTAGGACTTCAACTGGAAAACAAGTGCACACTCCAACTAAGGAAACTCACTGCTTACACTGAGGTCACTTTTTAAATCAATAAAATACTGTGCAATATGAGTTTCTCGTTGAATGAGCAGACCTATATTTCTCTGCTTGCGATTGCATGTATCCCATCCCGATAGCGAATTTGCCTGAGACCAAAGATGCAACTTACAAAAGGGACACAAATACTCTATTTACACCATAGGGAAATTCTACATGAAGAAAAACCCGAGCCAGCCATTGCTTCTCTGAAATGTATGACTACTGTACTAGAGCTCACTGTGGCTATGGCCATGCCGACTGTGAGCAGGTTTGGTGTATCTTGTACTTAACCCAACTGCAGACTTCATGTATCAATTTGCATTGTGTTTGCGTAGGGACCACAATTACTTGGCTACAGTGCTTAAAAGACTCAAGGAAGGGGCAAAACTACACTAACATTAAAACTTAGCCTAAGAGCGTCAAAGTACCTTCCATTGCTGAATCTTAGAATCTTAGACCCAGATACATTGCATTTTCAGTGTACACACCATGTGTAAATGTGATTTAATCAGTTAATCCTTGTCTCTCTGCAGAAATGTAAACGGCAGATTGAAGTTGTTGATGTGACCACACTGCCAGTAGAAGAGAAGGCAATGATAACTCAGCATTCCTGATGCTACCAACAGAGGTTACCCAGAGTACAGAGGAATTTGGGGAGGGAGAGGATCCATTCAGGGATGCAGAGAAAATCCATGTGAAATCGATTGAGTGATTGATATTTTATTTCTATCACGCTCTTACACAAGTGTTTCAGAGCGCAACAAGGCAAGGGAGGGGAACAGGGGAGAACAAAACAGCGATCTTACTAGGCCCAGTGACATTGAGAACGCACAAGTGCATGGGAGAGGGGGGAGGGGAAAAATGCATGGAAGGGGGGGAGAGGTGGAAAGTGCGAAGCAGAGGAGAAACAGATAAATAACAATAAATAAATAATAAAAGCGGCAAACAGTGGTAATGCAGCCAGCAATTTGCAAGTGCTAGGTTTAAGGCAGCAGACAGGGTAGGTCCGATAAGTGCAGGAAGAAAAAGGGGGGGCTGTATGGGTACAGATACAGACCCCAGTGCAAGGGGTGGCCTGAAGGCAGTGCGGGAGACTGACAGGATGAGCAGGTACCTGGGCCCAAAAGACAGAGGGTGGCCAGGTGCACGGTGCCAAGAGAGAACAGATCAGCAGGGGAGAGGGGGAGCGAAGGCAGAATAAAAGAGGTAGGTCTTGAGGTGCTTCCGGAACCGGAGATGGTTCTCCTCAAGTTTTAGAGTGGCAGGGAGGCTGTTCCAGAGGGAGGCCCCAGCCGAAGACAGAGATCTACCTCCAGCTCGTTTCTTAGAAAAACTACTGACCATGAGTGAGTTGGAGGTAGAGGAGCGAAGAGCTCGAGAGGGGAGGTATTTGCGGAGGGATAGCTGAAGGTATTTTGAACCCAGGCCCCAGAAAGCCTTGTGGACAATCCAGAGGGTTTTGAATTTAATCCTTGCATCCACTAGGAGCCAGTGAAGAGATTTCAGAGCTGGAGAGATACGATCCCAGGGCTTGAGGCCAAGGACAAGTCTCACAGTCCTGTTCTGGATTAGTTGCAGAGGGAGGAGAGTAGAGGCAGGTAGATTTAGAAAGAGGCTGTTATAATAGTCCAAGCTAGAGAGAACCAGAGCTTGAGATACCATGAGCTTCCGGGGGAAGGAGAGGAAAGGCAGAGTACCTCTGAGGAGGTGGAGTCAGAAATTTGACTTTTTAGAGACCTCAGAGATGTGGGCAGAGAAGGAAAGGGTGGAGTCAAAGATGACCCCGAGGTTCTTAGCCTCTCAGGTGGGGGTAGGAGGAGGGCCAAGGGAGGCTGGCCAGAGAGTGAGGGGAAAGGATGGTGAAGGTGTGCCGATGAGGATCAAAAAATCAAAGTGGGAATCTCACTTGCTCAAGAATGCTAAAACAAAATGTGACATTTCACATGGGCGGCATTTGAAAAGTCGTTGGAGCTATGTACATCGATAAACTGGCTCCAATTCCACAAGGCCGAAACCGGATGTAGGTCAGGAGTTCCAATCGATGCTGGATGATACTTTCCATTGACGTAGCAATATTAAAACTGGGAGTATTTTAAAAGCTTCTGTCTATACTCCTCTGGAAGAGAAAATCTCATGTACCCCTTTGGGAAATATAGTCATGCAAATGTTAAGATGTAGTTGGTACTTTACATTGGCGTTTGAAACTGTCCCATGTTATACAATAAAATATTTACAATTCATTTTTCCTTTCATTTCTTGCTTGCATGCATTGGTTTCACTATATGAGGTTACGCACACATGACTATGGCCGTATTTGTCTGTTCCCAATGGATTTTTGCACTTCAATCAGGTGGGGACATATGGTGGCACATTGAAAATTTCAAAATAAATAAATTTGTGCTTTACTGATTGTACACCTGTTTACATAAAGCAAGCAATATTTCACTTCAGTCAGGCCAGAAAACAGAGATGAAATGAACAGAAATGTAAACAATTACTGTCAAGACCAGCGACTGCAAATGCAATCCCAGAAGTCATGTTTGCTGGGACCCAATGAACATGTAGGTGTCAGTGGTGGGCCTTAAACTTGGATGTGTATGGATTGGAAGGCAGTGGTTCCATTGCACATACAGCCAGTTGTACCTCTTGCACACATTTAAAAAAAAGTTAGCATGCGCTCCTCTCCAGAAGGAACATGGCATGATAACCTGTTCTGAGGTGAGAGTTTGCAGCACACGCTTTTTGCTCACTGTACCTTTCACAGATGGGAAATATCCATTTGCATATCAGTTTTTGTCCCGCCCAAATGGGCAGTCCAGCACCGAAATGCTATGGCAATTCCTCTCATAACAAGAGTACCAACAGCAACCCCTTACACATGTTTCAGCCTTGTTGGGCCTCATCAGTGAGTTGAAGCTGCGCCTCTCTGAGCACAGTGAGCAGGGAGTCCACGTCTGGTTGCCCCCAGGTTACCCAGGGTGACCAACCCCAAGTTCTTGTACACCTCTCTTGGGAATCATGCATGTACATGCAGTCAAAGCCAGATGGAGAATACACAGTGCTCATTATGCCTCATGTTTTGCAGCTGCAACTTTTGTGAATCTGGGACACTGCTATCAAAGGTTTGCACATTTCAAATACTGTAACAAGAGAACACCTTTAGTTTGCAAAGGTTTACACATTTTTTTTGTGAACTGAAAGTTTACTGCTTTGAAGCATATTTGCATACATACTGTGTGCAATGGTTCGCAAATCGCAAATAAGTTGTAAACTAAAGGTTCACTATGTTTTGCAATTTTAAGTATGCAATCAGTTTGCTATGGTTCCCAAAATTGTGTTTGGTAAACAGAACGTTTACTGGATTTTACCATTGTAGCGTACAAAAAGTTTGCATGGTACTTCTATGTTGTAAACCATGGTGTACCTAATGTTTACAAAATTCTAGAACTTGAGGTCCAAATGGACTTGCATAACTACATGGTTTACGCACATGTAAACCAAATGTAAACACAAGGTTTACAAAACAGTTTAAAATGTGTGTAAACCTATAGTCTGCACTAAATTAGTAAACCATGATTTTCATGCAGTGGTATATATCCACTTTTTACCTGTCGAGTTGCAGATAGCCATTAAGATCCTTTTCTTTGTTGGTCATGCATACTGGGCTGGAGGCAGTGGCAGCTGGTGATTTTTTTAATTAGAGGGGTGTAAATGTTTGCCTAGGATATGAGTTAGCGTCTTAGCATAGTGGGAGAGCCAGATACCAGCCAAGAATGTGATTCTGGGGGAGGAAGGTTCCTTTTCTCCGCAAGCATATTTTTAAAATAAAGGGTCTAAATGATGCATTTTGCATCACTTGCTGTGAAAGATTCGGTGAAAAGCCACGCAGTTTGAAATCGGTTTAGAGTGCTAGCACATGAAAACAAAATGCAATAGACATAAGTCACCAACGGTGCAGAGGAGCATTTTCCAATGCCTTTTTTATGATGCCTATGACAACAGCATGTGCCAGTATGAAAAATATGTTCATGTTGGTTGTGTGCATAAATGTCCATGAAGGTGGCACCTATATATGCAAGTAATACCATAGAAGAACTTGGTGCTTTTGTCTTTGCCAGTAAAACATGCCAAGCCACAATACGAAAATATACCCAGACTGGCTGCACCAATTTAGGCCAGTATAGCAATCTAATAACATTAATCTTGTTTGCTTTACCGTTGAGGACCAATGAAAATTGACATGCCACAGCCAGGAAACATGTCCAGAATGGCTGCGGCATTGTGGACCAGTCTAGCCACATAATAACAGTTACCATGTTTCTTTGTGCCCACTAAGAAATGCCATCCCACAGTAAAAATAGATGGCCGGCTGACCCACCATTATAGGCCAGTCTAGCCACCTATGTTTGCTTTACCCTTGATGCCCAATAGAAAATGCCTTGCTGACAGCATTACCATAAACTTAGAGGCCTGCTCTTCCTTCACAATAGCAGACACACAAACTCATTCAGCGCATACAATCTCATTCACGTGCATGCGTACAACATACACTCTCTCATTCACCCACGCATTCATACAGCTTTCAGATAACTCGTTGCATGCACGCATACATATAAACAAACACAGAAATACACACATGGACACATTCATACATTCACACTCAGAAAACCCCCCCTTGCATGCACGCATACATGCTAACACAGTACACATTCCCATTAACAATTCACTTACCTACTTGCACCCTCAGCACACTGCCACTACTGTTGGCACACACGAGACAAAACCGGATAGTCTGACTCTCTCCACAGAGCATGCTGAATGACAGCAGAGGACTCCTCACAGTCAGCACATACATTATTTCTTTTTTTAAACTTTTTTATTGTCATTTCCAATGCCAACATAACATAAAACAACCATTAACCACAAACATCACACAACTACTGGCACATTCAGGTTGGAGTCTGCACCACTTCTTATAATTTCTCGATATCTCTGCAAGGCCTCTTTCTCCTCTGACTACCATATTCGTTTGCTGGCCTATATGCCCAGCCAGGGTGCAGCCCTGTCAATGAATATTACTCTTATCTCGTTTCTCCCCTTGTTTGCTGAGGAGCTCTCTACTGCTGCTGTTGAATTAGCCATCCACCGGGTCCCTTTCATCTATGCTGTCTCCTTCTTAAAATCCAAACAGGCCTTGCAAAAGGGTGTTCCATGCTAGTACCTTGGCCCCACTCTCGCCCTCTCCCCTCTGCATTGCCCTTGTCCACACGGATGTCTCGTTTACCGTCCATTTCTTCATGTCCGCTCACCAAATCTCTATTGACGGCCCTGTGCTTGTGTTCCATGCCATTGCTATGCGGCGCTTCGCCATTGCGCTCATCAGGTCTTTCATTTTCGCCAAGTGTGTCCTCTGTTTACCTCCTTTCGGGAACAGGCCCAGCAGATAAGACTCCGGTGACCATGCCTGCATTTGAATCCCCCCTCATCGCCCTTTCCCTGACAGAGACCCAGAAGTTCGTTATCACCGGGCAGGACCAGAACATATGCAGCATATCAGCCGATTCCACAGCACAGCGTAGGCAGCACCGGGCCTGCTTGCTTCCTATGGACGATATTCTTTTAGGTGTGAGGTATGCCCTGTGTATGAGATAGAGCTGCATTTGTCTGAATCTTGCGTTCCTGTAGACCTTCTTTGTGTATCGGAGGGTTCGGCTCCATTCCTCATCCGTGAAAATTCTCTGGAGCTCTTCCTACCATCTGACACGTGCTTGTTGCTCTTTGGTATTGTTAACACCTAGCAGCTGTTCATGGAGTCTGGACACTGTGTGTCCCCCCTCCGAGTTATCATACCATGCATCCAGTGCCTCGCCTACATCCTCTCCCTCTGGCAAGATCTCCCATCGCTTCCTAATCGTTCAGACCATATTATTGTACAGTATGAATTGGCCGTTATGAATGTCTTGCTCTTCCATCAGGGTCTGGAAGTCCACCAAATGTCCTTCTTGCAACAAGTCCCCAATCTGGGCATACCCTTTATCTTCCCACTGTGTTCGGTATACACTATTAGCACAATAATGAGAGGCGGCAGGACCAAACTTCTTATGCCCTGTCGGCCTCTCATTATTGGGGTCTAAGTATTTTACAGAGCCCAAAGGCAGGCAGCACAGTCCCCTGTGCAAATAAATCACCCACTTGTACTGTGTTGCTTGGCACTATGGTTTGCACAGTGATATATGTACATAACATTTACATCTCTCAACCAAAGTAATGGGGCGGCACCCTCCTCCTCACCATAATAAAGGAGTTACCAATGGTTGAAGGTCCAGGCTATATCAGACAGAAAGTCACAAAATATTGCTCTTCCAGAGGCAAGATCTGAAAATTCCTTCTCACCGGAACGTCTAAGAAGAAATAAATCTGGTGGCTGATGCTTGCGTTATGTAGGTGTTCCATTATAACTAGTGTACAGGCCAGTGTACATGGGCCAAGGTGCAGGGTTTAATTAACACAGTAGGACCACTATGGATCCTAAGCCTACAGCTCCCTCTAGGGGTGACAACAGGCGTAGCTATGCAAATTGGACCACTGTGTATCCTAAGGCAACAGCTCCCTCTAGCGGAGCATTCTGTGCGTTGGGCAACTTCTACTGTGCATGATGGCATCAGACAAACATACATCTGGCCTTTTATTATATAGTAAGATATTCCGACTACCTTGTGGTATATGGACAACTACCTGCTTTTTAGGAAGCGTCTGAAGACGCACCTGTTCAGTTCTGCCTAGGACAGTGTGCGAAACATCAGCCTAGTCCATTCCTTGCTGTATTGCAGCAGAAGTTACCTTGCACATGGAGCTCTTCAGATTGAGATGCCGGCATGCATTTGTGGACTGTCGTTTGTATGGATGTAGTACTTATGATCTCACATTAGGGGTGTTGCTAGGTCTGGAAATGATCTGGGGCTACGCTAATGTCAGGACTGTCGGTACTCGGGGATAGCTAGCCCTTTGCTTGTAGCCCACGAGCTTCCAGCCGGGACTACAACCAAAAGACCCAGGGCTATAGCCAGCCAGCCCGCCCCTGGCGACGCCTTTGTGTAACATTTTGCTCAGGATCATTATCTTAGTACCTTGACGTTTATGACAATTACACTGGCGTCTCCTGAGGCAGGTATCATGGAGAGCTCCTTAGGCCTCTTTACATACATTAGTAGAAGGGGTACTTCGTTTTCAGGCCTTTGTGATATCTGGTTTTAAGGAAAATGATGTGTGTGTGTGCGCGCATTTGTGTGCATTTGGAAACATGTGTTAATCCTACTGTATGCACAGGGAATTGTGCTCATTGGTTTATTTCCATGATAATGACCATAGTCTTCCATGTGTTAACATTCTCCCTGGAGGTTGCCCTTATGAGACGCCACACACTGTAGCTTTGAAAGCATCCCTGAGAGCAACAAAGGAAGAATCATATTCATCAGAATCAGTAACACAATTGAATATAACAGGGCTGACTGCGTCCATGATGTATAATAAAATAATCAGATGCCTGTAGAAGCACAGTCATTACTGACCACCTGGCAAAGGTGTCACAAGCAAAGGGATGGCTGGATATCATAATAGGCCCAGTCACAACTGCAATAACCTATGTACTGGGGACATTACGAGTTTGTTTGTAAGTGGAGCAGCATACTGCTTTCAAGGAGTTGAAAGTTCAAAGGTCACAGAAGGCATATATACAGGGATCAAGGTTACACATTCTGGTTGAGCATCAAAATGCCATCATTCACTCAAGGAGAGCCTGGATGAAGGAGAGCTAAAGTCCCCCACGCCCCCAGTGCCAGGCAGTGCTCCACCGGCCCCACCTAAAGGACTAATTCAAACAACGTTTTGCTGAAGCCTGGTATGTGCATGTGTGTAGGTGTTCGTGTGTGTGTCACAAGGACTAAAGCTACATTTAATAAACGCAATCACTGACTGAATGAGTTCCTCTCGTCGTTGTTATCTGACCGACTCTCCCAGAGCTGTGCTCCCAGGGATTTGATGATGGCATCCAAATACAAAATTCAAATTTATATTATATCAAAAATGTTAACGTAAATCCCAAATTTACCCTTCAAATTTAAGATTTAAATTTAAATCCAAAATGTACAAAAGTGGGCAAGCCCCTCTACTGAGAATGAACATTGTCCAAATAACCCTTTCAATGGAATGTCGGCAGTGTCTGCAACCACGTTTTAGCTCACTGAACCCTTCCAAATAGCCATTTGCATATCAGTCTGGTCCTGCACACAAGGGAATTCCAGCATCAAAATGCTGGGCAATTCTCTTCTGAACAGCAATGCCAGACACTTGTTTTTGGCCTTGTTGGGGTTTATCAGTGAGATGTAGCTGAGCCTCCCTAAAGCACAGTGGGCAAGGGATCCATGTCTGGATTACCCTTAGTGACATATGGTAAAACCCCAAGTATTACAACATTTATAAAAGTGTGGGAACCCCTCTACCAAGAACAAACATGGTTCAAATAACCAGTTCTATGGGATATATCTGTGAGGGATTTAACCATCCGCATGGGAAGAGTTTTTTGTTTATTTAAAAGAATGAATGATGGGAGATCAACCTCCAAAAATATGTGGGGCCATTCCTGCACATATTTTCCATGCTCATCACAAAGCGGAAAAGTAGTAATGTACTCTGGGAGGACACTGCTTACCAGCGCTGCCCTTCCCTGTCATGTGTAGCGGATAACCTGACAGGTACATCAAAAGCCTCTGGCCATGGGCAGCCTGATTAGAATTTCAAGGCCCTATGAATTAGCATCTCCATTGTCAAACCTTGCTGGTGGCGGCGAATACTGAAGAATGTTAATCAGCCAGCCTCAGGGAAGGCCTGGGTGCAGGAAGTGACAATTAAGACCAGACACCAACACCTCATTGTAATGTAATGTGTCAACTTGGTACTAACACCCCTCCTTGGTAAAAAAAAAAAAGGCAGTGAATGTCCTATTTGGAACCACTACTTTCAGAGCAGGGAAGTATGTGAATTGTAGTTTTCCTGCAACTGCCTACTTCAAAGGAGGCCCATGTTGTGATCACGCGCCGCATAGGACTCAGATAATTAGGGAGACACTTTGATGTACAGCAGACAGGAAGGTGGGTGGGACTTAGAAGTATATGTTGTCATCCTTGCCCTGTTTGTTGCCAAGTGCTCTGATTCTGACCTGAAGCATCACTGAAGATTGTTGGTGGAGACTCAGGATTGGCTCACTTAAGTTAGGCTTGCCCTACACTACTCCCTGGGCCCCATTTTGCTTTAAAAGAGGGCCGAATCCCTCACCGATCAGATCATCTGAAGACTTTGCAAGGAGTAAGAATAAGGACACATTTGGACCCAAGCTGAAGGTACAGTCTATCTTACATCTTCCACCAGTGAAAGAAGGCCAGGAGTTCCAAGAGGGAATCAAGACACCTCCCCTGAACATCTCCATGGGAACAGAGGGACAGGACTCAGAGGACCCATCCATCAGCTCCAGAAACGGTACCCAGCCAGCACACAGCATGCTCTGCTAGGTTCTGACAGCAAGCTTCCTAGGTGGGACGTTCCAGAGAGTCTCTGGACAAAGGACAATGCTGTTGCCTGTTAACACTCTCCTGATCTTTGGGCCATCCACCTTGAAAGGACAAGAGCCCTGCAAAGAAGCTAGTGGGAGTGCCACACAAGCATCATCCAGCATCCATCTTTTTAAGGACAATTTCGAGACAGTCGAGTCCTCGAGCTGTATCCGGCTGCACAGCTGACTGTTGTCACGCCGCAGTCACCAGAGCCGTCCGAGACACCTCGGCCAGCTTTCCAGATCCGCCAACCAGCACAGAGGGTCAAGATGAGTTTCAGGCATAATGACATGTTAACATGTTAACACCCAAGCTTTTAAAAATTAGATAAGGCAATATTTTATGATATAGCATGTGGTCCAACTCCAGGCCTCGAGAGCCGGATCCATGCCAGGTTTTCAGGATACACCTCCTTAATATTCATAAGATAAATTTACATACAATGATTCTAAATGTATGGCCATTTTTCCCCATGAAAATTAATGAGAGATAGCATGAAACTCCATCACATGATCTTCCCAAAATGAATTTAATAACCTTATACACGTAGACAGATAAGGCATCATTTTTTAAATGACAAAAATGGTCTCTAAGTTGCGGCCGGACGGTGGCTGCATGCCACTCCAGGCATTAATGCTTATACAGAGTGGGGGTCAGTGGCACATTAGCCACTCGTTTCACTACAGGACTTCCGATGAGAGTCTAGTTGGCCTTTAATTGATGCCTGCGCTCCTCGGATCCAAGCTAAGGCGACTTCAGGACATCTTGGGACTAAAGCAGTTGAATAATGGCTGTTAGAAAGGACCCCTTTCCCTGGCACAGTGAGGAGGTTGCAAATGAGAAGGCATACATCTTTTCAGACCACAAACGCTAGAGTTTGGAAAAGGCCAAATGGCGATACTGAATCACGCCTGACGTGAAATACACGACCCACCAAAGGTGCTTCATCAAAACTAATGAGCACCTGCACGCTCCTCGTTAGACGAGGAATAATTGCATGGAAATCGGCAGCGTTGTAGACAGAGGGTGGGCGCCCAGGAAGTAAGCTATACTTTAAAGGGGCTACAAAGCTTTGAAGCTGAAGGTCTGTGCCCTCAGATGGTTGATGTGCAGGTGTTATCAAGTTAAATGGACACCACTCGTCTTCATGAAGGATGCCCTCATAGGTCAAGTACAAGTACAGCGAAAGCTCGATTATCCGGCACTGCTGTGTTACAATAGATATGATAGGTTATTTATAACACACTTAATACCCAAAAGTTTCTAAGCGCGGACCCGGGGATCTAACCCGTGTTGCTCCATGTCGTCTTGCTTCCAAGGCGAGCACGTTTCCCCTGAGCTATCTTCCCGAGCCTAGTCAAACATGTTGGATATCTCAGCTATCCTCCTGAGCCTAGTCAAATATGGTGGATATCCCAGAAAGCAGAAACAGAAAAGTACCTGAACAAACAGCTTTCTGGCCTTCTGCTCTGTTTACCAGCACTCTGCCATCCATCACCTCCTCTATCTCCCACCAAAATGTGTAAGCTCTCCAGGGTTCCGATAATTATTTTCTAGACTCCGCTGAGGCTGGTGCTCTTTTTTGGTCTGCTTTCACCAGCATTTGGGGTTGCAGAGTTTTAACGGTGGTCGAAGGTCTGCGCCTACGCAAAGAACTGCACGAGATATGTTTCAATGCAGCACCAGGTCTGGGCAGGGAGGGACACAACCCAACAGCCATGCCAACATAAGGGAGGGATGCTGGAGTGCAGCTAAGGAATGGCCTCATCGAGAATTTGAAGGGCAGGATGTCTGACAGCCATGCCCTCTAGAAATGGGATGGTGAAGGGATTATCCTGCTCACACCGGTCTCTGGCCACTGCCACACACTGGGTTACCAGCAGTCTCTCCAACCACCTACCAACTGACTAGGGATGGAGGGCAACCCTGAATGATGCAGCTCCACCTATTTCCAACCCTTACTTTCGTTCTGCTCCCCCCTTCAGGACCCCTTTCTCAATTTTCATGTAGATCAGGGTGCAAAACTCCAGCGGCCAACCAACTTCCTACCGGACTAAGAATACTAATCCTTCCCAATTTTAGCAACTCTGAAGACTCTGACTTAGCAGAAGACTGGTAGAATAAACTCCATGACAGTTCTAAATAAATGATAGAATTATTAGTACAACACGCGGACAGAGAACATATAGAAATAGAAAAAAAGATTGAAGTTGTGGAGAAAGAAATCCAAGAAATGGATGCACCTTAGGCAACCAAGAAGAAAGATTTTTAAAATAATGGTTAATATACTTAAACAACACCAGGATGAGGTTAAATTAAGAAAGATATGCAAGATATGGAGGGACGATATATCGAGGGACGATGGTGATTACAGACAATATCGTCTACATACCTTCCAGAAAAATATGATGATAAGGGCAAACCATCCTCCAGGATGAGATCCCATAGGATATCACCAATAAGCTCAGGTGCTGAAAGTGACAGAGAAAGACCATCCACTAGTAATTCCAATACATCTGATAGTAGGGAACCACCCAAAAAGTTTTTTTTAGAACAGATCAGACGTTATCACAGAGGCAACAGAATACCAAACCCCAAACAAGTAAGATTCCAGGAACCAACAAATGCAGATATTTTAACTCCAAGATTTTCTATCAGAGGCCACAGAGGGGAGAGAAAGAGGAAAAGGGGGGGGGTCAAAAGGCACTTTTGAAAGAAATATTCAAGATACATGCACTTTGCTAATAAAGACAAATTGTACAAGGAAATCTTTGGATTAGTGGTTCATTTAAAACCAGGAATAAGCACATACCACCTAACTACTTATGCCATAACTGATCATTTGAAGAGACTGTCTAGTGAAACAAAGTCCCTGTTAGATTTCTGCAGTTTATGTGCTTGTTTTTCTCAAAATTGGAACTGAGTACTTTAATAACAATCGATAGGCGCATTTCTTAATATTCACTTTTCTCAGCTTAAAAACTTCCTAGACTGTTCCATGCGTTCCTTCCCTCTGCCACTCCTTTAGAAGAACTAGTGTTATTTTAGGGGGATTTATAATGCACAACTTCTGCAATTTTCTTTGCCTTTGGCTGATGGCTGTCCTGGTATGTGCAGATTACCAGATTCGGACTGGGAAGAAAAATAGGCCTGAGTACCAATAAAAAAGTGGACCACAAGGGCAAATATTGTTTTCCATTGCTCTTTTTTTAAAACCTTTTCTGTAGTACCTGGGGCAGCATGTTCGGTAACAATTTTAGCCAATGGTGACATTGGATGCATATTGGGTGTGAAAGCATCATGAGGAGGTAGACACAGACAAGAGATGTATATAGTTTTGGCTATAAACTTGTATTACATGAAAATAAGGTTTGGAAAAAGGCCTAACTTCCCCTAGTCTAAAGTGAATTTTCCCTACCTAAAATAAAATAAGGAAAATCTGCATCAGTATGTCCAGATCAAACGTTCTGTCTATGTCCAAACCTAACCTGGCCCTCGCTTAATTCTTGGAAAAATGTGTACAGGTTTAAATATCTAAATAATACCTTTTCAACAACTGTTCAGAGCTTCTCCCAGCTCTGGACTTGAAATGCGGTTCTGTGTCCCACACTTCAAGACAGTTCAAAATGCCAAGGGATTCCCTTCCCCAAGCTTCAAGACAGTTCGTAATGCAGATGGGTTTTCTTCCCCAAGATTTCAAGTCTCTCAACTTTGTCAAAACACAGTTCTCAGGGATAAGTTCCAGCTCCTCTGATCTGGTTCACAAAGGTACATTTCACAGGATTCACAAAGCAAAAGTTCCTTGACTTGAAACAAAAAACTTCCTTTATCTTTAACCACAGGTTTCTCTGTCGTGATTTGAGTAGCTTTTCAATAGGTATGGGTCCTCAGTCTAGGGGAGTTGTTGGACCACAGGGTCCACCCATTACAGGTCACACAACCGATACACATTATTTGACACTTCTCATCAGTTCCTTGTACACACAGTACCACTGCTTTGCCACCTTTCATCTATTACTACTTTCACGCATTAATATGGCTTTTGCAAATGTTCATTCTCACAACTCATAAAGGTCCTTCATAGATTTAGAAAATGCTGTTTTCTGAAAAGTCCCCTTTTCATTTATTATGTCAGTTTTAAACCTCCCGCCAGGTTGATTAGTCTAATAAAGACTAGACCACTCACTGCCTGTTTGGGAGTTCTGCATTGCTCTTAGTTGCCTCCTCTTCGTCCCAGTACCTAACTGGTGTAGGGGATTGTGCGAGTCAATAGGAAAAGGATGCATTGATCTTGCTTGCCTATTGTTTGCCTCTTCCTCGTCCCAGTACTTAACTGGTGGGTGTTAATAGGTGACTCACTGAGAAAATGAGGAAGGGAATGACAATAGCCTACAAAGGCTTTGGAAAGGGAATGTTCATTATGAAAGGGGAAAGGGGGATACCACATCTCGGTACAACATCCTTTCATCGCGGGATGTTTTTTCGCTGGGTTTTTTACTGTGATTTTTTCGCCGAAAAAACTCATCGAATTTTTTTGAGGGGTTAAAAAAATTATATAAATTGGGTGTGGGTGTACGGGAATATAAAAAAATTAAAGGGGATTGGTGGTTCGATGAGTTTTTTCAAAATAAAATCCACTGTAAAAAACCCTGCGTAAAAACATCCTGCGATGAAATTACATGGAACCCCACATCTCACCTAAGGGTACATCACCTACTCTCCCCAAGTTAATTCCACCAGGTAGTCCTTCCTCGCATGTACACCCCCAGGGTCAGGATCCAGTAGCTTAAGATTTTCCCTGGTCACCTGGGTGGAGGTATTGCCAGGGGAATTGGTGAGGATACCCTCAGATTCCTCACATGGGTCAATAACATTTTACAAAATGGCAAGTTGTACAGTGAATTTACTCAACAAAGTGCCTGACATTGTCCCAGGAAAGTGCCCAGATGGCCCCCAAAAAGCACTCCACACTTGCCAGAAGGGCCCTTCAGGAATTGCCCTATAAACCAGTCAATGCCTGCGCATTACCCTAAGGCAAGTTTGTAAGGGGAGCTGCATTACTGCCAAGCACCGTAGAGTGGGCGATGCGCATGGTCTGTGGGTAGGCTTTGATGTTCAATGATGTAACGCCTGGGTGTAAGTGTGAGTGGGAGTTTGTATATCAGTAGTAGGGTTTGCCACATCTCTGACACTATGTATGAGCTAATGCCAAGGCTAGGGTGAGTGGATTTTCTTGTTTGTTCTGGGTCTATTAGGCAGTCTGGTAGTGTGTGAAGGGTATGACGTTGTCACATCGACAAGATTTTTATCGACAGTTTTTGCTGAAAAAACGAATTGAAAAATATGGGGTGGGGACGGGTAAGAGGATATAAGGCGTGTGAGGAGGGGAATAGGGAGTGTTTAGCCCTCCCAAAAAGAAACAAATTAAAAAGCTTGATGAGTTTTTTGGTCAAGAAAATGTCAGCAAAAAATTAATCGGAAAATGAACTGTCGATGTAGGGACATAGGCCCGTGGCAAGATGAGGCGTTCAGATGCACTGGGAAGAGTGTGAGTGAATGTGTCATTTGGCAGAGAGCATGGAGTCAAGGAGGGATACGCAGGGGATGGATAAGAGACCATAAATGGGAGGCAGGACATGGACCGAGGTATAAGGGTGTGACAAGGGGGTGATGAGGGTCAGCAGTGGGCAGGGCAGGACAAGAGGTGTTGCCAGTGGGTAAATATGTGTATGGGTCTGGCCAGAAGGTCAGGCAAGGGTATGAGCATTGGTGGGCAAATTAACTTAACAGAGTCTGTGTGGGTGAGTGACAGCGGGTAGCGGCAGAGGGAGTAGGAATGTTATTGATAGGTGGATAAGTGAGCTGGGATTGAGATTGTTGTGGGCAGCTATCTGCGGTCTGGATGGGATAGGAGGAGATTGTTGTTTTGAGTGTTGGTGGTGTGAGTAGCATGGGAGATCCGGGCACCCAATGTAGTTTGGATGCTGGGATATGTGTATTGTTGTGGGATGGCAACATGGATGTGCATGGCGGTGCCGTGGTGAGGCAGATGTGGTTGATGTTGGTTTGAATGGTGGGGTGAGAGGCAACAGTGCTGTAGAAAGTCTTGTGGAGTGTGTTGTGGATGCTGCGAGCGGTGTGGGTAGTGCCGGTGATGCAGTGAATGATGGCCATGGTGCTGGTGTAGGGGATGGGCTTGTGATGTGGGAGATTTAGTGGAAGCTGATGCTGTGGATACAGATGTGACATGTGGGTGTGGAGTTGGGAATTGATGTGAAAGGTGACAGCGGTGTTAAGAGTGATGTAAATGTGTTTCAAAGGGTGATGTGAAACAGTGATGGATGACAAATATGGCTCTAAAATTAACTTTTTTTTAAAAACCTTTTTCTGCCTCCCTCCACCCGACCCCATACCCCCAACGAATACATGCTCCGTATCTGGTTTTATTTTCTGTTGTTCTTTGATATTCTCTATTGTATTTATTTTTTATTTATTTTATTGTTTAAAGCTCCGACCTAGCTCAAGAGCAGTGGAGCGCTGTACAGGGTGTGGGTAGCCAGCATATTATTCCCGTGTGCATCACTGAGGGAAAACAATTTAAAACTAGATAGTGACGACGATGAACCCATAACTAAAACAGTTAAACAAGAAGGGGCAGTTTGTTAAGGGCTTGCCTTGACTCTTACACTTCCGTCATGCAGCCAAAGTAGGGACACAGCAACCCTCTGGTGTTGGTGCACACCGCAGTAAATAAAGGGCCTGTAACCAGCTTGGAATACGACTGTCTTTATTGTACCTCTACATACTTCTCCCCAAGGCTCTAGTAGCCCCTTCTCTTCCTCCCTCATCCCCATGCTGGGTTTGTCTTCCTCGTCCTTTAAGGTCGTCATTGGTTTAAGGAGGACTCACCTTAATCACTCGATATCATCTCCCCCCTGCTTATCATCTTTGTGGGACGACTGTTCCCTCTGCCTTCTGGTGGTCTTCTGGGTATTCGTTGTCCTCTTTTCCTTGCTATCTGTCCTCCATCTTCTCCTGGCTTACTCCTGCCTCTGCCCTTTCTTCCAGCTCTTTGTCTTTTGGACTGTTCTCATTCTTCACTCTCTGTTGCTCTCCCCCTCCCCCTCTCCTGCTTCTTCACACTAGAGTTGAAGTCTCTCCTTTCATGTTCTGGCTCCTTTGCTCTTTTATTCCCCTTTCATCCTGTTTCCCCCTGTCTCTGTTCCATGTGTTCTCATTTACCTCTCTCTGCTTCTAAAGATCTCTGTCCCCCTGACTCTTATTTACGCTGTTTCTTCTCATTTCCTCTCCTTTTACGAGCAACCCCAAGTGCTTCACCCTTTGCTCTGGCCTCAACGCTGTTTTGTGGGTTGGCGGTGATGGTCCCTCACCCGGCAGTCGTGGGTCACCCGGCTGTTGAGGAGCACCGTTTGACCTCTCTCCCGGGCTGAGGTGCCTGGATGGATCTGTCCTTCCTTGGAGTGCTGCTGTGGGAAGTTCTCTACACACTGTATTGTCCACCATGTTTTTCTGTCCCAATGTTCCCTGGATGAGTGCTCTCTATGGCTGTGCTTTTTCTTACTTCCTGGTCTTCCTTTGTCATGTGTCCATTTGTCATCATTAAAGGATGTATTCCTCGTTTTTTCCAAAGAAACCCAGCCCTAGGAGGAATCCTGGGCTGCTGATGTCACTGGGCCCTCCTCCCAGGCCCTTCTGAGGAAGTACCTTATACTCCTCCTATGGTGGAATGGCATCTGTGTGGGGGGATTGCCTTCCTGTTCTGTGGGCAGTCTGCCCTAGTCTTCTTCATGAGGTGGACAGCCGTCTATGGTGGCGGATTGCCTTTCCTCTGTGTGTGGGGATTGCCTTCCTGTTCTGTGGGCGGACTGCCCTAGTCTTCTTCATGAGGTGGACAACCGTCTTTGGTGGCGGATTGCCTTTCCTCTGTGTGGGGGGATTGCCTTCCTGTTCTGTGGGCAGTCTGCCCTAGTCTTCTTCATGAGGTGGACAGCCGTCTATGGTGGCGGATTGCCTTTCCTCTGTGTGGGGGGATTGCCTTCCTGTTCTGTGGGTGGACTGCCTTGGTCTTCTTCATGAGACGGACAGCCGTCTATGGTGGCGGATTGCCTTTCCTCTGTGTGGGGGGATTGCCTTCCTGTTCTGTGGGCGGACTGCCCTAGTCTTCTTCATGAGGTGGACAGCCGTCTTTGGTGGCGGATTGCCTTTCCTCTGTGTGGGGGGATTGCCTTCCTGTTCTGTGGGCAGTCTGCCCTAGTCTTCTTCATGAGCTGGACAGCCGTCTATGGTGGCGGATTGCCTTTCCTCTGTGTGGGGGGATTGCCTTCCTGTTCTGTGGGTGGACTGCCCTGGTCTTCTTCATGAGACGGACAGCCGTCTATGGTGGCGGATTGCCTTTCCTCTGTGTGGGGGGATTGCCTTCCTGTTCTGTGGGCGGACTGCCCTAGTCTTCTTCATGAGGTGGACAGCCGTCTTTGGTGGCGGATTGCCTTTCCTCTGTGTGGGGGGATTGCCTTCCTGTTCTGTGGGTGGACTGCCCTAGTCTTCTTCATGAGACGGACAGTCGTCTATGGTGGCGGATTGCCTTTCCTCTGTGTGGGGGGATTGCCTTCCTGTTCTGTGGGTGGACTGCCCTAGTCTTCTTCATGAGACGGACAGTCGTCTATGGTGGCGGATTGCCTTTCCTCTGTGTGGGGGGATTGCCTTCCTGTTCTGTGGGTGGACTGCCCTAGTCTTCTTCATGAGATGGACAGCCGTCTATGGTGGCGGATTGCCTTTCCTCTGTGTGGGGGGATTGCCTTCCTGTTCTGTGGGTGGACTGGCCTGGTCTTCTTCATGAGACGGACAGCCGTCTATGGTGGTGGATTGCCTTTCCTCTGTGTGGGGGGATTTCCTTCCTGTTCTGTGGTCAGACTGCCCTAGTCTTCTTCATGAGGCGGACAGCCGTCTATGGTGGCGGATTGCCTTTCCTCTTTGTGGGCGGATTGCCTTTCCGGTCTGTGGGTGGACTGACCTGGTCAACCTGATGCGGCGGATAGCCGTCTCTGGAGGCAGATTGCCTTTCCTCTTCTTGGGCAGACTGCCCTATTATCTTCACGTGGCGGATTACCTTTTTTCCTTGTGTGGATCGAAATAATCTGCTGGTTGGCGCATTGCCACCTCTGTCTCAGGATGCACACCATGGCTGGCTTATTTATATCTTCCCTTTCTCTCTCGCGTGGTTGCGTTTCTGCTTTATTGCCAGTTGTTTTGACTCTTACACTCGAGTCCTGGAGCCAAAGTAGGGACACAGCAGTCCTCTGGGGCGTAACACACTGCAGTAAATAATGGGCCTGGAACCAGCTTGGAATAGGACTGTCTTTATTGTCCCTCTACATACTTCTCTCCCAGACTCTAGTAGCCCCTCCTCTTCCTCCCTCATCCCCATGCTGGGTTCCCTCCCTCATCCTTTAAGGTCATCCTGGGTTTAAGGAGGACTGTCTTTGATCACTCCACAACAGTGCTCATGGTGTTTCTTGTATCCCGTACAGGTTTCTGTTGCTTATGTGCTACTTCAACTGCCTTTTCCCTTTAAGACCCTCACAACCATACAGACAGCTTCTCATGGGTGGAAGTTGGCTTTCGGATACCCTCTACAGAATGAGACATTCATGAGCATTGATGTAGGAGGTGATCCTGACCTTTGGTGCACTGGTGCTTACTTAATTGTGCTGCAGGCTCAGCTACTTCACACCAACTTCCTCTCTGCTTCTCGTCCTGAGTGCTATTAAGCAGGGACGTCATTTAGGGTTCTCCAGGGGTCACACTTGCGACCCCTGAGGTCTCCCTTGCTACCCCTAAAAATAAATTACAAAATCTTTTCTTTTTCTTTTTCTTTTTTACAAATTCAACCTCCTGGGCTGTGGCCAATGCCATGTGCCTCTTTATTTCTAGAGTGTCTGGCTTTCTTGTTTTTCTTGTTCAGGCTTCTTGAAAAAAACAGGGTGGTTCCACAAGTGTAACAAGTGTAACACTTTGAGTAGTGACCCTAAATGAGAAAGAATAGGAATGACAAATAATTTGTCTTTCTGGAATTCTAAACAATACTTGCTAGACTCATTAAAGGTTTATTTCAGGTGCACTTCAGGGGGTGAGTCACTGATTTAGTTTGTTCTTAAACACCTCAAATTCACAATGCAGACGCAATCCTCCAAAAAGCATTTAGAGTAGAATAAGCATCCATTTATGTATTTTGCTTTTCACAACTTTCAATTATACCATGTTTTTTCTGACGATACATATGGTGATCCATTCTTGTATGAAATGTATATCACATTACAGTGATATTGTAACCATATTTTTCATAGTGTACTTAGGAACAGTGCTATGTGATACCACTTCCTGTTTTGTCAAGGGGTGAACAGTTGTGATGTCACTTTGGGGTGGGGCAAATAACATCACTTCCTGTGATGTCATCGGAGGTCAAGGGTCATGTGATGTCACTTCCGCTACCCCTGGCATTTTGGTGAAATTACGTCCCTGGCTGTAAGAGGGCCTTCCTGTGTCGCAAAATACTAAACAAGCAACCAACATAACATACCCTTATGTTGTCTCCTTTCTTCTACCTCTGACCCTACTTCACCTAATTCTCCTCTCCCTACTCTCAGCACTTTGAAATTGGCTTCATAGTGGTGTGAAGCACTTTGCAAGTAACTAACATAACATCATGGGCCTCATTAAGAGTTTGGAGGTAGCCATGGTGCTACTAGCACCATGGTTGCCTCCAAAATTGGTCCGGGTTCCTTGAATGAGGAATTACCGGGCCAATCCAACCTTGGAGGACCTGGTAATTCCTCATTTAAAATACACATCCTCATTCCCATTCAAGCCCCCATAGGGCTCAATGGGAATGGGGAGGGAGCTAATAACGGGCCCGTTAATAACAAGCCTGTTATTAGATCCCTGGTCCTTTAGCGGCTCCCGCTAAGGGACCTCGGAATGCGGCGATAAGGGGTTAACGGCAACGGCATCCTTACCGGCACCGTTAGCCCTTTACTGCCTCACTCGGAATGAGGCCCTATGTTGTTACATTCATGCAACACCGACAGCCACCTGTACATTTACACTCCTATATCACATGTACCTGCCCTGCATAGTTTCAACAGCCACTTTCAGCTGTCCGCTACATCAACATTAGGTAACTCCCATTAACTTTTATTCTCTGGAGTGTTTGATCTGGCCACAACGCATGTTTGATTGCATAGCGCTAACATGCAACGTCATATGTGGGACACATCTTCGGCATCATCTCTCCCACAGATACGCATACATTTAGGCATTTCACACCTAAACTTAGGCCTGGGTATCACCTAGCACCTTGATGCCTTTGAGACTTAGTTCGCACTCTACAAGTTCCTATACAATACAGTACCTACCAACATAGGACACTCAGAGGGGCAAAGTCCAGTAGAAGCAGAAACTATTCAACATTACTTGCTGGAATGTGTTTGTTTGTTTGTTTATTGATTTGATAATGCACACCAAACCCTTAGGTAGCTGGGCGCAAGCAGTACAAGAATTCTCGAGGCTTGGTTACAGTGCCAGTCTCAGGCAGGTACATACATGTGAGTACAGCATACAATACAGTGTATAGTACAAGATAGCTGATCAAAGGTACATGTATAATGGAACACGGTTAAAAATTGCCTATACTTAGGGAAGGGGAATGCCTGCAGGGTCCGGTGTAATAGTTGCAGTAATGGTGCTAAGTGCAGTAGTAGTCTTGGATGTGTCAGGGGGTAGAGCAGCAGGAGGGGAGGAGAAGGTTATAAGTCGTTAGTGCGGAGCCATTTGAGAATTTGAGAGTTTTAAAATAAATTAGGTGAGAACATGGGAGATTAAGGCTGCGACAATAATGGATATATTGAGATTGGATGCAATCGATAAGCCAGATGGGGAGAATCAGGCAATTTTACAATACATCGCTGATACAGGCATTTGGGGGACATTGCAATGGTAAGCTAAATCAGCCACTGGCGGCTGCACATTGTCGATTTCATGGACAAAGTCATCGTGGAGAAGAAGAAGAAGAAGAAGGAGAAGAAGAAGAAGAAGAAGAAGAGGAAGAGGAAGAGGAAGAAGAAGAAGAAGAAGAAGAAGAAAAAGAAGAAGAAGAAGAAGAAGAAGAAAAAGAAGAAGAAGAAGAAGAAGAAAAAGAAGAAGAAGAAGAAGAAGAAGAAGAAGAAGAAGAAGAAGAAAAAGAAGAAGAAGAAGAAGAAGAAGAAGAAGAAGAAGAAGAAGAAGAAGAAGAAGAAGAAGAAGAAGAAGAAGAGGAGCCATTGCCTGTATTGCAGCACTGACTACATCCACTACTCACCTTAATTTGATTTGATTTGAGTTATTTATATTGTGCAATGGACGAAACTACTGGAATTTAGGTGCCGATGAAAACGAGTACACAGTGAGATTGAAAAAAACTCAAGTTTGAGACGAGTAACAAACAGAGTCCATACAATTTACCATCCACGATCCTGATGGATTCATTTGAACAAATGCGTGTTTTGTGCTTTGCAGAAATGAAACAGGGATTTCAATGCCCGAATCTCAAAGGGGAGTGTGCTCCATAGTTTGGGCCGATAGAATGCAAATCTCTGATCGCCCCATGAGAAGCAGGAGGATGATGGAACCCTAGAGTTTGCCTCAGCCAATGAACGCACAAGTGTCACTAGGCTCTGACCACCTTCTCATCCCCAATTCCTCCATCATTGCTGGGGCTTTGAGCCAGCACTTTGAACATCATTGGTAGTTCTGTAAGTGATTCTATCTAAGTTGCATTGTCATGCTGTGATGAACCCCTGATCTAACATCCGCCTACCCCAAGAATTCCACATCAAAGTTCTGGGGTAAGAAACAGACTATTTTTGATCAGAATAGTCAGTTTTATTTAAAATAGTAAATCAAAATCTAAGGTGGTCAACTAACTTTATGCTGGGGAAATCACCCACAATATTCTTTACAAATAAGCACAGGCCACTTGCCTACAGGAAAGAAAAATAACCGCCTGCAATAGTCTCACTAAGTGGAACTGAAATACACACACATCCATTCTTAATGTGCAGTAGCATCTTTTAGGTTTATCCATGCACACAATGGGATTACCATAATAAACTATCTTGGACCCAATAACTGGACAGACTCAAAGAATATGGCGAAGTACTACTTTATGATCAGTTCAATAAATTAGGGCAATCTGGCGAACAACGAATTGTAGTTCACGCATTAACAATTACATTACAGGTACACAAAGGCTTTATACCCCTATGTTCGTCAGCTATCACGTCATCCTCCATGGCAAATAATAAAGCCAATTGGACAAGGGAATTGGTTAGGGGAACATATCTACTTATAGAACATATAGGTGTTAGTGACTTTATTGACTGCCCTGTGTCTGGCAGGCAAACTTCGAGCTTCCCTCTAACTACGTATACCACAGATTATAGCAGCATAACAGTAGTGGATTGGCCTTTGCAACATTGTATGTTCATCATCACATAGGCCCTTCTGATAGGTTGGCATACTCTCCCAACCTTAGATCCTCGGCACACGAGCATCACCCAAGTAAAACGAAACTCAGGTGTTATGTTGATTTATATCGTGCACCACTACCACTCAAGGGCAGTATCCAGGCGCTCTGTGCAGGGAACATCAGACCACTGCCCACTTGTCCAATAGGTTCTACCATCGCTCATCAGTCAATCCTTCAGCCAAGGCTTTTCGTATGTACTTGACCTTGCTGGATGTTCTCTTCTTGGGATCTTTAAAGGAAGTAAAGGTACATCGTTATCTTTGGCCAGGGCTTATGAATAGGCCTTGTTTTCTGGTCTTGCACCATGTGTGAAGAAACCAAGATTTTGTCCATTTCGCCTTTTATTTAGTGCTATTTGATTTTGTTATTTCAGATGTCATTACTCTCTTCGCCCTCTGGAGGCTTGGTTGCTCTGTTTCACATAGGCTTTTCTCCATCTTTATTTGACAATACTTGGCATCCACAAATGTTTGCTCATTAACTTAATCTAAGAGAAATATTTCCTGCATACATTGCTTATCCTTAGTAGCTTCTTTTGTATCCTTCAGTAGCTTCTCACCGTGGCATCCGTGATCTCTAGCCAGCAGCTATTCTTTGTTCATGCACACATTTGTATTTCCACCCTCTCTCAGGTCTGCAGCTCTGGTCTCTCTCCTTCGAGTTCTTCGCTTGCTATCATTGAGAGCTGGCGTCCATTTTTCCAACATGGCCGCTCTATCCATGTTATATTTTCTACTGCAGCAAGTATGCTTCATCTACCTTGTGTTTATGCCTATATACACTTATTATTCAGCTGGTTACTTATTTTCTTTGTCTATTTAACCCCCTCATACTTGTATACACGTTATTTTGTTTCTTCAGTTATTTCTTCATTCTTTAAGTATTCTTATCTCGTTTTGGTGCGTCATTGTATCTTATCCTTATGATATCACTTTGCACCTGCCAGATTTTCTTTACAGCTCCTCAATATTCAGTGGTATGTGCAAATCTCCTGCTACCGCTTCAGTGCGAGGGTACATTCGATACGGTTGTCTGAGTGCATACCGTCTCTCATATACTCCGTGTGATATTGGGGAGACACTTGGTGTCATGCACAGTATCTTCCTTTCTTACATCCAGTATGTCGAAGGTGGGAGGTGGAGCTCATCAATGACGAACATGTCTGCTCCTATACACTCCCTCCTCTGAGTCCTCGTCCACCTCATCTTCCTCAATTCTGTTAATTCTTCTTCCACAGAATGTTTTCTTCTGGATCCATATCTTAGTCCCCCCACCCAGGTCAGCTACATTATTTATGTGTTCACCATGCTCCGGGACAGAAGACCCAGTGTCCTACTTTATTGTTATGAGCCCTAGGGTTATGGAACTTTGTTCCTTTGGGTGCTAAAGCACTATCTTTCAAGTGCTCATGAGTGGTGCTTTCAGTCTGTGTATGCTCACTGTAAAGACTGGAGAGGGTTGACTCTCTATACAGCAGAGGAGAGACACAGAGGACCCCAGCCAAGATTCTCTATTATGGTAGCAATGGACGTGAAATCAAGGCCTAGCTTCTCAGGAAGTGATGCGTTCTGGTTATTAAGTACAGTGTAGTCCCCAAGCACCCACGAAGGAATGCCAACACACTGTATTAGTTAAAACACAGTCTTTATATAATTAAGGTTCAAGGTTATATACATAATCACAATAACTCACTTTGTGCTCAATTAATGTACAATGGCAAATATATATATGGTTCTACGTGGTACCACAATTACTATCACATTTCATTAAAGTGCATCAACTGGAATTAGTTTAAATGTCACACAAATCAAGTAATATAGAGAACCAACAATAGATATAGGAGGAAAGCAGTTGGTTAGAACATTTGGCAGAATACTGGCCCCGATACCTAGGCACAGTTCTGTATGAGGATCTCCCTACCTGGGCAACCTGTAAAATAAAGATATACTACAAGCCCAGTCCATAAATTGTTCAATATGTCTTATTTCCTTCTAAAATGTTTCTACCAAACCAATGTACCTGGAATAGAAGGTTTTGACGTTGGGTTGTTGACAGATCCTTCTTGAGAAGTTCCCTTTAAGGCAGGAGCCACGGATCATAGAGATCCCTCGAAGAAATGGTGAACAACGGTGTTGAGGCAGCAGCTTTGGTCCTGGCAGTGCTCATCGATGATGAGTTAAAGACGTCCTGCAAGGATGAGGCATGTGGGGCACCTCGATGTTGATAGTTCGGGACCGCAAAGAGTCTATGAAGAACTTTGGCCCAGAAAGGGCGTCGAGTCGTCCGGTGTCTCTGCAGTCTGCAAGTGGTGGGAAACCCACCGGTGGATTCTCCTCGGCGCATCGGCGGCCTCAACTTTCTCCGGCAGGACAAAGCAGTCAGCAGTGCTAGTGAGAGATTCCTTTGATTCAAATGTCTCAATCAATGGAGCATTGCGGCTCCGGTCGTTGAGGCACGGCGTCAAGCGGTCCACGCTTCTGGGCAACACAGCTTTGACGGGCCTCCAGCGGTTATAGCAAACCTGCCAACCCTGGTCGACGACGGTGGACAGAATGTCCTGTGCTTCTCTTCATTCCCCTCGGCGATCCCTGTCTCCGGTCGGCAGCCTGTTGAGGGTCTGACTTCTAGGGAGCTTCGGCAAAGGTTAGAGGTGCTTGATGGTCCCTCGGAGCTCGGGAAGAAGGCACCTAACCAGGTCCTCTCTCAGATCAGTCCTCGATAAACTCGACAGCTTTCGGATCAGGTTGAAGCAAATGCAGCAGCAGATCTTCTTTTTCCAGCTGGGCTTCAAGGATAAGCTTCAAGAATCAACTTCAGCTTCTGAACGAATTCTAGCAGTGAGAGGCCTACAGATATACTGTTCTGTCTCTCATTCATTCTGCTGGGTGACACTCAGGCAACCAATCACTCACAAGGGCATTCAGCAGTCAGTCAGCCAATTAGGCATACAGTGCATTCAGGCCATACTCCTCCCTAGCAGACACTCACAACAAGGAATGTGTATTTGGACAAGTACCCAGCCATTCAGCACTACACACTGCATTCAGCCCAGTTTCGGGCAGGGCTGTCTCAGTCATTGTGTTTCATACAAGAAACAAGACATCCACAATAGGAAGTGCATATTGGTCACACACTCTATTCACCCAGGTCTCACCCAAAGGGTGTACGCACAACATACAGCCACTGGGAAGACTCCAGCCAGTCTGGCCTGGACTTCCCCACAATACCATATATGGAACTTCCACCTAACATCCAGTCAAGGGGAAGAGACAGAGTCAGGGCTTCCCAGGACCTTGGGAAAACAAGGTAACAGGCAATGAAAAGCAAGCGGCCACAGGGGCCATCTTGTTTCCTATCAGGAATCAACTGATTCCAATGACAGGGCCTGGGTATCCCCAAAATGGATGATACTCAGAGCACCTGTCAATTAGGCTTGGAGCTGCCACCAGCCCATACTCTGCTCTGTGGGCCACACACAGGTGCCCAAAAACATACACTATGGGCACAGGGTTATACCCCCACCCATGGGTGCCATAAGTGTATCCGATGGGTCTGTACACCAAACCAAAAATAGGAAGAGCTGCACTGCCAGGAGTCCGACTTGGACTCCTGGGCAGAAATCAATACAGAACACAAATGAAAAAGGACTACAGGACAAGGACAGGGAGGCCCTGTCCCTCCAATGCATTTCCAGCATCACACTCACCAGTCAGTAGCATTCACATCAATCATTAGCTTCATCCCAATTGCTTTCTTGCAACGATCAATGAATATTCTTATAAGACAGAATCCCAGCAGCATTAACACAAGTATTTCTCCAAGCAGTTTAAAGGCATTTGCCAGCCAAGTAGGAATCCATGAAAACAGGGATAAAAATCAGTCATCTTCTTTGACCTCGTCTAGTTCATCCCCATCTCCGTGTGCAGGGTTGACAGCATAGTTATTGCTTCTGTCAGGGTTCTAGTTTCTTCATAATGGGCAGGTATGAATGTATAGCAAGAAGGCCCGATTTTGGCGCACACACCTTCTACCATTACTGTAATGAAGTCCAGGATATACCTGTTCCAGAGTGTCATAAGCCTGATTGTCCTCAATTCTTCTTTGATCGCATTGAATCCGTTTATTGTGTTGATCATTTGTAGCAGCTCCCACCTAGTTATCGGTAACTACTTGGCATTTGCTGCAGCCTGAACCCCAGACAGGAATATAGCAGAAAATATCACTGCCGTTTTGCTGAACAACTTATGTTCATCTGCAATGTCATTATAAGCTTCTATCGATTTTCCAGAGAAATAATTTGCCCTCTTTTATCGTGTAAGACTAAGCGATCTCTTCTTCCTCAAGTGTGCATCCATTTTTGGGATAATTGTCAATCTGGAGATCACTTTGGGGAATCAGCAATGCAGGAACATATATGATCAACACAGAACATGTTCCTCCGCAATTTCTTGGGCAACTGCATGTATGCTCTAGATCCACAAGCCCAGTAGCGATCCATTAGTTTGGCAGTTCCTCCATTCATTCGTGGTGCTTCAAGCATCTGCTTGCATCCTTTATTTTCTCCAGCTACAGCCAGACCTTTGTTCCTGAAGCATACTGTTGCATTCTTTACTAGTATTATGGACACCAGTCCTGCTTCATTTTCATCCCATGTTAATAATTTTGAATACTTGGCCCATGACTTTAGGCATCCATCATTTAATATGTGCACTATTGATACTGATTCTTTCACCAATAAGTGTGCACTACATGGTAACATTACTTCTTCCCAACCTGTATTGATGGCAACTCATCCACACACCAGCAGATGAGGTCATTCCCAACATTCTGGCATTCCTGGTGTTTCTGGTACATCTGCACATCCCAACCTTTTCTGTTCTACAATCCTTATCTGTTCTCCATTCATGGATGAATATATGTGCATTCTGCTCAGACAACTTATATCTTTTTCCATCTTCTGCGTTTTTATAAGCCTTAATAAGGGCAAGACTGAGACCCTTATCTTTTGCTCCTCCCAAGCTAGGGCCAAACTCTCTAACTGTTACCAGTCCTTCTCCATCCAGGACTGTAGCAGCTCAGTGAAGAAGAACATCAAAACTCTTGCTGTACACACTGACTGCGCACTCCGTGCTGAATCTCATGTGAACCTAGTTGCTAAAAACTGTTTGTACCATCTAAAGCTTCTTAGGAACATTCGTCCATATCTCAACAAGGACAATTCAGCTAGTATCGCTAGGGCAACTGTTCTATCAAGAATAGACTATTGTAAGGCGCTTTTAGTAGGGGCCAATGATAAAAAGCATCCAGCGCCTTCAAACTATTCAAAACGATGCAGTCCAGATCATTAAAAAGGTCCCAAGAAAATGCCATATCTCAATCTAATTGGCAGGAACTACAACAGCTACCGGTCGCGGCCAGATGTCAATTCAAAGCGACGACCTTTCTTCACAAGTGTCTTTATGGGAAATCTCACAGCACCTGAAGTCAACCATCCCATGGTATGAATCAATACCCTTGTTAAGATCAACTAACACCAAAATGTTGCTCGCCCGACCTGCAAGAAATCAAAAGGGCTGGGCAGATTGTTTGCAAACTGCTACTCTAGAATTTAGAATGGTCTCTCTGTAACCCTGCGATCAGATACCAATATTAGTACATTTAAGAAAGCACTGAAAAACCTCCTCTTCGCCTAGACTTAACCTGACTTCTCCTTTTCCACGCTTAATGTCCTATGCCTTCTTGTTGTCCTTTGTGTTTGTGTGAGCCCTGATGCCTGCAGACTCTGGCGCAGTGTAAATAAATACATTAAATAAATAAATACATTATGTAAGCATCTTCACATGGGAATGTTCTCTTTGATCACCATCGTAGGGTTGTCCATCCTCCTTCAAATTGTCCTCTTGTTGTTCATACTGCTAGATGACCCAGGCACTTCTCATCGTGTGCACATTTTTCTTTTGCGCTCATGACATACGGGATGCGTATTCATATGCTGATACCACATGTTTTTCTTTAAATGGATGTGATGCTGGAAATGCATCGGAGGGACAGGGCCTCCACATCCTTGTCCTTTACTGCTTTTTATCATGTGTTCTGTCATGTTTTCCGTGCAGGAGTTCATGTGGGACTCCTGGTGGTGCAGCTCTCTCTTTTGGTTTGGTGTACAGACCCATGGGATACCCTTATGACACCCATGGGTGAGGGTGCAACCCTGTGCCCCTAGTGTATGCTTTTTGGCACCTATGTGTGGCCCACAGAGCAGGGTACGGGCTGGTGGCAACTCCGTGCTGAATTGACTGGTGCCCTGAGCGTCCTCCATTTTGGGATGCCCAGGCCCTGTCATTGAGCATCCCAATGTGTGCCCTCTTGCCTTCCATCGCCTGTTACCTTGATCTTCCCGAAGTCCCTGGAAGCCCTGACTCTGTCCCTTCACCCTGGCTGTTGGGTGGAAGTTCCATATATGGTAGCGTGGGGAAGTGCCGACCAGACTGGCTGGAGCCTACCCAACGTATGTTGTGGTTACACCTGCCGCAGTGCTCCCATTTCCTAAGAACCTTTTGATCCAAGGACGCTGTTGTTTGCACTGTTGACCACTTTGTGCCGCTGGAGAAAGTCGAGGCTGCCGACGCGCCGAGGAGCATTCACCAGTGGGTTTCCCGCCACCTAAAGACCACAGAGACGGCGACAACTCGACATCCTTGCTGGGCCACAGTTCTTCAGACTCTTTGTGGTCCTGAACTATCGACGCAGAGGTGCCCCATACGCCTCTTCCTTGCAGGACATCAACGCTCCATTGTCGACGAGCACCGCTAGGAACAAAGGTGCCACTTCACCGCCGTAGTTCACCCTGTTCATTGCCGGATGTTCGACGACCCGTGGCTCCTGCCTTAAAGGGAGTGCACTCAAGAAGGGCCGTTGATTTCCCGATGAGGAATTCTACAACACCAGGAACTTTGGGGTTGCTGAACTATTGGAAAGACTCTTGTGAACAATATATGGACTGGGCTTGTGATATATCTTTAGTTTACAGGTTGCTCAGGTGGGGGGATCTCCACACAGAACTGTGTCTGGTGGTAGGGGCCAGTATTTTGCAAATTGTTTTAACCAACTGCTCTCCTCTTATATCTATTGTTGGTTTCCTTTACGAACTGATTTGTGTGACATTTAACCATACAGTTGATGCACTTTAAAGAGACTGAATAGTGATTGTGGTACCACGTATAACTGTGTATATTTGCAATTGTAGATTAACCGAGTACAAAGAGAGTTATCGTGGCAGTGTATATAATCATGAACCTTAATTATATAAAGATTGTGTTTTAACTAATACAGTGTGTGGACATTCCTTTGTGGGTGCTTGGGGACTACACTATACTTAAGAACCAGCCCACATCACCTCCTGAGAAGCTAGGCCTTGATTGCTCCTTCATTGCTACCATAATAGAGAATCTTGGCTGGGGTCCTCTGTGCCTCTCCTCTACCATATAGAGAGCAGAAGTACAGACCCCCCCTCCAGTCTTTACACTTGTGGCAGCGGTGGGACACTCATGGTTTTAACAATCAGTGTAAAACATTGCCACTTACAAAATATCTGCACTTTGTTAAATTGAGGTTTAGTTGTGTACAAGATAACTGCATTATAAGCAATGCAATCTATTGCAAATGGTAAATTGACTCGGGTGAGCTTAGAGGCTCTCCAGAGTGCTTGTGAAGCCAGGGAGTTAGACTTTGTAGATAAGTCTAGGGCTGAGTTGATAGCTGCCCTGATGGACTACCAGACTGATGGTGAAACTCTTAAAGGTGGGGATGAAACCAATGAGGACTCTACCCCTGGGGTTGTTGCTGAATCTGTTTCTGGGAATGCCACCATTCCTGCTGCCTCTGTTCCGACCGCTAGCAATTCCGTGGAACTTGAATTATTAAGGATGAAATTGGTCTTTGAATACCGCAAGTTGGAAATAGAGCTGAGATTAAGAAAGAGGAGTTGGCACAACAAGTGGAGCTCAAGAATAGGGATCTTGAACTCAAAGATAAGGGCCTTGAACTTAAGAGCCAGGACACTGCGTGTCAGAAAATCCAGCTAGAGAAAGCTAGAGTGGAGACTTCAGCTAAACCCAGTGAGAGTGTCAGGTCCCCAGCCACCAAGTTTATGAAAGATGTGGTTGGTGTGTATGTGGAGAGTTCTGATATCCTCCAGTGGATTGAAGCGTTTGAAATGGCTTGTGCAATTCATGATGTAGATAAGAGAGATTGGGATAAGTGTTTGTTAAGCAGAGTGCCTCAAACTGGGTATGACTGTATTCTGAAACTGAGTGTGGAAAAAAGGGGTCAGTATGAGTGTATGAAGTCTGCTTTGATTGCCAAGTTTGGCAAGACACCACCCAATACCTTAAAAGCTTCAGGGATTTTAAGAAAAGAGAGAATGTGTCTTGGGTGAGTGCTGCACATATGAACATGATGGGGCGGATTGATGGCTCCAAGGTGAAAACCTTTGTTGAATTGTCCGACCTTTTGTTTTATGAGCATTTTTCTGAAGCCTGTTCACCAGAGCTGCGTCAGTATGTTGTTGACCAGGACATTTTGGATCCCTTTAAGCTGGCTAGGTCGGCTGACAAGTGGGTCTCCCACCGGGTGTCCCCTATGTGGGAAGGACAAGGACAAAGAAAAAGGGACCCCTCAGAAAGCTGAGGAGTCCCAAAAGCAATCACAGTGGGGATATGTCTGTTGTGGGTGGGAGTAAGAGTAGTGGTCTGCCTGCTGCAAAGCAGGGTCCCAGTGGTTCCAGTACCATACCCTGCACTCCCAGCACTTGTTGGGATTGTGGGGCTCTGGATCACAGAAGGGGTGACCCCAAGTGTAAGGGTAAGGTACTTGGAGTCTAGGCTGTCAGCCTGACCTACCCCTACTCTGTACCTGAGGTGGAGCCCACTGTCCTCCCCTCCTCTACCGGGATCACATTCAGTGCCCCCATAGAGATTTCCTTAGTATCCCATGGGGCCTGGGACCAGTACGCAGACGTACTGGCAACTATCCCACAGAACAACCGTAGGTTTTTGAGAAGTGTCCTCTTGAATGGCCAGCCTTCTACTGGTTAGAGTGCCCCCGGACATGCCTAACAGTGGTGGACAGGACCCTGCTCAAGCCATAGGACTATGTAGGTGCTCCTCTGAGAACTACCAGGTTAGCTGGTGTGCCTCCCAAATTATCGCCTCTAGCGTTAGTCCACATAATGATTGGAGACAAGACAGCAAATCTTCCGGTCATGGTTCAGGAAAACGTGCCTGCGAACATTTTGTTAGGCAACAATTTGGTTGAGGTGGGGATGATCAAGGATGGTCTACCCATGGCTGCTGTGGCTGTCACACGATTGCAGGTCACACAGGGTCTGGCTGCCAGACCGGTACCCTCTCAGACGGGGAAACCCAAGGCATGAAGGAAACGGAAGGGTAAGAAGGCCACTTCTGTGGAAAGACTCCTTCTGTTCCTGCTTCTGCTGCAACATCCGCTGGGATGCATACTTCTAACGGGCTGAGTCCAGCGGTAAACCCAGTCTCAACTCCTGTGGGAGAAGAGCCAGAACACTTTCCTGTGGGGGAGGTACTCAACCCAGAGGACCACCCCGGACCTTCAATGCTTGTTAGCTGAAGGAGGATCTTCCAGGGCAGACTTCAGGGAGGGTCAGAGAGAGTGCCACTCTCTCGAGGGTCTGAGAAAACAGGCCCTGTCCCAGGCACAAGGAGAAGTGCCTAGGACATTCCGGATTTATTGGGAGGGCAAGCTCCTTGTTAGTGAGCCCACTAAGGCTGAACCTGGTGCCCTCAAGAGGTTGGTGGTACCCCAGGTTTACAGGCCATTCCTGCTGCAGTTGGTGCATGAGGTGCCCTTAGCTGGTCATCTTGGTACCATTTCTACTGGCCTCAGATGGGAGTAGAAGTGGAGTCCCACTGCAGGACCTGCCCAACTTGTCAATTGTCTGGCAAGACTGGAGGCAGTGGCATTGCCCCACTGCAACCATTGCCAGTGGGTGGGATATCGTTAGAGAGGGTGGAGATTGACATTGTCGGTCCCCTTGACCCTCCCACTTCAAGTGGACATCGGTTCATCCTGGTCTTGGTTGAACATGACACCAGGTACTCTGAGACTATACCCCTTCGGACTGTTACTGCCAAGGTGGTTGCCAGGGCGATCCTGGGAATTTTCACCTGTGTTGGATTCGCTAAGGAGGTTGTCTCTGACAGAGGATCCAACTTCATGTCTAGTTACTTGAAAAGCATGTGGAAAGAGTGCAGGGTAACCTACAAGTTCTCCAACTCTTACCATCCCCAGACCAATGGTCTGGTTGAAAGACTTAATAAAACTCTCAAGGGCATGCTAGGTGCTTTGGAAGAGCTGTAAGTGAACAGAAGGCATGGGATCTCCTCCTGCCATGCCTTCTGTTCGCTTACAGAGAGGTACCTCAAGAGGGTGTTGGTTTCAGCCCCTTTGAGTTACTCTTTGGACATCCCGTGAGGGGGCCCCTTTCCTTGATCAGAGAAGGTTTAGAAGCTCCAAGCATGTGGGGGACTATGTGATAGGCCTCAGACGGTGGATGACACAGATGATGGGTCAAGCGACAGTGAATCTCAAAGCTAGCCAGGAATTGAATAAGTACTGGCATGACCTTAAACCCTCACAAGTGGATTGGACTCCTGGACAGAAAATCCTTCTGATGAGCCTACCAAGCCTCGGGCTTGGGCAGACAAAGGTACTGGACCCTTCAGGGTAATCTCCAAGATGGGAAAAGTCAATTATCTGGGGTAGCCCCTCAGGTATTCCATGACACCAGGCTCCAGCCTTTCCATAGGCGAGCAGGGGTCTCATGTCTCTTGCTAGCTTCAGAGCAAGAAGAGGATGAGAGTGAGCCCCTTCCTGATTTGCTGCATAGCAACCCTCAGGATGGCTCAGTGGAGGGAGTACATCTCTCTCCCAATCTGACGACAGAGCAGCAGATTGCCTACAGTGCTTTGCTCCAGCAGTATGCCTCTCTGTTCTCACTGACACCAGGCCTTACACCGTGGTTTAGGCACGAAACTGACACTGGTGACAGTGTGCCTGTCAAAAGCAGGTGTTTCCGTATGTCAGATACAGTTAAGAACCACATCCAGGCTGAGGTCGCCAAGATGCTGGATCTGGGTGTTATTGAACCCTCAACCAGTCCCAGGTCCAGTCCCATGGTCCTTGTCCCCAAGGCAAGTTCTCAGGCAGGTACCAAGGATTGGAGGTTCTGTGTGGACTACTGAGGAGTCAATGCCGTCACCAAAACTGATGCGTACCCATTGCCCAGGGCTGATGAGCTTGTGGACACCGTAGGTGCTGCCAAATTTGTGACCACCTTTGACCTTACCTCAGGCTATCTGATGGAACATGCCAAGGAAAAGATGGCGTTCAAAACACCTGATGGACTCTACCAGTTTAGGGTCATGCATTTTGCTTTGAAGAATGCCCCTGCCAACTTCCAGAGATTGGGCAATCATGTGCTCAGTGGGCTGGAGGCCTTTTGTGTGGCCTACTTAGACGACATTGCCATCTACAGTTCCACCTGGATAAGGTGTTGCAGGCCTTGAAAAGGGCTAACCTTACTATCAAGGCCACCAAGTTCCAGATATCTCAGGGGAAAGTCATGTATTTTGGTCATGAGGTAGGAGAGGGTCAAATCCAACCTCTCCCCAAAAAAGTACAGGATGTACATGACTGGGAGACTCCCACTACTCAAACCCAGGTGAGAGTCTTTTTGGGCCTCACTGGGTATTATCTCGCAATTTCATGCAGAACTATGGAACCATAACTGCCCCACTGACAGCTCTGACTTCACCCAAACAACCTAGGAAGGTTAATTGGACTGAAGACTGTCAGAGGGCCTTTGATGGCTTGAAAGAAAGTCTGTGTAGGGCACCTGTGTTGTGTGCACCTGATTTCAGCAAGCCCTTTATCGTTCAAACTGACGCCTGCGACACCATAATTGTAGCTGTCTTGTCCCAGTTAGAAGACAAAGGAAGAGAACATCCGATCATATTCATCAGTAGACAACTCAAAGGTAGAGAACTTAGGTGGGCTACTGTTGAAAAGGAATGTTTTAGTATAGTTTGGAGCCTTAGGCGTTTTAGACCCTACCTTACCAGGTCTACCTTCAAAGTCCAAACAGATCATAAGCCCCTGAAATGGCTTATGCAGATGAAGGATGAAAACCCAAAACTGCTCAGGTGGTCCATTAGCCTACAAGGACTAGATTTCACGATAGAGCATAGAGCAGGGAAGAGTCACAATAATGCAGATGGCCTTTCCAGAGGGTATTTTGACCGTCTGGATGAGGGTGTCTATCTCGTGGGAGATTAGGCACCCTAACCTCAGTCTGGTGGGGGGGTGACTGTGATGCTGGAAATGCATTGGAGGGACAGGTCCTCCGCATCCTTGTCCTTTACTGCTTTTTATCGTGTGTTCTGTCATGTTTTCCGTGCAGGAGATCATGTGGGACTCCTGGCGATGCAGCTCTCTCTTTTGGTTTGGTGTACAGACCCATGGGATACCCTTATGGCACCCATGGGTGGGGGTGCAACCATGTGCCCCTAGTGTATGTTTTTGGACACCTATGTGTAGCCCACAGAGCAGGGTACGGGCTGGTGGCAGCTCTGTGCTGAATTGACTGGTGGCCTGAGCGTCCTCCATTTTGGGATGCCCAGGTCCTTTCATTGGGATCGGTAGATTCCTGATGGAGACAAGATGGCCCCCGTGGCCTCTTGCCTTCCATCGCCTATTACCTTGATCTTCCCTAAATCCCGGGAAGCCCTGACTCTGCCCCTTCCCCCTGACTGGCTGTTGTGTGGAAGTTCCACATATGGTAGTGTGGGGAAGTGCTGACCAGACTGGCTGGAGCCATCCCAACGACTGTATGTTGTGGGTACACCTGTTGGTGGGTCCTGGGTGAATAGATTGTGTGACGAATATACACTTCTTGTTTTGGATGTCTGGTATTTGGTGTATGACCCAATGACTGAGACAGCCCTGTCCAAAACTGGTTTTAATGAGTGTGTAGTGTTGAATGGCGTGGTACTTGTCCGAATCCACATTCTGTGTTGTGAGTGTCTGGATGGAGAAGAATGACCTGAATGCACTGTTCACCTGCTTGGCTGTCTGACTGTTGAATGCCTTTCTGAGTGATTGGTTGCCTGAGTGTGACCCAGCAGAATGAATGGTAGACCAACTAGTATATCTGCGGGCCTCTCACTGCTAGAAATCATTCAGAAGCGGAAGAGAAACTGGAGTTGAAACTGAAGCTTGACCTTGATGCCCTGCTGGAAGAGAAGAATTGCTGTTGCTCCACTTCACCAATATGAAAGCGGTTGTGTCTCCAAGAACGGATCCAAGCGAGGACCTGGTAAGGAGACCTCTCCCCGAGCTACGAGGGACCATCATACACCAGCTGATCTTTGCCAAAGCTCCCTGGTAGACAGAGCTACGAAAGCCTGCCGACCGGAGATGGGGACTGCTGCGGAATCCCAAGAAGAAGCACCCGGACTGTTGTCCGTCACCATCGGCGACCGCTGTCGCCTACCGGAGCCGCAGCGCTCCCATTGCCTAAGAACCTTTTTGATCCAAGGACGCTCTCGTCTGCACCGTCAACCACTTTGTCCCGCCGGAGAAAGTTGAGGCCGCCAACATGCCTAGGAGCATCTGTCGGTGGGTTTCCCACTACCTACAGACTGACGACTCAACACCCTTGCTGGGCCACAGTTCTTCAAACTCTCTGCGGTTCTGAACTATCATTGCCGAGGTGTCCCGCATGCCTCTTCCTTGCAGGACGTCTACGCTGCGTCGTCGACAAGCACTGCTAGGAACAAAGCTGCCACTTCACCGCCGTAGTTCACCCTGTTCATTGCTGGACGTTTGACGACCCGTGGCTCCTGCCTTAAAGGCAGGGCCGTTGATTTCCTGATGAGGAACTCTACAAAACCAGGTACTTTGGGGTTGCTGAACTATTGGAAAGACTCTTGTGAACAACAAATGGCCTGGGCCTGTGATATATCTTTATTCTACAGGTTGCCCAGGTGGGGGGGGTCTCCACACAGAACCGTGTCTACTGGTAGGGGCCAGTATTCTGCCAATTGTTCTAACCAACTGCTTTCCTCTTATATCTATTGTTGGTTTCCTTTACAAATTGATTTGTATGGCATTTAACCGTACAGTTGATGCACTTTAAAGAGATCGAATAGTGATTGTGGTACCACGTAGAACTGTATATATTTGCCATTGTACATTAACCGAATACAAAGTGAGTTATCGTGATAGTGTATATAATTGTGAACCTTAATTATATTAAGACTGTGTTTTAACTAATAAAGTGTGTGGACATTCCTTTGTGGGTGCTTGGGTCTACACTGTACTTAAGAACCAGCCTGCATCACCTCCTGGGAAGCTAGGCCTTGATTGCTCGTCCATTGCTACCGTAATAGAGAATCTTGGCTGGGGTCCTCTGTGCCTCTCCTCTACCATATAGAGAGCAGAAGTACAGACCCCCCCTCCAGTCTTTACAATGGGCTGTTTGATCAAGCTATGAATTTATATCTTCATTATTTTCCCCAGCTTCCCTTTTAGAGTGGGCAATGTGTTGGGAAATTTCTGAACAAATATCACTTGTGCCGTAGTCAGGGATTGAAAGGGATGTCTCATTATCAGGTATTGAACTTACATTATAAAACAAAATTTCTTGAAATGTAAAGAGCAAAAGGAAATAAAAACAACACATAAGGCAAAATGTAGTTGTAAGAAGTATTGCCATGGCATTCAAGGCCACACAATTTCTTGCGGAGTGGCTGGTCTTCTTGTTAGTGTGTGTTTGTATAATGAAAAATCCCAATTTTTTGTTTACCCCGTTCACCTTTTTAGTTATGCTTCAACGTTTTATAACAGGAACTGAAAAATGATTGCTACAATAACGCCGTGAATAATAGGACTGTTTTAGGATTTCCAAAAAACACAACATCTATGTGTCGTCACACTAAAACTGGATAAGATCGTATTATATAAAAAAAAAAACAGCACGCGGGAATGCCTGCAGCATGTCAGGCAGCATGGCATATGGTTATTCAGTCTTCATGTCATTTTTCCAATGTTCATTTTTACTTTTAGTTCAAACTGAGAACGTTTCTGGAATAGCAGCAAGTCCATTCACCCCTATTAGGCTTAAGGAGTGTCAGTTTTATTCCAGATAGTTTTTGAATCCATTGATTCTTTATCCTTGCGCATAGCAGCCGATCTGGTCAGCATACGCAGAACTTCTTCTCTTGCTTTACTGTCACTGGGTGAGGGAGGGGTCAGGGTCTCTCCTTTGCAGAGCTTCATGTTGTTCAGATGCCTCCAGTCTCTCCTTCCTTTTAATTTCACAGCAGTGCAGGTGACCTCCTCTACTAGATATGATCCTTCGAAACAGGGCTTATTCCAAGTCCTTACAAAATTCTTAAAAAGAACCTGGCCTCCTGTATAGAAACTAGGCATTTTAAGAGAGACCACTAAATCTTTGGTTGGTTGTCTTCCTCAATCTTCTTCGACCCTTCTCTCCGATTGTTGATCTGTTGAGAATTAAAAGAAACACTAGTGGTCATAGCTGTCAAATAATCATGCATCTCATCACCTAATGTTTTGGCAACACTGTGGACATGAGTTTTTACTCTTGTAGGAGGAGCAAGGGGTGGGAGGATAGTTCAGGGGCAACATGCTCGTTTTGGAAGCAAGACGACACTAAGCAACGCAGGTTCGATCTGAGTAAAACGTATGTTTCATGCCTAATAAAAAGAATATCTGTTCAAACAACTCATTTACAAAAGGCGGGCCATTATCAGACCGCAGGACGTCACACTCTCCCCCATCTAGGCAACACCTCATGCACAAGAAACATAGCATCACATGCGGCATTGGGGTGTGTGCATGGACCTGTTTGATCCATCTGGAAAAAGGACATGCTACTACCAACATGTAACTATTGTTGTTACATAGTTGTAAGGCCGCACTCTTGACTGGGTGGCTGGCCACAACTGCTCCACCACTGTCAGCTCTAACTCTACCTACCCGTGGACGGACCATAACTGTATCCAATTTACCATTCCTACATTCCAAACTACTAAAGCGCTCACCTATGCCCCACCAGTGCAGGTTAGAAGCTCTAAATAACGAAATAAGGGCAACATTCGTCTTTTTCTGGAAGTCCCAGAACTTAGGCCCCCATTCTCTAGTGACCCCAGCAAACTAACAGACATCTGTTCAACCAATACCTGGCTCTTCTTGCCCACCGGGTTGCAGTGCTCTGCCCCAACTGCCAGTGCTATGCAGATGGCACTTAGCTCATTTTCAGGCTACCCTCAGCCACCTCTTCTCCCTCTCTCTTCTCTGACTGTCTGTTCGCCATCCAGGAGTGGTGTGCTGCCAGTGATCTCTGCCATAATGCCAGTAAGACTGAGATTCTCCTCATCGGCATACCCACACCCTCCTTTCCTGTCACTCTCTGGTCGGCCTCTCTTGGCCCTCTTCCTTCCTCCACCTGTGAGGCTAAAAACCTCTGGGTCATCTTCGACTCCACACTCTCCTTCTCTCCTCACATGTCTGACGTCGCTAAGAAGTCACGCTACCAGCTGCACCTCCTTAGAGGTATTCGTCCTTTCATCTCCTTCCCCCAGAAACTTACTGTCTCCAGAGCTCTGGTTTTCTCTAGGCTTGACTATTGCAACAGCTTCTTTTTTAAATCTGCCTGCATCTACTCTACACCCTCTGCAACTCACCCAGAACAGGACTGCAAGACTTGTCCTTGGCCTCAACCCCAGGGTTCGTATCTCTCCAGGACTGAAATCTCTTCACTGGCTCCCAGTGGCTGTGTGGATTAAGTTAAAAACCCTCTGCATTGTCCACAAGGCCTTCTGGGGCCTGGGGCCTCAATACCTTCAACTCTCTCTTCCTAAATATCTTCCTTCTCAAGCTCTTTGCTCATCCGCCTTCAACTCCCTCAGGGTCAGTCCCTTCTCCAAGCAATGAGTTGGTGGTAGATCTCTTTTTTCGGCTGGGGCCTCCCTCTGGAATAGCCTCCCTGCCCCCCTGAAACTTGAGGAGAATCATCTCCGGTTCTGGAAACCCCTCAAAAGCTTTCTCTTTGCCTCTGCTTTTTCTCCTCCTCTCCCCTGCTGACTGCCTGGCTGAAATTGAAACAGCACTGGTTACCTGGCCACCCTCACATCTCAGGCCCAGGTCCCCTCCCCCAGCAGTCACACACCTGCACTGCCTTACTGGCAACCCCTGCACTTGGGGACTGTTTCTGTATCCCTACAGTCCCACTACCAGCACTTAACACCTGATGCCTCCACTTACCCTTTACCTTTTCACTTGCCACCTGCTGGCCGTACTTATTGTTATTTATTCTATTATCCCATATACTGTACTGTCCCCTCTGTCTCCTCCCCACACTTTCTCTCTTACCCCTTTTCCATGCACTTGCGCAATCTGAATGGCAGCTGGCCTAGTAGGATCGGTGTCTGTCTTCCCTCTGTTCTACCTCCCTGCCTCGTCATGCCTTGAAACACTTGTGTACAGGCACGTCATGAATGCCATATCATATCATATCATATAATATCTATGCTGGCACACTCACCAAAGCAATCAAAGCCCTAGCGCTGATCGAATGTAAAAAAGAGAAAAGATCTATGCGCATTAACTCATGGTTCACAGATGAACTACAGGCTCTACGTACCAGTAAACGTGATGCATTAAACAAATAGCAATCCAACCCGACTGACTCCACAAAGGAAGATGGCAAAAGGAAATGTGCTCAATATAACGGAAGCAATCACTAAAGACAAATCTAATTCCTTCAACTCACGGATATCTAAGGCCAACTCTCAAACCAAATAAATATTTGCCATTTTGAAAGATCTAATCTCTCCCTCCACTACCGCGGACGAGATCATCAACGATGAAGCATGGTGCTCGAATAAACAAGCAGCACTGCTCAGCAAAATAGAACTACTCCAAGAAACAATTCAGGCACAATGCAAAGCCTTGCCTAACCACGACCTTCATTCCCTGCCAGGCCTCCCCTCCTGTAACCCCAACAACCTTCTCTTTTCCTTCCAAGACGCCACAGAATCGGAAGTCCTCGATCTTCTCCAACATCTAAAACCATCTATGTGCAAAGGAGACATTAGTCCGCCAAACATTATTGAAGAATGCACTGAGTCCTTGGCACTTCTCCTAACGACGTTAATTAATGCCTCATTTAAAACAGTTACTGTCCCGTCTAGCCTCAAAGAAGTGTTGGTGTGCCCACTCATAAAAAAAAAAAATCCCTAGACCCTACCTCTCCTAATAACTACTGACCAATAACCACTGTCCCGTTTCTCTTAATAATCCTGGATAAAGCGGCTCACAACCAGATCCAACACTTCTTCAAATCCAACTCCATCCTCGGAAAAAGCCAATCAGGTTTACGCAAAGGCCATGGTACAGAAACCATCCTTATAGACCTTTAAAAATCAAACAACAGAAATTATAGACAAAGGCAAGCCAGCTCTCCTCCTACTCTTGGATCTCTCTGCTGCCTTTGATCTTGTGGATCACAAGATTCTCACCTCACATCTCACTCATGCAGCACAATTCTCCAAAGAAGCCTCCTTGTGGATCACATCCTTCCTTGAAAGTAGAGCCATGAAGGTTTTCTCTAACCAGGCGAGTGCAGCCCCCACTACCATCCATTGTAGAGTCCCTCAGGGCTCATGCACAGCTCTCTCTACAACCTGTTCACTAAGCCGCTCTTAGACAAATTGGACACCCTCAGCATAGCATATACAAACTATGCCGATGATACGCAGGTACTCCAACCACTCTCAGGATCTTCTTTGTAAAGTGCCTTGAAACACTTGTGTATAGGCGCGTTACAAATGCCATATCATATCATATCATATCATTATGACCAAGATGCTGCAACCCTCCATTTGATATACACCACCATCCAAACCTGGATGGCGGCTAAAGGGTTATGTCTCAATGGAGATAAGACCAAGATTATTATTGGCCCTAAAGAAACGTTATCCAGACTTGGTAAAAAATACTGTAACATCACCATCGATAACTCCATTTTCCCTGTCTGCTCTTCAGTAAAGACACTAGGGGTTTACTAGATTCCACTCTGTCTATGACGCGACAGGTTAGCGCCATTGCCTCTGCTCACACCACCAAGCTAATAAATGCGGTAAAACCCTTCCTATCCAAACAGAACTGCCTGTCAATAGCTAGAGCCATCATTGGGGCTAAACTAGATTATTGCAATGCCCTTTTAGCTGGCACATTGGCAAAACACTTAAATAGACTCCAAGTCACACAAAATAATGCTCTCACAGCAGCATTAAACATCCCTAAAAGAGACCACATCGTGCAGGCCAGGCAAGCTGCTCACTGGCTCCACGTGAAGGAACGAATAACTTTCAAGACCCTCACACTTACGCACAAGTGCTTAACACTCACAGCCCATCGCTACCTATCAGAGACTATCATCAGAGCCACCTCCACACGCCCCAAAAGAACCGGCCACGCCAACCAACTGCACATCCCTCCCATCAAAAGGACCAAAGTGGGTGCGATCGGTTTCCCCCATACAGCCCCAAAACTATGGAATGCCATACCCAACACACTCAAAACTGAGACCTCCCTCTTAGCCTTCTAGAAAATACTAAATACCACACTCTTTAACTAACACATCCGTACTTCCTTCCCCTGCACCCGCGCCTCTCCTTCCCCTCCCTATCGTATTCTGTATGTAATCAAGAATGTATATTGTAACTAAGCCTCGTGTACTCTGAATGTTTTTAAGAATTTTTTATGCAAATAAGCATGCTGTCTTGTAACAGCGCCACAATGCTGTTGCACGCTCTATAAATGTTAATAAATAAATAAATAAATAAACATGTCCACATAAACTATATGTAGATGCTGAAATGGAACAGTGGGTTTAGGGATTGCTCCTTTCGCTCTTCGCAAGGTGTGCCCTGCTGTAGATTTCTGGCACACAATGCAGTTCACAATAAACTGTGACTAATTTTCAGAAAGTGTGGTGTGTACCGGTCTTCTGCGATTGTTGCAGCAAAACTCTTTTTAGTGGTGTGCATAGAATAGTGAAGCTGCTCCAGGACCACCTTCAATAATGGTAGAGGCATGACTGGCTTTCCATTGCTATCTTGTCTCCATATAGCCTCAGTGGGGAATAAAGAACACCCATGTCTCCTCCATATATCCTGCTCTTTCTGTGGGGCACCTGCTCTTTCTGTGGGGGTCAACCTTGTAACTCAAGTAACTGTGTAAGAGATAACATATTAAATCCTTCTTGTATCACCATGCATCATTTGGATTCTTGCTTAACATCCCCTAATTCAAAATCATAAATATTTGGGAAATACATTGCACTTTTCATCTCTATGTCTGCAGATTAATTTCCACATGAAATTAGGTCTGCCCCTTTAGTATGGGTGGTGCATTTCATCACAGCGATAGCCAATGGGAGATATAGTACTTCAATGAGCTTGCCCAATAGAGACGCATGATGAACTGGAGTGCCATCTGTGTGGAGGAAACCCCACCTCTTCCAACATGACAACCCTGCATGTATGGTTGTCATCGCGTAGGCGGAGTCAGGGTACACTGTTACTTCCTCATCTTCAAATCTCTGATGAGCACCACTAATTATGAAGCCTGTGCTGAACAATGTGAAGGCAATCTTGCACTTGCAACTACTTCAAATTCTCCATTCTGTTTTAACTTCACTACTGCCGTCCCAGTATGCCTTTCACCAGTCGCTTGGTCAATTTTTGAAGAACCATCAATGAAGAGAACCCCTCCCCCCCAAGAGCATTTTCTCTAACATGGGGAATGTCATCATAGAATTCAGTATACATTGTACAGTCATGCACATTGTCCTCCTCTCCTACTGGTTCTGCTATGAATGTTGCTGGATTCACTTTTCTATATGTAACAACTTTGATTGCTGGATTCAAAATAATCACTTTGTATACAGATGCTCTTTGTGCAGTCAATGTACTTTTGGACTTTTTCCACAACGGCAAAAAGGGACTGCTCGACAAACAAGGTTATTGACTATCCCATTGTATTACTTTCAGCTTTTTCAATTTGGAAAACAGCAGCAGCTAAAGCTTGTTCGGAAGGATGCCGCCAGTGCGCACGGACACCAGAGCCAGATATGGATACTCCCACATATGGCTCTCCTGCATCCAGCCCTGGGCCAGTGCAGAGTCCCTTACCCCCACAGCATGCTACAATAGACAGCATGCTGTTTCAAGGTTCGAGGACATGCAGCGGAGACAGCGGGAGATGGAGGAGATTGGCAACACCACACACCTGCAGGCCATCAGGGACAGCATCCAAGGGGCTACTATTAAGGTTGTGAGTGCCATGGCACGCAACAGGGCCGAGACGACAGCCAACATGTCCGCCCTTATACTGTACACCCAACGTGTCAGGGAAATGACAGAAGGCGTCTCTGCAGTGGCAGTGGCCATCCAGCAGAGCACAGAGGCACAGTGGCAGCAAAACCTGAGGACAGACTCCGTCCCATCCACGTCATCCACAACCTGAGAGGAGTCACAGCAGGGCATGCAGCAGCGACAGTCACAGTGCCTTCTGCGCCCAAAATCACCAGGGGCTGGCAGGGGTTAGGGGGTGAGGCCACGGCTGTGAAAGACTCTGGGACACTGATTGCCATGAGTGACCATGCTGGGGTGTTGGTGGTGGGAAGGTGGATGGGGGATAGTGTGATGGGTGCTGCTGGTGGGAGGGGGGAGTCGTAAGGGGGATAATGCGATGGGGTGTTGGTGGTGGGTGGGTGAGGGGGGACAGTGTGATGGAGTGTTGGTGGTGGGACAGTATGATGGGGTGTTGGTTGAGGGGGAATAGTTGAGGCACTTAATTCCATAAAATCCATTCCAATTCATCAATGTGAGGACATTCCTGATTGTGTAATTGTTGTGTATATTGACTGGGGTGGTGTCACATGGTGGTGCATGGCGTGTGCCATGTGAAAGCGTCAAAGGAAATTGCTATCAGTCCCTGGTGTGCCATTCTCCCATCCCTCACGTCATCTCTGGCAATGTGTGCATTTTCTTCTGCCAAGGGCACTGTGCCCTCATAGTTTCTTGCTATTCGGCTGTTGCCGAATACTTTGTCATTCTCATTTGAATACAATGCAACAAGAACTCAGAAAGGCAAATATAGACTTCAGTTTGCAAAATTGAAGAGAATTAGACCAGACACTTGGCCACAATACCAGACAAATTGCTATCACACAGCTATAAAATATCTTATATTGTAGTCTGCTCTTTAGGGCTTGTTTTGTTACAGATTCTTAGACATAAAAGGTGCTCAGCTTTTATACTTAGGCAGCAACAATACAGGACCATATTTTCTTTTGGTGAATGTTTATATGCAATGTGCACTTTCTTCAGTTGGAAAAGACAATGTGCATATTTCACTTTAGGATACATTCAGTTCCTGTCATGTCACTTCCCATTGCATATGTCATAGTCCTCCATTTTCATTTTTTTAAGGACTTGAGTCTTGAGTTTACATTATCTGATATTTCATCAGGAATGATAAGGAGCATATGTTTGTGTTTTGGCAAGAAGGAATGGCAAGGATAAGTGAAAAGTGAGCAGCATTATTCATATGGGCCATGCCGTTGGAGAAACATTAATAATTCACAATAGGTAGTGGAGACTAGCAAGACTTGGTTATATCAGTCAGAGTAATATGCCCCGACCTAAAAGGCCACTCAGAGGAATTTATGTTGGGTAATCAAAGCGGGCCAGTATGTGACAGAGGGTTGCCCATTGCAATATCACCCTAATTCACAGGCAACCTTCAGCAGGGTTCACTTTCGCCAATATCACAGTTCACTTTGCTTTACCACAATACAGGATCTACATCTCTTAGCTTTTCCCTTGGCATCCCTCTGTCGGGTTCACATATCCACCTTAACACAGTTCATGAATTTCTAACACAGTTCATGATTTGCTCATCTCATTAGAAAGTGGGGTTCCCTTCCCCTAGCTTTCTTTCGGTATCCCTCTGTCACGTTCACACTTGCCACAGTTCACAAGGCAGTCCTTTTAGACCCCTTAGGTTCTTCACTTTACCTAATTTCGGGTCTACGCCCCCAGTCAGGCTTTCCTTAAAGCCCCCAGCCAGGCTTCACACAGTTCTTTTAATACAAAAGGTTCCCCTCCGTCGGGCTCAGACCTTTCTCAGTGGCTCTTATGTGGCTCTTATGCCTTGGCTTCCCTCTGTCGGGTTTGAGCCGCTTGGCCTTCCACTGTTTGTCGGGTCAGAGAATTTCTAGTGGGTGAGGACTTTTATGGGAACCCCAGCCTGACTACTCTGACCATTATTCTGCTCTTATCTTTCATTTTGTACGATTCCCTCAGTCATGCTCGAGCTGTACTGGTTTTCACCATCGCCACAATGCCTATTGGGACTTGTAGGTGGTTTATATTTCCTCTGGGTTTCCCTTTCTCACATTCGAGTACCTCTTCTGCTTCGCTCCCCCATTCCAGCCACCCACACGCTTTCCGGGTTCCTCTCTTCATCTGCCGTGAGACTTATATCGGCTAGCGTGGTGCTGGTGGGTAGCTCCCTGGGTGGGGTTCTGGTAGGAGTTCATGGTTTCACCACATGCCCCTCCTGCACCTGGACTTCCTTCCACATGCCCACAGGGAGCTAACTTTGCAGTAAACGTGACCAGCAGGCTGCAGTCTGTTTTCTTTAGCCCTTTATGAGGTAAGGCTCCTTAGCTTGGCTGTAGCCCAACAGAGGTACTGGCTTAGCACCTTGCTCTTCCTCCTCCTGCTCTGGGCACTCTCCACTGCTCCCTCTGCTTCCTCCTACTACTACTTGGGGTGCTTGGATCTGTGGTAGGGATCCTCTGCCGGACTCAGCCTTGCAGCCTCCCTTCTCTGCTCTCAAGAGCAACTGACCTTTCCTCACCAGAACCTTCCCTTTATACACCTGTGTGCTGTTAATGAGTAGCAGGTGTGTGATTAGGGTATGGTCTGCCTGAACCTGCCTGACTTCATTAAGGGGACAGCCTGCTGTCAGAGTGTTGTAACCTGTCTTCTGTGTCTTAGTGGGTTTTTCACTGGTAATCTTCACTCCGACGAATCGCCTCTTCTTCTTCCCAGTATTATGCGAAAATGGGCGGGGGGCAAATGTTATGTGTTGAAAGAAACACCAAAAAGATAGAGGGGTTGTGTGGTTGTGGATAGCCTACCCCGGTGATCCTCCTGCACTGGTCCACCCCCAGGGCCTGGATCCCAAGGCGATGGCTGTGCCCTGGACACCTGAATAAAGGATTCTCGGGTCCAAATAAGAGAAAATCCCTAGGTTTCTCATAAATAGGTTGCCTGCTTTTTAAATTGGACTGGGAAGTCACCCGGTTGAAATGAGTGTGGGATTTGGAGGGTGTTGAATTTGTAGCAAGAGAACCAATGTTTATTGGCTGAAGGCCAATTTTATCTACCATCCTAGCATTTTTGCAGCTAGTGCTAGCATCACTAGTTTTAAGATCGATAATGGGACTCTGATCTTTCCCAGTTAACGCATCTGTACTGCAGAGCCCATATTTACATGTCCTAGTGCGCTTCATCTCGATTAATTAAAATATCAAACAGTAATAGTGATTGGAACACTTGCTGATAATGCCTTAATTTTATATTAATCCCTTCTGGTGATGTATATCCTAAGCAAGTACAGATTGCCACAAATAACAGAATGCTCCCACCCTCCGTACTCTGCTTGGCGTACGCAGTCTGGGAGCCACTGACTATCCATTCAAGGGGAAAGGAGACCGCAAGTAAGGGTAAGGAGAAAGTGCAGCACAATGCCTCCAATGGCCAAGAGCCCAGCACACCTCCGAAATGAAGAGCAGACTCAAGGTTCACCAAGGACAATAACCCTCGGCACCAGCGTTTCTGCAGGTAAAACTCTTGTTCTCTCAACGCAGCATAGCATCCTGACTGAGCGCTCAACCACTTTGATGCAAGACACAGGATGTTGTACTCAAACACAATATTCTAACGGGCTCCAGAGCCAAGCCCAGCACCGCCACGCAAAGCTAGCAGCAGTTAGAGTTAGAGTAAAGAACCTGAGGTGCATCAAGCCGCACTGCGCAAGTCCGTATTGCCACGCAGCCGTTTCCGACACACTGCCGCAATCACTGGAACCACAGTGAAGAGAGCACCATGTCAGTTAAGTCCACATGTGGAGAGCCTACTATATTTTGATATGATCATTATGATCATTATGTCTTTCTTGTACATTCAAATACACTTTTTAGGTCTTTTTTGTGTAACATGGTTGCACAGAATGAATACATTTGAATGTCAACATTGTGCTTAAGGGCAATTTCTATGAGATTGTACATTACAGAGATGATACAGTGCATAATGCAATGCAGGTTTTGCATAATTTGTTTAACATGGCTGTGCAAAAGGAAGAACACTATTTGTATTCAACATTGGTTGAGGAAAACTTAATTTGGTGATATTTTAACATTATAGGAATGGCGAGCCTATTTTCCACACAGATAATTCCATGAATCAGGTCCTTGGTATGCAGAGCCTACTTTGGCAGACCAGGTAAAACCACTGGACCCTTTGGCTCTAGAAACTCTGGGGAGGTTTGGTGTCTTGATCAAAAGCTCAGATCACTGTCTGGTTCCCTGTGGCTTGTGACTGGATATTAGAGGCAGTAACAGGACTGATCCATACTATGGGAGAGCAGGAGGACTTGGGATGTAGAGCATTTTTATGTCTGTTGATATCTCATTTCACTCCTGGTCAGTGATATTATATTTTGTATTGTGCCTGTTATGTCAAGATCTTAAAGGCTGACTTCTCCTTTGAGAAACCAATTGTTGCTGTTGCTTTTATCAATTTCGTAAATCTTTAGAAGCACATCATCTTGGGATGAGGAGTTAGTGGATGTAGGGTTACATGCGGTCGTAGGGGTTACATGTGGTTGTAGATGCTCAACCCTTTGAGAATTAATCGGCCTTGCCGGAGGACATGGACGTGGAGGAGGTTTTGGTGGATAATAATTCTGAAGAGCTGCAAGGTGATGGACTGGAAAACTGAGAGGAGGTGGCAGATGCACGACTGGAAAAGGAGCAGAGAGAGGGGTAGGAGGTGGAAAACAAAATGCAAAGATGAAAGAGAAGCAGGAGGGGAGCAGGAAGAGTTGGATGTGGAGCAGCAGGAAGGAGAGCTGGAGGAGGGAGATGCGGGGCAGCAGGCAAACATGAGCAGGAGGTGGCAGATGCATGGTATGAGAAAGAGCATGGGAAGGCAGTTGGAGGGCAAGAGATGGGGCACCAGGAGGTGGAACACAAAGAAGGTGTAGGGTAGGAGGAGAATACTTATATGGGACAGGAGGAAGAGGGGCAGTTGGAGGAGTAGCCCGGGAGGATAGCTCAGCAGCAACATGCTTGCCTTGGAAGCAAGACCACACGAAGCAACACAGGTTCCATCCCCGGGTCCGCGCTTAGAAACCTCTGGGTATTAAGCGCGTTATAAATATCCTATCATATCATATCATAGTATATCATATCATAGTATTCAGAAGAGGAAGAAGAGACGAAAGACGGAGCTGAGGCTGTTAAATCTCCACCTGTGTAGGAGGCAAAGCGGGGCAGAAGACGGGACAAATGAAAGGCTACTGCCTCAAAACATTACGCAACAGGCTGCTCCTGGGTATGGCAATACTTGCCTTTGCCTTAGGGAAAGGAACAAGTACAGGAGCTCCAGGAACACCATTTGGGAATTAATTGCCTCATCCCAGCAACACCAGGGACAAAATCAGAGATAGCAACCACTGATGGACTAGGCGATAAGATGACCAGAGAGTGTATCATCACTCCTAAACTCCCTAGTGGTGTCCAGCCAGGGATGTCCCAGTGAAGGGCGATACAGCTAAGGGTGAAGACCTTTCATTGACCAGCATCTTTGCCTCTTCACCTACAAGCCTTTGCCTTCCTCTTTGCTGCACCTGTGTTTACCCCAAGCTTCCTAATTACTCTGCTCTCTCTCCACATTGCAGTACTCACCTGTAATGCATTCACTCCTGCCCCTCCTGCAGTTCCTCCTAATCACCTTCACTACGCTTTCCACAAACACACTACAAATTTCTCCTTTTCTATTCATATTATAAAACTCACATCTCGAAACTCCCGTTACTCCATCTCTCTTTCACCTACATTCAACAAACAAAGCCGACAAGCCAACCATACCTGCCCTAACACCTATCCACCTCGCCTCGCTTCCTTTGAGACTCAACTTCTCTAATCTTTCTCACTTTATCAACTGGACATTGCACTCTGGAATGCACAATCTGTATGCAAGAAAACTTCCTTTATCACGGACTACTTTCACTCCAGCTCTACACCCCAGACCATCTTCCTGTCACTGAAACCTGGATTCCCAATCTGACACTGCCACTCTGGTGGTCCTACATGGCTCCAAACTATCCTTCATTCACTCTCCTCGTCTAACTGGCAGAGGTGGAGGTGTCAGACACCTACTTTCAATCTGCCTCAATGCGTCATATATCTCCATTACCACATCCTCTCCTACCGCTTTTGAATTCACCATCTCTACAATTGTTCCACCTCGCTCGGTTCACATCATCTCTATCGCCCTCCTGGTCCCACTGCACCATTCTTTGATTAACTTGGGCAACTCCTTTATTCTCTTTCCACTAAACATCACTAATTTTCCTAGGTGATTTTGTCCTTCCCTCTCCAACCACTTTTCAGAAATCTGAATTTCAGTCTTTTCTTAATGATCATGCTCTCTGCTTTATCCATAATCTACCTACGCACACCGGGGGTAACTCTCTGGATCTCTTATTCATCTCCACCTCTCCCTCAGGCACTAATACTACTGTCACACCATCACTGTCTGATAACTGCATTGCTTCCACCACCATCTCCTTTTCACTCTCTCCTCATCACTTGCCTCACTTACCACTAAAAGGAAATGTAAACCTTCTGCCATTCCTCCCTTTCTCTCTGACCTACAGTTCTCACTCTCTTACTTCACACCTGATGGTTATATCACTAACACTGCCTTCTCCAGATTCCAATCCCTACTATATGACTCAGAGCTCTGGTCCTCTCTAGGCTGGACTACTGCAACAGACTCTTCCTCAATCTTCCTTCATCCACCCTTTGCCTCCTTCAATTATTCCAGAATAGGACTACAAGACTTATCCTTGGCCTCAAGCCCAGGAACCGCATCTCTCCAGCCCTATCATATCTCCACTGGCTCCCGGTTGCTGCTAGAATCAAGTTTAAGACCCTCTGCATCATCCACAAGACTTTCTGGGGCCTGGAACCCATCTACATCCAACTCTGTCTCCCTAAATACCTCCCTGCTAGAGCCCTTAGGTCATATAGCTCCAACTCTCTGCAGATCAGGCGCTTCTGTAAGCAAAGAGTGTGGGGAAGATCTCTATCCTCCTCAGGAGCCTCTCTCTGGAATGGTCTCTCTGCCCCTGTCAGGATTGAGCTGGATCTCCTTAAGTTCTGGAAGCTCCTCTTATCCCTTCCCTCTCCCTGTCCCCTGATAATGCCACTGTCTGCTACAGTGACTGGATTCCTGGTACCCTCTGAGTTCCACAGGGTGCCAGGCCCTGTTCCCAGTCCTCCCCCCTCCTCACACTTAGCATAGAATTTGCCCTCCTGACCTCCCATTAGCACTCACCTTGCCCCTGAGGCCCTCTTCCCCCCTCCTCCACCCACCCTTTTTACTTGCACTCAGTCCTCTTTGCCCTGCTTTTCTCATCCCTCCCTAGCACTTCTCATTCGTGCAGACCGGCACCCCCCCTCACACAACATGTTACTGCACTTGCATGATCCGAATGTCACAAGGCCTAGTAGGACCATTATCTGCTCTAATGCCCCCCTCCCTTTTGCTTTGTGGTGCCTCAAAAAACCATTTGTTGTATAGGCGCCTTACAAATATCCAATAAAATACATTCTGCTCTCACTTCCCATTGCTAATTTATAACCTAAGTCTCAGCATCCTCAACCATGGATCACCCCATTCATATGCTGTACGCAAAGACATGAGTCGACTGCTGTACATATGGAGGTGTACCAACACAAATGAGGACCTTCAACTCTACCTCTCGGCTCTGAAAACTCTCAAGTCCTCTCTTGATAGAGCAAAAAGGGAATTTGACCTCATCCTCATGGACTCTCACTCCATCTATCCTAACTGGGGACAGGGCACCCTAAACTAACTCCCCATTCCTCCGAATCCTATGACTATCAACTCCACTCTCACAGCTAATGGAGAATTAGATAAACCGATCACCAAATCTGTATCATGTAGCACGGCCATGTGGTACCTTTCTGCCATTTATGTAAAAAGCACAACAGTTATGAATATGTAAGTTATTTAGCAAATCCCTAATTTCATTTTCCACACGCTCACCAACTCTCACATTCGGAACATGTTCACATCAGCCAGAAACACATCTTAGATAGCCATTACAGTTCCATGAGTCGCCTGTGGATGAATTTTATATCCCCAGAATCGCCTGGAAATTATATAAAAAATAGTACATAGATAAAATCCATCCGCCTTATGATGGCTGGGAAAAAGGCCTAAATGGTAATAGTCCTTTTAAATAAATTGTGAATCTTCATTTGGGACACATGGTCCAGCTCCTGCTTCCGTCCATTTGTTTTCACAGGGGCAGCCTGTGCCTGTATCAGTCTTCTTTGTGTTGGAAGCTTGCTCTTTGAAGTGGGTGCCCCCATTTTCACACATATTAGTCTTGCTCCAGCCAAGGGAAACTTTTGCTTTCAGAGCCAACAGGTCTGGAGAACACTGAATTTCGACGCCTTTAGCGGGACATTTTTATTGCGGTTGGTCATTAGATGGGAGATGTGACATCCGGGCTGGGAGTGGGAGTTTTCCTTGTGAAGGTTTGCCCACAGCCAGCAAAAGGGTTTGCATTGAGCTGACATTTGTTTCATGAAGACAAAGTGGCTCTTCAAATATCACTGGAGTTTTGTGGGTGAAACATGATATACATTGCTCTTTGTGAACCCACACATCATGTTTTGTTTTCCTGATATTTTTCTGTGAGCAGTGATATTCTTTTCACCTTTACTTTTTTCAAACCGTTTTTATTTGCACACACATGTGCAGGCCTTTTTTGTTTTAATGTTTAAAAATCCTGTTTTCCATGTGACAGGGATCTTGGATTCCTCCTTCTTTTGTAAACTAAAATGCTGCTTGTCCATTGGTAATGACAGGTAGGCCCCTTTCCACATGGCTCTTTCACCTTACCTGAAAAACAGAAAACAAATGCCAGGCCGTTTTTGTTTCAGTGTTTAAAATGTTGCTATTCATGTGCAAGGGACTTCTGTTTGGGCCCTTTAAATGCACCCCACAGTTTTACATGGGCTATTACCTTGATGCGTCTGTGTTTTCTACCTCCTCCTGATCCCTTACATCTAGCACTCATGCATATTTGCATGCCTTGCTGCCCGTGTGCATCCTCTCAGATTTGCTTCTTCTCCCCTCTAAACTCGGTCCCACCATAGGAATGTTCGAATCGCTGACATCAAAGCACCACGGGCATATTTGTATTCAAGCCGTCACTCAGACACCTTCTTCTGCACTTGAAAGGGGCTCCCACACTTTCCCAAGACATTCTTGCCCACATAATTTCCCTCTCACCAACCACCATTGTAAAAGGTACCCCCATGTGGAATTGCTCTAGCCACTTTATTTAACTTTAAGTATTTCTTATCAACATACTATATTCTGAATAAACTCATATGCATATGCACCATGAAGAGCCTCCCAATGAGGTTTTTGCAGCTGCCGCTCTATCTTCTAGCAGGGAGACCCTAAGACATCTTCATTGCTCTTGCGTATTAGGGAAAACCTTACAGATTGTAAAGGGTAATACTATCTGTTCTCTTGGAAGGTTGTACTCCTCTCCACTGCCATGACTTAAGAACAGAACAGTAGAAGCGGTAGGTCATGGCATCTTGTCATAATAGGACTGTCGCACATTATATAGTATAGAATACAGTAGTTAGTCACCAAATAATCTCACAACCAGAAGTCTCACTAAACAAGCCTGCTCCAATTCTCAGTGTGTGATTCTCAGTGTGTGGTTCTCAGTGTGTGATTTGATGTAAAACAAATTCTTCATTATCAGAGCTTGTGTGTTGTTTATGGGTGTGTTCCTTGCCATTATCATCCTTAATGCTTACTCATTCATTAGATTAAATGGCATTATTCAACATGGGACACTCCACGTCTTCTTCTGTGGCAAGATACAATCACCCTGGCAGCACTAAGGATTAGCTCAGACTGTACACTGGCAGAAGGCAGCTTAGGACATCTATGACAACCATCACAAATGCTGTTGACAAAAGCTATTCACTGAGCTATGTTGTGCATTTAGCCTGTATCCCTACTCTTGTGAGATGAATCAGAAAGATATGAATCCACCATCAGAGCTGCTAGATATCCATCCCCATTGATTATTCCATGTGAGTACCCAGCGTAGGGTGGGGGGTGGCAGCCTCTCAGCCAATGAGGAGGCTTGGAACGGGGGCGTTACCTCCCGCCGGGGAATGAGGTAAGTGGTGTCCATTGCCCCTCTCCCCTCTCTCCTCCCCATCCACAGAATTCCCTCCCAGCCCCCATCCACCATCAGAGCTGCTAAAGGTCCATCCCCATTGATGAGTCCATATTGAGTGATGAGTCCATCCCAGAGACTTTCCATCTCCCCCCTACCACTATAGCCCTAGAGAGCACAGAAGATGGACCAGTTGGTGTAGGCGATAATAGTAATGCACTTCCTGACGATGAAGGTGATCTTCTTGTTTTTTGACATCTCTGGTGTTGTGTTGAACATGGGTGTTGCTGCATTTTCTTCCTGCAGTTTCATTTCCACTGCTGCATTAGTACTTCTTTTCATGTGTAATCTGTGTCTCGTGCTGGCTGGTGGGTTCCCTAAGTTCTAATGCGGTTAAAAAGCAGCCGCTTTTATGTTGAACTGGGCGTAGAGTAATGAACCCAAGAGGTTTTCTGTGTTATCTTCCATTGAGGCTATGTGTGCGCTGTACTCACCTCGCCAGCCACATAATGGGCTATCTTCATGTTGTAGAGGTTAAATATTAGTAGCTACCCGAGTGGCAGTGCCTCTCTGAGTGATGCCCTGTGCCGTGATCATACTTGGCAGCCTCCGCAAACAGACATTGTAAGGCAGTTGTAACTGACATGCCATAACCCAATGCTTAACTATGACTGTTGCAATGATCAGTGATGACATTGCATTGTTGCCATTGCTGGACCATGTGCAAAGCAGATTTCTAGTGGGTGGCCATCACGTTCTTTAAATCATCCTGGCCTGTGGGAAGGTATGGAGTGCTTGTAATTGGTGCAGCACTGCCTTACACTGCAGGCCCGGTGTGATCTGATCTTCTGAGCCACGACAGTCATTTGCTTCATAGGCTGGCACAAGGTGAAGAACATGCTGAAAGCAAGTAACATGCCGGGTCTTGCCCATTCGAAGAGCAGCAACGTTATCAGACCAATTGTTGCAGCATCAAATCTGAGTTGTGGATGTGGCAGCTACAGTACGGGTGTATGCACTTCATCTCTAAGTCTCTGAGTATTACTACTGTATGATCAAACCCAGCCAAGCTAGAGTAGTGGTGTATGCACTTCATTTCTGAGTCTCTGAGTATTACTACTGTATGACCAAACCTGTCAAGTTGCAGTAGAAGTGTATTCACTTCATCTCAGAGTATTACTACTGTATGACCACACCAATAAGTTACTGTAGAGGTATATGCTTTTCATCTCTGAGTATTACTACAGTATGACCATACCCTATCCAAGTTACAGTAGGGGTGTGTACTTCATCTCTGAGTCTCTGATTATTACTACGGTATTACCACACCCCTCAAGTTGCAGTAGAAGTGTATGCACTTCATCTCTGAGTATTACTACTGTATGACAACACCCTAGCCAGGTTACAATACAGGTGTATGCACTTCATCTCTGAGTCTCTGAGTATTGCTACTGAATGACCACACCCTAGCCAGGTTACAGTACGGGTGTATGCACTTCATCTCTGAGTCTCTGAGTATTGCTACTGAATGACCACACCCTAGCCAGGTTACAGTAGGGGTGTATGCACTTCATCTCCGAGTCTCTGAGTATTACTACTGTTTGACCATACCATAGTTAAGTTACAGTAGGGGTGTATGCACTTCATCTCCGAGTCTCTGTGTATTACTACTGTTTGACCATACCCTAGCCATGCTACAGAAGGGCTGTATGCTCTACATATCTGAGAGGTCCAACCAAAATCGTGTTGCAACCAGCTCAGAAAAATGTAATCAGACCAAGGGGGTAGAGTGAGTGGGATAATATGTATACATTTGGACCTCATACAATTATGCCCATTAGCACCTACTCTCTATTGTACATATATATGTGGCTGATTTAGTAAAGTTCTTGGGTGACATTTGTATGTATTTTTTCTCCTAGCAAAGGGGATATGCATATAAGCTGGCTAGTATCTGCGGATGACACACTCTTATTAGACCATACTGCGATAGGATTACAGTGCTCTATGAACAGACTATGTGAAATTGCTAAAAAGAATGAATTAAGCATAAATTATAATAGAATAAAAATTTTGAAAGGAGGTTTCCACAGCGCCAGGAATAAAAATGAATTTGACAAATGGAAGGGGAAACTATAGAAATCATGCATTCCTACATCTATTTGGGCATTCTTATTTCTGAGACATTCAATGTCCACATGTTAGAAAATGTTATAGTACAAAAAATTGAGCGTAGATTTAGGGTCATTTGAAACTTCATAAGATATAAAAGTGGATCCTCAATTGCAGGCTTACTAAAGTGATATAACATATGCCTCATTCCATGTCTAACATAGGGCCTAGAGGTCTTTACGATTAGAGAATAAATATGCATAAAAAAGTTAGAGGGTAAATTGTGGTGGAGAGTCCTGGGTCTCCCGTGAAATGTGTCAATGGAAGGGAATAACTGTGAGCTGTTACCAACCAAATGAAAATAAGGATGGGTATCCTATACATACAGATTTGCACCAAACTAGAAGAGAAGAACTTGCTCTATTCCGATTCTGGCATGTATAGTGGAATAGTGCAAGAATGGAATAATGATGTTAATATGTTCTTTGAAGACATTGGTTTTAAATGGGATAAGGATACACCTATAGTGGTGATGGAAACCAACATTTCAAAATTGGCTGGAATTTGGGACCGTGATAATAATCTATTAAAATTGGGCACTACGAGGACATATGAAAATTATGTAAAGCAGAGTTTTCCAGTTAACACCACATGTAGCTATCTTATGAACCACTTTGACATAAAAGTCAGAAGATTTGTAATACAGCTAAGCCTGGACCTTTTACCCACGTTCTAAAGAACGGGAGCATGGCACAACATCCCATATCAACTTAGACTCTGTAGATTTAAGTAGAAAGCTCTAGACATCTTTTAACAGACTACAATAGATTAGGTGAGATACATAGAAAAGGTTGCTGCAATATGCAATATGAAATGATTAACTACACTTCTGATATATCCTGGGTGACTACATATGCTGGTAATTCCAGAATACAACATTTTACAATATTCCATATGTGAAAGAAAATACATTCCCTTTTAGAAAAAGTCGAATTAGAGGACTAATATTAGAACCTGTGAGTAAGATTACTGATATGAATATTATTTTTGTATGAAATCAAATTAAATGTGCTCCTTTAATTGTGTTTATAGTGTTGAATAATGAAGTGTGATTACTATCATTCTTCTGCCGAAAATGTCTATTTTTATTGGGTAATGTATGTTCTGTGTGTGTTCTAAGCTATAATTAACCAATAAAAACACACACAAAAAATCTACTTTTTATGCAAAAGAACTTCAAAGAGAATGAAAAGTGGGTTCAAATGTACAGTGCACTTCATCTTCGCCAGCAAATAAAATGCTTTTAATACTTGTGCACTTTTTAGAATGAGGATAACGAAGAACAGCTTGTTCAGCTCCTGACCTATGGCTGGAAGACTACATTTCTAATCCAATATATATATATATATATATATATATAGATATATATATATATATATATATATATGTATGTATATATATATTTAATGAAAAGACTTTGTTAAAGCAACATTATGGTTAGGTTGCGCTACTAAAAACCTATCAAATTCAGTGAAAAAACCTTGTTAAAGGGACGTTATGGTTACAAGTAAAACTGAAAACCCCCTGAAATTTGCCAGTTATGGTAAGCTAAGCAACCATAACTCGGGCCACCACCGTGCACTGCTAAGAATAACACCCATGACATCAAAGATGACATTACAAATATGATTGATGACATCATCACTTTCAACGAACATCTGACTTCATTGCGGTCCTTCCGGACAGTGCCACATGACCATTTGCTGGCGCGTGCCTTGATGACGTGTCCGAGAACCCGTCCCCACTTCACGATAAGATCTGTGCTTCGCGGACAGTTCGGAACTGAATTTTCTACTGATCTAGGAACTTTCAGCTTCACAATGTCCCTTGCACAGCTCCAACACCTATTCCTACTCATCCATTAACTATCTAGTACACAGTACATACTTTTAGCAAAATTGCTATTTATCTTAAAATGGAATCAGCTAATGCCATCCCTCCTCCCCAAGAGACACCACCACTGCTGTAATCAAGTAGCATGAGAAACACTGCCCCCTACCTTAGAAATAACACATGCGCAACATTTTCCCCTGTCCACCTGGCCCTCCATATTAGTGTTTGGTGCCTCTTCCCTCATTTCCCTCCCCACCTTTCGTTCTAAGCTCTCCTGCCAAAAAATAAAATGCATCAAAAAACAATAAAATAAATGTTCCTTTAGGAACCCTATTTCACAGTTAAAAAATAGAACTAAATTTCGCATTTTGTGTTATGCTAATGGCGATATTGTGGCGTTTATCCCCCGTTCCAGGGATGGAACGAGGGATAACGGCCTGGCAGCCCAAGTTATCAGCCCAAGTGAAGCGAGGGTGAATAACGGTCTCTGGACCATTATCCCCCATTCCAGCCCCTGTAATGGGGGATGAAGGCCATTAGCACCCTACGTTCCCAAAGTGGGAACCCGGGGTGCTAAAAAAAGGATTTTTCTTCCTACGGCATCCCGTTGTATAAAGGAAAATCCTTTTCCAAGATGGTCACCATGGAAAGGGAAGGCGGGGTTCCGTACAGGGCCCCTCTTCGCTTTCCATGGCAGCCTGCAGAAGGCGAAAAGAGAACCCTATGACCATATTACCATGAGCACATTTTTCTTCCCTTTCAAACCTCTCCCAATTTCGAATAATCTTACCACAAACCCAGTCCCAGGTGGACATGGCCACTTTAACCCCATGTGTTGTCCCTCGTGGTCATGGCCAGTAGCCTAATTGTCTGGATCATGACCTTATTCCATGACCTGGACAATCTGGCCACTGCCCATGGCCACAGGCTACACCTCAGTCACCAAAGGTAAATCACTATTTTTTGTACCTACATTATGACACTTGTCAGAAAACAAAATCCATTCAGACTTTACGAACACATTTATATCTAGATCTATAATCTTTTGCAAACCTTTATGTAGATTTGTCAAATGGCACCACATTTATAAGCCTTTACAATATTTTGGGACCCCTCTCTAATTTTGCCGCCTCTTGACAAAATCCCACCATCCTTCGCAAAAACATGTATATCTAGATCTATTATCAGTTTGCCAAAATAGGTGTAGATTTGTCAAATTGCACTTCATTTATAAACCTTTACATTATATTGGAACCCCCCCTCTAATTGTGCCCCCCCTTGACAAAATCCCACCAAACTTCGCAAAAACATTAATATCTAGTTCTATTATCAGTTTGCTAAATTAAGTGTACATTCGTCAAATGGCACCTCATTTATAAGCCTTTACATTATTTTGAGACCCCCCTTCTAATTTTGCGCCCTCTGAACAGAATCCCACCAAACTTTGCAAACACATTCGGAATCAGGAGGGGAATATAATTTCATGCGGTTTCATTCAGTGGTGTCAAAGTTATGTGGCATCCAAAAACTTCCCCCAAACATCTGAAGTTTCCTCGAACTTCTCAGGACTGTTCACAGACTTTCCTGGCAAAAAACACCCGTTTTTTTGCTTCTTGCAGCCATATTCCATCCCATCCTCATCACCCCTCAGCTCCCCAGAGATTATTTGATAAATTTGACAAGGGCAATGTTGCATTTTTTAATCTGTTTTTACAGCGATGTCCGTGGACACCGGCCGATGTCCGTGGACACTGGCCGATGTCCGCGAATCCAAGTTTCCAAAAATCTGACGCCCTCACGCTTCACGCACACCAATCAGCGAACACGTTGTGTGTCCGCGGACATGACTGTGATGCTGGAAATGCATCGGAGGGACAGGGTCTCTGTATCCCTGTCCTTTACTGCTTTTCATTGTGTGTTCTGTCATGTTTTTCATGCAGGAGCTCATGTGGGACTCCTGGCGGTGCAGCTCTCTCTTTTGGTTTGGTGTACAGACCCATGGGATACCCTTATGGCACCCGTGGGTGGGGATGCAACCCTGTACCCCTAGTGTATGGCCCACAGAGCAGGGTATGGGCTGGTGGCAGCTCTGTGCTGAAATGACTGGTGCCCTGAGCGCCCTCCATTTTGTGATGCCCAGGCCCTGTCATTGGAATCGGTAGATTCCTGATGGAGACAAGATGGCCCCCGTGACCTCTTGACCTCCATCGCCTGTTACTTTGATCTTCCCGAAGTCCTGGGAAGCCCTGACTCTGTCCCTTCCCCCTGACTGGCTGTTGGGTGGAAGTTCCATATATGGTAGTGTGGGGAAGTGCCGACCAGACTGGCTGGAGCCTTCCAAATGACTGTATGTTGTGGGTACGCCTGTGGGTGGGACCTGGGTGAATGGAGTGTGTGACAAATATGCACTTCTTGTTGTGGATGTCTGGTTTATGGTGTTTGACACAATGACTGAGACAGCCCTGCCCGAAACTGGTATGAATGCAGTGAGTAGTGTTGAATGGCATAGTACTTGTCCGAATCTACATTCTGTGTTGTGAGTGTCTGAATGGAGAAGAATGGCCTGAATGCACTGTGTGCCTGATTGGCTGACTGACTGCTGAATGCCATTCGTAGTGATTGGATGCTTGAGTGTGACCCAGCAGAATGAATGGGAGATCAACAGTATATCTGGGGACCTCTCACTGCTAGGAATCGTGTTCAGAAGTGTTCAGAGCTGAAGTCCAAACGACGAAGAGTAACTGGAGTGAAACTGACGCTTGTCCTTGAAGCCCCACTGGACAGGAAGAATTGCTGTTGCTCTCCTTTATCAATCTGAAAGCTGCTGTGTCTCCAAGGACTGACCCAGGGAGGACCTGCTAAGGTGCCCTCTTCCCAAGCTACGAGGGACCATTGTACACCTGCTGATATTTGCCAAAGCTCCCTGGTAGACAGACCTACAACAGGCTGCCGACCCGAGACAGGGACTGCTGCAGAATCCCAAAGAGAAGTGCCCGGAGTGTTGTCCGCCACCGTCAACGACTGCCGTCGCCGACTGAATCCACTGTGCTCCCGTTGCCTAAGAACTTTTGATCCAAGGACGCTCTCATATGCATCATCGCCCGTCTTATCCCACTGGAGAAGGCCAGGCCGTCGACGTGCCGAGGAGTATCCGCCGGTGGGTTTCCCGCCACCCAAAGACCACAGAGATGCCGATGACTCAAGCTGGGCCACAGTTCTTCAAACTCTTTGCAGTCCAAAACTATCGACATCGAGGTGTCCCGCATGCCTCTTCCTTGCAGGATGTTTTCACTTCCCTTTCGAAGACCACCGCTAGGAACAAGCTGCCACTTTACCGCCGTAGTTCACCCTGTTCTCCGTCGGACGTCCGATGACCCGTGACTCCTGCCTTAAAGGGAGGGCACTCAAGAAGGGCCATTGATTCCCCAACGAGGAACGCTAATCCTTTCCTCTGATAACTACTGTTGGTTTCCCTTACAAACTGATTTGTGTGACATTTTCGAACAGGAAATCATATTATACCCTCTAGATCGTGTATATATATATATATATATATATATATATATATATATATATATATATATATATATATTGGCCTAGGCCAAGTCGCTCTATGAGGAAATCCGCGCTTCAAGGTCCTGACCTTAGATCAGTCTTAGCCACCATTTTAGGTTCATCCGCCATTTTAGATTCCCACTCTAAAGTCACCCTGTGTTCTAAAATGGTGGACAGTGTCGTTTTGAATGTAACATGGCCATCTTGACCACTGTGTACAAGTTAATGTGTAAACTGCCTGCAGGCCACATGTTAGGGTCATGTACTGAAACCTTGTCCTTCGTTGACCTGTGTATAGAGGATTACCTGTACCAACGGAACTAATCCATGAACATATATCCTGTACAATACTGTTCGAGCATCCAATGTGAACACTTGTTTAACTATATTGTATACATGTGTACGAAGGCTCAACATGAAATCCAAAGACACCCTGTTGCTATTGTAACTTGTTAGTGAATGTATTAAGGATAACCCCTAAATGTACAGATGCATAACTCAGAAGCGAACTCGGCATGAACCCTAGATCCGAGATTCATTAACCTACAAGTGGGTTGGACAACATGTTTTTGATTGTATAAAATGTGTGACTTTTCTAATGTACAGTCCCACTCACTGAACACACCGATTAGGGCTGGTATTTCGCTGTGTTGTACTGAGGGCCTGATAGCTATTTGTTGACTTTGTCCTTTGAAACTGTTCAGTTGTAGAATAAAGATCTGTGTATCTTTTGGACCCGCATTTAGTATATTTCCTTTTGGGGTACTCAGCCTCGATATCTTCTTTTTAGGGACCCTCAAGATTGATGCCAGCTCGTTGAAGGTTGACGCGGCTATCGGACCGGGATCGAATGGTGTATAAGGCGCCCCTTTCATGAATGACATCTCAGCAGCGCTGCACGGCCCGATCCCTGGACGGTGAGCACGCGGTCCAAGTCGGCATCTTGATGAGGGTCCACTTATCGAGGTGGGCAGATTTGCCGATATCACCAAACACGAGGTAAAATTTGTTAGAAAAACTTTGAAATACGATCGGACTTCCTTAGGCTTGATCAGGTGAGTCGTGACCCGATTCTTAAGTATCCTGATAATTTGTTTTGGCGTATTACACTTGCAAGTCAATTACTGACCAGGTAACACAAGTATTCTGATATGCCTGGGAAATTGTCTGCCTGCTTCAGGGCATTATACCGCAAGGACCGACAATCTTTGGAATTTAGCCGTCCGGCGCCACAGGAGGGGTCGCCGGCTTGTACTATGTACTGTAAGCATGGCATTGGTAGTATAGTGTTTAATGATATTTGGCACAGGCAAACTAGACATGCTTCTGAACTTCAGTGGCCAATCAATGGTAGTTTTAAAATTCCTCGTATTGAATACTTAGAATCCATTTTATTAAAGAAAAAGGCTAGATCTACAGCATTTGTTGTATTACAGAACTGGAAGAAAGAAGCTTTACAGCAGCTTAAGAATAGAGAAAAACATGCGCGTCATCATAAGACGAAAACCGAAAAAGCGTTGTTTTATGACCAAGATAAACAGTCTGAGTCAGCTAGGAATATAGATAGGGCTTTCTCGCTTGGTATCCAGAAAATCTATCCTTCCAAAGACTTTCATGTTTCCGATGAACTTATTGATAAATTGTTAAATGAACGAAGGTCTGGTGCCCCTGCGCCACGTCCGTACGTTCCTCTTCCTGCTGGTTTGCCTCTTCCTGCTGTTATTCCTCCTCCTGCTCCTCCTGCTGCTCCTATCGTTCTTCCTGCTGTTCCTCTTCCTCCAGTTGTTGGTCCTCCTTTTGTTGTTGCTCCTCCACCTGCTCCTCCACTTTTGCCCGTTGCGCCAGTGATAACACCTCCGTTGAATTTGCCTATTCTCCCTCTTCCAAGTGGTTCTATGCCGCTTGTAGTAAATCAGGGAATGGGATCGAGGGTTGTTACTCGCAATACTGTACCTTCAGAGAAGAAACGTGAGTTGATTGCATGGGCTAAGCATTGTATGGAGAGGGGTGATCAAGCTAATGTTTTTGCCACACTTTCTAATATGGACAATTTTCCTGAGAAAAATGTTTTTATTGAGGGATTAGGGATTCATTTGTGTGTAATGTGGTCACCTTAGCGTTCTCTAGAGACACTACGCAGAGAGTACAAGAGCATGTTGAGAGAGTATTTGAGTATAGAAAGGAGTTGGAAGGGTTACAGAATGAGGATGAAGATGGAGATAGTTTAGGCATTATGTATGTGCAGAAACGATTCCTTCCTTGTCGTAAATCGATATCTGAGGAAATGCGAATCTGCACGAAAGACGCGATTAGATGGATCTCAGACACATTGATAATTCCTATTGAAATATATGTCACAAATAGTCAGTATACGCCAGAAATGCAGAGGAAAGTGATACAGGTAATGTTAGAATACTTACAGGATGAGTGTGTAAAAACAAAGATTTTTTGGCCTGCAGAGTTATTGAGTATTTACAAGAGAGCTTTTTCATTTGACACTTCTCCGGCTGCTTTAGTGCTCGATTTAACTCTGTTGCTTAGTACACGTTCAGAGTTGCCTATTTCTCAGTTGCCTATGAGAGAGGTTCCTCCCACATTCTTCCCAAAAGTTGAGATCCCCGGTAATGTTGCAGCAGGTACGTCAACTCAGGATATCCCTGCACACTATGTGTCGCAGTTTGTTCACATCCCGTTCTCGAGACAGGAAGTGGACACCGATAGACAATCTATTCCCGACATTAGGAAAAATCCGACAGGGTTCTATAAAGAAATAGAGTCTGTTTTGCAATCCTCAGTATTCGCTTTAAGTGATATTGATCTGTTATTTCCCGTACTCCTGCCCGTAGATTTGTGGAAAGAGGTTAGGACTATAGATGACGTAGCAGGGTTAGGAGATACATGGGCTAACATAATTAGACTCGATGGAGAAATGCCAGTTGGCGAAAGACCGCCTCAAGTGATACTAACTTTGCCTGACAGAATAGTTGCGAAAATAAAAAGTATAATTCCCGAAAAGAGAATTATTTGGGACAAGCTTACTGCCTGTGTCCAAGGGAAGTCTGAGGGTGTTACCGAATTCATTAATCAGGTTGAACATGTATTCTCGGATTTCAGTGGACAAGACTTAGGCACAGAGTCTCGGAAAAGATTATTTGTAGACAAATTTGTGCGTGGATTGCTGCCTGACATCCAGTCGCAAATGATGTCTTCTGAGAGCGCTTGGCAAGCAAAGTCTCAATCAGAAGTACTGCACATGGCTCAGTACTATGAGAATCGTGTCAATAATGAAAAGGAACGAGTCAAAAAGAGAAAAGGTTATTTGAAGACAAAAGTATTGTTACAGCAAATTGTTAGAGGCCCTAGTGTAGGTAGTTCACAATTTAGAGGTCAGTATGTTCCACAAGGAAATGTGCTGTTGGGTCCTGTAAACATTAACCAGTGTGCCTATTGTAGGCAAGAGGGTCATTGGCGTGCACAATGCCCGATCCTCCGACAGAGGTCAAATAACACATTTGGGAATATGGGTAGATGATCCAGAGGTTGCCCGGGTCTAGGGGGCCCTGGTAGAGGTCAGTTTGCACAATATTCACAGCAACCTTTTTCACAGGATAATCAGGCACCAAGTGTGGATACTAGAAACATTTTTGACCTTACTTCTGCCGCTTACCTCTCTGCAGAACTTCCTTTGATGACATTCTGTTTCGTTAGGATTGCCCGAAGCAGGGTTTGGAACCAACGCCTATTCCCGTTAATCAGAAAGGTCCCTACGTTGATATGATAGTGAGAAATAGGAAACATCTATTCTTGATAGATACATTTGCACAGAAGTGTTCCATTGATCATTCTCGGGTTCCAAACATTCCACTGTCAGGGCAAACTAACGTTTCTGTAAGGTTTTCTGGCACACCAGTTGTCTGCCCGGTTTCTTCGCCGGTACCTATTTCTTTGGGTCCCTTTACGGACCACTGTCCATTCCTTTTGACTTCGAATTGTGGAGAGAATTTGCTGGGGTTGAATCTGTTGAAGGAATTAAATGCAGTAATTCATTGTTCCTCTGATGGAGTGCGTTTGACGATTTCACCACAGCAACTTACTGTCTCTGAATTCTTGACTAGACCTTTGCCGCCGGAATTTAGTGATGTTCCGGAGTGTTTGTGGGCTATCGACTACAATGATCTCGGTGTTTTGCAAATTGAGCCTGTTAAAATTGTCTTGAAACATGGAGTCCAGCTGCCACGTATTCCACAGTATAAGATTTCAGTCGATGATGAGCAAGCTTTGAAATGCATCTACTCCGATTTTGTGCATCGAGGGGTGATTGAGGAAATTGCAGGTAGTTTGTGCAATAGTCCGATTTTGCCCGTGTACAAAAAGGCGATAATGCAATTCCTTTCCGTTTTATAATTGATTTACGTGCCATCAATAAGATAGCTGCTCCACAATTTCCAATTTTGCCTGATGTGACGACGATATTAATTATGATCCCGGCTTCAGCTACTCACTTTAGTGTTGTGGATCTAAAGAATGCTTTCTTTAGTATTCCTATACACAAGGACAGTAGATATTTGTTCACGTTCACCTTGGGGGGACGCTCCTTCACATTTACCCGTGCATCACAAGGTTACACGGAAAGTCCTAGCATCTACAGTAGGGCTTTGAAAGAGCAGCTTGATACCCTTGAGTTGCCCTCTACTTGTACACTGCTTCAATATGTTGATGACTTGTTGTTAGCCTCTGATTCAGAGAGCGCTTGTAAGGAGGGCACTGTGTTGTTGTTTATTCACCTGGCTAAACATGGACATAAAGCTTTGCTTAAAAAACGTCAATATTGTTGTCAGGAGGTCACCTATTTAGGCTATCTCCTGTCAAAGGAGGGAAGAAGATTGACGCCTGAACTGATAAAACTCATTTCTAGCATGTCTGTCCCAAATACACAGAAGGAAGTCAGAGCCTTGATAGGAATGGCTTCTTACTGTAGGCAGTGGATCCCAAACTTTTCGTTAACGATTAAGCCGAGGTTGGCTCTGACGAAGAAGGGCATTTATTCACCATTGCCGTGGAACATGGAGCACCAGCGTGCATTTGATTTGCTCAAGACTGCATTGTGCTCGGCACCGGTTTTGGGCACACAAAATTATGAAAAGGCCTTTGTGTTGTTTGTGCATGAATGTGATGGATGTGCTTTGGCTGTATTAACGCAGGAACATGGAGGGAAGAATAGGCCATGCGGTTACTTTTCTTCCACCCTTGATCCTGTAGCATGCGCTTTGCCAAGATGTTTGCGAGCTGTCTCTGCTGCTGCTGCATCTATAAAACAGAGTGAGGGAATGGTCCTAGGCCATGCATTAACCCTGATGGTACCTCACTCTGTAGATGTTCTACTGAACAGAACTCAAACGCAACACCTCACTTCCGCACAGTTGACGAGATATGAATTGATCTTGTTTGCACCACACATACAAATTAAGAGGTGTTGTGTTCTTAATCCGTCTGAACTTTTACCTTTCCCGCAAGGTACTGCTTGCAGTGACGAAGAGTCACATGACTGCCTTTACACTACCGAACAAGAGACAATGGTAGAATTGATCTAAATGATACTCCATTGAACAGTCCACAAGGGAAGCTGTTTTGCGATGGCTCCTGCTTCAAACTTCTGGATGGTACATCCACGGCTGCTTATGCAATCACTATATTGAGCATGGTCATGGAAACCAAGAGAATCACGCATATCTCTGCACAGGCCGCAGAGATTATAGCATTGAACAGAGCTTGTGAACTTTCCGAAGGGCTTACCGTGAATATGTACACTGATAGTCAGTATGCCTTTGGGGTGGTTCACAACTTTGGGAGACTTTGGTCGGAAAGAGGGTTCTTAACTTCACATGGTACAAAGATCCAGCATGGCTCCCTGATAGTACGGCTACTCTCAGCGCTTGCACTCCCTACTCAGCTGGCTATCGTAAACTCCACAGCGCATCAATAGATTGTAGATGATGTAGGAAAAGGGAACGCTTTCGCTGATCAGATAGGTAAACAGACTGCCACTGATCTCTCTTCAGATATGTACACTTCAAGGGAGGCCACAAATGCCTGTACTATGGACGAGGGTATTGATTCCGTAAGGGATATCCAAGCCGATGCCACAGAGTCTAAGAAATGGGCTGAGGGCTTGGGGAAACTTGACGATGATGGGTGTTGGGTTGACAGAGTTGAAGGGAAATGGCTTCTTCCCGACGCGTACATTATGATGATGGTTGTTATGGCCCATGGTCCCACACATATATGTGCCCGTAAAATCACAAAAATGTTGGAAAAAGTATGGGTAAACGACAAACTCTCTAAGGTAGCTGAACGCTTTGTTCATGACTGCATGATCTGTTTACAGCATCATGTGGGAAATGGAACATCAACTCCTAGGGGACGTTTTGGTCCACCTTCTGTCCCTTTTGAGGTTATACACTTTGATTTTATTGAGATGGAACGATGTAATAATCTGAAGTATGTGTTAGTTGTCATCTGTGCTTTCAGCAAATGGGTTGAGGCTTTTCCTGTTAAAGATGCTACAGCCATGACTACTGCAAAGACTATGTTACAAGAGTACTTCCCAAGGTTCGGGCTACCAAGAGTCATCTGGTCAGACAATGGTCCACATTTTATCGCTGCTGTAATTCTGCAGATATGCACGGGATTACAGATCAATAAACGGTTCCATTTGGCCAGACATGCTCAGAGTGCCAGACCAGTGGAAAGACACAACAGCATCATCAAAAACAAGCTCGCTAAGACGTGTGCCGGCACCAAAATATAATGGACGGACGCCTTAACGATCATCTTGTTATCAATGCGTACAACCCCTCAAACTAAGACTGGGCTCTCTCCCTTTGAGGGGGTAATGGGGAGGCCTGCTAATATCTGGAACATTACAAAATGTCGTTCCTTGAGAAATGTTGAAAATGTACTTCTTTCAGATTACTGTAGCCAGTTGACTAAAAACTTGTATATGATTTATCACCAGGTGCGAGAGGCTTTACCTGTACGATACGAGGGTCCCGGTCACAGCATACGGCCTGGTGACTGGATACTTACAAAATCGTTCAAACGATCGTCTTGCCATGCACCTCGTTGGCGGGGCCCCTTCCAGGTCCTACTGGTCACACAGACGGTGGTGCGGGTGTCAGGCCGGAAAAATTGGATCCATGCAACACACACCAAGAAAATTCCACACCCAGTGCAATACGATACAGAAGAAGCAGAACCCCTCATCAGTACTGCAACCAACGATCCCGAAGCAGTAACTAGCACTGAAAGTGTGTTGGGGATTCTCCCTGATCGTGTGAGGTCTGGGGAAACAGCCATTCCACCCCCACACTCTCCAACCAGTTTGTTTCCAGAGGAGATCCCCAATTGTGCCTCTAATCTTACTTCCGTTCATTCGCTGCTTCCAGTGGGAAGTGACGACACGTTGTTCACGGATCAGTCAGTCACAGGGATCGCAAGGTACGATCTGCGTCCAAGGAAATAGACTTACGGCACGGTTCGGCTGTGCGCTTGGAAAAGAAGAAAGTCATTGAGGGCTTGCTTTTTGGCCTGATTAATTGTTTGAAATGGGGATTCTGTTGGCTAGGGTTTGTGGAAGGACTAAGAAGACGCTCGGCCTGAAGGTCGCCAGCTAAAAACATTGGTGTTTTCTGTGTGAAGACTACAATGCCTGCAACCGCTTCCGCTCGTATGGAAAAGGGAGAAGACTGTGTGACCAGTTATGGAAATGAACATTTAACTATGTGGGCCCCGAAAACGTACTGCTGTTTTGTGATAATGTTAATTGGTTTCATAATCGTCATTGTTTTAGTCTTCTGGTATCTAGAAGAAGTACATCCGCTTGAGAATGTGTTGCCGACTGAAAATGTACCTACTGTTTCTACTCCTTTCGTGCATCTGCACACTCTATCTCCTAGAGACTCTCAGCATAGACAGAGATATCATAACACCACATTATTACTCATCATGAATGCTACACGTGCTATCCTTAATAAGTCCAACTGTTGGGTCTGTTCACATTTACCGCAACACAGGGATAAGGGGCTAGGTTGGTATATTCATCCTTTACCTTTGACAACTGCATGCTATGCTTCTCTTAGAGCAGTATTCTTTGATCGCTGGAATGATAGCATCTCAGGGAACTTCAATGGGACTAATTTGAATGAGTTTGAAAAGTGTGTTCTGACTCCCTTGGGATGCTCGTTCTTTGCGAATAGGAGTAAGCTTAATGTTGCTTCTATTAGTCCTTCTGATATACTGTCTCGTCCTTTTCAATCCTTGATCTCTTTTAAAATGACTCCTATAGGCAATAAGGATGCCACGCCTCCTTCCTACACTGTCAATCATAGCCCCAATTCAGTTTCTTTCTGCATACAGAGGAATGGTACTCAGTCAATGGGTGATTTTAAAGGTTGCGCCAACTTTGCAAATCCGACTGGGGAAGACAGACCTTTTTATGTAGGCGAACCTGTCTACTTTGTTTGTGATAATGTAGCATTTCCATGGTTACCCAGGGATTGGCAGGGAACTTGTTATTTAGGGATCCTTTTACCTGGGGTATTCATAGCCAGTACTGTAGAGGTTTCAAAGACTCGTCCACGATGAGAATGGTAACACTGCAGCCCAAGTTCCGGGAGACGTAGCGAAATCCTTTGTGCATTTTGGGCACAAATAATGAACTCCGAGGATATCAGGAGACTAGCGAGAGTACTTGAGAGAACCATCAACCGGACCACTGGCATACTCTATAATATGACTCTAGAACAGAAAGCAATACGGTTAGTAGCACTTCAGAACCGGATGGCATTAGATGTCATCCTGGCTGAACGTGGAGGGGTATGTAAATTAGTGGGGTCCACTTGCTGTGTTTTCGTGCCAGATTCATCCCCAACTATCTTCAAGGCAATACAGAATCTGCATGTCCTAAGTTCAGAAGTGCATGTTCCCAAGGGAAACTGGGATCAAAGCGCTTGGCTCTGGGACTTCTTGCGATCTTGGGGTTGGAAGGTACTTTCGGTCTTGCTGATCATTTTGGGAATACTGTTGTTTCTTTGTTGCTGTATACAATGCCTTCCTGGTATATATTCGATGCTAGGGGGATGATGCGCACAGGCGATGGGTACATTAAGACGCAAGGAATATGCCCCAAACAAGAACTCCAATGAATATGTGCTGAAAGAACTTCTAGTGACCGATCTAATGGCAATAGATATCTCCGATGGAGATTTAGGGTGTATGGACATTGAGACGTGGAGTTATTAATAAAATGATTAGAAGTAGTTTAGCGCTTGGCATAGGCCAAAAGGAGGGTTTGTCGAACGGGAAATCATATTATACCCTCTAGATCATATATATATATATATATATTGGCCTAGGCCAAGTCGCTCTATGAGGAAATCCGCGCTTCAAGGTCCTGACCTTAGATCAGTCTTAGCCGCCATTTTAGGTTCATCCGCCATTTTAGATTCCCACTCTAAAGTCACCCTGTGTTCTAATATGGTGGACAGTGTCGTTTTGAATGTAACTTGGCCGTCTTGACCTGTGTGTACAAATTAATGTGTAAACTGCCTGCAGGCCAAATGTTAGTGTCATGTGCTGAGACCTTGTCCTTCGTTGACCTGTGTATAGAGGATTACCTGTACCAACGAAACTAATCCATGAACATATATCATGTACAATACTGTTCGAGCATCCAATGTCATCACATGTTTAACTATATTGTATAAATGTGTACGAAGGCTCAACATGAAATCCAAAGACACACTGTTGCTATTGTAACTTGTTGGCGAATATATTAAGGATAACCCCTAAATGTACAGATGCATAAATTAGAAGCGAACTCGGCACGAACCCTAGATCCAAGATTCATTAACCTACAAGTGGGTTGGACATCATGTTTTTGATTGTATAAAAGGTGCGACTATTCTGATGTACAGTCCCACTCCTTGAACACACCGAACAGGGCTGGTATTTCGCTGTGTTGTACTGAGGGCCTGATAGCTATCTGTTTCTTTGTCTTTTGAAACTGTTCAGTTGTAGAATAAATATCTGTGTATCTTTTGGACCCGCGTTTGGTGTATTTCCTTTTGGGGTACTCATCCTCGATATCTTCTTTTTGCTTTCACAACATTTAACCGTACAGTTTATGAACTTTAAAGATATCTAATCGTAATTGTGGTACCACATAGAACTGTATATTTGCCATTTTAGATAACCGAGCACAAAGTGAGTTATCGTGATATTGTACATAACCTTGAATATTAATTATATAAAGACTGTGTTTTTAAACTGTGTTTTAACTAATACAGTGTGCGGACATTCCTTTGTGGCGGCTCGGGGACTACTCTGTACTTAAGAACCAGCCTGCATCACCTCCTGAGAAGCTAGGCCTTGATTGCTCGTCCATTGCTACCACAATAGAGAATCTTGGCTGGGTTCCTCTGTGCCTCTCCTCTACCATATAAAGAGCGGAAGTACAGAACCCCCCCTCCGTTCTTTACAATGACGCAACCCGATTAACCAATCGGTGTCCTGTCCGCGGAGCAAACAGGGAAATGTGTCCGTGGAGCGGACATAGATACCACTAATTTGTTTGCCTTACGTTTTTGGTTTGGACAATTTTACACCAAATTAACATAAGCACACTTTCGGGACCAAGCTGCCGCTCCTGCCGCAAATTTGGTGGAAATCCGTTTGGGCTGTAGACGTGAGCAAAGTTTTTTCCCATTATGTCTACGTGAAAAAAAAGAAATTTTGGGACCCCCCCTATAACTTTGCCCCCATGGACCAAACCTCACCAAACTTTGCAAACAAATTCAGAGTGGGCCATATATTTTTTTCGCAAAGTTTGGTGAGGATTCGTCCAGGAGGAGCGAAGTTATAAGCCGCCCAAAAAGTGCTCTTCGTATGAGATGAGCAACTTAACCACAACTACATGGCCACTACCGCAGGCCATGTAATATATAATTTGTTATTTATAATGTGCTTAATGCCCAGGGGTTTCTAAGCGCAGACCCAGGGATCGAACCTGTGTTGCTATGTGTCGTCTTGCTTTCCAAGGTGAAAGTGTTGCCCCTGAGCTATCCTTATATATAATAGAAACACAGTTATGAACCGGTTTAGCAGCAGCAAGTAAAGCCTTTTTGAAATTTCTAACTCACCCTCCACCGCTCTAGCAAAGTCCTGCCTCTGCCTCTGCCTATGAGGCTGATCCTGAAATCGACCCCTGCATGCCCTATTTATACCATAAAATACCAAATGCTTTGCCCGAACCCCGGATAAAGTTTGCAAAAGCTTGATTCAATCTAAATGCTCAATGTTTGTGTGGTTCGATGTGGCTGAATAGGCTCGACCAGGCTTAGTCATGCCAGGTGGACTACTGCTTCCTGCTAATCTTACATCTGCCACCAACCTACCTATGAATCCCTCTAGCCCTCCTGCAATGCCCCAATCTGCTTCCTAGTTACTTTACACAGCATAACAATGTACAGAAATGCATGTGCTGCAAATGCAGCCTGCATGAATATTGTACAGTCACAGTATTGTTTTGTCATTTTACTTGGTTGCCTGTGTAAAATTATTCCAGGACATATCATCACTGTTCAGAATAATTGTGTAAAGCGCTTTGAAATTTTGTTGTCTGCTCAGTACTAATAATGTCTCCTTTGGCTTGGAAGTTCCAGGGGGAGGGTTAACATCCTTCGTGGCACAACATCCTTCGTACATCTTGTGTATGGACAACAGAACCTGGCAGCTGCATCCTGATGGGTAGCTCAAGTTTTGCAAATACCTAGGTACAGGGCATTGCAAGAGTGATGATGGAACTAGCATGACATCCCAACTGTGAACTGGATCACCTCTAGGCACTTCCTGGCTGAGGAATTAGTGACAGGATGGTTTGAAGAGGTGGATTTTTGCTAACATTCCACCGAGAGGGTCCCGATGCAGACGTTGACTGAGAAGTTCTACGCCTGGTACAGGACATGCCTAGTACGGGACAGCAAACTGCGAAGAAATGTCTCCTCTTGAGCTGCTGCATGTTTCGGTGCTCTATATAGCCTGCAAGCTCAGCGCTGGTCAATGGACTGGCTTGTGCCGGGATCCAGATCCGGCTCCAATTGTCTCCCTGGATCTTGGACCTGGTCTGCCTCAGCCCCGACAAGGCTTACCGAGCCTCCATCTTCGCTGAGGGAAGCTGGGAGCTTGGTGATCTAATCTGTTCTGTGCTCCTTTCTCCAGCCATCGTTTGCAGGTTCTCTCTGCTAAACCTGTTTTTTTTCTTCTGGCCTGAAAGGGACACCACAGGAATCAATGGGCCATGCCATCCCTGGTGTGGGGACCATCTTTATTAAACGTTTTCCAAATGTGCCTCTTAAGCTTTAATAGGAAAAATATGTAATTTCCTAACTCAAAATGCTGCTTAAACTAGTATTTACTAGTTTCTTTGAAATTCGTTTTTTTTGTCGGACTACCACACAAATACCCTGTAATTTTTGTGCCCCTTCCTTTGTGTTTTATCACAGGTTATATTTATAAAGATGTTATATGCTTGTCAAACTTCTTAATCACAAATAAATATGTTTCTGATCTGCTGACAGCAGTTATTAGGAAATTAAACTGTGGGTTCATGGGTGCTAACTTTTGATTTTCACTACAGTGGCAGAAATAGACACACCTCTGCACTGAAAAAAAGCAAGTAACCAGCACAATCCATGCCCTGGCCAAACACATTTTATAACACTTGCTTTTTTATAAGGAATTGCAAAAAGTCATATGATTAACAACCAGTTTTTAATATATAACAACTCAGCAATGGTCCCTCAACCTGCTGAGATACCCTGGTAGTGTTCTTGTGAGGACTTGGACCATCCGTATGGTGGGTGTGCGCTCGTCTGTGCTTTTTGAAATTTGTAATTAAATAGAATGATGGTAGACCAACCTCAGGACAATTTGTGGGGCTAATCAACACACATTTTCCTATGCTCCCACCAAGACAAATGCACATACATGTGTACTCTGGGAGGACACAGGCTACAGGCACAGTACACCCTATCATATTTAGTTTGAATGTGACAGCCACAAGTGCGCTATGTCAGCTCCAGGATGGGGGGAGGACCAAACTTTCCCCCTGCCATGGATAGGTTTATTAATTGACAAAGGCTACATGGATCCGCCCTGCTCTTTTGTTAGGCCCTGCTGCTGGTGGCAGCAATTAACATAACAATAGAGGGTACTTAGAACAGGCCCACATGGGGCTTGGCTACAGAGGTTAACAATGAGGACAGGAAACCGAGCAACTTTTAATATGTAACTGTGTCAATCTGAAGCCAGCTCCCGCCCCCTGTATCGATGACAGTGAGCTGTCATTTCTGGCACTGCTGTTTACAGTAAGCCACCCCTCTAGGGATACCCCATTCATAAGGTACAAGAATGTGGTCTTCAGGAGCCAGAGAGTCTGGTCTTGCTGCAGTTTCAAGGGGGACCTGCCACTTTAACAGGAGGCATCCTGCGAGAACCACCAACCAGAGAGACTCTTTGAACTCAAGATACAGAAAGATGGGTGGGACTTAGTGCTGGAGGGATACCCCATTCATAAGGTACAAGAATGTGGTCTTCAGGAGCCAGAGAGTCTGGTCTTGCTGCAGTTTCAAGGGAGACCTGCCACTTTAACAGGAGGCATCCTGTGAGAACCACCAACCAGAGAGACTCTTTGAGCTCAAGATACAGAAAGATGGGTGGGACTTAGTGCTGGCCCACACAGGAGAGTGTGGCCATAACTTTCTGTTAAGAGTAGGGTTCCATCATTTTAGTTCTGGGGTACACCTTGTTCCTGTTTACACCTCTTTACCTTTCCTGTTGCAAAACACTCTGGTTATGACCTCACGCATACAGGAGATTGTTAGTAGGGACCCCAGGATTGGTTCATTAAGCTAGGCTTAGCCTACACCAATCGCTGGGGCCCACATGGCTTTTAAAGAGGGCTGGAGCTCCTCTTTGAGATCATCTAACGACTTCCCAAGAAGTAAGAAAGAAGAACTCAACCTTAGACCTTGGCTGAAGGTACAGTCTGCCTTACATCTTCTGCCAGTGAAGGAAGGTTAGAATATCCAAAGAGGGAAGCAAGATCCCTCTGCTAAACATCTCTCAGGGAACAGGTGGAGATGAGGAACTCAGAAGACCCTCCAGCTGCTCCACAACCAGTACACAGCCAGCACACAGCTTGCCCTGCTAGGCTCTGCAGCAAGCTTCCTAGATAGAATGTGCCAGATGGTCAACCAAGGAAAGGGCAGCTGCCTGCAACACACTCCTCAGCTTTGGGCCATCCACCTTAAAGGACGGCACAAGCACATTGAAGAAGCTGGGAGAAGTGCCTCGATGAGCATCTACCAACGTCTGCCTTAAAGGACATTTTTGAGCCAGTCGAGTTCCTCGATCCGCAACCAATGGCAATGCTGACGGTTGTCAAGCCTCTGGTGCTTAAAGGCACCCGAGACATCTAGACCAGCGCTTTAGAACCACTTGCAAGCACAGAGACAACAATTCCTGCCCCCAAGTTGCCGTGTAGGCCAGCCTGCAGCAGTTCGTCTTGCTTCCTTGCTGGACCGTCTTGCCGCCTGATACCCTCAGCTGACTCCTGTCTCGAACTCTGTCACAGAAGCCTCCAAAGAGTCCTGAAGCTGATTCGACCCTGCCGAGAACCAAGAACATATAAAGCACAAGCTACATTGTGGTTCTGTCCCCTGGTCCTTCCCAGAAGGCCCCTGGAGACATTTTAAGACCCATTGCTCCCTTTGTGCTGAAGCCAAGAAACCTTAAATTGTTGCGATTATTCAATATTATCGACCATCTTCCTGTCAGTATCCAGAGTCCATCCCTTTTCCTTCTTTGAAACTATCTGTCCTCTGCATTCTTTTTCAGGGTGGGTTGTATTTCGTAGTGTGCTAGATCTGTCTATCGTGATAATAATACAGCAGATATTGGTATACAACCTTCACCGGACAGTCCCTTTTGTCTTTGGGTAATAATAGTATTTTCGCTGTGTTGCAAATAACCAACGATCCACGACCTTGTGGCGATAAGCCTGCCGTTACATCCACATTACCAAAATTGGACAACAAGGTTTATAATTTGCTTGTGTTTCCAATCTGCTCGGTTCCCTTCTGGTGTACTAGAGGTGTGGGGGTGATTGATGGTTTAGAAACGGATATTCATCCCTGGACCACTGGTGCCCCGGAAGTTGATTTGTCACACTTTTACTGTGCAGCGTGTCCATAGATCGCTTAATGTGCTACAAATCACTGCATTACCAACAGTATTTTGGGTGCTCCACTGGCATGGAAGTGATTTAAAGTGGAATTGATGTACAATTGTGGAGTTTGGAAAGAAGCAGCATGAAAGAAATGACACCATCTTTTCTACTTTTATTTTGAACATTTCCTATGAGCGGAGTTTAACTACCCGCTTCGCCCCTGTGTGAGCTAGCTTAACTACCCTCACCTCAGTCTGCAACCAAATCACAACAGGCCCGACTCAGCCTTTCATCCTTCCATGGTTGATGCATGCAGTGCTATTATTTTGGATAATAATAGCCCCTAACGCTACAGCTCTTAGAAGCGGAGGAACCTAGTATGACGCGCTATATAAAAGCGCGAAATTGTTGGTGGTTGAGAGAGGCATGGTCCTGAGAGTTAATGTGTTAAGTTATATAGTGCGGTTTGTGGGTAAGGGGGCTCTGTCACCGTATGGGTCCAGTAGCATGTCTCGGTGGGAGGAGGGTGGCGGTGATGGGTTCTCATGACTTTTCCTGGTACTAATTGTACTGGACTGATCTGGAAGCATTAATATGTCTGATGATGGCACGAGGTGCTCAGGAAGGGGAGGGTGCGCGGTATGCATGTAAAGGTTCTATACGCCTCCTCCTTGAAACCTGCCGCAATCTGAGCAACCAGAGCCAATTATATAGAGTAATACTACAAAGTCTCCTTGATGAGTATTGCACCAATCGCCGGGCAACGAACCGGTGACCCTCTGCATCTAAGCGCGCAGTCTGGCTGCCCTTTCTTCTCCTGGGAAGTTATAACTTGAGAGTAAAAGTAAGGCCGGCCTGGCATAAAAGTTGCCTTTTGTTCCGCTAATCAGGAAGATGGCGCCTGCCGCTCTGCGGGAAGCTGACCCGCCAGCGCCCCCCCCACAGGCGCCTTTGCCACTTTCCCCACAATCCTTTCCTATTTTTCATGTGAAAGCTTTAATTGCTGGCCCGTGACTGGAATGCTAAGAGGGCGGATTTGCACAGGAGATGCTGTGCACAGGCCCCGGCAGCTCAGCGAGCCAATTACCGGCTGCTGCCATAACCTTACGGCCTAACCTTCCGCGGAGCGCGTTTCATCCTCTGAGGTTGGACAGGATTTTTCATTTATTTCTCGCCGTCAGATGCGCCGGCTTCTGCCTCTCGGGGGCTTCCAACGTCTGCAGGAAGAATTGACTGGCGTTTAAGTGGCAGCCGGCCAAAGGACTTGGCAGTTTGGCCTTTGCCAAGGCCTGCCCGCAGACTCGCGTAGATGCTGAATAAGCCGGCGTAATCACATTAGATGCGGAAATAAAAATGGGGTTGGCTCCCGGCCACACATAATATTTAATATCACGTGATATGGCCAGCGCCGATAGTTTGTAATGTTGTAACACAGAACGTTGGCCCCACTGCCCTTGTGCCTATTTCAGCGATATATACATTGCATGTAGTGTTCGAAGTGGGCGGGAGTGGTGCTCCTCTACTTCTTTTAATTAAGCTTCACCGTTCCCATACTTTTATTTTAAAAAGAAACCGTTCCGGAATGGTTTCGTTTTAAAATAAAAGTGTAGGAAGCAGTTGAAACTTGCACTCTCAGTGCAGTGCGCTGGACGTTCCCTTAAAAAGAAAGGTTGATGAGTTTTGGGGTTTGTATGTGCATGGGAGGGGGTATGTCGGTGGGGATTATGGAGAGCGGGGCAGGCCAGTAGGGAACATAGTTCCACTACTTCTTTTCGTACACTTCGACCACTGATTGCATGTATATTTATATAAATTCCCTGAAGAAAAACTTTTTTTGAAAAAACATTATCTACTTTTTAAGCATTTCGTACAACCCCCGCCAGTTAAACAATCCCTGAAGAAAATCATGTTTAAAAACTTTAAAGTGCTACAATGATTGCGGTTCAACACAAACCCCTTTTAGAAACGTGGTTGTGCAACCTCACTTTGGTACTTTTAAACTTCTAAAAGATGTCCACCAAACTTCCAAACGGATCTGCTAAAATGTTAGTCCCAAGTGCCAAACCCCTCTCCCCCCCTCGCCCCCCCCAAGAATCCTCCCCCAACGCAAGTGGCCTGGAGTTAATCCGATTGACGTTATTTCTGCAAGACTGGCCACTGAAAAACACGCCCTATAGTAAAATAAAGGAAGCAAATGCTGTATAATGTCTGCCCTGCGATGATTAAGCTATCGATCACCACTAGCGGCGATGTGCGATGCGTGACTCGGCTGAAATGCACTTTCCTACATATATACATATATGCATTCACTGAAAAAACGTTGTTAAAGGGACGTTATGGTTACAAATAAAACCGAAAACCCCTAGGAATTCACCAGTTATGGTAAGCTAACCAACCACACCGTGCACAGCTAAGACCAACACCCAGGACATCAAAAATGACATCACAAATGGGAAACGAATGCCCAATGCCGGGGTCATCACCACTAACCGTCCTGGAGTTCTGGTTGGGCTGCGTTACAGCTTTACCCCACCAGGGAGGCCCCTGGCAGTGTGCCAATACCACCCCGGACGGAAAAGCTCTAACGCAGCCCAGCCAGTACTTCAGGACGGTTGGAGGTGATGTCCCCGGCATTGGGCATCCGTCTCCCATGTGGGTCTACCGTCTCCAAACACAGCGGTAGTCCCTGGGAGTCCTGGCAAGGTCCCATCTTTTCCCGGAGGTAGGAAATGTACCGCAGGCCAGCCAGAGCACCAGGATGGTAGGGGGATCATAACCCTGACCTTGGGCAGATGACTCCCATGTGGGTTGACCATCACCAAGTGCAGCAGCAGTCCCAGGGTGCCCTGGCAGGGTCCCCAATCTTCCCCGGAGGGAAAAGCTGTAATTCAGCCCAGCCAGAGCTCCAGCCTGGGATTATGCATGGTCGACCCACATGGGAGACGGTGCCCAAGGCCTGGGACATCACCCCTGACCATCCTTAAGGTCTGGCTGGGTTGCGTTACACCTTCTCCCTCTGGGAAAGGACGGGGAGCCTCTGGACTTGTGGACGGTCAACCCACATGAGGGACAGCCACCCAAGGCCAGGGACATCACCCCTGAGCTGGGGCTCTAGCTAGGCAGCAATACAGAATTTCTCCCGGGGAATGGGTGGGGACCCTGCCGGGGCTCCCTGGGGCTACGGTTGGACTTGTGGATGGTCCACACTTTTTCTTTTCTGCCCAGGTAGGTGCATCCACACATATGAAGTACCATTTTCGTTGGGACAGCTCTGGGAACGTGGGAAGGTAGGACATGTGTTGTTGGCGGCGTGTTTCAGTAAATGTCTGAAAATTGTGTTTTTTATCCTAAATTTTGGACTTTGCCAGGGCTTGTGAACAATAGGGTGAGTTGCTCAAGTCAGACCTCTGTAGATTCCCACCAGTATTTCTTTTCAGAAATACATGGGGTTACCTGTTTTCCTTGGGGGCTGCGACACCCCAGGCCCAAATCAATCTGTAGGTTGTCTCCCCAAACCCTTTAGGAAATAGCTGTGGTTAAGCCTTTTCCCTTTGCGCCCAGGTAGGAGCACCCACACATGTGAGGTACTGTTTTTGTCGGTACATCTGTGGGAACGTGGCAAGGTAGGCCATGTGGTGTTGGCGGCGTGTTTTTGTGGATTCCAGGTGGGAAATGTCTGAAAATAGTGTTTTTTTCCCTAAATTTCAGACTTTGCCAGGCTTGGGAAATACATTCTAGGGCGATTTGCGCCAGTCAGACCTCTGTAGATTCCCACGGGTGTCTTCTTTTCAGAAATGCATGGGGCTACCTGTTTTCCTGGGTGGCTACGACACCCCAGGTCCAAATCTGTAGGTTGTGCACAAGAGCAAATTCCTGTAAAATCTGCTCACCTGAAACACTTGGGGTTATCAGTGGTTTAGCCTTTTCCCTTTGAGCCCAGGTAAGTGTACCCACACATGTGAGTTACCGTCGTTTTCATCGGGACAACGGTGGGAATGCAGGAAGGTAGGACATATGTTGTTGGCCGCATGTTCCAGTGGTTTCCAGGTGGGAAATATCTGAAAAGTCTGTTTATTTTCCTAAATTCCCGACTTTGCAGGGGCATGTGTGTAATACATTCTAAGGAGATTTGTGCATGTCAGACCTCTGTGAATTCCCACGGGTGTCTTCTTTTCAGAAATGCATAGTGTTCCCTGTTTTCCTTGGTGGCTGCGACACCCCAAGCCCAAGTCTGTGGGTTGTCCACAAAGAAAAATCCAGACTTCCCTAGGGCATTTGATGTACCAGTGGTTTAACCTTCTCCATTTGTGCCCAAGTAGGTGCCCCCACATATGTGAGGTACCGTTTTCGTCGGGACACCTGTGGGAATTTGGGAAGGTAAGACATTTGTTGTTTTCTCTTGGTTTTCTTAATGTATTCATACATTTGCTACTGCACTTTGTAACACAACCCTTTCATTTCCAAAATGTAAACTACATTTAGTCGCTGCTTTAGGCACTGTACGCTTCTGTAACCTGCACAATTCACCCACCCTTAAATAGGTCTGCCTGTGCTCGATTAAAAAAAGTATGCTAGCCATTCCTCACTGTAAAGCAACCAGAGGGTGTTGTCTGTACTTCTGCTCTTTATACGGCAGAGGAGAAGCACAGAGGACCCCAGCCAAGATTTTCTGTTATCGTAGCAATGGTCGAGCAATCAAGGCCTAGCTTCTCAGGAGGTGATACAGGCTGGTTCTTAAGTACAGTGTAGTCCCCAAGCACCACAAAGGAATGTCCACACACTATGTTAGTTAAAACACAGCTCTTTATATAAATATGGTTACATTTTATATACACTATCACGATAATACACTTTGTGCTCTGGCAATTCTAAAATGGTGAATATATACAGTTCTAGGTGGTACAACGATTACTCTGATTCTATTAAAATGCATCAACTGTACTCCGTTCAAATAGCATACGAATCAACACAGCAAAACATTATCAACCATAGATTTAAGAGGAAGACAAGTTGGTTAGACAATTGGCAGAATACTGAGCCCCTACCACTCGACACAATTCCGAATGAGGAACCCCCCACCTGGGCAACCTGTAAATGAAGGTTTACCCCACAAGCCCAGTCCATATATAGTCGATTAGAGTCTTATCTTCTTCTATAGTTCTGCAACCCAAATGTACCTTGTGTTGTAGAGTTCTTCGTCAGGTAATCGACGGGCCCTTCTTGAGTGCTCTCCCTTTAAATCAGGAGCCACTGGTCATCGAACTTCTGAGATGAAGAAAGGGTGAACGTTTTTGTTAAGGCAGCAGCTTCAGTCCTTGCCGTGCTCGTAGATGAGTGATCGAAAACGTCCTGCAACAGGGGAGGCATGCGGTGCACCTCGACGATGATGGTTCGTTGCCAAAAAGAGTCAGTGAAGAACTTTGGCCCAGCAAGGGCGTCAAGTCTTCGGCGTCTGGTGTCGGCGAACGGGACGTGATCATGGCCGGCTTCAGTAGCTTCGTCAGCATCTCTGAGGTCTTCGGGTGGCGGGAAACCCACCGGCGGATTCTCCTCAGTCTCCGGTAGGATGAAAACGGTCGACAGTGATGAACAAGGGAGACTTTGGATCAAATGTTCTTAGGCAAAGGGAGCACAGCGGCTCCAGTCGGTGACAGCGGTCGGCGACTGTGGACGGCTGTCCGGTAATTCTCTTTGTTCTCCTCGGCGGTCCCCTTCCAGCATTTGTAGGTCTGTCTACCAGGGAGCTTTGGCAAAGATCAGTTGGTGCACGATGGTCCCTCGTAGCGTAGCTCGGGGAGAGGTCTCCTTACCAGGTCCTCTCTTGGGTCAGTTCTTGAAGGCACAGCAGCTTTCAGATTACTTCGGAGGGACAAGCGGTTCACCTTCTTCTTCCGGCTCGGCTTCGAGAGTAAGCATCAAGTATAAACTTCAGCTTCTGAACAATTTCTTGCAGTGCGAGGCCCCCAGATATACTGTTGATCTCCCATTCACTCTGCTGGGTCACACTCAGGCGACCGATCACTCAGAAGGGCATTCAGGCAGTCAGTCAGCCAATCAGGCGCACAGTGCATTCAGGCCATTCTTCTCCATCCACTCACAACCCAGAACATTGATTCGGACAAGCACTCCGCCATTCAGCACTACACACTGCATTCATACCAGTTTCAGGCAGGGCTGTCTCAGTCATTGTGTCAACCACCAGAGACTAGACACCCATAACACAGAATGCGTATCCGTCACAAACTCCATTCACCCAGGTCCCACCCACAGGCGTTGCCATAACATACAGTCATTGGGAAGGCTCCAGCCAGTCTGGCCTGGACCATATATGGAACTTCCACCCAACAGCCAGTCATGGGGAAGGGACAGAGCAGGTCTTCCCGGGACTTCAGGAAAAGTAAGGTAAAAGGCAATAGAAAGCAAGAGGCCACAGGGGCAATCTTGTTTCCTATCAGGAATCCACTGATTCCAATGACAGGACCTGGGCATCCCAAAATGGAGGACGCTCAGGGTACCTGTCATTTCAGCACAGAGCTGCCACCAGCCCGTACCCTGCTCTGTGGACCACACACAGGTGCCCAAAAACATACACTAGGAGTACAGGGTCGTTCTCCCACCCATGGGTGACATAAGGGTATCCCAAGGGTCTGTTCACCAAACCAAATACAGGAAAAGCCGCACTACCTGGAGTCCCAAGTGAACTCCTGCGCGGAATACAAGTCAGAACACATCATAAAAAGCAATAAAGGCCAAGGATTCAGAGGCCCTGTCCCTCCGATGCATTTCCAGCATCACACTCACCACAATTGTTTTCCTTATTTACACATGATAAGTACATCTGTTTAGGCCGTCAGCATAAAAATCCTGTGTACCATAGCTCCGTTTTTGGCTTGTGGTTTTGCTTGTTGTGTGAAACATTCTGAAAAATGTATGATTTCCTAACTAGAAGAGTAGGGTGGATATAGTGGTGCATTACCTTTCTCAATATTAACAGAAGCCATTACCTTACAGGTCCAATCATGTCCAGCACCTACCATTTTTTCTGCCATTTTTCAATTTTTTTCCAAACGATGGGAATTTTACCTAAATAGTTGTTGCCTGACATGCGCAAATGACCCCTTCCTACACTTAGAATTCTGTCTACTTTCCAGAAAGGTATGCCTTTCTGTCTTCCCATTCAGCTTACCTACCCTGCTCTTCTATTCCGCCACACATGCCCTGTTGGAAAAAAAGGGTGAAATCGCCTACCTCTCACAAAACTGATGGTAACCTTATAAAAACATGTTTTTTTGGTTTCCACTCAACCTGCACTTGAATGCCTGGGATATGGTGAATTCAGAGCAGCAAACCATTTGTTCCTAGCTCTTACAAGGTAAAAACCACAGGCTTCTTTGTTCATCATTTTATTGGCATTTCTCCAAAAACACATTTTCTCTCTTTTTGCTTATTTTCTCTTACCCCTATACAGCAAACTAAGATTCCTTGGTGGCGTTATGACTGCCTACATGTGGGAAGAAAAGAGGACACATTTGGCAGAGATATCGCACGTAACAGAAAGGTTACAAGGGATTGAATGGCAACATACCAAAATCACCAAAAAAGTACTTAGCACTGGGAGGGAATACCACTGGCAGTTAAGGGGTTACATTATTGTATCTGTGTGTGGCCATAGGATATATTTGTGGCAGTACTTCCCCTTTCTCCAATAACTATTATATTATATCATATATAATTATGTTAGCTCTGGGCCACGTCCAAGCTTGGCCGCTCCTTTTGCCTTTGTCACCACGTCTGTCATGCCTACCGTAAAGACTGGAGGGGGTGTCTGTATTTCTGCCCTCTATATGGTAGAGTAAAGGAACAGAACACCCGAGCAGGTTCTCAATTCGGTAGCAATGGATGAGCAGCCAGGCTTAAGCTTTCACAAGGTGAAGCAGGCTGGTTCGTAAGTACAGTGTTTCCCCACAAAATGTTAGGTGATAACACAGCTTCTTTATAAAAGATAAGGATTCAGGAATATATACACATATAAATAATAACACCTTGTACTTGGATACTTATTCAAAGAATGGCATATATATATATACACTCTATGTGGTATCACATAATACTTAAATCCATTAATAGATGCACTAACTGCAGACAGTTTTAAATAGGCAGGTGGATTCTTAAGTGAGGTGTAACAGCATAGAATAGGGAATAAAGTCAGGTTAGTTGTGAACAGTAGCAGAATCATTTCTTTATCTTAGATAGGCAATTCTGAGTGAGGATCCCCCACCTGGGCAACCTGTAAGGGAAATGTTAGGGAGTTTGTAATGTTTGTCTTTTACAGCCCAGTCGAATAATCATCAATTTTATACATGCGTATGAAAAATTGTAACTCTGCAATAACTTTGGAAATCTGCGTGCGTATCCTGGTAAAATGTACCCGCACCCCGCTACAATGCTTACTAGCATCCCTACATTACATCAGAACCCTGATTGAGTACACCCCCCCAAAATCTGACATGCAACCCCACCTGCGCACTACAAATCCTATGCGCAAGTCTACTTAGACCTGCCTTCAGGTGGCGAATCATATGAAGTATTTGCGTGGCCATTTCCCAGCCGTGACATTGCATGATCAAATCCATGAATATGTCTTTTGCCACGCAATTGTGGACGTGCGGGGGACTGCCTGCATGCGTTCCTCAGAACGCCCACTTTTTCGCAAGTTCTTCCCCATTTTTGGTGTTCCACCCCCTTCCTAGCTCTCTGCACAAGCCACGCCCACGCTCTGCATGGAGTCTCGCGCAAAGGCCCTTAACGGCTCACACAGACGTGCCGAGCCAGTGTGAACTCCACGCAAATCCAGGAAAAGTACAGCCATTGGATTCCATGAATCGACAAATACGGATTTGCGTGCAGTTTCTGCTTCGATAGTTCCATGAATCGAGCCCATAATCTTAGACAAAATCTTAGCCTCAACTGGCAACCAATGGAGATCTCTCCTTTTAGGAATATTTTTAATAATGCGCACTGCATTATTTTACAAAGTTTGCAGTTTACCTAGGGAATTCTTACTTGCCCTGCAAAGGATTGCATTACAATAATCCAACCGAGGTAAAATGATGGCCCGCACCAAGGTTTCACAGAACATAGGGCGTTACCAACCTAAGTTATATGACCTGGAGTGGATGTCCACATCTCTATCTAATATAAAAGACGTGGACATCAATGGCTGATTTCCCTAGGGAGCACGTATTCATTAGGGCTATCTTTAATGTCAGTCCGTTGGATAAGGTTGGTTCACCTTTCAATCCGTCCCACATTATTCAATAAGGTATTGCCATCAGTGCCATTATTCATATCCCGTGATGCTTTAGGTCTTTAAAGAATTTATTGTAAATTCGATATCTGAGGGGGTACTTGATTAATGGACATAGAATAACTTTTTGTAGGAACTTTATTCAAATGATAGCTTATGCATTTGCACCTTTGTCTGGTCGACAATCGAAAGAGCAACTGCCTTGTGAGGTAGTAGTTCCCTTAGTAGATATCTCAGACAGGTCAGTAATATACAGATGTAAATATTCGTCAAGGGTAGACTGCCTGGTTATTTTTCAAGTTGTTATTAATGAAGGGTAGCAAAGCTACGATGCCACCAAAGAAAATAGAGTCCCAGCATAACGCGGAAGCTCGGACTAGCTCAGACTTGCTAGCCCTGATGCACCAGTGCTGACGCGCCTGACCAAAGATAAATAAGGCGCAAGAACTACAAAAAAGCAGGGATTTGAAGCTCTGAGCACATGCAACGATGCAGTATGTAAATGCTACTTTTAGTACACAGGCATTAAATAAAAGGAATGAACAATGTGGCACAAATGAGGAAACCTAAAAACACAATATCGCAATTTTTGGTGGCAATTTTCAAGAACAAGTACAATTTCTAAAATGTTCGAAAATCGAATCTAGAAATTAAGATAATGTTCAAATAAATGTTAAAAAGATCTAATACAATTTCAACACTATAGTACGCTCTCTAATACTGGCACACAGACAATAAAAGTGCTATGGGTCAGCGCACAGCATGTACAGGGTTTAAATACCAGCTCAGACTGGCTAACCCTGAGATGTCAGTGTTGACGTGCCTGACCGAAGATTAATAAAGTATGGGAGCTACAAAAAATCTGGGATTTGCAGTTCTTAGTGCATGTAACGATGCAGGAGGTAAAAACTACTTTTAGTACACAGACATTAAATAAAAGGAATGAACAATGTGGTACAAATGAGGAAACCTAAAAACACATCATCACAATTTTTGGCAGTGGTCAATAACCTTGTGCTTTCTTTAAAACATGTTTACCACCCCAAAGTATCTGAGAGGACACAGGAGAACAGGATCAGAGACAAATCTGGGACCCCTAGATGCTCTTCCTCATCACAGTTCCTCTGGTTCCTTGGCAGGCGAAGTGGCAGAGTTTCTCGGCTTTACTCGACGATTCCCTCCGAGGACGGACCCCTTTTGGAAGAAGGAGCCACTGGGATGCGGAGTCCAAGAATAAATAGGAACCAAAGTGTTTCTGAAGTGCAGCACTTTGGCTCTTCGTGGTTCTCTCCTTAGGTCAATGATTTCTCAGACTGCAGAAATCCTATGAAAATTAATTTGCTGTGTGCTACGTAAAGGCTTTGAAGATGAAAGTAAGACCCCTGGGGCCCTTCGATGACTTATGGCAGCGACAGGTGCATAGGTCACCCTTGGTGTCGGGTTTTGGAATATCTCAGTTCTCTGGGGCTGCAGCCACAGCATGGGCCTCTGGCTGGCTTCTGGTGACCTGGACTCGACCACTGGAGTGGACCTCATTCTCTGACCAAGTCTGGAGCCTTATGTCTTCGTTAGCTTCTGGTGGTGGGAGAGCCACTGACTGACCTTCCTTGTCACTCAGCAACTCTGAACTCACAGGCGAGAAAAAGTGGTCAGTGATGATGGTGATGATGTCCCTTGAAATGTTCTTAGGCAGTTTGGAACTATTGCAGCTCCTGGTGTCCAGCAGCACCATGCCAGGGCACCCCCTCTTATGGTCCGTAGGCAGCAACGGCTTCCAGTGGTCACAAAACAATCCTCCGGACCCTTGATGACCCCAATGGACTTCACTGGCTTGAGATGTCCGGCACTCTTCTGGACTTGGAAGACCCCTTCTTTAGACAGCAGGCACACAGGACTGGCTTCCAGGATACTTCGATGAAGAGCAGCAGCTTTACACGGTGGTCCGTTGTAGCTCAGGGAGAGGTCTCCTTTGCATGTCCTCTCTGAATCAGTCCTTGGGAGACACAACAACTTTCAGATTACGTGAAGAAATGCCGCAGCAGACTTCTCCTCCAGCTGGGCTTCAAGGAACAGGTTCTCTTGCTTCAGCTTTGACTTTTACTTCTGAAAGAATTGGTAACTGAGAGGTCCCCAGATAAACACATCTGTCCCTGTTTTGCTTTTCAAAGAGTGCACAGACAAATCTTATTTCTCTCAACAATACACTGAACAAAAAACCTTTAATGAAGGGAGGCAATGAATCACCTAGCTAAATGATAAACAGGCTCATATACAGCCTTTTATTCACCAAAAAGCATACATAAACAAATAAAGGCAACACAGAATAAATGGAGCAAAGAAGTCTAAAGAAAATACATCACCATTGGAGCATCTTTAAGAAATTCCGTCATCTCGCCAAAATCAGCTGAATAGCCCAGAAAAATAGTCAGGCAAGAGACCAGGGCAGCCAACAGGCCCAGAGCGAGGCGTCTCCCTTCCAGGATGAAGATTTCTGCCTGACTGCTTCAGTACCCTGCATTTTAAGCTCTCTGCAAAGGCGGGGTGGAATCTTCTAGAATCGTCTGGTATGAGCCTCTGCCTGTTCATGGTTCCTGTGTGCCCCCCGGCCAGAGTGACCCACGGTAACCCCAGGGATCAGAACTCTTCCCTTCCTCAAGAAAGCAGCAAAAACAACTCTATAACTCATCCACAGCTTTGACAATGTCCATGGCAACCTTATCATGTACCAGCCGGCACCTGCGTACCCAGCTTTTTCATGCACAGTGTCTTTGGATGAACAATGCAAACCAACATAAGCAACGAATAACGTTGAAAAAATGTTTTCCAGTGAAATAGTGGTAACAATGATGAAAATATGTTTATAGCTCACAGCAAGTGCAGCTTTCACTGAGGCATGGAGCAAAAGTCCATTATGGCTAAGAGCACACCAGAATGCACTGCATACCAGCGCCATATTCTAGCTGAAAGCATTACAGTCCTTAATTCACTCTGTCTGAGCGAGGCTCAGTCAGCCAATCACACAGAAGGACATTCATGCAGGCAGGCAGCCAATCAGGCTCACAGGCATTCAGGCCATTTACTCCACCCAGACACCCACAACCAAGGATGTGAATTGGGGCAAGTGTAAAGACTGGAGATGGGTTTCTGTATTCCTGCTCTCTATATGGCAGAGTCGAAGTACAGAGCACCTCAGCCAAGATTCTCTTTGTGGTAGCAATGGATGAGTAATCAAGGCTTACACTCTCAGGAGGTGACACAGACTGGTTTTTAAGTACATTGTAGTCCCCAAGCCCCCACAAAGGAATGACCGCACACTATGTTAGGTGATAACACAGTTCTTTATATAAATACGGTTCAATATATATACATAATCAATAACACACTTTGTACCCTGGCCATTCTTATATGGGTAATATGTACAATGTTTACGTGGTACCACAGTTCACTCTTGACTCCTTTAAAATGCACCTACTGCTGACAGTTCTAGTGGCATACAAATCGAACAGTAATGTGTATCAGCATCAGACATAGGAAGGAAGACAAGTTAGGTTCAACAATGGCAGAATGGTTTGTCCCACTACCATGAAACCATTCTGTGTGAGGATCCCCTCACCTGGGCAACCTGTAAATAAAGTGTATCAACAAGCCCAGTCCATATATGTTTAAAATAGTCTTGTTTCCTGCTAAAATGTTCTACTGCCACAATGTACCTTATTTTAGCAGAGATGGTCTTGAGGGGACTCCCTTTAAAGCAGGAGCCACGGGTTGTTGAGATTTCTACGAACAAATGTGAACACTGTGTCGAGGGAGCAGCTTCGATCTTCGTGGTGCTTGTCGACAACCGGTCGTGGACCTCCTGTGAAGATGAGACGTGCGGTGCACCTCGATGACAAGAGTTTGTTGCCACAAAGCAGATCGATGAAGAACCTGGGCCCAGCAGCGGGTGGCAGGTTTCGGCATTGGCGTCGATGGTCGGGACTCGACCACGGCTGGCTCTCGGATCTTCATTGGTCTGTGTCTTTGTGGACTTTGAGTGGTGGGAAGCCCACCGGCATATTCTCCTCGGCTCGTCGACGACGTCAACTCTCTCCGGCGGGACAAAACGGTCTACAGTGATGACAAGGGAGCCGTTTGTTTTAAAGTGTCTTAGGCAAAGGTGGAGTGCAACGGCTCTGGTCGTGGAGCAGCACAGCGTCAAGCTGTCCCCGCTTCTAGGTAACACGACCAGACTGGCTTCCAGCAGTTGAAGCAAACCTCCGAACCCTGTTTTTTTTTTTTTTTAAACATATTTTTATTGAGAGAGTAGGTCGCAGCAAGATACAATATTAACATGTCAAAACATAGCTTGATCATTTTACAGCCTTCAATTTAAGGGGGAGGGGGAAGAGGAAGACATCACAGATCACAGACATGAGAGCAACCAGTACAAGAGTAGTAGATATTGCAAGTCAAGGCGAGGACCTAGGTGTTACATCAGGGTCTGAGTCCAGGCCGCACACATAGAAGCGTAGCAGTGACCAGATATCTTTGGGGCGACATGCCGCCGGAACCGACAATACAAATAATTCCTCGTCATCATTTACCATACAAAGGTCTTTTAAGAAAGTGGCTCTGGTTGGGGCGGTGGAGGACTTCCAACATTGAAGAATACAACGTTTAGCAATAATACAAGAAATGTTAAATAATCGCCTCGTGGTTTCCTTCACTTTGCCTATATCGCCCAGCAGGTATTTCAAGGGGGAGAGAGTCGCCGGGATGGCTGTGATATCTTCAAGGAGCTTCGCAACTTCCTTCCAGAACTCCGCTATTAGCGGACATGACCAGTACATATGATAAGGCCCCGCATTGGGGGCGTCACATTTGGGGCAGGCACCTGTGCAATTTTCCACAAATTTAGCTAATCTAGCCGGGGAATAGTGTAATTGGTTTAAAACTTTGAACTGAATCAGCCGGAACCCAGCATTCATGGACACTGATCGAGTAAGTTGACAGTACCGGGCCCAGCGGACCTCGTCTATTTGAGTGCCCACGTCTCGCTCCCATATTTCTCTCATCGTATTGCGCGATGGGGAGTGGGTCTGCACCAATGAATATAACATAGAGACCCCCTTGCTTTGACCGTCCATTGACACTATTGACCTAATGCATGCATGGGATTGGGGTTCTTGTGGAAATGTCGGCCACTTCGCCGAGAAAGCAGCCCTCATCCTATAATATTGAAGGCGTTTAAGTTGGCCCCTCCCCACCGCTTCAGTAAATGTCGTGAGGTCACAGAACTCACCATCCGGGAACATCTCGTGTAGTGTGAAAAGTTTGTTAGGGTCCCAGGATTGTTGGAGGGCTCGGTCAAATGTGGGGGAAATGCTGGAGAAGTCCCACAGGGGGACTTCCGGGTCGTAGGGGGATTCAAGTCCCAGCCTCTTGTAAAGTCTGGCCCAAGCATGAGAGGTCGTGTATACCGGATCGAACGGGCATATGTCCCGATAGCTTGGATTAAGAAGGACTGAGCGTATGTTGTTTGGGCGAACAGAGTGCTTTTCGATCAATATGTGGGGGGCAGTATCCTCTGGGTCGAACCAATGTTTTGCAAATTGCGCCTGTGCGCATAAATAATAAAGCTCGAAGTCTGGTGCTGCGATGCCTCCCTGTACGAAAGACTCAACCATCTTGTCCCAACCCATCCTGGCAGTTTTCCCATTCCAAATAAACGTGGAGGCGAGTGATTTAAGTTTCGAGAAAAAGGGTTTACCAGGCCAAAGTGGGATGTTATTGAAGTAATATAGGAGCTTGGGGAGAACCACCATTTTAAGTAGCGCAACTCTGCCATACAGGGATAGTGGAAGGCTAGCCCATATCTGAAATTTGGTCAAAAGGGTTGACAACAGTTCCCCGTGGTTATGCGTGTATAACAGGGTTTTATCTCTGGCGACCATTATCCCTAAGTAACGTACCTTGGTGGGGGCAGGTCTAAATCCCTCTATTTCAGCTAGGTCTCCCGTGCCGTCAGTAAGGGGAAATATTTCTGATTTCGGTATATTAATTCTATAACCCGAGTGATCTGAGAATTCATGTATATCAGACATGATGTGTTGCACGTTCTCTTTGGGGTCACGGACATATAAGAGGGTGTCGTCAGCGTAAAGTGATATTATCTGGGGGGGGCCGGTCATCCTAAGGCCTCTGTGCGAGTGGTTTTGGTGTATGAATTCCGCCATTGGTTCAATGGTCAGAGCGAAAAGTATGGATGAGAAGGGACATCCCTGCCTGGTCCCCCTGTGTAGGTGGAATGACGGGGAGAGAGTGGTGTTAGTCAGGACCTTAGCTGTTGGTTGTGTATATAATAATCGGACACAGTTGATATAGTACTGGCCGAACCCAAACCGCTCTAGCACTAGGAAGAGGTATGCCCAGGAAACGGTGTCAAAGGCCTTCTCCGCATCTAATGCGACCACGGCCGCCTTGGCATCTGGGTCGATCTGTGCCATAACATTGAATAGGCGTCTTAGGTTGAGAGCCGTGGACCTGGCTGGTATAAAGCCGGCCTGGTCGCGATGAACCAGGATCGGCATGTATGGCAGGAGTCTGGTTGCCAGCACTTTTGCAAAGATTTTTGCGTCAGTGTTAATTAAAGACAGGGGTCGGTAGGACGCCATGTTTTGTGGCGGTCTACGGGGCTTCAAAAGGACAGTGATGATTGCTTCTCGCATCGATTCCGGGAGAACCCAGAGGCTCATTGCCTCCTCCCACACTTTCAGCAGTATCTGGGCTAATTCACTAGAGAATTCCTTGTATAGTTCTGCAGGAAGGCCGTCCGAGCCGGGGGAACGGCCGCTCAATAGAGTTTTTATGGCCTCTGCAATCTCCTCTGATCTGATTGGGCTGTCTAGTATATCACGGGTTCCGGCAGTTATTGTGGGAAGATCGAGGTTGTCCAGATATTGAAACGTATCCTCTTTGTTTTTTGTATCGTGGTTGGAGTAGAGGGAGGAGTAGAACTTAGTAAAAGCAGAATTAATGTCTCGGTCTTTGTTCACCGTCTCCCCAGTCGGTGTCTGTATGCTCGGGATCGGGTTGTGGTGCCTATCAGCTCTAAGCATGTTGGCCAGGAATCTCCCAGCCTTATTGCTTTCCCCGTATCGTTGGGCTTTGGCTGGAGCCGCCAGATAAAGAACTTCTCTATGGGCTAACTTGTGGAATTCTTTTTTTTTTTTTTTTTAGATTTGTTTTTATTGAGTTTTCAAAATAGACATTGCACATGAACAGAGAAGTACAGACTGAAAATATCATTTGGAATAACAACGAATACCTGTTCAGGTCAGGTTCTTCCTGGTGATAGGAAAGTGCAACTATAGAGCATACATTAACAGAAGAACATAGGGGAACCAACAATATACACAAATACGTCATCTCTTTTCCCCCAACAAATGTAGTGTCAATACGCCCTCCCCCCTCCCCCCTGGAATGGAAGACTGGTCATTTGGTGATTTTTGCATCGTTGGTCAAGGTGTATGTTGTGGGTCAGGGCTAGGTCATTTGAGTTCTGCTGTGGGGGCGTCCATGAGGGGGGTGTGGTTACAGGCCTGGGATGGTTGCGTCTGGTGGGATGGGGGAAGATCTGTGGTAAAGTGGCGGTGGGGTCGTCCCTAGAGGAGGAGGATGGTCTGGTCCGGCCTCCTCAGGGCAGAGAGCCGTCTTCGCTATGGGTTGGTTCTGCAGTGGACGTGTGTGCGCTTAGAAAGTCGGACCATAACAGTTCGCATTGTGACGCTCTACCATGGAGTGATGCCGTTATCTTTTCCATCGTGCAAAGATTTAAAGCGACATTAATCCATTCTTTCTTACTCGGGGTCAACAATGATTTCCATTTGGTCGCTATCAATGCCCTCGCCGCAAGTAGTAAGTGGGGGACTACTCCTTGGACCTTCGTCCATTCGCCATCCTCCGCCTCCAGACTAAATAGCACCAGTTGCGGGGTCAGGGTTCTCTGGATCCCGTCCGTGTGTCTTATCCAGCCCAGGACCTCATCCCAAAAAATCTGGATCCTAGGGCAGTCCCACCACATATGCCAATAATCAGCTATTTGACCACACTCGCGCCAACAATGGGGGGATGATGCTTGATACATCTTTGATAATCTGTGTGGGTCGTATTGCCAGCGATGGAGGAGCTTGATGGAGTGTAATTTGTATTGGCTTGAAATAGAGGTGCGTGTGGCCATGGAGCACATTTTGTCCCATAGTTCGTCTACAATTTCAATCCCCATGTCATTTTCCCATCGTGTTCGGAGAGTGTGTGTCGACCCAGTACCACCCTCCAGCAACAGCTTATACATTATCGAGATCAGTCCCTTCCTATCAGTCTTGGAGTCTAGCATTTTTTCAAATGGGGTGAGTTCTCTGCTCAGTTTATCCTTCCACACCTTCCTCGTCAGGACTCCTTTAATTTGGAGGTAGTGAAAAGCGGATAGAGTTCCTATGTTTAAGGTCTCTGTTAGGGCTGGCAAGGTGATGAAGGAGTCGGTACGAACAAGTTGACCCACCCGTTCAAGTCCCGCCTCATACCAGGTCTGGAATCTTTCTACGTTGGGAATATGATTGTTAATACCTGGTGACCATAAATGGCTTAGTGGGGACGGCCAAGTTGTAATGCAAGTCATATCCGTTCCCTCCCTCCAGATGTCCCACAGGGCTACAAATAGTGGGTGGTTTCTCGTTCTTCTCAACACCCATTTCCGCGGTGCCCACATCCACTCTCCAAGTGTTGCAGGTGCAAGGTAGTGGTTGTCCATTGCTACCCATTGTGGTTCCCTGTAGTTGCGCAGGTGGGGGACAAGTAGACGGAGTTGGGCTGCTGCATGGTATTTTCTCAGGTCAGGTAGTCCTACCCCTCCTTTATCTTTGGGCAGTGTGAGGGTGGCATATGCTATACGGGGCTTCTTTCCTTGCCAGAGAAATTTTAGAATTTCCCTCCTGATGTCTATGAAGTACCATTGGGGGATCCCGATTGGGAGCATCTGGAATGGGTAAAGGAACCGCGGGAGGCAAGTCATTTTTATCGCATTGAGCCTGCCCAACCACGATATCGTGAGTTTACCCCATCTGGCGAGGTCCGACCGGAGTTTGATTAAGAGCTGGGGAAAGTTTGCGTCATAGAGAGAGGCAATATTTTTGGTGATTCGAATCCCTAGGTATTGTAATGTGTGGTGTTCAATCGTTAGCCCCAGGGAGGAATATCTTTCCACGTTCGTGGGTGGGTCACCTTGTAAGGGGAAAAGGACTGACTTAGCGCGGTTGATCTTGAACCCCGACAGGTGGCCGTACTCCTCAAGTAGGAGGATGGCTCGAGGAATGGAGGTTTCTGGGTTGACTACGTGTAGTAGTATGTCGTCCGCATATAGCGCTAATTTGTACTCTACGTCTCCCAGACGTATGCCCTCTACACCAAGGTCTTTTCTGATTTTGCATGCCATTGGTTCTAGCGATAGGGCGAATAAAATCGCTGAGAGGGGGCATCCCTGCCTGGTACCACGCGTTAATCGGAACCACCTAGAATATTCTCCATTCACATGGACCGATGCCGAGGGAGCTGAATAAATTGCTTGTATTCCCTTTCTCAAGTTGGGGCCAAGTCCTATCTTCTGAAGGACCTTCATTAAGAAGTCCCACTCTACCCTATCAAACGCTTTTTCCGCGTCAATAGAGAGCAGCGCAGGGTTGGTATGGAGGGTATGGGAGGTATGTATCAAGTGAAGGGTTTTGCGCATGGTGTCAGCGCCTTGACGGCCTAATATGAATCCTACTTGGTCTGCGTGGATGAGACGGGGGAGGAACGATTTGAGTCTAGCGGCTAGGACCCTGGCATAAATTTTCGCGTCTAAGTTTAATAGGGAGATTGGGCGGTAGGAGCCACATCTCGCGGGATCTCTCCCCTCCTTTGGGATAACCACAATGATCGCCCTCGTGAAAGAATCGGGGGGTTTCCCTGTCTTCCGAATCTGATTGAAGAGATCGGTGAGGAAGGGAGTGAGTTGTGTTGCAAACGTTTTATAAAATCCTGCCGAGAAGCCATCTTCCCCCAGGGATTTACCTGATGTGAGTCTCTTTATTGCTTCATGGATCTCCACACTTGTTATAGGGCTGTCAAGGGATTCGGCCTCTGTGACTGTAATCTCGGGCATGTCGATGTCGTTTAAGTATGTTTGGATGTTTAGTGTGTCGGGTTCTCCGTCGGGGGTATACAAAGCTTCAAAAAAGTTGGCAAATTTTTCAGGGATAGTAGTTTGGGGCCCTTCCGGGGTGTTGTCAGCATCAGATAGTTCGAGTACCCTTCTGTCGGCTTGCTGGGCCCGTAGTCTAGCTGCCAATAGCGCATCAGCTCTGTCCCCTTTCTCATAAAACTTCTGCTTCAAGAGGACAAGTTTGCGGGCTATTAGTTCATGTTCTAGGAGACGGAGTTCCTCCCTTTTCTTCCTAGCTTCTAAGACCCGTTCAGAGTCCGCAACCCCGTTATTGAAGGTTCCCGTCTCTAGCTGGGTAATTTCCTTGCGGAGCCTGTTTTCGATCAAAGCTCTCTCCCTTTTTTTACTGGCCCCTTCCCTTATTAAGACCCCTCTCCATGTGGCTTTGGCCGCCTCCCAGACCACCTGCTTGGAGACCTCGCCATTGTCGTTCAGTTGAAAGTAATCCTCAATTGCGGTTTGCATTTCTTGTTTAAAAACTGCATCCCTCCAAAGCGATTCATTACAACGCCATCTACCCCTCCCCACTGGGAGGGAGCCCCATGACAATTCGGCTCGTACCATATCGTGATCTGACCATGAAATTGTAACGATATCTGAGCTAGAGGCTGTATCACATATGTCCCTTGAAAAGAAAAGGTAATCTATGCGGGTGTGTGTGTTATGTGGGGCTGAAAAGAAAGTGTACCGCTTATCGGTGGGGTGCTTACAATGCCACACGTCCATCAAGCCATACAATTCCATCATCTTATTAAATTGGGTGTAGTCCCCAGTGGGTTTGGCCTTAGTTTGGGGATTGCCAGGGTGCCAATCCATGTCGGGATCCGCCCACATGTTGAAGTCCCCGCCTAATATTACATGGCCGGTCGCTTCCAGCATAATCTTGGGTATTGTTTTGGAGAGGTACCGGATCTGACCTACATTTGGGGAGTAAATTGTGGCCACCGTAATAGCTAGTTTACCTATGGTACCCGTGATAAGTAGCGCTCGGCCCTCTACGTCCGCCCAAACCTTCGTGACCACCAGATCTATTCCTTTTCTGACTAAGATCCCCACCCCACCTTTGCGCAGTGGGCCTGATCCCCAGAACTCCAGCCCCGTTCGTTTCCCCAAGATTGATCTTTCTTCACCTCTCACGTATTTCGTCTCCTGTAGGAGAAGGATATCAAATCCCGACCTCCGGAACTCTCTGTAGACGAGGGACCTTTTTGTGGGCGAGTTCAGACCTTTCACATTCAATGTGCCCACCTTCATGTTGCCCCTGGGGCATGCCTCAGCCATCATCACGACGGTGGTATTTCAGGTCACCTGGGCGCGCTGACCCTTCCATTGTTTCCCCGTGGTAACCGGGGGGCAACAAGCCCATCTCCTTGTGTGCGCCATATACCCAACTTGTTGACACGAAATCAGCTTCCATTGCCCTTTCCCATCCTTCCCTCCCCCTCCCCCCATGTGTTCGGTGGCGTTCGATTGAGCCGAGTTGGCGGCACTGGCTCATAACCGAACCACCAGTGGAGACCGTTACTTCACGGTCCCCTTGCAGTATGTACGACAATATCAACTTTAGAGCCCCTTGGAACCCCCCCTCCAAGTGTACTTGTTAGCTGAGCACGCGTAGGGTCGAAACACCCTATATTAGCGATGTGCTTCGCTCTCCGTTTAGCGTGCAAATTAGCTGAGTGGAAAAGCGATGGGATATAGTCAACTCAATCCCTCTGGTGAGCCATTTCCTCTGCGGTATTTTCTCGAGCCCTTAACTTTCCTCCTCTTTGGGCCTTGTATTCGCCATTCCCTATCTTCGCGGGGTGCGTGATCGGTCTCTTCTTCCTGAGATTGATCGCCTAACAGGTCGAGGATGCAGGCCTTGATTTCTTTCTCCGAGGACAATTTGATTCTCGATCCCTCATGTTCGAAGGAGAGGGAGAAGGGGTATCCCTATCTATATCTTATGTCCCGAGATTTAAGCCATGTGGTGAGCGGTTTGCACATTTTCCTCATTGCGAGGGTTAAGGAGGAGAGATCCTGGTAAATCGTTATGTGTGCCCTGCTCAGGGTGATGCTGCCTCCATTCTTTGCCTTTTCTAACACCCTCGATCTGTCTCGGTAATGATGGAAACGGGCCAGGACGGACCGGGGTCCCCCAGGTGGCCCCCCCGCCCTGTGGATGCGCTCCGTTTTGGGCTCATCTATATTGTCGTCGGCTACGAGGAGCTTTATGATATCGTGTATGGTCGTTTTCAGGTCCTCTTCAGTCTCCCCCTCTTTTTCTGGGATGCCGAAAAATCGGAGGTTATTTCTTCTTTCTCGATTCTCCAAATCGTCCATCTTCAGTTTGCACTCTTGTTCCTTCCTCTCTAGATCGCTTATCCTTAGTGACAACTGGGTCTCAAGGGTATCAATTGATACCTGGTTATTTTCAATCCCTTCGACCCTGTCCTCAATGTTGTCTATCCGCTGTGTGAGTTTGTCAATTTTTCCACCAATGCTGGCACCCATGTTCCTGATCTCTGCGAGCAGGCCTGCAATAGCTCCCTTCGTTGCCGCTGTGTTCCCGTCCGGGGCCGGGTTTATCGGGGACGCCATCTCCAGGTTGCCGGTAGGTTCGGGGCTTGCGTTGTAGGCGTAGATGGTGAGTTTCTGTCGGGGGTTAATGCGCTTGTGAGAACCCGTTCTGGACTTTTAGATGAGTTCGCTCGGTAAGACTGTGGATACCGCTGAGGAGGCACACGCCCCTGTGTCTTTCTTGGAGTCACTGGTATGCCCGAGGGGACAATGATGAGTCAGGGGGCCTTTCCCCCAGCAGTGTGTGACAAGGCAGTTTTCCAGTGTGTTTAAGGAGAGTTAGGTCTAGAGAGTGCCCCCCATGTAGTGCCCTAGAGTCATGGCGTTCAGTAGATCTGTAAAGCATTCATGTTTTGGGATCACCCTCTTCTTGCGGGTCCTGCCGTGTTAGGTTCGTCCCAACGGGCCGTGGGTCCCCTTCCTTGTGGCTATATTCTTTGGCTGTGTGGTGAGGGCCTTCCGCTGATGGGGTCCGGACAGGAGCGTTAAGTCGAGTCGACTCTGTGAGGCCTGGTGTCGTCCCGGTGGACCGGGGACCACCTTCCGTCCGCCACGTGTGGCGCAGGGAGGCCGCAGGTGCCGTGGGCCTGGAAGAGCGGGGCCCTGCTCGTGTAGGCCTGTGTGGTTGAAGCTCCAGTGTAGTCGGGCGCAGCAGGGTTTCCGGGGTCTATGCTGCTTCGTGTGGGGGCCTCGACCCACCGCTCTGGGCTAGTTCGCTCCTCGGCGGGGAGGGCGGATTGTAAGTGTGGGGTCGTGCGAGAGCAGGCGGGGAGTGCCAATGTGCGCACTTACTTGGTGTCTCGGCAGGGTTCGCTGGAGCCGTGTCGCGAGGAGGTTCTTCGCCCGCTTTGTGCTAGTGATCACGGATTCCACCAGCGGGTCGTTCCCGCGAGGGTGGGGTGCGCGGGTGTCTGGGCGCTGCCCCCACACCGTGGGTCGAAGCGCGCAAGGTTTGCCGGGGACTCTGGGCACTGCGGCGTGGTGCTCGTTCTGGGCACTGTTGGTTTCGTTTCCGGAGCGAAACGCCCAGGGCTTTTTCTCCAGGAGTTCTTGGCCGATTTTGGTCGGGATTTCGCTGTATTGTGGGGGGGCCCTTCCAACACCCCTGCGCCCAATTCCAGTCCGGGGGGGTCCCTAAAAACGGGGGCTCAATCCGATTTAGGGGACCGTGCGACGGGAGCTCACGCGGACAAGGTCTGCATCCGCGCACCCCCTGGTGGCCAACCGTGGAATTCTTTTAACGTGGTATGTATTTGCGCCAGGGTTCCCTTATCCTGTGTGATGCTATACTCGGTCTGTAATAGGTCAATTTTTGTCTCGGCCACACCCAATTCCTCACGTACCGACTTCAACATACCAGTCGACTTGCCTAGGATGGCTCCCTGGACCCAGGCCTTGAATGCATCCCACAGTGTGGCATATGTGGCAACAGAACCTGCGTTTAGTTCTAAGAACGCAACAATCTCTACATGCAATGATTCACATATGTTGGGGTCTCTTAGGATTGCAGGGGGCATCCTCCATCTTCTCGCCTGGGGTGAGACGTCACTAAAGTTTATGTCAAGCGATACCGGCGAGTGATCCGAAAGGGTACGGGGATGTATTTCACATTGGGAGATCGCCCCAGATAGGGAGTGACTGACGATCCAATAGTCAATGCGTGAGTGGGAGTCGTGCACCGACGAGTAAAAGGTGTATTTCTTCTCACTTGGGTGTAATGCAGGCCATGCGTCCACCATACCCATCTGTTCCATCAATTGTGCTACCACCAGTGCGGCCTTGGAGGGGGTTCTGGGGACAGTCGATGAACGGTCCAGGGATTGTTCCAGTATCATGTTGAAATCGCCACCCCAGAGTATTTGTATCTCCCCAGCTGATGATAGCATATCTAGTATTGTACAATAAAACTGTGGGTCATCTAAATTGGGACCGTAGGTATTTATCAGAAGCACTTGGTGCCCTGCCAATTCACCCCATACCAGTACGTATCTACCCTGTGGGTCTATTTTGCTGGACTGATATTTGAAACACAATTTGGGGTGTATGAGAGTCAACACTCCTCTGGATTGTGCTGAGTATTCTGTATAGTATCTGTGTGACCCCCACCTCGGTAAGAGTTTAGTATTGACCTGCCCAAGCGCGTGTGTTTCCTGCAAAAAAAGAATGTGAGGGTTGTGACGTGTGATATACGCCGTGATCTTCCTTGCCTTAATCGGGTTATTTAACCCCCGGATGTTCCAGGAGAGGAGCTTAACACTCAAGCCCTTATTAACCTGCATCATGGTTGCACCTGAGACTAGGCATACATCCATGCTCCCGCCCCTGTCGTGGGGAGAATGGGTATCCCGCTGCAAAACCCCTCTCTATTTTAACCGCTATAACAACCCTAAACATGGGTTCCCCCAACAAGCCCGGTATTTCGGACTGCAACACCCTATTCCGCTCCCAACCCCCTCCCGCATCATCAACCCCAACTGGACGATGTACCCCTAAAACCATAACCTAGGAACACTCCTGGGGGTGTGTGCTGCACTCGTACGACCGCCGACCCGGGAAGTCTGCACAGATCCATTCCAACAAATATTTACCTTCAGGGCCACCCTGCGGGCTTCAATTTAAAACTTTATAGCAGTCTGGCATCAGAAAAAAGAAAAGGCTATCAACCCGCGGGGTCGTCGGGTTCCACCGCGCCCCGGGGTGGCAGGTTCTGGTTCCCGGCCTGATCCCGGGTCGGTAGAGGGATGGAGGCTTCCACGTAGAGCATGGCTTCCGTTGGATTTTCAAAAAAATGAGCCCTGCCTCCATGCTGAATCCTCATTTTCGCCGGGAAGACAAGGGAGTACGGGACCTGTCGTAGTCTCAGTTGTCTCTTGACGGGCTCATAGGATCTCCTGAGTGATTGCACATTGGTAGAAAAGTCCAGATATACGTGAATTCTGTTGTTTTCATAGAATAGGGTGCCCTTCTCCCTGGATCTCCGCAGGATAGCGTCGCTGTCCCTATAATTGAGAAGACGGGCAATTATTGTACGAGGTGGGGCTCCAGGCCTGGGCGGAGGCGCCGATGTACGGTGTGCTCGCTCCACAAGGAAGTGGTCCGAAAAGGAGTCGGGGCCCAGGAGTTCCTTCAGGAGGGCCTCTACCTGACGTTCCATGGACCCTTTGCCAAAGGTTTCAGCCACCCCAACCAGACGGATATTGTTCCTCCTAGAACGGGATTCCAAATCCTCGCATTTGGCAAGGGTTTTCCGGAGGTCCCCCTTTAGCTGGGCAATATCGCGGCCATGTTGTTGTATCGAGTCTTCATTGGTAGCGATCCTGCCTTCGGCCTCAGTAATCCGTGTGCTTTCCTTGTCCACCCTTGCCTTCAAGGAGCTAATTGTTGCCCCTATGTCGTCCAATTTAGCGTTCACTGCTAGGAAGCCGTCCTGAACCATGGCTATCAATCGGTCCACCCTCTCCTCCATTGGCAACTTAGGGTGACTGTCCTCTTGCTGCAACGGGGGCGCCGCGGACCCACTGGGCTGGGAATTGGCAAAGGAGTCCATTGGGCCTGTTTTCTTGGGGCGTGCTCCCTTCTGCTCGTATCGGCCCATGTGTAGACTCAGGTAGACCGTGTCCTCCAGCGCCGTCCGCCCCGTCCGCCCCAACGCGTGGCTCGGACTCTATACAGGGTTGGTGGTGAGCTGAGACCCACTTATCGTGCAGGAGAGGCGTTTAAGGGAGGGCTGTAGTCAGATAAAATGGCCTCTCCTCAGCAGATCCTCCTCGTGCGTTGCCCCACTTGTTCTTACTTGTTCTTAACGTCCGTCCACACGTGGAGAGGCCCTCCACCAGCAGGAGATATCAGGGGGGCCAAGGGCGGCTCCGCAGGCATGGGGGTCGGAGCACGACGGCTGCACACCACGCGGCCTTGTCCGGGGGACTGCCGCGTCCGCCGCGCCCAGCACGCAGCAGCAGTATATACCGACGTGTAACCCTCACATCAGCCGTTAGAGACAGTCCATCACATCAAGGAGTTTGGTCGAAGCGTGGCCTCTCCAACACGATCTGACCCCTCCCCCCACGGCTCCAGGGGAAGATCGCCCGGAACTCGCGGGCAGCCAATGTCTCAGCCTCCGTCCGCAGGTGTATCTTCAATGCAGTTCGGCGGATCGGCCCAAATTTTTCTCAGTCTGTGCACACAGTCTTACGCCACTGGACGGTGCGCTTCGTTTGTTCCGCGAACGGCCCTGAGAGAGGATGCGTATCTTGAAGGATTTATAGAAGCCGGAGCTCTGGGACTAGGCGGCCATCTTAGATGTGCGCAACAGCGCCCCCGACCACCACCAACCTCCGAACCCTGGTTGATGACGATGGTCTTCGATGTCCAGGGGCTTCACTTCAGGTTCTTGGCGGACCCTGTCTCCGGTCAGCAGCCTTTCGAGAATTGGCTTCCAGAGTGCCTTGAAGAAGATCAGCTTTGCACGATGTTCCCTCGTAGCTAGGGAAGACGTCTCCTAGCCAGGTCCTCTCTTCGATCAGTCCTTGACAGACACAGCAGCCTTCAGATTGCCGAAGGAGAGCAGTAGCAATTCTTCTTCTTCCAGCTGGGCTTCAAGGATAAGCAGCTTCAAGTTTCGACTTCAGCTTCTGAACAATTCTGGTAAGTGAGAGGTCCCCAGATATACTGTTCTGTCTCTCATTCACACTGCCGAGCCAAGCTCCGACAGCCAATCATTCAGAAGGGCATTCATGCAGGTAGGCAGCCAATCAGGCTCACAGTGCATTCAGGCCATTATCTTCCACCCAGACACACATAACAAGGAATGAGGATTGGTTCAATCACCCAGCCTTTCAGCACTCCACACTGCATTCATGTCAGTTTCCGGAAGGGCTCTCTCATTCTTTTTGTCACACACACACATACAAGACACCCATAACATGAAGTGCATATTGGTCACACACTCCATTCACCCAGGTCCCACCCCAAGGGCGTACCCACAGCACACAGTCATTGGGAAGGCTCCAGCCACTCTGGCCTGGACTTCCCCACAATACCATATATGGTTCTTCCACCCAACAGCCAGTCAGGGGAAGGGACAGAGTCAGGGCTTCCCAGGACTTTGGGGAAACAAGGTAACAGGCAATAGAAACAAAAAGGCCACAGGAGCCATCTTGTCTCCTATCAGGAATCCACTGATTACTATGGCAGATCGTGGGCATCCCAAAATGGAGGATACTCAGAGCACCTGTCAAATTCAGCATTGAGCTGCCACCAGCCCATACTCTGCTCTGTGGGCCACACACAGGGGCCCAAAAACATACACTAGGGGTACAGGGTTGTACCCCCTCCCATGGGTGCCATAAGAGTATCCCAAGGGTCTGTTCACTGCAACCAAAAAGCGGAAGAGCTGCACTGCCAGGAGTCGCACCTGGACTCCTGTGCAGGAAACAACACAGAACACACATGATAAGCGAGTACAAGACAAGGACATGGAGGGCCTGTCCCTCCAATGCATTTCCAGCATCACAGCAAGTACATAGCCTTCCGTACTCTACACTGCATTTATATCAGTCTCAGGCAGGGCTGTCTCATTCATTGTGTCTCACACACACAGAAACCAGACACCCACAACTGAGAATGTGAATTGACTCCCGAATCCATTCACACAGATCCCACCCCTAGCGTGTACCAACAACACCCAACACCTGGAAAGGCACTAGTCAGTCTGTCAGGAGTCAGCCCCAAAGCCATATATGGTATTTCCACCCAACAGCCAGTCAGGGGAAAAGGGAACTACAGAGGCATATATGGTGTTTCAGCCCAACAGCCATTCATGAGGAAAGGACAGAGTCAGGGCTTGGGAAACAAGGTAAAAAGGCATAAGAAACCAAGAGGCCACAGTGGCCATCTTGCCTTAGTGTAGGAATCAATATATTCCTATGAAGGGGACTGGGTATTCCAGAAATGGAGAACACTCCGAGCCACTGCCAAGTCAGCATGTAGCTGCCACCAGCCCATACACTGCTCTGTGGGAAACACATAGGTGCCTAAAAACAGATGCAAGGGGTACAATGGTGTACCCCCACCCATGGGTTCCATAAGGGTATCCCATGGGTGTTGTTCACCAAAAGATAAAATGAAGAGCTGCACTGCCAGATGACCAGGATGGACCTAAGTGGCAGAAAGCATAAGGAAAACACACACAGAGAATTGGCTGGACAAGGATTACGAGGCCCTGTCCCTATATAATGCATTTCCAGCATCACATGTGCCCCACCTCCCCCCACCCAGACTGAGGTTAGGGCAACTGATTTCCCATAAGATTGTTACCCTCATCCAGATGGTCAACATACCTTTTGGAAAGGCCATCTGCATTATTATGACTCTTCCCTGGCCTGTGCTCAATGGTGAAGTATAGCCCTTGCAGGCTAATGGACTTGCCTGAGCAGTTAGGGTTTTTCTTCATCTGCATAAGCCACTTTAAGGGTTTATGGTCAGTTTGGACCTTAAAGGCAGACCCTATAAGGTAAGGTTTAAAACGCGTGAGTGCCCAAGTGATGCTAAAACATTCCTTCTCAACTGTGGCCCACCTTAGCTCCCTACCCTTAAGTTGCTTACCGAGGAAAATGATGGGATGTTCTCGCCCTTTGTTGTCTAACTGAGACAAGACAGCTCCAATCCCAGTGTCACAGGCATCCGTTTTCACAATAAAGAGTTTGCTGTAGTCAGGGGCACATAAGATAGGTGCCCTGCACAGACTTTCCTTCAAGACATCAAAGGCTCTCTGACAGTCTTCACTCCAATGAACCTTCGTATGCTGCTTGGGTGATGTCAGAGCCATCAGAGGTGCAGCTATGGTGCCATAGTCTGCCAAGATGTTTCTGTATTACCCAATGAGGCCCAAAAAATTCTCACCTCGGTTTGATTAGAGTCTCCCAGTCCTGTACAGCTTGTACTTTACTAGGAAGAGGTTGGATTCAACCCCCTTCTACCTCATGACCAAGGTAGGTAACCTTCTCCTGAGATATCTGGCACTTGGTTGCCTTGATAGTGAGGTTGGTCCTTTTCATGGACTGCAGCACCCTATCCAAGTGTGTCAAATGCTCTCCCCTGATGGAACTGTAGACAGCAATGTCATCCAGGCAGGCCACACAAAAGGCCTCCAGCTAACTGAAAGCATGATTGACTAACCTTTGGAAGGTGGCAGGGGCATTCTTCAACCCAAACGGCATGACCCTGAACTGGTAGAGCCCTTCTGGTATTCAGAAATCGGCTTTCTCCTTGGCCTGGCCAGTCTGAGTTATTTGCCATTAGCCTGATGTGAGGTCAAAGGTGCTTACACATTTGGCAGCACCTATCTTGTCCACAAGTTCATCACTCCTGGGCAATGGGTGTGCACCAGTCTTGGTGACTGCATTGACTCCTCTCTAGTCCACACAGAACCTCCAATCCTTGGTACCTGCCTGGGAACTTGCCTTGGGGACAAGGACCACAGGACTGGACCAGGAACTGGTTGAGGGTTCAATAACACCCAGATCCAACATCTTGGCGACCTCAGGCTGCATGTGGTTCTTAACCGTATCTGACATTCGGTAGCTCCTGCTCTTGACAGGCACGCTGTCACCAGTGTCAATCTCGTGCTTACACCACGGTGTAAGGCTTGGCGTCAGTGAAAACAGAGAGGCATACTGCTGGAGCAAAGTCCTGCAGGCCCTCTGCTGCTCGGTTGTCAAATCTGGAGAGAGTTGCACGCCCTCCACGGAGCCATCCTGAGGGTTGCTATGCAGCAAATCAAGAAGGGGCTCACACTCATCCTCTTCTTGCTCTGAAGCTAGCACGAGGCATGCAACTTCTCGTCTCCTGTGGAAAGTCTTAAGCCTGTTGACATGGAAGACTTGAGGGGCTAACCCAAGAATACCCATGTCAACCAGATAGTTGACTTCACCCATCTTGGAGATTAACCTGAAGGGTCCAGTCCACTTATCTAACAAAGCTCGAGGCTTGGTAGGCTCCATCACATGGATCTCCTGACCAGGATTCCAATCCACTTGTGAGGCTTTAAGGTCATGCCATGCTTGGCCCATCCTCAGTGCCATCCTCGTTCTGAGGCCTAACACATAGTCCCCCACTTGATTGGCAGGACCCGGAGGGGTAGCTTCCAAACCTTCCTAACCTAATCGTGCTAAGGCAAGGGACCCCATCACTGAATGTACAAAGAGGAGCTCAAAGGGGGTGAAACCAACACCCTCTTGAGCCACCTCTCTGTAAGCAAATTGCAGGCATGGTAGGAGATCCCATTTCCTCTGTAGGGGCTCTCCAAAAGAATCCAATATGCCCTTGAGAGTCGTATTAAATCTCTCAACCAGACCATTGGTCTGAGGATGGTAGGAGGTTAAGAACGTATAGGTCACACCACATTCCTTCCAAATAGCTTGCATGTAACAAGACCTGAAGTTGGTTCCTCTGTCAGAGATCACCTCTTTAGGAAATCCAACTCTGTTAAAGATTCCGCGGAGAGCCCTGACAACCACCTTGGCTGTTATGGTCCGAAGAGGAATAGCCTCAGGGTACCTGGTGGCAGGATCTACCAGCACCAGGAAGAACCTGTGTCCACCTGATGTGGGAGGCTCAAGCGGACCAACAATGTTGATGCCCATCCTCTCAAATGGTGTGCCAACCACTGAAAAAGGATGCAGTGGGGATATGACACTGCCTCCAGTCTTGCCAGACAACTGACAAGTGGGACAGGTCTGGTAGTGAGTTTCCACTTCTACTCACATTCTGGGCCCATAGAAGTGGGCTGACCACCTTTGCTTGGTCTTCTTGGTGCCAAGATGACCAGCTACGGGCACCTCATGGCACAGCTGCAAGAGGAAGGCCCTGTATACCTTGGGTACAACCAACTACTCTCTTCCTTCTTGGTAGATTTCTCAGTCTATTCACATAGGGCATTTGTCCTTCTGGACTAGTTGAGTGTACCTTCGGGTGTCTTGAGTATTCAACGTGTTCTGGCTTCATTACCGGTTCCTTTATCTCTGTCTGCCCACACCACCTCTTTCCCTATCTGTGTACGCATGGATGGGGCTTGTGTTGCCATCTCCCCACTCTCCTCACCTTCTTTGTCTTTAAACATTGTAACCTTACCATATTCGACCTCTTCATCCTCTCTATCCTCAAAATCTAGTCTTCTAAGGGGATTTAGCCTATATGTTCCACACGGTGTCCAGACATTTGGTCGACTGAAAACTGGTCGAAAGACATTTGGTCGAAGCAATTTGGTCGAAAAGCAAATGGTCGAATTATTTTTTTATTTATATATATATTTTTTGGGTTTTCGTTTTTAAAAAAAGGGTTTTTTAGAAAAAAAAGGCGGTTGGGGGGACCCCCCCCAAAAAAAGGGGTTACAATAAAAAATAAAAAAAATTCAACCATTTGGTTTTCGACCAAATTGGTTCGACCATTTGTCCAGTCGACCAATTTTTTTCGACCAAATGTCTGGTAACCGTTCCACACCTGACTTCTTCCAATACATTGCTTCCTTCGCCTTGCAGGAATCCGCTCCTACTCTCCCCTATATTTGTGCCATCTCTCATACAACTTGCTAATCCTCCTTTGTATAGTTCCTTCCTTTTCTCAGTCTGGAAGCATATGTTTGTTAATAATTTAATCAATTTCCGTTTGTTGCCTCTCCCTCTTTCTTTCCTCATCTTGTTTTCTTACTCTCACCCCATCCACTTCTTCTTTTCTTTCTCTTTCCTTCTCTTCATCTCTTCCTTTATTTATTTTCCTCTCTTCTTCTTGTCTCTTCTTCTTTCTTTCTGCCTCTTGTTTGTTTTCCTTCTCCCTCTCTTCTTCATTCATTTTCTCTTTCTATCCCTCTTCTTTTCTTCTCTCTCTTTCTCTTTCCTCCCCCACCCTTTTCTCTTCGTCCTTCTATTTTCTTTCTTTTACTTCCCTTACTTTCTCGCTAGAATCATTGATGCCCTTTCCATCCAGTTTCAGCATTATTTGCCCTTCTATGCATTAATTCGGCACACTTGCTTCCTCATCCCTATCGCCTTGCCTGCCTCTCTCTTTCTGAACCTGTCACTCGGCTTCTGTTAACTTTACATGCAAGCCACTGCGCTCATCCTTTACTACGTGTGTGGACATTGGTTGTTGTTTGCCTATTTTCTCTTCAATTATAATGGGCATCATTGCGAGTTTGGAGATAGCCATGCTGTTTTTAAACTTGGGTCCGGGTCCCACAAAAGGGGATTTACCGGGCCTTAACAACCTTGGAGGGCCCGGTAATTCCCTTTCATGGGGCCGGACCATAGGGCTCAATGGGAATGGGGAGAATGCTAATGTTATTAACGGGCCCGTTGTTAGCATCCTGGTCTGCTAGCGGATCCCGCTCTGCACGTCTGGTCAGGCATCCAGAGCTAGACTCGCTGCAGGCCTCGTAATGTGGCGGCCTGGAATGAACGGTGCCGGTCCCTTACCGGCACCGTTTATTCTGCGACCGCCAGCCTCGTAATGAGGACCAATATCTCAATTACTGTATGCGGGCGATCCATATGTGGGATTAGTATATCCTGCCACTGCTTTTAATGCTTGTAATGGATATAATCCTTTTGCAGTCGAGGATTGATCACTGCTCTGGGGAGGAGGAGCCATGGGCATCACACACCCTTCGTCATGCTGGTTAAGCATCCATTCTTTCATGTCTGGCTCCACCACATCTTCCCCAAACATTTTCCATAGTTTGAGAATACCTAACCTATTCTGTAACTGTTTTCCCTTGTAAGTGGCATGTAATCAGTGTACATGTGTTGCAATCCTGTTTTCGAATGAGTGCCTTCTTGTGGCCAGGGCATGAACATTTTTCCTTCAGTGTCTTTAACCGATTCCGTATGGTTCTTAACTATTTTGGCCTTATATCGGTACAACAACATACATAAGTGGATGATTGGGGTGTCTCCCGTGATAGTAACTCAAAAACACAATTTACCAATGATCACCAAACTGTACTTCAATTATCTCTCATGTTATTTCCTCCTTATGCACCCCTCCCCACAATATTTCCCCACAAATTAACCATAATTAACCCATAATTCTCCGAGACCACACCTCTTGTGTCTTTCAACCCTTCTGAGTGGCACCACAAATGCAACTCACGCCATGAGCAGCCTCACCTTGCTGCACCCACACTACTGACTCCACATCACCACTTGACGTCCTCCACAATTAAAAACAAAATGACTAATGAAATCCTTAACTATCTCACAAAATAAGGCTGGGTTTAAGCAATAATTAACCCAACAAAGTAGAGATATCTTCTCTACTTTCTGTGAGGTATCCATCTTTTAATACTGCCCCATAACAAGGATTACCATGTGATCTTTCCCAACCCTTGCTGGAAGAGATCTCTTGTTAATTTTCTTATTTCTTCACAAAACCCACAATGTACAACACACCCCATCCCTTGTTTTGCCATGCCTATGTCATACTTACATCCACAGATCTGCTGAAGGTCTTCGGCGTGCAGTCTCCCCTACCAGCGTTTTGTCCTCCATGCCCTACAGGTTGGCCTGCGGGGACTAGACAGGAATGTTCTTTGAGGAGGGCTCCTTTCAACCTCTCTTTGTTGCACATAATCCCACACACCACAGATCGCCTCCACAGTCCTCGGGTCACAGCGGGGAAACCTCGACCATTCGACGACACTTAGCCAACCACCCTCTGCTACCATGTGTTAGGTGGCCCAAAGGTCCCAGCTAGGCCCAGAGGAATCAGAGTCAATCCAAACCAGATTCAATGGCCGAGTAGACAGAGTGCACAACAAAACCCAACTTTATTCACATTGAAACAAAGCTGGGACAGCATACAAGCATTGAAATCTCGTTGCTCTCACCATACTTATCAAAAACAGTTGCTCAGGTACTACAAATGTGTGAATCAATGACACCATCGCATAATATCAGTTTACAAAACCTACGGGGTATTGGGATAGGTTAGTGGGTTTGGCTATATATAGATTACATACAGGTTAAACAGTTAATTGGGTTATAAGTATCTGATGACTCCATCTGAAACAACCCCTATTTTGATAAAAGGTAAACTACATCATCTTCACGGCAAGGGGTTGGTTGGCATATTACTTGATGGGCAGCATTTCTCTAAGGATATTGATAGGTTGGCACTCTGCTTACCAACCTTGGACACTTGGCATGTCATCAGGTAATGAGCCAGACATGTAGTGGGGGAGAGAGACCCATGGAACATCTTTGCTTCAATTAAAATATACAATCCCTCATTCTCAGGCCATGAGGCCGGGCAATACCTTTGTACTTGCCTTTGTGGCACCTCATGTCTACTTGTGAGTTTAGGGAGTACGGCAGTTGTATTATCTGTGTTTACTTCTAATGAATGGCCAGTGTTCTCCAATTATAGGTCATGTGAGATAGGGCAACACATGGAAAAAATGTACCTCTTATTTATTGAGATTTCAGCTAATATTAATGTTGTGTCATGTTTTTATTCCCCCTGGGGACACTCTTGAGTTACTCTTCATGGAGTATGTTGAACCTGGTTAACATGGGCTGGTTGTGTTTTTATAAATCTTTAATTTAATCTGGCAGTATACTGCTTATTTCTTTGGGATTGCTATATCATGCCTTCGCTCTGTCGTTCCGATGCTCCCTAATTTCACTTGAACCTTGGCATTAGTTGTTAGCCACTGTCTAAACTCTGCACGGATACGTATTTCTGTGGATTCAGCCCTTTGAGTTTCCCTTAGGCTTTAAGGCCTGTACCAATTCAGAGACGTGCTGTGGCTTCCATTTTTAATAAGATGGCTGTCTAACTACACTCTTGCTTCTATGTCAGAAAGCTATATTTGCGTGTCGTTCATGTTGCATTCACCTTATAAATTGGTATTTTCTTATCTTAATGACTCTTATAAAGCGCAGCATAAGCCCAAAGGCAACTTGGCTCTGGTCATGTTAGTGTTCTTCATGTCTGTGAAAGCTATGTAATTTTCTTCATGTCTAAATGCAATTTGTACCTTTTGTTCATGTTCTTCATTTACAGTGCATATTTTCTTTGTGTGTAGTGCATGCTTTACTACTGTTACAACTTTAGTTTGAATGCTTTTGCCATCTTTATATCACATTGTTCCGAAACCCTGCTGTACCTGCTATGTTAAGTGCTGAACGCCTGTCTCAGTTAGTAACTTCTCTCACCTTTGTGGTATTGATGCGGAGGAGGGGCAGAAGCTTTGGATGATGTATTCACCTGCCTCCGACCAACGTAGAGGTATGCCCATGGCCACATTCCATTGATTCTGTTCAGCCAGCTCACATTCATATTGCAAAATGCAGATAACAAGATGGAAGTCCTACCTTCACAGTAACAGCAGAAAAACACAACACAGGACAGGAGAGAGGGAATGGAGTTGGTTTTAGAAAGAAACCAATGGCGGGGGTATTAGAATAGAGGGAGCACGGGGTGTTCGCAGTGTGGGTGATCCTTTTCCATCTTACTAATTTTGTGCTGTCTCATGCCATGCCGCCTCTTTTTCCTGCCTCTCTCGCCATAACTTTCACCTTTTCCTCAAAGATGTTCTCTACAAAGGCCGCCTATTTTCCTCTCTTTTTTTCCTTATCTTTCCTTATCTTTTCCTTATCTTTCCCTTACACAGATCTGCTGTTGCAGTGTGCGCTGCAGCTTTCCACGATCCACCCTCCAGCCCCACTGTTAAGAGGACATGCTTTATTTATCAGAAAACATTAAGGTAAGCTCTGTTCCTTTCTCCACTGTAGCTATGAAGTGTGCGATGGTGTGGAGGAATGAATGGGAATGTGATCAGAAGGAGTGCCTCAGCGCAGCATCACAGTGAACCCAGGTGCCAGTGTTTATCATACAAGTCACATATGCCACAGCGCCACCCAGTGGCAATCACTGGAACTTCACCGCAAGGTCTGAGCCACATGAGTAATAATGTAATGTGTGTACACAAATTAGCTCAAATGCAAGCCTTTTGCTCCAGATTAATTTTTTTGGGGCTTAGCTGAAATCGCGTATTCTACTTTCACATTTCAGGTGGAAGTGGTTTTTCAAGCCTTTATAAACCCAGCAGAACTTTGCTGGTGTTTGTTCTCTGTGGCACCATATCGAGGTATGTCCCTCGCCGCAGTCTGTCAAATGGGAAATTATATCGTACCTCCTATTGCAACGAATATATGTATATTGGCCTATGCCAAGCTGCTTGTAAGCCACCTGCGAAGAAATCCGTGTTGCAAGGTCCTGACCTTAGAATCAATGTAAGCCGCCATTTTAGGTCAATCCGCCATTTTAGGTTTGCTTTGTAAAGTCACCCTGTGAGTTAAAATGGTGGACAATGTCATTCCGAAATACAACATGGCCGTCTTGACCTCTGTGTGTAATTAATATGTAACTTGCCTGCAGGCCACGCATTGAGGTCGTGAACTGAGACCTTGTCCTTCGTTGACCTGTGTGTAAAGGATTACTTGCCCCAATGAAACTAATCCGCGAGCATATGTTAAGAACAATGTATTCAAATACTGAACTGAGAACACTTGTTTAACTACATTGTATTAATGTTTGAGAAGACCCGTATGAGAAATCCCAAAATACAGAGTTGCCGTGTAGGCTTGTTGGCGTATGTATTAAAGGCAAACTAGTTGCATGTGGATATGCGAACTCGGCATGAACCCTAGATCAGTAATGTATTAGAGGAATATTAACCCGAAGTGGGGTTGGACATCATGTTCGCAAATGGTATAAAAGAGCGACGAATTCTAATGTACAGCGTCTCTCACTGAACCCACTGAACCACGCTGGAGTTCGTTGTGTTGTACTGAGGGCCGATAGCTATCTGTTACTTTTCTTGGAAAACTGTTCAGTATAAAATAAAGATCTTTGTATGTTCTTTTGTAACCCGTGTTCGGTGTATTTCCTTTTGGGGTACTCAGCCTCGATATTTGGATTTTGTTTTCACAAGTCCACCCACCCTCTGTGCACACCGTGTCTTCAAATGACAATAGGCAGACACAACAAATGGAAAGTGTGCCTCTTTAACAGAATCAGCAGAAAAATGCCTATTAGTAAAGAGGGACTGGCCTGAGGAAAAAGAACATGGAAGGGGTTAGAATAATAATGGAATGGGGTAAAAAGGGGAAGGGAAAGGAATGGAAAGGCATGCATGTGGGTTGAGGGCAGGCATGCCTGGTACTTCTTAGGGTTCTCTGGATATGTTGTAGATGTGTCTGTTGCTTCTGATACCTTGGGGGTCATTACGACCCGGGCGGTAAGGGATTACTGGTACCGGTAAGGGCACCGGTACCGGTAATCCCTTACCGCCCTATTACGAGGTCCCTTTGCAGGTCCTCCCTTAACACCTGGTTTTACCAGGCATTAAGGGTGGGACCCGCAAAGGGACTTTGGAGGTAATAACGGTACCGCAATTTGTGGTACCGTTATTACCGCCTTCCCCATTCCCATTGAGCTCTATGGGGGCTCAAATGGGAATGGGGAAGGGCCCTGATGAATGGGGAATTACCGGTCCCGCCAACCTTAGAATGGGCCAGTGATTGCTCCATTCACCAGGGCGGAGTCGGTAAGGTTTTGGAGGCAGCCATGGTGCTATTAGCGCCATGGTTACCTCCTACCGTGTAATGAGGCCCTTTGTGTTTAGTGGATGTAGCGAGCAGTGCTATGTTCCAGTGGATTTGTTCTGCTATGGATTAATACTCAGGCTTCAGCAACCGCCCTGCAACGACGATACTTCCAACAGTACTCAATGTGTCAAATCCACCTTTCCTCTTCGAACCTATAGCAGCAGCCAAATTACAGAAACTTTGCACGGGTGCAAGTGCAAGGTTGCACGGTATTAGCACTAGGGCAAAGTTTGCCCTATTTCTAAAAACATAGGGACATATTAGGAAACCATTGCACAAGTGCAGTTTGGCATGTTATAAAACATTGCCCAATTCAAAGATGTGTCCATTTATTGTTTGCAATACAACATAACTACTCTGGGGTCCATCCTGGGGACATTACCAGGATCTTACAGAGTTTACAGACCCTGAACAGCGGAAAATGAGCAGATATAACATCATTGTGTTACATGAAAAAGTAAGGACATTCTCTCACCCCTTTAAAATTGGTCACTGTTCTACGAAATTGAAAGGGTGAGGAACCGTGGTACAAAAATATAAAATGTGGTATCTGTGTCGACAACGAAAGAACAATGAAGATTACCCCTGCTAACTGCGCAGGGAGTATTAATTCTATTAAGGACTAGGAGGCGAGCATTATGCTTCAACTTCTTTAATTTACTACTCCTCAGCAGTTTCAACAAAACCAACAAAATCAACAAGAAACACTGAGAAAATGTCTCAAAGGAGTTTTCTCGCTTTGGAACTACAATCCCCATGTTCTCTGTAGTTCATTTCACTCCATGCTCAGCTTATGCCCACTTCCTGTCCCTGAGCTCCTCCTCTTATTTTACTTGCTCTGAAAAAAGACAATCTCCAATCCACACAAAGTCCTGCTAACTGGGCGAAGACTTGAACCACATCAACTGAATGTCCAACTTCATCAACTCCTGTCGACTGCTGATGATAGTCTCTTGCTTCAATTATTCTTCTGATCCTCCCCTAGGAATAATGCAAACAGAAGGTTTAGGGTGGCGTCTATGTCATTGCTCATAACACAATCATTTTAATACATGCACAATCCAACATATCAAATGCAATACATAACTTGGGTGGGAATTTAATGCTCGCCTCTTAGTCTTTAATAGAATTAATACTCCCTGCGCAGTTAGCAGGGGTAATCTTCATTCTATGACAAGACTGGAGGCGAGTATTATGCTTGTTCAAAGCTTCCCAACACCGTGGCCGCCAAACTCTCGGTCGGTTCAAAATAAAACCCTTTAAACGTTCGATCATTCGTCCAATCAGCAGCTAGCATAATATCTCTAAGAGAAACTCCTGTCCTGAATGCTTTAGACGCCATAGCTCCTCGCACTGAGTGTGCTCCATATTTCTTTACGTCTATTCCTGCCGCCTGCATGATCTCTTTAACCCATCTTGCAATAGTAGCTGTGGATACGCCCTGAAAAGGCCTTCTGCGCGCTATAAGTAATTGCAATGTACTAACTGCTCTGTGCTCCGCTGTTCTACCCTCGTACTCTTTGCCGCAACTTGCTACGTACCATTTACGCGTTTTCGTGAAGTATGGCTAATGTACTGTAGATGTACCCATCTTAGTTCTTTGTACTACTGAGAATGTTACGCCCTCGGGCCCAAGCGATCTCCTATTCACCTCCAATGCTCTTACATCCGATACTCATTTACATGAGACTAAACATAATGGCATTGCCAATTTGCCCGACAATTGTTTCAGGGATAGATATCTGTTTCCTGGCCAACTCTCTAATAACGTAAGGATGACTTGCACGTCCCAGACTGTCTTATATCTCGGCTCCACAGGTGCCTTAAATTTCACTCCTCGAATGAGTCTGATCACTGCTGGATGCTCTCCATCCGGTACTCCCTCTATTGGTAGGTGTCCTGCGGATATCGCGGACCTGTATACTCCTATAGTACATAAGCTCTGCGCCTTGCAATAGTTGCGCTAAGAAATTTAGAATCATCACTACAGGTGCTGAAAGGGGATGAACACCTCTCCCTTTGCACCAGCTAGACCACTTGGCCCAAGCCGTGTCGTAGCTCCTTCTTGTGGACGGCGCCCATGACTCTGCGATGAGCTGGGAAGCCTGCTCCGAAATGCCTGACAGCACCCAGCGTTTCCGGATATCCTGGACGCGATGAGCAGGAGTGTCCCTCTCACTCTCAGAGGATGAAATGACCCAGCTGGGTCCGCAAGCAGGTGCTCTCCATCTGGGAGCATCCTCAGATGGTCTACTGCCAATTCCATCAATGTTGGGAACCACACTTGTGACTTCCATAGTGGCGCAACCACCAGAAGCTCTGCCTTCTCCCTCCGACACTTTGCTAGTACTCTGCTCAGCATCATGAATGGGGGAAAGGCATAGTGAGGACCTCCGCTCCATTCCTGAAGGAACGCATCTGTCCCTCGAGCCCCGGGGTGTAGTCTCCAGCTGAAGTATATTGCTGTCTGCGCGTTCAGTCGAGATGCGAAGAGATCTATGTGCAGTGGGCCCCACCTCTCGATCAACTTCCGAAACACTGCTGGATCCAGTCTCCAATCGGTGGAGTCTGTGAGGTAGCGCGAGGTCCAGCCCGCTACTACATTCAATGTCCCTGGCAGGTACTCCTCAGTGACCGACGTCTCTGATTGTAGGCAAAAGTGCCAGAAATCCTTTGCTAGCTCTGCCAGCATTCTGGATTTGGTGCCCCCTAGATGGTTCATGTATCGCACTGCCGATATGTTGTCCATCTTTAGTAAAACGCACAATCTCATTGTTTCTTTCGTGAAAGCTCTGATCGCAAATGACCCTGCTAGTAGCTCCAGACAGTTTATGTGGAGACGAAGTTCCTCTTCGCTCCATTTCCCTCCTGTCTGCAGTTCTCTGCACCTTGCTCCCCAGCCTAGTCGGCTGGCGTCGGATTTAATTATTAGATCCGGGCGGTCTCCTATAATGGAACGCCCATTCCAGGCATCCATATTCCTCAACCACCATTCCAGTTCCGTCTTGGATTCTGGATCCAAAGGTACCAATTGATGATATCTCAAGCCTTGTTGCAGATGCTTTATCTTTAGCCTCTGCAGTGCGCGGTAATGCAAGGGTCTGGGAAATATGGCTTGAATGGAGGCTGCCAAGAGCCCCACTATCCTCGCCAGGGTCCTGAGAGATACTACTTGTTTCTGTAAGCACCCTTTCGGTTCCCTCTTGATGTTGAGGATCTTTTGAGCTGGGAGCTCCAGGGTCGCTTTCCTGGTATCCAGGACGAAGCCTAGGAAGTCCAACCTCTGCGCTGATTCCGTATCCGACTTCTCCGTGTTCACTAAGAAACCTAGAGATGCTAGCAGGTGCTGGACCCATTTTGTCTGATATCTGAGCATCTCTCGGTCTTCGGCTAGCAACAGGAGATCGTCTAGGTAGATGATCAATCTTATCCCTTTCTCCCTTATTGCTGCTGTCACTGGCTTCATCAGCTTGGTGAAGGCCCAGGGAGCTGGTGCAAGCCCGAAGGGCATGGTCTTAAATCGCCAAAGCTGCCCTTTCCAACGAAAAGCCAGGAATGTTCTGAACTCCTCTGCTATTAGGATCGTCAGGTAGGCGTCCTTCAGATCTAGTCTTGTTAGCCAATCTTTCTCCCTGAGCGTGTCCTGAAGCTGGTGGATGCCTTCCATTTTGAAATGTTGGTAAACCCCCCAGGGTTTAATTCTTTTAAATTTATCACAGGTCGTACTTTCTCCTTTCTGTGAACTAAGAACATATTGCTTACGAAATCGGGGTCTCTCTGACACTTCTCTATGGTGCTCTTTTTCGTCAGCTGCGATAGCTCGTAATTTAGCAACTTCTGCTCTGTGCGCTCTAGACGCTGCTGGTGCGGTCTGCGCGCTTGTACGGGGGTCTCTACGAATTCTAGTTGTAGGCCTAGTACTGTTTGCAACACCCAGACATCGCTGGAAAGCGCGCGCCAGTTTCCCTAGAACATCCCAGTTCTCCCTCCCACTGGAGGGTCATATGTCACTCTCACCTTACGAGAAGCCATGTCCATGGCCAGCTCCTCTCCCTCTGCGTCCTCTCTCGAATCGCACTCTGGTCGGGAAGAAGGAGTCTTGTTGCCTGTTTTCCCAGTATTGGGCTCTGGGATTCTGGGGTCTTCTACCTTCCTGGTTACAACCAGCCGAGCGACCCCTGTGGCGACTGGTCCCGCCAAAAATTCTGTTTGGGAAGATCTTGCGGATAGATGCTTGTGCTTTCTCTAGCGATGTGTGGGTGCCGACGAAGTGGCCCATTTCCTTTCCGAAAGTCTCTCCGAACAGGAGTCCCTGTGCTGCTTTTCCAGCCTTGTACGACGTAAGGTCGCTGAGCTTCAAATCTATTTTCAGCAGCAGTCCTCTCCGGCGTTCTGAGGCGATGGCACAGTTCACATTACCCAGAAGGCAATCATCTCTGTGCCCAGCCTGCTAGGGCGTCGTGATCTACTTCTTCTCCGGTATCTCTTGCTCTTTCTGCCAGGTCCATTATTTTCGCCAGTGGCCCTGCTAAGTCGACTCCTCCTTGGCAACTCCTCCAAGACCTATTAATCCCTTTACGGGGATCCTTGCTGGACTTCGATACGAAGGTGAGCATCTTGGGGTCTAATTCTGGCATCTCGGCCACTTTCCCCGGTAGGTCTGGTCTCAGGCACTCTGCACGCAGGCACTGCCGCACCTCTTTCTCTAGTGCCTTCCTCAATCTCTTGGTCATGTTCTGGGCCACCCTGGGTGATGGTTGCCAGTCTGATGATCTCGGATTTCGGATGCTGTCCGGATCGAACATATCCTCTTCCAGCTCCTCGAGGTGCTTCTCCTTGTGGATTCTCTTCCCTCCGCTGGGTCTTATATCCTCCTCCTCCCTTAATTCGTCCTCATCCTGGGAGACGGGGTCTCCTTCCTCCGGCTCCTCTTCCGAGCCTGGGTTTTCCTCTCCATCTTGCTCTTCCCCTGGAGTGGGGGTCATGAGGTCCGGCACAGTCTGGCGCTGCAAATATGCTTCACGGAGCTTTGCAAAAGCGTCGACGACCTCCGGGGCCTTCTCTTTTGCCCCTTCTACATGCCCCTCTGGGTCACAAGAGGTCTTCCTCTTTCGGGCCTTTGTACTCCCCTTTGACCTGCTTCTGAGGGTTCTGTGGGCGTGCACTCAGTCCGTATGGTGCTGTCTATGGGCTGCTGGAGAATGGCCTCCAGTGACTCCAGTCTGTCTTGGAGAGATTTCACTCCCTACGCCACTGCATCTATAAGTGAGCTTCCTAGTACCTCCTTGAAGCTGGCCGCTAGGTTGAGCGGCTGCTCCTCTTCGCTCCATTCAAAATCCGACATTCTGGGAGGTACTGTGCCTGGGATACCGATCACAGTGTTTTAGCACGCCCCTTTCACTGTATAGGTGCTCCAAACCTCTCAAATGCACAAGTTGCTGTTGTACAAGGAGGCTTATACTGTCACAATATAATCTGTGTCATATTTAAATTGTTTTATTTATTTATTTATTTATTTATTTATTTATTTATTTATTTTTTTATATCTTTTCCAGTGGCTGCACCAGACTTATTTCAATTCCTGATAGCCTGTGATGGGCGACTGGTTTGCTGTGCCTGGTATGGAGTGGGCACTGTGTCTTGAATCAGGCTCCCAGCCTGTCTGCTGCTGAGTCTTTCCGCTCTCTGCTCGACTCTTTAACGTATTATCTTGAACACATTCGCCCTGCGCGGGAGTGTCATGCGGAGCGAGCTCCGATGTAATTGTTAATATGATATGATCCGCTCACGGGATCTCTCTACAGTTCACCGCCGGGACGGATTATCTGCTGGTGCTCCGCTCCGCGTCACAGACAACAATGCGAACGTGGAAGCGGGCAACAGCAGCAAACTCCGCCCTCCCAAAGGAGGGGGCTGCTGCTTGCGGCTTTCTCCGCGCCTGGTAAACTCCGACCCTGCGATGGAGGGGGCCGGAGCGCCGAGCTGCTGCGGAGCTCCTGGGCCTCAGCCTTTGCGAAGGAGGTCGCACGTGGAGCTTCCGCGAGCGGTTTACGGCTCTTGTGATTACCCGCAGCGCGGTTCGGACCCCTAAGGTGCCAGGCATACGGCACAGGGCGACCGCGCTGCGGGGACTGCTCGAGTGTCGGTTCTCAATCCCACGTCCCGCGTCGCGACACAGCGCTTGAAAGTCGAGCACTAAAAAAGCCTGTTAAAAGTATATAACGAATCAGCTGCCTACCTGCGCAGCGCTAATCCTGCCTGCCCAGGCATCTCTTTATACAAACTAACTCAAATAAATCTCTCCTAATCTGCTAAATCCTATACATATTAGACAATATACAGAGATAACAGAAATGGAACTTATCTGCTTGAAGAGCAGTAAAAGAAGAGGAGGAGCTCAGGGACAGGAAGTGGTCATAAACTGAGCATGGAGTGAAATGGACTACAGAGACTATGGGGATTGTAGTTCCAAAGCGAGAAAACTCCTTTGAGACATTTTCTCAGTGTTTGGTGTTGATTTTGTTGGTTTTGTTGAAACTGCTGAGGATTAGTAAATTAAAGAAGTTGAAGCATAATGCTCGCCTCCAGTCTTGTCATAGAATCTAAATGGCCTCCTCCTCTTCACTCTTTAGTTTTAGCCATTTGCTGGCGCCTACAAGCTAAACCTATTGCATTGGAGTACAGCTAGGGAGAAATGCATATAAGGAGGGACACACAGCTTGTAGCTGTACTTTGGTTATTTACTCACCCATCGACTGGCCATGGCCATGGTAGTCCCTATGGTCATTTTCACCCGCTTCCTACCCCTCCCAGTCCAAAAAAACGCCTCAATGGAACTCTTCTAGCTCGCTTTCATCAAGCCTTACCATCAAAATGTGCACTCAAAGTGGCTGCCACTGTTTTTTCAAAGCCGTCTCCTGAAAGTTAATAATTAATTGGAGCGGTAAACGCGATACGGGTGTTATAAAAATATCTTAACCAGGTCTGGCCTCAGTCACTCGATTTATAAGCACCATGCATGTCCTTCACTGAGGTCCTGTTAAAATCAAGCATTGGCAAAGCCAGCAGTTTTGGCTTGTGTAGAAGCATTAGGCATTTGCCAGGCACGACTAGTATATGTCCAGGTACTTGCACCATTTTGCAGCTAATACCATTGATGGCCAGTTAAAACAACTACTGCAGTACTACACATAGTACACACAGTACACTCAGTTGGCACTACTGAGGTACAAACTTAGCAGTTAGAAAAGGTGCAGAATGAATCATTGCCAGACTACGTTAAAAGGACTCCCAGTCCCTGTCTTAGAAACAGCATGTGCCTCATTTATATGCCCAAAAAAACATTATAGAACCCCAGCAAAGACCTTAACACCAGCAAGGAGTACCTCATCAAGTCCCACACCTCAAAATTCATTGACTAGGGACAGGCTTTTTGCAGTCTAGCCTGTTAAACTCTCCCTACACATCAGGGTGCCACCAACACACTTTGTCTAAAGGACGGCCTAACACCAAGGGGTCTCCAACATGTGGCCTCCAGATGTTTTGAACTACAACTCCCATCATCCCTTACTGTTGACTAAGCTGGCACGGGCTGTAGGGAATCATAGTGCAAACCATCTGGAGAGATGCCTGCCTTTAAAACATTTCTCTTTGTATAATACTTCCCTGCAAGTCTCAGGCATTAGCCAAGCCTTTGGGCCTCATTACAAGTTAAAAAAAAGTGGCGTTGATAACGAATACCAACACTTTTCCGGACCGGCCAACTCCAAGTTTGCCAGTAGGGTGGAGGATATAGGTATATCCATCACCGTATCAGCAAAAAAATGCTTGTTTTATCAGCCCAGTAAAACCAGTGACAGTAATACCAGGCTAGTAATATCAGTGTCGGTAATACCAGCAAATCCCTCCATGGAGTCCTATGGGACGCCATAGAACAGGGATTTACCGGAGTTTCTGACACTTGGAATCTGACCAAGTGGTGGAAACAGTATTACAGTTTGCCGATATTCCCGCCAACCCGTATTGAGGCCCCGAATTCGACTTTATCTCATACATTTAGTATGGATTTCACATCAGTATTGTTTTCAGACATGGCCTATAGGCGTCGCTGTCTCTATGATGCACCCATTACAGAGCTTGTGTGGCTCCCTGCAAAGACTGGCCAACAGGGGGGTGCTGTGCAGACACTCATCCTCTCAGCACCTGCAGGGAGTTTGTGAGACTTTTTCAGAGAAGGGTGTGTCTCATCACTAATCTGTAATTCTAAAGGAATATACTGAGGACATCATTACATTTGTAGGAGGGAGACGACAATTAGCATTTTTGTAAATTAAAAGGGTCGAATCAGGTGAATGCAGGGCAGTTAGCAAATCCAGCTAAAGCTTAAGGGTCCGCCAGCAGTCCTGTGCCAAACGTTTTGAGATGACATTGAAACAGCCACATTTTGAGGGAAGCAGTGTTGCTCACATTTCTTTTACTGCCTGTATGGTTGTATGCTTGCATGCTTGTAAGGATTGGCTTGGGCATTTTTTTAAACCCTTCCCACTAACCGATTTGTAGCGGGGTTGAGAAAAGTTAAAAGAAGAAGGCCCTATGGGACCTGCCATCCCCAACAGGGCGCACAATACCAGTTTTAATAAAGTTCTAAGCATCCGCACACCCTAATATAAACACTATTTTTCTCTTTTTAGAAAGGGTTACAGATAGGATCTGAAAAAAAAGTGAATTTTTTAAATATTATTTAGGCTACTGCAAAGGAGTCCCACCCAAAGCAGTTGGCATGTTTCCAGTTTTTAAAGCAAGCCTAAATACCATTAACAACAGAAAAATGCAATTTTCTAACACGTTCCAGACACGTTCTAGAAACATCATCTTGTCCAGTGTCTAACAACATGGGACTCATTCTCTGTGCTGCTGCTGGAGATGGCTACTCCATTCACAAAGAGGTTACTCTGAATAACTGTATGTTACTGCTGTAGAGGGCTAGTGGAGTCACCAAGAAGTTACGCTATGTAACTGTGCGTTACTGCTGGAGAGGGCTATTCAGTTCACAAAGAAGTTACTCTGCATACCTGCGTTACTGTGCGTTACTGCTGGAGAGGGCTATTCAATTCACAAAGAAGTTGCTCTGCATAACTGCGTTACTGCTGGAGAGGGCTATTTGAGTCACCAAGAAGTTATTCTGAGTAACTGCATTACTGCTGGAGAGGGCTATTCGATTCACAAAGAAGTTACTATACTATGAGTAACTGCGTTAATGCTGGAGGGGGCTATTCGAGTCACCAAGAAGTTACGCTATGCAACTGTGCGTTACTGCTGGAGAGGGCTATTCAATTCACAAATAAGTAACTCTACATAACTGCGTTACTCCTGAAGTGGGCTATTCCAGTCACAAAGAAGTTACTCTGAGTAACTGTGTTACTGCTGGAGAGGGCTATTCCAGTCACCAAGAAGTTACGCTATGTAACTGTGCGTTACTGCTGGAGAGGGTTATTCAATTCACAAAGAAGTTACTCTGCATAACTGTGTTACTGCTGGAGAGGGCTATTTGAGTCACCAAGAAGTTATTCTAAGTAACTGCATTACTGCTGGAGAGGGCTTTACGATTCACAAAGAAGTTACTCTGAGTAACTGCGTTACTGCTGGAGAGGGCTATTCAATTCACAAAGAAGTTACTCTGCATAACTGCATTATTGCTGGAGAGGGCTATTCCAGTCACCAATAAGTTATTCTGAGTAACTGCATTACTGCTGGAGAGGGCTATTCGATTCACAAAGAAGTTACTCTTAGTAACTGCGTTACTGCTGGAGAGGGCTATTCGAGTCACCAAGAAGTTATTCTTCATAACTGCGTTACTGCTGGAGAGGGCTATTCCAGTCACCAAGAAGTTATTCTGAGTAACTGTATGACTGCTGGAGATGGCTATTCTAGTCACCAAGAAGTTATTCTGAGTAACTGCATTACTGCTGGAGAGGGCTATTTGATTCACAAAGAAGTTACTCTGAGTAACTGCGTTACTGCTGGTGAGGGCTAGTGGAGTCGCCAAGAAGTTATGCTATGTAACTTTGCATTACTGCTGGAGAGGGCTATTCAATTCACATATAAGTTACTCTACATAAGTGCGTTACTGCTGGAGAGGGCTATTCCAGTCACCAGGAAGTTATTATGAGTAACTGCATTTCTGCTGGAGAGGGCTATTCGATTCACAAAGAAGTTACTCTTAGTAACTGCGTTACTGCTGGAGAGGGCTATTCGAGTCACCAAGAAGTTACGCTATGTACTTGTGCGTTACGGCTGGAGAGGGCTATTCAATTCACAAAGAAGTTACTCTTCATAATGCGTTACTGCTGGAGAGGGCTATTCCAGTCACAAAGAAGTTACTCTGAGTAACTGCATGACTGCTGGAGAGGGCTATTCGATTCACAAAGAAGTTACTCTGCATAACTGCGTTACTGCTGGAGAGGGCTATTCCAGTCACCAAGAAGTTATTCTGTGTAACTGCATTACTGCTGGAGTGGGCTATTCGATTCACAAAGAAGTTACTCTGAGTAACTGCATTACTGCTGGAGAGGGCTATTCAAGTCACCAAGAAGTTGCGCTATGTAACTGTGCGTTACTGCTGGAGAGAGCTATTCAATTCACAAAGAAGCTACTCTACATAACTGCGTTACTGCTGGAGAGGGCTATTCCAGTCACCAAGAAGTTACTCTGAGTAACTGCGTTACTGCTGGAGAGGGCTATTCGAGTCACCAAGAAGTTACGTTATGTAACTGCGTTACTGCCGGTGAGGGCTATTCAATTCACAAAGAAGTTACTCTACATAACTGCGTTACTGCTGGAGAGGGCTATTCCAGTCACCAAGAAGTTACTCTGAGTAACTGCGTTACTGCTAGAGAGGGCTATTCGATTCACAAAGAAGTTACTCTGAGTAACTGCGTTACTGCTGGAGAGGGCTATTCGAGTCACCAAGAAGTTACGTTATGTAACTGTGCGTTACTGCTGGAGAGGGCTATTCAATTCACAAAGAAGTTACTCTACATAACTGTGTTACTGCTGGAGAGGGCTATTCCAGTCACCAAGAAGTTACTCTGCGTAACTGCGTTACTGCTGGAGAGGGCTATTCAAGTCACCAAGAAATTACACTATGTAACTGTGCGTTACTGCTGGAGAGGGCTATTCAATTCACAAAGAAGTTACTCTGCATAACTGCGTTACTCCTGGAGAGGGCTAATCAATTCACAAACAAGTTACTCTGCATAACTGCATTACTGCTGGAGAGGGCTATTCCAGTCACCAAGAAGTTATTCTGAGTAACTGTGCGTCACTGCTGGAGAGAGCAGGGCTATTCGATTCACTAAAAAGTTACTCTGAGTAACTGCGTTACTGCTGGAGAGGTGTCATGACCCTTGCCCCTGGCCCTCGCTGGCAAGTCAGCCTTCCAGTTAGGGCCAGGTCAAAGAACTTAAAATCTCATTCAAGACTCTCTTCGAGTCAGTCCTGGCGCCTTTGGCTCTTAACCATCATGAAGAGCAACATTAGAATGGGACTATTTACTTGGGACTATTTAACTTGGGGGGGGGGTTCAGCCAACATGGAGGCACACACATAGCTCAGTTACACGGAACTGAGCTATGCAGTCTAGTCTTTTGGGTGTGGCAGGCTTGGGACTACTTTACCTGGACTACTTTGGGTGTGGCAAGCCTGGGACTATTTTACCTGGACTACTTTACCTGAGACTATTTAAACCACACCCAAATAGCAGAACATGCTTTGCGTTATTCTGCTGTGGGCAGCGTAACGCTCACCGTGTCCAGTTCTTTGATGCCAGCTTACCTGAAACCAAGGACCTGCAGAGGGAGAAAGAACACTACGAAACTTACCTGGAACAGTATCCTGTCTTCAATCCATCGCCGACTTCAGTTCCACCCACCTGAAGGTACGAACTCCATCATCCGGCACCGCATGCATCCTGGAATACCATAACCTGGAAAGAGGAGAAAGAAAGACAGCATTAGTCAGCGTTTACTCACTTTTCCTCCTGAATGAAGAAAGCCACACGATTCTTACCTGGTTAGTCATCTCCTGGTCATTATCATTGCTGGAACATTACGGCGTTCGGCAAGGAACACCGCAACCTGCAAGCAGCGAAAAGACACAGGTTAACAATATAAAAGGCGAAACAGCGCAGCGCATCGCGCTTTACTCACCGGACAGCATCACGCTCACTGTGCTTTCACCTACCGCCCCATGCTCATCTTCAAACTGCATGACAATACCAAAATACCTTTCCATACCTAAAAGGAAAGAAGCAAGACATTTTTATTCAAACTAAGAAGAACATAAGAACTGCATATAAAGACTGTAAAGCAGCAAACCTGTGGAGACGCAGCAGGCCTGGATTCCCACAGGGGGGCTTGCACCAGTGAAGTAACTTGGTCGCTGCTCACCCCCCATATCTACGCGCCCCTGCCATGAGGAGCAGGACGGAGAATCCACCTTTTACAATATTAAGGTGAGGAGAAGGCCCAAGGGGGAGGAAGGAGTTGAGGCCAAGGGAGGTGGGAAAACACAAAGACAATCTGGTATTGAATCCAGCTCTCCTATATTGCAGACCCATCTTTTACCAGAGGCCTTACTAAGGGACCGGGAGAGGGTTCGAGAGTGCAAATCATACAACCAGTGCTGGGTGGCGTCCCCGTGGATACCAGGTGAGCATAACAGAATGCAAAGCCTCAATAATATTATCCAGCTGGGTGTCATGGAGACTTCTGAGACTGACCAGTTAGTTCAGTTGTTGGGACAATTACGCACTGAAGTACATTCAGCCAGGCAAGAAACCAATGCTCTTAGGAGGGATTTGATTGTTACTAAGGATCGTACCGACGAAATAAGTAGACAATTGCTCCAATCACAGGCAGGACAGACCCCATTGCCTGGTAACATTCCGCCAACTTCTTCCATCAATCCAGTACAAATAACCCTTCCTGGGGCAGTTCCTTTAGCTCCACCTGAACGATTTATAGGGGACCCCAAGAAGTACGCAACGTTCATGAACCAGTGTCGTCTTCATTGCCTTTGAAGACCTGGGCTTTTCCTAACGACCAAGCGCAGGTTGCTTTTGTCTTGTCACATCTGAGTGGCAGTGCTGCGGATAGGTCGGTACCATGGGTAAGTCAGGATAACCCGTTGTTACATGACTTTGGGGGTTTCCTCCAGATGGAAATGGAAAAACTATTAGCTCGTCATACCCAAGGCCAAGCATTAGACAACAAACTTTTGTCACTCCATCAAGGAAGTCAAGACTTGGTTACATATATAGCAACATTTAACAGACTAGTCGTTGAAGCTGGGTGGCCTCAGGATAAAAGGACCACACTATTTCATTGGGGTCTACGAGGGGACTTAAGGATGTCCTTGCTCAAGTGGTTAACCCACCTAAAGACTGGTGAGAATTCATCAACCTTGTGGTGCAATTAGATCACAGATTACAAGACCGAAAAGCAGACCGGGTAAGGTTAGACACCCGAGCTGTGTATGTCCGGTCAAAGGATAATGTTCCATGTACATTGGAAAACACGGTAGAACCCATGCAAATCAGAGGTGTACGGCCCACTTTAACTAAAACTAGAAGAGACAAGAGAAGGCAACAGCAATTATGCTTATTTTTCATAAAATCAGGCCACTTCCTCAAAGAATGTCCAGGGAAACCACCAAGGAGAGCTGTTGGAGCCACAGAGAAGGAAGATAATAACAAGGAGTCGGAAAACTACCAAGCCCGCAAGCGTAGAGGTCCGCTTATCAAGCGAGAAGGATGAGCCACAGACCTTACACTTTGCATTACCAGTAATTTTGATCAATCACCAACAACCGTCTCGGATGCATGCTGTCGAAGCATACATAGACAGCGGAGCAGTTGGGAATTATGTAGACCAAGATCTGGCAGCAGAGATGGGGCTTCCCTTATGCTCTAAGTCGACTACTGAAAACGTTACTACTGTTGATGGGACAGAAATAGCTTCCGGACCAGTAACCCAATATACAGCAGCACTAACCCTACTGTGCCAGGATGGACACCGAGAATCTATTGCATTCGATCTCATCAAAGCTCCTCAGTTTCGACTAATCTTAGGGATGCCATGGTTGGTAGCTCACAACCCTCTAATAGATTGGCGTGCCAAGAAGTTGGCCTTTTCCGATGATTGTGCTTGCACCTGTTATTACCAAGAAAAGGGGAAAACAGACTTATGTACATCTGCTACTCCCAGTACGGCGGCGATTGTACTAGGTGTGACTAGTACTCTACCAAATGAGTAACAAGATTGTCAAGACGTGTTCCAGAAAGAACAAGCCAATACTCTACCACCGCACAGGCCCTACGATTGTCTGATCGACCTCATACCTGGTGCGCAAATTCCTTGTGGTCGAATCTATGCACTTACTGAACCAGAAAACCTTCATTTGAAATCTTATCTTGATCAGTACCTGGCAAATGGATTTATCCGCCCATCTAAATCACCAGCAGCCAGTCCCTTATTCTTCGTACAAAAGAAGGAAGGAGATTTGAGGACTTGCATCGACTATCGCGCATTAAACCAGATCACAGTAAAAAAATGTTATCCACTGCCCCTTATTCCAGAATTATTGGATCAAGTCAAAGACGCCCAAATCTATACCAAACTGGACATTAGGGGTGCGTACCATCTTGTTCGAGTGAAGAAAGGAGACAAATGGAAAACCACCTTTCGTACCAAATATGGCTTGTATGAATACCAAGTAATGCCTTTTGGACTTTGCAACGCTCCTGCTGCATTCCAGTACTTTATGAATGATGTTTTGCGGGAGTTAATCAACTTTGGCTCCCTGGTTCACATTGATGACATCTTACTGTATTCTGCTACAAAAGAAGACCATGTCAGGCATGTCCGCTCCGTCCTTACTAAACTCCGCCAACATAAACTGTATGCTAAACTCGAAAAATGCTCTTTTCATGTCACCGAAGTGGAGTTCCTTGGTTTTATCCTCACACCAAAAGGTATCAGAATGGATAGGCGCAAGGTGGATGCCGTTCTTAACTGGCCGTCACCAACTTCATTTAAAGGAATCCAGAGTATGTTGGGCTTTGCAAACGTTTACCGCCGATTCATCCCAGATTTTTCCCAAATAATGCATCCAATTACATCACTATTGAGAAAAAACAATAAAATGTTCCATTGGACCGAAGAAGCCGAGAAGGCCTTTCAAGAACTTAAGAAAAAATTCACTTCTGCTCCAGTTCTACGGCATCTTCACTCAGACCTCCCTTATACAGTTGAAACAGATGCCTCTAGCATGGCTATGGGAGCTGTTCTCTCACAAAGGGACCCAGGATCTGGCCAGTTACACCCTGTGGCCTTCTGGTCATGAAAATTCTCACCTCCCGAACTCAACTATGCTATCACAGACAAAGAAATCGTTGCTATAAAATCAGCTTTCAAGGCATGGCGACACTATCTCCTTGGTGCTAGACATACTGTCACGGTCATAACTGATCATCGAAACCCGCAATACCTAAAAAAAAGCAAAGGCTCAATCATCCCGTCAACTGCGGTGGTCTCTTTTCTTCGCTGAATATGACTATGTGATCACCTACCGGCCAGGAGTCCGAAACGGAAAGGCTGATGCCTTGTCCCGCATGGGTGTTGATGAAAAGGTATACATAACTCCAGATCCAGTAGCCATCCTTCCAGATGGCTACTCATCTTCAAACTACATGACAACACCAAAATACCTTTCCATACCTAAAAGGAAAGAAGCAAAACATTTTTATTCAAACTAAGAAGAACATAAGAACTGCATATAAAGACTGTAAAGCAGCAAACCTACGGAGACACAGCAGGTGTGGATTCCCACAGGGGGGCTTGCACCAGTGAAGTAACTTGGTCGCTGCTCGCCCCCCACATATACGCACCCCTGCCACGAGGAGCAGGACTGAGAATCCACCTTTTACAATATTAAGGTGAGGAGAAGGCCCAAGGGGAAGGAAGGAGTTGAGGCCAGGGGAGGTGGGAATACATAAAGACAATCTGGTATTGAATCCAGCTTTCCTATATTGCAGACCCATCTTTTACCAGAGGCCTTACTAAGGGTTCCGGGAGAGGGTTCGAGAGTGCAAATCATACAACCAGGGCTGGGTGGCGTCCCCGTGGATACCATGTGAACGTAACAAGAGGTCTATTTGATTCACAACCAAGTAACTCTGAGTAACTGTGCTTTACTGCTGGAGATGGTACATTACTGCTGGAGAATGCTATTCGATTCACAAAGACGTTACTCTGAATAACTGTGCGTTGCTAGTCGGGTCACAAAGAAGTTACTGTGAGTGTGTTTTACTGTTGGAGATGGCCATTCGATTCACAGAGACGTTACTCTGAGTAACTGTGCATTGCTAGTTGAGTCATAAAGAAGTTACTGTGAGTAACTGTGTGTTACTGCTGGAGAGGGTTAGTGGAGTCACAAATAAGTTACTATGAGTAACCCTTGGCTCACCCTTGGCCAACTCAGAGTAAGGTGAGTAACTCATGACTTACCCAAGTGTAAGTCAGGAGTAAGTGTACAGCTACTCATAGTAACTGCTTTGAGAATTGACTAGCCCTCTCAGAGAAGTATGTCAATGGTAATTAAGTCAGCTAAACCTTTTTGTGATTCAGTCTTGATATTTTAAGTGCGACCGCACCGGCTGGTGGGCTCTCCAATCCGAATACAAGTAGAAAGCTGGATTGGAGGGCTTTATACCATGGTGACCCCGGATATCGGAAGACCACTTTTGTGCTATTTAATTGGGACTGCCAACTGGTTGGTGTCTTTGACTTGCTTCCCTCCTGTGGGGTGTGCACCATGAATTTCCACGCAGTGTCTCAGACTGCATCCTCCACATAGCTTTTATTCACCTAAAAGTGCTCTGTGACTTTTCTAGCTGCCCAGTGATGTATGGTCTATATTTCTCCGATGTGGTGTTGAGGTCCCCTGTGGTCCATGTTATCTACGCCTGCCAGCAGGGGCTACTGATTGCATCATCTCCATTCAAGCTTCTATTGAATTGGGCAGTTCAGTGGTATCTATGTAAAGGCCTTTGCTCTCGTTGTGAACAATATCACAAGACCACGCTAACACTGCCTCCTTAAATCCCTCTGATTTGAACTTCCCAGGTTTGATGGAGACATTTTGAAGTTCTGCGACTAAGACTTCATTGACATTTTGTCCTGAATCGCAGAGTTGGAAATGAAAAAAAAAATACTCTGAGATTCTATAGACGAAGGAGTGGGTGTGCAGCAATGAGGATGAGGGGCCAGGGACAGAGTCATGGCTGGCTTGGAAAACGAAACACTGGGTCTAAAATAGAATAACACTATTTTATAGAGATGACTTGAAATTGGCATGAATTACATAATAAACCAATCTGACAATATAATAATTCTGACATATAAATCGGTAAAGTAACGTGGAGAGCAAAATGAGTATGAGTATAGCATTATTTTCCATATTCTGAACAAAAACATACAATCACACCATGTAGATGAATGTAAGCCTAAACAAACATAACATGTATTTTAAACCATACTTAAAGAAGCATACTGAAGGAAAATGCACAATACAATCATCGACTACAGGGAAAAAAATCAGCTCCCAATCACTCATTCACTGCTCTCTCTGTAGCCATCACAGGGTAATCACACGTCAATGTGCTTAAATTAAAAACACAGACAAGTCATAGTAGAACTCGTCTAAGCTTATTATTATTATTATTATTTTGTATTGGCTTAATCTGGTTAGACAATACATTCTTTAATTTCACTTCATCCCGAGGCTCGTTCTTTGGAGTCAACTTCCCACTCTCTTATTTTTTGGGATATGGTGGTCAGGAGTTTCACCAAGTCTAATGTCAGAGGGATGCGGTTGCCTAGTAACAATTCCCTCCACCAATCTTCCAGCGACCAGTCTCCATACTTCTTGGTTACTTCTGTCATTAGGTTCAGTCTCGTTTCTCGCATGGCAGGACAGATAAGTACCAGGTTTTTTAATGTTTCAATTGCGGTTTCCTCCTTGCACACTCTACACCATTTCACAGACTTACTGCCTTTTCTTCCATTTAGGATTTCTCTGGTCGGAAATAAATTAAGGAGAAACCTCATGAATTGCGCCCTGAAGTACCAGTTTGGGAAGAGTTCAAGATATCTGGGTAGAGTAGTTAACTTTCTCGATTCTTGAATAGATTTCCTGTAGAATGTCAGTGTCTGGCGTTCTTCCTGGGTGGTGATCCAGTCAAAGATGTAGAACCTCTTTTTCAGTTTATCTGGGTTATGCCACAATGTTAGTTCCAATTCGTCTAGGTCCAAGATGATCGCTTGGCATATATTTCTCCATTCTGACCATGTCATATCGTTAGTTCTTACCAGGGCTTCTCTTAGTACCGCAAAGCCCCCTGTCTTTGTGTTGTCTAGGCATTTCCTATAAAAAGCGAGACTTTTCCAGACAACTATTGCTTTCATGGCCGTTAGGCCAAGCTCCACGCGTATCGCTTGGATCGGGGTACTCATTGGTAATCTAAGGACAGTCTTCCAGAACAATCACTCGATATTTGGCCAGTTTTCCAGGTGAAAGGTAAATGAGGTTTCCGCTCCATACGTTAATATGGGTAGCACCTTCATGCGGTAGAAGGCAATTAGTAGTGCTATAGAGAAGCCACAAAACCTCCTCAACAGTATTCGACCTTGACTTGTCAGGTTTTCTGTTTTAGATTGTACTGCCTCTAATCTGGGGATATCCGTAATGCTTGTGTTCAAACATACTCCCAGGGATCTTTTTCCCCGTTAAGTCCCACAATCTGTTTTTCTTGTTGCTTTCTTCCTTCCACCTCTGATGACTAAGACCGCTGATTTATCAGGATTTATTTGCAGGTTGTTAGTTAAAGTATATTTATGCAGAGCATCAGTCTGTCTCTGAAGTCCTACCAGGGTTTGGTCCAGTAAAACTACCTCGTCTGCGTACAGAAACTGCATTAATACACCTCACTACCCAGATCCAAATCCTGAAAGACAATGGCAAACTTGCACTCCTTTTACTGCTTGACCTGTCAGCAGCTTTTGACTTGGTCAGCCACCAAACACTGTGTCACCACTTGAAAACTGCAGCACACTTTTCAGATGCAGCCATGGCTTGGATCAGTTCCTTCCTGGCCAACAGAAACATGAGGGTCTTCTCTCCCACTGATTCTGCTGAACACTCACCAGTACCTTGTGGAGTCCCGCAAGGCTCGTGTGTGTCCCCGACACTTTATAATGTGTTCACAAAGCCCCTCTTTGATATCCTTGACTATCTGGGTGTCACGTATACTAATTACGCGGACGACACCCAGATACTCATTCCTATCTCGGGTAACTATGAAACAGACAGCAAAACTCTCAATGAAATATACTCAGTAATACAAGCATGGATGGCACATCATGGACTTTGTCTTAATGACGAAAAAACTGAGTTGATCATCCTTGGCACTCACGCCAAACTAAAAAATCTTAATTCCGCATTCAAATCTTTCACTATAGATGGCAATCTCATCCCCGTCTCAAATAATACGAAAGCCCTTGGCACCTACATTGATGCCACCTTATCCTTTTCCAAACAAACTAATGCAGTAGCTTCATCAGCCGCCTACACCTGCAAGCTGATCACTGCATGTAGACCGTTCATCTCTTCTCCCAATTGCATTACTCTTGCTAGAGCATTAGTCCTATCCAAAATAGACTACTGTAATGCCCTCTACCTAGGCACTAGCCACAAAAATATCAACAAACTGCAAGTAATTCAAAATAATGCCATCAGGGCTGCCCTTAACATCCCTAAAAAGGCGCATATCTCTGAGACTAGACGCAAGTTACATTGGTTCCCAGTAGAGCACAGAATATCCCTCAAAACTTTGGCCCTCACACACAAAGCCAGGGCCAACCTGGCACCAGCCTACCTTACCAACCAACTTACACCCCTCACATCATCAAGACCACTTAGAGCAGCACAAGCTAACACTATGTCCATACCGAGATTCAAACTCCATAACTCGAGTGGAGCTAGCTTCCCTGTACAAGTTTCCAAACTATGGAACACACTCCCCGTGCTTTTAAGGGCTGAACCTTCATTTAACCTTTTCAAACACAACACGAAGCGTTGGCTTCACAACATGGACTCCATGACAGCCTAACCTCCTGATCCCAGCACGATCTACTGCTGGCGGCACACTCTTGTAATTAATGTATTTATCTTAGACTATGTATGTATGTATTTGCAATACTAAGTATTGACCTATCTGTAACTGTAACGTAACCCTTGTTTACTTCACCTAACTGTAATGTAACCTTTGTTTACTGCACCTAATTGTAACTGTAACCAGATCTAACTTACGCGCCCGTATGCCCCCGGGACTAGCTGCGCTTTATAAATAAAATAAATACAAATACAAATACAAATTGGGTGTTGGCCAATCTTTGGTGGAAAACATCTTATATTGGTGAACGCCTCATCCACATCTGAAATATATAAATTAAAGAGTTCTGGCGCCAACTGGCATCCCTATTTGAGCCCCTTTGTTAGGAGACCCGATTTGTCCAATCTGATGTTTATTGAAGTCTCTGAATATAGGTCTTGGATGACTTCTGAAATTTCATTGGGAGATCCCCTTGTTGTAGTTTTTTCCAGAGTCTCAGGCGATCAACTGTGTCAAAGATCTGTGAAAGATCTATAAAGGCCATGTACAGCTCTTTATCTTTTCATCGTTGATCTTGCGCCTTCAAGGTGTTGATAATAAAGATATTGAGTGCCGTGCCCACGCCCTTCACGAATCCGGCTTGCCATGCGTCCCTAAGGCCCGATTCGGTGCACCACTTAGCCAAGTTCTTCAAAACTAGAGAAGCAAACACCTTCTCGGCTATGTCCAATAACGCAATTGTGCCTGGTGCAGTTCTAGGGCCTTTTTTTTATAGATTGGGATAATCACAGCTTTTTTCCATGTGGATGGTACTAATCTGGCCTTTTTGATGTGGTCAAAGAGTGTTAACAGGAAGATTGCCCAGTTGGCCGGATTCACCTTCAATAGGGAGTTCGTCATACCATCGGGTCCTGGCGCTCTGGAGCTGTTCAGTTTAGCTGAGATATCTTGAACATCTGATAAATTGATTTCCAGAGAGTCCCACGGTTTACATTTTTTTGGGGCTTTGATGTTCCCCTCTCGTCCGGGTCTGTACATTTCGAGAAGTATGCAATACATGTTGCTGCTGGTATTGGATTAGCGAGTAGTGCCTCCTGAGGTGCATCTAAGGTGTTTATCATAGTCCAGATTTCAACCACGTTTTTTTTATCTTATGTTCGTGAGCATGTTCTCTGCATCCTGGCGTACTAGTGTTTGTTTATGGATTTTTCTCCAATTGTGATAGTGTTGTTTTAATTTATGAATGTTCTGGTTTGTTTCTTTAGTAGACGGTTTCTTAAGGGCACCAATGGACTTGGTTAGTTCCCTTTTTTTTTTGGTATGGGTGACTGCATCAAAAACATGCTGTCTAATGATCGCTACCTTTTGTCCACTCCCTTTCTTGTTCTCGAATGCTTTCAGTAAGGCTGAGTCATTGATCGGTTGGTTATGTTGATGGTGTCGCTTTTGCAATATTGCCTTCGCCAGATTTTCTTGGAGTACTGCTGTATTTTCCGTTCTGATCCTCAACCTATGTCTCCCCGGTATGACTTTGGGGTCACTGACATAGGCCTGACTCTCGTTGTATGCTGCACCCCACCAATTCATGGATAAGAGATTGAGGCCACTTGTCTCCTTTTCTATGATCCTTAGTGAGTCCGTTAGCAACAACATGTTACGGGACACACATATGTAGTCTATGATTTGTTCCCCTGTCTTCCCTTTCCGGGTGACCTGCCCTGGGAAGTCACTGTCGATGTTTCCATTTAAAATCAAAATGTCTCTTGACATTAGGGTATTTTTCCTCTGTTGCCCTCTAATTCTTGAATCGGATGTCATTGCTTGGTCATTATCTAGTTGTTTCCCGTTTGTATCGAAAACATTGACAGTTTAAATCACCTCCCAGGATAATATGTAGATCCAACCATTTTTCACTTTGGTGGTCTATTATTGCTGCTATTTTTTCAGGGAAGTCACAGAGATCTCTGACTTTAGGGTTCCAAATAAGTTTATGAATGAAGTTGTTTTCTTTAGTTTTTCTTGTTCCATAAGTACTGTGCCCTCTATAGATTGTATGTACGGTCTCGGGTTCAGCACTTCTAAAAGTTCAAAGTGTAGCCGGTTCCTAATGGCTAAACGGAGTCCTGACATGAGACGACATTGGGCCCCTTTTTGGGCTGGATTTAAAAATATAGTATAACCTTCTAGGTTGGGTGGGTCTCCCAACCATAGCTCTTGTAGTTAGATAACATCCTGCTCTCCAATTGTTGGGTCTACTTTGTTAAATGGGTGAGAGAACCCCCTCGTGTTCCAGCTGGCCAGTTTGAACTTTTTCCTCTCCAGGCTGACTTGACGTTATGGCTTGCCTATCTTTTCTGCCAGCAAACCTGCCAGCCATCTCCATTTCTCTTCTCCTCCTTCGTTGATGTTAGAGCCTTTCTCCTTTTTGTTGGAGTTTGATCTATTTGAGCCCCAGCTTTTTTTCGATCCCGTCTGTGTATTGGCCACTGTTTGCCATTGTTTAGTATCCTCTCCCTCCCTGCCCGGGTTTTTAGAACCTTCATGTTTTAGATTCGGTCTACGTTCTGGTGTTAGACTTGGGGCAATGTACTCCCTGTTGTCGCAACCCATTGGTCTCAGGTTGTGCGTCTCCTCCAGTAACTTGTGTGCTATCAACGGCGTCACATGGTGTAGATTGACTCCATCGGTCCGTTCTTCTTCCAAGAACTCTATTATGTTAAAATCATTTGTCGATAGAAATCTCAGGTTCGGCACATGATGGAAAAGCCTGATCACGTTTGCCCTGTTTAGGACTAGACCGTCCTTCAAAGGGATCAGTCTTTCCAAAAGCAGGGTAGAGGGTGGGTCCGTTTGGTGGTTGTTATTCGGTTTCCCGCTAGTCTCTTGTGGTTGATGTTCTCTTCTGGATTGATGGTTAGCATGTGCCTCATGTCTGCTCCTTGGTTTCACAAGTCTCAGCGGTGAGATCATGTACTGGTCATTCTTATACGCTGGTTGATTCTCTACCAAGGTATAGTGTACTTTGGTTGGTCTAATGGTTTGTGTATCTCGCTCCAGTTGCCCCAATATACTATCTGTTTCCGTTTTCAACTTTTGTTCAGGATGATGGTGTTCAATGGGCTGGATCTGCGGAATCCTTACTTCTTTCATCTCAGGGTTATAAACTGGGCCTTGCCTCCCAGTATGTTCAACGAGTTTGGGGCCAATCGGCCTCTTGGACCAAGATGGTACGTCATCTTCTGGTTGTTCCTGGTCACTTTCCGAGGACTCTGGCTCGTGGGTCGGGTCTTCGACCTCTGACCTTTCGTCCTCCTCTTCCTCTGGGATTGAGACGGTGTATGTTGATAAGTCTAGTAACTCTGCCATAACTGCGGCTTGTTCCTTTTTGTCCGCTGTAACCGTCACCCCCTGATTGTCTAGTATTTGTTGTTTGTTTGCTTGACTATCGTTAATTGCTAGGGTATGTGATGTCGTCTTTCACATCACTGCTCCACTCGTCTCTTTTGGTAGTTCAATGTTTTTGATGAACCTTCTACCTCCATTGGAGTTTCTTATCCTTGTCATTGGTTGGTCCTTCGGTTTATTCCTTGGAAGTCTGTCTGCGGCCACCCCAATTTTTATATGGTTCTTGGTCATCTGTTTTCTCTCCAGGGAACGAGTGGGCTGCCCAATTTCTTTGTGCATGGTTTTTCCCCTGACAAATATTTCACATAATTTGGGTGGATGGTCGGTAATGATGTCCTTTTCTGTATTTCCATTGATGGGTTCTTCCCGGCTGGGTGGCTTCGTTGCTGTTGGCTCTACAGGGTCCTGTATTGTTTCTTCAAGGTCTGCAGTATTTATGTTCCTCTTGTAGTTATGTTTTTTGACAACCCCTTTTTTATTTCTCCTCGGTCTCTTGTCCAGCTGGCTCGGGGCTTGTGTGGATTTTCATGTGATGTTTTCAATGTTGGTATCACACCACCTGTTTGTTGCCTCTCTGGTTGCATATCTGCTTGCTCAAATCCTCTTGACATTCTCCTTGTTTGTTTTTCTTTAATAATGGGGCCGAGGAAAGTGTGAAGTAGATTTGTAACTTTAGCTGAACTGTTATCCATGTTATTTTGGATCCCCATTACAAAGCCCTCCACATGCACCCTTTTGGAATGTTGCATCGCTGGCATGGTGGTCTGATCTTTCAGCTGATCCCCCATTTGCTCATAGAGCTTCATAAATGGGGCTAGTACTGTGGTTAGGGTTGAAATAATCTGAAAATCCATCTCCCTTGACTGACCTTGCACGTGGTCTTTTTGAGTTGGTGTCTCGCTCACTGCGCCCATTTGTGGTGTTTGAGCTATCGGTGTATTGTTCATCCCTGGTAGCTGTAGTGACTCTGGTGGTTTTTTTCCCTAGGAGGGTCTCTACTGTCACTATCTGCCGAGCTCCTAGAGTTTTGGGTAAAGTGTTTTCTGATCTGCGTTGGCCTATTAGATTTAGTTGGTGACAGCTCCTCCCGGACCTGTTATCCAACGCTGTGTTTTGTTGGACATAGGAAAATTCAGTTGGTGGTTCCAACAAATTTGCCCGGCTGTCCTTGCCTTGTGGGATTTCCTGTTGCTGTCTCTGGTTATGGTTTTCGGCAATCTAAACAACCAGGGAAGTTTCCAGTATTAATTGGTCTTGGACTTCACTCTGTGCCGAGTTGGTGATTTGATTAGTAGTGGTTTTTGTCGCATTTACTATCACCTTCTCTACTGGGTTAGCCCATTTTTCTAGATGTTTTTCCCAGAAGAAGAATCTATGACCTTTCAGGTCGTCATCAAGGTTTAACAACGTTGGTTTCCACGCCTTAAGACCCAAGTAAGGCGTAGAATTGAAGCTCTTAACTCCAGGTTTGCCCTGGCTGACCTTACGGGGCAACTTGTTCTCTGTGCATCTCGTCGACTGAAAGTAAGTTCTAAACCGATTATCTGGGTTGCGAAAGGACCATGTGCTTGTTTGTAGATGTGGCTTTGTCCAATGTGTCTCAATGTGGATAGGTGCATGCGGCCTTGATGACGTTCTACTTGTGTAAGAGGGTGATGTTTTCCTCCCTTTTAGAAGTGCTTCCTGGTCAAACTGATGTTCTTCAAGTTCTTGGGATGAGTCTGTACCTTCTCCTGTAGTGTCCTCCATGTTCTCCTCCCCTTGTGTTTGCTCCTTTGTTCGCTCCTTTGTATGAGTCTGTATGGTTGCACGGGTTGAGTGTGAGATTTTTCCATTAGTTACTGGTTCCCTGCTGTTCTCAGGGTGTCTGCCAGCATGGCTAGCGAGTCCACTTTCCACATCGACGGGTTCAACGTGCAAAGTTGGCTTTTTATTGCTAGATGATGCGTCGTAAGCAAGGGGTGTGTTTGATTTAAGAATCAGGGCAATATTGGTGGCTGCCTCCCTTGCCGTTTCTGTGTCTAGGTATTTGGTGGTACTTGCTGTTATTACGACTTGTGCATTTAGCAGCAGCGGGGGGGGGCGATGAGACACCCTCTCGTGCCATCTTTGCTGTTTCTCTTGTAGGTCATGAGGATAGAAGCGCTCCTGGCTGTCCTCTATATCAACCAGAAATACTTGTTTGTCCAGCTGGTTTTGCACCATTGAAAACTCCCTCCCTTTCCCACATTGTTTGCTCATGCTTGCTCTTTGAGAAAGGCGGCATCACTCACTCTGTTGAAGCCTCTGGTGCTTTTGTTGTGATCTTGATGTGCCGCGAGTGCTTGCTGTTCGCTGTTCATTGCTACGTCTCACTGCATGTTCAACTGGGCACCTCCTACGGCTGTTCCTGTTGCTTCCACATTCCATGGCACACGGACCATTCCAAGGCTGTCAGCTGCAGGAGGCGCGCAGGAGGCACTAGAGGTGCGCAGACCATCACTGACCGGAATGTGCACCCTTGCACATAGTCACTTTGCCTCTCACTCCGCCTCGGCTCTGCCGACCGCAGAGATTTTGAATGGAAAGAAAAAACAACTTGAGATGACAGATTGCTACATCCACCGTAGTCCACACTCACTCTGCCTCTCACTCCGCCGACCGCAGAGCTTTGCCTCTCACTCCGCCGACCGCAGAGCTTTTGAATGGAAAGAAAAAAAACTTGAAAGAGATGACAGACTGCTCCGTCCACCGCAGTCCACAATCACTCTGCCTCTCACTCCACCTCGGTGCCACTGAACGTGGAGTTTTTGAATGGAAAGAAAAAAAAGCTTGAAAGAAATGACAGACTACTCTGTCCTCCATAGCCCACAGTCACTCTGCCCCTCACTCCGCCTTGGCTCTGCTGACCATGGAACTTTTGAATGGAAAGAAAAAAAAAACTTGAAAGAGATGACAGACTTCTCCATCCACACTCACTCTGCCTCTCACTCCGTCTAAGCTTAGAAGTTCCACCATGTGTGCTGGACAACCTGCGTAGCTTGGACATTTATTTTTCTTTGGAATCGAGATTCAGGGATACAAATGTAGCCAGGTCCTTAATCAGGGAAAATCTGGCCCAATTCCAACACTATGTGGGGTGCATTTAAGGCCCTGAAACAGAAATCGCTGTCACCTAAAAAAAATTGCATAAAACAGTGCCACCAAAAATGGCTGTGCTTTGCTTTCCCTGGCACATGAGTAGCAAGCATTTGGACACTGCAACCCAAACATTGGCTCTGCGTTTGCGTCTATTCCAGACATTTCACCAAAAACAGCTCTGCGTTTGCTTATCTTTCATCTGAATAACAAGAAGTTATGCACTGCATTGAAGAATGGCCCTGCTTTTGCTTTATTCCATCTGAATGCCAAAAAGTTATGCACTACATCAAATAAACGGCCTTGTCTTACTGTTAAGTTACGTGAGGGGCAAGGATTTCAATATTGCAACCCAACACAGCTTTTGTTTTCCCTTTTATGTGAACAGCAGCACTTCTCAACATTGTATGTGAAAAATGGCTTGGCTTTTTCTTTTTATCCCATGTCAAAGAAAAGATCCCTGTGCAGGGGGCCTACCCCTCTGTGTCAATGGTCCAGCAGCAAAATACAAACCCACTCAAAAGGCCAAAGAAAAAAAACCTGCAACCTACAAAACCACATTTCAAACATTAGATGAAGTATATAGCTTGCACAAGTTTGAAAAAAAATATGAAAGGACAGCTTTGCTCGCACAGAAATGTCAGTGAAATCTGTTGTGGGTGGGGGTTGGATAAGCAATGTACATTATGTTTTCTCCCACAAGATTTCATCACCTTGGAAGAAGCTCATGGGACCGGAAAACCAGTTTTTTTGGTTCAGGCAGGAAACTTCTCAGTTGAAAGACTTGTCTCCCACTGGAAGTCACACCAATAAGTGAACCATTATGCAATGACATGTGATGTGGCTGAGGGCGTTATAACTCTCTGTTCTGCCAGACTGGAAGGTAGTACTAGCAGGGAGGACAGAGAAAGCAAGTGTGGCTAGAGCTTGATCAAGAAGTGTGAGTTCCTCCAGCACCCAATCCCAAGGACAAACTGACAAACTTCAAAGGGTGTAATAAAAGTATTTTGGTGCAAGCTGAGCCAGGGGGGAGACATTTGGCTGTGGAGGATGAAGCTCCACCCTCCCATATGTGACAGATCCTTCAAATTGACATTAAAGGATTTATTCATTTTAGGCATTCTTTACAACACTCAGAACCGGAAATAATTTTGTTTTATGATATTATTCCATGTGATTTCCAGGGGGTTCCAAAGAGACTAAGTGCATATTCCTAGGACTTTGTGGACTGAAATGGCCAGTAAAGACTAATTTCTGGCTGATTTATAAATGGGACAAATATGAAAATTGGTGGACATATGGAAAATGAGAGTATGAACATGTCTAATCATTTGCAGAGTTATAACGGTTATACATTTCATGAAGAGGACAAAAAGGTGCCATGGGGCCATGCTACCTCACACAGAGTTAACGATTGGCTTGCCTAATTCCCTATGACCCCCGAAACCACCTATCTATTTCTTATGGTGGTGGCTAGTATAAGTTTGAAGTTATGATACATAACACAGTTTTGCTAAAAAGTTGCCCAGAAAACATAGACCTATAATAAATGGCAAACAGACAGACAACACTCTCTCCCCTTGAACCAATAAGGCCAGGGGGCAGATAAAGGAATGGTAAGCTATCCTATCCCAGGGTAGGAGTAATTCTAGAGTACCTCCTCCAGATTGTAAAATGAATGATGTCATTTGGGCTATATAATGGGGGACTGCACTGGACACAGAGATACAAGAATCTGGGGAAACAGGAGAAGGAGGACGTAGAGGAGGCAGCTGATCCCATACCAAGGAGAGCGCAGAGACCAGACCCCTTGCCTAGCTGTCCAGAGAGTCCTGAGATTCAGCTGGCTTTCCAGAATCATCCCATCCAGGAGAGTGCAGAGACCAGACCCCTTGCCTAGCTGTCCAGAGAGTCCTGAGATCCAGCAGGCTGCCCAGAATCCCAAACCAAGGCTTACTTTGTAAGTAGCAAACAACCCCAGCCCTAAATTGCATAAGACCTTCCTTTTGCAACATTGCATCCAATAGTTCCCCCCATTGAAACACCATTGTAAATCCCAATGAAACACCATTGAAATCCCATTGAAATTTCAAAATTGTTGCCAGTATAATTCATTCACCTTCCCATACTAGAATCTGTATTAGCCTATGTATGTGAGCATACTGCCTGTGATAAATCTCTCAGTTGTCTGTAAACATGCTTAGCATTATTTTGAAGTAAATCAATGAATTCCCCATTGAAATTCACGGTACGAGTTGGTTAATATTTCGAAATTAAAACCCTTGTGCCTAGTGTCTTTCTTTAATAACTATAGTCATTAAAATAGAGCCTCAACGGAATTAGTCTCTGTGTAACTGAAAACTGAATTTGCCCATGTATTGTGTGCATTACCCCACAAACTCCTAACTTGAATCTGTCCTATTAAAAACCTAAACCGTAGTCCTATTGAGAGCCACCTCTTTTGTCTAGAATCCTATCTGTTATGTGCCTCTGTCCTTGTTTGTGAAAACCGATTTACAATTTTGAAAGCTAAAACCCTTTGCTTAGCAACCTGTCATTGTAAATCCTCTGCAAAACGAATTTCCATTTGTATTTTTCCTTCTGCATTTGCTTTCTCCCCAAAATCAATTTTCCTACCTCATTTCCACACTGTTCTGTGTACTGATTAGTAGTCTTTAAGCTTCCCTATATCCTCAAGTGTAGCAAAATGAATTTCATTTCTTCTGTCCCACCGCAGTTGTGAGTAGCCATGCAAGTAATAGGCCAAATCCGATTCTGCCATTTTGCTCCAAAAACGGGTTTTCACTTCCTCTTTTTGGCTTCCGATCTTGGGGTGGTGGGATTTATTCCAAATCTGATTGTTCTTCCTCTATCCTTGCCACTGCCTTCCCTATTCAAAGGGAATTAAGTTAGCTGATGTTTGGGGGTGAGTGTCGCATGGGGGAGTGCTAAACCTTAGTGCTATCACATGATTTAAAGGAGTTTTTCCTGTTTTGTCATTAAAGATCCGTGTGAGCTGTGTTAGGATTTCTGAACCAATTGTTCTGTAGGCATCATTGTATTTGTGTTGCCACAAGATTGGTGGCTGTTGTACAATTGTTTGATTTTTCTTTTTCATTAAACCATAAATTAATAAATATCTCATTGATACACACCAGCCTGGTTCCTAGTCCATTATGACACGGGGTGTTTGTGAAGGTTGGGTGCGCGACGGGTTAGGGGTCTACTCAAATAAAAGAACCCATGGTTTATTAAAGATAAAACGCGTTTTTATTGTGCGCCACATTCATTGTTAGGGGAAGGAGTACCTGGCGCGAGTGTGCTGTGTTATAAAACCGTGACAATTAATGTGATAACTTTGTTGACAAAACATATTTTTAACACAAGCCTCATCATGAATGGTGCCTTAGCCCCTAAATGCTGCGGTAACACTATTACCACCGTATTTAAGGGTTGGCCCACTCATGAGTCAGGCGCTAAGTGGGAGTTTTACCTTCATCCTTTTGCTGGAGGTAAAAATGTCCCCTTACCGACCGTTTTTGGCCATTTTTGATGCTACTACCTCTGATGCAATTACTGCCGGCGGTAATAGCACCCCCAAACCCTTAGGGTTCAATGGACCCAATAGTGAATGGGAACTTACCGCTGTACTGCTACTCGTGATCTGCTGCTAATAGCGCCGGACCGAGTAGCAGTAACGCTATTTGCGCTGGCGGTCATACTGCTGGAAATACCACCAAACTCCTGATGAGGCCCGAGTCATAGTAAAAATTGCTTCTGGAAAGCTCATTTTGAATGCAATTTCAATACATAATTAGAAGTCCATGTAGGGGTCACTTTCATAAAAGGTAATATATTGGTGCTAAACGCTTTGTAATAGCTATAGGAAGGTACATAGTTGGAACTGTAAATGTAACAGTGCAGGGAATGCAGAAGGGGCTGCATATAAAATAAGGAAAAGGGTAGCAGTGTGAAAAAGAGTAGAGTCAAATTAACACAGTGTGAGCCAAAAACATCTGAAAATGAAAAACATAAAAAAAATATTTGGGACAGAATCAGGGTAGCAGACCATGGACCGATGAATTAACATCTAACCCTAATTTGATCATCAAACCTGCAGATAAGCGGGGAGGGATTGTCCTCTTCTCATGGACACGCTACAATCGCATGGCTTTAGACCTTTTGGAAGACACCCAAAGTTATCATCCCCTAAGGAAGGATCCTTCATTAGACATAGAAAAAGAGATCAGGGATGTCACGCAATATGCAGCAGATCGATCATGGATAACTAAGGAAGAACTTGAATATTTAAATCACTCAGAGAAAAGGGCTCCCTCCTTTTACAGCCTTCCTAAGATACACAAGGATCAAAAATATCCACCGGGCAGGCCGATTGTGTGCGGCTGTGGCTCCATTTTGGAACCTTTGTGTAAGTTTATAGAACTATTCCTGCAACCAATTAGCAAACAAACTGACACATACTTAAAAGACACTACAGCAACTATAAAAATCTTAGAGGGAGAACCGTTTGATGGGGATCAGGACTTTCTAGTCACAATGGATATTACTGCACTCTATACTAATATCCCCCAGGAGGAGGCATTAGAGATAGTCCACCTTTTTCTTACCCACCAGGCGACCCAACACAGGGTCCCAGTGGCTTTCATAATCGAATTGATGACTATTGCACTACAAAGGAACTTCTTCGTCTATTCAGGACAGTTCTACCTGCAAACAAGAGGCACAGCAATGGGAGCAGCATTTGCCTCCAGCCTTGCGATCTTGTTTATGGCTGCTTTTGAGATGAGATATGTCCTCTCAGAAAACAACATCTATAAACCACACATTAGAAAGTGGTATAGATATATTGATGACGTGATTTTTCTTTGGAGGGGCAACATTGAGTCCCTACAGGAATTTTTTGTCTATTTGAATTGCCAACATAACACCATCAAATTCACGATGCTACATTTTAAATCGACAATCAACTTCCTGGATTTATGTATTAACGTCAAAGTTGGACATTTGGCCTGTGCTTAACATAAAAAAACTACTGACAGAAACAGTTTTCTACACTTTAAGAGTTTTCATCCCAGATCTCTCAAAGAGAATCTGCCATTTAGCCAATTTCTTAGACTTCGAAGAAATTGTACTGAGACTGCTGATTATTACGTACACGCTAATAAACTAGCCAGTGACCTAAAAGAACGAGTCTACCCGAAGAAATTGGTATCTCATGCCCTCAAAAGAGCAAGATTCACGCCCCGAGAAAATCTGCTGGAACCCAGCTTGAGGATGCAAAATCAGGATCGCATAACATGTGTTACTACTTACAGCACACAATCATTTGCGATCAAGAAGACACTTTTGAAATATTGGCCAATGATGAGCAATTGTCTCCAAGATAAAGGCAAACCATTGTTTGCATTCAAAAGATCGAGAAACCTGAGAGATAAATTGGTGCACTCAACTAGCCACGGCAAGCCCAACACAGACAGAATTCTTAGACCATTGTTGGGACATTTCCCCTGTGGAAACTGCCGGGCATGTAAATACACAAAGAAAATGTCCAATTTCAAAATTCAGGAGAGAACATGGGACACACGCTTTTTATCTAATTGCAAAACAGCGAATGCCATTTATTGCATCCAATGTCCATGTGAACTGAGATATGTGGGCCAGACCACAAGACCAGTCCACATAAGGATCAACGAACATCAATCCAGGATTAAATGCATGAATCACCAAGTGCCAATGGTGTCTCATTATGTGGCCTTTGCCCATACTTCTGAGGACATTCATTGGTGGGTTTTGGATATTGTGAAAAATAGCTCCAACCCAAAGAGAGCATTGAATGACAAAGACTCATCGTCTGCGAACCCTTGACAAAAAGAGAGGACTTAATGAAGAAACTCCCTCCCATCAATTTTTATATTGATTTCGGGCACCTTTAAAATCTAGCCCCCCTTTTTTTGTTGTGAGCTACTTTGGAATATAGTCCCATTATTCCATACCCACTTTGGTTCCAGTCACCTTTTCTGTAGTTCACTGTTCTCGGCAAAGGCTCTAGAATTCTATCTGACTCAATGTGGCCCCTATAGCGTCCTCTCTAGTTCCATTGACCATATGGCTTATTAGCCGCATTATTTAAGCATACCAGATTGAACATGTCATTGCCAATTGTCATTGCAGATTGGACTTGTCAGTGCCAGTTTCAGTTCTCCCACCTTCCATTATAGTCTATACAGTACGGACTTTGGCGCAGGCTTCCTCTCACAGCTTTGTTGAGCCTTTAGATAGCTCATTAATTCCATTTGATCACATAGGGCACCTATCATTGTGAGACTAGGCTAGGTCCGTTTCATGCATTATTTTTCCTTCTTTTGGCTAACAACATGATTGCTCAGTGCATAGAGAAGCTCCTGAGGGACATAAGCACTATTATATCTAGGCATACATAATACAGATCACATCTTTAATAGCCTCAGACGCTAATTTTATTTCCATTTGAATTAACTGGTCTATTTGACTAGAGGAATAATTCAGTGCAGGCTGTACTTCTCTGTTCTGGCCACCACCACAACAATGGCGCACCTCCGCAAACTCGGACTGTGCAATCAGTTTTCAATCACATGAGTAACGTGGACACTCAGCCGCGCGTTACACAACTCGATGATTCCACATGAATACGATTCGAATCACGGCGCACCCCACCTGATCAGGGTTGCGTCATCTATTTTTTGATATGACTATTATGTGGACTCTAAGCCACCCGTAATCCAACTTGTTTAACTGTGCGGACAACACGACGACGGCACGCGCCGTTTCTCAATTCCCGAAGGCTTGCACGCCTGCCCCTCAGTGGAGACTTGAATTCTTTTTTACCATAGTAGTCTGGTGAGTACGGTTTTGCTGTTCTTTAATGTCTACAGCCCATACTATAGCCGCAGACAGCACACAGTGAGGGCGCAGCCCTAATATGCCATTTTGGCATTTGTTTTCCTTCATTTCCAGACGCACACATTTAAGTCAAGCAGCCAGCGACTTTTTAGCTATGTGCTAATATGAGAACACGCAATTGTTTATGGCTGCCTAGCCCACAGCTTCAGGTACAGCCTCTGTTTCTATTATCTTTACCTTTCGGCTTTAATATATTGTTTACCATCTAGGATGTAGGAGACTAGAGGAAGAGAGAGACATATATACTGTGGTTTGATTTTTTGTTTCTCTTTAGGCAAGTGGAGTGTGCACACACTACATTGGGCATATTGTACTCTGGTGTCCTCCATCTAGTCGATACCACAGGATTCCAATTTGGTATTACTGGGATTTGGCTCCAGGCATTTTTCGTACAACCCTATTTGAGGTAAAGTAACCCTCTTGACACCGGGCATATCACCCAGGCTTGTTGTTTCTACATCTTCCAACTTTTGCAGCTCCTTATGCCCGACTATATCTAGTTTATCTGGACTCCACATGGCACTTGTCTCTCTGCCGAATCTCTAATGTGGCTTTTCTCTTTCTTTTTCTTTTTCAATCAACTATTCACATATCTATTCACTCTTCGTCTTTGGACTATGTGCCACACATGTTTTTATTTTGCCATGAGCAAGACTCTATAGAGCATGGCGCTTTACTATCCACTGGGCTTGGGTGTTCATTTTTGTTCTTCTTCTCTATTCCCAATTGTTGTATTGATTACTTTGCTCACAATCTGTCATTTTTCTTTTGCATTAACCTTGGGATAGGAATTGGAATGTTTTTAGTCATTTTCCAGCCACCTTTGGGTGGCTTTTAACTTTAATTTCTGCCCCCTTCTTTTCTGTTTGTTTCCCTAGGGGTAATATCTTACACATCTGACCTTTGGTCCTGAGGAAGGCGTTTTCTGTTTAGATCTTCAGGCCGAAACGTATTTGACCACACCTGACTGACCTTCTTTGGCTGACAGCTGTGGCCACTGTGCCTATACTAGTTAGGCCAGATCCTACATACGTAGACCTCAGCAGCACTGTAAGAAGTGGTTGGCAAGTGTAAATATATAAAGTAAGTCGACACTAGCCATATATTCTCAAACCCTACAAGGAACAATAATTGTTTTTCTCTTTTCCTGGGCACCCTTGGAATGCACATTGGTGGACTTCCATAACTAAAATAGGGTGAAAACTGAGTAATCTTGTAATATCTTATTGACATAGGAGAATAATTTAAGTCCTGTGATACTCAGAGTTCTTGTTCAAATGGAAAGTCTTTCTTCTTTCATTTGTTTGTTTTTTCGAATTTTTAGTTCTAATTGTTTTTGGTTCATTTGTTTTCAAATTATTATTGTTTTCTATGGTGCATGATTCATTCAGATGCTGTCAATTTCACTGTAATATGTTATGTATGTAAAGTTGAACCTGTCTTAAGAAAACTTTGTAAAATGCTATTGAGGCTCATGTACAAAAGATTGTTTTATATTTTTCATCAAATAACGAGAAATATCGTTTCGTTTATGGTTAGATTTCATATCTAGTCAAGTGACAAAACTAAAGCAATGATCTTTTGATAACATAAATGACATGATTACATGCAAATAAGATGTTAATGTATATCGATAGAGAAAATGAGGACACCGTCTGGAATTAGAGAGTAGCATACCCAGACAGAGTGATCCTTCTCTGAAACAGTTTTGTGCAAATCCTGCCAGGATACCATCTGGAATTAAGGAGTAATTAATTCTGTTTCAGAGAAGGAGTGATCCTTCTCTGAAACAGTTTTGTGCAAATCCTGCCAGGATACCATCTGGAATTAAGGAGTAATTAATTTTGTTTCAGAGAAGGAGTGATCCTTCTCTGAAACAGTTTTGTGCAAATCCTGCCAGGATACCATCTGGAATTAAGGAGTAATTAATTCAGACTGTGGTAATCCTTGTTTGGAATAGTTCTGTGCAAAAATTGCCCGTTCTTTGAGGTCAGAGAAAACGAGGTGAGCATCGGCAATGTGTATACCGAATCACCATTACTTTACACCCTGTGGGGACATTATCTGTTGTTTTTTGTTGAATTCCTTCCCCAGTCCCCCACAGAGTAGGGGATTTACCCTCCAGTATATATACATGGACCGATGTTTTACACAAAGTCATTTTTAAAAAATACATTTTTTCACTTCAAAAGTAGCGATTAATTAGAATCGTAGTGGATGCGCTAGTGACATTTAAGCTATCAACCCCACGCACAGGGCCGGTTACCGTCTGCCAGCTTGAGCCAGGTAGGCCCGAGCTAAGCGGGGGCCTAGGCGAGGGTTTGAGGCTACTACTGTCCCTGTAAATTCTTGAACAGAGGGGTTATGGCTATTGGCACCCTAGGGCAACCACCGGGGTGCAAATAGTGAACCATTTTTATTTCTTTGGGGAAGAAGGGCTTTGCGTGTATTGTACCAACCCAATCTCCCATAACAAAACAAAGATGGCCACCTCAATCCTGAATGGGAAAATGGTCTAAGTTCCTTTTCTATTGCTATGGAGGCCTGGCTGGATGGGGGAGAGCACAGTAGATGAAGCAGAAAGCCTGGGCGACAGGTAAGTCCGTGGGGTGAGAAAGGATGGTTGGTGGGGAGGTGTGTGACACCCATGGAAGGGGCATGTGTGGTTGAGGGAACATGGGCAGACACTGGCGTTTTCAGCCCACCTTTCCACCTTCTACTGGTGACAATATATGATGGAGACCTTAATAAAATCTTTGATAGAGATGCTACTTGCATGATGTGCAGGACTGGCTTTTGGCAACCTGTGATGGAGTTGTTCTGAAGACATGGTTGCCCTTTTATTTACAGAGACTTTAGTGATGCTTGTTGATGGAGACATAATTAGATCTTGAGCTGGAGAGTGTATAGGATTCTGTGGTGGTGTCATTATTAGGATTATGTGATGGAGACATATACATGAATTCTGTGATTGAGTCATTGGTGAATTCTTTGTTAATGACATTAGTGATTTCTTTGATTGAATCATTAGTGGATTTTGTGATGGAGACATAAGCGGATTCTGTGCTAGAGACATTAGTGAATTCTGTGTTTGAGTCAGTGGATTTTGTGATGGAGACATTAGTGGATCCTGTGATGGAGACATTAGTGGATTCTGTGATTATGTCATTAGAGGATTCTGTGATGGAGACATTCGTGGATTCTGTGATTGAGGAGTCATTATTGGAATCAGTGATGGAGACATTAGTGGATTCTGTGATTATGTCATTAGAGGATTCTGTGATGGAGATATTAGTGGATTCTGTGATTGAGTCATTAGTGGATTCTATGAAGTGTCGGCCGGTAAGCCCTTAAATCCAGCAGCAACGGAATTAGCACCACCAATACTGCTCCGTGGGATTACGAGTCAGCGCAAATGCTGCTGGACACAAAATGTACCAGCGCTTTTACAGCAGGTGCTATCACAACCGGATCTAATAGCACCAACATAACAAAGCACACTTAAAGCCGTATCACAAGTGCATGAACGGCAGTATTAGCGCCGAAAACCAGCGCTAATACATCTTAGAATTACCTCCAGCCTCCTGCTGGAGGTAAATGAGCACAGGTGCCAGCAATGTATCCACAGGGGCACCCAATGAACACCAGAGTGCTACATAAGACACACCCAAGCCCCAAACACTGTTTCCAACACCATGCTGCCATTCATTGCTGCGAGCTGGGGCAGGCAGGTGCTCATGCTGCGGCAGGAACTTGAGATGCTGGACAACCAGGACAGGGCCCAGGGAGTACAGGGGTGTGGGGAGGGAGAAGGAGGAAGAGGAGCAGGAGGAGAACCACCGAAGCAAGGTGAGCATTCATCCCCAGGGTCAGGCCATCACCCTGGGCCCTCAGCGACACCCAATTGGTCACCAAGGTGAGCATTCATCCCCAGGGAGACCATCACCTAGCTACTTGACACAATTCAGGAAGACATAGGGGGCAGGATCAATATCCGTTCAGCTGTGCCCCCACTGGTGAAGCTGGTGGCAGTCCTGCAGTCCCTTGGGACAGGCATCTTACAGCACTCAGTGGCCATGATATACGGCATGGCACAGTCCACATTCTGCACAGTCCTGGCCTAAATGCTGGATGTCCTCCTGTGGCACAAGAACCACCATATTGCACTGCCCACCTCCCTGGCCTAGGTCAATGACATGAAGGCAAGATTCTATGCCACCGCCCAACTGCCTAATGTTATTGCAGCCATTGACTGCACCCATGTGACATTGGTGGCACCCCAGGCCCATGAGGCTGTATACAGGAACCGGGAGCACTACCACTCCCTCAATGTGCAGGTGACTTGCAGCCCTGACCTCACCGTCATCCACTGATGTTCCTGCTACACAGGTTCCACCTACGACTCAATGGCCCTACGGAAGACCACACTGCCAGGATACATGGAGAGGCATAGAGGCCAAAGGAGTGGATAGGGGTGATTACAATGTCCGCCACATATCCACAGTGAAGCACCATACTGGGGACCGAGGGGTGATGGCACTGAAAAGAAGCATGGCATGAAAAGTTGACGCACTAGCAACACCCGCCCAGTGCCTGCACCAACAACAGGGGTCATCCAAGGGAGCATGCACACGTCCAACACACCTGGACACACACAACGATGTACACACAGCACTGCCATTACAACAACACACACGACCACATGTACCACAATGCATCATGTATGCAGAACAGTGCACACCCACACTGCAGCAGCCAACAGCAGGCCCGATAGTGCCACAGCGTTTGAAGGCAAAGGTATGCATGTCACCATTGACAAAGGCTGCACGGACATCACACATACACATTTCATGGGCGGAATGTACACATGCATGCACACGTTGACCAATGCACCAATACAGTGTGAGAGCATACCCATGTATGAGACAAGTGAATAATGTCTGTATCCCACCCCATGCAGGTGACACTGGATATCCGCAGCTGGTGTGGATGATGACCCCTGTGAATGACTGACAGACACCACCAAGACCGCCTACAACCATGTGCACAGCTGGTCCCGTATGTACGTTGAGCGCACCATTGGACTCCTAAAGGCATGATTCTGGTTCCTAGATTGCACTGTCACAGCCCTAATGTACACCCTTGACAAAGTGGGCAAAGTTTTGATGGTGAGCGCAGTGCTACATAACATTTGCCTGAGCAGGAATGTGTCACTACCAACCCGACCCAGACATGCCACACCAGGAGGAAGACGCAGATGAACAGCATGAGGCAGGAGCCAGAGCATCCACTCCCAGGGATGACTCGGGGGAAGGGAGACTGGCCTGGCAGGCACTTATATATTGTATTGGATTCTGCGATGGAGACCCTATTGACATACTTTGAGGATGAGGTAATTGACAATCTAGAGATATATCAGGGAGTACTAGTATTATTTGATGGTCACAATATGAAGCTTCTGTTCGAGAGCTATTATTGACATTTTGTGCTGGGGGCATTTAACGATCTCCGATGGAGGCGTTAATGACATTTATGATGGAGGCGGTATTGTCACTTTATGATGCTCACCCAGAAGTGCTCACATTCATTAAATAACTAGCAACACCTCACATGAAACTGAACTCTCTAAATGGGATCATACACGATATGGTTTGGCCGAGAGAAGCCAAGGAACTGGGAGCAGCTTTGGAGCTGAAAGCTGGTGAGGAGCTGAGGGGTTCTGTGAACCTAAGAGAAATCTAAGAGTTGAGAAGAGCTGTGAATCAGAGAGTGAGAAAGAACCCTGGAATAAGGTTGGCTCTGAATGTGTTCAAGTGGCTGTTAGCAGCCAAGCCGCCGAGTGATGCTGAGGAGCTGGCAAAAGCCAAGAGCAGCTAAGAAACAGAAAGGATCTGGAGAGCCAGGAGACGCAAGGGATGTTAGACACTGAGGAATGGAGAGAGGCTGAGAAGGTGAGGGAGGCACTGAGACAAGCCGATGAGCTGTAAGCTGATGAGGAGCAGAGAACAGCTGAAAAGCTACTCACCTGAGTAGCAAAGAGAAGCTGAGAGCAGCCAGAACGGTGAGAACAGTGGACCAGCATGAGGCAGCTGCGAACAACTAAGGAGACACGAGAAGATGAACAATTAAGAGATGATGAGGAATTAGGAGGCAACCTCAACACTTTGAGACACCTAATTTCACAATGCAAGCTTGTCAATAACAGCGTAGGCGCCAATAGAGAAAGGTCAACAAGAAGACAAAATGGTAAAACCAATTTCTCAATAAAAGGCGTCATTAGGAATTACCTAATTTGAATACCGGTATCGGCAGTAACAAATCTAGGAGTCAAAATCGCAACATGCCCTTCAGCATCTCCTCAGGTCAAGGCGAGATGCAGCTCAGTTCACGCAATCCACTTTGGACTATTTCAACAGTACGCTGGTTGCCCAGCCGATGTTTCTCATACAGCGTCTTCATTTGGTGCAAAGCATTGCCTCTCGTCTGGCCGTTGGCCTTCCAAAATGTGTCCATGTCACCCCCCGGACCCTTCATTGGTGCTGAGAATTATATTTAAGACCTTGTGCCTTTTTCATTGGGCCTACTATGGCTCCGGAATGCTTTATCTTCATGAAAAACGTATTAGGGAGTTGCTCCATCATGGATCCTCTGCTGAGCAAATCAGCTTTTTCTGTCTCCCGCTTTTTCAAAGCTTCCATCTGGGGACAACCTTTTTCGGTCGCAGCTGCGATCTTGTGGAATCTTCTTCCCCTGACCCTGCTGCTATTGGCAGTCATTTGGCCTTTCAGAAAGTGCTTAAAATACATTGTTTTAACAATGTTTTTATTTATTTGTTTCTATCACGCCATAGCCCTGGGGCATCAGGGCACCTACACAGACACGTGGACATTTCTGAGACGGGACAAACATGTAGTTGGTAAGCGAATACCCAGCAGCTTATTTAAATAGCAGGGTTTTCAATGTTTCTTGAAAGTGTCCTGCTTCCTCGCCTGCCTTCGCCGCTAGAACAGGAAATGATCTTCCATTTCCCCTTGTTCTTTTCACCCTTGGGGTCGAGAGGCAATGTCTAGTACTTGAGCGTAATCATCTGCCTGTTTTCTGGTGGGCTAGCCTTTGCTCCAAGTATTTCGTGGGTTAGGGCAAGGACTTTGAAATTGTCCCTGGCAGTCACAGGAAGCCAATGCAGTTCCTTTTTCGCCTTTGCCATGTGATCTCTTCTTGAGATGTTACACATAATTCGCACGGCATCATTTTGCACTAATTGTAGTCTATGTAGACATTATTTGCCAGCCCCTACCAACAGGGCATTGCAGTAGTCCTGCCTTGACATTATCATAGCTATTACTAGTGTTTTGCAGTTTTTACACGCCACCAATGGCTGAACTTGCTGTTAGACTCTAAGATAAACTGAGTTCTTCACAACACCATCAACATGGGCTGTCGCACCTACTGACGCATCGCTGTGGATCCCTAACGTTTTTACTTTATCTGACACAGGGATTGAGCTTCCCTCTATGTCAAAAACAACATATTCTGGCTCCAATGTAACCCTTGCCTGTGCTGAACCAAATACAATAAGCTCAGTTTTTGAACAGTTCAGAGACATCCCGTTGTTCTGCATCCAATTCTTAATAGAGCCATGTATGTTATTCAGCTTTTCTGTGTCTTTTTCAAATGATCCACTAAGGTTCATCACCAGTTGGATGTTGTCTGCAGAATTAGTAAAGGCGAGGCCCATCTGTTCCATCTGGTCACATAGTGGCTTTACACAGATGTTGAAAAGCGTGGGTGACAAACCCGCACCCTGCGGTACACCATATTCTCTTTGAATTGGTTCCCAGGTAGCATCCCCACAGCCAATCCTTGATGTTCCGTCACACAAAAAATATTTTTAGCCATTCCGTGACGCTTCTGGAACAGTTTCCTGCATCAGACAATTTTTGTAGTAGGCATCTGTGGTCAAGTAAATCGAATGCTGCAGATAAATCCAAGAGCCGTCTTTCCTCATTACTACCTAACATCTTTGTTTGCAGATCCATTTCCGTCCCATGTTTCCACCTGGACCCCGACTGTTTTGCATGCAGAGATTCTGATATTTCAAGATGGTCCTGCATTTGTGTAGTCGCTATTTTGTCCACAATTTAAGGTAGGAAGGGTGTGTTAGTAATCGGCCTCAAATTAAAGGGGACGTTTGGATTCAGTCCTAGTTTCTTAACAAGAGGCTTTACCAACACATCTTTTATCACTCTAGGCACTAAATTGCACAGAAACGATGAGTTGACAAATCGACTAAGGAATGGAGTGAATATTTTGGTGTTCCCTGGGAGGATTTTTGAGGGCAGGCAATCACCTGGACATGAGGTGGGTCACATGCTTTTTTTGCGTCATCTTGATCGCTAAGATGTGCTGACTTACTAGTCCCTGATGCGCAGGTGCTGATGAGCCTGGGCAGCTTCTGACCAATCAAAGTGCAAGATGGACCTAGTGCACAAACATTCAGACTAATCAAACGGCCAAAAAAAGTTCAGACTATTATAAATAGCTTGTTTCAGAAAATCCCAGCATATAGTACATCCTGGCTCCTGATTGATCAAACGTTTTGCATTCTGGCTCTCTCATGGGCCAGGCAGATTTTGCAGGTGGGTTTTAGGGCAAAGCCTGCAGCTGACATTTAAGAGCCGGAAAGCACCTTTTCTGCTTTCATCGCAAACCTTTTGTATTCATCCCTGCACACAACCTGTTCTGGTCCAATACTAAAAATATAAATGCAGGCTGACAAAGCATTAGGCGCATGCTCAAAACGTGGGAAACACTGCCAACAGCAAATTATCAACAGCGACATTCATTCAAAAAATTCGACAGGGACAAAGAAAGCTCAGATAACACTCGGTCCCCAAACCCAGAAGAAAGGGAACATAATCTACATCCACAAAAGGACCAATTTGGCCTCTTTTAGGGGCTGGAAAACAAACTTTGTCACAAAGTCTTTGTGAATTATGACACTTGTTGAAAAGGACTGTTTGGAAATGCTAGGAAATGGACACCCTGTTCTATATTCTTGTAGGAAATAAATCAGAGCCTTTGCCATGAACCAGTTTGTTTCATTAGTGGAGGCACCAGTGGCGGCTCTGCTTTTTTGCATCCCCAGCCTTGCAAGGCCCATTGGGGATGCAGGCTGGGGAACTGCACCTTTGAGTGTTCCTGGCAGTGGTCTGCTTCTTACCACACATTCAAAGGGACTGGGGCTGTGTAAAGACTGCTTGTAGGCTCCTGCATGCCTAAGTGCAGGAACCAGGAAGTGCTTAACCTTCCTGGTACCTGTTTGTGTGCTGTGGGAGCTAGAGGACTTTCCTGTGGCTGCTGGCACATGGAGAGGAGTGAACTCGGAAACCAGGACAGAAGGTAACAGAAACGTAACTTGTATGCATGCATGTTTGAATGAATGAAGCAGTGTCTGTATGATATATGGGTGAATGCTGGATGCACGTATAGATGACTGAGTGTATGGTATGTGAGTGCACAAATCAATGCTTGCTTTATCAGGGATGCCCAGTAAAAAATGCAATGCCAAAGAAATATAAAAAAGTGCCTGCGCTGGAAATGCCAGTCAAACCATGTAATAAAACTTGTCATGCTTGCTTTATCAAATATGCCCAGTAATAAATGCCATGCTTTAGTACAAAATGGCTTGACTGGCTGCACCAAGATGCCAGTGTAGCCACGTAATAACACTCATCCATACTTGTTTTATCAAAGATGCCCAGAAAAATGCCATTCCACACTGAGAAATGGCTAGACTGGCTGCACCAAAAAGTAAGTCTAACCACATAATTACATTTATCGTGCTTGCTTTATCAGATGCTTATAATGCTGTCATATCCTCTACCCAAAGTCTCCTGCTGCCCTTCCAAAATCAGTAGCCCGTCACAAACACAGAAGCACACACCACAAAAATTCACACAATATTCACTCGCACCCGCTCTCAAAGAAATGCATTCTTCTTACTTTAAGCCCTGGTCCCTGAACTCGGCTCCTTGTTGTGTGTTTTGGCCTCCCAGGGATCATGTGAGGTCATAGGCTCCTGCACAACACAACATGGGCTAGTAAGTAAAAGTGCTTCCTGTTTCCTGCACGCAGAAGCCGGAGTGCTCCCAAGTCACTGCCCCATATATGTGGGGTGGCACGTGAGCGCCCCTCAGCCAGTGGTCAAAGTGAGCGGGAACGGCTGGGAGCGGTGCTCCTCTACTTTTTAAAATTAAGTTTTACTGTTCCTATACTTTTATTTTCAAAAGAAACCATTCCGAAATGGTTTTGTTTTAAAATAAAAGTGTAGGAAGAAGTTGAAGCATGCACTTTCAGGATACTACAATGAATGTTGCCTTAAACAGCCGGTGCATGTGTTTGGTGGTTTGTATTGTGTGTGGCAGGGGGCGTGGTGATGGGGTTTGTGGGGAGTAGTTGCAGACCAGCAGCAAACATAGTTTCCACTACTTCTTTTTGTACACTTCGACCACTGCCCTCAGCACATTCAGAGATGCAGTTCTCCACTCTCCATCCCAATGGGCCATGCCAGGCTGGGGAGGCAAAACACCCACAGCTTTGCATGGTGCATTGGACAAGTGTGCCGGGGAACGGAAACTATCAAAGGGGAATCATGCTGTCCCTTTAACAGTTTAAGCTAGCCCAGGGACGCTTCCTCAGCTGCATAAAACAGGGATTTTTGTAAAATTACATAAGATCCTTATGTGAAAATCTATAAGAAAAGTTTCTACGGGTGAAAAGCAGCGCCACTGTCAGTCACCTCCACTCACAGTCACCACTTGCAATTGTGGTCAAAGCAAAGGCAAATCACCTCTCCCTGGACTCCCTACCATTGACGTGTTGAGCACGTGATCATATACGCTTACGTAATTATTTATCTAGTACACCCAAACCAGATGGGTTCACATCACACAGATTAAAAGTTGCTATACTTTAATTATTCTCAAGTCACTTTCAGTATCAAATATTGGGACACAGAAATTCATGCTGTTGCCCCCTTGAGTTTCCTGCAGAAGGAAATGGCGCTGACCCTTTATTCTGACTTGTACTACACTCAAGACTAGCAACCCTCGGAGAGCATAAGAGCAGTGGAAGTAGCAGGCATATGAAATCTCTGCATTTCTATTCTATAGGCTTGCCTGGCAGGGGACAGCGCCTCTCCTATTCAGCCTTAATGGTGGCGCTGCCCCTCGCCAGCTGGGGAGGGGCAGCGTCACTATTAAGACTGAAAGGGTGAGGCCACTGGAAGCAGAGGCCTTTTTCCTAAAGACTGAAACTCCCGAGAATCCACGGGAGCTTCAGTATTTAGAAAGCAAGGCCTCTGCTTCCAGCGGCCACACGTTTTCTCCATAATGGTGGCGCCGGCCCACGTGCATCCCTTGATTAAAGGGATGCCTCGCAGGTGCGGCGCCACCATTATGGCTGAAAGGCATTTTTTTCTGAAGCCCGAAGCTCTCGCATACGAGCGAGAGCTTCAGGCTGTAGAAAAAAATGCTTTTTCCTGTAGTGGCCGGGGCTGACAGGGGAGATTAGTGGGCCCCGGCAGGGCCCCGCCTCCAAACGAAATTTCGGAGACTGCCGGGACCCAGCCCCGGCAGGCCCCGGCCCACTTAAAGCCCTGGGCATATCTTGACTATTGCGAGAAGGAAGTGGGTCTTTATATGAAAGGATCTGCGCGCCTTTGGACACGCCCTGGTAGCATTGCAGCAGATGAGTTTTGGTCGCGATTGCAACAGCAGCATCCCTTGTGATAACAGCTGCAGCAATGCATGGCTGGGTGAGCAAACAACCTAAGAGCCATCGAATACGTTTAGAATTCCCCTAAAAGGCTGAAGGGCGGCATGACTGGCAATACATGGAATAGGCGTGGTGGTACATCGCTTCTACCAACAAAGCTTTTATTAATTGTAATCTAATGTGAGTTGCAACTTTTATCAATTGAGAATGAGGAGAATGACGATGTTATCAAACGATGCTTTTATATGTATCGATTACTACTGTATGAATTGCTTGAGGTTTTTTTTTTTTTTAAATGATGATTTTTTATATGCAAAGTACATTTTATGTATTGGTATTATTTACAGTTATAAATGTATGCAAAAGGCTTATTGTGTTAGCCAAAAACATTGATGAAATAAATAAACAAATAGATAAATAAATAACACAGTCAAGTGAAGACCCTATTCCTTGGAAGAGTATTAGCACATACAAGTGGATATATGCCCTTTGAATCAGAAATACACACGTGTTCTAATGATTGCCCTGTTCCGCTGGCCACACACCATGGCAGGCAAGCCCCACAACAGGGTTGTTATAAGTACGGTGGCCAGATGACTCTCATTAACCCCTTATAATTGGCTTCATCAAACACCGTAGTGTATTCTAGGAGATGGGTTTACGGCGGCGTAAACAGCGCCGACCCTTACCGCCTGATTCCGAGGTCCCTTAGCGCCATGGAGGTTTTAACACCTGCAGGTGTTAAAATCCATGGCGCTAAGGGACCTTGATGTTAATTACGCCACCGTAATTTACGGTGGCGTAATTAACGCCTTCACACTCCCATTATGCCCTATGGGGCAAAAATGGGAATGGGGAAGGGTAAATGGGGATTGGGGACTTACCGCCACGCCAACCTCGGAATGGGGCGGTAAGTCCGCTAACCACCATGGCGTAAACATAGTTTACGCCATGGTGGTAAAGGTTTGACCCAGGCGGTAACTTACCGCCTGGGTCGTAATGAGGCCCGTAGTCTTGGTTTGCTTCAATTGAGCAGATTAAGTGAAGAACTATCTGTCATGTGCCCAGATACCTTTGGGCTTGGAGCGCCATATAAATAAATAAATTAATAAACAAACAAACAAATGAAAACACAGAACTGAAAACTGAGTGCTTAGAAGACCTGGAGTCGCCAGCTGCCCTGATTGTTACCAGCCATTATTTACATTGTATGTCAGGGATATGATTAAGATCACATGCATTGTCAGCTAGCCTCATAGGAACAGGAGCATTCATGTCTGGCCTTGAAGTAATCGGCTGCAAAGCTCTCAGATTTCTCCACGTCAGGCATGAGTAGCTCCCCCAGTGCTGGTACCGCGAGGCCCCATATTTATAACGGGAACATCAGAACTAAAAGTAACAGAAAGCATCCAACACAACAAAGACTGTATGAGCTGACAGGGTTCAGCTCGAGAGTTCTGCAACTCTGCATGTTGAAGTTTAGAGCCCCACACTTATACTGAAAAAAGCAAAACGAAATGTGCGCAGGAGCGCAGTGGCAGGCAATTGTGAGCTGGGTGAGCGAGTGGGCTAGGAAAGCTCCTAATAGTCTGCCTTTGCATCGCCTTTGCTCACGTTCCGCGCCTTTCGCACCACCAGGACTACGGGGAAATTAGTTCTGTAAGACGACTGGCAACGGTTGCTGTGTTGATATTCCTCAAGGAGGCAACTAAAGATCATTTATAAGTAAGTCAGATTTGAAATCCGCCGCTGCAAAAAGGAAAGGACCAGAAAACAAGCCATCTCTGCCTACGCCCCAAGATTATGGAACCTCCTCCCTGTCAGCATCAGACTCGTGCCCACGCTGCTACAATTCAGAAAAGAACTGAAGACCCACCTCTTCAAGGCGTCTCTCCTCTTCAACACCTAGGCCATCACGTCATCCCCGTGCCCCTGACTCGCTAGACGCCGCCTGCCCCTCTCCTCCTCACCACCTGGTACAGATGTACCCCTCCTCTGTATCCTACCCCTGGGTATATATCTGTTCTGTTGTTACCACTGAAACATGCTCCGTTATGTACTTGTATTGGTGTATATCGCTGTAAAGTGCTGCGTTGCTTCTCGCGGCTAGGTCTGCGCTCAATAAATACCATAGTAATAATAATGAAAGAGAATTTATACCCAGGAAGAAGTGCATAGTGGAGTGCAGAGGAGTGCAGTCGAGGGCAGTTGTGAGCAGGATGAGTGAGTGGCCAAGGAAAGCTCCTACCATTCTGCCTTTGCGTCGCTTTCCCTCACGCTCCACGCCTTACGCACCACCACTTTTAGTGCTTGCTGGGCTACAAGACTGCTGACTGGCAACATGGGGCAGTTGCGCGGGGACCCCTGAAGCTCGACCCCCCTTTCATTTGAAAGGCCCTGCTGCCGTCTCTGCTCGTTGCTTCAATAGTAAAGCTCACTGATAAAGCAAGGCCAGAGGTGAAAGAGCACACAACGCTTCTGCAATCTATCCTAACATGAGGAGAGGGCTTTATGATAAGCCCTTTTCTCTCTCTCATCAATTGGACCGTGACGCGTTATGTGTAGCTGAGGTCGGTACGCAGAGGACTGCAGAACGCCTCCATCTGCAAAATTGAAAGAGGACTCAAACAACCAGGCCGCGGTGGCCCTGAGCCCCGCCGTGGCCCTGAGCCCTACGGTCCTTGCACAGGAGGACTGCAGTGTAATTACCGGGGGTGGAGACCCTGTGACTGTTGTCCTAGTATGTTGGAGAAAGCAGAACCCACCCCAAAGAAAAAATCAAAAAACATAATGCCATGTCATTTCAACAGAAAATCATCCCAGAACGTTCTATGTGACATAACATCTAAAGCTATTTGTGAAGCAAGGCCCCCCAAAAGGCCATTGATGCAGTCCAAAATTACAATTTGTAAGGCCACGGAAAAGAACATGAGGCCGTTCACTAAGGTCAGGCCTGGTGTAGTCTCTGGGCCCCAGTGTGAGTTTGGTGGTGGGGCCGAAAACTGTGGTATTGCAGTGACAACACTGTTACCGCTGCATTACTGCCACTTTACCGCACAACCAGACTATGGGTTTGGAGGTAAGGGGGACGAAAAGCCTCCAGCAAAATTCTGGAGGTAATTCCACCACCTTGATTTGATTTGAGATATTTATATCGCGCAGAGCCGAGCAGACGTAACTGCGCCTGGGTGCAGATGTTCATGTAACTCCGCCTATCCCAATAATCCAGCCGTAGAGGCCCTGATATGTATTGGGAGATTCCTGGAATTGCAACAGCTGTTTCATATTCCTAAGCTCCCAAGGCAGGCTGTTCCAGAGACTTAGGCCCTACACAGTGAATCCTCTATCTCCCGGGAGATACAGCGGAAGACCGCTACAATAAGGGTGATTTTAAGTCTATTCGGGTTTTCCTATAACGGTTTGCGACAACGCATGGGTTGTAGATAAGAAAAATGACATTTTTTACATCTAAAGTCTAATGATTTCAGGAAGACCCATAATATAAGAGGAATGTTGCAAGAGGAGAGGGGGCGGAGGAGAAAGGGGATTAACAGCCCTGTATACCTGCTCCGACATGATCAGAATATAAAGCCTGCTTAAGATGGCCGCCATGAGTCTTACAAAGTTCCATTGTTGTGAAATGACATGAGAGCGCTTGCATGAAAATGTTATTAGCTGGGCACGCAACATTCGCCGATTCTTTCGGTCCACTACTGCTGTGTCTGGGTGAATGGCAACTCTGCTGCTGTAAGTAAGGCAATGGGAGGAGGGAACATTGAGTTTGAACGATTAGGAAACCAATACTGTCCTCTGTTACGTTGTTAGAGAGGGATCCCTGACAGTCTGAAGTTGAAACAAACATTGTGCTCTGTGCAGCCCTGCAGGGGGCACCTGGGTGAGTGTACCATTGATCATTTTGACTAATTCCCTTTATTTTGCCACTTTATATTGCATGTTAGATTTGGAGATACTATGCTATCAAAAGGCATCTTGTGGGAATTCATCTGGGATAGACATTGGGCCTCAGTACGAGGTTGGTGGTCCGGTAATAACGACACCAGTAAGGCATTACCAGCATATTTTTGCGGCGAAAAGAACACATGGACCCTGCGGGGGGCACCCCCGCAACCCCTGCATCATTTTTTTATGTGCGGGGGACACCCCCGCACCTAATATTTCCATCACCAAAAATATCGCCTATGGCCGTTCCCGACGACCATATGTTCGGCGATATTTTTGCTGGCATAAATATTACATGATACCGTACCGGCATGCACGCGGGCGCACGGGCTCCGTGCCAGTAACACCGGCATGCCGCAAGGAAAAGGACATTACAAGTCGCATGGACATGCACACACAGATGCCGGCAAGAAGGGTCACCATGATTCCGGTAACACTGGCATCGCGGATCACCCGTTAATAGCAAACTGCTGTGTTCCCAACTGCCACAGATGCACACAATCAGCACAGGTGGAGGCAATGGAGCCTGGCCCGGCACAAAAGTAGCACACCCACACACCACACCCCTTCCAAGACCAAAATGATTTCACTTGCAGTTGCGAAACTGGAGTGGAGGATATGCCTGCACTGCTACTCTTTGAGCAGGCATCACACTAGGGATTACAGAGGAGATGCAGGAGGAGAAGGAGGGTGTGACTGGCCCAGCAAATTCCACCAGTGCAGGCAATGGTTCCCCGCATGCAGCCACCAATCCCTTGCATAAGGGCCAGTCCATTCAACTTAACCCCAGCACAGATCCACACCCTGTACCGCCTAGACAGGGACACCATCACCACCATTGTGGATCTAATACATGATGAATTGGTCAGCCTGATCCACATCCGCACCGCCACCCCCCCTCTGCTGAAGGTGGTGTCTGTGCTCCACTTCCTGGCAACAGGCACCTACCAGCACACAGTGGGGCAGCTGCATGGCATCTCACAACCATGTTTTTCCGGCGTGCAAAACCAAGTGCTGGATGCACTCCTAAAGCACGCAAGGGACTACATATCCCTACCACGGACAGCACAGGAGGTGAATGACACCAAAATTGAATTTCATGCACTGGCAGGCATGCCCAATGCCATTGGTGCCCTGGACTGCACCCACGTAGAGTTGGTAGTCCTGCATGCCATGAAGGTGGTGTACTGCAATTGGAAGCTATACCACTCCATCAATGTGCAGGTGGTGTGCGATGCAAGCAAGATGATAACACATTGCTGTGCTACATTCTCAGGATCCACACATGGTTCAATGGTGCTGCAGAACTCCTCGCTACACCGCTATATGGACCACATGCTGCCCGACGTACCTGGCTACTGAGTGAGTCTGCTCACTGGGCCATGGGAGTGTATTTTGGGGGAGGGGTACATGCATATGCAACCTGTCTGCCCTCTGGGTCATGGGAGTGTATTTTGGGGGTAGGGGGTACATGCATATGAAACCTGTCTGCCCTCTGGGCCATGGGAGTGTATTTCTGGTGGGGGAAGGGGGTGCATGCTTTTTTGCAACCTGTCTACCCTCTGGGCCATGGGAGTGTATTTTGGGGGGTGGGGGATACATGCATATACAACCTGTCTGCCCTCTGGGCCATGAGAGTGTATTTTTTGGGGGGGGGGGAGTACATGCATATGCAACCTGTCTGCCCTCTGGGTCATGGGAGTGTATTTTTGGTGGGGGAAGGGGGTGCATGCTTTTTTGCAACCTGTCTGCCCTCTGGGCCATGGGAGTGTATTTTGGGGGTGGGGGGTACATGCATATGCAACCTGTCTGCCCTCTGAGCCATGGGAGTGTATTTTGGGGGGTGGGGGATACATGCATATACAACCTGTCTGCCCTCTGGGCCATGGGAGTGTATTTGGGGGGGGGTGGTAAATGCATATACAACCTGTCTGCTCTCTGGATCATGGGTGTGTTCCCATTGGGGTGTCTGGACACTGTCCATGCTGACAAACAATGTGCCCATAACACTGACAATGGAGGCCGACATACTCTGGCCGCACACCAATGTGTAAATGTCATACTCACAATTAGCGAACACCCCTGAACTCGTCCACTGGACATAATCTGACCGTAGCCACAGCACCACAATGCACCATCATGCAGTCAGAAAGCTGAATACACATGACTACATCGAAGCACCTCGCAGGTCATGCATCCATGAGTGTGCAGCATGAATTCCCACTCCGGGAATTCCCTGTCACTGCCCCTCCCCGACAGTAACACTGCAGAACCGCATGGCAACATGTGCAGATGAATGCTAATGGGAAAATCACATGTGACAAGGATGCTTAAAATTTAACCCATCAAGTAGTGAACAACACCTGCATGGGTGCGAATGGTGCGGGAATCACCCGCAGTACATGAGTACCAGCATGCAAGTCGACACCCTGCATCATCCAAGGAGCACATCTCTACACTGGCGGACCTTCACAACAATCACATTGTGCCATTGTGACGTGTCTGAAGATGTCGAGGGACATGTGCACGGCGTCATCAATTATCCAAAAGCATGATAGTCTAAACAACCTGTATCACGTTGGCCATCAGCCTAATTCATCAAACATTGCTCAACATGCATTTGGTCCCATCCCCTGCCACACAACCCTCACATGTGAGTACATCATGGATCATAGATGTTCCATTAGTTCAATGACTGACAAATGTGCATCTGCCCTTTTCTTAAGATTAACCAGGGTGGGTTATGTTGTTCTGATATGTACTTCAGCTAAGCTCTCGAAAAGAGATCCCTTCAATGGGGCCAGCTGCTTTCTATAGAGCGAGACAGTTCTGAGGTCCACCAGACACCACAGAGATGTAAGACCTAGCTCATACCTGAGAGCAGCAATCAGGACACAATCTGGTAGACCCAGAGACCTCTTCCAGATCTGTAATTCCACTTTATCATACACCAGAGATCTTGAGCCGTGACTCATCGCAGAGCCAATCAGGAAGCCGGGTATGACATTCATCCTATAGAAGGATGTCAAAGGGCAAATGGAGAATTTGGGTGCGGATCATGTTCATCTGAATTTGTGCCTGCCAGGCCTTCGTCAGTAGGCATGCAGTAAGACTACCCACATTGTTAACTGTGTTTAGTTGGAAACCCAGATATGTTAAGGAAGGTATTTGTTGGTACTAGCTGCTGATGGCCAACACTCCAGGTGTAACCTATTTTTGATTTCTTGTTGTTAGCACATCTAATAATGTTTGTTTCCCATTAATACACAATTCATTCAGCGCAGAGTATTGAATTACAGCGTTCAGTTGTTTTTGAAAGCCCTCCTGAGGCCTGTCCATAAGAATAGCGCCATCCGCATAGATTAAGTAGGGGACAAGCATGGTGGAAATTCTCAGGGGTGCAAACAGAGATTTAGAAAAAAAATCACTCAGATCGGAGAGATAAAGGTTGAAGAGGCAGGGAGCCAATGCGCAGCCCTGACAAAGACCTCTGTTAATTCGAAAGGTCTGCGGCAGTGCACCCTCCCCTTCAAGCGTACATGAAGAAAAGTATAGTCATGAAGATAGACCATGATGCATCACAAGGGTCAGGGATCACTCCAATCTCTTAATCTACACCATAACAGGTTGGGGTAGACACTAACGAAGGCCTGACTATAATCAATGGCTACCATATAAAGTGGCAGGTTCCTTGGCCTTTCTGAAGCTTCTTTTAGCAAATTCACCACTAGACCGTTGAGTTCGGTCCCCAGCCCCTTCCGAAAAGCAGTCTGATGTTTTTGCAACCGGCCTATCTGGGATGCCCAATCGACCAAATCATTTGAATCTAAGGACGCGAAGATCTTACTATCGCTATCAAGAAGAGAGATAGGGCGATAATTACCTGGATCAGTTCTATCTCCCTTCTTAAATATTGGGAGAATGATGGCACGATTACAAGTAGTTGGTATTACTCGTGCAGTAAGGACTTCACTAAAAAGAATGTTCAGAATGTTAGACCACATAAAAGCATCAGATTTCAAGATGGAATTTGACAACCCTTTAGGGCCAACTGCCCTAGAATTCAAAGATTTGTTTGTCAATTTTTCGATGAGGTCAACTGAGATAGTTAGGTTACAGGGAGTGTCTACACAAACAGGTTAGATTAGACGTAAAGGTTTCCTATAGACTTTCGAGCAGTGAGCCACCCACTTTTTCTCTGGAATTTGATTACTCTGTATACAATCTTGGGATTTGTTCATAGTATTTATTACATTCCAAACATTTCCCGAGTCATGTTGTGTTACAATTGCCAACATTTCTGATCCTTCATTGATATGATATGATATTTTGTTTATATTGAGCTCGTACACAAGTGTTTCAGAGCGCGACCAAGCAAAGGGAGGGGAACAGGGGAGAAAACAAAAACAACGATCTTACTAGGCTCAGCGACATTGTGAATGCGCAAGTGCATGGGAAAGGGAAAATAGGGAACGTGCGTTGAAGGGAGGAGAAGTGGAGAGTGTGAAACAGAGGAGAGAACAGAATAAATAATAATAAATAACATAAATAAATAAAGGCGATAAACAATAGTAGTGCAGCCAGCAAGTGGTAAGTGCTAGGTTAGTCAGATAGGGTAAATCTGATAAGTGGAGAAGAGAAGTGGGAGGGGAACTGTATGGGTACAGATACAGACCCCAGTGCAAAGGGTGCCTCGGAGGCCGTGCAGGAGGGTGGCAGGGTGAGCAGGTACCTGGGCCCAAAGGATAGAGGGTGGCCAGGTGCACAGTGCCGAAAGAGAGCACGGATCAGCAGGGGAGAAGAGGGGCAAGGGCAGAAGCGAAGAGAAAGGTCTTGAGGTGCTTCTGGAACCGGATATAGTTCTACTTAAGTTTCAAGGTGGCCGGGAGGCTGTTCCAAAGGGAGGCCCCAGCTGAGGACAGCGATCTACCCCCAGCACGTTTCTTTGAAAAACGACTGACCCTTAGGAAGTGAGAGAGTTAGAAGTAGAGGAGCGAAGGGCTCAAGAGGGGAGGTATTTGCAGAGGGATTGTTGACGGTATTTTGGACCCAGGCCCCAGAAAGCCTTCTGGTCTATACAGAGGGTTTAAAATGTATTCCTTGCATCCACTGGGAGCTAATTAAGGGATTTCAGAGCTGAAGAGATATGATCCCAGGGCTTGAGGCCAAGGACAAGTATCGTAGCCCTTGTATATTTTGTATGTACCTGGAGATACTTGCCTCAAGACGTTTCCCCAAAAACTATTGAAACCACAAGAATTTCAACTCAATATATTAATGTTCTCAGATTTGTTCACTTGGATTTATGCCTCTCCTCACAGTCTCCCATCTTTCGGAAGCCACAACCAGTCTTGAAGATCTTTGTTGGCTTTAGTCATAACTGGATGTACAAACTTAACCCTCCTTACATTGTTATCGTTAGCTTTACAAGTAATTTTAACAGGGGGAACTAGACCCTAGACTGAAAGCTCCCAGGCTCAACTTCTCCACTTCGTGAAATACTACTGCCGGTTCCTCGTATTTGTTCCGGTGGTCATAACCCAGAGCCCTTAAAGCGTCAATTTCACTCAGAATCATTTGTACCACAATGTCTATGGTTTCAAGAGGTCTTAGTTGTGGTATTTCGTGAAGGAGCTTTATCACGTTGGTACGATGTAAAACGATGTAAAAGCACCACATATGGACCATTTACTATCCTTTGCAGAAGGATCACTGCCTTTAGCCACTCATCATCTCTAAAGGTGGCATTGTGGATCATCTGAGGTCATGGGCAGCTTTTGACAAACGCTTTGTTGTGTTCCTTACTTAGTTGCTTCTCAATTATCCTTTTTCAAGAAGTGCGGTTTTCAGAATGACTGTTCTTGATGGTCTTCATTTAATTTTACAACTAGCCAGCCGTACTTGGTCGAATAGGCCGGCCGTCTGGCGGCTTAAAACTTGCATTTAAAAATTCATGTCGATCTGCTAGCGCGAAAAAATTACTCTACGTAAGAAGGCATGTTAGCTGCGGTCATTACCTATTGGCCACATAACATACTATTGTCTATTTTTTTTTATTTTTTTTTTTTTTATTTATTTTCATTTAGTTTATACAAAACTTTTTGAAAAAAGGTTTCCCATGGCCCGCCCACAGTATGTGTAGAAGTTCTGTGGAGTCCCCAGCTGGTCTTTGGGGATAACTAGCCTCACAACTTCTTCTAATCACCATCATCTCGAGGCCCACTGTTTATCGCCTTTCTTATCCAACTTTTAGTAGTGTTTCTAGTTTTAGTAGAAAGTTTGTTAGCCCAAAGATTTCTTTTTCTCTTGGATTATGGAGTTTGCGCCATAAGTCCTCTCCACATAATGTGTCATACTGTATTACCAGTTTTCCTAAGTGGACAGATCTGAGATCTTTTAGACTTTCACAATACAGTGTGAGGTGTTTGAGAGTCTCATTTTGTTTATCGCAAAAGCGACATTTAAGCATTGCTGTTGCTTTTCGTGCTCCTGTCGCTTGACTCACTCTTGTGTCTATTTTGATTATAAATATAAATTGGAACCACATTAAGAGCATTGTGCAAGCTATCCAGGATGGACTAACAAGCATTCTGGACGACTGGAGCGCAGGTACACCCACCTAATGAGCTTATATTGATTCTGGGGGACTTCAAAGTAAATTGTTCAGTTATTGGGGAAACGTCTGGCCTGTTGTTGATTTATCAAGATCTGCGGGTTATTCCTAGTCTGCCTTCATGAGGAATAATAGATAATTTAGAATTAATGGAAACATTGATGGGGATTTAGATGGTGAAGAAACGGTATTAAGTGAAAAGGTCTTTTTCATTTTCACAAATTTAGAAAGACCGACCCGATAACGCTCAGAGCAGTCTTGCTAAATCTTAACTGTGAGTGCAGGGGCTGACCGAGATGGACAGGCGAAGACAGGTTTCAGGTAAGTGTCTGTTTGCGTGCCTGTATCTATAAAAGGGATAGGGCCTCACTATGACCCAGGCGCTAAGTGTTTAACGGTGCCGTAAAAGGCTGCGGCGCCGTTAAACACCTAGCGCCTAATTACGAGGTCCCTTTGCGGAACCCAACCTTAACGGCTGGTTTTACCAGCCGTTAAAGTAGGGACCCGCAAAGGGACCTTGGTGTTAATTACGGTACAGCAATTTGCGGTACCGTAATTAGCGCCTTCCCCATTCCCATTGAGCCCTAGGGGGCAAAAATGGAAATGGGGAAGGGCCATGGCGGCATGGGGAATTACTGCCCCCGCCAACCTCGGAATGGGGTGGTAATTCCCCATTCCGCCATGGCGGACTCCGGTATGGACCATGGTGCTAATAGCACCATGGTTTAACGCCGGAGTCCTAATGAGGCCCATAGTGTTTGTGGTGGGGAGGGGGCTGGGGAGAAGAAGTGTGTCTGCGTGTATGTGTGTGCTTGTATGCATTTTTATGCGGGGTGGTGGCTGGGGAAAAGGTGTGTGTGCGTGTAAGTGTGAGGCGGAGTTGGGGTGGAGCAGAGGTTGAAGGGGAATCAGGGGTGAAAACCCTGATTTCAAAGGTGGGGGCGGGGGGAATTGATGTATTTCGAATAATAAAGACCGCACAAAATCGGCTGAACGAAATCGTTCTTTTTTGTGATGCGGCCTTTAATATTCGAGATAATAACACAGAACAAAAGAAACATGGCCTGGAGGTGGCTATGTGTTCTGTATTGATTATAAGTGTGTAAGTGAGGCAATATTCCAAATGCATGGGTCCACATATTCACACAAGGAGTTCGAGTGATCACAATCCGCTAGCTACTGCATTCAGTCTAGTGCTCCTCTTAGCAAATAACACAGAGATTAGAATTGTGTAAACTAATCCTTCAGGATGCCGAGTTTCTTGGAGACCACATGATATTGCTGAATGTGATGGGTTGTTGTATACCTCGGTGGTGGACTCAGAGATACACATGATCGCCCTCATTTAATATATTTTGTTCTGTGTATTTCTCCAAGGACATGTAGACAAGCTGTGCTTTAAGGGGGAAATAGGCAAAACTCGTCAGGCTCATACGTATGCTGGGGCTATCCTATTGAATAAGGATCTATGTGATTCCGTCGATGAAAATGTCGACTGCAATTATGGCGCGGCACAGTGATCAGATAGATCAGTTCTACCAGCCTGCCCCAACCCGCCTTCCATAAAACCGCAACCGTCCCACCACTGACCTTTACTGCGGCTCACTCCTGTGTGTCCCGCTGGCATCCGTGGACCTCTGCACCGTCAGCTCCTCGCACATGGGGCATGCCGCAGGGCCCTTTTATTGATTTATTTTTGTAATCGTATCCCCGCTTGCTGTAATGGTAAGCGGGGGACACCCCCGTAGCCGCCGACACCTGTTACTGAGCCCAAGGAGAGCGGGGACACCCGCGCAACCCCTAGTCTGCTTGGGCTTAGTAATGGGGTCGGGTATTTGTAACGAGCTCTAGCACAATTGCAGTAATGTTGCCACAATGGTGGCGACTTTATGGTACAATGTCGCTTAAAGGGAACTTCTGCGATTGGTGAGAACCGCCCAGAGAATAATTATCCTGCCGTCACTTTATGCTACAACACGACGGAAAAGTCATGTTGGGCATACAGGCTGCCAAATTTGATGTGCACTTCCAGCCATTACTTAACAAGATAGTGGTAAGTCAGTTGGGGGGTCCAAATTACCTCAATTACAAGCACATCCCACTTCTCTCTTCTCTACACTATGGGAAGCCCCTCTAGCATTTGGCCAACTTATTTTCTAGAGACCAAATGGACTCTCTCCTTTGATACTGGGGATATCCTTCTAATGATTAAACAATCTTCAAATTCTAGAGCCATGGGCCCAACTAGTTTGTCGAACATGTTCTTGAAAAATGCCCCTGAGTTGTGGTCCACAATCCTTTTACACTTTTTAATTTATTTTAAAAGAAATTGTGTTTCAAAGCACCCACAGGGCAAAGGGGAGGGAACAAGGGAGCATAGGCGAAAGAATAAACAGAGGATCGGTGTAAAGGGGCGGTCCCACTAGGCCCTGTGAGCATTCAGACAGTGCAAGTGCAGTGAGAGAAGAGGGGCGGGGAAGAGGCGAAGTGATAGGAGTTCCGCAGAGGGAAGTGCCAGGGAGTCAGTTGTGAGCAACAGTAAGTGCCTGGCAGAGATTGCTAGGTGCAGAGTGAGCACCTGCTATTAGTAAGTGCAGGCCTGCGAAACACAAGCCAGTGGGTGCCAGAAGGAGTGCTGGGATAGTGTGGGTAGGCTGAGGTGATTGGGCAGAAGGCCTGGACCCAGAAGGACACATAGGTTCCCAGCCCACCAATCTCAGCGACTCTGAGGCATTTGCACGGGAGTGAGAGGGAGAAGGAGGAGGTGAAGAAGAAAGTCTCGAGAAGCTTCCGGAATTTGAGGAGGTCCACTGAAGACGGAGAAGAGGGGTGAGGCTGTTCCAGAGGAGGGAGCCAGCCGATGAGAAACATCTGCCACCACCTCGCTGCTTAGAAAAACACTTCACACACACAGAGTTGTAGCCGAAGGAGCGTGAGGGCCTGGAAGGACAGTATTTGGTGAGAACAAGTGGTAGCGGATTATCTCTGCAAGACAGCGCCAGAAACTTCGAAATCTTCAATTGTAGTTCCGATTTACAAACAAGGAGATGGCTCAAATCCATGTAACCTTAGACCAATTACATTACTTGATGTGGACAGCAAAATATTCACTGCAATACTCCAAGGAAATTGAATCCTGGGCAATAGGAACTGGCCACGTGATTAAATACCACTACGGCTTTTGGCAGAATATTTGTACTTCCCTAAACAGGCTGCTTATGATATGATATGGCATTTATAACGTGCCTACACACAAGTGTTTCAAGGTCCGACGAGGCAAGGGGGTGGAACAGAGGGAAAACGGAGACAACGATCTTACTAAGCCAGGTGACATTGAGATCGCGCAAGTGTATGGGGAGGAGGAAAGGATAAGTGAACAGGGAAGGGCGAGAGGACAGTGCAGTACATAGGATCAACAGTGTTAAATAAATAAAATAAATAAAATAATAATTAAGCAATATGCCCCGAGCGGTGGGGGCATTACCGACTCAGTTCTCGGGGCTCATAGTTAACGAAGAGTCAGTAATGCCCCCGCCACGAGGGGCATATAGCTATTAGTACCCCGGCCCGTAAGATCTGCGTAACCGGGGCACTAAAAGCATTTTTTTTGTCCCGAAACGCTGCAGTGTTTCGGACAGAAAAACAAAAAAGAAACGACCAAGAAAATGACCGCCGGGAAAGGGAAAACGGAGTCCGTTTTCCCTTTCCATGGCGTCCACTCCCGAAAAAAAAGAAGGCAAGTGGGTTGGGAGGCCAGAAGGGAGGGGGGGGGTAGGAAAAAAAAACGTACCTGGGTCCCTGGTCGGGGACGATGGCTGCCACCGCCCCCACAAGAGAAAAAGCAGGCTAAAGGTAAGTGGGATTGGTAGGGAGAGGACAAAAAATAATATATATGTATACCTGAGTCCCCAGCGGAGTACGAAGGCAGCTTCTCAGCCGTGGGGAGGCGTGGAGCGGGGATGGCCCTGCTTCGAGACTCCTCATTGGCTGAGGGGCTGGCATCCCCCCCGCCGGGAACAATGGCTGTGGAATCCCATCTGAGGGATTCCCGGCCGGGTAATGCCTCGGCGAGGGCCAATCAGAATGGTTCTTTCATTCTGATTGCACCCTCGCGGGGTACTAATAGGTAAAAGTGTGGCCAGCTAGTGGCAAGTGGAGCGGTAAGTGCAGACATCAAGTGTCAAGAGCTGGTGGGGACTGTAGGGATACAGCAACAGCTCCCAGTGCAGGGGTTGTCCAGGAGGCAGTGCAGGTGTGCAGCTGGCAGGCGAGGAGACCTGGGCCCAAGATCAAAGTGTAGCCAGGTGACCAGTGCAGTTTCATTCAGGAGTTTAGCAGGGGAGAGGAGAAGAGAAAGCAGAAACAAAGAGGAAGGTCTTGCGGTGCTTCCGGAACCGAAGATTGTTCTCCTCAAGTTTCAGGGGGGCAGGGAGGCTATTCCAGAGGGAGGCCCGAGCCGAAGAAAGAGATCTACCACCAACTCATTGCTTGGAGAAGCGAGTGACCCTGAGGGACTTGGATGCGGATGAGCAAAAAGCTCGAGAAGAAAGATATTTTGGAAGAGAGAGTTGAAGGTATTGAGGCCCCAGGCCCCAGAAGGCCTTGTGGACAATGCAGAGGGTTTTGAATTTAATCCTTGCAGTCACTGGGAGCCAGTGCAGAGATTTCAGTCCTGGAGCGATACGATCCATGGGCTTGAGGCCAAGGACAAGTCTCGCACTCCTGTTTTGGATGAGTTGCAGAGGGCGGAGAGTAGAGGCAGGCAGGTTTAGAAAGAGGCTGTTGCAGTAGTCCAGCTTACAGAGGACCAGGGCTCTGGAGACAGTGAGCTTCTGGGGGAAGGAGAGGAAAGGAAGAATACCTCTGAGGAGGTGCAGCTGGTAGTGTGACTTCTTAGAAACGTCAGATATGTGAGGAGAGAAGGAGAGTGTGGAGTCTAAGATGATTATATAAATCTATTAAAACAGAAAACCACTAAAACAAATCCCCTTTCCGTTTACATGGGTTTTGTGGACTTCACTTCCGCATGCGATACAGTCCATCGCAATCAACTGGGGAACACAATTGTCTGCTTGGGGCGTTCTTAGCCGTCTTTTAAGCATATTGGATCATCTGCTTGAAGAAACTAACATAAAAGTGAGACTGGAAAGTTAGTTCTTTCTGGTGGCACAACAGATAAGATTCCCCGTATCATGGACTTGGGTGGGGATGTGCTAGCACCCTGCCTATTTAATATTTATATGTCTGACGTGGGCAAGTCTCTAGAATAATTCACGTTTGCAGCTCCGTGACTAGGCGATCTTCTCCTCTTTTAGCTCGCGTACGCGGACAATGTTGTCCAAATGGACGACTCTCCAATCGTCTACAGAAGCATTTAAAGCATCTCTCTGTAGTGTGCCCCGCTCTTTAAGGTCCTCGGATTGTACACTTCGGGAAATATGTTTTCAATATTGCTTTTGAGGAAACGGATTGGTTGCGATTACGCTTATTTTCGGGGACAACTATCCCACTAACTTTGGCTGCATGTAGTTTCTTTAAGTATTTAAAGTTTATTAGCTAGGGAAAGAAAGGGGCTCCTCTACAATCTAGATATTATTTTACTTATGTACACATGTAATGCATTTACACTATATTGAATGTACTTAGTAGTCTTTTGTCATTGTTTCCCTCTTTTTAAAGGTTTATATAAACCAACAAAAAAACTTCCTTGAACCACCATGCAAAGCGCTGTCAGATAAAAAGCCAAGACTGTATAAAGATGCCCTCAGCAATCAGGTGAGTGCGGGTTACTCGTTTTGATTGGGAGGTTGACAATTAGGTGCCATATGGTCAGCACAAAGCTCGAGATAAGATTTGAAAAGTGAAAACATTTAGCTCCTTGTGAAGAATCAACTTCAGGGGCAACAGTGGTCCAGGGATGAAACCGGTTTCTAAACCATCAATCAGCCCCACACCTCCAGTACACACGAAGGGATCCAAACAGATTGGAAACACAAGCAAATTATAAACTTCCTTGTCCACTTTTGGTAACGTGGATGGAACAGCAGGCTTATCTACGAAAGGTTGTGGATCGTTGGTTAGTTGCAAGGCTGCAAAAATACAATTATTACCCAATGATAAAAGGGACTGTCCAGTCAAGGTTGTATACAAATATCTACTTTATTGTTATCATAACAGACAGTTCTAGCAACACTAAGAAATACAACCCACCGTGTAAAAGAATGCAGAGGACAGACAGTTTCAAAGAAGGAAAAGGGATGGACTCTGGATACTAACGGGGGGTGGTAGGTATAGTGAATAATCGCAACAATTCAAGGATACTTGGCTTCAGCACAAAGGGAGCAATGGGTCTTAAAATGTCTCTAAGGGCCTTCAAAGAAGGACCAACAGGACAGAACCAACATGTAACTTGTGCTTGTAGGTGTGCTTGGTGCTTGACTGGGTCGAGTCAGTTTCAGGATGCTTTGCAGCTTCTGTGACAGAGTTCAAGAGGGGAGACAGCTGTGGATATCAGGCGGCAAACAGTTCGGCGAGTCAGCCTGGACGGATGGCTGCAGGCTGACCTACAAGGTGGCTTGGGGTCAGGAATCATTGTTTCAGTGCTGGCCGGTTGTTCTGAAGCACTGGTCGAGATGTCTCGGATAGCTTTAAGCGACTGCGGCATAGCAACAGTCAGCATTTCAGTCGGTTGCAGATCGAGGGGCTTGAAAATGTCCTTTAAGGTGGATGTCGGTAGATGCTTGTTGATGCACTTCTAGCTTCTTCACGAGGCTTGTGTAGTCCTTTACGTGGATGTCCCAAAGCTGAGCGGTGTGTTGCAGGAAGCTTGTTGCAGAGCCTAGCAGGACCGGTTGAGTGCTGGCTGGGTACCGGATCTGGAGATGCTGCGGGGTCCTCTGGATTCGGTATCCCCCTCTGTTCCCTGGGAATGTTTAGGGGAGGGATCTTGCTTCCCTCTTGGAGGTCCTGGCCTTCCTTCACTGTCGGAAGATGTAAGGTAGACTGTACCTTCAGCCAGGGCCCAATGATGAGTTCTTGCTGGTCCTTGCAAAGTCTTCAGATGATCTGCCAAAAGAGTGGCTCAGTACTGTTGTTTCCTATTTTCTGTTGCAAGTGTTTTTACCCCGTATTTATTTGTTTCTCATTGATCTAGGTCTGTGCTTTTAGGGTGATGCCAATGTTATTTCTAGAATTCTTCTGAAAGTTGATGGCTCAATTGCAGCTGTAAATCAGCTCCGGGTGTACTACAAATCACGCCAAGTGTGCCTTCAGTCACTTGATCGTTAAGGATTGTATTAGCCCTTGAATCTATTCCTTGAATTTGTGTTAATTCAAGCTTTGGTAAAGCTGACATCTTTGGCTCTTTTACAGGCAGTATATAGATATTTGCCAGGTGCTGCCCTTATGTGCCCAGGCAGTAACATGTTTTAGTCAACAGAACTTTGATTTAAGGGAATTGTGGGCAGATACCTTAATGGGGCAAAAGGACGCCACAAGTACCAGCATTCAAAGTACACAGTGTTAGCACAAGGACAAAGTTTGCCCTATTTCTAAAAGCACTTGGACGTATTAGAAAACCATTGCCCATTAGAAGTGCATTTTGCCATGTTATAAGCATTAGGGCAAAAATTGCCCTAGTGCAAAAAAGATACTGTTTCACTGTCCTTTTGCACCAGGGCAAAGTGTACCCTAGTTCTAATACAGGATGGTATTAGCACTGGGGTAAATTTTGCCCTGGTGCAAATATGCATCCAAAATGAATATTTTTTGCACTGGGGCAATTTTTGCCTTGGTGCTTATGCCAGGCCAAAGTGCACTTGGCATGGTGCAATGGTTTTCTAATAAGTCCCAGTGTTTTAAGAAATAGGGCAAATATTGCCCTTGTGCTAATACCGTGCAAACCTCGCACTTGCACCAGTGCAAAACTTCTGTAAGCTGGCCCCAGGAGGGTCTCACAAATGACATTACTCTGTGAAGAGGAGCGCATAGAGGTGCAACGCCATCTTCACTGGCCATGTTATGCTAACCGCTCTGCCTTAATCATTTTTGGGACTCGCCCCGCCTGCTCCCTGCCTCCTAGTTCTGCACAATGAACAGCCCCTGTCTTCAGCATGTGCTGGAAATTAGGGCAGCGGGATTGATTGGCTCTGACGTAGGGCTGATTTGTCAAGAGCAAAGCTAAAACAATCGGGACAACCTGGCAGTCTGAAGACCTCACATTCACTCGTAATTAATCAGCAGCCAATTAGAGCAAGCCGACAGGCCTGTGCACGCCGCTCAGGGCAGAGTCAATCAATGACTGGTGTATGGTAGAGGTCTTCAAACTGGGGGCACACCCCCACCGACCTCCCGTAGAGGCACAGCCTTTTCCCTAGGAGGGGCTTAGGGGGAGAGGGCAGGATCCCAGCCTAAAATGAACACAACATTTTTTTTATATAAAACGGGAGCATATCCCATCCTAACATGGCCCCAGCCGCACATGCTCAGTGTGACGTGAGCCAGGCTGGGTCAGTGGGAGTGGCTGACCCAGGAAATAGACACCCTGAAAGCACCTTCTCTGTCCCTTTCCAGAGAGCATGCTTCCAGGGTGTTTGAATCCAGTCGCAGGAAATGGGATAGGGATATACGAGGGTCAGTGGGAGTGGCTGAACCAGGAAATAGACACCCTGGAAGCACACTCTCTGTCCCTTTCCACAGAGCACGCTTCCAGGGTGTTTGAATCCAGTCACAGTACCGAAATAGGATCAGGATTATACGAGGGTCAGTGGGAGTGGCTGAACCAGGAAATAGACACCCTGGAAGCACGCTCTCTGTCCCTTTCCAGAGAGCCCGCTTCCAGGGTGTTTGAATCCAGTCGCAGGAAATGGGATAGGGATATACGAGGGTCAGTGGGAGTGGCTGAACCAGGAAATAGACACCCTGGAAGCACGCTCTCTGTCCCTTTCCAGAGAGCACGATTCCAGGGTGTTTGAATCCAGTCGTAGGAACGAAATGGGATAGGGATTATACGAGGTTCACTGGGAGTGGCTGACCCAGGAAATAGACGCCTTGGAAGCACACTCTCTGTCCCTTTCCAGAGAGCACGCTTCCAGGGTGTTTGAATCCAGTCACAGTACCGAAATGGGATCGGGATTATACGAGGGTCAGTGGGAGTGGCTGAACCAGGAAATAGACACCCTGGAAGCACGCTCTCTGTCCCTTTCCAGAGAGCACGCTTCCAGGGTGTTTGAATCCAGTCGCAGTAGCGAAATGGGAGCGGGATTATACAAGGGTCAGTGGGATTGGCTGACCCAGGAAATAGACACCCTGGAAGCACGCTCTTTGTCCCTTTCCAGAGAGCATGCTTCCAGGGTGTTTGAATCCAGTCGCAGTAACAAAAATGGGACCGGGATTATACGAGGGGTCCCTGGGGTTGTTTTTGGAGAGGGTGCCCTGGGACTATGTAGGGTGTGGGACAGGGGAGAACCCTGACTTGCTGAGAGTGAGGTGGGGGAGCCCAGGGACTCTGGTGGAAGCAGGGTGGGGGAGACATGGTATAGGGGTGGGAGCAGGGTGGGGAGAGCACAAGGACTGTGGTGGGATGGGAAAAGCCCAGCGACCGGGCTAAAAGTGGAAGTAGGGAGCACAGAGACAGTGATGGGGGCAGGAATCAGCAACGTTGATAGCCAATTGGACTTACTGGCCATTTGGCATTTTTGGGCGGTCTGGCCTGCCCACATTTTGCTGAGGGTGGGCCTGGGCCAAAAATGTTTGAAGACCACTAGTGTACTGAGAGCCTGAACGGAAGCCCTTGCAAGCACGTCCATCTTGCATGGACAGAGGAGGTTAGTAGGGTATCATCCCCTGCCCGCGAAATCAAGCAAGCAATGCCACAGATGAAACGCTACAAATTGTGGGTTTTAGCAGCATTAATCAAGAAACAGCAAGTTTAACATGGCTTTCTTGCTGCCGATTGGTCCCAAGCCCAGTCAGTCAGACGGAAAACAGTCCATTGCACAAAGAGTGACCCCCTCCCAAATCTTGACTTTTGAAAAACTGAGTAGTGTCGGGGGAGGGGTGGGAGGAGGGGCGGCTGAGGGACAGGCATGGTAAATTATGCATTTGTCTTTTGTTATTTAAAGCTACCAGCAGGGGTCAGACTTGTTGGGTGTCCTGACCCACATTTGGACTATTATGCTGCAACATTTGGTGCTGTGGGCTTAGAAAATCCAAGATGGCCGAAAAAGCCCACATTGCGCCAGAATCCAGGAAAACCACGCAGTTTTGGCACACACCAAAATGTTCCCCTGACCTGCCACCCACCAGTGCGAGTGTGATGGGCCAGGAGTGCCATGAGTGAAATGTGTGTCAAAGGAAAAACAGCAGTGCCGGTTGGCTCAAAAAGCGCTTTGAAATCACCTTTGTTTCTCTGAAATGCAAGCTAAAAATGCCTATTTTAAACATTGCAAGATATTCAAAAATCTCAATGAACACCAGCAGACATTTGGCAGAAGGTAGACTTGTGTGCATACAAAATCTGGAAAGAGAAAGAGCCTAAAATAATGTTCATAATGAAACTGGCTGAGCTGTGGATGTCAGCAGCCTAAGTTAAATTGGACTGAAAGACACTAAAATCTAAATGTTTAAAATAAATGAGTGACCTACTGTTGAGCGTCACATAGTTTCCAACTGTTAAATGTCATAGTTTTGAACTTAGAATCAGCGTTCTAGCTGCATGTGTAAAAATTGTAAGTTTGATTTGGATGAAGAAAAACTGGGAACAAAAGTGACATTTAGCTGAAGCCTGGCTTAAAGAGATTGAATTCTGCCTGACAACTACCCCCGACGGGAGTTGAAACTTGCTCAACAAATGTTCCCAGGCCTGGCCTGCATTCTCCTGCCCTCACCAAAGGGAGATGACACCTCTCTGATTGGATTAGGGGAGGAGCAGCTGGGGACTGCAGGAAACTGAACAATGAGCCTTCCTTGGCTCAGGAAAATGTTAAATTAGGGGGGGGTTGTAAATGGCTTCCTCTTGAGAGAAACTGGAAGCAGCAGTGCCTTTGTGAGCAACTTGAGTTGGAGGAAGTGGACAAACCAGAAATTCCACCATGTGCTTTGGGAAACCACACCCCTCTGGGCCAGAGCATAATTTGAAAAAAAAAGATAGATAATTCATAGTACGGACTTCTCAAAATTATATAATTAATATCATTATTTTTGTGATTTTTCTGTGCACATTTTAAGAGGTGTTAGGACCCTGTGATATGTTCTTGGGGATAGTAGCGGAAAATATGTTGTTACTCCAAATGTATGTATGTTAAAAATCTGACACCTTATCATCTGATACCCATATTCCTTGTGCACATTTGTGTAAAATCTGGAAAAGTTTAGAAGTCGTTATCTGGATGAAAAGGGCAGAATTCTGTCATAAGTGGACACGACATCTTACAAAGACAGGGATCGGATGGTTTGGTGCTACAGAAAATATGTTAACTGGACATATAATATTAGAAAAATTGTATGTAGATAAATATGTATTTGGATCAAGAATAGATTTGTGTGCAAATTGACCAGGGGTGGATCCTCTGACCCATAAACTACCTCATCACGATGACACTCCATTTCCTTCCCCCAATCAAGGGAGAGAGGAGAGCTTGGCCAATGATAAGTTGTGAGGGGCAGGGTTAGTTATGCCCACACATGCACCCATTTTCTAAAGACATAAAAAGAGCCACTGGAAGCCAGACAGGGACATTCATTTTCCAACCTTCAACTGAATTCCTGCGCAGCACGCTGACGGAGAACTCCAGAATCCAGAACTCCAGAGATCCAGACTAACTCCAGAACAAAAACTCCAAAGAGCTGAACTCCTCAGCAGGCCTCAAAATCTTTTGCAAACTATTCAACCGCCGAGCTGTGCGGTTTGCTGCTTGCTAAGAGTCCTGTGTATCCAGAACAGAACCAGTACCCAGAAAGCAGTGCGGTATCCACAATCCACTTGATCCAGACCAGCAGAACCGAGACCCAGACCAGACCGCTGTGAACAGAACCGGTGCCTGATTGACCCGCCGAGCAGAGAGAACCTGCAGCTAAACCTGTTGACCAGATCCGTGACGAGGCCATTCCTTTCAAATTTATAGTGTGAATACCCAGCTTGAACTGTGCAAAACCAATCTCTTAGTTTAAAATAATCTAATTCAAACTATTTTAACCTATTAGAACTGCATCATAAGGAATTGTGTGTCTATTCTGTGAGTTCACAGCTGCGAAACTGTCATCTGTCATTCTGAAACTGTAATTTCATTTCGGAAAATCTACCTTCACAAAATCGTCCGTATCTCTTGAACCGTTTGTGCTAGGAGCGAGCTTTAACTTTCATTTTACAGCTAGGATTCTAGGCTTCCCAGTGAAACTTTCTATTCATTATACTTTTTCCGTAATCGCGCTCGACGCACTCGGAAAAAGTGCCGCGATTTCGTATTGGCTCAAATTTCTTCACTTGTCAAAGTAGCAGCTTCTTGCTTTCCTTTGCTGAAATTCGTTTGCAACCTGATAATCATTCATAGAGCATTGCTAAAGAGATCCTGAACTAATTTAAAGTAGCTATCACCCACCCTGAATCTCTTATAGGGAATTAAAATCATTTTTAGCATATTTTTCCCATCTTTGCATACCACATTTAAAGTACTTTTGCCTGTGTTTAAAATCATCCCTGTTTCTCTAAGCTTGCTGGGGGGAACGGGAACTGAATTGTATGTTGATTGTATCCCTGAAAACTGTGTGCTTTACTTCCATCTCCTTATATTGCATAAAGGGGGGAGTGAATTGCCACAAGGGGAAAAGTGAACATATTAGCTGTTGTTGAACCCATATCAGTTTATTCCTGCGCTGCATTCTTTTCCATCACTGCATTCCTTGAAACCATAAAAGTATTCTCAGCTACCTTATCCTCTATACTGCTCCTAAGTAATTAAACCAGTGTGCTAGTATAACATCATCCATTGTTGATCACTGTCATATGTCTAAGCGTCATATCAAATATTAATTTATTATAAAAGTGTGATATATATTTATTGTTTAATTTTTCAAATAAACCTCCTTAATTTGCAAAACAAACCTACTTCTTGGCTCAGTGGGGTCAGGGGGATTCTAAGAGAGGGGCATTATACAAGGGTTCATCATCCAGATTATAACTTGTCATAAAAATATATAAATAAGGGCTTCCCTTGAGCAATCCCAGACAAGGCACTGACTTAGTGGGAATGCTTGATTGGAGTCATTATCAGACTGGGGCATAAAAATGGCCCGGGCACCAATCAAAAAGTGGCCTACAGTTGAAAATGGCAATTCATTCCTTTTGTGACAGACTGTGATAGTAGTATCCAAGCAGGAGGTGTTTGATACAATGTGTTGCAAATTGTGTATTTTAAAGAATATTCATTCAGTAACACAGGTCAAAACTAGTAGCCACTTGGTGAAGTAACTTATCAAACGTGCCCAGATGGTCCAATAAAGTTGCCCACTTTGGTTTGGGCCGTGGTCTGTTGCCCGATAGGCCAGTCCGATCCTGGCTGCCTGCTGCACAGTGCAATACAGGCCTCGTTACGAGTTTGGATGTATATCGGCAGGGAATCGTATACTGTTAATGCCACTTGGGCCCATGGCATCACCAGGGGATTTGGAGGGATGGTATGGTGGTGTAAATCCCCATTTTTGGATGCCATAGGACTCTATTTGGATTTTCAGTGGATTTACCACAAGCGGTAATACCACACGATAAATCCTGAAGCATTTTGCCCAAGGTCTTTCGTCCGCTTTACCGCAAAACTTGGAATTCAGAGAAGCTGTATTTCCGCCCCTGCCAGAAAAGTATCAGTACCAGAATGACTGGCGCTTTTTTACCACACTGCAGAATTCATAATGATATGATAGGTTATGTATAACATAAGTGCATCCCATAGTACGGAAACTGCCATGCTGGACCTGCAGAACCAGATGCTCAGCTTAATGGATAAAAGCAAGTTGGGAGTACTTATGCTTTTGGATCTAAGTGCCGCATTCGATCTGGTGGATCATCGCCTTCTTATCAAGGCGCTTAGAGAGAATGTGGGTTGCTCGGAAGGAGCCATTGATTGGCTCTTGTCTTTCCTCTCGGATCGCCAAGCAAGAGTACATTGGGGCAGTAGTTTTTCCCATCCGTATGACATCTTATTCGGAGTCCCACAAGGGGCCAGTCTGTCCCCCATGTTGTTTAACATATACATGCGCACATTGTGCAGTCTACTGGTGAATGCGGGGGTGTCGTTTACTAATTACGCAGACGACACCCAACTCATTCTGGAACTGGGTGGCAGCCACTATGATTCAGACAGTGAAATAATAGCCAGGGTTTATAAGATAATCGACGATTGGATGCAGACAAACTGGATGTGTCTGAACGACTCTAAAACCGAGCTGATGCTGTTTGGATCAAGTCATCAGCTAGCGAACTTGGGGGCTGAGTATAAATCGTTTAAAATCAAGAATGCCACTATCCAGGTGGTCCAGAAAGTGAAGACCCTGGGAATAATGGTCAACTCACAGGTGGATTCTCATGCCCAGACTAGCTACCTACAAAAAAATACGGCATATTACTTAAGGCTCATGAAAGCCATTAGGCCGTTTCTTAATGAGGGTAATATGGCCACCGTAGTCAGGGCCATTATACTATCAAGGCTTGACTATGGCAATGCCCTGTTATTAGGGGCCTCCTCTAAGGATGTTTCTAGTTGTCAGGTGCTTCAGAACAACGCGGTTAGGCTGGTAAAAAATCTGAAGAAAAGAGATCATGTTACTGCAGAGAGAATAGCCTTGCATTGGCTCAGAGTGGAGGAGCGTATTAAATTCAAAGCTCTCTGCCTGGTGCATAAATGCCTGTACGGCTCTGCTCCTGAGTATTTGAAAAAGGGCTTAGTGCTTCATACCCCCAGTAGGAATCTTCGTTCAAAGGGTAAATGTCTGTTGATCGTCCCCAAGTTTAAATTGAAATCTGGGCTGGGCAGTTCCTTTTTGGTGCAGGCCCCCAGCTTGTGGAACAGTGTTCCAGAAACACTCAGAACCGTTACCAACCTTACTGTTTTTAGGAAAGGGTTGAAGACTCATCTTTTCAGATGATGAACTGGGATACGGGGGATTATGACCACCTCATGGCTTAGCGCAGACGTTCCTATTGTATTGTTTTGTTTTTCGTTGTTTGCCTAAGCGCCCTGATGCCCACGGGCTATCGGCGCTATACAAAAAATAAATACATACATACATATAACACACTTAATACCTAGAGGTTTCTAAGTGCGGACCCGGGATTCGAACCTGTGTTGCTTTGTGTTGTTTGTTTCCAAGGCAAGCATGTTGCTACTGGGCTATCCTCCCTGGACTTTAAGTCTTTAAACCAGCCTACATTGGCCCAGTAACTGGTGCACAAGACCCTGTCCGGTTGGGCCTTAAGTTCCAGTCCGTACCTGAGCTCCTGTACTGAGAGTCCCCTTTATCCGTCCCAGCTTTTTGGCCCACAGCATGCTGCATACAGAAACTTCAAGACCCGCCACATGCCTATCTGTTTAAGGGGTTTAAAAAGCATACATGCCAGCATGCCTCATTCCATTCGGGAGATGGTTGTCTAGTCCTTTTTTGATTATTCGCATTCTGGGACTTGTAGTCTTGAATTTATGATGGGGCAGTTCTGGACTACAAGTTCTAGCATGCAAAGAAAAACCATGGCTGGACTGCCATCTCCTCAATAGACTGGGACACGTTGGCATCTATGGTAAAGTGTTGCAAGGTGCACTTATTGACACTTTGCAGGGCTGGCCAAATACCCCGATCAGGTGTGCTGACCAGGTGTGCGACTATCTGGTATTTTTCAATCCCTGCTCACGGGTTTACAGTTTAAATAGCTCTGTTTTCTGGTGCTTTTTGCATCATAGGTACTCTGCCACTCCTCAGAGGCTTGAGTTTAAAGAAACCTCCAAAGTTTCCTCATGACATGCGTTAAAGTCCTCAGTTAGATTGAGTACTAGATTTAAAACGGAAAAGACAAAACCACAATTACCAGAATTAAAAGTACAAAAATAGGATTGGGTGGCCTTCTCAGGGGTGGCAAGGGGAAATTGAGAGCTTTGGATTAACACGTTCCAGTGTTAGGGCCTGGTTTTACACTTCTGTTTTTGTTACTTTAAAGTTTAAAGTGCGCTGTTAATTCAGGTTTGATGTGGGTGGCTGGTGCTTCATGTCTGCATATCTGCTCCAATGGGAGTGATGTTTTTTTCTTTGCATTCTGGGACGTGTAGTCTTACAAGTCTAAGAATACAAAGGAAAAATCAGCCCCATTTCCTGAAGGTGAGGGGTCATGCAGGGTGCTAATTCACCAACCTTAAGTGCCAAGTACGAGCATGCTCGTCCGTTTTTTATAGACTTGCATATTATCCAACAACAGGACGATTCCTTAATATTTTGTTAACAGGGATTTAACATGTCACAATACTATTTATTTATTTATTTTTTGCATTTTTAAAACACTCACACAGCCAACGTGCATGAGGCGCTGTTACAGGAATAGTTTTTTTATTTTGTTAGTTGTAAAAAAGCGTAATTCTTTTTTTGTCTTAGTTGCGTATTTGTAATGCCATTAAACGTTTCCGCTGAGCTATCCTCCTGGGACATCCTACTACACAAATCACAAGCTACCCCCTCCTCCAGTTTTACAAATGCAACTTGTGAATGCATCTAGAGTCTAAACATTTCAAATACAGCATGCGTGACTCCAATTTTTTATGAAAGTATAAATGTATTCATTTTGCGAGACATTCACGTCTCATCCTGCTTTAACTCATCTAATAAAAAACAGTTCACAAAACATACATACAACAATAGTGAAAGTGCAATAGTGCTAATGAGGGTTAGTTAAAGTGCCTCACTTGTATAATACAGTACTTTTTCAACAATTCTTTTTCAGATGTTGACACTTCGGATTGGGAGTGTGGTAGTGTTCTCAGAGCTATTCTGGTGCTGTTTTTCAATTCAGATTAAAGTGGCTATGAACCTACTAGGTTCATATACTTAAATACACAGATTTAAAGAAGCTCCCTGTTTTTGAACATTTCAGAAAACAAACATGACCCACAGTTTAATATCCCGTTTTCTGTTTCATTAAAAGAAGGATGTGCTTTAAAAAAAGATATGTCGACACACAGCATTTTGGCCTTTCCCAAAGATCCGCTCATCCCTTGAAATCTCGAATCATTGTGCTGGTAGGCCTTCTTCAGGGCAGAGATTCGTTATTTGAACACAAAGATCCAATCTCATCACTAACCCATCCACATGATATTAATTCCATAAGAATACATAATATAGTAAAATAAGTTGGAGCACCCTTTTCTGCCTGCTTAGTCTGACAACATTTGTATCTGCAAGTTTGTCAATGACCACTTTTTGCCGCCATTCAGGGGAGCACTATTTATTTCCTAATGCTGCATCTAATTTGGGGTGCGGTCTGCAATGGTCATATTAAAAACCCTTTTTAACCTTTTGAAGTTACATTCTTCTTGAATTCAACTATTAGTTTAACATGTGTAACCACTAACCCTTTGTCCTTCTTAACACACCAGGGTGACGAGATTTCTATCTTCAGGTTTTTAAAATGCCTGTGTCTCCTGGCATGTTACAGGCCACCCTAACTGAGAAAAGTCAAATATAGGTCAAGTTTTGCCTTTTCCCCATTGTTTCATTACACAATCATTGGGCGACTGCGGAAATTGTATGTTCAAGTATGAAACATGTTTAAACTCGATGAATAAAAGCAGAGCAAGTGAACACACTTTTCAAGTGTGTAACAGGTGGCAACAAGTATGGCAATACACTTAACATGTGACTGAAACCTGGCATTGCACAGTGAGCACTTTTGGTTTTTAGGTGAGAGAGGCACCTCATCATCTTTGAAGATGGAAATTGTTTTCATCATGCATCTAAGGTCAGTGGAACACGTCATTGATTGTCTAATGAAACCAGGGGGACATACCAATTCTGCTTTCTCTCTAGCCAGTCAAACTCTAGCCCTGAACTATTATGGGACATGGAGTGCAGACAGGCTTAAATTGGGCACAACCTCCTCTAATGTGGTATAAAGGCTGCGCTTTTCTGTTCTGCGTCTGTGGAGCCTTATTGAGGGGCATAGGTCAGGTGACATTCGTCAGCTTCGCGTGATGGCCAATCAACATTGCTGTTTGCATCCACTGTCAGGAAGCGGCAGCCATCTTAAGCCAGGAAACTTTCAGGCAAGAAAAGAACTGAAATTAAAGAAGGTACTGGGAGTCCAGGCACACTTCACAACTAGAAGGTCTACAAGGAAATAAAGCAAATGAAAGATTAAGGGGCAGGGTATCCTGGCACCAAGCCCGCTTGCAAGGAAATAAATATACCCATAAATTAAAAAGCAAAAATAATATCAGGACTTACACAATGTTTAAATATATGTTGTGCCACACTAGTTGTATTAGAGGAAAACCTCTTTTAACCTGGAACAGGGTTTCCCTGGGGTTTCACTGTCTCAATGACTCTTGGCACTTTGAACTTCAAGACCGAGTGTACAATACTTTCCTTGGTACTCACTGGCAGAATGGGCGTCTGTCTGAGTTCAGCAGCGCATTAAAAACATGGCTGTAAAGCCACTCTGACAGAAATACCGCCACATTACCACTTATTTCCTACAGCAGCACATTCTTTGGTGATGTTGTGGAAGAGGTACTGCCAGCATGTAGCAGGAGGGTTTTACTTCACTAGACCACCAAAAAATGGAGGAATATCACCAGCGGAAATTCCAATTGATTCCAAGTGACTCGAAAAATAGGGATTAACTTTACTGTTACCCCTTTTGTAATCTGCTGGTAAATAGGCCAACCTGAGTGGCGGTAACAGCAAAAGAGTTTGATAGTATTTCTCTTGGTATTATGAGTTTGGCGGTATTTGCTTTGGAGATACTGACAAAGTCACAATTAGGTGCAACATCTCTGGGGCTTAGGTTTAGAAGCTCCGGTAAACAGTGCTTCTCTTTCTACTCTCTTGGTCATTTTCTCTTGGAACCTTAAGACTTTAGGTCCCCGTGCACAATGCTTCTCTTCATAGTCACTCGCTCAATGTCTCTAGGGTTCTTGGGACCCTAAGATTTCAAGTCCCTGTCACAATGCTTCTCTTGATAGTCACTCTCTCAAAGTCTCATGGGATCTTGGGACATTAAGATTTCATATCCCAGTGCACAGTGCGTCTCTTGATGGTCACTCTCCTAATGTCTCATGGGATCTTGGGACCTTAGGATTTCAAGTCCCTGTGCACAAATCTCTCTTGATAATCACTCTATAAATGTCTCTTCGGATCTTAGGAGCTTAACATTTAAAATCTCAATGCACAATGGTACACTTCATAGTCACTCGCTCAATGTCTCAAGGGTTCTTGTGACCTTAAGATTTCAAGTCCCTGTGCACAATGCTTCTCTTGACAATCACTCTCTCAATGTCTCTTGGGATTTTAGGAGCTTTGATGAATCTAGTGGAGTCATCACTTATTGCTCGACGGTAAACTCCTCCCATGTGGCCGGTGGATGGCAACCGCTACTTGATCCTGACCCTGGGGGCGGCTATATGAGGAAGGATCCTTTGGGAGGAGACAGACTCTGTGAAGATGTTGTGACTCCATTGAATGAGACATAGCATCCCCCATTATTCCTTGAAAATTACATCCCCATGTCTCAAACTCTAATTGCCTATTGTCATGTAACCCCTCCCTTACCTATGAAGATCATGGAAAACCCTTTTACCAAAACTACTGACCACCCTCCCAACCATTTTCTAATTTGCCAATGTGATGAAATCACATCTTTTATTTCCACGTGTCAATCAGTTCGAAGCAACTTGCCATCAAAACCTTTTGAAAATGCTTATCCGAATTCCATAAGCCAATCATTCACAATGGACTTCTGTTTCCAGAATTCACAAAATACTGGTATCAAGAAGAGGAAGAATCGAACAATGTGGAGCAAAGGAGAGAGTAAACGTAGCGAGCACTGTAGTGTTTGCTGGCGCTCACTTGTGGCTGGGAAATTTAAGCAGCACAAACAGGGAGTGGAAGGCATCTGCTGTGGTGACTGGCGTGAGAGTGCATCACCTCTCCATGAGAAGCAGGGAGTCGAGAATCCAGTACCAGCGTGGTGTGGAGTCAAGCGGCTCACCACCGGAGGAAGAAGGAACTGATGGGCCCAGGGTCACTGTGGGAATGCCAGGAGCCAAAGAAACACTCCTGGGCATTCGCAGGTGCAGGGGAACAGAATTTCACTTACCGGCGCCGAGAAGACAGCAGGCATGTCGAGAGGAAACCGCTAAGGACAAGTGAGTAAAGGAAAGAACACCATGAAAGGGAAACAGACGGGAATCCTTACCTCGCACAATGTGAGAGAATATACTAACACTTAGAGAAACCAGTGAGCCCCCCCGAAAAGTAACGAGGAAACTGGGGCACATCGGCGAACATACTGAGTGTGAACAATTGAAAGTTACTTTAATGGGAAAGAGAAAAGAGATGGATATGTTAAGAGAAGGGTATTTGGGTTACAAATAAACTAATTTCTGATGTGTATATGCTAAGAAAGCAAAAAGAAGATAATATATCACAAAGATGCAATTGTGAAATACTCAATTTGGCATTTTCGCTATGTGTTTTTGTTGTTTTTTGTGTTTTTTTGATTCGAAGAAACACAGAAAGTGTTTTTGATTCGAAGAAACATAGAAAGTGGTCACATCCATATCTCCTCTGAGTCTTCTATAGGAACAGCACTACTGGTACATTCATGGATGCACACATTAGTTAACTTGTGTAATACCCACCGGTGTGGATGAAAATGTTTTCTAATATGTCTTCATTATATCCCCCATGACACTTTTTAGTCCTTTTCCAAACACTGGGACCCGTCAATTTAAAACGTTGCCCCACAGTGCTATGCTTGACATCTGGTTTAGGTTTGCCTACCGATACAATGCTGCAGCCATGGTTTAGCATAGTTTTGACACGGTCACCATGGCAACCATTTTTTATTTTCTATTTTTAATCTTCCTAGTTTGCTCACACCACAATTCCATGATCGACCCAGTGACCATCCATAATTGTTTAGTAATCAAATTTGAGCTCCGCTGGGCTCCGGGGGCCTCTTGTTGTAACTGCTACGAATTGGAGTGACGTTTCCAACATGGCCGCCCATATAAACACTCAAGCTCCTTGACAACGGCTTCAGCAACGCCACACCGTTTGGATCACGAGTGACTCCGCGCTTTCTGCACAACTTTGCAGCTCCTCGCGCATCAGACGCGGCTGACACACACTGCCCGAGCCCACCATCTATAGGTATTGAACGCTCGCGGATCGCTCTGTGCGCTGGGCGTAAAAGCATAACCTTAGCAGCTAACAACATTACCCTTTTTCCAGGATATTCTCCCAAGCGAGTTACAACCTAGAGTTCTGCGTTGCAGCACCCGTTTTGAGGTAAGCTGTCAAACTCGCCAGAATTGTTTTGTATTTATACATTTTGCCGCCCTAGGGCTGGCCCGGAATGAGTAAATAGTTACAATTTTCCCTTGCTCCTTTTTTCAGATAATTAGGAACTCACTTTTGGGACCCCTACTTGAGACGGCCTCCCACACGAGTGCCTGTGGTGAATCTCCTCGATAGGTAAGCTGTGTTTCTCCATGATACCTGTCCCATGGCACAGTTCGTTATCTACTAATTAGATAATTTTTCTCTTAGTACTCCCCTAAATATTCTCCTTTTTTCCTTATCCACAGCACTCCATGAACTACTCTCATACAGTCCCCCGCCCTGATGAAGGCCGTGTTAGATATGAGGCTCATTTAGCCCACATAGACGGCTGAAACACCGGGTGTAAACGCACCTTTTTAAAAAAAAAAATGACAGTGAATTGTTACTATTCTCGGAATGAACTTTGTCATTTTTGTTGTCACTGTCTTTGTAAAATGTTCAATAGTTTCTATGTATGGCACTGTCCATCAAGCCATGGCAGTGAAGGCTTTATTTTCTGCTCCCGTACACAAGAAAATGGATTGATCATTGTTGATGCTTTTTGTTCTTGTGCATGATATCCTGTATGATTATGAGAAATGATGTGTCATTTTGAGTAGTGTATTTTGTATAATTATATATAAAAACAACAAGCAATTACCCTGTCTGGGTACTACATACTGAGCGTTGTGGATATTTTTTGGTCTATGACCATAGGAAAAAGCAGCAGTACCAAAGGGAATTCCTCTCGACCTATTCAATTGTATCTTTGTTCCACGAATACTCAATACAGACACCTTTGGAAGCAGGTGATAAACCCAAATGAAGAGAAGTCCTGGCAGGAGAGTAAACCAGGCAACCTCAAGTGTGTGAAACTGTCATGCCTGCGCCATGGGCGCATACATTGGCGATCAAAATGGACTAATTGGTATTCATTTATCTGCGGAAAACTCTTGGATCAACCGATATTCACTTCTTGGACTTTATTTCCCATTTGCGAAACTACACTTACCACAATGTACTTGACTATAACCATCTATTCCTGGCCCTTCCTATTCGTCATCTTCGGAACTACAATCCCCAGAAGCCTTAGGGATTTTCTCTGCTTCCACCAGCTCAGGAACAGAGAGGGAGGTGGCCCATTGTTTGCAGGTGTGCTTAGTCAGGTGCGACCAATTAGCCTGCCTCTGGGCTGGGCAGTATAAAAGCTGCTGCCTGCAGGGGTTCAGTCTCTTGCATTAAGAGTCCTTCCAGCACCTTTTTGCTTTGAGCTTCGTATCTTTGTATGCGGTTCCTCTGCATAGCAGCCGATCACGCTCCGCTGCTACCTTCCGCCATTGCCTTCCAGGATCCAGCCTTGCAGCCGATCACGCTCCGCTGCTACCTTCCGCCATTGCCTTCCAGGATCCAGCCTTGCAGCCGATCACGCTCTGCTGCTACCTTCCGTCCTTGCCTTCCAGGCTCCAGCCAAGCAGCAGATCACGCTCAGCTGATACCTTCCGCCATTGCCTTCCAGGCTCCAGCCAAGCAGCCGATCACGCTCCGCTGCTACCTTCCGTCCTTGCCTTCCAGACTCCAGCCAAGCAGCCGATCACGCTCCGCTGCTACCTTCCGCCATAGCCTTCCAGGCTCCTGCCTTGAAGCCGATAACACTCTGCTGCTACCTTCCGCCATTACCTCTCAGGCTCCTGCCTTACAGCAGATCACGCTCCATTGTCTTCAACCTACAGTCTTCGTCCGCTGGGCTTCCAGTCCAGCAGCCTTCCAAAGTCCTCCTGCAGCCTTCTACAGTTAGCGGCCCTACTCCTCTGGGCTCACTCCTTGCTGCCCGGCCCTTCTGGGCTCCTTGCCGTGCAGCTTGCTTCACTCCGCTACCATAAACCCTTTTCCTTGGGGCTTCCTTCCTTACAGCCCTGCTCCTTTTGGGCTTGCCCATTGATTCCCTGCTTTTTCTGAGCTTTCTACCTTGTACCCTATCGTCCTCTGCTATCCACATCAATTTACCTTCATTATTTACTTTCAGTTATTACAGCTCCCCTGTTTCCTGACTGCTGCTCCCTTGCTTTCTTCCTTGTTTTCAACCCTCAGTTATTTCTCCCTATCTAATCCTGTTATGCGGCTTTCCCTTCATTTCCTTCTGCTAGTTTGCTATTCGACTGATGTTTTCCCTGGATTTATCTGTTAGTGTCTTCTCTTGTACTGTTTGTAGACCCCTTGTACAGAGCTTGTCTGTTGGTTTCCGTCAGACAACCTCTGCCCCTTCCCTTGTCTAGTTTCTACGTTACAGACACCCAAAGCTGTTGTTCCAAGCCATGAGCAAACAGCATGGGCCTCTGTTATAGCAAACTGTGTAGAAGGTTATAGTTTTCCTAAGGTTCGTGGAATACTCTTTCCCTATATTGCATACACCCCTAGAGGGAATCTATCCTGTACCTTATCCCTTACTACACTTGCCTACTCTTCGCTCTCCTTTCTTTCAGCTGTGTGTGAACTATTCTGTCCACTTTACTTTGGCACAACCACCCATATCCTTCCTGGGTGTCCTGTGCCACTCTTAATAGAGTGCCATCCTTGACAGAAACAGAAGTCCTGGCAGGAGAACACCAGACAACCTCAACAACCTCAAGTGTGCAAAATAGAAGTCCTGACAGGCGAGTGCACCAGGCCGGCTCAAGACGAGTGAACCTAAAGTGTGTGTAACAGACGTCCTGGCATGAGAGTACACCAGACAGTGTCAAGAAGAGGGAAGCAGAAGTCCTGGCAGGAGAGTACAGTAGGCAATTTCAAGTGTATAAAACAGAAGTCCTGGTAGGGGAATACATCAGTGAATTGAAAAGGAGTGTGTTAAACCACACTTGGACTTGGTCAAGAAAGGTCCAAATAATTGGTTGTGAAAGGAACTGTGAAGTTAAATGAGTTTTGTATGCAAGAGGAGCCCAAAGAACTGTTCTTGAAAGAAACCACAATTGTGAAGTTAAACAGTTGTTGTACAAGTGTTGTACTTGGTCAAGAGAGTTCCAAAGAACTGTGGTGACTAAACACTCAAGAAGTAAAAAGGAATTCAGAGGAATGGAGCCACCATATATATATATATATATAACCAAGAACTTTATCCTTGAAGAAACTTTTGTTAAGTAATTTATTCTTACTTTATGAACACTTTTTCCAAACAGCGCAAGGAAGAAGACATTTCCCTTTTTCTCCTTAGAGTTAATTTTGTAGTGTGTCGTCAGTCAGAATAGAATGTTGGACACCGGACAGTTTTGTTTTGACATCCTGGCACAGACAGAGCTTTAGTTTTTGTTTAGGGAGGGAAATTCCTCTAGAGCACGGTCGGAGAGGCCTTTTCCCAACCCCTTTTATTTTCAATAAAAGCTTTTAACCAAAAACATAGCAAACCTGTGTTTTTCTCTCATTTCTGACTTCTCACATAGTGTAACATTTGAACTCCCAGTGCAAAATGGTTCACTTAATAGTTCACTCACTCAATGTCTCTGCAGATCTTGCGATCTTAGCCTTCAGGTCCAGGTGCAAAGTGCTTCTCTTGTTGCTCAATGTTACATTTTCTATTGGAACCTTGGATTTTAAGTCCCATTGTACACTTTTTCATTCGGTTAAGTTGGTTTTGTCTCTGTGAACCTTGTATATCAAGTTCCAGGAGGACACATTTAACATATTCTACTGTCTCTGCATTGACTTTAGGTACCTTGGAAATGATGACCCAGCATGCACCACTTCTCGATACCCTTTGTTTCTCATATCTGGCTTTCAAACGGAGGCTTAGCACTAGTCTGCCCCATTCTTTTGAGTACAGGGTGTGTTAGGCAGAATTATATGCAGTACCCTTTGGGAACACCACACACAATTAAGACTACAAGTGACAGTACAAATTCACCTTTGGTACAAGCCCGTACTAGACAGTTAAAGTGGTAGCAGTAGCGGAGCAGCCAGACTTATCTCAAGAGTAAGTGAGCAGTATCAAATAGTTACACAAAGGACAGCAATTACTATGATTCAGGCTAACACTGACTCAAGGTTTTCAAGTAAAAGAATATACATTTATTTCACTCTTCAGTTGTATAACATTACACCATTATAAGCAGTTAAAAAATTACACTCTCAATACACCACACCACTTCCCTTAAATTCCAGACAAGGTAAGCTCACAAAATGAAGTGGGAGCAAAATGGCACTCCAGCAATTTAAAAGGGAGGGAAAGACAAGGTTAATAGGAATTGAACCACACCAACAGGTAAGTGCTCAGGGCCCTGACTTATAGAACAAGAGGAACTACAGAGATAGAATCAGGTAGAAAAGGCTTATGGCCAAAGTCAATAGGATAGGACAAAAGTCTTTTGCTAAAGATCACACGGTTCAGGGAAGTTTGCGGTAAAGTTCGTGCCACAGATTTCGGAAGAGGTTGGGTGGTAGGAAAGTTAGTTCAAAAAGAAGAGAGGGACAAGCCCTCGGGTTGGAGAAAGATTTCACACACTTTCCCTGCGGCTGAACTAAACCAGCAACCGGGTTTGCACAATACCTTAAAAAGGAGGGGAAGCTGTAGCTGAGGCAGACGTTCCTGGTAGTTCCTGCAGGCTCACGGTTCCTGAAGCGGCTGTCGCACTGACATGAAGTAGGAAGACTGGAGGGTCCTGCACTACCCAGGGAAGAAACCAGCAGCAGAGCAAAGCAACGAATAAAAGGTGCGCTCCTTAAAACCCAAGCAGGGTCTGATCTTCCTGGCTATCTGGCCCACTGTAGCTCTGTACAGTGAATTCGACCAGAGGAGGGGTCCTGGCTTGCAGTTTGGGCGAACTGGTTGGTCCCACCAGCTCAAGGGAAGAGGTTTCCTGGAGGATCTTCTCTGTCGGCGGATTCTGACGATTCGGACCTGCAGCAGGGCTTCACCGGGTGGTTCAGTCATTGAAGGGGTTCTCTTCGGTCAGCTCCTCGTTGGTTCTTGCGTTCCAGTGGTGACTCTGCCTTTCCAGTCCCAGAGACCTGCTTTTTATGCAGTTTACCCCCATTCATACAGCCTGGCTGTCAATCACACAGCAGGGTGGCTGTCCTGGCAAGGCCAGTCCCCTTAGCCAATCAGACAAGAGTGCGACTTGGGTTACCAAGGGAACCTATGACAGGGGTCCGAAGACCCCTCCCTCACATCCTGCCTACCCAGACTTTCAGGCGGCTTAAGGAGGATTTTTGTGCAGAAGCCCGCGAAAAGACAGCGAACAAAGGAATCAACCCCGGTTTGGTGCGCAGAGAAGAACACGAGAAAGACCTTAACTAAAAGAAATGGCGACTAAACCCAGCCAAATGTCAAGCGGGTTATGTTCGAGGCTAAGGTAATAGCCTAAAACAATACCATGGTTATATAAGATAACCGCAGTAGAAATGTTAGGGTAGTTACCACTGCCACCAGCCGAGTCTTAATGTAAATGGAGCGAAACAGTGCTCCAAGAGACGCAGACAAAAAGGCATAGGAATTAACCCTTTCCAATACTCCATGTAAGATGGGGTGTACTGGGTCTGTAGTTTAAAGACACTACATAAAGTTAATGGCAACTTTACAGGTTTCTGGGAGACAGTAGTCAGTCCCAGAAAAATGAAGTCAGAGGGAAGTTTAAAAGACAACCCTGTGTCACTGCACTGAAGGTGCTGTGTAACACACACAAACATGATGCTCATGGAGTAGGTGAGGCTCCATAGCCCAAGATCACACAAATGGCAAAAACACACAGAGCAAAACACATGTAAGAGTGGGAATAAGGCTCACTCAACCCTTACTCACCCACACATTAGGAATCCAGCAAAGCAGCTGAGGGACTCATTAGGTAAGGGAAATTAGCCATTTATGAGAATTCTCGTTAACAGGGTGAGTGTTTAAGGAGTGATCAATCATGAGTTGAGGCAGACAGTTTTGAGAGAAGGTTTGGAGCATAAGGGAGGACGGTTATGGGTTAAAGATAATGGGTTGTAGTAAGGGGAGAAGACTTTGAGACTGGTTTGAAGCCATAAAGTTAAAGAGTTAGTAGATGGTTTAAAGGAATGGGCAAGGTATTGGGAGTTATGGATAAGGGGCTAAAGGTACAGGGTTTGTGGGAAGCACAGGGTGCTTGGTTCAACGTGCAGAGGTAAATACTCAAAGAAACATAAATAATTTTTTGTATAGCGTTCATACCCACCTTTGCAGGCAGTGAATGCCATTAATGGTCTGCCAGTGTGAGCCAAACTAGGCCCGAGCCAAGTAAAGGCGTTGTGTGGGCTGTAGGTCTTTAACGGCCACCAAGGCCTTGATTGAGGGTATGAATGCTATTAGATCCCCGGCTTTGTCCCTGGGGTGCTCTTAGTGTTTACTTAATTTTTTTTTTTAAAGGGACATCTGTTCCCTTTCATGACGTGGCATGCACATGCTGACTTCCATGAAGAGGGTGCTTTTCCCAACCCAAGATGGCCACCGTAGATGGGAAAGGGACTTGGGAGTGAGTCCCTTGTCACTGTCTATGGCAGCTCTGAGAGTTAAGTCAGGGGTAAGTGGCTTGCACATGCAGTAAGTGGAGGGGCAACGTGTTAAATGTACCTAGAAAGTTGGGTAGGGTTGGTTTGGGTAGTGGAGGTGGAATGGGCTTTAATTGCGGGAATTTGCGGGGTATGACTGCAGCATGAGAGGAAAACAGTAGCTGTAGTGCTGAGGAACCAGCAGCTCCCTTCGAACGCCAGCTTTTATTGTGCTTTCAAGGCAAGCATCGGAGGAAGCTGATTGCCGGGCTACCCTGGATCATGTGTTAATCTACAGACCAGTCTTAAAAAGGCAAGACTTGAGACTTGGGTAGAAACATGTGTTGTTTTACACAGCACGTTCCCTTAAAATGGCAACTCATTTTGAATTGGGATGGCATGAGGATTTGCAGGATGCAGTAAATATGGGTTATTTTCTTCATGCAGTGCTTTCTATATATCCTCTTTACATTATTTTTAATCCATAACCACTAACTCCCGGGGGTGCCGGTAACAATTGTACTCTCGTATCCTTTCCTGTACGCTGGGCACTCTCGAACGAAACGGGGGATTAAATCACCACACCTTTCCCCCATGACAAAGAAACAGAAGTGGTGACAGAAACAGAAGGGCTGCGGGGAAGGCAACGACGGAAACAATAGAACAGGGGAGGAAAGGATGCCAGGAGTGGCAAGACAACAGGGTAATGGAGTAAGGTGGGAAGAGAAAAGTAAGGGGATGGCAAGGTTAGGATGAGGATGAGAGACAAGGTCAACACATCAAAAGGACCAAGAAGAGGGGATGAAATCGGGGTCACTAATAAACACAATTGTCTCTCAGATTCGGGGTAATCCTGCTTCCATTTGCAGACACATCCATGGAGAGGCAAGACAACAGGACAACAGACACCACAGCCAGAGCCACGCGGAGCAGTCTCATATGATGGCAGATCTCCACTTGCAACATCTCCCACATTGAAAGGGCAGTGAACAAAGTCATCGAAAGACCATTGCTTCTCAGCGCCGAGCACCACACTCTTCTTTCCTACAGTTTCAACTCTCTATAGACTCGCATATTTGGACAATCCTTTAAGCACCTTCCTGTTTTTTCTTTTTTACTCTGACCAATTCTGCTTCCTTGAAAACAACACTATGGGCACATCTGGTATGATCGTAATATTTTTTTATATGTGGTCTGCTTCTCTCTCGCTTTATCCGTGCTTCCTCTATATCCACAACTTTGATATTTCTTGTTAAAAGCCAGGCCGGACTCAAACAGTTCTCCCTCTCATCAAAACAAATGGTACAACCCAAGTAGGGGAATGTCAGTCATCCAATAAGCATTCCTTTACTCCTTGAGAGTGTCCCTCCATGGTAATGTGTTCACCAGAGCCAGCTGTCTCGTATCCTTCATGAACCCATTCATGCGTTCTACCAAACCATTCGTCTTGGGGTGATAGAGTGAGGTGCACTTATTCTGTATCCCTCTATCCTTCAAGAATATCTGCATCTGTTCAGCAATGAATTTCACACCATTGTCGGTAAATATCACTTCCTACTCTACTGAAAATAGCCTCCAAAAACATGACAATCTTCTGAGCCTTCACGTAATCTTGCACAGTGCTCTATTCAACTCACTTGGAAGTGTAATCCATTAGTACAATTAGACTTTGTAGGCGTCCAAGGTTTTCGAGATGGGCCTATAATGTCAATTGCCAGTTTCCTCCAAAAACAATCTGGGACCTGTATAGGTTGTAACAGTGTTACGTTAGGCTTCTTGGACTTGCCACTGATGGTACAGGCATGACCATTTTTCACAAGTTTTTCCACGTCGCTCATCATTCCTGGCCACCAGTACGTCTCTCTCAAGCATCTCTTGGTGCGACTCCTACCCAATCATCCTTCGCGAGCAATACCATGGATCCTCTCTCTCAAACCAGTCAGCGGAATGATGCGATCATCATACACAGAGAGCTGTCCACAATCTCATCCTGTACTTGGGTGCATTTTGCAAGGTCATCTCCAATATTGTTCCTTCCCTCTCGGACAGCCCGGTGTAAGGTGAGGAGAGTAGATATATTTCACGAGACCCCCATGTGCAACTGCACACCACTCCGGGGGATGCCGGTAACAACTGTACTCCCATATCGTCCGCGGACACTGGGAGCTCTCAAACAATATGGGAGATTAAATCTCAGCAGGGCCATCACTGCGGAAGATACATGCCCATAGAAGACTTAGAAACTCACATAGGCAATTGTGTTGATTTTTCGTCTGTCCCTTTGCTATAGGTGCCCGCCTGCCATGCCACTTGGTGAAAAAGCGTTAATTCACAGCAAGTTGAAAACCCCCTCGAATCCCACTAAACCACATGACACGACAAAACTAGTGGAGAGCATAGTTCTGCACTAACCAAGTCTCAATTCGTACAGTTGGCTACATGTCATTTACGTAAACCTGGGTCGGGTGAATAGCTTGGGGGGCGCGAGGGGCTTGGAAGCAGGACAATGCCGTCCCGTGATTAGAGGGTGGAATTCGGCAACACAGAGGGATATAAGAACCCAATTACATTTTTTAAATCACATTGAGCACTAAATGATATAGGTCGATGTCAGGGATTAGTTGCGCTCTATATATCAGTTAAAGGTCATCTCAATGATTACTAGTCTTATAGCAGAAGGAAGAAAAATGTGAAACACATGAACTGTTGATGTTCAAATTACAATTTAAGAAACAAAATACAAACTTCTGCCATGGGCTGGTAGTAGCAATGCCATTTAATTACTGATTGAAGCCGAAATTCCTTGCAAGCTTTGCACTGTTTTACAAGTTTTAAATCCAAAGTGCATTAGGGTTTTTCCTGCTTTCCCTTACATGGGTGGGCCAGTATTGCTTTTATTAGTTGTGGGCTTTTTTAATTTAAGATCCTATTTTTATAGAACCTTGGTTGGACATTCTTTTATTTTGGTATCACAGAACTATTGCTTGGTTTGCTTCTGTACCAGTTCCCACCCCTCCTGAAGAGTATAGCCTATAGATCGCTGCATTTTTTAACTTCCAGGATTGGGATCACTGCTGGTTTAGTAGTAATATGCACCTGATTGGGTACTTTAATCACTGCCCATACCTGTACTCCTGCAATGCAGTAGTCATCTTCTCACACCAATTAAGTTCTTATGAAGAAAATGCTGAGAACAAATGTACATTAAAATCTAGTGCCGTTGTCCCCATTCAGGTTCACAGAGCTGCTCCCACTTCTCTTGCATTTGTGGATTTGTGGATTTGTGGATTTTTGCATTTTTACATTTTCACTGGTAAACTCTCTTCCATAATGGCTATGGCTGAACGTGAGTCCAATGTCAGTTTCCTGACTTTGCACGCTACTACATGCCACAGGCGCCTCAAAAAAGCAATGTACGACTTGAAGTGCAAACATCTCCCACAGTTCCGATATGTAAAGGTTCCAGGTCCGGGCATCTGCCCCGACCTCTGAGCAGTGGCTGAGCAGTTCTGGAAATAGGCCTTGCAAGCACTGCTGCTCAATGTTGCACTATAAGAAGGCTTCTATTAATGCCTCTTTATGCAGACCATAGTGCAATCTGTGCAAACAGCTTACATATCAAGAGAGAGAACAGCTGCTATATGTCATCAGAAACAGCCATTGGCAAAGCCAACCATTTTGGATTATGCGCACTTGCCAGGTACAGCCATAGTGATATGAACTGTCCATTGATGGTAGCAGGTGCAAAATGCTTTGTGTCCCTCCTCCTATGCCATGTCTCCCTATGTGTACTCTAATGCAATAGTTTCACTTATAGATCGAGCAAGCGCCACCTAATAGCCTAAACTAAAAAACTAAATCTAGGCGAGCAAGCCATTCATTTACAAAATGCTCTGGGAATCAGAGTGGGGAGAAGGAATATGTGGGAAGGTGACATAGATCTGCTGCAAGCAAGTATTTGATTGACGCTTGCATCATGGTCCGCAGAGGCTGGTGAGGTACGATATGGTTGTGATCGCAGACTGACTGTAATCCGTGAATGCAATCAGCTGAGAGGTCTAAAAAATATTATCTCAAAAAGCACAACATAGAGTTAGGAGTAAGTCACTCATTTTGGTTCCTGACTTTTTATCATTTGCATTTTGTAATGCAGCAACTTGCAACAGTGTTACTTCAAAGCATTAGGGTCAGGGGGCAAACATGCGATGCAATAATTTAGTGCAATGAGTGAATAGCGGTATAATACAGATTAGTACCCGGCAAGAGGAGTGTGGAGGCCTCCCAGCCAATGAGGAGGCTCGGAATGGGGTCTTTACCACACATGGAAAGACCCCGCTCTGAGCCTCTTCAGAGAGTGAGGCCTCCATCTTCTCTCACCGGGATGAAGGTGAGTGAGCTCCCCTGTCGGCCCGTGCGCCAGTGTCCCCTTGCTGACCACCCCAACCCACTTTTCAACATATTAATAGCCTCCACCACACCCCACCTACTTTGAGCTGCCATGTCCCTCCCCGGCGCTGGGAACATTTTAGTTTCATGGCTCAAGAGATCAATTGTTATAAACTGAAGTCCCTCAACAACCTAGAGTATTACCTGTAAGTCTTGCAAATGGTATTATAGTGCTAATTTGACATAGCAGTATCTATATTTTACAGTTTCTCCATTTGTAGCTGACCCTAGGGTAGAATCTGGAATCATATATACGTGCCATCTAAAATTAATTGGTGGAAAAAAGATAATTTCACCTATTAAAACCTTCGAACAAAAAAAGGCGTTACAAAACATCAATATGGGGGTAAACTAGAAATGTAAATGAAGACTCACAGTGAGCCATAATTAGGCCTAAGCCGACTGGAAATAGTAAACAAGGAAAAACTCAATTAAATGTACCTTATTTGCTACTGGAGCGGATCCTTCACATAGATGATGGCCTAATTATGAACCAAACCAATGTTCTAAGACTACGGCATCATAGCCCAAAATTAAGAGCGGTGACCACAGAGGACCTGATAATAATGGACTTCCTGGAAGAAGAAAAGCTTGACAAGGTCTTAATATACCTTGCATCCAACCTAGTAAAATAATTCTTGTTGAATAAGGCTCCACAATTGGAACCGCTGGGTTTTGATTTGAGACGAATCGGCTCAGTCACTTCTGACCGCGACTGGGACCACAGGGGAAAGCTAAAAGGGGCAAACTACTGAGCACAAATGAGGCTCATGTGTGGAGAGGGAGAGGTCAACGGAGCACCAATGAGAGAACAGGAAATGCGCAAACAAAGAAGCCAGATTAAGGATCACCCTGAAAGGAACGCAAAGAGACGAAGAAGGCATTTTGGGGGCATTGTACAAAGACCATATCAACGAGGAAGAAAACTGGTACTGGCTGGCTGATGCCCTGACGCTCAATAAGAATGGCTTGTAACTGTCCAAACCCAGCACTACCAACAATATAGTGTTGGGAAGCTGCAACACGGGAGGATTCAGGCACCTGTTGGGGAAGGGACAACTGGTCTATAATAATTTCGATATCATCTGCCTTCAGGAAACTTGGATGAGGAAAGCGCCCATCTTAGATGGATATATTGGGTATCTGATCATTGCATTGAAAGCCATACCATCAAATGCATTTGCATCACATTTTTTACACCTGAAAAATTTGCATCAAATGCATGTTTTTGTGGGGTAAAGGGTTTTGTTTTGGCGTATTTTTAAGGGTAAAAAACAGGGGTTTGGGGGGGCGTCCCCCCTAAAAAAAAAGAAAAATCCATTTGATGCTAATTTTTTAGATGGACTATTCATTGCCAAAAAACAGGAGGTTGACATGAAGGTAATATCAATTCTAAACCCTACACCCTACATCCAGATTCTGATGCTACAAATTGTGAGTCACAACCCAAAAAGATTGTATGTAATGGTCTTATTCAATCTATATTGGAACTGTATGTCACCTTGAGCTGAACACTTCATATATACCATAACAGACTTAATAGATACCTCCTTGGTACAGTGGATGGACCCTATCCTGATGTTGTGTGGTGATTTAAACATACATTGCTTCAACAAATACAATATCATACTAAGGAATAGAGCTACGACTTCGACGCACTTGGAGGGAAGTCTTATTAGCCAAAAACATGAATTTGCTTAACGGACAAACCCCCAGAGACATTTCACCGAAACCGACATGGAAAAGAGGGAGGGATTCCAAAATTCTAGACTACATCTTTGTATCAGACAAAATAACACTTTGAATGAAACCACTAGAAATCACTTAAACAATCCAAAGTGATCATAACATTCTGAAAATCTTGTGGGAAAGATTAACACCAAGAAGCGAGTCATACTCCTCAAAACCATTAGAGGTGTCGGCAGGACGAAACTGGCTGATCATATACCCCTCCAGAATTGACCTGATGTCAAAAAGATTTAAGGTTCAGGTGGAGCTAATAAAGAAAAATCATACAGCTGAGATTCTGGACTACTTGCAAATCTTGAGGGGTTTTGTTGAATACATGAAGTTCGGAACCAAAAGCTAATTTGTCAACCTACATACGTGTGACAAAGAGTTTACTACTAAAAAACACTCCTTAAGAAAAAGCTTAAGAAACCTAAGGTGTAATTTGTTGCAAGAATCTATTGAAACAACAAGAATTTTGTAACAACTGTACCGAAACTGGGTGTGGGCAAGAAGGCACTTAATGTTACAGCGAGACGCAGAACAAATGCTGGGATACATTGCAGCGAAGAACACATGAGAAACATGGCAACTTATCAACTCCCTTAATACACCACAGTCGGCACTGACTATCAATGTAGTAACTACGGAAGCCTGGGTAGAACACATTATTTTCGATTGATGAACAAACTGAAAGTAAGGAAGAGGACAGAACTAGAGTGTAGAGTCATGGAATTTTTAGACTACCAGAGAAGACATCTTCGACCTAAAACAAAAGCTTACTAGCTCTCGAGCCTCAGGTCCAGATGGCATGACAAATGCAATACTAAAAAAAGATCCGGACCTTAGGGCGTCTTTTTTAAACAAGCTATTTGTGCATATAAAGAATACTAAAAGAGTCCCACCATCTCGGAAAAAAGCTGTTGTGGTGCCTATCTTCAAAAAGGGAAATAGATTGGACCCAAAGAACTACAGGCCAATTGCACTCCTGGACGTAGCAGGAAAGATGTTTGCAGCCCTGACCCCGAAGGCCCTAACAAACTGGACCACCAAAACAAATACCTGTGATACCTTACAAACAGGGTTCGTCAAAGGAGAGGGTGCATCGTTGAATGTATTCCTGATTAACATTCTGAAAGCACGAACAAGCTTGGGAAAACCAAAGATCAACCTTGCCTTCATAGATCTTGCACAGACTGCAGGTGATCCCCATCTTGACGTACGCTGCAGAGTCCATCTTTGCACTGCCTCCTGCCCATGTATGGCCTGTCTTTTAGGGCATATTTTGGAAAATAATCCTCGATATACCAAAAAGTACCCCAATTCAAGTGATCTGAATGGAACTGGGTCTAATCTCACTCTATGCAATGGTGGTATGGAAGTTTGTATCCCTATATCGAAAGGCTATTTTACCAAACCCCATACAAGGCTTTAAAATGATAAAAGGAGTGATTAACACAGATTCTGACTTGGTATTGAAGGAGTGGAGAGATATTTGCGTTTCGATTCTACAGAACCTGCAGATGTCAGATCACTAACCCGCTCTTGGTCAAACAGAAACTCTGGAGACAAGTTTGTATTGGATTGAAACTCAATCACAAAGACAGTCATTCAAGTCTTCTGCACAGGCTCTCCCTGAAGCAGGAAGTTATAACTCAACTCCTAGGTATCTGCAGAAGTTCCCAAACAGCTATTATTGAACTCAGTTTCTGAGATTTTGAATAAAACTATTTCCAACATGAGAAATCTTGGGAGCAAGGGCACGAAGACCTAAGCCAGATCAAGAATGCAGATTGTGTGGACATTAAGATTCTATAGAGTCCTTGCAGCGTTTGGTGGTTCTCTGCTCTGCATTAACAGAACTTAGAACAAAGATGTTGGGGAAATGCTTCCATGAGCAACCCTCTCTCTCTGCAGAACATTTTTTACATTAGTAGAAACATTGAAGAAACCGGGGACATTTTCATCAGTGTAATTGCTGGAAGTGGCATTACAAAATGAGCATCAACGAACCCTACGAATGTTTTTGAAATTCATGAACAAAAAGGTTTGTTTCAAGCCAAACGATTAATACATCAGAAAAACTTAAACAAATAAACAATGAATTAATCTCTTATTAGGCACGGAATACCAGAGACCAGTCTCTAAGCGCGGACCGTGATTCGAGCCAGTGTTGATCTCATTTCTTTCTTCCAAAACAAGCGCTTTGGCCGAGTTATAGAACAGCTCATGCTCCATCTTCTAAGCACTGTATCCATTTTTGGCGCTATTAGACCTCGAGCGAGGGCAGGAGATGGTGACGTACTAAGTCCGCCCGACTGGGTTTTCGAACCCATGGCGCTGCAGCATTGTCCTGTTCCCAAGGCGATCGTGTTGTGCTTGAACTATCGTCCATTAACTCGATTGCCCCCCAGCAACCTGCTTATCAGTCTACGTATGTGCTCAGTTATGCGCACATCAAAAGGCCTTCCTACTAACTGCCGACCTTGAAAGCCTCCTGGTTGTTTCGCTCTGCAATTTCATAACACATTTGTATCCCTCGCGGCAGATACATTATTAGGCAAAATACATGATGGTTGCACTAATAATACGTTTATCGATATATCGCATTCGATCAGAGCCTGACGTGTGAAAAGGACTTTCAATTATGCTTCTCGAGGGGGGAGGGCAGAAAATATTGTATAGAAAGCTCCTTTAAGAATATTGTCCTCAAAAACGTCTCCCTTCAACACATCCTGAGTCAGTTTCAAAGAGGTGGGAGAAAGCTGGGGGTGTTTGTCGCGCCCCAAAACAGGGCGCAGCAAAAAAAGCAATCTCATAAACCAACCCCCAGTAAAACACTAAGGAGCTAATTTTCCAGTTCCGGAGTAATTCGGCCCTGGCAAACGGTTTGTTAAATCTTTTGTGCACACAGGTCCCTGCCGCTGATTTGTCCTTGCTTGCATGGCATAGTGCAATAGGGGAGCACAAAGAGGTGGCATAAACTCGTGTATGCCTACCTTTTGAACTCCGCCATGCAAATGAGTACAGGCTGCCTGCCATGTTCACATTAATTAGCTAAACTTAAACTGTGTCCGTTAATGTAAGCGCATCTGTTGCTTAAATCAATAAATTAAAATACTAAAGGCCGGATTGATGGAATTTTTTGCTCGGTTCAAAGTGACTTTGCACCACTGACACAAACCATGATTGATGGAACTGTGCAAAGTGTATTTTTGCAGTGCAAATCTACGCGCAAAGTCAGTACAAAGTCATTTTTGCAGTACAAAATGACTTTGCACTGCACAAATACACTTTGCAGAGTTCCATGAATAAGAGTTTGTGTCGGCAGTGCAAATTCACTTTTCAACAGTGCAAAGTCACTTTGAACCGTGCAAAAAATTTCATGAATTGGGCCCTTAATGTTTGATGTTCAACAATTTGGATTAGCATTGTTAATACAACATACATTTAGTCATAATTGCTGTAGTGTGTTAGTAAAAGGCGACTTGATTAACTAAGAGTGTGCCAACTGTATGGCCATTGGTTTCACCCTCTGGGCTTTCTCAAGTGAAACAAATCAAATTGGTGTGTATGTTTCGGGGCAAGCACACTGTAAATGTCGCTGACATGTTTCTGCCGACCCCCATTGTAGACACCCCATTTGTCATGTGAGGTACACGTAGGTGGGGTTTGTTGCTCCACCCACAGCTCCTTAATGTGTAGTCTGGAATCTATCAAATGGACATTGGGCAAAACCTGTGATCTGGCTGTTTCTTCTGTCGCTCCCTCGTCTTTCAGGCAATCTTCCTAACGCCCCTTCTCCCAGCTATTCCTTCTTTCCATCATACTGTCAAAACACATAATTGTCCAGTGAGCTTTTTCAAAGTAGGACCTTGGCTATTTCTTTCTATCTCCCTTTTTGCTTTTCCTTACTTTTTTTCATTTATTTAATTTTAAATTGTATTTTACTTCCTTGTCCAAATCCAGACATCGAGGGCCGAATCCTTGTTGGGTTTTCAGGCTACCCCCCATTAATATTCATGAGATAAATTTGCATACAATGATTCTAAATGTATGCACATTTCTCCTCATGAATATTAATGAGGGATATCCAGAAATCCTGTCAGGATTCCAGCCCTTGAGGCCTGGATTTGGACAACTCAAGTTTAGCTTTATATTCTTGCCTGGTATTTTCTATCTCTTTTTTTTTCTCCAATATATTGTACATGTTTTATTGTGGCTATGTCTTATTTTATCTTATTTTTATAGCTTGGACCATTGCCCGGTTCTGTTCAGAGAGCGCTGCATCGAAAGCCTATAATAAACCAAGTTCTCCCGTGTTACCGGAGAATGTAGAATCTAGCATTCTTTTTTCTTTTTTACACAATTCTCTTTCAGAACATGTTTGTGATTTGACTTTCAAACGGGGTAGTTTTATTCAGCACTGGCTGACTGGTTTATTCAAAGATTATTTAAACAAGTAACCATGGTAACATTGTCTAGCGGGAACACAAACTGCAGTAATTTATTAAATGTATTTATTTGAATTTTTGTATACTGCGCCATATGCTCGCCGGCCTCAGGGCGCACACAAAGACAAAAGACAGGACGGTCTCAGATAGGTAACACAAAAGTTCAGATCAAGGTAGCATTGGGGGAGACAGCATTAAGGCCATTACTTAATCAGGTGAGTGGATAAAGAGAAACCCGTGGGCGTCTTTTTTTAGCGAGCTACTTGAGTATGTAAAGAAGACCAGAAGAGTCCCACCATCTCGGAAAACATCTGTTGTGGTGCCTATCTTCAAAAAGGGAAATAGATTGCACCCAAAAAACTACAAGCCAATTGCCCTCCTGGACGTAGCAGGAAAGATTTGTGCAGTCCGGATCCTAAAGGCCCTAACAAACTGGACCACAAAATCAACTGCCTCTCATACTTTGCAAACAGGGTTCGTCAAAGGTTCGGGTACATCATTCATTGTATTCCTGATTAACATTCTGAAAGCACGAACAAGCTTGGGAAAAAAGAAGCTCCACCTTGCCTTCATAGATCTTGCACAGGCTTTTGATGCCATAGACAGTGCTAAACTATGGTCTAAACTCAAAGCCTGGGATTGTCCAAAAGACGCGAGGGAGGCCATTGGTGACCTGTATTCCAAAACATCACCTTGAGTAAGGTTGGATATGAGTGGACCGCTCTCTGACCCTATACCAACTGAAAAGCATCCAAAACAGGTATATCCTCTTGCCCCAGCACGTTTTAACCTATTCAAATCAGATATACAGAACACAAAGGCTAAGGTTAGACGTTTTGCTCCAAAAACCGACGGCTGCAGTATAGATCGGCCGCTATATGTCGACAACTTGGTCTTAATAGACCAAACTCCCATGTACTACAAAGGAAATTGAATGCTTTGCAAGATTATGTTAAATCAAACGGCCTAAGAGCAAAAATCCAGAATCGTGTTAATTGGCCCAGCTACTAACATCAAATCATGCAAACAGTCATGGTTCTTGAACAACAAAAAGCTAGTAAAGTTAGCTCACTGGTCTACCTGGGGATGTGCCTTCATGCAAGCATGAGAGATGCCCAGAGAGAACTAATCCTGCACAATAAGGCAAAGAATCTGGCATCACAAGGGGCGAGTGATACAAAAAACGGTATTGCCGATTTTCCTTTTATCGGCTGAAGGTGATCCCCTTCTTGACGTACGGTGCAGCGTCCTTCTTTGCACCGCCTGCCCATGTATGGCCCATCCTTTAGGGCATGTTTTGGAAAAGAATCCTCGATATACCAAAAAGTGCCCCAATTCAAGTGATCCGAATGGATAACAGAAGGCTATTTTACCAAACCCCACGTAAGGCTTCAAAATGATAAAAGGAGCGATTATCACAGGTTCTGACTTGGTATTGAAGAAGTGGTGGGATATTTGTGTTTTGATTCTACAGAACCTACCAACATGATATGATATGTTATTTATAACGCGCTTAATACCCAGAGGTTTTTAAGCGCAGATCCGGGGATCCAACCTGCTGTGCTCCTTGTCGTTTTGCTTCCAAGGCAAGCAAGTTGCCCCTGAGCTATCTTCTCGTGACATACATATGTCAGGTGATACCGTGATCACCAATCCGTTCTTGGTCAAACAGAAACTCTGGAGACAAGATTGGATTGACAAAGACAGTCATTCAAGTTATTTGCAGAGACTCTCCCTGAAGCAAGAAGTTATAACTCAACTTCCAACGTGAGAAATCTTGGGAGCCAGGGCACAAAGACCTAAGCCAGATCAAGAATGCAGACTGTCTGGACGTAAAGATTCTATAGAGTCCTTGCAGCGTTTGGTGCTTCTCTGCTCTGCATTAACAGAACTTAGAACGAAGATGTTGGGGAAATTCTTCCATGAGCAACCGTCACTCTCTGCGGAAAAACATGTTTTCCGTCAGTAGAAACCGGAGATATTTACATCAGTGTAATTGCTGGATGTGGATTTCCAAAATGAGCATCAAATAGAGAACTCCAACACTAGGACAGTTTCTGAAGGTCATGAGCAAAAGGTTTGTTTCAGGCCAAGGTGCAATAAAAAAATTGAAAACAAAATTTGAAAAAATCATTCTTTTTTTATAACGCTTGGAATACCGGAGACCAGTCTGTTAGCGCAGGACCGGGATTCGAGCCAGTGTTGATTTCATTTTCTTTCTTCCAGATCAAGAACCTTGGCCCTTAGCTATCTTCCCAGCTCTAAAGAAAAGTAACAATAATTTAGTGAGTTATAGAACAGCTCATGCTCCATCTTGTAAGCACTGTATCCATTTTTGGCGCTATTAGACCTCGAGCGAGGGCAGGAGATGGTGACGTACTAAGTCCGCCCGACTGGGTTTTCGAACCCATGGCGCTGCAGCATTGTCCTGTTCCCAAAGCGATCGTGTTGTGCTTGAACTATCGTCCATTAACTCGATTGCCCCCCAGCAACCTGCTTATCAGTCTACGTATGTGCTCAGTTATGCTCACATCAAAAGGCCTTCCTACTAACTGCCGACCTTGAAAGCCTCCTGGTTGTTTCGCTCTGCAATTTCATAACACATTTGTATCCCTCGCGGCAGATACATTATTAGGCAAAATACATGAAGGTTGCACTAATAATCCGTTTATCGATATATCGCATTCGATCAGAGTCTGACGTGTGAAAAGGACTTTCCAATTATGCCTCTCGCGGGGGGAGGGCAGAAAATATTGTATAGAAAGCTCCTTTAAGAATATTGTCCTCAAAAACGTCTCCCTTCAACACATCCTGAGTCAGTTTTAAAGAGGTGGGCGAAAGCTGTGGGTGTTTGTCGCGCCCCAAAACAGGGCACAGCAAAAAAAGCACTCTCATAAACCAACCCCCAGTAAAACACTAAGGAGCTAATTTTCCAGTTCCGGAGTAATTCGGCCCTGGCAAACGGTTTGTTAAATCTTTTGTGCACACAGGTCCCTGCCGCTGATTTGTCCTTGCTTGCATGGCATAGTGCAATAGGGGAGCACAAAGAGGTGGCATAAACTCGTGTATGCCTACCTTTTGAACTCCGCCATGCAAATGAGTACAGGCTGCCTGCCATGTTCACATTAATTATCTAAACTTTAACTGTGTCCCTTACTGTAAGCGCATCTCTTGTTTAAATCAATAAATGAAAACACTAAGGGCCCGATTTATGGAATTTTTTGCACGGTTCAAAGTGACTGCCGACACAAACTCTGATTCATTGAACTGCCAAAGTGTATTTGTGCTGTGCAAAGTACGTGCAAAGTCACTGCAAAGTCATTTTTGCAGTACAAAATGACTTTGCAGTGGCTTTGCACTCCACAAATATACTTCGAACAGTCCATGAATCAGAGCTTGTGTCGACAGCACAAAGTCACTTTGAACCGTGCAAAACATTCTATGAATCGGTTCCTTAATGTTTGATGTTCAACAATTTGAATTAGCATTGTTAATACAACACATTTGCTGTGGTGTGTTACTAAAAGGTGACTTGATTAACAAAGAGTGTGCAAACTGTATGGCCATCGGTTTCACCCTCTGGGCTTTCTCAAGGCAAGCAAATCAAATCAAATTCCTTCTCTCCAGACAAACAAATTCAACATAAATCAAACAGCTGCTGTTTGCAAATTGGGTAATTGGGGAGCAGTCTCCAAGGAGAATGAAAGAAGATCCAGATCAATCCAAAGGTGACCTTCTTCATTGCACATTTAGGCCAGAGATGATAATCCAAAGCAAAGAATGGAGAAGACATGAGAAAAACTAAAATGATATGGCATATTAAAATTAAAGAAACATGTGAAAAACACACTGAAAAACATCAACGGGTATTAGCACAATAACTGACAAACGATATAAAATGGTGCAAAAAACAGAACCTGGAACTCCTCAGTAGAGGCTCTGAGTTAAGCACAGCTGACACCCATCCAATGCACCAGAGACTGCACATTGAAAGGGATGCACCTATTCCCAGGTACTGGGCCAAGCATGTCCAGAAACTGTCATCATTCACACCCTTCTTGCATGGCAGAATGATATGATGTGATAGGTCATTTATAACGCGTTTAATACCCAGAGGTATCTATGCACGGCCCCGTGGATCGGATCTGTGGTGCTCCGTGTCATCTTGCTTCCAAGATGAGCACGTTGCCCTTGAGCTATCCTGCAGAGACCTCCTGATGCTTCTGCAAAGGCTGCAGAGGGGTAAAGAAAGGTTCCCCCATCAGTTAATGAAGTACAACCGAGGTCTTCAGCCTACGACTCTGATGAAGGCTCACCATTGACAATGCTGGCTAGGTCTGATGGGATCTGTAGTCTGAAACATCTGGGGAACCACCACAGGTTGCAGTCCTCTGGAAGACAGCAGCTAGACTCACAGTCCTGAAGCTTCCCGAGGGTTGAAAGTTCACCTCCTGGTCTTGGGACTCCAGCAATGCGATGCAGGGTTTTGAGAGTTTCATGTTTTCCCTTTTTCCCCTCTTCTATCCCCTGGGCCAATCTTTTGACAGGGTTATGTTATGCCCTGGACTACCTGCTTACAGATGTGGAATTTGTTACCTAGTGCAAGAAGCTGCTCAGACCGATGTAATGTCCAGAGAGAGATACAACTTTATTTCGGGCAATACCCATACAAGTGCAAAAACAATAACAGCAGCACTAATATTGCAAAACTCAATTCATTGAATACAACATATAAAATAGCAAAATAAATTTACATTATTACAATAAAAGTGCTCTAAGTTCCAAAGCTTGCTCTGGATGTGATGTCCATATGGGTCTCTTATGGTGAATGGAAACACACTTGTAAATCTTCTGTCCTCTTGGTATGTAATGGATCCATGCTGGCCATTAAACTAATTCATATTTAATGCCACGCGTTCACCTGGTGAATACGCAGACATGTGTACTGAAGAACGACCAACATGTTTCGGCCTTTTCTTTTTTAACTTCTACACGGATCCCCAACACTGGAGTCTTTCGACATTGTAACAAACCATAGGCCAGCAAGTATCCTAGTATCTCCTCATTTACAACTTTAAATGACAATTCCTTCTTTGAGCTCGGAAAACATAGATCTATAGTTATACTTCTTAGAAGAATAGTGCCACTGGTGGGAAGGTAGCTCAGCAGGTTGAACACTCACTGATGAGATCTGTGTGAACTGCAGGCGGCAGGCTCTAATCCTAACAATGCCAACTCAGACATCGATTTCAGTTGGGTGATAATAATTGTATGCAAATGTTCATTGTACAGAGCGTTGGTGAAAGTATTGTATACAGCACACTTTAAAAAAAATTTCTTAGGAACTTCCTTCTTGGCCCCCAGGATTCCACGTGAAATTTCGTTGGTATGTATATTTCCGGGAAAGCACACTGTAAATGTCGCTGACATGTTTTTACCAACCCCCATTGTAGACACCTGATTTGTCATGTGAGGTACACGTAGGTGGGGTCTTGTGTTCCACCCACAGCTCCTTAATTTGTAGTCTGGAATCTACCAAATGGACACTGGGCAAAACCTGTGATCTGGCTATTTCTTCTGTCGCCCCCTCGTCTTTCAGGCAATCTTCCGATCTCTCCTTCTCCCAGCTATTCCTTCTTTCCATCATACTGTCAAAACACATAATTGTCCAGTGAGCTTTTTCAAACTAGGACCTTGGCTATTTTACTCTGCCTCCCTTTTTACTTGTCCTTACATTTTTTTTCATTTATTTAATTTTAAATTGCAATTTAGTTCCTCGTCCAAATCCAGGCATCAGGGGCTGAATCCATGTTGGGATTTCAGGCTACCCCTCATTAATATTCATGAGAACATTTGCATACAATGATTCTAAATATATGCACATTTCTCCTCATGAATATTAATGAAGGATATCCTGAAAACCCGTCAGAGTTTTGCTTTATTTTCTTGCCTGCTATTTTTTATCTCTTTTTTTTCAAATATATCAGACATGTTTTATTGTGGCTAGTCTTATTTTATCTTATTTTTATAGCTTGGACCATTGCCTGGTTCTGTTCAGAGTGCGCTGCATCGAAAGCCTATGATAAACCAAGTTCTCTCTTGTTACAGGAGAATGTAGAAACTAGCATACTTTTTTTTTTTTACACAATTCACTTTCAGAACATGTTTGTGGTTTGACTTTCAAACGGGGTAGTTTTATTCAACACTGGCTGACTGGTTTATACAAAGATAATTTAAACAAGTAACCATGGTAACAATTGCTAGCAGGAACACAAACTGCAGTAATTTATTATTTATTTGAATTTTAGTATACTGCGCCACATGCCTGCAGGCCTCAGGGCGCACACAAAGATGAAAGAAAGGACGGTCTCAGAAAGGTAACACAAAAGTTCACGTCAAGGTAGCATTGGGGGAGACAGCATTAAGACCAGTACTTAATTAGGAGAGTGATTAAAGAGAAAAGCCTTCAACCCTTTTTTTTAAAATCAATGGTCGTATTAATGGTTCTAAGGGTAGTCAGGAATAAATTCCACGCAGTGAGGCTCAGTACATCAAAGCTACGGCCACCTTCTTTTGCCAATCTAAAATGGGGCTGTACGAGTCTCAGTTGGTTCTTGGATCTGAGAGAACACGATGGAGTATGGTGTTGGAGGTGAGTCGAAAGATGTTTGGGATGCGTGTTAAGGATACATTTATGAGTCAAGGTGAGGAGCTTTTGAGTCACTCTATGCTTAACAGGAAACCGATGTAGGTCACATCTTGCGGCTGTAACATGAGCACGTTTAGAAAGGCCGGTAATAGCACAAACCGCGCCGTTCTGGGTAACCTGGAGAGAGGATAGAATGGTTTGAGGGCAGCCACTCGGGAGATTATTACAATAATCCAGGCTGAGAATTTACGAGAGCCGTAGCAAGGATGTCAGCATTCTCGTGCATCACAAAAGGCCGCATATTACCAAGCTATTTATTAACAAGGTCACAGGAGCTCCGAACCTGCGCAACATGCTGCTTCATTGCTAGTTCAGAATTAGGAATGACGCTGAGAGTTTTCACCTTTTTTGCCACGGGGACGACAGCATTGAGAATGGTGAAGCTGTCATACTCCCGGGGTAGGTGTTTGAGCTTTGGGGCAGTGGCCACAATGAGGAGTTCTGTCTTTTTTGTGTTTAGTGCTCGAGACTTAATGGCAATTCACTCATGGATAGCGCTACAGATTTTATGAAGATCGGCGACGTCCACAGCATACTGCCCAGTGAGTTTCATAATGGCCTGAGTGTCATCAGCATAGTTGGTGTACTGGATACCCAGGTTGTCTAACAATCTCAGAAGGGGAATAATGTAAACGTTAAACAGGAAAGGTGAAATACACAACTCTTGAGGAACACCACATGATATTGGAGCGTGCCTAGAATGAGGTTCCCCACTAAATATTCTAGCCGTTCGAGGACCATGAAAAGAAGAAATCCATTGTGAGGCCAGACTGGAGCAGCCCATTAGGGATTGTAATCGTTCCACCAAAATGGCATGATCCACAAAATCAAGGGCGGAAGAGAGGTCCAAGAGCATCAGAATTGCAGGCTGGCCCTGGTCCGCGATGTTAAATAAATTAGCCTTGAGATCAAGCATGGCCATCTCCGTGCCTTGACGGGCACTGAAGCCCAGTTGGTGAGTTCTCAGCATGTCATTATGTTCTACGAAACACTGGAATTGTGAGTAGGCTACTTTTGGATTTCTTGTAATGGAGGGCTCTTGAATATGGTTTTTGGGAACTTGTTTCCCTACGCCGTCTGTAAATATTGGCTATCTTTTTCGCTATTTGAGATTCCACTTTTTTTCAGAAGCCTGTATGAGAAGCAGCTGAAACAAAGTGAAGGCAACTTCAGATGCATCTAACTTAAGTCTAGAAATCTGCATAGATTCTACCATTTTCATTCAATACGCTGGCACTCCAACCAAGAAGGTGGCATTTGGCTTTAGTCTTGTGCCATTATCAAGAACACAAACTTCTGAATCCTGTTTGGCGTTGGTGCTTCCGTCGAGCTTCAGGATTATAAATCTGTGCTTGGTCGGTCACTGAACAATGGGTACTCCGCCCAACGTTGTGCTGCTTTGAGTCCCTGCTGCCACTCGCAACACTGCTCGCTTGGGCTCCATTGCCTGCACTTGCGGCTTCCGTTCAACATTGTGAGGTATCTAAGTGTCATAAGAAGCCGGCTAACATTGGTGAACACTTGGCATGGCTATCGGGATATAGAATGCTGGGACTGCAAGATTCGAAGATTTTAAATTTTGTGTCTCGCCCAAAGACCTGAAATCTGCAGCTCTTCCAAAAGGGTTGGACTGTGACCCGCATGAGTCCCTCAATTCCTCATCATTGACTATGTTGGCTAGGTCTGATGGGAGTTGTAGTCCAAAACATCTGGAGAGACAAAGGTGTCAGATGCCTAATGTAGTTGCTTTCTACAGGCAAACAATGCATTCCAATTGGCTGCTAAACTGATTTCTGCTTAGTTTCAGATCTCCACTCAACAATCTGAAGTCAGACTCTGGCCAAATTCTGCACTTGCAGTAAAGCCAAGTCGTTGCGTGAACACAGATTCTGGTTTAAACTTCTACACGTGAGCAGTTAATAAAACAATATATTCTTGCATGGAGCGTTCAATCAACCAGGTGACAAGCACTTCAACCAAACCTCTCAAGTTTTCCTAATTTATTTGACATTCTCCACCTTGGAATTCTCTTCGCACCCCATGTCTTCATTCGACTCCATGTAACCTGTGGCTTAAAGTTTTGGACTACGACTCCTATGACGCCTCACCTTAAACTGATGGCTACGGCTGATGGGCATGGTAGTCCACAACATCTGGCGAGGCAAAGGATGCCGACTCCAGTGCGGTAGGAAAACCAAATGTGGTGCATTGTTCCCTTGCCATGGACATTTTGGGCAAAATTGGCACTAAGTGTGCTTTTTAAACGGACATAGGAATACAGAGTAGCATTGCTGGGTACGTTTTCAAGAAAACTTCACAGGGTAGTGCTGAGGCGGTAAAAATGTGGCTTGTTTTTTTAAATTTAAGGTTTGATGTTCATGACATTCCACACAGCTACAAATGTCTTCTTTTTTCAAATTTAAGGTTTGATGTTCATGACATTCCATACAGCTTTGTTTTTTTAATTTAAGGTTTGATGTTCATGACATTTCATACAGCTTTGTTTTTTTTTAATTTAAGGTTTGATGTTCATGACATTCCATACAGCTTTGTTTTTTTATTTTAAGGTTTGATGTTCATGACATTGCATACAGCTTTGTTTTTTTATTTTAAGGTTTGATGTTCATGACATTGCATACAGCTTTGTTTTTTTAATTTAAGGTTTGATGTTAATGACATTGCATACAACTTTGTTTTTTTTATTTTAAGGTTTGATGTTCATGACATTGCATACAGCTTTGTTTTTTTATTTTAAGGTTTGATGTTCATGACATTGCATGCAGCTTTGTTTTTTTATTTTAAGGTTTGATGTTCATGACATTGCAGACAGCTCTGTTTTTTTATTTTAAGATTTGATGTTCATGACATTGCATACAGCTTTGTTTTTTTATTTTAAGGTTTGATGTTCATGACATTGCATACAGCTTTGTTTTTTTTATTTTAAGGTTTGATGTTCATGACATTGCATACAGCTTTGTTTTTTTTATTTTAAGGTTTGATGTTCATGACATTGCATACAGCTTTGTTTTCTTTATTTTAAGATTTGATGTTCATGACATTGCATACAGCTTTGTTTTATTTTAAGGTTTGTTGTTCATGACATTGCATACAGCTTTGTTTTTTTTATTTTAAGGTTTGTTGTTCATGACATTGCATACAGCTTTGTGTTTTTTATTTTAAGGTTTGATGTTCATGACATTGCATACAGCTTTGTTTTTTTTATTTTAAGGTTTGATGTTCATGACATTGCATACAGCTTTGTTTTTTTAATTTAAGGTTTGATGTTCATGACATTGCATACAGCTTTGTTTTCTTTATTTTAAGGTTTGATGTTCATGACATTGCATACAGCTTTGTTTTTTTATTTTAAGGTTTGATGTTCATGACATTGCATACAGCTGCAAATGTCATATTACTATTGCAGAATGTAAAGCCACGAAGGATGAGAAGCTGACCAGGTCTTTGGTTGAAACCTCTGACTGCAGGTTCATCCCAAATCACAGCAGTGCAAGTGCTCAACCCACCAAGATATGTCTCAACTTTCCAGGACTCGTCTCTATTTTACTAGATAATTATAAACAAAATGTATAACACGGATTCGAACCTATGTTGTTCTGTGTCATCTTACTTCCAAGTACAGCGCCTTGCCACTGAGCTATACTACCCATGCCAGATACATTTTTGCCGGCATTTTACACCCAGTCTTGAGGTGTACTGCATGTTTGTGCTCCATTTCATCCTCAGAAAGAATGCTCTGGAAATAACTGGGGAATGTTCCAACTCCTGATACTTGAGGAGGACTTAGTGCTACGCAGGGGACCAAGTCGACGAAGACCCTCTGCAGGTGCCAGAACAGGTGAATGTTGATTGGACACATGTGTGGCTGCTTTCTGCCGTGCAGGACTAAGGATGAGCAGTGGCTAAACGACTTACTCAGCCCGCCCACATTTCTACAGACCATCATTGATACCAATAATAAAGGAAAAAGATTCCCAGCCAAGCAATTATACCACCTTTCCTTTTGTCTTAACGTGGGCCGAAGCAAGGCTATACTCTTAGAAGGGGTGTGAATGGGTTGTAGTAGCATCCTAACGTGCAACAGTACACAATTACAAAATAAAACAATGTCTCGGGAAGATAGCTCAGGGGCAACGTGCTGCCTTGGAAGCAAGGCAGCACAGAGCAACACAGGATCGAACCCCGGTCCGTGCTTAGAAACCTTTGGGTATTAAGCGTGTTATAAATAACCTATCATATCATATCATAGCATATATCATATCATATCAATTAAGGCTCTTCAAAAACATATACTTTAATTAAACCAATCAATCGTGCAACTAATAAAAACACGATCAAAGATGCCTGTAAAGGAAGACAGAAGATGCAGACCAGAAATTCATAATCACTTTGGCCATTTTATCAGGAAGGCAAACAGACAAGAAATGCAACAATGTTGTTCAAAAGGGTATGTCTTGATGGAAAAAGTGGAAAATGGACTTAACCGTGTTCTAGCACCCCCAAAGGTCTACGGGCGTGTTGCGCTCTATAAGAGAAGATTAACATAACAAAAGGTGGACCGGGGTACATGATTAAGCTTCGGACTGTTGTGCTAGTAGGTTGAACTGGATTTGAAGCAGTCAAGTCGTGTTGGTCCCAGGTGGCAAGTTGGCTTCGAGCAGGTGCTCAATGAGGTTGAAATGTGTCATTGAGTGTTGCAGGCTGAAAGGATCACCAGGAGCAGTTTGAAGTGATGAGTATCAATTTATCTAATAATGTGAGACAGTTTAAATATAAACTTTACACACATATACAATAAAATGAGAGAGAAGGATAAAAGAAAATATTAAACTAGCAATAAAAAAAGAATACAATTAGGAAGAAATTTAAAAGCAAAATCAAAAAGAATCAGACTAGGTTGGGAAGGTAAAGACCTCTCTTAAAAGCTTGCAGTTCTTAATATGTGATTTCCAAAAAGTAGTAGATTATCCAAAAGGAAAAAACAGAACAAAAGAAAAGAAAAGCATTAGGAGACCTTGATAATCCTATACGATCACAAACATGCAATTCAATGTGTTTATTCCCTCTGGGATCTGAGTCCTTCCCTTCCCCAAATCAAAATGTCTGCAGATAAATGATGTTGTTTTCATAGGTTCAGTATCATGCCTAAAAGCCCTAGATAATGAACTCTTCAGATCATAGGAAGGAGGGCATAATCTGCTAACCCAGTGTTCTGTGAGAAGATAGAGGTGTTGGATACGCTAGATGGTAATAGCAAGCGACTTCTCAATATTCATCCATATGCTATATATAGCTATGTGGGTTTTTATGGAAGTCGAGTTCAGGCTGTGATTCCAGAACCATGGTTCTTTTATGTGCTCCAAATTATGGACCACTTCCCCATAGCATAGTTCATAGGTTTAAAGTATGGCCGGGCAAGCTGTTAAAGAGGTGTATAGCTGTTTCATTAATGCAGGCGTTCTTGCAGATTCGACAGTGTCTTTCCTGCGAGGGTAGATGACTGTCTATCCATTTATTTGCCAGTACCGATAAGCAGTCGAGACGCAGCAGAAGAAGGAAGCGTCTTAATTTACCAGAGGGACTCAGATTGAAGTACAGCTGTGGTTTCAGATAGATGTAAAGTCTGTATTGTATAAATTGATACTTCGTAAGTTTGCTCAGATGGTCATAGTTCTCGAGCCAGTCCCATAGATCTACTAGTTTGGAAAGAGCCTTCTTCGATGTGTCACTTACAGCCCTTAATGCTGGAATCCAGCCAATCTCCTTATACAGGTTTTCCATACGGGTTTTCAGCTGATAGTGAGTCGCCTCCCTAGAGATTTCTTGTAGCAGTGATCTTAGTAAGAGGTTCGATGGTTGATTAGTCATCTTAGAATAGATCTCAGCTCTTCTTTTAAGTACGGTAGCTTTAAGGGAGGTTAGCCCCAGTTCCAGTCTCAGTATCGCCATAGGGATGCATTGGAGGAGACCCAGTATCCGCCTCCAAAATGTACCCTCAATGACTTGGAGCCAACTTAAGTTGGTGTATAGTAGTGCCTCCAATCCATATGTGACCATAGGGACCAAAATCTGCAGATAGAGCTGACGCACGCCCCACATAGTATAGCCACAATTATTTGTTGCAAAACGATGGATTAATGCAGTTAATTGTGCAGCTTTGGTGATTCGAGCTTGTATGCACTTAGTATATTCTCCTGTGACATCTACCTCCACACCCAGATATTTATATGAGGGGGTGTATTTTATCTCAGTCTCCTGGATGACTAGCTTGGGTCTGGCGAATTGTTTTGCCGAGAATACCATTAATTGGGTTTTTTCTTTGTTAATAACCAAACAATTTTTAGGTGCGTATTCCCACAGCGCATTGGCCGATCTAGAGAGGCCGCTGAATGTATGGTCCATAATGATCAGATCGTCTGCATAGGCGAGCACAGGACAGTGATGAGTATCGTTGGTTGAGGTCAATGAGTGATGCAATGGTCCAGCGTTTCGCGTCGAGATTCGTTGTGAAGTTCTTGTGGTTTGATTGTTGGTTCGATGCAGCAGTTCGAAGTTGTCTGCACTGTGCACTGGTGCTTGAGCTACACAGGCGTTGAGGCTTTCCTGGGGCGACGCAGTGTCGAGCTGGTTCGATGATTCGAGCTGAGATTTGCTCCTGTTGATGAGGAATCACATTGATTTCAAAGTCTTGCATGGTATGTTCACATGCTGCATCAACAAATCCTGAGATGGGGTCTTGAGTAGCCGGAAAGATTTGCAGTCCTTTCGGATGAAGTAAGGTTAAAAGAAGACTCTTGGTGATGACTTCAGCCTGAACGAGAGAGCTCATAATTGAAAATAATCGTTGGCCCCAACAAATTGCATTAATTGTTGGTCAATCTTCCAAATTGGAATGTGGAAGTAGGTGTCGTGAAGATAGTGTTGTAAACAGCAAAAAGAACCACAAACGTCCTCTTACTCCTGCATTTTAGCTGATTATCAATTATCAGAACCACGTGCACACCCTGAAGTTATAAACCATATAAACTTCATATAGCCCAAACCATACTTCTTTATAAATCTTTGAACAGGACACCATACTTTATTTTTGACTCATCTTGAGTACCTGTTTTTTTTTAAAAAAACAAATGTTTCTTTTATATTAAAACACATAAAAAAAACATATGTCACAGACAATATACTCACATTGGACACATTTTAATATACAAACATTTGAGCTGGGTTCAAACAATGATGAAACAATCAAATAGAACACATCAAAGAGTACTAGCTCGTTTGATTTCCAACCAATTTTTAAAGAAAAGAGGACAAATAGTTATTTTGTTGATTTTCAGGTGCTTACTACCTATCACCTATGAGGGTTTGATTAGCAATGGATGAAATTGCAAAAGTAGTGTCAACGCGGTGCGTTTCGGGCCACAAGGTAGAGATAGACCGCCTCCAACCTTGGTCTTCTCTTTATTCATGCCGGGCCTTCATCAGGACAGGTATACATGGTCTATTAAGATCTTAAATCTTCTAAACCCAGTAGTACTTCTAGTTACTAAAATTAAAAACAAAAACAAATCAAAAAAGGGTCTATGGTTTGGTCAAAAATACTGTAATATAATAGAGCATATATGGGTGATTACTAGGTCATTGTCCACTCACCTTATTGTGATGGACAGAGCAGGGACAGGATATCAATTTTTGTGTCACTCACAAATTTCTGTGACTGTAGGACCTGTTAGATATAATCACAAAACAGGTCTGCTAGTACCTTAGGCGAAAGTGCAAAATATTCCAAGGCCATACAGTCAATCAACACTGTCAAGGGATACCTTCTCTGTGGAAAAATATTGCAGGGAGTCTGTTTCCTGCCGGGAGACTTCAGGGGGAACTGTAATGATGATTGTCAGTATGCCAGTCTCTTATGTGGACGTGACAATGACCAACATGGACCCCATCGCCATTGCTGACTCCTTGACCCTGTCATATGCCAGATCAGGTAAGAACTCCACCTATGTACTGATGGCTTGTATGTTGGACACAGGGTCTGTTCCTTCATGCAGAGCCTTGCAAAGAGTTTTAAGGCCTTCAAGGGCCGTTTCTGCCTTATATGAAGATTACGTAGCTACTCTATCATATGATATAATAGGTTATTTATAACACGCTTAATACACAGAGGTTTCTAAGCGCAGATCCGGGTATCGAACCCGTGTTGCTCCGTGTTGTCTTGCTTCCAAGGTGAGCACGTTGCCCCTGAGCTATCCACCCGAGACAAAAAGCTAACTGTGCACCCCATATGCCCCATTAGTGTACCGTCCACCTGTCTATCTGAAGAGTCTCTGGTGGCTTCCTCTAGTGCCATGGAAGATACTCCTGCAAGGCTTGGGAAAATAGTATCATCTGTGTGGTATAAAGTGTTCTTCTCATGTAAGTGGTGAAAGGGTAGTCAAGCATCTAGGAATGGTATCCTTCCTAGGTTCCCTCCACGCTCTTAGGATTTCTTGTGTTACTTCCATGAGTAGATGAAGGTAAGCTTTCAATGTGTGCTTATATTCTGAGGGACGGGCCCTGGGGAGTCCCACCAATTCTGGGGAGAGGGGGTCTGCTTCTAGCAATCCCATATGATCAGTGACCTAGACCAAAACAGAAGCAACTGCTTCTTTATCTAAATCTTTCCCCCCTTGATGCTCATCCAGAGAGGACATGGACTTACCTGTAGAGCCAGAGAGGATGAGGGAGCACTGGAGGAGCAGCAAGGGGGTGACCCATGCTTTCTGTTCTCCACCCACTGAAGAGTTCCAGAAAACTGCCCTCTGATGACTCTTTTTGTTTAGTCTCTCAGAGGCAGAAGATGTGGCAGGCTCCTGAGGGTGCAGTTTCTCTGTATGTTTCACCATGTTTACCGAAGCGATAACAGAGGCGTCTGCTCCTCTTCTTAAATTGACTAATTGGAGGGAGAGTTCATCGAGCCACTTTGCACGCAGGGGTCGACTGGCCTATGGTAAACTCTAGAGATTTCCCGGTAGACCTCTCCACCCTGGCTCTCTTTTGTGTGGTATTTCCAAATGTTCCTATAGGAAAAGGGTTGTGCTTGCTGAAAATGGGTAATATAGGGCCACTTGGACATTATTTCCAGGTCCCAGTCCAGCCCTGTTTGCACGGTGCTCATTTCCAGGACAACAGACACTACGGATTCCCTAACACCAGCCTATGCTGCTGCTCCCACCTCTCTTCTACTTCTACTTCTACAACCATCGGGGGCTATGATGCTGAAGACTGGTGCACCGCCTATAGCCCACTGTGACATGCTGTTTCAGCAGCGACCACGTCGTTGCTATGCAGAAGTGCAGCTCTTTCATCCATGCTCAACCGGCATCCCCTCATACATCAGGTGCACTGGAATTCCATCCATGCTCAACCGGCGTCCCCTCCTACATCAGGGGTACTGGTTTCCATCCATGCTCAACCGGCATCCCCTCATACCTCAGGGGCACTGAAATTCCATCCATGCCCAACTGGCATCCCCTCATACATCAGGGGTACTGGAATTCCATCCATGCTAAACCGGTGTACTGTCATACATCAGGGGCACTGGAATTCCATCCATGCTCAACCAGCGTCCCCTCATACATCAGGGGCACTGTAATTCCATCCATGCTCAACCGGCGTACCCTCATACCTCAGGGGCACTGGAATTCCATCCATACCCAACCAGCGTCCCCTCATAAATCAGGGGAAATTGAATTCCATCCATGCTCAACCGGCGTCCCCTCATACATTAGGGCCACTGAAATTCCATCCATGCTAAACCGGTGTACCGTCATACATCAGGGGCACTGGAATTCCATCCATGCTCAACCGGCGTACCCTCATACTTCAGGGGCACTGGAATTCCATCCATGCCCAACCGGCGTCCCCTCATACATCAGGGGCAATGGAATTCCGTCCATGCTCAACCGACGTCCCCTCATACATCAGGGCCACTGAAATTCCATCCATGCTAAACCGGTGTACCCTCATACATTAGGGGCATTGGAATTCCATTCATGCTTAAACGGCTTCCCCTCATACAGTGGGTGCATTGGGAACTATGCCCCAGTGATGAGGAATCCCCAAGCCCAGGGAGGGGATCTTGACCATGGCCAACCTTATGCTGACCCCCCCCCCCCAGATCTCCCCAGGCCCCAACAGGGAAACAGTAGACATTTAAAACTGAAGCCAGAGGGGAATAGACGGGTAGGTATACACTGGGAGAAGGCGGAGTGAATTTATGGAAAGAGAAGAAGGATTCCTGTATGAGAGTCAAGGTTACCTCACAAGTAAGTACCAGGACGTGGAAGAGCGATGGGGAGGTCATGTTTTAGCTGCTGCCTGTTTTGCTACAATAAGTCCTTTCCTCTCAATTTTATTTTCAACATTTTTCCAAGCATTGTTCTTGCTATGAGTAACACTACCAGTTGTGGACGTACTATGGCTAGCAGGAGACCCAGTAATACTGCTACCAGCAATAGTGCTACTACTGATGCCACTAGCAGTACTGGTACTCCTGCCATTACTAGAGGGAGTAGTAATCATCGGCAGTGAAACTAACCCTAATCATAGTAGTAGAGCAGCCAATTTTGCTGATAGAAGTAATACTGCTGTTGGTAGCAACATCCTCACTATTCATAATGTTACCAACATTAAATGTGGTACAGCTACCACTTACTAGTGCTAATAACAGTAGGAGTAATACTGCCACAACTAATACTAGTAGCTGTACTTGTTTTTAAATGCTTTGCTACTGGTAATAGCTGTAATTGTACTGTCGTGTTGGTAGTAATGTTAGAAGTACTGGTTTTAATATTAACAATACTCCCTTTGATACTACAACTGGGACAGGATTAGTAGGTAAGTGTCGCTGTTAATCAGAAGAAAATGCAAACCTTTTTCTTTGAACCTTTGGTGCTATTGTGGATCTACAGACTGCACTTCCTGTCCTGCTTTGATGTCACTTCCTCTCTAAGGCATTGGAAGTAGCTCACAAAATGGAGGCCAAACATAACAGGACAAATGCTTTTAAAATGTCGAAAATTAGATGGATGGGAACCTTATTTTGCTGGAAAAAGGGCATAAAATAAAACATTAACAGTTAGAAACATTATTTATTTTTTCTGTACAAACTGTTATGTCCTCTGTAATTGCTGTCCAACACAGTAAGATCATAGTTTCTTAGGTCAGTAAGCACAGAAGGGAATATTAATTATGGCTACTTACCACGTCAAGGACAAGTAAGGACCTGTTATGTTACTGACAGTTGGAACAGCAAGACCAGATTAAATTACACCCTGTTAGTAAATTAAGGCCAAAGCTCCTTATGCCAAATTAGCACAGTTAGGTCTGGTTCTATTATAACTAATTAGCTAGATGGGACCAGACCAGGCCATTGTGCAAGTAAGGACTGAATCGTATGAGGCCTCGTAGGATGGCAATGTCTGATGTAAGTATGATATAAAGACTGACCTCTGTATGCCCAGTACACCTTGAATCTGGCATGCCCTCTTGGCAGAGTAAGACCTGAATCCAGCACATCTTGGACCTAGTATGGCGAGTTAGCACAGTCAATTCTTTATCCAGTATTCACTAAATCTAGTAGGCCAGCCAGCAGACTGACGCCTGCCAGGGAGGATAGCACAGCGGCAACGTGCTCGCCTTGGAAGCAAGACGACACGAAGCAACACAGGTTCGATCCCTGAGTCCGCGCTTAGAAACCTCTGGGTATTAAGCGCGTTATAAATAACCTAGCATATCATATCATATGAACAAAAAAAGGTGGGCAGCCTTCCAAAATACATAAGTCTGTTTGCAAACAAGAAAAGGCCAGATCTGTTTTTGAGGTTCCGTTTAAATATTCTTTTAACAAGGGAAGTTTTAGTTAGGAGGATATTACCAAAGGAATTTATAAATTGTAGATTTGTAGATTTTGTAGGGAAACCAATAGTGTGGAAACATTAAAGTACCTTGGTACTTTGTCCGATGCTGCACTTCAAACCAATGCTACAGTCACATTTATGATGTCATCTTTGATGTCCTGGGTGTTAGTCTAAGCAGTGCATGGTGGTGGCGCGAGTTATGGTTGCATAGCTTACCATAACTGGTGAATTTCTGAGGTTTTTCGGTTTTACCTGTAACCATAACGTCCCTTTAACAACGTTTTCTCGTAGAATTTCATAGGTTTTTATTAGTGCAACTTAACCAACTTAAGCATAACATCCCTTTAACTAAGTTTTTGTATTGAATTTCATAGGTTTTTATTAGTGCAACTTAACCAACTTAACCATAATGTCCCTTTAACAATGTTTTTTCAGTGAATGTTATAGGTTTTTATTGGTGCAACTTAACCATAATGTTTTTTCATTGAATTTCATAGGTTTTGATTGGTGCAACTTAACAATAATGTCACTTTAACAACGTTTTTTCATTGAATTTCATAGGTTTTTATTAGTGCAACTTAACCATAATGTCCCTTTAACAGTTCCTTTAGGAACCACCTTTGACAGTTAAAAACTAGAACTACAAAAAAAGTCCTATAGACACCCTTACTTTACATTTCTCAGTAAAGTACATAGACTCAATACATTTTTCAAACATTTCCACTAGCATTTTGTGTTATGCTAATGGAAATAATGTGGCGTTCATCCCCGTTCCAGGGACCGGAACGGGGGATAAAGGCCTGGCAGCCCAAGTTCTCTGCCCAAGCAAGGTGTGACTGTGTGCGCCTTGATGCCTGCGGGCTTCGGCACGTTACAAACAAATAAATAACTAAATTGTATCATCAGGTTGAAAAGAATTAGCTCTAAGGTTGGAGGAGAAACACTGAACAGAACCAACATCTTGAAAGTACTGGCCCAAATCCCAAGCCTAAGATACATCCGGAACAACGACTTATGGATGGTGGAACCCAGCATATCAGGAAGAAGGGACTACTCATACATCCCTCTAAACTCAAAAATCATCAAGTTCCAAATGATGAAGGAAACGGAATCCCTGTTGTTCCTGGGCTATGAATTAACAGAAATCAACCGTTCAAATGACCAAACTGAACTACTGGCACGACCAGCTGTGGACCCGAGAAAATCAATAACTACACCGACAAAGCTTGGTACCTCTCGCATTCATTATACCAGCAGGATGGACCATTTGCGCCTGTCCCACAACGATCGATCTAACGAGAAAACAAGAGAACACATAGTTCCAGTAGTGGATTCTGCCGCTCCAAATAACCGTCCCAGTAGACAGTCAAAGTCTGATCGATCTTCAGCCCGGTTGTACAGAAGCTCACATCAACTGCAAAAACCTTCACCACGGAAAACCTTGGAAAGAGCGGAGGGGGTAAATAGAAGGCCTTGGATCTGGCATAAGCAAGACACATACCCCAACCGGAAAGATTAGCAACCATCAATTGAAGAGGGAACCAACTTACCAGACGCGTGGAAAAAGGATAACGGACCTAAAAAATGCCTAAGCAACCGGCTAAAACTAGGATGCTGGAACACGCAAGGCTTCGACCACTTAACTAAAACAACAGATGTTAACTTAGGCCACTTTGACATCCTGTGTTTGCAGGAGACTTGGCTGACAACTAAACCCCAATTGGATGGATATGAAATAATCTTTTCCGCAGCAAAAAAAGGGGCTACGGTGCGACCATCAGCGGGGCTTATTACTGCGCTTAGATCGGGATCTGGATTTGATGTGATTGAAGTCCTGGTCTCACCTAACTGGGTCCAGGCGATGGTTTTAAACCGTACAATCACCCAGGATCCCTCCCTGACCCCTAAAGAGGGGAAAACTCTCCTACTCAACATATATTGGAATCCAGATATAACATCCAACGAGGAATTTGAAACTGTACTTTTAAACCTATTTGACGAAGCTGGCGAAAAAACTCAGTGCCACAACACCATCATAAATGGAGACTTTAATGCAGCATGTGAAGGGATCGGTCACAAATTTAAACAGCAAGATCAAAATCTTCCGGTGAGGAGAAGAGGGAGAATTCTCGAGCACCTAATGATAACTAGGGACTTGCATAACCTTCACTGGCTTCGACCCAAACCTAACCTAGAGATCCCCACGTGGGAAAGAGGAGAACAACAAGCTATGATCGATCACGTATTCTTCTCCAAGGATCTCCTCTCTGCGATCCACACTTTCAGGATAGAGCAGACGGCGTTCAGTGACCATAACCTCCTCATCACATAAGGAACGAAGTGCAGACCCCAATCCCTCTCCCATCCGATCCCTTTGGAGAAGTCGACAACAGGGAACCGGGTAAAGATATCGGACAAAGGCCTTTGAGAAATCAATCTTCAATATTCCCGCTCTCATCACAACGGTGGGACTCTCGGAACAAAAACCAGAGGTGCTCTGGACTACACTCCATTGCTGATCTGGTTTCAGATTCCAGCATCAAAGCTCTGCAAACCTACAGTCGGTCATAACCATCTATACAACAGTGACCTCGTGGCAAAAAGAAAGCTGCATCAACGCTTAAAGAAAATTTACTACAAAACACCCACTTCAGTAAATCTTAATTTATGGGTATTGGCTGTCCGTGAGTACAAGAGCTGGCTTAGACATTATCGACACAAGTTATATCAGATTGACGCAGAACATATGTTGTCAGCCATTTGTGGAAAAAAACCAAAAGAATTTTGGAACTTGATCAAGGGGACTCTAAATAAAACGACCGGAGACATCCATAACAACGTAGGAGAGGCTAAGTAGATAACCCACTTTTCGAAACTGTTTGCGCCGATAGCAGACAACTATCTCTCGTCGGGCTTTGCTGTTAGAACATCAGAACATGATACCGAATCTTGGAACATCCCTGCCGATGACGAAACGGTCTTACTCAAAATAAAAAAACTGAACAAATCGAGGGCCCCTGGGCTGGACGGCCTTTGTAATGCGGAGCTCAAGAACTATCCAGAACTGTGGGCAACCATAATGAGTAAGATATTAACCAACTGCAATCGCCTTCAGGACATTCCTCCCTCCTGGAAAAAAGGCATTATTGTACCAATTTTCAAGAGGGGTGTGACAGATGACCCGGGAAATTATAGACCGATCGCCCTCTTGGATGTCATGGGGAAGGTGTTTGCATTCTTGGCCTTGGATGTTTTCCAAAAATGGATCAACGCCTTGGACCTTGTGGACCCTTTCCAGAACGGCTTTGTCAAGAATTCAGGAACAACAACTAATATCTTCCTCCTAAGTTCCCTGAAAGCCAAAGTGATGCAGGGGGGTCCACCTATCTATATGGCTTTCATTGACCTGGTCCAAACGTTGGACCAGGTCAATAGACAACGCTTATGGGGAAAACTGGAAAGCTCAGAATGCCCTCGACTCATTCTGGAACCCATAAACGCGTTACATCATAGCACCTCAATACGGGTGCAACTCAGTGCTGAAGGTAGACTGTCCAGGGAAATACAGACTTCAAGAGGCGTAAAGCAGGGATGCCCCCTTGCACCTGCCCTGTACAATGCCTACATAGAAGACTACAGGAAATCATCGGAATTGGTCAGATGTTTCCCTCCTTCGTTAGGAGGCTCAAAGATCGAGCGACTATTGTACTCAGAAAATATCACCTGATGGATTTAACCCCCATAGGCCTCCAATGTCAATTAGATAATCTAATACGTTACCTGGTAGAAAACAACTTAAGATTGAATAACGATAAAATCTTAATACTGGGACCGGCGGCAACAAGAAAGAAAAAAACTCTCATGGCATTGCGAAGGGAGGAAGCTCAAAATAGTCAGTGCCTTTAAGTACCTGGACATCATGATCAGCAACGATAAGGAGCAACAAGTCATGCAAGAGTCCCTTTGGTCAAAACTGAAAAAGCTCACGGCGCTGGCCAAAGCAGTGGACAAGAAACACAGAGGATTTTCCATCATCCCCATCATGAAATTTTATAAATCTAAAGTTGTTCCTGTCTTAATTTAAGGCACTGACGCAATGCCTCTGATCCCTGACTCAATCTGGCCAAAATATGAAAGCTTCTTTTGGCGAGGTGTTCTGAACTTGGCTATCTCTACACCGATAGCCCCGATAAGAAGAGAACTCTGTTTATCTTCCCTTCTGGCTCTAAAAATGAGATCCACTCTTATGCTGTACCGCAAAGTCTTCAACTCTCCAAAAAACAAAGCTCTGGACCTCATTCAGAGGGAAACCAAGTGCAGGAACAACACAATGCTTACCAGATGGGATCAATACAATCTTTCCATCCTCCAAGAGCTAGATACCACCTTGGAAACACTGATACAAAATCCCAACCAGGTATCCAAGAAACTTCTCGAAGCCGATTGGATAAACACTCTGGAAGTCACAAACAACTACTCACTGACAGCAAATTTACCCAGTACGCCTATGAAACTTGACGAAGTGCGTGGATACCTCCTCAAATTCCCAGATAAACGGCTAAGTAGAACCTTTTAAAGGTTCAGACTGAACCAACTAAAAACAAACGAAATCTTGACAATTCGGAATCAATCCACCTCAAATAACTGTTGTTACTGTGGAGCACCGCACACTGTGGAAACCACCAAACATTTGATCCTTGAATGCACCGGTCTAACTGCGAACAGACATTGCTTTCTGGCCGAGCCACTGAAGAACTACCGCACCTTAGACCTAGAAAATGTATGGGCTCTACTGGCCAGCGGTAATAACAGGAGATGCTCCATTGGATTGTCTTTGTTTTTGAAGATGCTGAACTTGTGAAATTAGCCTTCTTGACGAAAGCCATTCAGCTTTAACTTAGAAAGAACAAATGAACTACCTTTCTGGTTGGATTTATTTTGTAAAAATTGTAACACAATTAAACCAAAAAAAAAATAATAATAATAATTAAATAACGAGGGCTCCGGACCATTATCCTCCATTGCAGCCTCTGCAATGGGGGATAAAGGCCATCAGCGCCCCTGGTTCCCAAAGTGAGAACCCATGGTGCTAAAAAATAGATTTTTCTTCCAACAGCCGGGACACCTCTGGCATCCCGCTGTAGGAAGGAAACTCCTTTTCCAAGATGGCCACCATGGAAAGGGAAGGCGGGGCTCCGTACAGAGCCCCTATTCCCTTTCCATGGCAGCTTGCAGAAGGCGAAGACAGTACCCTATGACCATATTACCATGAGCACATTTTTCCCTCTCAAACCTATCCCACTTTCGAATAACTTTACCACATAGCCGGTCCCAGGTGAACATGGCCACATTAACACCATTTTTTGTCCCTCGCGTTCATGGCCAGTAGCCAGGTTGTCCAGGTCATGACCTTTTACCATGACCCAGACAGTCTGGCCACTGCCAATGTCCACAGGCTATACCTCAGTCACCAAAGGTATATCACTATTTTTTATACCTACATTTTGAGAATTGTCAAAAAATAAAACACAGGAACATTTGCAAAATCATGCATTAAGGTCCTTGCCAATGCTCCCTACACAAATTTGCTTGAAATCCGCCCATGTTTTATATTTTCAAAATTGTCAAAATGTATGAACATACAATAGTCATATAACTTAGGCCCCACTTGACAAAATCCATTTAGTCTTTGCACAAACATTGAAGGTTGGGTCTATAATCTTTCTGAAAACTTTTGTCCACATTCGTCAAACGGCAACAAAGTGATAAGCCATCTAAAAATGTTGAGACCCCCCTCTAATTTATCCCCCTCTTGATTTAAACATTTTTTGCAAACTTTTGTGCAGATTCAACAAATGGCACTACATTTATAAGCCGTTACAATATTTTGGACCTCCCCTCTAAATTTGTTCCCTCTTGACAAAACAGCTCCACACTTTCAAAACCATTCAGATTCAGGTCTAAAATAACATTCAGAAATGTCATGCAGTTTCATTGATCAGCGCCAAAGTTATAAGCCATCCAAAATCTGGTTTTCACCAACACTGTAATGCAGAAATACGCATAACATCTGAAGTGTCCGCGAACATCGCAGGACTATCGCTGAACATCCGCAGCATTCGCAGATTTCGTGGTGAAAAACACCTCTTTTTTTGGATTCTTACAGCCATATCCCATCCCATCCTCATCACCCCTCGCTCCCCCAGAGATTGTTTGATAAGTTTGACAAGTGCAATGTTGTGTTTTTTATATCTTTTTACTGCGATGTACGCACACCGGCGGATGTATGTGAATCCAACATGACAGGCGTTTCTGAAAATCTGATGCACTTTACGCTTTTCACCATCCAATAAGGGGGCGCATCCGATGTCCGCGGACATCACGTCACACTCTAAGCAAATCGAATGCCCATCCGCGGACCGAACAAGGAAGTGGGTCCGCGGACCGCACCTATATGGCAATTTTATAATCTACTTTTTGGTTGTTTTTAAAAAAAAATACTGGATGGATTTACACCAAATTTACCAAAGAACGTTTTCGGGACCAAGCGGCTGCTGCTGCTGTAAATTTGGTAAAAATCTGTTCCGTAGGCGTGAGCAAAATATTTTTCCATTGCGTCCATGGAAATAAAATGTTTTGAGGACCCACCCATAACTTTGCCCCCCTTGACTAAACCTCACCAGAGCATATACTTTTTATACAAAGTTTGGTAAGGGTTCGTCCAGGGGGAGCAAAGTTATAAGCCGTCCAAAAAGTGCTCTTCCCGGGAGTTGAGCAACTTAACCATAACTACGTGGCCTATACCGCAGGCTGTGTAATATATGTAATATTGTAAAGGTATGATATGTACTATAAACAATTAATAACAAAACAACTAAAACAAAATCATACCCAGTCAGCCCATTCTGCATACTGGATCCAGTAGGCACAGATATTTCCGTAAGGCCTGGGTCCAGTAGGTCCACTTTGCACATATGGGACTAATGTCAGAATGCCTAGTTAGCACTGTAAGCCCTGGGTACAGTATGCCCACGACTTCAGCACAGCAAGTCCAAATAGTGCAGTAAACCTAATATGTCCCAGTTAGCACATTATGCCCGGAATCTAGTATAGGCAGCTATTTTAGGAAGGCCTGTGTCCAGTATCACCATTCGACACAGTAAGTCCTGAAATAAGTGTGCCCAGTCAGCATTGTATGTCCTGAATCCAGCATGCCCAGTTAACACAGTAAGACCAGAATCCATCATGGCCACTCACTGTACCGCCTAAATCCAGTATGGCTAATAAGTGGAGTGACGGTAAACCAGTGCACTACCTCGGCAGAGTAAGGCCTAAATTCAACGTGGATGATTGCCACAGTGAAGGCTGAACCCTTAATGGAGTAAGTACTGCATCCAGCAAACTGGTAAAGCCGGGAGCCCCATCACTCTCACTAACTGCAGTTTCGGCTGTGTCATGGCGAGAGGAACAACAGAGGACTTCAGAGACCACATTTGAGTTTGTATGCACCTAGGAGTGAAAATGGTCTAAGCAAGGTGGGCTGCATCTCTGTAAAATTAAGTGATTAGTGGGAGAACTGAAGGAGTGCAGGGAAGGTTCACAAGGCTCGTCGTCAGACTGTGGAGGACTGTTCTTGATCTTTATTGTAGGGTGAGAACCCAGGCAGACTGCAAGCCTGCGTGGGGATTCACAGCACTGCCCGTAGCTGGATTGAGTGCTTGATGAAAGCTCACTCAGCCTGAGTGGACAAGGTCATTTCACATCCATACCGATGGTCCTGATCTGTGAAGACCCACAAGGCTCGTCTATGTCACCGCAGCTCCTCAACATCTGCACCCGCCCCCTCACAGCAGTACTGGACAAGTATGATATTGCTTTCACCATCTACGCTGAAGACACAGCACTCCATATAGACATCCGCTCCGCAGCCAATTGATCACTTCCTGTGTATCTACCATCCAATCCTGGATGCCTGTGAGACGCCTCTCTTTGAATCCAAGGACGACAATAGCCCTTTTATGTGGTCTCCAACAATAGGCAGCAACCAAGATACGGCCTCTTGACCTACGATGAGGTCTCATCCTAGTCAACAAAGTAAGAAGCTTTGGTGTCACCTTAGACCAACACCTTTCCTTCTCTCAACAATTCTCTTCCTACATTGAGAAAATGTCACTTTCTGCTCAATCTACTTTGCAGGTTTCTCCCTGCCCAGGGTATGAATGATGGCACAAGACCTGGTACTATCTAGGTAGAGGTTTTGCAACAGCCATCTTCTGGTTCTTCCAATGAAAGATATTGTAAGAATGCACGGCTTTCAAAGCAGGGCACCGTTGATGACATTTGGCCTAAAGAATACTGATCCCACGACCCTACGCTCCAAAATCTTAATTTATTTATTTTATTCATTGATTGCTTGTTAGGCACCTATACAGTAAGCAAATTCTGTTTCAAAGCGCCCTCAGGGCAGCAAGGAGGGGACATGGGAATGAGACACATTTAAAATACATACAAATATTAAATACAGAGGAGGGGAAAAAAAGACAAACCTGCTGTACCTTGTGAGTATTCAGAACGTGCAAATGCAGAAGGGGGCTTATGGGGGTAGGCGCTGGGGTGCTCGTGGATGATCAAGAGGTGAAGTGCAAGGTATGATAAGTGTGAGCCTCCAGGATGGAGGATGTGCCGAGGCAAGTGCTGAGGATAGACAGGAGCTGGGAGCGATTCGGTGTGGGAGGTCAGAGTCCCAAGGATGCATAAAGGTCTTGGACACCAATCAAGCAACTGAGAGATAATCAGAGGAGAGAAGCGGGGAAGGAGGAGGTAAAAATTAAAGTCTTGAGGAGCTTCCGGAATTTAAGGAAGTCCTGCTCAAGATGCAGAGGGAGGGGGATACTGTTCCAAAGAAGGGAGCCAGCTGAGGAAAGGGATCACCCTCTTGCCTTCTGTTTAGCAAAGCACTTGACACACAGAGAGTTGGCGCCAGAGGAATGCAGAGGTCTGGGGGGGAGAATATTTAGTAAGAGAGAGTTGTAGATAGTGTGGTCACTGGCCCCAGACAGCCTTGTGGATGATACAGATGGATTTTAATTTAATCAGTGAAGCCACTGGGAGCCAGTGAAGACTTTTTAGAGCAGGAGAGATGCGATCCCTGGGCTTGAGGCCAAGGATAAGTCTTGCTGCATTATTCTGGATTAGGTGGAGGGGTCTCAGAGTGAAGGAAGGAAGATTCAGGTGGATGCTATTGCAATAGTTAAGCCTAGAGAGAACCAGGGCTCGGGTAACATTGAGGTTCTGCGGGAAGGTGAGAAAAGGGAGAATTCCATTAAGAAGAAAGAGCTGGAAGTGGGACTTCTTGGCAAAGTCCTGAGTGTGAGGGAGGAAGGAGAGAGAGAGGAATCAAAGGTGACTGGCATCAGAAGACGGAGCAGGGGAGAGCCCATGGAAGATGGCCAGATTGAAGGGAAGAAGTCAGGATCAGGGGTCCCAATGGGAAGGATCTCGGTTTTGCTGAGATTGAGGCAGAGATCATTGGAGGCGCACCAGGCCTGGATGGCAGACAGGCAGTCAGGGAGGATGGAAGGTGCAAGAGGGTCAGAGAAGAGAGTGGTCTGACCAAGCGAGAGGAGTGACCAGAGGAGATTTGAGAGTGGATGGGGGCGCCCAGAGTGTGTCCAGCAGAGTGTGTTGGACCAGAAGGGAGAATGGAGAGGGATAGAGAGGTGCAGAAGTCAATTAAAAGAGTGGACGCTGTGCCACAGGAGTCCAATTGGATGTTGAAATCACCCAAGAGGAGCAGATTGGAGGAGGTTGAAAGTAAGGAGGAAATTAAATCAGCCCATTCAGAGAGGATGAGGGAGGTAGCACCTGGAGGCCGTTAGATGGTGGCAATAGTCAGGGTGCAGGAGGGAGAGATGACCAAATTGCATACCAGGCTCTCAAAGGATGGGTAGAGCTGGGTGGGTATGATGGAAGAAGGAACCCACTCAGGGAAGATTAAGGCAACCCCACCGCCAGCACGGTGAGGCCGAGGCTTGGAAATGATCTGAAAGCCGTCCGGAAGGAGGGAGTCAAAAGGGGTGACTGAGATGGCATTGAACCATGTCTTAGTAAGAGCGGGAATGTCAAGGTCAGTGTCTTCAAGGAAGAGGTATTTGTCAGCAGAGTGTTTGTTAGCTGAGCAGGTGTTAAGAGTTGCCAGGTGGAGGAGGTCTCTGCCTTTGAAGGATTTCTGAGGAGTTCAGGGGCGTGGTTCTGCAGTCAGACGGGGAGGCACAGTGAGAGTGGTGGGGGGAGAGGCAGGAGAAGGAAGAAATTAATGAGGGATGGCAGGATCCAGTCGAAAAGAAGGAAGTTGGCTTGGGGACGCTGAACTAGGATAGTGCCAGTGTGGTAGACATTAATGAGGCAGCGTGATGAGAAGAAGCCCGCCAAGAGGACTTCCCACTTGGTGCCACCATTAATGGGAGAGGATGTGAAAGAGGATTGTGTAGAGATGAGATGAGAAGTCCATAGGTCTGGAGAGGGGACAGAAAAAAGGATATGCATGTAGATTTCTCTGGAAGATGCGCTGACGTAGGTGTCTGCGATGTGAATGCCAGGATTTGCACCCAGAATGTCTTTTTTGTGCTTTTTTTGTCCAGACTTTATGGGAGAGGGAGGTTTTTTCATAGTGTTGCAGTTAGAGCCTCAGCTGCCTCATTAAGGAGAGATGGTGAGTTCTATCTCAGTGGCAGAGGATAGGTGTCGCCTTCCCCCTTTTTGAGATGCTTTGATGTACCTGTGGTTGTCACATTCCAGCTTAACATGACTATGCGTTTGTCATGCGGTGAGCAGGGAAAATGTGTGTGGAATGGCCTCAGACATTTTCGGAGGTTGATCTCCCATCATTCATGTTCATTTCCAAAAAATCAAAAAAGTCCAGGCGAGCGCACACTCCTCTTGCGGATGGTCGATTTCCTCACAGGCGGCAAGGGGCAGGAACTGTTTGGCAACGGCCATAGGGATTAGCATGGCCATGGGCAGTCAATGTGTGGGCAAATAACCAAACAACACCTACAAGCTTTGTGTCCCTTTTCCCATGCCGTTTCTCTTTATTTGGCTTATAGGCGGGCCTAAAGGGCTATCTGATTGCCCAAACTAAAAAGGAAGGGTGTCAAGGGCGTAAAGTTGATACAAGAGGAAGAAACAAAGGAGATAGACTGAGTGAGGAAGCCAAGTAAGAGACCCTAAAAAGCAATGGATGAAAGGATGGAAGAAGATACAAGGAAGAACGGAAGATGAAAGTAATATTAGTGGAAGAAAGAAGGGATGGGACCCGTTTCTTGTCCGTTTATTTATCATTCCATCGGTGCACCCAACCATCTGCCCTTCCTACCTATGTGTCATGGTTTGCCAAATAATCTTTGGAACCAAACAATATGGGTTACTATCCCGGCCTCTTCAGTTTAGCAACATTCTCGGCTCATGGGCAAAACATAGTCCCCTCTATGCTTGGGTTTGCCCAAATTCAGCAGCATTTTTAGAAACAGACTGCACCATGTTAAGGGCTAAACTTGATTCACTGAGCGAGTAAACGGAGGACCGCAAATGGTGCCACTGACGTCACCTCTAGAGCAGTAAGTAGCGCTTAACACTAGACTGTGGGCATGGGCGCTATGCCTTGGTCTAAATTATCAATGATAATTTCAGACCCGGGTACATTCAGTATATCTGATTACTGGTCAGTTGTGCCAGGGGTGCGTCCAATAATATTTAAAATAATGCATACCACTAGTAATGGGGCTCTTTCCAGTGGCGACTGGCACATTTTTTTAAATTCAAAAGGCGCACATATTCCCCACAAAGATGCCAGAGCGACCGAGTGTAGAACAAACCAGCAAAGCTTTTCCAGATGACAATATATTTGGATATTGTTTTAAAATGGTGCATTATACAGCACACGTTCTATGCAAAACTGGGTAAAAAAGCCGAACAGTTTACAATTGGTTTGGTAAGGTAACTCCAACCGAAAAATGGAATAGCTGCAAGTCACCAACACTGCACAGGCACATTTCCCCATGCATTTTAATTCTGCCTTTGCCCACAATATATACCAGTATAAATACATTTTCACTCTGGTTGAGCCCATACTTTTCCATGCTGGCAGCACCATTGTATGCCAGAATTCCTATATAGGAAACCTAGTCATTGGTGCTTTGCACATTACGTTAGTAATGATACTTCAAGAAAACATGGCCACACTGGCTCTGCCAATATATGGCAGTATCCTCACAAAAGGACAGACTCCTATTTTCTTTGCATTTAAAAGTGTCATGACACAATAAGAAAACATGCCCTAACTGCGTGCACAATGTAGTTCAGTCTGAACATGTAATTACACTTAACATGCTTGCTTTACAGTGGTGCCTATAATAAAAAGCCATGTCACAGTAAGAAAGGGCGGGAATGGCTGCAGCAAAATGCCAGTCTAGCCAAGTAACACACACCATTCTTGGATTATCATAGGTTCCCAGTAAAAAATACATTCATGCCACAGTAAGAAAGGGCTAGACTGGCTGGCGAGAAATGCCAGTTTAGCCAAGTAACACATACCATACTTGGTGTCATGCCTCGATCCCGGCCTGTCGTCAGTGAGATGGAGGCTCTATCCACAAAGGTGCCATTATCAGGGCAGCGGCACAGGCATCAGTGGTTTTCCTCCGTGGTGCTCCTGATAACAGGCAGCTATGCTGGGCGCTGCCATCTTCCTTTGGGAATGGAGGCACAGTTTCCTCTGCCCAGTTCCCACGCATGCATGGTTGACAGTGTCTGCCCATTGCCTTGCATTGGGTGGAATATAGTGCAACAGCTTCCCCGGGCTATATTAGCCCAGTTGAGACGGTGCTTCGCGCATCTCAACTTCTTCAGTTGTGCCTTGCTCCTCTCTTTTCCCCTTTTTCTCCATCTCCGTCCTGGAGTTCTTTACTGCACTGTTTTTCTCTGCTCAGTTGAGCCTGCTCTGTCCTGATTCATTACTCCCTATATTTTCCTCTTTCTAAGCCTTCCTATTCTTACCTTGTGCTCTCTTACTACCTTCTTGGTCCTGCTGTTGCCATTACATATGGTGCCCTGGGTTCAGTGCCTTGTACTTTCCTTGCTTCATTCCTTGATGTGGGGCAGGGAGATTAGCACTGTGTTTACTTATTATGCTAGAGAGGCTTGAGCGGTTTTCCTGGTTGCTTGATACTTCTTGCCCGAGTCTCCTGTTTGCTTCACGACGTCCTGGCGCTCCGCTCAATATGTCACAACGTGCTAACAGGTACAAAGCGTCAGCGGGCTGCGGTGCTTGGCATTTGGTTTATCATAGATGCCCCAGACAAAAGTCATACCACAGTAAGAAAGGGCTAGACCGGCTTCCCCAAAATGCTGTTCTAGTCAAGTAATGATACATATAATGCTCGGTTTATCATTGCTGTGCAGTAATAAATGTCTTTCCACAGTAAGAAATGGCTAGATGGGCTGCCCCAAAATGCCATTGATGAAAGAAAGGATGATTATTTTGCTGACATCTATGATAGATGCCCAGTAAAAAATGCGTTTTTGCATGCCACTACTCCTGCCCCACTCCTACCCCATATCTATTCCACAGCCCAGAACGAACACACACACGTATACACATACACATAGCACATTCACATAGCCTTCACTCACTCATCCACATGCGTATCCATGCACTATACACACACTCATTCATTCACACATAAACATTATATTATCAAAATATTACTGGCAATCATCTCCTGTCCAGAGTCAGCTTCGCCGCAGCTTCCTCTCTGGCTCCTGCTCGTACATGAACAGGAACCAGGAAGTAGAGCGCTTCCTGGTTTCTGCTCATGCACAATCAGCAGCTGGAGAGCCAATAGCGCGGTGCCCCACTCAGTTTGCCCCTTCTTTTTTTTTTATTTAAAATGTTTTGTTTGATTTGACACATTTTTCATTTATACTTATGTTACATCTAAAAAGTATTATTAAATCATTACATTTCAGTCATTTATTTAAAGCTCTTTACTGATCTCAGTCCAAAATTTGATTACTGTGATGATAAGCTGTTGATCTTGTCCTTGTAGCAGTTTTGCCCATCTTTTTTCAGTCGTCATTGGTTTGTCAGAAATCTTGAAAAAGACTCTGTATAAATCTCTTATTTCTTTAAGAGCTGGGCAGACCATAATCAGATGGAATAGTGTTTCTCGTATGTTTGGCTTTTTGCAGAACTGGCAGTCTGAGGATGTGCTATCTGATTTGTCTGTCAGAGATGAATAGTCCTGAGTCGGTAGAATATTAAGTCAAAATGCAAGAAGAGATCACGGATGCTGCAATCTGGAAATTGATTCAAATAGTGTTGTAATTCATTGAGAGCCCTTACTTCAATTTCACATTTGAAATGGCGTGTGTGTCTTGTTTGTTCGACTATAGTTCTTATCCAATCGCTCGTTCGAATATTTAGTTTTGCATACTGAGGTCTGTTTATCAGCATTTCTTCAGTGATTTCTTCTGTTTGCATTTTTCGTTTGATCTCGGAAGTCCACTTCGAAAGAGCTGTAATCTGAAAGACTTGTTTTTTTTCTTTGAGGATTTCCAGTGATGGTATTTTAACTTCAGAGATTATTTTTCTGTGGAGATCCAATTGTTTCCAGAGAACTATGGATTGTATATACTGAAGGGCTAATTCGAAACGGGAATGATTTAGGCAGTGCTAGGGTTTTCCTCCAGAATATCGCCTCATAGCAGGACCATTTCATTGATTGCTGATTGATTAGAGATTCACTAGCATAGGTCAAAATCGGGATTACTTTTTGTTTGTATAGCATAGTTGTGGCTTTTATTGAGTACGTTTCATATTTTAGATGAAAAAAGCATCCTTGTCTTGTCAATGATCTTGCTTTCCCCTCAATATGATCTTTCCATTCTTTTTAATTCAAGGAGGGGTTAATAAGTGCACCCAGATATTTTATTGTCTTAGTCGTCACGATCTCTTTGTTTTCTAGATGGATCTTTAGGTTGCATTGATTCTTGTTTTTTTGAGTAGTGAGTTTCATTACCTTGGTTTTGTTGGTATTTATTTGCAAGTTGCTTTCCATCATGAAGATTTATGCTTTATCCAGTGTTTTTTGTAGACCTATCACCGTTTTATCTAGGATGATGATATCATCAGCATAGATTAAAGTTTGAATGGGTTCGTTGTTAATCTTAGGAGGATTCGCCATTTAATTTTGAATTTTTTCTCCGAAATCACTGTTGTACTGATGATATAGGCAAGCAGCCAAGGGGAATCCTTGTTTCAAGCCATTACAGGTGGGGATTTGTTCAGTCACCATACCGTCATTCGTAAGCCGGACTTCAATGGAGGTGTTCGTATAAAGCTGTTTTATTGGGTTCAAGATGGAGGAAGGGCAGCCCCAAGTTGTTAGTTTAGTCCAAAGTTTTTGTCTATTAACGGAGTCGAAAGCCATCTTTAAGTCTATGGAGATTGCGTAAATTTGTTGGGTTTTGACTATAGCTTCATATTTTAGCATGTTCAACAGAAGGAGGTTGACATTGGTGCCTATTTTGGTCACAAAGCCTGTTTGTCTTTTTGCTTGTTTGTCCTTATCTGCTGCCCAGGTGTTAAGTTTTTTTTAGGAGATAGCCAGCAAATAATTTTCCCAGAGGGTCTAACAGGGCTATGGGTATGTAGTTAGCCAGATTTTTCCGGTCTCCGGCCTTAAAGATTGGGATCAGAATGGCTACTGACCAGGTGCGTGGAATCTCTTTTGTCTTTTCTATAAGGTGGAGAAGGTGGATGAAAAAAGTGGCCCATTCTTCTGGAGCTGCTTTAAGATTGATGTTTGACAGTCCATCAGGACCTGGTGCTTGAGATGAATTAAGTGCCTTGATGGTATTTCTGAGGTCTTCTATGTCCCAGGTAAGATTCCAAGAAGTAGCTTCTTTCTCCACGTCGCTTGTCAAGAGATGAGTATTTTGTTTATAGAGATTGAATTGCTTTTATTGAATTTGAGTATTTTTGTTTTTCCTTTTTTATTTCGATTTCGAAATCAGGTTGTTTCTTTTTCTTTAGTTTTCGTAATCGTTTCTGATGCCGCTGTTTCTTCTGTTTAATTTCCATTTTGAAATGTTGACTGTGCGTGTGCTTTGGGGGATTGTGGTGCCTTGATCGTGATTGGTGATATTTTTCCAGGATCCATCCATAGTTCAGTTTTAATCGATCTTGAAGTGGCGCTTCTTCAAAGGTGGAGACTAATTTGGGTATCTGATGGTGCTTTATTCAAAGTCTATTCAACCCGTTTGAAGGTTCAAGGTCAGGTAGAATTTAACGCTGGTCTTTTGATTTTTGCGTTGCCCATGAAATTGTTATTTGGTGATGATCGCTGGAAGAGTGTACAGAGTTAGCAGTCGAGATTGTTGATTTCCGTAATCCTTCTGAAGTGAAGATGTAGTCAATAATTGAAGTGGAGTTTTCTCGTGACCAGGTTGGATGTGGGAGGCCTTTGTCGTTCATAGGTTGTTCACTCAGGGAGATGTTACGAAGGTTTAGTTCTTTAATCCATTTTCTAGCTCTACTCGACATATCCTGAGGGTCTAATTTTGCACTTTCTTTGCTGAATAGATGGATATTGAAATCTCCTGCTATGATAAAGTTTGATTGGCTGTTAATGATGGCAACATTGTCAATTTCTTCACATATTGAATCTATGAATTTGTTGTCGGCCATTGCAGTTGGATTCCAGTAGATGTTAAACATGGTTATGTGGATGGTTTCCGGGCAATGAATCTCATAATTGTTGTTGAAAGTTGGCATTGGGATGGTGATATATTGAGCTCAGGAGTGGATGTTCTTTCTTGTTATTATCGTCCATGAGGGATGGTGATATATTGAGCCCAGGAGTGGATGTTCTTTCTTGTTATTATCGTCCATGAGGGCATGATTTTCGTTAGAATCATCATTCCTGATGCGGGTCTGCCTTGTTGCGAGATTATTGCCGGATTCATCAAGGTTATAAATCCATTGCAGAGTACCTCTTCGTTCAACCAAGTTTCTTGTAAACAAATAATGTCTGATTCTGCAAGGGTTGCTGAAGGTTCTTCACAAAGGTGTTTACGGCCTCCCGTGTTCCAGGAGCATAGGGATGTTTTACTCGAATGGAGGTCTTTACACGTTAGTTGTTATAAATAAGGTTTCCTGCTACATTGACTTGGGTTATCTCGTGGGAGATTAGATCTTGTTTTACATTAGGGGGTCCATAAATGGTCATGCCATATTTTTTGTCTTTTTGTAGCGTAATGTGTGTTTAGTGGGATGTTTCCATTGATTGATTCACAAGAGTTTGGTACAGTGTCTTTAACATGTTTCTGGGTCGCTTGAGGCTGGCTTTGTTCTATTTGTTTGTTGTGTGCGTATTGGTCAAGCAACGCAAGTTTCTTGGATTTTTTTCACCCATTAATCGGGGTACAAAGATTTCTTCTGTTTTGAATCTTAGTGTTATTAGTTGATGATTTGTAGCTAAGACACGCTGCATGGTATCTTGGGTGTAGAAATCAATGTGAGCTTCTTCCATATGTCGTTTGTTGGGAAAGAGGATTACCACGAGGTCATCAGATCCAAATTGGGCTAATTGTGGAATTGCATTGAATAAACGCAGGATGTTGAATCTATTCATAGTTACCGGCTCTTCTGTGCTTGTCGTAGTTGGAAATAGTGCTATTCTGAAAGCACAAGAAGCCTTCTTTGGATTATGAAAGTTCGGTCTAACGAGTGGTGGGCTCAGGTGGACCACAGGGATTTCGTTTTGCTTGGAGCCATTTTGCGTTTCTGGTGATGACCAAGATTCGTCGTTGGATACTGTTAAATATGTAAGGGAGGTGTTATTTGGTGGATCCCGGGTGCGTGGATTGGTTTGAGAAAGGTCTATTGACGTGTCCTGGCATTCGTCTAAGACAATTAGTAAGACATTTTGTGAGTTTATGGAGATGGAGTTGCGATCAATCGAGTCGTCAGACGTAGCTATATCCATGGGTGGCAAAAGATTTGCCCATTTGTTAGCTGGATCCTGATTGATTACTGCTAAGAGTGTGTCAAGTGGTTCAGGCTGTGAATGGTTGTCTTGTTGGATTGGAATTCTCGGTGGATTCACATTTGATGAGTCTGGGATGACGTGTACTTGAGTTACTTGCTTGTTAGTGGTTTGTTTCTTGTTTTTAGGTGTGTTTTCAGGTAGCGATTTTTGCACTGATTGCATTTTTCTAAGAAACGCACGCGAGCCTGTTTGAGATTTTTTGAGGGCTTTTTTATTCTTTGATTTGCTCGATGATTCGTGGCCCACAAGTCCTCGTTTAGAGAGGTCAAAGATGTTGAAGGGAGTACATAAAGATGGTTCGATATTAGGCTGATTCATCGACACAGAGGGATTCAGTACTGCGATGGGAAAGGTTTGAATTTCATATTGTGTCATTTGATCTATTTTCGTGACATCTAGGTGGGTTGAAAACTTGGTTTCCGTTTGTTTCGTTGTCTGTTGTAATTGTGGGGTCGTTTGTATGTGTTTTTTTGTTTTTTCCTCTATCATTTTTTTAGTTATTGTTTATTGTTGATAGTGTCTCCATTAGGTTTTGTTTATCTACTCGGTCCACTCTTGCCAACTCAGCTAAACAGGTTTGCCATGTCCTGGATGTTTCAGCTTTGTGTTTCAGACTCTCCTGGATGGTACCTATGAAGGTTTCAAAGTGGGTTTGTTTGGTCATGATCATAGCTAAGAGTGTCGCTTGGTCTTTTGTTGAATCGACCATAGATTCTTGGATTTTTAAGAATGGAATCATAGCTGTTGATAATACTGCTACTAGTGTATTCTGGAGGTCGAGCATTGTAGTTGGAAGTCTTTGTGGAATTTCAGATGAATCGCTTGGGGGTTTGGATTTCATGCTTGGAGAAAAGGATTCAATATCTTATGTTTTAGGCTTAGTTGACGAATTGTGGGAGGATCTTGGAGGTTCTTTCAGAGGAGAGTTCATTCTTTTAGGTGCAATGGGCATAGATGTATTGATCTTTTTGATTTGATTAGGAGTAAGGATTCCGCTGAAGACTTCAGTTCTTTTTTCTTCGGAGTCCATGATCGCGTCTATCTCTGTGATATCAAGAGAAAGATGTGCAATACGAACAGACAAAGATTTGGTATACTCATCATTAGTAGGGTCGACAGGATAGCATGTTGACTGCCACTGCTGCTTGGCTGCTCTTGCTCTTGAAGGGATGGTGTAATGCACGAGTCTTCGCAAGTAGGTTGTTGGAATGTTTTATTCGAAGATTGGAATTTCACTGGTAACGATGAAAATGGTATGAAACCATCAAGTGCTATTCGATCGGGGGAGGGGGCATTTACTGCAGTTGACAACTGAGGTATAGGGATACAAATGTTTTGGATCGAAGAGGCAACCTTTGATTGGACTGGATGCAGAGAAGTCTCGGCCTCAAGAGGCTGAGGTATGTTTTTTGTTAATAGCTCGTTTCCCAATTCTGGTAAATGTTCTGTTATAGGGGGGCTTGATCATCCGAATGGCATTTTGGTCGAGTTGGAGCCGTATGCCGAAGTGCAGGAAATTTTACTTCTGTATTTGGTTTCTGTATGAAACATTCAGCACTTATTGTATCTTCATTTTTTTCATCTCTAGGTTTAGGATTGTGCGTGGGTTTTCTGTACAACTCTTGTTGGATTGTGGTTTTATTCAATAAGGCTACAGACTCTTCTAGTTTCCCCTGTAGCCGTGTACGGGGCTTTGTGGGTTCCATTGGAAGGATATAGTAGGAGGAGATTAAGCAAACGCTGAGCAGTGTTCTACAAAATGTAAGACAGTGAACTGATTTGACGAGCACTTACTGCAGATCCCACCGGGTCCCGCCGGAAACAGCAGAAAACAGCCGTACCCTTGTGGTGTTCGAGCTAAAAAACATGGCGCTGGTGCGCAGTGCATTCTGGGGGAACTCAGAGCCATGATCCATGCCTCAGTGGAAAGCTGCACTTGCTTTGCGAAACAACATGTTTTCAACGTTATTCGCTGATGGGTTTGGAATGCAGGCCTTCTCAGCCAAGGACACGGCGCTGGGAAAGCTAAGATCCGCAGGTGCCGGCTGGTACCTGATAACGAAGTTTGTTTTGGTTTGCTATGTTTGCGCCAAGGTTTTGAGATGAGTTATGGAATTGTTTTCCGGGGCGCTTAGGAGAGGGAAGCGCTCTGCTCCTTGAGGTTACTGTCGGTTGACCCAGCTGGCAATCAACGGTCACCCATCAATGCGCAAGCGCATTTGCCAGAAGGTTCGAGAAGGTGCCACCCCTTGTTGAGGAGGGCATATATGCGGAAGCCCTCAACGGTCAGACGGGACATGCACAAAGACCTCAGTCGGAGGGGGGACGCCCTGGTCCGATATACCTGTGGGCTGTTGTGCTCTTGGCCTGGCTGTTGTCGGGGTCTTTCAGCCGCTTCTGGCGAGATGAGGTTTTGTCAAGTTACGCCCATGGTGATGTATTCCTGCTAATTTCCTATGATTTATCTGATTTATGCTTGTATTGTATATATGCCTAACTATGAATAAATAGCCGTATAAGTGCTACTTACTCTCTAAGCGTGCGTGTGGTTGTAAGTCATTGCGTTGTCTACCTGCGTTCAAAGTATTGGCTCTGCGGCTGCGCTGGTGATAAGTTACTGTCCGTGCATTTGGAGAGCAATACATTTTTGGCGACGAGGATGGGATGGTTTGTGATGAATTGTTCCAACCATTAAAGAATCCGGTTGAACGCAGATAGGTTTTGCTTACATTGCGAGCGAAAGGTTGTTTTCATTTGGCAGAGAGTGCTGGACGGTGTTAATCTGTTCTGTGTGTGTGTGCGTGTCTGCGCAAGTGACTGCGGTGTGGAAAGAAATATTTATATATATATACAGAGGCTTTGTACATTACTGCAGTGATGAATAGTTTGTTCAAGAAAAAGGGAGTTCTCGCTGGCGGTGAATGTCCCGATGTAATGATTCCAGGGTGGGCGAAAAGCCCATATGATAAGTTGGCTCAGTTATGGGCATGCGGGGCAGGGCTGTGTGAAACATGGGATGGTGAGGTGGGAGACGCTGATCCGTCAGAAGTAATGTCTTGTTTACAACAGATTTCAGTAGAGAGGGGAAAGGAATGTGCCGCGCTAGGCAGGCGGGGTTGGGTTCTCCTGCATGCCTACCGAAAGATGCATCAGAAAAATGTGGAAATGAAGGATAATATTTTGCGATTGGAAAAAGAGTTAGCTGCTGAGAAACAGATTGCATTAATGCAGCAGATTCAGATGAAACTTTTCAAAGACAAAGCTGACAAATATCAGGCTGTGGCTGAAAGGGCAGCAGTCAGAGTAGCCCGATATAAGTATAGGAAAAGACGGGGAGGGGTCAACCAAAGAAAAGTGGCAGCGGTAATCGCTACTGCAGATGTAAATTGGGATCCCGATAAATGGGATGGAGACATCTTTGACTCAACAAGCCCAGAGAGTAGCTCGGCAAATGAGTCAGATTCCAAAGCAGAAATTAATCAGAAGGCAGTGGCAGCCAAGCCGGTTAGAAGACGCCGTGCTGGGCCCCACCCGCAGAACCCTGGAGGCGGTGTTGTAGATTTAACCACGTTGGAAGATTACACTCAGCAGGAGGTTGGAGAGATTATTACTCGTTTGAGGCAAAAGTCAGGGGAACCTTTATTGACATGGATGGTGAGACTACTAGACGGGGGAGCGGCAGGGCTGTTCGTGGATGCCACAGACTCACCGCGTTTTTTGCCTTTGTCCAATGACACCAGTGTACAGGAGGTTTTAAGGGCAGGGCCGCCCCCTGATGAGAATGGCCAACCTCCACAAATGTCTTTGTTGGATTTAGCAGCCCAAGCATGTAACCGCAAGTACCCCATTACCACAGATTGGCCCAGTGAGGAAACAAAGTGGTATACTTTGAAAGAGGCGATTCAAAAGGTTAGAGAGCATGCTATGAAAGAGGCAATTCATATAGATGCTCCAGGACACATGGGGGCCGTGGCGCTCTCAGTTTCAACCAGAAACATGGTTATCAGAACTGCACCGCCCGCATACAAAAGTGTCATTATGACTTTGCTCGTAGGTATGACGGGCAAACCCACCGATGAAGTAGTGGATGCCATTCGGCAACTGGCAGATTTAGGGGAGTGGGATAGGAGTGACAACAGGCCACCGGAGAGAGAGGGGCGTAGCGAGAGAAGAACTGAAGGCAGGAGACAAGATAGCAGAGACTCCCGAGTGTCCAGAAAAGACATGTTTTTGGCCCTGTTAAAAGATGGTGTGCCACGGGAAGAAATTGATGGCATTGAAACCAGGGTCATGTACGAACTATACAGAAAGAGAGGGCTTGCAGCCAAGGAGCGCTACAAACAGGTTTAGAAACAGGTAGTGACTAAACCAGAGGGGGACACCACCCCTTCTGCCCCTCCTGAGGAAGAACAGGAGGAGGGGTCTATGGGGACACCTTCCCCGTACCAACCGACATATGCTGATTTGAGGAAGGTGGTGAGTGCAATGCTAAAGGCAGAGTCAGGTTACACTCATTCAAAATTTGACTAGGGTTATGGCCAAGCTCCGGCAGCGTCTGCTCGCATAAAGGTGGATAGGCGGCCCCATGTTAATGTCAAGATTTTTTGGGGGCCAGGAAATACGCAAGGGGTGCGAGCATTGATAGACACCGGGGCGGAGGCCTCTCTGATTCACGGAAATCCGACACGATTCAAAGGTAGACACTTTACTATTACAGGTCTAGGGGGGAAGGAGACCCCCGCAGTAAAAACTGAAGTGGAAATGAAAATAGGCAGTTTGGCTAGGCAGACATACCAAGTGTTGATTGTCCCGATACCTGAGTACATAATTGGCTTTGACATTCTGGAAGGGTTAACTTTAGGACTTGGAGGTAAAACATACCAGTTTGGGGTGAGTGCATTAATTTGTACACCCATTACAGTAGGCAAATTGAAGATGCCCCCAGTACATGTGCCTGTGGCGACCAAGCGGGTAGCAATGAAGCAATACCGCATTCCTGGGGGGCAAAAGGAAATTTCAGACACCATCAAGGAGTATGTAGAAGCGGGGGTGTTACGACCTATCACTACCGCCTGGAATAACCCCCTTTGGCCCGTCAAAAAAGGGGATGGGTCTTGGAGGATGACGGTGGATTACCGTGAGTTGAATAAACACACTCCTCCCTTGGTGCCCGCAGTCCCAGATGCCATTACCTTGATTGAAAATGTCCAAAAGTTTGAGGGGACTTGGTATGCAGTGATAGATTTAGCCAATGCATTTTTCTCTGTGCCAATTGCTGAAGAGTGTCAAGAGCAGTTTGCATTTTCTTGGAGCGGGCGTCAGTACACCTTCACAAGGTTACCTATGGGGTACATACATAGCCCGACTATCTGTCACCGGCTGGTGGCAGAGCACTTAAACAAGATACCGTGTAAACCGGACATACAAATCTCTCACTACATTGATGATATTTTGATTCAGGGCAAGGATGAGTGCAGTGTGCAAAACCAGTTAGAAGTCATTATGGAAGGATTGAAGAAGGAAGGGTGGGAGATTAACCCGAACAAAATTCAAGGCCCAGCTGAGACAGTGACATTTCTAGGAATTCAGTGGCATAATGGGCATCGAGAAATGGTGCCGAAGGCCCGACAGAAAATACTTGAGTTTACCACGCCAATGAATAAAAAGCAAGCTCAACAGTTCATAGGGCTGTTTGGGTTCTGGAGACAGCACATTCCCCATTTAGGGCAGATACTGGCCCCCCTTTACAAAGTGACACGAAAGAAATATGAGTTTCAGTGGGGGGAAGAGCAGCAGAAAGCATTTGAGTTGGCAAAAGACACCGTGCAGCAGGTGCTCGATCTATGGCCATTGAAGGAAGGCGAAGTGGAATTGAATGTGTCTGTACAAGACAATTATGCTAACTGGAGTGTGTGGCAGAAACAGGACAGGAAACGTGTGCCATTGGGGTTTTGGAGTCGTAAGTTGCCCGATGCTGGTAACTCATACACTCCATTTGAAAAGCAGTTGCTGGCATGTTACTGGGCCCTGGTTGATACTGAACAAATGACGGTGGGCCATGATGTATTGATGAGGCCAGAAATACCGATTATGCAATGGGTGTTGAGTTCTCCTAAAACACACAGAATAGGACATGCCCAGGAAGCCAGCATAATTAAATGGAAATGGTACATTCAAGACAGAGCCAAATCAGGAAAGGGTGGGGTTGCAAAGTTACACGAGCAAGTAGCCAACATACCGCCCTCGGATTACATACCACCAGAAGTGTCTGAGAAACGCGAGTCTCCCGTGAAATGGGGAGTACCATATGGTGATTTGACCGTAGAGCAGACAGAGCATGCCTGGTTTACTGATGGCTCAGCCCGATATGTGGGAACAGAGCGATACTGGAAAGCGGTGTCATATAATCCCAAGACAAAAAAGATTTTGACGACGTCAGGGAAAGGGAAGAGCAGTCAGTTTGCAGAGCTTTACGCAGTTTACCAAGCCTTGAAACAAGAGACCCCTGGTCGATGTCATTTGTACACAGATTCATGGTCAGTGGCGAATGGGTTGGCGGTGTGGCTGCCAACCTGGCAGAAGAATGGGTGGAAGATTCATTCGAAAGAGTTGTGGGGAAAAGAATTGTGGCAAGATATTGCAGAAATGCTATCACAAAGTGAAGTCACAGTGTATCATGTGGATGCGCATTGTGCGACAGATTCATTGGAACGTTGGTTTAATTCTGTTGCAGATGAACACACCAAGATTTCATCTGTGGATGCGGAGCCTCAGGAAGACGATTTGGAGGGTTTGGCCAAGTGGGCTCACCAGAAATGTGGGCACCTTGGAGAAAAGGCTACTATCAGGTGGGCACAAGCTCGAGGAATTAGTATTCCTTTAGAGGTAGTGAAAACAGTCATCTTGCAATGTCCGGTGTGCCAACACCAACAGCATAGGCCTATCCCTCAGATTGTTCACGGCACGTTGCGAAGAGGAAAGTTACCAGGTCAAATTTGGCAGATCGATTTTATCGGTCCTCTGCCAATCAGTAAAGGTTGTCAGTATGCATGCACTATTGTGGATACTTACTCTGGATACATGATGGTTTTGCCATGCAAGCGTGCCACACAACTGAATACCATTAAGTTGCTAGATCAGATCACGTTGCATTACGGAGTGCCTTTGCAAATTCAAAGTGACAACGGATCACACTTCAAAGGCAAATTAATTCAGGACTATTGTCAGGAGAAGAGTATAGAGTGGCTTTACCACGTGCCCTATCACCCGGAAGCGGCAGGGTTAATTGAAAGAATGAATGGGTTGTTGAAGGAACAGCTACGTAAGTCTGGAGATGGCAGTTTGGCAGGTTGGCGTGATCGCGTGTTTGATGCGGTGCAAGTGTTGAATAATAGACCGGTGAACAATCATGAGACTCCATTGTTGCGACTAATGACTCCTGCTTTACAGATTCAACCGAACCTAGTTAGAGAGACTCTATTGTACTGGGAGATTACCCCGGGCTCTTTAGCTCCCTATCGGGCGACTCCCGAGTCAGCAGGGGTAGACTTGCATTCTCATGAAGAAATCAGATTAGACCCGAGAGGGATTGTTGTGATTGAAACAGGGATTGGGGTACAAATTCCTCCAGAGCATATGGGATGGATTGCCCCCAGATCTGGACTAGCATTGAAGGGAGTTCAAGTGCTGGGAGGGGTCATTGATGCTGATTACCAAGGCGAGATCAAAGTCATCTTGATGAATAGTGGGGACCAAGTGTTACCGATTCATAAGGGTGATAGAGTGGCTCAGTTAATTATCATTCCTGTTAAGTTATCCATGATTAAAAAGGGGGAGCCTCCCACAGTGTTAACTACCCGTGGGGATCGTGGATTTGGCTCTTCAGACAATATGATACCGGGTGCAAAGGTGTGGGTCGAAAGGCCAAGTGGTCCACCCGTGCCTGCAGATGTTATTGCATCAGGCAAAGACCAGATAGTTTTAGTAATGGAACCTGGTAAAGACAAATGGCAGTATGTGCCCGCAGACAAATGTTACCTAAGGGAGTGATTTTCAACACTGATATCTCTTTTCTGGGTTTGCCTTGTAGATCCTGTGTCTGGCTGGTGTGATTGTGGGACTAAATGGACTCCATTTGGGAGAGTCAAACGGCATGATGCTCCGGATAAAAAATGCCATATCTGTGCCAACGATCAATGGGAGACCGATGATGAGGAGCAATGATGTCCGAAAGCAACTCGATACTGATGCCAAAAAGCCAGCCAGACCAACGACATGGATTCATGGAAGGCGACGAACACGTCAGGTGCAAGTCCAAACAACATCGATGCCAGCTATGCAAGAGGCGTCTTTAGGACGGCGAAAATATTCCCCGATGATTACCCAAACTGAGAATATGTGGACGTACCTGGCACAACAAGTACTCAACATTACGCACTTTTGCTTAACTGATGTGCCCAATGCTGAAGCTTTACTAACTACGTGTTTAGTTGCAGTGCCGACGCCAGTCCCGGTTCTAAAGCATATTTTTGGCGTCACACACAATGATTCGTTAGTTCAAGATTCCGATATCAGACAATCTTTTTCCGTCTATGAGTACTGCAGGTTTTGCAAGGAAACGGATCGCAAATGGAGAAATTTGACACGTATTATAACCTACAATATAACTCAAGGCGATGTGTGCTACTTTATGACCTGCGATGCTAAAGAAATTGGCAAATGCCAACAGCTAAATTTAACCAAACAGAAAAATCAAACTGTGTTCGAGGAACGATTGTGTTCACGAGTTCCAAGCACATGTACCAGTGTGAATAATACTATGTCTTGCAATCATACCGTAATAGCTGCCAGTCATCTAAATCATGTGAAACTTCCAACAGGATGGCTCTTTTCATGTGGTAACATCACATACACTTACATTCCGGCTAACATTTCTGGAGGTCCGTGTGCCTTAACTCGATTAGGACTAATGATGTTTCCTTTACACCCAGCAATATCTCGAAACAAAAGATCAACTTTTGAATCTGTGGGTCTATCCCCCGATTGTGATTCACATGTGCATTTGCTATCAGAAGCTGAAGTTCTAGCATTAACCCTTTCATTAGTAGGAGTTTGGGGTTTATCTGCTGGGGGGTACAAGTCTTTAATCAAATTAGCATGTTTAGTAGTAAAAGGACTCAATCATACTTCTCAAGCTTTAGAAGAGTTACTCCTGGACAGCAAAGTTATTAGAAAAGCTACTTTGCAAAACAGAGCTGCTGTCGATTACTTATTGCTGAAGCATAATTTAGGCTGTAACGCAGTTGAGGGTATGTGTTGTTTCAATCTAAGTGACCATTCACGATCCATTGAAAGTCATATTCGAGGTTTGAGGGATCTCATTTCTCAAGTGTCCCAAGAGCAAACTGGGAATTGGTGGGATTGGTTATTTTCATGGATTCCCGATATTGGAGGTACACTGCGTTATGCTTTTGCTTGCATTTGTATTATATTAGCTATCATAATAGCTTGTTGTTGTTGTATTCAATGTATTCCCAACTTGGTTTTAATATTTCGGCGGTTTCAAAGGCCGCCTCCTTTGCCACTGGGCTATGGAAGGTAAATATCCAAGGGTGGATTGTGGTGTTCGAGCTAAAAAACATGGCGCTGGTGCGCAGTGCATTCTGGGGGAACTCAGAGCCATGATGGATATTTATCCATGCCTCAGTGGAAAGCTGCACTTGCTTTGCGAAACAACATGTTTTCAACGTTATTCGCTGATGGGTTTGGAATGCAGGCCTTCTCAGCCAAGGACACGGCGCTGGGAAAGCTAAGATCCGCAGGTGCCGGCTGGTACCTGATAACGAAGTTTGTTTTGGTTTGCTATGTTTGTGCCAAGGTTTTGAGATGAGTTATGGAATTGTTTTCCGGGGCGCTTAGGAGAGGGAAGCGCTCTGCTCCTTGAGGTTACTGTCGGTTGACCCAGCTGGCAATCAACGGTCACCCATCAATGCGCAAGCGCATTTGCCAGAAGGTTCGAGAAGGTGCCACCCCTTGTTGAGGAGGGCATATATGCGGAAGCCCTCAACGGTCAGACGGGACATGCACAAAGACCTCAGTCGGAGGGGGGACGCCCTGGTCCGATATACCTGTGGGCTGTTGTGCTCTTGGCCTGGCTGTTGTCGGGGTCTTTCAGCCGCTTCTGGCGAGATGAGGTTTTGTCAAGTTACGCCCATGGTGATGTATTCCTGCTAATTTCCTATGATTTATCTGATTTATGCTTGTATTGTATATATGCCTAACTATGAATAAATAGCCGTATAAGTGCTACTTACTCTCTAAGCGTGCGTGTGGTTGTAAGTCATTGCGTTGTCTACCTGCGTTCAAAGTATTGGCTCTGCGGCTGCGCTGGTGATAAGTTACTGTCCGTGCATTTGGAGAGCAATACAACCCTTAACTCCTGCGCGGGCTTCACGCCACAAGGGTCGTACTGACCTGCTTTTGAATGGTGGTTCCTGGAGGTGTGGCACAAAATAGTCACGTGATGCAAGTCACATGATGGACCAAAGAGCTCGGAAAGATCCTCTCGCTTCAGCTGCTGTCGGCTCCATCCGGCAGACTTATGCGAGTTGGAGCGGGTCTTCAGAGCAGATGATAGGCACAATTGAAGTAAGTTCAAGGGAAGAGCAAGTAGATGCAGAGTATGCCCAGCCGAACAGTAGAAAACAGCTGCGCCCTTAACTCCTCAGCGGGCTTCACGAACAATACAAAGTGCTTAAATAACCATCTTCGTGCTCGGATAACTCTTTTCAGGTCGGCCCTTCATCAGAACTCGGCCCATTCGCACATGCAAACATGCAGTTTCCCAGCCTGCATTCTCAATGGGCCATGCAAGGCTGGGGAAACAAATAGCCCCTGACCTTGCCTGGCTAATTGAGCATTGGCAGCTGGGGAACTGAACTGTCAAAAGGAAGCCTTGTTTTTCTTTGACAGCTCAAGCCAGACCATGAGTGCTCTCTAAGCTGCACCAAGCAGCTGGGGGAACACTCTTGGCCTGGCGTGGCTCCTCCATAATGGACGAGGGTTCTGGAGGGTCGCGCTCCCTTGCCCATTATGGAAGAGCTGCATCCTAGCTCTTTCCTATTTGGAAAGACGCTTTGTTGACTATTTGTGTTTTAGACTCTCAGAGCCTAGGGTCCGAGAACCTGGACTCTAATATTCTTCGTCTAGAACAAAGCCTATAAGCCACTTCAGTGTTGGAATCTCCCGGGGTGATACTTGCAATTCTCATGGATGGTAAAGATAATAGATCATACCAGTTTAAAAAGACTATCAAAAGACAATTGAAAGGCACCCACCCCAGGGCTTCAGAAGAGGACACACTACCCTCTGGTTCCATATCCCGCTTGCAGATGTTCCCATGAGGCTCGCTTGCACATTGCCGGCAAGTGAGGCTGAGTCGCTTGCACATTGCCGGCAAGTGAGGCTGAGTCGCTTGCAGCTGCAATGCTGCCTCACAATATCCACTCAAGCAGCTGGCCCCGCTTCCTCTCCCCACTGTTCTGCCTTGCTGCTCTCACAAAGCATAATTACTTTTCTCCCTGAATGCACTTTGACCCTGGGCTCTTGTATCTTGCACACAGTGAACAATGCGAGCCATCTGGGATGCTGATTGCAAAGTGTGGCAATTCCGGAGGAAAAAAAAAAATATGAAATAGTTTTAAGATCAATGGGACACACAAAAAAACTAACCTCTAAAAATTGCTTCCACAGTTGTTTGGGTGTCTGTTAAGTACATGGAAGATTCCTCTATTAAGGTCTTAAAAGGACATCTGGAGAAGAAGGACCAGCAGGAAACCGCTCAAGATAATGAGGACAATTGGCGAGCATAGATGGCTCTTAGTGTGGAAAAAAATAAGCCGGCTCATGAGGGTGAAATACTGTCCACTGCAGGCAGCAAAACAGAGGCACTTCAAGCTGCATGGGAACACGTCGAGAAGCAATAGACACAGATGTAAAACCTTCTGCAATAGCAAAATCCCAAATGAAAGAACTCTGAAGTGTTGTTATATGTTCAAAACAAATGTATTTATTATGTAGCCTTATAGACCGAGGGTTGGGTCATTTTCACTGTATAATGTCTTCCGAGCAGGTTATGGCCCAAAAAATATCTGAGTGCCCTGAGTTGGGGAAAGGTCACTATCCCAAGCAGCAATAACTTCTCCCTGGATATATATGTAAGGCTATTTAGCCCATAGCAAACTAGATTTTGGAGTTGTGGTGGTGGAGTACAACATGTGCAGCCGTCAGTAAAGTAACTAAGCAAAACGTGTGATTAAATTAAATGTGGTTTTATTTTGTTGAATTTAAATAACAAGGTTGTCGTTATAAGTTCAGCATTTTAGTTGTAAGATTGGTTGAACTGGAATTGTTTTAACATGAGAATACATTGGATGCACTCTAAGAGGTTTTAACTATTTGAAGGTGAAAGCATTGGTCCATGTTTAGCTTTCACTTGGCTGCCTTAACTTGGGTGTTGACCATCAGACAACAACATAGAGTCTAGGTAGATGAAATAACGAGAGGTTCGCTCCGTGTGATAAGCTCATGCACGCTGCATTGTCCTTGGGCTGGGGTTCAGGAAACAGCAGGCAGGGAAGGTAGATGGAGACCGCAAGTATGTAAGGTGGGACACCGGATTCCCCCACACCCACCCAGCCAGCCTCTCTCACACTTCTAACGCTGCTCTGCAGACCCTGAGCCCCCGCGCTCCACATAGAACCAGCAGCTATGACATCAGGTCCCGTCAGTGGTCGAAGTGAGCGTGAGCGTGAGCGGTCGGGAGCGGTGTTCCTATACTTTTTTAAATTACCTTGTACAGCTCCTATACTTTTATTTTAAAAAGAAACCGTTCCGGAATGGTTTTGTTTTCAAATAAAAGTGTAGGAAGAAGTTGAAACCTTCCCTTTCAGTGCACATCACTGAACGTTCCCTTAAACAGGTGCAAGTGTTTGGGGGGTGTATTGTGTGTGGGAGGGGTTGTGGCAATGGGGTTTGTGGGGAGCAGGGGCAGGCCAGCAGGGAACATAGTTCCACTACTTCTTTTCGTACACTTCGACCACTGGGTCCCATAAACACACACTGACCTTATCACACCCCTCCCTCCGTACAGACTTCACAACACGAGGAGGGCACGAAACGAGTGACCAGCACAGTAAGCATTACCCTAGATACACATGACACTCTCCCTGACATTTCCTACAAAGAGGCCAACAATGTAGACAAAAGCTAGGGCAAATGAGAGAACACAAGGTAAACACCATCGGCCAGTCCAACCTGGACCAGACAAAGTACCATGTTCTTTAGAATCAAAACTTGCCCAACCTTAGTCCACCGGGGAGGGGCGAGAATAAGGCTCAAAGGCTTACAGCTGAATTTATGTGAGTTAGTTGAAGTTGAGCAATCTAGATTGCATGCTTAAATCTCTGCTCGAACTCACTGAGCTGCAATTCAGACTCACCTGTCAAGAGTGTTGCTTCAAGGTGCATGTGGATACCTGCCAGCACTCCCAAGGAGGCTCGAGTTCAATACGGATGTGAAATAGTGGAACACGCGTTGTTGAGTACTTTGTTTACTTTTATATTGGTGGGGTCAGTGTCCCCCTGATCTGAAGGGCCGGAACTCCTGTGCATCATTGGAGTGGCACGTTTTGCACGTTAGCAGTGTTCATCCTTCCGAAATCGATGGATTGTGTACCATTAAATAGAAGCAATAACACCTGTTGAAGGGCTGTGCGTAGGAATGGCAGGAATCCAGCATGAATTGCTGAACACAACCACATTGTTCTTGTTACACACCCAGGCACCCAAACCTGGCACATTTTAAAACTCAGTGCCCTAATTACAACAGCCCGGGGGGGGGGGGCTAAGGGGGCTATAGCCCCTGATCTTTTGGTTGTAGCCCCTGATAGAATCTCAGGAGCTACAGCCAAAAGACTAGCTAGCCCCCAGTCCCAACAGTTCCGACATCAGCTTAGCCCCGGGTCTTTTCCAGACCTAGCAACTCCCCTGGCCCGGGGACTGGAGCTGGAACCCCACCCTTTTCCAATCAGCCTTAGGCAGGAAGGTGAGATACAGTCTGCAAAAGATGAAATGAAATGAAATGATATTTTATTTATATCGCGCTCGTACACAAGTGTTTCAGAGCGCGACCAGGCAAAAAGGGAGGGGAACAAGGGAGAAAAAAACAGAACAGCGATCTTACTAGGCCCAGTAACATTTAAGAAAGCGCAAGTGCATGGGAAAGGAAAATGGGGGAAAAGTGCAAGGAAAGGGAGTGTGGTGTGGAAAGTGCAAAGCAGAGGAGAGAAAACATCAATAAATATTTAATAGGATAAATAATAAATAAGGGCTTTAAACCATGGTAGTGCAGCCAGCAAGTGGCAGGTGAAAGTTAGTCAGAAAGGTATATCTGATAAGTGCAGAAGAAACGTGGGAGGGGGACTGTATGGGTAGAGATACAGAACCCTAGTGCAGGGGGTGGCCTGGAGGCAGTGCAGGGGGGTGGCAGGGTGAGCAGGTATCTGGGCCCGAAAGAACAGAGGGTGGCCAGGTGCACAATGCCATGAGAAGAAACAGATCAACAGGGGAGAAGGGGGGCAAAGGCAGAGGCAAAGAGGAAGGTCTTGAGAAGTTTCTGGAACCAAAGATGTTTTTCCTCAAGTTTCAAGGTGGCCGGGAGGCTGTTCCAAAGGGAGGCACCAGCCAAAGACAGGGATCTACCCCCAGCTTGTTTTTTTGCAAAATGACTATCCCTGAGGGAGTTTGAAGTAGAGGAGCGAAGGGCTCGAGAGGGGAGGTATTTACAGAGGGATAGTTGAAGGTATTTTGGACACAGGCCTCAGAAAGCCGTGTGGACAATGCAGAGGGTATTAAATTTAATCCTTGCGTCCACTGGGAGCCAATGAAGGGATTTCAAGGCTGGAGAGATACAATCCCAGGGCTTGAGGCCAAGGACAAGTCTTGCAGTCCTGTTCTGGATTAGTTTTAGAGGGCAGAGAGTGGAGGCAGGTAGATTTAGAAAGAGGCTGTTACAGTAATCTAGTCTGGAAAGAACCAGGGATTGGAAGACAGTGAGCTTTTGAGGGAAGGAGAGGAAAGGCAGAGTACCTCTAAGGAGGTGAAGTAAAAAGTTAGATTTTTTGGAAACATCATAGATGTGTGCGGAGAAGGAAAGTGTAGAGTCAAAGATAACCCCAAGGTTCTTAGCCACGCAGGGGGGTTGGGAGGAGGGCCCAGGGAGGCCGGCCAGAGAGTGAGAGGAAAGGATGGAGATGGTGTACCAATAAGGAGGATCTCAGTCTTGTTGGCATTTAGACATAGATCATTGGCGGCACACCAATTTTGAATGGCGGTTAGACAATCGGAGATGAGAGAAGGACAGGAGAAGGCTGAAGGAAGCCTGAAAATGATTTGGGTGTCGTCAGCATAGCACTAGAAAGTTGAGCAGAACATTGAGATGCAGTAGGCGAGAGTTGCCAGGTATTGGTTGAAAAGCCAGGGCGAGATGATAGACCCCTGGGGGACACCACATGTGGAGAGGGAGAAAGAAGATAGGAATGACCAAAGTTGTACCTGGGAGGGTCGATCAGAGAGAAAAGAGGTCAGCCAGGCCAGAGCCTGATCAGTGATACTGATATAGGCAGGAAGGTGAGATACAATCTGCAAAAGATCTTGGGAAGGTGGTAAACCCAGCCCTCCAAACAACAGGGTAACTGTAGTGAGTGGTTACAACGCTTAAAGTGGTGTGACTCTCGACATCCCTCAAGAAGAAAAATAGCCACTCCCCTTTCTGCATGTGCATTCAAGAACATATGTGCAGCCCTTTAAGATATAAGGGCTGGTCACGGATAGTGCCGAGGAGAGACACACAACATGACTGGTGGATGTAACCTCAAAGTGCTTTTTATTAAACACAGAAGGTAGGCCCAGGGTGTGGTGCCTCAGGATAGATCGAGATGGGGAAAGTAACTGCCAGTGATGAGGATAGGTGGAAGGGGTAACAAAATATAGTATTCAGTTGGACGGAGTCAAACGTTTTCGCTGGTGTTTTCCACTTCACACCGGACTTGGTAATCCCCTCGAGAGGAAATCAAGCAAGACAAAAAGACTGTCCTTCGCCAATTGAGATTCCTCAAAGAAATAGGTTGTGTTCCCCTCGACAACATTGCCCCTCACTAGCTGGCCCAAAGACTTTCCAAAGCAGCGGCTTCCAGGCCAACACGTGCTGCCTATTCCAACAGCGTGTACATTCCAAGGTTCAAGCGGGCTTAAGCTGGTGGCTCCAGCTTCCCCGTCTCTGCTTCCACGCTTTGGAACTCCCCGCCCCCACCGTCTTTAGATCAGAGCCCTCCTACACCTTGTTTCCGGAAACAACTAAAAAAGCTCCTGTTTCACTAGCAGCCTCGCCGCTCGCTAACTGTCTGCTGCCCTATACCTCTTAACCTCTCACTGGCGCCTAGGCGCCCCTGGGTTAAGTGCACTCCTACAAGTGTACAAATAAAATAAAAAATATCAGTCCTAATAATTAAGCAATATGACCTGAACGGCGGGGGTATTACCGGCTCAGGTAATGCCCGGGGCCCATAGTTATAGAGCGAAGCGAGGGCCTTAACGAAGGCCCCGGGGCATTACCTGAGTCGGTAATGCCCCCGCCGCAAGGGTCATATTGCTTTTAGTATACCGGCCTGCAAGATCTGCGTGACCGGGGCACTAAAAGCATTTTTTTCTGTCCCGAAACAAAAAAAAAAACACCAAGAAATTGGCCTCCGGGAAAGGGAAAACTGAGTCTGTTTTCCCTTTCCATGGCGGCCATCAGGAGCAGTTTCCAGCAGGTCTGCTCCCGAAAAAAAAGGAGAGGAAGGTAAGTGGAGTTGGAAGGGTGGAAGGGAGGGAAAAAAAAAAGACAAAAAAAACCTACCTGCGTCCCCGGCAGGGGACGATGGAAGCCTCCAGCCGTGTGGAGGCACGGAGCGGGGATGGCACCGCTCCGAGTCTACACACGGCTGGAGGCTGCCATCGTCCCCCACCGGGGACAAAGGAGCAAGAAGGTAAGTGGGGTGGGGAGGGGAGGGAGGAGGAAGGAGGGAGGAAAGAGGAGGGAAAACAAAAAAATAACCTTACCTGAGTCCCTGGCGGGAGGCGAAGGCAGCCTCTCAGCTGTGGGTGGCTTGGAGCGGGGATGGCCCTGCTTAGAGCCTCTTCATTTGCTGAGGGGCTGCCATGCCCCCGCCGTGGACAAGGAGGCTGGAATCCCAGCCGAGAATCGAGGGATTCGCGGCCGGGTAACGACCCGGCGAGAGCCAATCAGAATGCGTGTTGCATAAAATCTCTCACATTTTGTCTTTGGTTAGTCCAAGGTCCAATTGTGCACCATGGTCCTCTTCCTTCTGGTCCTCCACAGGGTCTTCCAAAGTGAGGCACCGTGGGAGGCTCTCCTCTAGCAATTGTAGAGGGCATAGGCTCTCTCCCCAGACTTCACAGCTGGCAGAGCACCTGTTTTAGTGCATTGATCTGGCTATCGCTTTTCTCCTCGGGGGTCTTGTAATAATCCCCCTGGCCCAGGATGTAGCTATGCTGTCTTGTGCCTCCTTGCACCTCCAGGAGCTACCCTCCATATTCTCTGAGGACTTTGTGCATTGGGGACCAGAGTGAGCACAGCACAGCCATCTTTATACTGAGACCAGGCATTCGGTAATACCCACCCCTTCTAGAATTTGGTTACTTTGGGACAGACCTGGACCCCAATGGAGTGACCAATGCTAAATCCAAATCCTGTGGCTGCTTGAATGAGTGTATATGGATCATGGTTGCAAACACTTTTGTTAGGGCGAGTGTTGTGATTGTGAAAAATGTAATGAGCAACAAACTCATTGTGCATGATGTCCTTATTAATTCAAGAGCACAACCCTTTTATCACAGACATGTCTGTCAAATATAAATATATGTGATCATTCCTATGTGCCAAAAAGGCTTGCTTATTTTATGTGAAACGGCCATGTACCCTCATTGGTGCTGTTTGTCATGTTCCCCTTACTAATAGGGATATACCAAAAATATACAATAGGAGTGTACCAGATTGTCCATCTTGGAATGATAGCCTATCAGAAAAACATGTATATGCAATTTTAGGTTTTGATCATTTGTTTCATCGCAGCATTCACTGCACTCATTTTATCATAAATGAATATCACTATTGTTCTGTGCTGTGACGCCATTGCGTCTTGCGTCAGTGGCCCAATGCTATGACATCACTGCGTCCCAATGCACTGACATCATGGCGTGATGACGTACACGCCAATTAGGAGTCCTACTTTGAAGATACATACAATGGGCCTCATTACAAGTTCGGCAGTAGTCTTGCCGGTAAAACAGGCAGGCTGCTGCTGAACTTGCGAATTCTTCTGGCACCCGGGAATGGGCAATTACCAGGGCATTCCGGCCCCGCCAGACCCGGTAATTGTCAAAATGCGAATGGGGAGGTTGGATGCACCGGCACCGTTCATGAATGGTGCCGGTGCATCTGACATGGTCTGCTCGCAGATGCCAGTATGGGCGGGAAGGCACCCATGAGCAGAACTCGTAGTTTGCCGGTCCGATAACAACTGTACCGGCAAGCTTACCGGTACCGTTGTTACTGGACCGGCAAACTTGGAATGAGACCCATTGACTTTAAATCTGCAAATATTCTGAGACGCCATTCGTTCTTGGTACATGGGATTGTGCGTCTTCCAAGATAGTATCAGGACGAGTCTTTTTGTCTCCAATTTTCTTCAACAAGAGCAGCTGATCCCAACAGAGCAGGTCCTCCGACAAGCCGTACACAGATGTTTTTCATTTCTTCGAAACACTTTGACACCCCGTAGATGGACTACATAGTCCGAAATGCACTGCGAACGCTGCCCAACCTCGCAAGTTTTTGATAAAATGGAAACGCATGAATAAATATGTTTTAAAATCAAGAAGAAGAATGCAGAAGTTTGAAGTAATGGCGGTGACACGGTAAGTGGTAAAGGAACACGCTTTATACAAGCTGTGCACCCCGTGGGTGTGGTGTGTGGCCCATTTAACTGCGGGCCCGGTGCCCCTTTAAGAAAGAGTGTCATGACTTTGTCAATCAAAGGGGCTATGCTGGTAACTGAGAGGAAGTGTAGCAGAGCCCTAGGAAGCGGCAACTCTTGTCTGTGTCATTATTGGTTTCCATTCGCTGTGTGATCACGGCCTATGGTTGCAGCCCTGGCCTGGGCGCCCCTGAGCCGAGGCTGCCATTAGATGGATGCCCCCAGCCACTGTACTTCTGTCCGGTGTTCTGGACGTAGCAGGGTGCCCCCTGCGTTCCTCTGACTGCGAGCCTTCAGTGTACATTGGTAGGCTGGTTGCTCACGGTATCTTGGTGTGGCCCACCCTGGTGACTGGTGGCGGGCCGCTATCAATGGCCACACTGACACCTGAGCCCCTCCAACTGACTCTGGCCGCAGCACACTGGCCAGCTTTCCATTACAGCAATGTTTCTTTGAATTATATTATAAATCTGAATTAGTAATGTATGCTACAAGGCTGCAACCAGAACTGTGGGCGGTTCCCTGTGTCTTTTTCATTAATACACTGATTCTACTTTCAACTATAAAACAATACAGCGCTCACCCCTTCAAGCTGTCTGTATTTTATTTGTATCTCAGCAACTGCTGGGGTGGCACACGCGCACCTGACCGACTCTGAGAGAGAGAGAGAGACCTAGATCCGGGTGCAGCTAATTTGAATACAACACGCGTGTACTTTGAAATTGAGCTTTGTGCGACTCACCCGACGATATCGCCGCCGTCATCAAATAACCGCGGAGAAGAGTAATCTTGCCATTTGCATTAACCTGGGTAAGCTTTATAATTTAATTTTGGTAATCATTGGGGGATATGGAAACCTTTAACAAACAAATGACTGCAGGCGGCGGCCCTGCTGTGCCCCGGCAGTGCACAAAGCGCCATTTTGCACGGAGATGTTTTAATTACATTTGACCGCCACAGACCTACATCTCTCTGATTAATAAGACTGACAAAGAACATGCTGTAATACGATTGGAGGCATAAATAAAGCATTTGACTGTGATGGCGTGAAGCGAGGTGGGCTGTGGTGGAATAACTGGCGTTGAATTGCCATGGATTCTAGGAGATATGACTGATATTTATTTATTTATTTATTTATTGTGCATCTGTTAGGCGCTTACAAAGCTAGTGAAATGTGTTTCAAAGCACCCACAGGGCAACAGGGAGGGCGCACCCACAGGGCAACAGGGAGAGCGCATGGGATTGAGAAATAATTAAAACACTGAAGGATAAAGACTGACCTACTAGGCCTTGCGAGCATTCAGAACGTGCAAATGCAGAGAGAAGAGAGGTGGGACAGGGGGTCTAGGTTGGTAAGTGCTAGGAGTGCCCGTGCTCGTGAGTGAGCAGAGGATGTAAGTGCCCAATGGAAGAAGTGCTAGAGGGAGGTCAGCTGCCAATAAATAGCTAAGTGCAGGCCTATAGTGGCACAGGCCAGTGGGTGCCAGGGCAAGTGCTAGGAGCGGGCGGAGGCTGGAGGTGATTGGGTGAGGTCCTTGGGCTCGTGTGTCTTTGGGCCCCCGAAAGACACACAAGGTCCCTAGTCACCAATATCAGCAACTGTGGGATTAACGGAAAGAAGAGGTGAACAAGAAAGTCTTGAGGAGCTCTGGCTCAAGACCCAGAGGAAGGGGGAGGCTGTTCCATAGGAGGGAGCCCGCTGAGGAAAGAGATCAGCCACCAGCTCTCTGTTTAGAGAAGTTGATACCAGAGGAACTTAGAGGTCTAGAGGGAGAGTATTTAGTAAGAGCAAGCTGTAGATGGCATGGTTCCCGGCACCAGACAGCCTTATGGATGATGCAGGGGGATTTGAATTTGATCCTTGCAGCAACCGGGAGCCAGTGGAGAGTTTTTGGGCTTCGAGAGATGTGGTCCCTGTGCTTGATGCCAAGGGGAAGTCTTGCTGCCATATTCTGGATTAACAGGAGGGGTCGTGGAGAGGAAGAGGGTAGGTTCAGGAAAAGGCTATTACAGTAGTCTAGCCTAGAGCGAATCAGAGTTCTGGAGTCATTGAGCATCTGGGGGAAAGTGAAAAAAGGGAGAAAGTGGGACTACTTGACAAGGTCCTGAATGTCAGGGTGGAAGGAGAGAGAAGAGTCGAAGATGACTCCAAGGTTTCTGGCTGCAGATGAAGGAGATGAAAGAGCTCAGAGAGGATGGCCAGAGTGAGGGGAAGAAAGAAGGAGCAGAATTTCCAATAGGAAGGATCTCAATCTTGTTGGCATTGAGGCAGAGATTGTTGGAAGTGCACCAGGAGTGGATGGCAGAGAGACAGTCAGGGATGATGGAAGAAGTAAGGAGAGGGTCAGAAGGAAGGGAGTTTGAAGAAGAATTGTATGTCATCTGCGTAATAGTGGAAGTTAAATGAGAAGGTGGAAATGAGGTATGCCAGTGGAGCAAGGTAAGAGTTGCTCCGAATCCAGATTGATGGTTGTGGAGACCACCACCAAGTTCAGTGTGTGAGGTAAGCTGGGTGAAGGCCAGTTTCTCCAGCAGTTTCCCCAGGAAGGGGGTGATTGAAATAGGGCAGTAGTTGGCTGGACAAGTGGGGTCTGCTGAAGATTTTCTCAGGAGGCAGCATGCATGAGAGTGCTTGGGGGAAGAGGGGAAAATCCAGTGGCAAAAGAGTGGTTGCAGAAATCAGAAAGTGCAGGGGCAAGAGAGCAACTATTGTCCTTAATGGTTCTGGAGGAGCAGGGGTAAACCTGTTTGGAGGATACCATCATGGAGCAGACAACAGTGGTGACCTTATCAGGTGTGATGGGGGAGAAGGTGGAGAGAAAGGAAGAAGGAGGGTTGGAGGCAAGGGGGTATGGTAGGGGGAGGGATGCAAGGGTGCTCAAGATGTCCTGGGTTTAGTAGTAAAGTGTGTGGCCAATGTGTTGCAGAGGGTTTGGGAGGGAAGGGGTGATGAGGAGACTGCGCAAGGGTTGGCTAGGTCCCTGCAGATTTTAAAGAGTTGTTGGATGCACCAGAGACACACGCCTGGATGTGGGCCCTTTTCTTGGTGCGGATGGAAAGTCTGCATTGTCTATGGAGCAGGCGACAGGCCAGTTTGTCAGAGGGTGTGCCAGAGCTCTACCACTTCTGTTCTGTGGGATGTATTTACCCATGCATCCGAGCCATACCTCAAAACTGTGCAGTACTGACATGGAAAACATCATGATGGCCAGAGCTTCCCAGAAAATGCACAGGGAAATGCATGAAGAATAGGCTGCCACTCATTTTTGCCGATGTTATGGGCACAGAAGGACACTGCCTAAAACCACCATTGGACTACCCACACAGTAGTCTGAAACCATTGGGAATGGCAATGCTGATTGCCAAATGCAAACCCATAACTGTTGGGAATTCATTTTCTTAAATCCCAAAAAGGGGTGCAGTACCAGTACTCACCACTATCCAAAAGCCGGCGTTTTAAAACCACCCTGTGTTTCTCTGAAGGCAGGCTCAAAATGCCTATTTTCAAACATTACAATATGTGCAAAATATTCACTGAACACCAGCAGACATTTGGCAGAATGGAGTTTTGTGTGCCTACAAAATCTGGGAAATGAAGAGCCCAGAACCATGCTTATAACAAAACTGGCTGAGCTATGGAGTCAGCAGTTTAAGTTGCACTGGATTTAAAGACACTAAAATCGAAAATGTTTAGATTAAATGAGTGACCTATGTTTGGTGTCACATGCCTTTGTAACTGTTGAAATGTCATAGTTTTGCACTTAGAATCAGCATTCTAGCTGCATGTGTAAAATTGCAAGTTAATTTAAAAAGCAACAAAAAAACATGACAGTTAGCTGAAAGTCTGGCTTAAGGAACTTGATTTTGCTTGACAACTACCCCCATCAGGAGTGAAACTTGAGTCACAGCTGTGTTCCCAGGCCTAGCTGCCCTTTTGCTGCTCACACTAAGGATATGCCATCTATCTGATAATTGAATTACCTGTGCTCTACAGGAGCTCTGAACAAAGCCTGTCTTGACTCATGCAAAGGTTTTATTACAGCGGTCGTAAAATGTAGCTTCCTCTTGGCAGAAGCTGGGAGGAGCACTGCCTGTGAGAGCAAGCTGGCTTGGCAGAACTGGAAAAACCAGAAATTCAACCTTGTGCTGAGGGTAAACCACACCCCTTTGGAGCCAGAACATAACTTTAAAAAGATGGATCATTCATAGAGCGGACATGTGAAAATTTTATAAATGATACCATAATTCTTGTGATTTTTCTGCCCACAGTTTAAGAGGTTTTTAGAACCGGTGGTATGTTCAGGGGGGTGTCAGCGGAAAAGTGGATATTACTCTAAATGTATGCATGTTAAAAATCTGAAACTTCATCAGTTAATGTCCATACTCCCTGCGCACATGTATGTAAAGTTGGGTCAATGTCAGAAATTGCAAAATCAGTTAAAAAGTGAAATATGTGCCATTTCTGAATGCAAGCTCCCAGGAAGAGCAGAGTTTGAACAGGGTATACCTCCTGTAATGCATGATGGGTGCATATGATTTTAAAACAATATGTACCTCTGCAAATATGTATTTGTTTCAAATCTAGATTTGTGTGTAAGTTGACAGGAGGAGTGGACTCTCTGCAAGCCATAAAATGACATCACGCTGACACACACTTCCTTCCCCAATCAAATGAGAAATGGAAGTTTGACCAATTAGAAGCTGAGAGAGAGGTAGGGTCAGTGATGCTAGAACACACCCACATTCTAAACACATAAAAGCAGACAGACAGGACAGATAGGGACCTTCAATTCCATCTGCCGCTGGAAGCTCTGCCGAAAAAATCCATACTTACCTCCATCAAATTTCAAAGAGCCAACACTTAGACTCCAAGATAAACAGAGACTTCAGAACCTTAACCAGAAAGGCCACTGCCAGCAAGAGTATTTGTCAGCAGGCCTCAAAATATTTTTGCAACTGAAGTCTTCAGACAGCCGGGCGAGCCGTCTGAATTTTGCCAAGAACTTTTGCAAGAACCCGGTGACAGAAATATCCAAAGAGAAGGCAGGACCCGACCCAGAGAACCGGTGCCTAGCAGAGAAAAGGCCATTGTATCCAGAGTGCTGACCCCGATGCTGTGAGCAGTTCCAGAGACCAGACGCTGTGCCCAGAGACCGTCCGAAGTCCAGACCTGTTGACCAGATCGTGACAAAGCCGCCTTCCTGTTTAAAATCTCTTGTGAGTACCGCCAAACTGTACCAAACCAATCTCTTAGTTTAAATTCATCTAATTCAATCTATTTAACCTAAGTAGAACTGCCTGATAGCTCCAAATCTGTCACCTGTCATTCTAGCTGCAAAATCTGTCACTTGTCATTTTCTAGTTGCAAGCTGCACTTGTCTTTTTGAGCTTTTAAAATTTCAAATCTGAAAAACGACCTTTATTCAATCGCTCATATCTCCGCAACCGTTTGTGCTAGAGACTTGCAGTAACTTTCATCTGAAAGTTGAGAATCTAAGCTTTTAATCGCACTAAGAACCGCATTCCTACCCCCTATAATTTTGCCGTAATCGTGAAACACGCATCCGCGAATTTTACCGCGATTTGCAAATTTCTCCACATGTAAAATCAGCTGCTGCTTGCCTTCCATTTGCCAGAAAATCGTTTGCCTCATAAAAACTATCCCTGAATCATTGCAAGAGTGAGCCTGAGCTAATATTAACTAGATATCACTCACCCTGAACCTCTAGAGGGAATCAAAAGCATTTTAGCATATTTTTTAATTCATTGCCAGCACATATCAAAGCAATTTGGGCCTGTGTTTTCAAACTTCTGTAGTCTAAGCTTGCTGGGGTGAACTGAATCACATTTGATTGCATTTCTGAGAACTGTGTGTTTTCCTTCCATTTCCTTGCCTTGCATCAAGGGGGGGAGGGGATTGCCAGAGAAAAGTGATTACATTGTTTTGTTGAAATCATATTGAGTATTTCTATACTGCATTTCATTCATTCAACCTTGCATCCATTTGAACTCTATAAAGCATTCTGTACCACCTTCTTCTTTTGTTCCTATTCACCTGTGTGCTACCTTATCCATTTCATGTCAACTCCTTATTGATTATAGAGAAGTGTGCTAGTGCCAGATTCTCCGTTGTTAATCATTATCATATCAGATTAAGTGTGCTATTCAATTATTAATTTATTATAAGGTGTGATATATACATCTCTTGTTTAAATTATCAAATAAACCTTTAACTTGCAAAACAGAACTACTTCTTGGCTCAGTGGGGTCAGGGGGATTCCAAGAGAGGGGTGTTATATAAGGGTAGTCATCCAGAACGCATGAACTGGACATAAAGATATATCAATAAGGGTTTTCATTCAGTATTATAGACTAGGCGTTGACTTAGCTGTAGTGTTGAATTGAATCCTCTTACAAACTGGGGGCTCGGCCGGACGTTTGGGTTAGAATACCACTTGTGCAGCTTAATACAGCGTGCCAGCTGACCAGATACACATATCCGGTCGGATCACCACGCTGTGTTACGCTGTAAAGCACTCCTCAAAAGGGACACTCCAAGAAAAGTTCTGTTCTGCAAAAATAAAAAACAAACTTCTGTAAGTCAGGACAGAGACCAATCTCTAGAATGACGACCCTGGTAGATATGAAAATAGCCAGAGAGCACTTCTTACATAAGTTATTTGTGAGAGGTGAGTGGACTCACCAGGACCAAACAGTCTGGTTGCAGGCCATCACGCAACAGGTCACTGAAACAGGGTCAGACTTATGGAGAGATCAGGGTCCATTACATGTGGCCCTGAGTGAACTATATATGGCTCCTAAGGCCAAAGATGAACACGACAAGATTGTTAGGATAGCGGCATATTTATATTTATATATGGGAGCCATACAGAATAAATGTGCTGAAGGCCATGATTTGGCAAAAAGGCAACAGATGGCGTTAGAGAAGGTCCAATCTGACCTGGTCTCTTCTGAGCAGAGGCTGCAGAGGAGCCAGGAGTCAGAAGATGATAGTAGGCAGCACATCATTAAAATAAAGAAGGATATGGATGTGCTGCAACAGGAAAAGGTAGAACAGGATACCAGATTTCTGGCCTTGCAGAAGGAATACCAAGAAGGTTTGGACTCCCTACTGCAAAACCAGAAAAAGCTGGAGCAACAACTGGACTTCAACAGGGTATGTGCTGAGCAGGTAGTCACCCTGCAAGGCCACCTAGATAGAGTGAAGGCAGAGAGCAACAAACTAATTCTGAAAAACCTGGATACCCAGGCAGAGTTTGATCAGGAGCGCCAGAATGCTGGTGCCTTCCAAAGGCAAAGGGACGACCTGGCGGCACAGATGCAGGCTCTTAGTCAGGAAAGGGATACCTTAGGCCAGGAAGTCTGCCATTTAAAAAGAAAAATGGAAGAAAATCACCTGGCCCACCAGGGACTGGGTGACCTCCAAAAAGAACACCAGAACTTGCTAGAGCACACCAGGAGGGTGGAGGATGCTCTAGCAAGAAAGGAGCAGGCCAATAGGGACACAGCTCAGGAGGTAACCCTCCTGCAGCAAAGACTGGCCCAGTTCTCCAGGACCAACCAGGAAGCACAGAGGGAAAATGAGGCTCTCTGCCAGCACAATGAGAGGCTCCAGCAACAGGTAGCGATGCAGGAGAAACTGATAGAGTCGAGTAAGGCCTTAACAGAGGAACTGAAAGCACAAATGCAGGCTCTTGCATTGCAACAGGGAGCAGGGGCGGATAGAGATGAGGTCCGCTGGGAAAGAGAGATTCCTGACCATAACCGCAGGAGCCCTACCACCAGGGGCCTTCATCTCCCCCAGTCCCTGGACTCTACCACCCCCATGTCCCCTGGCGCACATGAGCACAGGGCCACAGGGATGGCAGATTACTATCCAGCTAAGAGTATGGGGCTCATAGGCCAGTACCACTCAGGAATGGAGGGGTGGGCATCCGGGTATGGGCACCCAAGTACAGTACAGTTCAGTGGGGAACCCCAGGAGAGTAGGCCCATTAAGGGCATCCTGAAAACCTCTGCCCAGTTAGGTCAGTGGAGGGGGTACCCATCAAATCCTGGCAGCAAGGAGGAATCTGAAGACTCCTCTGAACTGCGCAGGACACAGGAGACCAGGTCCCCACATTCTGCCAGCCATTCCCAGGCTCGCAGAATCCGGGAAAACCTGGAAGAACAGACGGGAACCTCTGGGAGCAGTGCCTCTGAGTCCGAGGACGAATGGACAAGGGTTACCCGAACCAAAAAGGCCAATAAGGCAAAAAGGGCCTTGCTGAAGGACCCCTTAAAGCAGATTAAGGCGATCAGGAGCGTCATCACGCCTTACCATAAGAACGCTAAGTATTCTGTTTGGGAGCACTTAGAGTTGTTTGAACAAATGATGGAGACTTTCCATTTGAAGGACAGCCAAAGCTGTATTCAATATGTAAAGTGGACCTTCTCCCCGGAATACTCCAGTTTCTTTGCGGGGCTGGAGGACCAAAATCATTTAAGATGGTCCACCTATAAGGCGGCCATCTTGAAACATTTTTCTGTTCACAGAAATCCTCAAGAGGCTCGCAAGGCAGCCTACAATTTGCAATGTGGGGAGGATCAGGCCCCACAAGAATTTGTGCAGGAGTTAAAGCGGGCTTTTGCACAGACCACAAGAAGGGTGCGCAGGGATAGCAGGGAATTTATTAATACGTTTTTCCATGCCTTGCCCAAATATATCATGACCCAGCTCGTGAGGGATTTTCACGAGAAAAGATCTTTAGACTGGGTCATTGAACAGGCTACCCGGATCTATGAGGTGCAGAAACCGATAGATAGCAAAAGTAATGCCCAGAAAAACCCCAAAGCCAACAGCACCCCTGCTGCTGCCAGGGTGGCAGAGGTAAAGGTCACCCCCGTTTTGGATTTGGAGATGGGGGGGCCTAAAAACCTACCTGCACCTAATAATGCTAGGCCCAGGAGGTCCTCGGGTCAGTCACAGACAGGGAGCCAAGGAGGCAGCCCCACAAATGGGGTCCCTCGCTCTCCTGATTATGTAAGTCCCCGTTACAAGGTAAATCGACCCATCCTGGGTTATGTGTGGACTCCTCCAGCCCAAGGGGGGGGATCCAGCCAAGCACCTAACCCAGGGAACTTCCCTCCAAACTTCCCACAGGAGGGCAGAAATTTACCAAACCCTGGGCAGAACTTTTTCCCCAGATATCCACCCGACTTTCAGCCCCAAAACCATCCATCCTTCTTTCCCCAATTCCCTGAGCCCAGACCACTGAATCCGGGAGAGGGGAGGCCAAGGGTGGAGGGGTATCCAAATCTTCCCAACCCGGGGTATTACCAGAGGAGGGATAGCTACCCTTCCCGGGATCAGCCCAGGGGAGAAAACAGGGCCCCGTATCAGCCTGAGCGGGTTTCCCAGTTAGAGCGCCAGGTTCAAAACATGGCGCGGGATCTGGGTCACATACTGAGGGCTCAGCAGAACCCTCAGATGGGCGTGCCGGCGCAGAACGCACCCAACTCTGGACCTGGTGCTCCAGAACAATGACGGGGGCAGCACCCCGATAACTCACCGGTTCCCAGGGAGGAGGCACAAAGGGAAGGGGGGTGTAAAGCCTTGGAGGAAGCTTCCTTCCTCACTTGTAAACAGCCCCTGGAAACCCAGGAACCGGAAACAAAATCTCTTGCCCCTGAAAGTCTGCCTCCTAAGGAGCAGAGGGGGGGTAGGAGAAACAAAAGACCCAAACAGACTCAGTTTGAGGAGGAGGTACAGATCTTCCAATTTGAGGGAGAGGGATCCTCAGAGGATCCTGGGAAAAGGATCTTCTCCTTCAGAGAGGGGGGAACTCCTCCCAAAGAAAAATGGGTCCCTAGGAATGCAAATCCAGACTGGGGAGATGTGGAGACTGAGCTACCGCCGCCCACCATCTCATCCCAGAACCAACAGCAAGAAAATCCCCTGGTTCAAACCCATCCTGGTGACTGCCTCCAAAAAGGGGGGGGCGGCCCAGAACCGGAACCAGGGGAACCCACAATGGCTCTGATCTCCAGTTGCCAAATTTTTCTTTCAGATTCCCAAGACTCTCCACAGAATTCTGCCCAAATCTCTTCGCTAGCAATGTCCAAAACCAGAAAGTTAGCCCACCAGTTGTCCAAAAATGTACATTACCTGTGCCCCCTTGAGGAGAAGGAGGGAAGATATTATGCCCCGGTACAAGTACAGGGGCAGGGTACAATCTCGGCACTGGTGGACACTGGATCTCAAGCTACCCTTCTGTCCAGAAGGGCCTTTGACGAACTGAATGCAGGAAGGGGAGAGAATTACCAAATTCCTCTCACCTCTCTTCCGGGACAACTACAGAACTTTGACGGGAAGGAAATTCCCGTTGAGGGGACTGCAGACTTGGACATTAAAATTGGGCGACACAAGTTGAAACACCCGGTCATAGTTGTGACCCCAGAGGGCACCCCTTGTTTACTAGGGAATGACCTCCTGAGAAGGTTGTCACCCCTAATAGATTGCGTAAACAAGGTCCTCTGGACCCAGACTAGCCGACTAATAAAATTAAAACAGAGTGTCAACCATGTTAGTTTAAACGGCACAGGCCACATGGTTGAACAAAAATCTGACCAAGTAGAATTTCACTTCCAGAACAACCAGATTCCAGACGTGACAGTAATAGCAGTAGGACAACAGACTAGTGATGGGGGGTCCTCTCTATTTCTGAAAATCAACCTTCCTTCCAGTTTAAGGTGGTATTCCACGCTGGAAGGAAACACTCTGAAATTCTATACCAATCCACAATCTGAAACTCCCACTCCTATAGTCCAGAAAGATGTGAAATCAGCTCAGAGCCTGGCTGATATTCAGCAAATTGGAGAGCAGTTGTTCATCCCTGTTCAGTTAAATGATGGGAAGGACTCTGTTCTCGCTCGAGTGTGTGGGAACAACGGTAAGAGCTTCATCAGCGAAGCCATGTTTCGCCAACTCCCAAAAGATCCAGCCATTCCCACCTTCAAACTGATAGACAAATGGGAAATGGACCTGGAAGCACCTAATTTCAAACATCTCCTGCCAAGCAGGTGTATGCTCAAAATCTCCATTGGCAACAAGAGCATAGTCCACAATTGTTGGGTCGTGCGAGACGTCCCTGCCGCCTTTTACTTAGGCAGTGACATTCTCAATCGCTTCGCCATAAGTTTGGACCTAATAAACTTCAAAGCTTGGTCCCGATTAGCGGATAATCCCATGGGCTTTGATGATCCAGAAAAAGCATTTAGGTCAGCTCAATTGCTACCTTATGCAGTTGAAATTCAGGTTAAAGAGGAAGTCACCATCCCAGAAAGGACCCGACAATTCTCCCTGGAAGTGAAAGTTAAAAGGGGACAAGAGTTGAAAAACCCTGATGCTTACATACATCTAAATGCTTCTCTCCAACTGCAAGGGTTAGGGGTCAACCCAACTCCATTAGTCAACATAGAACATGACACCATTCTAATAGAGGTGGATAACAGCGACTTAAAGAGTATTACTCTAGCCGCAGGCACCATTATTGGAATGGCGGTTGATGACCGACATTTTTCCATCGACTTAGTAAATGAACTGTTAGGACCAATCCCCAAGGACTGTTTTGACAGTGACAGTGATGACAATACAACACCAGACAGGATTTTTACCCGGCATGGGGGGAACTTCCTGGTGTACACTTCCTGCCCCTATGGTAAGGAAGATGTGACTTGTGACTTCAGGAGGGAGGAGGTGATTTTCCAAGTCCATGAGGGCTGCCTTTTCCACCTGAAGCCTCCAGTCCAAATCAGCACTCTGACCAGGGACTTCTCCACCCAGCTGGAGGAGGCCGCTGAGATAGCCAAACCAGAAGTCTTTCCAGGCTTCAGGCAGATGGTGGAAGAGAGAGTCAACCTAGCTGATGCCTGTGTGACTTTGGAACAGAAGCAAAAGTTGAAACAAGTTTTCTTGGATTTCCAAGATCTCTTTGCGGTAGACTCATATGACTGTGGTCGCACTGACATCCACACAACAACAATCCCCACGGACCCTGGCATGACTCCTGTATTTGTGAAGCAATATCGTTTGCCTCTCGCATCAATGGAGTCCCTTACTGAAATAATTAAGAACCTTGAGTCCAGGGGAATAATCCGTCGAGTCCACAGCACCTTCAATAATCCGGTGCTGGGAATATTGAAGCCAAACGGCCAGTGGAGACTCTGCGCCGACCTCAGGGAGCTCAACAAATGGGTCCATACTTCCCGATGGCCTCTGCCCTACATTGACCAAGGGCTGGCCCAGATTCAGGGGTCACAGGTATTCACTGCAATAGACCTGACCAATGGATACTGGACCGTGCCTGTCAGTAGGGAGGACCAATACAAACTGGCTTTTACCTTTGGGGGCCAGCAGTACACATGGACCCGGACTCCCTTCGGATACCTCAACTCCGGCAATGAATTCAACATTTTCCTACATAAGGCCATGCCCGACCTGGGTGCGAGGGGTAACCTGGCTTATGTAGATGATGTCCTCATCAAAAGTTCATCTGTGGAGGAACACATAGCGGAGATCCGTTATGTTCTGACACAGTTGAGGGCCGCCGGAGCAAAACTTTCCTTTCAGAAAGCACAGTGGTGTAGAACCCGTGTTAATTTCTTGGGGCATGAGATTACTCCTCAGGGTCTCTGTCCCCAGGAAAAGAAAGTGGAAGCACTTCAGAAACTGAAAGACCCCACAACTCTGCGGGAACTAAGGAGCCTCCTTGGACTGACTAATTACAGCAGAAAGTTCATTGAGGGCTACGCAGAGATCACCAGACCCCTGATTCATCTCCTGAAGGGGGGGGTCAAGTGGGAATGGGGTCCAGAACAAGCCGAGGCGGTAAAACAACTCAAAAGAAGCCTCTCACAAGCGCCTTGCCTAGCTTACCCTGTCAGAAACAAGGAGTTTTTCCTGGAGACGGGGTTCTCTAATACGTGCTTGACGGCAGTATTATACCAAAAGCATGACAAGGTCAATAAAGTAATCTCCTATGCGAGCAAAACTTTAATCCTCTGTGGAGGAAAAATTCAACGATTGTGAGAAGGCACTCCTGGCAACGGTGTGGGCATTGAAGAATTACCGCCCGTTTATCCAGGGGGAACACATCATAGTGGAGACTCCACACCAGCCTCTGCAATATCTCCAAAGTGACAGAATCCGGGCCGGAAATGTGAGTAATTCCCGAATTACTTCCTGGATTCTGTCAATGCAAGGCTTTCCTGTGGAGGTCCGATATGGCCAAAACAAGAAGAGTCCCCTCGCGCAAGGTCTGGCTGACCTGCATGATTGTGCCAGAGAAAACTGTCTCGAGGACGAAAGTCTAAAAATCAAGGACAACATGGAGGCATACCTTAATTCCCCACACAAAGTCTTTGAAGAGGACAAGTGTGAGGGAATGCCCACTGTCTATGTGGATGGATGCTCTTACCATGTTGACAACAACGGGGAGAAAGAACTGGTGGCCGGCGTAGGGAATGCATGGGTGAATGAGTTCCCAGAACCCTCCGCTGGATACAAAATTGGTCCCCGAAGTAGTCAGGTGGCAGAATTGATGGCTGTGCATCAGGCCATCCTCACTGCTGTCCAGCATCAACTCCGCGAACTGGTCATAATCACAGATTCGGATTATGTACGGAACGGGTTCGTGGAGCACCTGGTTAATTGGAAAACCAGAGGCATGTTATGTGCTAACAACAAACCCTTGAAACATGGGAAGTTGATCCAAAACATTGATGATCTGGTCACCTCGAATGAGATGACCATCTATTGGAAAAAGATCAAGGGTCATTCCAAAGTAGAGGGACCAGACAAAACTGGAAATGACCTAGCTGATCAGCTGGCCAAAACCGGGGCCATCCAAGGGGATCTAATTGAGATTGAGTCCCTGTTGGGGGAAATCCAGGTCACTGCCATCACTAGGTCCCAGACAAATGCTCACAACGACCTTTCAATTGCACAATGGAGTAAGGAGACCCCTGATGCTGATTTGATTACAGCTCAGAAGGGGGATCCAATTATTGGTAAATTTTACCAGCACCTTGAGGACCCTGAGAACTTTCCCCTGACGGATACCGATTACATTGGGAAAGAGGACCTAAGAGTGTTGATGAAATGTCCAAAAATGTTCCGGATCCAAGACGGTTTGTTGGTAAGGAAATCCAAAGCTGGCCATGATCAGTGGGTGGTTCCTACCTCATTCCGAAGCCTGATGTTAAGTCACGCCCATGATGCGGCCACTGCCGGTCATAGGGGGTTTCACACAACATTGGAAATCTTAAGAGAGGTTGCATACTGGCCACACATGGGGCAGGACCTCGACCAATACTTGAAGGGGTGTCTTGTGTGTGCACAATTTCAGCCATCATCCCTCACGCACCGCGCGCCTCTCCAAAAGAGGGGGATGACACTGCCATGGTCAGATTTACAAATCGACTTTGTAGGCCCTGTGATTCGCTCGGCTAGGGGGAATAAGTACATGTTGACTGTGACATGCTTGTTTACCAAGTGGGTGGAATGTCTCCCAGCCCCAAATTGCAAGGCAGAAACTGCAGCTGCCTTGATGATTAACCACATCTTTTCCCGTTTTGGTCTACCTCAAAGGATTGAGTCAGACAGAGGTAGCCACTTCACCAGTGAAGTAATGACAAAGATGTGGGAGATATTGGGGGTCAAGAGAAAGCTGCATATTGCTTATAGACCAGCTTCTTCTGGGGCAGTAGAGAGATATAACCGAACCATTGTGAGCATATTAAAGAAGTTTGTGGCAGATTCTGGGCCAAGTTGGGATATCCGATTACCTCTGGTCCTAATGGCCATCAGATCTACCCCTTCATCTGCAACCAAAATGTCACCATTTGAATTGATGACTGGGCGCAAGATGGTGCTTCCGCAGCATTTGCTCTACAGGACCCAAGAGCAGACACTAATAAATGCCTCCACTACTCATGAGTATGTGGAGAATTTAAGGAAACACCTCCAACATGCTTTTGCTTATGCTCAGCGGAATCTAGAAAGATCAGCTGATAGCATGAAGACCCACTATGACCTGAAAACTTCCAGGAAGGAATATCAGGTGGGGGACCGGGTCTATCTATACAACTTCCAAAGGAACCAGGCCAAGCAGCGCAAATTTTTGCCTACTTGGAAGGGACCATTCGAGATCATAGACAAAATCTCCCCTGTGGCCTACAAAATCCACATCCCCAAAGGTCCTTTGGCAGCGGGGGAAGACAAGTGGGTCCACATAAACCAGTTGAAATGTTGCCATCCCAGGCACACTCTGCAACAACTGGAGGAATCCTCTGGAATCCTAGCGGGTACTGTCTCAGACTAATTCAGTTCCAATCATAAAACATACCACATCTAGTCTCTAAAATATTGTGATTTGCATGAAACTGTCTCTTAGTTATACTGTTTTTCTTTTCTCAAAAAAGAATGTAATGTTTTGTTATGATGAAATGCATATGCTGCCCCACTATCTCAACAGTGGTGGAAAAACGTCTATGAGTAGGTATTGCCGCTTTTGCTTTATCATCCTAGGAGAGATGAAACCATGGAGAATGACCAAGGAGGACGATCCGGAGACCGCGAGCAGAGACGCAACAGGCCCGGGGTACCGCCCAATCTTCCCATCAGGACCGGCGAGGAGAACCGATCGATCAGTACCGGATGGAGGAAAAGATGCTGAACTGTGCCATCTATTGGAAGAAGATGAGGAAACATCCCAGGTCTTGCGAGTCCCATTCGTGAAATAGAATGGCCATCGCAAGAGGGGGGCTTGTGGGATGTATTTACCCATGCATCCGAGCCATACCTCAAAACTGTGCAGTACTGACATGGAAAACATCATGATGGCCAGAGCTTCCCAGAAAATGCACAGGGAAATGCATGAAGAATAGGCTGCCACTCATTTTTGCCGATGTTATGGGCACAGAAGGACACTGCCTAAAACCACCATTGGACTACCCACACAGTAGTCTGAAACCATTGGGAATGGCAATGCTGATTGCCAAATGCAAACCCATAACTGTTGGGAATTCATTTTCTTAAATCCCAAAAAGGGGTGCAGTACCAGTACTCACCACTATCCAAAAGCCGGCGTTTTAAAACCACCCTGTGTTTCTCTGAAGGCAGGCTCAAAATGCCTATTTTCAAACATTACAATATGTGCAAAATATTCACTGAACACCAGCAGACATTTGGCAGAATGGAGTTTTGTGTGCCTACAAAATCTGGGAAATGAAGAGCCCAGAACCATGCTTATAACAAAACTGGCTGAGCTATGGAGTCAGCAGTTTAAGTTGCACTGGATTTAAAGACACTAAAATCGAAAATGTTTAGATTAAATGAGTGACCTATGTTTGGTGTCACATGCCTTTGTAACTGTTGAAATGTCATAGTTTTGCACTTAGAATCAGCATTCTAGCTGCATGTGTAAAATTGCAAGTTAATTTAAAAAGCAACAAAAAAACATGACAGTTAGCTGAAAGTCTGGCTTAAGGAACTTGATTTTGCTTGACAACTACCCCCATCAGGAGTGAAACTTGAGTCACAGCTGTGTTCCCAGGCCTAGCTGCCCTTTTGCTGCTCACACTAAGGATATGCCATCTATCTGATAATTGAATTACCTGTGCTCTACAGGAGCTCTGAACAAAGCCTGTCTTGACTCATGCAAAGGTTTTATTACAGCGGTCGTAAAATGTAGCTTCCTCTTGGCAGAAGCTGGGAGGAGCACTGCCTGTGAGAGCAAGCTGGCTTGGCAGAACTGGAAAAACCAGAAATTCAACCTTGTGCTGAGGGTAAACCACACCCCTTTGGAGCCAGAACATAACTTTAAAAAGATGGATCATTCATAGAGCGGACATGTGAAAATTTTATAAATGATACCATAATTCTTGTGATTTTTCTGCCCACAGTTTAAGAGGTTTTTAGAACCGGTGGTATGTTCAGGGGGGTGTCAGCGGAAAAGTGGATATTACTCTAAATGTATGCATGTTAAAAATCTGAAACTTCATCAGTTAATGTCCATACTCCCTGCGCACATGTATGTAAAGTTGGGTCAATGTCAGAAATTGCAAAATCAGTTAAAAAGTGAAATATGTGCCATTTCTGAATGCAAGCTCCCAGGAAGAGCAGAGTTTGAACAGGGTATACCTCCTGTAATGCATGATGGGTGCATATGATTTTAAAACAATATGTACCTCTGCAAATATGTATTTGTTTCAAATCTAGATTTGTGTGTAAGTTGACAGGAGGAGTGGACTCTCTGCAAGCCATAAAATGACATCACGCTGACACACACTTCCTTCCCCAATCAAATGAGAAATGGAAGTTTGACCAATTAGAAGCTGAGAGAGAGGTAGGGTCAGTGATGCTAGAACACACCCACATTCTAAACACATAAAAGCAGACAGACAGGACAGATAGGGACCTTCAATTCCATCTGCCGCTGGAAGCTCTGCCGAAAAAATCCATACTTACCTCCATCAAATTTCAAAGAGCCAACACTTAGACTCCAAGATAAACAGAGACTTCAGAACCTTAACCAGAAAGGCCACTGCCAGCAAGAGTATTTGTCAGCAGGCCTCAAAATATTTTTGCAACTGAAGTCTTCAGACAGCCGGGCGAGCCGTCTGAATTTTGCCAAGAACTTTTGCAAGAACCCGGTGACAGAAATATCCAAAGAGAAGGCAGGACCCGACCCAGAGAACCGGTGCCTAGCAGAGAAAAGGCCATTGTATCCAGAGTGCTGACCCCGATGCTGTGAGCAGTTCCAGAGACCAGACGCTGTGCCCAGAGACCGTCCGAAGTCCAGACCTGTTGACCAGATCGTGACAAAGCCGCCTTCCTGTTTAAAATCTCTTGTGAGTACCGCCAAACTGTACCAAACCAATCTCTTAGTTTAAATTCATCTAATTCAATCTATTTAACCTAAGTAGAACTGCCTGATAGCTCCAAATCTGTCACCTGTCATTCTAGCTGCAAAATCTGTCACTTGTCATTTTCTAGTTGCAAGCTGCACTTGTCTTTTTGAGCTTTTAAAATTTCAAATCTGAAAAATGACCTTTATTCAATCGCTCATATCTCCGCAACCGTTTGTGCTAGAGACTTGCAGTAACTTTCATCTGAAAGTTGAGAATCTAAGCTTTTAATCGCACTAAGAACCGCATTCCTACCCCCTATAGTTTTGCCGTAATTGTGAAACACGCATCCGCGAATTTTACCGCGATTTGCAAATTTCTCCACATGTAAAATCAGCTGCTGCTTGCCTTCCATTTGCCAGAAAATCGTTTGCCTCATAAAAACTATCCCTGAATCATTGCAAGAGTGAGCCTGAGCTAATATTAACTAGATATCACTCACCCTGAACCTCTAGAGGGAATCAAAAGCATTTTAGCATATTTTTTAATTCATTGCCAGCACATATCAAAGCAATTTGGGCCTGTGTTTTCAAACTTCTGTAGTCTAAGCTTGCTGGGGTGAACTGAATCACATTTGATTGCATTTCTGAGAACTGTGTGTTTTCCTTCCATTTCCTTGCCTTGCATCAAGGGGGGGAGGGGATTGCCAGAGAAAAGTGATTACATTGTTTTGTTGAAATCATATTGAGTATTTCTATACTGCATTTCATTCATTCAACCTTGCATCCATTTGAACTCTATAAAGCATTCTGTACCACCTTCTTCTTTTGTTCCTATTCACCTGTGTGCTACCTTATCCATTTCATGTCAACTCCTTATTGATTATAGAGAAGTGTGCTAGTGCCAGATTCTCCGTTGTTAATCATTATCATATCAGATTAAGTGTGCTATTCAATTATTAATTTATTATAAGGTGTGATATATACATCTCTTGTTTAAATTATCAAATAAACCTTTAACTTGCAAAACAGAACTACTTCTTGGCTCAGTGGGGTCAGGGGGATTCCAAGAGAGGGGTGTTATATAAGGGTAGTCATCCAGAACGCATGAACTGGACATAAAGATATATCAATAAGGGTTTTCATTCAGTATTATAGACTAGGCGTTGACTTAGCTGTAGTGTTGAATTGAATCCTCTTACAGTTCCGCAGCTCTGCACTTGCGTTTCAGGGATGCAAGCTCTGAGTCGTACCAGGTGTTACGCTTAGAGTCAGGTTTCAAGCAGATCCTCATGAATGGGGCACCAATGTCCAGAGTGTTAGTGATGGCCAGGTGGAGGTTGCTGAGGGCAGAATCAGAGGTAGAGACTGTGGTGGGGGAGAGAGGGGGGTGAAGGTGGATGCAAAGGTAGCAGCTGACACTAGTTTCATCAGATGTATGTTCGTGAACAAGGTTGGCATGGCTGGAGAAGGTGCGGTCAGAGGGTCGAGAGGACCCAGATGAGAGGAGAGATTGTTCTGACCAGGAGAGAGGGGGAGATCAGTGGAGAGGAGAGTGAAAGATCAGAGTGGATGAGGGCATCAAGAGTGTGACCAGCCAAGTGGGTTGGACCAGAAGGGAGAATGGAGGGGGGAGTGAGGTGCAAAGGTCATGGAAGAAAGTGGATACCGTGATAGAGTCCAGATGGATGTTGAAATCTCCCAATCCAAGGAGTTTAGAGGTGGTTGTGAGCAGAGAGCCGCAGAAATCAGCACATTCGGAGAGGAATAGGGTGGTGGAGTAAGGTGGCCTGTAAATGGTGGCAATGGTCAGAGAGGAGGAGGGAGAGATGACCAGGCTTGCAAACCAGCCGCTCAAAGGAATAGTAAGGCTGGGTGGGTTTGAGGGAGGAATGGACCCACTCAGGGTCCACTCAGAGGCTTTGAGATGAGCGTGTAGCCATCATAGAGAAGGGAGTCAAAAGCAATGACTGAGCTGGTATTGAACCACATCTCAGTAAAGAGTGAGGATGTCGAGGTCAATGTCTTCAAGAAGGAGTCATATGTTGGCAGAGTGTTTGATGGCTGAGCGAGTGTTAAGAGTGGCTAGATGAAGGAGGTCTCCACCTTTGAAGGTTGGCTGACAAGGGCTACAGGGGGGCATGGTACACCAGTTGAAGGGGGGGCAGAGAGGGCGGATGAGGGAGAAGCAAATGTGGGAAGAAAGTCAATGAGGGACGGCAGGTGCCGGTCAACGAGTAGGAGGTTGGGTTGAGGACCCTGAACCAAGATAGTGCCAGTGTGATGGACATTAATGATACACCTGGATGATGCGAAGCCCGCCAAGAGGACTTCCCACTTGGTGCCACCATTAATGGGAGAGGATATGAAAGGGGGGAGAGTAGAGATGAGATGAGGAGTCCATAGATCGGGGGAGGGAACATAAAAGTGATATCGGTGAAGACCTGCCTGGAAGTTGCACTGACATAGGTGTCTGCGATGGGTAGGCTAGGGTTAGTGGTCAGGATATCTTTTTAAAAAGCTTTTGTCCTCCAGACTTCGCGAGAGAGGTGATGTGCGCGGGTGTTTCCCTCAGCACGGGTTAAAGGTGAGTGGGGCCAGCAGTTGTACGTGCCTTTCGTGGAGGTAATAGAGAAGATAGGGGAGATGGTGAGTGCCATCAGGGTGGCAGAGGATAGTTGAAGGAAAGAGGAGTGGCTGCACAGCAAAGTCCTAGCCCAAACTCACCAAGTGGCCTAGTAGCTGCAAAAAGGACACAAGGGCACAGAATGCAATGAAAAATGAGTGCAAGGATGTAAAAACACATGCACCTAGATTTGAATTGAAAAAAAGGGACACATAATACAGTTTTGAATGGGCTCAAGGATGTACAAACACACACACACCTAGATTCGAATTTCAATTAAGAAACACAGAATGCAATGCAAAGTTGGTGCAAGGATGTAAAAACACACACCTAGATTCGAATATCAATAAAGGGACACAAAATGCAGTACATAAACAGTGCAAGAATGTAAAAACACACACATCTAGATTCGAATAAATAGGGACACAGATTGCAATGCAGAATGGGTGCAAGGATGCAAAAACACATACACCTAGTTTCAACTTTAAAAAAGAAAGGGACACAGAATGCAATGCAAAATGGGCACCAGGATGGAAAAACACACACACCTAGATTAGAATTTCAAAAAAGGGACACAGAATGCAATGCAAAATGGGTGCAAGGATGTAAAAAACACACACACCTAGATTTGAATTTCAAAAAAAGGGACACAGATTGCAGTGAGAGATGAAGTAGTCTATGCAGTCAAAGAAGGCAGAGTGAAATAGGCACAGTTTTGGTTCGGCAGTGTTAATGGAGGCAGGGATGGACTGGGAACCTAAAGTGGCCCTGGATTTTTTTTTAAGTGGCCCCATATTTTCAAAATGAGCGAGCACAGGGCGTGAGCGCAACGCTTCTATGAGGGGATTGGGAGTATCCCCCAAGAAAATTTCGGCCTCGGCTGGTGGCAGGGCAGCACTGCCAGCGCATGCACAAACAACATACCTGTGGGACTGGAACTCTGGAACGGAATCCTGCTTACCCTGCTGTGTGCAGCCAGTGCCAAATGGTTGATGCAGGCGTCTGCTCGACTCGTCGTCGCTGGAGCAGCACAGCACTCGTAGTGGCAGCCAGGAGGTCAACAGAAGTGGCGCGAGCTGCACCTGTGCATGTGGAGCACACTAGGGCACATGCGGTTTCGTGCCCCACAATGCACAGGCACGAGCCGCCACGGCACAGGCACTATCATCATCATGCACACAAATGTATGTGTCCTTCCTCCCCCAAGAAAAGAGGCCCTATGTATCGAGGCCTATTGCATTAGAATACAGATAGGGAGAAATGGCATATGAGGATGGACACAAAGCTTTAAAGTGTTTGGTTATTTTATTTTACCATCCATTGACTGCCCATGGTCATGCTAATCCCTATGGCCATTCACACCCAGTTCCTGCCTCTGCCCGACAAAAACACCTCCTCATGTGAACTCTTTGAGCTCACTTTAATCAAGCCTTACCATCAAACTTTACACTTGCAGCGGCTGCCAGTGTTTTGTCAAAGCAGTCCTCTGTGAGCTAATGAGTTAATTGCACTGGTAAACGTGCTACTGGTATAATAACAATTTCTTAATCAGGTGTGTCTTCAGCTACTAGATATATAAGCACTATGTGTGTCCTTCATTGAAGTCCTGTTAAACACAAGCACTGGCAAAACCAACAGTTTTGGCTTATGTATGCCTAGTAGGCATTTGCCAGGCACTGCTATTAGATGCCCATGTATGTGCACCATTTTGCACCATCTACTATTAATAGCCAGTTGATACCACTACGGCAGTGCCTGGCAAGTGCCTTTCCTATGCCTACACAAAAGCCCCAACTGTCGGCATTGCCAATGCGTGCTTTCTTTGCATTCTGTGACTTAAAGTGCTGGTTGTATAATCGGAAATCCAGGACAAGTGCAAGAACACCGAAAAATAAATGGACTCCACCACAATGTGTGTACGTCTTTACATACACACTAGCTGGAAGGGGAGCACACATCTGATAGGGAATCAAGTCAATACTGGGGATAGAACACAGGTTCAGCACAACCAACCCAACTGCCAGACCCATCTGTCCGTTATTTACAATCACTTAAGTAATGCAGGAGTTAATGAACTGCATTCAGATTGAATGCACAAGACAATGGTTAGTCACACCTGCCAGTGCCTGCTGAAACCAAACATCCATAGAAATACTGAAAGCAGAGCAGCAACCAGCAGAGCTGCTGAAGCCCGAAACTGCAGCTTCGATTTTCGGTCCTGATCTGCTGGAACCGAGGGAGGAAAATCTGTATAATATAATATGTGATTCAGCATCATACCAAAGGATGGAAAAAAAACATGCTGCTCCAGAGCAAAGATAAAACATTTCCACAACGAAGCAAAAAAGTGTAAGCATATACTTTTCTTTAAAGGCGCATTCAAATTTTAACAAAACCAAGTGCCAACGCCATCATTAGAGCGCTGAACAATTAAAAAGAATGCTTCATTCCAGGCACGACTCCCCGTCCAGCAGAATCTTGCGACTGTGCAGTTGGGGGATTTCCCAGTATGCAGTTAATAGGTTTCAAGTCTTCGGAAAGCTGAAACCTCAATCCCCGAGCACCGCATGGACTCCCCACCGTGTCTCCAGGAGCACACCTCCTCCAGAGAGCGTCCTGTAACGGGGAGGGTGGGAAGGTTGATTCCTACAGCCTGGCCTGGGCCGTACCTGCTGAGGACACTAGGGCACGTGCAGTTTCCACCCTACCATGCCCAGGTGCGAGCTGACACAGCACTGCAATAAGCATTATAATGTGCATGAATGTATGTATCCTTCCACCCCCAAGAAAAGAGGCCCTATGCCTCGCAGCCCAGCGGGGAAACTCCTGGTGTCCCGGTGGGCCAGCCCAGGCCTGAATGGAGGAGGCAACTGGAAGGTTCAGCCATCACTCACTTGTGGATCAGCAGAGAGCATAGAGGTGCTGGGGTCCAAGTTCGTGGGGAACATGTTGTACAACGGGAGGCTGCTTCATAGTTTGAAGAGGGGGGAAAAGGTGCGGGGCCCTCCGAGCCTTCCTCGGCCAAGACAGGCCCAGACGGGAGCATTACCTGGTGGGCCTTCTGAGTTGTCAGACAGGCACTGCAGTGTCTGCGATGTAGGCGGCGGCCATGATGGAAAGATGGGCAAGTGCTGCTTGAACTTGGAACACAAGGTAAAATGAGCCCCAGCCCACACACATCAGCAGATGAACCCTGCAATGAAATCGGGAAGTGCAAAGCAAATAAAGATTTTGGATTGTTGTGATAAAAGTAGTTGGGGCATTCTATGCACTGCTCCGATTGAGGGTGCTGTAATAAACACACACAAAGCCCAACAGGGCTTAACCTACAGGCCATTGGTGGGGGACTCCTCAGGGCCTTGTGGTGGTAGACAAATGCGTCTGTTTAGGTGGAGGAGCATCACAGGTGAACTGGATGCAGAGGAGGGCCCGGACAGGAGATTTTGCTAGTGGGCCTTGGGAGGTGGGCTGGCTTGCACCTGCCGCCTTGTCTGATTGGGCCAGAAGATGCTGGTTGGGCCCAGTCAGAGCCTTGGCTCCAGTTGTCGGACAGGCACTCCGGTGTCTGATGTAGGCGGCGGTCATGATGGAAAGATAGGGAAGTGCTGCTCAAACATGGAGCACAAAGTAAAGTGAGCCCCCAGCCAACACACAGCAGCAGGTGAACGCTGCAACGAAATTGGGCAGTGTGAGGCAAATAAAGATTGTGCACCGCTCTGATTGAGGGTGCTGTAATAAACACACACAAAGCCCAACAGGGCTTAACTCACATGCCGGTGGTGAGGGACTCCTCAGGCCCTCATGCCTGTGGTCGGATGGGTCTGTGTAGGTGGAGGAGCATCACAGGTGTCTAAAGTTGACATCTCAGGTACTTCTGCATGATGAGGTGTACTTTGATTTGCCTGAGGGTTGCTTTACTAGATCAAAGTACCCCATGCTGTTTGGATCACATTAGAGGCACTGCAATCTTTTGCGCATTATGGATCTATGGCATTTGAATAAAAGCCACCACAAGCCCAACTCCATGCAGACATTTCAGCGCTAATCCTATCAATTAAATGTTCATTTTTTTGTTCTTTTCACCTCAAGCCTCCTCACCAAATTGTTGGATCTAGTCACAATTGTTTGTTTCTAATCCTGTTTTTTTATTGCAACATGGTGAGACACTTTTGAACCTCTCTTTTCCATTGTGCTTGTCTCTGTTCCTTTACTTTCTTCTTCTTTACTGTTTGTTTTATTTGTCTATGTTGTCCTCTTTTTACTGCCCTATTCCCCCTTCCTGTTTTTATTTAAATGTTTACATTCTGTTTTAGAATTACTAAAAGCATAATTATTACATAGAAAGGAGTGTTTACATTTAAGTAAACATTTAAGTACCTCCCAGTACAAAAGAGGGTCTGAATCACATTTTCGGCGAGATGGCCTTGCACTAATGTGAAAGTAAGGTTATTTCCCTACCTAAAGAAACTCAGACTTTCCTTAGTTTCTTTCGGCAGGGAAACCCACCTTAGCATAGGGCAAGTTAGGTCTTGCACCATCCTGACATTTGAGAAATAAAAGATCTATTTTTAGAAAAGTCAATCTGTTGTCTGTGTCTTACTTCATGATGCCTTCACAGTACATGAAAACTCTATAGGGGTCATTAGGAGTGAGGCGGTAAGGGGTTAACGGCGCCGGTAAAGGTGCCGGAGCCGTCAACCCCTTACCGCCTCATTACGAGTCTGCTCGCGGGAACCCGCTAAGGAAGCCTGGTTTTACCAGGCGCCCTTAGCGGGTCCCGCAAGCAGACCAGGGTGCTAACAACGGGCCCGTTATTAACGGGCCCGTTGTTAGCTCCCTCCCCATTCCCATTGAGCCCTATGGGGGCTCGAATGGGAATGGGGATGGGTTCCTTGAATGAGAAATTACTGTGCCCTCTAAGGTCGGAATGGCCCGGTAATTCCTCATTCAAGGAACCCGGACCTGGTACCCCCTACCTCGTAATGACCCCCTATGATAGGTACTCTCCGCAGGTACACCTCAATCCTACCGGAGAAGACTCCTCTGGGTACATGTAATGTCTACTATAGATGCTTTCTCTAGGTACACCCCAATCCTACCAGAGAGGGCACCCAGGGGTACATGTAAAGTCTAATATAGGTGCTATCTCCAGGTATTGATATTGATATTTTATTAGTATTGAGCTCATACACAAGTGTTTCAAAGCGCAACGAGGCAAGGGAGGGAAACAAGGGAGAACATAAACAACGATCTTACTAGGCCCAGTGACATTGAGAACATGCAAGTGCATGGGAGAGGAAGAAGGGGAAAAATGCATGGGAGAGGGGAGGAAGAAAAGTGCTGAGCGATGAGAAAATAAATGAAACAATAAATACATAAATAAATAAATAAATAAATAAGAGCAACAAACAGTGGTAGTGCAGCCAGCAAGTGGCAGGTGCTAGGTATAAGGCAGCAGACAGGATGTGCCAGATAAGTGCAGAAAAACAGGTGGGAGGGGCTCTAGGGTTACAGATACAGACCCCAGTGCCAGGGATTGCCAGGAGGCAGTGCGGGTGGGTGGCCAGGTGAGCAGGTACCTGTGCCCGAAAGTCAGAGGGTGTCCAGGTGCACGATGCCAAGACAGAACAGATCAGCATGAGAGAGGAAGAGAGAAGGCAGAAGCAAAGAGGAAGGTCTTGAGGTGCTCCCAGAACCAGAGATAGTTCTCCTCAAGTTTAAGTGTGACAGGGAGGCTGGTCCAGAGGGATATCCCAGCCGAAGACATAGATCTACCTCCAGCTTGTTTCTTAGAAAAACGACTGACCCTGAGAGAGTTAGAGGTGAAGGAGCAAAGAGCTCGGGAGGGAAGGTATTTACGGAGGGAGAGGTGAAGGTATGTTTGGCCCAGGCCCCAGAAAGCATTGTGCACAATGCAAAGGGTCTTGAAATTAATCCTTGAAGCCACTGGGAGCCAATGGAGAGATTTCAGGGCTGGAGATATATGATCCCAGGGCTAATGGCCAAGGACAAGTTGTGCAGTCCTGTTCTGGATAAGTTGCAAAGGGCAGAGAGTAGAGGCAGGCAGATTTAGAAAGAGGCTGTTGCAATAGTCCAACCTAGAGAGAACCAAAGCTCGAGAGACAGTGAGCTTCTGGGAGAAAGAGAGGAAAGGTAGACTACCTCTGAAGAGATGCAGTAGGAACTTGGATTATTTTGAGACATTGGTGTTGTGTGCAGTGAAGGAAAGCGTGGAGTCAAAGATGATCCTGGGGTTCTTAGCCTCACAGGTGGGAGTAGGATGAGGGCCAAAGGAGGCTGGCCAAAGAGTGACAGGAAAGGAGGGTGAAGGTGTGCCGATGAGGAGGATCTCTGTCTTATTCATTCAGGCAGAGATCATTGGCGGCACACCAATCCTGAATGGCAGGCAGTCGGAGATGAGAGAAGGAGAAGAGGTTGCAGAGGGAAGCCTGAAAACTTGTTGTGTGTCGTGTCATCGGCACAGCACTGGAAATTGGAGCAGAACATGGCAATGCGATGGGCAAGAGTTGCAAGGTATTGTTTGAAAAGCCAGGGTGAGCGGTTAGACCCCTGGAGGACACCACAGGTAGAAAGGGAGATAGATGAAAGGAAGGACCCCAGTGGGACCTGGCAGAGTCAGTCAGAGAGGAAAGAGGTCCGCCAGGCCAGAGCCTTATCGGTAATACCCAGGTTGTCATGGAGACGGTTGAGCAGGATGGAATGGCTGACTGTGTCGAAGGCAGAGGAGAGAATGAGTAGGATGAGAACAGAGGGGATGTTGTAGTCAAGGTTGGAGAGCAGATATTCACGGATGTTCAGGGGAACAGTTTCTGTGCTTCTGTCCCCTCTAAAGCCAGACTGATGGTCATGGAGACAAACAACAGAGTCAGAGTGTAGCTTAAACTGTGAGATGGCCAGCTTTTCCAGAGATTTTCCCTGAAAAGGTGTCATGGAGATTGGGCGATAGTTAGCCGGGGAAGAAGAGTCAGTTGTGGGTTTTTTGATTTGAGAAGAGGGTGCACAAGAGAGTGCTTCAAGGGGGAGGGGAAGGCTTCTGAGGCAAAGGAGTGGTTGCAGAAATCTGCCAGGGCAGGAGCAAGGGTGTCAATGTGGTCCTTAATGGTGTTGGAGGAACAGGGAAGAACCTGTTTTGACAAGACTTTCACAGATCAGACTTGTCTAGAGACCTCGTCAGGCGAAAAGAGAGGAAAGGACGAACAAGTGGGGAGGGGATGGTTGTAGGAGGGCCAGAGTTTACAGAACGAGAGGGGAGGAGAGGGAAGAGGGATGAGAGTGTGGACAGGATGTCCTGGGTTTTTTATATGAAGTGAGAGGCAAGAGCTGTGCAGAGAGCCAGGGAGGCAACAGGAGAGGTAGAGACTGCCGCAGGATTGGCCAGTCAATGTAGATTATAAAGAGTTTGGCTGAGTTGTTAGATGCCGCAGAGACACAGTGTTGGATGTGGGCTATCTTTTTAGTGTGGGCAGGGAGTCGGTATTGCATTGGGAGCAGGCGACAGGCCAGTTTGTCAGAGGATGAACATGAAGCCCTCCATTTATTCTCAGCCACCCTACACTTACGTTTAAGTGTAGATAGGTCAGAGTCATACCAAGAATTGCACTTGATTTTCGGCTTCAAGTGGATTCTCATGACAGGGGCAAGAGCATCAAGAGTATCAGAAATGGAAGAGCATGGACAGGACTGTGTCAGGATGTGCGTCATCCAGTGGTGGAGGGGGGAGGGAAAAGGTGGTGGTGAAAGCCTCAACTGACACATGCTTCATGGGTCGATGTCCGAGAAGGTAGGTAGCAGTGTTGGAGTTGGCTTGGCCTGGGCGGTAGAAAGGGAGAGATGGGAGGAGAGGAGGAAGTGATCACTCCAGGAGAGAGGAGTGGCCAGAGGGATGGAGAGTGGGAGGTTAGAGGAGGTCAAGACATTAAGGGTGTGCTCTGCAGAGTGAGACAGGCCAGAGGGGAAGAAAGAGAGAGGGAATCACAGAGGTCACGGAAGAGTACAGCGGAGGAATAAGGAGAATCTAGATGGATATTGAGGTTACCAAGAAGGAGGAGTTGAGTGGTGGAGGCCAGAAGGGAGGAGGAGAGGTCCGCTCACTCAGAGAGAAATGAGGTGATCTGACGGGGGCTGGTAGAGAGTAGCCACGGTAAGAGTGTGGCTAGGAGAGAGAGAAAGCCTGCAGACAAGGCATTCGAAAGAGGAGTAAGTCTGCGTGGGAATGATAGAGGAAGGAATACACTCAGGAAAGATCAGGGCAACACCTCTTCCGGACCGGGTGGATCTGGTTATGGAGAAGACCAGCGAGGAGAGTGTCAAAGCTTGTGACAGAGCTGCCGGTGAACCATGTCTCGATAAGCACAAGGACATCGAGGTTAAGTTCTTCCAGGAGGTGGCAGATGTCAGAGGAGTGTTTGACAGCAGTGCGAGATTTGAGAGTGGCAAGATGAAGAAGGTTGCCAGCCTTAAAGGCCTTCCGGGGGTGGTACAGATCAGAGGTACACCCTGCGGGGGTGAGGAAGGAGCCCGAGGTGGGGCAAGAGATTAGGGAGGAGAGGACAAGGTAGCTAAGGGGAGGAGCAGGGGACAGCAGGAGATGGAAGGAAATTGATGATGCGGGCCGGAAACGCCTATCAAAGAGGAGTAGATTGTCTTGAGCCCAAACTGATAGGCCAGGTCCCCTGTGCACGGAAACCTTCCAGCCATCAGCTTTTTGTTTTGCTAAAGTCTCCCCGAGTGGGACGGGTATACCCAGACGTGGTTCCCAAGTCTGCTGGGCCTAGAGACCCAAGCTACTCCTCAATGATGAGGCCCAACAAGGCTGAAACATGTCTGGGGATGCTTGTGGTCTCGTGCAGAAGGGATGTGACCTAGCAGTTCGGGTTGGACCGTCCCTTTTGTGGCAGGACCAAGCCAGATTTGCATATGTTTTTTCCCTTCTGTTATGGCTTGGCAGGCTGAAAAACGATGGTCTGGAGGGTTGCCCAGAGCCGTGCCTGTGGTTATGTTTCATTCAAAACCTTCCAGCCATCACCTTTTTGTTTTGCTATACTTCCTTCCTACCAGAGAGGGCACCCCTGGGTACATGTAATGTGTACTATAGATGCCATCTGAAAGTACAGGTCTTAACAACCAGAAAAAGGCACTTCTGGGCACATGCAAAGTATACTATAGATGCAATCTCCAGGTGCACCTCATTCCTGCCAGAGAAGGTACCTTTGGGTAAATGTAAAGTCTGCAGGTGCCCATCATGCCTACCAGAGTTGCCCCCTATGTTTTCGTCTCCTGTCTATGATAGTTTCTATCTCCAGGTACAGCTCATGCCTACCACAGATGCCACCTCTGGCTCCACCTCATGACAATCCTAGACGCCACTACCCGGAGAACTAGTGGTTACATGTAATTTCTGCAATCAGTGCTCCAGGTGCACCTCATTCCTATCGAAGATGCCAATGTCAGGTACCTGTCATGCCTGCCAGAGATGCTCCTGTAGCAAACACCGGCCCCCTAACCTAGATACCACATCCGGGCACATGTTATCATAGCCGTCCATGGGGGGGCACAGTGGGGGCACAGTGGGACTATTGCCCTCCCTAACACTTGTGTACAGGTGTGTTATAAATGACTTATCATATCATATCTCAGGAGAATAGCTCAGGGGCAACACGCTCGCCTTGGAAGCAAGACGTTGTGGAGCAATACAGGTTCGATCCCCGGGTCCGCGCTTAGACACCTGTGGGTATTAAGTGCGTTATAAATAACCTATTCAATAAATCCATATCACATCTAATTTCAGCTTTGCCACACCCCCAATTGGAGCTCTGTCCTCCATCCTCGTGAAGGACACTTTTCAGCATTTTCTAAATGACTCTCTCGACCAGCTGGCTATCACAGTTTTACAGCCTCTATGCTTGCTTAGCCTGTCCTTTCATCTCGCCTGAAGCAGGCACCACAGGAATAAATGGGCCATGAATGTCACTGTGGTGGTGGCCATCTAGCGCGCCTTCCACATGCAGGGCACACAGTTTGCTATTTGCCCTGCTTACAATTTAACATGAAACAACCAAAAGGCATTTTCAAAGTGAAACACATAAAGTCACTAGTTTATCTTTTTCAATCCATGTTTTTTGGGGGGGGGAATTCGGCCACAAATGCCCTGCCATTTTCCGACCCCTTCCTTTTAGTAATTTATTGCATGGTATACTTCTAAAGTGGAGATCGGATTATTAAGCCGCTCAATAGAAATGACATGCTTCTATTATTCTGACACCAGTTATTAAGAAACTGAACCGTAGGTTCTTGGGTGCCGAGCTTGATTTTCAACCTGGGGGCAGCCCACTCACCATGAACATGTGCAAACAATCAGCTCTTGTCGTACAGTGAATTATTTTTTTTATAACAAATTGCAAACAGCTATAGGATTTACAGGCAGCTTTAATAACATCTCAGCAACAGTCAATATACCTCCTGAGCTAACTAGGCAGCTTTCTACTTTAGGACATTGTTGGGTAGCAAATGAGCCTATCCCACCCCCCTAGGCACTTCCAAATAAGGTGAACCCCATACGAGGCAATGAAACCTACAAGGGGGGAGCAGTCTGCATCACCAGGTATCATATAAAGGCCCTGCAGCACAGAGAAGTAGGTGCATAGCACTAGAAATGCCCATAACCCGCAACTCCATGTTGTATTAGGCCCAGAAAGGACAAGCTGCAAGCTCGCGCTGCTCACGTTCCGGGTTCACAAAGGTTCACAAAGCCCAATTGCTGTACAACATGCTGGCTCCGCTTGAGCCCTGTTCCCACGCAAGTTCATTTTCCTCTCGTCCCTTCAGTGTTGCGAATATTTAGTATCGTCTCCAGGAACGCATGCTGCAAAGAATGTGAGACAACACCAGGCTCCGCGCTGTGCCCATTCGTCTCCACTAACCTGCTATCAGGCCTCTAGCCCCTACCCAGCCCGGCCAGAGCCGGCCTCACACCACTGAATTGACCCCCACACCTTTGCATTCTTGATAAGCACAAGAACCCCAGGTCCTAACCCCCATAAAGTGTCCACCAAAGATCTATAGCCTATGCGATCGTATTTCTTTCTAGTAGCAGCACACGTCCCCTGTAACATGAGGTACTGGGAGGGGTAAATCAAACATCAAACCCCAGCGGGGAGGCGTTGGGTGCGGGAACTGTAGTATTAATGAAGCCCTGAATGTATGGGTCAGCACAACTGTATTTTGTCCTCCCTTCTCCCTGGCATCATTTCCCGTGCCACCCAGGTGCCTGCCACAATGAGTGAATAGTCCATCTTAGCTTGGTTAGTTTAGACAGGAACATTGTATTTTATGCATGCCCTGACCTGCACCGTGAGGATGACCCCAGCTGACTTACATGGATCAAGATTGACGGAGAAGAACCAGCCAATTACCCCCTGGTCCCCAATGGAGCAGGCCCATGTGTAGGGTGCGTCCAATCAATGGCACCAGATTGTACTGTATCTGAGTGACGATTTTTGTGTTTATAAACCCATGTTTGTGAAAGTAAGACCCAGAGTGCTCTCGAGCAGCAGAGTCCTTGGGTGGCTGTACAATTAAACCTTGTTATCCTTGCAAAGCTATCTCTTGGCCTATTTCACTAGCGGGTTGTTTTCACCCTGGAGTGTGCCTACAGAGGGACTTGCCTTTAACATGTCAACATCGGATGTGGCTTCCTGATGGTGCTCAAATTCACTGCTTTACTAACAGTGCAGTTCACATGCAAGCCATTCAAGCCAATAGCATTTCATCTTTAGCTACCCCGACACTGCACCCATTCTCATTTAGGATATATAGTTAATTAAACATCTCTATAGGTGCAGAATGAGTCTCCTGCACTAACTGCAGAATAACTAGGGGGCGGTTGTCTCCTTTCTGCCCCTATCATCTGTGCCTCTTGTCTTTTAAATGGACTCAAATAATGGAGAAAGGTTAGATGGGACATGGTTATGGTTGTTAAAAGCACTGGGCTGGCACTGTAATGAATGCTGGGGAGGCAACACTGATCCCCAAGCTAAGATCTCCTCCCTTGTGGCCAGGGGACGGCAGCCACTACCTGATCCTGCCACTGGGGGTGGTATTATGAGGGAAGATCACATGGGATGAGATGGTTGTCGGGAAGATGTGGTGACCCCATCAGGAGAGACACTGTATTCTTCCCTTCTTAATGAAGAAGATCCTATAATTACTAAATTCCTGATGGTTTGTTGTCACTTCAAAAAACCCTCTCATTGTAAGACCCCAAAACCTTTCCTTGCGAAACAATCCGAGCAGAACACCATCTATACTTCATGTACACATAATACTCACTTAACATCTCCTGTCTATAATGTTTTTCATTCAAAGATCCAAAACAATACAACTTTAAAAGATCTAAAGTTCATGTGGACTCCAACTTGCGCAAAACCTCAAGTACTGAGACGAGGAAGAGGAAGGAGTTAATGTGGATTGAAGGAAACCCGAAGCCAAATGTGCAGACTAGTTGTCATAACAGAAATCAGCTGTCCGGAACATTTAAACCTGTGGAATACCTTCCATTGAGAGGTGGAGACGAGAGATGCAGAGCGGGCAGAACGGGAAGCAGAACTGAAATCAGACGCAACCACTTGCAATCCTGACTTACCGGAGAGGCGAGAGACCCAGAGAAGCACAGCAGGTGCTGTGAGAGGACCGCTGCACCAGCGGCAACAGAAACAAGGCTGTTGGGATACAGGCCCCTGGACCAGCAGCAGTTTTACCGGCAGGTGAACACGGAGCCAGCGAGGGAACTGAATGAGCATTTGAAGAGCAGGGGAAGCCTTCCCAGAGTGAAAATTTCACTGCATCAGTGTGCCTCAAGTATGAAACGCCATAAAACACTGGTCGGTCTGCCCATAGGTGTTGGGATCCCCGGGGTGTAGAGACAGGCATATGGACCTGTTTTGAATAACGACCAAGTAAATTGGAAAGACAAGATTTGCACAAATCCTCATGTAAGAGAAGTCGATCTGGGGAAAGTTGGAGTAAATATTATCACCAGCAAATGAACAGTGATGAAGAAGTTGGAAGGCAATATATGCACAAGTCCCCATATATGAAATGTCAATTTGGGGAAAATTGGAACAAACATTGCCACAGGCAAATAACTACCAGTGAAGAAGTTAATAGACAGATCTTGTACAAGTATACATATATGAGATATCACTATGGGGGGAGTTGGAACAAGTAGTACCTAAAGCCAAAGCAGTATAAACAGGAAAGGAGTGCAACTGTGTTATAATGAAAGAGGACATTGTAGAAAGTCCTGGTGAAAGACACACACCAGGCAGTGAGACTTTGGTAGAAGGATATTTGGCTGGGGAGCAACTCAGGGATCTAAAACACCCTGAGGGGGATTCCTGGCAGGAAAATATACCAGGTAATCCATTTTGAATATCAGAAAGGGAATTGTGGAATAGGTCCTAGTGAAAGAAGCACACCAGGCAGCTAACCTCTAGGAGAAAGATATTTGGCAGGGGAGCGTACCAGGGGATCTACAAAATCCAGAGGGATTCCTGGCAGGTGTGTAGGCGACCTCATTGAGGATTTTTAATAGAAAGGGTACGGTCGTGATAGGTTGGTAATTGGTGGGTATTGAAGGGTCAAGTGTTTGTTTTTTTAGTAAGGGGACCATCCATGATTCCTTGAGGTTAGCGGGGATGATGCCGGAAGAAAATTAGGCATTAATGAGCTTGGATACAAAGGGGGCTAGGTCCCTTGCTGCATATTTGATAAGCTGGGCTGGACGAGGGTCGCCCTGACAGTTGGAGGGTTTGTGTTAGAGTATGATTTTTTCGACTTCAAGGATTGATATTTTAGAGAATTTGAAGCGAGTAGGTGGTGAGCTGGGTATGGTGGGTGTCTTAGAGTCAGACTGTGTGACGGCGGTAGGAGGGATGTTAGGTGGCGGTGAGTCAATGGGAGAGTTCAAGGATGCTTTTTTTGGGTTATTTGGTTTTGGAGTGTAGCTATTTTATTAGAGAGAGCATGTTGGATACCGGAGCACCACCTTTTGTCTTTGGTGCATGCAAGTGTCTGGTGTGGAGATGGGGGTTTCTATCTCTTTGAGGATTGTGAATAGCTCCTTCATGTTGGAATTTTTTGGCCAGGCAGATTTCTTTTTTGTAGAGGGCGGCGATCTTGATGAGTTTGGTTTGATTGGCTTCCGATGGAGTAGTTGCCAGGCGGTCTCACAGGTTCTTTTTTTGTCTTAGATCTTTGAGGTATGGGGTGAACCATTTGTTCAGGTGAGTTTTTGGTTTGCTGGGTCTCAGTTTGAGAGGAGCAATTGTATCTAGCGATGTTGTCATGATTTTGTTGTACTCGTTGATCCGTGGTGTTCCTGGATCGGTACTGTCAGGAAGGGAGTTGAGAGTAGGAAGGATGGCTGGGATGAGCCTATGTGTGAAAGAGACATTTCCACCGCTCTTAAAGAATCATTGTTTGAAATTGACACTTTCGCTATTGTACCTGAAATAACCCAGGGATAGGAAACCACCTCCTGGATTCTAGGATTGTTTTGTTGTATTTTCATATTTGATTTTTACACATTTTTTGCTAAATCAAAACAGAGATATTTAGCTTACACTTTTGATTGTTTGTTTTAGTGTGAGGGTCAGATACGTTTTGGACACAAGGACAGTTTGCCTAATTTTGATGAGGAGACACAGACTGATCTTTACTTTTAGTTTTCGAGGAAGGGAAACTCTCTTTAGGACAGGAATAGAAAGGCCTTTATCCAACTTCTTTTGTTTAATAAAGATGTTTGCTGTCTCGGGAGGATAGCTCAGGGGCAATGGGCTCGCATTGGAAGCAAGAATACACGGATCACCACAGGTTCGATCCCGGGTCTGCGCTTAGAAACCTCTGGGTATTAAGCGCGTTATAAATAACATATCAAATCAAATATTGCAACTTTATGTCCGCCTCTCATTTCTGACACCTCGCGGTACTTTCTGGAAGGCCTTTGAACTGTCCTGTCGTACTTGTAATAGGTGTATTTGGCCGAGGTGCAATTCAGAGTGGCCTTTTAGGTACCTGATGAAGGGGAAAAGTGAGGGCCATTGCCGCCTGCTAATTTCATTGGTTACGTATCTGTTCATTAATTGATTTACAACTACAGCAACACATTAAACGCGTGTTATTACAGAATGCTCTTAGAGTTTTTTTGGGGCCTTTTTGTAACTCTTAAACATAACTTAAGTTACCTTATCAAGGTTTATATACACTCGATTAAAGCCTTTCATTTTCTTAAACCTACTCTGAACTTGCAAAATGTCAAATTTTTAAGAATGTCAAACAGCTTTGTAAAATATATTTGTACGAAGACCAATTTGTCCTCTAGCCTTATTGATGTGTGCCCTCGCCCCACCACCCTTGTGCCCATAGGTTGCCTCCCCTAGCATTGAGGTCTAGAGGCACCACTGCACGCCATGCCTAACACGGATGCTGGCACGGGTTACATGTCATGGTTAAGGTTGATGTCATCTCCAAGTGGACCTCCGGCTTACTAGAGATGTTTAGTGACGCTTGCCACATCTGCCCACACGTGATGGCATCCAGATATGCCACCTCCAGGTACACCTCAACCATACAAGACAAGTCAGATGCCACCTACACGCACATCCCTGGTTACGCGTCATGCCCATGATAGATGCCACCTCCAGGTACACCTCTTGCTTAGCAGGACTGCCACCTCTAGCACACCCGACACATCAAGGCATGCACAGCAGACATGACAAGCCTAGGTGCATCACAATCCACCTCTTGTGCTCTACTGCAAGTGCAGCATAATCATCACAGCTGCATTGATGACTGAGCAGCTTCTCATACCATGCATTCCCCCACCATAAGCAACTCACAGACCATCCTATAAAATGCACCCCACCACAATACACCTCTCACAGAGCATGCTGTAACATGCACTCCACCAGTACAACCCTCTCACTGACCATCCCTAACATGTACCCCGCCACTATAGAAATTCCCCAGACTATACTAAAACATGCAGCCCACCCCTATAAACCTCTCACACACTATCCTGTAACATGCACCATGCCACTATACACCTCTCTCAGAGCACCCTATAGCATTCACCCCACCACTATACACCTCTCACAGAGCATGCTGTAACATGCACTCCACTGTTATTAACCTCTCACTTACCATCCTTAACATGTAACCCACCACTATTAACTCTCCCAGGCTATGCTATAGCATGGACCCTACTGCTGTTCATCTCTCACAGAGCATTCTAGAACATGCACCCAGCTGCTATAACCCACTCACAGAGCTTTCTATAACATGCACCCCACTGCTATAAGCTTCTCACAGAGCATCCTATAACATGCACCACACCATTATATACCTCTCACAGAGCATCCTATAACATGCACCCCACCACTATATACCTCTCATAGAGCATCCTATAACATGCACCCCACCACTATACACTTCTCACAGAGCAAGCTATAACATGCACCCCACTGCTATAAACTTCTCACAGAGCATCCTATAACATACACCCCTCCATTATACACCTCTCACAGAGCATCCTATAACATGCACCCCACCGCTGTACACCTCTCACAGAGCATCCTATAACATGCACCCCACGACTATACACCTCTCACAGAGCATGCTGTAACATGCACTCCACTGTTATTAACCTCTCACTTACCATCCTTAACATGTAACCCACCACTATTAACTCTCCCAGGCTATGCTATAGCATGGACCCTACTGCTGTTCATCTCTCACAGAGCATTCTAGAACATGCACCCAGCTGCTATAACCCACTCACAGAGCTTTCTATAACATGCACCCCACTGCTATAAGCTTCTCACAGAGCATCCTATAACATGCACCACACCATTATATACCTCTCACAGAGCATCCTATAACATGCACCCCACCACTATATACCTCTCATAGAGCATCCTATAACATGCACCCCACCACTATACACTTCTCACAGAGCAAGCTATAACATGCACCCCACTGCTATAAACTTCTCACAGAGCATCCTATAACATACACCCCTCCATTATACACCTCTCACAGAGCATCCTATAACATGCACCCCACCACTGTACACCTCTCACAGAGCATCCTATAACATGCACCCCACGACTATACACCTCTCACAGAGCATGCTGTAACATGCACTCCACTGTTATTAACCTCTCACTTACCATCCTTAACATGTAACCCACCACTATTAACTCTCCCAGGCTATGCTATAGCATGGACCCTACTGCTGTTCATCTCTCACAGAGCATTCTAGAACATGCACCCAGCTGCTATAACCCACTCACAGAGCATCCTGTAACATGCACCCCACTACTATAAACTTCTCACGGAGCATGCTATAACATGCACCACACCATTATACACCTCTCATAGAGCATCCTATAACATGCACCCCACCACTGTACACCTCTCACAGAGCATCCTATAACATGCACCCCACGACTATACACCTCTCACAGAGCATCCTATAACATGCACCCCACCACGGTACACCTCTCACAGAGCATCCTATAACATGCACCCCACTGCTACAAACTTCGCACAGAGCATCCTATAACATGCACCCACCACTATACACCTCTCACAGAGCATCCTATAACATGCACCCCACCACTATACACCTCTCACAGAGCATCCTATAACATGCACCCCACCACTATACACCTCTCACAGAGCATCCTATAACATGCACCCCACCACGGTACACCTCTCACAGAGCATCCTATAACATGCACCCCACGACTATACACCTCTCACAGAGCATCATATAACATGCACCCACTGCTATAAACTTCTCACAGAGCATCCTATAACATGCACCCCACTGCAATAAACTTCTCACAGAACATCCTATAACATGCACCCCCACTATACACCTCTCACAGAGCATCCTATAACATGCACCCCATCACTATACACCTCTCACAGAGCATCCTATAACATGCGCCCCACGACTATACACCTCTCACAGAGCATGCTGTAACATGCACTCCACTGTTATTAACCTCTCACTTACCATCCTTAACATGTAACCCACCACTATTAACTCTCCCAGGCTATGCTATAGCATGGACCCTACTGCTGTTCATCTCTCACAGAGCATTCTAGAACATGCACCCAGCTGCTTTAACCCACTCACAGAGCATCCTGTAAGATGCACCCCACTACTATAAACTTCTCACGGAGCATGCTATAACATGCACCCACCACTATACACCTCTCACAGAGCATCCTATAACATGCACCACACCATTATACACCTCTCATAGAGCATCCTATAACATGCACCCCACCACTGTACACCTCTCACAGAGCATCCTATAACATGAACCCCACGACTATACACCTCTCACAGAGCATCCTATAACATGCACCCCACCACGGTACACCTCTCACAGAGCATCCTATAACATGCACCCCACTGCTATAAACCTCTCACAGAGCATCCTATAACATGCACCCCACTGCTACAAACTTCGCACAGAGCATCCTATAACATGCACCCACCACTATACACCTCTCACAGAGCATCCTATAACATGCACCCCACCACTATACACCTCTCACAGAGCATCCTATAACATGCACCCCACCACTATACACCTTTCACAGAGCATCCTATAACATGCACCCCACCACGGTACACCTCTCACAGAGCATCCTATAACATACACCCCACGACTATACACCTCTCACAGAGCATCATATAACATGCACCCACTGCTATAAACTTCTCACAGAGCATCCTATAACATGCACCCCACTGCAATAAACTTCTCACAGAACATCCTATAACATGCACCCCCACTATACACCTCTCACAGAGCATCCTATAACATGCACCCCATCACTATACACCTCTCACAGAGCATCCTATAACATGCACCCCACCATTATACACCTCTCACAGAGCATCCTATAACATGCACCCCGCCACTATACACCTCTCACAGAGCAAGCTGTAACATGCACTCTACTGTTATTAACCTCTCACTGACCATCCTTAACATGTAACCCACCACTATTAACTCTCCCAGGCTATGCTATAGCATGGACCCTACCGCTGTACATCTCTCACAGAGCATTCTAGAACATGCACCCAGCTGCTATAACCCACTCACAGAGCATCCTGTAACATGCACCCCACTGCTATAAGCTTCTCACAGAGCATCCTATAACATGCACCCCACCACTATATACCTCTCACAGAGCATCCTATAACATGCACCCCACCACTATACACCTCTCACAGAGCATCCTATAACATGCACCCCACCACTATACACCTCTCACAGAGCATCCTATAACATGCACCCCACCACTATACACCTCTCACAGAGCAAGCTATAACAAGCATCCCACTGCTATAAACTTCTCACAGAGCATTCTATAACATACACCCCACCATTATACACCTCTCACAGAGAATCCTATAACATGCACCCCACCACTGTACACCTCTCGCAGAGCATCCTATAACATGCACCCCACGACTATACACCTCTCACAGAGCATCATATAACATGCACCCACTGCTATAAACTTCTCACAGAACATCCTATAACATGCACCCCACTGCTATAAACTTCTCACAGAGCATCCTATAACATGCACCCCCCCACTATACACCTCTCACAGAGCATCCTATAACATGCACCCCACTACTATACACCTCTCACAGGGCATCCTATAACATGCACCCCACTGCTATAAACTTCTCACAGAGCATCCTATAACATGCACCCCACCACTATACACCTCTCACAGAGCATCCTATAACATGCACCTCACTGCTATAAACCTCTAACACAAGATCTTATAAACTGCATCCCACCACTATAAACTTCTCACAGAGCATCCTATAACATGCACCCCACCACTGTTCACCTCTCACAGGGCATCCTATAACATGCACCCCACTGCTATAAACGTCTCACAGAGCATCCTATAACATGAACTCCACCACTATATATCTCTCACAGAGCATCCTATAACATGCACCCCACCACTATACACCTCTCACAGAGCAAGCTATAACATGCACCCCACTGCTATAACTTTCTCACAGAGCATCCTATAACATGCACCCCAACATTATACACCTCTCATAGAGCATACTATAAAATGTACCCCAACCCTGTACACCTCTCACAGAGCATCATATAACATGCACCCACGGCTACAAACTTGTAACAGAGCATCCTATAACATGCACCCACCACTATACACCTCTCACAGAGCATCCTTTAACATGCACCCCACCCCTATACACCTCTCACAGGGCATCCTATGACATGCACCCCACCGCTATAAACTTCTCACAGAGTATCCTATAACATGCACACCACTTCTATAAACATCTCACAGATCATCCTATAACAAGCACCTCACCACTCTAAACTTCTCACAGAGCAAGCTATAACCTGCAATTCACCATTATAAATATCTCACAGAGCATCCTATAACATGCACCCCACAACTGTATACCTCTTACAGAGCATCCTATAATATGCACCTCACCACTATACACATCTTGCAGAGCATCCTATAACATGCACCTCACCACTATAAACATCTCACAGAGCATCCTATAACATGCACCTCACCACTATAAACCATCTCAAGAGCAAGCTATAACATGCACCTCACTGCTATAAGCCTGTAACAGAATATTATTATTATTATATTTATTGAGCGCAGACATAACTTTGAGATGCAACAGAGCACTTTACAGAGGTATAAAACAATACAGATACATAACGAAGCGCTTTACAGAGGTATAAATCAATACAGATTCATAACAAAGCGCTAGTCAGAGGTCACAACAAAACAAATATACAACAGAGGGTAGGATACGGAGGGGCACAGAGGATGGGTACAGCTGTACCAGGTGGCGAGGAGGAGAAGGGTGGGCGGTGTCTAGTGAGTCAGTTGGCGCAAGGTGTGACGTAATGGCCTAGGTGTTAAGGAGGAGAGACTCCTTGAAGAGGTGGGTCTTGCGTTATTTTCTGAATTGCAGGAGTGTGGGGGCGAGTCTGATGCTGATGGGGAGAGGGTTCCATAGTCTTGGGGCGTAGGCAGAGAAGGCTTGTTGTCTGGTCCTTTCCGTTTTGCAGCAGCAGATTTCAAGTCCGCACGTGTCCTATAACATGCACTCCACTGATATAAACTTCTTGCATTGCATGCTACAACATGACCCCATCACTATAAAACCTCAGACTATCCAGATGCACTCCACTGATATAAACCTCTCAGAGACCATCCTACAACATGCACCTCATCATCGTGAACATCTCACACACCATCCCATAAAATGCACCATACGATTATAAACCTTTCACCTACCATCCTTAACATGCACCCCTAAACTATAAAACATTCCCCAGACTATCCTATAACATGTACCCCACTGTTATAAACCTCTCACGGAGCATGCTATACCATGCACCCCACCACTTTAAACCTCTCACACAGCATCTTATAAACTGCATCCCACTACTATAAACATCTCACACACCATCCTGTAACATGGACCATCCTTAACATGCACCTTACCACTATATCAATTCCAGTGACTATCCTATAGCATGGAACTCACTGCTATAATCCTCACACAGCATCTTATAAACTGCATCCCACCACTATAAACATCTCACAAACCATCCTATAACATGCACCGCACCACTATAAACCTCTCACATAGCATCAAATAACATGCACCCCACTGCTATAAGCCTCTCACAGACTGTCCTATAATATGCACTCCACTGATATAAACCTATCACAATGCATCCTACATGCACTCCACAGCTATAAACCTCGCACAGACCATCCTACAACATGCACCCCCCACTGTGAACATCTCACACACCAATACAATGCACCATACTGATATAATACTTTTCACAGAGCAGTCTATAGCACAGACCCCATTGCTGCACACATCCTACAGACTCTCTTATAACATGCATCCCACTGCTATAAACCTCTCCTACACCATCCTATTATATGCACCCCACCACTATACACCTCTCACAGAGCAACCTATAGCATGTCATCCGCCATTATGAACCTCTCACTGACCATTCTATAGCATGCACCCCACTGCTATAAACCTCTCACAGACTATCCTTTCACATGCACCCCACCACTTTAACACTATAAATATCTCACACACCATCCCATAACATTCACCCCACAACAATAAACATCTAACCGACCATCATATAACATGCAATTCACCGTTATTAATCTCTCACCAACCATCTTTAACATTTTAACATGCACCCCACTGCTATAAACCTCTCACAGAACATCCTGTAACATGCACCCCATTGATTTAACCTTTCGAAGAACATCATCTAACATGCACCCCACCGTCATAAACCTCACACAGACTATGCTATAACATGCACCACACTGCTATAAAACTCTCACAGAGCATCATATTGCATGCACCCCGCTACTATAAACCTCTCACAACTATGATATGAAATGGCATTTATAACATGCCTGTACACAAGTGTTTCCAGGTGCCACAAAACAAGGGAGGGAAGACAGAGGGAGGACAAGACAAACAATCCTACTAGTCCTTGTGTCATTCGTATCGTGCAAGTGCAAAAATAAGTGCAGGATGAAGGAGAGAGGGAAGTGCAAGGGCGAGGAAAAGGGGAAGTGCGATCAGGGCAACGCAGCTCTGGATAAGTGCAAGTAGGAAGGGGGGGGATTATATGGGTTACAGCCCCTAAGTGTGCGGAAGGCCAGGAGTGAGTGCAAAGGAAAACTGGTAATGTTGGAGCCTGGTGCCCTGTGGGACTCTGAGGGAACCAAGCAACCAGTCACCGCAGCAGACAGGTAAGTTATCAAGGGAGTGAGCGAGAGAAGTGCTGAGGAGAAAAGGAGGGAATTCAGTTGTTTCTGGAACTTCAGGTGGTCCAGCTGAAGTATGAGAGGGCAGGGAGGCCATTCCACCTGCAGAGGAGAGAGATCTACACCCGGCTCTCTGCCTGAAGAAGCGACTGACCCTCAGAGATTTGGAGCTAGCTGAGCAAAGGGCTCTAGAAGGAAGGTATTTTGGAAGAGATGTAGTGCGGGCCCCAGCCGCAGAAAGCCTTGTGGACGATGCAGAGGGTTCTTGAACTTGATCCTTGCAGCCACCAGGAGCCAGTGGAGAGATTTCAGGGCTGGAGAAATGCGGTACCTGGGCATGAGGCCAAGGATAAGTCTTGCAGTCCTGTTCTGGATGAGTTGTAGGGGGGGAAGGGTACAGGAGGACATATTGATAAAGAGGCTGTTGTTGCAGTAGACCAGCCTGGAGATAACTAGGTATCTGGAGACAGTGAGCTTCTGGGGGAAAGGGAGAAAAGATAGAATACCTCTGAGGAGGTGCAGCTGGAGGTGGGCCTTTTTGGCAATGTCCGTGATGTGAGGAGAGAACGAGAGAGTGGAGTCGAAGATGACACTAAGGTTATTTGCCTCACTGGAAGGCGAGGAAAGAGGCCCCATCAGGGCGGCCAGAGTGAGAGAGGGAAAGCGGGAGAAGGGGTCCAATGAGAAGTATCTCCGTCTTACTGGCATTAAGGCAAAGATCGTTGAAGGTGCACCATTCATGAATTGCAGATAGAAAGTCAGAAATGAGAGAGTAGAGGAGACGAGGCTGAGGGAAGCCTGAAGAAAGTCATCTGCATAACACTGAAAGTTTGAAGAGAAGGAGGAGATCAGGGGGGCCAAAGGTGCCAGATAGTCATTGAAGACCCAGGGTGAGAGGATAGAGCCCTGGGGGACATCACATGTGGAGAGAGAGGTGCTGGAGAGAAAGGACCCAAGGTGGACCTGGAGGGACGGTCCAGGAGGAAGGAGGTCAACCTCTCCATGGCCTGATCCATGATATGATACGATATTTTATTTATATCGCGCCCATACACAAGTGTTTCAGGGCGCGACAAGGCAAGGGAGGGGTACAAGGGAGGACAAAAAAACAATCTTACTAGGCCCAGTGACATTGAGAATGAGAAAGTGCAGGGGAGAGGGAAGTGGAAAGTGCAAGGGGCAGAGGAGGAGTGGAAAGTGCTGAACTAGTGATCAAAACAACAGATAGTGTGGCCAGCAGGTGGCAAGTGAAAGAATTAAGCGCAGACAACTGGTGTCTAATGAATGAAGGAAAGTGGACTGTAGGGCTGCAGATACAGACCCAAGTGCAAGGGTTGCCAGGAGGCAGTGCGGGTAAGCAGTTGGGTGGGCAGGGATCTGGGCCTGAATTGATATGATATGATATGACATTTAAAACGCGCCTACACACAAGTGCTTCAGAGCGTAGCCAGGTGCTTAGCGCAAAAACAGAAAGAGATCAGCAGGGGAGAGGAAAAGAGAACGCAGAAGCAAAGAGGAAGGTCTTGAGGTGCTTCCAGAACCGGAGATGGTTATCCTCGAGTTTCAGAGAGGCAGGGAGGCTATTCCAGAGGGAGGCCCTAGCTGAGGAAAGAGATCTACCACCAACTCATTGCTTGGAGAAGCGCCTGACACTGAGGGAGTTGGAGGTGGAGGAGCAAAGAGCTGCAGTGTGAAGGTATTTCCGAAGGGAGAGTTGAAGGTATTGCGGGCCTCGGCCCCAGAAGGTCTTGTGGACAATGCAGAGGGTCGTGAACTTAATTCTTGCTGTCACTGCAAGCCAATGAAGAGATTCAAGGCTGGAGAGACACGATCCCTGGGCTTGAGGCCAAGGACAAGTCTTGCAGTCCTGTTCTGAATGAGTTGCAGAGGCAGGAGAGTAGTAGCAGGCATATGTTGAAAGCGGCTGTTGCTGTAGTCCAGCCTAGAGAGAACCAGGGCTCTAGAGACAGTGAGCTTCTGGGGGAAGGAGAGGAAAGGAAGAATACCCCTGAGGAGGTGTTGTTGGTAGTTTGACTTCTTAGAGATGTCAGAGATATGTGGAGAAAAGGAAAGTGTGGAGTCGAAGATAACCCAGAGGTTCTTAGCTTCACAGGTGGGAACAGGAAGAAAGCTAAGGGAGGCCGGCCAGAGAGTGACAGAAAAGGAAGGTGCAGGAGTGTTGATGAGCAGGATCTCTGTCTTACTGGCATTAAGGCTGAGGTCATTGGCAGTACATCACTCTTAGATTTCAAACAGACAGTCTGAGATAAGAGAGGGAGAAGAGGTGGCAGAGGAGGGAGCCTGAACACAAGCTCAGTGTCAACCGCATAGCACTGAAAGTTGGAGCAGAGAGCAGCAATGCAGTGGGTGTGGGGTCCCAGTTATTGGTTGAAAAGCCAGGGAGAGAGATTAGACCCGTGGGGAACACCACAAGTGGAGATTGAGATAGAAGAAAGAAATTCTCTGATTCCCAGATTCTAACAGAGCGGATTAATCAGGACGGCGTGATCAACAGACTATCCTATAACGTGCATCCTACTGGTGTAAACTACTCACATAGCAATATATAACATGCACCCCACCATTATAAACCTCTCACTGACCATCCTATAATATGCACCCCACTACTAAAGATCTCTAATAAGCACCTTGCCACTATAAACATCTCACGGGGCATCCTATAACATGCACCTCACCACTATAAACATCTCACAGAGCATCCTATAACATGCACCTCACCACTATAAACATCTCACAGAGCATCCTATAACATGCACCTCACCACTATAAACATCTCACAGAGCATCCTATAACATGCACCTCACCACTATAAACATCTCACAGAGCATCCTATAACATGTACCTCACTGTTATACAACTCTCACAAACTATGCAATAACAGGCACCCCACTGCTATAAACTTCTCACAGAGCGTCCTATAACATGCACCTCACCACTATAAACATCTCACAGAGCATCCTATAACATGCACCTCACCACTATAAACATCTCACAGAGCATCCTATAACATGCACCTCACCACTATAAACATCTCACAGAGCATCCTATAACATGCACCTCACCACTATAAACATCTCACAGAGCATCCTATAACATGTACCTCACTGTTATACAACTCTCACAAACTATGCAATAACAGGCACCCCACTGCTATAAACTTCTCACAGAGCGTCCTATAACATGCACCTCACCACTATAAACATCTCACAGAGCATCCTATAACATGCACCTCACCACTATAAACATCTCACAGAGCATCCTATAACATGCACCTCACCACTATAAACATCTCACAGAGCATCCTATAACATGTACCTCACTGTTATACAACTCTCACAAACTATGCAATAACAGGCACCCCACTGCTATAAACTTCTCACAGAGCGTCCTATAACATGTACCTCACCACTATAAAAAATCTCACACACCATCCATCCTATACAATGCACCTCACCACTATAAACATCTCACAGAGCAACCTATAACATGCACCTCACCACTAGAAACATCTCACAGAACATCCTATAATATGCACCTCACCACTATAAACATCTCACACACATCCTATAACATGCACCCCACTGCTATAAACATCCCGCAGAGCATCCTATAACATGCACCTCACCACTATAAACATCTCACAGAACATCCTATAACATGCACCTCACTACTATAAACATCTCACAGAGCATCCCATAACATGCACCTCACCACTATAAACATCCCACAGAGCATCCTATAACATGCACCGCACCACTATAAACATCTCACAGAGCATCCAATAATATGCACCTCACCACTATAAACATCTCACACATCATCCTATAACATGCACCCCACTGCTATAAACATCTCACAGAGCTTTCAATAATATGCACCTCACCACTATAAACATCTCACACACCATCCTATAACATGCACCACACCACTATAAACCTTGAACAGAGCATCCTATAACATGTACCCCACCACTATAAACCTCTAACAGAGCATCCTATAACATGCACCTCACCAACACCAGTCTCCTAAAGTAACATCCATCCGTGACACCCTATGCCCGTCAGGGTGACTTGAACGCTCTGTGCCTAAATGCGACACAAAATCCATTCAAAAGTCACACGCGTGTGCCTATTTAAACCTTCCTTCATCGTGTCTGATCGCATTCTACTTTGACTGGTTCACAGCCCAATTATAACATTTCGAATCTAGATGCTATGACAATGCTCTGTGCCTAACTACTTTGTGACTCGCTGATTTATAGCCCACACGCAATATGTTGATCTTTGATGCCTCTATAAACACATTGTGTCCAATTGCCGTTAGAATTACTTAGATGCAGCCCAATGCAACTTCTCGAATTTAGATATCGCTATAACTACAGTGTGCCTAACGGCCCCTTGTTCTGCTGCTATGTTCACCAATGGCCTTTACAACTGCTGACTTGGTGCCCAATCGCTTTTCTGAATTTAGTGGTTAATATAACTGCACTGTGCCTCATTGCTGCTTTGTTACCCTAATGCAATTCTAGTTGCCATTTTTACCTGCACTGTGACCATCTGCCTTTGTTCTGCTGATTTGCTCACCAATTGCCTCTAGATCTGTTGACCTGTAGCCCGATGTGTCCTCGTGCAACATATTTTTATAGGTGCTAAACTCAATGTTGTGCTTAATCTGCAAACTCATGTCACGTTTAATCTAAGTGTTATTCTGAATTTAGGTGTTAGGCTGAATCTAGGTGTTATTTTGAACTAAGTGTTTCTCTGAATCTAGGTGTTATTCTGAATCTAGGTGTTATTCTGAATCTATGTGCCACTCTGAACTCATGCGCTACTCCGATCCAAGATGTTAATTGGTACGTTGGTGCCATTCTAAACCTAATGCTGGGCTAATTTACAAACGCTTGCTATTTTTGATTCTAATTGCTAATCTGCACATCTGCGCTTTTCTAAATCTAAGGGCCACTTTGCATGCCTGTATCTGAATCAGATGCCAATCTGCAACCATGCGCTACTTGGATTAAGTGCTATTCCAGGCAGGCTGCACTGACTACACTTATGTGCCTACTGCTAGATTTTGACCCTAGACAGGACACACATTGCATCTTACCCACCTCACACAATGTTCCTCCCGGGCCTTTACTCTATACTACTGAGAATCATTCTCCACATCATCAATTCCGCATGCCTGCCCAGCTCACCCCTTAACTTGACCAGCCTAGGCACCACATCACCCACCCTCACAGAGCCTAGCACCACAATCATGCCTACCCTACTCTCTCCCCCATGCCTTTCGGACAGGCTGACCAGATTACGATCCAGATTCCCCAAAATACATGAGCCCAGAGCCAGGGACTCCACAAAATCCAAACTCACAAACCGAACATCCATTAGCACCTGCGCTAACCTTACGCTAAAAAAACCCGAACTTAAACCCGTCAACTCCACTACAACTAACAGAGCGCTCATCACAGCAACCACCCCCAACCCTGCCAAAAGCAATACCCTACCTATAAAAGGTGCCCTCATCAATGCACGCTCCATGATTGCCCATGCCACGGACATCGCTGATCTCATTTTAGCTGAAGATCTAGACCTCCTAGCCATAACAGAGTCCTGGCTTCATGCAGCCGCAGGCCCAACCCTTTCGCTAGTCATCCCCACTGACTACACCATCATCCGAGCGGACAGAACTGAAGCTAAAGGCGGAGGCTTGGCCATCATTGCCAAGACCCACCTTAACATCAGACTTAACTCCGCTACACACCTCTCATCATGCGAATCATTTACAGCCAAGCTACCCACTGCAAACTGCCAAACAATATCCATTCACTTACTATACAGACCGCCTGGACCCCTGGGATCTTTCGAGGAAGACCTCAATGCCATCCTTACCGACAACCTAAAAAACTCCTCACAATGCCTCCTCTTAGGAGACTTCAATTTAGGCTACAAAGACCCCAAAGACAATTAAGCCACTCTCACCAGTAACACCTTGTCTGAACTAGGCTTCACACAAAAAGTAACCAGCCCCACCCATAACAAAGGGAGAACCCTTGACTGGATAGCAGACTACAACTGTGCCGTATCGATCACTAATAACACTCCCCAATCCTGGACTGACCACCATCTCCTCTCCTTCTCACTTGAGGCCTCGAGCCCTACAACCAACATGGCACTAGCCGCAGCCATCCCCACGAGAAGCAAAAAAACTATCACAGTGGAAAAATGTATCCCGCTCATTCTTCCTACGCTTAGCCAACTCCAAGACTCTAATCCCTATGACCTCGTAGAAGGCTACAACAACACCATGCGCATAGCCTTAGACGCCGTTGCACCATTGAAATTTAGAAAATCCAAACCAAAAAAGCACCTCAACCAATGGTTCTCCAGCCATCTTAAAACCCATAGATTGGAAAAGCGTAAACTGGAACAAGTCTGGAGACAGTCTCTGACTGACCATAACAAACTACTGCTTAACAAAATAACGGCCAACTATAAACAAGAAATCATAGCGGCCAAACAAGAATCCTATAACCAGAGAATCTCACAATCCAACTCCAGCACCGAAGAATTATTTACTATCCTGAAAGAATTGGAAACACCGGTAACAGTCCCAGATACCTGCGTTAAAAACAAACAATGGTGCACCAGTGTCCAAAATGCACTAAATAACAAAGTCACTGGCCTTCAAGCAAAAATTAAAAACAAGAAAGACTCCCTCACCAAACTCACCAACCCCATCAACGCCCACTCGAGCCCTCCACCCTCACACCACACACGCTCGCTTCAGCTTTTCCAAAGTCTCTACTCTCGAAGTAGAAAAAATAATTCTTGGCCTTAAACCCTCCAATTACAAAGGCGACCTCTGCCCCCCACAAATCATTAAAGACGCGGCAAGAGACCTCTCGCCATTCATCACCAGACTCATCAATGCCTCTTTTTCTCAGACTATTCCTCAGGAACAGTCCCCAGTAACCTCAAAGAGTCTTGGGTCCTCCCTCTCCTCAAAAAACCCTCCCTCGACCCGTCCATCCCAACCAACTACAGACCGATTACCACCGTCCCATTCCTGCTCAAGATACTAGACAAGACAGCATACCAACAAATCCAAAAATATCTTGAAACAAACCACCTTCTAGGAATAAGACAATCCGGCTTCAGACCCTAACATGGAACTGAAACCGCCCTGATAGATCTGAAAGCCCAAATAGACGTCCTTAGAGATAACGGGAAAACTGCATTACTATTCTTGTTAGACCTCACCGCGGCGTTTGACCTAGTTGACCATAAAATCCTATGTAATCATTTAAACTCAGCTGCCCACTTTTCACAAGAAGCCATCAGTTGGATTGAGTCATTCCTCAACAACAAATCCATGCGTGTCTTCTCCTCCTCTGCCACCGCCAAGCCCATCCCCATCACGTGTGGAGTCCCACAGGGCTCGTGCGTCTCCCCCACTCTGTACAACGTGTTCACGAAGCCCCTGTTTGATGATCTAGATGGCCTGGGTATCACCTACACTAACTACACCGATGATACACAGAACCTCATCCCGTTGATGGGAGATTACAACCAGGATTTGGCCTTGGTGAACAAGGTGTATCTCATCATCCAGGCATGGATGGCTTCGCACAGTCTATGCCTGAATGATGACAAAACTGAACTCATCATCCTTGGTTCCACTTCCAACCTAACCAAACTCGACCACAACTACGCCAACTTCATCATAGACGGGAACCTAATCAAGGTTTCCAAAGAAGTAAAAACTCTAGGAATATACCTCGACTCCTCCCTAACCTTCCACAAACAGGTTAGCTCGATGGCATCCTCCTCGGCCTACACATGTAAGCTTATAAGAGCAGCCAAACCCTTCCTCTCCACCCAGAGTTGCACTACACTAGCCAGAGCATTGGTATTGTCCAAACTGGACTATTGTAACGCCCTCTACATAGGAGCCACCAAGCAAATCACCAACAAAATTCAGACGTTACAAAACAATGCTCTTAGGGCAGCGCTCAACATTCCCAGGAGGGAACATATTTCCAATATCAGTAAATCACATAACTGGCTCAGCACAACAGACAAAATCCTGCTTACAGTAGCATCGCTCACCCACAAATGCTTGAATAACGCTGCCCCACGCTATCTGGCAGACAGAATATGCAAACACACCCCCATCAGACCCACCAGAACCTCCAATGCTAATCTGCTCACTGTCCCCAGGTTTGAATGCACCAAAATGGGTGGCAACAGCTTCCAGGTGAAAGCACCTCAACACTGGAACTCCTTACCACCATCGCTCAGAACTCCCCAATCTTACTCACTTTTTAGACGCAACTACATCCATTGGTTAAAGAACACGAACCATTAACACCTCTAACACCACACGGCTGCTCTCCGCATTGCATGCTTTAAGTAAATCTGTAAATTTGTAATATTAAATTTGTAAATATTTATAATTCTTTAAATATATTTACTGCATTATCTCCTGCCAAACTGTACACATGTTCCTTCATTGTCACACCGTAATTATGTAATGTAAAGTATAAGCAACTGGTAACCAAGCTTTGAATAACCTTGCTGCACATCGCCCTCATACCCTCGGGTCTGCTGCGCAATACAAATGAATAAACTAAACTAAACTAAACTATAAACCTCTAACAGAGCAAGCTGTAACATGCACTCCACTGTTATTAACCTCTCACTGACCATCCTTAACATGCACCCCACCACTTTTAACTCTCAGAGACTATGCTCTATCATGGACCCTACTGCTGTACACCTCTCACAGAGCATTCTAGAACATACACCCAGCTGCTATAACACTCTCACATTCCATCTTATAAATTGAGCCCACTTGTTTAAACATCTCGCAAACCATCCTTATACCAGACACCCAACACCTAAAAACGCCTGGCAGCACAACATCATACCACAAACTCAACCTGTGCAAACACCAGCGTACCACCTATGCAATCCATATGCTTCTCTATATCTGCCCCACCTCAGCAAACACGCGCTGCCTATGCTGCCCTCCTGTCACAAACATCTTCCAGCACAACTGCACCCTTCATCTCACACTCATGTAAACCACATGTTCTATTTAATGCATTGCCCCCCTCTGCTCCTGTGGAGTGTAACTGGGAAGGGGTACATGAGCATGTTTTGGATGGAAAACCCCTGTGAGCATATATATGCCTAACCTGCATAGAGGTTACTGACAAAGGACACATGCGCTATCATGGTACATACCTTGTAGTTCCCCCATGCAGCGCTATCAGAGAGTGCCCTGTGATGGATTCACCAGTAGCCACTAGCAAAGGTATGTGTCACTCCTTGTAGATCCCCCATGCAGCGCCATAAGAGAGTGCCCAGCGTGGGATTCACCAGTAGGCACTAGCAAAGGTATGTGTCACTCCTGGCATTTCCCCCATGAAGCGCTATCAGAGAGTGCCCAGTGTGGGATTCACCAGTAGGCACTAGCAAAGGTATGTGTCACTCCTGGCATTTCCCCCATGAAGCGCTATCAGAGAGTGCCCAGTGTGGGATTCACCAGTAGGCACTAGCAAAGGTATGTGTCACTCCAGGCATTTCCCCCATGAAGCGCTATCAGAGAGTGCCCAGTGTGGGATTCACCAGTAGGCACTAGCAAAGGTATGTGTCACTCCTGGCATTTCCCCCATGAAGCGCTATCAGAGAGTGCCCAGCGTGGGATTCACCAGTAGGCACTAGCAAAGGTTTGTGTCACTCCAGGCATTTCCCCCATGAAGTGCTATCAGAGAGTGCCCAGCGTGGGATTCACCAGTAGGCACTAGCAAAGGGATGTGTCACTCCTTGTAATTCCCCCATGCAATGCTATTAGACAGTGCAGGGTGGGATTCACCAGTAGCCACTAGCAAAGGTATGTGTCACTCCATGTAGTTCCCCCATGCAGTGCTATCAGAGAGTGCAGGGTGGGACTCACCAGTACGCACTAGCAAAGGTAGGTGTCACTCCTTGTAGTTCCCCCATGCAGCAATATCAGTGTGCCCAGCGTGGGATTCACCAGTAGTCCCTTGCAAAGGTATGTGTCACTCCTTGCAGTTCCCCCATGCTGCGGAATCAGAGAGTGCCCAGCGTGGGATTCACAAGTAGACACTTGCAAAGGTATGTGTCACTCCTTTTAGTTCCACCATGCAGCGCGATCAGAGAGTGCCCAGTGTGGGATTCACCAGTAGGCACTTGCAAAGGGATGTGTCACTCCTTTTAGTTCCACCATGCAGCGCGATCAGAGAGTGCCCAGCGTGGGATTCACCAGTAGGCACTTGCAAAGGGATGTGTCCCTCCTTTTAGTTCCACCATGCAGCGCGATCAGAGAGTGCCCAGCGTGGGATTCACCAGTAGGCACTTGCAAAGGGATGTGTCACTCCTTTTAGTTCCACCATGCAGCGCGATCAGAGAGTGCCCAGCGTGGGATTCACCAGTAGGCACTTGCAAAGGGATGTGTCACTCCTTGCAGTTCCCCCATGCTGCGGAATCGGAGAGTGCCTAGTGTGGGATTCACCAGTAGGCACTAGCAAAGGTATGTGTCACTCCTTTTAGTTCCAACATGCAGCGCGATCAGAGAGTGCCTAGCGTGGGATTTAGCAGTAAGCCTATCAAATGTATGTGTCACTCCTTGCAGTTCCCCCATGCACTGTGAACAGAGAGTGTCCAGCGTGGGATTCACCAGTAGGCACTTGCAAACGGATGTGTCACTCCTTGTAGTTCCACCATGCAGCGCTATCAGACAATGCCCAGCAAGGGATTCACCAGTCGTGTGTCTGCAGGTAAGGGATTGGTAAAGTGCAACACTAGCTTGGAAGCAACAGAGCGCTCTACATAGGCAGGGGTTCACAGGAAAGGCTGCAGCGTTGGCAAGATCTCATGATTTGAGCTCATCTGAGCTCGTGAGGGAAGTCACGAGTAGCCATCTTGCTGGCACAAACTGTTGCCAGAGTAAGGGACATTCAGTAGGTTAGGCTATGCTACCTGGGTGACTAGAGATGCTCCTGACCTCATGGTTTTGTGATTGGTCAGTCTCACAGAAGAAATGGGATTAGGTGTGAGATCCGAGATTTGGGGTTGACTTCATGTCTGGCAGATCCCAAACTGGAGCCCAAAGGGAGCTCTAGCGAGGCTAGATGGTGTAATAATCCGGCGGAAAGACCCATACCTTATAAGTGTGAGGTGCGCTTCTGGAGGACTGAACAAATCTTCTGCGGGTGATCCCCACAGCTGAGCTGGGAAGGGCTGGGGTGCTATGGGTATGTAGAAAGAACGAGGAAGGAGTGTTTTCTTGGATTCCATGAAGGAATATCTCACTACCAACCCTGCCCACTAGGTAGGACTGTGGGTAATTCCTCCCTGCCTTATGGGGGGTAGTATGTTTTCTCAATGGCTTGTGGGAAGTGCGTTGCATGGTTCAGATGTCTCTCAGAATGAGGTTGTTCCTAGGACCTGTTTACATCAGGAACACAGAAGCTGCCTTGTGCCCAACCCGGTCATAAGGAAATACTTTTCTCATTCCGTTCCTTGTGAAAGTGTGTTTGTATGTTCAGGGTTGACTCCAGCCTCCATAACAGTTGGTGGGCATTCATTATGCCCCAAGGTCAGTATACCAGTCTGGGGTGTACTGGCGATAGTGAAATCTGACCAGCCCCACCCATTCGCCCCGAATATGGGTAGAGCAGGGCTATCAGGCGAATTCGGGTAATTGATGATTTTGCGACTTTTCCAAAAATAGGAAGTTAGGACACATGGTCGCTGTACCAGTCTGAGGTGTACTGGCAATAGTGACAGTTGACCATTCCCACCCATCCGCCCTGCACAGGGGTGGAGCAGTGTCCGGCCCTGTGCTAAAAGTATAGGTGATTTCGGGAGATTGCCGATTTTGCAATTTTTCAAAAATTGGAGGCTATGACACAATAAAACATACACAAGGCTATAGCAGACCCCCACGTGCAGGTCAGCTACAGACCCGTTCAACGCCGGGTGTTACCGACAGTCTTCTATATTTCTCCTAGGATATCTGAGTATGTGCACAGCCATCATTCTGGACAGCCCATGCACTCAACTGAGTGATTGATGTCTCAGCCAATTCATCCCCTCGCTAATCCCAGTGTTCCAGGCCGTCAATCAGAAAGTCATTTATATGGTTTGTCTAGGCTTTGATCAAGTGCTTTGCTCAGTAAGGCAAATGCAATCCTTTTAATAAAATTAAAATATGTACTGGAAGTAATCGTTAGAAATGAACATTGGACAATTTCGAAGAAAGCCAAGTTTAATGTTCTTTTTTTATAGATGCTTTTGTAAAAAAGAACAGCCCCCTTCCAGGGATCATTTTTCCCCCTGGTTGCACAGCTGTCAGGAATGGCTGGGGTGGCACGAACAAACACACACTTGACAATGTGTCTCCCATGCAAATAGAAAGAGACAATGAGAGAAAGACAAAGGAAGATGGAGAGCGACTGTGAGGGCCTGAGATGTGATATGTCAGGTACAGCAAGTAGCAGAACTATTTTCTTCGAGAAGAAACACTGAACACTAGTCCCAACCAAGGTACGTGAGAATACATGTGAAGACAGAGCTGAATATAGACGCACTGTTTCCTGACCATCTCACATCCAGAGACTAGTGCTATTGTTTAAATGCGTTGCATATATTTTTCCTCCCCAAGGGACAGAGATCTTTTCAGAAATACAGAAATGAAATTTAAAAAAGAAATGTGTATCAATATATACAGATTTATGGGCATACTTTTGTCCCACAAATGCTCTCTTTGATTTTCTGAAAAATGGTCAGGAACCCTCATTGGTGCTATTCGATCCCTTACCCTTGTAAAAGGGGTATTTAAAAAGAGTTCAGTAGGCGAGTACCAGACTATCTACTTTGAATCATAAACCTCTTTCAAAATAAATGTTTATTGTTATGCTAGCTTTTGGTAATGTGGTCTGCTTAGTAAGACAGGTGTAACATCAGTGTTATGACATTAATATATATTAACTGTCCTGCGTCATCCTCAGAACTTACTGAGTTGTTTCACAGGCTTTACCAGCCAGTAAATCCCTCTTTCCCCAATGAACTCACGAGCCGCATGTCAGCACTTTCTGCATTCAATCATTTTACGTTTGTGTCTTCTGTCGCCATTGCCACTGCCGCAACCAGCATTTTGCTGCCGCTTTCCCATATTCATCTATTCATCTAATTCCGGTGCTATTAAATACATGCCTTCACCTTCTTCGGCATTGGCTTTCCAAATGTCCGACTCATCCGACATTCACTTCTGTCACATTGGCCAATCCTATTCTGCCTGTCCTAATATTTGTTTCTTGCAGCAATTTTCAAGTTAGTATTATGTGCAAAAGTTAATTTACTAATTGTTGCCCTTAATCCTAATAGGCACCATATCGAGCGTACTTCCAACATGGCCACCATGCGTCCAAGGAGAACACAAATTGTGTGGTCTAGTGTCTCACCTAATGATGAAGGCAGCCATTTTCAGGCTGTGCTCGGCATCAACCTTCCTGTTTGCGTCTGGCAGCAAGACTGTGACACTGTTCAATTTAGTATCCCTGGAAATACACCCAGGATACTAATAGCAATAAAACACTCACTGGGGAGGGGCATTTGCAGCTTTGGTAATTCCCAGGGCCTTCGTTAATGCCCCCCAGCTCAGGGTGTATTGCTTCATTGAAAGTTGATAATTAGAAAGAGCATTTTAACATTTAAAAAGGGACAGTTTAATAGTTTACAATGTTCGTACTTTTAAACAATATCCTTGTTGTTTAATGGATTTCTTTTTGGCAAGGCTACACACAATTTTCTCTCTCAAAATATCCCTCATTCTTGAAAAGGGCAACCCTTAGATTAAAACCAGTGATCTGAGCACAGAGACAATGTTTCATTTTGCGTGACAATAACAAACACAGTTGCAGACTCTAAAGCCTGGTTGGCTGGTCCCTTACAGGTCTGACAGGACTCCAGCAGCCCCAGCTGTGTCCTGTTCACCCCATACAGACAATGCACCCTCAGTGTAATGGCAACATTCCTTCAAATCACAACCAAGTCTCAAAATATCAGGCCGGTCCCCACCTCTGAGAATGCCTCTGTTGCTGCTGCTCTCAATTCCTGTGATGTCATCAGAGGTCAAGTGTCATGTGACTGCTACTACCCCTGGCATTTTGCTGAAATAACACCCCTGGTTTGTAGGATTCAATATCATTGTTTATGGTGGGCTAACTGTGTCCCAGCAGTGCTGGCAGACTTTTTGATTTTCAGTGCTATTGTTAAATATCGATGCACAGCCCCAGAGACTGTCCTGGCGGGCATCGGCATCAAGTGCAAAAAAGCTGGTGCGCAAACTCTGCAGCCTCCAGACTTGAGAAATGGGCAAACTGTTTTCTTCTTATCAGAGTATCTTCTGCAAAGCAGAATAAAGTGCCAAGCACTTTCTTCTGCAATCAGGCAGGAGGGCCAGTTGTCAGAACCATTTTTTGGTTCCATAGAGCCAAAACATGGACAATATTAATATTAAAGTTAAATCTGTGCTCAATAGTCTGAATCCGGTCCAGGTAAGATTCAGGGTTGCCTAACAGTGTGGTAAGTGCATGCACTTTATTGCATGGCTTTATCAAATCAAGGTCTTCCCTTTTTGAATCCCACATTTTTTAAAGCAATCGAGACTAAATCTAACCCTGTATCGTTATATTGTATGGCTGCCCATGAAATAATTGAATGTAAAAAATCGTACGAAAAATGGCTGAATTGTTTTTTTTCTAATGATGCGGGTGGAGCCACCTCGCAACCCTCATCTTACCCATCTACCTTAACATATACCCTTGCACCACCCCACACCTATATTTTAACAAAAACAACCCAAAATTTCGAAAAATATAGGTAACACATGTTTGTCGTTTCTCCTTATGATTTTTTCTATTCGATCATTTAAACGAATACCAGATTGTATGAATTCTTGAAGAGAGCTTCTATTGTATGCCCTTTAAGTTCTTACGAATATAACCAAATCGAGAGATACTTTGTCCTTCAATAATAGGTCTATCCAAATACGATGAGTCTGCTCTGCTTTCGGATCATGGCAAACAGATAGGCACATGCGATTCGGCCTCAACATGATATCATCACTTAGATATCAACTATGCACTCTAGAATGCAGCTACAACTATGTCAAATTCGATCTAGCTGATCACATAACGGTTCCACACGGAAACATCTGACTTGCCTCAATACTTCTGCCATTAGAATACAGAGACAACCTATGACAAAATTCGGTCTAGCTGAATACACATCGATTATCCTACACTAGCGCCCTGTTGTGACTTCCCGCTGCACCAACCTATGTGATTGACCCCTAGGGTTGCTTTAGGAGCCTAGCCAGCCCTATTAAGTCCTAATCTTGGCCAAATGCACACAAGCATCTTAAGCCTCCTCTTAGAACTTTCCAAAACCTGGACTTCGGTCACTGAAGGCGTTCTAAGTACAAAACGCATTGAGGCCATACAAATGGGTTTGAAGAAAAAGTGGCAGAAAAGGCCAGCAGGATACAGCGCATAGAACGGTAACTTATGTGGCTGTGATAGGGCTGCGGCTGAGAGCTTGAGTAGGAGCCTGCCAAATTCCCACTGGAAATTGGAATTAGAGAAAGAAAGGGTTTGCTCTCAAACTGCGCACACACATAGAATAATAAGCAATTGCAAATTAAATGAGTGGTTTTAATCAGAATTGGTGCAGCCTGACACGTGTTTCGAGCTTCCCGCTCTTCTACTGAGGCTGCTTGTGCAAAATTATAAAACATTGATGTACAACGAAAACATTTGTTAAGCATGATTCAATAGCAAAACAAACCAGTCCCCAGACCCAGGGCAAGGAGGCAGTTAGGGTTTGCCAAACCAACACATTGAGTATATGGTTTAAAGTAACAGACAGTTGCAACGAATGCACATATCAAATCAACCCAATTCAAAGAAAGAAAATGAAAACACAAAAAGTGCGTAATTCGGTGGAAAAAACATAACACATTATAAAACAATGAAAAGAGGGAGGAGAGAGAAAAAAGACAAAAGAACAACAAAATTATTCAGTGAGAGAAGATGCTCATGGTAATCAGCCAGAAATACATGTATAAGGCCACTGACTGTTAAAATTGTACCTTAATCTTGGCTAGTGTGTATTTTGAATACTAGAGAAAAATGCAAAATTAAAAAATGTTTTATCAAGTGGCAACTTAATGAATCGAATACGATAAAAAGAGGGGTTGCAAATATGTTGCGTCATAGAAAATTGTTTTAATATTATATATATAGTTTTATCCCACTTACCAAAGGTAGAAGTTGAGTAATCTGACAAAGTTAGGCGTGGGCTCCCTATAAAGCAAAAGACGGGATGGCTATTTATGTAGGAATCTGACTGACTAGATGTCCACCTAGCAGTCATTTGAAAATAAAGAAATGACATACCATTATTTTGCAGTTGCACGAATGAATTTTCAGTAAATTATTATCTTGCTGCAGCACGGGCAGGAAACGAAGAATGCAGGTGCGGCAAGAGCCAAAGAAAACAAAGCAACAAGAGGTCAATTAGCTAATTGAGTGGTTTATCTCTGTGGACATCTGAAGCAGCAAGAATTCTTGCTGGAAGGGTCCGTGTACAAATTGTCAACGTTGACTCACCAGTACTTTCACTGCTATGTGGGGAACTGGAGCCAAACGGGAACCCTCTGTGTGCCGAGTATAACTCGGAGATGTGAGGGAAGCAACAGTGAAAACGCCCGTGCACAGGCGAGTCACCACAGAGTTAATGGGAAAACAAAAGCGCCATGATGGACTAGTGTAGATATCATGTAAAGGAAATCATTAAGGCTACTCCATATAGACAAGGATATGTTTGAGGTGTGCGTATGCCGGAAATAAATTGCGCATGGTAAATGCACAAATAGAATTGGAATTACAAAAAAAAAAATAAAAAAAAAATAAATAAATAAATAAATAAAAAAATTTTAAAAAAAAATTGCGAGACAGAAGGACATAGATCCGGAAGACATTAGTTAATTAATTGGAGTATGAAGTCACTTGAGCTGTCCACGGATGGCAGTAGTGTATTTTAAAACACCTGTGCCTGCATCTATAATAAAGAGTGTTGCATGTGCTGAAAAAGATGCTAAATAAAGGAAGTGCGCCTCGACCTGACTGGATATGCAAGGATTGTGTTAAAACGGTTGCGCCCATGCTAGCAAGTGTATTCATTAAAAAAAAAAAAAAAAAAAAAAGGGGGGGGACGCTGCACCCGGGTAGATAGCATGATAGTTGAGTAATGACATGTAGATAGCGGCTGATTACCATTGACATCCATACAAATAATCGGTACCTAATGGCATGACATGTGCGAAGACCTTAAAAAACACACGTGTACCATAACTTTTAAACAACATGTAATCACAAAAAGACAGATAGTTCATGGTCTGTGTTCAGGCCAAACTCTACAGTACGGTATTGACAAATCAATCGGGCTTCCAATTGTCTAAGTTTGAGTATCTGGTTGCCTCCACGTTGTGGAAGTGACACCTTCATCATCCCAGCAAATTTGATCATTCAAATGGGGAAATGGTGCTGCATAAATGCCGACAACAGTACAATATAAGATATAATTTCCTTAGTACAGTGAGAATCGATAATAATGGGGCCAAATTAGGTAGCAGAAGGAGACGCCTCATGTAGGAGTCCTCCTTTTGTTGCAGGTTACGGGTATCCTCAATATCCCAATTCTCTGAGCCAAAGACAGCAGCAGCTTTGGGTTTTGACTCATAAATCCTTTCAAATGTATTGAATCACTGATTCCCTATACAATTCTACCTGCTAGTGGTGGTACCCATCTGTACCATCCGTAGGGTTTGCTTGTCAACATGCCCATTCCTTCTCCAATTATGTTAGAAACCACACCCAAATAGGTGAAGTTACACACCCATTCTAGCTTAATATTACTTTGGAAAATTGGGCAAGTGAGTGCAGGTGTCTGACCTACGACCAGTACCTTTGACTTTGTGGCATTTACCACCATATTTCTAGTATGTCGGTATATTTGTTGATCAAGTCTTGCAGTGATGTCTGTGTTCTATTCGGAACTGCAATATACCACTCAGGGCCTATTGGGCAAGCTCGCTTTCTCTCTGACGCCCAATTATATATCATGAAAACATTAAAGAGAGAGATAAAAGTCAGATCATTTGAGAACCTGGACTAGGTAGGTAAATGTTCCTACAAAAGATTCTACCGCTCCTGGACGTTGGTGCGTTAACCCTAGTGAGCGGTGACGAGCCGCCTATCTAGGTGAAAGATAGAAGGAGAAAACTCACCCTCTCTGAACTACTTTGTATAGACTTTCGTCAAAAGACCATTAAAAAAGGGTTGGCAGACTAGTATTTAGAACCAACTTTATTACTTACTGCCCTCAAACCCTGTTAGAAATCTCAAAACGGAGGATTCTATTAGATATCCTTCTAAACTCGGCGAAGGCTGCTGTTTACACCTGTTCCACAGCATCTACTGATTCTGTGCCCCACGTATTTGCATATTAAATATCAGATCTGCAGCGTTCCAAGTACCGAATGGGGTTACCACAAACAAATAATCTCAGGCCCAAATAACCAGAAAGACTCAAGGAATATGGGAAAATACTTCTTCATTATCAGTTCTACCTGGCAAACAAATTAATTGTAGCTCACACACTCTCAATGGGAAATATCCCAAAATGTAACCTCTAGAACTCGGACTGTCGAAAATTCGGACTTTTTTTTTTGGACTCCCTTTACACCACATATGTATGTGTGGGGGGGTGTACGGAACATAGTACAAGTATGGCTGCGCATATGCACGTGGTGTAAAGGGGGTTAAAAAAAGTCTGCATTTTCAGCTGTTGGATTTCTGGGGGTCGCAGCAATAACATAGATCCATTACAATGCATTTCAGTTACACAAAAGGTTTTATACCTCGACATACATCAGCCCTGACACCATCCTACGTGGCTAACCGTAAAAACCTACTGGGTGGAGGGATTGGCTAGGGGAAACTTATACATATAGTTTGTAGAAATGTTAGTATTGTCATTGGATGCCCCTTATCTGGTAGGCACGCCTTGCACTACCTCTAACTACTTAAAATACAGATAATAACATAATAACAGCAGCGGGTAGGCCAGTGCAACAACAGCAGTGAACAGACTTCTGCAACATTGTATGGTCCACCATTACATAGACCCTCATGATTGGTTGGCACTCTCTTACCAAGCTTGGACATTTGGCTCGTTAGCAACGTGCAAACAATGAAATGCAGGTGCAAGGGAATAACATCAGACAACAACCTTTCTTAGCTAATTAGCCTACCATCTCGCATCAGTAAGGCCCTGAGGCAAGGCTTCTCCTTTGTAGTTGACCTTGCAGACTGTTCTCTTCCTCAGAACTTTAAAGGGAGTGAAGGTACATTGCTATCTTGGCCTGGAGCCTTGTGAATAGGTCTTGTCTTCTGGTCTTATACCATATGTGAGGGGACCATGATTTTGTCCATTCTGTCCTTCTGTTTAGTGCTATTTGATTCAATTATGCTGGCTGCTATCACTCTCCTTGGCCTGTGGAGACTTGGTTGCTCCAATCTGCATGTACTTTCTGTATCATTAATGGAACAGTACTTGGCACTCGCAACTCTTCACTCTTTTCCCTAATCTAAGAGAAATATGGGCTGTGTACATGTTTTATCCGCTTGGACTCCTTTCAAGCCTTGCAGTTGCTGCTTGCTGTGGCATCCTTGATTCTGAGCCAAGCAAATATCCTTTGTTCTTCCGTGCCGTGTATTTCCGTGCCTGTCAGCCCTGCAGCTTTGGTTTCCCTTCTTCACTCTTCTCACTTACTATTATACGATGCCAACCTCCATTTTCTCAACATGGCTGGTTTACTCGCATTCTATTTTCTATTTGAGCAAGCTTCTACATTATCTTATCTACCTTGTATTTCTGCATCAATACATCTATTGCATCTCTCATCACTTATCTTCTTAGCGTATGTGGTTATCCTTTTCATTCGCATATATGTTTACTTTGTTACCACAACGGGGGATAGCACAGGGGCAACATGCTGGTCTTGGAAGCAAGACCACGCAGAACAACAGAGTTTCAAATCCCCGCATCCACGCTTAGAAACCGAACTCAGGTATGCTATTAGGTGCATTATAAAAAAAAATTAAATAAATAAAGTATATCTTCATTCTTTATTCATACATCGAGTTCAGTGCGTCCACGTATCTTTTCTCACTAGTGGTGTGACTTTTCATCTGTCAGACTTTAATTATAATTCTTCTATATCCAGTGGTGTCTGCAGGCTCATGTCTCCCACATCAGTTTGAGGGTACATTCGATTCGGTTGTCTGAGTGAATAACGTCTCTCATACCTTCGATTTGGTATTGGGATGATACCAGGTGTCAAACACAGTGCTTTCTTGCTGTTCTTCCAATATGATGGAAGTGAGGGGGTGGGCTCTATAAATGATGTGTACGTCTGCCTCTCTACACTGGAAAAAAAGAAAACAAGTGAGGAAAAACCTTCACTTACAATAAATGTGAATTCACATTATCCCTAACGTTGTACAGCATTACTCAGTACATCAGTGTATGTCAACCAGTTTGACATACTAGTCTGTCAACACTTTTTGAATGGTCTTTTGAAGAAAGTCTATACACAGTAGTTTGGAGAGAGTGAGTTTCCTCCTTCTATCTTTCACCTACCTAGTAGGAACGGCTTCATCTGTGTAAGGTAAAAGGGTATGGGGGATACATGGACAGTGAGCAGATCAACTGAATTCACATTGAACTCTGAATATAGGACGTTCATGTTCCCATTAAATATTAATGGGGCATTAATTCAATATTGGTGTACTCCTCTCGTTATTCTGAAATAATCCATATGTTCACCCTTCAGACCATAATGCACAGAAGCAGCCTTGGTTGGATGATGAAGTTATTGCATTATTGTCAGAGGTTGTGTATGGAATATCAAGGGCTTCAAGGACCTACCATAGCCTTGACATTTTAACTAGAACTAAGCCGAGGAAAGGTCCATGAAGGGCAGATATAGTGGGGCTTTGTATATGAAACAATAGTTTGCAACTAGCAAATATAAATTAATGACCTACTCCTTTGTGCTAATGCCGGCTCGGAAAGGATTGAGCCAGGAAATTCTCAGATTTTACCCAGACTAAGGTCCTAGAAATGACCCGTCTGCCAAATAGCTTGCTTGTAGCATCCAATAAGGAAACGGGTCGGTATGACATTGTGTTGGTGTGATTGCCTTGTAAATGGGGACTATAAGGGCCCTCCTACAGCTATAAGGAACACAACCTGGGTCCTAGATGATATTGAATACTTTAGTAGGAAGTGGGGTGTGTAAATCCGTTCTAGCTGTGAATAAGTCTGACGAAATTGCATCTAGGCCTGCACTCTTTGGCGAAGCCTGAGTCATAATTTTCTCCCATACTTCCAGGTCTCAGAATTACTCAGAGGAAATACCCTGGAGTACCGTTGGGGCTATTTTCACGTGTGTATTATCATTTTCCATGGCTGGTTCAGCATTATAAATTCCATGGTGGTGTTCTAACTAGGGAGAGGAAGCCACGTTCCTTTGCTGTCTAATATGGGTGACATTTTTATGTCCTGAGAAATTCGTTGCCAGAATTTGCGAGGACCTTCTAATCACGCTGCCGCCTCAATTTGAGACCATCTATTAAGCGCCCACATCATTTTGGCATCTTGACAAGCATCTTTGTAGCTTTATCTTCTCAATTTAATTTTAATTTCTGTTACGTCAATCTGGTCCGATTTAACAGACTGTATGTGATCTTGTTTTGCTTGATTACACTTATTTGAGTACCAGCCCAGGGTACATTGCACCATTTTCTGTTCCATTTCGTGGGGGGTTCTTGTAATTTCTGGCCAGCAATATTAAGTAGTTCTTGAAAGCTTGTGAGGATTGTGGAATTATATCTTATGCCTACTAAACATATTCTTATTTCGTTAAGAGCCTGATGCTCTTCAAGGTTGGAAACATCCTCTGGAATACTTGTTGCTGATTTAGAGTTCTATTGGTGTTAATAGGTTTGTCATCCCCAGGAATTCCAAGGGTCATATAGTAATTCTTCGTATGACTCATTTTCCAGAGTAATTAAAGTAATAACATAGAATGGCCACCATCTAGAATGACCTTCACCTCAAAGGATACACGCAGTGACCAATCAAACAACCAATCTACAAAATGATTAATTGTTGAGGAAAATCTGGAATTTCTGAAGGTTAAACTACTGGGAATGTTCCTACTAATAGCTCTTAAGCCCAAACCATGAAGGAAGCCATGCAATCTGAGACTTGCTGAAGCTATGAGTCATCCTTCATTTGAATGTTCGGGATGCCTTGTATGTTATCTTCAGTTAGGTGGACAATGCCACTCCCAGTTGAAGATTAAAATCCTCTCCTAAAAGTAAGACATCATGAGTGTGTATGGTGCTTATTTGGTTAACCAAGGTCTGCTCCAGTTGATCTAAATTAGGAGTACCAAATCTTGATGGGGGATTATAAAAAATATTCAACAGGAGCCTCAGATTACATGGTATTGTAAACCTGGCTATGAGTATATTGGGACATTCACAGGTGATGTATTCTATAGGACCCACTAACCAGGCAGAAACCAAGGTGCTTAATCCATCTGAGTTCCTGCCATGCTTATTCTTTGTTGCTGGCTTAATATGAATAATAAACACACCTATCAGTTAAGGAGCAAGTGCGCAGGTCTCTTTCAAAAATCTCATCCGGTAAACCCATATAATCCTTAATGTCTGGATATTCTAGTTTCTCACCTATGCTTGCAATGTTCCACAGCAATATTCTATACATCTTTATGTTACCATTATCCGGATGTATATCTGGTGGACATCCGGAGGTTAAATGGTCATAAAGGTCATAGGTCAATTTGGCTTCATGGCAATCAATGTCTTTGTTAGTGGGAAACACGTCATACCTATTGTCCAGGCAGACATTTTCATAACCCAGTAATGAAGTCACATTTTCAACATAATTTTGGGCCTCATTACGACCCAGGCGCTGGACCATGGTGCTATTAGCACCATGGTCCATGCCGGTCTCCGGCATGGTGGGTGGCGGAATTACCGCCCCATCACAAGGTTGGCGGGGGAGGTAATTCCCCATTCACCATTTGCCCTTCCCCATTCCCATTTTGCCCCATAGGGCATAATGGGGATGGGAAAGGCGCTAATTACGGCACCGTAAATTACGGTTGCCGTAATTAGCTCCAAGGTCCCTTAGCGGGTTGGATTTTAACGCCTGCAAAAAGCAGGCGTTAAAGCCTCCAACCCGCTAAGGGACTTGTAATCAGGCGCTAAAGGTTTAGCCGCGCCGACGCTCTTTACGGCGCCGTTAAACCATTAGCGCCAGGGTCGTAATGAGGCCCTTTATGTTTTCTTTGGCAAAGTAAAGATTTCTGGGAATTAGTGTTGGTTATCTAAGTGCAAGCTACAGGTATGGCCTGAATCATTATCCCATTGCCTTTCCTTTGTGTCTTCACTGTCTGTTTTCCAGCAAAAGGTGCCTGATTACTTTTTTTAAAAGGTCTTGCAAAGGTCTTGCAATACATATTCCCAGTAGTCAGTCTTGTGTCAATGTCAGTTTGAATTTTATTGCATGGGTGCTGCCTATCTAATGGCCCTAGCGCAACATCGATGCCAGATTCTGTTTTAAAGGGTCCTACCCATGATATGCATCTTGCCATTAAAGTATCTCATCGAATAACAGAACAGAATGAAAGTTTATGGGTAATCCAGTGTGAAGTTTTCCGACTGAGAGCTTGTGTATCTTTTAACTCAGGGTTGCTTATAGCAGGAACATTAATTCATGCCTGGATATACTCAACCACATTTCCTCCTTGCCAGCAGTGGAACCATCTCAGCTGCCTGCACAGGGCACCAGGAGGCCGAATGACATCTCTGCAGGCATGGCAGACATAAGGTAAGCCCCGTTGGGCTGTCGAGCAATATTTTCTTCATTTTGGAAAGTGCAGCGAAGAGAGACGCTTTTTTGCTCCACCTGCGCTGATAGGGCCACTTTTCAGAAGAAGCTATCACCCCACCACATCACTTCGTTTGAGGGCTCATTGTACTTATTCCTGCACTACCTTGCCATGAGGTGCTTGGCTTTGTGCACCTTCCAACATGACCTCCTACTTCTATGAGCACTGAAGTGCTGAAATGCCTAACTTCCCCGCATTCTGATTGGTCCCCCCAGTCTTCATCAGGACCAATCAGGTGGCGGTAGGGGATAGCCCCCCCTAAATAAAGGCCCATGGCAGAAGGCCCCTGTCTGTCTCTGTCTGGGCATGGTAGGGCTCTGGAGGGCCCCTGTCCCTCATCAAGCAATAATTCTGACCGCCAAGAACAGCCTCATTACGAGGTCGGCGGTAAGGGGTTAACGGCAACGGTAAGGGTGCCGTTGCCGTTAACCCCTTAACGCCACATTACGAGGTCTCTTAGCGGGAGCCGCTAGGGGACCAGGGAGCTAATAACGGGCCAGCTATTAGCGGGCCGGTTATTAGCTTCATCCCCATTCCCATTGAGCCCTGTGGGGGCTTGAATGGGAATGGGGAATGGTTCTCAGAATGGGCACTTACCAGGTCCTCCAAGGTTGGAATGACCCGGTAAGTCCCTATTCCGAGACCCCGGACCCGGAATGCGGTAAGGGTGTAGCCATGGTGCTAGCAGCACCATGGCTACCTCCAACCTCGTAATGAGGCCCATACTCAACACACTCTGTTTACCCTTCACATGAGTGATGGCTGGACTTAGATTGTCTACTTTCCCACTTCACCTGGTCCCTTAGCTTTTGATTTCTTCTCCCTTTCTCCTTCGTCCATTCTACTCACTCATTGCACTCCTAGAGCCTTATTTTGGATTATTTGTTAAACTATGGTATCTACTTGCACTTTACCTCCTCCTGCACTCCACTGTGTTGTGCCTCCATCTTGCATTGTTTGTTGTTAGTAGAAATTCGATTTTCGGTGTGTGCTCATCTTGCATTTTTTGCTGTTAGTAAAGAATTGAATTTAGGTGTTTGCTCATCTTGCATTGTTTGCTGCTAGTTTAAAAAAAATGTAGGTGTTTGCTCAACCTGCATTCTCCAGGGACTGCGCTGACTGGTCTCCCTTTGTCCACCGTCTGGTTTGTTTTCTGTTCCCTCACCCTCTTCAGTTCCCACTGTTTCTTCCCATTCCTGTTATGTCTCCTTGTGCGCCTGATCCCTCTTTGCCTATTTCCTCCCACATACCCCAGATCAGCTACCTGGTTTAAGTATACCACACCCTGTGCCCCTGACTGTGGCGCTTTCTATCCCTCCTATCTTCTCTAACTGCTTCTGTATTTCCTATCCTTCACCTCTCACTAAGTCTGGCAGTGAGAAACTCAAGAAGGACACACTTGGCTCCAACCCAGGCCTGCCTATCGCTGACACCTACGTCGGTGCTTACACTAGAGAGCCTCTCAGCGACATTCTCTTGGTCATTCCTTCTCCCGACCTATGGACTCTTCTATGGTTGCTCTGCTCTCTCCTTACTCTTCCTTACACATTAATGGTGGGAGCCGCTGGGTGATCTTTCTGGCCTTATTCTCCATTATTATCATAAATGTCTCTCTAAATGGTACTATGCTGGTACAAGGGCCTCGACCCAACCTCTTACTTTTTGATGGGCTTCTTCCTTGCCTTTCCACTTCCCTCTTCACGGGCTCCCTTGCCATCCGTTTCTACGGCCGCCCGGGCTCCCTTGCCAGCTATGCCCACCATGGCTGGCGTGTCTTCTACTAACCTCATCACCTTCCTCACAATTGCTCCCATGTCACTTTTCAACTGTACAGGCTCTCTTGCTTACTTGCACTGCTCTGTCAACCTCATCAGCCTCCACCTCTCTAGTGCCCTTGTCACCCACTGCATCTGGGACTCCCGTGCCCCCTGTGGCCCCTCCTACACTGGCTCCCTTTCCATCTTCTACTGTCCTGGCCCCCTTGCCTACACTCCCTTCACCGACATCCTTGTCAGTCTCAGTTCCTGTGCCCCTTCCTACCTCTATCTCTGAGCAACTCACTTCTCACTGGGGGGACCACTATCCCATGTACCCGGCCTTGTACGTCTTTCAAAAGCTGCAATCTGCTCCACGTTGCCACACTTTACTCTCGCTCTGGTGTCAAACAGTCCTCTGATATTTGCCACCTCCTTGAATTCCTGGATCTCGATATCCTAGCCCTTACTGAGACATGGTTCAAGGACATCTCTGTTACTAGTTTTGACACACTTCTTCCTGAAGGCTCCCTGAAGGCTACAATATCCTCTCTGTGCCCAGGCCCAACAGGTCAGGAGGGGGAGTAGCCCTGATCTTTCCTGAGGGGATACCTGCTTCTTTCATTCCTACTCAGGTCTACTCTTCCTTTGAATGTCTGGTCTGCAGGCTCTCTCTCTCCTGTCTCCTCTCTTACTCTGGCCACCTTCTATCGGCCGCCGGGCCAGTCCACCCTCTTCCTCTCAGAATGGGCTGACCTGGCCTCTTCTCTACTTTCCTCCTCCCAACCCCTTCTTCTCAGGGATCTGAACATCCAACGTGATTCTCCTGACTCCTCGGTCCATTATGCAACTTCTGTGACTCGCTTTCTCTCTCCTTTCTACCTTCTGGCCCGACACACTCCGCTGGCTACAGCCTAGATGCTTTTATCTCCACAGACATCCCTCTCTCTATCCCTCTCACCGCCTCACTACCCGGGACTGATCATTCTCTTCTCTCTCCCCACATGAAGCTCTCTTCTCCTCCAGCACTGGCACACCCTTCACTACCTCTTGTCTTCAAGGTCATCCGACCCATGAAAAGAGTGACAGTGGCTGCCTTCATCTCCACCTACTCTCCTCCTTCTACACCTGCGACTGAACCCCACCCTGACATAGCCCTCTCAAACTTTCACCTCTCCATCTCCAACACTCTTGACATTCTTGCCCCTGTCCCAAGGGTTCATCTGAAGCCTTCTATAAAGTGCAACTCTTGGTACGACTCTGAGCTGGCTACCCTTAAATGAAAGTGCAGAGCAGCGGAACGGAAATGGGGATCTTCAGGTGCATCATCTCACAAGCTGGACTGCCACCTTCATCAAAGGCAATATAGACTTTGCATCCACTATAAAAAAAGAGTCTATAATCAAGCCCATATCTCAGCAGCATCTAACAACACAGCTGAACTCTTACAAGTCTGCAAGGAACAGACCAATCCTACTGCAGCCTCTCCCTCTACTGCACCCGCCCAGGCCCTTTGCTGGACCCTGGCTGTTCATTTCACTGCCAAAACACAGGATGTCCTGTTCTCTCTCTCCCTTTCACCTTTGCCTGCACCCACATCTCTTCTGCCCCCCTCGGCCCCCCTCCCCTCTTCTCTCCTCCCTCTCCCCTGTCACAGCTGAGGAGGTCTCTAGACAAGTCTGGTCCATGAAGCCTCCTCCAAACAGGTTGAACCATGCCTTCCAAAAATCATCAAGGATAACATTGATTCTCTTGCTCCAGCCTTGGCCGACCTCTGCAACCTCTATGTTTCCACTAGAGTTTGCCCCACTTTTCTCAAGCACTCTCTTGTGCACCCTCTGCTCAGAAAACCCTCTGCTGACCTTTCTATCGCAGCAAACTATAGCCCGATTTCTACCACTCCTTTCCTGGGCAAACTCCTTGAGAAATTAGCTATCTCTCAGCTGGTGGTCATTTTTGATTCCACTCTCTCCTTCTCTTCTCACACCTCGGACATCTCTAAAATGTCCCAGTACCAGCTGCACCCCCGCAGAGGTATTCTCCCTTTTCTCACCTTACCCCAAAGGCTCACCGTCACCAAAGCCCTGGTTCTCTCGAGGCTGAACTACTGCCACAGCCTCTTTCTCAATCTGCCTACTTCTACTATCCGTCCTCTACAACTCATCTAGAACAGAACCGCAAGATTTATCCTTGGCCTCAAGCCCAGGGACTGCATCTCTCCGGCACTGAAATTCCTCCACTGGCTACCTGTGGCTGCAAGGATCAAGTTCAAAGCCCTCTGCAAACTCCACAAGGCTTTCTGGGGCCCTCACTATCTACAACAATCTCTTACTAAATACTTTCCCTCTAGAGTCCTCTGCTCGTCCTCCAACTCTTTGCGGGTGAGCTGCTTTTCCAAGCAGAGATTTGGGGGTGCCTCCCCATGGAACAGCCTCCCTGCCGCTCTCCTCCTTGAGCCAGAGCTCCTTAAGTTACAGAAACTCCCCAAGACCTTCCTCTTCTCTTCCTCTTTCTCTCTACCTCTCCCTTGCTAACCTCCTCTCTCTTTCTCTACAACCTCACTCCCCATCTCTCCTCTAACTCTGCTCAGTTTTCACTGATTGGTTGCCTGGCTCACCTCCAGAGCCACACAGGTCCAAGGCTCCCCGCCAGTCTTTGCATTTGCCTCCGGGCCTCTGCACTATGCTCTGCACCATTGCACTTTCAGCATATGTTCCATGAGAGGGGTAACCTCTCTGCACTTAACGCTGGGCCCTACTGAACTGGGAGCACTTGTTGCCCCCTCCCTTGCTCTTCCGTCTATACACTTGCATGAACTGAATTTACTAGGACTAGTAAATTCTGTCTTCTCGCCCTTTGTCTTGCCTCCCTCATCTGGTAGAGCCTGTTACACTTCATGCACTTGCACTAGGAGTAATGCCGTCAGGCCTAGTACGTACATTACTTTTTTGTTAGATCATTTGGAAACTTCAAGGCCTAAGAATGACTACTGTATTCCCTTGCTCCCTTCCCGCCTTGAAGTGCTTTGAAGCACTTCACTTGTGTATAAGCCCTATACAAATAAACAGTTACAATTACAATTAGTCAAGGCTAGTACCAAATTATGAGCTTCCTAAGTGATGTAAGACTCGAAAACACTGCCTATTCATTAAGCTCTGGACAAAGACAGTGATGCACCTACACTCCCTTAAAAGTCCCAGAGAATAGAACAGTCAACAATGTCAGCTACGAAGGAGAAGCCTTGGCTCATGGTCTAACTAATGAGAGATGGTAGGCTAATTGACCAAAGTGGGCAGTGGACTGATGTTGTTCCTAGCACCTGGGTTTCGTTTTGCTCACGTGCTACTAACGAGCCGAATGTCCAAGGTTGGGAGAGAATGCCAACCAATCATGAGGGCTTATTGAGCAGTGTACCATGCATTGTTGCAGAAGCCAATTCGCTGCTGTTATTCTGCTATTTATCTGTATTATATGTAGTGAGAGGTAGTTCCAGGTGTGCTTATTTGATTAGGGGCAGCCAATTATGTTGCTAACACAAACTTAAAGTATAGGCACGTATGTTCCCTTAACCAATCATTCCTTTCAGTAAGTTTTACTGTTTGCTACGTAGGATAATGTCATAGCTGATGTATGTCAAGGGATATAACTTTCTGCTGAACTGAAATGAAACAAGAGTGTGTGAGCTGCATTCTGTTTGTTCACCAGGTTTCCCTACTTTATTTGAGCTGATAATAAGGTAGTATTTTGCCATATACTTTGAGTCTGTCCGATTATTTTGGTCTGAGATCATGCATTGGTAATTCCATCTGGCACTTGGAACGCTCCAGGTGCGACTGCACATTTTGGCAGCACAGGATGGTTCTGACCCACTTTCCTGGGCCCAGATCCTCTACCACTTCCACTATTTGCCAGACGATCGCAGAGTTTCCTGTGGAGAACGGAGAAAAAGACACACATGTGAAAAAGAGTTGGGTAACAGGTGCCCCTTTGACGAAATTCCTGTCCGGTCCACGCAGGCGCCCCGTGGACAGAAGGCAAAGTGGTCACTCGGGGAATAGTCAATACAGAGGGACGCAAGCTGTGCAACAGATGTAAGGAGAGCATCGAATTTGGCAAATAAAGGGGAGGTACTGTATTATACGTGTAATTATATAAAGTCACGGGATCCAGGTTCAAAGAAAGAGAGATACCTCAATTCCTGGTTTCAAGGGGGCAGAAGGGCACGCATTAAACTCCAAGTGATGTGTTGCTTAGGGATTCCTGAGGCAAAGCCAAGATGAAGGATGCCTGTCAAATTCCAAAAGGGGGTCAAATGAAGATGAGATGCATTTACTAAGAGATAGTGAAGGAAGGTGATCAGAGAAAAAATAAAGTGCACAGCTGTTTGGGGTCACAAACATGAGGCATAGAACGATAGTAGAAATCTAGCTTACCATTAGACTTTAAAAATCAAGTGGTTGACGTCAATCTGAGAGGGATAAAATCGAGAAAAAAATAAAAATAAAAGAAGATTCTTAGAGTGTTAATAACAAAACAGCAGGATAACAAGAATCAATAGTACTATAAAAGGAACAAATAAAGAGAATATTATTGCTTTTAAAATTGGTTGTTCGGAAATGGGCGGCGATTGATGGTGTTTGTGCCCGAATTGATTTTTGTGGCGTATTTAATTGAAATAATAAAGAAATAAAAAGAACCTGTAATATTGACCGTCAAAAATGACTTGTCATCATGGGGGACACACCCCTGCTACACCTATGTAAGACACTACCAAGATACACACCTACGATTAGGAAGTACCATTCTGAATGGGTAAAAGGCACGGCTGATAAAATGTATATGCCGTGGCCTCAAGAGGGTTCGCTATCAAGAACCTTATTACAAAACTTGACAACATATCTACACGCTGCACATACAGGGAAGAAGTTAAAGAAAAGGTTAGCTATTTTAAAGCTAGGAAAAATGTATCAGAGCAGAGAAAGAGGACCCGCCCGAGAAGGAGTGGCTTCTTAATCAGCATAAAGGTGAGGAGGAAACACCCTCAGCTCCTCCTTCTCCCTCTGAAAGCAAGAGTAAAGATACCAAGAAACAGATACTTTATCCTTTAAAGGAGTTAAAGGCAGTGGCGGGGTATGTTAATCTGATATGTCAGCCTCTCTCATACATCAGTGAAGCCAACATTGAAGAGATTAGAATAAATAACATAAATATATGTCACACAATGAATATAAACGGCGTGATTATAGAAGGGAGAGACAGAGAGGCAGAAGCTAAGAGACAAAAAGAAGGGAAGGACAAAGTCAAGGAAGTATCAATAGTGCAGAACAAATGAGAGCAACCTCCCCAAAAGTGCATGCTCCAAAGTGTGATGCGTGGCATCATGGCCCCGCAGACATGCAGACGTGGCAAAGTCTTCCCACAGGCAGGCTTGCTAGAATGTTCCCACAGGCAGGCTCTCAAATTCTCACGAGAATGTTCCCACAGGCAGGCTCACAAGAATTTTCCCACAGGAACGCTTGCAGTTTGCTAGTGGGAAGGCTTTATCCCTCCTGGAAAGCGTGTGGTGGTCATGACCTACGGGCTGCAATGTAGTGCTAATGCCCCTCACAGGAGCCTGTGGGGGAACTTCCATTTACCACCGCCTGCGATCTTATTGCTTACTGGGGCCGACCCAGCATAGCCACATGTATATTTGTCGTACACTCCAGGGACCCTAGTACTTAAGGCAAGTAGGTGCCCCCCATACACCCATCTATATTGTTATGTTATGTTATCCATTGCATACCACGGGTACATCACAACTTATGCCAGAAGGCAGCTCGCCGCTCACAAGACTACAGAACAAACGCATTGGCTCGACACAAGCTATCAAAAAAGCAGGGTTTTTAAAGAGCAGCGGCACTGCAAATGAGCCACAGTAGAGTGCAAGGCAGTAGGCCGGGCATTCCATAGTTTGGCCACGGCCAATGAAAAGGATCGACCACCAATTCGAACATACCGAAATCTAGGAACAGAAATAAGACATCGGTCTCTAGAGTGGAGAGAATGGCAGGGTACAAAGGGGCCGAACTTAAGCTGTAAATATTCTGTCTCCACAGCATGGAAAGTCCTGTGTACCAGGCACAGAGTTTTGAAATGCACCCGCTTGGCCACTGGAAGCCAATGAGGAGCCAAGAGAAATGGCAAATTTGGTCCCTAAAAGGGGTATCAGTGGCTAACCGCGCAACAGGATTCTGAAGAGTCTGCAGACGTTGTATCAAAAAGGCAGGCTGTGCCAGGTACAAAGAGTTGCAGTAGTGAATGCGACTCAGGACTAAGGCTGCAACAACCAGGGCACAAAGATGTTGAGGGATAAACTGCAAAACCTTTCTGAGAATCTTCAGCTGGAAGTGGCCAGCCTGACAGACTGAACCGATCTGAGCGGCCAAGGAAAGGGACGCAGAAAGTTTAACACCTAGATTTCTGACCGTTGATACAGGTGCAGGAAAAGGGCCAATAGAAGACGGCCAGAAGGAGGGAATCCCCGAAGTCCCTTAACTGAGTAGCATGGGAGGGGTGAAGCAGATCAAGACAGACTATGTCGCCCGCGTACGAATATGAACGGAAGCCGTGGGAGCGGATAAGAGCAACAAGAGGCTGAATGTAAATATTGAACAAGGTGGGGGAGAGAGCAGAACCTTGTGGTACACCGCAAACCAGAGAAGGATGCAGAGCAGACCGGTCTTCCCTGGTCCTTGCTGCAGAATGTATGTATGGGGATAGAGGGAGAGTAGGGAGAGAGACTGGAATGTGACAGTATGACAGATGACAGCTGCCTGCAGAGACCAGTGGGAGGAGAAGTAGAAGGAGGAGTGAAAGCAATTGGGCGTGTGGGGGTAAGAGGGTCTTACCAAAATAAGAAAGACTGGCAAGCCCCTCTGATTCCCTGTCAATGTCTAGAATGGCATGCATTCGGTTCCATGTGATAGTTCCGCCGCAAAAATATTGCGATGCAAAAATATTGCCATATTTTTGCAGCAAAATTCACACATGGACCCTGCGGTAGACACCCCCACAATCCCTGCATCATTTTTTTAATGTGCGGGGGACACCCCCACAAGCCCCGCTCCCACATAATATCCCTTACAAATAAATCGCCTATGGCGAACCAAACGGCCATATCTACGGCAATATTTTTGTTGGGGATATTATGTATTTGTCCTTATTATGCATTGTCCTTCTTTGACGAGATATATTCAGCCTTCCGGACAGTTACTCACATGTTTAACAATGGTTAAAAATGCAGTCAAAGATCTTATGCTTAGACACTAGGGATGGGCATACTGCCTTGAAAAAGATTCTAGCCAATCAAAACAATGCGGGTTCGACTCGGCACGCAAGATTCGAGCCATTTGGAGCTGAGGTTCGAAACGGTTCAGAACTTTTGAACCTGAATTCGAGCTACTGGTATAGATAAACATACTTCATGGTTCGACTCGGCTTGAATACAGCTCTTTGGTTGTAGTACTGATTTTAGGATAGTGGACCACTGCCCTAGAATTCTGTAATACTGGTGGCTAAGGAAATAATACACTAGGGACATACAAATAATCGCAAACAAAAAAAGCACACAGGATGTATTTTGTTTATTTGCATTTATTTTAGAAATGCACAGATGGTCTCATCCACAAAGGTGACCTTGCAACGTTCTAGGGGGATGAGGGGCAGGGCAAATCATATGCTGGCCAGCCTTCTTGAGTACATTAGTGGTGGCAAGGCGCACTTCTGACACTACTGTATAGCAGACTCCCAGGACGCACTGGGTACAGGGAGCATAATTCACAATGACTATTTGAGGGATTAAAATGCAAACGGGACCGCGTTTTCGCATCCCCTTCTCCCTGTTCCACATAGGCGCGGGGGAATGTGCCTATTTTCTGTGCACTTCAAAGAGCATTCCCTTTGTAGATTCGGGAGGTGCTTCGAAATGCACAAAAGATCCCCCTTATTTAGGAAAATGCTCAAAGGGGTGAAGCGCACAGTCAAACACCCTTTCAGAATAGGGCCAACACTGCTTACTGGGTGATGCGTGCCCGGGCTACTGTGGAAAGCTGGTGGAACTGGGAGACAATTGTGAAACCAATTATATGGATTGTCTTGCTGGTAGTGTTGGTGATAGGTACCCATAGGTTTCACATATCACTATCTGATTGGAAAGAACAGTTATAGACCCACCAGACCCCCTGGAAGCAACTTCTTCTCAGATGTTCTCCATCACCAGCTGCCGCGCGGGTGGGTTGCACATTGGACATGGCAGGGTACCATGATTGTGTTCTTGGGTGGCACAGTTCTTTGTCCATAATGGTGGTGGGAACCTCCCTCCACTGGGCCTACAGGAGGCAGCCACAAAGATAGTTATTTGCAATTGCATGGCTCTCATCACTTGGGATACGAAGTCAGGTGGTGAGATAGTGTGGCCTGGGCAAGCGCCTTCACGTAGTTGCCAAGGCATTGAACATCGAAGCTTCGGATCAGGGTTCCTGTTGCTGCACAACAATGCCAAGGCATTGATGTTGGCATTACTGGTGGAAATGCCGTGAGGCAGCTACAGACTGATCTGTATGTACCCTAAGCATTGACCAGGGCAATCACCTAGCCCAATCAAGCTGAATCCTGGCAGGGATCTAATGGCAAGTGACATAGGTGTTGCAAGCAATAGTGTTGATAGTAGTCCAATAGTCAGCTGTGCAATGCTGTCGAGCAAGGTTAGAGTTGTCTTTGCTTTAATGATCATGAAACCTGTTGCATGGTGCCCAATGAGTCTTTCAGCCAACTTCCACACACTGGGCAGAGTTTGGGTGCCCGTACTTGGCTGCCTAGAGTGGTGGGTAAGCCTGTGATCTGGGCATCTGGATAAGCTCACTCTGGTAACAGGACCTAGTCCAGTGGCATAAGTACTCGCTCAGTAATCATAGCCACAGTGTTCCTTATAGACACTTTCTCTGGTTTTGCAAAAGTTTTTGTAATTATTGGTGATAAAGTCTTTTTTGAGCAACGCTGGTGCTGGGGCTATAGGTTAGTTGTCAGGTAGTCTCTGTGTTTGTTTCCCTGGACATTTTACCGGCTTCTTCATATATGCATGTAGGGATAGTAAGGGTCTCATTATAAGTTTGCCAGTCCAGTAACAATGGTACCGGTAAGCTTGCCGGTACCGTTGTTACCGGACCGGCAAACTACGAGGACTGCGAGTGGGTGCCTTTTCGCCCGCAAGATCTGACCTGGCACGGCTACCGCCGGAGTCATAATGACGCCCTAAGAGTCTCTGTATATCAGATCTTTGAGGCCTGCTCAGCCACGGTGGTCAGAGATGTGGCTGCGCTGTCCACACTTTATGCTTGCATGTCCTGTGGTGACAGTGGCTCTTGCCGACAGAGTTTCTAGATTTCTAGATTGCACATGTTTCCCAGTCATGATGAGGGCAGGTGTGACCGGGGACCATAGTCCTTTGCATATGTTAGTGGCTTAGTACCGGTGACAGTGGAGGCTGCAGTGGCAAGGTCTTTAGGAGGTGGCGCTGCAGCAGACCCCTGGGTGGTAAAAGAAACTGTTGGGGAAAGTTTTGTGTTGCAGTCAAAGTCTTTGCAGACACTTTCATTGGTTGAGATGGCTGGTGGAACAGTCTCTCTGAGGCACCATTGACGAGGTAAAAGCCTTCGGTGGTACTGATTGTGGAGCAGGCAGTACAGGACCCCCAGAACCTTTGCCTCAGTGGTGGGTATTGCCCGTATTGCTGTTTTCATGATGTCAGCAGTGGGTACAGACTGGGCAACAGACACATGCATATCAGCGGAGCAGGAATTTAATGAGCTCCTGGTGGTTCCTAGTGGCACACCTCCCTTGTGTTTCCTGAAAGATTCTGGGCATCAAAGCTTTCAGCTCCATTGGCAAGGTTCTCAGGATATTTCAAGCATGGAAGCAGGGGCCTTCTTCACAGCACCACTGGATAAGTTCCCAGGGTGTAAGGAGACCAGAACATTGAGGGGACACCCCGAGTTTACGGGCATGCTCCTAAGCCTTGTTCACGCCTTGCCTGGATGGTGGAGGCAGGCTTCTTGCAGTGTAGGGTGCAGGTGTGGTGTCTTCAGAGAGTTGAGCCTGGAGAAGTTTAATGGTGGAGTACAGCTCTTCCTCCAGATGAATCAGATTCAAGTGAGACTCCAGGAGATGCTTATCCCCTTCAAATGATGGGAAATGAACAGTCACCCTTTGCCCTAATGGGTGCCCATCAGTTCCCACTCGAGGAGTTGAACTTTTGGGATGAGAGTTTAACCATTGAAGGAGAATAGTTGTGATGAGGCATCTTTTCCTAAAATACAGATTTTGAAGGCACTGAAGCGCATTGTTTAATCTGGTACTCCCAAATCAGCACTTGATTGGTCGACAGCGATCGTCTGTCTCTGAATCTCAGTTGTAGGAGCATGAGTGGCAGTCTTGGTCCCTCGCAGCTCTAGCCTGATTCTTTTTTGCATTCACATTTTTATGAACGTATTTACCATAACACAATACCAACAGACAAGCCAGATAAACAAAACAGATTAAAGCAAATCACGTCAGTTCCAAAAACCTTCCTCATATCCCCTCGTACGGATTCATCTTCTTCTGCTTACATAAAATAACCTCTCCCATATCCCCTCGTACATATTCATCTTCTTCTGCTTACATAAAATAACCTCCCCATATCCTCTCGTACGGATTCATCTTCTTCTGCTTACATAAAATAACCTCCATCTATATCCCCTTGTATGGATTAATCTTCTTCTGCTTACATAAAATAACCTCCCCCATATCCCCTCGGACGGATTCATCTTCTGCTTCCATAAAATAACCTCCCCCATATACCCTTGTACGGATTCATCTTCTTCTGCTTACATAAAATAACCTCCCCCATATACCCTTGTACGGATTCATCTTCTTCTGCTTACATAAAATAACCTCCCCCATATCCCCTTGTATGGATTCATCTTATTCTGCTTACATAAAATAACCTCCCCTATATCCCCTCGTACAGATTCATCTTCTTCTGCGTACATAAAATAACCTCCCCCATATCCCCTCGTATGGATTCATCTTCTTCTGCGTAAATAAAATAACTCTCTTCAATAGTGACATTTTTTGCAGGTCTTCCACCCAAACCGACCCGGATGGAAAAACAACACTCTTCCAATCCCTCAGTGTAATTTTCTTATCAGAAAGGGCAGCTCTAAAAATAATAAAAAAACATTTTTGTGATATGTCATATCTATCAAAAGATCACCCCACCCCCCAAAATAACGGTTTGAAGATCATAAACCAGGTAAGACTCTATTCATGGTCTCAGTGACCTCCTGCCAGAATGACCACACTTTTGAGTACTCCCATATCATGTGCTCAAAGGAGCCCATCCCCTAAACTCAACCCCAACAAGCATCTGAATCACTCAACCTCTCACACACATCTTAGTAGGGGTCGAGTAAACATTGTTTAGAATTTTAATCGGAAGCACTCTCTCTCCAAGATTTAGAGAGGGCAATGCCACATTCCGGAATATTTTCTCCCACCTTCCCACCGTCATTCCCATGCCAAGTGACTCCGACCAGGCACTGAGGAGCTGCTCATTAGGTCGCCTATAGCTCATCATACATGTATACATATTCAGTGCCCAATGTCCTTTCTCTTTCAGACGTCCCGAATTCACCACCCTCCAACATTTAAACTCTGCCAAGCTCTGTCCTCAACTTCCGATATTCACTGTAGGTGCAGTACTGGAGGTTCTTCAATGCAGACAATGTATGAAAAGGGATCCATTTCTTGTTCATGGACAAATCCCCAATCCTTTGAACCCCATTCAAAAACGAGTGCAGCCCAAAAAAAGGCTTCCCATCGATTCGTACCCTTACGCAACCAGATAGATGATCTAGCCGGAACTGAATTTTGGCCTTTATTTAAATCCACTAGCTTACGCCGTGATTTCTGCACAAAAAATATCTGTCACCTTCGATGTTGTGTAAGCCCTCATCCAGAAGGCAAAGTGCTTCTGGAGCAACTGGCGTGTTCAATACAGACTCGCCCCGCACCCACTCGTTTGTTGACTCTTCAAGGAATTGAAGGAAATGGACTGAAGAAAAATCCAGATGGTACATTGCGGAATCTGGAACCCCCAGGTGCCCTCTCTCACAGGGAGCCACACATTCCAAAGCTTTAGGGGTGATTGTTTGTCCTCTGCCCATAGAAAACTCTGCAACATGCTGTCAATATCCTCAAAACATTTCTGCTTTACATGCAGCAGCAGCATACTCAACACGTAGTTAAGGCACGGAGCAGAAGACATCTTTATGGCATTGACCTTCCCCCAAAGAGACAATTTTACCTCCAACCATCTTGCCAGCTCCAACTTCAGGTTTGCCGTCAGGTACCTCATGGTCACATGCACCAATAGTCCCACCTCACTTGACAGCCACAATCCCAAATATCTCATCCAATCCGGCACCAGTGGAATCTGAACTTGGTAATGCACGTACCGTTGAGTGAGGGGGAAGCAGGCATGGCCTCGGACTTGGCCCAGTTTATTTTGTATCCAGATAATGACTGAAAGGTGTCTATCTGCCTCATCAGCCAGCACTGCAGCATCCTGGTTCTGTAGCACAAGCAGCATATCATCAGCATAGCAAACAATGGGGGGTCTGGGAATCTCTCTACCAGCACGAACACAGCCCAATGACCCCTTTGTTTGCATACATTAACTTTGGGTTTCACCCTAAGTTAACAGGGCAATCCAGACGTGGACCCCTTGCTCACTGTTCTTAGAGAGGCAACAGTTTCACCTCACTGATGATGCCCAACAAGGCTGAAACACGTGTATGGGGTTACTGATGGTACTCTTGTTCCGAGGAGAATTGCCTAGCATTTCAGCGCTGGACTGCCCCTGGGCAGGTCAAAGGCTGATATGCGGGGAAATTTCTTCTCTGTGAAAAGGACAGTGAGTTAAAGACTTGGTAGAGTCTCTCCCAGGGGTTATTCACCCAAGAACAGGTCATTGGGCTGTGTTCGTGCTGGTAGAGAGATTCCCAGACCCCCCTTTGTTTGTATCATCAGCATAGAGCCACACCTTCTGCAGCACGTCCTCATTCTGAATTCCTTGTATCTCCATGTCAGAAGCAATTTTCACATGTCGGTCGAGGGGTCCCCCCCTTAAGGAATCCAGACTGATTTGGATCCACGAGTTGCAACTTATTGTTCTCCACTTGCATCGATAATGCCTTCGCCAATATCTTGTTATCTGTGTTAATCAGACTGATGGCCTGTAACTCGCCACAGAGGTAGAAGGCTTCCCTTTTATCAACAATAGAGAGCTAGATGCATGTATCATCGTTGGAGGCAGAGTACCGTTCAGCTTTGATGCATGCAAGACTCTTAACAACAACTCAGATACCACACGCGACATGGTCCTATAGAACTCGGCTCAGAGACCATCTGGGCAAGGGCACTTTCCACCATTCAGATGACTCGCCACCCTTGTGTCATGATTCCTGTCCCTCATGTCCCCAGCCCTCCAAGATGTCAGGCTGGAGCCAGGCCACGATCACCTACATGGCCCTCAAGGGCCTCTCCATCCCTCGAAAGACCCACTTGGAGTCAGACTTGGAGCTTGTGGCACCAGACTCACTCACTCCCATAGGATAACATTGGGGAATGGACTTGTAGTGCTTTGATGGGGACAAGATGGATGCCCCCACATATTTCGGTTCCCAGAACTGCATGTGCAGTCTAGTCTTTTGGGTGTGGTTCAGCCCAGAGAAGGAAGGTAAGTAAGTGGGCACCACTTGTTTAAATTCACTTTCAAACAGATCAAAAAAGGTTGAGGTTATAAATCATCTTTCAAAAAATTCACAGGAGCTGGCTACGATGAGTCTGGAGACACCCTGACTCGTGGAACACAAAAATATGCAGAAGACCAGGTAACAAACCTGGCCACACAGCCGCTCTCTGTATAAGCCCTACCAAGGGCAGTGCAATTTGCAAAATTAGAGTCAACTAGTAAATGTTCACTGTATTTACAGAATGTAACTCATCCAAATAAATCTCTTAGTCAGATCCAAAAGTAATATGCGTTTATCAAAAAGAAAATTCCAAGTTGGCCACCGATGAAAGAACCCATTACTTCACGCACAGGAACATATCCGTGCTTACATTGCATCAATTGTAATTTGGTGATCAAGGGTGACACGATATACCATTCCAGAACAGGCAACAAGATTTTCCTGAAGACATTTGGTACGTGTGATAGTGTGAACATTATATATGGTATAAAATGCCCCTGTGGTAAGTATTATGTAGGACAGTCCACGAGATCAGCAAAGGCACGTTGGAACGAGCACCGTTCGTGCATACGTACATGTAACACCAACTCGGCGGTGGCACGCCACTGGCGTGATGAGAACCACAACCTGACTCAAATTAGATTTGTCATTCTTGAAGTGTTAAAGAAATCGAATCCCCATGAGGATTTGGGCCTGCGACTCAACCAAAGAGAAACCTTTTGGATAGACAAACTTGGGAGCCTCTACCCAAATGGCCTAAATGAAGAGATTAACTATCACTGTTACATTTGAATCATTGTTTTCCATGCTTGACTTAAGAGGATTATGTTGATACATGAGTGACTAGTACATGATTCCCTTCCTCTACCAATGTACATTTATACCGTGACACTTTGGATGACCTCTCTCTTTAAGGGGGTCATTCATGTCTTTTATTTTAGGATTCAATATGAATTCTATGACAAGACAGGAGGCTCATATTATGCAATACAATCTTTACTCTGAAACCACAGCAGCAAAGAAAATACTTTTACAAACAAAAAAGTTTCCACAACAGAACTAGATAGAGTTCAATGTCAATGTATGGGGAACTCCCCAAACCATCATGGAGGACAGGTCATGCCCTGCAGGGGACCAATGAGCAGGGACCCTCTTCTATATATGTCCATTACTCTAACCCCAACCCCTCTTTCTTTGCTGCTGACACCACAGAGCTAAGTCACCCCTTTCAGTTGTGTCTTACATTGTTTGTCAGTAGTAGGCTTTATTAGTTTGAATATGGCATATATGGTAAATATGTGTTAATTACCTTTTATTATAAAGGAATTTGTGTATTTGATACAATGTATCTGGATAGCCGCGTGCGGCCGTTGGTTTCATTTTGGTGTCTTTCAAAAAGAAAATATGTATTATGCTCATACATCCTGTTTCAGCTGAAGCAGTGGTGCAATGGTTGAATTTCGGACTACAGTCCATGAGGTTGTGAGTTCGAGGGAGCTCTCTAATTTATTTCTTCTTTAAAAATTTCTCGCGCTTGTAAACTCAGGTGTTTCTAGTGCATTAATCAACTCGCTCCCGGCGTGCGCGAGAGCAGTGTTGTTTACACTGTTCCCTCTTCATTTCGCCTGTTTGAATTCGTGCCCGTTGACAGATTTATGGTCACCTGGGGATTCCAAGTGCTGCAGGCTTTGGGTTCGTCCTGCCCCTGTGGCTTATGTTTGTAACAAAAGCCTCTGTTTCAGTACTGAGCCAAGTTAGCTCAAATATAGAGCTGCAGGTCTCCCATGCAGGAAGACCCGGGTTCCGACCAGCGCATGTTTATTTGTATATTTTAAGATTAGATATTTTAATTGTTATATTTTAAATAATTGTATTTTACAGTGGAGGTATTTGATTGTCACCTTTTTTGCTCAGTTGAGCAGGGATTTCCTAATGGGCATTTGGTTGGTTCATGACTTCTTCAGAAAGATTATAGCACAAACATTTTAATAGTAAAAATGTGGTTTTGTTAAATGTTTGTAATTTCGTATCCCTGGTGACACAACACATTTCCTTACCTTTAGTGCTGGAAAGAAAGAATGTTTACTGATAGACTGTGGGTTTGTTAGGTCAAAGTCTGACCATCCAGCGCAAGAGCCCGATGCACTGCCAGTCTGCAGTTTTATTTTATTTTCTTTGTTTATTTATTCATTTACTTATTTCTTAAGTTATGTGCTTTGCCTTCACTGTAGGTGCCATAAGTTCGGTTTCAGGTTCAGCCTGATTCTATTGCGAGGTTACCCCCTCGTGTACTGCTGATTATCACACCCTGCTCGGGCGAGCAGTTGGAGGTGCACTTGCTCAGTGTATCCTACCTTCAACTTGACAGTTTTCTTTTGTTTGGGTTATCTTCCCTGGAAAGGTGCAGTCACCTGCTCGGTGGCAAGGTTGCCTGGGGTTTCTGCGAGGGGTCCCCTTGTATACGGCTGTGTCCACACCCTGCTAGGGTGAGCAGTTGAGGTACACTTGCTCAGTGTTTCCTCCCTTAAAGTGGGCAACTTGGGTAATTACCTTAACTGGCATGCACCATAACCTGCTCGGTTTCAGGCTCTGCCTGAGTTCTAATGCGAGGTTACCCCCTCGTGTACTGCTGATTATCACGCCCTGCTCGGGCGAGCAGTTGGAGGTGCACTTGCTCAGTGTATTCCTTCCTTAAGGTCGGCAGCTTTGTTTAGGTGCTGCATATGGCTGACGCCATTGTTTGGTCTTGTAGGCGTGCAGTAACCTGCTCGGTTTCAGGCTTCGCCTTGTTCCTACTGCGAGGTGCTCCCTCGTGTACTATTGGTTGCCTCACCCTGCTGGGGTGAGCAGTTGAGGTGCACTTGCTCAGTGTACGCTTTGATAAACAATATGTTTAAGTGTTGACTGGAACACATTTGCGTTTTTTCAGAATTGTCAGTGGCCCAGAAAGCTCAGTGAGTATCAGCTTATATAAGGGCCGGGGATTCGGTCCCCTGTGAGGGCGTAACCCCTCTTCTTTGGATATTTTATATATATTTCATATATTATATATTCTTTATTTATTAAGTTCTTTAAAGAAAAGAGTGTGGAAGTGGTTGTAAACAGACCCATATGGGGTTGTACCTTCCTCTCTAACCATCTCTCTGGTGTTATCATTCATCTTTTAGTTAAAAATTCTGTCACCCTTTACCTTAGTTAGTTTCAGGACAACTCAGTCCTTTCCTTAGGTTTTGATTCCCGACCTCAATTGCTCCACCCAATACCAGTGCTGATTAAGCTACAGTATTTTCTCTCAACATGAGGAAGAATAAAGATGATGCGTTATGCCTCTATTGAGGTCTGTAGGGCTTAAGGCTCTCTTTAGTGGGGACGTTTGTTCTCCCCTACTTTTTTCCCATTGGACATTCCTTATTCTTTTGGTTCTGGTGGAGACAGGGTCAGCTCGAGGGTAACCGTTCAGTTTTTTACATGACAAGTTGAGCAACCATGTTTTACTTGGATGGAGTGTTTGGAAACACTTGATGGTATCAGTTAGACGAGTTGCCAAATAATAACTTGCTGGCGCCAGCCTCATGTTTTTCCTCCCAAAGCTTGGCCTATGGTTCAGCTAACCGTCTAACAGTGTGTTGCAACTTCTCCTCTGCTCGAGGAGTACACGCAGGCTTCTGTACCCTCATGAGCGTTGCTTAACCTCTTTAGAGTGCTGTTTTCATATCCGTGCTGACCGTTCTGATACAGGTTCCTAATTTTGGAAAGGTCTACATCAGTCTTTTATCCTGCTGAGATCGATAAGTGAACACCTCACACCACACAACGCTCGTAGTAGTGTTAAGCACCACTCATATACCTGAGGGTTCGTAGTACTGTATAAGTACTGTTTTGCTATGGACAATGTGCTTAGTTTTTCCTTCCCCTGATTCCCTTAGTGGCCAGTCAGCCTCACATGAATACAGTGACTCAGACCTCAGGGTTGGAGGGGACAGTGGTCCCAGATTTCTTCTCAACCTTGCATTTACAGGGCATTGGTAATTATCCAGAGTTCTTTCCCCCTCATTCCCCTTCCTGCCATCCTTGGGGGAGATTGCATGATAATATTACACCTCTGGGAGTATCCAATGGTTTCAGTTTTTTCCTTTTTACAGGAGTTCTGGCGGGTGACCAGTGCAGACTCGCTCTGAGCATTTCCCTCCCGTCTGTTAATTTCCTTTGTGCTAATCTCTGGTATTTCAATAAGTTAACTGGAGTCTGTCCAGTCAGGGGATTGGTTAGAGGCGCTAGTGGGTATTTATTTCTCTTAACGGTGTAAAGCGGGGCTTTAATGTGGTCCTCAGGGTAGTTTTCTTTCTGGATTGCAAGGTTTTTCCTTTGGATAAGTGGGGGAGGTTTCTCCTCTTTTGGGAAGGCTCAATATCCCTTGGTGGGATAGAGGGGTCTGGGAGTGATACTATCCCCCATCCACGTTATGACCCTCTATCACGATGCGTTCCAGAGTCTATACATTAACTTTCAGACGGTGTCTGCCGCTACGATTACCAGAGTGCTGGGATATATATTTGGTTGATGACTTGATTATCATAGTCACCTGCATGGCAGGTGGACCTTTGGGGTTTTCCCAAGAGTTTGTTTGCAGTAAGGTGCCAGCTCAGGGTGCTGTGAGCTTCAAAGATCTGCAAATTGGCTGAAATATAGGTTGGACCTCTTCTGGTGTACACCTTCAGTTTAACCATTTAGTGATCAGTTCTTTGCAGTTTAGAGTCTTGCTAAGATTTTGGAAATTTGGTGTCCTCCTTCGGTTACTTTTGATCCGCTAGGGGATTTATCACCAGGGAGGAGGGATCAAGGTTCAAGCACCGGGCATACCTACAAAGGAGTTTAGATATCACTATAATGATAGTGATTGGATGTCGGATACATTTTTTCTTCTTGCCAAGTTTGGCCTCTTAAGGATCAGGTTTATAATATCTGCCTTTTGTCATGGTAGCAGAGTCCTTCTTCAAGAGTTCGGGAGGTCTGAGGGTCTCCGTGTTGGCGGTTTGACGGGTTAGCTTCTCAGGTGGGGCCCTCTCTTCCATTCTGCTTCTGCCTCCAGAAGACTTCCCTCCTTAGTATACACATATGTCTGAAGACAATTGTAGATTAATTCTATTGCTTTTCAGCTCCGCTCAGGATGGATTGTCCTATTACAAAATTTATAAAAATGATTTTTTACTCCCATTTTACCCTTTTGAAGATTTGTCTTTCCCTCTTGGTTCCCCAGTGTAGTTCTGTGACATGCCCTGTTTCTAATGCGATATCTTCCTTTAATGCATGGGATGGAACCTATAAGACTTTCACCCCTATGGGGTACTTTTCTTTATCTCCAGGAGAGCTAGGTGTTTGTTTTCATTGGTTTGCTTTCTAGGTCCCCAAAAATGGTACGAATTTAAGTGTTTTGAATATTTGATTGAACAACATAGGTGTTTATTTCAGATGGTTTTGTCCTAACCTATTAGTATAGGAAAACTTTGTTCAATGTTTTCCCCTCTTTTAACCAGTTGGTTTTGGTGGCCTGTAAGGAACGCTGGATTTGGCACATTCCTGTTTTTCTTGCAGTGGATTTGACTTTGCCTTATAAGACAGCTTTTTGGGCAATCTAGTCTTGGGCAATTCTCTGATTGGTCAACAGATTGATTTAATGAAAGCATTTAAAAAATGTTTCCTTTCCTATTATTTTATTATATTATCTATTATATTGGATCATTTTGTACGTACTAATGAGATGCAAGGGCTTTGAACTTGCATAATATGAGCCTCCTGTCTTGTCATAGAATGACTAATCCCCCACACTAACGTGAGATGGGGGTTTAGATTCTATTAAAGATAAGGAGGCGATTATTATCCCTCCCACCCACCCTGAATATGATATGATATGATATGACAATTGTGATACGCATGTACACAGGTGGTTCAAGTGAGAACATTCTTTGGTTTGTTGTTCTTCCCAACCACCCACCCTTCTTGCTTGTTGTTCTTACAGGTACGAGTTGAGGTTCTGCTCAGGAGTGTGGATCGCAGTTACAAGTTCTGGAGTGCGTGATTTCGGCCACGAGTTGAGGTTCTCATCAGGAGTGTGGCTCGCAGTTACAAGTTGTGGAGTGCGTGATTTTGGATGAGAAGTCCTATCCAGAAGAACTTCGGCATAGATTCAGGCTGCGGGAAGGTGGAGATCTCCAGTTTCAATGGATTCTTTCTCCGCGCTACGCAGTTCAACCGTTTCATTGGACTTCTGGTGCAAGACAGCTGCAGAAAGAGGGGTTGGGGTTAGAGTAATGGACATATATAGAAGAGGGTCCCTGCTCATTGGTCCCCTGCAGGGCATGACCTGTCCTCCATGATGGTTTGGGGAGTTCCCCATACATTGACATTGAACTCTATCTAGTTCTGTTGTGGAAACTTTTTTGTTTGTAAAAGTATTTTCTTTGCTGCTGTGGTTTCAGAGTAAAGATTGTATTGCATAATAATCGCCTCCTTGTCTTTAATAGAATCTAAACCCCCATCTCACGTTAGTGTGGGGGATTAGTCATTGTTATCACATTAGGATCCAATCACCAACGTTTACACACCATTGTCGCCCTTCCCGAACTTAGGTTTGGGACCCAAGGTAGCGCCTTCCGGGGGCTACCGCATGCGACTGGTGTATTTATGATAAATGTACATGATATATCCACGATTACACCCATTAGTTGTTTATGTAATGGTTTAGATACACATGCTACCCTTGCATGATTTATTCCATATATCGCAGTGTGTCTAATATGCTTATTATTATCATTATTATTATTATCATAATGTTTGTTTATTTTATCTATGACATTTTCACTCATTTATACACAATTGTCAGTATATTTTCTATGTCTATTAGCCTTTTTTTCTCATATTCAATTTTCTGTTCTTTTCCTTCTACAATTCTACATTTATCAGTAGCTTTACTGTAAATTCTTTTTTATCTGGATTCCTGGCTTGAATTGCCTGATTGCATGGAGAGCAATCGTCAGTATGTTTTCTATGTCTATCAGCCTTTTTTCTCATATTTAATTTTTGTTTTTTTCCTTCTATAATTCCGTAATTATCAACAGCTCTACTGCAAATTCTTTTTTATTTGAATTCTTGGCCTGAATTGTCTGATTGCATAGAGTGTAATCGGCAGTATGTTTTCTATGTCTATCAGCCGTTTTTCTCATATTTAATTTTCGATTTTTTTCCTTCTATAATTCCGTAATTATCATCAGCTCTACTGCAAATTATTTATTTCCATGATTCTTAGCCTTGATTGCCTGATTGCATAGAGTGCAACTGCCTATCGGCATCGTGTCGATCAATGGACACATTTGGGTCACGTGTTTATATTAGTATGAGTAACCTTGGGAACACTGTTCCCTGGCTATGCGGAATGGCGTCCCCTGCTTGACTGCAATCCCAGCCTCAGTACACTCGTAGCTTTACGAGTACAGGTAAGCCTGCAGACCTCTACAACTAGTGTCTATGACAAATTCTGAGACAACCCACTAAAACACATGTCGTTGTACCTACAGATTGAAGAATTGATTTGGTCTGGTTTCCAGACCTTTGATCTTGCGTGAAGTTGTTGTCAACTCCCCGCACATTTTTTCCACGGGCTACCTCGATCCCTTGAGGTAACTTTCCTTGGTTTTCTGATCATGTTCAAATTAACTGTGTTATTTCATTTACACATTATTTATTTTGGCATCTTTTCTTTTCCCTACTGTGTGGCTTCATTCACCTTTTCCATTTACCTTGCAACTCATCGAAAATTGGTATGTTATTTTTATATTGTTTTCACGCATGGTTATATTTTGTAACACAATCACGATTTTGTTTATGTTTTTCAAAACTTGATGCTTTTGTATAAATGTTCCACAGTTTGTGTAAATTAGACCTGCCCTGATGAAGGAGCTGTATGCTCCGAAATGCATTGGCACTTTATGTTTATAACAATTATGGGATGAGTTAGCCGCGGCCTCACTAAGATTTTATTAGTGACCAACTTGGAATTTTCTTTTTGATAAACGCATATTACTTTTGGATCTGACTAAGAGATTTATTTGGATGAGTTACATTCTGTAAATACAGTGAACATTTACTAGTTGACTCTAATTTTGCAAATTGCACTGCCCTTGGTAGGGCTTATACAGAGAGCGGCTGTGTGGCCAGGTTTGTTACCTGGTCTTCTGCATATTTTTGTGGTTCAGCTCAGAGACACCTGGGATACCCAGAGACTATTTAAGCCACGCCCAGGCTGAGAAACATGCTTTGTGTTTTCTGCACCTGCAGCGTGACACTCACCGTGTTCGGATCGGTCTCCAGTAGGCCTGCATCTTTCTTCTGCGCTCAGCTCCTGCAAGAACAAGAACACTGTTAGGAACAGCCTTACCTTGCGGCGCTTCTGTCCATCATTCATCGCTTCTTCTGTTCTGCGGGTATCTTCGGTGGTGTCATTCCCATCCCGGCACGCCGCTTCCTAAGGAAAAGGGAAAAGAACAGAAAAAAGGCATTAGTAAGCATTCAGCAAATGTTCGCTTATTTTTAAAGACTGCACAGCTTCAAACGTTTACCTGAATCCCAGCCGCTCTGGGGGAACTGTGTCACCGGAACTTCTCATCCATCTGCAAGAGGGAAAAGACACTCCAGGTTAGCGTGGAAACATCTAGAGGCGCTGCATACCGCGCTTACTCGCGCATCGCGCTCTCACTCACCTTCAGCGGTACTCATCTCAGAAGCACGTCGCCATCCCCGGATGCCGGCCATCATCTAAGGAAGGAAAGGAACGAAGTTAGAGAACTGTTCAAAAGACTCATTATACTTACCTGTTGGACTCTTGCCAGTGAAGTAACTAGGCAGCAACGAGCCTGCATCAATCAACGCGCCCCTGCGCTGAAAGCAGGATGGAGAGCACACTTTCCAAGAAAACAAGGTGAGCTGTGGATCAAAGGGAAGTGTTGGACCCCGGGGAAGAAGGGGTTCAAGAACACCGAGACAATAGGGAGTTAAACTCTACCAATCCTGTGTTTCAGGCCCAGTCTCCAGTCGAGTAGACTCCAGGCAGGGAGGGTGGTTTCTGAGTCTGCATTCTAGCTTGCTGTGCTGCCTGTGTAGAAGATAGCTAGGCTGATTTTTCGTCGGGTATAGCTGCATTCTACCAGGCTGCTGAGGTGTTCTAGGAGCAATGTAGGTATGTTTGCTGCTAGGCCCAGCTGTTCGAGGGGTGTATCTGTTTTCTATTGTTTGCTGATGAAAAGTGGGGAGTGAGCATATTGGTAGGAATGAGTGTCTGGTTACCGGTTGGAAGCCCCTGTATCCGGTTGCTTTCGGAGCTCAATGCGCCAGCCGTGTTTGTCCTGGGGTTTCGTGGTAGTGGATTTCCGAGAGAGCTACTATGGCCATTGAGGGTATGTTGTGTTAGCTCGGTCAGATGGTCCACGAGCCGGAACTCATCTAGCAATGGACACAGTGATCTGTGATTCCCCCCCACCTACAGTGGTGAGAGAACCACCACTCTGATCCACAAAAGGGTCCACAGTTTCATTAAAGTCACCACCCAGGAGAATATTGTCTTGTCCCATCTTTTGGAGGAACTGCACGAGTGATCTAAAAAAGGAGCCACCTTCAACATTCGGGGTGTAGATATTGCAAATCCCAACAACAGAATCCTGAATCTTAAGGGTCGCATAGATGGCCTGGGCCTGCATTGACTTGGCCTTTGTTAGTGACACAAAGCCAGATACATGGCTGACGTGTGATTTCTTAGTCCCCCATAATATAACATACACCTCTTATCTCATACAGTTGCTATACCCACCACAGACCACCTACCTCTATGATGTTCATGCTGCACCCCCTACCACTGTCACACAGACCTCCCATCCCTTTCCACTTGCACACACACACCTCCCCTTAGCCTACAGCCTTGATGTACACTTTGCACCCCACTACACCTCCCTTACATTCCTCATATGTGCGTAACACCACCATTTTGACTATGCCTGCTTTTAACTAGCTCCAGTCGTGCACACTAGAATTTTAAAGGTGAGAAGCAGAGAGATGCTCTGTGTCCAATGTCTCATCCAGGTGAAGGCGGGTCATTTGCTTGCTTCCCCTTGAGGCGCTTCCTCAACCTCATTCAGTAATGTGGTGCACCGTGTGTGGTAGCCTTTTCAATAACCCTCATCAATTTATCTTAAGAATGAAAGGACAATTAAAATTTCAAACTCTCTGTCGCACTTATCTCAAAAACAGCTCTTGGTCATGACTGAAATTAATGAACAAGGCCTTTGTTTGGCAGGGGCTGACTTGCACTCTGTGCTTTTCTCATGGAAATGAACCGCCGGCCGATGTTTCCCAATGTAATGGATTTTTATTCTTTTTCTCTTACATACAATTATTGCTTTCCTAGGGTTCCAGTTCTGTTTGCCCCTGAGGTTTTTAATCCCTAATTAGTACAGTTTTCCCATACAAGTGCTTTCATTGACCATGAGTACTGTGATTCATTCAGTCTGGCTGGAGAGAGTGTTGGCTCTCTCAAACAGACCAATAGCAAGGCAGTACTAATACAACTCACAGGATGGAGATGCTAACAAAACAGGAAGCCCTGAGAGGCAGCAGTTCTCAAAGCACAAAGTGATTGGATATTCAGCTCCTGCTGCCTGTCAATAGTTCAGTGTTTACATTCTGTGCCACCCTACCATGAGTACATGATAAAAATGTTGTATTGTTTACATTACGGGTATCTGTGGCCAATGATAAGTAGGGAGCAGTGCTCACATTGCATTGCAAATGAGTTTATGACTAAACTGAGCATGACGCACAGTGCAGTGTTTATAGTCTGTCTCTTTTTCAACTTATGTAGAGCACATCATATAAATCGTGCAAGATGTAAAGTATTGGTCACAGCCTACATTAGGCATATGAGTAGGCTTTTCTTGTTTTCGGTGAAATCTGATAAACACCGGAAAAACACCCCCAGAAAAAAGGTGCCCCATAGGTTTAAACTGAAAAACATGTTTTCCCCTATCCCAGTGGTGACTTAGTGTGAGTAGGGATGGGAGGAAGTTTAGTGGGTGCAGGGTTGGCTGGAAAGGGGGCTTGGCAGACAATAAGAAAAGGGCCCTAACCCCATATATGCCTGTTTCCTTTCTCCCATTGCTTCCCCTCCTGTCCCCTGACCTTATTAAAAAACATTTTACATTCAATGTTATATCGTTTTCTTTGTAAACAGATGTGGCAAGTGAGGTTGCAATTCTGGAGACTGGTGCAGTTATTATTCCCTGATTGTGGCTGTTTTTCAGGGCACACGCAAAGGATACATGTGGGTGGACAGTGTGACTTTCATTCAGAGGTCAGACACAACCCCTTGGGTTTATTTGAGGTTGGCAAGTATGCTTAATTATTTGGCTACCAGGATTATAATCAGGTTGTCATGTTCCCAATGCAGATGCTTAGCCACAAGACCACAAGCACTTTTTTCGTATTGGGAACTTGTTTTCCAGGGAATATTTCACTACAAATTGCTGGGTTTAAAAGGTGAGCACCTTCTATACGTTGCCAGCATATTTATAGGAACATTTCCTCTCCCAGGTTATTTTTCTGGTGTTCATTACTTTTTTTTTTTAAAAAGTCCAATGTTCTTTTGTGTTGTGCACTTAATTCTAAGGGGAAGGTCAATTGAGCTATATTTTTATATTTCACTTTACAATATGTTCATTTACTCTGCATATATATATATATATATATATATGGGTGCCATCTTTTGATTTTCGCTATTGGGGCAACCGTTCCCAACTTTAACACACATGGGTGAAGCATGGGTAAGGTCATTCAAAAAAGCAATACATGCTCTCAAGCTGCACAATTTCTCTCCCTCAAGGAAGAACTGCACTGACCCTATAGGTAAATTCTCTTACCTATAGGGTCTGGTGTGCCACCTATCTAATAGGGACATAGAAGGGAAACTGACCCTCTATTCCACTACTGATTAAAAGAGCTATATCAAACTCTACCCTACTCATACCCATCCAATTTCTATGGATATATACATCCACAAGCCGCAACCCAGTTTAATACGACCCCACACTGAGAGAGAAGCTACTATGATGCCATGAACTGGAAAACATCAAAGGAGTAACACAATTAAAGTAATAAAAACGTAAGGGCTGATGGGCTTGTAGTCTCATCAAGGAGCTTTTGAATGAGGATTTCACAATGTATTGAACCCTCATCCAAGTGTGCACCCTCAAGTTACTGTCACACGTGTGTGATTATGTACACCAATTACATTTGCATCCAGCAATATGTATTAAAAACATCCATTCCTTGTGCATATGGAAACCCTCAAGGACACTTATAAAGGATATCCCATGTAGGTCGACCGGTTTTGGTGGATCATGAGTGGCTTCCCACCTTCTTCAGGACCAACACGATTGCTTCCAACCTAGCACCAGGTCACTGGGGTGAAAGAACTTTTTAAGGCTTGTACTTAACGAAGGGTAACACCAATGTCATCTCAATCAGGAGGGACGACATAATTAACTAAGTATTCCTCTTCAATACTGAAAATCAATCACCAGCAAAATTGCTTGATTCCAGTCAACAGCCACATTGACTAACAGACAGAATCCTGCAAAAGTGGCTACCTTATCCATCCAAGTTGGTATGCATTGTAATGTACATACCGGTTCAGCACAAACACAGCCATCAAAAAACTCAATATGGTCGAGAACATGGGCCAACAACATGTTAATTGCCCCCTGAGGGTTTGGTCCATATTCCAAAGCCACTGTTTACCTAGACATTCTTGCTGAACCAACACGAGGAGATGCTTACCTCATATTAGTACCCGGTTTCCAAACAAAGAGAATAAGGTTGCAAACTGATTGCTGAGATTCTGAGCATTGCCTGATGGTAATCCCGAAGACGTTGCGGCATGCATCTCATGCCAGTCCCGACGATCATTTCCATGGAAAGGAAACTACTTATAGTCCCTTCTCCCTTTCCATTTGTTTCAATGGCCGCCATTGAAAGGGCGAAGGGACTACGTGTAGTCCCTACTCCCGATCCCCGGCGGCCATTTCTTTTTTTTCTCGAGTCGAGAAACGGTTGCAGCGCAAGAAAAATTGCAATTAATACCCGAGCACAACGTGCCGGGGTATTAATGGCAATATGACCCGAAGAGGGGTGAAATTACCAGTCTGGTAATGCCCTTGGGGATTCGTTATAGCCCTCACTTCGCTCAGGCTTCTAACTATGGCCCCAGGGGTATTATCAGACCGTTATTGGCCCCCGTCCTTGGGTCATATTGCCTAAATATGTCTCACTGTCCATTCATTTTGTTTTGCCTGTTGGAATGCATTCAATATCGCACTGATGCAGAGACACAGACCGCGAACAATGCAGCTCATCAGATTGTGCCCATGTCTGTAATTAAAAGGGGGAAGTGTGGCCGATAAATGTGGAATCATGCCGGCAATTATGTTTAAGCCGCAGAGTGAAGCGAGAGAGCCATGCTCATTCCCAGTCAAAACAAAACCTTTCACAGCACATGTTGCAGCAGGAATAGGAAAAAAGCCATATGATTTACAGGAAGGCATAAACAGATAACATCGCAGCAGCAATCACCTAACCTGCCGTGTAGCCTTTGCAACATTCTGCCATAGGATCCATCCGACATTCCCACACCCGGCAAACAGTGTTGGCCTGCTCACCCCCTCCAATCAAGGCTCAGGGGGTACATTAATGAGGCTCCTTTCTCATTTTGTAGTGAGCAGCATTTGATAAACACCGTTTTATCCACTTAGAGTTTATTTCTTTTGACAGTCAGAACAATTCTTATCCCCACCAAAGTGAGTGCCCCCGGGCAATATCCTTTTATCACCCTATGCCTTATCTGCTGAAATGATATGTCTCTACAATGTGGAAAGGTCGTTTCACAAATCAAAGTCTGCATGAGAAGGAAAGTAAGTGCAAGGATGGGCAACTCGTCCCTGGATAAGTATGGCTGGATTTGCTACAATATTTGTAATTTGTAGAAATGTTAGATATTACTGGATGACCACATTCATCTTTATTCTCTGGAAAGTGTTCATGACATCTTGCTCTGGGAGATATTATCCTACTTATGCACGCAATGAAAGAATAAATGAATATTTGTGTGTTTAGGTTTGTTGGTGTTTGATCGTCCGAATACTGATCGCATCGAAATGACGGAAAGAACTACTTACCTGTTTGTCGCCACCCGTTCCCCTTTCACCCCTGCGGCGTCAGATCCATCCTTCTAACGCAGGTCAGATCTGACGTCGCAGGGTCCCTTTTGCTTCGTTTTATATCCCAGTCCCCCGCCTCCCATGTTGAGGGAGCGGGGGACACCACTGCAACCCCGCAAGGCTAATACATACCGATCATCTCCACATGTTCGGTATGTATTAGCCTAATTTTCCATTTTTAATCGATCAAATGTTACCAGCCGAATTCTGTCAAATGAACCATTCGATCAAATAAAAACGAACAATTATGCTAATACCTGTGTCTACACTTTAAAAAAGAGGTATCTGCCATTTTCTGAAGGTAAAACGGGAAACCACTGATAAACACAGATTCTGAAAATTTTTGACAACGCTGGAAAATCACCAGTGGAAGTAAAAAAAAAGAATCCCTACATGTGATACAAATGGTTCACTGTCCACATTGTATCTGTGTGTCTACCTAAAATAAGCACAGTACAAATAGTGGTGTGTGAAAACTTTAACTGCACTTCTGGATGGCCTAAGCACATTGTTTACTAGTGCAGTATTTACACTGTATCTCTGTGCACGAAGCTTATGACTAAACAGTGTAGAGTTTAAAGAGTATTTGTGTCACTGGCTGCACTTTCCATATAGTATGATGAGTGCAGGGATTAACACTCCACCTGATTATTCTACCCACTGAGTCTCCAGAAAAGAAAGCACAACCTATCTTTTTTTAGTAACACTGCGGGTAACATATCAATTGCTTGCAGGTATCCTGGCTCGAGAGACTGTTACCATTCCAGGGGCCCTAGAATCTGTCCTGGCCTCGACCTCTGTGATCCTTTGAGACACAGGGGAACTGGAGGGCATCCTGGGGCAGTTAGCATTCTAATGAACATCAGCATTAGGCTTGCCCAGAAATCCACTTAAGCATTCTCATACCTTCAGAGCCTTCTGCCAAGGGTCAACTATCGCCATATCCTATACCAGAGATCTGCAACCTTTGGTTCTTCAGGTGTTTTGGACTACAACTACCATTAACCCTCGCCAGCATAGTCAATGGTGAGGGCTCATGGGAGTAATAGTCCAAAACATCTGCCGAGCGTTGAATGCAGACCTCTGTACTATACGATCCAGGTGGGGGATATCTCATTCCCCTCCCTTTGTTTCACAATCAGGGACCCGATACTGACACTAATGAAGAACGATAAGTAATACAATACTGTACGTAAAAATGATATTGCAAGACATCCCAGAGTTGGGCAAACTTATAAAGGAACTCTGCTTCTGGACCCCTTGCTCCTCCATGACATGTAATAACTTTATAATGTACGGTAAGGGTACTTTATCCCAATATGATACCATAATCTAAGCATAAGAGGCTTCTTTGTCTTTATTTTCTGTAGCCTTTCCCAGAGAGGATCATGCCACCTGCCCATGTCCGATCAGACACGTTCATGCCATTGCATTGCACAGATCCTGCCTGCCAGTGCCTGGGCTCTACCCACTTCCTGTATGAGCGACGCTTGCACTGCAACCTCAAGCGTCCTCTCTGTGAAGTTTCACTGTTGTACGTGTGTTCTCGACACTAGGCCAGTCTGGTGCGTGATTTGGGGAAGCGTGGACTGACCCTGCCTGGACTGTGATCTCTGTGTGCCGCAAGAGGGGGTGCACTAGTATTATGTTATGCTACTGGGATTTTGACCACACTCCACTGGCATTTGCAGGATCTGCAGGTGCACTGCGGGTTAGAAACACCACGTGCAACTCATGCCCTTCACCCATGCTGCACCCATAGCACACATATAAGATTCCACAATTGCCACCTGCACTGCACCTGTTCTGTGTGTATGAGAAGTTTGCCCTGGCACTACCTTCTGTGTAAAGTGTCCTTGGGCTCACAGGAAGCGTGCCCTGCCTCTTTCACAGTAGGCCAACTGTATTTGCAGGACATGGTACCCACCGCCACAGTCTCTCTACTCAGCTGTCTGCAACCTTTGGCTCTCCAGGTGTTTTGGACTACGACTCGCAGGAATCCTCACCATTTACTATGCTTGCTAGGGCTGATGGGAGTTGTAGGCCAACACATCTGGAGATCCAAAGGTTGCAGACCCCTGCTCTAGATGGAACCTGTCCTTTATTTGCCCACGGTGCCTTCTCAGGGAGTGAAAGAAGGGTGCCCCTCCCCCAGCCTTGCAGGTCTTTATAGTGACAATCAATGGAAGTCAGACAGAGCCTGACATCTGCAAGCTGAGCACAGCCACCTCCATCAGCCCTTGAATGCTTTCCAAGGGAGAGGAGAAATCTCAACACCTCCAGCTCGGAGAGATGAAATAACCCGCAGCCCCCATCTTATCTGCCTTCCTGTGTAATTAGGTTTTCGGGCTGCGAAGGTAGAAAAAAACACACACTGTGCTCGGATGATATCTCACTGCGCTGATATTCCTGTCAGTGCCATGAGCTGGAAGACAGCCATTTGCAGCCGGTGGGCAGGCCTGCTTGTCAGATAAGCAATAGGGTTCCTGTCACAGAATTTTGCTGCTGTGAAAAGTTAACATGGAACTACTAATCGGGGCGACACATAGCTGGCTGAGGCCTGCGTTAGAAATATGCAAACAGGGAGTTGCTCCATAAGGCACAAGGAGATGTGGGGAGGGCCAAAAGAAGTCCCCAGTTGCCCTTAACTCTTCATTTAAAGAGTTATCGCACTTGCCTCAGGGCCTTACACCCCACCTACACTCAACGCACTGAGAAATTAACCCAAGAGAGTGGCTCTTTCCGCACTTACCCCAGTCTCAACCGACCGGGTGCAAGGGGGGGTTTGGTTCTGACGACTTTGTTTCTAAGGTCTATTTTCTAATTACTATAAACCTGAAATTATCATGTTACATACATTTGAATACCTTTTGTATGTAATAGTACTCCAGCAAGCAATTAAGAGTGCAGACAAAAATATAGAAATCGGATCAGTACAGCTTTTATTTAATTAGCTGTTTGTGCATTTCATAATCATGTATTTAAACTTATTTTCAAGAGAAAAGAAAACAATTTGCGAAATCCAGTTCATAAAATGTTGTTTCTAGCATTCGATATCCCTTTGTAATTACTGAGTTGGTAACACAATCTAATTGTACAGAGACTCAAACAAATTTGTGCTTAGAAATGTGTGTGTAACCACCACCTATGGTGACAAGTGATAATTCAAATACAAGATACAACCAAACAGGGGACAATTAATAATGTCACAATTGGTTGTATTTAGCCAGGCTAGAGGGTGACCTAACACATGGACCGGGTGCACTTGACCCTCCCCAGATGCACTTAACTCTTAATTTAAAGAGTTATCGCACTTGCCTCAGGGCCCTACACCCCACCCACACTCAACGCACTGAGAGATTAATACAAGAGAGTGACTCTCTCTGCACTTACCCCAGATTCAACCGACTGGGTGCACTTGACCCTCCCCTCCTTGTGACCCTCTGTGCACTTGCGCGATCCCCACGCACCACACCTAAAGATCACCTGTTTGTCCTTCCCTGTCTTTACCGCTAATTATACTGTTAAAATTGCTGAATCGCCGTCAGGGCTATTTGCTATATCCGATACTGTTAAATGTATTTTATGCACTTAATCTGCCGGTGCAAACTATTATCGTCTCAGATTTTCAAGAACTCTGAGCGACAGTTTTTTTTTCCCTTTGTTCCCACCCTCCTTGAGCGCTTTGAAACACTTGCCTGTATAAAGGCGCTATATAAATAAACAATACCATACCATACCAAAGCCAAACAAGAGATTTAGAAAAACACATGTTTTAACATTTGCTAGCAAGGCTGAACATCCAGGCTGAATTCAGGTGAAGGCAGACTACAGTAGTAGCATAACACCTAGATGCGATCACAACAGATACACAAGCTTTGCAGGATATCATACACATAGAATCTTTCATTCATTGAAAAATATCATACGTGAAACTGCAGACAATAATAGACATTGGCATAGAAACAGCAACAGTAGGTTTAGAATACCAGGTCAGGGGTCATCTCACTCCTACTATTCACTAAAGCAATAGTAGGTAAGAATGTTTCCCCCTGGGCACTGTGGGGTTTGTAACAAGCCTCTAGCCAAAACAAAGACCAAGAACACTTGTATGTTTAGTGGTGGCTGCTCCAAAAAGTAACTCTATCTATTCACTTTTTATATAGCGCCTTACACCCTTTGGCCTCTAAGCGCTCACTAGACAAAAAAATATAAGACAAGCAGAGATCGGTCAGTGAAAGAGAGACTTAAAAATTGGAAAAATTACTCCGGGTCTAAGTCGAACAGGTGTTTGACTTCTTGATATTCTACCAAGACCAGGAATCCCCTTATGTCGTCTCAAGGTCTTTGAGAGACTTCTCGGCACTTCTGAAACACCTTATTCAATGCAATGTTCTCAAGATTGTAAGCGTCTCATTGGGGGGGAATAGTTCAAGTCATAATGGGCGCACTTCAGCCCCTCTGTCAAAGAAAGGTCTGTGATGCATCATTGAGGTTTCGAGGAGTGCTGAACTAGCACCAGGCGCTATATAGCACAAAATCTTGGCCTGTTGGATAATGCTCAGACAATGGGCATTTCTTCACCACAAAGACAGGGCTCCCATGCGGTTAGGTCTCACAAGAAAATGTTTTAGAGGTTCTAGAATTTAGTTTCCCCACATTTTGTGAAGCACTGTTATTGGTGTGAGGGGTTAGTGTATATGTTACATTATATATTAAGGTATGTGGGGTTTGGGGAAGAGATGGGGCATAGAAGTGGGATATGGAGGATTGCCCATGAAAGTCAGAGACCCCCAAACTGCTGGTAAATCGCCCAACAAGGTCAATGAAGGGACCTCCCAGGAGGGAATAAGACCAGGACCAAGTGAGAGTGCGATTAAAAGTTTTATCTAAAATGAGGGCAAACAGAATCTACTCTGCTCACACCGAGAGCGCTCTGCAGAAAACATGTTACAAATTACTTTTATACAGCTTTGTTGTCATCGAATAGAGGGAAGGCCTAAGGGGCACAGAGTCAATCGGGATTGGACACTAAGGGTAGGCCCCTATAGGTGCTATTCAGCCGGTGGTGTTTGATTGGTTCATGGGCACGTGACGAGATGACATAGTGCTGAGAGTCAAACGTTCAGGTGGGCTCATCGGTTTGGCATCCTTCGCTGGTTTTCTGGCATCCTAACTTTGATTACATTTTGCCCTTGTGGCCATTCATTCCCATCCATTCAGAATTTTGACCTGTTCGTCCGGCAGCAAGGCCAGTATCTTGCACTTGTGAAAACACGGCTCTGAAGCAAGATTATTCATTACTGGACATGAGTTATATGACCGTAGAGAGGTATCACTCTCCTGTTCAAACACATTCAAATACCAGGTCAGGGGTAGGGGTTATGAGGTCAATGTATGGTTATGGGTGTTCATTCGATATTGACAAGGGGAATGTTGGAATATATACTGAGCTGACCGGGATGCAAAAGGTTTATTTCATGATAAACATGCATTTCCTTGGAGGGGGCTCAGGGGCTGACTGTCCAGACAATATAATTCTTTGCTGATGCCAAGGTGATCAGGGGCGAGCTGAGGCCCCCTTTACAGTTTAGTCCAACACTACATGATGGCTGAAAGCCTTTCTAAATACATCTAACATGTGACTTTTTAACAGGTGTCTGGGTGGCTTGCAGTTGAATAAAATCGACTTGGGACATACTTTTATCTCTATACAACTAGGCAATTCTACGACAACAGACAGAGAGAGAGAGAGACTGTCGATGAATAACCACATAATAAAATATTTATTTGATTTGAGATTCACTTACTCGTGGTCGTGCAAGTTGTGGCTAAAGGTCTATGATAATGCCAGCCAGGGGCGACTAACTTCTATATTATACTTTTCTGATATCATACATGTAATTACATACAGCTTTGTCGAAAATGAGGTAGCATCGTGTGAGTATGTACATCTTTACATTTCATTAACCATTGCAATATTGCAGTTAATATTGTGAACGTTTCGGCATTATAAGTTGGCATATATTTTGCCTTCAATACAGCAGGTTAGCATAGGGACTTCCAGTTACACACATATATGTATTTCCATTGCTTATTCATAGGCCTTCTTAAGTTATCTGCAGGTTTATACTATTTCGCATAAGAAGAGAGGACATGCTTACTTTTATCCATGTCAAAAGGAAAGACAGTTTCACTGGTTTAAGAGTCCTTTTTAAGTGTTAACTTTGCCCTAGAGTGCACATGGATTACGTTTTTATGGCCTGGGTCTGTGGGTGCGGGGTAGGTTTACAGAGACAGATAGCCCTTGCTCTAGCCCTTGTTCTGGGTTGCATCTGAGTCAGTGAAGGGAGTCGGACGGCAAATGATACAGTGTGGGCTTTGTTGCATTCTTGCAGCCAGGCTTCTCATGGGAAGCGAGTTGCTGTGTGGACGGCAGGGGGGGGGGTGGAGGGAGATTCTCGCTTACTGTGTGCTCTCGCCGTGGCTGGCTGCAGGCAGGAGTAAAACATTGATGGCCCTTCATTATTGCAAATGGAATCTGTGATTCTCAAAATGGAGTCTTGGTCACCCCTGGTTTTGTTATACAAGGGTGTGCACGGGGGTATTACAGCACCCAGAGATATCCCCAAACGAAAGGGGTCATGGTTCCCGAAGGTGTTCCCGCACAAGTGCCTCAGGGCTGGGGCCCTGGACCCAAGGCAGCCGTGGCTAAGCCCACCCGGGAAGCGTCGGAATAAGGGAGGGGGGTCTCAAGTGCCCCCTCCTTCCACTCATCCCCCCCTTTCGTTACTTAAGTAATGAATATTATAACTGTCCCAACCTCTTACGTTGCTCCTCTTCTGCCACTGCTTCATCCCATGCAGGTATGCCCTTTATTGGCATCCATGCCCTGTATACTGCTCTGAGACTGTGTTCCCTTCTAGCATATTCGTCAGGGGTGCAGCTCATATAGATACACCCTCCATCACCTTCCAGGTCCACCCATACTTACTTGTACCATGATAATTCTCTAGGTTCTTTTACAGTTGTGTGATATAAGCTATCAACTATATGCCCTGTGTTGTATATGGCAGTCATTCTATATTTGAGTTCCGGGGCATTTTCTGTCTGCACTTCTGCCTCATGTTTGAACTGTGCCACACCATTTGCACGTTCCATTGTCACCACCATCAGCACGCCATTTGGCACTGCATTTGTGCAGCATCGGAGTCCCAGTTGGCACACACAAAAAATCAGGAGCAAAATGACGACGAGAGGTATGAGCAGCTTTACTGTCATTACAAGCCAGGAGGGCACCCATGAGAAGAGATTGTCAAACCAGGTGCTGGGCTGTGCCCCTCCTTTGTCTTTCATCCGCTCACCAAAGTCGTGCACCACGGCTATCACATGTGAAAGGGAGCCGTTCTCAGCGTCTGCAGAGGTTACAAATGTGCAACATGCGCTCCCGATTTTTTGGCAAACACCTTCATCGATTGCTGTTAATAGGTCCAGCACGTATCGATTCTGCATCGTCATCAATCGCAAGGCTCGGAGATCCAATCCTTCTTCAGTGTCGTTGGCCAATTGGATGAGCTCCCATCTGGTGATCTGGAGCCACTTGGCATTTGCTCTCGCCTGGATTCTGGGAACGAGGGACGCGAAAAAGGTCTCCATCGAGCTGAATAGTCTATATCTTCTTTCTCCTTAATGGACCTTGGACTCCTTCCTCACCTATGGCACATGCAGATTCCGCCTCGAGCGGCATTGGGGAAGGTGCATCTGGGATTGCTTCATGCTTGCGTTTCCCGCTAATGTGGCTCGTAGGGATTACCATTCATGTGGAATGCAGTGTTGCCAAGGAGCACGTTCCTCTCCATGATTGTGGGAGATGCAGATATGCCATGTTGCCGCAAACCCAATACGTGTCCATTAGCGTTGCTGTTCCCATCTTCATGTCCGGTATAATCAGAGACTTGCTACAGTTTTGGTTGCTCCCCATGTCCCTCTTGACCCAGGTGAGTTTGCTTATGTGTTCAGTTCATATGGGAGCCCACATTTTCTGTACCCATGAGAGCTTTTCTTCAGACAGACCTCACAATGCTTCTGCTTTGCACAATATCTCTTCTTTCTGCCACTTATTGTCTGCATGCAATGTCCCTTTTATTACCAAAAAAGGTTCTTTCACATAAATTACTCCTTGCGGCAGGGAGTAGCATGCTCGTTCATTCTGCAATAGTTCAAAAGAAACTGTGTGTGCTTGAAACGTGTTCTTAATTCGGCACAGTGTGAGATGTAGAAGACATTGGGCCTCTGCAAATGGAATTTCTTGTGGCAGCAGCACCTTGGGAGTGCTTGACGCGTGGGGTATGAGAGAGCAGACATAGCAGCTCTCATTAGTTGCTTGTTGTGCTGTGTGGCTCATGTCAGCATACCATTTATTTGTTTGATGGGGTGCTGAGAGTCATCAACTGTATTGAGGCTAAAGTTATACTGCTCCTCCCAATCATCTACCTCTGCCTCGCTCCGCTTTCTCCTGGGCTTTTCCCCTGCAGCCCCCCAACCCTTGCTTGTCGACCCTGTGATTATATGAATTGTAGTAAGGGCTTAACATGACTCAGCTCTTATTACCCCCTTTTCCAGTGGTTGGCCCAGCAGGCAAGTTTACTTCTGACATTGACATAGTTGTTGGATATGGATGATTCTGTACCCATGTGAGTTCGGAAGGAGTTCTGTCATTCATTGTATATACATTAAAATGAGAGTCGTTCATCTTTAGGGGTGGAGGGGTGGTCTGCATCGTTATGCTATGGGCAACACCTGTGTTATAACCATTATTATGTTCAGTTTTGGTGGTCCAATGGCCCCATATTAACTTAGCACCGTCCCAAATTAGTTGGGTACCTCTTTTGATTGTTTCCATGCCCGCACCCCCCTGGCCATCATCTATGGAAATGTATACGATCACCCAGTAGAGAAACAAGCCAAATAGTACAGAGAAGAATACCACTGCACACACAAACAGCACGCACTCATATGAATAACTAGGATACGCCTCTCTCCTCCGTCTACTCCTATCTACACTACACCTAGCTGTTGCCGGGGGCTCTTCCATGCCCAGTGACATTCCTAATAAAGGAGATATAAGCACTTGTTAATCATGCATAGGTACATTGTTCACAACTATCATTTTTGATCATGTAAGGCTGCTCCCCTGTGTGATTATTTTGCTCATAATTAATCTTCAAACCATGTTTACATGGGTACATTTTCTGTCTATGTAGTATCCTTCCATTTCCCTCCCCCACACTTTAAGTCTGGAGGAAGAGAACCGAGGGAGGCGAAAATACAGCCACATCATTTCATTACTAGAGATGGGAAGATGTTATTTACAAGTTGTCATATCAGTTGCCAAATAAAACTATAAAGACAAGCAGGGAGGGAGAGAGGGATGGAGAGAGAGAGAAAGCATTTCATTAAAATCTTACTTATTATGCACTCGTCAAAACATACTATTACACTATACAATTATTTACATATCTCACCATCCCGGAATTTTCCATTATACTCAATTGTTATTGGTTCCTGAACATTCCCATTTGCTAAGTTTGTGTACTACCTTCACCCTCACTTTCTTGGGTGTTTTGATCATCTATGCTCCCACGGGCCCTGTGTACATCGGTCAAATGTACCCAGTACCTCAGCCCCTGCACCTTAACTGCTGTAGGCGTACAAAAGATCACCTTATATGGACCATGAAATCTCGGCACATTCCATCTCCGCACAAAACTTCTCATGTATACCATGTCACCTGTCATCAGCTGGCAGTCTGCTTTCTCTGTGGTGGGGGCTACGGTGTCAGTGGAGGTATCTTGTGTGAAGGGGGGTGCCATTTGCTTTGCTATTGCACATGCTGCTTTTGTCAAATTTCTAAAATACTCGTGAAACTCTTCACCTAGGACAGTGGCGATGCGATGTGCATCTGATTGTCTGCGCAAGGGTGAGTGGGCTGTATGCATTCTCCGACCTGTCCCAATTTCATGAGGTGACAGGTGGTGGTCCTTGCTGGGCTGGTTTCTCATATCAAAAAGCGCCAGTAGTAGACAATACACCCAATTCTTCTTGAGTGTGTGGCATAGTTTGGACAACATACTCTAGAGTAATCCATTCATTCTTTCCACACCTCCCTTCGATTGCGGATGATAAATCATGCAGAGCTTATGGGTTATGCCCAGCATTGCAGTGATATGCTTGAACATGTCATTCACAAAGTGTGTTCCATTGTCGGAACGTATGACGTCACAAATGCCCCAGCGGGGAAACACCGTGGGGGCATTTGTGCGTCTGGGTGCGCGCAGAGTCCTGCTTCAACACACCAGGAAAATGGACACACACCGACGATCAAATATCTGGCCCCGTTACACTGCTCTCCCATGTCTGCATAGTCTATATGCAGCTCTCTAAAGGGCCCTTCTGGTTTTGGCAATTTTCCCCTGAGAGTTCGTAATGTCATACCGGAATTGTATGTTTGGCAGGTAATGCATTCTACTATCAACTTTGTGACATTTTCTTGTATCCCAGGGGCAAACCAATTTTCTTGGATGTCTGCAATGATGTGTTGTTTTGCATTGTGGGCTGGGAAATGTAACTGTTTAAATGCTAATTCTAACAGTTTTGTTGGCATCACCACCTTGCCAGTAATGTTTTGTCTCTATAGTAGATCAGTGGGTGATTGACTGCACCCCATTTTCACCCATATTTCCTTCCCTTCGCCAGGTGCATCGTGTTGAAGTTAAATTACTTGGGAAACTGGTAATGAATTAAAGCCCTCTGGTTGTATCTCCTCTACTGCCTTTTGCAATATGTACTCACCTGCTGAGTCCTTTGCTAAATATGAGGCTTCTTTTGCAGCAGCGTCTGCTGCCATGTTCCCCAATGAGATGACCTCATCACCTCAGGTATGGGATTGGCACTTCAAGACTGCGACAAGTGTAGGTTCCTTCAAGGCATCACTCAAGTCTCCTAGTAATGCTGCATGCTGTACTGGGGACCCATCTGCTCACCTTAATCCCCTTCTCCCCCACCGTGCTAGTCCCCCATGTACTGTGGTTGCCATATAGGTGGAGTCTATATAGATGGTAACCATACATCCTTTTGCTGCATGGAGCACTTCTATAAGTGCTACTAGCTCTGCTGCTTGGGCTGAAAAGTGTGGGGGCAAGCTCTTCTGCACGATCACTTCAAACTCCCCGTCTTCTACCACGCCTACAGGCTTTTCTCCTGTTTCACAATCTATGGAAGCAGACCCACTCACAAAGAAAACCTCTCCTTCAGACAATGCAATTTCATGTGCTTTGGGCGTGTCATCATCATTCACTGTGTATGTGGCGCAATCGTGCTTCTGCATGTCTTCCAGGGTGCATGCTTCTGTGATAAATGTGGCTGTGTTTACACTTTTACACCGCACAATATGGATGTTGGCACTAGAAATGATCAGTTTGTATGCTTTGACTCTTTGAGTGGTCAACGCACTCTTTGATCTTTCGAGGATGGCGAACAGAGAATGTTCTACATATAACGTGACAGAGCATCCCATCGCAATCGTAGAGCTTTTTTCTATCGCGAACGCGGCGGCTGTGAGAGCATGTTCGCACGCGAAGTGTCCCTGGAATACTGCATCAAGTGTTCCACTGTAAAATGCCAAAGCCTTGTGGCCCAGAGACGTCTTTTGTGTCAGCACAGCTGTCATGAGTGTGCCATTACAGTGTGAGAAAGGATAGAATTCCTGCTCATAGTTTGGGGTTGCGAGAACTGGGGCAGTAGATATCAGTTCTTTGAAGGTTTCAAAGGCCGTGTGCATTTCCTGTGTCCACTGCAACTTAGTGTTCTCCCTCTGTGCTTCTTTGAGTGCCTGTAGCAGAGGCCTAGTGTACGATGCATAATCTAATATCCACGCGAGGCAGTAATTACACATGCCAAGGAACTTCTGCATCTCCTTTACTGTATTGGGCTCTTTCACTGCTCTTATTGCTGCTGCTCTGTCTGGAATGATTCTTTTACCATCTTTGGAACTCAATTGTCCTAGATACAGTACTTCTGTTAAGCAGTATTGCAGTTTCTGTCTGTCTACTTTGTACCCCTTTTGTGCAAGATGTGTCAACAAGATGATGGACTCTTCTCTGCACTCGTTTGCATTTTTCCCGCAGACCAACAGATTGTCTACGTATTGAATTATGGGGCTCATTATGTGTATATTTCCAAGGTCTTCATGCAATATTCTGTTGAAAATGCTAGGACCCTCGCAATACCCTTGGGCAGCCTACAATGTTTGTACTTTTTTCCCCCTAGCGTGAATGCTGTCAGGTACCAGGAAACTCGATTTAGTGGGATTGAAAAGAATACATTCTTTAGATACACTACCCTGAAGTGGGTGGCTTCTGTTGGAATACTACATAGAATTGAGGCAGGGTTTGGGACAAGAGGGAATTCCTTCTGTACTATGTCATTGAGGGGGCATAGATCTTGGATCATCCTCCACGCCCCTCCCTTCACTTTCTTGATTGGGTAAATGCATGTGTTTCAAGGTGAGCTAGATGGAACTATTATGCCCTGTACCATTAGTGCATAAATTGTGTCTTTTATTCCTTCCTCCGCTTCACTGGATATGGGGTATTGCCCTGGGTTTCAGTTTGATCTTTACTGGTGTCACTTCGTGCAGTAGCCCTACATCGTGTGGGCCTGTGGTCCACAGCTGTTGTGGTACATGGGACATGTCTTCCTCAAAGTATGCTGTTGGGGCTTTGATCATTGCCACGAGAGGTAGCTGCACCTCTCTCCTTTGGATCATGATGTCACAAGGGATTGCAACTTCCATTACTATTTCCCTGGCGTCTTCCGTGTCACAAAAAAGTTCTTCATCGGTTAAGTCTCGCAGTGCCTTATTAGCGTCGATTCTCAGCACTGTTCTCCACTGGCATCCCTGCATATCCATTGCTATCACTGCTATTCTCTGGCTGATACTTGCACTGCGTGTATGTCTAGGGACACGATGGATCCTGGCACTATCTCAGGGTCTGCTAATGGGCGAAAGATAAACTCTGACGGGACTCTCCATTTTTTATTCTTCAGTTCTGGCACTACCCGCATTAGTATTCTCAGCCCTTGTGTGAACATGTCGGGATTTACGGGTATGCCTCGTATTTGTGGGAAATCTGCCTGTGTGTGTATTACTAACATCGCATGAATTGTACATATGCCTAGCGTGGAACACACTATCACTTTCTTGGTAAACAAGATGGTCATGTTGAGTTTGCTGAGAAGGTCCCTTCCCAGCAAGTTGATGGGCGATTCCTTGTAGTACAACATGGGGGCATGTAGAGTCCCCCCCCAACCTTATGTCTAGTTCTTCAGTGTTTGGAACTTCAACCACCGCCTCAGAGAACCCCTGCATTTCCAAAGTCCAATTAGAAAGCGGGAACCTGCCTTTTTTTAGGCATGATTTTTCCTCTCCCGAATCCACCATGAAACATGAATTGTTTGTTTCCTATCGCCGCCCCAATGAGTGGTTGCTCTGCTGCGTCACGGGTGATCGATAGTACTGGACACACAAGTGCTCTCTGTGGGCTGTCCTATGTTGAGTGCCACGGGAGTTCATCTACGTCAAAAACATTTCCTGTCACTACTGATGCCCCCCCCCCCGCACGGTGTTGTTGGTGCCCCATTGCCTGTAGTTGCATAAGTCTGATTGTGCATGGGAGAGGCATGATTATGACACTGGGGGTGTGAGGATGTATCTTGATGGGGTATTGGACGTTCGTTCATGTATCTGGGGTTGGGATGACTATCTTGCCTAGACCCACCCATTGGCAGCCCGTAAGGGCTTCCCGGGTGGGGGTGTCTGGCCTGACGTTTGTTTGGATATGTATTGCTTGGTCTGCTTCGTCATTCTCTCATGAAATGGCCCCACCTCCCACAATTCCAACATTGTCCTTGCATTCCCCCTCGTGGCCTTCCATACCCCGCACCCCCTCCTCTTGATCCCTTGAATCCTCCTCTATCACCTCGCCCCCCTCTCGATGGCCACTGCGGTCCCTCATATTGATTCTCCCCTAACCATTGGTCCTGGCTGTTACCTGTCCAATTTGCCACAATCTGCATTGGTATCCCCATCTGTCCATCTTCTTCCTCCCGTTCCCTTCCTGCCACGCTAGTATCTGCTACCGCACTGACCTTCAGCAGTTTGCTCTGCACTAATTTAGCTTTGTCTGCCAGCCGCCTCAGAGCTATCTTCTTTTCCTTCTCTTTGATTCTCCTGCAGTGGTGCACTATGATGCTTTGAATTTCAGGCCACCCCTTGGCTTCTATCCCAGCTATTTTGTCAAGGGCCTTCTGTACTTCCTTTGGGAGCCTCCTTTTTATAATGAAGTAAAACAGGGAGGTTGATTGGTCCCAGGCCGTACCCGTTTCCGCTCTCCACATGTCCTGCACCCTGAGAATGAAGGACATCGCATCTTCCTCATCATTCATTGTACATTGCATCACTGACTGTAAGTCGGCAGTGTCTGGGAATGTTTCCCTCAACGTGTAAGAGCAAAGAAATAGCGAGGCTGAATACCACAAGTGAAATATACCAATCAGGGGCTGAAAAGATTCACAGATCTATCATTCTGCACAGTTTACAAAGAAACACAGATAGCTATCTGGCTCTCAAAACCCCACAACATATACCAGCCTGACAAAGAGAGGTGAGAGAGTGCTGGATGTCTGAATATTCATGCTTTTATACAATTTCGAATAATATTGTCCAGCCTCTCTTCATGTTAATAATTTGTGGTCTAGAGTTTGTGCCTAGTTCACATACAGCTTATACAATAATATGCAAAAGGATTACATAAGCTTGCATTTCCATGAAGATACAATGGTGGTGTATATTCTCGGATCCCGCGGTAAGCCTTAGTCTATATTCCAACACAATGCAGTTCGGCCTATGTCTACGCTTCAGGTTTACTTTACATTGTTCCAACGGTTATACAGGGATGAGTCTTATGTGCGCAGACAGTACTCAGATGACAGTTCATATGGAGCGCAAGGTCTCTTTACCTAGTCTAAACAGTCGGCTCTCGCACAGCCTAAACATTAACAGAACTCAAAGGTTGGGAGGCTTGGTTGCAAGTTGAAGACACAGTCCACCATTTTAGAACAGAGAATCGTACGAACAGAAATCAAAATGGCAGATGAATCTTAAAATGGCAGCAAAGTCAATCCAAATTCGGAACCTTGCAACACAGTTTTCCTCGTAGAGCACTGGGCTTAGGCCAATATAAATCACAAAGGAGGTACAATACATTTTCCGTTTCACAAACCCTCCTTTTGGCCTAAGCCAAGAGATTTACTCGTAACTTCACGCTTCAATGTCCATACATCCTGAATCGCATTCATCACATATATCAATCGCCATTAAGTCTTTCTCAGTAATATCTTTCATCGCAACTACATTAGTTATTTTCTCAGGCGTATGTACTTTTGGTCGTAGTTCTACTACTGTTTGCACGCAACATCCCCCAAGCATTGAACACATTGCAGGAAGACATTGTATTCAACAACAACAAAACAGAAACATGCCAAGAATTATCAATAAAACCGAAAAAAGCTTCCATCCCCAAGACCGTAAAGTGTCCCAGAGCCAAGTATTAAGATCCCAGTTTCCCTCGGGAACGTGCACTTCTGAACTTAGGACGTGCAGTTTCTGTATTGTCTTAAATATGGTCGGGGAGGAAGCTGGACCGAAAACGCAACAAGCGGACCCCACTAATTTGCTCCACCACGCTCAGCCAAAATGACGTTTAATACCATCCGGTTTTGCAGTGCCACTAATCTAATTGCCTTTTGTTCTACAGTCATGTTATAGAGTATGTCAGTGGTCCGGTTGATGGTTCTCTCAAGTACTCTTGCTAGTCTCCTAATATCCTCAGAATCCATAATCTGTCACACTCACCTGGTCTCCACGGGGGCATAGCACGTGGCTGCACGAATGATGTCTGCACTGGCGTGGCACTGCGCAGATGATGATGCTTGCTGCGACTTCTCCCTTGTTATCACCCACACAAGGTATTTGTCTGCAAGATTGGAATAAGATATTAGCTACTGAGTGGGGCTGGATTGGACCCACCTCCTCCACCACCTGATGCCCTACTCCTCTTTGATATCACCTTAGAGTTTTGTAAGGTAGGCTCTCCGTCCTGCAATCCCTAGCAGGGGCGCAATTAACACAGTCTTTCTCTGGATCTAGTTACTTGTCCTGATATTGTTTCTCCTCTGACCCTTCTTCCTCCCCACTCTCCTCACCTGATTCGAAAGTCTTCCAATCGAAGATGGCGATGTGCCAAATAGTCCTTTTCCCTTTTGTGCGAGGTGTGCCTGCCACGAGAGGAAGCCACAGTGATTGCTTATAAAATAGCAGTCCTGAGGCTACTCTCCCGTGATCAGGCTGTTAGAAGGGAAAAAGCCAACAAGATGGAAAAATCCCTTCTGTCATGTTGAGTGTTGAAGTATTCAAATAACAGCTGTTGGAGCTGACCGGTACTGTTCCGGAAAGATCCGATACCAGGTAGCAAGGCGGACTGGAAAGAGCAACACAGAGAGAGCGTGCCACGTACAGGAACCGCTGCCTGAAGACAACACAGAGAGCCAACTTGAAACGGGAGCAAGGTAAGTGACAAGGCAAGCAGAGATAGACACTCGCCACGGTGGAAGGCGCCAGGCGAGTCAAACAAAAAGTGAAGAGCCGGAAGGAGGAGCGACTGGCAGACAGAGGAAGTAGAGAGAGAGTCGGAACGCAAGAAGCGCAAACCGAGAGAAACGGGGCGGCTGCAAGGTAAGCCGAGAAAGATGAGCACTAGCGTCTTAACCCAAAGAAGCACTAACACCATACGAGGGGTTGCAACGCAACGACCGCTGGGAGTGAGGTGGCTAAGTACCTCCCAGCGGTTGCCATCTTGGAAACAACTAGACCCGTACTCCTACTGAGTCGAAAGCGTGACGGGACTATCGGTTGCGACTTCCGAAGTGAAGCCACCAACGCGGTAGCAACCGCCAAGCGCTTCGGCGTATGACATTACTTCACTGATCCGTTGAGCAGTTGCCGAATCTTGGAGAGCTGGGTCATACAGGTAAGTCTATATGCCAAAGGTTGCTTGGTATAGGTGCTTGAAGTCTTTATTCCCCAAGTCCTTTGATCTGTGTTTTGTCTTTTCTTTCAGGCGCGGTCTTGAGTAGATTTTTGAATGGAGGATCAACTCTTCCTAAAATGCTGAGCAGATTTCCTTCAGGTGAGTAGTAGCGCAAGAGTGTGGCGCTGAATGGCTGAATAACTGTTTTCCCTTCCGTGCGCGACTAATCTGCTGTTTCTTTTCCTTCTTTGCAGAAGCGCCGCGGCCCCGGAATGAAGAATGGAAGAACCGCTCCGAGGTGTTCAGGAAGAATGCTGACCCCGGGTGAGTGTTAGATGCCTGAGCGGATACCTTCCCTTCAGCAGGTGCGGAGGTCCAGGGAATGGCTGAAGGAGCAACCGATGGATGGAATGCTGCAGGTAAGGCCTTTGCTGCTGTACTGACTTCGGTTCTCTTGTCTTCCTTCTTTCAGGTACCGATGGATGGATTTCTGGACGGGCGTGGCTGTAGCAGTTCGAGGACAGGACAGACACGGTGAGCGTTATGCTGCAGAAGTGCAGAATAACGTGAAGCGTGTTCTGCCTGCAGGGTGTGGCTTAAATAGCTTTGCAAGTAGTTCCAGGTAAAGTAGTCCCTTTACCACACCCTGCCTTTCAGGTAAAGTAGTCCCTCAGCCACACCCTGGGTAAGCAGAAAGGCTCAGCCTCACTAGACTGAGTAAGTAGTTCCATGGAGTTTAACCCATCTTATGAGCCTGGCACCAACGGCGCCAGGACTGAGTCCAGGAGGTTCTGGGACACTCCTTTGGGGCTTGATAAGCATTTATGGGAGTCAGTGACTGGGGTGGGCCCATCAGATCCAGGGGGTTTTGAGCACGAACCATGACAGCACTCCCCCCCAAATCCGCCCTAACGGTGGGTTCTCTCATTGGTCCCGGTTTGTTCGGGTGATTATGATGACACTTCTTCAACAATCGTGGGGCATGAATGTGTTTGCTAGGTTTGTAATAGGATGCACTAGCTACGAAAAGCCTGTAATGAAACGACGATAGAAGTTTGCGAATCCGAGCATACTCTGAACTCCTTTAATTGAGGTTGGAGAGGGCCAATTGAGGATGGCATCCACCTTATGCGAATCCATGCGTACACCTTGAGGGGTTAGTACAAATCCAAGGAACTCGACCTCAGTAACATGGAAGAAGCATTTTTCCAGTTTCGCAAATAGTCTGTGTTGTCAAAGTTTGTCCAGAACAGCACAGACATGTTTCACATGTTCTTGTTCAGACGGGGAGTATACCAAAATGTCGTCGATGTATACTACGACACACACATCAATCAATTCTCGCAGGACGTCATTCATGAAATACTGGAACGCCGCTGGGGTGTTGCAAAGGCCAAAGGGCATCACCTGGTATTCGAATGGCCCGTATTTGGTGTGGAAGGCGGTCTTCCATTCGTCCCCTTTCTTGATTCGTACCAGGTGGCATGCCCCACGGAGATCTAACTTGGTGGAAAGTGATTTTTTATGTATGCGACATGACAGAATAAGCCAAGGCCTACTATAGTGAATGAGTAGACCCCAGAATTGTAGACCACAGAGCAAACCCCCGTTTTGTACCTAGTTCTTGGAGCTGAGGGATGGCAGTGACTTCTGCGGGCATGGTGTCTCCTGTACTTGCCATATGGATCTGAGGACACTCCTTTGGGGCTTGATAAGCATTTATGGGAGTCAGTGACTGGGGTGGGCCCATCAGATCCAGGGGGTTTTGAGCACGAACCATGACAGCACTCCCCCCCAAATCCGCCCTAACGGTGGGTTCTCTCATTGGTCCCGGTTTGTTCGGGTGATTATGATGACACTTCTTCAACAATCGTGGGGCATGAATGTGTTTGCTAGGTTCCCACGATCTTTCATGTGGTCCATATCCTTTCTAGTCTATTAGATAAAATAGTTTTGATTTGATGATTTTTGAGTCCAGGATATCGTTAACTTCGAATTCAGGTTCCCCGTCGACTATGATCGGTTTTGGTGGTTTCAGTACTCGGGTTCCCGGTTGCACTGGTTTCAAAAGTGAGACATGAAACACGGGATGAATCCTCATTGGTGAAGGTAAATCCAGTTTCACAGCTATCGGTTGATGATGGCTTTAATGGTGTATGGACCTACATTTCTGGGAGTGAAGGTGCGGGTTCCTTTCATTGGTATGTGCTTCGACGCCAGCCAGACTTCATCTCCAACTTGATATTTTGGAGCTTCACTTCTATGCATATCTGCCGATTTCTTGTATCTTTATTTAGCTTGTCTCAGATGGTCAGTTGCTTGTTTGAAGGCTTGAGTAACAGTCATGTGAAAATGTCTTACTGCTGGCATTTCCAGAAGTTGAGGCGTGTCAAGATTAGAGGTTTGTGCATGTAACCCGTAAATGGTATAGAAAGGACTCTGTCCAATGCTGGAGTGCAAGGAGTTGTTGTAAGCGTATTTGGTTATCCATAAAATGTCCTTCCAACTTTTTTCCGTTTGGTGTAACATACATCCGAGGTATTGTTCTAAAGTCTGGTTGGTCCTGTCAGTCTGACCATCAGTCTGGGGATTGTGACTGGTGGAAAGTCTTACATCGATTTGAGCTAACTCGTTGCACTTTTTCCAGAAACGTGATACAAACTGACTGCCACAGTCTGAAATCAGGATGGAAGGGAATCCATCTATTCGGACTATTTGTTCTAAGAATTCTTTTGCCAAGATCAAAGCTGAGGGTAACCCCTTCAGTGGGATGAAATGGGCCATCTTGGAAAACAAGTCCACCACCACCAAAATTGTGTTGAACCCATTACAAGGAGGAAGGTCAGTTATAAAATCGAGTGACAATGTATGCCAAGGTGTAGGCGAATATCCAGTGGTTGCAGTTGGCCTGGTGATTTCTTCTTTAGAGCCTTGTTTTGTGCGCAGACTCCACAGGATAGAACAACCTGTTTAATGTCTTTATGCCATGTTGGCCTCCAAATGTTTCGCTTTATCTTGGCTTCAGTCTTAGCTATTCCAGGGTGACCTTCGACCAGTGATTTGTGGTAGTTTGAGATGACCTTTTCTTGAAGTTCCTTGCTGGGCAGATAAAGACGTCCCTGAAAGTATGGTAATTGGTTTGAAATTGAGTGGTGAGCACTTTTGGTAGGCCACTCCTTCAGGGTGTTGGTATCCATGAGATGAGTGATTTCCTCGTGGATGCCATCTAAGGTTAGAGACGTTTTAATTCCTAAGATTTTTTCTCCAGGAATGATTGGCACCAGGTCAGGATTGAGGGACTCCTCGTCTACCCCTATACGAGATAAAGCATCCGCCTTACTATTTCGACAACCAGTGCGATAAGTGATTACAAAGTCAGATTCAGCAAAAAATAATGCCCATCGGAGTTGGCGAGATGATTGAGCCTTTGCCACCTTTAGGTACTGTAGATTGCGGTGATCAATGATTACCGTGATCGTATGCCTTGCTCCCAAGAGATAATGCCGCCAAGCCTTGAAGGCTGCCTTGATGGTCAAGAGTTCTTTATCCGTAATGGCATAATTCAGTTCTGGGGCCGTGAATTTTCGTGACCAAAAGGCCACAGTGTGAAGCTGACCGGATTCAGGATCCTTTTGCGAGAGGACCGCTCCCATTGCCAAGCTGGAAGCGTCAGTCTCAACCACATACGGTAGATCTGGACGAGGATGTTTCAGGATTGGAGCTGAGATGAATTTCTGTTTTATGTCCTGGAAGGCTTTCTCTGCTTCCACTGACCATTGATAACGTTTATTCTTTCGCAGTAAAGATGTAATAGGATGCACTAGCTACGAAAAGCCTGGAATGAAACGACGATAGAAGTTTGCGAATCCGAGCATACTCTAAACTCCTTTAATTGAGGTTGGAGAGGGCCAATTGAGGATGGCATCCACCTTATGCGAATCCATGCGTACACCTTGAGGGGTTAGTACAAATCCAAGGAACTCGACCTCAGTAACATGGAAGAAGCATTTTTCCAGTTTCGCAAATAGTCTGTGTTGTCAAAGTTTGTCCAGAACAGCACAGACATGTTTCACATGTTCTTGTTCAGACGGGGAGTATACCAAAATGTCGTTGATGTATACTACGACACACACATCAATCAATTCTCGCAGGACGTCATTCATGAAATACTGGAACGCCGCTGGGGTGTTGCAAAGGCCAAAGGCCATCACCTGGTATTCGAATGGCCCGTATTTGGTGCGGAAGGCGGTCTTCCATTCGTCCCCTTTCTTGATTCGTACCAGGTGGCATGCCCCACGGAGATCTAACTTGGTGGAAAGTGATGTTTTATGTATGCGACATGACAGAATAAGCCAAGGCCTACTATAGTGAATGAGTAGACCCCAGAATTGTAGACCACAGAGCAAACCCCCGTTTTGTACCTAGTTCTTGGAGCTGAGGGATGGCAGTGACTTCTGCGGGCATGGTGTCTCCTGTACTTGCCATATGGATCTGACCTCTCCTTTGTCAGCTAAAGCACCCCTAGGTGAACTAACCCAGATAGCATCAGGGCTCAGCTGGATACTCCAGGGGCAATACCTTTGCCCGCATACTTGCATATCTCACTGATATCTGGTTTGCTGGAGTTGAGATTAAGTATGAGGGCCAGGTTCATTACAGGAAGGGTGAAGCAACACCATGTGACATGTCCCAATTCATCTTCGCAGGTTGTGACCCCCACCTCCAATGCCATTGTGCTCTGGGGACGTCTCTACAAGGAACATGGTTTGGTTAGTTTGTTGTACTAGCCCTCCTACTGAAGTTGAACTGAGAAATGCATTCATCGTTCTATAATAGACTAATGGATAGCTTACGACGCGAAGCAACACAGGTTCAATCCCCACGTCTGCGCTTAGAAACCTGTGGGTATTAAGCACATTATTAGCCAATTATAATTTGTTCAATGTGTTGTGCTGTTGTGCATTATTATCACGTTCTGATGTGGTACTGTCAATTGTTACCATAATACAAGTACAGGAGTTTGAAAGAGGGAGCTCGACAATGAAGTCCCTGTATATATGAGTCCCCAAGGACGTGTAGGCATCTCTGGTCGGGTGTTTGGCTATGGCACAGACTGGGCAAGCTTGCAGATATTCCTTGACGTCTCTCTTGAGATCCGGCCAGTAGAAAGACCTAGCAACAAGTTCAGTAGTGTTATCCTGGCCTCTATGTCTTCATTCAATCTCAAGCTCACACTTTCATCTTCACCCCTGATAGGAGAATGTGATTTATGGGGGTTCGCTGACCAAATCTTGGGCAGTAGAAATACTGGTTGGATATGATATGATATTTTATTTATATCGCGCTCATACACAGGTGTTTCAGAGCGTGAAAAGCAAAGGGAAGGGGACACAGGAGCGAAAACAAAAAAAACGATCTTACTAGGCCCAGTGACATCAAGAACGCGCAAGTGCATGGGGAAGGGAAAAAGGGGGATGGTGCATGGGAGGGGGGTGAAAGTGGAAAGCACAGAGCATAGGAGAGAAACGAGAATAAATAATAAGTTGGTAAATAAAATAAATAAATAAATAAATAAGGTGATCAAGAACAGTGGTAGTGCAGCCTATGAGTGGCAAAGTGCAAGGTTAGTCAGATAGGGTGTATCTGATAAGTGCAGAGGAAAAATGTGGGGGGGGGACTGTATTAGATGCATGGTAGCGGGAGTAATTATGGCTTGTGCTGCCACTGCCCTAACTTTGAATCCTAGTGTTGCATGGATTTGTACAGTGCAGCCTTAGCAGCAGTGGGATCTGCAAGGATGCAGGAGTGTTGCCGGAAGAGAGGGATGCTGCCAGAGTTGTGGATACAGCTCGAGTCTAGGCACACCATGCAGTGATGAGGCTGATCACATCCCTCCGGGGGCCACAAGACTGGTGCAGTAGTGTACAGCTTGAGGAAACCTGGAGGGATGGCAACCACTGGCTGGCACACCAGATCACTATCTTACATATATATTCCAGCTATCGCTTGGTGGTCTGTAAGGCCTTAATTGCACCCACGATGGGGCCAGTGTGATGGCATGCTGCCACTATGGACGCAAAGCATGGGCTGAGGAATAGAGATCTGGGCACTGTAAGGAGTCAGAAGCAAGAGTCGGGCACAAAGGTAGTTTCTGTGTAGTGCCCAACGCCATGTTTCCGAACCCAGTGACCTCTATGCTAAATCTCCCAGGCTATCTCACTCAGATACCGTTTGGTGAGCCAGCGTTGTTACGAACAGGGGCATTGTATACATAATGTACATCGTGGGCACGCCGGAAAATGGCTATTCACTCCGAGGCCCTGATTCCATAGTGTCATTCCACATGCATACCTTTGTGTGTGTTTAAGGCGTGCTGGACCTTGATGGTGTGTTCGTGATGCAGCCCTCACCATAGGCACACCACATGCTGTCCTTGTTCACGATCTCTTTACGAGAACCCGGCACCACATTTCAATATTAGTAATGGTTGCTAAGCAACCCGTGTGCGGCATTCGGTCACGCAGTGAGCATCATTCAGTTGCGTCTTGAGCATCATACAGTCAATCATATGAGCATCATACAGTCTCTTCATATGGGTGCAAGTTTTCGACTTGCACAATCTTGTTGTTTTGCCTTGGTTCACTCTCCTGATAATTAGGCCGTTGTCTCTGTGTCACTTCAGAATCCCAGACCCTCTCTGTGAGGTGCAGGTCCTCGACTCGCACAATGGCGTTATCACCCCTTAGTTCACTATTTTGCCAAGTAGACAACACTCTCAAGCCTTCTTCAGGATCCCAGACCCTCTTCTTGAGGCGCAGGTCCTCAACTCGCACTGTGATGCTGTCGCCCCTTAGTTTACATTCCTGCCAAGTGGTCAAGTGTCTCAGGTTTCCTTCAGGGTCCCAGATCCTCTCTTAAAGGAGCGGGTTCTCGACTCACAGAGTGGTGGTCTTTCCTTGGTTCACTCTCCTGCCAATTAGACCACTCTCTCAAGCTTTCCTCAGGGTCCCAGACCCTCTTGTTGAGATGCGGTTCCTTGACTTGCACAGTGGCATTGTCTCCCCTTGGTTCACTCTCCTGCCAAGTGGACAACTCTCTCAGGCTTCCTACATGGTCCCAGACCCTCGCTTCGCTGTTCACCTACTCAGCCCTGCGACTCCCCAGACCTCATGCAGCTCCTGAGCAACCTGCATACCTGGTTATTCTCTTCAGGATGGTACCAGTATTCTCTGGGCTTCCACTGCTTCCCTGGAGGCTCCGATCAGTGTCAGGACTATGTCGTGGTCACTAGCGGTTCATTTTGTGTATGCTTCTTCCTGGCTGGGCGTTCTTTCCCTAGTGTCGTTCGCTGATGAAAAGGGCACCTGGAGGTATCTCACAGCAGAAACATGACGAGTCCTGGCTCCGGGGACCTCTTTCGTATTGTTCTCCTCTGTGCTCGGCTTCTGAGGAGTTAGCCCTCGTTTCATTCCCGGCTTCCCAGCTTGCAGCTGCAGATTAGCCTGAACACCTTTGAAACTCACACGAAGGATAATTATACTGCTTCGACCCAATCGCTGTGTGAGGAATTCGACCATCCACATGGTCGGTGTGCACTCACCTGGGCTTTTTAAAAATGTTTTTTTACGAAATTGAATGATGGCATATCAACCTCTGGAAAATGTGTGGAGCTAATCTGCACACATTATCCTATGCTCACCGCACGACATACACATATTTATTTATTTATTTATATTTATATAGCGTGTAAACAGCCCAGGGGCATTGAGGCGCTGTTACTTGCAAGAGCTTAGTTACCAAAGTACAGGAATGGTAGCCGTCGTTGGCACATTATAAATACTACAAAACATAATTCTGTCATTACAGCTAATGCACTTGGTCATTACATTACAGCTTATGCAGTGGGTCATATGTTTAATATTCATGCTGATGCGATGGACCTTATGTGAAGAGGATGGTTTTCATAGCTTTATGGAAAGCGATGAGGGAGGCCTCACCTCGGATTGTGGGAGATAGGGCTTTCCAGTGCATAGACACATAGACCTGTGTACTCTGGGTGGGCACAGCCTACAGGCGCTATCCTCCCTGTAACATTTAGTTTGAATGTGACACCCAGGAGTACATCAAGAAATCTCAAAAGGGGGAGGGAAAAACCTTCCTCCTTTGTTGGTCCTGCTAGTGGCAGCTACGCATACCAATGAGAGTTAATTTAAGCAGGCCCACGAGAGGCCTGATCGCAGGGCTAACAAGAGGCAGGGAAACCCCAACACCTTTGATATGCATCTGTGTCAACCTGAAGCCAGCTCCCCCCTCTTAGTATTAAGGGCAGTGAAATGTCATGTCTGGGACAGCGGTTTACAGTAGTCATCCCTGCAGGGCAACCCCATTCAGAAGAAACGAGTATGTGGTTTGATGGAGACAGAACGTCTGTTCTCACCACAAATTCAAGGGAGACCTGTAGCTTTGGTCAGGAACCACAGAGAGCTCAATTAACCAGAGACACCCTTTGATCCACAACAAACACGAAAATGGGTGGGACTTGGTAGTGCATATTTTCACCCCTTTAACTTTCCTGCTGCAAAGCACTCTGGTTTTGACCTCATGCATACAAGAGATTGTTGGTCTGGACCCAGGATTGGTACATTAAGGTAGACTCAGCCTACACCAATCAGTGGGGCCCATTTGGCTTTAAAAGAGGGTTGAGCATCTATTTTGGCAGATCATCTGAAGACTTTGCAAGGAGTAACAAGAAGAACTCCTTTAGACCCTGGCTTAAGGTACAGTCTGCCTTACAGCTTCCTCCAGTGAAGGAAGGCCATGATTTCAGAGAGAGAAGTAAGATCCCTCCCCTAAACATCTCCCAGGGAACAAAGGGAGATACTGAATCCAGAGGACCCTCCCAGCAACTCCAGAACCAGTACCCATCCAGCAGACAGTGTGCCCTGCTAGGCTCTGCAGCAAGCTTCCTAAATCAGAAGTGCCAGAGAGTCTCTGCACCAAAAAAGGACAAGGCCGTTGCCTGCAACACTATCTTCAGCTTTGGGCCGTCCGCCTTAAAGGACAACACAAGGCCAGTGAAGAAGCTAGGAGGAGTGCATCGACAATAATCAACCAGCATCCACCTTAAAGGACATTTTCATGCCTCTCGAGCTGCAACTGACTGCACCGCTGACTGTTGCCATGCCGCATTCTCTAACGTCATCTGAGATGCCTCGATCAGTGCTTCAGACCCGCCGACCAGCACTGATACAACGATTCCTGACCTCGAGCTGCCATGTAGGCCAGCCTGCAGCTGTCTGTCCAGCCTAGCTCACCGAACTGCCTGCCGCCTGATACCCGCAGCTGTCTCCCATCTTGAACTCTGTCAGAGAAGCTGCAAAGCACCCTGAAACCGACTCAACACTGTCAAGCACCAAGAACTTACAAGCACAAAGTGCATTGGGGTTCTATCCCCCTGGTCCTTATCCGAGCGCCTCTAGTGACATATTACGACCCATTGCTCCCTTTGTGCTGAAACCAAGGATCCTTGAACTATTGCGATGAATTACTTAACCGACTACCCTCCTGTCAGTATCCAGAGTGCTTCCCTTTTCCTTCTTAAAACTGTCTGTCCTCTGCAGTCCTTTACAGGGTGGGTTGTATTTTGTAGTGTGCTAGAACTATCTTTTGAATAATAATAAAGTAGATATTGTTATAAAACCTTGAGGGACAGTCCCTTTTATCATTGGGTAATAATTGTATTTTAGCTGTGTTGCAACTAACCAATGATTCACGACCATGAAGAGATAAGCCTGCCATTCTGTCCACATTACCAAAATTGGACAAGAAGGTTTATAATTTGTTTATGTTTCCAATCTGTTTGGATCCCTTCTGGTGTACTACAGTTGTTGGGCTGATTGATGATTTAGAAACTGATACTCATCCCTGGACCTCTGGTGCCCCAGAAGTTGATTCATCACACACCGGTCTCAGGAGTCTAGACCCATCGTTCTGTTTCTGCGACATGATCCTTGTACTCACTGCCCTCTTCCTCGTCCCAGTGCTAGCCTTAAAGCTATGTGTATAATATCTGGAAATCTTTAGATTATCATATTGGTTGCTTAAACTAGATGGAATACATTATCAATAAAACATGACAGTTCTGTCTAAGCAAGTATAAGAATGATTTAAGGAGGGTGAAGGAATAGGGTCTATTACATCAGTTAGACACTGCGTTCCCTTGTGGTATTGGTCCTCAATGGTCGTGTGCAGTTCTTTCGTCACATACTCTTTCTCTTGTCTGTTACCAACAAGAGCAGTAGTGTACTGGGGATGCACTGTCCTTGCACCTAGAAATGGGTCTCCCTCTAGGAAAAAAGGGGTGACATTCTTGGACTCATCGCAGCACACTGAGTGCAGGCGGAATGTTATGTTATGTTCACTTATATAGCGCACATTCACCCAAACGTATCGGCACAGAAAAAAAAACAGACAGGAAGCCAGAAGTAGAAGAAAACATGTGATTTATTCATACACCTTTTACAGGTTCCAGTTACTGTTTAAGTTCAAGTTGAAGACGGGGGCACACCCACCGGTCATGCTCAGGCATTCCTGCTCAGGTCCCAAAGGACACACTCAGAACACTTGTGCATCATCACTCATCCAATATTCACTGAGCTGTCGTTCACCCACACTCACCAACATTTCAACATCATGCAGAGGTGACCAGCAGGACAAGTAGCACCGCATCCCAGAACACACTCACTCATGACACAATGCAACCATGACCTTCACACAATTCCACCTGGTATCACTGCCATCACAGCACGCATTTCCTTTGGGTACTTCTGGATGCCCGAGTGCCCTCAAAAGTGCACCTTCCCCCTATAGTTTTGGTTGTATTTTTTAATTGAGCCATGATGCATTATGCAAAAATACAACCGTGCGTCAGAGGCCAGTTCAGTTCATTTTGTCTAGACGTATTTTAAAAATAAGGTGGGGATACAGGAGAAACAATGGGTTAAGCAGGATGTAGGGCACACAAACATAACTAATAACAGAGCAAAATAAATGTACATTACATTAGCACCTGGATGAGGGGAGCCAGCCAATCAGGTGGCTAGGAACACAGGCTTCAACTGCCGGTGTACGCCTGTGTTTCAAGCCACCTGATGGCCGGCTCCCCCTGCCACCATCTTCCACCCACCTCCCAATCCCCTTTTTAAAATTTTGAATCCCTCCCTCCACCAATTTACCTTTCGCGGCTGCGGCGGTACTCGCCGCTACACAGGCGAACCTTCCTCTCTGCACAAAATGGCCAATATGGAAAGGGAATAGGGACTCCATACAGAGACCCGCCTTCCCTTTCCATGGCGGCCATGTTGGTAAAGGATGTTCCTTCCTACAACGGGACACTGCGCACGTCCCATTGTATAAAGGATTTTTTTTTTTTTAACATCCCGGGTTGCCGCTATCGTAACCTGGGGTGCTAATGGCCTTAACACCCGATTCGGACCGCCGGATAGGTGTTAACACCACAGTGCATTGAATTGTAGGGTTATCCAGGGTTTTAAGTGGGCCATGGATGCTGAGGGCAGAGCCCCTGCAGTCTCTGCAAAACGTCTTTGAGGCAGGGCCCTGGTGGGTCTCGATAAACTCCCCCAGCCGATGCAGCAGTTAGAGGCAAAGGTCTTCTTTGCGAAATCCTGAAGCTCTCACTCATGTACAAAAGCTACAGGCTTTAGAAAAAATGCATTTTCTTCCAAAACTGTGGTACCGTCCACCAGCGACACAAATATGGAAGAAAAGGCGAGGTTGCTATGGTCTTTTTTTTGGAAGTCTTTGAAGTTCTCACTCATGCGCAAGAGCTTCTTGGTCTTGGCCTCTAGTGGTCTGCCTTTTCTTCCCTAATGGTGGCGCTGGCTTCCATCAGGGACCCCTTTTACTAAGAGCTGCAGCGATTACCAGGGGAGTGATTGCTGCATCTTTTAGTTAAAGGGATGCATGGTGCGGTCGTCAACATCATTAAGGAAGAAAAGGGGTTGTCAAAACAAAATCAAAATATCGAGGCTGAGTACCCCAAAAGGAAATACACCGAACACGGGTTACAAAGGAACATACAAAGTACTTCATTTTATACTGAATCCAGTTACAAAAACAGAGGAAAGTCAGATAGCTATCGGCCCTCAGTACAACACAACGAACTACAGCATGGTTCAGTGTGTTCAGTGAGAGACGTTGTACATTAGAATGCATTCGCTTTTTATACACTTGGTGGGCATGATGTCCAGCCCCACTTCGGGTTAATATTCCACTTAATACATCACCAATCTAGGGTTTGTGCCAAGTCTCGAACAACCGCATATAACTGGTTTGCCTTTAATACATGTATCAACAAGCCTATGCAATTACTGTGTATTCTAAGATTTTCCATGCAGGCCTTCTCAAACATTAATACAATGTAGTTAAACAGATGTTCTACGCTCAGTATTTGAATACATTGCTTCAACATATGCTTGTGGATTAGTTTCATTGCACGAGTAATCCTTCTACACACAGGTCAACGAAGGACAAGGTCTCAGTTGACGACCTCAACAATTGGCCTGCAGGCAAGTTACATATTAGCTATGTACAGAGGTCAAGACGGCCATGTTGTATTCTGGAATGACATCGTCCACCATTTTAACTCACAGGGTGACTTTTACAAAGCGAATCCTAAAATGACGGTTTGACCTAAAATGGCGGCTAACATTGATTTAAGGTCAGGACCTTGCAACACGGATTCTTTCGCAAGCGACTTTCGAGCAGCTTGGCGTAGGCCAATATTCATATATTTATTGCGATAGGAGGCACAATATGATTTCTCTTTTGACAAACCCTCCTTTTGGCCCATGCCAAGTGGTAAAAAAACAGCTTTGGAACTCCTTGCAAATAACTCCATGCATCATCGTCCATGCACCCTGAATCACTATTGGAAATATCTATTGCCATTAGGTCATTTGCTAAAATATCTTTCAAAACATATTCTTTGGAAGTTTTATCCGAGGCATACACTTTATGTCCTATTGAACCTATCGCTTGTGCGCAACATCCCCCTAGCATCGAACACATACCAGGTAGACACTGAATACAGCAACAAAGAAACAACAGGATTCCCAAAATAATTAGCAAGACCGAGAGGACCTTCCAACCCCAAGATCGCAAGAAGTCCCAGAACCAAGCGCTTAGATCCCAGTTTCCCTCGGGAACATGCACTTCGGAACTAAGGACGTGCAGATTCTGTACTGCCTTGAAGATAGTTGGGGAGGAATCTGGAACGAAAACACGGCAAGCGGACCCCACTAATTTACACTCTCCACCACGCTCAGCCAGAATGACATCTAATGCCATTCGGTTTTGAAGTGCTACTAAGTGCTAGTTTTCTGATATCTTCTGATATCTTCTGAATTCGCTATCTGCCCCCAAAATGGCACAACTGATTTAGCTATATCTCCCAAGATTTGTGCTGGGTTGTCACCATTCTCGTCCCGCCGTGGACGAGCCTTCGAAACTTCTCTTGTACTAGCTATAAACACCCCAGGTAACAGGATCCCTAAATAACAGGTTCCCTGCCAATCCCTGAGCAACCATGGGAATGCTACATTACCGCAGACAAAGTAGAGAGGTTCGCCTACATACAAAGGTCTGTTTTCGTCAGTCAAATTTGCAACGTTGGCACAACCTAGAAAATTTCCCATTGACTGAGTTCCATTCCTCTGTATGCAAAAAGAAACTGAATCGTGCTATGGTTAACAGTGTAAGAAGGAGGCCTGGCATCCTTATTGCCTATTGGAGCCATCTTAAAGGAAATCAAAGATTGGAAAGGACAAGACAGTTTATCAGAAGGCCTAATAAAAGCAACATTCGGTTTACTCCTGTTTGCGAAAAGCGAGCATCCCAGGGGAGTCAAAACACGTTTCTCAAAACTATTCAAATAGGTGCCATCAAAGTTCCCTGAGATGCTATCATTCCACCGGCCAAAGAACAGTGCTCTAAGAGAAGCATAGCAAGCAGTTGTCAACAGTAAAGGATGAATATACAAACCTATCCCCTTATCCCCGTGTTGTGGTAAATGTGAGCAGACCCAACTGTTAGATTTATTAAAAATGGCATGCGTAGCATTAATGATAAGCAGTAGAGTATTATTGTGGTACCTTTGTCTGTGCTGAGAATCCCTAGGGGATAGAGTATGCAAATGTACAACGGGAGTAGGAACAATAGGAGCACTTTCAGTAGGCAACAAAAGTTCTAAAGAATGAGTTTCCTCGAGGTACTACAATCCTAAGGCAGCGACTATTAAAAACCCAAATATCATTATAAAAATACAGCAATACATTTTCGGGGCCCAGGCATTTTGTCCATTGTCCCGGTTGGTCACCCCCTTATTTACAAGTCCCATACGAGCGGCAGCGGTAGCGGGCATCGTAGTCTTCAAATGAATACCCCAAAGTTTGTTGCAGGCGACCTCCCGGTCGAGCGACTTCTTAGTCCTTCCACAACCCTAGCCAACAGAATCCCTTTTCTCAAATTTGGGCAAAAACAAGCCCTCGATGATCCTTTTCTTCTTCAAATGCACAGCTGAACTGTGCCGTAAGTCTATCAAATGCACAGCAAAACCGTGCTGTAAGTCTATCAGATGCACAGCAAAACTGTGCCGTAAGTCTATCAGATGCACAGCAAAACTGTGCCGTAAGTCTATTTTCGTGGTCGTAGATTATACCTTACTTTTCCCGGTACTGATTGATCCGGAAACAATATGTCGTCACTTCCTGCTGGAAGCAACGTGTCGGAAGTAAGTGAAGGTGCTGAATTTGAAATAGCAGTTTCCGGATGCAACATTTTTAGAGAGTGTGGAGACAAAATGGCAGCTTCCCCAAGACTAACAGGCTCAGAGAGATTCCCCGACACACTCTCAGTGCTACTTACTGCTTTGGGATCATTGGTTGCATTATCAGCGAGGGGTTCTGTTTCTTCTGTAACGTGTGGCACAGGGTGAGGAAGTTTCTTGACGTGGGACACTTGGATCCAGTTCTTTCTTCCAGTGACCCGCACCGCTGTCTGGGTGACCAACAGGACTTGGAATGGCCCACGCCAGCGAGGCGCAAGGCAAGATGAGCGTTCAAACGATTTGACAAGCACCCAACTTCCAGGCCGTATGCTGTGGCCCGGGCCCTCGTATCACACAGGTAAAGATTCTCGTACAGGTTTTTAGTCAACTGGCTACAATAATCTGAAAGTAATACATTTTCAACATTTCTTCATGAGTTACATTTAGGAAGGTTCCAAATATTGGCAGGTCTCCCCATTACCACCTCAAATGGAGAGAGCCCAGTCTTAGTTTGAGGGGTTGTGCGCATGGATAACAACACGATCGGTAAGGTGTCCGGCCATTTTAGTTTGGTGCCGGCACACGTTTTAGCGAGCTTGTTCTTGATGATACCGTTGTGTCTTTCTACTAGTCTGAGCATGTCTGGCCGAATGGAACCATTTGTCAATTCGTAATGCCGTACATATCTGCAGAATTACAGCAGCGACAAAATGTGGCCCATTGTCCGACCAGATAACTCTTGGCAAACCGAACCGTGGGAAGTATTCCTATAACATGGTTTTTGCAGTAGTCATAGCTGTAGCATCTTTAACAGGGAAAGCCTCAACCCATTTACTGAAAGCACAGATAACCACCAATACATATTTCTTATTATTGCATCGTTCCATTTCAAAAAAGTCAAAGTGGATCACCTCAAAGGGGACAGAGGGTGGCCCAAAACTACCCCTTGGAGTTACTGTCCCCTTTCCCACATTGTGTTGTAGGCAGAGCATGCATTCCTGGACGTTTCGCTGGGCAATTTTCGAAATTTTGTCATTTATCCAAACTTTCTCTAACATTTTTGTCATCTTCTGGGCACATATATGCATAGGACCATAGGCCATGATGACCATCATCATGACATACGCGTCAGGGAGTAGCCATTTCCCTTCTACTATGTCCACCCAACACCCATCATCGTCAAGTTTCCCCAAGCCTTCAGCCACCTTTTGGATTCTTCTAACGTGGCATCAGCTTGGATATCCCGTACAGACCCAACACCCTCATCCATTGCATAAGCATTTACAGACTCCCTCGAAACATACATCTCTGTAAGGAGATCGGTAGCAGTTTGCCTAGCTATCTGATCAGGGAAAGCATTCCCTTTCCCTATATCATCTGTAATATTTCGATGTGCTGCACATTTCATAACTGCTAACTGAGTAGGGAGCGCAAGCGCTGAGAGTAGTTGTACTATTAGGGAGCCATGTTGAATTTTGGTGCCATGCGAAGTTAGGAACCCTCTCTCTGACCAAAGTCTCCCAAAGTTGTGAACCACCCCAAAGGCATACTGACTATTAGTATATATATTTACTGCAAGCCCTTCGGAAAGTTCACAAGCTTGGGTCAATGCTATAATCTCTGCGGCCTGCGCAGAATTATGCGTGATTCTCTTAGTTTCTACAACCGTGCTCAATGTAGTGATCGCATAAGCAGCTGTGGATGTACCATCCGGAAGTTTGAAGCAGGAGCCGTCACAAAACAGCTCTCCTTGTGGATTATCCAAGGGAGTATCTTTCAAATCAATTCTATACTTTGTCTCTTGTTCGGTCGTATGCAATCATGTGGCACTTCATCGCCGCAAGTAGTATCTTGCGGGAAAGGTAGGAGTTCAGCCGGATTAAGAACACAACACCTCTGAATTTGAATGTGAGGAGCAAACAAGATCAATTCATATCTTGTCAACCGTGCAGAAGTGAGGTGTTGCGTTTGAGTTTGGTTCCGTAGAACATCTAGAGAGTGAGGCACCATCAGGGTTAGATCATGGCCTAGGACCATTACCTCACTCTGTTTTACAGACGCAGCAGCAGCAGCGACAGCTCGCAAGCATCTTGGCAAAGCGCATGCTACAGGATCAAGGGCGGATGAAAAGTAACCGCACGGCCTATTCTTCCCTCCATGTTCCTGCGTTAATACACCCAAAGCACATCCATCACATTCATGCACAAACAACACAAAGGCCTTTTCATAGTTTGGTGTGCCCAAAACTGGTGCAGAGCATAATGCAGTCTTAAGCAAGTCAAACGACTGCTGGTGTACCGCGTTCCATGGTAATGGCGAAGAAATGCCCGTCTTTGTCAAAGCCAACATCGGTTTGATCACTAGTGAAAAATTTGGGATCCACAACATACAGTAAGAAGCCATACCTATCAAGGCCCTAACTTCCTTCTGTGTATTTGGGACAGACATGCCAGAAATGTGTTTTATTCTTTCAGGTGTCAATCTTCTTCCCTCCTTTGACAGGAGATAGCCTAAATAGGTGACCTCCTGACAACAATATTGACATATTTTAAGCGAAGCTTTGTGACCATGCTTAGCTAGATGGATAAGCAATAACACAGTGCCCTCCTTACAGGCACTCTCAGAGTCAGCAGCTAGAAGCAAATCATCAACATACTGAAGCAAAGTACAGGTAGAGGGCAATTCAAGGGTATCAAGTTGTTCTTTCAAAGCCCTACTATAAATGCTAGGACTCTCTGTGTACCCTTGAGGTGCACGAGTAAATGTGAACGAGCGTCCCCTAAGGTGAACGCGAACAAATATATACTATCCTTATGTATAGAAATACTAAAGAAAGCATTCTTCAGGTCCACAACACTAAAGTAAAAAGCTGAAGCTGGAATCATGGTTATGATTGTTTTTACATCAGGCACAAGTGGAAATTGTGGTGCCACGACTTTATTAATGGCACGTAAATCAATTATGAAACGGAATGGAATCGCATTATCGCCTTTCTTGTACACGGGTAAAATCGGACTGTTACACAAACGTCCTGAAATTTCTTCAATCACCCCCGCGACGCACAAAATCGGAAACAATGCATTTCAAAGCTTGCTCGCCCTCAACTGAAATCTTGTACTGGGGAATGCGTGGCAGCTCAATTCCATGTTTCAAAACTGTCTTGACAGGTTCAATCTGTAAAACACCGACATCATTGTCGTCGACAGCCCACAAGCTCTCTGGTACATCAATGAATTCTGGAGGCAAAGGTCTAGTCAAGAATTGCGAGACAGAAAATTGCTGTGGTGAAATCGTCAAACGTACTCCATCACGAGAACAATAAATCACTGCATTTAATTCTTTTAACAGATTCAACCCCGCAACCCGAAGTCAACAGAAATGGACAATGGTCCGTAAAGGGACCCAAAGAAATAGGTACCGGCAAAGAAACCGGACAAACAACTGGTGTACCAGAAAACCCTACAGAAACATTGGTTTGCCCTGACAGTGGAATGTTTGAAACCCGTGGATGATCAATGGAACACTTCTGTGCTCCAGTGTCTATCAAAAACTGATATTTCCTATTTCCCACCACCATTTCAATGTAGGGACCTTTCTGATTGACAGGAATAGGTGTAGGTTCCAAACCCTGCTTCGGGCAATCCTAATGAAACAGAATATCATCAAAAGGAAGCTCTTCAGATAAATATGCAGCGGAAGGATGATCAAATATGTTCCTGGTGTCCACACTCGGAGATTGATTGTCCTGCGAGAAAGGTTGTTGCGGGTCCTGTGTAAACTGACCTCTACCAGGGCCCCCTACACCCGGGCGACCTCTGGATCGCCTACCCATATTTCCAAATGTATTATTTGACCTTTGTTGAAGGACGGGGCATTGTGCTCACATTCTCCTGCGGGACATACTGACCTCTAACCTGAGAACTACCCCCTCTGCGCCCTCTAACAATTTGCTGCAATAGCACTTTAGTTTTCAAATCGCCTTTTCGTTTTTCAACCCTATCTTTTTCATTATTGACACGGTTCTCGTAGTACTGAGCCATGTGCAGTACTTCTGATTGTGATTTCGCCTGCCAAGCGCTCTCAGGAGACATAATTTGTGACTGGATGTCAGGCAGCAATCCACGCACAAATTTGTCCACAAATAATCTTTTGCCAGACTCTGTGCCTAAGTCTTGTCAACTGAAATCCGAGATTACCTGTTCAAACCGATTAAAGAACTCGGTAGCACCCTCAGACTTTCCTTGGACACAGGCCGTAAGTTTGTCCCATATAATTCTCTTTTCTGGAATTATAGTTTTTAATTTTGCAACAATTCTATCAGGCAAAGTTAGTATCACTTGAGGCGGTCTTTCACCATCTGGCCTTTCTCCATCGAGTCTAGTTATATTCACCCATGTATCGCCCAACCCTGGTACGTCGTCAATAGTTCTAACTTGTTTCCATAAATCTATGGGCAGGAGTACAGGGAATAACAAATCAATATCGCCCAAGGTGAATACTGAGGATTGCAAAACAGACTCTATTTCTTTATAGAATCCTGTCGGATTTTTCCTAATATCAGGGATGGATTGTCTAATAGTGTTCACTTCCTGTCGTGAAAATGGGACGTGAACAAACTGCGATACATAATGTGCGGGAATGTCCACAGCAGGTGTACCTGCTGCAACATTAGCAGGAATCTCAACCTTTGGGACAAATGTCGGAGGTACCTCTCTCATAGGCAACTGAGAAGTATGAGACTCCGAACGCTTACTAAGCAACAGAGCTAAATCGAGCGCTAAAGCAGTCGAAGAAGTGTCAAGTGAAATAGCTCTTTTGTAAATACTCAATAAATCTGTGGGACAACTAATCTTTCTTTTTACACACTTATCCTACAGGTACTCTACCATTACCTGTATCACTTTCCTCTGCATTTCTAGCGTATATTGACTATACGTGTCATATACTTCAACAGGAGTTATCGACATATCCGAAATCCATCTAAGTACATCTTTCGTACAAATTCGTTCTTCCTCAGATATCGATTTACGACAAGGAAGGAACCATTTCTGTACATACATATTTTCCTCCTCGTCATCCTCATTCTGTAACTTTTCTAACTCCTTTCTATACCCAAATAACCTCTCGACATGCTCATTTACCTTCTCCACAGTGCCTCTAGACAGCGCTAGAGTATTTAGGTCCCTTAACCCTTGCGGGAGATCCGCATTATTTAATCTTCCCCACATTATACATAACTGAATCCCTAAACCTTCAATAAAAACATTTTTCTCAGGAAAATTATCCATATTACAAAGTGTGGCAAAAACACTATCTTGATCATCCTTCTCCATACAATGCTTAGCCCATGCAATTAACTCACGTTTCTTCTCCGGTGGTACAGTATTGCGAGTGACAACCTTTGACCCTGCACCTCGATCGATTACAAGCGGCTCAGGACCACTTGGAAGAGAGGGAGCAGGCAAATTCGATGGAGGTACTGTAACCGGTGCGATAAAAAGAGGTGGGGGAGCTGGAGGAAGGGGAACATTAGGCGGAGCAAGAACAACAGGAACGACAACAGGTGGAGCAGGAATAACAGGAGGAAGAGGCAAAGCATCAGGAAGAGGAACATACAGAGGTGGCGCAGAAGTACCAGGCCTTCGTTCATTTAATAATTTGTCTATAAACTCATCAGAAACATGAAGATCTTTAGAAGGATAGATTTTCTGAATACCGAGTGAGAAAGCCCTATCCATATTTCTAGTCGATTCAGAATGTTTATCTTGGTCATACAAAAGTGCTTTTTCGGCGTTCATCTTGTGACGGCACGCATGTTTCTCTCTACTTTTAAGTTGTTGCAACGCTTCTTTTTTCCAATTCTGCAAAACATCAAATGCTGCAAGTCTAGCCTTTTTCTTTAATAGAATTGACTCTAAATACTCAATACAAGGGATTTCAAAACTAAAATTTATTGGCCACTGAAGTTCGGAGGCATGTCTGGTTTGTCTGTGCCAAATGTCATTAAATACTATACTTCCAATGCCATGCTTACAGTACATAGTACATGCCGGCGACCCCTCCTCTGGTGCCGGACAGCTAAATTCCAAAGATTGTCTATCACTGCGGAATAATGCCCTAAAGCAGGTAGACAATTTCCCAGGCATATCTCAAATTCTTGTTGTTACCTGGTCAATAATTGTGTCTGCAGATACAATGCGCCAAAATTCTAATTGTCAGGATTAAATTAAGAATCGGTTCACGCTGCCGGGACTTGTAATGTCCGAGTGGCAACGGGAAGTCAGCCGACGGATTCGGTGTTACAGGGTTGGAAGCACCTCCCGCAAGGGTTAAGGGATCTAAATACTCTAGCGCTGTCTAGAGGCACTGTGGAGAAGGTAAATGAGCATGTCGAGAGGTTATTTGGGTATAGAAAGGAGTTAGAAAAGTTACAGAATGAGGATGACGAGGAGGAAAATATGTATGTACAGAAATGGTTCCTTCCTTGTCGTAAATCGATATCTGAGGAAGAACGAATTTGTACGAAAGATGCACTTAGATGGATTTCGGATATGTCGATAACTCCTGTTGAAGTATATGACACGTATAGTCAATATACGCTAGGAATGCAGAGGAAAGTGATACAGGTAATGGTAGAGTACCTGTAGGATGAGTGTGTAAAAAGAAAGATTAGTTGTCCCACAGATTTATTGAGTATTTACAAAAGAGCTATTTCACTTGACACTTCTTCGACTGCTTTAGCACTCGATTTAGCTCTGTTGCTTAGTAAGCGTTCGGAGTCTCATACTTCTCAGTTGCCTATGAGAGAGGTACCTCCGACATTTGTCCCAAAGGTTGAGATTCCTGCTAATGTTGCAGCAGGTTCACTGACCAAACCTAAGGAGGTCCGATTGGATTTCAAAGAATCTTACCTAACTAATCTTACCTTGTGTATGGTGATTTTGACAAATCTGCCCGCCTCGATAAATGGACGCTCGTCAAGATGTCGTCTCAGACCACAAGCTATTCGTCCAGGGATCGGGTTGTGCAGCGCTGCTGAGGTGTTGCGTCTCATTCAGTGGGGCCCCTTATGTCACACCATCCGATCCCGGTCCGATAGCGTGCGTCAACCTTCAACAATCCGGCATCCATCTTGAGGGTCCCTATTCGGGCCCCAACTGTGAAAACAAAATCAAAATATCGAGGCTGAGTACCCCAAAAGGAAATACACCGAACGCGGGTTAAAAAGGAACATACAAAGTACTTTATTTTATACTGAATCCAGTTACAAAAACAGAGCAAAGTCAGATAGCTATCGGCCCTCAGTACAACACAACGAACTCCAGCGTGTTTCAGTGTGTTCAGTGAGAGACGTTGTACATTAGAATGCATTCGCTTTTTATACACTTGGTGGGCACGATGTCCAGCCCCACTTCGGGTTAATATTCCACTTAATACATCACCAATCTAGGGTTCGTGCCATGTCTCGAACAACCGCATATAACTGGTTTGCCTTTAATACATGTATCAACAAGCCTATGCAATGACTGTGGGCCTCATTACACGGATGGCGGCGAACCATGGCGCTTTTAGCGCCAGGGTTCATGCCGGTAAAATACCGGCACCGCCTTGGCGGAAAGGGGAATTACCGCCCCATTCCAAGGTTGGCGGGGCGGTAATTCCCCCTTCCACCATTGCCCTTCCCCATTCCCATTTTTGCCCCATAGGGCATAATGGGAATGGGGAAGGTGCTAATTACGGTACTGCAAATTGCGGTACCGTAATTAGCTCCCTGGGTCCCTTTGCGGGTTGGTGTTTAACGCCTGCAAAAAGCAGGCGTTAAATTCCCCAACCTGCAAAGGGACCTCGTAGTAAGGCGGTAAGGATTTACCGGTACCGGTAAAATACCGGTACCGGTAAATCCTTACCGCCATCCGTGTATTGAGGCCCTGTGTATTGTAAGATTTTCCATGCAGGCCTTCTCAAACATTAATACAATGGCCCTCATTACGACCCTTGCGGAAATCGAAAAACGATGGCGGAAATGCAATACCGCCATCGAATACCGCTCGTTGCGACTATGACCCGTCACCGTAAAGTACGATGCCATTAGCGACACCGTAGTGAACGCCAATGCTAACTGCACCAAGTACGCGCACGCGCGCCATGCAAAACCGTAATTACCACCATGGCGCAACGGTACGCGAATTCTGACCCTAGCGGACATTTACATAACGCCATCAAGCATGGCGGAAAGTACCATTCCGCCATGGCGAGAATTACGGCATTGTGAACCAACCGTAAATGGCCCAACTGAGTGCCTGTACACCACTCCCTGGCCACATTGCACAACTCCTCGTAGGTGCAATGAAGTAACACAATGCAACCAGTGAAATGCACAAGTCACCCACGCATGCCAACGAACAAATGAATGTAGGGGCTCCAAGTGCCTTGTGAGTGGCCATCCATATTTGGCATGTCACCATTGCCGTACTGATGCAGCACAGGCATGCGAAGGTTCAAGTACAGCAAAATGAACTGAAAGATGAGACAAAACAACAACAGGCCCCCATCGCCTGACACCAGTGTAAGGCAACATTCAAAGCAGTATCCCGAGGGAGACTGCACCAGCCCTGTACACATGCCAGTAAACAAACCAACCATCAGCATAAGCATGTACCACACAAGTTGGCAGAGTGACTGAGCAGCCAGGCTCATCTCAAGAGGGGCCAATGGGAGCTGCAGGGCACAGATGGCACGAATACAGAAGCTATTCCAATGGACATGACCTCAGTCTCCCTCCAAGAAACGCACGCAAACACAGGCACCTGTGACCAGCCATTCCCTGATAATCACATCATTCCACCAATCCACCTGGCTGACCGGCATCTGTTACACAAAAGCTAAACCCCCGCCCCTAAGCATGACATCATTAAAACAGTCATGATGGCAGCCCCTATCCCTGACCTTAGTGGGCTTCGTAGGCAAACGCGGCCAGTACAGTACCACGCAACTATACTCAGAAGCCGGAACCCAATGCAGATCTACTCACAATACATCGCTCCACAAATAGGAATATGCTACATTACTAGCAAAGAATAACGCTATACGGTAAACATCAGACTAAAATTTTAAAGCACATCAAATTCGCCAAGCCCATACAGCTATTAGGTCATAAACCCCAAAATATCTACATTACTGTGGGCTGCATCCGCAATAAATGACCAGCTACTCCTTGTGTGACGCCCTGTTCCTTCATGGTACACAGGGGCTACATTCACGTTCAAAAAGACAACATGGAAGCGCCTAGAACCGCAGGGCCGTCCCATTAGGTAGGCACTAGTCCAGCTGAAAGGTAGATATGTTGCTCCTAGCCACTAGTACTGCGTAAGGGCATGTGGCCCATTGGCGATCGTCCCATAAGATCGTAATGGTGCTCCACTGATTAACTCGAAGCAGCAGGTGTCGGGAGTAAAAGCCATCTGCAGGAGTGGCATACAGATGGCAGCGGCAAAAGGGGAGGAGATACCTGTCACCCAAATGAAATGAAAAAGAATAGTATGGCCATCAGAACTTCATTTGAATCACTCACTTCAATGATCACACCAAATCAACAGCCATATGCATGCTAGCCCTCTCAAAAGGATTATTTCCACCCATGAATCACTTGCCAATCATAACAATATAAATCGAGGTGAAAACACTATTACAAACGAGTGTTTGTGTGCATGCGTCTGTTAAAACAGAATCCATGAGATGGGATTAGTAACGTGCATAGACACAAGTGTTGGAAGGCGCGTCGAGACAGGGTGGGTTCAACAAGGGCAGATAGACGATGGTCCCACTATGGCAGCTCTGCATCACATAGCGCTGGGGAAGGGGATAGATACCAAAAAGCCATGTACATGGCAAACTCTCTATTAAATCATCTGTCCATGCATCCATACATCATTCCCTCATCCCGGTATAAAAACGCATGATTATTTACTCACATTACATTTGAAATCTCCATTGAGTCTGTGCGTAATGCAGCCTGCAAAATCAACTGTGCTCCAGGCCGGAATAATAGTGTTGTGAAGTAACATGTATTTGGGAACGTCCTGCCTAATCGTCCACTACGCTATTGCGCATCCCATACTATTCATATCAATCATTGCATTCTCGCCATGGCCCCTGTCCCAAGGACATTAAACAATAGAACGTTATATTTGCAGTCAGACCTGTGGGCGTCTCCTCGCCGCTAGCTGAAAACCGAAAGCCCTGTCCTTCGAATTCCTCATTTGCAACATCACGTCGATAAGGCATCTGTGACCGCTTGAAATCACAAATTCATCCATGTAGTGCGGCAGTGTGTGAAAATGGCAACTGGCTTCACTCACAAATGGGACGCCCCGCCCGTCGGTGAACCTCGGTACAGTGCTCGCCCAAAGGGGATTGCAGCTGGCACAGGTGGAATGAATCACCACAGGTGGAGGCTATACAGCCTGAAAACACATAAATTGCACACCCAACCCCCTCCCACAACCACACCCACTCCAAAATGCTACCGGCAGGACTAGCGATGTTGGGCCTGGGGGACCTGATAGCACTGCAAGTACTCCAACTTCAAGAAGAAGACGAACACCAACTACTACAACAACCGGCCGCACAGAGGAGACGCAGGAGGAGGAGGAGGGCAAGGCAGGGCCAGCAAGGCCCACCAGCACAGCCACTACCACCACGCAGGCAGCCCGCAATCCCACGCCTCCGAGCTCATCCGTTCAACCTCACTGCTGAGCAGATCCACACCCTCTACCGTTTGGACCGGGACACCATAAACTCCATTGTGGACATGACACACGCTGACCTTGTCAGCATGATAGATAGCCCAACCGCCATCCCACCCCTACTGAAGGTGGTGTCTGTACTCCACTTCCTGGCCACAGGCACCTACCAGCACACAGTCGGACAGTTGCATGGCATTTCACAGCCACTGTTCTCACGGACACTATTGCAAGTGCTCGATGCCCTCCTGAAGCACGCAGACGACTACATCTCTTTACCACGCTCGGAGCTGGAGATTACAAACACAAAAGTGGGATTCCATGCACTTGCCGGCATACCGGGTTGCATTGGTGCCATCGACTGCACCCATGTGGAATTGGTTGTCCCACATGCCATGGAGGTCCAGTACCGCAACCGAAAACAATATCATTCTCTTAATGTACAAATGGTGTGTGACTCCAACAGGATCTTTACACATTGTTGTGCCCGATTTCCTGGATCAACCCATGATTCTATGGTCTTGAGGAACTCTACAATACCACGCTACATGGAGCGACACGCAGGGAACAGATCCTGGCTACTCGGTGAGTCTCAATCCATGCATGATAATGTGGGGTATGTGATGCGGCAATGACCTGGCAGGAAGGGGTGGGGGGATGCGTACGTAGCAATGTCATCCAACAAACATCCTTTCTTGTCCACATACAGGTGATGCCGGGTATCCACTGAAGAGATGGCTCCTTACACCACTCCGGAACCCACAGGACCAGCATGAGGAGGACTACAACCATGCCCACTCACGTACCCGTGTAGTCATAGAACAGGCATTCGGCCTACTGAAGGCTTGTTTCCGCTGCCTCAGCAGGTCTGGCGGGGCACTCCTGTACCGCCATGAGAAGGTTGCAAAGATAGTCATGGCATGTGTCATGCTACACAACATGTGCGTACGTAGAAATGTGCCCATGCCCCCTGACGCAGAACTGCACGCACCTGAAGATGGTCATGATGAGGCTGGGGATGTGGCAGCACCTCAGGGAGTCCGCGAGGCACAGGAGGCCCGTGAAATTCGTCAGAGTATCATAGATTCATGCTTCTAGCAATCACGCCTGTTGGCTGATGCATGGACACGGGACTTGTGGCACTGTGTGTGTCGGGAACATGCACAATGTGGACTGTACGCCTATAATGGACTCATACACAAGGAACAATGTCCACACATCTCATTGGATGATTATGTAATGTTCATAGCATATGTGAAGTTATGTTACACACCCCATCGACCCGCCACCCAAGTAAGCCCAACACCCCCCCTCCACCCTCCTACCTCCCCCCCGAACACCAGTGTCCAAAGATGCTCATTGTCAGTGGGCAGACGCTATTGCAAGCCCCCTCTCCGGGTATCAGGGGCACCCCTGCCTGTGGAGCGCAGGTTCCTCCCAGATCTACGTTGGGGGCTGCCCTGGACGGAACTTGCAACGGATGATGTCTCTGCCTGCTCACGTCCATGCATGTCCCTAAGAGTTTGTGAGAGCTCAGTGAGCACACGGCGCACAGCGGCAAGTTCACCACATACGTCTTTGGACGTCGCATGCAGTTCCCCCCTCAGGCTCTCGGTGCTTCTCTCCATTTGTACCCTTAGTGTCTCTGTACTTCGCTCCATTTGTGCCCTAAGTGTCTCTGTACTTCGCTCCATTTGTGCCCTAAGTGTCTCAGTAGATGTTTCTATGGCTGCCTTAGAAGCCCCACATTCATCAGCATGCTCCTTGAGGAGCGTGGCCAGTTGCTGCTGTTGCACGATCACCTGGTCGAGGGACTGTTGCCTCTGCTGGGCCATGGCCATTTGCGGTGGTGTCACAGAGGGGCTGATCAACTCATGTTGACTTGCCACAGGGCTTGTGGGGGATGGCCAGTCGTCGTCTTGTGGGTGCCCCTGCGTGGTATCCTCATGGTGTAGGGGATGAAACAAACAGGGGGATTGAGACAGGTCATGGATGGGTCCTACATCGACAGCACCGTTGTCTGTGTCGGAGCATGCTGGCATTAATGCAGTGTCACCTATGGTGCTGCTGCCATCAGAAGCAGTGCCTTCTGTGGCATCCATTGGGGGGACCTGTGGTGCTGCTGGTGTGGGCATGCTGGCTGCTGGGGTGCCTGTTGAAGTCCCCTCCTGTGTGCTGCCACTTGATTTGTGCTGCTGCCGTGTCTTGATCCGTGCAGCTGAGGTGGAGGGTCTTTGGCCGTTGGTCTTGGCCCTCTTTGCAGGTGTGCTGGTAGGGGTGTCCTGCAGCTCGTCGTTTGAATCGGACCCTGTGGTGGAGTAAAGGAGGGCGAGCGTTAATTATGGGTCTGTGGAAATTGGAATGGCAATGTATCACATGCATTGGGGTGGTACCTGAGGGTGATTTGGGTCAGGGCCTTGGAGGTGGTTTCATTTCTGTGTGGATTGAGGATGCAGTTGTTTTGCAGCCTGCAGTTAGGGTGTGCATGCTGCACGTGTAGAGGGTGTTTTTAGGATTTTTAATTATTTATGTATTTAATGTGACTTTTAAAGTGCGCTATCAGGCCAATGTATGTGGCCGTTCTCCTGGACATGTGTTTCTGTTGCACTATGTGGCCACATGGTACTTCACATGATTGGACATTGTGGATTTAGCATTGTCTTATTTGGCCCACCTACCTGATTCTTCGGATGTCTGCACTCCTTTCTCCATCCCTCCGACTGCCTCTATGCTCTCCATTCCAATGGTGGAGGCACAGATTTCTTCCCAGGGGGTCAACTTGATGGGTGATTCCGATCCTCCCCCGGTAGCTGTGGCAATGTTACGGTTGGCTGATAGTATGCTCCGTACGCGTATCCGCAAGTCGTCCCATCGCTTTCTGCATTGCTGTGGGTTGCGGGGTGCGGTCCCCACCGCACTTACCCGCTGTGCCACCAGGGCCCATATGGCCTTCTTGTTCGCAAGTGCCGTCCTGGTCATTTGCGTCGAGAAGACGACGGCAGCATTCTCCTGGAGGGTCTCTGTGAGCACGGTGAGTTCCTCATGTGAGAAGTGGACCTGCCGCTTGCGGTCGCACGCTTTTTTTGCTACTTTTCCCATTTTGTTTGTTTTAACTAGGGTGGCTGTCGGGTTGGGATGTGTCTCAGGGTCGGATTTTTAATGGTTGTGTTGGGATTCTGATTTTATAGGTGTACGGCGTGCTGTTTCCCGTTCCGGCCCCATGTTTTTACTTCCGTTTCCGTATATTTACGGTCAACGTATTTTGCGATTGGCGCTCATTACGGTGACCGCTATGATGGGTGGCGGAATTGCACCTAGGGCGCCGTACGACGGCGGAGAGGGGCGTTTTGGGGACATTTCCGCCATCGCAGACTTTGCACTTCCGCCATGGCGTAATGCTCGTGCCCTATGGGTCATAATTGGCCGCACTTTACTCCATCGTGCAATGGCGGAAACGCTATTTACGCTATGGCGGTCGGGTCAGTTACTTTCCGCCACGGTCGTAATGAGGGCCCATGTAGTTAAACAGATGTTCTACGATCAGTATTTGAATACATTGTTTCAACATATGCTCGTGGATTGGTTTCATTGCACGAGTAATCCTTCTACACACAGGTCAACGAAGGACAAGGTCTCAGTTCACGACCTCAATAAGTGGCCTGCAGGCAAGTTACATATTAGCTATGTACAGAGGTCAAGACGGCCATGTTGTATTCTGGAATGACATCGTCCACCATTTTAACTCACAGGGTAACTTTTACAAAGCGAATCCTAAAATGGCGGTTTGACCTAAAATGGCGGCTTACATTGATTTAAGGTCAGGACCTTGCAACACGGATTCTTTCGCAAGCGACTTTCGAGCAGCTTGGCGTAGGCCAATATTCATATATTTATTGCGATAGGAGGCACAATATGATTTCTCTTTTGAGAGGGTGATGCCGACCCCTGCCAGGCATCCCTTTATCTAATAGCTGCAGGGATCAGCACCCTCTCCCCAAAGCGAGAGGATGATGATAGTTGGAAAACGCTGCCTAGTAGGGGTCGTCTGGCGCCTGTCAGGCATTGTCCCCTTACAGGCCATACCCCCTAAGAGCCCTGGCTGGTTTTACAGTGCCACTTTAAGCAATGGGGTTATCCATCCATTTCATGAAACCCACTTAAATGAAAGTCCACGCCGGTGAAATGAAATTCTGAGATCAATTTGGCTAAGGTTAGTTTGTGAAATCTTTAGTACACTGAGCTGCAAGAGACACCAACAAGGAAAAATACAGAAACATACAGATTCCTGCTTAATTTCAAATCGTGCCCCTCGACCCCTGAAACAGCTCTTCTTTATACTTTTGTGTGCTGTATTAGTTCGAAAACTGTGGAGTGGAACGCTACCCTGATGCCACATGAAGGATAGGTCTACTCCCATCAACCACACACCTGGTACTGGCGAACCAGACCATCCTGGGCACCTCAAGGTCAGAAGCCTAGACTATGCAAGATAAGCACACACCTGCGAGCAGTCAACACCATTCAACATTACAGACCCTCTTAGCAGTAGTCGTGTGAAAGCAGCTTATCCGTGTACTCTTAGTATAATTTGGCTGTGAAAGCAGCCCTTTAAAAAAGCGCTTTGTATTAAAGCACTACATAAACTCAATAAACATAAACATAATATTGGGACGCTGCTGCAAAATTCAAGCATGGGAGGTAATGCTCCATTATTTTCACAGCCATGCTGAAGTTCACTTCAGTGAATTTGGCTTCCATTGGCCACTGATTCGACTCCCAGCTTTTCCAATGATTAACATTTCCCATTATTACATGATTTTAACTTGCAATGATTGCGTCCTCATTTACAGTCTCATTTGCATTTCTCCGCCCCAGGCGTTAGATGATAGATGCGCATAGTTAGTTAAATGTTAAAACCACTGACATTTGCAAATAAATCTTTATATAGAAGCACTTTAACATTACAAATATAATTTAAATAGTTTAAATAACCACCATGGCGGAAGAGGACACGGAGAAAGAGGAAAGCAAGAAGGATTGAAAAACAGAGAATACAAGTGCAATAAAGGGCATGGCGAGGGCAAAGCAGGGGCATCGGGGGCACCCCGCCATTCTCAAATAACTTGCAAGACATGCTAAAAAGAAAGGGAAAACCTTAATAAGGTCGGAGGATTTGAGGTGAAATGGACCGACTTGAATAACATGTAAATGACTGCATTTTGTTGTTCTCGTGACATTGAAATGCCAGAGAGTAAAATCAGGGCAGAGGGGAAGGGGTGGGTCGTAAAATCAGAAAAAAAGGAAAAACGAACCTACCTATTAACAACCAGTTTGGCCAGCTTGAAAAGGTAAATTAAATCAGAATGAACTAGGAGTCTCAAACTTAGCAGACTACAACAGTTTAATGAACATAGACATGGGGCTTCATTACGAGGTTGACGGTAACTCGCCAACCCTGTAACAACGAATCCGTCGGCTGACTTCCCGTTGCCACTCGGACATTACAAGTCCCGGCGGCGTGGAAAGTCAGGCGCTGGATTTTGTAACTCCCCATTCCCATAGAGTCCCATAGAGTCCCAGAGGACTCTATGGGAGTGGGGGGACGGAAGCACTGGCACCATTAGCAACGATGCTGGTGCTTCCATGACAAGTATGCCTACGCGCCCAGCATGTCAGACCTGTCGCGCGCAGCGGCCACGGCAAGCAGACTTGTAGTGAGGCCCACAGTGACTGGATATAAGCACAGGCAGTGTAGTTGGACCATTACATAGGTATTGGGGCCGGATGCATATTGACTTAGAAGACATAATTGCATAGTTGACTTAGCTTAAGCACAAAGAATTGCAGATGTTAGGATACTAAAATAAGTAGACTAGCAAAATCTCACACCGTACCGATGTCGATTCTATTGCCTGATGCATTCTTTGCGCAGGTCTTTCTCATAATAGCCTTTGCTGGTGCCATTCCCCCACCCCCTTTCTGTAGCACTCAGGAACCCCTCTTTACACCACTGCCCGACCGCCCTAGACAAAACTCTTTTGAAGGGAGTGTCCGCCTCGTCACCCTTCTTGTCGAGTCCCGTCATCAGCCCCCCACTTCCGCCCCACCAAATTCACCTGAAGGACTGTGTTGTGCTCACCGCCCTCTCCGGCCCCTTCTCCACCCATGTCCTACCCCCTCCCCACACCTCCCTGCCACTTTCCCAACCTCCTTGCTTGCACTGCTACCTTCAGCGCCGTGCAGACCCTTTGCGACAAAGCCGCTAAGGCAAACGTCTGTGCTGCAGATGAAACACAGGCAAGACAGGTCAAGCCTTAGCCTATTCTCAGGTCTTAAACCGGTTAGGAGGGAGCTGTTTGATATATGTGATTACACTCCTCATCCAACCTCTTATGGATATCTGTGAGAGTTATTATTTGAGCACCCCTCTTGGATACACTACGCATGCCTCTGAAGGGTGAACCAATGGGAGACTGGTATACTTCCAATTTGCTGTTGTTGCTCATTTGAAGGCGGTGGCACTCAGGCCCTGTGTTCCTACTCTTGGATATAATGTTTCATCCAAGTTATTATATGTGACTAAATCTATTTTCAGGGACCATGAGGTTGACATTACAACCTTTCCGACCTTTGACCAACACGTTTGTGTCTCAGAGCAATCACAGCACAGGGACGCATAGACCTTCTTGCCCACATGTGTGAATGTGGGACGCATCTTGCAGAGTCTTGAATGTGAAATAAGCTGTTTACACTTTGGCTGAACTGATTGATTGTATTTTAAGATTCTTGAGCAAAACCTGGGTTATTTGATCTGAACTGGACTTTGGGGGTCATTACGAGGTTGGAGGTAAAGATGCCAGTGTCGTTAACCCCTTACCGCCACATTACGAGGTCCTTTAGCGGGTCCCGCTAAGGGTGGCTGATTTTATCAGACGCCCTTAGTGGGAGCCGCTAAAGGACCAGCATGCTAACAACTGGCCCGTTATTAACAGGCCTGTTGTTATCATGGTCCCCATTTCCATTGAGCCCTATGGGGGCTCGAATGGGAATGGGTTCCCTGAATGGGGAAATACCTGGTCCTCCAAGGTTGGAATGGTCCGGTAATTCCCCATCCAGGGAACCCGGACCTGGCATGCAGAAAGGGGGTAGCCATGGCGCTAAAAGCGCCATGGCTACCTCCAACCTCGTAATGACCCCATTTATCTTTTGATCATTTTGTAATGTTGTGATTTCAATTGTTTAGTGAGTCTTGGATATGTTATGTTTTGAGTGTTTTAAGATGTTCTATTTTAACTTGTGCTTGTGATATTATGGTGGCATACTGAAATAAAGCAACATTGAATTGAATTGACTATTTTGTATTCCAGACGACTGGACAAAAGCATCTTAGTTAGAGACATAGCAAGTGCTGGGGCAGCATGCCGAGGAAGGATAGCTCAGGGGCATCGCGTTTCTCTTGGAAACAAGACCAACACACCAGTGGTTCGAATTCCGATCTCGCTCTTAGAAACCACTCGTTGGTATTAAGTGCATTATAAATGAACAATTAAAAATGTAATTAAATAGCAAAAATGATATAACATAGTTCCTTTCCAGGGCTACAGTGGCGAAGGCTTAATGTACCTAAAGGTAGAAGCTGGGAGAACGTAGTTCACCTTGAGGTCTTCAAATATTTATATTCTTCTAGTACAGGAAATGTCAATGACTTTCCCAAATCTTTTTTTATTGTTCTCTTTTTTATTTATTTGATAGTGCACTTGTATGCCTCAAAGTGTGGCGTCTTGGCGCTTGGAGGAGGATGAGCACTTATTTGGTAGATTAAATCTAAGAATCCAAAGATAACATATTAGACAAGAAACAATCCAAAATACCAGATAACCGGACAGCAATAGAAGGGAAAGTCCAGTAACTGCCCCTGCAGGACAGTGGAGCAACATGCAGGGGGGACTGTCATTTATCTACCTGTGAATGCAGCTGCAGGGCCATGAATCTTCGCGACTACCTCGCATGCTATCGGTGCAGCATTCTGAGCCAGGCGCGAGCGAGGCCAACATTATTGGCAGAAGAGCGCTATAGAAGACTACTTTCATTCTACCATCTTGGCATTTGAGGGTAGCTAGCTTGCAAAAGGCCAATTCCTGCTTGATCCAGGTTTGTGATACTAAAGCCCATGGCAAGCAGTCTCACGAGGCTGGCAAGCTGAGGCAAGGTACCCAGGCTATCCATGCCCCAGACTTTGTAGTTGGTCTGTGTGCTGTTGTCAAGTGACCTTCGCGATAAAGAACAACACAAGTAACAGGCTCTGCAGCACTGTGGGAGAAACAACATGGAGGAGAAGCTCGTGGGAAGGGAAGTGGAGTTGGGAACATGATAGAGACCTGTGAAGTGCTAGTGAGCTGTGGGGAAGCCAGAGAGCAGAATACACTGAGGATTTATGGGGTGGCTGAACAATGACCTGTAACCAGGGCTGGGTTGGCCTACAGGGAGCTGTGGAGATTTCCTGGTAGTCCTCTGTGCAGGGACGTCATTTCACCAAAATGCCAGGGGTAGCGGAAGTGACATCATATGACCCTTGACCGCTGATGACATCACAGTAAGTAATGCCATTTGACCCCACCCCAGAGCGACATCTCAGGAAGAGTTGGAACACAACATTTCACGCCTTGACAATCAAGTGCCACCACATAGCATTGTTCCTAAGTACACTACAGAAAAGGTGGTTAGGATATCACTGTAATGTGATATACCTTTCATGCAAGAATGGATCACCATATGTATCATTAATATCAGTGTGTATAGGCCCATATTACCACATTACTGTGAATGCGAGCAGGCATCCATGACCAAATAATAATGATGTCATATTATATTGTACCTACACGCTTTATTTAGAACAAATGTACATACAATATCACCCAACCTGTGTTTAGTACGCATGGACCACAGAAGGATGAAAGGCTGAGTTGGCCTGGCCGGGATTCCAACCTGCAACCTGCAGATCACACACACATCACAGCAGCCAGCACTCATACCACTGAGATACCTTACCTGCTATAGCTCTCTTACCGGCTATAGTAAAATGAGCAATTACATGTCTGAATGTTCTCATGAGAAAGCAAATTACACTCTGTAGTGGATACCATTAAACTGGTAACTGAGATTGAACAGCAGGCCAGTTCATCTGCAGGTCTGGTGCAAGGTTGTAACTCATTCACTCTGGGATTCCCTGTGCCTCAATGATTTCGGCTATTTCTTATTCTTATTGGTACATTATAGATTCCTCAATAAGAATAAGAAATAGCCAAAATCATTGAGGCTCAGGGATCCCAGTGTGAATGAGTTACACGTGTTGACCCGATAACAATTACATTATTAGGACCTACTTATGCTGTTTCACTTGTGTTGTTTTACATTTTTTTATATTTGTTTTGTGATATATGATCATTTTTATGATTGTCGTGTGATTAATAAAATTTGCTATATTTCTGTTAATATGACACCTATATAATTCAGTATTATTGTACCTGTTTGAAAAGATACCCTACCTTAAGGCACTTTTTTAGATATTTGCACTTCTTTTGGGATACGATTAACAATCCTCCGCAGAGTAAGAAGTGTGTCTTATCCCCAGCTGTGGTTACAGACGTTTTTGAGAATTACTGGTGCAAAGTTGGCCACATTTCATTCCTGCCTGGATCTATTTTTCAGGCTTCAGAGGTTGGCAAAATACATACCACTGGGAGGGTTCACAAATGTTTATTAAAGAATTTAGAGTAGCGTAGGGAAAGCAGCACACTCACACGGCATCCCGGACTCTGAGCACTCGTTACCTCATACATGCAAACAAACATCCTGAACAGCATGCCAGGGAGATAGGAAAAATATACACATTACAACAAAGCATTAATTGTGGCACCATGAAATCAATGGCTACTTGATGTGCTATGGTCAAACATTTCTACACTGTACACAAGCTTTTAGGCACAATGATTTTGTCAAGTCACAGACATTCCGAGATGGAATGTCTTGTCATGAACGTAACATAGACAACGGCAGAAAGAAACATGCTATAACGGCAACTTGCGAAAAGCAAAATACATAGTCCGAAATGGATGCTTATTCTACTCTAAATGCTTTTTGAACGTTTTTGTCTGCATTGTGAAATTGAGGTGTTTAAGAACAGACTAAATCAGTGACTCACCTACTGAAGTGTGCCCGAAATAAACCTTTAATGAGTCTAGCAATTATTGTACAGAATTCCATAAAGACAAATGATTTGGTATTCCTATTCTTTCATATTTGGCATCACTGCTCAAAGTGTTACACTTGTGGAACCACCTGTTTTTGAACAAGAAAGCCTACCACTCCATATACAAAGAGCACTGGCAATAGCCCAGGAACTTCCATTAAAAAAAAAAGAAGGAAAAAAAAGGTTCTTTTTTAACATTTTTTTTTGTTTAGGGTCAGCAAGGTAGGTAGCAATGACCATCCCAAATGATGCCCCTGCCTCTGCGCCCTGGGCCTCTTTGGTGTAGTATTTCTAAATGTTCCCATAGGAAAAGCGTTGGGCTTGCTGAAAATGTGTAATATTGGGTCACTTTGAAAATTATTTCCAGGGCCTCTTTTGGTTCCCAGTCCACCCTCGCCCGTGACAAACTGTGAATCAGTAACTCTAGGCGAGTACATATACCTATTCTGGAGGCTGCTAAAAGGTGGTTCTATCTGAAGACTCCCAGAGCAAGAAGGGCAGTCAGGAGCCTGAGAATAAACATTGAGATCAACCAGAGCCGCAAAGGAGATCCAGGGCTGAGAGGAGTGTGTAAGAGTGGAGAAGTGGTGAGAGATATGATATGATATTTTAATTGTATCGCGCTCATACACAGGTGTTTCAGAGCGCGACGAGGCAAGGAAGGGGAACAAGGGACAAAACAACGATCTTGCATACCCAGTGACATTGAGAACACGCAAGTGCACGGGAGCGCGCAAGGGCAGGGGAATGCGGCAGTGCAGGGGAGAAGATAGGAGCCGGGGAGAAGGCTCATGCAGTGAGGAGTGCATACTCACGGCTGAGAAAAGCATAATGGGCTAGAACGGAATTACACCATTACTGCGACTCTAAAATGCTGACTGCGCTTTTACTACGCTGTCGGCATATTAGAGAATGCAGACTCCCATTACTGCGCCCAAGTGGAGCGGGGGTTGCGAGAGTGTCCCTGTTGGGGGTCGGTCGGCACCCCCATGCGTGCCCGTGAGCCCCTCAACCCACAGACCTCACTCGGCACACGTCTGTGTAGTTCGGGCTCCCCGGTCGCTCTGTGGCGGCCGGGAACGCCCCGTTTATTTAAGCCGCACGCGGCGACGTGCAACGTCATGCCGCCGCGTGCGCAGACCCTCACGGGGCAACGCCACACTCCTCCTTTTTTGGGAGGAACAACAATACCACACATTTCTAAATGTTACACCGCACAAAAACAATAACTAAAACTCAGAGCCCATCCCCCTTTAATATCAGCCACCCGGGTCCCCTCAATCCGGGAGGCACTCAACCGGTCCTAGTACATAGTCACCGAGGTAGGCAGGTTTCCCTCGCCCAGCCCTCTGGGGGTACCTCCCGCCTACCTCCACCGCAGGGCTCCACATCATCCCAGTCCCTCGATGTGGTGACACCGGGATTTCCCCCCGGGGTGTGTCTTCATCCGGGAGGTCCACCTCCTCGGGGCCCGGCAGGAGCTCCGCTCGAGAGTCACCCAGCTTCTTGAAGAAACTCACATTTCGAGTGACGGCCGATTTCCCATCCGAGGCCGTCACCATTGACCCTTTTACGGCTACCACGTCCAGTGGCTCCGGTTCGTACGTGAGCGAGAGCTTGCCATGAGGATGTCGATTCCGGATCAGTACCTCGTCACCCGGCTCTAGCCGCTGCGGACGGAGGCCCCGCCGCAGATTCTCCTGATTTGTCCGTGTCTGTCGCTCAGCCTCCACCCGTTGATCGTCTATCACGCCGGGCTCCTTTTCTTGTACCTCCGGCAGGAGGCCTCGGGGGCATCGTCGGAATAGGACCTCAGCTGGGGCAACCCCAGTCGAGGCGTGTGGGGTGGTGCGGTATACCCTCAGGAATTGATACAATGCCCGCTGGAGGGGCTGGCCCTGCCCTTGGGCTATCCGGAACGTTTTATTCAGTGTTCTCATCAGCCGTTCCGCGTCCCCGTTTGCACGGGGCCACAGCGGGGAGACCTTCCTGTGTATCACTCCGCAGCTCTCCAGGAACTCCGAGAACCGTGCACTCTGGAACGGGGACCCATTGTCAGAGCACAGAGTCACCGGAAAACCATGGGTGGCAAAGATCTTCTCCACTGCTCCCACCACGTGCTCAAACGCCACTGACTCAATGAACTCTACTTCGGGGTACCGGGAGTACTCGTCCACTATGGCCAGGAAGTGGGTGCCCACTGCCGTGGACCCAATGTCCGCATGTACGATCTCCCACGGCTGGGTCCCTCGTGGCATCATCTCGATCTCAGGTTCACGCTGCACCGGGGAGGCCGCCTGGCACCACACGCAGGCCGCCACGAAGTCGTCCACCTTCCGCTCTAGCTCGGGGAACAACACCTTCAGCCTCAGCCTCGCCTTTGTCTTGGCGGCTCCCTGGTGCCCCTGGTGTGCCAGATTGATGACCTCATTGATTTTGGAACCAGGCACCACCAGGCGATCGCCCCGCAGCAGAAGGCCGGACTCCGAGAAGGACAACTCATCCTTCACTTTCCAGAGCTGTTCTAGGGTCACTTTGGCCTCTTGAGTGCGCCCCGCCACCATCTCCAGCACAGACTTCCAGGATCCCGACCGCATCGAGCTCCTCAATATTCGGAAGCACTCGTCGTCGGCCGCAGCTGCCTCCAGTTCTGGTAGCGGCATCGCGTTGGGGGTGGCACCCTCTACCACCATTCTGATGTGATCATCGGCTTCTTCGGCGCAGGTGTCCTGCACTGGACCTCCACGCCCTCCCGGGTGTCGGGACAGGTAGTCAGCCGCGTTGTTGGCACCCGGCCGGAATATCAGGGTGACTCCATATTCCAAAAGAGCAAGCATCCACCTCTCGATTCTGGCCGGAGGCTTTGATGATGATCCAGCCATGATCGGGAGCAGCGGCTTATGGTCAGTCACCGCCGTTACAGGTCTTCCCAGCACATACAGACGAAAATGCCTACAGCCCCAAAGGACAGCCAGGGCTTTGCGTTCTATTTGGGAATACCTCTGTTCTGTTTCTGAGAGGGCTTTGCTGGCGTAGGCCACTGGTCTGATCCTTCCATCTCGGCCCACCTGAGTAAGCACTGCTCCCAGACCGAATGGGCTTGCGTCCACAACAATTTCCGACTCGAGAGCCGGGTCGAAGAAAGCCATGGTGTCCTCTGCCGTCAGGGCACCCTTAATGTCCTCAAACGCCGACTGCTCCAACGGACCCCACTGCCAAGCTGTTTCCTTCTTCGTCAGGGCCCTGAGCGGCTCCGACCTCGAGGCCAGGTTCTGGATGAAGCGCCCGCAGTATGTCACCATACCCAGGAAGCTTCGCACGTCCGATGCCGATTCAGGCGGTTGTGCCGTCTTGATGTCACAGACTTTCCTCGGGTCCGGCGACACACCGCCCTCCTTAAACACGAACCCAAAGAACTCAATGGTTGGGCGCAGGAACTCGGACTTGTCCTTGTGGAGGGTGAGTCCCAGCGACTGCAGCCTCTCGAGGGTCTTGGCAAGGCGTTTCAGATGGTCCAGCTCAGTCTTAGCGAAGACCAGAATATCGTCACTAATGTTGAGGACACCCTCCAGATCTGCGAGGGCGCCTCGAATTATGTTCTGAAACACTTCGGCTGCTGACGATACTCCGAAGCTCAGCCGCTTGTACCGATAGAGTCCCCTGTGAGTGGTGAAGGTCGTGATGTAGCGGGACTCTGGGTGGAGGACAACTTGATGGTATCCTGCTCGTAGGTCCAATTTGGAGAAGAACCTTGCCCCTTGAACTTCTGCAATTATGTCATCAATGGTCGGGGTCAGGTGCCGCTCCCTCCTGATGGCCTTGTTGGGCAGCCTCATGTCCACACAGATCCGGACAGAGTCTGGCTATTTCGGTTTCCTCGCGACCACGATGGGGGACACCCAGGGTGTTGGGCCCTCCACCTTCTCAATTATGTCCAGGTTCACCAGGTTGTCTAGTTCCTTGTCAACCTGGTCCCTCAGGTGGAAAGGGACCCTTCTGTGCTTCAAAGCCACCGGCTGCACCGACTCATCAATGTGAAGCCTCACCGGGTCGCCATTCATTCTTCCAATGCCCTTAAAGATGGCAGCGTACTTATCCAACAGGTCGTTTATGTCTTCTAAGTAAACGGAGTACGCGAAACTCACGATGCCAAGAGCCTCCGCCGCCGCACAACTCAAGAGGGTGTTGCTGCTCACTGGAGTCACGTAGAAACGGGCCTTGATCATGGACCCGTCATGCTCTACCTTTGCAACGAATGCGCCGTCCAGTGGCAAGGGCTCCCGCCCACCAAACGCAAAGATGCGGGCCCTCGGCATCTCCAGACTCGGTGGTGGTTTGAGCGCGGCATAGTGTCCCCTCGCCATTACGTTGACTGATGCCCCAGTGTCGACCAGCACCGGGACAGGCGAGCAGTTCACCTCCACCACGCATCTCGGCTGTCTCCTGCTCTTCCCCTTGAGGACTTCCATGCTGGAGACAAAGAAGATGTTCTCCTCGTCCTCCTCCTCAGCGTCCTCCGCCGGAGCATCTTCTTCCGTGTGGTCTACTTGAGCCACATTAGGCGGCCGATTCTGGCGAGGAGCCCAAAGCCGGGGTTGTCCTCTCGGAGTCAGTACAGGTAGGGCCGCCCTACATACCCTCGAGAAATGGTCAGGTACCCCACATCGGCCACAGATCTTCCCTATTGCCATGCATTCAGATGAGTGGGGGAGGTCATAGCCGCTCTGTCTCTGTCTGTTCCACCGGGCCTTCGCACCCCTCTACCGCCCCGCCAGACGGCGGACACCTCATCAGGCCGCGCGGTGCGGGATCCGGCTTCCATTTTGTTGGCTCGGGCCTCGGCTACCTCATGACATCGCCCCAGCTCAAGAATGCGGGGTAGAGTGAGGCCGGGCTCTCTCAGGACCTGTCGCCTCAACTTGCCAGATGAACAAGCCTGGATTAGCATGGTCCGCATCATGTCCTCAGCATCTCCCCATGCACACCCTTGGGAGAGGCGGCGCAGGCGACCATAGAAGGTGTCAAGAGTCTCATCGTCCTTCTGCCTGGCCGACAGCATAACGAATCTCTCGTAGTCCACGTTGGCAAGGGGAAGGAAGTGTGCGAGGAGAGCGGCTTTGGCCTGGTCGTAGGAGTTATCCACTGGAGTCAATGATTCAAATATCTCCTGGACAGAGGCTCCCGCTGAGTATAACATAGTGGCTATCTTACTGTCATTGTCCGTCACTTGGGCGGCCCTGAAGTACATGTCCAGGCGTCCAATCCATCTTCTCCACCGGGGGCCCAGGCTGGACGGGGGACCCGTGGTGTCAAATTCTGGAATGGGCTGCAGGGCTGCTTGCGCTCTGGCTTGGGCCATGGCCGGAGGAGTTGGCTGAGCGCCCTGCAAAACCCCAGGTCCTGGCTGATTCCGGGGAGCGGTGGCACCTCCCGCGGGACTCGGCAGTCCAGATGTTGCAGGTAGTGGTGGCTGCTGGGGAGTTTGCTGAAACAGATCTGCCAAGCCTTCGTCCTGTGAATCCTCCGAGGTCGTGGCAGACGCACCCTCCAGGGCGCTGATGTCACTCATAGGACCGAGCGCACAGGCACCCTCCTTCCAGTTCTGAGGGCTGCAACTCAGTCCCCTCCCCACACCAAATACTTGTCAGCAGACCGTGCCACGTGGGCCCACCAGACCCCTTACTGCCACCACCCTCGTGATGATGAAGGGGTTGAAGAAGATGCAACAGACGAAGGCCGCCGCAGACCTCCGTGATGTGGGTGTCCCAACCCAAAAATTTTGCTCGAAATATTGGAGTGGGCTGAGAAGGCCCAGCCACCTCAGCCCTTCTCCCAGCTATCACACGACGTAGGGGACCCAAAACAGGTCAAAACGTCAAAACCCAGGCATGGGCCTGCAGGTTAGGCTGCCCGTATTCAGCATGTCCAAAAATTTGGCTCGGATCACCTTCCGACTCCAAACCGGAGCTCCTGGAAGTTCCGCAACCACGTGTGCAAAATGGCCGCCAGCCGCGTGTATGGTCCGCGGCCACAGCGTGAGACGAAACATCCGCGGATGTTCCGACGCAGGAAGAAAAATTCCGGGATGGCTCTCACCGCCGGGCCCGGGCATCCAATACCACCCGTCGCCACTGTTGGGGGTCGGTCGGCACCCCCATGCGTGCCCGTGAGCCCCTCAACCCACAGACCTCACTCGGCACACGTCTGTGTAGTTCGGGCTCCCCGGTCGCTCTGTGGCGGCCGGGAACGCCCCGTTTATTTAAGCCGCACGCGGCGACGTGCAACGTCACGCCGCCGCGTGCGCAGACCCTCACGGGGCAACGCCACAGTCCCCCGCTCTCTTTGGTCGCAGTAACGGTAGTCTGGGATTGCAGGGGGGTGCCCAACTTAGCATTACGGTAAGCGGCTGAACAGGAAAAAGAACAAAAAAATGTTTTCAAAAAAGGACCCTGTGACGTCTACACCGCCCTGGGAGGAACTGACACCACAGGGGTACAAGGGAGTCGGCGGCTCACACAGAAGTGCACAGCGGTAAATGCAAGTGGAGTGGGGTTTGGATTATTGGGGGGGGCGTGATCTATCTGATCACCGCGCCGCACTGTAATTGGCATCGACGTTTTCATCGGCGCGGTTATGGGCGGTGCAGTGATGATATAGATTCGGCTAGAACACCAGGGAGCAATGAGGCTGTGCCAGAAACAGCAAGGAGGAGAGTTGGTGAGACAACCAGAGAGTGGAGAGAGCGAGGAGCAAATCCTGAAGCAGTGGCGAACTCCAGCAGACCAGGAAAGCGGGGACTCCATGGATGGCACGTTAACGGGAGGAATGTGATCTTCTGGGACTTGAAGACCAAGTCCCTAGTCATACTGAGAGGTGACACAGAAGTGGAAAACAGTGATTTTAAGGTTGGAAGGAAAAATATTCCCATTATAATTAGCTCTTTGATTGGCCGGTCTTCCTTCCACGGACTTTGAAAAACTTCAGTTAGCCCGAAGACCGATCTTTGAGCGCAGTTAAGTGGACTGCTTATGGAGTGCTCTTGTTTCACTCATTGGAACATTCAAAAACAGAATTATTTTCAAAACTGTGCCTTCTTCATAAATCTCTCTTGGCAATGCCATTTGGTAACTGGCCCACAAAGAGTGGTTCGTCTAGCGGCCTACAATCCTCTGATCCCTCTGTCCTAAAAAGCCCTGAAAGCCAAACACTGCCGATCACTGTTTTGCACTCTGAGGCCCTGCCCAGTGGAACACTCCACCAATTCACCCGTGTACATTGGCAAATCAGTTCCATGTTTTTACCACATGGCAATTGCGCGTTCCCGTTTACAGTGAATAGAACGACCACAGTCCGGTTGTGGTTTGCTCGGACAAGTTTTTATTTTCTTTTTTAAATATATGTGTGTATGGGTAGCATGGGTGATGGGAAGGGATGCAGCCAGGGATAGAGGAGGAAATGGAGGGGAACGCTCCCAATATGAAAGAAACTAAATAAAGTCAACTTACAAGAGTCAACTGACAAGAGTCGAACTACCCACACTGCTAATGTCAGCACGGCAAGGACATGTCACAGCCAAATCATCACATTTTTAGATCTTCAATGTCAACTTTCGAATCAGTATCATTCAATTCTGTGCCAATCACCCGAGGCAGTGTTGACAAGTTCCAAGAGGTGCTATAGATGACAGTCTGCGCTTTATTAACTATCTTATTCACTTTAGTACCAACAGCACAGACAAGGACAGAGCAGGGCCCACTCAAGAACGAAGGGACTCCTGGCTGGGCCTTGTTAAGATCCCAACATTGTAAGCCTTCTCTCCTCTAAATTCAATTATGAACAGAGCTCACATTTTGCATTTCATCCATCATATGGCTAGAAATGTTGCGGGTTTTGCAAACTATCAAGAACACATTTTCTACCCGCTCCTCGAACCTTCTTGGACTTGTCACAGAGCTGCCAGGGACCAAAATCATAGTTTTGAGTTTGAAACGTTTATGGAAATAATTACAAAAGGGGCCTTAACTTAAATTAAAACTAGATCTTCCCAAACCCAAGCTGTCAGTATCAGGGGCCAAGTCAAAAAATGCAAGTGGATGTGACGCCGCCATAAATTTGCATATCAAGGTAAAATATGCAATTTTCATTAAATTGGCTTTGCATAACCACCCAAATTGAACAGGACGAATGACATTTGTCTTTCATAAAAATGAACACACACACAATACCAAGAGAGGATATTTTCTTCTACTAGTTTTTTTGAAAACTTTAAAAGGTGTGCTTGTTTTAAACTCCAAGAACCAATACAAATGTTTTCCTTGGGACTTGCACTACCAGAATGGGGCATTTCACCTTTAGTTGTTTGTTATTTTTCAACAGGTTATGTAGTGCAGTGGTGAAGTGTCCGGCCTACTAATCTGCCGACTGCGTTTTGATCCGCGAGATCGGCTTTAATTCAAAGAGGACATTCAATAATTCTCATTTTAGCTGGGGATCTGAGTCCACCCTCTGTATAAAGTCGGGGAACTCCGTCCCCCCGCGTGTACCCTCGACTTGAGCCCTGGTCAGTATGTTTCATCTCCTGGAATTAACTGGATCTCTCAGGCTCTCAAATATCCTTTCTTACCAGTTTCTAGAGTCTCTGTAACCCATCTCAGTTCCCTGGGCGTTGCTGGATCCAGAACCTCCCAAACCCTCCTTCCGGGTAATGGTTTGGCTGCTGGCATTTTGTGGTCCCAAACAACAAGACTAACTGAAGAGCAGAGCCTGTACAGCAGACTAGTCAGTGGGATTAGCCAGCCAGGAGAGGTGCAGAGGTATATTATGAAGGCTTGATATGATATTGATATTTTTTTTACATCACGTCCATACACAAGTGTTTCAGGGCGCGACGAGGCAAGAGAGGGGTACAAGGGACGACAAAAACAACAACCTTACTAGGCCCAGCGACATTGAGAATGCGCAAGTGCAGGGAAGAAGGAAGGGGGGAAAGTGCAGGGGGTAGGGGAGGAGTGGGAAGTGCTGAACATGTGATCAAGACAACAACAGGTGGTGCGGCCAGCAGGAGGCAAGTGCAAGAATTAAGCGCAGACAACGGGTGTCTAATAAGTGCGGGTAAGGGGACTGTAGGGTTGCCGATACAGACCCAAGTGCAAAGGGTTGCCAGGAAGCAGTGCAGGTAATCTTGGCCTGAATTCAGAGGGTGGCCAGGTGCCCTAGCCTTCCATAACAAGGCTCCTTTCTGCACGTCCCTCTCTGATCTTATTGTATCCTCCCTGCCTGACTCTTGCCCTCCTCCCACCTTTTGGTCCTGCTTAGGGACTGAGAGCTATTATTTGTATTATTATTTTATTCTTTACGGGGCACTCGTGGGTTAAAATCCGATGTATCAGATTCAACACATCTGTGGTCGACGGACCAGCAGTACCGCCCACCCGCTATGAGGTATCTACAAGTTTGGAATGAGTGGAAGGCACAGTGTGTCTTTACCCGCATAGATGGTAGTTGGGGTCAGTAATGTGGAAGGCGCAACGTGCCGCATTGTGCCGCACTGGTACGACTGTAACTGGAAGGACCAGACATTGCACAGAGAAGTAAAGATAATGCTGACACGGTTCAATGATGAAAGATGCAAAAAAGAATATCTAGCGAAAGCCTGAAGACTCCGCCCTGTTATTTGCAGACATCGGATAGATAGATTCAGCACCATAGAATGTTTTTGTGCTTTTACATTTTTTCTTGTTTTTTATGTGCTTGCAAACCACAATTTTAGTTTTTTCTCTTTGTATGACTTTCTGATTGCTTCTCCTCCTTTTTTACCGAATTAAGGGCAAAGCTTCGTGCACAGTGTACAAGACAACGGTAGTGCCAATCGGGGTCAAAGAAATGCCATTTGCATGAAAGCAGTGTATGTTTTGGAAATTCATGCCCTCATAGTGGGTGGACAACAAGCCATCAGGGCACATAAATGCAGACATGCTTCTGTTCATAAGACACCGTTCGAGCAGTGGCTGGGGGAAAATTACACCGGCATGGTCCCCTACTCCTCTTGGGGGAATGGGTGCAAAAACGACCTTAGCAGTGGGAAAAATCCACATCACTGCAGTCATCAACTTCTTCAGGTGAGGGGGCAAACGTCCAAACGACATCTAACCCAAATGTAGACCCCCATAATGCACCACGACAACTTCACCAGTAATGATGGAGTACACATATCTGCAAAGGCGAACCATCCCAGCAAAACTGCATGCATGGAGACTGGCCCACAAACCGTCCACTCCGTCCAACCGGAAATTAGCAGCAAAGCCTCTTTGCACGACATACCTGTACAGATCTTGAACACATGTATCGCCCATGATCAGTACGTTGCGTCTCTCCATGTCCACCAACCTCATTACACAGAGAGTATTTGGAGAAAGTAGTACCGCCCCTTCCTGTGAATCACACCTTCGACACATGATTCCATAGTGCCCACAGTTCCATTGGCATGGCCACCATGCTGCGAATGGCAGGATTTGTCACGTGCTTTCCCAGCTACAGCAAGGCCTGCACCCCAGTAAAGCAGGGGCAGTCCTTTTCCCCTCTCCACTGTTCTTCTTTCCGCACTCCCTCATTGAGAATTGTGAAATATTCACGCATACATGCACCAATCACAGCCAAGAAGTCTGCATTTAACACTATCATGTCTTCACAGCACTCCATATTTACCGTTCAACACTCTGAGTACACGTCATGTGTGCTTCCAAAGCACCTTCCATACAAAGGTGTGGGAAAAAACCATGATGTCAGCATCCAAAATCATCCAGAGCGGCACCCATCACGCCTTTGACCCTGCACAGAAGAGTCTACTGCTTGCTGACACCCATCATACCATAATGGAGCCATGCATGAGAACATGTGCCCATAAAACACAATCCACAAGCGTAACATAGCCAGCAGCGCTTCTACCCAACCACAGTACCATAACACAGCGATGCATGGAAACATGTCACAGTTAGCAGATTCCAAAAAACATGCCACTGCCTCCGCCACCCCTACCCACTTCCATGCACAAAGTATTATGTAACTGGCAACCAAACCGCACAATCCTCACAACATTGGGCCTACTCCCAGGAAGCTGCACAAACCAGAATGTTCAAGCACATTGCACATTCCCTTCAACCCTACCCTCTTGTACACTGACAGTGTTCCAACACTGCATCCAGTGGGCACACTGCAAAACGTTTCATTGCACAATCTCCAGCCATACACTGAAAACCATAGGATGTTTCAACAATGACCAACAAAGTATGCATGTCAGCACACTTCGGGTGCTCTATGAAGAGTAATATGTGTTCCACAACCATTCTCTAAAGGTGACCACCCTCGGAGAGATGCAGGCAGAACTGCATTGCTGCGGTGGGTGTGGTGAAGGCCTTGGCTTTCAGGTGCATGGCCTACGGCCTACGGCCTTTGGCCATGCACCCAATAGTCTAGGCCTTGGCCACACCCACTGCAACGTAATGCAGCCATGCCATCAAGTACCACAATCCAAACACATACCACAGCCACCAGCACTCCTACCCAAGCTCGGCACCGTCATACGGCTATGCATAGAAAGATTCACCTTTTACCATTGTTAGGCAGAATCATTTGCAGTACCCTTTGGGAACACCACACACAATTAAGACAACAAGTGTAAGTAGAATTTCACCTTTGGTACAAGCCTGTACTACACAGTAAAGTGGTAACGATGGCTGAGCAGCCAGACTTATCTCAAGAGTAAAGTGAGCAGTACAAGAAGTTACACAAAGGACAGCAATTATTATGATTCAAATAAAGACTGGTTCAAGGTTCCTGAGTAAAAGAATATACATTTATTTACACCATCAGTTATAAAACAGTTCACTATTATAAAGCAGCAGAAAATCACAATCTTAATATACTACAATAACCCCCAATCAATTCTGGACAAGTTAAGCTCAAAATGAAGTGTGAGCAAAATGGCACTCCAGCAATTTAAATGGGAGAAAAGACAAGGTTATTCAAAATCAACAACACCATCTAGTTATAGGCAGGGTGATCTAGAAAAGGCTGCTACAACTAGGATTCAAGCCAATAGGCCTGGGCCAATGTTAATAGTTCAGAGTTTTTGCAGAGCTTCACACAGTCAAAGTAGTTTGCGGTTAAGTCTTTGCCAAGAGTTCAAAACAAAGTTGGTCGGAGGGAATTTTATTTTAATGAGAAGAGAAGGACAAGCCTTCATAGAGGCGAAAGATTTCAAGCACTTTCACTGCGGTCGGATGGAAAGAACGACCGGATTTGCACAGTACCTTTAAAGAAGAAGAATGCTGTAGCTGAGGCAGTTGTTCCTGGCAGTTCCTGCAGGCTCGCGGTTCCTGAAGCTTCAGTCATGGTGACAAGAAGGAGGACACCTGGAGGGTCCTGCACTGCCCAGGGAAGAAGCCAGCAGCGGAACAAAACGTCAAATAAAAGGTGCGCTCCTTAAAACCCAAACTGGTTCTCTTCCCACTGGCTATCCGATCTACTGCGGCGATTCACAGAAAATTTGACCAGGATGAGGACCGGTGTCTCGTGTTTGGCGAGCTGGTTGTTCCCACCAAGCTCAAGGGGAGAACATTCCTTGCAGATCTCCTCTGTCGTCGAAGTTTCAGGCAATTCGGACCTGCAGCAGGGCTTCACCGGGTGTCCAGTAGTTGAAGCAGTCGTCTTCCTTCAGCGCCTCATTGGTTCTCTCGTTCCAGTTGTGATTCTGCCTTCCAGTCCCAGAGACTGGCTTTTCATGCACCAAATCCCCCATTCAGACAGCCTGGCTGTCAATCACACAGCAGGGTGGCTGTCCTGGCAGAACAGCCACCTAGCCAATCAAACAAGAGTGCGACTTGGGTCTCCAAGGAGACCCTGTGCAGGGGGCCTCAAAGCCCTCCCTCACATCCTGCCCACTCAGACACTCAGGCGCCTAAGGAGGGCTTCTGTGCAGAAGCAGGACAAAGGACAGCGAACAAAGAAACCAAACCTGGTTTGGCGCGCAGAGTAAAACACTATAAAGACCTTTACTAAAAGATAGGGCAAAAGAACTCGACCGGAACCAAGTTAAAATAAACGTGGATTACCGGGTTTCATTCGAGGCTACCACTATAGTAGTCCTCGGTAGAATAAAAATGGTAGATACCACTGCCACCAGCCAAATCTTAGAGAAAGGGGAACACATAATGTTCCATGTGAATCAGACAAAAGGGGATAACTATTAACCCCTCCAGTACTCTATCGGAAGATAGGGTGTACTGGGTCTGAACATTTAAAAAGACTAGTAAAGTCAATGGTAACTTTACATGTTCTGGGAGACAGTAGTCAGTCCCAGAAAATGGAGTTTAAAGTGGCAAGTCTGAAAAAGACAACCCTGTGTCACTGCACTAAAAGTGCTTGGTGACACACAGTAAAAAGATGATGCCCATGGAGTGGGTGAGACGCCATAGTTTAAGAGCATAAAAATGTAAAACACATTGAAAATTCAATTGTGTTCAAAGCCCAGAAATAGAGCAAAAGAGCTGGAGGGCTCTAAGGTAGTGGGAATTTAGCACTTGTGTGAGAAATCTCCCTAACAACCAGAATCTACAAACTTAACACAGTCTCCGGCTCTCCTACCAACTTTCATTCACATATGATGGTGTTACTGCCAACCCAACCAACCAACAGTATTTGCATGTCAGCTGACTTCCGGTGCTCTATCAAGGGTACAATATGCTCCACAACCATTTTGTAAAGGTGAGGCGTCTGTGACAGATGCAGTGTAAACTGCATTGCTGCGGGGGTTGGGGGGTGGGGTGGGCAAGGCCTAGACTATGGCCATGCACCCAATAGTCTAGGCCTTTCCCACACCCACCGCAACATAATGCAGGCATGCATACCATCATGTACTCATGTACCACACTGCACACTCGTACCACAGCCACTACCACTACCACCAAACCTCCACACCATAATACAGCTATTCATGGAAACATAACACAGCCTCCGGCACCCATACCCACTTTCATTCACATAGTACGTCTCGCAGCTCTCTATTCAGCACAGAAAAGCAATACATCATACTAAAGTACAGAAGTTACCATCTCCGTGCAATGGACACTATGCAATCCGATATGCAGTTTAGTCCGTCTCCACTGTTCACTCCACTAGCTGCAGCCATGGATTAAAAACTGTAGGATGTGCTAAGTAGCACTGCACCCATGCATTCAACCATCTATGCAATGCTGACGTACCATACACAGAAAGGAACAATGTGAAACCTACTTCCAACTACGGCACATAGTTGTCGATGCAAGGCCTCCATCCTTGCAACACATCGCAGTACACAGTATCTTATAATGTGCATTTCATGTGCAATGCACTCCCATTCTGCAATCGAGCTCCCACCAGTCACCACGGAAAAGGATCTTCGCACCAGCTATCATGCCGTAACAATGCCTGCCTGTATGCAGCACACATGGGGGGCGGCTGTGCAGAGACCCGTGATTTGGCACAGTACACAAGGACACTGCAGGCACATGAACATGTTCGTCCACCTAGTGACATCATTCAGATGATTCACTTCTCACTCCCCCACCCTTTCCATCCCTTCTTCCCACCACCACATGGCATAATATATGTTTTGCAATGCACTCCCCGTCTGCTATTCAGGTACCAACATGCAGCTAGGTAAGAGGTTGCAGCAAGACCTATTGTGCCATAACGAAGGCTGCTTGCATTCACCACACATGGTTGCGGCCTGTGCAGGGGCTGGTGAATTGGTGCAGTATGCATGTATACTGTAGGCACACCACCGTCTTCGTCCACCTAATAATCACATATCTCTGATGAACCACTTCTCTCTCCCCACCCTTTCCATCCTCTCTTCCCACCACCACATGCCGTACATTATGTTTGTCAGTCACTTTCGGTGGCGCACTGTCCCCCAATACACCATGGCAGCGTTTCCCAAAAACTTTACGCACAGCACGCTACCCTCCAGCCAACCACGTGCCGCATCCAAAGTTCGTCGACAGCACGGCGTACTGCAAGCCAATGAGCCTGCTCTCCGCGAAGCGAACAGGGAAATGGGTCCGCGCAGTGGAGCCAGATATCACTAATTTTTTGAGACGTACATTTCAGTTCTTTGCAACAAACGCTTTCTGACCAAGGCCCCGCTCCTGCCGCAAATTTGGTACAAATCCGTCCAGCCATTCGGCCTGTAGCTGTGCGCGAAGTTTTTCCCCATTCAATCTATGGAAAAAAAATAATTTGGGACCCCCCAATAACTTTGCGGCCTCTCCACGAAACCTCAACAAACTTGCCAAAAAAAATAAGAGCGGGTCATATACTTTTTTTTGCAAAGTTTGGTGAGGATTCCTCCAGGGGGAGCGAAGTTATAAGCTGCCGAAAAAGTGATCTTCCTATGAGTTTAGCAACTTAACCATAACTACACTCCCGCTACCTCGGGCCGTGTAATATATATATATTACATAGCAGTATACTGTTGTCGGATTTAGAGGCGTCCAGTCAGGGGATGAATTCCGAAGACTCAGAAATGGCGCTGAGTTGCAAAAGAGTGCTGGGACACTCCATGGACAAATCGGTATGCAGGGCAGTAAATGCAGGGCTGCAGTCCATGAGAGAAAATTTAGCGCAGGTGGAAGCGTGGCTGGCCGCACTGACAGAAAGTACCATCAAAAAGACATGCAAGGGGACATATGGCAAGGAATGCGCCAGAAAAGCCCCAGACAAAACAGCCAAGCAGCGAAAGAGAAAAACGGCAAGCACGCTGAAAGGCTCAAAGCAAGAAGATTTTAAGAGATTACTCAAAGCATTTCTAGGAGAAGAACATGATTATCACAAGAAAAAGGAGCAAGTCAGCTCCACATCCACCTCGGAGAGAGATGAGGCGGAAGGCTCCTCTGCAGAGTGTACCAACACTCCCTCTCCTGAAGGAAGTTAAGATGAGATCCAGGGCACAGATGCGTCAGGCAGAGACTAAGACCCCGAGGCACTTATTCACCTTACATCAGCAGATTAGGAGCTAGTGGGAAAAACCGCCAAGCACCTCAGTAGGCGACTAAGAATGTTGTTTGGAAAATAAGCGAGAAGCAAAGTTAAGGCACGGTGCACAAGGCCACCTTTAGCAAGACTAATGGCGGCAACACCCATATTGGACCCAACTTTTTTAACTTTCCTGACAAAATATGAGAAAGATCTCAAACAGGTATTGTCGGGGGTGTGAGCAAAAGCTGTTGGACCTTTTGGGGTCTCTGCAACTACCATGGACATGGCCCAGGAGGCCAAATAGCTCAGCACCCCTATAGGCCCGGAGGTGCTCGTGGGATGGCTCAGAGAGCCATATGCAAGCTGGGAAATGCAAACTGCGTCATCTCGGCAGAGAGGCGTAAGAGCATCCTGATAAAAATGGACTCTAAACTCACTGACTTGGCTACTTCAGAGCCTGGGGAGAAAGCAGAGGGGCTGCTATTTGGCGATGCATTCGTCAAGGAAATGAGCAGGTTTGTCAGTACATACACCGCGCTGGATAAAGCACCACTATCCATAAAAAAAGTCTTCTGCAATAAGATTTTCGACAGGGCTGGGAGAGGCCAAGGTCGCTCATCCAGCCAGTTTCCCCATCGAAGGTGCCGCAGAGGTTGTGGAGGTCACAGAAAAACAGAGTGGAATGCGTACCCCTTCTTCCCTTCCTGCGAGAGGGGCGGGAGAGGGAGAGGATGGAGAGGACAGAAACAGCTGCAAGCCCCTGCAGGTGAACATGAGTCTGGGGCCATTTGGCGGCAAGCTAGCAGATAGCATAGGAAAGTTGCACAAATTAATGACAGATGCATGGGTGCTTCAAGCAGTCCAGGTTAGAATTTCTAGTGCAACCTTACCAAGTGCGCCCTCCTCCCCTGATCAGGCTTGCAACGCAGTAGACGCAACTGATGGACGCATTGTATCAAGCGTGGAGCATCTCACTGTGGCTCGTAAATGACTTCTCTAACATTGCAGGTTGAATTGTGACAGTATTAATTTCTCCCTTTCCTCACATTCCCCCTGAAGTTCAATGTCTCTGGAGCTCAAGTCATCTCCAGGCAAGATTACTGTAATAGCCTCTTCCTCAACCTACCTCTTTCTTAGCTCTGTCCTCTTCAACTAGTTCAGATTAGGGTTGCAAGACTTATTCTTGGCCTCAAGCCCTGGGGCTGTATCTCTCCAGCCCTAAAATCTCTCCACTGGTAATGTTGTTGCAAAGATCAAATTCAAAGTCCTCTGCATCATCCACAAGGCTATCTGGTGCCTGGGACCACACTACATGCAACTCTCGCCTACTAAATACTCTCCTGCCAGGTCCCTCCAATCTTCTGGCTCCAACTCTCTGCTGATCAAACGCTTCTCCAAGCAGAGAGCTGGAGGCAGATCTCTCTCCTCAGCTGGCTCCCTCCTATGGAACAGTCGCCCCCCGCCCTCTCTCAACCTGAACCAGACCACCTCAAGTTCTGCAAACTACTCAAGACCATTCTCTTCTCCTCCTCCTTCCCTCTCGCCCTAACGTGCTGTCCATCCCCTCTGTCACTTAGATTGGTGGCCTGGTCCCTCAAGAGTCCAATAGGGTCCTGGCCTTCTGCCCAATTGCCCCAGCACACCCATGTACTGCCCACTGGACCCACATCCGCCTGCCGGATGGCTTTGCCTCTTCCCTGCAGTTACCTGTTCAGTGGTAGGCCTCCCTCTCCCCCTGGGTTGTCCCTGCCCATGCACTTACCTGTTAACTACCCAAATGGCCCCTCTGGCACTTCCTCCCCTAAGGGACCTTAACAGCACTTACCCTCGCCACAGCCCCCTTGATTTTTCCTTTCCTTTCACTACACTTGCACGCTCTGAATATCACAAGACTTAGTAGGACCACTGTTTCTTTATATTTATTAATTGTTATTTCCATTTTTTATTTTTCTCCCTTGTTCCATTCCCTTGTGCCTTGTGGCGCTTTGAAACACTGTCTTGTTGTATAAGTGCCTTATAAATGACTGATAAATAAATAAATACATAAAATAAAGTATCAGAAAACCTACTTGTGAAGGAAATTGACTCTGCTCAAAGGGAAGCATTTATTTCCCCCTCACTAGGACTTTGGGCCTGCTTAGATAAAGCTTCAGTCTCTCTGTTGGAGAGGGTGTCCACATCAGGCTTGCATGCAGAGGGCACAGCACAGTTTCTTGGTGTCGTATTCGGCCCCACTAGAGGGTTGAGGAGGGTTAGGGTTCCTGCACTGATCTGCTGTGTATGTCCTCTGCACCGGGTCAGAGACATATGGAAGGAAAGATCCATCAGCAGGAGTTACACTAGGAGTTATTGCTGTCATAGAATCAACAGAGGAGATCTCAACGCTACTCCCAACAATCGTGGCTGGAAAAGTCATCACATCCCTACCATGTCATGCCGCCTCAACTAGGGAGACGACATGCTTAGAGCAGAAACATTCTTCTGACTGGCCATTTATAAGGGTGCGTATCATAACACATTTAACCAGACTCACAATGTAAAGCAATGTCAGCAAATGGCTGGAGACTGTCAAACAGTGAGAGATCCCGGTCTCTCAGAGAAACCGTGGACAAATACTGGCAAAACACCTCAGTTAGAAGTAAGAATGTGGTTAGAGGAGACATCTGAGATAAATGGCTGAGTGAGAGTGCACCTCCACATCTCTCTTCCACGTTCGAATCATTGCCAAATTTGGCAGGCCAGTTCTGTGGACCTGTACAGCCTCCTCCAAGTGTAGCCAGAACCGTCAGTCGCAAAGAACTTCTACACCATGGGATCCTGCTTAGGAAAAGCTCAAGTGGCAGAGATCGCAAACAGTAAAACAAGAGAACTAAGTCAGTATAAGAGGAAGGTACTCATCATGAGTGTGGAGAAGCCACCGAGAATTGAACCAAAAGAAATCTTTAAGAAATAAAGACCTGGCTTGATTGCACCAGAAAGTAGGGCTCAGCTCATAAGATCGCATGACTTGAAAGTCCTTTACAGGTTAGTTTAGTTTTAGTTCCGTATTTATAACACGCTTTAATACCCAGATGATTCTAAGCGAGGACCCGGGGATCGAACCCTTGTTGCTTCGTCTCGTCTTGTTTCCAAGGCAAACACGTTGCCGCTGAGCTATCCTCCCAGGACTGAATGGTTGCAGATTCATCAATGGTGTTCCTCTAGCAAAGCATTGTGGTGGGATGCGGTAAAAGCAGTCTTCCCCCTTTTCTGAGCATCTGTACTGAGCATCTGTAATAACCTGGCAAATGTGTCATCTAACTTGAATTTTGTGGTTGACTACGCATAGTATACATAGCCAATTTAATGGAAGTTAGGGTTTTTACCTGTGATATCACCTATCAAGCCAATGCATTTGTAATGCCAGAAGTCAATTCATTTCTCAACTGCAGATATACCCAAGTTGTCGTGTATTTCAGTACTGGCATAGCACTGGCCTCTATCGTTGAAAAGAGTCTAAATAACTAATGAAGAGACATGGGCCTCATTAAAAGTTGGGCCGTGTGGAATTAACAAGCCAGTATTAATGTCTATCGGCACATTTACGGACCCGCCAACTACAAGTTTGCCGGTGAGGTGGCCGGAACGACCTCCAACTAAATGCACATATTTAGTTAAATGTTAAAACCACTGACATTTGCAAATAAATCATTATAAAGAAGCACCTTAACATTACAAATATAATTGAAATATTTAAATAACAAACAGTATGGAGGAAGAGGACACGAAGAAAGAGGAAAGCTGGATGGATTAAAAAAAGAGAATAAGAGTGAAATAAAGGGCATGGAAAGGGCAGCCTGGGCAAAAGAGGGACAACAGGGGCTAAAGGCTGGAGGTCATGCCGTCACCTTACCAGCAAAATCGCTGGTATTACAGGCACCGGTAATACCAGCGCCTGTGATTCTGGCAAACTCCCCCAGGGAGTCCAATGGGACTCAATGGGGGTCATTACGACCCTGGCGTTAAGGGTTTAATGGTGCTGTAAAAAGGTGTCGGCGCCGTTAAACCCTTAACACCTGATTACGAGGTCCCTTTGTGGCTCCCGACCTTAACGGCTGGTCTGGTCACAAACCCAATGATGAAAATGGCTGCTTTTCCAACCATTATCCACCAACCTTCTAAGCAGTGCCACTCTCTGCACAGCGGGTGGTTATGATAACCAGCCTCCCCTTACATACTGCACTGGCAATACTTCTCAACTCTCACTGGCATGCCAGCTACGCATGTCAAACTCTTCATGTCTGTAAAACTATCACGCTATTTGCATTACCCCATTCCTGGTCAAGATATTGCAGAAGCTAGCCATTGCCTAGCTTATCACCAGACTGAATCTGTTGTTTGTCTCCACAACCACCAGTCTGGCTTCAGAGCTGCCAGAGGAATGGAAATTGCTCTCCTGAACACCCATGAAAACTTGATCTCTAATCTCGATTCCAGCTCTCCTTCTGTTCTCATCCTTCTTGACCTTTCCTCTGCCTTTGTTATGGTCAACCATTCCACCCAGATAGATTGTCTCTGTAATACCCCTGGCATCACAGACCTGGCTCTGGACTGGAGGACCTCCTTCCTCTCGGACCATCCTTCCTGGGTTCAACTGGGCCCTTTTCTATCCACCATCTCACTCTCCACCTCCGGTGTCCCTCAGGGCTCTATCCTCTAGCCTAGGCTTTTAACATCTACCTGGCCCTCTTAGCCCACTTGAGCTCCTCCTTCTCTCCTAACTTCCAGTCAGTGGTCAAAGTGGGCAGGAGCGGTCGGGAGTGGTGCTCCTCTACTTCTTTTAATTACGTTTTACTGTTCCTATACTTTTATTTTAAAAAGAAAGTGTTCCGGAACGGTTTTGTTTTAAAATAAAAGTGTAGGAAGAAGTTGAAACTTGCACTTTCAGTGCACTGCACAGGACATTTCCTTGTAGAGCAGGCACATGTGTTTTGGGATTTTTATTGTGCATGGGAGGGGGCACGGCGATGGGGTCTGTGGGCAGCGGTGCAGGCCAGTAGGGAACATAGTTCCACTACTTTTTGTCGTACACTTGGACCACTTCTTCCAGTGTTATGCAGGTGACATGCAGCTCTCCTTCAAGCTTCCCCCCTCTGCCTCCTCCTCTTCCTCTCTCATTCCTGAGTGCCTGTCTGCTATTCAGGCATGGTGCTCTGCTAACGATCTGTGCCTTAATGTCAGTAAGACAGAGATCCTTCTCATTGGGACCCTTGCTCCCTCTTTCCCCACCCGCGCTTTGGCCGCCCTCCATGGGCCTCATCTCCTCACCATCCTGTGAGGCAAAAAACCTTAGTGTCATCTTCGACTCCACTCTCTCCTTCTCTCCTCACATCACAGACCTTGCCAAGAAGGCCCACTTTTAGCTACACCTCCTCAGATGCATTCTCCATTTCCTCACATTCCCCCAGAAACTAAATGTCTCCAGAGCTCTGGTCCTCTCTAGGCTGGACTACTGCAATCGGCCTAACTCTTCCCTTCGCCCCTTTCAACTAATCCAGTACAGGACTGCAAGACTTATTCTTGGCCTCAAGCCCAGGGACTGCATCTCTCCAGCCCTAAAATCTCTCCACTGCCTCCGTTGCTGCGAGGATCAAGTTCAAGATGCTGTGCATCATCCACAGGCCTTCTGGGGCCTGGGACCCTGTTACATCCAACTCTCTCTCCCTAAATACCTCCCTGCTATAGCCCTTTGATCCTCTAGCTCTAACGCTGTGCAGATCAGATGCTTTGCCAAGCAATACATGCACACACTTGAGGGGTTAGTTATTTAGTATTTATCTTCTGCTGTTAGAAATAAAGCTAATTCAAACCACTGGGATTCTTCATTGTCTTCTATTTTGTAATCTATATCTACTATTTTTGTGCTCTTTTTATAAAACATTCTGCGGCAACAGACACATATTTGGTCTGGTATTTCAGCAGATGTGTTTTGAAACTTAGCTATTTCTTTTTTGTATGTGTTTATTAGGATGTTGGCGTGTATCAGGTTTTCGGTAATGTTTTCTGAAGGTACAGAATTCTCTAAGTCACCTTCAGATCTAAAGTATTTATGTTGGATGTGCTCTATTTCTTGAAGGAGTTCTTTGGCTGCTCCATGTAGGAGAATGTTATTTAAATTTTGCAGTTCTAGAGCAGGACTTTTGGCATGGTAAAGTCGATGCACAAGATTCTGTATAGTGGAATGGTGTGTCACTAACATTTTCATGTGGTGGAAAGTGCTTTTATGTGCAGTTCCTACAGTGCAGGCTAAGGAATGTCCTTGCAGACCAGTGTGGCTGTGCACTGGGCAGGAGTCTATGGTTTGTAAAGTTTTCATTTTACTTTTGTCTTTTAATTTTACATAGTGATTGAGGAATTGCCATAAAGAACTAAAAGATTTTTGGCGTACATTACACATTGAGCTACATGTCCATTGGTACACTGGCCAGTTTGTTTGGGTGAAAGCAGCATTTGATTCAAAGTTTGTTGGGGATTTCTTTTCTATAGGGGTTTCTTTTTCCATAATGGTTTGATTGACCATTTCACACTCTCGACCACTATTGTCTATGGCAATTGTTTATTCTTGTTCTTGTTTCTAAGCTTCTTCATTGAAGTATGGTTCTGTGCTGCTTGTGTGCATTCATTCACCATCACAGAAGTTATAAAAGGTCTCTATATTGGCACTGCACATGTTTAGAAGTAATTGTTGTAACTTATTGATTAATTTAGTTAGTGGTTTCATTCTGTTTAAAATCAATGTAAACAATTTTCTCTTTAGGAAAGCACTGTCGATTACAGCTTGCAGGATGACTCTCCTGCTGTAGTTTTTAAGGGAAGATTGTGAATTTTCAGATGTTTTTCTAAGATTGTGAAGAACTCTACGGTGGAATTTTTTTTTGTAACATCATTTTTTTGGATTGCTTTACCGTGACTACGTTAACACTGTTATATATAAGATTGGGTGCGTTAGGAGGTGCACTTTTCTTTGTACATCATTTTTTACTTATTGTTTTTGCAAGAGGGGCCTTGGTTCTTCAGTTGTGGTTGGGTTACTGTTGTTGAATGAGGTTACTAACCCTTTTGTTTTAAGGTTTTCTATAAATTGCTTTAGAGGTGGATGACTCTGCGGTGTACTTTTAGTCTTATCTGCTCTAGTTTTTCTTTCTTTTCTGCAGAGTTGTTGTTTAGTAGGCATTTTGTTGTGTCTGTTGGGAAAAGAGAAAGGTTGAATTAGGAAGTTGTGCAATATATATGCATCCATGGTGCATGGGTGTGTGGGTTTGATTGTAGAGATGAATAGAGTATTCTTTGTTGTTGAGGTAGTATATTAGATGTGGTTGGAAAGGTTGTGGCAATATGAGTGTACAGAGGTGTGATGGTGTTGAGTTAGTGAGGTAGGCAGTGGTAGTGCGATGGAATATTTATGGTGATTGTGCTGTTTTGAGGAACAGAGTGGGTGTTGCAATGGTGGTGTGTAGATGGGAATAGTAGGAGTGTGCATGGTGGAATATAATGGCCTAGAGTGAAAGAAATGTTGATTTGAAAAAAGTAGTCTGGGGTAATATATGTAGTGGCACTGTGTTGCTATAATAACCTACATAGACCTGGTCCATTAATGTTCCTACGGTGTCGGATGCAAAGGGTATTCGTTTTTTGGTTCTTGAGGGCAGTGATGTGTTTCTTTCCTCTGATTGTAAAAGAAAGTTAGTGGGTATATGATATGATAGGTTATTTATAACGTGCTTAATAGCCAGAGGTTTCTAAGCGCGGACCTGGGGATCGAGCCTTTGGTGCTCCATGTCGTCTTGCTTCCAAGGCGAGCACATTGCCCCTGAGCTATCCTCCCGAGACATATGGTAATGGTGAAGTACTGTAAGGAAGGAAGGGTTATATTTGTAATGTAAGGAGGATTGGTAGGGAAAAAGGAGCATTTCTTTGGAATTTAAGAAATGTGTACGTGCATTTGCAGAATCTCTGAAAGAATTTGTAAAAGCGAAGAAAAGTTGATGGAAAAGATTTGTAGTACACTTTAAATGGCAGTTGCTGTGTATAAGTTTAATGTGTTAGGACTATATAAATACTTGCCAACATGATGCATTATAACCTGTTGGCGTTTATGAAGTCATAGAGCTTTTTTGTTTGCATAATGGACTTGTAGTTGCACTTTTCCCATTATAAACATTGGAGTGCAAGTCACAAAATGTAGAGAAAAAAGTAGGACTGCGTAAGCTGATGAAGATCGGAATGGGTTCTGTTAGGAAGTATTCATGTAATGTTTAGATATTAAACTGGCACACATGGAGCGCTAATTACAAATGGTGTACAAATCAATTTCTTTCATGCTTTTGCTTTGTTTTATGAAAAAGTGACACACTGCTGCTGGAAATGCAGATATGAATATTTAAAATTTCTTAAAAAGGCTTCTGAAAAATATTTAGAAAAGCACAGCATTACACATGTTTATTTGGAAAACACGTCACAGTTTTGAATTGTGAAGTTTAGTCGTGCTCATTCCTTTGCATTCTGGGACTTGTAGTTTCAATTTCATAGTGGGTGAAGTGAATTGGGACTGATAGAATGCAAAGAAAAAAAGAAAACCTATACATTGGAATGGGCGATGTTGGGATTTATGCATGTGCTGCCAAGATATTAAACTGTGAGACACTAAGAAGCATTTCAAAATGGTGTACAGGGCTATTTTATTTGCTGTTCCCTTATTTTATGGAAAAGTGACACAGTGCTGCTGTACATGCACAATTGCAATTTTTTACTTTCATCAAAATGCTTCTTCTGAGCAGGTGATGAATGCTGCACTGAATGGCATTTGCTAGAGTGGTTAAAACAGAGAATGGGGGTCATTACAAGTTGGGCGGTAAGGGTACCGGGCACTGTTAAGGAGACCGGTGCCGGTAATCCCTTACCACCCAATTCCGAGGTCCCTTAGCGGGAACAGTAAAGGACGTGTGGTCTGACCACACGTCCTTTACAGGTCCTGCTAAGGGACCAGGGCGCTAATAACGGGCCTGCTATTTGCAAGCCCATTATTAGCGCCCTCCTCATTCCCTATGGGGGCTCAAATGGGAATGGGGAATGGGCGGTTCAATGGGGACTTACCGGTCCCTCCAGGGTCAGAATGCACCGGCAAGTCCCCATAGAACCAGACCGGTGCCAGACCCGGTATTGGAGGCAGCCATGGCGCTATTTGCTCATCTCGGAATGAGTCCCAATATGCTTATTGCGAAGCTTATTAAAGGATAAGTAGTAGGAACCATGTATATATATATATATTTGTGAAAGAGTTCAAGAAAACATTTTTTAAAATAATCATACCTGTACTATATTTTCTTAGATGCAGATCTAGCAGAATCTGGAAATAGAAATCTTGGCCAGTTGCACAGTAGTTTTTGATGCAGATGTCTTTTATTAACAGGAGATATGTACTCTGAGAGTACAAGTGCACATAGGAAGAGTTGAAGAGAGATGACAGGGGTAGGTGTAGAGGTTTTGGATGTGAGTGGCGGATGGATGTGTAAGGCTTTGAAAGTAGCCAATGAGGGAATGATAAGAACATGGAAGTGGAAAGGGTAAAAGGTCTGCCCTCTGCAAGCACATCCAGGTCTGGTATGGATGCCTGGCATGGAAAGGGGACTGTGGGCAGTGGCCAATCAGGTTTGCTGGGTATTGTGTACAGAAGAGAGGGTAGTAGGAGTTTTGTTTGCAGGAGTTGTGAGAGCAGTGATAAAGGCTACAGCGATGTGTTTGTGAAGGCAGTGTGTGGATTGTGGGGGACTCTTCAATTTAGTCATTGAAACGATATGCTGATAATCAGGGCATCCTTGTAAATATTGCATGGACAGAAGTGGAAATTTCCTGGCATGCAGTGTGTGACTCAAAATGATCAAGCTTGCTTTCATTTTATGAGTACATGGGTCACTTCAAATATACAGATATTGTGATTGTTCATTGGGGAGGGGACAGTTTGGGGTTTATGACTCCAATGTCTTTGCAAGTTGCACTAAAGCATTTTTTAAAAAGCCTAATACAACTGTTTCCCGCTGCTCAGATTATTTTTTTGGAAATAATTCAGAGACGCACATGGAGATGTCCAACAAACCTTTTCAGTTCCCAAATTGAACAATCAAGACAGATTGTCAATAAAAATATATCTGCTTTTTTGTATGCTTCAGGATTGTCATCTTTTGAGAATGATAATATCAATTCTCAGGGTGTGAATTTCTTTATCCAGATGGAATTCACTTCACAGATGTCGGAAATGCAATTTTGCTTTAAAATGTATGGAATGCATTGAAGAGGATCCTCTTAGGAAAAAAAATACTTATAAGAAAAAAAAATGAAAAAAAGGAGTTTGTTTACAAACCCCCCAAAAAAATGTTTTCAAAGCCACCATTAAAGATAAATAAATAACTTACATTGGGCCTCATTACGAGGTTGGAGGTAGCAATGCCATTTATACCGGCATGGCTACCCCCAAACTCGGGTCTGGCTCCGTTCCAGCAAAAGGGGAATTACCGGGCCATTCTAACATTGGCGGGCCCAGTAATTCCCCTTTCACAGGAACCAGAGCTGGTACATACCCATTCCCATTTGAGCCCCCATAGGGATCAATGGAAATGGGGAGGATTGTAGCAACGGTACCGTTCATAACAGTACCATTGCTACAATCCAGTGCTTCTCACGGGTGCCGCTCTGCACTCCTGGTCTGGCCAGGCATGCAGAGCGGCACCCGCGAGCAGAACTCGCAATGTGGCGGTACAGTGATAACGGCGCCGGCAACACTACCAGCGTCATTATCACTGTACCGCCACTGTTATAATGAGGCCCATTGTGTTTAATTTCCCTCCCCACCCCTTCAATTAGATGATATGTCCACGGACAATGCGATAGCCCGTAGATAGAATATGCCACATCCAGGTATTTTGATCCTGCCTGGTAAGGAGAGAGGACTGCGGCGGCCGCAGTCATTGGAGGTGGCCGCGGACATTGGGTGTCAGCCAATCAGGTTTCCTGGCTGTGGTGTACAGGAAGAGATGGTTGCAGGAGTTTTGTTGGTAGAAGTTGTGAGAGGATTGAAAATGGCCATGACGATGTCTTTCAGCAGGCTCTTGGGTCCACTGGGTGAAGGTGTATTCTGAGCTTTGTGGAATAGCCAAAAATCTTGGATTTCCTGAATTGGAAATGTTCTGGTACGGAGCGCATCGCATGAAGTGGGTGGACTTGCTTCCATTTTGTGCAAATATGGTTCAATTGAAGCGTCCAGACATTATTATCATTCATTGTTGTGGGAACAGTTTGGGGAACGTGACTGGCATCTCATTGCAGTTTGCAATGAAGGAGACATTGGGAAAGTTGATGGAAATGGTCCCTAATTCGAAAATAATTTTTTCTTGAATTGCCCAGAGACAGATGTGGATGCATTCCAGTTCATTTGGTCCACAATAGGATAAAGCGAGGTGCAACGTCAATAAAGCTGTGTGTGCTTTTGTTCTTGACATCGTTCCTTAATCAAAACATTAAAGTTGATAGGGCCAACATCTTTCAGCCAGATTGAGTCTATCTAACTGATGTGGGTAATCAGATTTTTGTGGCAAACATTCAAAATGCTTTGAAGCAGTTTCTGTGAAAGTGAGAAGAAATAATGAAAATCAGCTAAATGTTTTCTTTCTTCAGTTTGTAAAAGTAAAAAGGTAACAAAAAAATCCAAGCCAAAAACCCCAAACAACCAGTCTTTTAAGAGTCATCTTTTTTGAGCAGAAAGGAATTGCAATATTCGCCGTTGTCCCACGGCTGGAATGTTGTACATGTCCGTGGTCTACCGCAATGTTCGCGGACTATGCAGGTTGCACGGCAGCCTGTGATTTTTTCCTCACTTCTATTTTTTAATGTTTAAAAGTGGCTCCTAAGGCAACCTTTTATTCAATTTTGTAATTTTCTTGTCATTTTTGCTCTGGAGGGGCAAGGTAGGGGTAGGAAGGTGCACCAACCATGGGGGACGAAGAGGCAGGTGGAGCATGGGAGATGTTGGTTGAGCCTTAATGAGGTAGGTGGCAGTGCTTCTCAGAGTATCGTTTGTGGCGAAAAGAGCAGATGAAGATGATGGGGTGGAGGAAGTCAATCTCTTCTTACCTGAGAAAGGTATTGCCTTTCTCAGAGCACTCCGGTGGGCCAATTTGGTGTGGCGCCTCATGGAAGTAGTCCCGTAGGAATACAAGATAGGTTTCTCATGTCTGAGTACAACTTTGCACATGGTGCATCAACTCTTGCTTGCATGTGCCTTTGGGACATTTCCAACGAAGGTGGAAGAATTACCACACCCTGGACTCACTCTGAGTACTGGTGACAGGGACTTCATCCTCTTCTTCTTCTTGATCCTCCTCTGTATAACCATGCCTGTTCCCCTCTGGAGGCCCTCAAGGATGTTGAGGTCGTGGTGGTGCTTGGGAAGCAAAGATGGCCATAGGAGATGCCATTACAGCATGTTTTCAGATATTTGCAAAACAGGTGTTCTTCAGATGCTCTCTCTTGGACAGTCAGATTCAGAATGAGCAAAGGTAATGGTGGGCCCCATTAGAGGACCATCCGCGGACAGTCATACTGTTCGAGAACTACAGAGTCGAAAATAGGCATTGAAAAGTTGTAAAAAGCTGCCAGATCAATGTAGAATGGGCCTGCAAGCTGTGCAAGGGTAAGGGTTCTGCTTGAAATACCCTAGATTGGCCAGAAAAGCACTTTTAAACTGTCTGTGGTGTCGGACCTCGTCCGGCGACGGCACTGTCATGCCTCACAGGCGCGCTTACATAATGATGTCCATGTCCCTGACGTATGTCCACGGACTAATCAAAGTGCATTATGCGAAAATTGACATGTCCGGACATTGCGTCTGTCCAGGGGCACCTACATTTTGAGTGTGGGCACCCCGGACAGTCGCATGGTCCTTGGACTCATAATGGAAGTTTTTAAAAAACAAGGGAATACCCTAGAACTATGAAGAAAACATTTGTAGTACACACATATATGTATTTAAGAAATGGTTGGGTATTGGAATTAGAAACATAAATGGGAGAATTAGGCATGTGTGTAGAATAATCATGAGGGGAGGAAGGGATTGAGGTTTCATGAAATCGTCTTTGAGTACAATGTTCAGAATTGGATGGGGATGATTGCTGGGGACAAGGGGTACAGGTGCAAGTGGCACAGTGATAAGGAACATTTTTAATCAGGTGTTTGTTGACGTATTGTACAAGTTCATTGACATCACTACTTTCTAATTTTGATGACAAGTTCTTGATATAAGTATTTACATTTGGGGATGCGAATTCTGTTGCTGATTCTAAGGACTGTAAATGATGAAAATGGGGCATGCTTCCATCCTGATCGCTATGTACTGTAAGAGAAATAATTATTTTAGTACGGTGTGTAGAAAGTACATTATTTGTTGACAGTAAAATATGTATTGTATACCATTGGAGATGTTATCTTCACTCATTTCATCTCTTGGAAAGTTATCTTCCAACCTTTCTAGTGTGCTTGCCATTTCTGTGAGAGAAAAAACGTGCTTATGTCTTATAAGAAATGCTTATGAAATGAAAGCAAATAAAAGAGAAATAAATACAATGCACTTTTGTTGGTTGATGGGTATTTCTTTTTTGGGCCTCCTCTGTGATTTTGAGCCTTGCAAATGCCACCCGACCTCTGGGGACTACTGCGCTGTCTGCGGACTGCATACCTGCCACATTGGGGGGGTGTACAATATAAGGGACTTGTAGCAGAGTAGAGGTGCACTAACAAAAACCTATGAAATTCACTGTAAAAACATTGTTAAAGGGATATTATGGTTAAGTTGCACTAACAAAACCTATGAAATTCAGTGAAAAAACTTTTTTAAAGGGATGCTATGGTTAAGTTACACTAATAAAAACCTATACAATTTAGTGAAAAATCTTTGTTAAAGGGACGTTATGGTTGCAAGTAAAACCAAAAAACCTCAGAGATTCACCAGTTATAGTAAAATAAGCAACCATATCTCGCACCACCACCGTGCGCTGCTAAGACTAACACCCAGGGCATCAAAAATGACATGACAAATGTCATTGATGACATCACTGATGACATCACATGTGAAATTAATTTTGATGAAATGTCCAAAGAAGGGGTTGTGCTTATAATAAGGTTAAAAAGATCTCAGGGGTGATCGGGACACCTATTATGAACTACTTAATCTATTAAAGAATGTACCCATTTAAACAAAACAAATTGGAGTGTTGTTAATAGAGGAACCTACTCATACATAAACATAGGGAATGGCTGCAGCATGCACCAAAGAAGTACAATATTTACAATCTTGTAATTTTGGATAGTAAAATAATTAATGCGAATTTATCAGAGTTCTGAGTAATGTTTAACATGTAATAACTAGCTAACAATTCAAGATTACAATTACAAACAATACATATGAAGATCCACAATGCATACAAATCAGAGGGAAACTAAACTAAGGCAGAAAGAAACAGCATCACTAGAAAATGTCAATAACATTAAAGCTTATCTTCATGTATAAAAATAAATTGTGTGTTTGAGCTGTGCTTATTGCCCCATGTATGTGCACCATGAGCTGAGACCAACCCCTAAGGAAAATACTTTAAAAACATATAAAAAGGTTAATATGTAGAAATATAGCCCCTTATTGGAAATTCTCATTGACAGTACACAGAATAAAACTAGCCTGATTCTGTCAGTAAACAAAGCAGAGTGGCCCAGACATGTGATGTCATCAGCGATGTCATCAATGACATTTGTGATATCATCTTTGATATCCTGAGTGTTAGTCTTAGCAGTGCACGGTTTTACTTGCAACCATAACATCCCTGATACAATGTTTTTTCACTAAATTTGATAGGTTTTTATTTGTGCAATTTAACCATAATGCCCCTTTAATAAAGTTTTTTTCACTTTTATTATTATTATTATTATTATTATTATTATTATTATTATTATTATTATTATTATTATTATTATTATTATTATTATTATTATATTAATATCACTTAAATTATATATTATATCATTTTTCAATATTTTGAATGCACAGGACACTAGTCTTAAATTCACCGAACAACATGATCCATCAGAGGTGGTATTGTTGGATATTAAGATCAAGATAAGAAATGAGATAATGACGACAGAAACGTATCGAAAACCAACAAGTACAAACTCATTGCTTCATGCTGAGAGTGCACATCCGAAATGTCTAAAGAACAGTATACCATATAGTGAATTTGTAAGAATGAAGAGAAATTGTAGCAAAAACAAAATATTTGAAGAGAATGCCAAAATAACAGTGAATAATTTCATGGCAAAAGGCTACAAAAAGTCAACAATCAATAGTGCATTCAACCAATATGCAAAACTCGAGCAGATATTTTCAGAAAAAACAAAGAGAAAAGTGAACAGAAATTACAGGAAACCAAGTCTGAAAGTATACGCTTTATTACAACCTATAATAATCGGGCAAAAGACATACAGAAAATTCTGGCCCAACGATGGTTGTTGCTACAAAGAGATCCAGATACTAAAGGATGCATTCAGAAGAATGCAAATGCACAAAATGCAAAGCCTGCAAACATGGGGTAACTCTTAAAGACTATGTACATCCACGAACCCAGAGGAAAGTGTCTATTACTAAACACATCACCTGTGCAACAACGTATCTGATTTATGTAATTACATGTGACTGCAACCTCTGGTATATAGGTAGTACAAAGTTAGAAGTGAAACTCCGAATATTACAACACCTTCGAGCCATCAAAAACAAAAATCCTACCTACCCATTGGCCAAGCATTTTGAAGATAAACATAATGGCGATTTCTTTTAAATACTTTGGCATAGATAAAATTCTACCACACCCGAGAGGAGGTAAACGAGAACTAAAACTGAGACAAACTGAATGCAAATATATCATTGACTATCAAACAAAAAACCCGGGTGGTCACAATAAGGACGAGGAACTTTAAACTTTTGTGGGAACCTAGACTATTGCAGATACAACTGGTGCAACATAATAATCAATACTGCGTTTGGGGAAAAAAAATGTAAATGTAAAAGAATGTGAAATTATAATATTGTTGCTTAGCTTTTGATACTTTTCTACCACACTTTTTTCATACAATACTTTTTAAATATATTTTTTATATGTAGGGAGTTTTTAAAAAAAAATTGCATGCACTTTTTTAATCTGTTACAGGCTCTCCTTTGATACTTGAAAAACTTGTTTTTTTCCTTCTTACTTTCCATGTAATTAACATTTTACATATCTGGAAATCAAGAATATTTTGGATAGTCAAATGGTTTTATATATTGTGAGCACTATGCACTTTATTCTGGCAATTGGATACTGTTGGATACCTGCTGCTATAATGCACTGTGCACTTCATTTATTTCTAATAATAGACACCTTAGCAACATGGGAAGTACAATACTCTGATGTTTTCCTCTTTAATAACATCAATAAGTTATCAATACTGTTGGATAATTGCTGCTATGATGCACTATGTACTTTACGCAAAGCATTAGACACTTTAGCAATGGGGGAAATGCAATATGCCCATGACGCACTATGCACTTTACTCAAGGTGTCTGATATTATAGTAATATGAGAAATGCAAGACATGTGTTACATGGATACAATTGAATGTAGATTATATTGGGCATTTCCATATAGAGTATCAAATGTATGCATGTGTAAAAGCAAAAAAGAAGCCAGCCAACAAAAAACTATTCAAACAATTATATTAGAAAGTACATTAGCGCTGTGGTGCAATTGTTATGTTGTTGTTTCTTTGTAAATGGCAAGCACTATGCACTTCATGGAAATAACTAATTTGTTGGGAAAATGAATGAATCTTTATAATTGTTGATGGTTTGTTATGAATTTATGAGCATTATGCACTTTATAAAAGATATTGGACACTGAGAAAATGCTAATACTTTTCAACACATTTGACTATTCTAAGATGGCACTCAGATAAACAGCAACTTTGAACAAGGACGCTGTTCAATGGAAAGAAAAGAAAGACTATCATGTTTGTAAATGCTTAAAAGGAGAAGCCTGTTGTTTATGTCTACAATCTGACGAAGCCCGTAAGGGTGAAATGCATTGTTGTTTTGTTTTCTCCTGAGCTTCTTGTACACTGTATATGCTAAAATAAAGGACGTTTGATGGAGATCCTTTTGCGCATATCTGGTTGATCTTTATTATTGAGGAGAGTGCCGTCCAGAAAGCGGTAATTCGCTTTCAATTTATCTTTGTTTGGATATATATATATATATTATAGTGCATCACCGGCCATATCATTGTTAAGTTGAAGTTTCATAGGAAACGAGAACATTGAATTGCTAATAACATTTTACTCGCATGTTGGATTTGGCTGATATTTTGCAAACACATTGTTTGTCAAAGCCCCCCGCCCCTCTCCCCAGAATTATGTGGTTGATTTGTTAAAAATTAAAAAGTTATTAAGAAAGTGCTGTTTTCGTCCTACTCCCATTCATTTTCCCATAGAGGAAAAGTCAAAATGGTATCAAGCCAAAGCACAGAAACAAATGGCAGGGAATTGGACCAATTAAGAAACAACTTGGGCACAAAGCATTGACTTAATATCCAGGACGGGTTTGGGGTTACACCATCCAGTATTTTTTTAAAATATTTGTTGGGGAAGGGGGGTGTCCTTCTTCCCAAAAATATAGCTATATCTCCTATGGTGCATGGCAGCAGAAAGACTTTTCAGAAATGAAAAGCAGGCATTTATTTTTTTTGCTCAATGAAAGTGATAACAGTGAGAATATGATAACAAAAAGTACAAAATAAAGCTACTGGAGGAGGAAGAAGGATGAAATCGCATCACACAGTTAAACTGTGCCTAATATATCCATGGCCAAGTCATTCCACACCACCCTAGGCATATCTGTCTCTTGGGATTTTACAACTTCTCCCTTCCCTGATTTTCTACATTCTATACAACCGTCCAGTCTCCTTTCCACTTCACAATCAAAGTCAGGCCACCAGTACTCTCACCTCAAGACGAATTTGGTGCGAGTGACATCCACATGTCCCTCATGCGTCAGACTAATGATCTTCTCACAAATATCCAATGGTACAAGAACACGCTCCCAGCGGTATAGTAAACCTTCCACAATTCATCTTGTACCTCCCAAAAAGATCTTTCTCTTTGACTCAAGAAACGTTTAGGTGGCCATCCCATCTCGTCATAGATTTTAACATTCCTTAAAGCTTCATCTTTATCCGCAGCTTGCAGCCATTCTCTTTTAGTCACAAGGCCATCATAGTTCACAAATATCATTTCTGAAATGTCTTCTTGACGACCTTCCTCTTCCTCTTGACCTCCCAAAATGCGACAAATGATTCATGCCCTGGTATTGCTTCCATATTAAACATATGACATTGTAGTAATGTTACCCAGCTCACCACTCTTCAGAACACTTTGCTGAGACCGTGTGACTCAAAGATACTTTTAAGAGGTGTATGGTCAGTTTGAATCACAAACTCCACACCCCACACAAATATATGCAATTTATCTACAGCCCAATGGCATGCCATTGTTTCATTCTATAAAACAGAATCATTTTTCTCAGGTCCCTTTAACACTCGACAAGCATGAGCAATAATCACATCCTTCCCATCATCTCTGATCTGGGACAGTACCGCTCCTATGCCACCACCACTGGCATCAACGGAAAATGTTAATGCCTTCGCCAAGTCAATTTCCTCGTTAATCCTTCAAAATTCCTTTCCTCGGAACAATGGATCCATTACCTTTTGAAATACTGAGAATGTGGACACCTAGCTAAATGGCATCCTCCTAAATTGAAAAACCCCTTCATGAGTTATGAATGCTGTTAATTTTCTACTTTCTTCTTCTAGCTCAATTTGATGATATGCATAAGCCATATCTAATTTTGAAAACACCCTCCCCTTTCCTATAATTTCATTCATGTTTGGTAGAGGGTGCCTGTCTACTACAACACACTTGTTTATGTCAAGCAATTCAACACATAATCCCAACTCACTGGAAGGTTTTTTCACCACCACTAGTACACCTGCTGCCCTCTCAATAATACCTTGTCTTTGCAACTTCTCAAGTTCTCTTTTCACACCTTCTCTCAGAACCAATGGTACTGAACGTAACTTTGCAGCTACAGGATGTCTCCCTTTCTTCAATATTATGTGATGCCTCATCCCCTAACTTTTCCTACCCCTTTCTCAAGCACCCTTTTTAAATTTCTCACAGACATTCGTATCTTCAATCTGTAATACTTGTTCTGACATATGAGGATCAAGTCTGATCCGTAACTTGTTTTGGTCTAGCCGTCCTAACAAAGTCGCACCCTTCTCTGTTACATATATCTTCCCTTAAAGGCAAATTGAGCATTGAAATAACCCAACAAATCTATTTGGTCAAGATTATTTCCTCTGGGATTCACATCAGTATTGTGTAAATCCTGGACATTAACTCCTAACACTCGCTCAAACACCTCCTTGGGCATCAACAATATTTTGGCCCTCAGTCAGCCATCATAGAGACTTCTCTCCCATTCATGTCAATCATGGCATAGGGGCTCTCACACTTCTCATCCTCTACAATTCATATTAGATTTACAGTAATGTTCTCTATCGGATAGTTTTCCTCATCTTCCAAGGATCCACCTTCTTCTTCAGCTACGTACAGAACGTTCTTTTGAGAATATCTAAAGTTTGTACAAAAACTTGTAAAGTGCCCACTTCTATTGCATTTGGCACACACAGTTTTGCACCCAGGGCAGACGGGAGAAGCAGCAAAATGTGAACCACTTGCACAATGCAAACATAATTGTATTCCCTCTGGGTTGTATAATTGTACTTTCATAACACACATAATACGGGAAACTAGTTTCTAAACACAAGAATGGGGTTTGAACATGTGTTGCTAATGCGTTATCTTGTTTTCAAGATGAACGCATTGTCCCTGACCTATACTCCCGGCAGGGAGCTGTTCATCTCTCTTGACTCTCTTGGTGCTTGACTTTGCCCACTCTATTATCTACACCACGCCACTCTTCTGATTGGACTTTTCCTTCGACTTCTTCTTCTGTCTACCTTCTGATACTTTTAAAACGTATCAATCTTATTATCTTGTCAGGGACAGCTAATTAAAGTAGTTGAGATTCTGTATGAGTACTCAGAGTGCTCTGTGGGGTCCTCTTGGAAGTGGTAAATGTCAAACTATTATTTTTATGTATCGAAGCACTTTTTGTGTTTCTTGTCCTTTTCTTGCTTTTTTGCTTTTTTCTTTTGTATTATGTAACTTAATAATGTAAAGTTGTATTCTATTTCTTTTTTTTATTTTTATTTTCATTTACTTGTTTATAATCACATTAGCAATTTTTACAATAGTCAAGTCTGTTCTTTAGGAGCTAAGAGATTACAGAAAAAGATGTGAAGAAGCGAAAAAGCGAAAAAAGAAGCGAAAAAAGGGGGACATAGAGAGTCGAAGAAGGAAAATGTAGTAAGAGACGTCCAACAACAATTAATTAGTTAATTAATTAGTTAAAGTGGTCAGTGCCAGAAGTGCACAGAAGATGAAGAGACATTTAACTTCAAAGTGATGGGCGAGAAAGTTAATTTACACAAGTCCCCCTCTTATAGGGTTGCAATAAGTTTCCAAACGCAGTCATTCAGCCAGATCTCCGGCCGGGTGCGTGGGAAGTGCGACAGTTTGCGTGTTTATCTTATGAAAAGCGCTTTCCAAGATTTTCGCTGTTGCGATTGACCAGGTCGTCTTTTCACCTGAGATCAGCCTGTTCCACCATACTGATTCATCTTCTCTTTGGTGTACCACAAAGTCGGTGCACAGGCTGTTCAAATAGGTTGTCCGTACGTCTCTTAGCTGCGAGCACTGTATTAGGAGGTGTCTTACTTTTTCCGATTGGTTGGGCTCGATACATAGTCTGCATTCTTTGATAGCTGTTTTTAATCTGATAGCCTGGATTTCACGTGTTGGGAGGAGATTCAAGCGTGCTCTCATGTAGGTTGTCCTTAGTTGTTTGTCTGGGAACTTTATGCAGTATGACAGTGGTACCTTCAGTCTGTTAAAGGTTGGCGGGAGATGTTTTGTGAGTTTGTTACCCTGTGCTTTTTCAAGAGTGTTAATCCAATCCTGGGCTTCCATTTTGGATTTTACTCTTACTGGGTTCACTTGCAGATCTTCTTCTGTGCATGCGATCTCCTCCAACTTCTCTCTTAACTTGTCTGCCCAGACATTTAAGGTAGTCAGATTGCGATTTGCTATTTCTCTTTCAATGATCTTGTAGATCGGCGCAGACTCAACTAATGAGGTATTTCTCAGAAGTTGCATAGCACCAAGTGTTACCATTGTTTCTAAAGAAAGCAAGCCTAGCTCTCACCTGATGAGGTCCACTGAGACTGATTTTGGAAGACCTAGTAGGGATTTCTAGTTTTTGGCAGATGGTGTTTGGCAAATTCAGGGTTGCACCCATCCCGTAGGTAATCGTAGGGACTACTTTCCCTTTGTAAAATTGAATGCCCGGTAGAAATGAATATTTCCCATATTTTCTGTCCACTGTCTTCATTTTGGCTGCTAGATTTTTTGCTTTTCTCCACAGTATTGCTTGCATTGTAGCTTCATTGGCAGAGTGATCAATAAACACTCCTAGGTATTTGGAGGTAGACACTACCTCGGTATTCACCTTGTCCAGGGACCATTTATTGTTTGTCTTTTTTTGTGGAGCAAGTTTCAGTATCTTTGTTTTTGTTTTGTTTATTTGCAGGTTATTTAGTTCCATGTATGTGGCCAGGTTGTTAAGTTGGCGCTGGAGACCTATATTTGTGTGATCTAACAAGATGAGATCATCTGCGTGTAGTAGACGTGAGATGTTTGAGTTTCTCAGCTTGGACGGGAAGGCTCTGACAGCAAGTTCCGTTTCTTTGAAATCCCCTAGATAGGTGATAAATAGGGCCGGCGCTAGGGGACAGCCCTGCTTCACTCTGCGGTTTGAGGATAGCCCGCCTTGGGTGTTCGCGTGGTGGTCCATCACGGGGTCAAGCACTTCTTTCGGGCATCTCCATTTTTCCAATTTGGATCATAGTCTTTGCCTGTCCACTCTGTCGAACGCCTGTGACAGGTCTATGAAGGCCATAAATACTGGGGAAGCGCCTTGCTTTACCTTTGTTTTTATGAGGCTTAGCAACAAGATGTTAACGGTAGTGCTTCCGTTTTCTAGGAAGCCCATTTGAAATGGGTTGTTGGCAGGTGACGTTTTGACCCAGGTGTGAAAAAGGCTCAGAAGTAGAGTTGCAAAGATTTTCCCTATTATATCGAGAAGTGCAATCGGACGGTAATTGCTCGATCCTTGCCTGTCCCCTTGTTTAAATATCGGTACAATTACTGCTTCAGTCCAAGATGTTGGGATGGCTCTTGATGCTCTGCAGTGTTCAAAGAGGACGCTGATAAACTCTGACCATTCCTCCACGTTTTCCTTGAGGTCTATATTACTAAGGCCACCCGGACCCAGAGCTCTTGACTTTTTTAGTCTTGTTATTGCCGTTGTTATCTCATCTTTGTCAGAAAGGTCCATCTATGAGGAACCTGTGACTGTTTGGGGTGGAGTTTCTCTGGACTCCGGGGCCTTGAACAGCTTTTCGAAATATGTGGCCCACGCTTCTGCACACACTGAGTTTATGGTTCGGGTATCTATCGCCTTATTGGGCCTTTTAAAGAGTGCCCAAAACTCTCCGTTTTTTTTTTGTACTTCTGGTACAATGCGTGTCTGTGCCCTAAGATCCAGGATTTGTATTTCTTTATTTCGGCTTGCAGATTATTCCAAACAGTCGGGGAATTAGCTGTTTTGGCCTGTCTTTTCATTTTTCTTAGGGCTCTTCTTTTTTCCACTACTTCTTTGTCATACGCATGGCTGTTTTTGTTTGCTGCGTGGTTACCACCATTCGTTTTCTTTCTGTATTGTAGCAAGAAGGATAAGTAGTCCGGACGTGCAGCCTTTGTTTCCAGTGAACGGACTCCTTTTTTGTATGAATTTGTGATGTTTTCAATGTTAGATGCCATTAGACATAGGCAAGTGAGTTGATTGTTTACCTCTATCGGGTGATTGTAGCTTTGGGGCGTGGGACGTGTTGACGACCATTCTATTGCCACCAGATTGTGATCACTCTCTGTAGTTCTGGATACCGAGTAGTCTTCTATATATTGCAGCAGACTGTGAGAAATAAAGAAGTAGTCAAGGGTGGCCTTCGATTCACCTCTCTCCCAGGTAGGTATCGTCCCCTCCCATGCTTTCAGTGATGCAACGTTGTGTACATTTCTTGATTTCATCAGTGACCTCCATGTTGCTCCTCTTTCTTCCGCTTGTGATAGAGCTTTCTTCGCCATGGAGTTGTCCGTTTTGATGTTACAGTTTGAGTTTAAGTCTCCACATATAATTATGTGGGTCTGGGAGTCTTCTACTGAAATATTGTCGACTACCTTTTCTAGTTTTTTGCAAAAGTCTGTGCTAGACGTTTTCTGCGGGTTTAAGTAGACAGTTATGATTGCTATCTTTGCTGTTTCGCTCCCCCTCAGTCCACTGTGTTTTTGGGTCCATGTTGTAAGAACCGCAAGGATACCATATGATTCCATTATTTTTTTTATGATCTCAATCCCTGATCCTAGTTGAATTGCTATTAAGAGCCCTGAGGATGGGCGTCCAAAAAGGACTTTTGTAGCCGAAGAGAATGCTATCTCAAAGCCGTCAAGAGAAGGTTTTGCCATTAGCCACGTTTCCTGGAGACAGAGTATATCAAAGGCTACAAGGTCTTGATTGTCCGGGTTCGTTAAATGGAGGTGGCCTCTCATGTTCCATGAAGCCATTGTCAGGCGGCTCTTCGGTGGCGAGTCTTGAAGATGAAATGGAGGAGATCGATTTTCTGAGGCTCCTCCTGGTGATTGCTATTTATCAAGTTTTAGCCACTTCAATGGGCCCTTTGGTATTTTTTTGTCACCTCTCTCCGAGTGTTTCTCTCCTCTTTCCTGGTTAGTTTTGTGATCTTTCTCTGTCTCCATTCTGTTGACGTATGTGATCAGTCTCTGATTGTACTCGTTGGCTTCTGAACGAAACCTGCGATTGTGAGGTTGATCTCTCTTCCAGACTGGAACGTCTCTTCTTACATCCGTGATGCGGGTCTCTCTACGCCTACTGGGCTCCCGTCTGGCCTTGCAGTTGGATTGCTCTCTGTGGCTGTAATTTTCCTCTGTATATTTTGCTCTAGAACCAAGCCTTTTCAGGTTGTAGAGAGCTTCAGTTTTTGATTTGCAGTGGCGTTTTTGGTCCCCAGTGTCCTTGCTGGTTCCACCCCTTGGGTGTTGCTTTTCTTGTGCAATTTCTGTCAGTGTAAAGCCAGCTTTTTTTAAGTCTTTGTATGGCTCGTTTGTAAGTCCTTTGAGTGCCCTGCCTTTGATATGTAGATAGGTTTTTGCTTTCTGCTCTCGGTGGTAGGGTTCAATTAGGATAAAGTTGTTCATTTTCAGATGTTTGAGGGACTCAATTGTATTCAGCGTTTTCCTGTCGAGGATCATGTAGTTGCTTTTGCATGATGTTTGTTCTAGTTTGAAGACTCTGATTTCTTCCGATTGATTTTCCCGTGTAATAGGCTTCTCCCACCCATATGTCCTTCTTGTTTTTTCCTCAGAGTCTCCTCGTGTTCTTTGATTTTTCGGGGTTGACGCCAGGGTGTTTTCATTTCTTTTGTCCGTTTCACGTTTTTCTTGGAATTTTTCCAGTTTTTCCTGTTGTGGCTTTAAACGAGAGCTGAGTCCCTCTTTTGGCAGATCATCTGAAGACTTTGCAAGGAGTAACAACAGGAACTCATCATTGGACCCTGGATGAAGGTACAGTCTGACTTACATCTTCCACCAGTGAAGGAAGACCAGTACCTCCTAGAGGAAAGCAAGAGCCATCACCTAAACAGCTCCCAGGGAAGATAGGTAGATACTGAATCCAGCGGACCTTCCAGCAGCTCCAGAACCAGTATCCAGCCAGCACACAGAATGCCCAGCTGGGCTCTGCAAGAAGCTTTTGTAAGTGGGAAGTACCAGTTAGTCTAGGATCGAAACCAAGTACAAGGCAGCTTCCTGCAACACTCTCTTCAACTTTGGGCCATCCGCCTTGAAGGATGACAAAAGCCCAATGAAGAAGCTAGGAGGAGTGCATCGACAAGCATCTACCAACGTTCTCCTTAAAGGACACATTCGAGCCAGTCGAGCCCTTTGAGCTGTAACCGACTGCACCTTTGACGGTTGTTATGCCCCTGTCACTAAAGCCGCCTGAGACGCCTCGATCAGTGCTTCAGAACAACTGACCAGCACTGATACAAAGATTCCTCACCCCGAGCCACCGTGTAGGCTGGCCTGCAGCCATTCATCCACTTCGCTCACCAAACTGCCTACCTCCTCAAACCTGCAGCTGCCTCCTATTTTGAACAGAAGCTGCCAAACACCCTGAAACCGACTCGACCCTGTCGAGCACCAAGAACTCCTAAAGCAAAAGGTACATTGTGGTTCTGTCTCCCTGGTCTGTCTCTGAAGGCCTGTAGTGACATGTTACGACCCATTGATCCCTTTGTGCTGAAACCAAGTATCCTTGAACTATTGCGATTATTTACTATACTGACTACCCTCATGTCAGTAGCCTGAGAGCATCCCTTTTCCTTCTCTAAAACTGTCTGTCCTCTGCATTCCTTTACAGGGTGGGTTGTATTTCATAGTGTGCTAGAACTGTTTGTTGTGATAATAATAAAGTCGATATTTTTACAATGTTGGCTGGGAAGTCCCTTTTATCATTGGGTAATAATTGTATTTTCGCTGTCTTGTATAAGCCTGCCATTCCATCCACGGTACCAAAATTGGACAAGTAGGTATATACTTGACTTATGTTTTCAATCTGTTTGGATCCCTTCTGGTGTACTAGAGGTGTGGGGCTGATTGATGGTTTAGAAACCGATATTCATCCCTGGACCACTGGAGCCCCGAAGTTGATTCATCACAACATCTGAGAAGGAAGAATGTCTTCAATGCACCGTTGTGTTGGCCTGTGTATATCTTAGAGTACACACCTTGCAAACATTTTAAGGATGATCAGAGTTGCATTTCTTAGTTTAAGATGTTCACAAATAAAGCAAAGAACCAGTAGAGTGACCTGGAGCTTTTGAGACATTTTGATGTACAACTCAAATCAGCCTTAGTCCTAGGAGAGTCAATGGCAAGGTTTCATGGGAGTTTTAGTCCAAGACATCTTGGAAGCCAAATGTTGTAGACCCCTGATGTAGAGTATTTATTTACAGGGCAGATATTAAGTGGAGGGCATCTCAAAGAGGTACCATTTCATTTCACGTTTCCTATATGCAGCTAGATAGAGGGCTGGGAGTCGGACACCTCAGATTCCACAAGTCTCTGCTCGTTCCTAGTCCGAGCACCCATTATCAGAGTGTACCCCTCCGGTCCAAGCAAGGGACAGGATTTAGAGACATAACTCTTGAGAACACATCTGTCCCTGCTAGTCACACAGGCTCCTAGCTTTGCCAAGGAATCTCCCTCTACCTGCAGAAGATCTCACAAGGTTTCAGGCATGGGCTTCAAGGCCTCCAGTAAAAACAGCAGGCACAAGTCAGACACAGTTTGCCTCCTCTAGACCTGGGTGCTCAGGCAGACATTGATCCCAATAGAGAGTCTACTAAGCTTCCAGTGGTGTAGTGCTTTTCTAGTCCCTAGACAGTGGGTACTAGGCACCACCAATATGCTGACGTTGTGCGGTCTCTATCTTGGCAAAGTAAAGGCAAGCAGGGCTTGGAAATCATTCATACAATTCAAAGCCCCCCCCAAAGACGCCAACCGCTGAGCAATTAACCTTCATCTACAGCAGTGACATAGGGCCTCATTACGACTTTGGAGGTAGCCATTAATAAGGGCATGGCTGCCTCCAAAATCGTGTCCGGGTCCGGGTTCCCTGAATGGGGAAATACCTGCCATTCTGACTTTGGAGGGCCCGGTATTTCTCTTTCAGGGAACCCGGACCTGGTCTTTCCCCATTCCCATTCGAGCCCCCATAGGGCTTAATGGGGAAGGAGCTAACAACGGGCCCATTAACAACGGGCCCGTTGTTAGCTCCCTGGTTCTCTTCCCGGGACCCTCCAGAGCGGGTCCCGCAAGGGAACCTCGTAATAGGGCGGAATGGGTTTAACAGCGCCGGCACCATTACCGGCACCGTTAAACCCATTCCGCCCTTCTTGTAATGAGGCCCATAGTCCAAATCTTGAGACAGGTAGATGGGGCGATCAAAATCACATTTGCCACACTTAATTTCTAAATTAAATGTATGTGGCCAGAACTAGTCCTATAAGCCTTGTACGACTATATCAAGTCCTCTTTTTCTGACAGGAGTTCCTGCCCACATGGCAAGAGACAAGATTCTGCTATGGATCAGAGTATAACAACGGACAGCCCAGAGGTGTTAGGGTCCCCCTCCCTGTCACGCCTCCCTCTAATCTCTCTCTCCCATACATGTTTCCTCCTCCTTAAGGATCATCAGTGGTGAAGTTTGACCACCTTCTTCTTCTTCTTTTTCTCAATTATCGGAGGCGTGGGCGGATCATGTTTAGCAAACACCATCAATGTTATGGTGGGATTAAAAATACAGAACAAAACACTTCTACCTAAAATGTTAGATTAGAATAGGTCATTTCAGCGAACTAGGCACGTATGTTGCAGTTCACCCAGTGCTCATTACTGGAAGTACAGAGGCACTGAGCAATGGATTGTGGGTATGCAAACTAGCTATTTTATTTAAACAAGCAATAGATACATACTGTAAACATCTGACGTGTGACAGTTGATGCCAACACGATTGTGGCTAAGTGATTTGTATCTATCTAATCAGAGTATTTACATTTTGTATTTGGGTTTGTATTGTGCAAGACTAGCCAGGGAGCACCAAACCACTATACAATGTTGGTTGAGAAGTACAACAAAAATGTGATCCAGCTCCAGAGGGGACAGGTTCTGGCTCTGGATCTGGGATGTCATGGCCCACAATGGAGGTCTTCTCCTGGGAGGCAGAGCTGAGGGTCCGATTTGATTTCTAGGAAGTCCCTGAAGAGCAGGGTCTTGAGGTCCTGAGCTGCAAGGGCGTTGGGGATGTTATTTTATAACACATGACCAGGAGCCCAACCTGCCAGCATGTCTTCTACGCTGTAGGGCGTTAAACATCTGCGTTACTTGCATGGGAGAGAACACATGCAAACAGACAGGCCAGCACTGCTGTATGGAAATAGGTTCCATGTCATTTTATTGCGGGATGAAACAAGAATGGTTTTTTCTCCCTTGATATTTCAACGCGAAAACTCATAATTTTTTTATTTTATTTTTGACAGGGTCTCCCCCAAACCCATCCTTTTAAATTATTTAGCTATTCCCGAACACCCACACCCCATCTATATATTTTTTTAACCACCCTACAAAATTCGATGAGTTTTCACGTTGAAATGACAACGGTGAAAAACCCAGCGTCCTTACATTCCATGATGAAAGGACGGTGTACCATGGAAATAGTGCTGCACCAATGGGAGCAAGATGTGCTTTGAAAACCCATAACTAAACAGTATGAATTCATGTACTGCGATTTTCATGCTCTAACGTTCCAACTTCAGTCCTTGCGAGCAGGCGCCTGCGGCAGATCTCCCTTGCCTCACGGTACAGGCTTGGCTGATGCATGCTGTGCAATGCAATTTATTTTGCATCTCTCTCCCCCTCTCTCTTTCTCTGTTTCACTCTATTTGTCTATTTCTCTCTCTGCCCGAAGCAAGGTTGTGTCCCAGATTCCAGCATGTCCTAAATTCAATCTATGACCAAAAGACAAGGGGCGTCAGTACAAGCTTGGCAGTGCAGGAAACAAATGTGTATATTTGGTTACCACCAATTATTTTGGTGGTAACGGAATTACAGCCATTTTTACTGCACCACCGAACTACAAGTTTGATCGTGAAGTGGAGGTTTTTTCTCCGGCATCATGATGGGGGTAAATTTGCCACTTCAAGGACAAATGTCAGTGGAATTACTGAGGCAGAATTACTGCTCGCGGTAATTCCACCAAAATCTCCATGGAGTCCTATGGATTTAACACTGCCCATTCCAACCAATGGGACCAACTGGCGGTAATGATAAGCAAGTTTGGTGATAATTTGGTGAATTTTCTACTGAATTACCACCAAAATCTTAATGAGGCCCAAGGTCTCTTATTCTGCATAACGAGCATTTAATCACCTGTCTGCGGGCTTCAAGCTTTGCCTCTCTCATTGTTGTGGACCACATCCCCCATCACCCCCAACCCATCAGAGCCAACGGTGAGGGATCAAGAAACTCGTAGTCCAAAACATCTGGAGATCCACAAGTTGCAGACCTCTGATATTCGAAGCCTGTGGAATGGATCCAACCATCTACACATATCATATCTTTTCTAGGGTTTATAATGCATCTAAGCGCTGTCATAATGTCTCTTAACCAAGCACCCTAGAGGATGAATGGGCGAGTCAGCATTCTCGCTACTTGAACTTGTGACCTCTGGTTGCACACATAGGTCTTAGGTGAGCCATGTTATCTGACTGCAGTTTGTGTCAATAGTGGCAAAAAGGGAAACAACCTTTAAACTTAGTTCTGTTTCCTGTTGGAAGCTGCCAACAAGCTCCACAGGATATCAAAAATGTGCCCTGATGTGTCCGTTTCTCACTTTTATTTCTGTTTCTTCTTCACGTGTTCCTGTTTTTGGCACCCTGAAGTAGAACGATTTTGCATGCATTGCCTGCCCTCATGCTTGTGTGTGTTTTCTCATCGTTGTGTGCATTCCTGAATTCTGAGATATCTGTGATGACACGCAGAGGCTTTTCTGGGAGGGGGGGGGAGTGAAGGGCCGTAGACCTTTGGTTGTAGCTCTGGATGGAAGCTCAGGGTCTACAACCAAAAGACTATCTAGCCCCGAGTCCAGACATTAGCCTAGCCCCGGATCTTTTCCAGACCTAGCCACACCCTGATGTTTTCCGCTTCTGTTTCCATGTGGTTTTGGATGCTTCCCGTATGTTGTCTGCATATCTGATTAAAACCAACTGGGGCAGCATGTGTGTGTGTGTGGTTGTGCATGCATTTTCAGTTTCCATACAGGTTTGTGTGTGTGCTGAATTACTTGAAATTTCTTATTCGCGATTAACATTTTGTAGTTTTTGCATGGACCAATTTGGTGCTTGCCAACAATCTGAAATCGAAGCAGAGAATTTTGAGATCTTTTTTATAAAACATTTTTTTTTGGGTGGCTGTCTATGGAAAACCCAATTGAAACGTTTTTAAATACCTTATTTTTCAAGATGAAAACGTTTATCAAACTTCACTAAATTTGGCATGTGTTTTCTGATGTGGACAAACATTTTTTGTCAAATTTGGTGAATTTTCATGGATGATTTACGAAGGAAAATATTTTAACATTTTCCTATTTTTAGTGTACCACGTTTTGAGCTTCTAATAACATTGACGACATTTGAGGAAAATACATGAAACTTTCTTCCAAAAGTACATGTTTCGCTCTGACTGTTTTTGGAACGTTTTATGTAGTTCTGTCCAGTGTAAGGTAGGCCCAAAACCTGCAACGAGTAAAAATCAAACCAAGGAGAAAAAAGGAGTGCACAAGCTTGCAAGAATAACAAAGGTTTATTACATGTAGTTTCGGCCGGGAATTAAAGACAAGCTTCATTCAGCACATCTTTATTAAATGGCCCTGTAACTGTACAACTAACAGTTCAATTTGCGACTTCTCTTTGTTGAATCAGTGACTCTTCTCCCATGGGAATCAGTGATTTCCTAGGGAACACTACTGAACACTGGTTGTTTGGGGAATCGTTTCTGTGTGTGTGTGTGTGTGTTTGCGTGCGCGCGCGTGTTCATTAATTTACTTGGATTTTCTGGTCAGAATTGATGGGGGGGGGCAGGAGTATTTCTCCCCCACCTCCTCATGGCCCATTATTTGGTCCCCTTCCTTTCTCAGATACTTATTTCCCTTTGCTGTCATGTTTCCCAGTTCCTCCGTTCATTTGTCGACCACGTTCCCAACTACCAGCCTGTGTTTCCATCTTAAGTGACCATATTCTGCCAGGCGGTAGAGTGTGTTCACAACCTGATCTACTCTTAATGGCCCCATCAGCATTACCGTATTCTCATCAACCTGTGTCTTCGCCTGCTTAAACTACATCTCTGTGTTGCAACATTTATTTGTACTGATGTCCCACGCTCGAGGCCTGAGAACTCGCTACGCCCTTTCTTCCTAACCAATCCCTGCACGGCTCTTCGCCCCTCCCTGCAAGGGCACTGGTCTGGTTTGTGCACCATTTACCCAGAACATGAATAATATGTATTTTACTGCAGGGAAAAGTCCATGTGCCACTATAGTCTAATCATATGAAATGGCCCAGGAAGCTGTTTCTACGGTGGGGCCTATTTCATGTATGTGCACTCTAGATTCTATGCAGTCAATGGGCTATTACACATATGTGTACTGTGCTGTATAGCTATTACCTGTGGCATTATAAAATAAAGCATTTCCAACTACTCATGGTGCCCTTTGCACTTTTCTCTACCTGTGATTGTGTGCAAACCTAATTCACAACTGCACACCATTTACGTACTGAATTATGTCACATGATCGATACTCTCAGTGTGAGTTCTACTATATGTTGCTGCTCTACATTTCTTCATGGAATGCACTCAGAAATGTATCTATCCTGCTTGCTGCTTACACAGCGTAGGGAGGGTGTGCTTGTGATTTAAGCTACTGGTACTCTAACAGACCCACAGTCCATTCTATAGGGAATTTCTAAATGTATACTTTCTCTTACGTTTGGGGCGTTGCAACTGCATACCAATGACACAGTGCAATAAATGTATAGGGGGTGTCACCAAAGTTGAATTTCCCATTCAAACTCAAATAATTACATTTTGATCCCAGCTACAACAAACAGTGCATAGTGTATTTATTACTTAATTGTATGAAAAGGATTTGTCTGAACCCTCTGATGTAGTTGGTCTGTTTGAGTGGGAATCCAAACATCATGCTTTATATATATAAAAGTGTGACGAAAAGCTGTAGGAATATTTGGTGCTGGGGTTTGTGGATAGCTTGCAGACTCAAATTGAAATCTGAATCCAGAAATGTGATTAACGAAAGTCAGACGGAATTTGCAGACATCCTCCACCTTGGATTTGCTTCTTGCATTGCAAAATTCTTTGTAATAGGAATAGGGCATTCCCCATGCAATATCCTGCCCGATAAGAAGGCAAATGCATGCCCCACTGGAATGTGTCCTAGTCAAAAATCTAAATTGGGATAATTTGCCCAAAGAGTAGGGGCCCGAGGAGATGGATGATGCAAATGTGTGCATCCTTTGATTAAATTACTATAACATTCGGCCCAAGAAAACACTATTTTGGAGGCGTTTTACTTCTATGCACGTAATTCTATCACACTTTGCAAAATACATATCGAGCATTCTTCACATTTTTTGAGAAGTTTTGTGAAGTTTTGTGCAGGGGCAATGGTGTGTCGAGGGTCGCCTCTGGGCTCACCAATACAAAATTACAAAAGGAGTCAAGAAAGGACTTACTCAGGCAAGAAGTAACACAGGTTTATTCAGGGCCCAGAGGCAGCTGGGACAGCGATATTGAAACAGATCGCGCAACAGAACTGTGTGAAAAGACGCTGTCAAAGAAACACCCCTAAATCTAAGACTTTTATAATAATCAAGCAAATTAATTTAGTAACTTTGCAACATGAAAAAATCTCCTCACACCAAGCTGATTGGTACTCGCACATTATGCTAAATAGAAAAAATACATTGTGTTCGGTAGTTGGGTCCACAAACCTTCCGCACTGCCCTCAATTATAATATGTGATGTCACAATCCAACCCCTACTTCCCACGTTACAATGACAATTCATTGAATAATTTGAGATGACCAGCAGAACTTTATTCACTGCCCTGGTCAGCTCCTCTGAGATGTCCTGAGAAACGCTTTCTACCATGACACTGCCAGAGCCTTGAACCACGGCCATACTGCTGTACAAATGTTACATATTAAGAACTGTCTGACCTTCTTCCCAGGTGAAATGTGCTAAGGGGAAATTTAAAACCGCGGAGGTTCTTTTGACTCCATTTAAAAGTCGCGTTTTGCAACTCATTTTGAATTATAAAATGGTTAAGCCCTTCCTTGACTGTCAGCGGGACCCATGGGTTTTAATCTGTGACCTTGAAAGAACAACAACTATTGTCTGCTTCTTACCATATCAGACTGGGATCGTGGGACCTGCGATGTGTTTCCAGCCACTGGGGCTTTGTTGCAGATTAATAAAAAGGTAACACACGTTTTCTGAAAAAGCATGCTGCAAGGTCTATTTACCGTGTTTCAGCCTACCCCAAAGTTAAGGTATACCTGTGCCCCAGTTAATTTTATATGTGAGCTACTTTTATTTTGGGCATGACTTGTATAACGATTAAAAGGAGCGCTGCCCCTTTACAGTGCTACTCTCGCAATTGATAAGTGTGCACCTTTTCACTGTGCAGAACTTTTTATTGCAATGGTATGAAGAAGTCTCCAAAAGTATTTTCCCATTTAACGTTGTCCCCAGTAAACAGAACTGCCTCAATCTATATATAGAATGTAGATGATCTACTCTGATTATTGTTGGTAAGTTCTGTGAGGTTGTATTGGTGGATGAGGGCACATTCAGGGGCCGATTCATGGAACACACGTGCGCCAAACATCCCAGCGCAAGCTGGCGCAAGGTGGCGCAAGCGTGAGAAAGCAAGCGCACGCGTGCGATTCAAGGAAGGCACTGCGCATGTTTTCCACTGGTTGTGCGCCAAATCCGTGCGTGGCGCACATGGGCGCACACGTCATTGCAACAACCCGAACGCTGTGCACGACGCGCACAGGGACAGCGCACAACATCCGCGCACACACCAAAAAGGGGGCAGGACACGGGGCATAACGCACGGAATGGGGAACAACGCATGAAAAAGAAGGCGTAACTGGGGAAGTACTGCAGAGAAATACACAGAACGCCCACACGCACGCGACAACTCGTATTCATGGATTTGAATACGGGAAACAAGCGCACGCTAAAAGACACGCACAGGCGTCAACACGTCCGCCACAGGAAGGCAGGCGTAAGCGTCCCTGCGCACAGTATAAAAGCGCGCACAAACAACAAACACGTATATACCGCTACGATGAATGCCCCATTTGTCGCAGCACTGATCGTGGGACACCACAGGAGGAGGAGAATAGCCAGGGCCCACATTTTTCCCCCCAGACTAGCCTTTTTGGGATGCCTGACGACCAGGTCTACTGCAGGTATAGGTTTCCAGGTATGGGCAGATGGGGAGCAGCTGCAAGTGGATCTAGGTCACTTGGCCTAAGCCCTGCCCACCTGGTGCCTTCCTGCCTGCCGCTCTTTTCCACCACTTAGCAAACCCCGCCCATCTGGTGCCTTCCTGCATGCCGCTCTTTTTCATCACTTAGCAAGCCCTGCCCACCTGGTGCCTTCCTGCTTGTCGCTCTTTTTCACCACTTAGGAAGCCCCGCCCACCTGGTGCCTTCCTGCCTGCTGCTCTTTTTCATCACTTAGCAAGCCCCGCCCACCTGGTGCCTTCCTGCTTGCCGCTCTTTTACACCACTTAGCAAGCCCCGCCCACCTGGTGCCTTCCTGCCTGCCGCTCTTTTCACCACTTAGCAAGCCCCGCCTGCCTGGTGCCTTCCTGCTTGCTGCTCTTTTTCACCACTTAGCAAGCCCCGCCCACCTGGTGCCTTCCTGCTTGCCGCTATGTCTCCCTACTTAAGGAGCCCTCCAGCCTCTTTTCCTTTGCAGATGGGGAGCAGGTGCAAGTGGATGTAGGTCACCTGGTCTAAGCACCACCCACCTTCTTAGCCCTGCCTCTTCTTTCCTGCTCTTACCTATTAGATCAAGGGCATCTCTCACCCGGGCGTCTGCAGTGAAGGGCAGACGAAGAAAAGGGCAATTCCTGTTTGGACCTGTTCGGACCAGGAGGACCCAGGGCCCGACCCCCTGCTCAGACAGCAGGTAAGCATGCACTGACATGTGTTTATCTCTCTGTCCCCACAGGCCATCCCCACCCCCTCTGGTCCACCCCTGATGTTCACTTGTGCCCCCCCTTCTCGCACACAGGTGTTGCCTGTTTTGCTTGATTCTTCTACTCTGCTCCCCTCAACCCCCTCCAGCCTACTTCTGCAGGAGTCTGTCCTCAGACATTCTGGTTTCACCATCACCGTCTTGTGGCCAATGCTGGATTTGACTTTCATGGACTTCATTCATTCACAGTGCGTCACTCTTTCTCAACTCTCATGCTGGACTTCCTTGTACTCATGGTGGCCCTGAATCATGCTGTTCCCATCTTCATCTTGTATCCTGGCTTGCAACATTATGTGTTACTACTGACTTCTACAATTGTATTCACTCTCCACGCTTGCTTCTCCACTCTTTTGACTGCTAACTCTCTGTTCTCTCCTCCTTTCCCTTCTCCCTTTTCCTATCTCCTCCTCTTACTTTCTTCTATGCACTTACTCTATCAGAATTGTCCCTGGACCTAATATGATAGCAACCTCGTCTGTTTCCTCCACCTTCCCATTACTGTTTTTTTTCCTCCCCAACCCCCTCCAGCACTATCTGAAATGTATTCAGGCCTAGTAAGATAGTCGCTTGTTTTGTTCCTCCCCTCCCTTACTGCACCCCTCTCCCTGACCTTTTGTTTTTCTCCGGCTCTACAAGAAATGTCGTCAGGCCTAGTACGGTAGTCGCCTGTCTGTTTCCATTTCCTTCCCACTCTCCCCCTCCCTTCCCTTCCTTATCTATGTCTTAGTTCTTGCACTATCTGAAATGTCGTCAGGCCGAGTACGATAGTTAATTTCACATCCATACTGTTCATGGCCTGTAAGAATGTCATTGTATTTTCCCTTGTTCCCTCCCTTGCCTTGAAGTGCTTTGAAACACATTGTGTATAGGCGCTATATAAATAAACTATCATATCATATCATATCACCTCGTATCATCCTAGAGCTGGTCAGGGAGTGGGAAGATGACCTTACATCCCCCACCCTCTGCTCCCAAGCATTGAGCCCCTTGGAGAAGGTGCTCAATGTCCTGCATTTTTTGGCCACTGTGTCATTTCACTGGACTACTGCCATAGTGGGGGGGGCATCTCACAGCCCACCTAGTCACGATGCCTACACCAGGTTTTGGCAATCATCACTGCACGCCCCTCACTCCGAAGGCACATATACATGCCCAGAACACCCCCAGAAAGGCAGGCCGTTGCCCAGGACTTTTACAGGGTGGCACACTTCCCCAAAGTGCTCGGTGCCATAGATTGCACCCATGTGGCCCTACGTCCACCTAGGGCCACTGAACACATCTACCAAAACCGCAAGCACTGGCCTTCCATCAATGTGCAGGTGGTATGCGATGCCAAGGGAATCATCACCTCTGTCTATGCAAGCTACCATGGTTCCACCCATGACAGTTTCATATACAGAATGTCCGCCCTGAGCCGGGTCCTGGAAGCTGGGCAGCATGGCGACACATGGCTCCTAGGTGAGTACAAATGCCTGTCCACATGCATGCAAGTCACCCACTGACAAATACCCAAACCCTAATAATCTCAACTATTATCACCTCCCCAGGGGACAGTGCCTACCCTCTGAGCAACCACATGATGGCGCCAATCCGGAACCCCACCACACCACCCCAGGTAAGATACAACGATGCCCATATTGCAACCATGGGCATAGTGGAGCACACATTCGGAGTGCTCAAGTCAGGCTTCTGCTCACTTGACTGCTCTGGCGGCCAGCTACTATATGCACCCCCAGTAGTGTGCAGGATCATTGTGGCAGCATGTGTCCTGCACAATGTTGCAACACGGCGGGACGTCCGGTGGACATGGTGGTGCCCCCACATCCACAACCACAGGCACAGGCGCTGCCCATGGGAGGGGATAGGGCATGTGGCGAGGCAGCCCGGACCCAGTGTGTGGCCACATTTTTCACCTAAACTCCCACCCCTGCGGAGTGCACACAGGCCTGGCACATACCAGGTGACAATCGATGATGACAAAGAGACAGTCAACTGTCACAACCTTACCACCCTGAGAATGTTGCCATGGAAGTGCCACATTGTGTGCATCCCTAGCTACTCAAACCTAACCAATCTTGTGTGACCAAAAGGTACACATGCAAGGTGTGTATCATACCGACCTGCAAAACTGGCCATGACAATCACTGGTATGTCACCCAAAGCCACCAAAACCACAACATGACATGGCAAGCAATAGCAGAAGACCAACACAGTAACAATAAGGTACACATTGACATGTGAAAAATGCAAAGTGGCCTCAGACAATGATGCCTGACATGGAACCAGATGAAATGACTGACTAACTACCTCCCACACAAAGCAAGTCACACCCACATGCATACCAACAGTTGTAGCTTGAACATACCAATGAATGCCTCTTTACATGCACATTGTGCACGGCAAAATCAACACTGCATAATACGTGTGCTGTGTCCATCTCCAGCAACAAACTGCTCAGCACACAGCATAGTGACCAGCCATTGTGTGTGACGCACACACTGAGCATCACATGAAAACGACAAACTAAATAAAAAAACAAATCACGCATGTACAGGATCCACAAATGGTCATAGATCATGTGCTGCAGGGACACAGTGGGCCCCAGAGGGCAAACTGAGTGCACATGTGGACATGGAAGGGTGGTTGTACATGTTGTGGATCATAGTGTGAGTGTGTGTGTCAGTAGGGACATGCACTAAATACATGCATGTGCAATCAAGTGACCAACAGTGTCCTCATCACATGTGAACATTGCCCATGTGCACACCCCAGCATGTCAAACCACAACTATACCCTCACACCTGAAAGGTAAACACAACACATGAACAGACATTGATCAGCAGAATACATCATGTACATAGGATACCACAATTACAATGTCAGGGTGCCCATTACACTGTGGGGCAAGGAAACTGTCCAACAACAAAATAACCCCCCCCTCACATATCACCATGATCCACTGAACAACTGCGCATGGGGTATGTAGACTTCATCCTTGAAGTCTACCTGGCCACAGGATCGTCCTTCCCATTTGTCTCCATCTTCCACCTTGCATGTAAAAAGTGTCCAGCACCCTCAGAGGCCACCTTGACTTGCAAAAACACCAAATCAAAGAGAACTCGAAGCAGGCAAACACACAAGCCAAGCATAAAGCCTGCAGGCAGCAAAACAAACCAGAAGAGTCTCCAGTAGATGAATTGAAGTAGCAGTACATCACAAAGCACAAGTACTAGCACAATGATGGAACAACCAAGGTAGCACAGTAAAACAATGCCACAACAGGATGTGTACCATGTGCGGTACATAACACAGAATGATGCACCACAAACTGATGTGTACTGTCACAGCTCCCGTGTACAAGCGCAGGAGTGGCACGAACCAACCACCCCCACTGTGGTCTGGGTGCCTGCAAGGTCAAATTTACACAGGCCTCTGAGACCCTGGTGGGGAAGGAGGGTCAGGGATATGCAGCCGGGACAGGCATTGGTATACTGGATAACCGGAATGAGGGGCAGGAGAGGGGAGTAGGATTGACAATGGAAAGTAGGGAATGTACAAAAATATAATAATCACATTAACACATACACAATCAGGCCAAACGTGTACATCATGCACATAGAACCAAATTACTGAAATGGAAGTCAAAGAGAAACTTATCTCTGGGGTGAGTGCTGGCCTCCTGCCTGCGCACTCTCAGGTCCGGTAACATGAGCAGTTCAATGCTGCAAAGAGAGCCAGAGTCACTAATCTGTGCGTGCCCATAACACATACACACACCACCATGCATGCCCCAACGTAACAAAATACTCCACAAACAAACTATCTGGTGTGGTGCTTCGTACCCATACGTAAGATTCCCCCCATGATGGTTCATACACAGCCAATGCAGTAAGTCAGGCGCTGGTGGGTGCGTGGCAAATGGAAGACCAATGTGTCAAGATTCACACAACATCCAATGTTCCCTGGGTAAGCAGCCAGACGCATTTAGCAAGCTACGACTTCAGTACAAGTCGTGTTCCAGCATAACCCAAATGAAGTAGGTAGTGCATGTGGCGATTTCAACATGAAAATGAAATGCACTGCACACGAGTCTGTCCCTTGCTGTCTGTCCCTGTGAGCTGCTTCTTTCCCTGTCTTGGAACGCTACATGGCTAATACAACTGCCTCAATGGACCATGGCGAACCGTAGGATATGTGCCACTGCCCCTGCATGTGCCCCTGACAACTTTCCCATCAACTAGCCATTAGTCCACCAACGCATCTTAGCTGTACTGTGCGCTTCACCACCAATATCTGTCCAAGCTCACAGTCAGTGGTGGTACTTAGCATGCATGTGCAACTGGCCTGGTGGAAGGTTGGCTGCGGTGTGGCCCCCTTGTGCTGCTCACCTTTCCTGGAGTTCCTTGAAACAGGTCAGCTTCTTTAGGATGTATGAGCGCAATCCCTGTGCCTCTGCCTGTGCACACATGCGCATGTCTGCACCACCGAATGTGGCCAGCTTCCAGACGTCCAATGGGCCATGTCTGCTGGGAAAGGTGGCCTGAAGGCTCATCCCCCTGCAGAAAGGGCAGAAAACAGATGATTAATGCTTGACATTTCCCTCTGTATGTCTACTCAGGCATGTCATGACTGGACCATGTCAGAGACGTACATCAGAAATCACTCCATCAGTGCAACTTTCACAGGCAAAGTGTGTTAGGCACTGTCTACAGCATGAATTGCATCAAGCACATGTACAGTAAAGATAAGAAACATACTACACAATGTGTAGCAATTAATGTACACATAAATCATGAAACCACCCATCTATCAAAGGAAGAACTGTGGTCAATATCACCCCTATCATCCCCACTAGGGGTGTCAACACAAGTAGTACAGCAGCAGACATGCCACAGATATGACAGTCCAAAGCCCTTGTGTAATAGGCTGTAACACCGAACCATCCTTGCGAGCCCATGGATAAGGGAAGCAGGAGTGGCATATGTGAGTCAGGACCCCAAGCAGCAAACACATACACGAGACAAGCTTGAAGTGGACAGTATCAGAAAATGTGAAGGCAGTGCAAGGTCAACTTCAGGCATCACGTGCAATGTGCATGCAATGGGTTGCATGGCTACAAGCACACCACCCCTCCCCCTAAGTGGAAATGCAGGGATGCCTTGCATGCTATCATAAGGATGACCAGAGACCTATGTATTGGCAGACAGTGGTGTCTAGCATCAATTGCATCATCTGAGTCAAGTGACAACACAGCAGATGATGATGGGACAGTAAGCAGGACACATGATGAACCCTCAGCAGTACAGCCATGTGTGCAGAAGACACTACACCAGTTGGACAGAGTCATTGGGCATGAAACAGGCTGAGGCCTGTGACCCACACAGACTGTCACACCCTAAACATGTGTGCGACGCAGGACTGAGCCACAGTGGCCATGGGAAGGCTGATGAAATGCCATGCAATGTAGGTCACTCTGGACACGTACTACAATGATCATCCAGTCAAGGACACATAGGGGCATGCATGGAATGCACATGGCGCATGAATGGGCACTCATGTCCCTGCGTATCATCTGATATCTGCACAGTCCAAGTGAGACACCCTGCATCAAGTACAAAGGATGTACCCTACAGTGTGTGTCTGGCAGGTTGGCTGGTGGAAGATAGCATGTACACAGACGCATGAACAGGCAAGTACTTTACGGCAAAATTGATGCAGACCAGTGCAAAGGTGAAATTGGGGTTCAGAGGGGGGGTGGAGGGGCAACTTGCTTCCAGTGGGTATCACAGTGGGCAGCCGTAGTTTGACAATTAGGCCCCACTAGCATGTTACGGCTGTGGTCCCGCACGTAGTACACGAGGAAGTCCAGTTCCTGGTTTCAGAAAGGCTTCTTCCTCGACATGCAGGAGGTTGTGGCTGTTTGTGGGGTCCAAGCCTGTTCTGCAGGTGCAACCTTCCTCCTCTAGGATTGTGGCGCAGACCCTGGCTGGCAAATGCCGCCCTGATCAGTATGGCCAGTGGCACCGGTGGATTGAGCCAAGGGGGTGGCAGGTGGAGGGGCGACCAAAGGTCTGACTTTCATCGGTGGCAGCTGGGTGCCCTCTAATGGACCCTGCGCAGCAACATCCGCTGTGGCAGGGTCATTGACCGCGACTGTCCTGGCTGGTAGACTCACAACCGGGGTGTTGTTGGCTGCATCTGCCCCTGCACTTGCCAACACCCGGCTGGTCGGGGCAGCAGATGACATTACTGGCCCAGGGAGACGTGTCTTGGTCAGGGCATCCCTGTGTGCACCTACAGTTTGCCTCCTGCCCTGTTATAAATCTTCCATGGACTCCTCAAGTGCCAACGCAGCCTGCGCTGGCAGACCCTGAGCCTGGGTGGTGGTGTCCACAGCTGCACCTGCAGCTACCACTACCCTTGGGCCCGTGGCAGTCGAAGAAACGGACTGCCGGTCACATGGGCGCCAGTGCCAGATGCAGAAGCTGCATCTCCCGGAACCACAGGGGGTGGTGGCATGACTGCACTGACACATGGCAAACATTGTGCCCAATTGGCGCACCCCTGCCTCTTCACCCTCTGCGGCCACCCTGGACACCCTGGAGTCCCCCTACTCCCTGGTCACCCCGGCCTCGTCCCTGACCATGCCCGCCATGAGGAGTACACCCAGCTGAGGCGCCCCTCACCTTTGGTGGCATCCCAATCATGGCACAGATGGAGTAGTGCCGGCACAGATGGAGAAGTGCCAATTGGAGGTGTACACCACAATTGTCCTGGGCAATTGGGGTGAAGGGGGTGGAATGCAAGATGTTAACAGCACCCCTGCACCTGCAAGGCTGCATGTGACCCCGGTGATGAAGTGACCAGTCACGCAACGCTCAGGCACCCCAAAACTGCAGTAAAACCGTGAAACGCAACCCCTGCAGCCTACGTGCGTGGAATCAACCTCCTGCAGTACGATATGGCACCCAGGAACACGAAAAATGTGTATGCGTGGGACACGCAGGCTACTATGACCTTGAAAACGGGTACGCGATACACAGGGGCACCTCCAGTGGGAAAAATAGCATGCGCGACTCACCGTCAGACTAGCGCGATGATGAAAAACATGCGTAGCCAATACCCCCGCCAAAAAAAGAGATACATCCTTGATCCTCTTTGAAGTTGTGATGGCGCGCTAAACAACACGAAGTAGCAACACACACGTCGGTCTCCACGAAAGGCACGTACAGCGAACTGCTGGCCCCGCTCATCTTTAACCTGTGCTGAGGGAAACGCCTGCGCGCATCACGTCACTTAAGCGCTTAGGCCCTTTCCTCGAATTACACGCATTCACACACGGACGTGTGGTTTTTTTCACGTGCTGATCCACTATGCACCCGTGTTGAGGGAAACGCCCATGCGCGCTACGTCACAGACGCGCTTACGCACTAAGGGCCTTTCCTCAAATTAAACGCTGACGTGCAATTTTTTCATGTGCCACATCACTCCGTATCAAGCTGGCCACGTGAAAACACATGGAAGACTACGCTCCTGCCCAAAAGGCCATTTTCCTGCCCCCAAGAGCCTCGAGCATGCTCTCATCTGCCATCTGCTGCTGCCTGCCTGCTGCCCATGTACCCTGCTATTTGGTGCCTGCACGTCAGCCATCTGCAGGGGTCCAATTGCTGTGTCCACCCCTGCTTTAACAGAAGACTCCCGACTGGGATGCCATTTCTCCACAGCCCAGCCCCAGGACCCAGTTGCCCACCCACGCCTGCCTCGGGGGTTGCCATGTCAGGGCAAACACCATCCGAGACCACTGGCGACCCCCAGCCAGAGAGGCAGAGGGCCACCAGCTTCAGTGAGAAGGAAGTTGGTGTTCTGGTGGAGCATGTCCTGGGGCATTATGATGCCCTCTTCACACCATTGCGCGCCGACAAGGAAGGACGGGAGAGGATCTGGGAGGACATTGTGGTTGCCATCAACGCGGAGGGGGTGGAAACCCGTGACATCAAGCACGTCCGGAAGCACTGGGAGGACCTCAGGTCCAGGACCCTCGACAAGACCCGGCACCTCGTGAAGGCAGAGGATGCAGAGGGGTGCCGGGTCCACCTGAGCAACATCCAGATGAGGGTCCTGGAACGCCTAAGCCCAGCACTCCACGCCCAGATCCTTTGGAGGAAGACCCATCTGGAGTCAAGCGGTAAGCGGCCATGCATTGCTGTGTGAAACAGGGCATGTTGCAGTGTGCTGGTAGTCAGCTACTTGCCTGTATGTGTAACATAGGCCATGCATGGATGTGTGTGCGCCGGGACATCATGTTAATGCATGTGAGACCAGTAATGCGTGAACCACATGGATGGTGCATGTGTTCCAATGAGACATGGGGAGCTGCATGCGGAATTCACACATGAATGCATGTGAGTCCCTGTTCTTGGACATGGGTGGGGGTTGAGAGATGGGTGCTGCTCTCATGTACATGTATGGTGTGCATGTCTGTGTGTCTGAGAAGCATGTGTGTGACTTTGAAACGCCATGGATGCATGACACATGTCCGTGACGATGTGTAGATTCACTCATGCAGTCTGGTCACTGTTGTATCCACTGTGTCTGTGGTGTATGAGCCATGATGCATGACCCTCCGGTGATGTGTGTGCCTGGGATCAGTATGAGCCATGATGCATGTGAGTTTGAAGGCAACATTTATGTCCATGGAGGGCCTTGTACATGGATGCTGATGTTGATTGCATGCGCCGTGCCTGTTTCTGCATGTGTGGTGCGTGCATTGACCCATGTGTTCTGGAGGGATAGGATGGAAGTGACGTTTGACAGTGCCACTCATGTGTTATTGCTTCCTGTCTAGGGGACTATTGTACAGTGCCCTGATGCTTGTGTTCTATGTCTCCCTCTACGCAGCATCGAGTGAAGAAGAGGGCGGAGACAGTGCTGTGGAGCCAAGCGGCGGGGATGTTTCCACCGGGCGGCGACGCAAGGCCCAGCACCCTCCCAGGAATTGCCATCATCTGGGAGTGAGGGGACTGGTGCCGCGTCTGCCACTACGGCTGTAGCGGAAGGGCCGGGTGAGCCCCCACAGGGCTTGCAATGGCGGAAGTCGTTGCGGAGACATCCAGGTGGGTGGTAGCCACAGAGGAGGAGGAGCCCGCTACTGAGCCTCACATGGGGCCTGGTGGGGGTAGTACCACTGGTGCAAGTGGTGCAGTCCAGGGCCAGGGTCAGGAGGCAGCACAGGTACCCGCGGAGGGGCCTGTGCATGTCGCTGTCCCTGACACTGTGACTGCACCACCATGCACCAGCAGGGATGCCCCGTCCCAGGCTCGTCCGCAGGTAGGGGGGAGGCCCACATCATCTGGCTCTCCACTACCTGCGGGTGAGGAGTCCCATGACTGTATGGGCTCTGTCCGGATTGGTGTCACGTTGTGCATGCGTGACATTCGTGATGGCGTACGTGCTTCCTGGGGGGAGCACGCACGCCATCACGAAGAGCTGCGTGGCAACGTGGCACTGTTGGGAGGGGCCCTGGTCGGTGGGTTCCTACATGTGTCGCGCACTCTGGTGGACCTCTCCTCTTCTGTGGAGACTATGCACCAGTCGTTCTCCCTGCTGTCTTCCAGCCCAGATTCCACCAGGGCCCCCTGTGGACCTGGCCCGACCAACACAGCCAGCTTGGTGGAGATCCCATCCCTGCCACAGTCGGGAGTCGGCAGTCCAGCGGGGTGGACACCACAACAACTGGAGACCAGTAGCTGGAGGATGTGCAGGCATCATTGGACAGGGCACATGGACAGCAGCAGCAGCAGGCTTAGGTGGGAGCAATGATGGCTCGGGGCCATCAATGTCAGAGGGGCAGGCATCGGCCAGAGGGCAGGAGAACCCTCGAATGGGAGTGTCTTCCGTGTGGCTGCGGTTGGGCCAGCGTATAGATGCGGAGCGGCGGCGGGCGGTAGTGGCACGGCTCACCATGGTCAGGGCAGAGTTCTCCATGCGTCGGGCGTTGAGGCGGGTTGAGTGCGTTGGGGCAACTGGCAGGGAGTTGGAACAGGCCATGAGTGCATCCCTGCAAGACCTCGGGCCAGAATAGAGTCCCGCCTCCAGGAGATAGACATGGAGTTCGATGATGCCCTGCCCCGCAACATCACAGAGTGAGCTGCAGGACTTGCCCGCTGCCATTGTATATAGTTAGCTAGTGATAGGTTTCCTTTCTTTTTTTATTATTTTGGGACTCTTGGACAATGCCCCACGTTTTTGTATATAGATGTAAATTAGGTATGGTTTTGTATATAGGTTTCATTTCATTTGTTGGGCTCATGGACCCTTGTTGCAATATTTGTACATAGTTGGACAGTGGATTTTTTTTCTTACATCATTTACCCTCACCATGGATCAATGGATTTTTTGGATTTTGGTTTCCTTTGGATTTACTTTGGTGGACAAGGATTTTTGACAAACTTTATTTTGGATTCATTTGGATTGTGTCATCATTATAATTGTTTTTGATTTGGACATGCCTTTTTTTCTTGTTTATGATTATTTACATGCTTTGAATCATTTTTAGTATTTTTGTGCACAATACATTTTGATTTCTTACTTCCATGTGTGGTATTTGCTCTTTGGTTTACTGCATATCACAATGTGGGTTTACACAATCACTCGCACCCTGTGTGTGACGGACATGTGTTGATGTGCATATTTGACTTTTGGTTAGTGACAAGTAATAGGCCTTTCAGTGTGGGGTGGATGGGAAACTTGATTGTGTCTAAAGACTGGGGTGGCGTGCAGTGGGATTTTGGTGGACATGAGGCCCATGAATGTGCATCTTCATGACATGTTGGGTGGGGGCCTGAGTCGGGGCCTGACCCTCAATGCTGGGTGGATGGGGGTGCTGGGGAACATGAGTCGGGGCCTGCTGGCAGGTGCCCGTCAATGCTGGGTGGATGGGGGTGCTGGGGGACATGAGTCGGGGCCTGACCTTCAATGCTGGGTGGATGGGGGTGCTGGGGGACATGATTCGGGGCCTGCTGGCAGGTGCCCATCAATGCTGGGTGGATGTGGGTGCTGGGGGACATGAGTCGGGGCCTGCTGGCAGGTGTCTGTCAATGCTGGGTGGATGGGGGTGCTGGGGGACATGAGTCGGGGCCTGACCCTCAATGCTGGGTGGATGTGGGTGCTGGGGGACATGAGTCGGGCCTGCTGGCAGGTGCCCGTCAATGCTGGGTGGATGGGGTTGCTGGGGGACTTGAGTTGGGGCCTGACCTCCAATGATGGGTGGATGGGGTGCTGGGGAGCATGAGTCGGGGCCAGCTGGCAGGTGCCCGTCAATGCTGGGTGGATGGGGGTGCTGGGGGACCTGAGTCGGGGCCTGACCCTCAATGCTTGGTGGATGGGGGTGCTGGGGAACATGGTTCGGGGCCTGCTGGCAGGTGCCCGCCAATGCTGGCTGGATGGGGGTGCTCGGGGACATGAGTCGGGGCCTGATCCTCAATGATGGGTGGATGGGGGTGCTGGGGGACATGAGTCGGGCCTGACCCTGAATGCTGGGTGGTTGGGGGTGCTGGGGGACATGAGTCCGGGCCTGACCCTCAATGCAAGTGGATGGGGGTACTGGGGGACATGTGTCAGTGCTCACTTGTGTGTGGTGAACTGTGGGCTGGCTGGGGGGCTTCACCGGGGTGGATGGGCTGCCTGTGGGGCATGGCCAGGGGTGCAGTGTGTTCCCCCTGTGTTGTGGTCTGCCTGCAGGCCCTGGGGAGGGGGAAGAGGGCACACCTAGGAGGACACACACTGCCAATTTGTTGGGGCACACCCGAAATACACATACCCCGCTTGCCCAGGGCCAATCGCGGATAAAACTTCCTGCACACCCCCGAAATACACATACCCCGCTTGCACAAGGCCAATCGGGGGTAAAACTTCCCACGCACCCCCGCAATACACGTACCTCGCTCGCACAAGGCCAATCGCAGGTAAAACTTCCCGCGTACCCACCGAAATACACGTACCCCGCTCGCACAGGGCCTATCGCATGTGATTCTCCCCACGCACCCCCGTAATATATGTACCCGACTCGCACAAGGCCAATCGTGGGTAAAACTTCCCACGCACCCCCAAAATACATGTACCCCGCTCGCACAGGGCCAATCGCATGTGATTCTCCCCGCGCACCCCCGTAATACACGTACCCAGCTCGCACAAGGCCAATTGCAGGTAAAACTTCCCGCACACCCCCGAAATACACGTACCCCGCTCGCACAGGGCCGATCACGTGTAAAACTTCCCGTGCACCCCCAAAATACACGTACCCCACTCGCACAGGGCCTATCGCTTGTAATTCTCCCCGCGCACCCCCGTAATACACGTACCCCGCTTGCACAAGGCCAATCATGGATAAAACTTCCTGCGCACACCCGAAATACACGTACCCCGCTCGCACAGGGCCGATCACGTGTAAAACTTCCCGTGCACCCCCAAAATACACGTACCCCACTCGCACAGGGCCGATCGCGTGTGATTCTCCCCGCGCACCCCTGTAATACACGTACCCCGCTCGCACAAGGCCAATTGCGGGTAAAACTTCCCACGCACCCCCGAAATACACGTACCCCACTCGCACAGGGCCAATTGCATGTGATTCTCCCTGCGCACCCCCTGAAATACACGTACCCTGCTCGCATAGGGCCAATCACGTGTAAAACTTCCCGTGCACCCCCGAAATACACATACCCCGCTTGCACAGGGCCAATCACGTGTAAAACTTCCCGTGCACCCCCAAAATACACGTACCCCACTCGCACAGGGCCAGTCGCATGTGATTCTCCACGCGCACCCCAGTAATACACGTACCCTGCTAGCACAAGGCCAATCGCGGGTAAAACTTCCCGCGCACCCCCGAAATACACATACCCCGCTCACACAGGGCCAATCGCGTGTAAAGCTTCCCTTGCACCCCAAAATACACGTACACCGCTCGCACAGTGCCTATCACGTGTGATTCTACCCGCGCACCCCCGTAATACACGTACCCCGCTCACACAGGGTCAATCACATTTGATTCTCCCGGCGCAGCGGGGTACGTGTATTCGGAGGGGTGCGCAGGGAGTTTTACAGGTGTATTCGTGGTTGGTGGGCTGTATGCTGGGCTACTGGCCTGTGCGCCATGTGCGGGATTTGTGTGCCTTGCATGGCACACAGGGAGACGGAGGGGGCATAACTGGCGCTGCTGCAGGGTCGCTGCGCCACTCTGACCCACGGCTGGTTATGGATGTTTAAATCCATGAATACGCTGTGTGCGGAAATGGATTTTGGCACACACGGCTGGCGCCGACTGCCGCATGCGCAGACTGTGCGCCAGCCATGTGCGTCACTTGTGCGCTGAATTCTTTGAATTACCCCCTTATTGTTGTGGTCAAAATAAAACACTTATCAAGAGAAGACTGTAGACTGGAGGGGGTTGTCTGTACTCCTGCTCTCTATATGGCAGAGGAGAGTCACAGAGGACCCAAGAAAAGATTCTCTGTTTGTTAAAATGTGGGCGAGCAATCAAGGCCTAGCTCTCAGGAGGTGATGTAGGATTGTTCTTAAGTACAGTGTAGTCCTCAGGCACCTACAAAGGAATGTCCACCCACTGTATTAGTGAAAACACAGTCTATATATAATTAAGGTGCAAGGTTATATACACAATCACAATAACTCACTTTGTGCTCAGTTAATCTACAATGGCAAATATATACCCAATTCTACATGGTAAGACAATTGCTATCAGATTTCATTAAAGTGCATCAACTGTACTTTGGTCAAATGTCACACAAATCAATTAATAAAGGGAACTAACAACGAACATAGGAAGAAAGCAGTTTGTTAGAACAATAGGCAGAATAATGGCCCCGTTTACCTAGCCACAGTTCTCTGTGAGTATCCCCCCACCTGGGCAACCTGTAAATAAAGATATAATACAAGCCCAGTCCATATATTGTTCAATATGAGTCTTATTTCCTTCTAAAATAGTTGTACCACCCCAAGGTACCTGGAATAGTAGGTTTCGACGTCGGGTCGTCAACGGATCCTTCTTGAGTGGCTCCCTTTAAGGCAGGAGCCAAGGATTATTGAGATCCCTCGAAGAAATGGTGAACATAGGCGTCGAGGCAGCAGCTTTGGTCCTGGCGGTGCTTGTCGACGATCGGTCGTGGATGTGCTGCATAGATGAGGTTTGCGGGGCACCTCAGCATCGATAGTTCATTACGGCAAGGAGTCTGTGAAGAACTTTGGCCCAGCAAGGGCGTCGAGTTGTCGGCGTCTCTGCGGTCTTCGGGTGGCAGGAAACCCACCATTGGATGCTCCTCAGTGCATCAGCGGCCTCGACTTTCTCTGGCAGGACAAAGTGGTTGACGGAGCAGGCGAGAGCGTCCTTGGATTCAAAGTGTCTTATTCAGGTGGAGCGTTGTGGCTCTGGTCGGCGGTGGCACAGCATCAAGCGGTCCCTGCTTCTGGGCAACACGGCTTCGATGGGCCTCCAGCGTTTATAGCAAACCTGCAAACCCTGGTTGACGACGGTGGACGGAATGTCCGGTGCTTCTCTTCCTTCTCCTCAGCAGCAGTCCCTGTCTCCGGTCGGCAACCTGTCGAGGGTGTGACTTCCATGGAGCTTCGGCTAAGGTTAGCGGTGCACGATAGTCCCTCGTAGCTCGGGAAGAGGTCTCCTAGCTAGGTCTTCTCTCAGATCAGTCTCAACGTCACAGCGGATTTCAGATTGCGGTGAAGGTAACAGCAGTCAACCTTCTTTTTCGGGCTCAGCGGTCGAGATTAAGCATAAGTTTTGACTTCAGCTTCTGAATGATTTCTAGCAGTGAGAGGCCCCCAGTTATACTGTTTGGACTCTCATTCATTCTGCGGGGTCACACTCAGGCAACCAATCACTCAGAAGGGCATTCAGCAATCAGGCAACCAATCAGGCTTACTGTGCATTGTGGACATCCTCCTTCATCTCAGACACTCACAACAAGGAATGTGTAGTGGACAAGTACCCAGCCATTAACACTCCACACTGCATTCATTCCAGTTTCAGGCAGGGCTGTCTCAATCTTTTTATCACATACTAGAAACGAGACACCCATAACAAGAAGTGCATATTGGTCACACACTCCATTCACCCAGGTCCCAGCCACAGGGTGTACCCACAACATACAGTCACTGGGAATGCTCCAGCGAGTCTGGCCTGGACTTCCCACAATACCATATATGGAACTTCCACCCAACACCAGTCAGGGGGAATGGATAGAGGAAGGGTTTCCCAAGACTTTGGGAAAAACAAGGTAACGGGCAATAGAAAGCAAGAGGCCAGAGGGGCCATCTTGTTTCCTATCAGGAATCAACTGATTCCAATGACAGGGCCTGGGTATCCCCAAAATGGAGGATACTCAGACCACCTGTCAAATTCAGCATGGAGCTGCCACCCGCCCATACCCTGCTCTGTGGGCCACTCATAGGTGCCCAAAAACATCTACTGGGGGCACAAGGTTGTAGCACCACTGATGCGTGCCATAAGGTTATCCCAAGGGTCTGTGCACTAAACCAAATACAGGAAAAGCCGCACTGCCAGGAGTCCCATGTGAACCCCTGCGCGGAAACAAGTCAGAATACATCATAAAAAGCAATAGAGGCCAAGGATTCAGAGGCCCGGTCTCTCCCATGCATTGCCAGCATCACAATCGCGGCGTAGATTACAAGCATATTTGAAATCTTAGCAGTTACATACAAGAGTTACAATCTTTGTAACACAAAGAATACATAACAGGCAACCTCAAACAGGACACCATTTTTGTCAACAAAATGTACTCTCTCATTCAAATCTGGATGGCAAACAACAGCCTCTGCCTCAATGAAGCGAGCATGTGGCATGGCTTCAATGAGGATCAGGGCAGCCAGAGGAAGAGTAGAGAGATGGGCTAACGGTTAACGAACAGGACATGTGATAAGGTCGCTTTAAGCAGCTCTCCTGAAATTAAACCCAGGCGGCTCCACCTGTATCTACAAATTGTGTCAGAGACTCCATGATACGCATGAAGAACGTCTAGGGAGACTGTGAGTGACCTTTGATAGAAGGGTCCCCCTCAGCATGGGCCGTGCAGGGGACTCCTCAAAAACAAACAATTCTGGAGGAGAGGAGCTGCGTGCAAGAGTTCACCACAACCGCCCAGGCCATACTGATGTAAGACGCAGTGCTCCCCCATCAGGAAGGGGTACTGCTGGTCTCACCCCTTTCTAGATGCTTGGGCATAGACCCTGGGCCTCTCTGGTTATGTGGGACCAGGTCAGAGGACTCCTGCGGGCCCCCTCTGGGTGCTTCAAATAACGGAATGATTCTGATATAAGCAGCCTGCAGGGACATATTGCTTTGGGCCTCTGCTGCTGCCGAGTTTGCTGGACAGCTTCTGATGTATGTGGCCAGGCTAGAGAGGAATTCCACGGCCCCTCCCGCAGACTATTTGGACACCCCTGGGAGGCATCTGACGGAAGCAGCCCAGGCAAGGAATTTAGTCCCACTTAGGTTTAGTCATAACCTCTGGGAGTGGACACCTTTACAACTTTCTGTAAAGTAAGGATGCAGGTTTATATATTTTAAATATACAGTACACTTTATTTTGACTGTTTATATATAGTATTAGTACCCGGATTTGGACAACGAGCTTGTTACAAGTGAGCTCATTGGCTCTCGCCAGGTCGTTACCAGCCCAACAAAGTCTTTTTCTGGCCGGTTGCAGCCGCGTCCTGGCAGCCATGGAAAGGAAATGTAGTCCCTTATCCCCGTTCCATGAAGGTCATCTTTTTGGTTTACATTTTTCTTTTGTTTCAATGACCGCCATGGAAAGGTAGAAGTGGCTACATGAAGTCCCTTCAGCACGTTGCATGGCGGCCATCTTTTTAAAAAAAATCTTCGTTTTTCAATGGCCTCCATGGAAAGGGAGATGGGACTAGTCTCTTCTCCCCATTCCATGGCAGCCATTTATTTTCTTTTTTTAATTTTTTTTCAGTTGCTTTCACATGAGTTCTGGATTATTCCTGTACTCATCACTTTCCTTCTTGGCATACCCTTTCTCTCAGTGTGGCACACCCATCATGATCTCAGGATCCAGGACACCAGGGATGCCAGAGACAAGTAAGGGGAGGGGCTAAGGGCAAAAATACAAGTCAGAAAAAGTGTTTATTGTGCCTGCTGACACCTGCCTCCCGCCAAATCATCATTGCTTCTACATTTTGATCAATGGCCACGATGTGTCAAGGATGCTGCCTGACAACACTCTGCTAAATCATGAATGTAAGGCGTGTTGCTTTATTGCGGGTGCAACAGCCAATCTTGTTGCTCCATACCGGAGCTGACTCTGACAATCTTAGCCTGGGTGCAGAGCAACACCTGGTCGCCTTCTTCCCCCTGCTCACCACCACCCCGGTCCGCTCCCGCCACCCTCTTCACGCCTCCCATCTGCCCCCGCTATGCATCACCCTCCCACGTTCGTTTTGGTTTTGCGTCACCGCTATGCGACTCCTCAAATGCCCCCGGGCAGCCATACCAAAGATAGAGGGGCTCTGCTGTTCAAAGAAATGGGGTATAGGCCCGGGGTAGGAAAGGAGCAAAGGGGAGAAGATAACGAAGGACATGTGCTATACAGAGATCACAGTGTGGTAGGAGGGGGGCTGTGACAAATCAAATTCCATGGGGAACCAGTGGTCCAGGGGTTTCTAAACCATCAATCAGCCCCACACCACTGATACACCAGAAGAGATCCAAACAGATTGGATTAAACAAGCAAATACAATTATAAACCTTTTTGTCCAATTTTGGTAACGTGGACAGAACGGCAGGCTTATCAGGTCGTGGATTGTTGCTTATTTGCAACAAAGCAAAAATACAATGACACCCAATGATAAAAGGGACTGTTCAGTCAAGGTTGTATAAACATATCTACTTTATTATTATCACAACAAACAATCTAATAACACTACTGAATACAACTCAGCCTGTAAAAGAATGTAGAGCACCAACAGTTCTAAGAAGGAAAGGGATGCACTCTGGATACTGACAGGAGGGGAGTTGGTATGGTTAATAATCACAATAGTTTTCAAAGGCTTCTTGGCTTCAGCAAAAAGGGAGAAAGGGTCTTAAAATGTATCTGGGGCCATTCGGGAAGGACCAGGGGACAGTACCGTGTTACATTTTGTTGTAGTTGTTCTTGGTGCTCAACAACGTTGAGTTGGCTTCAGTGCACATTTCATGCTTCTGCGGCAGAGTTTAAGACAGGAGTCAGCGGCGGGTATCAGATGGCAAGACGGTTCAGTGAGCGAAGCTTGACAAACGGCTGCAGGCTGGACTTCACGGCAACTCGAGGTCAGGAATAATTGTCTCAGTGCTGATCGGCGGTTCTGAAGCACTGGTCGAGAAGACTTGTGCTTCATTCAGCGACTGCGGCTTGACAGATGTCAGTGGTGCAGTCGGTTGCAGATCGAGGAACTTGACTGGCTGGAAAATGTCCTTTAAGGTGGATGGTGGTAGAAGCTTGTGGTTGCACTTTTTCCTGCTTCTTTAATGGGCCTCGGTTGTCCTTTAATGTAGCTGGCCCACAGCTGAGGAGAGTGTTGCAGGCAGCTGCTTTGTCCTTGGTTTCATGTTCAGAGACCTTCTGGCACTCCCTGTCCAGGGAGCTTGCCGCAGAGCCTAGCAGGGCATGGTGTGTGATGACTAGGTACCAGTTCTAAAGCTGCTGAAGTTCTTTTCTCCCTCTCCTATCTTGGAGTATTTAAGGGAAAGGATCTTACTTTCCTCTTTGGATATTCCTGGCCTTCCTTCACTGGCGGAAGCTATAAGGCAGACCCAACCTTCAGCCAGGGTCCAAGGATGAGTCCTTCTTGCTACTTCTTGTGAAGACTTCAGATGATCCCCTTAAAGAGGGGCTCCAGCCCTCTTTTAAAGCCAAGTGGGACACAGTGATTGGTGTAGGCTGAGCCTACTTTAGTGAACCAATCCTGGGTTCCCTACCAACAATCTTCTGTATGTGTGAGGTCATAACAAGAGTCTTTGCAACATGGCAAGATAAAGGAGTGAAACAGGAAAAGGCGTGTCCCAGAAATAATATGGTGGAACTCTTCTCTCAACATAAAGAGCTGTGGGCTCACTCCCTTGTGTCTCCCTAGTTAATGGTCCTCCCTGTTTGGTTCCTGATTAAAGTGGCAGATCTCCCTTGAAGATGCTGAGAGACTAGACTCTTTGACTTCTGCAAACCAAATTCTTGTACCTATGAATGGGGTCCCCGTAGAGGGGCGGCCTACTGCCACAGTAGGCCCAGACATGTCAATGCACTGTCATTGATGCTGTCCGCGGGAGCTAGCTTGGGTTTGACACAGTTACATATGAAAGGTTGTTGGGTTTCCTGTCTCCTTTGTTAGCCTCTGCAGCCAGGCCCCATGTGGGCCTGTTTGAAGTTCCGCCAGTTGGTATGTTGATCGCTGCCACCAGCTGCAGGGCCTAACAAAAGAGCAGGGCAGTTTCACAGGGCCTTTGCTAGTTAATCAGGCTGACCATGGCAGGATGAAGCTTGTCATCCCCTCCTTCGAATGACATTGTGCTCACTTCTGCTGTCACATACCACCTAAATATGACAGTGGCAGACTGTTCCTGTAGGCTGTGTCCACCCACAGTACACGGGTCTATGCGTTTGTTATGGTTTGCGCATAGGTAAATGTGTGTGGATTACCCCCAAACATTTTCCTGAGGTTGGTCTACCATCATCCATTTATGTAAAAATTTCAAAAAAGCCCATGCGGATGGTGGAATTTCTCACAGGAAGCATCGTTGACGAACCTCATGCGGGTGGTATGTTACAGTATAACTGCATGCTTAGGGCTTCAACTTTTTATGTTCTGATTTTTCTCACAAAGATTATAAAAAACACATCAATAAAATAATTAGAAATGTTATTGAAATCATATTTTATTTCAAACTGGTGATGTGCTACTAGATGTAGGGGCGTGCACATTACACATAAGCCTTGCAGTGTGCTGAGGCATCAGCGGCGCCTTGCTGCGTGCCTCTGGGCGCACATGATTCATCCACCCCTTGACCGCAGGACACCAAGCTTGCTTGTCTAAAGGAACAGCAGGTAGAATAGACCTTGCATAGAATATGTGAATTAGAATGCTGTGTGTTCACGTGTAATAGTGCAATATAGAAAAATATATAATGAACATTTGATGGGTTTGTGGATCGTGCACATATTTGCCGGCAATCACAAGTAGTAGGTAAACAAAAAGCCCTAGTGGTTATGTTTAGTATGGGCTATAAGTTGGTGCTTACGACACCTAGAAGCCAAACCTATTGCATTAGAGTCACAGATAGGGAGAAAGGCATATGAGGAAGGACACACAGCTTGTAGGTGTTCTTTGATTATTTTTCCACCCATTGACTGCCCACGGCCATGCTCATCCCTATGGCCATTCCCACTCAGCTCCTGCCCCTCCCCGCCCAAAACTCCTCCTCATGGGAACTCTTTGAGCTCGCTTTAATGAAGCCTTACACTCAAACTTTGTATTTGAAGCGCCCTCCAGTATTATTTCATGGCAGTCTTCTGAAAGTTAATGACTTCATTTGAGTTGTAAACCCGATGCTGGTGTAATATAAATGTCTTACCAGGTCTGCCTTCAGCCACTTGATTTATAAGCCCTCTTTGTGTCCTTCACTGAAGTCCTGTGGGGAAAAAAAAAACATTGGCATTGCCAACAGTTTTGGCTTGTTTACAAGTATTAGGCATTGGCCAGTCACTGCTATTAGATGCCCAGGTATTCGCACACTTTTGCACCTGCTACCACCAATAACCAGTTAATATCAGTTGCTGGCAAGTCAAGTGCCTTTTCCATGCCTACACAGAAGCCCAAACTGTTGGCATTGCCAATGCATGCTTGACATAGGCAGGTATTTTCAGGAGAAGGCTCGATTGTGAATTCTCTGGAAGCTTCCGGATGCTTTGATGTTCAATGCGCGCGGTATGCGGCCAGCAGATCAGAAGGCCGACTCGGCCTGCTGCGACAAGGCCCATGCTGTGGCAACTCATGTCGAATTAGAACCGTTGACATCTTCTCCTTGCTGCAAGAACCTGCCAGGCACCGCGGCAGCCACCTCGTGGCGCGCACGGCAAGGCTGCCGGCGCTGTGAAAGTCACCAGGGAGGAAACAGCAAGAGCGCTAGGAAGCCCCTGACTTCCTGTGACGAAGAAGAGCCGAAACCGCGCAGTCGGTGTCCATGATCGGGGCGATAGTGATTGGAACCTGCCACCTGCAGATCACACACAGATCGCAGCAATGAGTGCTTCCACCCGCTGAGATGTCTGACCAGCATTAGGTTTAGGTCACTTGGTTGCAAAATAGAGCTGCTTAACCTTTGTCCTGGGGTCTCAGAGATTTCTTGTTAATGGTCAGGGCCTGTGGTAAATTAGATCAGGTTGAAATGTGGAGGCCTTCCCTCAGCAGTGATTAGAGCATGGTCCTGACAGACAGGGTACACACCAGCGCTGTGGGAGCAAAGTCCACACAGCTCCCACATCTGTGTTAATGCTTCCTGATAAGGACTCAGTGGGGTATTTAATATTTTGTTCCAGAAAGCCCAAATAAGATCCAGTTAATACATGCTGTGCCAGAGGCAGGACCTTGTGTCATTCAGACCATGCAAGTGCAGGGGGAGGGAAGGGGAAGCGCGGTCAGGGCACATTTGCTCATCTGAGTAAGTGCATCCGGGGCAGCGCGGCTCTGGGTAAGTGCGAGGAGGCGGGGCGTGGGGGGACTAAAGGGTTCCAGGTACAGCCCCTATGTGCGTCGATGGCCTGAAGGCTATATACAAATAAGCAGGATGTTCTTGTCAACCAATAAGCAGGCAATCTTATCACAGTATCTTTCTGTTGCTTTAAGCACTGAAAGTATTTTTTATAAAACCGAAAGTTCATCTTTTAGGGCTTGCATAACTTTGCATTCTGGAATGTGTATTCCCCCATTCAACGGGAGGGGGGAGGGGTGGAAAAGGGTAACAAGTAAAACTATTCTCTTTTTGGTTTACATATTTCTATAAGGATGTACACATTTGTCACATTGTTTTATTATGGTGTCTGGACTGTACACGCCATCTATACAAAAACAGAATATTCTTGGAAACCAAACGTTAACACACGCTTCTACCAGCTAAACCTGAGAATATATATGGTGAAGTGCTTGTCTCAAATCCTGGCTTCACCACTTATCTAAAGCCTGTGATCCTGGCCAAATCATTTTCTTTCACTCTGCTTGCCCGTGGAGTTGTGAGGAAAACTCTGTAATTTGTCCTTTTGCACTGTATACATGATAATCTAATGACTAAACTGAACACGTGTGCAGATTTTTTTAAATTATGAACAAAACAGGAATATAACAAAACAGGAATATTTCAAAAACACATCATGCAATAACCCCACAGGGTCGGACTGGGGGTTACATTGATGCAGGCCCCAAGGAAAAGGTGGCCTGCATCAATTTAGCCTTTTGTTAAAGACTAATCGAATAGTACCAAAGGGCAAGTGTTTTGGTAAAATGAGTTGCAAGAATAGTTGTGCAGTAACGGTGGCCAAAACTACCAGCAGCAGATTGAAGTCACTCATCCAACTGGCCCACTTTCATCCGAAACAAAAAGGCCCACTTGACTCAAAAAACGAGCCCACACTTGCATGTGGGGGCTGCAGTTTGAGCATTGCCCTATTGCCCTATTGCCCTGTAGGCCAGTCTGACATGTGACTGACTGTACCCCAGTCCCTCAAGACTTCCAGAGTCTTGGGAGGATAGCTCAGTGGCAACGTGCTCGCCTTGGAAGCAATATGACATTAAGCAACACAGGTTCGATACCCGGGTCCGTGCTTAGAAACCTCTTGGTATTAAGTGCATTATAAATAACATGTCGTATCAGCATTTTTAGTGCTACTTCAAGTTATTTAAAGACCTGTCTGTTGGAAGTTAATCTCCAGAAGGGAACATTGCCTGTTAAAACAAGAGTCCTTGAAATATTTAGAAATACAACATTGGCAAGTGGGCGATTATATGCAATCGACTGGGTGCAATGGTCTTCAAAGCTTTTATTGCCTAGAGTCACATAAGTGATATTTATTTATTTATTTATTTATGTATTTATTTAATTATTTATGACGCGCCGAACAGCCCGCGGGCATGCCGCTGTGCGTCTCTTGGTTGGGCTCCCAGTAAGCAAGGCAACTTTTATCCCGAATGACCTTGTTTTTAGATCAATTTGGAGAGGTTCGAGAGTCATACAGGTGGTGTCAGATGGGGAAACCTGTACTCATTTGGCATCCCTTTGTGCAGGGATACCATGTGGAACCCAGATGTGAAGTGTGAAAAGCATATGTAGACGCAGTAGCTACTAAATTGTACTCAAAAGCATTTGACATTCTGCTGCAAGTGGAGTAAGCCAGGGGCAAGCTAGAGACTAAGTTGGGTCGTGGGCGCTTAAACAGGTGGGGAAATAGCCATGCTAGAAATTATTATTATTAATAATAATAATAATAATAATTAAAAAAATATATAATAATGTAAAGCCTGCGTCTTATTTTATTCTGTAAGTTTTATAATGCTGCACATTACAGCACAAGAAAGAGGGTGGGGGCTGGGGGCGTGACAGGAGGATACATCAAAAGGGAAATGGCTGTTAATCACTGTGCAGAATACACATCCCTAATTAACAGACTCAACAGACACCTGCTTGATAACTAATAACCTGCGCATCCTTTTTTGGACCATAGGACAGCTTTGATCAGTGATGATAATGTGGGCGGGGAGAGGGGGGTGCACAACGCCACCATCGACTGCCAGAATGAACAGAAACCTGCCTGCCTGGCTGAACAGGATAATAGTAACAAGAGCAAGATCAATAATAATAATATTAATACAATTGACCATTTGCTTACACAAAGATGGCATGGTGATTGCACACCCACTCACAGCCACTGAATGCAATCTCCTGCTTCCAGCCACTCTGAGATTTATAAAAAAAACTAATAACATATCATACATTTCTCTTCTGTCTCAACAATCCTATTTAAGTTTTCTACTTTTCGCTCAACTGAATGATGTATTGCTTTTTTTATTTTTTTATAAACATGCTTGGTTTCTAAGCGTGGGTCAAGGATATGAACCTCTGTTGTTCTACGTGGTCTTGCTATCAAGACCAGCAAGTTGCCCCTGTGCTATCTTCCATGCCCTCTTTCACTTTTATACGTTTCCCTCAACTGAATACTAGTTCACTTTTATACGTTTCCCTCAACTGAATACTAGTTCACTTTTATACGTTTCCCTCAACTGAATACTAGTTCACTTTTATACGTTTCCCTCAACTGAATACTAGTTCACTTTTATACGTTTCCCTCAACTGAATACTAGTTCACTTTTATACGTTTCCCTCAACTGAATACTAGTTCACTTTTATACTTTTCCCTCACTTGAATCCTATTACACTTTTCTCCTTTTCTCTCAACTAAATACTATTTCACTTTTCTACTTTTCGCCAGTGGTCGAAGTGTACGAAAAGAAGTAGTGGAGCTATATTCCCTGTTGGCCTGCCTCCACCCTCCACAAACCCCATCCCTGCACCCCTCCCACACACAATCCAAACACCCAAAGAAACACACCTGCTATTTAAGGGAAGTAAAAGCTTCAACTTCTTCCTACACTTTTATTTTAAAACTAAACCATTCCAGAACGGTTTCTTTTTAAAATAAAAGTATAGGAACAGTGAAACCTAAAAATAAAAAGTATAGGAGCATGTCTACCGACCGCTCCCACCCACTTCGACCTCTGCTTTTCCCTCAACTGAATCGTATTTCAATATCCTAACTCTCCATCAACTAAATTAGAAGATCATAATTGATGATTTCAAAGCATTTACTGTCAGTTAATTCACTTTTGCATATCCTCCCAATTTGTCTAAGAGACACTGTAGCCCCACTGCGGTGTTATCCAGTAGGAGCATGTCGTCCGCATATGCCAACTAGAGAACATTGTTACCATTAATTGACGGACTGGCTAAGGCTGCCTCTGATAGGAAGTCTCCCATATCTGCTAAGTAGAGATTAAAAAATAGCGGGGCTCCTAGGCAACCCTGCCGCACTCCAAGTTCGACTTTGATAGAGTCAGAGAGATTACCTTCGTTATCCAATCTCACCCTAATGGTTGTATCCTTATGTAACTCTATTAACATAGAGAGGAGAGCATCAGGGATTCCCCACTTCTTAAGTTTGGCGCAGAGGTGCCCCCGGTTGACTTGGTCGAAGGCCTTGGCGAAGTCTACCCATGCCTGATACAGATGTAGCTCCCCTTTGCTCCTAGTATTTTCGCTAAATGATTTTTAGTTGTTTGCCTAACTTAATCCTATTTCAATGATCCACCTCTCTCTGAAACTCAATCCTATTGCAGTGATCCACCTTTCTCTGAACTTAATCCTATTGCAGTGATCCACCTCTCTCTGAACTTAATCCTATTGCAGTGATCCACCTCTCTCTGAATTTAATCCTATTTCAGTGATCCACCTCTCTCTGAAACTCAATCCTATTTCAGTGATCCACCTTTCTCTGAACTTAATCCTATTTCAGTGACCCACCTCTCTCTGAACTTAATCCTATTTCAGTGATCCACCTCTCTCTGAATTTAATCCTATTTCAGTGATCCACCTCTCTCTGAAACTCAATCCTATTTCAGTGATCCACCTTTCTCTGAACTTAATCCTATTGCAGTGACCCACCTCTCTCTGAACTTAACCCTATTTCAGTGACCCACCTCTCTCTGAACTTAATCCTATTTCAGTGACCCACCTCTCTCTGAACTTAATCCTATTTCAGTGATCTACCTCTCTCTGAACTTAATCCTATTTCAGTGATCTTCCTCTCTCTGAATTTAATCCTATTTCAGTGACCCACCTCTCTCTGAACTTAATCCTATTTCAGTGATCTACCTCTCTCTGAACTTAATCCTATTTCAGTGATCTACCTCTCTCTGAATTTAATCCTATTTCAGTGATCCACCTCTCTTTCAACTGAATCCTTTTTTAATGTTTTGCCTCGCCCTCAATAGCGCCAGCAATCTCCTGCCTCTGCCTACAAACAGTATTAAAACTCCAACCATGCACATCTCTTTTTTTGTGCCAGGTGGAACTCACTTGAATCACCCAGCCCACACAGTGTGACGAAATCTTGTGAAGGTTCGGTCTGGCTCAAGTGTGAGCAATTCCGGTGACTCAGTGTTTACCCAAATAGGTTTGCCCATGCTTTTTGCTTAGCCCATCCCCGGGGCACATTATATTGTAGCGATTCCAATATGTTTTCCCTGATGTCATACAGTGTCTTGAAAGCCGAGCAAGGCGATCAATACCCCATCTCCTCGCGACTCAATCGTTTCTCAAAAGGCTGCCTGTGCTGATGGCGCGTGAGCGTAACCGATGACCAGGTATTAGCGGTGACAGGGGGCGTAGGATCCCTGCCATCAAATCGATAGGCAGATGCTCTTTCCCAGATATATTCATTGATCAGCGGCAGGAATCCTTTGTCCCATCTCCAGGGGATTGGTTCCTGGAATCCTCCAGGCCTTTTGGATGTGCTGGGTCAATAACCATTGAGGGGTGTGTGGCATCAGGGGACATTTCTCAGTTTTAATGGACTACTTCTCTCGGTGTATAGCAGGCTGTGTCGCTGTGGCTTGAGTTCAGGCAGATCGTGAATATAAACACCTGTCAGAGGGTATAATACAGAGCATCGCTTCACAGCGATTGGGACCAGCCCTGGGGCTTTTCAGAATAAACAGCACCTAATACAAAGCATAATGTTAAAGTACCCTCTATCGTGTGTTATAAGGATATTGCAAATCACCCAGTAGTTATACGTACAAATAGAGGGACAAGGCAGATGGCTGAGTTCCTTAATAAGGTCCTGAAATTTCGGGGTGACTTGAAATATTCTTTTTAGGTGCAGAATGGGATATTGTATTCCCAATAATACTGGGCCACACACTGCCATACCCTTCAATGCCTGGCCTTTTGCTTAATGTATTGTAAGAGATCTTCCAGTTGCTAGTACAAATAGTCAAGGTAGAATTAGTCTGCAATAAACACAAAACAAATATGCAGCTTCCAATATGTTGAAGAAAAACAGTTTTAGCAATTTAATAAAATGCATGAAAAATGTTTTCCTTTCGTGCTTTAAAGTGATACAATGCCGATTCTTGCACTCATGTCCTAAACCCCAGCACTGCACAACATAAACATACACCCAAAACAGTTCCTTATCAATTCATGGCTGTATAGTGTCACAGAAAGATATTTTAGAAGAAAGGAATTTGAAAATCTTGCTTTAATTAAGTGGTGCTGTGGCAGCTGGTATTCTGATTGGTGCTGGCTCAAGCAGCTGGCATTGTGACATAACAATGAAGCACAACGACTCATTACAGAGTAGAATGGATGTAATTTTCTTATTGCAGGCCAGCAGTGATGTCACAACTAGCCTGTAATAAGACAATTATTTACATGCTTTTATCCGGATAATGCAGGCTACCGTATATTATAAGGATTTTGCAAGTAATTTAGGAGACTTGGAACTCACAGCAATATGCAAAGGCCTTTTTACATACATTTGGGGGTCTTTAATTCCTCATCATGTATGGGATCCCTGAAACCTGAACACCTGTATCACTGTCTTTTCCCCATCTTTATTTTCTGTCCCACCCTTCAATTAATTCATCTTTTGAATTTTATTTCACTTCCTTTTGCCATTTTCTTGGTTCCTCTGCTTTTTTTAAAATCGGAGTCCTTTTCTCTCCTTTAGCCACCATTTTGTTTTTAAACACAGATATATGTATTGCTTGTATTCCTTTCCCACGCTCCCCTTCTTGACTCTTTTCTGTTTTCATCTTACTAAATGCTGTTATCCCACAGGAAATCGTAGGGACTCGTTTTGCTCCATGTTGTCAGTGCCATGGACCCCGAGCCACATCACACGGCTTGTCCTTTTGCTCTAAGCGGTGTAGGGGTAGGAGTTGTGCCTTTTCAGTTTGAGCTCCCAAGCAGGAAGTCGCCATGTACAGCTCTGCTTCCCATGGTATGTTGGGCTGATCTAGGCTTGATAAGTGTACTGTGACTTTCAAACTGGCAAAGTACGGGGATTGTCACACTGTGAATGTGTGGGACTGCATTGGGGCTTTCAAACTCTGACAGGTGTTTCTAACTGGGAATAATACTACCAGATTTTGATATAGTACTTCGTGCTGGAGTCCTTTTTTTAGCACCGTAACAATAGGTGTTAGAATACATGGTAGCCTACAATCTCAGTGTAAAAGCCTGGAAATAAACATTCCTAGTACAGGCTAGTCGTGACATCACAACTAACCTGCAATGAGACAATGATATCACAAGCACTCTGTGATCAGATATAACTCTTCAGTTGTGACGTCACACTGCCTGCTGCTTGAGCCAGCCAAGGGTCAGAATTCCAGCTGCCACTTGAGCACTTAATTAAAGCCATTACAAGCTTTTCAAATCCAAACAGATTCTGTGCTGGTTATATGGATCAGCAAATTGAAGAACTCTCACTTTACTTCATTGACTTACTTTAACCACGTGAATGTCTATATCTGTGCCTCTGGGCTACATGTAACTGGTTCTCTCGAGCGCCCTGATGCCTGAGGGCTTGTGCTGCGCTATACAAATGACAAACAAAAAAAAACATAACAATAAATTGCACTGAACAAGAGGACAGGCATTAAAGAGGATGACAGTGTGTAGCCAACTGGCCATGTATTACATGCAATAAAATACCCCCTACCGTAAGTAAGAAGGACATTGCAAGTCACCTGGGAGTTCTGTTACCTTATAAAGGAACTCACTTTAATTTATGGTAGGAGGTACGTTATTAATACAATACAGGTAACCACAAAGACATTCCCTGAGAATGGTCTATTGCACGACCCTACTGATTCCACTGTCCAAGGAAGAGACAATCTACAGTACTTATAATTAAGGAGATCAACGCTCACAAATTTGTTTTCTGAAAAATAGTGACAAAATGTTCTTTCTCACAATCAATATACAAAAGACATAGTGCTCTGTATAAAATATACACTTTGTATTTATTAATTCATTTAGTGTACAGTAGAAAATGTAATACAATATAATAAAAAAAGTTTCTGTATTTCTTTTTTTGTTGATAATTTGAACCCTATACCCAGGTAAGAGAAAAAGGACACTCTCTAACCACAATTACACAGTTAAAAAACAACATTAAACAAATGACTTTACACACAACAAAGCCAACATTTAATATTTAACAACCAGGTCTATTTGTTGTGTTTGTGTTAAACCCAACATGTTTCTGTCCAAAAGACCCTTCACATCAGACATTCATCAGGGGATATTTTTCCTTGCATTTTAGTGTCCACAACTTGAAACCTGGAGGGGGTTCTTCCTTTTGAAACACTATAGTTAAAAACCTTTTCAGTCACCACACACCAATTATTTCAAAGGAATTAATCCATACATCAAAAGTCAGTGTTTGCCTTAATTAATGAAGCACCCCAAATATGCATTGATAAGCATATTAACACATTATTTGTGCTCTCAATACCTACTGTAAGTTGCAATTCAAGATTCCACTTAATGGGTGATAAACATTTCCATAGATTCCTTCTCAGTAGGACTCAAAACGTTCTTCAACCCTTAAAATGTGTACAAGATAGATACACTGCACAGAAAACAGAAATATAAATAACTTTTCCACTAGAATGAGACGCAGCACCATTACAGTTATTCCACAATATTCAGAAAAACTCAATTCCATACCTTCATACTTGTAATGTTCCATTTACCAGAAGACCCCAAAACCTTTGTTTGCTAAATTGTGAACTTTAAAAGGAGGCCCAAATCCGGCTGATGGAAACCTTGAGAGCTGGAAAAGGGGTGACCCACACCTCACCTTGGCTCCAGCTAGAAAGCGATGCAGTAAAGTCAACACAGCCGGTGAGTCGGGGAGATTGTGAACTCTGTCAATTCTGAACCTGACTAAGGGAAGGTGAAAGAAAACTAGGGGAAGGGAACCATGCTATTTGATGAGATTGTAAAATTGTGAACTGTGGCCAGCGTGAACCTGATGGAGGGATGCCGAAAGTGAGTTGTTGGTCTGAGCCCTACTGAGGGAGGGTAACGTTGAGGGCCTCAGGGGAGGCTGGCGTGAGGTGTCAAAGTGGTCATACAAGGATCAAGTCAAACCCCTTGTACAGTCAAAAGTCCTTGACACATTGTGGAGGCAAATGGTAACCCGACTGAGGGATGCCTCTGAATTAAGATAATCAGTAACCCACCCGAGAACATTGTGATGATAGAATTGTGTGAAGCTTGACTGGAGGCTTTAGGGAAAGCCTGGCTGGGGGCTTAAGGGAAAGACTGGGGGGCTAAAACCCAGACTTAGGTAAGGGAAGAACCTAAGGGGTCTAGAATTACTTTCTTTTGAACTATGCTAAAATGGCAATGTCAACCCAATGGAGGGATACCAGGAGAAAGCTAAGGCAAGTGAATCCCACATTGTGATAAAACTAAGTGAACTGTGTTATTATGGCAAATCTAAACCTGACTGAGGGATGCCTGCGAATCAGGGTGGACAGCAATACACCCGTGAACATTGTGACAAGCCTGAACCCGACTGAGAGATGTCCACAGTGAGTGGTTGGTCTGAGCCCGATTGAAGGAGGCTAACGTTGAGAGAAGGATCAGAGCCCAGCAGAGTAGGCTCCCGGGTGAAGATAAATCACCATATGGTTGAAGGAATTGTGAAAAGGGGGTCGGAGCCCAACAGAGGGGGATCCTGGGTGAAACAAAGCCACCCTACAAACTGTGTTAGCAGAAGGAACTGTTTGTTTGTTTAATTTACCAAGACCTCTGAAGCAAAATACTTTTTGGATAACTTAAAAGAGACCTGGGCACAGAAGGTCCTGATATTGTTGAAAGGAACGGTAACCTTGAGCCGGAGAGGGTCAGAAGTGTGCTCTGCTTGAGTGCCCCGCCCTGTGATAAACATGTGAGTAAGGGAGATCCCGGCTTTAAAATCCTGACTTATCATTTTGTGATCACTTCTTTCTTTTCTTGTGAACATTATCCCACACTCTTTTGGAGCATAGCGGTAAGTATTGGCAATAGGTTTTCTTAGTATAGGCCCTGTTTATTTGACAAGACTCCACTAGGATTGTTTTATTCTTATTTGATTGTCATAGCTTGCTGCCATCTTGGATTTAGGTTTAGATTAGGCATTTATCTCACCCATTTTACAGTTTAATAAACCCAAAACAGTGAATCAACTTCACTAAAGGGCGAATATATAGATTGAAGAGAAGAGTTGAAAGAACAGAACCTTGGGGAACACCACAAGTGAGGGGTTTCACCACAGAAAGAAAAGGAGGGAGGGATAGAGACTGGGAGCGACCCGAGTGGGCGACATAAAATGTTTGCTCACTGCTACTATTGGGGAAAGAGCTGATAACATTTGGAAACAAGCCTGGTATCTCCGGAATACTGCATAGAACATCTTGTGATGGAGCACTGTTTATTAATTGTAGCGCAGCTGCATGGAGAGCACTTAGAGTTTAATACCCTGAAACGTCAGACATGAGTGTGATCATGACATGCAAGATGTGAGATGATGAGGACCTCGTTGCTTACATTCAAGAGATTCAAGCGCAGTGGAGACTCAAGAGCTGTGGGACAAAACCATAGCCATCTTTTATGGTATATTATGTCAAGGGTTTCCCCAGCAAGTGTAGAGACAATTATAGAAACTAGTGGGCATGTAAGAAAAGACATGGCCAGAGATCCAGTTCACTTTAGTTCATCATTGTTGACTGTTACAAGAGAAATCTAGGAAGAAACTTGCAGAAAGGAAGTTGGAAGAGGCGCATTTAGTTATGAAAAAAACTGTAAAATGTCTCAGTTGCAGGAGCCATGTTGACCAGCGAGAGGTAGTGGTCACACAAGACACACAACAGGTACCTGCAATAGCCGGAGGAATTTCGCAGGAAGGGGAAAGTATAATTATTGGCCATGAGGGAGAGGTGCTGCACTGAGAGGAAGAGGGGCTGAGTTTCAGGCTCCACAAAGAGGTGGGTTCAATGGGGGACAGCCCAAAGTTGGGGGACTGCCTCAACAATGCTGGACATGTGGGAGAATGGGACATATAGCCAGAGTGTGTAGAAGCAGAGGAGGAATGCAACAAAGGTGGCAGCATCAAAGAGGGGGGATAGTTTATCCACAGCCATATGGTGTAGAATCACCTGAATATTATGCCCAAGATCACACACAGTATCACACACATGTCCCACAAATACAGCATGTGTAACAAGCACAGCAACCACACATGCAGATAAAGCAGCCACTGATACAAGCTCTGTAGATACCCACACAGGCGCAGCAAGCGCCAATGCAACCACAAGCACAAGCACAACAGAATACTATGGTGACTTGGAACACGAATACAGGAGCACAGACGCCTACACCTAGCATAAGGAGTGTGACTTTTGTGGGAGGGAAACCTTTCACTGGGACAGGGATTAACCTATATCCACAATAGGACATCCCAAAGACTGACTTGATGTGTTTAATCCTATCTGTTACACCAGACCCACCAACCATAGGGGACAACATGTTTTCCTTTCTTGTAGATACAGGGGTGACCAGATCCTGTGTTAGAGAAGGTAGATTCCCAATGTCAGGCATTGCTATGAACGCACAAGGCTTTTCAGGGGTGACACATTTGGTTCCATTCACTGATGACAGACCCATTAGCATAGGAGAACATGATCTTTCCATGACAATCATATTCCCACCAGACACCAGTTAACATAATGGGAAGGCACATGAGGAGTAAGCTCAACATGACCATATCTTTTACTGACAGGGGAATAATGTGCTCCACCCCAGGGATTCATTATATGAATCCACAAGAGCTTATGTTTGCATTGTGTGACCAGAAAGCACAGAAGGGCGTGCCCATGGATCTATAGGTATTCCAATATGGAGTCAGACTTTTATTGGTATAGCTTCCCGGAATAAGAGATAAAGTATTATGGTTACCTGCAGAATTTGTATTTAGGCCAGAAATTCCTGTGGATGAGGAAGAAGGGAATGTGTTCCCCTTAGAATTAGAAACAGTTATCTTAAGATACAAAAGGGTGATTATCCATGAGACAGATGATGAAGGGAAGGCATGGCAGGCAGTAATAGCTCTCGATGATGGACACAGACTGACTGATTTGATAGATGAGGAACTATGCAGAGACGAGAATTCATATGATGAAATAGTATTCTTCATAAGCCTCACTCATTGGGTAAATATTGGGAACAGGGAAGTACCACAAAGAATGGCATTGATTAAAAATACACCGTCATTTGTCCAAGAATATTTGGCACATGAACCAAGCACATTGTGGACCAGCAGTCATTATGACGTTGGCCTTCTAAAAGGAGTAGTTGCAGTTAAGATAAAATTGAAACCAGGATCAATCCTGCCAAGAGTGAAACAATATCCCATGTGAAGACGACAAGGAGATGAATGCAATTTCTGCATTAGTGCAACCAGCAATATTAGTGCCATCAGAATCCCCATGTAACACAGCTGTGTTCCCAAGGAAAACATTTATGAGGGGGTCTTGTAGATTTATTCATGATTAACACCCTTAAACAATATTGTCAAAGCAGAATTCCCATTGGTTCCCAACCTAGCTACAATATTATACAACATCCCATATAGAGCCAAGTCATTTACTGTAATCAAATTAAAGAATCCATTCTTTTCAATACCTCTTCACGAAGAGTCACAGGACTTGATGCCAAGTGAAAACATACTCCTTTAGCACAAGGGTATCGTGAGTCCCTGTCCTTCAGATGGACTTGGGAAATGTAAACCTGGACAGTACAATGATTCAGTATGTGGATGACATTTTGATGTGCAGTGAGAGGGAAGAGCAGTGTAGAAAAGACTTGATACAAGTGATGACGGTCTTGGCAGACAACGGATACATAGTGGACAAAGGGAAATTACAATATTGTCACAATGTGGTCTTGTGTATTGGACAATTGATATCTCAAAAGGGCAGACATATGACTCCCGAAAGAGCAGAAGCAATCATGAAAACACCACAGCCAAAGACAGTGAGGGAAATGCATCAATTCTTGGGCCTTTGCAACTACTGCAGATTTGGTCTTTGACTACCGCACATACGTTAGACCTTTGTTAACGGGACTCAATGAATCCCAGAAAGACAATAGTGACATATCTTGGACAGAAGAGATGACAGGAGCCTTTGATGAATTGAAGAGAGCAATATGAACAGCACCCGTTCTGGAAATCCTGGATTATAGTACAGAGTGTGTTCTATTTTCACACTGAAATGGGGTGGTGATGACAGCAGTGCTTACACAAAAATAAACTACCCTGCAACACAATCAATAGCATATTAAAGCAGGCTTTTAGGTGCAGTAATGAGAGGCCATTACCCCTGCATACAATCTCTGGCTGCTGTCTTTGCAATTGAGAAATCAGCAAGTATTACGATGGGCTGTGAAGCAACATCATTTTGTTATTTTACTTTTGCATGTATAGCAATGCCCAAACCCTGAGTTATCACGACATTAGCACATCAATTGTTAGCATCATGCATAAGACCAGTTGTTGCCCATACTTATCAAACAGTCAAGTTTTTGTTCGTTTTTTGAAGGCAGGGAATTAATTTAATTCCAAAGTGTGGGAGCTATTAGGTGGAATGCTAGCACCACATGCTCTTTTTCTATTAAAGTGGGAGTGACCAATGGCATACTAGAACTGTATCTGAGAGAGCATGTGGGGACAGATTGGGTGATACAGTCATTAAGATAGTGGGGGCATATTTGTGCATGCAATGGTGCATGATGGTTAGCGCTTTGAAGTCTGCACAGGCTCTTCTGGGGAGCCAGTGTGCTTTGCGTCTAGTGGCTGAGATGTGGTCCGATCTTTTAAGGCTGAGGATGGCACGCAATGCTTTATTTTGGCAGAGTTGGAGTTTCGATAGATTTGTTTTTGAGGTTCTCACAAGTAACATATTGCAATAATTTAGTGTGGATAGTATCGGTGCTCTAGCAAGAGTGATGCAATTAGTTGGTGAGAGGAGTTGTCTACTCAGAGCAATGAGTCTCGATGTATAGGCTGTGAATGATGATAGGGCGTTGATTTGTCTGTTCATAAAAGGATCAGCTTCCAAGTAGATTCCTAGTGTCTTTATTTGCTTGGAAATTGGGATGGGTGTGCCATCAATGCAGAAGGGGGAGAAAGTAGAGTTGAGGTGTTTGATCTGGTGTGGTGAGTCAATGATGAGGAGTTCAGTTTTCTTACAATTTAGGCAGAGGTTGTGTGTGGCCATCCAGTTTTGATTGGTGCTATGAACTTCATTAATTTTGGTAGTATCAGCAACATAATCACCAGAGAGTGGGACTAGAATGTGAGTATTGTCTGCGAAGTTGGTATAAATTATGTCACTGGCATCTAGCATGTCGAAGAGGGGTTTTGTATAGGTGTTATACAGAGTGGGCGAGAGGCAGGACCCTTGAGGTACATCTAATGTAGCTGGGATGGAATCAGCCACCAAGTCCCCTATGGCCACTCAAGTGGTCCTACCACTGAGAAAGGATTTAATCCAGTCTGTGGCTTCACATAAGAACTGGAAATGCTGGATGAGGTGCTGGCAGAGGATGTTGTGATTGACCAGGTCGAAGGCCACAGGGACATCGACAAGTAGGAGGATGGTTACGTTTTCACAGTCCCTGATAATATCCATCTGTATTTTAAGTCTAATAGCGCAGTTTCTGTGCTGTGTTTAGAGTGGAAACCGGATTGTCTTATGCCTAGCAGGTGATTATTTTCTAGGAATTTCTGAACTTGGTCATAGGCTGGGTGGTCCAGGATTTTTAGTAAAATGGGACAGATGTGTTGGGACAGTAGTTTGTCGGTATTACAGGGTTGATGGTGTTTTATTTTAGCATAGGTGTGAGCCAGGCTGTTTTGATTGAGGAGGGTACTGTGCTAGTTACAAATGAGGCGCTGGCAAATTCAGTATTCATGGGCGCAAGTGATGGTGAGCAGAGCTTCACAATTTTGGCTGGGCAGGAGTTGCCTTTACAATTTGATGGTTTGAGGGCTCTAATGGTGGTTGCGACTTGCTCTAGTGTAACTGGATAGAAGGTGAACAAGGTGATGTTCGGTGATGGAGCCTCATTTGGGTAGCTGATTACGTGTGGCACTAGAGGTTTATTGGCAAGAATTGTTTTTTTGTCATTAATTTTGATCGTAAGGGACACGATTTTGCATCCTGAATCGTGGTCCACCAAGCTTTGTCATCAGCAGTATTGGAGAAAGGGGCAATGGGTGTTTCCAACTCATGGAGGATAGCAAAGAGTTCTTTGCTATTGGAGCTGGCATTGGAGATTTGGTCGTTCAGGCTGTTGGCTTTGGCCTTGACAACCTCTTTTGTGAATTTGAGGGTCAGTGTGGCGAGGACCTCGCAATTCGAGGTGGAGAGATTTGTTTTGCAATGGTGTTCGAGGGATCTTTATTTGCTCCATAGGCTTATTATCATTTTGGCGAACCTGCTACTGTTTGTTTTGTGGAGTTTAGACTTTTTTAGTTTGACTGGTGCATGTATATCAATGGCTTGTAAGAGACATGCACCATATTTAGAAACTATGTCCTGCACGGAATAATTTTGGCCAGAATATTGGCGTCAATCGCTGTGATGAGGGATGGTTTTAAATCCATGTGCGTAAGTTTCTGAGTATTGCAGACTAGTCTGGGGCTCACTGACTTTGGTGTCGTTTTGTGAAGTTTGTTAAGCGGGATGGTAAAGTGAATGATGTGGTGATCGGACCTGGGTACTGGTTGAATGGATGAGATTTTGATGAAAGCATTGGTGTAGAGTCTGCAGTCCAGGATATGTCCTTAGGAATGGGTTGGGCTGGTGACAGATTGGATGAAGCTCATGGCACTCATGGCATCGGTTGAGCGGGTTGCCTGGGTGTTGGAGGCATCATTATATACTAGGTTGATATCTCCAAGGATGATGCATTTGGTTGCAGGTTTCAAGAAGGGGGTAGCCAGAAGTGGGATGTCAAGCTCTGGCTGGCTAGGCCCACTGCATTGCCTGTACAGGAGGAAGACGTTAACCATGGTTTGTGGATCTGTGGTCAGCTTAAGGAATAGAGTCTCATACCCTGGGGTGGTGGGTAGGGGACAGGTCCTGAATTGTAATGCAGATTTGGCTATTCAGTGCCACTCCCCTTCCCACTGCATCTAGACCATCTGTTCTATAAATTGTGTAGTTAGTAGGGATAGCTAGGGATAGAAGTGGTCCTGAAGCCTTGTGAAGCCATGATTTTTTGATAGCTAATATATCGAGTTGCTCCTCTAGGATGAGATTGTGGATTTCAATTACATGGGCTTCTAGAGGTCTGGCATTTATGAGGGCGCACTCAAGCGATACGGCTGTGTGAGCATTGGTGGGGGTGCATATTTGTGTTGGTGGCTCTGTCTTAGATGGGGAGGAGGATTTTGGGGGGGTGGGCTTGTGGTAGGTAGGAGACTGGGGCTTCCAGGTGTAGGTAAGAATGGGTGTTTTGATAAGTGTGCGTTCTAGATCTCAGTCTGTGGAGGCGCGATTAGCCCAAGCATGGGCTGGATTTGCCTATTATTGGTGTGTTGTTGGGTGGTTGTGCCCGCTGATGTGTCCGTCCTGCTGTTTCCTGGTGAAGGGTGGGTGACTGGGGCGGTCAGTATGCACTAGAGTTTGTGTAGATCTTTTGGGTAGGTGTCTACTAGTGGTGGAGCGTAGACTGTCCGGAGGCATTGGGCGAGAGCCTTGTGGGATCTGGTTTAGAAATGGAGTGTCAGTGCTGTCCATTTCAAATGATAGGTAGCGTTCTGTTCATATCCATTTGAGTCTGAATAGAAAGGGCGATGGTGGGGGGAAGGGGTGGGGTCCTAGGGTGTCTGCTGTGGTATAGCAACGGGTAACTAAGATATGATCCCCATGTGATTCTATTAAGGTGCATTTGAGAGGTTGAGTGATGCACAATATACTGGAGCATCAAGGTGACTTTTAGGACAGGTAGAAGACTTGAGAGGGGTGCAATGGCTGTTTGGGATGTTGTTACCACCAGCCTGTATGGTGGAGATGATATTACAGACCTGGTAGATATTCTTGGAATCGCAACTGCCACCGGTGTTCTGCTTCTAGGGGGTGCCTCGGCATTGAGTGGTAACCATAGCAAAATCATCCGGTGTACACATGAATGTAACAGTACTGGCATTGTTGTCAACATATACATTAATGCAATAGCAATCTGCCTTGTTAGCATCACAATTGGGGCATGTTTGCAGCTTGGAGGGGGTACCTGGCCTGCTAGTGGTGCCATTAGCAACATCATTCAGTGTATACACGACTGTATCAGTACTGGCTGTTACGCTCACCTGGTATCCACAGGGACGCCACCCAGCCAGGTTACTCGCTGGTATGCTTCTTAGCTTTGCCCTGATGTGGTCTGCGGGGAAGGTTCTGCCTTGTGGTAGAATTAGGCGTGCTCTCCGTCCTGCCTTCATTGCAGGGGCGTGTTGTCTTTCATGGGTGAGTGCAGTCCAGTTACTTCACTGACGCCGGCCCGTTTGATATTGTTCAGGTAGGTCTTATTGCTGTTCTTTAGTTCTGTTGCTATCCTGCATGCCTTTCTTTGTTTAAAATGTCTCTTTTTTCTCCCTTAGGTATGTGGAGCATCAGCGCGGCAAACTGGCTTGGTTGAGCCCCGCTGGTAAATGATGGCGCATTAAGAGACTATGATGCAGTAAGTAAGCGCTATGCGCAGCACTGCGAAGTCTTGCCTTTGCTAACCTGTGTTTTCCTTCCTTGTAGGTCGCGGTGTTCTTCAGCGCGAGTGGAATGTGCGGAGTGGTGCCAGCCGAGAGGTGACCAGCCAGGTAAGCCTTTTGAGCAGTTCGTAATTTGTAAATGTCTCTACTGCTTTCTTTAATGTTGCCTCTATCTTCCTCTTTCAGGTCGATCTGTCTGGGAGGCGTGCAGATTCGAGGAAGCTGTTCTCAGTAGCTGCGAGTGTTTAAAGATGAAGACTGCAGGTAAGATGCTGCTGCTAATGATGTTCCTTTTGTCTCCTTGCAGGTTCGGCTTCTCTGAGGTTCAAGGGAATAGCTGGACACAGTGAGCGTCACATTGCAAGCTGCAAAGTAACGCAAAGCATGTTGTCTTGCTCGGGTGTGGTTTAAATATCCCCAACAAAATAGTCCAGGTAAAGTAGTCCCTAGGCTACCACACCCAAACACTAGACCGCGTAGCTTGGTTCCTAGGAACCAAGCTATGTGGATGCGTCCATGTTGGCTGACAATACAATAAAGTAGTTCCCAAGCACATTGTTTTTCATGGTGTATGAGCCTGGCGCCATAGGCGCCAGGACTGGCCCCATGAGGGCTTTTGAAGAGGATGCCAGGCTCTAGAGGCCCGAGTCCTGCCTCCACCTGGCCAATGGGTTTGCCAGAGGGGGTTTTGGGCGAGTGTCGTGACACTGGCATTGTTGTCAAAATATACATTATTGGAATAGCATTCTGCATTGTTGACATCACAATTGGCATGGGTGTGCAGCTTGGAGGGGTTATCTGGGCAGCTAGTGGAGTTAGTGTAGTGCAGCTTGGAGGGGGTACCTGGGCAGCTAGTGGTAACATTAGCAACATCATCTGGAGTACACACCACTTTAGCAGTACTAGCATTGTTGGCATAACATTTTGCGTGGCCAGCCCATATGGGGGGAGTGGATGGGTGGCTTAAAAGTGCACTGTTGGAGACAAGGGTAGTAGAAGAAGCGTTGGCCATTTTAACCATGCAATCAACATTGTCATCAAAGGGGACACAGAAAGGTAGAGGCCTACTCGGTGAGGGGTAAAAAGGGCAACTAACGGTGTCACAGGTAGAAATCATGGTAACCCAAGTGGACATGGCATTGTTGGGATGATAGACTTTGGTGTTGCAACATATTTTACAGATGTGAGGCCAGTGGGGGCTACACGAACATTGCTTTGTGGCTGAAGCTGGTTCATTCCTTGTATAGTCACATAGCACCTGTGTTAGTGAGCATGGGAGGCAGGAAGTAGGTTGGCAGTGATGTCCGCTCAAGGTGGATGGCCCAAAGTGAGTAGCAGAAATTTGCATCAAGTGGGTTGGGTAGACAAGTGTTGGCGTTAAACCCGGGTGAAATTATTTGCGGTGCAAACGTTGAGGATGGACTGTTAATTGTTTGGGTGGTCTTTGTGGAGCGTAGGTCTCCTTCAGTGTTGGTGGATGCCGGGACCAGTGGTTGGCTCATTAGTCAGTTGCGGATTTAGCATGCTGGGGAGTGCAGGGGTAATTCAAGGCTCGTGGGCGAGGAGACGGTGTGTGCTGGGCTCACAACTCAGAATAGAGGATTAAGCCATCTAAAGGGGTGGTGCGAGTGCAGTAATGTTAGAATCCCAGCAGGCCGCAAGTAACGTTGTGTGCCCCACCGTGGTCCGAGTAGCGTTGGGATGTGAGCGGAGTGGATGTTTGTGGTGGGATGCCGACCTGACTGGGAGTCTAGGGGGAAGGAATTAGAGTGTGCTGATGCGTTTGCATGTCACCTCTTACCTGTGAAACATGCCTTGGTGTATGTGAAACATGTCTTGTTCCCTATTCTTGAGAAACCAAAAAGCACATTGACCACCCAAAAAGCTTCTGGGTATGAAGTGATAATATCCAACCCAGCAATCAACATTGTCAGATGTAGGGTAGTGAACCCAGCAGCGTTCATAGCAGGGCCAGTGGAAGAAGGAGATTTCATGCATGATTGCACCAAATACACAGAGCATTATGATGATATACCCCATTTTAGAGAGAATTCCCTCAGAAGGGGGGAAGCACTCTTTATTGACAGGTCTTCAACTATTGACCGTAATTTGGTGGAAAGGCACACTGGGACTGCAGTGGTAAAATTGAAACAGAATGGCAACTTCAAAGTAGCAGCAGGTGCAAGACTACCTTTACTTTTTTCAGCGCAAGCAGGAGAATTGTTAATTCTTATTGTAGTGCTTGAAATGCATGAGGATGTGAAACTAACAGTGTATTCCGTCTCCGTCTACATGTTTTCAACAGTGCACCCAGGATTATCACATGGGAAAAGGTGAGGCTTTCTATGTGCAGACGGTACACCAGTGCAAAATGCGCCGTTATTGGCCAGACTCATAAACACACTGCAACTACCATCGGCCATCAATGTGGTGGAATGAATAGCCCATACTAGGGGAAGATACTTAATTTCCTGCTACAGCGAAACCACTGACAACAAGGCCAAAAAAACAGTGCATTTTCCTGAGATATCCAAATTTAACACACAACCTATTAAGTTAAGTACACACGAGAGTGCAGCAATATAATGAAAGAAGGCTTCAATACATTACCCATATCACAAATCATAGAACTCTGTGGACATGCACCACCAGAAGAACAAGAGCTGTGGAAACAACGGGGATGTTCAGTCTCCTCAGCAATGCATGTGGCAACAGGACAGCACTGACAAACTGGTCATGACCCTCACATTACTTAAAGTAGCATTGGAGCAACTCCGTTACCCTACACACAACAAGAAAGAGTCTTGCAGCCCTGTTTTTGGAGGACTGGTTTAGACCCAATTTGTCTGAACATGTTTCTGTATTTGTTGTAAATTTCATAGTATGTCAACAGTTCACAGCAGGACACACCCTGCAGGTAGTGAGAGGAGCAATACCACGCCCTACTGGACCCTTCTAGCGCTTGCATATATACTAAAATGATATGCTCCAAAGTTGTATCAGCTAAAGGTACATGCTGATAAGTATTTGTCCTTTTTCCTCATGGATCGAAGCTTTTCTATGTATGCATCCAGATGCCTCATGTGCTGCCTAGTTCCTCATATGAGAGGTCTTTTCAAGCTGGGGTGTGTGCAAAGTTCTTCGGTCCGATAATGGACTGCATTTTGTAAACAAATTATTTGAACACATCACAATACAACTGGGTATTAAGCAAACATTCTCCTCTGGTTAGCACCCACAGGCAAATGGACTTTGTGAGAAACTCAATGGCCTTCTCAAGGATCGAATAGCCAAAATAAAAATGACCCTGAAAAAAGAATTACTCCATGGCCTACCCTTAACCTTATTAGCATTACGCACTCAGCCCGGCTCATACCATCACCTGACTCCTCATAAACTGGTGAAGGGACGTTGCATGCAAACACCCCTTGCTCCTCACACCAGAGCACTAACTGATTCCCAAAGTGGGTTTTTGGTAAGAAACTGTTCACCTGGTGTTCAAATACTGGTAATATTGGTTGTGACTTGACTTAAATTGTCGAGCAATAAAGGAGGAGTCTTGTTACATGTTTCTAGGGTTTAGCAGTGATTTATTACACACATAAAGCCGACTTGTGTTTTGACCACTCATGGGTGCATAGAGTCACACTGTGGTTCATAGAATGACACTGGGTAAAGTGAGGGTCTCTTGTATGGAGAGGAGTACATTTCTGCCAGTATTATGAATGCTTTGCGTGTGGTGTAAATAGTATAAGAAGTAAGGGAGGACACTGTTCAGAGTATTGCTTAGCTGGGCATAGCATGCTTGATAGTAGATGCAAAGTTTAGGGAGCACAGGTTGTGATCTAGGGGTGTTAGCTCTTGAGGGGGGGCGAGCCAGAGAGAAGGGTTGCTGGTGGTGGATGCAATGGCTCTTTAGCGTGAGAGGCCGGTGGGAGCGAGTGGTGTCACTGAATTTGACTAACCATGCAGTAAAAAGAGTGTTAGAAATCTGTATAGTTATTTAAATACGAGCACTGGTTGGCCTAGTGGGCTAAATAACTGGTGCATCTGGTTATGTGTCATGTTGGAGGCGGGGCTGGCTAATACTAAGCTGTCTGACCAAGTGATGGGACTGTGACCGGAACAGTAAATGTTACCACTAAGTGGTCTGATCAAGAGACGGGAATATTTTTCTGATGACACAGTGTTTTTGCTCTGAATATTACAGGGTCCAAAAATTGACCACCTGTATGGGATATCAATTCGGTAAGTAATTGGAGATCATGTGAATCTAAACTGTCCTTAAGATGAATGCAATCCCGAGTGTCAGGCTTATTGCACCAGGTTTTAAGACCACCCACATTTGAACAGCATTATACCCAATAGGTTTCTAAGCGTAGACCTGGGGATCGAACCTGTGTTACTACATGTTGTCTTGCTTTCAGGACGAGCACGTTGCCCCTGAGCTATCCCCCAGAGACAATGCTTGTGCTCCTAAGTAGGCTTCACAACCATTTAGAAAGGAACTGGCAGGGCCGGGGAGTCTATGAGAAAGAATTAGCTGAAATGATTCATGGGAATATGTGCAAAGTGTACAAGTAAACATTTGAGAGGTTCTGTCCCAGGTTAGCGTTTGAAAATGGAGTAGCTTCAGGGGGGCTTTTGCAACGGTAACAACCCCCCCCTCCATGAGACTCTCTCATTAACCACTTGATTTGGATATCTTCTGGGGCCAATAAGTGAGAATGTGAGACAGAACTGTCAGTGAACCATGATTCAGTTATAAAAAGAATATCTAATTTTAAAGAAATGATGAGCTGGTTAAGTGCTGTGGCGTTTGGACTGCTGATCTTGCATTAAGGAGCTGCCTTCAATAAAGGCGTCACAGAGTAAGAAGATAACACCAAATCATTATTATAAATGCCTAAATGTCTAATTTTATCAAGAGCTTGTAGCGTGAGTGTACCATGCTTGTTTTGTTTTAGTGTCAGTAAAATGTCTGTTGTGTAGTGTAACACTATGCTATCACTTCCCTGCCCAGGATTGAAAAATATGAGTGCAGTGGTAAATACAACAGTATTCAAGGTTATCGGATAACACAGCTCACACAGACACAAACAGGTAAATGTCACCACACAGTGTTTAAAGTCAAATGTTATGAAATATAGTGCTATATTTGCAAAATCGGATAACCTTAAAGTGCAATAAAAGGCAGTGAAAAAGCAGATTTAAAACATATAATAATAGAGCAGATTTCTGATATAATTTAGCCGACAGACACTATCGGGCAACAGTTTAGCAGTTTGCAGATCTACAAACCTGGGGTTGGAGGGGGGTTTATCCAGATCCAAAATCCACAGAGCCAGAATGGTGCATTCTGGTCCTTGTAGTCCCACCCTCTGTGAAGACCTCATAAATTAGCAGTTTTATTGGGTGTGTTTGGCTTTGACTCCTACACAGTACAAGACTCCTGGTACTTGTCAATATACGTCCCTGATAAATTAGAGAATCAATCTGCAGTCCAAATACTTGGAAAGTGGAAGTTTCAGAGTTTGCAGTGGGGTCAGTTGCCAGTTGATTTCTTCAGTGAGCTGCCTTTATTAGTGCTCGTACCTGGGAGCTCACTCTTCCACTTGGACCCTGGTCACTGTGAACCAGATCTTGGTCCATTGCCTTCTGGCTTGCTTGATCCACTTTCTCTACTCAAGCAAACACATGCATGGTATTAAGCCTAGCACCATGTGACCTTTAAACTCGGAATTTGGCGGTGCAGGTGTGAAGGGAATTACTGCCTATTTACTTCTGTTTTGCCGTAATCAGGCAAGACAGTTGACCTCCTCTTTCTTTGCTCTTTATACAGCAGGCTCCAGCCACATACTCCACTCCGGTTCTTCTCTCGGTCCAGCCCACAGCTATTTTCCATTGTTATCACAGCATCTGGCCCATTGCCTTACTACTCTTTCAGTAATCACCTTTGCATGGTGATAAAGCTCTGTGTAGCGGCCTCTCTAACCCGGCCTTGCCCATGGATCATGCCACTGTTCAACTGCAGCACGGGGGAGAATCAATGGTGGAGTGCTCCCCCCAACCCTCTCCCGCAGGCCTGGCAGGTGAGCGTCAGCCCAACATGAATTTGCAAAATGCAAATCCATTAAAAAAAAAAAAGAGAAAAAACTCACCACACGTGTGCTGTGGCGTGACACTGCTGCAGCCCTTGCTTGCCCTGTGCCCGGGCCAGGGATGATTCGCTTGTTTAGAGTAACAGTTACATTTGGTGCTGAAAAGCACGCTTTTGTTAAACCTGCAGACCATTTGGAGCATGCCACCTCAGTTGCCCTGACAACATCAAGGCAGCAACAAGCTGGGTCTGGGGATGGGGGGTACCTGTTGCACAATGATGCATTTTCTTCATCTCCTCGAGGACATGGTGGATGGACACAGGCAGGCAGGCCAGGCGGCACATTTAGGAGAGCCACCCCACAGCACCCTCCTATGGCCGGCTGCAGGCCCTGTGTAAAGATCCGGGCAGGGGGTGGGGGGCGGCTAAGCTGGTGTGGCATGCAAAGGAGGTGTGGGTCTCATGTGAGTGTAGTTGGCCATGGTCCCATCGCCTTCCCCCCTTCTAACACCTGCCCGTCACTGACACTCACTATACATGACCTTGCCCAAAAAGGCTCTTTCTCGAGACCCATCGACATCATTTCTGAGTCCTTCTGGCTACCTCAGAGACCTTTAGTCCTTTCTCTCCCAGCAATCAGCAACCATGCGCGGTTACATTAACGCTACCCGCTCCACGCATGCGTCGTGTGCCCTTATACAACGTGCCAATCTACATGCATGAGCGAGTATCAGACACCATCGAAAGTGAATGACATAGCTCAATTGCAGAGGTAAGCTTCTCTGTAGACCGCTTCGTTTTAACAAACTGTTGGCATCTACCATCCACAATAGGCCTTCATTTTTATAGACTGTCACCACCCCCAAACTCATTTACATCACGGCAGCCCCAGCTACCACAGCACCCCTGCTCAATCATTAATTGACTCATATCTTTCTCCATAACCGTAGAGATACAACCTTTACCTACACGGGCTTCGGCCCATTGTATCACAAGATTCACAATGATTCAGGCCACGATAAAGATAATTATCTTAGGCACTTAAACCTTCCCGCCTCTTGATTATGCCGATCACAGTCATCCGATTCCGGTTGTAAATTGTGCACCAGCACCTCGACATTTGTCGCCTGCACTAGTATGCCTTTGCAATCACTTTTTACCTCTGCAACTAACTGCTTAAATCACCTCAACCCCTTCCCCTTTTGTCCACAGCAGACCACGGCATCACTCTGTGCTTTAGATAGAGACATCCTCTCAGCTAGCACCACCTTGATCCCGAGTTTTCGGCTAGACCAGGTAAAATCTTCAAACAATCCCTGTCCTTCATTGCACTTTTAATTTATTGCATCTAAACCAACTTGGGTTTCTAACTTGTTTCAGAGACCACTGGTCCACATCGCGGACCGATATGTACGCCAGTGATTCACCCCATATCTGGTTCCCTAAAAACAACGCTAGCCATGATGCTCCCACTACCCTAGGTAGGTTTTCTTTATGCAGTGTCTCCCTATGAACACACCCTGCATTTTAATTTTCACTTTAACTTTATAATACTCCATCCCTTGTCTTACCATTTTTAGGTGCCTGGCACTTAACAAGCACCACCGTGCTTCAAGTTCCCATAGTCCTGAAGACAGTCCGGTGCATCCACTAGCAGGTTCTACACCCTCAACCGCTGGCCTCTCCATCTACCCACCGTACTAGAAACACCTGATCTTTGTGTGTGTCGACAATGTTTACGTACTGCCTTAATATTAGCAGCACATGAAAATACAGTCACCTTTGATGTACTAACCCAACTATATGCATAATCATTTCACGATTTGTATATACTGTTTTCTGTGCCAAGGATGGCATATGTCACTGTTTTTAAACATTTATTCCTGAGAAATTAATAAATTGCAACTTTTTATGTTTGTAAACAATCTAACTTCCTTGTGTTCATGTTAAGAGCTAATCGATATGTGCTACTTTAGCTCCATTGTTTTCTAAAAAAACCTACCAGAGCGTAATGACAAGGGTAGCATTTGACTCCACTCTTTTCCAAAAAACATTTGCCTTACCCTCTAAAGTCAAGCCCCCTTCAAAAAAGAGGGTTTCTTGCCTTATCTCTTACAACAGAATTAAATAGATGCCAATGCACAGAGTGGATGCTTGAAATTGCACATTCCTTCAGGATGATATTTCAATGGACTGAGCTGCATTAAACCTAATACTAATATAAATTAACATACTAATCTAACCCAATCCTAGTAACATGTAACTCAATCCCCTAACAATATTTAGTGCACATTAGTCGATTATGAAATAGCCTGAAGGCAGATTTGGAAAATGCATGATGCTCTTTAAAATGGGAAAATAAACGTGCAGGCTGTATGTTTGCGCTGGGTGATAAAAAAATGTGAAGATCCATTTCACTGAAAAGAAGCCACTGTGTTGACCAGGAAACTCAAGGAGAGATGTATCTTTTGCTGTCCAACAATGAAATCACATGTCATGTTCAGTGGAATGATCTGCAAGCAGAGGTATTTCCCTTGAGTGACAGGGAGATGTAATAAAATGGGTTTGAGTGGGATTGATGGGACAGATATCTTCGGGCGATGGGAGAAAGTGGAACAGGGAGCTCTATGGAGGCAGAGTTCAGTGCTGGCAGGCCGTCTGATGCTGAATCGGTTTCTTATCTGAGTGACCCTAGAAGCAGGTAGAAAGATTGATGAGGATTTCCATGCAAAATTTCATCAGAGAAATTGCCAACATATTTGGGTAAATATCAGTTTAAGTGAGGAGCTGTTGTCTTGAATGAGGTCAGCTAGTTAGGTCATTTCATTTTAGGTGCTGTCTTTTTTTAAACGTGCATGTAATGCTGCATTTGTATTGAAAATCATAGCTGTGTTTTTTTTCTGTTTCTCAAAGTGTATTTCTGTTGCCAAATTCCACATTGCCAAGGACAGTTGGTAAGACTTGACAAAGTGATGAACCCTGGAGGTTTTCGCAATGTATTCGCACTGTGAGGTTTAATGTGACCAAAACTGTTATTCTGAGTAACTTGCATATATTCATTTTACCATAAAGAAACAGAATTATTGCACATTGCTGTGTTTAGTACTTTTATTAGGCAGGCATAAAGCGACAGAGGATTAATAAGAGATATCTAAAAACAAAGTAGCTGTTTAGCTAGAGAGTCTGTACGAATGTGCAGTATTTCAAGTGCATGCCTTATGACTGTTGAAACTCAGCCACAGGGGCGTAGTGTGGGTGGTGTTGTACATAAAATACCACGAGGAGGGAGCATAAACCATCTATCCAGAGTGTACCAAGTCCAGTATTTTGTCATTGTTAGTGACCTTGCTAAAAAACAATTATTGGGCAATATTATAAAATTAGTCTCACCAACATAAAAATACCCCAATGAGTTACCGCTATATAGTACCAAGTAGTACCATAATAAAAATACTGCAAGTAATACGTATAATCCCACGATATATCTAACAGCCCTCAGGCCAGTTTTGCGATATTACAATATATATAATAATAGCCCTTTCATTGATTTGTCCCAATCCATCCCATGGAGCTTGGATTTGGAAGGAAAGGACAAGAGCTTTTAAAAGCCACCCCACACTGCCCAGCCCAGCAGCAGCAGTGGCACAGCCTGAGCCAGATCCATCACGTACCACCCAGGGCCCCTTTTGCCACTTTCCGATACAGAGATGGTGCCTGCCTACTGCTACCAGCCAGCAGAATTTCAAATTTGATGGGCAGAATTGAGGGAGTGGAGAGCAAGTATGCCTGTCCGGGACCGGGAGTCAGACAGGTCAGAAGAAAGAGGATCAGCTGCCTGCAGCATGCCACCACGCACCACTGAGCCAGAGACTGGAGCAAATGTAAGTTACTTGTGTGTGTGTGCTGCTGTGTGGGCCACCAGCACCCTGGCCCACAGTCGAAAATTGGTATTCATTCCTTTTGTGACATTGTTAGTATTAGTAGCTAGCCTAGTAACACAGTAGGATTTATGATAAAGTGTGTTGCAAATTGTGTACTTTAAAGAATATTTATTCAGCACCACTAGTCAAAACTACTAGCCACCCGCAGAATGAATTAACTTATCAAACTGGACTTGTCCCAAATTGGCCCAAAAAATGGCCCACTTTGGAGTTTGGATGCTTGAGTCTGACCAAATAAACTGGTTGCCAGTGCCCACCAGCATTCTGTGTTTCTTCTGGTTCTGCGCCAGAGGCCATGGGCTATTACCCTATTAGGCCAGTCCGAGCCTGGCTGTGACTGTGTGCCGTGCTCACCACTTGCCAGTTACGTGTGAGTTTGTATATGTGTGTGTTTGACCATCGGCGCTCAGGCCCACAGTTGCAAATTGCTATTCATTCCTTTTGTGACACTGTTAGTAGCTAGCCTAGTAATCAAGGGGGATTTAATGATAAAGTGTGATGCAAATTGTGTATTTTAAAGATTATTTATTCAGCAACACTATTCAAAACTACTAGCCACCCACAGTCCGCATTGTGAATTAACTCATCAAACTGGCTCAAATTGGCCAGGTCGGGTCAACTCTGTCAGTCTGTCCATAAAATTGTTTCGGGAACGGTGATGAGAAGTGGGTGGGCCAGGCCCACAATCTGTCGCAAATTGCTATTCACATTCCTTTTGTCAAAAACTATTTGAGTAGTAATAAGCGAGGGGGGAGGTTTTTGATAAAATGTGATGCAAATTGTGCACTTTAAAGTATATTTATTCAGTAATACTGGTCAAATCTATTACCTGCATGGTGAAGTAACTTATCAAATTGGCCCACATATACGTGCCTGTGCCCCACTTTGACCCAAAAAACGGTCCCATGCAGGAAGTGATTATTTGCTTATTTTTTGTTCTATTGTAGTTATATATGAATATTTATTTTGTCATTACAGTATAATGTCAGTTGAGCTTGCAGGAACACATTAGTGTCTCACTGTCTTGCCCCCTAGTTCCCAAGCCTTAATGCAATTTAAATCTCAGCTCCATCCAGGTTGCAACCATAAAGAGCACTGTGAGTTATTCAGATACTGGGTAGTAGCATAAGCATTCAAAAAAGCCTTTTCCACATATAACGCCTGATTCATGGGATTATCTGCACGGAAATTAGGGTACTTGCGTGCGCAACTGCATGCAAATCTGACTTTCTCGATTCATGGAATCGAACATGTGATACTTTTCCTGGACTTGCATGGAGTTTGTGCTGGCTCAGCACGTCTGTCCAAGTCATCGAGGGTCTTGCGCGAGACTCCAAGTAGAGCGTGGGCATAGCTTTCGCAGAGGGCTGGGAAGGGGGAGGAACACCAAAAATGGGGAAGTACCTGCAAAAATGTGCATATGATCTGTCACCCGAAGGCAGGTGTAAGTACAATTGCGTGTAAGATTTTCAGCACACAGGTGAGATTGCATGTCAGATTACAGAGTGCATTTACTTAATCAGGGTTCCGATGTAACTTAGGGGTAGTGTAGTGGGGTGCAGGGACGTTTTACAGTGGTTCACACGCTGATTTCCTGAGTAATTGCTGAGTTATGATTTTTAATACGCATGCTGACGGGGTGCCGGAAACAGCTCCCTGAGTCGCAGGCCTGCTCACGGGGGAGGCCATGCACTGTTTGAAGGGTGTGTGTATTTGCGCCCAGGGGAGTGTGCAAAGGTAGCTGTTCTTGCTGTTGATGCTTTGCATGTGGGAATGTTGGGGGAGTTTCAGGTGCGACTTCCGAATATGGTTACTTTGTGCTGTCAATTCCATGAATACGCGGGACGCGCATATTTCTTTCTGTACACAGGCTAGCGCAGTGTCCTTCTAGGCGCGCAGATCTTGCAGGATTTCTGCAGCAATTTCCATTAATCGGACCCATAGTTTAACAGGCCTGGCATCAGTAAAATTGCTGTGAGCTAAAAAGTAGCTCCTGCTTTCAATCAGCCTAGAAGAACGTGGGTAGCCTGGAGTCAACACCTACCTACCAGCACCAGTCACTAAGTTTGATTCATCAATCCAACAGAAGCCAGTGGCATACAAACATACCTACATGACATTAACTTTTGATTGAGAATGAGTAAAGTATGGTATAACTGCAAAGTATGTGAAGCATAGTAGGTCTATATAAGGGACAACAAACAATGAAGTGTGTATAAATTATATTTGTGTGCAGTTAGTAGCTCCTTATTCCTAAAGGTTGCTAAAGTGCTACTGCGCTGAGTGTCCACCACAAGTTGAAATGGATAGCTAATCTGTGTTGCTTTCCTTCTCTTTCAGCAGAAGTAGGGACTAGAGTAACATCATGAATCCTGAGTCATCAAATCCAAAAATGTCTGGAGACACACAACGAAAACAGGTCAGCAAACAGAAACTTGCAGAAACAGCTAAATCCTCTCAAGATATTTTGTCTGTTTTCAAGATCCAGCCCACAGGTTCCACTGCCAAGCAGGATCAAAGGTAGGTTATTGCCCATTCACATAATGCCAACATTTGGAACCACTGCATGATGTTATTGTAATAAGAAGATTCTTTCAATCCTTGCTTTCAGGACTTGACAGCAAAACCCCCTTCATTCTGTCCCTCATGCGTCTGGTGATGAACATCTGTCTACAGCTTCTTCTGCCACAATGCATTCCACAGATCACCCATGCACTGACATTCCTAAGCATCCACAATGCTCTACTGAATCTACAGAGGGTCTGACTACTGATCACTCAACAGACACTGTTACCCAGCCTGATAATTCAACACACACTGTTGCACTGCCAAGTCACTCAACAGACAGTGGGCCTCATTACGAGTATGGAGGTAGCCATGTCGCTTTTAGCACGCATGGCTACCCCCATAACGGGTACCGGGTCCGGTTTCCAGGAATAGGGAATTACCTGGCCATGCCGACTTTGGCGGGCCCAGTAATTCCTATACTCGGGACCCGGACCCGGTACATCCCCATTCCCATTTGAGCCACATAGGGCTCAAATGGGAATGGGGAGGATGCAAACAACGGGCCTGTTAATGATTGGCCCGTTGTTAGCATACTGGTCTGCTAGCAGGTCCTGCTAATGATGCCTGGTCTGACCAGGCGTTCCAGAGCGGGACCCCCTGCAGACCTCGTAATAGGACGGCCGGAATGAACGGTGCCGGTCCCTTACCGGCACCGTTCATTCCGCGGCCACCTAATGTGTAATAAGTTTCCCAGCCTGAAGTTAAGCTTGGTCACAGAACTGTTGATTGCACTGAAACTGTTGAAGATATCAATGTTGGCACACACGTAGTAAAAGAAGACATGGCTACTCATTGGGGAATGCAGCGAGAATGTAAAAATGCTGGTAACACTTGACATGCAGCAAGATTACCCAACAGATCTATACCTCTTTCAGAGCAGGGCAATCTTTACAACTTTAGTTTGAGCACTTCTTGCAGCTGGTCCATGTGAGCTTGGATTAAAAGATGGCTATAATAAATGTCCATATGACTCCAATCTTCAAAGATTTGGCCCAGAATGGTTTATAAAAAAAGTTGCAGGTGGATTCCATGTAGTAAGGCAGTGGTTAGTGTATTCTCCCAGAAGTAACAATCTTTTTGGCTTTGCATGTTGGCTATTTACCGATAAAAAGAAAAACACTTTTCAAAGGTTTGATCTGATCCTAGTTGTGGTTTTTCCAATAAATAAAAAAGGAACAGAAAGAATTGTAATGCGTGAACATTCCAAGATACAGTGTGAAGCTGGAAAACAGCTACAAATAACCAAATTTAGAATTAGCCAAGATAGAACTAATGTTTCTGAGCTAATAAAATCTGAAAGGGAACAGATGGAGGAAACCGTGGTATTCTAAGGTGACTGCTCGAAGCTATATTGTATCTCGGCAAGACACAGAGAACATGCTGGATTGGGAAGTATGTCCAATGAAGGACATTTTTGGGAGTTACTCAAGATGATGTCCAAGTATGACAATGTTTTAGCACAGCACATTGCTCATGGTAAGCAGAATGAAACCTACTTGAGCCATGACATCCAGAATGATTTCATTAGTGCACTAGTGAAAGAGACAACGCGCACTATCCTTGAAGAAATTAAAATGGCCAAATTCTATAGTGTCATCGTTGACTCTACAAAAGATGTCAGCAGAATTGATCCATTTTCTTTATCGCTTATATTTGTGACATCATCTGGTCATGAAGCAGAACATTTTGTAACATTGGCTGAACTCCCTGGAGTAGGATCGGCAGACTTTTATAAACTGTTGGCATCGACTGTAGAGTCCCTAGAACTTGATGGGTATAATGGTGCAAGCATATGTCCGGATGTATTGCTGGACTGCAAGCACTTGTGAAAGAGGTATCACCCAGAGCTTATATGTGTAATGTTGTGCACACAATTTAAACCTTGAGCTGATTGATGCTGCACTGTCATGTATAAAAGGAACGTTGTTTTTTGTTACACTTGAGGCACTGTACACTTTCCATACTGGCAGTATGCCTCTCTTGAAAGTTCTGCAGGAAGAGCAACAGGTGCATGACCTATAGTAAACAACCCTGACATTAAAAAAAACTATCTGACACTGTATGGGCTAGTCGTAAAAGGGCAGTAGATTCTGTGAAACAAAACATTGTTCCAATTAGTACAACATTGCACCGAATATCCACTGGATGCAGCCCAAATTCACATGGAAAAGCACTTTGGGATGCACAGGGTCTTGGAACATAATTGTAACCTTATAGTTTACATTCTTAATAGGTTTATGGCACAAAGGACTGCAAACTGTGCATACCCTGTCAACATATTTGCAAAGTAGTACAACTGACTAAGTAACTGCAGTACGCATGGTTGTGACATCCTATAAGGAACTATAGAAGCTTCAGTTAAATGATATATTTGATCGGTTTGAAACAGATGCTAGAAACATAGCTGAAGAGTGTGGCACATCAACACACTTTGAAGATAAAAGGAAGAGGGCTAAGAAAAGCTTTCATGATGAAGCAGCTGATGATACTGCTTTAGAGAGTGTCGGAGGCAGGCATTCGAAGTAGAAACCTTCTATGCTCTTGTTGATACCTTTGTTGCCCAGATGACAGTGAGGTTTCAAGATTTTTGAAATACTGTGCATAAATTCTCAGCACTGGATCCTAAACATTTTACCAGGTCAGATAATTCTGGCGCATTAAAAGAGTTAGCTACATTTTATGCAGGTGATGTTTCTTTGCCCGACGCTGTGGAAGAGTATTCATTTTTTTTGGTGCACTGTATGGGGAAATTCTCTGTCAAAAAGCAGTTAGTAATAAACGAGGTGCTGCCTTTCTTGATAGCCAATGATATGCAGGGTGTTTACACAAACCTTTCTAATGTGTACAGAATATTTCTCACTTTGCCTGTAAGTAGTGCCGCTGCAGAACAAAGTTTTAGCAGGCTGAAGTTGCAACACGCATTTGTCATTAGGGATATTTATTTTCAGCTCCAAGGTTTGGCCACATGTTGGTTTTTCGGTACTGAGACATGTTTTCAAAAGATATTGCACTGATGCACTCAGGGAATAATGACAATTACATTCAAAGATGTATACATTTGAACTTAAGTTGTTTGCTAATGTATAGCTTTGTTTCAGGAGGATACATAGGTCTGTTACTTGGACTAAAGGTTATTTTTCGTCCCTCTCAATCTGGTGTTATATTGGTATTTAAATTATCATGGTAATTTATTTTAAACTCAAATGTCTCAACAAATGGCTTGGTTGTGCCCGGCAGACAACCTTGTGTGTAATGTGTCAGAGAAACTCGGAAAATGATTAAAACATTTTTGCATTGCAGTTTGTGGTTGGGTATTTTTTTCGCCTGGTTACCACCAGCATGGTATGGTATATTGCTCGCTTGCTGTCATAAACCCACGGCCCACATTATGCCCCCAAGGTCAAAACAAAGGCAGGGTGGTTGCAGGGGTTGTGGGAGGAACGTCTCTGAGTCGCTGTCACCTTTGTCCCCAGTGCAGATGTACATGGTGTGGGGCTAAAAGGTGTGCAGGAGGCAGAAACAAAGGAAGACTACGCTTCCCAGCAGCCCCGGACCTAAAACTACAGCTCCGGCAGCCCAGGAAATGCCCAGGACAACGCCCGATGCAACGCGCATGCGCGAGGGAGCTATCGCGCATGCGCGATCCCGGAAAGCTTGTCCGTGCTCGACTCTGCTGCCGAGAGGATGCATCTGACGGAGCTCCAGCGAAGCTTCTCGCGGGGCCGCCCTCGCTGCCGGATACATCTTCAGGCCCCGCGATGCCAAAGATAAGTACACTGCCATCCTTTTAAAAGCTAACCAGAGGGAAATTAAAACTGGAAAGAGACTCTGCTTACCAGTGACATTTAGGAAGTCTTTATAAACTTCGGGGAAGATACGCGAAAGTTCGCGAACTAACTATTAACCCACTAAATCTGCATTTGAAGTGCATTCGCCAGTTGCGGGTGCAAACGTAACGTTATGCTCGCCTGTTGCGGGCCATTCAATGCCGTATTCGCTGTTGCGAGTACTTGTGAAATGCCAAAAGGCGTGAGAGGGCAAAGCTAACTTTCTCCTTTTTTGTCAGGAGTTTACCGCCATCTTCAGCGATCTGATTTTTCGCAACACACAGTCTGCGGAGCCGGCGGGCGGAAGAAGCGCACTGGAAAACTAGAGCTAAGTGCATTAATGTGATCAAACAATTGTGTTTGAATTTATGTTTAGATCTTGTGGTGATATGTAAAGGGGCAAACATTAATGTCGAGTTGAAACTGAATATTGAAGCCAGATTAGAATGTTGTGTTTATAGAAACCCAAGGCTGGAGCAAACTTGTGAATGAGGTAAACAGAGTGTTGGGTTCCAGTCTGAGGGGTGATGCATGCATGAGATAAGAATGCATGACTGAATGAATGCCCAAACGTTAAAAAGCAACTACCCAAGTGAAAGATAGTTCAGACTCAGAAGGTCAGAGTCTGGGAGCAACTCAACCCCAAAAAACCCCTTCCCTATCCATAACCTCTCCCTAACCCTCAATCCGGTTACCCTACAATCCCGAAACCCATCCAATCCGTGGATCCTAACCCTCTTTCCCCGTGGGGGTCGCGGTGACCTGTGTTTCAACTAATCCAGGCGCCAAGACCGTCAAGGGGAGGTAGGAGTTCTTGCTACTTCTGCGTTGGGACGGACTTCACCTTGACACTTGCGAATGTTTATTGAATTGTTCTTTATTGCATTGCAGATGGATGGAGCCGATTCAGATCTCTAGATTTCATTGTCAAATTGAAATTAAATTTGTATTGGATGTTCCCTCCCTAACAAATGTGTGGTGTGCAACTGATAATAGATGTGGCTTGTAGAAGTGTAAGGTTTTATAAATGAAATATATATCTTAATATTGAATATTAAGCATCAACAGTTCCTAGTTATACTCGCAAAATTAAGTAAATGGTAGTGACCCTCAGCTCGACCCCTCTCTGACCCGACTGGTATGCCGTGCAGTACGCGGCAGCAGCTGCGGCCCCCTGAGTGCCACTTTGCCCCTCCTGGCACCAAAACCTGGCTCCGCCACTGGGGAGAATTGGAAGTGAGTGATCTATACAGATTATTTCCAGAGAAGCCTTGCACTAATTTAGCCCTGGGGGCGTAGCCACAGTGCCAGGATAAGCCCTGCGAGGCAGTGGTAGGACACCATGGGGGAGGTTTGGGATAAAATAGGATGCAAATTATGTATTTTAAAGATTATTTATTCAGTAACATTGGCCAAAACTACTAGCCTATGGACTCTGGCACATTACACATGTGCATAGTAAATAATAGCCTCACAGTGAAGCAACTTATCAAACTGAGCCACATGGGCCAAAAAAGTGGCCCACTTTGACAAAAGGAATTGGCCCACACTGGCAGTTTGTGTTTTTGGTTCGGGCATTGCTCTATTGCCCTATAGGCCTGTACGAGCCTATTTGCAGGGTGTGAAAGCAAATGTAAGTGTCCATGAAGCAGCATAGTAATCTCTCTCATAGGGTAAGTTGCACTAATAAAAACCGATGAAATTCAACTAAAAGACTTTGTTAAAGGGACGTTATGGTTACAAGTAAAACCGAAAAACCTCTGAAATTTGTCAGTATGATAAGCTAAGCAACCATAAATCGTTCCACCACCGTGCACTGCTAAGACCAACACCCAGGACATGATAGATGACATCACAAATGTCATTGAGGACATTACTGATGACATCACATATCTGAGCCACTTGTTTTTGTTTCCTGATAATGTCTAAGCTAGTTTTTTGTTTTTTACTGACAATGATCATTTCCAAAATGTAGAAGGTGCTATACATCTAGGTGTTAACTTTGTCATATTTTCTTAAAGTACTTTCCATAGGGTTTGGTCCCAGCTCATGGTGCACATACATGGGCAATAAGCAGGCCTCAAACACACAATGAATTTGTGTACATGATGATTAACTCTAATGTTATTGTTAAAGTGGTGCCTTTGCTACTCTCCCAAACTTAAAACTCTCTTTCGGAGCACGCTTGCTGCTTATCACACTGATATAGTAAATGCTAAACAAGTCTATTTTGGGACATACCTAAAGCCCTATTCGACCTAGTCCAAACTCTGTCCACTTCCAAGATGGGACAGAATGCAGTTCCCCCCTCTCAGGAGCTCTGACTCCATCTCCACCTTTTTCCTAACAAAGATCGTGACCATTCGAGACAACATAAAAACTGAGGCCATGTCAGCCACGAAGAATATGGCTCCTGCTATACTCCCTCCTATTGTAGGTTCCTGGTCTACATTCCCTCTTTTTTCTAACTCAAATGTTTTTTCTGCTATTCAAAAACCAAAATCGTCCTCCACTGCAGACACCATACCTTTGGCTCTCCTACAGGAGACATCCACTGACTTAATTAACTATATCACATCAGCCGTTAACATCTCATTCACGACGGGAGAAATCATGTGATCTCTTAAGCATGCCTTGGTTATTCCTCTGCTTAAGAAGCCTTCATTGGATACCGAAGTATTGGCTAAATATCGTCCTATCTCTCTTCTGCCATTTTTGATGAAAGTTCTGGAAGCGTTGGTATCTCCTCTTCTTTCTACGTTTCTGGAATCCTCCCATTTTCTTGATCCTTTTCAGTCTGGCTTTCGGCCGGGCAGAGGCACCGAGTCTTTTCTAAATTCAGTCCTGGATGACCTGATGTGTCTGGTTGATCAGGGCGGTGTCAGAGCAGTTCTGCTATTAGATCTGTCGGCTGCCTTCGACACCGCTGACCAGTGGCGTCGCCAGGAATCAAATTTTGGAGGGGCACAGAGGGGGCCAAAGACAAAAGTAGCGGGGGCACAGACAAAAGTAGGGGGACAACATGGTCACTGCTAGTCTTAGGTAGGGGATGTGTCACATAAGGGGGTAGCCGCCTAACAAAGTTCAAACATACTATAACTTGTATAAGTGATAGATACTATTCAAATCGGTATATGCAGAAATGTACCTCTGATTCATCCTAGTGATGTAATCTAAAATCCCCTGGGGGGTGGACAAGACAATATAAATTGTATTGTATGAGTAAGTTCTATGTTATTACAAGAAACCAATTTTGTGTGGTCAGTTGTTTTCCCATTCGGGGAACTCTGTAACACAAGTAAAGCAGGACAGAGTGATGGTGTGTTAGTAAAATAGTGTACATTTACACTAATGTCTGACCGACTGAGGATTGGTCACTTATAGATCTAAAGACCAGTGTACAACTATATAGGATTCATAATTGATATTTTGAGGAAAACTGTTTCTCGCCTATATGTAAATGTACACTACTTTACTAACACATGAGAACATTCTTTAATACATTAAGTAGTACATGATAGTTCTCCCAGTCACAAGTATCATCTTGTTTCCACCATTATAAACTCAATCTGCCGTAGGGACTGTTTTGTGATGTCATCTTCCATGGCTTGGGTTTTAGTGGTGGTGCAGGGTGGTGGTGCAAGTTACGGTTGCTTACCTTACCATAACTGGCAAATTTCTGAGGATTTTCAGTTTTACTTGTAACCAAAACGTCCCTTTAACAAAGATTTTTCTTTGAATTTCATAGGTTTTTATTAGTTCAACTTAACAATAACGTCCCACTCACAAAGTTTTCTCAGTGCATTTTGATAGGTTTTTAATAGTGCATCTTAACCATAACGTCCCTTTAACAAAGCTTTTTCAGTTAATTTCATGGGTTTTTACCAGTGCACACTAATTTCCTACAATTTACTAATATTATACCTACCTCAACAATGTTGTTAAATTTACAAAGTGTCAACTTAAAACTCTGCCATTTCCCACCTTCCACCATCATTTTTAACACTTGTTCCACTGTTTTTGTGTTTGTCGACATTCTCGATCGTCTGAGGTCTTTGCAGATATCTCGGACAGTGTTACGTGACCATGCGCTTATGCACAGCATGATGACGTGTCCACAAATGCGTCTGCACTTCACGAACGGATCCATGCTTCGTGAACAGTTCAGAACAGCATTTTCAGCTGATCTAGGAACTTTGAAGTTCAAATGTACCCTTGCACAGCTCCTACCTCTATTCTTACGCATTATCCATTAAAAATCTAGCACAGACCACATACTTGGAAGAATATTAGCAAAACTGCCATTTATCTTAAAAATGGCATCAGCTATTGCCATCCATCCTCCCCAAGAACCACCAATACCACCACCAGCAGGGGGACCTACAAAACAAAAAAAGCACAGTACTTCAAAACACAATGAAGAGGACCAAGAAGATGAGGTAGTGGAAGTGCCTGCCTCTAGCACCCAGAGAGAATCATGGGTGTGGCAATTCTTTATCACTGTTGGGAATGTACCAAAGTGAAATGCATTGAGTGCAACGTTGTACTCAGTTGTGGACTGCCTGGGGAGTACTCCTATGGGACCACCTCCATGCGCCACCACACCAAATCAAACCACTGCAAGATCTCAGAAAGGTTGTTCCTTTCTTAGCAAGTAGTAGGCTGTCTTCCTCCACCTCATCTTCCTCACCCAATACTGCAACGACACAGCCTACTTCTGTGGGACACAAAATCCCAACAGCTATATAAAGAGGCTGTTGATCAATATCTTTCAAAGACAACAGTACTCTTTAAATACATCAACACACCATTCTGCAGGGGGGAGACATTTCAAAGTGCTTTTGAAGCTGTAATTAAGGCGCATGAGAAACACTGCCCCTACCTTAGATGTAACACACACGCAACATCTTCACCTGTCCCCCTGCCCTTCCATATTAGTTGTTGGTGCCTCTTCCCTCATTTCCCTTCACATGGTGGCCATTCCCCAAAAATATGATGCACCTCACGCTTTTCACCATCCAATCAGAGGGCACGCCCGAAGTCTGTGGACGCCGCGCCATGCTCTGGACTGAACAAGTAAATTAGTCCATGGACTGAACCCAGATATCAATTATTTTTTTTTACTACATTTTGGTTGTTTAAAAAAAAAATGACTGGACGTATTTACACCTAATTTTCAATTTCGGGACCAAGCTGCCTTTTCTGCCGCAAATTTTGTGAACATCCATCCAGCGGTTTGGGCTGTAGGTGTGAGCTAAATAAAATATTGCATTGCGTTTATGGGAAAACCACACATTTTGGGACCCAACCTATAAATGTTCCCTCCCTTAATGAAACCTCACCAAACTTTGCAGAATCAATCTGATGAGGCCATATACTTTGTTTGCAAAGTTTTGTGAGGATTTGTCAAAGTGGTGGGGGGGTGGCGAATTTATAAGCCACATCGGTTGAGCAACTTAACCATTACTACAGGGCAGCTACCGCAGTCCGTGTAAATATAAATTAGAAAATAAGTTAGTTTGCTCCCTTATACAATTCCACCAATCTGCACCAAATGTTGCATAGTTACCTGCTAGCACCCTCCGGATATTACTGGCTACATGACATTTGAACACCCCACCCTTTCCTTGGATTTCAGCCCCTTCACACATGAGACGGTTGCCTGAAAGCGGCGAAATGTCAATGTGGTCGTATTTGTACCGCAATGCACCGCACAGCGCCAGGGTGAGACGACAGGTGGGGAGAGTGCACAGAAGGTCCCACTATGCTGCAGCATGCCAACTCTCTCCTCCCCTCCACGTCTGCTCCGGGGTATGTCAGCCAGCCACACGCACCCCTTCTCAGTGCAGTTTACTTCAGAGTGCAAAGCACATCAAGCGATAAGTGACTAACAGGATCATTGATTTTCAACAATTGATGAGAGCGTTATCACCTCTGTCTACAGAATCCGTGGGGAGTATGGGTACTTAATGCCAGTAACATATAAAACACAGCAACAAACAAATATGTCACTAACATCTGTGTTCTCCATTGGGTAATGTATCCAGATGTTGGTGACTGGCTTTTACTAAAACATTGGTCCCCAGACTCTGTCTGTGTTTGTATTTTATTTAACTTTTAAAGCGCTTATGGCTAAGCGCTGTACATAATGAATTAATTGGCTAATTAGGCATTATGATGAGACAATTAACATGTGTACAGCATAGAAAGAAAAAGACAGAGAATCATAAAAGATGAAAAACAAAGATAGACCAGTAATACTGTACATATGAAAGTCAAGCAAATGGGAAGATTGCCAAACAAAATACATTAAAAGTAAAAGATTAAAAAAAGAGGATGATAGAAGGCGTCAGATGTCCCAGGAAGGATGAAGGCACACAATTTGCCTGACCCTATGATATGATATGATATGATATGATGTGGCATTTGTAACGCGCCAATACACAAGTGTAACAACATGATATGCAATGGAGTGGACCTAGGGCCTCCTTACGAGTCAGGCAGATTTCTAATGTGAAATACTCCGTGTGGTATTTACCGTTACCGCACATGGTATTTCTTGAAATCTGCCTAATTATGATAAATCACCATCTGTTTGGTAACAGATTCAGCTTTCCAGAAATACTGCATGCAGTATCTCGGAACAAGCACGTGCACTCTTTTTCTATTTTAAAAATATCCATCACCCTCCTCATTTTGAGGATGAAAATAGGTGGCACACAGTAACACTTCAACACAACCGCTGCATTCATCTTCGAAAGGGTTATTCCTTACTCTTTTATGGATTGCATGGAAAAGGTGATGAGATGGGTATTCCCCCTTCCCAGCTCCTTTGGATATTCCCAATCAGGATCTTGAAGCACTTCCCATAACTGCAGGGAAAAAATCTAGAAAAACTTGCAAGGGATATTTAAAATATTCACCTTCGCCTCTTCTGTGGAGGTAAAAATTGGAGAGGTATTTGGTTTTGAAATCAGACGGATTGCGGCATGCGTTAAAACCCACACCTCATAATCAGGTGGAGGGGTATTTGGAAATACCGCCTGTGTTTCTGTTACTGCCACACTCTGAATGAGGCCCCTAGAATTGAAATAGATTATTAGACATAATTAAAGGAGAGTGAAATCGCTCCTATCCAAGAAGATGAGCAGGTTGTTTTTTAAGAAATGGGAAAAAATAATTACAGGCACATGCAGGTGTTAATCCTTTTCCTAAAAAACAACATCCTGCAGAAAAATATTGAAATGACTAACTAACACATATATTATTCCTAGTGGACAAAAAATATTCGCCCTAAACTTGATGATCATATTCAAGCTGCAAGCATAACGCAACAAAAAGCTAACCGATGGCACAACATAACATAACACAACACAACACAACACAAGGCCACTAGTTCCCATTGGGAAATATTGGCAATGCTGTCTGTTCCTAAGCCTAAGCCTTAAAGAGGACTCTACCTGCAGCAGAAGCCACACACTTCAGTCCTAGCCTTAGTGCTGTAAATCCCTCTATTGTTGTCTATAGGTAATGGATTACTCTCCCCTGGGCATGGATCTCCTGTTTGGAGTTCGGCTTCTCTGGTCTGCATCACGCTGCTGCCTTCGAGAGAGGATGGGAAAGTGAGTACTCAGAATATGCGCTATCAACGTGTCCGCCCTCGCAAGAGGGCGCTAATAGCGTACCATTACGAGTACGCGGACACGAGCATAGCGCCATGCCGGTAAACCCCCTATCGCCATGGCAGTAAAGACCCAAAAAAGTCACTTACTGCCCTCGACGAAAGTGCAGATTGCACCTCCGCCCTCCTGCTGCATGCAAATAGCGGTCACCGCAATTAGCGGTGATCGTTAAATTGCGGAACCGGAAATAGCGTCATCGCACAGGAACGGGAAAGAGCACGGCGGCCATCTTCAAAAACACAATCCATTGCCATCCTCTGCCCCCTGGACCTGTTTGGAGTCGTTAGCTGTTGAAAATCGTCTGGGACACCTTCAAGATGCCCAAGGCATTCAAAAAAAGCACTGACAGGCAGCGTAAAGAAAGATTTACATCAGAGGAGTTGAACATGCTGACCCAGACCCTGGCTGAGAATGCTGAGGTTGTTTTTGCAAATGACATGCAGCGGCCGACACTACTTAAGAAAAAAGCCAACTGGGAAGAAGTTGCAGTGAAAGTCAGTGCAGTGGGCACCAGCACCTGCACTGTGCGTGAGTGCAGGAAAAGGTGGGACGACCTCAGACTGCGGGTGAGGGGCATCCTTGCTGAAAACCACCGAATCGCCAGTGCAGGTGGAGCTGGTTCACCCATCAGACTTAAAGAATGGTAGGAGACCTGTGGCAACCTAATCGCTGTGGAATCCATTGAGGGAGTAGGCACCATGGAGCTAGGCGTGCGTACCACTTCGGATGGAGGTGAGTGTACACATGACAGGATGCTATGTGAATGTACTGTTCCCCCCATATGTGAGCACAGAATCCTCTCATGCATGGACACACATCCACACATGCATCCATCCCTCACCATGTCAGTGTCAGACCCAAACACACACACATGCACACATCACCAGAGACAACTTCCAAACACTACCATGCATGTATGAGGCACTGAACTGGCACATCACCTGCATCCACAACTACTAAGACCCAATGGCCACAACTGCATCATTGATGTATTCTGCATTAAGTACATAGAAACGTAACCAATGCCATCCCCCTTCTTGTCCCTGACAGGCTCACATACAGATGGTGAGGATGCCGCAAATGCATCCCAGGCACCGCCTACAAGTAAGAGACCAAGGGCAGAGGACTCTGAGGACACCCCCAAGACATCAAGGGGTAAGGGGGGAAGGTTCCACCTGATGAGTGTCAAGCATCAGAGGAGTGCCACTGCCAGGGTAGAAGTAGCCACACCACAAACTGCAGCCCCACCACCGGAGGTGAACCCACAACCACCAATACCAGCCACTGAGGGCCCACCATCAGCTGCAGCAAGCTCCGCTGGAGAGGCAGCTGCCACTGCCCCCCTATCTGATCCTGAGGACACTATAGTTGGCCAAATGGAGATGCACAAACCAAGCCCCCCCAGCCAGCACCATTCCAGACACATGGGTCTGATGTTACTGTTGAGGACAACATTCCAGCCATAATGTCCCCCATGGTGGCTTCACCTGCTGCAATGGATGCATCTGAGGGAACAGCATCCAGTACACCATCACCCAGCACTGTCCTCCATCTGCCCACCATCCTGCAGCGTCAACAGGAACTGACTGTGCTGGTTGGCCAGCATGTTGAGGAGGCTGCCCATCTCAGGGAGGATATTGTGGAGACGGCAAGGCACTCCACTGAGAGGATGGACGCCTGTACTGACAGGCTGTGTGACAAGATATCCAGGCTCAGTGAGGTCCTTACTCGCATAGCCGACACAATGGACCGCCACGTCTCACAACCAGGACAGTCTGCCCCTTCGTCATCTGCCGGCTCAACACAGACAAGCCCCCTCCGCCGCTCAACACGCACCACCAGGCGCACGTCTGGCCATCCTCCAAATGCTGCTGCAGACAATGGCCAATAGGGGGTTAATGGCGATTCCTCTGCGTGCATGGGCCAACGCAAACATGGCAGACACATGAGGAACTGTTGTGGGGGGTGGGGGGAAGGGTGTCATGGGTCTGTTGTGGAGGGTGGGGGGAAGGGTGTTATGGGTATGTTGTGGGGGGTGGGGGGAAGGGTGTTATGAGTCTGTTGTGGGGAGTGGGGGGAAGGGTGGTGGGATGTTTGGGGACATGCACTTTTTCATCTTTCCGTTACTTAATACACTGGTGTGTAAGTACACACTGTTGTGTACTTTATTGGAGACAGTGTTCATTGCGTACTTCTAAACATACACTAGTGCATCACTACCCATGTCCATGTGACAGTACCAAAACATGTGCCTCAGAATATTTGGTTGATCAGATGCTGTCTCACAGCACTTCCCTCCTGGCCATCCCCTCTTGCATGTCCTGCATCCCCTTCGCCTCCGTCCTCATCACCATCATCATCCTCATCAGGTGCTTCCATTTCAACGTCAGGGGGCAGTGGCACATTCCGTCTGATACACATATTGTGCAGCATGACACATGCCATGGTGATCTTGGCCACTTTCTCATGGCCATACAGGAGAGCACCACCAGACCTGCTAATGCACCTAAACCGTGATTTCAAAAGGCCAAAAGTCTGTTCGATCACGATGCGGGTTCGGGTATGTGCACGATTGTATTCCTCTTCGTGCCTGTTCTGTGGGTTCGAATGGGGTCCTGTTACTGTTCACCTGCAGAGCAGCCTGTTCATATCACACAAATTGACATTGCATAGTGATTCCAGTACACAGTCAATGGCATACATGCAGATGGTCTGTGTGACAGCAATGTGCAAAGGTGAGCTCGACCCTGCAAGTAGACATGCCCCATTACTGTCTACAACAGTAATTGACATGTCCTGGGTGAGGCGAGGTCTTAGGTGTCCCTGGCCCCAGGCAGATTTTGTTCCTCACTGTTGTTGTACTGCCATTCCAACATAGATGCTGCCATGCAGTGAGGCATCACTTCAGTGGTGGTAAAGGTGTGTGGTGAAATGCAATGTGTATGGCTAGGGCTGATCCTTTTGCAGGCATCATACAGCACATTGCATTATTGATGTTGTGCTGGACTGATTCCGGACGACTATCTTCATGGCACGTATGGAATCTGGCCATTTTGTGGCGTACAATGTTGTGCAATGTGTATGTGAATGGATGTTTGATGCTACTAGACCTGGAATTTCTGGTGTGTAGTGTAGCTCATACTTGCATGTCGGTTCATCTGTAGTACGTTGCGGCCTTCCCAGATGGATATTGGCGTAAATCTTTATGTGCATTTCCCAGACAGATGACAAGCTACACCCAGTTGGAGTATGTATCTCCCCCCCCAAATCACACCCAGTTGGCGTATGTATCTCCCCCCCCCAATCACACCCAGTTGGAGTATGTATCTCCCCCCCCAACCACACCCAGTTGGAGTATGTATCTCCCCCCCCCCAATCACACCCAGTTGGAGTATGTATCTCTCCCCCCCCAATCACACCCAGTTGGAGTATGTATCTCCCCCCCCAATCACACTGCCATGTGCTTGCCCTGCTACTCACCAAGTAGCCACAAAAGCTGTGCGGTTTGTCGCTCCATGTAGCGTGGGATAGTTGAGTTCCGTAGGACCATGGACTCATGGGTTGATCCAGGAAATCGGGCACAGCAATGTGTGATTATCTTGTTGGCGTCACATACCATTTGGACATTGATGGAGTGGAATTTCTTCCTGTTTCGGTAGACCACTTCATTGCGATGTGGGACCACCAATTCCACATGTGTACAGTCGATGACCCCGATGCAACTTGGGATGCCTGCCAGTGAATAGAATCCTACTTTGGTGTTTGCAATCTCCTGGGCAGTCCGTGGCATGGATATGTGTTCAGGTGCATGCTTCAGGAGGGCATCAAGTACCTGATTCAGCGTGCGTGAGAATACTAGTTGGGAGATGCCATGCATCTGGGCCACTGTATGCTGGTAGGTGCCTGTGGCCAGGAAGTGGAGCACAGTCACCACCTTGAGTAGAGGGGGGATGGCAGTTCTAATGTCTATGAGGCTCACAATGTCGTTGTGTGTCATGTCCACGATGCTGGTGATGGTATCCCGGTCCAGACGGTACAGGGTGTGTATCTACTCAGGGGTTAGGTTAAATGGACTGGCTCTGATCCTGGGGATTGGTGGGTGCCTCTGTGGTATGATTAGGTGCCGTGGTGGTGCTTGCTGAGAACATTCCAAGACTTCTGTGGAGACAGCCCAACTGAAAATCCTGAGATTTTAGGCAGTAGGCTACTGCTTTTTAAGCAGTCCTACCGCCTCCAGAATTAGGTGACAGATCCTACTGCTTTTTACAGTGGCAGGTCATTTATGTGACTCAAAGGCAATGGATTTGTCTGTGCGGTGGGCATTGAGTGTTTGGGCTCAGATCAATCCAGTGACCTGACAGCTACATGACTCTGCTCTGCAATCTTGCTGGGGCAGACCTTAGGTGAACTACCAGTGAAGGCAAGTGGCAGAGCGTAAAACCATCACACAGCATCTGCCTATCAGAATGAGGGGTGTATCAGTCTCCATGTTGTTCAGTGTTCAACCTACACTGCAGGAATAAATATGTACTGCCCAGGCTACTGCTACAGAGCAGCGGCAAACGTTGCCTACCAGCTGTGTGTGATTATTTTCTGTGAAGTTAGGTAATTGAATTTGAATTTGGTGTTAACAATTCACAATGATACATTTTAAACATTTGAGCATATTTCCATGTTTTGATGGTTGATGGGTTGTGCATTTTAGAAGGCTCCAGGTTGCCGACAATGTATGTTTTGTAATTTCCTGCGATGTCATTGTTAGGCTAAGTATTATTTTTGAAACTTGAAAAATCCTACATCTTTTTCGTCACAGAATGTTGGCAAGTATGGAGTAGGAGGCTTGCTGCTGGTTAGAGGCAAAGCAGCGCTCCAGCTTTGCAGAGGCAGGGGCCTGTCTGATTAATCCTGAGATGTCCCACATTGCCTGCTAGCTACCTCTGAAAGACCTAGCAGCATCTCTGAGGCAGGGGCCTGTCTGACAAACTTCAAATTTACCCAAGTGGTGCATTGCTGCCTCTTAACAGCCTAGCAGCTTTCTCCTATTAGACAATCTACAGATGTTTGTCGAGGAATTCCCTGACGTTGTTCACACAGATGGAAGCTAAATGTTACTAATCTGAATATCCCAGCAGTGTCTTTTTTATCTCCCTGAATTCCACGGAGGTGTACGCGGCAGGAAATAAACATGTGACAGGATGCCATCTGTGAGGCTGTACTCTCCCGAGGTTTTCTGGTTTTGTAGCACAACGTGAAGGTTGTTTCAGCAAGGAAATGTACCCTGCTAAACCCAACAGACTTTGTACATATGCTCCCTGCATACACAAGGGTTTTAGTGGTTGCAGCTGTGCTGACGTGTGAAAAAATCCAGGATGCAATTCTCTCCCAGGTTCAAACCTGGCCCTGACTTGGGGTAGCTGTGGGGGGGGGGTGGTAGTTAGGGCCCTTCCAGGAGCAGTCCAACTATTTCATCTGTCCTTTAGCCTTGTCTCTGACCCCAACTCTGTCTCTCTTTGCAAGTTATAAGGGGGTCACAAATCCTTCTTCTGTCATGTTGAGAGCTTAAGAGGCTCCCAAACGATTGTTCTATCAGCTTTGATGGTGGATTTTGATGAGTTCACTGTTTCTCAGTCCTCTGTCCAAAAGGTAAATATCTTGCAATTCCCTCACGCTCTCTGTCTCTCTGCCTTTCTGTCTCAAGCTCACTACCAAAGGCCCTCATTACCAGGTTGTCAGTAAGGCATCAGTAGCATTGGCAGCTTACCGGCAACCTCGACTTACCGTTTCCATTTCCGACGAACACTATCCCGGGAATACTGGGAAATTGCGGGCGGCGGCAGAACGGTAAGTTCCCATTCTCATGGACTTCCATAGGATTTCCTGGGAATGTGAACACTGAAGCACCAACACCGTTGTTAACAGTTCCAGTGCTTCAGTGAATGATCTGCAGGTAGGGGCATGGACTACCAGCAGGGCAAGCCTGTCGGTAGTTCACAGCTTCTACCGGCAGACTCAGAGTGAGCCAGTCCAGAAAACGTGCTGGTTACGTTGTTACGGGCACCTTAATTCCAGACCGGCTCACTTCTAAAGAGGGCCTTTGCCTTTGGTTCTCAACTAGCCATTGGGTGTCTTTTCCCCAAATGCTGAGTGGAACAGAGAAGGCCACAGCAAGCATCTGGCCCAGTCAAGGCGCTTGGTCTAATAATTCTTTGTAATGAGCTTGTGTCTGGAAATGCAATCTCTCACTTCTGGGGTACTGACCTATCCTTTCTGCCCACCTAGCTTCTTATCTGCTTGCCTCGACCCTACTTGACTAGTTTCAGCTACATGCTCTTTCCTCCTCCCACCTTAGGTCCATCCTCTTCGGGTTGGTGTCTTTCCCATCTGCCCTTCCTTGTGCCAGACATGCCCTTTTGAAAACCTCTGATTCTAATTCTGTTTCTCCTTCTGATGGTCACCAACCTCCTCCTGGTGCCTCTCTCCTTTCACTTACTTCTGCTGGTCACCAACCTCCTCCTGGTGCCTCTCTCCTTTCACTTCCTTCTTATGGTCACCAACTTCCCCCTGGTGCCTCTCTCCTTTCACTTCCTTCTGATGGTCACCAACCTCCTCCTGGTGCCTCTCTCCTTTCACTTCCTTCTGACATTCTCCAACTTCCTCCTGGTGCCTCTCTCCTTTCACTTCCTTCTGATGGTCACCAACCCCCTCCTGGTACCTCTCTCCTTTCACTTCCTTCTGACGGTCACCAACCTCCTCCTGGTGCCTCCCTCCTTTCACTTCCTTCTTATGGTCAACAACCTCCTCCTGGTGCCTCTCTCCTTTCACTTGCCTCTGATGGTCACCAACCTCCTCCTGGTGCCTCTCTCCTTTCACTTCCTTCTGCTGGTCACCAATATCCTCCTGCTCTTTCCTTTCACTTCCTTCTGATGGTCACCAACCTCCTCCTGGTGCCTCTCTCCTTTCACTTCCTTCTTATGGTCACCAACCTCCTCCTTGTGCCTCTCTCCTTTCACTTCCCTCTGATGGTCACCCACCTCCTCCTGGTGCCTCTCTCCTTTCACTTCCTTCTGACATTCTCCAACCTCCTCCTGGTGCTTCTCTCCTTTCACTTCCTTCTGATGGTCACCAACCTCCTCCTGGTGCCTCTCTCCTTTCACTTCCTTCTGATGGTCACCAACCTCCTCCTGGTGCCTCTCTCCTTTCACTTCCTTCTGAGATTCTTCAACCTCCTCCTGGTGCCTCTCTCCTTTCACTTCCTTGTGATGGTCACCAACCTCCTCCTGGTACCTCTCTCCTTTCACTTCCTTCTTATGGTCAACAACCTCCTCCTGGTGCCTCTCTCCTTTCACTTCCTTCTGATGGTTACCAGCCTCCTCCTGGTGCCTCTCTCCTTTGACTTCCTTCTGACATTCTCCAACCTCCTCCTAGTGCCTCTCTCCTTTCACTTTCTTCTGATGATCACCAACCTCCTCCTGGTACCTCTCTCCTTTAACTTCCTTCTGATGGTCACCAGCCTCCTCCTGGTGCCTCTCTCCTTTCACTTCCTTCTTATGTTCATCAACCTCCTCCTGGTGCCTCTCTCCTTTCAATTCCTTCTGATGGTCACCAACTTCTTCCTGGTGCCTCTCTCCTTTCCCTTCCTTCTGATGGTCACCAACCTCATTCTGGTGCCTCTCTCCTTTCACTCCCTTCTGATGGTCTCCAACCTCCTCCTTGTGCCTCTCTCCTTTCACTTCCTTCTGACATTCACCAACCTCCTCCTTGTGCCTCTCTCCTTTCACTTCCTTCTGATGGTCACTAACCTCCTCCTGGTGCCTCTCTCCTTTCATTTCCTTCTGATGGTCTCCAACCTCCTCCTGGTGCCTCTCTCCTTTCACTTCCTTCTGACATTCACCAACCTCCTCCTTGTGCCTCTCTCCTTTCACTTCCTTCTGATGGTCACCAACCTCCTCCTTGTGCCTCTCTCCTTTCAGTTCCTTCTGATGGTCACCAACCTCCTCCTGGTGACTCTCTCCTTTCACTTCCTTCTGATGGTCTCCAACCTCCTCCTGGTGCCTCTCTCCTTTCACTTCCTTCTGACATTCACCAACCTCCTCCTTGTGCCTCTCTCCTTTCAGTTCCTTCTGATGGTCACCAACCTCCTCCTGGTGACTCTCTCCTTTCACTTCCTTCTGATGGTCACCAACCTCCTCCTGGTGCCTCTCTCCTTTCACTGCCTTCTGATGGTGACCAACCTCCTCCTGGTGCCTCTCTTCTTTCACTTCGTTCTGATAGTCTCCAACCTTCTCCTGTTGTCTACCCTCCTCCAAACTTTCTTCCACCCCCTCGTGCATTGGTTTACCTTCCTCCTACTTAACCCATCACCACTTCTCCCCCTTTGGTCTCGAACACTCCTCTACCTCTCCAGGCTCTTTTTTTCTCGCCACACTCCCTCTTTCAGCCGCCATCTCTGTGGTTCCCCTTCCTACACCTCCAGTTCTTCAAACAACTCCTGCTGGTGTGTCCCTTCCCGTTTCTTATTTTCTTTAACCACTCCCTTGGCAAACCTTCCTCCTCCTCTCCAAGCTCTTTCTTCTTTCTATGCGCCTGCTCATCTCCAAAGTCCTTCTGCAACCCCTGACACGGTGGTTTGGATGCTTGACTACAACAAGAGATCTGGGAGTGATTGAGCGCAATGTGTGGCCCCCCTGCAATGCTCCCCACACAGGCATGATAGATATCACTTGACTTTTAAGTAAATTCCCAATAATTATGAGGTACCGCCTATTGATTTACAGGCAATAGGGCCCTAAACTTTTACTTGAATTAATGAAGTAACTCACTTGCACACTACACAATAACAACACATAGGATGTGTATGGTGTCTTTTATTTAATGTTTACATGCCTCTACAGGAGCTCACCCACTTGCATAGGCATGCATAAGGAGTAACCTCAGCCATTATGGCTTATGCCACATAGCAGCAGTTTTCCTGTGATAACATGTTAGGGTTCATTCGTCTCTTCTAGCAGAGGGGCTACTCTGATGAAATCCTAAGTGGGATCCCTCTCAATCAGGGGCTCTGTTCAGAGCAGCACTCATTCAAAAACAGTCAGCTTCCTCACACATCACCACACCTCCTCACAGACAGCTCCTGCTGCCCTGTCCTGCCACAAGCTCACACAATCATTGGTTCAGTCCAGCGTCAATCATGCAGTCACTGTGCTACATTTCCTTCCGTCCTGCTTGCCTGGATGTACCGGGCTGCCACTTATAGCCAGACCACTGCCACGGAAGTGCAGAGCCTGCCATCCAATGAATGATCAGCATGACATCACACCAGGAACTGCTGATCTGAAGATTCACCCATTAAATTCCAGGCATCCAATGAATGATCAGCATGACATCACACCAGGAACTGCTGATCTGAAGATTCCCCCCTTAAATCCCAGGTATCCAATGAACGATCAGCATGACATCATACCAGGAACTACTGATCTGAAGATTCACCCCTTAAAGCCTTCCACCCAATGAATGATCGGCATGACATCACACCAGGAACTACTGATCTGAAGATTCACCCCTTAATGCCTGCCATCCAATGAATGATCAGCATGACATCACACCAGAAACTGCTGATCTGAAGATTCACCCATTAAATTTCAGGCATCCAATGAATGATCAGCATGACATCACACCAGGAACTGCTGATCTGAAGATTCACCCATTAAATTTCAGGCATCCAATGAATGATCAGCATGACATCACACCAGAAACTGCTGATCTGAAGATTCACCCATTAAATTTCAGGCATCCAATGAATGATCAGCATGACATCACACCAGAAACTGCTGATCTGAAGATTCACCCATTAAATTTCAGGCATCCAATGAATGATCAGCATGACATCACACCAGAAACTGCTGATCTGAAGATTCACCCATTAAATTTCAGGCATCCAATGAATGATCAGCATGACATCACACCAGGAACTACTGATCTGAAGATTCACCCCTTAATGCCTGCCATCCAATGAATGATCGGCATGACATCACACCAGAAACTGCTGATCTGAAGATTCACCCATTACATTTCAGGCATCCAATGAATGATCAGCATGACATCACACCAGGAACTGCTGATCTGAAGATTCCCCCCTTAAATCCCAGGTATCCAATGAACGATCAGCATGACATCATACCAGGAACTACTGGTCTGAAGATTCACCCCTTAAAGCCTTCCACCCAATGAATGATCGGCATGACATCACACCAGGAACTACTGATCTGAAGATTCACCCCTTAATGCCTGCCATCCAATGAATGATCAGCATGACATCACACCAGAAACTGCTGATCTGAAGATTCACCCATTAAATTTCAGGCATCCAATGAATGATCAGCATGACATCACACCAGGAACTGCTGATCTGAAGATTCACCCATTAAATTTCAGGCATCCAATGAATGATCAGCATGACATCACACCAGAAACTGCTGATCTGAAGATTCACCCATTAAATTTCAGGCATCCAATGAATGATCAGCATAACATCACACCAGAAACTGCTGATCTGAAGATTCACCCATTAAATTTCAGGCATCCAATGAATGATCAGCATGACATCACACCAGAAACTGCTGATCTGAAGATTCACCCATTAAATTTCAGGCATCCAATGAATGATCAGCATGACATCACACCAGAAACTGCTGATCTGAAGATTCACCCATTAAATTTCAGGCATCCAATGAATGATCAGCATGACATCACACCAGGAACTACTGATCTGAAGATTCACCCCTTAATGCCTGCCATCCAATGAATGATCGGCATGACATCACACCAGAAACTGCTGATCTGAAGATTCACCCATTACATTTCAGGCATCCAATGAATGATCAGCATGACATCACACCAGGAACTGCTGATCTGAAGATTCCCCCCTTAAATCCCAGGTATCCAATGAACGATCAGCATGACATCATACCAGGAACTACTGATCTGAAGATTCACCCCTTAAAGCCTTCCATCCAATGAATGATCGGCATGACATCACACCAGGAACTACTGATCTGAAGATTCACCCCTTAATGCCTGCCATCCAATGAATGATCGGCATGACATCACACCAGAAACTGCTGATCTGAAGATTCACCCATTAAATTTCAGGCATCCAATGAATGATCGGCATGATATCACACCAGGAACTGCTGATCTGAAGATTCACCCCTTAAAGCCTTCCACCCAATGAATGATCGGCATGACATCACACCAGGAACTACTGATCTGAAGATTCACCCCTTAATGCCTGCCATCCAATGAATGATCGGCATGACATCACACCAGAAACTGCTGATCTGAAGATTCACCCATTAAATTTCAGGCATCCAATGAATGATCGGCATGACATCACACCAGGAACTACTGATCTGAAGATTCCCCCCTTAATGCCTGCCATCCAATGAATGATCGGCATGACATAACACCAGGAACTACTGATCTGAAGATTCCCCCCTTAATGCCTGCCATCCAATGAATGATCGGCATGACATCACACCAGGAACTACTGATCTTAAGATTCCCCCCTTAATGCCTGCCATCCAATGAATGATGGGCATGACATCACACCAGGAACTACTGATCTGAAGATTCCCCCCTTAAATCCCAGGCATTCAATGAATGATCGGCATGACATCACACCAGGAACATCTGAGCTGAGGATTCAGCCCCTACATCCCAGGCATCATGCTCCAAATTACTGGCCAGTCAAACAGAGAAACCGGCCTTCTGTCCAATAAAATGAAAGGGTGGGTTCTACTTTCACTCACCAACCATCTCCAAGCTCCCTCCAACCACTCCTTCTCCAAACATCCCCATGTCATGCAGGAGTGTGGGCTTATATCGCCCTGTATGTCCTTCCCATGGGCTGGATTCCCTGTGGGGTTTTGCACCTCTGCGACCAGATTGGTGAGCGACAGATATTGTTGGCTTGTAGCTAAAATACCTGGTTTCCTTGGGTGCCTGGTGGGCCAGCCCAAGCTATCAAATGGCTTGTCCGACATTTTGAATTTCGCTTGTGCCTCTGTTAGGGTTCCCTCAGGGCTTCAGAACCTATAGTGTGGTGTGTTCTGCTGCACACTTTTGTGAACATGTGGACGCTCAAGTGATTCACTGAGTCCCGTGAGCTTGCTACATTGATGAAGGTAGCGCTGCTGGAAGTGTCAGAGCTGGCTGCGGGAGAATGTGGCATCGCACCGCAAACCAGGCAGAGAGATTTTGCTTCTCCCGGAGATTCTCTGGGGTATATGAACAAAGTTATATAGGATTTAGGAAAAGGCTCTTATGGCCTTACTGGATTTCAGCTTAGGAAAGCTGGTCTCTGTTCACTGTATGCTGTCTTTCTTTCTGATTTCTCCAAGTCCTGATCTTTTAAAGAGAAAGTGTCATCATTTCATACTTCCTTTCATATCAATTCCAACGTATGGATTCCTGAGAGACCATGGGCCTCATTACAAGGTCGCTGGTAACCACCTCGTAACACCGTGCCGCCACCTGAGATCCCGTGCCACCAGATCATTACAAGTCCCGGTGGCCCGGGATGTCAGCCGTTGGAAAGTGTAAGTCCCCATTCCCGGACCCCGCAGGAATGGGGACACGGAAGCACCGCCACCGTTGCTAACGCTGCTGGTGCTTCAATTAAAACCATGCCTGCAGGTGCTGGTGCTTCCGGCATGTCAGACCTGCCGGGAGCACCAGTCCCTTCAGGCAATCCCGTAGTCTGGCGGTCCGGAATGTGTGCTGGTACGTTGCTATCGGCACCCTTATTTCTGGACTGCCAGGCTTGTAATGATGCCCATTGTCTTGCAGGCTGACTGATGAAGGTGCCAGATGACTGCCCCCTGCCAAGCAAGGTGCACTAAATGGTGGCGATCAGGGGACCCCCTCACCCTGTTAATCTTCGCTGGGCCCATTATCCACTAAATTGAGGAGACATGTGGCCACTTTGGTCACCATGCTAGAAGACCTTCCCCCCATATTTACCCCTCTTCCCTTCAGCCCCCAACTGGATGGAACTTCACTGGAGTTCAGGGATTCTTATTATTTGGGCTTATCTTGTTCTATAGGAAATCCCAAGGCTCCCCCATGGACTATGGCGCTCCCCAAACTAACCCAATAGTTTTTTTTTCTTTTGAGTTGTATTTTCTTCAGTCTCAGCCACCCAGAAACCACTCATCAGGCGCACACTTGCAAACGTGACCCATTCCAATCTGTAGGTGCTTATCCAGTCCTGTTTTTTTTCGTTGCATTCTGGGACTTTTAGTTCCACCTTTCCCAATTTAAAGCTCAGACTACACGTCCCAGAATGCGAAGAAAAATAAAACAAAATACAGGACTGCATAAGCACCTACAGATTGGAATGGTTCATGTCGGCAAATAAGCAGGGGGAGCCCAAGATAACTTTTTTTTTATGTAGACCTGATAGGGTGGCCAGTACTGGAGCCTTGTCCTCCTGACAAGTCTGGGACACCAGAGGCTCACAACCTGTCACTTAGCATCCCTGGAAAGGGGACTTCTCCTGATCCCTGAAATCCGTGTCTTCACCAAAGCCCCATTTACCTATGCAAACGAAGGCGCATGCACCTAACTGCCCCGCCCACCTCATTATAGCTGTTGGTGCGCCAGGAAATTGTATCCATCTGGGAGAGAGTCAAAGATCAGGGATAGCCTGTATCTAGATACATTGGGGAAAGAAGGAGGGAACTGCTTACCTCGGACATCTCTCCTCCTCTCACTGTTCTGCCTCGGACTCTGTTTCTTTTCACAGACACGCCCACATTTCTCTGTCACCTCCTTCCTTCTCTCCTATTTCGACCTTCCTCTCCCTTCGTCCTCTTAGACGCTTTATGGCGGCCTCAAGCTTCTATCATGTACTGCCCAAGAAGCCTACATACACTGCTATCCAAATCTAAAATACTGCAACCTAAAATTGTGTGACATCGAATATAATGCCATGACAGGATCGGGGGTGCATGTACTTCCCTGAAGGTGATCTGCAGAAATGTGCTGGTCCCCTTATCCCAGAAATTCAGACACGCTGCCAATGTTTGTGTGCCATTTGGTGGCAGGGGGGAACGGGTGGGGGTCTAGGATCCTGCCACCCACTTGTGGTGTGATTATAAACCCTGCCAGTAGCCCGGTCGCCCGCTCCTGAGCAAATAGTATTTTGTCCGTCTTACATTGGTCCACCCAGCCTTCCTGAATTTATTTATATATTTATTTGTTTTGCATATATAAAGCGCACAAAAAACCCTCGGGCATCGAGGCGCTGTTGCAATCCAGTTACATGCACATAAAGGCCAGGATATTCTTTGCTGGGGGTGAATACATTCTCAGTGTTCCATCAAACCTTGAATAGGTGAAATTATGTGTGATTCAGACCCTCATCAAAAATAAGTGTTCATGCCTAGACAGGACGTAAAATGACATTCCATGAGCTGGCATAAAATACGTAGGATGAGGTGGCAAGTCACATGCCATAAAAGGGCACGCCATGTTCTGACATTGCATAGGTTGGCATCAAATACGATGGAAAATGCCATAACATGGCCAGGCACTCCATACAATAATATTACATTAAATGGCGTTCTATTTGATAACTTGATGTTCCATGTAATTTCTTCATAAAAAAACCACGTGACTTGACAAAGGCCAACTATGGTATGAGGTTCCACTAGATGACATGTCACATGGCAAGACATTCTAGACAGGACATTCCATGAGATTACAAGGCGTGGCTTCCCACCTCCTCTCTATTCCCTCCTCCTTCTCTCCCCTAACGCTGCTCTGTTTTTGCTGACTGGTCACCTGGTGCACCTACAAAGCCTCACAGGACCCAGGCTCCCCCGCCAGTCTCTGCACTCGGCTCACCACTACTGCACTTCTGGGAATTCGTTCCATGCGAAGGGTAACCTCTCTGCACTTAACCCACGGCACTGCTTGACTGTGCGCACTTGTTCCCCTCCCCCTCCCTTTCACTTCCTGTCTCCACACTTACACTACCTAGAATGCACAAGGCCTAGTATGGTAGTTTTTTGTTTCTGTATGTTCTTCTCCTCCCCCTCCGCCCCCATCAACTCACTCTTTGTCATGCACTTACACTATCTGAAACATCGCTGGGCTAGTAGAGTAGTTTATGGATTGTATGTTCTCTCCCTCTCCTCCCCCATTCGCCTTCCTTCCTGTCATGCACTTCACTAGAAGTAATGCCGTCAAGCCCAGTACGCTAATAATATTTTGTTAGATCATTCAAAAACTTCAAAGGCCTAAGAATGACTCTGTATTGCCTTGTTCCCGTCCCGCCTTGAAGCCCTTTGAAGCACTTCACCTGTGTACAAGCGCTTTACAATAAACAATTACAATTACAACAGGGAGAGATAACATGTCACATGGCAAGGCATTCCAAAACATGACATTCAAAGATATGACATATCTTAGAAGTATTCACTGAGCTCTCCTATGGCACACAACCCTGCCTTTAGTGATGTGCAATTTGCCGCTGCTATGCGCTAACCAATGCGAGGCCATAGAGGCCATGGTGTTTCGGGCAGCTAAAGTTCACCTTGCCGCTGGTGGTAAAAGGACCAAGTGCCAATTTTGTGTGTACCACTTGTTGGCCAAACAATGCCTTCAATGACACATTGTACTGATATTGTGAACATGAATGGCCACAGAAAAGCGTCGGGCCATTACTGACAGTGCAGCTCGCGTCGGCTGCCCTGGCTGCCAACAATGGCAGGAGATTGGGTTTCTGTAAAGACTGAGCCATTGATTATAGCGCCGCCTGTGAATACGCTGATATATATGTCTCTCATTGTTCTGGGGGACACAGGGTCAACGGTGGGGGTGGGGAGGAGATCTATGTATGCCCCTCTGTCACCAAGCCTTGAAAATGGAGTAGGCTAATTTTCATAGCGGTGGATTTCAAAAAGGTCTTTATATGGCACAGAAGTCGGTACAAGGCAATGATGCAATGAACATTTATGAAATGAGAGATTAATAACAGTTGCTATAGAGATCCAACCGCCCACAAGAACGTAATCCATGCAAGTGACGGCAGCCATCAAAGGCGTCTATTGCTACTTGACAGGGGGCCGACGTCTGTTTGGAGGGGGTTCATGCCCACACCCCTCCTATGGTCTGGAAGGCAGACTTACCTAGCCAGGCAAATCCACAGCCTGCTAGCACCCAAAGCCCCCGTTGGATTGGCAATGTGTTCAAGGCCCTAGTGGGAAGTAGGTCACGCTCCCGACAGTCAAGGCTGACCAGGTCTTTCTTTGACCATAACCTGCTGCCCATTATTCAGAACAGCCCTTTGTTTGAGCATAACCTGCTCCACTTGTTACAGACCAGGCCTGTCTTTCAACATGACCCGCTCCCCTCCATTCAGACCAGGCCTGTCTTTCACCACGACCTGCTTCCCTTGTGCCAGACCAGGCCTGCCTTTCATAATGACTGCTCCCTTCCATACAGACGAGTCCTGTCTTTCACCTGGACCTGCTCTCCTTGTGCAAGACCAGGCCTGTCTTTCACCATAACCTGCTCCCCTCGATTCAGAACCGGCCTGTCTTTCACCATGACCTGCTCCCCTCTATTCAGATCAGACCTTTCTCTTACCATTCCCTGCTCCCCTCGATTCAGACCAGGCCTGTCTTTCACCATGTCCTGCTCCCCTCCATTCAGACCAGGCCAGTCTTTAACCATGACCTGCTCCCCTCCATTCAGATCAGACCTTTCTCTTACCATTCCATGCTCCCATCCATTCAGACAAGGACTGTCTTTCATGATGACCTGGTCCCCTCTATTCAGACCAGTCCTGACTTTCACCATGACCTGCTCCTCTCCATTAAGACCAGGCCTGTATTTCATCATGACCTGCTCCCCTCCATTCAGCCCATGCCTGTCTTTCACCATGACCTGCTCCCCTCCATTCAGACCAGGCCTGTCTTTCACCATAACCAGCTCCCCTCTATTCAAATCAGACCTTTCTCTGACCATTCCCTGCTCCCTTCGATTCAGACCAGGCCTGTCTTTCACAATTACCTTCTCCACTCCATTCAGACCAGGTCTGTCTTTCACCATGACCCGAACCCCCTCCATTCAGACCAGGCCTGTCTTTCACCATGACCTGCTCCCCTCCATTCAGACCAGGCCTGTCTTTCACCATGACCTGCTCCCCTTGTTTCAGACCAGGACTGTCTTTCACCATGACCTGCTCCCCTTGTTTCAGACCAGGCCTGTCTGCTCTCCTCCATTCAGACCAGGCCTGCCTTTGACCATCACCTGCTCCCCTCCATTCAGACCAGGCCTGTCTTTCACCATAACCAGCTCCCCTCTATTCAAATCAGACCTTTCTCTGACCATTCCCTGCTCCCTTCGATTCAGACCAGGCCTGTCTTTCACAATTACCTTCTCCACTCCATTCAGACTAGGTCTGTCTTTCACCATGACCCGAACCCCCTCCATTCAGACCAGGCCTGTCTTTCACCATGACCTGCTCCCCTCCATTCAGACCAGGCCTGTCTTTCACCATGACCTGCTCCCCTCCATTCAGACCAGGCCTGTCTTTCACCATGACCTGCTCCCCTTGTTTCAGACCAGGACTGTCTTTCACCATGACCTGCTCCCCTTGTTTCAGACCAGGCCTGTCTGCTCTCCTCCATTCAGACCAGGCCTGCCTTTGACCATCACCTGCTCCCCTCCATTCAGACCAGGCCTGTCTTTCACCATAACCAGCTCCCCTCTATTCAAATCAGACCTTTCTCTGACCATTCCCTGCTCCCTTCGATTCAGACCAGGCCTGTCTTTCACAATTACCTTCTCCACTCCATTCAGACCAGGTCTGTCTTTCACCATGACCCGAACCCCCTCCATTCAGACCAGGCCTGTCTTTCACCATGACCTGCTCCCCTCCATTCAGACCAGGCCTGCCTTTGACCATCACCTGCTCCCCTCCATTCAGACCAGGCCTGTCTTTCACCATGACCTGCTCCCCTCCATTCAGACCAGGCCTGTCTTTCACCATGACCTGCTCCCCTCCATTCAGACCAGGCCTGTCTTTCACCATGACCTGCTCCCCTTGTTTCAGACCAGGACTGTCTTTCACCATACCCCGCTCCCCTCCATTCAGACCAGGCCTGTCTTTCACCATGACCTGCTCCCCTTGTTTCAGACCAGGACTGTCTTTCACCATGACCTGCTCCCCTTGTTTCAGACCAGGCCTGTCTGCTCTCCTCCATTCAGACCAGGCCTGCCTTTGACCATCACCTGCACCCCTCCATTCAGACCAGGCATGTCTTTCACCATGACCTGCTCCTCTCTATTCAGATCAGACCTTTCTCTGGTCACGCCCTGCTCCCCTCGATTCAGACCACGGCTGTTTTTCACCATGACCTGCTCCCCTTGTTTCAGACCAGGCCTGTCTTTCAACATAACTGCTCCCCTCCATTCAGACCAGGCCTGTCTTTGACCATAACCTGCTCCCCTTGTGCCAAACCAGGCCTGTCTTTGACAATGCCCTGCTCCCCTCCATTCAGACCAGGCCTGTCCTTGACCATAACCTGCTCCCCTGTCCTTGACCATAACCTGCTCCCCTTGTACCAAACCAGGCATGTCTTTGACAATGCCCTGCTCCCCTCCATTCAGACCAGGCCTGTCCTTGACCATAACCTGCTCCCCTTGTGCCAAACCAGGCCTGCCTTTGACCATGCCCTGCTCCCTTCTGTTTACTTTAAAACGCATTACGTCCCACGCTTCATCCCACCGTCCCCCCAGACTCCATCACTGCTTCTTTTCTACATAGAGTAAATCCCCGAGTTCTTCAAGTTTGCCTTTTCTAAGAGAAAGACAACATGACTGTTTTTGCAGTGGGCAAAGCAGGACTCTTTCCTGGCTTCATGTGCTCTGCCCGGCACTTCAGGTAGGCCGCTGCGGTAAGAGCATTTTCATTTCAATCTTCTATGAATTGTTCACTGAAAGATGTGCACCGAGATGTTCGCAAGCACTGCTTTTATAATTTCAGGAAATGGCAGGACGTGTTGCTAAAGCAGAATCATAGCTTGGAAACGACGAGTGTTGCCCTAAAGGACGCACCGAGGGGTGACAAGGACGGTGCAGGGAGAGCGGGTGGGCTGGGATGGGTAGGGACGCAAGGTTTGGGGGGACTCCAGAGGTGGAGAATAGGATGGAGTGGCACAGTCATTGATCTGTGAGATGCTTTCTGAAGAGGGGGGGCTTCAGGTCCTTCCTTGAGTGTAGCATGGAGGGGGCACAGTTTTATCTGTGCTGGTAACTTGTTCCAGAGACCGGGTGCTTTCAGTAAAAGACCTGTGACCAGTTGTCGAAGTGGGTGGGAGCGGGTGCTCCTCTACTTTCATTATTACGTTTTCCTGTTCCTGTACTTTTATATTAAAATGAAACTGCACCGGAATGGCTTCGTTTTAAAATGCAAGTGTAGGAAGAAGTTGAAACTTGCCCTTCAGCGCACTGGACTGAACTTTTCCTTAAGCAGCAGGTGCGCTTATGTTAGGTAAAGATTTGGGGCAGTACCCTTTGGGTGCACTAAAACAACATTGTCCTCCTGCAATAGGAACCCAACCTTTGGTATAGGTCTGTAATACTCAGATTGGTAGTGTGGATGAGCAGCCAGGCTTATTTCAAGAGGGGTCAATTTGAGCAGTAGGGGAGTTACACAGAGCTTCACATTAACAGGTATCCAAATAAACACTTACTCTCAAGGTTTCTTGATGAAACAATTATTAATTTATTTAACAGTCAGTTTAAATAAGCCTTCTTCAGAAGGGGCAATATAAGAGTAACACACAAATACACTCCAAAATACACACTCTTAGTTTCTCTAAATCAGAAGACACCCATTGGGGATGGCACACAGACACTTCCTACACCTTCAGGTGACTTAAATAGCTAGGACACTGTGGACAGGAGTATGTCAAAGAAAAGCGTTATTAGAATAAAATAAGAGATCACACAATTATTGTTAAGCATGTAAGTACTTTTGAATCCCCCCAATGCCAAGTAAGTTAGCCCTTTCCTGGAAGAAAAGGTACAACACAATGGGCCTCATTACGAGAACGGTGGTAGCCATGGAGCTATGGGCTCCATGGCTACCACCGTTCCGGGCTCCATTACCGGGTTCCTGCAATGGGGACTTACCGGATTACTCCAAGATGTCCTCCATGCAGGACCCTTCCCCATTCAAGCCCCCATAGGGCTCAATGGGAATGGGGAAGGAGGTAATAACGGGCAGATTACATCTGGCCCGTTATTGCCTCCCTCTTCCCCTCGCGGGACACGGAAAGCACGCCTGGTTTTACCAGGCGTGCGATCCGGGTCCTGCGATGGGAAGCTTGTAATCGGCACTCCCGGAATGAAGGGGGCTGGTGCTGTACCGCCCCCCCTTCAATCCGGGAGCACCAGGGTTGTAATGAGGCTCAATGTCAGAGGAAAGAAGAGTCATTCAGGTAGTCAGGCCAGGCCAAAGTCAATTGGGCAGAAGTCTAGGTGAGCTGAAGCACTTCTTGCAGGTAAGTTAAAGTCTTGCACAATGTTTTAGAAGTCCTTGTAGAAAAAGTAGAATCAATGTAGGGCCACAAGCTGGGAGGATTGTGAGAAGTAGACGATGCAAGCAACTCTACAGGAGCAACCAAGACAAGTCCTCACTGAGACCAAGTAAGGCTACTAGACAAGAAGTAAGTTCTCTTAGACTGTACAGTACTTTGGTTAGAAGAAATGTTTCCCGCTGGCTTCTGTTCCCATGTAGCTCTGCAGAACCCGTTGTTCTTGTGCGGCTCTGCAGATCCTGTTGTTCCTGTGCCTCAATCGTGGGGACAAGAGGGAGGACTTCTGGGGACTCCTGCAACACAACAGGATGGTCAGCGACAGAAAAGGGCAAACGTCTATTCAGCGGCACTTTGCAGATTCAGCTCCTCGCGTCTCAGCAAATAGCATCACTGCGGTCTCACAGATACCACTCTGCACTTTCCTCACATCTGGAGTCCATCACTCTGTTGAGTTGGCTCAGGCTCAGTCATCCCTGATTCAAGGGAGTCTGGGGGATCTTCCTTCAGCATGGGTCTGCCTTAAAAGTGATTCACTCCAATCTGGTGTTCCTCTCCCTGGCATTTTGGTTCCTGAAGCAGCAAGGAGGTACAGCCAGCTCCGAGAGGATGTCCAGACGTGTTCACTTTGGAGTTGATTGGTCCCACCAAATAAAGGGGAGAAGTCGTCCTTGCAGGGCTTCTCTAGTCGAAAAGAATTCAGAGCTTCAGCACAGAAGCAGCGCTTCACCGGGATAAAACCAACAGTACAGGAGTTGCAGCAGGCATCTCTTCCAAGTTCTTCTTTGGATTCCTTCGTCCAATGGTCGACTAAGCCTTTCAAGCCAAAAAGCCTTGCCTTTTATGCAGATTTCTCGCATTCATTTCAGCCTAGACAGACATTCTGGAGCCAGAGGCGGGCTTCACCCGTGAGACCCGCCAAAGACAAAATGAACGAATGGACCAAACCTGGTTAGGCGCGCAGAGTAAATCTCAAGAAGGCATTTTCTAGCAAGAAATGGCGGAAAAAGAAGACCGGGCCATTTTGACTAAATAGGCACCCATTGGTACTTTACCAAGGCTGCAATTGCAAAAACACACAATGGTAGTAAAAAGAAAAACACTGCCACCAGCCATTAATTGTGAATGGGTAACATAAAATTGTTGCATGAAAAACTAGACATAGGGGATATTAAGTAACCCCTCTAGCACCCTATTGTAAAATAGTGGGTGCTTGTGGGTCTAGAAAGTTACAAGTGTAAGTAAAGTTAATTAAACTTCACTGCTCTTGGAAACAGTAGTTTATCCAAGAGAAGGTATTTAAACCTTTGCAAAATCTGAACAGCTTTCCTGTGGCACTGCACGGAAGGTGCTGCATGTCACAATGTAAAGATGATGCCTATGGAGTTTGTCAGACTCCACAACCAAAAAGAAACACAGAGTCCAAATCACATTAAAACACATGAGAGTGGGAAAAAGGGTCTCACTCTATCCAAGTTAAAAATGAAAAAGTCCTAGAGTCCAGTAAAAGTGCTGGGGGTCTCTGAGGTAGAGAGGAATTAGCACATTTCTGAGAATTCTCCCTAACAGCTTATTTCGGGGTTTGGATTATGCGTGGGAGGGGCACAGAGAGGGGGTTTGTGGGGAGGTGGGGCAGGCCAGCTGGGAACATAGTTCCACTACTTCTTTCCGTACACTTCGACCGCTGTCTGTGACTTATTTTCCCCTCTTTGCAGTTCTTTGTTTGGAGACTGGCGATGTTGTGAATACTGGTGGTGCACTTTCTTCCGAAGATGGTGTATTTATCAGCCAAGTAGAGAGTTTTTTTGGTTGTGACTGCTTTCTAGGTGATGCAGGCAATTTTGAACATGGTGTGTGCTTGAAGGCGTAGCAACTGCAGCTCCTTGAAAATGGGGGTAACGTGGTGGAATGTTCTTAGTCTTGGGAGAAGGCATGCTGAAGGGTGCTGGAGGGCTTTCATAGAGGCTCAGGTGGCATCTCAGACGCCTGCGAGTAGGGCATCGACATGGTCCAATGGGGGATGACCAGGACTTAAAAGTATTCTGAAATTCTGGCCAGGGATGATTTTGTGGAGGAGCTCAAAATGGTGCCATGCTACTCAAGTCCTCTTGGCGATGTGTATTCTAAATGAAAGTTCACATTCAGTAGCAAAGCTGAAAGATTTTGCACTTGGTGAGGGCCGAGGTGTAAATTAGTTGGACTTCATGTCAGTCAGCCAATCTTAGACTTGAACATGCTTGATGGGTGTTTGAGGGAAACTAATTAGGTCTTCTAGGGTTGGGCTTCAGACAGACCCTTGACATCCCGGCTTGGATGAGGAACAGATGGTGCTTGAGTGAACGGATATCAGCGATGCAGTAAATCTTTAGGTAAAGTTTTGCGCCATCTGGATATTGGTGTATCTTGATGTCAGTGTTGGCTAGACATTCTCTCAGAGTTAGCACGTATAGGTTGGAGATGACATGAGACAAGATGGAGAAAGCTGGAATTCACCAGGATAATGGGTGATACTGGGATCTGTTCCAAACCATCTGGACAAGTCGTGGAGAGGTATGAGGTGAACCACTGCAGAACTGTTCCAGTAAACCAAAGTGCATGGCAACGATGGTGAAGAGGGCTTCAAGGTCAACAGTATTAGAGGCAGCAGAGAGTAAGCAGCGGCCTCTGTTGGCCGGGATATGTAGAGCGGCATTGATAACTCGGAATGTGGTGGTCTCTGTGCTGCATTGTGGTTGGAAACCAGATTTGTAGTCCTGTAAGAGATTTTGCTGATCTCTCCATTTGTGCAAATGGACGGCAACAGTCTTCTCAATCACTTTGGAGAGGAAGGGTTGATGCATGATGGTGGCGATAGTTGGCCAGGACATCTGGATTGAGTGTGGGCTTTTCTCAGCAGGGGGGGACGATCTGTGCCACTTTCAGTGCATCTAGTAAGGTGCCTTTTGTGAGGGTGTATTGATGACATGGCAAAGTGGTGCTTCTCCTTTGATGACCTTCCCAATGAATATGGGGAGAATATTATCTTTATAGATGGTGCGTTTGAAGGCTGCAAAAGAGTTGGTCAGGTCTTTTGGATTAAATGTCCTGATTACAGTCTAACTTGATGTGCTGTGGGGTGGTATGTATGGGATGTCTGTCAATGCATTGCCTTCTCTTGTCTGTGAAGAAGCTGTTTATGTTGTTGTATTTGCCTGTCGATTGTTTAATACCAGGGTTGGGCAGCAGGTTGATGCAGTGCTTCATGACACGTGGCTCAAGCCAAACATGAGTGGGACTGCCTAGTTAACTAAAGCGATAGCAGCTGTGTTCATTTAAACAGATATGTTTTCAGATTTATTCTGAAAATAAGACGATTGGGCTCTAGTCTCAAGTTCAGCGGTAGGTTGTTCCAATTCGTAGCAGTACAGATAGGAAAGGCTCTGCCTCAACCATTTGCTTTCTTGTGTGGCTTAACCACAATTAGTCACAGTGCTTCTGATCTCAATGCACGTGCAGGCACATATCGAACAATCATCACTTATGCAGGTGCTTTCCCGTACAGGCACTTGTGAATAAGTGTCGTGGATTTGAAAATAACACTGTCTTCTACCTTCAGCCAGGGTAGCTCCCTCCTTGCTTTGCTAATGTGCTCAGTCCTGGGTTTCCGTTTAATTATCCTAGCCACGTTGTTTTGAATAAGCTGGTATTTGGCTGTGCATTGTTTGCTAGCACCAAGTAGACGTGCATTCCCATAATCCAGGCGAGATAGGATAGTTGCTCTTGCTATAGTGGTCCAGTTTGCTTAGTTTAGGAAGGGTTTGATCGCTCTAAGAAGCCTCGGGTAATATGAGCAGGTTTTGCTCACATACAAAGACTGCGTCTCTGAACTCATAGAGGCTTCCAGAGTCATGCCTAGGGTCTTAACCTTACTCACCACTTGGATGTGTGTGTCTTTAATCAGTAATGCATTGTGTTGGGGCTGTAATTTAGCTCTGGCTTGATGGGAGCCAAAACCATCAGCTCGGTTTTATTACTGTTCAAGCACATCCAGTTATGGTCCATCCATTATTCTATGATGTTGTATAAATCCTTTACTGTCTGGCTGTCCTTTACATAGTCACCGCTCAACCCCATTACTAGCTGGGTATCGTCAGTGTAGTTAGTGAAATAGGCATTGATATTGTCCAGGACTTCACAGAAAAACCTTAGGTACAAGTTAAACAGTAAAAGATGCCAGACTCACGGAAGAATTTATCTCCCCAATGTACCTTGGACTTTCTATCAGCAAGAAATGAGGCCAGCCAGCCAATTGTCTCATTGGAGCAATTAGCTACTTCCTCAAGTGCATGCTGGAGTAGTTAGTGGTTCAGGAGGTCAAAGGTGCCACTTAAGTCGAGAAAGATAAGAAGTCCTGTCTTGCCTTTGTCAATGATACCTAACATCTGTGTCTGTAAATCAAGCATAGCCGTGTCGGTGCCATGTGCAGCATGGAAACCAGATTGTTGGTGATGAAAAATCTCGTTAGCCTCTACGAACGACTGCAATTACGCTGTGGCGATCTTATCCATTACTTTAAGAGTGAAATTACAGTTGGTAATTAGTCTGAGATTCCCCTGTTCTCGTTGGTCAAGGTTAGGCTTCTTCACTAGTGGGGTAATAGTAACCTTTTTAATGCTATTTGGTACCATTTTATCATGAAATGAGGCATTAACTATTTTCGTGAGTAAAGGTGCAAAGATGTCAGCATTGTCTAGGATTATTTTGAGGGGCAGTTTATTCTCTGCGCACAACAAGGTCTTCATTGAAGCCAATGTGGTTAGCCTGTCTTCTGTTGTAATCTCCTGAAAGCTACATTTTTCCAAATGTTCTGTATTCCATTTTGTTGAAGGTTGGTTATATCTGGGCTTATTTATTAAGGCACTTGTTATCAATTTCCTTGCCTTGGCGATCTTATTGGAAAATGCTAGCTGGGTTTTGTCACATTCTTCTTGAGATGGAGCAAATATGGGGACTAATGCTGCAGCATTTCGATGGATTTAAGTATCTCAAAAGGTTTGCTGGGTGCATTAGCAGTGGACCGAATTTGGTCATTTAAATAGTTGTTCTTTGCCTCAATGATGTTCTTTTTATAGGCTTTCTTCATCTCCTTCCAACTTTCTTTGTTGGCGTGTGATGAATTATTCAGCCATTTGGATTCTCCTCTCCTTTTTTTCTTTTTCTTGAGTTGATAGGTTGGGGTTGAACCACTTTTGGTGTTTGTTGTTAGGTCTAACCAATTTGGGCAATAGTGGGGCCTTCTGATCCATGAACTCCATAACATCGTGATCATATTTAGATATAATGGTCCCACATGTGTCCTCTTTCTTGAGATCTCTTAACATTTCATTGATGCACTGTTCTAGGTGGGATCTTTCGATTTTCTTGAAATTCCGACAGCGTTCGCTCTTTGTCTCGTTGGTGCATTACTGAGCTTGAAATGGCATGGTCAGTGAGAACAGAACTCAGTAGTGATAAGTCCAAATACAGGGTATTGTCTCAAAGCTGTTAGTCTCTAGATTATTTGTTATTACCCAGTCCAACTGGTTGCCATTTGCCATGGTGGGGCAGGAGTTTATGACTTGGAAATGTATGTTGTTCAGCGCTTTCTCAAGACTCATGGCTTCCTTATCCTTGGGATTCCCTCGCTATCTGTTGAGGTCACCCAACACCAGGGTGGCGCTGTTGGGGTCCTTCAAAAGATTCAGTAGCTGTATTAGTTCATCATTGAACTCAGATATAAGAGATGGCTCTTGTTGAGCCAGAGCGGGATCGAGCGGTCGCCCGTAGCCCTGTGTGGCTTGCTGTTTGCTGCCATCCAATTCCCGTTGGGCTTCAGTAAGCCTGCATTGTTTGTTTTATATTTGCCTCAGTCTTGTGGTTGGTGCTCCGTGCGCACTTGTGCTGCCCCCTGCCCCCTCCCTCCTCCACAATTCCTGATCCCCCCTTGTTAGGCAGAAACCTGTGCAGTTCCCTTGGGGAACACTGCAAAAGATTTAAGACTACAGGTAGAGCAGTAAACCCCTTTGGTAGCAGTCTGTACCACCCAGATTTACCTGGTAGCTGTGGCTGAGCAGTCAGACTTCTCTCAAGAAGAGTTAGGCAGTATGTAAAGTATACACAATATGTACCAAAACACAATAGCACAAGCAAACACTGACCAGAGCTTGGTTTCAAAAGTATATAGTTATTTATTTAAAATACACATAAGTTAAAAACACTCTAGCAAAATATATAGTAAAAGCACTTCAACACAGTTATAATGAAAGTAGATTCAATCCTTTCTCCTATCTAGACAACTCTAGGTAAACACCACTTAATTAAAACAGAGGTGAGTGCTTAACGTTAGATGACACTCTAGTAGTTTCCAAGAAAGGGAGAGAAAAAGCAGAAATGGGTTAAACACACCACTCTAAGGTCCAGAACACTTGCAATAGGCTCAAAGAAGCACAAAGTCACAGGTGAGCAAAAGTCACTAGGCAGGGCCCACTCTTAGAGTAGCCGGAGCGAAAATGTGCCCAAGATCACACTGTTAGTTAGAGATTCAAAGTCTTGCAAAGAGTCAAAAAGAGTTTAGAGTGGCTCAGAAAGTTTAGCCAAAGGGTCCCAGGCACTCCCAGGTTCGAAAGCCGGGGACTAAATCTACCCCGTACAGTCGGTGGCAAGGGAAGCCAGGCGGAACACAGTACCTTAAGCGGAAAGGATCCTCCAGCGGTGGCAGTTGTTCCAGGCAGTGGCAGCAGGGCTCGACGTCGGTCAGGGGAGAAGAAGTTCTCGCTGAAGAGCAGAAGAAGAGGGTCGTTGCACTGCCCGGGAAGAAACCAGCCGCGGAGTCCTCCGGTTAAAGGGTTGGTACCGACTTTCGCGGTATGGGGGTAAAGTGGGGTATTCCGGTTGCCGGGGTGCTTGGCACAGGCAAGGCGGCCACGAGATACCTCAAAGAACGGAAAGAAGGCGAAAACTGGTTGTCCCCACCAGTCAAGGGAAGGAGCCACTCCGTTAAGAGTTCTCCTCGGTCGTCGGGAAAAAGTGGTGAGACGGTTCAGCAGGGCTCCACCGGGTGGTGTCGTCGAAGCAGGTCGGCTCAGCTCTTCCCTCGTCGGATTCTTGGTCCTGTGGCGACTTCTGAAGTCCCAGTCCCCAAAGCCCTGCTTTTATGCAGCAAACCCCCATTCACCCAGCCTAGCTGTCACTCAAACATGCTAAGTGGTGAGCCGGGTGGCTCACCACTTGGGCCAATCAGGACGGAGTGCGACTTGAGTTACCAAGGTAACTCAGTCCAGGGTGCCTAAATCCCCCTCCACCCCTCCTAAGTACCCCAGACAGAGTGGCACCACTTTGGAGGGCTTCTGTGGAGAAGCCCGCCAAAAGTGGAACAAAGGGCTCCACTTTGGGTCAGAGTTACAGAGGCGAACACCAACGCCATTTTAGAATCAAGTTTTGGCAAAAAGTCCCAACCGGAGTTATAAAAATAAATATATAAACCGGCGGTGTGTTTAAGGCTACCGTAAATAAATAATTAAATGTGTTAGCCTAAAACAATGGGAAATCCCATAGGGAAATATTCGCGGTCGAATATAAAAAGTAGTTTCCACTGCCACCAGCCAAAACTCGATCAGGGGGGACGGAGACGTGCCCCCTCGACTAACAGACCCTGGGGCAATCGAATTGCCCCAGCCAGTACGTCCACAATATGATGGTTTGTACTGGTTCTGTTCAGGATTCAAGACTAGCAAAGTCTTTGGTGACTTTACATGCCCTGAGAGACAGTAGTCAGTCCCAGGGTATGGAGTCTATGTTGGGGAGTCCCTAGGACACCCCTGGGTCACGGCACAGAGGGTGCTGTGTGACCCACATCACAAAAATACATGAGGCCCTATGGAGTAAAAGACCCCATAGCCCATTCAACACAAGGTTTAACCAAGATAACACACTTCAACATGTCCAAGAGTGAGGGTAAAAGAGTCTCACTCCTGGCAGGAGAAAAAAATTAAACCCCAGAAATCCAGCAAAGCTGCTGGGGGACTCACTAGGTAGGGAAATTCAGCCTAAACAGAGAATTCTCCCTAACACTCGCCCCCCCAGACTAAGGGACAGGAGGATTTAATCCACTCCTGGATGAACCTCATACCTCTAGTCGATGATATACATCCTAGAGAGTCCATCAGCATTTTGATGGTGACACCCTGACCTGTGCTCAATGGTGAAATCAAACCCTTGCAGGCAGATTGACCATCTCAATAGTTTTGGATTTTCCCCTTTCATTTGCATTAACCATCTCAAGGGTTGGTGGTCAGTCTGAATAACAAAAGTAGAACCATACAAGTATGGCCTAAACTTCTTCAGTGCCCACACAATAGCAAAGCATTCTCTTTCGATAGTTGCCCACCTTGTCTCAGGATCCTTCAGTTTCCTACTGATGAAGCAAATGGGGTGCTCCCTACCCTTCTCATCCAGTTGGCTTAGAACTGCACCTATACCTACATTGGAAGCATCAGTTTGTACAATGAAAGGTTGGTGGTAGTCAGGAGCTCTCAATACTGGAGCCTGGCAAAGAGCTCTCTTCAGTTTTTCAAAGGCCTGATTGCACTCCTCATTCCATTTTACCTTTTTAGGGAATTTGGGAGAGGAGATTACATTCAGTGGAGAAGCTATGGTCCCATAGTTCTCAATGAAATTCCTGTAATACCCAGTGAGGCCTAGAAAAGCTCTCACTTGGGTTTGAGTAGTTGGTGTTGTCCAATTTTGCACAGCTTCAATCTTGCTGGGCAAAGGCCTTATTTCTCCACCTCCTACCTCATGTCCAAGGTAGACCACTTTACTTTGACCAATCTGGCACTTACTGGCTTTGATTGTCAAATGGGCCTGTTTCAGAGCCTGCAACACATGTCCTAGGTGGTTCACATGTTCTTCCCAGGAGTGGCTGAAGACTGCAATGTCATCCAAGTATGCCATGCAGAAATCTTCCATCCCAGCCAGAACTTGGTTCACCATCCTTTGGAATGTGGCAGGTGCATTTTTCAGTCCAAAAGGCATGACCTTAAACTGGTACAAGCCAACTGGGGTTGAAAATGCAGTTTTCTCCTTGGCATGGTCTGTCAGGGCTATTTGCCAATAGCCTGACGTCAGGTCAAATGTGCTGAGGTACTTGGCTGCACCAAGTTTATCCACCAACTCATCTGTCCTGGGCAAAGGGTGGGCATCAGTCTTGGTGACTGCATTTAGAGCTCTATAGTCCACACAGAATCTCAAGTCTTTGGATCCTGCCTTTGGTACTAACACAACTGGGCTAGACCATGGACTAGTAGAGGGCTCTATTACCCCGAGATCAAGCATCTTCTTGACCTCTCCTTTGATGTGGGCTCTGATATGTTCTGACATTCTGTATCCTCTGCTTTTGACTGGCAGACAGTCACCAGTGAGTATCTCATGCTGGCCCCAAGGGGTCAAGCCTGGTGACAGTGAGAACAGGGAGGCAAACTGATTTAACATAGATTTGCACTCCTCTTGTTGCTCAGGTGTCAGGTCTGAAGAGAGATTGACTCCTTCAACTTTTTCATCTAAAGGTACACCTCTGAGGAGATCAGGGAGAGATTCACTCTCTTCCTCCTCGGCAGCTGAAGCTAGGAGCAAGGCTCCTACATCAGGTCTGGAGATGTAGGCTTTTAGTCGGTTGGTGTGGAAGACTCTAGGAGCTTCCCTGGGTCTGCCCAGATCCACCAGATAGTTGACCTCTCCAAGTTTTCCCACAACCTTGAAGGGTCCCATCCATTTGTCTTGCAAGGCCCTCTGCCTTGTTGGGAGCATAACTAGAACTAGCTGGTCTTGAGTAAACTCAACCATGTTAGCCTTCTGGTCGTGCCAATGTTTGACCAGGGCTTGACCAGCTTTCAAGTTGTCACTTGCTTCTGCCATCATGTGTGACATTCTCCTCCGGAGACCTATCACATAGTCAGTCACTCTGACTGGCTTGAGGGGAGGAGCACCTTCCAACCCCTCCTTAATCAGGGCCAATGGACCTCTGACTGGATGGCCATAGAGAAGCTCAAAGGGAGAATAACCTACTCCCTCCTGAGGGACTTCTCTATAAGCAAAGAGAAGGCATGGCAGTAGAAGGTCCCACTTTTTCTTAAGGGGTTCTTCCAAAGCACCTATCATGCTCTTCATGGTTCTGTTAAACCTTTCAACCAACCCGTTTGTCTGAGGGTGGTAGGCGGTTGAGAACTTGTAGGTAACTCCACAGGTTTTCCACATGGCCTTCATGTAGTGGGACATAAAGTTTGACCCCCTGTCAGAGATTACCTCCTTAGGAAACCCAACCCTGGTAAAAATACCAAGGAGGGCCTTAGCCACAGCCGGAGCTGTAACAGTCCTCATAGGAATGGCCTCAGGGTATCTAGTAGCATGGTCTACTACAACAAGGATAAACCTGTTGCCTGAGGAGGTTGGAGGATCAAGGGGACCAACAATGTCAATCCCTACCCTCTCAAATGGGACTCCCACAACTGGGAGAGGCACTAAAGGTGCCACATTCTTGGAACCAACCTTACCAGAAGTCTGGCAGGTATGGCAGCTCTTACAATATCTATCTACTTCAGCCCCCATCTTTGGCCAATAAAAGTAGAGTGAGAGCCTTTCCTTGGTCTTCTTGAAACTCAAGTGGCCAGCCAAAGGTATCTCATGGGCTAGTTGTAAGAACTGTTGTCTGTTTTCTTGTGGGACTACAAGGCGTTTGTAGTCTCCAGGTTCAGACTCAGTGGGTTCACTGTAGAAGAGGCCATCTTCCCAGTGCAACCTATACTTCCCAGGCTCTTGCCCATCAGCTTGAGAAGCTGCCTGGTGGCGGAGACCCTCCAGAGTTGGACATTCTCTTTGCCCCTTACGAAAAGCTGCCCTGCTAGGCCCACCTTCTGCCAGTAAAGACTGCAGCTCAGGATGGTCCTCAGGGTCCAAATCTCCAATAAGGTTGGGGCCTCCTTCTAGCTCTTCCTCAGAGTCTAGCTCAACCACACAGGGTTGTACCTCTCTCTCAGCCTCAGCTGGAGGGGGAGTTACAGGTGTAACTTTGGACAACCTAGGGGAAGTCCTTGTTGGAAGCACTGGAGTGCTTGCTGCTGGCTTTTTCCTAGGAGTCTTGGGTTGCCCCTTTGCTCCTGATCTGGTAGTTACTGCAGTAAGTTGCTCCAGTGGTAGAGGAGTGATTTCTGTCATCATCTCCTGAGATAACCCTCTCAGGGTTTTCTCCCTTGCAGGTTTTGTGAGTTCCTGAAACCTTTTGCTAGGAGGTCTGGGGGTATGAGATACAACTCCAAGAGCTTTGAGGTCATTACCCAACAGAACCCTACCTGGCACTTCACATTGTACACTGACAGGTATTTTTACAGCCATATCATTACATTGGATGAGAACTGGTAACTGGGGACACATCTGCACAGGCCCACCAGCTAACTTGGTGAGGCATTTGGGTGCCTTAGCAACATCCTCTGCCTTGAAAAATGATTCATCCACCACAGTTATGCTGGCTCCAGTGTCCCTAATGGCAGGAGTCTCCTGACCATTCACCTGGACACTGTCCTTATAATACTCTTTAGTATTATCTGGGATAGAGTTATAGACATCTAAATTCTGTTGCTCCCACAACCCCAGAGAGACTAAAGAAACACTAGCTGAGACTCCAGTGGGTTCATCAGCTAGTAATAGAAAGTTTCCACTTGCCATAGGTACTTCCTCTTCTGGAGCGAAGGCTAAGGAGGCAAGCTGGACCCCTGAAGGTTTACCCTTACATCTGGGATCTCCTTTCACATGGTCAGTAGCCTTACAAACAAAGCATGAGCCAAAGGCTCGCTGGAATGGAGGCTTGTTCTGACCTCCTTCCGGTCTGGGACCAGAAGGTACACTAGCCTGATTTGGTTTCCTTTGTGGCTTACCCTTATAGTTTTGTTTGGGGCCCTCTTTGGAATTCGTAGTATTAGAATTCTCTTTGGAGTCCTTCTTAGACTGTTTTTCCCCATCCTTCTTCTGAGTTACCCCAGAATCCTTGTGAGTGGCCCTGTTGGCAACCCACAAGTCAGCAGCCTTAGCTAGCTTCCGGGAATCCAATTCCCTGGAATCAGCCAAGTGTTGTCTGAGCTCAGGAGAGCAGGCATCATAAATAGTCTCCAACATAAACAAATTCTTCATACCTTCATAAGTGTTCACCTTGTAACCCTTAATCCATCCCTCTAAGTTTTTCAAACATTCATTCACCCAGGTAGCCCAAGGGGTACCATCATGCTTTTTGAGGCTCCTAAACCTCTTAAGATACTGGGAAGGGGTCTTCCCAAACCTAGCTATCAAAGCTAGTTTCACACATTCATAGTCCTTCCTATCCTCCTCCCCCATCTCCATTACCACATCAGTTGCAACAGGGGGAAGCCTAGAGAACAACCAGGTGAGTAAGTCATTTCCTGTGATGTTCTGGAGCCCATGATTATATTCAAACAGAGACAACCAATCCAACACATCCAACTTAGGCTCATACATACCAACCAATTCTTTAGGCATCCGGGGTCTTTTAGGACTGGAACTTCTAGAGGAGCCAGAGAGAGAAACATTCTCAACAGATAATTTCTTCATTTCTAAGTCATACTTGAGCTCCATTTCCCTTAGCCTTAGTTCTTTGTCAGTTTGAGCATTAAGTTTCTTATACTCCAATTCTAGCTTCATTTTCTCCAGTTCAAAGTACTGGGGACTAAATGTGGGACCTGGTAAAGGTCCAGTAGGCACAGCAGGTAGAGCAGGCAGAGGCCTAGGGGGGACAGTTACAACAGCCTCACCCTCCTCTTCTGACTCTTCCTCAGAAACATCAACATTTTGTTCCATGTTAACTTCAACACTGTCATCTACAGTTGCTGGAGTGGTAGGTTCCTCTGAACCATCACCCAGACTTTGGTTAGCTAACAATCTTTCAATCAGCTCCATTTTCTTGCCCTTAGTCAGGAGATCCTTATGTTTACAGAGCACTCTTAAACAATCAGCAGTTTTGGCTGCAAGGGACTCTTGACTATAGCTTTCTATAACTGACATGTTAGAGGTTTTACTTTTTCAGTGCTAAGCTTTGTGGTTAGTTGCACTAAGGTATCTAAAGCACAATAAAATGTATACTCAATACAAATCCCACCGCTGTACACCAGTGTTAGGCAGAAACCTGTGCAGTTCCCTTGGGGAACACTGCAAAAGATTTAAGACTACAGGTAGAGCAGTAAACCCCTTTGGTAGCAGTCTGTACCACCCAGATTTACCTGGTAGCTGTGGCTGAGCAGTCAGACTTCTCTCAAGAAGAGTTAGGCAGTATGTAAAGTATACACAATATGTACCAAAACACAATAGCACAAGCAAACACTGACCAGAGCTTGGTTTCAAAAGTATATAGTTATTTATTTAAAATACACATAAGTTAAAAACACTCTAGCAAAATATATAGTAAAAGCACTTCAACACAGTTATAATGAAAGTAGATTCAATCCTTTCTCCTATCTAGACAACTCTAGGTAAACACCACTTAATTAAAACAGAGGTGAGTGCTTAACGTTAGATGACACTCTAGTAGTTTCCAAGAAAGGGAGAGAAAAAGCAGAAATGGGTTAAACACACCACTCTAAGGTCCAGAACACTTGCAATAGGCTCAAAGAAGCACAAAGTCACAGGTGAGCAAAAGTCACTAGGCAGGGCCCACTCTTAGAGTAGCCGGAGCGAAAATGTGCCCAAGATCACACTGTTAGTTAGAGATTCAAAGTCTTGCAAAGAGTCAAAAAGAGTTTAGAGTGGCTCAGAAAGTTTAGCCAAAGGGTCCCAGGCACTCCCAGGTTCGAAAGCCGGGGACTAAATCTACCCCGTACAGTCGGTGGCAAGGGAAGCCAGGCGGAACACAGTACCTTAAGCGGAAAGGATCCTCCAGCGGTGGCAGTTGTTCCAGGCAGTGGCAGCAGGGCTCGACGTCGGTCAGGGGAGAAGAAGTTCTCGCTGAAGAGCAGAAGAAGAGGGTCGTTGCACTGCCCGGGAAGAAACCAGCCGCGGAGTCCTCCGGTTAAAGGGTTGGTACCGACTTTCGCGGTATGGGGGTAAAGTGGGGTATTCCGGTTGCCGGGGTGCTTGGCACAGGCAAGGCGGCCACGAGATACCTCAAAGAACGGAAAGAAGGCGAAAACTGGTTGTCCCCACCAGTCAAGGGAAGGAGCCACTCCGTTAAGAGTTCTCCTCGGTCGTCGGGAAAAAGTGGTGAGACGGTTCAGCAGGGCTCCACCGGGTGGTGTCGTCGAAGCAGGTCGGCTCAGCTCTTCCCTCGTCGGATTCTTGGTCCTGTGGCGACTTCTGAAGTCCCAGTCCCCAAAGCCCTGCTTTTATGCAGCAAACCCCCATTCACCCAGCCTAGCTGTCACTCAAACATGCTAAGTGGTGAGCCGGGCGGCTCACCACTTGGGCCAATCAGGACGGAGTGCGACTTGAGTTACCAAGGTAACTCAGTCCAGGGTGCCTAAATCCCCCTCCACCCCTCCTAAGTACCCCAGACAGAGTGGCACCACTTTGGAGGGCTTCTGTGGAGAAGCCCGCCAAAAGTGGAACAAAGGGCTCCACTTTGGGTCAGAGTTACAGAGGCGAACACCAACGCCATTTTAGAATCAAGTTTTGGCAAAAAGTCCCAACCGGAGTTATAAAAATAAATATATAAACCGGCGGTGTGTTTAAGGCTACCGTAAATAAATAATTAAATGTGTTAGCCTAAAACAATGGGAAATCCCATAGGGAAATATTCGCGGTCGAATATAAAAAGTAGTTTCCACTGCCACCAGCCAAAACTCGATCAGGGGGGACGGAGACGTGCCCCCTCGACTAACAGACCCTGGGGCAATCGAATTGCCCCAGCCAGTACGTCCACAATATGATGGTTTGTACTGGTTCTGTTCAGGATTCAAGACTAGCAAAGTCTTTGGTGACTTTACATGCCCTGAGAGACAGTAGTCAGTCCCAGGGTATGGAGTCTATGTTGGGGAGTCCCTAGGACACCCCTGGGTCACGGCACAGAGGGTGCTGTGTGACCCACATCACAAAAATACATGAGGCCCTATGGAGTAAAAGACCCCATAGCCCATTCAACACAAGGTTTAACCAAGATAACACACTTCAACATGTCCAAGAGTGAGGGTAAAAGAGTCTCACTCCTGGCAGGAGAAAAAAATTAAACCCCAGAAATCCAGCAAAGCTGCTGGGGGACTCACTAGGTAGGGAAATTCAGCCTAAACAGAGAATTCTCCCTAACACCCCTTCCCTCTGCCTTCCCGCCTTCCTGCTCACCCCCCCCCCCCCTCTGATTGGTTGTCTCCGTAGGCCCTCCAGGACTAGGTGACGACCGCTCTCCTCGCTCGCTTCTTGTTGAGCCAGAGCGGGATCGAGCGGTCGCCCGTAGCCCTGTGTGGCTTGCTGTTTGCTGCCATCCAAGCCCCGTTGGGCTTCAGTAAGCCTGCATTGTTTGTTTTATATTTGCCTCAGTCTTGTTGTTGGCGCTCTGTGCGCACTTGTGCTGCCCCCTGCCCCCTCCCTCCTCCACACTTCCTGATCCGCCCTGCCCTCTCCCTTCCCGCCTCCCCGCCCGCCCACCCCCCCCTCTGATTGGTTGTCTCCGTAGGCCCTCCAGGACTACGTGACGACCGCTCTCCTCGCTCGCTTCTTGTTGAGCCAGAGCGGGATCGAGCGGTCGCCCGTAGCCCTGTGTGGCTTGCTGTTTGCTGCCATCCAAGCCCCGTTGGGCTTCAGTAAGCCTGCATTGTTTGTTTTATATTTGCCTCAGTCTTGTTGTTACCGCTCCGTGCGCACTTGTGCTGCCCCCTGCCCCCTCCCTCCTCCACACTTCCTGATCCGCCTCTGCCCTCTCCCTTCCCGCCTCCCTTCCTGCCCACACCCCCCCTCCCTCTCCTCTGGGCAGCCCCCTGCCCGGCAGCCCCCTTCGGCTAAGGGCCACTTAGGCAAAGGGCGGCTCCCATGGCTGCGGCTCCCTGTGTGTCTGCAGGTGTCCGCAGGGGACGCCAGGTGCCAGGTTCACTCTGCCATCTCCACCTTCACCCGGCCCCTACACCTTGTCACATCATTCGCATGGTGTCTACACCTCACTGTTGTGGTAAACTAGAGTTTTTCTCCCCTCGCAGGATTCTCAAACTTAGGTGGCCTCTGTACCTAATATGCATTACTGTTGTTTCTGAAATGTGGTAAACTAAGGTTTTTCTCCCCTCGCAGGACTCTCAAACTTAGGTGGCCTCTGTACCTAATACGCATTACTGTTGTTTCTGAAATGTGGTAAACTAGGGTTTTTTCTCCCCTCGCAGGACTCTCAAACTTAGGTGGCCTCTGTACCTAATACGCATTACTTTTGTTTCTAAAATGTGGTAAACTAGGGTTTTTCTCCCTCGCAGGACTCTCAAACTTAGGTGGCTTCTCCACTGTGTACCTAATACGCATTTACTGTTGTTTTTCTGGAATGTGGTAAACTTGAGCTTGCCGCTCACTTCCTGTCTGCGTGCTCTCATCTCGTCTGTCTTCCCCCCCACTCCCTCCTACTCCATGGTGCTCTCTATCTCGCCTATCTTCTCTAACTGCTTCTCTATTGACTATCCTGCTCTCCTCACTAAATCTGGTAGGAAAAAGTTTAAAAAGGACATCCTGGTCTCCAACCCAGGCCTCCCTATCGCTGACACCTACACTAGTGCCTCCTCTAAGGAAACTCTCACTGACATCCTCTTTTTCGTCCCTTCGCCTGACCTATGGACCCTTCATATGGTCTCTGTGCTCTCTCCTTTCTCCTCTTCTCCCATTAATGGTGGCACCCGTTGGGATGTCCTCTTGGCCCCCTTCCACTCCTCTAAGGCCATCATTAATGTCTACGCTAATGGGACCATCTTGGTCCAAGGCCCTCAGGCCAACCTTCACCACTTTGATAGACGCTTCCCACGCCTCATCAACTTCCTTTCCTCTCCTGCTGTCCCCCCTCCTCCTCTGTCCTCGGCTACCTTGCCTCTACCCTCCCTCCCTGCCCCCTCTCGTGCTCCTTCTACACCTCCTTCTTCTTCACCTCCGCAGGGCGTACCTCTGATCTGTACCCCTCCCCGGAAGTCCTTCAAGGATGGCAACCTTCTCCACATTGCCACTCTTAACTCTCGCTCTGCCATCAAACATTCCTCTGATATCTGCCGCCTTCTTGAGGAACTGGACCTTGACATCCTCGGTCTCACGGAGACATGGTTCACGGCCAGCTCTGTCACCAGCTTTGACACACTCCTACCTGACGGTTACAAGATCCTCACCGTGCCCAGGCCCAACCGTGCAGGGGGGGGTGTAGCCCTTATCTTCCCTGAGTGGATTCCTGCCACTGTCACTCCTACGCAGACCTACTCCTCTTTTGAATGTCTTGTCTGCCGACTCTCTCTCTCTCCTAGCCATTCCATTACCGTGGCTACTATCTATCAGCCACCTGGTCAAATTTCCTCCTTCCACTCTGAGTGGGCTGACCTCTCCTCCTCACTCCTGTCCTCTATCACTCAACTCCTCTTTCTTGGTGACTTCAACATCCACCTGGATGCCTCCTGTCCCCCCTCCGGACTCTTTCGTGACCACTGCGACTCTCTCTCACTCTCTATTCTCCCATCTGGGCCTACTCATTCTGCAAGGCACACTCTTGATGCTCTGATCTCTTCTGACCTTCCCCTCTCCGTCCCTCTCTCCGCTCCTCTCTCCTGGAGTGATCACTTTCTCCTATCCTCCCACCTCACCCTCCCTACCCCACAGGCAAAGCCTCCCTCATCACTGCCACCCACCTTCTCGGCCATCCGACCCATGAAACGCGTGTCAGTTGAGGCTTTCGCTGCCACCTTCTCGCCCCCTCTCCCCCTTCGGCTGACTCCCACCCTGACACAGCCCTCTCCATGTTCCACTCTCCTATATCTGATGCTCTTGATATCCTTGCCCCCGTCATGAGAATCCACCTGAAGCCCAAAGCCAAATGCAACTCCTGGTATGACTCGGATCTCGTCACCCTAAAACGCAAGTGCAGGGTGGCAGAGAGGAAATGGCGTGCTTCATGTTCATCCTCTGACAAACTGGCCTGCCGCCTGCTCCAAAGGCAATACCGTCCCTCTGTTCTCACCAAGAAGAGAGCCCTTATCCAAGCCCACATCTCTGCGGCATCTAACAACTCGGCCGAACTCTTTAAAATCTGCAAGGAGCTTGCCAACCCTGCAGCAGTCTCTACCTCTCCTGTCCCCTCCCAGGCCCTCAGCACTGCACTGGCCTCTCACTTCATCTCTAAAATCCAGGACATCCTGTCCTCACTCTTCTCCTATCACCTCCCTCCCTCTCTTCCCTGCTCTTCCTCTGGCCCTTCTGCAGCCACCCCCCCTCCCTCCTTCTCTGCCTTTCCCCTTGTCTCTGCTGACAAGGTTTCCAGACAAGTCCGATCTATGAAAGTCTCATCTAAATAGGTTCACCCCTGTTCCTCCAAAACTATCAAGGACCACATCGACTCCCTGGCACCTGCCCTGGCTGACTTTTGAAACCACTCCTTCGCCTCTGGAGTCTTCCCATCCCCCATTAAGCACTCCCTTGTGCACCCTCTTCTTAAGAAACCCTCTTCCGACCCCTCCTGCCCGGCTAACTATCGCCCAATCTCCATCACTCCCTTCCTGGGCAAGCTCCTGGAGAAACTGGCCATCTCCCAGCTTAACCTCCATGCTGAATCTGCTGGTAGTCTTCATGACCATCAATCTGGCTTCAGAGCTGCCAGAAGCACAGAAACTGCTCTCCTGAACATCCGTGAGGACCTGCTCTTGAAACTCGACTGCAACACTCTGTGTGTTCTCATTCTGCTCGATCTCTCTTCAGCCTTTGACACAGTCAACCATGCCATCCTGCTCAACCGTCTCCATGATAACCTGGGTATCACTGGTCAGGCTCTGGCGTGGCTGACCTCTTTCCTTTCCAATCGACCCTCCCAGGTCCAACTGGGGTCCTTCCTCTTTGACATCTTTTTTTCCACCTGTGGTGTCCCCCAGGGATCTAATCTCTCTCCCTGGCTGTTCAACCAGTATCTGGCACTCCTTGCCTACAGCATCGCCGCTCTCTGCCCCAACTTTCAGTGCTATGCGGACGATACCCAGCTCATTTTCAGGCTACCCTCGGCCTCCTCCTCTCCTTTCCTCATCTCTGACTGTCTGTCTGCTATCCAGGAATGGTGTGCCGCCAATGACCTCTGCCTTAATGCCAGTAAGACTGAGATTCTACACATCGGCACACCCACTCCCTCCTTCCCTGCAGCTCTCTGGCCAGCCTCTCTTGGCCCTCTTCCTGCTCCTACCTGCAAGGCAAAAAACCACGGGGTCATCTTCGACTCCACACTCTCCTTCTCTCCTCATATATTTGACGTCTCTAAGAAGTCACACTACCAACTGCACCTCCTCAGAGGTATTCTTCCCTTCCTACTTTAACAGCCTCTATCTTAATCTGCCTGCATCCACTCTACGCCCTCTGCAACTCATCCAGAAAAGGACTGCGAGACTTGTCCTTGGCCTCAAGCCCAGGGACTGTATCTCTCCAGGACTGAAATCTCTACACTGGCTCCCAGTGGCTGCGAGGATTAAGTTCAAAACCCTCTGCATTGTCCACAAGGCCTGCTGGGGCCTGGGGCCTGAATACCTTCAACTCTCTCTTCCTAAATATCTTCCTTCCCGAGCCCTTCGCTCATCCGTCTCCAACTCCCTCAGGGTCAGCCGCTTCTCGAAGCAACGAGCTGGAGGTAGATCTCTCTCTGCGGCAGGGGCCTCCCTCTGGAACAGCCTTCCTGCCTCCCTGAAACTTGAGGAGAACCATCTCCGGTTCCGGAAGCACCTCAAAACCTTCCTCTTTGCTTCTGCTTTCTCTCTCCCTCTCCCCTGCTAAATTCTTCACTAAACTGCACTGAATCTGCAACTGGGCCACTCTCACCGACCTCGGTACTGGGCCCAGCCACTCTCCACTTGCACTGCCTCCCTGGCAACCCCTGCACTGCGGGACTGTCTCTGTATCCCTACAGCCCCCCTCCCAGCACTTGTCTGCACTTACCTTGCACTTGCCACCAGCTGGCCCTATTTTATTTATTTTATACTACTTACCTTGTACTGTACTTCCCCCCTCCCCTTCCCCTTGCGCTTTTTCCCTCCCCCTTACCCCTGCACTTGCACAATCTAAATGACACCTGGCCCAGTAGGATTGTTGTCTGTCTTCCCCTTTTTCCCCCCTCCCTGCCTCGTCGCGCCTTGAAACACTTGTGTATAGGCTTGTTACAAACGCCATATCATATCATATCATATCATATCATATCATATCATATCATATCATATCATATAGATTAGAATTATGTTGATACAGCTTTAGTCTGAGGGTGAGTGTTTCAAGTGTAAGATTTCACACCCTTGGCATACTGATTTAGAATGGAACATACAGAGGGAGTCTCGAATTATCATGGTGACACCTCCCCCTTGCCCCAATTCTCTATTGGTGTAATGAATGGTGTAGCCCTCCGTTACTGCTATGGCACTAGTGGGGCCAATGGGTTCCGGCAGCCAGGATTCAGTAATGCACATTATGTCAAATTTCTCCCCAAGAATGAGGTCATGGATGCATACTGCATGTTTATTTAGGGACTAGGTATTCAGCAGACACATCTAGAAGTCCTTTGCCTGATTTTGTCTGGGCGGTGTCCCAGGTTCAGAAGATTCTTTTCAACCTTTTCTTAGTTTATTCCTTTGATACTGATTGCCTGCCACTATGGTCTGGGTCTGTGAGTACCCTTCGCTGTATGCGGTACAATACGTTACATCATGTGGCTGTAGTCTGCCACGCTCCATGGCTTATAGTGCAATATGTTGCACTATTTCCATACTCTGGAGGCCTTCGAGATTGACCAAAAGGTTTCCCACCTTATCAAATCCCATTCTTACCGTGGTGTCCAAGGATACAGCTTGGGAGAGAAAGGGCCAAGGTTCTGGGCCTCAGACGCCTCAGACCGGCGAAGACCAGCTTGGCTGTAGAAGCGCTGGCGCTGAAGCGCCTGACGTATCCTCTTAAACCGAGCCAGGGCTTCTGGGTCTTGTAGTCCTGGTAACCAAAACACTAATCTGGTGCCACCCACAACTCTGAGTCTTGTTGTCAGCTGTGTAACAACAGAGCTTGGTGAGCTAAGGAGCGGCTTTCACTCATTTCAAGGATAGTGTTCATATTACCCACTTATTGGAAATTCAATTGTTTGTACTTGAATGAGGGCTTATAGAACGGTACTGAGGTAAGGTAAGATAACACAACCGCTTTAAAAATTCACGCATCTGTGAGTTGCCCGATCCGTTAGCTATTTACAGATAATGTGATAATGTCCCTGCAAAAATGTCATCTGACAAAAATGTGCCAGAAAATGGCAGTGGTTTGCAGGACCTATAATATGGTAACCTGCTAGTTTTTTTTTAAGGGGGATCTATTTCTCAACAGGGAGGGGGGTATGAGTATACTGGAGAGTGAGAAAAGATCACGCCTCTCACTACCGGTCAGAAGTAGGGTTGGTGGTGCTTTTACAGAGGCAACATGTTAAATCAACAATATATCACACGTCGAGAAAACACCTGCAGAAAAAAACATACAAAGTCAATTGGCTATAAAAAGATTACAATTTATCAATAATTCATTACACTACAGGATATCAAAAACAAACACAGGACACAACAATTCAATGTGTCAGTTAAAGGTATATATAGTTCATACAGGGTTCAGCATAACTAAATTCACGAAAGCTCTTAACAAATTAGAGATCTTTTCAGATTATCGACATGTTTCGACCTTTACCACTTCCATTTAACACTATCTCTAGTGTCACTACACACATTACTATTTCAGGCCTTCTTCAGGACGAACTGATTTCTTCGATCAGGTACTAATACTGTCTTGTACCCTAGAGTTGTTTCACAGGTTTTCCACAAACGGTGTGAGTGATTTTGCCCCTAGGACTTCAGTTCTCCAGGGGAAGGATGATTTTCAAAAATGGGTAAGGACATATTATTCTTTCTTGTCACCAGTCGTTTATGTTTGACTCAAAGGTAGTTCATATTCAATATTGGGACGACAGGTTAGCTCTTTTTCAAAAAAGCGTCAACCGGAAATGGCATATGAGTTCTTGTGGTGGGGTCCTGAAATTTAAATCCAAAATATATCAATCATCCAATAAAGATGGTAAAGATTTAGCCTCGTATTTAGCCTCGTATCTCAAAATCTAAAAAGAAAGATCCAGGATATCTGCTGTCTAAATGACTGAGCCAAAATAGTATCCTCCGATGCAGATATCATGGATGTATTCACCAAAGTCTATGAAAATGTATACTACTCGGATCACACCCATTCTAACATTCACTTCAATGATTTCTTCGATTGATTGAAATGCAACCACCCTGTTAAATGGATTTAAGCAGCTTGGATGGTCCTATTAATATTAACAAAATCACAAAAACCATAAAAGATCTTAAGAAGAGTAAAACCCCTGGGCCAAATGGTTTTTCTATGTTTGCTAATTTCTCTTCTACCCTTTTACCTAAGCTAGAATCTCTTTACAAAATGTTCTCATAAACAGATAAGTCATCTGGCTCCTTCATGGAAGCCCTTCTCATCCTCTTTCCCAAGCCAAATAAAGATAGTGAATTACACAAGAACTATAGGCCAATTTTGCTAATTAACTATGATTGTAATATCTTTGCAAAGATGTTGGCCGATAGAATAGAATCCTGTGTGTATACATTAATTAACCTCAATCGAGTTGGATTTGTTAAAGGCATAATTATAACAGTGAACTCCAGACTTTTTATGAACCCCTTGCACTATATAAATAGGTTGAATCATCTTAAAAAGCCCTATTTGGCAATTGCATTAGATACAGAAAATGTATTTGACTGCATGAAATGGGATTTTTTGTTTCGAACCTTAAAATGGCATGGCATTGGAGATGGTTATGTTAAATTAGATAATCACTTATACTCAGATCCAAAAACTTCAATCTTCAACAAAAATCAATTTCCCCCTAGGTTTTCCCTCCAGAGAGGTACTAGACAAGGTTGTCCCATTTCACCTATCTTATTCATTTTGGCCCTTGAACCACTATTAGCATTCATACAAATTAATAGAGACATTGTTAGTATTAGATGCAGGGATATAAGTTTAAGTTAGCTTCATATGCGGGCGATATATTAATCTTCCTTGACAATCCAACTACAACAGTTCCCCATCTACCAGATACGAGTGAACATTTCTCCCAGTTCTCAGGGTATAGGTTGAACAGAGATAAATCCGAAATGCTCCTGCTTAGTCCCTACTGTGTTAAAGAAGATCTTGCCCACTTTGGTCTCGGTTGGAATCCTGTCTCTGTTAAATATCTAGGTATATCAATTGCCTCTTCAATTCCTCAAATGATTCAAATTAACCTATAAAAATCACAATCAAAATTAAATGAATTCATAACCATATGGTCCCGCTTATAAGTGACCTGTTGGGGAAGATTAGATGCCATTAAAATGATTTTCACACCTGTGATATTATACTACTCACAAAAGTTTCACATTCCTTTACCATACTCTTTTTTTTTTAAATCTATTGACAAGACACTTATTGATTTTCTATGGGGTCCCAGAAAAAAAGAAAATAATGGCTTCTAGCAAACTAACATATCCATATGCCACTAGTGGTGTCAATTTTCCAAATTCCAAGAATGATCATAGACCCTTTGTTCTCAAACAAGCCAACAACAGGTTCCCTGTTAATGTTGACATTAACACACCTACCTGGCTAACTGTTGAAAAATGTTTTGTTTCACCATTTGATATCAGAGACATAATTTATCTTTTCAATGGATCCAAGAGGGGCTTCTCTAAAATAATTTGTCTCAATAGCTCCTATGTGAAGTACTTTTAGTTTCATCAAATCAATAAGCTGACTGATGCTTTCACTCCCTTTATTTGGGGCAATAAATATATAACTATAAATGACAGACTTATATTCCGTAAAGTCTGGAGTAATAAAGGTGTTAAGTTTATTGATGAAATAACTGTGGGAGGCGATATCCTTTCTGCAGAAGAATTTCAAACCAAATTCTCATTGTCAACATTTCCTCTCAGTCAGTACCTTAATCTAATTAATGCAGGTTTAGATGCTAGCAGTAGAAATGATTCCCAGCAATTGCTTGGAGACCTGGCTAGAATGCGTATCATAGAATCTCCTGAGGCCATCAAAGCATCCAACCTTTATAAAGTTATTATGTCAGAAAGAACCCCCAATTATTTGTGGTCATCTGAATTGCAATGGGAAGAAGACTGTTGAATCCACTTTGGGGATGAATTGTGGTCCATGATATGGTCCAAAATTAAAGTTATATCCAGCTATGCGAATCTAACCCAGAGCCTTTACTTTTTCACGTATAGAGCATTTATTACTCCCAAGAAGCTCTTTTCAACAAAATTGGCAGATCATGATTTATGCTAGTCCTTTCATTCAACATCTGTATTCTTTAGACACATGTTTTTTGATGCACCCTGGTAAACACTTTTGAAAACCATGTCTGGACTTTCCTTCGACAAATTTTCTAAGTCTCCATTCCAATAAAATTTAACCAATATCCTACTTGGTAGCCTGGCTTTCAATGAGGGTAATATTACAACGTCTTCTGTTATTTTCGACCTGTTTTTACTTCTTGCTATATGTTTGATTACATCTAACTGGAAAGATTTTACCAAAATCTCCATAAAAGGCTGGTGGAATAATTTAAGTGATGTTCATAGACCTGCAAAATGTATTGCTGATTCACCCTCTCTCTCTCTTTTAAACACGACAAAAGATGGCATCTTTTGATCTTTTAATACAAAAGTTTAACTCATCTAACTATTATAATGTTGACACTATTTACAGTTATACTGGTATCTACTGTTCTTTGCTTTACTCTGTTACTAATCTGTTTTTGTTTTCCTTTTGTCCCTTCTTACTATCCTTCCCCTCTATTCAATCCGCTATTCAATACATCTGAGTAATTCAGATATGTGCAAATTAATTCATGCCATTTGAGTTATTAGTTATTATGTTATAGAAAGTATTTTAAAGGCCTTTTTAATGTTATGTTACACAATTGACAGCTCATATACGCTCAGATTGTAAATGTGCATTCTGGTAATAAATAAAATAAAATCTTTTAAACTCAAAAAAGAATTATTCAGCTCATGATTTCCAAAAACATAACATTCATGGAAATTCTCCCTGAGGTTTGTAGAAGAGGCTTATTTATTTGCTTTTCTTTTAGCATACTACAATTGCGTGCATATAAAACTGAAGAAAGGGGAGGGTAAGGGATTGTGATATTCTTCTAAGCAAGACCAAAGGTTGTATTCCAGGTAAGAATTCTCCTTTTACTTTCTGAAGCAGTGAAACCAAAATATTCTAGAAGAGATTTGATAGTGAAGGCAGGGTGTGAAAGTCTAGGCAATTGGTTATTGGATTGAGAGATCATCAGATAAGATTCACCACCATCCACATCAGTTGTTTTGGGGAAATCTTTTTGACAGCTCAACACATCATCAGTTCACTCTGGAAGAGCATCTCAACGGCTCCCAAGTCAAGGATAATTGATGGGGCTGCGGCTTCACACCCGGTTGCCATCTGCTGCGGTATGCCGAATGTCTAAACAAGTCAGTCATGTGGCTTTTGGGATATCAGATAGTCTCAACATATGCAATTGTTAAATAAATGATATATGGAAAATGAGCCCCGAGGCAGGCGCAGCAGCCCATTAGGTTGCTCAGAACATGGGCTGAATCTTGGAGGAAAGTCCTGTGTCCCGAGCAAGTTGCGTCCGCCATCTACCCTGCCTTTCGCAGACATCCCCTCTGTTTTGTCCCCTCTCTACCAGCCTTCCACTTCCATGTTGGACTAGTTGCACCATCCAGGCCATTCTGTAATGATACCGAGCCACCATGGAAATGGAAGAGGGGCTGCCCATGAGCCTCAATTCCATTTCCATGGCAGCTATTTGCGGCGAGTATTTCTTTGAAACAAGGGGCCGCTTGTTTGCGGTGACAGATTGCGTTAAAGAAATACATTACTACTGGCATCCTGGGATGTTACCCAGAGGTTCTAATAGCAATAATAATCGGGTGCCCGGGGTGTACCAAGTGGTACGGTCCTGGGCAACCTGGTGAAGCACTCGTGACAAAGGTTGAGCGTAATTGCTCAGGTTCGTTCCAGAGAAAAATTGGCAGATTCCAGGCAAAATCTTGCCTGCAGAGAGGAACTTGCAGTTTAGTACTTTTCCCAGCCAAAATTTAGTTTTTCAAAATGTCTGCTTTTGGGAAACGAAATTCTGGCTATTTTTACCCCTCAAACTTGTTTTATTTCCAAAATTTCATTTTTTGTGTGTTTCAGACCCACAAAAAACTAAATTTCCGAGAAAAATTACATTTCTGCAAGAACAAAAATCACCAAAATATTTGGCAGAAAAGGTAGAAAAGTGCATAGGAATTGTTAGTGAATTTCACCAATTCCATTTCGCCAATTCCTACTCGTTATGCTTGGGCCTTGAGCGTTACCATTCGGTGCAGCCCAGGGACCTTGTTATTACCATTCGGTGCAGCCCAGGGACCTGATTATTACCATTGGGTGGAGCCCAGGGACCTGGTTATTACCATTCAGTGCAGCCCGAGGACCTGGTTATTACCATTCGGTGCAGCCCAGGTACCTGGTTATTACCATTCAGTGCATTCCAGGGACCTGGTCATTACCATTCGTTGACTCCGAGTGACCTGCTTATTACCATTGGCTGCAGCCCAGGGACCTTGTTATTACCATTGGGTGCAGCCCAGGGACCTGGTTATTACCATTGGGTGCATCCCAGGGACCTGGTTATTACCATTTGGTGCAGCCCGGGGACCTGGTTATTACCATTCAGTGCATTCCAGGGACCTGGTCATTACCATTCGATGACTCCCAGTGACCTGCTTATTACCATTGGGTGCAGCCCAGGGACCTGGTTATTACCATTGGGTGCATCCCAGGGACCTGGTTATTACCATTCGGTGCAGCCCGGGGACCTGGTTATTACCATTCAGTAAAGCCCGGGCACCTGGTTATTACCATCCAGTAAAGCCCGGGCACCTGGTTATTACCATTCAGTAAAGCCCGGGCACCTGATTATTACCATTCAGTGAAGCCCGGGCACCTGATTATTACCATTCGTTGCAGCCCAGGGACCTGGTGCTTACCATTCTGTGCAGCCCAGGGACCTGGTTATTACAATTCAGTAAAGCCCGGGGACCTGGTTAGTACCATTCAGTAAAGCCCGGGGACCTGGTTATTTACCAATCAGTAAAGCCCGGGGACCTGGTTATTATTGCTCACTTATAAAAATATTAACACACCCGTTGTGGTGTCACAAGAAAGAAGAAATAATTGCCCTTTAAAATGATCAAGTTTTTATTTTTTGACTTGACCTTATTCTTTTTACTTTCTCTCTATATATATTGATTAGGGAATGCCTGAGTGCTTGGAATGAATGAGATATGAATGCTGAGTGAATGTTTCTTTTTGTTTTCTTAGTCACCCGGGCGGGTGGTTCATTCTCATGTTCTGTCACTTTAAAAAACATATATATATTGTGGTTGGTAACACCAAGTTCTCAAGGTAGGATTCACAATGCGACTATTGGATTCACATTGTGTCTTCTCTGGAAAAACTGTTCTTTTCTTGCACATGTTGTATAGAGCCTGACTTAGTTATTCGTGCTACCCTTCATTCTTTATATTAAGTATGCAGCAATCTACACCGTTAACTTTGCATGCTGTCCTACCTGGGGTTTTATAAGAGGGCAGCATCCAGTGATGGGGGCTTCGGGGAAGGTGGGGTCTGGTAAAAGCTTCATGGGCCAAAGATAACCACTCCTGCATGTTTGTGAGCACTCTGCAGAGGGTCTTGATGGGAATTTTGAGTGTCATGTTATTACTGTTGGGATAAAGGCTATTTTATGGTGACAGTGCAGTGGAAGGATGATCTTGTGGAAGGCATTAGGATGTGGAAGGCATCTTGAGTGATTGTTTTTCTGTGGCCTAAAGGAGAGGTCACTATCAGAGAGAACCAAAATACCGCTTGTATTAAATTCCACTTAATGTCCACTTATAGTGACTGTTCAATTTACTCCCCTCCACAACCTGCTCAGAATGTCCATCAAACTCACCCCATTGTAAGAAGCTCACATAGCGAGAATCATGTCCCTTCAGGAAGTCATGCTAGTCACATTGGGTTACTGAAGATAAATTAAATGACTTGTACCCATAAATAGGTCACCTGAGCAAATTTACAAGTAGGAGACATGAGGGAAAGAATTTAAAAAATGATGTAATGGACATTAGCATCCAGGACGGGGGAACCAGACAATCTGTTTGCTCGGATCTCATGTTGAATCCCATGAGCCAAGCCTGCGTTCCGACCAACCTAAAGGATGCTCACACCCGCCCGCCATCTTCACCCCCACACTCCACTTCTCTCCTGTCTCTATTCGCTTACCACCCCACTTAATTTCTTCCTTGGGCAGCAACACCTCCACCCCTGCCACTCCATGTCCCGGGCCACTATGGAAATGGAAGACCTGCCTGCCATTGTCATGGTGGCCATTTTAGGAACGTGTTTGTTTGAATGAACGGGACACCACGAAAGCCGGTCCCATTAATTCAAACACAATCATTGCTATCAGCACCCAGTATTAAAAAGCTGGGGTACACATGTGGGCTCTGGGCAGTTACCACCTAATCTGGCCCTGCGGATCGGGTGTTATTGCTATTATCCACACATCTAAAGCAAAGATACATAAGTGTAATCGATACACAGGTAGCAGTTTTTCAACATACTACATGTTTATATCGAATTTGATATTTTGTATTTCTTTTGCATCCAAAATGTAGTATGTAAAGCAAGCATCCATAAAAAATAAAAAGAAATATATACTTTAATCAAGAAACTAGTCTTTCTCTAATGCAAGGTGTCATTTTCATTGATACTTGGTCATGGTCAGTTCAAAAAAGTGCTACAAGAACCAAAGTCTGAGCAAAGAATCAATGAGAACATATCTATCAATATGTCTTTAGCAAAAACTCAATGAGGATTGGGCGAGGAGTCCAGTGGTGGGACGAAGAAGAAACCTGCATTCCCAATCAGGATGGACAATACAGTTATTAATAGTCAAACAAAAAGTTGATTCCCAAGGAAGCGAATGATGAGCCACTTTCAATATCACATAGTACGATGATGGATAACCATGCAGTGCAAGTCAATAAGAGGCAGGAAATTAACAAAGCCAGAGATGGTGTGGGATGAAGTCCAGAGAAGGTCGAGGGCTAACAGAATGGTAGAACACAAAACAGAGCTGATGAGAACACGATTTTGAACCCAAGAAGCAATCTTACACTGTGCTTCGACATCAATACAAAAGTTAATAAATCCACTATCACCTCTGTTTGATTTGATCAAATAATTGATAACGATGACTTTCCAATCAATCATTCTGAAGCACTGATGAAATTACGTGATCACTGATGAATTTGCAGCAAATTGGAATTGACTGACGCAAACAAAGATTACAATCCTTCAATTTTGTTGGATCAAATTATGATGGACGGTGATAATATTCCAGCCTGAGGAAATGACGTAATCAAGAGAGAGAATAACCTGGATCTCATCTCAGATCTCAGCATGACTGGAAGCCTCTTAACAATGATGGAAACTGGAGGAACACAGTTGAAGGGACCCAATTACACAAGTATAATATTGATAACTGATTCGTGCCGGGGAGACGAGAAGTTAAGCTCTGTGAAATAGAAATTGAAGGGCCTAAAGCATCCAGTGTTACAATTTAGTGCATTTAAACAGTTTCTGAAAGACCTACATGGCATCTACTCAGTGCATATATTGGCTGTTTTCAACAGATGTGGACGACTTCAAAGCTTCTACAAAAGACGCTGTTTGCAGCTGGAAATGAGGCACATGCACCATTCTGAAGAGGAACAGACAACAACGAAGCTCATTTGAAGAAGTACCTGTGAAAGGAATACAGACTACAAAGATGAGCTGAGCGTGCTACCTCCTCTCTCTAGGCATCGGATGGATGAGTGAACATATGACATTCATAGAAGATTCCCTAATTCATTTGAGGGTGCAAAGTCAATATCTTCAAGATCCTTGAAGGGTCCTGAAGAAGGAGGATAAAGAAGGTGAACGCTGCAAAGTCGGTGTGACGTACAACGTGACATAGACCGATTAGGCCACCTATTGTGTAGGGAATTTACAACCTATTAAGGGGCTACTTAAATGAATGGTATTTGTCGTGTAACTACACTGTTTCCAACCACACCTTGGGAGTATGTGGGTGGTGTTGGGTCTATGCAGTTTTGTGACTTGCACCTTCTTTGCATAGGAGCACTGACACTTTAGAGATTGTTCTTATATATAGCAATTATGCACTTCATGTCATTGCTTACTCGTAGAGGGTCCAACATTGAGGAGAGCTCTGAGCTATTTAGCTCCTGCTTCTAGCCTAGAAGAGCCTGGTTAACTTGAAAACAACAGCTACCAGGAGCTACATTTCAGCTCCTAGGGCCAACTGGTGCCTTCCAACCATACATATGTGACATTACCTTTGAGTATTTGAGAAGGTTAATATTGAAGAATCAGAACACATCTAATACACATTTAGACACAATGGTTCATACAAAATGGACAAAAAGTGAAAGGGGCATCCCTGGTTCCCCTGCCTACAGCGTGATGCCCGACACCCAGGACCTGGTTTTGGCTCCTACTCATCAATTCTCAATTTTGAACCCTGCCATCGTATGTGCCTTATAAAAATTTGAAACGGCAGGTTTGGTTCCTGAACAATATTTTTTCATTTGTTTATGTCTCTTTGATGAAGAAATACATTTCGATGTATATGAAATATTTTGAAATTCTTCTCTATTTCTTTATGGTACACGGGAGCAATTGCTGTATAAACCAACTACACAAATAAGCACACCATCAAAATTCCATTGTCCATAGTGAACTTTGCAGAGTGCACACGTTACTGTACGCTTCTCACAAACTAAATACCAGGCGAGCAGAAATGCAGACCCACTCGGGCATGGTTTGATGGTACCATACAAGATAAAGAATACACCCCTATCAAAATGATAAAGCATGTATTACAATTGTACTCCTGAAGTCTATCTAGCCGGGCGATGAAAAAACTGAAAGTTTGCACCAGATAACGTGTGAGATTCATTTCCTTCAATAAACCCGCTTAATGAAGACCCTAGACATCTAGTTTATGGAAATCCAGCAAGGACACGCATTCATGGAAGAACTCTAGGATGTTTTATGCTGCAACTAGTTGAAAGATCCATGTCCCTCGCTGAGATGATTACCCGAGCAAGGACAAAGGCATGCCCCATTCTGAATGAGGGCAAGCTGGGAATGGTGCCCGCACACCTGCCTCACCCTCATGCTTGAGGTGCATGAGGCATTACTGCACCGTGCAGGGCCTCCTATATGGGAAATGAGAACAAGGGTTCTCAAGAGCACAGCAGCATGCCACCCTCAGAAGCATCTTGGCACTGTAGGCAGACAACATACGGTTAGCATTTTCCAAATCAATGGTACTCATTTCATCAATAAAGGTTTGGTGAAGGACTGGATGACCGTGAGGTCAAACGCAGATCCCTGACTGGATGCATGTATTCACTGCACCGCGGATCCAGCTAGGGGTCATCGTTTTGATCCACACCTTCCAGCGTGCATCTAACCGATTGCACCCCCCTTTTTCCCACAATAGGAAAAAGCAATTCCAGTCCCTTGGACTCAAGGTAGCAATGAAGGTTGCCATGTCACAGCCGCTATTGCAGCTCTCCCCGGTGTGTGTGAACTCACCCCAGGCAGCAGAATCGCAGGTGGCCATGGAGTTGCTCAGCCTTTCATCACACCTGTGAGGTGATTCCCCAGTCCATTCAGATGTGTCCTGGGATGGATCGGAAGCAGTTGGAAGAGAGCGACTTGTAGGATGCACGACTCGTGGTGCCAGACAATGGTTATTGACTGCAGCATGACACTTGCCTAAAAAAGCAGGAACCTTTTCTAATCATAAGACCTGCAATTCCCAGAAGGCCAGAGCACCGAAGCTCCCATTTTGTAAAAGGGCAATTTCTGAGTATAGCACTTACGTAGCTATGGTTACCGTTGCAACTGGGGGTTCAGAAATGGAAGATTTCCAAGGGGTAGTCCAGTAAATGGTAATTGCTCAGGGGCAAAGGGTTTGTCTTGGAAGCAACAGAGGTTTGAAACCCGGTCTAGCGCTTAGAGACTGGTCTCCGGTATTAGGTGCGTTAGAAAAGATTAATGAATTAATTTAAAACTCAGAATCCATAATTGATCACGTTTTATTACTGTTAAATTCTTATCAAAACTGTCCTCAGCTTGAGGTCATATCAACGAACAACAGCGATCACCAGCCTTCAGCTGGCACTTTGGGTTCAAGAGAAAGCTCTTCCAGTGGGAAACATGTGTAAACCTAAGAGCCAGTATCTCTTGACCCCTGAAACATCACACAATGGAGGCGGAGCTCAAAACATTTAGACAGCAATTTAGATCGACTCATGAGATAACTGGCCGATTTACCATCATAACATGTATCTAGGAAGCATTTGCATCATGAAAAATCTAGTACAAGAATAAGCTGCGTAGCTGCTGTATCATCTACTATCAATGCCCTTAGAAGTGGGATTAATCCACAATTAAGCACCATATAAGAACACAAACTATTGTTATAGCCTTTGCGACTGAGGGAGTGGGGTCATTATCGTGCGCTAATGGACCACGCCTGTTCAGTTGGGGGAAGGGTGCTATTGACATAAGATGCTAAAAATGATTTTGAGTTTGTGTTTTAGTGATGAATTGTATTAGGGTAATAGAGAGTGAAGTAAATACACCTGTTATTTAGTTGAATGTGTAATATTTAAATAAAACATTTTGGGCCTCATTCCGAGTTTGGAGGTAGCCAAAATCAGTCCGACTCTGCCCTGGTGAAGGGAGTAATTACCGGTCCAGTCCGAGGTCGGCGGGACCGGTAATTCCCCTTTCACCAGAGCCATTCACCATACCAATTTGAGCCCCCATAGGGCTCAATGGGAAGGCGGCAATAACGGTACCGCAAATTGCGGTACCGTTATTGACCCCGGTATCCCTTTGCGGGTCCCGTCCATAACGCCTGGTAAAACCAGGCATTAAGAGAGGGACCCACAAAGGGACCTCGGAATAGGGTGCAACGGGATTACTGGCACCGGTGTCATTACCAGTGCTCGGTATCCCTTTGCGCCCAGGTCGTAATGACCCCCTTTGTCTTTAAAAGACAAAAATTCTACTTGTAAAATTGCTTGAACTGGAAGAGGTTGAGCATGAGCAGACTTCAAGTGTGTTCCAAAAGGGAAACAGATTCTCTATATGGAAGTCACAATGTTTGCCTATGTTTTAGCTTTCACTTCGGTGTATTAAATTGGATGTGTCCTGTCACATTGAGGGTGCATTGACCAGAATGTTCTCCCAGAGAGGGATTGTCTTGTTGAAAGAAATCTTGCTGAGCATTTGGTTTGATGTTTCTTGAAATGGGAGCAATGCTCTCCACTGGTGGCTTGACCTCTAAATTGTGCAAGACACTGCAATCCATGTGACATACCGCTGCCAGCTGGTGAGATAGGCAACACTGAAGGTTAACAGCATGAACGTTTTAAATTACTCATAAATTCTGACATTGCTGTGGGCAACCCTCCAGACCATCGTATTTCAGTCATCCAGGCCATTACAAAACGAGAAATGCCATGTGCAAATCAGGTTTGGTCCCACTGCAAAAAGGTCAGTCCATCCTGAACTGATAGGTCACAGCCCTTCTGCACAGGACTACAAGCAAGTCAAGAAATATTTCAGACTCATTGGGCGCCGTCAGTGAGGTTTAGCTTGTTTTTATCGTACAGCATCCTTAGGACCCATGTCTAAGCATTCTCATCCCACTTGGGGTGACATCAGCAAAACAAAAGAGGTGATGGCTAGTAGGTTTAAATTATTCATAAACTCTGGCATCGCTCAGGGCAGCCAGCCAGACGATTGTTTATCACGCTACCATGCCATTACAGAAGGGGAAAGGTCCCATGCAAATCAGGCTTTGGTACCACCCCGAAAAAAAAGCAGTCCAGCCCAAACAAATCGGTCAGATAGCTGGTGTTGTTAAGGAGATGCCGAGGATCACACAATCAGCCAGGAAAAATACTCAATGATGGAAGACTCAGGTGCACGTCAAAACCCAGCTTTATTTAAACAACAAAGCCAACCTGGGACAGCATACTAGCATTTATTCTCATAGCTTTCGTCTCTCTAACAATTGTAAGGGAATTTTGTTACAGAATTACGCCAGAAATGATGTCACTTTACACTTATCATTTTATAAAACCTTCGGAGAAATGGGGTTGGTTAATGGCTCATACTATGTATGTGATATTTGGGGGTCAGTTACTCAATTGGTGGATACCTATCTGATGGCTCCACCTGGGCCCAACCTACTACAACCACTATTTTTATTTCATCATTATAAGGACAGCTAATTGGTAGATAGGCAGTGTGACAAGGGAACCTCTTATTGGTTGGCATCAAGGTCACTAACCTTGGACATTCTGACAGGGCGTCAAGATATGAGCAAGACACAAGTGGGGGAAGAGACTTCCATGGGCTGCCATCTTTCCAATTAAAGAATGCTTCTAATCATTGCGATGCCATGAGGCCTCCCCTATTCTTTGAACTTGACCTTGTGTGCCGCCTGGTGTCTGTGTGCATACTGAGGGAGTTCTGCATGTGTCCTATCTATGTTTGGCACATAAGGAATAGGCAGTGTTTTCCAAATCTGGATCAGGTGTTAAGGTGCCGTGTTTGAGAGTGGATTACCGTCTATTTGTTAAGGTTTATGCTAATTCTACCTTGCATGTGGTGTCCTTTGTGGCCGCTCATTGCGCTAGTCTTGGGGGCTTCAAAGGTTACTTGTGTTTTTGTTAAAATTGATTAACTGGGGACTCTACCATGTCTCGTCCTGGGTACTGTTATCTCGTACATGCGTTTCGTTCATCCACTACTCCCTTTCTGGGTCCTGACCTTGACTCTGATCGTAAGCTACTGCTTGAGCTAGACACGAGTTTCTCACAAATATCTGTTTTTGCAAATCCAACATCTTGGGTTTTGAGGCCTTGTTAATTCTAAAACCTGCTGCAGCCTCTGCGTTTGGGAAGATGGTTGCGCTTTGGTCTTAGTTATAGTGCACCTTGCATTTCATACATATTAATGTTTTCATGTCTATGTGCAAATATCTTTCATGTCTATGTGCGAGTATCCTTCATGTTTATGTGCTCTTCATGTCTATATGTACTTGTGTCTGCTAAGTGTACTTTGTGTGTATGCATAGGGTCATGTAGTTAGTCTCGATCTACGTATATATGTATTCATAGAAAACACTTTAGTTGCAGGGATGTTAAGGTGAGCAATACATTGTAACAAAACCTTTCAAATTCAAGGAAAAAACTTTAGTTGCAGGGACTTTAAGGTGAAAACGCAACAAAACCCCTGAAATGTAGATAAAGCCACCTTATCTTCTCGCCCCCTGTTGGGCAGCCTATGACCACAATGATGATAGCCCTGATGACATCACTAGTGACATCACTAATGACATCATCTGTGACATACACACACTTCAATGTGTTAAATAAATAGATAATTTTTAAAGAGTACTTTTACTTTGTAGATTATGTGTTGTATTTCAATTTTAACATGTTAATCATTCCCAAAATACACACAGAAAGAAATATACATCTAAGTAAATGTTTTCAAGCACATTTCTATACATATATACATTTAGAGTGATAATCACTTTTTTAAATACCCATGTGTGAACATTCCTAAAATATATCTATTCTTTCAAGCAGGGAAAATGTGACTTATCAGAGGTTGAAAAAAGCAAATAAGTACTCCTCAATGTGGGATGTTTTCAATGATTTGTACATCTGAAGAATTCCCTTTTTTGTTTTCCCCTCTCTTCCTACCTCTCTTTCCTTCCTCTCTATTGTTTTTTCTTTTTCTGCTATCCTTATATTTGTAGATAATTGTGCAGAATCTGATAATGATTTGTTGTCAATATTATGTTACTTACTTTTTCAGATTTCTATTGCACCTGTTTAGTTCACATTAAAAATGTAATAAAGAGTTAAGAAAAATATATATCCTAAGACTTAGTTGTTGCTTGTCTTAAGGCCCTTCTCATGTCATTTAGAAAATGATGCGTGTAAACATTTTTTCTTACAATAAAACAATTGAGTATTTGCATATGTTTATTTTAAAACATCAATAATTAGGGTCCAACATGTGTCACATTCTATTTATTGGTACTGTTCTTCTTTGTAAATGTATATACAGATTATATTATAGTGAACATGTCTTTGATATATTTAGCATGAACATTTTAAGCAGTTTACTATTTATAATTCAAATATCATCTTTCATCAACGAACTACAAAGGACAGCTCCGCAAGTAGTGATACAATGCATGTGTAGCTGGTTACTGTTTTAAACAATATACTCATTGTTGTGAACTATTCTAAAATGCTAATATCACATTTGTAGAAACGTAAGTGTGGTCTAACTTTTGGAAAATATGTAGAGAGATCTTCTGTCTGATGCCAGTAGTTAAAAGAAAAATCCTCATCTCGGCAGTTTCTGGCTGATAGTGGCAATCTTGTGCTCACTACCGCCATTAAGCCCCACGAGGGCCCCAGTACACTCTAGGATGGCCGCCCACCATTGAATCCCGACCTCCTTTGTCGAACCAGCCCCAGCTGACCTCGGTGAGCACTGATTTGCCATCTTCCTCACCCAATCGAGCGCCGGCAGGCAAAGCCGGCCCACTCCCACCAAGGCGCAAGGGAAACAAGGCCATCGCCTGTCTTTAGCCTGACGATCACTTCCCCCTACCCGTCCGTGGATCAGGAGCTTTACCGAGCTGCACCCGAGCCTGCAGGGGCAGCGAGAACACAGGATGAAGTCTCCGTGACCAGCCCACATATTGTGGTAAGCATTGCAGGCACTGCGCTGCGCAAGAAATAGCAAATATCACTGCATGAGCCTCCGCTTTATTCTACATAAAGTATCCCGGAGGATTGGAAAAGAAAAATCCTCATCTCGGTAGTTTCTGGCTGATAGTGTCAATCTTGTGCTCACTACCGCCATTAAGCCCCACGAGGGACCCAGTACACCCCAAGATGGCCGCCCACCATTGAATCCCAACCTCCTTTGCCGAACCAGCCCCAGCTGACCTCGCTGAGCACTGATTGGCTGTTGTGCCATCTTCCTCACCCAATCGAGCGCCGGCTGGCGAAGCCAGCCTACTCTCACCAAGGCCCAAGGGAAACAAGGCCATCGCATGTCAATAGCCTGTCTTAGCCGTATCTGCCGTCTGCCAGACCTCCTGGTTTACGTGCCCCGGCTGCATCCTAAGGTAACTTTTCAATCCTACATCGGCTGCCGTACCTCATTGCGTGAACTTTGTTGCTGCCCATATGTCCACAAACGTACACACCCATCACGTTGTTATTGCCCGAACTGCCCATGTATAACCTGCTGTAATAACTTGTATACCAGTGGTTGACTCCAACCACTAAAAGAATCATGCGCCGTTCGATCTTATCTGCACAGTCTCGAGGTATGCACGTTACATCCTCCACTAGTGTCATACATCATGGCCCTACTCACCACTAACTGCGCACGCACTGCCTCCACCTTAACTACCTCCAGCCGTCGCAGTAGTCATAAGTGCTTCCCCATAGTCTGCTTGAACCCCAGCAACCCCACGTGTATATCAGATAGTTCCATCCTACCTTGTAGATGCGCAAACTATTAACGCCCTGCGGCACTCATATGCCTCTGCCTTTTTTTGCCTTTGTAAAGTTGATCTATCCCACAGCAGCAAATTTGTCTTTAGTTTGCTTTAAAAAATTGTTTTAGCTCATTGCCATTGCAATTCCGTTCTAGCCCACAGCAGCAAAGTTGTTTTTAGTTTGCTTTAAACAATTCCCCTAGCTTTTTGCCACTGCAAAGCCAATCTAGCCCGCATCAGCTAAACTGTTATTAGCCTACCTTGCAAAGCTGTTCCTAGTCTGCTGCCACTTCAAAACTGCCTAAACATACCCTCTGCAAAACTGTCTCTAGCTTGCCACTGCAGAGTTGCTTTTAGCCTGCCACCACAAACTGATCCCAGCCTTCCCCTACTAAGCTCAAGCTATGCAAAGTGACTACTCTAGCCCTCTGATGTATAGTTAGCAATATCATGCTAGTCATGGTGTTCCTACTGCAACCCATACTCATTATGCAATTTTGGTTTACTGCAATCATGTTTCCCTTCTGTATTATTCAAAACAGAGTACCTTGCCTTGGGAATCATTTTGTAGCTTATAAGAATGGCTTGTCTAAACTGGCCTGTCCCCTGCACTTGCCTATTATGTGTCCCATGCCATTCTTACCCAGAATACCACCATTCCCAGCAGTCACCACACACCACTGTACCACTAGCCTAAATAACCCAAAGTACTCTAACACCGTTCACACCAAGCCACCCGCATCAGAGATCACTCAAATCCAACCTATCTCTGGTAACCACCCTTCTCATCCCATTTTGGGAGAGACCAGAGGCCTCCGTCTAAGATCCTGTGCTCAATGGCATGACTATGGATCCACGGCTCACCCCAACTCACATAGACAGACCCAAATCCCAGGCTCCCTCTGCCCCCATCCGCCTAAAATCACACCCAAACAAACACACCCTATCTCATGCCCTAAGCTAGCCACTGAAACACCTGTCCCTAAACAAAAACCCATTACCAACCTCAAAGGGGCACTCATCAATGCCCGCTCCCTAGGAGCACACGCAACTGATATTCATGATTTTATACTAGATTCTCATCTAGATCTCCTTGTCATTACCGAATCCTGTTGCACCAAGCTTCGGGCCCTCTACTGTCACTCGCTATCCCATTTAAATACACCATATTCAGAGCGGATAGGACTCCATCCCAGGGATGGCGGATTTGCTATCATTGCCAAGACTAATCTCCAACTGAGATCATGCCCCATTGAAAGTGTTGATGGCTACAAATTACTTTTAACCAAACTAGCTATCAATGACAAAACCACTATCAACCTCGTGGTCATCTACAGAGCGCCTAACTCAAATAGCCATCCTGAAACAATTATCCCTCTCCTGCTCCCCCCACTCATTAAACCCAATACTAAATGCATCATCCTCAGAGACATAAATCTAGGGTTCAATGATAGTCGCAACATCAAAGCAGAAGCCCTTCGATCAGCTCTCAAGGACATGAGCTTCACACAATATATTAACACCCCCACTCACATCAAGGGCAGAACCCTAGATTGGATCCCTACGCATAACCCCACCATTGCTATTGATTCTATATCTCCACTCAGCTGGACAGATCATGTTAACATCCAGATCACTATTATTACTGATGAGCCCCTCCCCGCTGATCAAAAATCTACTCGCACTTATGAAGCTAGAAATCTTTGTAAACTCACACCAGATAACATTAGCCCTATACTGAGCAAAGCCTAACACTCTCTGTCAATCACCAGCGATGACCCATGTCTCCTAGCGGACATTTACTAAAAATGCCTTACTTCTACTATTAATGCGGTAGCACCCCTAACTACCAAAATGAAACGTACCGATAAACGGTCATGCTCTGGTTTAATGATGACGTGGTCGATCTTAGAAGAAAGAAACAAGCCTTGGAACATGCCTTCTGGAAAAATCCCTCACCAGAATCAAAAATTGCCTTCTTTTTGTCTAGCAAAAATTACAAGTCAGCAATAATTTCAACCAATGCGAATGCTTACAATATGCGGATCAACAACGCAGCCTCTGACTCCAAAGAGTTATTTTCCATCTTGAGAGAATTGGAAAACCCAATCCCCATTACAAACCCCATTTTACCGGGCAAAGAATGGTGCACCACCATCTGTAATATCCATACTACTAGGAAGGAGAGCACGAGAAGCACGAGAAGCACGAGAAGCCAGCATGAGAGGCCGGGAGCGTGCCAGCGACATTACGTAGGGAAATGGAATGTTTAATACTGGTTGAAGATCAACTGCTGTCAGCCTGGGCTGAAGGATGTACAATCTCCCTCCTCTCTAATGTTCACATCTAATTATTATTATAATTAAATGTCACGTTAACTTACTCTGTAGTCTTTTACTGTTTATCTGCCGGACACTTCAAATGGCGACGAAGTTTCTGTTTTACACCATCCAGTTGACATAACAGGCCGCTCCACTCAGGCCGAGCGTTGCAGGGGCCCGAATTGTCTAACGGTAACGTTGTTAATATTGTTACATATACGGAGTAACTTTATGTTGCGTTGGGTTGCCGTGACTCCACCTGAGCTCCGTGAAATCCTTTTCAATTACGTCCATTTACTTCCTTGATTTCCACACGCATGCGTGTTGAATGCCTTACTCTTAAAGGGACATACACACCATTTTGTCTGCATAAACCAAACAACGTTGAGAAAGGAAGGTGCTGCAGGCGTTTCGGACTTGTCACATGTGTGTTGCTCATCTTATTCAGGAACTGTTGTTATTGTTAAGGAAACAACGCTGTTTTCCCAAGTAAATTGGATGTCAAAGCATTTAAAAACAATATTAATATATGAACATTTAAGGACTATTTAGTCAAACAATCAGTGTACTATTTTATATTCGCTGAGGAGTTTCATCCTGCATTAATTTAGTATAGCTCCAGCACTCCGGTGGGCATCATATTAAACCACTTTAACTATTGGTGGATTAAATATCATATACAGTAGGCAGCGATGGCATTTAGTAGTGTGACTCCTCCAGCATTGTTTATGCCTGATACAGATGAACCCATCATTCCTTGGAAAAGATGGATACAATCCTTTGAACATTATGCAGGTGTAGTGGACCAAATTGCAGTGCTGACAAGAGAAAATCATTATTATTGCACTGTTTAGGACCTGCTGGTCAGGAAAAATATGAATCCTTACCAGAACTTACTGCTGATGAAGATGTAAATATTAATGAGTATGAACGCACAGTAAAGAAAATAAACAAACACTATGAAAAAAAAAGTGAGTATTATTCTAGAGAGGTACAAGTTTGGCAAAAGAATACAGGAGGAGGGAGAAAGTGTTGAAAAATATGTGACTGCTTTACGTAAACTTGCCAAAACCTGTAACTTCAATGAACAATTAGATGAAAGGCTAAGAGACCAATTCATGTTGGAATGCAGAAGTACTAAAGTAAGAGAGAAGCTATGGTCGGAAAATGATCCTTCATTAGATGTTGTGATTAGGGTAGCAAAAGAAGTAGAGCACACTGAGGAATGTGTGAAAGAACTGGAGAACAAGATGAAATCTGTCAAATTAGAAGCAAGCAGTCTGAAACTTGCTAAATTAACATGTGAGAATGCCGATGAAAAAGAATCCATAGCTATGGTGACCAACTCCAGAATAAAGAAGAAAGAGTACAATAAGTCACATCAATCATCACTGGACAGAGGGAAGCACAAAATTAATCAGAAAAACATTCCAAGCAACTATGGCAGGAAGGAAAATTCCAATATCAACTCAAGGAAGAAATGGCAAGGCAGATGTTACCGATGCGACAGTGCTAATCATTGGGCAGACGATCCCGAATGCCCAGCATTGAAGATCATATGTAGTAGTTGCAAAGGAAAGGGACATTATTCCAAGTGTTGCAGATTTCGCAGCATGTCTACCAACTGGATTGGTGGGAATTCAAGTAGTGACCGCAGTGATCAAGATGAAGGTGAAGAATGTGTCTTTGTGGTCATGGATGATGAAGATGAAAAAGTATTAGACAGTCCCAAGGCTAAAGTTCATCTTGATGGTGTTGAAATTGACATGATGATTGATACAGGAGCGAAGTATACATTAGTACCACAACAGCTATGGGATAAAAAAAGGCATGAATATCTACATGAGACAGATATTAAACCCAGGGCATATGGTGGTGTAAAAATAGATACCATAGGATGGTTTTGGGGAAATTTGAAATTTAAAGGAAGAAGAGCCAATGGAAAGATCTACATCACTGACTCAGGTCAAACTCCCCTATTAAGCTGGACACATCAAAGCAAATTAAAAGTGAACATTGATTCCATTGCTGAAGATCTGTGTTTGTTGTTCAGGATGAAATGAATAAACGGAAAAATAGTCCTGAAGTGAAGAATTACACTTCTCAAGATGTCATGACAAAAGTGTTTCGTGAAGGGATCGGATGTCTTCAGGGATATGTGCATGAGATAAAACTTAAATCCAATCATACACCTGTTGTACAGAAATTAAGGAACATTCCTATATCCATGAGAGATGAAGTCAGGAGAGAGATTAAACTCATGGAAAGTCAAGGCATAATTGAAAGCATAAACGCTAGTGAATGGGTGTCACCATTGGTAGTTCTCAGGAAGAAATCAGGAAAATTACGAATTTGCATTGATTTGAGAGAACTCAATAAATGTATCATACCAGATAGGCATCCCCTGCCCAATATTCAAGAGCTTATATCTACCATTGGACCTTCAAGTCATTTCTCCACTCTTGATTTTACGTCAGCTTACCATCAAGTCAAGTTACACGAGAAATCGAAACATCTTACGGCATTTATTACACCGGATGGATTATACCAATTTAGGAGGATGCCGTTCTGTCTCGTGTCAGCAGCATCCGTCTTTCAGAAGATTATGCATAAGCTATTTGAAAGAGTGCCAGGAGTGATATGTTTCCAAGATGATATTTTGATTTATGCAAATAGTAAAAAACTTCATGATGAAAAATTGAAATATGTGTATGGTAAACTTTGTGGAGCAGGAATGACATTAAGCAAAGAGAAATGCAAAATTGACCGTGCTGAAATTGAATATTTAGGGCATAAGATATCAGCCGAAGGAATATCTCCAAAAGAACAATTGGTCAATGCAATAAAGAATATGCCCAGACCAAGTAATAAAGAAGAAGTACGTACATTTTTAGGTATGGCAGAATACTACTCTAAGTTTGTTCGTGATTTTGCTGTACATACTGTTCCTTTACGTGAAGCCAATAAGAAGAAGAATTTTAATTGGAACAACGAATGTGAGGAAGAATTTGAATTTATCAAAAATGCAATTGATAAGGCTCCAGCGTTAAAAAATTTCATTAGTGATAAGAAAGTCATAATTACCACAGATGCCAGCAACGTTGGATTAGGAGCTGTCGTCACTTCGGAACATGAAGGGCGAGTGATGGTAATCGCATTCGCTTCAAGAATTCTTCAGGGTGCTGAAAAATCGTATGCAGCAATAGAAAAGGAAGCTTTGGCAATTAAGTGGTCGGCAGAAAAGTTCAGAAGCTTTATTTGGGGTCGTGAAGTGGAGTTCCGGACTGACCACAAACCGTTGGTTCATGTTATTATGTCCAAGGGATTGGACAAAGTATCCAACAGGATTAGAAGATGGGTGATACTCCTTCAGGAATATAATTGTAATGTAAGATATGTACCAGGTACAAAAAACATTACAGCCGATTGTCACGTTTGACTAATATATCAGAAACTACAGATGAGGATGACGATACTGAAAATGTTCTTAATATTGAGTCCACTTCTATTTCAAGGACGGAATGGAGTGATGCCATAAAAAGTGACAGTGATATGGACAATCTTAAAAGATTGATATGCAGTCAAGCTCCATGGAACAAAGCGTTGTTTGAGAAAGCCAATCTCTCAGAATATTGGCCTATTGCTGATGAATTACATATACATAGAGACATAGTTATGAGAGGAGACAAGATAATCCCGCCTACCAGCCTGAGAAGAAGAGTCATGGAATTAGGTCATGAGGGCCACCAAGGGATGGTGAAAACCAAACAACGCATAAGAAATGACTACTGGTGGCCAGGTTGTGACCTGCAAATTGAGAGACATATTAGGGATTATATCCTTTGCAACAATAATGATAAAGGTTGTGTGGGAGTAAAACAAACGATGGTTGTAACTGAAATACCGGATAAGGCATGGAAGGATGTGGGAATGGATGTGTTAGGCCCAGTGTGCAGTGCTGGTGTACAAAAATACTGTCTAGTAGTAATTGACCTTCTCACCAGGTGGGTTGAAGTACTTATTGCACCCAAAATCACAAGTAACACAGTGATCAAATTCTTATCTGAAATATGTGAGAGGGAAGGTTACCCGAGTAGCATTATGACAGATAATGGTACTCAATTTAGGTCTAAAGATATGAAAGAATTTTGCAAAAAATATTCCATATTACATAAAAGGAGTGCCATTTACCATCCTCAAACAAATGGTACTGTGGAGCGCTTTAACAAAGTGTTGAAACAGACCATTAGATTGGCATGGTCTAACGGCATGGATTGGGAAAGAGCAGTTAAGGAGAGAATTGTTGCACATCGATTCACACCCCATTCGACTACGGGTCTTTCCCCGTTTGAGTTAAGTAGGGGTAGAAAGGCGCACACCAAATTAGCTCCTATGTGGTTAGGCAATGAGAACAATAGAGTGAACAAAGACTTTGGGTTGGTGTGTGAAAATATAAGAAATACGCAAATGAGAAACAAAAATGTTTATGATGAGAAAAGACCCATGGGCAAGTATGATGAAAGTACTGTGGTAGGAAAAATGGTAAGAATTAATTTACCCCCTGTGCTCAGAGAGGGTCCCTGTAAATGGTCCAAGCCCATCAGAGTGTTGGAAGCATGCAAACACTCTGTCAGAACTGAGGATGGCAGAATCTGGAATGTGGAAAGAGTATGGATATGTGGTGACAACAAACATTCTGATGGGGGCAGAAGTAGTAAAATGATGAAGCAAAAGGAGGGAAGGAAGGTAGATCAAAGAGAAGTAGAGAATAAGAAAGATCAGAATATTGTATGTGAGATGAAGAATGTGCAAGAGATGAGATCCAACAAGTCTGAAGTAATTTCCTTGCCCAGTCGCATCAGCGAGATGTCCCGCAAGTCCAGAAGTGGGAGAACAATTCGCAAGCCCAGAAGGATGGAGGACTTTGTGTGAAGTTGTATATAGGATAGTGTCGACACCTTTGGTGTTTCATATTATTGTATATAAAGGAAGGGAGATGTGTAATATCCATACTACTAGGAAGGAGAGCACGAGAAGCACGAGAAGCCAGCATGAGAGGCCGGGAGCGTGCCAGCGACATTACGTAGGGAAATGGAATGTTTAATACTGGTTGAAGATCAACTGCTGTCAGCCCGGGCTGAAGGATGTACAATCTCCCTTCTCCCTAATGTTCACATCTAATTATTATTATAATTAAATGTCACGTTAACTTACTCCGTAGTCTTTTACTGTTTATCCGCCGGACACTTCACCATCCAAGATGCTCTAGCAACCAAAATCAAATTGTTACAAACCAAAATTACTACCAAAAAGGAACTGCTAGCAAGCAAACCCACCAATGTCAAACACCCTGTTAACCCCGTTACTAATACCAGCCCACTATTTGCCTTCACTCCAGTCTCCCAAGAACTAGTCTGTGATACCAAGAACTAGTCTGTGATACCATATCCAAACTTAAAGCTTCTAATTGCAAAGGAGACTTCGTCCCAGATCAAATAGTTAAATCATGCACTCACGTACTCACACCCATTATTACTAACTTTGTGAATGCCTCATTCAAAGCCAACCTGGTCCCAGCTAGCATCAAAGAAGCCTGGGTCACCCTGTTGCTAAAAAAACCTTCTCTAGACCCGATTGTACCTACAAACTACCGGCCAATAACGACAGTCCCCTTTCTACTCAAAATCATTGATAAAATAGCCTACAATCAAGTACAAGTCCATCTAGAAAACATCCAACTTCTTGGCTCAAGACAATCTGGGTTTAGGCCAAACCACAGCACTGAAATGGCTCTACTGGAACTCAAAATCCAAATGGACGCTATTAGACACTCAGACAAACTATGTATCCTCCTGCTATTAGACCTTTCTGCTGCATTCGATTTAGTGGATCATGATAAACTCTGTGCCACACTAGCTTATGACTTTAACTTCTCCACGGATGCAACTATGTGGATTAAATCCTTCCTAGCTGACCTCTAGAGTCACTATAGGTAAGGAAGCAGCTGACCCCATCCCCGTCCCCATTGGAGTGCCACAAGGCTCCTGCCTTTCACCCCCACTCTACAACGCATACACAAAGCTCCTATTCTCAGCTTTAGACGATATGGGCGTCATCTACACCAACTTTGTTGATGACACCCAGATCCTTATCCCTCTCTCGGGTAACTACACCCACAACACTTTACTCATCAACACAATGTATGCTATTATCCAAAACTGGATGGCTCTAAATAGCCTGTGTCTCAATGATGAGAAGATTTAAATTCTGATTGTGGGCTCCCAATCTAACATTAGTACCCTCCACTGTGACTATGCATCCATCAACATCGATGGCACCACCATACCAGTCTTGAAACAAGTAAAAACCCTAGGAGTTTACCTGGATGCTAATCTCTACTTGACTAAAAACATTAGTAGCCTCTCGTCCACTACAGCATACACAGCAAAATTAATTTAGTTAAGCAGACAATTCCTCACCCCTGCTAACTGCGTTACTCTGCCCAGAGCGCTGATTCTCTCGCGACTTGACTATTGTAATGTTTTACTATTAGGTTCCTCAAAATCCAATTTAAAAAAAATTGCAACTTATGCAAAATAAAGCCCTAAGAGCAGCTCTAGGCATCAGGAAATCAGACCATATATCTAAGATCAGGAAAGATCACCGCTGGCTACCTGTTGCAGAAAGAATCATCTTTAAAACATTGTGCATAACCTACAAATGCCAACAGGACACTGCTCCCAAGTATTTAAACAAAGCTATTAAAAAAAAGTATTCACAAGAACACTAAGGTCCAACAACCTCTGACTTCTAGAGACATCCCGTTACAAGAATACTAAAGCAGGGGGCAGCAGCTTCCAATACTTAGCCCCCAAACATTGGAACTCCCTCCCCAATAGCATCAAAGAAGAAGGCTCCTTCTCTGGATTAAAAAAAATAAAACACTCAAAACAAGGCTCTTTGAATAGAAGAAAGGATACTGAATGGTTGTAAATATGCCTTATTCAACCTGTACCAACCATCATTGTGTAACTGAATATAATCATGTTTTGAATGCCTGCATTGTGCAATATGTGAATAATTGGGTGTGATATGTGCATTTTAGCTCTGTAACCATGCCGTGATACCTAAGGGTCTGGGCGTGTAACAAATGTAATAAATTAATAAATAAATACATAAGTAATCATTGATGTCATATATGATGCAATTAGCGATGTCCCAGTGTTGTCATCAATGATGTCATAGATTATGTCATTAGTTATGCCATCAGTGATGTCATCAGAGATGTTGTCTGTGATGCCATCATTGTGGTCATAGGCGGAGCAACAGGGGGTGCTTGCCTTTAGCTGAAATTCAGGGTTTTTATTGCATTAATTTCTCACCTTAATGTACATTTATTTCCTTGAATTACAGAGGTTTAATTATTCCATTGATTTTTAGAACACTACCAGACCACTAGCCATGGTCTCTGATCATGGCTGGTGGGCACGACCAAACAGCTATGACTGCTCTATATTTTAAAACACTTGCAACTCATCGCTCAAAGACGTTCATCAGTTACAAAATGATTTTGACCTGTTTTGATAGTGGGTTTGTTATCTGTGTTGAATCTTGCCTCTAGGTAGAATTACCAAAGAATATTGCGTGAATCTTGCATCTAGATAGAGTGACCAAAGAATACTGAGTTTGCCCAAAAGTTTATCTGTGTTGAATCTTGCATCTAGATAGAGTGACCAAACAACATTAAACGTGTTGAATCTTGCATCTAGATAGAGTGACCAAAGAATACTGAGTTTTCCCAAAAGTTTATCTGCGTTGAATCTTGCATCTAGATAGAGTGACCAAAGAATATTGATTGAATCTTGCATCTTGCATCTAGATAGAGTGTCCAAAGAATATTGAGTGTGCCCAAAAGTGTATCTGTGTTGAATCTTGCATCTAGATAGAGTGACCAAACAACATTAAACGTGTTGAATCTTGCATCTAGAGTGATCAAAGAATACTGAGTTTTCCCAAAAGTTTATCTGAGTTTAATCTTGCATCTAGATAGAGTGACCAAAGAATATTGAGTGAATCTTGTATCTTGCATCTAGGTAGAGTGACCAAAGAATATTCATTGTGCCCAAAAGTTTATCTGTGTTGAATCTTGCATCTAGATAGAGTGACCAAAGAATACTGAGTGAATCTTGCATCTTGCATCTAGATAGAGTGACCAAAGAATATTGAATGCACCCAAAGTTCTCCTGTGTTGAATCTCGCACCTAGATAGGGTGACCAAACAACATTGAGTGTCCTCTAAAAGTTTTAGTTTACTGAATCTTGCATCTAGATAGAGTTACCAAAGAACATTGAATGAATCTTCCATCTTGCATCTAGATAGTGATCCAAGAATATTGAGGGTGCCCAAAAGAATATTGAGGGTGCCCAAAAGTTCTAACTGTGCGGAATATTGCATCTAGATAGTGTGGCCAAACAACATAGAACGCCCTCTAAAAATGTACTGTGTGGAATTCTGCTTCTACATGTTATGGCCAAGTGACATTGAGTGTGCCCTGTTAGTTTCACTGTGTTGTACTCTGCATCTAGATAGCGAGGCCAAACAACATAGAGCGTTCCCTGAGCATGACTCCATATCTAAATCCAAAATGAGAGCTTCTCTCTGGCACGCCTCACACCTCCCTCCCCTAACATCCCCAACCCTCCCACCCCAAACAAACCCACCGCTCCCAACCCACACTCCACTCACCATCATGAGCTCGCCAGCAAGCCCCACTGTACCACCCCAGCCCCTATCCAACTCCCAAGCCAGAGGAGCACGTTGGCACTCTAAACACCCAAAAGCCTCTGTTTCTTCAATCCCCTCTCCCATCTCCCATGCGAGCATTCATCCCCGCCTCCCCCTTTACCTCAAAGTCTGCACCCCATACCATCACTGAACCACCCTCCCATCCACTCAGACTCACCGTCACCTCCCCACACCCCTTGCCCTGTCCTCCCGTCGACACCAACTAACACCAGCCTCTCGCCTTATCCCTTCCCCTCCCTAAAAACTGCATGTCTCACCCTGGCAATAACAGTGGCCTCATCTCCATCCGACCCCTACAACCCTTTCTCACACACTGACTCTGTTAAAAAACCTGAAAAAGAGAAAATGGGCCTGCTCCCCTTCTATCTCTCTCTACTCCTCACCCCTCCTTCCCCAACCCATTCCCACACTCTCTCACCCCCACCATCACCACCCCCCCTTCCCTCTCCCTGCTTCCAACCTCTCTCCCTCGACTTCTCACCCAGCACACGGACACTCCCAGCCCCATGAGATTCACACATGAATCTCCTGTCCCCAGTGCTTTCCCGCCCTCTCACCAACCCCCACCCGCACCCACCCGCCCAACTCTGTCCTCCCCCGTTCACACCCTCCTCCGCCCGCCTACTCTTCCCAACCTCCATCGACCAGTCCATGACATTCACCAACCAGCACCCACAGCCACCCTACCCCCCACCTTCCTACCCCTGTCTCAAACCCACCACACTCCCCCACAACTCCCCCCACCCACACCCCTACGACTCCCAGAATAACCCCCCACTCCGAAGTCAGATACATCCTTTTTAATGCACGCTCTGTAGCAAAAAAAAGACATAGCATCTTTGACCTCCTCTCCTCTGACAACCCTGACCTAGTCTTTATCACTGAAACCTGGTTCTCCGATGACTTTGCCCCTGTTGCTCATGAGGCTTTCCCCCCGAATACTCCCTCATCCCACTCAACAGACCCTTCAGAGGAGGCGGAGTGGCAGTCCTTTTCAAATCTCACTTCTCCATCTCACTCGTCGACTCCCAGACATGCATTCCCTCCTGTGAATCCCTCCTCGTTAAACTCTCACTACCCCCGACAACCTCCCATAGCCTCCTAATCATCTACAGACCCTCCGGTTATGACAGACACTTCACAACCAACCACTGTGTCTCTATAGCCACCATCAAAGAAAACCACCCCTCTCTGACTCGTGTAGGAGATTCCAATATCTGGCTAGACATTCCCACCAACCCCATGACCTACTCACTGGTCAACTGCCTTGATGCGCTTAACCTCTCCCTTCACATGAATGGCCCAATTCATTCTAATGGACACACCTTTGATGCCATCTTCAGCTCCCACGACCAGATACATCTTGCCCCCCCAGACCTCTCATCTGGTCTGACCTCTTCATCGTCCCTTTCTCCATATGCTCCCCAGTCTCTGCGCCGAACCCTGAACCAACCGCCCTCCTCCACCGCAAATGCTGGAAGAAACTGAAGATCCTCCCAGACCTAGCCGAAGCTCTACTTCACAGACCCCCCAAAAACACCCCCCAAGACAAACTCATAACCAACGACTCCTTCAACTCATGGCTCAATAACTCACTAATCCTGCTCACCCCCTCATGCTGCCCCTCCTCACGCCTTGGTCCCTATCCCAAATGGTTTACTCCTGAGCTGAAGATTGCGAAACAACTAAATAAATCCCTTGAACGCAAATGGCGGAAAAGTACGACCAATCTGAGTAGATCCACCTTCGCCTTGCACCATCGTCACTATAAAGCTGAAATCCCGAAAGCCAAATAGCCCACTACGACAATTGAAATCTTAACTGTGGAGACCCCAGCAAAGAACTCCACAAAATCCTTTTCGAGTTTGTCAAACCAACCTGTAGCTCAGCCCAATCTACCCCATCTCAATCACTCTGTGACTCGCTCTCGCTCCACTTCTACACCACCGCTCTTGATAGAATGACTTTTCTTAACAACAAACTGGCCCTCCTCTCACCGCCACAAAATCCGTCTGCTCATCCAACCACCCCTTTGCCCGCCGCCGCTACAACAATGCCACCCACCTTCGACTCCTTAAAACCAATCTCCGGAGACAAATTTCTCAAGCTTCTCTCTTCCCGAAAACCCTCCGGCTCCCCCCTCGAAATCTGCCCCGCCTCAGTCCTCAAAGAAATGTTCTCATCCACATGCACAGGACAGTATGCAAGAACTATCCTTAACGACTCCCTCAGCTCTGAGCTCTGGAATCTTCCCCTACGCCTTAAAAATTGCACATGTCAAGCCTCTTCTAAAAAGAACATCTCTCAACCCCCTCGACCCCAAAAACTACCGCCCCATCTTGAACACCAGGTTCCTTGCAAAACTCGGGTTCGATCGACCCGCATACTCCCAACTAAATGCCTTGTCGCATCCAACAACCTCCTTGACCCTGCACAATCGGGCTTCAGACCTCGACACAGAACCAAAACCACTCTGGCTTCAATCTGGGACGATCTTAAGATCGCTGCAGATTTTGCAGGATGCCCTGCACTAATCCTCCTAGACCTCTCCGCCGCCTTTGACACAATTAACCACTCAATCCTACTTGACCGCTTCCACTCCCTAGGAGTCCGTAGAAACACTTTCAAATGGATAGCTTCCTTCCTCAGCAACAGGAAACAAATAACCCTCCTCTCCACCTTTGCTTCAGCCGCCCGACCAGTCGATACTGGAGTACCACAAGGAGCAAATCATCCTAAAACTCCTCAACTCAGACTCCAATACTCAGCCCGACCTTGCAGCCTGCCTCCTTAACATCGACCGTTGGATGACTACAAACCACTTCCTCTTAAACTCCACTAAAACTGAAATCATGATGTGCGGCAACACCAAACTTCTCCTCCACCCTTTACCTTGGCCCACATCCATGGGCCAACCACCCACCACCTCTGCCACAGTAAAAAAAAACTTGGATGCACTCTGGACTCTGGCCTAATCCTCTCTCGTCAAATCAACAACGTATGTAAGTCTTGTCATTACCACCTCAAATTTCTTAGACGCATCTTTCCATACCTCACCTTTCCTAACAGACTACCCGTTGTTAAGTCTATTTTAATGTTGAGATTGGACTATGCTAACTGCCTATATCTCGGAGTCGAAGCATACCACCTCATTAAATTGCAAAGAGCACAAAACGCTGCCAAAAAATGCTACTAGCACTGGGAGCAAGAGACCACACCTCTCCAGCTCTCAAAACACTCAACTCAGACTCCAATACTCAGCCCGACCTTGCAGCCTGCCTCCTTAACATCGACCGTTGGATGACTACAAACCACTTCCTCTTAAACTCCACTAAAACTGAAATCATGATGTGCGGCAACACCAAACTTCTCCTCCACCCTTTACCTTGGCCCACATCCATGGGCCAACCACCCACCACCTCTGCCACAGTAAAAAAAAACTTGGATGCACTCTGGACTCTGGCCTAATCCTCTCTCGTCAAATCAACAACGTATGTAAGTCTTGTCATTACCACCTCAAATTTCTTAGACGCATCTTTCCATACCTCACCTTTCCTAACAGACTACCCGTTGTTAAGTCTATTTTAATGTTGAGATTGGACTATGCTAACTGCCTATATCTCGGAGTCGAAGCATACCACCTCATTAAATTGCAAAGAGCACAAAACGCTGCCAAAAAATGCTACTAGCACTGGGAGCAAGAGACCACACCTCTCCAGCTCTCAAAACACTCCAATCACTCCCAGTTGGACGAAGGGCCACCTTCAAGACCCTATGCATCACCCACCGTGCAGTGCACAAGACCGGCCCTATATACCTGTGAGACAAGCTAAAACCCTACCTCCCAACCAGCGCCCTAAAATCAAGCTACACCCTCCTTTTAATGATCCCAACCACCAACTCGGTCAGGATAAGAGGATCCTCGTTCTCAGCTTTAGCCCCATTCTATGGAATTCGCTTCCACCCCATATCCGACACACTGAAGACGATCTGTTATTCCGCAAACTACTAAAAATATGGCTCTTCCCATAAAACTGATGACCACCAAAAGATATGTCTGAATCCCTCAAGAACCCAACAAGGAAACACACAATGAAGGTGTGCTACCTGGTGTTCACCCACATGATAGGATAGAATGGATGGAATAGAGCGAACGATAGGAGTGAATGGAGATGATGTATGGAGTAAACAGAGTGAGTCGACAGAGTAGACAGAATGACAGAGTTGATGGAGCAGAGAGAATAAAGGATTAAAAGGAGTAGATGGAACGGATAGAGTGGACGGAACAGATAGAGTGGATGGAGTGGATGGAGTGGGTGCAACAGATGGAGTTGGTGCAATGGCTGGAGTGGTTGGAACGCATGGAGTGGTTGGAACACATGGAGTGGCTGGAATGGATGGAGTAGATGGAACGGATCGAGTGGATGGAATGGATCGAGTGGATGGAACAGATGGTGTGGATGGAACGGATGGAACAGATGGAACAGATGGAGTGGATTGAGTGGATGGAACGGATGGAGTAGATGGAGTGGATGGAGTGGATGGAGTGGGTGAAACAGGTGGAACGGGCGGAGCGGTTGGAGCGGATGGAACGGATGGAGCGGATGGAACGGATGGAGCGGATGGAACAGATGGAGCAGATGGAACGGATGGAGTGGATGGAACAGATGGAGTGGATGGAATAAATGGAACGGATAGAGTGGATGGAACAGATAGAGTTGTTGGAACGGATGGAGTGGATGGAGTAGACGGAATGGATTGAGTGGATGGAATGGGTGGAACAGATGGAGTGAATGGAACGGATGGAACGGGTGGGACTGATGGAAGAAATGGAAAGGACATAGTAGATGGAACAGATGGAGTGGATGGAATGGATCAAGTGGATGGAAAAGATAGAGTGAATGGAACAGATAGAGTGGATGGAACGGATGGAGTGGACGGAACGGATAGAGTGGACCGAACGGATGGAGGGGACAGAACGGATAGAGTGGACAGAACGGATAGAGTAGATGGAACGGACCAGGTGGACAGAACGGATGGAGTGGATGGAACGGATAGAGTGTTTGGAACAGATGGAGTGGATGGAATGCATGGAGTGGATGGAACGGGTGAAACAGATGACGGGAATGGAACAGATGGAATGGGTAGAACTGATGGAACAAATGGAAAGACAGAGTAGATTGAATGGATGGAGTGGATGGAATGGATGGAGTTGATAGAACAGATGGAGTAGATAGAACAGATGGAGTGGATGGAACGGATAGAGTGAATGGAACAGATAGAGTGGACGGAACGGATGGAGAGGATGGAACAGATAGAATGGGCGGAACGGATAGAGTGGACGGAACCGATGGAGGGGACAGAACAAATAGAGTGGATGGAACGGACAGAGTGGACAGAACGGATGGAGTGGATGGAACGGGTGGAACAGATGGAGCAAATGGAATGGATGGAATGGGTGGGACTGATGGAACAAATGGAAAGGACGGAGTAGATGGAATGGATGGAGTGGATGGAACAGATGGAGTGGATAGAACGGATGGAGTGGGTGGAACGGATAGAGTGAATGGAACGGAATAGAGTGGACAGCTTGGATGGAGTGGACAGAACGGGTAGAGTGGATGGAACTGATGGAGGGGACGGAACGGAGAGAGTGGATGGAACGGATAGAGTACACAGAACGGACGGAGTGGATGGAACAGACGGTGTGGATGGAATGGATGGAGTGGATGGAACTGATGGAGTGAATGGAGTGGGTGGAACGGATGGAGCAGGTGAAACGGATGAAGCAGATGGAGCGAATGAAATGGATGGAGCGGATGGAACGGATGAAGCAGATGGAGTGGATGGTACAGTTAGAACGGTTGGAATTGATGGTGCGGATGGTGCAGATGGAATGGATGGTGCGGATGGAACGGATGGAACTGTTGGTGCAGATGGAATGGATGGAACGGATGGTGTGGATTGAACGGATGGAGCCGATATACGCTATATACATGTATCCCCGTATATATCTGCATCACCATATATAACTGTACCGACCTATGGCACTATTTATCTGTATGTCGCTATGTATGTCCCCCTGTCCTGTCCACATGCCTTATCTCAGGCGTCTCTACGGATAACCACCATATCACACCCAAACGCAAACTCCCTACTATACACCATCACTCAACTAGAACACAGCTATACCCCATATAATTCGGCCTAGCTGATCACATACAAATACGACCCCATGAAAACCTCATCACCCTAATAAAACGCAGCTAGCGAAGCACATTCCGGCCTAGCTGCTCACATAGGCATTCCTCAGGCCTAACGCAGCCTGAACCCAGTCTGAGTGTCCACCCACCAGACTGCACACATCCAACTGATATCCTCGGCACCACACCCATCGCTAGGAAGCAGCTATCATCTGACAACTACACCAGCTGCACACATATCCGGTGCACCCATGCACCATACAAAACTATCTCTCTCTACTGACTTGAACTACAGTCCCGAGGGCGTTCAACCTACCAGCGCTTTGAGGTCATACCAATGATATATAAGGCGCTATATTAATGGCAAATAACATAACATAACATGTATAAATGATTGCAGGCTTTGAGAACCCACAATGTTTTTATGCACTGCGCAGTGAGATTACATTATTTGCCATGGATCACACATTTTGGTTAAGCAGCGTGCTACAAGCCCCTTGCTTTTTGGTCGGTCTCTTGGTGAGTGTTATGACAGATTTCATGACCCCAACTAAACGCATTTAAGCAGCACGGAAAAGGTAACAAAATTACTACCTGCAAGAATAACAAATGCCCAGATACTTTTGTATCAAAAGTGGGCACCCATGAATACGCGCACAGTAATTGAACATATATCTTAAAGTGAAATATACAAATGCAGTTAATTTGACCTTCCCCTTAGAAGAAAGTGTGCAAAACAAAATAGCATTGGACTTTTAAAAAAAAGTAATGAACACCATAAAAATAGCCTGAAAGAGAGAATGTTCCAATAAAAATACTGTCAAAGTATAAAAGGTGCTCCCCTTTTAAACCCAGGAATCTGTTGTGAAATATTCCCTGCTAAACACAATCTGAATACAGGACAAGTGCTTGCGGTTTTGTGGGTAACCGTCTGCAGTGGTAACATGACAACCTGAGTAAAATCCTGGTAGCCAAATACTTGAGCAAGCTTGCCAACCTCAGCAAAACCCAAAGGGTTACGCCTGTCCTCTGAAAACAAATTACGCTCTTCACCCACATGTGTCCTTTACTTGTGCCAAGAAAAGCAGCCACAATCAGGGGTCAACAAATGCACCAGTGTCCAGGATTAAAAACTCTCTTGCCACGTCATGGGCAAATACGCATGACTAACTTGCCTTCTCATAATTTCCCCTCCTCTCCCCCAAGTCTGGATTTCAACAATACTCTGCTTTATAAAGGTAACTTGCAAAGTACATATTCCATAGTGTGATTCAAATATATAAATCTTTATAGAACTATGTTAGGCAAAAAGTGTACAATTGTGTTATTATTCCCCCCATCTTGACTCAGAGACTACAAATACCAGAATTCAATTCAGCGAAAGGCAATATAATTGTCTCTGAGTGCAATACTTTCAAGGACTGACAGTAGCATGGTTGAAAAAAATAATGCAGATGACATGTGTTTTCTTAGTGTGTTATGAAATATTTTAAACAAAGAAAACACACAACATCCGGGTCTGTGGACTGCCTCCCATCCATGCAGTAACCGGTACAGTGGACTGCCTCACATCCATGCAATAACGGGGACCAACCCTGCTTAACTTCAAAAGGAGAAAGGTGCAAGCCCCCTCAGGCCATATTGCTCTAAGTGGTCTTGGAACTTAGGTTTACTTATTAGGCAACATGGCCTGAGGGAGCTGGCCCCTTCCTCACTTTGAAGCTGAGCAGGCTTGGTGTCAGTTTTTTCACCCGCGATGTAACTGTACAAATATCTATTTTTTAAAAATATGTATGAAAGATTACAGGCTTTGAGAACTCGCTGTGTCTTTAGTTAACGCACTGTGCGATTACAATATTTGCCAAGGATCACACACTTTGGTTAAGCAGCATACTACAAGCCCCATGATTTATGGCCGGTCCCTTGGTGAATGTTGCGATATATCGCATGACCCCAACTAACCACATTCAAACAGCACAGAAAATGGAAAAAAAAATACTGGCTGCTTGAATAACATATGCCCAGGTACTTTTGCTCCCATAGTAAAAATCAAAAGCAGGCACCCATTAATATACGCTCAGTAAGTTAACATATATCTTAAAGTTGAAATATTAAAATGTAGTTCAATCGACTTCCCCCTTATGTGGGATGTTTTTACCCATGCATCCGAGCCCTACCACAAAAACTGTGCCTTACTGGCATTGAAAACATCATGATGGCCAGAACTTCCCAGAAAATGCACAGGGAAATGCATGAAGAATAGGCTGCCACCCATTTTTGCCTATGTTGTGGGCACAGAAGGGCACTGCCTAAAACCACCATTGGGCTACACACAGTAGCCTGAAACCATTGCAAAAGGGGCAATGCTGATTGCCAAAAGCAACCCATAACTATTGGGAATTCATTTTCTTCAGGTCAAATATGGCTAAATTATGGGCACAAAATTATTTTACTGCAGAACCACACCAGTGCCATGTGCTGAACCTGGATAATATACTTCCATGTAAAATCTCTTGTTTGAAATGCATTAATTCAAGACTGATCCAAAAAAAAATGCATGCAGTACCCGCTTTGGACACAAGGCGGCGCTAGCGGTCTAAACTCTGACAGGAGAACTGCTACTTCAGAAGCTAATCAGCCTTCTGTGACGATTGGGACTTCAAAGCGTGTTAGTTAATTGAAAATCTAACCACCTGCTGTTCCCAGAGACAATCTGATTTGATTAACAGGCCAAAAGGCTGGGAAACCTTCTCACCTCAGAAAGCCCAGGATATCACATGGTCATGCTAACCAAATGCAAAGTGGCCCCCTGGTCTGTTGACCTCAGCTTTGACTGTTTCCTGTCAACAAAGATCTGCCAGCCAGGAGAGACATGTGATCACTGTCATCCCCAAACTTTGGGGGCGGACTCAAACACTGCAGTACTTTGAATTGAAAGCAAACATATATTTTACAGAAACACTGATAACTCTTGGTAACCAGATGACAGAAATGTGAAATTTGGGGATCCTTAAAATGAAAACTTTGCCCACAATTCAAGCCCAAACTCCAATTTGTGTGATGTTCTGGGGCAAAACCCCGCTATTTATTGATACTACAGACTTCGTGTTTAAGCTAGAGACATGGGAATTTACTGGAGTATGTATGGACAGGCCGTGTATATGTGTATAATTTTTAATGAAAAACCAAGGTTGCAGAACCCACTAAAATCAAAAATAAGTTGCCATTTCTTTACCCAAGCTCCTAGAAACGCCAGAGTCGGAACAGTGCCTACCTCATGTGATATATGATGTGTGTAGGTGATGTAAAAACAACTGTGTAGTTGGGAAATATGTATTTGGATCAAATATAGATTGTGTGTAAATCTGACAAGGGGAGGTTCCTCTGACCATAAAACCTACAGCATCACTATGACTCACATTTCCTTCCCCCAATCAAGGGAGAGAGGAGGAATTGGCCAATGATAAGTGAGAGGGGCAGGTTTAGTTTTGACCAACGCACACACCCACTTTCCAAAACACATAAAAAGAGACTGCTGGGACAGGTAGAGACATTCAATTCCATTTGCTGCGGAGCATGCTGACCGACGACTTCACATCCAGAGATCCAGACTTCAAATCCATTAATCTCCAAAGACCAGAACTTTACTTCAGAACTTAAAGCAAGGGCCTAAACCCACAAACTGAGAACTCTTCTCAGCAGGCCTCAGCATCCTTAAAATCATTTGCAAACTATTCCACAGCCGGGCGAGCTGTTTGAATTCTTTTGCCAAGAACAATTGCCAGAGACCAGACCAGAGATCCAGAGTGACCCAGACCTCTGTGAGCAGAACCAGAGAGCTGACCCAGATCACTGTGAAGTGCCGAGACCAGAACCGGAGTCCAGTCCAAAACCCGACCAGATCCGTGGCAAGGCCTATTTCAAATTTATATTGTGAGTACCTAGCAGAACTGTGCAGAACCAATCTCTTGGTTAAAATAATCTAATCCAAACTATACTTTTTCCGCAATCACGATTTACGCACTCGCGAAATTTACAGCGATTTGCGATTTTGGCTCATTTTCTCCACTTGTCAAAATAGAAGCTCCATTCTTTCGTTTGTTAAAATCCGTTTGCAACTTGGTAATAACTCATAGAGCATTGCTAAAGTGAGCCTGAACTAATACCAAGACGCATCTCCCACTCACCCTGAATCTCTAGAGGGAATTAAAATCAGTTGGCACATTTTCCCATCCATTGCCATCACATTTAAAAGCATTTTGGACCGGTGTTTCAAACTCCTACCTGTTTCCTCTAAGCTTGCTGGGGGGGGAACTGAATTTCGTATTGTATTTGATTGCATTCCTGAGAACTGTTTGCTCCTCTTTCCATCTCCTTCCATTTCTTACATTGCATAGGGGAGGGGGGTGAATTGCCAGAGAAAAAGTGATTATCTTATCTTTTGCTAAAATCATATCAAGTATTTCTGTACTGCATTTTATTCCTCATTGCTTTTCCCTTGAAACCATAAAAGTATTTTTGCTACTTTATCCATCCTATACTAACTCCTCATTGATTGTAAATAAGTGTGCTACTGCCAGATTACCCATTGTTGATCAACATCATATGTCTAAGTGTACTATCAGATATTAATTTATTATAAAAGTGTGATAGATATATATTGTTGAATTGTCCAAATAAACCTTTTAATTTGCAAAACAAACCTACTTCTTGGCTCAGTGGGGTCAGGGGGATCCTAAGACGGGGGTGTTATACAAGGGTTGTCATCCAGAGTACTGAACTGGATATAAAAATACATCAATAAGGGTTTTCCTCAGCATCACAGACTAGGCATTGACTTAGCTTTATTGTTGATTGAATATCGCTTACACTTAGAAGTAAGTGCGCAAATCAAAATAGCATTAGATTTTTTTTAAAAGTCAAGAACACCAGAAATTAACCTGAGAGAGGAAATGTTCCGATAAATATGCTTGCAACGTATTAAAGGTGCTCATCTTTTAAACCCAGCAATCTGTCGTTAAATTTTCACTGGAAAACAAAATCCCAATGTGAAACAAGTGCTGTGGTCTTGTGGCTAAGCATCTGCACTGGGAACATGACAAGCTGATTAAAATCCTGGTAGCCAAATATTCTAGCAACTTGCCAACCTCAAAAGAAATCAAAGGGTTGCGGCCACCCTCTGAAAAACCAACATGTGTCTTTTAATTGTGCCATAAAAAACAGCCACAATCAGGGGGAAATAATTGCACTAGAGTCCAGGATTGCAAACTCTTGCCACATCATGGGCAAATACTCAGGACTTACTTGCCCCCATTTCCTGTCCTCACCCACATGCCTATCTTTCAACAATACTCTGCTTTATATAGATAACTTGAAAAGTACACATACCATATTGTCACTCAAATATATAAATCCTTATTGCCATTATTCCTCTCCCCCCATCTGACTGGGAAAATACAAATGCCAGATTAAGATTTATCAAAAGGCAAAATAATTGTCTCTAAGTGCAATACTTTCAAGAACTGACATTAGCCTGTTTAAACATAAATAACGGGGTTGTGGTGTGTTTTATTAGTGTGTTATGTGATATTTTAAACCAAGACAAAACACAGCTTCTGGCACTGTGGACTGTCTCCCATCCATGCAGTAACCTGGACCAACACTCCTTAAGCTTCAGAGAGAGAACAGGGCCGGCCCCTTCATGCCATGTTACTCTAAGTGGTCTTTAAACTTGTGCTCATTTATTAGGCAACATGGCCTGAGGGTACCAGCCGCTACCTTGTTTTGATGCTGAGCAGGGTCAGTCCTGGTTACTGCATCGAAGGGAGTTCTGGATGCATTCTCACTCCCCACATCACTGTAGCTGTAAAAATATCATTTTTTTATATTCTTTACTTCTTTTCTATAGCTGCAGGTACAGAACTACAGATAACCTCGGCTATCTGTAGTCATTTTATGTATGAACTGTAGTTTTTATAGCTGTGAATATAGGAAAAACAGATGGCAAAAAAGCTTTATTGCCCCCCAGGCCCTCTCCAAGTGCCCCCTTCATCTCTGCCAGCTCCCCCACACCCCAGATGGCTTCCTCACCTCCCCTGCTGTATTGCTCTCTCAGAGTGCACGGACAATCATAAATCACCAATGCAATTACAGAGCCAATACTTTGAACGCAGGAAGACACAATAACTTGCAACCACACACTCTTAGAAAATAATGAGCACTCATACGGCTATTTATCCAAAGCTTAGAAGCAACCAGTGATAACATAGAAATAAATCACAGAAGAAACAAAGAATTCAAAAGAAAATACATCACCGTGAGCGTAATTGGATTCCTCATCTCGCCAGAAGCGGCTGGAAGACCCCGATAACAGCCAGGCCGAGAGCACAACAGCCCACAAGTAGGCCAGACGGAAGCGTCCCGCCTCTTGCTGAAGTCTCACCTGACCGCTCAGGGGTTCCCCATATATGCACCCTTCAAAAAGGGTGGCGATTTCTCAAACCTTCTGGCAACGCACTTGCGCATTGATGAGCCGCCGTTGGTTGCCAGCTGGGTCAACCGACAGTAACCTCAAGGAGCAAAGTGCACCCCGCCTCTAAAAACATGCACCACGGAAAACAGTCCCATAGCTCATAACAACTCATAACAAAGTTAGCTTTCCCAGCAGAAATGTCCTTGACTGCATAGCAGGTTTGGAAAGCATGTTTTCTTCAGCATCGTGAATCTAGCTCTTAGCAAAGTGAGTGCAGCTTTTCACTGCAGCCTGAAGTAAATATCCATCATGGCTCCGAGCGCTCCCAGAATGCACTGCGCACCAGCGCCATGTTTTAGCTCAAGCATAACAATTCCACCCTTGGATATTTATCTTCCATAGCCCAGTGGCAGAGGAGCCAGTCTCTGAAACCGACGAAATATTAAAACTAAGTTGGGAATGCATTGAATACAACAACAACAAGCTATTATGATAGCTAATATAATGCAAATACAAGCAAAAGCGTAACGCAGTGTACCCCCAATATCAGGAATCCATGAAAATAACCAATCCCACCAATTCCCAGTATGATCTTGGGACACTTGAGAAATGAGATCCATCAAACCTCGAATATGACTTTCAATGGATCGTGAATGGTCACTTAGATTAAAACAACACATACCTTCAACTGCGTTACAACCTAAATTATGCTTTAGCAATAGATAATCAACAGCAGCCCTGTTTTGCAAAGTTGCTTTTCTAATAACTTTGCTATCAAGGAGTTACTCTTATAATGCTTGAGAAGTATGATTGAGTCCTTTGACTACTAAACATGCTAATTTAATCAAAGATGTATAACCCCCAGCAGCTAAACCCCAAACTCCCACTAATGAAAGGGTTAATGCTAGAACCTCAGCTTCTGATAGCAAATGCACATGTGAATCACAATCGGGGCATAGTCCCACAGACTCGAAAGTTGACCTTTTGCCTCGAGTTATCGCTGGGTGTAAAGGAAACATCATTAGTCCTAATCGAGTTAAGGCACATGGACCTCCGGAAATGTTAGCTGGAATATAAGTGTATGTGATGTTGCCACATGAAAAGAGCCATCCTGTTGGAAGTTTCACATTATTCAAATGACTGGCAGCTATCACTGTATGATTACAAGACATAGTATTATTCACACTGGTACATGTGCGTGGCACTCGCAAACATAATCGTTGCTCAAACACTGTGTGATTTTGCGGTTTGGTTAAATCGAGCTGTTGGCATTTGCCAATTTCTTGTGCATTGCATGTCATAAGGTAGCACACATCGCCTTGGGTTATATTATAGGTTATAACACGTGTCAAATTTCTCCATTTGCGATCGGTTTCCTGGCAAAACCTGCAGTACTCATAGACGGAAAAAGATTGCCTAATTTCAGAATCTTGAACCAAAGAATCATTGTGTGTGACACCGAAAATATGCTTTAGAACCGGAACTGGCATCTAAGCACGTAGTCAATAAGGCTTCAGCATGGGGCACATCAGTAAGGCAACAGTGCGTAATGTTGAGCACCTGTTGTGCCAGGGATATCCACATATTCTCTGTTTGGGTAATCATGGGAGAATGTTTTCGCCGTCCTGTAAATGTCTCTTGCCTGACTGGCATTAAGGTTGTTTTCACTTGCGCCTGATGTGTTTGCCGCATTTCACGAATCCATGTCTTCGGTCTGGCTGGCTTTTCGGCATCGACATAAAGCTGCTTTTGAACAGCATTACTCATCATTATCAGTATCCCCTTGATCACTGGCACAGATGTGACATTTTTCGTTGGTAGCAGCATGCTGTTTAACTCTCCCAAATGGAGTCCATTTAGTACCACAATTACACCAGCCAGACACAGGATCTACAAGGCAAACCCAGAAAAGAGATATCAGTGTTGTACATCACTCTCTCAGGTAACATGAGTCTGCGGGCACATATTGCCATTTCTTTCTACCAGGCCCCATTACTAAAACTACTTGGTCTTTGCCTGATGCAATGACATCTGCGGGCACTGGTGGGCCACTTGGCTTTTGTACCCACACCTTCGCACCCGGTACCATACTGTCTGAAGAGCCAAAACCACGATCCCCATGGGTAGTTAACACTGCAGGAGGCTCCCCCTTCTTAATCATGGACAACTTAACGGGAATGATAATCAATTGGGCCATCCGATCACCCTTGTGGATCAGTAACAATTGGTTCCTATTATTAATCAGGATGACTTTGATCTCGCCTTGGTAATCAGCATCAATTACCTCTCCCAACACTTGAACTCCCTTCAATGCTAGGCCAGATCTAGGGGCAATCCATCCAATATGCTCTGGGGGAATGTGTACTCCAATCCCTGTTTCAATTACAACAATCCCGCTTGGGTCTAATCTGATTTCTTCATGGGAATGCAAGTCTACCCCTGCTGACTCTGGAGTCGCCCGATAGGGAGCTAAAGAACCTGGGGTAATTTCCCAGTACAATAGGGTTTCTCTGACTGAATTGGGTTGAATCTGTAAAGTAGGAGTCATTAGCCTCATCAAAGGAGTTTCATGCTCATTCACAGGCCTATTGTTTAGTACTTGCACCGCATCAAACACACGATCACACCAGCCTGCCAAGTTGCCATCTCCAGATTTGCGCAGCTGTTCTTTCAATAACCCATTCATTCGTTCAATCAGCCCTGAAGCGGCAGGGTAATAAGGCACATGGTAAAGCCACTCAATGCTCTTTTCCTGACAATGCTTCTGTATTAGTTTGCCTTTGAAATGTGACCCATTGTCACTTTGAATCTGCAAAGGCACTCCGTAATGCAATATGATCTGATCTAACAACCTAATGGTGTTCAGTTGTGTTGCACGCTTGCACGACAAAACCATCATGTATCCTGAATATGTATCCACAATAGTGCATGCATACTGACAACCTTTACTGATTGGCAGGGGACCGATATAATCAATCTGCCAAATTCGACCTGGTAGTTTTCCTCTTCGCAATGTACCCCGAACAATCTGGGGGATAGGTCTATGCTGTTGGTGTTGGCACACTGGACATTGCAAAATGATCATTTTCACTACCTCTAAAGGAATACTGATTCCTCGAGCTTGTGCCCACCTGATAGTAGCCTTTTCTCCAAGGTGCCCACATTTCCGGTGAGCCCACTTGGCCAAACCCTCCAAATCGTCTTCCTGAACCTCCGCATCCACAGATGAAATCTTGGTGTGTTCGTCTGCAACAGAATTAAACCAACGTTCTAATGAGTCTGTGGAACAATGCGCGTCTACATGATACACAGTGACTTCACTTTGTGATAACATTTCTGCAATATCTTGCCACAGTTCTTTTCCCCACAACTCTTATGAATGAATCTTCCACCCATTCTTTTGCCAGGTTGGCAACCACACCGCCAACCCATTCGCCACTGACCATGAATCCGTGTACACATGACATCGAACAGGGGTCTCTTGTTTCAATGCCTGGTAAACTGTGTACAGCTCTGCAAATTGACTGCTCTTCCCTTTCCCTGACGTTGTCAAAATCTTTTTTGTCTTGGGATTGTACGACACTGCTTTCCAGTATCGCTCAGTTCCCACATATCGGGCTGAGCCATCCGTGAACCAGGCATGCTCTGTTTGCTCCGCGGTCAAATCGCTGTAAGTTACTCCCCGTTTCACGGGAGACTCGCGTTTTTCAGGCGCTTCTGGTAGTATGTAATCTGAGGGCTGTATGTTGGCTACTTGCTCATGTAATTTCGCAACTCCACCCTTCCCTGATTTGGCTCTGTCTTGAATGTACCATTTCCATTTAATTATGCTGGCTTCTTGAACATGTCATATTCTATGTGTTTTAGGAGAGCTCAGTACCCATTGCATGATCGGTATTTCTGGCCTCATCAATACATCATGGCCCACCGTCATTTGCTCGGTATCAACAAGGGCCCAATAACATGCCAGCAACTGCTTCTCAAACGGAGTGTATGAGTTACCAGCATCGGGCAACTTAAGACTCCAAAACCCCAATGGCACACATTTCCTGTCCTGTTTCTGCCACACACTGCAGTTAGCATAATTGTCTTGTACAGACACATTCAATTCCACTTCGCCTTCCTTCAATGGCCATAAATCAAGCACCTGCTGCACGGTGTCTTTCGCCAAATGAAATGCTTTCTGCTGCTCTTCCCCCCAGTGAAACTCATATTTCTTGCGTGTCACTTTGTAGAGGGGGGCCAATATCTGCCCTAAATGGGGAATGTGCTGTCCCCAAAACCCAAACAGCCCTATCAACTGTTGAGCTTGCTTTTTGTTCGTTGGAGTGGTGAATTAAAGTATTTTCTGTCAGGCTTTTGGCACCATTTCTCGATGCCCATGATGCCACTGAATCCCTAGGAATATCACTGTTTCAGCTGGGCCTTGAATTTTATTTGGGTTAATTTCCCGCCGTTCCTTCTTCAATCCTTCCATAATGACATCTAACTGGCTTTGCACACTGTGCTCATCCTTGCCCTGAATCAAAATATCATCAATGTAATGAGAGATTTGTATGTCAGGTTTACACGGTATCTTGTCTAAGTGCTCTGCCACAGCCGGTGACAGATAGTCGGGCTATGTATGTACCCCGTAGGTAACCGTGTAAAGGTGTACTGACGCCCGCTCCAAGAAAATGCAAACTGCTCTTGACACTCTTCAGCAATTGGCACAGAGAAAAATGCATTGGCTAAATCTACCACTGCATACCAGGTCCCCTCAAACTTGTGGACAATCTCAAATAAGGTAATGGCATCTGGGACTGCGGGCACTAAGGGAGGAGTGTTATTATTCAACTCACGGTAATCCACCATCATCCTCCACGACCCATCCCCCTTTTTAATAGGCCAGAGAGGATTGTTCCATGCAGTGGTGATAGGGCGTAACACACCCGCCTCCACATACTCTTTGATGGTGTCTGAAATTTCCTTGTGCCCCCCAGGAGTGCAGTATTGCTTCATTGCTACCCGCTTGGTTGCCACAGGCACTTGCAGTGGGGGCATCTTCAATTTGCCTACGGTAATGGGTGTGCAGGTCAATGCACTCACCCCAAACTGGTACGTTTTGCCTCCAAGTCCCAAAGTCAACCCTTCCAGAATGTCAAAGCCAATTATATATTCAGGTATCGGGACAATCAACAGTTGGTATTTCTGCCTTTTCAAATTGCCTATTTTCATCTCCACTTTTGTTTGTACTGCGGGGGTCTCCTTTCCCCCGAGACCTGTAATAGTAAATTGTTTGCCTTTAAATCGTGCTGGATTGCCATGAATCAGAGAGGCCTCCGCCCCGGTGTCTATCAATGCTCGCACCACTTGCGTATTTCCTGGCCCCCAAAAAATCTTAAAATCAACATGGGGCCGCCTATCAACTTTTATGCGAGCAGATGCTGCTGGAGCTTGGCCGTAGCCCTAGTCAAATTTCGAATGAGTGTGATTTGACTCCGCCTCTAGCATTGCACTCACCACCTTCCTCAAATCAGCGTATGTTGGCTGGTATGGGGAAGGTGTCCCCATAGACCCTTCTTCTTGTTCTTCCTCAGGAGGAGCGGAAGGTGAGGTGTCCCCCTGTGGTTTGGTTACTACCTGTTTCTTAACCTGTTTATAGCGCTCTTTGGCTGAAAGTCCTCTTTTTTTGTATAATTCATACATTACTCTGGTTTCAATGCCATCAATTTCTTCTCGTGGCACACCGTCTTTTAACAAAGCCAATAACATGTTCTTTCTGGACACTCGGGAGTCTCTACTATCTTGCCTCCTGCCTTCAGTTCTTCTCTCACTACGCCCCTCTCTCTCCCGCGGCTTGTCATCACTCTTGTCCCACTCCCCTAAATCTGCCAGTTGCCGAATGGCATCCACTACCTCATCAGTGGGTTTTCCCGTCATACCTACGAGCAAAGTCAAAATGACACTTTTGTATGCGGGTGGCGCATTTCTAATCACCATATTTCGAGTTGAAATTGAGAGCGGCACAGCCCCCATATGTCCTGGAGCATCTACGTGAATTGCCTCTTTCATAGAATGCTCTCTGACTTTTTGAATTGCCTCTTTCAAAGTATACCATTTTGTTTCTTCACTAGGCCAATCTGTGGTAATAGGGTATTTACGGTTACATGCTTGGGCTGCTAGGTGCAACAAAGACACCTGTGCATCTTGAGCATTGTCATCAGGGGGCGGCCCTGCCCTTAAGACCTCTTGTACATTGGTGTCAGTTGACAAGGGTAGACAACGCGGTGAGTCAGTGGGATCTACCAACAACCCTGCAGCGGCCCCATCTAGCAACCTCACCATCCATGTCAATAAAGGTTCCCCTGATTTTTTCCTCAAACGGGTAATAATTTCCCCAACCTCCTGCTGGGTTTAATCCTCCAGCGTGGTTAAATCCACAACTCTGCCCGCAGGATTCTGCGGGTGGGGTCCGGCTTGCCGTCTTCTAACTGGCTTAGCCACCACTGTTTTCTGCTTCATTTCCATTTTGGGGTCGGACTCATTTGCGGAACTACTCTCTAGACTGGTTGAATCAAAAATATCACCATCCCACTTATCCGGGTCCCAATCCACACCGGCGGTAGCAATTACAGCTGCCACCTTTCTTTTGTTGACCCCTCCCCGTCTTTTCCTATACTTATACCGGGCTACTCTGACTGCTGCCCTCTCGGCCACAGCCTGCTATTTGTCAGCCTTATCTTTAAAAAGTTTCATTTGAATCTGCTGCATTAACGCAGTCTGCCTTTCTGCACCCAGCTCTCTTTCTAATCGCAAAACCTAATTTTTCATTTCCACCTTCATTTGATGTATTTTCCCATAAGCATGCAAAAGAACCCAACCTCGCCTACCTAATGCAGCGCATTCTCTGCCACGTTCCACTGGAACTTGTTGCAAGCACACCATTACATCAGACGGATCAGCATCTCCCAATCCCTGATCCCATGTTTCACTTAGCCCTGCGCCGCATGCCCACGCCTGGGCCAATTTATCATATGGACTCATAGTCCAGCCTGGAATGATAACATCAGAACATTCACCGCCAGCGGTAACGCTCTTTTTCCTGAACAAACTACTCAGTATTGCAAACAAAACAAAACCTCTTCATATCTATATTTTTCTTTCCACACTGCAATCACTCCCACAAGCACGCACACACCGGCAAAAGGAAAAAGAAAAAAAAACAGCTTAACACACTTCAACACTCACTGCCAAATTACTTTTGCTTGCAAGGTAACCGAAGCCTATCTACGTTCAAACAGATTCCTTGAATATTTGGAACAATTCATCATAAATATCCTGTTCGTGACGCCAAAATGTATTGCTCTCCCAGAGTGCACGGACAATCATAAATCACCAATGCAATTACCGAGCCAATACTTTGAACGCAGGAAGACACAATAACTTGCAACCACACACTCTTAGTAAATAATGAGCACTTATACGGCTATTTATTCAAAGCTTAGAAGCAACCAGTGATAACATAGAAATACATTACAGAAGAAACAAAGAATTCAAAAGAAAATACATCACCGTGAGCGTAAATGGATTCCTCATCTCGCCAGAAGTGGCTGGAAGACCCCGATAACAGCCAGGCCGAGAGCACAACAGCCCACAGGTAGGCCGGACGGAAGCGTCCCCCCTCCGGCTGTAGTCTCACCTGACCGCTCAGGGGTTCCGCATATATGCACCCTTCAAAAGGGGTGGCGATTTCTCAAACCTTCTGGCAACGCACTTGCGCATTGATGAGCCGCCGTTGGTTGCCAGCTGGGTCAACCGACAGTAACCTCAAGGAGCAAAGTGCCTCCCTCCTCTAAAAACAAGCACCATGGAAAACAGTCCCATAGCTCATAACAAGACATAACAAAGTTAGCTTTCGCAGCAGATATGTCCTTGACTGCATAGCAGTTTTGGAAAGCATGTTTTCTTCAGCATCGTGAATCTAGCTCTTAGCAAAGTGAGTGCATCTTTTCACTGTGGCCTGAAGTAAATATCCATCATGGCTCCGAGCGCTCCCAGAATGCACTGCGCACCAGCGCCATGTTTTAGCTCAAGCATAACACCTGCCCTCTTCCTTTCTCCGCACAACACACACTGTTTCTGGTATGCTTTTTGATTTCAGATGTCAGCTATCCACGGATATAGCCATTGTTACAGAAAAACGTTGTGTCTCTACACCCCCCCCTGACTCCCCACCTCTAGACTGCTGGTATTTGCATTTAATTTTTACATGCAAATGGCTCTTTCTGGTGTTTCATTTTCCGATAACCTCAGCTTATCGTTGGCTATCTCTTGCATTGCGCAAAAGTAAAGATGCGGCTGTTTCATTTCTAAAAACCCCAGGTTCTGGCACTTTACCCAGATATAGCTATTTATTTGGCGAAGTGGCACCCGCTTCTTCATCATATATTTCAAAAATGACTGCACGGAATAACCCCAAACAACAAAGAGGCCTCTTTTAAATTCTTCGTGCCCAAGTAGTTTTAGATCTGGTCTGAATCCGTCCAGCGGTTTGGGCTGGGCGGGCCAGAAACATTGAACTTGTTTGTATGTGGGAAAATTAATGGGAAGTAAGCGGCAACGTTTTTTTTGTACGCTTAATCATTTTACATTTTTTTAACAAACCTCTACGGAACCTTGCAGTCTGGAGGGTTCTTCACATCCCTAACTCCAATCTTTCAGCCAAATACGTCACACAAGTCAAAAGTTATTAACAATAGAATTTTACAAGGTTCCTATGGGGGTCCGATTCACCTCTTCTATAGGGCAGCTACTGCCACCCTATAATATATATAGTAACAACTACCTGTCTCTGAGGGGTCAGAAATGAGAGGTGGACACACAGTTGTATTGTATTCAACATTGGTCATTTTATTAAAATAAAATTGGTTTGGATAAAGGCCTTGCTCTCCCTATCCTAAAGAGCAATGTCCTGCTTAGAAAACTAAAATTAAAGCAAGCTGGCCTTGTGTCCAAAATGTATCTGACCTTCACACTAAAACATTCAATCAAAAGGTGGTAGGTACATGTCTCTACTTTTGATTGATTCTGCAAAAAGTGTGCAAAAAAACAAATATTCAATCCAACAAAACAATATTTGCATCCAGTGGTTGATTCCCTTCCCCTGAACTGTCTCAATTACAATGTTGAAAGTGTTCTTGTCAAACAATGTTGCTTTAAGATTAGTGGAAATGTCTCTTTCACATAACACTTCTTAGGGATGATGTAAAGTGTCTTTTCCCAGCAATGGTGTTTGAAAGGATGGCAAACGTGTCTTTTCTACATAGCAACTTAAATGATGGTGTTTTAATACTTTCTTAAGGATGATTAGACAAATGTATTTTCCAAACAATGATTCCTTATGAGTAGAAGACATTTCTGTTTTACATACAATCTCTGAAGGATATTGAAAGATCGTCTTTTCCAAGCAATGGTGTTTGAAAGGATAGCAAACGTGTCTCTTCTACACAGTAACTTATAAAATATGGTCTCCTGGTATACTCTCCTGTCAGGAACCTTTTCACAATGGGGGTCATTACAAGTACGGCGGAAGGGGGTTAACGGCATTGGTAAGGATGCCAGTGCCATTAACCCCCTACCGCCGCATTCTGAGGTCCCTTTGCGGGGCCCACTAGGGCCGGCTGGTTTTACCAGCTGCCCTTAGCGGGACCTGTTAAGGGACCAGGGAGCTAATAACGGGCCTGCAGTTTGCGGGCCCGTTATTAGCTCCTTCCCCATTCCCATTGAGCCCTATGGGGGCTCGAATGGGAGTGGGGAATGGTTTTCGAAATGGGGACTTACCGGGTCCGCAAGTGTCGGAATGTCTGGGTAAGTCCCCATTCCAACACCACAGAGCCGGAAACGGGTTTGGAGGCAGCCATGGTGCTATTAGCACCATGGCTACCTCCAAACTAGTAATGACCCCCAATGTCTTTTCTTTTCACATCCTCTAGACGGATTACCTGGTATACTCCCCTGACGGGAATCCCCTCTGGGCTTTGCAGATCTCTGGTGTACTCCTTGCCAGGTATCTTTCCCCCAAAGGCCCACTGCCTGATGCACTTCTTTCACCAGGTGTTCTTTTAACTGTCTCTTTGTATTTCAGTTTCAGCTTCTTTCTATTTAAGTATAACGCAGTTTTACTTCTTTACTGTTTATATAGGTATTGCTTGTTCCAACTTCTGCCATATAGGCATCTCATATATGAAGACTTGCTCAAGCTTTTGTAAGAAAGGCATGGTATCAAAGCAAGACAGACACAAGTGATCACAGTTCAAGGGTGTTTATTAAACTAACATGGGTGAGATAAATGCCTAATTTAAACGTAAATCTAAGATTGGAGCAAGCTACCAGCATCAAATCATAATAATATTGTCCAAGTGGAGTCCAGTCAAATAAAAAGGACCTAGACTAATAAATAAACTATTGTCGATCCTTACCGCTATGCTACAAAATAGTGTTGGATAATTTTCACAAGAAAAGAAAGACGTGTTCACAAAATGATAGGTCAGGATGTTATGGCCAGGGTCGCCCTTTCCCACGTTTTTAGCACAGAACAAGGTGGGACTCTTGAGCAAAGCACGCTCCTGGGCTTCTCTGGCATGAGGTTACAGTTCCTTTTCCTCAATATCAGGACCTTCTGTGTCCAAGTCTCTTTCATGCAAAGTCTCTTGCTTCAGAGGGCCTGATATGTCATTAACAACAAAACAAAGGTTCCTTCTGCTAATCTTCACGTCGGGTGATTACTCTTCACCCTTGGATCCCCCTCAGCTGAGCTCCGATCGTTCTCACACCGTTAGCCTCCCCCAGTCGGGCTCAGACCAACCACTCAATGTGAACAACCCTCAATCGGGTTCACACTTATCGTCACAATGTTCACAGGTGTATTATTGCTCACCCTAATTCGCAGGCATCCCTCAGTCGGGTTCACAATTGCTAAAATACACAGTTCCATAAGAAAATTATTCTAAACCCCTTAGGTTCTTCCTTTACCCAAGTCCGGGTCTAAGGGCCCAGGCAGGCTTTCTTTTAAGCCCCCAGTCAGGCTTTTCACAGTTCTATCCTTACAATGTTCTAAGGGTGATACTATTCACCCTAATTCACAGGCATAACTCAGTCGAGTTCACATTGGTCCCACAACGTGTCAAAGACTTTTGACTGTACAAGTGGTTTGGCTTGACCCTCATATGACCACTTTGACACCTCCCGCCGGCCTCCCCTAAGGCCTCTGTGTAGTTGTAGTTTCAACAATCTTAGTTCACTACATTCTCATTGTTCATAAGAGGGGTACCAGCCGGAGACCTTCGAATGAGCTCCCACGTGGCGCTGGACCCCTGTACCTCTGGTACATGTTTTACTCACAAAGTTCACAAGGGTCTCCCTCTGCCAGGGTCTGACCCCTCTTAAGTTTCAAAAGGGCCTCCCTCTTCTAGCCTTGGATCCCTCTTAAAAGGTTCACATGGTTCTCCCTCTGCTGGGCTCGGACCCTTCTTAAAGGTTCACAAAGGACCTCCCTGTTCCGGGTTTGGCCTTCTCTAAAAGTTCACAAGAGGTCTCCCTCTACCAGGCTTTGACCCCTCTCAACAGTCCAAAGTTCACAAAGAAGACTTCCCTCCACTGGGCTTGAGTCTCGTCTCACAATTCACAATTTTTAAAAATAGGTGTTGGACTACCAGTACCAGAATGCACTGTAAGGATTTTGCTCCCACTTCTCAACTCCCCAAAATGGCGTTTCCTGCTGTTCTGAGGTCAGAGTGAATGAGGTAGTCTTAGGGGTGAACGACAGTAGTGTAGTGTAGTGTTGTGTACAAATGGGTTGTTGTAGGGCACGGGGTGACATATGTACTTTCCTTCTCCCGGTTCTCCTATGTTTCACTTCCGGTTTGGTATCTGTTGGAATTGGGGGGAGTAGGGGGGTAACGGTATGGGTTCTGAGATGGTGTATGGTTGCAGAGGGAATGTTGGGTAGGGGGGGTGTTAATCCATTGTCGCTCACAGTGAGTTGTCCGTGAGAAAGTGTCAATGTTGGAAAAGCGGGAGGTGAGATTCTAGATACCCTACTGGGTAGGATGGGGAAAAGGTGTCATAAGGAAGGGTGTACCGCGTCTCGCCATTGGGTGCCCCTATTCTACACCCCAGGGACCCCTTACTCAGGTGATCCTCCAAAAATCATCCACCCGTCAGGGTCTGAATCCAAGGGTGTTGACCATGCCCTGGCCACCTGAGAAAAGGCGTTCCAGGGTTCAGACACTGAATCACCCTCAGGTTTCTCACACTTTGTTGATTTCATTATTAATGTTTGTTGGCTTGTAACAATACTTGTTCCAATCTTCCCCATATTGACATCTCATATATGAAGAATTGTACAGATCTTGCCTTTCAATTGCTTCATTAATGTTCACTTTTGACAACATTTACTCCAGCTTTCCCCATACCAACATCTCATATATAGAGACCTGTGTAAACTCTGTCTTTCTGTATCATGTGGACTATATTCAATATAAGTTGCCAACTGTTTGTACTCTTGCTGATATGTCCCTGGGCTCCCACTGCTTCTGGACAGAATCACTGGTTTTTGCCGCTGTTCGCAGCCCGTGGCATATGACTGTGGTGAAGTCTGTGCTACAGGGAAACTTTTACCGCTCTGCAGACCCTCCTGAGGTTTTCACGCCGGCTTCTGCTGCGTCTGCCAGTGGAACTGCTGCTCTTCACGGTGTCCGCCTCCCCGACAGTCTCTCCACTGCCACCGGCTTCTCACTGGTTCATCTGCAGCACCTGCTGAGTTTCTCCCGTTCTCTCACCTTGCTGCTATGAAGCACCTGCATCTTTCCACACAGCTCACTCTCGAGTGCCTGCCTCCGGTTCTGCTTCCTGCTTTGCCCACTCTGCACCTCTCATCTCCTTCACTCTGAACTTTAAAAGGTACACCATTTTTAAATGTCCCACGCAGATGATTTCAATCACAACTAGTATGCAAATTTAGCTTCATGTTTCTTCTGCTCTGCATAAACTTCTTTCTCCTCTTCCTTGTCCCAGTACTGGAGAGTTTATGAAAGTTGGTGTCATAGGAGTTTTAGACTTTGTAAAACTGCATTGCATTCGATACTTGTTTGAATCAAGACCATTATAAACAAGAGGTGCTAAATACACATTATGTGTAATGATAGTATGCTATCAACATGTTAGAGGTTAGAGTTTCAAAAAGGAGGGGTACCGTATCTCATCTAGTGGAGTCCCCACTTCCTCCCGATAGTCATCCACTCCCACCAACAGGGTCAGGATCAGGTAGTAGTTGCCAGCCCCTGGCCATGTGGGGGAGATCATCACTGGGGAATTAGTGATGACTCTGCAGGAATCATCACATGTCACTCTACTTGTCATACCATCTATTGTATTCATAACAGCAACATTGTGGTCTTAGTTAGTTTTGTCTTACACCCCTAAGACTGTGTGATAGGGCTGCCTCCGCTGGTTATAATTGTCACCAGGATGATTCTGGCGGGAGCGAGGGGGCAGGAATTGAAATTTGTACTTGCATACTTATTTGAGTAGGGGTAGTGGGTACTATTTATGTATTGTATTTATTATTTATTTGTATTTATTGTTTATTTCTAAGACGCTTATATATCAAGTACATTTCGTTTCAAAGCACCCTTGTGTTACTACCTGTGTATTTATATGCCTCATTACATTACCCCCTCTGGTACAGTCATGGACCATCCCCATATTTCTGCCCATTTCAGGATAGTCATCTTTGGGTATCCATATTTTGATCACCCGCCTCAAGTTGCCTCCTTGTGCCACATATTCTTCAAGACCACAAGTCATGAAGCAGCAATCCCCATCAGCTCCACAATCCACCCAATGTTCAGTGTAATCGTGGGGGTCAATGGGACATTCAGACACTGTCCCAGGAGGTCCAATAATTGAGCCAATCATCATCTTCAATGTCCTTCACCTCTGACACCATCTTAGTGTGCAGTTCCTGTAAGGCAGTTATGAACTACGTAAGGGTTCCATTCTTGTCATCATTTGCTGGTGTGTACATACAGCACGATTACCATATTTTAGCACAACGCCTCCCTCCATGGCTGTTATCAGATCAAGGACATAGCTATTTTGGAGGGTCATTACCCTCACAGCTCTCAATTCCTCCCTTATTGCATTAAACTTTTTTATAGTTTAATTTATTGTTTGCAACAGCTCCCATCTTCTCATCTGCAACCCTTTGCCATTGACCCCTGCCTGCAAGCCAGGGGCAAAATGGGAGGTAAAGAACATTGCTGCTCTGTCAAACAGTTTGTGTTTGTCTGATAAGCCATTATGGGCCTTGATTGACGTTGCAGAACATTTATTTTGCCTTTTGATATATCTTAGGGTAGAGGCCTTTTATTTCTGACATTTTTATTCACCAGGGGGAAATCACCAATCTGCATCTCACCCTGAGGCACCACTCGTGCAAGTGCAGTCATTATTGCTATGCAGCAGAGACCGCCCCAACGTGGGGGAAGCTGCAGGTAGGCGCTTGAACCACAAGTCCATTAGTGGTCAATTGGTACAGCTGTGCCTACTGGTACATCAAAAACATGTGCGCAACCGGTATTCATTTCTACTTTCACTGTGCCATTATTTGTGAAGCAGAAGGTAGCATTTTTCACTGGTATTATGGGCACTGGTCCTCCCTCATCTTCTACCCAGCTGAGCAGTGTTGTGTATTTACACCATTCCTCAAGGCACTCTTTATTTGCATTCAGTACAACCTCCCCAGGCTGCTGTAGCACTACCAGTGCTTTGCATCGTATCAGTCCATCAACCCACACTTCCTTTTGTTTACAGCTGCCACTGTCCGAGCATCCAGGTATTCCCTTTCCTAGTGCATCATTACACTGCAACAATGTGTGGTCCTCTTTCTTAATCTCTCCCCTATTTGGACCTGACAGTATGTATTTCATTGTTTTATGTTGTGTTTTGGCATTGATCATCAGGGCATTTGTTTTTATAAATGTATCCTCACGTTTAGAGTTTGTCTTTGTTAACCAGTCTAGGGAGACTGTTTGGCCTTTGAACTGCCCTTGTGTAATGCATAAGGAAAGATGTGTCAGACAATGTGCTGCATTTGTAGGTACTTCTGTTGCTATGAATACTCTAGAGGCACACATGGCATACAGTATGAGGGAGCGCACAAAGCAGCTCTCTTCAGAGTTCTCTCTTCCCAACAACCCCCCCCCTCCGTTCATGCGCTTGTACCACATGTTATTGGTAACTTAAATGGAATCATCAAAATACATGCCAAGTTGCTGCTGTCATGTGGCACACTTATTTTTAATCTTTTAAGTAGGGTACTTGTTTCAGGGAATGCTTAAAGTGTTATTTCACATGGCATTCTTTCAGTCATTATACTTATGTTAGTTTCACTAACTACAGGTTTCACTTTAATGATAGTAATTAGTTCTTTCACTGCAATACACATTTTAAAATACAAACAACACGATGAGAAAAAGGTTTCTATAATCAGGATGGCTAATGTGTCTGCCTTTTGCTGATATCCATGTGTGTACGTACGCTCTTCTAGGCGATAAGAGAGAATATCTGATATTTAAAGGAATGGTTCGGTCAAAATCTTTTATTGCCCCTACGGGTAGGCAATGTGTTTTTAAGCCTAAATCGCTCGATTTTAGAAAAATTTCCTATGGACCTTACCCGAGTTTTCGTCCATTAAATGCACGCGAAAACAGGCACCAGGGAGCTGCCTTTTTGTGATAATCCTATCATTTCCCCATCGCCCTGGCTGACCTACTTTTGCGGCACTAAATCATATCCCCCGCCCATGTGCCTCACATTATCAAAACATTCATATTCCCCGCCTCTCTCCGTGACGTTACTGTGCTGCGTAGGCAAACGCGCCCAGACGTCTTCTACGCGACTTCACACAGAACCCGGAAACCAACACAGATCAGCTCACAACACAGCGCGCCACAATTCGGAATATGAAACTGTACTTTAAAATCAAACAGCAACACGGTAAATTTGGTAAAGTACATTTATTTGACATTAAATGTTTATAGAACATTCAGCAATTGACATATGAACTCCGAAAGTCGTTTATTTTCTTTTATCTCTATCCGCAAATCCTTAAAATGTTATCGTGAGTCACGCGCTGTTCCTTTATGGTACACAGGGTGTTGCTTTTCGTTCAAAGAGGCACTTTTGTCGCACGTTGAACCGCAAGGCTGTTCCATCAAGTAGGCACTAGGCCAGCGTAAAGGTTGATATGTTGCTTCTAGCCGCTAGTACCGCGTAAGGGCATATGGGCCCTTGGCGATCGTCCCATAAGATCATCAGGATTATGCAGTTGTTTACATTAAGCTGCAGCTGGCGGTTAAAAAAACCATCTGCCGGTCTCTGAAACTGGTGGCATGGGCAAAATGGGAGTATGTACCTATTTTGAAAACATAACATTTATAATTAGTCTCGCCAGCCGATCTTTATTAATATTATTCATTTTATTTATTACGGCCGAGCTGAAACTATTTGCTTTCAAGTATAGTGCAATGGAGTATGTTCGGCTCTAAAATCAATGCGAAAACTAACTAAATAAATCGAGGTTGGTACACAATGAGAAACGACTTTTTGTCTACATGCGTGTGGAATGTGGACCTGCATGCCCATGTGCCCGCTACAAGGACGATCCCACAAACGTTTCCAAAGCTCTTCATTCAATCATTTATTCATGCATCCATTCATTAATTCTTCATTCCGGTATAAAAGCGTCTAAAGAGTTACTTACATTATATTTGCAATTTCCATTGTGTCTCTGCGTAATGCAGTCCGTAAATCCCACTGTGCTCTTGACAACGATTTTTCGTATACTGAACTAACATGAAACTCGGTCTAGTTTAAGAATTTTCTGCCTTATCGTCTCAAACGTTATTGCACCCCTCAAACCCTCCTTCAAATGAAGTTCTTTCAGCATGGTCCCTGTCTCTCAAGGTCAAAAAACAATAGAACCTTTTACTGCCAGTGTGAGTTGTGGGCCTCTTTAGGGCGCGAGCTGAAAATCAAAGCCGCTGACCTTCACTAGAAATTAGCATACATTCTTTCTTTGCAACATCCCGTAGTAAAGCCATCTGTGAGAACTTGAAGTTTCGAATCCATCTATGTAGTGCGCCTCAATGTGCAAATGCGAACTGGCTTCTCTCTCATCTGCAACGGCTCGCTTGGCGCGTTCTAAGGCCCCAATTTTGTCCTCGTTGTCTGCGAGCTTTGAAGCCCCAAAGAACCATAACTATTGAGACTTCTAATTTTTTGTGGAAGGTCAGGGAAAGTATAAAGTACCCGAGCACTTGATTTGAAAGTGAGATTTATTGATTGTTTGTTTTATTATTTGCAATACGCAAGCCTCCCCTCGGTTAACAGTGCCCAGCATTTATAAGAGATTGCGAAAATTAGTTACATCAACAAAAATATATACATACACAAATAGACAAGGTCAGCAATATGAGGTGAATAGAGAGAGAATTCAAAGATGACACCAGGTAGTTCGGCACCCAGGATGGTGAAGGTAGGGGTTAGGGTTAGCGTACTTTGTATGCACACTGTACAATACAATTTATTTACAAAAAGACAATCGTATTACAATTATTTAAACCGGGATTTGTACTTCACAACCAGCTCTCCTTTGGGTGGACATGGCACAGTGGCAATGTTGGGTGGCAATGGATCAGTGCTCTGCACAGAAACGTTCAAAAATTCCATATCTGTGCTTCTCTAATACAGCAACAATAAGGCTTTTGACAAAGTCGAACTCCATTTCCTCACAGACTGGTTTGATCACCCATTGCTTACTTCTTTTTGAAAAGGCCTTAGTGTATCGAGGCATCCTTACATTACCCTTAGTCCTAAATTGTTCACGGCCGAGATTCTCGTTATGGGCCAAGACGGCAAGTAGAGTCCTATGTCTGAAATGCAAGCGCTTTGGCCTGTACTTTAGGCACATATTGTGGAACACCTCCAAACCTCCTGTGTGACAGAATTCTGTCAGTCCCCTCAAATCTCTTGATAGAGGTTTATCGAAAACAATCTTCTCAATGGTGTTGTGTGTCGGTGAAGATGGATTCAACCACTTCTTCTTCCGTGCCTCCACTGGGGATAAAGGGCCATGTTCATATTGGTGGAAATGTAGGTTTTCTGACCAGCGGTGCACATTGGTACAGTGGTGCATCAGTGACCGCCATTTTTCAAGTAGTATTTCCACTGACCCTTCACAAGTTTTGGAGCTCCACCAAAGATGGTTGCAGATAGACTTGGGACCACTCTGAAATACTTTCCAAACTTTTTTTTTCCCTGCAGCCGAGATTTTCTTATTGATTGATTTAGCAAGATGCCATACGTCAAATTGATGTTTAATATGTGGGAACTGCTCTCTCAATGTCTTGGCAATTGAAACGTGTCTGTCCGTGGCTATGAGGTCGATGTGCATTCCCCTCGATTGTAGATATTCCACTGATTTTATAAATCCTAGTTTCTCCATGGCCACTGAGGATGTACATTGTGTTACCTGCATGACCACCGAACTCACAATTTTCTTACTATCGATGTCCTGAAAGTGGTAGGTGCAGTACTTGGCAGAAAATCCAGGGCTGTCGCACTGTCCATCGCCGGCTAGCCTGAATCGTTTGCCTTCGAATGTACTTGCTAGAGACAATTGTTCAATTTTCCAAGCATCACTAATGGCCGGAAACAGATAATCATGTTGGTATTTGTAGTACTGCGTTTTTGAAATGAAATGGAGTCCCACAAACTGAAAGAAAGACTCTAACTTTCTAAAACTGGAGCCACTAAAAAGTGATGCAGCTGCACACAGTAGATTGTCTGCTGGCAGTTTCCCCAGAATCGCTTGTGCAGACCATGAGAACGTATGATGTAATCTACAGGCGGCATGTATTGTGACGTTACTGCCTTGTTTTTGATGAGTCACATGAATCAATGGCTTCCCACATGCTTTCCCTCTGACGGTATGCCCACATTTCAACATACTTATAATATCCATCAAACAACTGTCGAATACTATGTATTTGCCCTCTTTCATTAGACTGTCATCCTGCGTCAAAGTTGATTCGGCCTGTGACGTTGAGGACATATCACCACATTTGAAAGAAATATCGCTGCTATCAAGTTCTGATGCGTCGGTGAATGCTGCTGCTGGTTCATTCTCTGTCATTTCAATATCTGCTACCTCAACATTGATGGGAGAACACAACAATGTCGACAGCTTTTTTGGTGGCAATTTTTTGGCGGGTGTAGATTGTGTGAATTGATCTGCGACTAGTTCAGAGCTATCTTCAATACTTCCAGTATCATGTTGTTGCAGCGGTGCGGTCGTACTGTAGCAATGGTCCAATAAAACTTTGCTGGATTCTCCGGACACATTCATTTCATGTTCTGGCCATTGGACATGAGCATCCCGAGTCTCAACACGCCGCGTCTGAATTAATAGTTCCTCCATAGCCTCCATAGTGTAAATGGTCTGGCAAGCAACATCTCTCATTCGCTTCACTGTCTGTGTATGTATAGTTCGTAGACCCACGGGTAACTAGAGGACAGATTGGAAAAGGGATGTTCAGTTTAAACACAAGATAAAGTATAGTACAATTTACTGGAAAAAAACATAAAATAGTCCCCAGCACAAAAAAATGTCTAAAGTTATGAACTGTTTGTAACTAACCTTATTTTGGTTTCTTTTCTTTCCAACTTTTTTGACTCGACCTTCAACATCTGCACGCTGTTGCTCTGATACGTATCCGCATGTCTCCCCTTCCTCTTGCGCTGCAACGACTATATTTTCTGTATCCGCATAGACAGCACGGAATGAAGCTCCATCGACTCCCTGAAACATAGTATTTCCATTACTGTGTATCAAAATATTGTTAGCGTAAAACGCACGTGAGGACAAACACACATGTACATCTCAATAGCCAAACACGATTTAAACATTGTGTGGAACAATCAAACGACAAGTATTCGAGCTCTGATGACCTAGTTCGATGGAGATGTCAGTATACATACCTCTGGCTCTACATGGACTGCCACGAATGATTGTATTGAAGAGGAGACATCAGCAACTCCCTGAAACACAGTACTTGCGTTAGTATGGTTTTCAATATCGTAAACATAACACACACTTGGGGTCGATGGCACAGGTACATATAAAGAGATAACCACAAATGTTGCATTATCTAAAAGAATCAAGGAATATTTAAAAAAGATCAGATTTAATCGACTTATTTCTCCGATTTCTTTACATCTGCATAATCTAAATGTGATCTTGAGATTGTAGTGGAAGCTCCATCATCTCCCTGAAACACAGTGCTTGCATTAATAGGGAAGAAAGTAAAGCAAATGGAATCATGTTATATGATCACGCTCGATGGAGCTGTCAGTATCCATACCTCATGCTGCTGAACAATATCTAGGGCTGTTGTCAATGTGGTGCGCACTTCCAAAAGCTGTTACGCCGATTCGTATCCGCATGGTCCCGCTTCCACCGGAATTACTTGAATGTCAGGCTCCGCATCAAGTGTGTGGGTTGACGATTCAACAACAGCCTGAAACATAGTATTTGCATTAGTAAGGATTACAATATTGAAAACACAACACACGCTTGGGGTCGACCGCACAGGTACATATCAACGGCTAACCACAAATGAAACATGGTGTAGAACAATCAAACGACAAGTGTTCCAGTCCTGATGATCACGGTCGATTGTGCTGTCAGTATCCATACCTCGGGCTGCTGAAGAACATCTAGGGCTGTTGTCAATGTGGTGGACGCTTCAGCATCTCCCTGAAAGTCAGTACTTGCATTAGTATGGATAACACTAATTATAACTGAAAACAAACACCAGGGGACGACAACTAAGGTGTATATCAATTGGAAAGCACTAACCAAACAATTGGTAATATAATCACACGATACATACAAACTATTACTTGACATGCATAAAACAAGTCTGTAGCGGAATAGCCAAGTCTGATTACCTAATACGCGCTAGAAGTGGTTGATAACTGCGAGCATGTGACGGAAGTAGAATGTTCTTGCTTCAGATTCAAGGGATAGTCAGGAAGTTGTAAAGGTAAATTATTGTTTGATAATGAAATGCCAATATTTAAAATTGCCATGTAAGGAGACAGAATACTTGAGTAATGCGCAATATAGCACAGTTTCCTGTGCCCATATATAGATTTCGTTTGTGGGTTATGAAATCTAAAAATAATATACATGGATAAATGTCATTATTCAAAAAGCTATACACTCATATCAATGTCGAAAGTATTACAAATTGGAAACAACCCCTAAAATATCAATGAATCCATTCGGCTACCTACACACTACTGCAAGGCCTAAAGCTAAAAACGGACACTTGACTCACCAGTGGCGGATTGTGGATGAATAGAGTGGGAATAGCGTTTGCAAGCAATTTTCGTGTCGATCACCGTTTGTTCTTCTTTGTTACCCAAGATGTGGTTTACATGTTCGAGGGAAAGTGCCGGCTGCAGATGCGGTATCGATCACCCCTCTTGTCCTCAAAGACTTGTTGGACTCTACTTCCCAGCTCATCCAGTGGATATCCGCAATGTCTGACCCATTCTCTTATTCGATCAACAGTTTTCAGGAATACATGCATTGTAGTGCCTTCAGATTTAGCATGGGTCTTCGAAGGGCAACCGCTAATCGAACAGGCAGGCATTGTTGAAAATTCTGAAAAGTAAATATCAAGATTATTATAAAACCTTGATGAATAAAAATGTCATAAAAAAGTAAATGAACCATACCATGCTCAATGCAAGGTTTGTTTTGGTCGCCGGAACTATACCAGTTCATCATGTGCGGCTTAGTATTTGCATAAGTTGCAGAAATTTCTGTTTTGTCTTGCACGAAAAGGAACCATGCTTACATTATAGACTGGACCCTCGAAGGATGCAATTTGATGACAATTGACACAGATGAAAATAAATAGATGTATTGATAGCATAACAATTGAAACTCAAGTCAATAGCAATGAGACCAATGACCATAGCTCTATTGGCTACTGTAATAGCAAATAGATTGAAATGTAAAAATGACCGAAATATGCCTAGGATACATGGCCTTACCTTGACCAACAAACAGTTGGATTCATCAGGCCGAGCAGTATGTTGCAGGAGAACAGATAGATGGCCACAGGTAGCACACTGACGAGTTTGCTCGAAGCGGTCACAGATAGCACGGCGACGAGCAGATTAGCATAGATCTCAGTGCTTCTCAGGTAGAAGGTTCAGGAGTTGACTTGCAAAGCACAAAGATGTTCTCATGAGACATACCAAGTGGTTTATAAAGTATTAGAAACAGGGGTGTGTTTGTGAATGAATGACGTGTGTATGTTGTGGTATTGCAGGGGGGCGGCCTGCCTCAGGGGAGGCCTGCCTGGAGACACGGGGTCTGAGGAGGCCATGTGAGCGATGGCCCCTGGGCGTGGGATACCTTTTGAAGTGTACATGCTGTTTGGCACGTTGGCCGTTTGCGCCCGTCACAGCCCCCCATGCCAGCGCTCATCCCTGGGTGCAAACCGCCTTTGATAGAGGGGGATGGGATGGATGGGCCTAGGGCGTGCAGATAAGGCACAGGAAGACTGCTGAATGGAGACACACTTATGTGGATTGCAGGGGGGCGGCCTGCCTCAGGGCAGGCCTGCCTGGAGACACTGGGTCTGAAGAGGCCATGTGAGAGATGGCCCCTGGGCGTGGGATACCTTTTGAAGTGTACATGCTGTTTGGCACCTTGGCCGTTTGCGCCCGTCACAGCCCCCCATGCCAGCGCTCATCCCCGGGTGCGAACCGCCTTTGATAGAGGGGGGTGGGATGGATGGGCCTGGGGCGTGCAGATAAGGCACAGGAAAACTGCTGAATGGAGACACACTTATGTGAAATGCAGGGGGACGGCCTGCCTCAGGGGAGGCCTGCCTGGAGACACGGGGTCTGAGGAGGCCATGTGAGCGATGGCCCCTGGGTGTGGGATACCTTTTGAAGTGTACATGCTGTTTGGCACCTTGGCCGTTTGCGCCCGTCACAGTCCCCCATGCCAGCGCTCATCCCCGGGTGCGAACCGCCTTTGATGAAGGGGGGTGGGATGGATGGGCCTGGGGCGTGCAGATAAGGCACAGGAAGACTGCTGAATGGAGACCCACTTATGTGGATTGGAGGGGGGCGGCCTGCCTCAGGGGAGGACTGCCTGGAGACACGGGGTCTGAGGAGGCCATGTGAGCGATGGCCCCTGGGCGTGGGATACCTTTTGAAGTGTACATGCTGTTTGGCACCTTGGCCGTTTGCGCCTGTCACAGCCCCCCATGCCAGCGCTCATCCCCGGGTGCGAACCGCCTTTGATAGAGGGGGCTGGGATGGATGGGCCTGGGGCGTGCAGATAAGGCACAGGAAGACTGCTGAATGGAGACATCCTTATGTGGATTGCAGGGGGACGGCCTGCCTCAGGGGAGGCCTGCCTGGAGACACAGGGTCTGAGGAGGCCATGTGAGCGATGGCCCCTGGGCGTGGATTACCTTTTGAAGTGTACATGCTGTTCGGCACCTTGGCCATTTGCGCCCGCCCCTTGCCCTTATGTGATGTTAAAGGATACGGGGCATCCATTTTTGTACCCCCTTTCCACTCCATTTTGGTGACCAGGCCTCACTGCGATAGTACAGTGCGCAGAGCACATGGCCCACAGCCTCGTTCCCACTCTGACTGGAAAACTACAGAGGTATTTGCAACAGCTAATAAATATAACACATCACTCTCTGAGATCACGGTCCTGCATGTGAACCAGCCTAAACCAAGCATATTGCTCATTCATCTCCACAAACGTGTCCTTGCCCACGCACCCTCGCCAGTGGAAACTTACTGCCATTCTGACCCTGTGTCACTGCAAGGTATTCTCTTCATGTGCCGGACCACTGACCACACCATGATGCCCACCTAGCAGATCCCCAACTAACATTAGACCCCTACTGCAGTATATCGTTGTCTATCAATAACAAATGCCACATATCGGAGATTCTTGTGAGCACAGACCCACACTTCAAACACTGTATTATAGTGGTCAAGACCCTTGACCTAAGGCCTGTATAATCCAATGTTCATTGATAGTATTGATATTTGTGTGACTTTTATAGAGACATAACCGACTGAAAGACTTTGAACAAGTGTTATTTAGTGCATGCATTATTGATAATAGATTATGTTAGCTTAGATAGTGACCACCCCGCTTCACAGCGACCTGAACTTCACCCATTCCGAGCACAGGTGTCTGACGTCCATCCTTGAATGGAGACACACTTCATTGATTTAAAAAATAGAAACAACCGTTGTTAAAATATATGTGGTGTTTTATTTTGTAGCTTATTTTGATGACACAAAAATACAAAAGTTTACACATTGTACAGTTCAGGTTGCAGCACAGCGAGAGAAAATCCCCTGTACTGACCGCTGTCACTCGGGAACTTTCTCTTATGGCACGAACGGCGCTGGCGGGTATCACTCTTCGAACGCGGTGTCCAAGCCTTCCGTGAAGCCACCATGTAAAGGAACGATAGACCACCAGCCTGTACCACCTGTGAAAAGGAATGAAACAAACTGTTTTTAAATGACCAAGATAATTTTACTAAACGTTTGTTGTCAATGACAATTCTTGTAACTAATGGCATTCTGCTCGGACAAATGCTATCTAGACACTGCACACTATTGAACAAATTTCATGCTTTACAATGATATGTATATGTAATTTTGGATATAGTAGAAGACCATGAAATAGTAGTGGCATCACAAGCAGAGTACACTTACTCGTTACTCGGATTACGAGGACGAACAGTTGCGCGAATTTCGCGCATAAGCACCTTCATTATCCTCAACACGGACCTTGTGAGGCAGGCTGCCCTGAAGTCTGGCAGCTCAGTGATGCATTGCGGTCGTGGCTTGCCTTCCGAAATGTAGGCCACGCATCCCGTGTTTTCACAGCAGCAGCAGTTCTCCTCCTCGGTCGGCATTAGCTCGCACCGATTACATGTGCACGAGGTGGAAACACCGTCCATGCGACTAGGTCCAGTGTCTTCATCCGTTGATTCGTCCTGCCAACTGCTGTCCGAAGCCCCATTGTTTTCGCGTGTTTCCCTTTCCAGTAGTTCCGCCTCGGTTTACTCGGGCTCGTACATGTAGGGCATTATTGTATCCATTGTGTGTTGCACAAACTAAAATAATTGATAGCGGTGGTACTGGTATCTGTCCACACGGACTACAAGCAATGAAGGTAGCTGACCAGAGCACAGAAACGAGTCACAGAATACTCAAAGTAACTCAGAGAGAGGAATGGAATCAAAAATCTGCTGCTGTGTATTGTGAAACGGTATGTTTATACTTATTGAGGAAAGAGGCGTCCTGCCATTTCCATGGCGACACGTCATTAGCTGAAGCGCAGCGAATGTTGACACGAGACGTGCTTTGGCGTTGTGAAATGGGCGGTACGCGTCTGCTGATGACAGGCTCAGAGGCGGGGGATATGATTTAGTGCCTCAAAAGTAGGTCAGCCAGGGCGATGGGGGAAATGATAGGATTATCACAAAATGGCAGCTCCCTGGTGCCTGTTTTCGGGTGCGTTTAATGGACGAAAACTCGGGTAAGGTCCATAGGAAATTTTTCGAAAATCGAGCGATTTAGGCTTAAAAACACATGGCCGACCCATAGGGGCAATAAAAATTTTTGACCGAGACCGAACCATTCCTTTAAAAGTGCATTGTTCTGCCAGAGGAAATGTCTCCCTTATGTGTTAAAAGAATGACTATTCACAAGGAAAACTTTGTTACAAGTGAGAGGAAATTCCTTTTAGGACAATATAAGTTTTCAAGTTAAACAACAGAACTGTAATGCAAATGTTCCCATCTCATAAAAAAGGATAAGTGTTCAGAAAAAATGAAAAGACCTGGAAAACAGGACGGCTATGGGGAACATTTGAGGTTTTTCTTGGACAGTGAAGGACCATACGCTGTGTTAGAATAGCATCTTTAAAGAATGAATGAAAATGTTCTTGTATTAAAAAAACAATACACCATTTTTATTCCTGCAGCTGTTGCTCCTGGTGCGGATTAGCTCTGGTCAATGCCTACGTCTGGGATCTCCGGCCTGCTCCTACACCTTTGACCTGTGGGTCACTGGACAGTGTGATAGTGGTGTCACAATGATACTTCTTAATGTGAGCCATTCTTTTTTCCTTCCACCTTTAAAACGGAAGAGGATGCTGCCTGGGACGTCATTTCACACGAAATGCCAGGGGTAGCAGAAGTAACATCACATGAACCTTCACCTGTGATGACATCATAGGAAGTGATGTCAATTGACCCCACTCTTAAGTGACATCACGCAAAGTGATGGTGCACAACCTTTCACCCCTTGACAAAACAGGAAGCTGCATCACATAGCATTGCTCCTCAGTAGACTGAGACAAATATGGTTACAATATCACTGCAATACGATACACATTTCATAGAAGAATGGATCACCATATGTTGCATTAAAATCAGTGTACATGGGCCCATATTAAAAAATGACTGTGAATGTAAGCAGACGTCTAACACAACAACCTGGACTATTGTACATCACTCGGGCTAAACTGTTAACAGACAGAACATCTCGAAGAGGCCTAAACTCCAAAGAGCAAGCATCCAGTGCCTGCCAAGTGTCTGGCCACAGACTGGAAACAGCAACTGTCCCACACAAGTCCAATCAGAAAATCAGAAAAACAAGTGTCTGCAGGATTGGCCAGAACTGTGACAGTGGTTATGAATGACGTGAAACCTTCCAGCCATTACCTTTCTGTATTGCCTATTTGGTTAGTAACCCACAGGTTTTAGATGGTAGATAGAAGGGAAGGATGTGTTGTAGGTCACAATAAATGCAGTTGTTTTATTTTCAAATGTAAACAGCAGCAGTTCCATGACATCAACCCTAGAAAGGGCCAAATGCATTATTTTCTTTGGTCATTTATATCTTGCTTAGTCCCAGCCTCCTGCAGCGTCTAAGCACTGGAACAGGAACTGAACCCATGTTGCACTGCATCCTCTTGTTTCCAAAGCAAGTGCATTGCCCCTGAGTTATCCTGCCAAATATATTTGATTTGCTTGAGGAAGCAACAGATGGCTAATTTCAAAGGCGTGGGGCAACTTCATGTAGATTAATTACCTCCCCTTGCATCTATTTACAGTGTGCCTGTGATGCAGGTCTGGCAGGTCTGGGTCAGGTCACACTGTGCCCAGGCAGGATTGGGGGCTGAAGCCACTGGGGCACACCCTTCTCATCACAGGCCCAGTGGCTCACTGGATGTGCAAAGCAGACAGTGTAAAACACTGATGAGATTTGCATTCATGCGGAGCTGCCGCTGAGTAATGCAGGACACTCTTAGTCACTCCCAACTAGCAAGACCAAGGCCCCAAACCCTTCCTGCTGCTACAGTACTGAGTATGAGCTGCACAGACAGCCCCGCCTCTGAACCCAACTATTCAGGCATTCTTCACTAATGGATTGCCATCCTGTTAGTGATGGTGGCTTCCTGGTTTTTTCTGCATCCCTGTCATTTCCCCAGCTAACGTGATGGAGATTCCAGGTGAAAAAAGGTGTGGCACATTTAGCTGCATTTATAACTGCCTTTTTCAGGTGCAGCACAGACATCTGCTCTTGGCACTGCCTCTTTGTCCAGTCTCAGGGGTAGCAAGGGCAGGTCTAGGAGGAGCAGAGGGGTAGCAGCTGCTACCCCTGGCTACTCCAAAATGACGCCCCCTTGTTGCTGCTTCTACTATGAAAGGTGCCTTGACTCTAGGTTTGTTCCACTGGTGCACGATGTTCCTGCACAGGAATAATCTTTTTCTATGGATTTGCCCATTAGCATTTTCTGTGACTCTTGACCCCTGTCTTGTCTGCACCTGTTTGGAGATATATTTAAGAGATGTATTCATAACCATCAAAGAGTCATACATCTCTTTTCCAATTACATTGGAGGAATTCTCAGCATCAGTTTGAGCCCGTGTTGGAGGAGCAACTGGGGCAGTCATTATGCATCCTGTCACCAGATCATGAGGTGTCAGGTGGTGGTTTGAGCCTGGCTGGTTATGTAAGGCAAAAAGAGATAGGGGAAAACAATGCAGTCAACTTTTATCCAGAGTGTCTCTTATTTTTGCAATGCATTCCTTCAAGAGACCGTTTCAGCGCTCACAACCGCTGTTTGCTACAATGGATGTCTTATTCTCAATATGTTCGCCTCTTGGGCTGAATTGTTGCCAGTTTTGTTACATGCCTCTCCTACTTCTGCAAACCACTGAAATGTGTGCCACTTTCCCACATGTCGCACACTGTGCTGGAGGTCCTCCAAACCGTGGTTGTCCTCCATTAAAGCCTCCAGCCTCTGGCGCATAGAATTCAAACCCTCTGCCTCTAGGTGCAAACCCTCTCCCTCGGGGGTGATAATTATACTCCTCTCTTCCTCCAAAGTTTTGATTAAACCCTGCCTATATCTGCTGTGCATTCTGCATGTTATGATTTCCCCAACATTTAACAAAGCTCTTTCTACTGTCAATTTTGACAGTTTCTTTTGCATTAACTTTGCTCCCTCTATTTTCCTCTCCTCAACCTTCTTTCTGTCCTTCTCTTGTTTTAATCTCCAATGATGGACAATATTTAGTTGTATCTCAGGCCATAGTTTTGCTTCAATCCCCACCATTTTCTTTAGTTGTCTCTGTACCTCTTTGGGGAGACCATGGCATAAAATGCGATGAAAAATTGTTATATTTTTGTCCCATGCCTCCCTAGTCTTTAGACGCCATTTCTCTTGAATGTTTTGTATGTGAGCAGATGGGTCTTCATCTGGCCCCTTCTTCCGCTGCATTATAGCACTCAGGGCTGATGTATTTGAACATTGTTTTGTAAGTGCCATCCAAATATCTGCTTGACAATTACTAAAAGGTGCCGGGTCATGGCCTGGATTTCGGGATGTCACCCCAGGATACCCTGAGCTAGTTTCCAAATATCATCTGATCATTCATCAAATATAGCAGCAAACAAGCTTTTCATGCCTGCCACAGCTAATGTCATGTCAAGCATCTCCCACTAGCTCATAGATTCACTTCCCTGTACCTGCTGTAAGTGAAAATAATTTGTAAATTAAATTAGTTTTATCGATCTGCCACCATGGTATATTCTGAGTTGGTGCTTTACCTTTCTGTAAGAGAGGACATTATGTCAGTCCAATTTTATGTAAGTGTGCAGCCGCACCTTTCATTCTTTTTGGTACTTCTGTTATGTTAACATTCTTTCAACTGGGTAAATCTCATAGTCTATTTACATATGGCTTCCTTCTTTCCACCAACCTTGGGCTCATCTCTGGGAGCCACAAATATTTAATAGGTTCCAGCCTTATTGCTGGTTCCTCCAAGTCTGATATAGCTACCCCTCTTCCTCCACACATGCCCGTAGATGGGGACAGTGCAGTCTTCTCTTCTCCATTCTCCTCTTCATCTTCGTCTTCCGACATTGTGTTTTCTTCCTCTTTGTCCTCTATATCCTCAAAATCTATTTTCTAAGTAGATATATCTTATATGACCCACTAATTACCACTTTCAATACATTCTTGCCTTCCTCTTGCTGACGCATTCCCCAACTTCCTCTTATACTGGTAACATCCCTTCTGTTCCTGTATAGGCTATCATTTTTTCTTCTCATGACCTTTCTCATTTGTCTAGCACTGTGTGTCTACTCATGATGTCATCAACTTATTTTGCAGCATCTCTCTAAACATCTCTCCTTTTCCCTCTCTTTGTCTTGTCTTTTTTCTTTCTTTTAACATCACATCACATGACATCACATGTGAAATTAATGTTGATGAAAAGTCCCTACCTACAAGGGGTTGTTTTTATTATGTTGGTAACAAGTTGTCAGGGGTGATTGTGTAATGTTAAACATGTAATAACTAGCTAACAATTCAAGACTTACTACACACTTGTGCTAGTACAAACAATAAATACGAAGACCCACAATGCATATAAATCAGAGGCACATACAGGGAAACTAAAGTAAGGAAGAAATAAACAGCATCATCAGAAAATGTTAATAGCATTAAAGTTTACCTTCATGTATACAAATGAATTGTGTGTTTGAGGCCTGCTATTGCCCCCATGCATGTGCACCATGAGCTGAGACCAAACCCTAAAGAAAGTACTTGAAGAACATACAACAAGGTTAACATTTTGATATACAGCACCTTTTGAGTTTTAATATTCTGATTGTCAGTGAATAAAACCACCTGGCCTAGATTTTTCAGTGAACCAAAATAATCAGTGATGTCATCAATGACATTTGTGATGTCATCTTTGATGTCCTGGGTGTTAGTCTTAGCAGTGCACGGTGGTGGTGTGAGTTATGGTTGCTTAGCTTACCATAACTGGAGAATTTCTGAGGTTTTTTGTTTTTACCTGTAACCATAACGTCCCTGTAACAATTTCTTGCCATTGAATTTCTTAGGTTTTTATTAGTGCAATTTAACCATAACACCCCCTTATCTAAGTTTTTTCATTGAATTTCATAGGTTTTTAGTAGTGCAACTTAACCATAACATCCCTTTAATACGTTTTTTTCAGTGAATTTCATGGGTTTTTACCAGTGCATGCTATTTTCCTACAATTTACTAATATCATACTTAGCCAATAAGCTATATTTGTGTCTTATTTACAAAGTTTCACCTTAAAACTCTGCCATTTCCCACCTTGTAGCATTACTTTTAACACGTCTATACACTTTCTGCAACTTTTTGAAATAATTTTGCATCCGTAGATGTCCAGGAACATCTGACTTCATCACAGACCTACTGGACAGTGCCACGTGACCATACGCTTGCACGCGCCATGGTGCCTTGTTCGCGAAGGCGTCTGCGCTTCGTGATCGGATCTGTGCTTCGAAGACAGTTTGGAACTGCATTTTCTACTGATCTAGGAACTTTCAACTTCAAAATTTCCCTTGCACACCTCCTACACCTTTTAGTACTCATTATACATTACCAATCTAGTACACAGTACATACTTGGAAGGATTTGATCAAAACTGCTATTTATCTTAAAAATGGCATCAGTTATTGCCATCCCTCCTCCCCAAGAGCCACCACCACCATTAGCTGGAGGACCTTCACAACAAAAAAAGTGCAGTACTTTCAAAGACAATGAAGAGGACCAAGAAGATGAGGTAGAGGAAGTGCCTACTTCTAGCACCAAGATCGAAGCATGGGTGTGCCAGTTCTTTGCTACTGTTGTGAGTGTACCAAAGACTAAAGCTACCAAAGTGAAATGAACTGAGTGCAATTTTGTACTCAATCGCAGACTACCTGGGCAGTACTCCTACGGGACCACCTCCATGCACTGCCACACCAAATCCAATGACTGCAATGCTCTCAGAAAGGTTATTCCTTTCTCTGCAAGTAGTAAGCTGTCTTCCTCCACCTCATCTTCCTCAACAAATACTGGAACCACACAGCCTGATGTCTGCGGGCTTTGGCGTGTTATAAATAAATAAATAAATAAATAAAGAGGGCTACGGACCATTGTCGACCATTGCAGCCCCTGAAATGGAGGATAAAGGCCAGGGTGCTAAAACATAGATTTTTCTTTGTTAGGGAGAATTCTCATTTTATGGCTAATTTCCCTTATCTAGAGAGTCCCCGAGCAGCTTTGCTGGATTTGAAGGGGTTTTTTCTTTTTACCTGCTAAGAGTGAGACTCTTTTTCCCACTCTTAGGCATTTTTGCTATGTTTGTTCTAGGCTATTTTTGTGTTTAATGTCTATGGGAGTTTCTCAAACCTCTAGGAACCATCTTTATTCAGATGTGTTACACAGCACCCTCAGTGCAGTGACACAGGGGTGTCGTAGTGACCCCCAAACATAGACTCCATACCCTGGGACTGACTACTGTCTCCCAGGGCATGTAAAGTCCCCATTGACTTTACTAGTCAAATCCTATGAACTAAAACCAGTACAACCCATCTTACTACGGAGGTACTGGAAGGGGTTAATAGTTTTTCCCCTATGTTCATTTTCTTGAGGGTACCATACAGTCCCTCTCTCAAATGTTTCTGGCTGGTGGCAGTGGTTACTAACATAAATATTCAACCGCAAATATTTTCATATGGGATTTTCCCATTGTTCGAGACACCACTTTTTCTGACAGCCTCTAACATACCACCGGTGCATTTTAATATTAACTTTGCCAGAACTTTAATATAACTTCTTTCTCGTGTCTTCCTCTAAACTCCTAACCCAGGTGGGGGATCCTTTGTTCGTCTTTTTGGCAGGCTTCTGACGAGAAGCCCTCCTTTCGGCGCCACTGAGTCTGGGGTGGGTCCATTGTGTGGGAGGGGGAGTAGGACTCCTGGACAGGGTTGCCTCAGCAACCCATGTCGCACTTTATCCTGATAGGCTGTAGGGTCTCCCGCCAAGATGACCACTCCACTGTGTGAGTGACAGCTAGGCTGTATGAATGGGGATCTTTTTGCATAAAAGCAGGGTCCTGAGGACTGGAAGAGTAAGACGTCGCCACTGGAACTAAGGAGCCAAAGAGGAGAGAAGCCAAATACATCTGCAACGACTGAACCACCAGTGAAGCCCTGCTGCAGAGTCTCACCACATTTCTCTACACGACGAGAGAAGATCTTCACCTGCAAGAGCCTTCTTCCCTTGAGCTGGTGGGGCCAACCAGTTTGCCAATCGCCTTCCCGGACGTGCCTTGGTCGAATCTCCCATACCCTGTACTCGGAGGCTGGATAGCCAGGCACCAGTCCACCTGGACCACGATTTAAAGGAGCATACCTTTTATTCGTCAGACAGCACCACGGCTGGTTTCATCCCTGGGTAGTGCAGTAACTCGAACTTTCCTCCACGACGAGAGCTTCTCTACCTCTGCTGGATCACCCGAACTGCAGGAACTACCAGGAACAACCGCCACCACAGGAGCAACTTCTTCATTTAAAGGTACATTGTTCCGCCAGGCCGCCCTTTCTTCGCGGTAGCACTAAAGGTGTTTTAAATCCTTTACCTACCTGTTGGGTTGGCTGCCCCTCTCTCTTAAGATTCGGCCTCATTACACGGTAGGCGGTAATGCTTTCTTTAGATTGATTCTCACTGAGAACTGTGTTGGTGCACCTATTTCTTTTAACTACCCTTTCCTTCCCATTCTTCAACATTGTGAAATGCCATTTTGCTCAGTTTTCATTTTAAGTATTGCCTATACTGATGCACTGTCTTGCTGAACTGGTTCACAAACTATTGGGAAGTGTTGCTAGGGTGTATAAGGAACTATTTCTAGATAACTTGTGTTTTCCCTCCCTTGTGAGGAATTGTTATAGGATCCCTTATGTGTAGTTGTCACTGTGCTGTTTTGCTCAGTTTTCACTCTGGTTCACTTGGTCTACAATTCAACTTGGGAGTGTGTATATTTTTCCTTTGACTTAATTTAACTTGCTTGATGACTGTGATACATGTGTTTTATTAGAAGTGTATAAAATAAATATATATGCTTTTTAAATACAAAGCTTTGCTCAGTATTTCCTTGTTCCATAGTCTGGTGGGCCTATTGTGTAAACCCTGAATACTGCTCATCTCCCTCTTGAGATAAGTCTGACTGCTCAGCCACAGCTACCAACTAAATCTTTGTGGTACAGACTGATACCAAAGGGGATTTATTGCTCTCACCTGTAGTCCTAATCTTGTGTAGTGAACTGCACTGGATTCTGCCTAACATTCTGCCTCCATCCTTTTCCAAGACAACCAACATGGAAAGAGAAGGCGGGGCTCCGTACACAGCCCCTCTTCCCTTGCCATGGCAGCCTGCAAAACCCAATGAACATATTACCACAATCACTTTTTTTCCATTTCAAACCTATCCTACCTTCGAATAACTTTACCACATAGCCGGTCCCAGGTAGACATAGCCACTTTACCACCATTTTTCGTCCCTAGCGGTCATGGCCAGTAGCCAGATTGTCGACGTCATGACCTTATGCCATGACCCAGACAATCTGGCCACTGCCCACGGCCACAGGCTACCCCTCAGTCGCCAAAGGTATGTGACTATTTTTTGTACATACATTATGACACTTGTCAAAAAATAAAACATGGGCACATTTGCACAACCATGCTTTAATGCCCTTGCCAATGCTCCTCATGAGTTTGCTCATAATCCACCCATGTTTTATTTTTTTTAAAGTGTCAAAATATATGTACATACACTAGTCATATAACTTAGCCCCCACTTAACAAAATCCATTCAGTCTTTACACAAACATTGAAGGTTGGGTTTATAATCTTTCTCAAAACATGTGTCCACATTCGTCAAATAGCAACAAAGTTATAAGCCATCTAAAAAAGTTGAGAGCCCCCTCTAACTTTACCCCTTCTTGAGAAAATCCCACCAAACTTTAGAAAACCATTTAAATCTTGATCCAAAATCGTTTTGCCAAATGTTGTGCAGATTCGTCAAATAACACCACATTTATATGCCTTTACATTATTTTGGGACCACCAATCTAATTTTGCCCCCTCTTGACAGAATACCACAAAACTTTGCAAAACCATTCTGGTTAGTTCTAGAATAAAATTGCAAAATTAAATGCAGTTTCATTGAGTGGCGCCAAAGTTATAAGCCATCCAAAAACTGCTTTTCCCCTACCCTGTAATGCAGAAATAGGTACAGATGTCTTATGACATCTGAAGTGTGCGCGAACACCACAGGACTGCCCCGGGACATCTGGAGTGTTTGCGGACTGTCGGGGGGGGGTGAAAGAACCAATTTTTTGGCTTCTTATGGCCATATCCCATCCTGATCCCCCCGCATCCCCAGAGTTTGTTTGTTGAGTTTGACGTGCCATGTTGCTTTTTTTTAATGTTTTCACCGCGCTGTCCGCGGACCCCAAACAAGTCTGCGAATCCAAGATGACGGGTGTTTCAGGAAAACCAACGCATTTCACGTTTTCTCACCACCCAATCAGTGGCTGGGTCCCAATGTCCTAAGACCACACAAAAGTCAGTGAATTTTACTGGCCAATCAGAGGCCAGTCCGCGGACCGAACAGGGAAGGGACATAGATATCACACATTTTTTTGCCATATGTTTTGGTCATTTTAAAAAAAACGACTGGACGGATTTACACCAAATTAACAAAAGCATGCTTTCGGGACCAAGCCGCCACTCCTGCTGCAAATTCGGTGTAAATCTGTCCAGCGGTTTGGACTGTAGGTATGACAGAAATGTGTTCCCATTATGTCTACGGGAAAAAAATACATTTTGGGACCCCCCTATAATTTTGCCCCCCTTTACCAAAACGTCACCAAACTTTGCAAAAAAAAACCCAAAAAAAACAGAGTGGGCCATATACTTTTTTGCTAAATTTGTAGAGGATTCGTCCAGGGGGAGCAAAGTTATAAGCCACCCAAAAAGTGCTCTTTCTATGGGTTTAGCAACTTAACCATAACTACAATATCGCAGGCCATGTAATACATACCAATAGATGTCTATATCTGTGTATGAAAAATAAACGGCCTGTAAAAAGCCTTTTATAATTACAGTTATTGGCTGTTATGTGTCTTATTTTTCCTGTCTGAGTTCAACAGTTCATTGAGCGCTTAAGGCCGGGGACAGGTAAGCCAGCGGTGTTCCCCAACAGGACCAGGTAAAAGCACAACATACACTCAATCTGTTCTGTAATTGTTTTTCCTTATGTGCAACATATAAATGATATGATATGGCATTTATAATGCGCCTATACACAAGTGTTTCAAGGCGCGACGAGGCAAGGGAGTGGGAACAGAGGAAAGACAGAGAAAGCAATCTTATTAGGCCAGGTGACATTGAGATCGTGCAAGTGCAGGGTGTGGGGAAGGGAAAGTGCAGGGGGTAGTGGGAGTAGGTAGTGCTGTAATTACGAACACCAGTAATAAATAAATAGAATAAATAAAAAAACAATAGATAAAAAAGTGCGGCCAGCTTGTGGCAAGTGCATGGGTAAGTGCAGACATCAAGTGTCAAGAGCTGGTAGGGGCTGTAGGGATATAGAAACAGCCCCCAAGTGCAGGGTTTGCCCGGGAGGGAGTGCAGGTATGCAGCTGAGCATGCAGGGGACCTGGGCACGAGATCACAGGGTAGCCAGGTAACCAGTGCTAATATGTTCACATGTGTAGCACTAACTTTGAATGAGTACCATTTTGAGGCCATGCCATAAACATTTTGCCAGATGTATTTTCAACCCACTCAACGTGGTCTTTAAGAATTTTGTTTTCATATCTTACAAAAATGAATGATGACTGTATCTTCCATCCGTACAATAGAAATCACAACTTACCAATGGCCAACAAACACTGCTTCAATCACACCCACGTCTCTCTCTGAAACCAAGTCCTCAATAACAGCCAATCCTTCTTTCTGAGCTCCTAATCTTTGTGAGGCAATGAGGCCTTCCTATTCTTGAACCTGGCCTTGTGTGCCGTCTGGTGTCTGTATGCATGCTGAGGTAGTTCTGCACCTGTCCTATCTATGTTTAATAGGCAGTGTTTCCCATATCGGGATCACATGTTAGGGTACCGTGTTTGAGAGTGAATTTCCCTATATTTATTAATGTTTTAGCTAATCCTACTTTGCATGTTGTGTTCTTTGTGGCCGCTAATGGCGCTAGCCAGTTATTTTCTATAAAGCCACTTGGCTTGCTGAGCTCATGCACCTGGACTTCAAAGGATATTAGTGCTTTTATTAAAATTGATTAACTGGTGAGTTTACCAAGTCTTGTACTGGGAACTGTTATCTCGTGCCTGCGTTTCGTTCATCCACTACTCCCTTCCTGGTTTCTGACCTTGACCCTGATCATAAGCTACTGCTTGGGTACCACATGAGTTTATCAAATAAATGTGATTTTGCAAATCCAAAATCTTGGGTTCTGAGGCCTTGTTAATTCTGAAACCTGCTGCAGCCTCCGTGTTTAGGAATATGGCTGTGCTTTGGTTCATTCTCCATTATATTGTGCCTTGCATCTCATACATGTTAATGTTTTCAGGGACTGCTTCTACATGTGTGTTTATTCTTCGTGTCTACATGCAAATATGTTTCATGTCTGTGTGCATACGTCTTTCATGTCTCTGTGCGTATAGTCTTCATGTCCATGTGCTCTTCATGTCAATATGTACTTGTGCCTGCTGCATGTACTTTGTGTTTTTATATGGTCATGTAGTTATTCGCTATCTATGTATATATACATATATATATTTATTACACAGTCTGCAGTAGCAGCTCTGTAGGTATGGTTAAGTTGCTCAAAGAAAGAGCACCTATTGGGCGGGTTATAACTTAGGCGCTGTGTGATGAATCCTCACCAACTTTGCAAATAAAGTATATGGCCACCTCCGAATGATTTTGCATAGTTTGTTGCGGTTTTGTCCAGGGGGGCAAAGTAATACTGGAGTCCCAACATTTTTGAAATCCTCATAGATACAATGGAAAACAATTTTTGCATTTTTGCTCGCGCTTACAGCCCTAACTGCAGTATGGATTTTCACCAAACCACGGCTTGGTCCAGTAAGCGTGTTTTTCCTCATTTCGTGTAAATCTGCCCAGTCATTGAAAAAAAAATGCCCAAAAAGTAGGTCTGAAAAATGTGTGATAGGTGGGTCCAGTCTGCAGACCCATTCCAGATTCAGGGTCCGCGGACACCTCTGGACCAATCAGGGGGCGGCTTGGTGCCTGCAGATGTCAAAGACGCATGCTGATTGGATGTTCAAAAACATGAGGTGCATCATCATTTTTTAAATGGTCGCCATATTGGATCCATGGACAGCCACCCTTGTCCGCAGACAGCGCAGTGAAAAAAAGTCTGGAAATTACATTTGGGGTTATTTTGTAGCCGAAAGAGGGCCTGGAAAGGGTGGGGGAGTGGGAAAAAGTTCATAAGGAGCTGTTTTTATAGATGAAAAGAAGAGGTGCAGGAGCTGTAGAGTTTGTGGACAGTTTTACTGTCTGCAGAAGGCAATGGGAGTGGGGAGGTTCTGGGTGAGTCTTGTTATTTGAAGGTTTATTGTAGGTACCTATATATAGTTTAATTCTATTGTGGTGGTTGGGGCCAGTGTCCAGATTTTTGGGGGCGTGGCACTAGGCCATGCTCCCAAGAACCTGAACACTTGCCACAGCCATAGTAATATGCGTATAGTAATTATAGGTACTTTAGGGGAAGTATACAGAATTTGTATTATGGTGGAATTATATAATTTAAGTGTATATGGTGTGTATGATCACAATAGAATTGAGGACAGTGCTTATTGAATCTGTATTTGTTTTTTTGTGAATCTCTGGTTCTTTATTTGTGAAAAAACAGTATAATTTGTTAAACAAGATAGTTTAAAACCTTTAATTGCAAACAATTGTACATATATATATTTAATTATTTTTGACCCTCATAAAAAGTATATTCTATGCAGTATTTTTGGTACACAATTAGTGTGTGGCACACTTGTTGTACTGACATGAAATAATCATTGGGTCATTGGGAAAAAGAATCCATAGTGGATTAGAAAAACATGCTGTAATTACATATGTTTTTTGACATTTGATATATTTTCAAAGCATGTACATTTTACAGAATACTTGTGTGTGGTAGCATGGGTATATTATGTCAGTGTAAGTGCATTAGGATGTTTGTTTGAAGTGTGTTATAATTAAGGGTATGTTTAAAGTAGTTAGATGCCTATTGGCATATTCTAACTATATTGGACTTTCCAAGAGGTTTTGCAGTAACAACAACTGTGATGGCACATTTGAAGGGTATTAAAATGAACTGTATTTTTAAAGTAGTTAGATACCTGTTTAGCATATTCTTACCATCTTGGGTTTTAAATACCTGTTGGCGTATTCTAACTGTCATGGATTTTAAAATTACTATTGTAGTATTATAGATGTAGTTAGATATCCGTTGGCATATTCTAACTGTGTATTGTACTATACATTAGTGATTAAATTTGGGTGGAAGGAATATTAAGTAGGCACTTGTTAGATTTGCTGGTAACCTATGTTTTGAAGTGTTGGAATTGTTGTTACATTCAAACCAAACATATGCTGTATAGTGGCCTCAAGTGGTTGTGGCACCAGTGTGGTACTTATGGCTACTGTTGTGAAGGTGTTCTTGCCAAGAGATACTTGGCCGTGTGTGAAGCTAGTAAGATTACAGTTATTGATGATACCGTCTGCATTGTACCCTAGAAGTATTAAATTGACATATAGGCCATGCAAGTTTATTTGTATGCTGGAACGATTGTCTGAATTGCAAAAAGGGCATAATAGGGCATGATTTGCATTCTGTAGAAATTGGTGAAATGGGATGAATTCACAGTTTGGTATGATACATATACAAATCGATCATTAGGGATGTGCCCTTGTGGAACATGGTTGCAGTGAGTGCATGTATGTTTCCATGTGTATGAAATCTGGAAGATTTCATATCTAGGGATGTTTTTCATTTCTAGTACTTGCAGTAAGTACAGTAGGATATAGATACACTGTTACATCAGCCGCCCTTCATCTATTTTCTGCATTTTGTTGGATAAGTCTCCTTGGACCCTGTGCACAAGATAGATTCCACAAGATAGATTCCTTGGCTGCACATCAGTGGAACCCTATTGCCTTAAAGGTGATTTATCAAGCTTTGAGTACTTTTGAGTTGTGTATCACCCCCATATAGATTGACACTATTATTTATTTGTGACCCCCTGATGAAAAGTCTTCCAGCTCAAAACGCGTTGGGCACCTTATTAAAGAGTAATTTGTGAAAAGCAGAACTGTGCTTGAAAAAAATCTTTTTTATTATTAAATATACAATGCTATATTATATGTACTGAACAGCCATAACTAATGACTGCTCTAATTTCTATTATCCTATGGCAAATTGATTGAGACTTTTTTCTTTAGTACTTGGCTGCTTTCGGCCATTGATAGTGTGCAGGGGATGAGAGTTTCCCTATTGAGGGAACTTTTTCTTTTGCTTTGCATATTCCTACAAATCATGTGCCAGGACAGTTCTTTCTTCCCTGCACCTCAATATTTTAAATGTATCACTTAACATCAGTACATTTTATCAACACACAATCAGAAAAAGGTGTGCAGTGTACACCAATTGTTCTCACTGTAAGTGCTGTCAGGATTGTTTGTGATATTTCTATGAAGTATGAGCATTTGCAAACACAACTGGTCTGAACGATTAGTGGCAATTGCAAATGAAGGTTGATTGCTACATTTGCATGGCAATTTATTCCAGTTGTGGTGATAAATTTAAATGGAACAGAGAGTTATGTCTCTATATCCTTTGATGGACCTGCAGTGGTTTTGGGAGAAGAGACATTTGTCTCCATGTCTTCTGATGGATGTACAGTTTATTTTGGACCAGAGAGTTTTGTGGTTGTATTATTTGATGGACAGCAGTTCTTCTTTGTTTTTTCAGCAGTATTGCTGGGAGATTTGCTATAAGTTCTGTTTGTATTAGTTCTCTCTAGATGGGGGTGTAAGATTGATGTAAACAGTTGTATGATAGGATGCAAGCAATGTAAGTGTTGATTTTGTTTGCATCAAAGTTAAGTAGGAATAAACCATCAAGTGTATGCAGATTTGAAAGTGCTACATAACTCATACTTTGAAGACTGTGCTTCCAATGTCAATCAGTACGTGATCTAGGGTCAGACCTTACGGTTTGTGAATAGTGACAGCATATGCAAGAGATAGAGAGAATTGTTCTTTGCGTATGTACATGTCTTTGAAAAGAAGGAAACGTCCTATTGTGTGGCCTATTTTTTTTTTTACTTCTTCAAGTTTGTCAAAGTGGATGTTGACAAACTGAATGTTGTTGTCATGGTATATGTTTGGATGCCAAAAACTATACCGTTTGCTCCATTGACTAAACCTTTCTGTATGTCAAGGCTACAATTTAGAATGACTCTGCAGTTTAGACACAAGGTTAATACTTTTTCTGATCCAGCTGTTTTGGAAATATATTTTTCTAACTTCTTTAGTTATGTGGTGTCATGCCGTGCACTTCTAGTTTTGTCTATGGAGCTGATATGCAGTATGGGTTGCATTTCGTTTTTCAACATTTTATCGTTGATTTGACTACAGCTTGCAAGGTTTGGCATTACAGACATGCATTTTATATTTTGTTGAGTTAATTGTATCATTAAATCAGGGGCAGATGTGGTTTGCCCATATAGCTCATGGATTAGTCTAAATTTTAAGATGGATTTTGCCTCTTTAGTAAGCAGACCAGTTCTAATGGTTTTTAAAATTTTAGCATCAGTGAGATCTGCAGACTGACACATGTTTTGAGTTAGTTCTCTGTAGCTAAAGCGTTGCTAGAGATTTACATTTCCAATGCTGCTGAGTGTGTTACGGCATTGGTATTAACTGTAGCAGGTCTCTGAAAAAAATAACATGTTTTCCGCACAACAGTTCTCCGTAAATGGTTTTTTGGACTTCTTGAATTCTGAGATGAATTAAAGCCAACATGAGGTTGGAAATCATTCTTACTTAATCTGTCAGGTGCACTTTCACTTGTTTCAGAATTCTGCATACTTTTAGTTTCATGTTTAAAACCATGTACACTTTCTTCAATGATGTATAGATAAATAGTGAGCCTTTCATCATTTAGCTGCGATTTTAACACTGACAAGTCTTTTTCAGATAGTTTTAGATTGATACATGGCATTTTCTACCCCAGTCATTGCTATTTCTACTTAATTTAGAATGAGTGGTTCTGCAAGTGGTTATTGACTTTCTGTAAGAGAAGGTTGATTGCCTTCAGGAGTGTCTTTATCAAGAGCGCTTCAATTAATTTCTCTTGTTGGCATTCATTGTCCAACATTTCTTTGTATTGTTTAAAATTGATATTTGTTATACTTATTTCATTTGTACTGAATACAGCTTCAAATGAGTCATGGTCATCTAATAATTCTTCTTCTTTTCTCCAAGGTTTAAAGCGTTGTAGTAGGACCATGTAATAAAGTACCCTATGTTGCAGAGATTTAAATGATAACTTGATATGATTAATTAGGCTGGGTTTGGTAAGTTTTACTAGGTGTCCTTCACAAGATGAGACTGAATATTTGCCAGTTGTCTCATCTGGTGTGACATTTTTGTAGGAGTAGTTTTGGGCTATGTCATACAGGCACATATTTTCCAACGCAGTACTTCTCTTTGGTAGTATGTGTCAATTAAACAATTCTTTTTAAATGTCCCAGCGGTTGGGATCATTTGTGGCTATATTTCTATCTCTTGGTATGATTCTAGTACTCTTTATCTTGATGAAAATGGACCAAGTTTTAGCCAGGCAATGGTTTCAGGTTTTCCATATAAGGGTGTACGTGTTAAATGGTTTGCAGTTTCGTAGCACCCACATACTCTATGGGAGAGCATTTTTATACCAAAGCTGTACAATTTTTGTGACTGACAGTGTTTTATCAGATGATATAGGCTGTGACATATCTTGAAAATGCAGTGGAATTTCCTGCAATGTATTGCATGTCTATGTTTGCATTCCACAAGCTGGCAAACATTGCATTGTAATCATTGATGTACTTAGATGCTTTGTCTCCTTTAATGTTGTATGTGTTTTTAGGGAATTTCCCTTTTACACTGGGCCTCATTACGACCCAGGCGCTGGACCATGGTGCTATTATGCCGGTCTCCGGCATGGTGGATGGCGGAATTACCGCCCCAATCACAAGGTTGGCGGGGGCGGTAATTCCCCATTCACCATTTGCCCTTTCTATTCCCATTTTGCCCCATAGGGCATAATGGGGATGGGGAAGGTGCTAATTAAGGCACCGTAAATTACGGTTGCCGTAATTAGCTCCAAGGTCCCTTAGCTGGTTGGATTTTAACACCTGCAAAAAGCAGGCGTTAAAGCCTCCAACCCGCTAAGGGACCTTGTAATCAGGCACTAATGGTTTAACGGCGCCGACGCTCTTTACTGCGCCGTTAAACCATTAGCGCCAGGGTCGTAATGAGGCCCACTGTGTCTAACACAAGACATCAAGCTATTTCCTTTTCTTTTTTGCAAACTGGTCTAGGGAAGCCAATGCAAGATTTGGTGTAGTATTTACCTTTGTGTTTATATCACCCTCAGCAGTATATGCCGAATTTATGTTTTTGGAAGCGTAAGGTTTGTGTACATAGGTCACTATGTAGGGTTTCTGAAGGGATGTCAGAGGTAATGTTTTTTTTCAATACATTGTAAAACATTGGCATCACTGTCATGATCAAATTTGTGAGCATCTTTTATCCACAAAAGCATGTGGATATGTGGTGCTCCTCTGAATTGATATTATTTTCCCCAAAAGAAGTGTTCCACTTCTCAGAGAGGAGGGGTAGTTTTATTGCAGGTGAAGTGCGGCATGGCAATGAAGCAATGGTTAAAGTACCTTGATACATTTGCAGAGTCAACAGAACAGAGTTCTCTTGGATTTTTTATATCTATACCCTCTTTATTCTGGTTTGCAGTGCGTAAGAGGTAGTGCAAGTCATCCCAAGCATATTATGCACAATTTAAGTAACAAACTATGTGGGTGGGCCTATGTTCCTTAGCATGCAACGTACATCAGCATGACGTCGGAACCAGTGTTCTTTTGTACCACGTACGGTTGGCAAGAGATTTGTGATGCTTGACTGCAAAACTGCATCTATGTCTTCTATCTTTTGAAGCAGTTGGGTAGAGGACATGTTAAAAAAATTAGAGCCTGTTTTCAATCTGTGTGCAACTTCATTACATAGAGTTACTAGTTCACTTTCGAACGGGAGGTGGAGAATGTATTCTACATTTTGGCCCTCATTCCGAGTAGGGCGGTAAGGGATACTAGGCACCGGTAAGATAATCCCTTACCGCCTACTACGAGGTCCCTTAGCTGGTCCTTTCCTTAACGCCTGGTCTGACCTGGCCGCAAATAACGGGCTTTGCATACGCCAGCCTGTTTTTTGCGCCCTCCCCATACCCATTGAGCCTGTGGGGGCTCAAATGGGAATGGGGAATGGTTTGGTAAATGGGGACTTACCGATACCCTCCAAGGTCGGAATGGACCGGTAAGTCCCCATTGTACTAAACCAGAGTCGGCACCGGTATGGGAGGCAGTCATGGTGCAAATAGCACCATGGCTACCACCATACTCGGAATGAGGGCCTTTGTCTGGATTCGGGGTCTTCAGAATACATTTGTAAAGAGCAATATTCTGATGCACTAAGTTGTGTGGATCTATTATCATATCTTCCACCTTTTCCTGTAGAAAAGAGTAGAGGAAAAGAATGTGCTGCTATGGTGTTTTTGGAGTGTAGTGGGTGAATTGTCTACTGGTCTAAAATGTTGGTTTGGCGAAGTAACAGGATCTACACGTTCAAATTGTCCAGTTTGTGATGAATCTTGACTTGTTTGGGTGGTTTCTCTTAATTTTTCTTCAATGTTTATACCTTTGTAGTATTCATTGTTTTCTTTGAGATATTGTAGGGCTTGTCTAACTTTGTTTAAGTAGACTAGATGTTTCGAAATGATGTTGACTTTTGTTGGTACACCATTAACTAGTACAATCAATGATTGATCTATTGGCTGTTGTACTCCTTGAGTTTCTACATTTTCTTTAAAGCTAATGGTAAATATACTACTTTGTCACAAATGCCTTTCAGTAACTCAGATGGAGGCAATTTGGCTGTTTTTCGGTTGAAGGTGTATTATAGCTTGAAATGGGTGTAAGGTTTGGATTATAATGCTCTGATACAAGTTACATTGTTGTAGATCTTTTGGAAGTGGAAAATTACTAGCGCTAGCACGTGATGGCATTTGGCCATTGTCAAGCTTTGTATTGCAGTATGTGCAAACTATTGAGGGTTTAGTTATTTTGTATTTATTTTCTGTTGTTAGATATCAAGCTAAATGAACCATTGGGATTCCTCATTTTCCTCTATTTTGTAGGCCATATCTACTCTTTTTGTGCTGTTTTTATAAAAGGTCCTGCGACAACATACACATTACTTGGTCTAGTATTTCTGCAGATGTGTTTTGAAACGTATTTTTTTCTTTTTTGTATGTCTTTGTAAGGAGCTGGGTGTTTATGAGGTTTTCACTAATGTTTTCTAAAGTTACTGAATTTTCTAAGTCAACTTCAGTTCCAAAATATTTACTTTGAATGTGCTCTATTTCTCAAAGGAGTTCTGTGACTGTTACATGTAGGAGAATGTTATTTAAATATTGAAGTCCTAGAGCAGGGGATTTTTCATAGTACTGTCTTTGCACAAGATTCCGTATAGCGGAGTGGTCTGTTGCTAATATTTTGATGTGGTGGAAGATGCTTTTGCAAGCAATTCCTGAAATGCAGGCTAATGAATGTCCTTGCAGTCCAGTGCGATGTGCACTGGGCAGGAGTTCATGGTTTGTAAAGACTTTTTTTCAGTTTTTTGTCTTTTAGTTTCACATAGTGATTAAGGAATTGTCATAAAGATTTGAAGGATAGTTGGTGTAGGCTACATATTAAGCTACATGTCCATTTGTACACTGCACAGTTTGTTTGGTCAAAAGTAACATTTGCTTGGAAGTTTGTTGGGGAAGATTTTCCTAAACCTTTGAAATGCCGGAAATCGAAGGAAGCAAAGCAAAGTGTATCAGGGTACTATTTTGCAGCTTCTGGGACAATGTGGGAGTAGAGAGGAACACGTTGGAGTGGGGGTGTACCACGGAGCCGACAGAGCCTGGGGTGGAATACCCGTAGGGGCTGAAGCGGCACGCAATAATAATATTTAGCGAGTGAACAATGTGAGAACAGAGCTTTAAGATGAGAGTGTGTGGGAGGTATGGCATAGTATCCCTGCCTCGGTTGCCATGTCCCCGTATGTCTCTCTGCCAGCTCCCTTCGCTTGTGGTTCTGTGCCGCTGGTTGGACCAACTGTTATAAAGGCTTTAAAGCTGGTGTATGTTACAGGGCACTGTTCCACATCTCACTTTCTCCCTTCCCCTATTTGTATTCCTCCCAAACTATGCTTGTGGATCTCCCGTGTCTAATAGTTTAATGCGGGAGGTTGTTATGATCTCAGTAGCTGGAAGCTAGAAGTGGCTCTTTGCCACCACTGAGTACTTTTCAAATCTTAGTGTAACCACGTCCATAACGTATGGCTGGACGGAAGCGGAGCATATGTATCACTCCTAACGGGAATAAACTGTCTGAGGCCTTGACCGTTAGTGCCCGTAGAAGAAGAGGACTGCAAGAGAACAAACCATACTCCCTTTCTAATATTGATCTGGAGTTAGCGAAAGTGGTCCAATCTAAGCATGAAACTCAGAACTCTAAATGGAATGAGGCCAGTCCTATGCAGTGTGACAGCCTCAATCAGTTGGTTCCATTGAGGTTATGTCTCAATTCACCACCACAGTTGAATGAGGACAGAAAGGGGAAAGAATAAGACACTATGTCAGCTGGTATGCTGCAACCTGGAGAGTTATATTGTGGATCCTGGCAACATATAACTTATGTGGCAGTTAGTTAAGAATGGGATCATTGCTGACTTTCAGAAATGTAAAAATGTTCATGACTTTGCCATTTTGCTTGATCTTCTGAATAGATCTGCCCAATGTGTGATGCCTGTCAAGATAGACAGATCTTGTGAAACTACTGCATGTTTAGATAAGAGATGGGAGGAAAATGTTGCCAAGCCTCATTGATGCATTTTGATAAATTGGTATGTACATCTAACTTAGAACCCCAGTTAGTGGACGTCATTGCGCATCGGAAACGGATCGAGGATAACAATGGTCAGACTGAGATGAATCTTACAGATTTGGCTGGTTAAGAGGGTCTGGCAAAGTTTGGTAGGAGCATACTCATAGCAAGACTCCTGCCAATATTTCACTAGACAGACTTACTCAATCATTTCCGGCCGGGTCTCATAATGTGGCTGAGGTCTTAAGTCGTACTATGCTGTTGGGAACTCAGAGTAGGAATAATAAAGCAAAATCGGCGTCCAAAATGAACCTGCAAGAAACTAAATCCACGGTGCCTTGTATCCAGGATAAGTCTTTGAAAGAGTTTGTTTTTGATCAGAGAAGTTTTATTATCTCAGATGTTGAAACACCAGTAGGGTCTGAATCAAAATAATCTCTGAGGAACAAGGTCATGGCCAGGTTGAGATTAAGAACCAGCCTGGGAATTGTAAGAACTATTGACTTTAAGGTTCTTCGAAGAATCAAAATTGACCAATGGTACGTGTTCATCTGAAAATAGAGACTGCGGGCCTCATTACGAGGCTTGCACTCCCGTAATGAAGGGGGCCGGTACTAGTTTGGGACACAATGAGGAACAGGGCAACAATGGGAGTGTGAACAAGGTGTATATCTAGGTTACTTTTGTGCTGGTGAATTTAATAAGTGCAGTGCAATGTATTTGTTATATTTTGCAGTGTATCTAAAGAGTAGAGAAACAGTAGCCTAGTGGTAATGCAATGGCAGATTGTAGTTGGGGCAGTGTTTGGTGTCTTATAGTAGTGGTTGGAAAAAAACAGTACTTTATATGTAAGGTGAAGTGTTGTATATAGATACTTTGGCAGTATACACATATGTGTGAGCAGATGGAGAACGGTGGCACAGACTGAAATCGCTACACTGGCTCCCTGTGGCTGCAAGGATTAAGTTCAAAACCCTCTGCATTGTCCACAAGGCCTTCTGGGGCCTGGGGCCAAATTACCTTCAACTCTCCCTTCCTAAATATCTTCCTTCTCGAGCACTTCGCTCTTCCGCCTCCAACTCCCTCAGGGTCAGCCGCTTCTCCAAGCAACGAGTTAGGGGGAGATCTCTCTCCGCAGCAGGGGCCTCCCTGTGGAACAGCCTTCCTGCCTCCCTGAAACTTGAGGAGAACCATCTCCGGTTCCGGAAGCACCTCAAAACCTTCCTCTTGCTTCTGCTTTCTCTCTCCATCTCCCCTGCTAAATCACTGAAACTGTACTGAATCAGCAACTGGGCCACTCACCAATCTCGGTCCTTGGCCCAGCCACTCTCCCCTGCACTGCCTTCCTTGCAACGCCTGCACTGTGGGACTGTCTCTGTATCCCTACAGCCCCCCTTCCCAGCACTTGTCTGCACTTATCTTGCACTTGCCACCAGCTGGCCCTTATTATTTATCTTGTTCATTACTAACCCTGTACTGCACTTTCCCCTCTCCCTTTCCCCCTTGCACTTTTCCCGTCCCCCTTACCCATGCACTTGCGTGATCTGAATGACACCTGGCATAGTAGGATCGTTGTCTGTCTCCCCTTGTTCCCCTCTCCCTGCCTCGTCGCGCTTTGAAACACTTGTGTATAGGTGCGTTACAAATGCCATATCATATCATATCACTATAAGGAATGTAAGGAGAAAGGTGGAAAGTATGACATTTATATGGAATGAAAAATGGAAAATGCTGCGCGTTTTAAAAAGATTCTTTAACAACAGCACTGTGTGTAACTGTTTTTCTAAAAGAAAGGAAATGCAGATGCAAAAGACTTGTAAAACATGTGTAAGTGGCTCTTGTTGTGTGGACATTTGATATGTCTGCAGTAACTGTCACTTGATGTGACGAGCTGCAGAATTCTGCATTTGATAGAGTGGTTAAAAAAGAGAATATGCTTATTGAGAAGCTTATTAAAAGGTAAGTGGCAGCAACTATGTATAAACATATTGGTAAAAGTGTTGACAAAAATACTTTAAAAAGTACAAGCATACCTGTACTATTTATTGTTAGATGCAGATGTTGGAGAATCTGCAAATAGAAATCTTGTAAAGTTTCACAATAGTCTTTGATGCAGGTGGCTGTAACAGAAGACATGCACTACGAGAGTTCAGGAGTGCATCTGAAGTGTTGAACTGAGATGATAAGGTTACATGTAGAGTTTTTGTTTGTGATTGGTGGATGGATGTGTGACTGTTTGAAAGCAGCCAATAAGGGAGTGTTAAAGTAAGAAGGGTGGATGGTCTACCTTGTTCTACGTTGTCTGTGGACCCGCGTCTGCCGTCCAGTTCTTTTAAGGATTCCAGGAAGTGAGGTTCCTAAGGATTCCAGGTATGAAAAGGGTACTCTGGGGACCGCGGACAGTCGCAGATATCTCTGGACATCTGGTGATTAGGCAATTAGGCTTTGTGGTTGTGGTGTACAGGAAGACTGGGTAGCAAGAGTCATCTTTGTTGTGTGCAGTGAAGATGGCTAGGGCTATGGCTTTGAAGAAGCAGAGTGTCTGGATGGTGGGCGATTCTTGGATCCATTTGCTGAAGGTATATTGTGAGTAGTGTGGATTACCTGTGAATCTTGGCTTTGAAGAATTTGAAGTTTCCTGGTATAGAGTTCAAGGAATTAAGTGGGCGAAATTGCTCCAGTTTTGCGAGAGTATGGATAACTTTGCAACAACAGACATCATTGTAGTTCACTGTGGAGGCAACGGTTTGGGGTATGGCACCAGAATTTCCTTTCAGTTTTCCATGAAGGATACATTTGCAAATATAACGGAACTGTTTCCACATTCGAAGATTATTTTTTCTCAGATAGCTCACAAAGACAAATGTGGAAACGTTCCAATGTATTTTTCCACAAATGGAGAAAGAAAGGCACAATGTAAACAAAGCTATATGTGCTTTTTTGCAGGATGTTTAAATTACATCTTATCACAATAAAAATGTCCAGTTTGAGATTGTGACTATTTTTCGAAGAGATGGAGTGCATTTGACTGATGTTGGAAATCAGATTTTTATTTTGAAAATCCAAAATGCATTGAAACTGTTTTTGTGAACACGTGAACTATGTAGTGAAGTATTTTTTAGTCGTTGTATTAAACAAAAATCAAAAACTGAAAAAAACATTTAGAAGCAGTTTTTGTGAAAGTTAGAAAAATAATTAAGTTCAGTTGAGCATTTAGCTGTTCAGTATATAAAACCCTGCAAAAAATGGTTCTTTTAAGAGGCACCAATTAAATTGATTTTAATTTCCTCATCCATAGAGTACATTAAAATCTGCATCTCCGCAGCATCTAACAACACAGCCAAACTTTTTAAAATCTGCAAGGAGCTGGACAATCCTACTGCAGTATCTTCCTCTACCACACCTATCCAGGCCCTCTGCTTGGCCCTGGCCTCTCATTTCACCACAAAATCTCAGGACATCCTGCCCTCTCTCTCATCTGCTCACTTCCTCCCTATCTCCGTACCTTCCTTCCTTCCTCCCTCTACCTCTCGCAGTATATGTTTGGCCACCCCTTCGCCTCTCCTCCTCTCTCCTGTCACACCTGATGAGGTTTCCAGACAAGTCCTGTCTATGAAAGTCTCAACCAAACAGTTGTCTCCATGCTCATCTAGAACCATAAAGAATAACATTGACTCTCTTGCTCCAGCCTTGGCCGTCCTCTGCAACCACTCCTTTGTCACTGGAGTTTTCCCCTCTCCTATGAAGTACTCCCTTGTGCACCCCCTGCTTAAAAGGCCTTTTGCCGACCCCTCCATTCCAGCAAAGTATCGCCCAATTTCTATTACTCCTTTCTTTGGCAAACTCTTGGCTAACCCTCCACCCTGAATCTGTTGGTTGTTTCTATAACCATCAGTTTGACTTTAGAGCAGCCAGAGGCACAGAAACCGCTCTCCGGAACATCTGTGAAGACTTGCTCTCTAATCTTGAATCTAACTCTCCCTCTGTCCTCATCTTTCTTGACCTTTCTTCTGCCTTTGACACAGTGAACCACAACACCCTGATCACCCCTCTCTGAGATACCCTGGGCATCATGGATCAGGCTCTGGCATGGCTATCCTCTTTCCTCTTGGACCAACCTTTCCAGGTTGAACTTAGGTCCTTCTTCTCCTCCATCACACTCTATGCATGTGTTGTTCCCCAGGGATATATCTGTTTGCCCTGGTTTTTCAATGTTTGTCTGGTCTCCTTAGCCGGTTTGATCTCTACTTTTTCCTCTAACCTTCAGTGTTATACAGATGACAAGCAGCTCTTTCAGGCTACCCTCAGCCTCCTACTCGCTCATCTCTAATTGTCTCTCCACTATTCAGGTATGGTGCACCTCTAATGATCTCGGAATTAATGCCAGTAAGACAGAGATCCTTCTAATTGGGACCCCTTCTCCCGCTTTCACCTTTCACTCTGGCCGGCCTCACTTGGCCCTGCGCCCTCACTCTCTTGTGTGGCAAAAAACCTCGGGACATCTTCAACTTCAATCTCTCCTTCTCCTGACACTTCACGGACATCTCTAAAAATACACAACTGCACCACATCAGAGGTATTCTACCTTTGCTCACCTTCCCCCAGAAGCTCAATGTCTCCAGAGCCTTGGTTTTCTCTAGGGTTGACTATTGCAACAGCCTCTCTTTCAATCTACCTAATTCTACCCTCTGCCCTCTGCAAGGCATCCAAAGCAGGACTGCAAGACTTATCCTTGACCTCCAGACCAGGGACCGCATCTCTCCAGTTCTGAAATCCCTCCACTGGCTGCCAGTGGGTGAAAGGAACAAGTTTAAGACCCTCTGCATTGTCCACAAGGCTGTCTGGGGACATAGCCTGTTCTGTCTCCAACACACTCTCCCTAGGAACCTCACTTCCAGAGCCCTCAACCCATCTACTTCCAATTATCTATGGGTGAGGTGCTTCTCCAAGCAGAGACTAGGTGGTAGATTTCTTTCCTATAGAGTTGCCTCCCTCTGGAATGGCCTCCCTGCTAATCACCATAAGACCTTCCTTGTCTCCTCTTCCTTCTCTCTGCCTCTCCCCTGCTAACCTTTCCCTACCTCCTTTTCTCTCTGCCTTTCTCTGCTATCCTTCCCTTCCTCCTGCTGTTACGTCGACTGGCTGCCTGGTGCTCATCTGAGTCTTATAGGGAATCTGGCCCCGACCTGCCCAGTCCCTAGCATTTGCCTTTTGGCCCTCCTGCACTGCCACCTGGCCTTCCGTGCACTTCCTGGGCATGTTCACCCTTGGAGGCCCTGCGGTCATGCACTTAGCCCAGGACAATGTTCCACTGAGTGCACTTTTCCCCCTTCCTCTGCACTTCTTGTATGCGCACTTGCATGATCTAAATGATACTAAGCCTAGTAAGATTGTTTGTTTTGTTCTCCCCTGTTTTCCCCCTCCCTGCCTGGTTGCACTTCGAAACACTTGTGTATAGATGCATTATAAATAACCTATTAATCAATCAATCAATCAATCAATCAATCATCCCGTGCCTGGAAATTTCCAGTTGCCCGCAGACTATTATAGTGCCAGTGGACTATGCAGGCTGCAAAAGCTTCTCTTTTTTATTGTTTTTTTAGTTATATTTTTTAATTGTGAAATGTGGCTCCAAAAGGAAACTTTTAGGGGTGGGGGGTGTTTCTGGATTTTATGTTTTTGGGGTATTTTGTTTTTTTGTAGGAGAGGCGAGGAGGTAAGGTGGGGGAGGGAAGTGTGGGAAGGGGCACCAATCTCAGATATGAAGGGGCAGGTGGACAGGGGAATATGTTGAGTGTGCCTTAAATCTAAGGTAGGGACAGTGTTTCTCGTGCTCCTTGACCAAAGCCTGGAAAGCACTTTGAAACTGCTCCCCCTTGCAGAGCGGTGTGTCACAGTACATACACATGACAGTGATCCTCAAAAGGTAAGGATCGGCAGCCTCTAGTATGGCCTGCGAGCCAGCTGGTGGGATCCTCTGCCCCACAGGACTAGCCTGTGTGATAGCAGGAGTGGTTGAGGAAGATTAGGTAGAGGAAGATAACATACTTCTCCCTGAGAAAGGAACAGCCTTTCTCAGAACACCCGGGTGGTTGGATGCAGTGTGGCGGCGCATGGAGTTGGTACCAAAAGAGTACTGCTCATGTTGTCCATGACTGAGTATGACTGAGTATGACTCCACACTGCATTTAACCGGGGCAGCCTGAGCCTTTGGTGCCCCACCAACGGTGGTAAAAAACCACCACACTCATGACTCTCTCCGGGTGCTGGAGGTAGGAACTTCCTCTTCCTCATCTTCCTGGTCCTCTTGAGCCTCCTCTGCATCATTGCACCTCAAGGTGGTGATGGTGGTGGTGGCCCCTGGGTAGGAGGGATGGCAATAACAGGTGCCATTGGGATGAGAAATAGGATGCATTTCTGCAGGTCTCTCCCCTGGTGCTCTCTCCTGGATAGCCAGATTGAAAATGACTAATAGTATTGGGTGAGTCCCTACAGAGGAACCGTCTGTGGACCGCGCAACTGTCTATGGACTATCAAGTCAAAAATAGGGCTTAAAGAGTTTTAAAAAGTTGACAGATCAACTAAGAATGGGTCTAGGAGCTCTGGAAGGGTAAACTTTCAAATTGAAACTTCCTAGATTGGCCACGCAGTGCGGTCACATGACGACGTCCGGGGACATCCACGACGTTGTTGATTGTCGATGGACACCGTTGGGCGGGGGGCACATAGCGCATGTGTGGTGATGTCTGCAAATGGGTATGCTGTCTGCAGACACATTAAAAGTGCGAGACCGAACATGTCCGGACACAGTGCGGTGTCCACGGACGTCATCCATTGCGTAAACGGACCACAAACAGTCATATAGTCCACAGAAAAATGCTGTACTTCTATGGTGCATGCTGCAGTCATTGCCTATTTGTATGTATTATTAGGTGTGTACGGACGACATGGTTACAGAAGCACAACAGACACAAGGAATATAATCCAAGGGTGTTTATTAAAAAGTGTAAGGGTGAGAAAAACACCTAATCTAAGCCTAAATCTAAGTTGGAAGCAAGCTACAACCATCAAGGTAAAGAAAACGCTGTCCTACTCGTGTTGTGTCAACACAGAATACCCTATTCTAATAAACATATTGCCAAATCCTTACTCTATATAACAAAAGAGTGCAGTGGAAACTGAAATGTCCAAAAGGTTTTCGATAGTTCAGGACTGCTGAACTAGTGTTTTCCTTTTGCCACATTACATCATGGGACAAGGCGGAACAGGAGCATGACTGTGAGCACCCCTTGAGTCTATAGGCCTCAGGAAGTAGTTTCTTCATAAAAGACAGAATCCCTCGAATCAATGTCTTTTGCTTGGCATCACAAGACTTTTCCCAAGCTCACACTATGTGAGATTCCCCTCTTCCCCGGCTTCCTTCATTGGGTCCTTCTTCTTTACAACACTGTTCAGTCACTTTAACAAAATATGGGATTCACTTCCCCTTGCTTTCACTTGCCATCCCTCCGTCGGGTTCATTGAAGCCTTCAAATGACAGTTCAGGTAACTTTATCAGTAGTTCTACTAGCGTATAACACTCAGGATCTCTTAATGTCTTTTTAAAAAAATATCTGGTGTGGCCTCCGTCAGGTTCACATTTGCCTATCATCTTTATCACAATGTGGACGTTATGGTTACAAGTAAAACCGAAAAATACCCAGAATTCACCAGTTATGGTAAGCTACGCAGCCATAACTCACGCCACCACCGTGCACTGCTAAGACTAACACCTGGGACATCAAAGATGACCTCACAAATGTCATTGATGACATCACTCATGACATCATATTTTAAATCAATGTTGATGAAAAGTCTCTACAAGAGTTTGTGTTTGCAATGTTGCAAGCAAGATGTCAGGGGTGATCAGGAGACCTCTCATGAACTAGTTAATGTATTAAAACATTTACTGATCTAAAGAAAACATTATATTGGAGTATTGTTCTTAATACAGGAACATAGTAATACATCCACATATTCAATAGGTTCAGCAAATATTAAATGCAAACCTATGAGAATGTTGACTAATGTTAAACTTGGAATAAATACCTAGCAATTCACGACTTATTATACACTTGTGTTAGTACAAACAATACATATGCAGTGCCAAAATGCATGGAACATACAGGGACACTCCAGTAATGAGGAAAGAAACAAAATCATCACAAAATGACAATAACATTAAAGTTTATCTTCATGTACACAAATAAATTGTGTGTTTTAGCCCTGCTTAATGGCCCCATATATGTGCACCGGCTGAGGCCAAACCCTAAGGAACATAAGCAAATTTCTGGGGCTTTTCAGTTTTACTTGTAAGCATAACATCCCTTTAACAATGTTTTTTCGCTGAATTTCAAAGGTTGTTATTAGTGCAATTTAACCATACCGTCCCTTTAACAACGTTTTTCAATGAATATATATATGTATATATATATATATATTTATATATATATAGTAACATCTACCTGTCACTCTACTCGTCGCACCATCTGTTTTACTCATAACAGCAACTACGAGGTCTTAGTTAGTTTCATCTTTCACCCCTAGACTCTTGGGGTGGTAGGGCTGTCTCAGCTGGTAATGCTTCTCACCTGGACGATACTGGCAGCGGGCAGGAACTGGAATTGTTACTTGCATACTCGTTTGAGTAAAGGCAGTGGGTACTACCTGCATATTTATGTACCTCTTTATAGTGTGATACCTCAGAAAGTGAGCCAAAGACCACAGCAAGTTTGATGAAGAGGGCATTTGCAAAATGGCACCTGGAAGGGTCTTCTAGCCTACCAGAGAGTTTTGTTTATGACTCAATAGCATGAGCCCTGGCCAGTTGTCTGAGCCCAAGATTGGCAGGGGGTGCAAGGCATCAGCACCTCCCAGGTGCTAGAGTCTTATAACTGAGTTGCGTACTGCCAGAGCTCCTAGCCCCCTACCACCACACATTATTTAAACGAAGGAACTCCCTCGATAAGGGTTTGCTTCAATCATTAGATGGAATAAGTCCATCAGCAATGGAAGTGAATTATGTGCAATCAGCAGCAACTGATTAATATTTTTCTTAATGCAAAATGTTGAGGTCATGGCCCCTATATCCTGGCGATAGATCAGTCTAGTATTCACCCTGCAGGGCCCTTCAGGCCTGCAAATATAGAGCCCTATAAAATATGAATCAGCCGAACAGGTATATGGCAAAGGACTACACAAGCAAACAATAGGCTGATGAAGAAAGAGGCTGCAATGGAAACCTGTTCAATCACCATCAATGATTCAAGGGCGAAAAACAAAAGGGCTTCATTGACAAGGCGCGTAAGCTTTCTTGAAGCCCTGGAGAGATCCCGCCACATGCCGCTTTTTATAGAACTCTCTGGGCCAATTCCAATGACCTTTCTGCCTAACTTGAAATGCCTTAATTAGATGTGGCCCACTTTGTTAAATCTAATTTAATTTGCTCTGATTTAATTAGATGTGTGTACCTGGGACAGATGGTCCCACGAGGAACCAAGGTCGCTTTTGCAGGAGTCCGGGATTTTTTCAAGATTACTTGGAGGCCGTGGATAGCCTTTAAAGGTCGGCTGGAGGCTGGAGCTGCCCCTGTAGCTTCCTAGTGACCATCATGCTCCGGAAATACTGGCTTATTTGGTCCTACAGCTGCCTGAATTTGTATATATGGCTCATGGTTACAAATACTTTAATGTTGCGGTGTTACCTCTAGTATCTTGCTGATGGTAAAACACTTCACTTCAAGGCCAAAACTGTAATTCAGTGGAATGGTAAAAGTGGCAGTAATTCAGTTACTGGTAATGAGAATAATTGGTGGTAACGGTTATTGCCACCATTTTATTCACCAATGCTGCCAAACATTTAATGGCACCCAATATCCCTCGACCTCAGAGGTTATGCAATAGAGGGGAACTCAAAGCAATTAGACAGAAATATCGGTTTAATCCTGTGATAACGGACCATTCTAACATTACACAATGTTTCTAACTGGTATTAGAGAATGTGAAATCAAGCACTAAGAAACAGCTGAAAAATAATGAAATGAGCATGAAAGCATTCTATCAGGATAGCGCAGCAGCAGAGTGCTTGCCTTGGAAGAAAGACGGGTAAGTAATAAGGGTACCTGCAATACCCCAGGTCCTCCAGGTAAGGAATACGCGAAAAAACAGAAAATGGACCTGGGTAAATTGAGGCTAGAGAGAGCTACTATATAAACAATCCACAGTTTTTATGCCAAATAATTCATCTTGTTTTTATTTTCAAATAACACATGTAATATTGTTTGCTCACATTCTCCTCCTTCGTTAGCAGGGCGGGCAAAAAAAGCAGCGCCCGCGGATAGAGAAGAAAACCAATGGGCATGGCCGACCTCAACCTTGTTGAAGATAGAAAGAGGACTGGAATTCCTAGTATTCAGCCACACTCAATCTGAGCATGTATCCATAAGGGTACTCCCCTGCAAGGAGAGTCACCCCATGCAAAACCTCATGCACAAAGAGTCCCCGGGGGCAAAAATAAAAATAACAAAAAGTATTTGTAAAGATTATATTTTTGGAAATCATCACATACTTTTGCGGAACTGCTTCTGCTAAGTAGTGGCAATGCACACGCTGCTGTTGCCAAATAGCCTCACCATGGCTCTGCATCAAATGGCACATAACTGTGCCATTCTAAAGGCTGAATGGCTTAGTGCTGTGTGCATTAAATACTGATCTCAGAGTTTCTCGATCTGGCTCTGAGTCAGAAAAAGAGGGTAGGAGGAGGGAAATGGTGGCAAACTTGTACATGCCGAACCTTGAAGATGTACATATCTTTGGCTTAGAAAGCAGTTTAAAACAACAAAACTTTGGAGACAATGTAGTCATTTGGAAATGTTTTATAGATGACATATTTTTGGTCTGGAGAGGCTCGAGTGTGTCCCTTCTCTTGTTCTTCAAGTGGATAAATACATGTGACCAAAACATCGAGTTCACCATCGAGTGGGATTACATACAAGTGAGTTTCCTTGACCTAATGATTAGGAGACATGATACAGCACTGGAGACCACATTGTTTAGGAAGAAAACGAATAAGAACCGCCTTTTGCACTATTCGTGCTTCCACCCGAAGGGACTAAATTTGAACTGGAGGAATTTCAATCTGGAGGAATTTCAGGATCACTCAGCCGTCCTGAAGGAAGGATTGACAGATAGGGCTACCCCAAAAAACCTGTTAGACTGCACTTCAATAGGGCGGTAAATACACATTGTGATATATGTTTGGCGCCTAGAATAAGACCTATCAATGATCGATTGATCTGTGTGTCCACTTTCTCACCTATAGACAATATGCTCAAGAAGAGTATCAATAATAACATCAACTTGGTTCACACTTATATTGGGAAAGAAGTGAACCAGACAGCGAGAAACCAATGGGGCCTGCCGCCCATCATTGGGCATTATAAGTGCGCCACGTGTGCGGCTTGTCCCTTCACAGAGACAAGACAAACCTTTGAACATGGCAAAGTTAAGTGGAAAATGAGAGGGCACACAAACTGCCTAACAAAAAACATCATTTACATAATTATGTGCCCATGTAATATGCTGTATGAGGGAAAGACAAAACGACAAGTGCGTCAACGCATTTCAGAACATCGGTCATGTATTCGCAATAAGATTGTGGACAAACCCCTTGTGGATCATTTCAATAGATTGGGACATACGGACCACGACATCAGATGGTTTGTATTACAAACGATAAGAGTACTATTGCGGGGAGGGGATACGTCAACAATGCTACACTGGGCTGAACAGAGATGGATTTACTCTCTGGACACTGTAAAGCAGGGTCTGAACATCTCAATAGAGTGGAACAAACTGGTAGTGTCATGAGTGGTTGTATAAACCTTATGGATAATTGCGCCCTCCATGCCCATTTAGCATGAACACTCATCTCTATCTGGTCCATGATATTTTATGTCACTGAGGTGCTTATGCATATTTGCACTTTCCAAATTGGGCTCATGTATATGGGTGTGTTTTTTTTTCCTCTCCCCCTTCCTTGACTCAGAGCCAGAGTAAGGTACTCTGAGATCAGCATTGATTGCACACAGTACTAAGTACTAAGGGGTGCGTATGCATATTTGCATTTTCCGGATTTGGCTCATGTATATCTGTGTGTGTTTTTTTCCCCCTTGCCCCACCTTTTCTGACTCTGAGCCAGATCGAGAAACTCTGAGATCAGAAATTATTACTGCTTTTTTGTCACGTGCTCAGGTCCACGTAGTAACAGATATGACCGCGGTACGCCATGAGAGGTCACATCTGCGGCGTGAATACCGCTATGCAACATACAGATGGAGCTGAAGCCATTAACACTAGGCAATATGGAGTGTGCATATACAGACGTAGCCTTAAGTATAGACACGTCTTGTAAACTGTGCGCAAACAACATTTGCTATGTATATTATCATGGTTTCAACTAATTAAGTGATCCGCATGCCTGAGTGAGTTTTAGGCTTTCAGGGTGCAGGCGGGGACTTTTTATGTCCACATGCAGACACCTCTGGGTTATACAGGGTGAGGGCTTTCGCTCCATCACTCCCAACTATATGTGATTTATCCAACATGTTGGCAACCCCAACTCCAGCAAACAACTGAATTTGCCCCATTTGTTCCCCCGTAGATATGACTGGAATGGAATACACACCTACCAGTGTATTTACTTACTAAAGAATAAGGCACCTGGCCCCTAATTTGGACGTAATTTTTGGGTGAGTCTGGGGTACTCTATTTCTGCACTTGTATGAGGATGGTGCAGCGTCATTTTGTCTACCAGGATATGTGGATTTGGCGGGCGTTTAAATACACGTTTACTAGGGTTTCCCCTCTAGTGCGAGTAAGAAAAGAGAAAAATAACCTACGTGAGAAGTCTGAGACGAAATATATAACCCAGGATGTAAAGCCCTACGAAGAGAGGACCCATCTCTGATTGGGGTACTCCATTCTCACTAATCAGTAAGTGGTATTCCTACATCAAAGTTGTGTAGAAATGATAGATGCATCTTCTAAAACTATAAAATTAGAAGCGAGAACCATTTTCAATGTGTTCTCTGTCTGATTTTAGGCTTCTTTGAACATATGTTATGTTATGTTACTTTGCATTTATATAGCGCCTTATATACCATTGGTATGGTCTGAAGGCGCTGGTAGGTTGAACGCCCTTGGGAACCATAGTTCAGGTCAGTAGAGAGAGTTGAGAGAGTCAAAGGTGCGTGTGAGCACCGGCTATGTGTGCAGCTGGTGCGGTATTCGTGTAATAGCTGCTTCTTAGTGGTAGGTGTGGTGGTTGAGAGGTCAAGAGTATGTGCTCGTTCTGGTAGGATTTATCCAGACCGAATGTGGCTGCGTTAGGCCTGAGGAGAACGCCTGGCTGGGGGGTGCGTAACCAGCAGTGTTTAGTTAGAGTGATGTGGAGTATGAGGCAGATGTTGGTATGGGAACAGTTATACCGAATGGTGTCATAGTATCTCTGTGTTCTAGTTGAGTGGTGGTGTAAAGAAGAGAGTAAGCGTGGTGATGTGAGACGGTGGGTTACATGCTCATAGAACGTTCCATGCATTCCAAACCATTCCACGTAAGTTGCGCAATTCTATGCACTCCGGTTCGTTCGATGCCTTCAAGTCAGCTCCATGCACTCCAGTCCGCTCCACACACTCCAGTCCATTCCACGCACTCCAGTCCGCTCCATTCGTGTTGTTTTATGCCTTGTATTTCACCTGTACCTCGTATTTCGCCTGTACCATCCACATAATTCCTAGTACCTTTCACATATTGCACCAGTACCTGCCACATACTTCATTTGTTCTGTCCACATATTTCACCCTTCCATCTACATATTTCATCTTCCATCCACATATTTCACCTGTTTCTCCCGCATACGTCACCTGTTCCATCCACATACGTCGCCCGTTCTATCAACATATGTCGCTCGTTCTATCTACATACGTCACCCATTCATTCCCAAACTTCATCCCTTTCGTCCGCTCTAGGCACTTATCGGCCCTAAGTAGTCATCCGCTCTATGCACTCATCCGTTCTACGTACTCATCCGCTCTAGGCACTCATCCACTCTACGCACTCATCCGCTCTAGGTACTCATCCGCTCTGCATGCACTATGCATTCATCTAGTCTACGCCCTCATCCGCCCTATGCACTCATCCGCTCCGCGCATTCACCCGCCCTACGCACTCACCCGCTTTACGCACTCACCTGCTCTACTCACTCACCCGCTATCACGCTATCATGCGCCCCTCCGCACTCACGCATTAATTCGCTCTTACGCACTCGTCTTCTCCATACATTCGTCTGCTCCATACATTCGTCTTCTCAACCCACTAATCTGTTCCACGCATTCATCCACTCGACACACTCCTCCGTTCTTACTAACTCCTTCTTTCTACACACTCCTTTTCTCTGCGTACTCCTCTGTTCCGCGCACTCTTCCGCACTGCGTACCTATCACTCTATGCGCACTTATCACTCTCTGTGCACTTATCACTCTCTGCGCACTTATCACTCTCTGTGCACATATCCGTTCTGCGCACCATCCGCTCCACGCACTTGTCCGTTCCTGGACCTCATTCGCTCTATGCACTTGTTCTTTTCACGCTCTCATCTGCTATATGCGTTCATCTGCTTTACTAGGTCGTTCGCTCATATGCTCTCATCCGCTCAAGGCACTTATCTGCACTATACACTCATCTGTTCTATACACTCATCCGCTCTATACACTCATCCGCTCTATACACTCATCTGCTCTATATACTCATCCGCTCTATACACTCATCCACTCTATGCACTCATCCGCTCTATACACTCATCCGCTCTATATACTCATTCACTCTATACACTCATCCGCTCTAAATACTCATCTGCTCTATACACTCGTCTGCTCTATACACTTGTCCGCTCTATACACTCATCCGCTCTGCACATTCCTCTGTTCTATGCACTTCTGCGTTCTTCAGACACATCTATACCTATGTACTCATCCACTCTACACACTCGTCCGCTCTACAAACTCATCCGCTCTATACTTGTCCCCTCTGCACATTTATCTGCTCCATGCACTCCTGCATTCTACACACTCCTCCGCACTTACGCACTCATCTGCTCGACACACTCGTCCGCTCTACAAATTCTTCAGTTCTACACCCTATCCGCTCAACACACTCATCCGCACAACATACAGATGCGTTCTACACTCTTATCTGGTCAACACACTCATCTGCTCAACGGATTCATCTTCTCAGAGCACTCATCACTTCCGCGCACTTCATTCGTTCTAGCGATTTCATCCGCTCCATTCACTTCGTTCATTCATCCGTGCATTATCGATTTCAGGCTATGTCACTCGTCATACGCACTTGATCTGTCCCGTGCTCACTATCTTTTTCATACACCACATTCGTTTCACGTACTTGAATCGTCTATTCTGTATTTTCCCTTTATACCATGCATTTATACAGTCAGTATCATCTGTCTGTGTACTTATTGATCTCTTGTATTCCTCTTTCTATCCTCTTCTCTTTAATTCATTTCGCCCATTTTGTTCATTGCACTCACTTGTACTCATCATTCCATCCTCTTCTCTTTATTCATTCGCCATTTCGTTCATTTTGCACACATTACATCCATCTCATTAATTTAAATCTCATTACTGTATGATTAATTCTTTTTATCTACTTCACTGCTTTGATCTATGTAGATTAGAAGGCCTGAAGGATAAGATCCGCTGTTGACACTACCTCCACCAAGTGGATGTTGGAGGTGAGTGTTCACCAATATAGTCATTGCTGATCTATACACACAAGTAGTTTTTGTCGTTAAGAATAAGAGGCTAGAGAGTAATGTGAGTTTATTGTTTGCTTGATTTTGTAGATATGCACCAGAAGACACTGTTAACCTAATGCTAGTAGGGTAGACCAGATGTTGTGTCTGCCTTGATCCCGAAGAAGGTGAATGAACTTGGGGTCTATTGGAAAATGGCCATTAAACTACGACCAAAACATATGTAAATCTTGTAAGTAAGCTGTAGTGCTATTTTACACAACTACACACAAAGCATTGTCAAGGTTGTAAGATAAATTGTACATTAAGAGGTTCTGTTTTATATAAAGGTTAATTTACCTGTTGTTTTTGTAACTAGTGATCATTGGATGGATTGAATGAGGAAGTGGATGGAAGGTGAAATGAATGAGGAGATGTCAAATGTACCTTTGAATTTATGTGCTCTATGAGCAAACAATATTACATGTGTTATTTGAAAATAGAAACAAGATGAACTGTTTGGCATAAAAACTGTGGATTGTTTATATAGTAGCTCTCTCTAGCCTCAACTTACCCAGGTCATTTTCTGTTTTTTCTTGGGAGCAAGACGACATGGAACAACACAGCTTCGATCCCCGGGTCGGTGCTTAGAAACCTCTGGGTATTACACGCGTTATAAATATCATATCCCAGACATTTGCTAAACATAAGGTTCTATCTTCATTCTGATGTTCCCAAAATGCTGTGCGATTTTATGCACATGTAGGAAACTATCAATGCTATTTGTCCCCTTATTCTTTCTCATCAGTGTATTTCGAAAGAGAACATAAGAGTGTACCAGTCTGGCCATCTTGGAATGATAACATTTTATGTTTTTGCAGCCCTGAGGAATGATTTAGAAGCAGTAAAGTTGCCCTTGGAAGGTGAACGCAGTGAATTTGAAGCTCTCTGGGTCTATATGTTGTTTGAAGACTGAATTACTCATATCTGACACTGTGTTGTATTTGCATCTCAGGATGTTATGCAACAGTCCACAACTGTGAAGATATTAATGATACATATGGTAATCCATTGTTGTATGAAGTGTATATCACATTAGTGAAATCATAACCATATTTTCCGTAGTGTATTTAGGAACAATGCTTGCTATTTGATGCCACTTCCTGTTTTGTCAAGGGCTGAAAGGTTGTGTTTTATCGCTTCCTGGGATTGTCACTTTAGGGTGGGGTCAAATGACATCAATTCTGGTGATGTCATCAGAGGTCAAAGGTAATGAGGCGAGGGGTGGGCCACTTTTTTGAGGCAAGGGGTGGGCCACTTTTTCTCCGGTGTCCGACCCTCTTTCTTGTCACAGTCCGACCCCGGTGGCGGACATTCAATGTTGTGACCAACATGGATCTTGAATAGTTGAACTGTTCGTAGATAAGCCCAAGGTTCTCTCCATGCATTTATTAAGTGTGTCTCTACTTCCTTTGAAAAAGCTGGTTTAATAACATCCTCTCCTTAGGAATTTCTCTAATGAATAGTGGGAGCCATGTATTGCTTGAAGAGCTCCTGCTGGTTTTTCCTCTCCTTTATTGTTTTGCTTTTTACAGGTTTCTGTTCGCCCTTGGATTCTGAGTCCTGTGTCTTTTCTATAAGTGAGTGATCGAACGTATCATCTTCATCTGTGTAACTTTTGTGTTAGATCTCTGAGATATTTTTATTTGTTATTGAAGCTTTTATCCCTTTGTCCAATTGGATCCTTGTTTATTTTTTATTATTTGTTTGCACAATTTTGAAACAAATATTTTATTAGAAGAAATGTATGAACAGTAAAAGATAAACAAGAATTTGTCATCACCTAATGAATGCATACTTGTTTTCAACACCTTGTTATCGATATTTCAGAATTACAGCTTCAGTTATTATGTGGGTTAGTATTTTTTAAATTTTCTTAATTATTATTTTTGCTTGGCAGACAATTAAATGGATATGAAACAGCAAGCTCTACATTCATTGGAACAACCATCGGGAACCGACTCCCTAAGAGGCTTACAATAATTTGAGCATACATCAATTACAGTGAGTAGCAGATTTTGTCCCATGTGTTACACAGCCGGGAGCCCCGGCACATTAACAACACAGTGAAACCTTTTAGGTAGTTTGAAGTCGCCCTATGTACATCCGGTATTCACACCAGATATCTTTCGGCCTGGAAGTGCCAGCCAGCGTACTGACGTAGAGGTCTTCACAATTTTCAGCACAAGTTAAATCAGCCATCCATTCCTTACTCAACGGAGGACTTGCGTGTTTCCACTTTTTCAATGCACAACGTTTAGCAATAAGGCACCCAATGACGAAGAAGAATCTGACTCTCCGAGCCGGGATGTCCCCCCCACAGCCTGAAAAGAACATCCATGGGACAGCATGGCAAAGTGCGACTGACCATTTCTGTTAGGGTGTCTATCACCTGTTTCCAATCTCGTGTAGCTCACGACAGATCCACAGCATGTGAAGTTGATCAGCCCTCTCACACTTGCATCGGGGCACCTGCCATCCATTTCTGGATAAATCATTTTAGGTCTACTGGGTGTATGATGTAGTCTATTCGATATTGTGTACTGGAACAGTTTGAATCTAGAGTTTTGCGATACCGTTTTAGTCAGTGAACACATCTTACCCCACTATTCATCAGAAAACTCGTCCTCTAGTTCATCCACCCATTTTTGCTTGGCAGAAGACATCTGCCCACTTGATTTATTTACAATCATCCCACATGGTGTAGCCAGTATTCTACGACACCCGCAGGATATATGTCAGGAACTTGTTATGCGGTGACTCGACAGGAAATGCCTCCCACCATTTGGACACCGTGGCCCGTAGCCTAAAATACTGCAGTATTTCTGCTGTGGAGCCTTTGTGTCCCTGTTTTCAGGTCTTCCTTGTCAGAAACCTCCCTTCTGGTAATAAATTGCCTAGTGCATGGTACCCCAGGTTCTCCCATACCACAAGCAGCAAACCATCCCAAGTGGGGTGAAGTCCAGGGATTACCACAGGACGGACTTCTCCTGTTCCCTGGAATTTGATTCGCCATGGCCAAATTGTGCTGTGCACTTGGTCAAAAGGGCGGTCACATGTGTACGTAATGCTAAGTATAATTATTCTGATGTTAGCTTTACCGTCATCCAGTCGCTCAAGTCAGACGTGTGGAGGGAATCCTTAGACACCATACCAGAAGGATGCAAACTGTGCCTGAGCCGCTAGCCAATAATTCTCAAAATTGGGTGCAACAAATCCACCAATCATATGGTAGTGCCGGATCCCCCACTTTTATTTCCCGAACTTCTCCTACGTTCATAGGAACTGCAACAGTGATCTGTGCAGCTTGGAAAAGAAGCCCTTGCTCAGCAATATAAGTACACTGGTGAACAGATAGAAACATTTAGCAAGAGGGTCATTTTCACCAATATCAGTTTACCAGCTTGTGACAGTGGAACAGTCCGCCATTTCTGTAATTTGTCAAAAACATATGTCTTATGAGCCATGTAGTTAAAAGAGAGACGGGACCCCTTGCCTGTAGATATCTGGACTCCCAAATATTTGAAACTCTCAGGCGCCCACTTCAATGGGTATGTTCCATTTGACCCAATCATGCTATCCGTCAGGCGGAATTTTTCAGACTTATTATTATTCCGAAGTATCCTGCATGATTGGGACTAGGTTTATGTGCGGGTCTCTGACATACAACAGTACACCGTTTGCATAGAGCAAGATGATTTCTGGGGAATCAAATAATCTGATACCCCTCCTCTAGCGACGCTCCCTAATCACATCGGCCATGGGCTCAATGGCTAGTGGAAACAATAGTGGGGACATGTGAAAAAACCCTGGAGCGTTCCCCTTTATAGAAGACTTGAGACAATTGCGAGTTAACTAAGAACCTGGCTGTGGGACGTGAATATAGGAGTTTACCATATTGAATCATATTGTCTCAGAGCCCGCATTTGTCTAGAATTAAAAACAGGTATTCCCACGAAACCATATCAATTTCCTTTTGCGTGTCAAATCCGACGGCAGCGGCCTCCGGAGACATGCGGGACAAAATAATTGCATAAACGGCGGACGTTTAGTGCAGTAGAGCTGTGTCCCAGGTGTGGCATCAGGGGGAGCAATCTATTTGCTATAACCTTTACAAAAATGTGGGTGCCTACGTTAATTAACGACAGTGGTCTTTATGACCAACAGTCATTGGCAGGTTTTCCTGGCTTACACAGAATTGTGATGGTGGTTCCGCAGAGTGGTTCGGGAGGATTGTATTCGCCAATGCCTCTTCCCAGACTTGCAGGAGGAGGGGGGCCAGAATCTCCCCATATGCTACATAGAATTCAGCAGTCAGGCCGTCTAGCCCAGGGGCCTTACCTCTGGGGAGACCTCTGATTACTCCCATAACCTCTTCAGTAGTGAATGGTGTATTAATCTGTTCCCTGTCATTTGCAGACAGTTTGGACATTGGTATGCCTTCCAACAGGGAATGAATAGCCCTCTCCCTCTGAAGCGGGTTAGACTGATAAAGAGATTCGTAAAATTGCCGAACCACCTCAAGCCTCTCCTGGACTGAGTATTTACACACTCTCCATTCATCAAGTATACCATCGACTTTTGGTGGGCCATGTTCGGCCTGTATTAGCCAGACAATCCCTTTCCCCGTAGCACCTTGAAGCAGCAGGTTTCATAAAGTATTTAGTTTATCTTTACACACGGGCCTGAAACTGCTCAAGTGTAGTTTGTATTTCTGCCATAACGGCTAGATATGGCATAAAGTCATAAGCATGTTCCAAATCTTTGAGGCAGAGTTCACAAACCTTCAGATTGCATCAGATGGTCTTGAGAACCCCAAACGCTTTCAAGATGGCCATTCCTCTGATACATGCTTTAAATGCCTGCCATACTATGCCATGTGATGTGGTCTCCAGAGTGTTATGGGTGAGGTAGGCCCATATAGCATCCTCTTATCTGCCCTGAACACCGTGTCCTATAGTGCCTCAGATTTGAAACAGTACAATGTCTGACCAGGAGCCCCCCTCCCCATTCTCATCCACATAGTAATGGGAGAGTGGTCTAAAAATGCACTGAGAATATCCACCAGTTGTACTTTTTCCACCAATTGTCGCAATATTAATACAAGGTCAATTCGGGAGCATGTTGTGTACTGATGAGTAGTATGTGTACTGTCGGTCTTGTGGAGTCAGGACTCTCCATATATCCCTCGGTTCAAGCTTCTCTATTTGACTTTGCAAACTACGATTGGCTCTGGATGGTGGTCCGATCCACCCGCTGATCCAGTATGCAGTTCATGCCCCCCCAGATGACCGGAGTTGATGGATATGAATCAATAATGTTTGCCATGTTCTCATAAACATTGTGGCAATCCATGTTGGGACCATACGTATTACCGTCCCTCATGGTCAATACGTGTACCCTTCAGTGTAAACGTGATCGTTGTGTGGATCAGAGTTAGGACCTCTCTGGGCTGGGTCGAGTTGGACGTGAATAATCTATTATTACCCAGGATGCAGCCACTTCTTTATTAGCTGTCGCTGTAGTTTCCGTTTCTTGAAAGAACAGGATATTAACTTTGTGTTGACAAAAGCCATTATTTGCCTGACTTTTGTGTAGTTACCAAGTCTTCTAATGTTCCAGTTAAGCAGGTTAAGTGCCAACATTCCGCCCACATGTGAATTACCTGATGCACATCTCTCTGCTACGTAGGCTTGCTCCCCTTTTACCTATATTAATGAACATTTTCATTACCATTTACCCGCCAATACAGTATTTAGAACATTTCATTCCCGAAACACTCCCCTCCCTACCCTCCCATATCCCCCTCCCAAGCAGTCTGATAACAACTCTCCCATTCCCAACATTACCGATCTGACCATAGACTTGGAAGACCCCATTTGAACTTACACATACAATAAAGCAACTTTGCATTGGGAAGCTGTTGCTGAAACTCTTGCCCACTCACGTTGCCAACACCTTCCGCCAATCACAAAGATAATTGTACATTTCCATGCTCCACTCTGCTATCTCTGATTCTCTTGATGTTCTCGCCCCTGTCATGAGGATCCACTTGAAGTCCAAAGCCAAGTGCAACTCCTGGTACGACTCAGACCTCGTCACCCTTAGACACAAGTCACGGGTGGCTGAGAGGAAATGGCTAGCTTCTTTTGCATCTTCTGACAAACTGGCCTGCCATCTGCTCCAAAGGCAATACCGACTCTCTGTCTGCACCAAGAAGTGAGCCCACATCCAAGTCTGCGTCTCTACGGCATCTAACAACTCGGCCGAACTCTGCAAGGAGCTGGCTAATCCTGCTGCAGTCTCTGGCTAATCCTGCTGCAGTCTCTAACTCTCCTGTCTCCTCCCAAGCTCTCTGGATAGCCAGGCTTCTCATTTCATCTCTAAAACTCAGGACATCCTGTCCACTCTTTCATCCTCTCCTCCTCCTCCCTCTACTCTCTGCTCTACCTCTGGCCCCCCTGTGGCCACTTCTGCTCCCTCCTTCTCAGATAGACTTTACTCTTTTCTCCCTTGACGAGGATTCTAGACAAGTCCGATCTATGAAAGTCTCATCAAAACAGGTTCTTCCTTGTTCTTCCAAAACCATCAAGGACCACATTGACACACTTGCTCCTGCCCTGAATGACTTCTGCAACCGCTCCTTCACCACTGGAGTATTCCCTTCCCCTGAAGCTCTCCCTTGTTCACCCTCTTCTCAAGAAACCCTCAGCTGATCCCTCCTCCCTATCAAACTATCGGCTGATCTCCATAACCCCTTACTTGAGCAAACTCCTGGACAATCTGGCCATCTCCCAGCTTAATCTTCATACTGAATCTGCTGGTTGTCTCCATGACCATCAGGCTTGCTTCAGAGCAGCCAGAAGCATGGAAACAGCTCTCTTGAACATCCTTGAAGACCTGCTCTCTAACCTCAATTCTAATCTCCCCTCTGTCCTCATATTACTCAATCTCTCTTCTGCCTTTGACACAGTCAACCATGCAATCCTGCTCAATCGTCTCTATGATAACCTGGTTGGCGTCCAGTCAAAGGATCTAAAACAAAATGGTAGAATACAATATGGTCGAGTCAAAAGGACTGGAAAAAAAAAAGGTTGATTGCCTTTTTTTAAATGTATTTTTTTTTTTTGGTTTCCGTATAGGATAAAAAAGTGGTTTTTACGCCAAAAACAGGGGTTTGGGGGGGACCCCCTCAAAAAACAAAAAAAATCGACCTTTTTTTCAGCCCTTTTGACTCAAAACTATTGTATTTCGATCATTTGTATTCGATCCTTTCACGTATAACCAACCTGGTTATCACCAATCAGAGTCCTGGCCTGGCTGACCTATTTTCTCTCTGATTGAAACTCACAGGTCCAACTTGGGTCCTCCCTTTTCTCTATCTCACTCTGTAACGCTCACCTGATTCCCGCAGAGGCGCCGGTCTTGACTGGGTGAATGCCGTATCTTCAAAGGTGATGTGTATCACACGGTTGGCTCTTTGGGCTGGACTTCTGTGCACTGGATGTCTGACTCGAAGAGTAAGATGTCTGCAGATAGAAAATATGGGATTAATGAACTGGGGTTATTGGGTGCCTCTCTCCTCTTCCCTTTCTCTTCTCCTGTAGAACCCCAAAGGTTAACGCCCTCACCTTAGGTAAGTGAACGCCGAGCTCTCCATCTGCCTCGGGGCAGGGTGCCGTAACCAGTTTCTTCACTGGATAAGGGTGCAGGCCTCTTGACCTCAGAGGACTGCTGTCCGTCGTTAACTGCACGAACGGTAAGTTCTGGGCACTTCAAATGTCTTAAAAGTCTTTTGTAATGATATCTCTTGTTTTGCAGGGTTCCCGCGATGGCGGATGGCGGGCTGATGAGAGTTGAGGATCGAACCCGCGTGAGGAATAGAAGCGCCTGGAAGCACGTAAGTAAGCGCTTGTAGCCTGCTTCACGATGCGCACTAACTGTCCCTTTTATCTTGCAGGTACAAGTTCGGAGCTTTAGAGAAGCTGAAGGGTGCTGGAATACCCACTGGATTCGGCGTGGGAAGGAGTAATGGCATGTGAGTAATGAAGTTGCCCAATGTCTTTAAACGCACCTTCTTTTGTCTTTCAGATGCGGGATGCAGCGCCGAAGGCCTCCGGAGCGTGCGAAGAGCTGGTAAGCTTTTGTCTTTCAGATGCCGGAATGCAGTGCGAAGACCTCCGGAGCATGCGAAGAGTTGGTAAGCCTTTGTCTTTCAGATGCCGGAATGCAGCGCGAGGCGTTGGTGACAGCCGATGGACCAGGTAAGAGATGCGCTGCCACTGAAGACCGTAGTGCTAACCTGTTCTTTCTTTGTCTTTACAGGTGCTGCTGAAGACTGGATTCCAGGATGGTAAGCCTTTGTTCCCTTAGGCCCAGGATCAGAAGCAGAAGACACGATGAGCGTTCTGCTGCAGAGAATGCAGAATAACACAAAGCAAGATTCATCCATCGGGTGTGGTTTAAATAGCCTCCTGTAGTGCTTAGATGTCTCCTTCCACAGCCACGCCTAGGTAAGAAAAGAGTTCCTGCTTTCCAGAAGAGTTCCAGTGTTCTGAACCTAGGGAGCGGCTCCTGCCCCACTCAACAGGAAAAGTAGTCCCAAACAGAAGAGGATCAGGGGTTCAACTGGCAGGTAAGTAAGCAGCATGGTCTGCTGCAGGTAGGTCCACCCAAGCATTATGAGCCCGGCGCTTCCAGCGCTGGGACTGGGCATCTTTATGAGCCTGGTGCCACTGGCGCCAGAACAGGGCCCAAAAGGTCCCAATTGGGACTGGCTGGCACTCGGAACCGGGGTTATGGGTCTGCTTCCAAGGGAGTCGGGCAAGGCCTGATCTTTTGGAAGCAGAGATCATGACAGCACCCCCCCTCAAGGCCCCTCCCAAACCGGGCTTCTCCGGGGGTTTGGGCTTGTTAGGAAATGTTCAATGAAATCTTTTGATTAGACGAGGCGCGTGGACATATTCGGCAGGTTCCCAGGATCTTTCTTGGGGACCGTAGCCTTTCCAGTTAATCAGATAAAATAGTTTAGATTTGGAGATCTTGGAATCCAGGATGCTTTTGACTTCAAACTCGAGTTCTCCATCAACTAGAATAGGTTTTGGAGATGTAGTTAGTCGGGTTTGAGGTTGCACGGGTTTTAATAGAGAGACGTGGAAGACCGGATGTATCTTCATGTGAGGGGGCAAGTCCAACTTGACCGCTACTGGATTTACTATGGTAGTGATGGAATAGGGACCAAGATATCTTGGGTTGAATGTGCGTGGTCCTTTTAGAGGTAGATATTTGGTGGATAACCAGACTTGATCTCCTACTTGATATTGGGGGGCTTCCTTCCGATGTTGGTCTTCTCCTTTCTTGTATTGTTCTTTAGCCCTTTGAAGGTGAGAAACGGCTTCCTTAAAGGCTTGGGTGATTGTAGAATGCAGGTGGTCTACTGCTGGTGTTCCAAGATCTTGGAGTGGATCCAACTCCGAGGTTCGAGGGTGACTACCGTATAAAAGAAAAAACGGGGTCTTCCCAGTTCCCGAGTGGACAGAGTTATTGTAGGCATATTCGGCTATCCAAAGGATATCTTTCCAAGTTTTTTCAGTTTGTTGTAGCATGCAGCGCAAATACTGTTCCAGAGTTTGATTGGTCCTCTCGGTTTGTCCGTCGGTTTGAGGGTGGTGGCTGGTCGAAAGTCTCACATCAATTTGAGCCGACCGACAGCAACTTCGCCAAAAATGAGAAATAAATTGACTACCTCGATCCAAAATTAGAACTGAAGGAAAACCGTGCAGTCGGACGATGTTTTCGAGAAATTCTCGGGCCAGAGTTGCTGCTGTTGGTAAGCCTTTGAGTGGAATGAAATGCGCCATCTTGGAGAATAGGTCCACGATTACTAGGATCGTATTGTATCCGGAGCATGGAGGTAGATCGGTGATGAAGTCCATAGAAAGCGTATGCCAAGGGCGAGGCGGGATGTCAATAGGGCGTAAGAGGCCGGCTGGTTTTTCCTTTTGACTCTTGTTTTGGGCGCATACTCCACAGGACATTATAAAGTCTCTGATATCTTTTTTCCAAGACGGCCACCGGAAGTAGCGCTTGATCTTTTCCGAGGTCTTGGTCATACCGGGATGTCCTTCCATTAAAGAATCGTGATAACAAGAGATTACCTTTTTCTGTAAATCTGTGCTGGGCAGGTATAACCGTTCTTGGAAATATAATAGGTTGTCCTTCACCGTAAAGTCCTTTCCCTGCAGATGCCAATTCTGTATGTCTGCTGGAGTTACCAGTAGCCTGGCTTTATCCTTAACTTCCTCTATGGATTGTGTGGCGATTACACCTAGAATTCTTTGTTCGAGAATGATAGGTACAGGTTTAGGATTGATCAAATGTTCTTCCACTCCCATCCGAGAAAGGGCATCAGCTTTACCGTTTTTTGTACCAGGTCGATAGGTAATTATGAAGTCAAACTCGGCAAAGAATAGTGCCCAACGGAGTTGCCTAGAGGATTGAGCTTTTGCGGTTTTCAAATATTGCAGGTTTCGGTGATCTGTAATCACAGTAACGGTGTGTCGGGCCCCCAGAAGATAATGCCGCCAAGCCTTAAAGGCGGACTTGATAGCTAGAAGTTCCTTATCAGTAATAGTGTAATTGATTTCAGGAGGCGAGAATTTGCGGGACCAAAATGCCACGGGATGCAACTGATTGGTTACTGGGTCCTTTTGTGATAGAACTGCCCCCATGGCAAGGCTCGAAGCATCAGTTTCAACGATGTAGGGGAGTTCTGGGCGAGGATGTTTTAAGATCGGTGCAGAGATAAATCTAGACTTCAAATTCTGGAAAGCTTGTTCCGCCTCGGTAGACCATTCAAAACGTTTGTTTTTCTTTAACAAGGCGGTGATGGGCTGGACTATTCGAGAGAATTCGGGGATAAACCTGCGGTAAAAGTTAGCGAAGCCTAACATGCTTTGAACACCTTTTACGGAGGATGGCGATGGCCATTTGAGAATTGCATCGACCTTCTTTGAATCCATACGCACTCCGCTAGGTGATAATATGAATCCCAAGAATTCAACTTCAGTCACGTTGAAAACACATTTTTCCAACTTAGCGAAAAGTTTGTGTTGACGCAATCTCTCGAGGACCATTTTCACGTGTTTCCGATGTTCAGTTTCCGATGAAGAATAAACGAGGATGTCGTCAATGTAAACAACAACACACACATCTATGAGCTCTCTGAGGACATCGTTCATAAAATATTGAAAGGCGGCCGGGGCATTGCAAAGTCCGAAGGGCATGACCTGATATTCAAATAGCCCATACTTGGTGCGGAAGGCCGTCTTCCATTCATCGCCCTCTTTTACTCGTACCAAGTGGTAGGCTCCTCTAAGATCCAGCTTTGTATATATGCATGCTTTTCTGACTTGGTCGAGGAGTTCAGGGATCAAAGGTAACGGATATCTATTCTTAACGGTGATCTGGTTCAGGGCGCGATAATCTATACAAGTTCTAAGGTCCCCTTCTTTTTTTGGAACGAAGAACAAAGCTGAGGAAGCAGGGGACTTGGAAGGACGAATAAACCCATTTGCTAGGTATTGATCCAGGTATTGTCGGAGGTGAAGATTCTCAGGCTCGGTGAGGGCATAAATTCTACTACAAGGAGGAGTAGATCCAGGTATCAGGTCTATCTGGCAGTCATAAGACCTATGAGGAGGTAGAGAGTTAGCCTGATCCTTCCGGAAAACATCTTGGAATTCTAGGTATTCAGGAGGTAACTGGGGAGCCTCCGAGGAAATTGCTGCCAGTGCAACACCAGGTCGAGGGTGACAAGTAGAGACACATTCTGGAAACTGAACCGTTCTTGCTCGCCAATCGATCTGAGGATTGTGCTTCTCTAACCAAGGAATTCCTAGAATAATCTGGAACTGAGGGGACTTGATCACATCGAACACGATCTTCTCATGGTGTCCATCTTGACTTACTAGCGTCACTTCTTGGGTGGTATGCGTTACTGGTCCGGAGGCTATCTCCGTACCATCCACCGTAGTAATGACGTCCTTTACATCCTTTGGACAAAGAGTCAGATTCATCCTCAAAACCATTTCATGATCCACATAATTGCCGATGGCACCGCTGTCGACGTAAGCTTCAATCGCATGTAATCGATTCGGATGTTCAGGGCTAATGAGGACCATAGGTATCACGAAATGCGAGGTCACTGAACTGGTTTTAACGCTCTGCAAGAGGAACTCTATTCTTGTCGGGCGAGGTCGTTTCCCTGCTCAGAGTTTGTGACCCTGGTAACTGCAGCTCCTACTGCCTTCTTGGCTGGTTTCACCGGACAGTCTCGAAGAAAGTGCCCAGAGTTTCCGCAATAGAGGCATAATTGCAGCTGTTTTCTCCTTTCCCGCTCCTTTTGTGTTAGTGGTCCTTTCAGGCCCCCTATTTGCATGGGTTCCCCGGAGTCTACTCCTTTGGTAGGAGTTGGTGGTTTGGAAAATACTCGAGCATCAAACTTGGAACGATCGGCCTTCCTGTTCTGCAGTCTGTGGTCAATTTGAACGACTAAGTCAATATAGTCCGAACAGTCTTGCGGGGGATTCACTACTTGGGCTAACACATCTTTGAGCTCTCCACGTAGACCTCTATAAAACAGCGTAATCCTTTTGTCCTCAGGCCATCGAGTTTCCACTATCAGTCTGTTGAAAGACGCAATATAAGCCAAAAGGTCTTGATTACCCTGTCGCAATGAAAGGAGCTCATTGTCCAAGGCCTGCCCCTGTGAATGTCTTGCAAACAGTTTTTCCATACTGAGCTGAAAAGCTTGAAAATCATGGAGAACCGGATCATCTTGATTAACTAGAGGGATCGACCAGTCTGCCGCATTGCCACTAAGGTACGAAAGCACGAAAGCTACCTTAGCTTGATCAGTTGGAAAGGCTGCTGGCCGGCATAAGAAGTGCAACCGGCACTGATTAATAAATACTGCAAACCTCTTTGGGTCACCAGAAAATCGTTCGGGCGGAGCCAGAGGTACATTCCCAGGTAGGTTGATCTGCACTGGGTTCGTAGAGGATTTTGAAGGAAGATTTGCCCCTGATGCGGGTAACGGAGTTTGTCCGGCTTGTGACTGTAGCAATTGTCTAGCGAGATCGTCTGTTCGCTCCTTGGAAATAATCAGTTCCCTTCTTAGAGCATTTGTTTCCTGACGGGCTGCATGCACTTCTGCTCTTAGTTCCCCAAGTAACTGGACTAGCTGGTCGGTATCCGAGGTTTCCATAGCGCCTGGGTGGGAGTTTTGCGGTAGGCTTTGTGTTCTGTAACGCTCACCTGATTCCCGCAGAGGCGCCGGTCTTGACTGGGTGAATGCCGTATCTTCAAAGGTGATGTGTAACACACGGTTGGCTCTTTGGGCTGGACCTCTGTGCACTGTATGTCTGACTCGAAGAGTAAGATGTCTGCAGATAGAAAATATGGGATTAATGAACTGGGGTTATTGGGTGCCTCTCTCCTCTTCCCTTTCTCTTCTCCTGTAGAACCCCAAAGGTTAACGCCCTCACCTTAGGTAAGTGAACGCCGAGCTCTCCATCTGCCTCGGGGCAGGGTGCCGTAACCAGTTTCTTCACTGGATAAGGGTGCAGGCCTCTTGACCTCAGAGGACTGCTGTCCGTCGTTAACTGCACGAACGGTAAGTTCTGGGCACTTCAAATGTCTTAAAAGTCTTTTGTAATGATATCTCTTGTTTTGCAGGGTTCCCGCGATGGCGGATGGCGGGCTGATGAGAGTTGAGGATCGAACCCGCGTGAGGAATAGAAGCGCCTGGAAGCACGTAAGTAAGCGCTTGTAGCCTGCTTCACGATGCGCACTAACTGTCCCTTTTATCTTGCAGGTACAAGTTCGGAGCTTTAGAGAAGCTGAAGGGTGCTGGAATACCCACTGGATTCGGCGTGGGAAGGAGTAATGGCACGTGAGTAATAAAGTTGATCAATGTCTTTAAACGCACCTTCTTTTGTCTTTCAGATGCGGGATGCAGCGCCGAAGGCCTCCGGAGCGTGCGAAGAGCTGGTAAGCTTTTGTCTTTCAGATGCCGGAATGCAGTGCGAAGACCTCCGGAGCATGCGAAGAGTAGGTAAGCCTTTGTCTTTCAGATGCCGGAATGCAGCGCGAGGCGTTGGTGACAGCCGATGGACCAGGTAAGAGATGCGCTGCCACTGAAGACCGTAGTGCTAACCTGTTCTTTCTTTGTCTTTACAGGTGCTGCTGAAGACTGGATTCCAGGATGGTAAGCCTTTGTTCCCTTAGGCCCAGGATCAGAAGCAGAAGACACGATGAGCGTTCTGCTGCAGAGAATGCAGAATAACACAAAGCAAGATTCATCCATCGGGTGTGGTTTAAATAGCCTCCTGTAGTGCTTAGGTGTCTCCTTCCACAGCCACGCCTAGGTAAGAAAAGAGTTCCTGCTTTCCAGAAGAGTTCCAGTGTTCTGAACCTAGGGAGTGGCTCCTGCCCCACCCAACAGGAAAAGTAGTCCCAAACAGAAGAGGATCAGGGGTTCAACTGGCAGGTAAGTAAGCAGCATGGTCTGCTGCAGGTAAGTCCACCCAAGCATTATGAGCCCGGCGCTTCCAGCGCTGGGACTGGGCATCTTTATGAGCCTGGTGCCACTGGCGCCAGGACAGGGCCCAAAAGGTCCCAATTGGGACTGGCTGGCACTCGGAACCGGGGTTATGGGTCTGCTTCCAAGGGAGTCGGGCAAGTCCTGATCTTTTGGAAGCAGAGATCATGACACACTCTCTACCTGTGGTGTTCCCCAGGGGTCTAACTTTTCTCCCTGGCTGTTCAACCAATGCCTGGCACCTCTTGCCCACTGTATTGCCGCTCTCAGCCCCAACTTTCAGTGCTATGCGGATGACACTCAGCTTATTTTCAGGTTCCCCTCTGCCACCTCTTTTCTTTCTCTCATCTCTGACTGTCTGTATGCTATCCAGGAGTGGTGGGCCACCAAAGATCTCTGCTTTAATGCAAGTAAGACGGGGATTCTCCTCATCCGCACACCTGCACTCTCCTTTCCTGTCACTCTCTGGCCAGCCTCTCTTGGCCCTCTTCCTGCTCCCACCTGTGAGGCTACAAATCTCAGGGTTATCTTCAACTCCACACTCTCCTTTTCTCTGCACATCTCTGATGTCTCTAAGAAGTTAAACTACCAGCTGCACCTCCTCAGAGATATTCTTCCTTTCCTTTCGTTCCCCCAGAAGCTCACTGTCTCCAGAGCTCTGATTGTTTCTAAGATGGACTACTGCAACAACCTCTTTCTAAATCTGCCTGCTTCTACTCTCTGCCCTCTGCAAATCATCCAGAACAGGACTGTGGAACTTGTCCTTGGCGTCAAGCCCAGGGATCGTATCTCTCCAGCACTGAAATCTCTGCATACGCTTCCAGTGGCTACGAGGATTAAATTCAAGACCCTCTGCATTGTCCACAAGGCCTTCTGGGGCCTCAATACCTCCAACTCTTGCTTTGTAAATACCTTCCTACTTGAGCTCTTTGCTCCTCCACCTCCAATCCCTCAGGGTCAGTTGCTTCTCCAAGCAACAAGGTGGTGGTAGATCTCTTCCTTCAGCTGGGGGCTCCCTCTGGACCAGCCTCCCTGAAACTTGAGGAGAACCGTTTCCGGTCCCGGATGCACCTCAAGACCTTCCTCTTTGCTTCTGCCTTCTCTCTTTCTCTCACCTGCTGATTTCCTGCCTAAATCTGCACTGATCACCTGACTACCCTCTGATCTTGGGTCTAGGTCCCTGTCCACCCAGTTGCACACCTGCACTGTCCCCCGGCAACCTTTGCAGTTGGGTCTGTATCTGTAACACTACAGTTCCCCTATCTGCACTTTTGGACTCTTGCTGTCTGCACTTACCCTTGCACCTGCCACCCATTGGCTGCACTTCTTGTTATCGTTGATCCCATGTACAGCACTGCGCCTTCCCCTTTCCCCTCGCACTTTTCCCCTCCCCTCCCCTCCAGCTGCGCAATCTCACTGTCACTCGGCCTAGTAAGATCGCTCTCTCTGCCCTCCCTTTGTTCCCCCTCCCTTGCCTCATCGGACCTTAAAACACTTGTGTATAAGCGCGTTATGAATGCCATACCATATCATAGTCATACACCGCGGCACCATTTTAATGTGCTCCAAGAAGGGAAACAGCCCAGCCAAATCCGGCCCCTCTTCTTAAAACATAAACAGTTCTGTATCCACAGTTCAGGCCAGGATAGTCGTCAATGTCTTCAGGCATTGGGGTCACGGGCACCTTATCTCTTTTATTCCGACGGGGGAGGGGAATGTTCTTCTCATCATATGTTACCGCCCCCTCGGGCATTGTGAAGAACAGCGTCTTGCCCCTGTGCTGGAATCGTAGTCATTCCGGAAGAGCATTGCCTACTGCACTGACTTGTCCCTCAGTAGATTTTGTACTCCATAGAATGATCTACGTTCCGTCTGGACTGCATTAGAGTTCTGCATATATGCGAAGAATGTCTGATTTGTAGCAGAGGGAGCCTTTCTCCCTGGCCAAGCATAGGCCGAGATCTCGATCACAGTAATTTAACAGGCATATTATCACTGGCCTTGGTGGGCTCCAGGCTTGGGCTTCATCGCAGGTGACCGGTGGGCTCTTTCTACCACAAAAGAAGTCGAGAACGGTGGGTTCCTGAGTAGTTCCTTGAGCAATGCCTCTCCCGCTGTCTCCATGGGGACCTTGCCAAACCTCTCTGGCAGCCCAACCACACGGATGTTGTTGCACCCGGACCGCGACCCTAAATCATCCCAAAATTGCAGGCCCACTAGAGGTGCCTGGATATTGATGATACTTGAGTTTTTATCCCCACTATGTCATCTTTCGCCGTCCCAAAACGGAACTCCGCCTCCATCACCTGGCGCTTTCCCGCTCCATCTTGGCATTCAATGTAGAGATCGTGGTAGTGATGTCGTCCAGTTTACCACTAACCGCAGCAAACCCTGACTGCAAACTGCCCATAATCTGCTGCAGATCCGGCATGTCAGAGGCAGCCGCCCCCAAGGCTTCCACAGGCTCTCTCTCAGTATCAGGGCGGGGCTTACTTGTCTGCCTAGTGAATGATTCAATGTTGCTCTACTTTCTATTTGCCCACTTCCTTTCGTCATGGTTGCCGTGGGAGTAGGCCAATGGATTTCAAGAATCAAAGAGAAGACGTCAGGCACTTGGCAGGGGGTGGCTTCCACAATGGGGAGACACTCGGGTACCAGGCCCAGCTCCCGGTGATAGTCCACTCTTTCCTGTGTGAAGTACCCACTGCACAGGGGAAATACCCTTGAGTTCAATGCCAAACTTGCATGTTACAGTTCTGTCCCAGGGTGTGTGGCTCCCTACTTACAGCAAGCCCCCCCAACATTAGCCTCCACACGGTTCCATGGTTTTGTCTCAGTCAATTAAAGTTGTTTGCAGACAAGGACTTTGCAGGGGGTAATGGGGTAGTCAATGAGTCTCTCTTCTTTCACTATGGCCCCTGATCCTTGTCCATGTGCAACTGCTTTGCTGCCTCTCAAGGTGCGCTGCACCCCCACATTCCCTCTCAGTCTAAGGGTCCCTCAGAACTCAGCACCAACACACCAGCAAGGCATCTTAGGCCATCGCCACATGGTAGCCTCAGGGCTGGCAGAGAGGCATCCATGTCTTTCCGCTGGCGCCCCAATGGCTCCCGTGTTGTCAGCTGTGCCGTGCTGGTTTCAGGCTCCGCCACAAGTCTGACTGCTTCAGGCTGCAGGGACGGTCTCTCTGCGATGTCGGGCCACCGTTGGTGCTTGCCGGACATGCACCAGCTGGCAGTAGGCAGATTCCCCTTCACTGCACACCCCTCGGAGCTCAGCCGCTTCCACAGTCCCATTGGCAGCAAAGCTGACCTGGCAACACTCACTCAGGCCACTGTGGGTATACAGTCCCCAAACGTGGACCGGATGTGCTCCACAGCATCCGGCACAATGGGGATATTTTTTCAGGCCGGTGTTCAAGATTTCAGGTCTGCAAGAATGCAAGGAGGGTAGTGGGACACAGAGCTCAGGAAGGAGCAGCCATTTTGCTGGCAGTTCAGCAGCACCCCCAATTGGATCCTTGTTTAGGGTTAAAACAATTCTTTCAGATGAGATTGCTCTGTCACGGTTGGTGCCACGATACCAATAATCTTCCTCTGCCATATTGGCTAGATTTGACTTGTGCTGTCTTCCCCCTTTCCCTTGACTTGAGAAGAAAGTTCTGGTTTTGCCAAATTGACTAAGGGGTGCCACCCCTTTTTCCTGCTTTCTGTCTTTAAGTTCTTTTCTGTATCTTTCTCCTGGGCATCTACCCAGGCAATCCCTACTAGCGACCTCTATGTGGCTTTTACTTTGTGTTCAAATTGGAGTTTCCTCACTTGTTCTTTAGGCGGTAAATCCAGTTTCCTTGCAATATTTAATTTAGCAGGTTCTCCTTTAAAGAGTGTCATTATGGTCCCATCTACCATGAGCTAGTTCTCCAAGGCTATGGCTAAACCTTAACTCATTGCTGCAGGATCTGTCAGGATATTTGTTAATGCTGTAATTGATGGAATGCTTATGAGCTCCAAATATAACAGACTAAAACTGAAACACAGCAACTAAAGTATTCCGATGTTGTGGAATGCCGTCAGCAAATGCCTCAAATTGACTCAGTTCAGTGGAGTACAATCTGTGTGCTTTCTCTTGCTTTGTTGGCCATGAACCCAGCAGTGCTTTGATGGTACATAACTAAAGTCCCCGTTAGTCACTAACTGGAGCCTGACCTGTTAGTGGAGCAGTCTTAGAGCTGCTATCACCATAGCAGGTTCTCTTACTGTGTCAAAGTATCCCCTCAAGATGACATGCTGTTGTCTGGTATAAGGATCTTGCTTTCTGTATGGATGAAATCTGACTATGTGTTCTGGTGTTAATCCCGCTAAGGAAAAGCGGCCATGCTTAGCAGCATATTCCGGATATCTTAAACTTCCTCCAAACTAATATTGAAGGTCCTTTTTTCTAAGGCTCATTTTAATACCTGTATGATGCATATTGTTTTGGGCCTACATCATAGCTTAAGCCAAGTGTTTCAAATAAACCCTCTACTTTTGTAACAGGTGTTTTGCTGAATTTGAAAAGTGTCTCCTAGGCAGCCCTTTGGGTTGTGCCACTGCCTCAGTTAAATTAGTATTGTATCTGATAATCCCTCTATCCCAGCCATTTATTGACTGCTTGACGGCATTCAGCGTGGGTTGGAACATCAGTATATTGTGGGTTAGCCATTTTAGTGTCTCATTTTACTAGATGTATTTATCTTTTATTGTCAAGATTCGCAACCCTATTAGCCCTCCTTAAGTAGCAAAACAAGGAGAGTTTGGGACCCCCTCAAAGGTGATTCTTGTGAGAAGGAAAGGGGATCTTCATTTTAACTCTAGAGATATTTTTCTAGATACTGGTAGCCTACTGTTAGGGGTGCCCAGATGCCATTAACCTTCATGAGTGCCAACTGTTATTGTGATCAGGATCTTGAAGTAATGTGTGCCAGGTGTCATAGCTACCTAAAGTTGCCATTCAAGGTAATGCGTGCTATCTGTTATGTCTTTCCAAGGCCCACACTGCTTTTAAATGTATATTTTATGGCTTCTAATGACACAGAATAGGCGTTCAAACATATGGCCGCCACATGTCATGTCTTACACCATACACCATACACTGCATGTCAGAGCCTATCCGCCACCCCAAAGGCGGTCTAAATGCCCACCTGGGTCTGTGTCAGTTCTTGTGGCAGAGAATTGTGCTGGACTCGGAGCACAGCTCTGGAGAAAGTTGGGTCTGTAGAGAAGCTACTTCCCATGAGCCCCGGACTGTTTTATTATTGGGCAACAATATTGTTGTGGATATAACTCCAATGTGAATCTATGTATCAATGATAATTACCCGTGTGTGTTTGATAAACATTAGGTGCTAACACTATCTTCCCTGCACAGTTTTATCACTGACTCAGTAAGTGTTTGCACTTGCAATATAGTGTCTTTTTTACTCACACATTAATAAGGCTCTCACTATCTTGTTTATTATTTATCTATATTAATTCTCTTGTAGAGATAATATCTGAGCATTAAAAATAGAATAATCAAACAATATACAGTTCCTAATATTAGCAATACAATAGTTGAGTAGAACCCAGCATCATACTCTGTTATTAACTTCTAAAAGGCTACAAGCTATCTACTACCAATCAGCAGTGTGTAGGCATTGTGGCTAAGTAGCATTTAAAATCATGCCCACAATTGTGAGGTTGTTCGTTAGCAAGCCAGAAGCACCATTCCTTGATAACTAGCCTTGATAAAGACCTACGGGTCAAAAAACATGTCGGCAGACCACCATTGGGACTAAGAGCCCACGTAGTAAACTTACAAAACAAGAAACGGTGTGGAAAATCTATTGTGTAAAACATACCAGTAGCGAGGTATCCAGGATCCTCCCAGAGCATACTACAAAGGGGCACCCCAACAAATAAAGAGAGCTTAGTAAAGACGCTTCCTGACCTAGGGCCCAACACAGAATTATGCTATGTATGGACACTGTGACCAGTGATGAGGTCAACTTTGGACATCGATGTGACCCATCCTAAACTGATGACCACTTGAACTATCTGTTATTGTGGCTTTTCATATATATTTATTATATATCTCTTTCGCTCTCTTTCAATTGTTATGACTTTTTTAGGATAAAGTTTTACCGTGCATGTATTATTGGGATGGATGTATGAATGGTCATTGGACGCCTGTGTACGAATGAGATGGATTATATGTGAAACGATGTGAAATTCTGTGTTCTTAATTCCTTTCCTGCGATGTCAAATTATTGAGTGCTCTGATTAATTCTCGATTAAAATTTGATATTTAAATAATGGATCAGGTTCAATTAAATTTCTTGATTCCTTCTGTCTCCAAAATTGTATCCTCTGGTTTTCTTCCGTAATTAGTAATGTATGGACACTGTGCCAAACCGTGTACCATGTGAAACTCAGCGTTTCAACACGACAGGAACCTTGAAAGGCTAACAAAACAAAAATACATCATGGGGTCTCTTAATGGTGTGACCATGGAAAAGAAAAACACATTTTGCAAAAGTGGATAAAAATGTCATAATTCAGCCCCCAAAATATTGAAGCAGTCAAAAAATGTGAGTTTGGAAAAACTGTCAAATTGCCAATTTGTAGCACTATGAGCAGTTTACTGTCTCAGGCGGTGAAGACATCACAAATCTGTTTTTTGTTTCCATGGCAGGTCAGCTTTGTAATGGAGCCTTGCCTCCAAATTACTGCCACAAGCATTAAAAATCAGAATTAGGAAAAATTGGCAAAGTGCCCATTTTTAGTGCTATGGACTGGCATTTAAAGATGTGGTCTACTCAACAAGCCTGCTTGCTTTTTTACCCAAAAAGGTCAAATATTGTGTGATCAGTGTTCCTCCGGGCTCTGCCCCTTCAATATTCCAAAGTTTTGTAGCCTTTAGAGTAACTTCAGTAGCTGGTTTTTAAAGGATTAATCCCTCTCCTCGGCTTAATATAACCCCCCTGGTTCCCTACTAGCCAACCCAATCTTAATAAAGAGTTGGCATTTCATGTCTCAGTAGTAACCGTCCATCGTGATAGTTTAAACCGAAATGAAGCCAACTTTTCATTGTCGGCCACGTACATATAAACTTCCATGTTTTGAACAAGTAGGACTTTCCCAATAAGTACAGGATGACAATGTTATTGATAACAAAATCATTTTGGCCATCAGCCTGTCTCAATTAATCGTTTGCGCTGTTCTGGTTTTTGTTTCCATTAGCTTGGAAGTCCATATTTTGTTTACATAAACATCTTCATATGCAAACATGTACCCTCATCATGATTGCTGCCCATGTTGTACATGTTATTGAATTGTTGCATTTGTTTAGCAAGTGTGCAATTACATCTTTTCAAAATACACTTCCCTTGTTCAAGAATTACCATTCTTTTGTTTTGAATTGTTGCTCCCTTTGTTTCTTTGTTTTAGCCGGTCAAGTGGCACAGCGAGTAGAGCGCTCGCTTTGACATCGGTGCAGAGCCTGCGAACGCAGCTCAGCGTTTCATCCTTCCGAGGTCGAAAATTGAGCACCACACACCGTGGGTAATAATAAGCAGCGCTCAGATACCTGAGGGTTCGTAGCGCTATATAAATGCCAAATTATTATTATTATTAAAAATAACGCAAACAAACTATTGTTTTGACAAATGGTTTATGCACGTTTACTAGAAAGAAAACAATGTTTTTGTCAAATTCATCTCTGCCTGTGCTTTTCACCAGAATACAATGTACTTTTTTAAATGCACCAAGCTTGTGTGGCTTGCTCCGTGGCCCTGTCTGCTCCCTCTCATGCAATATCAAAGGATCAATGATGTTCTATATATTACCAAATGTTCTTGAAAAGAGAAGGCATTCAAAGTGAATAGTTCAGTCTGCATATAAGTGAAATGCATCTCTGTCAAAGTCAGTATGAATGTATCAGGCTGCCGTGGAGTTACAGCTGTTAATATTACAGGTATATAATGACATTTATGACAACGGATTTACATATTTGTCTGATTGGTGTTCTTCACAAGTCTTCTTTCTGAAGCAGAGTTTGTTGAAAGCCAAACATGGTCGTGGGGAGAGGAAAGGGGGAAAGCAGGAGAGGACATGAGCCATGATGATTGCACTACACCATAGAAAGACAACTAAAATAAAACAAAACTGCAGAAACAACACTTTTCTTCATTCATCAAAGAACTGTCTGTTTCTTGCACTTCATTCCACAATCAGATGTTGTTTTCAAACCAAAGTTGCAAAAATAGCTGTCTCAAAAACAAAATGTCAACCAACTACAGGTAGGAAACCATGTGTTCAAATGCCTGAGTGGCATAAGGGTCACATATCCCGGCATTGACACTTCACCAAAGTGTGTGCTCCAAGGCCAATTATTTTATCTCAATGTGCCGTATTTGCATTGGCTGCACGCTGATGATGGGAAAAGGGGCACTGATGTGCCACGAATTAGGAAGGAGCGACCATGCAGACCGCAAAAGCAGGGAAATGTGGTTTCCCTTCGCAATGTGCAGTTCCCAAGCACATTTGCACAGTGGGCCATGCAAGGCCAGGAAATGAAATGTCCTTCCTTAGCCTTACATGGGCTTTTGGGCACATAGACTAAGCAAGTGTATTTCAGTATTTCAAAATGTGGATAGGGGCACTCGTGCACCTTCCTGCACATGTCAAGGGCCCGGGGCATCAGTCTGTGGTGCGCCAGCTCCACCGTGCATGGGCAGGAATCAGGAAGATGGCCCTGATTCCTGTTTCCTTTCTGTATGATGAAGGGGAACCAGAGAATCGGGAGCAGCTGAGGAGGAGGTATGGGGTCCGGAGCTGGAGTATTTTATATGTTGGTATGCGTGCGAGCAGGGGGTATTGTTTGTCTGCGTAAGTGCACGTGTGCATGTTGTTTATGGGTGTGAATGCGTATTTGAATGAGAATGCAGTGTGAATGTTCTCTGTGGGTGTGCATGTTGTGACGGTTCCATGTCATTTCATTGCCTGCAATTTCATCCCCTGTCATTTTAACGTGTACATTCCAACGAAAATGCTAATCTTTTTTTTTTGGGGGGGGCGGGGTTCCCCCAAGCCTCCCTCCCACACTTATTTTTGGCTATTGCCGACCCTCCCAACCCCTTATCTGCCCTTTCCCACCCACCCTAAGAAGTTTGATGAGCATATTCGTTGTAATATGCATGTTCAAATGCTGCCACACCGTTGTGACAGGGTCTGGGAATTGACCCTGTCAAGAGGGGATGGGGACCCCTCTTAACCTAGGGAAGGAGGACTCCCACAGGGTTTCCTAGAGACATTCATGCCCCAGAGGCAGAGTTTGGGAGTAAGGAGTTCCCCAGTCCCTGTCCCTTCTACCTGTGCCTGAATGAATATGTGGAGTACAATGACTCTTGCTCTATACCTGTTGTGCACAATGCTCGCCTGTCTGCCTTCTCTCTTTCCACCGGACTACGCGTACCATCAGGCATAGCAGTTGGGAGCAAAACTAGTAGCACCCTGGAGAGCATGGCAGCAGCAAGCAAGCAGCTGGATAAAGTTGCAAGCTCCAAAAAGGCAACACAAACGCCACACTCAAATGTGACACAAACTCTAAATTGAACTTTTTTTTCCAGTGGGCCTCCATGGGCAAACAACGGCGGACCAGAAGGGGGCGTGGCTTAAGGCTCGTTATATGCATTCTGCTCATTTTAACCGGGCCCCGAGAGTATGAATCCAGTGGTTGGCCCGTGGAGACAGCAGACAGAGGGAACCGATGATGCGGGCTGAGGGAGGATACAAAAGGGGCAGGGAGAACAGGTCGATGTGGGCCGCTTGGGTGAGGTCAAGGGAGGAGAAGGAAGAATGAGAGACCAGGAAGGGGAAGAACAGTAGAGCGGAGCATAAAGGAGAATTGTCATGAGCACGTGGAATGTGAGTGTTGGCTCCTGAGAGAAAGTGGCAGTTTGGTGTGCGTGTACGCGTAAGATGAGTGAGTGATGTGTAAGGGTGGCTGTAGTAGGATCATCGTGAGCGGTTTAGTAGGGTGATTTTGAGAGTGAAAGGAAGTGGCTACAGGAGAAGATGGGGGTGGGGTGTAGTGCAGTGGGAGAAGGGAGTAGTGGAGATTAATAGAAGTTGAGTTGGAGTGGAGAGTAGTAGACAGGAGAGTGTAGCACTGGATAGTGGGTATGAGAGTGCAGTAGAGAGTAGTGGGGAGAAGGCTGTAGTGGGTAGTAGTAGGAGCAAATTGTTGAAGAGAAGTAGAGGGAGGGGTAGTAAAGAGTAGTGGGAGGAGAAAGTAGTAGTAGAAAGTAGGATATGAGGGTAGAGATAGGTAGGCAGTAGAGAGTGAAACGAACATTGGAGGGTTAGGAAAGGAAGTGTGTAGGAAAGAGGAAAGGAACAGTGGGAGGAATAGAAGGGAGCAGTGTAGGAAGAGGGGTAAGGAAGGTCAGCAGAACACAGGGAAAGGAGAACAAGAGTGTGAAAGACAAGGGCACATTGATCCTGGGTATTTCAAAGGCCTCTAAACCACTTGAAAAGGCCATTGTGATCTATGTGCGTCCTATGGTTGGAATCCACACCTAGACATTCCCAGAGGGAGTCAGAGAGACAAGGCATTTGCCTTCAGGCCATCACAGTCAGACCGGCTGCATTTTTAATCATAGCGGTTACCGATTCATAGGGGCACTTTTGGGGTTAATGGATGCCTGGGGCAGTGAGGGAAAATCTGACAGGAGATGAGAGAGAGTGGGCCACCTCTTAGAGAGCTACCTTGCTTGAATCGCAATGCATACCCGTGTACCATCTCTGCAAGTTGCTATGTTCTTGAGACTATCTGTGAGAGTGTGACTACGAGAGAAGCTGAATGTGTCTGTTTGCGTGAATGGGTATGAATGTGTGTGTGTTTATGGAACCAGGAGCATGGGTGGGGGGCATTGGGCAGCCAGCATGGATGTTTATTTACAGAGATATGGCATATTGTATTGGCATAATATGGGCAAAACCACCTTGGTGAGTGTTTTAGAAGGGTGGGGGGAATAATACCTTGGGGCAGTCAGCATGGGCATTTCTTTACATGGGCATAATATGTTTTACTGGCATTATATGGGATCATAAATCTTGAGGAATGTTCTTATGTGAAGGATGAGAGGACTACTTTGGGGCAGCCAGAAAGCATGTTTCTTTACAGTAGCATGGAATGTTTTACTGCTATTATATGGGCACAGTAAACTGGATGGGTGTTCTTGTGTGGTGGTTGCAGGGGGACTACATTGGGGCAGACAACATTGATGTTTTATTACAGTGGCACAGCATGTTTTACTGGCATCAGGGGCAAATCCAGCATGATCAATGTTCTTACGTGGAATACTGGCCTACATTGGTGCATTCTCTACTGACATGCTTTCTTACAGGGCAATGACATTTCTTACTGGCATTATGGGCAAAGCCAACATGGGTGTTCTTATGTGAATATAATGGCCTACATTACCCTACATTGGTGCAGCCAGTAGGGACATATTTTCATACAGTGCCATGCTATTTTACTGGCATTTTGGGCAAAGCCAAGAGCAGTATGTTCTTACATGAGGATACTGGCATATAATGGCAGATCTACTATGGGCATGTTTCCTTATATTATCAGTACTGGCACTATGGACAAAGTAAACAAGAGTATCTTCTTATATGGGAATACTGGCCTACATTGGATCAGTCAGCTATAATTGACATGTATATGCCCTGCCAATATGATTTTTTTTTGTTTATACCTCAAGTATACTGGCATATATTGGGATCAAAAACGTAATGCACATTTGTTGGAAAACACTCTGGTGCACTGTTTTTCCTGTGTTATCCTACAACACCGATTTTAAATCTTGTGGTTTTTTTATCCAATTGTCCACAAAGAGTGTGCTGTAAAATGCATCAATTTCATCTGTTGTTTAAAAGATTTTCTCAGGGTGTGTGGGGAGAAACCTCCCTCCCCGAACTCCGTTGGTTTCTTCGGGCTCACTTGCTTTGTTTGGTCGTCCCTGCATCTTCATAGGAACCTTTTAAAACCTGCCAATCAAAGCAGTCACCTGCCACCCCCGATTATTTGCCAACATTGGAAGTCCCTAGAACGGAATTAGCTCACACTGTCAGAATGGTAGCCCCAATGACCATTCAGATTCCGGACATCACTAAGTTTGCTTGTCTCTTGGCTTATGCCTGGAAACTCCTTTTAATGTAACTCCCCATGATCCCGTTGACTATTTTAAGTTTCAATCTGTGATGTCATTTTCTGTGATGTCACTGATGTCATCATATATGCAAATTAGGGGTCGCCACACACCTTTTTGTGCCCAACGCCCGAAAAAATACTAGGGCTGGCCCTGCAAAGAAGCATTGCTTGAAAAGCACAGCAAGAAACATGGATTACAGAAACGTGTCAGGAGCAAATCCATCGTAGGACCGCCCAGAGAGCCGCTTCTCTGGTTTGGGGCCATCTATGAAATTTTGACTCAAGCATCATGCATCTGCCCAGTTATTTTATATAATGGCATTTTATTTGTTTGATAGTGACGAGTCCAACAATTATTAGAGACTCAAGAAGTTTGAGTAATTTCTTATTGTATAGATACTTCTATATGACTTATGCATTTCCAACATGTGCTTTGAACGGTCCCTGCTATGTGAAGGCAAATGAAAAGTTGGCTAAATACAATAACATTCAGGTGAAGCAAAGCCAGCATAATGCACAGGGCTTTAAGTGGGCCGTGGCTCACCAGTGCTCAGTCCCAGGTGGCACAGAAATAGCCTTCAAGCTGGGGCTCTGCTGCAGCTCTCTGACATGTTTACCCCATGCTAGAAGTCCATGCAGCAATGTGGAGTGTCTACACTACTCACCCCCACTATATGTCAGTCTCATCATTTTTAGTAGCACATCATCATCTGGAGTCATTTGCAGGTAGACTGCTTTGAAATATTCCAAATGGAAACCATAATGTAATGCCTGACTTTTGCAACATATTATATTGAAGTTTTGGCATTAAAATGATTGAATGAAATGGATTCATGCAGCAGACTCATTCATTTCCTTCGAAAGTCCTGAAGGATTTGACTCTAGATTGGACTGTTTTGATTTGATTGGATGTTTATAATGGAGCATGTTTTGTTTTAGTCATTTTTGTTGTTTGCTTAGGATTCACTTTTTAATATTTAAAACCCATTATAAAATCGATTTCACTTCCTTTCATGATAGATCCGAAAACTCGTCGAGTCTAATGTGTTAGTCTTCTAGTTACAATCCCAAAGGGTCAGTAACTACTTGCGAATCTCAGGCCGCGCCAGACTCTTCTTAGTCCCGCCATATCATGTCCACACTCATCACGGCCACGGGCTGATTTCTCTAATCACTGATAATCATCTTTATACCACCTTAATATTAGGGAAAGGTGATAAGGAATGTGGGATAAAACTAAGATCGATATCACCCGCGCACGAAATGGGCCTGCATTAAAAATGGAAACCGCAGCACTGTGCTTCTTTTAATATTATTATTATTATTATTATTAATATTGTACTTATTCAGCACAGACCTAGCTTTGAGAAGCAACACAACAGTACAGATGAATAACGGAGCGCTTTACAGAGGTATACGACAGATGCCTAACGACAGTACAGATGCCTAACGCAGTGCTTTACAGAGGTATACGACAATACAGATGCATAACGGAGCGCTTTACAGAGGTATACGACAGTACAGATGCATAACGGAGCGCTTTACAGAGGTGTACCACAGTCCAGATGCATAACGGAGCGCTTTACAGAGGTATACAACAGTACAGATGCATAACGGAGCACTTTACAGAGGTATACGACAGTACAGATGAATAACGGAGCACTTTACAGAGGTGTACAGCAGTACAGATGCATAACGGAGCGCTTTACAGAGGTGTACCGCAGTACAGATGCATAACGGAGCGCTTTACAGAGGTGTACAACAGTACAGATGCATAACCGAGAGCTTTACAGAGGTATACGACAGTACAGATGAATAACGGAGCGCTTTACAGAGGTGTACAGCAGTACAGATGCATAACGGAGCGCTTTACAGAGGTATACAACAGTACAGATGAATAACAGAGCGCTTTACAGAGGTGTACAGCAGTACAGATTGATTGATATTTTTTTTATTTCTATCGCGCTCATACACAAGTGTTTCAGAGCACGACAAGGCAAGGGAGGGGAACAGGGGAGAACAAAACAGTGATCTTACTAGGCCCAGTGACATTGAGAACGCGCAAGTGCATGGGAGAGGGGGGAGGGGAAAAGTGCATGGAAGGGGGGCGAGGTGGAAAGTGCGAAGCAGAGGAGAAACAGATAAATAACAATAAATAAATAATAAAGGCAACAAACAGTGGTAATGCAGCCAGCAATTTGTAAGTGCTAGGTTTAAGGCAGCAGACAGGGTAGGTCCAATAAGTGCAGGAAGAAAAAGGGGGGGCTGTATGGTTACAGATACAGACCCCAGTGCAAGGGGTGGCCAGGAGGCAGTGCGGGAGGGTGACAGGATGAGCAGGTACCTGGGCCCAAAAGACAGAGGGTGGCCAGATGCACGGTGCCAAGAGAAAACAGATCAGCAGGGGAGAGGGGGAGCGAAGGCAGAAGAAAAGAGGAAGGTCTTGAGGTGCTTCCGGAACCGGAGATGGTCCTCCTCAAGTTTTAGAGTGGCAGGGAGGCTGTTCCAGAGGGAGGCCTCCCTGCCACAGAGTACTTCACAGAGGGATAGGACAGTATAGACGCATAACGTAACACTTTACAGAGGTATAGGACAGTACAGATGCATGACGGGGCGCTTTGCAGAGGTATAGGACAGTACAGATGCACGACGGAGCTCTTTACAGAGGTATAGAACAGTACAGATGCATAACAGAACACTTTAAAGAGGTATAGAACAGTACAGATGAATGATGGAGCGCTTTACAGGGGTTTACAGCAGTACAGATGCATAACAGAGCACTTTACAGAGGTGTACAGCAGTACAGATGCATAATGGAGCGCTTTACAGAGGTGTACCACAGTACAGATGCATAACGGAGCGCTTTACAGAGGTGTACAACAGTACAGATGCATAATGGAGCGCTTTACAGAGGTATACGGCAGTACAGATGAATAACGGAGCGCTTTACAGAGGTGTACAACAGTACAGATGAATAACGGAGCACTTTACAGAGGTGCACAGCAGTACAGATGCATAACGGAGGGCTTTACAGAGGTGAACAACAGTACAGATGCATAACGGTGCGCTTTACAGAGGTATACGACAGTACAGATGAATAACGGAGCGCTTTACAGAGGTTACAACAGTACAGATGCATAACGGAGCGCTTTACAGAGGTATAGGACAGTACAGATGCATGACGGAGCGCTTTGCAGAGGTATAGGATAGTACAGATGCATGATGGAGCGCTTTACAGAGGTATAGAACAGTACAGATGCATAACGGAAAGCGCAGCGCTATCCAGAGGTATACAACGGTACAGATGCATAAGGGAGCGCTTTACAGAGGTGAACAACAGTACAGATGCATAACGGTGCGCTTTACAGAGGTATACGACAGTACAGATGAATAACGGAGCGCCTTTCAGAGGTTACAACAGTACAGATGCATAACGGAGCGCTTTACAGAAGTATAGGACAGTACAGATGCATGACGGAGCGCTTTGTAGAGGTAAAGGAAAGTACAGATGCATGATGGAGCGCTTTACAGAGGTATAGAACAGTACAGATGCATAACAGAACACTTTACAGGGGTATAGAACAGTACAGATGCATAACGGAAAGCGCAGCGCCATCCAGAGGTATACAACGGTACAGATGCATAACGGAGCACTTTACAGAGGTGTACAACAGTACAGATGCGTACCAGTGTGCTTTACATATGTTTACAACAGTAGAGATGCATAATGGTGTGCTTCACAGAGGTGTACAACAGTACAGATGCATGACAGAGCGCTTTAAAGAGGTATATAACAGTACAGATGCATAACGGAGCGCTTTTCAAAGGTGTACAACAGTACAGATACATAACGGTGCGCTTCACAGAGGTGTACAACAGTACAGATGCATGACAGAGCGCTTTAAAGAGGTATATAACAGTACAGATGCATAACGGAGCGCTTTTCAAAGGTGTACAACAGTACAGATACATAACGGTGCGCTTCACAGAGGTGTACAACAGTACAGATGCATGACAGAGCGCTTTAAAGAGGTATATAACAGTATAGATGCATGACAGAGCGCTTTTCAAAGGTATACAACAGTACAGATATACAGCTGGCGGGGGTAGGATACAGGGGCACAGAAGAGGGTTACAGCTTTACAGGGTGGCTGGAACGAGAGGGTTAGGTGACGCGGGGGCGACGCGATGGCCTAAATGTTTAGGTGAAACTCATTTCACGTGACCGCAGAGCGCAGTGGGCACCATGAGCAAATAGCCCCAAATATTGTATTAGTCAGCACAAATTGTTTTCGGTCAAAAACGATAAAAATACAGCAGAACACAATCAATAATAACTCAATATTGATATTTAACATATATAAAGTAGAAAATGCTTATGAAATAAAAATACGGAGCAATTGAGAGAATACACAAGTTAGTCAGTAAAGCCTAGACTTTCGTTCCTCCCATTTGCAGGGTGCAGGCTAAGACCGGATCCCCGGGACTAAACCCGCCAGCTGCCTTAAACGATGCCATGGTCTAAGTGAAGTCGACCGCCTCCCATTTGCTGCCGGAGGGTGTGCAGTAATATGACATTTCGTGCACGGCGCGATGAAAAGCAAAGCCTCTGATTCATCGCTCTGACCTTTCCGAGCACAGAGGCGAAAGCCCCTAATCTTGCTTACAGCGAGTGCGGGGTACTTGTATCAGAGGTAAGAGAGGCCCTACATGTACCAAGCCCCTCCCCCGCTCACCCGGTCCGTCCCGAAACCCCCTCCACGGCCCACTTCCGCCGCTGAAATCAATAAGCAATTAACCCACTGTGTAAGCAGACGGTGTGCTGGGGGGGGGGGGGGCTGCGCGTAGCTAGTTCGAGTCCCCTTCCCGCAGCCCCGAAGTCTCGGCTTAAGGAAAATTGACGCGAACCGCGGACCCACCTAGAAGGGAGTCACTGCGAAAGGCAGTGAACTCCAAACGTCAGCTGGGCTGGGTTGGAGACAGTCACAAGCCTGGCATTGTTTGAAAACAAGCCCTACTAAAAGGGCCTCTAAGGGACATGTGGCTAAGGCTGTGCTCCTGTAAGGGACATGCAGCTAAGGCTGTGCCCCTCTAAGGGACATGTGGCTAAGGCTGTGCTCCTGTGGGAGTGCCTCCTGCTAAGGGTGTACTACTGTAAGGGAACATGAGATTAAGGCTGTGTTGCTAGTAAGGGACATGTGGCTAAGGCTGTGATCCTGTAAGGGACATGCGGCTAAGGCTGTGCTCCTGTAAGGGACATGTGGCTAAGGCTGTGCTCCTGTGAGGGACATGCGGCTAAGGCTGTGCTCCTCTAAGGGACATGTGGCTAAGGCTGTGCTCCTGTGAGGGACATGCGGCTAAGGCTGTGCTCCTGTAAGGGACATGCGGCTAAGGCTGTGCTCCTGTAAGGGACATGCGGCTAAGGCTGTGCTCCTGTAAGGGACATGCGGCTAAGGCTGTGCCCCTCTAAGGGACATGCGGCTAAGGCTGTGCTCCTGTAAGGGACATGCGGCTAAGGCTGTGCTCCTGTAAGGGACATGCGGCTAAGGCTGTGCTCCTGTAAGGGACATGCGGCTAAGGCTGTGCTCTTGTAAGGGACATGCGGCTAAGGCTGTGCTCCTCTAAGGGACATGCGGCTAAGGCTGTGCTCCTGTAAGGGACATGCGGCTAAGGCTGTGCCCCTCTAAGGGACATGCGGCTAAGGCTGTGCTCCTCTAAGGGACATGCGGCTAAGACTGTGCCCCTCTAAGGGACATGCGGCTAAGGCTGTGCTCCTCTAAGGGACATGCGGCTAAGACTGTGCCCCTCTAAGGGACATGCGGCTAAGGCTGTGCTCCTGTAAGGGACATGCGGCTAAGGCTGTGCTCCTCTAAGGGACATGCGGCTAAGGCTGTGCTCCTGTAAGGGACATGTAGCTAAGGCTGTGCTCCTGTGGGAGTGCCTCCTGCTAAGGGTGTACTACTGCAAGGGAACTTGAGATTAAAGCTGTGTTGCTAGTAAGGGACATGTGGCTAAGGCTGTCCTCCTGTAAGGGACATGTAGCTAAGGCTGTGCCCCTCGAAGGGACATGTGGCTAAGGCTGTGCTCCTGTAAGGGACATGCGGCTAAGGCTGTGCTCCTGTAAGGGACATGCGGCTAAGGCTGTTCCCCTCTAAGGGACATGCGGCTAAGGCTGTGCTCCTGTAAGGGACATGCGGCTAAGGCTGTGCTCCTGTAAGGGACATGCGGCTAAGGCTGTGCTCTTGTAAGGGACATGCGGCTAAGGCTGTGCTCCTCTAAGGGACATGCGGCTAAGGCTGTGCTCCTCTAAGGGACATGCGGCTAAGGCTGTGCCCCTCTAAGGGACATGCGGCTAAGGCTGTGCTCCTCTAAGGGACATGCGGCTAAGGCTGTGCCCCTCTAAGGGACATGCGGCTAAGGCTGTGCTCCTGTAAGGGACATGCAGCTAAGGCTGTGCTCCTCTAAGGGACATGCGGCTAAGGCTGTGCTCCTGTAAGGGACATGTAGTTAAGGCTGTGCTCCTGTGGGAGTGCCTCCTGCTAAGGGTGTACTACTGTAAGGGAACTTGAGATTAAAGCTGTGTTGCTAGTAAGGGACATGTGGCTAAGGCTGTCCTCCTGTAAGGGACATGTAGCTAAGGCTGTGCCCCTCTAAGGGACATGTGGCTAAGGCTGTGCTCCTGTAAGGGACATGCAGCTAAGGCTGTGCCCCTCTAAGGGAGATGTGGCTAAGGCTGTGCTCCTGTAAGGGACATGTGTCTATGGTTGTGCTCTTGTTGGAGGACAGATGCTGCTAAAGGGTCTGTGGTTAAGGGTGCACTCCTGTCAGCAGACACGCGTCCAAGGCTGGGGACATGCAGCTGCGGGTGTACCCCTGTAAGTGGGTAAGTGGCTAAGGCCATACTCCTGTAAGAAGACATGGGGGTGAGGCTGTGCCACTGTAAGAGGACATTCAGCTAAGACTGATCTACTGTTAGAGGACATGCAACTAAGGCTGAACTTCTGTACGCGAACACGCAGCTAAGACTGCACCCCTCTGGGTGGACATGTGGCTAATGCTGTAATGGAGACATGCACCTAAGAGTGTCCTCATGTAAGGGAACATACAAAGGTAAGGCTGTACTGTAAGTACACATGAGGCTGAGGAAGACAGTCGAGGCTGTACTCCTTTTAGGGCACATGCTTCTAAGCAGTAACCTGTAAGGGACATGGTGTACTGCTGTAAGGAACTTGTAGCTAAGGGTTTAGTCCTGTAATTAACATAGGGTACATAGGTACAAAGTGTGGAATGTAGGTATTTTATTTGAAAGTGATGTTTCACTCAATCTCCAAATTAACACAACTTCCAAGTACACAATCATTCCATCAACACCTGGCATGACAAAATCTTCTGTAACTGCACCTGTGTAGCAATACTGCCGGTTGCAGCAGTATTGCTAATTAACCTGTATACTTTCCTCGTCCTACTCTTCCTCGTCAAAGTAGTTAATACATTTAACACAACCCACTTCTGTCCCTGGAATCCTTTCCAAATTCTTTATACTATCATTTATAATTCTTCTTTGCATTTCCCCTCTTCCCTTCCAGAACCCCATTTGGGATGTAATGCCCAAAAAAGGTCCCCATAATCCTAGTGTTATTACCAAAGAATGAGCCGGGATGACCTGTCAACCCAGGGTGGAGAGGAGGCTATAAGTACTTCAACAAGGAAGAGTAGGACTGCGAGTAATGAAGATTACTGTAAGTCATCTGGATATTACACCCATATCCCTGTCCTGCATCTGACTCCTTACTTCAATGAAGCGTGCCAAAGACCATAGGGCGGACAGCACGCTCCGCAATGTCCCACGTGCCAATGTGTGCTACAAAACTCAGTGATCCTTTAATAGATTATTTGATTTAATTTAAAAACCTATAAAGCGCACACTAAGGCCCGAATGCGTCTTGGCGCTGGTATTGACAGTACAGAGAAAAAAATCTCTTTACCGAATTGCACACTGACAAGTTAAAACAGATGGGTTTTGAGTGCCCTGCGGATTGGAAGGTACTCCTCTATGACTCTCGATGTCGGTGGAAGCAAATTCCATAATGTAGGAGCCATAACTGAAAAGGAGCGACCACCCAGCCATGTCCACTGGGATCTCAGTATTTTAAGAAGTGACCGAGAGGCAGAGCAAAGCTGCGCAGTTGGATAGTAGCACTCAAATACTCTGGGCCTGCATTGTGTAAAGCCCGGTGAGTGACAGAAAGTACCTCAATGCCTGCCGCCACTGGGAGCCAATGGAGGCGATGCAGGGAGGCTGCAGAAGGGGTCAAGTGGGGTGCATTAAGCGCCAGTCTTGCTGCTGAATTCTGGAGTACCGGTATACCTTGTTTCTGATACTTAGGTTTCCCTAAATATGTCCTGTTGCAGTAGGCCAATGACCCCATTATAGTAGACATGACCATCATGGTTCGGCTGTCTGGTGGAAGCAAGGGAAGTATCTTGCCCAAGATTTTAAGTTTCCCAAACCCTCCATTACAGACTGCCGAGATCTGTGCTTCTCACAAACCACTCGGAAGGGGCCTCGCCCCAAGGCTTTTCACAGACGCACATACTACTGGACAGAGGCCAAGCAAGTCGGGCCGTAATTGAGAATTCCAGAAACTGTAAGACGTTTGCGGACCAAACACCAAGACCACCATTTTCAATCCATTAAACTTTTGCCAATTGGCAGACATCCACGTCCCTATGTTATGCAGGCAGTCGTGAAGTTTGCCAAAGGGTTCGGTTTCTGGGGAGTCTAGCAAAACACGGAGTGTCACTTATGCCAACAACCATCAAGATAGATCTACTTGGAGAGTCCCATTAACTAAACAGTGATTAGGCAGAACTGCTTAGAGTTGGAGCCTTAAATGGCACATACATTGGGGCTGGAGGGGGTAGCAAAGGTGTCCATCCTGCAAATGCCTATTAATGACATGCCTCTGCCAAATAAGAGATCGCCATAACCCTTGAGGATCATGCACAGAGGCGCCCAGGGAGTGGGGTCCCCAGCAGAGTGTGTGCTAGGGCGATGGTGCCCTTCATCCACCTGCTAATCAAAAGTGAGGAAGGTCTTGCCATCATCTCGAAATGTTACAAAAAGCAGAGATCCGGAAGAAAGCCATTGTATCCAGGTAAATCAGCAGAGTTTTCCTGGCATCCTGTGAAAACGGTGATTCTCCTGGCCTACCACAAGCACGACTGGGGGGAATGGAGGCACGGCTAATCTACATGGACATGTGAAATATTGAGAAGATCTTGGAATAGAAAGTAGGGTAGAAGAAAAGAGTGATGGCCTTAGTCCAATGGCATGGAAGAAACAAACTGAGGTACAGAAGAAAGACGTCTTATCCATGTACACCAACAGAGACCTCCTGGCATCCTCTGAAAATGTTGACTCCCTTGCCCTACCACAAGCAAAATTGGGAGGCATGGAGGCAAGGATGCTCTCCTTGAACATGCAAAGAATTGAGAAGATTGTGGGATAGAAAGAGGAGTAGAAGCACAGAGTGAAGGCCTTACGATTGGTGATGAAAAATAGTGGTGAACCGAGCAGGCCACTGTTTTCCCTGACCTTCCTTGAAGAAGAGATTATCAACAGTTTCATCACCTTCATGGTAAGAAATTGGATATCAGTGAGTGGCAGAGTTTCAAAATGTGGACCATGCAGGGTCACGAGAACAAGAGGAGGGTCCCATGAGAGATAAAGGAGTTTATTGTGGGATGGGCCGGGAGGATAGCTCATGGACAACGCATATGCCTTGGAAGCAAGACAACGCAGAACAATACAGCTTCAAATTCCAGTCCTGTGCTTAGAGACTGGTGTCCGGTATTACGCATGTTATAAACAATTAATTAATTAATGCTCTTGAACAGCCTGAAGATAAAGGGATTGCTCCAGTGCCCCCCACCACTGGATTGCTACAGGCTCTGGTGCCAACCCATTGACCTCTTATAGTATAGCTCTTGAGCAGCCTGAAGATAAAGGGATTGTGCCAGTCCCCCCACCACTGGATTGCTACAGGCTCTGGTGCCAACCCACTGTCCTCTTATAGAATAGCTCTTGAGCAGCCGGAATATAAAGGGATTGCTCCAGTCCCCCTCACCACTGGATTGCTACAGGCTCTGACGGCAACCCATTGACCTCTTATAGTATAGCTCGCCAAAACTGACTGGAAACCTTCCTGCACAAGTTGGGTGATAGATGGAATCCCACACTCCAAGTATATAGAACCTCATTCCTACGACAAAAGAACGTATATTCACCCCGAGACATCAGGGAAGTTCACCTGGAACCACGAATGGTAAGAACTGAATTGACATCTAGAGCTTGTCTGTGCAATCCCTCCTTCGCAAGTGCTATCCTGCCTGTTGACATCTGCTTGGCTAGGAGATATTGTGTCCTCGTATCAGATGGGGAAACTGGGAAGGACGAGAGGAGAAGCCATCCTCTTCTGGGTCAGAACGGGCAACCAGGGCCTCCTGATCCAGTAAGGAGCCACCAGGAGGGTATGTTCCAAGCTGTAGCTGATCTTCTACGACCCATGGGAGATCAAAGGTCTGGGAGGGAATGCATAGAGGAACACCTCAAACCAAAGGCTGTCAGAGCACTTGTACCCAATACCCCTGGGACAGTGAAAATTGAAGAAAAGGGGGGAAGATGAGGCTGTTACCCAGGCAGGCAAACACATCTATCAGAGGAGTGGCAAAGGTACTCGGTTGCTCTAGGAAGACTTGTGGCTGAAACGTCATATCCTGGGAGATAGGGAAAATCCAACTGAGGGTGGTTCCACAATGGTCTCCGACCTTCCCATGAGTGTAGCTGACAAAGAGAACCCATCCCTCTCCACCCAGAATGCCATGACAATAGCAATATCTTCCAGGGAGGCTTGATTTCGTGTAACACTTCCTCTTGACATAAACCACCTTTATGATGTTGTCCGTACTGATCTGAACTTGTCTGTTCTTTTTCCAGAGGGCAACATACTCTGGAGCACAGAAACTCACCTGGACCATCCACAGACCCTGCCGTTTTTGACCTCCATGAATGGTACCCATCCTTTAACCATGACATCCAACTTGATGCTGGTCGAGGAGTCAGCCTGATGGTGAACTCCTCAGAGGTTCTCTAGATTCAACCCCCAATGTAAGAGGTTCCTCACTGTCATGGGTACAGGGGTGGGGGCTTCATACTGATCAGCTGGAACTGGCACAGCTGAAATTTCAGGGGCTGTAAGTGGAGGCTGGCCCTGGGCATTAAATAGACAAGCTGCCATCAGACTCTGGACCCACAACCTTGGTTGTGTACAATTTCTCTAATTCCATGCGTAGCCGAGTGTTCCTGCTTATGGGTAAAAGTAAATTGACTTGCTCGATGATCAAGTGGGTGCCGATGAATTTCAAGTCATGCATTGGAAAAAAACAAGATTTGTTCAGATGAATAAGAAAACTGGGCCTCAATAATAAGCTTCATGACCTTGAGGCATCCTTGTGGAGATTGCTCGTAGACCTTCTATTTGGGCCTGCCATCTAGATATGGCAAGATGTTCATGGCCTCCCCCTGAGCAGACCCACGAAGGGGAACAGGGTCTAGGTGAAAAGCTCCCAGTGCAGATGTGATCCGGAAGGCGAGCAAGATAAACTGGAAATGCTAGCCCCCAATAGTGAAGCAGCGGAAACTGAAGTTTGATGTTCTCAAATGATAGCCCCCAAAGTGAACCAGAGGAAACTGAAGTTTGATGTTCTCAAATGCTAGCCCCCAATAGTGAAGCAGAGTAAACTGAAGTTTGATGTTCTCAAAGTTATATACAGGTTATATACAGGTAACTCTTTCAGGAGTTATTTGACCACTTCCGGCATGGCCAATCCCCTCGCCATTACAGAAACACTGGAGTGGGAACAGAACAGATGGGGGATATACAACCCGCAAAGAAAAAACACAGTTGCCTCTAGCATTAGGTCTCTCGCGTTGTTAAATCAGTGCAAGCTCATTAAATAGGCAAGCAATTTGAGAAGAGATTTATTTATTTATTTATTTATCTATTGGAATATTTGTATAGCGCACAAAACCCAGTGGTATCTAGTCACTTAAAACTTAAGAGGTTGCTTACAAGCATGCATTTCAACTTAATCAAAGAGAAGGTTACAGAGCAGGGTAAAATGCGAACATGTGGGTAGCCCACGTAACTTGCAATCTTGACATACAGTATACATTATTGGTAAGGTTTGCACTATTTACAAGAGGCACAGATGTTGAATGAACTAGGTTACACATCTCCATGATGGTTTTTAAGATGTACATGTTAATTGTAGCATACCTGCATGTTTTTGACCAGGGGAGTTGCTATGTCTGGAAAAGACCCAGGGCTAAACTGATGTTGGAACTGTTGGGACTGGGGGCTAGCTAGTCTTTTGGCTGTAGCTCCTGAGATTCTATCCGGGGCTACAACCAAAAGATCAGGGGCTATAGCCCCCTTTCCCCCCTAGCAACGCCCCTGTTTTTGACTACAATCAATGTGGTATGCACGTTTTGTACTACCTACTAGGTTTTTGAACAATTTGTTATTTGTAGCACACACTTGAACTTCTTCATTGATGTTTGGCTTTCTGCTATTATGTCTATATGTGGGAATTTAGTATCATTCTGTCTGTCAATTGGTTAATTTCATGTATGCACAGTAAGTTTGGACACAAGGGGAAAACAAATGATATTGAAAAATTATGTATGAATTCACTTTGGATTGCTACATAACTGAACAAAAGGGATTAAAAACAATACTGTTAGTAATGAGGAGTCATCATTTTAGTTGGAAATTAGGTCTTTCCGGGGAGCGTGCAGAGTGTCTTAAAGCAAATTGCATATAGATGATGTTGCAACATTAGAACAAGAGTCTAACAAATGGCCACTATAGATCGCTTGGGAGCAATTTCTGTTGTGCATCTTGTCATCAGTGGAAGAGTGCTAGTACCACAGGCAATGCATGTATTCAACCATACATGGACCGTGTCAACAGTGAAGAGCAGCCACGATAGTCCTGCAGCCAATGCATCTAGTGAACTATTGCTGACCTCCTCATCCCATTAGTCCACTGCCAATGCACTTATTCCACTACAGATGGACCATGACATCAGTGAAGAGCAACCGTGCAACCATGACAGTGCTACAGCCAGTGCATGTGTGCATCCATATATGGAACTTATCATCGTTGAAGAGCAACCATGTTAATATTGCATCCAATGCATGCATGCATCCATATATAGAACTTATCATCAGCGAAGAACAACCATGATAGTATCGCAGCCAATGCATGTGTGCATCCATATATGGAACTTATCATCATTGAAGAGCAACCATGTTAGTATGGCAGCCAGTGCGTGCATACATCGATATATGGAACTTATCATCAGCGAAGAGCAACGATGATAGTATCACAGCCAATGCATGTATTTAACCATATATGGAACTTATCATCAGTGAAGAGCAACCATGTTAGTATTGCATCCAATGCATGTATGCATCCATATATAGAACTTATCATCAGCGAAGAACAACCATGATAGTATCGCAGCCAATGCATGTATTGAACCATACATGTAACTTATCATTAGTGAAGAGCAACCATGATAGTATCGCAGCCAATGCATGTATGCATCCATATATGGAACTTATCATCATTGAAGAGCAACCATGTTAGTATGGCAGCCAGTGCATGCATACATCGATATATGGAACTTATCATCAGCGAAGAGCAACGATGATAGTATCGCAGCCAATGCATGTATTGAACCATATATGGAACTTATCATCAGCGAAGAGCACCGATGATAGTATCGCAGCCAATGCATGTATGCATCCATATATGGAACTTATCAACGTTGAAGAACAATCATGATAGTATCGCAGCCAATGCATGCATGCATCCATAAATGGAACCTATCGTCAGTGAAGAGCAACCATGTTAGTATTGCACCCAATGCATGTATTCAACTATTGCTGGACCTCGTCATCTGTGAAGAGCACTATTTATAATACTGCAACCAACGTCTTTGTTCAACTGACGCTGGGCCTCATCTTCTAGGCAGAACATAGGACAAACGTTATAGTACATTTATTCAAATGACATTTGTGATGTCATCTTTGATGTCGTGGGTGTTAGTCTTAGCAGTGCACAGTGGTGGCGCGAGTTATGGTTGCTTAGCTTACCATAACTGGCGAATTTCAAGGGTTTTTCGGTTTTACTTGGACCCATAACGTCCCTTTAACAAAGTTTTTTCACTGAATTTCATAGGTTTTTAGTAGCACAACTTAACCATAACGTCCCTTTAACAAAGATTTTTCACTGAATTTCATAGGTTTTTAGTAGCACAACTTAACCATAACATCCCTTTAACAAAGTTTTTTTCACTGAATTTCATAGGTTTTTAGTAGCACAACTTAACCATAACGTCCCTTTAACAAAGTTTTTTCACTGAATTTCATAGGTTTTTAGTAGCAAAGCTTAACAATAGTAACTTTGACTTTATGTGCATGTAACATGGAACATACTGAACCACTTCTACTGAATGTAATGTCCGCGAACATTTTTGATGTCCCCGGACATATTCGGACAACAGTACCACTACCTAAAAAGTCTGGGGGGGTATGTTGAATTGTTATATTACAACATGATAACATTTAAAAGAAATTCACAAAGTAGTACAAATACATATTATATGTAGTAATACATAAGAAATGTAACCCATATATGTACCGCACTAACCATTCATTTAAATACAATATGTTCTAAAATGGAATATACCAAGAGAAGATAAATTGGCTTCCAACATAATTACCTCACAGACACTCCACAACTAAGACCAAGACCAGACCTACAGAGTACTCAGAACATATCTTGCCTGAAATAGTAAGTGTACATCATTGTACTCATATCTTTATAAACTTTCTGTATTAGAATAAAAAAAAAATATATATATATTTTTTCTCACAGAAATGTCTAGTACTCTGGAATGGCTAGAGGAGCACTTCCCACATGACGAAATGTCAGAAAATAGTGAAGCTAATGGTACACACTTTACAATATAAACCATTTAATTGTTATTATTTTATATATATTTAACATATATATTTCTTTTTGTACAGAACATACCAAAATAGAAAATATGTCTGAAGAAACTGTTATGGAAAACACGCTTGACAGCTTAAAAGAAAAAATGGATTTATTATTGAGCAATTTTAATAATTTGAAAACTTTTGTTGAGGATCATTTTAAAACAAAAACCTCATACCATTGTCCCACATATACTTGTCCCCTTCACCATATCCCAGTCAATTATCCCCAAACCCTCTCCATAATCCAAAACGTTTTGATGAGACTTCCATCCCTTCTTCACCTGATACCAATCATGTTGAAACCCCTAATTCTCCTGTTTTTGTTTCTGTTTCTGCCTCACCTTCTCTGTCATAAATTATTAATATATGTGAAATAAAGTTAAATTGTTATATTGTGTTGTAATTACTTCGCATTTTTTATTTTTTAAAAAACAATGTAGATGTCCGCGGACAGCGCAGGTGTTCTGAAATGTTCGTAAATAAATGAAAATGGAGGTGTCCTGAAGAACACTATATCTGTCCGTACTGTTCGCTAGCAAGTTGAAACTGTTCTAAGAACACAAGCGGTGTCCTGAAATGTTCGTAATTAAACGAAAATGGAGGTGTCCTAAAGAACACTATACCTGTCCGTACTGTTCGCTAGCAAGTTCAAACTGTTCTAAGAACCCAATTGGTGTCCTGAAATGTTTGTAATTAAATAAAAATGGAGGTGTCCTAAAGAACACTATACCTGTCCGTAATGTTCGCTAGCAAGTTAAACTGTTCTAAGAACACAATTGATGTCCTGAAAAGTTTGTAATCAAACGAAAATGGAAGTGTCCTAAAGAACACTATATGTGTCCGTAGTGTTCGCTAGCAAGTTTAAACTGTTCTGGAACACACGCGATGTCCAGAAATGTTCGTTTGATGTGTGACGCACTTTTAATTAATTCAGGACCCGAACACTGTCCGTAGAACATCAACGCACATGCGCAAACCAATGTCCGTGCATTTGGTGTCCTGCGGACAGGAGCTTCCTTCGCGGACATGTACGCGAAGGGATCATGTGGCGCGCCCATGCTGATCGCGTGTTCTGAATGCGGACACTGTTCGTGTCCCCGAACAATTTAAAAGTACATTTTCAAGTAATCCACAATATTTTTCCATAAAAACTCATCATGGCACAATTCCCACATAGTAATCCTGAGTTTCTACATATCTTTTGAAACTTTTTTAACCCTTTTTTGTGTTTGATCTGTCCGCGGACAGCGCACATGTCCGCGAACCCGTACAAGCACCCCAATAAAAGACCACGCCCTAGAGCTTATTCTCATTGTGTTTCTGGCTATTCTTCAGAGGAAAGCTATTTCTCCAGAAACTTGCTGATTACACCATCGAGATGGCATCCCTGGCTGCAGAACTGCCACCTGGTGCTGCACCTGCTTCAGCACCACCCCCGCCCCCTCCATCACCACCACCTTCCCAAGGGCCTGAAGAGGGGAACAGAAGTGAGGATGCAGAGGAGGAAGAAGAGGATGACGAGAATGAGGTAGAGGAAATCCCTACTACCCGCACTAGACGTGAGTCTTGGGTGTGGCGGTTATTTTCCATTTATGGGAATGGTCCTAAGGCTTGTGCGAACGTGTTATCTGCAATGAGTGCAAAATGATACTCCGTCGTGGGAAGCACGGTTCGTACAGCTTTGGGACCACGACCATGAAGCGACACCTGAGGTCATTTCACTCTGGGGCTATTCGCAAGGTTTTACCTTGCGAAGAACGTAGTAGGTTGATTTCCTCTACTTCATCCTCCATTTCCTCTACTTCATCCTCCGTTTCTGATCCTGTCACCACAAGGACCACCTCTGTGGGACAGCGTCTTCCTCAAGCTGCCTCACAAGCCCTACAGAATTCTGATGACCCTTACCTTTTGAGGGTCACAGTTGTATGTATGTACTGTGACACAGTACTCTGCAGGGGGGAGCGACTTCGGAGTGCTTTTGAGACTATCGTCTCAGAGCACGAGAAGACCTGCTCAATACCCAAATAAAACCCACTCTACATCTTCCTCTCTCAGCTCGCCCTTTCTTAACCCTGTGGTTGGTGTCCCCCCCTGTACCCTCCTTTCCCCTCCTCTCCTAGTGTGTTGTGTCTAAAAAAACAAAAAAGAAAAATTACAAAAATCAAAAAAAATAAGGCTCTTTTCAGAGCCGCCTTTCACAGTTAAAAAATAGAAGTGAAGATAAATAAAGCAGGGCCCTTTGTATTTCTTAAAAGTCTGCGGACAGTTCGCGAACATGAAAAAAATTGCGGTGCTACCCTATTGTAACCATTGCATTTTTCTCTGGGAGGAAGTGGTGGCTCTGAAAAGAGCCTTTGGGAGGTATTTGTATGTCAAAATTTATAAATACTTAACACCTACTTCAAAATGGATGCTGTATTTCTAAAAAAAGGTTGCAATGCATTTTGTGCATTTCTCAGAAAAATCTGATTGCCAGCATAAGTAAAATGGACTCCATCTCTGCGAAAAATGTATGTACTACGAAACAGAATATTTTCATTGTGAAAAGAGGACATGCCAAAATCTCTTAGAAATGCACAAACAGCCTTATTAACACTGCGCCTTGCTTTTTCCATTTGTGGACCAAATGAAGAAGAACGAAGCCACATTTGTCTCTGCGCAATCCGTGAAAATATTACTTGACAATTAGGAAACATGTCCATGACATTCCCAAGTCCTTCTTTCATAGCAAATTGCAAAGAAATTCCAGACACATGTCCTAAACGGTTCCCTCCACAATGAATTACAATTATGTCTGGATGTTGCTCTGTTTCCAAAGTAGCACAGAGAGGTAGCAAGTCCAACCACTTCATTCCACGTACTCCATGCCAGTGTACTTCCACATGTGGAAATCCAAGATCTACAGCTACTCCACAGCTTTCTGCATGCACCTTCAACCAATGTATCCACGAATCTCACAAAATCCCAACAATCTGTTTTCTGAAACACACAGCCATAGCTATCTGTTGTTCTCTCAGCAAAAAGAGTATCTGAGAAACTCTCTCCTGGCACAACACACCCACTAAACTTTCCTGACCAATCCCTTTCAGTGGTCATTCTCATTTGCATGACTTCTTAACCCACAACTCCCTGGATGTAACTCCCAATGTACGCAAAATAGCGCCATCTCCGCGGACATATCGTAACATGAACAGCCCTTCTACCATTTCCACTTTACTCTCTGTGCCATTCCCTCATTGGATGTAGCTAAGAAATCACATGACCATGCACCAATCACATTCAAGACCTCTACATCTAACTGCATCATCATAGATCAGCACTGCAAATGTACTGTGAATCTCTATGAGTACAAGTGTCATATCATTGGCAAGCACCATCTACAAGAAATACTGTGCAAGTCTCCAAGATTTCTACTTGCAGCTCCTTGCATATCCATATGCATGAACACAAACTACAGGTATGCATATTTTCTGTACAGTACATGAACACATTTTCAAACTAACTTTTAGCTTGTGTAATCTGTAAAATTAATCTACTGTCTTTTTTCCAATTTCCTAAAATCAACTATCACTTATAAACCTTTATACTATTTACTTTCTTTATACACACACTATCAAATCATGTTAAACTAACATTTTTTAAATTAAATGTATAGACTACATATATTCAAACAAAATTGCATGCATGCACACTCTATGTTCAAATCTCAAAAAATAATACTTATACAATTACATTTATTTATTTATTTATTATTTGATTACTTTAATTTAAGCATGACATTAAGGCACTATTACCTAGAACAGCGTAGTTACAGAAATAGTGGTATTCAGTGGTACATTATGAGTTTCACAAGACATACTAAAGATATTTTGTTTGTTACAGTTACTCATTGCAATACAATTTGTTCATTAAGAACATATCATATGTATTGAACTGGTGTGACGTATCTTATGTGAATAAGATAGTTTTAATGGATTTAAGGAAGGTGCTGAGGATTTCAATTAAAAAAATCAATATCTAAATTAAAAACAATGCTATATACAAACAAAATTACTAATTTGTTTCTTTTACAATTGCAGTGAAGACCATTCTCCTGAAAAGAAGCAGCCGAATTTGAAGAACAAAGAAGAACTAAGAATTAAACTGTTCGTTTTAGAAAAAAAGTAAGTAGAATATCACCACAATATTTGTATTATTACTCAAACATACTGTAAAGTTAATTCATGCTATTTCTGTGCCTAAAAATAGAGATTGTGCACCATTCTGTCCAAAAATCCCCATGTCTTAAACAGCGATTTACAGCCAGAATGGCGTGCAAATTCCTACTTTTGGACACACAAATTACCCAACTCAACCGCTAGAATTTTCATATTATAGAACAAACAAGTGTTTTAATTGTATACATTAGATTTACTATTTGTACTTCTCCACACCACTAGCTTATTTTTTCTGTCATCTGAACCTGAGTTTAGTAACATATTAATTGAAGAATACACATCCCTACTAGTTGTAGTTCCTAATGCACAATCAGACACCATTACATACATCATCTTACTCAAACACTCATGCACACAGCACACATACATTGCAGAACACCCCAACCCATACCTTCTTTATTTTTTTCAACAGACCCTAAAGAATGCCTACCAAAAGTCAAGTCCGTAGAAAGCAACGGAGAAGTAGAGCAAATGAAAATAAAAGTGTCCAACATAAGCATCCATCTCTAGCAGAATTTGTAAAAAAAAGTCAAAACAGCTAATACAGTCATTTAGTGAAAGACAAGAAGTTTCAAGTACAAAAACTTTGCCTCCTCTATCAAAATGTAAAACAAACCAAAAAACAATTAACAGAAAATCAGCTATCACTACAGATAAAACTGCTTCTTTAAATGTTAATATAGTGCAAAGTAAGCATACCAAGAAAAGTATTTTATCCAAAATGTTCCGTCACAAAGTCCTTCAAAATCTTATAAAAACAGGAGAGAAATCAGGTTCAATGCTTAAAACCTACCATAGGAAATTAATTTTAGAAGCGTTGATGCAATTCTTCTCAAAAGAAAGTTATTATTTTAGTGTTAAACAAAATGAAACCACTAACAAAACTAATAACTAAATTACAAAAAAGACTTCTCAATAAACAAAATGTCAACAGAAAGAACTTCTTAAGTATCTGCGTAGGTGAATGGAGTCACACTACGAGCACAGAACCATACTTTAATGAAGAAGTGTACAAACAAAAGCAAACATACAATTGCCATACATAGCAGTGGTCGAGGATATGAAAAAGTTAATAATACCATAATGGAACAAGAAGTACTCCTTACAAAAATATGCCCTGAAAACTTAGAATTACCCCTCCATTCAACTGAATCAGAACGTCTAGTGTACAAATGGCCATGCACGTCAATATGTAACATTCCCAAACAATTTTTCAAGTCTTTACACCAATTCCTCAATCAATATGTACAAAGCAAAGACAAAATCAAAATTAAACTACTGCAAAATATGGATACCTGTCCAATGCGCAAATACACAGGACTACAAGGACATTCATTGGCCTGCATTACTGGACCTACTTGTAAAACCACCTTCCATGATATCAAAAGAATATCTACACATTATTCAACTATAAGAAATCTAGTCTATAAACTGTACTATGCTAAAAGTCCTGCTTTAGCACTAGCAAATTTAAATAACAATTTTCTACATGGTACAGTGAAAGACCTACTTCAAGAAATTGACTATATCCAGAAAAAATATTTTAGAAGTGAAAGCCATTTACAGAATTAAATAGCTTTTAACCAAATTAGCAACAATTCTACACATGGCAACCTTTTGCTAAACACATACAAAAAAGAAATACTAAAATTTAAAAGTACATCAGCTGAAGTACCAAACCATGTATGTGTATGTTGCCGCAGAACTTTTTATAAAAGTAACACAAAAACTGTAGACCTATCATATAAAATAGAAGATAATGAAGATTCTAAATGGTTTGAATTAACTCTCTACCTCATAGCAGAAAACAAATGCGAAATAAGTGACCCCTTAATACTTTGCAGTTACTGCACTACAAAACTTGACAACAACCAAACTCCTTCACGTGCTATCACACATAATTTGGAATTATACCCACTACCAAAACCCCTACAACAACTTAATTTATATGAGAGCATCATAATTCAAACAGTACATCCATTTCAAGCAATAATACGCCTTCAACCAAAAACAGCAAAATTACCTCCCTCTGAATTGGTAAAAGTCATTCGTGGAAAAGTAGGTTATTTACCATTAGATCTAAAAGAAAATGTGCATACTCTAGGAGTGCAATGTCCAATGCAGCAATCTTTAATTATCTTAGTAAATGGAGTACCTACAAAAGACAAAAAAATATGGCAACAGCTGGTAGATTTACATAAAGTTAGACAAGCTTTACAATATCTTAAAGAGAATAATGAATATTACAAAGAAATTACTATTGAAGAAAACTTGAAAGATACAACTGAAATAATTCAAGAAACACAAGAAGCTGGTCAATTTGAGTTACTAGATCCTGCTACAATATCAAATACTTTAGACCATTATACAATTCATCCTTTGCACTCTAATGACACCATAGAAGATGCACTGGAAACGTACCAAATGCGTCAAACAAAAGGATCACCAATCAGCATATGGGAAAAAAGTATAGAAACATGTGCTTTTCCTCTACTCTTTCCTACTGGCAAAGGAGGAAGGTATGATGATAGACCTATTCAAATATCAGCTTCAGAATACCGCTCATTACGGATGTATTCTGAAGATCCCATATTTAGACAAAATGTGGAATACATATTCCACCTACTCTTTGAAAGTGAACTAGCAACTTTATGTTACAGAGTTGCACACATATAAAAATCAGGATCCCACTTTCAAAATATGACAGCTACACAATTATTACAAAAAGTGCAACAAAAGAATGAGGTTTTACAATCAAATATTACAAATCTACTAGCAAATATGCGTGGTACTAAAGAGTACTGGTTTCGACGTCATGGAGATGTACGTTGTATGATCAGAAACCTTGCCCACCCACTTGGTTTGTTACATTAAGTTGTGCAGAATATGCATGGCAAGATTTACATGATTTCCTATGCATGTCAAATAAAAACAAAACAAACATAGATATACTAACACCAGGACAACTTTGTTCTTTGGATCCTGTTAATGTTTCAAGATATTTTCATCATCACTTGATTGCTATGCTACATTTTATTTGTAATAAAACTGTTCCTCCCCTTGAAGAAGTGCTACACTTCTTTTGGAGAAAAGAATACCAAGCCAGAGGAGCATCACATATCCACATGCTTTTATGGATTAAAGATGCTCCTAAATTTGGTCAAGACAGTGATGCCACTGTTTTACAGTTTATTGAAAAATATGTCACTTGTGAAATTCCATCAGAATCCACAAATAGTGATCTTCATGCACAAATTTTACAATTTCAAAGCCAGAAATGTGGCAAATATTGTTGTTGCAAATACAAAAACAAAGGGAAATACTACACCAAATGGCGATTTGGTTTCCCTAGACCAGTTACAAATACAGGTCAAGTGAACAACCTCATGTCTTCAGATAGACATAGTGTTAAAGATAAGTCACCTAAAAATACATAATACATAAAAAGAAAATAAGAAGAAAAATATATCAATGATTATAATGCAATCATTGCCCACTTATGGAATGCAAACATAGCTGTGCAGTACATTGCAGACAATTCTACTGCAGTTTCACGATATGTCACAGCATACTTAACCAAATCAGAAAAGACAGAGCTCCAAGACCTCTGGAATGACCTGTCATCAGATAAAACAGTGTCTCAGAAATTATACAGCTTGGGCATAAAAATGCTCTCCCATAGAGAATATGGATCATATGAAGCAGCTGATCGTTTAACTGGTACTGCATTGTATGGTAAATCTGAAAATATAGTATGGCTAAGTCTTGGTCCAGCTAAATCTAGAAAAAGAGTTCTAAAAACATACATACAAAGATATAGAAACAATAGCCAAACATGATCCCAACAGCCAAGACATTTTAAAAAACAATTTATTGGACACATACTACCAAAACAGGAGTGATACTTTGGAAACCATGTGTCTATACCACATAGCCCAAAACTACACATACAAAAATAATATAAAACCTGATGAAAAAAAAGGTAAATACAGAGTGACAAACTGTGAAGGCAGCTTAGTTAAACGCACTAAACCAAATTGAATTAATCATATGAAATTGTCATTGAAGACTCCTCAACATAAAGAAATATATTACATGTCCCTGCTACAACTCTTTAAACCATGGAGAAAAGAAGAAGAAATACTAGAAAACTATGACTCATATGAAGATGCTTTCAAAGCAAATGAAAGCACTATAACTGATGTAAACTTTACACAATACAAAACAATGTTGCACAATGAACAGCAACACGAAGAAGAACTCCAGGCCCAACTGGATAAAGACTCTCCTGACAGTAGCCAACCTTCTGTAACAGGAAGCCAAGAAACACTTGGAGAACCACTAATAATAAATGAGGCAGAATTAGCTATGATAGAAGTAGAAAACACCATGTGTCAGTATGAAGATAAAGAAGACTTAACTATACTACAATCAAAACTTAACAACGAACAACATAGCATTTTTGAAGAAGTAACAAAACAAATTGCACATGGTGTACAACATGAAAATAAAGAATGTTCCTGCCATAATTATAAACCTATACTACTGTACGTCAGTGGTGAAGCTGGTTCTGGCAAAACATTCCTAATCAAAATCATCAGTAAATTCCTTCAACAATTGAAAAACAACAAACTGTTGTCACTGCCGTCACAGGTTTAGCTGCCTACAACATAGGTGGTGTCACTTTACACCGATTACTCCTATTGCCAGTAGAACACCAGAACAAATGAGACTATTACAAACTTTCTGCAGAAGCTGCAATGGAACTACGCAGAGTATTGAAACAAAAGAAAATGCCACTAATAGATGAAGTAAGCATGGTCTCCAACCTAATGTTGGCTTTGATTTACCTCAGATTACAAGAAGTACTGAAAACAAACTATGAAGAGCTCTTTGCAGGAAAACACATTATTGTTTTCGGAGATCTTCTTCAAATGACACCAGTAAAAGATGAGCCTATTTTTAAAACATTAGAACACAAACTCTGCCGTAAAACTGTTGGCAGCATTGGAAATGTCAACCTTTGGCAACATTTCCAATACAGAGAATTAACAGAAAACATGCAGCAATTTGCAGATCTCACTTATGCCAACAGCTTAAAAAGTATCAGAGTTGGTATACTCTCTAAAGAAGCAGAAACAATATTGAAAACCCGGCAAATTAATGCACTTTATGGCGATAATGCATGTGCTACAGATATTATGGAACAATTAGCCCACAAAAATGTCAATTGTATGGCCTTAATGCCAACTCTTGCAAGCTGTTTCAAATTCAATGAAATAATGTTAAGTAAAGAAATGCAACCAATAATGGAAATTAGCGCCACAGACAAACTAGATGTACATGGTATGACACTACCTATGTGTGACCAAGCCACAACAAGACTAAATAGTTTAGAAAAATCAATCTCAAACACAGCAGGCTTAGAAAAGATATTAAAATTATAATTGGAGAGTAATGCCTAAATGTAACCTTGACGTGGACCAAGGACTAGTTAATGGAGCACTGGGTACAGTTGTTGGCTTTCAAACATACCCACGTGACATCAAAATTCAGTTTGTCAATATACTCTTTGACAAACTTTCAGAAGTTAAAAGGATAGGACGCTCAACAACTCGTTTCCTTCTCTTCAAAGACATGTATGTACGCAGAAAACAATTTTCTCTAACTCTTGCATACTCAGTCACGATTCATAAATCACAAGGTCTTACACTAGACAAAGCAATGATAGATATTGGTAACACAGTCTTTAAAGAAGGCATGCGCTACGTAGCACTATCATGCTCATGTACACTTGACGGTCTATTTCTAATCAACTTTGATGCAAGTAAAATAAACGCTGATATTCCTTGCATTTTAGAATACAATAGACTTTGCTCACTATACACTCCCCATCTAAACACATATTCTGTTCCACAAAAAGTAAAACGTTATAAAAGAAAAATAAATCAAACAGAAAAGCAACAGGATGTCACTGCAAATCCTCCAAAGAGAGTAAAAGAAAGTAATACTTCATCAAGTACCACAAGCAAAAAAGAATCAATTAGGGAAAGTAAACCAGGTACCTCCTCAAAGAAAGGAAGACAAACTCCAAAAAAAGGAGTCAGATACAGAACTACCTGGTCCATTTAAACTCTCAAATATAGTTGGTGTAAATTGCTAAGCAAATGTAGCAATGAATATTCTATTTCAATTACCACCAATTGTTGACAACATTTACTTACACAGTACAGACCCATTGTGTATGCAAATGTTAGTACTTCACAGAAATGCAGCAAACAATCCTGACAACGCGTATAGTGTTTATGGAATAAGACAACAATTGGACTACTGTGCTGGAATGGTGAAATTCACTATAAACTCACAGGAAGATTCACAAGAATTGCTAATGTACTTACTACAAATACTGGAAAACAAAAACATACCTATAAATGAAATCTTCCAGATTTCATACATGTGGAAACATACATGCACTCTCTGCAACAATGTGACACAAGAAGAAATCCCCAATGAGCGCTTCATATATATATCAATACCTAATTGTGAATCCATTCCATTTCAGCAACTTGTACAAAATGCAAACCATGGTAGATTATGTTCTACCTGCAATTCAGATAATCACTCCACGTTAGTAATACAAACACATAGTAAATACGTAAAACTAATGCTTCTATGTTACAATGCAGATGGTACCAAAAACAACTGCAAGCTGACTGGATTCACACATGGTCAAATATCACTTGGTAAGAAAACCTTCACAACAATAGGTATAATCTACCACGCAGGAGCCACAACCAATTCAGGGCACTACACTGCATATATAAAAAAGAAATGTGGATGGTTTGAATGTAATGATAGTACCATTACTCTAAAGCAGAGATTACCAGCAAATCTTACAAACGCTTATTTAATGTTCTTAAAACCAAAATTTGATAATTAAACTGTACTTAAATCTCAAGTAAACTTGTAGTAAAAAATATAAACTGTTAGAATATTCCAAAAGCTATCTAACTGCCCAAAGATTCTACAACAATTAATCACATAAATGAATACCACTAAATTAGAGCAAAAAATAGACAGTTATAATACGCCAATTGGTATCTAACTGTCCCAAAATTTAACACTATCCAAACAGATAAATCAATACCACTAAAATATATCAAGAAAATAGACAGTTAGAATACGCCAATTGGTATCTAACTGTCCCAAAATTTAACAATATCCAAACATATAAATCAATACCACTAAAACATATAAAAAAAATAGACAGTTAGAATACGCCTACTGGTATCTAACTGCTCCAAAATTTCATAATATCCAAACAAATAAATAATATGTTACTGCTCCAAAAATATGCAACAACCCAATGTGTAAAGCATTAGCCAGAAACAACAAATGAACACTGAAAACAAACAAACACATAAACTGTAGCATAACAGAAAAAGGGTTTTATTTTAATCCAACATGGATTTTTTTTTCTCCCACAGACCCAATGATTTTAGCAACGAACACAGAAACTGAGCAAATTGCACAGTACTCTGGTTTGAAATCTACTAAGGTCCAACAAAAAAAAAATGTTGATTATACAATGTAAAAAGTCATTACAAAATACTAATACTAACATGCTATTTTCTTTTATCACAGAAATTAATACATGTACTCCAGTTACTAAACCAAACAGTAAGTATATTATACACTCTATGCCACAACCACTGCAGCATATCACACCCATAGAGCAAAACATTTCAACTATGGCCTCTGGAAACTTTTAATGTCCGTGTTCTTAGAACACTTTCAATTTGCCAGCGAACAATACGGAAAGCGTCTACAGGACACCCCCTACGAACATTTCAGGACAACGCGAGAGTTCTTAGAACACTTTCAACTTCCCATCGAACAATACGGACAGCGTCTTCAGGACACCCCCTACGAACATTTCAGGACACTGCGAGAGTTCTTAGAACACTTTCAACTCGATAACGAACAATACGGACAGCGTCCTCAGGACACCCCCTTAGAACACACCCCCATTTTGTTTATTTGTGGAAATTGCAGGACACCCTGAGTGTTCTTAGAACACATTCAACTTGCCACAGAACAATACGGACAGCGTCCTCAGGACACCCCCATTTTGTTTATTTGCGAACATTTCAGGACACCCCGAATGTTCTTAGAACACTTTCAACTTGCCATCGAACAATACGGACAGCGTCTTCAGGACACCCTCTGCGAACATTTCAGGACACCACGAGAGTTCTTAGAAAACTTTCAACTCGACAACGAACAATACGGACAGCGTCCTCAGGACACCCCCTAGGAACATTTCAGGACACCGCGAGTGTTCTTAGAACAGTTTCAGCTTGCTTGCGAACAAAACGGACACATATTGAGTCCTCAGAACACCCCCCATTCAGTTTATTTAGAACATTTCAGGACACCCGTGATGTCTGCAGACAAATCGAACACAAAAATTACGTCTACCACATAAAAAAGCACAACATTTAACCTATCTCATACCCTCCCATCCTCCCCAAACACTTCTACACACCAACACACTCTACTAAATACACATTTTGAACAAACTTCCACTGCGCTGTCCGCAGACGTCCGCGAATCCAAGATGGCGGGCGCTACCGAAAATCTGACGCGCTTCACCCTTAACACCGTCCAATCAACGAACACGCCATATGTCCGTGGACATGACGTAAGCCACTCAGCCAATCAGGACACTGTCCGCGGAGCGAACAGGGAAGTGTGTCCGCGGACCGAACACAGATATAACTAATTTTTTTTTACCTACTTTTTGGTCATTTAAAAAAAAACTACTGGACGGATTGTCACCAAATTTGCAAAAGCACGCTTTCGGGACCAAGCCCCTGCTACTGGTCCAAATCTGGTGAAGATCTGTCCAGCGGTTTGGGCTGTAGGCGAAAGCAAAAAAAAAATCCCATTCAGTCTATGGGAAAAAAGAAATTTTGGGCCCCCCCTATAACTTTTCCCTCCCTGGACGAATCCTCACCAAACTTTGCAGTAAAATTCAGAGTGGGCCATATACTTTGTTTGCAAAGTTTGGTGTGGATTCGTCCAGGGGGTGAAAAGTTATAAGCCGCCCAAAAAGTGCTCTTCCTATGGAAACACCAACTTCACCATAACTACATGGCCACTACAGTGGCCATGTAATATTCTATGTAAATCACTTAGGCGTAAGAGCTATATAAATAACCCATCATTATAATTGTAGAAGCGAAATGACCATAGACCACTCATGCTTCGTGCCACACCAAAAGGCACAGTCCAGCCGAAACTGCTAGGCCACACCCCTTCCGTATGAGACCACAAGCAACCCACCATGGCATAATGACCACTGTTTTGCAGGAGCACTGGGATGAGGTGTGGATGATAGTAGCATTGGCCGAAGACAGGCTATATTTATCAGGTGTGATGTGAGGCAGCGAAGCCTCGAAACAACCATAACCCTGTGGTACAAAAACAAAAGAACCTCTAACTAAGTGACTACAAATATAGGATACTTTAATTAAACTAAAATACACACAAATAATGAAAACACTAATAACCCACCCCTGTAAGGGAAAACACAACAAATGTGTCCTTTGGAATGAGGGAGCACTCCGTGTTTGTAGTCAGGGGTAAAATTGGGGAAATAGTTTATTTTTCCATTTTAAGAAAAGTATACATTTGTATAAGTATATATTTTTATTTATTTTTATTTTTAAGGAAATTAATTGTATTTATGTAATGTGTAAAAATGTATTTCTTATTTGTATGTGTGGAAGGTTATTTGTACTGAAACACACAATACAAATTAAGGTGTCGATTCATGGAATTAATGTGTGCCGAAAATTCCTGCGCAGAGGTGCCAAAACGTGCGATTCGCAGTAAAAGTGCGAAAATCGCAGTGCAAGTGCGAAAATCGCAGGGAAACCAGAGCACATCGATTCATGGAAGGCCGTGCGCGAGAAAAATATCGGATGTGCGCTGAAAAAGAGCGCGGCGCACGCTGGCGCACAGGATATCTAACGGTGTGCGCCACGGCCACAGCGAAATCGCACATAGCGCGGCGCACACAACAAAAGTCGGCGGAACACGGGGCGTAACACTCGGAATGGGGAACAACTCGTCCAAATGTGGGCGTCACGGGGGAAGTACAGGAGGCAAGTGCGCGGAACGCCCACACGCTCGCCTACAACACGTATTCATGGAATCCAATAGGGCAAACCAGCGCACGGTCAAACCAGCGCACAGGCCCAAACACGTCCGCCACAAGAAATCAGGCGGTAGTGTCCCTGCCCCTGAAATAAATGTGCGCCAAAATGTGCGCCAACAAAAAGCACCTATATACAGCTATGATGAATGTCACATACTGTGGCACTCTAAGACAAATGACGTGCAAAGGGGTACGCGACAAACACGGACACCCGCTGTGTGAAAAATAGCATGTGCGTGCATTCTGTGCTGCGTGGAAAGTCCCACACGCGATTTGCCTGGGTACGTGTATTCTGGTGTGCGGGGAAATTCCCACACGCGATTGGCTGGGTACGTGTATTCCGGTGTGCGCGGGAAATTCCACACGTGAATTGCCTGGGTCCGTGTATTCCGGGGTGCGCGGGAAGTCCCACACACGAATTGGCTGGGTCCGTGTATTCTGGAGTGCGCGGGAAGTCCCACACGCGATTGGCCTGGGTACGTGTATTCCGGGGTGCGCGGGAAGTTCCACACGCTAATCCTGCAGGGTACGTGTATTCCGGGGTGCGTGTGAAGTTCCACACGCTAATTCTGCAGTGAACGTGGATTCCGGGGTGCGCGGGAAGTTCCACACGCTAATCCTGCAGGGTACGTGTATTCCGGGGTGCGCGTGAAGTTCCACACGCTAATTCTGCAGGGTACGTGGATTCCGGGGTGCGCGGGAAGTTCCACATGCTAATCCTGCAGGGTACGTGTATTCCGGGAGCGTGGGAAGTTCCACACGCGATTTCAGCAGGGTACGTGTATTTCGGGGGTGCCGGGTAGTACTACACGTGAATTGACCATGTGGGTCCTCCCAGGTGTTCCCTCTACACCCTCCTCGGCCCCTGCAGGCAGCCCACACCACAGGGGACTACCCTGCACCCCTGCTCATGTCCCGCAGGCAGCCCATCCACCATGGCCATGCCCCCCAGCCAACCCACATGTCACCTTGCACTACTGATCACCAACGCATGTCCCCCTGCACCCCCACCCCCCAGCATCAAGGGGCACCCTCCACCAGGCCCCCACACATGTCTCCCATCACCCCCACCCGCCAGCAGTCAGGGGCACCCTCCACCAGGCCCCCACTCATGTCCCCCTGCACCCCCACCCACCAGCATCCAGGGGCACCCTCCACCAGGCCCCCACACATGTCTCCCACCACCGCCACCCCCCAGCAGTCAGGGGCACCCTCCACCAGGCCCCCACTCATGTCCCCATGCACCCCCACCCACCAGCATCAAGGGGCACCCTCCACCAGGCCCCCACACATGTCTCCCATCACCCCCACCCCCCAGCAGTCAGGGGTACCCTCCACCAGGCCCCCAATTAATGTCCCCCTGCACCCCCACCCCCCAGCAGCCAGGGGCACCCTCCACCAGGCCCCCACTCATGTCCCCCTGCACCCCCACCCACCAGCAGTCAGGGGCACCCTCCACCAGGCCCCCACTCATGTCCCCCTGCACCCCCACCAACCAGCATCCAGGGGCACCCTCCACCAGGCCCCCACACATGTCTCCCACCACCCCCACCCCCCAGCAGTCAGGGGCACCCTCCACCAGGCCCCCACTCATGTCCCCCTGCACCCCCACCCACCAGCATCCAGGGGCACCCTCCAACAGGCCCCCACACATGTCTCCCATCACCCCCACCCCCCAGCAGTCAGGGGCACCCTCCCCCAGGGCCCCACTCATGTCCCCCTGCACCCCCACCCCCCAGCAGCCAGGGGCACCCTCCACCAGGCCCCTACTCATGTCCCCCTGCACCCCCACCCACCAGCAGTCAGGGGCACCCTCCACCAGGCCCCCACTCATGTCCCCCTGCACCCCCACCCACCAAGATCCAGGGGCACCCTCCACCAGGCCCTCACACATGTCTCCCATCACCCCCACCCCCCAGCAGGGCAGGGCACCCTCCACCAGGCCCCCACTCATGTCCCCCTGCACCCCCACCCACCAGCATCCAGGGGCACCCTCCACCTGGCCCTCACACATGTCTCCCATCACCCCCACCCCCAAGCAGGGCAGGGCACCCTCCACCAGGCCCCCACTCATGTCCCCCTGCACCCCCACCCACCAGCATCCAGGGGCACCCTCCACCAGGCCCTCACACATGTCTCCCATCACCCCCACCCCCCAGCAGGGCAGGGCACCCTCCACCAGGCCCCCACTCATGTCCCCCTGCACCCCCACCCACCAGCATCCAGGGGCACCCTCCACCAGGCCCCCACACATGTCTCCCACCACCCCCACCCCCTAGCAGTCAGGGGCAGCCTCCACCAGGCCCCCACTCATGTCCAACTCATGTCCCCCTGCACCCCCACCCACCAGGATCCAGGGGCACCCTCCACCAGGCCCCCACACATGTCTTCCTGCACCCCCACCCACCAGCAGTCAGGGGCAGCTTCCACCATGCCCCCACTCATGTCCCCCAGCCAACACGTCATCACAATCCAGATCCCAGGCTCCTATGCCCACCCAAATCCCACCCCACGCCACCCCAGTCCAAACACCCAACCAAGCTTTACATCCATTCAAAATGGAAATACCCATTACATGATAGATAAGAAATAAGCAGTATGCGCATGAGTACAAGTCCGTCAGACCCACACAATGGCAACACATGACTGTGAAAACCCACATCCTGACAGGCATGAAGCCAATGAGAGAAGTCCACACATTGAAGTAAGAAACAAAAATGTATTACAGTGTAAATGAAGTGAATGAAATATAAACAAACAATAATGGCAACAAAAATCAAAAAGCAGCATGTCCACGAAAATAATAAATAAAGAAAATGGGACTCCAAAATAACCGTAAAGAAATTGTGTCCAAAGGCACTGTCCAAAAAAGCAAATCCAAAGGGAAAGTAAAGTGAAAATCCATTGCTCCATGGTGAAAAAAATAATAAAAGATGAAGGCCACAAATCCACTGTCAAACTATGTACAAAGAGCAAATCCAGGGTCCATGATCCCAACGATGTAAATGAAACCTACAATAAAACCTACCTAACTAATAACTATATACAAAAAAGTGGGGCATAGTCCAAGCGCCCCAAATTAAAAAAATAAATAAAACCTAACACTAATTAAGTATGTCCTAAGGCGGCGGGCTAGTCCAGCGGCTCACTCCGTGGTGTCCCGGGCCAGGGCATCATCGAACTCCTGTTCGATGTCCCGGAGGCGGTCCTGTTCCATGGCCCCGAGGGTCCGCAGGGACGCCGACATGTCCTCCTCCAACTCCCTGCGGATTCCCTCGAGGCACTCGGCCCGCCTCAGGGCCCTCCGCATGGAGTTCTCCGCTGTGACCATCGTGAGCCGCGCCTCTTCCGCCCACCGCCGCTCCGCACCTATCTGCTGGCCCAACCGCTGCCACACGGAAGACACTTCCCGTCCTGGGTCCCCCTGCCCTCCGGCCGATGCCTGCCCCTCCGATGTAGATTGTCCCGAGCCATGATGCCTCCCACGTTGACTCCGCTGCTGCCTCTGACGCAACTGCCTCTGCCAGCACGACTGCATCCAGGCTGATTGAATCCACCGACGCCGTCGTGCACGTGCCCTGCCCAATGATGCCGGCACATCCTCCATCTGCTGGGGTCCAGTTGCTGTGGTGTCCACCCCTGCTGAACCTCCGACTCCCGACTGTGGCAGGGATGGGATCCCCACCAAGCCGGCTGCGTTGGTCAGGGCAGGTCCACAGGGGGCCCTGGTGGCATCTGGCCCGGAAGACGGCATGGAGAACGACTGGCGTATAGTCTCCACAGAGGAGGAGAGGGCCGCCAGATTGGTTGACACATGTATGAAACCCCCGACCACGGCCGATCCCAACTGGGCCACGTTGGCACGGTGCTCTTCGTGATGACGTGCAAGCTCCTCCCGGGAAGCATGCACGTCATCACGAATGACACCCGTGCACAACGCGACACCAATCAGGACCTTCTCCATACGGCCACGGGTCCCCTCATCCGCAGGTGGAGGGGAGTCAGATGACATGGACATCCCCCCTACCTGCGGACGGGCCTGGGATGGGGCATCCCTGCTGGTGCATGGTGGTGCAGTCACAGTGTCAGGGACAGTGACATGCACAGGCCCCTCCATGGCGACCTGTGCTGCCTCCTGCCCCTGCCCCTGGACTGCACCACTTGCACCAGCAGGGATGCCCCCACCAGGCCCCATGTGCGCCTCAGTAGCAGCCTCCTCCTCCTCTGTGGAAACCACCAACCTGGATGGCTCCACACCGTCTTCCGCCGTTGCAAGCCCCTGTGGGGGCTCACCCACCCCTTCCGCTGCAGCCGTGGGGGCATCCCCGCCGCTTTGCTCCACAGCGCCGTCTCCGCCCTCTTCTTCACTTGCCGCTGTGTAGAGGGAGACATAGAACACAAGCATCAGGGTACTGTACAATGGTCCCCTAGACAGGAAGCAAAAGCAGATGAGTGGCACTGTCAAAGATCACTTCCATCATGTCCCTCCACAAAACATGGGTCAGTGCAGGCAAAACACACGCAGTAACAGGCATGGCACATGCTATGGACATTTGCATACATGTCCAAGGGACTCTCCAAACATACAATGTTGTTATGGAACTCACATGCATCATGGGTCATGCCTATCACATGCAGACACATCAACCTTATTTCATCCATCTGGCCTTGTACACCCCAGACACAGTGGATACAAGGATAACTAGGCAGCATCTGTGAATCTGTACATAGTCACAGACATGTGTCATGCATCCATGGCATTCACAAGTCACAGACATGGAGGTCAGACACACAGACATGGATACCATACATGTACATGGCATCAGCACCCATCCATCACCCCCACCCATGTCCAGGAACAGAGACTGGCATGCTCTCATGTGTCCAATACACATAGGGCTCCCCATGATGCATTTAAACACATGCACCAACCGTGTGGTTCACACATTACTGGTCTCACATGCATGACCATGATCTCCCTGCACACATACATGCGTACATGGCCTATATCACACATACAGGAAAGCATCAGACAACCAGCAGACTGCAACATGCCCTGTCTCACACAGCAATGCTTGCCCACTTACCGCTCAACTCCAGACGGGTCTGCCTCGCAAGGATCTGGGCGTGGAGTGCTGGGTCTACACGTTCCAGGACCCTCACCTGGATGGTACTCATACGGCCCCGGCCCCCCTCCACGAGGCGCCGGGCCTTCAAGAGGGTCCTGGACCTCAAGTCCTCCCAGCGCTTCTTGACTTTCTGGATGTTGCGGGTTGCCACCCCCTCCGCGTTGATGGCAACCACCAAGTCGTCCGAGATCCTGTTCCGTCCTTCCTTGTTGGCGCGTGACGATCCGAAGAGGGCATCATACTGCCCCAGGACTTGCTCCACCAGGACACCAACTTCGGTGGCAGTGAAGCTGGTGCCCCTCTGCCTCTCTGGCCGGGGGTTGCCACTTGTGCCAGATGTTGCAGTGCCCGACATGGCAACCCCAGAGGCAGGAGTGGGTGGGCAACTGGGTCCTGGGGCTGGGCTGTGGAGCGATGGTATAGCAGTCGGGAGTCTTCTGTTCCAGCAGGGGTGGACACAGCAACTGGACCCCTGCAGATGGCAGATGTGCAGGCACAAAATGGCAGAGCACGGTGGCAGCAGGCAGGCAGGCAGCAGCAGATGGCTCGTGGGAGGCTGCTCGGGGCTCTGGGGGGCAGTAATTCGGCCTTCTGGGCAGGAGCGTGGTCTTCCGTGTGCTTACGCGTGGCCAGCTTGATACAGAGTGATTTGGCACGTGAAAATCCTGCACGTCAACGTGAAATTCGAGGAAAGGGCCTTAGCGCATAAGCGCGTCAGCACGCATACGCGATTCCATTGGACCAAAGGCCCTCAGCGCGTAAGCGCGTCTGTGAAGTGACGCGCGCGGGTGTTTCCCTCATAGCACGTGATGACAGAGCACACGTGGAAACACTGCACGTCAGAGTATCATTGCGTGTAATTGGATGAAAGTGCGCGTACACGCAATTGGCCTGGGTACGTGTATTGCAGGGGTTCGCTGGAATTCTCACACACGATTTGCTTGGGTACATGTATTACAGGGGTGTGCGGGAATTCTCACACACGATTTGCTTGGGTACGTGTATTATAGGGGTGTGCGGGAATTCTCACACGCGATTTGCTTGGGTATGTGTATTACAGGGGTGTGCGGGAATTCTCACATGCGATTTGCTTGGGATAATGCGTATTACAGGGGTGCGCAGGAGGTTTTGCACGCTCGCCAACAACACGTATCCATGGAATTGAACGGGGCTAAGGCATGCGCACAAAAAAAGTGCTAATCCGGAAACACCTACGCCAGCAGGAAGCAGGCGTACGTCGACCCGCGCAGCATAAAAGTGCGCGCAAACAACAAACAAGCTCAGACGCCAGGATGAATATACCGTTCCTAGCAGCAGTGGCCGTGGGTTACCAAAGGAGGAGGAGGAGGATAGTGAGGGCCCGAGTTTTCACACCCAGAACCAGCCTTTTTGGGTAGCCTGATGACCAGGTGTATGGGAGGTACAGGTTTCCACCTCACATAATACTGGACCTGGTGAGTGAGTGGGAGGATGACCTCACATCACCCACCCTGTGCTCCCAAGCACTCAGCCCCCTGGAGAAGGTCCTTAATGTACTGCACGTCTTGGCCACTGGATCATTTCAGCGGACAAGTGCCATAGTGGGTGGGGTGTCACAGGCCACGCAGTCACGCTGCCTACACCAGGTCTTGAACATCATCACTGCACGCCCATCAGTCCGCAGGCACATATACCTGCCCAGGACACCTGCAGAAAGGCAGGCTGCCGCCCTGGATTTCTATGGTGTGGCACAATCCCCAAAGTGCTAGGTGCCATTGACTGCACCCATGTGGCACTACGTCCCCCCAGGCATCTGAGCACATCTATAGGAACCGCAAGCACTGGCATTCCATCAACGTGCAGGTAGTATGTAATGCCAAGGGAATCATCACCTCAGTATATGCCAACTATCCAGTGTCCACCCACGACAGCTTCATTTACCGAAAGTCTACCCCAAGCCGGGACCAAGAAGCTGGGCGGCATGGCGATACATGGCTGCTTGGTGAGTATGAATGCCACTGCACATGCATGCATGTCAGATGCAGAGTTATGTCACTACCCCACTAATGATACCCATCACCTCCTCACCAGGGGACAGTGCCTACCCTCTGAGCACCCACATGATGACGCCAATTCGGAACCCCATCACGCCTCCCGAGGTAAGATACAACACAGCCCATTTTGCAACCCGGGGCATAGTGGAGCGCACATTCGGAGTGCTCAAGTCACGCTTTCGCTCCCTTGACCGTTCTGGCGGGCAGCTGTTATATGCGCCCCCAGTAGTGTGCAGGATCATAGTGGCAGCATGTGTCCTGCACAATGTTGCAACACGCCGGGGCCTGGCTGTGGACATGGTGGTGCCCCCACATCCCCAACCACATGCACGCCCACTGCACATGGGAGGGGAAGGGGCACGGGGTGAGGCAGCCCGTACGCAGCTGGTGGCTAATTACTTCACATAGAAATCACACCCCTGTGGAGTGCACAGAGCTCTGGCACATACCATCTGATAAACAATGATGACTCGACCTGACAATTATGACGAACAAAGGGACAGTCAACTGTCAGAACCATAGCAGCCTGAGATTGTTCATGTGGAAGTGTCACAATGTGTGCATCCCTACCTACACAAACACCACCAATGCAGTGTCATCAAAAGACACACTTCCATGCAGCAGAAATGAATACCCACTTGCAAAATACTACATGAGAACAGTGCCATGTCACCCAACCCCTCCCCGCCACAGCCACACAACACACCATGGCATGTCATGCAATGTGAGAGCAAACAAATTAATCCCCACAACATGCCCCAAGTGTCACCAACTACAGTGTCCCTAATGGAAACTGGCCACACATGAAATGTTCACAGTAATGCAGGACCTACAACACACATTACCAAATACTTACCAAGAATACCAATCACCTACACAACCTCCAACCTACCTTAAACATGACAGTACAGACTTAAAAAATTGGTAGCCTCACTACCTGATAATGCCAGCACTTCGAACACTTCCAAGTATACAGTGTTAGCGCCATGCAAGAGTGTAGGTGCACTGCTTACAACATGGACTCCAGTTCCAAGGTAGACCGCCTTGTGAAGACATGAGAAATGGACCTGCAAATTAGGAGGATGAGATGGATGCAGAGGCACATATCAATACACCATGCAGTGTACAATACAACAACAATATGCACTAGGAATGTATACACAGTATTGACTACAGACTGCCCACACATCAAATGGGAGTCCAACGTCACCATGTACGTCAATGTCACTTGGGCACACCTTTTGCAAGCCCATGGAAACGGGAAGCAGGAGGGGTGTGTGTCACACAAACCCAAGCATCTGACCCAAATTCATGACAAGCCTGCATGTGCCCAGCCAAAATACAGCGTATGCCCACGGGAGCCACACAAGGCAACACACTGTCCAAAAAAAAAACATTAAAAAAAAAAATCAAAATTGGCCATTAATGGGCCTGGGGGGTGGGGGAGGCCACCCAGGAGGTCCGAGGACAGGGTGCACACCAAAACCCACCTGTGTGGATCTTGCGAAAAAAAAATACCTCCATGGGCTCATGGCCTGCACGGCTACCCTATTGTGGGAGAATCGCTGCTGTCGCTCTCCTCACCCTCTGCAGCTGCATCAGGAGGTGGTGGCACTATGGGAGGCAGCCCACGCAAAGCCCTAGTCTGGTCCTCCATGGCAGAAAGCATGCGGGTGTGGAAGGTCTCGTTCTGGAGGATAATTGTGCGTAGGTCCCCATGCAACAACTCACGGGATGCCCGGGCCTCCGCCCTAGTTGCCTGCATCTCAGCTGAGAGCGTACGTGTGAGACGCTCCAGCTGCTGTTCTGTCCTTGTGTTTATTGAAGCCTCAAGCTCAACAAGAGTCGTCCTGAGGTGACGGAGTTCCACCCTCAGGGCTTCCCTGTGGCCCTGGGACTCTATGGAAATGGCTTCCCGCAGAGTCGCCAGTGCCGCCCGCCTGTCGGACGCCAACATGTCCTCCCTGTGTGACTGGCAGATGGAGTCTGTTGCCTGCTGTAGTCGCTCCATCAGCCTTTCGGGGGGGACAATGGAAGTGGCCACCCTATCCATGGCCTGAGCCATCATCTCTGATGATGCTGCCTGTTGGGTTGCATACCGTATATGGATTGCTCCCATGCGGTATTGCCAGGTGGCGTACGGTCACCACGTCGGCGGGAACCACACCTGTCTGGGGCAAGGCGAACTGCACCTTGCTGTGCCGGCACTGCCTGAGGCTGCAGGACTGAATTCCCCCTCTGATCTGCTGGCCCAGGAACAGGATCAGATGTTGCGGAGTATGACCCTGCATCCATAACCACCAAAGGCGTACCTGCCAACACTGACATCCCCATTGAGGGTTCTAACCCTGGTGCAGGTGGGTCAGACAGAACAGAATCCCTCCCAGGAACACTCACCTGCGACAGCACATAGGTCTCATCATCCGAATCGACACCTGAATACAGCTCGGGGGAGGTGCAGGCAGAGACACCCCTTGAGAGCACGACCTGCAGCAGTTGTGGGTTCTCACCCACCACCACACCACGTCCCTCACTGGTGGTCGGTCGGCACTGAGACCGCTCCTGGGTCTGCACCATCTCAACAACCCCAGCAGTATCAAGTGTGTCATCCCCTGCAAAGACATAAAAGAAAAGAAATGGAAACAGGCATTAGCACTATAGGACACAATTAGGGCTGAGAAGCTACAGAAACAGTACTTGATTGACACATGTCCCACATGACTAAAACCCTCCCATGCATGCACCGTCACTGCGTGTGAAGGGGAGGCAGATGGCACACATTGATGACATCAAGATGGAAGATGAACACATTTGCTGCATGCTGCCTAGCAGTGGCATCACACATTGGCCTGTGATTGGCAGGTCAAATACACATGCCATCACACAGATGGCATGTACCCTAGCCATAAAGTGAAGAGGGAGAGGAGGGCACCAATTGTTCATTCAGTCTAGTATGCTCATGAAATAGATTTTTTCATTGAAATGGTTCAAATGTTTAACCTGGAGCTGCCAGTCCAAAATGGTCCTATAGCACAGGGACATGTCTAAACAAATCATATCCAGGAAGCAAAGTCAGTCCACTGTACCATAGCCATGTCAGACATGTGACAATAGGACTGAGAAATGCCTAGTAAGAGTGGTGGTATGCAAACAATCTGCCTGAATAAACAGAGAAAAATAAGCAACAATGTTGTGGCAAGATGACACTTCAAGGGCAACTGGCGTGGTGTTGGGCTAGATGTCTAATGTTGGCAGAAGGGATACTGCTATACCCAAATGCTGGTGCGCAGAATGTATTGGATGAGGCACATGGGTGACCCAAACCACTCAGGCACACACACCCTCACCTGGCACCCAAACAGAAGCCCTCACACACACACCATGCACATGGATGACACACACATGCATGTGCACTCACCGGACAATGCCTCGTAATCTGCCAGTTCTCCCACGCCTTGGATCTGTTCCTCCGTGATGTAGGTCCCAGCATGTGGAGTGAGTTCTATGTCCTCTGCTGGAGACCCACCTCCAGTCACTATAGTAGCGGCATGACTTGAGGCCAGCTTATTCTTTGCCCTGCGCTTCAGGTCATTCCAGCGCTTGTAGCTTTCAGTAGCTGTGCGCCTCACGATTCCAAGGGCACTTATGATGTCCGCGATGGTCTGCCAGTGTGCCAGACGTTGTGCAGGTGTGGTCTTGGATCCTGCAACAATCACCATTTCGCGGTCATGTGCGGACACATACTCTACAAGTGCATTCAGTTCGGCCTCATTGAAGCTGGGCTTCCTTGACGGGCCAGACTGAGTAGCCGTGTCTGGGGCATCAGCCTCTACTGGACGAGCACTCTTCCTCTTCTGCTTGGAAGGTGGTGGGGATCCTGAGTGTCCTACGCCGCTCTGGACACTAGGGGCAGGAGCCCAGGTGGACTCTGTACTAGGAGTGTGGGATTGCACACTCAGCATGGGAGTTGGTGCAGGCATTAGCTCAAGTGTGATGGTGTCAGGGGGAATGTCAGCAGGATGGACTTGGACCGACACTGTCCTGGCTGGGTGTGAGAGAGGTGGGGTGGATGGAGCCGCAGCTGCCCCTGCAGCCTCCCCAGCCTGCCTACGCGGGGCAGCAGATGACCTAGCTGCCCCTGATCCACATGGCCTGATGACACCAACGTGCACCGGCGCACGTGGCCTAGACCTGCTGACCTGGAAGTCAGCCATGGAGTCACCCTGTGCCAGGTCTGGTTCCACAGTGGGCGGTCCAACAAGGGCTGAGCATGGATGGTGTCAGCCACGTTACCATCAACCGGGGGGGGGCATGGGTGTCCCTGACTGGTCCTCCACACATGGGGGGCAAGGGGCACCCTGCAAGTCACGGCCACGTCCCCTATCGGATCCACCACGGCCACCACTTGGGGCTCGGCCACCTTTGCCACCCTTACGGCTTGTTCGCCTCCCAGCCATGGCACTGATGTTATTGTGCGTATAGGAGTCGCTGTGAACTATTCTCCTGGGCAATTGGGGGTCAAAGGGGTTGGGTACCAGATGGTAATCGTACCCTAGTGCTCTAGCAAGGCTGTATGTCACCCCTGGGGAAAGATGACGGGTCACGCAATGCACAGGCACCCCAAAAAAGGGAAGTAAGCTGCACGCAACCCCTCCTAGACCACGTGTGTGGAAAAATAAACCTGCACTACGCTGTGGCACCCAGAAACACAAGAATGAACGTATGCGTGTCACACGCAGCCTAGAATGACCTCTGAAGGGGTATGCGACACACGGGGCAAGCACAGATGTTAAATACGTGCGCGACTCACCGTCTGCCAGGAACAAAAGCGTGAAAAATATGCAACACCCCCGCCAAAAGAAGAATTGTATGCTGTCTGAGGAGACAGGACAACAGTAGAAGGGAACGCTGTTTGAGGAAACAGGCCCAGGAAAAAGAGGAAAAGAGAAAAAGCTGTCAGAGGTAACAGGGAGTACGAACTTGAAACGCTGTGAAGTAAATCGCGTGTGAACCGACAAGAAGTACAGATTTCACCCACTCACTCTCCACGAAAAGCACGTACAAGGAAATGGCGTTCTACACGTACCTTTTATATACACGTCACAGATGCGCATACGCGATGAGGCCATTTCCACCAATTACACGCTGTGACACTCGGACGTGTATATTTTTTTTTACACGCGCCATTCTCTACGGCCATGCGCGTGACATCATAGATGCGCCTGGGGGCCTTTGGGCCAATGAATTAACGTACGTGTGCTGACGTGCTTACGCGCTAAGGGCCTTTCCTCGAATTACACGCAGACGTGCTGGATTTTCACGTGCCAAATCACTCCGTATCAAGCTGGCCACGCGTAAGCACACGGAAGACCACGCTCCTGCCCAGAAGGCCGAATTACTGCCCCCCAGACCCCCGAGCACGCTCCCACCTGCCATCTGCTGCTGCCTGACTGCCTGCTGCCCACATGTCCTGCCATTTGCTACCTGCACATCAGCCAGGGGTGCTGTTGCTGTGACCACCGCTGCTGGAACCGAAGACTCCTGACTGGGATACCATCGCTCCACAGCCCAGCCCCAGGACCCAGTTGCCCACCCACTCCTGACTCTGGGGTTGCCATGTCGGGCACTGCAACATCTGGCACCAGTGGCAACCCCCGTCCAGAGAGGCAGAGGGGCACCAGCTTCACTGTCACCGAAGTTGGTGTCCTGGTGGAGCATGTCCTGGGGCAGTATGATGCCCTCTTTGGAAGGTTGCGCGCTGACAAGGAAGGACGGACTCGGATCCGGACAGACATCGTGACTGCCATCAACGTGGAGGGGGTGGCAGTCAGACTATTCCATCATGTGAAGAAGCGCTGGGAGGACTTCAGGTCCAGGACCCTCAAGAAGGCCCAGCGCCTCCTGAAAGCAGCGGATGCTAAGGGGCGCCGGGGCCACATGTCGGAAGATCAGATGAGGGTCCTGGAACGCATATCCCCAGCGCTCCACGTCCAGGTCCTTGAGAGGCAGACCCGTCTGGAGTCGAGCGGTAAGTGTACATGCATACTGATTGTAAACTGTGCGTGTGGTGGTGTGGCAGGAGTGTGCATGTTGCACATGTGGTTTTATGTGGCCAAGTATGGGGGGGTACAGGGCCGTGAGGCTGACACATGCGAGGGCTCTCATGTGTGACACATGGATGGTGCTTGTGTGTGTAGGCTTGCATGGCAAAGGATGTGGAAGAATGATTGGCAGGTGTGACATGGATGCTGATCTGAACACTGCGACAGTTGGCGGAGGGGTTGCCAGACATTTGGTCGAAAAAAATTGGTCGACCAGACAAATGGTCGAACCAATTTGATCGAAAACCAAATGGTCGAATTTTTAATTTTTTTTATTTTAACCCTTTTTTTTTTTTTTTGGGGGGGGTCCTCCCCAACCCCCTTTTTTTCTCTAAAAACCCCTTTTTATATTAAACGAAAACCCGAAAAATAAATATGTAAATAAAAAAAAAAATTCGACCATTTGGTTTTCGACCAAATTGCGTCGACCAAATTGCAGTCGACCAGTTTTTTTTCGACCAGTTGACTGGACACCGGCGGAGGTGTACACATGCATGCAAGTGTGGTGGTGTGTGTGCATGTGTAGTGCACTCCCTGTTTCACATGTGATGTCTGGCTCACCTTTGCCTGCTCATGCTGTTGTATGTGTATGGATGGTGCTGGCTGTTGCGATATGGCTGTGGTATAGCTCATGTGTGCAAATTGAAATGACATGTGTGTTGGGGATTGTGATGGCATGTCTGAGGTTTGCCAATGCCACTCATGTACAACTGTCATGTGTTCATGAGTCCATTATACAGTGCCCTGATGCCTGTGTTTTATATCTCCCTGTCTGCAGCATCAACTGATGAAGAGGGCGGAGAAGGTGCTGTGGAGCACAGCGGCAGGGGTCGCACCACCAGCCGGAGACGCAAGGCTCGGCTCCCCTCCCAGGTTGTGATCTCTTCGGGGAGTGAGGAGTCCGGTGCCGCGTCCGAGGCTGCAGCTGCCGAGGGGAGGTCCAGGAGGCGGAGGTTGGAGTGGGACTCCTCGGCAGCAGAAGGGGCAGCTGGGACCCCACAGGGCCCAACGGAGGAAGATGGCACGGAGTCATCCAGGTTGGTGGGGGGTTTGGTGGAGGAGGAGGCCGTGCAAGCAACAGAGGCGGGGTCTAAAGGTGGGGATTCCACTGGTGCTAGTGGTGCAGTGCAGGACCAGGCACAGGTGGCAGCACAGGCCACCGCGGAGGTGCCTGTGTGCAATCCTGTCCCTGCTCCTGTCACTGCATCATCTTGCACCAGCAGGGATGCCTACCTCCAGACCCGTTCTCAGGGAGAGGATTGGCTTACACCAACTGGCCTTCCTCTCCCTGCGGATGTGGCTATCCTGCAACAGGTTGAGCCTGTCCAGGGTGGGGTGGCGTTGCGTCAACGGGCCATGTGAGCTGACCTGCAGTCTTTCCATGATGAGACTGCACATCTTCTCACATGGCTCGTTGACCACGTTGACCCACTGCGACAGCTCACCATGGCCGGATTCCTCCGTTTCCTGGACCTTGTTCTGACCCCCTCCTCAATGGAACCCCCTATGCCTCAGTCGTCCTCCATGCCATCTTCCCACCCATGTATCACCTGGGTGCCCTGTGGAGCTGCCTCTGACCGTGCGGCCAGGCTGGTGGACAACGGATCCCTGCCACAGTCGGGAGTCGGACGTTCAGCAGGGGTGGCCACATCAACAACTGCACCCCAGCTGGAGGAGGATGTGCAGGCACCATCGGACAGGGCACATGGACAGCAGCAGCAGCAGCAGCAGCAGGAGGCTGTAGGTGGGAGCCACGATGGCTCAGGGCCTTCGACATCGGAGGGGCAGGCATCGGCCGGAGGGCAGGAGGACCCAGGACGGGAAGTGTCTTCCGTGTGGCAGTGGTTGGGCCACGCCATAGATGCGGAGCGGCAGCAGGCAGAAGAGGCACGGCTCACGATGGTCAGGGCGGAGAAATCCATGCGGAGGGCCCTGAGGCGGGCCGAGTGCCTCGAGGCAATCCGCAGGGAGTTGGAGGAGAACATGTCGTCGTCCCTGCGGACCCTCGGGGCCATGGAACAGGACCACCTCCGGGACATTGAGCAGGAGTTCGATGATGCCCTGGCCCGCAACATCCAGAAGTGAGTTGTTGGACTAGCCCGCTGCCATTGTATATAGTTAATTAGTGTTAGGTTTTATTTTTATTTTTTTAATTTGGGGCACTTGGACTATGCCCCACTTTTTTGTATATAGTTATTAGTTAGGTGGGTTTTATTGTAGGTTTCATTTACATCGCTGGGATCATGGACCCTGGATTTGCTCTTTGTACATAGTTTGACAGTGGATTTGTGGCCTTCATCTTTTATTATTTTTTCACCATGGAGCAATGGATTTTCACTTTACTTTCCCTTTGGATTTTCTTTGTTGGACGGTGACTTTGGACACAATTTCATTACGTTTATTTTGGATTCCCATTTTCGTTGTTTATTATTTTGGTGGGCATGCAGCATTTTGATTTTTGTTCCCATTATTGTTTCTTTTGATTTCATTCACTTCATTTACACTGTAATACATTTTTGTTTCTTACTTCAATGTGTGGACTTCTCTCATTGGCTTCATGCCTGGCAGGATGTGGGTTTTCACAGTCATGTGTTGCCATTGTGTGGGTCTGACGGACTTGTACTCATGCGCATACTGCTTATTTCTTATCTATCATGTAATGGGTATTTCCATTTTGAATGGATGTAAAGCTTGGTTGGGTGTTTGGACTGGGGTGGCGTGGGGTGGGATTTGGGTGGGCATAGGAGCCTGGGATCTGGATTATGATGACGTGTTGGCTGGGGGACATGAGTGGGGGCCTGGTGGAGGGTGCCCTGCACTGCTGGGAGGTGGGGGTGATGGGAGACATGAGTGGGGGCCTGGTGGAGGGTGTCCTGCATTGCTGGGGGGCGGGGGTGGTGGGAGACATGAGTTGGACATGAGTGGGGGCCTAGTGGAGGGTGCCCCTGGATGCTGGGGGGTGGGGGTGATGGGAGACATGAGTGGGGGCCTGGTGGAGGGTGCCCTGCACTGCTGGGGGGTGGGGGTGATGGGAGACATGTGTGGGGGCCTGATGGAGGGTGCCCCTGGATGCTGGGGGGTGGGAGTGCTGGGAGACATGAGTTGGACATGAGTGGGGGCCTGGTGGAGGGTGCCCCTGGATGCTGGGGGGTGGGGGTGATGAGAGACATGAGTGGGTGCCTGGTGGAGGGTGCCCCTGGATGCTGGGGGGTGGGGGTGATGGGAGACATGAGTGGGGGCCTGGTGGAGGGTGCCCTGCACTGCTGGGGTGTGGAGGTGCTGGGAGACATGAGTTGGACATGAGTGGGGGCCTGGTGGAGGGTGCCCCTGGATGCTGGGGGTGCAGGGGGACATGCGTTGGTGGGCAGTAGTGCAAGGTGACATGTGGGTTGGCTGGGGGGCATGGGCATGGTGGATGGGCTGCCTGCGGGACATGTGCAGGTGAGTCCCCTGTGGTGTGGGCCGCCTGCAGGGGCCGTGGAGGGTGTAGAGGGAACACCTGGGAGGACCCACACATGCAATTCACGTGTGGTGCTCCCCGCGCACTCCTGGAATACATGTACCCTGATGGAATCGCGTGTGATTCTTCCTGCGCACCCCTGAAATGCACGTACCCTGCTGTTTTTGCGTGTGATACTTCCCGCGCACCCCTGGAATACACGTACCCTGATGGAATCGCGCGTGATACTTCCCGCGCACCCCTGAAATGCACGTGCCCTGCTGTTTTTGCATGTGATACTTCCCGCGCACCCCTGGAATACACGTGCCCTGATGGAATCGCTTGTGTTACTTTCCACGCACCCCTGATGTACACGTACCCAGGACAATCGCATGTGAAACTTCCCGAGAACCACTGAAAGACACGTTCCCCGCTTGGCGTTTGCTGTTTGGCAGCCCTGTGAACTGGTCCACGGTTAGCGCAGCCCTTTGCAATGATTTGGGAATTTTGAAGGCTTTTCCTTTCGCGAGGGCATTCTTGGGGGCGTAACTGGCGCTGATGCAGGGTCGCTGCGCCACTCTGCGCCACGGCTGGTTTCGGAGGCTAAAATACATGAATACGCTGTGCGATGAAAAGGATTTTTTCGCACGCGGCTGGCGCAGTGTATCGCACGGGGACACTGTGCGCCAGCCGCGTGCGCCACTTTTGTGCAAATTTCTCTGAATTACCCTCTAAATACATTTAAAAAAAAAAAAAAGTTGTCTGGGGTAGCCAAACAAACAGGTTCTGCAGCAAATGTTTCACGTCAAGGTATTGGGCCTCATTACGAGGTCAGCGGTAATCCTCCGGTGCTACTGGGGAAGTGCCGCCAACCTCGTAACAACCGTTTCTACCTTTTGATATCCCAGTGCCACAGGGATATTACAAGTCCCAGCGTCCCGGGATGTCAGGCGGCGGTAACTGTAAGTGCCGATTCCTGCAGAGTCCCAAGGGACACCAAAGCACCGGCACCGTTGGTGACAGTGCCGGTGCTTCCATGAAAACCATAGCTGCAGGTGCCGGAGCTCATGGCACGTCAGACCTGACGGGCACACCGGCCCCTGCAGGCATTCTCATAGTCTGGCGGGCTACCAGCACCCTTATTTTTGGACCGCCAGACTTGTAATGAGGCATTGTCTGAATAAGGTAACGAGTGGGGTCTTAAATGTCAGTAGGGCACAGACCTGACTAACAAAACGAAATATACCCTGGATGCCTTCAATCGTATCTGGCAAACCAAGGATTCATGCCCATTGAGTACTGATAGGCCCTGCTTGATTTTGCGTGTGTATGGATGTTATGACCAATGAAAAGACTATTACCTCTGATTCCACATGAGGAATTACCCTTTGCACTGATTCAAGTCTATGTGTATATGTTTTAATCACACTCATGATTTGTACCCATTTCAGTTTGTTTATAGTTTTTTTTTGTTTTTTTTTAGTACGCTTACAAATGTATTATCTGCTCACTGCATGGTTTCTTTCATGTGCTTGCTCATAATTTTACCCTTTGTTGATGTTGCCCTAATATTTGTGCGTTAAATGTTTATCATAATTCCTTTGTATCACTGAATTGATCTCCCTCTAATAGGCAGGTAAACTCTATTGTTTTTGATTATTTACCCCATGTCCTGCCAGCGTGCGGACCTCATGTTCAGTGGCTTTATTCTTGCTTTGCAGGCTCTTTGGCGTCGAAATAGGAGTCTGGATGCTTTCGGCACCGTACCGGGATCCAGTAGGGAATCGGTGTGGGAGGGACCCAAGGATGTGGTGTGGTCCAGAAGCAGCAACGACTTGAAGGTGGAAGACGCTGGCAAACAGCAGGTGGTGTTAGGGTGGCACAGGAAGTCTCGGCAGCTTCGGATGAAAAGAAGCATAGTCTTGTCTTCAACAGTGAATTGACTCAGAACACTGTTGCGATACTGTTCCAGCAACAGCTTGGGGTCAAAACAAGCTTGTAACCAGGCAGGTGATATTGATTTGGGGACACAAAAAGTCTCTTGTGGTCTCAGATGAGGAGACAGTGGAGCTTCTGCTTTGAGGAAAACTCATAGATGTGGGAGGCGCTGCAGCGTCCAGGTCAAAAATGACTCTAGCAGTTCTCTTGCTGCAGCTTGGATGGAGTTGAAGCTTCCCAAACTGGTTTCAATGTGGATCAGAGATACAGGGTCCCTTCCTTGGTTCTTTGGTTGCTGGGGACCCTGTCCAAGGTCTCCATGGTCAAGGTAAGTTCTTTCTTCTGCACTTCCCATCCCAGAAGGTCTTAGAGAGCACTTGCAGAGATCGGACATCTCCAGTGAGTAGGTTCTTGGGTACCAGTGGTCTCCGCTGCAGTAGGCGTTGTCAACAAGAATATCACCCCAAATGTTCCTCGGGTATGTTTAGGGGAAAAGGCTTGCCTTTTTCTTTGAAGATTCAGTCTTCAACTCTATGGCAAAGGGCTTTGGAGCAGACTGTACCCCCAACAGGCTTCCCTATTGAATCCTTCTTCTCTACATGTCCAAAGTTTATTCAATTAATGGGTTTACCCAATTAAACAGGCGACCTTCTACTAGCTTTCTAGCTTCTGTTTCAGAATCTTCTACCTGGTGATGTCATAGCAACAGTGCCTTGTAAGTGGGGAAGATGATAAAGAGAGAGTTTGTGAACCCAGGCAGAATCCAAGATGGAGGGACCCTTCCCTCCTGGCTACTCTAACTCCACCCCCATCTCCTGTCTGCCTACATCTTAGAGTCTCTGTTAATTACCAGCCTGGTGTGATTTCCTTTGGCCTGGCAGAGTCTACCCTTTGAAGTACTGGATCTCTCCCTGTCCCCTGGGAAAGTTTCTGTCTATCCTGGAAGGTGAAAAACCATTCACATGAAAACCAAAGGCTTTTGCAGAGGCACAGCCCAAATGGACTGCTTTAAGTGAAACTCAGTCCCAGACAGTGAATGCACAGGGTGTCCTGACAGGATGGCCGCTGTAAACCAAGCAGACAAAATTACGCCAAGCATTGTCTGGCCCGTATAATTGTGTATTCCCAGAGACCCCCATGTCATAACCAGACATAACGTACATACATATGTGTCATCTGCCACAGGTTCCGGGAGCAGATATGTATATGAATTCATTTAACATCAGCTTGCCCATGGTTAAGGGCAGATTGTGGCTGTTGAAGCTGTGTGCTCCATCAGTATTTTGACAGGAATGCACATTTCATTTTGTATAGCCATGTTGCCAAACTACAAGGCCGCTGCTGAGAGGTGCCAATAGACAGGCATAGCAGAGCTACATGGTTGCACCACAGCAAGGAGCGTTATGAATGCTGGTCTGATTAGCAGACCTTCCTTTGAGGGACAGATCTACCCTTCATCATATTATTAATACACATTTTAAAGGAACTCATCCTTTTGTACCCTCGCAGATGGCATTCTCTCACACCCAGACATGTTTCAGACACATTGGGCATCCTCAATCAGGTGTAGTTTGGGTCTGGAGTACAAAGTCAGGCATTGCCATCCTGCTCAGGGTGACATAAGCAAAAGCGAAGGTTGATGACTGGATAGTTTTGACATAATCACAACCCCTGGCATTGCTCTGGGAAACCCTCCATAACATGTTTTTTCATCTTGCCATGCTATTACAGAAGGCTGTGTCCTTAAACTAGTTAGACTGGACAGGCCAGACCGTAACCCCGATAAGGCATGTGAGCTGTGTGCTTCCCAATCGAGCAGCAGTCACACAAACGTTTCACAAAAAAGACAATGGTAGATTATTTGTAAAGAACGTCACACGTATATCATTTTCTTTTTTTTTAAATTATTTATTCATTCAGTGAAAAGAGAGTATACAACAGATAATATCAACAACAGAAGTAACATGTTTAGAGACAAAGAAAAGGAACCAAAAGAAAAGAAAACAACCAATAGCAATGAACAATATCTTCCCTAAACCCCCATAACCACTCCCAACCCAGAATTACAATGGAACTTAGTACATATCAAGACACTTTCTAAGGATGTCCGTCTATTGAGCATGGGGCCAGTGTACAGTCCAGCTTCCCCTCTTGGTCTCTCCTCTTCTTAAATCCTGGTTCGTTAGAGCCCTGTAGCCCTGCTTCAAAACAACAGCATTGGACCACAACAGACTGAGAGATATAGCCATTTTTCCTCTCATCCAAATGTGGAGGCTATGCAAATGAGTGCGCATGGTTCATCGTTAGAAACACTTTAATGTTAGGGTGAGTGTTAGGGTGAGTGCTGTGAAAATGAACATCAGGCCCAGTGTGCATTATGTACTTAGTGATTCACGCATGCTACTCCATTGGACTGTGCACCTAAATGTAATTCCAGTAGTGATATAGGGCCTCATTCCGAATACGCCGCTAACCAATGGCGCTATTAACGCCTTGGTTGACGCCGTACCCGGACCGGCAGCGCCTTGGTGGATGGCGGAATCACCGCCCCATTCCAAGGTTGGCGGGGCGGTAATTCCCCATTCACCAAGGCTCTTCCCCATTCCCAAATGAGCCCCCATAGGGCTCAATGGGAATGGGGAAGATGCAAATAACGGTGACCGTTCATTACGGTCACCGTTATTGGCTTGGAGGCCCCTTTGCGCCCTCGACTTTAACACCTGCTCAAAGCAGGCGTTAAGGGCGAGGGCGCAGAGGGAACTCGGAGTATGGCGGTAAGGGATTACCGCCACCGGTCTCGTTACCGGTGGCCGCTATCCCTTACCGCCATACTCGGAATGAGGCCCATAGACTATGGTTCTTGGCCCATGACATTGGTACTGTGGTTGACATGGACCTTTTCCCTCGGTTGGAGAGCGACCACTCTTGCCTAGTGATGTCTTTACTCTTGCCTAGTGATGTCTTTACTCTTGCCTAGTGATGTCTTTACTCTTGCCTAGTGATGTCTTTAATTCTTGTAGATTCCACCTTGGTGATGGGTGCTACTGGTGACTTAATGGTGAACTCCTCTTTAAACTGCATATCCTGGAATGAGAAGAGACTGGAGCAGGCCTCTGTGCATCCTGGTGTTGCACTGAACGCCTTCGTTAGTCGCTGTTCATTTGAGGGCTTAAATGCCCCGATGTGGTCCAGGATTTTGGAAAAGTAATTTGCATCGTTGTCGAGCTTGCCTATAGATGGAGAGTTTGCAGGAAAAAGAGACCCACCCAACCTCCCGGGCAAGCACCAGCACCGTTCTGAGGGCATCTTAGGAGGGATCTGCGAAGATAACTGCTCAATATTGCGAACATGAAACCTTTGCCTAGTGCGCGTGTGTCGCGTTTGAACAAAGCTAAATTTGCATATCAGAAATGGCTGATATAGCACCGATATGGTCTAGAGTGCTTTCGTTGGCGCTGTTTGGTGGATGCAGCTATCACCAAAGATGCACGTACATTCTGGAAACTGATTAATGGTGATCATCCTGAGCGTGATCTATGGGTGCCTCTGGATCGGCGTGGGTTGAATATGTGGAAACAACACTGGGAGTAGTGGAGAAAAAAGCTGAGGGGGTGGACCTTCGTTGGATAGATGACATTATAAATCCACTGCATCGGCTCTTGACTGCCTATTCCGGCGGATTGGCGAATCCCAGCTTATTCCCTCCTCATGGAGAGATAGCATCATTGTTTCCATCTGGAAGAAGGACGACTGTACTGCCCCCAGTAACTATCGTCTCCTCGTAATGCTTGATGTTTCCTCAAAGACTTTTGCCCGTATGTCCCTTGATGATCTTTGGACCTGGGCCATTGAGACTAAACTTATTCCATCAAACCAGATTGAATTCAAACGTGGCCTAAGCACGATGACCTTTACACTGTCATTCAACTGGCAAGGCTGATTCGACAGTGCCCAGTATGTATGGCTTTAATAGATTACAGTGCAGCGTTTGACACTGTAAATCGAAATAAGCTCTGGCAAAAGCTATCCGCCTGGAATGTTACTGCTGGTCGTTTGTCCATGATCATCCACTTGTACTATGAAACCAGGGTTAAGGTCAGATTGGACCAATCTGGGTCATTTTCTTCCTGGATCCCGATGGTGCGGAGCCTAAAACAGGGCTGCAATCTGGCCCCCCTCCTGTTTATTTTATATCTTGCAGATATGGGCCCCGCCCTAGTAAATCCCACTTGGATTTATCCCAAATTGGATGATTTTCCCCTTCAATGGTTAGGATATACTGACAATATTATTCTCTGTGACCTTACTCCTGCAGGCTTAGAGGCATCTCTTGATTCCCTGAAGAGTTTTTCGGATGCCTTGGACCTTGTGGTTCATATCCAGAAAACCAAGGTTATGGTATTCCAATCACCTGGCCGCCGCAGGATTACGGCACTTTGGCATTTGGAGGGAATCCCCCCTGAGGCAGTAAAGGAAACTAAATATTTGGACATTAACCTTGAGGAAGGTGTGTGTGGTACCTCTCATCTTGCTTATGTCAAGGTCAGATGCTCACAGGCCATTGGATCTGTGGGAAAGTTGGCCCGCATTGGAGGGGGATACTCAGCTGGAATTTTGACCCATTTATTCCTTGCAAAGATTAGCCCCATTCTCATGTATGGGGTTGAAAGCTGGCATTTTGGCAATGAATCGCGATTAGCAGCACTGGAGTCATCTTTGCTCAAAAGATTGATTCGGCTGCCTACTCGCACTCCGGTGCAGACAATTTTTCTAGAATTTGGCATTTTCTCCTGCAAGGCAAGGCTACAGTTATCTCTGCTGAACATCTTTTGGCGTTTGGCCAATGCAGAGGGTGACACATTGAATTCTATTATCTTCAAGGCTGTACTGAGTACATTTGTTTACATACAGGACAATGCTTTACACTTTATTGTGCAGTCGGTGCATCGATGGTTGGCATTGGCCCCTGGAGTCTCTGTCCGCTGGTCTTATTCTTGATACAAAACAGCCATGGAAGAGGTGGTTTATACCCGCGTCCGTGAACAGTACATCGCCCACCTGGCAACCAAGTCACACTGCAGATTATTTTCGGATTATCTTCATACTGGGGATTGTATTCCAAAATACATTGAGCAATTTGTAGGCAACTCCCTGATGTGGGATTACATTAAATTAAAAACAAACTTTGAGAAAACTTTTGTGGTGACAGGAACGTGAGCAAGCATGGCTAGGCCTCTGCGTCTGTGTAGGCTATGGGGCTCTGGCTCCTTGGAGTCCATGCTGCACGTGTTGATTCTGTGCGAATCACTGAAGGCCCAAAAGGTCGTGGCCATGCTTGCCGCTGGTATAAACCATGTTATGTTATGTAAGGTACATTTCTTAAGTGCACAGCCACCCAAGGGTATCTTGGCGCTAGTGCTAGAGAGGTGGACTGTGTTCAGACAAGAAGCCAGAGTGTGTCAACTGACACTTAGAAGAGCGCAGTTTTGAGCGCCTTTCTAAAAGCCAAATGATTAGTTTCCTCAGTGGGAGTGGCAACCCATTCCTCAGGTTGGCAGCAACAATGGAGAGGGCGGGGCCACCCACCCTTTTACGTCGAAACCTGGGTACAGTAAGTAAATCTGTAGAGGAGGACCGCAGCAGGCGGCTAGGGCGGTAGCGACTGAATTTCAATTAAATAATTTCAGTGCCCTGAGAATGAAGAGCTTGGTGAACTATGCACAGGGCTTTGAATCTGATGCACTGGCACACCGGGAGCCAGTGCAGTGATCGTAGCACCGCAGTAATATGGGCTTCGTAAGGAGTGCCAGTTGTCATCCGAGCTGCTAGATGTTGGAGGCGTTGCAATCGGTTTGTGCCACCCTTTGGCTGGTCCAGATACAGGTAGCTACAGTAGTCTAAGCGGGATAGAACCAGAGCCGCAACTACCAGAGGGCGAAGATGCTCCGGAATCAGAGGGAGCACCTTCTTCAGAACCTTAAGTTGATAATAGCCTGCTTGGCAGACTGCTGTGACTTGGTTCACCATGGACAGGGAAGCAGAGAGAATGACCCCCAGATCTTTCATCTTGCTAACCGGTGCGGTGAGGGGACCAAGAGTAGAAGGCCAGAAGGAGGAAAGCCAAAGTGAGGGATCAGGAGGACACCCAACCACCACGACCTCCGTTTTGTCTCTGTTCAATTTGAGCCAATTGTGGTCCATCCACTCACCAATGGCAGCTAGGCAGCTCTGAAGGCACGACGACACCTCAGCCTGATCACGAGCTAGGCAGATCAGGATTTGGGTGTCGTTGGCATAAGAGTAGCAGTTGAGGCTGTGGGAGCGGATGAGACACACCAAGGCCAAATATAGATATTAAATAAGATCGGAGACAAAGACAAACCCTGTGGGACACTGCACTTGAGAAGACATAGAGTAGCAAGAAAGGATGGCAAAGATTGAGTCTGCGTGGGAGCCGCCGGGAATGAAGTGAACCAGGCTAGTACTTGGCCAGATATACCTATCTGGCCAAGACGAGACAGCAGGATGGGGGGGTCGACTGTGTCGAATCCCGCTGACAGGTCTTATAAAATCAGGGCCCCAACCCCACCTGAGTCCACCAGCCTGGACATGTCATCCTGGACAGAGACTAGCACACTCTCAGTACCTCTGGCAGGTCTAAAACCGGCCTGTGCAGAGTTGAAAATGTTAGAAGTTTCCAGAAAAGAAGAAAGTAGGTGTGCAAACAGAGATTCGAATAGTTTAGACAAGAAAGGCAGAAGGGAGATAGGGCGAAAATGAGCTAAGACAGTGGGGTCTAATGACGGTTTCATGAGGAGCGGAACAACCCTGGCAGATTTCAGCTCAGGAGGGACAAGTCCGGTTTGGCATGAGTCATTCACAGCTGCTATCAGTGCATGTAAAAGTTCCGGCGCAATTTGTTCATAGCATCGGAAGGAGAGGAAGATTTATTCCTTTGGATGGTAGCTAGCACTCATTCTTCTGTAAACAATGTGGGATGCCTTAAGCCACTGTCCAAGCCCTGCAACATTACTGTGCATTGCTGGCAGCAGAAACCTCAGAAATGGGCACTGGAAAGCATACTGCTCGCTAGAAATCACCAGAAAGTGCGCAGTGAAAATCTGAAAAATAGGCTGCCATCCACTTTTGCCTATGTCAGTGGTAAAACAGGAGACCACTGCCAAAACCCATCCTTTGGCTGCCTACAGAGCAAAATCATTGCAAAAGAAACAGAGCTGTTTTGAAAATCTGTTTTTATTTGTTGTCAAATTTGCAAAAATCATGGCTCACAAACCGCTCAAAAAGATCCAACCTCCTTATTGGGTGGTCAACATCATTCTCCTTCAATAATCTACATAAATATGATGTCCACAGAAGTACATGTTATCTGAACAAAGTCCACTTTTGAGGATTGCTTGCTGGAAGAAATCTGTCAAACATGGGTGTAATACAGAAGCTGGCGATTTAAAACCATCTTGTGTAAAGTTGTACATTGAACTCAAACTGTGCCAAAGAAAGACTTGCTATCAGAAGCCTAAGAGGTGGATACAATTCAAAACTATATTCTGAAAAGGCTTGAAGTAAGAAATGGGTTAATGTATGTGTTAAAAATGAGAGTTATATTATAAGACAAGACTATTTTTAGACATTGGGTTTAAGAATGAATGTTTCCCACACTGTGCGTCAAACCAATTCCACACCTCTCCCTGAACAAAGGAAACTTCCCCCTGCCCTTGGCTAAGAAATTGACAGGCTGTTGTGAAAAGGAACTAGGACGGGCACCCTGGCCTGTTGCTCTGAGTGCAGACAAAGGAGTCTATGGGCTGAAAAGGAATGCTAATTTGGGTGTGACTGACAACAAACTGCTGGCAGGAAGAAGGATATGTGACCCTCTGAGTCAGCCCAGCTCTGGAGGCGGACCAGACTGAAATGTGGATTTAACATTGGATTAAATATATGTTTTAGAAAAATGCTTATAACAAATTGCACTGAACTGACAAAAATGTGAAACTTTGAGATTGTTAAAATGAAAAATGTGCTCACAGTTTAAGACTAATCTGGAATCCGTGCGATGTTCTGAGACTAATACCCGGAATTTATTCATATTGTAGCTACTATGTTTATGCTAGGAACATGAAAAATTACAGAAATGTGCTCAGATGGGATATGCATGCATGTATAAAAAATAGTGCAGAACTAATATTGAGAAACCCACCAAAAGCGCAAAAAAGTTGTCAATTGTGAAAAAAGCTCTTAGGAAGATGAGAGGTGAACAGAAATGTACCTTAGCCAATCTGTCATGTAATTTGTGCAGTATTAACAAGTTGTGCATATTGTAAATATGTTTTTTATGAAAAATATGATATACTGTACAGAGACAAAGGGGAGGGGTTTTTCCACTACGCCATAAACATGACACCTGATGACACAGGATGACACACTGCTCCTTTCTCCAATCAGGGGACAGGGAATCCTCTGTCCTATCAGATCCTTAGAGGATTGGGCATAGAGAATCAGCCTCCCCACCCACTTTGGAAATACCTAAATAGGGACTGCTGAGGACAGACAAGACACACTTTCCACTCTTCAAAACCGATTTCTTGGCGAAGCACCCTGCAGGAATATCTAGGCTGCAGGAAGATCCAGGCATAGATCCAGAAACCAGACTCAAGAACCAAGCTCTAGAACCAAACTCTAGAACCTTGAAGCAGAGAGGCCTAACCCACAAGCTGGACCTTTTTCAGAGGACTTCAGAATATTTTGCAACCTGATTTTAACCCCTAAACTCTCACGGGCCTAACCAAACCATTCAACAGCCTGGCTGAGCTGTTTTGCTATTCTCGCTAAGAACCCTGTGCTAGAACCCAGATCCAGACCCACCGAGCAGAGCTGTATCCAGAACCCGTCAGATCCAGTCCAAGAGGTCGTGCAGATCCTAGTGCCGTGCGGAGAGCAGAACCCAGTGCCTGAGACCTGTCCGGTGGCGAGAGAATCCCAGCCAAACCCTTGACCAGATCTTTGACGGGGCCCACTCCATTCCAAAGCCATAGGAGTGAATACCTGGTCTAGAACTGTCCATAGTCATCTCTTAGTTTAAAGTAATCCTATTCCATGCATTTCAACCTATCCAGAACTGCATTATAGAACCTTGTGTCCATCCTGAATTCTTTTCATTGTATAGTCTGTGATAACTGTAGCAATAATCATCTATGCGCTGATATTTTTTTCAAGTGTCTTGACGCACAACAATAAGAGCGGAAGGCGTCCTGTTTCTGGTGGTTGTCCCGTTGGGTATCTTGTAGTTTCATAGCCCTTAGTATAAGTCCATATTGATTCCAAATCTTAAAAGCACAATCTTTCATTTTGAAATCTTGATTCTGTTTCTGAAAATTCTACCTTCACAAAAACCTCTGTAACTTTTGAACCACACGTCCTAGAACCAAAATGTAACTGTCATTTTGTAGCTAAGATCCTAAGGTTTCTAACAAACCTAAAATAACATTCCTTATAGTTCTGCCACAATCGCGTTTCCCGTGCGCGGAAAAATTGCGGCGAATTGCAATTTAGCTCAATTTCAATACATGTCAAAATAGCTGTTTCTTGTTTTCAAATGCTGAAATTCATTTTCAATCTGATAATCATTCATGAATCATTGCTAGTGTTGACCTGAATCAATCCAAAGTAACTCTCACTAATTCTGAATCCCATTTAGTGAATTAAAATCATTTTAGCATATTTTCCCATTCATTGCAATCACATTCAAAAGCATTTTGGCCTGTTTTAAAATCATACCTATTCTCTCTAAACTTGCTGGGGGAACTGGGATTGAACTGCATTGTTGATTAATATTCCTCAAACCTGTGTGCCCTCATTTCCACTTCTTCATATTGCATAGTGCGGGGAGTGAGTAATAACAGGGGGAAAGAGTGTTCATAGTGTCTTTTGTGGAAATCATATCAAGTTTATTTCTGTGTTGCATTTTTTTCTCATCTTGCATTTCCTTGAACCCATACAAAGTATTCTCTGCTACCTTATCCTTCCTATTCCTACTCCTAAGTAATTAAAGAGATTGTTGATATTGTAATATTACCCTTACTGATCACTGTTCTTATTCATAAGTGTGCTATTCAGATATTGTTCCTATTCATAAAAGTGTAATATATATATTGTTCAATTCTTCTAATAAACCTTTTAATTTGCAAAACAAACCTACTTCTTGGCTCAGTGATGTCGGGGAGATCTAAAGAGAGGGGCGTTATATAAGGGTTCATCATCCAGATTTAAAGAACTTTTTACATAAAAATGTATAAATAAGGCTTTCCATTGGGCATCCCAGACTAGGCATTGACTTAGTTGGAATGCTGGATGGAAGTCACTTACAGATTGGGGGCTCGTAGCGGGACTTCTGGATTAGATCTACCACTTGTGAAGCTTAATACAGTGTGCTAACTAATAGGATACATAATTCCTGTTGGGCTACCACGCTGTCTTACACTGTAAAAGCACCCCTCAAAAGGGAACGCTCTAAGGAAACGCTCTGTTTTGCAAAATAAAATAAAAAACTTCTGTAAGTCAGGAAGGAAATCAATTTCCAGAATGGCGACATTGGTAGACATCAAGATAGCTAGAGAGCACCTTTTACATAAGCTATTTGTGAGAGGTGAGTGGACTGAGCAGGACCAGAATGTGTGGTTGCAGGCGATCACACAACAGGTCACTGCAACTGGTTTAGATATCTGGAGAGATCAGGGTCCCTTACATGTGGCCCTGAGTGAACTATATACGCCCCCTAAAGCCAAGGATGAGCAAAATAAGATTGCCAAGATAGCAGCATATTTATATTTATCTATGGGAGCCATACAGAACAAATGTGCTGAAGGCCAAGATCTGGCAAGTAGGCAACTGATGGCATTAGAGAAGGCCCAATCTGATCTGGACTCTTCTGAGCAGAGGCTGCAGAGGAGCCAGGAGTCATAAAACGAAAGTAGGCAGTATATTATTAAAATAAAGGAGGATATGGATATCCTGCAACAGGAAAAGGCTGACCAAGATATCAGAATTCTGGCCTTGCAGAAGGATTACCAAGAAGGTTTGGACTCCCTACTTCAGAGCCAGAAAAGGCTGGAGCAACAACTGGATTTCAATAGGGCATGCACAGAGCAGGTAGTCACCCTGCAAAGCCACCCAGATAGAGAGAAGGCAGAGAGCAATGCATTATTTCTGAAAGACCTGGATACCCAGGCAGAATTTGAGGAAGAGTGCCAGAAAGCTGGTGCCCTTCAAAGGCAGAGGGACAACCTGGCGGCACAGAGGAAGGCTCTTGCTCAGGAACGGGACACCTTAGGCCAGGAAGTCTGCCACTTAAAAGGGAAACTGGAAGAAAATCACCTGGCCCTCCAAGGACTGGGTGACCTCTAAAAAGAGCATCAAAACTTGTTAGAGCACACCAGGAGGGTGGAACATGCTCTGGCAAGAAAGGAGCAGGCCAGTAGGGACGGGACTCAGGAGGTAACCTACCTGCAAAGACTGGCCCAGTATTCAAAGACAAACCAGGAAGCACAGAGAGAAAATGAGGCTCTCTGTCAACACAATGATAGGCTCCAGTGGCAGGTAGCTATGCAAGAGAGACTGATAGAGTCTAGTAAGGCCTTGATTGAGGAACAGAAAGCTCAGGCTCTTGCATGGCAACAGGGAGCAGGGGCTGATTGAGATGAGGTTCGCTGGGAAAGGGAAACACCTGAGAGTAACCTCAGGAACCCTAGTACCAAAGGCCTTAATCTCTCCCAGTCCCTAGACTCTGCCACTCCCATGCCCCCTGGCGCACATGAGCCCAGGGCCACGGGGATGGCAGATTACTATCAAGTTAGAAGTATGGGGCTCATAGACCAGCACCTCCCAGGCATGGATGGGCGGGCATCTGGGTATGGGCACCCAAGTACTGTGAAGTTTAGTGGGGAACCCCAGAAGAGTAGGCCCACTAAGGGCATCCTGAAAACCTCTGCCCAGTGGGGGGGGTACCCATCAAATCCGGGGAGCAAGGAGGAATCAGAAGACTCCTCTGAGTGCCCCAGGACACAGGAGACTAGGTCCCCACATTCTGCCAGCCATTCCCAGGCTCGCAGAATCCGGGAGAACCTAGAAGATCAGACGGGCACCTCTGGGAGCAGTGCCTCTGAGTCAGAAGATGAATGGACAATGGTTACCCGAACCAAGAAGGCCAATAAGGCAAAAAGGGCCTTGCTTAAGGACCTCTTAAAGCAGATTAAGGCAATAAGGAGTGTAATCACGCCTTATCACAAGAATGCCAAGTATTCTGTGTGGGAACACTTAGAGCTCTTTCAGCAAATGATGGAGACTTTCCATTTGAAAGACAGCAGTAGCTGCATTCAGTATGTAAAATGGACATTCTCCCCAGAATACTCCAGTTTATTTGCGGGGCTGGAGGACCAAAATCATTCAAGATGGTCCACATATAGGGCAGCCATCTTAAAGCACTTCTCTGTTCACAGAAATCCCCGAGAGGTTCGCAAGGCAGCCTACAATTTACAATGTGGGGAGGATCCGGCCCCACAAATATTTGTGCAGGAGTTGAAGCGTGCCTTTGCGCAGACTACCAAAAGGGTGCGCATGGACAGCAAAGAATTTGTTAATATGTTTTTCCATGCCTTGCCCAAATACATCATGACCCAGCTAGTGAGAGATTTTCATGGGAAAAGATCACTAGACTGGGTCATTGAACAGGCCACCCGAATCTATGAGATGCAGAAGCCCATAGAAAATAAAAATAATGCTCAGAAAAGCCCCAACCCGAGCAGCACCCCTGCCGCTGCTAAGGTGGCAGAGGTAAAGGTTGCTCCCATTTTATATTTGGAGATGGGGGGGGCCTAAAAACCTGCCTGTACTGAATAATTCCAAGCCCAGAAATCCCTCGGGCCAGTCACAGACAGGGAGCCAAGGAGGTAGTCCCACAAATGTGATCCCTCACTCCCCTGACTATGTAAGTCCCCGCTACAAGGGAAACTGACCCATCCTGAGTTATGTGTGGACTCCTCCAGCCCAAGGGGGGGATTCAACCAAGCACCTAACCCAGGGACCTTCCCTCCTAATTTCCCCAGGAGGGCAGAAATTCCCCAAATCCTGGGCAGAACTTTTTCCCCAGGTACCCACAGAACTTCTAACCCCAAAATCATCCATCCTTCTTTACCCAATTTCCTGAGCCCAGACAACCTAATCCGGGAGAGGGGAGGCCAAGGGTGGAGGGGTACCCTAATCTTCCCAAACCGGGGTACTACCAGAGAAGGGATAGCTACCCTTCCCGGGATCAGCCCAGGGGAGAAAACAGAATCCTGTAGGAGCCTGAGCGGGTTTCACAGCTTGAGCGCCAGATCCAAAACATGGCACTTGATCTGGGTCGCATGCTGAGGGCTCGACAGAACCCTCAGATGAGCATGACAGCGCAGAATGCCCCAAACTCTGGACCTGGTGCTCCAGAGCAATGACGGGGGCAGCACCCCGACAACTCACTGGTTCCCAGGGTTTCATGGGGAAGGGGGGTGTAAAGCCTGGGAGGAAGCTTCCTTCCCCACTTGTAAACAGCCCCTGGTAACCCAGGAACCGGAAACAAAATCTCCTGCTCCTAAAAGTCTGCCACCCAAGGAGCAGAGAGGGGGTAGGAGAAACAAAGGACCCAAACAGACCGATTTTGAGGAGGAGGTACAAATATTCCAATTTGAAGGGGAGGGATCCTCAGAGGTGGCACTGGTGGACAGTGTATCCCAAGCTACCCTTCTGTCCAAAAAGGCCTTTGATGAACTTAATTCAGGAAGGGGGGAGAATTACCAAATTCCTCTCACCCCTCTTCCTGGACAACTTCAGAACTTTGACGGGAAGGAAATTTCCCATCGAGGGGACTGCGGATTTGGACATTAAAATTGGGCGACACAAGGTGAAACACCCGGACATAGTAGTGACTCCAGAGAGCACCCCTTGTTTACTAGGGAATGACCTCCTGAGAAGGTTGTCACCCCTAATACACTGTGTAAACAAGGTCCTATGGACCCAGACTAGCCGACCAATAAAATTGAAACAGAGTGTCAACCATGTTAGTTTAAACGGCACATGCCACATGGTTGAACAAAAATATGACCAAGTAGAATTTCACTTCCAGAACAACCAAATTCCAGACGTGACAGTAATAGCAGTAGGACAACAGACTGGTCATGGGGGGGTCCTCTCTATTTCTGAAAATCAACCTTCCTTCCAGTTTAAGGTGGTATTCCACACTGGAAGGAAACACTCTGAAATTCTTTACCAATCCACAATCAGACATTCCCACTCCTATAGTCCAGAAAGATGAGAAATCAGCTCAGAGCCTGGCTGATATTCAGCAAATTGGAGAGCAGTCGTTCATCCCGGTTCAGTTAAATGAAGGGAAGGACTCTGTTCTTGCCCGAGTGTGTGTGAACAACAGTAAGAGCTTCATCAGCGAAGCCATGTTCCGCCAACTCCCAAAAGTTCGAGCCATTCCCACATTCAAACTGATAGACACATGGGAAATGGAACTGGAAGCACCCAATTCCAAACATCTCCTGCCAAGCAGGTGTATGCTCAAAATCTCCATAGGCAACACGAGCATAGTCCATAATTGTTGGGTCGTGCAAGACGTCACTGCCGCCTTTTACTTAGGCAGTGACATTATCAATCGCTTTGCCATTAGTTTGGACCTAATAAACTTCAAAGCTTGGTCCCGATTCGCAGATAATCCCATGGGCTTTGATGATCCAGAGAAAACATTTAGGTCAGCTCAACTGCTGACTTATGCAGTTGAAATTCAGATTGGAGAGGAAGTCACCATCCCAGAAAGGACCCGACAATTCTCCCTGCAAGTGAAAGTTAGAAGAGGACAGAAATTGAAAAACCCTGGCGCCTATATTCATCTAAATGCTTCTCTCCAACAGCAAGGGTTGGGGTAAACCCAACACCACTGGTCAATATAGAACATGACACCATTCCAATAGAGGTGGATAACAGCGACTTAAAGAGTATCACTCTAGCCGCAGGCACCATTATTGGAATGGCGGTTGATGACCAACATTTTTCCATTGATTTAGGAAATGAACTGGTAGGAGCAATCCCCAAGGACTGTTTTAACAGTGACAGTGATGACAACACAACACCAGACAGGATCTTCACCCGGCATGGGGGGAACTTCCTGGTGTACACTTCCTGCCCTTATGGCAAGGAAGATGTGACTTGTGACTTCAGAAGGGATGAGGTGATTTTCCAGGTCCACGAGGGCTGCCTTTCCCACCTGCAGCCACCAGTCCAAATCAGCACTTTGACCAGGGACTTCTCCACCCAGCTGGAGGAGGCCGCAGAGATAGCGAAACCAGAACTCTTTCCAGGCTTCAGGCAGATGGTTGAAGAGAGAGTCAACCTATCTGATGCCTGTGAGACTCTGAAGCAGAAGCAAAAATTGAGACAAGTTTTCTTGGATTTTCAAGATCTCTTTGCGGTGGACTCATATGACTGTGGTCGCACCGACATCCACACAACAACAATTCCCACGGACCCTGGCATGACTCCAGTGTTTGTGAAGCAATATCGCTTGCCTCTCGCATCAATGGAGTCCCTTACTGAAATAATTAAGAACCTTGAGTCCCGTGGGATAATCCGTCCAGTCCACAGCACCTTCAATAATCCGGTGCTGGTGATATTGAAGCCAAACGGCCAGTGGAGACTCTGCGCTGACCTTAGGGATCTCAACAAACGGGTCCATACTTCCCGATGGCCTCTTCCCTACATTGACCAAGGGCTAGCCCAGATCCAGGGGTCACAGGTATTCACTGCAATAGACCTGACCAATGGATACTGGACTGTACCTGTCAGTAGGGAGGACCAATACTAGCCGGCTTTTACCTTTGGGGGCCAGCAGTACACATAGACCCGGACTCCCTTCGGATACATCAACTCTGGCAATGAGTTCAACACTTTCCTACATAAGGCCATGCCCGACCTAGGTGAAAGGGATAACCTGGCTTATGTAGATGATGTCCTCATCAAAAGCTCAACTGTGGAGGAACACATAGTGGAGATCCGTTATGTTCTGACACAGTTGAGGGCCGTCAGAGCAAAACTTTCCTTTCAGAAAGCACAGTGGTGTAGAACCTGTGTTAATTTCTTGGGACAAGAAATTACTCCTCAGGGTCTCTGTCCCCAGGAAAAGAAAGTGCAAGCACTCCAGAAATTAAAAGACCCCACAACTCTGCGGGAACTAAAGAGCCTCCTTGGACTGACTAATTACAGCAGAAAGTTCATTGATGGCTTCGCAGAGATCACCAGACCCCTGATTCATCTTTTGAAGGAGGGGTCAAGTGGGAATGGGGTCCAGAACAAGCCGAGGCAGTAACACAACTCAAAAGAAGCCTCTCACAAGCGCCTTGCCTAGCTTACCCTGTCAGAAACAAGGAGTTCTTCTTGGAGACAGGGTTCTCTAATACATGCTTGACTGCAATATTATACCAAAGGCATGACAAGGTCAATAAAGTAATCTCCTATGCGAGCAAAACTTTATCCTCTGTGGAGGAAAAATTCAACGATTGTGAGAAGGAACTCCTGGCAACGGTGTGGGCATTGAAGAATTACCACCCGTTTATCCAGGGGGAACACATCATAGTGGAGACTCCACACCAGCCTCTGCAATATCTCCAAAGTGACAGAATCCGGGCCGGAAATGTGAGTAATTCCCAAATACTTCCTGGATTCTGTCAATGCAAGGCTTTCCTGTGGAGGTCAGATATGGCCAAAACAAGAAGAGTCCCCTTGTGCAAGGTCTGGCTGACTTGCATGATTGTGCCAGAGAAAACTGTCTTGAGGACGAAAGTCTAAAAATCAAGGACAACATGGAGGCACACCTCAATTCCCCCCACAAAGTCTTTGAAGAAGACAAGTGTGAGGGAATGCCCACTGTCTATGTGGATGGATGCTCTTACCATGTTGACAACAATGGGGAAAAAGAACTTGTGGCGGGCGTAGAGAATGCATGGGTGAATGAGTCCCCAGAACCCTCCGCTGGGTACAAGATTGGTCCCTGAAGTAGTCAAGTAGCAGTGTTGATGGCTGTGCATCAAGCCATCCTCACTGCTGTCCAACATCAACTGCACAAACTGATCATAATCACAGATTCGGATTATTTACGGATCGGGTTCGTGGAGCACCTGGTTAACTGGAAAACTAGATGCATGTTATGTGCTAATAACAAACCCTTGAAACATGGGAAATGAATTCAAAATATTGATGATCTGGTCACCTCGAATGGGATGACCATCTACTGGAAAAAGATCAAGGGTCATTCCAAAGTAGAGGGACCAGACAAAACTGGAAATGACTTAGCTGATCAGCTGGCCAAAACTGGGGCCATCCAGGGGGATCTAATAGAGATCGGGTCCCTGTAGGAGGAAATCCAGGTCACTGCTATCACTAGGTCCCAGACAAATGCTCACAATGATCTCTCAACTGCACAATGGAGTAAGGAGACCCCAAATGCTGATTTGATTACGGCTCAGAAAGGGGATACAATAATTGGTAAGTTTTATGAACACATTGAGGACCCTGAGAACTTTCCCCTGATGGATACCGATTACATAGGGAAAGAGGACCTCAGAGTGTTGATTAAAAGTCCAAAAATGTTCCGAATCCAAGACGGTTTGTTGGTAAGGAAATCCCTAGCTGGCCATGATCAGTGGGTGGTTCCTACCTCATTCCGAAGCCTGATGTTAAGTCACGCCCATGATGCGGCCACAGCCGGTCATAGCGGGTTTTATACAGCACTTGAAATCTTAAGAAAGGTTACATACTGGCCACACATGGGGCAGGACCTCGACCAATACTTGAAGGGGTGTCTTGTGTGTGCACAATTTCAGCCAACATCCCTCACACACCGTGCGCCTCTCCAAAAGAGGGGGATGACACTGCCATGGTCAGATTTGCAATTAGATTTCATTGGGCCCATGATTCGATCCTCTAGGGGGAACAAGTACATGTTGACCGTGACATGCTTGTTTACTAAATGGGGGGAATGTCTCCCGGCCCCAAACTGCAAGGCAGAAACAGCAGCTGCCCTGATGATCAATCACACCTTTTTGAGTTTTGGACTACCCCAAAGGATCGAGTCAGACAGAGGTAGCCATTTCACCAGCAAAGTAATGACAAAGATGTGGGATTTACTTGGGGTTAAAAGGAAGCTACATATTGCTTACCGGCAAGCCTCTAGTGGTGCAGTAGAACGATACAACAAAACCATTGTGAGCATATTAAAAAAATTTGTCGCGGATTCTGGGTCAAGTTGGAATATTCAATTACCTCTTGTCCTAATGGCCATCAGATCTACCCCTTCATCTGCAACTAAAATGTCACCGTTTGAGCTGATGACTGGACGCAGGATGGTGCTTCCCCAGCATCTGCTCTATAGGACCCAAGAGCAGACATTGATCAATGCCTCCACAACTCATGAGTATGTTGAAAATGTAAGAAAAGACCTTCAACATGCTTTTGCCTATGCTCAGCGAAAAGCCGACAGGATGAATACCCACTATGACTTAAAGACTACCAGAAAAGAATACAATGAGGAGACCAGGTCTATTTATACAATTTCCAAAGGAACCAGGCCAAATAGCGAAAATGTCTGCCTACCTGGAAGGGACCTTTTGAAATTGTAGACAAGATCTCCCCAGTCGCCTACAAGATCCGCATCCCCAAAGGCAGTTTGGCAGAAGGGGAAGATAAGTGGGTCCACATTAATCAGCTAAAGTGTTGTCATCCCAGGCACACTCTGCAGCAACTGGAGGAGTCTTCTGGAACCCCAGAGGGGTCACTCCAAGTCCATATAATTGCAACCCTAAAATATTCCACATATAGTCTATAAAATACAATTATGCAAATGTCTCCTGATTTATAAAATGTATATGTCCGCCCCACTACATTTATAGTGGTGGGGAAATGTCTACAAATATGTTTTTGCTTTGTCTGCCATAGGAGAGAGAGAGAGAGAGAGAGAGAGATAAACCATGGAGACTAACTAAGGAGGATAACCCGGGGACCAGGAGCAAAGATCCGAGGGGCCCGCAGTATCGCTCAATACTCCCATCAGGACTGGTGAGGAGAACCGATCGACCCACCCCTGATGGAGGAAAAGATGCTGAGCTTAGCCATTTTTGGAATCCGAAGAGAAGAGGCTGACATCCCAGTCTTGCAAGTTTCCATTGATGGAAGATCAACGCCAATCGCAAGAGGTGGGTTTGTGGGATGTCTTAACCCACTGGTCCAAGCCTTGCAACATTACTGTGCATTGCTGGCAGCAGAACCCTCAGAAATGGCCCCTGGAAAGCATGCTGCTCGCTAGAAATCACCAGAAAGTACGCTGTGAAAATCTGAATAATAGGCTGCCATCCACTTTTGCCTATGTCAGTGGTAACACAGGAGACCACTGACAAAACCCATCATTTGGCTGCCCACAGAGCAAAATCATTGCAAAAGAAACAGAGCTGTTTTAAAAATCTGTTTTTATTTGTTGTCAAATTTTCAAAAATCATGGCTCACAAACCGATCAAAAAGATCCAACCTCTTTATTGGGTGGTCAACATCATTTTCGTTCAATAATCTACATAAATATGAGGTCCACAGAAGTACATGTTATCTGAACAAAGTCCATTTTTGGGGATTGCTTGCTGGAAGAAATCTGTCAAAAATGGGTGTAATACCGTTACTCACCTCTATCAGAAGCCGGCGATTTAAAACCATCTTGTGTAAAGTTGTACATTGAACTCAAACTGTGCCAAAGAAAGACTTGCTATCAGAAGCCTAAGATGTGGATACAATTCAAAACTATATTTTGAAAAGGTTTGAAGTAAGAAATTGGTTAATGTATGTGTTAAAAATGAGAGTTATATTATAAAACAAGACCATTTTTAGACATTGGGTTTAAGAACTAAAGTTTCCCACACTGTGCTTCAAACACATTCCACACCTCTCCTTGAACAAAGGAAACTTCCCCCTGCCCTTGGCTAAGAAATGGACAGGCTGTTGTGAAAAGGAACTAGGCGGGGCACCCTGGCCTGTTGCTCTGAGTGCAGACAAAGGAGTCTATGGGCTGAATAGGAATGCTAATTTGGGTGTGACTGACAACAAACTGCTGGCAGGAAGGAGGACATGTGACCCTCGGAGTCAGCTCAGCTCTGGAGGCGGACCAGACTGAAATGTGGATTTAACATTGGATTAAATATATGTTTTAGAAAAATGCGTATAACAAATTGAACTGAACTGACAAAAATTTGAAACTTTGAGATTGTTAAAATGAAAAATTTGCTCACAGTTTAAGACTAAGCTGGAATCCGTGCGATGTTCTGAGACTAAACCCCGGAATTTATTCACATTGTAGCTACCGTGTTTATGCTAGGAACATGAAAAATTACAGAAATGTGCTCAGATGGGATATGCATGCATGTATAAAAATTGGTGCAGAACTAATAATGAGAAACCCACCAAAAGCGCAAAAAAGTTGTCAATTCTGAACCAAAGCTCTTAGGAAGATGAGAGTTGAACAGAAATGTACCTTAGGCAATCTTTCATGTAATTTATGTAGTATTAACAAGTTGTGCATATTGTAAATATGTTTTTTTAATGAAAAATAAGATATACTGTAGAGAGACAAAGGGAAGGGTTTTTCCCCTAAGCCATAAACATGACACATGTTAACACAGGATGACACACTGCTCCTTTCTCCAATCAGGGGACAGGGAATCCTCTGTCCTATCAGATCCTTAGAGGGTTGGGCATAGAGAATCAGCCTCCCAACCCACTTTGGAAATACATAAATAGGGACTGCTGAGGACAGACAAGACACACTTTCCACTCTTCAAACCAATTTCTTGGCGAAGCACCCTGCAGGAAGATCCAGGCTGCAGGAAGATCCAGAAATAGATCCAGGAACCAGACTCAAGAACCAAGCTCTAGAACCAAACTCTAGAACCTTGAAGCAGAGAGGCCTAACCCACAAGCTGATCCTTTATTCAGAAGCCTTCAGAATCTTTTGCAACCTCATTTTAACCCCTAAACTCTCACAGGGCCTAACCAAACCATTCAACAGCCTGGCTGAGCTGTTTTGCTATTCTAGCTAAGAACCCTGTGCTAGAACCCAGATCCAGACCCAGAGAGCAGAGCTGTATCCAGAACCCGTCAGATCCAGTCCAAGAGGCCATGCAGATCTTAGTGCCGTGCAGAGAGCAGAACCCAGTGCCTGAGACCTGTCCGATGATGAGAGAATTCCAGCCAAGCCCTTGACCAGATCTTTGATGGGGCCCACTCCATTCCAAAGCCATAGGAGTGAGTATCTAGTCTACAACTGTCCATAGTCATCTCTTAGTTTAAAGTAATCCTATTCCATCCATTTCAACCTATCCAGAACTGCATTATAGAACCTTGTGTCCATCCTGAATTCTTTTCATTGTATAGTCTGTGATAACTGTAGCAATAATCATCTGTGCGTTGATATTTCTTTCAAGTGTTTTGACACACAACAATCAGAGCAGAAGACGCCCTGTTTCTGGTGGTTATCCCGTTGGGTATCTTGTAGTTTCATAGCCCTTAGTATAAGTCCATATTGATTCCAAATCTTTAAAGCGCATTCTTTCATTTTGAAATCTTGATTTTGTTTCTGAAAAATCTACCTTCACAAAAACCTCTGTAACTTTTGACCTGCACGTCCTAGAACTGATATTTAACTGTCATTTTGAAGCTAAGATCCTAAGCTTTCTAACAAACCTAAAATGACATTCCTTATAGTTCTTCTGCAATCACGTTTCCCGCACGCAGAAAGATTACCGCGAATTGCAATTTAGCTCAATTTCAATACATGTCAAAATAGCTGTTTCTTGTTTTCAAATGCTGAAATTTGTTTTCAATCTGATAATCATTCATGAATCATTGCTAGTGTTGACCTGAACCAATCCAAAGTAACTCTCACTAATTCTGAATCCCATTTAGTGAATTAAAATCATTTTAGCATATTTTCCCATTCATTGCAATCACATTCAAAAGCATTTGGGCCTGTTTTAAAATCATACCTATTCTCTCTAAGCTTGCTGGGGGAACTGGGATTGAACTGCATTAATATACCTGAAACCTGTGTGCTCTCATTTCCACCTCTTCATATTGCATAGTGGGGGGAGTGATTAATAACAGGGGGAAAGAGTGATCATGTCTTTTGTGGAAATCATATCAAGTTTATTTCTATGTTGCATTTTTTTCCCATCTTGCATTTCCTTGAACCCATACAAAGTATTCTCTGCTACCTTATCCTTCCTATTCCTACTCCTAAGTGATTAAAGAGATTGTTGATATTGTAATATTACCCTTACTGATCACTGTTCATATTCATGAGTGTGCTATTCATATATTATTGCTATTCAAAAAAGTGTGATATATATATTGTTCAATTCTTCAAATAAACCTTTTAATTTGCAAAACAAACCTGCTTCTTGGCTGAGTGATGTTGGGGAGATCCAAAGAGAGGGGTGTTAAATAAGGGTTCATCATCCAGATTTAGAGAACTTTTGACATAAAAATATATAAATAAGGGTTTCCATTGGGCATCCAAGACTAGGCCTTGACTTAGTTGGAATGCTGGATTGAAGTCACTTACAACAACTGAAATGTGGACCATGTAGTGATGCTGTCTGGGTGAGTAGCATCGGGAATGGCCTTCATTATACCAGAGGATGTAGTTATGGATTTATCAATATTTGTCCGAATATCGTTAATCTTGCTAATGAAGAAATTAGATAAACTGTTGCATATTTCTTGTGTTGCTTTAGCTCTCGATATAAGGGAGTCAGAGGATGACAGTGATTTCACAATAGAATACAGGTTTTTGGATTGGCACAACGCTTTTTCAATCTTACGAGAGAAGTAGGATGCTTTAGCAGTTTTAATATCCGCCAAATAGGAGGAGAGGCAAGATTTATACACCTCTCTAAGGGGGGAATCACAGGTCTTACGCCATTTGCATTCGGACTGTCTGACCCTCAGTTTAGCTATTCTAAGTTGGTCTGAGAACCAGGGCTGGGAAGGCAGTCTCTGCAATTGTACTAGTTTCAGTGGTGCAAATTTATCTGCCGTATCCTGAAATAGTTGGGACAATTGTGAAAGGGTAATAGAAGGTGCTGAGTTACATCTGGAGCCTATCTGTGTAGCCAACTCTTGAGTGTTAACAGAGCGCCAGAAACGTATCCATACTTTGGGTGTCAGACTCTTAGTGGGCGGGTCTGTGATCTTAAACATACAAGTTATCATATAATGATCTGACCAGACCACCGGTTCAATAGAGTTAAGAGTAAGTAGAGATTCTTTAGAAAAGATCAAATCAAGAGTATTTCCTAATTTATGTGTCGGACCTTGGACTAATTGACCATCCTAACCATCCTTACCCTAATGAGGCTCTCTGGGAATGTTTTATGGGGGAGGAACCATGAACCTTGTATTATATTTTTTATTCTATTATGGAAAAGGGTTGTGTGTTTGCTGAAAACTTTTAATCACCAGGCTGAACCTTAATGGTAATTGCTATGTTTTATGCTGTGTCTTTTTTCCCAGTGCTTGTGTTGAAAAACTGTTGTAAAACTGCTGTGTAACACGGCTTAGTAAAAAAATAAAAAAAGAATAAACACTTTAATGGTAGGGTGAGTGTTGTGAAAATTAACATCAGGCCCAGTTTACATTATGTACTTAGTGATTCACGCATGCAACCCGTCTATTAGCCGGTACGATAGCACAACGAGTAGAGCGCTCGCTTTGACATCTGTGCAGAGCCTGCTGACGCAGGTTTGAATCCCTCCGCGATCGATAAATGAGCACCACACACCGTGGGTAATAATATGCAGCACACAGATGCCTGAGGGTTCGTAGCGCTATAAAAATGCTGAATTATTATTAGAGCCATATTTGTCAAATATAAGGATCTGTGGTCATTTTTATGTCCCAAAATGATTAATGATTGTATGCATATCACCGAGGGATCCTCATTGATGTTATTTGGTCCAGTGCCCTTTCCGAGGGGGTTATTTTGAAAGAACTGAATAGGAGTTGTGTTAATTGTGAATCAGGAGTCAGGCCTCATTACGACCCTGGCAGTAAGGCAACAACGGCGCCGGTAATCTTACCGGCGCCGTTGTTGCCTCACCGCCTCATTACGTGTTCTGCTCGTGGGGCCGCCCTGTACACCTGGTCAGACCAGACGTGCAGAGTGGCACCCGCTAGCAGAACAGGATGCTAACAATGGAATGGCCCTGTCATTAACGGGACCGTTGTTAGCATCCTCCCCAATCCCATTGAGCCCTATTGGGGGCTCAAATGGGAATGGGGACGTACTGGGTCCCGCAAATGGGAATTACCGGGCTCGCAAAGGTCGGAATGGCCCGGTAATCCCATTTTTCGGGACCCAGACCCGAGTTTGGGGGTAGCCATGCCGCTAAAAACGGCATGGCTACCCCCAAACTCGTAAAAATGACATTTACTTTTGCGCACAATCCCCGGGCTAATTCTATCACTCTGGCCCCTATGCTAAAAGAAATGAAAAAAGTCTAAAATGGTGCACATGGGGAGGTTGTACAAAAAGAAAAGCTGTCCCCCACCTGGAAACATATCAAGTCTGACCCTAACCCTATCACTACAAGTAATACAAAGTACAGACATATCACCCGTTCCCAGGCTGTATGATGCATCAGCCCCTATTGGACAATGTTTCTCTCAACCAGGCTTTGGGTATGCAGACTCTCGCCCCAACTCAGACGGTCTGGTCTCAGGCTCTATGATACATCAGTCCCGCTTGGGCTTTCGTTCTCTCACCCCATCTTGTGGTACCTCGCCCCCCTTCTGTTTCCCCAAACATACCTCGTACCTGTCTCACAATGTTGACATTCCTCTGCAAGGCAGCAGTGTGGCTCCGGCTTTTCCTGGGTTTCCATTGTTGGTGCGCGGTCTTCGGTGCTTCCTGTCAGTTCTGGGCAGTACTTTCTGGCGGTTCCAACCGGAGCCATTCGACCTCAGTTCAGGTGGTTGTGTCTCTTCTCGGAATAATGGGGCTGAGCCTCTCCAGCTCTCGGCCTGGTTGCAGGAAGTAACGCTCCGCGGGTTTCGTTGCTCCTCCATTCTCAGCGCTGTCTGCCTCGAAGGGAAACGAGCCCTCCTCTGCATCTTTGCTCCACAGGCTCGTGAGCTGCAGTCCAGCTCGCTCTCTTGCTCTCCTTCAAGTCGGTCTCACAGGCCCTTTATATCCATCTCTGGAAGAAAATGGATCACTCCATTGGTTTTGTGATGGCAACAATACAGGGTCAGAAATCAAATCAGGTAAAACATTCTCACAGTGATTTGGTGCAACCTCCAAAAACCAACAAAGGCATTGGCTTCTTGAAATAAGGGAGGGAAGACACATCCCTGCTAAGGGATGGCCTTTCATCTAAGGGGGTCTCCCGCCCCAGTGGGATTCCGCTTTCCCTGTCCCTTTGGTGGCGTTAGGCATAGTGGGCTCACCTCCTTAGCCCGAAAGGGGGTTGCTTGCCTTTGGGGAGAGGAGAGGAGACGAATTCCTTGGAATCGTCACATTGTGTACCAGATTGAACATCTTGGGATATTTATCTTCTATCAGAAAATTATTTAAATCAGGGGTCTGAGAACTTTGGTTCTACAGATGTTTTGGTCTACAACTCCATGGCCCCTCATAGCTATCTATGCTGGTAAGGGCTGATGGGATTTGTAGTCCAAAACATCTGCAAAGCCAAAAGTTGCAGACCCCTGATTTAAAGGTTAAGTGAAGGTTTTAATAATGTGCTTTGGTCATTAAGTCAAGAGTGATATTCTTGTTATGACAACCATATAAATTGGAAGTAATTATTGGCAATGAACATTGTACAATTTTACAAGAGCCCGTTTATAATGTTAGTGCAATAAATGAATGTCCATTTTAATTGCTTCTTTTGTTGAGGATACAAACCATTTTGTCTCTTAAAAGATCATTTTTTCTTTGAAAGGGTCATGCTCAGATTAATACCAGTGATCTTTTTTCCTGCAAACACCAAGGCAATGTTTCGTATTGGATGCTGGCCACTCATTGGGTGGTAGTGCTTTTGAACCCGCTTATTTTTTACTGGATGCAGAAATGCTATTTATGAATAACACATATAAAATAACAAACACAGTTGCAGACCCTGCAGCAAGCTCCTCTGGTCCCTTATGAAGTGTGTCAAACTCCAGCACTCAGACAGAGGCTACCCACGCCTCCCTCAATTCTCCCTTTATCTAAAATGCACCCTCTGTGTGCTGGCGACATTCCTGACAGACATACATGTTGTATTTATTTATTTTTACATTTATAGCAGTGCACAAAACCCTCAGGCATCTAGGTGCTAATTACAGTAAGTGCCAAATGAACATTCTAAAAGTGCAAGACCACGCTTAATGTTACAGTCTATGGGGGGATTTTGAAAGCATATTCTGGCAGAGCCACGCCTCATGGTACGGGGGCTACTTCAGGTGTACGGATAAGTAGGAAACAAAGTAGCTATTGGTGAAAAATCTGGCAAAGTCCCGCCTCATGCGGCAGGGGCTACTTCAGGTGTACCGGTATGCAAAAGACAAATCGTCAATGGTGCACAATCTAGCAAAGCCACGCCTCATGGTGTGGGGGGCTGGCAAAGCCATGCCTCATGGCATGAGGGGCTACTTTAGGTGTATTGGTAAGCAAGAGACAAATAGTCAATAGTGCACAATCTGGAAAAGCCACGCCTCATGGTGTGGGGGCTACTTCAGGTGTATCGGTAAGCAAGAGACAAATAGTCAATGGTGCTCAATCTGGAAAAGCCACGCCTCATGGTGTGGGGGCTACTTCAGGTGTATCAGTATGCAAGAGACAAATAGTCAATGGTGCTCAATCTGGAAAAGCCATACCTCATGGTACGGGGGGCTTGTTCAGGTGTACATATAAGCAAGAGACAAATAGGTATTGGTGCACAATTTGGCAAAGCCATGCCTCATGGTACGGGGGCTGCTTCAGATGTACCAGTAAGCAACAGACAAATAGGTATTGGTGCACAATCTGGCAAAGCCATGCCTCATGGTACGGGGGGCTTGTTCAGGTGTACATATAAGCAAGAGACAAATAGGTATTGGTGCACAATTTGGCAAAGCCATGCCTCATGGTACGGGGGGCTGCTTCAGATGTACCAGTATTCAAGAGACAAATAGGTATTGGTGCACAATCTAGCAAAGCCATGCCTCATGGAGTGGGGGGGCTACTTCAGGTGTACCTGTAAGCAAGAGACAAAAAGGTATTGCTGCACAATCTGGCGAAGCCACGCCTCATGGTACGGGGGGCTGCTTCAGGTGTACCAGTATTCAAGAGACAAATATGTATAGGTGCACATACACCTGAAGTAGCCCCCACACCATGAGGCGTGGCTTTGCCAGATTGTGCACCATTGACTATTTGTCTCTTGCTTACCAATACACCTAAAGTAGCCCCTCATGCCATGAGGCATGGCTTTGCCAGCCCCCCACACCATGAGGTGTGGCTTTGCTAGATTGTGCACCATTGACGATGGCAAAGCCGCCCTCATAGTCTGAGGCTACTTCAGGTGTACGTTTAAGCAAGAGACAAATAGGTATTGGTGCACGATCTGGCAAAGCCTTGCCTCATGGAGTGGGGGCTACGTCCGGTGTACCGGTATGCAAGAGCCAAATAGGTATTGGCGCACAATCTGGCAAAGCCATGCCTCATGGTGCTGGGGCTACTTCAGGTGTACAGGTAAGCAACAGACAAATAGGGATTGGTGCACAATCTGGCAAAGCCACGCCTCATGGTAAATAGCTATGAGGACAATGTATGTGTCCAAATACTACTTTGGGCCCCACATCGGGCAATGCCTCTATTACTTCTTGTCCCAGTCAGTTTTTATAAATTAATAAACAACATGTCCTATTCTAGATATCTGTGTTCATTCTCTGGTTGTGCCATTGCCAGCAACAGCTAAGGTGGCTCTAGCGATTACGCGCATGACAATGCACTCTCACCCACAGAAAGCAGCATAGAGTGAGACAGATGGAGAGAAAGAAAGACAGAGAGAAACAGGAGTGCATATAGAGAGCAGGCCCGTTTCTTGACCTGGGTGAGGCGGGCGACTGCACGGGGCGCAATCGCCCCAGGGGCGCAGTTGCCTGCCCTGGTGCGGCTCGAATTGGCCTGGAGCTCATTTTCCTTGGGGTGGGCGCCATTGTATTCGGCTGTGTGCGATTACTGGTGTAGGGCCACAGGTGCTGACGCTGCCTCTGACGTGCTCATGTTACATACGTGTACCGGGTCACCATTTTCTCAGCTTTCAAGCCACTGCTTGGGAGTAAAAGGGCGCCTAATGTTGGGGTTGGCTTTGGATGCCAGCGGAGAACCCTCCAGCAGCAGCAGGCCTGAAGCCAGGACCGGTTTTTGGAAGGCAGCCACCTGTGAGCCTGCTGCATAACTGGTTCACCTTTGTCGTCCTCGGAAATGTACTTTACCCTGCAATCGTTCCCTAGTTACCATTGACTCTCTTTAACATTACTATCTGACATTACTATTTAGCATGGCATGCGCTTCCGCCTGAACCCAGCCACGCTGGTACGGATTTGCTGATGTGTGCTAAATGGAATGCACTCCCCACATAGGCCACCCCCGCTACGCTAACTTCCTATGACCATCTCTAGCAATCCTCTTCTCCCAGCATCTCGTATTTCCCACGGTGCTGGTTGCCAGGGCAGCCCCAATCCATCCGGCTGCGGTTCCACCTGCTCATAACTCCTTTTCCCTCCCTCAATGTGCCCGACACAAACCTACTCGACCACCCACTATTCTTTATCTGCCCACATTCCTCCATGCACTCAGCCTGCAATAATGTTATTTTCAATGTATGTTGAACCTGCATGCATTTGATATTGATACATCAGTTACTTTTAAGATATGTAATTGGATGAGACTAGACCTCTCCAATTTTTTGTACCCACTGCATTCTCTATTTCTTTTTTACCTGTAGTATTGCAGCAGGCACAAGGTTAGGCATTGCCAGTCTGTATACATATGCACCTATTATGTCTCATTTGCTTGTCTGGACGCCTGATGTAGTCCCCCCCCCATACCATGAGGTGAGGCTTTTCCAGTCTGTGCATACACACACTCCTATTATGTTTCATATGCTTGTCTGGACGCCTGATGTAGCCCCCCCCATACCATGAGGTGAGGCTTTTCCAGTCTGTGCATACTCACACTCCTATTATGTTTCATATGCTTGTCTGGACGCCTGATGTAGCCCCCCCCCCATACCATGAGGTGAGGCTTTTCCAGTCTGTGCATACTCACACTCCTATTATGTTTCATATGCTTGTCTGGACGCCTGATGTAGCCCCCCCCCCCATACCATGAGGTGAGGCTTTTCCAGTCTGTGCATACACACACTCCTATTATGTTTCATATGCTTGTCTGGACGCCTGATGTAGTCCCCGCCCCCATACCATGAGGTGAGGCTTTTCCAGTCTGTGCACACACACTCCTATTATGTTTCATATGCTTGTCTGGACGTCTGATGTAGCCCCCCCCCATACCATGAGGTGAGGCTTTTCCAGTCTGTGCACACACACTCCTATTATGTTTCATATGCTTGTCTGGACGCCTGATGTAGCCCCCCCCCCCATACCATGAGGTGAGGCTTTTCCAGTCTGTGCATACACACACTCCTATTATGTTTCATATGCTTGTCTGGACGCCTGATGTAGCCCCCCCCATACCATGAGGTGAGGCTTTTCCAGTCTGTGCACACACACACTCCTATTATGTTTCATATGCTTTTCTGGACGCCTGATGTAGCCCCCCCCATACCATGAGGTGAGGCTTTTCCAGTCTTGTCATACACACACTCCTATTATGGTTCATATGCTTGTCTGGACGCCTGATGTAGTCCCCCCCCATACCATGAGGTGAGGCTTTTCCAGTCTGTGCACACACACTCCTATTATGTTTCATATGCTTGTCTGGACGTCTGATGTAGCCCCCCCCATACCATGAGGTGAGGCTTTTCCAGTCTGTGCACACACACTCCTATTATGTTTCATATGCTTGTCTGGACGCCTGATGTAGCCCCCCCCCCATACCATGAGGTGAGGCTTTTCCAGTCTGTGCATACACACACTCCTATTATGTTTCATATGCTTGTCTGGACGCCTGATGTAGCCCCCCCCATACCATGAGGTGAGGCTTTTCCAGTCTGTGCACACACACACTCCTATTATGTTTCATATGCTTTTCTGGACGCCTGATGTAGCCCCCCCCCATACCATGAGGTGAGGCTTTTCCAGTCTGTGCACACACACACTCGTATTATGGTTCATATGCTTGTCTGGACGCCCGATGTAGTCCCCCCCCATACCATGAGGTGAGGCTTTTCCAGTCTTGTCATACACACACTCCTATTATGGTTCATATGCTTGTCTGGACGCCTGATGTAGTCCCCCCATACCATGAGGTGAGGCTTTTCCAGTCTGTGCATACTCACACTCCTATTATGTTTCATATGCTTGTCTGGACGCCTGATGTAGCCCCCCCCCATCATACCATGAGGTGAGGCTTTTCCAGTCTGTGCATACACACACTCCTATTATGTTTCATATGCTTGTCTGGACGCCTGATGTAGCCCCCCCATACCATGAGGTGAGGCTTTTCCAGTCTGTGCATACTCACACTCCTATTATGTTTCATATGCTTGTCTGGACGCCTGATGTAGCCCTTCCCCCATACCATGAGGTGCGGCTTTTCCAGTCTGTGCATATGCTTGTCTGCCCACCTGATGGATTAAAGCAGGCGGCACTACTACCTGCTTAGTGAAGTAACTCATGAAGCTGGCACACATTGGCCAAACAAAGGGCCCACATTTCCTGCTATGTGCCCCTAGCTCTCCCTTCCTATTTCTAAATCATTTCCCTCACCATCTTATCTTTTTCCTGCCTCCCCCTTTTATGTGTATTAATAGGTCTACTTCTTCCCTTTGACAATAGGTTTATATTAGTGAATTTTTATTATTGTTCTACTCTCTCTCTTTCTCTCCCCTCCTATTTATATTAATATTTCCTTCCTCCTCATTTGTTTTTTCCTCTCCTCTTGTCCAGGGAAAATGCCCTCTACCCCGGATCTAGAAAACGGCACCAGCAAGTGAAGCTTAAAGGAAGCTGAACATATAGTCAAGTGAGTACATGTCCACTGGAAGCACTTGCCTTATGTGCTGTGTTTATTCCCATTATCCAGTTGAATGTTGCCACTGTTTTCCTGGATACCTGATCTGTGGAGTCAGTGAATACACCTTGAGACAAGTTCACAGTGCTGTGAAGCCAGAATAAGTGTTCTAATATTCACCTTCCTGCCTTCATTTGCCCTGTCAGATAACTTAGTAGGTTAATGCACAGCCTGCTAAAAGATGTGTGAAAGTAATGGTAGGTCGGGTCGAATCTCAATTGCTTTTCCTTCCCGTCATCCTGCGAATGACCGTGTCAAACTGTGTTATATTATAGTGGTGCAAACGTGGCTATGTGTCTCCCATATGCAGTGTCACCTTCACTTTCCTAATCAAAATCGATTTTGCATATTGAGGTACTGAATGAAATTTAAGGTGTACATATTCAAACAAGGACAAGACCATTTGACAATTCTCTTTCACAAAGTTACATTTCAGCCACTCATATAGCTCTTGTAGATATGCTATGACCTGCCAGCCATTGGTAGGAATGTAGGGTTGCAGGTTGTTTTGCCTTGTGAGGCTTACTCACCATTTTCCAGACTAACCATTTCCCCGCCGTGCTCCTACCATCTTCCACTACAATATGATATGATAGTTTATTTATATAGCTCCTATACACAATGTGTTTCAAAGCGCTTCAACTTTTTAGGTATTTATGCAGGACTTGACGCTGGGTTCCTCTCACTTTTGTAGGCTTGCTTAACAGGAAAACCTTCATGTGAAGAAGTTGAGAGAAATTGGCGAACATCGTATTTGTCCAAATGCTACCAATGTCTTGTGTTCAAATAGTTATGGCCATGAGGTAGCCTCTTCAACTTTGGCCCACTTTCAACTCAGCACCTTTAGAATTGAGCTTCATTAGCACGACTTTGCTTGGCAATCAATGCATCAATTAAAGCGAAAATACTTTTAAAAACGTTTTTGGGGAGTTTGGATTAGTCCTAGCTAAAATATTTCAACTTGTTTTAACTGGGCTGTGTACTTTCTGGTTATTTCTTTTACTTCAGGCATTTGAAAGTACTGACAATGTCGAACACAATAAGACCTTCGGGAGCACAGAACCAGCAAAGAAAAAAAGTACAAGTGCTGCAAGAGATCGAAAGTGCAAAAGTGCTGTCTTCATTCTTCAGGAAGAAAGAGAAGAGTGCAAGAGAAGTAGTTGAGATCCCGCCCCAAGGCCAGGAAACAGGCATTCCTGAGGAATCGGTACTGCCTGTGGCCATGCTAAAACATGTATGCTTGAAGACATTTCTTCATGGCCTAAATCAATACCTAGGCATGTGTGTGATCAAATTGTAAAGGGAGGGCCACAGCCTATGCCGCCTCCTTATTGTTCATACCAAAGGATGCCATAGATATGCACTTTTCTTCATCATATGGGCTTATGGTATTACCTAACAAAGCAACAGTCTCCAGGCCATGGCTGCAATATTCTGTTTAGACTGATAGAGTCTATTGTTTTTCCTGTAGGCTTTTTGTCCCAATGCCAAAATCAAAACTTGGTAGTGATGGCATTTATAAAGCTGGAAGCATATTGGTGACTATTTGAAAATGCACAAAGGGTCAAATCCAGTAGCAAGTGGGTGGATGCTGAAAGGTGCCTCAACGGACATGTTGGTTTTGATTCTTGCATGCAAGATCAAATACAGAGACCAAGCTTTGGCCGGATGTTCTCGATAGAATGATGTCAGTTGTGTTTCTGTCCAAAAATAATTTGGCCTTTCGTGGCAATTTCTTTGGCCTTGTTGAACTACTAGGGGAATGTGATCCAATCATGATGGATCATTTGTGTTGAGTGACCTCATAAGAGATCCACAGTCAGAATGAACTTAATGGGGGTCTCAAGTAAAGAATGCAATTTTACAAAGATTGAAAGCTGCAAAGTATTTCTCTGTTATTTTCGATTGTACTCCAGATATCAGCCACACTGAACAACTGCCTTACACTGTAAGAATTGTGGACATGACAGGCAGAGACATTTCTGTGAAAGAACATTGTATAGCGTATCTCCCCGCAGACGACACATCTGGTGAAGGACTTGCAAACCTTTTTTATTCTGAAATGTCTGAATGCCGTCTATAGATGGACAACTGCCATTGTCAGGGGTACGATAATGGTGCAAACATGATTGGGGTAAAAAAGGAGTCCAAAAGCGAGCCCTCGTCCACTACCCTTGTGCATTTTCTAACCAATGTGGATGCCACAGTTTAAATTTGGTGGTTGGCGATGCTTCCAAACCCTCAGTGAAATCTGTGTCTCTTTTTGGTGTACTTGAGAGACTCTATAATTTCTTTGCAGCTTCAACCAAATGCGGGAGCATTCTCAGTGAGCTGGTCAAACCTCTTCCCTTGCAAAAGGTCTGTGAAACGTGATGGGAATGCAAAATTGAAAGCTTGAGAGCTGTGCAGTATCAATTTATTGAGATACACACAGCTCTCATGAGCATTGAAGAAAAAGTCAATGACCCAACACTGTTCTCAGATGCAGTCTCTTGCTGTCCACTTGGAATATTTCCGTTTTATTTGCACTTTAGTTGTGTGGTATGACCTTCTATTTCAGGGGAACATTGTAAGCAAATCCATTCATTCCAAAGACATTGATTTGCCCGCCTGCAATGACCTACTTCAGAACTGCATTGACTTTGTCAAGAGTTATAGACGTGTTGGTTTTGAGTCTGCTGTAACAACAACAAATGAGAGAGCCTTTCTTTTAGATGTTGAGGCAACTAAACTGCATAGGAAATATATATATATATATATATATGTGCGTATGAGATTCAAGGAGACTCCTGGAAAAGAAGAACTTAAGTAACTGTATTTTATCCCCTGATTGACGCCATAAGTAGTTAGTTTGAAAGGCGCTTTTCCCAGTTGTCTGCACACAATATAAGCTGGGGTTTCATGTACAACATAAAGGCCTTGCCTGGAAAAGAAGAACTTGTAAAACAGTGCAAGCACTGCGAGCAATTGTTAGCAAAGGGTGGCGATAGTGCACCAGAATCGGCTATTGAGGGCGCCCAGCTGGCCCATGAAGTGAGACACACTCAGCCATGGCTCCAGAAGAGTTCTGTTAGCCCCCTTGAAGTTGTGCAGCAGGTTCATTGAGCATAAACACACCGGTTGTTTCCAAATGTGTGGGTTGCCATGAGGTTCTTACTAACTATTCCAATTGCAGTGCCAAGAGGTGAGAGGAGCTTTAGTAAATTGAAATTGATGAAGACATCTCTGCGTTCCACAATGGCCAAAGAAAGGCCGTCAGCCATTGCAATACTTTCGATTGATAGTGGACTTGTTGAAAACATGGATTATGCAGCAGCAACAAATGCTTTCGCAGCAGCAAAGTCCAGGAGAGTGCCCTTAACAGACTAATAATTGAAACAAAACTTTACAAATCAAGACTAGTATGTACTGCCTGGGTACTCTGCCTTGCCTGAGGAATTACTGCAAAGTTCTTGAATCACAATGCGATAAAACCTGCTTCATTTGTATAGCAGTGATTTATTGACGTTGGGTATCAGTTACTTAACCGTGGGGTGGAGTTTGGGAGTGGCACCCATGACACCCATGCGCAGGGGTGGCGCAATCTAGCGTTTCTCTAGCGTTTCACAAATGGACTAGAAACGGGCCGGATAGAGAGCACCCTCGGTTGGCAAATGATACGCCGGGCACCGTTACCATTTTATTTTCTAGGCTATAACCGCGCTAGAAAGTGCATTATGTTCAAGTCACATACGCCAAACTCTCATTAAAATAGCACAAAGAGAAGAAAAGATATTCTATTTGGAAATAGTTGCACATTTAGAACTAGGTTGCATAATAAAATCCATGTGTTCTTTATGCAGATCACACTTCATGAAAGTATAACTAGGCCTTTCATCTGTATTATGCACTTAATTCTATATTAATGCATTTTTAGTATACAACCTTCTACTGTTTCATGCACAGCGGCCAGGCATGCTCCTGGCTCTGGTTGGCACTTTATAAACGTCCCCAACTCAACAAATAAATACATTAATTAATACACACGGTCAGGAAAAACAGGCAGCTGTATTCGAGCTGTATAAAAACATATTTTTTTTTCAACACTACTACATTTAAAATCTTGAGTACAAGAGAGAATCCCGTTTGCACAGGAGAGTGTGCTTTCCGCGGGAATACGTTTAGAAACTAGCTCGATATAATATCAAATTGAAAACAGTGCACAATTGCTGTGTATTGAATTGTACTGGGGGGTTATAACGTGCTGCATTGTAAAAGAGTCACTTCATGGCGCAACGGAATCAGTCCGCTGGGACCGAGTGGAACTCCGATGCCGACTCACACGCAGGTGGCCGCCTCGGGGGAATATCTCACGCACTGACAGTCAGTGCGCAATCAGTTTGAAGCTCACAGGTGAGTACTCAGCATACCTGCCTAACCTCCGAAATTTTTTCTGGAGACTCCGGAATTTCAAGCATTTCTCCGGGTCTCCGGAAAAGTTCCTTAATCTCAGGAATTTTGAGATTCTTTCCGAGTCGCGTCATATTCTCCACCTGATTGGCTGCCGCTGGTAGCCAATCAGGTGGAGAATATGACGGGACCCGGAAACGGCGCGAAATGTTCGTGCCCACTGCCTGCACCACTATAATAATAGTGCTTTCAATCCATGTCATTGGATTGAAAGCACTATTATTACGGCGGCGGTGCCACGTTCATTTTGCTTACCATAGCCCTGAAAATCATTCATTCAATGCTATAGTAAGCACACTGAGGGCGCCGCCGCAGCAATAATAGTGCATAGCTCTCAACTCACCCGCTTTTGGCGGGTGTCACCCGCCTTGAAAGTAGATGAATCACCCCCAAGTCCTTCATACGCCCATTCACTTCTATGGGCCTCTCACCCGCCAAAAAGAAAATCGGGTGTTTTCACCCGCCTTGCTGACAAAAAAGGTTGAGAGCTATGATAGTGCTTTCAATCCAATGACATGGATTGAAAGCACTATTATTTCGGCGGCGGTGGCTTTGCCTTCATTTTGCTTACTATAGCATTGAATGAATTATTTTCAATGCTATAGTAAGCAAACTGAAGTTTACCTTTTTGACAGGTGGGCGGGGCCGTGTGCAAATGGGCGGAGTCTTTTGTGGCTATGGGCGGTGCATACATCTCAGGAATTTTGATTTTCAAATGTAGGCAGGTATGGAAACTCAGACCTTGAATCTAAGGCTCCTCCGACCTGTTCCCCCCTTGTTCAAAGTATGCCAAGCTGTTCAGCCAGCTTTAATCATTGGCCGTTTCATATATGCATTCCCCTCTCTTTAAGGAAAAGGGGGCTGCTGCCCATGCAGTCCCTTGCAGACCCCTACTCCTCCATTCAGTGCTGTGCGCGCAGAGACTATCTGGCAAACTGTGGTCGAAGTGCGCGGGAACGGTCGGGAGCCACTACATTTATTTTTTATGGTTAACAGTGCCACTACTTTTTGCAACTATTTTCACCATTTACCACTCAATAGCAGGTGCAGCTAAACTGAAATCTGTTTCAACTCAACTGGCCATCAACCAGCATGGTTGCAACCCTTGGAACATGTGTTGGACGTTGCTACCCTCCCGCATAGCGTGTCCGGCGGGGTAGAGCAGAGGCGCTGGCATATTGCTCGTCCTTAAATGTACTGACCCTGCGCTAGTCCAGAGGGACACTGAAAAGCAGCTGCGTGTTGGGAAGGCTTCCAATTTGCAAATAGCCCAGACCCCCTTGACATTCCTTACCTCCCCTCCGCCAAGTGGAGCCATGCCACTTATGAGGGGACTTGGAGCAGTTCCACTGAGAGGTTATTTGTGTGAGGCAGCCTTGAGACATGCCACTCAACCGTGCAATTGACTTAATTATTTATTTATTATTTATTCATTGTGTTACAGTTCAAAATAAACTTTTCATACAACATACAACATTAATTTTAAAACAAGTACCATTTCCCCTTAATACAATGAACAAAGGTTAAAATCTGTTTGATAAAAGCTAAAACTTAAATACATAATGAAGGTTGTTGAGCACCAAGAGTCCCATGCCAGAATTGCTCAGAAGATAACATGCATTCATGGTACACAAATCTTCGAAACCAATACCACGCACAGATGTAAGGCAGTCACAATTAATTAACAGATGTGCTAAGGTTTCAACTTCTTGTAAACAGAAACGATATGAGCGCTCAGTCCGCATCCGTTAAGGCGAGCGCCCTCCACTTCCTGGATTAAAATCTTAAAAACTCGAATCTAAAACTATGAGAGGGATGTTGAAAAAGATAACACGGGACATCATTAAAAGCTGTAATATCATTATGTGCATGATAAAACAGGATAGTTTAAAATCTGTTCACGGCCAGACATCCAATCCTGCTCAGATATTTTCCTTTTAACAATTTGGCGGGGCAGCTGGTACGCTCTTCCATTGGAGCATTTACAGATACCAGTTTATTTGTACAAGAGGAAGCCCAAGTGTTCAATACCACGGATGAGCCTTGCAAAGCCTCACGAATAGACGGTTAGCCGTGGGGGATAGAAGTGTCCCATAAAGTTTCCAGTCAATTCGAGTTTTAATAAAGCAAAATTTTATTTATTTATTTATTTTAATTCTTGTAATGCGCCAACATGCCCGTAGGCCTCAAGGCGCACATAAAACTGAACAAAACAAACAAACACACATGGCAAAGAAAGAAGAAGGGTCAAAGAGTTATTCCAGATTGAAGAAGTGGGACCCGAGAAGGCAGTGGCATTATCGGTCGGGTAAAGCCCCTGGGGCGATAGTTACAAACCAGAGAGATGCAAGGGCTTTAATGAAGCCCCAGGGGCATTACCCTAACAGTGACGCCTCCCTTCTGAGGGTTCAATTGCTATTGGTACCCCAGCACATCGTACCTGGGTGCTAGTAGCAATTTATCTCGAGGTGTGAAACTACAGGGAAACCATTTTGCAACTTGAGAAAAACAAATTTAAAAAATGACCGCCATGGATTGGAGAGGAGGGACTACACGTAGTCCCTTCTCCATTTCCATGGTTGATGGGGAAGAAAGGAAACACACTCTGCAGGACTCAGGTGAGTCTTTCCCGGCCAGGTAACGACCTGGCAAAGCCAATCAGATCATTTGTAACAATCTGATTGTCCCTCGCCAGGTAGGTATCGATATAAATCCAATGCCATACCTTATTATCCCCATTGGCACACCCGGATGTAAAGTTAAGGTTTTCCACCAAATCACAGCATCAGTGTTATCCTAATCAATGACACCTGCAGTATGTTCAACAACCTTTGGCAACATCTTTTAGTGGTAAAATCTTAAAAGGGGAGCGATGGAAAAACACCCGAAGCGTTTAGCAAACAAACACATTTGAGCTGCATCGGCAACTGAACACACCGACCTTGCAATATGCTGTTTAGTTTGCTTGTTATTGTGGGGGCGGCGGCCGTCATGCGGCCTGCCTCACTGGTGCTGCCGGGCCCAGCACAATTTTGGTGTGCCGATGTCACCTGGACTTACTTGGTTGCAGGGCAGGGCCCTGTGAGGCTGTGGCGACAGTGCCTGGGTACCAGGGGCACCTTCGATGCTGACAGCATCCTGGATGGTGGGTGCCTGGGCTGGACCCAGAGCTCCAGGCTGGTCTGGGGGGCCCATACCAGCATGGACCTGCTGGGCCGTGGTCAGCCAGCCATGGCTTCAGGACCATGATAAACATGGTGTAGGCCTGCAGGCCCAGAATGAGAGACGGAGACAACAGATGTTCCATGGTTTGAGTCTGCAGCCATTCTGCTGCACGTGCCTGCAGTTGCTCCTTTTATTAGCTTGGGCGTGTCATGGCCCAACTTAAAAGGGCAATACACATGGGAGGGTCACACATCACAATCCTCCTTGTCCATAACGAACAAAACAAAATTTGCTGGAACATACATGATTCCCCCTCGTTACAGAACGACTATAAGTATACCACTTGGGAATAATGAAGTAGACAGATAGTGGGATATGCCACTGATGGATACATAGGGACTCAGATAGTTGCAGACATAAAACACATTAATAAGACCCATTATTAACCTGGGTTAAGTGGAACTTCAACCACTGAATGACGCCATTGCTAGCTTCCGGCACCATTTAGAGCATGTCTACAAACGCCTTAAAACAAATCTACCCCTAAGTCAACTTGAAAGACTTAAACGTATTGTTTCCAAAGAGGACACATACAAAGAGGCAGAGAATGAACAGATCTTGCGATTTGAAGAGGGAGGATTTCCACAACCGATTCTATTAGAAGCAAAAGAGAAATGCCTAAAGAAAAAAAGATCGGACCTCCTCACTCAACAGCATAAACAAGGGAAAGACAATCCTCCATTGATTTATTTATCACAGTATTCTACAAAAAGTGCGCATATCAAAAGGATACTAAAAAAGAATTGGAGAATCACTAGGATGGATCCACAACTCTGCACTCTATTTCCTAAACCACTATTAATGGCATATAACAGAGGACGAAATCCAAGGGATTCATTAGTGAAAGCTGAACGAAAAATACAACACAACAACGTTTCCTGCCTAAACCGAAGAAAGGAACATTCCCCTGCTTAAATTGCAGTCAATGCAACAATGTACAAAAGGGTACATTCATAAGACATCCATATACGGGTCAGAGAATTGATCTGCAACATTATGCAACCTGTGAAAGCAAATGTGCCATATATGGACTCATTTGTCCATGTGGCAAATATTATGTTAGTCAAACACTAAGACGTGTGAAAGTCCGGATTTATGAACACAAATCTAACATTAGAACTGGAAATGTAAAATCTCCAGTCACCAGACATTTCAGAGAGCAACACCATACCATTTCACAATTGAAATTCGTAGTTTTGGAATTAATAACCCGACCCGCAAGGGGAGGTAATTTACAGCAAATACTCTCCCGCAGAGAGATGTTCTGGGTTCACAAACTTGATGCCCTGGAACCAAGAGGTATGAATGAAGAGTTCTCTTTGAGTGTATTTTTATAATGAATGGAGATAGAACTTGGCATGATTATTACAAAGAATGGAGAAAGAACTGGGCATGATTTGAATTATGTTGATTAATGAATATGTTATACCCTAAATAAACAAATGTGTAACTATCATTAAGATATGTGGAAAGATAAGTAACAACTGTTAATCACTATATACATGATATAACAACGATCTGTTAAATAAATAAGGAAATTACGTTGTGAAATTATGGAAAGACAATCTGCGGACAAAAGTTGGTAGCCACAGAATAATTAATTACCATATGTGAAACACACCCAGAATTACATGAGCTCGATTACTAATTTCAGAATAGGGAAATTGGGCACTACATTTCCCAACATCCCTTAGTATCCTTTAGTATCATGTGAACAAGATCACATGACAACTTAAAGCAGAGTTGCCAAGCAACCGCTTTGGTTTTGTGAATGCAGGAAGAGCAAGGATACCGATTAGCACGTCTCCGTGCACACAGCAAAGTGAGTACTCTTGTTAAACTTTTTCTCAGACTGCAGAATATCAAATAACCTAATACTGACACAGATTTTACTTACTTATATAGACACAAACAAACTGACGGCAACCGGCGGCGTACTGCTAAGTAAAGAAAGACTTGCGGTCAATGCGTGCAGACTTACAGACCGCATTTGCAAAGAACACAGTGTGATGCTAGAAATGCATCAGAGGGACAGGGCCTCTGAATCCTTGTCCTTTACTGCTTTTTATCGTGTGCTCTGTCATGTTTTCTGCCCAGGAGTCCATGTGGGACTCCTGGCAGTGCAGCTCTCTCTTTTGGTTTGGTGAACAGACCCATGGGATACCCTTATGGCACCCATGGGTAGGGGTACAACCCTGTGCCCCTAGTGTATGTTTTTGGGCACCTGTGGGTGGCCCACAGAGCAGGGTATGGGCTGGTGGCAGCTCCGTGCTGAATTTGACAGGTGCTCTGGGTGTCCTCCATTTTGGGATACCCAGGCCCTGCCATTGGGATCAGTTGATTCCTGATAGGAAACAAGATGGCCCCTGTGGCCTCTTGCTTTCTATTGCCTGTTACCTTGTTTCCCAAAGTCCTGGGAAGCCCTGACTCTGTCCCTTCCCCCTGACTGGCTGTTGGGTGGAAGTTCCATATATGGTGTTGTTGTGAAGGCCCAGCTAGACTGACTGGAGCCTTCCCAGTGACTGTATGTTGTGGGTACCTCCTGTGGGTGGGACCTGGGTGAATGGAGTGTGTGACCAATATACACTCCTTGTTGTGGTTGTCTGGTTTCTGGCATGAGAGACAAAGACTGAGACAGCCCTGCCCGAAACTGGCCTGAATGCAGTGTGTAGTGTTGAATGGCTGGGTACTTGTCCCAATCCACATTCCTTGTTGTGAGTGTCTGAAAGGGAGGAGTATGGCCTGAATGCACTGTGTGCCTGATTGGCTGACTGACTGCATGAATGCCCTTCTGTATGATTGGCTGCTGAGTGTGTGCCAGCAGTGTGGATGAGAGACAGAATAGTATATCTGGGGACCTCTCACCACTGTTCAGAAGGTTCAGGGAACGTTCAGAAGCGTTTAGAAGCGTTCTGGAGCTGAGTCTCCACTCTAAGAGTAACTGGAACTGCTGATCCTCGACGTCCAGCTGGAAGAAGAAGACTTGCTGTTGCATTTGCTTCGACCGATCCGAAGGCTGCCGAAATCGTCGAAGACTGACCCGAGAGAGGACCTGGTAAGGCGCCCTCTTCCCGTGCTCCGAGGGACCATCGAGCACCGCTCCATCTTCGCCGAAGCGCCCTGGAAGACAGACCCTCGAAAGGCTGCCGACCCGAGACGGGACCGCCGAGGAGATCGAAGTGAAGCACCCGGACATCGCCGCCGTCGAAGTCCATTGCTGTCGACCAGGGTTCGCAGGTTTGTGTAACCGCTGGAGGCCTGTCGAAGTTGTGTTGCCCAGCCGTGGGAACCACTTGACGCCGTGCCGCCGACGACCGGAGCCGTCCGCTCTTTTGCCTAAGAACATTCGAATCGAAGGACTCCCTCGTCCGCACCGTCGAGAAAGTCGAGAACGACCAACGCGCTGAGGAGAAACCTGCCGGTGGGTTTCCCGCCACCCGAAGACCACAAAGACTCGAACGACTCGACGCCCTTGCTGGGCCTCCGTCTCCACAATCTTTGCGGTCCAGAACTATTGTCACCGAGGTGCCCCGCACGCCTCTGCCTTGCAGGACGCCGACACTCCGACGCCGACAAGCACCGCTCGGACGAAGCTGCCGCCTCATCGACGCCGTTCTACCCTGTTTGTCGACGGACGTTCGACGCCCCGTGTCTCCCGCTTGAAAGGGAAGGCATTCAAGAAGGGCCGTCGATTCCCCGTCGCCGAACACCGATTTCCTCGACGCTTCTTGACGCCTCTCGACGATCCTTGACTCCCGCTTGAAAGGGGGTCGCTCAAGAAGGATCTGTCGACGCCTCTTCGAAGAACTCGACTCCACCAGGTACATTGGGGGGGTAAAAACAGTATAGGAGGGAATAAGACTTGCCGAACAATATATGGACTGGGCTTGTGCTATATCTTTATTTTACAGGTTGCCCAGGTGGGGGGATCTCCACACAGAACTGTGTCTAGTGGTAGGGGCCAGTATTCTGCCTATTGCTCAACCATCTTATTTTCTCTCCTCTCTCTATTGTTGGTTTCACTCTATTGATCTGTGTCACATTGTTACAGTATTGTTGATGCACTTTAATGAGATCTAATACAAAGGGTGGTACCACTTTAGAATTGTATATATTTTCCATTGTTGATTTTCCTAAGTACAAAGTGAGTTATTATGATAAGTGTACATAACCTTGAATATTGATTATATAAAGACTGTGTTCTAACCAATACAGTGTGTGGACATTCCTTTGTGGGGGCTTGGGGACTACACTGTACTTAAGAACCAGCCTGCATCACCTCCTGAGAAGCTAGGCCTTGATTGCTCGACCATTGCTACCGTACTAGAGAATATTGGCTGGGGTCCTCTGTGCCTCTCTTCTACCATATAGAGAGCAGAAGTACAGACACCCCCTACCGGTCCTTTACAGCTGGTGGCAGCGGTGGGATCCTTATGGTTTTAAGAATCAGTGTATAACCGTGCCACTTACAAAAGATATCCACACTTTATTAAATTAAGGTTTAGTTGTGTACAAGATAACTGCATTACAAACAATGGAGTCTATTGCAAATGGCAAATTGACTCGGATGAGCTTGGAGGCTCTCCAGAGTGCTTGTGAAGCCAGGGAGTTAGACTTTGTGGATAAGTCTAGGGCTGAGCTGATAGCTGCCCTGGTGGACTACCAGACTGATGGTGAAACTCTTGATGAGGGGGGGAATGCAACCAATGAGGACTCTGCCCCTGGGGTTTCTGCTGAATCTGTTTCTGGGAATGCCGCCATTCCTGCTGCCTCTGTTCCAAACCCCAGAAATTCCTTGGAGCTTGAGTTATTAAGGATGAAATTGGCCTTTGAATACCGCAAGTTGGAAATAGATGCTGAACTTAAGAAAGAGGAGTTGGCTCAACAAGTGGGGCTCAAGAAAAGGGATCTTGAACTCAGAAATAAGGACCTTGAACTCAAGAGCCAGGACACTGAATGTCAGAGAATCCAGCTAGAGAAAGCTAGAGTGGAGACTTCAGTTAAAACCAGTGAGAGTGTCAGGTCCCCAGCCACCAAGTTTATGAAAGATTTGGTTGGTGTATTTGTGGAGGGTTCAGATATCCTCCAATGGATTGAAGCGTTTGAAATGGCTTGTGCGATTCATGATGTTGATAAAAGAGATTGGGCTAAGTGTTTGTTAAGCAGAGTGCCTCAAACTGGATATGACTGTATTCTGAAGCTGAGTGTGGAAGAAAGGGGTCAGTATGAGTGTATGAAGTCTGCTTTGATTGCCAAGTTTGGCAAGACACTTACACAATACCTTAAAAGGTTCAGGGATTTTAAGAAAAGAGAGAATGTGTCTTGGGTTGACTGGGTGAGTGCTGCGCACATTAACATGATGGGGTGGATCGATGGATACAAGATTAAGACTTTTGTTGAATTGTCCCACCTCTTGTTTTTTGAGCATTTTTCTGAAGCCTGTTCACCAGAGCTGCGTCAGTATGTGACTGACCAGAACATTTTGGACCCCTTTAAGCTGGCTAGGTTGGCTGACAAGTGGGTCTCCCACCGGGTGTCCCCTAAGGACTCCAGTGGGAAGGACAAGGACAAAGAAAAGGGGGCCTCTCAGAAAGCTGAGGAGTCCCACAAGCAGTCACAGGCGGGTAAACCTAAACCTTCCTCTCCCAAGACCCAAAAATCTAGTGGGGATAAGTCATCTGTGGGTGGGAATAAGAGTAGTGGTCCACCTGCTGCAAAGCAGGCTCCCAGTGGTTCCAGTATCGTACCCCGCACTCCTGGCGCTTGTTGGGACTGTGGGGCTCTGGATCACAAAAGGGGTGACTCCAAGTGTAAAGGTAAGGCACTTGGAGTACAGGCTGTCAGCCTGACCTACCCTTACCCTGTGTCTGAGGTGGAGGCCACTGTCCTCCCCTCCTCTACCGGGATCACATTTGGTGCTCCGGTAGAGATTTCCTTAGTGTCCCTTGGGGCCAGGGACCAGTATGCAGAAGTACTGGCGACTATCCCACAGAACACTCGTAGGTTTTTGAGAAGTGTCCTCCTGAATGGCCAGCCTTCTACTGGTTTGAGAGACACTTGGGCAAGCATGACAGTGGTGGACAGGACGCTGCTCAAGCCAGAGGACTATGTAGGTGCTCCTCTGCAAACCACCAGGTTAGCTGGTGGGCCTCCAAAATTATCACCTGTAGCCTTAGTCACACTCATGATTGGAGACAAGACAGCAAAGCTTCCTGTCCTGGTTCAGGACAATGTCCCTGCTAACATTCTGTTAGGAAATGATCTAGTAGAGTTGGGGTTGATCTCGGAACGTCTTCCCATGACTGCTGCTGCAGTCACTAGGTCACAGGTGACACCGGGTCTGGCTGTGGGTCAGGTACCCGAGCCAAAGGTGAGGCCGAAGTCAAGAAGAAGGAAGACCAAGAAGGCCACCTCTGTGGAGGGAACACCTTCTCTTCCTGCTGTTCCGACAGCACCCATTGGGATCCATGCTCCGGACGGGCTGGGTCCAGTGGAAAACCCAAACTCAACTCCTGTGGGAGAAGAGACAGAAGACTCTCCTGTGGGAGAGGTTCTCAACCCGGAGGATCATCCCGACCTTCAATGCGTGTTAGCTGAAGGGGGACCCTCCCGGGCAGACTTCTGTAAGGGACAGAGAGAGTGCCACTCTCTTGAGGGACTGAGGAAACAGGCCCTGTCCCAGGCACAAGGAGAAGTGCCTAAGACATTCCGGATTTATTGGGAGGGTGAGCTCCTTGTTAGTGAGCCCACTAAGCCTGAACCTGGTGCCCTCAAGAGGTTGGTGGTACCCCAGATTTACAGGCCCTTCCTACTGCAGTTGGCGCATGAGGTGCCCTTGGCTGGTCATCTTGGGACCAAGAAGACTAAGCAGAGGCTCTCTGCCCATTTCTACTGGCCACGGATGGGAGTAGAGGTGGAGTCCCACTGCAGGACCTGCCCCACTTGTCAGTTGTCTGGCAAGACTGGAGGTAGTGTCATTGCCCCACTGCAGCCATTGCCAGTGGTTGGCACACCATTTGAGAGGGTGGGCATCGACATCGTCGGTCCCCTTGACCCTCCCACTTCAGGTGGACATCGGTTCATCCTTTTCTTGGTAGATCATGCCACCAGGTACTCTGAGGCAATACCCCTTCGGACTGTTACTGCCAAGGTGGTTGCCAGGGCTCTCCTGGGCATTTTCACCCATGTTGGATTTCCCAAGGAGGTTGTCTCTGACAGAGGATCCAATTTCATGTCTAGTTACATGAAAACCATGTGGAAAGAGTGCGGGGTAACCTACAAGTTCTTCAACTCTTACCACCCCCAGACCAATGGTCTGGTTGAGAGATTTAATAAAACTCTCAAGGGCATGCTAGGGGCTTTGGAAGAACCCCTAAGGAGGAAATGGGATCTCCTCCTGCCATGCCTGCTGTTTGCTTACAGAGAGGTACCTCAAGAGGGTGTTGGTTTCAGCCCCTTTGAGTTACTCTTTGGACATCCCGAGAGGGGGCCCCTCGCCTTGATCAGAGAAGGCTTGGAAGCCACCCCTCCAGGTCCCGCCAAGCAAGTGGGGGACTATGTGTTAGGCCTCAGACGGAGGATGACACAGATGATGGGTCAGGCAACAGCAAATCTCAAGGCCAGCCAGGAATTGACTAAGTACTGGCATGACCTTAAAGCCTCGCAAGTGGATTGGACTCCGGGACAGGAAATCCTTGTGATGGAGCCTACCAAGCCTAGAGCTCTGGCAGACAAGTGGACTGGACCCTTCAGGATCATCTCCAAGATGGGCGAAGTCAATTATCTGGTTGACATGGGAGCCTCTGGGGTAGCCCCTCAGATATTCCATGTCACCAGGCTCAAGCCTTTCCACCGGCGAGCAGAAGTCTCATGTCTCTTGCTAGCTTCAGGGCAAGAAGAGGATGTTTGATTTGCTGCATAGCAACCCTCAGGATGGCTCAGTGGAGGGAGTACATCTCTCTCCGGATTTGACAACAGAGCAACAGAGGGCCTGCAGGGCTTTACTCCAACAGTATGCCTCTCTGTTTTCACTAACGCCAGGCCTTACACCGTGGTGTAGGCATGAAATTGACACTGGTGACAGTGTGCCTGTCAAAAGCACGTGCTACCGTATGTCAGATACCGTCAAGAACCACATCCAGGCTGAGGTCGCCAAGATGTTGGATCTGGGTGTTATTGAACCCTCAACCAGTCGCTGGTCCAGTCCAGTGGTCCTTGTCCCCAAGGCAAATTCCCAGGCGGTTACCAAGGATTGGAGGTTCTGTGTGGACTACCGAGGAGTCAATGCGGTCACCAAAACTGACGCGCACCCATTGCCCAGGGCTGATGAGCTCGTGGACACCATAGGTGCTGCCAAATTTGTGAGCACCTTTGACCTTACCTCAGGCTATTGGCAAATAGCTCTGACGGACCATGCCAAGGAAAAGACGGCCTTCTCAACACCTGAGGGACTCTACCAGTTTAGGGTCATGCCTTTTGGGTTGAAGAATACCCCTGCCACCTTCCAGAGATTGGTCAACCATGCGCTCAGTGGGCTGGAAGCCTTTTGTGTGGCTTACTTAGACGACATTGCCGTCTACAGTTCCACCTGGGAAGAGCATTTGACACATCTGGATAAGGTGTTGCAGGCCTTGAAAAGGGCTAACCTCACTATCAAGGCCACCAAGTGCCAGATAGCTCAGGGGAAAGTTACCTATCTTGGTCATGAGGTAGGAGGGGGTCAAATCCAACCTCTCTCCAGTAAAGTACAGGATGTACAGAACTGGGAGACTCCCACTACTCAAACCCAGGTGAGAGCCTTTTTGGGCCTCACTGGGTACTATCGCAATTTCATGGCAGACTATGGAACCATAGCTGTACCCCTGACAGCTCTAACTTCCCCCAAACAGCCTAGGAAGGTTAATTGGACCGAAGACTGTCAGAGGGCCTTTGATGGCTTGAAAGAAAGTCTGTGTAGGGCACCTGTGTTGTGTGCGCCTGACTACAGCCGACCCGTTATCGTCCAGACGGATGCCTGCGACACCGGAATTGGAGCTGTCTTGTCCCAGTTAGATGACAAAGGGAGAGAACATCCTATCATATTCATCAGTAGACAACTCAAGGGTAGAGAACTTAGGTGGGCTACTGTTGAAAAGGAGTGTTTTAGCATAGTTTGGAGCCTTAGGCGTTTTAGGCCCTACCTTACGGGGTCTACCTTCAAGGTCCAAACAGATCATAAGCCCCTGAAGTGGCTTATGCAAATGAAGGGTGAGAATCCGAAATTGCTCAGGTGGTCCATTAGGCTGCAAGGGCTAGACTTCACCATAGAGCACAGACCAGGGAAGAGTCACGATAATGCAGATGGCCTTTCCAGAAGGTATGTTGACCGTCTGGATGAGGGTGTCTATCCCGTGGGAGATTAGACACCCTCCACCTCTGTCTGAGGGGGGCGACTGTGATGCTGGAAATGCATCAGAGGGACAGGGCCTCTGAATCCTTGTCCTTTACTGCTTTTTATCGTGTGTTCTGTCATGTTTTCTGCCCAGGAGTCCATGTGGGACTCCTGGCAGTGCAGCTCTCTCTTTTGGTTTGGTGAACAGACCCATGGGATACCCTTATGGCACCCATGGGTAGGGGTACAACCCTGTGCCCCTAGTGTATGTTTTTGGGCACCTGTGGGTGGCCCACAGAGCAGGGTATGGGCTGGTGGCAGCTCCGTGCTGAATTTGACAGGTGCTCTGGGTGTCCTCCATTTTGGGATACCCAGGCCCTGCCATTGGGATCAGTTGATTCCTGATAGGAAACAAGATGGCCCCTGTGGCCTCTTGCTTTCTATTGCCTGTTACCTTGTTTCCCAAAGTCCTGGGAAGCCCTGACTCTGTCCCTTCCCCCTGACTGGCTGTTGGGTGGAAGTTCCATATATGGTGTTGTTGTGAAGGCCCAGCTAGACTGACTGGAGCCTTCCCAGTGACTGTATGTTGTGGGTACCTCCTGTGGGTGGGACCTGGGTGAATGGAGTGTGTGACCAATATACACTCCTTGTTGTGGTTGTCTGGTTTCTGGCATGAGAGACAAAAACTGAGACAGCCCTGCCCGAAACTGGCCTGAATGCAGTGTGTAGTGTTGAATGGCTGGGTACTTGTCCCAATCCACATTCCTTGTTGTGAGTGTCTGAAAGGGAGGAGTGTGGCCTGAATGCACTGTGTGCCTGATTGGCTGACTGACTGCATGAATGCCCTTCTGTATGATTGGCTGCTGAGTGTGTGCCAGCAGTGTGGATGAGAGACAGAATAGTATATCTGGGGACCTCTCACCACTGTTCAGAAGGTTCAGGGAACGTTCAGAAGCGTTCAGAAGCGTTCTGGAGCTGAGTCTCCATTCTAAGAGTGACTGGAACTGCTGATCCTCGACGTCCAGCTGGAAGAAGAAGACTTGCTGTTGCATTTGCTTCGACCGATCCGAAGGCTGCCGAAATCGTCGAAGACTGACCCGAGAGAGGACCTGGTAAGGAGCCCTCTTCCCGTGCTCCGAGGGACCATCGAGCACTGCTCCATCTTCGCCGAAGCGCCCTGGAAGACAGACCCTCGAAAGGCTGCCGACCCGAGACGGGACCGCCGAGGAGATCGAAGTGAAGCACCCGGACATCGCCGCCGTCGAAGTCCATTCCCGTCGACTAGGGTTCGCAGGTTTGTGTAACCGCTGGAGGCCCGTCGAAGTTGTGTTGCCCAGCCGTGGGAACCACTTGACGCCGTGCCGCCGACGACCGGAGCCGTCCGCTCTTTTGCCTAAGAACATTCGAATCGAAGGACTCCCTCGTCCGCACTGTCAACCGCTTTATCCTGCCGGAGAAAGTCGAGAACGACCAACGTGCTGAGGAGAAACCTGCCGGTGGGTTTCCCGCCACCCGAAGACCACAAAGACTCGAACGACTCGACGCCCTTGCTGGGCCTCTGTCTCCACAATCTTTGCGGTCCAGAACTATTGTCACCGAGGTGCCCCGCACGCCTCTGCCTTGCAGGACGCCGTTGCTCCGACGCCGACGAGCACCGCTCTGACGAAGCTGCCGCCTCATCGACGCCGTTCTACCCTGTTTGTCGACGGACGTTCGACGCCCTGTGTCTCCCGCTCGAAAGGGAAGGCATTCAAGAAGGGCCGTCGATTCCCCGTCGCCGAACACCGAGTTCCTCAACGCTTCTCGACGCCTCTCGACGATCCGTGACTCCGGATTGAAAGGGGGTCGCTCAAGAAGGAACTGTCGACGCCTCTTTGAAGAACTCGACTCCACCAGGTACATTGGGGGGGTAAAAACATTATAGGAGGGAATAAGACTTGCAGAACAATATATGGACTGGGCTTGTGCTATATCTTTATTTTACAGGTTGCCCAGATGGGGGGATCTCCACACAGAACTGTGTCTAGTGGTAGGGGCCAGTATTCTGCCTATTGCTCAACCACCTTATTTTCTCTCCTCTCTCTATTGTTGGTTTCACTGTATTGATCTGTGTGACATTGTTACAGTATTGTTGATGCACTTTAATGAGATCTAATACAAAGGGTGGTACCACTTTAGAATTGTATATATTTGCCATTGTTGATTTTCCTAAGTACAAAGTGAGTTATTATGATAAGTGTACATAACCTTGAATATTGATTATATAAAGACTGTGTTCTAACCAATACAGTGTGTGGACATTCCTTTGTGGGGGCTTGGGGACTACACTGTACTTAAGAACCAGCCTGCATCACCTCCTGAGAAGCTAGGCCTTGATTGCTCGACCATTGCTACCGTACTAGAGAATCTTGGCTGGGGTCCTCTGTGCCTCTCTTCTACCATATAGAGAGCAGAAGTACAGACACCCCCTACCGGTCCTTTACACACGGTCGTGTCACACGAAGTAGGACTGAATGGTCAGTTTTTGCTCATCACAATTTTTAACATACTTGAATATGTGAATACAATGCATATTGCTTAGAGAAACTTACCTAAGGGGATAATCACACGTACCATACTTACCTTTGTAGAGATCCATCGCTTTGACAAGCCATCACATTCTGGGAATATCATACGTCAGTGAACAGCTAGGAACCTGGTTAATGCTAGAGATGTTTGAATTAAACAAACCGCTTTAATTAGGAAAACCACTAACACATATATCAATACTATTTACAGAGCATCAGAAAAAGAACCAATATGCCATAGGATGACGTTTCCTTAATTCCACAACGGAAAGCTTGACACAAGACACAAAGAACAACTTTTTGAAATTCACTGTTGTTTTTGAAAATAATTGTTGAAAATTATTGTTGTTGCTGAAAGGGTGTTACAAGAAAAGTATTGTCTCAAATTGTTTATTTATTAATCACTGCTCCTGAAGAAGAGAGTCATACTTTCGAAACGCGTAGAGCTCTTGGTTATTGATTTAATTTGATTAATTTGTTTTGATTCATGGTGAAGTATTACTATTAAGCATATGTTGAATAAGGAGTGAATATAACTCCGGTATGCTATGCAAATATTTTTTATAAATTTCGATAAAAATTCTCTTTGGAGTAAAATTTCTCTCTTTTTGACTAAATTGGTCTTGTGAAATTATAATTTCCTTCATTCTTGGTTGGGATTTGGGAAATTAATACATTAATAGTACGAAGTATTATGGTGCATAGAACTTTTGAAACCTTGTTGGGACAAGTTAAGTAAACTGACAGAAAATTGTTTGGATATATTCCAATACCTAAAGGTGTGCAGGGGACGGGAGTTCCTATTATCAATAGGAACTCCATTCTCTTCTTCTACAAACTACGGGGGCACAGCTTCACATCCATTTAACTGGGACCACTTTAAGCACATAATCTACATGCAGGCTTACAGCATCTAAACACATGTTTGCTGAGTCTCTTCCAAGTACTTGTAGACTCCAGGAGACAATTTCTCCTTGCATCAGTGTTCGTTCAGGATAGTCATTACCATGGGTCCAGGTCCGTTGATGGTACAGTTCAAAGGCCAGCAAAGCCACACCTGGAAGCACCAGGGGCCTCATCGGATAAGTCCCTTGATTTTGGGGAAGGCAGCGAGACACAGGTAGCAGGGCACCTAGGCTGTGTCACAGTCAAGCTCAGTCAGTCTCTTGATGTTGGGGCAGGCAGCGAGACACTGAGAGCAGGCGTGTAGGCTGTGCCACGTGAAGTTGACAGGGCATTGGTGGTAGCATATTACTCACCCCCTCTTCTTGGCCATGCTCCCCCAGTCAGGAGTGTCTCTTCAATGAAGCGGCACAGCAGGCCACACAAGCACTCATACAGAGCTGCAAGCCTCGCTTGCTCATAGCACTTGTTCCAGCTATACTCTACGGACTGGCTATTCTCCCAGAAAACATGATTACATGGCTTGATACATTGGAGGGTAGAGTACTTAGATCGACCTTAGAACAGCCCTAATCAGTTCCTGTACAAGCCCTAAGAAGTGAGTTGGGTGTTCAATCATTGAGAACGTATTGGATAATATAACGGTGCCAACTATATATCACAATATGCCTAGCGGTTTAATCCCTGGACTCTCTCTACCACTATTTGGCCCGGATGGATGGCCTAGGCTGTAGAAATGCATTTTTACAAGGGTTGAGACAATCTGCAATAGGCCACATGGTATTGATACATTTATATCCAGAAGAATTGAAGAACCTCCCTGATTGGTGAACTATAGTAAAAAAGAGAACCAAACGCCTAGCTGTGGCTAACAACTTTGATTCCCTGGCCGCTAAATCGATGTATACGGAATACTCTAACCAAGCATTTAGGGGGCTCCATGCCAACAGCTACCTGGCAAAATCTTGCCCAATTTCTATCCAAAAATGTATAACCTATCTCCCTTTAAACATATTACCCACTTTAGAGCATACGTGGAGGTGGCAAAAGATTCCCTGCGAAAAGCGATTGTGTCGTATGTGTGGGAGAGAAATTGAGACAGCCGGCCATGTACTAACACAGTGTCAAAACATGTCCAAATGTTATGACAAGGGCTGCGCACAGTTTCTTGCAAATACACAGCAGAGAGAGGGAGAACAATTCTGGAGCTCCATTGTGGGCGCGGAATTTGTTGTAACTATGGCTGATGTTTTCTATAAATGGAAATGTGTCGATAACTGTATTAATGACCTTTCTTGTTTTTTTTAACATTTTATAAAGATTGTTGATAATAAGTATCCAGCAATTAATTTAATCAGATTTATTGTCCTGAACTGGTATAGCACATTTTGCATTTTGTAAGTACGTTTTGTAGATATTTTACAAATGTTATTTATTAATAAATGTGAATAAGGTTTAGTTCAATCAATATTGCACAATAAAAATACGTTTAAAAAGTAGCACTTTTTCTGGGTCGAGGGTGTCAGAGCAGCATGACGTTGGTTGGCCAGACACAGGTTGGCGAGCTGTCTGGGCCACCTCTTCTCCTTCCCCAGGCGGGAGTGTTGCTCTCTCTTTGCTTTTCCCACAACCACTGACGCAGGGTGTCACTGGAGGCAGGGTGTTGCTGGTGGCAGGGTATTAGGGTCAGTTGCTGTGCACGCAGGGCGACACTAGTGGCAGGATGATAGGGCCACACACACAAAAGAAGTGCTAGTCAAGGGTCCCCTGATCTGTCTTCTTCTTCTCCCCCAGGCAGGAGTAGCGTCTTTGTGGAGTGGCACCATCCACTCTTCTCCCCATCCAGCAGGAGTGTAGGCAGGATGCTGTAAGTAGCAGAGGGTGCAAACCAGTGGCAACGTGACAACAGTGGTAGGACCGTGGGCCGGGTGTCCGCAGGGACAGGGTGTCACTGGTGGCAGGGTCTCAGTTGGCTTGACACTGAAGGCACATTCTCTCTTTCATCAGCAGAGGTCCTTCATTTCAATGCTAGTGTAGCTCTGAGACACTCATCACTAGGTTGGTTAGAATTGCTGGCCCAGGATTTGCAGGGAGGCGCCTATCCTTCAGGCTCTGATACAGAGCCTATTACAATTCACTGCTGAGTAGCCCGAATTGTTTTGCTGTGGACTTGTGCACTTTCACACATCTGGTACGCCTTCCTTCACACATTTCACCGCTGGAGGCCCGGCATCTGTAAGAGGCCATCAGAATTTACTTTGCATACTCGACGTAGAGATGCTGCCCATTTCACCGCCCAACTGGTCCAGGATCTTTATAAGTGGCACACTTTGTGAAGCTCCACTGTAAGGAGCACTTTTGTTTCACCGCCGGGCCCGGGATCTGCACAGAGGGCCATGTACACAGTCATTTACGCTCCGACGTGGAACACATCAAGAGAACTCACCGCCTCCTGGCCCGAGATCTCCTGATCCATGCTCCAACACCAAGCACATCAGCACTTCACCACCTGCGGCCCCGGGTTAGCTCCGGGCAAGTCTCATAGCTGCAGACTGGGTTGGGGTCGGACTGCACTCTCGCCTCCCTCTCTATTTTCACCACTGGGCAGCCCAGATATGTGGATGTTTGTCCCCCACCTGCTCCCTGCTGGGGGCCTGCGGGTGCCGGGTGGTCAGGCACTCACCGTCACTTCTTTTTGGCGGGCATCTGCTTCTTTTCTTCTTTTGCCACTGCGGCCGCTCCATTTCTTTCTCCTTTTACTGGCAGATTCCGCAGGTGCTGCCGGCAGACCCCCATCCTGGCTGCACATGCACGCTTCTCTCAGAGGGCCACGACCAGAGAGGATCCTCTGGCAGGTTGCCCGCATGACATCCACCACTCGTTTCCAGGGCAGTGGATGCCACTCCTCCTCGCCATTATTGTGGGCCCAGGCCCAACACCATGTTGGTGTGCCAGGGTCACCTGGACTTACTTGGTTGCTGGGCAAGGCACTGTGAGGCTGTGGGGACACAGCCTGAGTACCAGCGGCATCCTGGATTGTGGGTGCCTGGGCAGGAACAATACGGCAGGCTGGTCAGGGGCACCCAGACCAGCAGGAACCTACAGGGCCGTGATAACACGGTGTGGGCCTCCAGGCCCAGAATGAGAGATGGATACAGCAGATGTTCCATGGTTGGAGTCTGCAGTTGTTTCCTTTTATTAGCTTGGGCCATGGCAGTCATGGCCCATCTTAAACGGGCATTACACATTGGGAGGGATGCACTCTCTTACGGTGGCAACTATATATCGGCCATCTGGTCAGTTCACCTCCTTGCTCTCTGAGTGGGTGAACCTCTCCTCCTCCCTCCTGGCCTCAACCGGTCAACTCCTACTTTTTGGAGACTTTAACATCCATCTGGATGCTTCCTGTCCCTCCACTGGACTCTTTTGAGACCTCTGCAACTCTCTCTCTCTTTCTATTCTCCCCTCTGGCCTGACTCACTCTGGATGTTCTGATCTCCTCAGACCTCCCTCTCTCTATCCCACTCAACACTGCTCTCTCCTGAAGTGATCACTTTCTCATTTCCTCCCATCTCTCCCTCTCTACCCCTCAGGTCAAGCCACCTCCAGCATTGCCACCTACCTTCTCGGTCATCCCACCCATGAAGCGTGTGTCAGGTGAGGCTTTTGCCGCCACTTTCTCTCCCCCTCCTCCTCCTCTGGCTGACTCACATCCTGATACAGCCCTTTCCATGCTCCACTCTCTGACACTCTTGATGTTCTTGCCCCTGTCATGAGCATCTGCTGGAAGCCCAAAGCCAAGTGCAACTCCTGGTAGGACTCTGACCTCGCCACCCTTAAACGCAAGTGCAGGGTGGCTGAGAGGACATGGCTAGCTTCTTGCGCATCCTCTGACAAACTGGCCTGCCGCCTGCTCGAAAGGCAATGCCAGCTCTCTGTCCTCACTGATAAGAGAGCCCACATCCAAGCCCGCGTCTCTGTGGCATCTACCAACTCGGCCAAACTCTTTAAAATCTGCAATGAGTTGGCCAACCCTGCTGCAGTCTCTTACTCTCTTGTCCCCTCCGAGGCCCTCTGTACAGCCCTGGCTTCTCATTTCATCTCTAAAACCCAGGACATCCTGCCCACCCTCTCGTCCTCTCCTCCTCCTCCCTCTACTCTCTCTTCTTCCTCCGGTCTCCCTGTGGCCACATCTCATCCCTCTTTCTCTTTGTTTCCTCTATTCTCCCCTGACGAGGTTTCTAGACAAGTCTGATCTATGAAAGCCTCAAAAAGGTTCTTCCCTGTTATTCCAAAACCATCAAGGACCACATTGACACCATCGCTCCTGCACTGGCTGACTTCTTCAACCACTGCTTCACCACTGGAGCCTTCCCTTCCCCCCTGAAGCACTCTCTTGTGCACCCTCTTCTTAAGAAACCCTCAGATGACCCCTCTTGCCCGGCTAACCATCGCCCGATCTCCATCACTCCTTTCCTGGGCAAACTCCTTGAAAAGCAGGCAATTTTCCATCTTAATCTTAACACTGAATCTGTTGGTTGTTTCCATGATCATCAGTCTGGCTTCAGAGCAGCCAGAAGCACGGAATCTGCTCTCCTGAACATCCGTGAAGACCTGTTCTCTAACCTTGATTATAATCTCCACTCTGTCCTCATCTTACTCAATCTCTCTTCTATCTTTGACACGGTCAACCATGCCATCCCGCTCAACCGTCTCTGTGATAACCTGGAGATCACCGGTCAGGCCCTGGCCTGGCTGACCTTGTTCCTCTCTGATCGACCCTCCCAGTTCCAATTTGGGTCCTTTCTTTTCTCTATCTCACTCTCTACCTGTGGTGTTCCCCAGGGGTGTAAACTCTCTCCCTGGCCATTCAACCAATACCTGGCACCTCTCGCCCACCGCATTGCCGCTCTCTGATCCAACTTTCAGTGCTATGCAGATGACACTCAGCTCGTTTTCACGCTCCCCTCTGCCACCTCGTCTCCTTTTCTCATTTCTGCCTGTCTGCTATCCAGGATTGGTGTGCCACCAATGTTCTCTGCCTTAATGGCAGTAAGACAGAGATTCTGCTCATCGGCACACCTGTACCCTCCTTTCCTGTCACTCTCTGGTTGGCCTCGCTTGGCCCTCTTCCTGCTCTCACCTGGGAGGCTCAGAACCTCAGGCTCATCTTCGACTCCACACTCTCCTTTTATCCTCACATCTCTGATGTCTCTAAGAAGTCAAACTACCAACTGCACCTCCTCAGAGGTATTCTTCCTTTCCTCTCCTTCCCCCAGAAGCTCCCTTTCTCAAGAGCTCTGGTTCTCTCTAGGCTGGACTATTGCAACAGCCTCTTTCTAAATCTGCCTGCCTCTACTCTCCGCCCTCTGCAACTCATCCAGAACAGGACTGCAAAACTTGTCCTTGGCCTCAAGCCCAGGGATCGTATCTCTCCGGGACTGAAATCTCTTCACTGGCTCCCAGTGGCTATGAGGATTAAGTTCAAAACCCTCTGTATTGTCCACAAGGCCTTCTGGGGCCTGGGTCCTCAATACCTCCAACTCTCACTTCATAAATACCTTCCTACTCAAGCTCTTCGCTCCTCCACCTCCAACTCCCTCAGGGTCAGTCGCTTCTCCAAGCAAAGAGTTGGTGGTAGATCTCTTTCTATGGTTGGGGCCTTGCTGCCTCTCTGAAACTCGAGGAGAACCGTCTCCAGTTCCTGAAGCACCTCAAGACCTTCCTCTTTTCTTCTGCCTTCTCTCTTCCTCTCCCCTGCTGATTTCCTGTCTTTACTGCACTGGTCACCTGGCTACCATCTGATTTGGTGTCCAGGTTCCTACCCACCCGGTTGCACACCCGCACTGCCTCCCGACAACGCTTGCACTTGGCTCTGTAACCCTAAAGTTCCCTTACCTGCACTTTTGGACACCTGCTGTCTGCACTTACCCTTGCACCTGCCAAATGCAGGCCACACTTCTTGTTATTGTTTTTATTCCATGTACAGCACTACCCACTCACTTTTCCCCTGGCACTTTTCCCCTCCCCCATCCCCTGCACTTGCGCAATCTCACTGTCACTTGGCCTAGTAAGATTGTTGTCTCTATCCTCTCTCTGTTCCCCCTTCCTTGCCTCCCTTCCTTGGCTCGTTGTGCCTTGAAACACTTGTGTATAGGCGCGTTACAAATGCCATATCATATCATCATATCGCAGCCCAAAAGGGCAATACACATTGGAGGGTCACAAATCACACTTGTGACTCCCAAATATTTAAACTGATCCACTGACTCTATTCTCTGTTGTTCTAGGAGTCAGTTAAACATCAGATTCTTTCTGTGAATGTAGTTTTTTTTGTTTCATAATTATGGTTTTAGTCACATTTATTTTCAAATCTAATTTTGATAAGTGCTCCTTTATAGCAGTTAGGCAGCGTAATTGACTTTTTCTTAGCCCCACCCACCACACCTCACATCCCCCATCCAGTTTCCCCATAGGCCGCTGCGCGTCCCTGCCCTCTCAGTTCGCACCCATCCTTATGCCTCCTTCTCACCATCACACACATGCAGGCACTGCAGAATTGAATCGAGAAGAGTGCCAGCCAATGTTTACTTCCCTGCTGAACTCTCCACTGCTTCTTTGCCTTCCGGGGCTTTCCGCATACCTGTCTACATTCCAAAATGAAAAACCCGGATAGCTACGTCACCAGAATGCCCCATTCGCATGCAGTGGTCGAAGTGTACGAAAAGAAGTAGTGGAGCTATGTGCTCTGCTGGTCTGCCCTACTCCCCACAAACCCCATCCCTGCACCCCTCCCACACACAATCCAAACCCCCCAAAGAAACCCACTTGCTATTTATGGGAATGTGCAGTGCAGTGCACTGAAGTGCAAGCTTTAACTTCTTCCTACACTTTTATTTTAAAACGAAACCATTCCAAAACGGTTTCTTTTTAAAATCAAAGTATAGGAACAGTGAAACTTAAAAATAAAAAGTATGGGAGCACAGCTCCCGACCGCTCCCGGCCACTTCGACCTCCGCCCACATGTTCATAAGTTTATGCCCACATGTTGCAATATATTTAAGTTTGTTGTATGTGTTTAATAAACTAACAGGATTGTAATAAGCACCAAACGTGCAAAAATATTAACATGAGTGCCTGGGGAGGGGGGGAGGGCAGCAAAGAAACATTCACTCCCATCAGATGAACTGTTAGGATGCGCGGGCGGACACAGCGTTACTTGCTGGTATTGCATGCATGGCGGGAAAGGGATCAAAGCAGACACATCTAGTGAAGAAGCAGGGGCGGCTGGAAAACCCGGAGACTCGACGCTCTTCCCCGGAGACCTAGAGAATAGCGTACAAACCCAGAGTCTCTGAGTAAAACCCAGAGGTTAGGCGGCTATGGCCTTTTGAAATATTTTGCAATGGGAAGAAAATAAGTAATTTGACTTCTTCCAAATAACAGGAGAGTATCCGGTCAGATGTAAATATAAAGATTTTGGTGGGCTATCTATTTTTTTTTTTTTTTTTATTTTTATTGTATATGGTTTACAAAAAACCTTTACAAATAGAACAAACTTTATAATTAGAAAAACAAGATAGTAAAAGAGAAGATAAACATTCATTGCTTTGCATTTGCATTTAAAAAAAGAGAAAAAAGAAAAATACCCACTAAAGAAATATGAAATTACAGATTTACATAAGTTGCAAAAGTTTGCAAATTATACAGAAAAGGGACAAACAATAGATAATCAACCGGTTTCAGATTTAAAAATTTGATTGTCTAGGATTAGTCAAGTCAATACAAAGTACTCGTTATAGAGAATAACAAATAGAATAAATGCAAGGTATAAAATACAAAATACATTGCTCATATTAAAAACACTGTGCTCATATAGTAAAAAATTCATAATTCCAAAAATAGGAGCAGGAATCAGACCAAAGGGGCATATAGGTCAAGGGCTCTGATAAAGCCCGCCACAGCCAGACCAACCTTGATGTTCGAGATTGAGAGACATTGTGACCAAATCCAATTGTCTACCCCCAGTCGCCCCATAACATTAAAAATGCCTAGATATTTGTCCCTTAAAGAGGTCAAGGCCTTACAGTCAAGAATGAGATGCCGAGAAGTTTCAGTGACCCCCAAAAGTTTGCAAAAACGACAGGTGGGATCCAAATCAGAAAACTTCTTCCTTTTGCATAGGACTTCCCGAGTGGGAAGAAGGTTCCATCTGAGTTTAATGAGAAGAGAGCGGTAATGTCTATTAGGAAATTGGCTCAAAATAAAAGACAACACACCTCTCTTCTTATGATCAAATTGAAGATCACTCAGTGAGGAATAACCATGAAGTTTTTCGATAGTGTTGCTCCAATCATGGCTGAAGAGGGACTCCTTAACCTTATTAGGGTTTGTAAGTAGTGTATCCCTGTCGGTGGGCTATCTATTGGAAGCTGAAGTTCAGTGTCACCTTAATAATCACAGACGCTCTTCGCCCTGCTTGGATTTGGGGTCCATAGAAAGGAAGTCAGGAAGAGCGCCATTCATTGGTCCTGCCACTTCCGCCTCCCCGCGCGCCGCTTTCCATCCGCAGCCCGAGGACAGCTTCATTTGCTAAAACATGAATCATGATTGCTCTGAGCCACTGAGTTGGCATTTTTACGAGTGTGTTTTCGAACGGGGCTGATTGCTGCTGGAAATCACTCTGGGTTCGAAGCTCTCGGATGCCAGGCGGCTCGGAGCCAATGTATTCTGCCTGGCACCAAGCGGGCCGTGTTGTGAGATTTTAATTACTAAAAGAATGTATTCTGCATGTGGCGACCTGGACGGGCGATGCATACGAGTGCCAGCCTGTGGCATCTCGTGGAAGGCAGGCTAGGTTTCCTTCCTGAACGCTTTGCTTATTCCTGATGCTGGCCCAAAAGATCACAGGTGTTTTCAGTTAGTGGATGTTACCATTTATACACTGCCAACTGTTTAACTGCCGCTTGGCGCTCGAAAAGACTAGCTGGTCAATTGATTTTTTTTGTGTAGGTTTATTTGGGTACCATCTGCAACAAAAATATTGGAAAGGTGTTATGTAAGAAAGGGCGTACACAACGAGGTTAGGGTAAGTTTCCAAGTTTATTTCAGCGAGCCTGCTTGCGAGATCTCCCTCCGTCACCAACGCGTCGCGCGACCATCCCCTCTCAAACAACAATCTAAGAGAGAATGCTCACGCGACGCCGCGCTCACGAGCAAACCCATCTCTACATATCTTCCCCCTTAGGAGAAACAAAAGCACATATGGTATAGAAAACTTAAAAGGGTTAAGAACTTAACAAAAGAACCAATATAAAAAGAAAAGATAAGCAAATGACCTAACAAAGGAACAATAAACAGTGTAATAAAAATATTCAAAACTCTTAAAATGCAAATGTCCTATTAGACCAATATGACATCTTAACAAAAATTTGGTCTGAAATAATAGACTGTCCTAGAATTTAGGACACATAGGGCCTCATTACACGGTAGGCGGTAAGGGTTTACCGGTACCGGTATTTTAGCGGTACCGGTAAATCCTTACCGCCTTACTACGAGGTCCCTTTGCGGGTTGGGGAATTTAACGCCTGCTTTTTGCAGGCGTTAAAAACCAACCCGCAAAGGGACCCAGGGAGCTAATTACGGTACCGCAATTTGCGGTGCCGTAATTAGCGCCTTCCCCATTCCCATTATGCCCTATGGGACAAAAATGGGAATGGGGAAGGGCAATGGTGGAAGGGGGAATTACCGCCCCGCCAACCTTGGAATGGGGCGGTAATTCCCCTTTCCACCAAGGCGGTGCCGGTATTTTACCTGCATGAACAGCGCCATGGTTCTCCGCCTCCCGTGTAATGAGGCCCATAATCTCTCATCCAAACCGGTTCAGGCCTGGTCCTTTGTACAGACCTTAACTTATCATCTCCGTTCTTACTCTGACACCCTCCTCCATTTTTAACGGACTCTTTCTCATTCTCCACTTCTTTCTCCACTCCTTCACTCCCACCATGCACCTTAGCAATTCTCCCTTTTGACCACACTTCTCCTGCTTTCAAAATCACCACGCTTTTCCTTACCACACTTATTCTTTTTGGTCCTTTAAACCTGCTTTCCAAACACTTGCTCACCAACCTGGGATTCTTTACGTACACCATTTCCCCAACTTTCCATTCACGTTCCTTCACCTTCTCACAATTGCCAAAATATTCCTTGTTTTTCTCTTGGCTCACGTTGATAAGTTTCATAATCTGCTCTCTATTTACCTGTACTACTTTGGCCATCCCTAACCATCCCGGACACAATCTGGTCCCTGGTTCTCTCCCTTTCAGGGACACAAATGGTGAGACTCGGGTCACCGAATGCGGCGTAGTTACATAGCTCCAAGTCAAAATGTTCAATATCTCCCTCCATGGCTGCTTCCTTCCTATTGCCAATTGTAAACCTTCTTTTAACCATTGATTTACCCTCTCAACCAGGCCATTGACCCTCGGGTGGTACAACGCAGTCCTGATATGTTTTATGCCATAACTGCTAAGAAACTTCCTCATTGCTATCGACACAAATTGAACCCCATTATCTGAGACAAGCTCAGTAGGCACCCCTTCTCTAAGAAATATTTTTTCCAAAAACGCAATTAATTCCTTAGCCGTGACCTTCTTGACTGCTTCCCACTCAATCAATTTCGTATGAAAATCAACCAGTACAAACAAAAATCTCAAACCACCTCCCAAACCCATGATGGGACCCATGATATCCACAGCAACTTTGGCCCACGGTTGATCTGGAACCACATTGGGCACCAAAGGAGTCTCTCACACTACTTTTGTTTTGTCACTGCACTGACAAGCCATGCAGTTTTTCACGCATCTTTCAGCCATTTTGTCAATACGTGGCCACCAATAGTTCTGACAGAGTTTCCTCTTCATTGCCCCCTACCCCAGGTGTCCCTCATGGGCCAGTTCAATTAAACTCAGTCTGATTCATTCTGGAGGAATCACACACCTTCCTCTCCTCAATCTGTCCTTGTATAGGTTCAACTCCTCCTTTACTTCCCACCATATATCAAACTTCCTATCCAAATTCTTTTTATGGGGCCATCCCTTCACAGTCCATTCCTTAATTAACTTGAGATCTTCATCCAGATCTTCTTCATGCGACCACCTCTCTTGACTCAACACATCTTCTACTTCTGCCACTACAGATTCATCCCCCTCCATGTCCTTATCTTTCTCGGTTTCACTGATGGGCAACCTCGAAAGGCAATCTGCTACTCCATTTTTCTTCCCAGGCAAAAAACTCATATCAAAATTTAATCCTTGAAGACCTAATCCCCATTGACTTATTCTAGGCAAACTCAAAGTCCATCTCCCACTTTCAAACAATTGTACTAGTGGTTTATGGTCTGAGTGAACAATAAAATGCCTGCCCCACCAAAAATATTTAAAGTGTGTTGTGGCCCAGAACATTGCTAACATCTCTCTTTCTATGACTGAGTACTTGTGCTCTGCCCCTCTCAAAGCCCTCGATGCAAACGCAATAACTCTTTCCTTGTTCTCATTGTCGTATTGTACTAGAGTTGCTCCTAAACCTAACATTCTTGCATCCACCACCAAAACTGTTTTATCCTTAGGATTAAAACTTCCTATGGAAGGAGCCTTACTGATTGCCTCTTTAATATTTTCAAAAGCCACACCACACTCTGAGGTCCACTGAAACTTAGAGCTCTTTTTTAGGATCATCCTTATAGGAGTGGATACCATAGCAAAATTCTCTACAAATCTATGGTAATATTCAGCAAGACCCAAGAAAGATCTCACCTGGTCTTTGTCTGTTGGAATAGGAACATCCTTTACTGCTTTCACTAAACATTTCTTTGGTCTCACTCCACACTCATCAATCTCATTCCCCAAGTATTCCACTCAACCTACTACAATCTTGCACTTATCTCTCCTCACTGTCAGCCCAGCTCTGGACAACTTGCTCAACACTTGACTCAAACTCGCATCATGTTCAGCCACTGAACTTGCATAAATGAGCATGTCATCCTGGAATACTACAACATTTTTCACTCCTGTCATGATAGTGTCCATCACTCTTTGGAAAACTGCAGCTGCCGAGGCAAGGCCAAACGGCATTCTGCAATACTTAAAAGTACCAAAAGAAGTTATAAATGCAGTGAGATGCTGACAATCTTCTTTAAGAGGAATCTGGTGATAGACTTGAGAAAGATCAATCACAGAGAACACTTTGGCATCATTGAGAGTGGACAGTTTGTCACCAATTATTGGTAAAGGATGTCTGTCGACAAGAATGTTCCTGTTGATGTCTCTCATATCCACACAAAGTCTTATGTCTCCATTGGGTTTTGCCGCTACCACTATTAGCGATAACCATTCAGAACTCTCACTTTCTTCAAATATACCTTTTCGCAATAATGTCTCAATTTCTGATTTTAACTTCCCCCTCAAATTGTGAGGTATGGGTCTCAACTTATGAACCTTTGGAATTGCCCCCGCCTTCAATCGAATCTCATGTTCAAAACCCTTAAGCATCCCTAAATCCTCTTGAACTACTGTCGGAAATTCCTTCTCCCATTTGTCTTTGATCTCTGCAACTGAGACCGGTTCTTCCGCACTCGCTTGTATCCTAATGCCCAGTTTACGTTGTTCACCCAACCCAACAGAGATTATCCCTCTTGTGTCACATACACTTCTGAATCACAGCTCCTGCCCTTGTACTTGATAGCAGCTTGAAATGTTCCTAGTATTTTGATCTTTACATTGCCGTAAGCATACGGTTCTATCTTTTGGTCTTTTAACTCACCCAGTTTTCCTTGTAAACACCCTTCTTATGTTCTTCTAGACATCAAAGTCCAGGGCGAGCAGCTGTCTACTTTTAATGTTACGACCCTGCCATTCATCAAAAACACATCGGTCAGAGCACTTCCTCTGTTGGATACCTCAGATATTTCTAACACGTGTTTGGCTTGAGGCCCCTGCACAACCATTGAGCTTTCTTCTTGTTCTGGAATTCTTGCTCCTGATTCAATATTTTGTACTTGTCCCGATTCTCTGCATACTCTGGCAAAGTGACCCTTTTTCTTACATTTCAAACAAAATATGTTTTTCGCCGGACAAAATACACTTGTGGAAATGTGACGGTTGCTACCACATTTGTAGCATTTAACTTCTTTGTTCAAACTCATTTTCCTGAATCCTCTCACTGCTGCTACTTCGCCATCTTCTTTATCACCCTTCATGGCGGACATATACTTGTGAGTCTGTTCCATTCCTCTGGCAGTCTCCACTGCTACCTCCAGGGATACATCTTTGGTGAGCAATCTTTCTTGAATTTTCATGTTGTTGGTACAATGGACCAACTGGTCACGTATAAGAGAATCAGTCAATGGGCCGAATTTGCATGTGTGACTTAGAGACCTTAACGCCACGATGAAGTTTTCCACTGGTTCATGGGAATCTTGAACCCTCTGAAAGAACTTTCAAATGTTATGTTTTTCTTTGCTTCAAAATGAATCTCTAGTTTTCTTTCAGCTAAAGTATATTGGTCTATTTCTCCTTGACCCTCAAGTGGAGGTTGAGGCAAGCCATCATAAACACTTCTCATTTCTGTTCCCAGATTGTGCAAGAGTATGACTTCTTTTCTTGTTGCAGCAAATTTATCTCCTCCAATCGCCACCAGGTATGTGTCAAAAATCTTTTTCCATCTGTCCCACCCTATAGGTGGGGCTCCTGGTTCTGAAAGGAATGGTGGAGGAAGTGCCATGCTAGCTGCAGCCATATTTTGACGTTGGGAAAGACTTGCTCAGTCAATATTATGTGTAATGTATTTAATAAACTGTTAATGTTCACATTACCACTCTTGCTCAAATTGGTGTGTGCACAAGTTCTATTCCCCTTTTTATTTTTCACTTCTTTGTATCCAAGTATGTGTCTTTGTTGACGCTCCCTTAGCGCTGTGCAACCAGAATGTTTATTTCTAGTCTCTGTTGTCAGTGGGCCTTGTTTTATAAATGACGCTCCCTTAGCGCTGTGTTAAAATAGAGAAATTCCTCTTCCTCCAACACTTTCAGTGGATTGCCCCCTTGAACCCACGTGTCCCAGCTAGGCTCTCCCTCTGCCCCTCCTCACCTCCGTGATCAGCTGTGATGAAGATGGAGCGAGCGGCAGTCACAGGCGCCTGGGGGCGCAGGGACGGGTCCTCTGATGCTTCAGGCGGCACTGCTGAATGCGCTTCTGTGATGCTGGAAATGCATCGGAGGGACAGGGCCTCCGTATCCTTGTCCTTTACTGCTTTATATCGTGTGTTCTGTCGTGTTTTCCGCACAGGAGTTCATGTGGGACTCCTGGCGGTGCAGCTCTCTCTCTTTTGGTTTGGTGAACGGACCCGTGGAATACCCTTATGGCACCCATGGGTGGGGGGTACAACCCTGTGCCCCTACTGTATGTTTTTGGGCACCTGTGGGTGGCCCGCAGAGCAGGGTATGGGCTGGTGGCAGCTCCATGCTTAAATTGACAGGTGCACAGAGTATCCTCCATTTTGGGATACCCCGGCCCTGCCATTGGGATCAGTTGATTCCTGATGGGAAACAAGATGGCCCTGGTGGCCTCTTGCTTTCTATTGCCCATTACCTTGTTTTCCCAAAGTCCTGGGAAGCCCTGACTCTGTCCCTTCCCCCTGACTGGCTGTTGGGTGGAAGTGCCATATATGGTGTTGTTGTGAAGGCCCGGCTAGACTAGCTGGAGCCTTCCCAGTGATGTATGTTGTGGGTACCTCCTGTGGGTGGAACCTGGGTGAATAGAGTGTGTGACGAATATGCATTCTGTGTTGTGGGTGTCTAGTATCTGGTGGTTGACACAATGACTGAGACAACCCTGCCCGAAACCGGTATGAATGAAGCTTGGAGTGTTGATGGCTCGGTACTTGTCCCAATACACATGACTTGTTGTGAGTGTCTGGAGAGAAGTGAATGGCCTGAATACCTTGTGTGCCTGATTGGCTGACTGCCTGCATGAATGCCCGTAGTCGTGATTGGATGCTTGAGTGTGACCCAGCGGAATGAATGGGAGATCAACAGTATATCTGGGGACCTCTCACGGCTAGGAATCATGTTCAGAAGCTGAAGTCCACTAGGACGAGTAACTGGAGTAACTGAAGCTTGCTTGACCTTGAAGCCCTGCTGGACGAGAAGAATTGCTGTTGCTCTCCTTCACAATCCGAAAGCTGCTGTGCCTCCAAGGACTGACCCAGAGAGGACCTGTTAAGGCGCGCTCTTCCCGAGCTACGAGGGACCATCGTGCACAGCTGATCTTTGCCAACGCTCCCTGGTAGACAGACCTTTGATAGGCTGCCGTCCCGATACGGAGACTGCTGTGGAACTCCAAGGAGAAGCACCCGGACTGTTGTCCTTTACAGTCGACGACCGCCGTCGCCGACCGGAGCCGCCGTGCTCCCGTTTGCCTAAGAACTTCCATTGATCATCAGACGCTCTCGTCTGCATCGCCACCCGCTTGTCTCCCGCTGGAGAAGGCCCGACCGTCAACGCGCCGAGGAGCATCCACCGGTGGGTTTCCCGCCACCTACAGACCGCAGAGACGCCGACGACTCGACGCCCTTGCTGGGCCACGGTTCTTCATCATCTCTTTGCGGTTCAGAACTATTGTCACTGAGGTGCCCCGCACGCCTCTTCCTTGCAGGACGCCTACGCTCTGTCGTCGACGAGCACCGCTAGGAACGAAGCTGCCACTTCCCTGCCATAGTTCACCCTGTTCACCGTCGGACGTTCGACGACCAGTGACTCCTGCCTTAAAGGGAGGGCACTCAAGAAGAGCCGTCGATTCCCCGACATCGAACGCCAAGTTCCCCGACACCTCTCGACGATCCGTGGCTCCCGCCTGAAAGGGAGGCACTCAAGAAGGATCGGTCGGCGCATCGTGGGGGACTCTACTCCACCAGGTATATTGGGGGGGGGGTAAAACCTTAACAGGAAGAAGTAAGACTATTGAACATTTGGACTGGGCTTGTGCGATATATCTTTTATTTACAGGTTGCCCAGGTGGGGGGATCTCCACGCAGAACTGTGCCTAGTGGTAGGGGTCAGTATTCTGCCTATTGTTTCAACCATCTTACGTTCCTGCCTATCTCTATTGCTGGTTTACTCGTTATTGATCTGTGTGACATTTTAACCGTACAGTTGATGCACTTTAATGAGATTCGATAACATTAGTGGTACCACTTTAGAATTGTACATATTTATCATTATTGACTTCCGAGTACAAAGTGCGTTATTGTGATCGTGTACATACCTTTGAATATCAATACTGTGTTTTCAATAATACAGTATGTGGACATTCCTTTGTGGAGGTTCGGGGAATACACTGTACTTAGGAACCAGCTCGCATCGCTCCTGAGAAGCTAGGCCTTGATTGCTCGTCCATTGCTACCTTATAGAGAATCTTGGCTGGGGTCTTCTGTGCCTCTCCTCTATCATATAGAGAGCAGAAATACAGACACCCCCTACCAGTTTTTACAGCTTCCACCAGCGCTGGGGCCAGGCAAACGGGAGACTCCGGAGCTCTCCAGCGGCTGAAATAACTGAACGCAGGAGCGGCTCTGTCCTGCGCAGATCCCCCGCGGGCCCGCAAGGGAACTACCTCGTCGCCATTGTAAGAACGGGTGTACATAACGAGGTTATGGTAAGTTTCCAAGTTTATTTCAGCGAGCCCGCTTGCGAGATCTCCCTCCTAGCCCAAGCTCCCTCAACTGTCACCCACGCGTCACGCGACCATCCCCTCTCAAACAACAACCTAAGAGAGAATGCTCACGTGATGCCGCGCTCACGAGCAAACCCATCTCTACATGTTACATTAAAATTGGCACTTAAGAAGGTTTCCAGGGCTGGGTAATAAACCAATGAAGGTTTCCAGGGATGGGTAAGCAACCAATTAAGGTTTCCAAGGCTGGTTAATAAACCATTGAAGGTATCCAGGGCTGGGTAATACACCAATGAAGGTTTCCAGGGCTGGGTAAGCAACCAATGAAGGTTTCCCAGGCTGGGTAATAAACCAATGAAGGTTTCCAGGGCTGGGTAAGCAACCAATGAAGGTTTCCAGGGCTGGGCAGTAAACCAATGAAGGTTTCCAGGGCTGGGTAATCAACTAATGAAGGTTTCCAGGGCTGGGTAATAAAACAATGAAGGTTTCCAGGGCTGGGTAAAAAATCAATGAAGGATTTCAGGGCAGGTAATAAACTAATGAAGGTTTCCAGAGCTGGGTAATAAACCAATTAAAATTTACAGTGCTCTGTAATAAACCAATGAAGGTGTCCAGGGCTGGGTAAGAAACCAATGAAGGATTTCAGGGCTGGGTAATAAACTAATGAACGTTTCCAGGGCTGGGTAATAAACCAATTAAAGTTTCCATGGCTCGGTAATAAACCGATGAAGGTTTCCAGGGCTGGGTAATACGCCAATGAAGGCTTCCCTGGCTGGGTAAGCAACACGTGAAGGTTTCCAGGGCTGGGTAATATACCAATGAAGGTTTCCAGAGATGGGTAAGCAAACAATTAAGGTTTCCAGGGCTGGGTAATAAAGCAATTAAGGTTTCCAGGGCTGGGTAATAAACCAATTAAAGTTTCCAGGGCTCGGTAATAAAACAATGAAGGTTTCCAGGACTGAAACCAATGGAGGATTTCCGGGCTGGGTAATTAACTAATGAAAGTTTCCGGGGCTAGGTAACAAACCAATCAAAGTTTCCCGGGCTGGGCAATAAACCAATGAATGTTTTCAGGGCTGGGTAATAAACAAATGAAGGCTTCCAGGACTGGGTAAGCAACCAATGAAGGTTTCCAGTGCTGGGTAAGCAACCGATGAAGGTTTGCAGGGCTGGGTAATAAACCAATGAAGGTTTCCAGGGCTGGGTGATAAACCAATTAATGTTTCCCTGGATGGGTAATAAAGCAATTAACATTTCCAGGGCCTGGTGATACACCAATTAAATTATCCAGGGTTCAGTAATAAACCAATTAAGGTTTTGAGGGCTGGGTAATAAACCAAAGAACGTTTAAAGGGCTGTATAATACACCAAGGAAGTTTCCATGGCTCGGTAATAAACCGCTGAAGGTTTCCAGGGCTGGGTAATACGCCAACGAAGGCTTCCAGGGCTGGGTTCGCAACATGTGAAGGTTTCCAGGGTTCAGTAATAAACCAATGAAAGTTTACAGGGATGGGTAAGCAAACAATGAAGGTTCCCTTCACTGGTTTATTTCCCAGCCCTGGAAACCTACATTGGTGTATTACACCGCCCTGGAAACTTTAATTGGGTTATTACCCCGTCCTGGAAACCTTCATTGGTTTATTACCCAGCCCTGGAAACCTTCATTGGTTTTATACCAAGCCCTGGAAACCTTCTTTGGTGTATTACCCAGCCATCGAAAATGTCATTGGTTTATTACCCAGCCATGGGAAACCTTCATTGGTGAATTACCCAGCCCTGGAAACCTTAATTAGTTTATTACCCATCACTGGAAACATTCATTGGTTAATTTATCAGCCCTGGAAACCTTCACTTGTTAATTACGCAGCCCTGGAAAACTTCATTGGTTTATTACGCACTTCTGGAAACTTCCATTGGTTTATTACCCAGCCCTGGACACCTTCATTGGTTTAGTATCCAGCCCTGAAAGCTTTCATTGTTGTATTACCCAGCCCTGAAAAGGTTCATTGGTTTATTACTGAGCCCTGGAAACCTTCATCGGTTGCTTACCCAGCCCTAGAAGCCTTCATTGGTTAATTATCCAGCTCTGAAAACCTTCATTAGTTTATTGTCCCGCCCTGGAAACCTTCATTGGTTTATTAGCCAGCCCTGAAAGCTTTCATTGGTGTATTACCCAGCCCTGGAAAGTTTCATTGGGTTATTACCCAGCCCTGGACACCTTAATTGATTTATTAAGCAGCCCTGGAAACCTTCCTTGGTTGATTACCCATCCCTGGAAACCTTCATTGGTACATTAACCAACCCCTCATTGTTTGCTTACCCAGCCCCGTAAGCCTTCATGTGTTTATTACCCAGCCCTGAAAACCTTAATTGGTTTATTGCCCGGCCCTGGAAACCTGCATCGGTTTATTACCAAGCCCTGGACATTTTAATTGGTTTATTAGCCAGCCCTGGAAACATTCATTGGTTTGTTACCCAGCCATGAAAACCATCATTGGTTTATTGCCCAGCCCTGGAAACCTTCATCAGTTTGTGACGCAGCCCTTGAGACATATATTGGCTTATTAGCCAGACCTGAACATTGGTGTATTACCCAGCCCCAGAAACTTTCATTAGTTAATTACCCAGCCCTGAAATCCTTCATTGGTTTCTTAGCCAGCCCTGGAAACCTTCATTGGTTTATTACCCAGCCCTGGGAAACTTCATTGTTTGCTTAGCCATCCCTGGAAACCTTCATTGGTTCATTACCCAGCCCTGCAAACCTTCACATGTTGCGTACCCAGCCCTGGAAGCCTTCATTGCCGTATTACGCAGCCCTGGAAACCTTCCTCGGTTTATTACCGAGCCATGGAAACTTCCTTGGTGTATTACACAGCCCTTTAAACGTTCTTTGGTTTATTACCCAGCCCTGAAAACCTTAATTGGTTTATTACTGAACCATGAATATTTTACTTGGTGTATCACCCAGCCCTGGAAACGTTAATTGCTTTATTACCCAGCCAGGGAAACATTAATTGGTTTATTACCCAGCCATGAAAACCTTCATTGGTTTATCACCAGCCCTGGAAACCTTCATTGGTTTATTACCCAGCCCTGGAAACCTTCATTGGTTTATTACCCAGCCCTGGAAAACTTCATCGCTTGCTTACCATTGGTTGCTTACCCAGTCCTGCAAGCCTTCATTTCTTTATTACCCAGCCCTGAAAACATTCATTGGTTTATTGCCCAGCCCAGGAAACTTTAATTGGTTTATTACCCAACCCCTGGAAACTTTCATTAGTCAATTAGCCAGCCCTGAAATCCTTCATTGGTTTCTTACCCAGTCCTGGAAACCTTCATTGTTTTATTATCGAGCCCTGGAAACTTTAATTGGTTTATTACCCAGCCCTGAAAATGTTCATTAGTTTATTACCTAGCCCTGAAATCCTTCATTGGTTTGTAACCCAGCCCTGGAAACCTTCATTGCTTTATTACCCAGCCCTGGAAAACTTCATTGTTTGCTTACCAATCCCTGGAAACCTTTATTGGTGTATTACCCAGCCCTGGAAACCTTCACGTGTTGCTAACCCAGCCAGGAAAGCCTTCATTGGCGTATTACCCAGCCCTGGAAACCTTCATTGGTTTATTACCGAGTCCTGGAAACTTTAATTGGTTTATTCCCCAGCCCTGGAAACCTTCATTAGTTTATTTGATCTGGGTGATAAACCAAAGAAGTTTTATATGACTGGGTAATAAACCAATGAAAGTTCCCAGAGCTGGGTAATAAACCAATGCATTTTTATAGGGCTAGGTAATAAACCAACAGGAGGTTTTTCGGGCTGGGTAATAAGCCGATGAAAGTTTACAGGGTTGGTTAATATACAATGGAGGTTACCAGTTCTGGATAATAAACTAATGAAGTTTTTCAGGGCTGAGTAATAAACAAATGCACATTTCCAGGGCTGGTTTATAAACAATGGGGGTTTCCAGGGCTGGGTAATAAACCAATGGACGTTATCAGGGCCAGGTAATAAACTGATGAAGGTTTTCATGGCTGGGTAACAAACCAATGAAGTTTTCTATGACTGGGTAATGAACCAGTGAATGTTCCCAGGGCTGGGTAATAAACCAATACAAGTTTCCATAGCTCGGTAATAAACCAATGGAGGTTTCCAGGGCTGGGTAATAAACCAATGGAGGTTACCAGGGCTGGATACTAAACCAATGAAGGTTTTCAGGGATGGTTAATAAACAATGAAGGCTGGGTAAGCACCAATTAAGGTTCCCAAGGCTGGATAATGAAACAGTAAGTGTTTCCAGGGCTGAGTAATAAACCAATGAACGTTTCCAGGGCTGGGTAATAAACTAATGAAGGTTTCCAGGGTCGGTAATACACCAATGAAGGTTTCCAAGGCTGGGTAATAAACCAATCCAATTTTCCAGGGCTGGGTAATAAACCAATGAATGTTTCCAGGCTGGGTAATAAACCAAGTAAAGTATCCAGGGTTCAGTAATAAACCAATGAAGGTTTTCAGGTCTGGGTAATAAACCATTGAAAGTTTCAGGTCTCTGTAATACACCAATGAAGGTTTCCAGGGCTGCGTAATACACCAGTGAAGGTGTCAGGGCTGTGTAATAAACCAATGAAGGCTACCAGGACTGTGTAATAAACCAATGAACTTTTCCAGGGCTGGGTAATAAACCAGTGAAAGTTTCCATTGCTGGGTAATAAACCAATGAGGTTTTCATGGGCTGGTTAATACACCAGTTAAGGTTTTCAGGGCTGGGTGATAAACCAATGAAGGTTACCAGGGCTGGATACTAAACCAATGATGATTTTCAGGGCTGGTTAATAAACAATGAAGGCTTCCAGGCTGGGAAAACACCAGTTAAGGTTCCCAAGGCTGGATAATGAACCAGTAAATGTTTCCAGGGCTGGGTAATAAACCAATGAAAGTTTCCAGGGCTGGGTAATAAACTAATGAAGGTTTCCAGGGTTGGTAATACACCAATGAAGGTTTCCAAGGCTGGGTAATAAACCAATCTAATTTTCCAGGGCTGGGTAATACACCAATGAAGGTTTTCAGGGCTGGGTTATAAACCAATTAATGTTTCCAGGCTGGGTAATAAACCAAGTAAAGTATCCAGGGTTCAGTAATAAACCAATGAAGGTTTTCAGGTCTGGGTAATAAACCATTGAATGTTTCCAGGTCTCTGTAATACACCAATGACGGTTTCCAGGGCTGCGTAATAAACCAATGATGGTGTCAGGGCTTGTTCAGTACCAATAAAGGTTTCCAGGACTGTGTAATACACCAGTGAAGGTGTCAGGGCTGTGTAATAAACCAATGAAGGCTACCAGGGCTTGTTCAGTACCAATAAAGGTTTCCAGGACTGTGTAATACACCAATGAACTTTTCCAGGGCTGGGTAATAAACCAGTGAAAGTTTCCATTGCTGGGTAATAAACCAATGAGGTTTTCATGGGCTGGTTATTACACCAGTTAAGGTTTTCAGGGCTGGTTAATAAACCAATGAAAGTTTCCAGGCCTGGGTATTATTCCAATGAAGATTTCCATGTCTGGGTAATACAACAATCAACGTTTCCAGGTCTGGGTAATAAATCAATGAAGGTTTTCAGGAGTGGGTAATAAACCAATGGAAGTTTACATGGCTGGGTAATACACCAATGAAGATTTCCAGGGCTGGGTAATCAACAAATGGAGGTTTCCAGGGCTGGGCAATAAACCAGGTAAGGTTTTCAGTGCTGGGTAATAAAGCAATGGAGTTTTCTATGACAGGGTAATAAAGGAATGAAAGTTACCACAGCTGTGTAATAAACCAATGAAAGTTTCCACGGCTCGGTAATAAACCAATGCAGGTTTCCAGGGCTGGCATAGAGCAATGAAAGTTTCCAGGGCTGTTTAATAAACAATGGAGGTTACTAGGGCTGGATAATAAACCAATGAAGGTTTCCAGTGCTGGTTAATAAACAATGGAGGTTACTAGGGATGGATAATAAAGCATCAAAGGCTTTCAGGGATGGGTAATAAGCCAATGAAGGTTTCCAGGGCTGGTTAATAAACAATCAAGGTTTCTGGGGCTGGTAATAAACCAATTAAGGTTTCCATAGCTGGGTAATAAACCAATGAAGGTTTCTATGACTGAGTAATAAACCAATGAACGTTTCCAGGGTGGGGCAATAAACCAATACATGTTTCCATGGCTGGATAATAAACCATTTGTGCTCACAGGAAGGTGGGTTTGAGACAGAACAAGAAGATAGATGGGGTCAGTAGTAATTCTTGACCATGTTCATTTTCCAAGTGGCTTTTTCCAAAGCAAGGAGTTATGGCTGAGTGGCTAGTAGGTTGACTGTGGCAACCACAATTCTGCATTCTAATCCTTTTTTCAATACCTGACCAAAAAAATAAACATGCCATTCTGGGTAATTTCAATATGTCAGAACTGATTGCTTTGTGTGTTATCCAGTAGTGCACCACTTTATATATGGTACCCTCACCCTCTAGCACAGCATCTAATGTTTGACATGCTCCTGCCAAATTTAACATTCTCAATGAATCACTTCCCTCCTGCACTCCACATTAAATACCTGAAAAAATTGGGTCCTGGGGTAGTGAGGCGGACCTAGAATTAGATGAAGCGGTGCTTTAAGGCCATGCAGAGAATATGACATGACAGTGAGTTATTTAAAGAAGGGCTCACTGGCTGTCTGGAGGGGAGCGTGGAAGTGGGTCTGGAAACATAAACCAGTCGCAGCACTTTTTGCATCATCAAAATCTTTGGCTGCGCGGTGGATCCGACCGATGAGGAGATTGCAGGACTAAGTCACATTTCTGTGCACTGGTTTGATACGCTTCTGGCAGAGTGGAAGGTGAGGGAGTGAAGGTCTTGGCTGTGATGAGCAGTTTGTAGTAGTCAAAGATAGTGGATGAAGTAATAAAGGAGGAAAGGAGCATTTTGCTGTCTGAATGAACACCATGATTTCAAATGCATGCAAAAAGGAGACTGGAGTTTGTTAAGCCAGATTAAGTGTGAGATGTGCTCTCCTACATCTTATCATTTTTCCCTGTATTTCTGGAAATGTTATATTCAGTGCCTGCATTCTTTTTCTGTCCTTCAAATTGTTAGAAACGTTTGGCAATGCAGTTCAGCGATGTACAACTGTCTCTGGTGCAGATAGCATAGTCAATCTCAAGTCACATCTCTTCAATGCATTGGTGAATCAATGATAAAAAAAAGAACAGATATGTTTTTTGGTATATGATTTATTTTGGACATGTCACAACGTGTGTTTGCATTAATGTCAGGTGAATAGCCCCTCTGTCAGCATGATTTGTACTTTTTTCCATTGCTATGGAATGCTTTTAGCCTTGGTCTATTGGACAGAGAGACCCATTATGAATAAAGTACAGTTTTTAATAGATGAAAAAAAGTTTCCAATGAGATAATAGGGTATGTGGGTGTACTATTATTTTAAGCTTTTTTTGCCTACTATTTTTTTTAAGAAAAACATATTTTTTATTTGATTTAATTGAATTTCAATTTTTACAAAAATGTATCCTCAATTCCTCAATTCCTTTCCATTAGCATCAAAAGAAAACAGAAAAAACGTCATTAATGTTCCCTCTTCATCTTTGCATTTGACATATTGTTATCAGTCTGATGTTTCCATGGTTAGTTTCCACGATAAAAAAACAAAACTTCCAAAATGTCATGATTTTCAATTGTCAGATCATTTTCCTGAAGTCTTACCCATCGAGTTTGGGCGCCAAAAACCTTTTGGAGTTCTGGTATCGACATCAAGCTGTCGCCTGATGTCTGTCAAGGCCTAGTGAATGAAAGATGTTAGGGAGAAGGTTAGTTGCCACCACGCACCTAACCTTCTCCCCACTCATTAACCTGGCCCACCATTCCTCTCTGTCGAAGCAGTATAGGCCTTGAAACAAGGGTCCCAGGTGGAAATTGCGAGTCGAGTTGTTCCCAGACATTCCAGAAGCAAATGTTTGATGTTCTCCACGACATCCACTTTGTTACAAAATCTACAGTGATTTATTTGTACTAGACAGCCTTCTTACAAATATAATTTCATTGATAAGCAGCAGATTCATTCGAATCCTCAGAAAACTTTGACGAATTGAACGATCGGGGAACTTTGCAAGATAGCTCCTTACTTCATTTATCTTGATCGGAAAATAGGGCAGAAACAATGACAATTTTAACTTTGATCTTTCGTCCAGGGTTTTAATCCAATCTGATTGGAGCAGTCGCTTGCAAACCTTGGTTGGATTAGTTACCAGTTCCTCCTCCGAACTTTCAACTGACTCCAAAAGGGCTCTGTTTTTTCTCCCCAGGTTGATAGTGTTTTACATGAGCCTTTATGAAGTTCGTTCCTTAACTCCTTCAAGATCTTTGGAGGATTAGGTAGAAGAAGTTTTCTGTATAGCATCAGCCTGTTTCGGGCCACTGTTGTTTTGAGTGACATGAGGCTTAGTTCTTTACGAATAGCTGTCATGGGGGTTGAATTAGGCAGATGCAATATTCGGCACCAAAAGAGCCCTTCCAGTTTGGGCCAGAGTTCTTCCAGGAGTATTGGCTTTGCTTCTGCGTGATAAGTCAGACTGGGAACCACCTTTACCTTGTAGAAATTAATAATCGGAATTAAAGTATGTGATGCTGGAAATGCATCGGAGGGACAGGGCCTCCGTATCCTTGTCCTTTACTGCTTTTTATCGCATGTTCTGTTGTGTTTTCTATGCAGGAGTTCATGTGGGACTCCTAGTGGTGCAGCTCTCTCTTTTGGTTTGGTGTACAGACCCATGGGATACCCTTATGGCACCCAAGGGTGAGGGTACGGCCCTGTGCCCCTAGTGTATGTTTTTGGGCACCTGTGTGTGGCCCACAGAGCAGGGTATGGGCTGGTGGCAGCTAAATGCTGAATGTGACAGGTGCTCTGAGTATCCTCCATTTTGGGATACCCAGGCCCTGCCATCGGAATCAGTTGATTCCTGATAGGAGACAAGATGGCCCCTCTGGCCTCTTGCTTTCTATTGCATGTTAACTTGTTTTCCCAAAGTACTGGTAAGTCCTGACTCTGTCCCTTCTCCCTGACTGGCTGTTGGGTGGAAGTTCCATATATGTAGTTGTTGAGAAGTCCAGGCCAGACAGGATGGAGCCTTCCCAGTGACTGTATGTTGTGGGTACCCACTGTGGGTGGGACCTGGGTGAATAGAGTGTGTGACCAATATGCACTTCTTTTTGTGGATGTGTAGTTTCTGGTGTTTGACACAATGACTGAGACAGCCCTGCCCGAACTGGTATGAATGCAGTGTGGAGTGTTGAATGGCTGGGTACTTGTCCCAATACATATAACCTGTTGTGAGTGTCGGGAGAGAAGTGAATGGCCTGAATGCACTTTGCACCTGATTGGCTGCCTGCCTGCATGAATGCCCTTCTGACCGATTGGTTGCCTGAGTGTGACCCAGCAGAACGAATGGGAGATCAACTAGTATATCTAGGGGCCTCTCACTGCTAGAATTTGTGTTCAGAAGCTGGAGTTGAAACTGAAGCTTAACCTTGAAGCCTTGCTGGAAGAGAAGTCTTGCTGCTGCTCTATGTCGATCTGAAAGCTGCTGTGTCTCCAAGGACTGACCCAGAAAGGACCTGGTAAGGCGCCCTCTTCCCGAGCTACGAGGGACCATCTTGCACCAGCTGATCTTTGCCAAAGGTCCCTGGTACACAGACCTATGTCAGGCTGCCGACTGGAGACAGGAACTGCAACGGAATCACAAGGAGAAGTGCCCGGACACTGTTGTCCACCACCGTCGATCACCGCCGTCGCCGACTGGAACTGCCATGCTCCCTTTGCCTAAGTGACATTTAATCCAAGGACGCTCCCGCCTGCACCGTCGACCGCTTTGTCCCGCCGGAGTAAGTCAAGGCCGCTGACGTGCCGAGGAGCATCTGCCGGTGGGTTTCCTACCACCTGATGACCATAGAGATGCCGACTAAAGGAATGAAACGACTCGACGCCCTTGCCGGGCCACAGTTCTTCACAATCTCTTTGCGGTCCTGAACTATCATCATCGAGGTGCCCCACACGTCTCTTCCTTGCAGGACGCCAAAGCTCCGTTATCACCGAGCACCGCTAGGAATGAAGCTGCCACCTCGCCGTCGTCATTCACCCTTTTCCTCGTGGGATCTCGACGATCGGTGGCTCCTGCCTTAAAGGGAGCCACTCAAGAAGGATCCGTCGATGACCCGACGACGAACTCTGCTATTCCAGGTACATTGGGGTTGTAGAACTATTTTAGAAGGAAATAAGACTTCTAGAACAATATATGAACTGGGCTTATGATATATCTTTACTTTACAGGTTTCCCAGGTGGGGGGATCTCCTCACAGAACTGTGTCTAGTGGTAGGGGCCAGTATTCTGCCAGTTGTTCTAACCAACCGCTTTCCTCCTAACTCTATTGTTGGTTACCTTTTATTAAGTGATTTGTGTGACATTTAACCAGAGTGCAGTTGATGCACTTTAATGAAATCTGATAATAATTGTGGTACCATTTAGAACTGTATATATTTGCCATTGTAGATTTACTGAGCAAAAAATGTGAGTTGTATTGTGTACATAACCTTGAACTTAATTATACAAAGACTGTGTTTTAACTAATACAGTGTGTGGACATTCCTTTGTGGAGGTTTGGGGACTACACTGTACTTGAGAACCAGCCTGCATCACCTCCTGAGACGCTAGGCCTTGATTGCTCGGCCATTGCTACCGTAATAGAGAATTTTGGCTGGGGTCCTCCGTGCCTCTCCTATACCATATAGAGACCAGAAGTACAGACCCCCCCTCCAGTCTCTACACTGGTGGCAGAAGTGGGATGCTTGTGGTTTTAAGAATCAGTGTATAACCGTGCCTCTTACAAAATATCTGCACTTTGTTAAATTAAGGTTTAGTTTTGTACAAGATAACTGCTTTACAAGCAATGGAGTCTATTGCAAATGGTAAATTGACTAGGATGAGCTTAGAGGCTCTCCAGAGTGCCTGTGAAGCCAGGGAGTTAGAAATTGTGGATAAGTCTAGGGCTGAGCTGATAGCTGCCCTGGTGGACTACCAGACTGATGGTGAAACTCTTGAAGGGGGGGGGGATGCAACCAATGAGGACTCTGCCTCTGGGGTTGTTGCTGTATCTGTTTCTGGGAATGCCACCATTCCTGCTGCCTCTGTTCCAACCCCCAGCAATTCCATGGAACTTGAATTATTAAGGATGAAATTGGCCTTTGAATACTGCAAATTGGAAATAGAAGCTGAGCTTAAGAAAGAGGAGCCGGCACAGCAAGTGGAACTCAAGAATAGGGATCTTGAACTCAAAGACAAGGACACTGAATGCCAGAGAATCCAGCTAGAGAAAGCTAGAGTGGAGACTTCACATAAACCCGTTGAGAGTGTCAGGTCCCCAGCCACCAAGTTTATGAAGGATTTGGTTGGTGTGTTTTTATCCTCCTATGGATTGAAGCATTTGAAATGGCTTGTGCAATTCATGATCTTGATAAGAGAGATTGAGCTAAGTGTTTGTTAAGCAGAGTGCCTCAAACTGGATATTACTGTATTCTGAAACTGAGTGTGAAAGAAAGGCGTCAGTATGAGTGCATGAAGTCTGCTTTGATTGCCAAGTTTGGCAATACACCTACCCAATACCTTAAAAGGTTCAGGGATTTAAGAAAAGAGAGAATGTGTCTTGGATTGACTGGGTGAGTGCTGCGCACATGAACATGATGGGGTGGATTGATGGTTACAAGGTGAAAACCTTTGTTGAATTGTCCCACCTTTTGTTTTTTGAGAATTCTTCTGAAGCCTGTTCACCAGAGCTGTGTCAGTATGTTGCTGACCAGAACATTTTGAATCCCTTTAAGCTGGCCAGGCTAACTGACAGGTGGGTCTACCACCGGGTGTCCCCTAAGGACTCCAGTGGGAAGGACAAGGGCAAAGAAAAGGGGACCTCTCAGAAAGCTGAGGAGTCCCAGAAGCAATCACATTCGGGTAAACCTAAACCTTCCTCTCCTAAGACCCAGACATCTAGTGGGGATAAGTAATCTGTGGGTGGGAATAAGAGTAGTGTTCTCCCTGCTGCAAAGCAGGCTCCCAGTGGTTCCAGTACCGTACCCCGCATTCCTGGCACTTGTTGGGACTGTGGGGCTCTTGATCACAAGAAGGGTAACTCCAAGTCTAAAGGTAAGGCACTTGGAGTCCAGGCTGTCAGCCTGACCTACCCTTACCCCATGTCTGAGGTGGAGGCCACTGTCCCCCCTCCTCTACAGGGATCACCTTTGGTGCTCCTGTAGAGATTTCCTTAGTGTCCCTTGGGGCCTGGGACCAGTACACAGAAGTACTGGCGACTATCCCACAGAACACCCGTAGGTTTTTGAGAAGTGTCCTCTTGAATGGCCAGCCTTCTACTGGTTTGAGAGAGAATGGGGCAAGCATGACAGTGGTGGACAGGACCCTCTTCAAGGCAGAGGACTATGTAGGTGCTCCTCTGAGAACTACCAGGTTAGCTGGTGGGCCTCCCAAATTATCGCGTGTAGCCTTAGTCACAATCATGATTGGAGACAAGACAGCAAAGCTTCCTGTCCTGGTTCAGGCCAATGTCCCTGCTAACATTTTGTTAGGCAACAATCTAGTAGAGTTTGGGTTGATCTCTGATGGTCTCCCCATGACTGCTGCTGCAGTCACTAGGTCACAGGTGACACAGGGTCTCGCTGTGAGTCAGGTACCCGAGCCAAAGGCGAGGCCTAAGGCAGGAAGATGGAATAACAAAAAGGCTACCTCTGTGACGGGGGCTCTTTCTCTTCCTGCTGTTTCTAGAGCACCCTTTGGGATCCATGCTCTGGGCGGGCTGGGTCCAGTGGAAAACCCAAACTCAACTCCTGAGGGAGAAGAGACAGAAGACTCTCCTGTGGGAGAGGTTCTCCACCTGCATGACCACCTTGATCTTCAATGCCTGCTGGCTGAAGGGGGACCCTCCCCGGGCAGACTTCTGTAAGGGGCAGAGAGAGTGCCCTGTCAGGCCCTGTCCCAGGAACAAGGAGAAGTGCCTAGGACATTGTGGATATATTGGGAGGGTGAGCTCCTTGTTAGTGAGCCCACTAAGCCTGAACCTGGTGCCCTCAAGAGGTCGGTGGTACCCCAGGTTTACAGGCCCTTCCTTCCTGCTGCAGTTGGTGCATGAGGTGCCCTTAGCTGGTCATCTTGGTACCAAGAAGACTAGGCAGAGGCTCTCTGCCCATTTCTACTGGCCCCGGGTGGGAGTGGAAGTGGAGACCCACTGCAGGACCTGCCCAACTTGACAGTTGTCTGGCCAGACTGGAGGCAGTGTCATTGCCCCACTGCAGCCATTGCCAGTGGTTGGCACACCGTTTGAGAGGGTGGGCATCGACATGGTTGGTCCCCTTGACCCTCCCACTTTAGGGGGACATCGGTTCACTGGTCTTGGTTGATCATGCTACCAGGTACCCTGAGGCTATATCCCTTCAGACTGTTACTGCCAAGGTGGTTGCCAGGGCTCTCCTGGGCATTTTCACCCATGTAGGATTCCCTAAGGAGGTTGTCTCTGACAGAGGATCCAACGTCATGTCTAGTTACATGAAAACCATGTGGAAAGAGTGTGGGGTAAGCTACAAGTTCTCCACCTCTTACCATCCCCAGACCAATGGTCTGGTTGAGAGATTTAATAAAACTCTCAAGGGCATGCTAGGCACTTTGGAAGCGCCCCTAAGGAGGAAATAGGATCTCCTCCTGCCATGCCTGCTGTTTGCTTGCAGAGAGGTACCTCAAGAGGGTGTTGGTTTCAGCCTGTTTGAGTTACTCTTTGGACATCCCGTGAGGGGGCCCCTTGTCTTGATCAGAGAAGGTTTGGAAGCCACCCCTCCCGGTCCCACCAAGCAAGTGGGTGACTATGTGTTAGGCCTCAGACGGAGGATGACACAGATAATGGTTCAGGCAACAGTGACTCTCAAGGACAGCCAGGAATTGAATAAGTACTGGCATGACCTTAAAGCATCGCAAGTGGATTGGACTCCAGGACAGGAAATCCTTGTGATGTAGCCTACCAAGCCTAGAGCTTTGGCAAACAAGTGGACTGGACCCTTCAGAATCATCTCCATATGGACGAAGTCAATTATCTGGTTGACATGGGAGCCCCTGGGGTAGCCCCTCAGGTATTCCATGTTAACAGGCTCAAACCTTTCCACAGGCGAGCAGAAGTCTCATGTCTCTTGCTAGCTTCAGAGCAAGAAGAGGATGAGAGTGAGCCCCTTCCTGATTTTCTGCATAGCAACCCTCAGGATGGCTCAGTGGAGGCAGTGCACCTCTCTCCCGATCTGAGGACAGAGCAGCAGAGGGCCTGCAGGGCTTTGCTCCGGCAGTATGCCTCTCTGTTTTCACTGACTCCAGGCCTTACACCGTGGTGTAGGCACGAAATTGACACTGGTGACAGTGTGCCTGTCAAAAGCAGGTGCTACCGTATGTCAGATACAGTTAAGAACAACATCCAGGCTGAGGTCGCGAACATGTTGGATCTGGGTGTTATTGAACCATCAACCAGCCCCTGGTCCAGTCCAGTGGTCCTTGTCCACAAGGCAAGTTCCCAGGCAGGTACCAAGGATTGGAGGTTCTGTGTGGACTACAGAGATGTCAATGCCGTCACCAAAACTGACATGTACCCATTGCCCAGGGCTGATGAGCTTGTGGACACCATAGGTGCTGCCAGATTTGTAAGCACCTTTGACCTTACCTCAGGCTATTGACAAATAGCTCTGACGGACCATGCCAAGGAAAAGACGGCCTTCTCAACACCAGAGGGACTCTACCAGTTTAGGGTCATGCCTTTTGGGTTGAAGAATGGCCCTGCCACCTTCCAGAGATTGGTCAAGCATGCACTCAGTGTGCTGGAAGCCTTTTGTGTGGCTTACTTAGACAACATTGCCGTCTACAGTTCCACCTTAGAAGAGCATTCGACACATCTGGATAAGGTGTTGTAGGCCTTGAAAAGGGCTAACCTCACTATCAAGGCCACCAAGTCCCAGATAGCTCAGGGGAAAGTCACATATCTTGGTCATGAGGTAGGAGGGGTTCAAATCCAACCTCTCCCCAGTAAAGTACAGGATGTACAGGACTGGGAGACTCCCACTACTCAAACCCAGGTGAGAGCCTTTTTGGGTCTCACTGGGTATTATCACAATTTCATGGCAGAGTATGGAACCATAGCTGCACCCCTGACAGCTCTGACTTTATCCAAACAGCCTAGGAAGGTTAATTGGACTGAAGACTGTCAGAGGGCCTTTGATGGCTTGAAAGAAAGTTTGTGTAGGGCACCTGTGTTATATGTGCCCGATTACAGCAAGCCCTTTATCGTTCAAACTGACGCCTGCAACACCGGAATTGGAGCCGACTTGTCCCAGTTAGATGACAAAGGGAGGGAACATCCGATCATATTCATCAGTAGACAACTCAAGGGTAGAGAATTTAGGTGGGCTACTGTTGAAAAGGAATGTTTTAGCATAGTTTGGAGCCTTAGGCGTTCTAGGCCCTACCTTACAGGGTCTACATTCAAGGTCTAAACTGATCATAAGCCCCTAAAGTGGCTTATGCAGATGAAGGGTGAGAACCCGAAACTGCTCAGGTGGTCCATTAGCCTGCAATGGCTAGACTTCAGCATAGAGCATAGACCAGGGAAGAGTCACAATAATGCAGATGACCTTTCCAGAAGGTATGTTGACCGTCTGGATGAAGGTGTCTATCTCGTGGGAGATTAGGCACCCTAACCTGAGTCTGGGGGAGGGGGGAGCGACTGTGATGCTGATAATGCATCGGAGGGACAGGGCCTCCGTATCCTTGTCCTTTTCTGCTTTTTATTGTGTGTTCTGTGGTGTTTTCCGCACATGAGTTCATATGGGGCTCCTCGCGGTGCAGCTCTCTCTTTTGGTTTGGTGTACAGACCCATGGGATACCCTTATGACACCCATGGATGGGAGTACATCCCTGTGGCCCACAGAGCAAGGATTGGGCTGGTGGCAGCTCCATGCTGAATTTGACAGGTGCTCTGAGTAGCCTCCATTTTGGGATACACAGGCCCTGCCATTGGAATCAGTTGATTCCTGATAGGAGACAAGATGGTCCCTGTGGCCTCTTGATTTAAATTGCCTGTTACCTTGTTTTCCCAAAGTCTTGGGAAGCCCTGACTCTGTCCCTTCCCCCTGACTGGCTGTTGGGTGGAAGTTCCATATATGGTGTTGTTGTGAAGTCCAGGCCAGACTGGCTGGAGCCTTCCCAGTGACTGTATGTTGTGGGTACCCCTGTGGGTGGGACCTGGGTGAATGGAGTGTGTGACCAATATGCACTTCTTGTTTTGGATGTCTTCTTTCTGGTGTTTGACACAATGACTGAGACAGCTGTGCCCGAAACTGGTATGAATGCAGTGTGGAGTGTTGAATGGCTGGGTACTTGTCCCAATACACATAACTTGTTGTGAGTGTCTGGAGAGAAGTGAATGGCCTGAATGCACTATGCACCTGATTGGCTGCCTTCCTGCATGAATGCCCTTCTGACCGATTGGTTTACTGTGACCCAGCAGAATGAATGGGAGATCAACTAGTATATCTGGGGGACTCTCACTGCTAGAATTCGTGTTCAGAAGCTGAAGAGAAACTGGAGTTGAAACTGAAGCTTAACCTTGAAGCCTTGCTGGAAGAGAAGTCTTGCTGCTGCTCTACTTCGTCGATCTGAAAGCTGCTGTGTCTCCAAGGACTGACCCAGAGAGGACCTGGTAAGGCGCCCTCTTCCCGAGCTATGAGGGACCATCGTGCACCAGCTGATCTTTGCCAAAGCTCCCTGGTAGACAGACCTACGACAGGCTGCCGACCGGAGACGGGGACTGCCGCAGAATCACAAGGAGAAGTGCCCGGACACTGTTGTCGACCACTGTCGCCGACCGCCGTCGCCGACTGGAGCCGCCGTGCTCCCTTTGCCTAAGTAACTTTTGATCCAAGGACGCTCTCGCCTGCGCTGTCGACCGCTTTGTCCAGCGGGATAAAGTCAAGGCCGTCGACTCACCGAGGAGCATCGGCCGGTGGGTTTTCCACCACCTGATGACCGTAGAGACACCGGACGACTCAATGCCCTTGCTGGGCCACATTTCTATACAATCTCTTTGCGGTCCTGAACTATCTTCATCGCCGAGCACTGCTAGGAACGAAGCTGCCGCCTCGCCGTCATCGTTCACCCTGTTCCTCGTGGGATCTCGTCGATCCGTGGCTCCTGCCTTAAAGGGAGCCGCTAAAGAAGGATGCGTTGATGACCCGATGACGAACCCTGCTATTCCAGGTACATTGGGGTTGTAAAACTATTTTAGAAGGAAATAAGACTTCTAGAACAATATATGGACTGGGCTTGTGATATATCTTTACTTTACAGGTTGCCCAGGTGAGGGGAAAGCCACACAGAACTGTGTCTAGTGGTAGGGGCCAGTATTCTGCCAGTTGTTCTAACCAACCACTTTCCTCCTATGTCTATTGTTGGTTACCTTTTATTAAGTGATTTGTGGGACATTTAACCCGTATGTATACAGTTGATGCACTTTAATGAAATCTGAAAATAATTGTGGTACCACTTAGAACTGTATATATTTGCCATTATGGATTTACTGAGCACAAAGTGAGTTATTGTGATTGTGTACATAACCTTGAACTTAATTATATAAAGACTGTAGGAGTTATTCTGTTTCCGAGGGGTTGAATTTGAGGGACTGGGTGGCCATCCACATCTAGGTGGGGGTGCTTAGATGAATCTTAACACACCAAAGTCTGAATTCATTCTCCCAGTAAAACCCCACTATGGATTTGCAAGTCCAGAATTTTCGATGGAAATGAATCTCGATGGAGTCATGCCTCAACTCTGACCTAGTACAAACCATCATCTTTACCATTGGCTGTGACTTCTCATTCAAAACACACATCCCTTAGATGACCCAAACAGTATGTTACCAGCTCACACGTCACTGCAAAGTCGAGCCTTTCATCAGCGTCTCGAGTTTCTGCATTGTTGTACAAGCCCTGGGCAACTCCCACCTGGACTGTAGCAACACCCTACTCCAGGCATCCTAGATGCCACCTTGGACCCTCTGAAAGCTGTTCAGCAAGCTGTAGCACACATCATCATAGGACTTGTCTTTGGAACAAGGTCCCAACGCAGATAAGACTCCCCCACCTCCATCTTACACTTCAGGAAGGACCTAAAGACCCTCCTCTTCAAAGAACATCCTGCCAATCACTCCAATCAAATCCTACTTGTATCCCATGTGGAGCTTCCTACCTCCACTGCTTCTCCTACCCATTGCAGCTTCTGCACTACCCCTGCATCCTACATGTGATTCCCTTATATACATAGCACCATTGCTTCTCAGCTAAATTACAGCTTCTTAGATCCCATACATCGATATTCCCTATCTAATCAGTCCCCGGACCTTCCCCGATTCCATTTCATGGTTCAGAATTTGAGATGCACGTTTCATCTGTGGCTCCTTTTTTGGAAGAGGAGGAGTCAGTGCCCAAGGGGTCTGTCCGACTGACTGGTTTCTATAGCTGTAAATCGATCATTACTGTGGACTGTGGACTGGACCTGCACATGAGTCTACTGACCCAACTGAGAGTTGCACCTTCCCAGCCCCTCCTATTTTTACACCTACTACCAAAGGGGATGTATTCTGACATATGCGATCAGTGTCTCTCACATCCCTACTTTCTCTCTCTCTAGTCCTTGAACTATATCATTGTCTCGGGAGGATAGCTCAACGGCAACATGCTCGCCTTGGAAACAAGATGACACAGAGCAATACAGGTTCGATCCCCCGGACTGCGCTTAGAAACCTCTGGGTATTAAATGCGTTATAAATAACATGTCACATCGTATCTGTGTCTCCTGTCACTTTTGCATCCTCTCTGAATTAAAGTGAGATGTTCCCACCAGGGGGCTCAGAGTACCCTAAAATGGCTCCATTCAGCTATTGAGCTCCCTGCATCTTGTATAGGGAGACAGCAGCAGTACATGGCGAGGGCGCTCTTCTTCCAGCTACAGGACAGGGACCCCTGGAAGACTCCACAAGGAGAAGCTCCCCAATTGTGATGCACCTATCACCAGCTCACAGTTCCTTCCATCCCACAAGAAGTGGCAAGAAGGGCTTCAGGGGCTCGGCTCACCGAATCTGTGGTCTTGAGAGTATAGCTCAGGGGCAACACGCTTGCATTGAAAGCAAAACGACACTGAGCAACACAGGTTCGATCCCGGATGTGGGCTTAGAAACCTCCGGATATTAAACTTGTTATAAATAACCCATTACAATCTACGGGTGCTGCTATGCAGATTTTAGAGCCTTCCAGAAAATGTGAGCCAGATGTTACCTCACATGGTTCCTTAGATACCACAGGCATGGCACTGTAGCAGTGTGGGGAAACTGCACACGGTGCCTCATGAAGTAGACACACTCATTCAGGCTTCATGAATTTACAGTTCCATGACTTTCCACAACAACCTGCAACCTGCACAGCAAGGGGCGGTGATAGCATGAGGGCAACCCTTTAGTGCTCTTTGCAGCACTTGGTCGACTGCCGCCATCCTTCCATCACACGGGAAAGTCTAGCTTCAAGTCTCAGGCAAGTTAACACTTCAGTCTACTGGGTGCTCTGCTCCCCTGTTGTGAGCGCCCCACTCCCTTGTATCCTTGCTTTCCCTGCCGTGTCCTACCCCCTATGATTGTAAAGCACTCCTTTGCTTCCTGAAGCTAGGTCCGCGCTCAATAAATAGTGCTACAACGATTATACCAATAATGGACTTAAGCTAAATGGAACTCAGACAAGGACTACCTTGACATGTCCCAAATAAAGTGACTTTCAGTGTATGTAATGCTTCCGGGCCCTTTTTCATCTTCACCTGAATTAGCTCACCTTGAGACCAGCCTTCCCCTAAAGAAAGGTTCTACAACCTTTGGCTGTTCCCCTGTTCCAGGGCCCTAGCCATCCTACTCAATGGCAAAGGATCATGGGAGTGGTAGTCTGAAACATCTGCAGAGCACAGGTTGCAGGCTCCCGCCCTGATCCCTTGTTACTCAGACTTTGGTGAGCGTTGACTTTCCTAGATTAGGAGTAGGAATTCTCTGTTATTTATTACCCGGCCTTCTTGTCCCATAAGTCAATTTGTTGGCGTACATTTGGAATGTTTTCATTTTTCTCTTGAAGGTGGGTTCACTTCTTCACTAGTTTACACTCATTTTGTGGATGTTATGTTGTTCTTGTTGTACTTGTCAGAATCATATGGAGCTCCTTCATACACTGTGTTGGATACATGTTCAGTGAAGTGAATTTTGTGTGTGTGTGTGTGTAATGATTTGATCTGTACCTCATCACTCGTGCAGGTTCCATTTATGAAACTGTTCAACTAAATATAACTGTGACGCTTATTCAATTACATTTCAGGTTAATATGTTGATAGGGTTAATAATAAGGTTAGCTGAGGTAACATATAGTAAATACTCAGATTTATTATTTAAGTAATAGCCTCTATAAATCATCCCTGCTGGGTCATATTGAACCGGTGGTCATGACCCAAACCACACTCATGTTCCCAATCACACCCCTACGCTTGTGCCCGTTTCCTCCTGTACATTACCCACCGCTCCAGCCTAATATTCTGTATTATGACTTGTAATGTTTCTACATCTGACAGAAGTGTGAGCTCATGCATGTTCTGCTTTAATAAGAACACATCCTTGGGAATGTATTCTGCCTGCAAGGGCTACAACAGATCACAACAAAGGCATCGAGGGAAAGAGGACTGCTACTGAGGGAGAGCAGCCAACTTCAGACACCCCCTGCCCCACAGGGTGGCAGAATATTGGCTATGCTCATCAAAAAACATCCAAAGGATCAGTCGGTTTTATAGCCCTTTGCTGCCAACCCTTGTTCTGATCCTTGTGTCTTTGGATGTCTCAAGGTGCGGGGGAGACGATACGTGTGTGGTAGTGTGGAGTACAGTGCTGTGCATTTTAGAGTACCTACACAATGTTAATGGCACGAGTGTATCACCGTACGGTGTCTCACAGTATGAATTAAGGGGTGTAACAGAGAGTGCCATCAATAGGTTCACTATGGTGACAGTTACTATTCAGCCATATATAGCGCCCCCTAGCTTCAATGCAGGACGACATAATACAGTGTTTCCTTGCATGAAGCCAAGACAGCATCATAAATGGTCTCCTAGCATCAATCCAGGGGAGCATCATAGAGTGTCTCCTACCATGGATTCAGGACAGCATCCCAAGGTGACTCCTAACATCAACCTAGCACAGTATCCTAGAGTGTCTCCTATCATCAAATCTGTACACCATCATAGAGTGACTCCAAGCATCGATCCAAGAGAGCATCCTAGAGGGTGTCTCCTAGCATCAATCTTTTTACACCTTCTTAGAGTGAGTCCTAGCACCGATTCAGGACATCATTGTATAGTGTTTCCTAGCGTCTATCCAGGAGCGCATCCTAGAGTTTATCCTAGCATTGATCCAGGAGAGCATCTGCTAGCATCCATCCATAGAGCGTCTTATAGCATTGATCCAGGACAGCATCCTAGGGTGACTCCTAACATCAACCTAGGACAGCATCCTAGAGTGTCTCCTAGAGTATCGATCCCGTACACCATCATAGAGTGACTCCTAGCATCGATCCAGGAGAGCATCCTAGAGTTCTCCTAGATTGAGCCCTAGCATCGATCCAGGACATCATTTTACAGTGTCTCCTAGAGTTTATCTAGGAGCGCATTCTAGAGACATCTGCCAGCATCCATCCATAGAGCGTCTCATAGCATTGATCCAGGACAGCATCCTAGGGAGACACCTAGCATAAACCTAGGAAGCATCTTAAAGTGTCTCCTATCATCGATCCTGTACACCATCATAGAGTGGCTCCTTGCATCGATCCAGGAGAGCATCCTAGAGAGTCTCTTAGCATCGATCTTGTACAACATCTTAGAGTGACTCCTAGCATCGATCCAGGGCATCATTGTACAGTGTCTCCTAGCATGTATCCAGGAGCCCATCGTAGAGTTTATCCTGGCATCGATCCAGGACATCTTTGTATAGTGTCTCCTAGCATCTTTCCAGGAGAGCATTGTAGAGTTAGCATCGATCCAGCAGAACATCTTCTAGCATCGATCCATAGAGCGTCTCCTAGCATCGAGCCCAGAGCGCATCAAAGGGGGCCTCCACAGATTAAACTATTTCCGGGAGGAGACTCTGGAATGTTTTCCGCTTGCATGTTATTTCATTGCATATTGTTTAGGAGTACATCCCAGAGTGTTTTTCTAGTTGAAGGTTCATCCACTGCAAGTTCTTTCAAATTGTTTCAGGAGCAGCTGTTGAGTGCTTCCCTATTGTACCCTTACTGGCTAGTTCATCCTAAATAGCGCAGTTTTTTATGGTCTCATCATCCAGATATTGAAAGACAGCGTTTACATCCCCCCAAAAATGAATCCCTTTATCTTTTATAGTGCTTCCTCTTTTGAGTTAGCCTGGTTCTCTCCCATTCTGAGGGCCTTCACTCACCCAAGTATCGTCCCCTCCTTCCAAACACAATTCAGCCCTGCCACATAGGCACGCAACATTTCCTTTAGCCCCTACAATGAACATTTGGCGTTGAAAGCATTGCCTATTAGTTGTACGGCGATGCAACCACTGATTAACGAGTTAAGGTGTGGTATCACATAAGAATGTGTGGTGAAAATGAGTAACAACCATCGGAGAAGTTTGCCTATCCCTCATTGTGCTACCGCACTTTCTGTTCTGGTACAACCTTCTGTTACTTACTTAAGACGTGACATGTGCTTTCATCGGATGTGTATGTGCAGGGGAGAGGGAGTGTGAAGTCATGTGTGCTCTGCTGCATGGCATGTTCAGTGAATGATGCGAGTGACTGCTCTGTGCACGGCAGCAGGTCCTAGCCAGCTTGGGTTGAGCTGGTGGGTGCTTGTGCTCCCTCAGTTCTGCAGTTAACTCTGCAGCCATGGCCTGTGCATGGTACCTGAAGGGGCTATTGCAGATCCTTACTTTCAGTAAAGCTTTGACATGGCTTAGAGGTGGTATTCAGTGCTACACAAGAACCCCACAAACCTACTACACACACTAAGAACAGGTGCTTTACATTTGTTAGCAAGGATTTTGTAAGCCCCAGTAAATTGCAGAGAGAGGATCTGTTATGTTTGCACTTTTTTGCAAACAAGTGAGCTCCATGAAATTGGACTCATTTCCACTGTGAAGTGAAAAGCATAGGTGGAAATGCAGGCGTAATCAACTGTACTCATGTGAGGAATTCGACCATCCTTATGGTCGGTGTGCGCTTGCCTGGGCTTTTTAGACATTTAAACAAATAATTGAATGATGATACTTCATCCGCTGGAAAATGTGTGGTGCAAATCTGCACACATTTCCTTATGCTCACTGCATGAGATACGCGTAGAGCCGTGTACTCTGGGTGGACACAGCCTGCAGTCACGGTCCCCACTGTCATATTTAGTTGGAATATGACACGAGGAGTATACAATGCATTTCCTGGAGGGGGAGGACCAAATCTTCCCCCTGCTATCCCAGCCTGATTAACAGACAAAGGATCCATGGATCTGCCCTGTCATTTTGTTGGGCCCTGCAGCTCGTGGCAGCGATTAACATAACAAGTGTACAAATAGAGTGTATTCCAAAGAGGCCCACATGGGACCTGGGTGCAGCGGCTAAAAAAGGAGGCAGGAGCCTCCAAAAACCTTTCATATGCACTGAAGCCAGCTACCGCCCACAGTATCTATTGACAGTGAGCAGTCATGTCTGGGGCTGCGTGCTTACAGTGGTCCATCCTGCAGGTAGACTACATTCATAAGTTACAAGAGTGTTATTTGCAGAAGCCAGAGAGTCTGGTCTCGCTGCAGCTTCAGGGGAGTCCTGCCACTTTAATCAGGAACCACAGAGAGCGCCAACCAGAGAGACTTTTCGATCTACAAAAGACCGGAAGATTGGTGGTACTTAGTATTACATGTTTCCACCCCTTTACCTTTTCCGTTGCAAAGCAATCCGTTTATGGCCTCACGCATACAGGAGATTATTGGTGGGGGCCCAGGATCGTGTCATTAAGGTAGGCTTGGTATACACCAATCCATGTGTTCCATTTGGCTTTAAAAGCGGGCCAAGCCATTCTTTTGGCAGATCATCTGAAGACTTTCCAAGAAGTAGCAATGTGAAATCCTAATTGGACCCTGGCTGAAAGTACAGTCTGCCTTTCATCTTCTGCCAGTGTTGGAAGCCCATGAGCTCCAAGGAGGGAAGCAAGATCCCTCCCGTAAACATCTGAGAGGGAACAAAGGGAGAGACCGAATCCAGAGGACCCTCCAATAGCTCCAGAACTGGTACCCAGTCAGCACACACCATGCCCTGCTAGGTTCTTCAGCAAGTTTCCTCAGAGGAAAGTGCCAGAAGGTATTTGAACCCAAAACCAAGGACAAGGCAGCTGCCTGCAACACACTCCTCAGCTTTGGGCCATCCACCTTAAAGAACGACACAAGCTCAGTGAACAAGCTGGGAGAAGTGCCTCGACAAGCACCTACCACTGTCCATCGTAAAGTACATTTTTAAGCCAGTAGAGTTCCTAGAACTGCAACCGACTGTAGCGCTGACCGTTGTCAAGCTGTAGTCATTTAAAGACATCCGAGATGTCTGGACTAGTCCTTCAGAGCCACCAAACAGCACTGAGACAACAATTTCTGACCCTGAGCTGCCATGTAGGTCATCCCGCAGACGTTCATCCAGCTTCGCTCGCCGAACCATGGTATTGCCTGATACCCGCAGCTGTGTCCCGTCTTGAACTCTACCTTGTCGAGTACCAAGAACACCTACAGCACAAGGTGCATTTTGGTTCTGTCCCCCTGGTCCTTCCTGGAAAGCCCTTAGAGACATTTTAAGGCCCATTGTTCCATTTGTGCTGAAGCCAAGTGACCTTGAACTGTTGCTATTTTTTATCATACCGACTACCCTCCTGTCACTATCCAGAGTGCATCCCTTTGCCTTCTTTGAAACTATCTGTCCTCTACATACCTTTGCGGGGTGTGTTGTATTTCGTGGTGTTTCTAGAACTGTCTGTTGTGATAATAATAAAGTAGATCTTTTTATACATCTTTGACTGGACAGTCCCATTTATCATTGGGTAGTAATCGTATTTGCGTTGTGTTGCAACTAGCCAATGATCCACGACCTTTCAGAGACCTTCCACATTACAAAAATTGGACAAGGTTGTTTATAATTTGATTGTGTTTCCAATCTGTTCAGATCCCTTTCCGTGAACTACAGGTGTGGGGCTGATTGATGGTTTAGAAACCGATATTCATCCCATGACCACTGGTGCCCTGGAAATTGATTTGTCACAAGGCTTTTTGTTTTTGCTCTTCATAGGGCAAATTGAGTAAACACTTCCTGCCAGTTACGCAGGGAGGCAGGCAGCGTTCAAAATGGATTACTTGGGAAACTGCCTGCTTTCTGCTGGCGTAAAATTCAGTCGGATGCCATAGAAATCCAGTGCATTTGTGCAAGGGAAATGTTCTACTTGCCTTAACGCTGGCATAGTTGTATGGCAGAAAGGATGGGGCTGGCAGAAACAGTAATTTAGGTCTGGCCCTCCCAAACAAATGAATGGAAATGTGGTGCACGGAAAAAATATTTCGTAGCACTTTTACGCATTCATTATACCCATGATATTTACTCTACTCCACACTGCACTTGACTTGCCCGGTGCTTTTTATTCGGTGAAAGATAGACAAGTGTGTTGCCAGCACAGCTAAAGTGCAGTTTGCAGTTTCTCAGTGCCCTGAACCTGGGCTTGTTAGAGTATCTAATAAACCAACTACAAAAGCGTTGGGTCTCCAACCTTTTGTCGCAATGAGCACAATGTGCATATCAAATCAAATGGTGAGCAACATCCATTTTCCGACGCAACATTTCCACGCTCAGTTGGTGGAAAAATGATTGCAACACAAATTAGAAATGCAATAAACTTGTAAAGACTGCTAATAGAACATTTTAATTTGCAATACTCAATAGTTATCCAGTCCACGTGCAACTCTAGTAAAGGAAATGTGCAAGGCCTTTAACTTCATTTGACATTAAGTGGTTGTTTACAGGAAAGGTTGAGGAAATGGAGCAGTCAGGAGGGCATTTTTAGACAGATAGGACGAGTCAAGTGTTTCAGAAATATGGCAAGACTAAATAAACGTTAAATGGGGCGTTAGGTTCTCAAGCTAAATATTAGAAATGTAGTGCACATGTTTGGACAGTACAATTGATCACAAATGGAGCACTGATTTCCGGGTGTACTTGGGGATTTTTCGGGGATCTTTAGTAGCAAATGATGAATTCCTAAGCTTACAAGACCAGCAATACTGTTCCTCTGTCATTGATTACTCAACTGCGGACTGTTTATTTTTCAGGAATTTTATAAATGTTTGCGTTTCGGATTGAACAGAGAGTGATCACTATCCTTTTGAGTTCATTTTCCAATGGCCAGAGGTAGGCATCACAAATAAAATATCTGACAGCCAGAGGTGCTGGTTAGCAATGCCTACGCTCGACAAGGACGCATTGGAAATAATTACTAATTCTTAAAAATTAAGATATTCTCTTAAAACGGTTACATGGTACAGAGGTCACAAAGGAAAGTGTCATTTTGAGTTTTTGGATGAAACTATCCAGGACAGAGCTACTGACTAACGGCGTCCCCAAGTTTAGGATGTCCCATAGTTCCATGCAGAATGCAGAATCTCAAAAGCAACATTGAACCATTGGTTTAATGAGTGGAGTGTACACGGCTGATCAGATTTATAGTTTCAAAAGAGCATATACAAATACCTAAAAGACATGCCATATCATGGGACAAGTAGTTATTGGACCACCTGCCCCTGACGGATATAGGCCAATTTCCTTACTGGATTTTGCCAGCAAGATATTTTCCAAATGTTTGTTGCTCATACTGGAGGAGTGGGCTCAAAGTACCAATAGCTTGGAGCCCTCCAAAATGGGTTTCAGGGGAGGGCTTAGTGCAGTGGACCACTGCTTCACTCTGAGCTCCATCATGGAAAATACAGTAAGGTTAAGGGAGGGAGATTATTTGGGGCTTTTTTCAGATGTGAAGACAGCATTTGATTTCGGACATAACCCTGGCAGGTCTCCAACAGGTCCTGCTATACATAAATGACTAGTTTCAAATAAAATATGATAAAAACTAAAATGATGCTGTTCGGGAAAAGAGTGAAACTGTGTATTTAGTTTTTAAATGAATGCTCACACAAACAAGTAGTCTAATATTTATTTGAGCCCGCTGTTCTCAAATAGCGGTGCTTGGGTCAATAATTTTGAGAAGGCAGCTGAAAGGGCACCGTTAAGGAATAAATGGCTTTTTACATTTTTATTTAGAGCTTGGGGAATACAGATTGGACAAGTGCCTGGAGGTATACATGGCCAAGGTCTGTTCCATGTTTCTTTATGGTAGCGAAATATGGGGTGGTTCGAACTGTCATGTCCTGGAGGTGTTATGAAATAAATTTCCATGCCACATTGCAGGGGTCCCTGCAGGTAAACCTGGTAGCAATTTATGAGCTGAATTGGGGGTGTTCAGTTTGAAGGTGTCAGACCAGTTAAGATGTGTAACTTACTTTTTAAAAAGGACATCTGGAATTTTCTGCTAATCATTAAGTGAATTTAAGTGTAATGCGATTGCAGCCTGCCCTGGTAAAGAAAACTACTTGTGGTACAGTGGGTTATAGGGCACTGTCATTTTGGATGGGGTGGGGGTTGGCATAGAACTACATTTGGCACATTGAGTTAACTCAAAATAGCTCTTAAAGCAAGAGCTTGTCCGATGGGCAGAGGGGAAGATGTTAAAAATATACATAAGCTGCCCTCTTTAGCTTTATATGCAGACTTACGTACAGACAAGATGGCAAGGAGAACTTGTAGAAGAGGTCCCGAATATGGCCTTCACTCCAGCCACCCATGTCGAAATGCCAGAAGCATACTCGCCAAGATATGTGACGTATAAGGAGCAAATGAACCAACAGAGAGCCACAGTGGGGCTCTGTCCAGTACCCATCAGAGGGACATGTATACCTATTGAAGCACCAATAACCAGACAACCGTGGCCTGCAAGGTACCCACTGAGACAACCATACCAGCAGCTGATACGAAATGAGGATTACTTAAAACAGTCCCTGAAGAGACCCAGAGAGCCTTAATGGAGGGCAGTGACAACAAATGAACACAAACAACAAACAAAAAACTAACACACAAGGACTAAAAACAAAGAGTAACGATGTAATGGACATATAAGAAGAAACGATTTTAGCAATCACAAACGTAACCATGAAGTAAGATGAAAATATGCGACTAACTGAATGCATGCGAATAGGCTTGGAACGCAAGAAGCTAAGAAAAACGGTACTGCTTGCAATGCTTAGTAGAAGAATAGAGCAGCATGCACCAAGTATATATCTACCTCAATGAAGCACGCTATACAAGTGTGACTCCATTTTGCAAAGCAGAATTAAGCCCAGGCTGCAAGGGACTAACAAGGCCAAGATTCATATTCCAGCCAAAGCCAAAGGGAAGAGCGGAATCGAAGCTCATTAAGAAGCAGTTCAACGCCTGGGAATTCGAGGCCAACCCAAGGAAGGGAGGAGAGCTGCAGCCTCAGAGAATCGAAACTTCCAGCCAGCCAGTAAAGGTCGAGATAGAGAGGCCCCAGGGAGGTGGCGATGCTAAGGAAGAATCAAATACGCGAATAACAGGAAAATGAAGCAGATTCACGGTGAAAAGACACATGACCAGCCAGAGGCGTAGAGGTACCAACATCTGATGTCACCCAGAACCCGAGGATGCCATAACTTTTCCTGAAAAGAAGCTACAGTTTCAAGGCCATCCCTAGCCAACTAATTTACACATAGCCCCAAAGGTTCTGATTGATGGAAGGGAGGCAGGGTGAATCGTGGGGCACTCCGCATCTGGGTGTCCATTCTGCATGCTGCTAATTAAAGTGGAGATTTATGCCTAGGGGTGTAACCTACCCAATAACAATGGACAAAATAATCTAGGGTCCTATAGTTTGTAGAACCAATAAGACGTCGTAGTTGTAGTGACGTCTATCATGAGTGATGTAGTGGGATGGGCATAGACGCCCACCCGATAAGAGCTACCCAATCCGCATGCTCTGTTACCATATATAGATATAGCACCTATATTTAAGTTACCTTTCCGACCAATAGAATTGCATGACAAACGTATGAGTTTTGCACGTCAACTGATGACGAATTTTGCCCAAAACAGTTGCTGTCTGAATGAAAAATTTGGGAGTTGAAGCGAGACAGGTGATCGCATCATTGATGATTACCATTTGTTTCCCCGTTTATTGTACTTGTCATTAAACGGACTTCCCTTTGCCAAACTATTGAGTTGTCCTTATTGAAGTGTGTTAGAGTAAGTGAATCCTGCACCCCCTTTCCTCACATGGTGCAGCTATCTTGTCTTACAGGTACTAGAGGGTGAGCTCTGACCTATGGGCCCATCAGAGGATGCTCTGCCCTCCTGTACAAACTCTGTGAAATAAGATCCCCAGAATGCAGGAGGCTGATGCTAATTGTACGTTTAAATTTACTTACCCTTAAATAAAGAAGGCGTGCATGTAGAAGCACAAAGTGTGCCTGCAAAATGGGAGTCAATGAAGATTTGGTTAATTTTCTGTTAATTTATTGTCGTTTCTCTGTTTTGCGTGGAAATGCTTGGAAGCTATGTTTTGTATAATTCATTGTAATTATCAGGTTTTTATATGTAGCTTGTTTGAATATGTCAAAGCTGCTTTATTATTTCGGACTTTTTCTATGTGAATTTTATGAACTATGACACATGTTTTTAAATGTTGCAAACTTAATGGAGAAATATGATAAAATGGTGACATCAAACACAAACCTTACTTGTACAAAAACGAGTGCATGCAAATGATTTCATAAAGCAACATTATGTATGCATGCCAATTATTTGTCCATTATGCTCCTACTAGCTGTACAAAGGAACAGAACAGGACCATTTTCTCCAGGACACACCCATGGTTCAATTATTGTGCTCATTAATCCATTTGTCAGCTGGGTAAAGTGTCTGAAGGTGACATGTTTGAACAATGACATTACTATAGTAAGAAAGGACATTTACTGAAAACGAATTTGCACAGTGGCAACAAACTCTAATCTTGCATGTACAAAAAAAGCCAACTGGAACCGCTGCAGGCTCATTGGCCAGCATTTTCGCACAGTCCAGGGCAGTGTCCTGGCTATACTGCTACTGAGGTCTCACTCCTTCAGCATCTCCTTCTAGGCCTCCACACCATCGTCCAGAGCAACTGGTGAGCAACAATTTAAGGTGCCGCGAGCAACATGTTGCTCCTGTGCTACACGTTGGGGACCACTTCAGTAGGGTTTTCAGACTCGTGTACACCATGAAAACAGGCTCATATATCAGTGTTACTGCAAAGTCTTCACTGCTCCCTCTGGATGGATGTACTCAATTTAATATAATGTGCCTGTTTTACCACTGTTTGAGTGACCAATATCATTCCTGGCAATTCACTAGGACCTGAAACCCGACTTCCAGCTCACCCGTCACTTCTTTCCACTGAACACAACAGAAGTCCCTTCAGAAGCCGACCCTGGGGTCCTTTAATTTTAAAAAAGTAACTTAAATGGAGTGGACAACTTACATTTGCGCTTCAGGCAAAATCACCTTTACATCTTTGTTTTCCTTTAAGTGTTATAATAAAGGATAAAGGCCACCCTAATTAATGATTGTGTTGGGCATTTATAGTGGAGTCCTGTGGAATCGGTCTGCTTTTACCAGGTGTAAAATACAGTATTCCCCTAAAAAAATGAACGCAAAAACACCGAAAAATAACAAATTCTTATGGCTGAATTTGTTTGAGATTTGTTCACCTTTTTTAAAAGGAATTAGATGGGGGTTTGTCTATGGGTATAAGAAAAGGTGGGAGGATGTGGGGGTGAGGTGGGGGCTCCCCCACATTTAAAAATACAAACATGGAAAAAAACACATTTCTTTCTCAAAAAACGGTTTTCGTGATTTTAACATAGAACCTAAAATACAAGGGCATTTCATAGGAATCCATTTGTTTGACTCCAGCATAAACCTTGCAGTGTTTTGCAGCTGAGAGGTGAAGGAAGATGGACATGGGTCAGTGCCCCGCCCCCGCCTCAGTAAAACAACAAGAAAATCCCATGAGCTTGCAAAAAGGTGTCACGACAGACCTTACTGCATAACACGTGTCTTACATCTTGTTGTTTGATCGCGAGGGCTTGAAAAATGACTGGTCTAATGTCCAGCTGTATTGTATTGAGTGAAGTACCTATATACCATTGATACCATCTCCAGCTGCTGAGCTTCTGAAAGAAATACAGATTCCTCATGTTTTCCTCAATTCTTTGGTTGATAGAAATCCTTACCAAATTTTACAAAAAGGACCTGCAAAGTTTTGCATGTTAAATTTGTGAGACTCGTGAGTTTTGGGTCATTCGGGGCATAGGAATTCCAGTGCAAACTGACCCAGGCATAGACATAGCAAAAATACTATTTCTTTATTGAGTAGGCAGGTTCTAGAGAAATACTACTTCTAGCTTATGGCCACTAAACATGGACATAAAAAAAAATAAAAAAAACTTTAGCGTGAGAAAATTGAGACATGAGGTGTGAACACAATGGCATTTTTTTGTTGGGGGGAATTACTGTACTGCACTTCCCCTCTCCCTTCCCCCCGTGCACTTTTCCTTTTTCCCCCTTCCCATGCACTTGCGCGATCTGAATGACACCTGGCCTAGTAGGATCATTGTCTGTCCGCCCTTTGCCCCCCCTTGCCTCGTCGCGCCTTGAAACACTTGTGTATAGGCGCTTTATAAATGCCACATCATATCATATCATACCATACTGCCATGAGCCCATTCTGGCAATTCAAAGAACAATGTTTAAAGCTTGCAGGTTTGGTGTGAGAAATGTCCTGCTTTGCAAATATGTTTTCTCTATTTCAAGGTCTGTGTACTTTCACATGCTGGAAAGAAAAACAAAATCAAAAAACTGTATCTAGCTTGTAAGATTTCTGGATTTACCTGATCTGGTCTAGAAATATTTTTTTCTATTTTTAGTGACAGCAGTATTTGTATGGATGCTATTTCTACCATGAGGACTGCCCACATTAGAAATGCAAATAATATGACATGTTTTTCTTTTGCAAGTGGCTAGGAACCAATGCCTGCTTAACCTCTGTGGGACTTAACATGCCACTGCAGGGAAGTGAGGTATGTTGGTGTTGACTGATGATGGAAGCCAACACTCTTAACAGGACACTACTGGTTGACAATCTTGGCAAAGTGGTGATTTTGGACACCCTGCATCACCATAAAATGTGGGTGATTCAGATCTTATATAGCCTTAGGTAGGGGTCATTATCATGGATTAATTACCCCCACCAAGTCATGGCCCCAAGTGAATTAGCACATTGGGGTAATAGCAGTGCATGTTTTGGAGTTTAAGTGGTAAAGTAACATGTAACAACAGTAATTAAAGTATACAACAAACTGTAAGCAAATTAAATGTGATTTTCATTTTGTAGTATCCAAATAACAATGTCGTCGGTAAACTAAGTATTTTAATTGCAAACTTGGTTAAAGTGGAACAGGTTTAAGATGCGCATGTTTTAGGTGTAACATAGAAGTAAACAGTTTCTCTAAAAGAAAGGGCAAGCATTTTCCACTGTTTTAGCTTTCTGTTTAATGTGCTAAATTGAATGTTCTAATGAAATAAAGATCCTGCCAGAGACGGAGTGCTTTGTTGAAAGATATAATGCCCGGAAATTGCATTGTTGTTTCCCTGTCTGCATTGGGGGAATGGTCAGATTGCAGGCAATACCTGTAGTTATTGACCACACTCCAAACATTCTGATTGGCTGATGGGAGGTCAATAACAATCTCCATGTGCTAATTAAAATAAGATCCCCGGCCCTAGAAAATAGCCTTCTTCAAGTTTAGTGGTCGATGCTAAGTGCTGTGACTTTGTCAGAAGTTGCACACTATGCACATTCAGCCAGTCTCCGAGCTTGCTCGGAGACTGGCTGAATGTGGCCCTGTTCTGCGGGCCATCTATGAGTGCTGAGGCCATCTATGAGGCCATCTATGAGTGCTGATAGAATCTTGGTGCATGTCTATGAGCCAGATTCTCAAAATCCTTTTGGGCGCAAGTGATGAGATAGGCTACCACATCTCAACCCTTACACCAAAAAAAGCAACAGGCCCATTCTCGAAGGGCATCTAGAGGTGCTCATCTTCGATGCACTCATTCATTTGCCCTTTTCCCCCCTTTGTGCATTTGAGCATATGAGCAGGCATTCCGGGTGCTTGAAAGAGTTTCCCAAATTCACAAACAGGAGGTGCTTTTAAATGCCCAGAAATGAGGGTCAGCCCCCTGTGCGTGTGGGAGCAGGGGGAGGCGCAAATCATGGCAGGTTAATTTCTGACTTTATCATGATTTGTATTTGAAGTGTGACAGCTGTGGTTTCAACCACTGCTGTCACATTTGCATGTCCATCCCCCAAACAGGGGTGGACATGTATTTCTTTTGCATTCCACCATGGCGGGCTCTTTAATGGCCTGTCTTGGTGAAATGTGCTTCCCACAACGACGTGCTTTGTAGGAGCCTGTCATACATTAGTGTCGGGAGCGCACTCCCGGACACAGATGTCTGAAACCGGGATGGGCCGCGCATCTTCGCGCCACTGCCCAGACCCTCCTGAAATGCTCAGTTCACCTTTGAGAATAATATGACCTGCCCATTTCGAAAAAAAAAGTAGTAGCACAGGGAGCCCATTCTCTGCACTCCCTTCATTTGTGGTGCTTTTTGAGAATCCGGCCCAATGAGTCGCAGCTCAGGGGAACGGTGACAAGTGTTTGGCTTGTGAATGTTCTTAATATGTCAGTGTGATGCTGGAAATGCATCGGAGGGACAGGGCCTCCGTATCCTTGTCCTTTACTGCTTTTTATCGGGTGTTCTGTCAAGTTTTCCGCGCAGGAGTTCATGGGGGACTCCTGGCGGTGGAGCTCTCTTTCTTTTGGTTTGGTGAACGGACCCATGGAATACCCTTAGGGTGGGTGGCCCGCAGAGCAGGGTATGGGCTGGTGGCAGCTCCATGCTGAATTTGACAGGTTTGCGGAGTATCCTCCATTTTGGGATACCCCCGCCCTGCCATTGGAATCAGTGGATTCCTGATGGAAAACAAGAATGCCCCGGTGGCCTTTTGATTTCTATTACCCATTACCTTGTTTTCCCAAAGTCCTGGGAAGCCCTGACTCTGTCCCTTCCCCCTGACTGGCTGTTGGGTTGAAGTGCCATATATGGTGTTGTTGTGAAGGCCGGCCAGACTAGCTGGAGCCTTCCCGGTGATGTATGTTGTGGGTACCTCCTGTGGGTGGGACCTGGGTGAATAGAGTGTGTGACGAATATGCATTCTGTGTTGTGGGTGTCTAGTATCTGGTGGTTGACACAATGACTAAGACAACCCTGCACGAAACCGGTATGAATGCAGCTTGGAGTGTTGAATGACTCGGTACTGTCCCAATACATATAACTTGTTGTGAGTGTCTGGAGAGAAGTGAATGGCCTGAATACCTCGTGTGCCTGACTGGCTGCCTGAATGCCCGTAGTCGTGATTGGATGCTTGAGTGTGACCCAGCGGAATGAATGGGAGATCAACAGTATATCTGGGGACCTCTTACTGCTAGGAATCATGTTCAAAAGCTGAAGTCCACTACGACGAGTAACTGGAGTAACTGACGCTTGACCTTGAAACCCCCCGCTGGAAGAGAAGGAGTGCTGTGGCTCTCCCTCACAATCTGAAGGCTGCTGTGTTCCCAAGGACTGACCCAGAGAGGACCTGGTAAGGCGCCCTCTTCCCGAGCTACGAGGGACCATCGTGCACAGCTGATCTTTGCCAATGCTCCCTGGTAGACAGAACTTCAACAGGCTGCCGACCCGATACGGGGACTGCTGTGGAACTCCAAGGAGAAGCGCCCGGACTGTTGTCCGCCACTGTCGACGACCACCGTCGCCGACCGGAGCCACCGTGCTCCCGTTTGCCTAAGAACTTCCATTGATCATCGGACGCTCTCGTCTGCATCGTCACCCACTTGTCTCCCGCTGGAGAAGGCCTGACCGTCGACGCGCCAAAGAGCATCCACCGGTGGGATTCCCGCCACCTAAGGACCTCAGAGACGCCAACGACTCAATGCCCTTGCTGGGCCACAGTTCTTCATCATCTCTGTGCGGTCCAGAACTGTCGTCATTGACGTGCCCCGCACGCCTCTTCCTTGCAGTACGCCAACGCTCTGTCGTCGACGAGCACCGCTAGGAACGAAGCTGCCACTTCACTGCCGTAGTTCGACCTGTTCCCCGTCGGACGTTCGACGACCCGTGACTCCCGCCTTAAAGGGAGGGCACTCAAGAAGGGCCGTCGATTTCCCGACACCGAATGCCAAGTTCCCCGACACCTCTTGACGATCCGTGGCTCCCGCCTGAAAGGGAGGCACTCAAGAAGGATCGGTCGGCGCATCGTCAGAGAACTCTACTCCACCAGGTACATTGGGGGGGTAAAACCTTAATAGGAAGAAGTAAGACAATCAAACATTAAATGGACTGGGCTTGTGCTATATATCTTTATTTACAGGTTGCCCAGGTGGGGGGATCTCCACACAGAACTGTGTCTAGCGGTAGGGGTCAGCATTCTGTCTGTTGTTTCAACCATCTTACGTTCCTGTCCATCTCTATTGCTGGTTTCCTCGTTATTAATCTGTGTGACAGTTTAACCGTACAGTTGATGCACTTTAATGAGATTCGTACCACTTTAGAATTGTATATATTTATCATTATTGACTTCCGAGTACAAAGTGCGTTATTGTGATCGTGTACATACCTTTGAATATTAATTATATAAAGACTGTGTTTTCAGTAATACAGTGTGTGGACATTCCTTTGTGGGGGATCTGGGACTACACTGTACTTAAGAAACAGCCTGCATCACCTCCTGAGATGCTAGGCCTTGATTGCTCGTCCATTGCTACCTTATAGAGAATCTTCGCTGGGGTCCGCTGTGCCTCTCCTCTACCATATAGAGAGCGGAATACAGACACCCCCTACCAGTCTTTACAGTCAGCTGGGGGCCCGAGCTCGGGTGCATGAGGATGGTCGTTTGATGGTTTCTCCAGCACATATTATAAGAGTAACTGGAAGCGTCTATGCTCTAAGTCGGGGTTGTCTAACTCCGGGGCTCGAGGGCCAGAATCCTGGTGGGGTTTCAGGATATCCCTAATTAATATTCATGAGCATAATTGTGCATACATTTAGAATCATTGTATGCAAATCTGTTTCATGAATATTAATGAGGGGTATCCCAAAAACCCAGCATGTATCCGGCTTCAAGACCTGGAGTTGGACAACCCTGCTCTAAGAAACGCTACTTGGACTTTCCAACAAAGAGGCTCACAGCTGGTCTGCTTCTCGAGTACACCAACCTTCTTTCGAATTAGAAAAGGTTATCAATTTCTGCGTGGGGGTGGCTCAATCCACAAGATGTGCAGCTGCCTCCCTTTACCAAAGCCCATTGAGGCCATACAAATTGGGAAAGGGAGCTACAAAACTGACAAATACAATACAACACAATAAGGTATTCATCTGAATTAATGGGATGTATAGTTCCCAAAATGGACAGAATGCTTATAAAGTAATATTATATGATGTTATTGTTATTGTTATTGTTATTTTGCATTTATATAGCGCCTTATATACCATTGGTATGGTTTGAAGGCGCTGGTAGGTTGAACGCCCTTGGGAACCGAGGTTCGAGTCAGTAGAGAGGGTGAAGAGAGACAAAAGGTGCGTGTGCGCACAAAGTATGTGTGCAGCTGGTGCGGGGTTAATGTGGTAGCTGCTTCTTAGCGGTAGGTGTGGTGGTTGAGAGGTCAGGAGAATGTGTACGCTCCGGCAGAATTAATCCAGCTCGAGAGTGGCTGCGTTAGGCCTGAGGAGAAACGCCTGGCTGGGGGTTTTAAACCAGCGGTGGTTACTTAGAGTGATGGGGAGTGAGCGGGAGATGTTGATATGAGAACAGTTATACCGAATGGCGTCATAGTATCCCTGTGTTCTATTTGAGTGATGGTGTAAAGAGGAGAGTAGGTGTGAGGTGTGGTATCATATATGTTCATTCGAATGTTCCCGCAAATCAATGCATATTATGTATGTTCCCCAAACTCAGCTAATTCCCTACACTCAGCCATTCCGATATACTCGGCCATTCCTACACATTCGGCCATTCCCCACACTCAGCCATTCCCCACACTCAGCCATTCCCCACATTCAGCCCTTTCCCACACTCAGCCATTCCCCCCACTCAGCCATTCCCCCCACTCAGCCATTCCCCCCACTCAGCCATTCCCCCCACTCAGCCATTCCCCCACTCAGCCATTCCCCCCACTCAGCCATTCCCCTCACTCAGCCATTCCCCCCACTTAGCCATTCCCCCCACTCAGCCATTCCCCCACTCAGCCATTCCCCCCACTCAGCCATTCCCCCACTCAGCCATTCCCCCCACTCAGCCATTCCCCCCACTCAGCCATTCCCCCCACTCAGCCATTTCCCCCACTCAGTGCTCTACAATCATTTGCTCTCTAGACTCATCCGCTCTCCAGACACATGCGCTTTGCAGACTCATCCGCTATCCAGACTCATCCGCTCTCCAGACTCATCCGCTCTCCAGACTCATCCGCTCTCCAGACCCATCCGCTCTCCAGATCCATCCGCTCTCCAGACCCATCCGCTCTCCAGACCCATCCGCTCTCCAGACTCATCCGCTACTCACATTCATACACTCCCCACACTCATATGTTCCATACATTCATACGCTCCCCACACTCAGTCTCTCCCCCCATTCGGTTGTTCCCCACATTTCTCCGCTCTATATGTGCCTCTGTTCTCAGCGCTCTTCCGTTCTGCATGATCTTGCGCTCTGCACATTCTCCAGGCCAACAGCATTTATCCTCACATTCATCCATACTCATCTATATTCATCCATACTCATTTGTTCTTTCTACTCATCCGGTCGTGCCCTCTATGCTCATCCGCTCTCCTTGTTCATCCGCTCTCCACGTTCTCTTCTTTCCATTATTCAGTGATTCTTTTTCTATTTAATCATTTCCCTGTTTACATCTAGTTTATTCGTTTTAGTTCTGTTTGTCAATGTAGGTTTTTTTCTTCTTTTTTTTTTTTTTTTTGGGATGATGGTGGTTAGGGGCTGGTTGGTTTTAGGGAAAGAGCCAGGTTTTCAGTAGTTTGCGGAAGGCCGTTAAGTCCTGAGTTCGGCGGATGTGGGGTGGGAGCGAGTTCCACAGGGTTGGGGCCAGGGCTGAGAATGATGCTCCGCCTAACCTGACTGAGTTTGTTTTAGGAATTACTAGGAGGCCGGCTGAGCTTGATCTAAGGGTGCGGGTAGGGTGATAAGGTATTAGCTTTTTTTGAAGATAATGGGGTCCAGTTTTATATAGAGCTCGGTGGGTGAGGCATAGGGTTTTGAAAGCTACCCTACGGGCTACTGGAAGCCAGTGCAGTGTCTTAAGGGCAGGGGATACGTGGTCCCTTGGACCGAGCGCGAGAAGCACTTTGGCTGCTGCGTTTTGTACTCTTTGTAGTTTATTCAGTTGGTAGGCATGAATTCCGAGGTACAGGGGGTTACCATAGTCCAGTCGGGATATGACGATTGATTGGACCGCGAAGACTCTGTTAGGGAATGAGAGATATGGAAAGATGCGCCTAAGGTTTTTGAGGTGGTAGTGGCAGGACTTAGAGACATTGTTGACTTGGCGCGAGAGTGTTAGGTCGGAGTCTAGGGTGCACCCAAGATTTTTTACTGTGTTAGAGGGGGTCGGTGAGTTGCCCATGGCGGGTGGCCAGGGTAGTGGGTTATTTAGAACGTGCTTGATACCCAGAGGTTTCTAAGCGTGGACCCGGGGATCAAACCTGTGTTGCTATGTCTTGTCTTGCTTCCAAGGCGAGCACGTTGCCGCTGAGCCATCCTCCTGAGACTGAGTAAAATCATTTAGCAAAGGAGAATGACAGGATAGTGGGCGCTATGCGTAGAGGCGTTACAACTCTCCTGAAAGATATGACGCTAAGTGGCCCCTATGACACAGTGAAGAACCTAATCTAACTTCAAAACATGCTTTATCACAGGCAGACCCATAAGTCAGCAATGGAGGGTGGAACTTATGGGCGTTCACTATTTATTGACTTTTAAGAAATGTACTGAAAATGTAATCTCTTTAAAGTGTGATGAAATGCTTTGATTGCCCTGCACATAAAATTATTGGATTGTTGGCCTGTTAATATAATTATAGACCTCGGGAAGGGTATTTCTCAGGCAATATGTTATGGAAGGGCATCATACCCAGATACTCATTCCCATTAGCAGTGACTACACAACCGATTTAAAGGTTCTCAATGCAATCTACTCAGTCATCCAAGCTTGGATGGCATCCCATGGTCTATGCCTAAACGACGATAAGACAGAGTTACTTATCCTCGGATCCCACCTTCGACTCAATAAACTGGACCCGGCTTTCAAAGCTTTTGTCATCGATGAGAATACCATTAAGGTGTTGAACAATACCAAAACTCTAGGCTTCCACCTTCACTCTACCCTCTCCATGACAAAACAAATCAACTCAGTGGTCTCAGCTTCAGCATACACGTGCACACTTGTGACAGCCTGCAGACCCTTCATTACCACTCCTAACTGTATCATCTTGGCTAGATCTCTGGTGATGGCCAAAATTGATTATTGCAATGCCCTGTATCTGAGGATAGTCAAAAGAACATCAGAATCGTGCTATCACAGCAGCCCTTAATATCCCTATGAAAGCGCACATCTCTGACACTAGATGGAACCTTCATTGGCTCCCAGTGGCACACAGAATATCTCTTAAAACCCTTGCACTTACACACAAGTGCCTAACTAAGCAAGCACCAGAATACCTAGCCAACCGCCTTTCTGCACACATAGCTACCCGACCACTGAGATCTGCACAAGCTCACTCACTTGCTATACCCCGATTTAAAATTCAGGGGGGGTCCAGCTTCCCAGTTCTTGCATCCAAACTTTGTAACACACTCCCAAACACGCTCAGAAATGAAGTCAGTTACTCTGCATTTAAGAACAAAGCTACATTTTGGCTCACAGAGAAGACCTAGCCGCCACCCGACTTTGATCGTACATATCTGTTACGCTATGTTACTGCCTGCACGGACTAGACTTGTTTAGGCGGACAGCCTAACTACTTGTAATAATCACATGTACTCATAAGTATACTCTTAAGTGTATATATTATGTTTTCATTTGTTATTGTAATATATGCCTGTACTCACATCTACTACCTCTGCCTGCTATTACGTATCTCCACCTCAAGAATCTGTAACTGGAGGCTGCCAACCTGCAACTTCACCTGTAACCTTGTAAGAAATGCGCCAAGATGCCTCTGGGCAGGGTGTGCATTATAAATAAACAAAATACAAATACAAACCAAGGGATAATTACCCCCCCCACGCTCTAAAAGGCTATTTACACTTTGTGGTAAAATAAGACAGTTTATGCAATGCCCGCTTTTAGGCAGCTGCTAAAGTCAGAATGTTTGGATTAAGGTCAATAACTGAGATTATTGACTGCACTCCTAGAACTCTGATTGGTTTAGAGGCGGTCAATATTTATGTCCATGTTCTAATATCAATTATTTTAAAATACAAAATATGATATAGACTGGTGCTGTCTCAGTACAAATTATGTAAGTACACATTAAATACATGAATTAGTAATCAATCTTGCCAAGACCACCCATGATATGAAAGCATCCAAATCAGACATGCCCGTGAGATGAGTTCAGCCTTTTTGGTGCTTGATCAAGGGCAACCGGAAAACATAGACTCGAAACGCACAAGGTAATGAAAACCAGTAACTTTCATTGCAGAAAAGCTGAGAGCAAATACAAATAGGCCAAGCGCTCCAATATCTGGTATTTCTTTAATTAAAAACAAAATGCAGCTTAAATATTTTATGAAATAACATCAGCTTGAATGTTTGCGTTCACCTGCAATTGCATTCATCCCGGTGAGAATTTAATTAGATCCAACGCCACGAGAATCATAACTCATTCCTTGCCCAGTCTGAAATATTTATCACCTGAACCTGATGTGGGCTCTGCTGTTTCTGGGACTCACATTTGGCGCATGGACCGGTCGGGCCGCCCAAGCGCTACGGCCGCTGTAGAACAGCTGGAAGATTTAATGGCGCAGGTATTTTTTACGCAGTGCGTTATGAGGGGTGAGGAATTTTTGAGAAATGGAACAGTGCTTGGGTTCTCGGCTTCCAACTAAAACTGACCAAGTGCCAGAGCACCCGGTCTATCTCCCTATAATGCAAATAAGGTTTACATTTGAATTGTTCTTTGTAACTTCTTCCAAATTGCCGTGACTGGAGGAGTCCTCTGCTTGAAGAAATCCCAAGGAAAGCTTTAAATAAATAAATATATTGATAAATAAAATAACATATTTGACGTTTAAAAAAAAAAAAGGCAATGAGTGTCACACGGGCTCTGCACGCAATACACCAGCACTTATCAATTTCAATTGCCCGGGATTATAAATCGGCGAGTAGCAGCACCCCACTTTATCTGAAAGTGGTTGTACCATCAATTCTCGGTGTCATGTGCACTCTCTAGGCAAACCGTAGCGTGGCACCTGCTGATGACTCTCAAGTTTCGATATTTCCTTTTGGGGTGAGGAAGCAGAGAAGTTATTGTTAGTGCCAAACGCACTAGCTAGTCTCTCAAATGCTCAAATGAGTTTGCAGTTGAAGTCCCTTTTTTCTGCCACCACGAGAAGCTGGATACAAAGTCTTGCAAATGTGGTCTCACTTGATGGCGTCCAAAATTAACACTTCAACAACACCTGCACATCCTCCCTTGGAGTCTTATAATTCACGATATCTTGCCACACTAGGGCCTGATGTCCTAAATTTGATCCAACATGCTGACGGAAGTACATTTAAAAAGGCACATGGTACGACATCCTGCCAGTTGTGTACCGGTTATTATTACTTTGTGAAGCCGAGAAAAGAAGGAGGCGCCAGATAAGGAGTTCCCTAACAGAACATGTAGGGCGTATCCCCCACCCATTGGTTTATCCATTGAAACTTTCATCGGCTTTCCCATGTGCCCTTGCCTGCCATCACCTCCAGCTTTTAGTGATCACAGTGTCTAGTAATAGTGTCTGCACGGTACTCCATATGCATCACGTGGGCGGTCCTTGTTGCATGGTCCCCCCTTTTAGTAGGCGCCCCTGGTTGGGCCATCCCAGACTGACCCTGGATCAAGCGGCGTTAACACAACCTGGCTCTGGATCCCCGTAGTCAATGTCGAGCCGGTTTGATCAGGTTCCTGATCATCCATTTCTGTCCCGAGCACCTTTGCACCACCAACCGCAGACCAAAATTGGCATCTTTTGACATCTCTACTTCCAGGCACCTTCCAGTGTCTCTGCTGACGATTGGACTATTCTGTAAGAAGGAAAAGAGAGATTTATTAGAGGAGTGCTACAAAGCAATGAGATCATCAAGTAGAAGAAGGGGGTACCTTTTTATACCAAGTTAAATTTTGAAAGATGCCCTCCCCCCCATTTCTGGTCTTAGTCTCATCCTTTTGATATACATTTGATTTACCCCCAACATTTTTTTATATCAAATTGATTGATATACAGTTAATGAACCCCGATAATTTTGATATCAATTTAATGAACCCCACATTTTTTTAATATAATTTGTATATACATTTTATATAAATGTTATATAAAATTGGATATCAATTCAATATATAGTATAGATGATGTCATAACACTCCAGAACTTTGATTTCATTCAGATATAACCCTATATAATTGAGATAGCTTTTTCAAACATTAACATCAAACTGTGATACAAATGTAATATAAATTTGATATATAGTATAACTAGATGCCATGAGGACCACCCTAACAATTTGATGGCGACCCAAAATAATCCTATAGTTTTGAATTCACTTTATACACAAAGTGTGTTTCCCAGTGCCTACAAAAAAAACATAACTATTGGCTTTTACAATGCATGCCCATACAGGAGTGCACTGGCATTTTAACACCAACTAGGCCCTTGAGTTTGCTTTATACGCAGGGTGTCGTCACCAGCCCTACACAATAGTCCAAACTATTCACTTTGGCAATGCTTGTTTCTTTTAAATGAATACAATGTAGGTGGAAAAGGACTTGTGAAGGGGGACTTTTCTGGGAGTGTTAAAGTGACTGCTGTAGATTGTCTGTGTGGCTGACTGTATTTCAGTGTTTCGGATGCACCTCACTCTGTTTTCCAGGGCCCCAGCGCCACTCATGGTCTACAGCTCTTCAACAGACAGATACAAATACAAAATAGAAAGCTCATCCATTGCAGTACAAGACATGTTTGCTTTTGTAGGAAAGATTTCATAAGTATGGCGGGGAGTGGGAAGGTTGTGATGAGGCAGTTTGGGTCGAAGCCTGCCTTGCTACACGTTATCTATGGAATACATGTGTCATTTATTTTTAGTTGACTATTTGTGGCCTTTGACACAAATGTTGACTGAGGAAGTCAGACATTTCATGATCTGTGATATAATGTGCATTTTCACTGCGTCAGCAACAGGATGCCTGCGGTTGGCTGATGAGAAGCATTGTATTTTGCTAAGTTAACTCTACATGACAGGACCTTTACTTCTGCGATGTTCAGCGCAAGGGTTGCTTATCTATAGTCATCCAAGATGACTGGGCTATTGTTATCTTCTGATACACTGATGCTGGGGTAATATGTAGGACAAAAAAAACATCTACTTCATAAGGTGTGTTGATATAATATGCATTTTCGATGTGTCAACTGAAAATATCCAGGGTGCAGAATACCTGTGGGTCGTTGATTTCATTTCCAGCAAGGAATTGTATTTTGAAAAAAAGACAAGTCATGCTTCCTGGCAGCCCAGACATAAACCAAGACATCTGGACCCCTTAGATAATATCTGTGGGGGTGCCAGTCTTTATCCCTTAAAAGTGGTGGGGCTGCCAATGAACCATATGGATTATGTACCTGGAGCAGCGGGATGCATTTCTGACAAAACCCTCATTGGAGACTCCTGCTGTGCGACTAATTGATTGATTGGAGTTGTTTTCATTTATGGTAATTAAGCAATGCTGTGCTCTCCAGAGATAATTGAATCTGTCACAGCTCAGGGCCACCGGTCAGAGTACTGCCCCCCAAAGAGCTCTGATTCAGGGCAGCACTGGGTACTGACAGGATTATCAGCTCACTTCAAGAAGATTAATTGTGAACTGCTTTTTATTTTCAAACTAAACATGTATATGACTTGGGAGTATTACAAGACCTGTGTTTTACTGTATTGGGGTTTGTATTTTTTGAAAAAGAATGTACAGTTTCGGAGGCTGAGGAGGTGGGCTGTCTCTGGGTGGCAAATTGGATTTTCATGTTGGCCAGTATAACTCATAGGTGACGAACAGGCACAGACAAAAATGGGCCTGCACAAGGTGTCACTGACAGAGATGGATTGCATCGTTTTACTGAAGTCTGTGAGATCACAGAAGTTATTGGGCGCAGATCCTATGTTCTACAACAGTTTTGGAGATTTTGACTACAGCATTTGGGAACAGGTTGGAATTGTGTAGAGGTATTTGTAAGTGGTTATGAGTTGGTAACACACTCAATCAAGTGTAATCTAATTTTACTTAAAGTGTTAAAAATACTGCACTTAATAAATGGCCACACATTGTAGAATTTAAAACAATTAAAACCACCCTCAATCTGAAATTCAGAACTTAAATGTTAAGGCTTGTAAAGTATTATGCCAAATTTACAGAGTGGGTCAAAATACTGGCTTCACAGTTCACCCAAAGTGTGTGATCCTGGGCAATTATTTGATCCTACTCTGATTTAAGTACCTACAACGTTGCCCCCGCCCCAGCAGAGATTACATTTCTTGAGTAAAATGTAATCTGTGCAGGGGTCCAGAACCTCCCCAAATCAATGAGTTAGATCCTGAATCGCACATGCACACACACACACACACACACACAAGCACACACGCCCAAACACACAAACACACACACACAAACACACAAATGTTTGTGCACATACGCACACACACACACACACACACTCGATAGCCACAACTCATTTCTCCCCATGTTTCTTCTAACTATCGTAGAGTTAATAACTATAAAATATTTTACATGTGCAAATATTTAACGTGGCAGCTGCTTTTGGGCAGCCAGATTTAGTGAAGAAACTCTGAATGATAAATGTGACCTGGTAGGCTTATCGCCATTAAAACGTGTTGTGAGTCAGGCCCAAGACATTATCACAGGGCCAAGTGCTGGGCTGTTAGATTGGCCTTAAGATGCTGACGCCTACTTGGTAATACATTGTGTATTGCTGCAGATGGAGAATGTATTTGAATATTTCAAAGAGGTGATTGACACAGTGTAAAAGCTGGCTTCTTTCAAGTTCCAATTACTGTGGTAATTAATGTTTTAGCTAGTGTCTAATTAATGGGGTCTATTGGACTCATTTTGTATTTTCAAGTATGCATTACAATGTACATTATTTGTTCTTTGTGAGCAAAGCAGTAAAAAGCTTATACAACTTTTGGACCTATTTTCTGCATGCAAGGGAACCCCCAAAGTGTTAGGACTCATCTTTTAAATGTCGAAGAGGGTACATGGTGCTAATGTGCACAGCGCTTTATCTATCAACTCTGAGCTAGAAGTGAGATACCGTATGATAGCAATTTAAAATACAGTTTTAACTTCTGCCGCGTCTCAGACAATACTGACATGTCCCAAAATGCAGGGCTTTGCAAACTCCCAATTTCAGCAGGCCATGCACAGTGGGATTTGAGTATTTGTCAAAGATCACACATTTTGATTAAGCTGTGAAGCCAGGATTCTTTGAGACAAACTGATTGAAATGTCAAATATTTTGAAAAATGCATTGTCTGTGTTTACCAACGGTCAATGGGAAACGTAGCACAGTATGCATTAATATTTGAAAATAAAACCCATTTCAAAAATGTATTTGAATATCACAAAACAATGATTGCTGTTGTGTTAAAGAGTCATATTCTGATTCTATGTTCTATTTGTAATTATTTAGAGGCACTTTGTACTCCAACAGGGGGATCATGCAACCGGCAGACCGGGCCTCGAGGATGGAGGTCACATGTTTTTGCCAATTTGGCAAGGGGCATTGCTGGGTTGTGGTCCCCATCAAGGGTGAATGGATGTGGTACCCCAACGCAGTCAAGTTCGTCTTCAGATTCAGCAAGGGTCAATGAGAACATGGGGACCCCAATGCAGTGGAGTTGCTCTTCAGATTCCACAAGGGGCATTGTTGGGTTGTGGCCCCCAGCAAGGTTGAACGGATGTGGCACCCTGATAATGGAGGATGGCTTTTCTGGTTCTTTATTGGGACTTGACAACCGGTACCATGGGAGTGGGTGAGGTTCTTGGACACAGCACACATCTGCGAGCCCAAGGAACTTCTATGGAGCCCATCGTTTTGTCATCACAAGGGATCATGCATCTGGGACACCGCTGCTATCAAGGCACCAAGCATGGAACGCTATAATGGCACCCCCAGCTGGCGTTACCAGATGTGATGTCGACATTATTGTTTTTAAGTGTAAAGCATTGTTTTGCGGGGCGAGGGGATGGGTCTGTCGTATGCTGGATGATTTGTTACAATGCTTGAAGGTATGTCAGGTGTGTCACACACACACACACACACACACACACACACACTTTATGTAACGTTTAGAAACATATTGTAGATAAGATAGAGAAGGCCATGCATTTTAATTGGAGGTTTCCATGTAGCGTGTAAACGCTTAATAAATCATCACCAGCAGTGTTTGGTTTAGCAGCCCCAGAAGGCTGAAAGGCTGAGCCCTGTGGTGCGTTAAACTGCTGTGAAGATTTATTTGTTGTGCATCTGTAAGGCGCTTATACAACAAGAAATTGTGTTTCAGAGCATTCACAGGGCAGCTGAGGGAACATGGGACAAATGCAATAGAATACAATAATGAACAGGTTAGAGGTGGTCCTACTAGGCCTTGTGAGCATTCGGATCATGCAAGTGCAGAGAAAGAGAGAAGAAACAGTCATAGTGGGGGTAAGTGCTAGGAGATTCCCCAGAGAGCGAATTGCCAGGGAGTAAGTTGCCGGGAGCCGGTAAGTACTTAGCAGAGGACACATAGCAAGGAGTGGTCATCTGCCATTGCCGATGCAGTAAGTGATGTCCTGTGAGTGAACACAGGCCAGTGGGTGCCCAAGGGCAAGTGCTAGCGCTGGAGGGGCTGACAGTGATTGAAAGAAAGGTCCGGACCCAGAAGGACACATGAGAGCCAAGGCCACCAATCTCAGCGACTGAGTGGTTAAGCATGGGCGGCGGAGGAGGAAGGAGGAGGTGAAAGTCTTTTGGCACTTCCGGAACTTGAGGAACATCCGGCTCAAGGTGGAGAGGGAGGGGGAGACTGTTCCAGAGGAGGGAGCCAGCTGAGGAAAGAGAACAGTCTGCAGCTTGCTTCTTGCGAAGCACTTGACACACAGAGTTGGAGCTGCAGGAATGTAGGTAACTGGAGGGAGAGTATATGGCGACAGCAAGCTGTAGATAGCATGGTCCCTGGCCCCAGATAGTCCTATGGGTGAGACAGAGGGATTTGAATTTGATTCTGCAGCAACCAGGCGCCAGTGGAGAGATTTTAGGGATAGAGAGATACAGTCCCTAGGCTTGAGGCCAAGGTTAGGTCTTGCAGCCCTATTCTGGATAAACTTAAGTGGCGGAGAAAGGAAGATGGTAGATTAAGGAAGAGGCTGTTGCAGTAATCCATCCTAGAGAGAACCAGGGCTCTAGAGACATTGAGCTTCTGGGGAAAGGAAGGATGCCTCTGAGGAGGTGGAGCAAGGTCCATGATGAGAGGGAGGAAAGAAAGAGAGGAGTCAAATGTTTATAGCTTCAGAAGAAGGAGGGAGGGCATAGAAGGTGGCCAGAGAGAAGGGAGGAAAGTGGGCGAAGGGACCCCAATGGGAAGGATCTCAGTCTTGCTGGCATTGAGGCAGAGATCATTAGAGGCACATCAGGACTGTATGTCAGAAAGGCAGTCAGGAATGGTAGAGGCAGAGGCAAGGGGGTCAGAGAGAAGTTTGAAGAAAAGTTGGGTCTCATCTGCATAACAGTGGAAGTGGGGGGTGTAAGTGTAAATAATGTGGGGAAGGGGAGTGAGATAGATGTTAAAGAGCCAGGGTGAGAGGTTGGAGCCCTGGGGGACGCCACAGGTAGATATAGAGGTGGGAGAGGAGAAAGAGCCCACGATAACCTGGGACGGACGGTCGGTGAGGGAGGAGGTCAGCCAGTCCGGTACCCACTCAGAGATGGAAAGGGTTTCATGGAGCTATTTTATGAGGATGGAGTGGTTGATTGTATCAAATTCAGAAGAGAGATCAAGTAGAATGAGAACAGAGGGAGAGTTAGAGTCCAGAGATACAAGAAGTTCTTCACGTGTGTACAGGGGAGCAGTTTCCATCCGTCTGGATGCTCGGAATACAGTTTGATGGTTGTGTAGACAGCCAACCAGCTCCATGTGCTGAGTCAGTTGTGGGAGGTCCGATTCCTCCAGGAGTTTCCCAAGGAAGGGAGTGATAGAGATGGGGCGATAGTTGCCGAGCATGAGGGATCAGCAGAAGGTTTCTTTAGGAGGGGGCTCACAAGTGAGTGCTTCAGGGAGTTGGGGAAAGAACCAGTAGAAAGAGAATGATTGTAGAAACCAGCAAGTGCAGGGGCAAGGGAGCCAATGTTTTCCTTAATAGTTCTAGAAGAACAAGGGGGGACCTGTTTGGAGGAGACCCTCATAGACCAGACAACCCTAGAGAATTCATCCGGTCTGATAGGAGAGAAGGAGGAGAGGAAGACTGGGGGAAGATGGGAGGCCATCGGTGGCAGGGGGATGGGAGAGGGTGAGGGGGAAATGGGGGAGGAGAGAGTGCTCAGGATTTCCTGGTTTTGCAGTGAAGTGGGTGTAGTAAGAAAGGCATGGTATCAACAGTAAAACAGACACAAGTTACCACAGTTGAAGAGTGTTTATTTAATTTCAAACAGGGTTTGAAAAATGCCTATATAATCTTAAATCTACAGATGGGAGCAAGCTACGACCATCAAATAATAATAACACAGTCCTAGTGGTGTCTTGTCAAAATAAAAGGGTCTATACTAATAAAACTATTGCCAATCCCTACCTCTAAATGCAAATAGTGTGGTAAACAGAGTTACGGAAAAGAAAGAAGTGTTTACAAAATGTTATGTCAGGCCGTTATCCTCACTTCCCCACGTTTTCAGCACGGGGCAAGGCAGCACACTCGAGCGTAGCACACCCTTTGGCATCTCCAGCATGAGGATGCAGTTCAGAACAAACACCAGGTCCTTCAGTGACAAAGTTTGTTTCCCCTTGAAAGTCTCTAATTCTTAGAATACCATGGAGTGCAAAATAATAAAAGTTTATTATTTATTTATTTAATGTGTTATAGTTCACAAGGAACTTTTCACATACACACTACATAAATCACAAGTTAAACCAATATAAGCACAGAATAAAACCAACTACCCAGGAAACAAATAAACAACAATTTGCCTGCAACACAACCCTCACATACATCACATTGTAAAACAGCTTCAGATCTGATTTAAATGACAGACATCATAAAACTTGTGAACCAATTTCCTAACTTCATCTGAATTTGTGCACCATTCAAACTGAATCTTCCCCTAACTGGGCACTCAGTGTCTGGCCCTCATTTAGTGCTCTCTCCCCGGGGAAAAGATGCCTTTTAAGAATCGTAAAGCAGCCAAGGACCATTTAAACAATTTGCCCGTCAGGATACATTGCCATAACCACCCGGGGTGTACCACCTTATAGTCCTTTACAAGAAGCGAGAAGTGTGTCTGGCATTGGGCCCGGAGCTTGGGGCAAAAAACCATCAGATGTTGTATGGTTTCTATCGAGGAATCTACTTTACAGAATCTACAACTCCGTAAATCACGTTGTACTCCACCTCGGGCTCCCAAGATGTCATTAGTGGGGAACAGATTTAAACAGAGTCGTAAACATTGGGCCCGCCAGCATTGCCTCAGACATTTCCTCATGTAATACAGTAAACTGTTGTATGATTGCACATCCAGCAGGATACCCTAGAACAGATGGTACTTCCTAACACCACCAACCGTAAGGATCCAGTCGCTCTCTCAAACTCTCTTTATCACCTATGAAGGATTCGCCAATAAATACTCCACTGAGGAATCCATATTTCAAAATATTTACAGTGCCATTCGGCGAGAGCTGCTGGAGAACCCACACTTCCAGTGGGCCCAACTTGATCCTTCTTCCGCCATGTATAATTTGCGGAGTGTAGAAATCAAGACCCGGACCAGGGTTGGGTTGCTGAAATTATACTTTATTCATATGATTTTTAAACTAATGAAAATATAGTCCATGACCTCCTTGAGAGTTACTTCACTCTTAGGCAGTCTTCCAGGTATAGGATTTAAGCCCTCCTAAATCTCCTTGTTGTCCGGATAGGCCCACCAGTTGTTCCTTCTCTCCTCGTCCTCTTCGTATGACTAGGAAAATCAACAACAAACGCTGGATTAGTTCCCGGGCTTTTATATGATGTGAGTGACTTGCTTCCCCACCAATGGAAAGCCTCCCTGTCAATCCGCCTTTTCATTGGCTGGTATTGCCATGTCCCGCCTCCTTTAAAGGCTGCCGTGGTTTCCCAGAGTGGCTGCTTCTGCTGCCTGCCCGAAGAGTCCCGCTCCCAGGCCACTCCATCCTGCGAGTCCCTCCCCCCCTTCGAAGTCTCTCCCTCCCGCCATGTGTGTCTGTCTCCGTGGCCGCCCCAGAGCGGCCCGCCCCGCCGAGCAAGCCGTCTCTCCCTTCTCTCCCTTCCTGGTGGGGAGAGATGCTCGGCGGGCCGTGTGGGCCGGCTCCCCGCGACCGCCCGTGCCTCCCGCGGGTTCGCCGTCACCGACCTGTCTCCCGGGCTGCAGGCCGCGGCGGCGTTACCCTTGGCGGGTTCAGGTAAGGCTGGACGGGAGGGGGCCGCTCCTTTCATGTCGCGGCTCGTTGCCGCGATCCCGTAGAGTCCCGGGGATAGCGAGCGGGACGGGGCTGCGTTCTCTGGATCGCGGCCCCATGCCGCGATCCCGCGGAGTCCCGCTACCACTCCCGGCACCCCCTCCACTCCGGGCCCCTTCTCACATCTCCCCATCACAAACCCTGGCCGATCGGGCAAGGGAGGATTCCGGGACAGATAGTTGGCCACCAGCTGGAAACCCGCAGGTCTGTGTAAGGTAACGAAATCGAACGGTTGAAGAGACAGGAACCATCTGAGTACCCGCTGGTTGGTATCTTTATGCCTTGCGAGCCACTGCAAGGGGGCATGGTCAGTATACAACGTAAAGCAGCGACCCAAGAGATAATACCTGAGGGTCTCTACCGCCCATTTGATGGCCAAACACTCCTTCTCAATAGTGGAATAGGCCTCCTCGTGAGGTACGAGCTTCCTGCTCACGAAACAGATGGGCTGAAGTTCGCCCCCATGTTCCTGTGAAAGAACCGCTCCCAGCCCCTGATTTGACGCGTCCGTCTGAAGGAAAAATTGTCTATGGAAGTCGGGGCACCGAAGTATTGGATTTGAGGTGATCCTCTGCTTCAGGATATCGATGGCTTCCAAAGCAGCAGTGTTTTTGGTCAAATCGGGAGACCCTTTGTTCCTTAAAGCGTCAGTTAGTGGAGCTGCCACCGAGGAGAAATCTGGGATAAATCTACGGTAGTAGCCTATGAAACCCAAAAAGGCACGGATCTGTTTCTTCGTGGATGGAGTAGGTATCTCGTGGATGGCCTGGATTTTCGAGAATTGCGGTCGTATCGTGCCTCCGCCTACCAAGTGTCCCAGATATTTTGTCTCGTGTGCCCCTATCACTGTTTTCTTCGGATTAATGTGTAGGCCTGCCTTAAACAACTCAGACACCACCTGTTCCAAGTGGCGTACATGTTCTGTCCAGGTCGTGCTATACACGACAATGTCGTCTAAGTAAGCCGCAGCATAACTCTCATGGGGACGTAGTATGACATCCATTAGTCTCTGGAAGGTGGCTGGTGCACCGTGTAGCCCGAATGGCAAAACCTTGAATTGGTATAGACCTTGGGGAGTGGTAAAGGCAGTCTTTTCCCGGTCCGTGGATTTCAAGGGAATCTGCCAATAACCCTTAGTTAGGTCAAGCGTGCTTAGGAAGTTGGCGGATCCTAGCCTTTCCAACAGCTCGTCCATTCGTGGCATAGGATAGGCTTCATAATTAGAGATCGTATTTAATTGTCGGTAGTCCATACACAATCTAACAGTACCATCGGGCTTTGGTACCAACACTATCGGGGATGACCACGGGCTGGTTGAGGGTTCAATTATGTCCATACGGAGCATCTCTTCTACTTCGTTTCGGATAACCATCCTTCGTGCTTCTGGAATACGATAGGGTCTTAGTCTAACAATCTGTCCGGGATCGGTTTTGATCTCGTGTTCGATTAAATAGGTCCTCCCTGGTAAGGCCGAGAACGCTTCTCCAAAGGGAGACAGCCTGGTCAAAAGTTCTGACCTCATGAAAGGAGTCAAGATGGTTCCCCATTGCACGTCTTCTAGCTTGCCATGTTCATGATTTACGTTTTGTTCTGAGGTATCCTCACCAGCGTCCATTGTGGCTACCAATACAGGCGCGTTCCATGCTTTTAGCAGGTTCACATGGTATACCTTGTCTGGTGTGGCACGATCGGGTTGGTGGATCCGATACGTCACAGGGCTAAGTACCTCTTTAACCTCATAAGGACCTCTCCATCTGGCCAATAGCTTGTTAGTACTGGTGGGTAGTAGGATTAGTACTTGGTCTCCTATTTGGAAAGTTCTCATCCGACTTCCTTTGTTATAGTTTTTCTCCTGGTTTGTCTGTGCGTGTCCCAGATTCGTCTCGGCCATCGAGCGGAGTGCTGTCAAATGTTCTTTCAACTCTTCGGTGTACTGTGTTAAAGAAATCTCATCCGAAGTCTCCCATTCTTCTTTTACCAGGTCCAAGATGGTTCGGGGTTGTCTTCCGAAAAGGAGCTCGGATGGAGAAAAACCGGTTGACGACTATGGGGTGTCGCGTAATACCATCAAGACCAAGGGTAATATACGGTCCCAGTTCTTCCCATCGGACCCGGTCACTCTCCGTATCATTTTCTTGATCGTTTTGTTATACCTTTCGACAAGGCCATCGGTCTGGGGATGGTATACCGAGGTGCGTAACTGATGTATCTGCAGTCTTTCGCATACCTGCCGAAAGTAAGGTGGACATAAAATTGGTCCCTTGGTCTGTGATAACTTCCGAGGGTAAGCCCACTCTTGCGAAGAAGGGAATGAGCTGGTCGCATAGTTGTCGGGCTGATGTTCCCTTCAAGGGAAAAGCCTCTGGATACCGCGTAGCATAGTCAACAATGACTAGTAGATACTTATATCCACGGGATGCGGGTTCTATAGGTCCAACGATGTCCATGCCTATCCGCTGGAAAGGAACGTTAATAAGGGGCATTTTCTGCAAAGGGGCTTTTGCTGGTAAGACGCCACTTGTTAGCTGGCAAGTGGGACACGCCTTACAGAACTGGGATACTTCACCGTATATGCCTGGCCAGTAGAACCGTCTCAGTATGTTCTGCTGCGTTTTCAGGGAGGCCATATGTCCGCCGCAGGGGTGGTTGTGTGCCAGTTTCATTATGACCATTCTATGGGGTTTTGGTAATATCAATTGTTCCCTTACAGTCCCATCGTCCGCCTTATATTTTCTGTACAATAGTCCATGACGGAACAGGAAGCCAGGTCCTTTTGTTACGTCTGGATCTTTCTCATTGGCCGCTCTCTCACGGGCTACCCGAAGGGTGGGATCAGTTAGGGTTTCCCCCCTCAGGGAGTCCTCATGATCCTCGGGTTGCCAGTTAATGGGTCGGGTCATATAACTGGCTTGGCACCACTCTAGCCTGTTCCGTCTTTTATGTCCGGGGGGGTTTCTAGAGTCACCTATCATCCAGTGCTTTACTAAAGTGGGGTAGGTCAGTTCCCAGGACCACTGGGGTGGGTAGAGTAGGAAGGACGGCAGCCTTTAATTGAGTGGTTTCATGGTTCATCTCTATCTGTACCTCTCTCATCGGGTATGTTTTAATGTCCCCATGTATACACTTTATTGGTACAGAAACGTTAGGTAAATTAGGGTTATTACTCACGGTGGGAGATATGGCTGTTTGTCGACTTCCGCTATCCAGCAGCGCCCGGGTCGGTCGTCCATCCACTCTTATATCCACGATGTAGGGACCAGGGTTGCGTACTTCCGGGTGTGGCTTCATGTAGCCGATTTCCATAGGTTCTGTGGTCTTTCTTCTGGGGCAAAACCGGGCAATGTGACCCCATTCACCACACTCAAAGCACTGGGGTTGTCGAACTCCCGGGATTACGGGTGGCTGTCTCTCCTCGTATCCAGTCTTCCTTTCTTCTAGTTTCCTGAAGACCTCCTCCGGTTGCCTCCATCTGGTATGTGCCACTTTTGGGCCTTTTTGTATCTGATGTTCAAAGTTCGGTGACGTCATCCTTCTTGGTATACTGGTTGAGGGGAAGCGACTGTACCCGGCCTTTTGATAAGCCGATGCAATGTCCACGGCTTCCACCAATGTAGGCCTGTGGTGTTGCCTAACCCATCTTTGCATAGGGCTCGGCAAGGCTTCTATGAACTGTTCCAGGATTATTTTATCTAGGAGGGGTTGGTTGGCTGGGGTAGGGGATTGCATCCACTTCTCCGTCAGGTCTTTAATGCGGTAATATAACTGCCTGGGACTCTCCCCGTTTTTTAACTTGGTGTCCCTTAGCTGAAGGCGATAGGCCTCCTCATCCAGGCCTAGACGGTCCAGTACAGCTGCTTTAATTTCCCCATATGGAGTGATACCATTGGGGTTCACAGCCTGATATGCACCCTGCATTAGCCCAGATAACAAGGGAGCCACATACTGTCCCCAGCGTTCAGGCGGCCATTGCGCATTTCTTGCAATCCTCTCAAAACTTGTGAAGAAAAAGGCTGGATCCTCTCCCTCCTTATACTTCTGGAGTAGGGCGGACGGTACCATGGGTTGGTTCCTCGTGCTGGTTACTGCATCTGTGAGCCTGATAATGTTCTCATGCTGTTTGTCCTGGGCCGTGGTCTGTAGGGCGCCCTGTAGCTGGATGGCTTGCTGGAACGCCAGGCGATCAGCCTCTGCCTGTTGTGTTTGTAGCTGTATTAATTGCTGCAGCTGCTGTTGGCCATCCGTCAGGGTTTTAATTAGGGTATCCATCGCGTTGTCGCTGATCCCACCTTCGTCGCCAATGTAGAAATCAAGACCCGGACCAGGGTTGGGTTGCTGAAATTATACTTTATTCATATGATTTTTAAACTAATGAAAATATAGTCCATGACCTCCTTGAGAGTTACTCCACTCTTAGGCAGTCTTCCAGGTATAGGATTTAAGCCCTCCTAAATCTCCTTGTTGTCCGGATAGGCCCACCAGTTGTTCCTTCTCTCCTCGTCCTCTTCGTATGACTAGGAAAATCAACAACAAACGCTGGATTAGTTCCCGGGCTTTTATATGATGTGAGTGACTTGCTTCCCCCCCAATGGAAAGCCTCCCTGTCAATCCGCCTTTTCATTGGCTGGCATTGCCATGTCCCGCCTCCTTTAAAGGCTGCCGTGGTTTCCCAGAGTGGCTGCTTCTGCTGCCTGCCCGAAGAGTCCCGCTCCCAGGCCACTCCATCCTGCGAGTCCCTCCCCCCCTTCGAAGTCTCTCCCTCCCGCCATGTGGGCCGGCTCCCCGCGACCGCCCGTGCCTCCCGCGGGTTCGCCGTCACCGACCTGTCTCCCGGGCTGCAGGCCGTGGCGGCGTTACCCTTGGCGGGTTCAGGTAAGGCTGGACGGGAGGGGGCCGCTCCTTTCATGTCGCGGCTCGTTGCCGCGATCCCGTAGAGTCCCGGGGATAGCGAGCGGGACGGGGCTGTGTTCTCTGGATCGCGGCCGCATGCCGCGATCCCGCGGAGTCCCGCTACCACTCCCGGCACCCCCTCCACTCCGGGCCCCTTCTCACACGGAGAAAGTTTAGTTTTTTTCCATTTGGCCACAGCTTCCAGGGACACTAGGCCCATTTCACACCTTATCACCGGGCCAGCACACCTGGAGGTAGCATTAAGACTCTTCTCCAGAATGCACCTTCAATATTTAAAGTTTGCTTCTCCTTCAAGCTTACACAATTGAAACGGCATATCCTTCCCTAAACTTCTTCCAGATTCACTTTGTTTTACTGTCAGAGACTTTCAAAACTGTATGGCTTTGCTTTAATCCCATATGTGACCACTCCAATCTGCTTCATTCTGGTACTTGTATTTCTTAAGCTCAATTCCTATGACTTTACATTCAGTTCTGTTTCAAAGAAGACTTCTTGGGGATTCTAGTCTACTCTGCTTAATGATTTTCCTGTTTGCGCTTTTAGTTTTCTTTTCAGTGTCTACGTCACTTCCCTTCACTTGAGGAACTTCGCTTTCATTTTGCAGATACTTCCGATATCATGTTCACTCACACAGGGTCACTCTGTTACCGTGGCTCTTATTATCTTTCAGGTATTACTTTCTTGGGTGATTCAGGTTTCACCCCGGATCCCCCTCAGCCGAGCTCAGATTCTCATAACACAGTGTTGAATTAGTTTCCCTCCACCGGGCTCGGACAAATTTCAATTCAACTCAAACTTGCTTTAACAAAATGCACTCAGCTGAATCTCCCTCTGCTGAGCTTGGACCAACTTCATTTATTTTGTCATCAACTTTCACCTTCCTTTTTGGGATTGTGCCACTTGCCCGCTTTACTAGGTGCCTTCCCTCACTCGCTCGAATTCCCACCTGCTCGCCCAAGTCTTTCTGACTCTCTCTGTTGATCAGACAGACCGGGCAGTGTTGCGAGGTCAGCGGGTCCGTCCTTTGGTGTGGGGATGAGGTCAGGGTCTCACCACCTGCCCCTCAATATCCTTGGGGTCGGCACTGGTCCCAAGGGAACAATCAATTGTCCAGAGCTCAACAGGAAGGTCCTGGCTGCCAGACTCCAACACGTAGGAGGCATGGCGTCTGTGACATGGTCCAGCCCTTCCTTCTCACTGGGCCAGCATCACTGCACGCTGCCCTCCTCTGGATTCGCCTGACAGCTCCCAGCCTCTTGGTTTCTCAGCTCTAGACAATCTTCCCAGCTTGCTTTTGGTTTTTGGGATTTGAAGAGGGATCCTCTGCCAGTCTCAGCCTTGCAGCCTCCCTCTTGATCTCCTAACTCTATCTGACCTTTCTTCCCCAGCAGCTTCCCTTTATACACCTGAATGATGTTAATGGGTAGCAGGTGTGTGATTAGGGTTTGGTCTGCCTGAGACCTTGCCTGACTTCATTAAGGGGACAGCCTGCTGTCAGGTGCAGAGTGTTGTAGTCTGTCTTCTGGGTCTTAGTGGTTTTTCACTGGTAATCCTACTACTCCAGGTGGCCTCTTCTTCTCAGTATTATGCAAAAATGGGGGGGGGGGGGCTTTGTGTGTTTGAAAATAACCCAAAAAGACAGAGGGGTTGTATGGTTGTGGATAACGGGTGTGAGGTGGATACTGTGTCTCACCTAGGCTATTCCTATGAGAATGACCCAGGACTCCCCCACGCGGGTGCACACCCAGGGTCTGGATCCAAAAGCGATGACCGTGCTCTCGCCACCAGAATAGGGGATTCTCAGGATCTAAATGGGAGAATATCCCTAGGTTTCTCACAGTGGCCAATCCAATACAAAGGGCCTGAGAAGGAACAGGCGGAGTGGAGTGTTACGCTCACCTGACTCCCACGGAGGCGCAGGTCTGGTTTGGAGTGTTGTTACTTCTTCTATGGTGAAGCGCAGGTCCCGGAAGATGGACTGGACCGGACCTTCGAATCTGGCTTGTCTGGCTCACGGGAATATCTTTCTGTATGTGAAAAGGGAGTATTAACAATCTGCGGGAGAAAGTATAAGCCTCCCGCTCCCTTCTCACCCCTCTACGAAACCCTCCTGCGACCCCCACGTGAAGTCTCACCTTAGGGTTTGAAAGGTTGAGCTCTCCATCCTGCTTCTCACGCAGGGGCGTGTTGTATCCAGTTACTTCACTGGGATTTTGATTGTAGAGGGTTCAAGTTTTGTTTTCCCGGTATAGTACCGTAAGGATTCTGTTAATGAGTATGATTCCGCAATAATAATTGTTCGTTGTCTCTTTTTCAGGTGTGGAAACTATTCCGAGAAGAACTGTGGATCCGAAGAATGAGACTCTGGTGAGCTTGATGAGAGTTCTCTCAGTGTCCTTGTATCAATGCGCTCACTAACGCTGATGTATTTTTTCCCCATAGGGGCCGGGGTCCGGAAATGCCTGGATGCGGCAGCGACCCGAAACGAAGCTCAATCCAGAAGAAATCAGGTAAGTCTTTAATGGGCGTTTGCGTAATGTCTTTTCATACGCCCACTAACGCTGATGTCTTTTTTCCCCATAGGGGCCGGGGTCCGGAAATGCCTGGATGCGGCACCGACCCGAAACAAAGATCAATCCAGAAGAAATCAGGTAAGTCTTTAATGGGCGTTGCGTAGCGTCTTTTCATGCGCCCACTAACGCTGATGTCTCTTTTTAGGGGCCGGGGTCCGGAAATGCAGGATGCGGCACCGACCCGAAATGAAGTTGGAATAACCCAACAGGTAAGCTTTGTAATGGAAATTAAGGTTTCCTTGTTTTCTTTCCCTTCTCACCTTTATTCTTGTCTTTTTCTCCCTAGGCGCAGTGATGTGGCTGCGAGTCCAGATGTCGCCTTAGAACGTGGTGGTACCTTGTACAGGTGAGTGAGATGCGGCGCTGCAGCGATCAATGCGATGTGCTTTTAAATGGATGTCTTCCTTTTCAGGACCGTCGGCGAGATGTCTCCGGAATGCGGATTTAGCAGGTAAGGACTCTTCTTTACCCTTTTCTCTTTTCTTCTCTCTTTGCAGGTGTTCCAGGATGCTGGCAGGAGTGGCAGAAGACAGAATGCAGGAGCAAACACGGCGAGCGTCCAGCTGCTAGATGCAGAACAACGCGAAGCGTGAGTTGCTGCTTGGGCGTGGCTTAAATAGCCTTCAAAGTAGTTCCAGGTATGTATCCTTCCTCTCAGGTATGTATCCCTCCCCTGACCACACCCGTGTGGTTAAGTAGTTCCAAAGATAAAGTAGTCCCATTCAGGCCTCAGAAGGCCTGGATGTTGCAGCATGGTCTGCATCAGGTAAGTTAACACTAAGCACCTTTAACACAAAGTCCCCTTTTATGAGCCTATGGCGCCAGGACTGAGTCCAAAGAGCCCCTACTTGAAGCTGTTGTGACTTCCCTTGAAGACATGATGTCTGCCTCTGGGGTAGCTGGGTCTTGTCTGGCACCTTGGAGGTAGGCATCATGACATGGAGACTGCAGAGGGATTGGCCAGTTCCTTACAGATTTTAAAGATTTCAGCCGTGTTGTTGGATGCAACAGAGATGCAAGCCTCGATGTGGGCGCTCTTCTTTTAGTGAATGGAGAGACAATATTGCCTTTGGAGAAGGCGGCAGGCCAGTTTGTCAGAGGATGAGCTTGAGGTCTGCCACTTCTGTTCTGCAACTCTGCACTTGCACTTCAGGGCTTCTAGATAAGAATCGTACCAAGTGTTATACTGTGTGTCAAGTTTCAGGTGAATCCTCATGACTGGGGCAAGATCACCTATAAATGTCTGTAGATGATGTGTAAATCCATAAGTATTTGGTATTATGGATATCAACCTACAACCTCCATTCACATGTGTGCTGGCAGGGCCTTCCACCTGCGGCAAGAGTTATTTTATCAGAAAACATTTAGAAAACGCCCACACCACGATCAACCATGTCCCCACTAATATTGTTTGGTCAACAAACTGCTGGCAACCTCTTTATACAGCCTTGCAACAACAGTTTAAGCACCTTTGGTTTGTAAAGGTATGCCGCACAGTCTCAACGACAATCTTTTACTACTGCCATCTGTGATAAACAACAATTAGCCATGATAGCTCAACAGATGTATCCATCCAAAATTAATTTTTATATGTAGGCTCTTGAAGCTGCGACCAGTAAGCCGTACGGATATCTGTTAGTGGATTTAAAAATACCTGCTCTTTAGGATTAAAGATTCTACTCCAAAAAAGACATCTAAAAAATCACTTTTCAGCATCAGTAGTCGGTCGTGTTTTCACCATGTTGACACCCATACAGAAAAACATGGTGTTGCTCAAAATGCTTGTATATGTCACCCCTCAACAACTCAAGGCCATTCTAGCCATGGCCTCTGACGATTTGGTGGCTGCTATTTCAGAGATTGCCAAGAACACTTTAAAGGGACACGTCTCACTAACACACGTCAACTGTGTTGAAAAAGAAAAAAGGGCGTCATCAAGAAACTAACCAATAAGCATATATCGCTGTGAGCTAAAAGAAAAGTGGTCTCGCAGGCCAGTGGAGTCATAGGATCTCTCATGGGCATAGCCCTACCACTAATCACCAGATTGCTAGGGGGTCAGTGATGGAGCACGCTCATAAAATGTATTTGGTGGACAAGCGCCAGTTAGAAAGTCTGGTGGCCCAATTCCCATGGCAGATTGGGATATATGGAAGGTTGCCACCATGCGTCTAGATTCGGAAATGAAGGATGTTTTAAGCAGTTGATATAGCAGTGCATGATAAAGCAGCCTAAACTAACCACATACATGCTGCCAGAGGAATCATCATTGTGAAGGCTTTGCCTGCGATTGACCCGGTTGTGGAGAATACACTTAGTCAACGCCATAAACCTAATGCAGAACAATTGCTACATAAAATGGGACTTGAAAAGGATGTGGTTGCGTGGACCAATATGGGGGAGTTTATCTACAGAGGCAGGGTTGTAAGGAGCTCTAACCTGCACAACCGATATTATGAGTCAACAGCCCATTTCTAGAATAAATGCCCCCCAGTGGCTGGAACGAGTTTGTGCAAGCGGTCGCTGATTTAAATATCCTGACATACATTGTGGGTTATTTCACCCAACGCTGCCTTACGGAGCAACTAAAAACTGGTTCCCTGGGTACCCCGCAATAACAACAACACAGCTTGCTAGATACAATCGGAACAATCACCCCTATAAACAGATCCCATTCCCCCACCTGTGTTATGGGGTGGAATACCCTGTGGTTTGAGGAATCTTACCCACTCCCTCACAACTCTACAATGTCCCTGATGCCTATATCCCTGAACCTGTTAGGCTGCAACAGAAATGTGTCCCTTCTCGTTGGTTGTCTCGGAGCTGGGTGGCTGATTAGTGTAAGGTATCAACTGTCAGTATACATGTTTTCTTGCTGCATTGAATTGCTTTTACACTTCTAACCTTTTTCCTTCCTGTATTGAACTGCTTGCTCGCATATAAACTTTTTCTTCTCTGTATTGAGTATTTTTTTATAAATACATTTTGTTTTCAATTAAAAAAACATCCTGGTTCTTTATTATGCTGTCCTATTTGATATTTATAATACCACACAACGCTTGTCGATGTTTAAAAAGTTCTTTTATTGATACCTGCACCAGTAGATACATGATCTACATTGCTGACACACTGTAAACGTTTTGAGAGATCTATTCAACTATAGTAACACCTTGTTAACAAATCTGGTCACCATTTGATCGTGTTGCTGGATATTGTTCGAATACATTTTCAAAACAGCCAACAGTGATCTCCGTTCCGATATTTGATTGATAAAGAATATACACTGCTGGCCACAGGTAATGGCTTTAGAGGCTTGGACCGGCACAGTCATGTGACATAAATACTTTGCAAAGGTTTTCACATAATCTGTTAAATCTCTGCTCTATACGGGGTGTTGAGGGAAGTGTGCCAGGCTGTTAAACACTGTTAGTGTGTCTCCCTCCAACTACAAAGCTATGCAGTGTGTTCCGCCACAGTCTTGCAGATCGGTGTTCACCACCAGGCTAACCAGCAATTCCTGGGTAGGCACTTGGGGAATGTTTCGCTGGCATACACACCTTGAAATGTTTTCCAAGGGTGTCTACGCTTATGCAGAAATCCTTTTATCTGTAGATTATCAATCAAATATGAAAGAGTAATATGAAAGAGTATTGCCCTCATTAGGAGGTTGCCAGTAGGCCACCGGTAGTAACCCTCTCTTTGTGAACCCCATGTTTTCACCATCCAGAGTGTTGTTGTTGGAATACCCCATGTTTTGCAGTAAAAGAGGTCTCCTGAGCTTGTAGGCATACATATTATCACTATGCATTATCATTTGGTCGCCCAACATCGTGTCCACTTGGCTGAACATGATGGTTATGGGATAGGCGATCGTGGCCACACTTGCAGTAGCCGTGATGTCGGTTCTGCCCACCTTTGTTATTTTACATGTTAGATGGGGATACAAAGATTTCTACGAGGGCTAGTGGCGGTAGAGCTACCAGCAGCAAAACATCTGTGAAAAAACTGTTATCGATGCTGGCCTGGGTTGGGGGTACGGTGAAGACATCGAGCTCTGATTTCACTTGCTCCCCTGAGGCTCTGTGTAAGTAGGCCATTGATTTTATTAAAGATATCAGCACCCTTATGGCTTTTAGCGGTAAATTGCTTCTTATTCTTACTCGGCTGTCCGCATCGGGTCCTCGATCTGCTTTTCTTGGAAGGTTGGGGGCCCACGCAGATGGGATGCTGACCTCTTCCACTTAATGTTCCTACGTGGTTTATAAATGAAGTCTGCTCCATCTTGGTCCTCCTTATTCTTTTTTGTGAGACCCTCAGCAACCACATGATGTCTTTTGCAATATTGTTGGCCCACGTTTTCACGTGCTGTTTAGCTACCTCGAAGCCACAATCTAGGAAGGGCATTGCATGTCTGAAGAGACTTCTGAAAATACCACTGAGACCCGCTCCATACATTACCGAACTACTGCTAAAATATGGCTGATCGTCAGTTTACATAATATTCTATATAGGCCCCGGGGTCTCCATTTTCTTCACCATGGCCATTATAATGCTGTTTTATTAGAATTTAAGATGGAGTGATCAGAAGTGCAACCGCAGCCATAATTTTCAGTATTTAAATGATACAAACTGCCCTTGGTCATCTCTTATCTGTATGTTGATGGTGTCAAAATGTTTTTTAGACACAGGGACATAATCAGGTTCATTGTATTGAATGTTCACAATATCGTTGTTGTTCCCTTTAATCTCCATGGTTCTAAGTAGCATACCTATCCCACACACTTTGATATGCCACGATATTGCTGTAAAGCAGTAAGCTGTTAAACCTGCTGTTAATAGCAGCGCCGGTATTGTCCCCCTACGTGTCTTCACTTCTAACATGTTGCATGGGTCCCAGTATGTTACGCAGTCTCCAATTTAATGGAAACCTGACAGATGCGTCTGGGCCCTGCTTTCTATTGGTCGAGGTCTAGCTGTAACCTCATATCACTGTACTCTCTTATGATTGATACATCTTTTTTTATGAGTCTGACAAGTTCATGTATATTAGGGTAATACCCTCTGTGAACTGGCCTGGTGGGAGCCTTCGAGGATTTGTTCATTTTATAACAAATGTGTCTTCCCGTTCCCATAAAGTATCCCAAGAGGGGACATACTGAACTTCAGTGAGCACCACAGTCCATCGGCCCTCCAGATTTATGAGTTTGGCCAACTTTACAGTGAAAATTGATATTTTCTTCACTGGGAATATCTCAGTTGAAGCGTTGCTGCGGAGCATAATATGAAAAGGTGTAGATTCCATGCCGCTCTGGTTATACACCCGTGGCCGCCTCCAAAGACCCAGCGTCCACCTAACTGTTGAATTAATCAGGCACCCCAGCCATTTGACTAGATACTGCTTCTTAGTTCGACAACCTTTACTCTTTAGAACTTGTTCTATTCTATAAACTCGTTGTTGGCCTTTTCTGACTTTCTGGATCTCCTCCCTGTAAACAACACCTTGAACAGCCTCCCCCGAATAATAAACTAGTCTGTATATATAAAGGCCCTCCCACTGAGTCACTCTATCTATTAAAAATATCTCTTGCTGTAGTTTTGTTCATACAAGATGGCCTTGTGTTTCAGGATCCGCACATTATCCCCCTTAATGTCTCTTTCGCTTTACAGTTTTTTCCAGATCTCCATGGAATTCTGTGGGGTTACAGCCACATGGTGGTTTTAATAGATCTATGGTGCGTGTTATTACACACATTTATAAATGAGGGTAATGCCTCCACATATCAACAGGTATTTTTAGCCATGACGAATCACCAGAGCCTTGTTTTAAAGGTGCGTATAAAACATTGTACAATAGTGACATTAACTCCGGAGTGTGTTACAAAGAGATGCACCCTTTGTTGTTTTTGAAGACTCTGTGGTGGTTTCTTTAAAAACTCCTTACCGGCGTCCATCTGCTGTTTAAAGGGAACTCGGCCTTTGATAAATATGCATTTAAAAGGCATTGCCATGCTGCAACGCTATTGTTCTTTAAAGCCTCAGCATACAAGTATTTTGATAGGACGTCGATGATGGCTAGAATATAGCGGAAAACATTGCTGTCTTTGCTGAACTGGCTCAAATCCATAATATCTGCCTGCCATTGTTGATCGATATCAGATGCCACGGTCATTCGCCGCTTAAAATGTTTCTGGGCCGGCTTTTGTAGCGCATATACCTTCTGCTCCAAAAGCCACTTCTTGACAGCGCCCCTTGACACCTTCTCTCCATCGGTTCGCAGTTTGTGACATGGGCTGTCAAATCCTACGTAACTAACAACACCTCCTCATCGTAATATATTTTAACACCTTCACACCCTACATGTTCACCCCATAACTGCTTAAAATTAAGACACAACTATGTTTTATAAACAACTGATTTTTATTAACATTTAAAATATACATTTTTGTTCAAATTTTATCCACACTAAATGTTTATTTTTTATTTTTATTTAAGTATAATTAGGCTGAAATATTTGAACATTGCACAATATATCAAACTGTTACAAAACTTCAGTACAAAACAATAGAATTATAAAATACAAGTCAAATGAACATCCTCAAAAATAGATCAAAAGTAAAATAAGATCCTATAAATCCTTGTATCACATTCATATAAAATAAAATGCAGTTCTACCATATTAGTTCTCATAGTGCCATACACAATTTTCCACGCATGATATGCTGGAGCGGTTATCATAAGTGATTCTACAGATTGCATATATGCCCAAAATTGATCTGTCGTAACCCGTTCAATAGTAGAAATAAAGATTACGTAACTCTTGAGATTACAATGTTCGAGGGTATCCCAGTTGGTTAATATGTGTCTGTCAGTTTCACACTCAGCTTTACAGCGTCTGCATGTCTGCTCATCGGGTGGTAAGCCTTGACATGCACCCGCACATTCCAGGGTAGGCAAAACATGAAATCTGAGGTACATAGTAAAACGCCTAAGATCCTCAGCGCAATATTTCTTTATATAGTTCCTAGGTATTCCTAATTAAAAATATTGTTTACAATATGCTCCATATCGCTTTCTCTTCAACAAAGACTCATTATTCATGATAAGGTCCCATTCAATGGCTTTTTTCTTCAACCGAATAAGGAAAATACTCAAATGATTCTTTCCAGGAAGTGCCAAACTGATAGCCAATTTCTTTAACCCCAACATCAACCCATTGTTCAGTTTATCATCAGAATCCTTCCTTATATCATTCAATATTGTGTCCTCCACATAGATTCCAAACATAATTTTAACAAAGAGAATGCTACATTGTACCTTCCACAAGATGGTCAGGGCCGTGAGACCTATCTCACACCTTATAGCTTCAATCGGAACTGCTGTGGGGATTCTCATCACCTTTCTCCAGCGTACATGTTGGTGGACAAGTATCTCAAGACCATTAAGAATGCCAGAGATTATGCTCGTCTTATATGTATATGGAGATAGCCTTCGATGGAGGATCCACCCATCCTCATGGGGTAACCTCTAATGAGGTTGGAATTTGTTAATATTTTCCCCATGATTATCTGCTCATAAAAATCAATTAATGCCACATTTTGTACGAGAATCCCCAAATAAGTATATGTGTCGACCAGCTCCAATGAAACTGCTCCAATTTTCCAGTTCAACCCAGGCATTTTACATGACTTCCTGCCAATAATCATCACCTTGATCTTATGCAGATTGATTCTCAATCGGTTCTCGTTATCATACTCTGATATGACTACTGAAGGCCAACAGGGGTGCATTCAAATACAACCGTATCGTCTGCATATCAGAGCCACCGAAACTATTCAGAACACATCTTAGGGGGAAAGTTACGATAACTCACAAACGTGGAATCCGGATCTGCAGCATATAGATTAGAAAGGACTGGTGCATATACTCAACCCTGTTTTAACCCCTGATTGGTATGGCCAGGTTCAGTGAGTTCTCTGGTCTTGTCCAGTCTGACCTTTACTGAGGTGTCTGAATACAAATCTGTTATCAAATGGAGTACGGTCGGATCAGATACCATTTCCCGTCTGTTCCACAGATACTCTAACTACGCAGTCAAAAGCCATTGCATAGTTAATGTAGCAGAGATACCAACTTTTCTACACACCTCTATAGGTGCCAGCCATCATATAATGTAATTACCAGATGTTATCAATTGTGCCATATCCGTGACAAAAACATGGTTGTACTTTCTGTGATAACAAGGTGGAGAAGATTTTACAACAGGTGTCGATCATGGCTAAGAGTCTATAATTCCAGGCCATTGCCCTATATCCCCTTTTGAAAACGGGGACCAGAATTGATTTTTGCCAACTTTCAGGAATTATACCACTATTTCAAACCAATGTAAGAATAAATAACAGCAGGTATGCCCATGTCTCTGGATTATGCTTGATTACGATATTAGCGATGCAATCTGGGCCAGGGGCCCTGGATGCCTTTCATTTTCTAATCACCCTCTTGATATCTTCAAGATCAAAGGGCAACTCTCCAGGGATGCTCGCCAAAGGCTGTCTAATTTTCACAATTTCTCCCTCCCCAATCCAATAGAGTTCCTTGATGTATTCATCTCGTTCACTTTCTGGGATAGGATTGACTTCAATAGCCACACCTTCAGAGAAATGTCATCTATATTGTTGCCAAAATGTCTTATTGCGATGAGATTTGAGCATTCCAAATATCAGGCACCAGTTTGCATTGTTGACATCATGCTTAGAAGATCTGCGCGAGTTCTTATATTTAAGGCATAGATTAGCACTATGCTTTTGCTTTCCAGTCATGTAGATAGTTTGCCCTCTGTTTATATGCCTCAAGTTATTCCAAAGGCACTCTTCCATTCTATTAATGAATATATTAAAAATGTGAGTGTTGGTGTTGGTGCGCACCACAACAATCCTAAGCATATAATTCAATTTTCATCAAGCTTTCCAAGTATTTCCATACCATTTTCTACGGCAGATTCATTTCAGAAGTCAAAACATGACACCACCAATGCATCAAATCTATTTACATTGGTCTCAGATGACTGGATCCAATTGCCTTGTATGTCAACACTTATAATATCGGTACATACTTACGCTTCCTGTCATTCTAGGCTACAGAAAGTCTTTGGCGGCTAGTCATAGTGTACTCCGTGGAAAGGATTTTAATATGTTTTCTCATTTGTGAATAAGCAAAGACATGGTCACCTCGGGATGAGTAATTCCCAAGTATAACCTTCCCCCATTACCAGATATACAATTTCCTTTAGGAGTTTTTGGTTGGACAAAGGGCCTCATTACAAGTTCTGCAGTGGCAGCCGAACTCGTAACACAATTCGCCACCTGATATACCAGTGCCACCTGGACAGTCCTAGTGGCCCGGGATGTCAGGAGGCGGAAAGTGTAAGTCCCCATTCCTGTGGAGTCACATAGGACTCCACGAGAATGGGGACACGGAAGCACCAGCACTGTTGCTAACGGTGCCGGTGCTTCAGTGAAAACCATGCACACAGGGGCCAGGGCGCAGTGGTGTCATGTCATGCCAGTGGATCGTCTGGAGATGCTGGCCGCTTGCTTCCGGGTTAGTACATTACGGTCACGCTGCAAGCAAAACTAGCAGTCTAGTTTATCCCAAGATGGCGGCCGTCCTATATCAACATTACAATACTGCGACTCGGAGCGTTGCAACCTTCACATCTCTCCCGAGCTTGATGCTGCTTGTGAGTACTCTTGCTCCTTTTCTTGTCATTCGCTGTTGCCCACCTGCTCGCTACCATTGCCTCTGTTCTTCCCTTCTGCCAACTCTTTGCTACTCTTGGTGCTTCACCAGACCTTCGCTCACCTTATTGCTATCTTCCCACATCTGTTGCCCTGTGATCTACGAATGCCGTTAACATCATCTACTCTGTGGAACCTTGACTTCCAACCATCAATCAACGTCCCAAGGACATTGGGAAGGACTTTTTTTTGCCACAATGCTTTTTCCCCTAAAGGGCTGTTTCCTGAGAGTCCAGTCCACCAAAGTTGTCTCCCAACCGGGCGTGGGGGCCTCCAAGGTAGACAGACCCTATCTCTTCTCTGGTAGAAGAACCGTCATGGAAAAGAAGACAAAGGATCGACCGTGCAAGTGCACACAAGAACTAACAGGTGAGTATTTCGCCCCCGTTACAACCCATTCTGAGAAACGGCCCCTGCAGGCATACTTGTAGTCTGGCAGTCCGGAAAGGGCGCTGGTACGAGGCTACCAGCGCCCTTATGTCTGAGACGCCAAACTGGTAATGTGGCCCATAGTATTTACAGTGAGTATTAACCTCTGGCAGTTATTCTTCGGCTTTGCTACAATACGAATTGAGATCCCCAGCCACCATGATGCCGCGTTTAGGGTGTAACCATCTCCATTCATCCAAAATGAGCACCGGTTTGGTGATCAATAGATGTACAAATGTACCCCCAGGAGGCTCATAAAGAGCAACAAAGGTGTCCCCAATTAGAACCTCCTCCCAAGGCAGGAGACACGATAGAAAATGGGGGGATTTTACACCAACTTCAAATTCGGAGAGGGTGATGCCAGATTTTACTCCTATACACAACCCCCTCTCGGAGTATTAAACATATCTGTAAATCGCATTAGGACCATCCATGTATAGGTTGTTACAGAGCCACGTTCCCTGGAATACAAAGATGTCTTATAGATTAAAGATTTTCTGACCCTCAATACTCAAAAAGGAGGAGTGGCCTCTTGTGTTCCAGGAAAGGATGTGAATATCTGTACAGGGCTGCCCAATTCAATTGAACTGTGATCTCAATGATTCTGGCCCCTTCACCCTAAATCCTGACCACATTCTTTGGGGGTTGATAGTTCAGGGTGTACATTCGATAGGCTTACTCTTTCAGTGGAGTGCACCAGTGGAGATGACACAACCTCTGATTCCATGCACCAATTGGTGGCTCTGAGCTTTAATTATTTGTAACACACTATGACGCCATAGCCAGGCTTTAGCTATGGTGTTGCATGTTTCATAATCAATTCAACAATTATAGGCGAGACCAACTGTACTATCCCTCAGTTGGTTGTGTACTATACAAGTCAGGAAGTTCAACTGACACAATATCAGATGATGTAACTAAAGCAAACTGTGCTACGTGTGATAATACATCATGTAATTTCCTTTGATTTAATAAAGGACTGTCAGCCATAGCACACATCTCTACGATATTGATTGTTTTTCCCAAATTACTGTAAGTGCATTCAATCTGATTTGAATCTTTTTCATATAAATCAATCTTGTCCGTCCTTGAAGTCACTGGTCCCTCAGGGAAATGCCTGTTGATGGTATGAGGTGTATGAGAAACCTGAGGCCTTTCTCTGAGGTTCTTTCTGGCGATCCTTTTTTCAGGTGGCCAGGGGAGGGCGCTCCTGAATCCCAACCCTGGGGGTGGACGAGTGGGGGAGGATCACCTGGGCAGGGGGTCCTGGGAGACTGCAAGAGGAGCACATTTGAGCGATACACTGTATCTCATTTTTTCCAATGAACCCCTACCCGATATCCCAGCAGTCTTTATGGGATATTGTCACCAAAATCCCATCCCCCCCAGCACTTCCCTTATGGAAAAGACAGAGAAAAGATCAGGGGTTCTCCAAAGCACCTCTAAAACCCAATAAGAAGTGTACCTCGCAACATACAACTCCCATAATCCCATTCCCCTATTGAAATTCACAGGACTGGGATGAGGAAGAGGCTGATGGGAGTCATGAGGATTACCCATAGGAATATATGGGAAATGGATTCCTATGGGCAGTCTCCATGTTGTCCCGATAGCGAGGTCAGACAGGGAGGGACAACTATTCACCTGACTCCAATTAACTCTAGCTGGGAGTATAACAACAGCAGCCAGGAGGAACATTGTGAGTGAGCTGGGGATGCTGGAAGGTACCAGAAAGCTGGAAAGAGATCTAATGAGCTGGAGAGATGCTGGGAGGCCTGGAGGAAGAGGAAGAGGAAGAGGAAGTAAAAAACTGCCCAAGCACTGGTCCAGCTACCAGAGAGGAGATTGCAGTGTGGAGGAGGAAACTGTACCTCCAGAAGGCAAGAACTGTAAGGCAGTCCTTGTGGTGTCTGGTCACAGTAAAAGGGACTATACTTAAAAAAAAGAAAATGATTGTGAGTCCTTACAACTAATATTTAAAGAAAGAAGTGTTCTCAAATAATATGTCAGGATGGGCTTTATCCAGGAGTCTCCCTTCCCCATGTTTTGAGCATGGGATAAGCTGGCAGTCCTATGCACATCACACGCTCAAGCTTTCCCAGCACGAGCTGACAGTTCCTTGGAATAGGAGCATAACAGGTTCTTCCTTGGGTAAGTCTCTTTTTCTATAAAAACAAAGTCTCTTGCCTCCAGGGACCTGATGGGTTCCAAAAACAATGAAACAACATTTCCTTTCAAAACGAATCCTGCATGGTGAGAGAGAAGCTTGGCAAGAGTGAACCCAGCAGAGGGATGCCATCGAGAGGGGTCTGTGCCTGGAAGAGGGGGATCCTGGGGTGAAGAACCATCACCCTAAAATTGTGTGAAAAGCCATTGTGAACCCAATGGAGGGAGGCTGATATTCGAGAGAGGTCTGCGCCCGGAAAAGGGGGATCCAGGGGTAAAGAACCACACCCCAAAATTGTGTGTAAATGTGGCGGAGTGTGATGCCTCAATGAACATCAGTGCTGACAAGGGTGAACCCAAGAAAGGGAAGCTCACCATGAACTGGTTAAAAGAACATTCAAAATCGCGACTTTACCAGAGAAGATTGGTTACGGAGCTATCTTGGAATACAATCTAGAGTGAACCCAGCAGGGGGAGGCTTACCTCCAAAAAGGGTCTCAGACCAGAAGAGGGGGATGCAGGGATGACAAAGTACCACCCTAAGTGTAATCGAGAAAGGAATACATTTCTTTTGGTTGTATCAGAACCTCGGAACCTCAAGATAAGTAAACCTCCAAGATCCGGATACTGTTAGAAACTCATCATGGGTTTGCGCCTGGAAGAGGGGGACCCAGGGCTGAAGGCATCACCCACCGAACATTTGAAAGGAAATGTTGTTTTATTGTTTTTGGAACCCATCAGGTCCCTGGCGGCAAGAGACTTTTTATAGAAAAGAGACTTATCCAAGGAAGAACCCATTATGCTCCTATGCCAAGGAACTGTCAGCTCATGCTGGGAAAGCACGAGTGTGTGCTGTGCACAGGACTGCCACCTAATCCCATGCTCAAAACATGGGGAAGGGGGACTCCTTATTGTTCATTTGATGGTCGAAGCTTGCTCCCATCTTAGATTTAGGTTTAAATTAGGCATTTTTCCAACCTGCCTATTGTTTAAAAGCCCTTGAACTGTGATCTCTTGTGTCTGTCTTCACTGTTGCCACCATGAGTTTCTTACAGGTGACACAGCTTCTTAAGTGGTTGTCTGATGGCCATATTGTGTAGGTCCAATCTTAATGGCCAAACTTGCCGGATATTTCTGGATATTTTCTCATTCGTTCCCTCGGTTTCCACAGCCGGAACAGGGTGCTATCTCCCATCATTGGCCCTTTAAGCCATTGTCCATATGACCATTAAGACGTACTCTATGCACAGGTTGACTGTGTGCCTCGCTTTCATAAGTTGAGAAGACCAGCTCATATTTATATTGTGAATCAATACAAACACGGTTACCAGAGCCAGTTTCTGGCAGTGCTCCAACATTTTTCTAGGCATTTTTCCTCCACGCCCATTTTTCCCAGCCACTTTACCTTTTTTTCCCCCTCCACCACTTTTTATTCTTCTTCTTGCTGAGCACTCTTTTACATTTGCCATAAAGTTCTTCATCAACCTCTCAGGCGTTCGACTCAACTGAGCCCTTTTCCTGGTTAGACAAATCCACCATTCTCCCATTACTCTCACCATGAGTCACCAACCACAAACACAGACAGCTCGGATGTAATAATCACTAATGGGCCGGCAGGGGCTTCACTACTGGAGGATAGTTGAGTCTCAAAACATGACTTAGTTCTATTAGAGAAAATTATGTCTACCATTGAAGCAATGGCCGCCTTCATGTCCCAAAGCTCTTTCATGAGGTTTGATCATAGACCGAACACAGCGTCTAATGGGGCCACCACTTTATTCAAAATAACAACATGGTTACCAGACACAACAGAGGAAAGCATAGTGCTCTCTAACACTGTCATTCTTGACCCTCCATAGCAAGTTCATTAGTAATGTGTGTGAGATTAGGGGAGGCCGATAGGTTTGTCCCTATGATGTTATCATATGAATTGTCACAATTCTTCTGGTATTTATAAGGGGTTTCGAATGGACTCCCTTTGTATATCATAACAAAGGTTAAAGGGGAATTGTTATCAACCAGTGAAATTACATCTCCAGGTTCAAAGCTAGTAATGACAAAACATCATCCTCCACACCTTGGGTTGCTGTATCTTTCGAGGTTGGCATTGTTAAGAAACCAGTCATCTTTTGTTGTGCCGCCTCTCTAAACACCCCTTTTTTGCACAATGATATGATATGATAAGTCATTTATAACGTGCCTTTACACAAGTGTTTCTAGACGTGACAAGACAAGGAAGGGGGGACAGAGCGAGGGCAAAACATCAATCTTACTAGGTCTTGTGTCATTCAGATTGTGCAAGTGCAGGAGGGAGGAAGGGGGAGAAGTGCCAGGTAAGGAGGAGGGAGGGGAGAGTGCAAAGTAACTAGTAAGTGCAGCCGGGAGGTGGCTCGTAAGTGCAGAGAGTCAGGGGACTACAGATGCAGTCCCTGAAGTGGATGGGAGGTCCGGAGGCAGTGCAAGTGTAACCAGTCATGCCGGAGCCTGGGCCCGTAGGTTCAGTGGGTGGCCAGGTAACCAGTATGTGCAGCACACAGGGACATCAGCAAGGGAGAGGGATAGAGAAAGCGGAAGCAAAAAGGAAGGTCTTGAGTTGCTTCCGTAACCTTAGTTGGTCCTGCTTAAGTTTGAGAGAGGCAGGTAGGCTGTTCCAGAGGGAAGCCTCAGTTGAAGACAGAGATATACCACCCACTCTCTGCCTAGAGAAGCATCTGACCCTCCGAGAGTTGGAGGTGGATGAGCAGAGGACTGAGAAGGAAGATGCTTAGGAAGAGAAAGTTGGATGTAGTGCGGTCCCAGGCCCCAGAAATCCTTGTGGACGATGCAGAGGGTCTTGAACTTGATCCTCACAGCCATAGGGAGCCAGTGGAGATATTTCAGGGCTGGACAGATATGTTCCCTTGGCTGGAGGCCATGGACAAGTCTTGCAGTCCTGTTCTGGATAAGTTGTAGAGGGCAAAGAGTAGAGGCAGGCAGATTTAGAAAGAGGCTGTTGCAGTAGTCCAGCCTAGAGAGGACAAGGGCTATAGAGAAAGTGTGCTTCTGGGGAAGAGTGAGAAAAGGAAGAATACCTTTGAGGAGGTGCAGCTGATAGTGTGACTTCTTTGAGACGACAGAGATGTGAGGAGAGAATTAGAGGGTGGAGGCGAAGATTACCTGGTTTTTAGCCTCACTGGAAGGAGCAGCTGGAGGGCCAAGGGTGGGCAGTTAGAGTGAGAGCGCGAAGGCAGAAGCAGGTGTCCCAATGATAAGGATCTCAGTCTTACTGCCATTAAGGCAGAAATCGTTGGCGTCACACCATTCCTGAATTGGGAACACACAGTCAGGTATGAGAGAAGGAGCAGTAGGGCCTGAGGAGGTGCCTGAAGGAGAGCTGGGTGTCATCCACATAACACTGAAAGATAGAGTAGAATGTAGAGATGCAGTGGGCCAGAGGTTCCAGGTAGTGGTTAGATAGCCAGAGAGAGAGGTTAGACCCCTGGGGAACACCGCAAGGAGAGAAAGAGAGAGAAATGGAAGAGAGGGAAGACCCAGGTTGGACCTGGGAGGGTCGATCAGTGAGAGAGGAGGACACCAGGCAAGGGCCTGACCAGAGATACCCATGTTGTCTTGGTAATGATTGAGCAGGATGGTGTGGTTGACCATGTCAAAGGCAGAGGATAGATTTCATCCGCAATCGCCACCGCGGGTGGCGGCTCCTTCCACGTTGGAGGCTGCAACCCGGCAGGTAGGGCATTGCAGTCCCTTTTTGTGTTTTGTCTCGGGCCATTGGCCAATCGTAGCACTGCCGGAAGTTATCTGCCCCTAATTCCCGGCAGTCGCTGCGTTTCAACCCCTTAGCTGGCTCTCGCTCCAGCTGCTCTGGTTCTTGCGCTCTGTTTTCTTTTGGCTCTCCCAGCTGTTCCCTCTGCTCGCCTCGGCGTGCTGCGGTTTCTCTGCCGGCTCGTTCCTCTTTCTTTGTAACGAGCTTCCACTCTCCTCCCTGTCTGCCGGTTCGTCTGGCGGTGGCTCTCCCTGCTCCAGTTTCTCCCTCGCCGATCTTTCGGCACTTTCTCGCTTCCTCCTCCTTGTCTCGGTCGCTGCTTCGGCGGCGGGCGTTCTTCCCCTCTTTGCCGCACTTTTTCACTCGCGGTTCTCCAGTTTTTCCCTTTCTTCTTTCTGTCTTGTCTCTCCTTTGGGAAGCGCTTTCTTGCTACCGCGCCAGTGTTTCCTAGGGCCGGTTGCTCCGAGGCTTCCTTCTCGCCTCGGCTGGCGGATCCCTTTCTTCTAGGGATCCTCCTCTCTCCTGCACCTTATTCCCATTCATCAGAGTTTTGTCGTCTTGGACTTACTTTCTGTGGTCAACCCTGTGGATCTTCTTCCAGTCCACCAGCCACATTGGATCTTCGCCTACTTCTTTGCCAGAAGTCTCCTAAGGGTTTTTTTCCCCACGTGTGGGTTTTTTCCCTTTTTTCCGGCCTGTTCCCAGAAGAGGGGCCCCAGGACGACTGTTCCAGTCAGCAGTCACTGTGGCTTCTCACCGAGACAGGCAAGTGCTACCTAAAAAAGTAAGGGACTACCTAAGCCGGCGGAATCTACGAGACTCAGATCACTCTGAAGACTCAGGTGAGGAGAGTGTGGAGGGACGGGAAGACGAAGGGGTTCGACAGCTTAAGCATTCACAGATTGAAACGCCAAGAAAGACCACGATGTCAGCCGAAGAACAAGTCCAGGAGCTATGGAAGGCTTTCCAAGCCATGTCACTGGAATTACAGGGGGTCAAGACCGAGAATGCCCTTCTCAAACAGATGGTAGTGGTCAGGGAACCCTCACATCCCCCAGAATTACCCCCTATGGCTCTTTCTTCTGGAAAATTTGATGGCTCACCTAAGAAGGTAAAGGAATTCTTGGAGGCCTGTACCGTTTACTTCACCTTCAGACCTCACACTTTCTCAACGGACCAAGCCAGAGTGGGGTTTCTTATCTCTAATATGACGGGGAATGCTTTGGCCTGGGCTACTCCGCTAGTGACAAACGGTAATGCCATCCTACAGGACTTCTCTGGGTTCCAGAACCTACTGAAACAGACCTTCGAGCGACCCAAACTATCTTTTACTGCGTGTAAGGACTTGCTGGATGTAAGACAGGGTGCTCTAGATGTACTGTCATACATCTCCTCCTTTAAGACTCTGGCAGCAGGGGCGGGATGGCCCGCACAAGCACAGTATGCTGTATTCAGGAGAGGGTTGAGAGATGAGATCAAGGATGAGCTAGCCAGATCTCCACGCTCTCCCACGTTTCCAAATCTATTTGCTGCTGCTCTTCACATCGAGTATTGTCTCCAAGAGAGAAGGGCAGAACGCCGGAAACAAAGAGGATCGGGTAATCCCATAGACCCTCCTTCACACTCTCCCTCTGGACGCTTCTCTTCTACTCAGGGCGAAGAACCGATGCAAATCGGAGCCACAAGGGCACCTCTGTCGTCTGCTGAGAGGCGGCGAAGAAGAGAAAAAGGTTTGTGCGCCTATTGTGGTTCCGACCAACATGTTCTAAAGGACTGCTCTGAGGTACCGGAAAGGAAGGCGGGAAACTATTACCCTCGGCGTCAATAGGGACCCTCGGCGTCAATAGGGACTGGTAGCCGGGGGTACTTAGATCTTCTTCAGCATCCCTACGTGATACTTTCGGTGTCGGCTTCAGAATCCCAAGAGGATTCCAGACTGATGGTACTATCCGTAACCTTGAGCCTCAAAGGTGTACCAGTGGAAACATTAGCCTTACTGGATTGCGGCGCGGCAGGGAACTTTGTGGACACTCTGTGGGCTGACACGATGGGTCTTACTCGGATAGTCCGGAAGGTGGGTCAGAAAGTAGAAGGAGTCGACGGTACACCTTTGTCGTCCGGACTCATCACTCATACTACCGAACAACTCTCCTTGGTCATCAACCAACACACAGAGGTCCTGCAATTCGACATTATTAGAGCCGCGCATTTCCCCATATTCCTAGGCATTCCTTGGCTTCGTAGGCATAATCCGCATATCAACTGGATGGAAAATCGACTGAGTTTTTGTTCCACATACTGTTCGGTCAACTGTCTTCCTCCCGATATCAGGGGAGATCAACAGTTGGTTAGGGTTCTCTCCAAGGATCATGTGGGTATTCACGCTCTTCCTAATTTTTGTGCCGAATTCTCCGGGGTTTTCCAAGAGAATCTTCACGCTCGGCTACCTCCTCATCGGCCAGAAGACTGCTCAATCGATCTCGAACCTAATGCACTGGTTCCATTTGGGCGCATGTTCTCTCTTTCTCAGGCCGAAAAGAAGGTATTAAGGGGCTATCTGGATACCAACTTGGAGAATGGTCTTATTCGACCTTCGAAGTCACCCGCTGGCACCTCCCTGTTCTTCATCAAGAAGAAAGACACAACTGATCTCAGGCCCTGTATTGATTACCGGGGCCTCAATAAGGTTACGATTCGTGATCTGTATCCTATGCCACTTATAACCGACATCATTGAGGCGGTACAAGGGGCTCGAATCTTCACCAAATTGGATCTCAGGAACGCATATCATCTGCTTCGCATCACCGAGGGAGACAAATGGAAGATGGCTTTTCGCACCCATATGGTCTTTTTGAGTATAGAGTGATGACGTTCGGTTTGGTGAACGCACCGGCTGCATTCCAGAGATTCATGGATAGGTTGTTCTCGGATCTGCTGTCGGTCTCGGTCATAATATACCTCGACGACATCCTGATTTTCTCCCCTAACATGAAGGAGCATATCAAACACGTCACCCATGTTCTGTCTCGTCTTCAGGAGAATCAGTTGCTAGTCAAGGCCGAGAAGTGCAAGTTTGCAGTATCCTCGGTTCACTATCTCGGATTCATTCTTTCTGAAGAAGGGGTTGCCATGGACCAAACCAAGGTGGATGCTATTCTTGATTGGCCAGCCCCTACTTCGGTTCGGGAAGTCCAAAGATTCTTGGGATTAGCAAATTACTACCGTAGATTCATCTCAAATTTTTCGGAGGTTGTTTACCCGATTACGCGCCTACTCAAGAAGGAGGCGGTTCAGTTTTTCTGGTCGGACGAGGCCGAGAAGAGTTTCGGTTATCTCAAGAGTTTGTTCTGTACTGCTCCCATTCTTCAGCATCCTGATCAATCACAGCCATTTAATCTGGAGACCGACGCATCAGCTGTCGCAGTAGGAGCGGTTCAGCTCCAGACCATCCAAGGTGTGGAACATCCCGTGGCATACATGTCAAAAACTCTTTCTCCCAGACAACTCAATTATTCTGTACTGGAGAAAGAACTACTGACCATGAAGCTCGCCTGTGAAGAGTGGCACCATCTTCTACTAGGAGCCAGACATCCGTTTCTGATTAGGACAGACCATAAGAACCTCAAGGTACTACAGGAGTTGGAGTGTTCAAATTCCAGGCAGGCCAGGTGGGCTCATCTTTTTGCACAGTTTGAATTCCAAGTCTCGTATATCCCGGGATCACAGAATAGTCTGGCGGATGCCTTGTCACACAAAGACTCCACCAAAGAACACATGGCAATCAAGAAGGAGTCCATGTTCAACCGCAACCAAATCCTGGCTTTCGTTGGTTCTTTCCTCCAAGAGGTGAAGACTGCCCTCATTCAGGAAAGGCCCCAACTACCCCTACGTCATACCTCTCCCTTTCAACAAAGAGGGACTGGCTTTTCTACAAACAGAAATTGTACATTCCTGAAGGTCCTCTTCGCTCTAGAATCCTGAAGTGGAGTCATGACTCTCGCTCGGCCGGTCATAGAGGGGCCGAGAATACCCTTGAGCTCCTCTCTAGAACATTTCTTTGGCCAAACGCTAGAAAGGAGACCTATGAGTATGTCTAGGCTTGTCCAATTTGTGCCAGAGCCAAATATCGCCTGGCGAAACCTTTGGGTCTGCTTACTCAGGTCGAACTTCCTGCTCGTCCATGGGGTCTGACATCCACTGATTTCATTGTCGATCTGCCGGTCTCGGAATCCTGTACATGCATTATGGTTACGGTAGATGCTTTTTCTAAGCTGGCTCATTTCTCTCCCCTTCCAGGTCTGCCCACTGCTGCAAAGATGGCAGAGGTTTTCTCTCGGGACATATTCAAGTTACATGGTCTCCCCGATAAGATAATATCGGATCGGGGAAGTCAGTATATCTCAAAGTTTTGAACTGCCTTGTGCAACCGGTTGGGCACTGAAAGAGCTCTGTCTTCGGGGTTTCACCCTGAGACCAATGGTCAGACGGAACGCCTGAATGCGACCCTGGAACAATACCTAAGGTGTTATATAACTCAACATCAAGACAACTGGGTCTCTCTGCTTCCCACTGCGGAGTTCTCGTACAACAATACCAGACATTCCGCCACAGGACTCTCTCCTTTCTTCTGCACTTATGGGGTTCACCCTCGTGCTGTGTTTCCAGAGGTTCCCAGTTATACCAACTCCCCGACAGTGGAGGAGGTATTGGGGAATATCAAGGAGGCCCAGACTTCAGCTATTCGGAGTCTAGAGGTCAGCAGACAACGGACAAAATCCTGTGCCGATCAACATCGAAAAGAATGTCCAGAATGGAAGCCAGGTGATCAGGTGTGGTTGTCCACCTGGTTTCGGCCAGATGGACACGGCCTTCTAAACTGTCTCCTCGTTTTCTGGGACCTTTCACTATTCTCTCTAAAGTCAATCCAGTCACCTATCGCCTCTGGCTTCCTTCCTCTCTTTGCCGCATTCACCCTGTCTTTCATTCCTCTCTTCTCAAACCTTACTGTCCCGACCTTCACCATAGATCTATTCCCAAATCTACCCTGGCACGTTCCCCGGAGCCAGATGAGTATGAGGTATCTCATGTCTGTGATTCCAGGTATTATCGCGGGCATCTCGAGTACCTTCTGTCCTGGATCGGAGGATTTATGGGAACCGGCTTCTCAGGTTCATGCACCAAGGTTGCTGACTATGGACTAGGGAAGCCCGGTGCGGTTAGGTGGGGAGGAGGTCATACTGTCATCCGCAATCACCACCGCGGGTGGTGGCTCCTTCCACATTGGAGGCTGCAATCCGGCAGGTAGGGCATTGCAGTCCCTTCTTTGTGTTTGGTCTCGGGACATTGGCCAATAGTAGCACTGCCGGAAGTTATCTGCCCCTCATTCCCGGCAGTCGCTGCGTTTCAACCCCTTAGCTGGCTCTCGCTCCAGGTGCTCTAGTTCTTGCGCTCTGTTTTCTTTTGGCTCTCCCACCTGTGCCCTCTGCTCGCCTCGGCGTGCGGCGGTTTCTCTGCCGGCTCGTTCCTCTTTCTTTGGAACGAGCTTCCACTCTCCTCCCTGTCTGCCGGTTCATCTGACGGCGGCTCTCCCTGCTCCAGTTTCTCCCTCGCCGATCTTTCGGCACTTTCTCGCTTCCTCCTCCTTGTCTCGGTCGCTGCTTCGGCGGCGGGCATTCTTCCCCTCTTTGCCGCACTTTTTCACTCGCGGTTCTCCAGTTTTTCCCTTTCTTCTTTCTGTCTTGTCTCTCCTTTGGGAAGCGCTTTCTTTCTACCGCGCCTGTGTTTCTTAGGGCCGGTTGCTCCGTGGCTTCCTTCTCGCCTCGGCTGGCGGATCCCTTTCTTCTAGGGATCCTCCTCTCTCCTGCACCTTATTCCCATTCATCTGAGTTTTGTCGTTTTGGACTTACTTCCTGTGGTCAACCCTGTGGATCTTCTTCCAGTCCACCAGCCACATTGGATCTTCGCCTTCTTCTTTGCCAGAAGTCTCCTAAGGGTTTTTTTCCCACGTGTGGGTTTTTTCCCTTTTTTCCGGCCTGTTCCCGGAAGAGGGGCCCCAGGACGGCTGTTCCAGTCAGCAGTCACTGTGGCTTCTCACCGAGACAGGCAAGTGCTACCTAAAAAAGAAAGGGACTACCTAAGCCGGCGGAATCTACGAGACTCAGATCACTCTGAAGACTCAGGTGAAGAGAGTGTGGAGGGACGGGAAGACGAAGGGGTTCGACAGTTTAAGCATTCACAATAGATCAAGGAAAATGAGGACAGAAGGAAGGTTAAAGTCAAGACTGGAGAGCAAGTCTTCATGGGTGTTCAGGAGAGCAGTTTCCATGCTTCTGGCTGCCCTGAAGCCAGACTGGTGCTCATGGAGGCAACCAGCAGATTCATTATGCAAATTAAGCTGGGAAATGCCCAGCTTTTCCAGGAGTTTGCCCAGGAAAGGAGTGATGGAAATTGGGCGATAGTTTGACGGAAAGGAAGGATAGGCAGAATGCTCCTTAAGAAGGGGTGCACAAGGGAGTGCTTACGAGGGGAGGGGAAGGTCCTAGTGTCAAAAGAGTACATGCAGAAATCAGCCAAGGCTGGAGCAAGTGTGTCAATGTGGTCCTTAATGGTTCTGAAGGAGCAGGGGAGCACCTGTTTGACAAGATTTTCAAAGAACGGACTCTTGCTGGTGCACAAGGAAATGGGTTTAAATTCACTCCAGGTGCGGTGGGCAGGCAGGTCTCGTCTCCACCAATCGAGTTGCAGCAGTTTTCCAAAACAAAATAGTTGTTTCAGCAGGGTAAGCAGGACAGCACTCAGCAACGCATTCTTGCTATAGTTTGGATTTGTCAGCTGCTGCACGTAAATTAATCGAGCTACAGATTCCATAGTACACGAGATTACTTCATAGAGGCACTGCCTTCAACTTTGTCGATAAACAAACATGCTGACATTGCATTAGATGTTCATTTTTATTTACTGCAAATACAAAGTGCAAATACATGTCAAATATCTACAGTCTAAATCTTCATGCGGCAGTTTGCTCTATACTGATTTAGATATACTTCATCCCCTCCTACTTGAAAACTGTTTTCTCAATGATGCTTCTAACACACATCGGACACATGCGTCTAAACTGCTTAATTTGCCAAAAGGTGGTTATTTGCCGATCGTATAGCCCATAATGTTTTAGACATGTATCGTTCAGTCCCTCCCCCAAACCTAAGCTTTGTTAGCGACTGTATCAGCCGCATCAATTTTACAAAGGCATTTAGAGCTCGAAACATAACATATTTTACATAGTGAATTATCCACGCAGGATATTTACAAGCATTTGCGAGCATACTCTCGGGGAGTGTACATTTTATGCCTGTAGAACCATCTGTAAAAGTGGTGTTTTAAACACGCCCCCAACACTATGGTGGCAAAACCCTGTATAGTGCAGATATTAGCCACTGTGTCCGTATCAGTCTCCATTAGTGAGATTCAATCCTTATACAAGATATTAGCGTGATCCCCAGGGTTTTCAAGTTGGTTTGAACAGCAAACACAGTAAATATTAATAGTCTCTGCTACAGCTTGGCTCTCCTTACTCCCCCACACAGGCTCCTGTTTTTCCCAAAGTCTCAGAGTGGCAGGGTCACTCTCCCGCATCCTAGCCGCATTCTATTGCAAAACCATAGATCCATAGTCATTGTATTCAGAGTTCAAATCGGTCATGAATGGCCGGCCTGACACAACGACCAGCGGCTGCTCCAGAACGATGTCGTCATTGTCCCAGAACTCTTCGGCCTAGTAGTCAGCCATCAAATCGCGAGCATCTTCCATCCCATCATACACCATAAGACAATCAGGGGCATAACTATCATCAGGATTGCCGTGACTTCCAGGGATTGTTTTCCCCTCGTCGTAACTGTAGCGGTTCATAATTGTTGTTTCCTGGATACCACGTTGAATAGCCCCTGGGAAGCCTGAAGGGCCCATGTGTTTTCTAGGCCTACCACAAAAGCTATATAGCAGTATTATAAGCCCCTCCCCCAGTGTTGTCACAGCCTTGAAACTGCCCTTAGACCTATTTAAAGCCCAACTGTTAAAGTTCATATCCAATTTATACCAAATTTACATCAAACTGATATCAAACATTCTTGAGATTCTTATCCAATTTATATAACATATCTTGGAGTTTAACAACTGTATATAAAGTTTATATAAAAGTAATAGGAAATGTACATAAAGATTATTGGGATTCATTAAATTGATATAGAAATTATCAGGGGTTCTATCAAATTCATATAAAATGTATATCAATGTCATATTAAATTCATATCAAAGGGGCTGGACTAAGGAAAAGGGGCAGGACTAAGACCGGAAATGGGGTGCACCTGACAAATTGTAACATGGGACAAAAATGTAACCCCTTCTACTACTCATCTGTCATGGCAGAAAACCTGGTGATTGTAAAAGCACGTGCCCCCTATTGGCACCCAGGATTCAGCACAGACAAGTGCACCACCATGTACGAGGGAATGTACACCCTGGGGCGGGGAGCTCAGCAGCATGAGATGCAAGGTGGTTAAGGAAACCCAACATGTACGCGTTCTTGGGATAGCTTGTTTATCAAAAGTGACCTTGCAACATGGCGAGTCAATGGAGAGGGCAGGAGGACAATGGGAGATCACAGAGAGAAATATGGACTGAAGTGACAAGGATGCAGTGATACCACTCCATGCATCACTAGCAGAGCTTCATCTGGAGTGTAGGGTCCACGTCGAACACTGTCCTATCGCATCCTTTTGCCAGTTCTGAGGCCTCATCTGTCCACTTCTAAAGCTGCCATTTGGCATACTGTTGCCATTTCTGGGGGCCTCAACTGGAGTATTATGTCTAGCTCCAGAGCTGTCCTATGACATACTGTAGCCATTTCTGGGGGCCTCAACTGGATTATTATGTCCAGTTCCAGAGCTGTCCTATGTCATACTGTTGTCAGATCTGGGGCCTCATCTGGAGTATTATGTCCAGTTCCAGAGCTGTCCTTTGTCATACTGATGCCAGTTCTGGGGGCCACATCTGGAGTATTATGTCCTGTTCCAGAGCTGTCCTATGGCATACTGATGCCAGTTCTGGGGGCCACATCTGGAGTATTATGTCCAGTTCCAGAGCTGTCCTATGTCATACTGTTGCCATTTCTGGGGGCCTCATCTGGAGTATTATGTCCAGTTCCAGAGCCGTCCTATGGCATACTGATGCCAGTTCTGGGGCTCATCTGGAGTATTATGTCCAGTTCCAGAGGTGTCCCTTGGCATACTGATGCCAGTTCTGGGGCCTCGTCTGCAGTATTAGGTCCAGTTCAAGAGGTTTCCTTTGGCATACTGATGCCAGTTCTGGGGGCCTCATCTGGAGTGTTATGTCCAGTTCTAGAGGTGTCCTTTGGCATACTGATGCCAGTTCTGGGACCTCATCTGGAGTATTATGTCCAGTTCCAGAGCTGTCCTATGTCATACTGTTGCCATTTCTGGGGACCTCATCTGGAGTATTATGTCCAGTTCCAGAGGTGTCCTTTGGCATACTGATGCCAGTTCTGGGGCCTCATCTGGAGTATTATATCCAGTTCCAGAGCTGTTCTATGTCATACTGTTGCCATTTCTGGGGGCCTCATCTGGAGTATTATGTCCAGTTCCAGAGGTGTCCTTTGGGATACTGATGCCAGTTCTGGGGCCTCATCTGGAGTATTATGTCCAGTTCCGGAGGTGTCCTTTGACATACTGATGCCAGTTCTGGGGCCTCATCTGGAGTAATATGTCCAGTTCCAGAGCTGTCCTATGTCATACTGTTGCCAGTTCTGGGGCCTCATCTGGAGTATTATGTCCAGTTCCAGAGCTGTCCTATGTCATACTGTTGCCATTTCTGTGGGCCTCATCTGGAGTATTATGTCCAGTTCCAGAGCTGTCCTATGTCATACTGTTGCCATTTCTGGGGGCCTCATCTGGAGTATTATGTCTAGTTCCAGAGCTGTCCAATGGCATACTCATGTCAGTTCTGGGGCCTCATCTGGAGTATTATGTCCAGTTCCAGAGGTGTCCTTTGGCATACTGATGCCAGTTCTGGGGCCTCATCTGGAGTATTATGTCCAGTTCCAGAGGTTTCCTTTGGCATACTGATGCCAGTTCTGGGGGCCTCATCTGGAGTATTATGTCCAGTTCTAGAGGTGTCCTTTGGCATACTGTTGTCATTTCTGGGGACCTCATCTGGAGTATTATGTCCAGTTCCAGAGCTATCCTATGGCATACTGATGCCAGCCTGGGGGCCTCATCTGGAGTATTATGTCCAGTTCTAGAGGTGTCCTTTGGCATACTGATGCCAGTTCTGGGGGCCTCGTCTGGAGTATTATGTCCAGTTTCAGAGCTGTCCTATGGCATACTGATGCCAGTTCTGGGGCCTCATCTGGAGTATTATGTCCAGTTCCAGAGCTGTCCTATGTCATACTGATGCCAGTTCTGCGGCCTCATTTGGAGTATTATGTCCAGTTCCAGAGCTGTCAAATGTCATACTGTTGCCATTTCTGTGGGCCTCATCTGGAGTATTATGTCCAGTTCCAGAGCTGTCCTATGTCATACTGTTGCCATTTCTGGGGGCCTCATCTGGAGTATTATGTCCAGTTCCAGAGCTGTCCTATGGCATACTGATGCCAGTTCTGGGGCCTCATATGGAGTATTATGTCCAGTTCCAGAGGTGTCATTTGGCATACTGATGCCAGTTCTGGGGCCTCATCTGGAGTATTATGTCCAGTACAAGAGGTATTCTTTGGCATACTGATGCCAGTTCTGGGGGCCTGCCTCATCTGGAGTATTATGTCCAGTTCTAGAGGTGTCCTTTGGCATACTGATGCCAGTTCTGGGGGCCACATCTGGAGTATTATGTCCAGTTCCAGAGCTGTCTTATGGCATACTGATGCCAGTTCTGGGGGCCACGTCTGGAGTATTATGTCCAGTTCCAGAGCTGTCCTATGACATACTGATGCCAGTTTGGGGGCCTCATCTGGAGTATTATGTCCAGTTCCAGAGCTGTCCTATGTCATACTGATGCCAGTTCTGGGGGGCCACATCTGGAGTATTATGTCCAGTTCCAGAGCTGTCCTATGGCATACTGATGCCAGTTCTGGGGGCCACATCTGGCGTATTATGTCCAGTTCCAGAGCTGTCCTATGACATACTGATGCCAGTTATGGGGGCCACATCTGGAGTATTATGTCCAGTTCCAGAACTGTCCTATGACATACTGATGCCAGTTCGGGGGCCTCATCTGGAGTATTATGTCCAGTTCCAGAGGTGTCCTTTGGCATACTGATGCCAGTTCTGGGGCCTCATCTGGAGTATTATGTCCAGTTCTAGAGGTGTCATTTGGCATACTGATGCCAGTTCTGGGGCCTCATCTGGAGTATTATGTCCAGTTCCAGAGCTGTTCTATGTCATACTGTTGCCATTTCTGGGGACCTAATCTGGAGTATTATGTCCAGTTCCAGAGGTGTCATTTGTCATACTGATGCCAGTTCTGGGGCCTCATCTGGAGTATTATGTCCCGTTCCAGAGGTGTCCTTTGGTACACTGATGCCAGATCTGCAGCCTCATCTGGAGTATTATGTCCAGTTCCAGAGCTGTCCTATGTCATACTGTTGCCATTTCTGGGGACCTCATCTGGAGTATTATGTCCAGTTCTAGAGGTGTCCTTTGGCATACTGATGCCAGTTCTGGAGCCTCATCTGGAGTATTATGTCCAGTTCCAGAGCTGTCCTATGTCATACTGTTGCCATTTCTGGGGGCCACATCTGGAGTATTATGTCCAGTTCCAGAGGTGTCCTTTGGCATACTGATGCCAGTTCTGGGGGCCTGCCTCATCTGGAGTATTATGTCCAGTTCTAGAGGCGTCCTTTGGCATACTGATGCCAGTTCTGGGGCCTAATCTGGAGTATTATGTCCAGTTCCAGAGCTGTCCTATGTCATACTGTTGCCATTTCTGGGGACCTCATCTGGAGTATTATGTCCAGTTCCAGAGGTGTCCTTTGGCATACTGATGCTAGTTCTGGGGCCTCATCTGGAGTATTATGTCCAGTTCCAGAGCTGTCCTATGTCATACTGATGTCAGATCTGGGGCCTCATCTGGAGTATTATGTCCAGTTCCAGAGCTGTCCTATGTCATACTGATGCCAGTTATGGGGGCCACATCTGGAGTATTATGTCCAGTTCCAGAGCTGTCCCATGGCATACTGATGCCAGTTCTGGGGGCCATGTCTGGAGTATTATGTCCAGTTCCAGAACTGTCCTATGATATACTGATGCCAGTTCGGGGGCCTCATCTGGAGTATTATGTCCAGTTCCAGAGCTGTCCTATGTCATACTGATGCCAGTTCTGGGGGGCCACATCTGGAGTATTATGTCCAGTTCCAGAGCTGTCCTATGGCATACTGATGCCAGTTCTGGGGGCCACATCTGGTGTATTATGTCCAGTTCCAGAGCTGTCCTATGACATACTGATGCCAGTTATGGGGGCCACATCTGGAGTATTATGTCCAGTTCCAGAGGTGTCCTTTGGCATACTGATGCCAGTTCTAGGGCCTCATCTGGAGTATTATGTCCAGTTCTAGAGGTGTCCTTTGGCATACTGATGCCAGTTCTGGGGCCTCATCTGGAGTATTATGTCCAGTTCCAGAGCTGTCCTATGTCATACTGTTGCCATTTCTGGGGACCTAATCTGGAGTATTATGTCCAGTTCCAGAGGTGTCATTTGGCATACTGTCATGATGCCTACCCCCGGAGCACCAGGCCAGGCCCAGCATCACCGGGAGCAGGCATCACGCCCCCGGGTAAAAGCCCAGCGGCCCTTTATAGGGGCTCTTTGGACTCTGTCCTGGCGCCGTTGGCGCCAGGCTCATGTTGGACATCAGTCCTGGCGCCATAGGGGCCAGGCTCATAAGGGGAAGTGTTTGGTGCACTTAACTGAAGCAGACCATGCTGCACACTCACCTGATGCAGACCATGCTGCATGAATAACCAAGCCAAATGAGGCTTAGGAGGGACTATTTTTTTGAAGGAACTATTTTGTTACTTTGGTGGGGCTGTGGAAGAATACTCACCTGGAACTTCTTCCAAGGCTATTTAAGCCACGCCCGGACAGCCACACATGCTTCGCGTTGTTCTGCATCCCAGCAGCTGAACGCTCACCGTGTCTGCTCCTGCACCTGGACTCCAGCCACGCCCGCCTCGAACCTGGAACACCTGTAAGGAAAGAAGAGAAGAGAAAGGTGAAAACCAAGAACTTATTCAACCTTCTTACCTGCATCCGGAATCTTCACGCCAGCATTCCTGAAGGAAGACTTCCATTTAAAAGCACCGCATTGCTCGCTGCAGCGCCGCGCTCCACTTACCTGTTCCCGAGACGCCGCTCGGCTCCATCGCGGCTCTCAGCACCAGTCGGCACATCTCTGCAGCTAGGGGAGAGAAGAAGAGACAAAAGGTGAGCAAGGGAACACAAGAGGAAAGCCGAATTTTCAGCCAAATTACGTACCGGCTTTTCTTGGTGAACCATTCCACATCTCGGGTCGACGCCGCATCTTTGGCAGGTACCACACCCCGGCCCCTATGGGTAAAGGACAAAAGACATTACTGGGGAATTATAAAGACATTTAGAGGGGTCGCCCTCATCACTAACTCACCTGATTTTACCACCGGCAATATAACCCCTCAACGCATCGCCTTTGTTCTGCACCTGAAATAAAGGACAGATCACAGGTTAGTAAAAACAACATAAAAGGAGGCTCACACTTGAACTTTTGCATCTTCATACTTACGGCGTATCGCTCCGAAAAGTCAAGTGGATTTGTCAGCGCCATTCTGAAAACCAGTGAAGTAACTGGACGAACGCGCGCCCCTGCACCAGAAGCAGGATGGAGAGTGCATCCTTCCAAACCATAAGGTGAGCTTAAACCGGGGGTTTTGGAGGAAGTCAGAGAAGAACGAAGGGGGAAAGGGGGGAGCAAGCACACTATTCAGCAGACAGTTAATCCCCGTTCTCATCTGCAGAAGGATATTCCTACGGGCCAGACAAGCAAGATTTGGGGGTCCTGTTCAATCGGTGGTCCGAATTCTGCGCATCATGCTTGAAGAGGCCACAGCAATCCAGTCCAGACCAGCGCCTCCGTGGGAGCCAGGTGAGCATTACACATACTGATGCCAGTTCTGGGGCCTCATCTGGAGTATTATGTCCAGTTCCAGAGCTGTCCTATGTCATACTGTTGCCATTTCTGGGGGCCTCATCTGGAGTATTATGTCCAGTTCCAGAGCTGTCCTATGGCATACTGATGCCAGTTCTGGGGGCCTCATCTGGAGTATTATGTCCCGTTCCAGAGGTGTCCTTTGGCATACTGATGCCAGTTCTGCAGCCTCATCTGGAGTATTATGTCCAGTTCCAGAGCTGTCCTATGTCATACTGTTGCCATTTCTGGGGACCTCATCTGGAGTATTATGTCCAGTTCTAGAGGTGTCCTTTGGCATATTGATGCCAGTTCTGGGGCCTCATCTGGAGTATTATGTCCAGTTCCAGAGCTGTCCTATGTCATACTGTTGCCATTTCTGGGGGCCACATCTGGAGTATTATGTCCAGCTCCATAGCTGTCCTATGGCATACTGATGTCAGATATGGGGCCTCATCTGGAGTATTATGTCCAGTTCCAGAGCTGTCCTATGGCATACTGATGCCAGTTCTGAGGCCTCATCTGGAGTATTATGTCCTTTTCCAGAGGTGTCTTATGGCATTCTGATGCCAGTTCTGGGGGACTCATTTGCAGTATTATGTCAAATTCTGGAGCTGTCCCATGGCATACTAATGCCAGTTTGGGGCCTCAGCTGGAGTATTATGTCCAGTTCCAGAGGTGTCCTATGTCATACTGTTGCCATTTCTGGGGACTTCATCTGGAGTATTATGTCCAGTTCTAGAGGTGTCCTTTGGCATACTGATGCCAGTTCTGGGGCCTCATCTGGAGTATTATGTCCAGTTCCAGAGCTGTCCTATGTCATACTGTTGCCATTTCTGGGGCCACATCCGGAGTATTTTGTCCAGCTCCATAGCTGTCCTCTGGCATACTGAGCCAGTTCTGGGGACCTCATCTGGAGTATTATGTCCAGTTCCAGAGCTGTCCTATGGCATACTGATGTCTGCTCTGGGGCCTCATCTAGAGTATTATGTCCAGTTCCAGAGCTGTCCTGAGACATACTGATGCCAGTTCTGGGGGCCACATCTGGAGTATTATGTCCAGTTCCAGAGCTGTCCTATGTCATACTGTTGCCATTTCTGGGGGCCTCATCTGGAGTATTATGTCCAGTTCCAGAGGTGTCCTTTGGCATACTGATGCCAGTTCTGGGGCCTCATCTGGGGTATTATGTCCAGTTCAAGAGCTGTCCTATATCATACTGTTGCCATTTCTGGGGGCCACATCTGGAGTATTATGTCCAGCTCCATAGCTGTCCTATGGTATACTGATGCCAGTTCTGGGGACCTCATCTGGAGTATTATGTCCAGTTCCAGAACTGTCCTATGGCATACTGATGTTAGATCTGGGGCCTCATCTGGAGTATTATGTCCAGTTCCAGAGCTGTCCTATGGCATACTGATGCCAGTTCTGAGGCCTCATCTGGAGTATTATGTCCATTTCCAGAGGTGTCTTATGGCATTCTGATGCCAGTTCTGGGGGACTCATTTGCAGTATTATGTCAAATTCTGGAGCTGTCCCATGGCATACTAAAGCCAGTTCTGGGGGCCTCATCTGGAGTATTATGTCCAGTTCCAGAGGTGTCCTTTGGCATACTGATGCCAGTTCTGGGGCCTCATCTGGAGTATTATGTCCAGTTCCAGAGCTGTCCTATGTCATACTGTTGCCATTTCTGGGGGCCACATCCGGAGTATTTTGTCCAGCTCCATAGCTGTCCTCTGGCATACTGAGCCAGTTCTGGGGACCTCATCTGGAGTATTATGTCCAGTTCCAGAGCTGTCCTATGGCATACTGATGTCAGATCTGGGTCCTCATCTGGAGTACTATGTCCAGTTCCAGCGGTGTCCTTTGACTGATGCCAGTTCTGGGGCCTCATCTGGAGTATTATGTTCAGTTCCAGAGCTGTCCTATGTCATACTGTTGCCATTTTTGGCGGCCTCGTCTGGAGTATTATGTCCAGTTACAGAGGTGTCCTTTGACATACTGATGCCAGTTCTGGGGCCTCATCTGGAGTATTATGTCCAGTTCCAGAGCTGTCCTATGTCATACTGTTGCCGTTTCTGGGGGCCTCATCTGGAGTATTATGTCCAGTTCCAGAGATGTCCTTTGGCATACTGATGCCAATTCTGGGGCCTCATCTGGAGTATTATGTCCAGTACCAGAGGTGTCCTTTGGCATACTGATGCCAGTTCTGGGGGCCTCATCTGGAGTATTATGTCCAGAGGTGTCCTTTGGCATACTGATGCCAGTTCTGGGGCCTCATCTGGAGTATTATGTCCAGCGACAGAGGTGTCCTTTGGCATACTGATGCCAGTTCTGGGGGCCTCATCTGGAGTATTATGTCCAGTTCCAGAGCTGTCCTGAGACATACTGATGGCAGTTCTGGGGCCTCATCTGGAGTATTATGTCCAGTTCCAGAGCTGTCCTATGTCATACTGTTGCCGTTTCTGGGGGCCTCATCTGGAGGATTATGTCCAGTTCCAGATATGTCCTTTGGCATACTGATGCCAGTTCTGGGGCCTCATCTGGAGTATTATGTCCAGTTCCAGAGGTGTCCTTTGGCATACTGATGCCAGTTCTGGGGGCCTCATCTGGAGTATTATGTCCAGAGGTGTCCTTTGGCATACTGATGCCAGTTCTGGGGCCTCATCTGGAGTATTATGTCCAGCGACAGAGGTGTCCTTTGGCATGCTGTTGCCATTTCTGGGGGCCTCTTCTGGAGTATTATGTCCAGTTCCAGAGGTGTCCTTTGGCATACTGATGTCTGCTCTGGGGCCTCATCTAGAGTATTATGTCCAGTTCCAGAGCTGTCCTGAGACATACTGATGCCAGTTCTGGGGGCCACATCTGGAGTATTATGTCCAGTTCCAGAGCTGTCCTATGTCATACTGTTGACATTTCTGGGGGCCTCATCTGGAGTATTATGTCCAGTTCCAGAGGTGTCCTTTGGCATACTGATGCCAGTTCTGGGGCCTCATCTGGGGTATCATGTCCAGTTCAAGAGCTGTCCTATATCATACTGTTGCCATTTCTGGGGGCCACATCTGGAGTATTATGTCCAGCTCCATAGCTGTCCTATGGCATACTGATGCCAGTTCTGGAGACCTCATCTGGAGTATTATGTCCAGTTCCAGAGGTGTCCTTTGGCATACTGATGCCAGCTCTGGGGGCCTCATCTGGAGTATTATGTCCAGAGGTGTCCTTTGGCATACTGATGCCAGTTCTGGGGCCTCATCTGGAGTATTATGTCCAGCGACAGAGGTGTCCTTTGGCATACTGATGCCAGTTCTGGGGGCCTCATCTGGAGTATTATGTCCAGTTCCAGAGCTGTCCTGACACATACTGATGCCAGTTCTGGGGCCTCATCTGGAGTATTATGTCCAGTTCCAGAGCTGTCCTATGTCATACTGTTGCCGTTTCTGGGGGCCTCATCTGGAGTATTATGTCCAGTTCCAGAGATGTCCTTTGGCATACTGATGCCAGTTCTGGGGCCTCATCTGGAGTATTATGTCCAGTTCCAGAGGTGTCCTTTGGCATACTGATGCCAGTTCTGGGGGCCTCATCTGGAGTATTATGTCCAGAGGTGTCCTTTGGCATACTGATGCCAGTTCTGGGGCCTCATCTGGAGTATTATGTCCAGCGACAGAGGTGTCCTTTGGCATACTGTTGCCATTTCTGGGGGCCTCTTCTGGAGTATTATGTCCAGTTTCAGAGGTGTCCTTTGGCATACTGATGTCTACTCTGGGGCCTCATCTAGAGTATTATGTCCAGTTCCAGAGCTGTCCTATATCATACTGTTGCCATTTCTGGGGGCCACATATGGAGTATTATGTCCAGTTCCAGAACTGTCCTATGGCATACTGATGCCATTTCTGGGGGCCACATCTGGAGTATTATGTCCAGCTCCATAGCTGTCCTATGGCATACTGATGCCAGTTCTGGAGACCTCATCTGGAGTATTATGTCCAGTTCCAGAACTGTCCTATGGCATACTGATGTCAGATCTGGGGCCTCATCTGGAGTATTATGTCCAGTTCCAGAGCTGTCCTATGGCATACTGATGCCAGTTCTGAGGCCTCATCTGGAGTATTATGTCCATTTCCAGAGGTGTCTTTTGGCATTCTGATGCCAGTTCTGGGGGACTCATTTGCAGTATTATGTCAAATTCTGGAGCTGTCCCATGGCATACTAATGCCAGTTTGGGGCCTCAGCTGGTATATTAAGTCGAGTTTCCGAGGTGTCCTGTGGCATACTGATGCCAGTTCTGGGGGCCACATCTGGAGTATTATGTCCAGTTCCAGAGGTATCCTTTGGCATACTGATGCCAGTTCTGGGGGCCACATCTGGAGTATTATGTCCAGTTCCAGAGGTATCCTTTGGCATACGGATGCCAGTTCTGGCGGCCACATCTGTCCAGTTCCAGAGATGTCCTTTGGCATACTGATGCCAGATTTGGGGGCCACATCTGGAGTATTATGTCCAGTTCCAGAGGTGTCCTTTGGCATACTGTTGCCAGTTCTGCGGGCCACATCTGGAGTATTACGTCCAGTTCCAGAGGTGTCCTTTGGCATACTGATGCCAGTTCTGGGGGCCACATCTGTCCAGTTCCAGAGGTGTCCTTTGGCATACTGATGCCAGATCTGGGGGCCACATCTGGAGTATTATGTCCAGTTCCAGAGGTGTCCTTTGGCATACTGTTGCCATTTCTGGGGGCCTCCACTGGAGTATTATGTCCAGTTCCAGAGCTGTCCTATGACATATTGATGCCAGTTCGTGGCCTCATCTGGAGTATTATGTCCAGTTCCAGAGGTGTCCTTTGGCATACTGATGCCAGTTCTGGGGCCTCATCTGGAGTATTATGTCCAGTTCCAAAGGCGTCCTATGGCATACTGATGCCAATTCTGGGGCCTCATCTGGAGTATTATGTCCAGTTCCAGAGCTGTCCTATGTCATACTGATGCCAGTTCTGGGGGCCTCATCTGGAGTATTATGTCCAGTTCCAGAGCTGTCCTATGGCATACTGATCCCAGTTCTGGGGCCTCATCTGGAGTATTATGTCCAGTTCCAGAGCTGTCCTATGGCATACTGTTGACATTTCTGGGGGCCTCATCTGGAGTATTATGTCCAGCTCCAGAGCTGTCCTATGTCATACTGTTGCCATTTCTGGGGGCCTCATCTGGAGTATTATGTCCAGTTCCAGAGGTGTCCTTTGGCATACTGATGCCAGTTCTGGGGACCTGTCTCATCTGGAGTATTATGTCCAGTTCTAGAGGTGTCCTTTGGCATACTGATGCCAGTTCTGGGGCCTCATCTGGAGTATTATGTCCAGTTCCAGAGCTGTCCTATGTCATACTGATGCCAGTTCTGGGGGCCACATCTGGAGTATTATGTCCAGTTCCAGATCTGTCCTATGGCATACTGATGCCAGTTCTGCGGGCCACATCTGTAGTATTATGTCCAGTTCGAGAGCTGTCCTATGACATACTGATGCCAGTTATGGGGGCCACATCTGGAGTATTATGTCCAGTTCCAGAACTGTCCTATGACATACTGATGCCAGTTCGGGGGCCTCATTTGGAGTATTATGTCCAGTTCCAGAGGTGTCCTTTGGCATACTGTTGCCATTTCTGGGGACCTCATCTGGAGTATTATGTCCAGTTCCAGAGGTGTCCTTTGGCATACTGATGCCAGTTCTGGGGCCTCATCTGGAGTATTATGTCCAGTTCCAGAGCTGTCCTATGTCATACTGATGTCAGATCTGGGACCTCATCTGGAGTATTACGTCCAGTTCCAGAGCTGTCCTATGTCATACTGATGCCAGTTCTGGGGGCCACATCTGGAGTATTATGTCCAGTCCAGAGCTGTCCTATGGTATACTGATGCCAGTTCTGGGGGCTACGTCTGGAGTATTATGTCCAGTTCCAGAGCTGTCCCATGACATACTGATGCCAGTTCGGGGGCCTCATCTGGAGTATTATGTCCAGTTCCAGAGCTGTCCTATGTCATACTGATGCCAGTTCTGGGGGGCCACATCTGGAGAATTATGTCCAGTTCCAGAGCTGTCCTATGGCATACTGATGCCAGTTCTGGGGGCCACATCTGGAGTATTATGTCCAGTTCCAGAGCTGTCCTATGACATACTGATGCCAGTTATGGGGGCCACATCTGGAGTATTATGTCCAGTTCCAGAACTGTCCTATGACATACTGATGCCAGTTCGGGGGCCTCAACTGGAGTATTATGTCCAGTTCCAGAGGTGTCCTTTGGCATACTGATGCCAGTTCTGGGCCTCATCTGGAGTATTATGTCCAGTTCTAGAGGTGTCCTTTGGCATACTGATGCCAATTCTGGGGCCTCATCTGGAGTATTATGTCCAGTTCCAGAGCTGTCCTATGTCATACTGTTGCCATTTCTGGGGACCTAATCTGGAGTATTATATCCAGTTCCAGAGGTGTCATTTGGCATACTGATGCCAGTTCTGGGGCCTCATCTGAAGTATTATGTCCAGTTCCAGAGCTGTCCTATGTCATACTGTTGCCATTTCTGGGGGCCTCATTTGGAGTATTATGTCCAGTTCCAGAGCTGTCCTATGGCACACTGATGCCATTTCCGGGGGCCTCATCTGGAGTAATATGTCCCGTTCCAGAGGTGTCCTTTGGCATACTGATGCCATTTCTGGGGGCCACAACAGGAGTATTATGTCCAGTTCCAGAGCTGTCCTATGTCATACTGATGCCAGTTCTGGGGGCCTCATCTGGAGTATTATGTCCAGTTCCAGAGCTGTCCTATGGCATACTGATCCCAATTCTGGGGCCTCATCTGGAGTATTATGTCCAGTTCCAGAGCTGTCCTATGGCATACTGTTACCATTTCTGGGGGCCTCATCTGGAGTATTATGTCCAGCTCCAGAGCTGTCCTATGTCATACTGTTGCCATTTCTGGGGGCCTCATCTGGAGTATTATGTCCAGTTCCAGAGGTGTCCTTTGGCATACTGATGCCAGTTCTGGGGACCTGCCTCATCTGGAGTATTATGTCCAGTTCCAGAGGTGTCCTTTGGCATACTGATGCCAGTTCTGGGGCCTCATCTGGAGTATTATGTCCAGTTCCAGAGCTGTCCTATGTCATACTGATGCCAGTTCTGGGGGCCACACCTGGAGTATTATGTCCAGTTCCAGAGCTGTCCTATGGCATACTGATGCCAGTTCTGCGGGCCACATCTGTAGTATTATGTCCAGTTCGAGAGCTGTCCTATGACATACTGATGCCAGTTATGGGGGCCACATCTGGAGTATTATGTCCAGTTCCAGAACTGTCCTATGACATACTGATGCCAGTTCGGGGGCCTCATCTGGAGTATTATGTCCAGTTCCAGAGGTGTCCTTTGGCATACTGTTGCCATTTCTGGGGACCTCATCTGGAGTATTATGTCCAGTTCCAGAGGTGTCCTTTGGCATACTGATGCCAGTTCTGGGGCCTCATCTGGAGTATTATGTCCAGTTCCAGAGCTGTCCTATGTCATACTGATGTCAGATCTGGGGCCTCATCTGGAGTATTACGTCCAGTTCCAGAGCTGTCCTATGTCATACTGATGCCAGTTCTGGGGGCCACATCTGGAGTATTATGTCCAGTCCAGAGCTGTCCTATGGTATACTGATGCCAGTTCTGGGGGCCACGTCTGGAGTATTATGTCCAGTTCCAGAGCTGTCCCATGACATACTGATGCCAGTTCGGGGGCCTCATCTGGAGTATTATGTCCAGTTCCAGAGCTGTCCTATGTCATACTGATGCCAGTTCTGGGGGGCCACATCTGGAGAATTATGTCCAGTTCCAGAGCTGTCCTATGGCATACTGATGCCAGTTCTGTGGGCCACATCTGGAGTATTATGTCCAGTTCCAGAGCTGTCCTATGACATACTGATGCCAGTTATGGGGGCCACATCTGGAGTATTATGTCCAGTTCCAGAACTGTCCTATGACATACTGATGCCAGTTCGGGGGCCTCAACTGGAGTATTATGTCCAGTTCCAGAGGTGTCCTTTGGCATACTGATGCCAGTTCTGGGCCTCATCTGGAGTATTATGTCCAGTTCTAGAGGTGTCCTTTGGCATACTGATGCCAATTCTGGGGCCTCATCTGGAGTATTATGTCCAGTTCCAGAGCTGTCCTATGTCATACTGTTGCCATTTCTGGGGACCTAATCTGGAGTATTATGTCCAGTTCCAGAGGTGTCATTTGGCATACTGATGCCAGTTCTGGGGCCTCATCTGGAGTATTATGTCCAGTTCCAGAGCTGTCCTATGTCATACTGTTGCCATTTCTGGGGGCCTCATTTGGAGTATTATGTCCAGTTCCAGAGCTGTCCTATGGCAGACTGATGCCATTTCCGGGGGCCTCATCTGGAGTATTATGTCCCGTTCCAGAGGTGTCCTTTGGCATACTGATGCCAGTTCTGCAGCCTCATCTGGAGTATTATGTCCAGTTCCAGAGCTGTCCTATGTCATACTGTTGCCATTTCTGGGGACCTTATCTGGAGTATTATGTCCAGTTCTAGAGGTGTCCTTTGGCATACTGATGCCAGTTCTGGGGCCTCATCTGGAGTATTATGTCCAGTTCCAGAGCTGTCCTATGTCATACTGTTGCCAGTTCTGGGGGCCTCATCTGGAGCATTATGTCCAATTCCAGAGCTGTCCTATGTCATACTGATGTCAGATCTGGGGCCTCATCTGGAGTATTATGTCCAGTTCCAGAGCTGTCCTATGTCATACTGATGCCAGGTCTGGGGGCCACATCTGGAGTATTATGTCCAGTTCCAGAGATGTCCTTTGGCATACTGATGCCAGTTCTGGGGCCTCATCTGGAGTATTATGTCCAGTTCCAGAGGTGTCCTTTGGCATACTGATGCCAGTTCTGGGACCTCATCTGGAGTATTACGTCCAGTTCCAGAGCTGTCCTATGTCATACTGATGCCAGTTCTGGGGGCCACATCTGGAGTATTATGTCCAGTCCAGAGCTGTCCTATGGTATACTGATGCCAGTTCTGGGGGCTACGTCTGGAGTATTATGTCCAGTTCCAGAGCTGTCCCATGACATACTGATGCCAGTTCGGGGGCCTCATCTGGAGTATTATGTCCAGTTCCAGAGCTGTCCTATGTCATACTGATGCCAGTTCTGGGGGGCCACATCTGGAGAATTATGTCCAGTTCCAGAGCTGTCCTATGGCATACTGATGCCAGTTCTGGGGGCCACATCTGGAGTATTATGTCCAGTTCCAGAGCTGTCCTATGACATACTGATGCCAGTTATGGGGGCCACATCTGGAGTATTATGTCCAGTTCCAGAACTGTCCTATGACATACTGATGCCAGTTCGGGGGGCCTCAACTGGAGTATTATGTCCAGTTCCAGAGGTGTCCTTTGGCATACTGATGCCAGTTCTGGGCCTCATCTGGAGTATTATGTCCAGTTCTAGAGGTGTCCTTTGGCATACTGATGCCAATTCTGGGGCCTCATCTGGAGTATTATGTCCAGTTCCAGAGCTGTCCTATGTCATACTGTTGCCATTTCTGGGGACCTAATCTGGAGTATTATATCCAGTTCCAGAGGTGTCATTTGGCATACTGATGCCAGTTCTGGGGCCTCATCTGAAGTATTATGTCCAGTTCCAGAGCTGTCCTATGTAATACTGTTGCCATTTCTGGGGGCGTCATTTGGAGTATTATGTCCAGTTCCAGAGCTGTCCTATGGCACACTGATGCCATTTCCGGGGGCCTCATCTGGAGTAATATGTCCCGTTCCAGAGGTGTCCTTTGGCATACTGATGCCATTTCTGGGGGCCACAACAGGAGTATTATGTCCAGTTCCAGAGCTGTCCTATGTCATACTGATGCCAGTTCTGGGGGCCTCATCTGGAGTATTATGTCCAGTTCCAGAGCTGTCCTATGGCATACTGATCCCAATTCTGGGGCCTCATCTGGAGTATTATGTCCAGTTCCAGAGCTGTCCTATGGCATACTGTTACCATTTCTGGGGGCCTCATCTGGAGTATTATGTCCAGCTCCAGAGCTGTCCTATGTCATACTGTTGCCATTTCTGGGGGCCTCATCTGGAGTATTATGTCCAGTTCCAGAGGTGTCCTTTGGCATACTGATGCCAGTTCTGGGGACCTGCCTCATCTGGAGTATTATGTCCAGTTCCAGAGGTGTCCTTTGGCATACTGATGCCAGTTCTGGGGCCTCATCTGGAGTATTATGTCCAGTTCCAGAGCTGTCCTATGTCATACTGATGCCAGTTCTGGGGGCCACACCTGGAGTATTATGTCCAGTTCCAGAGCTGTCCTATGGCATACTGATGCCAGTTCTGCGGGCCACATCTGTAGTATTATGTCCAGTTCGAGAGCTGTCCTATGACATACTGATGCCAGTTATGGGGGCCACATCTGGAGTATTATGTCCAGTTCCAGAACTGTCCTATGACATACTGATGCCAGTTCGGGGGCCTCATCTGGAGTATTATGTCCAGTTCCAGAGGTGTCCTTTGGCATACTGTTGCCATTTCTGGGGACCTCATCTGGAGTATTATGTCCAGTTCCAGAGGTGTCCTTTGGCATACTGATGCCAGTTCTGGGGCCTCATCTGGAGTATTATGTCCAGTTCCAGAGCTGTCCTATGTCATACTGATGTCAGATCTGGGGCCTCATCTGGAGTATTACGTCCAGTTCCAGAGCTGTCCTATGTCATACTGATGCCAGTTCTGGGGGCCACATCTGGAGTATTATGTCCAGTCCAGAGCTGTCCTATGGTATACTGATGCCAGTTCTGGGGGCCACGTCTGGAGTATTATGTCCAGTTCCAGAGCTGTCCCATGACATACTGATGCCAGTTCGGGGGCCTCATCTGGAGTATTATGTCCAGTTCCAGAGCTGTCCTATGTCATACTGATGCCAGTTCTGGGGGGCCACATCTGGAGAATTATGTCCAGTTCCAGAGCTGTCCTATGGCATACTGATGCCAGTTCTGGGGGCCACATCTGGAGTATTATGTCCAGTTCCAGAGCTGTCCTATGACATACTGATGCCAGTTATGGGGGCCACATCTGGAGTATTATGTCCAGTTCCAGAACTGTCCTATGACATACTGATGCCAGTTCGGGGGCCTCAACTGGAGTATTATGTCCAGTTCCAGAGGTGTCCTTTGGCATACTGATGCCAGTTCTGGGCCTCATCTGGAGTATTATGTCCAGTTCTAGAGGTGTCCTTTGGCATACTGATGCCAATTCTGGGGCCTCATCTGGAGTATTATGTCCAGTTCCAGAGCTGTCCTATGTCATACTGTTGCCATTTCTGGGGACCTAATCTGGAGTATTATGTCCAGTTCCAGAGGTGTCATTTGGCATACTGATGCCAGTTCTGGGGCCTCATCTGGAGTATTATGTCCAGTTCCAGAGCTGTCCTATGTCATACTGTTGCCATTTCTGGGGGCCTCATTTGGAGTATTATGTCCAGTTCCAGAGCTGTCCTATGGAAGACTGATGCCATTTCCGGGGGCCTCATCTGGAGTATTATGTCCCGTTCCAGAGGTGTCCTTTGGCATACTGATGCCAGTTCTGCAGCCTCATCTGGAGTATTATGTCCAGTTCCAGAGCTGTCCTATGTCATACTGTTGCCATTTCTGGGGACCTTATCTGGAGTATTATGTCCAGTTCTAGAGGTGTCCTTTGGCATACTGATGCCAGTTCTGGGGCCTCATCTGGAGTATTATGTCCAGTTCCAGAGCTGTCCTATGTCATACTGTTGCCAGTTCTGGGGGCCTCATCTGGAGTATTATGTCCAATTCCAGAGCTGTCCTATGTCATACTGATGTCAGATCTGGGGCCTCATCTGGAGTATTATGTCCAGTTCCAGAGCTGTCCTATGTCATACTGATGCCAGGTCTGGGGGCCACATCTGGAGTATTATGTCCAGTTCCAGAGATGTCCTTTGGCATACTGATGCCAGTTCTGGGGCCTCATCTGGAGTATTATGTCCAGTTCCAGAGGTGTCCTTTGGCATACTGATGCCAGTTCTGGGGGCCTCATCTGGAGTATTATGTCCAGAGGTGTCCTTTGGCATACTGATGCCAGTTCTGGGGCCTCATCTGGAGTATTATGTCCAGCGACAGAGGTGTCCTTTGGCATACTGTTGCCATTTCTGGGGGCCTCTTCTGGAGTATTATGTCCAGTTTCAGAGGTGTCCTTTGGCATACTGATGTCTACTCTGGGGCCTCATCTAGAGTATTATGTCCAGTTCCAGAGCTGTCCTATATCATACTGTTGCCATTTCTGGGGGCCACATATGGAGTATTATGTCCAGTTCCAGAACTGTCCTATGGCATACTGATGCCATTTCTGGGGGCCACATCTGGAGTATTATGTCCAGCTCCATAGCTGTCCTATGGCATACTGATGCCAGTTCTGGAGACCTCATCTGGAGTATTATGTCCAGTTCCAGAACTGTCCTATGGCATACTGATGTCAGATCTGGGGCCTCATCTGGAGTATTATGTCCAGTTCCAGAGCTGTCCTATGGCATACTGATGCCAGTTCTGAGGCCTCATCTGGAGTATTATGTCCATTTCCAGAGGTGTCTTTTGGCATTCTGATGCCAGTTCTGGGGGACTCATTTGCAGTATTATGTCAAATTCTGGAGCTGTCCCATGGCATACTAATGCCAGTTTGGGGCCTCAGCTGGTATATTAAGTCGAGTTTCCGAGGTGTCCTGTGGCATACTGATGCCAGTTCTGGGGGCCACATCTGGAGTATTATGTCCAGTTCCAGAGGTATCCTTTGGCATACTGATGCCAGTTCTGGGGGCCACATCTGGAGTATTATGTCCAGTTCCAGAGGTATCCTTTGGCATACGGATGCCAGTTCTGGCGGCCACATCTGTCCAGTTCCAGAGATGTCCTTTGGCATACTGATGCCAGATTTGGGGGCCACATCTGGAGTATTATGTCCAGTTCCAGAGGTGTCCTTTGGCATACTGTTGCCAGTTCTGCGGGCCACATCTGGAGTATTACGTCCAGTTCCAGAGGTGTCCTTTGGCATACTGATGCCAGTTCTGGGGGCCACATCTGTCCAGTTCCAGAGGTGATCTTTGGCATACTGATGCCAGATCTGGGGGACACATCTGGAGTATTATGTCCAGTTCCAGAGGTGTCCTTTGGCATACTGTTGCCATTTCTGGGGGCCTCCACTGGAGTATTATGTCCAGTTCCAGAGCTGTCCTATGACATATTGATGCCAGTTCGTGGCCTCATCTGGAGTATTATGTCCAGTTCCAGAGGTGTCCTTTGGCATACTGATGCCAGTTCTGGGGCCTCATCTGGAGTATTATGTCCAGTTCCAAAGGCGTCCTATGGCATACTGATGCCAATTCTGGGGCCTCATCTGGAGTATTATGTCCAGTTCCAGAGCTGTCCTATGTCATACTGATGCCAGTTCTGGGGGCCTCATCTGGAGTATTATGTCCAGTTCCAGAGCTGTCCTATGGCATACTGATCCCAGTTCTGGGGCCTCATCTGGAGTATTATGTCCAGTTCCAGAGCTGTCCTATGGCATACTGTTGACATTTCTGGGGGCCTCATCTGGAGTATTATGTCCAGCTCCAGAGCTGTCCTATGTCATACTGTTGCCATTTCTGGGGGCCTCATCTGGAGTATTATGTCCAGTTCCAGAGGTGTCCTTTGGCATACTGATGCCAGTTCTGGGGACCTGCCTCATCTGGAGTATTATGTCCAGTTCTAGAGGTGTCCTTTGGCATACTGATGCCAGTTCTGGGGCCTAATCTGGAGTATTATGTCCGGTTCCAGAGCTGTCCTATGTCATACTGTTGCCATTTCTGGGGACCTCATCTGGAGTATTATGTCCAGTTCCAGAGGTGTCCTTTGGCATACTGATGCCAGTTCTGGGGCCTCATCTGGAGTATTATGTCCAGTTCCAGAGCTGTCCTATGTCATACTGATGCCAGTTCTGGGGGCCACATCTGGAGTATTATGTCCAGTTCCAGAGCTGTCCTATGGCATACTGATGCCAGTTCTGCGGGCCACATCTGTAGTATTATGTCCAGTTCGAGAGCTGTCCTATGACATACTGATGCCAGTTATGGGGGCCACATCTGGAGTATTATGTCCAGTTCCAGAACTGTCCTATGACATACTGATGCCAGTTCGGGGGCCTCATTTGGAGTATTATGTCCAGTTCCAGAGGTGTCCTTTGGCATACTGTTGCCATTTCTGGGGACCTCATCTGGAGTATTATGTCCAGTTCCAGAGGTGTCCTTTGGCATACTGATGCCAGTTCTGGGGCCTCATCTGGAGTATTATGTCCAGTTCCAGAGCTGTCCTATGTCATACTGATGTCAGATCTGGGGCCTCATCTGGAGTATTACGTCCAGTTCCAGAGCTGTCCTATGTCATACTGATGCCAGTTCTGGGGGCCACATCTGGAGTATTATGTCCAGTCCAGAGCTGTCCTATGGTATACTGATGCCAGTTCTGGGGGCTACGTCTGGAGTATTATGTCCAGTTCCAGAGCTGTCCCATGACATACTGATGCCAGTTCGGGGGCCTCATCTGGAGTATTATGTCCAGTTCCAGAGCTGTCCTATGTCATACTGATGCCAGTTCTGGGGGGCCACATCTGGAGAATTATGTCCAGTTCCAGAGCTGTCCTATGGCATACTGATGCCAGTTCTGGGGGCCACATCTGGAGTATTATGTCCAGTTCCAGAGCTGTCCTATGACATACTGATGCCAGTTATGGGGGCCACATCTGGAGTATTATGTCCAGTTCCAGAACTGTCCTATGACATACTGATGCCAGTTCGGGGGCCTCAACTGGAGTATTATGTCCAGTTCCAGAGGTGTCCTTTGGCATACTGATGCCAGTTCTGGGCCTCATCTGGAGTATTATGTCCAGTTCTAGAGGTGTCCTTTGGCATACTGATGCCAATTCTGGGGCCTCATCTGGAGTATTATGTCCAGTTCCAGAGCTGTCCTATGTCATACTGTTGCCATTTCTGGGGACCTAATCTGGAGTATTATATCCAGTTCCAGAGGTGTCATTTGGCATACTGATGCCAGTTCTGGGGCCTCATCTGAAGTATTATGTCCAGTTCCAGAGCTGTCCTATGTCATACTGTTGCCATTTCTGGGGGCCTCATTTGGAGTATTATGTCCAGTTCCAGAGCTGTCCTATGGCACACTGATGCCATTTCCGGGGGCCTCATCTGGAGTAATATGTCCCGTTCCAGAGGTGTCCTTTGGCATACTGATGCCATTTCTGGGGGCCACAACAGGAGTATTATGTCCAGTTCCAGAGCTGTCCTATGTCATACTGATGCCAGTTCTGGGGGCCTCATCTGGAGTATTATGTCCAGTTCCAGAGCTGTCCTATGGCATACTGATCCCAAATCTGGGGCCTCATCTGGAGTATTATGTCCAGTTCCAGAGCTGTCCTATGGCATACTGTTGCCATTTCCTGGGGGCCTCATCTGGAGTATTATGTCCAGCTCCAGAGCTGTCCTATGTCATACTGTTGCCATTTCTGGGGGCCTCATCTGGAGTATTATGTCCAGTTCCAGAGGTGTCCTTTGGCATACTGATGCCAGTTCTGGGGACCTGCCTCATCTGGAGTATTATGTCCAGTTCCAGAGGTGTCCTTTGGCATACTGATGCCAGTTCTGGGGCCTCATCTGGAGTATTATGTCCAGTTCCAGAGCTGTCCTATGTCATACTGATGCCAGTTCTGGGGGCCACACCTGGAGTATTATGTCCAGTTCCAGAGCTGTCCTATGGCATACTGATGCCAGTTCTGCGGGCCACATCTGTAGTATTATGTCCAGTTCGAGAGCTGTCCTATGACATACTGATGCCAGTTATGGGGGCCACATCTGGAGTATTATGTCCAGTTCCAGAACTGTCCTATGACATACTGATGCCAGTTCGGGGGCCTCATCTGGAGTATTATGTCCAGTTCCAGAGGTGTCCTTTGGCATACTGTTGCCATTTCTGGGGACCTCATCTGGAGTATTATGTCCAGTTCCAGAGGTGTCCTTTGGCATACTGATGCCAGTTCTGGGGCCTCATCTGGAGTATTATGTCCAGTTCCAGAGCTGTCCTATGTCATACTGATGTCAGATCTGGGGCCTCATCTGGAGTATTACGTCCAGTTCCAGAGCTGTCCTATGTCATACTGATGCCAGTTCTGGGGGCCACATCTGGAGTATTATGTCCAGTCCAGAGCTGTCCTATGGTATACTGATGCCAGTTCTGGGGGCCACGTCTGGAGTATTATGTCCAGTTCCAGAGCTGTCCCATGACATACTGATGCCAGTTCGGGGGCCTCATCTGGAGTATTATGTCCAGTTCCAGAGCTGTCCTATGTCATACTGATGCCAGTTCTGGGGGGCCACATCTGGAGAATTATGTCCAGTTCCAGAGCTGTCCTATGGCATACTGATGCCAGTTCTGGGGGCCACATCTGGAGTATTATGTCCAGTTCCAGAGCTGTCCTATGACATACTGATGCCAGTTATGGGGGCCACATCTGGAGTATTATGTCCAGTTCCAGAGGTGTCCTTTGGCATACTGATGCCAGTTCTGGGCCTCATCTGGAGTATTATGTCCAGTTCTAGAGGTGTCCTTTGGCATACTGATGCCAATTCTGGGGCCTCATCTGGAGTATTATGTCCAGTTCCAGAGCTGTCCTATGTCATACTGTTGCCATTTCTGGGGACCTAATCTGGAGTATTATGTCCAGTTCCAGAGGTGTCATTTGGCATACTGATGCCAGTTCTGGGGCCTCATCTGGAGTATTATGTCCAGTTCCAGAGCTGTCCTATGTCATACTGTTGCCATTTCTGGGGGCCTCATTTGGAGTATTATGTCCAGTTCCAGAGCTGTCCTATGGCACACTGATGCCATTTCCGGGGGCCTCATCTGGAGTATTATGTCCCGTTCCAGAGGTGTCCTTTGGCATACTGATGCCAGTTCTGCAGCCTCATCTGGAGTATTATGTCCAGTTCCAGAGCTGTCCTATGTCATACTGTTGCCATTTCTGGGGACCTTATCTGGAGTATTATGTCCAGTTCTAGAGGTGTCCTTTGGCATACTGATGCCAGTTCTGGGGCCTCATCTGGAGTATTATGTCCAGTTCCAGAGCTGTCCTATGTCATACTGTTGCCAGTTCTGGGGGCCTCATCTGGAGTATTATGTCCAATTCCAGAGCTGTCCTATGTCATACTGATGTCAGATCTGGGGCCTCATCTGGAGTATTATGTCCAGTTCCAGAGCTGTCCTATGTCATACTGATGCCAGGTCTGGGGGCCACATCTGGAGTATTATGTCCAGTTCCAGAGCTGTCCTATGTCATACTGATGCCAGTTCTGGGGGGCCACATCTGGAGTATTATGTCCAGTTCCAGAGCCGTCCTATGGCATACTGATGCCAGTTCTGGGGGCCACATCTGGAGTATTATGTCCAGTTCCAGAGCTGTCCTATGACATACTGATGCCAGCTATGGGGGCCACATCTGGAGTATTATGTCCAGTTTCAGAACTGTCCTATGACATACTGATGCCAGTTCGGGGGCCTCATCTGGAGTATTATGTACAGTTCCAGAGGTGTCCTTTGGCATACTGATGCCAGTTCTGGGGCCTCATCTGGAGTATTATGTCCAGTTCTAGTTGTGTCCTTTGGCATACTGATGCCAGTTCTGGGGCCTCATCTGGAGTATTATGTCCAGTTCCAGAGCTGTCCTATGTCATAATGTTGCCATTTCTGGGGACCTAATCTGGAGTATTATGTCCAGTTCCAGAGGTGTCATTTGGCATACTGATGCCAGTTCTGGGGCCTCATCTGGAGTATTATGTCCAGTTCCAGAGCTGTCCTATGTCATACTGTTGCCATTTCTGGGGGCCTCATTTGGAGTATTATGTCCAGTTCCAGAGCTGTCCTATGGCATACTGATGCCAGTTCTGGGGGCCTCATCTGGAGTATTATGTCCCGTTCCAGAGGTGTCCTTTGGCATAATGATGCCAGTTCGTCAGCCTCATCTGGAGTATTATGTCCAGTTCCAGAGCTGTCCTATGTCATACTGTTGCCATTTCTGGGAACCTCATCTGGAGTATTATGTCCAGTTCTAGAGGTGTCCTTTGGCATACTGATGCCAGTTCTGGGGCCTCATCTGGAGAATTGTGTCCAGTTCCAGAGCTGTCCTATGTCATACTGTTGCCAGTTCTGGGGGCCACATCTCGAGTATTTTGTCCAGTTCCAGAGGTGTCCTTTGGCATACTGATGCTTGTTCTGGGTCCCCATCTGGAGTATTATATCCAGTTCCAGAGCTGTCCTGAGAGATAGTGATGCCAGTTCTGGGGGCCACATCTGGAGTATTATGTCCAGTTCCAGAGCTGTCCTATGTCATACTGTTGTCATTTTTGGGAGCCTCATCTGGAGTATTATGTCCAGTTCCAGAGGTGTCCTTTGGCATACTGATGCCTGTTCTGGGTCCCCATTTGGAGTATTATATCCAGTTCCAGAGCTGTCCTATGGCATACTGATGCCAATTCTGGGGGCCTCATCTGGAGTATTATGTCCAGTTCCAGAGGTGTCCTTTGGCATACTGATGCCAGTTCTGAGGCCTCATCTGGACTATTATGTCCAGTTCCAGAGCTGTCCTATGTCATACTGTTGCCATTTCTGGGGGCCACATCCAGAGTATTTTGTCCAGCTCCATAGCTGTCCTCTGGCATACTGAGCCAGTTCTGGGGACCTCATCTGGAGTATTATGCCCAGTTCCAGAGCTGTCCTATGGCATACTGATGTCAGATCTGGGTCCTCATCTGGAGTATTATGTCCAGTTCCAGCGGTGTCTTTTGACTGATGCCAGTTCTAGGGCCTCATCTGGAGTATTATGTTCAGTTCCAGAGCTGTCCTATGTCATACTGTTGCCATTTTTGGGGGCCTCATCTGGAGTATTATGTCCAGTTACAGAGGTGTCCTTTGACATACTGATGCCAGTTCTGGGGCCTCATCTGGAGTATTATGTCCAGTTCCAGAGCTGTCCTATGTCATACTGTTGCCATTTCTGGGAGCCTCATCTGGAGTATTATGTCCAGTTCCAGAGGTGTCCTTTGGCATACTGATGCCAGTTCTGGGGTCTCATCTGGAGTATTATGTCCAGTTCCAGAGGTGTCCTTTGGCATACTGATGCCAGTTCTGGGGCCTCATCTGGAGTATTATGTCCAGTTCCAGAGGTGTCCTTTGGCATACTGATGCCAGTTCTGGGGCCTCATCTGGAGCATTATGTCCAGTTCAAGAGGTGTCCTGAGACATACTGATGCCAGTTCTGGGGGCCACATCTGGAGTATTCTGTCCAGTTCCAGAGCTGTCCTATGTCATACTGTTGCCATTTCTGGGGGCCTCATCTGGAGTATTATGTCCAGTTCCAGAGGTGTCCTTTGGCATACTGATGCCAGTTCTGGGGCCTCATCTGGGGTATTATGTCCAGTTCAAGAGCTGTCCTATATCATACTGTTGCCATTTCTGGGGGCCACATCTGGAGTATTATGTCCAGCTCCATAGCTGTCCTATGGCATACTGATGCCAGTTCTGGGGACCTCATCTGGAGTATTATGTCCAGTTCCAGAACTGTCCTATGGCATACTGATGTCAGATCAGGGGCCTCATCTGGAGTATTATGTCCAGTTCCACAGCTGTCCTATGGCATACTGATGCCAGTTCTGAGGCCTCATCTGGAGTATTATGTCCATTTCCAGAGGTGTCTTATGGCATTCTGATGCCAGTTCTGGGGGACTCATTTGCAGTATTAGGTCACATTCTGGAGCCGTCCCATGGCATACTAATGCCAGTTTGGGGCCTCAGCTGGTATATTAAGTCCAGTTTCCGAGGTGTCCTATGGCATACTGATGCCAGTTCTGGGGGCCACATCTGGAGTATTATGTCCAGTTCAAGAGGTGTCCTTTGGCATACTGATGCCAGTTCTGGGGGCTACATCTGGAGTATTATGTCCAGTTCCAGAGGTATCCTTTGGCATACTGATGCCAGTTCTGGGGGCCACATCTGGAGTATTATGTCCAGTTCAAGAGGTGTCCTTTGGCATACTGATGCCAGATCTGGGGGCCACATCTGGAGTATTATGTCCAGTTCCAGAGGTGTCCTTTGGCATACTGATGCCAGTTCTGGGGGCCACATCTGGAGTATTATGTCCAGTGCCAGAGGTGTCCTTTGGCATACTGATGCCAGTTCTGGGGGCCACATCTGTCCAGTTCCAGGGGTGTCCTTTGGCATACTGATGCCAGATCTGGGGGCCTCCACTGGAGTATTATGTCCAGTTCCAGAGGTGTCCTATGACATATTGATGCCAGTTTGTGGCCTCATCTGGAGTATTATGTCCAGTTCCAGAGGTGTCCTTTAGCATACTGATGCCAGTTCTGGGGCCTCATCTGGAGTATTATGTCCAGTTCCAGAGGCGTCCTATGGCATACTGATGCCAATTATGGGGCCTCATCTGGAGTATTATGTCCAGTTCCAGAGCTGTCCTATGTCATACTGTTGCCATTTCTGGGGGCCTCAACAGGAGTTGTATGTCCAGTTCCAGAGCTGTCCTATGTCATTACTGATGCCAGTTCTGGGGGCCTCATCTGGAGTATTATGTCCAGTTCCCGAGCTGTCCTATGGCATACTGGTCCCAGTTCTGGGGCCTCATCTGGAGTATTATGTCCAGTTCCAGAGCTGTCCTATGTCATACTGTTGCCATTTCTGGGGGCCTCATCTGGAGTATTCTGTCCAGTTCCAGAGGTGTCCTGTGGCATACTGATGCCAGTTTGGGGCCTCAGCTGGCGTATTATGTCCAGATCCAGAGCTGTCCTATGGCATAATGATGCCAGATCTGGGGCCTCATCTGGAGTATTATGTCCAGTTCCAGAGCTGTCCTATGGCACACTGTTGCCAGTTCTGGGGGCCTCATCTGGAGTATTATGTCCAGTTCCAGAGCTGTCCTATGTCATGCTGTTGCCATTTCTGGGGCCTCATCTGGAGTATTATGTCCAGTTCCAGAGGTGTCCTGTGGCATACTGATGCCAGTTTGGGGCCTCAGCTGGCGTATTATGTCCAGTTCCAGAGCTGTCCTATGGCATAATGATGCCAGATCTGGGGCCTCATCTGGAGTATTATGTCCAGTTCCAGAGCTGTCCTATGGCATACTGATGCTAGTTTGGGGTCTCAGCTGGCGTATTATGTCCAGTTCCAGAGCTCTCCTATGGCATAATGATGCCAGATCTGGGGCCTCATCTGGAGTATTATGTCCAGTTCCAGAGGTGTCCTGTGGCATACTGATGCCAGTTTGGAGCCTCAGCTGGCGTATTATGTCCAGTTCCAGAGGCATCCTATGGCATACTGATGCCAGTTCTGCAGTAAATGGAGTATGTTGTCCACTTCTTGAGCTGTCCCATGGCATAGTGTGCCAGTTCTAGGGGCCTCATCTGGAGTATTGTGTCTTTTCTGGAAGGTTCCATTATACTGTTGTGCATAGTTCTTGGAGTACTGTGTCAATTTCTGGCGTCCCCATCCGGACTATTGAGTCCATTTCTGGAGGCCTCATCTGGACTATTGAGTCCATTTCTGGAGGCCCCATCTGGACTATTGAGTCCATTTCTGGAGGCCTCATCTGGAGTATTTTGCTCAACTCGAGTGTCTTTATCTGATGGACTGTGCCCAGAATGGCAGCCACATCTGGATCATTTTTGTCCAGTTTTGGAGGACTCACCTTGGCATTGAATCTTTTTCTTGAGGCCCATTCTGCAGACAAGGGGCTTCTAGAGACAGGCCCCCAGTATGCTGCACAGATTCAAATACCTGTGCAATGTAATGTGAAGTGATTTTGTGTAGCCCACCTCTGCATGATGAAATAATACAACTATCAGATTTGTATACAGCACTTTACTCTGAAGTCTATCTTTTCTAAGAGGTGTAGTCATAGGTTCTATTTGCACCCTCTTTCATCGTATTACATGTATCGACCATGGAATGATGAAAGGCTGAGTCGGCACTGTTGTGACTGCAGCTTGCTCACAGATGCCTCAGGAAGTGCTTAAATGGCAATGCACATACATTTGAGATAATGGGGGAATGTGACATTTAACTTTCTGATGGGAATAAACCCTATGAGACTGGAGGAAAGGTTTTTAGGAGGAGAGGGCAAGGGCAGCATATCAGCAGTGTTACAGACATTTAGCATGTAGAACATGTGATGCAGGCCCAGGTGGAAATCAGAATGATTCGGCAGAGAACATTCTACCCACCCATAGTCTGGGTTGGTTTATGTTCCCACGAGGGAGGCTTGTGGCCTACCAATTTGGGCTGAAATGCACCCATTGGTCGTGGCACAAAACTGGCGTGCCTATGGATGGTTCCCTTGGTAACGGCATAGACAAGGTACATGTAATTGTATGAAGGCTGTCCAGAGCAAGGCCTCGAGTTATGATTAATACAAAACCGTGCATAATCAGCCTTGATGAATGACACAATGGCTTTTAGTACCACGCAATATGTGCCTGGAGAACACTGTACAGATTAGCTTAGCTCATTGACCATACCATACCTCCTCTAAATCCTGGACCACACCGTCTACTCACAACTGCAACTACATCTGGAACGCCATAACCTATTAGGGACTCGCCGATCTGATCATAAAATCCTCTGCAAAAACCTCACCAGCACCTTCCACCTCGCACCTGAAGCCACCCTTTGGATGCAACCCTTCCTATCTGGTAGATCCACAGGGGTCGTTGAAGGCCCCGAATCTGCTGACTTCATACATGTCGCCTACCTCTTGCCACCCTCTATAATATGTACACAAAACCCCTCTTTGACCACCTAGACAGATTCAACATCCCATATACCAACTTCGCTGTTGACACGCAGGTCCTCCTTAAAATAATCAGAAGTCATGACCATCTAGACTCTACCAATTTCAATCATGTCTTCAGAATCATTCAGGCCTGGATGGCTTCCAATCATCTCTGCCTGAATGATGGGACAACTGAGCTCCTTCTTGTGGGCTTCCCACATTGCCTCAAACTCCTCAGCCCTGCTCTCTCTTCCTTTTGCATAGATGCTAATACCATAGCTGTCTCCGCCCATATATAAACACTAGGCGTTTACCTGGACGCAGAACTAAACATGCTAAAATATATCAAAGCTGTCACTTCCTCTGCAGCCTATTCCACCAAACCTATAAACCTTTCCAGTGAATTCCTCACCCCCAACAACTGTCTCACCCTAGCTAGAGCCAGCATATGCAGCAAACTTGATTACTATAATGCTATCCTAGCTGGGACCTCCACCAACAACATTAATACACTTCAACCGCTCCAAAACAACGCCCTCCGAGCAGTTTGGGGCATGAAACGCTGCAGCCATATCACTCACATCAGACGGGAGGCGCACTGGCTTCCTATCAAAGCCTGCATCGAATTGAAACTCCTTGCCATCACCTTCTACTGCTTACACAACACTGCCCCCCTTACCTCACCAACCGTATCACCAAGAAACACGACATGCGCAATCTCCGTTCTTCCACCACATCAGACTTGAACATACCCAGATTTGCTTGTTCCACACTCTGGAACGCCTTCCCTCATCAGATCCAAGATGAACCCTCCTATGCAGTGTTCCGTAAGAAAGTAAAAACCTCTTTGTTCAACAAACACCTGTAAATAATTTGGTCTGCCCCACCTACTCCGAACATGGTGACATATGATGTAATGCAAATACCATCTCCATCAAGTCCTAATCTTATACCATTAGCGCCGTAATACCACCGGGTCTGGGCGCTACCAACAAATGAAATAAATAAATTAAATTAAATTGGATACAAGCCATTAACAAAATGCTTTGCATGGAGATCTGTTTGAGCTCATTTGTGCTTAAATGAGGATTGAATGTGATTCTTCTTGCCAAATAAGTTTTTTTTTCCATTAGCACCCTGGGAGGTGGCGCTGGCCAATGAGGTTGCTCGGAACACAGGCTGTATTGTGTAGTATAAGCCCTCATTCAGAGGAGCTTGGGTAGCCAGCACCCCCTTGCCTTCTGTGCATCCCCTAACTCCTCGCCTCTTAGTACCCGTGTAGAACACTACACAGGCTGTAGAGGAGGAGCCAAGTACCCCCACTCCAACTGCCCCGCCTACCTTACCTGAAAAGTATGACCCAAGGTATGTGACATCTACTAAACAGATAAACCAGCAAAGAGAAGAGCATGGACTCTGTGCAGTGCCCATAAGAATGCCTATACCTTAGAAAAAATGGGAGGTAAAGTACCCATTGAGGAAACCATACGTGCATACAAGACAATATGATGGCCATCTGAACGAGATTCCAGAAGAAGCAGAGAAACTAAATGGCAAAGATGAATGGTGATGTCATACAAGGTTGAATGGACACCCATATAGAAAGATAACCGGACTAGAGAGGCAGACGATTTATAAAGAACAAAGAACTACCAAGGATAAGTGACATCTTGGGATCAAGATGAAGAAACTTATGCCACAAACCTGATGAAGATATTAAGTTAGTTTAAACGTGTACAGATGCAAAGAAACACAAGCGGTAAAGCAATCATGAAGCTAGCCACATGCTTTTAAATAGTTAGAGCACGGCAAGCGACAAATATATATACATGTAAACTTCTATAGAAACATATGGACAAGTAAAGGATGGATATTTCCACTACGCATATAAGCAGTACTGAACAAACAAGAAGGCGTCATTTCAGTGTCTCAGTTAAGAAAAGCAATTGAATTAAACGGAACAAAAGTTCAGCAAAGGAGTTCATTGAGCCAAGAAAGCCAAGGTCTTATCAAACTAGAATTGGCTGACATTAGATACAATTAACGTGAAAGAACAGAAGCCCCTGTTCAGGAAGGTCAAGCAAAAATTAAAAGACGTCAGAGGACTATTGGAGAATAAAATCAAATACACAAAAAGGATCCATTTCATTGTGTCCAGTCACGTGATAGAAGGTAGTTGGACGAACGAGATGATCACACCTACGCACGGAAGCCGGCTGGTGCCCATATTCCTTAAAAATTCTCAGAGAACAGTACAAACTCAAGGCCAACTTAAAAGCACTAATTGACACTGGACCATTGAAGTGATGATGGATGATATGCTAATTGGGTGGGAAGCTGGTGCTAAAACAAGCTCACCCGCACCTGGTTGTTCAGTCTGCGTGCTTCTAACGTAGGTAGAAAAGTACTGACGGGGGTTAGAAGCCAACCAATTGTAGGGGACCACGTAGTTGGGGGTCCTATAGCCAATGGGACATCGTACATTTAGTGACGTTCATAGTGCCTGTTTTTGAAGGGCAGGTTTAGTTGCCCCACCTGATGTTAACTATCCAAATATTTCTCTCCGTTACTCTATACAGATATGGAACCTATGCTTAGTTATTCACTTAGTACCAATCCCACCTCCCGTTAGGTTTTTGTAGTTTACGTAGGATGGCGTTGGTAATGACGCAGGTCAAAACGTCGATGATGACCAGTTTTGGGTACAAAAGCCCAGCTTTTTTTATGAAGTAATTAGAGTCAGAGTATCGAGCGATTGCTGATGTTCGTTGTACTCCCTGTTTTAGATGCTTGACATTAAAACAGACAAACTTTGCAAAACTTTTTGTGTCGTCTTGATTATTGATGTATGAATAAAATCTGCATCCCCATCCATCTCCAGGGTACCGCTACTCATCTTAAAGGGCTGCACGGAGCCTCCAGTTCAAGGTGCTAATGGTGTCTTTTAAAAACAATAAAAAATGTTACCTTTGCAGCAGAGCTCCGTGCCATGTCGTGCTGTTGTCCCTGAAGTCTGTGTTCAGTGTTGATGATGGACTTAAGGGATGACAGCAGTCAGCAGCACTGGGTCCCACTGCAAAGGTTCTTTCTTCTTTTAATTTTTAAAAGACATCATTAGCACCTTCGTAGTTAACTACATGGGTGCTAATGGCGATATTACCCTTGGCGGTGGGCTGATCCCGTCGGTAAAATGCACTGCTGCCTGCGTTAAGGGACCGTTGCTTCGCTCAGGCCCTTAACTTGGTCAGCAGGCTGTTACCGACAGGGTCAGCCCACCGTCGAGGGTAATATCGCCTTAATAGGCAGTTTTCTGTTATAGTTGTTAGCCAGAAAGACAAGTAAGCTACTTAAAAATTGAAATAACAGGACATTAAGAGTAAGATTATTTAGGGTTTGTTGTGTGTGTCACAACGAGACAGGGGGCCTCATACCCATTTAGTGAATGTCTCTTTATGTCATTGATTATGCCATCTGAATTTTTGTTACAAACAAGACCCTCATTCATATGCCAAATCACTGCCAGCTGGTGTTTGAATAACTTGTATTAAACACATTTTCGGTGAAATAGTCCTGTTTTTTGGAGTAAGTAACATGAAGCTTAGTTTACTCCTATGCCTGGCTGTAACTTACACCTGAAAACAGTACTCATGGAGACATTAGGTGTAACTTACTAATGCTGGAAAATCTGTATAAATTGCACCTTTTCCACGAATACTCCAAACATCAGTACTCTCACGTGGAAGTATACTGCCTGGATTAACTTACTCCATCTCAGAAAGACAAATAATTGCAATAAAAATGTTTTAAAAATTCTAAAACCTTTTTTCTTTGACACTTGAGATGTTTTCCAAATTCTCATTCACGTTGGCATCTTGAATATAACAAGGATAAAACGTAGTGTTAAGTGTAATTTAAGAATGTTCACTAATGTACATAAATGTTTGAAGTTTTGACTGTATTCAAGTGTACTCCCTTGTGGGTGTGTGCCTCTTTTCCATTCGGGCACCAGCTTGACACGCCCACAACTCCCTAACACACCCCTGGGAACTGACGCTTTTAAAACAGATATGACACAGATTTTAAACATACTTGGTCTTGATGAAAAGGTTTTTAAAGAAAATCCTATTTTAGTGAAAGAAAATGTCTTTTTACTATGATTGGTGCGAAGCAGTCGGTTATCTTGCCATTATAAAGATTATAGCAGTTTTCCTAGTAAAAAAAAACATCTTTACCTAGATATAGCTCACTTTTTCCTTGTTACAAGGCTTGGGGCATTTATTTTCGATTTGAGCTTAATCTACTCCTTACTTTGCAATGTATGGGTCTGAGAATTGCCTTGTTGTAAAAATCTTAGAATCTGCCGTCTCTGTAAAAATCCAGAATATTACAAAACAAACATCTTGTTCTATTTTGCAAGTTTACCAGATCTATTAAGAAGAAGTATTTTCGATCCCTCATGGAATATTGTTCAAATGAGGGTGATAATATTTTATAGACACAACTGATGTTGGGAAACAGTATAACCAGATTGAAATTCTCTACCAGCATGCAATATAGAGTGTGCAAATAGTTAGGAATTCAAATTTAATTACCTTGTGAGAAGAACATATATTATATCTTATATTTCATATTTTTATATTTTGCTACTTATGTACGTCTGGAAAATTATGGATTTTATGCATGTATGTCTTTATGTGTTAATATTGTGTAGTGAAAAAGGTTTATATATATCAAACCAACTAACTAATAATAAAATAAGAATACCCCTGTTTGCTGGTGTAAAGATCGGTGGGGGGTGTCTGTACTTCCGGTCTCCATATGGTAGAGGAGAGGCACAGCAGACCCCAGCCAAGATTCTCTATTACGGTAGCAATGGACGAGCAATCAAGGCCTAGCTTCTCAGGAGGTGATGCAGGCTGGTTCTTAAGTACAGTGTAGTCCCCAAGCCCCCACAAAGGAATGTCCACACACTGTATTACTGAAAACACAGTCTTTATATAATCAATATTCAAAGGTATGTACACGATCACAATAACGCACTTTGTACTTGGAAGTCAATAATGATAAATATATACACGTCTAGAGTGGTACCACTAATGTTATCAAATCTCATTAAAGTGCATCAACTGTACAGTTAAAATGTCACACAGATCAATAACGAGTAGACCAGCAATAGAGATAGGCAGGAACGTAAGATCGTTAAAACAATAGGCAGAATACTGGCCCCTACCTCTAGGCGCAGTTCTGTGTGGAGATCCCCCCATCTGGGCAACCTGTAGATAAAGATATATAGCACAAGCCCAGTCCAAATGTTCGATAGTCTTACTTCTTCCTGTTAAGGTTTTACCCCCCCAATGTACCTGGTGGAGAAGAGTTCTCAGACGATGCACCGACCGATCCTTCTTGAGTGCCTCCCTTTCAGGCGGGAGCCACGGATCGTCGAGAGGTGTCGGGGAATTTGGCGTTCGGTGTCGGGAATCGATGGCCCTTCTTGAGTGCCCTCCCTTTAAGGCAGGAGTCACGGGTAGTTGAACGTCCGACGGGGAACAGGGTGAACTATGGCAGGGAAGTGGCAGCTGCGTTCCTAGAAGTGCTCGTCGACGATAGAGCGTTGGCGTCCTGCAAGGAAGAGGCGTGCGGGGCACCTCGGTGACAATAGTTCTGGACCGCAAAGAGATGATGAAGAACTGTGGCCCAGCAAGGGCGTCGAGTCGTCGGCGTCTCTGCGGGCTTTAGGTGGCGGGAAACCCACCGGTGGATGCTCCTCGGCACGTCGAAGGTCGGGCCTTCTCCAGCGGGAGACAAGCAGGTGACAATGCAGACGAGAGCGTCCGATGATCAATGGAAGTTCTTAGGCAAACGGGAGCACGGCGGCTCCGGTTGGCAACGGCGGTCGTCAACAGTGGCGGACAACAGTCCGAGTGCTTCTCCTTGGAGTTCCGCAGCAGTCCCTGTATCGGGTTGGCAGCCTGTCGTAGGTCTGTCTACCAGGGAGCGTTGGCAAAGATCAGCTGTGCACGATGGTCCCTCGTAGCTCGGGAAGAGGGCGCTTTGCCAGGTCCTCTCTGGGTCAGTCCTTGGAGGCACAGCAGCTTTCAGATTGTGAAGGAGAGCAACAGCAATTCTTCTCGTCCAGCAGGGCTTCAAGGTCAAGCGTCAGTTAATCCAGTTACTCGTCGTAGTGGACTTCAGCTTCTGAACACAATTCCTAGCAGTGAGAGGTCCCCAGATAGACTGTTGATCTCCCATTTTTTCCGCTGGGTCACACTCAAGCATCCAATCATGACTACGGGCATTCATGCAGGCAGGCAGCCAATCAGGCACACGAGGTATTCAGGCAATTCACTTCTCTCCAGACACTCACAACAAGTTATGTGTATTGGGACAGGTACCGAGTCATTCAACACTCCAAGCTGCATTCATACCGGTTTCGGGCAGGGTTGTCTCAGTCATTGTGTCAACCACCAAATACTAGACACCCACAACACAGAATGTATATACGTCACACACTCTATTCACCGAGGTCCCACCCACAGGAGGTACCCACAACATACATCATCGGGAAGTCTCCAGCTAGTCTGACTGGGCCTTCACAACAACACCATATATGGCACTTCCATCCAAAAGCCAGTCAGGGGGAAGGGACAGAGTCAGGGCTTCCCAGGACTTTGGGAAAACAAGGTAATGGGTAATAGAAAGCAAGAACCCACCGGGGCCATCTTGTTTTTCATCAGGAATCAACTGATCCCAATGGCAGGGCCGGAGTATCCCAAAATGGAGGATACTCCGTGCACCTGTCAAATTCAGCATGGAGCTGCCACCAGCCCATATCCTGCTCTGTGGGCCACCCACAGGTGCCCGAAAACATACACTAGGGGCACAGGGTTGTACCCCCACCAATGGGTGCCATAAGGGTATCCCACGGGTCCGTTCACCCAACCAAAAGAAAGAGAGCTGCACCGCCAGGAGTCCCACCTGAACTCCTGCGCGGAAAACACGACAGAACCCACGATAAAAAGCGGTAAAGGACAAGGATACGGAGGCCCTGTCCCTCTGATGCATTTCCAGCATCACAGTCGCCCCCCCTAGACTGAGGTGGAGGGTGCCTAATCTCCCACGGGATAGACAGCCTCATCCAGACGGTCAACATACCTTCTGGAAAGGCCATCTGCATTATCGTGACTCTTCCCTGGTCTATGCTCTATGGTGAAGTCTACCCCTTTCAGGCTAATGGACGACCTGAGCAGTTTCGGGTTCTCACCCTTCATCTGCATAAGCCACTCAGGGGCTTATGATCCGTTTGGACCTTGAAGGTAGACCCCGTAAGGCAGGGCCTAAAACGTCGAAGGCTCCAAACTATACTGAAACACTCCTTCTCAACAGTAGCCCACCTAAATTCTCTACCCTTGAGTTGTCTACTGATGAATATGATAGGATGTTCTCTCCCTTTGTCATCTAACTGGGACAAGACAGCTCCAATTCCGGTGTCGCAGGCATCCGTCTGGACGAAAAAGGGTCAGCTGTAGTTAGGCGCACACAACACGGGTGCCCGACACAGACTTTCTTTCAAGCCTTTAAAGGCCCTCTGACAGTTTTCAGTCCAATTGACCTTCCTAGGCTGCTTGGGTGAAGTCAGAGCTGTCAGTGGTGCAGCTATGGTTTCATAGTCCGCCATGAAATTGTGATCGTACCCAGTGAGACCCAAAAAGGCTCTCACCTGGGTTTGAGTAGTGGGAGTCTCCCAGTCCTGTACATCCTGTACCTTACTGGGGAGAGGTTGGATTTGACCCCGTCCTACCTCATGACCAAGATACCTGACTTTCCCCTGAGCTATCTGGCACTTGGTGGCCTTGATAGTGAGGTTAGCCCTCTTTAAGGCCTGCAACACTCTACCCAGATGTGTCAAGTGCTCTTCCCAAGTGGAACTGTAGACGGCAATGTCGTCTAAATAAGCCATACAAAAGGCTTCCAGCCCACTGAGAGCATGATTGACCAATCTCTGGAAGGTGGCAGGGGCATTCTTCAACCCAAAAGGCATGACCCTAAACTGGTAGAGTCCCTCTGGTGTAGAGAACGCCGTCTTTTCCTTGGCATGGTCCGTCAGAGCTATTTGCCAATAGCCTGAGGTGAGGTCAAAGGTGCTCACAAATTTGGCAGCACCTATGGTGTCCACAAGCTCATCAGCCCTGGGCAATGGGTGCGTGTCAATTTTGGTGACGGCATTGACTCCTCGGTAGTCCACACAGAACCTCCAATCCTTGGTACCGGCCTAGGAACTTGCCTTGGGGACAAGGACCACTGGACTGGACCAGGGACTGGTTGAGGGTTCAATAACACCCAGATCCAACTTCTTGGCGACCTCAGCCTGGATGTGGTTCTTAACCGTATCTGACATTCGGTAGCTCCTGCTCTTGACAGGCATGCTGTCACCAGTATCAATCTCGTGCTTACACCACGGTGTAAGGCCTGGCGTCAGCGAAAACAGAGAGGCATACTGCTGGAGCAAAGTCCTGCAGGCCCTCTGCTGCTCGGTTGTCAAATCTGGAGAGAGCTGAACTCCCTCCACTGAGCCATCCTGAGGGTTGCTATGCAGCAAATCAGGAAGGGGCTCACTCTCATCCTCTTCTTGCTCTGAAGCCAGCAAGAGACATGAGACTTCTGCTCGCCTGTGGAACGGCTTGAGGGGCTACCCCTGGGATTCCCATGTCAACCAGATAATTGACCTCGCCCATCTTGGAAACTATCCGGAAGGGTCCAGTCCATTTATCTGCCAATGCCCGAGGCTTGGTAGGCTCCATCACAATGACCTCCTGTACCGGAATGTCCACTCCACTTGCGATGCTTTAAGGTCATGCCAGTAATTGTTCAATTCCTGGCTGGCCTTGAGATTCGCCGTTGCTTGTCCTATCATCTATGTCATCCTCCGTCTGAGGCCTAACACATAGTCCCCCACTTGCTTGGCGGGACCGGGAGGGGTGGCTTCCGAGCCTTCTCTGATCAAGGCGAGGGGCCCCCTCACGGGATGTCCAAAGAGCAACTCAAAGGGGCTGAAACCAACACCCTCTTGAGGTACCTCTCGGTAAGCAAACAGCAGGCATGGCAGGAGGAGATCCCATTTCCTCCTTAGGGTCTCTTCCAAAGCACCTAGCATGCCCTTGAGAGTTTTATTAAATCTCTCAACGAGACCATTGGTCTGGGGGTGGTAAGAAGTGGAGAACTTGTAGGTTACTCCGCATTCTTTCCACATGGTTTTCATGTAACTAGATATGAAGTTTGATCCTCAGTCAGAGACAACCTCCTTGGGGAATCCAACGCGGGTGAAAATGCCCAGGAGGGCCCGGGCAACCACCTTGGCAGTAACAGTCCGAAGGGGTATAGCCTCAGGGTACCTGGTGGCATGATCTACCAAAACCAGGATGAACCGATGTCCACCTGACGTGGGAGGGTTAAGGGGACCAACAATGTCGATGCCCACCCTCTCAAATGGTGTGCCAACCACTGGCAATGGCTGCAGTGGGGCAATGACACTGCCTCCAGTCTTGCCAGACAACTGACAAGTTGGGCAGGTCCTGCAGTGGGACTCCACTTCTACTCCCATCCGGAGCCAGTAGAAATGGGCAGAGAGCCTCTGCTTAGTCTTCATGGTACCAAGATGACCAGCCAAGGGCACCTCATGTGCCAACTGCAGTACGAAGGGCCTGTAAACCTGGGGTACCACCAACCTCTTGAGGGCACCAGGTTCAGGCTTAGTGGGCTCACTAACAAGGAGCTCACCCTCCCAATAAATCCGGAAAGTCCTAGGCACTTCGCCTTGTGCCTGGGACAGGGCCTGTTTCCTCAGACCCTCGAGAGAGGGACACTCTCTCTGTCCTTTACAGAAGTCTGCCCGGGAGGGTCCCCCTTCAGCTAACAAGCATTGAAGATCGGGATGATCCTCCGGGTTAAGAACCTCTCCCACAGGAGAGTCTTCTGGCTCTTCTCCCACAGGAGTTGAGACGGGGTTTATCACTGGACCCAACCCGTCCGGGGCATGGATACCAATGGGTGCTGTAGGAACAGCAGGAAGAGAAGGGCTCCCTCCACAGAGGTGGCCTTCTTGCTCTTCCTTCGTCGTGCCTTAGGCCGTGCCTTCGGCTCGGGTACCTGACTCACAGCCAGACCCAGTGTCACCTGTCTCCTAGTGACCGCAGCAGCAGTCATGGGAAGACCATCCGCGATCAATCCCAACTCGACTAGATCGTTACCTAACAGAATGTTAACAGGGACGTTGTCCTGAACCAGGACAGGAAGCTTTGCTGTCTTGTCTCCAATTACGAGTGTGACTCGGGCTACAGGCGATAATTTGGGAGGCCCACCAGCTAACCTGGTGGTTCTCAGAGGAGCATCTACATAGTCCTCTGGCTTGAGCAGGGTCCTGTCCACCAGTGTCATGCTTGCCCCAGTGTCTCTCAAACCAGTAGAAGGCTGGCCATTCAGGGGGACACTTCTCAAAAATCTACGGGTGTTCTGTGGGATAGTCGCCAGTACTTCCGCGTACTGGTCCCAGGCCCCAAGGGACACTAAGGAAATCTCTACGGGAGCACCAAAGGTGATCCCTGTAGAGGAGGGGAGGACAGTGGCCTCCACCTCAGACATGGGGTAAGGGTAGGTCAGGCTGACAGCCTGTACTCCGAGTGCCTTACCTTTACACTTGGAGTCACCCCTTTTGTGATCCAGAGCCCCACAGTCCCAACAAGTGCCGGGAGTGCGGGGTACGGTACTGGAACCACCGGGAGCCTGCTTTGCAGCAGGTGGACTACTACTCTTATTCCCACCCACAGATGACTTATCCCCACTAGATTTTTGGGTCTTAGGAGAGGAGGGTTTAGGTTTATTCGACTGTGACTGCTTTTGGGACTCCTCAGCTTTCTGAGCGGCCCCCTTTTCTTTGTCCTTGTCCTTCCCACTGGAGTCCTTAGGGGACACCCGGTGGGAGACCCACTTGTCAGCCAACCTAGCCAGCTTAAAGGGATCCAAAATGTTCTGGTCAGCAACATACTGACGCAGCTCCAGTGAACAGGCTTCAGAAAAATGCTCAAAAAACAACAGGTGGGACAATTCAACAAACGTTTTCACCTTGTAACCGTCAATCCACCCCATCATATTCATGTGCGCAGCACTCACCCAGTCAACCCAAGACACATTCTCTCTTTTCTTAAAATCCCTGAACCTTTTAAGGTATTGGGTAGGTGCTTGCCAAACTTGGCAATCAAAGCAGATTTCATACACTCATACTGACCCCGTTCTTCCACACTCAGCTTCAGAATACAGTCATATCCAGTATGAGGCACTCTGCTTAGCAAACACTTAGCCCAATCTCTTTTGTCAACATCATGAATTGCACAAGCCATTTCAAAGGCTTCAATCCATTGGAGGATATCAGAACCCTCCGAAAACACACCAACCAAAGCCTTCATAAATTTAGTGGCTGGGGACCTGACACTCTCACTGGGTTTCGCTGAGGTCTCCACTCGAGCTTTCTCTAGCTGGATTCTCTGACATTCAGTGTCCTTGTCTTTGAGTTCAAGATCCCTATTCTTGAGTTCCACTTGTTGCGCCAGCTCCTCTTTCTTAAGCTCAGCATCTATTTCCAACTTGCGATATTCAAAGGCCAATTTCATCCTTAATAACTCAAGCTCCAAGGAATTGCTGGGGTTCGGAACAGAGGCAGCAGGAATGGCGGCATTCCCAGAAACAGATTCAGTAGAAACCCCAGGGGCAGAGTCCTCATTGGTTGCATTCCCTCCCTCATCAAGAGTTTCACCATCGGTCTGGCACCAGGGCAGCTATCAGCTCAGCCCTAGACTTATCCACAAAGTCTAACTCCCTGGCTTCACAAGCACTCTGGAGAGCCTCTAAGCTCATCTGAGTCAATTTACCATTCGCAATAGACTCCATTGCTTGTAATGCAGTTATTTTGCACACACCCAAACCTTAATTTAATAAAGTGCGGATATTTTGTAAGTGGCACGGTTATACACTGATTCTTAAAACCATGAGCATCCCGCCGCTGCCACCAGTGTAAAGACCGGTGGGGGGTGTCTGTACTTCCGGTCTCCATATGGTAGAGGAGAGGCACAGCAGACCCCAGCCAAGATTCTCTATTACGGTAGCAATGGACGAGCAATCAAGGCCTAGCTTCTCAGGAGGTGATGCAGGCTGGTTCTTAAGTACAGTGTAGTCCCTGAACCCCCACAAAGGAATGTCCACACACTGTATTACTGAAAACACAGTCTTTATATAATTAATATTCAAAGGTATGTACACGATCACAATAACGCACTTTGTACTTGGAAGTCAATAATGATAAATATATACACTAATGTTATCAAATCTCATTAAAGTGCATCAACTGTACGGTTAAAATGTCACACAGATCAATAACGAGTAGACCAGCAATAGAGATATGCAGGAACTTATGATGGTTAAAACAATAGGCAGAATACTGGCCCCTACCTCTAGGCGCAGTTCTGTGTGGAGATCCCCCCAATTGGGCAACCTGTAGATAAAGATATATAGCACAAGCCCAGTCCAAATGTTCAATAGTCTTACGTCTTCTAAGGTTTTACCCCCCCAATGTACCTGGTGGAGTAGAGTTCTCCGACGATGCACCGACCGATCCTTCTTGAGTGCCTCCCTTTCAGGCGGGAGCCACGGATCGTTGAGAGGTATCGGGGAACTTGGCGTTCGGTGTCAGGGAATCGACGGCCCTTCTTGAGTGCCCTCCCTTTAAGGCAGGAGTCACGGGTCGTCGAACGTCCGACGGGGAACAGGGTGAACTATGGCAGGGAAGTGGCAGCTGTGTTCCTAACGGTGCTCGTCGACGACAGAGCGTTGGCGTCCTGCAAGGACGAGGCGTGCGCTGCACCTCGGTGACAATAGTTCTGGTCCGCAAAGAGATGATGAAGAACTGTGGCCCAGCAAGGGCGTCGAGTCGTCGGCGTCTCTGCGGTCTTTAGGTGATGGGAAACCCACCGGTGGATGCTCCTCGGCGCGTCGACGGTCGGACCTTCTCCAGCGGGAGACAAGCGGGTGACGATGCAGACGAGAGCGTCCGATGATCAATGGAAGTTCTTAGGCAAAAGGGAGCACAGCGGCTCCGGTCGGGGACGGCGGTCATCGACAGTGGCGGACAACAGTCTGAGTGCTTCTCCTTGGAGTTCCGCAGCAATCCCCGTATCGGGTCGGCAGCCTGTCGTAGGTCTGTCTACCAGGGAGAATTGGCAAAGATCAGCTGTGCACGATGGTCCCTCATAGCTCGGGAAGAGGGCGCATTACCAGGTCCTCTCTGGGTCAGTCCTTGGAGGCACAGCAGCTTTCAGATTGTGAAGGAGAGCAACAGCAATTCTTCTCGTCCAGCAGGGCTTCAAGGTCAAGCGTCAGTTAATCCAGTTACTCGTCGTAGTGGACTTGAGCTTCTGAACACGATTCCTAGCAGTGAGAGGTCCCCAGATATACTGTTGATCTACCATTCATTCCGCTGGGTCACACTCAAGCATCCAATCACGACTACGGGCATTCATGCAGGCAGGCAGCCAATTAGGCACATGAGGTATTCAGGCAATTCACTTCTCTCCAGACACTCACAACAAGTTATGTGTATTGGGACAAGTACCGAGCCATTCAACACTCCAAGCTGAATTCATACCGGTTTCGGGCAGGGTTGTCTCAGTCATTGTGTCAACCACCAGATACTAGACACCCACAACACAGAATGTATATTCGTCACACACTCTATTCACCCAGGTCCCACCCACAGGAGGTACCCACAACATACATCACCAGGAAGGCTCCAGCTAGTTTGACTCGGCCTTCACAACAACACCATATATCGCACTTCCATCCAACAGCCAGTCAGGGGGAAGGGACAGAGTCAGGGATTGCCAGGTCTTTGGGAAAACAAGGTAATGGGTAATAGAAAGCAAGAGGCCACCGGGGCCATCTTGTTTTCCATCAGGAATCAACTGATCCCAATGGCAGGGCCGGGGTATCCCAAAATGGAGAATACTCTACGCACCTGTCAAATTCAGCATGGAGCTGCCACCAGCCCATACCCTGCTCTGTGGGCCACCCACAGGTGCCCAAAAACATACACTAGGGGCACAGGGTTGTACTCCCACCCATGGGTGCCATAAGGGTATCCCACGGGTCCGTTCACCAAACCAAAAGAAAGAGAGCTGCACTGCCAGGAGTCCCACCTGAAATCCTGCGCGGAAAACACGACAGAACACACGATAAAAAGCAGTAAAGGACAAGGATACGGAGGCCCTGTCCCTCCGATGCATTTCCAGCATCACAGCTGGTTGTAGAGTAAGCTACACCTGTGTAAATTGGCCAACTCAAGATAACTTACTCCCAAATGTACACCAATAAATCATTTTTTTCTGTGAATTCATTTTAACCAATTTATGAGTAAGTTACTGATTTTTCCTAGCTTTGTGAATCAGCCTGAGGTGTTTAAGGTATCTAATTCACAAAATCTGTTTCGGTTGCCTAGAACTTTTTCGATGTTCCGCAATAATTTCAGACTGCTTTTCTCATTCCTGTATATTGGCTATTATCCACTCCAATGGTGGCAATCCCAAGAATGCAATACCTTTTTTTTTTGTTTTTACATTTTTTATCTGGTTTATTACAAACCAGAATCAAAAGTAAACAGTAAAAATGATGTAGACACAACTGCAAATTCATACTTTATATTAACAATTAATTCACATACAAAGATCCTATATTAAAACACATCACAAAATGGTAATTTGATCAACATCAAAAGCATGAAAGTGGAATATTAAGATGAATCCTTTCATCAAATTCTAATGCAACTACATAATTTGTGACTCAATAAAATTAAGAAAACGATACAGAGATACAATCAAAATAATTTTCTCATCCCACATCAGCCTCGACCAGAAGAGGTTTTGCGCATGATCAAAATGCATTTCTAATTTTAAAAATCTATCCCTGTTGTGACTAAAATACAGACAGTCAATTATCCAATGTCACAATGTTTCAAAACATTTAGTTTTTTTTACAGAATCGAGAGTCGGTAGAAGTCTGTGAATCCTTAAAGGAGACCCAATTTTTAGTATGTTCTCTGTTAGCAAATTGATTTAGACGAAATTGCATGTAAAGTGCTCATGCTTTGTTGCATGCAAAGTATTTCAGGTAGGTACTAATTTGACGCTTTATCCCGGGAAACCTAGCAGATTCTTTAAATAAGCTATATGTCTCTATATGGTCAATTGTACATCGCCAGTCAAATCTAAAGAGGTTTTTTTTTAGCATTACAGGGACGATTAATGAATTCTTTTTCAGACAAGTAAATTTCATTGAGGAGTGAAAGCAACTTCTTTCTGAATGCGTCACTGACGTAAAACAGGCATCTTTCAGCCCAAATCCACACATTTTTTTAAATGTATTTGTTTGCATTTTTAAAGCACTCACACATCCTAAACAATGCATCAAGTCATTGTTGCAGGATTTTTTTTTCTTTTGTCGAGTAATTTTTTTTGTCTAAGTTGTGCATTTATAACGTGCTTAAATACCCAGAGGTTTCTAAGTGTGGACCCGTGGATCAAACCTATATTGCTTCATGTCGTCTTGCTTCCAAGGCGAACACGTAGCCGCTGAGCTATCCTTCTGGGACATATAGGGAATTACGTGGAGATACTACAAATTTAGCAAAGTTAAAAAGTTGCCTCCAATGATATCTGCGTGCAAATAAAAGCCTCAATTCATTCCTTATAATATCATTTGGCATTGATATGGCAAGACAGAATACCTCTTTCCACATCCAACCCTGTGGATAATTCAAATATTCACCCAAGTCAACTAAACACATATCTAGGCCGTACAGCCACATGGGCTCAATCTTCATCAGAAAATAATTTAAGAGTGGGAGTAGCGAACATGTACACAAACTTGCATGAAGACATTTCATATGTTCTGTCAAAGGTCGAAGATTTTCTAACCAATGTCTTCCCCATACTTAAAGATTATGTATTAATAAGATTGTATCCCAAATATCTCCGCTGCACAACTCAGTCTATTCGCTCATTTACAATGTTCCACGACATGGTTTGGAACTTATGGTCTCTAGAAAAAACACAACTATTTTGGATTTAAGAGCATTGACCTGCAAGTTGTTTGCTAATGCATATTGAAGAAAAAGATTCACTTTTACTTGCAGGCCATTAGCTGTCCTGTCAAAGAGAATTAGGCCATCAGCAAAGGCAAGTCCATGCAATCATGACTTGCCTTGCATGACCGAGCATTCCATAATTCTTCAATATCACTGAGATATAAGTTGATCAAAGCTGATGCCAAAATACAGCCTTGTTTGACTCCCATAAAGATTGCAGTGGGTTTAGCAAGCGCTCCCTCTTTGGAAATCCTAACCCTAAATGTGTTTTGATGTAAGAGGGTCATAAATTGCATTAGCTCTAGGGGGATCTTAAACCTCACTAGTTTATTCCACAGGACAGATCTAATAACAGAATCGAAAGCAGATGACACGTCCAGGCATGCCATATACATTGGACCAGATTGACTGTGTTTTACATTGTACGTAAGTTATGCCAATATGGTGGCATTTAACGATGTTCCCATATTCTTTCGAAAACCAACCTGGGAGTGTGAGTCTGCTGCAACACAGTTTCAAGTTCCCTAAGGAGCAATAGGGCAAAAACCTTTGAGGAGGCGTCGGTGAGACCCATGTGCCTATAATTTGCTGCGTCTAGGGGGGTTGCCTCTTTTAAAAAATTGGAATTATATGGGGTTGGGCCCATGATGCTGGAATACAATTGGACATCAACATGTGATCAAACTTGATTTACAAAATTGAGGCCCATAGTATACGGTAATTTGTCAATATCAACAACCGAATAACATCAGGGCCACAAGCTCTCGATGGATTCAACTTAGATATAGCCCATTTAATGTCCTCCTCATGCAAGTTACAGATGCCTCCAATACAAGTGCCCTCACATGGGTCTGTCACCTCCGAAAATGTTTTTGGCAATTTATATTTCGCAGTAAAGAGCTTAACCGATACATGTTCCGGAACTCCAGATTCTAGAGCACCTCGCAATTTCCCTACAGTTTTATTGATAGTAGACAAAAAAAAGTTCCCAGCTTATTGCTACAGAGATGTTTTAATATTACCTGATTGGGATTTTAAGTAATTCTTGTGCACCTGGGAGAAAGAGGCTTTACTTTTAGCATATTGCAAATTGGTTAGATTTCGCTTCTTCAAAATTCTAATATTCTCATTCTTTAAATTTTTGGTGGTGGCAACTCTAGCGTCAAATTTGTGTTTAACAAAAATCTCCATATCAGCAAATGCTAGTACCTTACAAAACACAGAGGCTGCACAAGGCGCCCACGGCTGTGTGCCAGATCACCTGTGGCTGCGAGTAAATGGGCTGATACCTTAAAGCACACACAGGCTGCACAAGGCGGCCACTGGGGCTGTGTGCCAGATAATCTGTGGCTGCGAGTAAATGGGCTAGTACCTTACAGCACACACACAGGCTGCACAAGGCGCCCACTGGGGCTGAGTGCCAGATCACTGTGGCTGTGAGTAAATGGGCTAGTACCTTACAGCACACACACAAGCTGCATAAGGTGCCCACTGGGGCTGTGTGCCAGATCACTTGTGGCTGCGAATAAAAGGGCTAGTACCTTACAGCACACAGAGGCTGCACAAGGCGACACTGAGGCTGTGCACCAGATCACCTTTGGCTGCGAGTAAATGGGCGAGCACCTTACAGCACACACAGGCTGCACAAGGCATCCACTGGGGCTGTGTGCCAGATCACCTGTGGTTGCGAGTAAATGGGCTAGTACCTTACAGCACACACACAGTCTGCACAAGGTGCCCACTGGGGCTGTGTGCCAGATCACCTGTGGCTGCGAGTAAATGGGCTAGTACCTTACAGCACACACACAGGCTGCACAAGGCGCCCACTGGGTCTGTGTGCCAAATCACCTGTGGCTGCAAGTAAATGGGCTAGTACCTTACAGCACACACAGGCTGCACAAGGCGCCCACTGGGGCTGTGTGGCAGATCACCTGTGGCTGCGAGTAAATGGGCTAGTACCTTACAGAACACACAGGCTGCACAAGGCACCCACTGGGGCTGTGTGCCAGATCACCTGTGGCTGCGAGTAAATGGGCTAGTACCTTACAGCACACACATGCTGCACAAGGCGCCCACTGGGGCTGTGTTCCAGATCACCTGTGGCTGCGAGTAAATGGGCTAGTACCTTACAGCACACACACAGGCTGCACAAGGTGCCCACTGGGGCTGATTGCCAGATCACCTGTGGCTGCGAGTAAAAGGTCTAGTACCTTACAGCACACACAGGCTGCACAAGGCACCCACTGGGGCTGAGTGCCAGATCACTGTGCCTGCGAGTAAATGGGCTAGTACCTTACAGCACACAAACAGGCTGCACAAGGCACCCACTGGGACTGAGTGCCAGATCACTGTGGCTGCGAGTAAATGGGCTAGTACCTTACAGCACACAAACAGGCTGCACAAGGCACCCACTGGGGCTGAGTGCCAGATCACTGTGGCTGCGAGTAAATGGGCTGGTACCTTACAGCACAAACAGGCTGCACAAGGCACCCACTGGGGCTCAGTGCCAGATCACTGTGGCTGCAAGTAAATGGGCTAGTCCCTTACAACACATACAGGCGCACAAGGCACACACTGGGGCTGTGTGCCAGATCACGTGGCTGCGAGTAAATGGGCTGATACGTTACAGCACACACAGGCTGCACAAGGTGCACACTGAGGCTGTGTGCCAGATCACCTGTGGCTGCGAGTAAATGGGCTACTACCTTACAGCACACACACAGGCTGCACAAGGTGCCCAGTGGGGCTGTGTGCCAGATCACCTGTGGCTGCGAGTAAATGGGCTAGTACCTTACAGCACACACACAGGCTGCACAAGGCGCCCACTGGGGCTGTGTTCCAGATCACCTGTGGCTGCGAGCAAATGGGCTAGTACCTTACAGCACACACACAGGCTGCACAAGGCGCCCACTGGGGCTGTGTGCCAGATCACCTGTGGCTGCGAATAAATGGGCTAGTACCTTAGAGCACACACACAGGCTGCACAAGGCACCCACTGGGGCTGTGTGCCAGATCACTGTGGCTGCGAGTAAATGGGCTAGTAACTTACAGCACACGCACAGTCTGCACAAGGCACCAACTGGGGCTATGTGCCAGATCAGCTGTGGCTGCGAGTAAATGGGCTAGTACCTGACAGCACACACACAGGCTGCACAAGGCGCCCACTGGGGCTGTGTGACAGATCACCTATGGCTGCGAGTAAATGGGCTAGTACCTTACAGCACACACACAGGTTGCATAAGGCGCCCACTGGGGCTGTGTGCCAGATCACCTGTGGCTGTGAGTAAAAGGGCTAGTACCTTACAGCACACAGAGGCTGCACAAGGCGCACACTGAGGCTGTGTGCCAGATCACCTCTGGCTGCGAGTAAATGGGCGAGCACCTTACAGCACACAGAGGCTGCACAAGGCACAAACTGAGGCTGTGTGCCAGATCACCTGTGGCTGTGAATAAATGGGCTAGTACCTTACAGCACACACACAGGCTGCACAAGGCACCCACTGGGGCTGTGTGCCAGATCACTGTGGCTGCGAGTAAATGGGCTAGTACCTTACAGCACACACACAGGCTGCACAAGGGACCCACTGGGGCTATGTGCCAGATCACCTGTGGCTGCGAGTAAATAGGCTAGTACCTTACAGCACACACACAGGCTGCACAAGGCGCCCACTGGGGATGTGTGCCAGATCACATGGCTGCGAGTAAATGGGCTAGTACCTTACAGCACACACAAGCTGCACAAGGCGCCCACTGGGGATGTGTGCCAGATCACGTGGCTGCGAGTAAATGGGCTAGTACCTTATAGCACACACAGGCTGCACAAGGCACCCACTGGGGCTGTGTGCCAGATCACCTGTGGCTGCAAGTAAAAGGGCTAGTACCTTACAGCACACACAGGCTGCACAAGGCACCCAATGGAGCTGTGCGCCTGATCACCTGTGGCTGCGAGTAAATGGGCTAGTACCTTACAGCAAACACACAGGCTGCACAAGTCACCCACTGGGGCTGAGTGCCAGATCACTGTGGCGGCGAGTAAATGGGCTAGTACCTTACAGCACACACACACAGGCTGCATAAGGCACCCACTGGAGCTGTGTGCCAGATCACCTGTGGCTGCGAGTAAATGGGCTAGTACCTTACAGCGAACACACAGGCTGCACACGGCACCCACTGCGGCTGTGTGCCAGATCACCTGTGGCTGCGGGTAAATGGGCTAGTACCTTACAGCACACACACAGGCTGCACAAGGCACCTACTGGGGCTGAGTGCCAGATCACTGTGGCTGCGAGTAAATGGGCTAGTACCTTACAGCACATACACAGGCTGCATAAGGCACCTACTGGGGCTGTGTGCCAGATCACCTGTGGCTGCAAGTAAATGGGCTAGTACCTTACACCACACACACAGGCTGCACAAGGCACCCACTGGGGCTGTGTGCCAGATCACCTGTGGCTGCGAGTAAATGGGCTAGTACCTTACAGCACACACACAGGCTGCACAAGGCGCCCACTGGGGCTGTGTGCCAGATCATCTGTGGCTGCGAGTAAATGGGCTAGTACCTTACATCACACACACAGGCTGCACAAGGCGCCCACTGGGGCTGTGTGCCAGATCACCTGTGGCTGCGAGTAAATGGGCTAGTACCTTACAGCACACACACAGGCTGCACAAGGCACCAACTGGGGCTATGTGCCAGATCAGCTGTGGCTGCGAGTAAATGGGCTAGTACCTTACAGCACACACACAGGCTGCACAAGGCACCCACTGGGGCTGTGTGCCAGATCACCTGTGGCTGCGAGTAAATGGGCTAGTACCTTACAGCACACACACAGGTTGCACAAGGCGCCCACTGGGGCTGTGTGCCAGATCACCTGTGGCTGCGAGTAAATGGGCGAGCACCTTACAGCACACAGAAGCTGCACAAGGCGCACACTGGGGCTGTGTGCCAGATCACCTGTGGCTGCGAGTAAATGGGCGAGCACCTTACAGCACACACACAGGCTGCACAAGGCGCCCACTGGGGCTGTGTTCCAGATCACCTGTGGCTGCGAGTAAATGGGCTAGTACCTTACAGCACACACAGGCTGCATAAGGCACCCACTGGGGATGTGTGCCAGATCACGTGGCTGTGAGTAAATGGGCTAGTACCTTATAGCACACACAGGCTGCACAAGGTGCCCACTGGGGCTGTGTGCCAGATCATCTGTGGCTGCGAATAAATGGGCTAGTACCTTACAGCACACACAGGCTGCACAAGGCACCCAATGGAGCTGTGCGCCTGATCACCTGTGGCTGCGAGTAAATGGGCTAGTACCTTACAGCAAACACACAGGCTGCACAAGTCACCCACTGGGGCTGAGTGCCAGATCACTGTGGCGGCGAGTAAATGGGCTAGTACCTTACAGCACACACACACAGGCTGCATAAGGCACTCACTGGAGCTGTGTGCCAGATCACCTGTGGCTGCGAGTAAATGGGCTAGTACCTTACAGCGAACACACAGGCTGCATACGGCACCCACTGCGGCTGTGTGCCAGATCACCTGTGGCTGCGGGTAAATGGGCTAGTACCTTACAGCACACACACAGGCTGCACAAGGCACCTACTGGGGCTGAGTGCCAGATCACTGTGGCTGCGAGTAAATGGGCTAGTACCTTACAGCACATACACAGGCTGCATAAGGCACCTACTGGGGCTGTGTGCCAGATCACCTGTGGCTGCAAGTAAATGGGCTAGTACCTTACACCACACACACAGGCTGCACAAGGCACCCACTGGGGCTGTGTGCCAGATCACCTGTGGCTGCGAGTAAATGGGCTAGTACCTTACAGCACACACACAGGCTGCACAAGGCGCCCACTGGGGCTGTGTGCCAGATCATCTGTGGCTGCGAGTAAATGGGCTAGTACCTTACATCACACACACAGGCTGCACAAGGCGCCCACTGGGGCTGTGTGCCAGATCACCTGTGGCTGCGAGTAAATGGGCTAATACCTTACAGCATACACACAGGCTGCACAAGGCGCCCACTGGAGCTATGTGCCAGATCACCTGTGGCTGCAAGTAAATGGGCTAGTACCTTACAGCACACACACAGGCTGCACAAGGCACCAACTGGGGCTATGTGCCAGATCAGCTGTGGCTGCGAGTAAATGGGCTAGTACCTTACAGCACACACACAGGCTGCACAAGGCACCCACTGGGGCTGTGTGCCAGATCACCTGTGGCTGCGAGTAAATGGGCTAGTACCTTACAGCACACACACAGGTTGCACAAGGCGCCCACTGGGGCTGTGTGCCAGATCACCTGTGGCTGCGAGTAAATGGGCGAGCACCTTACAGCACACAGAAGCTGCACAAGGCGCACACTGGGGCTGTGTGCCAGATCACCTGTGGCTGCGAGTAAATGGGCGAGCACCTTACAGCACACACACAGGCTGCACAAGGCGCCCACTGGGGCTGTGTTCCAGATCACCTGTGGCTGCGAGTAAATGGGCTAGTACCTTACAGCACACACAGGCTGCATAAGGCACCCACTGGGGATGTGTGCCAGATCACGTGGCTGTGAGTAAATGGGCTAGTACCTTATAGCACACACAGGCTGCACAAGGTGCCCACTGGGGCTGTGTGCCAGATCATTTGTGGCTGCGAATAAATGGGCTAGTACCTTACAGCACACACACAGGCTGCACAAGGGGCCCACTGGGGCTGACTGCCAGATCACCTGTGGCTGCAAGTAAAAGGGCTAGTACCTTACAGCACACACAGGCTGCACAAGGCACCCAATGGAGCTGTGTGTCTGATCACCTGTGGCTGCGAGTAAATGGGCTAGTACCTTACAGCACACACACAGGCTGCATAAGGCACCCACTGGAGCTGTGCGACAGATCACCTGTGGCTGCGAGTAAATGGGCTAGTACCTTACAGCGAACACACAGGCTGCACAAGGCACCCACTGCGGCTGTGTGCCAGATCACTTGTGGCTGCGGGTAAATGGTCTAGTACCTTACAGCACACACACAGGCTGCACAAGGCACGTACTGGGGCTGAGTGCCAGATCACTGTGGCTGCGAGTAAATGGGCTAGTACCTTACAGCACACACACAGGCTGCATATGGCACCTACTGGGGCTGTGTGCCAGATCACCTGTGGCTGCAAGTAAATGGGCTAGTACCTTACAGCACACACACAGGCTGCACAAGGCGCCCACTGGGGTGTGTGCCAGATCACCTGTGGCTGCGAGTAAATGGGCTAATACCTTACAGCACACACACAGGCTGCACAAGGCACCAACTGGGGCTATGTGGCAGATAAGCTGTGGCTGCGAGTAAATGGGCTAGTACCTTACAGCACACACACAGGCTGCACAAGGCACCCACTGGGGCTGTGTGCCAGATCACCTGTGGCTGCGAGTAAATGGGCTAGTACCTTACAGCACACACACAGGTTGCACAAGGCGCCCACTGGGGCTTTGTGCCAGATCACCTGTGGCTGCAAGTAAAAGGGCTAGTACCTTACAGCACACACAGGCTGCACAAGGCACCCACTGGAGCTGTGTGCCTGATCACCTGTTGCTGCGAGTAAATGGGATAGTACCTTACCACAAACACACAGGTTGCACAAGGCACCCACTGGGGCTGAGTGCCAGATCACTGTGGCGGCGAGTAAATGGGCTAGTACCTTACAGCACACACACAGGCTGCATAAGGCACCCACTGGAGCTGTGTGCCCAATCACCTGTGGCTGCGGGTAAATGGGCTAGTACCTTACAGCGAACACACAGGCTGCACCAGGCGCCCACTGGGGCTGTGTGCCAGATCACCTGTGGCTGCAAGTAAATCGGCTAGTATCTTACAGCACACACAGGCTGCACAAGGTGCCCACTGGGGCTTTGTGGCAGATGACCTGTGGCTGTGAGTAAATGTGCTAGTATCGTACAGCACACACAGGCTGCACAAAGCACCCACTGGTGCTGTGTGCCAGATCACCTGTGGCTGCGAGTAAATGGGCTAGTACCTTACAGCACACACACAGTCTGCACAAGGCACCCACTGGGGCTGTGTGCCAGATCACCTGTGGCTGCGAGTAAATGGGCTAGTACCTTAAGCACATACACAGGCTGCACAAGGCGCCCACTGGGGCTTTGTACCAGATCACCTGTGGCTGCGAGTAAATGGGCTAATCCCTTACAGCACACACACAGGCTGCACAAGGCGCCCACTGGGGCTGTGTGCCAGATCACCTGTGGCTGCGAGTAAATGGGCTAGCACCTTACAGCATACACACAGGCTGCACAAGGCGCCCACTGGGGCTGTGTGCCAGATCACCTGTGGCTGCGAGTAAAAGGGCTAGTACCTAACAGCACACACAGGCTGCACAAGGCAGAGTGACTTATGATGCATTGACAGTGATGTTACAGTTGCTCCCACAGTGGTGGTCTTTTGTGCAGGCACAGATTCCATAGGGCAGTGGTCTTTCAACTGTGGGGCTGCCCCCCGCAAAGGGGGCCCAAAGGGGGTTCCATGTCATTTCATCGTGGGATGTTTTTTCGCAGGGTTTTTTACCGTGATTTTTTTTAAAAAACCCATTTTATTTTTGCCAGGTGTTCCCCTCATACCCTCCATTTTCTTTAACTTGTATTCCCAAACACCCACACCCCATATATATAATTTACTAACCACCCCTAAAATAATTTGATGGGCAAAAAACCCCACGAAAAAACATCCCGCGGTGACAGGACGTCGTACCCCGAAGGGTGTTCTGGGGGCGCAAGGCTCTGTAAAACGGTAGTACAGTGACAGTGTTTAATAGAAAATACAAGCAGATATGGTATTGGGGGGCAGCAACAATAATTTTACTCTAGGGGGTGCTCGGCAACAATATTTTTACTCAAGGGGGGCGCTCATCATAAACTCGTTTGAATACCACTGCCATAGGGTGAGAGTAAAGGACATCCTTGGAGGAAATCCATCCTAAATAAATTCCTTGCTGTCATATATGAGCGCCTGGGGACCAATTCCGTTGGTGACGGTGCAAGTAACTTTAACATGAACATACATAGAGTAAGAAACAGAGAGAAGGGGCCTCAAGTGGTGGGTGTCAGTTCATAAGGAGAAGCCCCGCTGTCCATGGACCAACAAACAAAAATAGAGAGTGGCAGATAATTGCAATGGAGCTGTGTGTCTGATCACCTGTGGCTGCGAGTAAATGGGCTAGTACCTTACAGCACACACACAGGCTGCATAAGGCACCCACTGGAGCTGTGCGACAGATCACCTGTGGCTGCGAGTAAATGGGCTAGTACCTTACAGCGAACACACAGGCTGCACAAGGCACCCACTGCGGCTGTGTGCCAGATCACTTGTGGCTGCGGGTAAATGGTCTAGTACCTTACAGCACACACACAGGCTGCACAAGGCACGTACTGGGGCTGAGTGCCAGATCACTGTGGCTGCGAATAAATGGGCTAGTACCTTACAGCACACACACAGGCTGCACAAGGCACCCACTGGGGCTGTGTGCCAGATCACTGTGGCTGCGAGTAAATGGGCTAGTACCTTACAGCACACACACAGGCTGCACAAGGGACCCACTGGGGCTATGTGCCAGATCACCTGTGGCTGCGAGTAAATAGGCTAGTACCTTACAGCACACACACAGGCTGCACAAGGCGCCCACTGGGGATGTGTGCCAGATCACATGGCTGCGAGTAAATGGGCTAGTACCTTACAGCACACACAAGCTGCACAAGGCGCCCACTGGGGATGTGTGCCAGATCACGTGGCTGCGAGTAAATGGGCTAGTACCTTATAGCACACACAGGCTGCACAAGGCGCCCACTGGGGCTGTGTGCCAGATCACCTGTGGCTGCAAGTAAAAGGGCTAGTACCTTACAGCACACACAGGCTGCACAAGGCACCCAATGGAGCTGTGCGCCTGATCACCTGTGGCTGCAAGTAAATGGGCTAGTACCTTACAGCAAACACACAGGCTGCACAAGTCACCCACTGGGGCTGAGTGCCAGATCACTGTGGCGGCGAGTAAATGGGCTAGTACCTTACAGCACACACACACAGGCTGCATAAGGCACCCACTGGAGCTGTGTGCCAGATCACCTGTGGCTGCGAGTAAATGGGCTAGTACCTTACAGCGAACACACAGGCTGCACACGGCACCCACTGCGGCTGTGTGCCAGATCACCTGTGACTGCGGGTAAATGGGCTAGTACCTTACAGCACACACACAGGCTGCACAAGGCACCTACTGGGGCTGAGTGCCAGATCACTGTGGCTGCGAGTAAATGGGCTAGTACCTTACAGCACATACACAGGCTGCATAAGGCACCTACTGGGACTGTGTGCCAGATCACCTGTGGCTGCAAGTAAATGGGCTAGTACCTTACACCACACACACAGGCTGCACAAGGCACCCACTGGGGCTGTGTGCCAGATCACCTGTGGCTGCGAGTAAATGGGCTAGTACCTTACAGCACACACACAGGCTGCACAAGGCGCCCACTGGGGCTGTGTGCCAGATCATCTGTGGCTGCGAGTAAATGGGCTAGTACCTTACATCACACACACAGGCTGCACAAGGCGCCCACTGGGGCTGTGTGCCAGATCACCTGTGGCTGCGAGTAAATGGGCTAATACCTTACAGCATACACACAGGCTGCACAAGGCGCCCACTGGGGCTATATGCCAGATCACCTGTGGCTGCAAGTAAATGGGCTAGTACCTTACAGCACACACACAGGCTGCACAAGGCACCAACTGGGGCTATGTGCCAGATCAGCTGTGGCTGCGAGTAAATGGGCTAGTACCTTACAGCACACACACAGGCTGCACAAGGCACCCACTGGGGCTGTGTGCCAGATCACCTGTGGCTGCGAGTAAATGGGCTAGTACCTTACAGCACACACACAGGTTGCACAAGGCGCCCACTGGGGCTGTGTGCCAGATCACCTGTGGCTGCGAGTAAATGGGCGAGCACCTTACAGCACACAGAAGCTGCACAAGGCGCACACTGGGGCTGTGTGCCAGATCACCTGTGGCTGCGAGTAAATGGGCGAGCACCTTACAGCACACACACAGGCTGCACAAGGCGCCCACTGGGGCTGTGTTCCAGATCACCTGTGGCTGCGAGTAAATGGGCTAGTACCTTACAGCACACACAGGCTGCATAAGGCACCCACTGGGGATGTGTGCCAGATCACGTGGCTGTGAGTAAATGGGCTAGTACCTTATAGCACACACAGGCTGCACAAGGTGCCCACTGGGGCTGTGTGCCAGATCATCTGTGGCTGCGAATAAATGGGCTAGTACCTTACAGGACACACACAGGCTGCACAAGGTGCCCACTGGGGCTGAGTGCCAGATCACCTGTGGCTGCAAGTAAAAGGGCTAGTACCTTACAGCACACACAGGCTGCACAAGGCACCCAATGGAGCTGTGTGTCTGATCACCTGTGGCTGCGAGTAAATGGGCTAGTACCTTACAGCACACACACAGGCTGCATAAGGCACCCACTGGAGCTGTGCGACAGATCACCTGTGGCTGCGAGTAAATGGGCTAGTACCTTACAGCGAACACACAGGCTGCACAAGGCACCCACTGCGGCTGTGTGCCAGATCACTTGTGGCTGCGGGTAAATGGTCTAGTACCTTACAGCACACACACAGGCTGCACAAGGCACGTACTGGGGCTGAGTGCCAGATCACTGTGGCTGCGAGTAAATGGGCTAGTACCTTACAGCACACACACAGGCTGCATATGGCACCTACTGGGGCTGTGTGCCAGATCACCTGTGGCTGCAAGTAAATGGGCTAGTACCTTACAGCACACACACAGGCTGCACAAGGCGCCCACTGGGGCTGTGTGCCAGATCACCTGTGGCTGCGAGTAAATGGGCTAATACCTTACAGCACACACACAGGCTGCACAAGGCACCAACTGGGGCTATGTGGCAGATAAGCTGTGGCTGCGAGTAAATGGGCTAGTACCTTACAGCACACACACAGGCTGCACAAGGCACCCACTGGGGCTGTGTGCCAGATCACCTGTGGCTGCGAGTAAATGGGCTAGTACCTTACAGCACACACACAGGTTGCACAAGGCGCCCACTGGGGCTTTGTGCCAGATCACCTGTGGCTGCAAGTAAAAGGGCTAGTACCTTACAGCACACACAGGCTGCACAAGGCACCCACTGGAGCTGTGTGCCTGATCACCTGTTGCTGCGAGTAAATGGGATAGTACCTTACCACAAACACACAGGTTGCACAAGGCCCCCACTGGGGCTGAGTGCCAGATCACTGTGGCGGCGAGTAAATGGGCTAGTACCTTACAGCACACACACAGGCTGCATAAGGCACCCACTGGAGCTGTGTGCCCAATCACCTGTGGCTGCGGGTAAATGGGCTAGTACCTTACAGCGAACACACAGGCTGCACCAGGCGCCCACTGGGGCTGTGTGCCAGATCACCTGTGGCTGCAAGTAAATCGGCTAGTATCTTACAGCACACACAGGCTGCACAAGGTGCCCACTGGGGCTGTGTGGCAGATGACCTGTGGCTGTGAGTAAATGTGCTAGTATCGTACAGCACACACAGGCTGCACAAAGCACCCACTGGTGCTGTGTGCCAGATCACCTGTGGCTGCGAGTAAATGGGCTAGTACCTTACAGCACACACACAGTCTGCACAAGGCACCCACTGGGCCTGTGTGCCAGATCACCTGTGGCTGCGAGTAAATGGGCTAGTACCTTAAGCACATACACAGGCTGCACAAGGCGCCCACTGGGGCTTTGTACCAGATCACCTGTGGCTGCGAGTAAATGGGCTAATCCCTTACAGCACACACACAGGCTGCACAAGGCGCCCACTGGGGCTGTGTGCCAGATCACCTGTGGCTGCGAGTAAATGGGCTAGCACCTTACAGCATACACACAGGCTGCACAAGGCGCCCACTGGGGCTGTGTGCCAGATCACCTGTGGCTGCGAGTAAAAGGGCTAGTACCTTACAGCACACACAGGCTGCACAAGGCAGAGTGACTTATGATGCATTGACAGTGATGTTACAGTTGCTCCCACAGTGGTGGTCTTTTGTGCAGGCACAGATTCCATAGGGCAGTGGTCTTTCAACTGTGGGGCTGCCCCCCGCAAAGGGGGCCCAAAGGGGGTTCCATGTCATTTCATCGTGGGATGTTTTTTCGCAGGGTTTTTTACCGTGATTTTTTTTTAAAAACCCATTTTATTTTTGCCAGGTGTTCCCCTCATACCCTCCATTTTCTTTAACTTGTATTCCCAAACACCCACACCCCATATATATAATTTACTAACCCCCCCTAAAATAATTTGATGGGCAAAAAACCCCACGAAAAAACATCCCGCGGTGACAGGACGTCGTACCCCGAAGGGTGTTCTGGGGGCGCAAGGCTCTGTAAAACGGTAGTACAGTGACAGTGTTTAATAGAAAATACAAGCAGATATGGTATTGGGGGGCAGCAACAATAATTTTACTCTAGGGGGTGCTCGGCAACAATATTTTTACTCAAGGGGGGCGCTCATCATAAACTCGTTTGAATACCACTGCCATAGGGTGAGAGTAAAGGACATCCTTGGAGGAAATCCATCCTAAATAAATTCCTTGCTGTCATATATGAGCGCCTGGGGACCAATTCCGTTGGTGACGGTGCAAGTAACTTTAACATGAACATACATAGAGTAAGAAACAGAGAGAAGGGGCCTCAAGTGGTGGGTGTCAGTTCATAAGGAGAAGCCCCGCTGTCCATGGACCAACAAACAAAAATAGAGAGTGGCAGAAAATTGCATTGGGTGCTGGCTGACCTGTTTCCAACCCGAGTACAATATGGGGCAATCTATCCCAATCCGCAATTGTCATACGATACTTTGGCCCCCCTCGTTTCAGCCTCCCAAAGGTCACACCAGGAAGGAGGCACTAGGATCCAAGCAGAAGAGATTGGGGAATTTCTATCATTCGTTTTGCTGCACCTGCCTCTGCTTTAGTTTCTTAATCTCAGGTGCTGACCCCCACAGGCAGCTCTTTCACCCGGCACCAATGGTTTCTGTTATCTGGTGAAAGGGCTGCCTCTGAGGGGCAGCACTTCAAATTAAGAAACAAAAGGAGAAATGGGAACACCGCTGCCAGACCTTTATCTGCACCTGCCTCTCCTTTTGTTTCTTAAATGGAAGCGATGATAATTGGAAGCGACGACTGGGTTAAAGGGCTGCCTGTAATGATCAGTGATTATAAGGTTAGTGTGGGGAAGCTGGCAGAGCTCTAGCTGTGGAGAACTTTTTGGACACTGCCACAGATCTGCCTCAGCTAGCCCTGGCCCACTTTAAGCCCTGCGATAAAAGTTGTATGAATCCAGCTGACAGTGTAGTTTTGAGGCCCCATGTATGATTGTCATCTGTATTTTTGTAAGGCATTCGTGAATACATTCGTGAAGTACATTCTGCAGATTTCAAGGTGAGGATAGGGCAGAGTTTCAACATTATGATGACTTCAGCATATATCAGAGCAGATGAGAGTCGCCCCCTCACACACCGCCCACCCCTCCCTAGCACACACAAGTGGATGACCTCGCCATTCTGTACCTGTGTGAAGTCCCAGAGCCTCTGCGTGGGTCTGGACACGTCCCCGCACTTCTTCAGCGCAGGGGTCCTCCCCTTCCCGTCGTCGACGAGGCATTTTGTGTCAGGAAGGAAGGCGGTGGAGCCCAGGGGTCCCAGCTGCAGGAGTCCTTCGGAGCTGTAACGAACCAGCTGTGCAGAAAAGAAAGGGCAGGTCTGAAACAGCTGTGACACTAGAGGTCAAAGGGCCTGATTAACACAGATGTGCACTGGAGAACATCGCGATATGCTGCAGAGCATCTCTGATTGGCATGCGTGACACTTATGCGTGATACTTATGCGTGATACACATGACCTGAAACTGGACCAACTCTAGAGGTTCCTGTAGCACCTTTGAGATGTACTCAATTGTAAAAGGGTCTCACAGAGGTTCGCCCAGGGTCATAGAGATGCCCAAGGCCTCTCCAGATTGTCTCTCGTTTTAGCCCAGGAGAAGCAAATCAAACATGCGCACTTCTCGTGTTCCCTGCTGCGCATCAAGTAGATTTTAAAGGTGCAGGAGAACTCAAAATATATTTTTAGAAAAACGACATATTGGCAAAACAGAACCACAAGCTGTGTCCTAACCAGAAGAATGCGGTTTTCCGCATGGAGGACAATGCAAGTGGCGACCACTACAGCTGAGGGGCGGGACTTGGAAGTGGCCTGTGCTACAGAGCTGGGGTGCAGGACCTGGAAGTGGCCTATGCTCCAGAGCTGGGGTGCAGGACCTGGCAGTGGCCTATGCTCCAGAGCTGGGGTGCAGGACCTGGCAGTGGCCTGGCTACAGAGCTGAGGGGCAGGACCTGGAAGTGGCCTGTGCTACAGAGCTAAAGTGAATGGCCTGGAAGTGGCCTGGCTACAGAGCTGGGGTACAGGGCCTGGAAGTGGCCTGGCTACAGAGCTGGGGTGCAGGGCCTGGAAGTGGCCTGTGCTACAGAGCTGGGGTGCAGGGCCTGGAAGTGGCCGGGCCACTGTGCTGGGGAGCAGGACTTGGAAGTGGCCTGGCTACAGAGCTGGAGAGCAGGACTTGGAAGTGGCCTGGCTACAGAGCTGGAGAGCAGGACCTGGAAGTGGCCTATGCAACAGAGCTGGGGTATGGGACCTGGAGGTGGCCTGGCTACAGAGCTGGGGTATGGGATCTGGAGGTGGACTGGCTACACAGATGGGGTATGGGACCTGGAAGTGGCCTGTGCTACAGAGCTGGGGTGCAGGACCTGGAAGTGGCCTGTGCTACAGAGCTGGGGCATGGGACCTGGAGGTGGCCTGGATACAGAGCTGGGGTATGGGATCTTGGAGGTGGCCTGGCAACAGAGCAGTGGTATGGGACCTGGAGGTGGCCTGGCTACAGAGCTGAGGGCAGGGCCTGGAAGTGGCCTGACTACAGAGCTGGGGTGCAGGACCTGGAAGTGGCCAGTGCTACAGAGTTGGGGGGCAGGACCTGGAAGTGGCCTATTCTACAGAGCTGGGGTGCAGGACCTGGCCGTGGACTGGCTACAGAGCTGGGGTGCAGGAACTGGAAGTGGCCTGTGCTACAGAGCTGGGGTTCAGGACAAGGAAGTGGCCTGGCTACAGAGCTAGGGTGCAGGACCTGGAAGTGGCCTGTGCTACAGAGCTGAGGGGCAGGACCTGGAAGTGGCCTGTGCTACAGAGCTGAGGGGCAGGACCTGGAAGTGGCCTGTGCTACAGAGCTGGAGTGCAGGACCTGGAAGTGGCCTGGCTACAGAGCTGGAGTGCAGGACCTGGAAGTGGCCTGGCTACAGAGCTGGGGTGCAGGAACTGGAAGTGGCCTGTGCTACAGAGCTGGGGTGCAGGACCTGGCAGTTTAGTTTAGTTTATTTAACATTTATAAAGCGCTCACACAGCCCACAGGCATCGAGGCGCTGTTACAGGAATTGTTTGTTTTTCTTAGTTGTGTTGTTTTTTTTGTCTTAGTTACGTATTTATAACGCGCTTAAACACCCAGAGGTTTCTAAGCGCGGACCCGGGGATCGAACCTGTTGTTGCTTCGTGTCGTCTTGCTTCCAAGACGCGCACGCTGCCGCTGAGCTATCCTCCCGGGACGACCACAGTGGTCTGTGCTACAGAGCTGAAGGGCAGGGCATGGAAGTGGGCCGTGCTACAGAGCTGGGGTGCAGGACCTGGCAGTGGCCTGTACTAGAGAGCTTGGGTGCAGGACCCGGCAGTGGCCTGTTTTACAGAGCTGGGGTGCAGGACCTGGAAGTGGCCTGGCTACAGAGCTGGGGTGCAGGTCTTGGAAGTGGCCTGGCTACAGAGATGGGGTGCAGGACCTGGAAGTGGTCGGGCTACAGAGCTGGGCAGCAGGAGTTGGAAGTGGCCTGTGCTACAGAGCTGAGGGGCAGGACCTGGAAGTGGCCTGTGCTACAGAGCTGGGGTGCAGGACCTGGAAGTGGCCTGGGTACCGAGCTGGGGTGCAGGACCTGGAAGTGGCCTGTGCTACAGAGCTGGGGTGCAGGGCCCGGCAGTGGCATGGCTACAGAGTTGGGGTATGGGAGCTGGAAGTGGCCAGGCTACAGAGCTGTTGTGCAGGGCCCGGCAGTGGCCTGGCTACAGAGTTGGGGTATGGGACCTGGAATTGGCCTGTGCTACAGAGCTGGTGGTGCAGGACCTGGAAGTGGCCTGTACTACAGAGCTGGGGAGTGGCCTGTGCTACAGAGCTGGGGTGCAGGACCTGGCAGTGGCCTCTGCTACAGAGTTGGGGTGCAGGAGCTGGCAGTGGCCTATGCTACAGAATTGGGGTGCAGGACCTGGACGTGGCCTGGATAAAGAGCTGGGGTATTGGACCTGGAACTGGCCTGGCTGCAGAGCTGTGGGGCAGGACCTGGAAGTGCCTATGCTACAGAACTGGGTTATGGGACCTGGAAGTGGCCTGGCTACAGAGCTGGGGTGCAGGACCTGGAAGTGGCCTGGCTACAGAGCTGGGGTATGGGACCTGGAAGTGGCCTGTGCTACAGAGCTGGGGTATGGGACCTGGAAGTGGCCTGGCTACAGAGCTGGGCTGCAGGCCCTGGAAGTGGCCAATGCTACAGAGCTGGGGTGCAGGACCTGGAAGTGGCCTGGCTACAGAGCTGGGATGCAGGACCTGGAAGTGGCCAATGCTACAGAGCTGGGGTGCAGGACCTGGCAGTCGCCTATGCTACAGAGCTGGGGTACAGGACTTGGCAGTGGACTATGCTACAGAGCTGGGGTGCTGGACCTGGCAGTGGCCTGACTACAGAGCTGGGGTATGGGACCTGGAAGTGGCCTGTCCTACAGGCTGGGGTGCAGGACCTTGCAGTGGCCTGTGCTACAGAGCTGGGGTGCAGGACCTGGACGTGGCCTGTGCTAGAGCTGGAGGGCAGGACCTGTAAGTGGCCTGTGCTACAGGCTGGGGTGCAGGACCTTGCAGTTGCCTGTGCTACAGAGCTGGGGTGCAGGACCTGGACGTGGCCTGTGCTACAGAGCTGGAGGGCAGGACCTGGAAGTGGCCTGTGCTATAGAGCTGGGGTGCAGCAACTGGAACTGGCCTAGGCTACAGAGCTGGGGTGCAGGACCTGGAAGTGGCCTGGCTACAGAGCTGGGGTGCAGGACTTGGAAGTGGCCTGGCTACAGAGCTGCAGGGCAGGACCTGGAACTGGCCTAGGCTACAGAGCTGGGGTGCAGGACCTGGAAGTGTCCTGGCTACAGAGCTGAGGTGCAGGGCCAGGAAGTGGCCTGTGATACAGAGCTGGGGTGCAGGACCTGGCAGTGGCCTGGGAGCTGGGCTGTGGGATCTGGAAGTGGCCGGGCTACAGAGCTGGGGTGCAGGACCTGGATGTGACCTGTACTACAGAGCTGGGGAGTGGCCTGTGCTACAGAGCTGGGGTGCAGGACCTGCAAGTGGTCTGGCTACAGAGCAGGGATGCAGGACCTGGAAGTCGCCAATGCTACAGAGCTGGGGTGCAGGACCTGGCAGTGGCCTATGCTACAGAGTTGGGGTGCAGGAGCTGGCAGTGGAATATGCTACAGAGTTGGGGTGCAGGACCTGGACGTGGCCTGGATAAAGAGCTGGGGTATGGGACCTGGAACTGGCCTGGCTGCAGAGCTGTGGGGCAGGACCTGGAAGTGGCCTATGCTACAGAACTGGGTTATGGGACCTGGAACTGGCCTGGCTACAGAGCTGGGGTGCAGGACCTGGAAGTGGCCTGGCTACAGAGCTGGGCTGCAGGACCTGGAAGTGGCCAATGCTACAGAGCTGGGGTGCAGGACCTGGAAGTGGCCGGGCTCCAGAGCTGGGATGCAGGACCTGGAAATGGCCAATGCTACAGAGCTGTGGTGCAGGACCTGGCAGTCGCCTATGCTGCAGAGCTGGGGTACAGGACTTGGCAGTGGACTATGCTACAGAGCTGGGGTGCAGGACCTGGCAGTGGCCTGGCTAGAGAGCTGGGGTATGGGACCTGGAAGTGGCCTGTCCGACAGGCTGGGGTGCAGGACCTTGCAGTGGCCTGTGCTACAGATCTGGGGTGCAGGACCTGGAAGTGGCCTGTGCTACAGAGCTGGAGGGCAGGACCTGGAAGGGGCCTGTGCTGCAGAGCTGGGGTGCAGCAACTGGAACTGGCCTAGGCTACAGAGCTGGGGTGCAGGACCTGGAAGTGGCCTGGCTACAGAGCTGGGGTGCAGGACTTGGAAGTGGCCTGGCTACAGAGCTGGGGTGCAGGACCTGGAAGTGGTCGGGCTACAGAGCTGGGGGCAGGGGTTGGAAGTGGCCTGTGCTACAGAGCTGGAGTGCAGGAGAGGGAAATGGCCTGGCTACAGAGCTGAGGGGCAGGGCCAGGAAGTGGCCTGTGATACAGAGCTGGGGTGCAGGACCTGGCAGTGGCCTGGGAGCTGGGGTGTGGGATCTGGAAGTGGCCTGGCTACAGAGCTGGGGTGCAGGACCTGGATGTGGCCTGGCTACAGAGCTGGGGTATGGGACCTGGAAGTGGCCTATGCTACAGAGCTGGGGTATGGGACCTGGAGGTGGCCTGTGCTACAGAGCTGGAGGGCAGGACCTGGAAGTGGCCTGTGCTACAGAGCTGGGGTGCAGCACCTGGAAGTGGCCTAGGCTACAGAGCTGGGGTGCAGGACCTGGAAGTGGCCTGGCTACAGAGCTGGGGTGCAGGACTTGGAAGTGGCCTGGCTACAGAGCTGGGGTGCAGGACCTGGAAGTGGTCGGGCTACAGAGCTGGGGGTCAGGGGTTGGAAGTGGCCTGTGCTACAGAGCTGCAGGGCAGGACCTGGAACTGGCCTAGGCTACAGAGCTGGGGTGCAGGACCTGGAAGTGGACTGGCTACAGAGCTGAGGGGCAGGGCCAGGAAGTGGCCTGTGATACAGAGCTGGGGTGCAGGACCTGGCAGTGGCCTGGGAGCTGGGGTGTGGGATCTGGAAGTGGCCGGGCTACAGAGCTGGGGTGCAGGACCTGGATGGGACCTGTACTACAGAGCTGGGGAGTGGCCTGTGCTACAGAGCTGGGGTGCAGGACCTGCAAGTGGTCTGGCTACAGAGCAGGGGTGCAGGACCTGGAAGTCGTCAATGCTACAGAGCTGAGGTGCAGGACCTGACAGTGGCCTATGCTACAGAGTTGGGGTGCAGGAGCTGGCAGTGGCCTATGCTACAGAGTTGGGGTGCAGGACCTGGACGTGGCCTGGATAAAGAGATGGGGTATGGGACCTGGAACTGGCCTGGCTGCAGAGCTGTGGGGCAGGACCTGGAAGTGGCCTATGCTACAGAACTGGGTTATGGGACCTGGAAGTGGCCTGGCTACAGAGCTGGGGTGCAGGACCTGGAAGTGGCCTGTGCTACAGAGCTGGGGTATGGGACCTGGAAGTGGCCTGGCTACAGAGCTGGGCTGCAGGACCTGGAAGTGGCCAATGCTACAGAGCTGGGGTGCAGGACCTGGAAGTGGCCGGGCTCCAGAGCTGGGATGCAGGACCTGGAAGTGGCCAATGCTACAGAGCTGTGGTGCAGGACCTGGCAGTCGCCTATGCTGCAGAGCTGGGGTACAGGACTTGGCAGTGGACTATGCTACAGAGCTGGGGTGCAGGACCTGGCAGTGGCCTGGCTAGAGAGCTGGGGTATGGGACCTGGAAGTGGCCTGTCCGACAGGCTGGGGTGCAGGACCTTGCAGTGGCCTGTGCTACAGAGCTGGGGTGCAGGACCTGGAAGTGGCCTGTGCTACAGAGCTGGAGGGCAGGACCTGGAAGTGGCCTGTGCTGCAGAGCTGGGGTGCAGCAACTGGAACTGGCCTAGGCTACAGAGCTAGGGTGCAGGACCTGGAAGTGGCCTGGCTACAGAGCTGCGGTGCAGGACTTGGAAGTGGCCTGGCTACAGAGCTGGGGTGCAGGACCTGGAAGTGGTCGGGCTACAGAGCTGGGGGCAGGGGTTGGAAGTGGCCTGTGCTACAGAGCTGGAGTGCAGGAGAGGGAAATGGCCTGGCTACAGAGCTGAGGGGCAGGGCCAGGAAGTGGCCTGTGATACAGAGCTGGGGTGCAGGACCTGGCAGTGGCCTGGGAGCTGGAGTGTGGGATCTGGAAGTGGCCTGGCTACAGAGCTGGGGGCAGGACCTGGATGTGGCCTGGCTACAGAGCTGGGGTATGGGACCTGGAAGTGGCCTATGCTACAGAGCTGGGGTATGGGACCTGGAGGTGGCCTGTGCTACAGAGCTGGAGGGCAGGACCTGGAAGTGGCCTGTGCTACAGAGCTGGGGTGCAGCACCTGGAAGTGGCCTAGGCTACAGAGCTGGGGTGCAGGACCTGGACGTGGCCTGGCTACAGATCTGGGGTGCAGGACTTGGAAGTGGCCTGGCTACAGAGCTGGGGTGCTGGACCTGGAAGTGGTCGGGCTACAGAGCTGGGGGGCAGGAGCTGGAAGTGGCCTGTGCTACAGTGCTGAGGGGCAGGACCTGGAAGTGGCCTGTGCTACAGAGCTGCTGGGCAGGACCTGGAAGTGGCCTTTGCTACAGAGCTGGAGTGCAGGACAGGGAATTGGCCTGGCTACAGAGCTGAGGGGCAGGGCCTGGAAGTGGCCTGTGCTACAGAGCTGGGGTGCAGGACCTGTCAGTGGCCTGGGAGCTGGGGTGTGGGATCTGGAAGTGGCCGGGCTACAGAGCTGGGGTATGGCATCTGGAAGTGGCCTCTGCTACAGAGCTGAGTGGCATGACCTGGAAGTGGCCTGGCACCAGAGCTGGGGTATGGGACCTGGAGGTGGCCTGGCTACAGAGCTGGGGCATGGGACCTGGCAGTGGCCTCTGCTACAGAGCTGAGGGGCAGGACCTGGAAGTGGCCTGGAAACAGAGCTGGAGTGCCGGACCTGGAAGTGGCCTGTGCTACAGAGCTGTGGTGCAGGACCTGGCAGTTGCCTCTGCTACAGAGCTGGAGGGCAGGACCTGCAAGTGGCCTGGCTACAGAGCTGGGGTGAAGGACCTGGAAGTGGCCTAGCTACAGAACTGGGGTGCAGGACCTGGAAGTGGCCTATGCTACAGAGCTGGGGTGCAGGACCTGGAAGAGGCCTGGCTACAGAGCTGGGATGCAGGACCTGGCAGTGGCCTGTGCTACAGAGCTGGGGTGCAGGACCTGGCAGTGGCCTGGCTACAGAGCTGGGGTACAGGACTTGGAAGTGGCCTGTGCTACATTGCTTGGGTACAGGACTTGGAAGTGGCCTGGCTACAGAGCTGGAGAGCAGGAACTGGCAGTGGCCTCTGCTACTGAGCTGCAGTGCAGGACCTGGCAGTGGCCTCTGCTACAGAGCTGGGGTGCAGGACCTGGAAGTGTCCTGTGCTACAGATCTGGGGTACGGGGCCTGGAAGTGGCCTGGCTGCAGAGCTGGGGTGCGGGACCTGGACTTGGCCTGGCTACAGAGCTGGGGTATGGGACATGGAAGTGTCCTGGCTACAGAGCTGGAGGGCAGTACCTGGAAGTGGCCTGTGCTACAGAGCTGGGGTATGGGAACTGGAAGTGGCCTATGCTACAGTGCTGGGGTGCAGGACCTGGACGTGGCCTGGCTACAGAGCTGGGGTGCAGGACCTGGAAGTGGCCTGTGCTACAGAGCTGGGTACAGGACCTGGAAGTGATCTATGCTACAGAGCTGGGGTATGGGACCTGGAACCGGCCTGTGCTACAAGCTGGAGGGCAGTACCTGGAAGTGGCCTGGCTTCAGAGCTGGGGTGCAGGGCCCGGCAGTGGCCTGGCTACAGAGCTGGGCTATGGACCTGGAAGTGGCCTGTGCTACAGAGCTGGGGTGAAGGACCTGTAAGTGGCTTGTGGTAAAGAGCTGGGGTGCAGGACCTGGAAGTGGCCAATGCTACAGAGCTGCGGTGCAGGACCTGGAAGTGGCCTGGCTACAGAGCTGGGGTGCAGCACCTGGAAGTCGCCAATGCTACAGAGCTGGGGTGCAGGACCTGGCACTGGCCTATGCTACAGAGCTGGGGTGTAGGACCTGGACGTGGCCTGGCTACAGAGCTGGGGTATGGGACCTGGAACTGGCCTTGCTGCAGAGCTGTGGGGCAGGACCTGGAAGTGGCCTGGCTACAGAGCTTGGGGGCAGGACCTGGAAGTGGCCTGGCTACAGAGCAGGGGTATGGGACCAGGCAGTGGCCTCTGCTACAGAGCTGAGGGGCAGGACCTGGAAGTGGAATATGCTACAGAGCTGGGGTGCAGGACCTGGCAGTAGCCTGGCTACAGAGCTGGGGTGCAGGACCTGGACGTGGCCTGGCTACAGAGCTGGGCTGCAGGACCTGGAAGTGGCCTGTGCTGTAGAGCTGGGGTGCAGGACCTGGAAGTGGCCTGGCTACAGAGCTGGGGTGCAGGACCTGGAAGTGGCCTGGCTACAGATCTGGGGTGCAGGACCTGGAAGTGGCCAATGCTACAGAGCTGGGGTGCAGGACCTTGCAATGGCCTATGCTACAGAGCTGGGGTGCAGGACATGGCAGTGGCCTATGCTTCAGAGCTGGGGTGCAGGACGTGGACGTGGCCTGGCTACAGAGCTGGGGTGCAGGACCTGGAAGTGGCCTGGCTACAGATCTGGGGGGCAGGACCTGGAAGTGGCCAATGCTACAGAGCTGGGTTATGGGACCTGTAATTGGCCTGGCCACAGAGCTGGGTTATGGGACCTGTAATTGGCCTGGCCACAGAGCTGGGGTGTGGGACCTGGAAGTGGCCTGTGCTACAGAGCTGGGGTGTGGGATCTGGAAGTGGCCTGGGTACAGTGCTGAGGGACAGGGCCTTGAAGTGGCCTGTGCTACAGAGCTTAGGGGCAGGGCCTGGAAGTGGCCTGTGCTACAGAGTTGGGATGTTGGACCTGGCAGTGGCCTCTGCTACAGAGCTGAGGGGAAGGACCTGGAAGTGGCCTGGCTACAGAGCTGAGGGGCAGGACCTGGAAGTGACCAGGCTAGAGAGCTGGGGAGCAGGACCTGGAAGTAGCCTCTGCTACAGAGCTTGGGTGCAGGACCTGGCAGTGGCCAATGCTACAGAGCTGGCGTGCAGGACCTGGCAGTGGCCAATCCTACAGAGCTGGGGTGCAGGATTTGGAAGTGGCCTGGCTACAGAGCTGGGGTGCAGGACCTGGCAGTGGCCTGTGCTACAGAGCTGGAGGCAGGAACTGGAAGTGGCCTGTGCTACAGAGCTGGGGTGTGGGACCTGGAAGTGGCCTGGGTACAGAGCTGAGGGACAGGGCCTGGAAGTGGCCTGTGCTACAGAGCTTAGGGGTAGGCCTGGAAGTGACCAGGCTAGAGAGTTGGGGAGCAGGACCTGGAAGTGGCCTCTGCTACAGAGCTGGGGTGCAGGACCTGGCAGTGGCCAATGCTACAGAGCTGGGGTGCAGGACCTGGCAGTGGCCTGTGCTACAGAGCTGGGATGCAGGACCTGGCAGTGGCCGGGCTACTGAGCTGGGGTGCAGGACCTGGAAGTGGCCGGGCTACTGAGCTGGGGTGCAGGACCTGGAAGTGGCCTATGCTACAGAGCTGTGGTGCAGGACTTGGAAGTGGCCTGGCTACAGAGCTGGGGTGCAGGACCTGGAAGTGGCCTGTGCTACAGAGCTGGGGGCAGGACCTGGAAGTGGCCTGTGCTGCAGAGCTGGGGTGCAGGACTTGGAAGTGGCCTGGCTGCAGAGCTGGGGTGCAGGACCTGGAAGTGGCTTGTGCTACAGAGCTGGGGTGCAGGACCTGGAAATGGCCAATGATACAGAGCTGGGGTGCAGGACCTGTCAGTGGCTGGGCTACAGAGCTGGGGTGCAGGACCTGGAAGTGGCCTGACTACAGAGCTGGGGTGCAGGACCTGGAAGTGGCCTGGCAACAGAGCTGGGATGCAGGACCTGGAAGTGGCCTGGCTACTGAGCTGGGGTGCAGGACCTGGAGGTGGCCTGGCTACAGAGCTGCAACACAGACCCTGCAGATAGCCTGTGCTACGGAGCTACAGTGCAGGTCACGGAAGTAGCCAGCACTTCAGAGCTGAAGTGCAGGACCTGGCCGTGGCTTATGCTACAGAGCTGCAGTACAGGCCATGGACGTGTGCAGCACTACAGAGATGTAGCAGGACCCTGGATATGTCTTGTGATACAGAGCTGCAGCACAGCTTCTGGAATTGGAATTTTCTACAGAGCTGGTGTGTAGGCCATGGAAGTGGCCAGCACACAGAGCTGCAGTCCAGGTCATAAAAGTTGCCTTCTGCTACAGATCTGCAGCTCAGGTTCTGGAACTGGCCTGTCTCACAGAGCTGGAGTGCAGGCCATGGAAGTGGGCTGCTCTGCAGAGCAGAAGAGCAGGACCTGGAAGTGGCCTGCGATACAGAGCTGCAGTACAGGTCCTGGAAGTGGACAGCACGACAGAGCTGCAGTGCAGGCCTTGGGGGTGACCATGGAAGGGGCAGGCACAACATATGTGCAGTACAGGCCCTGGAAGAGACCATCACTAAAGAGCTGAAGCACAGGCACAGGAAGTGGCCAGTACGACAGAGCTGCAGTGCAGGCCCTGGGGGTGCCCATGGAAGGGGCCGGCACAACAGATGTGCAGTGCAGGCCCTGGAAGAGACCAGCACTACAGAGCTGCAGCAAAGGCACAGGAAGTGGCCTGCACTACGGAGCTGGAGTGCAGGACCTGGAAGTGGCCTGGCTATAGAGCTGGGGTGCACGACCTGGTAGTGGCCTGGCTACAGAGCTGGAGTGCAGGACCTGGAAGTGGCCTATGCTGCAGAGCTGCAGTGCAGGTCCTGGAAGTGGACAGCAGTACAGAGCTGCAGTGCAGGCCCTGGGGGTGCCCATGGAAGGGGCCGGCACAACGGATGTGCAGTGCAGGCCCTGGAAGAGACCAGCACTACAGAGCTGCAGCACAGGCACAGGAAGTGGCCTGCCATACAGAGCTGTAGCACAGGCACAGGACGTGGCCAGCACGACAGAGCTGCAGTGCAGGCCCTGGGGGTGCCCATGGAAGGGGCCGGCACAACAGATGTGCAGTGCAGGACCTGGAAGAGACCCGTACTACAGAGCTGCAGCACAGGCACAGGAAGTGGCCTGCACTACAGAGCTGGAGTGCAGGACCTGGAAGTGGCCTTTGCTACTGAGCTGGAGTGCATGAACTGGAAGTGGCCTGGCTACAGAGCTGGGGTGCAGGACCTGGAAGTGACCTGGCTACAGAGCTGGGGTGTGGGATCTGGAAGTGGCCTGGCTACAGAGCTGGGCTATGAACCTGGAAGTGGCCTGTGCTACAGAGCTGGGATGTGGGGTCTGGAAGTGGCCTGTGCTACAGAGCTGGGGGGCAGGACCTGGAAGTGGCCTGGCTACAGAGCTGGGGTGCAGGACCTGGCAGTGAACTGGCTACAGAGCTGGGGTGCACGACCTGGTAGTGGCCTGGGAGCAGGGGTGTGGGATCTGGAAGTGGCCTGGCTACAGAGCTGGGATGTGGGATCTGGAAGTGGCCTGTGCTACAGAGCTGGGGGGCAGGACCTGGAAGTGGCCTGTGCTACAGAGTTGGGGTGCAGGACCTGGCAGTGGCCTCTGCTACAGAGCTGAGCGGCAGGACTTGGAAGTGGTGTGGCTACAGAGCTGGGGTATGGGACCTAGAGGTGACTTGGCTACAGAGCTGGGGTACAGGACCTGGAAGTGGCCTGTGCTACAGAGCTGGGGTGCAGGACCTGGCAGTTGCCTCTGCTACAGAGCTGGGGCGCAGGACCTGGCAGTGGCCTCTGCTACAGAGCTGGGGCGCAGGACCTGACAGTGGCCTCTGCTATAGAGCTGGAGGGCAGGACCTGGAAGTGGCCTATGCTACAGAACTGGGTTATGGGACCTGGAACTGGCCTGGCTGCAGAGCTGTGGGGCAGGACCTGGAAGTGGCCTATGCTACAGAACTGGGTTATGGGACCTGGAAGTGGCCTGGTTACAGAGCTGGGGTGCAGGACCTGGAAGTGGCCTGTGCTACAGAGCTGGGGTATGGGACCTGGAAGTGGCCTGGCTACAGAGCTGTGGTGTAAGACCTAGAAGTTGCCTGTGCTACAGAGCCGGGGTGCAGGACCTGTAAGTGGCCTGGCTACAGAGCTGGGGTGCAGGACCTGGCAGTGGCCTGTGCTGCACAGTTGGGATGTAGGACATTGCAGTGGCCTCTGCTACAGAGTTGAGGGGCAGGACCTGGAAGTGACGAGTCTAGAGAGCTGAAGGGCAGGACCTGGAATTGGACTGTGCTACAGAGCTGGGATGTGGGATCTGGAAGTGGCCTGTGCTACAGAGCTTAGGGGCAGGGCCTGGAAGTGGCCTATGCTACAGAGTTGGGATGTAGGACCTGGCAGTGGCCTCTGCTACAGAGCTGGGGTACAGGACCTGGCGGTGGCCTGGCTACAGAGCTGGGGTGCAGGACCTACCAGTGGCGTAGCTACAGAGCTAGGGTGAAGGACCTGGAAGTGGCCTGGCTACAGAGCTGGGGTGCAGGACCTGGCAGTGGCCTGTGCTACAGAGCTGGGGTGCAGGACCTGGCAGTGGCCTGTGCTACTGAGTTGGGATGCAGGACCTGGCAGTGGCCGGGCTACAGAGCTGGGGTGCAGGACCTGGAAGTGGCTTATGCTACAGAGCTGGGGTATGAGACCTGGAAGTGGCCGGGCTACAGAGCTGGGGTGCAGGACCTGGAAGTGGCCTAGCTACATAGCTGGGGTACGGGACCTGGAAGTGGCCTGTGCTACTGAGTTGGGAAGCAGGACCTGGCAGTGGCCGGGCTACAGAGCTGGGGTGCAGGACCTGGAAGTGGCCTATGCTACAGAGCTGGGGTGCAGGACCTGGAAGTGGCCTAGCTACATAGCTGGGGTACGGGCCCTGGAAGTGGCCTGGCAACAGAGCTGAAGTGCAGGACCTGGAAGTGGCCTATGCTACAGAGCTGGAGGGCGGACCTGGAATTGGCCTGTGCTACAGAGCTGGGGGGCAGGAGCTGGAAGTGGCCTGTGCTACAGAGCTGGGGTATGGGACCTGGAAGTGGCCTGGCTACAGAGCTGGGGTGCAGGACCTGGAAATGGCCACTGCTACAGAGCTGGGGTGCAGGACCTGGCAGTAGCCGGACTACAGAGCTGGGGTGCAGGACCTGGAAGTGGCCTGACTACAGAGCTGGGGTGCAGGACCTGGAAGTGGCCTGACTACAGAGCTGGGGTGCAGGACCTGGATGTGGCCTGTGCTACAGAGCTGGGGTGTAGGACCTGGAAGTGGCCTGGCTACAGAGCTGCAACACAGACCCTGCAGATAGCCTGTGCTACGGAGCTACAGTGCAGGTCTCGGAAGTAGCCAGCACTTCAGAGCTGAAGTGCAGGACCTGGCCGTGGCTTATGCTACAGAGCTGCAGTACAGGCCATGGAAGTGTGCAGCACTACAGAGATGTACCACGACCCTGGATATGTCTTGTGATACAGAGCTGCAGCACAGCTTCTGGAATTTGAATTTTCTACAGAGCTGGTGTGCAGGCCATGGAAGTGGCCAGCACACAGAGCTGCAGTCCAGGTCATAAAAGTTGCCTTCTGCTACAGATCTGCAGCTCAGGTTCTGGAACTGGCCTGTCTCACAGAGCTGGAGTGCAGGCCATGGAAGTGGGCGGCACTGCAGAGCAGAAGAGCAGGACCTGGAAGTGGCCTGCTATACAGAGCTGCAGTGCAGGTCCTGGAAGTGGACAGCACGGCAGAGCTGCAGTGCAGGCCTTGGGGGTGCCCATGGAAGGGGCAGGCACAACAGATGTGCAGTAGAGGCCCTGGAAGAGACCAGCACTAAAGAGCTGCAGCACAGGCACAGGAAGTGGCCTGCAATAAAGAGCTGCCGCACAGGAAGTGGCCAGCACGACAGAGCTGCAGTGCAGGCCATGGGGGTGCCCATGGAAGGGGCCGGCACAACAGATGTGCAGTGCAGGACCTGGAAGAGACCAGTACTACAGAGCTGCTGCACAGGCACAGGAAGTGGCCTGCACTACAGAGCTGGAGTGCAGGACCTGGAAGTGCCCTGTGCTATAGAGCTGCGGTTCGGGACCTGGAAATGACCTGGCTACAGAGCTGGGGTGCACAATCTGGTAGTGGCCTGGGAGCTGGGGTGTGGGATCTGGAAGTGGCCTGGCTACAGAGCTGGGGTATGGACCTGGAAGTGGCCTGTGCTACAGAGCTGAGATGTGGGGTCTGGAAGTGGCCTGTGCTACAGAGCTGGGGGCAGGACCTGGAAGTGGCCTTTCTACAGAGCTGGGGTGCAGGACCTGGCAGTGACCTGGCTACAGAGCTGGGGTGCACGACCTGGTAGTGGCCTGGGAGCTGGGGTGTGGGATCTGGAAGTGGTCTGGCTACAGAGCTGGGGTATGGACCTGGAAGTGGCCTGTGCTACAGAGCTGGGATGTGGGATCTGGAAGTGGCCTGTGCTACAGAGCTGGGGGCAGGATCTGGAAGTGGCCTGTGCTACAGAGTTGGGGTGCAGGACCTGGCAGTGGCCTCTGCTACAGAGCTGAGCTGCAGGACCTGGGAGGGGCCTGGCTACAGAGCTGGGGTATGGGACCTAGAGGTGGCCTGGCTACAGAGCTGGGATATGGGACCTGGAAGTGGCCTGGCAAAAGAGCTGGGGTACAGGACCTGGAAGTGGCCTGGCTACAGAGCTGGGGTACAGGACCTGGAAGTGGCCTGTGCTACAGAGCTGGGGTGCAGGACCTGGCAGTTGCCTCTGCTACAGAGCTGGGGTGCAGGACCTGGCAGTGGCCTCTGCTATAGAGCTGGAGGGCAGGACCTGGAAGTGGCCTGTGCTACAGAGCTGGGGTATGGGACCTGGAGGTGGCCTGGCTATAGAGCTGGGGTGAAGGACCTGGAAGTGGTCGGGCTACAGAGCTGGGGGGCAGGAGTTGGAAGTGGCCTGTGCTACAAACTGGAGTGCAGGACAGGGAAATGGCCTGGCTACAGAGCTGAGGGGCAGGGCCTGGAAGTGGCTTGTGCTACAGAGCTGGGGTGCAGGACCTGGCAGTGGCCTGGGAGCTGGGGTGTGCGATCTGGAAGTGGCCGGGCTACAGAGCTGGGGTAAGGGACCTGGAAGAGGCCTGTGCTACAGAGATGGGATGTGGGATCTGGCAGTGGCCTGGCTACAGAGCTGGGGTATGGGAACTGGAAGTGGCCTGTGCTACAGAGCTGAGGTGAAGGACCTGTAAGTGGCTTGTGGTACAGAGCTGGGGTGCAGGACCTGGAAGTGGCCAATGCTACAGAGCTGTGGTGCAGGACCTGGAAGTGGCCTGGGTACAGAGCTGGGGTACAGGACCTGGAAGTCGCCAATGCTACAGAGCTGGGGTGCAGGACCTGGCACTGGCCAATGCTACAGAGTTGGGGTGCAGGAGCTGGCAGTGGCCTATGCTACAGAGCTGGGGTGCAGGACCTGGACGTGGTCTGGCTACAGAGCTGGGGTGCAGGACCTGGAAGTGGCCTGGATACAGAGCTGTGGTATGGGACCTGGAACTGGCCTGGCTGTAGAGCTGGGGTATGGGACCTGGCAGTAGCCTGGCTGCAGAGATGGGGTATGGGACCTGGAAGTGGCCTGGCTACAGAGCTGGGGTGCAGGAGCTGGAAGTGGCCAATGCTACAGAGCTGGCGTGCAGGACCTGGCAGTGGCCTATGCTACTACAGAGCTGGGGTGCAGGACATGGCAGTGGCCTATGCTACAGAGCTGGGGTGCAGGACGTGGACGTGGCCTGGCTACAGAGCAGGGGTGAAGGACCTGGAAGTGGCCTGGCTACAGAGCTTGGGGCCAGGACCTGGAAGTGGCCTGGCTACAGAGCAGGGGTATGGGACCAGGCAGTGGCCTCTGCTACAGAGCTGAGGGGCAGGACCTGGAAGTGGCCGGGCTACAGAGCTGGGGTGCAGGGCCTGGCAGTAGCCTCTGCTACAGAGCTGGAGGGCAGGACCTGGAAGTGGCCAGGCTACAGAGCTGGGGTGCAAGACCTGGCAGTGGCCTCTGCTACAGAGTTGGAGGGCAGGACCTGGAAGTGGCCTGTGCTACTGAGCTGGGGTGTGGGACCTGGAATTGGCCTGGCTACAGAGCTGGGGTGAAGGACCTGGAAGTGGCCTGGCTACAGAACTGGGGTGCAGGTCCTTGCAGTGGCCTATGCTACAGAGATGGGGTGCAGGACCTGGAAGTGGCCTGTGCTACAGAGCTGGGCTGCAGGACCTTGAAGTGGCCTGTGCTGCAGAGCTGGGGTGCAGGGCCTGGAAGTGGCCTGGCTACAGAGCTGGGGTGCAGGACCTGGAAGTGGCCTGGCTACAGAACTGGGGTGCAGGTCCTTGCAGTGGCCTATGCTACAGAGATGGGGTGCAGGACCTGGAAGTGGCCTGTGCTACAGAGCTGGGCTGCAGGACCTTGAAGTGGCCTGTGCTGCAGAGCTGGGGTGCAGGACCTGGAAGGGGCCTGGCTACAGAGCTGGGGTGCAGGACCTGGAAGTGGCCTGTGCTACAGAGCTGGGGTGCAGGACCTGGCAGTGGCCTGTGCTGCAGAGCTGCAGTGCTGGCCAAGGAAGTGGCCAGGCTACAGAACTGGGGTGCAGGTCCTTGCAGTGGCCTATGCTACAGAGATGGGGTGCAGGACCTGGAAGTGGCCTGTGCTACAGAGCTGGGCTGCAGGACCTTGAAGTGGCCTGTGCTGCAGAGCTGGGGTGCAGGACCTGGAAATGGCCTGGCTACAGAGCTGGGGTGCAGGACCTGGAAGTGGTCTGTGCTACAGAGCTGGGGTGCAGGACCTGGCAGTGGCCTGTGCTGCAGAGCTGCAGTGCTGGCCAAGGAAGTGGCCGGGCTACAGAGCTTGGGTGCAGGACCTGGAAGTGACCAGGCTAGAGAGCTGGGGTGCAGGACCTGGAAGTGGCCTGGCTACAGAGCTGGGGTACAGGACCTGGAAGTGGCCTGGCTACAGAACTAGAAAGCAGGACCTGGAAGTTGCCTGTGCTACAGAGCTGGGGTGCAGGACCTGGAAGTGGCCTGGCTACAGAGCTGGGGTACAGGACCTGGAAGTGGACTGGCTACAGAGCTGGGGTACAGGATTTGGAAGTGTCCTGGCTACAGAGCTGGAGGGCAGGACCTCGAAGTGGCCTGTGCTACAGAGCTGGGGTGTAGGACCTGGACGTGGCCTGGCTACAGAGCTGTAGGGCAGGACCTGGAAGTGGCCTATGCTACAGAGCTAGGGTGTAGGACCTGGACGTGGCCTGGCTACAGAGCTGTAGGGCAGGACCTGGAAGTGGCCTGTGCTACAGAGCTGGGGTATGAGACCTGGAATTTTCCTGTGCTACAGAGCTGGATGGCAGTACCTGGGCGTGGCCTGGCTATAGAACTGGCGTGCAGGGCCCGGCAGTGGCCTGGCTACAGAGCTGGGGTATGGGACCTGGAAGTGGCCTGTGCTAGAGAGCTGGGGTGAAGGACCTGTAAGTGGCTTGTGCTACAGAGCTGGGGTGCAGGACCTGGAAGTGGCCTGGCTACAGAGCTGGGGTGCAGGACCTGGAAGTCGCCAATGCTACAGAGCTGGGGTGCAGGACCTGGCACTGGCCTACGCTACAGAGTTGGGGTGCAGGAGCTGGCAGTGGCCTATGCTACAGAGATGGGGTGCAGGACCTGGACGTGGCCTGGCTACAGAGCTGGGGTGCAGGACCTAGCAATAGCCTGGCTACAGAGCTTGGGTATGGGACCTGGAAGTGACCTGTGCTACAGAGCTGGGGTATGGGACCTGGAAGTGGCCTGGCTACAGAGCTGGGGTATGGGACCTGGAAGTGGCCTGGCTACAGAGCTGGGTTGCAGGGCCTGGAAGTGGCCTGTGCTACAGAGCTGGGTGCAGGACCTGGCAGTGGCCTGTGCTACAGAGCTGGAGGGCAGGACCTGGAAGTGGCCTGTGCTACAGAGCTGGGGTGTGGGACCTGGAAGTGGCCTATGCTACAGAGCTGGGGTGTGGGATCTGGAAGTGGCCTGGGTACAGAGCCGAGGGACAGGGCGTGGAAGTGGCCTGTGCTACAGAGCTTAGGGGCAGGGCCTGGAAGTGGCCTGTGCTACAGAGTTGGGATGTAGGACCTGGCAGTGGCCTCTGCTACAGAGTTGAGGGGAAGGACCTGGAAGTGGCCTATGCTACAGAGCTGAGGGGCAGGACCTGGAAGTAACCAGGCTAGAGAGCTGGAGGGCAGGACCTGGAAGTGGCCTCTGCTACGTAGCTGGGGTGCAGGACCTGGCAGTGGCCTGGCTACAGAGCTGGGGTATGGGACCTGGAGGTGGCCTATGCTACAGAGCTGAGGGGCAGGACCTGGAAGTAACCAGGCTAGAGAGCTGGAGGGCAGGACCTGGAAGTGGCCTCTGCTACGTAGCTGGGGTGCAGGACCTGACAGTGGCCTGGCTACAGAGCTGGGGTATGGGACCTGGAGGTGGCCTATGCTACAGAGCTGAGGGGCAGGACCTGGAAGTAACCAGGCTAGAGAGCTTGAGGGCAGGACCTGGAAGTGGCCTCTGCTACGTAGCTGGGGTGCAGGACCTGGCAGTGGCCTGTGCTACAGAGCTGGGGTGCAGGACCTGGAAGTGGCCTGTGCTACAGAGCTGGGATGCAGGACCTGGCAGTGGCCGGGCTACAGAGCTGGGGTGCAGGACCTGGAAGTGGCCTGTGCTACAGAGCTGAGGTGCAGGACCTGGAAGTGGCCTGTGCTACAGAGCTGGAGGGCAGGACCTGGAAGTGGCCTGTGCTACAGAGCTTGGGTATGGGACCTGGAAGTGGCCTGGCTACAGAGCTGGGGGCAGGAGCTGGAGGTGGCTTGTGCTACAGAGCTGGGGTGCAGGACCTGGAAATGGCCAATGCTACAGAGCTGGGGTGCAGGACCTGTCAGTGGCCGGGCTACAGAGCTGGGGTGCAGGACCTATAAGTGCCTAACTACAGAGCTGGGGTGCAGGACCTGGAAGTGGCCAATGTTACAGAGTTGGGGTGCAGGACCTGGAAGTGGCCTGGCTACAGAGCTGGGGTGCAGGACCTGGAAGTGGCCTGGCTACGGAGCTGGGCTGCAGGACCTGGAGGTGGCCTGGCTACAGAGCTGCAACACAGACCCTGCAGATAGCCTGTGCTACGGAGCTACAGTGCAGGTCACGGAAGTAGCCAGCACTTCAGAGCTGAAGTGCAGGACCTGGCCGTGGCTTATGCTACAGAGCTGCAGTACAGGCCATGGAAGTGTGCAGCACTACAGAGATGTAGCACGATCCTGGATATGTCTTGTGATACAGAGCTGCAGCACAGCTTCTGGAATTGGAATTTTCTACAGAGCTGGTGTGTAGGCCATGGAAGTGGCCAGCACACAGAGCATCAGTCCAGGTCATAAAAGTTGCCTTCTGCTACAGATCTGCAGCTCAGGTTCTGGAACTGGCCTGTCTCACAGAGCTGGAGTGCAGGCCCTGGAAGTGGGCGTCACTGCAGAGCATAAGAGCAGGACCTGGAAGTGGCCTGCTATACAGAGCTGCAGTGCAGGTGCCCATGGAAGGGGCCAGCACAACATATGTGCAGTACAGGCCCTGGAAGAGACCAGCACTAAAGAGCTGCAGCACAGGCACAGGAAGTGGCCTGCAATACAGAGCTGCGGCACAGGCACAGGAAGTGGCCAGCACGACAGAGCTGCAGTGCAGGCCCTGGGGGTGCCCATGGAAGGGGCCGGCACAACAGATGTGCAGTGCAGGCCCTGGAAGAGACCAGCACTACAGAGCGGCAGCACAGGCACAGGAAGTGGCCTGCACTACAGAGCTGGAGTGCAGGACCTGAAAGTGGCCTGGCTACAGAGCTGGGGTGCACGACCTGGTAGTGGCCTGGCTACAGAGCTGGGGTGCAGGACCTGGCAGTGGCCTGGCTACAGAGCTGGAGTGCAGGACCTGGAAGTGGCCTGGCTACAGAGCTGGGGTGCAGGACCTGGAAGTGACCTGGCTACAGAGCTGGGGTACACGACCTGGTAGTGGCCTGGGAGCTGGGTGTGGGATCTGGAAGTGGCCTGGCTACAGAGCTGGGGTATGGACCTGGAAGTGGCCTGTGCTACAGAGCTGGGATGTGGGATCTGGAAGTGGCCTGTGCCACAGAGCTGGGGGGCAGGACCTGGAAGTGGCCTGTGCTACAGAGTTGGGGTGCAGGACCTGGCAGTGGCCTCTGCTACAGAGCTGAGGGGCAGGACCTGGCAGTGACCTGGCTACAGAGCTGGGGTGAACGACCTGGAAGGGGCCTGGCTACATAGCTGGGGTATGGGACCTGGAAGTGGCCTGGCTACAGAGCTGGGGTACATGAACAGGAAGTGGCCTGTGCTACAGAGCTGGGGTGCAGGACCTGGAAGTGGCCTGGCTACAGAGCTGGGGTATGGGACCTGGCAGTGGCCTCTGCTACAGAGCTGAGGGGCAGGACCTGGCAGTGACCTGGCTACAGAGCTGGGGTGAACGACCTGGAAGGGGCCTGGCTACAGAGCTGGGGTATGGGACCTGGAAGTGGCCTGGCAACAGAGCTGGAGTGCAGGACCTGGAAGTGGCCTGGCTACAGAGCTGGGGTACATGAACAGGAAGTGGCCTGTGCTACAGAGCTGGGGTGCAGGACCTGGAAGTGGCCTGTGCTACAGAGCTGGGGTATGGGACCTGGAAGTGGCCTGGCAACAGAGCTGGAGTGCAGGACCTGGAAGTGGCCTGGCTACAGAGCTGGAGTGCAGGACCTGGCAGTGGCCTCTGCTATAGAGCTGGGGTGCAGGACCTGGAAGTGGCCTGTGCTACAGAGCTGGGGTGAAGGAATTGGAAGTGGCCTGTGCTACAGAGCTGGGATGTGGGATCTGGAAGTGGCCTGTGCTACAGAGCTGGGGGCAGGACCTGGAAGTGGCCTGTGCTACAGAGTTGGGGTGCAGGACCTGGCAGTGGCCTCTGCTACAGAGCTGGGGTGAAGGACTTGGAAGTGGCCTGGCTACAGAACTGGGGTGCAGGACCTTGCAGTGGCCTATGCTACAGAGATGGGGTGCAGGACCTGGCAGTGGCCTATGCTACAAAGTTGGGATGTAGGACCTGGCAATGGCCTCTGCTACAGAGTTGAGGGGCGGGACCTGGAAGTGCCCTGGTTACAGAGCTGGGGTGCAGGACCTGGAAGTGGCCTGGCTACGGAGCTGGGGTGTGGGACCTGGCAGTGGCCTCTGCTACAGAGCTGGGGTGCAGGACCTGGAAGTGGCCTGGCTACGGAGCTGGGGTGCAGGACCTGGAAGTGGCCTTTGCTACAGTGCTGGGGTACAGGACCTGGCAATGGCCTGGCTACAGAGCTGGGGTGCAGGACCTGGCAGTGGCCTGGCTACAGAGCTGGGGTGAAGGACCTGGAAGTGGCCTGGCTACAGAGCTGGGGTGCAGGACCTGGCAGTGGCCTGTGCTACAGAGCTGGGGTGCAGGAACTGGCAGTGGCCTGTGCTACTGACTTGGGATGCAGGACCTGGCAGTTGCCGGGCTACAGAGATGGGATGCAGGACCTGGCAGTGGCCGGGCTACAGAGCTGGGGTGCAGGACCTGGAAGTGGCCTATGCTACAGAGATGGGGTATGGGACCTGGAAGTGGCCGGGCTACAGAGCTGGGGTGCAGGACCTGGAAGTGGCCTGGCTACAGAGCTGAGGTGCAGGACCTGGAAGTGGCCTGTGCTACAGAGCTGGGGTATGGGACCTGGAAGTGGCCTGTGCTACAGAGCTGGGGTATGGGACCTGGAAGTGGCCTGGCTACAGAGCTGAGGTGCAGGACCTGGAAGTGGCCTGTGCTACAGAGCTGGGGTATGGGACCTGGAAGTGGCCTGTGCTACAGAGCTGGGGTATGGGACCTGGAAGTGGCCTGGCTACAGAGCTGGGGGGGCAGGACCTGGAAGTGGCCTGTGCTACAGAGCTGGGGTATGGGACCTGGAAGTGGCCTGGCTACAGAGCTGGGCTGCAGGACCTGGAAGTGGCCAATGCTACAGAGCTGGGGTGCAGGACCTGGAAGTGGCCGGGCTCCAGAGCTGGGATGCAGGACCTGGAAGTGGCCAATGCTACAGAGCTGTGGTGCAGGACCTGGCAGTCGCCTATGCTGCAGAGCTGGGGTACAGGACTTGGCAGTGGACTATGCTACAGAGCTGGGGTGCAGGACCTGGCAGTGGCCTGGCTAGAGAGCTGGGGTATGGGACCTGGAAGTGGCCTGTCCGACAGGCTGGGGTGCAGGACCTTGCAGTGGCCTGTGCTACAGAGCTGGGGTGCAGGACCTGGAAGTGGCCTGTGCTACAGAGCTGGAGGGCAGGACCTGGAAGTGGCCTGTGCTGCAGAGCTGGGGTGCAGCAACTGGAACTGGCCTAGGCTACAGAGCTAGGGTGCAGGACCTGGAAGTTGCCTGGCTACAGAGCTGCGGTGCAGGACTTGGAAGTGGCCTGGCTACAGAGCTGGGGTGCAGGACCTGGAAGTGGTCGGGCTACAGAGCTGGGGGCAGGGGTTGGAAGTGGCCTGTGCTACAGAGCTGGAGTGCAGGAGAGGGAAATGGCCTGGCTACAGAGCTGAGGGGCAGGGCCAGGAAGTGGCCTGTGATACAGAGCTGGGGTGCAGGACCTGGCAGTGGCCTGGGAGCTGGAGTGTGGGATCTGGAAGTGGCCTGGCTACAGAGCTGGGGGCAGGACCTGGATGTGGCCTGGCTACAGAGCTGGGGTATGGGATCTGGAAGTGGCCTATGCTACAGAGCTGGGGTATGGGACCTGGAGGTGGCCTGTGCTACAGAGCTGGAGGGCAGGACCTGGAAGTGGCCTGTGCTACAGAGCTGGGGTGCAGCACCTGGAAGTGGCCTAGGCTACAGAGCTGGGGTGCAGGACCTGGACGTGGCCTGGCTACAGATCTGGGGTGCACGACTTGGAAGTGGCCTGGCTACAGAGCTGGGGTGCTGGACCTGGAAGTGGTCGGGCTACAGAGCTGGGGGGCAGGAGCTGGAAGTGGCCTGTGCTACAGTGCTGAGGGGCAGGACCTGGAAGTGGCCTGTGCTACAGAGCTGCTGGGCAGGACCTGGAAGTGGCCTTTGCTACAGAGCTGGAGTGCAGGACAGGGAATTGGCCTGGCTACAGAGCTGAGGGGCAGGGCCTGGAAGTGGCCTGTGCTACAGAGCTGGGGTGCAGGACCTGTCAGTGGCCTGGGAGCTGGGGTGTGGGATCTGGAAGTGGCCGGGCTACAGAGCTGGGGTATGGCATCTGGAAGTGGCCTCTGCTACAGAGCTGAGTGGCATGACCTGGAAGTGGCCTGGCACCAGAGCTGGGGTATGGGACCTGGAGGTGGCCTGGCTACAGAGCTGGGGCATGGGACCTGGCAGTGGCCTCTGCTACAGAGCTGAGGGGCAGGACCTGGAAGTGGCCTGGAAACAGAGCTGGAGTGCCGGACCTGGAAGTGGCCTGTGCTACAGAGCTGGGGTGCAGGACCTGGCAGTTGCCTCTGCTACAGAGCTGGAGGGCAGGACCTGCAAGTGCCCTGGCTACAGAGCTGGGGTGAAGGACCTGGAAGTGGCCTAGCTACAGAACTGGGGTGCAGGACCTGGAAGTGGCCTATGCTACAGAGCTGGGGTGCAGGACCTGGAAGAGGCCTGGCTACAGAGCTGGGATGCAGGACCTGGCAGTGGCCTGTGCTACAGAGCTGGGGTGCAGGACCTGGCAGTGGCCTGGCTACAGAGCTGGGGTACAGGACTTGGAAGTGGCCTGTGCTACATTGCTTGGGTACAGGACTTGGAAGTGGCCTGGCTACAGAGCTGGAGAGCAGGAACTGGCAGTGGCCTCTGCTACTGAGCTGCAGTGCAGGACCTGGCAGTGGCCTCTGCTACAGAGCTGGGGTGCAGGACCTGGAAGTGTCCTGTGCTACAGATCTGGGGTACGGGGCCTGGAAGTGGCCTGGCTGCAGAGCTGGGGTGCGGGACCTGGACTTGGCCTGGCTACAGAGCTGGGGTATGGGACATGGAAGTGTCCTGGCTACAGAGCTGGAGGGCAGTACCTGGAAGTGGCCTGTGCTACAGAGCTGGGGTATGGGAACTGGAAGTGGCCTATGCTACAGTGCTGGGGTGCAGGACCTGGACGTGGCCTGGCTACAGAGCTGGGGTGCAGGACCTGGAAGTGGCCTGTGCTACAGAGCTGGGTACAGGACCTGGAAGTGATCTATGCTACAGAGCTGGGGTATGGGACCTGGAACCGGCCTGTGCTACAAGCTGGAGGGCAGTACCTGGAAGTGGCCTGGCTTCAGAGCTGGGGTGCAGGGCCCGGCAGTGGCCTGGCTACAGAGCTGGGCTATGGACCTGGAAGTGGCCTGTGCTACAGAGCTGGGGTGAAGGACCTGTAAGTGGCTTGTGGTAAAGAGCTGGGGTGCAGGACCTGGAAGTGGCCAATGCTACAGAGCTGCGGTGCAGGACCTGGAAGTGGCCTGGCTACAGAGCTGGGGTGCAGCACCTGGAAGTCGCCAATGCTACAGAGCTGGGGTGCAGGACCTGGCACTGGCCTATGCTACAGAGCTGGGGTGTAGGACCTGGACGTGGCCTGGCTACAGAGCTGGGGTATGGGACCTGGAACTGGCCTTGCTGCAGAGCTGTGGGGCAGGACCTGGAAGTGGCCTGGCTACAGAGCTTGGGGGCAGGACCTGGAAGTGGCCTGGCTACAGAGCAGGGGTATGGGACCAGGCAGTGGCCTCTGCTACAGAGCTGAGGGGCAGGACCTGGAAGTGGCCTATGCTACAGAGCTGGGGTGCAGGACCTGGCAGTAGCCTGGCTACAGAGCTGGGGTGCAGGACCTGGACGTGGCCTGGCTACAGAGCTGGGCTGCAGGACCTGGAAGTGGCCTGTGCTGTAGAGCTGGGGTGCAGGACCTGGAAGTGGCCTGGCTACAGAGCTGGGGTGCAGGACCTGGAAGTGGCCTGGCTACAGATCTGGGGTGCAGGACCTGGAAGTGGCCAATGCTACAGAGCTGGGGTGCAGGACCTTGCAATGGCCTATGCTACAGAGCTGGGGTGCAGGACATGGCAGTGGCCTATGCTACAGAGCTGGGGTGCAGGACGTGGACGTGGCCTGGCTACAGAGCTGGGGTGCAGGACCTGGAAGTGGCCTGGATACAGATCTGGGGGGCAGGACCTGGAAGTGGCCAATGCTACAGAGCTGGGTTATGGGACCTGTAATTGGCCTGGCCACAGAGCTGGGTTATGGGACCTGTAATTGGCCTGGCCACAGAGCTGGGGTGTGGGACCTGGAAGTGGCCTGTGCTACAGAGCTGGGGTGTGGGATCTGGAAGTGGCCTGGGTACAGAGCTGAGGGACAGGGCCTTGAAGTGGCCTGTGCTACAGAGCTTAGGGGCAGGGCCTGGAAGTGGCCTGTGCTACAGAGTTGGGATGTTGGACCTGGCAGTGGCCTCTGCTACAGAGCTGAGGGGAAGGACCTGGAAGTGGCCTGGCTACAGAGCTGAGGGGCAGGACCTGGAAGTGACCAGGCTAGAGAGCTGGGGAGCAGGACCTGGAAGTAGCCTCTGCTACAGAGCTTGGGTGCAATACCTGGCAGTGGCCAATGCTACAGAGCTGGGGTGCAGGACCTGGCAGTGGCCAATCCTACAGAGCTGGGGTGCAGGATCTGGAAGTGGCCTGGCTACAGAGCTGGGGTGCAGGACCTGGCAGTGGCCTGTGCTACAGAGCTGGAGGCAGGAACTGGAAGTGGCCTGTGCTACAGAGCTGGGGTGTGGGACCTGGAAGTGGCCTGGGTACAGAGCTGAGGGACAGGGCCTGGAAGTGGCCTGTGCTACAGAGCTTAGGGGCAGGGCCTGGAAGTGACCAGGCTAGAGAGTTGGGGAGCAGGACCTGGAAGTGGCCTCTGCTACAGAGCTGGGGTGCAGGACCTGGCAGTGGCCAATGCTACAGAGCTGGGGTGCAGGACCTGGCAGTGGCCTGTGCTACAGAGCTGGGATGCAGGACCTGGCAGTGGCCGGGCTACTGAGCTGGGGTGCAGGACCTGGAAGTGGCCGGGCTACTGAGCTGGGGTGCAGGACCTGGAAGTGGCCTATGCTACAGAGCTGCGGTGCAGGACTTGGAAGTGGCCTGGCTACAGAGCTGGGGTGCAGGACCTGGAAGTGGCCTGTGCTACAGAGCTGGGGGCAGGACCTGGAAGTGGCCTGTGCTGCAGAGCTGGGGTGCAGGACTTGGAAGTGGCCTGGCTGCAGAGCTGGGGTGCAGGACCTGGAAGTGGCTTGTGCTACAGAGCTGGGGTGCAGGACCTGGAAATGGTCAATGATACAGAGCTGGGGTGCAGGACCTGTCAGTGGCTGGGCTACAGAGCTGGGGTGCAGGACCTGGAAGTGGCCTGACTACAGAGATGGGGTGCAGGACCTGGAAGTGGCCTGGCAACAGAGCTGGGATGCAGGACCTGGAAGTGGCCTGGCTACTGAGCTGGGGTGCAGGACCTGGAGGTGGCCTGGCTACAGAGCTGCAACACAGACCCTGCAGATAGCCTGTGCTACGGAGCTACAGTGCAGGTCACGGAAGTAGCCAGCACTTCAGAGCTGAAGTGCAGGACCTGGCCGTGGCTTATGCTACAGAGCTGCAGTACAGGCCATGGACGTGTGCAGCACTACAGAGATGTAGCAGGACCCTGGATATGTCTTGTGATACAGAGCTGCAGCACAGCTTCTGGAATTGGAATTTTCTACAGAGCTGGTGTGTAGGCCATTGAAGTGGCCAGCACACAGAGCTGCAGTCCAGGTCATAAAAGTTGCCTTCTGCTACAGATCTGCAGCTCAGGTTCTGGAACTGGCCTGTCTCACAGAGCTGGAGTGCAGGCCATGGAAGTGGGCTGCTCTGCAGAGCAGAAGAGCAGGACCTGGAAGTGGCCTGCGATACAGAGCTGCAGTACAGGTCCTGGAAGTGGACAGCACGACAGAGCTGCAGTGCAGGCCTTGGGGGTGACCATGGAAGGGGCAGGCACAACATATGTGCAGTACAGGCCCTGGAAGAGACCAGCACTAAAGAGCTGAAGCACAGGCACAGGAAGTGGCCAGTACGACAGAGCTGCAGTGCAGGCCCTGGGGGTGCCCATGGAAGGGGCCGGCACAACAGATGTGCAGTGCAGGCCCTGGAAGAGACCAGCACTACAGAGCTGCAGCAAAGGCACAGGAAGTGGCCTGCACTACGGAGCTGGAGTGCAGGACCTGGAAGTGGCCTGGCTATAGAGCTGGGGTGCACGACCTGGTAGTGGCCTGGCTACAGAGCTGGAGTGCAGGACCTGGAAGTGGCCTATGCTGCAGAGCTGCAGTGCAGGTCCTGGAAGTGGACAGCAGTACAGAGCTGCAGTGCAGGCCCTGGGGGTGCCCATGGAAGGGGCCGGCACAACGGATGTGCAGTGCAGGCCCTGGAAGAGACCAGCACTACAGAGCTGCAGCACAGGCACAGGAAGTGGCCTGCCATACAGAGCTGTAGCACAGGCACAGGACGTGGCCAGCACGACAGAGCTGCAGTGCAGGCCCTGGGGGTGCCCATGGAAGGGGCCGGCACAACAGATGTGCAGTGCAGGACCTGGAAGAGACCCGTACTACAAAGCTGCAGCACAGGCACAGGAAGTGGCCTGCACTACAGAGCTGGAGTGCAGGACCTGGAAGTGGCCTTTGCTACTGAGCTGGAGTGCATGAACTGGAAGTGGCCTGGCTACAGAGCTGGGGTGCAGGACCTGGAAGTGACCTGGCTACAGAGCTGGGGTGCACGACCTGGTAGTGGCCGGGGAGCTGGGGTGTGGGATCTGGAAGTGGCCTGGCTACAGAGCTGGGCTATGAACCTGGAAGTGGCCTGTGCTACAGAGCTGGGATGTGGGGTCTGGAAGTGGCCTGTGCTACAGAGCTGGGGGGCAGGACCTGGAAGTGGCCTGGCTACAGAGCTGGGGTGCAGGACCTGGCAGTGAACTGGCTACAGAGCTGGGGTGCACGACCTGGTAGTGGCCTGGGAGCAGGGGTGTGGGATCTGGAAGTGGCCTGGCTACAGAGCTGGGATGTGGGATCTGGAAGTGGCCTGTGCTACAGAGCTGGGGGGCAGGACCTGGAAGTGGCCTGTGCTACAGAGTTGGGGTGCAGGACCTGGCAGTGGCCTCTGCTACAGAGCTGAGCGGCAGGACTTGGAAGTGGTGTGGCTACAGAGCTGGGGTATGGGACCTAGAGGTGACTTGGCTACAGAGCTGGGGTACAGGACCTGGAAGTGGCCTGTGCTACAGAGCTGGGGTGCAGGACCTGGCAGTTGCCTCTGCTACAGAGCTGGGGCGCAGGACCTGGCAGTGGCCTCTGCTACAGAGCTGGGGCGCAGGACCTGACAGTGGCCTCTGCTATAGAGCTGGAGGGCAGGACCTGGAAGTGGCCTATGCTACAGAACTGGGTTATGGGACCTGGAACTGGCCTGGCTGCAGAGCTGTGGGGCAGGACCTGGAAGTGGCCTATGCTACAGAACTGGGTTATGGGACCTGGAAGTGGCCTGGCTACAGAGCTGGGGTGCAGGACCTGGAAGTGGCCTGTGCTACAGAGCCGGGGTATGGGACCTGGAAGTGGCCTGGCTACAGAGCTGTGGTGTAAGACCTAGAAGTTGCCTGTGCTACAGAGCCGGGGTGCAGGACCTGTAAGTGGCCTGGCTACAGAGCTGGGGTGCAGGACCTGGCAGTGGCCTGTGCTGCACAGTTGGGATGTAGGACATTGCAGTGGCCTCTGCTACAGAGTTGAGGGGCAGGACCTGGAAGTGACGAGGCTAGAGAGCTGAAGGGCAGGACCTGGAATTGGACTGTGCTACAGAGCTGGGATGTGGGATCTGGAAGTGGCCTGTGCTACAGAGCTTAGGGGCAGGGCCTGGAAGTGGCCTATGCTACAGAGTTGGGATGTAGGACCTGGCAGTGGCCTCTGCTACAGAGCTGGGGTACAGGACCTGGCGGTGGCCTGGCTACAGAGCTGGGGTGCAGGACCTACCAGTGGCGTAGCTACAGAGCTAGGGTGAAGGACCTGGAAGTGGCCTGGCTACAGAGCTGGGGTGCAGGACCTGGCAGTGGCCTGTGCTACAGAGCTGGGGTGCAGGACCTGGCAGTGGCCTGTGCTACTGAGTTGGGATGCAGGACCTGGCAGTGGCCGGGCTACAGAGCTGGGGTGCAGGACCTGGAAGTGGCTTATGCTACAGAGCTGGGGTATGGGACCTGGAAGTGGCCGGGCTACAGAGCTGGGGTGCAGGACCTGGAAGTGGCCTAGCTACATAGCTGGGGTACGGGACCTGGAAGTGGCCTGTGCTACTGAGTTGGGAAGCAGGACCTGGCAGTGGCCGGGCTACAGAGCTGGGGTGCAGGACCTGGAAGTGGCCTATGCTACAGAGCTGGGGTGCAGGACCTGGAAGTGGCCTAGCTACATAGCTGGGGTACGGGCCCTGGAAGTGGCCTGGCAACAGAGCTGAAGTGCAGGACCTGGAAGTGGCCTATGCTACAGAGCTGGAGGGCGGACCTGGAATTGGCCTGTGCTACAGAGCTGGGGGGCAGGAGCTGGAAGTGGCCTGTGCTACAGAGCTGGGGTATGGGACCTGGAAGTGGCCTGGCTACAGAGCTGGGGTGCAGGACCTGGAAATGGCCACTGCTACAGAGCTGGGGTGCAGGACCTGGCAGTAGCCGAACTACAGAGCTGGGGTGCAGGACCTGGAAGTGGCCTGACTACAGAGCTGGGGTGCAGGACCTGGAAGTGGCCTGACTACAGAGCTGGGGTGCAGGACCTGGATGTGGCCTGTGCTACAGAGCTGGGGTGTAGGACCTGGAAGTGGCCTGGCTACAGAGCTGCAACACAGACCCTGCAGATAGCCTGTGCTACGGAGCTACAGTGCAGGTCTCGGAAGTAGCCAGCACTTCAGAGCTGAAGTGCAGGACCTGGCCGTGGCTTATGCTACAGAGCTGCAGTACAGGCCATGGAAGTGTGCAGCACTACAGAGATGTACCACGACCCTGGATATGTCTTGTGATACAGAGCTGCAGCACAGCTTCTGGAATTTGAATTTTCTACAGAGCTGGTGTGCAGGCCATGGAAGTGGCCAGCACACAGAGCTGCAGTCCAGGTCATAAAAGTTGCCTTCTGCTACAGATCTGCAGCTCAGGTTCTGGAACTGGCCTGTCTCACAGAGCTGGAGTGCAGGCCATGGAAGTGGGCGGCACTGCAGAGCAGAAGAGCAGGACCTGGAAGTGGCCTGCTATACAGAGCTGCAGTGCAGGTCCTGGAAGTGGACAGCACGGCAGAGCTGCAGTGCAGGCCTTGTGGGTGCCCATGGAAGGGGCAGGCACAACAGATGTGCAGTACAGGCCCTGGAAGAGACCAGCACTAAAGAGCTGCAGCACAGGCACAGGAAGTGGCCTGCAATAAAGAGCTGCCGCACAGGAAGTGGCCAGCACGACAGAGCTGCAGTACAGGCCATGGGGGTGCCCATGGAAGGGGCCGGCACAACAGATGTGCAGTGCAGGACCTGGAAGAGACCAGTACTACAGAGCTGCTGCACAGGCACAGGAAGTGGCCTGCACTACAGAGCTGGAGTGCAGGACCTGGAAGTGCCCTGTGCTATAGAGCTGCGGTTCGGGACCTGGAAGTGGCCTGTGCTATAGAGCCGGGGGACAGGTCCTGGAAGTGGCCTATGCTACTGAGCTGGGGTGCAGGACCTTGAAGTGGCCTGGCTACAGAGCTGGGGTGCAGGACCTGGAAAGGACCTGGCTACAGAGCTGGGGTGCACAATCTGGTAGTGGCCTGGGAGCTGGGGTGTGGGATCTGGAAGTGGCCTGGCTACAGAGCTGGGGTATGGACCTGGAAGTGGCCTGTGCTACAGAGCTGAGATGTGGGGTCTGGAAGTGGCCTGTGCTACAGAGCTGGGGGCAGGACCTGGAAGTGGCCTTTCTACAGAGCTGGGGTGCAGGACCTGGCAGTGACCTGGCTACAGAGCTGGGGTGCACGACCTGGTAGTGGCCTGGGAGCTGGGGTGTGGGATCTGGAAGTGGTCTGGCTACAGAGCTGGGGTATGGACCTGGAAGTGGCCTGTGCTACAGAGCTGGGATGTGGGATCTGGAAGTGGCCTGTGCTACAGAGCTGGGGGCAGGATCTGGAAGTGGCCTGTGCTACAGAGTTGGGGTGCAGGACCTGGCAGTGGCCTCTGCTACAGAGCTGAGCTGCAGGACCTGGGAGGGGCCTGGCTACAGAGCTGGGGTATGGGACCTAGAGGTGGCCTGGCTACAGAGCTGGGATATGGGACCTGGAATTGGCCTGGCAAAAGAGCTGGGGTACAGGACCTGGAAGTGGCCTGGCTACAGATCTGGGGTACAGGACCTGGAAGTGGCCTGTGCTACAGAGCTGGGGTGCAGGACCTGGCAGTTGCCTCTGCTACAGAGCTGGGGTGCAGGACCTGGCAGTGGCTTCTGCTATAGAGCTGGAGGGCAGGACCTGGAAGTGGCCTGTGCTACAGAGCTGGGGTATGGGACCTGGAGGTGGCCTGGCTACAGAGCTAGGGTGAAGGACCTGGAAGTGGTCGGGCTACAGAGCTGGGGGGCAGGAGTTGGAAGTGGCATGTGCTACAAACTGGAGTGCAGGACAGGGAAATGGCCTGGCTACAGAGCTGAGGGGCAGGGCCTGGAAGTGGCTTGTGCTACAGAGCTGGGGTGCAGGACCTGGCAGTGGCCTGGGAGCTGGGGTGTGCGATCTGGAAGTGGCCGGGCTACAGAGCTGGGGTAAGGGACCTGGAAGAGGCCTGTGCTACAGAGATGGGATGTGGGATCTGGCAGTGGCCTGGCTACAGAGCTGGGGTATGGGAACTGGAAGTGGCCTGTGCTACAGAGCTGAGGTGAAGGACCTGTAAGTGGCTTGTGGTACAGAGCTGGGGTGCAGGACCTGGAAGTGGCCAATGCTACAGAGCTGTGGTGCAGGACCTGGAAGTGGCCTGGGTACAGAGCTGGGGTACAGGACCTGGAAGTCGCCAATGCTACAGAGCTGGGGTGCAGGACCTGGCACTGGCCAATGCTACAGAGTTGGGGTGCAGGAGCTGGCAGTGGCCTATGCTACAGAGCTGGGGTGCAGGACCTGGACGTGGTCTGGCTACAGAGCTGGGGTGCAGGACCTGGAAGTGGCCTGGATACAGAGCTGTGGTATGGGACCTGGAACTGGCCTGGCTGCAGAGTTGGGGTATGGGACCTGGCAGTAGCCTGGCTGCAGAGATGGGGTATGGGACCTGGAAGTGGCCTGGCTACAGAGCTGGGGTGCAGGAGCTGGAAGTGGCCAATGCTACAGAGCTGGCGTGCAGGACCTGGCAGTGGCCTATGCTACTACAGAGCTGGGGTGCAGGACATGGCAGTGGCCTATGCTACAGAGCTGGGGTGCAGGACGTGGACGTGGCCTGGCTACAGAGCAGGGGTGAAGGACCTGGAAGTGGCCTGGCTACAGAGCTTGGGGCCAGGACCTGGAAGTGGCCTGGCTACAGAGCAGGGGTATGGGACCAGGCAGTGGCCTCTGCTACAGAGCTGAGGGGCAGGACCTGGAAGTGGCCGGGCTACAGAGCTGGGGTGCAGGGCCTGGCAGTAGCCTCTGCTACAGAGCTGGAGGGCAGGACCTGGAAGTGGCCAGGCTACAGAGCTGGGGTGCAGGACCTGGCAGTGGCCTCTGCTACAGAGTTGGAGGGCAGGACCTGGAAGTGGCCTGTGCTACTGAGCTGGGGTGTGGGACCTGGAATTGGCCTGGCTACAGAGCTGGGGTGAAGGACCTGGAAGTTGCCTGGCTACAGAACTGGGGTGCAGGTCCTTGCAGTGGCCTATGCTACAGAGATGGGGTGCAGGACCTGGAAGTGGCCTGTGCTACAGAGCTGGGCTGCAGGACTTTGAAGTGGCCTGTGCTGCAGAGCTGGGGTGCAGGGCCTGGAAGTGGCCTGGCTACAGAGCTGGGGTGCAGGACCTGGAAGTGGCCTGGCTACAGAACTGGGGTGCAGGTCCTTGCAGTGGCCTATGCTACAGAGATGGGGTGCAGGACCTGGAAGTGGCCTGTGCTACAGAGCTGGGCTGCAGGACCTTGAAGTGGCCTGTGCTGCAGAGCTGGGGTGCAGGACCTGGAAGGGGCCTGGCTACAGAGCTGGGGTGCAGGACCTGGAAGTGGCCTGTGCTACAGAGCTGGGGTGCAGGACCTGGCAGTGGCCTGTGCTGCAGAGCTGCAGTGCTGGCCAAGGAAGTGGCCTGGCTACAGAACTGGGGTGCAGGTCCTTGCAGTGGCCTATGCTACAGAGATGGGGTGCAGGACCTGGAAGTGGCCTGTGCTACAGAGCTGGGCTGCAGGACCTTGAAGTGGCCTGTGCTGCAGAGCTGGGGTGCAGGACCTGGAAATGGCCTGGCTACAGAGCTGGGGTGCAGGACCTGGAAGTGGTCTGTGCTACAGAGCTGGGGTGCAGGACCTGGCAGTGGCCTGTGCTGCAGAGCTGCAGTGCTGGCCAAGGAAGTGGCCGGGCTACAGAGCTTGGGTGCAGGACCTGGAAGTGACCAGGCTAGAGAGCTGGGGTGCAGGACCTGGAAGTGGCCTGGCTACAGAGCTGGGGTACAGGACCTGGAAGTGGCCTGGCTACAGAACTAGAAAGCAGGACCTGGAAGTGGCCTGTGCTACAGAGCTGGGGTGCAGGACCTGGAAGTGGCCTGGCTACAGAGCTGGGGTACAGGACCTGGAAGTGGACTGGCTACAGAGCTGGGGTACAGGATTTGGAAGTGTCCTGGCTACAGAGCTGGAGGGCAGGACCTCGAAGTGGCCTGTGCTACAGAGCTGGGGTGTAGGACCTGGACGTGGCCTGGCTACAGAGCTGTAGGGCAGGACCTGGAAGTGGCCTATGCTACAGAGCTAGGGTGTAGGACCTGGACGTGGCCTGGCTACAGAGCTGTAGGGCAGGACCTGGAAGTGGCCTGTGCTACAGAGCTGGGGTATGAGACCTGGAATTTTCCTGTGCTACAGAGCTGGAGGGCAGTACCTGGGCGTGGCCTGGCTATAGAACTGGGGTGCAGGGCCCGGCAGTGGCCTGGCTACAGAGCTGGGGTATGGGACCTGGAAGTGGCCTGTGCTAGAGAGCTGGGGTGAAGGACCTGTAAGTGGCTTGTGCTACAGAGCTGGGGTGCAGGACCTGGAAGTGGCCTGGCTACAGAGCTGGGGTGCAGGACCTGGAAGTCGCCAATGCTACAGAGCTGGGGTGCAGGACCTGGCACTGGCCTACGCTACAGAGTTGGGGTGCAGGAGCTGGCAGTGGCCTATGCTACAGAGATGGGGTGCAGGACCTGGACGTGGCCTGGCTACAGAGCTGGGGTGCAGGACCTAGCAATAGCCTGGCTACAGAGCTTGGGTATGGGACCTGGAAGTGACCTGTGCTACAGAGCTAGGGTATGGGACCTGGAAGTGGCCTGGCTACAGAGCTGGGGTATTGGACCTGGAAGTGGCCTGGCTACAGAGCTGGGTTGCAGGGCCTGGAAGTGGCCTGTGCTACAGAGCTGGGAGCAGGACCTGGCAGTGGCCTGTGCTACAGAGCTGGAGGGCAGGACCTGGAAGTGGCCTGTGCTACAGAGCTGGGGTGTGGGACCTGGAAGTGGCCTATGCTACAGAGCTGGGGTGTGGGATCTGGAAGTGGCCTGGGTACAGAGCCGAGGGACAGGGCGTGGAAGTGGCCTGTGCTACAGAGCTTAGGGGCAGGGCCTGGAAGTGGCCTGTGCTACAGAGTTGGGATGTAGGACCTGGCAGTGGCCTCTGCTACAGAGTTGAGGGGAAGGACCTGGAAGTGGCCTATGCTACAGAGCTGAGGGGCAGGACCTGGAAGTAACCAGGCTAGAGAGCTGGAGGGCAGGACCTGGAAGTGGCCTCTGCTACGTAGCTGGGGTGCAGGACCTGGCAGTGGCCTGGCTACAGAGCTGGGGTATGGGACCTGGAGTTGGCCTATGCTACAGAGCTGAGGGGCAGGACCTGGAAGTAACCAGGCTAGAGAGCTGGAGGGCAGGACCTGGAATGGCCTCTGCTACGTAGCTGGGGTGCAGGACCTGACAGTGGCCTGGCTACAGAGCTGGGGTATGGGACCTGGAGGTGGCCTATGCTACAGAGCTGAGGGGCAGGACCTGGAAGTAACCAGGCTAGAGAGCTGGAGGGCAGGGCCTGGAAGTGGCCTCTGCTACGTAGCTGGGGTGCAGGACCTGGCAGTGGCCTGTGCTACAGAGCTGGGGTGCAGGACCTGGAAGTGGCCTGTGCTACAGAGCTGGGATGCAGGACCTGGCAGTGGCCGGGCTACAGAGCTGGGGTGCAGGACCTGGAAGTGGCCTGTGCTACAGAGCTGAGGTGCAGGACCTGGAAGTGGCCTGTGCTACAGAGCTGGAGGGCAGGACCTGGAAGTGGCCTGTGCTACAGAGCTTGGGTATGGGACCTGGAAGTGGCCTGGCTACAGAGCTGGGGGCAGGAGCTGGAGGTGGCTTGTGCTACAGAGCTGGGGTGCAGGACCTGGAAATGGCCAATGCTACAGAGCTGGGGTGCAGGACCTGTCAGTGGCCGGGCTACAGAGCTGGGGTGCAGGACCTATAAGTGCCTAACTACAGAGCTGGGGTGCAGGACCTGGAAGTGGCCAATTTTACAGAGTTGGGGTGCAGGACCTGGAAGTGGCCTGGCTACAGAGCTGGGGTGCAGGACCTGGAAGTGGCCTGGCTACGGAGCTGGGCTGCAGGACCTGGAGGTGGCCTGGCTACAGAGCTGCAACACAGACCCTGCAGATAGCCTGTGCTACGGAGCTACAGTGCAGGTCACGGAAGTAGCCAGCACTTCAGAGCTGAAGTGCAGGACCTGGCCGTGGCTTATGCTACAGAGCTGCAGTACAGGCCATGGAAGTGTGCAGCACTACAGAGATGTAGCACGATCCTGGATATGTCTTGTGATACAGAGCTGCAGCACAGCTTCTGGAATTGGAATTTTCTACAGAGCTGGTGTGTAGGCCATGGAAGTGGCCAGCACACAGAGCATCAGTCCAGGTCATAAAAGTTGCCTTCTGCTACAGATCTGCAGCTCAGGTTCTGGAACTGGCCTGTCTCACAGAGCTGGAGTGCAGGCCCTGGAAGTGGGCGTCACTGCAGAGCATAAGAGCAGGACCTGGAAGTGGCCTGCTATACAGAGCTGCAGTGCAGGTGCCCATGGAAGGGGCCAGCACAACATATGTGCAGTACAGGCCCTGGAAGAGACCAGCACTAAAGAGCTGCAGCACAGGCACAGGAAGTGGCCTGCAATACAGAGCTGCGGCACAGGCACAGGAAGTGGCCAGCACGACAGAGCTGCAGTGCAGGCCCTGGGGGTGCCCATGGAAGGGGCCGGCACAACAGATGTGCAGTGCAGGCCCTGGAAGAGACCAGCACTACAGAGCGGCAGCACAGGCACAGGAAGTGGCCTGCACTACAGAGCTGGAGTGCAGGACCTGAAAGTGGCCTGGCTACAGAGCTGGGGTGCACGACCTGGTAGTGGCCTGGCTACAGAGCTGGGGTGCAGGACCTGGCAGTGGCCTGGCTACAGAGCTGGAGTGCAGGACCTGGAAGTGGCCTGGCTACAGAGCTGGGGTGCAGGACCTGGAAGTGACCTGGCTACAGAGCTGGGGTACACGACCTGGTAGTGGCCTGGGAGCTGGGTGTGGGATCTGGAAGTGGCCTGGCTACAGAGCTGGGGTATGGACCTGGAAGTGGCCTGTGCTACAGAGCTGGGATGTGGGATCTGGAAGTGGCCTGTGCCACAGAGCTGGGGGGCAGGACCTTGAAGTGGCCTGAGCTACAGAGTTGGGGTGCAGGACCTGGCAGTGGCCTCTGCTACAGAGCTGAGGGGCAGGACCTGGCAGTGACCTGGCTACAGAGCTGGGGTGAACGACCTGGAAGGGGCCTGGCTACATAGCTGGGGTATGGGACCTGGAAGTGGCCTGGCTACAGAGCTGGGGTACATGAACAGGAAGTGGCCTGTGCTACAGAGCTGGGGTGCAGGACCTGGAAGTGGCCTGGCTACAGAGCTGGGGTATGGGACCTGGCAGTGGCCTCTGCTACAGAGCTGAGGGGCAGGACCTGGCAGTGACCTGGCTACAGAGCTGGGGTGAACGACCTGGAAGGGGCCTGGCTACAGAGCTGGGGTATGGGACCTGGAAGTGGCCTGGCAACAGAGCTGGAGTGCAGGACCTGGAAGTGGCCTGGCTACAGAGCTGGGGTACATGAACAGGAAGTGGCCTGTGCTACAGAGCTGGGGTGCAGGACCTGGAAGTGGCCTGTGCTACAGAGCTGGGGTATGGGACCTGGAAGTGGCCTGGCAACAGAGCTGGAGTGCAGGACCTGGAAGTGGCCTGGCTACAGAGCTGGGGTGCAGGACCTGGCAGTGGCCTCTGCTATAGAGCTGGGGTGCAGGACCTGGAAGTGGCCTGTGCTACAGAGCTGGGGTGAAGGAATTGGAAGTGGCCTGTGCTACAGAGCTGGGATGTGGGATCTGGAAGTGGCCTGTGCTACAGAGCTGGGGGCAGGACCTGGAAGTGGCCTGTGCTACAGAGTTGGGGTGCAGGACCTGGCAGTGGCCTCTGCTACAGAGCTGGGGTGAAGGACTTGGAAGTGGCCTGGCTACAGAACTGGGGTGCAGGACCTTGCAGTGGCCTATGCTACAGAGATGGGGTGCAGGACCTGGCAGTGGCCTATGCTACAAAGTTGGGATGTAGGACCTGGCAATGGCCTCTGCTACAGAGTTGAGGGGCGGGACCTGGAAGTGCCCTGGTTACAGAGCTGGGGTGCAGGACCTGGAAGTGGCCTGGCTACGGAGCTGGGGTGTGGGACCTGGCAGTGGCCTCTGCTACAGAGCTGGGGTGCAGGACCTGGAAGTGGCCTGGCTATGGAGCTGGGGTGCAGGACCTGGAAGTGGCCTTTGCTACAGTGCTGGGGTACAGGACCTGGCAATGGCCTGGCTACAGAGCTGGGGTGCAGGACCTGGCAGTGGCCTGGCTACAGAGCTGGGGTGAAGGACCTGGAAGTGGCCTGGCTACAGAGCTGGGGTGCAGGACCTGGCAGTGGCCTGTGCTACAGAGCTGGGTTGCAGGAACTGGCAGTGGCCTGTGCTACTGAGTTGGGATGCAGGACCTGGCAGTTGCCGGGCTACAGAGATGGGATGCAGGACCTGGCAGTGGCCGGGCTACAGAGCTGGGGTGCAGGACCTGGAAGTGGCCTATGCTACAGAGATGGGGTATGGGACCTGGAAGTGGCCGGGCTACAGAGCTGGGGTGCAGGACCTGGAAGTGGCCTGGCTACAGAGCTGAGGTGCAGGACCTGGAAGTGGCCTGTGCTACAGAGCTGGGGTATGGGACCTGGAAGTGGCCTGTGCTACAGAGCTGGGGTATGGGACCTGGAAGTGGCCTGGCTACAGAGCTGAGGTGCAGGACCTGGAAGTGGCCTGTGCTACAGAGCTGGGGTATGGGACCTGGAAGTGGCCTGTGCTACAGAGCTGGGGTATGGGACCTGGAAGTGGCCTGGCTACAGAGCTGGGGGGCAGGACCTGGAAGTGGCCTGTGCTACAGAGCTGGGGTATGGGACCTGGAAGTGGCCTGGCTACAGAGCTGGGCTGCAGGACCTGGAAGTGGCCAATGCTACAGAGCTGGGGTGCAGGACCTGGAAGTGGCCGGGCTCCAGAGCTGGGATGCAGGACCTGGAAGTGGCCAATGCTACAGAGCTGTGGTGCAGGACCTGGCAGTCGCCTATGCTGCAGAGCTGGGGTACAGGACTTGGCAGTGGACTATGCTACAGAGCTGGGGTGCAGGACCTGGCAGTGGCCTGGCTAGAGAGCTGGGGTATGGGACCTGGAAGTGGCCTGTCCGACAGGCTGGGGTGCAGGACCTTGCAGTGGCCTGTGCTACAGAGCTGGGGTGCAGGACCTGGAAGTGGCCTGTGCTACAGAGCTGGAGGGCAGGACCTGGAAGTGGCCTGTGCTGCAGAGCTGGGGTGCAGCAACTGGAACTGGCCTAGGCTACAGAGCTAGGGTGCAGGACCTGGAAGTGGCCTGGCTACAGAGCTGCGGTGCAGGACTTGGAAGTGGCCTGGCTACAGAGCTGGGGTGCAGGACCTGGAAGTGGCCTGGCTACAGAGCTGGGGGGCAGGAGCTGGAAGTGGCCTGTGCTACAGAGCTGGGGTGCAGGATCTGGCAGTGACCGGACTACAGAGCTGCAACACAGACCCTGCAGATAGCCTGTGCTACGGAGATACAGTGCAGGTCACGGAAGTAGCCAGCACTTCAGAGCTGAAGTGCAGGACCTGGCAGTGACCTGGCTACAGAGCTGGGGTGAACGACCTGGAAGGGGCCTGGCTACATAGCTGGGGTATGGGACCTGGAAGTGGCCTGGCTACAGAGCTGGGGTACATGAACAGGAAGTGGCCTGTGCTACAGAGCTGGGGTGCAGGACCTGGAAGTGGCCTGGCTACAGAGCTGGGGTGCAGGACCTGGCAGTGGCCTCTGCTACAGAGCTGAGGGGCAGGACCTGGCAGTGACCTGGCTACAGAGCTGGGGTGAACGACCTGGAAGGGGCCTGGCTACAGAGCTGGGGTATGGGACCTGGAAGTGGCCTGGCAACAGAGCTGGAGTGCAGGACCTGGAAGTGGCCTGGCTACAGAGCTGGGGTACATGAACAGGAAGTGGCCTGTGCTACAGAGCTGGGGTGCAGGACCTGGAAGTGGCCTGTGCTACAGAGCTGGGGTATGGGACCTGGAAGTGGCCTGGCAACAGAGCTGGAGTGCAGGACCTGGAAGTGGCCTGGCTACAGAGCTGGGGTGCAGGACCTGGCAGTGGCCTCTGCTATAGAGCTGGGGTGCAGGACCTGGAAGTGGCCTGTGCTACAGAGCTGGGGTGAAGGACTTGGAAGTGGCCTGTGCTACAGAGCTGGGATGTGGGATCTGGAAGTGGCCTGTGCCACAGAGCTGGGGGCAGGACCTGGAAGTGGCCTGTGCTACAGAGTTGGGGTGCAGGACCTGGCAGTGGCCTCTGCTACAGAGCTGGGGTGAAGGACCTTTCAGTGGCCTATGCTACAGAGCTGGGGTGCAGGACCTGGCAGTGGCCTATGCTACAAAGGTGGGATGTAGGACCTGGCAGTGGCCTCTGCTACAGAGTTGAGGGGCGGGACCTGGAAGTGCCCTGGTTACAGAGCTGGGGTGCAGGACCTGGAAGTGGCCTGGCTACGGAGCTGGGGTGCAGGACCTGGAAGTGGCCTTTGCTACAGTGTTGGGGTACAGGACCTGGCAATGGCCTGGCTACAGAGCTGGGGTGCAGGACCTGGCAGTGGCCTGGCTACAGAGCTGGGGTGAAGGACCTGGAAGTGGCCTGGCTACAGAGCTGGGGTGCAGGACCTGGCAGTGGCCTGTGCTACAGAGCTGGGGTGCAGGAACTGGCAGTGGCCTGTGCTACTGAGTTGGGATGCAGGACCTGGCAGTGGCCGGGCTACAGAGATGGGATGCAGGACCTGGCAGTGGCCGGGCTACCGAGTTGGGGTGCAGGACCTGGAAGTGGCCTATGCTACAGAGATGGGGTATGGGACTTGGAAGTGGCCGGGCTACAGAGCTGGGGTGCAGGACCTGGAAGTGGCCTGGCTACATAGCTGGGGTACGGGACCTGGAAGTGGCCTGGCTACAGAGCTGAGGTGCAGGACCTGGAAGTGGCCTGTGCTACAGAGCTGGGGTATGGGACCTGGAAGTGGCCTGTGCTACAGAGCTGGGGTATGGGACCTGGAAGTGGCCTGTGCTACAGAGCTGGGGTATGGGACCTGGAAGTGGCCTGGCTACAGAGCTGGGGTGCAGGACCTGGAAATGGCCAATGCTACAGAGCTGGGGTGCAGGACCTGGCAGTAGCCGGACTACAGAGCTGGGGTGCAGGACCTGGAAGTGGCCTGACTACAGAGCTGGGGTGCAGGACCTGGAAGTGGCCTGACTACAGAGCTGGGGTGCAGGACCTGGATGTGGCCAATATTACAGAGCTGGGGTGCAGGACCTGGAAGTGGCCTGGCTACGGAGCTGGGGTATGGGACCTGGAAGTGGCCTGTGCTACAGAGCTGGGGTATGGGACCTGGAAGTGGCCTGGCTACAGAGCTGGGGTGCAGGACCTGGAAGTGGCCTGTGCTACAGAGCTGGGGTATGGGACCTGGAAGTGGCCTGGCTACAGAGCTGAGGTGCAGGACCTGGAAGTGGCCTGTGCTACAGAGCTGGGGTATGGGACCTGGAAGTGGCCTGGCTACAGAGCTGGGGTATGGGACCTGGAAGTGGCCTAGCTACAGAGCTGGGGGGCAGGAGCTGGAATTGGCCTCAGCTACAGAGCTGGGGTATGGGACCTGGAAGTGGCCTGGCTACAGAGCTGGGGGGCAGGAGCTGGAAGTGGCCTGTGCTACAGAGCTGGGGTGCAGGATCTGGCAGTGGCCGGACTACAGAGCTGCAACACAGACCCTGCAGATAGCCTGTGCTACGGAGATACAGTGCAGGTCACGGAAGTAGCCAGCACTTCAGAGCTGAAGTGCAGGACCTGGCCGTGGCTTATGCTACAGAGCTGCAGTACAGGCCATGGACGTGTGCAGCACTACAGAGATGTACCACGACCCTGGATATGTCTTGTGGTACAGAGCTGCAGCACAGCTTCTGGAATTTGAATTTTCTACAGAGCTGGTGTGCAGGCCATGGAAGTGGCCAGCACACAGAGCATCAGTCCAGGTCATAAAGGTTGCCTTCTGCTACAGATCTGCAGCTCAGGTTCTGGAACTGGCCTGTCTCACAGAGCTGGAGTGCAGGCCCTGGAAGTGGGCGTCACTGCAGAGCATAAGAGCAGGACCTGGAAGTGGCCTGCTATACAGAGCTGCAGTGCAGGTCCTGGAAGTGGACAGCACGACAGAGCTGCAGTGCAGGCCTTGGGGGTGCCCATGGAAGGGGCAGGCACAACAGATGTGCAGTACAGGCCCTGGAAGAGACCAGCACTAAAGAGCTGCAGCACAGGCACAGGAAGTGGCCTGCAATACAGAGCTGCCGCACAGGCACAGGAAGTGGCCAGCACGACAGAGCTGCAGTGCAGGCCCTGGGGGTGCCCATGGAAGGGGCCGGCACAACAGATGTGCAGTGCAGGCCCTGGAAGAGACCAGCACTACAGAGCTGCAGCAAAGGCACAGGAAGTGGCCTGGCTACAGAGCTGGGGTGCACGACCTGGTAGTGGCCTGGCTACAGAGCTGGAGTGCAGGACCTGGAAGTGGCCTATGCTGCAGAGCTGCAGTGCAGGCCCTGGAAGAGACCAGCACTACAGAGCTGCAGCACAGGCCCTCCAAGTGGCCTACAATACAGAGCTGCAGTGCAGGCCACAGAAGTGTCCGAAACCACAGAGCTGCCGTGAACGCCGTGGAAGAGGCCAGCACTAAGTGGTTAATACTTTTTAGCTGAAGGACCGGCTCACATGGATGTTCCTGCCCCTGCCACTAAAACAATAAACACAAACATGTTAAATATTAAAATATGACTGCATTGTTCAGCGTTCCAAATCAGGGGTCCCGCTTATGAGGCTTCGATCCTGGATCAGCTCACAGGACACTCGAGCTCCCTATTGAGGCAGGTGGTTTGATACAAACTAATTGTATCACAACATAACAACAACATGAATAACGTAGACCTCACTCATTGACTCCCATACCCTCACCATCTATGCAGGGATCTGGAAGCACCACACAACCCTCCTGCAAAACCTGCTCTTGGGGAGCAGAATCCTCCACGCCTGAGCTTGGACTGCTTCAAAACAATGCATAGCAAACCTACAAAATATGCCTCACACACACAAGTGCATGGCTAACACCGCCACTCACATACACACCCCCACAACAGTGGCTGGTTCACAAATAAGGTGCCAGGAGTACGTTTGAGCTAGTAGTCTAGAGATGGACTCACACAAAGATCACATTTAACAAGAAACATATATACAAGCACACACACACACATACACAGACAGGAGGTCATTTTGCTCTTGGTCGCAATTTGTCGTCCGCGACCTTGTATGTTTGCACTCAGGCGTAGCCAGTTCTACACCACCAAATTGTTGCCATTTGCACTGTGATGTACACATGTAAATGACAAAACGAGCTGTAGAAGCATGGACCCCACCTTTTGCCTTTCACATTTGTAGTCCAAAATGCAAAAACGTTGACTGGCATGCTGGCACACCAGGCAATGTTTACTTTTAATTGTGACCACCGCATGCCATGCTTGCATGGCAAGCGGCACTCACAATTATAATTAAATGCTGCCCAACATGGTGGCATGTCAGACAATGTTTTATGTTCTTTGTGAACTCTGCTTCCAATGTCAGCATGGTACGCAGGGTTAACAATGGAGAAAAGAAACGCTGTCCAACATGGAAGCGTGTCAGACAGTGTTTACTTGTAATTGTTATCACTGTCTACGAGCATGATAGGCAGTGTTTACAATAATTAACTAAGGAAACCTACTGCATTTTGAAAAAAGGAGGCAGTTTTCACAGGAAATCATTGGTTTCATGTCAGCATGAAATTCTCATGCTGGCAAGAAATTAAGTTGTTTCCGAAGGCGGAAGGCAAACGGGAGGTGTAAACGTAACTCCCGTTTAGCCCTCGCCCTCAAAAACATTGAAAATTCCCCATTGCGTGAATGGAGGCATTAAGACAGGTGTAACTGTGTTACTCCTGGTTTAGCGCCTCCATTTACGCTGTGGGCACTTTCAAAAGGAGCTCCACAATGAATTATCATAATTCCCTAGAGATACAGAAACACAGAGATGGACTCATGCAAAGATCTCATTTAACCAGAAACATATACCCAAATACACAGAGACAGAAACACACACATATGCACACACATATGCACAAACACTTATAGCCAAGTCTGAGGCAATTAAATCGTGTGACATTACCGCAAAAACTAAAATAACAAAAAACGACCAAAATGGCCAACTTGGTTTATATCACCCAACCTTCCCCTGTCATATGATGGCGGCCAGAAAACAGATCATGATGGCCGAAAAAAGTGGCAGAGCTAAAAAAATATATTGTAATTGTAACTGTTTATTTGTACAGGGCTTATACACAAGTGAAGTGCTTCAAACCACTTCAAGTCGAGAAGGGAGCAAGGGAAACACAGTAGTCATTCTTAGGCCTTGAAGTTTCCGAATGATCTAACACAAAGAAAATAGCAAAGTAGGCCTGACAGCATTTCTCCTAGTGCAAGTGCATGAAATGTATCAGGCGCAACAGATTTGGGAGTGGAGACAAAGGGGGGACAAGACAGAACTTACTAGGCCTAGTAAATTCAGGTCATGCAAGTGTACAGACGGAGGTGCAAGGGAGGGGGGAGGGGAAACAAGGGCACCCAGTCAGCAGGGCCCATGGTTAAGTGCAGAGATGCTAGCTCTCTCATGGAACTTCTGCTGAAGTCCAGCGGGGGTTGCCCCTCTCATGGAACGAAAACTGAAAGTGCAGTAGTGCTGGGCATAGTGCAGGGGCCCGGCGGCAAGTGCAAAGACTGGCGGGGGAGCCTTGGATCTGTGAGGCTGTGGAGGTGAGCCAAGTGAGCAGTCAGCAAAACTGAACAGAGTTAGGGGAGAGATGTAGGAGTGAGGCTGGAGAGAAAGTGAGGGGAGGTTAGCAAGGGAGAGGGAGAGAGAAGGAGGAAGAAAAATGGAAGGTCTTGAGGAGTTTCCGGAACTTAAGGTGCTCTGGCTCAAGATGGAGAGAGGCAGGGAGGCTGTTCCAGAGGGAGGCACCTGCAGAGGGTAAAGATCTACCCCCAAATCTCTGCTTGGAAGAAACGGCTCACCCACAGAGAGTTGGAGGAGGCTGAGCGCAGGGCTCTAGAAGGAGAGTATTTAAGAAGAGAGCGTTGTAGATGTTGCAGGCCCCGGCCCCAGGAAGCCTTGTGGAGTATGCAGAGGGTCTTGAACTTCATCCTAGCAGCCACGGGGAGTCAGTGAAGGGATTTGAGCGCCAGAGAGATGCGGTCCCTGGGCTTGATGCCAAGGATAAGTCTTGCGGTTCTGTTCTGGATGAGTTGTAGTGGGCGAAAAATGTAGATGTAGGAAGATTGAGAAAGCGGCTGTTGCAGAAGTCCACGCTAGAGAGAAGAGAACCAGGGCTCTGTAGACAGCGAGCCTTTGGGGGAAGGTGAGAAAAGGTAGAGTACCTCTGAGGAGGTGCAGCTGGTAGTGGGAGGATTTTTTAGAGATGTCCACGATGTGAGAGGAGAAGGAGAGAGTGGAGTCAAAAATGACCCCAAGGTTTTTTGCCAAGATAGGCTGGCCAGTGGGAAATTGGGAAAGCAGAGGCAGAGGTCCCAATGAGTACGATGTCTGTCTTACTGGCACTGAGGCAGAGATCGTTAGCAGCACACCGAGACTGAATTGCGGACAGACAGTCAGGAAGGAGCAAGGAGTTTGAAAGAAAGCCAATGGAGTTTGATAGAAAGTGGTGCTTCCATCAATTAGCAGTCAAGAAGAAGGGTTTAAAAAGAGCAGGATTGCTTGAGGCTAGTGAGTCATCCTCTGGAGCTAGCTGGAAAGCATCGAGCTGCCGTATTGAGCGGCTGATGGAGACAGCTCCTGACTCCCAGTACCTTGCTGCTTTGTGGGAGTGCTGATGCTGGAAGAAGCTCCTGAGAACCCTGAGTAACACCTAGAACCTGAGGGCTGCTGAGAACCTTACAAAATGCAGCTACATCCTGAGGGGCTCTGAGAGCCCTGAGTAGGACCCAGCTCCTAAAGGATGCAGAAAAACCCTGAAAAATGCATAGAACTTGAGGGGAACTGCTAACCCTGAAAAGGCGTCTTCAGCTTGAGAGGCTCTAAGAATCCTGAATAAGTCCACAAGCCTGAGGGGCCCGGAGAACCCTGAAAAGTGGCCGAGAGAGGCACTGATGAGCCTGGAAGACATCTAGAACCTGAGGGGCATTGAGCCATTTCAGAAACTGGATAGTGCTGGATAGGGCGGCTTAGAGGTCTGAAAGACACCTTGAACCTAACATAGACACTGGAGTTTTACAAAGCGCAGAGAGTCTGATGGGCTCCTATGATGTCTTTTTTTATTCTGAAAGACACCTACAAACTGGGAGGGCCGTTGAGCAGTTCAGAATACCTTCCTACTTAAGCACTTCGCTCATCCACCTCCAACTCCCTCAGGGTCAGTCGCTTCTCCAAGTAACGAGTTGGTGGTAGATCTCGTTCTTTGGCTGGGGCCTCCCTCTGAAATAGCCTCCCTACCTCTCTGAAACTCGAGTAGAACCATCTCCGGTTCCGGAAGCACCTCAAGACCTTCCTCTTTGCTTCTGCCTTCTCACTTCCTCTCCCCTGATGATTTCCTGTCTGATACTGCACTGATCACGTGGCTACCCTCTGATTTCAGGCCCAGGTCCCTACCCGCCCAGTTCCACACCCGCAATGCCTACCGGCAACCCTTGCACTTGGGTCTATATCTGTAACCCTACAATCCCTCTACATGCACTTTTGGACACCTGCTATCTGCACTTACCCTTGCAACTGCCACCTGCTGGCCGCACTTCTTGTTATTGTTTTTATCCCATGTACAGCACTGCCCCCTCTCCTTTCCTCTGGCACTTTTCCTCTTCCCCCTCCCCTGCACTTGCGTGATCTCAGTGTCACTTGGCCTAGTAAGATCATTGTCTCTGTCTTCCCTCTGTTCCCCTTCCTTGCCTTGTCGTGCTTTGAAACACTTGTGTATAGGCGCGTTACAAATGCCATATCATAAGGATCCGAGAGCCTGAAATGTGCCGAGAAACCAGAAGATGTTTATATTAATTTAAATATGAAGTGATCGTATTGTGCAATGTTGCTGTCTATTGTTGTGTAAAAGTTTTTTTCATAAACTATATGCACAATACTTCTTAATTGTATTTTTCAATTTTATTTTTAACGATTTCATCTGCAGACTCTGATTTTTAAATGAAAGACCAATAATCATACACTTTATTTTGATTACACTTCTCATCGTATGGCTCTCGGGCCACTTGATGTTGTAGAGGTTTCTGCTTGCCTTCTTGTGCTCCCTGGTTTTACCAGAAATTAAAGGTCCCAACAAAACTTCTCAGGTCCTTCGTTGGCTTCCATGGATCCTCCCCTACCCCCCAAAAAGTATAGCTCTTTTGGCGGGTGGAGTAACTCCAGTTTTTTGGAAAGTCGGTTCATTTTTTGTTTACCACTGGTTAGGAGTAAAAGATATTCTTCACGTATATTGATAATATCATTTCCCATAACAGGAAGAACATGGATGATAAAAAAAGGGTGTAAGGGGGAGTTGGGGTAAGCTCAGTTTAGCTGCACTAAAGGAATAGCAATATTGGTTGGACTGCCACTACGGTAGGTGCATGTAAATGTGATTTTACCGAAGGTAACAGAGTGGTAAATTTCAGAATGGTTAAAATACCAAAATAAAACCGATTTTTTAAAAAAAATTATTAGGGGGTCCCTATTGGGGGATACCCCCAATCCTCCTGTTTTTCTATCCTTTAAACACCACCCCTACCCTACCCCAACCCATTTTAACCCCTTACGCCACTACCATATATATATTGAATTAATATTTTCGGTATTTTGGGTTTCAGTGAAACTTACCACTGTTTTATTTTTGGTAACATGACTGGATAGAGCATGTAAATTACCCCACAGTCCGCAAACATTGAAAAAATACTTACTGCACCATGTCCCATGTGCACGGCTCTAGCAGTTGTATTCAGGTCAATTATAACTAATAGTGAAAGAAAGATCTGGACTAGCAGTCCAGTTGAATAGATGCTCTCGCCAATAAGGACATTTCAATCTTCGGATCCCTGGCAATTATTTGATTTCTTATTTCATTTGTCCTCGACACGTGTTTCGACCATAAGTGGTCTTTCTGAAGGCCGGGCTTTCTTAAAGTACATGTGTAATCATTGGTGGAAGAGTAAAAGAGCAGTGGCTTGCCCCTATGGATCGCTCATGAATGGATCCCCTATGGATCGCCAATGAATGGATCTACCTAGTAATCGCCAACGAATGGATACAGCGTCCTCATAAACGGTTCTACGATTCACTTCCTTGTAGTGACATTCCTGGATTTCGATCCTTCTCTGTTGTGAATATTAGAAAGGGACCTTGTCAGGTTAGTTCTGCAAACTTGTAGAGGTCTCCTAAATGGGAAGCAACTTCACACACATTGGGTTGCCGCGCGTGAGTTTCGACTAAATCGTGGTTACAGAGTTGTTCTGCCTAAAGAAGCAAATTACAAATAGTGCGGTGTTTCCAGTCTGTGTGTCTGTCTGCCTTCACAAATGGTGTCCCCTGGTCAGACTATGTGGGACTGATTTGATAAAGAGTTACCTGCAGTAACTCTGACTTTCTATGACTTACTCCTGCCTTACTCCTGGAAAGAGAAGAGTAAATCAGGTAAACGCCTTGGTAAATGAAATAGTCTCTCTCCAGGAGTAAGCCATGTTTTAGTGCGGCTCACTCCCAGTAACTTCTTTCTTACTCAGCCCCCAGGCTTTGTGTGCCTACAGTTGGTCCGCGTCTGCTGACTGCATGAGCATATTTTGCAGTGTTTGCGCTCTCAGTGTGTCAGCTGTCTCTAAAACACGATACATTCCTAGCGCACAATGAGAAGTAAAAGACCAGGGCTGGGCGAATTGAATGATCCCAAAAGCGAAATTAGCTTCTTCAATAAATTGGGAATTAGGCCCATTTTCCCTAAAACGTTTGTCTTGCAAAAAAGAGATTTTTTTTTTCAAAACGAATCATTTCGTTAAAGAAATAAACACGGTTTTCGTTTTGTCCAAAAACGAATTGTACTAATTACATTTTTTACAAGTTGAAGTCGACTGGTTAACAAAAACGAGGTAGTTTGCTACTCGCTAGCTCTTTACAGAGGTACACACCAATACAGCTACATATCATAGTGCTTTACAGAGGTACACACCAGTACAGATACATATCAGAGCGCTTTATTGAGGTACACACCAATGCAGATACATATCGGAGCACTTTACAGAGGTACACACCAATACAGATACATATCATAGCGCTTTACAGAGGTACACACCAGTAAAGATACATATCAGAGCACTTTATTGAGGTACACACCAATGCAGATACATATCGGAGCACTTTACAGAGGTACACACCAATACAGATACATATCAGAGCGCTTTACAGAAGTACACACCAATACAGATACATATTGCAGCGCTTTACAGAGGTACACACCAATACAGATACATATCAGAGCGCTTTACAGAGGTACACACCAATATAGATACATATCGGAGCGCTTTACAGAAGTACACACCAATACAGATACATATCGAAGCGCGTTACTGAGGTACACACCAATACAGATACATATCAGAGTGCTCTACAGAGGTACACACCAATACAGATACATAATAGAGCACTTTACAGATGTACACAACAATACAGATACATAACGGAGTGCTTTACAGAGGTACACACCAATATAGCTACATATCAGAGTGCTTTACAGAGGTACACACAATACAGATACATTTCAGAGTGCTTTACAGATGTACTCACCCATTCAGATACATATAAGAGCACTTTACAGAGGTACACACCAATACAGATACATATCAGAGCGCTTTACCGAGATACACACCAATACAGATACATAACAGAGCGCTTTACAGAGGTGTACACAAATACAGAGACATATTGGAGCACTTTACAGAGATACACACCAATACAGATACATAATGGAGCGCTTTACCGAGGTAAACACCAACACAGATCCATAACGGAGCACTTTACAGAGGTACACACCAATACAGATACATAATGGAGCGCTTTACAGAGGTACACACCAATGCGCTTTACAGAGGTACACACCAACACAGATCCATAAAGGAGCACTTTACAGAGGTACACACCAATACAGATACATAAAGGAGTGCTTTACAGAGGTACGCACCAATACAGATACATAACAGAGCGCTTTACAGAGTTACGCACCAATAGAGATGCATAATGGAGCGCTTTAAAGAGGAGGTACACACCAATAAAGATACATAACGTAGGGCTTTACAGAGGAACACACCAATACAGATACATAACGGATAGCTTACACACCAATACAGATACGTAACGGAGTGCTTTTCTTAGGTACACACCAATACAGATATTTATCGGAGCGCTTTTTAAAGAGGTACACACCAATGCAGATACATATCATAGTGCTTTACTGAGGTACACACCAATACAGATATTTATCAGGGCGTTCTACAGAAGTACACACCAATACAGATACATATCGTAGCGCTTTACAGAGGTACACACCAATAAAGCGCTTTACAGAGGTGTACACCAGTACAGATACATGTCGGAGCGCTTTACAGAGGTGTACACCAGTACAGATACATGTCGGAGCGCTTTACAGAGGTACACACCAGTACAGATACATGTCGGAGCGCTTTACTGATGAACATCTACCAAACAATCTGCCCCAATTACCTATGCGGGAGAGATTATATTTTTAATATATTTTCAGAATTATTGTTGCTTACTGTTCATACAAATAAAAGAAACCCGCAAAGATCCTGTTTCCCCAACTCTTAATAAAGAGAAAGGCGGCCCTGTGTGCGTTCTGGATTTGCTGGTTATCTGTCATATCATCCTGAGCCCCAATCCCCCACCCCCCTCCCACTGGCGCACTCATCTCTCAGGCTGGATGGAGTTCAGCCAGCCAGGCTTGTTAAGTGGGTGCTGCAATGATTCATGGCGTAAGATGTCAATCAATTAGGACCACATGCAGCGACCACACTTAGCCTGAATTAATAGCCAGCGCCTGGTAAATGCGCGCTGTGGTTTCTAATGCAATCACTGCACGTGCAGCCGGAAACAGAAACTGCACTGGGTGCTGAACATACAGCTGTTATTCACCGCATGTGGCAAGCGAGCTTACAAAGCCTGCATCTCCCGGCTCATGCAAGCCATTCATTAGGTCCGGCTCAGGAGAGCTCTGGCTCTCACTCAGATCAACTGTGTCTAAGCCACACCGCACCATTAACGACCTGAGTGCAGAAAGGCATTCGCGTGATGCAAGCCGGGGGTGCCCCAGTGTTCACTGGTTGTTCAGCGTGTCTTCTTCCATAAAGTAATACGTGTGATAGGTTTGGAGAGCAGCGAGGCCTCACCTATGGCTGACCGTGTCCTGTTTTCTCTGCAGGTGTCGATTCCTTGCAACCTCCCGTCCACCAAGCCACGGGATTCTTGGTTGGTGGCTCTATGGACATGTCTACAAGGGCAGCAGAGCTGTGTCATGATGCCTACCTCCAAGGAGCCAGGTCCGACCCAGCGACCCCAGAGGCAGGCATCATTTCCCCCAGGGGAGTGCCAGCGGGCCCAAATTGGGGCCCTTTGGACGCAATCCTGGCGCCTTAGGCGCCAGGCTCATGTTGGACCCCTGTCCTGGCACCTTAGGCGCCAGGCTCATAAAGCTAGACATGTGTTCAAGTGTTTTAATGTGCACTTACCTGATGCAGACCACGCTGCCACATCCAGGCCCTCTTGAGGCCTGAATGGAACTACTTTACCTGTGGGACTACTTTCCACCCGGGTGTGGTCGGGGAAGGATACATACCTGATCGGTGGAAGGATACACACTTGGGACTTCTTCCAAAGCTATTTAAACCACATCCGATCAGCAACTCTCGCTTCGCGTTGTTCTGCTCTCCGTGTCAGCTCCTGCATCTGGACCTCAGCCACGCCTGTCAGTATCCTGGGTCACCTGCAAAGGGAGACAAAAGACCTTACCTGCTAAATCAGCACCACGGAGACATCACACCGACGATCCTGAAAAGGAAGACATCATTTTTAAAAGCATTTCGCTACGATCGCTGCAGCGCTGCATTTCACTCACCTATCCTGGACGCCTCCATCTTCAGCAGCGATCATCCGGATCCGCACCCACTTCCCAGAGCCTAGAGAGAAAAAGACAAGAATAAGAGGTGAGAGAAGGAAGGGAATAAGACTTACCTGTTGGGTCATTCCCATTTCATTTCGGGTCCTGCCGCTTCCAGGCATTTTCCGGACCCCGGCCCCTATGGGGAAAAAAGACAAAGACATTGAATGAGCGAATGCAAAGACATTACCCGAGCGCTCATCCAGAACTTACCTGTCATTTACTGGAACTGCACGTTTCACTTCGGGTCGGCGCCATATCTCCGGCATTCCGAACCCCGGCCCCTAAGGGGAAAAAAGACATAAGCGTTAGCGCTTGCTGCAATAAGACAATGAACATTATTATTAAGCTTGAACTTTTGAACTTGCTACAGAACTCTTACAGAGCCTTACCTGAATAGTCAAGCTTATTTGACCTCCCATCAAACCTCAATCCAGTGAAGTAACTGGGTTTCAACGCGCCCCTGCATCAGAAGCAGGAGGGAGAACTCATCCTTCCAGACCCTAAGGTGAGACTTCACAGGGAATCGCGGAAGGGTATCGTGGAGGGTTGGAAGAGAGTGGGAGGCTTGAGCATAACTCAGTCAGTAGGTAATACTCCCTTTTCACGCACAGGGGAATATTCCTGTGAGCCGGAGAAGCCAGAGTAGAGGGCCCTTCCTGTCCATCTTCAGAGTCCTGCGCTTCACCATTGAAGAAGCATCAGCACTCGAAGCCAGACCTGCACCTCCGTGGGAATCAGGTGAGCGTTACAAGCTGACACACCAGAGGAATTGTATAGATCTCCAATACACGTGCATTATGGGACATGTACAGGGGCGGCGTCAGGGCCTTTTGAACCTTTCATGAAATGGGGCCCCGGGAATCAGGGGTTGGGGGCAGCAACTGCCCCCATGTTGCCAGTCAGCAGTCTTGTAACACAGCAATATAGTCATTACTCTATTTTCGTTCTCGGGCTTCAAATGTGTGCTTTGTAGCGCTCGCATTACAAGCTGAGTCTTCTCTTCCCACGAAATATACAGATGTGTTATCATCTCATTGCCTTCTAACACTGGTTCCTCCACATCAGCCCCTTGCTGACAAAGAAGGGTTTGGAGCTCTTCAGTAGACTAGTATTTAAGATCCCTGCTGGCTGGCTGTCTCATCATAATTGACAGCTATTAACCTTATCTTTTGGCCATTGTAATGTATGCACCCCAGGGGTGCCTCGGACTGTTTCTGATTTAGGAGGGGGCTTCCAAACATCATGTTGAAGTGAACCCCCTGCCCTGGCCCCCACATCTTCAGCTGGGTCTGGGCATGTATGCATGCTGGGGTAGTTTTAGTGAGGCAGAGTGAATTCGGATAGATGTAGCTGTCCTAGACAGTGCAGTGCATTCTGGGACATGTAGTTCCTTGCAGCGCCCCCACTGTGTAATGCGAAGTGCCTTTTGGAAAGCGTAATCTTCCAGGGCTTTTATCATTGAATAGCCAGTGTGACTGCAGTCTTCTCGGGATTTCTGTACTGCGAGAGACATCGTACAGCCTGTTGAATATAGTCTGGGGAAGGCACCTGTGCCCAGTTAGGTAGATGGCATGGAGGGGAACAAAGTCTTGTTGGAAGGGTACAGGCTCTGTACTGAGGCTTGCAGAGTGCATTCTGAAAAATGCACTCATGTTAAAGCCTTGCTATTAAGAAAGGCGAGGAGCATTCTGGGTCCTGCAGTCCTGTGTGGGGGATCTACACTAAGTGAGGCAGAGTGCACTCTGTGAAATGTTTTCTTGAAGCCACTGGCCCACGTGAGGCAGTGTGTATGGTGGCATGTGTAGTCCTTGCTGAGTCTCTGCTTGGAGGGAAGGAGAGTGCATTCTGGAACACCCAACCTACAGAATTTCACATTTCTCCGGGACACACATGAGTAGATGGACCGGTCCTGTCTTTTAATTTAAATTCCGGTACATGCCCTGAAAATCAAATTGGAAACTAAACTACACGTTCCAGAATGCAACGAATAACATCAGGCCTGAATGACACACTGGCACGTGGAATAGGGAAACACAGGGGCTCTGAGCTGAGTGGTGAGCATCAGTACTGAGGTGATAGAGTTAACACTTGGACAGGAGAGGGATGCAGGACTCAGTACTGAGTGGTGCATCCTGTGACCTGCACTTCTGTAAAGACCTCTCTACTGGGGGAGGCAGAGTTAACACTTGTACACGAGGGGTACAGAGATCAGTACCGAGTGATGCATATTGTACTTCTGTACTGGGGAGGCAGCATGAACTTTAGGACAGGAGGGGCACAGAGCTCAGTTCTGAGTGATGCATTCTGTACTGGGTGAGGCAGGATGTACTCTAGGACCAGAGGGGTACAGAGCTCAGTTCTGAGTGATGCATACTGTACTTCTGTACTGGGGAGGCAGCATGTACTCTAGGACAGGGGGGGTACAGAGCTCAGTTCAGAGTGATGCATACTGTACTTCTGTACTGGGTGGGGCAGCACGTACTCCAGGACAGGAGGGGCACACAGTTCAGTTCTGAGTGATGCATTCTGTACTGGGTGAGGCAGGATGAACTCTAGGACCGGAGGGGTACAGAGCTCAGTTCTGAGTGATGCATACTGTACTTCTGTACTAGGGAGGCAGGATGTACTCTAGGACAGGAGGGGTACAGATCTCAGTTCTGAGTGATGCATACTGTACTTCTGTACTATGGAGGCAGCATGTACTCTAGGACAGGAGGGGTACAGAGCTCAGTTCTGAGTGATGCATACTGTACTTCTGTACTGGGTGGGGCAGCATGTACTCTAGGACAGGAGGGGTTCAGAGCTCAGTTCTGAGTGATGCATACTGTACTTCTGTACTGGGTGGGGCAGCACGTACTCTAGGACAGGAGAGGCACAGAGATCAGTACCGAGTGATGGATACTGTACTTCTGTACTGGGGAGGCAGCATGTACTCTAGGACAGGAGGGGCACACAGTTCAGTTCTGAGTGATGCATTCTGTACTGGGTGGGGCAGCATGTGCTCTAGGACAGGAGGGGTACAGAGCTCAGTTCTGAGTGATGCATACTGTACTTCTGTACTGGGGAGGCAGCATGTACTCTAGGACAGGAGGGGCACAGAGCTCAGTTCTGAGTGATGCATACTGTACTCTGTACTGGGTGAGGCAGGATGTACTCTAGGACCGGAGGGGTACAGAGCTCAGTTCTTAGTGATGCATACTGTACTTCTGTACTGGGTGGGGTAGCATGTATTCTAGGACAGCAGGGGTACAGAGCTCAGTTCTGAGTGATGCATACTGTACTTCTGTACTGGGTGGGGCAGAATGTACTCTAGGACACGAGGGGCACAGAGCTCAGTACTGAGTGAGACATCCTGTGCTTCTTTACTGGGGAAGGTAGGGTTTACTCTTGGACAGGAGGGCTATGAGGCTCAGTACTGAGTGAGGCATCCAGTGCTTCTGTACTGGGAGAGGTAGATTGTACTTTTGGACAGGAAGGCTCAGTACTGAGTGATGCATCCTGTGCTTCTGTACTGGGGGAGCTAGGGTTTACTCTTGGACAGGAGGACTATGGGGCTCAGTAGTGAGTGAGGCATCCTGCGTTTCTGTACTGGGAGAGGCAGATTGGACTCTTGGACAGGACATTTGCCCGGTAGAGGCCTTGTGTTTGAGGCAGAGTAAATTCTGGGAAATGTACACCGCCATGGGAGACTCTGTGGGTTCAGATACATTAGCAATGTGGGGGAATTTGGGCAAGGGCGGCCAAGGACTTTATGTGTAATCAGGTGCAGGCAATGCAGGGAACTCCACACTTACAGCAGAACTCCACACACATAAACATACCAAAACTCATGGATTCCCAACTGTTCTGCGCATGACTACATATACCAGAATCCCCCTGGCTAGTCCTTGGAACCTCCCAGATGGGGCGCAGTTGGTGGACCCGCCATGCCTTGGCTCAAGCCGCGCGGGCTGTTCGCTCCTTACAGCCTGGCGCGCGCACCTGCACTCGCTCTTCAAAGCATCCCCTCGCGCAGATGGGGTGCTGGCAGGACTGTTATTACCTGAACCCCAGCTTGGCTTTCCTCCCCATCTGCTAGCTGATGCTTTGTGTAGCAGCCCTGAGAGTCCCTCTGCTGCCCGGGCATGTATCAAAGGCGCACTTCCGGTACCAGCCTGGCGCTGCCTGTTCTCTGTGCCAAGTCTGCCTTGTTTCTCCCTGTTGCATTGCTTGCTTCTGCGTTCGTGTGTAACCCGGGCGTTGCCAGCTCTCTGACCCGTCGGGGCACTGCAAGCTTCTGTGCCAGGCAGGCAGCGTTTCTGTGCCTGTGTGTGTCTGCCTGCTTCTGTCCACTCGCAGGTATTCTTGCACTGTCTGTCCCCCGCGGGGTTTTCTCTTAATTTCTTTTTTCTGCAGGTCCCAGCCCCTCAGTGACTGGTGAATCCTCGCACCTGGTGGTCTTCTCTGCTGCCCCCCTCGCCCCCGTGTTTTCCTGGAATGCTTATTTTTGCGTGTTCCCTGCGTGCTCCCCGTACTGCCAGGCACGGGCTGATGATACCTGTGGCCCTGCTGTTTCGGCTTGTGAATCTACTGTATATGGTTTCGTGTTAGTGTGTAATGCCATTCTGGCTACAGAACAGAGACTACCTCATATCATTTGTTGTGAGTTATCAAGACCCAATCTGAAATATCATACACTAGCACCGCCTAGTGGCCAGGCCACCTAGTTCCATATGCAACACTTTCAGCAAGCCCTGGTATTTCCCAATGCATGTTGGGACTTGTAGGCCCATACTTAGAATGCGAATAAAGTAAATCCAAGCCCAAGTGCGTTTTAGGGAAAATCAGGACTGGAACTGGATGTCAAGAATGGAACTGGTAAACTTGGCAGCTATGCTCCGGGGGATCAGAGCGCTTTAACGTATGATTTAAAAAGAAATAAATCAGTGAGCACCCTTGACATTGTCAAGTTGTGCATGGTCTTGGCATGGTTTGCTTACTTTTTAGGCTCAGGGCCCGATTCATGGATTTTTTTTGCACGGTTCAAAGTGACTTTGCACTGCTGTCACAAACCCTGATTCATGGACCCGTGCAAAGCGTATTTTTGCCGTGCAAAGTCATCTTATACTGCAAAATGACTATGCGCTGAATTTGCACAGATTCCGCACTGCAAAAATACAGTTGCCACAGTTCCATGAATCAGGGTTTTGTGTGGGCAGTGCAATGTCACTTTACGGCCATGCAAAAAAATGCATAAATCGGGCCCTCGTTCTCCTTTATGTTTTCTTTCTTGTAGCAAGAGCCCCTCTCCCCACCCCCGCATCCATGTCCCACACCTGCTCAGTGCTACACAATCTCTTTTTTGTATCTCTTTTACAACCCAAAACCATTGTCCCTAGTTCTTCAGAGCTGTATCTGGTTTTGTGTGTGCCTGTCTTGCATAGTGACAGGTACTCCCAAGTCACATGTGCCAATTTCACCCAGCACTGGCTTTTTAGCATACAGCACTTTACATGTTGGGACTTGAATGACCATATTTATAAGGGGAACAATAGAATGATACTTTTCAGAATCCAAAGACCTCTTGGCTGAAAACCCAGGACATTCGGAAGATGTCGCACAGGACATGACGTCAATTGACAGCTAAAGTATTTGCTGTGATGCTGGAAATGCATCGGAGGGACAGGGCCTCCGTATCCTAGTCCTTTATTGCTTTTCATCGTGTGTTCTGACATATTCTCTGCGCAGGGGTTCATGTGGGACTCCTGGCGGTGCAGCTCTCTCTCTTTTGGTTTGGTGAACAGACCCGTGGGATACCCTTACGGCACCCGTGGTTGGGGGTACAACCCTGTGCCCCTAGTGTATGTTTTTGGGCACCTGTGGGTGGCCCGCAGAGCAGGGTATGGGCTGGTGGCAGCTCCATTCAGAATTTGACAGGTGTGCGGAGTATCCTCCATTTTGGGATACCCCGGCCCTACCATTGGGATCAGTTGATTCCTGATGGAAAACAAAATGGCCCCTGTGGCCTCTTGCTTTCTATTACCTATTACCTTGTTTTCCCAAAGTCCTGGGAAGCCCTGACTCTGTCCCTTCCCCCTGACTGGCTGTTGGGTGGAAGTTCCATATATGGTGTTGTTGTGAAGTCCAGTCCAGACTGACTGGAGCCTTCCCAGTGACTGTATGTTGTGGGTACCTCCTGTGGGTGGGACCTGGGTGAATGGAGTGTGTGACCAATATGCACTTCTTGTTGTGGCTGTCTGGTTTCTGGGATGAGAGACAAAGACTGAAACAGCCCTGCCCGAAACTGGACTGAATGCAGTGTGTAGTGTTGAATGGCTGGGTACTCGTCCCAATCCACATTCCTTGTTGTGAGTGTCTGAGAGGGAGGAGGATGGCCTGAATGCACTGTGTGCCTGATTTGCTGACTGACTGCATGAATGCTCTTCTGTGTGATTGGCTGCTGAGAGTGACCCAGCAGTGTGGATGAGAGACAAGATAGTATATCTGGGGACCTCTCACCACTGGAAATTGTTCAGAAGCTGTGTCTACACTTGAAGAGTAACTGGAACTGCTGATCCTCGACGCCTAGCTGGAAGACAGACTTGCTGTTGCATTTGCTTCGACCTGATCTGAAAGCTGCCAAACTCGTCAAGGACTGATCCGAGAGAAGACCAGGTAAGGCGCCCTCTTCCCGTGCTCTGAGGGACCTTCGAGCACTGCTAACCTTCGCCGAAGCTCCCTGGAAGTCAGACCCTCGAAAGGCTGCCGACCCGAGACGGGACCGCTGAGGAGAATGAAGCAAAGCACCCAGACTTTGCCGCTGTCGAAGTCTATTGCCGTCGACCAGGGTTCGCAGGTTTGTGTAACCGCTGGAGGCCCGTCGAAGTTGTGTTGCCCAGCCATGGGGATGACTTAACGCCGTGCCGCCGACGACCGGAGCCGTCCGCTCCTTTGCCTAAGAACATTTGAATCCAAGGACTCCCTTGTCCGCAGCGTCGACCTCTTTGTCCCGCCGGAGAAAGTCGAGGACGACCAACGCGCCGAGGAGAATCCGCCTGTGGGTTTCCCACCACCTGAAGGCCACAAAAACTTCGACGACTCGATGCCCTTGCTCGGCCACAGTTCTTCTGAAACTCTTTGCGGTCCTGAACAATCCATCGCCGAGGTGCCCCGCACACCTCATCCTCGCAGGACGTCGCTGACGAGCACCGCCTGGATCGACATCGGGGTCTCGGCACTCCTGAACTTCTCATCGCCACCGTCGACAAGAAGTTCACCATCTTCAACGCCTCTCGACGATCCGTGGCTCCTGCTTGAAAGGGAGTCACTCAAGAAGGATCCGTCGACGTGTCTTCGAAGAACTCTACTCCACCAGGTACATTGGGGGGGGGTAAAACATTCTAGGAGGAAATAAGGCTATTGAACAATACATGGACTGGGCTTGTGCTATATCTCTTTATTTTACAGGTTTCCCAGGTGGGGGGGATCTCCACACAGAACTGTGTCTATCGGTAGGGCCCAGTATTCTGCCTATTGTTTCAACCATCTTGCATTCCTTCCTATCTCTATTGCTGGTTTCCTTGTTATTGATCTGTATGACATTTTAACCGTACAGTTGATGCACTTTAATGAGATTTGATAACATTGGTGTTATCACTTTAGAATTGTATATATTTATCATTGTTGATTTCCGAGTACAAAGTGCGTTATTGTGATCGTGTACATACCTTTGAATATTAATTATATAAAGACGGTGTTTTCAGTAATACAGTGTGTGGACATTCCTTTGTGGGGGTTTGGGGACTATACTGTACTTAAGAACCAGCCTGCATCACCTCCTGAGAAGCTAGGCCTTGATTGCGCGTCCATTGATACCACAATAGAGAATCTTGGCTGGGGTCCACTGTGCCTCTCCTATACCATATAGAGAGCGGAAGTACAGACACCCCCCTCCAGTCTTCACACTAGTGGTAGCGGTGGGATGCTTATGATTTTAAGAATCAGTGTGTAACCGTGCCACTTACAAAATATCTACGCTTTATTAAATTAAGGTTTGGTTGTGTACAAAATAACTGCATTACAAGCAATGGAGTCTATTGCAAATGGTAAACTGACTAGGATGAGCTTAGAGGCTCTCCAGAGTGCTTGTGAAGCCAGGGAGTTAGACTTTGTGGATAGGTCTATGGCGGAGCTGTTAGCTGCCCTGGTGGACTACCAGACCGATGGTGAAACTCTTGAGGAGGGTGAATGCAACCAATGAGGACTCTGCCCCTCGGGGTTCTACTGAATCTGTTTCTGGGAATGCCACCATTCCTGCTGCCTCTGTTCCGAACCCCAGCAGTTCCTTGGAGCTTGAGTTATTAAGGATGACATTGACCTTTGAATATCGCAAGTTGGAAATAGAAGCTGAGCTTAAGAAGGAGGAGTTGGCTCAACAAGTGGAGTTCAAAAATAAGGACCTTGAACTCCGGAACCAGGACACTGAATGTCAGAGAATCCAGCTAGAGAAAGCTAGAGTGGAGACTTCGGCGAAACCCAGTGAGAGTGTCAGGTCCCCAGCAACTAAATTTATGAAAGATTTGGTTGGTGTGTTTGTGGAGGGTTCTGATATCCTCCAATGGATTGAAGCGTTTGAAATGGCTTGTGCAATTCATGATGTTGACAAAAGAGATTGGGCTAAGTGTTTGTTAAGCACAGTGCCTCAGACTGGGTATGACTGTATTCTGAAGCTGAGTGTGGAAGACAGGGGTCAGTATGAGTGTATGAAGTCTGCTTTAGTTGCCAAGTTTGGCAAGACACCTACCCAGTACCCTAAAAGGTTCAGGGATTTTAAGAAAAGAGAGAATGTCTCTTGGGTTGACTGGGTGAGTGCTGCGCACATGAACATGATGGGGTGGATTGATGGTTACAAGATGAAAACTTTTGTTGAATTGTCCCACCTGTTGTTTTTTAAGCATTTTTCTGAAGCCTGTTCACCGGAGCTGCGTCAGTATGTTGCTGACCAGAACATATTGGATCCCTTTAATCTGGCCAGGCTGGCTGACAAGTGGGTCTCCCACCGGGTGTTCCCTAAGGACTCCAGTGAGAAGGACAAAGAAAAGGGGGCCTCTCAGAATGCTGAGGAGTCCCAAAAGCAGTCACAGTCGGGTAAACCTAAACCCTCCTCTCCGAAGACCCAAAAATCTAGTGGGGATAAGTCATTTGTGGGTGGGAATAAGAGTAGTAGTCCACCTGCTGCAAAACAGGCTCCCAGTGGTTCCAGTACCGTACCCCGCACTCCCGGCACTTGTTGGGATTGTGGGGCTCTGGATCACAAGAGGGGTGACTCCAAGTGTAAAGGTAAGGCACTTGGAGTACAGGATGTCAGCCTGGCCTACCCTTACCCCATGTCTGAGGTGGAGGCCACTGGCCTCCCCTCCTCTACAGGGATCACATTTGGTGCTCCTGTAGAGATTTTCTTAGTGTCCCTTGGGGCCTGGGACCAGTACGCGGAGGTACTGGCGACTAGCCCACAGAACACCCGTAGGTTTTTGAGAAGTATCCTCCAGAACGGCCAGCCTTCTACTGGTTTGAGAGACACTGGGGCAAGCATGACAGTGGTGGACAGGACCCTGCTCAAGCCAGAGGACTATGTAGGTGCTCCTCTGAGAACTACCAGGTTAGCTGGTGGGCCTCCCAAATTATCGCCTGTAGCCCTAGTCACACTCGTAATTGGAGACAAGACAGCAAAGCTTCCTGTCCTGGTTCAGGACAATGTCCCAGCTAACATTCTGTTAGGAAATGATCTAGTAGAGTTGGGATTGATCTTGGATGGTCTTCCCATGATTGCTGCTGCAGTCACTAGGTCACAGGTGACCCCGGGTCTGGCTGTGAGTCAGGTACCCGAGCCAAAGGCGCGGCCTAAGGCAAGATGAAGGAAGAACAAGAAGGCCACCTCTGTGGAGGGAGCTCCTTCTCTTCCTGCTGTTCCTACAGCACCCATTGGGATCCATGCTCCGGGTGGGCTGGGTCCCATGGTAAACCCCATCTCAATTCCTGTGGCAGAAGAGCCAGAAGACTCTCCTGTGGGAGAGGTTCTCAACCCGGAGGATCATCCCGATCTTCAATGCTTGTTAGCTGAAGGGGGACCCTCCCGGGCAGACTTCTGTAAAGTACAGAGAGAGTGTCACTCTCTCGAGGGTCTGAGGAACCAGGCCCTGTCCCAGGCACAAGGAGAAGTGCCTGGCTCATATCTGATTTATTGGGAGAGTGAGCTCCTTGTTAGTGAGCCCACTAAGCCTGAACCGGGTGCCCTCAAGAGGTTGGTGGTACCCCAGGTCTACAGGCCCTTCCTACTGCAGTTGGCGCATGAGGTGCCCTTGGCTGGTCATCTTGGTACAAAGAAGACTAAGCAGAGGCTCTCTGCCCATTTCTACTGGCCTCGGATGGGAGTAGAAGTGGAGTCCCACTGCAGGACCTGCCCAACTTGTCAGTTGTCTGGCAAACTGGAGGCAGTGTCATTGCCCCACTGCAGCCATTGCCAGTGGTTGGCACACCATTTCAGAGGGTGGGCATCGACATTGTCGGTCCCCTGGACCCTCCCACTTCAGGTGGACATCGGTTCATCCTGGTTTTGGTAGATCATGCCACCAGGTACCCTGAGGCTATACCCCTTCGAACTGTAACAGCCAAGGTGGTTGCCAGGGCTCTCCTGGGCATTTTCACCCATGTTGGATTCCCCAAGGAGGTTGTCTCTGATAGATGATCCAACTTCATGTCTAGTTACATGAAGACCATGTGGAGAGTGCGAAGTAACCTATAAGTTCTCCACCTCTTACCATCCCCAGACCAATGGTCTGGTTGAGAGATTTAATAAAACTCTCATGGGCATGATAGGTGCTTTGGAGGAGCCCCTACGCAGGAAATGGGATCTCCTCCTGCCATGCCTGCTGTTTGCGTACAGAGAGGTACCTCAAGAGGGTGTTGGTTTCAGCCACTTTGAGTTACTCTTTGGACATCCCGTGAGGGGGCCCCTTGCCTTGATCAGAGAAGGTTTGGAAGCCACCCCTCCAGGTCCCGCCAAGCAAGTGGGGGACTATGTGTTAGGCCTCAGACAGAGGATGACACAGATGATAGGTCAGGCAACAGCGAATCTCCAGGCCATCCAGGAATTGAACAAATATGATAGGTTATTTATAATGCGCTTAATACCCAGAGGTTTCTAAGCGCGGACCCAGGGATCGAACCTGTGTTGCTCTGTGTTGTCTTGTTTCCAAGTCGAGCACGCTGCCGCTGAGCTATCCTCCTGGGATAAAATACTGGCATGACCTTAAAGCGTCGCAAGTGGATTGGACTCCGGGACAGGAGTTCCTTGTGATGGAGCCTACCAAGCCTCGGGCATTGGCAGATAAATGGACTGGACCCTTCAGGATAATCTCCAAGATGGACGAGGTCAATTATCTGGTTGGCATGGGAATCCCAGGGGTAGCTCCACAGGTATTCCATGTTAATAGGCTCAAGCCTTTCCACAGGCGAGCAGAAGTCTCATGTCTCTTGCTGGCTTCAGAGCAAGAAGAGGATGAGAGTGAGCCCCTTCCTGATTTGCTATATAGCAACCCTCAGGATGGCTCAGTGGAGGGAGTGCATCTCTCTCCAGATTTGACAAAAGAGCAGCAGAGGGCCTGCAGGACTTTGCTCCAGCAGTATGCCTCTCTGTTTTGGCTGACGCCAGGTCTTACACCGTGGTGTAAGCACGAGATTGACACTGGTGACAGCGTGCCTGTCCAAAGCAGGAGCTACCGTATGTCAGACACTGTTAAGAACCATATCCAGGCTGAGGTCGCCAAGATGTTGGATCTGGGTGTTATCGAACCCTCAACCAGTCCCTGGTCCAGTCCTGTGGTCCTTGTCCCCAAGGCAAGTTCCCAGGTAGGTACCATGGATTGGAGGTTCTGTGTGGACTACCGAGGGGTCAATGCCGTCACCAAAACTGACGCGCACCCATTGCCCCGGGTTTATGAGCTCGTGCCAAATTTGTGAGCACCTTTGACCTTTCCTCAGGCTATTGGCAAATAGCTCTGACGGACCATGCCAAGGAAAAGACGGCGTTCTCAACACCGGAGGGACTCTACCAGTTTAGGGTAATGCCTTTTGGGTTGAAGAATGCCCCTGACACCTTCCAGAGGTTGGTCAATCATGCTCTCAGTGGGCTGGAAGCCTTTTGTGTGGCTTATCTAGACAACATTGCCGTATACAGTTCCACTTGGGAAGAGCATTTGACACATCTGGGTAAGGTGTTGCAGGCCTTGAAAAGGGCTAACCTCACTATCAAGGCCACCAAGTGCCAGATAGCTCAGAGGAAAGTCACATATCTTGGTCATGAGGTAGGAGGGGGTCAAATCCAACCTCTCCCCAGTAAGGTACAGGATGTACAGGACTGGGAGACTCCCACTACTCAAACCCAGGTGAGAGCATTTTTGGGCCTCACTGTGTATTATCGCAAATTCATGGCGGACTATGGAACCATAGCTGTACCACTGACAGCTCTGACTTCTCCCAAACAACCTAGGAAGGTTAATTGGACGGAAGACTGTCAGAGGGCCTTTGATGGCTTGAAAGAAAGTCTCTGTAGGGCACCTGTGTTGTGTGCACCTGACTACAGCCGACCCTTTATCGTCCAGACGGATGCCTGCGACACCGGAATTGGAGCTGTCTTGTCCCAGTTAGATGACAAAGGGAGGGAACATCCTATCATCTTCATCAGTAGACAACTTAAGGGTAGAGAACTTAGGTGGGCTACTGTTGAGAAGGAGTGTTTAAGTATAGTTTGGAGCCTTAGACATTTTAGGCCCTACCTTACGGGGTCTACCTTCAAGGTCCAAACAGATCATAAGCCCCTGAAGTGGCTTATGCAGATGAAGGGTGAGAATCCAAAACTGCTCAGGTGGTCCATTAGCCTGCAAGGGCTAGACTTCACCATAGAGCACAGACCAGGGAAGAGTCACGATAATGCAGATGGCCTTTCCAGAAGGTATGTTGACCGTCTGGATGAGAGTGTCTATCCCGTGGGAGATTAGGCACCCTCCACCTCAGTCTGGGGGGGGGGGCGACTGTGATCCTGGAAATGCATCGGAGGGATAGGGCCTCTGTATCCTTGTCCTTTACTGCCTTTTTATTGTGTGTTCTGTCATTTTTTCCGCGCAGGAGTTCATGTGGGACTCGTGCAGCTCTCTCTCTTTTGGTTTGGTGAATAGACCCGTGGGATACCCTTACGGCACCCGTGGGTGGTGGTACAACCCTGTGCCCCTTGTGTATGTTTTTGGGCACCTGTGGGAGGTCCGCAGAGCAGGGTATAAGCTGGTGGCAGCTCCATGCTGACTTTGGCAGGTGCGCTGAGTATCCTCCATTTTGGGGATCCCCAGGCCCTGCCATTGGAATCAGTTGATTCCGGATGGAAAACAAGATGGCCCCTGTGGCCTCTTGCTTTCTATTACTTATTACCTTGTTTTCCTGGGAAGCCCTGACTCTGTCCCTTCCTCCTGACTGGCTGTTGGGTGGAAGTTCCATATATGGTGTTGTTGTGCAGTCCAGCCTTCCTAGTGACTTTATGTTGTGGGTACCTCCTGTGGGTGGGACCTGGGTGAATGGAGTGTGTGACCAATATGCACTTCTTGTTGTGGCTGTCTGGTTTCTGGGATGAGAGACAAAGACTGAGACAGCCCTGCCCGAAACTGGCCTGAATGCAGTGTGTAGTGTTGAATGGCTGGGTACTCGTCCCAATCCACATTCCTTGTTGTGAGTGTCTGAGAGGGAGGCGGATGGCCTGAATGGACTGTGTGCCTGATTTGCTGACTGACTGCATGAATGCCCTTCTGTGTGATTGGCTGCTAAAAGTGACCCAGCAGTGTGGATGAGAGACAAGATAGTATATCTGGGGACCTCTCACCAATGGAAATTGTTCAGAAGCTGTGTCTACACTTGAAGAGTAACTGGAACTGCTGATCCTCGACGCCTAGCTGGAAGACAAAGACTTGCTGCTTTGACCTGATCTGAAAGCTGCCGAACTCGTCAAGGACTTCTCCAAGAGAAGACCTGGTATGGCGCCCTCTTCCCGTGGTTCGAGGGACCATCGAGCACTGCTAAACTTCGCCGAAGCTCCCTGGAAGTCAGACACTCGAAAGGCTGCTGACCCGAGACGGGACCGCTGAGGAGAACGAAGCAAAGCACGCGGACTTCGCCGCTGTCGAAGTCTATTGCCATCGACCAGGGTTCGCAGGTTTGTGTAACCGCTGGAGACCCGTCAAAGTTGTGTTGCCCAGCCGTGGGGACCACTTGACGCTGTGCCGCCGACGACCGGAGCTGCCCGCTCCTTTGTCTAAGAATATTTGAATCCAAGGACTCCCTTGTCTGCAACGTCGACTGTTTTGTCCCGCCGGAGAAAGTCGAGGACGACCAACGCGCCGAGGAGAATCCGCCGGTGGGTTTCCCGCCACCTGAAGGCCAAAGACTTTGACGACTTGACGCCCTTGCTCGGCCACAGTTCTTCTGAAACTCTTTGTGGTCCTGAACAATCCATCGCCGAGGTGCCCCGCACACCTCATCCGCGCAAGACGTCGCTGACGAGCACCGCCTGGATCGACATCGGGGTCTCGGCACCCTTGAACTTCTCATCGCCGTTGTCGACGACAAGTTCACCATCTTCGACGCCTCTCGACGAACCGTGGCTCCTGCTTGAAAGGGAGTCACTCAAGAAGGATCCGTCGACGAGTCTTCGAAGAACTCTACTCCACCAGGTACATTGGTGGGGTAAAACATTCTAGGAGGAAATAAGGTTATTGAACAATATATGGACTGGACTTGTGCTGTATCTCTTTATTTTACAGGTTGCCCAGGTGGGGGGGGATCTCCACACAGAACTGTGTCTTATCGGTAGGGGCCAGTATTCTGCCTATTGTTTCAACCATCTTGCGTTCCTTCCTATCTCTATTGCTGGTTTCCTTGTTATTGATCTGTGTGACATTTTAACCGTACAGTTGATGCACTTTAATGAGATTTGATAACATTGGTGGTACCACTTTAGAATTGTATATATTTATCATTGTTGATTTCCGAGTACAAAGTGCATTATTGTGATCGTGTACATACCTTTGAATATTAATTATATAAAGAGGGTGTTTTCAGTAATATAGTGTGTGGACATTCCTTTGTGGGGGTTCGGGGACTACACTGTACTTAAGAACCAGCCTGCATCACCTCCTGAGAAGCTAGGCCTTGATTGCTCGTCCATTGCTACCACAATAGAGAATCTTGGCTGGGGTCCACTGTGCCTCTCCTCTACAATATAGAGAGCGGAAGTACAGACACCCCCCTCCAGTCTTCACAATTGCCACTGAGAAATCCGGCCATTTCAGCCTAGCTTAGCATTTAATTCTTTCCAGGTGAAGTAGTAGGCCTTACGCAAATTCACCTTCGTGGCTGTGAGGAATTCGACCATCCGCACTGGGATTGTGCGCTCGCCTGTCCTTTTTTTATAGTTGTGTTATTAAAATGAATGATGGTAGATCAACCTTAGAAACTGTGTGGGATTAATCCACACACTTTTTCCTCTGCTCACCATACAACAAACACATAGTCAGTTTACTCTGTGGGGGACATAGCCTACAGGCGCAGTCCTCCCTGCACATTTAGCTGCAATGTGACAGCCATGGGTGCATCAAAGCATCTCAGAATGGGGGAAGGTAACACCTTCCTCCATCCATGATTGATTGATTGATATTTTATTTCTATCGCGCTCGTACACAAGTGTTTCACATGGCCAGCCTAATTAAAATAAGAAAGGCTCCATGGATCCCTTGATTGAATTGTCAAAGTTCTTTGTGGTGGCAGTGCATACTGATGAGAGTAAAATGAAAACAGGCATGGGAAGAGGTCACAGAACTAACAGAAGGGACAGGAAACACCAACACTTATTTGATATGCAATGTGCTATTTTGAAGCTAGCTCTCACCTCTCGGTAGGAAGGGCAGTGAATGTCATGTCTGGAACAACTGTTTATAGTAGGCTACTCCTACAGGGAACCCCCCTTCAGAGGAAAGTGATATGTGATTTGATGGTGACAGACAGTCTGTTCACGGCACAAACTTCAAGGGAGACCTGCGCTTTGATCAGGAGTAACAGAGAGCTCATTAACCAGAGAGACACTCTGATCCACAACAGACAGGAAGATGGGTGGGACTTAGTAGTACATGTTGTCACCCCTTACCTTTCCTGTCACAAAGCACTCTGGTTATGAACTCACAAATAACAGAAGATTGTTGGTGGGGACCCAGTATTGGTTCATTAAGGTAGGCTTAGCCTGCAACAATCACTGGGGTCCATTTGTCTTTAAAAGAGGGCTGAGCCCCTCACTTAGCAGATCATCTGAAGACTTTGCATGGAGTAAGAAGGAGGACTCATTTGGCCCTGGTTGAGGGTATAGTCTGCCTTACAGTTTCCGTCAGTGAAGGCAGGACAGGATCTCAAAAGGGAAGCAAGATCTCTCCCCTAAACATCTCCCGGGGAACAGAGGGAGATACCGGACTCAGAGGACCCGTCCAGCAGCTCCAGAACTGGTAACCAGCCAGCACACAGCATGCCCTGCTAGGTTCTGCTAGTAAGCTGCCTAGGTGGGAAGTGCCAGAGAGTCTCTGAACAAAGGACAAGGCAGTTGCCTGCAAACACTCTCCTCAGCTTTGGGCCGTCCGCCTCAAAGGATGACACCAGCCCTGCGAAGAAGCTAGGAGGAGTGCTGCAACAAGCATCAACCAGCATCCATCTTTTAAAGATATTTTTGAGACAGTAGAGCCCTCGAACCGCGACCAGCTGCACCACTGACTGTTGTCACGCTGCAGTCACTTAAGCCATCCAAGATGCCTCGACTAGCATTCCAGATCCACCAACCAGCACATTGACAACGATTCTTGACCGTGAGCCGCCGTGTAGGACATCCTGCAGCTGTACATCCAGCCTCGCTTACCGAACTGCCTGCCTCTTTATACCCGCAGCTCTCTGCCATCTTTAACTCTGCCACAGGAGCTGCAAAGTGTCCTGATATGATATGATAGTTTATTTATATAGCGCCTATACACAATGTGTTTCAAAGCACTTCAAGGCAAGGGAGGGAACAAGCGAAAATACAATGACATTCTTACAGGCCATGAACAGTAAAGATGTGAAATTAACTATCGTACTCAGCCTGACGACATTTCAGATAGTGCAAGAGCTAAGACATAGATAAGGAAGGGAGGGGGAGAGTGGGAAGGAAATGGAAACAGACAGGCGGCTACCGTACTAGGCCTGACAACATTTCTGGTAGAGCCGGAAGAAAAACAAAAGGTGAGGGAGAGGGGTGCAGAAAGGGAGGGGAGGAACAAAACAAGCGACTATCTTACTAGGCCTGATAACATTTCAGATAGTGCTGGACGGGGGGTGGGGAGGAAAAAAACAGTAATGGGAGTGTGGAGGAAACAGACAAGGCTGCTATCATATTAGGTCCAGGGACAATTCTGATAGGGTAAGTGCATAGAAGAAAGGGGAGGAGATAGGAAAAGGGAGAAGGGAAAGGAAGAGAGAACAGAGAGTAAGCAGTCAAAAAGAGTGGAGAAGCAAGAGTGGAGAGTGAATACAATTGCAGAAGTCAGTAGTAACACATAAGGTTGCAAGCCAGGATACAAGATGAATACGGGAACAGCATGATTCAGGGCCACCATGAGTACAAGATGCAAAGGAAATCCAGCATGAGAGTTGAGAAAGGGTGACGCACCGTGAATACATGAAGTCCATAAAAGTCAATCTAGCATTGGCCACAAGACAGTGATGGTGAAACCAGAATGTATTAGGACAGACTCCTGCAGAAGTAGGCTGGAGGAGGTTGAGGGGGAGCAGTCCTGGAACTGACTCGATGCTGTTGAGCATCAAGATCATCTCAAGCACCAGGTACATTGTGGTTCTGTCCCCCTGGTCCTTCTTCGAAGGCCCCTAGTGATATTTTATGACCCATTGCTCCAATTGTGCTGAAATCAAGTATCCTTGAACAGTTGCGATTATTTACTATACTGACTACCAGCTTGTCAGTCTCCAGAGTGCATACCTTTTCCTTCTTTGAAACTGCCTGTCCTCTGCATTCCTTTACAGGGTGTGTTGTATTTTGTAGCGGGCTCAAACTGTCTGTTGTGATAATAATAAAGTAGATATTTTAATAGAACCTTGTCTTGACAGTCCCTTTTATCATTGGGTAATAATTGTATTTTCGTTGTGTTGCAACTAACCAACGATCCACAAACCTTCGGAGATAAGTCTGCCATTCCATCCACGTTACCATAATTGGACCAGGAGGTACATCATTTGCTTGTGTTTCCAATCTGTTTGGATCTCTTCTAGTGTACTAGAGGTGTGGGGCTGATTGATGGCTTAGAAACGGATATTCATCCCTGGACCACTGGGGCCCCGGATGTTGATTTGTCACAGTGGCATTGGTGGTTCAGTGCACCACACGGTTTCATTTGTGGTTCAAATAGCTCTTCGGTGGAATTGCATGCATCTGGGTAAATCACGTCCCCTCTGAAGGCTAATTTCCCTCATTTAAAAATAAAGGTGGGCTTGGACAAGGCTAGCTCCCATTATCCCATGCTTCCTTAAAACAAGTGGTGTCCCTTGTATGTAAAGAATGGAGGTGTTGAGTGCATTTCCTCACTGTTAAATATATGTCTATATGTGTATTCAATGACCATTTGCTAAGCTTTAGCTTTGGGCAACCAATGTTGTTGAATATTCTCAAATTTTCGGTTCTATGTTCATTCATCGACAGTGGCTTTTTTAATGAGTTTTTTGCCCAAAAACATCTCTCAAAAAACGAATCAACATTTTTTTTTTTTGGAGAGTGCCCCCAAACCTCTGTCCTCTATTATTTTACAATATTTCCACCCCACACCCATTATATACCGTTACCCACAACCCCCCTATTTTTATCAATTCGTTTTTTTCAGAAATTCAGCAACAAAATAAAACTATCGGAAAAACACTGTTGACGAATGCATGTCCTACCATTATTTTAGGCAATGGAATTTAGCCCTGTTGCCGGGCCTTGTTCTGCTGTGCTCTGTATTTCTGCTATAATAATCCTTTTGGTTTGCTATGTCATGCAGTGAATGGTTTGCTATGCAATTCTATGCCACTGAGCTATGCTTTGCAACGTGAAATGATGCTTACTAAATTGATATTGGTATTGATATTGATATTTTATTTCTATCGCGCTTGCACACAAGTGTTTCAGAGCGCGGCAAGGGAGGGGAACAGGGGAGAACAAAACAACAATCTTGCTAGGCCCGGTGACATTGAGAACGCGCAAGTCCATGGGAGAGGGGGAGGGGAAAAGTGCATGGAAGGGGGAGAAGTGGAAAGTGCAAAGCAAAGGAGAAACAGATAAATAATAATAAATAAATAAATAATAATGGGAATTATATACTGACGTGCGGTGCATGCATGAACTATAATTTCTTGTGCATTGTTGGTTTACAGTCCAGCACTAGCCCCAAAATGTGCAACATTGCGCACACAGATAGCCCACAGCTCCACGAGGCTATACCCAGGACAGCTGAGTACTCTGCCAATGACACGTAATGGAAACCTGAATATGAGCAGACTGCCTGGGGCTGCCGATGCATCATGCATGATTCCTCGGGCTTCGAAGCACTTTCCAAATATGTGATTTTATTACACAATGTAATGGTATTCAATTTAACGACCGTAGAAAGATGAAGGGTTGAGTCAACCTCAGCCTGCTCCATGTTTGTGCATCACATCCCTAACATAGACTCTACAGCTCTGCTGCATCTCCCCTTTATTATCGTTGCTAAAACAGCTGATGAAGCCCGACTAGGCCGAAACACGTGTCTGGAGTTGCTCATGGTATTCTTGTTCAGAGGAGATTTGCCTAGCATTTCGGTGTTGGACTGCCCTCGTGGGTGGGACAAAGACAGATATGCAAATTGTTTGTTCTCCTCTGTGGAGGGTGCAGTGAGCTAAAACGTGGTTGTAGACCCTCCTGAGTGGAAGAAATTCCATAGAACAGGGTATTTGACGCATGTTCGTTCACAGTAGAGGGGCTCCCACTCTCCCTTGTAACTTTGTTATATCTCGCACTGCGACTAGCTGACTACTATCACCTTTCTACAGAAATATGCAACTTTTGCCTTGCCAGATGTTTTGTACTACAACTCCCATCAGCCACAGCAAGTGAAGTCAGTAGTGAGGGATCATGGGAGTATTACTCCAAAACATCTGGAGAGCCACGGGTTGGAGATCCCTGCCCTATCAATTGCACCTCATCTTATGTGCCTTAAAAGAATACAGATCGGAGTTAGTTGTGCAAAACGCAGAAACTGTGCCTTGCACTTCACAGACAGATGCAACAAGCTCTCAACTCACTGAGCTAGCTCAGGTCCCGGTTGAGAACGTAAACGACACAATGGACTGGTCGTCAATCCAGCTGACCAGTTGAACATGGTTTCTATCAGACCAAAAGGCACATTGTATCCATGAGACTAATTTAAGACTCCTAGTAATAATTACTAAAATGCAAGTAAAATTTTGGTCACGGTGAGAGACCAGATTTTCCAAACCCCACAAGCACACAACTGGATGCGGTGAAAACCATGTGTAATGGGGCGGATTGGAATTCTGGCTACTGTCAACCCACAAGAAACAAGGGATGAGCAAAAACCCAGTCTAAGAAAAGGTCAACCACGCCTGGAAATGCTTGCGCCAATGCACCTTGAGCAAAGCATGGCTTCAGAGTGCCCTCAATTCCAGTAACCTTTAGTATATCTGTGCCACTACAGAAGGAGACCAGCCATACCCAAATCTTAACACAAGTAACAAAATAGAGCATTCCAAGGAGAACTGCAGGGCCAGGTTCCCTTCGAGCGAGCCGCGAGTAACTACAGATATGAGCCCCTTACACATGCATGCACGCGCACACACTTCGCCACTGGGAGCGCTTATCTCACTATTATTATAATTATTCTGTAGGAAACTTAGCAGATGGGACTGGTGTTGCAATTACAGCCACTTAGCGAAATGAAAAGGTTACCAAGCGATGAACACTGTTACTCACACCCATGGAAAGCCCAAAAGGTATTGTGTGCAATGCCCCCCTCCAGGTGTCCGCCAGTTGCGCATCTTGATGCACTGTAATTTATTACCACGACGGGCCATTTGGGGAGCCAGATGGGGTATTGCTGAAGACGACAGGTTTTGCCCTATTTGTTTGTGTCCGACTGATGTGGGCACTGCACGGCATATTTTCACCAGTTGACCCCAGTTGGGCGCCCTCTACATGACCACACTTGGGAACCTAGTTCATTATTATGACAGTATAAAAACCAAGGATTTTTGAAATTATTGTTCAAACACGGAATCTGTCTCCACGCATGTGGTATTCTGCCATGTGTGGGGGACAATTGAAGAATTGTTAGAGAATGTTACGGATTTTATAACAGCGGTTATTATGAAATGTTTGATGAATTGTGTGAGTGATATTGACTAGCTGCAGTATTGCCGTTTTTTTAAAGGAAGTTTGATGAGCTTAATCAATTGATGCAAAAAAATCAACTAATTAATGTTATTATTGTGTATTTGTTAAATTATGGATTGCATTTTCTGTTTTGTTTTGTGGTTGATAAATTCATGTCAAGTTAAGTCATGAAAAGTTCAGTTTTGCTCAGTTTTGAACTAAAACATAAACTAAAGAAAATAAGTGATTATTCTCGGGAGGATAGCTCAGGGACAACGTGCTCGCTTTGGAAGCAAGATGACTCAGAGCATCACAGGTTCGATCCTCGGGTCTGCGATTAAAAGCCTCTGGGTATTAAGCGCATTATAAATACCCTATCATATCATTATGTGAATCTATTAAGCGAGAACCTAGCTTCGGGCAGCAATGAAGTGCTTTCGCTCACCGACCTAGCGGAGGTCACGTTTGAACAGTTAGGGAACCACGTCACAATTTGTATTTTTGAAAGCAGTGAAAACGGTCTGCCAGGCTCCAAATGAAGTGAAGCCCTGCAGGCGTCTCCAGACGCGTGGACATCTGGAGGACTGTGTGCTAGAAAGGCAGCCATTGAAGCTGTGTCCTTGCTGTCCGTGGTACTGATTGTGCATCAACGGCGGCCGCTGTCCATGGTGCCGGACTGCACACGCACGCACTGCAGGTAAGTGGGAAAACTCCTAATGAAAAGGTATTGCTTTTGTCAAGACATTTGAGGGGATTTGTAAGCTGCTTCCCCTCCCATCACTGGGAGCCAGGCAAGAGAGGCTGCTGTATTTTTAACATTCGTTTTGCTGCACCCACCTCTCCTTTTGTTGTTAATCCCATGGGCTGTTCCATGCAGGCAGCCTTTTCACACATCAGAGCCACGTGGTGAAAGGGCAGCCTCAGCTCGGTGAAAGAGCTGCCTGAGTGCCTCTGATTAAGAAACAAAAGGAAAAAGGAGAGGCAGTTGTGCTGTGATCATACCTTTTGGCGCATCTGCCTCTCCTTTTGTCTCCTAATCAGAAGCACCAACCCCCACAGGCAGCCTTTTCATCAGCTGGCAGACACCATCTCCGTTGGCTGAAAGGGCTGCTGAGCGGTTCGGCCCTAGTAGAGCTGGTGGGGGAGGGGGCATAGTTTTGAACACTTCCAAGGCTCTGCCTGAGCTACCCCGGCACACTGTAAGCCCCGGCTATTTGTTATGCTATGTAGACGGGCTCTAATAGGACAGAAGAAAGCTGAGCCGCAGCGTCCACAGCTAGGACACAAGTTTCACAATAACTGTCAGTGCATTTATTCTCTGTGATACAAAGGACCGGCTGATGACGGCTGAAAGCGAAGACAACAGCCCCTGAACCGCCTGCCAAGGTCTGGAGCGAATTGGAAGGGAAGGCTGCTGTCCATGTGGGCTAAACGACGGCGGAGCCATCAATATGCAAACCAGGGGCGCTTTCACAAGCACTCGATGGCAATTGATCGCCGCCTGACAGAACATCAATGCGACGCGCGCCCCTGCGGAGCCTCTGACGGAGGCTATTGATAGCCCGGCCCCTAATTAGTTTTCATAAAATAAACATTATTGAAAAATCCCACAGACGACGCTGCGCCGCCCAGGACGTCAAGCGAAAGCAAATTGATTTCAGAGGAGAGCGGCAGCCAATCTGCTTCTCTGCAAGCCTTGTATGGCATACACTCTGCACGCCGCCAGGCCTACCACATGTTGGAGTGGGGGTAATGGCAACCATTCTCATGATAATACTAGTTATTATCATTACTGCTGCGGTAAAAATAAAACTGATGTGGAAACCAACCATGTTGGCACTTTATCAAGCGATCTAAGCGTGCATTGCATTCCAGCCGTGACTCCCAACCCTTGAAGCTCCCCCGGAACCCAGCACTGCTCTTCTGAGCAGGGGCGCCGAGTACGGGGGCTCCGGGGACCCAGCCCCCCCCCCGGCAAAATCAAGTCGGGGCTGAGCCCTTTCCATCGATACTGCATCACTTCTCTCCGGCTGGGTATAAACGCGAAAATGTGCGATTAAGCCCTCCACTCTAGGACTCATTGGTGTATGGTCCTGGGGGGGAGGGTTTAGGCGCAGCGGTATTCAAACTGTGGGGCACGAACCTCTGGTGGGCCGCAGCCTCATGTCCCACTGATGAGGGGGGCGCGCATCCAGTTTGAAGAGAAAAAAAAGGGGATAAATGACCAAAGGGTCGGGCTGTTGCTTCATCAACAAGCAGCAGCCCGATCCCCGGCCCCTGCCACACATGCTTAGTGCGGCCGGGCCTTTGTGAGGCCTCAGGCCCCATTAACAGCCTATTTATGAAGACAAAAGAAAAAGCACACACCTTCTTTTGCCTTGATGATGGTCATTGCGGCAAAAGAATGCGTGTGCTTTTTATTTTCTTCATGAATAGGCTCCTAATGGAGCCTGAGGCTCCACAAAGGCCCGGCCTCTGTCACACTATGGGTGGTGGAAGCAGTCGGGTGGAACTGCCCAAGTTTCACAGAAGTGCCAGAACGTATTTGGGCACAGGCACCTACTGTTTTAACAAATTAAGTATTTGGTATACACATGCAGTTGCAATTAAATTTTCATTAAAAAAGTATGCCATCAAGAGTATGCTATCACAGAGAAACGGGGACCCCAAAGCCAGTTCAACTCCCCACTCCCAGGTGTGCTACTGAACAGGTAGATGTAAGTCGAGAGCCAACCAACCTCTTTCTCCTATCTGTGCTACTGTACCATACAAATAAGGGGGAATCGCTCTCCTGCAGCCTCTTTCCCAGTCATCGATTCTTGATGATTTACTGGTGCAGTCACAAAAAAAAGATTTTTTGGGGGCTCATTTTGTTTACAAAAGTAGCGCATTACTAAAACCCCCTGGCTGCCAGTTCAATGTCCTTGGAGCGTCCCAGGCTCCCTACCCCCTGAGAGCCACCAACCATGGGTGCTGTTTTATGACAAATGAAAGACACAGGCAGAACAATAACTGTGTGAGCCAACTGAGAGATGAATGCACTCATGCTCCATTCAGAGAGAGGCTTTGAAAATGTAGCTCTGACAAATCAGAGAATCAGGGGGGCAAAGAAGCACTGCACATCTCCGCTCCCTCTTCATGGGTTTACGGTTGCCACCTGAAAGGTTGCCAGCAGCTAACCCGCCAACCTGTCCCAACTCCATGCCTCATGTGCTATTCCCTGGCCAACCAAACCCTGTGAACTCACAGGCCGCATACGACCCACGGAAGTCTTTTTACCGCCCGTCCTGAACGTCTGTTTCTTGCACTAGTGATATTAACGCGTGCAGCTCCAAGGTATAATATTAATAACCAGTGTTTGTGGGTAAAGGGCCGGCATAAAGTCTCTATTTCAGAGCCAGAGTCAAATGATAAGGTGCTTGTGGCAGTATGGAGTTCCAGACCTCTGCTTGGACACAGGGTTCTGCAACCTTTAGCTCTGCAGATGTGTTGGACTACAATGCTCATCAGCCCCAGCCAGCATAGTCAATGGTGATGGATCCTAGGATTTGTAGTCCAAAACATCTGGAGAGCCACATGTTTAAGACCCCTGGCTTTAAGGAACAGAAAGTAAAATAATCCATGAAAGTAACAGGAGTATGACATTCCTGGATCTACATGGGTAGAATAAAAGTAGACTAGAAGAACAGCCTGGGGGCATCAAGTTTATGTAGGATTGAATGGTGGGGGTCTGAGTCACCTGAGGAGACAGGGGTATTTTACAGGTCTGAAACCTGGTAGTCCACTTTACAATAAAAGACAACATGGAGAGAGGTGATGTCTCTGTGTGGCCTGTAAATCTGCCGAGATACCACCAAACTGTACTACCATTACTGCCACTTGCTCTGGCGGTATTACTGCCGGATTACAAGTGGTGGTAGGCAGTGTTAGTCCCCATTAATTGGAGTCCATAGGACTCCATGGTGGATTTCAGCAGTATTACTGCTGGTAGTAATTTTGCTGGTGGTAATACCGCAAATTGTTCTATTTTGCGCGGTATGGTGGAGGAAATACCTCCAGCTTCTTGCTGAAGGATTTTCCTCCACCTTTGCCCTCAAACCCATAGTTGGGCGGTGCGATAATGTGGCTCTATACGGTATTACCAGTGTTGCCAGTCAGAACTAATTTACCTCAGCAAATGTATTCAGTTCTCTTTTAATTTGTCCTGACGCATCAAATGTGCAATTTGCATTACAAGCTGTGTGCCGCAGACTGCTTCCACTCTAAGCGGGGGAGAAGTTAGGACTGTGGGGACTGAGATGGCAGGACTTTTCAACCTTTTGACACGAGGGGCCTTTACTGAGTCTTGGGGGGGCATCACCTCCCACGGGATATGGTACAGTATAATTACCTCTGGTTCCTCTACATCAGCCTCTTGCTGACATAAAAGGGTTTATAGCTGTTCAGTGGGCATTCAGTGGTTAAGATCTGTGCTGGCCTGCCATCTTGTGATAAACAGCAGCTATTAACCTTAAATTTGTCGCCGTTGCAAGTCTCACTTCTCCCACAGCAACAGCAGAGCCCGCTTGCCAGTGCCTGATAATCCCAAAATTCTCTGTAATTTTATGCAAAGCTGCATTTTATTTTTACAAGGTTATTTTACTCACTGAATGCTGATCAAGTGTTTTAAGTCTGGACTTTATTAACTGGGTGCTCGTAATTGCAGCACAAGCACTCTTTACAATCTAAACTAGAGGTGTGTTTACAATGTTGATTGTTCCAAAATACATCTCCTAGTGTGCTGCTTTGGGTCAGGTGGCCCCCTTTAAGCTGTACACAATGATACATTGTCTGGTTGACATACTATGTGATTTGTGTATTTTATAAAGGAAACTAAGACCACTAGAACTCACCACCGCAGAAACTCCCAATCCCACCTTTGGGGGCATTCCTGTGGACATGGGAACACAGAGGAAAGAATGAATAAAAAAGTATTTGCTTTCAAGAGTAGGCTAGACCTTTGCAAAAGAACAGTTGGAGCTGGGCAAGCCACCTAGCAACATTAAGGTCCAGCTTTGATGAATACTTCCCTGAAGTCATTAATGCTGGCATTAATGACTGGGTGATGCAGACTTTTCTGGCAGAGGAGGTGGTGCATCATCCATTTGATGCCCAGGAAGAGCTGATTGAGGTTCAGTCGGACACTACTCTGCAATCTGAATTTAGGAACATTGCAGTGGGTGAATTTTGACTGAAGGTTTCTTGGAAGGTAAGATGTTGTTAAGCATAAGTGGGGTATACCTTTTTTTTACTGACTCCTTCATTTTTTGAATCAGGGGTGTTTCAAATGAATGTTGAAAACCCGGAAAGTGGGAGTTTTAAAAACATGGAGACAACCATGGCTACAACATTTAGATGTGAGTGCTTCCATCAGTCCCAAACATCATCTGGGTGCAGGGTGAGCCTGAGTAACTGCTCTTTAACATTGAGAGGTAACACTTTACCAGAATTTCCGGTAAACTACAATGTTAAAAGCAGTTAACACTCTTCCCCCCAAGTCTGAAACCACACTTGACTGCATTATACTTCAGCCAGGATTGCATTATACATCAGCCAGGATTGCATTATACTTCAGCAGCACATCTGATCTGTCCACTGAAAGGTTTAAGATTAAGCTACATCCCTAACTCTATCTGGTTACCCAGAGGTAACATCTGAGTAAATGTCACTTTCGGCTGGCCAATCTACGGCAGCACTATTGTAAGTTTGAATTGTTGATGTTTTACTGAACTATGGCACCACACACGTCTTGCTTGGTAGTTTTTAATTGGGAAACGTCTTTAATTCTCGTTTCCCTTTAATTGTAAACTTTTTTTGGTGGTGGTGGTGGTACTCCACCTTGCAGCTGTACCTTCTGTTTAGCAAGTATTTCATTCCCCCATCCTAGTTGTGTTGCTGAACGATTATAGAGCAGTGGCGTAGGGGCAGTGATGTCTTACTGGAATGCAACTCGAAGGCTTAAATCTCCTTCTTTCTTGACTTTAGTATATGCAGTGCATGCTAGCCAATGTCTCCACTGTTCTGCGCTGCGCGCGCCAACACCCACCCCCGAGCGCTGCTGCACCAAGTTGGCGACTCCATGCAAATTTGCAGTCATATAACTGCCAGTGATGTCACTTCCTGTATTTGGGCCCCCCCGGGAAATTCATAAGTCGGCTCCCCTGCTTCTGAGAGCCTCCCTGCTTCCCCCACCCAGGACGACTTACCTGATGTTCACCACTCTCTTCCCCCTAGGGTGACTAGACGTCCTGTTTTTTTCCAGGACAGTCCCGGTATTTGCCTCTTGCACCCGGCGCCCTCAGACGTTTTTAGGTTTGAAAACGCCATGCCGGGATTTGAGGGATGGCTGGCTATTGTCCCGGTTTTTGCAAGTAATCCTTGAACTAATTCTGAAATAATGCAGGGCACGGCTCTTCCTGCTTGCGTTTCATACCCTCCCCGTTCCTCCATGCCTTCGCTCCTCCAATGGCATGCAATACACACTTGTAGTTTGTTCGCAACAGCCTGCCGACATAGAAATAGGACTACAGTTTCATTGGAGTTCTACTGGTGTTTTATCCTTCTTTTGTGTTTATGCCCACTGAAACTGTGGTACTACTTCTATGTGGGTGGCCCGGCCCGATTTTTGATTTAAAAAAATGTGGTCACCCTATCAGCTGCTATCATCATCATCATCATCATCACACTACCAAGTAAATAGAAAAGGGACTACCCATGATCTCCTTTCACTAATTCCTTTGCAGCCATCTTGTATGTGTTGTTTAGGGAATTTGGTGACCTTGCGCCTGGTGTGCTACGAGAGTAATGACCATAGGGGTGGGGCTTCTAGCACTAAAATGTCCCTACACCTAAACTCGGGCTAGACGGTCATTATCTGGCAGTTAAGTCCCCCATTGCCATCATTCAATGTTATAATAATGCCCCTTTCCCGCAAAGTCTATAAGGATGTAAGCACTTTTAGGACAAAATTACAATAAAATTGTCTATGCAACTTCAGCGGTTAGGGTGCTGCTGAAATCAGAACGTACAGATTGACGTCAATAGCAGAAATGATTGACTACATTATGATTGGGAGGGAAATAATGACTGCCTTGTGTAGATAATAACAAGTCAATAGCCACATAAAAAGCAACACAACACATTGTTTTTTCTGTCTCTCTCCTTTTTATGCACACCCCCACCCTCTTCTCCTCTACACTTCCAGGTCTGGTGTGTTTCCTTGTTATTTTCCTCTTCCTCAGTCCATAGTATCCACCCTAGCCATATCATTGACTTCTGTGATGTGCTGGCCAACTGATGTCATTTGATTCTCAGCGAGGTAGGAGGCAGTGCCGGTGGTTAATTAACCAATAAGCCCCGAACAGGGGGGGGGGGCATTACCATTTCAGGTAATGCCCCAGGGCCCTTTGTTACAGGCCCGATAGAAGACTGGCATACTAAAGGCATTGTTCTTCTGTTCCGTAACACTGTGGCGTTTCACAAATGGCAAAATATGGCTGCCAGGGAAGGGAAAAAGAAGTCCATTTTCCATTTTCATGGGGACCCTTGAAAATAAGTGTAAAAAAGTACACAAACAAAATGGCCACCACGGAAATTGAGAAGGGACTACATGTAGTCCCTTCTCGCTTTTCATGGCAGCTATTTAAAAAATAAGGAAAAGTGTAAACAAAAAAATGGCCACCATGGACAGGAAAGAAGGTAAGTGGGGTTGGGGGGGTGGGGAGGGAATTCCGTGGATGGTGGAAGGGGGGTTGGGAAATTGTTACCTGATTCCCTGGAGAGGTGAGATGGTGGCCAACCGCCCATAGGAGGCTCAGTGCAGCGGGATTACCATCTGGTAACGCCCGTGTTCTGAGCCTCCCCATTGGCTGGGAGGCCGCCACCGCCTCCTCGCCGGGTACTAATATGTCTTAATGGCTTTGAAGGTGAGAAAGGCTCTTTTTAAGTTGATGAGGAACTGCATTGATCAAAAGGATGCGGTTCCCTGAGAATCGCGGTTATGCGATCAAGGGTCTCAAGGAGCTGACCCCGACCTACGGCTAACGGTCTCTCCTTCTGCACTACTCTAAAGTGCTTTAAAGGGTTGCGTTCAACCATTTTACCAATTTCTTAGACACCCACAGCTTTCGAGACCCCCTACAAGCATCTTTCCACTCCTGGCAATCCATGGAAACTGCTCTCATGAATGTGTCCAACTTCTTTGCCTCTGATAACCACTCCAACCTATCCTCTATCCTAATTCTCCTTGACCTGTCTCCTGCCTATGACACTATTGATCACTTTGATCAGTTTAACACTCTCTTTCTTCTTGGGATTCGCAATCTAGCCTTTGCTTGGATTGAATCCTACCTTGCACCTTGCCAATTCTCTGTCTCCTGGAGCAACACCACCTCTCAACTCAATCCTCTAAATGTTGGCGTTCCATAAGACTGTGTCTTGGGTACTGTCTTGGGTACACTCCTCTTTGCACTATACACCTCTGGTCTTGGGGCACTAAGCCATACTTTGGGTTCTCGTGCTAACTCTTTGTGGACAACAAACAAATCATCTTCTCTTTTCCTGAACTCTACTCTGATCTCGCTGTCAAAATTTCCATCTGTCCCTCTGCCATTAAATATTGGAGGGCTTCAAATTCTCTGATGTTCAACTCTACCAACACAGAGGTGATCTTCTTCCCTGCCAAAAGCTCTCTCTCATCTCTTCCTCTTCCTATCCCTCCCACCTGACCCTCTCTCCTACTCCTATTCAGCTAGAATCCCCAGTGTCATCTATGACCCTTCTTACACCTTCTCTGATTTCACCTCGAAAACTGGAACAGCAGCTCACCTCAACCTCCTAAACCTTGGGAAAATCAGGCAACTCCACTGCCAAGGTTCTGTTAACCACTCTTGTGTTCTCTAAACTGGAGTGTTGTGGCAGCATCCTCTTTGGTCTCCCCAACTATGCTTTCTGTCCTCTCGACAAGATCATTAACTTCGCTACCAGGATGTTCTTTGAAACTCCCTCACTTCACACCTACTTCCTTGTACCGTCAGCAGGCTGAATGGCTGATGATGCAAAACAGGGATAGATGTCAATATTTCTCCTAGTCGACAAATCTATCCATGGTAAGGCACCACTGTACCTATCCTCCCCTTTCCAACTCTACAAGCCTTCTCCTAATATTTGCTCTACCTCCTTCACTACCCTAGTGGCTCCTAACCCTCCCTGTGCTTCCTCTTGCTTCCGCTCATTCTCTCTTCTGGCTCCAGTTGCATGAAATTCTCTTCCCTGGGACATCCGAGTAACTGTCCATATGGATTTGTACAAAACCAACCTAAAAGCCTATGGCCTCGCCTCCGAGTTACCCTTGGAACCTACCTTGATCTGCCTGCTAGCTAAGATTTTTCAGCTCACCTCTAACCTGCGTCTGTTCCTCACTTTCTCTGCCTCCCCTATAGCACTTCACCCATCATGGTCACATCCTGGGCACAGCTGGCCATACTGCCTACCGGCACTTATAATGTCCAACCTTAATCTATGTAGGTCCACCCATGTATTGTCCCTGGTGACTGTTCTATTTACTCCCCTCCACAACCTATTCAGAATGTCCTTAAAACTCACCCCATTGTAAGAATCTCACTGCTGCCCGTCATATATGATTTGTTATCTATTGTAAATTCTTTCGTGATCAAAAGTGCAGTGTTCCTCCTATATACAAATAAATAAAATAAATAAATTAAACTCTCTGTGCAGGTGGTGAGGCTTGCTGCAGCATGGTGGGCGGCATTCAGCAGAGCCAGCAGGGGGGTTGGGCTGCCTTTGATGAGGAGGGCGATGCCACCATTCAGAGCGACAAGACTAAGGCCCTCATTACAACCCCGGCGTTAACCAATGGCGCTATTAGCCACAGCGCGGTAGCCTTCATTGGCAGACAGTCTTTTGCACTGGAGACCACCCGAGCATGAATAAGGTCATCCTCTGAGCCTGCATTGCACTCACTGCTGACAGGTCTTGAGACAGGAGAGCACAGACATCACAGTGCGCGGAAGACTGAACTGTGCACACAAGCATCCGTGTGGACAGAGGATCACACTGTGAACTTGGCCATCCAAGCACAAAAGGTTTAAACTGTGCAGGGGACCACATGATTTGTAAAGTACTCTTTTACTTCCCGACGTTAGGCCCATGCTCAGTAAGTGCCCTGATAATAATTATCCTAATAATAATTCCAGTGCACAGAGGATTACACATGCACATACTTGCATTCGGATTACACTATGCAAAGGGATATCGGAATGCAGAGTCTAACACTGTGCACACATGCAACCTATTGCATGGGGGATTAAACTGTTCACACAGCCATTGGAATGCATTGAGGATTTTATTGCACACAAAACCCTCTGCATCATCCACAAGGCTTTCTGGGGCTGGGGCCCGCACTACATCCAACCCTCTCTTCCAAAACCCCTTCCTTCTCAAGCCCTTCGCTCAGCCACCTCCAACTCTCCCAGGGTCAGGCGCTTCTCCAGGGAGAGAGTGGGGGGGTAGATCTCTCTCCTCTGCAGGTGCCTCTCTGTGGAATGGCCTCCCTGCCCCTCTCAAACATGAACCGAACCACCTGAAGGTCCGGAGGCAGCTCAAGACCTTCCTTTTTGCCTCTGCTTTCTCTCTCTCTCTCCCCTGCTGACCTTCCTGCCTGCTGTGATAACTGGTTGCCTGGTTACCCCCAGAGTCTCACTGGGTACCAGGCTCCTCCATGACCCGTCTCCCGTGCACTGCCTCCGGGCCTATTGTGCACTTAGGGCTGTAACTGGAACCCTACAGTCCCCTGCTTCCTTGTACCTGCCCAGAGTCACGCTCCCTGGCTCTCCATCCTCAGAGCAAAGCTGCCCTAATTGCACTCCCCCTTCCCTCTCCCTAGCAGCACCCCTTCACTTTGCGTTGCTGCACTTGCACGACCTGAATGACACAAGGCCTAGTAAGATAGTTTGTTTTGCCCTCCCTCTGTCTTGCCTCCCTTGTCTTGTTGCGCGTCGAAATACTTGCGCGTTATAAATGACTTATCATTTCACATAGATATCCGAGTGCACTGAGGACTAAGAGACATCTACATTAACAGAGGATAACACTTTGCACACAGCTCTTGTGCATGTATATAGTGTTCATGGCAGCAGACTGCAACCTCCAACTTTAGGGCAGACAAACAATGGCAATTTATATAGCACTTACACCTAAACGCTGGACATTGAACATATTTACATACATTTGCCATCCGAACCGAAGTTGATACTCATTTATCGACCTCCGAAGGATGAAAGGCTGAGTTGGCCTTGCCTGGATTCGTACCTGAGACCTGCAGCTCACAAATAGATTGCAGCAGTAAGCACTCAACCCGATAGGCTATCTTAATGCCCACGAGACCAGACGTGTCCCTCTCAGTGGCCTTCGCTAGTCTTTTTTGTCCCCCTATCCAGATGGCGCTCTGAGGATGCTCCACGGTGGCGTGGAGCTATACACACATTCCAAATAATCCCTGTGGCATACACAGGCTCTCCCCGGGGAAGAGTAGAGGAGGGGGTGACACGACATCAGTGTAAGGATGAACAGGAAAGCCCCATGCAGGTCAATAAGCTTCTCAGGTCTGACAGCTGACTGCTATACACAAATCCCTGAAGGTTGGGTCATGTCTTGCATGTTCTGTGGGGCTACGTGAGGGATATCCACACTGCTTAAAGTCCTGAGTAAACTAGCCCTGAATCTTTTTTTACATTTCAACCTTCCCCTTGTCATCCCCAACGCCACCTCCAGTGCTGGCAACAAAGGGAAACAGCAGTCCCCCTCCCATCAGCCCCAGCCAGCATAGTTAGTGTTGAAGGATCATGGGAGTTGTAGTCCAAAACATCTGGGGGGTCACTAAATGAATAACACAATAACATTCAGAGAAAGCGTATAATTTCTTCAGGGGGTCCTTGCCACACATGCTCCTTTACTGGGGCACCCCTCCTCTGTGTATATGGCTGAAAATCACTTATATGATATAATAGGTTATTTAAAATGCACTTAATACCCAGAGGTTTCTAAGCGCGGGCCCAGGGATCAAACCTGTGTTGCTGTGTGTCATCTTGTTTCCCAGGCGAGCACGTTGCCCCTCAGCTATCCTCCCGGGACAGCTTGGAGGAAGGATAGCTGAGGGGCAGATTGCTTGTGATAGGGCCAATTTTCTACTATTGAAAAGAAATGCTATGAGTTGTCAAATCAACTGAACACTCTAAATTACAGGTCTGGCTGATGGAATACTACACAATACTAGGTGATGAGGTCATTATTGCTGCAAATACCAGGCTGATGAAGGCCTGATTACTGGGATATCAGCCGACAGATGGAGGGCAATTACTGGCGCGTTGACACTATTCAGAATGGGGTGAGGGGATGCGGGGACAAGGATACGTTCATCAATAGCTGATGGGATTAGTGAGGCAGGAAGTCCTAAGAAGTGAGCAACTCACAGCATCCCTGGAGCTCAGTCATTTTCAAAAACGTATATGCTGTACCTCCCCTTGCATAGAAATATTGTTGCTGAGCGCCCCCCTTTGAGTGACAGTATTGTTGCTGCACCCTCCAGATGCCACATCTGCTTGTATTTTCTATATCTGCCTCAGTGAGTGGCTGGCCACCATCCAAACTGGGATGTCGAAAGCCTACCTTAGCTTAACCCCACCAAGACCAAACTCCTTTCCAAAGAAAGATCCTCCTCTGTCGTGCCCATTAAACCCAGCACCAGTAGCTTGGGACAAAGGGGGGGTTTATCACCCAGCAGACTTGATATCCGCTGCTGCAAAAAGGAAAGGACCAGAAAAAGAGCCTTCTCTGCCTATGCCCCCAGACTATGGAACCTCCTGCCCGTCAGCATCAGACTCACCCCCACACTCCTACAATTCAGAGAAGATCTCAAGACCCACCTCCTAAAGGAGTTTTGCCTCCTCAACACGCAGGCCATCACCTCGCCCCTCGTGCCACTTGAATGCGTTAGACACCGCCCTGTGCCCCTCTCTATCCTAAACACTGCTGTAGATCTGTTCTGGTGTTACCTCTGTAATGCGCTCTGTTATGTATCTGCATTGTTGTATACCTCTGTAAAGTGCTCGGTTGCTTCTCGAAGCTGGGTCCACGCTCAATAAATATAATAATAATAATAAGAAGAAGATCAACAACTACAACAAGAACTACAACAGCAGCAGCAACAACAACAACAACCCACTATTAAGTCTACTCAGTTTCTCTTTCCAATAGAATTGTAATTTAGGGTAGGACCACCAGAAATATAGCTATCATCGCTTTGACCCCACCGTCTCCAACATCGATCAGACCATTGTGGATATATTTTGCTAAGTCTTGCTGGCGTTTAATACCAGGGCAACATCACTTCATAGGCTGTTTCCCGGGTTTGCCACAACAACCACCTGAGGTCCTCCACATGCATAGTTTAGTGGTATGGGAAAACGTGGAAACCCAATGAAACAGAACACAAAAACAACTTCCCATACCTGTAATTCAATTAATTTTGTGATATGTAACTAAACAGTTCATATTTTATTTACAACAAACAATTTGGATAAATTACAGGATGCAACTTCTGACACAACCTCCCACAGTCAAATTCATACAGTACATCAAATGAACATACATCTTGCATACATCTCAATCATAACACTGAAGGTAACAAACACACTCCCAATCACACATAAAAACCTATCAGATTCACCACATGCACAAGAAATACAACAATGCAAATGTACAAAAAGATTTTTGGGTTGTGCAAACGACACAATATTGTGCAAAGTGACAATTGATGTAAACAAGTGACTGTATATAATCCAGCCTGGTCAGCTCAATAAGGACAGTGTGCCCAAAATGTTCTTTCGGCGCCGCAGACTCAAGCTGCCTAGCTATGGCCACATTCATTATATATGATCTTCTTTTGTAGAACTCAGTCTTTGTTGGCCTACTCGAGTTTCGGCTATCGGGTTAAAGTGAATGCCATGAACCCAGCCTTCATCAGGGTGACAGTCGAATTCCCAAACATGGATGGTGAAAAGGATCTGTTGTCTTGAGATCAGGGTCAAAAGGGTGAATATTGCTGTGGGTGTATCAGAAGTTACATCCTGTTTAATATTGTGAATACAATCATTAGTTGGCCCAAATTGTTTGTTTTAAATTATATATGAACTGTTTAGTTACATACCGCAACATTAATGAAATTACAGGTATGGGAAGTTGTTTCCCGAGTTTGCATCAATCGCCCCACACATGTTATTCCCATCCAGTGTTTTTTCATTGACTCATCTGGTATGGAAGATCTTAACATGTTCTCCCATGTCTTCATATAACCCCATGGGCACCCCCCATTCTTCATTTCTTATTATCTTATGCAATTTCAGAATCAGGTGTTTCATGGGAGGTAATTAATTTCTCTGGGGGCGTATATTCCCTACAAGCTGCCGCCTTCATCATGGGGTGCGGAACCCAATCTCTGATTTGGAAATACGACATCCTGTCAGACTCCCTAAGACCGAATGGTTCTTACAATGCGTGAATGCTTTTATTTGCCTCCTTCACACACATTGGGTCTGATTCATGGAATTTTAAGTGTGGTGCAAAGTGGCTTTGCACCACAAAAATACACGTTGCACCACTCTGTGAATCAGGGTGCTTGTTGGCAGTTCAAATTCAGTTTGCACCAGTGCAAAGTTTGCACCTTGCTAAGAATTGCACGAATCAGCCCGATTGTGTATTGTAAGGATCTACATTTTAATAGCGAATCCAAAAAGCTTCAATTGCTAAGCCCACTTGTTCGCATTTTGTAACTCAAGCTTTTGGGATTTTGGTTGTTTGTCCCCCACTATACATTTCATGTATGCAGGTACACCCCTGCAGCCCCCGAAGCCCATAATACTGAACTAGGGTAGCAGGGGACGTCCCCGCAACCCCTGCTCCTCTTGTTCAAAATTATGGGCTTCAGTTTTTTTAACCATGTCGAATGCGCAGAAAATGGGCATTTGGCTTTTTTTAGCGTATTGTATTGCACCCTGCTCTCCTCGATCTTTGGAAATGTGCACCCTTTAGCACTGGGGCTACGCGCCCTTTTAACAGATGGCCAGGTGCGTTCACCTGCTCAAATCCGAGCAGGGAATATTCACATTTATATCTGAGCTTTATTTACTAATGTTTGTAGCAGCAGGGCTTTTCTGCAGAGGCTGGTGGTGCTTTCTTTTGTAACGAGGGCTCCATGCATGTACGTTCTCTTGTTTGTTTGTTTGTTTGTTTGTTTATTTGTAATGCGCACCAGACCCAGAGGTATCGGGGTGCAGGAAGATCAGCAAGAATACTTTCAACTTAGAGTTACATAGGTTACATACATGGGTTACATGAGTAATATAAAACAATGTATATTGCAGAATACAATATGGCATATGTACATAACGGTGGTTACATAGGTAATATACACCAGATTGGGTTACATAGGTAATATAAACAGTTTACCGCTGATAATACAATATGGCATATGTACATAACGGTGGTTACATAGGTAATATACACCAGATTGGGTTACATAGGTAATATAAACAGTTTACCGCTGATAATACAATAAGGCATATGTACATAACGGTGGTTACATAGGTAATATACACCAGATTGGGTTACATAGGTAATATAAACAGTTTACCGCTGATAATACAATATGGCATATGTACATAACGGTGGTTACATAGGTAATATACACCAGATTGGGTTACATAGGTAATATAAACAGTTTACCGCTGATAATACAATAAGGCATATGTACATAACGGTGGTTACATAGGTAATATACACCAGATTGGGTTACATAGGTAATATAAACAGTTTACCGCTGATAATACAATAAGGCATATGTACATAACGGTGGTTACATAGGTAATATACACCAGATTGGGTTACATAGGTAATATAAACAGTTTACCGCTGATAATACAATATGGCATATGTACATAACGGTGGTTACATAGGTAATATACACCAGATTGGGTTACATAGGTAATATAAACAGTTTACCGCTGATAATACAATATGGCATATGTACATAACGGTGGTTACATAGGTAATATACACCAGATTGGGTTACATAGGTAATATAAACAGTTTACCGCTGATAATACAATATGGCATATGTACATAACGGTGGTTACATAGGTAATATACACCAGATTGGGTTACATAGGTAATATAAACAGTTTACCGCTGATAATACAATATGGCATATGTACATAACGGTGGTTACATAGGTAATATACACCAGATTGGGTTACATAGGTAATATAAACAGTTTACCGCTGATAATACAATATGGCATATGTACATAACGGTGGTTACATAGGTAATATACACCAGATTGGGTTACATAGGTAATATAAACAGTTTACCGCTGATAATACAATATGGCATATGTACATAACGGTGGTTACATAGGTAATATACACCAGATTGGGTTACATAGGTAATATAAACAGTTTACCGCTGATAATACAATATGGCATATGTACATAACGGTGGTTACATAGGTAATATACACCAGATTGGGTTACATAGGTAATATAAACAGTTTACCGCTGATAATACAATATGGCATATGTACATAACGGTGGTTACATAGGTAATATACACCAGATTGGGTTACATAGGTAATATAAACAGTTTACCGCTGATAATACAATATGGCATATGTACATAACGGTGGTTACATAGGTAATATACACCAGATTGGGTTACATAGGTAATATAAACAGTTTACCGCTGATAATACAATAAGGCATATGTACATAACGGTGGTTACATAGGTAATATACACCAGATTGGGTTACATAGGTAATATAAACAGTTTACCGCTGATAATACAATATGGCATATGTACATAACGGTGGTTACATAGGTAATATACACCAGATTGGGTTACATAGGTAATATAAACAGTTTACCGCTGATAATACAATATGGCATATGTACATAACGGTGGTTACATAGGTAATATACACCAGATTGGGTTACATAGGTAATATAAACAGTTTACCGCTGATAATACAATAAGGCATATGTACATAACGGTGGTTACATAGGTAATATACACCAGATTGGGTTACATAGGTAATATAAACAGTTTACCGCTGATAATACAATAAGGCATATGTACATAACGGTGGTTACATAGGTAATATACACCAGATTGGGTTACATAGGTAATATAAACAGTTTACCGCTGATAATACAATATGGCATATGTACATAACGGTGGTTACATAGGTAATATACACCAGATTGGGTTACATAGGTAATATAAACAGTTTACCGCTGATAATACAATATGGCATATGTACATAACGGTGGTTACATAGGTAATATACACCAGATTGGGTTACATAGGTAATATAAACAGTTTACCGCTGATAATACAATATGGCATATGTACATAACGGTGGTTACATAGGTAATATACACCAGATTGGGTTACATAGGTAATATAAACAGTTTACCGCTGATAATACAATATGGCATATGTACATAACGGTGGTTACATAGGTAATATACACCAGATTGGGTTACATAGGTAATATAAACAGTTTACCGCTGATAATACAATATGGCATATGTACATAACGGTGGTTACATAGGTAATATACACCAGATTGGGTTACATAGGTAATATAAACAGTTTACCGCTGATAATACAATAAGGCATATGTACATAACGGTGGTTACATAGGTAATATACACCAGATTGGGTTACATAGGTAATATAAACAGTTTACCGCTGATAATACAATAAGGCATATGTACATAACGGTGGTTACATAGGTAATATACACCAGATTGGGTTACATAGGTAATATAAACAGTTTACCGCTGATAATACAATATGGCATATGTACATAACGGTGGTTACATAGGTAATATACACCAGATTGGGTTACATAGGTAATATAAACAGTTTACCGCTGATAATACAATATGGCATATGTACATAACGGTGGTTACATAGGTAATATACACCAGATTGGGTTACATAGGTAATATAAACAGTTTACCGCTGATAATACAATAAGGCATATGTACATAACGGTGGTTACATAGGTAATATACACCAGATTGGGTTACATAGGTAATATAAACAGTTTACCGCTGATAATACAATAAGGCATATGTACATAACGGTGGTTACATAGGTAATATACACCAGATTGGGTTACATAGGTAATATAAACAGTTTACCGCTGATAATACAATATGGCATATGTACATAACGGTGGTTACATAGGTAATATACACCAGATTGGGTTACATAGGTAATATAAACAGTTTACCGCTGATAATACAATATGGCATATGTACATAACGGTGGTTACATAGGTAATATACACCAGATTGGGTTACATAGGTAATATAAACAGTTTACCGCTGATAATACAATATGGCATATGTACATAACGGTGGTTACATAGGTAATATACACCAGATTGGGTTACATAGGTAATATAAACAGTTTACCGCTGATAATACAATATGGCATATGTACATAACGGTGGTTACATAGGTAATATACACCAGATTGGGTTACATAGGTAATATAAACAGTTTACCGCTGATAATACAATATGGCATATGTACATAACGGTGGTTACATAGGTAATATACACCAGATTGGGTTACATAGGTAATATAAACAGTTTACCGCTGATAATACAATAAGGCATATGTACATAACGGTGGTTACATAGGTAATATACACCAGATTGGGTTACATAGGTAATATAAACAGTTTACCGCTGATAATACAATAAGGCATATGTACATAACGGTGGTTACATAGGTAATATACACCAGATTGGGTTACATAGGTAATATAAACAGTTTACCGCTGATAATACAATATGGCATATGTACATAACGGTGGTTACATAGGTAATATACACCAGATTGGGTTACATAGGTAATATAAACAGTTTACCGCTGATAATACAATATGGCATATGTACATAACGGTGGTTACATAGGTAATATACACCAGATTGGGTTACATAGGTAATATAAACAGTTTACCGCTGATAATACAATAAGGCATATGTACATAACGGTGGTTACATAGGTAATATACACCAGATTGGGTTACATAGGTAATATAAACAGTTTACCGCTGATAATACAATAAGGCATATGTACATAACGGTGGTTACATAGGTAATATACACCAGATTGGGTTACATAGGTAATATAAACAGTTTACCGCTGATAATACAATATGGCATATGTACATAACGGTGGTTACATAGGTAATATACACCAGATTGGGTTACATAGGTAATATAAACAGTTTACCGCTGATAATACAATATGGCATATGTACATAACGGTGGTTACATAGGTAATATACACCAGATTGGGTTACATAGGTAATATAAACAGTTTACCGCTGATAATACAATATGGCATATGTACATAACGGTGGTTACATAGGTAATATACACCAGATTGGGTTACATAGGTAATATAAACAGTTTACCGCTGATAATACAATATGGCATATGTACATAACGGTGGTTACATAGGTAATATACACCAGATTGGGTTACATAGGTAATATAAACAGTTTACCGCTGATAATACAATATGGCATATGTACATAACGGTGGTTACATAGGTAATATACACCAGATTGGGTTACATAGGTAATATAAACAGTTTACCGCTGATAATACAATAAGGCATATGTACATAACGGTGGTTACATAGGTAATATACACCAGATTGGGTTACATAGGTAATATAAACAGTTTACCGCTGATAATACAATAAGGCATATGTACATAACGGTGGTTACATAGGTAATATACACCAGATTGGGTTACATAGGTAATATAAACAGTTTACCGCTGATAATACAATATGGCATATGTACATAACGGTGGTTACATAGGTAATATACACCAGATTGGGTTACATAGGTAATATAAACAGTTTACCGCTGATAATACAATATGGCATATGTACATAACGGTGGTTACATAGGTAATATACACCAGATTGGGTTACATAGGTAATATAAACAGTTTACCGCTGATAATACAATAAGGCATATGTACATAACGGTGGTTACATAGGTAATATACACCAGATTGGGTTACATAGGTAATATAAACAGTTTACCGCTGATAATACAATAAGGCATATGTACATAACGGTGGTTACATAGGTAATATACACCAGATTGGGTTACATAGGTAATATAAACAGTTTACCGCTGATAATACAATATGGCATATGTACATAACGGTGGTTACATAGGTAATATACACCAGATTGGGTTACATAGGTAATATAAACAGTTTACCGCTGATAATACAATATGGCATATGTACATAACGGTGGTTACATAGGTAATATACACCAGATTGGGTTACATAGGTAATATAAACAGTTTACCGCTGATAATACAATATGGCATATGTACATAACGGTGGTTACATAGGTAATATACACCAGATTGGGTTACATAGGTAATATAAACAGTTTACCGCTGATAATACAATATGGCATATGTACATAACGGTGGTTACATAGGTAATATACACCAGATTGGGTTACATAGGTAATATAAACAGTTTACCGCTGATAATACAATATGGCATATGTACATAACGGTGGTTACATAGGTAATATACACCAGATTGGGTTACATAGGTAATATAAACAGTTTACCGCTGATAATACAATATGGCATATGTACATAACGGTGGTTACATAGGTAATATACACCAGATTGGGTTACATAGGTAATATAAACAGTTTACCGCTGATAATACAATAAGGCATATGTACATAACGGTGGTTACATAGGTAATATACACCAGATTGGGTTACATAGGTAATATAAACAGTTTACCGCTGATAATACAATAAGGCATATGTACATAACGGTGGTTACATAGGTAATATACACCAGATTGGGTTACATAGGTAATATAAACAGTTTACCGCTGATAATACAATATGGCATATGTACATAACGGTGGTTACATAGGTAATATACACCAGATTGGGTTACATAGGTAATATAAACAGTTTACCGCTGATAATACAATATGGCATATGTACATAACGGTGGTTACATAGGTAATATACACCAGATTGGGTTACATAGGTAATATAAACAGTTTACCGCTGATAATACAATATGGCATATGTACATAACGGTGGTTACATAGGTAATATACACCAGATTGGGTTACATAGGTAATATAAACAGTTTACCGCTGATAATACAATATGGCATATGTACATAACGGTGGTTACATAGGTAATATACACCAGATTGGGTTACATAGGTAATATAAACAGTTTACCGCTGATAATACAATAAGGCATATGTACATAACGGTGGTTACATAGGTAATATACACCAGATTGGGTTACATAGGTAATATAAACAGTTTACCGCTGATAATACAATAAGGCATATGTACATAACGGTGGTTACATAGGTAATATACACCAGATTGGGTTACATAGGTAATATAAACAGTTTACCGCTGATAATACAATATGGCATATGTACATAACGGTGGTTACATAGGTAATATACACCAGATTGGGTTACATAGGTAATATAAACAGTTTACCGCTGATAATACAATATGGCATATGTACATAACGGTGGTTACATAGGTAATATACACCAGATTGGGTTACATAGGTAATATAAACAGTTTACCGCTGATAATACAATATGGCATATGTACATAACGGTGGTTACATAGGTAATATACACCAGATTGGGTTACATAGGTAATATAAACAGTTTACCGCTGATAATACAATAAGGCATATGTACATAACGGTGGTTACATAGGTAATATACACCAGATTGGGTTACATAGGTAATATAAACAGTTTACCGCTGATAATACAATAAGGCATATGTACATAACGGTGGTTACATAGGTAATATACACCAGATTGGGTTACATAGGTAATATAAACAGTTTACCGCTGATAATACAATATGGCATATGTACATAACGGTGGTTACATAGGTAATATACACCAGATTGGGTTACATAGGTAATATAAACAGTTTACCGCTGATAATACAATATGGCATATGTACATAACGGTGGTTACATAGGTAATATACACCAGATTGGGTTACATAGGTAATATAAACAGTTTACCGCTGATAATACAATAAGGCATATGTACATAACGGTGGTTACATAGGTAATATACACCAGATTGGGTTACATAGGTAATATAAACAGTTTACCGCTGATAATACAATAAGGCATATGTACATAACGGTGGTTACATAGGTAATATACACCAGATTGGGTTACATAGGTAATATAAACAGTTTACCGCTGATAATACAATATGGCATATGTACATAACGGTGGTTACATAGGTAATATACACCAGATTGGGTTACATAGGTAATATAAACAGTTTACCGCTGATAATACAATAAGGCATATGTACATAACGGTGGTTACATAGGTAATATACACCAGATTGGGTTACATAGGTAATATAAACAGTTTACCGCTGATAATACAATAAGGCATATGTACATAACGGTGGTTACATAGGTAATATACACCAGATTGGGTTACATAGGTAATATAAACAGTTTACCGCTGATAATACAATAAGGCATATGTACATAACGGTGGTTACATAGGTAATATACACCAGATTGGGTTACATAGGTAATATAAACAGTTTACCGCTGATAATACAATAAGGCATATGTACATAACGGTGGTTACATAGGTAATATACACCAGATTGGGTTACATGAGTAATATAAACAGTTTACCGCTGATAATACAATATGGCATATGTACATAACGGTGGTTACATAGGTAATATACACCAGATTGGGTTACATGAGTAATATAAAACAATGTATATTGCAGAATACAATATGGCATATGTACATAACGGTGGTTACATAGGTAATATACACCAGATTGGGTTACATGAGTAATATAAACAGTTTACCGCTGATAATACAATATGGCATATGTACATAACGGTGGTTACATAGGTAATATACACCAGATTGGGTTACATAGGTAATATAAACAGTTTACCGCTGATAATACAATATGGCATATGTACATAACGGTGGTTACATAGGTAATATACACCAGATTGGGTTACATAGGTAATATAAACAGTTTACCGCTGATAATACAATAAGGCATATGTACATAACGGTGGTTACATAGGTAATATACACCAGATTGGGTTACATAGGTAATATAAACAGTTTACCGCTGATAATACAATATGGCATATGTACATAACGGTGGTTACATAGGTAATATACACCAGATTGGGTTACATAGGTAATATAAACAGTTTACCGCTGATAATACAATATGGCATATGTACATAACGGTGGTTACATAGGTAATATACACCAGATTGGGTTACATAGGTAATATAAACAGTTTACCGCTGATAATACAATAAGGCATATGTACATAACGGTGGTTACATAGGTAATATACACCAGATTGGGTTACATAGGTAATATAAACAGTTTACCGCTGATAATACAATAAGGCATATGTACATAACGGTGGTTACATAGGTAATATACACCAGATTGGGTTACATAGGTAATATAAACAGTTTACCGCTGATAATACAATAAGGCATATGTACATAACGGTGGTTACATAGGTAATATACACCAGATTGGGTTACATAGGTAATATAAACAGTTTACCGCTGATAATACAATAAGGCATATGTACAAAACGTGGAGAAGGAAGTGAATTTACGCTAAATGATTCAACATCTAAAGCTTAATTAAATCTGTGTACGGTTAGGAATGGCAGGTGATGTAGTGAAGGATAAGTCTGCGTGTTAGTCCCAGACATGTAGGAAATCTCGAACTAGAGCCGCCTGGAATGTAAAGTCTAGAGGTCTTTATTTTTGAGCCATTTGATGAAGCTGTGTCTGAAGTTCAAGAAGGTTTGATCTGCCCTCAGGGGGAAAGGGAGGGAGTTCCATATTTGCGCTGCTTTGACCGGGAAATTACTCCCTCCAGCCTTTGTCAGTCTAAGCCTAGGTTGAACTAGACAGTTAGTGTTCAGGGACCTAATGGGTCGGCTAGATGTTTTTCTGTTGATTCATTCCACAAGGTATTGGGGGCAGCGTTATTTAGGCATTTATAGATCAATGAAGCAGTTTTGAGTAGGAGTTTGTCATTAATGGATAGCAATTGTTCTGTCTTCTGAACTGTGAGATATGCTCTTTCCTAACAATGTCTAGTGCCGCTTTCAGGGCATTGTTCTGGAGAATTTGTATTTTGTTAATGATGTGCTTGCTAGCGCCAAGGTAAAGGGAGTTACAGTAGTCCAACTTGGACAATATTAGCGCTCGGGTTAGTGTAGTGCAACTATTCAACAGCTCTAATCAGTTTGCATGTGTATGCAGAGGCTGATGACATGGCTTTGACCTGTTTATCGAAGGATAGGGTAGAGTCCTACGGTTTTTAGCTGTTTGGGCACTTTGATGATGTTGCCATTGATATTAAAGGAGGTGTATTTAGGGCCTAGTTTGTTGAGGTTAACTTTAGACCCCAGAATGAGGAACTCAGTTTGGTCATCATTGAGGCATAAACCATGGGCAGCCATCCATGCCTGGATGATGAGATAGATTTTGTTTACCAAGGCCAAATCCTTGTCATAATCCCCGGTAAGCGGTATGAGAATCTGGGTATCATCTGCATAGTTAGTGTAGGTGACACCAAGAAGGTCCATATCATCGAAAAGGGGTTTGGTAAAAATGTTGTACATGGTCGGTGAAATATAGGAACCCTGTGGCACTCTGCATGTAATGAGAATAGGGTCTTCAGCCGCAGTGGCTGAGAAAACCCTCATTGTCATGTTGCTCAGGAAGGATTGTATCCATGTTATGGCATCCTGTGAGAAGTGAGCTGCTGAGTCAAGAGGATTGCATAGAACCCTGTGGTCCACCACATCGAAGGCGGCAGAGAGATCCAAGAGCAGTAGTAGTGCAGTATTCCCTCTGTCCTTAAATTCGTCGATCTGAGTTTTGAGATCAATCTTAATGCAGATGTGCAGCTCCTGAGCATGCTTAAATTTCAGATTGAGCAGCTAACATCCTACAATCAGGGAAATACTACCCAAAATGATATGTGTTAATCCTGTGCCCCGGCTCCATTTCCATCCATGTAAGGTTCAGAAAGAGGAGAAAGTATTGAATGTTACCTAATGGAGGAAACTGACCTGAAGACAGAGCCCCTGTTGTCCTATTGTACTGTCTACTATTTCCAGTGAAGTTGTGTCTTACCTTTTAAGTGTGTTTGCTTATGTGCACAATGTTTTCCTTTAACTTATGAAGGCCAGGAGCTGCTCCCTTTACACTTAACCCTCCCCTGCATGTTATGTGGCTGGTTAGTCACTGGGGAACTGAGGGAGAGCCTTGTCCGACAGTCCACAGCCTGTCCACACCACTGTATCTGGGCATGTTATAATTGCTCAGTCCATTTTAGCATAAGCATCTTCAGGGACGTAATATGGCAATCGACACCACGTTGGGGGGGGAGGGGAGGCGGACCAGCCCAAGCCTAGGCAGGCTTAAGCAAAGTGAGATCTTCTGCAAGGGCTGTGGGCCATTACCAGCCTTGTCCACCCCCGACAAGGGTGTGATGGCCATTCTTACCTCAGGGTTCATCCGGCGTGCACATGGTTTAATTTATTTTTTAGGAGATGGGCTGCGGGCATATTGCGCAAGCCCATTCTCCCGAGAAAACAAAAATGCCAGCCATGGGCAAGAGGAGGGGTGGGACCGGAGCACAAAGCTCCGGTCCAGCAGATAAGTGGGGAGGAATGGAGCGGGTGGGGAAAGGGTTAGGTTTGCTTCTGGTGTGGGGGGTGAGGGTGGGGATGTGATGAGGCAACAGGGAAATTCTCCCTGTTGCCTCCCCTCAGTCAAGATGGTGCCACCCAGCGAAGGACCTTGGGTGGCTGGAAACACTGGGCGCTGCACAGTGTGTTCTTGCCCGCTGTTCCAGCCATCTGATTGGCTGGGTGCCATTCCCCGTTTGGGAATACATTTTTGTTCCCACAAACCTCAGCTGCCACATCCTCCTCAGTGCTCGGGAACACAGAACGGCAGCCACCTCTTCACAGCCTCCACCTATTCCTATCACTTCCATCACACAGGGTTTGTGGTCCGGGGACTGCGAAGGGGCGATCTGTGGAACTAACCCACCATAGGGAATCCTTACTATGTTGACTGGCACTGGCGTCAGTGCTTCCAGTGACAATGGCATGATCCACCATTTTACAAACCTCTTGGAGGTCAGATGTCGAAAACTCAGAAGAAGATGCTTCTGTTCTTATCTTAGCAGTACGAATAAAGCGCATCGTTCACCCGAAGGCATCATGGCGCTATAACCGCAGAAGTCTATGAAAAGACTGTGTGGAGCAGAGTGCTAGAAAAGAAAAAGTCTTCAAGGCCCGCCGAAATGGGAGATGGGCATCAATGGCACGCAGACAGAGAGGAAGGGAGCTCCAATCCCTAGCCGCAGCCACTGAGAAATCCCGACCTCCACCCTGAGAGAGTCTGAACCTCGGAGACTGAAGAGTTTTAGAGGATTGGAAGCACAGTGATCTCCAAGGATTGTATGGGCAGAACTTTGCTTGACAGTATTCTGCTCCTGTTTTATAGAAGGCTCTGTGAACGAAGCACAGAGACTTAAACCTTACGTGCTGTCCAATGGCAAGCCAGTGGAGCTGGCGGAAAAGCAGCGTCATATGGGCTCTGTACGGGGGGTGGAGCACCGCTCTTATTGCCATATTCTGCAACAGCTGCAGACGGTGGAGCACATATTGCAGGAGAGCCAGATACATTGTGTTACAGTAATCAATGCCACTGATTACCAGAGAGGATACCACCAGAGCATGGAATTTAGGTGGAATGTAAGGAAGGGCTTTACCGTAGGGTCCTCAACTTAAAGTGTCCCTTCTGATAGGTAGATGACACCTTTTTGGCCATAGACAGCGATGATGTGATATTAACACCAAGATCTTTCACTGATGAAGCGGGTAGAGGGAAAGGTCCCTGTTTGTTTTTAAATGCTCCTATTAATAGTTACAATAATTGAGCTTTGTGTTTGAAGCGTTTTTCCACCTTTAATGGAATTACTCTGATCAGACCTTCCTTTTGAAGGATTTTGCTAATATTTGTATTATGTTGATTCTGTCACCATGTTACAAGCCCCTCGTACAGAGCATTTGCCTTGATTGCTCTGACACCGCTACCACAGGTGAGCTAAGGAAGTTATACATCCCTGTTTAACATATACACATGGAACACCAAGCTTCACAGGCCGCAGGGAGCATGGGTAGTACTACTTCCCGGACTTTTGGCCGCTCACTCCTGGTACCAGGATCTGGAGAAAGTTCAGACTGGTAGGATTCTAGAGTAATCTCAATTTAAATGTTGTGATGATTACAAATAAACACACTTTTGAATTTCTGGATCTAAACATTATGGCCTTAGAAGGTCAAATTCATACCAAAATGTAGCGAAAGCCAATGGCAGGCAATACCATTCTTCAAGCCAATCCCTGTCAACCCTCGAGTTACATCACGAATATCCCATATGCAGAGTTCCGAAGAGCCAAGAGAAACTGCTCATGTGCCATTGACTTTGAAGCAATTCTTGCAGCTATCAGAACGAGATTCTCACAGGGAGGCTGTTCTAACGAGGTTATCACAAAGGTTCAAAATAAAACTGATCTGAGACTGAAGCAGGATCTGTTACAACCAAAGATAAAAACATCAGACTTGCAACAAATACGATTCCTTACCCCCATGCAAGCTTAATAGATCCATAACATTATCAAGAAACATAGGCACCTATTGCTCAGAGCGAGTAACTTGAGGTCCGTTCTACACACGAAGGCACAGATGACGTATACACGTGGCCAGAACATTGGGGACACCAGTGGTCCCCTGGATGTTCTGAAACACAAAACCTGGCTCCAACAGAAAGTAGGCTGCTACCCGTGTGGATCTTATAGCATCTGTAAACATATTGTTAAAAACACTTGCTTTAAGGTTAATGGCATTGACTGTACTCGCTGCATTACTAAACACATTAATTGCAACACTGAGTATGCAGTGTATGTTCTCATATGTCTGTGCAAAGAAATCTACATTTGCAGCACCAACATGAAGTTAATAATCTGTATCCTTGAGCACCTTCGAGCCATTAAATGTAATTTCAAAATGGCGCCTGCCAAACCTTCACTCACCATGACCTTGAAAGACTCCCCCGAGCCGGCGGGGCGGGGGACTCATGGTGCATCAGTAATTACTGCATGCGGAAATCATTTGCAGAACACCGCAAAGCTCATATTGAAGGCCCATTTGATCCCATACATTATCTCATTGAATTTAAGAGACATGTTTTTCTCATGGAATGGGATGACAACAAGCAACATGAAGACTCCTCAAGGTCAACATGCGTAATCCATCTCTCCATGTAGTCCACTGTGACTGGTCAAGGTAATGCACTCAGAGCAGGGCTGGAACCAGGGCTTGGCAGTCTCCAAAAACTAGGCGGCTCCATTGGGTCCAACCACCCCACCACCACCGAAAGGCAATTGTTTTGTATTGTCCCGTACTAGGGTTTCGTACCCGAGCCTTGGTGTGATAAGCCAGTGTCACATAGCACCTTACTATTTTCCTAGATGCTGGCTCCCTTTCATTTCATTCAATAGACAGTTCAGTGGCGCAAGCAGCTTTTGGTGTGGGGGAGGGGGTTGCGGTGAATAAGGCGCAAACGGGAGGCAGGTGGTTGCACTGGGCACCAGAGGGGAGCCAGGTGGTGGTGGGGTCTGGGTGGCCCTGGCTCCGCCACTGAGGCAGTTTGACACATAAAGCCGGTTGCTAGCTTTATGTGTCAAGCAGTCTACTGAATAAAACAAAAGAAATCCAGTACTTATGAAATAGCCATTTCTTAGGCGCTGGATTTCTTTTGTTTCATTCAATAGACTGCTTGACACATGTGCCAAGCAGTCTATTGAGTCAAACAAAATGAATTCCAGGCACGAAAAAAAAGGGGAAAAAAGCAACCCAACAACTCGTTTTACTGTCCCTTGTTGGGGACACTTCATGCCACGCTCATCAGGCCACACACCCTCGTTACAACCCCCCCACCCCTCGATTTCTCACCTCACTTAAAGCACCGTCTGAAATTGCACGTGCTCCGACACAGCAAACAGATCAGGCTGAAGTGTATGTCCCCAAGAGGGGGAGTCAGTTTCCGACTATACTGTTACGTCAGCGCTACTTCAAGTCTTCCTACAAACTCACCCCCCCCACTACTATGCTTAATCCAGTAGTCTTCAAACATTTTAGGCCTGAGCCTCCCCCCCGCCGAGCACAATGTGGGCAGTCCGGGCCCCTCAAAAATGCCAAATGGACAGCAAGTCCAAATGGCTATGAACTATCGCGTGCCGTCACTGCACCCTACTCCCAGTATAGTCCCTGGGCTCCCCCACCTGCTCCCATCACAGTCTCTGGACTCCCTCATCCCACTCCTAGTCCAGTCCCTGTGCTCGCCTCACCCCACCACAGACCCTAGTCTCTCCAAACCCTGCTCCCACCACTATGCCGTTGCTCCCGCCCATCATGCTCCCACCACAGTCCCCGAGCTCCCCCACCCTGCTCCCACCACTATCCCATGGCACCCACCCATCCTGCTCCCACCACAGTCCCTGAGCACCCCCACCCTGCTCCCACCACTATCCCATGGCTCCCACCCATCCTGCTCCCACCACATTCCCTGAGCACCCCCACCCTGCTCCCACCACTATCCCATGGCTCCCACCACAGTCCCTGAGATCCCCCACCCTGCTCCCACCACTATCCCATGGCTCCCACCCATCCTGCTCCCACCACAGTCCCTGAGCACCCCCACCCTGCTCCCACCACTATCCCATGGCTCCCACCCATCCTGCTCCCACCACAGTCCCTGAGCACCCCCACCCTGCTCCCACCACTATCCCATGGCTCCCACCCATCCTGCTCCCACCACAGTCCCTGAGCTCCCCCACCCTTCTCCCACCACTATCCCATGGCTCCCACCCATCCTGCTCCCACCACAGTCCCTGAGCTCCCCCACCCTGCTCCCACCACAGTCCCTGAGATCCCCCACCCTGCTCCCACCACTATCCCATGGCTCTCACCCATCGTGCTCCCACCACAGTCCCTGGCCACCCCCACCCTGCTCCCACCACTATCCCATGGCTCCCACCCATCCTGCTCCCACCACAGTCCCTGAGCACCCCCACCCTGCTCCCACCACTAGCCCATGGCTCCCACCCATCCTGCTCCCACCACAGTCCCTGAGCTCCCCCACCCTGCTCCCACCACTATCGCATGGCTCCCACCCATCCTGCTCCCACCACAGTCCCTGAGGTCCCCCACCCTGCTCCCACCACTATCCCATGGCTCCCACCCATCCTGCTCCCACCACAGTCCCTGAGGTCCCCCACCCTGCTCCCACCACTATCCCATGGCTCCCACCCATCCTGCTCCCACCACAGTCCCTGAGCTCCCCCACCCTGCTCCCACCACTATCCCATGGCTCCCACCCATCCTGCTCCCACCACAGTCCCTGAGCTCCCCCACCCCGCTCCCACCACTAGCCCATGGCTCCCACCCATCATGCTCCCACCACAGTCCCTAAGCTCCCCCACCCCGCTCCCACCACTATCCCATGGCTCCCACCCATCCTGCTCCCACCACAGTCCCTGAGGTCCCCCACCCTGCTCCCACCACTATCCCATGGCTCCCACCCATCCTGCTCCCACTACAGTCCCTGAGCTCCCCCACCCTTCTCCCACCACTATCCCATGGCTCCCACCCATCCTGCTCCCACCACAGTCCCTGAGCTCCCCCACCCTTCTCCCACCACTATCCCATGGCTCCCACCCATCCTGCTCCCACCACAGTCCCTGAGCTCCCCCACTGTGCTCCCACCACTATCCCATGGCTCCCACCACAGTCCCTTAGCTCCCCCACCCTGCTCCCACCACTATCCCATGGCTCCCACCCATCCTGCTCCCACCACAGTCCCTGAGCTCCCCCACCCTTCTCCCACCACTATCCCATGGCTCCCACCCATCCTGCTCCCACCACAGTCCCTGAGCTCCCCCACCCTTCTCCCACCACTATCCCATGGCTCCCACCCATCCTGCTCCCTCTACAGTCCCTGAGCTCCCCCACCCTTCTCCCACCACTATCCCATGGCTCCCACCCATCCTGCTCCCACCACAGTCCCTGAGCTCCCCCACTGTGCTCCCACCACTATCCCATGGCTCCCACCACAGTCCCTTAGCTCCCCCACCCTGCTCCCACCACTATCCCATGGCTCCCACCCATCCTGCTCCCACCACAGTCCCTGAGCTCCCCCACCCTTCTCCCACCACTATCCCATGGCTCCCACCCATCCTGCTCCCACCACAGTCCCTGAGCTCGCCCACCCTGCTCCCACTACTATCCCATGGCTCCCACCCATCCTGCTCCCACCACAGTCCCTGAGCTCCCCCACCCTTCTCCCACCACTATCCCATGGCTCCCACCCATCCTGCTCCGACCACAGTCCCTGAGCTCCCCCACCCTGCTCCCACTACTATCCCATGGCTCCCACCCATCCTGCTCCCACCACAGTCCCTGAGCACCCCCACCCTGCTCCCACCACTATCCCATGGCTCCCACCCATCCTGCTCCCACCACAGTCCCTGAGCTCCCCCACCCCGCTCCCACCACTAGCCCATGGCTCCCACCCATCATGCTCCCACTACAGTCCCTGAGCTCCCCCACCCTTCTCCCACCACTATCCCATGGCTCCCACCCATCCTGCTCCCACCACAACCCCTGAGCTCCCCCACCGTGCTCCCACCACTATCCCATGGCTCCCACCACAGTCCCTTAGCTCCCCCACCCTGCTCCCACCACTATCCCATGGCTCCCACCCATCCTGCTCCCACTACAGTCCCTGAGCTCCCCCACCCTTCTCCCACCACTATCCCATGGCTCCCACCCATCCTGCTCCCACCACAACCCCTGAGCTCCCCCACCGTGCTCCCACCACTATCCCATGGCTCCCACCACAGTCCCTTAGCTCCCCCACCCTGCTCCCACCACTATCCCATGGCTCCCACCCATCCTGCTCCCACCACAGTCCCTGAGCTCCCCCACCCTGCTCCCACCACTATCCCATGACTCCCACCCATCCTGCTCCCACCACAGTCCCTGAGCTCCCCCACCCTGCTCCCACCACTATCCCATGGCTCCCACCCATCCTGCTCCCACCACAGTCCCTGAGCTCCCCCACCCTTCACCCACCACTATCCCATGGCTCCCACCCATGCTGCTCCGACCACAGTCCCTGAGCTCCCCCACCCTGCTCCCAGCACAGTCCTAGGGCCAGTGGTGGCTGGTGAATTTTTTAAGGGGAGGGATATAAATATTTGCACCAGATATGCCATAGCGACCGAGCGTAGCGAGGGAGCATGATCTAATTAATGGGTTTTGGGGGGGTTCCCCCCATGAATTCTTTAAAAATACTGGGTTAAAATGTTGCATTTTAGAGCATAAAAATGCATAAAAAGCCAAACAATTTGCAATTAGTGCTGGAGGGGCTCAGGGGGGAGGCATGATATTTTTTACTGGACATCTATGATAGATGTCCAGTAAAAAGATACCATCCCTGTCCCCTGGGCCCCACAGTGCCTAACTCAATCAGCATGATTATGTGTGTATGCAAGGTGCTGGGGGGCGATGGGGCAAAGCATGGTATTTTTGACTGGACATCTATGAAACATATCCAGTAAAAAAAATACCATCCCTGTCCCCTGGGCTCCACAGCGCCTCAGACGGAGAGCTGATTTTTGTAGATGGGTAGGGGGATTGTGCCATTTTTAAAATGCCTGTGTTGTCCAACTCTCCTTCCCCCTCCCCACTCGTCAAAACCAGCTTAACAGACCAAAACACACATACATACACACACATTCACATTCACACAGCAATCACTCCATCATTCACACAAGCACCCATCACCCTACACTCACTCATAACACAAGCACGCATTCATAAACATATTTGAAGACCTCTGGCTTAATCCTTTGACTCATCTGGTCTGGGATACATTTTTTTCAGGGCTGCACTTCTAGGGGGGCAAAGTGCGCTTGTCTTTCAGAGTGAAATGCCAAACAGATTAAAAGGATAGAAGTGCACGCAGAACAGCGGTGGCTTGCACCAGAGCTGCCCCGACCCAAAACAAATGAACAGAAAAGACCCTCTTCTGCATTATGCACCCTCCCGCGCCGTCTCCAAGCCTGCATGACCAATGCATGTCTTTCCCACGCATGTCTCAGCATGCAGCAATGATATAAGCCCGCCTGCCGCTGCATTCAGTGTAGTTCACATTGCGTGACACCCTTTCGGAATCTCACGTGAATCTGTTTCTGAAGCATCTATAGGCGCTGCGTTAGCACACCCTTCCCTTGCATTAACATTTGAGTGTGAACTGTGCCCTGAGTATTGTGCACAGTACATGGCTACTACATGCTGTTAACGGTGTGCAGCACGTACCTGTGTACACACAATGCGCATCCTATGGCTGCGGGTCATGAGTTCAACAGTACACCGGATGGGTAAACACGGTGTGAATATCATTGTGTACTCGCAGTGTGCTGTCAGAGTGATTCATGAATGACCTTTTTCGTGGTATCATATGGGCGGCTACATGGAAGGTCATACGCAGTTTGTGAAGATCTGTTATTTTTCAAGCAATTTTGTGTTGCAATTAGTAAAAAAGGCGCAGTCTAGCTCTAGAGTTTTGCCATTGGTTCTTTATTGGTGCTAGGGGTGCCGACACGTGTTTCGACCACACAAGGGTCTTTTTCAAGGCAAAATGTGAGTTTCTTAATAGTCTGAATGGTGAGGCGTGATGCCTATAAACGGTCTGGTAATAACTGCACTGATTAGTGTTACTGAGGAGGTTCGGTGCCTCCGTTGTACGTCCCTCCCGTCCCGTGGTCGGTGATTAGGTGCCCCGGATCCAAAATAATGGACTGTGGGTAGCCACATAAAAATCCTGTGCCTGTGGCTCCAAATCTGAAAATGGCTGACATCGCGTCACCGCGCGCTGCACCCGATGGCTTCTGCAGCTGCCGTGGCAGTGCTGAATTAATTTTTCAATCTGCGGCGGAGATGATACAGGCCTTCCCTGCTGGGTAATCATTAATTAAGTGTGTGGTGTGAATGCGATTGCAGACTTTGCTTTTCCGGCGCATGTTAAACTCAGATAAAGCGCCCCCCGTGTGTTCCTGTGTGACAGTGCATAGGAACGCAAATTAAAGATGAAAATAGGACTTAAGACCTGGGCTTTATCAGACATAACCCACCCTGCTTTACTCATTGCATGTCGCCATTTTATTTTGCAGTACGAATGTGCCTTTTCAAAGCCAGGCCCACATTCAGGCACAGAACCGATATTAAAAATAGCGCGCTGTTCCACCTAAGATATAGGCCAAGAATTGGGCCACAAATACAAAATATCCGGAGATTTCTTAAAAGAGAATTGAGTCCCCTGGATAAATCCAGTCACTGGAGATTTCCTGGAAGAGAATTCATGCCCCATAGATAACTCCAATATATTCACATTCCATTCTTATACTTCACTTTATTTGTATTTCTATTGTATGGTAAAGATTAATGTGGTTGTGTTTGTGTTAATAGATTTGTTAAAGTTCTAATTGAACTATGAACACACAATAATAAATAATAAATAAATTAAAAATATGAAGATTTCTGAAAGCGGTCCTCACCTCTTCTATACACTTAACATAGAGTTAGGTAAAGACGTTGGTGGCCTTTAGGGCCAGTCATACATAATGTAGCGGAATGAAAGCATACAATTGGGTGTATTGAAGCAGACATATCTATTAACTTTGCGGATAGTCTTCTGCATTTGGACAACACGTAAATAAACTGGAAGCAAAGGCACGCCCTTCCTCGTTGAAGGACCTATCTGTTGAATACCACTTCCGGTTCATATGAGAGAACTTTGGAAGAATAGGGGAAGCACTGCTTTTATTACGGGGACAGAGGGGAGAAATACTGAGCTCAGCACGGTGCGTTTGCTTGGATGTTTATTGGATTCACATCAGCACAAGGTACATAGGTAGATGGCACCCAGAGTCCAACCCAACCTTAAATCCCTTCCTCCAAGTGACTCTCTTGGAATCTCCTAACATCTTCTAGAAGCAGGTGGCCCATGACAGTCTACCCAGAACGTAGCTTGGGTGAACCAATGCATATACATACTATTCACAGACACACAGACACACACAGACACACACACACACACACACACCATTTACACCATGGGACTCATAGAGGCATGGGGCTTTTTCCTCCCCAGCACCTCTAAACGGTCCAAACCTGTAGTGGCATGAATTGCTAACAGACGCACACATGCTCTCCCCATTACCACCTCCTCCCAAGTGTTATCCTCACTGATCACCATACTAATGCCTTGCATAAGGGTGCAATTCAATCTTTCCTAGACTCCAGTAGTTTTTGGATGATACAACAATGTGCTGTGATGGGAAATTCCTACTCCCTGTAACAATGACTCACCAATATGCAAAGTTGATTGGACCCCATTGTCTGTGAGAATATTCACTGAAAATCCTCCTCTTTGAAACATATCTTCCAGAAGGTCTACCACAACCGTGGAACTAGCTTCACAAACCACCTTCCCCTCCACCCACTTAGGATATAGGTCCAGCAATAACAACTCATATGTTGTTCTCTCCCGGACACATGCTAGGGTTCCTAATGCATCAAGAGTGATGTACTCCCATGACATGCTGTGCAATTCCTAATACTTTAACAATTGAGTGGGATTTCTCAGAAATATGTCTGACTCACTCCACACCACACACTCTTCACCTTCTCCTTCACTTGCAAATCTATTTTTGACCACCAGTAATCTCCCCAAGCCTTCCCTTAGTCATATCCAAATGTCCCTCGTGTGCTAACACCAAAACTTGTTGGGGGTACCACCTTCTCACACTTGCATACATACCCATTGTCCAAGCTAACTTCCTCCCTGACCTTGTGATACTTCCCCAATACCTCATCATTAACTTGTTCCTTCCAGCCCGCCTCACCTCTCCTCATTATTTACTTTAGATTACCACACTCCTCTGCGCTGCCCTCTTCCAGTCTGAGGGCACCTTCGCATTTTTTAAAAAACATGTTCCTCCTCTCTTTCCCACTCCTATACACGGTCAACCTCCAGATCAGCTCTCTCTGCACGAGACAAAAAATCTGCCACCACATTTTCCCTTCCCAGTATGTGCTCGATGGTGAAATGATGCCCCTGCAAGGAAGGTGCCCAATTCATAATTCGCTGTGACACCCTTGCCAATCCTTAGGTCATGAACATCCCCACCAACAGCTTGTGATCCGTGTTCTCAACAAAATTACTTCCACACAAGAACCCTCAAAACTATTCACAGCCCTCAAAACAATGAAGGACTCTTTCCCTGAAGCTGGATAACTACACTCCACCTCTCTTAGGGCTTTTGAGGCAAAAGCCACAACCCGGTGCATGCCCCACTCCCTTGGTTCTATGCTCCTTAACCTCATTCTTCCTTCTATGATTGAAACGCACTCATTTGCTTCCCGAAGCTAGGTCCATGCTCAATAAATACCCCAATAATAATAATCATAATCATAATAACAATAATAATGATAATAATAATAATGCCATATTGTTTCTGCATCAGTAATGCCCCTTACCCTGTCTCAATTGTATCCCTCGTGACCCACATTGCATATCAAACTTAGCTAAAGTAGGTGCACTTGCTATAGCCCCCTTCATGTCATCAAATTCCCGTTAGCACGCTTCAGTCCACTGAAACACCTCTTCTTTCTTCCATAGATTCTGAATATTCTTGCACCGATCTGCAAAGTGATCCACAATCTTTGCATGATATTCAAATAATACCAGAAAGGACCTCTCCCTTTGCCTATTTGTAGGGCTGCATAGGTTCACAACATCCAACACTGGTTCTTTCTTTAACTCTTTTATCACCTGCACTAAATCTGTGTCACAAATAGGCAATAGATGACATTCTTGACCTGCAATGTTTCCATTGTAAAGTTAGACCAGATTCCCTAATGATCATCAGGAACCACCACAACCTTTGGTCATGCTCTCTCTCCACCCCCCCCCCCTTGTGATCAATATGTCATCTGGAAGCAGAACACAACTTCCACTCCTTTAAACAATGTATGCATGACCCTTTGGAAAGTTGCAGCTGCTGAAGACAGCCTCCTGAAATGGTACATTACTTCTCGGGGTATACCCTTTTGTACTCTCTAGAAGTGGAGGGTAATTTGATGGATGATAGGTTGAGGCTAGGCCCAATGTGCTGAATACTTTGGCCCCACCCACCAGACTTACCATTTTGCCCATGTTGGGCAAAGAAAATCTGCCCAACATACATTTTCAATTGAATACCTTAAGGTCCACACAGAGTATGACCTACCCATTAGCCTTCCTCGTCACCACTATCAGCGAGACTCCACCTGCTCTATGACTTCTTGTTTATCCAACTTATGGAGCTCTGCTGTCAAATCGTGCTGAAGACATACGGGAACATGCCTCAACTTTAACGCAACTGACATTGCCCATGGTTGTGGATGGATCTGGTGCAGATATCCTTTAAGGCACACACCTCTCCTCACACACATCCTCAAACTCATCATCTATATTCTCAGGAGTGTCCCTTTCCATCACAGACAAAGTCCAGGAACACAGAGGTCCAGAATGATCACATCTTACTTCACTCCTACCCTTCCTAGAAGACACCATTCACTTTTTACACATAGAGAGTGCCCTTTACACTTCAAGTTTACCTTGAACTACCCCCACAATGTCAATCTGCATGCCACCAGATGTATTCCCCCAGACTTTAGGCCTCATCAGATTGGTAGCAATTCCTTTGACCGGGTTACCCAGGTCTACCAGTTTACAGTGGTCTAATCTGACCCCTGAGTCTGTCAATATGGGTACATCCAAACCAAACCCCACCACTAGAGTATTTTTCAAAGCAGTGAGCACAATGTCCTTGTGTGGAATTCGACCATCTGTACAGGGAGTGTGTGGTCGCCTGGGCTTTCTTGATTTAAAAGAAAATGAAATTAAATGATGGGAGATCAACCTCAGAAAATGTGTGGGGCTAATCTCCACACATTTTCTAATGCTCGTGACAAACAACAAACGCATAGTCCAGTGTACTCTGGGGGAAACTGCCTACAAGCGCAGTCTTCCCTGTCACATTTATTTAACAGGTGACAGTGAGGGATACATGAAAACATCCAGAGGAGAAGGGCAACACCCTACTCCTCCCATGGCCACCCTAATTAAATATCAAAGGCTCTATGGATCCGCTCTGTGCTATTGTCTAAGTACTGGTTGGTGGCGGCGCATACTGATGAGAGTTAATTGAAGCAGGTCTGCGAATAGGCCTGGTCACAGAACTTCACAATGGGCAGGAAAACAAAACACCTCTTTGATATTCAAGTATCCCCTTGAAGCTAGTTCCCACCCCTCTGTATGAAGGACAGTGAATGGCATGTCTTGGACCACTATTTACCGTAGGCAACCCATGCAGAGCGGACCCCTTTCAGAGGGACGAAGTATGTGATTTGAGGGAGACAGAAGTCTGCTCTCACCACAAGCTTCAAGGGAGACCTGTGCTTTCATCAAGAGCCAAAGATGGCTCAGTTAACCAGAGAGACACTTTCATCTACAACAGACAGGAAGATGGGTGGGATTTAGAAGTACATGTTGTCACCTCTTACCTTCCCTGTTGAAAAGCACTCTAGTCCTGACCTCACACATAACAGAAGATTGTTGGTGGGGACCCCGGATTGGTTGCCTAAGGTAGGCTTAGCCTGCACCAATCACTGGAGCCGATTTGGCTTTAAAAGAGGCGTGAGCCCCTCACTTGGCAGATCATCTGAGGACTTCACTAGAGGCAGGAAATAACTCAGCATTTGACCCTGGCTGAAGGTACAGTCTACCTTACAGCTTCTGCCAGTGAAAGAAGGCCAGGTATTCCAAGGGAGAAGCAAGATCCCTCCCCTAAACATCTCCCTGGAAACAGAGGGAGATAGAGGACCATTCCAGCAGCTCCAGAACCGGTACCCAACCAGCACACAGAGTGCCCTGTTAGGTTCTGCCAGCAAACATCCTAGGTGGCAAGTGCCAGAGAGTCTCTGGACAAAGGACAAGGCCGTCGCCTGCAAACAATCTCCTCAGCTTTGGGCCATCCACCTTGAAAGGACACCACAAGCCCTGCAAAGAAGCTAGGAGGAGTTTCACACTAGCATCAACCAGCATCCATCTATTAAGGACATTTTCAAGGCAGTCTAGCCCTCGAAACGTGACCGGCGGCACCACTGACTACTGTCACTCTGCAGTCACTAAAGCCACCCGGGCACCTCAATCAGAATTCCAGATCCGCCAACCAGCACAGAGATACCGATTCTTGACCCAGAGCCACCGTGTAGGCCAGCCTGCAGCCGTTCCACCAGCCTTGCTTGCCAAACTGCCTGATGTCTGTTACCCACAACTGTCTCCCATCTTGAAGTCTGTTGCAGGAGCTGCAAAGCATCCTGGAGCCAACTTTACGCTGTCACGCATCAAGAACATCTCAAGCACCAGGTACATTGTGGTTCTGTCCACCAAATAACCTTGAACAGTAAGACTGATTGCTTCACCAACTATCCTCCTGTCAGTATCCAGAGTGCATCCCTTTCCTTCATGAAACTGTCTGTCCTCTGTGTTCCTTTACAGGGTGGGTTGTATTTTGTACTGTGCTAAAACTCTCTGTTCTAGTAATAATAAAGTAGATATTTTTATACAACCTTGATTGGACACTTGTTGCAACTAACTAACGATGCACGACCTTGCGGAGACAAGCCTGCTGTTCTGTCCACATTCTGTCCACGTTACCAAAACTGGACAAGGACTTTTATAATTGACTTGTGTTCCAATCTGTTTCGAATCCTTTCTGGTGTACTAGAGGTGTGGCGCTGATTGATGGTTTAGAAACTGATATTCATCCCTGGACCCCTGTTGCCCCCGAAGTTGATTTGTCACAGACCTCTATGTCCATATTTCAAAACGCAGCATTCAGACATTTATAACTCCGAGATCCATACGTAAACTGATTCCACATCTAAAACATCTCTTCACTTCCCTATCTCTACCCTTCACTACCCTTTTTCTGCCCCATTTATTGTCTTTTCCCTCATCCCTGGTTTGGTTGGCATAGCGCTTGCAACTTGCTGCTACTCTCTCACCTTACTTCCCCTTTGATTGCTGCACATAAATTTCTCTTCCCCTTAACATCTTTAATCTCCAGTTCTTTGCCACATCACACCATGGGTTTGATCCCTTTGGCAACATCCTACAATTTCTCCAAACTGGTATCTCCCTTACTCCATAGTTCATCCCTTATTTTGTGCTTTCGAACCATCAACATGAATTGACCTCTGATATGTTAATTGTAAGAGTCACCAGGGACATCATTTGGGGGTTGCCAGGGGTTGCGGTTGCGACCCCTCGGGCCTCCCCTCCTACCCCTACAAAAAGAATGCAAACAAAATATGTTTTATTTTTTTTTATTTTGTTATATGTAAGCTTCTGGGCTGTGGCCAGTGTCATGTGGCTCTTTGTTTCTGGAGTGGCTGGATTTCTTGTTCAGGCCACTTAAAACAGGGAGATCCACAGGTGTAACACTTTCAGAAGTGAAACTAAATAAGAAAGAATAGGAATAACAAATCATTTGTCTTTCTGGAATTCTATAGAATAATTGCTCAACTCGTTAAAGTTTTATTTCAGACACACTTTAGGGGGTGAGTCACTGATTTAGTTTGTTCTTAAACACCTCAACTCAGCTATTCATCTGTCTGAGGTCTATACATGAGTACCAACACAGGCTGTGTGATATTGCAGGTATATTTTACCTACAATATATTTTATATAGCACTTACGCTTAAGTGTAAGTGCTATATAATAACACATCATTATCATTTAGCCTAGGACGCCTGCTTGCATTCACAGTCATTTGGTATTATGGGCCTATACACACTGATATTAATGCTACATATGGTGATACATTCTCGTGTCAAATGTATATCACATTATAATGACATCGTAATAATTTCTTTCATAGGGGAATTAGGAACAATGCTATGTGATGCCACTTCCTGTTTTGACAAGGGGTAAAAGGTCATGTTCCATCGCTTCCCGTGATATCACTTTGGGATGGGGTCAAATGAAATCCTTTCCTGTGATGTCATCAGAGGTCAAGGGTTGTTTGATGTCACTTCCGCTACCCCAGGAATGTTGGTGAAATAATGTCCCTCGGAGTCACCAACATTACTTTAGTAGGCAAGCTCCTGTAGTCCTGTGTAGAAATCCTCTTTCGTTACTCCTTCTGGTTACTCTCGTATAGCAAAGTAGTACCTCTCTGAAATTGGGCTGCACTTCTTCTCAAAATGTAGATCCATCCTTTGAAGATTTTATTGACTCCTCTCCTTCTAATTCTTGTCCTTCACCTACAGCACTTGCTAGTGCAGGCTGTTGGGTATTCTTTGCCCCTCAACTCCTAAACAGTGCATAAATAGCATCCACTTACTGTCTATGCTGAAAGATGGACCATGAATCGCCAGCACATAGTCCTGGAAGTCCTCTGTCCATGTCTCCCATTTAAGGGAAGGCTCAACAGGGTTGGGAAGGAAATAAGGAAGCAATCTACTCATTGTTCTTTTGGGCAGTCAAAGGAATCAAAAAAAGAAAATTCCTACTTGTTGCCGGTTATCTCATTCCTTGATGGTGCCCAGACTCGTTACACATTCTCCTATGTGGTTCCTCTTCTCAAACATAGAGGTTTCCAGCCTAAAATACACACCGGTACTCTTCCATTAACAGAAAAGTCATAACGCCTAACTGAAAGATGTCATCTGGACTTCTGAGACTTCCAATGCAAGTCTTGCAATGCTTGACCCAAATATGGCAAATTGGACTTCTGAGATGTCTGATCCAAATCTTCCTCTGCTCCAGTCCCACACCGAGCCTCGTCTGCCTCAGGGAAGGCACATCCTTGGTATTGTGGTGCTCCTAACTTCCTACCAAAGTGACTTTCTGCAGTGCTCCAACAGCAGTCAGGTGCACTGTTCTGGAGCCTCTCACTTGCTCCCCAACAAAACTGGGCACTGACCTTTCCCCTGCACTTGCAAGCAAGTCTCTGTGGCTGCTGCTTATCTGTACTCCAGCTCAGAAGACACAGGCTGCTACTTCTTCAGCACTTCCTCCATGAGCACACCATCAGGGCCACTGGTGATCAGTTAAGTTTCCCACAAGGAGGGGCTCAAGCTGCTCTTTGGGGGCCTGTAAGACTTGGACGGTGCACTTGCTTTGATGTCTACTGGATTCAAATCAGCATAAAGTATGTGGTTAAATGGTCCGCAGAGCATCACTCATCCATGAACCTCTTACTCCAGCTGCTTCCCTTGGGATCTACTCTAACCTTCAGGAAGCAGGTGCCCCTGGACATTCTACCTTGAACACAGCACACCGAGACCCATGCATATGTATACTACTGACACACACACAGACACACGCACACACCCTATTGTGATAATAAAATATACATCTCATAATGATATATAGAGAAAGCATCAACTGGTACATTAAAGGAGAGGCTCATTTGGAATAGCAATGAATTACAATTTATATTATGTGGTTATACAATATCATTAAGAATGAGTTACGGAAAAGTAACCTCCTGTTATGAACGTATTGGATACATTCATAACAACTAAATTGGTGAAAAGCAAAGCCGTTTGGAAAAGTATATATATTCACAACACAGGAACATACGACAAGAACATACCAAGAACTTTAAGTTAACAAAACATTCAACATATATGTTTTGGATGATCTGATAACTAAAGTTGTTCCTTGTTTTTTTCCTTTGTTAATACAAGTGATACAATTGATCATAACATTTGGATGAGTTTATCGCGCATGAAGCATCTACATTCGAAGCAATACTCTAGTTTTCTGGGGGGGATCTCTAGCAGGGAACCCCAGTGGCTGACATGCAGCACAAACATTTAGGCATTTTAGTGGAGTGCACAAGATAATGTGTTGCCTGGCTCAAATTCCAATAACTTCAATAAAAGAAGAAATCTCTGTATTAGGACTATTCAGCAACAATTAACTTGAATCCCAAATTACTTTAGCATATGGACTAAGGGTTTTTATTTCTAATTCTTTTACTAAGGTTTTAAAAAATGATTTCCAGTATTTGTCGCTCATAAATGGTTCGCCATATATCATCTGATAAGCCCTTTTTGAAAAGAAAAATAAAGACAACCAGGACACCCCATTGGTCTTTGTAAATACTTTTAGTAATATGTCCTACAAATTTAAGAACATTATCTGTAGGAACTAGAAAAAGGTCATGAACGGTCCACTGCCTGTGGTAGCTTTTAAAAAAAGTACCAATATCCGTAATCTTGTCATGAAGAATGATGTATACAAGACTGTTAGTTCTGAGGTTGCTCAAAGTACATTGTGGCGGTTGCCCCGTGTAGTGGGATATCATCCTTGTGGAGAATGTGTCATGTGCCCATTAACACGTAAATTGACTTCTGTTAACTTTGGTCTGAATACAGAATGGATATTAAAAGAACATATGAACTGCAAAACAGAAAATGTAATTTACATGATTAAATGTCCATGTGATTTGTTGTATATAGGCAAGACCAACAGGAAGTGCAAGACTGGCATGATCGAACACAAGAGCTGTTTGAAAAGCCATATTGAGAAGGCACCCCTAGTAAAACATTTTGAAGAGAAAGGACACTCTTTTAGGGACTTTGAATGGTGTATCTTGAAAAAGGTTAAAGGGAGGTCTCAAGATGAAATCAATAGGAAATTGATTAATTTGGAGCAAAAGCTTATCTTCCTAACTAACAGCCATGTGACATGGCTGAATAAAATATTGAGTGCCATAATATGAGATAATTGGGCCACCTTTTGGGCTCTGTGCTCAATGGTTAATGAAGTCTTGCAATTGCTGTTATTACCAACTGATGGAGAAATCAGCTTGTATGTGTCCTTGTAGATTATCTTGGGACATTATATGCAATATTGTATTACATTGGAGTAGATCTGATATAAGAGTTGCATATGTATATCTAGACCCATGGGGTATGGTGGTGAATATGTTTTATGGACATCACAATTTTATCACATTTGAGGGAGAGCCAGTTTGTAGGCACTATTGTGATCTATTTGCATTCTCTTGATATGAACAGGGGTCAGTGACCACGTTTTGGACTCCAGGGGTCAGTGGCCACGTTTTGGACTTCAGGCAGAAGTCTCATGGTGGCACGAAGCACTGTAGAGGGGATATATGGCACCACTAAGTATAGAGTTCTCCATGTTGAGGTCATGTTTTCTTTCCTCACTTTGATACTCACCCATTTGTTTTCCCTACCTCGTTTGTATTATGTTTGGTTGCCATGCAACAATAAAGCATTCTTTCCGTTGCTAGACGACGTGTGTGGTCGCCTAGTTACGGCTCGTTGTTGACGCGTTATTACATCGCGCAACGTTTGACGTAATGACGTCATCACGTAGCGTGGCTACGTCATCACGTTGCGTAATGACGTGACATTGGGGGCTTTGTGAGCGTTTCAAAACCATGGCAGGTATTTATTTAGTTTCATCCTTGACGTGCCTGCTGACCCCTTTTCCGTTCTAATGCAGTACCAGTCCTACACTAGGTAAGTGATAGGGTGCGAGCTAGTATTAGGGTATTAATGTCCGTTCTTAAATGTAAGATAGATGGGCACAAGTTAATGTTGCTTTAGCGGTCACATCTGTGCCTTGTATTTATTTGTAGGGCTAGATGTGAGATACTCCCGTCTTGAACCACCTAATGAGAGGAGGAGGAGACCTCTATCTTGTTCTCCAGACCAGTTTCTATTGGTGTTGCTGTTTCTGGTGTGGAGTGTGAACAACAGCATTAAAAGGGTAAGGGTCTGAGTTTGTGTTTTCTTTATGGGAAGACCTAAAAACTTACAGAGGAGTGGAATTTTTTGAGACCCTGTGTGGTTTCATCTCTTTTAGGAATCAGATGGTGAATCCAGAGTCTTAGCGGCTTACATTTGAAGACCTCTTTGTTAATGAGTCGTGTAGAGGGAAAGAATTGTTTTTTACACCTCAGGGTGAGTTCGTTCTGGGGTTTGTGTCCTTGTGGCGAGGGGAAACCCTTCTAGAGGAGGTTGCTATACTATAATCTTTCATTGACCAAAGTTAGTCTGTTTGGAATTGGTTTTAGGTATCTGATGCTTTGAGTGAACCCTTCTATCTGCTGATAAGTGAAGAGCAAAAATTGGTTTTGCTATCCAGTTTGAAGACATTTACTTCTTCTGACTACTGGCTCAGGTATATTATTTATTGTATACTTGTCCAGCCTACTGGTGATTAGGGATTGGCTAGGTCGATTAAGTAGACCTATAATACCCATGTAGTAATGTGTATGTTCTTTTTTATACCCTTAGATATAGGAATATGTTGTTGAGGAATGAGAAAGATCTGCCTGAAGCACAAGACTAACTTCTGCCCCTGAAGAATGTCCAGTTACCTGCACCATATAGGACAGAAACGTATATAAGTAGGGCTTGTTCAACACAATGGGGAATAAGATTAATTAAGTTGCCATTGGTGTTATTGTGATCAAGTATCTGGTGACTTTGTTTTTGTGAGGTGGAATAATTTTATCGTGTATATTACTATGTGATGTGTATATGTTTTTTAATGTTTGTATTACTTGTGCTGAAAAGAGAAAAATGAATTAAAAAGGATATTTTTTGATAACATTGTTTTTTATTGAGTGTACAGAATACAGCTTATATTTTCTAAATGGCTGTTTGTTGATGCCGCTATCTGAGGGTACATTAATTGTTTGATATAGAGGATTGTTTCTGTTCCTTCCTTTGGTTTAAACATATAGAATATATCCTCACTTGGTAGGAGGGAATATCACCTTAATGTGGGGTAACCCCTGAATGTTAATATCTCACCATATATCGTCTCAATATTTAGGCACACCAACATCAGGCATTTTCACCATGACAGGGTGGAGGCACGTATCGTACCAGCGCACATATGATGTCATCGCGTTTGGATGTCATGATGTGACAACGTGCAGGGTTTCAATAATGATAACTAAACGGGGGCCACAATGAGTCTCAGACACAGTAAATCCTCCCCGTTCGTGACATTTGTAGCTATCTGGGAAGCTCAACACCTAACCCTACCCCCTCTTTACTCACTGAATTGCTCTTTTACATCAACTTTGATGTTAACTCCAAAAAATTCCAGACCATGACCTGAAGATCCTAAATTATATCTTTCTTGCAGCATGACCCCTCCCCAATTACAGATCGGTCCAATGTCTGCCTCTATGCTAGTCCTAGTAGCTCCCGGAACTCCAAAGATTGCGGCAAGTGAAGGACATTTACACAGCCATTAATGGATCCGGGTCAGGTCAGGTCAGCAGTGGCTTTATGCATACCCCAGGCACACTGATCCTCATAGACATGAAAAACATAAGCAAGAAAAATATAGGCCTCATTATAGGTTTCTCGGTATCCCGCCGGTAATTCCAGCGGGATGCCATCAAACCGACCTACCGTTTCCGCAGCCTGATAGCCAGGAATTTATGGGATGTTATAGGTGGCAGAAAGGGCAGGAAAACAAACCCCATTTCATGGAGTCCCATGGGACTGCATGGAGGGGATTGCCGGTATCACCAGCCCCAGTATTACCAGTGATGGTAAAACCGGCAGTTTTTTGCTGTTAGGTGCCGGATAAGTGTCCCCCACCGGCAAACTTGTAGTTTTGTGGTGCAGTAAAAATGCCGGTCATGGACTTAAACAACACTTCTATGACTATTTGGCTTATAATCGATGGTACATGACTGTAAACACATAACACACTCTTGGACATTACTTCCTGTGGATTTCCCTCCATATCCGGTGCATAGAATAAGTGTGTCAATCATTATTCATACACCATGCAACCCAATTTGTTCAATTAAAAAGTATCAGTTACTTTAATTAAAAATAAAATTTAAAAAATGCATTGGATTTTTGTATACGTTAATGAATACTCCAACCTTTGTTTAATGGGGTTGTGTATTATTTCGACTCTGTTTTACTTTGGCAAAAATAATACCAGCTTTCTATAATAAATTGAATCGTTTCATTCCATCTGTTATTAATTACCTTCGATGGCTATACATGTTTTGCCATTTAGGGGATATATATATGTGTATATATAATTTAAATTAACTTCTAACTAAGCTTAGTAAATCAGTTTGTTTAAAATACTCTTTATTTGTTTGTTTATTTAGTTATTTTCTTATCAAGCGCCAAAAGCCTGTGCTTATCAGGGTGCCTCTGACGGGAGCATTCTCTTGATGTAATTGTATGCAAGTAGTAAGAAGAAAGATGAGAACACCGGATGGCAGCTATGAGAGCTGTAGAAACAGTAATGGGAAAACCAGTGTCTAGTGGCCCAGGGAATGACAGCGAGGGGGAATGTTTCAAAAGGCAGAAGGAGCATGGATTGTGATCAAAGGAAACATTGGAGAAGATGGAGTCATCAGTGAGAAATGATGACAGGTAATTGACTGAGTGATCAAGCAAAGAGAGATTGAACCGTCAGGGTTACTTAGGTAAAGTTTATGCAAGGCTTCTGTAGCAATCCATTCTTTGCTTCCCATGTTATGTGTATCTTCTTGGCACATGTATGACTTACGGAGCAAGAGTGGGTCTGGGACATTAAGGCTCATGGTATTAGACAGTGTACAGTTGTCAGAGGTGGGGTGACAGGCCATGCCAAAGGTGGGACCACTCCCAGTGATTACTTGCCTGCCAACCTTTCTTCACGTATGTGTCCGACAATTTGCGAGAGGACAATAATGTTGGAATTACCTGGGAAGACATCCCGTGGCACGGGTAGAGGATGGCCTTGTCGTCGTCTTCCGAACCCTGGTCCAAGCAGTAGCCACTGGCTTTGCTGTTGCGAACCTTCAATCAAACATACACAAAAAAAAAACAGCGTTACTAAAACATGTTTCTCACTGCCTCTTTTTAAGGGTTAATATTTGTCTTATTAGGCCATGTGCTGAGACATTGACATGGCAAAAAAGAAAACAAATGACATCGCTGCATTGTAGGCACAAGGATTAGGTAGCATTCAGGTAAGTGGTTCTTCTTAAGGTAAGTTTCAGAAGAAGCAAGTCCGGTAACAGACATCAGAAGACAGACCACCGATCTTCCAGGTCTGCTACTCTGGCTCCCACACCCACCACATCAATCAAAAATATCTTTATAGCGCCTCGATGCCTGTGGGCTGTGGTGCGCGCTACAAATCCAAAATAAATAAACACAAAAATCACAACCAATCTTCCAGAAACCACACACACCTATTTATCACAGTTTGTACTGCTTATGAAAGGAAAAATAGGGCTTAATGATTTTGAAATTTCCCAAAGATAACATCTTGGGAGGAACCTGCTGTTCCATTCTGCGTCCCGCGAGGGCATTCCAGGTAAAAAGATATTGTTCTAAAAATCTTTTCACCCAAAAAAAACAATTTAGAAAGACTGCTCCAGGCCACACAGAGCAGTCTTTCTAAATGGAACTGTCACACCCCAGCCGCGCACGTTGCACGCAGGGGATGACAGGCACGTCGGGACCCAGAAGTGCAGGACGAGAAGAACGGGTAAGTGTGCGGGTGTGTGTGAGTTGGTGTGTGTGTTTTGTGTATGTATGTGTTTTGGTTTCGGGAGTCTGAGGCAAGGGTGGGGAGTGGGTAGGGGGTGGGGTTGCTGGGACTGAGAGATGAGAGTTTGGGCAGCAAAACGCCCAATTTCTAACAAATCCCATGGGAGAGGTTAGGGGTTGGGGTGGGTGGATGGGGCGTTGAGGAACAATATGAGACTCGGGGGGAGGGAGGGAGAAACCCCTCAGAATATTGAAAACTAAATTTCTTTTTAAAAAAAAACATTTTAAAACTCTCAAGAGAAAAAGACCTTTACAATGCTGGTTTTATGATCAATGGAAAATTGGTCATTGTAAATCGGTCTTTTTCTCTTGAGACCTTTAAAATGAGGTATTTTCACACAGAACCTGCGAGGGCCAGGTTGGAAGAACTCAGATTTCTCTATTTATTTCCTAGTGAATAACTTTGAAAATAATATTAAAAAATTAGTTTGCATTCAATTCAGTGCTAGCATACCTTTTTTTTTATTTTTAGGTTTAATTTTATTGTTTAAAGCACGGACCTAGCTAAAGAGCAGCGTAGCACTGTACAAGGTGTGAGTAGCCAGCATTTGGGCTGGCATCTTTTAACAGTAGTGCGGTAGTGTGAGGTCCCTGCGCCACTCGTTAAGTACATTTCTTCTTGGTTTGCATTACAAAATACCCCAAGCATACATTCCCAGACAAGTTACATAGGCTTATGTACATAAGGGCCTGTGCCCTGTTCGACTTTTGACCTTTGTACGATGGCTCTGAAGGCTACATGTTTGTATTTATTAACTTTATATAGTGCTTTAATCCAAATCGCTTCACATTACAACAACAAGAATACATTACAAAAAAATAGAAGCAAAAATAAAAATAAATAAATAAATAAAAATAACAGAACACGAGACAAACCATCAAAAACAGTATGTAGAACACTTCACCTAGGTCAATAAAAGAGAAATAGAGCAGAGGACAGTAGTGAGGGATGTCAGGGCGGGGGAAGAAGGTGAGAATTCAAGGGGGAGGGGAGGAAGCATAAGAGAGAATGGAGCACATAGGGAGAGGTAAGATTGAGGGAAAGAAGGGATGTAGGGGAGAAGTAGGGTATTCTGCACCCCTCCATGCCTGCTGCCCTCTCCCTTCCAACCTGCACTTGCACCTTGAAGTAGCTTTCTCACAATGTACCACATTCAAAAAATCTTTCATCTGAAAGTTAGCATTTCGTAGAAAAGCCGTAACCCTTCAATTGGTGTCTAGCAAAGCCACTCGCCGATTGCTACCGCCGATGAGCTCATTGTGAGCACGTGACTCTGTGGATTGTCTGGGTATTGCCGAATCGCAATTTAGGGGTAATTCTGCGGCAATACAGCGGGGGACGAATACGGACGGAGTCGAATAGAGGACGGTAGGGATGGAAGGGTAACGCACACAGAGCGGGGCACAGGAAGGCCGCAGTATGTGGAGAGGGAGAGGGGTCTTTTGCATAAAGTTGGCCAAGGAAACCGAGCGGGGCAGGACACAGATAGAAGAATGCGAAGGGAAAGGGCACAGGTGCTTATACTTGCACGTCCCCAGCAGTGGTCGAAGTGTACGAAAAGAAATAGTCAAAACATGTTCCCTGCTGGCCTGTCACTGTTCCCCACAAACCCCATTGCCACGCCCCTTCCACGAGCAATCTAAACCCCCAAACACACCTGTTGTTTAAAGGAATGTACAGTGCAGTGCAAGTTCTTCCTACACTTTTATTTTAAAACGAAGCCATTCTGGAACAGTTTCTTTTTAAAATAAAAGTATAAGAACAGTAAAACTTTTTTTTTAATCTAGAGGAGCAGCGTTCCCAACTGCTCCCGTCCACTTCGACCACTGGTCTGCTGAGCTCTCTATGTAATGTTAACTTCTTATCTGGTAAGCGTGTAGGTATGATACCGTAGAAGTGACCGAATCCAATGTTTTCGAGGAAGAAATGACCAAATGGTTTTTAAATTTTTTTATACCAACCAAAAAAACTTTAAAATAATATATATGTGAGGGTGGAGTAAAGGATATTAATAAAGGTAGGGGGAAGGAGCGAGGGCTCTTCCCCCCGCAATAAAAAAAAAACAAACAAATTCGATCACTTCACTCTTTCAAAAACATTGATTCAGTAAAATCATCTACATCCGTGCAAATAAGCCATTTCCATCTGATTTGTCCTGGGGTCCCATGCGTTTTTGAGATCACTTCCACAAAACAAGCAGTAATTACCAGGTGCATGCAGATTACAGAGAATCTGCACTGGTGCAAGAGCAAAGTTGCACGGTATTCGCATTAGCGGAACTTTACCCTATTTCTAAAAACACAGGGACAGATTAAGAAACCATTACACCATGACAAGTGGAGTTTGGGATCTCATAAGCATCGGGGCAAACATTGCCCTGGTGCAACAATGCAGTGAAAATTCATCTTTTTTGCACTAGGGCAATTTGTGTCCTGGTGCTTCTAATACCCAAACTGTACCTGTCGGGGTGCAATGGTTTTCTAATATGTCCCAATGTTTTTAGAAATAGAGTAAACTTTGATCAGGTGCCAATACTGTGCAACTTTGCACACTTGCACAGGTGCAAAGCTTCTGTAATCTGGCCCCTGGTGGCAGGCATTATAATGAATCCCTTTGTGTTCTGCTTTTCTCAGATGTAAAAAGCCTAGCCATCCGAACCAGTATTAGATGTGGGTGGACATCCTGGTTGGTTTCATGCTTTGCGCAGGGGTTCGATGCCGCACAGACTTTGCTCTTTTTTCCTCACTTCTGTTCATGAAATCCCATGAAATGGGCCAGAGCGTAAGAAACTGGCTCAGAGCCTATTTCTGGCTGATCTTTATTCTACAGCTCATTTTACACTGAATTGAAAGTGGGGTCCGGCAAGGACACACATGGGATCAGGTTATCATCACACTGCGAAGGATGGAGAGGTAGTGAAGTATGGTAGTGGTGTTGAGTGGAGCCACACACCATCTCCAGTAAAAAAAGCAGTAACTTCACCGACAGAGACATCCCTGCCCTGAGTTTAACAATGGGGAGAATCCTTCTGTGAAATCATCTACAGTAATTTAAGATAAACAGGGCCCATCAATGATAAGAGACTAGGCAAACCTCATTAGCACCTTCGGTGGGAGAGACAGCAAATCGGGAGGCAAGGAACGTGGGCTGACCTTCCTAGTGTTAACCTGCTTTTGAAGCCAACTGATGGCCAGTACTACTGTCCGCCAGCTTCCCCCACCGAACCTGCTTTTTTGTTCACCCTCCCCATTCCTACTTACCTGATTGCTGTGGTGGCGTATACGTTACCAACAGGATCGGCCCGCCACCTCCGGTCATATCGCTTCAATATCACCCCTCCAGCCAATAAAAATACCCACAGCCATTAAGAGCTATGTGTGTGGGTCTGGTTTTGTTTTACACATACCCATGGCTCTACATATATATTGTACAGATGATAGTTTTACCCATATATATTGTACAACAAATGGTTATGTCAATATCAGATGTGCTCTCTATAGTGCACAGCTGTGATTGGTATTACTTTGAAGTGCTTTAATCTTTTTCGTAAGAGCAGAGGACGCACAGCTCAGGTACCCGGCAGACCAGTGTCTGGTGTCTGGATGAACGGTACCTTCTAATGAGTGTGTAGGAAGTGTCCAGCAGGCGTAGGTGAAACACCAATACTGCAGACATCAGTTATTATTTTGGGAAGAGATTTGATGACACAACTCAACATGCCAATTTGTTTTACTGACAAAAGGATAGTGTGTTCGACTCCTGGAATACACTACATGAATGTGGAGGAATTTATACAGACATTTACAGGGCAAATGGCTCTGGGAGGCATTCCAATAGAGTCAGAGGTTTTCTTTATGGGGTGAGCATTCTGTTAACATGGCTACCTGGCTTAGTGGGGAAGACAATGAGAATACCTAAAAAATTCTTGTTCAGACCAGATACCCTTGGACGAAGAGGGGGGGCAGACCATCCCAATAGAATTGTATGCAGCCATAGTACGACGGGAAATGCCAATGCTCAAAGGAACGGATGACAAGGGTGGATCATGGAGAAGAGTGATAGCTATTGAAGAAGGGTGTAGGTTGACCAACGTCACTGATAATGTTATGTTTAGAGGTGACCCAGCAGATGATGAAGTAGTGTTCTTTATGAGCATCACATATTGGATTAGAATAAAGCAAAGGGAGATCCCACAGCGTATGGTGATAATGCGACTGCACGCATCATTTTTTTGACGAAGACTTGGAGAAAGTGCCAAGCGCTTTATGGACTACAGGCACTTACGATGTAGGCCTATTGAAGGGGATAGGGGAGGTTAAAATAAAGCTGAAACCAGGAGAAATTTTACCTCGAGCAAGAAAATACTCAATGTCTCGAGAGGCGGATGAGGGTATTTTTAAGACTATCTCAGCACTGATGGAACAAGGTATCCTGGTGCCGTCAGAATCATTGTGCAAGACTGTGGTGGACCCTGTGAAAAAATCAAAGGGAGGGTTGTGGAGATTCATACAGGACATGAGACGATTAACCAGATTTGAGATGCAGAGTTTCCTTTAGTTCCTAACCGGGCGACGATACTATGTAGTATCCCAGTAGAAGCTCCTTCATTTTACGGTGATCGGTTTTGAAAAATAAGTTTTTCAATCCAGTTGCACAAAGACTCACAAGACTTCACTTCATTTATGTTCTCCCAGACTCATCTGAAAGACACTAGGCTGCCCCAAGGGTACTGTGAGTCCCCATCGATCTTTAACAGAGTCCTACAGATGGACCTAGGCAATATTGATTTGAAGAGTGCTGTGATACAGTACATAGATTACATTTTAATGTGTAGCACCACAGTAGATGACTGCTGGCAGGACTCCATTCAGTTGATGACTATTCTAGCAGACAAGGGATACAAAGTAGACAAAGACAAGCTACAGTATTGTCAAGAAGAGGTGTTATATATAGGCCAGTTAATTTCATATGCAGAAAACAGAGTGACATCTCACTGAAAGAGCTGAGGCAATCATGAAGACTGCAATGCCACACACAGTGAAGCAGATGCACCAGTTTTTGGGGCTATGTAATTATGTAAGAGCCTGGGTGTTTGACCTCATTTCGTACACAAGACCCATTTTGCAAGCTTTAAGGAAAGCACAGGCAAACAAGGAGAAAATAGAACGGACTGAGGAAATGGAGGGAGGTTTGGTTTTGAAGAGTTGAAGAAAGCAATTTTTACAGATCCTGTTTTAGGAATTCCCAATTATGCTGAGGAGTTTTTCTTATATTCACACACAAATGGGATAGTCATGACTGAAGTGCTTACACAGAGGTCCACATTGGGGTATAATCCTCCAGCGTATTATAGTGGGATTCTAGACCCAGTTATAAAGGGACACTTTACTTGTGAACAGTCATTGGCAGCCGGCACGTTCGCAATTGAGAAATCCACAAGCATTGTTATGGGCTGTTCTATGATGCGTTTTGTGGAACATGCTTTGTTTGCCATATTAGAGAAACTCAAAAGTACATTGACATCCTACAGAGCTTCTGCTTATGAAGTGATAATCTCAAGCCACCAATTAAAATTGTCAGATGTAAAATGGTGAACCCTGCCACTTTTGTAGCTGAGCCAGTGGCAGAGGGCGAGCATGTGCATGACTGCACAAAGTATATCGAGTATTATGATGATAGACCGCGCGTAAAGGAAAATGCGTTTTTAGGAGGGGAAATTACATTTATTGATGGTTCTTCGAAAATTGATTAAACAAGTGGAGAAAGGCATTCTGGTGCAGCTGTAGTGAGGCACAGAGCAAATGGTGAGTTTGAAGTTGTAGCAAGTGTAAGACTACCATTTCACTTTTCAGTGCAAGCAGCAGAATTGGTATCGCTTACTGTTGCACTCAGAAATCATGAAGGGCAGGAAGTAAAGGTGTACAGTGACTCTGCGTATGTGACGTCAACCGTACACGCATTACTAGCACATTGGAAAAGGAGGGGCTATCTCCGAACGGACAGCACTCCAGTGTAACGTGCATCCTTATGGGACAGGCTTATTAAGATACTACAACTCCCAGTAGCCACAGCGCTAGTTAAATGTGCAGCACATAATAAGCAAACTGGCTTTATTTCTTGTGGAAATTAAGCTACAGATGCAGAAGCAAAAAGGGTTGTGTATTTTTCAGATATTTCAAGTTTTGATACTCCAGATGTTAAGGCAAAAGTAGTCATGATTATGGTAGTGAAAGAAGGATTTAATCATTTACTGAGAGCACAATTAATGGAGATTCAAGGAAGTGCACCACAGGAAGAGCAGGAACTGTGGAAGTGAAAGGGGTGTTCTTTATCCCCACTGAAGCATTTTGGCAACAGGACAGCACTGCAAAGCCGTAGATGCCAGTAGCCTTGTTAAGGGTAGCGCTTGAATAGCTGCACTACCCTGCGCATATAACTAGGGAAAGTCTTGTTGCAACAATTGCAGAAGACTGGTTTGTTCTAAACCTGTTAGAACTCATTGCATTTTATATAGTAAACTGCATCCTATGTTAAAGGTTTACCACTGGGCATATACTGCAAACAATTAGAGGAATAATTCCTCGACCTAATGGTCCTTTTCAGTATTTAGATAGAGTATGTTGATATGCTGCAAGCATGTAGCGGATACAGGTATTTGATAGTGGTGGTGTGTCCCTTGTCTAGGTAGATTGAAGCAGGTCCATGTACACACACTGGCACCACTTTTGCTCAGCAATGTTTTTAGTACGGAAAATCTTGCAAGATGGGGAGTGTGTGAAGTGCTAAGATCCGATAATGGGCCACATTTTGTCAATGAAGTGTTGGAACAGATAGGATTATTGTTGAGTATTAAAGCAGAAGTTTTCTTCTGCTTATCCCTGGCAAGCGAACGGGATATGTGAGAGACTCAACGTCCTCCATAAAGAAAGGATTTTTAAGCTCAAGTTGACACTGAAAAAGGGATGGCTATATGGCCTGCCCTTAGCTTTATATGCCCTAAGGAATCAGCCTGGTTCAGACCATTACCTCACACCCTACGAACTAGTGACAGGAAGGAGAATGAGAACACCTTTAATTCCTCTGTCGAGGAGTAGAAGTGATGCCCAGAGTACAGCAAAAATGTTAGGAAATGAATTGTGTGATTATTTGACATGTATGACCGCTAGTATCTCTCTCATTTCAGATCAACTCAAGCGCCAGGTTGGATGGTCTCAAAACACAGATGAAAACCATTCAGCAACCGGATCTTGTGAACTTTTATCAGCTCTGAGACTTATTGCTGGTGATACCGTGTTGATCAAAAACTTCACTAGGAAGTGGCACGAGCCAAGGTTTGATGGTCCGTATTTAGTGGAGCGCATTACTCCCTCAGCAGTAAAGGTCCAAATGCAGACGAGCTTGGATCCACCTGAACGACGTCAAGCTCTACACCGGCGAGGCCGCAGCACCCCCGACCATCTATCCAGAAGCAAGAGAAGAAAAATAATTTCAGCGAGTGCAGACTCGATCAATGAAAATGAAGAAGGACGATAAAGCTACAAACTGACTAATAAATACAGATTTGCATATGGACCGTAGCTCCACTTGAACACTCCTTATAGATATTATAGCAGGCGTGCAACTCTTTTGCTTGAACCACAGGAATCTTGAGAATGAACTTTAGATAAATGCTGATATATCACATTATACCTAAATGACAACATTTGGTTTAGAATCGGAAATGTGAACAGTACCCCGATTCGTTTCTTACTGAATATTTGTTTGGCTGATGTTATGGTCTTCCCGGAAAGTGATGTGCATCATATTGTGCCTGCTATTTTTGTGTTCATTCTTCAAGCTTATCCTGCCCTTGTTAGAAGAGATGTGGACATCCACACTTTTTTACAGGATCCTAAGACAGGCCCTGTAATCAGAAGGCTGCTCAGTGAAATTGTATAAGAACTATGGCAAATATCTAATCTATTGCAGTTACCCGAGTACATTGTTTTTCCTTCCTTAAATTGCAGCAAAAATTAGAAATCTTGAAGATGACACAATTTCAGAGAATGAGCAAGCTCTAAAAGTTCAAGAATGGCACAAATGGTGGGGATTATTATGTTGGTTTGTGGTATAAATATGCACAGTTATGTTTTGTGTCTTTTTGTTTCTCATAATTCACCTTTTTTATACTTTTGATCCAAAAAAGTCAAAGTCCCTTTAATTCTCCCCAGGAGAATTCTCCAGGAACTCTTGCAGATTTTCCCATTACCAACGAGCCATGATCCCAAGTGTTTTCTCCCCAGCATAGAGCTGTTGTAGAGTTGTTTCCATGGGCCGCAAATAATTTACTAAAGAGACACAGGAGAAATGCAGCGGAAGATGATAATGAGATAAACACTTATCTAGATAGTACAGCACACTTGGATAATAACATGTGGTATCAGCACATGAAAAAGGTGGGAGAGAGAACATCTAAGGAGAGCTGCTATGTCTTTGCATGCATGCCTTATGCCATGGGGACCTCTAATGTATTCATAGCTACAGAAGTACCAGTGGAAAGAGCTTATTGGCTAATGCATCTCACACTCTGTCAGACATGAGGACAGTTCCAAGGCAGAACAGCATCCCTGATATGGGTAACTGGAAAGACATCTCACAGGGAAGACAACTATGTGAAAGATTTGAAGACAAGAGGGAAGCCAGAAACAAGGAATCTAGTGATCATAGATGAACAGCCTGGAATGAGTGAAGCAGGAATTTGGATGGAAGAAAACAAGATGCCAGATTGTCAAGGCAAGAATAAAGAAGAAATACTGAGGTGCTGGGAAAGAGTTCAGCTGCAAAATTAAAGGAACCGCGCTAACTCCAGAAGAATGGGCTGAAGGCCTGGTTGTGTGTAAAGCAGCAGCATAGGCTGGGTATTATGAACCAGTTATAGATACTGCAGAGAAGGAATGCAAGAATCATTGGTCAAAGATTGTGAATTTGTTGACATGGGTTGATGATAAAGGAGGAGAGTTGCAGATAGTACCTCTAGCTAGTGCATCTTTGTGTTTCCGAAATAATGGCATGAGGAAAGTTGCAGAAAATCATCAGTGTTGCTGAATTTTTGATGTACCAGGCATGAAGGATGGAAAAGTAGTTCTGATGGACCACTATTGGGCTTGTGGGTCCAGAGCATGCATGATGCTGCCCAAAGACTGGGGAGAGATGTGTTCTATAGTACGTATTCATGTTCCAGCATTAGTGATTCCTCAAAGTGACCTGAACATTGGGGAGTTTCCGAATGTGGATGCCCATTTGAGGAGGAGAAGATCTCTCAAATTCCTCAATCGAACAAGGCGGGAGAATTACTTTTCATCAAAATCAATAGAAGCTGTTGATGCTATTCCTTATGATCATAGGTTGTTCAGGAAAATTGCTTCAATCTTCACAACCATCTTTATGTCAGGGATCCAGACAATGTCAATGTGAAGTGGTTACAGATCCCTCACTGGAGAAGTTTGCGCCAAAATCGGACAATCATGTTGCACGTTCATACCTTCTCATGATGATGAGAATGGGACCTTGACAGAGGCCATAATGTTGCTGACGAACATACACAACAAAATGAAAGATGAGACAGATGATATTGCAGATGACAGCTGGTTCGCGTCTATCTTCTCATGGATTCCAAAATGGATGTCAAAAATCTTCAATCTCCTGGGAGCAGCATTGGTGATGATAATGTTTGGATTCTGTTTGATCAGGATAATTATCAAACAGTGCAACAAGACAGCAAAGAAAGCAGTAGGGATGAAGATCATTATCGAGGTCAAGTCAGGGTTTGGACCCAAGGAATTGACAGATGAAGAGATCAGAAAATGTATAGAGACCAGCATTGTAGCACCAGAGGGAACGAAGTTCCTGCATCCAAGGAATCACAAGATGTATATAGGATGAGGGATCTACTGTAATCTGAATGGACAGCGCAGCTATATGACCTGGTGTGTTGATGAACATGTAAAGTCAGCAGGATCCCTGAAGGGAGTAGTGAAAATCTGGACTCCAAGACTGATGAAGGAGTGGTTGATGAATCAACCAAAGGGGGGATTGTAGAGGAGCAGCTGAATGTCTCTGCAGGAAATCCCACCCCCACCATACCTATGTGTTGGAAACCGGAAATTGCGACATGCACAACACCAGTGATTGTGCCTAGTACACAGAGAGTCTTTGAGGAAAGGTCTCCATTGAGAAGATCCCATATGATGTATCCCCGCATAGATGACAATCTCTTGGAAGAGATCCCCCAAGCAATACGAAGACGAGAGAAAAAGAGGCTGGTGACGTCACAAGAAATGAGCGCAACGCGCTGAGAAGAATGGTCAAAGAAGAAGATGCATAAGACCTTATAGAATCTGATGAGAAAGTAAAGAATCGAGTAAAGTTTCATGTGCAGAATGAAGATTGCACGTGTAAAGGGCACTACAGAAAATGCAAGCCATTTTATAACTGTACAGATGCAGCAACGTAAGTAGACTAAGTGATCATAAAAGCTAGCAATAGACTGCAATAGACTGCAGGCGGTGCCGACATTATATAGAATCTGGATGTCGTTGTCACACATTTAGTAAGCTCAGACCTGTGAAGAAAGAAGGATCAAAAAGCTGTGTTGCAGCAAGAATAAAGCTGAAGTTCAAGGAAAGGGCTGGAATAGCTGTCTGGCCTGATGTCAAAGGATGGAGCATACAAGAACCGGTTATCTATCCTTGTAGAACAGGGAACGTGAGAAGCTGAATCAGCCTTTGGTAAGGTGCAAGAAATCAGCCTTTGTTAAGGTGCAAGAAAGAACATCATGAATGCCAAGTTCATTAATTCAAGACAATTGAATTAAATTGCAAAACTGGACGAAATATGGTCTCCTGTAACGTGAGTCAAGGATGGAAATAGAGTACAAACCTGAACAGCAATAAGAGTGTGCCTATACTGCCTTTCTTTCTCAGGAGCAGTGATTTGCAAGGACAAGTTCAGAGACAAATCTGAATGGCAGAAGGCATGAGCGATGAGAGATGTTGGGCTAATTGGGTGGGGAGACACGGTCAAGTCCACCCGCTGGCACCTGGGGTACCAGCTAATGTACTGCTAGTGAGCTGAATGCTCCAGAAGGGTACAAGCTTGCCAACTAATTGTAGAAGGCCATATAATGATAGGCCTTATAGTTTGATAGCCAATGGTGTATCTAGTAACTGATGAAGATGACTTGCACTAGGGGTGGGCATAAGTTGTCCACCTGACTGAAGAGACCCAATCATAACCTGATCCCTTGAAGAAAGTATACTTAGATGTTCCCCTTAGTCCTATCACAATCCCCCGTAGGTTTTCTTAGTTTGCCATGTATTATAGCATCACTCATGACACATTTTTTGGTATATAAGTGTGTTTTTTTATGCAAAATGATTGAGAGCACGATCGAACATCTGTTGATGTCCGTTGTAACTCCCTGTTCTAGACAATTGAAAATAAAACAGTTGAAGGAGACATTTTGACAACTTTCTGAGTCGGTCTTATTATCTGGTGTAAGAGTTATTCTGTATCCCCATCCTTGTATGATGTGTTACTGATTTAAAAGCCTCCCCCCCCCCCGCCCATGGGTTGGAAAGTATCACAAAAAAGTGTTATGTTACAAAGGCCTGGTAATGCTAAGGGGGCACGTTGGGTCTCTTATCTGAGACAATGGGATCTGCAGATGTAGAATGGTAGGACAGTGGGTGATATACTGGGTGGTATCACTTGGGAGGAAAACAATTGTTTTGCCACACTGGACTATTTATTTGGCAACAATGACTGCCTGCATATGGTAGAAGAACTAAAGATGGTGAATATAGAGTATTGTGACCATAAAATGTTGACTTTGGATATTAACGTCCAAACCCAGGGGGCCGGCAGAGTGGTTGTCAGATATTACTGTGAATCATGCAGGAAATGCTATACGGTGGACAGCAAAAAATCTACAAATAATTGACAAGAAGATTACGCAGCTCCTGTAGGTTGACATTGTTACTTTGGGCAATACTTATGGGGATGGTATTGAGGCCTGGAACCTCACTATGAATATTGGTGCTAATACAACACCACGGCAGGTGGTTTGTAGTAAACCTTTGTATAAATTTGACAGGAATATGCAAGATGCCAATCAAACAATGTGAAAAGAACTTCGAAGGATACAGGGACTGGAGCTAACAGCCCCGGAGTTTGCCTCATATACCAGAGGAATAAGGAAAAGTTATCAAGGGTGGCATAAGCGATGGAGGTTCTCCATCTGCAATGAGACATGGCAACAAATGATTATGGAACTTTGAAGTAATTGCTCGAGGAAGATCTGGGGAAAGCTGGTTAAGGGTGAGGTCAAGAAACTTACATTGAATCCCATCCTGGAATCAGTATGGGTGAGGTATCTGGAGGGTAGTGATAGTGATCACATCTCGTCTTACCCTCCGGACTATACGATCAGAGGGTGGCCTCTGACATTTAGTGAAGCTGATCTCAGAAGTACTATGCTCAAACTCAAAACCTCTAGGGCCCCTGGGACTAATGGCTTGGCCAACATTGTACTTGAATCTAGGGCAGTGGGCCAGGATACTGAAGTTGTTGTTCGACAAGGTATGTCATTCACAGACTATTCCTGAGTCGTGGCAGCTGTCTGTACTTCTTCCGGTATACAAGAAGGGCGACCATATGCTGCCAGAGAGGTGTGCAGTCATAATGTTAACAGTCAAAATGTCGACAAATAAATGTCGAAAAACAATAATGTCGACAAACAAAAATGTCGACATTTTTCGATATTTTTTCGAAATTTTGTATTTATTGTAAGATTAAATAAATAAATAAATAAATATGTAATTAGAATGTGTTGAGTATGAGGGGTGGGAGGGTGGTTGGAGGGGGTGTGGGGGGTGGCAGGGGGGTGTTGGGTGAGGGGGGGTTTGGTGGGGGACCCCCCAATAGTAAATGATACTTTTTTTGGTTATTTATTTATTGAAAAAATAAATAAATAAATATATAATTAGAATGTGTTGAGTATGAGGGGTGGGAGGGTGGTTGGGGAGGGTGTGGGGGGGTGGCAGGGGGGTGTTGGGTGAGGGGGGGTGGGGGGGCCCCCCCACAATAGTAAATGATACTCTTTGTGGTTATTTATTTATTGAAAAAATAAATAAATATATAATTAGAATGTGTTGAGTATGAGGGGTGGGAGGGTGGTGGTGGGGGGGTGTGGGGGGGTGGCAGGGGGGTGTTGGGTGAGGTGTTGATAGTTTTAAGTGACATTTTTTTTGTCGACATTTTTTTTCCGAAAAAATGACTTTTTACATTATAAGTATAGGATGTCGACATTATTATTTTCGACATTTTTTTTTCGACATTTTTGTTTGTCGACATTTTTTTTTCGACATTTTGACTATAAACCGCCAGAGAATTACAGACTGCTGTCACTACTAGACGTGACAGGAAAACAATTTTCATACTTTGTTTTGAGGGTTTTGCAGGACTGGGTGGAAGAATTGCAGATCCTGCAATTTATGCAGACGAACTTTAGGCCTGGATGTAGAACAACATACAAACTCAGGGTCCTAGATTTCCTGATAAGAGGGACACGAGATGGGCAGATGCTCTATGTAATCTTTGTTGATTTATTTTAAAACACTGTTTGATGGGGTTGACCACTATGGGCAAAGCTCCAAACCTGGGGATGCCCCGTTGCTGCTTCTCAGCGTCTTGAAAGGCCTCCACAGGACACAAAGGCAAGGTTCCGATTGACGGAAGAGAGGACGGTCACTTCCTGGGTTAAGATTTGTAAGGGGGTAAAGCAGGGATGTAAATTGGCACCTCTGCTGTATTATTTATATATGTATGGCAGATCTGCTGGCCCGTTTGCTACCAACTACACAGATGACTTAGTCATGTTAAACTATACATGCGGTGGAGCTAAAGCCATGTTCACTACTTTGAACAATTATGCGCTTGAAAATGAGTTTAAAATAAACATAGGGAAGACAAAAATATTGGTTGTTTCGGCTAAAAAGGTGAAATGTCCCAGTTTTAACACCCCCTTGGGCGAGGTCGAATATGTCGAGTCCTACCCATATTTGGGACTCAACATAAGTAGTGGCAAAGCCTATCAATATATAATCGAAGCCAAGTAAATAAAGGCCCTAAGGATGACACAGTTGATCCATAACTTTACGAGATAGACAGCAGGGTTTAGGTTTGAGGGGGTCATTATACTATATAAACAATGGTTTTGTCCTATGGTGCTATACGGAATGGAGGTTCTGCAATGTGGGATTTGTCATGGCTGGATGGTATAGAAGGGCAGTTTTGGAAACCGATTTTGAGGCTTAGTGCCTCTACTTCAGTGCAATATATTCAGTTAGAATTAAGTTTGAGCTCGCTAAAATGTGAATTGTTGATTCAGCGAGGCCTATTGCATCTGAAAATTCACTCTAAACCTAAATGCCAATTGCTCTCCCTATTAGATAACGACAGTAAATTGCACCAGGATTGTAGCAAAGACGGATTAGAGACTCTTGTAGCTAAACTATTCAAGACCATTGGATGGAGTCCAGATTACTCCAGGGGCACAAAGTATGAAATATTAAAGCATATTTTTATAGGTAAAGCCAATCAGTGGGATTTGACTAATAACTACAGCCACTTGGAGACCTTACGCAGTGATACTTAAGTCTCAGGAGTAGCGCATAAATACTTGCAACCACAGAAATATGTGAGGCAGTGCCCGAACCTTGCAGTATTGTATTTTCGCCTAAGGCTGTGTATTAACCAATTGCCCAATTTTGGTCTCCACTGGAGCACAGCTAGGGATTCCTATAAAGGACAGATATCGCATCTGTAAGATCCTGGGCATGGCAGAGACCGCTAGACATCTTTTGAATGGAGTGCGCAGTCCTGGGATTCGAATACATGACAATTCTTGGCCGATCGGTACACTCATATGAGTTTATTAGGCATGAAGCCTTTTGGAATTATTGTTTGAACACAGATGATCAAAGCGTTCATATTGCCCTGGGGATCTATTAAAAAGAAATAATTTGTGGTAAACTGAGGTATAGGGAATTAGCAGAAGATATCCAATAACCGTTAACCAGCAGGATAGAGGTGTATACATAATAACAGGTAACCGGCACGATAGAGGCGTATGCTATCAAATAGATTTTTATATGGATTCGTTTTAAGGGTTTACTAGGTTTTAAAATATGTACTTATTGCAGGTATTAATTAATTGGAACAACGAGTTTGTTAATACCAAGTGTTCTTAATTATTTCATTAATTTGATATATAACATCAAACTATCTTTAGCCAGATTGTTGCCCATCGTGCCATGGTAAGTATCTAAGCCCCAAGGAGGCTGAACTGGTAGATGTTAACTGATGGTCTCCAACCCCATCGCTGGTTAGTCACAAGAGCGTTACCCCCAGGAGGCTGTTAAGTGTATATGAATACACTGTAGCTGAAAGTTGTGTACCATTGATTATGTTTTTTTATACCATAATGTGTTTTATGTGGTGCTTTATGAGATATCTTCTTTATGAGGCTTTCATTATTAGAGGGTTTAGGTCGATGTTTTATACTGTTGTTATGTGTAAACTTGGTAAAGTTCTTTTGGAACTAACTAACTAAATAAATAAATAAATAATAATAATATTAAAAACAGGTAAAATCCAATCGGTTGGAGGTAAACAACCAATTTCTGCTGACTGTAACCTCTGCGAGGAACTTATACTTCAATTGTTGTATCGCATTTTAATATCCTGCAAACGCACAAGAGAACTCTGTGCAAAACGGTTGCGACAGTTTGTAGATCACAGCATGAGGCTCTCCACTGATCTATTTTGGGAAATCCTTATTGCAGGTCATGAAAGATTGCTTACGATTGAGGTTGCCATGATCTTAAAGGAGTTGACTCTTCTATTCTATTCATCATTTTTATTTATACATTTATTTTGTAAATTTGTATCTAGGTATATTTGTAATATACTTGTGACTATATTTTATACATTGTTAATTGAAATATTGAGAATGTGTAAAAGTCACTTGTTCGCATATGCAAAGTACAAACATGTTTTAAAAAAAGATAAAATTGTACCCCAATATACATCATCAACGATGTCATCCTACGTGGCAAACTGCAAAACCTAGTGAAGGGAAGGGTTGGTTAAGGGAACATATATACCTATCGTATACGTAGGGGTTAGTACTTCATTGGTTGCCGCTTACCTGCAGGGCACGACTCGATCTACCGCTAAATACATATAACACTGATGTAGCAGAGAACATGGCAGCAGATTGGTCTATGCAACATTGTATGGCACGTTGCCCATAGACCCTCTGATGGATTGGCATTCTCACCCAACCTTGGACTTTCGACTTGTTGGCAGCACATAAGCAAATGAAACTCAGGTACTCGCGTCACGTCAGATTACTCCCCACTTTCCCAAGTAGTCCATCATCTCTCATCAGTCTGGCCATAAGCCAAAGTTTCCCATCTGTAATTGACCTTGTAGTCTGCTCTCTGGTCTGGGACATTTGAGGGAGTGCAAGCGCATCTCAATCTTCATCTGAAGCTTAATGAATATCCCTTGTTATTGACTTCTGAATCATCTTGTGTGAGGAGACTGCACATTGCTCCTCTTGGCCTCTGTAGACTTGCTCACTCCAGCTTCTATAGACCCTATCCACTGTTAATTGTCAATACTTGGCTTTAAAAATGTTTTTTTCCTCTTTAATCCAAGAGAAATATGTCTTCCGTACATGGCTTGTCGTCTGCCTCCCCTTGTGTCTTGCAATTATTCCTTAAAATCGCACCCTTGATCCCAGGCCAACATAGACCCCTCTTTGTTTTGCATACAAAGCTATTTCTCATACGTCTTGTGACTCTGCACCCCTGGTCTGTCTCTAAGGTAGCTGGATTGAGTCTTAACATGAGCCAATGTCCATCTTCCAATTATGTCTGTCCTAGCCACGTTATATATTCCTCTATAGCAAGCTTCTATATGTATCCTCTGCCTTGTGTTACTGTATATTTAAGCTTATTGGTCAGCAAGTTACTTCTTTGTATATATGATTACTTTATCATTTCATACATGTTTCTCTTGTCACTGTAGTTACATTGTTACTCTCAAGGATTTTCATATCATTTCAGTATGTCCTCGTATATCTTCTTCATGTCATCAATTTGCCCTCGTCAGATTTCACTTTTCCAATATGATGCCGGCCAGGGGGTGGGAGCTAGGGGAAACATCCATCTGCTCTTCTAAAAGGTGGTTCACTGCAACAAAAACTGCAGCGATGTTCTAGAAGTGTGTGGAAGGGTTGTATACTAATTGACCTTTTCACAATTGACCTTGGGAGAATTGGCCTCAGGAGAATTGACCTAAATTTGAAGGTCAATTAGGACATATATGTGGGGGGGAAACCCCCCGCAACTCCCTACCCAATCCAAAACCTCTCGCAACCCCCACCCAATCACCTTAAATTATTTATAATCCAAAACCAACCAAATACATATATAAAATAACTAAAATAATATAAAGGTCAATTGTGCAGAAGGTCAATTAGGACCACTATAATCAGGCCAATTGTGCAAAAGGTCAATTGTAAAAGGTCAATTTGGGCAATACCTGTGGGGAAGTATGTGGAAGTATGTGTTGTTGGCGTCTGTGTTGGCCTTTAGGTTATCCCATATAGAAAAGATAACTTTCATAGAAAGGTTGTCCCTCTGATGGGTCTCAATCCACCTTGGGTATGGTCCAAGATGTTGTTTTACTTTAGGTGTTTGGGAATTTCAGTACAAAAGGAGCACTGCTTGATTTAATCAGAGAATGGCATGTTTGAGATCAGGATAATTTGTCAGGTCTTTCAGGAATCTAGCTGTGTTTTAGAGCATCAGTTTTATATTAGCTGTCTGGAACTGCTCTGGTAATGTGGTGCATGAGAGGCCCTGGTGCAGTGGTGATTGTGCCAGGAAGGCTCTGCCACAGCTGGTGTGGTAGCTGGTAAATGAAAGGCTCCACTGAAATTAGGGTGATGCTTGGAAGGCTTTACCAAACCATTTTGATAGGTGGCGTATGAGAGGTTCTGGTGGAATGATGATTATGGCAGGAAGGCTCTGCCACAGAAGGTGTGATAGGCGGTGCATGAGAGGTTCTGGTGCAATGATGATTATGGCAAGAAGGCTCTGCCACAGCAGGTGTGATAGGTGGTGCATGAGAAGTTCTGGTGCAATGATGTTTTTGGCAGGAAGGCTCTGCAAAAGCAGGTGTGATAGGTGGTGCATGAGAGGTTCTGGAGCAATGATGATTATGGCAGGAAGGCTCTGCTACAGCAGGTGTGATAGGTGGTGCATGAGAGGTTCTGGTGCAATGATTATGCCAGGAAGGCTCTGCCACAGCAGGTGTGATAGGTGGTGCATGAGAGGTTCTGGTGTAGTGATGATTATGCCAGGAAAGCTCTGCCACATCAGGTGTGATAGGTGGTGCATGAGAGGTTCTGGTAGAATGATGTTAATGGCAGGAATGCTGTCCCATAGCAGGTGTGATAGGTGGTGTATGAGAGTCCCTTGTGCAATGACATGATATGATATGGCATTTATAAGGCAGCTGTGTACAATGACAGTGGTGACAGGAAGGTACTACCACAGCAGGTGTGATAGGTGGTGCATGAGAGGTTCTGGTGCAATGATGATTATGCCAGGAAGGCTCTGCCACAGCAGGTGTTTTAGCTGGTACATGAGAGGCTCCACTGCAATTAGGGTGATGCGTGGAATGCTTTACCACAGCAGGTATGGTAGGTGGTGTATGAGAGTCTCTTTTGCAATGATATCGTATGATATGGCATATATATAACGCGGCTGTGCACAATGACGGTGGTGACAGGAAGGCTCTGCCACAGCAGGTGTGATAGGTGGTGCATGAGAGGTTCTGGTGCAATGGTGATTATGCCAGGAAGGCTCTGCCGCAGCATGTGTGATAGGTGGTGCGTGAGAGGTTCTGGTGCAATGGTGATTATGCCAGGAAGGCTCTGCCACAGCAGGTGTTATAGGTGGTGCGTGAGAGGTTCTGGTGCAATGGTGATTATGGCAGGAAGGCTCTGCCACAGCATGTGTGGTAGGTGGTGCGTGAGAGGTTCTGGTGCAATGATGATTATGGCAGGAAGGCTCTGCCACAGCAGGTGTGGTAGGTGGTGCGTGAGAGGTTCTGGTGCAATGATGATTATGGCAGGAAGGCTCTGCCACAGCAGGTGTGATAGGTGGTGCATGAGAGGTTCTGGTGCAATGGTGATTATGACAGGAAGGCTCTGCCACAGCAGGTGTGATAGGTGGTGCATGAGAGGTTCTGGTGCAATGGTGATTATGGCAGGAAGTCTCTGCCACAGCAGGTGTGATAGGTGGTGCATGAGAGGTTCTGGTGCAATGGTGATTATGGCAGGAAGGCTCTGCCACAGCAGGTGTGATAGGTGGTGCATGATATGTTCTGGTGCAATGGTGATTATGGCAGGAAGGCTCTGCCACAGCAGGTCTGATAGGTGGTGCATGAGAGGTTCTGGTGCAATGATGATTATGGCAGAAAGGCTCTGCCACAGCATGTGTGATAGGTGGTGCATGAGAGGTTCTGGTGCAATGATGATTATGGCAGGAGGGCTCTGCCACATCAAGTGTGATAGGTGGTGCATGAGAGGTTCTGGTGCAATGATGATTACGGCAGAAAGGCTCTGCCACAGCAGGTGTGATAGGTGGTGCATGAGAGGTTCTGGTGCAGTGATGATTATGCCAGGAAGGATCTGCCACAGCAGGTGTGATAGGTGGTGCATGAGAGGTTCTGGTGTAGTGATGATTATGTCAGGAAGGCTCTGCCACATCAGGTGTGATAGGTGGTGCATGAGAGGTTCTGGTGCAATGATGATTATGTCAGTAAGGCTCTGCCACAGCAGGTGTGATAGGTGGTACATGAGAGGTTCTGGTAGAATGACGTTAATGCAGGAATGCTGTCCCATAGCAGGTGTGATAGGTGGTGTATGAGAGTCCCTTGTGCAATGATATGATATGGCATTTATAAGGCAGCTGTGTACAATGACAGTGGTGACAGGAAGGTACTACCACAGCAGGTGTGATAGGTGGTGCATGAGAGGTTCTGGTGCAATGATGATTATGCCAGGAAGGCTCTGCCACAGCAGGTGTTTTAGCTGGTACATGAGAGGCTCCACTGCAATTAGGGTGATGCGTGGAATGCTTTACCACAGCAGGTATGGTAGGTGGTGTATGAGAGTCTCTTTTGCAATGATATGATATGGCATATATATAACGCGGCTGTGCACAATGACGGTGGTGACAGGAAGGCTCCGCCACAGCAGGTGTGATAGGTGGTGCATGAGAGGTTCTGGTGCAATGGTGATTATGCCAGGAAGGCTCTGCCGCAGCATGTGTGATAGGTGGTGCATGAGAGGTTCTGGTGCAATGGTGATTATGCCAGGAAGGCTCTGCCACAGCAGGTGTGATAGGTGGTGCGTGAGAGGTTCTGGTGCAATGATGATTATGGCAGGAAGGCTCTGCCACAGCAGGTGTGGTAGGTGGTGCGTGAGAGGTTCTGGTGCAATGATGATTATGGCAGGAAGGCTCTGCCACAGCAGGTGTGGTAGGTGGTGCGTGAGAGGTTCTGGTGCAATGATGATTATGGCAGGACGGCTCTGCCACAGCAGGTGTGATAGGTGGTGCGTGAGAGGTTCTGGTGCAATGATGATTATGGCAGTAAGGCTCTGCCACAGCAGGTGTGATAGGTGGTGCGTGAGAGGTTCTGGTGCAATGATGATTATGGCAGGAAGGCTCTGCCACAGCAGGTGTGATAGGTGGTGCATGAGAGGTTCTGGTGCAATGGTGATTATGACAGGAAGGCTCTGCCACAGCAGGTGTGATAGGTGGTGCGTGAGAGTTCTGGTGCAATGGTGATTATGGCAGGAAGTCTCTGCCACAGCAGGTGTGGTAGGTGGTGCGTGAGAGGTTCTGGTGCAATGATGATTATGGCAGGAAGGCTCTGCCACAGCAGGTGTGGTAGGTGGTGCGTGAGAGGTTCTGGTGCAATGGTGATTATGGCAGGAAGGCTCTGCCGCAGCAGGTGTGATAGGCGGTGCATGAGAGGTTCTGGTGCAATGGTGATTATGCCAGGAAGGCTCTGCCGCAGCAGGTGTGATAGGTGGTGCATGAGTGGAATCCTTGAGGCTCTGCTTTCACTCCCAGAGATGCTTTTTTGTGGTTCCATCTCAGCAGATATCACTCCATTAGCATCGAGTCCTGTTTTAATGAATGTGTTTCCCATAAGTGAGCAGGTGTCTAATGAATTTCACATTTACTACGGTGTTCTGCCAAAGAACCTTATACATTGTTAGGGTGAGCTTCGATGCAGCCCCTGATTTTCGGCCGTGGTCCAAGGAAGTGTGTCCACCTCCCTTACTCCAGACCAGGGACAGTCCCAATGGGAACCACCACCCCAATCCACCAGGCCAGGGAGGGGCGCTGCACCTCTAAAATAAATGTGCTGATAACAGGATATGGGCAACACCCTGATATCTCACCTTAGTCTTACCTTATTTACTGAACGTAGACAAAGGTGGATTGTATTGGGATTTCATAGGGATCCCAAAGTAGACCCCTCTATATTGCCCCTTGTCCCTCTACAAACTTACACACCTTTCTCCCTTATATTTACTAACAACCCTACTTAACGTTTAACCTACTTATCATTTCCCGATCTTGCCCCTCTACTTAACATTCTCAGTATTTATAAATGTACACTACCCTACTCAGTTTCCCTTCCTAACATTTACTATACACCTAAATATATATATATCTATACATAACTATACATAACCACAACAAATGACATATAACATATTAAACATGTTTTTATACTCATAGGTGACTGCTGCAGTCAGCCGCCCCTTCCACAGTACCTTGTTGGGTCTGTCTTTCTGGTGACCGCTTCTTCCCCGATCTTCCCCTGGCTGATACTAGGAATGGCTGGGGGTCTGTACTAGATATTCCTGGGGCCCAGCCCCACAGCTACTTTCTTCTGAATGGCCCTGTCCACCAAGTGCAGCCACTCGTACACACCACACATGGCCCGCACAATTGATGTCCTTAGGTGGCCCAATCTGGGGGCTCACCTGCTTTCACCGCCACACCCGCGGCTATTCAATAGTCTTCAGAGTGGGCTCCCACAGCCACTTTCTGATCTTCTGGGCAGCCCTGTTGCTGTGGGGGCCACCCACTTTGCTGCTGTGCCTCATGTTTGCTTGAGGTGGTGTCTCCATTGGCATGGGGATGCCAATATTTTCACCGTTGAGCCCGCAGCACCATGCATTGTGTCAGAGGGATGCAGGGTATCGGCCTCTCGCTTCACCCGGGCTGCTTTGATGGCACAGGCACGGCTTCTCTTCATCCAGGCTGCCACAACAAGGCAGCTGGGACTTCACCAGCCACAATCTTTACCTGGGATGCCTTGTGGGGCATCCTGGAACTTTTCTTCAATGCTCTGCCCTCACGGCCTAAACGGCCAGACCCGCTGTCCACTAGGAGGGCTATCAGGGGCACAGACAGATTGCCTGGTTCGGTGCCCTCCCTGTACGGCCCGTACTGGGAAGCTCAATCTTTGGCCCAGCCAGCTCAGTGCATGCTGCCTGGGCCCTTCCGGCCGGGACCCTGGGTAGTCTGGCTGAAACCATGGCCTTGCTCCTGGCAGGCAATCTAGGCCCATGGTTCTCAAAACTGGTCACCCCCCTCACAAGGCCTGGCACCATAAATGTCTGTGTGCCCATGGGGGTTGGTTTTCCTTCTTTTTCCCCCGTTGTTTTTGTTTCTTTCTCCTTCCCTTGTTATTACTTTTTCTTCAACAGTCTTTCATCACTGTCTTTTATTTTTCAGAACTTCCCCAGAATTCTTTTCTGTCCTGCCCCCTCCCACTGATTCCTCGGCAGGGGAGTTCTGTTCCTTTTGTTCTTCTCCCGTCCCTCTTTTCAGCATTCCATGCAGCCCCGTGGTCGGCTTGATGGATTAGTTCAAAAGACATACACATAATGTAACACACACTACATTTAATAAAGTATTTTATTAAACCCTGGTGTATCTGTCTTTATTTCTAGGTTTTCCCTCAGGGCACAAGCATTTAGCCCCTTCCAGACGGGCCCCCTTTGGGCCACAAGCTACATGGAAAGTTATTGTTCTTGCTTAACTTCCCAAATTATGTTTCACACTTTGTAAAAGTATCCAAAAAAAATCATTCCGTGCACTTCTTTTCTCCGGTTCCTATTTATTCCTCTTATTTTTTTAATTAGCTAACAATATGTCATTACAGCATGCATGCCAGATAAAAGAAATCTGAAGCAGCAGTTTTAGTTCAATTTGTAAAATGAAAATCATAGGACAACGGTTCTTTTCCTCAATCAGAATTTGACAAAGAGGCAAGCTCCTCAAGAAATGTATTCCGCTGCGGCGGAATATCTGAATTCTGATTGAATTTGCGACCACCTCAAACTTCACTGCACCCCCACCCAAAATGCAGCCAACAGGAAAAATGTTTACAAATACTCCAGTTTGGATCTTGAGTTCTTCAAATCTGTGACCCTGTGGGGGTGCTCTTTTTATTTATTTATTTTAACATTTGTATAGCACACAGGGCAGCCCCTAGGAATTGCGGCACTGTTACTTGTAGTTACACTTAGTTACAGGAACAGTAACGTACATTATGCATGTTGGTGATGCTTACATTACATTATGCATTTAGGTGAAACGGTACATTACATTATGCATTCAGGCAGGTGTCGGTTAGGTAGCTGTGGTGTGATTTCCAAGCCCCATCACTACCATCTCTAGTGGAGTTAGGCCTTTGAGCTTAGTCCACGCTACCCTTGGTGAGCCAAGGTGTACTTCAAGAGAGATTTTTGACTTGACACTGTCTTCGAACCACCGACAGAGCTTTGTGGGTGCTCACTAACATGTGTTCAGTCTCTAGAATCTCTCACATGCCTGTCCCTCCCCCCATCTGGTTACTCACAGTTGCACACATACTGCCTTACCCAATCAAGTGCAGAGAGTGCAAGTATGGATCAGAATGCAATTGCCTCTTCTTTCACATTCTTAACCTCTCTGATGAGGCTTCCACAAAGGTGATATTCTTAAAGGGTAGAAGTTGTTTGGCAATTTAAACATTTCTACTTCTTCAAGCTGAAGGAGAGTACTGTTCTCATCGGTCTGCCAAGATGTTATAATTTCGCTACACTTTACTGGGGTGACAAACAAAGCTCCAAACGCTTCGCTGCCGGAAGCCGTACACACTCTTCCTTCCTCAGCCTCTGTGTGCCCGCATTAACTTTCTACTCACCTCCACACGCTACAAAACACAAGAAGATCTGCACTTTCACCCACCGACATCTGTTCTGCACCCTGGTGGCGGCACCTGCTATATAGTACGTGGAATGCATCTGGCCCTGAAAACACTCAACAGGGAGTTTTTTGGGAAGTTCAAATCACGAAGGTTTGACTCAGAGATCCCTTGCTGAAGGGCTGCTTGTGTTGTTCTCTCCAGGGATATGATCAATGTTACTTTTCCCAGCAGGGCTTCATGACTGCAGGTCACCTTTTTTGCCCAGTATCTTGATTGCATTTAAGCCGGGCATTAGGCAGCGGCAGGCACAAGTGTGAAATAGAGAGTCAGAATAGCATGTCTGTCAATTAGCACCTGGGGTAGGCACAGCAGCTAATCGGGTTGCTTGGACCGCGGGCTGAATCGCATGCTCCAAGCCTGTGTTCTGATTAAGCTCACAGCTGGTCGCATCCCCCGCCATCTTCCCTCCCTCTCCGAGAGGACCTTCCTGCTTCCCCCTCCCTCGGCTCCCTTGCCCGTTGGTGGCACCACTGCTACGCCACTCATCAGGAGGCCCAGGGCTGGCACGTGAAAGAGGGGCTCCGTATGGAGCCCAGTCGTCCATTTTCCCATTCCGAGGACTGCCATGTTGGATGTATACGCATTGCTCGTATCAAATTGCCCATGGCCGATTTTTTGTGGCCGTTTTGACCAAAAATATATGCGGGGGAAACCCCCTGCAGCCCCCACCCAATCCCCCTATATTATTTATTACCCCAAACCCACCCCTCAAATATATTTTCGGTAAAAACGGCTGCAAAAAAATCGGCCAATTCGGTCGCGGCCAATTCGGTCGCAGGCAACTTGGGCAATACCGTCATGTTATGTTATGTTATTGGATATTTGTATAGCGCCTACTGACATTGTTATGGCATCGGAAGCACTGTGGGTGGAGGGCCTTTCTGTGAAAACATGAAAATAAATGAGCATTGCATTGCATGTGAAGAGTAAATAAATAGTGCAGAGAACCCTCCTCCCACACCTGACTAAGCATTTCCCTGCCATTTCCGCGTGGAGCCCTGCCTTCCTTTTTTCCATTTCCATGGCGGCCGTGTTCAGTGAATATTTGTTGGAAACAACAGGTGAAGATGAGGATGCAATGTGTTCTTCCAAACAAATGCATTGCTGTCAGCACCCCAGGACGTAACCCCAGGCTACTAATAGCGATAATCACCCACTCTGCAGGCTTCACTGGCTGGAAAGTGTGCCGAGGCCTGCTGTTAAGGCCCCTGTTTCTCTCTGGCCTGTAACTTGGGCCCCAGGCTATTACTGGCCAGTGAAGCCTGAGGGCTGGTGAATAGTGATTAAGTCACTGTTCACTGGGATTGGGCCAGTTGCAATTCAAAGCTCCCAATCTGTGTCTACTCCAAAATTAATTTGCTTTATGATCTAAGCATCTTTTAGTTTGGGCTATTAGGTGACGCTTGCTCCACCTATAAACTGAAACTATCGCAATAGAATACAGAAAGGGAGAAATAGCATATGAAGGGGGACAAACAGCTTATAGGTGTTGTCAGGTTATGAGCCCACCCATTGACAGCCCACAGTCATGCTTATCCCTATGGCTATTTCCAAACGGTTAATTCCCCTCCCTGCTCAAAACACCTCTGCATGGGAACTTTGTGAGCTTGCTTTAATCAAGCCTTACCATCAGACTCTGCACGCAAATGCTAGTGTTATCTCAAAGCAGCAGAGGGAAATGCAATACACCAGTGATGCCTCGGAACAAGCCTACAGCGAAGATTTGACTGACCCAGTGATTCATAGTCTAAGAAAATGGTCTGAGTTTTAGAATGGGAAAAGTGGAACCACAAGTCCCAGAATGCAAAGAAAAAAAACAGGAATGGGTAAGCACTTACAGATTGGAATGGGTTATGACAGCAAGCATGGCGATGTGCTGCCTGGGTCCATTCTCCGGGTGGAGGTACTCATGCCCACAGATATGGTGGCAGGGCAAGAACTTTAGTTTTACAATTTTCATTGAAAGGTATCACAGAATAGAAAAAAAACATCAACAGCAAGACAACATTGTTTCCCCCTTCTCACGGAAGTAGCCCTGTCTTGCATTTTCCCTCTCACCACCACCAGAGCTCACCAGGTTTCCAATTCCATGCATGTCAAAGCTATCCAGTCCCGTTTTTATTTTCTTAGAATTCTGGGATTTCTAATCCTAAATTTAAAATGGAAAATACATAACTACAAGTCCCAGAATTCCAAGAAAAAGACAGGACTGCATGGCTTTTTCAACCATGGATTTAGGAAACTTGAGAGCAGAGTACCACTAGCCTAGTCCCCCTTCACTTTCAGAGCCACTAAATGGTAGCAGGCCATGTAAATGACAGCGGAGCCCGGTATTAACCCCAGTAATGGAACAAAACATGTCACCCTCTTCCTAAAACCAAATAATTCATTAAGAAGAAAGATGGCTCTTGCAGACATAGGAGTGGCAATCTGCATCTCCAAGCACAAGGTATAAAATGAATTTTACAAAGAAGAGAAGGAGGTGCTTCAAAAAATAAGGACGAGCATGGGTACTGCTTTGGACTGAAAGTGCCACAGCACCAGCAAGGTTTGTGCTCCTATCACCAGGTGCACAAGAGCCCACAGCCTAGAGTGAACAGATGAAAAATAAAACGGACAGGCCATAGACATAGAAGTAGGACTACTGCAAATGCAAGTAAAACTGTAGTCCTACTTCTATGTCGCTGGCCTTTTGCGGGGGGTAGGGTGTGTGCTCACAGGCTCACACCCTCATTGGAGGAAAGCGTTGGGATTAGGAAGTGGTAGGAAATGCTTTTCACGCCCCTATTCACGCAGGAAGAGTTGCAACGGGAACGGATTTCAGGATTTCTAAATCAGGTCCTGGCAAATCTGGGACTGTAGCCACCCACCCACCTTGGAAATCCCGGATGGACAGGGACGTCATTTAGGGGTTGCCAGAGGTTGCAAGTGCGAGCTCTGAGGTCTCCCTTGCGACCTCTAAAAAAAAGAAAAGTTTTTTTGTTGTTGTAATGCAAGCTCCTGGGCTGTGGCCAGCACCATGTGGCTCTTTACTTCTGGAGTGGCTGGCTTTCTTGTTCAGGCCCCTTAAAAAAAATAAGAACAGGAGTGCCACAAGTCTCACACTTTCAGCACTGACCCTAAATAAGAAAGAATAGGAATACCAAATAATGTGTCTTTCTGGAACTCTATACAATAATTGCTAGACTCATTAAAGGTTTATTTCAGGCACACTTCAGGGGTGAGTCAATGATTTAGTCTGTTCTCAAACTCCTCAACTTAGCCTTACACCCTTCTGAGGTCGATAAATGAGTACCAACACAGGTTGGGTGATATTGGGTGTATATTTTTTCTATATAAAGCGCTTAAGCGTAAGTGCTATATAATAAAACATCATTATCATTTGGTCATGGATGTCTGCTCGCATTCACAGTAATTTGGTAATATGCGCCTATACACACTGATCTTAACGAGACATATGGCGATCCATTCCTGTATGAAATGTACATCACATTATAGTGATATCTTAACCATATTTTTGGTAGTGTACAATGCTATGTGATGCCACTTTCTGTTTTGGTCTGTTTTCTGTTTTGTCAACGGGTGAAAGGTCATGTTCCATCGCTTGCCGCAATATCACTTTGTGGTAGGGTCAAATGACATCATTTCCTGTGATGTCATCAGGGGGCAACGGTCATGTGATGTCACTTCGGCTACCCCTGGCATTTTGGTGAGCCATCACCTCTCTACACTCTCTTTCCTCTGCACCACTCTGGATTTCGTGAGCCGTCTGATCTTTTGCCAGCAATAAGAGATGCTCACTTTCTCCCCAGTACTGAAGGCATTGCTTGTCTCTGTAGCTTACATTGCATTCTCCCTTTTTCAGGGAAATGCCCGCGGAGGGTCTAGCTTTAAAGCCTATTCTAGAACAGGGAGCACTTGCCTCTGCAAGAATCTGGACTGGTACCGAAATATCAAGAAATCTGGGGCGGGGGAAGAGCTGCAGCTGCTGGGACCTACAATTAGGGAAATGGTGGGGGTTGACTGAGCCAACGAGTGGGGCCTGGTAGTTGCCCCTTGAGTCATCCTGCTAATGAACTCTTGGAGTGGCATCTCAAGATGGTAGACTTTACCACTCCATCCCCTTCAACCCTTTCCACCACTGCTCTCTCTTTTCACCTCTCATGTTCACGATCCAACTCCTACTTACCACACCGCTGCTTTGGTCGGGCACCCTCTTATATTCCGCCCAGGACTAGATTTGCGCTTTTGACAGGCAAATCTGTAGCAGCTGTATGGCACTCGGGAGAATGCCCTCTGATTGGCAGCCCCCTGTTTGGGCAACAGATTTCTCATGTGGGCATAATTGGTCACAGGAAGTTCAAAAGGGTGGGCCGCCATTTTGAAGTCAAGCAGTTTTATCTCCATGTCTGCCTGACGTCAGGATGGCCTCACGTGTGTACACCGATGCTGAATTTCTCTGTATTCCGGCTCACCTGTTTTACTGTTTGCATCACAGGCTCTTCCCTGGCAGCACAGGGACACTCGATGGTGTGTTGCGTGAACTATGTTTACGCATCTGCTATTTGTTGGTATTTGTATTCTGTTGTATGCAATGTATTTCTTGCAGAGTGCCAGCAGCGGGGGCATTTTAGCTAGTGTCTTGGGCCACACTTTTCTCCACCTTCTAAATGCATCCTACATCTTATGCTGGGGACCACAGGAAAAGTTCCTTGCCTCTATGCGTGGTGTCTCATATGTGTCTAGAGAAGGAGAAGAGCCTTTGTGAACTCTCTTGGGCAGAATGGTGATGTGGGCTGCTGCCCCCGAAGCCGAGGGTCTGCAGGGACCACTGCCCTAGCCTTCCTGAAGTGACAACTCCTAGAAAGCGAGAGAGAACATTTTAACGAGTAGTGGGAGGTATTATTTTAAGCATTGCTTAATTTGTCGGGGTGTTTGCCAGGGCTCAACCTTGGCACTTATTTTTGAGCCCTGGCACTTATTGTCTCAGACTCACTTTAATAAAGAAGTGGTGATAGTCAGTGCATCCATCAACCACAATGTGCAGGTACGAGGTGTAGTCCAACCCCAAATGGTGGCAGCAGTGGTAGGGACCTGCCCACCTGCAGTTTCACAAGAGTGCTAGAAAATATTTTGGGCCCTGGCACTTCTTTTTTTTCAAATTAAGAACTGGATTTAAGTTCTATTGTATTTGCCCACAAGGTGCAGCATGTATGGATGCATTGTGCTGCAGTACAAAGCTTGTAATGCACATATGTTCTGCAGGCTGCACATGATTACTTGGTTTGCGCATGCACAGAACACTCTCCGTTTTAAAAGGCAACCTGCAATGTCGCGCAACCGCAATGAAAATGTTGGTTGCCTCAGACCATGTGGTAATTGGGGACACTGTGCACTGTGGACTGCTGTGCATTTTATGCAAAGGGGGCTTTTGGGTCCTACAGAGCATAAGTCGACGCGCAGTGCTAGCTTTGCGCTATGTCACAGAGCTTTGGTGGTACCGGGCAAGATAGCTGAGTGCATAACCCTGGCCTGAAGTGGTGCTGGCACCTGCTGTCTGAGACTGGACCAAAGCCAGCAGTGATAGGCCATTGGTGGCCCGCATTACCAAACACTTCTGATCCTGTGCAGAGGAGCAGCAATATAGGCACTCCCCCTGCCAGGGCACCAGGTTATCAGCCCCCGCAGCACCGTCTCAATCATAGAACCGCACGCCTTCTATGCACTCAGCGGCTACTGTTAATTAGAGTGCAGCGGCGTGCACTTCACTATTCAGGGAAGCGCTTCTCATTTGATGTACTCTCACGCAGGGCAATGCCTCCCAATGCCAGCGTTTTATAGCATTGATTAAAGCTAACAATGAAACATGGCTGTGAATGGCTCATCAGACAAACAGTCCTTGGCTTCAAGGGCTGCCAAGAGGTAGGTATGGGCCAGACGACTCGCCCTTGCGCAGTAGACCTGGGAGAGGCTGCCACAGGACGATGATCAGGTGTGTGCTAGATCTGGGATAGGCTGCAAGTGTTTCATGATCACCTATGCAGTAGGTCTAGGATGGGCCATGAATGATTGATGTATAAGTTGCAGAAGCTGCCACGTGTTAGGTCTGGGCTAGGCCTGGGATAGGTGACAGTGGCTATAGTGGTTTCAGGAGATGGCCTATTGCGGCATCGTCTTGAGGTGCATGCAATAAGGACTGGCTATGCTTGCTGAGCAAGCACCTGGCACATACACACACTCTTTTCTATTCACCATAATTGAATAGAAAATTAAAAAGGAGTTGTTTGATAGGGATAAGAACGATTGTTGGCACATTTATGTACAAAACATTTTGTGTCCTGAATGCATATACACTGATAATGAAATGGTGTTTTGAGAAAAAATATTTGATTGTGTGAACCACCAGTACAATTATTTTTATAAGTATGGGTTTTACCATGAATATGTTTTATAAATGTATAAATATTAAAATATGTATGTTTATTTTGATAACCGTGAGTTGTCTCTGGAATTATGTTGAATAGAAAAGAGTGTGTGTATGTGCCAGGTGGATATTAGGTACATCCTTCTTGCTTAAAGGGAGGAAGCCGTTGCTGTGGGATTTTTCTTTGTACATGTTATATTGTAGTCCTCACCCACACGGCCCCTAAAAAGAGGACAAATACAGCTCTGTATAGCTGGTGCTGAGCAAGCAGCCATGATGTAGATCAGTTTGACATGTTGCTGTACAGTCTACCTGACACAAGCTCCAGAAGTGTCAAGAGCAGCCATGTGTTGGGTGAGGCATAGACTACGGTGGCTCGGCAAGATGCCATGTTGTAAGCCTGGGAAAGCTATGAGTGCTTTATACGTTGCCATGCAGAAGGCCTGACAAAAGCTACCGTGGGTTCAAGGGCAGCCACATGTTATGCCTGAGATGGTGGGCATAGGGTTAGGAGCGGGTTCTAATTGATCCTGGTTGTATGTTTGTATTGATCCTGGTTGTATGTTTGTGCTGCCATCAGGGCCGGCCGCAGGATGTGTGGGGTGGGGCCAAGTGTGAAACATAAAGTGCGGGGCCCCTTCATTTGCATGAAGTGACATCACAGGAAGTGACATCACATGATAATGACCACTATTTATGTAGGCTGCAGCTAAAAAAATGCATATATATATATATATATATATATATATATATATATCTATCCTATTGTCAAGTTTCATTAATGTAAATGGTGCTGCTAGTAACTTCTATTTGTTTTCCCCAGTTGGGGATTACGGGGTTGGGGTGAATACCTACCTGGGTTGCCCACATTGCAAACAGCGTGTTATCCTGAAGGGTTGGAATGGGGAAAGGCCTGCACTGTTGGTTGGAGCCGATGATCACCCCAACATGTGCTGCGACTAGGTGGGGTGCTGTGGCAGTCTTTTTATATTCTATTATATTCTGGTGAAGCTTCAATGTTTCTAGACAAGTCCGATCTATGAAAGTCTCATGAGAGAAGGTGCTCCCCTGCTCATCCAGAACTATCAAGGACCATATCAACACCTTTGCTCCAGCCTTGGCCGATTTCTGCAATCACTCCTTTGCCACTGGAACATTCCCCTCCGAACTTAACCACTCTCTTGTGCACCCCCTTCTAAAGAAGCCCTCTGCGATCCTTCCTCTCTGGCTAACTATCGCCCGATAGCCATCACTACTTTCCTGGGCAAACTCTTGGAAAAGCTGGTCATCTCCCAGCTTAATCTACATACTGAATCTGTTGGTTGCCTCCATGACCACCAGTCTGGCTTCAGAGCTGTTAGAAGCACAGACACTGCTCTCCTGAACACCCGTGAAGAATTGCTCTCCAATCTTGACTCTAATCTCCCTTCTGTCCTCATTCTCCTTGATTTATCCTCTCCTTTTAACATGGTCAACCATGCCATCCTGCTCAATCGTCTGCGGGACAAACTTGATGTTACTGATCACGCCCTGGCCTGGTTGACCTCCTATCTCACCAAACAACCCTCTCAGGTCCAACTAGGCTCTTTCCTCTCTTCTATCCCTCTGTGGTTTTTCCTAGGGATCTAACCTCTCTCCTTGGCTTCAACCACTACCTGGCACCTCTTGCCCACCACATCACTACATTACTGCTCCAATTTCCAATGTTATGTGGATGACACTCAGCTGTCTTTTAGTCTCCCCTCAGTCACCTCTGCTTCTTCTCTCATACCAGACTGTCTGGCCGCAATTCCGGAATGATGTGCCACCAATGATCTCTGCGTTAATGCCAGTAAGACTGAGATCCTCCTCATTGGCACACCCGCTACCTCCATTCCTCTCTTTATCTGGCTGCCCACTCTGGGCCCTCTTCCTGCTCCTTCCTGTGAGGCTAAGAACATTGGTGTCATCTTCGACCCCACCCTCTCCTTCTCTCCTCACAACTCTGAGGTCTCTAAGAAGTCAAACTATCAGCTGCACCTCCTCAGAGGTATTCTTCCTTCTTTCACTTTCCCCCAGAAGTTCACTGTCTCCAGAGCTCTGGTGCTCTCTAGGCTGGACTACTGCAACAGCCTCTTTCTAAATCTTCCTGCCTCTACTCTTCGACCATAACAACTTATCCAGAACAGGACTGGCAGACTTGTCCTTGGCCTCAAGCCCAGGGATCATATCCCTCCAGCTCTGAAATCTCTTCACTGGCTCTCCATGGCTGCAAGGATCAAGTTCAAGACTCTCTGCATCATCCACAAGTCTATCTGGAGCCTGGGACTGCTCTACCTCCAACTTTCTCTTCCAAAACATCTTCCTTCTCGAGCTCTCCACTCATCCACCTCCATCTCTCTGAGGGTCAGAAGCTTCTCCAAGCATAGAGCTGCGGGCAGATCTATCCCCTCGGCTGGGGCCGCCCTCTGGAACAGCCTCCCTGCCTCTCTCAAACTTGAGCAGAACCACCTCCGGTTCCGGAAGCAACTCAAGTCCTTCCTTTTCGCTTCCCTATCTCTCTTCCTCTACCCTGTTGATGCAACTGACTGTGCCGGGCACTGGTCACCTGGTCATTGTCTGAACTCTGTCCCAGGCCCCTGCATGTCCAGTTTCCCTTGCACTGCCTCCCGGCTCCCCCAGCACTTAAGGGTCTGTATCTGCAACCCCACAGTCCCTTCTCTCTGCACTTATGAGCCACCCGCTGGCTGGACTTTTGAGTTAACAGCACTTCCCTCCTCCCCTCGCCCCTAGCACCTCCCCTCTCCCTCGTCCCCGCACTTGCGCGATCTGAATGACACAAGGCCTAGTAAAATCGTTATTTTGTCCTCCCTTTGTTTCGCCCTCCATGTCTAGCCGTGCCAGGAAACACTGTACAAGCACGTTATACATGCCACATCATATCATATCACAAGCAATTAGCTCTTTGTCACATCTGAAAGCACACACTTAAGGACTGCTGTGAGAATGAGCTGCCTCCTGTCTCCTACCCTTTCAATCACTCCCCTGACATGCAAGTACTAACACCATATCACGATTTAAATTGCCTAAAAATGTATGCATAAGAATGCAGGTCCTAATAATGAAAACTACATTACATTCCCTATTTTGTAGACATTTGGTGATTTTAAAGCATCCTCTGCTTTTGGGAGTCTGCACTCTGATTTACAAAGAAAACTCAAACGTAACTTGCTGCAGGAGGGCACATATTTTAGGCAGCTAACTGGTGCTTTGCACGAGCTTTGAAAACAAAATGTCCCTTTGCACTTCTTAACATGTTAAGAACGTGTTGTCCAAAACAATGGTCTCTTAAATACACCACCGCCCGCTTTAAATGCCCTGCTTTAAGAACAAGTGATCATCAGTGCTTACAAGGCCAGCAGCGCCTATTGGGTCCCTGGGAGGTGGGGTATTTGTCTCTCCAGAGTCGCAGCAGGAGGTTGAGCTGTGACACGTTGCCTCACAGTACAGTCAATAAGGGAGCTCTGCCTCCATGTGGAACAGCCTCACCTCCACAACACCGGCACGCTTCCTCGTCATCACGCATGCTGAAGCGTGGGCCACCCGTGTGCTCAGAGCGCCCTGCAGCAAGGTTAACTACTCTGAGCACACGGCCCACGCTGCAGCCTGCAAAAAGGGAGTCAACGGCACCCTCGGAGCGGGGCCCTAGGAGACGCGGGGCCCAGTGCAGCCGCACACGCTGCACACGCCTAGCCCCAGCCCTGCCTGTCATCATTCATTATGTTCTTTTGTGGTGATGTGCGCCCCTATCCCTATTGGCAGTTGGACGTGCTACAAATAAAATAAATAAATACATAAATAAGCTAGAGTGGCTTTGGGAGGTGCTGTGTTGCAAGACTGGGAAAGGCTCTGATTGCTTGGCAAGCTGCTATGAGGGAAGCCTGGGAGAGGAGGGGGTTGTTTTCCAAGTTGCCATGCAGTAACCATGGGAGAGGCGATGCTGAATGTCAGAGCTGCCATGCTGTACGCCTGGGAGATGCCATTATGGATTCAGGAGCTGCCATGCTGTAGGCCGGGGAGAGGCCATATTGTCTTTGGAAGCGGCTCCGAGGCCATGGTGGCTATGGGAGCTGCCATGCAGTAAGCATGGTAGAGGCAATGCTGACATTGGGAGCTGCCATGCTGTAGGCCTGGGAGAGGCAATGCTGACATTGGGAGCTGCCATGCTGTAGGCCTGGGAGAGGCAATGCTGACTGTGGGAGCTGCCATGCAGTAGACCTGGGAGAGGCAATGCTGACTGTGGGAGCTGCCATGCTGTAGGCCTGGAGAGGCCATTATGTCTTCAGGAGCTGTCATGCTGTAGGCCAGGGAGAGGCCATGATGACTTTGGGAGCTGCAATGCTGTAGGCCTGGGAGAGGCCATGATGGCCTTGGGAGCTGCCATGCTGGAGGCCTGGGAGAAGACATTATGGCTTCAGGAGCTGCCATGCTGTAGGCCAGGGAGAGGCCATGATGACTTTGGGAGCTGCAATGCTGTAGGCCTGGGAGAGGCCATGATGGCCTTGGGAGCTGCCATGCTGGAGGCCTGGGAGAAGACATTATGGCTTCAGGAGCTGCCATGCTGTAGGCCAGGGAGAGGCCATGATGACTTTGGGAGCTGCAATGCTGTAGGCCTGGGAGAGGCCATGATGGCCTTGGGAGCTGCCATGCTGGAGGCCTGGGAGAAGACATTATGGCTTCAGGAGCTGCCATGCTGTAGGCCAGGGAGAGGCCATGATGACTTTGGGAGCTACCTTGTTGTAGGCCGGGGAGAGGCCATGATGAATTTGGGAGCAGCCATGTGGTAGGCATGGGAGATGCCATGATGGCTATGAGAGATGACATGTTGTAAGCCTGGGAGATGCCATGATGGCTATGGGAGCTGCCATGTTGTAGGCCTGAGAGAGGCCATGATGGCTTCAAGAGCTGCCATGCTGTAGGGCTGGGAGAGGCCATGATGGCTTTGGGAGCTGCATGCTGTAGGCCTGGAAGATGCCATGATGGCTATGGGAGCTGCCATGTGTAGGCCTAAGAGAGGCCATGATGGTTTTGGGAGCCGCCATGTGATAGGCCTGGGAGAGTACATTATGGCTTTGGGAGCTGCTTTGCAGTAGGCCTGGGAGAGGCCATGATGATTCTGGGAGCTGCCATGTGATAGGCCTGGGAGAGTACATTATGGCTTTGGGAGCTGCTTTGCAGTAGGCCTGGGAGAGGCCATGATGATTCTGGGAGCTGCCATGTGATAGGCCTGGGAGAGGCCATGATGGCTTTGGGAGCTGCCATGCTTTAGGCCTGGGAGAGCCCATGATGGCTTTGGGAGCTACCATGCTGTAGGCCTGGGAGAGGCCATGATGGCTTTGGGAGCTGCCATGTTGTAGGCCTGGGACATGCCATGATGGCTTTGGGAGCTGCCATGCAATAGGCCTGGGAGAGGCATGATGGATTTGAGAGCGGCATGTTGTAGGCCTGGGAGAGGCCATGATGGCTTTGTGAGCTGCTAGGTGGTCGACCTGGCAGAGATATCTAACGTGAAGTAGGCATGCCCGAGGCTGGGGAAGCTTCACAAGCTGCCGAGCGATAGTTTTGGGCAAGGCTATAGCAGCCTAACAGGGTACATGTGTTGAGCATGGGAGAGGCTATTAGAAGGGCTTTGTAAGTTGCGTCTTGGAGAGGAAGTGCTCCTCAACCCCGAAACCCTAAACAGCTTACCTCTCCATAAGTGACAGTGGTGTTGTAAACCCTCATTTCAGGATACACATTGTCCAGGTACCACTTAAAACTTCGACACTCCAGCTTCTGGCGGAGGGCAATCCGCTCCGAGACATCACCAAAGTCCACTCCGGGGTTCTGCAAGGAGGACAAAATGGTGGCGTGAGGCATAAATAGCTTAGTGTCAGTCTGAAATTAAACTATACCCATGGGTAGCCAGGGCCCACTGTAGTACTTTTAATTGCAGCAATAAACGTATCAATATTCGAAAATGGCAATCCAGAAGCAAACGTTACGCAGAGGCTTTGAATAGGGTCCACACGTCATTGCATGACGTCGTCAATCCATTTTGTCACTGTGTGAATATGTAATGTTGAGTGTGGGAGAAACACGCATCCTGTATGTGACAAGCAATGCATGCAGTGCATATAACATATTTGCTGATAACATAACAAAACACACCATGCCACATAAGCCACCTTACCCTTTATGACGTGGGCATGCATGTTAGCAGTTGGTGTTCCTTTTAAAACATACGTTTTCCCTTTCTCATGAAGAGCACGGGGGTTGGGCTGGCCAGAGTTACTGCAGTAGCTTTAAGAAGTCAGTCTGGGGTGAAGCTCTTTCCTTTGGGCACTGTGGTGTGGGGTACATTTACCCACCCAGCAGAATTCCCCTCCATCACCAATCTGCACTTCAGCATTTACCAGCAAAATGGCTGCGCTGGCGCTGTTGAGCACTATCGCCTTCCCTTAAAAACTGCATTTTGCAGTCACCAAAATAATGGCTGTGCTGTATTTGCCAACCACATACGTGGCAAGATGAACAGGGAACATTGACGGAAAATTGTATATTCTGAGGAAGGTGTATGTGGTGCCACTTTGAAATACAATACTAACATGCCTTTTGATAATAGGTATACATGTATAAAGTTATAGAATTTTAGGTAAAATATTTCTCACTGAAAATGACAAAAAAATATTAGAAGGGCGAAAAAAAGTCCTACAAATGTGGGAGTGGGAGTATTATGTTCTGTGTGGAATATGTAATTTGCCTATATGATTTGTGGAAGCGCCACTGCTGCAAAAATGTGCGATTTATGTCCTAAACTGATTTTGGCAAAAGTGAATGTGGGATGACTTTATAACTCATAAAAACACATCCCAAAAAACTCAGTCCTCTCCTTCAGTTCAATCTGCCGCTAAGGAGGAAGCGACATAACATAGGCTTACCTATCCGACTCTTAGGGGTAGGTCTCGCTTACTTCTGCCCAACAATTAATCCGGTGACGTCACCCGCCTTATAAAAGGGGGAATCTCAAAGAGACAAGGGACACACTCGTCTGAATTTTCCAGCTTCTGCGTATCCAGACTTTTCATATTCATCCTGCTGATTCCAGATCCACCCTGCAGGTTCCACGCTCCACTGCCAGGAAAGGGATAGTTGGTTCAGGCCCTCCTTTCCAGGCAGAACCACCCTTCAGAAATAAACCCCATAACAAAATCCCACTAAATTCAGAGAGAAAGGGGAAAGGTGGCTGAGCCAGCTATGAGATTCTCCAGTGCCACCTGCTTGCCCTGCTACCCGCTCCATCCAGCTGAGGCTTTGCTGTGCTATGACCAGACCTTTGCCCAGCTGTCTTTTGCTAGGAGGGTCTGCCATGGTGACCAAATCCTTTGACTCCAGAAACCCGGTTGGCGGTCCCAAATCCCAAACTCAAGTGCTGATTGTGAGTATTTCCTCATTCCATAGCTACACATTGGGGGTCATAATGAGTTGGGCGGTAAGGGATTACCGGCACCGGTAAGGGGACCAGTGCCGGTAATCCCCTACCGCCCAATTCCGAGGTCTCTTAGCGGGAACCGTAAGGGACGTGTGGTCGGACCACACGTCCTTTACGGGTCCCGCTAAGGGACAAGGATGCTAATAACAGGCTTGCCATTCGCGAGCCCATTATTAGCGCCCTCCCCATTCCCATCGAGCCCTATGGGGGCTCAAATGGGAGTGGGAATGGTTTGTTCAATGGGGACTTACGGGTCCCTCCAGGGTCGGAATGGACCGGTAAATCCCCATTGAACGAGACCGAGCCGGACCCGGTATTGGAGGCAGCCATGGCGCAAATAGCACCATGGCTACCTCCAATCTCGGAATGAGGCCCAGAGTCTACCCCATCTTGATACCTTGTCCTTGTTCCACTCTCTAAGCAATCCCATCCATACCCTGATAACTTAGTTAAGATAGTCTAAATCCTCTGTGTATTCTGCTCCTTGATTTTCTAGTGTTAGCACAATTCTTCCATTTGTGTCTGTCTTGCATGAGTCCTTAGTCATATTTTGAATAATTGAAATTAATTCCCACATAGAGCTGAACGTGGGGTGAAAAGGTAAACCTTGCAAAATAACCTTGGAGTGTTCCGTGTCTTTCTTTAACAATCTACTCATTAAATCTAGTTTAAGTGAAATGTGTCCTTTCCTTTTTAAACCGATTTTCTCTTTTAACTGCTTTATTTTCCCAAAACCGAATTTCCTTTCACTTTGCAAATCTCATCCAGTTCTCCAGCTAGAGTCCTTCTTTCACTTTCCTACTATCCCTGTGATGTGCATCTATCACCCAGCCTAAAAAACGCATTCCGATTCTGTCAATTTCACCAATTATTTTTCAAAACCGTTTCGACATTTAAAACTGTAAAAAGCAGAAAATGCAACTTTCCAACGTGTCATTTTGGCTGCACAGTGTTCTTCCTTTCAAGTTGATTTTTGAACTGTATGTCCTTTGTTCATACCTTGCCTTATAGTTTCTAGTGTTCTTACATCGCTGATACTGTTAGAAATCATATTTACCCCATTTATTTAACCGCACATATGAATTAATTATTTAGCAATTCCGAAGGGTCATTTAAGCCATTGCAAAGGTTTTTGCCTCCCATTTTGTGAGGGAAGGTCAGATTTGAATTCCGTCTGCTATCTAGTATCCCTGACTCGTTGCTGCTCCTTTCTATCCACTCAAAATTCTATTAGTTGGGGTTTGACGGAGCATTGCAGGGGGAAATCTTAACTCAGGTGCTATCTACCCGAACAGTAAAATTGCTCCTATTCCTCTGTGTTTTGGATATGTTCTCGTAGAAGGTCGACCAAGTGTATTTCATCAGTTTACATTGTAATTATCACCCCATTGGTGATTGCTGCCCGATATTAAAATTGTGTGATTATCTTTGAATTTAAAATAAATAAATATTGTATTCCCACCAACCGGCCTGGTTCATGGTCCATTGTGACCCAGGGTATTTGTAAGAGGGGGTGTGAGACGGGTTGGGTGCCAGCTCAAACTGAATTCTAGGAAATAAAGAAAAGGTATTTTAATTGAGTGCTACATCCTAGGCTAAAGGCAATGGTTCTGGTTCCGGTGTGTGATGTCCGATTAGAATCCTTAACAGTGGCTAGGCACCCACAGTCCTGGCTCTCCGTGGGCATGCCAGCTTCATGGAAAAGCACACAAAGGATTCATGGAAAAAGCACAGTTCGGATATTTATTAAGTATATAACCTGTTTTTTTAGAAGTATCCTGGTTAGAAATGAAGTTTAGTGTGTGTAGGTAATAAAAGCATCAATATAGCTCATTTGAAATAAGGCCTATTCAATGGGCCTCATCACAAGTTGGGCGGTATCCTGGCTGGGATACCACCCAACTGTATTTATGTTACTGCGCCCCTGTCCGCAGGATCAAGGGTTAGGCAGTAATGGGTAGTCCCCATTGGCTCCATTGGACCCAATGGGAAATTTTCTGCGCCATTACCACCGGCGGAATTACCACACGGTAATAGTGCCAAAAAACAGCATTTTTCTGGCACATTTATCCCCAGCTTACAGCTGGGGGTAAATGCTGCCAACTCAAGTTTGGGCGGACCCTTAAAGGCAGCGGTAATACTGTTACCGCTGCATTTAAGCACTACAGCCCAACTCGTGATAAGGCCCAATGCATTTATTGTTCACTTGTTAGGCGCCTGTACAGCAAGTAAACACCGTTTCAAAGCGCCCACAGGGCAAAGGGAGGGAACAGAGTGTGAACCACATTAGTAAACACAACAAATTAAAAAAAACAGCGGGGGATAAAGCAGGAAAAAGTGAGTATTTAGAGTGCAGCAAGGAAGAGGGACGGGGGGAAGTGCTAAAGTGTCTGTGCTTGTGGGTGAGCCACAGATACGTGCATGTCGAGGAGAGTGCTACACGGACAGAGGCCGCGATGGGTAAGTGCGAGCCTCCCATGCGTAGGGAGTGCAAGGGCAAGTGCTGCGGGTAGACAGGCGCTGGGACGATTGGAGGTGGGTAAAAGAATGGTACAGTTAGTGTGTCTGGGCATTGTACACAGTGTGGCATAGAAGCTGAAGTGCATCCTTACTGTGTGATGCAAATGCTGCATAACAGAAATAGTAACATGAGCATGAAATAGCATGCATTCTCCTTGAGGTTGCTGTCAGAGATAACATATGTTTTGCAACTTGCATTGAAACCAGTGCCACCCAAGGGATCGTGTTAAGGTCAGCAGGTGTGGACAAGCGCATTATTACAATAGATGTACTTTAAGGTCTGGTAAATATTTCACTGGTGTGTGATCCAATGCAATGTGTAAAGTGCCATCCTTCTCAATTCCCGCTGAAATCAATGGAACACAGGAAGGTATTGCAAGAGTAGATGTCTATATACATCAAGGACTGCGGCAAGATTTCACCCGATATGGCACACCCAGTACATTCCATCAGTGTGTGGCCAGAAAGTGGTGTTGATGGATAAGGGATGCTTGTAGCGTTAGGACACCGGGTATTGGAACTGTTCTACCTATCACCCACAGGATCGGTGAAGAAGCTTAGGCGAAGTCCCAGTGAGTTCACTGGTGCCAGAGATCGACAGAGCTGCTTGGGTAAAGAGACTCTCTCTCCCAAATATCAGCTGGGACTGCTCACTTCTTCCTTACACAGAACCCCAGCTCGCCCTTCACCTTCACAGTGGGGGCAGCCCCCCCCCCCCCGAGGCTTCAGATAAGGGTGGGTAGAGCAAGTGTTGTCCTGGGCGTTCTGCAAAGACCAACAGGGCCACCCTGGATTAAAAATGAGCTAGATGAACTCAGCAGCAGGAGAGATGCAGTCATCATCTAGGGGCAAGCTGACCAGGTACAGCACCAAGAGCTTAGGCAGGGGTGGAGGTGTCAAGCCCACATTGCACAGATGCGTTGGGTAAGATTCCCGAGAGCAGAGGGTTTTCCAATTTGCCTGCACTGGGTGCCACCCAAGGGATTTGCGCAGATATGGGTGAGTATGCATATGGACACCTCTTCCACTAAGACAAGAGTCCTTAACAGGCAGCAGGAGACACGCAGCCAAGAAGATCATTCTCTGAGGTGCCAAAGAGCCTCTACACCATTACAGTCTCTCAGTAGCCAACACGCCACCACAATCTGCCAGAAGGGAGCGCACATCTGCAGTCTCTCAGTAGCCAATATTCCACCACAATCTGCCAGAAGGCAGCGCACATCTGCAGTCTCTCAGTAGCCAACACGCCACCACTATCTGCCAGAAGGCAGCGCACATCTGCAGTCTCTCAGTAGCCAACACGCCACCACAATCTGCCAGAAGGCAGCACACATCTGCAGTCTCTCAGTAGCCAACACGCCACCACAACCTGCCAGAAGGCAGCGCACATCTGCAGTCTCTCAGTAGCCAACACGCCACCACAATCTGCCAGAAGGCAGCGCACATCTGCAGTCTCTCAGTAGCCAACACGCCACCACAATCTGCCAGAAGGCAGCGCACATCTGCAGTCTCTCAGTAGCCAACACGCCACCACAATCTGCGAGAAGGCAGCGCACATCTGCAGTCTCTCAGTAGCCAACACGCCACCACAATCTGCCAGAAGGCAGCGCACATCTGCAGTCTCTCAGTAGCCAATATTCCACCACAATCTGCCAGAAGGCAGCGCTCATCTGCAGTCTCTCAGTAGGCAACACGCCACCACAATCTGCCAGAAGGCAGCGCACATCTGCAGTCTCTCAGTAGCCAACACGCCACCACAATCTGCCAGAAGGCAGCGCACATCTGCAGTCTCTCAGTAGCCAACACGCCACCACAATCTGCCAGAAGGCAGCGCACATCTGCAGTCTCTCAGTAGCCAACACGCCACCACAATCTGCCAGAAGGCAGCGCACATCTGCAGTCTCTCAGTAGCCAATATTCCACCACAATCTGCCAGAAGGCAGCGCACATCTGCAGTCTCTCAGTAGCCAACATGCCACCACAATCTGCCAGAAGGCAGCGCACATCTGCAGTCTGTCAGTAGCCAATATTCCACCACAATCTGCCAGAAGGCAGCGCACATCTGCAGTCTCTCAGTAGCCAACACGCCACCACAATCTGCCAGAAGGCAGCGCACATCTGCAGTCTGTCAGAAGCCAATATTCCACCACAATCAGCCAGAAGGCAGCGCACATCTGCAGTCTCTCAGTAGCCAACACGCCACCACAATCTGCCAGAAGGCAGCGCACACCTGCAGTCTCTCAGTAGCCAATATTCCACCACAATCTGCCAGAAGGCAGCGCACATCTGCAGTCTCTCAGTAGCCAACACGCCACCACAATCTGCCAGAAGGCAGCGCACATCTGCAGTGTCAGTAGCCAATATTCCACCACAATCTGCCAGAAGGCAGCGCACATCTGCAGTCTCTCAGTAGCCAACACGCCACCACAATCTGCCAGAAGGCAGCGCACATCTGCAGTCTGTCAGTAGCCAATATTCCACCACAATCTGCCAGAAGGCAGCGCACATCTGCAGTCTCTCAGTAGCCAACACGCCACCACAATCTGCCAGAAGGCAGCGCACATCTGCAGTCTGTCAGTAGCCAATATTCCACCACAATCTCCCAGAAGGCAGCGCACATCTGCAGTCTGTCAGTAGCCAATATACCACCACAATCTGTCAGTAGCCAGCACACCAACACAATCTGCCACAAGACAGCACAAAACTGCAGAATTGTCAGGAGCTACTATACCATCACAGTCTTTCAGTAGCCAGCAGGCCACCACAATCTGCACAAGATAGCACACAACTGTAATCTGTCAATAGGCAGTGTGCCATTGCACACTGTCAGGAACTACCACACCACCACATTCTGTCAGTAGCCAACATGCCACCGCAGGCTGTTAGCAGCCAACATGCCACCACAATCTTCCAGAAGACAGAACACAACTGCAGTCTGTCAGTAGCCAGTGTGCCATTGAACACTGTCAGGAGCTACCACACCACCACAGTCTGTCAGTAGCCAGCAGGCCACCACAACCTGCCACAAGATAGCACACAACTCTGTCAGTAGCCAGTGTGCCACTGCACACTGCCAGGAGCTACCACACCACCACAGACTGTCAGTAGCCAGCAGGCCACCACAATCTTCCTGAAGACAGCACACAACTGCAGTCTGTCAGAAGCCAACTCACCGCCACAGACGGTCAGGAGCTATTACACCACTGTAGTCTACCAGTAGCCAGCATGACCAAAGCAGTCCAGAGGACAGAAACATGTTAAATACCGCAGGAGTAGGGAGGTGGCCAACTAAACCCCCTCCATATGGAAAACATGCTATTTACACAGAAACACACTCAGAAACCAAAATCTTCCCACAATTGTAGGGCTCCTGGGGACATGACCATGGAAGAGGTGGATAAAACGGTCCGTCCCTTTTTCTCCATTTTTGACACAAACATTCTTTATCTAAGTGTTTGTACCTTTTGGGCAATGGTGGTAGAATAGGCGGAGCAGACTTTCCGTTGATGTAGGGGCTAAGCTGTTATACCAGATAGCTGTATTTCTAGCCAACCAAGATAGTAAGTTTTCCATTGAGCCAGATGAGTTATTTTACCATCGAACGAGCTGCCATCTCTTATCCTCTAATCAGCTGAACTATCTACCAACCTACCAGCTAAAACATCTTACCATCAAGCCACCAGCTATCTTACCATCTAAAAGGATGATGCTCACTGGGATCTAACCGGCTGAGCTATCTTACCATCTACCTGCTGATGATTCTGACCATCTGTTCATATTATGGTGCAGTCTTACCATCTAACTAGTCCCACTATCTCACTATCTAATCAGGCAGGGTGCCTAAACCAAGTTTCCTTACCATTTAAAAGGACAACACTGTCTTGAATCTTACCAACTGAGCTATCTTATCATCTACCAGCTGATGATTCTGATCATCTGACCATCTGGTGATTTCTTACCTTCTAAATATCTGGTGCTATCTTATCATCCAATAAGAAACACTATCGAACAATCCAAAGAGCTGAGGCTTCCCTACCATCTAACAAGTCAATGGGCCGCATTACATGTTTGCCAAATGCTGGCAGCAGGCATTGATCCAATGGGCATTAACTCTGAATCCATCAAGGGGACGCTCCATCATTTCTTATTTACAGAGGTGGAAAACATTCACAGAAAACACTTGTCAATATATTAGGACAGACTATTATTGCAAGTTTTAAGGTTATGTTTACCTATACACTGTATTGATTTTATTTATTGTTTTCATGGTGGGTTGTGGTTTTCCTGTCACTGGCCTTTAATATGTTAGGGGACATTTTTATTGGTAACTGAGAGATGAAAGCATAACTAGCTGTTACTCACTACTGACTTTTTACTGTCCATCAGAATTTTGGATTTTTTCCGACAAGTGCCTTTATTTTAGTTTTATTACAGTTAATGCTGAAAACATTCTTCACAACATAGTTCTGTGGGCTACATTTAAGGCCTAAAGCATAACCCCCTACAACAAAAACTGTATTTCAGCAGTAACCCAAGAATTTCTGTGCTTTTGTCTGCTGAGCACATATGGAGCGATAGTTGAACACAGCCACCCCAAGAATAGCTGCATTTTGCTGTCCTTCACTTAAATCCAGAGAAAACAACTCAAATTCAGAATTGCTGTGCATTGCTGTTCTGTCATTTAAACATTCAAGGCTACACAGGAAAATGACCTACATTTAAAACGGCATCGCACTGGTGCCACTTTCATTTTTCACATCACACAGTTTTGTTCTATTAAAACATGACCCTGTCCGTGTACTTCATTTTGAAGACCATCAAATAAGGCCATCCCTCCCAGAACTGCATTGTATCATTAGTAAAGTCCCTGAAAAACTAGAGAATTCTGCTTCAAGTCCATACTGCTTGGATTTACTTTTTTGAAATAAACCAACACACACAAAAAACTTCAAAGAAAATATGTTCTCTCTTGTCTCGTGTCAATTACCAGGAAACCATTTTCAAGCATATCTTGTTGTCCAGAAACTGACCAGTTCTATAAAAAGCCTTTCAGAAAGTAAATGCAAAGGAAGCTGTGTGTGGGAAACAAAACACATTTTTGTGAAATGAACATGAGAGAAAAAGAACATGGGTAAATCTGCTTTTGCAAAGCAGAAAATAACATTGGGAAAACTAAATGTGAAATAATACTGTAACTCACACAGAAACACAATTGTACATGTGGGGAGAGGGGCTGCAAAGATATGTATATTGTGCTCTGTTCCTCCTCCCCCCAAAAGGCAAATAATTCTGGCTGAGGCCCAGGAATTTCTGTCAAACCAAGTTGCACCTCCCCATGAACTGATATTGCAAGGGCATGTGCCCTGTTTGTATGGACCTGACCATGTGATAATTACAGGTTCTACCAGACTGACAAGCAGAACTGCTCCCAAGGACAAAGGATGGGGTGAAGCCCTGGGTTCTGCCTTGGAGGTGTGGTTTCCTCTACATTCAAACTGGAGGACTTCAAAGGCTAGTCATAGAAACCCTTGTGTAAGCGGACCCATCGGAGACAAATTGGAATGTGGGGTTGGCAGCACCACCCATATCTTTGGCAAATCCACCTCATTGACAATGCAGGACATTTATACTTTAAAACATCTTTCCCCGCAATATAGATAAGCAGTATTGTGATATGATGACAGTTTTAATGTGATTTTTGGACAAACACAATAAGACTGGGTGCATCTTTCTGGCACATGGTGAACTGAAATGCCAGGAAAAATGAATATTAAAGTTGGGGAAACTATGCCAAATACAATTATGCATATGTGTAGCTATTTGGTGAATTTTAGATAATATGTTTCTCCTGAAAAAATGTGAAATTGTGCCCAAGGACGAGGCAGCATCGCAAAGAATTGGCTTTCGAACCGGCATATTCCTTGTGAAATATGGGATCTGCCTATTTGATTTTTATGATGGTGACTATTGTAAATATGAAGTTTTGTTGCATAACTTATTTTTGTGAAAAATAGGCTTGTGAGACAAAGGGAGTCATAAAATGCACACACCTAATGTGAGGTCACTTCCCTTGGACCAGTCAGCCCGGAGCGAGGAGGCGACCACAATAGCCTGGCCTATCCCATTCAGGGGGTAAATCCAGGATACATCCACCCATATTGTAAAATTCTCTGATGTCATTCTGGCTATAGAAGGGGTAGACAGGGAGACACAGGGAGATTGCACATTCAAAATTCACCCTTCAAGATTCCATGACTCCAGAACCAGGCATACCCAATAATCCAGAGAGAAAGAAGGAAAGGTAACTGATCCTCTTTAGGAGACTCCAGTGACCAAACCTTTTGCCCAGCTGACCCATCCCGCTGTCCACAGTGACCAGACCTTGCCCAGCTGTTCCCATCCAGGAGAGCCCAGATGACCCCATAACCAGATCTCTTGACCCCGCTGCCCGGGACCAGATCTTAGGCCCCGCTGTGCAGAGATTGTTTTTGTACACCACCTTTAGTGTCAGTGGAAGGAGTCCCTGGCTGGAGTGTGTCATGCCATAAAATCTGTTACACAGTAGGGGCTCATGCCATGATTGAAGTAAGTGTTTCCATCTGTGACAGCTTAACACAGCAGGCTGACTCATTGAAGGCAGTGATACTTTTGGGGGTTGGAAAACTATACTGTGTTACACTGTAAAAGCGTCATCCCAAAACCTATACCCTAGGTATTAGGCCTGTGTGTAAAAATAAAGTAAAGTTAACCCTAAACTAGACAAAAGCAGAGTATAGATCTGTCCTTGCATAGATAATTAAATAAAGGAAGAACACTCTTCATAATGAGCACCGTAGAGATCAATATAGCTAGGCAGCACCTTCTGTCCAAACTATTTGTTAGAGGGGAATGGGCAGAACAGGAGAAGGGAGCCTGGCTGGAATTGCATAGAATTTGCCAAATGGACGTTCTCTCCAGAGTACTTCAGCTTCTTTACGGGGCTGGAAGACCAGAACCATTCAAAGTAGTCCACGGTCAAGGAAGACATCTTGGAGCACTTCTCCACACACAGAAAGCACCAGGAGGCCCGCAAGGTGACCTACAATCTGCTGTGTGTAGAGGATCTGGCCCCAAGAGAATTTGGTCAAGAGCTAAAACGGGCATTTGGGCAAACTGCTATGTGTGTGCGCATGAATAGTAGGGAATTCATAAATACCTATTTTCATGCACTCCCAAAATATATCATGACACAGCTGGTAAGAGATTTCCATAATGACAGAACCCTTTACTGGGTAAAAGAGCAAGCTACCCGGATCTACGAGGTCCAAAAGCCTGTAGAAAACAAAAATCCAACCAAAAACCTCAAACCAACCAACACCCCCGCTGCTGCTGAGGTGGCAGAGGTGAAGGTCGCCCCCATTTTGCACCTAGAAATTGGGGGGCCCTAAAAACACACCTTCCCAAAACCAACCAAATTAGAGCCAGAGAAGACCTTCTGATCAATCATAAGCAGGTGGGAATCAGGTAGGGTACCCCGCAAATGTGCTCCCTATCTCTGCCAACTACATCAGCCCTAGGTATAAGGGAAACAGACCTATCCTGGGGTATGTGTGGACTCTCCCAGCAAAGGGGGGATCCAATCAGCTCAGTACGGCCCCAGAGAACTTCCCTCCTAACTTCCCTCAGGAGGGCAGTAACCCTCCAATTTCTGGGTTAAGTTTCTTCCACCGGTACATCCAAAACCCCAACATGCAGGAAAACCCTCCTTACTCGCCCCGCTTTCATGAGTCCAGACCACCCAATCCGGGAGAGGGGAGGCCAAGGGTGGAGGACTACCACGGGAATCCCCAGTGCCCAGGTTACTCCAGGAGAAGGGATAGTTAACCTTCCCGAGAGCAACACAAAGTGGATTCAAAACCCTGTACCGGCCGGAGCAGGTGTCACAACTGAAGCGCCAGGTCTAGAACCTTACTCAAGATCTGAGTCGCATGTTGAGGGCTCAGCATAACCATCAGATGAATGTGACGGCTCAAAGTAACTCCAACTAATGGTCTGGCACCCCGGAACAATGACGGGGAGCGAATCCTGATAACCCACCGGTTCTAGAGGAGGAGGCATGGGAGGAAGGGGGATGCAAAGCCCTAGGGGAAGTTTCCTTCCTCACTCGTGACAAGGCCCTAGACACCCCATAACCTGAACTAAAATCTCTGGGCCCTGAAAATCTGCAAAGCAGGGAACAGAGGGTTGGTAGGAGAAACAAAGAGACCAAAACGGCCCATTTTGTGGAGGAAGTTAGTGTCCTCCAGTTTGAAGGGGAAGAATCCTGAGAGGATTCTGGGAAGAAAGACTTCTCCTTCAAGAATGGGGGAATTCCTCCCAAAGAAAAATGGGTCCCAAGAGACCAGAACCTAGACTGGGTGGGCATGGGGATAGAGTCCCTGAACGCCAGAATTGTCATCCTGAGAACATAACGATAAATGAGGGATCCTCCTCACAAACCAATGCTGGTGACTGCCTCCAAGAAGGGGGGACAGCCCAGAATCAGAGGAAAAAGGGGTTTCCCAGATTTCCCAAACCAATTTTGGTGACTGCCTCCAAGAAGCGGGGGCAGCCCAGGAACAGAGGAAAAAGGGGGTTCCCAGAATTCCCAAAACAATTTGGGTGACAGCCTCCAAGACGGGGGGGACAGCATAGAATCAGAGAAAAAAGGGGATTGCCAAATACCCCAAATTAATTCTGGTGACAGTCTCCAACAAGGGGTGGGCAGAACAGAATCAAGAGAGAAAGGGGAGCCTGAAACTCCCTAAATATCAGAATGCCAAATTTTGTATACAGATTCCCAAACTCCAAAATAAAGAAACTCACCACCCAGCTTGCCCAAAATGCCTATTTCCTTTGCCCCTTGGAGGAGAAAGAAAGGAGGTTCTATGCCCCCATCCGAGTGCAAGTGCAATGTGCATTTTTAGCGCTGGTGGACAATGGATCCCAAGTCACTCTTCTGTCCAAAAAGGCCTTTGAGCAGCTAAATTCAGCAATGGGGGTGAGACACCAGATCCCTCTCACCCCTCTTCCTGGACAACTCCTGAACTTCGATGGGAATGAAATTCCTGTCGAGGGGACTGCAGATCTGGAAATTAAAGTTGGGTGACACAAGATGAAGCACCCGGTAATAGTCGTGACTTCAGAGGGAACCCCATGTCTATTAGGAAAAGAACTCCTTCGGAGGTTGTCTCCTCTAATAGACTGTGTGAACAAGGTCCTCTGGACCCAGACTAACCAGCCAATAAAATTAAAACAAAGCATCAAGTATGTCAACTTAAATGGCACATTCCACCTGGTTTAACAGAAATCTGATCAAATTGAGTTCCATTTCCAAAACAATCAAACACCTGACATGACAGTAATTGCTGTAGGATAACAAACTGGTGATGGGAACTCCTCTCCATTCCTGAAAATCAAACTTCCTTCCAGTTTCAAGTGGCATTCCACACTGGAAGGAAACAACTTGAAATTGTATACCAATCCCCAATCTGAAAATTCATGTCATGTAGTCAAAAGAAGGTGGAAGGAGTCCCTGGCTGGAGTGTGCCGTGCCATAAAATCTGCTACAGTTGCAACCTTTCTGTAGCCACTGGTCCAATTTGGGCCTGGCTAAGTAGGCATACATAATTGTCAGCTGAGGAAAATACAGAAAAAAGATATCAACACCAGGGTGTGGTAATAGTTAATTTAGTTAGTGTAGACTAGTGTTGTTTTTGTGTTTACATTGTTGGACTATATAACATCCATCCAGCCTATCATGGGGATGAATAGAATGTACGAAAAAAAGAAAAGCAAGAGCAATGGCAGAGCCTCGCCTGCCCAGGAATCGACTTGGTGGGGGGAGAACATTAAGAGAAAAATGGTTGAGAAAAAAACAGTTGGTGAGAAGGAAGAAAGAAGGAGGCAGAGAACAATGGCCCACGTGGGGGCCGTAGTGTCAAGCAGCCCCGGGGGTCTAAGAACTTTCCGTAAAGTATGCTAGGCGCAGCCCGGCAGCCCGGCACCTGCCGCGGGCCTGGACTGCATGCTGCAGCAGCCAGTGCACTCACAAGGTCTTGAGAGATGTCAGCCCATCTGGGGGCTATACCGGGCGGGCCCAACATCAGAGACCTCGAGCCACATTTGTGGGTGTCTCGGGGAGAAGAGCGGCACGGCCCAGCCTGAGCTGCATGAGCAGCTGGCCTGGACTAGGCAACACGGCCATGCCTTTTAGGCTATGCAGTTTGTCAGCATTGGAGGGGAATTATGACGTCCTTGTTCTGCTCATGATTCTTCTTCCCATATATGTGTCATGACTGACTGAATTACGCCCTATTGGCTTATTGTTGTTCTGTGAGAGGGGTTATATTTCTTTGCTTCCTCACTTGGTTATTGGTGTCCTCTCCCTGTTGCATTTATTTCTTCTGGAATGCCGATCACTGGAGCTACAGGGTCTAAAATAGGACAGGGTTTTATGGAGGCTTGCCCCGTCTTGGGCATATAAGCACCTGAAATTGTAGGGTGCGTATTATATTTGCCAATTTAGTTGCTACGGTCAACCCAGTAGCAGTTTTTTATACAAAAAAAGGGGTAGACAATCAACAAGCAAATGATTTATTACACACCTCCTACAAACAAAGATTAGCGGTTGTTTGGAGGTGCTACTTACCAAAAAGTTACTATACACCAGGGACGCACTTATTGTGTGGTGTACCGTTTAGATTTGTATAGACAGGAGCCTTTTTGTTGAGTGTATAGGTGACACTTAGGTTGGTTGGTGGTGTTGTTTTTTCAGTTTTACATATTTTAGTTGAAACTGATTTATAGTATACATTGTGGTTTTGTTTAATGTTTTAGTGAAAGTGCACTATGTTTTACACTTTTTTATAATGTTCTGATTTCATTTTAACAATAATTGCATTTTGTATTTAAATAAATTAGTATTTTTGTACATTGATTTTCTCTCAAAAGCCCAGACTCGGTCCTTATTTGGTCCACGGACCGGGAGGGGGATGATAGGTAGAGCTGCATAAGGAGAGAGACGACTGGTTCCTTTTTGTTCAATATTGTCCACAAGGCTTTCATAGGAGTGTGGAACAGGCGTCTTTAAATCACCCCGCTTGCCTCTCTTTGTTGTTAATTGGCTTGCCCCGTCTCACCAAATCTTGTAACTCATAGGGCTAACTAAGGTATGTAGACATGAAAGCACCGAAGCTGGTCCTCTAGAACAGGGTCCCCCAGGAACAGGCAAGTGTGCCATCAACACCGGGCAATAGTCTGTCAGAAGTCCTGGATAGAAGTTCCTGAAGGAAAAAACACCTTCAAAAAGAGAAAAGGGAATTATTGAATGACAAACGTTGTCCCTCTAAGCTACTCTATCTACTAGCCGTGATCGGGCAAATGGTGCTGAGATCCCAATGGCACATGATTGTGATCTTTTAGGTCGACCTGAGTTTCTCAAATTGCCCACTCTAGACCGCCTGAGATGGGTTCTATTGATACCCAAATCGGAAAGACTGACCGCCTATTAAAAGCAGGCAGTGAGGAAATGCAATCCCCCCCTAAAGAGCATGGTCAAGGGTATCACTGAGGCTCTTGTAAATTCTCACATGGAAGAGAAGAGAATGACTGCTGGTGGAAAGTGGCAGGACATTAAGGAGAAGGTCATCTGGGACTTGGACCAATGTAAGAATGTTATGTACTTCTATCTCTGGGTAGAATCCTTTGAGAAGGTACTCACAGTCATATAGGATGGATAGCGGTTGTCAAACAGATATCTATATATCACAGGCAGCTCCTAGCTGTCAGGCGGACCCAAAGATAATTAGCAATCTAACAACTGTTATTGATGAAATGCCTAAAGACAAAATGGAGTTGCTGGATTCAGTATCTTCCAAGCTTCATCATCAGGACCTCCCTGTTTGTAGTATCATCTCTAATCCTTGAATTATCTAGGTACCTGTGATAACTATAGACAAAGCGGTCATCCCTTTGTCGAGGAGAGACATTCGTATTAAAAAGGCTGTAATGCCTGAGATTAACAATCATTGTGTGTGTGTGGCAACCATACTACTATTACAGAGGGAGCACAGGATTGGACAGACAGAATACGTAGCAAAAAATGATTTCTGTAACCCTCGGAGTGCCTTGCCACCTTTTCACTCATTTAGGAGATTGCTTTTGTTACGCTGCTGCAGTGGAAAGGGCTGGGCACAGCTGTATCACACATGGACAACGAAAAGAGCAATGCATACCTTTCACAGTGCAACCTGCTTATGCGTTCCAACACACAACATCCGATATACACACAACCAGGCAGTGCTCAATGGGGCAATGCCATGTTCCTGAAGTCATGAGGTTTGGGATTAAAAGCCCAGCTGCTGCCGAAGCCCTCAGACAAGGTGCACAATGGGTGCAGACAAGTCAAAACACGCATGGGCAATGACAACATTTTGAGCATTTGTGTGGGAAAGGCACTTGCCAAGCACTGCCGTAGTGGTATTAACTGCAAAATGAGTACCTGGGCATCTAATAACTGTCCCTGGCAAATGCCTAATAAGTAAGTATACACAAGCCAAAATGGTTGGTTTTTGCCAATGCTTGTTTTTAACAGGGCTTCAGTAAAGGGCACACGTACTGCTTACACATTGAGTCCCTGAAGGCAGACCTGGTTAAGACATTTTTATTAGATCAGTGGCGCACTTACAGCTCCAATTAAGTCATTAAGAAGACTGCTTTGAAAAAACACTGGCAGGCACTTTGAGTCCAAAGTTTGATGGTAAGGCTTGAATAAAGCAAGAACAAAGAGTTCTTATGAGGAGGTGTTTTGGGCGGGGAGGGCCGGGAAGTGGGTGTAAATGCCCATAGGGATTAGCATGACCATGGGCAGTCAATGGATGGGCAACAACATCTACAAGCTGTGTGTCCCTCCTCAGATGCTATTTCTCCCTATCTGCACCCTAAAGAAAGTTTCGGCTTATAGATAATAGTCCAAACTAAAAAGGTGGGACAGTCTCCCATATTTCCCAGCAGGTTTGAAGATCTGTCTGAATTGCGCTTCTATATGTGTGCATGGATGGGATTTATAAAGTGCAAACCTCTCTGGGAGGCAACAGAGCAGTGGTATATAGACGAAATATCACAACTGGTCCCTTTAAGTGGCCTACAGTCAGAGTGGCTACATCCATTACGGCTCCGCACCGCAGGACATGAGCTGTGGGGTGGGGGGTGTTCACACAGCACTACACACTGCAGGACCGTGGCACTGTTACACATTTCTAGACAGATGACAGAAAGCACCGTTTGTATGCCGCTTGATGGGCCGTCAATCTTTCAGTCTTCCTGTAATAGCTTCCTCCGTATTTTGCGGTGTAGTAAACTGCATCTGACAGCAATCCCCTACACATTAAGGCAAGACGAGGTTTTGTGTGACAAATTTGATTTGAATGCACAATGTCAGCTCAATGCGGAGCTGGGTTTTCCTAGCCTGTGTAGAAAGCAAAAACCTGAAGGGTGTCACTGGTGGAGAACAGATCTAGAAAAGTAGAGGATGCCAAGAGCATGTTGAGGGCTATATCACAGACATTAGCTGAGGCCAGAGCAGAGAAGGATGAGAGAAAGCCAGGAGCCTGCTAAGGGGACATCTCATAGTCCAGTGGAGGTCAGCGGTGGAGGAGGAGAGAAAGCCAAGAGCATGCTGAGGCGATATCTCACAGTCTGGTGGAGGTCAGAGGTGGAGGAGGATCGAAAGCCAAGAGCATGCTGAGGCGATATCTCACAGTCTGGTGGAGGTCAGCGGTGGAGGAGGATAGAAAGCCAAGAGCCTGCTGAGGCGATATCTCATAGTCTGGTGGAGGTCAGAGGTGGAGGACGATAGAAAGCCAAGAGCATGCTGAGGCGATATCTCATAGTCTGGTGGAGGTCAGAGGTGGAGCAAGAGAGAAAGCCAAGAGCCTGCTGAGGCGATATATCATAGTCTGGTGGAGGTCAGAGGTGGAGGACGATAGAAAGCCAAGAGCATGCTGAGGCGATATCTCATAGTCCAGTGGAGGTCAGAGGTGGAGGAGGAGAGAAAGCCAATAGCATGCGGAGGCGATATATCATCGTCTGGTGGAGGTCAGAGGTGGAGGAGGATAGAAAGCCAATAGCATGATGAGGCTATATCTCATAGTCTGGTGGAGGTCAGAGGTGGAGGAGGAGAGAAAGTCAAGAGCATGCTGAGGCAATGGGGGTAATTCCGAGTCAGGCGGTAGGAGATACCGGGCACCGGTAAGGAGACCGGTACCGGGAATCCCCTATCGCCCGATTCTGAGGTCCCCTAAACGGACCCGTAAGGGACGTGTGGTCGGACCACACGTCCCTTACGGGTCCCGTTAGGGGACCAGGCCGCTAATTACGGGCCTGCCATTAGCAGGCCCATAAATCGCACCTTCCCCATTCCCATTGAGCCCTATGGAGGCTCAAATGGGAATGGGGAATGGTTGGTGCAATGGGGACTTACCGGTCCCGCCAGGGTCGGACTAGACCGGTAAGTCCCCATTGCACCACACCGGACACTGTCACTAATTGCTCCATGGCTACAACCATACTCGTAATGACCCCAAATATCTCATAGTCTAGTGGAGGTCAGTGGTGAAGGAGGAGGAGGAGAGAAAGCCAGGAGCATGCTGAGGGCTATATCACAGACATTAGCTGAGGCCAGACCAGAGAAGGTGGGGAGAAAGGCAGGAGCCTGCTAAGGGGATATCTCATAGTCTGGTGGAGGTCAGAGGTGGAGGAGGAGAGAAAGCCAAGAGCATGCTGAGGCGATATCTCACAGTCTGGTGGAGGTCAGAGGTGGAGGAGGAGAGAAAGCCCAGGGCATGCTGAGGCGATATCTCACAGTCTGGTGGAGGTCAGAGGTGGAGGAGGAGAGAAAGCCAAGAGCATGCTGAGGCGATATCTCACAGTCTGGTGGAGGTCAGAGGTGGAGGAGGATAGAAAGCCAAGAGCATGCTGAGGCGATATCTCATAGTCTGGTGGAGGTCAGAGGTGGAGGAGGATAGAAAGCCAAGAGCATGCTGAGGCAATATGTCATAGTCCAGTGGAGGTCAGAGGTGGAGGAGGAGAGAAAGCCAAGAGCATGCTGAGGCAATATATCATAGTCTGGTGGAGGTCAGAGGTGGAGGAGGAGAGAAAGCCAAGAGCATGCTGAGGCTATATGTCATAGTCCAGTGGAGGTCAGAGGTGGAGAGAAAGCCAATAGCATGCTGAGGCGATATATCATAGTCTGGTGGAGGTCAGAGGTGGAGGAGGAGAGAAAGCCAAGAGCATGCTGAGGGCTACATCACAGACATTAGCTGAGGCCAGAGCAGAGAAGGATGAGAGAAAGCCAGGAGCCTGCTGAGGCTATATCTCATAGTCTGGTGGAGGTCAGTCATGGAGGAGGAGAGAAAGCCAAGGGCATGCTGAGCATATATCTCATAAACTGGTGGTTGCCAGAGGAGGAGGAGGGGGAGAGAAAGACAAAAGCCTGCTGAGGCTACATCTCATAGACTGGTGGAGGGCCAGCATGGAGGAGGAGAGAAAGTCACGAGCTTTCTGAGGATATATCTCATAAACTGGTGGAGGTCAGGCATGGAGGAGGAGCAAAAGTCAAAAGCTGACAGTGGATATATCTCATAGACTGGTTGGGGCCAGAGGTGGAGGATGGGAAGAGAAAGACAAAAGCCTCCTGAGGATATATCTCATAGACTGGTGGACGTCACGCATGCAGGAGGAGAGAACGTCAAGGGTCTGCTGAGGAAATATCTCATAGGCTGGTGGAGGTCAGGCATGCAGGAGGAGAGAAAGACAAAAGCCTGCTGAGGATACATCTCATAGACTGGTGGAGGTCAGGCATGCAGGAGGAGAGAACGTCAAGGGTCTGCCGAGGAAATATCTCATAGGCTGGTGGAGGTCAGGCATGCAGGAGGAGAGAAAGACAAAAGCCTGTTGAGGATACATGTCATAGACTGGTGGAGGTCAGTCATGCAGGAGGAGAGAATGCCAAGGGTCTGCCGAGGAAATATCTCATAGGCTGGTGGAGGTCAGGCATGCAGGAGGAGAGAAAGAAAAAAGCCTGCCAAGGCTATATCTCATAGACTGGTGGAGGGCCGGCATGCAGGAGGAGAGAACGTCAAGGGTCTGCCGAGGAAATATCTCATAGGCTGGTGGAGGTCAGTCATGCAGGAGGAGAGAATGCCAAGGGTCTGCCGAGGAAATATCTCATAGGCTGGTGGAGGTCAGGCATGCAGGAGGAGAGAAAGAAAAAAGCCTGCCAAGGCTATATCTCATAGACTGGTGGAGGGCCGGCATGGAGGAGGAGAGAATGCCAAGAGTACGCTGAGGATATAGCTCATAGACTGGTGGTTGCCAGAGGTGGAGGAGGGGGAGAGAAAGACAAAATCCTGCTGAGGCTATATCTCATAGACTGGTGGAGGTCAGGCATGGAGGAGGAGAGAAAGTCACAAGCCTGCTGAGGATGTATCTCATAGACTGGTGGAGGTCGGGCATGGAGTGGGAGAGAAGGCCAAAATGTGGCTGAGGATATATGTCACAGACTGGTTGTGGCCAAAGGTGGAGAATGGGGAGAGAAGGACAATAGCCTGCTGAGGATATATATCATAGACTGGTGGAGGCTGGGCATAGAGGAGGAGAGAAAGTCACAAGCCTGCTTAGGAAATATCTCAGACTGGTGGTGGCAAGAGTTGGGGCCAGGGGAGAGAAAGACAAAAGCCTGCTGAGGCTACATCTCATTGACTGGTGGAGGGCCAGCATGGAGGAGGAGAGAAAGTCACAAGCCTTCTGAGGATATATATCATAGACTGGTGGTTGCCAAAGGTGGAGGAGGGGGAGAGAAAGACAAAAGCCTGCTGAGGATATATATCATAGACTGGTGGAGGTCAGGCATAGAGGAGGAGAGAAAGCCACATGCCTGTTTAGGAAATATCTCAGACTGGTGGTGGCAAGAGGTGGGCCCAGGGGAGAAAAAGACAAAAGCCTGCTGAGGCTACATCTCATTGACTGGTGGAGGGCCAGCATGGAGTGGGAGAGAAGGGCAAAATGTGGCTGAGGATATTTGTCACAGACTGGTTGTGGCCAAAGGTGGAGAATGGGGAGAGAAAGACAATAGCCTGCTGAGGATATATATCATAGACTGGTGGAGGCTGGGCATAGAGGAGGAGGGAAAGCCACAAGCCTGCTTAGGAAATATCTCAGACTGGTGGTGGCAAGAGGTGGGGCCAGGGCAGAGAAAGACAAAAGCCTGCTGAGGCTACATCTCATTGACTGGTGGAGGGTGGAGGGCCAGCATGGAGGAGAAGAGAAAGTCACAAGCCTGCTGAGGATATATATCATAGACTGGTGGTTGCCAAAGGTGGAGGAGGGGGAGAGAAAGACAAAAACCTGCTGAGGATATATATCATAGACTGGTGGAGGTCAGGCATAGAGGAGGAGAGAAAGCCACACGCCTGCTTAGGAAATATCTCAGACTGGTGGTGGCAAGAGGTGGGGCCAGGGCAGAGAAAGACAAAAGCCTGCTGAGGCTACATCTCATTGACTGGTGGAGGGCCAGCATGGAGGAGGAGAGAAAGCCACAAGCTTGCTTAGGATATATCTCAGACTGGTGGTGGCAAGAGGTGGGGCCAGGGCAGAGAAAGACAAAAGCCTGCTGAGGCTACATCTCATTGACTGGTGGAGGGTGGAGGGCCAGCATGGAGGAGAAGAGAAAGTCACAAGCCTGCTGAGGATATATATCATAGACTGGTGGTTGCCAAAGGTGGAGGAGGGGGAGAGAAAGACAAAAACCTGCTGAGGATATATATCATAGACTGGTGGAGGTCAGGCATAGAGGAGGAGAGAAAGCCACACGCCTGCTTAGGAAATATCTCAGACTGGTGGTGGCAAGAGGTGGGGCCAGGGCAGAGAAAGACAAAAGCCTGCTGAGGCTACATCTCATTGACTGGTGGAGGGCCAGCATGGAGGAGGAGAGAAAGCCACAAGCTTGCTTAGGATATATCTCAGACTGGTGGTGGCAAGAGTTGGGGCCAGGGGAGAGAAAGACAAAAGCCTGCTGAGGCTACATCTCATTGACTGGTGGAGGGCCAGCAACGAGGAGGAGAGAAAGTCACAAGCCTTCTGAGGATATATATCATAGACTGGTGGTTGCCAAAGGTGGAGGAGGGGGAGAGAAAGACAAAAGCCTGCTGAGGCTATATCTCATAGACTGGTGGAGGTCAGGCATGGAGGAGGAGAGAAAGTCACAAGCCTTGTGAGGATGTTTCTCATAGACTGGTGGAGGTCGGGCATGGACTGGGAGAGAAGGCCAAAATGTGGCTGAGGATATGTGTCACAGACTGGTTGTGGCCAATGGTGGAGAATGGGGAGAGAAAGACAATATCCTGCTGAGGATATATATCATAGACTGGTGGAGGCTGGGCATATAGGAGGAGAGAATGTCACAAGCCTGCTTAGGAAATATCTCAGACTGGTGGTGGCATGAGTTGGGCCAGGGGAGAGAAAGACAAAAGCCTGCTGAGGCTACATCTCATTGACTGGTGGAGGGCCAGCATGGAGGAGGAGAGAACGTCACAAGCCTTCTGAGGATATATATCATAGACTGGTGGTTGCCAAAGGTGGAGGAGGGGGAGAGAAAGAAAAAAATCCTGCTGAGGCTACATCTCATAGACTTGTGGAGGGCCAGCATGGAGGAGGAGAGAAAGTCACTAGCTTGATGAGGATATATATCATAGACTGGTGGAGGTCAGGCATGGAGGAGGAGTAAAAGTCAAAAGCTGACAGTGGATATATCTCATAGACTGGTTGTGGCCAGAAGTGGAGGATGGGAAGAGAAAGACAAAAGCCTCCTGAGGATATATCTCATAGACTGGTGGACGTCACGCATGCAGGAGGAGAGAACGTCAAGGGTCTGCTGAGGAAATATCTCATAGGCTGGTGGAGGTCAGGCATGCAGGAGGAGAGAAAGACAAAAGCCTGCTGAGGATACCTCTCATAGACTGGTGGAGGTCAGGCATGCAGGAGGAGAGAACGTCAAGGGTCTGCCGAGGAAATATCTCATAGGCTGGTGGAGGTCAGGCATGCAGGAGGAGAGAAAGACAAAAGCCTGTTGAGGTTACATCTGTCACAATGGCTCCCTGGTTTACTCGACTCCTCACCACTATCCACAGTGACCCTTATGCCCTCCTGCTCACCTGCTGTCTCTTCTTCTGTTTGGAGTCCAAATCTCCTTCTTCTCAGGGCCTCTTCTCGGGAATGCAGATGGGGTCTGCCTCGAGAGGAAGCCACCCTGCCCCTCTGACTCGGGGCCTAGGGGGGCCCCCGAACCGGGGCAGACCAATGAAGGGGAAAAAGCCACAAGGCACAAAAAACCCCTTCCGATTGGATTGGATAACAGGATGCCAGGTCAGAAATGATTTGACGGATTCCCACACGGAACGAACTTCCTTCCAGAACGAAGGTAGGATGGGGTGATGGAACCCAACAGACAGAAGAGAAAAGGAGAACTGCTGAAGCCAATATGGTAGCCAAGACAGAAGGACTGCTGAAGAAAAGGGGAGCCTGAGAGGTAAGGGAGAGGACGAAAGGGCAATGCAGAACGTACTCAGGAGAAAGAAACGAGAGAGGAACAGAACACGGAGAAAGGCACTAGAGCGTACCAACCCGGAAGCCTAACGCGAATAGGTTGCAACGCGCGGGCTTCCGGGTTGGCGCTCGTAATGAAGTGCGCCACTGATCCGACGGCGGAAAGCTAGACCGCGGCTGGAGAACGTGCAGCTGCGTAGCGGCCATATCAATGGCCGCCCCAGCGCCAGCGTCTCCACAACCGCCAGCGGCCGCGGCTGCCGTGCGTGACAACATCTCATAGACTTGTGGAGGTCAGGCATGCAGGAGGAAAGAACGCCAAGGGTCTGCCGAGGAAATATCTTATAGGCTGGTGGAGGTCAGGCATGCAGGAGGAGAGAAAGAAAAAAGCCTGCCAAGGCTATATCTCATAGACTGGTGGAGGGCCGGCATGGAGGAGGAGAGAATGCCAAGAGTACGCTGAGGATATAGCTCATAGACTGGTGGTTGCCAGAGGTGGAGGAGGGGGAGAGAAAGGCAAAAGCCTGCTGAGGCTATATCTCATAGACTGGTGGAGGCTGGGCATAGAGGAGGAGAGAAAGTCACAAGCCTGCTTAGGAAATATCTCAGACTGGTGGTTGCAAGAGTTGGGGCCAGGGGAGAGAAAGACAAAAGCCTGCTGAGGCTACATCTCATTGACTGGTGGAGGGCCAGCATGGAGGAGGAGAGAAAGTCACAAGCCTTCTGAGGATATATATCATAGACTGGTGGTTGCCAAAGGTAGAGGAGGGGGAGAGAAAGACAAAAGCCTGCTGAGGATATATATCATAGACTGGTGGAGGTCAGGCATAGAGGAGGAGAGAAAGCCACACGCCTGTTTAGGAAATATCTCAGACTGGTGGTGGCAAGAGGTGGACCCAGGGGAGAGAAAGACAAAAGCCTACTGAGGCTACATCTCATTGACTGGTGGAGGGCCAGCATGGAGTGGGAGAGAAGGCCAAAATGTGTCTGAGGATATTTGTGACAGACTGGTTGTGGCCAAAGGTGGAGAATGGGGACAGAAAGACAATAGCCTGCTGAGGATATATATCATAGACTGGTGGAGGCTGGGCATAGAGGAGAAGAGAAAGCCACAAGCCTGCTTAGGAAATATCTCAGACTGGTGTGGCAAGAGGTGGGGCCAGGGCAGAGAAAGACAAAAGCCTGCTGAGGCTACATCTCATTGACTGGTGGAGGGCCAGCATGGAGGAGAAGAGAAAGTCACAAGCCTGCTGAGGATATATATCATAGACTGGTGGTTGCCAAAGGTGGAGGAGGGGGAGAGAAAGACAAAAACCTGCTGAGGATATATATCATAGACTGGTGGAGGTCAGGCATAGTGGAGGAGAGAAGGCCACACGCCTGCTTAGGAAATATCTCAGACTGGTGGTGGCAAGAGGTGGGGCCAGGGCAGAGAAAGACAAAAGCCTGCTGAGGCTACATCTCATTGACTGGTGGAGGGCCAGCATGGAGGAGGAGAGAAAGCCACAAGCTTGCTTAGGAAATATCTCAGACTGGTGGTGGCAAGAGTTGGGGCCAGGGGAGAGAAAGACAAAAGCCTGCTGAGGCTACATCTCATTGACTGGTGGAGGGCCAGCATGGAGGAGGAGAGAAAGTCACAAGCCTTCTGAGGATATATATCATAGACTGGTGGTTGCCAAAGGTGGAGGATGGGGAGAGAAAGACAAAAGCCTGCTGAGGCTATATCTCATAGACTGGTGGAGGTCAGGCATGGAGGAGGAGAGACAGTCACAAGCCTGCTGAGGATATTTCTCATAGACTGGTGGAGGTCGGGCATGGAGTGGGAGAAAAGGCCTAAATGTGGCTGAGGATATGTGTCACAGACTGGTTGTGGCCAAAGGTGGAGAATGGGGAGAGAAAGACAATATCCTGCTGAGGATATATATCATAGACTGGTGGAGGCTGGGCATTTAGGAGGAGAGAATGTCACAAGCCTGCTTAGGAAATATCTCAGACTGGTGGTGGCATGAGTTGGGGCCAGGGGAGAGAAAGACAAAAGCCTGCTGAGGCTACATCTCATTGACTGGTGGAGGGCCAGCATGGAGTGGGAGAGAAGGCCAAAATGTGGCTGAGGATATATGTCACAGACTGGTTGTGGCCAAAGGTGGAGAATGGGGAGAGAAAGACAATAGCCTGCTGAGGATATATATCATAGACTGGTGGAGGCTGGGCATAGAGGAGTAGAGAAAGCCACAAGCCTGCTTAGGAAATATCTCAGACTGGTGGTGGCAATAGGTGGGGCCAGGGGAGAGAAAGACAAAAGTCTGGTGAGGCTACATCTCATTGACTGGTGGAGGGCCAGCATGGAGGAGAAGAGAAAGTCACACGCCTGCTGAGGATATATATCATAGACTGATTGTTGCCAAAGGTGGAGGAGGGGGAGAGAAAGACAAAAGCCTGCTGAGGATATATATCATAGACTGGTGGAGGTCAGGCATAGAGGAGGAGAGAAAGCCACACGCCTGCTTAAGAAATATCTCAGACTGGTGGTGGCAAGAGGTGGGGCCAGGGCAGAGAAAGACAAAAGCCTGCTGAGGCTACATCTCATTGACTGGTGGAGGGCCAGCATGGAGGAGGAGAGAAAGTCACAAGCCTGCTGAGGATATATATCATAGTCTGGTGGAGGTCAGTCATGGAGGAGGAGAGAAAGCCAAGGGCATGCTGAGCATATATCTCATAAACTGGTGGTTGCCAGAGGAGGAGGAGGGGGAGAGAAAGACAAAAGCCTGCTGAGGCTACATCTCATAGACTGGTGGAGGGCCAGCATGGAGGAGGAGAGAAAGCCACGAGCTTGCTGAGGATATATCTCATAGACTGGTGGAGGTCAGGCATGGAGGAGGAGCGAAAGCCAAAAGCTGACAGAGGATATATCTCATAGACTGGTTGTGGCCAGAGGTGGAGGATGGGAAGAGAAAGACAAAAGCCTGCTGAGGATATATCTCATAGACTGGTGGACGTCACGCATGCAGGAGGAGAGAACGTCAAGGGTCTGCTGAGGAAATATCTCAGAGGCTGGTGGAGGTCAGGCATGCAGGAGGAGAGAAAGACAAAAGCCTGCTGAGGATACATCGCATAGACTGGTGGAGGTCAGGCATGCAGAAGGAGAGAACGTCAAGGGTATGCCGAGGAAATATCTCATAGGCTGATGGAGGTCAGGCATGCAGGAGGAGAGAAAGACAAAAGCCTGCTGAGGATACATCTCATAGACTGGTGGAGGTCAGGCATGCAGAAGGAGAGAACGTCAAGGGTATGCCGAGGAAATATCTCATAGGCTGGTGGAGGTCAGGCATGCAGGAGGAGAGAACGACAAAAGCCTGCTGAGGATACATCTCATAGACTGGTGGAGGTCAGGCATGCAGGAGGAGAGAACGTCAAGGGTCTGCCGAGGAAATATCTCATAGGCTGGAGGAGGTCAGGCATGCAGGAGGAGAGAAAGTCACAAGCCTGCTGAGGATGTATCTCATAGACTGGTGGAGGTCGGGCATGGAGTGGGAGAGAAGGCCAAAATATGGCTGAGGATATATGTCACAGACTGGTTGTGGAGAATGGGGAGAGAAAGACAATAGCCTGCCGAGGATATATATCATAGACTGGTGGTTGCCAAAGGTGGAGGAGGGAGAGAGAAAGAAAAAAGCCTGCTGAGGATATATATCATAGACTGGTGGAGGTCAGGCATAGAGGAGGAGAGAAAGCCACACGCCTGCTTAGGAAATATCTCAGACTGGTGGTGGCAAGAGGTGGGGCCAGGGCAGAGAAAGACAAAAGCCTGCTGAGGCTACATCTCATTGACTGGTGGAGGGCCAGCATGGAGGAGGAGAGAAAGCCACAAGCTTGCTTAGGAAATATCTCAGACTGGTGGTGGCAAGAGTTGGGGCCATGGGAGAGAAAGACAAAAGCCTGCTGAGGCTACATCTCATTGACTGGTGGAGGGCCAGCATGGAGGGGGAGAGAAAGTCACAAGCCTTCTGAGGATATATATCATAGACTGGTGGTTGCCAAAGGTGGAGGAGGGGGAGAGAAAGACAAAAGTCTGCTGAGGCATTATCTCACAGACTGGTGGAGGTCAGGCATGGAGGAGGAGAGAAAGTCACAAGCCTGCTGAGGATGTATCTCATAGAGTGGTGGAGGCCGGGCATGGAGTGGGAGAGAAGGCCAAAATGTGGCTGAGGATATATGTCACAGACTAGTTGTGGCCAAAGGTGGAGAATGGGGAGAGAAAGACAATATCCTGCTGAGGATATATATCATAGACTGGTGGAGGCTGGGCATAGAGGAGGAGAGAACGTCACAAGCCTGCTTAGGAAATATCTCAGACTGGTGGTGGCAAGAGTTGGGGCCAGGGGAGAGAAAGGCAAAAGCCTGCTGAGGCTACATCTCATTGACTGGTGGAGGGCCAGCATGGATGAGGAGAGAAAGCCACAAGCTTGCTTAGGAAATATCTCAGACTGGTGGTGGCAAGAGTTGGGGCCAGGGGAGAGAAAGACAAAAGCCTGCTGAGGCTACATCTCATTGACTGGTGGAGGGCCAGCATGGAGGAGGAGAGAAAGTCACAAGCCTTCTGAGGATATATATCATAGACTGGTGGTTGCCAAAGGTGGAGGAGGGGGAGAGAAAGACAAAAGCCTGCTGATGATATATATCATAGACTGGTGGAGGCTGGCCATAGAGGAGGAGAGAAAGCCACAAGCTTGCTTAGGAAATATCTCAGACTGGTGGTGGCAAGAGGTGGGGCCAGGGGAGAGAAAGACAAAAGCCTGCTGAGGCTACATCTCATTGACTGGTGGAGGGCCAGCATGGAGTGGGAGAGAAGGCCAAAATGTGGCTGAGGATATATGTCACAGACTGGTTGTGGCCAAAGGTGGAGAATGGGGAGAGAAAGACAATAGCCTGCTGAGGATATATATCATAGACTGGTGGAGGCTGGCCATAGAGGAGGCGAGAAAGCCACAAGCCTGCTTAGGAAATATCTCAGACTGGTGGTGGCAAGAGGTGGGGCCAGGGGAGAGAAAGACAAAAGTCTGCTGAGGCTACATCTCATTGACTGGTGGAGGGCCAGCATGGAGGAGAAGAGAAAGTCACAAGCCTGCTGAGGATATAGATCATAGACTGGTGGTTGCCAAAGGTGGAGGAGGGGGAGAGAAAGACAAAAGTCTGCTGAGGATATATATCATAGACTGGTGGAGGTCAGGCATAGAGGAGGAGAGAAAGCCACACGCCTGCTTAGGAAATATCTCAGACTGGTGGTGGCAAGAGGTGGGGCCAGGGCAGAGAAAGACAAAAGCCTGCTGAGGCTACATTCCATTGACTGGTGGAGGGCCAGCATGGAGGAGGAGAGAAAGTCACAAGCCTGCTGAGGATATATATCATAGTCTGGTGGAGGTCATTCATGGAGGAGGAGAGAAAGCCAAGGGCATGCTGAGGATATATCTCATAAACTGGTGGTTGCCAGAGGTGGAGGAGGGGGAGAGAAAGACAAAAGCCTGCTGAGGCTACATCTCATAGACTGGTGGAGGGCCAGCATGGAGGAGGAGAGAAAGTCACGAGCTTGCTGAGGATATATCTCATAGACTGGTTGTGGCCAGAGGTGGAGGATGGGAAGAGAAAGACAAAAGTCTGCTGAGGATATAACTCATAGACTGGTGGACGTCACGCATGCAGGAGGAGAGAACGTCAAGGGTCTGCTGAGGAAATATCTCATAGGCTGGTGGAGGTCAGGCATGCAGGAGGAGAGAAAGACAAAAGCCTGCTGAGGATACATCTCATAGACTGGTGGAGGTCAGGCATGCAGGAGGAGAGAATGCCAAGGGTCTGCCGAGGAAATATCTCATAGGCTGGTGGAGGTCAGGCATGCAGGAGGAGAGAAAGAAAAAAGCCTGCCAAGGCTATATCTCATAGACTGGTGGCGGGCCGGTATGGAGGAGGAGAGAATGCCAAGAATACGCTGAGGATATAGCTCATAGACTGGTGGTTGCCAGAGGTGGAGGAGGGGGAGAGAAAGACAAAAGCCTGCTGAGGCTATATCTCATAGACTGGTGGAGGTCAGGCATGGAGGAGGAGAGAAAGTCACAAGCCTGCTGAGGATGTATCTGTCACGCCCTCTCACACGACCTTTCCCTCTTCACATCTCTCCTCCTCAGGCGCCTCTCGCCGTAGTATTTCCCGTTCACACCACCAGCAGGGAAAACACGGCAGGCGGAATACCATGTTGGGCGGATCTGCCTCGTTTCGCCCTTTTCCGCGTTGGCGTCTGCCATGGCGCCTCTTGCACAGCCGGCAACGTCAGAATACCAGGAAGTGCCGGCAGCTCCAATCACTGGCCACGTTGCGCTCCATGCAACGTACGCGAGCAGCCACGTGATACGTCACGTGATACCGCTCGCCCCTTCAAAAGAGGCCGGCAAACAAGACTCTTTGCTTCACAGCTACTTCAACTTCTACGGAGGACTGTCACGCATTACCCTTGCTCTTGTTTGCTTCGACCTTGGAACTCTTTTCGGATTTGCTATTGGATTACCCTTGGATTTTGGCGTGCTCTCTGATTTTCTGGACATCCGACCCCTGTTATACTCTGGACTTGCTCTTGGATTGCCCTTCTGTTTTGCAACCTTCGGATTGCTTCAAGCCTTGCTACAGATCTTGCCTCACTCCACGAGGTACTGGGAAGGAGTGCCTATTACACCATTCCGGCTTGCCGTGGATTTCCCTGCGTAGGTTCTCTACCTACATTCCATCTCTATTAGGTAAGCTGGTGTCACTGCATTTTGTTTAACTCTTCCTATCAATTGCCCATTGCCATTATAGAGTATATTCCTGATTATAACCTTTTGCCTTATAGCGATCAGGGGTCCTTCCGGCGTTCTCAATACCAGGCCGACGACAACACTCCTTCCTGTGGCCTCAAAGATTGCTCGGGCAGTGTTTATATTCTGCTCGAGCGGTACTTGGGGACGGAGGCATTTTATAACTGCACGACCATCAAGTCGGACCCATCAAGTCAGAACAGACTGTGAAGCCTTATGGTCGTCTAGTTATGGATGTTTCAGCCGGGGACCCTGTGACTGCTTTAATGCAAGCAGTGACATCGCTTAGGACAGATATGGCAGTTGCTACCACTGCCCTCCGCACTGATTTAGCCTCTGCCACCACTGCACTGAACCATCGTCTTGATGCCATGCAAAGCACCCGACATCCCTTACCTGCTGACGCTGAGTTCGGCGATGCTGCCTCATCTCATAACACCCCCATCACTCCACTTACTTTGCCAGTCCCGTCTGTGGTGGTTCAGACTCCATTTCCTCTAGCAGCCCCTGAGAGGTACCAGGGAGATCCTTTGAAATATCGCACTTTTATAAATCAGTGCAAACTACATTTCCTATGCCGACCTCAAGCTTTCTCTGACCCAGTCTCTAAAGCGGCTTTTCTACTCTCCCATTTGTCGGGTGTAGCAGCCACATGGGCCAATCCGTTTTTGGAGAGTAATCATCCCGCTCTGTACGATTTCGATATATTGACTCAAGAAATGGCTAAGGTTTTTGACACTAGATATAAAGCCCAATCCAGAGACATGGAGCTCTTAGATCTCACTCAAGGTCGATCTACTCTCATTGAGTATATTACCAAGTTTAATCAACTCGCCACCGAGACTTCATGGCCAGAGAATAAGAAGGCAGTGATCTATTATCGGGGTCTGTGTGGTTCCATGAAGGATGCTTTGTCTGTAGTGCCCTCCCTTCCCTCACTTTATCTTGATCTGGTAGATTTAACCTTGCAAATCGACGCCAGATGGGCAGAACGTAAGGGGGAAGCAGGGATATCCCAGAGCTCACCTTCAACCTCGTCTAGCACCTTACCTGAACCCATGCAGATCGGCGGGGTACGCAGTCCTATCACACATGCCAAACGGGAGCGCAGGAGGGCAGACAACGCTTGCTACTACTGCGGACTCAATGGGCACTTTGTAAAGGAGTGTCCCCGTCGACCAAGAAACAAAGCTCTGGGTTTTCCGAAGACTCGCCCTTGAGATCAGGGGTTGGGGCGAGTCCTATACCTAATACCTCTGACCTTGCTTTTGGTCCCGTTCGACCTGTGGTGGTGCAAGCTTCCTTAAACCTAGCTGCAGGAGTTTCCCATGCAATACAAATAGTGATCGACTCTGGTGCTACTGGTTGCTTTATAGACATAGCGCTAGCCAATGCTCTAAACTTACCTCTGGTCCAAAAGAAACACCCCGAACCAGTTCATGCAGTAGATGGGACGTCATTAACCTCTGGACCGATCTTACACCAGACAGCCCCTTTAGAACTAGTCATACAGGAAGTCCACAGAGAGACCATGTCTTTTGACCTCATAGCTACGCCTCAGTTTGGTGTTATCCTGGGCATTCCTTGGCTAAAGAGGCATAATCCTTTGATTAACTGGGGTACAGGTCAGGTACTCTTTGAATCCGAAACATGTCAATACTACTGCCTGCTTGAGGCACCTCAGGTTTCCAGTCCCGCAGACATCCTAGGGATAGTCGCTTCATTAGACATAGAAGACAGGTCCGATTCCCCAGACTCACACATGATAGGGGCGGTCACAAATAACATACCTCCTGAGTATTATGAATTCCGGGCAGTGTTTGACAAAGGCTCTGCAGAAGGCCTTCCTCCACATCGATCTTACGACTGCCCCATTGATTTAATCCCAGACGTCTCTATCCCAAAGGGGCGGATATACTCCTTAACCCAAACAGAGGAGCGAGTCCTTCAGGATTACATACAGCAGGCTCTGCGTCTAGGTCATATTCGCCCATCAACCTCTCCAGCTGCAAGTCCCATCTTCTTTGTGCCAAAGAAGGAAGGGGATCTCCGTCCCTGCATTGATTACAGGCGTTTGAACGCCATCACAGTAAAAAAACGCTATCCTATTCCCCTTATTACCCCGTTGTTGGACAAACTTACTCATGCCACAATTTACACCAAATTGGATCTACGGGGTGCATACAACCTCATACGCATACGAGAGGGAGACGAATGGAAGACGGCTTTCTGCTCACGACAAGGGTTGTTTGAGTATACAGTTATGCCGTTTGGTCTCTGTAATGCTCCTGCTACGTTCCAGCGCTTCATGGATGACATATTTGGCGATATCCTGAACACATACGTAGTAGTGTATTTAGATGACATATTGGTCTTCTCTTCCTCTCTCGATGAACACATCAAACATGTCAAGGAAGTGTTGTTACGTCTGCAAGCCAATGCACTATTTGCTAAACCTGAAAAGTGTATTTTCCATACCAGCCAGGTTGAGTTCTTGGGGTTCCATATCTCTCCTGGAGGCCTCTCCATGAATCAGTCCAAAGTTCGGGCAATAAACGATTGGCCAATTCCGACCACACTCAAGCAATTACAATCATTTTTGGGTTTTGCCAACTTTTACCGACGATTCATAGCTGGGTTTTCTTCTATTGTAGCACCACTCACTGCGCTCACTAGTCCTTCAGTCCCCTATGTCTGGTCCGAAAATCAACAAAATGCTTTCGATTCTCTGAAAACTATGTTCACTACTGCCCCGGTGTTACAACACCCTGACCCTGAACTCCCGTTTGTCCTTGAGGCAGACGCATCCTCTTATGCACTTGGGGCTGTACTGTCCCAGCCATGCCCTGCCACTGGTCGGCTACATCCGGTGGCATTTCACTCTCGCAAGTTCACAGCAAGTGAATTACACTACACAGTCACAGAAAAAGAACTATTGGCCATTAAGGACGCCTTACAGACCTGGAGACATCACCTTCTGGGAGCAAAACACCAGACGGTGGTGTTCTCAGACCATAAGAATCTCCAAGACCTTGCCTCCTTGAAATGTACCAATAGTCGACAAGTACGTTGGCACCTTTTCTTTGCCGCGTTCGACTTTGTGGTCAAACATAGACCTGGTGTAGGGCATGGGAAAGCAGACGCCCTGTCTCGTTCTCCTGGGGGGGAAGTTCTACCATCCTTCCCTGAAACCTTGTTGAGTGAGTCTCACGTAGTTTGTGTCTGCACACCATCACCTTCATTGCAGTCCGCCATACGACAATGGGTCTCCCGATATCCACAGTCACTAACAGAATGGGATCCCGTTATGCAGGATGGGCTGCCCTTTGTACATGGGAAGCTTTTTCTTCCCACGAGTGAAACCAGGAATTTGGCGTTGGAATGGTCTCATGATGCTGCCATTAATGGTCACCCCGGGCAGCATCGTACCCTGGAATTACTCAAACGATGGTGTTGGTGGCCGGCTATGAAACGAGACGTACAGAATTATGTCAATACCTGTCCAGTCTGTGCTCAGGGCAAGTCACGTAGGGGCCGGCCTTTGGGTCTTCTTCTTCCTCTCCCGGTTCCTCCACGCCCAGGGCACACGGTCTCAATGGACTTTATTACTGATTTGCCACGTACACAGGGTTTCGATACTATATGGGTTGTTGTCGACTCCTATACCAAAATGGCTCGTTTTGTACCATGTAAGGGAGTACCCTCAGCCCCGGTTTTGGCCAGGCACTTCTTTAAGTCTGTCTTCTGTCTCTTTGGCCTGCCTCATGTTTTGGTGTCCGATCGAGGCACACAGTTCACCTCTCGTTTCTGGCGGGCCCTCACCTCTCTGTTGGGAATCGATGCTCATTATTCCTCTGCTTACCATCCAGAGAGTGACGGGCAGACTGAGAGGGTTAACCAGTCATTGGAGCAATACCTACGTTGCCTAACGTTACAATATCAGGACACTTGGCTTAATTTATTGCATCTTGCCGAATTTGCTTATAACAACTCTTTGCATTCTGCTACTGGTTTTTCACCATTCTTCGCTCTCTATGGCCAACATCCTCGTACTCTTCCTCTGCCAGATTACTCCTCTTCTGATACCCCCGCTGCCTCGGCCTGCGCTAGGGATTTAGTGTCAATACATGCCCAGACTTTGATCCATTTGCGTGAGGCCCAATCTTCCATGAAATCCACAGCTGACAGGAAGAGGGCGGAGGCTCCTGCATACAAGGTGGGGGACAGGGTTTGGCTTTCCGCTCGTCATTTACACATTCCTGGTTGTCGCAAACTACTCCCTCGCTTTGTGGGTCCTTACAAGGTGGCCAAGGTTCTGAATCCGGTGGCTATGCGTCTGGCGGTACCTCCTGCTTGGCGAATCCACCCAGTTTTCCATGTCTCCCTGCTTAAACCCTGCCCTGGTCCTACCCGATTAGTTGCCCCTCCTGCTCCGGTCTCTGTCTCTTCTCCTGATGTTTTTGAGGTCCAGGGAATACTGGGTTCCCGTATACACGGGGGTGGGCTGCAGTATCTGGTGGATTGGCGGGGTTATGGCCCTGAAGATCGCTCCTGGGTTGCTGCTCGAGATGTTCACGCTTCTCGCCTGGTGGCCAAGTTTCATCGAGAGCATCCTTCCAGCCCACGCGGTCGTGGGCCTTTGAGGGGGGGCTCTGTCACACCCTCTCACATGACCTTTCCCTCTTCACATCTCTCCTCCTCAGGCGCCTCTCGCCGTAGTATTTCCCGTTCACACCACCAGCAGGGAAAACACGGCAGGCGGAATACCATGTTGGGCGGATCTGCCTCGTTTCGCCCTTCTCCGCGTTGGCGTCTGCCATGGCGCCTCTTGCACAGCCGGCAACGTCAGAATACCAGGAAGTGCCGGCAGCTCCAATCACTGGCCACGTTGCGCTCCATGCAACGTACGCGAGCAGCCACGTGATACGTCACGTGATACCGCTCGCCCCTTCAAAAGAGGCCGGCAAACAAGACTCTTTGCTTCACAGCTACTTCAACTTCTACGGAGGACTGTCACGCATTACCCTTGCTCTTGTTTGCTTCGACCTTGGAACTCTTTTCGGATTTGCTATTGGATTACCCTTGGATTTTGGCGTGCTCTCTGATTTTCTGGACATCCGACCCCTGTTATACTCTGGACTTGCTCTTGGATTGCCCTTCTGTTTTGCAACCTTCGGATTGCTTCAAGCCTTGCTACAGATCTTGCCTCACTCCACGAGGTACTGGGAAGGAGTGCCTATTACACCATTCCGGCTTGCCGTGGATTTCCCTGCGTAGGTTCTCTACCTACATTCCATCTCTATTAGGTAAGCTGGTGTCACTGCATTTTGTTTAACTCTTCCTATCAATTGCCCATTGCCATTATAGAGTATATTCCTGATTATAACCTTTTGCCTTATAGCGATCAGGGGTCCTTCCGGCGTTCTCAATACCAGGCCGACGACAACACTCCTTCCTGTGGCCTCAAAGATTGCTCGGGCAGTGTTTATATTCTGCTCGAGCGGTACTTGGGGACGGAGGCATTTTATAACTGCACGACCATCAAGTCGGACCCATCAAGTCAGAACAGTATCTCATAGACTGGTAGAGGTCGGGCATGGAGTGCGAGAGAAGGCCAAAATATGGCTGAGGATATATGTCACAGACTGGTTGTGGCCAAAGGTGGAAAATGGGGAGAGAAAGACAATAGCCTGCTGAGGATATATCTCATAGACTGGTGGAGGCTGGGCATGGAGAACGGGAGAAAGGCATGGGTCTGCCAAGGATACATCTCATAAACTGGTGGAGGTCAGACATGCAGGAGGAGAGAACAGCAAGAGCCTGGTGAGGCTATATCTCATAGTCTGTTGGAGGTCAGGGGTGGAGGAGGAGAGAAAGCCAAGAGCATGCAGAGGCGATATCTCATGGTCTCATGGAGGCAAAATGAGAAGGAGTGAAGGCCAAGATCCTGCTGAGGCTATATCTCATAGCCTGGTGGAGTTCAGAGTTGGAGGAGGAGGAGAGAAAGCCAAGAATATGCTGAGGGCTATATCTCATAATCTGGTGGAGGTCAGAGGTGGAGGAGGAGTGAAAACTAAGAGCATGCTGAGGGCTATATCACAGACAATAGCTGGGGCCAGACCAGAGAAGGTGGAGAGAAAGGCAGGAGGTTGCTGAAGCTATATTTCATAGTCTGGTGGAGGTCAGACATGGGTGAGGAGGGAAAGAACCCCCAGATGAGGCTATATAGCATAGTCTGGCAGAGGCAAGACATAAAGGTGAAGGGAAAGCAAGCAGCCTGCCAAGGGATTTGTCTCAGATTCTAGCTGAAGCTGGAGCCGAGAAGGAGGAGAGAAAGCCATGAGTTTGCCAATGATATACATCCTAGACAGGTCAGGTGTGGAGGAGGATAGAAATCTAATAGCCTGCTGAGGATATATATCATAGACTGGTGGAGGTCAGGCATAGAGGAAGAGAGAATGCCACGAGCCTGCTGAGGATATATATCATAGACTGGTGGTTGCCAAAGGTGGAGGAGGGGGAGAGAAAGACAAAAGCCTGCTGAGGATGTATATCATAGACTGGTGGAGGTCAGGCACAGAGGAGGAGAGAAAGCCACAAGCCTGCTTAGGAAATATCTCAGACTGGTGGTGGCAAGAGGTGGGGCCAGGGGAGATAAAGAAAAAAGCCTGCTGAGGCTACATCTCATTGACTGGTGGAGGGCCAGCATGGAGGGGGGGAGAAAGTCACAAGCCTGCTGAGGATATATATCATAGTCTGGTGGAGGTCAGTCATGGAGGAAAGGAGAAAGCCAAGGGCATGCTGAGGATATATCTCATAAACTGGTGGTTGCCAGAGGTGGAGGAGGGGGAGAGAAAGACAAAAGCCTGCTGAGACTACATCTCATAGACTGGTGGAAGGCCGGCATGGAGGTGGAGAGAAAGGCAGGAGCCTGCTGAAGATATATCTCATACACTGGTGACGGCCAGAGGTGTAGGAGAAGGAGAGAAAGCCAGGAGACTGCTGAGGATATATCTCTACACTGGTGATGGCCAGAGGTGGAGGAGAAGGAGAGAAAGCCAGGAGCCAGTTGAGGATATATCTCATACACTGGTGACGGTCAGATGTGGAGTAGAAGGAGAGAAAGCCAGGAGACTGCTGAGGATATATCTCTACACTGTTGACGGCCAGAGGTGGAGGAGAAGGAGAGAAAGCCAGGAGACTGCTGAGGATATATCTCATAGACGGTGGCGACTAGAGGTGGATGAGAAGGAGAGAAAGCCAGGAGCCAGTTGAGGATATATTTCATAGACAGGTGACGGCCAGAGGTGGATGAGAAGAAGAGAAAGCCAGTAGACTGCTGAGGATATATCTCATAGATAGACTGGTGACGGCCAGAGGTGGAGGAGAAGGAGAGAAAGCCAGGAGACTGCTGAGGATATATCTCTACACTGGTTGAAGGCCAGAGGTGGGGGAGAAGGAGAGAAAGCCAGGAGACTGCTAAGAATATATCTCATAGACGGGTGGCGACCATGGGTGGATGAGAAGGAGAGAAAGCCAGGAGCCAGTTGAGGATATATTTCATAGACAGGTGACGGCCAGAGGTGGATGAGAAGAAGAGAAAGCCAGGAGCCTGCTGAGGCTATATCTCATAGACGGGTGACGGCCAGAGGTGGAGAAGAAGGAGAGAAAGCCAGTAGCCTGCTGAGGATATATCTCATAGACGGGCGACAGCCAGAGGTGGATGAGAAGGAGAGAAAGCCAGTAGACTGCTGAGGATATATCTCATAGATAGACTGGTGACGGCCAGAGGTGGAGGAGAAGGAGAAAGAGCCTGGAGCCTGCTGAGGATATATCTCATACACTGGTGACGGCCAGAGGTGGAGAAGAAGGAGAGAAAGCCAGGAGCCTGCTGAGGATATATCTCATAGACGGGTGACAGCCAGAGGTGGATGAGAAGGTGAGAAAGCCAGGAGACTGCTGAGGATATATCTCATAGATAGACTGGTGACGGCCAGAGGTGGAGGAGAAGGAGAAAAAGCCTGGAGCCTGCTGAAGATATATCTCATACACTGGTGACAGCCAGAGGTGGACGAGAAGGAGAGAAAGCCAGGAGCCTGCTGAGGATATATCTCATAGACTAGGCAGATATTGGGGAGGAGAGAAAGCAACAAGCCTGCTGAGGATATATCTCAAAGAATGGCAGTGGCCCAACAGGAGGAGGGAAAACCAAGGGTCTGCCGAGGCTCTATCTCATACACTGGTGGCGGCCAGAGGTGGAGGAGAAGGAGAGAAAGCCAGGAGACTGCTGAGGATATATCTCATCCACTGGTGGCGGCCAGAAGTGGAGGAGAAGAGAAAGCCAGGAGACTGCTGAGGATATATCTCATAGACGGGTGACGGCCGGACGTGGAGAAGGAGAGAAAGCCAGGAGAATGCTGAGGATATATCTCATAGATAGACTGGTGATGGCCAGAGGTGGAGGAGAAGAAGAGAAAGCCAGGAACCTACTGTTGATATATCTCATACACTGGTGGTGGCCAAAGGTGGAGGAGAAGGAGAGAAAGCCAGGAGACTGCTGAGGATATTTCTCATAGATAGACTGGTGACGGGCAGAGGTGGAGAAGGAGAAAAAGCCAGGAACCTGATGATGATATATCTCATACACTGGTGACAGCCAGAGGTGGAGGAGAAGGAAAGAAAGCCAAGAGACTGCTGAGGATATATCTCATGGACGGGTGACAGCCAGAGGTGGATGAGAAGGAGAGAAAGCCAGGAGACTGCTGAGGATATATCTCATACACTGGTGGCAGCCAGAGGTGGAGGAGAAGGAGAGAAAGCCAGGAGACTGCTGAGCATATATCTCATACACTGGTGGCAGCCAGAGGTGGAGGAGAAGTAGAGAAAGCCAGGATACTGCTGAGGATATATCTCATAGACGGGTGACAGCCAGAGGTGGACAAGGAGAGAAAGCCAGGAGCCTACTGAGGATATATCTCATAGACGGGTGACAGCCAGAGGTGGAGAAGGAGAGAAAGCCAGGAGACTGCTGAGGATATATCTCATAGAGGGTGACAGATAGAGGTGGAGAAGGAGAGAAAGCCAGGAGACTGCTGAGGATATATCTCATAGATAGACTGGTGATGGCCAGAGGTGGAGGAGAAGGAGAAAAAGCCGGGAGACTGCTAAGGATATATCTCATACACTGGTGGTGGCCAAAGGTGGAGGAGAAGGAGAGAAAGCCACTAGCCTGCTGAGGATATATATCATAGACTGGTGATGGCCAGAGGTGGATGAGAAGGAGAGAAAGCCAGGAGCATGCTGAGGATATATCTCATAGACTGGTGATGGCCAGAGGTGGATGAGAAGGAGAGAAAGCCAGGAGCCTGCTGAGGATATATCTCATAGACTAGGCAGATATTGGGGAGGAGAAAAAGCAACAAGCCTGCTGAGGATATATCTCAAAGAATGGCAATGGCCCGACAGGAGGAGGGAAAACCAAGAGTCTGGAGAGGCTCTATCTTATACACTGGTGGAGGTGAAATGTGGAGCAGGAGAGAAAGTTAGGCTAAGGGCTACAAGTCAGAGACTGGCAGAAAACCACCCCAACCCTTGAAGTAGAAGTGACAGGAAGCCAATTGCAGGCCTCCTTCCGAAGGACTCTGAAGTGTCCTGACACCAAAAGAGAGATGACATTTTTTTTTGCCCTGGAGGATGACCTCCGGCTGGTGGTTTATGTGAAGAAAGACTAAAAGGGGGAAGACAATGTGCTGCTAGGAGAGTGTCTAAGGTATCATTCATAGTGGTCGAGGACGGCGACCTGTGGCTAGAGACTAATAATATCTTGGCCTAACATGGACCCTAAACCAAGAGGGAACATGTCTTTCTGGTAGAAGGAGCCAAGTTGTGACCTCAGCACTGTGTCCCAAGGACATTGAAACTAAGCGGCAAGCTTAGTGCTATTTCTCACATAGGGGGACGCAAAGAAGCGAGCTGGGCACTAGATGTCCCAGACCTGTAATGGAAAGCCCAGAAGAGAATGGCCTATCAAATCTTAGAGACTGGTTGTTGGCTTTGAAAATCAGGGGCCAATCAAGTTTCCCATAGTTAGACCGCAGAACCACCTTGAATGATCCTTATCCTGACACCTCTTGTATTTACATAAGAGTCCCTTCTTCTTCATAGGGTGACTCCCCAAGATCCTACAGGTATTGCAACACCCATCCTATTGGTTATCAGAAAGAGTGTTCCACCTTACTCCCATCTTCTAGTGTTTTCTGTGGATCCTTTCATCACTCTACCTAGGGATAAGGAACCCCAAAACAGGTAAGTGGGCGTAGGGGCAATTAGTCAAGAATGGGGAACTTTGGTGATGGAGTCCGAGATCCCCTTCCCTGCGTCATGTACGCGTGATGTGGATCATGGGAACAAGACTCCAGTGACGGACCCATGGATGAAGAGTCCCGCGACCAAGAGATATTTGCGCCCAATGCCGGGAGCTAAATGGAGTCTCGCCGGTTGGCTCCTGGAGACTCTCCCTCCATACTTGCGCATCCAGCTTTATACTTGCCCCTCACCTGTTATGCTGAACTAATGCAACTTACTTTACCAGCTGCAGTCATCCTTGTTTGAATTACGTGAGTTAGTTTCACAGGGACTTTGCTACTGTAGTGGCATGGTGCTCTGTTTCACTGTCAACTATGGGGGCCACACAACTGTTTCACCTGTGGAGGTCTATAGGGCGCAGGCCAGAACATCAGACATACACGGGTATCACACAACCTACGATGGGGATGTCCCGGGAGGATAGCTCAGTGGCAACATGGGTGCACACATTACAGAGAAAATTATGCAAAGAGAATGAAAAGGAGGAAAGAAAGACAAGAAAGTGACAGAAAACGGTGATGTTACGGAAGAAAGAATGAAAATGTAGCTAAGAGAAAAGGAGTAGAGACAAGTTCATGGTTAGATTGGAGAAGAGGGGTGAAGGAATGAGAGCAGATGAGGAGAGGAGAGAAAAGATGGGTGCGAACAGAGAAGGAGGAGAGGAGAGATGGAAGGAGAGGAAATATAGGGGTGAGACTGGTGAAGAAGGGCAAACAACTGAAAGAGGAAAGGAAAGACAGGGGTTAGAATGAGAGACGGATGAGAGGAGCCATGGAAAGAGAGGAAGGACAATGGTGAGAATGCCAAAGAGGGGTGAAGGAATGGAAGAGAAGAAGGAGAGATGGACGGAGAGGAAATAAAGGGGTGAGACTGGTGAAAAGGTGCAAAGGACTGAAAAGAGGAGAGGAAAGGAAACACATGAGAATGGAGCAGAGGAGTGAAGCAATGAGAGCAAGGAAAAAGGAAAGGCAAGGAGAAAGGGATGACAGGGAGCCTGGAGAAGAGTTAACTGACAAAACGCTGATCGTAAGACACTTCTTGAAATAATGTAAAATGACCTAACAGCAGTCCGACCTCATACAGGCATAGTCAGACACATTGCACAGGCTCTCAACAACTACATGCCAGTGTCTTTTTGGTTTTCCTTGAGTCTTGATTGTCCCTGAAACCTTGTTAGTATTTTGATAGGCTGAAGTGTTTGGTCCCACACATTTCCTCTACAGCCTATTATCTCAAAAAGTGCTGCCTGTTCATTCCTCTCCCGATGCGCACAACATTCATGACACAGAGCAACTCCCAGGCAGGGGGATTGCTAGCAACACATTGAGGGTTGTGTGACACAGCATAGACATCCTCAGTCACCAAGCCCATGCTGCCACCCGCATGGCCTCCGGCTCCAGTTTACCTCCACTGTGGTCCTTTGAGACGGTAAGTGTTGCCCACTTCCAAGGTGCTCTTGCTGGGCTACCTGAACAACTACTTCATAGAGTTTGTAGAGGTGTTTGCAGGTGTATCCGACAAACAATGCATAAATAAATAAACCTGGTTGTGCACTGAGCGGGGACAGTTCTTGGGTCACAAGGCCTCATCTGCATACACGACCCAGTTTATTTATTTATTTATTTATGCATTGTGTGCCGGGTGCACAGGCTGATTTATCTGTTGAGTTTGTTCCAAGCAGACTTTGTTGCGATATGCATTTTGTTATATAGGCCAGACCATTTTTACTTGTTCGTCTTTAGGCCATGACCATCAAGTCTTAGACCACGCCTATTGTGCAAGACATGCCCCTAAATGAGGCCCCCCCCTTCAATTTCTTACCCCACTTAAAGCACTGGGGCTGCATCCCTGAAAGTAGAAGTACCCTTGCAGGTGTGATCTCTCTTCTCCAGATCCGCTCGCTCGCCTTTCTGCACAGCGCGTCCCTGCTCGTGGAGGCTAAGCCGTGTAAGAGCCTGCCCAGGGCCACTCTCGCGAGACTACCGCTCCACAACCTCCTTTACTGCATCCTTTCATTGTTTGTTTGTTTGTTTGTTTGATATAGCGCAAGACCAAAACCCTCAGGTAGCTGGGCACAAACAATACAAGAATACTTAGGTAGCTTAGTTACAGTGATAAGGGGAAGGTACATACAAAGAATACAATACATACACAAAATGATGAGCAAGGTTGTAAACAAAGAGTCGTGATACTGCCACAGGTTAGCAGTGATCAGGGACCCAGTAGATATATCAAGGTACAGGCAAGTGGTACAAGAGAACACATGCACTTGATGTAGTCAAGCCTGGCAGTCCTAGAGAAAGGGTCTGGAATGGGTATGGCAGGGGGTCCGTTAGGATGTAGTGTTTAGGTGTCATTAGTCCGTAGCCAGGTAAGAACTTTCCGTCTGAATCTCGAGTAAGGTTGGTCAGTTCTAATATCTAATGGAAGTCTATTCTTGACTGAACGTGAACGTTTTAAGAACCTCCAACCTCCCCCTCCTTACCATCATTGGAATGTTCCATGCCATGTAAACATGGGACTTGTAATCATCCATCCAGACCTCAGCAGCTCGCAGAGCGTTGCGTTTTGCATAGTAGTCAATGTCGTTGTTGTAGGGTTTCTTAGTACGTTCGATATGCGCGACTCGGGAACAAGGGAGGACTTCCATGCTTCCTCCGCACTGCCACACCTGTAAATAGAGGAAGATGAAAGGGTTAAATCAACCCTGCCAAGAATACACTGATAACATTATGCTAGGACAGTCACAATTAATGGCTTTAGTCTTTAGAATTATTCTATATCTTAACAAATCTACCTTAAAATTCGGACAGGCATATGTTTTTCAGCACCTTTGTCTCCCCACCCTACATGATAGTGGCAATCTGCTCCCCACGGCTTCCTCTCCTGGTTGCTTGTAAATCCCGCGCTGCCAATTTTCCCACCCTGCTCACCCTCCCCTCCCGTGTCAGCTTTCTGCTTCCTCTTGCTCTGTTCCCTCACCATGTTCTCCTGCCTATTATGCTAAAAGGCTCCGTAGCAACCCGAAGATAAGTCCACGCTCAATAAATACCCTAATAATAATAATAATAATAATAATAATAATAATAATAATAATAATAATAATAATAATTGACACATACAACACAAGCATGGCGGCTCTGATGCACGCATTGCAATTCAATAGATCTTTAAAACATCAGTTTAGTTATTGACTCCACTGCGTCCTTGTGTTATTTCCATTGGCTCACAAGCATAGTCCTTTTTTGCTTTCTTTATACTTTCAAAATACTTTATGTGAATTGCTAGGGCTTGAAATTTTGGCAGGTATATTAATGTCCAATAACATGACATTTCTTTAATGGGAGTACACATATTGAGCTCACATTCCCATCTTCATTTTCATTGGCTGAAAGTGGTAATGATAACCCATGGCCTTCCACACAGTCCGTTTTCGATTGCATTATGAATCTGCACTGTATGATGGAATCGGTTATTCACGCTCTGTCTTCGCTTGATCTCATTATAACCATAACTGATTTTGAAACACACACGTACACGCCCACACCCAACTCCCACACCCCACTTCTCCTCTTCACCCACTGTATGCCATCATTGCTGAGAGGTGGTCATGCAAAACAGTGTGGCCCAAGCCCCAGAGGGGACGGATTGGCTGCATGACAGATTCTGCTGGGGATGTTTATAAAAGCTTCCCTGGATCTTAGGTTGGTGGCGGAGTAGGCAGGCATCTTCCATAAGACATTGACGGAGGTTATTGACTGGGATAGCATGTGTCAGAGTGATGGGCGGTGCAGTGAAGACGCCCTGCACTAAGCTATGGAAGTAAAGCAGCATATACTGGCTGATCTGGAAATGAAATTGCTCTGGCAATGCTTGATCTTTGCCATCCCATAATCTTCGTTGGCAATGATGTGCTTTGCTCTACGCCACTTGATTCCATGGAGACCCAGGGGCCAGTGGTGTACTGTAATGGCTGGTTTCACATATCCTCTTCATTCAAGCTGAAACGGGACAGCCGACCCAACCCTTTCAGACGAGGTAGCAATACGTTGGAATGAATGGGGATGAAGTTACTCAAACATTAATAATCAAATGACTCAAGAAGTTGGCAAAGTTGACTGTTTTATCATCAATTGTATAAAAAAGGGAGTACAGCGGACATCAACGGATGTCTCATAGCATGGTCTCTCTATTTCCCTCATGAAAAAACATCATACTTATAGTAAACCTATGTGTTTACTAACGTCATCCTACGTGGCAAACGCTCTTAATCATGCGGCGCCCTATAATTGGTTGGCATTCTTACATCCGTCAGTACTTTTCCACCCACGTTAGCAGCACGCAGGCTAGACTTCCAGGTGCTGGTGATCTGGCCATATCCATAGCTTCCCACCAATTAGCATATCATCTAGCATCACCTCAGTGGTCTGCACGTCAATTAAGGCTTTGAACTTCGTTCCTTGCTCTGGAGAATACAGGGGAGTGGAGGCATGCTCTGCCCTTCTGCGTAGGTGTGGTTCATCATGTTTGTCCAGTTCCATCCATTCACGTGACTGAAGACCAGAAATTTGAACTCTGGTGCATTTAAAATACTATTTTTCAATAGACCTATGACATGCTCCTTGTTCTCGTCCATGCCTCTGAACAAGAGTTTCATTCTTTCACACAATTGTAACTACTGTCTGCTTATCCCAGTCCAATAAGACCTTGGCTTCTCCTGGCTTTTCCAGCCTCGCCTTTCTGAGATTAACTTCTGTAATTTCATTGTTTTTCAACTGCGACACACGGGACACGGCCTTCCTTCTGTGGTCCAGCTCTGCTATAACACGTAGTGGAAACATCCATTCTTTATTTACTCCTATATATGTATACGTTGGCGCATGGCGCAATCTATTCACTAGAAAGCTAGCCTCAAGAATACTTCATCTGCTTGCGTTTCTTTGCATCTGTACACGTGTAAAATAACCTGATATCTTCATCGTTTATGTAGCATAAGTTTCTTCATCTCGAGCCTGAGATGCCACGTATCTTTGATACTTTCTTGATGCCTTATAGACTACAGTCACTTCTCTTGTCTCTGCATCTCTTCTACGTACCTCAGTTTGACTTTGAGTGATGTCACCAATCTTCTCGTTCATTCATTGGTCCTGCTTTTTCTGGGATTTCATTCAAATGCCCATCATACTGTCTCATATGCAGATGTGTCTTTCTCAATGGGAACCTTGCCTCCAGGATTATCAGTATTTTCACTGGTACTGCACGTGTCTCACACTCTGGTTCCCAACGTATAGGCAATATGGCAAAATGGCTCCTTCTTTTTAAAGCTCTGGTGTATTTCTCACTTTAGTTGTAATTGGTTATTCATAATGCACTTAATAACCAGAGGTTTCTAAGTGCAGACCCGGGGATCGAACCTGTGTTGCGCCACGTCGTCTTGCTTCCAAGAGGAGCGTGTTGCTTCCGAGCTATTCTCGCAGCTCAATGCCTTCCTCTGCTTTATAAAGATGGATGCAGATTTCCGTCTGGTTTAGTAAAGAATCAAACGTCTCATGGAAGAGTATAACAATTTAGCCTCTGGATCTTTTCTGGTCTTTGCCACCTGACCCACTGCTCCCTGGCCTCATTTTAGACCCCAGAAAAGCATCCCATCTTCATAGATGGGGCCTATACGACCTCCCAGTTCATATCTGTATGTTTGGCTTGTGTGAAGCAGATTCTGCACATTCAGATGCCCGCAGGTGGCAGAAGCAGGTGTTGGGTGCCAGCTGCGCGCCTCCCAACTCTCAGCGTGTCCGCCTGATTCTGTGTAATTAGGCGCCCGCGTAGGCCGGAGCGCCGCTACCCCTGAGACATGACTTGGGTGTTCAGCGATATGCTAATTCCCACGTCTCGCGCACCGCTACCTCTGCTCAGATGAGATGGGCGCCTCTCTGATTGCTCACACAATCCATGGCACGTCCACCTCAACAAGGTGGGTCACAATATCAAGCATTGGCCTGAATAGTTGATTAGGGGGTGAGAGGGTAAGCAACAGCTGCAGTCAAATAGATGGCACTGGGGGTGGGGGGATCTCCCCCATTTATGACGCCCCAAGTTAGCTTTTTATGTCAACAACCCTGCAGTAAGCTAAAAGTGACATATTTTCAGTAGAAATCCAAAACAAAAGAATATGGGTTGTGTATTTTTGAACCAGGTGCAACCCATTTAATTTAAATTCATTATTTTGATGTTCTTATTCAAATATTATTTCACTCAATCCTTCAATGTTCCGGTGCTAATAGCTGCCCTCTGGGATTGTATAATTCTTCGTACCTTTTGAAGGCCCTCGTGCAAAGTGTGCGTGTGTGTGTGTGTGTGCGGATGTGTGCGTGTGGGTGTGCGTGTGTGTTTGACATATCTGTGAAAACATCTTTGCTTTAAGGGATGTTATGGTTGCACTGCAAAACACCAAAACCCACATGGTCTGCTTTCGTGGTCTCCAAAGCAACCGGTGGCGCCTCCATTCCACCATAAACTTGCCAACACTATGCACTATTCAATGGACCTCTAATTGTACTAATGCCCTTTGGTAATGAGATCTTACAATTATTTTCTACAGTAATTTTTTTGTGTCAAACATTATTTGAAATTTAAAATTCCCCTAATTTTATTTTATTTTATTTAATGTGATACAGTTTAAACATTTTTTCATACGTAATAAAATAATACAAAACATAAATCATATAACACGTAATATATACTTAAATAGAATCATACAAAATCAAGTCACATTAAAATCAAACCATAAATAGATAACTACCCTAATTCCCCTAATAGATTTGCATTTATATTTAGTTTAGTTTTTTAATTGTTTTATTGAAGGAAGCAGGTCCTTCGACCAGAACCACTTCCTTAGAGTCCAACAGTGTTCCGGGAAATCCTGCAACACGTGCCTTAGAAAGCAGGGCGGGAGAAGACGACAGACCGTTGCCCGTAGCGACGGCTTATGTGTACCGGGAAGGGTCTTATATGGACTTGTCCGAAGAACCGGGTACTCACGGAGGGTGATTAACGCAATGGGATATTGAGACTCTTGACTCTTAGCTCAAAAGGTGGAGGTTCAGGGCAGGTTTAAAGACGTGGATGGCAGTGGTGTTGTTGACATATTAGTGGTACACTTCAGTGTTGACGGGCAAGGATGGAGAGGGGCAAGGATGGAGAGGGGCAAGGATGGAGAGGGTGTGAAGGCAAGTAGGTGCCTAGGCTAGCTGGGGAACACTAAGATCAAGGAGGTTGTGGGGAGTAGAGTACCGGGAAATATTATCAGCCAGATAAAGAGGAGAGGAGGCCAAGCCCATGAATGGATTTGAAGACGCACAATAGGGATTTGAAAATGCACCCCTTTCTCATAGAGGGGCACCCAGCATGGAGATGGGGTTGGGAAGTGGGAGAAGAGCGGGGGAGATTGTAAGGGTGCCTGTAGTTGATTTGGGTGCTTTGTCCAGCTGGAAGGGGGGTAGACAGGGAAGCAAGGAGGAGTTAAGTATAATAATCATGACAACTAATTAGCAGAGTTAGTTTGAGGCTTTTGAGGAATGATACATTAGGAGAGGGCAGGCTGTCCTCATGTTGAGCAAGTTAATCCTGGCAGCAGCTGAGGCAGCAGTGAATAAGAAGTGAAGATTGAGATCAATGTTGAAAAGGGCCCAGGATGTCCTGCCTTTGGGGACAAGGACATCAGGTCAGGGCTGAATGAGATCACTGGGAGGTGAAGAAGGCCAGCAGGTAGTTGACTACGGTCTTTGACGGGTTAAGCACATAACAGCAAAGGGCAATCCAGTGGTGGATCTTTGCATGGCAATCAGAGATGTGTGCAGTGAGAACAGACGTGAGAGACACGAATGAAGATTTGGGTGTAGTCTGCAAAGAGATGAAAGGAAAAGCGGAATTAGGGAATTGCTGTTTCAAGAGATGCAGTGTAAAGGGTGAGGCGTATAGGTTCAAGGATTGAGGCTTGGGGGACACCAGCTGGTTGGGAGTTTGGAGCAAGGTAGCTGTGTTCCACGAGATGGAGAACAAAGTATTAGAAAGTTGGATGGAAATCTAGTCGGAAGCGGCACCCTGGATACTAACTAAGGGAAGGAAGGGAGGGATTGCACTATTTCTATGGCAGCATATAGGTCTACAATGATTTAACTGGAGGAGAGTTCATGATGTTAGAAAGTTAGTAACATTAGGCGAGGGAAGTTTCTGCAGATGCAAACTATGGAATCCGGTCTGAATGAAGAGGGTAGCAGAGGTCCTTATCATAAGGATAGGAAGAGACCGTGATGAAGAGAAGCCTCGCCTGGATTTTGAAGTAGTCAGGAAATAGTGAGGAAGGGGAGGTTCAGGAGATGGTAAGCAGGGTTGTTGGAATCAGATGATGCTTTTGGGTGGATAGGCAGGACAGTAGCTACCTAAAGCAGGAAGGGAAGAGCCCAAGAAAAACTATAGAGGGAGGAGCCGCGGGTGAAGGCGAAGGCTGCCAGTTCCTTGACAGTCTGTGGTGCAAACAGGACATGGGTCAACAGGGGCACAGGAAGGAGGCAGTGGTGCCCGTTCAGTTGCAGAGAAGGAATGGAGGTGAGAATTGGTAGGAATAGGACGTGAGGAAAAAGCAGGCTTAAGGAAGGGGATCAGTGTAAGGAGAGTCTCTCAGTCTTCAGAGAGTGTGGACAGGATCTGCCAGACAGAGCATACAGAAGAGTTGACTCTCAGGCATGGAGCAGCCAGCACGGCATGCTGTGTGGAGGAGTGTTTACGAGGGTGTGGGCAAAGAGTAGTAACAATATTAGTTAAGTAGAGTGATCACCCAGATATTTGGGGTCGTACTGAGCTTCCTGGGCCCCCTTTTGTTGCTGCAGTCCTCTATAAAGTGTGTGCACATCCATGTCAATTGCATTGACACGTGTGACTTAATCAGCAATAGAAAGAGCGTCACTTCTAAATTGATACAGGATGCAATCATGATTCTGATTTCATTTTATATTGGGATTTTGTAATGAGCCTTTCGTTAAACAGTTGCTTCAGAGTGCAGTTATGGGCAATGCTGCAGGGCCGACCAAAGCAAGGCAGGGTAACTGCTGTTACCATCAGCAGGCTAGGAGAGGGGCAGCCCAGCTTTGCCCCCCTGTCTGCTCCTCTCCTCCCCCCAGCTAGAGAGACACGCAGTCTATGCAACACAAAGCTGAGGAAGGGCGAAGTGTGAACAATCACCTCACCCTTTTCTCCAGGCACCAAGGTGCTAGCAACCTAAGGAAACCAACAGTCAGGCAGGGCCCAGGTTCAAAGATCTGCCCCCCTGGGGCCAGACAGTCGGCTATCCGGCCGGGGCTGGAACACAGCTGCCCCCACTACTATACATATGAAAGACCCAGTCTTATGAATGGGAGCAGCATGCTCTGAGAAAACACAATCAGTTTGTGGCCCAGAACGGGGACCCTAACAAACAGGAGGTGCACTGTTTACTCAGTGCCTTCCAACCTTTACTTCTTTAGAAACTCTGAAGTTGGTTGCATTCGCAGTGTCTTTGTTTCCCTTTGAACATTGCACTGTTCATGATCCTCTGCACGGCAGCGAGCGGCGAACACTGAACAAACAAAGAAAGTCTCCCGGGACGTACCGAAGGGAAGCAGGACTCCACTTACCAGCGCGAACGAAGGAAGGAGGAACCTGCAGAGCAGCCCGGCGTAGGTGGTGGCTTCAGTCAAGCGTCAATTTCAGGTAAGCTGCCATGCCGGGCTGCGAGCATGAAATAGAACACTGTTTTTCTAACCGCGTGTAACAAAGATTAACATCCGCGGGCAGCCGCTCGCCGGCGGACCGGGAACGCATGCTGCGCGTCATTTTCAATAGAAATATTGCAAGTTTAAACACTGAGGCTGCGGGGAAACCCCGTTCTGGGAAATCTTATCGCAAAAGTACAACTAACATTGTAATTGAGGCAGTAGGCAGACAACTTTTGGTTCATACAGCATTTGGGGCATTTGTTAAGGCCCAAGCCAACAAAGCACATGCAATTAATTGCATTGAACGAACAACAAAGTCATAGTTTATACGCATAACTCGAATCTGGGCACAAGAAATAATTTCAGCTCACCAAAGACCACTGCTGCAGTTTGTCTGAACATAAACCAAAATATTTTTTGGGGCAACACTCTACAGTTAGCCAGCATGGGAAACAGCAATTTTTGCAAGCCCACAAGAATCCACAAATAATACAAGCATTATAATGTGCTGATAGACGGTGCTATTGCAAAACGAGTAGAGAGCTCATTTTGACATCTGTGCAGAGACTGCTGACACGGGTTCAGATCCCTGCAGGGCTAAACACAGCCTTTTTCAAATGTCTTTCTTTTAATCAAACAGGCTGAAAGGAAACATGGGTCCCAAACGAAAATCACAGGAACCCACAACACCTGCACAGAAACCCAAATCACCCCACCTTATGGCATCCATCGAGGCAGCGGAACACTACGGTTGGGCATGGGTCAGGGAGAATATGCACGGCCTACCAAGGGAAGGGACCCCCATACCACCCAATCAAGATTACGTCACAACACCACCAAAGAGACAGAAAGTGACAGATGGCCCTAAAAAAGGTAACAAAAAATGGGTGAAATTGTGCGAGAACATGTCAGAAATGCAACAATTATTGCACAAAATGAGGGGGAAACAATTACCTCAAACAGGGGAGCAGGGACCCACAAACCCCAACATACCCCTAGAACCTACCATAACGGTGAGCCCCCGCCCACTGCTACAGGTGCCAGCAATGCCAACAGCTCCAAGCACAATTGCACCAACTGCAGCCACAGCAGACCCAACAAGTGCATTAAAAGCATGGGCAACCCCCATTACAGAACCACTGGGACAGACAGGGCAAAGCAACAGCAACCCAACAGACATAGCAATGATCTGCAATGCCCAATTAGAATTAAAATTGAAATCCTTCCAGACTGAAGTACTGAATAGATATAAAAGATGCCTAGCATGGAATATAGACACCACAATCAAAGAGGCCATATGGGCCAAAGAGTTCATAGAAATCTTTTCACTTATAGAAGCCCAACGCAAAGGGAAAGATGCTTTTAGGGATCCCAAAAAGATAGAAGAGAAAGCCATAGCCAGAAACACCCAGGTAGAACAGAATTGGGAAAACTGGCTACAGGCCTTCGCCTTCTTGGCAACAATATACGAAGAGAAATTCCCCAATGATGGCAGAAAACTATGGGCCTACATGGATAAAATAAGAGAAGTAAAAATCACTCAAAAAGGGAAGACCCGGCTAGCATATGATATCAGATTTAGGAGACGCATGTCAGAGAGGCCAACCATAGAATGGGACGAGGTCCAAATTGACTTATACACGTTAAACGCTGAGCCCCCATCGGAGGAAGAGGCCTCACGGAACATCTCCAAAAATAGCAAAAATGCACAGGGTCCCAGAAATAACGATAACGAGAAACATAAAAAGGGGGAACAGCCCTTTCGGAAGAACCTGCCATGGGTGGCTAAGTCTAATACCCAGAGGCAGAACAAAATCCACTCTCCAAAACCCAACATTCCATGCAGGAATTTTGGAAAAAACCTTTGCACTTGGGGTAAGGAATGCTGGTACAAACACACTTGCACAAACTGCAACGGTGACCACACAGCAAGAAACTGCACCAGAATGCCAGCCAAAAATTCAAAAGACTAGCACCATCCACCCCCCCCCCCCACAACCAACCCCAGGCGTAGCACCAGGCAGAACCCCCATCAACCCAAACAATTTTAGGGAAGCACTCATGAATTACCCGGACAAGGAAACCAGCGAAACAATCAGGCACGGTTTCACCAAGGGTTTCACCATCCCTTTCAAGGGCATAGGGTCACAGATCATCCCAATGAACCTGAAGTCAGCCAGGGACAACCCCCAAGTGGTGGAGAGCAAAATCAAGAAGGAATTACTATTAGGCAGGATTGCAGGACCCTGGGACCACACACCCCTCAAGGATTACATAATATCACCATTAGGACTGGTCCCCAAAAATGAACCAGGGAAAATTAGGTTAATTCATCACTTATCCCATCCAAAAGGCCAATCACTAAACAACGGCATTCCACACACGGAATCCGCGGTATCCTACACACACTTCCAGGAGGCGGTAAGACTCATACAGGTAGGTGGCAGGAACGCCCTGATGGCCAAACTAGAAATCAAATCTGCTTTCAGACTACTGCCAGTCCACCCAGATTCCCAACAATGGCTAGGTTTTTACTTTTAACAACAAATTCTATGTAGACAGATGCCTCCCCATGGGGTGCACAGTATCCTGTACCATATTCGAGCAATTCAGCTCCTTTTTTCAATGGGCTTTCCAAAAACAAAGACCAGGTACTAAAATAGTACACTACCTCGATGTCTTCATGGTAATGGGACCAGCAAATTCTGAAAAATGCAACAGGGCCCTGGCAAAACTAGAAGGAATGGCCGTACAGTGGGGCATACCTCTAGCAAGGGAAAAAACTACCAAACCGGCCACCAACATCATTTTCCTGGGCATTGAAATTGACTCGGCACAGGGCTTATGCAAGATCCTGAAAACAAAAATAGCAGAACTCCTGGAGAAAATACAAAGCCTAACAACAAAAGAAATTCAGTCATTAGCGGGAAGTCTCAACTTCGCAGCCAGAATTATCCCTCAGGGGAGGGTATTCCCCAGAAGTCTGGAACTAATAATCAAATCTTACACCAAACCCCATCTGCACATGCGACTAGGCACAGAGGTGAAACAAGACCTGGAAAATTGGGGGAATTTCCTTAAAGATTTTAACGGGACATCACTTTGGCATACGCCATTAATCACTTCAACAAAAAGGGTCCTTTTCACCGATGCAGCCGGGAGCAGGGGGTTTGGAGCCATACTAGACTCAGAATGGGTGGCAGGACACTGGGCCATAACAGGGCAAGCTGCAGGGTGGACAAAAAATATCACCCTCCTAGAAATATTTCCCATCTGGCTTACTTTACACATCTGGGGAAGGCAGCTAGCGAACACGGAACTCTTGGTCTGGTGCGACAACATGGCTGTGGTAGGCTCCATAAACAGAAGATCCACTAAATGCCCTTTAGTGCTGAAAGCCCTACGAGCCATTACAGCAGTCACACGACAAGAAAATATTGTGATCAAAGCAAAGCACATCGCTGGAGCAGACAATAATATTGCAGATGCTTTATCTCGCTTTCAGTGGCCAAGATTCCGGGAGCTAGCACCGCACGCCCGCAAACAGATGACGCCAATACCAGCAGAATGCTGGACAATAATGGGAATACAAAAATAACGGCATCAACGCCAGCGCCAAAGAGCTCAGGCCGGGATGCCCAACAAGAACCAGGCACCCCAAAAACGGGTGCTAACAAAACAACATCATCAATGCCTGTGCCAGAGAGCCCCGGCCGAGATGACCAACAAGAACCAGGCACCTCAAAAACGGGGGCCAACAAAATACCGACATCAACGCCAGCGCCAGAGAGCCCAGGCCGGGATGTCCAACATGATACAGGCACCCCAAAAGTGGGTGCTAACAAAACAACAGCATCAATGCCTGTGCCAGAGAGCCCCGGCCGAGATGACCAACAAGAACCAGGCACCTCAAAAACGGGGGCCAACAAAATACCGACATCAACGCCAGCGCCAGAGAGCCCAGGCCGGGATGTCCAACATGATACAGGCACCTTTAAAACGGGTGCTAACAACTCGCTGCCCATAGAAAATAAGAATCCTGGCTCAGGTTTCTTAATAGAGATGACAGAGAAAGCCCTGGCAAGCACTACAGCAGCTCAGTACAGTAAGTGCTTGCAAACAGTATTTAGAGCCACAGGGTTAAACCATGTCGAGTTAATAATGATTAAAGACATAGAAACATTCTTAAAATGGGCGCATGAGCGGGGCTTTAAGAGAGACTGGGCAAAAAGACACCTAGTAGCAATCTCATATTTTTCTAAAATACGGGGTGACTCAGATCCCACTCAGAACGCCCTCATTTCCTACGCTATGAAAGGATGGGCCAGGGTGGAAGGGCCCCAGGTAGACACCCGCCGCCCTCTTGATTTCATCAAACTGGTAAAAATAGCAGACCGTTAGAAGCCATATGCTGGCACCCATATGAGATCATATTATTCAAAACAGCATTTTTTCTGGCCTACTTCGGGGCTTTCCAGGTGGGAGAGCTCTTCACCTCCAGCACCAAGGCCACAAACAGTTTAGGTGTTATGGAGGTCAGGGTCAGACAAGACAGTGTCAACAGTCAAAAAACTGGGGCCAAAAGAACCATTAACATTTGCTGTATTGATGAGGTAACAAACTGCCCAGTATGTATTGCCTACCTTTATTACGCACAAAGGCCCAAGGTAGTGGGGAGGTTTCTAATCCACAGGGACGCCTCGGCACTAAGCCGCTACCAATTCAAAGGGATGCTGATGAAAGCAATCAGCAAAGAAGGGTGGGACCCCAAGGGCTTTGGCACCCACTCCTTCAGAATAGGTGCCGCCACCTCAGCATGGCAAGGAGGCCTAGCACCTCAACAACTAAAACGCATAAGGGGATGGAAGTCTGATTGCTACAAAAGATACATCAGACCACAGCTGATATAGCCATCCTCCCCCATGTTTCTCTCTCCGCCCCCTTCAGTAACAACAGGCAAAGGGAGAACCGCTCTCCAATCAGCATGGATAGTCGGCCACTCATTTATCTTCAGGACGGGCCGATGGGCATAGGAGACCAAAGAAAGGCCATCCTTCAGATACACCATTGCTTCGTGGTGGGGATACAGAGGCCTACGATGGGCCGATATCCACGAAACACTAGCTGAGCTGGTCGCATACAGAGACCTGCCAGAATTTCTGGTCATACGCCTAGGTGGCAATGATCTGGTTTCCATTGGAAGGAGAAATTTATTCGAAGACATTTGCTCCTCCCTAGCAGGCATTTCACACAATTGGAGGGAAACGGAAATATACTTCTCGGCCATCCTAGCCAGAAGGAAATGGCAAGGGGCCAAATGCTACAAATCTATAGACATTTCCAGAAGAAAACTCAACAGGGGGCTAGAGAAATTCTGTACAGCAAGAGGACTGGCTTCATAAAGCACCCGGTCATTAAATTGGGTGACCCGGACCTTTTTCTCAAAGACAGCACCCATTTATCTAACTAGGGCATGGAACATTTCTTTCGAGAATTTCCAGCAACTCCAGGGGGAGTCACTAGTAGATACTTTTGGGGGAACGCGGTCAGCCGTCAACCTGCCCATGTGTGGCGGCACGGGCCAGAGGGGGCAACCCCAGGACCCTGTGCCCAAAGTATGTTACTATTATGATATGTGATTATTGTTATCTCCATAACCATATCTGTACAATAAAAACCTACGGCCTTTTATTGTCAACACTTGACAAACACTGTGTGAGCCAAATTATTCTGGGTGAGGGTATGGAGTAGGCCAATAATTATGCATGCATATGGGTTCAGCAGTTATGGGCAATGCTGCAGGGCCGCCCAAAGTGAGGCAGGGTAACTGCTGTTACCATCTGCAGGCCAGGAGAGGGGCAGCCCAGCTTCGCCCCCGTCTGTTCCTCTGCTCCCCCCAGCTAGAGAGACACGCAGTCTATGCAACACAAAGCTGAGGAAGGGCGAGGTGTGAACAATCACCTCACCCTTTCCCTCCAGGTACCAAGGTGCCTAAGCACCTAAGGAAACCAACAGTCAGGTAGGGCCCAGGTTTAAAGACCCCACCCCCAGGGGGCCAGACAGTCGGCTATCCGGCCGGGGGCTGGAACACAGCAGCCCCCACTACTATATATATCAAAGACCCAGGGCTTCCCTGGGTCTTATAAATGAGAGCGACATGCTCTGAGAAAACACAATCAGTTTGTGGCCCTGAACAGGGACCCAAACAAACAGGCGGTGCACTGTTTACTCAGTGCCTTCCAACCGTTGCTTCTTTACCACAGAACCCTCCCACCCTACAAACAGGGGAGAAGAACAAAGGGAAAGAGGTACAAGGCACTGTACGGTGCCCACAACAAGTCGTGGGACATGAGAAGGCGGGCACGGGCCATAGGGGGTAACCCCAGGACCCGGTGCCCAAAAGTACGTTACTATTATTGATTGATTGATTGATTTATTTATGTATAGAGCTTATGATATGTGATTATTGTTATCTCCATAACCATATCTGTACAATAAAACCTACAGCCTTTTATTGCCAACACTTGACAAACACTGTGTGAGCCAAATTATTCAGGGTGAGGGTATGGGTCGGCCAGTAATTATGCATGCATATGTGGTCAGCAGTTATTGGGGGACAGGGAAACTAAGGGGAGCAAGAGATTGAGACAAAGGCAAGTATCTCAGGGCAACACAACATGTAGACTTTCACCGCAGCATGCATGCCACAATCAGAATATCTCTGGGAACATATTGTTAATTTTCAAGATGTTTAACAATTATAAGGTCATCAGTCTGGGGAGATTTAATGAAAAAGTATTGGTTTCAGTGCCATCTGAGATATAAGCTGGTATGGTATGGTGTGGTATGGTACACACATTTATAGAGCGCAACATTCACTCTCATGCTGGACTTCCTTTGCACCTTGTACACATGTTGGCCCTGAATCATGCTGTTCCCATAGTCATCATGCATCCAGGCTTGCAGCATTATGTGTTACTACTGACCTTTGCAATTGTATTCTCTCTCCCCTCTTGCTTCTACGCTCTTTTTGGCTGCTAACTCTGTTCTCTCCTCCTTTCCCTTTTCCCTTGTCCTATCTCCTCTCCTTACTTTCTTCCATGCACTTACTCTATCAGAATTGTCCCTGGACTTACTATGATAGCAAACTCATCTGTCTCCTCTCCCCTCCCCTTGGTTGTCCCCCCACTCACCCTTCAGCACTATCTGAAATGTCGTCAGGCCTAGTACGGTAGTCGCTTGCTTTGTTCCTCCCCTACCTTTCTGCACTCTCTCCCTCACCTTTTTGTTTTTCTCCGGCTCTACCAGAAATGTGGTCAGGCCTAGTACGGTAGTCGCTTGCTTTGTTCCTCCCCTACCCTTCTGCACTCTCTCCCTCACCTTTTTGTTTTTCTCCAGCTCTACCAGAAATGTGGTCAGGCCTAGTACGGTAGTCGCCTGTCTGTTTCCATTTCCTTCCCACTCTCCCCCTCCCTTCCTTATCTATGTCTTAGCTCTTGCACTATCTGAAATGTCATCAGGCTGAGTACGATAGTTAATGTCACATCCTTACTGTTCATGGCCTGGAAGAATGTCATTGTATTTTCCCTTGTTCCCTCCCTTGCCTTGAAGCGCTTTGAAACACATTTTGTATAGGCGCTATATAAATAAAATATCATATGATATCATACCTTAAAAAGGCATCATAGTGCTGAACAAGAGAAACCATCATGTCAATAGAAGCTGAATAATATGGTTCCCTCCCCCTAGCCTGACAGAAAACCCAATGATGTAGGTGACCAGAGGCATGTCAGTTTTGAGTTGTATGTGACAGCACCAGTGTTCTCGCTTCTTCTCAATCTCAGTTGCTCAACTAACCAATCCCAGAACCTGCGTCACATTCAATTCAGATCATCATGAGTTCCATTTACTTGACATTCCACCCACTTCCAGATGGAACAAATTCATTTTTTTCTTAGGTGGAAAAGTGCACTGTCAGTCTTCTACTGAAAAGCTGCAGACCGTGCAAAGCTGCAACTAATCCCTGCCTACTTGCCATGCCGGTGTATGCAGCAACCTCCTGCGCAGGCCGCATGCCTGACCAGTAGCTACGGGGAGTGATATCGTGGACCATGTTTCTGTTTCTCAATAGGTAGGAATATGAGTGGGGGCTTTTGCAGAGCTCAAGTCAAGGGTACACGCAGGTGGACGGTGTGCCCGCAACCTTTTTCTGAGGGAACCTTGATATACTTATTTCTGGTAATGCCAGGACTTGACCGCTGGGCTTTTGTGTAGGCACAGGAAGGCACTTTCCAGGGACCAGTGATATTAATTGCCCATTCATGGTAGCAGGTTCAAAATGGTGCGAGTTCCTGGGCATCTAATAGCCGTCCCTGGCAAATCCTTAATACCTATGCACAAGCCAATACTGACAGCTTTCCAATGATTGTTTTTAACAGGGCTTCTATGAATGACTTGCATAGTGTTTTTAAATTGAGTGGCTGAAGGCAGACCTGGTTAATATATTTTTATTAAACTAGTATTGGTTTACAGCTCCAATTAAGTCATTAACTCTCAGAACACTGTTTTGAAAAGAAACACTAGAAGGCACTTCAATGCTTGATGGTAAGGCTTGATAAAAGCGAGCTGAAAGAGTTTCCATGAGGCAGTGTTTTTAGCGGGGAGGTGCAGAAAATGGGTAGGTATGGTCATAGGAATTAGCATGGCCATTCAATGGGTGGGCAAATAACCAAACAACATATACAAGCTTTGTGTATCTCCTCATACGTCATTACTTCCTATCTGTAGACTAATGTACAGGGAGGCGCAAGCGCCCCCTAACAGCCCAAACTAAAGAAATGGTGATCATGCAGTGTTCACCCTGAGAGGACATCCCCAGAAGTGCGGCAATGGCAAGACAGAAGAGGAACACAGATAACCCCTGGTGGACGGTAAGAAAGAGCGAACCTCCCTCTTAGGCCGTGAGCGGGCGAGAAGACCGGTGCGAAGAATTAAATAACATTTATTTAAAAAGAATGGAGAATCCACACAGGTGAATGGCATGGGTGGCAAAAGAGAGGAACCCGGGACTGGGAATAGGGCAATGAGACCAGAAGGAGGAGGTAGTGGTACTGCAGTCAGAGGCAGTGCCCCAAGAAACCCACCTTGGGTAAAAATATCCCGGACTCTGCTACACGTGTCACAAGTTCGCTCCAAACTGGAACAGTATCCCAAGAGGCAAAGACTTCCTTTATCCATCCTCTGGTGACGAAGCATCCAACACTGCAACACAGCTCTGAACTGGCCAATGGAAGGCCCATGATGGTCCTCCGCGGTCTCTGAGGATGGCATCATGTCCAGTTACTAGATCATGCTGGAACCACACCAGCCAGGCTGCTAATCCCGGGATGGCATGGAGTCAGCAGCCATCGCACAGTTGCGTGCTTTCTGAATATGTATCTATGCTTGACCTGTTTGCAGCCTTTGGCACAGTGTACCCTCATGAAATCACACTTCAGCCCCCGGAGCCCAGTGACCATGGGGTTAGAGTCTGCATGAAGAGGTTCGGCGCCTTCTTCTCACCCTGGAAACAGTGCATGAGGCCGGCCGAGATCACGCCGCCACCCAAACTGGTTGCATGTAGTGTAGAAACACTTGTGTACAGGCATGTTATAAATGACATATCATATTGTGCAAAGTCCTCCGGAATTATCAGATGTGCCCTCTGCAGTGCAAAATAGAGGGGTGAGACAACTACTTACACTTTCATACCAACCCCCAAAAAATCTAATCTACTTAAAGTCCTTTGTAAGCACCTAACCACCTCAGCCCATTTCTCCCCTGAAGCAACAGCCTGGATTAATTCCTTCCTGAACAACAGGTCTATGAGAGTGTTCTAGTCCTTGACCTCGGCAAACCCTACAAGTACTTGTGTACGAGCGTGATAGAAATAAAATATCAATATCAATCAATCAACCTGTAACATGTGAAGTACCACAAGGCTCTTGTCTATCGCCCACTATGTACAACATCTTCACTAAGCCTTTGTTTGATACTCTGGACCACCTGGGTGTCACCTACACCAATTATGCAGATGACACCCAGATCCTCATACCATTGACTGGTGACTATGATACAGATTTGGCTTTATTGAAATAAATCTATCTCATCATTCAGGCCTTGATGGCTTCTCATGGACTATGCCTGAATGATGAGAGGACTGAGCTACTGATCCTTGGAGTTTCTGCCAGTCTCAACAAACTTAGTAATCACTACCTCTCTTTTAACATTGACGGTGGCAAAGGAGGCAACAACAAAGTGGCAAAGGAGGTAAAAACCTTTGGTTTTTACCTAGACTCTGCCCTAAACTTGCACAAGCAAGTTAACGCCACAGCCTCAGCAACAGCATATACTTGTAAGCTGATCTGCGCCTTTAAACCCTATCGATCTACAGACAGTTGTATTATCTTAGCGAGAGCCTTGATTCTTTTGAAACTTGACCATTGTAATGCACTCTACCTTGGTGCATCAGCAAACTCCAAATCCTACAGAATAACGCACTTAGAACTGTGCTAAATATTCCTAGAAGACAGCACAAAACTGAGGCTAGACTAAACAAATGGCTCGCAATTAAGAACAGAATACATTTCAAACCTGTCTCCCTCACCTATAAATGCTTAAACAACTCAGCACCTAAATACTTAATGGCAAAATTCGTCAAAAACACATCAACACGGCCCATGAGAACAGCAAACTCCTTTTGCCTCAAAGTCCCGAGATACAAACGGGAACAAGCTGGGAGTAGTAGCTTCCCGGTTATGGCCGCACTGCTATGGATTTCCCTGCCTACAGCTCTAAGAATTGACCAATCCTTCTTTAGTTTTCGAAAAAACAATAAGAATTGACTCTCTGACAAAGATTCTTAAACCTGCCTCAGACTCTGCCTCTGTTGGCACCCACGTATATTGCCTATTGTATATATCCTTTGTATAATATTTGTGAAATTCTTTTTTATGCAAATAATGTAACCATTGCACTATGTATGTATCATTTATACAACTTGTATTCAAAAACATTTGTAAAATGCGCCCAGATGCCTCTGGATGAGGAGCGCTATATAAATAAATAAACAAACAAACATAAACAAACTTGCATTTCCAGCGCCTTGAGGAACAGTTCTCCACCACCTCAAAATGGCTGGGATAAGATACACCGTGAATAAGTAACACATATGAAAGTGATGCCCCGAGGACGGGAATCCTTATGCTGGGCCTAAATAAAGCGTTTTGGGTTAAAGCGCTATATAAACACAATAAATACAAATACATACCGTCTGGACAGACTCTAAACACTAGGCCAGAGGTGGTTCTTCTCCTGCACCAACAGTGCCCCGTATGAAAAAAGGAGGACTATGAATGCCCTCTGGGTTTGCTGACCTGCCTCTACTGGTCTCGTGGGCGATTGGAACAGGTTTGACCAAGAGGTTTCTTTCATTTATTGCCCAAATGTATTAGAGCGTTTGACTGCACCACTGTGATGAATAAAAATGCACCACCAGGAACCAAATGCAGAGATTGCGCTGTATGCCAATGAGCATCTCTGGGGCAGCATCTCCAGCGCAGCGCCAAGAGGCCGTGGAATTTCAAAATGTAAACAAAAACGCACTCTCATCCACAGACACCTATTAGTTGTACAAAAAAGCCTTTTTTTTACAAAGAGTTATGGTCACCCCCTACAAAAGGCAATTCTTCAGATGTTGTTTGTAACACAAACGTTAATTTGTAAACAGTCCAAATAAAGCGTGCCTTAAATAATGCGGGGGAGGCAAGGGCGCAGGTGAGTGCGCGCCACAGTCACCTGCAACTCAGGAGTGGAGGTGAGCTGCACTGGATTGCCGGTCCCGCCCACAAAGCAGTTAAAATCCACACCAGTGCAGTCCCTCGCAGAGGCGAAGTCGAGGGGGCCAAGGGTGCAGGTGATTGCGCCAAAGCTGGTGGCTGCCCTGTTTCGGCTCTTTTCCTGGTTCCCCGCTGCTTGTTCGGATGATTGTCAAGCCAAGCAAAGCTAAGGCAAGGAGATCAAGTTAAGTTAGACAGGAGCCAGAGGAAAAGGCGTAAGCAGCAAAGAGCAAGAAGGACAGGACAATCCGGTTGGTTATATTGCCTGGCGGGGGGCCTGATGGGTACTATAGCCACGGGTCTGTTGGGTGTAGCCCTCCATAGAAGCCCAGGTGCTATGACCAAAAGGCTAACTAGCCCCAAGTCCCGACAGTCCTGACATTAACATAGGCCCAGATCTTTTCCAGACCTGGCAACACCCCTGGCTAGATTATACACCTGCAATTTGTACACTCTCATGTTTAGTAAGAGCCCACAAGCTAACACTGCGGTAGCCAGCTGGAGCCCTTTCCGAATTCACTGCATCTACAATTCTGACTGTTTGCAGCAATACATAGGTTCCATGGGGCATCGCTGTTCCTTTAAAAAGTGGCTTTCAAAGATTTGACCTAATTTGACTTGAATTGTTGCATTACAACGAGAAACTGGCATCCGAGTGGAAACAGACCACTGGCTATTATTGACTATTAGTGGACCAGCAGAAACTTTGTGGAAATTCAACCAGCTCCGAGATGGATGTCCAGGTGGCTTACTTTGGAGTTGATTGGTCCCACCAACTCAAAGGGAGAAGTCATCCTTGTAGGGGCTTCTCTGTCGATGTAAACGTTTGCGTTTCGGTAGTGCAGCACGGCTTCACGGGGCAAACCAACGGTCCAGGAGTTGCAGCAGGCATCCTCTTCAAGTTCTTCTTCGGTTCCTTCGTCCAGTGATCGACTCTGCCTTCCAAGCCAAAAGATTTGCCTTTTATTCAGTTCTCTCCCATTAATTCCACCCTAGCTGTCACTCACCCATCAGGGTGGCTGTCCTTGTCGGACAGTGAGCCAGCCAATCACCACAAAGTGCATTTGGGTCTCCTAGGCAGGAAGTTTTGGGCACCTCCTCACTTCCTGCCTATACCAGACACTCTGGAGCCAGAGGCGGGCTTCACTCCTGAATCCTGCCAAAGGCGAAATGAACAAAGATACCAAACCTGGTTTGGCGCACAGAGAAAATCTCTAGAAGGACCTTTCCACAAAGACATGGCGATAAAAGAAGACCAGGGACCATTTTGTCAAAGATGGCTCTGCGCCATTTTGATAAAGATGGCTCGCGTGGTTGCTTTACCTGAGCTGCGCACAGCCGCGGTAAATGCAAACCATGGTAGTTCAAAACGAAACCACTGCCACCAGCCATTCAGTGAGGAAAGGGTACATATAAATATGTTACATGAGAAGCTAGACACAGGGTATACTAAGTAACTCCTCCCGCACTCTATTGTAAGATAGGGTGTGCTGGGTCTAGCAAGTTACAATGCTAAGTAAAGTCAATTTCACTTTACTGCTCTGGGAAACGGTAGTTCATCCCAGAGAAGGTATTTAAACCTTTGGGGAAATCTGAAAGACTTCCCTGTGACACTGCACTGAAGGTGCTGTGTGACACAATGTAAAAGATGATGCCTATGGAGTTTGTCAGACTCCACAATCAAAAGAAACACAGTGTATGAAAAATCACATTAAAATACATGAGAGAGTGGGAAAAAGGGTCACACTCTCTCCAGGTTAACAAATCAAGTCCTCAAAATCCAGCAAAGTTGCTGGGGGTCTCTAAGGTGGAGGGAATTAGCACATTTCTTAGATTTCTCTCTAACAGTGCTATAGTGTGCCATCATGTCAAAACGAAAGGTCATGAACTCAAGCCCACCCCACCCTCCCAGATGCTAACCAAAAGGAAAATCTGTATGCAATGTTTAAACCTATCAGCAAGGTTAATGTACTGATTTCAGAAATACAGGATCTCATACAGGATATTGACTCTTTGGGTGGGAATGTGTCAAATATTGTGAGTGGGTCAATAACAGCAAGTGTGACAAATGTGTGGGGCAGGAGGGGTGAGAGGGTGACTTTTGCATTGCCAGTTCACCCAACTAATGGAAAGGGTACCAATAAAATCATTGGGCAATTCATTGAAATCTACCACTCCTTGATAACACAGAACAATGTAGGCACGGTTGATCCTGCTGAGGGATACCTTGTCACGCAATGAGCCTCTCCCGGGTTAGGAAGGAAAACCCGACGGAGAATTTGTTATAATTGATCCTATTATCTCCCTTTCAAATAGGCTTGATCCCCTACTAATGGAAGAAACCCTAGGAGGGGCATGCCCTGACCGCCATGATGAACCCGAGCGGATGCTTCTTGTAACCAACTCCTTCTCATGCATATTCCTATAAAACATGCCCACCCGCTAGCAGAGAGAATAACGAGTACCAGCCTTTCAGGGCGTGGCAGAGGAAAGGGTTACCTAAAGGCACAGCTAAAGTTCAAGGTTGCATAGTAACTCCTGTATGGGGATCATCGAGCCCCGAACAGAAAGCTCAAGTGGGTTCAAGCAAGGACAAGTTGACTCCAAGTACCTCATGTGTGTGTGGAACCCTTAGATGCGATTTAATGAGAAAGGTTTCCCTGCTGGTGTCTTAACAAAGATTGTCAACGAAATAGGGGCCTTGAGCGATGTTATCCAATCACTGCTTGCCCATCCTGTCTTGCAGGACCAGGATAGACCTCGCAATGTATCTCCTGGTGAAAGGAGAGCAGCAAATAAAAAGAAGGAATCAAGAGAGGCAACAACTGCCCAGGGAACGGGAAAGGGGTTGGACTGCCCAACACCAATACCTCACTCAGTGGCTATCCCTACAAAATATCCCCACCAAAAATATTGCCGTACATATGGCCGCTTGTCTCGCATAGGTGATATTAATGGGGGGGATATTTTGTGGGAGCTGGGGTTGCGAGGGTGTCCCCCGCTCATTTTAAAATAATGCAGGGATTGCGGGGGTGTCCGCCGTAGGGTCGATGGGTCAATATCGCCGCAAACATATGGTGATATTATTGTATCGCGATATTTATGCGGGGATATTAACACATGGAACCGTTCAGTGGCCTTCTCTACGGCCCCGGGTGCTTTTCAGACTCCCATTGTTCTAAATAAGGAGAAATCACTCCCAAGAGATGTTTTAAGGGGCACTGGCTCCATAATTGAGCGCAAAAAGCACTTGAAGAGAACCATCCCCCAGGAGTGCATAGAAGGTCATCTGTGAGCCAGAGGAGGAAGGAAAGTGATGAGGAGTAGTTTGTGTCAATAGCCAGGACCTTCTGTATCATCGGTAACTATGCGCAATGTTTCCAGATTGTCTCCATCTGCCTTTGAATATCATTCATTATTAACAAATACATGCATCCTCCGGATAAGATCAGTGAAGGAGTGCACCTCTATCGTTAGAGAGGATATTGTTGAATGCAAATGGTACATGATGCAGAATAGTAATCACAATAGCATTTGTATATAAATACCTGGTGGATGGATTATTGTCGATCGATTTCAGGAGATATCCACCTTTGGGATCGACTTGAGCATAGTCTTGAGAGCACACCCCCCACAGCAGGTCTGGCCGTGCAATGTTCAATAACAGGCTGAAGCTGTAGCCCCCCCTACAACCATTACCATCACAAATGCCTCACAAAGTGTAACGGAGGGGTTGTCTGAAAAACTCAGAGCAGAGTTTAGAAGGTGTTGACTGACTGGTCCAGAATGATCCGCCAAAGGCAACTGAGCGTAGATTGTTGTCGTGGGATATTGCTTGAGGATTCAAGCTCGCGCAAATTTATCAGGGAGTTTCAAGTAATCCGTTTGCAGGAAACATGGGCAACTGAATGGGTTGATCTACAAGACTTCCGGCCCTTTCAAGGATTGGCAGTGAAGGGCCCAAGGGGAAGAGCAAGCGGGGGATTACTTGCAACTTGTAACCATGTAACTTGTAATCTTTGTCAAGCGCCTGGATGCCCCAGGGTCAGGCGGCGCTATATAAATAATAAACTAACCTAAACTAAACTAATTGCCTGGTTTGATCTTTTTCTTAATTGGACTCCTACGGCATTATACACTATCTCAGAAGATCTACAAGTTCTAGACGAAGGATTACTGGATGTCAATCATTTAATACTTTCCAATATGTATAATAGGACGAATTAAAGGATTACAGTGGATAAGTGTAATTAATGCACAAGAAGCTATCTGGTTTAAATACGCCTTGTATTGTGGTTGCTGGTGATTTAAATTCACAAATGAAACCCTTGTTAGAACCTGAAGGAATTTGGGAGGATCAGGACCCTGCTTGGACCAATCCTGCTCTAAATGCTAAACACCCTGTTCGGACTGACGGGTATGCAGCAGATGTAGCACGCACTGTCTGTGAGCTGGATCTTAGGGCCTGCAATGGGAGATTGGAGGCCGACCAACCGGCCAAGAAAACATTAGTTGCTGCTTTGGGTTCGTCTCTTATTGAATACATTTTCATTTCTGCTGAAGATTGGGTGTCAACATTAGGAGCTCGAGAAGTGATCACATACCTTTAAATAAAACCGTTTCACGTTTGTATAATGCTGTTAAGGTTTCTAGTGACGAAAGATCCACATAGCAAATTTTGGTCATCAAATGGACTTAATTCCTGATAGAAAGGGTGGTTTGTATATGAATTTGTCGGGAAATTAAGACCTTAGACTATCTTCCCTTTGTAACTAGCAACTGGACAGTAGTAAAGAAGCATGCAGTAATAAGACCTAATTTTTAATAACATGCCTTATACAGTACCTGAGTTTGGTTTCTAAGCACAAATCCGGGATCCGACTTTGCTCTGGTTTTGTTTCCAAGACGAGCACATTGCCCCTGTGCTATCCGCTATTTTAAAATGGACCCAAGCCAAACAATGTGTGGACGCTGTCTTGTCTGCTGGTCCATCGGTTGATAGAGTGAATTTGCCTGCTAGTAGAACCCACTGCAAGAATGTACTAAAATGGAGAGAAGAAATGAGTTTGTAAAAGCCGCTTGGAATTCTTTGGATTCTGCCTATGAGATGGGGCGCAGCAGGACATTATGGACATTGGTTTCTGTGGTAGGACTAAATGAGGGATCGGCACTACAAATTAGCATCAACTCAGATGAGTGGTGCAAACATTTCTCAGAACTTTATGGAGGTGATCTGGCCAATGGCCCAACCAATAAAGGTAACCCAGACTGGTCACAAGAAGAGAAAAGCCTGGGAGGCCCTCTTAAAATTGGTACGGAGGAAAAAAAGCTCCGGGCCAGGACAGAGTGCCTGCAGAGCTCTTTCATGATGAAGCAGTCGTTTGAGACCCTGTCCTTTGGAAGGTTTTTCCTACATGTATCGATCTGAATCCAGTTCTCCCCTCACAGAGGATTACTGCAATGACTCCCTTATATAGAAAGGGTGGGAGGTTATCCCTGGCCAACTACCGGGCAATTCCTTGCTTGATGCTACTGGGAAATGTTTAGCAAATGTCATTTTAAAACACTTACAGGAGTGGGCAGACGAGAATAACATTATTCGCACCATAAAGGTGGATCTTTTGGAACCCCGACATTCACGTGCCTTGTACCATGATTTTCGCTTGGGGGCATTGCGAGCAGCGTCATTCAAGAAATCCTGCTAGAGAGGAGGAACCGGCGTAACTCCATCTTGTGCATCTGCCATTGAAACTGTATGTCACTTTCTATTTTTCCGTATACAATTTAACGCACTGCGGTCCATTATCTAAAGCCAATTCTGAGAGCAGCAGGACTAATGGCTGCTTCCCATGCAATGTCCTGTCTGGCTAATACACGAGATCCGTTGATTGTTGGTAATGTCCCCAAATATATCCACAGAGGCAGGCTGCTGAAAACAAAGTGTTAGTGGAAAACATGTTGTCGCGGGGACTGTACTTGGAAGTTCTCTTTGGACAGTGTGAATTTTAATTTCCTGTAAGGGGCCTAAGATGGATGGTTATTCAGGGCTGCGAGTTATACTTTCTCTGTTTTATCATGTGTTTTTATCATGAAAATTGCTCTTAAATCTTCTTAAACTTCTGTTTTAATATGTTATATTTGTATGTTGCATGTATTTATGATGTTTATATTATGTGGTTCTTTATGGATTTGAGCCGAATAAAGATTAACAATAAAAATGTCGTCTTGCTACAAATTAAACTTTCACGCAGCGCAGAAAAAAGACAGAGCAGCTGTGTGTTCTGTCCGGAGGCCCAAAATGTATTTGAAGCATAGAACAGACTTTCAGAAGACACGAGACTGAATACAGAAAGTGCCAAAGCCTCAAATGCAGAACTGCAACTGCCCAACCTGGTATATATGTCTGGCAATTTACAGACATCTTTTTGTTAGGGTGAGTAGTGTGACGAATGTAAAACAGAGGAGTCCAACTTCCATTATTCACTCAAAAGGGCTTCTTACTGAATCACTATAAGACATGTTTCAAATGCAAAATTATGAGTATCCGTATGTTCCCATAATGCTCTTAGCTTTTATGCAAATCGCCAGGATTGGGTACTATAAAGAGATACTGGCCCTCACTATAAGGTTGGTGGAATGGGTTTACCAGCACCGGTAAAGGTGCCGGTGCCAGTAAACCCGTTCCGCCCTATTATGAGGTCTCCTCACGGGACCCGCAATAGGCGCCTGGAAAAACCAGGGAGCTTACAACAAGCCTGTCATTAACGGGCCCGTTGTTAGCTCCATCCCCATTCCCATTGAGCCCTATGGGGGCTCGAATGGGAATGGGGATGGACCGGGTCCGTGTTCCTTGGACGGTGAATTACCGGGTCTGCCAAGGTTGCGATGCCCCGGTAATTCCTCATTCGAGGAAACCGGGCCTGGATTGCCGTATGGAGGCAACCATGCCACTAAAAGCAGCACTGGCTACCTCCAACCTTCAAATGAGGCCCACTGTGTTGCGTGACCTGGGTGCCACACTCCTTGGCTCTGCCCCCTGCTCCCCACAGCCCCGTCCCTTCAAGGAGGAGATGGATTCCACCAGTACGTTGAGTCCATTTCCAGCACTGCCTTAACCCTAACACTACACCAGTCGTTCAAAAGACTCATGTTAACTATAGCATTGATGTAAACTTCATAATATTTAAAGTAAGTGTTGTTTTGTAGTGGTGCATTGTGCATTACAATTTGTTGTCAGATTGACCTTTGGCAGTAGGAGGACAGCTCATGTGTTAAGTGCTCGCCTCTGACAATGGAAGAGCCTGTCTCTTTAGTCAGGAGCATCACGAGGGGGGTGCAGGAGGGGCAAACTGCCCCAGGCCTCGCACTTGGGGGGCCTTGCAGCGCCTTTTGTGACTAACCTTCATTCCACACCTATGGAGGCCCAGGGAACGCTGTCTCAAGGGGATCTGGCAATGCTCAGCGAGCGTAGCTGCTATTGGACACGGACAGTGGCCCATCTTTTGCCTTGACCGCTTTAGATCCCTGATAACTAGGGCGGCAGCAAGTCAAAGACTCAGAGAGCTCGTGTACTATGACTGAGGGGACACACCACACCACAAATGCACACACGCGCGCGCTTGGGAGTTAGACCCGCGGGATGGCGTAGATTTTACCAACCGATTACGGAACATCATTTTCAGAAGGAACAGTGACTCCTATTAAGCTAAGGAACCAGAAAAAAACATACCTGCTGCTGGCCTTCCACACCACGCTCAGAATCAGTGTGGCTGACCTTCCAAAACTCTAATAGGGTGGGATGTACTCTTGCCAACCTTCCAAAGCACACTCAGCATTTAAGACACATTTCACCCCTTATAAAGCACACTTGAAATGGGTAAAATATAAACTTTACATTTTCGAATGCACTATAACACGGAAAAGTGATATGTTCTGCATGAACCCACAATAACACGGAAGCGTTATATGTACTGCATGAATCCACTACAAACGAGCATTGATAAAGCCAACAGATTTGGCTTTTGTGTAGCCATGGGATAGGCATTTGGCATGCACTGCCTGAATGGTGATACTTGGCCATGATACGACAACGGCTGCAAAATGGTGTGAGCACCTGAGAAAATGATACCAGTACTTGGCAAACGTCTATGATACCAATACACAATCTAACACTGTTGTCTTTGAGAATGCTTGTTTTCATATGGCCTCAGTGCAAGGAAGAGATGTAAGGACGGTTGGGTGTCTTGACCCACGTTCAAGTTATTATGCTACAACATTTGGTGCTGTGGGCTTAGAAAATACAAGATGGCCGAAAAGCCCACATTGCGCCAGAATCCAGGAAAACCGTGAAGTTTTTGCGCACACCAAAATGGTCGCCTAACCTGCCACCCACCAGTGCGAGTGTGATGGGCCAAAAGCGCCATGAGTGAAACGTGGTGCCAAAGGAAAAACAGCAGTGCCTGTTAGCTCAAAAAGCGCTTTGAAATTACCTTTGTTTCTCTGAAATGCAGGCTAAAAATGCCTATTTTAAACATTGCAAGATATTCCAAAATCTCACCGAACACCAGCAGACATTTGGCAGAATGTAGTCTTGTGTGCATACAAAATCTGAAAAGATGAAGAGCCCCAGAACAATGTTTATAACAAAACTGGCTGAGCTGTGGATGTCAGCAGCGTAACTGAAATTGGATTTGCTGATTCGCTCCTCTAGGGGGAATAAGTACATGTTGGCGGTGACATGCTTATTTACCAAATGGGTGGAATGTCTCCAGGCCCCAAACTGCAAGGCAGAAACAGCAGCTGCCCTGATGATTAACCACATCTTTTCCCGTTTTGGTCTACCTCAAAGGATTGAGTCTGACAGAGGTAGCCATTTTACCAATGAAGTAATGACTAAAATGTGGGAGATATTGGGGGTTAAAAGGAAGCTACATATTGCTTACAGGCCAGCCTCTTCTGGTGCAGTGGAGAGATACAACAGAACCATTGTGAGCATATTAAAAAAAATTGTGGCAGATTCTGGGCCAAGTTGGGATATCCGATTACTTCTTGTCCTAATGGCCATCAGATCAACCCCTTCATCTGCAACTAAAATGTCACCATTTGAGCTGATGACTGGACGTAAGATGGTGCTTCCCCAGCATTTGCTCTACAGGACCCAAGAGCAGACATTGATAAATGACTCCACAACTCATGAGTATGTGGAGAATTTAAGGAAACACCTTCAACATGCTTTTGCCTATGCCCAGCGGAATCTAGAAAGATCAGCTGATAGCATGAAGACCCATTACGATTTGAAAACTACCAGGAAAGAATACAATGTGGGAGACCGGGTCTATCTATAAAATTTCCAAAGGAACCAGGCCAAACAGCGAAAAATGTTGCCTACATGGAAGGGACCTTTTGAAATTGTAGACAAGATCTCCCCAGTCGCTTACAAGATCTGCATCCCCAAAGGTAGTTTGGCAGAGGGGGAAGATAAGTGGGTCCACATTAATCAGCTAAAGTGTTGCCATCCCAGGCACACTCTGCAACAACTGAAGGAACGCTCTGGAATCCCAGAGGGGGCCGCCCCAGATCAATAAAAACTCCAACCCTAAAATATTCCACATATCAAAAATATAGTAACATAATGCAAATGTCTCCTGATTATATCTTGTTTTTAAAATAAGAATGTAAATGTCTCTTGATTTATAAAATGTATATGCCGCCCCACTATATCAATAGTGGGGGAGAAATGTCTACGAATAGGTATTGCCGCTTTGCTTTGTCATCCTAGGAGAGATGAAACCATGGAGACTGACCAAGGAGGACGACCCGGGGCCCGAGAGCAAAGATCCGAGGGGCCGGGTACCGCCCAATACTCCCATCAGGACCTTTTTTTCATATGGCATCAGTGCCAGGAAGAGATGTAAGGACTGTTGGGTGTCATGTTCAAGTTATTATTCTACAACATTTGGTGCTGTGGGCTTAGAAAATCCAAGATGGCCGAAAAGCCCACATTGCGTCAGAATCCAGGAAAACCGTGAAGTTTTTGCGCACACCAAAATGGTCGCCTAACCTGCCACCCACCAGTGCGAGCGTGATGGGCCAAAAGCGCCATGAGTGAAACGTGGTGCCAAAGGAAAAACAGCAGTGCCTGTTAGCTCAAAAAGCGCTTTGAAATCACCTTTGTTTCTCTGAAATGCAAGCTAAAAATGCCTATTTTAAACATTGCAAGATATTCAAAAATCTCACTGAACACCAGCAGACATTTGGCAGAATGTAGTCTTGTGTGCATACAAAATCTGGAAAGATGAAGAGCCCAAAACAATATTTATAACAAAACTGGCTGATCTGTGGATGTCAGCAGCTTAACTGAAATTGGATTTAAAACCACTAAAATCGAAATGTTTAAAATAAATGAGTGACCTACTTTTGAGTGTCACATAGGTTGCAACTGTTTGAAGGTCATAGTTTTGAACTTAGAATCAGCGTTCTAGCTGCATGTGTAAAAATTGTAAGTTTGATTTGAATGAAGAAAACTGGAACAAACGTGACATTTAGCTGAAGCCTGGCTTGAAGAGATTGAATTCTGCCCGGCAACTACCCCCGACAGGAGTTGAAACTTGCCCAGCAACTGCATTTGCAGGCCTGGCTGCCTTCTGCTGTTCCCACCAAAAGGATATTACACCTCTCTGATTGAATCGGGAGAGGAGCACCTGGGAGCAGGGAAACAGAACAATGAGCCTTCCTTGGCTCAGGCAAATGTTAAATTAGGAGGGGTCATAAATGGCTCCCTCTTGGAAGAAACTGGGAGGAGCAGTGCCTCTGTGAGCAACCTGAGTTGGAGGAAGTGGACAAACCAGAAATGCCACCATGTGCTTTGGGAAACCATACCCCTCTGGGCCAGAGCATCATTTTAAAAAGATGGATAATTCATAGTACAGACTTGTCAAAATTATATAATTAATAACATTATTCTTGTGATTTTTCTGTGCACATTTTAAGAGGTGTTAGGACTCTGTGGTATGTTATGGGGGGTAGTAGCGGAAAATAAGGTATTACTCCGAATGTCTGTATGTTAAAAATCTGACACTTTATCATCTGATGCCCATATTCCTTGTGCATGTTTGTGTAAATTCTGGAAAAGTTTAGAGGTTGTGTTCTTGATGAAAAGGGCAGAATTCTGTCATAAGTGGACACAACATCTTACAAAGACAGGGATTGGATGGTTTGATGCTACAGAAAATATGTTAACTGGACATGTAATATTAGAAAAATTGTACATAGATGAATATGTATTTGGATCAAAAATAGATTTGTGTGCAAATTGACAAGGGGAGTGTTCTTTCTGTATGCCATAAAATTGATGCCTGATGACACTCCATTCCTTCCCCCAATCAAGGGAGAGAGGAGAGCTTGGCCAATGATAAGTTGTGAGGGGCAGGCTTAGTTATGCCCACACACACACCCATTTTCAAAAGACATAAAAAGGAACACTGAAACCCAGGTAGAGACTTCACTTTCCCCTTTCTTGCGAAGCGCTTTGCCGGAACTGGCAATATCCAGAAGGACTATCTCCAGAACTTAGAATCCAGACTTCAGAACTTGTAGCAGAGAGGCCTGAGCCACCAGCTGAATCCTTTTTCAGCAGGCCTTAAAATCTTTTGCAAATTATTCAAACAGCCAAGCTGAGCTGTTGATTCTGGCTAGAACCCTGTGCCAGTACCCAGAAAGCAGTGCTGTATCCAGAATCCACTTGATCCAGGAGTCCAGTCCAAACCTGACCAGACCTTGACGGCCTGTTTCAAATTTATAGTGTGAGTACTCAGCTAGAACTGTGCCAGAACCAATCTCTTAGTCTAAAATAATCTGATTCAAACCATTTTAACCTGTCCAGAACTGCATCATAGGAATCGTGTGTTCATTCTGTCATTTCAAAGCTGTAAAAGTGTCATTTTGTCATTCTGAAGTTTACTTTAATTTCGAGAAACTACCTCCACAAAATCGACTTTCTATTCCTTATAGTTATTCCGTAATCACACTCGACACACGCGACTAAATTGCCGCGAATTGAAAAATTAGCTTCTGTCAAAAATAGCCGTCTTTTGCTCACAACTGCTGAAATCCGTTTTCCCTCTGATACTCATTCCTGAATCATTGCCAGTGTGACTTGAACTAATCTTAATAGCTATCACCTACCCTGAACCTCCTACAGGGAATTAAAATCATTTTTTGCATATTTTTCCCTTCTTTGCATACCACATTTAAAAATACTTTTGCCTGTGATTAAAACCATCCCTGCTTCTCTAAGCTTGCTAGGGGGGAACTGTATTGTATTGTGACTGTATTCCTGAAAACTGTGTGCTTTACTTCCATCTCCTTATATTGCATAGCGGGGGAGTGAATTGCCACAAGGAGAAAAGTGAACATATTATCTCTTGTGAAACCCTATCAGTTTATTTCTGTACTGCATTTTTATTCATCATTGCATTTCCTTGAAATCATAAAAGTATTCTCAGCTACCTTATTCTCCCTATACTAACTCATAAGTAATTAAATCAGTGTGCTAGTGTAACATCATCCATTGTTGATCACTGTCATATGCCTAAGTGTGCTATCAAATATTAATTTATTCATAAAAGTGTGATATATAGATATATATATATATATATATTGTTTACTTTCTCAAACCTTTTAAAGTGCAAAACAAACCTACTTCTTGGCTCAGTGAGGTCAGGGGGATTCAAAGAGAGGGGCGTTATATAAGGGTTTATCATCCTGATTATAACTTGTCATAAAAATATATAAATAAGGGCTTCCCTTGGGCGTCCCAGACGAGGCACTGACTTAGTGGGATTGCTGAGTTGAAGTCACTTAACAGGACGCACACACTACTTCTGAATCAAGTGGCTGAAGGCACACTTGTTTAAGACATGTTCTATTACACCAGTTGCACAATTCCAGCTGCAATTATTATTTGTATTTCTAGTAATATTATTATGGTATTTATTGAGCACAAACCATGCTTCGGGAAGTAACAAAGCACTTTTCAAGTCTTAGTAGAAAGTGCACAGCAAGGAAAGCAGAGATGCAAGGGAGCGTGGAGCGAAGCAAGGGGGAGGGTAGGCAGTTTGGCAGCAATAGATATGCAAGTGAACAGGGGAGGAAATAGGAGGGAGCAGATCCCCCAGTCTCAGGATAGGTGGGGCGTTGAGCCATTAACTCTCAGAAGACTGCTTAGAAATAACACTGTAAGGCCCTCTACTGCACAAAGTTTGGTGGTACTGTTTGATAGAGATTGCTCAAGGAGTTCTCATAAGGATATGTTTTGGTTTGAAAGATACAGGAAGTGGGTTGGTATGGCGAAAGGGATTATTAGAATGGGGTAGTCAATAGGCGAGTAAATAAGCAAACAACACCCACAAGGTGTGTGCCCTCCTGATATCCTATATCTCTCCTATATGTAATCCAGTGTAATAGTTTTGGCTCATAGTTGGCACTTAGGCACCACCTAATAATCAAAACTAATAAGGGGTGCCTTCTACCCCACTGAAACAGTGGGAAGAGTCCTCATATTGCATTAAGAACACTGATATTGAAATTAGCCTAGAGCCTTCCACCTTCACATCACATTTGAAAATGGGAAATGTGCCTGCTTCAAACCTCCCAGGGATCTCACCCGGTGATCCACTCTGAGAACAATCAAACATGTACTGGCATAAGAAAAAGTATATTGACAGCCCAATATCTCTGAAAGACCTATAGGGCTGTTGCAGAGTCTGTCAGTGGTTAATCAGAGTCTGATGTGAGACTGTCAGAGTCTATCCCAACCATGCTGATCTTTTTGAGAAATGCCCCAATGTGTCCAGCAGTGGGGGAGCCAGCTTGCCCCCACACTGGGCTCCACTGTGCAGAAAACTTCCCATGCCATGCTAATCCCTATGGCGATTCTCATCCAGGTCCTGCATGCCCCCACCGAAAACACCTCCTCAATGGATCTCTTTGAGCTAACTTTATTCAAGCCTTACCATCAAACGTTGCCCTCAAAGTGTCTGCAAGTGGTTTCTCAAACGAGTGTCCTGACAGTTAATGACTAGTTGGAGTTGTAAACATGCTACTGCTGTAATGCAAATGTCTTGACCAGGTCTGCTTTCAGCCACTTGATTTTAAAGCACCACGTGTCTTTCACTGAAGTCCTGTTTAAAACAAGCATTGACAAAGCCAACAGTTGTGGCTTTTGCATAAGTATAAGGTATTTGCCAGGCAATGCTATTAGATGCTCAGGTACTCTAACCATTTTGCAACTGCTACCATCAACAGCCAGTTAATACCAAAACAGCAGTGCATTTCCATGCCTACACAAACGCCCAAACTGTTAGCATTGCCAATGCGTGTTTTGCTTTGCCCTTTTGATTTACAGGACCATGCATCAAGGGTAAAGCAAACATACTACTTGGCTAAACTGAACCACATTGAATATAAGCCAGTCTAGTCTGTAATAACATTTATGGTGCATAGTCAACCTGGACATACATTCTTTTACTGGCTGGGAGTCCTTATATGGTAGTAATGGCATATATTGGTGCAGCCTAAATGGACATACATAGTAACAACTAGCATGAATATATTTTTATATTAGCATGTGTTGTGTGCAAAAGCGACATACAATGTATTGAAAAATGTTTCTGTGCATGGTTGGTGACTTACAACTGTTTACTTTTTACAACTTGGCTACTATGGTGGCTCTGGCTATTGAGATGTGCTTGGCTCCACGGACCAAGCCATTGAGTTGGCTTGCTGCCACCTGGGATTCGTAAATTGCGCCTTTGCAGAGAATTGTGGATGCACTAGAGCTACCTGCCACATGGCTTGTGAACTGGCAAAGAGGATGTCGCCAAGCCTGGTGGCGCTCTCGTGCAAGTTTGGTTTTCTTTTCATAGGCACTAAGAATTTCTGACCCTCACACTTTCTGCGTGTCCACATGAGAGGTGCTTCCCGGTCTGCTATTTTGCTTGGACCATGCCTGCGATGGAGTGAAGCACCTGTAGGAGGGGTTGGTATTTCTCACTGATATCTCTTCTTCCGAAGGACCCCTCATAGGAACAGCACCACGAGTTGGCTCTATATGACAAGCTCCTGCAGCATGGCCGAGGCCGGGCTCGGTGAACCAGAGGATTCCTCCTCACCGCCATGGGCTGAACATCACTTAGTGGGCATTGCCACTGAGCTCCCACTGTTCTTCAACCCTTTCAGCCCCGCGTCAGGCAGGCGACTTCATCACATCAGATATGTCCATGCAAAGGAATGGTGTATAGGAAGAAGGTCTGTCTCCATGCATGCCCCACACAATCCCCCGGCAGCTGATGGGGTGACCACCAAGCGACTGAAACATGGGGGCTGGTGAAGAATAGCTCTGGGAAAGCCTGGGCAAGGGCATGCCTATGCTGTGCCCACCTGAATGAACATGCCCACAGTATGCCCATGTATCTAACAGAGAAAGCCCAAACCATGCCCATCACCCAAAGACAGAATTCTTACAACATTTCCATGATTCTAATAGTGTCTGCCCACACTATGCCTAAAGTTCTGGATGGCGTACAATGCACATGGTTATAATAGAGGATGCCAACAGCTTGTCCATCAGAGGGGCAAACTACCCACTACTCCTAAACCTGAACTAAGATTTAACTTCACTAAAGTAACTATCTTAGAGGTTGAGAAAATAATACTTTCGCTCAAACCTTCAAACTGCTGAGGTGACATCTGCCCAGCACAAGTAATAAAAGATGCTGCGAGAGAGCTATCACCATTTATATCCAAACTCACTAATGCTTCCTTTTCATCAGAGATGATACCAAATAACCTCAAGCAATCTTGGGTCCTCCCACTCCTTAAGAAGCAAACCCTAGACCCGGCCATTCCTACAAACTACAGGCCGATTACAACGGTGCCATTTCTACTAAAAATCCTAGATAGAGTGGCTTACCTACGGATCCAAAAACTGCCGTCATCTTAAAACAGCAACCGTATCCCACGCACGGAAAGAGTGTGCGCACAGCATGTGAATGCTTCCGAAAGAGCAAGTCCAGACCATGCATATGGTTATGAAAGAACGTGCCCACTGCATGACCGTCATCTTAAAATAGCAACCGCATACCACACACGTGGTTATGAAAGAGTGTGCCCACAGCATGCCAATGTTTTTTCGAAAGAGAACGGCCAGACCATGTGCATGGTTATGAAATGAAAGAGTGTGCCCACAGCATGCCAATGCTTCCGAAAGAGCATGTCCAGACCATGCATGTGGTTATGAAAAGGTATGCCCACAGCGTGGCCATAGTGCATTTGAAATCAGGGTTCAATGTGAATTCTTCACAAGCAATGTAGGTTCAGCTCCTCATTTGAAATGTGAGTCTCCATTTTGAAATTGACATTGACCATTTCGATCATCAGAAGGAATGGAAATCAGGCATTGAAAGTGGGAGTTATGTACTGGATTACATATTCACGGTTCATGAGGCCAAAGTGGTCTCAGTTCCTTTCTATGGGACAGGCATTTGGGGGCATTGGGAATATGTCTTGTCTGACAACACCAAAAAAAAGTTTTATGTTGAGTATTGGGTTGACCATCGTCACCACCCACTTTCTGTACCCGAGGAGCTGGGCCAGGAACATCTTAAAAGCCATATTATCTCTCTGCCATTACGTACATGTGTAGACCTAAGGGCCAGACCAAATGCCCTATCATTACGCAAAGTAATGCCGTAACAAGACCTTGGCTTGATCAAGCAACTGAACAATTAAAGAGGTCCTCTTCAATTAGGTCTAGCGAGGCCATGGCTAGAATGGATCGAATTTCATGTTTAAGGATCAAGATCGCTTGCATAGAAGGGCCAAAGAACTCGAGAGAAGATGATCAGCTCCAGAAAGAAACCAACCTGGCTTTCGTCTTACTATCCAAGTATGGTGGCCCACAATTATACTTAAACGTGGCACCACTTGCTCAACGCCGGAGACGGATCACTCGTATCCATTTTACTTGCTTGCGGTTAAAAACAGTAACCTCTTCAAGGTGTATAAACATTTGAGGAGAAATGACTGCGCCATTTCTGTGGCATAGACCTTGAAACGATAATGCACTTTTTGTTTTGTTGTCCTCAATAGGGTAAAATCAGAAGGTCCGCCCTAGTTCCTGTACTGAAAACATTGGACACTCTCACCCATTCCTTTAAATCCCGTTATCCACATGCACTGTCCCAGGCACAGTGGGTCTATGCTCCTACGGTAGGCCTGCTTTAAGTGCCAAGGACGAGTATGCGCGTCCTTTTTGCATAGACTTGCATAATAGCCTGGCTTCGGAGGAAGACATCCAGCGATACATTTTTTTTAATAAACTGATATTAGCATATGATGTGCTTTCTCTGATGATGTATTTTACAAAGGCATTGTTGGAAATACATGTATCACCTGGAGTGTTATTCTCTGAATGGACACATGGCATATCCTATACATTGTGGGAACACTGCACTGATGCATTGTCACATGGAGAGGGTTTACGGCAAGGTTTCATAGCATTGCATCTTATTGAAGCAATGTTTATGATTGTTGTAGTGTAAGGTTTTACTTTAACATTTAATGAAATTAAATGTAATGTGAAATGTTTGATTGGGCTGTCTATTGTACTTGGATGGGACTTTTGTTGATGAGTTATACATCTGGAGTAAACATTGGACACTACATTATCAGGTTGTGTATTTAGAGTTGAAACTCGCATTTGCATTTCTATGGTTTGCATTTCAGATTCACACTTTCTGGAGAAGGGACATATTCCATTTGGGATGCAAGTTTTAGGAATGGAATTTGATTCCTATATTGAAAATGTGAGTCCTATGCAAACAATATGATTTTTCCTGTTGATCATTTCTTTAAATCAATTTTTCAAAGAAATAATAATTGAATCCAGTGTTGAGGAAATTGTAATAAACAATAGCTCCCCCCGGGCCTTCCTTCACTGCCCCCCTAAGGGCCACAGTATCCCCTATGACAATGTCTAGCTAAAACCTATTTATCCTCTGGGAAATTCGCCCTGATCCACTACATACCGCTCCACTGCAATTCCGATTAACTCAAAGTGCTCCACTAAAACCTACTTGTTCCACTAACAACTATGACAGACTTTTCCTGGGCCTCCCACCCACCCTGCGCTTCACTCCATTTTAACAAAACTCTCAGCTTGTCAACCCAGATGATGTTAATTCTAGGATGTTCTACTGCCACTTGTGCTTGCCATGCCGGCTACCACTCCAGGTATGACTGGCCATTCTTTAAATCCCTCAGAGTCTCTACACCTATTCATTTGCTTTCCCCGGCATCTGTCAAACCCAATCTCCCGTTACGCGCACCTTGCACCCCTGCGCTCTATACCACCTCGATGGGCCTCGGCCCCTCTGTGCCGTGTCTCACGTCTGATCCTTTTCTCTCTTTGTCCCTTATCCTTGGTCTGTACCCCTCTGTCCAAAATTTCACCACCAGCCGCGCTTTCAAATCTGCCTTTAGACTCCACCTCCTCTCCCTGAATGGGGACCCTGGCCAATGGGGATACAGTGCCCCCTCCACTCACGGTCTCGCCCTCTCCGCTGTTGTTCTCATTTTTTATTATACTGTATACACTGATATGACTATACTATATTTCCTGACTATTACATGTGCTTCCTTCCACCGTCTAGTACATGGCTTCCCTATCTCCATTACAGCCCATTGGAAAGCACCCTTCCCAGGGACAGCTCTGCTTCCTGTTTTATTAACCTGTTCAGTGTTTCCCTTAAAACATTTATTTTTATTTTGTCACTATGTCACATTATGCATAGTACAAAACATGTGTAAGTGGTTACGCCCAGTAAGATGGGAGAAATTATAAATACAGGCAGAAATAATATGGCGAGAATCAAAACTTTGAACCGAGCTCCAACTAAGAAATACTTTTGTATGATATATGATATGATATTTTATTTATATCGCACCTATACACAAGTGTTTAAAGGTGCGAGGAGGCGAGGGAGGGGAACAAGAGGGAACAAGACAAGGATCTTACTAGGCCCATTGACATTGAGAATGTGCAAAAGCAGGGGAGAGGGAAGGGGAGAAGTGCCAGGGGAGTGGGAGGAGGGGCAAGTGCAAGACATAGCAAACATTGAAAACAGGAAGTGCGGCCAGCAGGCGGCAGTGCAAGGGTTAAGTGCAGAATAAGTAAGTGAAAGGTAAGTGCAAGTATGGGGGGCTGTAGGGTTGAAGATACAACCACAAGTGCAGGGTTGCCAGGAGGACAGTGCAGGTGTGCAACTGGGAGGGCAGGAACTGGGGCCCGTGGTACAGAGGGGAGGCAGGTAACCAGTGCAGTACCAAACAGTAGATCAGCAGGGGAGAGGAAGAGAGAAGGCAGAAGCAAAGAGGGAAGTCTTGAGCTACTTCCGGAACCTGAGATGGTTCTGCTCAAGCGTCATAGAGGCAGGGAGGCTGTTCCAGAGGGAGGCGCCAGCCGAAGAGCGAGATCTGCCCTTAACTCGTTGCTTGGAAAAGCACCTGACCCTCAAGGAGTTGGAGCTGGAGGAGCAAAGTGTTTGAGTAAGAAGATACTTCAGAAGAGAAAGCTGGAGTTATTTTGGTATTAGGCCCGAGTAGGTCTTGTGGACAATTTAAAGGGTCTTGAACTTGATCCTTGCATTCACTGGGAGACAATGAAGAGATTTCAGTGCTGGAGAGATATGATCCCTGGGCTTGAGGCCAAGGACTACTCTCACAGTCCTGTTCTGGATAAGTTGCAGGGGATGGAGAGTAGTGGCAATAAGAGTTATACTAGTAATGGGAGTTAAACAGTCATAGGCCTTTCTGAACTGAAAGGAGGATATCAGGAGCAGTTGACCAATGACGAGAGAGGAAAGGAGCACAATTATATCAGTGTGAGATACAAGTGGCCATCTAAGGGGACGGAGGATGGATGTGCGTATCAGCAGACGTCCTGGGTTGTGCGATAGCTTGGGTTCCGGTGGAGGGTTGATCGTTTTAGGTGTGAGATTCTACTGAACTGGCCCGAACATTGATTTAATTGTACATTTCCAGGAATGGACCCCAGATTGCCTGAACTATGTCCCCGCTCCTCTTGTAGATGACCATCTCGACTGTTGACAGAGTCAGCAAGTCGTGGATCCAATCGGCTAAGAGTTTGAGCACTTGCTCAGTACATCTGATCGAAGAGCTCATCCTCCTGAGCAATAAATACAGACACAAGCACTAAATGAACACATGAACACAGTACATAGGAAGCAGAGTTAATCAAAAGCACAATAGGTTTCAGTTGCAGTTCTTAGAAGCTTAAGCAGGGTTGTCCAACTCCAGTCCTCGAGGGCCGGAATCCTGACAGGTTTTCAGGATATCCCTCATTAATATTCATGAGGAAAAATGTGCATACATTTCATTGTATGCAAATTTGTTCCCGTGAATATTAATAAGGGATATCCTGAAAACACATCTGGATTCCGGCCCTCGAGGACTGGAGTTGGACGACCCTGCTGTAAAGGCAAAGCATGCTGATTATGATGGGAGCAAGCAAGCACCAACTCACTGATGCCAATAAGTACGCCCAGGCTGTAAAACAAACTCCTAAATATTATGAACAGAGAGCAAGTTAGACATTGCTACCAGGATTACTTTTGCAGGTTCATTAGCCAGACTTCAATTTTCTAGTCTGAGGGTTTTCCCCATCTCTGGAAATGACGTGTTTCCATGCAACTCTGCAATACACAGCAAGAAGCTTTTTGCAGCGAGCTAGGCTTGGCATATGATGTGTGTGTTGATTTGGAAATTTGTATCTAGTATGTAATGTATATTCCTAAAATGCAAGTTTAATAGAATTTGAAATCTATGTTTGAAAATCTGTGTTCTGCACCTAGAAGATACACTTGACGCCTAGAATGCAAATTGCATATATTGATATGCACATTCTGAGTTTGGAATGTGAGTGAAACACATAGAAATGGCTGTCTAGATAGTGGCAATAGACGGCCTTATGTGATGTCACCGCGCACCTGAGTCTCCTCTTGGCTCACACCTGTCCATAAATGAGCACATGTCAATTATTCACACATAATTAAACTACATAGACAACTTTATGTGCCATTATCATGAGATAATAGCCCACCCTCAAATTATGAAATGAGACAAAGAAGAGGCCATGCTTTGGGGAAGGGCAATGCTGCATTTATTTATTTATTTATTTTGCAATTTATATAGCGCACCAAGCCCGAGGGCATCTAGGCGCTGTTCTTGACAGTAAACAAAAGTGGTGTTACAAGTTCCATACCGGTGCATAAGGTTACATAGATATGCAAGTTAGACGGTTACACAGTTGACATAAGATACAGTGGTTGTTTAGTTATTTAAGCTTACTAGGTTACAGAGTTTCATAGAAAAGACGTTGAGGAGTAAGTTTGTGCAGTTATTTTCGCAACTCCTGAGTAAATAGCCATGTTTTAAGGTGTTATCGGAAGGTCCAGTAGGAGGTTTCCGACTTTATATGACCCCCTCCGATGACCTCTAAGGCTATTAGTACTTTTTGATGTGGTCAAATAAAGTAACATTGTTCAGTCAAGATCTTTTTGTTACTTGATGTTCATGTTTTTCCCTTTGGAGAGGTTACATTTATAGTTCGCTTGGAAACTGCCCTTTGCCTACTGTGGAATTCCCAAAAATGTTCCTTGTAAGATGAAGACAACTATTGCCTGTTGAAATCAGAATGTTTAGCCTAATGCCAATACTCGCTGTGATACTTGTAGGTTTGAGCGCTGCCAACAAATGCAATAAATAAATAAATAAATGATAAACAATACTCGTTGTTATTGGCTGCTTTCTAAGTATTCCGATTGACCGGGAAGCAGTCAATAGTGGAATCCATGTGCCGATTGGGGATATACATACACATTGCTCATTTTCAGGGGGATTTGCTGCAATCTTTTCCCAAAGAGGTATACTGGAATATTGCACACCAATCAACTATTCTTTATATAACCCTAGGGTGCAAAACACATTTCGCTTAGCTATAACTACTGCGCATATATCAGAAGGACATTCACGGCGCGACTGGGAATCTGTTGGAAGTTAAGCGAACCTCTGCGGTAAGATGTAATACTGTATACTGTACAGAAGCGACGGCAGAGCGCGCACCGCCCTGCCTGCCATCAGAAAGTGCATTTGTAGGAAAAATAAATAATGATATATCCAGCACCGTTCATCATTTTTATGATGGGACTTGTCCAGCCTTTCAGTTCATTTAATTTTGCCCTGGAGCATCCCTGCTGTGCGTAACACGACGCTGAATCCGCTCAGCTATCAAGGCGCCGCGATATAATCCCCGTCCATCTTCCATTACAGTCAGTAGAGCAATAACCTCTACTGAGAGAGAGGGGGCGGTGGGCCATCCAGGCCAGCGGCACCAGCGAAATGTGAGTGATTGGCTATAATCACTTGCCTAGCGTACGCTACGTATTCATCCGCCTCTGGGCGCAGATATTCTCTGCACCGGTAGGTAGGCGCAATTGTAGACTAGTGGCTGAAGCGGTGGGATGTCAGAAGGAATCTGAAGAATAGGAAATTACGTTCAGGTCTGACCAGGGTGGGCGGAGCAACAGAAAGGAGAAAAGGCGAGAAACAAAGCTTCCCTGCTGAAATGCAGAGACCATGAGGGCGTGAGGGGTGGAATTTTAACAGACAATAAAAAGGGTGCTGAATTCTGAAGGCTTGTGTCGATCAAGGATTAATAATAATAATAATAATAATGGTAATGATACAATCCAAGGGAACTCCTAGGTTCCCATGCCTGAACCCGCACCACGCAGTGAAGGCTCACAGTCGCTCAGAGAGAGTCCACTAGCAGGAAGGCTCCCCGCCAATGAATTCTCTGCAGTGGCCGATTTGAATCTAAGGGTGTTTTGAAAGAGATTGTCTGGTGGCGGGAAGCCCCCTGGAGAGGGGCACACGCAGAGAACAGACGCATGATGTAATTGCAGAATCTGGCGAAACGCTGGATGGCAGAATCGATGCCTGCTGTATCACACCCCTGCCAGTCTAATGGGCGAACCATGGTCATCCGAAACACACCTAGCTGTGTTCTGACAGCAGAGCTGACATCAAGCTTGATACATTCCCAAAGGACATCAGGCCAGCAAGCTCACCTCATAGGGGGCTGTTACCCTCCTGGTTACTTAGCATTTCTCTATGGGGTTTGAAAGAGAATGGCTCAAACATTGACTAGATGCCAAGTAGAGAAAGCTTTTCAAACCAAAAGAAAAATGTGTTTGCATTTTATTGAATTTATGAAGTGTTTTTGCCAAAGTAAAGCACACAACAACACTGTACAATAATTAACAATAACAATATTTGGCCTCTTTTAACTTAAAAAAAAAAAAAAAGAAAAGATGCCCACCATGGAAAGGGAAGTCCCTTCTCCCTTTCCATGGTGGCCATTGAAAAATGAAAAAATAATAAACAAAGAAGATGGGCGCCATAGAAAAGGGATAAGGGGCTACACATAGTCCCTTCTCCCTTTCCATCATGGCCAGTAGGAGAAAGGGAAGGAACGTTGAAGGACATGGCAGCAGGTAAGGAATTGTCAGGCTGGTAAAGATCTGGCGAGGGCCAATCAGATCGATTGTTACAATGTGATTGTCCCTCGTCGGGTACTAATTTACAATAACACATCAGAAAATGTCCAACAGAGAGAGAAGTTAAGAGGAGAGGAGGTGAGCAGGTTTGAATCCCGGGTCTGCACTTAGAAACCTCTTCTGTATTAAGCGAGTTATAAATAACAAACCAATTATAATGATAAAAGGGATCGGAAAATGGCGAGTTTAGAAGAAGAGTGTAAAACAAAAGGCAGGTCATTCCAGTACCTGGGAGCTAGTAAGGCAAAATAAGGAAAATGGGACTGTGCACACAGAGGCTTAGGAACTATCAGAAGAAAAACAGACTGCAGGTATAATGTATAATAACGAGTAGGAACATAGAAAGAGACAAAAGAGGCAACATAAGGGGAAGCTTCACAATGAAGACATTTAAAGACAATAGCTAGGAAATGAAAGAGAAGCTGAAATTTCCAAGGAAAGCCAGGACATGGAAAGAACAGAAGAATAAACCAAGGTACAGGGGAGAGAAGAAGGAATATTTTGAGATGTCGGATTGAAGCAAGGGCAGTACTGAACCAGAACAACCCAAAGAAGTGAGAGAGGAAAGAAGTATGTGATGATCCACAGTGTCAAAAGCAGCCACGAGGTCAGGTGGAATCAAGAAGTGAAAGGTTGCATGAACTGCACCTGTTTTGCGACAGGATTTCAAGAGGTTTGCTCAGAACATGAAGGAGACTTGATTCAGGTTCTCAAGAGGTTTGCCCAGAACATTCAGAAGACCTCATTTAGGTTCTCAAGAGGTTTGCTCAGAACATGCAGGAGACTTGATTCAGGTTCTCAAGAGGTTTCCCCAGAACATTCAGAAGACTTCATTTAGGTTCTCAAGAGGTTTTCCCAGAACATGCAGGAGACTTGATTCAAGTTCTCAAGACGTTTGCCCAGAACATTCAGGAGACTTGATTTAGGTGGTCAAGAGGTTTGCCCAGAACATTCAGGAGACTTGATTTCGGTTCTCAAGAGGTTTGCACAGAACATGCAGGAGACTTGATTCAGGTTCTCAAGAGGTTTGCCCAAAATATTCAGGAGACTTGATTTCGGTTCTCAAGAGGTTTGCACAGAAGATGCAGGAGACTTGATTCAGGTTCTCAAGAGGTTTGCCCAGAACATTCAGGAGACTTGATTCAGGTTCCCAAGAGGTTTGCCCAGAACATTCAGGCAACTTGATTTAGGTTCTCAAGAAGTTTGCCCAGAACATGCAGGATACTTGATTCAGATTCTGAAGAGGTTTGCCCCGAACATTCAGAAGACTTGATTTAGGTTCTCAAGAGGTTTGCACAGAACATGCAGGAGACTTGATTCAGGTTCTCAAGAGGTTTGCCCAGACCATTCAGGAGACTTGATTTAGGTTCTCAAGAGGTTTGCACAGAACATGCAGGAGACTTGATTCAGGTTCTCAAGAGGTTTGCCCAGAACATTCAGGAGACTTGATTTAGGTTCTCAAGAGGTTTGCACAGAACATGCAGGAGACTTGATTCAGGTTCTTAAGAGGTTTGTCCATAACATTAAGGAGACTTGATTTGTGATGTTATCTGCATCAGTGGAAAGACCATTGAGTTTTGCGCCTCATTTGCACGTGCTTTCCAGAATAGAAAGCAAACATTTGCGCGGCTCTGTTGGTGGGTGCTGGGAAGTCTCTACACCCAGACAGAGTCCATTATGGCACTGCGGCAGATGCTAAATAAATGTACTTTTATTTTCAGGGTATGTGATAGCAATATTTTGTGGCATATTAATATCCGACAATTTGACTAGGGAGCAGAGAGGAAATATGAAATCCTTCTGTATATTTCTTTAATATGATAATGTTCTCAGCAGGGGAACTATAGGGAATATTTCTCCGGAACAACTAATTGAGGGATTATTTTCAATCAAAACGAGCACTAGATGTAATGGAGCTGTGCATTATTAATAGTAATGCATGAAAAATGGGCTGGATCATGAATCACAAATGAGATTTTTTGGTTTCAGTAGTAACTGTTCTTTTGAAGTTTGGGCATAATGGAGTGAGGCAGGACTATTGGTAAACAGGGCGTTGAAATAGGAGTGTCATCGCGGAGGCTGACCATGTCTGCAAGTGTCCTTAACATGAAACACTTTAGCACCACTATTCGTTTTGGCTTATGGGTGACTTTGCCTACTGATACATAGGTGATGCTTAGTGCCACCATTAGCTTAGGCTCATACATAGCACTTTGACACCATCTGACACAGCTGTAGTGTTTTGGCTTTGGTGATGCATAGGGACATCTATTAGTTTGGCTCATGTGTAGCACTTTGACACCATCTGAAGAGGTTCCATAAGCATGGCTTTTTGGTGAGGCATAAGTGTCTTTGTTATTTTGGGCTCATTCATGGCACTTGGACTCCATCTCATAGGGCTGAATAGTTATGGGTCATTGGTGACGCAAACAAGTCTACTATTGTCGGCTCATGCGTGGCACTTGGACACCATCTGAAGAAACTCCATAGTTGTGGCTTATTGGTGAAGCATAAGTGCCTCTGCTAGTTTTGATTCTTATGTGACACTTTAACACCATCTGCTGGGACTGTATAGTCATGGTTGATTGGTGATTCTTAAGTCAATCTTTTACTTTAGTCAAATATGTGGCACTTTGATACCATCTGACGAGACTTTATAGCCATAGCCGATTAGTATTGCTTAAGTTGATCTATTCGTTTAAGCTCATACAGGGCACTTTGACACGATCTGACGAGACCGTATAGTCTCGGCCCATTGCTGATGTTTAAGTCGAGCTATTCGCTTTGGCTCATATGCGGAACTTCGACACCATCTCACAAGACTGTATAGTCATGGAGTATGGGTGATGCTTAGGTCTATCTATTCGTTTCATCTAATACGGGGCACTTTGACACCACATGACGACACTTTATAGACTCAGCCTATTGGTGATGCTTAAGTCAATCTATTAGTTTTGGCTCATATGTGGTACTTTGACAACATCTGACAAGACTGTATAGTCCGGGCTATTGGTGATGCTTAAGTCAATCTATTCGTTTTTGGCTCATATGTGGCACTTTGACACCATCTCAGGAGACTGTATAGTCATGGCATATTGGTGATGCTTAGGTCGATCTATTTGTTTCGTCCAATACGGGGCACTTTGACACCATCTGATGCAACTGTATAGTCTCGGACTACTGGTGATGCTTAAGTCGATCTATTCGTTTTGGCTCATATGTGGCACTTTGACACCATCTGATGAGACTGTATAGTCATGGCGTATTAGTGATGCTTAGGTTGATCGATTTGTTTGGCTGATATATGTCACTTTGATACCATCTGATAAGACTGTATAGTCATAGTCTATTGGTGATGCTTAAGTCGATCTATTAGTTTTGGCTCATATGTGGCACTTTGACACCATCTGACGAGACTGTATAGACCCGGCTATTGGTGATGCTTCAGTCGATCTATTAGTTTTGGTTCATATGTGGCACTTTGACACCATCTGACGAGACTGTGTAGACCCGGCTGTTGGTGATGCTTAAGTCAATCTATTAGTTTTAGCTCCTATGTGGCACTTTGACACCATCTTATGAGACTGTATAGTCATGGCATATTGATGATGCTTAGGTCGATCGATTCGTTTTGGCTGATATATGTCACTTTGACACCATCTGACAAGACTGTATAGTCATGGTCTATTGGTGCTGCTTAGGTCGATATATCCGTTTTGTCTAATACAGAGCACTTTGACACCATCTGATGCAACTTTATAGTGGAGGTCTATTGGTGATGCTTAAGTCGATCTATTCGTTTTGACTCATATGTGGCACTTTGACACCATCTTATGAGACTGTATAGACCCGGCTATTGGTGATGCTTGAGTCGATCTATTAGTTTTGGTTCATATGTGGCACTTTGACACCATCTGACGAGACTGTGTAGACCCGGCTATTGTTGATGCTTAAGTCAATCTATTAGTTTTGGCTCATATGTGGCACTTTAACACCATCTGACGAGACTGTATAGACCCGGCTATTGGTGATGCTTAAGTCAATCTATTAATTTTGGCTCATATGTGGCACTTTCACACCATCTGATGAGACTGTATAGTCATGGCGTATTGATGATGCTTAGGTCGATCGATTCGTTTTGGCTGATATATTTCACTTTGACACCATCTGACAAGACTGTATAGTCATGGCCTATTGGTGATGCTTAGGTCATTCTATTTGTTTTGTCTAATACAGAGCACTTTGACACCATCTGATGCAACTTTATAGTGGAGGTCTATTGGTGATGCTTAAGTCGATCTATGTGTTTTGACTCATATGTGGCACTTTGACACCATCTGATGAGACTGTATAGACCCGGCTATTGGTGATGCTTGAGTCGATCTATTTGTTTTTGCTCATATGTGGCACTTTGTCACCAACTAACGAGACTGTATAGTCATGGCGTATTGGTGATGCTTAGGTCGATCTATTAGTTTTGGCTGATACATATCACTTTGACACCATCTGACGAGACTGTATAGTTACGGCTATTGGTGATGCTTAACAACCTATTCGTTTTAACTTTCTGGTGCTTTACAAGCAAACACAGAGAGCCAAAGCTGTTGCTATGGACAATATGGTCTGTGGAATACATGAAACAGTGAACACTTAAAGGAACAGGGGCTGGGGGGTGGTGTTTGGGACTGAAGGTGGGTGGGGTTAGGGAACCCCAAGGATGGGCACTCTTCCTGATGCCATTCATGCTTTGACCAGCAGCATCCAAGTTCGACCTCTCTGCTTCTGACCCGACACAAGACCGCGCCGACTGTCGGATTTCCTATTAGAGGAAATGAATGACGTCACTTATGGTTGTGAACATATTTGGTGAATTAATTGATAAAATGTACGTTGGAGAAGTTGAATATTCCAAACAATACATATTATAAAATGGGTTGCAATACATATGTGTGTTACCTCAAATTTATTTTTCCCCTGTATATAAATATTACCGCAAACATTGAATGTCCATCATTGTAGGCTCCTTGCCAATGGGGTATTGTGATATTAAATGTACAAAGAAGAAAGAACATATAGGTACTATTAACCTTTTGGCCATCGGAATCTGAGCTTGCACCCAATCCCCAGAGTCTCAGCATTTATAGAGAAGCTGACTCGAAATGCGGGCAGGAGACACTCCTATCATTTGTATGGGTCTCATTTAGGATTGATCGAAAAATGGCGCAGACGATTCAAAACCTGCAGAGGAAAGCTCTTGGCGCATGTTTACTCATACCCACCCTTTTGGATTGATTTGCAGGGACTGACCGGGGCACAGAGCAAGAAATCCGCTGTACACTTTTCCCCATTCCATGCAGGGAATCCGCTACGTGCAATTCCATGCTCCACGCAGGAAATCCGCTACGTGCCTTTCCCCATTTCATGCAGGGAATTCGCTACATGCAATTCCCCGATCCATGCAGGGAATCCGCTACGTGCATTTCTCCGCTCCATGCCGGGAATCTGCCACACGCATTTCCCTATTACATGCAGGGAATCCCCTATGTGCAACTCCTCGCTCCATGCAGGGAATACGCTACATGCTATTCACCGCCACATGCAGGGAATCCACTAGATGCTATTCACTATCACATGCAGAGAATCCAGTAGATGCTATTCCCCACCATTTGCAGGGAATCCATTAAACACATTTCTCCACTCCATGCAGGGAATCTGCTACATGCATTTTCCCATTGCATTAAGGGAATTCGCTACGTGTAATTCACCGCTGCATGCAGGGAATCTGCTACACGCTATTCCCCGCCACATGCAGGGAATCCCCTATGTGCAACTCCTTCCTCCATGCAGGGAATCCGCTACATGCTATTCACCGCCACATGCAGGGAATCTGTTACATGCTATTCCCCACCACCCGCAGGGAATCCGTTTCGTGCATTTCTCCACTCCAAGCAGGGAATCGGCTGGAATCTCAGTTGACATCACATTATGATGCGGGTGTCGAGATTGGCATCACTATGGGTTCCGCATGAACTGTGAAAATGGCAGCCAGAGCTCATGTGTATTCAGTGTAGTGGCGGCTGCCTTACTTCGTTATACGTATAGTGGCTTGTCTGCCAATATGGCCACCGTGGCATTTGTTTTAGTGGCGCACTGATCATGTGGCAGTTTTGGAATAAAGCCTGCCACGTGCACGATTTTGCTCTCCTCGGTTGGTGTAAAACTTGCATTCGGTCTGTTGCTACAATTGTCATTATTGTCACTGATCAGTGGGTGCACATGTCTTTGCTCTAGTCTATTGCTGTACATTTCAGTGCAAAATTGCTCGGCATCGGTGCATTCTATTCCTTCAACCCCAAATGATGAGATTAGACTTGTCCCCTTTCATCCCACAAACCGGCAACACCTTCCCATCAACTGGCTATGATGCCATCGTAAAACTCCACACCCACCCATTGACCCTCCGTCACTGTGCGCCACTTTACCTCTAATGCATTGGCAAGTCAACGTCACTTTGTGATGAAGACCGAATCACCAACATTTAGTATCGGTGCACAACCACCAGGGCAAACAGTAGCCACAACCACGCACACCGCCATTTAACCCCTTAACTGCCAGGCTATTATGTAAGTCTATGCAAAAAGGACGAGCATACTCCTCCTTGGAACTTTAGCCGTATCCACAATTCAAAATGGGCAGGATTCACTCTGGCTGCCACTTCCTGACAATTAGTTCTAATGGTAAGAGAAGATACCGCCTGGCAGTGAAATCACCTCTTTGGGTTACCATCAATGGCAGCCCCCTCAAGCCGCAGCCATAGTACCAAAAAATGGTGTTCGGGTAACTCAAGTGCATGAGTGGGCGGAGCCTACAAGGATTCCTTGTGGGAATTCAGAACGAACATACACACCCGTAGCACTAACGGGTAAAGAGACAGAGAGTGATGAACTTGCTGATCGCCACCAAGTGTGCACCACTACCAGTGGAAGTGCAGCGGCCCGGACGTAGTGACATGGTGGGAGGAGAATATCAGCGTCCTGGTACACCGGGGGGTGTGCGTAGGAGGCATGAATGTTGGGGTCGCCACGGCCACACGCTGGCTCGACTAAAGGACACGCATTCTGCACCCTCATGCGTGTAATTAATGTCCTGGCCAGATGTATTTATTTATTAATTGCTCACTTATTAGTCCCTTATACAATTAGCAAAACTGTTTCAAAGCGCCCACGGGGCAAACAAGGTGGGGACTGGGGAAAGTCATACAGCAAGAATAAATAATTGCATTAATAGTACAACAAATAATGAGAATAAAGGGAAGGGGGGACAAACCTACTAGGCCTTGTGACTGTTCAGAACGCGCAAGTGCAGAGGGGGGAGGGGTTAGGGATAAAGTGATAAGAAGCTCATGGAGAAGTGCTCAAGGTAAGTGCTAAGAGGAGAAGAACGTAAGTGCATAAGTTAAGTGTAACCACCCATGGGTAGGGCGTGCCAAGTAAGTGCAGCAGAAGACAGCGGCTGGGATGAGCGAAGTGGGAGGTTAAGGCCCCGGCGACACATATGGGCCCTGCACATCAATCACGCTGAATGTGAGACCATGACTTTAGAGGTACCTGCACATTTGTGCAATAGAAGACATGGCCAATGTCATAGCAATCTTCACTATGCGCTATGGGATTCTTACCCCACAAGCATTATAACTTTCCAGCTGCATTCCAGGCGATGCAGCCCTGTCATGTTTGCTTCTTTCCTGCCAGTTTCTAATTCTCTAAGCTTACACTTGTCATTGTCCTTGCTGCAGGAGTTGCCATCTGCTGTTGCCTGGTGACAAAGTAGACCCCTTTGTCATGTTAGAGCTGTTCTTTATGCAGTCCTTGAAAGGCAGCAGTGGGGAGGCGAACTGGAGGATTCCTATGAAGATTTTATGTTGGTAGAAGCCTATTTAAATTATGATGACTTCATAACATCATCAAGGTGATGTCATAAAGTGCTGGATATACATTTCGCAGCAGATGAATATACAAATATATCCTGCAGAAAATATCCAAAATGGTATCGAACGTGCATCAATATATCTGCGCATTCTATATTACAGGGCCTGCAGTAGCGACCCTGTAGTTATGGTTAAGTTGCTCAACTCGTAGAAAGAGTATGTTTTGGCGGCTTGTAACTCCCCTCCCCTTGCTCGAATCCTCATGAAACTTTGCAAAAACAGTATCTGGCCCTCTCTGAATGATTGTGCGAAGTTTGGTGCGGTTTCAGAGAGGCATAGCCAGGATTGTCTAACAAGTGGGGTCTGAAGCTAAGGTAGTTGGGCCCACGCAGTGACATTAACATCTGTAATGCCCACACAGTGCTGGTGGGTGGGAATTTACACATTTTGGGTGGGCCTTGCCCGCTCAGGCCCTAGCCTGTCTACGCCTGTGTGGTTTCGTCCAGGGGGGCCAAAGTTACAGTGGGCCTCCACAAATTGTGGAAATCCTCAGATGCAATAGAAAACATTTTTTGCTCGCTCCATCAGCCCAAACTCCTGTGTGTATTGTTATGAAATCTGCACCACGCGTGGCGGCTTGGTCCCGAAAGTGTACTTTTGTAGATTTAGTGTAAATCCATTTAGTAGTTTTTAAAAATTTGCCAAAGATTTGGTTAAAATAAATTTGTGATATCTGGGTACCATCTGCAGATTCACTTCCCGATTCGGGGTCCACGGACGCCTTTGGACCAATCAGGGAGGAGCGTGATGCTAGCAGATATCCTACGTGCTTGCTGATTGGTCAGTTAAAAACATGAGGTGCGTCAAAACATTTGAAACGGATGCCATTTTGGATTCGCGAACAGCGCCTGTAGTCCGCGGACATCTCAGTAAAAACATGTTAAAAACCACAACATTGCACTTGCCAATCAAATGAAACTATCTCTGGGTATTTGAGGGGTGATGAGGATGGGAAGGGATATGGCCATAAAAAGCCCAAAATTGGATGGTTTTTCTTCTACGATGTCCGCAAATAATCTCAGATGTTCAGGGACCTTCCTGTGATGTTCAAGAACTTTGCAGATGTTCGCTGGTATCGATGCATATTTCTGCATTACAGGGTCGGTGATAAGCAGTTTTTGGATGGCTTATAACTTTAGGGTCACTCAATGACACTATATGGAACTTTACAATATCATTTTAGACCTGAACCTGAATGGTTATACAAGATTTGTAGCTGTTTCACCAAGAGGGGGAAAAATTAGATGGGTGTCCTAAAATATTTGAAAGGCTTATAGATTTGGTGCTCTTTGAAGAATCTGCACAGAAGTTTGCAGAAATAGTTTAGACCCAGAATTGAATGGTTTTGCAAAGTCTGGTGGGATTTCGTCAAGAAGGGTTAAAATTAGAGGGGGTCTATTAATTTTAAAATGGCTAATAACTTGGTTGCCGTTTCACGAATCTGCTCTAAGGTTTTCAGACAGATTATACATCCAACTTTGAATGTTTGTGCAAATGGATTTTGTCAAGTGGGAGCTATGACACTTTTAAAAAAATGAAACATGGACGGATTTGAAGCAAACTCATGCAAGGAGCATTGGTAAGGACCCGAAAGCATGGTTTTGCAAATGTGTCAGAGTTTTATTTTTTTGAAAGTGTCATAATGTAGGTACAAAAAAATAGTGATATACCTTTGGTGACTGGGGTATAGCCTGTGGGCATGGGCAGTTACCTGATTGTCCAAAGACCATGACCCAGACAATCTGGCTGCTGGCCATGACCACGAGGGACCGGCAATGGGATCAAAGTGGGCATGACCACAAGGGATCGGCTATATGGTAAAGTTTTTCGAAATCAGGATAGGTTTGAATGGGAAACCAAATTCTGCTTGTGTCTGCAGCCCGAAGTGCTGGACAGGATTGCAGCACTGGCAAAGCGGGGGCCCCCGCAGCCGCCACATTGCAGGGGACCCCGCACATGTCCTGGGAGGGAGCCCCTCAGACAGAAAAACAAACAACAACAACAAATATATATTTTTTAAAAATAGTTTCTTTTTGAAGCCACTCTGCCTTCATAAAGACATTATTTCTGGTGCAGCGTAACAGAAATCATTTCTTTATGAAGGCAGGGTGACTAGAAAAAGATACTATTTCTTTATGAAGTCTGAGGTGGAGGCCTCCATGTCATGGGGCGGGGGAGCCCTATGACTTCAAAACGAAATAGTTTCTGTTTTAAAGTCACTCTGCCTTCATAAAGAAATCATTTCTGTTCCGGTTCGGTACTTTAACTGAAATAATTTCTTTATGAAGTCAGAGTGACTTCAAAAAGAAACCATTTATTTTTCAAGCAATGAGCCTCCCCTCCACCCCATGACATGGAGGCCTCCAGATCCTCTCCAGATGACGGGAACAAACCTTCCTGGCTGCTGTGGGGAGCTGAAGGTCTTGTTCCCTGGACCAATGGATTAAAGGTAAGAAAATGTATTTTCTTTAAATGTGTGTGCGTGCATGTAAGTGTGTGTGTGTATATATGTATATAATATAATGTGCATGAATAAGTGAGTGCATGATGTATGGGTGGCTGGCTGGGCGTGCCTGTGTGAGTGTATGGTGAAATGGTGTACACTTAAATGTACGGGTGGCTGGGTGTGTGTGTGTGAGTGTATGGGGAAAGGGTGTGCACCTAAATGTATGGGTGGCTGGGTGTGCGTGTGAGTGTATGGTGAAAAGCTGCACACTTAAATGAAAGGGTGGCTGCCTGAGTGTGCCTGTATGGTGAAAGGGTGCACACTTACATGTCTGGGTGACCGCCTGGGTGTGCCTGTATGGTGAAGGGGTAATCACTAAATGCATGGGTGGCAGGGTGTGCATGTGTGTGTGTTTGTGTATGGCGAATGGTGTGTGTGCTTGAATTCAGGGGCTCAACAAAACCTACATTTCAGAGGGATGCAGGGTATAACCCTTCAAATGTTGGGAGAGGCACTAACTTCACGGGCCGTGGGGGAGGGGCAAATGTATTTGTGTGGGGGAATCTAACTTCTTTACACATTCTAATGAGACTATTCTAGTGCAGCTTCAATGTTACAAGCAGTTAACTCTCTTCTTTAAGTCTGAAAGCGCCCACTTATGGACTGCTGTGAGAATGAGCGGTCTTCTGTCTCCTCTCTACCCTTTCAGTCAATCCCCTGGCATGCAAGTACTAAACCCACATCACGATTTCAACTGCCTAAAAACTAACAGTGAAATGCTTCACATTAGTAATTGCCGGCCTTTGTTAACAATGAAACACAGATGCCATTTCCGGCAGAGGGCTGACACCCAGTCAGATCAATGGTTCTGTGCCACTGCTTGTGTTTAATTTCATGATTACTTATTGGTAATCTTCATTAATCATATCCCCATTCTTCCTAGTCCCAGTACTAGTGTATGAGGCATTTTGCCTCATACACAAATACTGGGATGAGGTAGCGGGACATGGCGGTAATGCCTGCATTAGTTACTGGTAATCTTCATTACTCCTAGCCTGACTCTTCCTCGTCCTCGTACTTACCTATGAGGCAAGGTGCCTCATAGGTCAGCACTCGACAAGAAAGAGGGACATGGTGGTAAATCAGGGCCGATGTGCTGATTTTGGGGGTTCGGGCAGGGGGTTGGAGGGAGAGGGGAACTGTGGGGGTGGGGATTGCACGATAAATCGTAATGGTAGACATGCGCAATGGACCGTAATTTCTGCTGTGACACCCTAAAATGTAAGTAATATGCTTTTCCTGTGTAACTGGTTAAAACAGCACTTTGATGTCTCTGGGCGTAAGTGCTTTACAAATGCAAAAATAAATAAATAAATCTCCAGGCTAAGCAGGCATGATATGTGTTATTAGTGGCTAGAGCTGCATTTTGGTGCCACCAGTCTGGTCATTTCTTTGTTGGCTTAACTTTTTTAAACTGGGCATCTCTGATAAAGCAGTCTTGCTAATAAGTGTAATTACCGGGCTAGACTGGAATTTGGGTGCTGCCAGTCTAGCCATTTATTTTTGTGTAATTGTATATCTTTCTGGGCACCTGTGATAAAACAACAATGTGTCAAAATGTAAGTACAAAAACTAGTGATGTAACTTTGGTGCATGGACAGTGGTCCTGTCCCTCAGCAAAGACGCATGCCTACTCTATTGGGGCATGCTGCATGGGCGAAGCCCTAGGTTTAAATGGGAAAAACAATTCTGCATGCGGCTGCAGCCCAAAGCGCTGGACGGGATTGCAGTAAACTTGCATGAGTAGCATCAGTAAGGACCTGAAAGCATGCTTTTTCAAATCTGCCCTGTGTTTTACTTGTTTGAAAGGGTCAACAAGTAAGCACAACAAATTGTGATATAACGTTGCTGCCTGAGCAGTGGGCTTGGTCCTCGGCAAGGGCAAATGTTTACTCTGATTTGCATATTGGGGAATGCAGCATGCTCCATGGATTGTGGAGACTGACCGTGGCTTCAAGCCATGAGCACTGACCATTGGTGACATCATGAGGGTATAGTGGACACTGAGCTAGGATGCAGGGTTGGTGCACTGGATAATGGGGTGGTTTTGTGGGGCTGGGGTCATGGTCGAGCCTCATGCCCTAAGCAATTCAACCATACCTTGCATCCCCAGAATGCACTGCTGATAACGACACACATCAGTATGCGCTGCAAAATATATGTTTCTTAAAGGAGGTTTACAGTTCTTTTATATATGTTAAAAGAGGAATTATTAATAAGTTATACACAGTGATGTAACATCATGAAACATTTTCATTCATAAAAACCTATGAATTTCAGATAAAAAACTTTGTTAAAGGGACGTCATGGGTACGTTGCACTAATAAAAACATTTGAAATTCAGTGAAAAAACGTTTTTAAAGGGACATTATGGTTTTAAGTAAAACCGAAAACCCCCAGAAATTCACGTTATCATGAGCTAAGCAACCATATAGACAATTAAATCACTGTCAATCTGGTCCCCGAGGGTGTTCAACCTACAGCGCGTTGAGACAATACCAATGGTGAAAGACGCTATACAAATGCCCATTCACATAACATAACATAACATTCTTAAATTGATTTCATCAGTTTCATATATAACAGTGTCAAGGTCGCTCTTGGCATTTAGCTCACTTTTTAGATGGTTAAGCCCTGCACTTAGCCATTTATGCCGTATTTGTTTTACCTCTCGTAGGTTGGTGGTGATTGATTAAAATAATGTTTTCCATTTGCTGCTGTTAAATAAAGTAGGTTTCCAAATATAATGATGTTCTTGCCTCTACAAATGTTGAGAGCATCAATATTTAGGATTTCTTGAAATCTTAAGAACATTAAACCATGAGATCCCACTGGCTTTCCATCTGCTTACATTACTGCTTTAATGGGGTAAATCTGATCCAGCGTTCCCTGTCTCTTGCTCTCTCTCTCACACTCTCTTTACCCTCCCTCTCTCTCTCTCTCTCTCTCTCTCTCTCTCTCTCTCTCTCTCTCTCTCTGTCCTTTCCCTTCGCCCTCCTCTCTCTCTCTTTCTCTCTCTCTCTCCTTTCCCTTCTCTCTACTCTCTCTCTCACTCACATGCTCTCTCTTTCTTGTTTTCTGTGCTCTCTTTCTCTCTCTCTCGTCTCCCCCTCTCTCTTTTTCTATGTGCTTTCTTGCTGTCTTTCACTCTCTCTCTTTCTGTTCACTGTGTATGTCTCTCTTTCCGTCTCTTTTTCGGTTTCTGCCTCTCTTTCTCTCTCCCCTCTCTCCTTTCTCGCTTACTTTCTTTTTACCTATTGTCTCTTTCTGTCTCCCGCTCTCTCTCTGTCTACTCTATATATCTGTCTCTCTTTCTCTCTCCTTCTTTCTCTCTCTTACTCGCTCTCTCTCTTTTGCTCTCACTCACTCTCTCTTTTTCCCTGTTCTCTCTTTCTGTCCCCCCCCTCTCTCTCTCTACTCTATGTAGCTGTCTCTCTTTCTCTCTCACTCTGTGTGGGTGAGGGCCACGTTTTCTGGTCTGTGTTTGCTAGAGCCACCCAAGTCGCTGCTGAAAAAAGTGTAACCCAAGAAAAAAACAGATATCTTGAAAGGGCTGGGTGTGCTGTGCGTTTTTAGGATAAAAGTGAAATGGGAAGGGCAGTGATGGAGGGAGCTCCCAAGGTGGTATTTGAATACATTAATTATTATTGCATGTGCCCTGTAGGAATGTCCCCAGCAAATGAAAGGCACATTGCTGGGTGGGAGGGACATAGATAGGCTCTGTGCGGGAATTAGGGGTTCTGAAAGGCCTTCTAAGGGGTTAGATGATGAGTCTTCTGGGTCTACAAATGCTTTTGATATTTTCTATTTTTTGTTCATTTAGTACACTTTTAGCATACTGCAATCAATGTGTGGGTTCAGCAACATGTTAGCAGTTCGGGGGGGGGGGGGCAGGTTTCAACCTTGGCATAGAGGAAATCCTACTTGTCTATGTTTAGTGCAAGGCCCATGCCCTGCCACCCCCTGTGAAATATGGCATTTCTTTTATTTCCCTGGCAGGGTTGGGCACCACATGCGAGAACCATTGATTGTGCTATTCTTATGGCTTCGGTAGACATAAAAGAAACACTACGTTTCCATGTACCATGTCATGACCGTGGGCAGAAAGGCTGTGTTAAGTGTCTGCAGCATTGTGTGTGGGAGCAAATTAGCGCCGCAGATCCCAGGGGAGGTCTGGGGCTCCGGAAACCCGCTATGAGTTAGCGATGAGATTCAAAAGGCCCTACATTGCCGGTCAATACTCGCAGGTCAATGATTTCTTCATGGTCGTCCGCAATCATTCACAAGGCACTCTTTACTGGGTCCCAGCCGGTCTAGAGATTAACCAACAGGCCACAGGCACTGGGGCTGAGCCTCAGATGGATGCTGAGTGAACACACGTGACACAGCTCTGCAGGAAGCTGTGTGATGTGCAGAGGTTTGTGGGAAACTGCAGCTATTTTGTTGCATTCGCTTGTTTTGGTATCAGCAACAGCACAACCTCCTTTACTCTAAAAAAAAGAAATCACTTTTTCTGCATCAGTCATGCACCAGTGACAGGGTGTAAGTTGTCTGTGATTGTTGGATATTTTTGGGAGGCGTTTCGCTTATGTTGACAGTGTCACCTGCACATGAGTTGTCTAATGTAGGTGTTACCTCTGCAAGATCCTGTTATTTACAAACCAGCTGTCCATCTTATAATGCACACTCGTGCAGAAGGACCGCTCTGGTCTAGGCTCACCGGGCCCGTTGGAGCGGCTCATGCTCTTCATGAAATGTGCCCCCAGCAGAGGGGTCGCTAGTGTGGCCTGGGCGAAGGGGGGGGTTATAGCCCCGGGTCTTTAGGATGTAGCCCCGGATAGAAGCTCAGGCACTATTACCAAAAGGGTAGCTCGCCGCAAGTCCTGACAGTCCCGACATTAGCGTATCCCCGGTCCCGACAGTCCCGACATTAGCGTATCCCCGGTCCCGACAGTACCGACATTAGCGTATCCCCGAATCTTTTCCAGACCTAGCAACACCCCTGGCCCACAGCATCCCTGATCAAAGCTCCGCTGCACTGAGCGCGATCGGCTCTGACTCTGGCCCCGGGGAAAGCAGCGGATGCTAATAGGAGCCGAGCCGCCTGCTCTGGCAGAGATGAGATATGGGAGCGATGCCTCACGTCTGAACGCCCGATAAGTCATGGGCAGCACCGGCAAGAGTGAGTTATGAGAGTCTTTTGTGAAAGTAAAATTTTCCATTACACGCTGATTTCTGACGCACTGGCCCAATTTGTAACTCGCTGTAACACTTGCAGTTCGCAGGCCCCGTGGGATACTCCGGGCGTCTCTCTCTAATAAGTGTGAGGGCCCTTGGCTGGCGTTTCAGCAGCTTCAAGAAGGGGTGCTGACCCCCTCCCGCCCAATGCAGCGGATGAGAGCACATGGAGTAATGCTGGCAGAGAAGAGGTGGGGGTGGGCTGGCATGCATAAAGAGACATACAGCCTAGAGTGAGTCTATCTATTTCAGTAGCCTCTCCTTTTCCTACGTGAAATCATTTATAAAGCAACTAAGCTCAGTGGTGCGCTATAGCGTCCTTTCACCAACACCCGTTTTCACGACGGGTGTTTTGCCGCTGGAGTTTTTACGAAAAACACCATCGAAATATTTTGGGGGGTGGGAAAGGGCAAATAAAGGGTTGGGGGGTGGGAAATAAAATAAATAGTTAAATGAAGGCGGGCTTGGGGTGGGAACACCACCAAAATACATTTTAAAAAAATTTGATGACGTTTTTCAGAAAAACTCCGTCGTAAAAACGGGTGTCTGTAAAATGACATGGAACGCATGAGGCCTCCAAGCCAATCAGATTATTATTCTTATACCATTTATTGAGCGCAGAAGTAGATTCGAGAAGCAAAGGAGCGCTTTACAGAGGTATACAGCAGTATTGATGCAGAACGGAGTGCTTTTCAGAGGGAACAACAGAACATATATGCAGCAGGGGGTGGGATACAGAGGGCCACAGAGCAGGGGTAGAGCTGTACCAGGCACTGAGCGTCCTGAGAAGTGGGAGGCCAGCATCTTCCCTCCACCTGGGGCGTAAGCTCCAGCCCAGCGCCATTACCAGACCAGTGGTGTCTGCCCACCTCAGGGTTTATCGTTTAATCGGTTCACTGATCTTGTGCAAAGAAAGTGCATTGAAACAATGCAGGTTTGCGCTGGCTCACTGTATTTGTAATATGTGCATGGATGCCCCGGAGTGGAAACAGAATCAGACCCGAGGTTCCGGTCCTCAAGTGCAGAACTGTCCCCTGCACCCCCTTCTTCCTCTAAATGCTTCTGTCTAATATCACCAAACTCCCGTGTTTTCAAAATGCTGATGCACCTCGTTTTTTGCAGACCCTGCCAAAGATGACTACCCCAATGTCCTTGCATTCATGCTACAAGCTCTTGGGGCCCAAGAGCTTCCGGTTCAAGCCCCCTGCATTGCCCACTGTGCCTGAACAATCATTTCCCCGACTCCCCTTCTGCAAGTTCAACCCAGATGACCCCACCAGACACCTCTGCTGCCCTTCCTTCATGCTATGTTACGTGGCCTACTTAAAGAGCTCATCTGCCAAGGTTATGTAGCATTGTGGCGTGTCAGTGTTTCACAGCACTGCAAGGCTCGAGGGTTCCAGAAGACCATAGACTATTCATTGTGTACATAATAGTCCATGGCATGTGTTTCAGTGATAAAGACACATCATTCAGATAACATTGTATGGGATTCTGCATGAAAGTTAGTCCTGCTAATGAGCCTCACGTTCATGTGTGTGTGCATTTATTTACTCAGGATAGAGGTGCTTTGACCAGACACACAAAAGCAGTGAAACGTCTCCAGGCCAATCCTGCATCATATCCTGTACAAATACATATAGAGAGAGATGCCAGCTGGCACGTCATGGGTGGGCATCATTTTAGGGGGGAAAGGGTGTTTGTCCCCCACCCCCCAACCTTTGTAGCACACCGTTTTGTCCCACTTATTTGGCAGGGGTACCTTTCATTTGGATGTCATGTCCTCCTGCCCCCAGCATTTTCAGCAAAGGTACTCCACTGGGCGAGGAGGGACTTGAGAGTATACAATGCTTGGTTAAGGAGATGGGACTGTACTAAGAACTGTAATCCATGGACATTAGCAGAGTTTTTAACATGTAGGGGCAGGGAGCCCCAATGGAGCAGAGCAAGACGGGGGTCAGAGTAGAAGCGAGAGGGGGGACAGGGAGGACGGGGAGGTCGCTGTGTCTTAGAAGTGGTGTTTGTGGTTTCTACTCAGGTGGAAATGCTGGCCCCTAGGGTAAGTAACTGGAGGCTGACATCCATATTTATAGACATTTATGTACAGGTGTTGCTGGGCATCAATTATTAGATACACCGGCCGCTGTTTGGCAGCATGGATAGCTGTCTAGAAAGCAGTGGAAATAAGCCCATGACCTCCTTATGGCAGCATTCATGTGCTATTTTACACATGTGGCAATTATATGAAAAACTTAAATTCTCACTGCTATGCTCAATCCCATACTAAGCCTTAATGCTGTTTGCTTTAAACATGCAGCCTCAAGGTAACATGCTTTGACAAGACATGTTTCTCTTCCATATCTTATGACAGCGTTCTTACAGCCCCAGAACCTGATTGTTGGCAGATGCCAACTTAAAGAAGATGGTTTTCAAATTGTTTTGCTGTAGTGTGGGCTGTACAGATGTTAATGCCAATTTAACATTCAACTTTTCGAGGTGAACAAAAAAATCTAGGAAGCCATTTTCCATGCATTTTCCATGACATCTGTTCTTAAACGCCCGCAGGCCTTAGTGTTATGACTGCTTTGCTGTGCCCGAAATTGACTTCATATGGACTGAGATTTCTGGGACTTGTAGTGTGCTCGCCAACAATTTTACAATAAATGGCTTGGTAACCAAATACGACAATGATTCTTGCCAGACCTCTCAAGGTCCCCTTTCAGTGGATTAAAAACATCTCGCAGTAGTTAAGGGGAATATAACTACCCTTAAACATGTTATGGGGAGCAGAGACAGCACCAATGGAAGAACTCTACAGCTTGCTGTTTTAAGGAGGTTCCATGTCTTAAAATCGTGGCAAAAATGGCCGTGTATACAAAATATTGCGACAAAAATGCTGTGGTTTTGCCGCCACAATCATGTAAAAGATGCAGAGGACACCCCCGCAACCCCTGCTCCTCTTAAATGGTATAATGGGGTACACCTTTACTGGGTCAAACCACAGGATTTTTGCCACCATTTTTTTTACTGGTGAAATTTTTGCCGCGATTTTATTACCTGATGCCCTTAAGGAGTTCTTCGACCAGGACAGCAGCATTCCCTGAGTGGGGACAGAGCGCCCGTAGCTCACTTTGCCTACTTCCCGTCATGGGAAGTGCCGAAGAGTGCTCCAGTCCAGTACAGCAAAGGTGCTAGAACCCCAACACGTTTTCCAAAATCCAGAGGCATTAACTCTTGCATTGCTGTTGCTCAGAATTTCATCAAGAATAATTCGAGCCTGTATTCAGACAGCAAGCTGCATTGAAAGCCCTGACCATGCTACCTGGCACTTCAATCACCTGATCACCTTCTGCACCCCAAGTTTGTCTGGAGAGCAAGTCCAGCTTTCCTGAATCCAAGCCGCCCCTCCAATGGAGCAGGCACCACACCAAGGCGCCTGGACTGATTGGCAGTTTGGATTATGCTGCGGAAGACCCACACTCCTGCGACCTCTCCTCGTCCCTCTTACAGTTTCTCAGTGCAATCAGCAAATCCGATGCCTTTTTCCTGGATTCGTGGAGCATTTCCACGAATAACAAATAGAAAAATAATTCACCGAGTGGCAATGGGGTTGGACTCAGGTTCTGTTGGTGAAAGAGCAGAAAGGTGCATTTTGTGATGTCTTTCTGCGTATCATGGCTTGAGTGACATATTAAGGAGGATTGTAGGTTTCCGTATGATGTAGTGAATGCATACTACTAATAATAATTATAACAATGTTGATGATGACATGTGCACCTTTAAAGCCTTGCACTAATAAAAAGCTTGTGTCAGAACCGTGTTCATACGGAGGCAATCGTTCAAAATCCTTACACCTTAGAACTCCTGCCTGATACTTGTTGCCCAAATAACAAACCTATAATGTCTGAACAAATCATCTCACTGGGCCTCTGTTCATCCAATAATGGAGATGAGGGTCACACCAAGTCTGGCCACACCCCCACCCGTTCACGGGTAAGCGCGAAGATCAGGGTCGGACTTGGACAAGAAACAGGCACGGTCACCCAAAAAAAAGTGGCCCACCCCTCGCCTCAAAAAAGTGGCCCACCCCTCGCCTCAAAAAAGTGGCCCACCCCTCGCCTTACAACCCTTGATGCCTGATGACATCCCCGGAAGGGATGTCATTTGATCCCAGCCCAAGGTAGTAGAAACTGCTGAAAAAAATCAGACCCCTGCTTAGTCAACAAAATAGCACAACGACAGCTAGAGCCACAATCCTCTCTCTGTTAGATTATGGTAACTCCCTGCTTTTGGGCGCCAGCAGCAAATTCCTCAGACAATGCCAAGTGATCCAGAACAACGCCATACGAACAATCACCGGCAAACCTAAAAGAGAGCATGTCACAAATGACAGAAAGGACCTACACTGGCTAGCTATCGAGGAACGCATCACATTTAAAACTATCACTATGGTACTTCGATGCTTATTTGGTAAAGCGCCGATATACCTAAAAAAACTATTCAAGTGGCATGTATCATGTCGTTACCTAAGATCAAACAACACAGGCCTACTCCAAGTAATACCAGCTAAAAAAGCAAATGGACTAGGCAGGGCTTTCACGACAAAAGCAGTCCTTAAATGGAATGAACTTCCCCCCGCATTGAGACTGGTAACTAACCACTCATGCTTCAGAAAAAAGACACTCCTGTTCAAATAAGATACCTTCACTAGACACACCAGTAACCTTAATGCATCACTAGTAAAATGATATGTTGTATGTGGCACATGCCAATGTCCTGTTACCTGAACAACCATGTCTGTCTATATGTAATGCGCTCTGATGCCTGCGGGCTGCAGCGCAATATAAATACATAAATTAATAAAAAATAAAATAAAGGTGACATCCCGGGAAGCATGGAAACATGACTTTTCACCCCTTGACAAAACAGGAAGTCGCATCAAATACAAATTATTCCTATGTACACTAAGTTACTGTGAATCCAAGCAGACGTCCAAGGCCAAATGATAATATGTTATTGTATAGCACTTACGGTTAAGCTCTTTTTTTATAGAACAAATATGCATGCAATATCACCCAACCTGTGTTGGTACTCATTTAGTGACCTAAGAAAGAGGAAAGGCTTTTTGAAAAAGAAATAAAAATGAAAAAAACAATATTTATTTTTTCAATAATTTCTTCCAAAATTTTTTTTCAAGACAATGCCTTTGGCCCAATCATGGCCAGAAACTGGCCCCCACTCCCAGGGACAATTTCGGCCCAGCCACGGGCCGAAAGGCCGAGGGGCCAATCCGACCCTGGCGAAGATACCCACTGAGAACTGGTCTATAAACAGACACAGTAAAACACTAGGGGTCAGACAGCCACCACCAAAGGTAGGACAGGTGGTGCGACACAAGTAGGGCGACAACTAGACACAGGTAGGGACTCATTAAATCGCGACATGCCGTAGACACGAAGAACACTCACATGTAGACCCAAAACACACTAAAATGGAAGACACCGAAGCAAAACAATATGGCGGAGAATGACCACAAGTACTGCCATTACTCAGACCAAACTCTGCTAGGCCTCAATTCTGAAAGACTGCAGTCTGACATGGAGATGCTTTTTTCTTAAAACAAGTTTCAATGCCTCATGATGCTCAGACGAGATTGAGGGAAGAGTGGGGAGATGAAGCCGGGAGAAGAGAAAGGACAGGTCAGTACTCAGGAGACTGGAGACCGTTGCACCTGCTGATGATGTCATTCTGAGACTGAGTTGGACCCTACATCACAGACATATCCCCACACTCACCCTTTCTCTGATTTTCCATTTCACGCCATCTCTTCCTTCTGACTTATCCATTTATTCCCTGCCTTCTCGTACTTCCTTTTTCTTGCTCTGCACCCAACTTAACCTCCCTCGTTGTGATTCTCCACTGCCCTCTTTCGATCGGTTCAATTCACCATGTTCTCTCTGCCTCTAATACTCATTTCCCCTTCTCCTCTTTACCATTTATTTATTTTCCTCCTCCCTCTGAAGTGTTTTTTTTCTTCTTTTAACATTTCCCCCATTACTAGCCATCAGTCCCCTTCTCTGTCTTCTCTGTGCTTCCCTATTCTTTGTATCTATGTTGCAGTTTATTTTATGCACTTTCATCCTGCATTATCTTCCTCTGTCTTTTCTGCCTTCCAACCTCACTGCCTTCCCTTTTCTCTCTGTTTTACCTGTTTCTTCAATTCTTATGTTTCATCTCCATCTTTCACTTCCCTTCTCTCTCCTTTATTCACTGCTTCCATGTTCCTTCTTTCTCCTTCTCTTGTATACGGATCCCTCCCTTCCTCTCCCTGCCCTTCATTCTATCTTGTCTCTGTTATCATTGAGCCTGGAAGCCCAAAGCAGATTTACATTCACAATGTGTCCTGGGAGTATCACACTCTCTCAAGCTAAATGTGATTTAAGCTCCTGCGAGATGCATGTGCTGTCAAACCTTGGAATTCATGAGAACATCTAGGAATTCAAAAAGGTGCATACGGATGTGTGCCAGGATCATGACATCCAGGCGAGGGCCCTAGGATTCATGGACGGGTCTTACGATGCCTGAAATTCCTTCAACACATTTGGAAGGAACGAGGGCTCATGGAAGGGCTGTAAAATGTAGAGAAGGAATTTAGGATTCATGGAAGGACATTAGGATTCCTGAAAGGACTGCAGGATTAGTTAAGATTCAAGGAAGTGCCATTCTAACATTCTAATCCTAGTAGGTAACACCCTAAGGGTCCAAGGAAGGATAATACGTTTCAGGGCAGGATCTTACAGAGGCGACTGGTGAATTTTTAAATTTCTGGAGTGGACATATTTCCTTCAAATTTGCTAGAGGGTGTGAGCGTAGCGAGGGAGTCTGTACCAACCAAGAGAAGTTGGGAGGGCTCTCCACCGAGATTTTTTTTTAATAACAGGTAAAAATGGTGCATTTTACAGCAAATATTAACTAAAAAATGTGGTAAAAACCAGTTTCTAAATGGTGTTGTAAGGTACTCATGAAAAAATCCAATAGATGCAAGAACATCAGATCACAGGAGTATTTCCCAACACATCTTCATGACACCTTTGCCCACACTATAAGCCAATATAAGAGCATTTGTACATGTGCCCATACATGTCCATGCTGACTGCACCAATACATGCCATTATTCCCATAGTTATGCTTGCTTTGAGCATAATGTCAGGAATGGAGCTAGAGCAAAACATGTCTGCACTGGTTTGGCTAATATAAGGAAGAAGCCCCACTTAAGAACGTACTCCATTTGACATTACCATTAAAAATGACATGACACAGTATGAAAACATGCCCAAACTGGCTGCAACAAAATGACAATCTACCCACATAATCACACACCATGCTTGCTTTATCATAGATGCTCAGTAAATAATGCCATGCAAGATAAACAACTAGGATGGCAGCACCAAAATGCCAGTTTAGCCTGGTAATAACACTTATCATGCTTGCTTTATTATAGATGCCCAGTAAAAAAGTGCTACGCCAAAGAAATAGCTAGACTTGCAGAAGCAAAATAAATGGCAGACCAGCAATATAACACTTATCATGCGACTTAGCATGCTTGCTTTACTGAACATGTGCAGTAAAAAATGTCATGCCACAGTGGGTATTGGCTAGAATGGCTGCACCAAAATGCCAGCCTAGCCACGTGATAACACTTATCATGCTTGATTTGATCCCCAGTAAACAATTAAGCGGTCACAGCTTCACTGGGCATCTTTGAAATATCTGTTTTATCACCCCTCAAACATTCTTTCTCCCTCCTAGATCAGAAGCTCGGCTCAAACACACACCACACACATACACCATACACTCACTCATTCATTCGTTCACCCAGCACCCACCCATGCATCATACACTCACTCATTCATTCACACACCCGAGCATACATAATACAGATATTTCATACCTTCAGCCCCCGTCCAGACTCCTGTCCGCACACCAGCTTCCTAGGAGACATAGGAGTTCACTGGCCCCTGCGACACACAAAGAGTAGCCAGGAAGCAAAGAGTAATGTTTGGTTCCTGCATATGCACCCAGGTGTCAGAGCAGAACCATGTTACTGCCCCAGACTGTCCGAAGGTGCATGGAGGTGCGGGCCCACCCCCACACACATTCAGAGGTGCAGTTCCACAGAATGCACCCCCAATGGGCCATGCAAAGCTGGAAAAGCAAAACGCCCTGGTCTTGCATAGTCCATTGGACATGCATAATGGGGAACAAAAACTGTCAATGGGAAACTATGTTTCCCTTTGACAATTTAAGCAAGCCCAGGAGCTCTCTTTCAGCTGCAGAAATCAGCTGGGGGGTGGGGGGGCGCTCAGTGTTTACACTGGGCTGGCTCGGCTCGTCAATAATGGGCGATGCTATTGGTGGGTTGGCACCCCTTCGCCCTTTATAGACGACCCACCACTGGGAACTTTGGTTAAATGGTAGGAACGTGGGAATCATGTAATGACTATAGGATTTACAAAAGGGCCATAGGGATCAAGGGAGACCCTTGTGACAAATTGAATGCCTTTAAAAGCAATTGAGAATATGAAAGGATTTTAAGATTTATGGAAGTAATTCAAAAGGATTCAAAGACGGATTTACAAAAGGACCCTATGAGTCTGTTAGGATCTTTGGAAATAAATTAGAAATTACTGAAAGAAGTTGTTAGGGTGAGTATTGTGACAAATGAATGCTGGGCACCCAGTTCGCCTTACATGCTCATAAGAGTGTAATTCCTGAATCACTTTTTGTAGACGTATTATAAGTATACAATTGTGTCGTAATTTCATTTTCCCAACATGCTCTTTGTGTTTATGCAAATCGCCAGGTCTTAGTTCCTCCTTCAGACGTCTCCCAAACTGCACTTGATTCGGTTCCTTGAGGAGGTTGGGCACTGCTCAAACGAGGCTCCGCCTCTCACCCCTGCCAACACCTGACTGACACCGCCCCTGCACGAAGCTCCATTGGAGGGTTCTATGTGCACTTGTCTGTTTGTTTTTAAACAATGTACACATGTGTACATTTCTCGGCATATCTAATATTCCTGCACACGCAGGGCTCAAAACGAGGGTACACGCGGTTGGACAGAGTCCCCTCACTTTTTGCAGGAGTCCCCCCACTCTTTTTAGAGGGCACCTTGATATGCTAATTTCTGGTGACGCCACGTGCAATTGATGAACCCCCAACTTTTTTTTTAGGACATGACCTCTGGCTCAAGGACTTCATTTAGGGGTAGCCAGAGGTCGCACTTGCGACCCCTGATGGCTCCCTTGCTACCCCATGTTCTCCCTGGCTACCCTTAAATAAATTTAAAATATATATATATATATATATATATATATATATATATATATATATATATATATATATATATATATATATATATATATTTTTTTTTACAAATTGAAGCTCCTTGACTTTGAGTAGTGACCCTAAATAAGAAATAATAGGAATAACAAATAATTTGTCTTTCTGGAATGCTAAACAATAATTGCTAGACCTATTAAAGGTGTACTTCAGGCACACTTCGGGGGTGAGTCACTGATTTAGTCTGTTCTTAAACACCTCATATTCACAATGCAGACGAAATACTCCAAAAAGCATTTAGAGTAGAATAAGCATCCCTTTTGGACTATGTGTTTTGCTTTTCGCAAGTTGAAGTTATAACATGTTTTTTTCTGCCGATACCTGTGGTGATCCATTCTTGTATGAAATGTACATCATGTTACAATGATATTGTAACCACATTTTTCATAGTGTACTTAGAAACAATGCTATGCGATGCCACTTCCTGTTTTGTCAAGGGGTAAACGGTCGTGTTCCATCATTTCCCGTGATGTCCCTTCTCGAGTGATGCACGGGGGTCAAATGACATCACTTCTTGTGATGTCATCAGGGGGTCAAGAGTCATGTGATGTCACATCCGCTACCCCTGGCATTTTGCTGAAATGACGTCCCTGCCCTGGCTGTACGCAGCGACCAATGAAATCAAATGGCTGATAACAGCCAGAAACCTCATGATTTTACCCGAGAAGGCGGGGGTGTTTTGGTCACAATGTTCAATACCCAGCCCTACGACTGCCTGGGAAAGGTTTGCTGTGCTTGCAGCATATGCCCCACCCCCACCATATCTTTTAATCCCCCCTCTAAATTGTGCCTTGCTGCCTCTCTTTCCAGCCATTGCCCGAGGCGGTGCGACTTCGACTCATGGAAAAAAAAAAGCAATCCGACCGAGACCGTCTGAAAATGATTTCCATATTTTCTAGATTGCTTCGCTTTTTTCCGCAGCTTATTAAATCTTTGTCTTTATTTCAGAAATGAAGGAGATTTGCTGCTTTCATATATTTCTTGTGTCGCTAGCGGGTGGGTGTTTGCTGCGGTATTAAGCTCCTGCCAGTGGGTGGATCTCGTGCGCAAAGCTCAGAGCTTGGACGGCCTGCATCCGACCACTGAAGGGCATGTGTGATCACCCACTGCCGCGGTGTGTGCCAGTGGCACAACACGGACATATTCAGTGGCTAGCCCTACTCATTATGCGACCCTCCAGATATTTTGGACTACAACTCCCATGATCCTTCTTCACTGACTATGCTGGGTAATTAGACTGACACTTCTCATGTCCCGCTACTAGGCCAGGGCTACATTCACTGAATGCCACTATGCGGTTGTTATGTTATGTCATGTTAGCGGAATTTGTCGATTGCACGTACACCCAAGTACATCTTGGCGCTAAGGAGGAGGTGAGGTGTGAGATCCAGGCTGCTGTTATGAAAAGAGCAGAGTCTTCAGCTTCCGCCGGAAGGTCAGGTGATGGGCGATCTCCCGTAGGGCAGAGGTAGGTTGTTCCATCTCTTGCGGCAGCAATCGGGAAGGCGCAGCCCCCTTTATGGGCTAGCCTAAAGCGAGGCACCACCACCTCAAAAGTGGCTGGGCTTCAGAAGGACTGGCAAACATGCAAAGAATGTACATTGAAGTCCCCTGCAAGCACATTTATCTCATGCATATTCATTGTGAATATCTTGCAAATCTCGCGTTAGTCATTAGCTGACACTTTGTGTGATCTTAGCAACCGAATATGCATTTCACTCAGCCACTGATCTGTTTTTGAGGGCGTTTAGTAAAACTGTTTTCAATTCCAACATTAGCACAGAAAAATACAATAATTACAAAAGAAATTGTGATTGGAATATCACCCCTAGGAGTTGTGCTCTCTAAGAAGTGATGGGTGGATGGGGTGTCTCATCCAGTATGTGTGGTGACCCTCTGCAGGCCAGGGCTGGAGGGGTATAGACTCCGAAGCTGATCTCTTGCCCACGGCCAATGGGGTTGTCAAAGAGTGGTGGTGTCACCCTGTTGTCAAAGGGAGGTGGTATCGCCCTACAGGGAAACAAGAGATGCTGTGACTCCCTACAGGCACTGGGCTCCACTCTTGGAGATAGGCGACACCCTACAGACAATGCACGGAGTAGCCATCTGCTCCCTGTGATGTAGCGCCTCCGTAAAGGCAATGGAAGGAGTTTATGTGTGCTTTGGAAGGTGTGTTCTGTGATGAATGCAATGGCTGGGAGAGTCTCTCCCCCAAGTTAGTTGGCGCTCCCATACACACAGTGGCTGGGCTTTGTGCCTGCGCTCAGGGATTTGGTGCATACCTATAGGATGAATGGTTTAGCTGCCTGCTCTGAGAGATCTAGTGCCTCTCAGCAGGCTTTACAGGCTGGAGTACTCGTCTGCTCTTGGAGATGTAATGTCTTGCAGGCAATGGCTGATGTTTTGTCCATCTCTCAGATGTGTGGTTTCTCCCAACAGGCAATTGCAGAGGTGATTACCTGCTCCCTGGTGCGTGCTGTCTGTCTACAGGCAATAGCTCATGTATTATCCAGCTCTCAGATGTGTGGTGTCTCCCAACAGGCAATGGCAGAGGGGACGACCTGCACCCTTGGGCGGGCTGTCTCTCTACAGGCAATGGCTGATGTATTGTCCAGCTCTCAGATGTGTGCTGTCTCCCAACAGGCAATGGCAGAGGGGACGACCTGCTCCCTTGGGCGTGCTTTCTCTCTACAGGCAATGGCTGATGTATTATCCAGCTCTCAGATGTGTGATGTCTCCCAACAGGCAATGGCAGAGGGGACGACCTGCTCCCTTGGGTGTGCTGTCTTCTACAGGCAATGACTGATGTATTATCCAGCTCTCAGATGTGTGGTATCTCCCAACAGGCAATGGGAGAAGGGACAACCTGCTCCCTTGGGCGTGCTGTCTCTACAGGCAATGGCTGATATTTTGTCCATCTCTCAGATGTGTGGTATCTCCCAACAGGCAATGGGAGAAGGGACAACCTGCTCCCTTGGGCGTGCTGTCTCTCTACAGGCAATGGCTGATGTTTTGTCCATCTCTCAGATGTGTGGAGTCTCCCAACAGGCAGTGGGAGAAGGGACAACCTGCTCCCTTGGGCGTGCTGTCTCTCTATAGGCAATGGCTGATGTTTTGTCCATCTTTCAGATGTGTGGAGTCTCCCAACAGGCAATAGCAGAGGTGATGATCTGCTCCAAGAAAGATACAATTCCCATACAGACAATTCCTGCACTAGTTGTCTGCTCTCCCAGATGGGTTTCCTCATACGTGCCAGTGATTGATCTCCGTCTGCGGAAAATACCGGATAAGTGGTGGCCTTCGGTAATAATGTGGGTGTCTCGACAGGCCAATGCAGGCGCCATTTCTGTGCCTGCAACATATTTCTTTAAATCAAGTGTCAGCTGCAGCACCACAAGGGGTTCAATCGCACTGCTTACCATTTGCCCACAAGTCCGGCATCCACCTGAGGGGAACAGTGTGCAAGGTGCGTGGGCTACTGTATGGACTGCACCAAATGTGAGCTGTACTGCTGGCAGGATTAACATTATTGGGTGCAGTGATGTCAGCACGTGGTAATGTCATTGCTTAGTACCATGTGCCTAATGAAGAAATACATCCCTGTCTCTTTTGGCGGTGGTGGCATACCACAGGAGACATTTCTTCCCTACCCATCCCTCACCCGCGTAACATGTAGCTCAGGGTAAAGAGGCAGGGTAGTGAAAGTCACCTCCTACTGTGGCACCAAGACTGCAAGGATTCAAGGAGAACCATGTGTTCAATCTCTGACAGCGGCAGCCAGTCGTAGGGCATTGGGGAACCCCACCTAATAGCGAAAGGGCAGCGTGGTTGTCCTAGTCAACCAAAGATGGGCGCGTCAACTGGGGGTGGTTGTGTGCCAACATGGTTGAGTCGATAGGGCCCTGTGAAAGACCTCCCCCACGGCCAGATGACTCCAAAGGGGCTGCTCGTTGTTAGGGGTGCAAGCATGCCTTCATTTGGATCACCCTGATATTAGGTAATGTGGGGTTGGGTGGAGCCTATTTTAAATGGAAGATAAGGTATAGCTTCTAAATTGTGTCTGGGTGATCCTTGCTTTCACAAACCCTCTCTTGAAGGCCAGGGTCTTCCCTGGCCCATACACTTGACTATACAGATCCAGCATTCCTCCATGGTGGCAACTACTGGGACACCTGCTGAGCCATGAGGCAGACACTACAAATACATGAATTGTGAGTTTAGAGGGTGCACATATTTGGCAGATGTGGGGTCTTGTGTACTCTAGATTGCAATGTGCAAAGGCACAAGAGACTGGTGCCATCATCATGTTCTATGAATGGCTCAAGCCGTGATCCCGCGGGCTATATCCAGGAAAGATGGCAACATGGTCACATTTCATCATTAAGTGAGTCGTAGTTAGTCTGTCCTTTGCCTTCTTTCAAAATCATTATGTTTTAAGGCTGATCATTTAAGATAGCCAACTTCTTCACAGCATGGACAGCTGTCAGCACTGACCTTCCCTTGACCAACCTTTCTTTTCACATCTATCGTCTAAGCACAAGGCCAGGACACACGATTGCCCAAGGGTGATAACTGCTGGCTGTCAGACAACCACACAGAACAGTGGTTGACATAGAACATTAGAGTGTGTAGATAAAAGGGGCCCCAGGGGCCATCTCACCCAATCCTCTCTCGTGGGTGCAGGGGCATCTGCTGTACCAATATGTGTACTACTCCCAGAAGGTTGTGTTTAGAGAAGAGCACGAGGGAAGGAGACATTCAAGAAGATGGCTGATTGGTGAAGGTGGTAGGGCTCCCTAATAACCCACTGAATCTACTTTTTACTGTAGGCTATAACATTAATATTTCTTACTAATAACAAGTCATTTCATTCTAGTGGATAACTGACTTTGACAGACCTTACCTACATCCAGTGCCTTTGACATATTTGACAACTGAATATACTTTATTAGAATCTTTAACTCCTTCATTCTTTATTCATTTGATATCGTGCCAGCCATTCCATGGAATTACTTTTCTTTTACTGACATATATTTTTTAAATGGTCAATGTCTTTTTAGGAATGTGTCACCTACAACTGAACACTGTATTCTAAATATCAACGTACCAATTGACACCTATGTGGGCGTCTTCACCTACTCTACTTCTTTTAATGAAACCAAGTGTTTTTTTTTTTATGAGTAAACTTTACTGACTGGTCATTGACAATTTATTCTGTATGACCAGTTCAATCCCTTCGGTGGAACTTCTACAATATGACCATCTAGCATATTTGCGTATGTCAGCCACCGGCCTTTCCTGCTCCTTAGGATACCTGGAGGACTTCACGAGGTAAGGCCGGTTCCTTTGGGTATTCACATTGTGTCAGAGAGGAGAGGAATACCTCTGGAACTCAAGGAGACCGAAGCGTAGGTGGATTAAAAAGGCTGGAAGCAGAAAAGCCTCCATAGATGAGTATAGATCCTGTGTACACAGCAGGAGCACAATTAAAATCCAGGACGAAGAAGCATCCAGAAAACAATAGAAGGTAGATTGGAAGAACAACTGGGTCAGAAGGCACGAGCTGGGAATGATCAGAAACGGAGAGCTGCTGAGGATAAGAAGGAAAAGGGGGAAGGCCCAGGAGAGGAACAAGACAAGGGCAAGTACGTGCAGGGTAAAGCGTCCGCGGGAGGAGCGTTGAGACACACTGCAGTAACTGTCTTCCTTCCAGTACCCTTCCAGGGTATTTCACATCATCCATATCAGGCAAATTCCATCATGAAACAGCGTCAGCCACAACATATTCGTACTCAGGGTTGGACATGACAAAAAAAATCTTACTTGCCAAAAACAGCTGCTGGTGTATTCAGTTTGTTGCAGTATCTGGAGGATTCAATGATCTGAACGGATTTAAAATGTGTGTATGGCCCTAATTAACTGCCGCCTCTATTCCTTAAAGGCACACTTAATGGCCAAGAGCTCCTTTTCAATAACAAAATAGATTCAGTTAATTTATGTGAAAATATTTGTCGCCAGATGTTATAATATATCCTTCAACGTTGTTTAAGAAACGCTCCTTTAGCACAGTTGGAAGCATCGGTTTTGACTACAAAGGGATGTGGTAGGATGGAGGCAGTGGTAAAGACTTTCAGTAAGCTCTGAAGTGTCATCAGACCAGTTAAACATGGCATTTCCTTTCAACAAGGAGGTGAGAGGGAGTGTCACTATAGAGATGTGAGGGATACAGTCCTGTTGGAATTGACCTCTCTGGTGCTAGTAGTTTACGGCCACAGTAAGATGGCTTCAACTTAATGTAGATCTATTGAGACTTCTTCCGCTGGTAGACGGAATCCAAGATAGAGCACTGTTGGGACATCAAATTGACATTTTTCTGGCTTGACCAGAAGCTGGTGACTCTTCCCAAGACTTTCATGACATCACCAAAAATTCCTGAATGTGGTTCGGAAGGGCATCTTCCACTCGTCACCGGCTCAAATCCTGATCAAATTGTAGGCCCCTCTTAAATCCAATTTTGTAAACACCACTGCCCCTGGACTGCAATTAGAATGTTGGAAATCAATGGAATGGAATATTTGTCTTGTATGGTTACTTTGTTTGGTCCCCAAAAGTCCAGACCGGGGCGCAACTCATCATTGTCTTTTTTAGGTAAGAATATTAATGATGAACCCCCATCCCTCGTGACTTGGATTCCATCATAAGTCCCTTGTGCAAGTTAGTATCAAGATATTCCCTTAAGGCCCCTCTTTCTACTTCTGATAATGCAAACATCTGTCCAAAAGGCAGTGTGGCTTCAGGCAATACATCTATAGTGCAATCATCCGCTCTGTGTGGAGGTAGTCAGCTTTCCATGTTGTCCACAATTATCTCCATGAACGCGACATATTTTTTGGGTACCATAGTGGTCTGTAGGAGTAAAGATGATTTAAGGTTAGCTGAGGATTTCTTCGAAGAGGATGCTGGTGTACAAAGCTGACAACAATGTTCAGAACCTAAGAACAAGTTACCTGCGGCCCAGCCAGTTGATGTAGGGATTGTGGATCCATGGTCATGGTAATTCCAACATAGCATGAAAATGAACTGTGGTTATTAGATCGAAGGACGGTCTTAGTATACTCCACTATGGGTCCAGAGGATAGGAGGAGACCACCAACGCCATCCCCCAAAATGGCAGTTTCCCTTCAAGGTGTGTTATTAATGAGGTGATATTGCCCTCAAGCTGTCCATACAAATTCCCGTGGCTCCAGACTACACTAACACCGGTGCTTGCTTAAGGTTCATCAGATGTGACTGTTATAGCTACCAGTAAAATCAGAAGACATGTATCACTGCTTCAGGTTGAGTTAGAGATGTAATCAGACCTAAATTATGTTCCTGTTTATTCAGTTTTTTCATGGACGGTGACTGGAATTTCCAGACCAATGGGGTGAGGCAAGAGCTCAGTCTCTAACCACATGGTTACTGGAAGTGCAGTACATACACAATCCTTGTTGCCGTTGTCTTTGCCACTCTTCAGCTGTTTGTGGTCTTCTTATGATTCCTAATTGCATGGGTTCTTCTTGGGAATATGACACTTTTTTTAATGAGAAGATCATGAACAATCTGAGAGATATCTCAATCCACACTGAGGCAACAGCTGTGCTCTTTATCTCATTTCGACGTGTTGGTCTTTTGGCCAATCAGACAACCTTTTCAACATTTGCTGCTGTCACTAATGATCAGATTCACAAAACCATCCTCCAGCTGAAATCCTGCTCACAATTGGACCCTATGCTCTGGAAGTTCTTAAGAACATCAGTGGTGTGATTTCGCCCTTGATAACATTAGCTGTTAATCCTTCTTATCTTTCTGAAAAATACCTTCTGTTTTGCAACATGCCCTAGTGACCCATTGCTAAAGAAACCAACTCTTGAGTCACGCTTCCAGTCAATATCCGACCCATCTACCTCCTCAAGTTCCTTATGAAAGAGATGGAGGCTGTCATGACCCCACAGATGTATACTTTCCCTGAGGAAGCTGCAATCTTACACCCCCATCTATCAAGCTTCCGTCCCCTGATGGGAACGGAGGCTGTGTTGGTGTTGGTGACAATCAGAGACCAGGACGAGGTGGTCTTTCTTATTCTTTTGGACCTCTCTGCAGCGTTTGATGCCATAGACCATAACATCTTGTGTCAGTGTTTTGAGGAGGTCTGAATTATGGGTGCAGCCCTGGAGTGGCTTGAATCTGTTTGTGAATCTGTTTTATCTGAATCCTCCCAAACATTGTCTCTTCCCCCTTTTAGATCTAACCCTGTGGCTCTGTCTTGCACGGTTCCGGAAGGATCTGCAGTTTCACCGCTGCTGTTTAATCTTTATGTTCACTCTTTGGCTGATCTGATACAAAATCAAGGCTGCCAATCTTATGCTTAAGCCAATGACACCAAACTCATCACCCAACTCATTCTTTGAGTTGATCCCAACCTCAAGGAAGCAGCATCTCACCTGCAAGGCTGTTTGGCAGACATTGGTGCTTGGATGAGCCAAAAGTGGCTCAAGTTCACTGAAAATAAGACCACAGTATTAGTGGTCGCCCCCCCCCTCCTGCCTGGTTCTTACGGACTGATGAATTCTGGGTAACCCCCCCTTGTCGAATCAGTAAAAAATCTTGGGCTGAAGATCTCTGCAACTCTCTCTCCAAATCTACAGATTAGTGGCCATTGTAGCTACAGCTTTATTAAGCTGAGAACTTTAAAAAGAATTGATGCCTCTAACGCTGTCAATATGAACGGCCCAGTGGTTGCCTGTGCAATCATGGGTATACAGGGATATTGCAAAGCCCAACTGATGGATCCGCCCAAATACTATCTCCAAAGCGTTCAGGTCATACGAAACATGGCAGTCTGGTTGGTAGAAGGCCTCCCTAAATGTTCTCATGCCTCCCCTATTCTGACTAAAGTCCATTCGCTCCTGTGGAAGGCAGAGCGAAGTTAGAGGCCATATGCCTCATTCATCACTCATTGCATGGCCAGTTGGCCTTGTATCTATGTAAATAGCTTACTATGTATGCCCTTGCTAGGGAACTGCATTCCACTGGTCATCGTCGTCTGTGTATGCCAGATTTAAAAAAGCATGGTTGCGGGTTGGGCGTTCTCTGTGGCGTGGCCTGGGCTCAGGAACACCCTTACTCTGGCTTTACGGCTAACTGGCAATAACTTAAAATTCCATAAGGCTCTAAAAACGTTCCTATGCCCACATTGATCAGTACTGCTGCCCCGCCGCTTACTCTCGTCACTCTATCTGATTACCCATGGGGTGTTCAGTAACAGCACCGACATACCTCTGCGTAATAGCCACGCTATACTAAGCTCTGGTAACATAACGTAATATAATGTTCTGGATCCCTCTGGTGAGGGGGAAGGGAACTCATTAATGGGCCTCATTACGAGGTTGGCGGTAAAGGGTGAACAGCAACGGTAAGGGTGCCGCTGCCATTAACCCCTTACTGCCCTATTACGAGGTCCTTTAGCGGGTCCCACTAAGGCCGGCTGGTTCTACCAGCCGCCCTTAGCGGGAGCCGCTAAGGGACCAGGGAGCTGATAACAGGCCCGCTATTTGCGGGCCCGTTATTAGCTCCTTCCCCATTCCCCATTGAGCCCTATGGGGTTCGAATGGGAATGGGGAATGGTTTTCAGAATGGGGACTTACCAGGTCCTCCAAGGTTGGAATGACCCGGTAAGTACCCATTCCGAGAACCCGGACCTGGTATGCGGTAAGGGGGTAGCCATGATTCTAGTAGCACCATGGCTCACTCCAACCTCGTAATGAGTCCCATTGTCTATCCCTCTTTCTCTTTCTCACCAACCCTCTTTCCCCGTAACCTGGAATCCAACTGGAGCACAAATGCAATTAAAACCAAGTGGGTGGCCCAGGCCAATACACTACTGCAAGTTTGGGAACCAGTGAGCCTACCTTGGCACATTCAGTGGGCAAAGTTAGGGGATGAAAGACAAACAGGACACGACAAGCAACCAAAGCCTGCTGCAGTCTCTTTGGAGACTCATCAAGGGGTCTCATTCCCAAAGGAGGGCATGCTGCTTCCTCAGGTATCACCTCTCTAGTTGACACATATTGATGCAAGGCAGTGCTCTGGGCTTTAAGACCCTCTCCGTCGACGGTCATGTTTTGTGCAGCAGTCACGAGCTCCTGGATCCGCTCTATTTGGCTTTGATTGGTTTGGCGTCTCAATCTGTCGGCCACCAGCCTTCCTTTATCCTTAGTACGCCTGCCTGATGGACTTGCCTGACTGTCTAATTGCCTAAAATCAGACCTATGGAAAAAACAGACTCCTTGTTGCCACTTGCACTGCTGTGTTGATGTGTTCAAGCCACAGGCCTCAGCATCCTCTACCACACAGAGGAGCTCTGCTATTGTATTATCTGATATGAATAGGAGCTATAAAAGGCAAACAAACATCTCTGTTATTCATAGTAACTACTGTGCACAAGAAAGCATGCATTATAAAAAGAATAGCCATTTAAAAAATAAATATATATATACATATATACACACATCTGCATGTCTTCTTGCCTACCTTTCTATCACCGTAAAAAACCTTTGTACTCCCAGCTTCCAAAGGAATGGAGTAAAATAGCCCCACCTGCAGATCTCACGTGGAGCCCTGGATGCTGTGCAGAAGAAAGTGTCATTATGTCCTAATGGCTGGTGACAGTGCTCCTATAGAAATGCCTAAGAGCATCAGCCAGAATGGTTCCTCCATCTCAACATTACACCCCTTCCCCATTCCCTGTGAACTCTATAGCATTGAGGAACTATTTTCTATTTATGTGTCCGTATTATAATATTTATTTATTTATTTATAACAGGCTGGCAGCCCACATCCATCGGAGCACACATAATTCAATTTACATTCTCTGCCAATTTGTATATTTCTTTTTGGCAATTCCAACTTTGGGATTGTAAGTAATGGGAACGAACGTTTGCTGCTGGCAATGGGATAAGAAAACCCAGATATGTACTTGTCAAAGACATGTGGGTACCACACGCTCTATTCCACTTCCTGTACCCCAATTACTAGCAAGCGGCCGTGAAATGCACCTTAATTAACAGAACATAAACCCCCAAAAATATGCAGATATCAGGGTTATTGAGAATAATGTTTTGGTGCTAAGTCTACTTCAAGTGCTGCAGGAAACAGCAAGCAGTGCATGCAAGCCAGGCACTTTACTATGCAAATGACACCTAAATGTATCCACCTGCCGAACCTTTAAACAAGCCACGCCTTCATCCCTACTCAACTGTGTCCACGAGAATGCATTGAGGGTTTAGAGAAGTGAACAACAGTGTCCCAGCTTTCTTCATATTCTTAAAATGTCCTGAGGAAGGTCGCAAAGACTAATTAGGAGCACAGCATGTAACATGGAGCTGCAGGAGGCTGCAACTTGTGTTGGCTAAAGGAGAGGGGATACTTGCAATGTATTACTGATGTAGGATGCTCTATTCTCACTCAAGGACCCTATAAGGTAGGTATTATATAAGGGTGTCCTTTTGACCCAGAGTTGCAACTGGTGTCGACACATGTACGGTATTGGATCTATTAAGTGTCCTGTCCCCCATCTTTTTCTGTGTACTGTCTCAAATACCACTTTTGCGCCCACTCTGTTTATGCATTTTAAAAGGTCTGTGCCATGGTGTCATAACAGTTCTTTACTATGGGTGGCAATATGCAATTAAGTAAACGTTTTAAAATAATGCTAAAAAATCCAAATTAATTCTTGACACAGCCAAAGTTAAAAGTGATAGATCAATATATATTACTTGGATGTTGGTTTGTAAATAAAAATCCAGATATATTGAAGAATATCCCAGCTAATAAATAGCACATAAGAAATATCAAAACATTAGAAAAGGCAGTTTTGCCAATTTTGATTCATTAGCCGAAAAGTAAAGAGAGATGTAAACTGACACGGAAGAAATGTGAGACTAATGGAAGGATCAGGTATATCTGTATTAGTTGCCGGTTCAGCACTTCTGGATCCATGACGCAGCATGCCGGGCTTTTGAACATATCTGCAGCCTGGTTCATGGAATTATTTGGGTGAATAACGCAGATTTGCGCCCCTTCCTGCCCGAAAATCCCCATACTTCAAACAGGGATTTTCGGGCAGAAAGGCGCGCACATCTGCGTTTTTCACGCAAATAATTCCATGAATCAGGCACTTCGTTTTATTCATTTACTGCCTGGGATTGGAGTTGGTCATCCCAAGGATAAGGCACGTCGGTCCGTTTGCATTTGCCTTTGTTTCTATAGGAGAACATATTTTGAACATTCAGTAACAGGTGCTATTCAAAGAGATGTAAAGGGAAACGGTGGCCGCAAAGTAGATATAGATGAGGGAGCTACCAGTCCATTCCTCAAGAGAGAAATCCACTCCATGTTTTCCGGATATCCACATAAAATCTATTTGGATGCAGTGCACATAAATGGGAATCATTTACAAATTAAGTGGTAGTCCTGACAACCTTGCTTGCTTGGTATTCCAAAAGACTTAAGCTGGAGATGGCCAGGGACATCATTTCACCAAAATGTCATGGGTAGCTGAAGCGACCTCACACAACCCTTGACCTCTGATGACATCACATCAAGTGATGTAATTTGACCCCTCCCCAAAGTGACATCGCAGGAAGTGATGCAGCACGGCTTTTCACCCCTTAGCAAAACAGGAAGTAACATCCCATAGCATAGTTCTGAAGAACACTAACAATAATATGGCCATGATAGCACTGTAATATGATATACATTTCATACAAGAATGGATCACCATATATAGCGTTAATATCAGTGTGCATAGGCCCATTTTACTAAATAACTGTGACTGTAAGCAGACGTCCAAGGCCAAGTGATGCTATGTACAGGAAAGAAAATACATGCAGCTGTTGCACGAAATTAAAGGTGTGTCAACAAATTCAACCCTTAGAAACTGAGCCAGAACCAAGCAAACCTACAGGCATCCCCTGTCGGGATATTGAAAAGTACAAAGAGATTGTAGCAGGTTGTATATTTGTACAGGCAGTTGGAAGTTTTCTGAAGCATTTCCATTTGTTAGACAGTTCTCACAATTCGCGTGCCCTACAAGTCATACATGCTCCTTGAATCAAGGCTGGTACCTCAAAATATGTCCGCGTAGGTCTGCACATCCCATTTGCTTTGTCTGGCTCAGTAGCAATATACACCCACACAAGAGTTCAAGGCTAAGCATGCAGTGCCCAGCTTAGCTGAGAAGCCCCTGGACTACATATCTTTGAGTTCATTGCTCCATTTGTCTGTACAACTGTCCTCACAGGAGTAAATGCCCCAGAATGCATATAGCCGCGGTATTAGTCTATCTGAAACGAATACAATTGACCTAATGACCAATTTGGTCGAATTTTGCATGGGTGATTTGGCCTTTGGGCCAATTTGGTCGCATACATTGCAAAATACCAACCCTGGAGAGCAGGGCTTGCGGGGGTGTCCCCTGCTATCCAGGGTTTGTATTTTGCAATTTTGGGGTTGCTGGGGTGTCCCCCGCTTCCTTAAGATTGGAGGTGGGGGGCAAAAAAAACAAAAGCATGTGCGTTTAAATTGACCAAATTGATTTACGGTTTGTTTGACACGTCCAAATAGAATTCGGTCAGACATACCCAAATCTTTAGCCGCACTGGACGGCTTGTCACTGAATGTTTGCACAATACATTACTCCTCTCGTCTGTATTCCATAAGGCAATCTTCCTCTAGACAGAGGACACAACAAAATTGTCTGTTACACTATGTGCTCTGCGACCCCTAGCGACCCAGAAATGTAATTGTCTGTTACACTATGTGCTCTGCGACCCCTAGTGATCCAGAAATGTAATTGTCTGTTACACTATGTGCTCTGCGACCCCTAGCAACCCCAAAATGACGTCCCTAGAGACGCCAAGAATGGATTCATGCGAACGGCCATCAATGCAGCTTCATCGTTACGCAGACGACGAATCGCTGCTGTCTTGAACAGCTCCACAGTGCCACCCCGTTTGCCTTCATCCTTTTTTATGTCCTTGTTTGTGTGTTTCAGCTCATAATTAAAAATCAATTTTGCAGATCTGCCTAACAGCTCAGCCACCTGCGTGGCTGTCATCTCCGATTTAGACGGGACGGAGAAGGGCCCGCCACTTGGAACTGTCATCCCCGTTTGCACATTAGGAGCTGCTTAATGAATGATTTCCTGGGGTAATGAAATCAGAACATGTGCAAGGTCCATGACACAGAGATGTTAAAGACATTTGCAGGCCATCCGCCCCAGGAGGCGCAACCATGCGGGACGGGAACCGGAGTCAGACCAACAGCAATGTTAATGGGCACTTTACAATGTATTAAGCATTTGAATTAGAAATGTGATGTTTTTCTGACTATTCAAAAACAACATCAAATTCCTATTTTCAGTTTGAAACTGGTTATCCATGTTTAAGATGCAGGGAACCCTAACATGCTTTAGCTGGACTCGGGAGTATATCTCAGGGGCAACGTGCTTGCCTTGGAAGCAAGGCAACACGGTGCAATACAGGTTCGGTCCCTAGGTACGCGCTTAGAAACCTCTGAGTATTAAGCGCGTTATAAATAACCTATCATATCATATCATTCCCCTAGTGAACCTCTAAACGTGAAGCCAATAAGCGACCCAGATTGGATGAATGGTGTAACATGCTATGTGTGAGTTCTAAATGTAATTATAAGTGCTCTTATATTGACTAACCTGGGGTTATCATGGAGTTGGACTCCTACAAATCATGAGAGAAGAGGTATATTGTGGGTTCTGTGAGCTTGTGCGGTTCTGAGGGTCTGTTGCAGGCAAAGTGAGGTTGTAATTGGTGATATTTGAAGGACTGTTTGGGGCCACGTGGGCAGGGCTTTAAGTGGGGTAAGAAATGGAGGGGGGGGGGTCCTCATTTGGGGGCGTGGCTTGTGGGATGGGTGTGGCCTTAAAAATGTACACAAACCATAGTAAGGTACGCAAACATTTTATATATTTGTATGCGTACCTTACTATGGTTTGTGTAGTATGCAAGCCATCTTTTATCAACATAGAAATATGTAATATGTCGATGAGTCCCCAGGTTCGCCGAGGGTTAAAGATGCCTCAAAGACCTGGGGAAACGTGAGAGGTCACTAGAGGAATTTATGGTGTCTGACAGAAGTACCAGCCAGTTACAGCAGCTGCCTGACCTAAAAGATGGCTTGCATACTACACAAACCATAGTAAGGTACGCACATAAATATATAAATTCTTACATTTATATATTTGTTTGCGTGCCTTACTGTGGTTTGTGTACCTCAAGATGGCTTGAAAAGTACATAAACCATAGTAAGGTACGCACACAAATATATAGCATTTATATATTCGTGTGCGTACATTATGGTTTGTGTACTTTCCAAGCCATCTTTGTTAAACATTTCTATGTTTATAAAAGATAGTTTGAAAAGTGCACAATTCAATCCATCTTTTATAAACCTAGAAATATGTCGATGAGTCCCCAGGTTCGCAGAGGGTTAAAGATGCCTTGGCGACCTGGGGAAACAAAGGCACAGTAACTTCCTCTGGTGACCTCTCGCGTGAGAGGTCGCCAGAGGAATTTACAGTGACTGACAGAAGTGCCAGCCAGCTACAGGATGCTGTGGCTGGCTGACACGTCTGTCAGCTGCCTGACCTGATGGCGGGCGCATCTCCCGTCATAGCTGCGGCCGCGATGGGATAAAGCATCCTGCCAATGTTGTGGTTGGTCCGGGGGGACCCTGGCAGGGCCCTGGCTAAATCCCACTTTTGGGAGACAGCCGGGGCCCGGCCCCTGCAGGCCCCGGCCCACTTAAAGCACTGCACGTGGGGCCTTTTCAAGTCCATGTGTGGTAGTATATGAGGGTCAGTTCGTAGACATGTGTAGGTCTCATGGGACTTTACTATGGCCTGGACTATATGAGGGTCTACTGGCAACTCTGCAAGCGTCTCTCAGGGCTATGCGTGTGGCTGTTCGGGAATATTCTGGGCTCTGTTCTGGGCTGTGTGTTTGTTTGCTCATGGCAATTGAAGGGTCTGCTTGAGAACATGTGAAGGTATATTATAAACACAATAAATACAAATACAATACAAATATTTTGGGTATTGTGAACGTCTATGGAGGGTTCTGTGAGAGTCAATTTGGAACTATGTGAAGGCCATGTGTAATTCAACTGTTGATATTTGAGGGCCTGTTCGGAGAACTGTTCTGAACTGTTGTGAGCTTTGCGAGGGTCTAGTAGCAGCTATGCAGGGGCTTAGTGGAGGATATACAAGCATGTAATAGGGTCTATGCAACAGTCTATGGGAAGGTATGCAAGGGTCTAGTGGCGGCTATGCAAGGGTTTAGTGAAGGATATTCAAGCATGTAATAGGGGCTATGCAATATTCTATTGGAAGGTATGCAAGTGTCTAGTGGTGGCTATGTAAGGGTTTAGTGGAGGATATACAATTATGTACTAGAGGCTAGGCATGAGTCTATTGGAAGGTATTCAAGGGTATAGTGTTGGCTATGCAAGGGTTTAGTGAAGGATATTCAAGCATGTAATAGGGGCTATGCAATATTCTATTGGAAGGTATGCAAGTGTCTAGTGGTGGCTATGTAAGGGTTTAGTGGAGGATATACAATTATGTACTAGAGGCTAGGCATGAGTCTATTGGAAGGTATTCAAGGGTATAGTGTTGGCTATGCAAGGGTTTAGTGGGGATATAAACATGTGTAATAGGGGTGATGCAAGAGTCTATTGGAACGTATTTAAGAGTCCAGTTGCAGCTATGCAAGGAATTAGTGAAGGATATACAAGCATGAAATACGTGCGATCCAAGAGTCTATTGGAAGTTAAAACAGAGGGGGGTCTGGGAAACTCTCTACCAGCACGAATACAGCCCATTGACTTGTTCTTGGGTGGATGGCCCCTGGGAGAGTCTCAACCAAGTCTTTAGCTCACTCTTCTTTTCACAGAGAATAACTGTCCCCACATATCAGTCTTTGTCCTGCCCAGGGGCAGTCCAGCACCGAAATGCTAGGCAATTCTCCTCTGAACAAGAGTACCACAGCAACCCCATACACGTGTTTCAGCCTAGCTGGGCATCATCAGTGAGGTGAAGCTGTGCCTCTCTAAGAGCAGTGAGCAAGGGGTCCACGTCTGGATTCCCCAGGAAACTTAGGGTGAGACCCAAAGTTACTTGGTATGCAAAACAATTGTGAGCAGTCACTGCAGATCCAGATTTTGGGCCTGGTTCATGGAAAAGAGTGCATGAATCACACATGGGCTGCGTGGCGAGAACGACACTCGTGAGCCTGCACACAGAATAAAATATGTGTGCCCCATGGAGTTTTCTGCGCAATGTAACCGTATATGCAAGTCGCGGACGGAATGCCGCAGACAGGTAGCTTTGCGTGTTCACCCGGGTGAGTACACACGCACCATTCAAACAGTGCTTGGGGTGCCTTGCAAGCGGGCCTGCATGCAGAGGATCCTGCACGGGGTCCCCTGTAACTGCTACCGGCATGCTGACAACATGTCGACAACCTGTGTACGATAGATCGTAACTCGGCTGAAACTCTGAAATCTGCGTGCGATCCCCCGTAAACCGTTCCTGCTCCACACTACACTGCGTACGCACACACCTAAGTTCAATCGGATCCCCGGCTGCGTACACGCACCCCTAAATCCGACATGCAAACCCACCTCCGTGCAGCGCTTGCTATGTGCAAGTGTACTTACGCCTGCCTTCGGTTGGCAGAGACATGGAGGGATTTGTGTGGGCATTTCAAAGGTGGGAGGTTGAGCGATCACATCCATGAATACACTTTGTCGTGCTCATTTGTGGGCGTGCTATGGACTACCTGCGGCTCAGCCCTCATAAGGCCAACTTTTTCCCCTTTCTCTTCCTCATTATCTGAATTTCGCCCCCTAATCCGTCCTCTGCGCAGGCCTCGCCCTCGTGGTATCTCACGCAAGGCACTTGAGTGCACGCAGAGACATGTCAGGCCTGCACAAAGTCCACGAAAGTTAGGAAAAAGTGCAACATAGTCGATTCCATGAATCGACGAACGGGGTTTGCAATGCTTAATGGCGCAAAAATCCCTGATTTTCCGCGCAAATAATTCCATGAATCGGCCCCTGTGTATTTTCTTTCAATTTTTGTACCTATAATTCCGGACTTGTAGCGGGAAACGCATACTGTATAGCTACAAGCATGCAAAGAAACAAAGAAGTCTGAGACATGGCGTGGGGAAGTATATGTCTCTGCTCCGAAACCACCATGTCGAGTAAGAAGTTATGGTGGAAGAGGAACCACAAGTCTAAACATGCGAGCTGCTGTTGACTGAACAGCCAGGACTGGATGGAGGTGTCAGACATGTCACAGAGCCAGTCAGCAATAATGAAAGTTTGTTTGAAAAGAAGTCTCCTGTCTGTAGATCACATACCTCACAACCTATTGAGCCTCCAAGGCAGGCGATATACAATGTTTTGGGCGGTGAGAGCACATTGAAATCTATGGAGGAGCATGGCATTTGCCATTAGTGTGAACTGAGTCCACAGTGGGTGGCATCCTTAAAACCCCAAGTGAGTTGCGAGGAGTGATATATATTAGGCTGCCGGGCATTAGATGCTCCCCTGACCTGCTCCACCCCGTACACCTTCTCCTTGTAGAAGAGTATTTATATTGTGAAAATGAAACTTCACTGTTGTGTAAGTGAGCCAAATGGGGTGAGCTAAAAATAAAAACAAGACCATAAGAACATCTCATGTCTACCATTGGACAATGCAATGGCACTGGTTTTGCATATTTTACAGACATCAGTGGTGATGAAAGAAGGAACATGATAATAAAAGTGGACATTAGTTCATCAGAATTACTGCCCTTTAAATATTCTTATTCAGAAGTTACTTGTCATGTAGACTACTATAATGTGACAAAACAACCCAAGTTCTACTTCCCCACATTAGTAATGGGAAGCCTCCTTATTTATAATTAGACCCCTAATGTTTCTGGTTAAGACATGCCCCTGGCAGTAGTATATACTCCAGTATACTGAGCTCTCGTGTTGCCAATGAGAAGGGGGTGGATCTAGCAGAGCAAAGGGGGTGAGATCTAGCAGAGCAAGGGAGATGGGGTCTAGCAGAGCAAAGGCGATGGGGTCTAGCAGAGCAAAGGAGATGGGAACTAGCAGAGTAAAGGGGGTGGGATATAGCAGAGCAAAGAGAATGGATCTGCAGAGCAAAGGTGATGGGATCTAGGAGAGCCCATGGGGGATCAAGCACAGCAAAGGGGATGGATCTAGCAGAGCAAATGGGATATGATCTAGCAGAGTAAATGGGGTGGATCTAGCAGAGCAAATGGATGGGATGTAGCAGAGCAAAGGGGGTGGATCTAGTAGAGCAGAGTGGGTGGGTCTAGCAGAGAAAAGAGGGTGGCATCTAGCAGAGCAAATGGGATGGGATGTAGCAGAGAAAATGAGACTGGAACTAATAGAGCAATGGATATTGGATCTAGCAGAGCAAAGGAGATGGGCACAAGCAGAGCAAAGGGGGTGGGATCTAGCAGAGCAAAGGGGTTGGATCTAGCAGAGCAAATGGAATGGATCTAGCAGAGCAAGCAAGATGGGATCTAGCAGAGTGAAGGGGGTGGGATCTAGCAGAGCAAAGGGGTCGGCTCTAGCAGAGCAAAGGAGATGGGATCTAACAGAGCACATGAGATGGGATCCAGCAGAGTAAAGGAGGTGGATCTAGCAGAGCAAATGGGTTGGGATCCAGCAGAGCAAAGACGATGGATCTAGGAGAGCAAAGGGGGATGGATCTAGCAGAGCAAAGGGGATGGGATATAGCAGAGCAAAGGGGATGGATCTAAGAGCACAAGAGATGGGATCTAGCATAGCAAATGCGATGGGACCTAGCAGAGCAAAGGATATAGGATCTAGCAGAGCAAAGGAGATGGGATCTAGCAGAGCAAAGGAGATGGGATCTAGCAGAGCAAAGGAGATGGGATCCAGCAGATGTCAGTTTGTGGTAACTAACCTTTTAGAAGTATGTAAGTAAATTATAAACAAACCCACGGTTTATACCACTAGCTAATATGTCGGGTGGCTACTTGATATGATAATTGTTTTATTGACCTCAGAAGGATTAAACACAATGTCCTTCCTACCACTAATCAACCCTTTGAGCTATTTTAGCATCATAGTCCCGCAGGCAAAGGTATATGATTATGTATTTATCTGAATACACCACATTAATAAATCGCTAAATTATATGATATATGGTTGTAAATTTACTAAAAACAAACGAGATCCAGGCGATGTTAGGCGATAAGGGGACTCTCGATTAACAACACATGCCAGTTCTGTGACGAGGAATCTATGGAAACAATAAGACATCTATTACTGTCATGCAAGGGTACTACCACCAAAAGACTAACGCACATGGGTCATCCATTTAAGAATTACAACATTCACGACGAGGAACAAATTGATGATCGGTAAAGCACAAAAGACGTGATCGCTGTTTTGCGACTCCTGCAAAGTCTAAGACTGGAGACACTAGAGGCTTCTCTCTAAAAGAAAATGCCTAGCCCCTGGTCTACGTCCACGAAAGGAAAGGACACAGATAGCGTTTTTTTTTTATGACAGGAACCAAGATGCTCCATGATGAATCTTGCAAAAATTGTTAATACAATTGAGTAAAGAATAAATATATGTACGTACATATACATATATATATTTAAAGTTGCTTTGTACCTCGGCACAAATCTTTCGGAGTGCACTCCATAAAACGGACCCACGTGGAGATTCCACACTGGACCCAGAGTTCCAAAAAGACCAACAATGCTCCAAGCATCCAAAAATATTCTTGAATTAATTCGATGCCATGGACAGAAGAAAAGTGAACGATAACGATGCGTTTTGCAGCAAAACTGACCGCTTGATCACGTATTAGGGTACAGAAACAAAAGAAGGACATTTAAACCTCCATGCTCTCTATGGTATGCAAGGATAGAGTAACGTGCACAATTGATAGCATGTATTTGCACAAAATCCGCCATGTTTAAACATGTTATAAACCCAAGTGGGTCGTGTAAAATAAGCTAAAATGCATAACACACATTTGTTAAACACATCAAATTGACTGGCGATGTTTTTCTTTTCTCAGCATATAAACCATACACAGTAAACATTATTATGTCCTCCATTTGCACACACTACGCATATTTAGTTAATGTCATGTTGAAATTTCCGCGTATTGAACCTGCTCCAAATATGGAGCTAGTAGCTCGCCATATATATCAACACGGACATTGCAGACTCTGTATTTACGTGTATTCACTATATAGTAAGTGCGCAGACAAATGGCGAGTGGATTTCAAGATGAGTGTTTGTCGTAAACTAGGTAAATTCACAAGGTAACAATAGTTGTTCCTAAAATTCAAAAGTGGGTTTCTGAGAACAATATCACAATGTAATATGTGTCATTTGTTGGAATATTCATCCAAAAGATTCCTTTTGATCTAGGCAACCTGTTTAAAGTGCAAATGCCTTTAGACTGCCTATGCAATTAAGCCTGAGTAAGCTTGTTGCTAATAAAGTGCTAGTGCATGAAAAAAGCAGTTTTTCTTAGACATACCACATATAAAAACGCATAAAGTGCTCGTGCCTCTGTGCAAAATTGCAAAAGTTTACCGTAATGGGTAAGGTGCAAATAGCAATATAGCAGCATAAGGTATCCTATACAAAGGTATGTAAAGTGCTTAGCGCATACAGCACCTAGATATTTAATCAAAGAAAATCCACACTATCATATGAATGATAGTACAATTAAAAAACACTTAAAAAACATGGCTACGACAATGGATAAAACCTTAGTGGTAAAAACACAGAAAATGATATACTGGCCATATGTGCATTAGAAAAAAGGATATAATAAGTACACTATAGAAAAATGCTACCGCAGGTTTAACTAATGTTCCTAAATAACACAGCAATGGAATTGCTTACCCTATGTAAGAAAAAAGAAGAACAATTTAAAATTAGATAGCTAGAGGTAAAAAAAGTCTAAAATTCATTCAATTACTGTCATAAAAATATTGAATTGATAGCCTCTATGTCCTACAAGCTAATGTGAAAAACAGAGATGGTGTGAACAAAGTATATCATTGAAACCTGTATACAATATCAATAAATAACATGATATAATCCCCTAACTGTGAGACTAACTGTTGGAACTTAGAGTCATGTTAAAAATATAACAGGAAATTGCAAGAAGTTGGTATAAGGGGATACCAAAGTAAACACTATAACTCAGTTCAATGTATCTTCATAATAAAATATGAAAAAAATGAAAAAAATGCATGGTAAAAATACAGGCTATTTGTTTAGGTGCCCAGGAAAGTGTAAAGTTCCTCATCTATGTTATGTCCCTTCGGTTTCTTAGTTTCTAAGTCCAAAATGTATTTTGTCTCAGTTTGTCTAAGGAGCAACTCCCGGTTACCTCCTCTTGGTGCCTTCAGAATTGTATGTATCCCAAAATAGGCAAAGCCTTGTAGGTTACCCCCGTGTTTTTCCTGAAAATGTAGAGCAATCGGATACGTGGGATCAATATTCTTGATGGCTCTTATGTGTTGGAGAATCCTAAGTTTCAGTTTGCCAATAGCACTGCCAACGTACCATTTGTCACATGGACAAGTGAGCACATACACTACATACTCAGTCTCACAAGTGATATGAGATTTAATGATCATGTTTTTATGTAGTATGGGATGAAGGTAGTTTTTCGTGTTTTTGGCAAATTTGCATGCCTTACCTTTCATGCATTTCTGAAAACCATTTAGTATGGCACCAAGCCAACTTTGGCCTGATGAGACAATTTTAGGGGTCATATAACTGGATACAAGGTTATCCCGAAATGAGGTAGAGCGTCTAGAGGTGATGTTGATGTTATTACCCAGAATGCTTCGTAAATGTTCGTCTTGTTTCAATATATGCCAATGTGTATGCATTATATGACGTATATTATTAGAAGCCTTGCTATACGTTAGAATTAATCTGGTCTCTCCTGTTTCCAAACTAGTCACTGTTGAGACTTTAGACATCAACAAGATAGAGCGATCTTTTTCTCGTGCCTTATTGTACACTCTTTCCAGCACTTGCTTAGGATAACCTCTTTGTAAGAACTTCAGAGCCATACTTCTACACTCTTTGTCAAAGGTTTCAATTTGGGAACAATAGCGTTTTATGTGAATAAATTCGCCATAAGGTATGCTCCACTTCAGAGCTGTGGGGTGGTTACTTTTAGCGTGAAGGGGTATGTTAGAGCTGGTTGGTTCCGTCACTAGTTCACCTTCTGCCACAGTAACAAGAATATCTAAATAAACAATAGCAGTCTTGCTATGGGACTCAGTGAACTGTAGATCAAATTCATTGATGTTAAGTAATTTGACAAACTCCAACCATTCAGTAATAGACCCATCCGAAATGATAAAAAGGTCATCTATGTAACGTAACCAAAGTACAACCTTGTCTGTATTGTGAGCATTAGTAGTTGTCCAGACTTTGAACTTCTACCACCAGCCCATAGTAAGATTTGCATATGCGGGAGCAAAAGTGGTTCCCATAGCTGTACCTTGCAACTGAGTATAGAAGTTCTTATTAAACAAAAAGCTGTTATTTGTCAAGCATAAGTTGATCATTTCCAGAATCATCTTGCCATGCTCTAAATAGTAGAGTGATCTGGTTTTTAGAAAATAATCACATGATTTCAGGCCATCCATATGCTTGATAGATGTGTAAAGAGAGACCACATCAATTGTAGCTAACACATATGACTTTTCCCAAGGTATCCCATCGATTTTGTTGAGGAAGTCTTTAGTGTAATGTAGATATGACGGTAAAGTGGTGACAAATTTAATTAGGGTTTCGTCCACTAATTTTGATACGTTTTCAAGTAGTGCACCACATAGCGTAACTATCGGCCTTCCTGGTGGTCTCGTTTTATTTTTATGCACCTTGGGTAGGAAATAAATAGTAGGCATCACCGTAAATTTCAGATGTAGATATTTACACATGTCCTCATCAAGCAAGCCTTTCTCTTTCCATTTGTGAGTAACTCAAAGAGTTTGTGATTCATCTCCGTTGTGAGGTCTATGGCCAATAGCTTATAGCAATCTGTGTCCTTAAATTGTCTATTGGCCTCACTAATGTAGTCTTGCCGATTCATGATGACTATGTTGGTACCCTTATCTGAGGGTTTGATAACATAGTCATCCAATGTACATATGTTTTAAAAGATCTCCTGCTCACGGCGGGTGAGATTATCTTTCAAGTTCATTTTCTTTTTCCTGAATTTCTTCAGGTCACTGATAACCAGATCTTGAAAAGCCTCAACATGCCCTCCTGGGTTGAACATGGGATTGAAGCGTGATTGTAATTTAAGTTTACTTTTGCTGGGCCAATCAGTTTGTATATTCTTTAGTTCCCATTGTGGGTCACTAATGTCCTCGTTGTCTTGCCATTCCGATTCGAGATGGATAAGGTCACGCAATATGTGTGAGTCCTCAATTGTCACAGGGGTATAGCCACCCAGAGGTTAATCTTTTTTAGGTTTAGGTGCATTGATGGCAAAAAACCTCTTCAGCCGGATTTTACGCATGTACTTATCAAAGTCAATTCTTGTTTCAGCGTAATTGTAAGGGGACGTGGGGCAAAAATTGAGGCCCAGCCTAAGTACAGATTGTTCTTCGCGGGTAAACTCTTGTGATGTGAGATTAACGATAGACATGTCTGGTATTTTACTTTGTTCTTGCATTAATTTTTTGTCCCAGAGCGTGTTTTTCTGTCTGTCTTGTCTGCTGCTACGGGCTCTGTGGCAGTAGCTCCTCCTTGTTTTTTTGATCCTCGCGACTTGGTTGGTTTTCCACGCCCCTTTCCTCTGGTTGTTTTGCCGTTGTTTTTGCTTCTGCCATCCATTCCTAAAAGTCTCATTTCTTCCAAAAAATTCAACTTTCTCTGGGGCTGTTCGCTTTCGCTTTCTGTGGTGTCGATATCCGTAGATGACGGTTCGCTGAGCATGTCATTTTCACCATTAGGTGTGACTGTAGGGAGTTTCTGTCTCAAGGTATCAAACCTTCTAGCAAATGTCAATACTCTCCCCTTCTCATAGTCATCTTTATCTCGCAAAACTTTCCGCTGTTTTCTCAGCTTAATTTCTTCCTCGAATATCTTGTACCCCTTTTCCATACTCAACCGGATGGCTTTTCCTTCTTCACTTTGACTGATGGCCTCTAAGGCTTCTTCTGTCTCTTGTATTTTTAACAAGAGTTTCTCTCGATCAACTTTAGCATATTTAATGAGAATTTGAAGAAATGTCATTGAGCATGTGTTACTTGATTGCCCCCATTCTTCCAGCATTGCGGGGTCCTGATCTTCATAGGTGGGTGTGGTTAAAATGCGCAGACCTCTCGGGATGCAACCCACATCGATGTAGTTTTGCAAAGAAAATTCTTCCCACCATTTACTGATTTCCCGTCTTTGCAATTTTTCTAGTTCTCTCAGAAGCCTCACTTCGTTGTTGGGCTGTGCCTCTGACACTTTATTACTAGGTTTGTTTGTGACACCTCCAGTTTGTTTCTCACAAAATAAAAACACTGCTTGTTCCTTGCGCGCACTTTCTCTGTCCATTTGTGTAGATATAATGTGATAAGTGGTGTTCGGATGTTGGTCTTGAACTCTCTTTGAAAATGTTTTCCGCTTTTCATGCAAATGTTTCTTATAGCTAAATGCTTAGGAAACTATCCTTTATGGATGTCCAGTTAGTGTGAAGCTGATGAGATGCAAAACACAGACCTCTGCTGTCAACTTGGGACTCACCTGAACGGATGAACCCGCCTCCACCCTCCGATGGTAATGGCTCCTCCAATCCGTTTTCAGGCAGGCACTTCAGTCGACACAGATACTGTGGCTTCACAATGCCTTGATGGCTCTGGCAATCCGGAGCGAAATTCCAAAGCGGGTGCACCTTCAAACGCCATTCTTCCCTCGGCGTGTGTAAATTTAAAGTTGCTTTGTACCTCGGCACAAAGCTTTCGGACTGCACTCCAGAAAACTGACCCACGTGGAGATTACACACTGGACCCAGAGTTCCAAAAAGACCAACAATGCTCCAAGCATCCAAAAATATTCTTTCATTAATTCGATGCCATGGACAGAAGAAAAGTGAACGATAACGATGCGTTTCGCGGCAAAACTGACCGCTTGGTCACGTATTAGGGTACAGAAACAAAAGAAGGACATTTAAACCTCCATGCTCTCTATGGTATGTAAGGATAGAGTAACGTGCACAATTGATAGCATGTATTTGCACAAAATCTGCCATGTTTAAACATGTTATAAACCCAAGTGGGTCATGTAAAATAAGCTAAAATGCATAACACACATTTGTTAAACACATTAAATTGACTGGCAATGTTTTTCTTTTCTCAGCATATAAACCATACACAGTAAACATTATTATGTCCTCCATTTGCACGCACTACGCATATTTAGTTAATGTCATGTTGAAATTTCCGCGTATTGAACCTGCTCCAAATATGGAGCTAGTAGCTCGCCATATATATCAACGCGGACATTGCAGACTCTGTATTTACGTGTATTCACTATATAGTAAGTGCGCAGACAAATGGCCAGTGGATTTCAAGATGAGTGTTTGTCGCAAGCCAGGTAAATTCACAAGGTAACAATAGTTGTTCCTAAAATTCAAAAGTGGGTTTCTGAGAACAATATCACAATGTAATATGTGTCATTTGTTGGAATATTCGTCCAAAAGATTCCTTTTGATCTAGGCAACCTGTTTGAAGTGCAAATGCCTTTAGACTGCCTATATATATATGGTTTTATGCAGCATGTTTGAAACTTCACAATCATTTATATAAGGTACCCCAGTGTAAGGGACTGATTTTAATACATGCAAAGTTGTTTTCCCACATGTACATGTACCTCTTGAATCTAGCTGCTTTGCTGGATTGTCTTGCAATGATTGTATGTGTTGTGCCTTTGGCATGCTACAGGGAATCATGGGTATTTATTGTTAAATTGATGTACCATGTGGTGTGTTGCTTTGTCAGTCAGGTTTATTGCACACATAGTGTAAGTATATTTTTTTAAAAGAACTGTGCAGAAAGCATTGAATGCTGATGGAACGGGAGAGGACATGGTGGTCATTATTAGTAGGGTGCAACTTCATACAGAAATATCACCCTACTCATCTACTGTCAATGCAGGATGTGTCAGCGTGAACTTCACCTTATTAGCAGTGGTAGCAATGTGGCGTTAGTTCCCACTTATTGAGTTACTATGGACTCTATTGGGCACTTCGACAAATTACCACAGGTGGTATTTTCACGTGTGGTAATTCCTCCAGTTTTTGAAGGCAAATTAGAGGAAATGCCTCCAGCCGATCGTTGGAGTTACTTCCTCTATTTAACCTGCAATCTTGTAGCATGCTGGTGTGGCACATGTAACACGAAAGGTGTGGTACATGTGGCAGCAATTCCATTTCAATCACGAGAACCCACGCAGAATTACAAACCATAGAACCAGGAAACATGTCCTTAAATCCCAGCTTTTCCACTTGACGAAAATATGTGACCTTGGGCAAATAACTTCAGATCACTGTGTCTTTGATTTGATTCTTTACCTGGTAACATTCCATTGCCTTGAAGTGATTAGGCATGCACTACACAGACAATCACGTGTGCATGACTGCGGTGGTGTATATTGACCACTTACATAGTGCATTGCACAGGGCGAAAAGCCTCTTAAGCGATTCAGAACCACCGATCCTGAGCCATGGCTCGCTCTTTGCTGATTACGTGAAATAAAGTATGCTGCAATGCTAGTAATGTGGGTGCAGGAGGAATCGGGAGGCGGGGGGAGGAAGGGGTGGTTTGAGAGCACAGATGTGAATTTGGTGCTGAAGGCATGGAAGCACTCAGACACACCCTGCAAATGACATGAGATCCGAAGAAACAGCAGCCACAGTAATGCACAGCTATTCTTTCCAGTAAAAGTACATGGAACAGGGCCAGATACCATCTCAACAAGCCCTCCATTTTAGCCTCCTCTCACCCTCCTTGCCTCCATTAGTATTGACTGAGCTGCAACCTTGATAACAAGGTACGATGTAGAACATTCTGGCTTTGCAATTCATAAAGCAGGAGGGCATATCGTTATGGGCTAGTTTTCGGTTCCTGCTATGTATTTAATTGATCTAGGATTGTCATGTAAAATGTTAGCCTGGGTTTGACTATATGTCGTAACACCTGGCTTCCGTTCGATTCCAATGGCGGCAACTGCATACATTGGTGTTTAAACCCTGCTGGACAAGATGGAAAGGAAGTCTTTGTGGGCACAAGGTAGGACGAGTATATGTAACTGGCTGTGTCAACATTCGTATACATTCTTTAAAATGGTTGTCTTGTTTTGTTGCGTTCAGAGCACCCGAGGAAGAGTCAGGAAAGACTTGAACTGCGAGTGCACCTGTTGTCTGTGTGGTTAAACTTAGCAATTGAAACACGTCATTATTGTGAAGCTGCCATTATGCACTGGGTTAATAAAGCATTAGCTGTCTGGAACAGAGCGCAAGGCTTCATGGGATATCTGTCTTCTGTGTTTACATGAGAGATTGTGTCCTACTCCCGTGGAGAAAAGTCATCAAAATAATGCTCGAGTGTGGGACTATCGATGAAATATTAATGTTCCCAGCTCGTCCTTGTCGAAATGTCCACTCAGAGGAGGTCTTGCAGTGGCATGAATGCGATTTGTCCAAGAACAGTGGCGTCGCCAGGAATCAAATTTAGGAGGGGCGCAGAGGGGGCCAAAGACAAAAGTAGGGGGGCCACAGACAAAGGTGGGGGGGCCGCCTATGAAAGATAATGTGTGACTTCACAAGAACTCCTGCAAAGAGGCTTTTGTGCACACCGACTACCCAGACCCCATTGCACCGCCCCTTCTCATCAGAATGCAGGTACAAACCATTTAGTGACTAATGTCCCATCATTAGCAGTTTTGTGCACTACATTCTGATGGGCGAGGCTGCAAGCTGCTCTGCACACTATAGAGGTTGCTGTGCAGAAGCCGGGCAGGAACACCCGAGAGCCCAAGATCACTGCTAGCTTTCAGACAAATGGAGAGTATTTGCCTTGTGATCTGCAGACATTTGCCTCAGTGACTGTCACAAATAACACAGCAAACAGAGAACACGGTCACTGCTGGCCTTAGTTAGGGGGGGATTAAGGTGGGACAGCATTTCAGAGGGCGGGGCAGCATTTCAGAGGGGGGCCCGTCCACCCCAGAACCCTCCTAGCAACGCCACTGTCCAAGAACAAACAATGTGCCAAGTTATGTAACACAGTCTTAAGCGGGAACTTCAGACTCCGGAAATGCACTCTTAGCAAAGTTTTGTATCTCGCCACATTTGCATGTATCGCCTTACATTGGGGTCTCCAAGTCCAGCCCCTGAGAGTAAAATCCACTTCCGGTCTTCAGGACAACCAGTGCCTATGTAAATAACACCCTTTAAAATCACAGTATTCAAAAAATATTCATTGAGGATATCAAGAAAACATGAAGTGGATTTGTCTGCTGAGGAATGGGATTGGAGTTCTCTGCATTATGGTCACTTCAGGGTTCTTCTGGCAAACAGCATTACCTGTGCATTGCGAGTGTCCATGAGAGGACAGCGGTTAGATGCGAGGGAGGCTAGACAAGTATGGATAGTTGTGAACTAACGGCAATGGCCAGTCAGAGGTGGAGCTTGGTCAGTGTTATTGAGGGAGATGTCGGATTCAGATTCATTAAAGTAATGAAAGAAAAGGTAACACACATTCTTACAATCATCAGAATCAAAGATACAGCTGCAGGGCCGCTAGCGTCTCCAATGGGCATGTCACTGCCAGCTGGGGAAGTTGGAGTCCGTTGGATCGTTAGGTGACAACCCCTTTCCCGCTTTCCTGAGTTGCTGCTGTCACGGTTGTTGGATCACAGTGGAAGATCAATTAAAAAAGACGTTTCATGAACTTTAGGTAAATCAGCCCTGGCCATAGGCCAATTTTTAAGGCATTCCAGAGCCTGGGTGCCTGGACTGCAGGGGTTCTGCCTCCATTTCTTAAGCTCTTGAATTGCACTTGGTGGGTTGGGTGATGTAGGCCTTTGCTGACCTGGAGGTTTCTGTCTGGCATGTCAAAAAGGTTGTGATCTTGGATTCCACCAGGTGCCAGAGAAGGTCTTTTAATGATGATCAGATTCCACCAGGTGCCAGGGAAGGTCTTTTAATGATGATCTGATCGGATTCCACCAGGTGCCAGAGTAGGTCTTTTAATGATGATCTGATCAGATTCCACCAGGTGCCAGAGAAGGTCTTTTAATGATGATCAGATTCCACCAGGTGCCAGAGAAGATCTTTTAATGATGATCTGATCGGATTCCACCAGGTGTCAGAGTAGGTCTTTTAATGATGATCTGATCAGATTCCACCAGGTGCCAGAGAAGGTCTTTTAATGATGATCAGATTCCACCAGGTGCCAGAGTAGGTCTTTTAATGATGATCTGATCGGATTCCACCAGGTGCCAGAGTAGGTCTTTTAATGATGATCTGATCGGATTCCACCAGGTGTCAGAGAAGGTCTTTTAATGATGATCTGATCGGATTCCACCAGGTGCCAGAGAAGGTCTTTTAATGATGATCTGATCGGATTCCACCAGGTGCCAGAGAAGGTCTTTTAATGATGATCTGATCGGATTCCACCAGGTGCCAGAGAAGGTCTTTTAATGATGATCTGATTGGATTCCACCAGGTGCCAGAGAAAGTCTTTTAATGATGATCAGATTCCACCAGGTGCCAGAGAAGGTCTTTTAATGATGATCAGATTCCACCAGGTGCCAGAGAAGGTCTTTTAATGATGATCTGATTGGATTCCACCAGGTGCCAGAGAAGGTCTTTTAATGATGATCAGATTCCACCAGGTGCCAGAGAAGGTCTTTTAATGATGATCAGATTCCACCAGGTGCCAGAGAAGGTCTTTTAATGATGATCTGATTGGATTCCACCAGGTGCCAGAGAAGGTCTTTTAATGATGATCAGATTCCACCAGGTGCCAGAGAAGGTCTTTTAATGATGATCAGATTCCACCAAGTGCCAGAGAAGGTCTTTTAATGATGATCAGATTCCACCAGGTGCCAGAGAAGGTCTTTTAATGATGATCTGATCGGATTCCACCAGGTGCCAGAGAAGGTCTTTTAATGATGATCAGATTCCACCAGGTGCCAGAGAAGGTCTTTTAATGATGATCAGATTCCACCAGGTGCCAGAGAAGGTCTTTTAATGATGATCAGATTCCACCAGGTGTCAGAGAAGGTCTTTTAATGATGATCTGATCGGATTCCACCAGGTGCCAGAGAAGGTCTTTTAATGATGATCTGATCGGATTCCACCAGGTGCCAGAGAAGGTCTTTTAATGATGATCTGATCGGATTCCACCAGGTGCCAAAGAAGGTCTTTTAATGATGATCTGATCGGATTCCACCAGGTGCCAGAGAAGGTCTTTTAATGATGATCTGATCAGATTCCACCAGGTGCCAGAGAAGGTCTTTTAATGGTGATCTGATCGGATTCCACCAGGTGCCAGAGAAGGTCTTTTAATGATGATCGGATCGTGTTTCTGAGGTTGTGGAACCTACTGCCTACCCGGTTTTGCAGTGTTTGTAGTATGTCTGCGATGTTTGCAGGGTTCCAAATAAATTCTAATATAATCTTCTAGCCACGCCATGACCAAAGCTTCGACAGTTGAATCAACCTTGAATTTCCTTGCCGTCTACAAATACCACCGGTTTCTGGGAGAGCAGGGGGGACAGAGACGGAGCTGTTATAAGGGTGGAAGATATGGCCAAAATGTGTTCTCTGGTGAAAATTGCAAATTCTGGGTTAAATTCTCCTGCTCTGACAATTTCGCCATCATAGTAAAATTGCCTATTTTGGCTATTGCCCCAATTTCAGTTTTGTGGGTGAAATTTCAGATTTGTGCCTGTATTCTTAGCTAATTCAGGACTGTATAACGTTTTGGCCCCCTAATTGGGCAAAGTGGCACGCACAAATCCAAATCTGCCAAAATAAAAGAAAATTGTGTGCAAAATCTGCTCCATAGGAAAATCCAAACTGCAATCAAATATCAGTTATTTTGCTTCACCGACAGTAATCTTGCCAAGCACCAGAGGATGAACAATTCTCCCTTTCCTCATCGATTGCACAAAGGCATAGTTGCCAACATGACTCATTCCAATCTGTAGGTGCTTATCCAGGTCTGTTTATTGTTTCCTTTGCATTCTGGGACCAGTTATCTGACATTTATAATGATAAAAGTAGAACTACAAATCCCAGAATACAAAGAGAAAAACAGGAGTGAAGTAAAACCTACAGATAGGAATTGGTCGTGCTGCAATTATGCAAAGGCTGCTTCTAGGTGGAATTGCTTTGTATTAAAATCGGGCAATTCCTCATCAGGTATTAGACCTATAGGAGAATTCAGACATTATAGGGCATGCAAAAGGCCTCCCGGCAGGATTCTGAGGCAATTTTAAGTTTGAGTCAATGAAAAGGTACTTGGCATAATTAAGGAAAGGATTTTCGTAGAGTACACATATTTTTCCTTGTATAACAAGAGAAGATTTGCAGTCAACTACACTATTTTTGTGGCTAAGAAGCAAAATCATTAGAACAAAGTACAGTTTCTTCTAAAGTGACACTTATTCAGACAGTACAGTAATCATTATATAACGCCTCCTTGAAGTAGTGGAAATGGAAAAAAATAACCCCACAAGGGCTGGGGGTGGAGTTCGGCGGTGCTGCCCGAGGCGGTGGGGTTTAGAGGGGCGGAGCTGGCAGTTCACCTCCGATCAAAGGAAATGTCCAAAATAATAGTTTAAAACGGTGACATTTCTTTCATGCTGCTTCTTTTCCAAACTATATATCAATTCCACTTTAAACCACTTGCATGGCACTGGTGATGAGTTACCTCACTATGCGGAAAATAGTTTTGACCAGTGTTGCTGAATAAATATTCTTTAAAATGCACAATTTGCATCCCATTTTATAAAAAAAAACCTTCCCCTTGGGTACTATTCAAACAGGGTGATTTCTGTTCGCCATAAGCAACGTTTTCCTTTACTTGAACCACACCCAGCACAGCTCCTGCAGCTCCCCTCTAAAAGAAGTTGGGTGGCTGCATTGTGTGTGATAGTTTCAATGTTAATAGAGGTATTTATTTATTCATGTCCTGCTTGTCGGATACCGGTATATATATTTATTTATGCAATGTTTGTTGGATGCAGGTATCCGACAAACAGGGCATGAATAAATAAACAATCCGATGTATCCGTCAAACATTGCATAAATAAATAAATACAACGGGTCGTGGCTGAGGACTGTAACTTCCTCTGGGGGACCCTTTGCACTAGGTCAACAGAGGAAGTTACAGTTTGCTCGCAGGCGCTTTCTTATTTTTTTATTTACTCATCCTCCCCTCCCTTGACTCTGGCCGGATACACATCTGGTGCAGGAATGCAGATCCGCTGAGCGCCGGTCCAATCGCCAGCGCTCCGTCCTTGTCATAAAAGGAAAAATTTGTGCACTCTGTGAAAATCCGTCTGTTGGTGGTGACAATCAACTTTTCTGGTAGCTAATTAGTCAAACATGAGATAACAAAGTATTGCTTTTTCTAAGGTCACACTCATTCAGACAGAGACCATTATATAGCGCCTCCTTCTGGCACGGTACTGCTTGTGCACACATCTGCTGGTATCAATTGAACAATGCAGGTGGAAGGAGCAGAAGGCATCAGCTTATCCATTGTTCACTATTTTGACCACCTGATTTTGGGTGCTAAGGAACCTTATAAGTCAGTTCGCTGGCATAGGTATGGTGAGTTTGCACGGAATCCCATAACATGGCATTAACAGGTCTCCTCTCCTCTCCAGCCCAGTTGTTCTTTTAGAGGGGCCAGTCTCCTTGGAAAGCTCCCAACTCCCTAAGCATAACTTTCTGTGATGTCACTGTTGAGATGTGTGCTACATCAACAGCGGTGGCGAGGATCCCCATTCCAGGCCCCTTCTGTGATTTTAGACATTACACATGCGCATGGGGCATGATCTACGCGATCACTGAGCTTCAGGAAATTGAGATCACGAAAAATCGATAGGCAAAAGCCTGTTGCGCCGTGATCACATAGATCACTTTCCACCATGCCGCATCCCCCCACGACCCCCGCTTACCTTTTTTGGTGGCACACACAGCAGTGTGCCGCAGACACTCCTGTACCCCTGCAGCGTTAGTTCCCTCCCACTAACATGGGTCAGAGCCGACGCTGCAAGGTCCCTTTTTCTTTTTGCACCCCGCAACCCCCGCTCCCCATGTTCGGCATTATGGGGTTAAATATTTTTTCACATGCCAAATGTGCATTAATTGTGCATTCAGCTTTTTTTAACGGTATTTTGGGGGAATCCCCACTGGGCACCGTTTGCACACTTGAGCCACAGTCAATCTACCCCATGTTTCTAGGGGACCATTGGTTTAAGCTCGATATAAAGTCCAGCACTTGTGTTAGTGAGCAAGTTAGAGTTGGGGGAATTACATCCGAGAGTCCTTTAATAAATGACTCTGCGTTGCGCAGACACAGGCATGTGTCCTCATGCATTTTGACCCACAAATGAAAGATCATGGAGGTAGGTGATATTGCCAGAGGCAGCTAATGGCCCATGCCTGTCTAGTGCCCATCTATTGCCCATGCCCGATATCTGATACGCCAGCTGGCCAATGCATGTATGTATTTTTTTTTTGTTTGCATTTTTTTTTTAAAGCTCTCACACAGCCTGTGGGCATCGAGGCACTGTTACAGGAATTTTTTTTTTTTGTCTTAGTTGCTTATTTATAATGCGCTTAAACACCCAGAGGTTTCTAAGCGCGGTCCCGGGGATCGAACCTGTGTTGCTTCGTGTTGTCTTGCTTCCAAGGTGCGCACGTTGCCGCTAGGCTTTCCTCCCGGGACGAAAGTATGTAGGTATATATGTAGTTGTGCTTTATAGAGTGCAAACCTAGCTCGAGAGCAACCGAGCGCCATACAAGGGTTCAAGGAACAGGCGCACATTCGCAATGGATCTGGATTTGTGGAAGAATTTAGGAATTCCCTGAAGAGCAAGCTTTACAGTTCTTTCCTGAACTGCAGGAGCATTGGGGTGGTCCTGATAGTGTTCCAGTATGCCAGGTCTTAGTTACATTAGGTTATGGTGAATTAAACCGCGCACTCCTGCTATTTGCATGGTCTCCAGGTCCTCTGTCAGACCTGAAAAGGAAGGAGGGCTGGGAGGCGTAGTGTGATTGAGAGGGAAACACGCAGGGGAGCTTCAGTTCCGAAAAAAACTGTCACTGAGTACTGGTATGCTTTTAGTTGGTATACGTTATGCAGTGTTTGGTGTATGAGTGTGTAGGGGGTGATTTGTATGTGATAGTTTTAGTTTCTTTGTGTGTGCATTTTGAGGTGGATTTAGGTTTTTGCTGAGGTAGATGTATGAGAGTGTTTTGTTCGGTGATTGAGGGCGAGTATGTAGGAAATTGGAGAATTTCCAGTAGGGTTAGTGGAGAGTCGTCTGTGTCCATTTCTGCCTTCCTTAGCAGGAAAATTACTATTTCCTGGTCTTTTCCCTACAGGATAAGAGCAGTTACTGCCCGAGGTGTTCAGTTTGTCTGCAAGGTGGCCGGGCACGTGGGAGGTGTTTGCCTTGTAGGTGATTCAGGCAGTTTTGAATAGAATCCTGGCAGAGATAGGAAGTCTTTGAAAGTCACATAAAATAGGGGTGATGTGACTGCATTATGCATAACTGGTGATAAGGCAGGCTGCGGTATGATGAACTGCTTTGAGGGGAGCTAGGGCCCTGCAGATTCCGATGAGGAGGGCATTAACCCCCATGAATGTGTGCAATGAATGTGTGCAATCACTTGAGCCTGTACCACGGTCCAGGAGTTCAGGGGAGGGAGGAAGGGAATGCTCTTGCGGAACAGCGTGATCTGGTTCCACGCAGTCTGGGTCTATATTGGGACATTATGGGTTAGTAGAGTAGGGAAATAGCCATGCCTTGTATCAGACACACATTTCTCAAATGCTACTGACTTGTGTAAGGAAAATGCAGGCTGCTATATTAGACCCGTGACAAAAATTGTCAGGAGTTCATGTTATGTGATGACAGATTTCCATAGCGTCCCTCCACCATTTACAAATCCTCATGGCACTAGTGGCCTTCCCATGTGATCACTGAATTCCTGAGCTTTGGTGTATATCTGAGGATAGTTGAGGGCTGACCTACCTTGGCAGGGCATCAGAAACCTAATGGCCATTCCCGTCACCTACCAGTCTGTATTCATGATATAAAGGCCACTTTATGTGGGAGTGAGAGTCCCTTAAAAACCTTTTTTGGAAACAAGGAGAGTATTGTGAATTTCAAAGCTCACTGGGCAGTGAGACAGATGACTATATGATAGCATCTGAAGACCCTTTTACAAGGGAGTTTTGATAATGGTGCCACAGGAACTATGATATGATATGAAATGGCATTTATAACGCGCCTATACACAAGTATTTCAAGGCGCGACGAGGCAATGGATGGGGAGAGAGAGAGGACAGAGACAACAATCTTACTAGACCAAGTGACAATGAGATTGTGCAAGTGCAAGGGAGGGGAAAAGTGCGAGGGGAAGGGCAGAGGGAAAGTGCTGTACATGGGAACAAGCAATAGCAAGAAGTGTGGCCAACCGGTGGCAGGTGCAAGGGTAAGTGCAGACAACAGGTGTCCAAAGTGCAGGTAGGGGGACTGTAGAGTTACAGGTACAGACCCAAGTGCAGGGGTTGACTGGAGGCAGTGCGGGTGTGCAAATGGGTGGGCAGGGACCTGGGCCCGAAATCAGAGGGTAGCCAGGTGACCAGTGCAGTGTCAGACAGGAAATCAGCAGGGGGGAGGAAGAGAGAAGGCAGAAGCAAAGAGGAAGGTCTTGGGGTGCTTCCGGAACCAAAGATGGTTCTCCTCAAGTTTCTGAGAAGCATGGAGGCTGTTGCAGAGGGAGGCCCCCGGCGGAGAAAGAGATCTACCACCAACTCATTGCTTGGAGAAGCGACTGAGCCTGAGGAAGTTGGATGTGGAGGAACAAAGAGCTTGAGTAGGAAGGTATTTACGATGAGAGAGTTGGAGGTATTTAGGCCCCAGGCTCCAGAAGGCCTTGTTGACAATGCAGTGGGTCTTGAACTTAATCCTTGCATCCACTGGGAACCAATGTAGAGATTTCAGTGCTGGAGAGATACAATCCCTGGGCTTGATCCCAGTCCTGTTCTGGATAAGTTGCAAAGGGCAGAGAGTAGAAGCAGGCAGATTTAGAAAGAGGCTGTTGCAATAGTCCAGCCTAGAGAGAACCAGAGCTCTGGAGACAGTGAGCTTCTGGGGGAAGGAGAGGAAAGGAAGAATACCTCTGAGGAGGTGCAGTTGGTAGTTTGACTTCTTAGAGACGTCAGAGATGTTAGGAGAAAAGGAGAGTGGGGAGTCAAAGATAAGCCTGAGGTTCTGAGCCTCCCAGGTGAGAGCAAGAAGAGGGCCATGGGAGGCCGGCCAGAGAGTAATATGAAAGGTGGGGTCAGGTCTGCAGACAAGCATAATCTCTGTCTTACTGTTATTACGGCTGAGATTGTTGGCGGCACACCACTACTGGATAGCAGACAGACAGTCAGAGATGAGAGAAGCAGAGGAGGTGGCAGAGCGGAGCCTGAAAACAAGCTGAGTGTCATCTGCATAGCACTGAAAGTTGGAGCAGAGAGAGGCAATGCGGTTGGCATGGGGTGCTAGGTATTGGTTGAACAGCCAGGGAGAGAGGTTACACCTCTGGGGAACACCACAGGTAGAGAGTGAGATAGAAGAAAGGAAGGACCCAAGTTGGACCGGGGAGGGTCAATCAGAGAGGAAAGAGGTCAGCCAAGCCAGAGCCTGATCGGTGATACCCAGGTTATCACAGAGACAATTGAGAAGGATGAAATGGTTGACCGTGACAAATGCAGAAGAGAGATCGAGTAAGATGAGAACAGAGGGGAGATTAGAATTGAGGTTAGATAGCAGGTCTTCACGGATGTTCAAGAGAGCAGTTTCCGTGCTTCTGGCTGCTCTGAAGCCAGACTGATGGTCCTGGACACAACCAACAGATTTAGTGTGAAGATTAAGCTTGGAGATATTGATATTGATATTGATATTTTATTTATATTGCGCTCATACACAAGTGTTTCAGAGCGTGACAAGGCAAGGGAAGGGGAACAAGGGAGAACCAAAAACAACGATCTTACTAGGCCCAGTGAGATTGAGAACGCACAAGTGCAGGGTGGCAGGCTGGTTTTTCCAGGAGTTTGCCCAGGAAAGCAGTGATGGAGATCGGGCGAGATTCAGCCGGACTGGAGGGGTCAGCTGAGGGTTTCTCAAGAAGAGGTTGCACACGAGAGTGCTTCAAGGGGAAAGGAAGGTTTCGGTGGTGAAGAAGTGGTTGCAGAAGTCAGCCAGGGCAGGAGTGAGGGTGTCAATGTGGTCCTTGATGGATTTGGAAGTACAGGGAAGAACCTGTTTCACGAGACTTTCATAGATCCGACTTGTCTAGAAACCTCATCAGGGGAGAACAGAGGAAATACAGACAAAGAGGCAGGAGAGATGGCCAGGGGGGGGGGGGAAGATGTAGAGGAGAGAGTAGAGGGAGGAGGAAAACTGGGGAACAATTGTGTTTCAAAAGCAAATTTGGCATCTAACATTGGCATCTCGTGATAGAACCTAAAAGCCACTTTATTGGCGGCGTCTATGATGACCGGTTTGAGTAGTCTTCTAAAGGCGTTTTATGGGAAATCGGTGGGAAATGGGTACTCACCACATTGCACTCATAAATCAGAGGCCCCCAGTGCCCAAATCACCCATTTAATATCCAATTGCCTTGCCAGTTTCTACATTGCCTAGGGAACCTTGCATTTGGTGCCCTTTCCACAAGTCATTATATTGGCAAAAGAAAGCTCAGCGAGTTGAGCGCTCGCCGAGATATTTTTTCCCATTATTAGCCAACATCACAGAGCCCTATTTACCGACCTTGGAAGGAGAGCTGCTTGCCCTGCTGGGGTTCAAGACTGTGGGCCTCATTACACGGATGGCGGTGAACCATGGCGCTATTAGCGCCATAGTTCATGCCGGTAAAATACCGGCACCGCCTTGGTGGAAAGGGGAATTACCGCCCCATTCCAAGGTTGGCGGGGCGGTAATTCCCCCTTCCACCATTGCCCTTCCCCATTCCCATTTGTGCCCCATAGGGCTCTATGGGAATGGGGAAGGTGCTAATTACGGTACCGCAAATTGCGGTACCGTAATTAGCTCCACTGGTCCCTTTGCGGGTTGGTTTTTAACGCCTGTAAAAAGCAGGCGTTAAATTCCCCAACCCGCAAAGGGACCTCATAGTAAGGCGGTAAGGATTTACCGGTAAAATACTGGTACTGGTAAACCCTTACCGTGTAATGAGGCCCTGTGACTGCAGGTTGCACACTTACATCATCCGCAGGTGCTTAGCTCGCTCAGCTATTTTTCTGGTACCTATTGCATTTACATTGGGGCTGGAAGAACCTGTGCTTTTTCATTAGAACTGGAGGGGCAAAGCAAGCCGGTTTAACAACAAAATAATATCTTTGTGACCTTGAAAAGCTTCCAAAGCCTCCTGTGGGATTTGCGAGGGCAATGCATTTAAATGCACACTTCCGTGCACTATCCCACTATCTGCTGGCAGTTGTGCACATGTCGCTTATGATTGGAAAGGTTAAAGTAAGATGACTGGACCCAGCAACTTTCCAGATGTTTTGAACTACAATACCCATGAACCGTTAACATTAACTGTGATGGCTAGGACAGATGCAAGCCACAGATTGCAGATTCCCGGCTCAATGTATTGCTGCGTGGAAGCTGTTCGTGCTGCCGCATGCCCGGTTAGAAAAGAAACAGACAGCGCACATGTAAGGTGTGTCAGTGAGTTCCATAAAATCATCTATAGGAAATGACAGCATTATGTCCCAGGGGCTGAAGGTCATTGTAGGTCACCATCATTATGGAGAACAATGGTCAGAAGGCTATTGTACAAAAATGTCGCCCTCATTTATGCGCTCCAGCAGTCACTGTGACTTTGGAGGCGCACAAACTGAGGGTGACATTTACTGCGCCCAAGCAGAGCGGAGGTTGCGGTGGTGTCCCCTGCTCTTTCTGGGCGCAGTAATGGGGGTCGGAGGGTGCGGGGGTGGCCTCCGCTTACCATTTTGGAAAGCAGGGGACAAGTAAGAAAAAGAAAAGAAAAGCACCCTGCGGCGTCAGCTCCAACCCACGTTAGTGGGAGCAGCTGACACTGCAGGGAGCGCAGAATACGGGCGGCACACTTCTGCGTGTGCCGCCCTAAAGGCAAGTGGTGTGGGGGGATTGGAGGGGTAATGCAGGCCAGGGGAAGGGGGCACAGTGATCCATATGATCACTGCACCACGCCGTAACTGGCGTCGGCATTTTGGCCATCGCAGTTACGGGCGGCGCAGTGATCACATAGATCCATCAGAAGGACAGGAATGACACGTGTTCCAATGTTTCTTGTCTGAAAATGGGCTCACTTTTCATACATGTAGAATGCTCACCTGTCATTTCACAGGGGCTGACCTGCCAGGCTGAGGCATCATATGAAGAAGAAAGCTGCTTGGAGAGCCACCACTCATCACGAGTATGGCGGTGCAGGAAGAAAAGGTGGTAATGCAGTGGTAACTGTTAACACTGCATTACCGCCACCTTACTGCAGCCCCGTACTACGACTTTGATGTTAAGGTGGAGGATTTTCTTGAAGCAAAATGCTGGAGGTAAATCCTCTACCTTACCACCAAAAACTGGCAAAACAAGCAGAATTACGGTCGGCTGAAATTCCACCAAAATCCACATGGAGTTCTAGTGACGGAAGAAATTGGGACTTACACTGCCTACCACGGTTATATGTGATTTTACCGCCGGACATTACTGAGTGGTACATTTCATCACGGTCAAAACACCCTTAAAACACCACCCCAACCCCATCCCGACCCATTTTAACCCCTTATCCTTTATATATTTATTTACCCTTTTCGGTGTTTTCTATGTTATAGTCCGTTCTGTTATGTACAACTCTGTAACGTTTGTAATAAATTCACTGGGTACCCCTACCACCACTTAGAAGCCTGTGGTAAATCCTTAGGACCAAGTGGTGATAACAGTCATTCAGTTAGACGGTATCCCAGCAGATTTACCACAGAAATACCACTAAACTGGTAATGATGACCATATTCCTCTACTACCACACCGCGGGGAACACCTCTCTGCTCACAAGGAAGTGCGCAGGAAGACATCTAAAATGACCTGGGCGTGTTGCACCTGCCCAAAAGGTCGGCACACGCTTTGTGCTAATTTCAGTATTTTGTATGTTTTTATAATGTCGGTATTCAGTATTTTGTATGTTTGAAAACTTGACTCCATCACTGCTCTGTTTGTCTGTTTATTTATTTATATGGTGCTCCAAACCCAGAGGTATCAGGGTACCTGTGTTTTAAATGACGGGAGTGCAATCTTTAAAGATATACCTGGCAGGGTGCTCATAGACCTAAAGGGTGCAGTGAAGGTACATTTGTTCATGGATGGCTCCAATTAATGCTGCCACGGTTTGATTGGACTTCTAAAAGCATATATTGGCGGTGATACTTTGGCGTGTGTTCTGAGATTCGGCACTGGAAAATAGTGAGAGTGTACACGAGATGCATGAAGACACCTTCCAAAGGTTTCCCTTACACGCAGTAGACTCCCTTTCCACCACACCCCAACTATTGTGTATACGTTGGCTGCATAGTCTGTGTTCTTCCAGAAACATTGTATCAATCTGTGCTGCTGTGTAAGAGAAACCGTCTTTGGCTCTACTGGGGGTGAGAGACATGATTGTTCCATATTTCGCTGTGGGAATGGGTGAGTGCACAGCCACGTGCTGCATGCACTTCCTGCTGTGGTGCGACTGCCCACAGCATCTGCATGCACTGTGCTCTGAGACCCACACTGCACTGTACCCCTCTGGATAACATGGCATGTATAAGCACATAACGGGTTCATGCTATCTCAGGAAGACCCTGTCATGAATTAGACAAAGGGCCAAGGCTAGTTCTGTGCACTTGCTATAATGAGAATAACAGAAACTGATAAACACGTTTTAAATACGTTTTACGCGCCCAGATACCTTGGGGTTAGGTGTGCTAAATAAATAAATAAATAAATAAACAAATAAATAAATAAATACATTTAAAAAACGAACTCAGACAGACCCATGCCACTCAAATCAATACCGGACACCCATCCCAGATTCACACGCTTCACAGGCGATTCAGGCGTGGATCGCCTTCACCACACTCAGCGCTAGGGCTTAAACACACCCATATGACTTAAAAATGAGGCACTATTGAAATTGAATATAGAGCATTTCACTAAATTGCATTTTCTGTATACGGGCGAGAATTTGCTGAGCCTTGGAATTTCCACCCTCTCCCAGGGATTTGCAAATCAAATATGGTGTGGTTTTAATCACGGCGCATGGCTGACAAACCATAGGGTACCCTTACAGGAATCGCATTTTTCTATAAATAATGCACGTTGCTACTTCTGGTAGAAAAACAGCTACGACTATCAGCCCCAAGGGGACAGGTAAGAAAAAAATATTTATCCCCACACGCGGCCCCCACCTTGAACCTGTGCATCAAGGGATTTCAGCGCATAATGGAGGCGCCACCACGGAAGCTGTGGGGGTGCCTGGTTCACCGAGCAAAACCAACCAAGAAACCTGCCGAAAGGATGACATTTGTAAAGGGGTGATTACTTACAAAGTGACTTTGTGAGCTATAGACAAGCGTCTCCCAAAGTTTCTTTTCTTGCACACTGCGCCTTTGCAACTTAGCGGAAGGCACAGGCTCACTCCACACACCCTGCACTCACACACAACACAAACACCATTTCACATCACCGCTGCCCTAAGAATGAAGCTACTTTTAAGGACCCACACTCAAACTGTAGCTTCCCACAACTCTCCATCTCCTTAAACACCCCCCCTCCGCTTTAGTCCATAGTGTACATCTACTGCGCCGCCCATACACCCCCATTTAGACCCGGCTGACTCCAAGGGTCTTGGCCACCCTCGCATAACTTTAATGGCTGAAATGCACACAGCATCATAGCACCTCCCAAACGGTCCCAAATGTTTAGACTCCAGTCCCTTCGAGGGCGGTCAAGCAAAAGTGCGTTGGGAACATAATTATGGTGAAAGGTGCTATGACAAATGGCAAAATGAATGTCTGAGTGCATTTTCAACAGCCATGGATAGGCTTTCTGATAAATGAAGCTCAAGGGATCACTAGTGTGATGGGGAACTCAGTTTTGTTTCCAAACCAATTGGTGAGATTCCCAGTAACATAAGAGGAAGCTCAGAAGCACAGATGGTGGCTTTACTCAGGTGGGGCCGGGGGAGGCTCAGCTTGCAAAGAGGTGGGCACTAGGGGCCTCATTGTGAGTTTGGTGGTATTCCAGAAGTAACACTGCTGAAGTAACCCCAAATGGAATTACTGTTACCACCACTTGGTCCCCTGGATTTACAGCAGGAATACAAGTGGTGGTAGAGTGGTGTAAGTTACCATTTTTGGAGTTCATAGGACTACATGTGGATTTCTGTGGAATAACCGTCTGCGGTAATTCCACCAGTGGTAATTCCGTGGATTTTGCTGTTTTTTTGGCAGTAAGGTAGCGGATTTACCTCCAGCATTTTACTTGAGGAAAGTCCTCCAACTTACCCCCAAACCTACAGTATAGTTGTGCGGAAATGGCCTTACTGCTCCTTTGCTGCCGATTTTACCACACACCGCCATACATGTAATGAGGCCCTACATAAGTGGTTATGTTTTTTTTGTGTTTTTGTTTAAAGTGCATGTACATTTTATATTAAACATTTTACACGGAGGCAAACACAAATAAAATATTGCTATAAATCAAATTCAATTTTTGAAACAGATTAACCATGCCAACTCTTCTTCAATTTTTCTTATCTTAATAAACCCTTCCTATGACCCCTCTATATTTTACAGTTTATTTAATTCATTACAGAATCTTATCACTGCTTGGGCTAATCCCAGTCGACGACCACTCATATGACGTGTCCAAAAAATTGCTGTTGTCAATACTTTAATATCATGGATATACCTGCCGAATACATTCGATCGAAGTATGTCCATCTTATAAAAAGCAGTTTATAAGTGTTTCCATTTCTTTCTTATCTCCACAAAAACGATATAGTTTAAGTTATTTGGCCCATTTTAAACGCGTCCTAACACCTGCATCTTTTCTAGCAGATTACATTTGAATTTGAGAAATTCGCATCTGTGAGATTGTGTTGGGCTGTCAGGTGTGGACACAGGCAGTTTGGCACTAAGCCAGGGAGTTCAGCTTGCAACTCCCATGAAGCTCGGTGGCATGATCTGGGCACAGGTGCTGCCGGATCCTGATAAGTTGCACCTGCCTGTGCCGTGTTGATAAGTAGCCCGGCAAGGTGGCAGTGAGCTCTGCCTTTAAATCCTGACGGCATGGCAGTGAGACCAGCGCTTTTAAGCTAGGCAGAGGAGATTTCACCTGCAATTCACCGCTCGGGGACGCCGGTCAGTTCCCCGAGGATAAGGTAAGTACTCCACCATAACGCACGCCGCAGCAGCGCGTGTCTTGTATATAGAGTTCTCCATGTTGTGTCCACACGCTAGTAGCATGGATTAACTGGTGCTGGCAGAGAAGCAAGATGCCAATGGCAGATTGATTGAAGCCATCTTTTGCAGACTCAAATGTGTCCTGTAAGTCACTGTGAGGCAACAGGAAGAGACTGTATGCTCCATAAAATATGCTGTGGAGAGAACCGTGTGATTTAAGGGCAACAGAACTGCATGCAGAGTCAGAGAGCAAGCTAAGTTTCCACATTGTCTCTCGACCATGGACCTGAGTGACTGCATAGGGTTTTATGTGTAACAATCATTTGTATCCTTGTGGTCCATTGTGACAAGTGTACTCATGCCATTTGTTTGTGTTGCATCATGTTGTCATTGCATTGTTCACAGTGATGCTTATTAATGTAGCTACTGGGTTAGACAAGTGACCAGGCAATCAAGAGTGTATGACAGGAGGGCAGGGGATAAGTGCATGCAAGTAGGGAGTTCAACAGACGCTACTAACGGAGTGTCAGATTTCCAGTTATCAGCCTAATTCTGATTGAATGAACCACATTGCAAGGTTGCTTTCTTTTCCCTAAACTCCCCCACACCCATCCATTATGATTCCGTCATCCTCTTTCCAGTGTTCCTTTTTTTCCCCCAACCAACCACAACCTCTCCCTAACCATCTTCCCCCATTGGCTGTCTCGTTGTGACTTGTTGTTTGAGAATCAGCGATCCGTGCCAACCAAGGTGGGAGGTTCGTACTCCATTTGGCTTCTGTGGTTGGGGAGGGAGTGTGGATCCCCCTTCAGGCCTGACATAACGATCAGCCCCCAATCAGGAAAATGAGACACCCAAGCCAAATGCAGTCTCCTCCACGCCATTAGCAGATGTGCTAAAGGTATTACAAGACATACAAGTAGAACCTGCTCACTCTAGGCAATAGACACAACCAATTAAAATGCTGCGTTGTTACCTCAGGACACACTTTTGAGAGGAACCACCTCATCCTCCACCGATAGACCAATGAAAGTATTTAACTTTCCTTACTCAGCGTCAACTACACTTTTTGTGTAGGACTGTGGCTTTTGATACCAGGCATTCAAGGACGGCATTTGTCAACTCATATCTATCTGGAGATGCTACTGCTTGGGCTATTCCACTGGTTCAGAAAGATAATCCTCTCTTGTGGGACCAGTTCAATGCCGAGTTTGGGAGGTTGTTTGATCGCAAAAATATATCGCTGGCTCAGGACAATGAATTATTTGCACTCAGGCAGGGAACAAGAGATTGGGTAACCAATATTACACAGTTTAACAGGCTGATTATTGAAATGGATTGGCCGGAGGCCAAACAAACAGTGCTGTTTTATGAGGGTTTAAAGGAAGACTGAAAGGACGCCATAGCCCAGGTAGTGTCTCACCCGGTCACCTGTATAGCTCTACTTGACCTGGCGTTAAGATTAGATCATAGAATCAGTGAACAGAAGGGAGAAAGGAGAAAACCTGGGATTCCATTGGCACGGTTGGACAAGAGTAGAGCAGCAAGTACACAGCACTTGGAGGAAGAAGCTATGCAAATAGGATCCATACGGGTCCCCTAACAAGATGAAAAGGAGAAGAGGTGAAAGGACAATCTCTGCCTTTGTTATGGGAAGGGAGGCATTTTAATTCGCAATTGTCCCAATACACCCCAACAGAGGGGAGATTTTAAACAAAAGCCACAGGCGGGAAAAGGTCAGAAACATCAATAGGGGGACCTGGATTGATAAATCTGAAGATTAAAGGGTTCCCAAATTGTATTGCTACTACCGTTCAGAGCAAGACCACTCATTTGTATATAGTGGTGATGCTTTTTTTCCCACAACAAAAGTTACTTTTTTAGCGATGATCGATTTTAGGGCTATTTATGTTTTGTTGAAATTGTCCACACAAATCAAGGGTGTGATGGAACAAGCACAATCTGTGCATGGTTCTATTTTAACTTCAGGTCCCATTACAACAGAAACCCATTCTATGCAAATGATATGTCTGCTGGGGCATGAGGAGGTACTTATGTTTCATGTAATTGCTGCTCCTCAGTTCAGAATGATTTTGGAAATGCCCTGGTTAGTGGCTCATAATCCCTCCATAGACTGGGTACGACCCACATTATGCTATAATGCAGAACAATTCATAGAACATCTACAGGAAAGGACAGGGCGGCAACATATTTATGGCATATCAAGGAGGTATTGGTATTGGTGCAGTTGTGACAGTGCTTCCTGAAGTTTATGCAGAATATGCTGAAGTATTTGACAAAGGGAAGGCAGAAACATTGCCACCACATAGGCCATATGACTGTGTAATCGATTTAGAAGCCAATGGAAAACTACCATGTAGTTGCATCTATGCACTCACCAAATAAACAAATCAACATTTGCGCAAATATATTTGATGGTATGTTAGCATGTGGCTTCATAAGCGCATCCAAGTCTCCAGTATCATCTCCTCTGTTTTTTGTCTGAGAGAAAGAAGGCACCTTGAGGACCTGTATTGATTATAGGGCCTTAAAAAAGTAACCAATAAGAAGAGGTTTCCTTTTCCCCTGATATCGGTCCTATTAGATCAGGTGACGTCTGCAGTGATGTATACTAAGGTGGACTTAAGGAGGGGCATATAATTTGATTGGAGTTAAGGCCGCGGATGAATGAAAGACTGCATTCCGAACCAAATCGGCCTGTATGAGTATCTGGTGATGGCGATTGGATCGTGCAAGGCTACAGCAGCATTCCAACACTTTATACAGGAAATTCGCACAGACTACATCAATCTATTTGTCATAGGTTACATTGATTGCATTGTGATTTAGCAGAATCAAAGGAACAACATGTGCAACATGTGCGAACGGTATTGCAATGGCTCAAGGAGCATCGGCTGAATTCTAAGTTGGAAAAGTGTGTAGTGCACACTTTTATGGTGGAGTTCCTGGGGTTTATCCTGATACCCAAAGGTATTGAGATGGATCAAAAGAAGGTTCAGATGGTCACAGAGTGGCCGCCCCCACAGAATGTGAAAGACGTGCAGTCCTTTTTGGGGTTTGAAAATTTCCATCACTGATTCATTGCAAATTTCTCTCAAATCATTACACCATTCACACAGTCCTCAGAAAAGCATGTCTGTTCACATGGGATGGGGAGGCGGAACAGGCTTTTACTAGTGCCCCCATGTTGCAGCATCCAAATGAGAAGTAACCTTTCCGGGTGGAGATGGATGCATCATACGTGACATTAGGGATTGTGCTTTCCCAGATGGATCAGGCAGGAGTTATGTACCCCGTGGCATTTATTTCATGGAAATTGATGAATTATGAGCAAAATTACTGCAGACAGATGGCCAAACAGAGCAGTGAACCAAACCATGGAACAATATCTGCGCTGTCTCTTGGCAAAATGTTTTCGTTCTCGGTAAAGGCTCTCTGGCTAGTGGAATTCACATATAATAACTTTGAACATGCTTCCCTGGATATGTCACCCAACATGTGCTTGTGTGGCCAAGAGCAAAATATGCTTCCAGATCATATTCCATCATTGAACCATTTACCTGTACTAACGGAGTGCAAACAGAGGCTTACGGACACCAGGCATAAGGCACGCCAAAACCTGGATGGGCAAAAGAAAGCTACTAACATTATGCAGAATAAAGGCAACAGGAACCTCCTAAATACAGGGTGGGAGACAGGTGTGGCTGCCTACACAGAACATCAAAATGGTCAGTGCACATAAACTATTACCACGACTCATTGGACATTATGCATATCAGACACCACTCTGAAGTTGTAATTGCCTGGAAATTTAAAGATACATCCAGTATTTCACCTATCTCTAATCAAACCCGCAGCCAGCAGTTGGTGTTCGAACCAAGAAGCCACCGATCATCATTGAAGATGGACGAGAAGAATATGAATTATAGAGGATCTTAGATTCAAGAAGGTGGCAACGATTATGGTATTTGGTGGAATGGACAGGTTATGCACCGGAGGATTGCTCCTGGGAACCAGCAGAGGTAATTCATGCATCAAGGCTGATAAAACAGTTTCATAAAAGATATCCTGGTAAATCTGGATCTTTGGAGACCCCTGCGAGAGGAGATAATGTGAGGATGTTTGGGGCTGTTAGGTGTGGACACAGGCAGTTTGGCAATAAGCAGGGTGCTGCAGGCATTTAGTGCCTGTGAAAAGGAGTTGGGACGTCAACTCCCATGATGCTCTGTGGCACGCTCTAGGCACGCGTGCCACCGGAGCTTGATAAGTCGCATCTGCCGGTGCCAGGAAGCGGCATGGACTGGTGGCATGGCAGTGATTTTCCTTTTGACAAGAATCCTGGTGGTGCTGCGGTGAGCCCTACCTTTAAGTTTCAGTGGTGTGATGGTGAGAACAGAGCTTTCAGAGCATTCATGGTGATCAGAGAAGATTTTGCATGAAATTCAGCACTTGAGGACAGTGGTCGGCTCCCTGAGTATAAGGTAAGTACTCCACCACAATGCAAGCTGCAGCAGTGCGTGTCTTGTATATATAGTTCTCTATCTTGTGTGAACAAGCTAGTAGCATGAATTAACTGGTGCTGGCAAAGAAGCAAGATGCCAAGGGTAGGTTGATTGAGACCATCTGTTGCACACTCAAATGTGTACTGGAAGCCACTGTGATGCAATAATGTTTAGCAGGAAGAGAGTGTATGTTCCATGAAATATGCAGTGGATAGAACCGCGTAATTTAGGGGCACCAGAATTGCACCTGGGTGACTAGATGGGGGTAGATATGTCGCAACCATTTGTGTCTTTGTGGTCCATTGCTACAAGTCTGCTCATGCCATTTCTATGTGTTCCATCATGTTTTCATTTCATTTTTCAGAGCGATCCTTGTTAATGTAGGAACTGGGGTAGACACATGACCAGGCAATCAAGAGTGTATGACAGGCGAGCAGGAGATAAGTGCATGCATGTATGGAGTTCAACAGACGCTATTCAGGGAGTGTCAGAATTCCAGTTATCAGCAAACCTTTGATTGTATGAAGCATTGCAAGGTTGTTTTCTTTTCCCTAAACTCCCCCACACATCCTTTACATTTCCCTCATCCTCTTTCTGGTGTTTGTTTTTTCCCCCTTCCCATCCACAACCTCTCGCTAACCCTCTTCCCCCCATCAGTTGTCTCGTGGTGACCTTCCACAACCTCTCGCTAACCCTCTTCCCCCCATTGGCTGTCTCGTGGTGACCTGTTAGAATCAGGGACCTGTGACAACCAAGGTGGGAGGTTCGTACTCCATTCGGCTTCAATGGTTGGGCAGGAAGTGTGGTTCCCTGCCCCCCTTCAGGTCTGACAGTGTCTTGCTGCCTTGTCTGGGAACATAAGCAAGTAACGGAAAGATGGAGGGAATTTACAATATTCCTGATATCATGTCCATTTCACAATCTGTATTAAAGGATTGCCCCATTCCAACATGGCAGCCTTACGTCCCATATTATTACTTTGGCCATCATAGGTTCCATATTGTTCCAAACGAATTCTATTGTTTTGAAAAAGTCCAGCACTGTTTGTTTAAAACTAATCAGCGGCAGACAAATTGTGAAGCACGGGCGCCTCTCTTAATAATCTCGATATATCTGTGGATTTGGAACGCATAAATCGTAAAAAAGAACACACCCTGTCTTAGTTTTGCTTCTGAATATACAGATGTCATACTCAATCCACATCTAATGCAATCTCGGTAGGTACTGTTTGTGAGGCACAGCATAGATCAACAAAAATAACCTTCCAATTTGTTTGACCAGATTTCGAGATTTCTTGTGAAAGACCCTAAGCCATATATCAATAGCAGAGTACGTTTTTGTTTTGAAAGGATGGACTCAGGCTTTACTGAAATATCACTTCATCTGCTTTATATGTAGCGCTTAGTCGTGAAGCCTGCGTTCACCTGCTTTACGATCGTTTTCCTATAATCCTCTTTTCAGACATCTTCCTATTTCTCACTACTCCCAGGCACTTATAATCCATAATAATGTCCAATATTTTTCAGCCACAACTCCACCGAAAGTGCTGCCTGGCTCTTCTATGTCCTACACGCGGCTGCGCGCCTGGTCAAGGCTCTACGCAGATACGAACACATCACCCCATTCCTCATCAACCTTCACTCACTCCCACTGCACACACAAATCACCTTCAAGTCTTGCTGCATCATCTATAAGGCACTCACCCTCAAGTCACCCAGCTACCTCGTGGAGAAACTGCAACTCCGGAGGACAGCGCACCACCAGAAGCCAGGACAATTGCAGATTTGAAATCCGCTGCTGGAAAAAGGAAAGGACCAGAAAACAAGTTTTCTATGACTATTCCCCAGGACTATGGAACCTCCTGCCCATCAGCATGAGACTTGCCCCCATGCTCCTACAATTCAGAAAATAACTTAAGACCCACCCGTTCATGGAGTCTCTCCCCCTCAAAATTCAGCCATCACATGCCCCCTACGCCACCTGACTAGCTAGACAGCGGCCCACTCTCTCCTCCCCTGTCACCCTGTACAGCTATACCCGTCCTTTGTGCCCATCTGTATCCTACCCCCCATGGTATATTTGTTCTGTTGTTACCTCTCAAAAATTCTCTGTTATGTATCTGTACTGTTGTAGACCTCTGTAAAGTGCTCCATTGCTTCTTGAAGTTAGGTCTGCTCTCAATATATAGAATAATAACAATAATAATAATAATAATAATAATAATAATAATAATAATTCATAATTTTAGTTTGAATATTTAATCTGTAAATGGTGATCCTCAGCGTAAGCTGCCAAAAATGTCAACAAGGGCTGGAGGCCTAATTTATTTTGTGTGGTCCAATAACATCAACTCCTCTGCGTTAGTTAGCCACGAAACATAGTTAGGACCTCATTTGGGTGCCACCAACTTGTCCTGTGATTGATATGAATGAAAGTCGGCCAAGTATACATTAAAGAGAAAGGGGGGCAAAATACAACCTTGTTGAAGGCAGCGATAGGTAGAAATATGCCCAGTTTCTCCTTGAGTCGAGTCAAATGTTACCATTGTAAACTAGTGCAACCCAATTATGCATTTCTGCCATTTTAAACCTACCTTCCCTTCCAATCACTTCTTCAATGGACATTTCCGACGCCCATGTCAAACGATACCTAAAATCTATGAAAAGCCACAAAAAGGGTCAATTCTCTGAGAGTCCTACAATCTTAGACAGTGTTTTCAAGACCACAATATGGTTTGTTCTCAAGCAAGATGTTTTCTCAACATGCAGTATATTCTGTTTCCAGCCCCAGTTTTGAAGGTACCTTAAGATGATAATAGCAAAAACCTTCCTAACAAGTAAAGCAATACGTCTAAAAGAGGAAAGTTCATCTTTCTGACCTTTTTTATAGATAGGTATGACAAGAATTTGTGACAAGCCATAGGAATTTCTCCTGGATTCAGAATCCTAATGAATAAGGGTCTTAACCTCTGGACCCACATTTTAGAGTGCTCTTTGAGCGCCACAGAGGGTAATCCATCTGGCCACGGAGCCCAAGGGGATTTACGTTTGGTCACTGCTGTTTCAATATCTTCTTAGTTAATACTTACTTTCCCTATGCTGCAGCGTGTGTTTAAGGTATTCTTATACTAGCGCAGCGTAGGTCGGTAGCAGCTGGGATAAACTTGTTCTTTGATGGGTATCAGCTGGAGTACCATAGTATTACATATCTTTTTGTTAATCCTTTTTCAGGAGGTCTGAGTATTCTTTTGCATTAGGCTCTCTAACACGTGCTCGTTGGCTAGTTTCTAGTTTGTTCTGTTTTGTGAAGTGGTATTTTTATGGCACATTGTTCACCCTCCCCATGGCTTCTTGCCGCTGATGGTTGTCACAGAAGCAATGGGTTGTATCGCTTGAGGTGGGTTCCCATCAGGAAAAGTATCCCCAGGGTGGCGGGGAGGGAGTAGCAGCTATGCTATATCCCCAGTCCCATATCACTCATTTTTTGGGTTGGGTGGGGGGTAGGGCGCCTCATGAAGCGTTAGTTACAATGTTCATGTGGGTGTGTTGACATAATGCACAGATGACTGAAGAGTACATTCCCCGCTACTTCCTCTGTGCGCACAGATCCACTACGACCAGCCAGGTTCTATAGGCAGGAATGCTGGGATAAACTACAGGCACTCTTAAATGGGGATGCAGCTTGAACTGTGTGTGCTCTGGCAGCAGTGCCCTTAGCCGGGCTCCCTGGAAGTTGTTGAGGGCAACCAGTGCTAAAAGGGGCCGCCTACCCTGATGTGGGAGGGTGGAGTCCTCTTGGCCTTACTAGGGATCTTTTGAGAGATAGCCATATTCTCCTGCCTGTGTACACCTCTCTAGCAAGTCTGCAGTTACCTTCTCCTGTCAACAGGAGGCAGTGGAGTGAGATTGGATCCCACAAGGGTATACAGTCAGCTTACTAGATGGGACTATGGGGACTGAAGGAATGGTTTTGATGAGCCACAGGACAGTAAGCCGGTGCCGCTTTCCAAATGCATGGTCCACAAAACTTCGATGCCAGGAAAGCTTTAGCCACACTTGTCCAGCATGTGGATTTCGGCAGTCAGGCTATAATAATCTGTATCAAGATTTTAAGTTTTTCTTCGGGCCAATCAAGCCCCTGTAATATGTATGGCAGCATCAGGGGACCCTTCAACCTCTCAAAGAGCTCTGCAGTTGTTTCCTTGGAAGCAGCTTTGCAGATAAGGCCTAGATAACACGCCAACCCTAAGACGTCATCCTCTGGTGTGCCACGTGCTGATGTGATCTCATTTTGGGAAATTGATTTTTAATATTTGTAAGGCTCGGTTGTACTTCCACCTGGAAACCTCTTCTGCTAAAGTCGGTTTGCACGCGGCGGGGATACAACTGTGAACCTGCAGGTTTCCAAATGATCTAGAAGTCTTATATTCCCTGATTGGTTGTCTCAAAGTGATCCCGGACTGGATAGAGGAGCTCTGTTTCAAGCACAGAGCAGGAAGATCCAACCTATCCTGTTTAGTGTCTCCAGAACTGATGCCTATTAACTAAGATAACCCTATGCCCACCAATGGGGGAAATGCTTACTCTTATCCAAATTGTTAAAACTCGCCGTCCTCGTTGACGTGATATGGCTTTGGAATCTCTGATTCATTCAATAGAGGAGTGTAGATTTTTCCAACATATCAAACTCTAAAAGATTCTGCCAGTGAGATGCCAGAAACAGGGATATCATAGCCAGTACTGTGGTCCATCCATGGATTTTAATGCTTAAAATATTTTCTACAGAGCATATATCACTGCGGCAGGTACCACAGAATGGGGGATTTCAGCTCACATGGCAACTTTAAAAAACTGGATCCCATTGGCCATGTGAGCAGATCTCTTCATGGCCGCTCTGATCCAGGTTCATAGCTTGGTAAAGGTGGGCTCATCAAAAAAGTGCTTCCCTCAATCAATCCCTGCTTTGTCTTCAGAATCAATCTACCACTAAAAGTAAGTACTCACACCAAAGAAGTCTCCTCAGTTGAGGCAGAATGTAGAGCAATCTATTGCTCGGGAGAGGCACCTGGGCCAGGGTTTGGAGAACGGATCTGAAGGCCTGGACGTTATAAGATATGGTCTTCAGCAGTTGTCATGTGTGCTTTAGAGAACGTTCCCTATAGAAGAGCTTAAAACAATCAATGAGTGTTTCACTCGCTTTTGCCCATCTCTCCTGCACTTCTTTGTCCCTCTTAGGGGGCAGCTCAGCCACCTCTGGAGCTCTCGTTTCTGCCTTATTTCTTTGGGAAGGATTCAAAAAGATGTTTCCAGTACTATGTTTAACCTATCTCTGCTAGCATACGGGACAAGCCTCTTCCCTATTTAAAGTTTGCCATTCTACGAGAAGATGCTATCTTTTTTTAGCAATCTCTTATTTTTCAGCGAAGCCTATACGAGGCTGAGAGGGCAAATACTCAATATATTGTTACAGGAAATGGGGTTTGTTCAGTATCTACCTGCTTTAACCTATTTGCTGTGGGAACGGTCCCCCCATGTTAGGTGGGCACTTCTGTCTTTTTTGAGGTATGCATTGTCCACCAGGATGCACATCATGACATTTTTATGAGCCAGATCTGGATATTCTTAGGGTTTCCAGTGATTATATTGAAAAAGAGAGGCTTTTTCAACACTAAAACATTTACAACAAAAACATACCAAATATGTATTTAATACCGATGGGGGTGTGGTAAGAGGTTTAATGGGTGGGTAGGGGATTGGGATGGGCTGACAAACATAGGGAAAAAGGAAACTTTGGGGGGACCCGCCAAATAAAAAAAAAGGAATCTGCATTTTTTCGTTGTAAATGTTTTGTTATAAAATACCTCTCTTTTTTATTTTTTTATTTGATTTAGTTGCAAATGCAACTTTACAAATATCTTTACATAAAATCTTATCTAAAACATTCAATAATAGACTATATTTCATTTGCTAAAAACAAAATCCACAATTCAATTATTTGTTAACTTACATCATCGGAATCTGAGCAGATCTTTAACAACAGTCATATGTAAAAATCAATTTTGGATTCATTCATCAACCCTCTTTTAACGGTATGACGTCCTTTCATCGCGGGATGTTTTTTTGCTGGGTTTTTTACCGCGATTCTTTTGCTGGAAAAACACATCACATTTTTTTGTTGGAAAAATATATATATTAGGTGTGGGTGTTCAGAGATATATATTTAAATAAAGGGGATGAGGGATTGGAACGCGAACCCCCACCAACAAAAAAAAATTCAATTTGTTTTTTCATAAACAAATCCACAGTAAAAAAGCCAGCAAAAAAACATCCCGCTATGAAATGACATGGAACCCTTTTAACAGAGCCTACATAATATTTCTGACTCATAACGGGACAAGTCCCATATTTGCTCTATCTAATTCAGATATATTTTCATAGGTTTTACTATTTCTAATCTTATCAGGTATGTAATAATCGCAAAATTTAGCCATATGTATTTGGCAAGACAAATTATTGCCCACATATCATCTTCTTTGAGTGTTATATACTCTTTTAAATATCCCTTCTCAATTTTGTTAATTACTCGCATTCAACCATAATATGCCTAAGAGTCTCAGTTTCTTTATTTTTACTACAAAATCTGCAATTATGATTTGTTTTTTATTCACATCCCAATTGGCTTTCACTTCTCTTGTCGGCACCAAATTAAACCTAAATCTCATGATCTCGCTCGGATATTGTATATTTAGGTGTTTTCGTATGTAATTTGTAATTTCAAAAAGTTTTTTTTGCAGGAAAATAACCTTTTTTTAAACATTTATATCTCTCACATTCATCTCTTGTTGTTATCCAGTCAAACTTCCTATGTTTCTGTTTAGCTCCTTCTTGATTATTTGTTAGCAATATTTCACTGATACCCGCTTCTGCCAACATTTTTCTACAGTTTTTTTCCAGATATTTATCATATCTGTGTCGTTATTAGAAAACATCTCAGTTATTGTACCAATAACTGTGTGATCATATTTTTCTATCGATTTACATGTTTCATACAATAGCAGTGAGCTCCAATTAACAACTGCTCAAAGGGATATGAGTCCCAACTCATGTCTTACTATTGGCGTAGGAAAACTTTTTGGTAAATTCAGGACAGTCTTCCACTATATATAACCTCCAAATACGGTCCGTTCGGTTGGTCAATATCCAGGTTGCTAGAGGCTCTTTATGTAACAGTAGGGATCACTTTTTGTCTGTAATACATAATAACGGGTTTTCTGGAAAATGTCCCATATTTCTGCTGTATTAGTTTGGCTTATGAACAGAGTACCTGCATGCTGTGTTTAATCTTTGTATGGTAGTTTCTTTTAATATCATTGATGTTTATTCCCAAATATTTATAATGTTTAACAACCTTCACAGACTTTCCATCTATGCACCAACAATTTTCTAGTTTGTTTTTGGGTGTTTTGCTATTTCCAACTATGAGAATGTTGGATTTATTTGCATTAATTTGTAGGTTGTCCTTTGCACGCTTTTCCAAGGCACCTAGTGTTCTACTTAAACCAATAGGTGTTTGATCTAATATGATCAAATCATCAGCGTAGAGCATGTATTTCACTGCTCTTTGGTTTAACCTCGGGGGAAAGGCTCTCACTGCATCGAGGTACTTACTAACATTGGATATGTAAAAATTTAAAAGGGTGGATGCTAGCAAGCATCCTTGTTTTAATCCAATGTTGTTTTTTATGGACTGTGTTAGCAGTCCTTCTCTGTTTAATTGTATCTGTACCAATGTCTCCGTGTATAACTGCTTTATTAAATAGAGTAGGTATGCCGGTCTTCCTGCTAGTTCCTGCTTGCCTCCTTTTTTAAAATTCATTATAATCACATATAACCATTCTTGGTTATCGTGTGTGGTAATGTGTTTCATATTTAACATTGTTATCTCTGTACTGTTTTTATGTAACCTGTGGTGTGATTCTGAAATAAACTTATGACATGAAATTAATACATATTGGAAAACATCAATTCCGTAGAATTTATACCAAAACAAAGAACACAATTGGAGCATATACTTTGATCTAAAAATGATTTGTGTCACTATTGGCAAGTTAAGGACAACATAATTGAAAGGGAATAGGCAACAACAACATACAGGTTTGAGTGGAGTGGATGGCCTTTAGAGATAAATAAAGAAAAGAACGAGCCAACAAAAGACAAGACAACCATTTGTTAGGGTTGATATTAGATGTGCAGGTTCACAGTAGCATCCTTGAGTGGTAAAGCATTTGGATTTATTTTCTTAAACTTTGCATATGTCTGTTAAAGAGGCAAACTAATTTTGTCATTAGTACGAGATTTTAAGATGTATCAATAGTCTGCATAATAGAATACATTTTTGTCCCTGAGGAAGGGCGGCAGGCGGGAAAACATGTGCACATGTAGGCTTAGTTTTCTTCCAGTTATTTACCTATCATATACTTTTTGTAAAAGAAGCTAGGTTATATTACAGTCTGCTATCCTTTGTGAATGTTTTGCTTACTAGATAATTTGTTCTTAGAGCGAGTTCATCTTTTTGGTAAAAATATATCACTTATTACACATTTAGCGAAATTAGTTAGTTGACGATAGCTTTGTTCATAAACACATTACTTTATGAAAACTGAATAGCATCAGCTAATCTTCTTTTAATTAATAAGTTTAACTTATACCTGGAGAAAAGTGTAACTTACACAAATATGTTCAGCGGGATTCACGCAGAGGCGTACGAATGAGACTTTGACATACTGTGTCAATGAAGCTTGGTCTTAGCAAAGGTGCTGCCAAACAGAATGGTGTGTTCCAACAGATCGTACTTGGAATGACATTTTTAATGGTTATGCACTGTACTTTGTAGGTGTGTCAGCTGGTGTTAGAGCGGAACTAACAAAAAGTGTCACTTACATGGTTTTCACAAAATAATCATTCGGCTGTTGCTTTACTTGAGTGTGAAAGTGAACATGTGTTATGGAAAGGATTGGGCTGGATCGGGTAAGCATGGAAGTATGTGAGAAAACAATTTATGTGTGCAAGATACTGGCTGTAGGCACTTTTTTTCAGTTAACATGTTCCCTCTGCCTGAGACTTCACAGGCAAAATATCCTCTGTATGTGAGCAAGTTCGGTTGGGTGACAATTGTATGTAAATATGTTATGAACAGACCTTTGCCAAAAGCACAATATAAATAACAAATCATTATCATATGGAAAGATTTCTCAATTTCATTTTAAATTGTGTGTGCCTGTATAGAGGTTTACTTCACCTGGCAGCGGATGAAATCAGATTCTGTGTGGAACTCCAAGGATCAGTCGTGCAAATAGATTAACATTAATTAGAATAGAAATATTTGCCTAGTGATTTTGCTTGTAGTCTTCAACAAACACTTCATTAATCACACTAAATGCCACATCATTTCTGTTTTGGTTTACAAATAGTTTTTGTCATAGTAAATGCCAACACCGGTGCACGTGCTCGTGTTTCACCTCACAAAAGGCTTTCTCAAGGCGATCTGATGAATGGAATCTATTCTCATCATCTTCTCTTCTTCCAAATTGAAATGCAGATCTCGAAGCCTCGATGACTACGTTCATGGAGCGCCCTTCTTCGAAACTTAAAAGTGAGTCACTGTTGGTGCTCTTTAAAGTGAGGTTGTATTAATTCAAGGATACATTGTAAGGCAGTGCTTTAAGTGGGGTAAGACATTGAGGGGGGACCTCATTTGGGGGTGTGGCTTGCGTGATGGGCGTGGTCTAATACTTGATGGGTGTGGCCTAAGGATGAACATGTAAAAATGGTCTGGCCTACATAACTAAGTGCATATCGCAACACAGTCTGCTTGCTACATTCCTTAAAATATAACAAATGAAAGCTCAAAACCATTGTGTATTGGAACGTTAACTGGGCCGTTGACAAAAGCGTAGGTTTTGAGGTACATTAGCAGGTTAATTCAAATATTGAATAGCCGCTATGTTTACGTGACCTGGCTGACTACAGCGCCGTAGCCGTACAGGATACAGACAATAAACGGTGCACACTACTGCACAGTAAACAAAAGGTCGGCAATTCCTAATGTAAACCTTTTCATTGTTAGCACCTGAATTCGTATGAATACATTTTTAGACCATTCAAATCTTGATGCGCGGTTAGTACGTGCATGTCAGCGGAGTGACTGAGAGACAAGCGGTAGCTCATTCTCAGAGCAATGCTTAAGTGTGATGTTTCAGATGTGTAGGAGAGTTAACTGCTTGTATCATTTGAATAGTCTCATTAGAATGTGTAAAGAAGTTAGATGCCCCCACACAAGTACATTTGCCCCTCCCCTGCAGTCTCTAAAGTTAGCCCTTCTCCTAACATTTGAAGGGTTAGAAAAATTGTAGCCTGTCTGACAATACTACGTGCAGCCAAGTTTTCTATTAAATACTAGAGGCTACAAGTTGCGGCCGCCTGGACGTTTACTAGGACACCACGGGGGAGGGGCGAGGGATGGCCACATCTCCTCTACCCCAGATCACGACTTCAGCTGCCAAAGGAGACTTGCACCAGATTCTTGTAGCTTTGTGTGACCCTCTGCAGTTTTCACATCTAGCTCCTAGCCTTCCTTATAGGAGGGGCCCAAGGTCCAAGACCACCAGTTTTGCAGTAATCTCAACCTTTAAACAAAACAGGATGGGATGGGGACCAATCTCCCTCACTAACTCCAACCACACCACTACACTTCCCCATTCCCTTCCTTAAGAGTCAATAAACCTGCCTTTTTATTCAATAAACATTCAATCTATATACGCGTTAGGAGACTTACTTTGCTAGGAGTGAGTGCGTTATGAAGTAACCTACAATTGCATGGCGTAAATAGCATGGAGGCGGTGACACGACTCGAGTCGCGGAGCACATAGCATTGACGTGGGATAGCGGGGCGGTGTGCAAATTGTTGCGCGTAGATGTACATTGAAAGCAAACGCAAACGTGTTGTTGAGTTGCGGGAAAGCTCTCATATGAATGTAGCAGCGAGACGAACATGACGACGGAAATAACGTTTTTGCGCCAGGAAGCCCACATGAACAGCCCCACCGCCAACCCTCCTTCCGGTATAACTCCTGCGTGTTTCCTGCAGGCATCTGTGACTGACATAAGTGCCGTTCAGCCACAGCTGCAGTTTGAACGACGCTGTGGCTGGCTGGCACTTCTGTCAGTCACAGCTGCCTGACTTAATCATGTGGGTGGGCTCATCTCCTGTTGTGGCTGTGGTCATTGTGGGATAATGTCCTGTTGTGGCGTGGTGGGACCGGAAGCTCAGCATCTCTTTTTGGAGACTTCCGGAGCTAGCCCCAGCCCTGGTGTAAGGTAGCAGTGAATCGAGCGGGAGTGCTTCCACCTATTTTTTTGGCAAGCTTACGTTTTATGTGGATTTGCTCGGAAGCTAAGTGTTCACCATAACCCCCTTGTTCTCTTCCTCATCCCGGTCCTCGCATTAGGGGGCTTCTGCATCAGGAGACGGGAATCTCCAGCAGTTTGTATCCAATAACCTCCCTGATTGGGTGACCCTTGGAGCCTCCTCTAAGGCGGGAAGTGGTGGGGGAAGGGCAGCTTCCAACAATCCCTATATGCCTGTTCCTATCAAAGCGGCGACAGGCAGAACTTCCGGGAGATTTGATGTTTCTGTTTCCCTTTCCTGCAGATGCTGGGAATTGTCAGAGCGCGCACTCTTGGCTAGTCAGGCCACAGTTGGATGGATGGCAAACCCTAGGGATGCCCTCCCTCCCCCTGCTTCTCAATGATATCCCATGACCGGCCGCAGACCGAGGCTGAAGGAGGGGCATGTGCCAGATCATGTCAGCCTCACATATGAAACATGTATGGAGCGGGCTGTAAGATCGGTTTGATTGCCCGTTACTCTGCGCCGCGACGTCTTGGAGGCTGGTTTTAGTGGAGCCCATGTGGGGTGAAATGGAGCAGAGGCATAGTGTGAGAAAAAGTTCATGTCTCTCCCCCATGTCCTCCTTCCCGGCCCTTGGAGCAGAGCGGGAAGGTGATCTATGCCCCCACACCTCTTATTCCTGCTCAAACCAGATGGTCCCCCAATTCCTATATACATGAAAATGGGCTTCAGAACAATGCATGGGTCACAGAATTAACCAGACCTTAATGGTCAGACCATGGTTCGATTCCGCCTGAGGACCCCAGGGTGCGCGCATATCCGCAGTATGCGCAACACTTCCAAAAACAGATTCCGCCATCAGCTCTCCCTCCCGCCAAATTACTCAATCCATCCCACATCTAAAAGGACTTAATTAAAATATGCTAATTACATTGTTGCTGGCTGGAAATCAGCTTTTCGCATTAAAGGGGGAGCCAATCGGCAGTGAGCAGGAAATCTCTGCCACGCTTCCCTAATTGGAAATTAAATGGAATGCGCTGAGGCTCAGCTGCTAGCGACAATTAACTTTGGATTACGAATTTTGGGGTTTTGTGTCTATGCATGGCCCAAAGTACAGGAAGTGGGAAAGAAACGTCCCTGCCAATCAGCCGGTGAAACGACACAACGTAGGGGTGGGGAGGAGCGCACTGTGGCCAGAGATGGCATCATGAACGAGTTTTGATGAAGCTGCGCTCTTCCCATCTCTTTGTTGGGTCGCTAGAGACTGTACAGGACCATCTGTTTTTTGTTGTACTTTAAAAAAAAAAAAAAAAATCTTGTATAAATCATTACAGATGGAGCCCCTCTATCCAGTCTACCGGCACTGAACATCTGCTGCTTCTACTTCCGTAAATGGGAAAACTTGGCTTGGTGATAAAACCAGCCTTCCCTGTGCCTCACAAGCAGGGCTTGAAGTGGGCCAGGTCTAGCCGGGCTTCCACAGTGCCAACATTGCCCCCAAGCGGGGGCTCTGCTGTGGCTCCTGATCCGGTTTCCTAGTGCTAAAAGTCAATGAAAAGAGGAGTGGAAATACTGCACCAGTAGCTGTCACTGCCACCCATGTTTAGAGTATTTGTTTTTTAATACTCAAAAGGGAAAATGAATGTAGTGAAAACCTTTGAATTTTTGTAAACATATTATTTTTTGTAGTTTTGTCATTAAAACAATTGAATACAATTAATTTATACATAAACAGCATGGACTTTCTAAAGAACTGAGGGATTGGAATTTAAAAAATCTACTTTGATCTTTATATTTCAATATTTTTATTATAGTAATCCTTTTGAATACTGATTAATTACATTACATGCTCCCTTTCACGACATTTGAAAAGATTGACATCTGTTGAACCACTCCTTTTTTATTGAGTTTGGACTGTTAGGTGGCACCTTAGCACCGCCTATTAAGCTGAAATGATTGCATTGGAGTGCAGTGCAGCTAGGGAGAAAGGGCATATGAGGAGGGACCCAAAGCTTGTAGGTGTTGTTTGGTTTTTTGCCACCCATTGACTGCACATGGCCATGCCAATTCCTATGGTCATGTCCATCCAGTTCCTGCCCCCTCCCGCCCAAAACACCTCCTCATGGGAAGTCTTTGAACTTGCTTGAATCAAGCCTTACCATTAAACTTTGCACTCGACGTTCCTGACAGTGTTTTTTCAAAGCAGAATTTGTGGTGTTAATGACTTACTTCGAGCTGTAGACCTGCTACTAGTGTAATTAAAATGGCTTAACCAGGTTTGGCCACTCTATTTATAAGCACTATGCATGTGTGACGAATTAACTTCCGGGGCGACAGTGGTCCAGGGATGAAAATCGGTTTCTAAACCCTCAGTCAGCCCCCCACCTCCAGCACATCAGAAGGGATCTGAACGGATTGGAAACACAAGCAAATTATAAACTTCCTTGTCCAATTTTGGTAACGTGGACGGACCAGCAGGCTTATCTCCGAAAGGTCATGGATCGTTGGTTAGTTGCAATGCAGCGAAAATACAATTATTACCCAAATATAAAAGGGACTGTTCAGTCAAGGTTGTATACAAATATCTACTTTATTATTACCACAACAGACAGTTCTAACACACTACAAAATACAACCCACCCTGTAAAGGAATGCAGAGGACAGACAGCTTCAAAGAAGGTAAAGAGATGCACTCTGGATACTGACAGGAGGCTAGTCGGTATACTAAAGAAACACAATAGTTCAAGGATAATTGGTTTCAACAAAAAGGGAGCAATGGGTCGTAAAATGTCACCAAGAGCCTTCAAAGAAGGACCAGGTGGACAGAACCACAATGTACCTTATTCTGTAGGAGTTCTTGGTGCTTGACAAAGTCGAGTCGGTTTCAGGGTGCTTTGCGGCTTTTGTGACAGGGTTCAAGATGGGAGAGAGCTGCAGGTATCAGGCGACAGAAAGTTTGGCGAGCGAAGCTGGACAGACGGCTGCAGACTGGCCTACACATCGGCTTGGGGTCAGGAAGCGTTGTCTCAGTGCTGGTCAGTCGTTCTAAAGCACTGGTCGAGGCATCTTGGACAGCTTTAGCAACTGCGGTGTAACAACAGTCAGCAGTGCAGTCGGTTGCAGCTCGATGGGGCTCAAAAATGTTTTTTTAAGCAGACGGTGGTAGATGCTTGTCGATGCCCTACTAACTTCTTCACTGGGCTTGTGTCATCCTTTAAGGCAGACAGCCCAAAGCTGAGAGTGTTGCAGGCAGCGATCTTGCCCATGGTTTGGTTCAGAGACTCTCTGGCACTTCCCACTTAGGAAGCTTGTTGCAGAGCCTAGCAGGGTACACTGTGTGCTTGCTGGGTTCTTCTGGATTCTGTTTCTGCCTCTGTACACTGGGAGATGTTTAGGGAAGTGATCTTGCTTGCCTCTTGGGGGTCCTGGCCTTCCTTAACTGGCCTAAGATGTAAGGCAGACTGTACCTTCAGCCAGGGTCCAATGATGAGCTCTTTCTTCTGCTTTGGGTGAAGCCTTCAGATGATCTGCCAAAAGAGGGGCTTGTATCATCTCTCTTACACTCAATGAGGTATAGGCATAACCCATGGAGTCTCACACAGGGCCCGTCTCCTGCTGTTCCAGTATGACAGTGGCGAGGGGGTGGGAGTTAGGGAAAGTGTGTCCACCTGCTCCTCTACAAGTACCTAGGTACGGGACCGGGATTCAAACCATTCTTGCTCTGTGATGGATTCCAATGCAAAAGTGCAAGTGGAACTTTAGCCATTTTTTGGTGTACGTTTTACTTACACAATTTGTTTATCTTAGGAAATCAGAACCATACATATGTGTGGGCCTGATTTACTAATCTCAAGAAAATAGTGTAAGTAAAACGAAATTAACTAAGTTAAAACAATAGCTTTGAGCTTAGTAAAAGAGCCCAATATGTGCACAGCGACAAGTGGCATATGAAAGTGAAGTTTATCTAATAAGTTTAAACCCTGGGCTTAGGAAAATAATGACGGCGCTTCCATTGAGTACATTACAAATAGGAGTCAGAATTAGAAACTGGACCTACGTAAGTGTCGAAGGCTATTGTCATTGTAGCATTGGAGGAATGGAAGATATTTAAAAAGTTTGCTAATTTGCACAAACTATATTTATTGGTGCGGAGTATGGGTGATACTATTGCTATTGAAATCTATATATATATATTTGTGAAAGTTTTTTTGTATGTTTGCAGTTGGCTCCAGCCCCACAACTGTTGCTGTGCTGACGTTTTGGGGTGTACTAGCGATAGTGAAATCTGACCAACCCTACCCATTCGCCCTGCAGAGGGGTGGAGCAGGATTAGACCCTGTGCTATCAGTATAGACAATTTCGTGAGATTGATGATTTTGCGATTGTTGGCTCCGGCCCACCAACAGTTGATGGGCTAATGTTTTGGCCCAATGTCAGCGTACCAGTCTGCGGTTTACTGGCGATAGTGAAATCTGACCAACCCCATTACCATCCCAAGGGGTCCTGGCCTCTCGGCCTTCTAGGAAAAGCCATTCAAATGAGTAGGCCCCAATCTCTATGGGCAGATGGTGAAGGACGGTTTGTGGCAGTGCACCTGGGGGTAAAGGTGCTTGTGGCGGGATCCATCTATGCCCCATCCACGAAGAGACAAGCATTCCTCTCATACCTGCACAGAGCATTGACAGAGATGGGCAGGCAGGTGATAGTGATAGGGGGTGACTGGAACCTGCCCCTTTACTACTACATGGACAAATCGGACCGACAGATCGATGGGAATAAAAGGGACAGAGAAATACTTAAGCAAGCCTTAACATATCATAGGACCCCTGGAGGTTGGTCATCCCCATGGCACAAGACTATACTTTCACTTCCTGTGTCCATGGAACGAGCTCCCGAATTGACTACTTTGTGCTGTCACATAGACTGCTTTTTAAGGTCGCCCACTGTGATATCCTCTCAGGAGGGATATCAGATCATTGCGCCATCCCCACAGGTCTTGATATGTCTCTAGAAAGACAAGGGTCTCCTTAAGAACACCGGGGAGAAGAAGAATTGGTAGGTATATTTAGGGGCAATTTCACCAATAATGTTGGTTCAGTGAGCTCTTCGGCCATGGTTTGGGTGGCTGGGAAAGATTAAATCAAGGTCAGGCTGATTCAGAAAAGTGTTCTCAAAAACAAAGAGGACAAGGAGATCCTTGTATCTATTGAACGGAAGGTCACCAGTGTGACACAACAATATATGCTAGCAGCCACCAAATACAGGTTAGTGGAGCTTCGGGGGGCAGAAATGTCATTGAACACTTACAACTCAAAGAAAGCGGTGTATGCTTTATTCAGACAGCGATCAGTGCATTGTGAGCAGAGGGGAAAGTTGGAGCATCTCCTGGCTGTCCAGTGTAAGCAGAGCGAAGAACGGAATTGGATTGCTATGATCACGGGTCATTCCACTGGCAGGGGTATTGTGAATCCGAGAGAGATCTTGAACGAATCCCGTGCCTTTTATAAAAAGCTTTTCGCAGCAGGTCCTGCGGCAGGAGTATCGGCAGAAGAGGCTTTTATGAGAGGCAAACCAATCCCAAAATTAGATCAAGGCGACCAGCAAATGTTGGGTGGGCCCCTAACACTGCAAGAGGTGCGAGATAGCATAGCGATCATACATGGTGGGAAGGCACCAGGAGGATAGCTCAGGGGCAATGTGCTCGCAAGACGACACAGATAAACACAGGTTCGATTCCCGGTTCTGAGCTTAAAAACCTCTGGGTATTAAGTGCATTATAAAGAAACAATCACAATCACCGGGTGAGGATGTTTTCACAATTGCGTTTTACAAGGCGGATGGTTCATTGATAGCAGAAACCTTGATTAGAAAGTCCAATGAGGCAGCAGACATGGGGACCTTGAGGAAAGAGCTCAACGCAGCCATCATCATGGTTTTCCACGAGCCGGGCAGAGATCCCCAAGAGTGCAGCCGTTATAGGCCGATCTCATTAATTAAAATGGATATTAAAATATTTGCCAACGTGCTAGCCTTTAGGTCAAAGAAGGTGATCACAAAATTGTTGCATGATTCGTAGAGGGGCTTTGTCCCAGGAAAGTAGGCTACAGACAACATGCGCCTATTATTGCATGTATTGTGTCAAGAATAGGAGGGACAGAACCCGGCGATTGCGCTTTCTTTGGGTGTCGAGAAGGCGTTTGACCGAGTGGAATGGGGATACATGTTTCGCACTTTAGATAGATTCGGAGAGGGATTCTTAGGTAAAGTGAAGCGTTTCTATGAGAGCCCGAGTGTTAGAGTGAGTAGTGGTGGCCATCTATAAGATGCTTTTCACATTGGCAGGGGGACTAGGCATGGCTACCCCTTGTCCCCGCTGCCCTTCGTCCTAGCGCTGCAACCCCTTGCCTTGGCCATCGGGAACAATAATAAGATTAAAGGAGTAAGCACGCCGGTCGGGGAGTTAAAAGCATTCCTCTACGCAGAGGATATCATGCTAACCTTATTGACACCGGACACCTTTGTTCTGGCATTGATGGGCGTCATTCAGGATTTCGTGACTTTTTCAGGTTATAAAGTGATTGGGACAAGTCGGAAGCCATGCCCCTCAACCACAGATATTGATGCATTGTATTAGTGGGGGTCAGATGAAGTGGGTAGCGGCTCACCTTAAGTATCTCAGGTATTGCTTGCACAGAGACTTGGGGAAGTGATCAGGGACAATCTAGATGGGACCTGCAACAAGATACAAAAATACCTAATTAGGTAGTCGGCCTTGAACTATATATTCGGTATGCTCTCCCCGAGAGTGCCACCCCATATTATGAAGAAAATGAAACGTGGAAAAGTCCTTTGTATGGAGCAAACTGAGACCCAGACTTAAAATGAAAAGGTTATATGCGTCAATAGGGCCGGGAGGTCTGAGACTCCCAATGTGTCATCCCGTCACTGGTGTCTTCCCAGAGGACGAAACTAACATTAACAGAATCTACGACCTTATCCACAAATGGATGTGTGCCAATGGTCTGTCACTTATTACAAGCAAAACAGGGTTAATGCTAGTAGGGACAGAACCTAAAATTCATAAAATGGAAGGTCAATACACACAAATCCGAATTAGAGATTGTACTATAGATGTCAAAAAGAAGGTAAACACACGAGGGGTCTTTTTGGATTGCAAGCTGAACATGAAGGCACAGGTTAGAAGCCCTGTGGCCTCCTCAGCACATTATATCAAACTTCTTTCACATGCTCGTCCTTTCCTTTCAAGATCAAGTCACTAAACTCTTGCACGTGCTCTATTAAGTTCTAGAATAGACTATTGTAGTAGTCTTTTGATAGGTCTATCGAAGGCGAAACCAGTAGACTGCAGGTCATGCAGAATAATGCAACGAGAGTTATTATTGACCGAAATATTACTGACTGATCATATATCAGATGCCAGAAGAGATCTACACTGGCTCCCTATCAACAAAAGGATCTGTTTCTGGCTAATGGCGATTACTTTCAACTGTCTGAAACACTCGGGTCCCTCTTACTTAAAAGAGGTCCTGATCCCAAAAGTAAGTAAGTATAGTCTGAGATCCATCAATGGCTCTCAGCTAAAACATCCCTTCATGCAAGCTAACACCAGTGAAAAATTGAGCCTTCTTTTCTGCCGCTCCTGCCTTTCGGAACAATTTGTCTGTTAATCTTAGAGAGGAGACCTCCATTAGAGTTTTCAGAAAGGGTTAAAAAACCCTTCTGTTTAACTAATGCCTGATTCTGAGAGCTTTCCGTCTTAACGGTACTGCTATTAAGACGTGTTATTTGTCTATATGTGTCTTGTCTGTCTAGCGCCCTTAAGCCTCTGGGTTCAGTGGCTGCGCTATATAAGTTATAAATAAACAAATAAATATAGACCTGTAGTATCTGGCGCAGCAGCTCTGCTAAGCAACTGTGCTCTTTGGGAACCCCGAGCACAGTCTGCATTGAGCAAAATCGGAGCAAGCACTGTCTAGGAGACCAGGAGCAGCAAAGCTCTATGATGGAAACGTCTCTAACAAGAAGCACCCATCGTATGTGCCAGTAGGATAGCATGGGAGAGGGCACATGCTGAGATGCAGGTGGATGGCCTTTGGCATCTGGAGGTCCCTGTGTGGAACAATAGTGCACTGAAAATGGCACACAAGGTAGTGTCCAGAGTGATTTGGGCTATCAAGGGAATGCACCAAATAGGGGAAATTTGGGAGGGTTCCTGCCCTAAGTGCTTTGAAGATGTGGCTAGGAGATTTGATCTAGTTGATAAGGATGCGTGGCGGTACGGCTGGATGGTGCACTGCCTACTAGCGGCACAGGGGGGCGTAAGTGGCTGATCGCAAGGTCACCCATCACCAGCCTAGCGAGGTCTTGGAAAGGTGGGAGGGGTCTGTTTGGTACATTTTACACTATCTTGCTGTATCCCACTTGCATGAGCAGAACAAAGGGGGGATTGTGAGGAACTGGCAAGAGATGCTAGGAGAGCAGATATCGGAGCACATGTTAGGGTGCATGTTATGAAGTTTTGAAAAGGGTGTCAGAGAGGCTCAGCTTAAATGTATACACTTTGAGATCATTCAGAATTGGTCACGCAAATTTATGAGGGCAGGTTTGGCCAGGACAGATTACTGTTGGAGGTGTCAATCCATGGGAGGGGACTTACTTCACATTTTGTGGTCTTGATCCAAGCTGAAGAATTACTGGTCCTCTGTGCTCACAGAAGTTCAGTACACATTGCATAGGGTGATCCCACGGGACCCAGTGCTATCTGTCTTACATGACCTGTCAGAACAGCGTGACTGCACAGAATTGGAGGAGAGATGTTATGTTAAGTTGTCTTGTAATGCACACCATTACCCTTGACATAGTCTCCATGAGCTCACGTGGTTCTGTAAGAAAGTGGATTGGGTAGGTTAGAGAGAGAAGAGGTATTAAGATAGAGGTTGTGCTTTTCTGTTGATGCTTATAGAAGGAGGAGGAATTGGCATCTAGTGAGGGTCTGGTTTCTATGTGTGTTTGGATTGTGTGCACTGGGGCTATTGTGACCGGATGGGCAGTGTCCAGTGATTCGGTGTTTGTTTGCAGCAGTTTATTTCATGGTGGATTTGTAGGTTGTGTGTTTAGGTGTTAATTAGACTGATCCAAAGGATTGTGTGAGGTAAGTGTGGGGTATATTGGAGAGGAGTTTCAAGTAGGGGTTAGAAGTTGGTGGCTTCCCTTTAGTCCCCATTGGTATCGCTCATAGTGTCCATTTTGTGCTGGTTATTTGGAGTTGAATAGACATGTTTTCAGCCATTGTCTGAAGGTGAGGTTGCCTTCAGTTTAATTTCCTTCAGTGATGTTGTCCTTACATTAGAAATTAGTTGTGAAAATGCAGTTCCTCAGAATTTCCTTTTTTGTATTGTTTCATTTTGATTTGGAGCTTGTTGCTTCATCTTAGGTCTCTTCCTGTTTGGTAGCATTTGATGTTGGCCTGAAGGAACTCATCTCTTTGTCCACGTAATGACTTGTCGGCAACGAAGAGGGCTTAGCTTTTAATGCATTTTCTTCACTGGGATCCAATGTACGCTTCTCAGAATTGGTGTGATGCGGTCAGCGGAGTAACTTTGCCGAAAATGTTGGGGGGGACATGACATCTGAAGAAAAGGTGCCCCAGCCAAATGAATGGGGACAAAATGGTGAGCCATTAAAGCTGGGGTGGACAAACACCCCTTTCCCCCTAAAATTACGCCCATGGATGCGGTCTCTTCTGTTTCGTCTCAGGGGTATCTATGCTGCAGTGTTTTGGATGCGTTGTAGTTTTATGGTGAGTCACTCTGGCATTCTAAGGTAGAGCCTGTTCACATAGTCGATTCTTGATAATACTAGAGAGATGATTGCGAGGGCTCTATGTGGGAATGAGAGGTAGGGGAGCATCCCTCTAAGTAGTCTCAGGAGGTAGAAGCATTTATTTGTAATAGGTTGACTTGTGGTTCCAGTCGGAGTCCATTGTCCATGAGTATTCTTAGGTTTTATACCACGTTCAATGTCTCCGGTTGGGTTGCCATGCCAGGCGGCAAGTCCAGTTATGAGTCAGTTGTGTTGTCCTCTGTGGGTGAGATCATTATTTCAGTTTTGGTTGGTTTTGTTCAATGGCATCCAGCTGTATATGTCAGTGAGGCAATTGTAAAGGGTGTTGTTGGATCTTGGGTTGTGGCTATCTTGCCGATGAGTTGTGTGTTGTTGGCGTAGGTGTAGGGGGTCAGTCCGTGGTTTTGAATGATTTTCATCAAGGGGACCATGTGGATGTTGAAGAGGAGAGGGGAGAGGTTGGTGGCACTCCATATGAGATGTTTTTGGTGTTTGAAGTAAAAGGCGGTCATTAGGTTCTTTCGGTCCGATTTGTGGGGAAGGATTTTAGAGATTTTAAGGCAGAGTCTTTTACACCGCATTCCTACACTCTTTCAATTAGTGTTATGTGACTGATTGTGTGGAACACCGCTGATATGTACAGAGCTATGAGGGCAGATTGAGTGCTGTTGTCTGCATTTATTTTTGAGTCATTCGAAATGGATAGGAGTGCCGATTCCATTGCTCTCATGGGTCTGAAGCCGACTGGGAGTGGTCGAGGATTCCATTCATTTCTACATCGCTAAGTAGAATTGTGTCTACATGGTTCTCCAGTATTTTCACTGGGTAAGGCAGGTTGGATATAGGTCTGTAATTACTGGAGTCTTCCACGCTTTCTGTTTTGTTTTTTATCAGTGACTTGATGTAAGCCAATTTAAATGACTTCGATACTATTCCTTTATTCAAGGATAGGTCATCAAAAGCCAGAAGTGTGATGCTGGGGTGCTGTCATTGAGAACTTCTTTGTAGATGTCTGGGGGGGCAAGGGTCACTTGGAGATCCAGCGAGGTTGGTGTCCTTTTATTAGTGTGGAGAAAACGTATTTGTCTAACGGTTTCAATCAGACGAGTCTTACTGTGGTTGGTGGATCGCCAGTTGTCAGTGGTTCTGTGGTTGTGTTTATAGTTGCACGCCTTGCTTCAATGGTTTGTTGAATTGTTTAAATGTTTGTTCTAAGGTAATTGGCGATGTTGTCACATAGTGCTTGTAATGGGATGATGCCTGTGTTGCAGAATGTAGGGTTTTTGATCTCTTTGATGAGTCTGAAGAGTTAGTTTTACAATTTGTTGCCAATTTGATTATTGTGTATTTTTTTTCTGTTTTGCTTTGAGGACTGCCGATTGATATATATTCTCAGTTGTCTTTGGTATTTTATTTTGTCCGGCTGGTTGTAATGGTTTCTCCATATTTTTTCCAGTTTGTGTTTTTTATTTTTTTAGTTCTCGCAGCTCTTCAGTGAACCACCTTGCTACCATTTTTTTCCCTGTAGGTTTGAAAGGTTTTCCTGGTGCTAGTTGGTATAGGGCTTCGGTGATCCAGGTGTTCAGTATTTTTTTCACTGAGTCCAGAGTCATTCTGTTCAGCTCGGTGGTGTTTGGTTGAGTCGATTCCACTTCAAGAGATGGTTAACTACTGCAATATATGTGTACAAGCAGCTTGAGCTGAGCCTGTGGAAGTCACTGAGTTGTCCATCTCCCGATATGTGGGATGCAGAAATGATTAAAGCGGCAGCATATGAACAGATCATTTACAGGGCCATGGACAGGAAGGCAGACTTTCGATTGAAGTGGGGCCTTTTCCTACAGCTTACCAAAGACTGAAATATCACAGGTTAGGGCTGGATTAGACAGATCCTTGAACCCCCCCACCCTTAGACCACCCTTGGCACGGGTAGTATAATATATTTTCATTGAAGATTTCTTTTGCTGCAAATTGCAGGCCAGTGTTTGTGTGAGGCAATATGAAAGGAAAAAAGGATGGGCGAACAGTAGGTAGTGCAGGGGGACCGCCCCGCATTTTGCAGGACAAAATAAAAAAGGAATAAAATAGATTGAAAATAAATATTGCAGTGGAAGTTATTTGGCAAAAACACATACAGTTTCATAGATGAGAAGTCCTTAGAACCGAAATTAAATATACTATCTGAGATCTTATCTAGAAAGGTAATTTGTACCCATTTATAATTGTAGGCTCTCAGGCTCGCCTGATGTCATATCTCATTGTACAGAAGTAGCGTCTGTCAATTTCTCAAATGGGGTATACACGCAACACTGGTCAATTTCTAGACATTTCCTCGGCCTGAAAACACAATCATATGCAAGAAACAAATCAGAAAAAAGCCATGCTGGACCCAGGATTCCTTGACGGCCAACCCGGATGCCCAGAGCCCGTTTCACAATCCAGACTGGAGCCCTGCCCAGAACTCAGATCAACCACATATCAACCCTACAAATAGGTCCAGTCCTGTCTGGGGCGAAGCCCAACACAGAGTAATGATACCATCTTGGTCCAGAGCTCAGCCCAGCCCATGATCCACTCAGGATCCCGACCCAGAACCCATTGCACAGCTCTTGATGTCATGCTTCTCAGCATTTGAAATGAATAGAGATTACAGTACACCTGGATGTTTTAAATCATCGCATACATTAGAATGTGTGTGTTTATAACAAGCGTTAGCTGCTGCATGAGCCTGCCCTTGGGGACAGTACTGGAATCAATATCAGGCATATGACCAAATGTATGACCCAAGCTGATTTTTTAAGTCAGTCAGTAACTGGCAAAGAGGAGAAAGCAGGGCGCCAAGCCGAGCAGTTGCCCAAGTCCAGGCCTTGATGGCCGGATCCATGTCGGGTTTTCAGGATACCCCTCATTAATATTCAACAGATACATTAGCATACAATAATTCTAAATGTATTCATATTTTTCCTTATGCATATTAATGAGGGATATCCTGAAAATCCGTCAGGATCCTGGCCCTCGAGTCCTGGAGTTGGACAACCGTGGCCAGGCTTAGCACAGGCCCATGCTGCTGAAAGGACCCAAAGCAAAAATGCCCCACGTCCATGCTTAAATCTTTTACAAATGCTCAGATGTTGGCAACCCACTGTCTGCTTATGGTAGCAAGGCGGAATTTAAAAAATCTGTGCTGCACCTGCAGTGAAACACGTGTGGTTCCGGTCACGGGGAGACACCTGTCTTGTGCCTCGTTGACCTTTATGAAGCGCTAATGGACATCGTAGAATCATTTTCATTTAACTGGCTCAGAAGCGCCGGCTCGTTATTAGTTTCCCTGCCAGTGATCAGGCAATCGCTGAAAGGTAAATTGCCCTTAAAATTACCAAACTGCTCCCTTAATTGCACTGAATTGATCCGAAAGGTTCCCTGGGAAACTTAGATTACAAATCGAAAGCAGCCTGGGGGGCTCAAGACTGACGCAAGCGAAGGAAAGAGGATTGCAGGCGAGGCATGAATGGGGACGCACATTTTAGGAGCACCTGGTAAGACGATTAACCATGGTCATGTCTGTGATTCTCGTCCCTTGACTGTGACAGGAAGCCACGATGACAACTGTGCACTGAAAGTGGGAGCTTGCCCTCCAGCATAGACTTGGATACAGGTGAATGGATATGAGCCGAACTTGAATCAATGGACATGAGCAATAGAGGCTGGTGAACATAAAAGAAGGACTGAATTGTGCTATGTCTAACGAATACAGCTAACAGACAGAAGTCTTTCTTTGTTGTTCATGTGAACAAGGAAGAAAGACACCTTGAAGCCACTGTTTAAAGAATTACTTCGGGAGGGAACCTGCCCTCTACTACAAGAGTAAAAATATATATATATATATTTTTTTTATTTGTAGTTGGTTTTCAAGAAACCTTTACAAAAAGAAAACAGTTAAGATACATTGTATAACATCCAATTAACGTAACAGATGATATCATACATTTTAAAACTATATAAATGAACTAGAATAAGAACAAATAAAAGAAAAAATGGTTCTTATGAGCAGTGCGGCCAAAACAATAAACTAAGCTGTTTTAAACATTTCCTAGTAACATGTACAATTACCAAGGAGAATTGGGTGAATTTTGCCTGAGTAAGATACCGCAGTGAATTAAAAAGTCTAACTGTAACAATGGCAAAGCTGTGTGATGGTTTTAATTATATCTCAGGCATGAACATCGGTTTTCCTGGAACTGTCACTAACCCACATACATCCGCTATAAATTTGACAGTGCCCAGTTTTAGAGACATGGATTTCATGTGCAACATTTCCCACCAGACATCCTTGATATTGACACGTTCTGGGTTGGAGACGAACTTAGTGAAAGCACTCACACGTTGTGGCTTAATAGCATCACATTTCAGTAAAAGGTGTCTCAAAGTTTCGAGTGCTGGAATGACAGGGAATGTGTTTACCTTTCCCCCCCTTCTCTGATTTCTAAGATTTCCCCGGTCAATAAGACATTAAAACAAAATCTCAAGTAAGCAATATGTCAATTGTGGTTGGGAAATTTGAGAAGATATGACTCAGGCTTTCAATTAAGTTTCCTGCATGGGGCTATGTGGTAAAAGGTCCTGGAAGCGCGAACACCCTCCATCGTTAACGCCCAATCATTATACTGAAGAAAATGTTTTGCTTGGTAGGATTGGACATCTGGGTTGTGTTTGATAATCCTATATTGTCCAAAGTTTTTAAACAATCTAGTTGTAGGGATAATAACCAGCGCGACTCTGAGGCACTCATGTTCAACTTCTCCCCTATTTTGGCATAAAGACAATTATGTTTAGCCATAAACAGGTTTCTATATAATGCCATTCTTCTCCATTGGACCATACAGTCTAACAACCTAAGTCCCAGTTCGTATCGCAAGGCGTTTAACGGTACACATTTTGGTAAATAACAGATAATCTTTCGCCAGATTTTGAATTCAAGCTTGTGGAGAAATACGGCAGAATAGGTCAGTAGTATCTCTAGACCATATATGATTTTGGGGACAACTTTTAACTTGTAGAACCTAAGTAGGGGAATCAGGAAGTTTGTACAATACTTGTGTGCCACTTTTTTCATCTGGGATATCGAATGGACAGCTCTTTCAAGGGCACAGTTCCAGTACAAATCATTTTTGTCAGTATTGAATACGGGGAAGCCGAGATATCACACTGATCTAGTTTTTGCAGGAATGTGAGAATTTAAGCTCCATTTAAAAGTAGGAGTTTTTGTTGCGTTTTGTGAGACACAATATGACAGATTTCATTTTGTTTATTATAAAGCCATGTTCTTTGATGTAGAGAGAGAAGGCAGTGAGTTTGTGCTGGAGACCTATAGGAGTTCTGTCCATCAACAAAAAGTCGTCACGTAGGCGCACCAGTTTATTTTTTTTCCCTCCATTTTAGGTGAAATTAATGAGGCTACTTCTAAGATCTTCCCCGCGTCCGACACATAGAGATTGAAAAGTGTTGGGCCAAATATGCATCCCTGCCTGAGACCATTGGAAGTTTTTATCGGACGGGATACATTTCCTTCGACGTTCAATCTTACCTGAATGAATGACCCATCATGAAGATGAATTAAAATGGCAAGCATTCCCTGAGGGAGCCCAAGATGTAGGAGCTTGGACCACCGTAGTACTCTGTCCACCTTTTCGAATGCTAATGAAAGATCAATAGCAGACATGTATTTCGGAGTGGCAGATTTCTTACATGCTTTTTCCAGAAGTAAACTAAATATTAGGCCTCCAATTTCTGTCCCCATATCTTTTCGGAAACCAAACTGTGTGTTGGATAAGATGTTATTTAAATCGGCCCATTCTACTATGTGTTTAAGAACTAGCCCTGCGAAGATTTTTGATTCTGCATCCATGATTGCGATGGGCCGATAGTTTGAAGGCATCCGTCTGTCACCTTTCTTGTAAATTGGAATGATGTACAAGACGTCGGTTTATCTTTATATCGAGGAATAACAAAGTAAGCGCTTTTGCCCATACCTCCGGATTTGTCTTTAGATTTGCATTGGCCAAGCCGTTGGGGCCGCAAGCCCTAGATGAATTTGAGCATATAATCTGTTTTTCAATGTCTGAGACCGTGAAATTACAGTCCCATAGATGATTTCTGCAATCCTTCAACTCATCTGGGGTAGCAAACTTGCCTGCATATAAAGAATCAAAATGGACGATCCACGTATCCTCCATTATGCAATTAGATTGTAGGGCGACCTGCGTGGTTTACAAATGATTTAGTAGGCTCCAGAGTTGTCGACCGTAGCCTTCAGCATAGCTTCGTTATCGGCTTGAAGCATAAATGGCTTATGGGACTTCAGCCAGTTTTTCATGGCCTGTTTTGCCGAACATGCTCTTTTTGATTTTAAGTCTGAGTTTATTGCATAATTTAGGATCCTTCTGATATTTCGGTTTGACCCATTTTTTTCGTCTGACTAAAGGGTCGAATACGTGTGATCGGGGAGCATTACTAACTGCTCTTCCCTTGGTTTTAATTGAATATGCGATCAGGGATTTTAGATACTCTGGAAAAGAGGCCAGAGAAAACAAGTGTTGTCTTTTGTCCAAAGGATTCGAATGATGTTCATGGAGAAAGGTCATGTTTAGCTTACTAACATTTCCCTCATGCCATTTGATACAAGGACCTGAGTGAGTGCCATAGTCAGGAGTGTTAGAAGCCCATATCAACTCGACTTCCAAAAATGTATGGTCGCTAAGGGTGGAATCTGCCACTGAGAACTTCACGCAAGAATCAAGCAATTTTTTATATATGATCAATGCATGACGTTTTTGACCCATTGGACCATGGGTGTTTGGTAGTAGAGGTATTAAATAATGCGTTCACGCGAGAAAAGCCCCCATTTTCAAATATATAACACCAAATGTGACCTTGAGCTCATCTCCTAGTATTAGCCATGGGGGCTCCTTCAATGATCTGGTTATTTGCAGTATTTTGTACTGTGATTGGTCCCATATTTTTAGTCGACCCTAGACCATATTTTATCTCAGTGTTTAAATCACCCGTGACTACAACCTGTAATCCTGTGTATTTCAACATCATGTTGGTCAGGCCAGCATTTAATCTACCTATAAAATATGCTAACTCATCAATGGGGTTCCAGTATATATTTATCACCGGAACATATGATGGAATTAAATCCATGTGGATCTCCAGGACTCCCGCCATGGCTCCGGTTACTATATCAAAGGATTCCAGGATTTTTGTTCCGACTACGTTCTTTATTGCGATGAGCAGTCCCCCTGAGGGTCTGCCTCAGATCCCTATCCTAGCTAGTTGGTGTTTGCATTCAAAGCCATCTTAGTTGGAGCTTGGAGGTCATCCAAGATTCCTGGATGCAAATAATTTAAACTTAGCACACAGATCGTTAGAGGTAAGGAAATTGGAATGACCTCTGGAGTTGCAGGAAAGAATTTTCCATTTGTGCGGTGGAACAGGGTGGTTAAAGCTTTTGATATAAGGATTTTATTTGGGATATGTATTCCCTGAGCGAGAGAGCAAGCCATCTCCAACCTTGGCCATCCTCCCCCTGCAACAGCGATCTCCCATTGTTCAGATCAGTATTATCTTGTTGTATTCTTGTGGTCTTTTGAAGCAATCTTCCCCTCCCCTAGTGTTTCCAGAACCGTTGCTGAAGATGAGAATATTGTATCCCATTCCATTAAATTGTTCTACTTCCAAAAGAACAGTGTCAAATAGCTTTCTAGATTGTAAACGATCCTCACATGATCGAATCTTGTGGGGTGTACAAAGTCTACAAGTTTTAGGTCCGCAGAGGAGATTTGTCTCAAGGCAGACATTTTATTCATTAAGGACAGGACACATGACTGGTGAAGAGATGTGGTTCCCCACCCCCCTCGTTGCTGAGATTATACAAGAGAATACTGGGTAGCTCGGGATATGTTATTTTACGCCATTTAACAATTCGCAGATCGGTGTCATTGATGTGATGTGGAAGCATGACCTTGTATTCTACTGAGCCAGCGTCTGCCCTAGAATCATTCTCTCGGACTGCCAAATGTAGTTTCGGTGCAGCCGGATAGGAAGACCCTTCTCCCTTATTCCGATCTGCAAGGAGGGACGTAAAAGGTGGCATTGTATTCTCTGTTTGTTTTTTTCTGGGCTGCCCTGCTTCGCGTCCCGCTCCGAGGGGTGTTGTTTCTTATAGATATCACACTCTTTTCCTCTGGGATACTTAGACTGGCCAATCCTGGTAAGAGCTCCATCATAGTAGACTTAATAAGGTTTACCAAAGCGTTATTGTTCACCTCACTATTTCCAAGGTCTAAGATGTTAGGATCATGGATTGGGATGGTCGCCAAACCAGCTTCTGATTTTTTTGTTTTTTCTAGAGATATTTCCTTGGGTGAGGACTTCTGAGGCAAAGAGTTGTTTTTGGAATCTACAGACTCCAATTTAACATAGATTATAAGAGTTGACTTTGGAACTGCACGTTGTGCCTCGTACTATGAATTAGTTGGTTTCCATGACGTGCTAGATGTAGCCCTCTCTACATCAGGCGCCCCTGTGTTGCCTGTCGCCCTTTCCTTTGATTCTTTAAGCTCATTTGAATACCTATCACCTGGTCATTCTTTTGAGGCAACTGAATTAATAGATACCCTTTTAGGTATGGTTCGATCTCCCTAGGATGTTTTGTTTATTACATTGCTTTTTGTCCATTTTTTTTTCTTATTATTTTCGTCAACGGGTTCAAGATTATTTTCATGAAGTTGAAGTGCCCTACGGCTTTCATCATCTAGCTGGTCAAGGTCCGAGATGGCGACTTCGTTTGATGATGTATTTCCATTTTCTTTTAAAGAACTATTCGTTTTTTGATTTTTCTGTACCATCCTTTTTCAGGCCATTAAATCCAGGCGTTTCTGGTGCCGGGCGAGATAGCAACCCTTAGAGTTCATGTTACTATCACCTATGGGATCAATACTATCCTTTTCGGGTATCTCCAAGTTGACGTTTGGTAGTAAATTAGTTAAGGCCGTGGGGCTGTCAGGAGAGTCGTTAGTTAAATGTTCATCGCCTGGGGGGGGGTCATGTTCGCCATGGAATCAGAAAGAAAAGATATGGTGGTAGCAAGCTTGGAGAAGCCCTGTTCAAGATTCGACACTTTGTCCAAAAAACCTATCAAGTATTCAAGTATTTTGGCATGTTCTGGATCTTTAGTTGGCAGGCCAGTTCTTGATTTTGAAGCTAAAGCATCAGCGTAGGAGGATTCTGGTGGCCAATCCTGTTTAAACTGATGAGCCAGGCAAGCTCTCCCCCTTGAGATTTATTTGCGTGACTAACGACACAGCAGGATTTTTGAAGGATGGACAGTCCCCTGGCCCACTCCCTTCAACACCAGCACCCCTACCCAACAAGAAGCCTTCAAGTTCGTTTACTTTAATTAATGTGTCTGAAGCAGTGCGTTTAAGCTCTCTAATCTCCAAATATGTGAGCTCATGTCCCTTATCTAAGAGATTTAAAACATTCGAGAAATTACAGGGAACGATTTTTCAAGATTTTCTTTTTCAACCATAAATGGTGAGCTAGTTAGGGAAACAAGCTTCTTGTGTAGTAAAGGGCCACTGATCTTCCAGTGGAGAACTCAGAGGCGGTCCTAGAACTTGATCTTCGCCCACATTATGCGATGGTTCTAAATAGACACATTGAAATAAGGGGGCAGAAGGTAGTGGAATGTTACCCCTCGGCCCTAACACCGTGAAAGAAGAAAATCTGCCTTCAAGTGGTTGAGGGTTAAACAGATGTACATCGTCATAACCATTTCTGGAGTCATTTACCGGGGTGGATGGGCCTAGAGATAGTCTGGTACGCTTGCCCAGCTCTAACTTACCTGCTCGAGCCATCATAGAGACCTCCACAATATGGTCGTTAGTACTGATCGTAGATAAGTGGGGAAAATCATCATCATGGACACACACTGAGAAAATCTGTTTTGAATGGGCCGTGCTGATTCAGGAGTGATTTTGAGAGGAGGTGACATCGCCTCTTCAACCTCGCGCCTTGGGGGGGGGGCTAATTTGTGCTTTAATTTGTATCCATCAGAAGGGGACCAGTGAAAATGGAGGGTCGGACTGCAAGTGCTGTTGGTAGAAGTGTCTCATGGCTGCTTGCCTGGGACACCTCTGTCTTACTCTCCCTTCTCCCTCTTCCACAACAACATATTATTTCTGACTGTCCGGCTCTGCTTCTTTTAATTCCAATGCCCTGATTTCTCTTCCAACCCCCTCTGATTTTCCCCAGCCATTTTCCTTTTACCTCTTTTTCTATAGCACTTTGAAGACTGCGTTAGGCACTATGCAAGTCGTACTCCCAATATGCACTGTATTTCAGACCAATTGACGTTCATAACACATAGTGATGACCAGGCTTTTTGATACAATCTATCCACCAATTGTGGAGGTCATTATCAATTTCACAGTAGCAGTAAAGGCAGACAGCCCTCCAAACAGCACCTGTTTTACATTCCGCCTGATCACGAGTAGGTCGGCCAGGTACCTCTGTAAAATACAGTGTGGCAGGCAGTTAATACATCACGAACATGAGTCAGAAGACAGCATGCAAATCAAAGCAAATACCGACAATATTTACCTCGCCCCAAAAGCTGGCGGTAATTACACCAATTCAGCGACAGGTGAAGCCCATCACCTGCCCAGGGTACAAAAAGAGCCACAGGAATTAGAAGCACACCGTGGGTCAGTAGGCTGGGAATCAGGGAGTCAGACCTCTGCGCCTACAAGCTCATGGTGACATTGAATGCGGCCGGGCAGCTGGAGCTGCAGGAGGAGAGGAGTCAGGGAGCACAGTGGAGGCAGAGAAGATCAGATATTCACAGGGTGAGACCCTCATCCTGGATGCTCAACAATAACCAAATGCCCCTCCCCCAAATTAAGGCATTGTAAACGTTGACTCTCCAGATGTTTTGAACTACAACTCCCGTCAGCCCTGGCCAGCATTGTCGATGGTAAGGGATCACTGGATTCAAGGTTCAACATTTCTGGAGAAATGCTGATTGCAGACCCAAGCTTCAGAGGCTGGATAGGCACACCGTTACCTCCGCCCCCAACTCTGAGAGAAGTGAAACACGCATCTTTCAAAACAGTTCGCATGCGCCAGTTATTGGATACCCTACCAGTCATGCCAACATGCCCCATTCTAATCAGGAGATGCTTGTCCAGTCTTAGTTTTAACTTTGCATCATGGGATGTTTAGTTCTGGATTTCCTCATTTTAAAGCCAGGACTGCAATCCCCAGAATGGAAATTTGTAACCAGGACTGGACTACCATTTTGCAAACGGAATGGGGTGTATTATGACGTATGCCCTCTTGCCCCGGGCCCATACATACATCTCCATCCACCCTATTTAAGTCGACAACAATGCTACCAAAGTGAGCTTTTATACAATAGTTGTCTTCCCCAATGTCCATGGTGCTGTGGACTACACCCAAATTCCTCTGATGCTTCCCCAGGTAAGGGAGCAAACCTTCTGCAACCAGAAGCATCAACACACACTGTACAGATGACCAGGGGTGCATCACTCCATGCTGGTCCCTTTTCCCAAGATCTACCCAAAACTCCAGGGGGCTGTCAAAGAGCGGCATGCCTCTATACCCAGAGTTGCACATAACAAAACAGGCTTGCCTTCTAGGCACATGAAATAGCTCCCTCATTTTCACCCGCTAAGGATTCACCACACTATCCAAGCTGCACATCAAACTCTCCTTCTCTCTCCCACTTCCACCTCCCCTATGACCCTTCTCCATCTTCCTTCACTGCTCCTGGCCTTCTCCTGTGACAGTAGTAGAACCCATGTGGATCTGAAGGGAGGTGGCAAGCAATGACGAAATCATAGCTGCTACATGTCCAAGCGATGTGCATTGCAACATGTCCTTCTACCCATGAGGACCAATCTCTAGAGGTGGCACGGGAGAGCAACCCTCCGGAACCCCCAGAAAGGGGCATGCGATAGGGTATTACCATTCAGACTGCAGTACCCCTGCCACCATCCAGTGATCAGTTTCCTCCCCTGGAGGCTAATTCTCAAAGGCCGCACTGGACAGGAGCTACCAGCGAAGCTTTGCCGCTTCTTCTTCTTGTGCTCTATGTTGTGTAACTTGGCAATGGCAGACCTGCACAATATTATATGGATGTGTGTAGTGATGAGGATAAGGAAAGGTGTTGGCATTGAACTGGGCAGCCTACCGCTCTTGATGGTGGTGTCACCCCCAATATGTTAAGTACTATTTTTTTTTTAAGGTGTGGGTGTCAATAATTTATTTTTTCTGTTCTCCCCCATATTTTGTTATGTATGATGAAATACTACATAATATTTTTGTTTTACATAAAAACCAAGTAAAACGGACTCATGGCACCAGTAATTATTTATCTCATGGTCACACAACTCCAGGCCCAAAGGCAGGGTCCATGCCGGGTTTTCAGGATACCCTTCATTGATATTCACGAGGTACATTTGCATACAATGATTCTCAATGTATGCTAATTTCTCCTCATGCATAATAATGAGAGATATCCTGAAATCCCGGCAGGATTCCGGCCCTCGAGGCCCAGAGTTGGAAAACCCTGATTTATCTAATTCCCCATAGCACCATCACTAACCCAACACTACTCGCACCTCTACACACTCACATCCTGCTGGCCCTTCTCAAGCCAATATCCATCACAACCAAGACGCCATCCGCCTTAACTCAACGCCCTCCTCCCCTACAACCCCCTGTCATGCTCTATATGGATGTTTCCCACACCACAAGAAGTGGGAGCGGGGAGCTTAGCGAGCATCAAACAATCCCTCTGCTCCAAACAGATGAATCAAGTGCGAGATAGGGAAGGCCATTGCTGTTGGGAACGTTTGAGGTCTCCTTGTGAAATCCATTTACTTTAATATCCGGATTATGATGTTACATGCCTGGCAGGCCTCCTATGTGGGCCTTCTTCCTCCTTGGACTCAGTAGGGCATTGGTTGCAGCCAGAGAGTGGAATGCCTTGCAGAGGAGCAACATGCAAACACAACAACAATTACTTCCGTAACGTCGAGTGAAAGGAGAGGGCAGAGGTAGGAGGCAGACAGCGGGGAGTGCTGGTGACTCAGGGGCTAATGCCCTATGAAAAACTAAGAGGAAATAAAAACAACTAGAAGATACTTGGTCAAATTGAGAAGACGATATTGTAAAAAACCTGCAAAGGGCCTGGCTCCGACTCCCAGCCTTCTGGGTGGATGTTGCCACATTGGAGCAGATTCTCAAACAATTCTGCAAATGAAAGGGAAGCATTCTTAGTGCTATTCTTTTTTAGAAATGCACAGGTTACCTTATTCTCAAAGGTGACCTGCTCATACTAGGAGGGTCTGGACAGTGGTTCAAAGATGCGCTGTACAACCCATTTGCATGTGCTCCTGACACTAGTGTATGACAGGCTGCCAGCAACCATGTGGTTGCTGTGAGGGTAATTCAGCGAGATGGGCCACTAAGCGACACCTGGTGCATCTCCTCACTTGCAGCAAAAATGTTTTGAGAATCTGGCCCATTGTCGCTGGCATGAGCTGCATTGTCTCTGGCAAGAATCACGCTGTCGCTGGCGTGAGCCACATTGGGCTTCATTACGAGCATGGCGGTAGCCGTGCCTGTATGGCAGGCACGGCTACCGCCATGCTCACTACCGGCACTGCCTCCCGCGATTGGGCAATAACCGGCCCATTACAAGATGAATGGGCCAGTAATTGCCCATTCGCGGGTGGCGGTATTGCCGGGCTCCCGATCCCCATTTTGCCCGATATTGTAGAATGTAGAATGGGGGTGGAAGCATGGATGCACCGGCACCGTTAATAACGATGCCGGCGGCATTACGAGTTATGCTCGCGGGTGCCGCACAGCCAGCCAGGTAAGACCTGGCGGGCTGTCAGGAACCCGCGAGCAGGACTCGTAATGCGGCGGCACGGTATGAAAGGTGCCGGTGCCTTACCGGCACCATTCATACCGTGGCCGCCACCCTTATAATGAGGACCATTGTCTCTGGCATGAGCACATTTTCTCTGGCATGAGCCACATTGTCTCTGGCATGATTCACGCGGTCACTGGCATGATCCACATTGACTATGGCATGAGCTACATTGTCTCTGGCATAAGCACATTGTTTCTGGCATAAGCCACATTGACTCTGGCATGAGCCACATTGTCTCTGGAATGAGCACATTGTCGCTGTCATGAGCCACATTGTTTCTGGCACGAGTCACGCTGGCATAAGCCACATTGTCTCTGGCATGAACACATTGTCACTAGCATGAGCCACATTGTCTCTGGCATGAGTCACACCATTGCTGGTTTGAGCCACATTGTCTCTGACATGAGCACGTTGTCACGGGCATGAGGCACATTGTCGCTGGTGTGAGACACATCTTCTCTGGCATGAGTCACACTGTTGCTGGCATGAGCCACATTGTCTCTGGTATGAGCACATTGCTGCTGGCATGAGCCACATTGACTATGGCATTAGCCACATTGTCACTGGAGTGAGCCACATTGTCTCTGGCATGAGCACATTGTCTCTGGCATGATCCACATTGTCACTGGAGTGAGCCACATTGCCTCTGGCATGAGCACATTGTCTCTGGCATGATCCACATTGTCACTGGAGTGAGCCACATTGTCTTTGACATGAGCACATTATCGCTGGCATGAGCCACATTGTCTCTGGCATGATTCACGCTGTCGATGGCACGAGCCACATTGACTCTGGCATGAACCACACTGTCTCTGGCATGAGCACATTGTCACTGGCATGAGCCACATTGTTTCTTGCATGAGTCATGCTGTCGCTGGCTTGTGCCACACTGTCTCTTGCATGATTCACACGGTCACTGGTGTGATCCACATGGACTATGGCATGAGCCACATTGTCTCTAGCATAAGCCCATTGTTGCTGGCATAAGCCACATAGACTCTGGCATGAGCCACATTGTCTCTGGAATGAGCACATTGTCGCTGGAATGTGCCACATTGTCACTAGCATTAGCCACATTGTCTCTGTCATGAGACACACTGCCGGTGGAATGTGCCACATTGTCGCTGGAATGAGCCACATTGAAACTGGTGAAGTGGGAGAATGGAAGACCAGGCTCCCGCCCTTCCCCTCTCGCGCTTGGCCTAGAGGATCACGGCCTAGACACCCGCCACGAGAGGAGTTTGCCTATCTACCAGACGACCAAATACCCTGGTACAGGAACATACGGATGTGCCCATCTACCTGCCCAGCAGCCCGCCCTGCCCATGCCGACACCTGCGGCACGGATCAACTCGACTAAACCTACACGTCGTTAGAGATGCCATGACGACCTAGCCAACGGTCAGCACACCTGTGCAAATATACACACCGGACACTCCCACACCAATCCACACGAAGAATATACTCAGTGCTATGACGTAGGTGACAGACATAGTCACGGACGTGCATCTTTATTATTTTCCACATAGGCTCTCAAAATGCAGAAACGCAAGACGCATCATGAACTTATCTAAAAAGGCTTGCTCACGCTTCTTCTAAGAGCCATGTACCATAATGAAGAATATAACGGGGACACGATACTGAGGATAAAGCAATATGACACCGTAACCTAAAGCGCTCTGCATCAAACGGTTCCACCTATGCACCAGGCCCAAGTAGGCCGCAAGCAAAAGCTTCCATGAACATTGAATGAGCAAGAACTGGGTTGCTGACCCTGCAAAATGAGCCCGGCGAAAGCTCACCGCCAAGGGCACGATGTTGCAATCTCGCACGCTGCAAGCCAACGCCAAGGTCGCACCTGCAAGATAAACCAGGCACACAGTAGGAAAAACAATATTAATTATGTTGAATTTTGCCTCAAACACGGTCCCACCTCACGTGACAAAGCCAAACCTGACAAGATGCCAAGCCCAGGAGGAAGGAGACGCCTGAATCCCACGTTTCAAGACACAGACAGATACAATTAAAAGACTCATTGGACATCTGCAGCAGTGGGAGTAGTCGACCTCCCAACATATGAATAAATCCTCACATTGTTTACACCTACCCATATTAAAACATTGTTGCAAATGACAGGTGCACCGCGAGCTGGGGACAGCGATAGTCCCAGACTGGGAGGCTCGCGAGCGGACCAATCAGAACATGGGGCTCTTATCACTGACGCCATTAACATTGACCAATCCTCAGAGGTCATGTAACAATTTTCATGTATCAAATTGAAGGGACAGCCCAGGTATACCACCTGACTAACCCTCAGCCACTAACACCGTTCTCTATATGTGCGCTATACTAACCCTACCACTCGAGTAACCAATCCAGAGTGGAAATAGTTTTTTTTACTAAACTTTGTAAGATGACGCAAGTAGCGCGTCATACTAAGGTAAAAAGGGCCTGCGAGCCCCACGATTGTGTGTGTGTCAGGACGGACGCGTACGCTCCTTGACCCATCCCTGCCGTTTTGTCTAATAAACAGCAGAGTCACCTTGCTTCTTGCGTGTGTCTCATACTCTATCTCTTTTGGGATATACGGGAGGAGTTGGGGCCTCCCTGCCCGGAGGTCTGCAGACGGCCCGGCCGACCCCGGCAGAATTTCCCCCCGACACTGGCATGAGCCACATTGTCTCTGGCACGAGCACATTGTCTCTGGCATGAGCCCCACTGTCTCTGGCATGAGTCACATTGTTTGTTACTGGTATGAGTCACATTGTCTCTGGCGTGAGCCACATTGTTGCTCGTGTGAGCCACATTGTCTCTGGCATGAGCCATATTGTCTCTGGCATGAGCACATTTTCCTTAGCATGAGCCACATTGTCGCTGGTATGAGTCACATTGTCTCTGGCGTAAACCACATTGTTGCTCGTGTGAGCCACATTGTCTCTGGCATGAGCCATATTGTCTTTCGCATGAGCACATTTTCCCTAGCATGAGCCACATTGTCGCTGGTATGAGCTACGTTGTCTCGGCATGAGCACATTGTCTCGGCATGAGCACATTGTCTCTGGAGTGAGCCACATTGTCTCTGGCATGAGCACACTGTTGCTGGCGTGATCCACATTGTCACTGGCATGAGCTACATTGTCTCTGGCTTGAGCCACGTTGTCCTTAGCATGGATTCCATATGGATTGAGTTTATTGATTTTCAAATGGTCGCCAAAACATCTCTCATATTGTGCATATAGAGTTACAGTAATACAGTAATTACTGCATGCAGTGACCACATGCACACTCTTCTTTTTGCACATTTGCGTCAGTGATCTTGCAATCGTTGTTGCTCCTTATATTGATTGATACATTGATGAATTGACTTGTTGTATTTGTGCTACCGAAGCGGGTCTCCTGGCGCTGCCCAGGGGTCTTTTGCACACTGCATGTGATCATGACAAATTCCTCCGGAATACCACTGAACTTATAACGACCACCTTAAACTCTATTTCCATACTGCCTTATTATTTTTTGGTCGGGTAGTTTGTCTCACAAACACCAAAAACAATCACCAGATATTTGGGAACGATTTCAGTCTCCGCTCCCCCAGAAATGCGAGAGGGTAACTTCTAGTGCATGTACCACTCCTGCGGCTCATTGAATTGTTCCAATGCATTTGGGCACAGTTTCATGATTGTGGAATGGAGAGACTTTGCTCAGGGTCTTCTCTGATACCAGGCTACCTTTGGTAGATTTCCATCAGCTGTTTGAAAACAGCCAGGCTGAAAGTGGGGTCTGATAAGCACTCTCGCTTGCATGATGCACCCTGTGCATAAAGGTGTTATCCGTATAACTTGCATGTTTATTTATGAATGTGTTAACCCTTGTGGTCCGATTCGGGTGAACCTCCCAGCCTATAGGGTGCACACCTGAGTCACTGGTATCCATTTAGTAGATACACATGGATGTACATAGTCAAATGACAAACCAGCAGCTGTTGTGGTAATATTATCACCTTAAGGTTACATGTAGCAAGACAATTGTTCACATGGAACACCGAATAGCAGCGTCCATGTGTTTTCCTTAAAACACCCATTGGCACTATGAAAGTGTGGTAATCAAATACAGTTGTTAATGGCCTTCCTCTGACCTGGCTCTTATCAGCACACGATCTGTTAGTCACAGAAGGTATCATATTAATCCAGATGACCAATATGCCCAACTCCATGCCTAAACAGAATGTGATTTATTTCCCAAACGAAACCCTATCACAAAATCCCATTGGCAATATTCTGGCACATCTGATGGCTTAATGCTACCATCTCAATATTTAGATGGCAAGTGCTCCTAAACATAAAACAGCATATTGCTCAAGGGAGATATGCTATGTCATGAATAAACATATAGGTCATGGCCAATCTTGTTTAATGTACTAACACTTGCCAGTCAATGATGGGAGCTGGGGTGTGGGTTGTTGTGTAGGAACTGGTGATTAAAACTTGGAATACCTAATTCTGCAGCTACGTCTTACAGAACTGGGAAGCAGCTGGCCTTGGCTCAATACAAGATTGCCCTTTTCTCATAACAAGTGACATATTAACAACACATCTAGGTGGAGCTGAGTTCATAACAGACTCTTGGAGCAGGTACAGACATGGGTGATTGGAGCGAGGCATTAGCCAACTCCCCCAGGACCCTCTGTTCTTGAGTAGATGGGGCATGCGAATATCCAAAACTCAGAGAAACGTGACAGTGGGGGGACCGGGCAGCCGGTTGATCCTACACACTTGGACAGCTTCTTTCACTGAAGCAGGGAAGCAGGGAGCCATGGCAATTGCTGCAAAACAGGGTTGACCCCATACGTGTTTGTCTTTGTCCCTGTGAGCGCCCTGTTGCCTCCTGGTTTTTTGGGTGTTTGGCTCTATACAAGTCATAAATAAATAAATAAATAAATTGGACCCAATAGACCTGGTCTTGGAACCTGTCAATTCTCTACTAGGATTTCTGACTAATTAGGGATGGAGAGACTAACTATTGGGTATAGGGTTTGAGGATTGGGGGCTCACCGCCTTCTGCTTAGAAAGGACTTCGGGAAAATGAAGACAGGCAAAACATCCTCTCCCTCAACATTTCTTAGGATTATAAAGGACACTTTCCGGGAGAACCAAGGCACATTCCAGCACCTGTGAATGAGAGACCAATGATATCCCGAGAAGAACAGAGAGACTGTGACCTCAAAGGAGTGTCACAATACGTCATCTTGCTGGGGAGAGACCAAAGATCACTCTAGTTTAAGTAGTTCTTGGCAGAAGAACTCCCCAGCACCCTGAAGCCAAGAAGTGACACTTCAGTCTGCTGCACAGCACACACTAAAATAACATTCCAAATCAGCTTCCATCCGAAGCAGAACATCCCTTGCAAAGAACTTCCACCTGGGCCATTGAATCCAGATTCGCACCATTGAGCAAGTCAGGAACGCCCCGTTGACGACATTGACACCCCTGACAAATCTAACGATGAGAGAGTGCGGGAGATTAAATGAGAACCATGTCTCCTCAGCACAGGTGTGAACTGTTGGACACACACGCAGACAAGGCTCATACAGCAGAGCTACACACAGGCATTACCTCAGAGAGTACTCCCCATATTGACCTGGTCTTCTTGTTGCCAGCTGATCTGCATTTTCCCAAGAGCTTTGGGACCAGAACGTCCTGCGCAAACCATGGTGGCACACATAACATAACAGGTGCATTTGTAGAGCACACGTTCAACCCCAGAGGAGCATTTTGGCGCTATTCAAAGATAACAGATGTTTATTCTTAGCCAGCGTAATCGTACTCATTTTATCGACCTCAGATTCAAACCTGTGACCCTGAGGTCAAACGCAGGCCCCTGTAGCTGATGCATTAGTCCACTGAGCTACCGACCCCACTGTACAACATGTAAATACATTATTTCATTTTTATGCAGTTCTTTTCTGATTGTTTTTATTCGTTTTTTGCCTCACAATTTTCGCCAGGGTAATTTTCTTCTGGGTCATCAAAGGGTCACTTATGACCTGCTACTCCTAGGCATATACCTGTGACAAATCAATTCCCGGGGCACCAGATGAATATCAGTTTCTAAACCATCAACCCCACACCTCTAGTGCACCTGAAGGGACCAAACTGATTGGAAACAAGCTAATTATAAACCTCCAATTTTGGTAACGTGGACGGAACGGCAGGCTTATCTCAGAAAAGTTGTGGATTGTTGGTTAGTTGCAACACAGTGAAAATACAATTATTACTCAATGATAAAAGGGACTGCCCTGTCAAGGTTCTATACAAATATCTACTTTATTATTATTATTACAACGGACAGTTCTAGCACACCACAAAATACAACCCACCCTGAAAAGGAACACAGAGGGCAGACAGTTTCGCGAAGGAAAGGTGTGCACTTTGGATACTGACAGGTAAAGCAATAAGTCTTAACTGTTCAAAGATACTTGGTTTTAGCACCAAGGGAGCAAAAGTTCTTAAATGTCAATAGGGCCCTGCGGAGAAGGACCAGGGGGACAGAACCACAATGTACCTTGTGCTTGAGATGATCGGTTTCAGGACGCTTTGTAGCTCCTGTGACAGAATTCAGGACGGGAGACAGCTGCGAACGTCAGGCGGCAGGCAGGTCAGCAAGTGAGGCTGGATGGACAGCTGCAGGCTGGCCTACACGGCGGCTCAGGGTCAAGACTTGTTGTCTCTGTACTTGTTGGCAGATCTGGAATGCGGGTCGAGGCGTATCTGATGGCTTTAGTGACTGCAGCATTACAATAGTCAGTGGTGCAGCCATTCATGCTTTGCGGGCTCGACTGGCTCGAAAATGTCCTTAAAAGATGGACGCTGATTGATGTTTGTCATGGTACTCCTAACTTCTTCGCAGGGCCTGTGTTGTCCTTTAAGGCGGACGGCCCAAAGCGTAGGAGAGTTTTTGCAAGCAACAGCCTTGTCCTTTGTTCAGAGACTCTCTGGCACTTCCCAACTAGGAAGGTTTCTGGCAGAACCTAGCAGGGAACGCTGTGTGCTGGCTCGGTACCAGTTCTGGAGCTGCTGGATGGGTCCTCTGAGGTTGGTGTCTCCCTTTGTTCCTTGGGAGATGTTTAGGGGAGGGATCTTGCTTCCCTCTTGGAAATCTGGGCCTTCCTTCACTGGCAGAAGCTGCATACAGCTTCTGCCAGCAGAATGCACCTTCAGCCACGGTCCAAATGAGTCCTTCTTCTGACTCCTTTTGAAGTCGTCGGATGATCTTCCAAAAGAGGGGCTTAATCCTCTTTTAAAGCCAAATTGGCCCCAGTGATTGTTGTAGGCTAAGCCTACCTTAAAGAACAAATCCTGACTCCCACCAACAATCTTCTGTTATGTGTGAGGTCGTAACTAGAGTGCTTTGCAACAGGAAAGGTAAAGGGTGACAACATGTACTACTAAGGCCCATCCATCCCCCTGTCTGTTTTGGATCAAAGTGTGTCTCTGGTTAATTGAGCTCTCTGAGGCTCCTGATCAAAGCACAGGTCTTCCTTGATGTTTGTGGCGAGAACAGACTTTCTGTCTCCATCAAATCACACATTTCTTCCCTCTGAAACAGTTGTCCCAGACATGCCATTCACTGTCCTTCATATGGAGGGGTGAGAGCTAGCTTCAAGTTGTCACATTGCATAACAGAATGTGTTGGTTTCCTGTCCCCTTTTGTCTTTTCTGTGATCAGGCCTCCCGCAGGCCTGCTTCAATTAACCCTCATCAGTATGCGCCATCACCAGCAGTCTGACAATGGGCAAGGCATATTCATGGAGCCTTTGATATTTAATTAGGCTGCCCATGGCAGGAGGAAGGTGCTGCCCTTCTCCTTTTGCTGCTTTCATGTACTCCTGGCTGTCACATACCAGCTAAACATGACAGGGAGGACTACCAGAGTACACATGACACTGTGTTTGTTGTGCAGTGAGCAGAGGAAAATGTTTGCGGATTAGCCTCACACATTTTCTGAGGTTGATCTCCCATCATTCACTTTAATTACACAACTTCAAAAAAGGCCAGGCGAGCGCACACTCCTCGTGTGAATGGTCAACTTCCTCACAATAGCCCTCCTATATTATCTGTAACTTCCTCTTCCACCGACCTGCGTTAACATAAGATGTGGATTTGAGAGCACATGTTCACTGCAGAGGGGCATCTTGGTGCTATTGACAGATAGGGTTTTATTGTTACCCAACTTAATGGCACTCATTTTATTGACCTCGCAAAGATGAAGGGCTGAGTGCACCAGCCGAGATTCAAACTTGTAGTGGATGCATTAGTCCACTCAACCACATACTCAGCAAACCACATGGTAAAACATTCTGTCCACTCCTAGAGAAAGTGGCAACAGCTTAAACTGAGCATCTAGAAGGCTTGGGCTCCCCTGCCCAACAACTCATCTCATGCCCCGCTAGCCTTTGGTTGTTCACTGTTGCTTTGCGCTTTCGCCTGCTCTCGCTCACCTTATACCTGGCACACCCCGGTGCTCTTGCCGGAAGCTTTGTGGACATTGCTTTGCTTGCTGTGAAGCTTGTCAAGGAATCATTCCTGTGTTTGGGGCCTGGAGTTCACTCTTTGAAGAGGCACCTCAAAAGCAGCCTTCGCTTTTAGAGCTGGCCAGCAATTAACTATCAATCTGCAACTCTGCTGCAGATTGAGGGCAATCAAGAAGTAGGTGCATTATCCCTTTGTGACCTCACTTCCTGTAATGCTGCTCTGCAATGGCGATGCTACTTACTATCCAAACTTATTGTTTAAGGATTTACTGACTGTCCAGAGAGCAATATTGAGGGGCTGAAACTTACAAACGCTTCAGACTTGTAGATGCTCTCTAGAGCAAGGCAGCAGGCTGAAAACGTGAGATTGTGCACCTCACACGTGCAGCACCGGAAGAAGACCATGGTGAGGGGGAGAGAGATGGAGCGATCAATAGGAAGCGGGGGAAAGGCCAATGGAAAATTTAAAAAATGCCTTTAATATTGAAGTAGCCCTTCTCGTGAGACATCGGGCATGTTTGAAAGCTTGAAAGAGAGAGCAGAGCTGGTGGAAGATCAGGAGCAGGCCCACCCAGCTGGGGGGAGTGCAGAATGGGCATGTGGTGGAGTGTCAAGATGAGGAGTGGGAGGCTGGAGATGAGAAGCTAGAAGGTGCAGGTGAGGTCCCTCTGGGCATGGGAAACTGGCCACATGGAGTGTCAAGGATGTGAATGAGGAGGGGGTGGCTGGAGATGAGAGGATATACGTTGCAAGAGTTCCCCCTAGGCATGGGAGTGTGACCTCATGGAGTGTCAAGTAAATGTATGAGGAGGGGAGGCTGGAGGTGAGAGGATATAATGTGTAGGAAAGTTCCTACCTAGGCATGGGAATGTGGCCTCGTGGAGTCTCAGGGAGGTGTGTGAGGAGAGGAGGCTGGAGGTGAGAGGAGAGAAGGTGCAGGAGAGTTCCACCTGGGAATGGGAATGTGGCCTCGTGGAGTGTCAGAGAGGTGTGCATGGAGGGGAGGCTGGAGGAGAGAGGAGAGAATGTGCAGGAGAATTCCCCCTAGGCATGAGACTGTGGCCTCGTGGAGTGTCAGGGAGGTGTGCGAGGAGGGGAGGCTGGAGGTGAGAGGAGAGAAGGTGCAAGAGTTCCCCCTAGGCATGGGAATGTGGCCTCGTGGGGTGTCAGGGAGGTGTATGAGGAAGACAGGCTGGAGATGAGAGGATGAAACCTGCAAGATAGGTTCCCTAGGCATAATAATAATAATAATAATAATTTTGCATTTATATAGCATTACGAACCCTCAGGTATCTGAGCACTGCTTATTATTACCCACGATGCGTGGTGCTCATTTATCGACCTCTGTCGGGATTCGAACCTGCATTAGCAAGCTCTGCACGGAACTTGACCGGCTATGAGAACATGGTCACACCTCAAGGAGCAAAGTAAGGACAGGATGTTGGGGAACTGTGCCAGGACACAGAGACAGGGAGGTGGAGAAACAATAGGACTAAAGCTTCTAGATTCTCGCAGACTGCCAGCCTCATCGATGAAGCTGTTGGGTTGCATTCATTATTGCTCGATCCCAGCTTCAAGCTGTGACCAGGCCTCATATGTTGACGATTGTGGGGCCCAGAGACCACCCGTCCCTCAAAGAGGCGCTTCCAGAACCAAGCACTAGATGCAAAGCACCAAAGTTGGTGACCGCAGTTAAGAAGAAAGACCTGCGGGACACTTAAAACCCCAAAACTGTGAATACCTGTGCACCCATTGTTTACACTGGGGAGAGACTCCGCCTGAGACATCCTGTTTTCATCGCTGCAGTTTTCTGCAGCATTATACATCATTTGGCCCAACCTGTATCTTCCTGTAATGGCGCTTTGGTAATCCGTAACTTCTTGTGTCTGCGTCGTGCCGAGCTTACTCGGGTTAGTAATGTATTGGCCAGACATGTTTTCCCAAACGACAGACAGCCTTGTGGTAGTTCCAGGGCTGAGCTGATTGCAGTGAATTTTAGGCCCCCCTGGGACTTGGAGACCGCCTTATCGTTAGGAGGTCGCTGGCCTGGGTGGTGCCTGGGGCTCTGTTGTGTTGGTATCTTTTCTTGGAGGCATTGTGTTCCTGGGACTTGGAGACCACCTTATCGTTAGGAGGTCGCTGGCCTGGGTGGTGCCTGGGGCTCTCTTGTGTTGGTATCTTTTCTTGGAAGCATTGTGTTGCTGGAACTTGGAGACCACCTTATCGTTAGGAGGTCGCTGGCCTGGGTGGTGCCTGGGGCTCTGTTGTGTTGGTATGTTAAGATCTTTTCTTGCAGGTATTGTGGTCCTGGGACTTGGAGCCCGCCTTACCGTTAGGAGGTCGCTGTCCTGGGTGGTGCTTGGGGCTCTATTGTGTTGGTATGTTAAGATCTTTTCTTGGAGGTAGTGTGGTCCTGCGACTTGGAGTCCACCTTATAGTTAGGAGGCGGCTTGCCTACGTGGTGCCTGGGACTCTGTTGTGTTGGTATCTTTTCTTGGAGGCATTGTGTTCCTGGGACTTGGAGACCACCTTATCGTTAGGAGGTCGCTGGCCTGGGTGGTGCCTGGGGCTCTGATGTGTTGGTATGTTAAGATCTTTTCTTGAAGGTAGTGTGGTCCTGGGACTTGGAGCCCGCCTTACCGTTAGGAGGTCGCTGGCCTGGGTGGTGCCTGGGGCTCTGTTGTGTTGGTATGTTAAGATCTTTTCTTGGAGGTAGTGTGGTCCTGCGACTTGGAGCCCGCCGTATCGTTAGGAGGCGGCTTGCCTGCGTGGTGCCTGGGGCTCTGTTGGGTTGGTATCTTTTCTTGGAGGTAGTGTGGTCCTGGGAGTTGGGGCCCACCTTATCGTTAGGAGGCAGCTGGCCTGGGTGGTGCCTGGGGCTCTGTTGTGTTGGTATCTTTTCTTGGAGGTAGTGTGGTCATGGGACTTGGGGCCCACCTTATCGTTAGGAGGCGGCTGGCCTGGGTGGTGCCTGGAGCTCTGTTGTGTTGGTATCTTTTCTTGGAGGTAGTGTGTTCTTGGGACTTGGAGCCCACCTTATCGTTATGAGGTTGATGGCCTGGGTGGTGCCTGGTGCTCTGTTGTGTTGGTATCATTTCTTGGAGGTAGTGTGGTCCTGGGACTTGGGGCCCACCTTATCGTTATGAGATTGATGGCCTAGGTGGTGCCTGGTGCTCTGTTGTGTTGGTATGCTAAGATCTTTTCTTGGAGGTAGTGTGGTCCTGGGACTTGAAGACACCTTATCGTTAGGAGGTCGCTGGCCTGGGTGGTGCCTGTGGCTCTGTTGTGTTGGTATGTTAAGATCTGTTCTTGGAGGTAGTGTGGTCCTGGGATTTGGAGGCCGCCTTATCGTTATGAGATCGATGGCCTAGGTGGTGCCTGGTGCTCTGTTGTGTTAGTATGCTAAGATCTTTTCTTGGAGGTAGTGTGGTCCTGGGACTTGGAGGCCGCCTTATCATTAGGAGGTGGTAGGCCTGGGTGGTGCCTGGAGCTCTGTCCTGTTGGTATGCTAAGATCTTTTCTTGGAGGTAGTGTGGTCCTGGGACTTGGAGCCCGCCTTATCATTAGGAGGCGGCTGGCCTGGGTGGTGCCTGGGTCTCTGTTGTGTTGGTATGTTAAGATCTGTTCTTGGAGGTAGTGTGGTGTGGAGACTTACAAAATCTTAAAGCTGGTCCTGGCCTTGCTTGGGGGATTAGTGGAGGGTGGCTCAGAAGATTTTAGTAATTCTTGAGTCGAGAGACCAGTATGGAGACTCAAGGAGCAATAACCAGAGACTCTCCTTCACTGCTCTTCCTGACATTTAACTGACTATCAGGCTCTCATTTTGACCTTGAGTTCCCTGTAGAATCGCTACTCCTCTCACATGTGATCTCTCTAATCTGATACTTCTTCCCCCTGCCCCCTCCAGCACTATCTGAAATGTCGCCAGGCCTAGTACAATAGTCACTTGTTTTGTTCCTCCCCTCCCTTTCTGCACACCTCTCCCTCACCTTTTGTTTTTCTCCGGCTCTACCTGAAATGTCGTTCGGCCTAGTATGATAATTGTTTGTTTTGTTCCTCTCCTTCCTTCTCCTCTCTTCTCCCTCACCTTTTGTTTTTCTCTGGCTCTAACAGAAATGTCATCAGGCCTAGTACGGTAGTCGCCTGTCTGTTTCCATTTCCTTCCCATTCTCCCCCTTCCTTCCTTATCTATGTCTTAGCTCTTGCATTATCTGAAATGTCATCAGGCCGAGTACGATAGTTAATTTCACATCCTTACTGTTCATGGCCTGTAAGAATGTCATTGTATTTTCCCTTGTTCCCTCCCTTGCCTTGAAGCGCTTTGAATCACATTGTGTATAGGCGGGATATAAATAAACTATCATATCATATCATGCTTTCCCTCTTATCCCCTACCGCACTTTGAGCTACCTTTGAGCGAGTTAAGGCACGAAACAAGGAAAATGTGCATAACACCTCGTGTATACTAGCAAGATGGGAAAAAATAAGTGGCCCGGCGCTCCTCCGATTGGATGCGACTATCGTAGACAGCAGAGTGTCTACCTTCAATCATTGAATGCATGCGCAGACAGCAACAGCAATTACAGTGAAATCACACGCATTATTGATTTTTTTTATTTTGTATTATTTTATTGTTTCAAGCGCGCACCTAGTTCGAGAGCAGCGGAGCACTGTGCAGAGTGTGGGTAGCCGGCATTTGGGCTGGCATCTTTTAACAGTAGCGCAGTACTGTGAGGGCTGTGTGTCAGTATGAGCGTCCATTGGAATGAGTCCTTGGTCAGGTGTTGTTGATGTGTAGGGAGGGGTCTCGTACAACTCACTGCCATGGCAAACTCACCATTTTGTTTGCTGAGTTCAATTTGTGGGGTGGCAAGCCCCCATGCCACCACTCTACCCCTACCACCACACCCGCCACCGTAAAATCTCATCAAATGCGGTGAAACGGCTGTGGTGAGGTGGGCGGGTACAGTACAGAAAGGTGGCACACATCTGAAGGGCAGCAATGCACAGTGGCGTTCAACGACAAGGCGCATCATTGCCTGATACCCCTCGGTCCCACGATCCAGAATGCCCCACTGCACGACCCGCGGCGTGGAGTGCGCTTCGATCCGGCATACAGTATCGCCTTCTCTGTACTTAAGCAGCAGGTTTGGCATTCATGAACGCCAGGTTTCTCCCTTCCCCCGCCCACGGGAGGGGCAATTGAATTCTTCCTTGACTCGAGCTCCCGAGAGTACACATCCGATCCAGCAGCCGTCAGGAAACGATAGCGGCCGATGGATGGGCCTTGACATTTCCAGCTATGGAGGGCCTCCCTATCAGCCCCTCGAGCCCCCACTCGAGCACTCTCCACTGGAGACGGAGAGGCGAGTGGGCAGGTGCGATGAGGGACTCTAATGAGCCTCGCTCTGCTTTGAAAGCCCCCTTTAAAACCTGACAAGACTTTGAATAGATTGAACAGGAATTCACGCCGACAGGCAAAGAAAGCAGCATTCACGATGTTTAAATGTCTTGCTGGTAAAACATTTTTTTACAAAAATGCAGAAATGTGCAGGGCGGAGTCAGCGAGGTCCTCACGGTAGAGTAGCGGTATTCAAACTGTGGGTCGCGACCCCCCAGGGGTCCGTGGGTGCATCCCTGGGGGGCCCTGAGAGCTCAGCATGAACTATATTTTTAAAAAAAAGTTATTTTTTTTATTATTTTTTTTAGATTGGAAGAAATGGGCAGGGGTGGCTCACATGGTCGGGCTGAAGCATGAAACTGTCTCCGGCAACAATGAAAAAGTGGCCCGCAGTTGTAAATGGATATTCATTCCTTTAGTCACAGACTAGGCCTAATTACAACATGCTTATGGTATGAGTGAGTGTATGGTGATGGATGCTCGTGTGCATGATAGTGATTGCTGTATGAATGTGCAGCGTCTTGCATACACACATAATCATGTTGATTGTGTGGGGCCCAGGGGACAGGGATGGTATCTTTTTACTGGACATCTATCATAGATGTCCAGTAAAAAATGTCATGCATGCCCCCTGGGCCCCCCAGCACCAATTGCAAACTGTTTGGCTATTTACCCATTTTTTTGTTAAAAGTATGCTCTACAATGCAACATTTTAACCCATTATTTAACAAAAATTCACAGGGGGAACCGCCCCCCCCCCCCGAATACCCCTTTATTGTTTCGGGCTCCCTCACTATGCTCTGTCGCTATGGCATTTTTGGTGGAAATAGTTATGCCCCTCCACTTAAAAAAATCACCAGCCGCCACTGGCCCTCAGACTGTGTTGGGAACGGGACGGGGGGAACCCAGGGACTATGGTGGGAGCACAATGGGCGGGACCCATGGGATAGTCGTGGGAGCAGAGTGGGGAGAGCCCAGGATGTGTGATGGGGGTGGGGAGAGACCAGGGATTGGGTAGGAGTGGGATGAGGGAGCCCAGCGACTGTGATGGGAGCAGGTGACGGCGCGCAATACATACTGTCCATTTGGCATTTCTGGGGGGTCCTGACCTGCCCAAATTTTGCTCAGGGGGTCCCCGGCCAAAAAAGTTTGAAGACCACTGCGGTAGAGTGTCCACCTGGGACTGGCACACCGTTGTGCGGTGACTACTGAGCGCAGGGCAGAAGGGTGCGCTGGGTGGGCAGGTGTAGCGGGCCCCCCATGGCGGAGGTAATGGATTGTGAAAGGGCAGATGTGTCCGCACTTTAAATGGGGAAATACAAGAAGTGCAGGTAGTCATGGAGCCGGACATCCCGGCGCAGCGCTTGCTGCGCCGGCTATTTCGGCACATCACCTTGGGCTCAGGTCCCTTTTAGACACACCCTGTTGTTCGCAAGCAATGCCCAATGAGATTAAATGATGTGCCACGTGGCACACACTTTGGTGAAGCAGTGCATCTGGGATCCTTTCACACAAGCTTCCAGTTTGTTGTTGCATTGTGTTTAGAAAGTTTACATATTTATATTAAATGAGACTTTCTTTTTTGCGCATCAAACTAGCAGATGTCATGGCTGAAAACTAAGCTTGAGGAGTTTTATTGTTGCTCGCTTACATTGCCCAATAATACATTCAGTAGTTAGCTGGCACGTTGTGTGAGTTTTCAGTCGAAAACGTTCCATCACAACCCCAAGTACTTGAACATTTACATAGAAGAATAGGCCAGGGACGTCATTTAGAGATCACCACGACCCCTGAGGTCTCCCTTGCTACCCCTAATAAAAAGAGATATCTTTTTTTTTTAAAATGTTTTAATTGTAGCTCCTGGGCTGTGGTCAGTGCCATGTGGCTCTTTGTTTCTGAAGTGGCTGGCCTTCTTTTTCAGGCTTCTTAAAAACATTTTTTTAAAAGAACAGGGGTTCCACAAGTGTAACACTTTCAGCAGTGACCCTAAATAAGAAAGAATAGGTATGTCAAATAATGTGTCTTTCTGGAATTCTACACAATAATTGCTAGACTCATTAAAGGTATATTTCAGGCACACTTCAGGGGGTGAGGCATTGATTTAGTCTTAAACACCTCAACTCAGCCTTTCATCCTTATGAGGTTATAAATGAGTACCAACACAGGTTGGGTGATACTGATTGTATATTTTTCTATATAAAGCGTTTAAGCCTAAGTGCTATATAATAACACAACATTATCATTTGGCAATGGACGTCTGCTTGCATTCACAGTAATTTGGTAATATGCGCCTTTACACACTGATCGTAACGATACATATAGCTATCCATTCTTGTATTAAATGTATGTCACATTTTAGTGGTATTGTAACCATATTTTTCATAGAGTACTTAGGAACAATGTTATGTGATGCCACTTCCTGTTTTGTCAAGGGGTGAAATGACATGTCCCATCCCTTCCCGCGATATCACTTCAAAGTGGAGTCAAATGACATTACTTCCTGTGATGTCATCAGAGGTCAAGGGTCGTGTGATGTCACTGCCGCTACCCCTGGCATTTTGGTGAAATGAAGTCCCTGGAATAGGTGCTGCTAATAAAACAACTTAAAAAAGTTATTTCCCAGGCTTTCCAAATCAATCCCTGCTATCAAAGGATACCAATGGTAACAGGTGACACTTGCATAGCAAAACAGTGTTCTGCGCCCAGTGTGCTGAGAGCACAGTAGATATATGTTTGTCACTCCTTTTGTTCTGCAAGGTGGGCCCTGAAGGGGGCACTATGGGCACTGCAGGTGGTGGAGAGAACAGGAGGGAGAGGGCGTTGCTTTCCCAAGTAAAGGCTGCAGAAGCTTAGTCCTTTCAGTTGAGAGAAAGTGAAAGGAAAAGCTTTCATGTTCACTTTGCCCCCTAGTTGAGTCCTGTACTCTCTATCAGGCGTTGCGAAGTGCGGGTACTCAAATGCTAAAAAATAAGAAGTGCAGGTGCTCAAATGCCTAAAAATGAGAAGTGCAGGTACTGAGGGACGGATAGGACCGGCCCATTTAAAGCACTGGGTAGCAGAGCTTGGATTGCACGTTGGTGGAGGGGGTGCTCCTGGGCGGCTATTTCATATATTCATGAGGGACTTGCTGTGATGCCTTGCTGGTGGTTAGCTCAAGTGCAGAGAAGGGATGGTTGGACAGCAGGAAGACCGTGTGAACAGATGGTCAAGGTGAAGCCCCAGCTTGTCTTTGCTGTTTGTTGGCCATAGTCGTGCAATGGCCTAGATGGAGGCCAATCCTCAGGACCGCAGCTCGGGGTTCTCGGAAAGAGGGAGGCTGGAGTAAGGGTTGTTCTTGGTAGCTGTATCATGTTTTTACCAGGACTGAGGGTCGGAGGAGACATTTTTGGTTAGAGTCTGGTCTCCTTGGTAGAACCAGTGTTCCCCAGAGTGGGCTCTGTGCCAGTTGGAGCCCCGAGGGCTGGTGGAGTGGGATGCAGTGGCTGTTGGCCAGGGCAAGTGTAGGCCCGGCCTCCTGATGTCGCTCCCGCAGGAGCAGGGGGATGGGGGGGTATTGGTCATGTCAGAAGCTATGGGTCTGGGAATCTCGTCAGAGTTGTGGTGCCCCAATGAGAGTGTGGAGAGGGGTCAGGGAAATGTCAGCGGTTGGTTGAAATGGGCATCATGGCCACGAGAAGCTGCTAGAGGGCAGTCGAGCCATTAGGCTTCATTGGGGACGGCAGAGGTACAGGTGGTGGAAGCGCATCCGAGGGTAGCCGTGGATGGTAAGGTTGCTCCTTTCTTGGTTTGCTTTTTCAGCCCTGAGATAATAAGGACTGTTGTGGTGATGGTTCACTTATGCAGAGCTTGTCAGCCTGGGGCAGATGGGGGGGTCATCTCTAATTTGGTTCTGGATAACAGGCACATGAAGGAGGAGGATGACCATCCCAGTTGACTTCCACAACGGGCAGACTCTGGATCATACCTGCTTAACCTCTGGGTTTTGCCGGAAGACTCAGGGTTTTTAGGCTCTTCTCCGGGGTCTCCGGCGAAGAGCATGGAGTCTCCGGGTTCCTGGCCGTTCTGGACACCATTTTACAAACGAGACGTGAATGAGCATTGGGCATATTGCTGCCTGAGTGCAAACACCATGCAGAAATTCACGTTTCTGCAATCGGGCTCATGATGCTGAACGTTACAGGACTGTCCCTGAAAATGCAGTGGTCTCGTTGTCATTTTATATAAACACAGCCAAGTGCTGAAATTGTGTACACAGTTACATTCTCTTTTTAAAGAGAAAGCAAGGCATTGTGAAGTCTGGTGAGGAATAAAACAAAATTCATGATTTTTATTGTCTTCCTGCTATAAACATTTGATTTCATTTTATTTCATCATTTGTGTAGCAGCTTTCGCCAGGGGCATGGTCCCATCGTGCTGCAGGTTGAAAGCCCTCGGAGGGACCCAAGTCCGAAGGATGAGAGCGATGGGAGGTGCTAGTATGCGTGTGTGCATAATGGCCATTAAAGGTTATGAGGGCTTGGACGAGTCCCGGCTAGCCACCCATGTATGATTGGCATGTGTATGGGTGGAGAGATGTACACTAGGGAAAAAGCACCCTTTCTCTTTGAGGGCACAATGTTATAACATTTCAAAGTCCTCAGGTCATGGACTTTCCAGCTGACCGGGCCTGGCCAGGGCAAATTCAAGAGCTGATGGGATCAGGTGGGGGCAGAGAGGGTGTATCAGGAACCAGCACCAATTCTGTAGTCAGAAAATGGCTAGTGGATAGGGAACCCCGAGAGCATAATTCTGAGACCCAGAAAAACAACCAAACCTGAGCATGAGAGGTAAAACTACCACCTCAACTCCCTGAGACGTTCTTCCGGTTGTTCCCAAGCTGAGGACCTATTGGCCAAGGAGACCATGATCATTGTACTCAAGGACAAGGATTCAGGAGCCCCACGGAACCTGTAACCTGAAGACAACGACCAGGGTCATCCAGTGGAAAACCAAGCCGGGCCAGACCATGGAACTTTGTAAGAGCCTCTCGGCCTCATTATAAATTGGTTGGTGCAGTAAAAATGTGGCAGTAATAACGTTACCACCTCATGCACTGCCCAACTTCAAGTTCCGGGGTGAGGTGGAGGAAAAACCTCCAGCAAGAAGCTAGAGGTAATTCTGCCATCTTACTGCCCAAAATCAGCCAATTCAGCGGCATTACAGCTGGTGGAATTACCGCTGGCGGTCATGCTGCCAAAATCCCCCATGAAGTTCAATGGACTCCATTTAATGGGAACTAACACTGCCTATCACCACTTGGAATCCAGCGGTAACAGTGCCGGATCAAGTGGGGGTAACAGCAGTACAGTTTGGTGGTATCTCAGCAGATTTACCGCTGAGAACCCACCAAACCTATAATGAGGACATCTGTACTGTATTCTGACCTTCATTGAGAGATGATAAACAGAGAAGTAAGGATGTGAGTTGCACTTTTTGTCCATACCTCCATTGTGCCTTTCCCCATTCTCTTGACCCAGAACTTATATCATTGAGGGTCATAGGCTACACCACCCTAAGAATACTCAAAAAGGCTTTCTCACTGAAGCAAGCTAATTTGTTTTGTTTTGTGTTGATCCCCCTCTCACTTGCCTTGTCTGCATCATATTATTCTGTGAGAACACCCCAATGAAACCTTTGGTGACATTGACCTGTGCCTTGTGTCATAATCCCCCAAAAGCGCCTCTGTGACACCCAACAAATATTCCAACTGCAACACCACTGGGCCTTACATGGGGCTGGACATGCACCATGCACTAGCAACTGACGGCTAACCACACACCACACACATTGACATTGCAACGTTACCATGCTGGCACTAGCTGCAAGGGACAGTCTGCTGTGACCTGCTGGTTTATTATGCAACTATGCACGCAATGCACGCCAATGCCCATTTGCAAAGTATAACAATGCTGAAAGTTTGCCATTCTGCAGGTGTCCTACTGCCACTGCATTTCCCATGCACTGGAGGAAAAGGTGAATGGGAGGCAGCGGTGGCATCCCGCTGTGGCATCAAATCTCCCAAAGCCAATGCTAACCACCAGCTATTATCATCATGGTACTTACTGAGTGTTGACCTAGCCTTGAGAAGCAACTGGGCGCTTTAGAGAGGTATACAACAGAACTGATATACAGCAGGGCGAGTGGAAACAGAGGGACACAGAGGAGGGCACAGCTGTACCAGGTGGTGGGAGGAGAGGGGCAGCGGTGTCTAGCGAGTCAGATGGCGCAAGGGCCGATATGATGGCCTCGGAGTTGAGGCAGAGAGATTCCTTGCAGACTTGGGTCTTGAGTTCTTTGAGACTCTCTTAGCTAAATAATAGAGACCTTAGCACAGTTCAATGGCCAGAATGTTTTTTGGAGACTTTTAGTTTGTTTTTCATGCATTTCTAATTTATATATGGGGCTGGCCTGGAAATGTTTTTAATTTCATTATAAAAGGGACTGGCGGTCCCACATTAACCGATAAATACGTAATGACGAAGGTGGCATTATCAAAGCATATGTTGCCAAATTAACTGGCGATAAAAAGATTTCAGTGCTGGATTTATTAATGTTTGTTTCAAGTGGATTTTGCTGCTGGATTCTAAACCTACCTCCCAATGCTCAGCATAAACTTTGTGCATTCATTGTTCACAGTTCCGCCTGCACACATTGCCTGAATTTCTACCCCGTGCATTCACCATGTATTTGGTCCGCATGGCGTGTCCTCTTTTCTGTCCTCCAGGAATTTTCAGTATTTATGTCACACATTTTGGCCTACAGCATTTTATCCCTTCAGGAATTTACACACAATGTATTCCCACCTGAGGATTCCATATTTTTGCCCTCAATTGATTCTCCAGTTTTCAGCTGTGCATTATTTTTCCATCTGTTTTGGATGATGGCTCCATTGGTCATTTCATAATATAAGTACGAAAAGTAAAGTCCAGAGATTTTATTTGAAACCATATATTTATTTAATGGATATTAAACTGAATTAATCATAAATATCTTTTAAAAAAAAACATCAATTCAATAAAGGAGGAAAAAATTATGAAAATATCTTCAAAACATAAACAATCGTACCAATCACCCATATCTAAAAATACTCAATCACAACCATACACCCTCCAAGAATTGAGGACAATAAAAATCATATGACGATTTTTTTTTCAGTATAGCCGAACAAGGGATGGTTTGCAGAATTCATGTTTCTATCTTCTCGATATTGATCGTGGACCGACCGGTTTCGATGTATAACATATCATTTACTACAACTTCATCAGGGTTACACAGTAGAACTAAAATTAGCTGACTTGTTTCACTTCTCACGTTGACATGGATACAGTTTATGAAACCAGTGCTGTTGTCTTTGATTATGTACTTTCTATGTGATGTATTTGTTATTTATTTATTCATGTATTTATTCATGTATTTATAATAGGCCGGTAGCCCCCAGGAAACAATTAAAACGAGACAAGTTATTTTGCTCACACGGTGCAGTAGCGATATGCACTGTTAGACCATGCTGCAATTGATCAGGACTCTATGAGACATTATTTCATGAGTAGTTCTCGGGTCACGTATCTGGAGCAGGGTGAGATCGGCCAACCAACCCGGATGTTCTCCGAGTTCAGAATGTGACTCGGCCAGGGCACTGTTGGCAACCACACTCGGTGCTGCCGAGAGGTAAGAGGTGTGTTATGTTATGCTATGTGAGGACAGTTTTATATAGCGCCGCTGCAGCCAAATAAGCTTTTGGAAGCTAAAGTACCAAACTAAGCAAGCCGGTCTAAAACGTTTGGGGGAAGGGGTGAAGGCTAAATAGTAATATGGGTTTAATGGCACTAAAGAGGATCTGTGTGATCACTGAGAAGAAAAATACTGAATGCAAACGTTATGGTTTGATTTATTCTCTTCCCGCAATTATATATGGGGGGGAGACCCTTACATAATTAACTACACTAACCCACGGCCACCTATAATTACGGCAACACCCCCCCTACACCCCTCCAAATGAAGTATGCCTTTTCACATTTGGTATTACAGTCAGCTCAGTAATTGACGGATACCACTAAAGAGGGGTGTCCCTCCGAGGCATGTATGGAAATTGGCAAGTCATTCCGTAATCTGGTTGCCAGAACGGAGAGGCCTCTGACCCAAAGTTTGCTTCTTGGATCTGAGAACTTATTAACGAAAAGTGAAAGTGGTGCAGAGAGGTGTGGCAGGTGCACATTGTCGAACCAAGGAAGAAGAAGCGAGAATTTAAGATGTACCATGTGCCGGGCAAGAAAGGGACCTCATTATGGCTTCCGGTAGCCAATGAAGGCCGGCAGGGCACAATAATCATGTGATTTCTAGCATTCAATTTAGGCACCGAGAGGGCTCCTGAATTCTGGTGCCTCTGCCGGCTAGACGTAACGTAGGATATATAGGATGCAGAGAAAGATTCTACTGGCAAAGTCAACAATCATGACCCCAGAAGAAACACAATTGCCTAGGTCTTATACGCAAAAGACAACGATGGGAATATCCTTCACAGTGGCTGTAAGAGGAATATCATGACTTTCCTGCTGTTGCAATTTAATGGACAAATGAGAAGTCTCTGTCAATTAATTCTCCACCAGTCTTTTTTTAGGGGAGTGAGCAGAGGTGGGCAGCTGCCAGAATCCTGTGGCCAGATCTCAGTACGCCACCGGCTTTGGCCGATCTCCTTAGGTGAAGCATCAGACAGGATCTCCATTTTGGATGCATTCATCTTCAGTTTGGTGTTAACTAGCCAAGCCTCAGTTCATTAAATTGGCTCTGGAGGTTGATGTCTACCAACAGGTGGGGCTTGATCAACCTAGCCTTAAAATCGCAGGCGTCCATGAAACCAGTGAGATTAAAGAACAGCAGTGAACGTGCAGAGCCCTGAGGGATCCCATATGTGGCCCTTTCAAAGAGCTGGAGGAAGGAGTAGAGGTTGCCCGCTCCCTATAGGCTCAGAAGCATACTAACCATTCGCGAGTGGTGTCTAACACTCCAACCCGGCTCACTGTGATAGACAAGATCTGGTGGGGGAAAGCCACCTCAAATCCAGTAGATTCAAGAATTCGACATCACTAATGTCTTCCTTCTCCGTTAAGTCAAGCATGACAGATATCACCACATACTTGGCATCCTGCATTAAGCGGAGGATTTGCTGCCCTGAGTTAAGAATGTCATTCAACTGCACATAATGCTGATGCTGCCACTGGTTCCATTGGCTTAGCGATATATGGTAACTTGGAAGTAGGCCTCTTTTTCGTCATGCTGGAGGGTTCTTCCTCAGGGGCTTTGCGACAGTGGAAACACGATAGCACACTTTAGGGATGTGTGTACTGCAGCAACTTCAGAGTAGTTTCTGATGAGTCCATGCGTGTGTGCCACTGTTATTGCTGCATAGCAGTGGCTATACCTAGGCCTGTTGGGTAGATGTCCAGCGGCAAGCCAGAGATGTTGCTGGCTTGACCAGTGTTGACATTTCATCAACTCATAGGGAAGCAAAACAGCAGAGACCCCCGGCCTCGTCAGCCTATCCCAATGACACTGGGAACTTCTGTAACAATATCAGGGCATAGGTCTGTGACTTTTGAATCAAAAAGGGACTGCACGCAATGTCAGAGCAACTGGCAGGGAAGAGACAGTTGCTGAGAGGTGTCCGATCTCTAGGACCATGTAAAAGATGACCATTTGGGCACATTCGATAAGATTACATGGTTGTTTTGCGTCAAACATCATCAACTTATAAAGCCTTACTTTTGCATGTATGTCCCTTTAAGCATGGAGTCATGTGTGTGCCTAGACTCTCTTTCTGGAGCCTTCATTTTATGCTTGGCCTGCACCGATACAGGGGTGGTTTCTTGCAATTGTCTTTGTGCGCTGTTTACAGATGACATGAGGTCAGAGTCAATCGAATAAAACCATTTTGGTGTGAAAGATCGGAGATGACACCTAGAATACTTTGAAAAGCATCCCTGGTGAGGACCTTGTTTAGGTCGAAACATGCGTCGGCTGAGTGTTGTTCAACATTAACCTGAGACAATTATCAGATGGTGTCAATGAATATCATATTCAGAATTTCATGTCAACCTTTTTCGAAGGGAGATAAGGAGTGCATGTGTCCTAGCTTTCCAGCCATAATCTTGTATATGTGTGGCCTTGGGCTTGGCCCATTAGCTGAATGACCATGCTTGCACCCTCCAATAGGAATTACTTTGTATTACAACTTTATTAGTAATTACTCAAAACCAGGAACCTAGCTCAACCAGATAGTAGCCCCCGTCATATCTAATACAAGAAACAACTGTGAAAAAATGGAACATGTTTCATCGCAAGGGTAAACATTATTATTTAAATTCAACTATAAAAATGTATACACTCATTTCTGGAGCACATGGAAAAAGAAAACCGTAGAAGAGGAAGAACATTCGGCAGCACAGTGTGTACTTGATTGTTTCCTTGCCTGTCGCTTGAATCCCAGCCAGAAAGGGTCACTCTCTTTGATGCCCTTGCAATCCCAGAAGCCCCTTCTGCCTATGCAAATGAAGGGGTGTGCACCTGGCAGTATCCCCTGCTCTTCGTTCCTCTCCTTTCACTCGTTATAGACCGGGGCTCCGCATGGGAACAGCGAGAGCCTGTCTGCAGAGACTGGGAGTGAGGAGTGAGTGAAGTGCACGTCTGGAACCTCTCTGTCCGATGCACTTTGCACTTTGCTCCCTGGCTAAACTCCCTGCCATGCTCTGTCATTTCTTCCTCGTATTCCTCCTTCCTTCTCGCCTATTTCTGCTTGCTTCCCTCCTCTCCTCTTACAATTCTCCACTTCCCCCCCAGAGATTTGCAGCAACCAAAAGGTGGTGTTAAGCCACTATTATTTTTATGACTATTATTAAGGTATTTATTGAGAGCAGACCTAACTCCAGGAAGCAACAGAGTGTTTACAATCATAGGCGGAAGAACAAGGTTAGGGAGCAGAGAAACAAGGGAGTGGGGATCTAACAACAGAGGAGGGCAATTGTTAGCAATGGATCTTCAAGGAACAAGGGGCGGGAAGCCATATAAAAGAGACCCTCAAACGCTTAACCTACTGTAGCGAAAAGCATGAAACAGGTGGGCCAGCCAGTGAGACATGAGAGGCTGAAGGGAAGAGGGGGGAGGGCAAGATCTTGGAGGAGCCTTGCTGAAATAAAGAAGCTGCCAGTTGTAGCAGTGGCGTAGGGTTAGACTCATGCTTGAATGTAAAACGACTTGCGGTACTGAGGTGCTTTGCCAAAAACAAGCCGTTCGCTTAATATGTTTGCAAACATATCATCTTGCCTTTTAAACTGATGTACACATGCCTCAATATATACACAAAGCTCACGAGGAAGTATACAAGCTGCAGATTGGTAATGGCGGAAAAGAATGAAAAATAAATGCGTAATGCGCGTTTGGTGCGCATTCGGCATGGTAAAAAACTTTGAATTCCATTATGTTGAACAATGAAAGTGCGGGTCGCAGGGGTGTCCCCTGCTCCCCTGGCTCAGAATTGTGAGTTTGGGGCTGTGGGGGTGTCCCCCGCTTACAAAACATGAAAAGCAGCGGACAATTGGAAAACAAACGCATTTGACATTTTTGTAATGCAAAACCTTCGACTATGCATTATTCTGCCACGTTTTTTTCAGCAACATGATTTTCTCATAAATCCTGCAGAACACAGACCAGTAGCCATACAGAAAAGGTAGATATACCGCAGCACATACACAGAACACAGAACTCATGAGGAAGATATGCATGCGTCAGCATAGATGCAGGACACAGATCAGTAGCCAAGTGAACAAGTTACACATACTCCAGCATAGGCACAGAACACATGTGGAAGGTATACAGGTGGCAGTATAGATGCAAGTCAGTAGCCATATGACCTGCATCTATATACATACATATAGATATATTATACATACCCCAGCAAATACACCAAACACCTGAGGAAGGTATACAGGCGGCAGTATAGATGTAGATTAGTAACCATATGAAAAAGGTATACATACCCCAGCAAATACACAGAACACAGAACACCTGAGGAAGGTATACAGGTGGCAGTATGGATGCAGGTCAGTAGCCATATGAAAAAGGTATGCATACCCCAGCAAATACACCCAACACCTGAGGAAGGTATACAGGCGGCAGTATGGATGCAGGTCAGTAGCCATATGAAAAAGGTATACATACCCCAGCAAATACACAGAACACAGAACACCTGAGGAAGGTATACAGGCGGCAGTATGGATGCAGGTCAGTAGCCATATGACCTGCATCTATATACATACATATACATATATTATACATACCCCAGCAAATACACCGAACACCTGAGGAAGGTATACAGGCGGCAGTATAGATGTAGATCAGTAGCCATATGAAAAAGGTATACATACCCCAGCAAATACACAGAACACAGAACACCTGAGGAAGGTATACAGGTGCCAGTATAGATGCAGGTCAGTAGCCATATGAAAAAGGTACACATATCCCAGCAAATACACAGAACACCAAACTCATGATGAAGGTATACAGGTGGCAGTATGGATGCCGATCAGTAGCCATATGAAAAAGCTCCAGATAACCCAGCAAATACACAGAACTCATGATGAAGGTATACAGGTGGCAGTATGGATGCCGATCAGTAGCCATATGAAAAAGGTACACATACCCCAGTGTAGACACAGAATACAGAACTCCTGATGAAGGTATACAGGTGGCAGTATAGATGCAGGTCAGTAGCCATATGAAAAAGGTAAACATACCCCAGCAAATACACAGAACTCATGATGAAGGTATACAGGTGGCAGTATGGATGCCGATCAGTAGCCATATGAAAAAGGTATGCATATCCCAGCAAATACACAGAATACAGAACTCCTGAAGAAGGTATACAAGTGGCAGTATAGATGCAGGTCAGTAGCCATATGAAAAAGGTACACATACACCAGCGTAGACACAGAATACAGAACTCCTGATGAAGGTATACAGGTGGCAGTATAGATGCCGGTCAGTAGCCATATGGAAAAGGTAAACATACCCCAGCAAATACACAGAACACAGAACTCATGATGAAGGTATACAGGTGGCAGTAAAAATGCAGGTCAGTAGCCATATTAAAAATGTAAACATACCCCAGCAAACACACAGAACACAGAACTCATGATGAGGGTATACAGGTGGCAGTGTGGATGCTGATCAGTAGCCATATCAAAAAGGTACACATACCCCAGTGTAGACACAGAATACAGAACTCCTGATGAAGGTATACAGGTGGCAGTATAGATGCAGGTCAGTAGCCATATGAAAAAGGTACACATACACCAGCAAATACACAGAATACAGAACTCCTGATGAAGGTATACAGGTGGCATTATAGATGCAGGTCAGTAGCCATATGAAAAAGGTATACATACCCCAGCAAATACACAGAGCACAGAACACCTGAGGAAGTTATACAGGTGGCAGTATAGATGCAGGTCAGTAGCCATATGAAAAAGGTACACATATCCCAGCAAATACACAGAACACAGAACTCATGATGAAGGTATACAGGTGGCAGTATGGATGCCGATCAGTAGCCATATGAAAAAGCTCCAGATAACCCAGCAAATACACAGAACTCATGATGAAGGTATACAGGTGGCAGTATGGATGCCGATCAGTAGCCATATGAAAAAGGTACACATACCCCAGTGTAGACACAGAATACAGAACTCCTAATGAAGGTATACAGGTGGCAGTATAGATGCAGGTCAGTAGCCATATGAAAAAGGTAAACATACCCCAGCAAATACACAGAACTCATGATGAAGGTATACAGGTGGCAGTATGGATGCCGATCAGTAGCCATATGAAAAAGGTATGCATCTCCCAGCAAATACACAGAACACAGAACTCCTGAGGAAGGTATACAAGTGGCAGTATAGATGCAGGTCCGTAGCCATATGAAAAAGGTACACATACACCAGCGTAGACACAGAATACAGAACTCCTAATGAAGGTATACAGGTGGCAGTATAGATGCCGGTCAGTAGCCATATGAAAAAGGTAAACATACCCCAGCAAATACACAGAACACAGAACTCATGATGAAGGTATACAGGTGGCAGTAAAGATGCAGGTCAGTAGCCATATTAAAATTGTAAACATACCCCAGCAAACACACAGAACACAGAACTCATGATGAGGGTATACAGGTGGCAGTGTGGATGCTGCACAGTAGCCATATCAAAAAGGTACACATACCCCAGTGTAGACACAGAATACAGAACTCCTGATGAAGTTATACAGGTGGCAGTATAGATGCAGGTCAGTAGCCATATGAAAAAGGTAAACATACCCCAGCAAATACACAGAATACAGAACTCCTGATGAAGGTATACAGGTGGCATTATAGATGCAGGTCAGTAGCCATATGAAAACGGTATACATACCCCAGCAAATACACAGAGCACAGAACACCTGAGGAAGTTATACAGGTGGCAGTATAGATGCAGGTCAGTAGCCATATGAAAAAGGTACACATACCCCAGTGTAGACACAGAATACAGAACTCCTGATGAAGGTATACAGGTGGCAGTATAGATGCAGGTCAGTAGCCATATGAAAAAGGTAAACATACCCCAGCAAATACACAGAACTCATGATGAAGGTATACAGGCGGCAGTATGGATGCTGATCAGTAGCCATATGAAAAATGTATATGTACCCCAGCAAATACATAGAACACAGAACACCTGAGTAAGGTATACAGGTGGCAGTATGGATGCAGGTCAGTAGCCATATGAAAAAGGTACACATACCCCAGAATAAACACAGAATACAGAACTCCTGATGAAGTTATACAGGTGGCAGTATAGATTCAGGTCAGTAGCCAAATGAAAAAGGTATACATACCCCAGCAAATACAAAGAGCACAGAACATCTGAGGAAGTTATACAGGTGGCAGTATAGATGCAGGTCAGTAGCCATATGAAAAGGGTACACATACCCCAGCGTAGACACAGATTACAGAACTCCTGATGAAGGTATACAGGTGGCAGTATAGATGCAGGTCAGTAGCCATATGAAAAAGGTAAACATACCCCAGCAAATACACAGAACTCATGATGAAGGTATACAGGCGGCAGTATGGATGCTGATCAGTAGCCATATGAAAAATGTATATGTACCCCAGCAAATACACAGAACACAGAACACCTGAGTAAGGTATACAGGTGGCAGTATGGATGCAGGTCAGTAGCCATAGGAAAAAGGTACACATACCCCAGAATAAACACAGAATACAAAACTCCTGATGAAGGTATACAGGTGGCAGTATAGATGCAGGTCAGTAGCCATATGAAAAAGGCATACATACCCCAGCAAATACACAGAGCACAGAACACCTGAGGAAGTTATACAGGTGGCAGTTTAGATGCAGGTCAGTAGCCATATGAAAAAGGTACACATACCCCAGTGTAGACACAGAATACAGAACTCCTGATGAAGGTATACAGGTGGCAGTATAGATGCAGGTCAGTAGCCATATGAAACAGGTAAACATACCCAGGCAAATACACAGGACTCATGATGAAGGTATACAGGCGGAAGTATGGATGCTGATCAGTAGCCATATGAAAAATGTATATGTACCCCAGCAAATACACAGAACACAGAACACCTGAGTAAGGTATACAGGTGGCAGTATGGATGCAGGTCAGTAGCCATATGAAAAAGGTACACATACCCCAGAATAAACACAGAATACAGAACTCCTGATGAAGGTATACAGGTGGCAGTATAGATGCAGGTCAGTAGCCATATGAAAAAGGTACACATACCCCAGCAAATACACAGAACTCATGATGAAGGTATACAGGTGGCAGTATGGATGGCGATCAGTAGCCATATGAAAAAGCTACACATACCCCAGCATAGACACAGAATACAGAACTACCGATGAAGGTATACAGGTGGCAGTATAGCTGCAGGTCAGTAGCCATATGAAAAAGGTACACATACCCCAGCAAATACACAGAACACAGAACTCATGATGAAGGTATACAGGTGGCAGTATAGATGCAGGTCAGTAGCCATATGAAAAAGGTAAACATACCCCAGCAAATACACAGAACACAGAACTCACGATGAAGGTATACAGGTGGCAGTATAGATGCAGGTCAGTAGCCATATGAAAAAGGTAAACATACCCCAGCAAACACACAGAACACAGAACTCATGATGAAGGTATACAGGTGGCAGTATGGATGCCGATCAGTAGCCATATGAAAAAGGTACACATACCCCAGTGTAGACACAGAATACAGAACTCCTGATGAAGGTAAACAGGTGGCAGTATAGATGCAGGTCAGTAGCCATATGAAAAAGGTAAACATACCCCAGCAAATACACAGAACTCATGATGAAGGTATACAGGCGGCAGTATGGATGCTGATCAGTAGCCATATGAAAAATGTATACATACCCCAGCAAATACACAGGACACAGAACACCTTGAGTAAGGTATACAGGTGGCAGTATGGATGCAGGTCAGTAGCCATATGAAAAAGGTACATATACCCTAGAAAATACACCGAACACCTGAGGAAGGTATACAGGAAAAAGGTATACATACCCCAGCAAATACACAGAACACAGAACACCTGAGGAAGGTATACAGGTGGCAGTATGGATGCAGGTCAGTAGCCATATGAAAAAGGTACACATACCCCAGTGTAGACACAGAATGCAGAACTCCTGATGAAGGTATACAGGTGGCAGTATAGATGCAGGTCAGTAGCCATATGAAAAAGGTACACATACCCCAGAATAAACACAGAATACAGAACTCCTGATGAGGGGTATACAGGTGGCAGTATAGATGCAGGTCAGTAGCCATATGAAAAGGTATACATACCCCAGCAAATACACAGAACACAGAACACCTGAGGAAGGTATACAGGTGTCAGTATAGATGCAGGTCAGTAGCCATATGAAAAAGGTATACATACCCCAGCAAATACACAGAGCACAGAACACCTGAGGAAGGTATACAGTTGGCAGTATAGATGCAGGTCAGTAGTCATATGAAAAAGGTACACATACCCCAATGTAGACACAGAATAGAGAACTCCTGATGAAGGTATACAGGTGGCAGTATAGATGCACGTCAGCAGCCATATGAAAAAGGTATGCATACCCCAGCAAATACACAGAACACAGAACACCTGATGAAGGTATACAGGTGGCAGTATAGATGCAGGTCAGTAGCCATATGAAAAAGGTACACATACCCCAGTGTAGACACAGAATACAGAACTCATGATGAAGTTATACAGGTGGTAGTATAGATGCAGGTCAGTAGCCATATGAAAAAGGGAAACATACCCCAGCAAATACACATAACTCATGATGAAGGTATACAGGTGGCAGTATGGATGCCGATCAGTAGTCATATGAAAAAGTTATGCATACCCCAGCAAATACACAGAACACAGAACTCCTGAGGAAGGTATACAGGTGGCAGTATAGATGCAGGTCAGTAGCCATATGAAAAAGGTACACATACACCAGCAAATACACAGAACACAGAACTCATGATGAAGGTATACAGGTGGCAGTATGGATGCCGATCAGTAGCCATATGAAAAAGGTACACATACCCCGGTGTGGACACAGAATACAGAACTCCTGATGAAGGTATACAGGTGGCAGTATGGATGCTGATCAGTAACCATATTAAAAAGGTATACATACCCCAGCAAATACACGGAACACAGAACACATGAGTAAGGTATACAGATGGCAGTATGGATGCAGGTCAGTAGCCATATGAAAAAGGTAAACGTACCCCAGCAAATACACAGAACACAGAACTCATGATGAAGGTATACAGGTGGCAGTATGAATGCCGATCAGTAGCCATATGAAAAAGGTACACATACCCCGGTGTAGACACAGAATACAGAACTCCTGATGAAGGTATACAGGTGGCAGTATGGATGCTGATCAGTAGCCATATGAAAAATGTATACATACCCCAGCAAATACACAGAACACAGAACACCTGAGTAAGGTATACAGGTGGCAGTATGGATGCAGGTCAGTAGCCATATGAAAAAGGTACACATACCCCAGCAAATACACAGAACTCATGAGGTATACAGGTGGCAGTATGGATGCCGATCAGTAGTCATATGAAAAAGTTATGCATACCCCAGCAAATACACAGAACACAGAACTCCTGAGGAAGGTATACAGGTGGCAGTATAGATGCAGGTCAGTAGCCATATGAAAAAGGTACACATACACCAGCAAATACACAGAACACAGAACTCATGATGAAGGTATACAGGTGGCAGTATGGATGCCGATCAGTAGCCATATGAAAAAGGTACACATACCCCAGTGTAGACACAGAATGCAGAACTCTTGATGAAGGTATACAGGTGGCAGTATAGATGCAGGTCAGTAGCCATATGAAAAAGGTACACATACCCCAGAATAAACACAGAATACAGAACTCCTGATGAGGGGTATACAGGTGGCAGTATAGATGCAGGTCAGTAGCCATATGAAAAAGGTATACATACCCCAGCAAATACACAGAACACAGAACACCTGAGGAAGGTATACAGTTGGCAGTATAGATGCAGGTCAGTAGTCATATGAAAAAGGTACACATACCCCAGTGTAGACACAGAATACAGAAGTATAGATGCACGTCAGTAGCCATATGAAAAAGGTATACATACCCCAGCAAATACACAGAACACAGAACACCTGAGGAAGGTATATAGGTGGCAGTATAGATGCAGGTCAGTAGCCATATGAAAAAGGTACACATACCCCAGCAAATACACAGAACACAGAACTCATGAGGAAGGTATACAGGTGGCAGTATGGATGCCGATCAGTAGCCATATGAAAAAGGTACACATACCCCAGCAAATACACAGAACACAGAAGTCCTGATGAAGGTATGCAGGTGGCAGTATAGATGCAGGTCAGTAGCCATATGAAAAAGTTAAACATACTCCAGCAAATACACAGAATACAGAAGTCCTGATGAAGGTATGCAGGTGGCAGTATAGATGCAGGTCAGTAGCCATATGAAAAGTTAAACATACCCCAGCAAATACACAGAATACAGAAGTCCTGATGAAGGTATACAGGTGGCAGTATAGATGCAGGTCAGTAGCCATATGAAAAAGTTAAACATACCCCAGCAAATACACAGAACACAGAAGTCCTGATGAAGGTATGCAGGTGGCAGTATAGATGCAGGTCAGTAGCCATATGAAAAAGTTAAACATACTCCAGCAAATACACAGAATACAGAAGTCCTGATGAAGGTATGCAGGTGGCAGTATAGATGCAGGTCAGTAGCCATATGAAAAGTTAAACATACCCCAGCAAATACACAGAATACAGAAGTCCTGATGAAGGTATACAGGTGGCAGTATAGATGCAGGTCAGTAGCCATATGAAAAAGTTAAACATACCCCAGCAAATACACAGAACACGGAAGTCCTGATGAAGGTATGCAGGTGGCAGTATAGATGCAGGTCAGTAGCCATATGAAAAGTTAAACATACCCCAGCAAATACACAGAATACAGAAGTCCTGATGAAGGTATACAGGTGGCAGTATAGATGCAGGTCAGTAGCCATATGAAAAAGTTAAACATACCCCAGCAAATACACAGAACACGGAAGTCCTGATGAAGGTATGCAGGTGGCAGTATAGATGCAGGTCAGTAGCCATATGAAAAGTTAAACATACCCCAGCAAATACACAGAATACAGAAGTCCTGATGAAGGTATACAGGTGGCAGTATAGATGCAGGTCAGTAGCCATATGAAAAAGTTAAACATACCCTAACATAGATGCAACGCTCAGATTAACCATCATGAGGAAGTTGCACATATCAGGGTACATGTCTTGAGTTATCAGTTTACAAGCGGCGAGGAAGGTAGGTGCCCCTTAACATGGATACAGGGCAAATATAGGGGCTCACGAAGAAGGTAGATGTGCTCCAGCACACATACTGGACAGGGATTTAAAGCTATGAGTTAACTACACGCAGACCTATCGTGTTGGCAGAGGCTTACATTATCGAAAAACGATAACATAACGTTGCATCATAACTAAGAATCCCTGTCTAATGGTATCTAATGGTATCTACGTTTCTTTCATGTCAGTCTTCATCTATATTCGTGTTGTTTTCTGCATGTTTATCCACATTTATTTTTTGCCATACACAAAGATCATTCAGAACCAGTGTTTTTCTGTACTCATTTGAGTTCATAACATTCTTTTAGAAAAGCAAACGTATACATACAGGGCAGAGCTAGAACTGGGGTCTTCCACATCAATGCCGGCTCCTTTTTTATCATAACAGCAAATGGCTGCTCTAGTGACTGCTGCTGACCTAAGACATACGCTGTCAGCAGTTAGAAGAGCTTTTTTCACCTAATGCTTACACTCTCTCTGCTGACACTCTCTATGCCATTGCCATCAGCATGTGAGAATATAAACATGTTCACCGTTTACAGCACAGTACTATATATACAGCGTCATAAGATATACTTGCCAACACGATCCATTCCAATCTGTAGGTGCTTATCCAGTCCTGTTTTTTTTGTTGCTTCATTGCATTCTGGGACTTGCAGTTCCATTCTTCCCATTATAAAACTCGGACTACAAGTCCCAAATTGCAAAGAAAAAAACAGGACTGGATAAGCACCTACAGATTGGAACTGGTCACGTTGGAAACCATGTTAAAATGGTCTCTCAAGTAGCACAATATAAAGCCACAACATGTGCCTCAACACTTGGGTTCTACTGTCTTCAATTTGACTATCTGACCACCTCTCCAGAATAACACAATATGTGTGGCCGGCTATTTTTTAAAACCCTGGTACATAAGGTCTGATCTCCAGACTTGTACCATATGGATGCTAGTTTTGTTTTTGTAACTAGTGCTTTCTGGGGCAGGTAAGTTGTTTCATTGCGCTATAGGCTTTATTATAAGCAAAGTCGGTATACCCTCAGGTTTATCATCCTCAAGTCCATCTTGTCTGGATTTTGTTCTGTGATCTAGAAAACAGAAATCTCTGCAACAAATGCTGGACACACTAAGGTATCTTAGCAGTGGCGCTCTACGTTATCAATATGTATTTCAGTTTTAGTTATTGCACATGATCAATATATACTCCAAAGGACAGGTAAAAACGCTACAAAAGTTGTATTACAGTGACAGACACACATGAACACAGAACACATTCTAGCATTAATTGATCTGATCAGAATTTAGTTATGATGTGACTTTGATAAGTCATTTATAACGCACCTGTACACACATTTTTCTAGGCGCATGCTCAGCAACAGCCAACAACAGCCAGGCTGCATGCTCAGGGACTCAGCAAGAACATGACATGTGTTATGACAGCCTCATAGACCAAGGAACGGTTCATTAACGGGGGTTAATGGCCCTACCTAGTTGTAGACGGGTTATTATACCAAGCAATAATGACCCCTCCCAACGTAAGTCATGCTATTAATTAGCACAACGTGGTGATATCAATGCAGGTTTTCTTGGAGTTATGGTGGAGTGGAAGTGAAGTGATTGGGTCACTTTGGATTCTGCGCTGCAGCTGTACACAGATGTGTACGGATTAAAATGCCCACTCAGCCTTCACACGTCTACAAACCAAGAGCCAGCACAATCCTGAAGGTGAAACAGGCACTTTTAAGAGACATAGGGGGTCATTACGACCCAGGCGCTAATTGCGCCATCATTACCACCATGGTGTAAACTATGTTTACACCATGGTGGATGGCGGATTTACCGCCCCATTCCAAGGTGAGTGGGGCGGTAAAACCCCATTTCCCATTTTCCCTTCCCCATTCCCATTTTTGCCCCATAGGGCATAATGGGAGTGGGGAAGGCGCTAATTACGCCACCGTAAATTACGGTGGCGTAGTTAGCATCATGGCTGGTTAGCGCCATGGATTTTAACGGCTGCTAAAAGCAGCCGTTAAAATCAGAATCAGGCGTTAAGGGTTAACGACGGCGTTAACCCTTAATGCCTGGGTCGTAATGAGGCCCATAGCTCCTTTGCCTTTTGTGGGCACACGGGCTGAGGGAAGGCTATTCTCTTAAGAGGGGTGTGAATGCGATTCAGTAACGTCCCATAGAGTAAAGCATAACAATCCAAAACAAAGGGAATGTCTCATCAAGTTTCTATACAAAAGATATACATTAATAAAACACAGCATCTGCAAGATAATGAATAGAAAACACTGTACAAAATCTGGTTCCATGTCATTTCATCGTGGGATGTTTTTTCGTGGGTTTTTTTTACTGCTGATTTTTTTATGAAAAAACTCATTAAAAAATGTTATTTTTTATTTTTGGGGGTTTTCCCCATCTCCCTATCCCCTTTAATTTGTTATATATTCCCAAACACGCACACCCAATTTATATATTTTTCTACCCCCCCCCCCCAAAAATTAGATGAGTTTTGTTTGGCAAAAAAAATGCGGTAAAAAAAACAGCGAAAACATCCCACGATGAAAGGACGTCATACCACAAAATCCACCCCTGTAGAAAGACAGAGAAAATGCAACAGGCTGAAGAAAATTGCTTCTGAGCATGAATTCAGGGGTGATAGGCCAAAAAAAAAGGATATGTCTTTGGTGAAAGAAGGTACTGAGGTGACTTAACCCGTCTCTAGGGTCAACGTGGGCTGAGGAGGCAGTGCAGGGTCAACAGTTCCTGGTTTTAGTTATTGGTGGGTTGATGGATGATCAGGCTCAGTTTGGGCACGTTGGATCATTTGGGCACAAGCAACAATCTGGTGTCGAGTAAGAGCTGATGCGGCTGTTCTGTGAGGTCAAAGGGGGCTCTCAGGGATGCAGGTTGGGCCGTCCCAGGATCTCTTTGCTGTTGGGCCAGGCCGAGTCAGGCTTATAGCCATTGGGAGGGGTCGATATGTGGCGCTCCAAAGGTTCAATCGGCAAGCAACTGTTGTCAAAATTGGTAATCTTGGTTGCATCAAAGATCAGGTTGGTGAGGCAGCCATTCGTGGGCCAGCTTGTCCAAGCATTGGTTTTAACCTCCGGTTCGAGTCTGCATGTGACTCGCCAGTTGCTCGGGTCGGGTTCCGGCATCGAGCAGGTTCTTCGGGCCTAGCAATTGACGGGTGCAGCTAGTGCATGATGCAGCATCAAGCTGTTTGAAGCGCAAGTAATAGTTCAGATTGGTGGAGAGCAAAAGCCAGCTCTGGCACCTTCCCTCTTGACCGAGTAGTGGCGAACATGGAGAGACCTGTGTGGTGCAGCAGGACAGGGAGCGTGATCTGGTCTGGTCCTCCGGCTGCCGTAAGGTCCACTCAGAGGGCCTCGAGGACAGAATCGTTCTGTTCTAGGTCTGTCGTCCCAGCTTTAGGGGATTCCAATGCAGAGTGGCAAGTCCTTGTCCACATCAAAGGTTGACCCCCAATATGCCCTGGGAGTGGGTAGGGGGCTGATCTTTATTCTGCCTTGGATAGCTCCATCCTCACCTCCTGCCGAGTGCTTTGGAAAGTGCAACTTTCCCAGAGGAAATCCAGTGAGTTCTTCTCAGGTGTAGTTCAAGAGTGAATCTAAGAAGTGGTGGGAGACCCCTTCTTTTAAATGCAAAAGCCCACAGATGATTGGACTACTGCAGTCCAATCACTGTTTGTGAAAGAAGTGGACTTTGCCCTTCTGAAATGACACTCACAGTGCTTTGTTACAGAGTAAGTGGATGGGACAGGAAGGAGAGAGAAAGGCAGAGAGAAGCAAAATGGTGGAGGTCTCCTGCCACTGAACAGATCACACCTGACTACTCTCATCCTGTACACTTTCCTTTTAGAAATTCAGCTCCCTGATGTGAGGCTACTCCCTATGAATCAGTGTGCTCCTTGGATCTCTGGGCCCAAGGCAGATGCCTGCTGTGTGGCTGTACATGGCAGAGGATGTTCCCTGCCCTCACAAAGAGATCAAGGAAGAGGCATGGCCTTTCAGGTTCCTGCCCTGTCAAGCTCGACCCCTCTGGGCCGAATACACAACAACTTACACAGCTGAGCTTGGCTCATAGGAGCAGACACATTTGTGATATCAAATTGAAGTAGCTGTAATAATTATGAGAATACCATCTACTATACCCTAACTCTGGTGTACCTTATATATTTAAAGATTATACTACCGCCAGAAGGTAAACCTATAATTATAGGGTTTTGGAACAAGGGTGCATATCTTAAATGCAGCCTCTGCGCTGCAGAGACTTCACTGTCACTGCAGCTGTCAGTCACCTGTGACCTCTGGACCTGCTCTGTGCCAGTGGTAGGGCAGGTGCTGCAGATGAGGGTACTGATGCAGCAGGACACAGGTGCACACTATGCTTTTGGCATGGAGCTAATGAAAGGGGTATCTGATCAGTATATTTCCCTTTCAGAGCTGGAATTACCCGCATTAGTTTATTAATGTCATGAAAATGAAATGAAGCCAGGACTCCTACACCCTCGCCTACTGGCGACCATCACAGTGGTGAAGCACAACACCTTTTTTTTAACAGTGACTAAAGTAAACAAACATACATTGATAGTAAATAAAATTATTTATTTTGCTGTCTTAAAATAAAGTTTGTCTTTCTAAGGCGTGCATTTCAAATGCACATTTGGTTGAACTAGAAAGATTTTAACATAAGCATTCATTCGGTGCTAATGTTAAATAAAATGTACGAAGTGAAAGTACTTTTCTATCCTTTAGCTGTCACATTGCTGCATTAAATTTGATGTTGACTCTTCACATTGAAAACAATCCTACCACAGAGAGCGTGCCTTGCAGAAAGAAATCCTGCTGGGCAATTACATTGCTTTTTCTTTAATGCACAGACATGCTTTCTGTTTTTTCCTTGTCAGCAAGTCAGAATGTTCTGAATGCGGTCAATAACAATATTGACTGCATTCTCTGCATTCTGATTGGCTGACAGGAGGTCAATAATGAGTACCATTTGCGAATTATGTTTTGTACTAAAAGTGCACTATTAGGCTGTCAAGAGGGGGCCCCTTCTAGGGTCGGGAGGCGAGAAAGTGCTGCTTTGGCCCTCCAACAAAAAGGTCTCTGAACGCCAACACTAGTAAAGGAAAACGGATTGGCTTCGAGGGATTTCCAACAGTGCGGTCAGAAGTACCAATCTACAAAGCATTCAAAAGAACTGAAAAGCAGAGGTGCCCAGACGCATGTATCCATAGCAGAAGTCCATCAATAATAAAAAAACCGGAGTATGGGCAGTTATGCCACGTGGGCAGCCAGAAGAGGTGGTGACTTGTCTAAAGTACCCCAGCTGGGCTGTGTGATGCCAACATACATGCAGAGAAATATGCAAACTAGACCCAACATCTGTAACATACAATCAGGGGTGGACTGGAAACCAAAAAAGGCCCTGGAAATAATGTTCAAAGTAGCCCCATGTTACACATTTTCAGCAAGTCCAACACTTTTCCTATGAGAAAATGTGGACATTAAATAGGTTGCTACACACAGGAGGCCCGGTGTGCAGAGGCCTACCAGGAAATCTCCCGAGTTCCCTATAGGCCATTCCAACCCTGCCAGTGCAGAGGCCTACTGGGAAATCTGCAGAGTTCCCTATAGGCCAGTCCACCCCTGCCCAGGGTGCAGAGGCCTACCAGGAAATCTCCCGAGTTCCCTATAGGCCAGTCCAACCCTGCCAGTGCAGAGGCCTACTGGGAAATCTGCAGAGTTCCCTGTAGGCCAGTCCACCCCTGCCCAGGGTGCAGAGGCCCACCCAGAAATCTCCAGAGTTCCCAACAGGCCAGTCCACCCCGCCCAGGTTGTAGAGGCCCACTCGGAAATATCCAGAGTTCGCTACAGGCGAGTCCACCCATGCCCCGGGTGCAGAGGCCTACAGGGAAATCTCCAGAGTTCCCCATAGGCAGTTCACACCAGGGTGCAGAGGCCTACGGGGAAATCTTTATAGTTCCCCATAGGCAGTTCACACCTGCCATGGTGCAGAGGCCTACCAGGAAAATCTCCAGAGTTCCCTGTAGGCCAGTTCACCCCTGCCCAGGGTGCAGAGGCCTACCGGGAAATATCCAGCGTTCCCTATAGGCCAGTCCACACCTTTGTCGGTGCAGAGGCTCACCAGGAAATCTCCAGAGTTCAATACAGGCCAGTCCACCCCTGCCCGGGGTACAGAGGCCTACCAGGAAAATCTCCAGAGTTCCCTGTAGGCCAGTTCACCCCTGCCCAGGGTGCAGAGGCCTAACGGAAAATATCCAGAGTTCCCTACAGGCCAGTCCACACCTTTCCCGGTGCAGAGGCTCACCAGGAAATCTCCAGAGTTCAATACAGGCCAGTCCACCCCTGGCTGGGGTGCATAGGCGTACCAGGAAATCTCCAGAGTTCACTACAGGCCAGTCCACCCCTGCCCAGGGTGCAGAGGCGTACCAGGAAATCTCCAGAGTTCACTACAGGCCAGTCCACCCCTGCCCAGGGTACAGAGGCCTAGTGGGAAATCTCAGGAGTCCCCTATAGGCCAGTCCACACCTGCTTGCAATCCAGAGGACGTGAGCTGTGTAGTGGACCTCAGCCGCACGCGCTCATAGACTCAGTGACAGGGCTCGTGGCTAATGAAACAATCCCATCCCCTTTGCCCACCAGCCAAACAATGTGATTATTTTATGAACAAAGGCAGCCCGGATCGTAATACAAAGCGACAGCTGCTCTCCGCGGGAACATGCACCCGCTCACGCGCCTGCATGAATACATATTCTGCAAAGGCCCAGTGGGACTCAAACTCAGCCTTTCAAGGAGAGTCTATTTCTGTTCATATTCAATGCGTTGGGGGAGGGGGCTGTCTTCGGCATTCAGCCCCAACGCCCCACCCCCCATCCCTCTCTGGCATAGTGGAGTCGAGCAATGCACTGTGTACGGAGCCAGGAGTGGCAGGGAGCGGCCTGAGAAAAGGCAAACACTTCACCCCCACACCTCAAAACGCAGGGAGTACAAATACTGCTATGAAACTATGGGAAACGACGGACGCATAAGAGCCTGCTCCCCGGTTCCACGCAAGCAGCTCTATGGATACTTTTGGGTCAGTGGCAGGCAGGGTCGGATTGGCCCCTCGGCCTTTCGGCCATTCCCGGAGAGTGGGGGTCGGTTTAAAAAAAAAAAAAAAGAAAGTTGCATTTTTTTTGTTGCAAAACTATATTTTTCCATATTTTTTGCAATGCACTAAGGAACAATGCTATTTGATGACACTTCCTCTTTTGTCAAGAGGTGAAAGGTCGTGTTTCATCGCTTCCTGGATGTCACTTTGGGGCGGGGTCAAATTATATCCCTTCCGTTGATGTTAGAGGTCAAGGGTCGTGAGGCGAGGGGTGGGCCACTTTTTTGAGGCGAGGGGTGGGCCACTTTTTTTTGGGTGTCCGGGCCTATTTGTTGTCCCAGTCCGACCCTGGTGGCAGGAGCGTTGCCAGGTCTGGCAAAGATCCGGGGATACGCTAATGTCGGGACTGTCGGGACTCAGGGCTAGCTAGCCTTTACATAATTCCCTGTGAGCTTCTATCCGGGGCTACAACCAAAGGACCCAGGCCTATAGCCCCTCCCACCCCCTCTCTAGCAACGCCTCAGTGCTACCAGCAAAGTGGTGACACAGCCATTGTGCGAATTACCAGGTGCAAGTTTGAATTACAAAAATATGTTTTAAGAGTTATTTATATATATTTATATATATATTTATATATTTCTTTATTATTTCTTAATTAATATATTTAAAAATGTATTTAAATTAAGGTATTAATATATTTATTTATTATTTATATAGAGTTGTACTCACCTGTAAAATACCCCCAATCAGATTGGGACAAGATTTTTCACTCCCTATAAAATAATGTTACTGCCAACTTCCAACCCTCACAAGCGTTCAGCTAAGTAATAAAATGTGTGTCACCAACATTAGTAACATCGCCTTATACACGATGCACCTTTTAAGCCCATACAAGACCCTTCACTCGGTGAGGGTCCTCTTGTGAATGTATTGCCTTTTTCAGAACAAATAGCTCCACTGCACTCTCTCCACAGCGAGGTGCTGCCTGCATGCACGAGAGCGTGGCTGAGCGGAGAGCATGGTGACGTATGGTGACGTACTAATGCTTGCCTCCTATGGGCCTCAAAGTTAAGACGTTAGTTCTGACTATACTCTCTCCACAGCGAGGTGCTGCCTGCATGCACGAGAGCGTGGCTGAGCGGAGTGCATGGTGACGTATGGTGACGTGCTAATGCTTGCCTCCTATGGGCCTCAAAGTTAAGACGTTGGTTGTGACTACACTCTTTCCACAGCGAGGTGCTGCCTGCATGCTGGAGAGCGTGGCTGAGCGGAGTGCATGGTGACGTGCTAATGCTTCCCTCTTTGGGCCTCAAAGTTAAGACATTGGTTGTGACTACACTCTCTCCACAGCGAGGTGCTGCACTACATGTGCGAGAGCATGGCTGAGCGGAGTGCATGGTGACCTATGATGACGTGCTAATGCTTGCCTCCTATGGGCCTCAAAGTTAAGACGGTTGTGACTACACTCTTTCCACAGCGAGGTGCTGCCTGCATGCTGGAGAGCGTGGCTGAGCGGAGTGCATGGTGACGTGCTAATGCTTCCCTCCTTTGGGCCTCAAAGTTAAGACATTGGTTGTGACTACACTCTCTCCACAGCTAGGTACTGCACTACATGTGCGAGAGCATGGCTGAGCGGAGTGCATGGTGAGTTATGATGACGTGCTAATGCTTGCCTCCTATGAGCCTCAATGTTAAGACGTTGGTTGTGACTACACTCTTTCCAGAGCGAGGTGCTGCCTGCATGCACGAGAGCGTGGCTGAGCGGAGAGCATGGTGACGTATGGTGACGTGCTAATGCTTGCCTCCTATGGGCCTCAAAGTTAAGACATTGGTTGTGACTATACTCTCTCCACAGCGAGGTGCTGCACTGCATGCACGAGAGCGTGGCTGAGCGGAGAGCATGGTGAGGTATGGTGACTTGCTAATGCTTGCCTCCTATGGGCCTCAAAGTTAAGACGTTGGTTGTGACTACACTCTCTCCACGGCGAGGTGCTGCACTGCATGCACGAGAACGTGGCTGAGCGGAGTGCATGGTGACGTGCTAATGCTTCCCTCCTTTGGGCCTCAAAGTTAAGACATTGGTTGTGACTACACTCTCTCCACAGCGAGGTGCTGCACTACATGTGCGAGAGCATGGCTGAGCGGAGTGCATGGTGACGTATGGTGACGTGCTAATGCTTGCCTCCTATGGGCCACAATGTTAAGACGTTGGTTGTGACTATACTCTCTCCACAGCGAGGTGCTGCACTGCATGCGCGAGAGCGTGGCTGAGCTGAGAGCATGGTGACGTATGGTGACGTGCTAATGCTTGCCTCCTATGGGCCACAAAGTTAAGACATTGGTTGTGACTACACTCTCTCCACAGCGAGGTGATGCACTACATGTGCGAGAGCATGGCTGAGCGGAGTGCATGGTGACTTATGATGACGTGCTAATGCTTGCCTCCTATGAGCCTCAAAGTTAAGACGTTGGTTGTGACGACACTCTTTCCAGAACGAGGAGCTGCCTGCATGCACGAGAGCGTGGCTGAGCGGAGAGCATGGTGACGTATGGTGACGTACTAATGCTTGCCTCCTATGGGCCTCAATGTTAAGACGTTGGTTGTGACTACACTCTCTCCACAGCGAGGTGCTGCCTGCATGCACGAGAGCGTGGCTGAGCGGAGTGCATGGTGACGTATGGTGACGTGCTAATGCTTCCCTCCTTTGGGCCTCAAACTTAAGACATTGGTTGTGACTTCACCCTATCCACAGCGAGGTGCTGCACTACATGTGCGAGAGCATGGCTGAGCGGAGTGCATGGTGACCTATGATGACGTGCTAATGCTTGCCTCCTATGAGCCTCAAAGTTAAGACGTTGGTTGTGACTACACTCTTTCCACAGCAAGGTGCTGCCTGCATGCACGAGAGCGTGGCTGAGCGGAGTGCATGGTGACGTATGGTGACGTGCTAATGCTTCCATCCTTTGGGCCTCAAAGTTAAGACATTGGTTGTGACTACACTCTCTCTACAGCGAGGTGCTGCACTACATGTGCGAGAGCATGGCTGAGCGGAGTGCATGGTGACCTATGATGACGTGCTAATGCTTGCCTCCTATGAGCCTCAAAGTTAAGACGTTGGTTGTGACTACACTCTTTCCACAGCGAGGTGCTGCCTGCATGCACAAGAGCGTGGCTGAGCGGAGAGCATGGTGACGTATGGTGACGTGCTAATGCTTGCCTCCTATGGGCCTCAAAGTTAAGACGTTGGTTGTGACTATACTCTCTCCACAGCGAGGTGCTGCACTGCATGCGCGAGAGCGTGGCTGAGCGGAGTGCATGGTGACGTGCTAATGCTTGCCTCCTATGGGCCTCAAAGCTAAGACGTTGGTTGTGATTGCACTTTCACCACTGCGAGGTGCTGCCTGCATGCGCAAGAGCGTGGCTGAGCGGAGTGCATGGTGACCTATGATGACGTGCTAATGCTTGCCTCCTATGAGCCTCAAAGTTAAGACGTTGGTTGTGACTACACTCTTTCCACAGCGAGGTGCTGCCTGCATGCACAAGAGCGTGGCTGAGCGGAGAGCATGGTGACGTATGGTGACGTGCTAATGCTTGCCTCCTATGGGCCTCAAAGTTAAGACATTGGTTGTGACTATACTCTCTCCACAGCGAGGTGCTGCACTGCATGTGCGAGAGCATGGCTGAGCGGAGTGCATGGTGACCTATGATGACGTGCTAATGCTTGCCTCCTATGGGCCTCAAAGTTAAGACGGTTGTGACTACACTCTTTCCACAGCGAGGTGCTGCCTGCATGCTGGAGAGCGTGGCTGAGCGGAGTGCATGGTGACGTGCTAATGCTTCCCTCCTTTGGGCCTCAAAGTTAAGACATTGGTTGTGACTACACTCTCTCCACAGCGAGGTGCTGCACTACATGTGCGAGAGCATGGCTGAGCGGAGTGCATGGTGACTTATGATGACGTGCTAATGCTTGCCTCCTATGAGCCTCAAAGTTAAGACGTTGGTTGTGACTACACTCTTTCCAGAGCGAGGAGCTGCCTGCATGCACGAGAGCGTGGCTGAGCGGAGAGCATGGTGACGTATGGTGACGTGCTAATGCTTGCCTCCTATGGGCCTCAAAGTTAAGACGTTGGTTGTGACTATACTCTCTCCACAGCGAGGTGCTGCACTGCATGCACGAGAGCGTGGCTGAGCGGAGAGCATGGTGAGGTATGGTGACTTGCTAATGCTTGCCTCCTATGGGCCTCAAAGTTAAGACGTTAGTTCTGACTATACTCTCTCCACAGCGAGGTGCTGCACTGCATGCGCGAGAGCGTGGCTGAGCGGAGTGCATGGTGACGTGCTAATGCTTGCCTCCTATGGGCCTCAAAGCTAAGACGTTGGTTGTGATTGCACTTTCACCACTGCGAGGTGCTGCCTGCATGCGCAAGAGTGTGGCTGAGCGGAGTGCATGGTGACCTATGATGACGTGCTAATGCTTGCCTCCTATGGGCCTCAAAGTTAAGACATTGGTTGTGACTATACTCTCTCCACAGCGAGGTGCTGCACTGCATGTGCGAGAGCATGGCTGAGCGGAGTGCATGGTGACCTATGATGACGTGCTAATGCTTGCCTCCTATGAGCCTCAAAGTTAAGACGTTGGTTGTGACTACACTCTTTCCACAGCAAGGTGCTGCCTGCATGCACGAGAGCGTGGCTGAGCGGAGTGCATGGTGACCTATGATGACGTGCTAATGCTTGCCTCCTATGGGCCTCAAAGTTAAGACGGTTGTGACTACACTCTTTCCACAGCGAGGTGCTGCCTGCATGCTGGAGAGCGTGGCTGAGCGGAGTGCATGGTGACGTGCTAATGCTTCCCTCCTTTGGGCCTCAAAGTTAAGACATTGGTTGTGACTACACTCTCTCCACAGCGAGGTGCTGCACTACATGTGCGAGAGCATGGCTGAGCGGAGTGCATGGTGACTTATGATGACGTGCTAATGCTTGCCTCCTATGAGCCTCAAAGTTAAGACGTTGGTTGTGACTACACTCTTTCCAGAGCGAGGAGCTGCCTGCATGCACAAGAGCGTGGCTGAGCGGAGAGCATGGTGACGTATGGTGACGTGCTAATGCTTGCCTCCTATGGGCCTCAAAGTTAAGACGTTGGTTGTGACTATACTCTCTCCACAGCGAGGTGCTGCACTGCATGCACGAGAGCGTGGCTGAGCGGAGAGCATGGTGAGGTATGGTGACTTGCTAATGCTTGCCTCCTATGGGCCTCAAAGCAAAGACGTTGGTTGTGATTGCACTTTCGCCACTGCAAGGTGCTGCCTGCATGCGCAAGAGCGTGGCTGAGCAGAGTGCATGGTGACGTATGGTGACGTACTAATGCTTGCCTCCTATGGGCCTCAAAGTTAAGACGTTAGTTCTGACTATACTCTCTCCACAGCGAGGTGCAGCACTGCATGCGCGAGAGCGTGGCTGAGCGGAGTGCATGGTGACGTATGGTGACGTGCTAATGCTTGCCTCCTATGGGCCTCAAAGCTAAGACGTTGGTTGTGACTACACTCTCTCCATAGCGAGGTGCTGCCTGCATGCACGAGAGTGTGGCTGAGCGGAGTGCATGGTGACGTATGGTGACGTGCTAATGCTTCCCTCCTTTGGGCCTCAAACTTAAGACATTGGTTGTGACTACACTCTATCCACAGCGAGGTGCTGCACTACATGTGCGAGAGCATGGCTGAGCGGAGTGCATGGTGACCTATGATGACGTGCTAATGCTTGCCTCCTATGAGCCTCAAAGTTAAGACGTTGGTTGTGACTACACTCTTTCCACAGCAAGGTGCTGCCTGCATGCACGAGAGCATGGCTGAGCGGAGAGCATGGTGACGTATGGTGACGTGCTAATGCTTGCCTCCTATGGGCCTCAAAGTTAAGACGGTTGTGACTACACTCTTTCCACAGCGAGGTGCTGCCTGCATGCTGGAGAGCGTGGCTGAGCGGAGTGCATGGTGACCTATGATGACGTGCTAATGCTTGCCTCCTATGAGCCTCAAAGTTAAGACGTTGGTTGTGACTACACTCTTTCCACAGCAAGGTGCTGCCTGCATGCACGAGAGCATGGCTGAGCGGAGAGCATGGTGACGTATGGTGACGTGCTAATGCTTGCCTCCTATGGGCCACAAAGTTAAGACATTGGTTGTGACTACACTCTCTCCACAGCGAGGTGATGCACTACATGTGCGAGAGCATGGCTGAGCGGAGTGCATGGTGACTTATGATGACGTGCTAATGCTTGCCTCCTATGAGCCTCAAAGTTAAGACGTTGGTTGTGACGACACTCTTTCCAGAACGAGGAGCTGCCTGCATGCACGAGAGCGTGGCTGAGCGGAGAGCATGGTGACGTATGGTGACGTACTAATGCTTGCCTCCTATGGGCCTCAATGTTAAGACGTTGGTTGTGACTACACTCTCTCCACAGCGAGGTGCTGCCTGCATGCACGAGAGCGTGGCTGAGCGGAGTGCATGGTGACGTATGGTGACGTGCTAATGCTTCCCTCCTTTGGGCCTCAAACTTAAGACATTGGTTGTGACTTCACCCTATCCACAGCGAGGTGCTGCACTACATGTGCGAGAGCATGGCTGAGCGGAGTGCATGGTGACCTATGATGACGTGCTAATGCTTGCCTCCTATGAGCCTCAAAGTTAAGACGTTGGTTGTGACTACACTCTTTCCACAGCAAGGTGCTGCCTGCATGCACGAGAGCGTGGCTGAGCGGAGTGCATGGTGACGTATGGTGACGTGCTAATGCTTCCATCCTTTGGGCCTCAAAGTTAAGACATTGGTTGTGACTACACTCTCTCTACAGCGAGGTGCTGCACTACATGTGCGAGAGCATGGCTGAGCGGAGTGCATGGTGACCTATGATGACGTGCTAATGCTTGCCTCCTATGAGCCTCAAAGTTAAGACGTTGGTTGTGACTACACTCTTTCCACAGCGAGGTGCTGCCTGCATGCACAAGAGCGTGGCTGAGCGGAGAGCATGGTGACGTATGGTGACGTGCTAATGCTTGCCTCCTATGGGCCTCAAAGTTAAGACGTTGGTTGTGACTATACTCTCTCCACAGCGAGGTGCTGCACTGCATGCGCGAGAGCGTGGCTGAGCGGAGTGCATGGTGACGTGCTAATGCTTGCCTCCTATGGGCCTCAAAGCTAAGACGTTGGTTGTGATTGCACTTTCACCACTGCGAGGTGCTGCCTGCATGCGCAAGAGCGTGGCTGAGCGGAGTGCATGGTGACCTATGATGACGTGCTAATGCTTGCCTCCTATGAGCCTCAAAGTTAAGACGTTGGTTGTGACTACACTCTTTCCACAGCGAGGTGCTGCCTGCATGCACAAGAGCGTGGCTGAGCGGAGAGCATGGTGACGTATGGTGACGTGCTAATGCTTGCCTCCTATGGGCCTCAAAGTTAAGACATGGGTTGTGACTATACTCTCTCCACAGCGAGGTGCTGCACTGCATGTGCGAGAGCATGGCTGAGCGGAGTGCATGGTGACCTATGATGACGTGCTAATGCTTGCCTCCTATGGGCCTCAAAGTTAAGACGGTTGTGACTACACTCTTTCCACAGCGAGGTGCTGCCTGCATGCTGGAGAGCGTGGCTGAGCGGAGTGCATGGTGACGTGCTAATGCTTCCCTCCTTTGGGCCTCAAAGTTAAGACATTGGTTGTGACTACACTCTCTCCACAGCGAGGTGCTGCACTACATGTGCGAGAGCATGGCTGAGCGGAGTGCATGGTGACTTATGATGACGTGCTAATGCTTGCCTCCTATGAGCCTCAAAGTTAAGACGTTGGTTGTGACTACACTCTTTCCAGAGCGAGGAGCTGCCTGCATGCACGAGAGCGTGGCTGAGCGGAGAGCATGGTGACGTATGGTGACGTGCTAATGCTTGCCTCCTATGGGCCTCAAAGTTAAGACGTTGGTTGTGACTATACTCTCTCCACAGCGAGGTGCTGCACTGCATGCACGAGAGCGTGGCTGAGCGGAGAGCATGGTGAGGTATGGTGACTTGCTAATGCTTGCCTCCTATGGGCCTCAAAGTTAAGACGTTAGTTCTGACTATACTCTCTCCACAGCGAGGTGCTGCACTGCATGCGCGAGAGCGTGGCTGAGCGGAGTGCATGGTGACGTGCTAATGCTTGCCTCCTATGGGCCTCAAAGCTAAGACGTTGGTTGTGATTGCACTTTCACCACTGCGAGGTGCTGCCTGCATGCGCAAGAGTGTGGCTGAGCGGAGTGCATGGTGACCTATGATGACGTGCTAATGCTTGCCTCCTATGGGCCTCAAAGTTAAGACATTGGTTGTGACTATACTCTCTCCACAGCGAGGTGCTGCACTGCATGTGCGAGAGCATGGCTGAGCGGAGTGCATGGTGACCTATGATGACGTGCTAATGCTTGCCTCCTATGAGCCTCAAAGTTAAGACGTTGGTTGTGACTACACTCTTTCCACAGCAAGGTGCTGCCTGCATGCACGAGAGCGTGGCTGAGCGGAGTGCATGGTGACCTATGATGACGTGCTAATGCTTGCCTCCTATGGGCCTCAAAGTTAAGACGGTTGTGACTACACTCTTTCCACAGCGAGGTGCTGCCTGCATGCTGGAGAGCGTGGCTGAGCGGAGTGCATGGTGACGTGCTAATGCTTCCCTCCTTTGGGCCTCAAAGTTAAGACATTGGTTGTGACTACACTCTCTCCACAGCGAGGTGCTGCACTACATGTGCGAGAGCATGGCTGAGCGGAGTGCATGGTGACTTATGATGACGTGCTAATGCTTGCCTCCTATGAGCCTCAAAGTTAAGACGTTGGTTGTGACTACACTCTTTCCAGAGCGAGGAGCTGCCTGCATGCACAAGAGCGTGGCTGAGCGGAGAGCATGGTGACGTATGGTGACGTGCTAATGCTTGCCTCCTATGGGCCTCAAAGTTAAGACGTTGGTTGTGACTATACTCTCTCCACAGCGAGGTGCTGCACTGCATGCACGAGAGCGTGGCTGAGCGGAGAGCATGGTGAGGTATGGTGACTTGCTAATGCTTGCCTCCTATGGGCCTCAAAGCAAAGACGTTGGTTGTGATTGCACTTTCGCCACTGCAAGGTGCTGCCTGCATGCGCAAGAGCGTGGCTGAGCAGAGTGCATGGTGACGTATGGTGACGTACTAATGCTTGCCTCCTATGGGCCTCAAAGTTAAGACGTTAGTTCTGACTATACTCTCTCCACAGCGAGGTGCAGCACTGCATGCGCGAGAGCGTGGCTGAGCGGAGTGCATGGTGACGTATGGTGACGTGCTAATGCTTGCCTCCTATGGGCCTCAAAGCTAAGACGTTGGTTGTGACTACACTCTCTCCATAGCGAGGTGCTGCCTGCATGCACGAGAGTGTGGCTGAGCGGAGTGCATGGTGACGTATGGTGACGTGCTAATGCTTCCCTCCTTTGGGCCTCAAACTTAAGACATTGGTTGTGACTACACTCTATCCACAGCGAGGTGCTGCACTACATGTGCGAGAGCATGGCTGAGCGGAGTGCATGGTGACCTATGATGACGTGCTAATGCTTGCCTCCTATGAGCCTCAAAGTTAAGACGTTGGTTGTGACTACACTCTTTCCACAGCAAGGTGCTGCCTGCATGCACGAGAGCATGGCTGAGCGGAGAGCATGGTGACGTATGGTGACGTGCTAATGCTTGCCTCCTATGGGCCTCAAAGTTAAGACGGTTGTGACTACACTCTTTCCACAGCGAGGTGCTGCCTGCATGCTGGAGAGCGTGGCTGAGCGGAGTGCATGGTGACGTGCTAATGCTTCCCTCCTTTGGGCCTCAAAGTTAAGACATTGGTTGTGACTACACTCTCTCCACAGCGAATTGCTGCACTACATGTGCGAGAGCATGGCTGAGCGGAGTGCATGGTGACCTATGATGACGTGCTAATGCTTGCCTCCTATGAGCCTCAAAGTTAAGACGTTGGTTGTGACTACACTCTTTCCACAGCGAGGTGCTGCCTGCATGCACGAGAGCGTGGCTGAGCGGAGAGCATGGTGACGTATGGTGACGTGCTAATGCTTGCCTCCTATGGGCCTCAAAGTTAAGACGTTGGTTGTGACTATACTCTCTCCACAGCGAGGTGCTGCACTGCATGCACGAGAGCGTGGATGAGCGGAGAGCATGGTGAGGTATGGTGACTTGCTAATGCTTGCCTCCTATGGGCCTCAAAGTTAAGACATTGGTTGTGACTACACTCTCTCCACGGCGAGGTGCTGCACTGCATGCACGAGAACGTGGCTGAGCGGAGTGCATGGTGACGTGCTAATGCTTCCCTCCTTTGGGCCTCAAAGTTAAGACATTGGTTGTGACTACACTCTCTCCACAGCGAGGTGCTGCACTACATGTGCGAGAGCATGGCTGAGCGGAGTGCATGGTGACCTATGATGACGTGCTAATGCTTGCCTCCTATGAGCCTCAAAGTTAAGACGTTGGTTGTGACTACACTCTTTCCAGAGCGAGGTGCTGCCTGCATGCACGAGAGCGTGGCTGAGCAGAGAGCATGGTGACGTATGGTGACGTGCTAATGCTTGCCTCCTATGGGCCTCAAAGTTAAGACGTTGGTTGTGACTATACTCTCTCCACAGCGAGGTGCTGCACTGCATGCACGAGAGCGTGGCTGAGCGGAGAGCATGGTGAGGTATGGTGACTTGCTAATGCTTGCCTCCTATGGGCCTCAAAGCTAAGACGTTGGTTGTGACTGCAGTTTCGCCACTGCAAGGTGCTGCCTGCATGCGCAAGAGCGTGGCTGAGCGGAGTGCATGGTGACGTATGGTGACGTGCTAATGCTTGCCTCCTATGGGCCTCAAAGTTAAGACGTTGGTTGTGACTATACTCTCTCCACAGCGAGGTGCTGCACTGCATACGCGAGAGCGTGGTTGAGCGCAGTGCATGGTGACGTATGGTGACGTGCTAATGCTTGCCTCCTATTGGCCTCAAAGTTAAGACGTTGGTTGTGACTATACTCTTTCCACAGCGAGGTGCTGCCTGCATGCACGAGAGCGTGGCTGAACGGAGAGCATGGTGACGTATGGTGACGTGCTAATGCTTGCCTCCTATGGGCCTCAAAGTTAAGACGTTGGTTGTGACTATACTCTCTCCACAGCGAGGTGCTGCACTGCATGCGTGAGAGCGTGGCTGAGCTGAGAGCATGGTGACGTATGGTGACTTGCTAATGCTTGCCTCCTATGAGCCTCAAAGTTAAGACGTTGGTTGTGATTATACTATCTCCACAGCAAGGTGCTGCACTGCATGCACGAGAGCGTGGCTGAGCAGAGAGCATGGTGAGGTATGGTGACTTGCTAATGCTTGCCTCCTATGTTCCTCAAAGCTAAGGCCTTGGTTGTGACTGCACTTTCGCCACTGCGAGGTGCTGCCTGCATGCACAAGAGCGTGGCTGAGCGGAGTGCATGGTGACGTATGGTGACGTGCTAATGCTTCCCTCCTTTGGGCCTCAAAGTTAAGACATTGGTTGTGACTACACTCTTTCCACAGCGAGGTGCTGCCTGCATGCGCGAGAGCGTGGCTGAGCGGAGTGCATGGTGACGTGCTAATGCTTCCCTCCTTTGGGCCTCAAAGTTAAGACATTGGTTGTGACTACACTCTCTCCACAGCTAGGTACTGCACTACATGTGCGAGAGCATGGCTGAGCGGAGTGCATGGTGAGTTATGATGACGTGCTAATGCTTGCCTCCTATGAGCCTCAATGTTAAGACGTTGGTTGTGACTACACTCTCTCCACAGCGAGGTGCTGCACTACATGTGCGAGAGCATGGCTGAGCGGAGTGCATGGTGACGTATGGTGACGTGCTAATGCTTGCCTCCTATGGGCCTCAAAGTTAAGACGTTGGTTGTGACTATACTCTCTCCACAGCGAGGTGCTGCACTGCATGCGCGAGAGCGTGGCTGAGCTGAGAGCATGGTGACGTATGGTGACGTGCTAATGCTTGCCTCCTATGGGCCTCAAAGTTAAGACGTTGGTTGTGACTATACTCTCTCCACAGCGAGGTGCTGCACTGCATGCGCGAGAGCGTGGTTGAGCGGAGTGCATGGTGACGTATGGTGACGTGCTAATGCTTGCCTCCTATGGGCCTCAAAGTTAAGACGTTGGTTGTGAAGTGGTTTGGACGCCCGCCTCTGAAAAGAGCGCAGTTTTAGGATTTGTGTTCGAATCTCACCTGCCTTTTTTAATTGGACCTGATTATAGGCCTAAATCACAGAAGCATTTCTTAATGCCCCAATCCCATAGGAAAACGCTCCGTGAATCAGGGCCTATGTATTTATTTTGAACCTTTTATTTATCCACCGTAAAAAGGAGAAACCACATACACACTGGTTGGAATATATGGTTGAAACTACAAACAATACAGGGCAGGATTCCATTCACATCTGGGTAGATGAGGGGGGTCTGCCGCTGCAGCACCGCTCATTCATTTGACGTAATCCATCCATGGACCAAAGTGCCCGGGTTCAGAGCTCCTTGACATGCACCCCCTTATTCTAGGTCCCAATCAACAGTCACACTTTCTAATTACTGTAGAATTAAACAAGATGAGCCTCATTACGAGTTTGGAGGTATTGCAGAGGTAAATCCTCTGAGATAGCACCAAATGGGTTTACAGTTACCACCACTTGGTCCTGTGTATTTACCACAGGATTCCAATTAGCGGAAGGTGGTGTAAAAACCCCCATTATCTGGAATCAATAGGACTCCATTGGGGATTTTTGGCAGAATGACCACGGGTGGAATTATGAGTGGTAGTTCTAGTGATTGTTCCCTCCAGCCTAATGCTGGAGGTACATCCTCCTCTTTTCTTCCTGGAATCTGCAGAATTGCCACTCGTAATTCCACTGGTGTTATTTCCGTAAAACGTGTAATTTGGCGGTTTGGGAAAAATTGAGGTAATGGACTTACCTCCACTTTTTTCATGCACCGCCAAACTCGTAATGAGGCCCTAAATATTCATCACTAAAATTAACGCTACTGTTGTGGGCACAGTCAGCTTTAGGCATGGGGGACCCAGGCGATTGCTGGGGTGCCAAATCGGCACACATGCCATACCAGCTCAGCGGAGTCTTTCAAGGGCTGCCCCAAGCTTGCGTGGTGAAGGCGCCCTATTAAAATGAAAAGCCCCCAAGTCTTGTGCTTGATCGCTGGGCGCTTCACCACATGAGCAGGGCGCTTTCTATTTCAAAAGAGCGCCGCTGCTGCACCAACTTTGGCAGCCCCCTGCTTGTATAGCAGCAGCACTCTAATTAAGAGACAAGTGCCACGCTCCAGCCCGGAGCGCCGCTGCGGCACCAGCAGCACCAGCACAGGAGCGTGGCGCTTTCCAGTTCAAAAGAGCGCCACTGCGGCACCAGCACTCCAGCACAGGAGCGTGGCGCTTTCCAGTTCAAAAGAGCGCCACTGCGGCACCAGCAGCTCCAGCACAGGAGCGTGGCGCTTTCCAGTTCAAAAGAGCGCCACTGCGGCACCAGCAGCTCCAGCACAGGAACGTGGCGTTTTCCAGTTCAAAAGAGCGCCACTGCGGCACCAGCAGCTCCAGCACAGGAGCGTGGCACTTTCCAGTTCAAAAGAGCGCCACTGCGGCACCAGCAGCTCCAGCACAGGAGCGTGGCGCTTTCCAGTTCAAAAGAGCGCCACTGCGGCACCAGCAGCTCCAGCACAGGAGCACGGCGCTTTCCAGTTCAAAAGAGCGCTGTTGCGGCACCAGCAGGGGGCAGCCTTAAAGCCTGTTCACTGCTGGAGTGGTAGCGGCGCCAGCGCAACCCCACCCACTGCTGCATTGACAGGGGCACCAAATATAGTTTTGCCCTGGGTGCTGCCAGGGCTAAGACCAGCCCTGGTTGTAGTGTCCTATTAATTTATTTCATTTGAATATTGGGCACGTTCCTTAGTACCGTAGATTACCATTCACATTGCAAAGTGATTGTCACACAGTGCAGCAAGGCTTGGTGTGTGTGAAGACCTCTGTCTCTTGCATGCTGGGACTCTTGAGCTATCTCGGCTTCTCTTTCCCATCTGTCACACTTCTGAGTATTCTAATGGTGTCTCTTCATGCTTGCTGGTGCCTGGAACTCCTTTTTCTAATGTCTCTCATTGGAACTTTGGTTGGGGTTCCGGTGGGGTGAGGATAGGGAGATGTTCCCATCCCGAGAGTCACAGAGTGACTTCAGGGAGGGTAGACGGTGGGTCCATAGAGACAGTGGGGTCTCGGGCTTCCGCCGATACCATGATGTAGACCCCAGAGGCTTTATATGGGAATACTCCAATTCCTAGCCTTGTGCGTTGCACACATATAGTCACAGGGCAGCCCCACAAGCCATGATCCTTTAGAATAAGATGTAGTCCATACCAAAGGATATAGCCATGTCTGGCTTATGTAGTCTGGCTTGTGAGACTCGGTTAGCGCGACTATTTCCTACTGAACAGAGGGCAGATACGGAAGAATGGCAGATGTGTGAAGGTAGCTTGTGTCTGTATAGTCTATATACTCTGTATAGTCTACATAGTCAAACCTGGGAACAGGGCAGACTGGCTGCACAAAGTTGGTGTTGCGCAGCTGTTGCGGCAAACCACCTGACTCCACCATGAAGGAGCCCTTTTGAGTTTTTAGTGCACAGAGCCATGGCCGGACCCACAATCCAAATAGGTACGTATGCGGAATGTTTAGGCCAGTAAGCCCCACCACCCCAACCAGACTCCCGCTACTGATTATCAAGGCGGAGGAGAAACATTGAGCGATAGGAGAGGAGGGAAATGATGGAGGGATGAGAGAGATCAATAGACTAGGAGGAAAGAGAGTGAAGGAAGTGAGCTCCTGGAGGATGGAGAGCAGTGGGGTTCTGTGGTGGAACCAGGTGGGAAGACAACACTGGACTTGGTGGAGCACGTGGACGTTCAAGGGCCATTTGAGAGCGATGCAAACTGACTTGTGGAGACAAACCATAACACAACCCTAAGAGACAAAAGGACACCCAAATCACCATCAGGGAACATGAAAGTATCTTGGGGTCCAACTGGCCCTGAAGATCCTCATGCCGGCCCCCGTTTGATGATCCAGGAGTCTGGGGTGGTGGCACTCACTAGAAGTAAGAACAGGAGGACCCATGGCTCCTGTGCCGGCCCAGAAAGAAGTGCTTGGCACCCCAACAATATCCTAGACCCTATGAGTGGCTCTTTGATCTCTGCAGCCCAACAATCCTAAACTTGAACCTCAAGGGACGGACACCAAATTACAGCCCTATAGGAAGAGAGGAAACTAGGAGAAGACCCCACACTTGTTGATTTGTTCCAAACACACATGCGCATTGTTTGTCTAGTCACCCTCTTTCATTTTCTCCCAGAGGGAACCCCCATGGATCTCACTCCTCACTCATAACCACTGTGATAACAATTAAACAAGAGAACCCTGAACTTGTTTTGGGGCACTTGTCTGGTCCCTCGACCATAACTCTGCGATGTGCCGACACCTTTTCAGATGGGCGATTTGGGTCTACCTGGAATGGTAGTAGGCCTTGATTAAGGTGACACGTTTGCACGACTGCACTTCATTTAGGGCTCTGTGAAGCTTTTACGCCCCTTCTGCACCCCTCTTGCTCCCATCTTGCACCACTTGAAGTAGCTTGTTTTGAAGACGGCTGTGCGTATATTCATTGTGCTTCGCGGTGTGTAATCTGCTTCACCCGCTCTACCTTCTGTGACCTGCTGTAACCACTTTTCTTGTACTACACAATGCTCACAATCACCTGACCCGGCATTAGCACTCAGATGAGGGAGGTTAATGGCACTGGGTGCTCCATTCCAGAACTCCAGCAATATGTCATCACTCTCGAGGTGTTCTCCCACGTGCTCTGCCACCTACTAGCAGCCCAGTAGGAAAGTCTGCCCTCAGAAGAGATGACTCAGGCATAAGGACGACTAAACGATGCCTTGTATACCGTAATATGTGAGGTGATGTCCTGTACACTGCAGATGGCGGCCGTGCACACGTGTCCCTGTTCAGGAGGGTAGATTCACAATTCTTTAGACCGATATTTTTCTATTTTTCATGTCCATAAAAAGTTTGAGGCCCTGTTAATCCATTTTTAAACTCACACACTCTGAATATATTGATACATTTTATTGGACCAACTCAAAAATCTATGCAGAGATGGGACCAATGATTAGTTTACAGAGTCCAGAAGACCTCCTCGGAACCAAAACCGCTAAACCATCCAATAAAATGATAACATTGCGCAGTGGGTTGTGCACCAACTGCAGTGATCAGTTTGTAATCTGCCTGATCTCACAATTTCACCCCTATTGAGTTAGGAAGCATTAACACAAATCATTGATGATGTAATGGTCAATATGTGAATGGACTTTTTTTTTTTAAAAGACAACCTAATGTCAAATGAGTGGGCAAAGCTGACAGGCTCATTATGAGTACAGTGGTGCGGTAAATATTGTCGGTAATGGAGTGGTTGCTCCATTACTGCCACATTGCCACACCATCGTACTACAAGTTAGGCGGTGAAGTGCAAGATTCACCTCCAGCCAAAAGCTGGCAGTTACTACACCACTTTACTGTCGAAAATTGCAAAAACCAGCGGATTTACCACAGGTCGTACTTTCGCTGAAATCCCCATGGAGTTCAATAAATAGGGACTAACACTGCCTACCATCACTTGTATTCTGGCGGTAAATCCACTGGTCCAAGTGGCAGTATCGGTAATTCTGTTTGGCGGTATTCCCGCAGATTTACCACTTAAATACTGCCAAACTTTGATACCTTAGCCACTGTCAGAGCTTTAAGTGCGGTTGGGGCTAGTTGGGAAGGAGCCCCCCAAGGGGTTTCTAAAAACAGATGCAGTAAAACAGCCCAAGCTTCACATCCATAATTGGCAACTAGCAAAATCAGCATATATGTCTTGTAGTTTGCAGACACTGTATTGCTAGGGTGAGTTTTATGACAAAAGGAGCAAACATCAAGTCCAGCGTGCAGTGTGTGCTCAGAAGGGTTTCATGCTTGAATCGATATCACATATTTCACATGTACATTTCTGTGGTCATTCTTAGGTTCCCAAAATGCTCTTTGATTTTATGCAAATAACAGGAAACCACTGTCTGATATGTTCTCGCCTCTCCTTTACCATCGGCAGAACAAGGGTGATTTATCTTCTGATTGAATTGTTGATCAAAAAAGGGAGAGAGGGATTCATTTACAAACCCTGGAGAAATTAATTTACAATATGCGGACTGAAGGCAAACTGTATCACCTGAGACCACACTGAATGTTTGCAAAGGCATGTTTGCCGGGTCAGATGGTGCATTGTTTGGGAAGCAGCACCCACTTTGAGCCACACCCATCACTATTTACACTGCAACCAACATTCCGGCCACACCCCTTTGTTAAAGCACCCCCTCAGCCCCCCACGTCGATTTCGTATCCAGCTTAGAACACTGATTCCACGTGCCCACATTGCACGGCCAGAGACAGGCTCATCCGGGCCTGTGCAGGCTTAGCACAAGCAAGGCCAACCAGGAGAGGATGCACTTGGGGACGGGCCAGTGGGGTAGCTGGTCAGTGTCTGCACAGACCTTGTCACAACAAGCGTGACCAGTGGGCAGGAACACATTTACAAAAGGGCCATTCTCGACACTGCTTCAGTGTGCTCTTATGTGCTGCAGTCCTTCACTGACAGCCAGTGATCAGGAATCAGAGAGGGGAATCTCAGCCAAGGGAGTCACAGGGAATCTCTGTGGAATCCGTCTCTGGCACATCCAATTGGCAGGTGGTGATTTTTGTTTCTGTTGAGCTTGCGCCACTCACTGCTGTGTCTTCCTGTCGGGTCACTTTCTCCCTCTCCCAATCTTTTCGCGCTGTATTTATTTAAACTTCACTTTCTCTTTCACCCCCACTCCTTTCCCTCCTTTTTTCTACTCTCCTTGCTTTTCTTTGAACTTCACGTAATTCTTCCTCCATCTTTCCAAATTCCTTTTTCACCAAGGTCTACACCGCCTATACCCCCCTGCCTGCCTCCTTCACCCCTGCTGGTCCACATCACGGTTTCTTTTCTTTCACCTTCAATTCCTCTCTCTTGTTCTGCCTCTTTCTCCCTCTCTCTGCCTTAAACCTACTGTTTTCTGTTCCTTCCATCCATCCATCCCTCCTTCACTCCCTCCTTTCTATGTCTCCATCTTTCTACTTTTCACTTCATCTTCTTCATCTCCTCCTCACTTGCTATTTGCAACCACCATCTTCCTCATCCCCTCCTCACTTGCTTTCTCCAACCATCATCTTCCTCATCCCCTCCTCATTTGCTTTCTCCAGCCATCATCTTCCTCATCCCCCTCCTCATTTGCTTTCTCAAACCATCATCTTCCTCATCCCCTCCTCACTTGCTATTTGCAACCATCATCTTCCTCATCCCCTCCTCATTTGCTTTCTCCAGCCATCATCTTCCTCATCCACTCCTCACTTGCTTTCTCCAACCATCATCTTCCTCATCCCCTCCTCATTTGCTTTCTCCAGCCATCATCTTCCTCATCCCCTCCTCACTTGCTTCTTCAACCATCATCTTCCTCATCCCCTCCTCACTTGCTATCTCCAACCATCATCTTCCTCATCCCCTCCTCGCTTGCTACTTGAAACCATCATCCTCCTCATCCCCTCCTCATTTGCTTTCTCCAGCCATCATCTTCCTCATCCCCTCCTCACTTGCTTCTCCAACCATCATCTTTCTCATTGCCTCCTCACTTGCTTCTCCAGCCATCATCTTCCTCATCCCCTCCTCACTTGCTTCTCCAACCATCATCTTTCTCATTGCCTCCTCACTTGCTTCTCCAGCCATCATCTTCCTCATCCCCTCCTCACTTGCTTCTCCAGCCATCATCTTCCTCATCCTCTCCTCACTTGCTTTCTCCAACCATGATCTTCCTCATCCCCTCCTCACTTGCTTCTCCAGCCATCATCTTCCTCATCCCCTCCTCACTTGCTATCTCCAACCATCATCTTCCTCATCCACTCCTCACTTGCTTCTCCAACCATCATCTTTCTCATTGCCTCCTCACTTGCTTCTCCATCCATCATCTTCCTCATCCCCTCCTCACTTGCTTCTCCAGCCATCATCGTCCTCATCCCCTCTTCACTTGCTTCTCCAACCATCATCTTTCTCATTGCCTCCTCACTTGCTTCTCCAGCCATCATCTTCCTCATCCCCTCCTCACTTGCTTCTCCAACCATCATCTTTCTCATTGCGTCCTCACCTGCTTCTCCAGCCATCATCTTCCTCATCCCCTCCTCACTTGCTTCTCCAGCCATCATCTTCCTCATCCCCTCCTCACTTGCTTCTCCAGCCATCATCTTCCTCATCCCCTCCTCACTTGCTATCTCCAACCATCATCTTCCTCATCCACTCCTCACTTGCTTCTCCAGCCATCATCTTCCTCATCCCCTCCTCACTTGCTTCTGCAGCCATCATCTTCCTCATCCCCTCCTCACTTGCTTTCTCCAACCATCATATTCCTCATCCCCTCCTCACTTGCTTTCTCCAACCATCATCTTCCTCATCCCCTCCTCATTTGCTTTCTCCAGCCATCATCTTCCTCATCCCCTCCTCACTTGCTTCTCCAGCCATCATCTTCCTCATCCCCTCCTCACTTGCTATCTCCAACCATCATCTTCCTCATCCCCTCCTCGCTTGCTACTTGAAACCATCATCCTCCTCATCCCCTCCTCATTTGCTTTCTCCAGCCATCATCTTCCTCATCCCCTCCTCACTTGCTACTTGAAACCATCATCCTCCTCATCCCCTCCTCACTTGCTTCTCCAACCATCATCTTTCTCATTGCCTCCTCACTTGCTTCTCCAGCCATCATCTTCCTCATCCCCTCCTCACTTGCTTCTTCAGCCATCATCTTCCTCATCCCCTCCTCACTTGCTTTCTCCTCCCATCATCTTCCTCATCCCCTCCTCACTTGCTTTCTCCAGCCATCAACTTCCACATCCCCTCCTCAGTTCCTTTCTCCAACCATCATCTTCCTCATCCCCTCCTCACTTGCTTTCTCCAGCCATCATCTTCCTCATCCCCTCCTCATTTGCTTTCTCCAGCCATCATCTTCCTCATCCCCTCCTCACTTGCTTCTCCAGCCATCATCTTCCTCATCCCCTCCTCACTTGCTTTCTCCAACCATCATCTTCCTCATCCCCTCCTCACTTGCTATCTCCAACCATCATCTTCCTCATCCACTCCTCACTTGCTTCTCCAGCCATCATCTTCCTCATCCCCTCCTCACTTGCTTCTGCAGCCATCATCTTCCTCATCCCCTCCTCACTTTCTTTCTCCAACCATCATATTCCTCATCCCCTCCTCACTTGCTTTCTCCAACCATCATCTTCCTCATCCCCTCCTCATTTGCTTTCTCCAGCCATCATCTTCCTCATCCCCTCCTCACTTGCTTCTCCAGCCATCATCTTCCTCATCCCCTCCTCACTTGCTATCTCCAACCATCATCTTCCTCATCCCCTCCTCGCTTGCTACTTGAAACCATCATCCTCCTCATCCCCTCCTCATTTGCTTTCTCCAGCCATCATCTTCCTCATCCCCTCCTCACTTGCTACTTGAAACCATCATCCTCCTCATCCCCTCCTCACTTGCTTCTCCAACCATCATCTTTCTCATTGCCTCCTCACTTGCTTCTCCAGCCATCATCTTCCTCATCCCCTCCTCACTTGCTTCTCCAACCATCATCTTTCTCATTGCCTCCTCACTTGCTTCTCCAGCCATCATCTTCCTCATTCCCTCCTCACTTGCTTCTCCAGCCATCATCTTCCTCATCCCCTCCTCACTTGGTTTCTCCAACCATGATCTTCCTCATCCCCTCCTCACTTGCTTCTCCAACCATCATCTTTCTCATTGCCTCCTCACTTGCTTCTCCAGCCATCATCTTCCTCATCCCCTCCTCACTTGCTTCTCCAACCATCATCTTCCTCATCCCCTCCTCGCTTGCTACTTGAAACCATCATCCTCCTCATCCCCTCCTCACTTGCTTCTCCAACCATCATCTTTCTCATTGCCTCCTCACTTGCTTCTCCAGCCATCATCTTCCTCATCCCCTCCTCACTTGCTTCTCCAACCATCATCTTTCTCATTGCCTCCTCACTTGCTTCTCCAGCCATCATCTTCCTCATCCCCTCCTCACTTGCTTCTCCAGCCATCATCTTCCTCATCCTCTCCTCACTTGCTTTCTCCAACCATGATCTTCCTCATCCCCTCCTCACTTGCTTCTCCAACCATCATCTTTGTCATTGCCTCCTCACTTGCTTCTCCAGCCATCATCTTCCTCATCCCCTCCTCACTTGCTTCTCCAGCCATCATCTTCCTCATCCCCTCCTCACTTGCTTTCTCCAACCATGATCTTCCTAATCCCCTCCTCACTTGCTTCTCCAGCCATCATCTTCCTCATCCCCTCCCCACTTGCTTCTCCAGCCATCATCTTCCTCATCCCCTCCTCACTTGCTTCTCCAGCCATCATCTTCCTCATCCCCTCTTCACTTGCTTCTCCAACCATCATCTTCCTCATTGCCTCCTCACTTGCTTCTCCAGCCATCATCTTCCTCATCCCCTCCTCACTTGCTTCTCCAACCATCATCTTTCTCAATGCGTCCTCACCTGCTTCTCCAGCCATCATCTTTCTCATCCCCTCCTCACTTGCTTCTCCAGCCATCATCTTCCTCATCCCCTCCTCACTTGCTTCTCCAGCCATCATCTTCCTCATCCCCTCCTCACTTGCTTTCTCCAACCATCATCTTCCTCATCCCCTCCTCACTTGCTTCTCCAGCCATCATCTTCCTCATCCCCTCCTCACTTGCTTTCTCCTGCCATCATCTTCCTCATCCCCTCCTCACTTGCTTTCTCCAGCCATCAACTTCCTCATCCCCTCCTCACTTCCTTTCTCCAACCATCATCTTCCTCATCCCCACCTCACTTGCTTTCTCCAGCCATCATCTTCCTCATCCCCTCCTCATTTGCTTTCTCCAGCCATCATCTTCCTCATCCCCTCCTCACTTGCTTCTCCAGCCATCATCTTCCTCATCCCCTCCTCACTTGCTTTCTCCAACCATCATCTTCCTCATCCCCTCCTCACTTGCTATCTCCAACCATCATCTTCCTCATCCACTCCTCACTTGCTTCTCCAGCCATCATCTTCCTCCTCCCCTCCTCACTTGCTTCTGCAGCCATCATCTTCCTCATCCCCTCCTCACTTGCTTTCTCCAACCATCATCTTCCTCATCCCCTCCTCACTTGCTTCTCCAGCCATCATCTTCCTCATCCCCTCCTCACTTGCTTTCTCCAACCATCATCTTCCTCATCTCCTCCTCACTTGCTTCTCCAGCCATCATCTTCCTCATCCCCTCTTCACTTGCGTCTCCAACCATCATCTTTCTCATTTCCTCCTCACTTCCTTTCTCCAACCATTATCTTCCTCATCCCCTCCTCACTTGCTTTCTCCAGCCATCATCTTCCTCATCCCCTCCTCATTTGCTTTCTCCAGCCATCATCTTCCTCATCCCCTCCTCACTTGCTTCTCCAGCCATCATCTTCCTCATCCCCTCCTCACTTGCTTCTGCAGCCATCATCTTCCTCATCCCCTCCTCACTTGCTTTCTCCAACCATCATCTTCCTCATACCATCCTCACTTGCTTCTCCAGCCATCATCTTCCTCATCCCCTCCTCACTTGCTTTCTCCAACCATCATCTTCCTCATCCCCTCCTCACTTGCTATCTCCAACCATCATCTTCCTCATCCACTCCTCACTTGCTTCTCCAACCATCATCTTTCTCATTGCCTCCTCACTTGCTTCTCCAGCCATCATCTTCCTCATCCCCTCCTCACTTGCTTCTCCAGCCATCATCTTCCTCATCCCCTCTTCACTTGCGTCTCCAACCATCATCTTTCTCATTTCCTCCTCACTTGATTCTCCAGACATCATCTTCCTCATCCCCTCCTCACTTGCTTCTCCAACCATCATCTTTCTCATTACCTCCTCACTTGCTTCTCCAGCCATCATCTTCCTCATCCCCTCCCCACTTGCTACTCCAACCATCATCTTCCTCATCACCTCCTCACTTGCTTTCTCCATCCATCATCTTCCTCATCCCCTCCTCACTTGCTTCTCCAGCCATCATCTTCCTCATCCCCTCCCCACTTGCTACTCCAACCATCATCTTCCTCATCACCTCCTCACTTGCTTTCTCCATCCATCATCTTCCTCATCCCCTCCTCACTTGCTTCTCCAGCCATCATCTTCCTCATCCTCTCCTCACTTGCTTTCTTCAACCATCATCTTCCTCATCCCCTCCTCACCTGCTTCTCCAGCCATCATCTTCCTCATCCCCTCCTCACCTGCTTTCTCCTGCCATCATCTTTCTCATCCCCTCCTCACTTGCTTTCTCCAGCCATCAACTTCCTCATCCCCTCCTCACTTCCTTTCTCCAACCATCATCTTCCTCATCCCCTCCTCACTTGCTTTCTCCAGCCATCATCTTCCTCATCCCCTCCTCACTTGCTTCTCCAGCCATCATCTTCCTCATCCCCTCCTCACTTGCTTTCTCCAACCATCATCTTCCTCATCCCCTCCTCACTTGCTATCTCCAACCATCATCTTCCTCATCCACTCCTCACTTGCTTCTCCAGCCATCATCTTCCTCATCCCCTCCTCACTTGCTTCTGCAGCCATCATCTTCCTCATCCCCTCCTCACTTGCTTTCTCCAACCATCATCTTCCTCATCCCCTCCTCACTTGCTTCTCCAGCCATCATCTTCCTCATCCCCTCCTCACTTGCTTTCTCCAACCATCATCTTCCTCATCCCCTCCTCACTTGCTATCTCCAACCATCATCTTCCTCATCCACTCCTCACTTGCTTCTCCAACCATCATCTTTCTCATTGCCTCCTCACTTGCTTCTCCAGCCATCATCTTCCTCATCCCCTCCTCACATGCTTCTCCAGCCATCATCTTCCTCATCCCCTCTTCACTTGCGTCTCCAACCATCAACTTTCTCATTTCCTCCTCACTTGATTCTCCAAACATCATCTTCCTCATCCCCTCCTCACTTGCTTCTCCAACCATCATCTTTCTCATTACCTCCTCACTTGCTTCTCCAGCCATCATCTTCCTCATCCCCTCCCCACTTGCTACTCCAACCATCATCTTCCTCATCACCTCCTCACTTGCTTTCTCCATCCATCATCTTCCTCATCCCCTCCTCACTTGCTTCTCCAACCATCATCTTCCTCATCACCTCCTCACTTGCTTTCTCCAGTCATCATCTTCCTCATCCCCTCCTCACTTGCTTCTCCAACCATCATCTTTCTCATTGCCTCATACTCCTTTTGGACTTTTTCCAGCATCATCTCCCATGACCCAATGTGCCATACCCATATTGACTGCCTCTCACCCATTCACTTTCTCTTACTAATCCTCTGTTTTGCTTCTAAATAATTTTTTGTTGGATCCATAGATCCAGTGGAACCTAGTCTTCTATCTTAAACATAGAGTGATGTGTGATATAAATTGATCTTATAAAGCACAGCTCTATCACGCTGACCAACTTGGGGATCCCCCTTTGATGCAAGTGGCTAACCTTCTTCTTTGGGAATGAAATAAGCAAAGTTCCAGGCAATCATGCTGGTGTCTTCAAGTAAGACTTGAGTTACGTTTCTTTGATGCAAGCTTCATGCTACAAGTGCATTTGTAGTTACCAGCTAAGACATGAGGAATAGGGACTTTACTTTATTTGATTTATAACACGCAACCAGGGACCGTGAGGGGTAAGGGCGCACATAAAAGAGACAAACAAACATGAAGATCACTTGCTTCTCCAACCATCATCTTCCTCATCACCTCCTCACTTGCTTTCTCCAGTCATCATCTTCCTCATCCCCTCCTCACTTGCTTCTCCAACCATCATCTTTCTCATTGCCTCATACTCCTTTTGGACTTTTTCCAGCATCATCTCCCATGACCCAATGTGCCATACCCATATTGACTGCCTCTCACCCATTCACTTTCTCCTACTAATCCTCTGTTTTGCTTCTAAATAATTTTTTGTTGGATCCATAGATCCAGTGGAACCTAGTCTTCTATCTTAAACATAGAGTGATGTGTGATATAAATTGATCTTATAAAGCACAGCTCTATCACGCTAACCAACTTGGGGATCCCCCTTTGATGCAAGTGGCTAACCTTCTTCTTTGGGAATGAAATAAGCAAAGTTCCAGGCAATCATGATGGTGTCTTCAAGTAAGACTTGAGTTACGTTTCTTTGATGCAAGCTTCATGCTACAAGTGCATTTGTAGTTACCAGCTAAGACATGAGGAATAGGGACTTTACTTAATTTGATTTATAACACGCAACCAGGGACCGTGAGGGTTAAGGGCGCACATAAAAGAGACAAACAAACATGAAGAAAACAGTATCTTAAAGCCTGGAACAAAAGAAAGCAGAAATCATCCCAAACAAAGGCCGGTGATTAAAGATTGTCCTTAGGAGAATAACAGTGTTTGAGCTTTTTTCTGAAGACTACCGTGGATTGTATTTCTCTTAAGTCAAGAGGAAGCACATTCCAGGCCCTGGGTGCAGCCTTAACAAAAGCACATTTCATGGCCTTACTGGAATTACAGACCGGCTTCTTCAATTGATGGGTGTTATTAGATCTGAGAGAGCTGATGTTGGGTTTCTCAGACAGTAACTCACTCAACTCGGCATTGCTCCGGCACGACATTTGTGGGTAACTAAAAGCAAACGCTAATGAATCCTAGACTCCACAGGCAACCAATGTAGACCACGTCTTGCTTCAGAGACATGGTCTTTCCATTTCAGACCCATAACAACTCTGACGAGGTTATTCTGAATAACCTAAAGAGGGTTGCATTCCAATTTGGTAATGCCAACCAGGAGACTGCTACAATAGCCTATCTTAGACCCCACAATAGCCCTTACAATTATCTCAGAGTTCTTCTGAGAGATAAATGACCGGAGGTGGGTTCGCAACTTTATATAGTAGGCCGACGAGGAGACAAGACTACTCACCTGAGCCTTCATATTCAGGTTCTGGTCAAGTACTATGCCTAATGTCTTCACCTTCTTTTTAATCTCAATATCGCAACCTGCGATGGACAAACCCTCGTACTCTGATCCCAACTTCTTTATTTTATTCTGAGTACCTACTACCATGAGTTCAGTCTTTTCTTTATGTAATGCTAGCCCATTCTGTAACATCCAGGTCTGTATGAGGTCACCTACCTATTTATAGTACGTTCATCCTCTCGGTGTGATCCTGTTAGTGGGATTACACACTGTCATCCGCATAGTTCATAAAGGCAACGCCAGTCATTTCCAAAAAATTCAAAAAAAGGTACAGTAAAGATATTATAGAGAGATGGAGACACGCAAGCTCCCTGAGGTACGCCACAGGCCAATACAGTAGGCATCGCCTCCAAATCTCCACTGAACACTCTACACTGTCCATCACTCAAAAAAGAGGTGATCCACAGTGCAGCACTGTCTGAAAGTATGCCACTTCCTTCAACCTGGTGATTACAATTTAGTGGTCTACTAGGTCGAAAGCTGTGGATAGGTCCAGTACCATGAGTAAGGAGACTTGGGCTTTGTCCATAGAGTCAAGTAACCTAGATTTGAGGTCCAATACTGCTGTTTCGGTCCAATGTGCCTGCCTAAAACCCGATTGCCATTTATTTGAAACTGTATTTTTATTACATTGAGTGGAGATCTGGACATAGGCCATGCAATCTAACATTTTTAAAAGAAACAGTGTGTTGGTAATTGGGCAGTAATTAGTTGCTGTTTTCCGACACAATCCTGCTTTCTTTATTAGGGGTGTGATCCATGCGTTCTTAATCCCCAAAGGGACGTGATTTTCGATAGAAGAGGCATTAACAAATTTGAACAAGGCACTAATTAAAATAGAGGAACAGGATTTTATAATCATAGCTGAACATAGATCACCCATGCATCTAGTGGGTTTCAGGTGATCAATGATATTAGCCAATTCGACTTCCGACACAGGAGAAAAGCTAAGCTGATAATGAGAGGAACTCTGTACAGGTATCTCCAAGTCACAAGCAATGTTAAACATGTTTAGGTTAGACTTTTTCGTTTCCATGTCTTTCTTAATCCAGTGCGGCTTTCCCACCATGGCCTCTTGGATCGATGTACACCAAATACACCAAATAGTGTCACAGGGGTGTCAATGCTCTGCTCGTAGGGAGTTTCTAGTTCAACATTTTATTAATAATAATAATTTAGCATTTATATAGCGCTGCAAACTCTCAGGTATCTGAACGCTGCTTATTATTACCCACAGTGTGTGGTGCTCATTGATCAACCTCGGAAGGATAAAAGGCTGAGTTTGCCCCTGCCGGGAATCAAACCTGTATCAGCAGACGTTGCATAGACGGCGCTGTACTCGCTGTGCTATCGGACCAGCTGAGTTCCTTAGCTTCCAATTGAGAGTTGATTATCTGATTGTTCAGCAAATGTTTCTTAGCAGGTATAATTGCTATTTTATACTCCTTTACCGCTGTTTTGTATGCCTCCATATTGAGGTATCATGAGATGACCTCCAGGCAAACAAATATTAAGTTTTTGCAGTTCAGGGCTGAACCGAGTGTTATCTTTTCTTTTATGATCTAACTGTTTATGTTTTAGAGGTGCCAACATTTCGGTGATCTCCTGAAGGGAATGTCGGTAGAGAATGTAATGTTTTCTAATGTCTCTAGTTTGATATTCTCTAGGACCATGGTGGAGAGCCACGGTTTCAGACCCCTTGGACCCACTGGCTCCCACCACACAGGTGGCTAGGTCCAACCCAAGGCAGCAGACCCTGGGATGAGGAATCACTCTATGTTGACATCACATATAATCATGACAATACCTCCCGTACAACCACTCATACAGACTCACACAAAGGAAAGACCATTGGATGCCACAGTGATCCATAGCAAAGCATTGATTTCCATGGGTAAGACTCCAGCCTTAGTGGAGTCAACAATGTCTCCACTGATTGCCAAGCACTGTGTGATACAGATCTCTGAGAACAGGATTGCTCTTCTCTAACATTTGCTGTTCTGATTTCGCAGTTGGTACAATTTACAACACCTTGCAGGGCTGCTTTACTCATAGAACTGGCAGTCATCAAAAAGGCAAAGATGGATGGTCGAGTCCACACCTTGACATTTAGTGATATGCCAGAGCACGGCCTGACCTTGAGAAGCAGCAGATGACAGATGGGCACGGCGGAAGCTACGCTATTCTTGTGCAGCTCCTGCCTGACCCTGATATGGATCGGGCCGGGAGATAAATGTGCCAGCACCACCGGCACTCTAGTCTGGGTGCGGCACGTCAGCAACCTGCAGACATTGTGACATATGCACATCAACTGAACTGCCATTCTAGTGTGGGTCTGGTATTAATCGCCTCTGCATAGTCTGTGAGATGGACTCATGAGTAGCGTTGCTGTTCTAGGTTCGGTCTAGTTTACCTGTGATCTATATGGCGAATGTGGAACCGGGACTGCCATTCTTGTCTGGTTCAAGCAAGCAAGGCGGGATAGGAAGAGCCTTCCTCATCCATCTTTGAGACTAAAACAATCCATCAGCATCAGGAGAAACAATGTTTCTCTTCAGGAACAGATATGAAAAAGAGTACATACATCAAAAAAGCAAACATTCCCAAAGGGAAAGAGGTAGAAAGATGTATTATATATGTCCTTAACATGCTCTTTTGGTTGTTTAGCTTAAGCTAAACTCATTTAAATATCTTATTTTTCTCTATGGGCTATATAGCATTCTAGAGAAGGGGTCTGCAACCCTACAGGTGTTTTAGACTACAGCTCCAATGATCCCTCATCATTGACAACGCTAGGCTGACGGGATTTGTAGTACAACACCTCAGAAGAGCCAAATGTTGCAAAACACTGTCCCAGAACAACAGGTCAATCCTCAATATTTGATGTGCCTTGGTTCTGATCCAAACAACAGGGCACCAACATCCTTGTGACCAGAGATGTGGCCATAATGTTAAAAAAATATCCGAAACCTAACATTTAATTATACTTCCCTCCCTCCAACCACCGTGTCATTTACTTAGATCGAGCCCATCTGATATGTCAGTCAAAATGTGAAGGTTGTGATATTTCACAACACCTTAGGCAATCATACTGCATTAGTTACACACTTTCTCTAAACTTTTCTATTGTTCTATTGTCAATACACCGTATATGTGACAACAAATTGACCTTTTTATCACGCATAATCCAAGTTTTGATGCCTTTCCCTGGACTAACTGAACGATTCTGAGATGGTGAAATGCAATCATTTTTGAGGTTACAGCTGATGATGAAAGAAGTAGTGTATGGGACTTAGAAAGCTAATACATTTAGCCATGTTAACATGTTTCCAATAAAAGGTATCAAACTTGGATTTTGTGTGATTTAAAAAATGGACTAATATGGCACCAAACATATATTTGACATTTTGATAAATCGTTAACCCTGATGTTATGCTTCATATATTGAGATCAATTTCGTCACTAGTTTCCAGTGATGTCTTAATGCAAACTAGGCTTCCTTCAGACTGAAATGCTCAACTAGACTTTCACAACAACAGTTCTGGAAGAAACACTTCCACAGCTTTCCCTCTGATCCCTCTGGTAGGCCAATCATTCTTACATTATTCCACCTGATGCCAGCTTCAAGGTTTTCCTTTGTCTCATATTGAGTAACTGTTTTTAATGAGGCATTAATGCTTCACTGCTAGCACCTGTCCCTTCCTTGGACTTAGATTCCATATTTGTGGCAATAGATAAACCCTACTGGCTATATTTCTGTACATAATTAGTAGTATGTACGCAGTGCTAGGCAGAGATACTGAGTGCCTTTTTTAATCTCTTTCTTACTGATTCTTAATGATGAATTCAGTGGCAACGTTGGTTACTGCCTAATGTTGGATGAATTCAGATTCTTATGATGTATCTTTGTTATCTAAATCAAGGACTCAAATCTCTCTAGAAGATTCCATAGTGGGATCTGCCCCTATGACGATAGTACCCAATGAATGTCTTGTAATGCAGTTCCTGCCCCCCCACCCTTGCCACTTGTCAAGAACAATTTCAAAGTGTGTGCTTTGCCTTTTCCCTGGGTGATGTATATGGAGTATTAGGATGTGATTCTCACCTACATTTGTAGAGTGAATACAAGGCGTACAATCTTTGCGTAAGGCATTTACACTTTCCATTGAAACCACAGCTCATTTTCACCCATTTGAATGGCAGAGAGGAGGGGCGAAACATAACACACGCATGTCAGGGAGCGTGTACAGTTACAATTAAACACTTGAATGTTGGTCAGTTTAATTTCAACAGGGAACACTGCTTACCATGAAAGCATGGTAAGAAGTGTTCCCAGTTGAAATGGACCCCCCCCTGCATCCCAGACATATTTCAATTGTGAGAACCGCTTGCCATGTGAGCATGGCAAGCACCACTCATAATGAAAAGTAAATGCTGCTTGTCAATCTAGCGCTTACTCACTTTGCACTGCAGAATGCTAATGTGAAGGGCAAAAGGCGGCATACACGCTTGTATGCCGCCTTTTGCCATTTAAATTTTCAATCCCGAGTGCGAATGATGCAAATTTGGCAGCAGGGACGCGCATATCTAACCTAACGGGTCCCCGCCGCCAAATTATGTTTTTATAGAACATGAGTCCCAGAGAGAACGTTTGATACCTTGACACGATGCAATCACAAAACAGCCATTTAAAAAAAAATAATCTGCATCATTACGGGTTTGTTCATCAGCAGTGTCATGCACATGTATGTTGCCAGTGTTCCTTTAAACTGTGGTGACTTTTTCTACTCTGCGCCGGCCACTATCTCGGGCACTGCTGCATTAGTCTCTAGCCCTGGATCTTATTTTGCTCTTTCTTTGAGTGGTTAGTTTTAATGACTATTGCTCATCTTCCCAGTTAGAAGAGGGGTATTGTGGGTATCCATCTGATCGATGATAGTGGAACTGATTGGCTGTAAGTCTGTTAAAGTAGAAATAATGGCTATGTGGGTGGACCTTGGCTCTTTGATCAATTTTTAATAACTGTAGTCTCAAGAAAAACACCTTTTAGTGGTGGCAGTTTTATTGTTTTTTAGCTTTTGTTAAATGGTGACTCACTTCCTTCAGGGCGCGAGTTAATGCAGTCACGACACTGCACCTGCCTGTGCCTTCTGCACGTCTGCTGCATGTGTGTTGACTGGACATAGCTGCCCCTTTGTTCAGTAGATGGTTGTTCTATGAAGCAGCCTGGTACACAGCTGCTGCTTATTTTAGTTTTTTGTTTTGGCCATTAGGTGAACTAAAAGTGCTGCCTGTACCCCAAAATCATAGTGCTGGGATGCGAGAGGAGAGTGATGTGATGAGAGACACACCACGTACTGATGGGTGTTGGTCGGTTATGTAGCCACCCAGTGGCCCCGTATGCCCATGCTGGTATCTGTGGCCCTTCCCATGCACTACCTCCCCTCCCCACATAAACTCATCCTCCTGGGACCTCGTATCTCTGTGCTTTCTGAGCAGCCTTCTGAAAGGTAATGACTTATTTGTAGCTGCAACCCAGCTGCTGGTGTGATGAAACTGTCTTAGATAACTGTACCTTCAGCCACTTAATTTATAAACAATATGTGAGTGTTTGCATCTGTCCATTGCTCTGAATTCCTGTTAAAAAACATGCATTAGCAAAGCCAACCAATGTGACTCTTGTATACGCCTTAGCCACTGCCAGGCACTGCTATAGTATGCCTGGGTACTAACATAATTTGCCAGCTCTTGCCATCATATGGCAGGATAGGACCATTAGCACAATGGCTGGAAACACAGAATTTATGCCTACACAAAAGCCAAAACTGCTGGGTTTGCCAATGGTTATGTGTGCCAGCTTCTGCAGTGAGAACTGAAGAGCCTACGTCTTCTTCACAGGCAGGAACACCTTCCCCCCACCAGATTTCCCACACTGTGCGCTAACAAGGCCAGTACCTCCCAAAGTGAGCCCCTTTCCTGTTTACCCCATCTACACTCATTGGGCCTCATTACAAGTAGTGCGGAATGGGTTTAACGGCACCGGTAATGGTGCCGGCGCCGTTAAACCCCTTCCGCACAATTACGAGATTTGCTCGCGGGACCCGCTCTGGACGTCTGGTTTTTCAAGACGTCCATAGCGGGTCCTGCGAGGGGACCAGGGAGCTAACAATGGGCCCGTCATTAACAGGCCCATTGTTAGCTCCTTCCCCATTCCCGTTGAGGGGAATGGGGATGTACCTGGTCTGGGTTCCTCGAACGAGGAATTACCGGGTCCTCCAAGGTTGGAATGGCCCGGTAAGCTAATTGCGGCATGGTTACCTCCAACCTCGTAATGAGGCCCATTGGCTTCCTGCAGTGCAGTCCTCTCCCTAACTGTTCACCCGTTTCAGTGTGCATTCTGACACTGTGCCTACATACACATATATTAACCAGGGCACATGCAAGCTGTTAAATGCAAAGACTTCAGCAACTTTTGAGCAAGGGTTCATGCCTCACGCTCCTGTTAAGCTTTGAAGTCGCCAATACCAGACGATCTCCTGCTGGGAAGGCCATAGCTAGGTCTTGTTCCATGTGCCCGCTGGCATGGCATACGTTGAACAGATAGCTGCATTGCAGACACACACCGTTAATGTTGTGAGGTCTCATTTATCAAACGGATGCTTTGGGCGTTGTAGTCTTAGCTTAACACAATTGAACTAATGAAGCAATAGAACACGAGGAGGGGGGACATTACTCGTCTAGTAATGCTCTGTGTCTGAGGATAATGTTGCTATTAGTACCCTGGCACGTTGCACTGGTGTATTAATCGGATTTATTCTCAAGGTGAGAAATGGCGTTGAAACTGTTTCTGAACTTTAGAAAAAAAGCAAAACAAATGCCTGCTAGGGGGGGGGGGACTATGTGAAGGCCCTTCTCCCTTTTGATGGCGGCCATTAGAAAAAAGGAAAAAAATATGAAACAATCACAATGGCTGCCATTGAAAAGGAAGAAGGGAATACATCTAGTCCCTTCTCCCCTTTCCCATGGCCGCCGGGGAGAAAGGAAAACAACTCTGCGGGACTCAGCGCTCCGAATGGAGTGCTGCCCTTGAGTCTTTCCTGGCCACGTAACGACCCGATGAGGGCCAAACAGATCGTTTGTAACAATCTGATTGTCCTTCACTGAATACTAATTGCCCATAAGCGCCTGGTATCAATGATTTGTAAAATGATGGTGTCCTGGAGGCATTGAGCGATCTTGTCCCGCAAGGAAGATATCATGAATGCATCAGAGTGATTTACTCACATGTTGGGTTAAGTGAATACTTTAGGGAGCAGATTCATGTTCACATGAAATAGGCATGGGTGAAACAGTTTGAGGAAAACCAGAACCTCTCGCAGTTCCACCAGTGCAGCCAGGGTGACATTTTCTGAGGTTTGCGAATATTGCCTTCGATGAAGTTTGACCTCACATCTATATAAAGGCAGGAGAGCAAAAATGCAATCCACTGGGTGGTCGGTTGTTCAAGAGGCATGAGCAAGTCCTGGCTAGTTAGATAAGGGAACGTGTCTAGCTTGGAGGTAGCTTATGCTCAGTGATAGCTCAAGTTAGAGGAAAAATACATTGACTTTAGGGCCTAGTTAGTGTTAGGGAATTGGGATAGCATTTTCGAGGTGTTAGGGGGAACATGATTTGTGGGTTCAGCCGGAGTCACAACCCTGAATTCTCAGAGTGGGAGTACAGTACACCATTGTTTCTGCAGGTGGAAGGGGAGGGCCAAAGCATTGTGAATCCTATGTGTGTTTTGTTGTGGAAGGAGAAGGCAAAGGCAGTGTTAGGCACACGTGACTTGTTGGTGGAGGAAAAGGGTTAGGCACTCATGTCTTTTGTAGGCTGAGGAGAAGGTCCATGCTGTGATGTGCAGTTTGCTGATTTTTGCGAAGAGGTGTATACAATTATGACATCTGCTGCAGTGCACAAACAAGGTGTGGGGCGGTGGAAGAATGTATCTGCTTGTCATTTGTCACCTGCCACAGCAGTGGTTGTATGCATTTGCGATGCCTCGATAGTCAATGTGTGGGCCGCGCTGGCCAATCAGTAGCTGCGACCCTCTTCCCCTGCAAAGAACAGTGACATCTGTCTCCAGTGAATGTGCTCCTGTGGGAAGACACGGCATTATGCATGCACCATGTTCACACTGTCAGCAAGCAAGAGAGGATGGGGTTCAGGAATCGGGGGCGGAGCAGGATGTGGAGGAGGAGAAGGAAGTGAAGCCTCTACCATCTGAGGCACCAGTGGGCGAATAGAGGAGATTCTCTCAGCAGCAAAGACAGCAATCCGGAAGGGGAGGGAAAGGCGATTCCTGAACATTCCCCACCTTTGATTTCCTTTGAATCAGATGACAATTAAGATCATGAGAAAGGATACACTCTCTCCCCTCCTTCAGGATTGAGGCATTTTCTTTGTGGCTACCAGATAGCTAGGAAGACAATGAAAACAGACATCGATGTGGCAATGCACATGGCAAGTGCAAGCACTGTGCACAGGCAGCAAGCGTCTGGCACTTCGTGTGTGCCTGTGTACAGGAACCTCTAAAGAACAGTCTCAGAATTATATGCTAGTACAGGACAGCTTTGCAGTCACTCGCATAAACACCAGAAGGAGGCTAGAGGCTGTCTCATCACTCAAAAGAATTGCGCACGTGGAGTTATTTCACAGAAGAAAAGCAACAACCACTGCTTGCCACATGTCATAAATTCAAAAGGAATGTCTTTCCGGGGAAGACTGGTATCACTATTAGCACCTCCTGCCTTTGTGCCCACATGAGACAGCCTCATCTACATACGTGGCCTAAAGTGACAGCTCATCCTCCCAACCCTCGACTGCAGGCAATGGCTGCATTTTCACCACCGTTTTACACCATTACATGAGAGAGTCCCAGCACTGGCGTAACAGGGGTCCCCGCACTCCCCGCAGTATGGGGTGTCCCACCATCACATGTCCTGGGAGCCCGTAGACTAAAAAGTAATTCTGCCTTCATAAAGATCTTATTTCTGTTAATAATGTCTTAATGAAGGCAGAGTGAGTACAAAAAAAAAACTATTTCTTTTTGAAGTCCGAGAGCTCCCTCCAACCCATGACATGGAAGCTCTTAGGCTAGAAGTAGGCCTCCATGCCATGGGGGGGCTCTATGACTTCAAAAAGAAATAATTTCTTTTTGAAGTCACTCTGCCTTCATAAATACATTATTTCCATTATGGTTCGTTCCTTAATGGCAAATAATTTCTTTATGAGGTTGGAGTGACTTCAAAAATAAACCATTTCTTTTTTAAGTAATAGGGCCCCCTTCAACACCATGATGTGTATGGTGAAAGGGTGCAGAGATACATGTATAGATGGCTGCCTGTGTGAGTGTGTGGTGAATGGGTGCACACTTAAATGTATAGGTGGCTGCCTGTGTGAGTGTATGGCGAAAGGGTGCACAATTAAATGCATGGGTGGCTGGGTGTGCATATCAACTGTATGGTGAAGAGTACACAATTAAATGTATGGGTGAGTGTGTGAGTGTATGGTGAAAGTGTGCACACTTAAATGTATGGGTTGCTCCCTGGGTGTGTGTGCCGGTATGGTGAAATGGTGCGTGCACACTTAAATGTATGGGTGGCTGCCCTAGTGTGCCTCTATGGTGAAAGGGTACACAGTTAAATGTGTTGTGTTGGGGACTGTGTGTGCATGTGTGTGCATGGTGAAAGAGGTGTGTGCTTGTGTTCAGGGGCACAAGAAAACCTGTGTGAGTGTATGGTGAAAGGGTGCACACTTAAATGTATAGGTGGATGCCTCTGTGGGTGTATGGTGAAAGGGTGTATAGGTGGCTGCATGTGTGAGTGTCAAGTATTTGTGAAAGGGTGCACACTTAACTGTATGGGTGGCTGCCTGGCTGTGCCTGAATGCTGAATGAGTGAACACTTAAACGTTTAGGTGGCTGCCTGTGTGAGTTTATGGTGAAAGCGTGCACACTTAAATGTATGGGTGGCTCCCTGGGTGTGTGTGCCAGTATGGTGAAATGTGCACACTTAAATGTTAGGTGGCTGTCTGTTTGAGTGTATGGTGAAAAGGTGCTCAATTAAATGTATGGGTGGCTGGGTATGTGTGTCAAGTGTATGGTGAAAGGGTGAACACTTAAATGTGTGGGTGGCTGCCTGTGTGAGTGTATGGTGAAAGCATGCACACTTAAATGTATGGGTGGCTCCGTGGGTGTGTGTGCCAGTATGGTGAAAGGGCTGTCCGATCCCATAGAGACCACTCGGGGGTTGAAACAGGGCTGTTTGTTAGCTTCCACACTGTTTAATTTCTTCCTTCTAGACATTGGGTCTAGCTTTGGAGGGTTGGTTAGCGACCCACCAAAACTATATGGGACAGCTATAAAGTGGCTTCTCTATGCCGATGACATGGTGCTTTTATCCAAAACACCGGCAGGATTACACACCATGTTGAATACCCTAGACACCTATGCTAGGCAAAACTGCATTAACATTAATACCATCAAAACTCAAGTCCTGCAATTCGGCGTGAAAAAGGGGCAAAAAACATATCATTGGCAGTTACAGGATAGCGATCCCCGGGTAGTAAAGTCATATATCTATCTTGGGATATGCATGAATAATCATGTCTCTGATAAACCATTTGAAGATCATCTTCAAATGAAACATGTTACTGCTCTATCCCAAGCACAAATCATTCGAGCGAAATATTGTAAATTCACGATAGACCCTTTGATTATATATTATAAACAAACATTTATTCTGACTATTTTATATGGGTCAGAATCTAAAAAAATGTCAATCCTATGGTTACTGGTCTAAATATGAAAATGCCTATTGGAAAAAATCCCTTATGTTACTAAACTCTGAATCCATGCCGATCATCAGACACGAAATGGGTCTAATTTCTTTCTATGCTGTATACAAATGGAAAGTATGCCAACTGTATAGAACATGTATTATGCAGGGTAACACTAATGGGCTACTCTTAATTATATCCCGACATTTGTTGCTAGCAGATGATACCTTTGCAAAAAACTGGCGTGATCATGTAAACATTTTTTTAAAGGGTGCAGATATTTCGAAGATCTTACTAATTGAGAATCCAACTAAACCCAAATGTAAATTGTGGAAATCCGATTGGATTAAGACAAGAAATGCCTGCCTGAAACTTCAGAAATTCTTGCAGAATCATTTGATCTCAAAGCTCAAGCCCATGTGGAAAAATATTTAAAGCTATCCCCTAATCCAAGCCATCATACAGATTTCTTGCGATTCAGGTTAAATATATGGCCCACAAGAGAAATATTATTTAGATGGAAGATATCCGACCAGGTTTGTCGTTTTTGTGACCAAGAGGTAGAAACATTGAAACATCTGGTAGTGGAGTGTGTTGAATTGTTACCAGTGCAAATGTTTTACTTTAAACATCTGTTTAATGAAACCACTGTTATCATGCCTGACCAACTATGGCTAGTATTACATAGTGGACATTCCAAATGATTGAGACATGCAGTTGTGAAATATTAACATTCTTTGAATATAAAACAGAATGATGCTAACTGTGGTTAACGTAATGTGATAATCTGTGTTTAATTGTGAAATAATGCACCTAAGTTTTTTTGAATGCTCACGCAAATGCAAAAGAGTAATATGTCTTTTTGTAATTTTGTCTTTTTACTGATGTGATATTTTAAATGTTGTATACATTTGTTGAACGATCAGGTTTTACTGATCAGAACAACAATAAATAAAAAAAAAGAAAAAAAAAAGAAAGGGTGCTTGCGCACTTAAATGTACGGGTGGCTGCCTGCGTGTGCCTCTATGGTGAAAGGTACACCCCTAAATGTGTGGGTGACTGGGTGTACATATGTGTGTATGATGAATGGTGTGTGTGCTTGTGTTCGGGGGTGCAACAAAACCTACATTTTGGGGGGTGCTAACCCTTCAAATGTTGGGAGTGGTGGTAACCTCATGGGCGGTGGAGGAGGGGCAAACTTATTTGTGTGGGGAATCTAACTTCTTTATGCATTCTAATTAGGCTATTATTGTGCTGCTTCAATGTTACTAGTAGTTAACTCTCTCCTTTAAGTCTGAAAGCACCCACTTATGGACTTCTGTGATAATAAGTGGTCTCCTGTCCCCTCTCTACCTTTCCAATCACTTACCTGGCATGCAAGAACTAAACCCACATCAAGATTTCAATTGTCTGAAGAATTATGCATTTGAATGCGGTACTAACAGTGAAATGCTTTACGTTAATAATTGCGGGGCTTTGTTAACAGCAAAACCCAGGTGCCGTTTAACATATGTGTCCTGTTCTGTCTGACAGCTCTGTAGGTCATCCAGGTCGAGTCAACATAGCCCAAAATGTCAACAGGGGGCTTGGGGGAGGGCTGAAGCCCAGTCAGCTCAATGGTGTTGTGCCACTACTTGTGTGCAATGCCTTGGTTACTTATTGGTAATCTTCATTACTCATAGCCATATTCTTCCTTGTCCCAGTACTTGTGTATGAGGCACTTTGACTCATACACAAGTACTGGGATGAGGTAGAGGGACATGGAGGTTACCTGTCATCTTAATTATACCTAGTCCCACTATTCCTCATCCCAGTACTTACCTATGAGGCAAGGAGTCTAATACACAAGCACTGGGTGCAGGGGGTGGGAGGGAGAGGGGATGTGTGGGGCGGTGGGATGGAGTTTTTGCAATAAATCATAGAGGTCATCCATTTCCATGCTAAGCAGGAATGCTATGTGGTATTAGTGGCTAGAGAGACATTTTGGTGCAGCCAGTCTAGTCATTTCTTAGTTTGGGTTGACTTTCTTTTAACTGGGCATCTCTGATAAAGCAGTCCTGCTAAGTGTAATTACCTGGCTAGACTGGCATTTCAGTGCTGCCAGTCTAGCTGTTTTACTACAGCATTGTATATTTTTCTGGGCATAGGTGATAAAATAACCATGATAAGTGTTATTGCTTATTGCTTCGACTGGCATTTTAGTGCAATCAGTCTAGGTCTGAATGCGGCCTGGCATGCTTTACTGTAATATGTTATTCCATGTCTAGACTGATCTACATTTTGCAGCCAGTTGGACATGTTTTCATTGTGGCATGGCATTTTTAATAGCAAAGCATTATATTAATTAAAGCATTAATGTTCCTGTGCACTGTTGGCGACTTGCATGTATTGAATTTTTGGATTGGTTTTCCCCTACAAAATAATTGCAAACGCTCTGCCGTTTAGCCAATTTTTCTCAGAAAGTGTGCTGTATAATGCATTAAAACACATATTTATATCTTTCTCCTACTGCAGTGTGCGGCGTACCGCTGCAGCAGCACGTTCGTGTGTATTGCACATGACAGCAGCCATTCAATGTCATTCACCGGCAGCCACCTTGTGTGTGTGGAATGGTTTGCCAGCTTGTCCCACAGAGGAGTTGATCTTTAGGAGAAACTAAAGGTGGTTGTGGCACTTTGGCTCACTCCTTGTGATTTACAAATGTACAATTTTTTCCGGTACCCACGAATGGGCAATTACTGGGTCATTACGGCCCCGCCGGATCCGGTAATTTCCCATTTGCGGGCTCTGGAAAAAAATGCTCCCCATTCCCATTTGATCCCCACAGGGCTAAATGGGAATGGGGAGGCGGATGCACCGGCACCAGTCAGAATGGTGCCGGTGCACCCGACATGCTCTGCTCACGGGTGCCGGTACGGGAAGGCACCCGCGAGCAGAACTCGTAGTTTGCCGGTCCGGTAACAACAGTACTGGCAAGCTTACCGGTACCATGGTTAACAGACCGGCAAACGTATAATGAGGCCCAATCACACCACCCCTCACTTCCCCACTTAACCAAGACCTTCATAACTACACAGATTCTTACTCTTTGAACCTTCCCAACCACACATATTATGTCACTTCATAATCAAACAGCACTCTATTCTTCTCTACAACCACACCCACACACCCATGCACCATACATGCATATACATTCCACACATTTCAAACCTAAACTATCCTTTTTCCCCAACAGACACAACAAAATGTCTACTAAAAAAGTGCTGTGTAGAAAACAAAGACGCATTAGAGCAGGTAAGAATAAAAGCAAGCCATATTGTCATCCAACTCTCAAACAATTTATCGAAAACATTAAAACTAAAAAGCTAGTAGCATTACTCAACAAAACTAAACCAACCACAGACTAAAAAAGGTAAGGCCCCTGTTCCAGAAACAAACAGTGAAAGAAAATTTACTCAGAAAAGCAGACATACCAATTAACCTAACACTATATCAACCAGTGTCAACGTAGCTTCTATAAACCAATCCCAAAAATGTATGTTACTGTGATGCTGGAAATGCATTGGAGGGACAGGGCCTCCATGTCCTTGTCCGGTACTCCTTTTATCATGTGTGTTCTGTGTTCTTTTATGCACAGGAGTCCAGGTGGGACTCATGGCAGTGCAACTTTTCCTCTTTTTGGTTTGGTGAACAGACCCTTAGGATACCCTTCTGGCACCCATGGGTGGGGGTACACCCTGTACCCCTAGTGTATGTTTTTGGGCACCCGCGTGTGGCCCACAGGGCAGGGTGGCAACTGCATGCTGAATTTGACAGGTGCTCTGAGTATACTCCATTTTGGGATACCCAGTCCCTGCCTTGGAATCAGTTGATTCCTGACAGGAGACAAGATGGCCCTTTTGGCCTATTGCTTTCTATTGCATGTTACTGTGTTTTCCCAAAGTCACGAGAAGCCCTGACTCTGTTCCTTCCCCTGACTGGCTGTTGGGTGGAAGTTCCACATATGGTATTGTCGGGAAGTCCATGCAAGACTGGCTGGAGCCTTCCCAGTGACTGTATGTTGTGGGAATGCCCTTGGGGTGAATGTGGTGTGTGACCAATATACCTTTCATGTTATGGGTGTCTGGTTGCTGGTGCAGACACAATGAATGAGACAGTGCTGTCCGGAACTGGTATGAATGCAGTGTGGAGTGGTGAATGGCTGGGTGCTTGTCCCAATCCACATTCCGTGTTGTGAGTGTCTGGAGGGAGAAACATGGCCTGAATGCACTGTGAGCCTGATTGGCTACCTGCCTGCTGAATGATTGGCTGCCTGCGCCTGGGTCAGCAGTGTGAATGAGAGACAGAACAGTATATGTGGGGACCTCTCAGTTACTGGAATTGTTCAGAAGCTGTAGTCAAAACTTGATGCTTACCTTGAAGCCCAGCTAGAAGAAGAAGGCTTTGCTGCTGCTTTCCTTCGATGCAATCCAAAAGCTGTTGTGTCTCCAAGAACTGATCCAAGAGACGACCTGGCTAGGAGACCTCTTCCCGAGCTACGAGGGAACATTGTGCACCAGCTAACCTTCACCAAGGCTCCCTGGAAGTCAGTCATCGGAAGACTGCCAACTGGAGACTGGTACCACCAAGGAATCTGAAGTGAAGCACCCAGACATTGAAGTCCATCGTCGTCGACCGAGGTTCGGAGGACCGCTGTAACCTCGTCGACCTGAGTCACAACACTCCCTTGTTTAAGACATTTGAATCAAGGCTCATCACGATAACCACTTTGTCCCGCCTGAGAAAGTCAAGGCCGCCAACAAACCGAGGAGAATCTGCTGGCGACCCAACGCCCTTGCTGAGCCTACGTTCTTCATTGATCTGCTTTGCGGCAATGACCTATCGTCGTCGAGGTGCACTGCATGCCTCATCTTCACAGGACGTCCACGACCGATCATCAATGAGCACCGCCAGGACCGAAGCTGATGCCTCAACAACATTCTTCACCCCTTTCTTCGAGGAATCTTGACGATCCGTGGCGCCTGCCTTAAAGGGTGTTCACTCAAGACGTATCCGTCGACGACCCATTGACGAACTCTGTTAAACCAGGTACATTGAGGTAGTAGAAACTTTTTAGAAGGAAACAACACTATATTAAACAATATATAGACTGGTCTTGTCAATATCCTTTATTTACAGGTTGCCCAGGTGGGGGGATCCTCACACAGAACTGCGTCTTTGGTAGGGACAAGTATTCTGCCAATTGTTTAACCACTTGTTTGCCCTCCTATGTCTGGTTTTGGTTCATATTGCTATAAGACTTGTATGTCTTTGCACCTGTCAGAAGTCGGTGCATTTTAAAGGATTCAAGAGTGAATTGTGGTACCACATAGATATTGTACATATTTATCATTATAGTATTGCCTGAGCACAAAGTGTGTTATTGTGATTGTGTATATAACTTGAACCTTATTTATATAAAGAACTGTGTTATCTCTAACATAGTGAGTGGACATTCCTTTGTGAGGGCTTGGGGACTACACTGTACTTAAGAACCAGCCTGCATTACCTACTGAGAGCTTAAGCCTTGATTGCTCATCCAACGTTACCATATCGAGAATCTTGGCTGGGGTGCTCTCTGCTTCTTCTCTGCCACATAAAGAGCAGGAGTACTGATACCCCCTCCAGTCTTTACAGTTACAATAAATGTTCCACTATAGAGTTCTTCACAATCTTATAACAAAATCTGAAAAGTCACGATTTACACTTTGATACAGCCAACCATGCCATCCTGCTCAACCGTCTCTGTGATAACATGGGTAACACAGATCAGGCCCTGGCTTGGCTGACTTCCTTCCTCTCTGATCGGCCCTTCCAGGTCCAACTTGGCTCCTTCCACTCCTCTATCTCTATCTCTGCATGTGGTGTTCCCAGGCATCTAACCTCTCTCCCTGGCTGTTCAAACAGTACCTGTCACTTCTTGCCCACCGCATTGCCGCTCTCTGCCGCAACTTTCAGTGCTATGCGGATGACACTTAACTCATTTTCAATCTCTCTTCCGTCACCTCTTCTACTTCTCTCATCTCTGACTGTGTGTCTGCTATCCAGGAGTGGTGTGCCACCAATGGGCTCTGCCTTAATGCCAGTAAGACCGAGATTCTGCTAATCAGCACACCAGCTCCCTCCTATCCTGTCACTCTCTGACCAGCCTCTCCTGCTCCCACTTGTGAGGCTAAAAACCTTGGGGTCGTTTTCGACTCCACACTCTCCTTCTCTCCTCACATCTCTGAAGTCTCTAAGAAGTCACACTACGAGCTGCACCTGCTCAGAGGTATTCTTCCTTTCCTCTCCTTCCCCCATAAGCTCACTGTCTCCAGAGCTCTGGTGCACTCTAGGCTGGACTACTGCAACAGCCTCTTTCTAAATCTGCCTGCCTCTACTCTCTGCCCTCTGCAACTCATCTAAAACAGGACTGCAGGACTTGTCCTTGGCCTCAAGCCCAGGGATTGTATCTATCCAGGACTGAAATCTCTGCACTGTCTCCCAGCAACGGCGAGGATTAAGTTCAAAACCCTCTGCATTGTCCACAAGGCCTTATGGGGCCTGGGGCCTCAATACCTTCAACTCCCTCTTCCTAAACTCCTTCAGGATCAGTTGCTTCTCCAAGCAACAAGTTGGTGGCAGATCTCTTTCTTTGGTTGGGGCCCTCCCTCTGGAACAGCCTCCCTGCCTCTCTGAAACTTGAGGAGAACCACCTCTGGTTCTGGAAGCACCTCAAGACCTTCCTCTTTGCTTCTGCTTTCTCTCCTCCTCTCCCCTGCTGATCCCCTGGCCGTAACTGAAATTGCACTGGCTACCTGACTACCCTCTGATCTCAGGCCCAGGTCCCCTCCCTGTCAGTTGTACACCTGCACTGCCCCCTGGCAACCCTTGCAGTCAGGGGCTGTTGTGTATTTCTACAGCCCCCTACCAGCTCTTGACACCTGATGTCTGCACTTACCCTTGCACCTGCCACCAGCTGGCCGCACTTTTTATTAATTGTTTTATTTATTGTTTTATTTATTTTACTGTTATCCTATGTACTACACTTTCCCTCCACTTTTCCCCTCTGCACTTTTCCTCTCCTCCCTCCCTTGCACTTGCACAATCTCAATGTCACCTGGCCTAGTAAGATCATAGTCTCTGTCCTCCCTCTGTTCCCCCTCCCTTGCCCCGTCTCGCCTTTAAACACTTGTGTATAGGCGCATTATAAATGCCATATCATATCATATCACTTAAAAACTACTGCAGGAGACTAATCCTCTAAGCACTAATTAACAGCGCATTTCTACTAAAGAGAACATTGCTTATATTGATTTTATACAGAATTAAACTGCTAATTAAATTAATTAATACTTTACAAAAAGCACTTCTAAACATGCACAATGTCAATATAGATGCCTTTTCAAACTTCTGTGCAGGTGAATGGATTCACACAAGCAGCACAGAAACATATTTCAATAAATAGGCTTATAAACAAGAACACAAACAAACAATTGCAATAGACACTGATGGCCGAGGTTATAAAATGGTAGGAGACACCACTATGTCACAAGAAACCCTTATAGACAAAACGTCTCCAACAAACTTTCAACCAAATATTCCTTTCACCCAAACAAACTGTCCAGTGTACAAATGGACATGCAGCTCAATGTGTAACGTAAGCCAACAATTGTTTAAATCTTTGCGACAATTGCTCAATCACTATGTGAAACAAATAGACAAAAGTCAAATGAAAAATGTACAAACCATGGACTCTTGTCCAGTGCGCAGCAACACTGGACTTCGAAGAAATGTATTAGCCTGCATTTTAGGAACTGCTTGTAAAAGCACCCTCCACCACATCAAAATGTTAGCAACACACCATTCCGGTATGCAGGATCTTGTGCAAAGACTATACTATGAAAAAGGTCCTGCTCTAGAACTGCAAAATTTAAATAACATGCCCCTATATGGAACAGCTAAAGAACTCCTTAAAAACATAAAGCACATCCAAAGTAAATAGTTTGGAACTGAAGTTGACTTAGAAAATTCAGTAACTTCAAAAAACATTACTTAAAACGTCACAAACACCAACCTCCTAACAAACACATACAAAAAAGCAATAGCTGACCAAGTATGTGTCTGTTGTGGCAGATCGTTTTCTGAAAAGAGAATAAAAATAGTATATATCGCCTACAAAATAGAGGACAATGAGGAATCCCAATGCTTCCAATTAGCTTTACATCTAACAGCAGAAAATAAATACAAAGTAACTGACCCCTCAATAATTTGCTCATACTGCAAAACAAAACTTGACAAAGCTTGACAATAACTAAATGCCGTGTAACCACAAAGGGGAGTTTAAAGGCAGTTCCCTCCTGCTTATGCCAAATTATTGTAACACTCGAACAACAGAAGGTAAAGTGATTATGAAGTTATTCCTATGGCTAAATCCCTAGCCAAACATTTAAATGACCCTATCTGTGCATAATCTCATCCCATGTCGGAATGACCCGGTAACTCCCCATTGCAGGAACCCGGTAATGGAGCCCGGTTTGGAGGCAGTCATGGAGTTAATAGCTCCATGACTGCCTCCAAACTTGTAATGAGGCCCAGAGTGTTGTATAGTGCGTGGGCACACCGGATATGTGTGCAGCTAGTGTGGTTGTTGCATGATAGCTGCTTCTTAGCAGTAGGTGTGGTGCTGAGGAAATCAGTTGGATGTGTTCAATCTGGAGGGTGGACACCCAGACTGAGTTCTGGCTGCGTTAGGCCTGAGGATACGACTAAGCTAGCCGGTATGTGCTTAGCTAGCTGTGTTTTATTAGGATGATGGTGTGTTCGTGGGGTCATGTTAGTATGAGAACAGCTCGGCCAAATGTGTCATAGTATAGATGTGTTCTAGTTGAATAATGGTGTATAGGAGAGAGTAAGCGTAGTAGTGTGATATGGTGGTTATCAGTAAAGTGCCTGTGACCAAGCACAAGAGCAGGACAGTGGGCGTACATAGCAGCATACGTATATAAAGCGACAGGATGGATAGGGTAAACATGTGATACAGATAACACGGGGATACATACATAGCAATAACTTATCTTGTATGAAAGCGTTGTAATCCAAACAGTACACACATTTCAAGCTATAATACGCCTTAAACCGAGAACAGCCAAATTATCTCCATCTGAGTTACTAAAGGACACCTGTGGCAAAGTAGTATATTTGCCATTAGATCTTAAAGAAAAAGTAGAAACTACAGGAGTACAATGACAAATAGATCAATCTTTGATTGTACTAGTTAATGGTGTACCAACAAAAGTAAAATTACTTTGGCAACTAGTCAACTTAAACAAAGTTAGACAAGCACTACAATATCTTTAAGAAAACAATGCATTCTACAAAGATATAAACACAGAGGAAAACTTAAGAGAAACCAACCAAATAATTCAGGATTCCCCAGCAATTGGCCAATTTGAACGTGTAGATCCTGTTACTGTAGCCAACATTTTAGACCAGTATACAATTCACCACTACACTGCAAAGACACCATTGAAGATGAATTAGAAACATATGCATCAAGCCAAGGTATCCCCAATGTGCTTATGGGAAAAAGTGTAGAAGCACATTCTTTTCCTCTGCTCTTTCCTACAGGAAAAGGAGGAAGCTATGATGAAAGGTCCACACGAATAAGTACATCAGAATATCGCTCTTAACAAATGTATTCTGAAGACCCCAGATTCAGACAAACCTCCTGTTTGAAAGTGAACTAGCAACTCCATGTTATGGAGTTGCACACGCATTAAAAAAAGGTTCTATGTTTTCTTAACATGTCTGCTACCCCCCTGCTTCAAAACATAAAAGACACAAATGTAGTTTTGCAGTCAAATCTCTTGGCAACTATGCGTGGTACAAAAGAACACTGGTTCCAACGTAACTCTGATGTACATTGTATTCTAACGAACCTAGGCCAGACCCACATGGTTTGTTAATTTCATTTGTGCACAGTACGCATGGGAAGACTTGCACGACCTCTTACGCACTTCAAACCACAATATTGATGGAATAGACATAAAAACAGCAGTAGAACTCTCTTCTCTTGACCCTGTAAATATATAAAAGTACTTTCAGAATCATTCTGCAATAAAACTACCCCTCCCCTTGGAGAAGTGCAATACTCCTTTTGGAGAAATAAATAAATCAATCCAGAGGAGCACCACACATCCACATGCTTTTGTGGATAAAAGATGCTCCCAAATATTGCCATGAGAGTGATGCCACTGTTTTACAGTTTATTGAAAAATGCATTACCTTTGACTTCCCTTCAGACACTATACATGGTTACCTACGTACACAAATCTTACGCTTCCAAAAACATAAGTGTGGCAAATACTACCGTAGTAGATCAAAACAAAGGTAAATACTATGCAAATGTCAGTTTTGCTTCCCTAGACCAGTTTGCAAAAAAGGACAATTACATTGATTGATGTCTTCTGTTAGACAAAGTGTAATAGGCAAATCCACTAAAAACACATACAACATTAAAAGGGATGAAGCATCCAAGTACATCAATGATTACAATGCAATAATTGCCCTCTTGAGGAATGCAAACATAGTCATGCAATACATTGCAGACAATTCCACTGCAGTTGCAAGATATGCCACAGCCTATCTCACCAAAGCAGAGAAAACAGAGCTAAAAGACATCTGGGATGACATATCATCTGACAAAACACTGTCACAAAAATGGGACAGTTTCGGTATAAAAATGCTCTCCCATTGGGAATGCGGGTGCGACAAAGCTGCAGAACATTTAACAGGTCCGAGCTGTGTGTTTAGTGGCAGAGTGGCAGCAGGCCTTTTTGCAATTTGTAGTTGGTGTTTGGTGTTGAGTATACTTGTTAGCCTTTCTTTCACTTTCATCATGAAGGAGGGGATGAATCTGCAAACTCGTAGCACTGGCGTGGAGCGCGTGTGGTGTGTGAGCTGTGTGTTTAGTGTGTTTGATGTTTTTGGTCACCCGGTCAGTGTGCTGCAGCAGACGGAGCAACCTGCCGGTGTCTCATACCTTCCTGGTAACTTGGAGATTCAGCAAAGTGGTGAGTGATTGCTATAACGGATTGCCGGTCATTATGTATTCATTGAGAAGCCTTGATAAGGACTCTGATTCCACTATTTCTGAGCAAATGTTGGAGATGACATACAACTTACCTCTGCCTACCTCTCCCCACAGATTGCAAGGGGCCCAGGATTCAGCAATTACTGATTATATTTTTAACGTCCCGAGCAGATTGTGAGGTACGTTTAAGTGAAGGGTGCACCAGGTACTTAGAGGGCTACTAGATAGAGAAATTGTGCTGTGTTGGAATTCAAAGATTACAGGACATATATGTCCTCTTTTTTAAATTGGTAGATAAAGGCATTGTGTTCATTGCCGAGTCACGTCAGTTACTGGCTATAAGACTGTTACTTAAAACAGGCTGGAGAGAAATAAGCTTTCCATTTGTTGTGAACTTGCACAGTATAAGAACACTCAGATTAGTGTGAGATTGAGGGATTAATTATGGTTTGTTGAGTACGTATGCTGAAGTTTGAATATGTTAAAGAATGTACTCTAAAATGGATATCTCTTTCACTTGATAAAGTTATTGTGATCATTACCGAGTCACGTCAGTTACTGGCTACAACACTGTCACTTACAACGGGCCGGAGAGAAATAAACTTTCGATTTGTTGTGAATTCGGATAGTATAAGAACCATCAGGTTAGTGTGAGGTTGAGGGATTGATTATTGTTTGGTTAGTATGTATGCTTAAGTTTGAAAAATGCTGAAGACTATTACTCTAAAATGGATATCTCCTTTACTTCATTTGATATGTTGGAAAGATGACCTTCACACCTGATGACGGGACTTTGAGTCCCGAAAAGCGTAGTGGTGGATATGAGAATATTCAAATGAGAGAACATCTTCATTGAAGTTCGATTTTTATATTCAAGAGTGTTATATGGAATAGTTAGATAAAAAGATTGTTACTAGTTGGAATTAGGTTTTTTCTGAAACACGAAATGTGTTCTTCTTCCTTGAGTTAAAAGAAGTTTTGATGAAATGCATTATTTTCCTTGAATGTCAATGAACATTTATCTTTTTTAATTCAGATTAAGTATCATTATTTTGAATTACAAATTGTATGTATTAATTTGTTGTATTTAAACAAATGTATCATTAAAAATATGTAAACATATGTGGAATCTTTGTTTCCATTAGGAGGGACTGGGTTGACTTGATGGGCTATTGTGCAATATATTTCCAACACAGCCACCTAATGTCGATGATCTTCTTTCAGGAACCCAAAACCTGGAGGAATCAGCCCCAGATTCTCTGGAGCTAAATGGGGAAATTGTGAACATCAAGGAGGGACACTTGACCAGAGTAATGCAAAATAATACCCAGAATATGTTCACTTTGAACTCCTCTATATATTCTGACCAGTCTAAACATGATTATGTCACTGATACATCTTGTATGCGCCCACTCCTTGACAAAATACTGCTGTCAGTTCAGTTAAAAAGGAGTTTAATATCATTGCAGAGTCGGCACCAGTGGTGGAAAAGGCATTCTATGCTTTGAACGTTGTTCTATCATCATTTGTTATGTTTTATGAAGGTATAAAAAAGAGCTACAACTTCATACTCATTGCTCTTGACACTATTCAAAAGAGATGAGATACAGTTACCAACAAGGCAGAGGTTAAAGCACACTTTTTGCCTAGATCTGGTTCGCTCCCGCCACTATCTCTGTCTCATGGGCTGCAATGCGCCCTGGAACCTGCTCGAAGCTGTCGAGCACCAAGAACATCTTCAGCACCAGGTGCATTGTGGTTCTGCCCCCCTGTTCCTTCTCCAAAAGGCCCGTAGAGACAGTTAGGACCCTTTGCCCCCTTGGTGCTGAAACCAAATAATCTTGAACTATAAGACTGATTACTTTACCCACTCCCCTCCTGTCAGTATCCAGAGTGCATCCCTTTCCTTTGTGAAACTGTTTGTCCTCTGTGTTCCTTTACAGTGGGGGTTGTAATTGTAGTGTTCTAGAACTGTCTGTTGTAGTAATAATAATGTAGATATTTGTATACAACCTTGACTGGACAGTCCCTTTTATCATTGGGTAATAATTGTATTTTCACTGTGTTGCAACTAACCAACGATCCACAACCTTGCAGAGATAAGCCTGCCTTTCTGTCCACGTTACCAAAATTGGACAAATAGGTCTTATAATTTACTTGTATTCCAATCTGTTCAGATCCCTTGTGGTGCACTAGAGGTGTGGATTTGATTGATGGTTAAGAAACTGATATTCATTCCTGGACCATTGGTGCCCCGGAAGTTGATTTGTCACACACACAGACATAGCTTACTTACGGTTTAAGGATGGTCCTTCAATTGCAAATCCTGACCTTGGGCAACCGGTGCTGTCTCTATGCTGGACTCTTTGCTTCACGCCATGATGCCACTGTGCCCTGATTCTGCCCCCACTGTGAGACTCTGAGTTTTCTCCTCTATTGCCATGTTACTCTCCTATTCCCTTTAATCTTACCCTTGATGACGTGATACGACTGCTAGGGGAGGTGGGTCTCCTCTACCTCTCGCTCCTTCATACTTACAACTCAGAAATCATCTTTTACAAAACTACTACAAATGAAAGCTTCACAAGTATTGAGATGATGTATGTTTAGGTGTTGACAATTTCTCACAATGTACTCGAAAAACACATTGTGTATAGGCACATTATAGCTACCCAATAAATAAAATAAATACATTGTTATGCGGTATTTTAAAATGATATATTCACGTATGTAGAAACGTAACGTGGTTTAAATATGTACAAGCACCTGGAGTGATCTAATGACTGATGCCATCAGTTAAATAATCATTGCTGTCATTAGTGATGGCATCAGTGATGTCATCAGTGAAGTCATACGTGATGATATTAGTGATGTAACCACAATATTCCCACAATGATGATATCACATTTAACATTCCTGGTGACATCACTGAAGACATCACTGATGACACCACTAATAACATCATCTATGACATCACTGATGACATCACTGATGGAATCGCTGATTACATTACATTAATCGGCCATGACCAGTGGCAACAACGTTTGGCCGCGCCCACTGTATAGTTTAACACAATAAGGGGTCACTGTAAAATGTAATGTCATCATTGTGATCATAGACTGCGTGACAGGGGTCGCGAAGTTAACGTGGATTTAGCTGAATTTCAGGGGTTTTGTTATGTTAATTTCTCACCTTAACGTCCTTGCAACTAAAGTGTTTTCATTGAATATATATATATACCCTATACATATTCATATTCATATTCATCTACCTCTTTTTGAGATCATTTTTCTTTATAATGCATTTATTTTGAAAAAAGACGAAGACTCATCCTTTTTTTAGGATTTGTATCACTTGCACACTTCGCTTAGATAACTGAGCGATCACAGTTGTGAGTCTTTTGAAGTGCTTTTGTAACTGTATAACCCATGTTGGGATTAACAGAGAGCGGCTGTGTGGCTATGTTTTTTACCTAGCCTTCTGCTTCATGTGCTCTTTGAGTCAGGGCGTCTCCAGAATAGTCACAGCCAGCTCCTGAAAACTTTGTTACTGAACTCTAAATTAGAGAATGTTCCTTTAATCTTACCATTGAATCAACAAAGTGGTGCCCACTTCATTTTGCTTTGCTCTCTTTTTTCCCTCTGTGAGACACACGTTAGTGGAGGCACACATTTTATTGAACCAGTTATCGACTTTCAACCAACATGTCATTTGAAGATATTGAAGGACTTTCAACAAAATGCGTTGAAACCCTAGGGTTTTCAACAGAGGAGGCGACTGCCATTCTCGAATTCATCAGCAAAACATCAATCAGTACACATGGGACCGCAATGAAAGAACCAGCTAAACGGATCAAACAGTTAGAATACTTGATACGTAAGGAGATCAACAGGAGACTACATGCGATAACACTGGGTCGCTATTTCAAGAATCAACGAATCCCGAGAGGCTTACGTATACAACTCAGTCCCACCTTATGCAAGGAGAGTAAAGAGTTTGTTTGCAGGTGGGAGGCCATTTTGAATAAATGCTCCTTGGACCTCATTTTACTAACCATCCCGGAATCGTCCAAAAATTTTGTTTCCCTGAGTGCTGAAATTCAAAACATTGAACAGGAACTTGTGGATTCACTGGGCAAAGAAGAATACCATATCATCTTGGCAGAGATCAACACCAAACTTGAAGGTTACAAAACTGAATTAGAACAGAAGAAAATAAAAAATGTAAACGCAATACCTACGATTACATTAATGAAGAAGTATACATGTGGATGGATAAATACGGACCAACAGCACCCAAAAAGCTCTATAAATTTCCATCTGACAACACATCCAGCTCTGACTTAGAGGCACAGAGAGATTCTGAGAGATCTACAGAACAAATAGCAGACAACTCCAATCGTACAGCTAGTCCCTCAACACAAACACCCCTCAACACTGGCTTTTTTAGGCGCTCGCCCAAAAGAACCCGTAGGGGGAGGAGGAAACCAAAGAAACAAACCCCAAACAAGACTACAAGTAAGTAAAACCTAGTGATTAATATTTCTCAAAGATTGTTGACTAAACCAGAAGAAGATACACTGCAGAAAGGACTAAGCTTTGTACCCACGTACAGCACGACAATATTTGACACTAAGATTGAACTTTATAAGTTTGTCAGATACCTTAGGCTGAAGGTATTCTTTGAAGAATTAGATTTTTGATTCATGAAGTTTTGACCAAAAATAATCCACATGAAGATTTGGGCAAACGACTCAACAGAAGGGAAACCTTTTGGATTGACGAACTTGGTAGCTTCTCTCCAAATGGTGCCAATGAGGAGATTAATTATCAGTGTTTAATTTGAAATGTTAAACCATGCGCATTGTATTCTTGCATACTGTCTGACTCTTGTTTTTTTTCCTGTTTCTGACCCAATATGCACCTCTTGAAACTATTTTGTCCAAGTCATGTGTAGATACCAGTTGGTTGTCATTATGTGACCTTTTGAGGTTGCCCATGTATGATATTCAACAATACGAATTTTGGCAATTATGTTTCATATCACTTACCCTGTTTAAAAAACTTTTCCCTACAAGTAATGCCGTATAAATAGCACCATTGTCACACACCCAGTACCATGGTCTGGGACCCAAGGTGCCCTCTAGGGTGGCACCGCTAGTGACACTTTTGCGCTTCTTGACATTATGGTATATATATCAATTACACATATTCTTTTTCAATATTATTCTAGCTATGAATCTAATATCCACATTTTCATTAGTTTTTTGGAAAAGTGGCCAGCAATTCCCCTTTCATTTATCACATAGAAGTATTTCTTCTATTTCCATGCTTTTTTTTGGTTTTATTTTTCATCTCACACACTCTCCACAATTCTTAGTAAGATAGCAGATACTCATACATTGAATTGTCATCCATTTTAATACCAGGTTCTGTCACAAGCTGCTCTTTTGGTTTCCGCACCACGCGACCTGCGGTCACATGGTATTTAAAGAGTTCCGTTGCCTCAGCAACGGTTCAACAAGGGAATCCATGGTCCCGCGAACGCGCTCGCCATGGACAGCAGCACTCACAGAGAGTTCTTCTCTTGTCAGGTACGATTGTAAAATATCGATCCTCATCCAAACATCAGCGGTTGGCCCCACCGTTTGATCACGCTTCTGTCTATGTATGTATTTCAGAGCGGCAAGATTTCCAATCCTGTCCACTCTTGAGTGTTCACCATGAGCATTCCACATTGTCTTCCGTATGACTACAGGTTTTCTATCTATTCAACATAAGGCTGCGCATTTTACAGGTACAATGCACCCTTAATCTTACTTTCACAGTTCAGAATGCAATTGTTCCAACTCTCACATCCCCTTCATATATCTTAATTTATTTATATACCTTTTTTCTTTTTCTGGTTCCTCATTTACTACTGAAATTGCCAACGTGTGGTATGTCACTTCCTCTTTTTTCATGTACATTAATGATGTGTTTGGAAATTTGCATACATATATTGCATATATTGTTGCTAACATTGACTTGCTGTCACGAAGGCTAGCAAGGTTCCCTGTCCCCCCGGCTCCCCTGCATTGTTTCTAGTCCCTCCCGACCCATGCCTAGTTCCGGGATTCACCTGTGCCCTCCTCGCTTACTTTGCCATCACCTGGACTCCAGCGTACTGCTACCCGCTCGCTGCAACGCCCGTTTCGGTGGCAACTCCCATGGCGATTGAAGGATCGGCTTCGTGCCGTCGCACTTGAGCATACCAGGAATGCCACCCGCTCTCATAACATGGCTGCGGTTCACGTGACCCAAAAGATACGCACACGTGCTGTACCCGCAGATCACGTGCCCGGAACCTGCGGATCACGTGTCCGAAAGGGAAGAGAAGAGCCAGTATTTAAACGCCTGCGTCGGTCCAACCGATGCTTCACAGCTGTTTATTTTTGGACACTGTTCGGCGCTACGTACCTGATTTCCTGATCATCTGGATATCGACTTTGGACTGCCTCATGGATTGGTTTTGGATCTCCCTGGTTTTTGTCTTCTGCATTGCCTATCACGGACTCCTGCTTGCTTTCTCCCTTGGCACTACGTTTACTTGGTTCTTGTTCAGGACTCTGACAATGGGTGGGCCCGGCACATTAAACCCACATCTGGCCTTCCGGCACTTCTCTCGGAGTAAGGAGGGCCCTTGGAGAATCCCGGAAACCCCCATAGGTATACAGGACTACCTCACCGCTCCAGTGGGTAAAACCGTTCCAGTTGTTTGTGTTTGGCTAATGGTTGACGGGTGCTTTCTTTGCAGTGGTCCGGGGTTTGGAGGGTCTGCGGTTCCGGAGGAAGAAGATCTCCCACCTGTGGCCTCAAGGGTTGCACAGGGAGTGTATTTTGTTCCTCCCTGTGTGGCACTTGTGGACAGAGGATTCTCCTGACTACACGACATTCAAGACACAACACTTGCCATGTAATAGACTATCCCTGATGAAGGAGATTAATCTCCGAAATGCATTGGAATACTCAGTCTGTTTTCATGTAAAATATGTCGGCCGCTTCCTCACTAAGAAAGTATTAGTGACCTACCTCTTTTTGAGATCATTTTTCTTTATAAAGCATTTATTTTCAAACAAGACTAAGACTCATCCTTTTTTTTAGGATTTGTATCACTTGCACATTTCGCTTAGATAACTGAGCGATCACAGTTGTGAGTCTTTTGAAGTGCTTTTGTAACTTTATAACCCATGTTGAGATTAACAGAGAGCGGCTGTGTGGCTATGTTTTTTACCTAGCCTTCTGCTTCATGTGCTCTTTGAGTCAGGGTGTCTCCAGAATAGTCACAGCCATCTCCTGAAAACTTTGTTACTGAACTCTAAATTAGAGAATTTTCCTTTAATCTTACCATTGAATCAACAAAGTGGTGCCCACTTCATTTTGCTTTGAACAACAAGTTAAAATCCATGCAGCAAGCCACAGGTGCCGCACATATCAACAGGAGTAATGATCTTCTCTAAAATTAAACACCACCAAAAACTCAAGGCTCAACTTCTTCAAGCCTATAACTGAAGCCGACTACTCTATTCTCGAAAAGCGGAGCAAAACAGCTTGCGAACCAAAAGATCCCCGCTCCGGACATTTATGATTGATATGATATATGATATGATAAGTCATTTATAACGCACCTGTACACAAGTGTTTCTAGGTGGACAAGACAAGGAAGGGAAGACAGAAGGAGGACAAAACAACGATCTTACTAGGCCTTGTGTCATTTGGATTGTGCACGTGCGGGGAGAAAGATGGGGGGAAGTGACAGGGGGATAAGGGGGAGGGGAGAGTGCAAGGGAACTTGTAGGTGCTGCCCATGAGGTTGCCCGTAAGTGCAGAGAGTCAAGAGACTGTAGGGTTGCAGATACAGTCCTTAAGTGGTTGGGAGGCCCGTAAGCAGTGCAAGGGCAACTGGTTATGCAGGATCCTGGTCCTGTAAGTTCAATGGGTGGCCAGGTAACCAGTATGCACAGGGATTACATCCTTAGCAAGGAAATTCCAGTCTATTTCTACTGTAAACTCCTGAACTGCTCTCTGAAAGACAGAACAGTTCCATGACATTTCAAGTCTGCATATGTTAAATCACGACTTCAAAACAATAACTGGAAACTCAGACCAACCACAAACTACTGATCAATTTCGAATATTCCATTCTCATCTAACATCCCAGGAAACATAGTTTACAGCCAATTCCTGGAACCTGTTGAGACCAGAAATGTATGGGACAACACACAAGCAGGTTCTAGAGTAATGTGGTTTTGAAAGCTGGTGCGATAGCCAGGACTACGGGGGCTGCGTTGATGCTGGCTTCTACACTATTTTTAAAACATACCCTGATGGAAATAAACGTGGATACCAACATCAACAAAGCCCTCATGGTCTAGGATTTCCCACCAGCTTTCGACACCATTAAGTACACTTTGCTAACAATGAAACTGTAAGTAAGCAGCCTCTGTAACACTCTCTACAATAGGCGAGATCCTTCCACAAGGAAACACTGGGAAGCACTGGGCTACCCCCTTTCAATGCAAACCTCCAGAGCATATGCGTGGAGTAGCGCAAGGTTCAAGCCCTTCACCGCTGCTTGCAACAAATACACGGCCACTCTCAAGAGACACTCCCACATGAATAGGCTCTCCTGCTGCCTCTATGCACGTGACACACAGATAATTTACGAAAGGACACAGATGAGGCTCAATGAAAAATGAGTCTCCTAGTGCTTCTCAGCATCTCATAGAAAAAATGAGGATCCTAATTTAGATCTGGATTTTGGAGAATTAATGAAATATTAAAACATATTCATGACTTACACCTATGAAAAGAGAAGAAAGACTGTATTGTGTCTTTCCAAAAAATTTCTGACAGTTTCAGTCAGACCCTTCTATAGTTCTTGCTACTAGGTTTACTGGCGTTCGCTTTACATTGCTGTTCATCTATTGCAGGGTTGTCCAACTTCAGGCCTTGAGGGCCAGAATCCTGATGGGTTTTCGGGCTATCCCTCTTTAATATTCATGAGCACAAAGGTGCATACATTTAGAACCCTGTTATGCACATTTATCTCATGAATATTAATGAAGGGTATCCAGAGAATCCAACACGAATCTGGCCCTGGAGACCCGGAGTTGGACCGCGCATTGTATTGTCTTCCTTTCTGTTGCCGGAAATCCCCTCTCTCTGGGATCATCTTTAGGCATCTGGGGACACCGGGGAGAGAAGATGCTAAAAGCTTCCTCCCACTTATGATAATAACGGGATTTCTTTGCTCATCCCATGCTGTTGCCAATACCGTGGGACACATCTCTTTACCCACAGTCACTGCAAGGCATGGCCCAAGAGGGTGGGTTTGTGGGGTTGTTTGAACTGTTCCTGAGTTTGTTCTGGCTTTGAAGACACTGATGATCCAGCAAGTAAGGGTGCTACCAGAAAACAAAACGTGAAGCATGACTTGATGTCTCACTTTTTCAAACGCGATGGTACATAACATCCCAGAACGCTGGAACAGAAAGTAATAAAGTGTGCATCCCATTGACACTGACAGCTGCTAGCAGTCAATTCAGCTGCAACAGCTGAATAACATCTGCTTTCCTCCTGTGTTGTTTTCTAGATCATCCTCTCAGCCCAAAAGCAACAAGCTGTAATTACCGCCTGAACAGGACAAGATGGCTGCAGAGATGATGACCAACCATTACATTATAAAAATAAAACATGCATCATGAACCCACTGCATTAGGCTGAGCCATAAACAGGGCCTTAAAGTGTATGTCACCCTTTGAGGAAGCATACATTGTATCGATAAGTGACACAGCACAGTAGCGACTGGGGGGTAAATCACTTTGCTTTATGTTGGACAGAGCTTTTGATTCCTGCAGGCCTATGAATTATAGAACAGTATTTCTTCAGTTGCACTTGATGTGGAGGATTCCATATCTTAAAGGAACAATATCCTATTTATGTTTTTTGTTATAGAAACAGAAGTGGCAAGCAGATCAATTTCTATACCCACCTGGACCACTGTGGGTATAGGCGAACCCTTTTCACAATAGTATGGTATTTTATTATGCAATTTTAGCCCTCATGAGGCTGGAATTGGGGGCTTACTTTCTTGAAAAGTAAAAATAAGTGAATTGATTACATTTGAAAGACAACATTACTTTCATCTACCTTCATATAGTTTCAATCAATAAACGCATAGTTGTTTCTCAAATTCATCGAGCTGTATGTTTCTTGTGAATTCCTACAGAACAATATTGTATTGTTACACAACTAGTGTGAAATTAGCAGCACTGTCTAATCGATTAGCTCTTATCGAAGGGAATCAGCTTTAATGAATTACTTCTGTTGTCTTATAAATTTCATCTATATATGTGGGCGCCCTTTCAATCAATTTATTTTCATTTACTGGTTTCGCACAGCAAACTTGTTAGGATAGTATTTCTCTATTTATTAAGTAAATTGCACCTCATTTGACGTCATGCAACAATGCATCTGTACATTTTCTTATAATAAAAATAATCAACATCACAACACCCAAATGCCCCAATAGTGACTGTTATTTTATTTTTTATTAGCTGAAATTAATCAACCTTTCAAAACTTTTATACATAAAACTAAACATCAGAATAGATAAATAAATAAAAACATAAAACATATACATACAAATAGGATAATCTGCATTTCAATTTGCCTGTCAACAGAGACACAGAAACAATTGGTATTCATATTTAGGGACTAAACAAACAAAAATCAGGTGACACACAAGGTAAAATGTCTGTTTTCAGTCCTTTGTACCAATGTCTAAATCTAGATTTCTTAAAAAATTAATAGTAGCAATTTACACTGGCATGTGTGCAGACGATAGAATTAACGCCCAGCATTGATCAGGGTCTAATTCTCCCAAGTATTTACAATGCCGGGCGAAATGGGTCTCCCTTGCTGAACGTAAAGCTACACATGCTGTGATCAAGTGATCTAATGTTTCATAAGTCCTTGAACTAAGACAAAAACAACAACAATTGTCTGAAACTGGTCAAAGCTTACGTCGAAGCAAGACCGACTTTGTAGGCCATAGTTCAAATCTCAAACGTAAAATTCCCGAGCAATACTGCACTGATGGAGCACGCATCAAGTATGGTGGTAATGTGCATTCTTTTTTTGGTGGAAATCTAGTCGCATTGCCATTTTTATATTGTAGACATTGGTCTAAAGTTTTAATCCAGTCAACTTCATAGAACATTGGTCTAAAGTTTTAATCCAGTCAACTTCATAGATTTTCGATTTTGCTTTGTCTGGGTTGGTAAGCAACTCATCAATTGATCAATGGTGATTAATTAACTCATCTTTTATTATGCACCTAATACCAGAAATGGGTCTCTAAACTGAGGCCGGGATTCCAACCTGTGATGCAGTCATTTATCTTGCTTCCAAAGCAAATGTGTTGCTCTTGAGCTATCCTCCCGGTTCTAGTAGTTCCATTTTATGTAAATGGTATATCTGACGTGGGAAACTTCTCATGGGGATCATATATGATGTGAATTCATTGGTGGGCCCGTAAAGATCAACCAGTGATCAGATTCTTAATTTAAAGACCCGAGAGTTGACATGTTTCGATCCAATGTACCTGATAACTCAACTTTCAAATGAACTTCTCCAGGCTCATATTGGCAGAGCATGTTTATTTCAGTTTAGTAAAGTCACCCCGACAATGCCAAATCTGCACAGTTCACACATATACCCGTATTAATTAATTAATTAATTAATTAATTTATTTATTATTATAGTTGTTTTTAGTTCACAGAACTTTAACAACTTTAACATCATCACCCGTATTAAAGAAAGGTTGCACCACCACAAGACAGGTGTTGCACCAATGTAAAGTTGAGCCAGTGCATAAATATAATGAACTGATGTACATTTGGAGTGGACTCATTTTTTATCAAGGTGGTAAAGTTGCAATTCATTGGCACAGTTTTTCTGTAATAAGGGTACTGCTAAGCAATTTCCTTGGGAAAATCCCATGCATGCCAGCTTGAAATAATGAGCAAATAATGGACTTCTGATAAAGGGTATAAAGGATATCTCAATCACTTTTAGAATAAAGTACATAATGAAGAGGAAGTGCCAGGTATCATCCACACCCCAGCCTCCCCCTTCGAAGTGCCAGATACGTTCACACCGAAATATGTGACGTATGACGAACAGATAAACCAGCAGAGAGCTGCAGTTGGGCTCTGCTCACTGCCTATCAGAATAACAGCACCTATTGAAATACCGACACCTAAGCAAACCTGGACAGTAAGGTACCCACTGAGATATCCATATCTACAGACATGACAAAAGGACGGTTGTCAGAACGGAATACCTGAAGAAACCAAGAATACTAAAAGAAGACGACTGGTGACATCATGAGAATTTTGGTCTGACGCACATTTAGAGTATTTAATGACCTTAGAATGCTGATAAAGATACGAAATGCCATGGATAAGGGACATCTTGAGATTAAGGTGAAATAGTTCATTTCAAGATGAAGAAACTTATGCCATATGCACGATATAGACATTAAGCCAGTTAAACATGTACATACGCAAGAAACCACAAGAAGCAAATAAATCATAAAGTTGCTTATGCTTAGTAGTAGAATAGATTATGGCAAGCGCCAACTATACACATATCTACCTCAAAAGCACTTTATAGATGAGTGAAAATCCACTACACACATGAGCAAAATTGAACAGAGGTCACTAAAGGTTTCAAGAGCATAGGGCCACAGCAAACAAATCAAGAATTAAAGATGGAGAGAAACCCAGCTGAAGGTAACCATGCAAAGAAGCGAAGGTCGTATCAGGCTGGAATAGGCTGGCGATGCCTAAAATTAAAGAGAAAAATAACAGAGTCTTCTGTTCAGCAAGGTCGAGATAAGCCACAAATGGTAAACGACTGGCAGAATTAAATCAAATACACGAACATGCATGAAGAAGAGGCCGATTTAACGGTGTCCTAGTCACGTGGCAATGTGGCAGAAAGGGATGAGACTTTCCCACCTACGCATGGAGCCTCGTCGTACCCATCCTCCTTAACTTTCTCAGAACAAGAAGCAGACTCAAGGCCAAACTACAAAGCAGTAATTGACACGCGGCCACTGAGGTGATGAATGGTGTGTAACATAAATTGGAGCGAAGCTGGGGTGCTGACTTACTCTCTGCACCTGGCTAATTATTCTGCATGCTGCTAAGTGCAGGTGGAAAAGTATGTGTGGGATCAAAGCCAACCTAATCATAATAGACCATGTAATCTTGAGTCCCATAGAGAATAGAGCCAATGGGATGTCGTACTTTTAGTGACGTTTACAGTGGCCAGTTCGAAGGAAGGGCTTAGTTGCCCCACCTGACAATATTATCCAATTCCCTCTACCCGTTACCATATACAGATAAAGTACCTATGTTAAAGTTACCTTCCTACAACCAATCAAGTTGCATGTTAGGTTTCTAAGATTACAAGTCAATGATGACGAGTTTTTGGTATAAATGTGTTTTTTCTGAAATTAATAGGAGTTTAAGCGAGAATGATGATCGAGCGGTTGCTGATGTTTGTTGTACTCCCCATTTTCTGTACTTGTCATTAAACAGACTCCCTTTGCCAAACTATTGAGTTATCTTAATTATTTGATGCAAGAGAATGAATCTGAATCCCCATCTATCTCGAGGGTGCTGCTACTCATCTTAAAGGGCTGTCATGGGTCGGCTGGGGTCCATCCAGTTCAACCATAAAAAGGTTCATTAGTTCAGAGGGGGGGAGGGGCAATCGCCGAAGTGTCACTGGTCTGAACGACTAGCCTTCAATTTTTCCCAGGTCAGTTAAACGAGCAGAGTTCATTTGAGCTGCACTAACGCATAACGTTTAAGGATGAGGTGAAAGGTCAGTCTGTGGCTTTTGCCCGCAATGGTCATCATTGCTGTCTGTGCATCACTGTCCAGCATCTGCCTATTCGTGCACACTCTGCGTACCTCAAGGCTCCAAGCGGTTCATGCCTGTATCAGTCATTCACTGTCCTGAGAAGTGATGGAACATTGTTGATCCCTCTGACTCAGCTTGACGTGAGGAGCTGCACATGTCACTCTGATGTAGGCGGATCTCTCCATAGGGTAAATGCCTTAATGTCAGGCCTTCGCAGTGGGCTGGCGGTGGCCTGCTGAAGCGGGTTCTACCTGGCTGCAGTGGCCTCACGATAAACACATCCCTACCACTTGCCAGAGTGCTGCCACTTTGCCATGACTTCCAGTGCCCAGGAGAGCTGCTCACCTCCTTCCTAAATAGATGTGGGGTAACTGACGCCATGGAAGGAGGGCTGCCACAGGGGGCAACTGACTCCATGGAAGGAGGGCTGCCAAAGGGGGCAACTGACTCCATGGAAGGAGGGCTGCCAAAGGCGGTAACTGACTCCATGGAACGAGGGCTGCCACAGTGGGTAACTGACTCCATGGAAGGAGGGCTGCCACAGGGGGCAACTGACTCCATGGAAGGAGGGCTGCCAAAGGGGGCAACTGACTCCATGGAAGGAGGGCTGCCACAGGGGGAAACTGACTATATAGAAGGAGGGCTGCCAAAGGGGGCAACTGACTCCATGGAAGGAGGGCTGCCAAAGGGGGTAACTGACTCCATGGAAGGAGGGCTGCCACAGTGGGTAACTGACTCCATGGAAGGAGGGCTGCCAAAGGTGGCAACTGACTCCATGGAAGGAGGGCTGCCAAAGGCGGTAACATTCTCGCCCACCACCCTCCACCCTATCACATTTCAGCGCGGTCTTAATGGCAGATAATAAGAAATACACTCTTGGCTACTTCTGGCTTCAACAGGATAAGCACACATGTGTTCAGCTGAATCCAAGTATGTGCCTGTTGCCCGAATATCGAAGCCTTGTATGATCTGAACACCGGATATAAGAAAACAGGTTTGTAAGGAGGAAGATTCAAGACCAAAGCTCTGATTCAGAACCTCTCACTCTTTTAGAAGACATCCTGGAAACCTCTATCTGCTTAGGCATCTTCCCATCTTAGTGGCCATATGTGTGTGTGTGCGTGTCTGCGTGCGTGCGTGCGTGCGTGCCTAAATATCCTTCTATCTGCATCTGCCTGTCTATGCACTCATCTAGTGATGTGTGTGCTCATGCATGTCCTTGCCTGTCTGTCTGCTATCCATGTGGCCATCAATCCGTCTGACCAGCTATGCTGGTGTCTATGCTTAGGGCCATCCTGATGTTTCTCTATGCGTACATATGTCTGTCTATCTATCTATCTATCTATCTATCTATCTATCTATCTATCTATCTATCTATCTATCTATCTATCTATCTATCCATCTATCTATCTATTTATCTGTCTGTCTATCTATCTGTTTTATTTATTTTACATGTTATCTATCTATGCATCTATCTATCTATCTATCTATCTATCTATCTATCTATCTATCTATCTATCTATCTATCTATCTATCTATCTATCTGTCTGTCTGTCTGTCTGTCTGTCTGTTTGTCTGTCTATCTATCTGTTTTATTTGTTTTACATGTTATCTATCTATGCATCTATCTATCTATCTATCTATCTATCTATCTATCTATCTATCTATCTATCTATCTATCTATCTATCTATCTGTCTGTCTGTCTGTCTGTCTGTCTGTCTGTCTGTCTGTCTATCTATCTGTTTTATTTGTTTTACATGTTATCTATCTATCTATCTATCTATCTGTCTGTCTGTCTGTCTGTCTGTCTGTCTGTCTGTCTATTTATCTGTCTGTCTGTCTGTCTGTCTGTCTGTCTGTCTATCTATCTATCTATCTATCTATCTATCTATCTATCTATCTATCTATCTATCTATCTATCTGTCTGTCTGTCTGTCTGTCTGTCTGCCTATCTATCTGTTTTATTTGTTTAACATGTTATCTATCTATGCATCTATCTATCTATCTATCTATCTATCTATCTATCTATCTATCTATCTATCTATCTATCTATCTATCTATCCTTCCCTCCCTTTATCCATCTCTCTCTCTCTCTCTCTCTCTCTCTCTCTCTCTCTCTCTCTCTCTCTCTCTCTCTATGTATCTATTTTATTTATTAGTTGTACATGTTATCTCTATCTATCCATCTGTCTATCTTTTGGTCTATCTATCTATCTATCTATCTATCTATCTATCTATCTATCTATCTATCTATCTATCTATCTATCTATCTATCCCTCTACTTGTGTTTTCTATCTAGCCCCCTATTTATCTACCTGTCCATCTCTCCCTCTACTTATCGACCTACCTATCTGTCCATCTATCGATATATCCCTCTATCTAGCTATCTATCTGTCTCTCTATCCATCGATCTCTTTGCCTGGCTATTGACCTTTGAATCTACCCACATCTATCCATCCATCCATCCATCCATCCATCCATCCATCCATCCATCCATCCATCCATCCATCCATCCATCCATCCATCCATCCATCCATCCATCCATCCATCCATCCATCCATCCATCCATCCATCCATCCATCCATCCATCCATCCATCCATCCATCCATCCATCCATCCATATATCTACATATATTAGAAACATGTGTGCACCAATTCATCAACAACATCGTGTTTCTTTTTACAACAATGCAACATGTTAAAAATCCATTTATATGGATTAACTTTTCTGTGCATCGATACAAATGGAATACATCGGCAACTGAGATTGCGAGTTAAACATTGAATATGCAAGATGTCTATCAATCCATGTAGAGATGAAAGCGCGCAGTGTGTACCTAGACAAAGGCATCAATGTAAAACAATGGACCTTAGTGAAGCATTACTGCCCGCACCAGAGGGCTCCAGTGGGGTCTAAGTGGCAGCCACGGATGAAGGGGAGGGCCCCTGAGGATGTCGGAGAACACCTGAAGAAAATAGTGCCTGATGGTAAGGACTAGTATAGCGCCATTAGAGCTTGAGCTGGGAGATCAAAGGGAATCATGCCCTGGGACTTCCTGTGACACAGCTTGCTTGCCCCTCCCTGACTAATGCCCAGTGTGTAAACATCACAAAGGTAAACTTGGAATGCAGCCTTTATAGGCAGTTAGAGCCTCCATTCCAAGCTTGCTGATTGGCTAGAAAGATAGAAGCTGATAGTCCAACAAAGAAGAAGCATCAAATGCAGTCTTCTACTCAGGGGGTTGCTAGGTCTGGAAAGGATCTGGGGCTAGGCTAATGTCGGGACTGTCGGGACTCGGTGCTAGCTAGCCTTTTGGTTGTAGCCTCTGAGCTTCTATCTGGGGCTACAACCAAAAGCCCCGGGGCTATAGCCCCCTCAACCGCACCCTAGCGACGCCTCGGCTTCTACTGTGGTTATAGCCTGGGCTCCATGCTTTCTGGTCGCTTAAAGGGAAGAGGACATGATCCAATAACTTCTGCAAATTCATCAAATATCTGGGACTTCAATATATGGCCAACATGCATGAACACAGATCCGAATCTTTTCTTATTATTAAAGTATGTTGTAGTTGACGAACTCAGCTTTTCACATTAAATACCAATTACAATCAATCCATTGTATACATTTTACATTAAAATGCCATCATTCAATCAGCATGTCTAAAATTAGATGATACTAACAATTTATCATTTCTAAATTCTGTGCCATAAATTAAGGATTGATAAATAGGCAAAGAACGAGCAACCTTCCCATTCTCGTGAGGATAGCTCAATGGCAACGTGCTCGCCTTGGAGCACGACACGGAGCACCACAGCTTTGATCCCCAGGTCTGCACTTAGAAACCTCTGGGTATTATAAATAAGCAATTACGTATAATTATTAGACATGTATGGCAAAATTCATCACTTAAAAATGGTTCCATTCCATGAGCATGTTTCTTATATTGGATTTCATACAGATGGGTCTGACAAGCACAAGAGGTCAACAGGTGTCTTTGGTGTGTGTGTAATGTCCGTAGTCTGCACAATCGTTCCCCTACAGCAATGCCATATCTTCTACCCAGCATCTCCACTGTCGGTAGCACATTGGAAGGCAGCAACGTATACATTTGCTGCAATTTAGAGGATGGACATTTGAGAATGTAAGGTTGCGGTTGCATTACTCCTGTAACATATTCAGGATAATGAATTCATGTTTGTTTAGTTTGTAAATACTCGTCATTTTGAGTACAGTCCCAAATGCAAGGTTTTTTTTGTTGCTTGCTAAGCACAGGCAAAGGATCTAAGTTTTCAGGCGTCTCCTCAATCTTATTAAAACATTATTCACATGTTTTAAATGTGCTTGTGAAAATGGCACAGCTGCTTTGTTATTGTTCACAATTAGTAACCGTCGAGGGGTGCGTGACGGCCTCCCAGACAATGAGGAGGCCCAGACGGGGTCTAAAACACGCGGTACACACTGGAGGCTGACATTTTCCCTCGCCGGCAATTAGGTAAGTGCACCCTTCCCCCCTTTCCCTTATCCTTCCTCTCACCCATATCCCACTTTTCCACATACCTAATGACCCGTCACACCCGCCCCATTTACATTGCTCTTGCTTGTCCCTCACTGGCACCGGGGGCAGTACTGTTCCCGGCGCGTCTCCAACCTGAGAACGCCCGCCCTGGAAAATGGAGAAGGAATTAGGAGTAGTTCCCTTCACCCCAATCCACGACAGCCATCTTTTTTTGTTGTTTTTTCTCGAGTTGAGAAACGGTTAACACGCCGTTTCTCAACTCGAGTAAAATACACTATTAGTACTCCGGTACAACGTGTCGAGGTACTAATAGTAATATAACCCTTGCAGGGGTCATTACCAATCTGGTAAGGCCCTGGGGCTTAAGTTAAAGCCGTTGCTTTGCTCGGGCTTTTAATTGAGGCCCGGGGCATTACCAGACGGGTAATGCCCCCTGCTTGGGTTATATTGCTCAATTAACGTTTGTTCAAGAATTTTCAATAATAGACAATGGTCTTCAACAGCTTCAAAAAATGAAACAGTCCCCTTCAAACAGCCCGAAGGGTTCCAAGGACGGCAAGTCCCAATTCCATATGACTACATGCTCCAGGGGTACCTTGTGACAGAACCATGAGGTTTCTCCAAAATGTGCCTTTAAATACCTGTAACCACTGTTCCATGGGATGGGAAAAAAAGTTCTAGTCTGTGCAAGTTATTGGAAACAAAGCAGGTGTTATAAGGCAATAATAGCCCCCAGTATTAAAGAAATGTCTTTTGATCACAATTCTGAGAGTAGAGGTGTTTATCACTTCCTCAGCATAGATTTCCATGTAGTTCTTATTACAAGTGACAGTCATGTCCACATAACGATGTATGCCCACTCTTTCAACAATATGTTGCCCAATTTTCCAGTTAAATTATGTATCCTTATGACAAATAAACCCCATAATTCTAGACTTGTTGATACTAACTTTTGGTTGTCCAACTCCAGGCCTCGATGGCCGGATCCATGCTGGGTTTTCAGGATACCCCTCATTAATATTCACAAGAAATATTTGCATACAATGATTCTAAGTGTATGCACATTTTTCCTCCGGGATATTGATGAGGGATATCCCGAAAAACCGTCAGATTCTGGCCCTGGAGGCTGGTGTTGCATAATTCTAAATACAATAATTTAGCAGTTTGTTTAATGCACGCTGTAATCCTAAAATGGCGTGATCAATTCATAATACAGGAGCAGCCGCTCTGTGAAGACAGAATATTACATTTCACTTTCGTCTTGGCATTACCACATTTTGTATCACTTCGGCTAGACTCAAGGAATACCTGACTAAATGTGTCATGAAAACGCCTGTCCAGTCACTCCTTCTCATCGTGCGGTGCCACTTACCCTCATGCCCAGCTCGATGTTCTCGCCACCGTAGACCTCCATGCCCGGATCAAGCAGGCCAATATCTCCGAAATACTCTCGGTCAACCACAAAGGAGCAGCCAATCATTGCAGGGGTCCTACGCGGGAAATAAAAGGCACATGAGGAACACGTGTTTGGCTTTCAATAAGACATCACTGCCCTCAGGAGGAAACATGGGCAAGGGAAAAGTGGGGAGCAGGAAGGCATGAGTTCTCAGGGGTCAAGTGCTAATAATTTAAGTGGAGGAACTCATCAACAAACTCAATGGAATGTGACGTTGCCAGAAATGTGCGTAACAAGGTGAAATATGCACATTTCATTAAATTGGTTTAGCATAACCGCCCAAATTGCACAGGAGGATTGGCCTTTGCCTTTCATAACATCAACACTCACAAAAAACCAAGAGCGGACATTTTCTTCTAATTGTGTTTTTGAAAGCGTTAAAAGGTGTGCATGTTTTAAACTCCAAGAACTAATACAAATGTTTTCCCTGGAACGGGCAGTTACGAAATAGGACATTTCACCTTTAGTTGTGTATTCATTTTTCATCAGGTTATATAATGCAGTGGTTAAGTGTGGCCTGCAAACCTGACTGTAGTTTTATCCGCAACAAACAAACAAAAACAAACAAAATAAAACAAGGTCAGCTTTAATTCATAACTTCAAAGAGGATGGTGGGGGGGGCAGAGTCCACCCTCTGAAAAAAGTGGGTGGACTCTGTCCACCCACGAGTACCCTTGACATGAGCCCTGTCTTAGACTACCCACAAGATGGGCCAAATTGACCCCTAATTCAGCCATCCGCGGGGCCCAGGACTGCAGCTAATGAGCCCCAGTCATGCTACCCAGGGACTCCTGACGCGGCCTCCCACTGGGGCCTAGGAGGTGTGCTGCAAGTGGGCTCTGACCTTTAGATCAGTGACTCCTAATGCTGGCATCCACAAGGCCCAAGTTTGCCACCAGTGGCCCTTAAACCTTCTACCCAGTGAGTTCTAATGATGCTCGGCTTGCCACCAGTGGGGCCCAGGCCTTCGACTCAGTGACATCTAATGCAACCATCGACATGGTCTAGGCCCGTGGGCTGCTTGTGCGCTATATACATGTAACCCATAAATAAATAAATAAATAAATAAATAGGCCTCAACCCAGTGACTCCTAGTGTATGGGCATCCAGGGAGGCCCAGGTTTTCTGCTCTAGGGGCCTAGGTCTTCTTCCCAATGACTACCAGTGCAGACCTCCACCGGGCATAGCCTTTCTACCAGAGGGGACTTCTAACCACCAACTCCCAGTCCTGTCATTCAATCTTCCTGATCCAGCGGTCAGTGGGGTCCGTCCCTTGCACCCTGGTAATCCAGATCCGATGTCCAGGGCCTTGGCAGCCAGGCCCTTTTCTCAGAAGCTTCAAGTCCTGCCATCAATGTCCTAGACACCAGAGGACCCGGACTGGCCCCTTGCCAGCTTTCTGGATATCATTACACATGACTTCCAGTGTGCCATGCCTTCAACACAAACACTGTCACATGTACTGCCAGAGCAGTTTAGTAATATCATTTAAAAAAATGTAAACTTCTTCAAATTACCACCTGAAGTGGTTTTGAAAATGTGGGCTGGAACACTGAGAATTGGAACAGAGGTAGGTGTAACCTAGAGCTTCCTCCCAGGATGTTAATTCTTCAAAAGATTGTGCACAGTGGCAGAGATGTATTAACACAAGTACTTAAACACCTTGACATATATGACCAGAAATGATCTATAAATTAGGAGTCACACTCCCTGCGCAAGGAAAGAATGAGGCTGAAGACAGACGTAGGCAAAGGTTGGGAAAGGTGGGCCCGTCAGGGGGCCAGAGGAACTGAGGAAGAAGGGAGGGAGAGACTGGGACAGGAGGGTCAGAGGGACTGAGGAAGAAGGGAGGGAGAGACTGGGAAAGGAGGGCCAGAAGGACTGAGGAAGGAGGGAGGGAGAGACTGGGAAAGGAGGGTCACATGATCTGAGGAAAAAGGGAAACGGAGATTGGGTAAGACGGTCCAGAAGGGCTGAGGAAAAAGGGAGATGGCGATTGGGAAAGGAGGGCCAGAGGGACTGAGGAAAAAAGGGAGTTAGAGACTGGGAAAGGAAGTTCCAGAGGGACTGAGGAAAAAGGGAGAAAGAGATTGAGATAGGAAGGCCAGAAAGGCTGAGGAAGATGGGAGGGAGAGACTGGGAAAGGAGGGCCAGAGGGACTGAGGAAAAAAGGGAGTTAGAGACTGGGAAAGGATGGTCCAGAGGGACTGAGGAAAAAGGGAGACAGAGATTGGGATGGGAGGGCCAGAAAGGCTGAGGAAAAAGGGAGATAGCGATTGGGAAAGGAGGGCCAGAGGGACTGAGGAAAAAAGGGAGTTAGAGACTGGGAAAGGAAGTTCCAGAGGGACTGAGGAAAAAGGGAGGCAGAGATTGGGATAGGAAGGCCAGAAAGGCTGAGGAGGATGGGAGCGAGAGTCTGGGAAAGGAGGGCCAGAGGAACTGAGGAAGAAGGGAGGGAGAGACTGGGACAGGAGGGTCAGAGGGACTGAGGAAGAAGGGAGGGAGAGACTGGGAAAGGAGGGCCAGAAGGACTGAGGAAGAACAAAGGGAGAGACTGGGATAGGAAGGCCAGAGGGACTGAGGAAGAAGGGAGATAGCGATTGGGAAAAGAGGGCCAGTGGGACTGGGGAAAAAGGGAGATAGTGACTGGGAAAGGAGGGCCAGAGGGACTGAGGAAGAAGGGAGGGAGAGACTGGGAGAAGAGGGTCACATGATCTGAGGAAAAAGGGGAAACAGAGATAGGGTAAGGCGGTCCGGAAGGGCTGAGGAAAAAGGGAGATAGAGATTGGGATAGGAGGGCCAGAAGGGCTGAGGAACAAGGGAGATAGTGATTGGGAATGGAGGGCCAGAGGGACTGAGGATGATGGGACGGAGAGACTGGGAAAGGAGGGCCAGAACTCCTTTTGCCTCGAGCTGCCACGTCGAGGCCTCAGGCCTGCCACACCTGCGAACACTCTGTCCACAAGAGGACAAAACCAACATCTAACATTTGCAAACCCTCTAAATGAAACCTTTGCTCCTTCCACCTGGGTCTGCCATCCGCAAGCCATAGGACTGCCACTCCTACGCACACCCTCACTCTCCCAACAGAGACTCCAACTCTGCAATCAGGAGCAACCACTCTGGCATTCAAACATCCTGTCAAGTCACTCATAAAACAACCGCTAAGCCAATCAACCAACAAGCTAACAACACCACCAAGCTGAAACTCCACACATCAAGACCTCTAACACTACTAAGCCAATCCAACAAGTTAAACAAATGACCATGCTGAACCTTCACACATCAAAACATCTAACATTGCCTCCTCTCCTGAAAGAAAACAAAATGCAAAGGCAGAATAATGACAGAAAAGCAACATACTCGACAAAGAGCACAATAAAAACAACACGACCATATAGACATAGTGCGCAATATAGGCATACAAACCAAAGTTTAGCCCGCATGTGCAAAAACAATGCCCACTGCAACTTCTGAGGTAGAGTAGTAAGCCATTACACCAACATGGATTATATGCTTCCATGCAGGTGCAAATAACAATTCAAATTCAAATCCAATATTTCCACTAGTCATCTGTATACCCCACATAATGCACACATTCTCCATATCAACGTGAGATGCCAGGACATGCCGGAAACTGCTATAACCTGAGGAAAGAACAAACAGATACATACTCCAATGATAAACCACTCAGAGGCTCTGGGCCTCATCTTGTGTCACTTCCACTACCACAAGAAGAGGTACATGAGGTCAAGTCCTCCAAATAACTCCAAAAGTAGAAATCAATGAACACTGTGTGCTTGGCCACACAATCCTGGCTACACCTCCACTACAGGGCACTAAGGGCCTCATTACACGGATGGCGGTGGACCAAGGTGCTATTAGCACCTTGGTTCATGCCGGTAAAATACCGGCACTGCCTTGGTGGAAAGGGGAATTACCGCCCTATTCCAAGGTTTGTGGGGCGGTAATTCCCCCTTCCCCCATTGCCCTTCCCCATTTTTGCCCCATAGGGCATAATGGGAATGGGGAAGGTGCTAATTACGGCACCGCAAATTGCGGTACCGTAATTAGCTCCCTGGTCCCTTTGCGGGTTGGTTTTTAACGCCTGCAAAAAGCAGGCGTTAAATTCTCCATCCGGCAAAGGGACCTCGTAGTAAGGCGGTAAGGGTTTACCGGTACCGGTAAGATACCGGTACCGGTAAACCCTTACCGCCTATCGTGTAATGAGGCCCTAAAACTCCTTGCACTATAGTGCTTTCACAACAAAATGCATTATGCACCTACAACCGTAGCACTCTATGTGCTAATATACCAGCTACTCTATACACACCCTGTGCCTCCACATAACTCTGACACAAACGCATGTCCTCTCACACTCACACTCTCACAAACATTTGCATTGCATGTGCTTACAAATCTCGCAAAATGCCTATAGCGCTTAAATCTCTACTTATGATCCAAAAGCGCTAAGCTCCTAGTCCACTTCTAGTGCTCACTCACACTCATCACCTATTGTGCACCCACACCTCACCTAACTAATGAATATCCATTCACCAATAACACACACACACTGCACCCAATGTACCGCACACATATGTTGAAGTCTACAACTAGAAATGCGTTTTACATTTCCCACTTATCACTCAGTGCAAAGTAAGGAACAGCCACATTATGACATCCGCATTGTAGGAAGCACATGGTCACATTTCTCCATTTTAAAGCAGCTGTGCATTTAACACACGTGCAGTGCTTTACTCTGTACTCAACCGTCTCCATACCACAAACACGCTTCACTCCCCTTACATTCAACACTGCATTCACAAACTCTAAATCTAAAACACTCCACTCCCACTCCCACTCCACAGCACCCAGCCCAGGAGCAGGAGCTCCCCAGACCTGGATCCGCCACTGCAGAAGCAGTAGGCGTCCGGCACGAAGCACAGATGATTTCTACCGGAATAAGGAGACGCGCGGTAAGCGTTGCGCTCCTCCCCGCTTTCCGCTTCTGAAGTACCACGCAGCATCCACATTTAAATCCTGGTGCACATGAAAGAAAACCCCTGCCGATGCCCAACACAGCTGTAATGCTGTTTCTGTTATCCTACGACATTCTAGACTAATGCATTATTCTAAACCCAGGTGCACTGCACTTCTTGACAAACATGCTATCCTGATCCCAGGCATTGCCCTCCTGTAACTTATATCCTAGCCTAAGTGATTCACCTTGAATCTATGTGCTGCCCATTCAGCCTAATGTGTCAATCTGAATCCAGGTATAGCCCATTGTATTTTAGCCTGTCATCTGAATCCAGATATAGCCCATTGTATTTTAGCCTGTGTCATCTGAATCCAGATATAGCCCATTGTATTTTAGCCTGTGTCATCTGAATCCAGGTATAGCCCATTGTATTTTAGCCTGTGTCATCTGAATCCAGGTATAGCCCATTGTATTTTAGCCTGTGTCATCTGAATCCAGGTATAGCCCATTGTATTTTAGCCTGTCATCTGAATCCAGATATTGCCCATTGTATTTTAGCCTGTGTCATCTGAATCCAGATATAGCCCATTGTATTTTAGCCTGTCATCTGAATCCAGATATAGCCCATTGTATTTTAGCCTGTGTCATCTGAATCCAGGTATAGCCCATTGGATTTTAGCCTGTCATCTGAATCCAGATATAGCCCATTGTATTTTAGCCTGTGTCATCTGAATCCAGATATAGCCCATTGTATTTTAGCCTGTCATCTGAATCCAGATATAGCCCATTGTATTTTAGCCTGTGTCATCTGAATCCAGATATAGCCCATTGTATTTTAGCCTGTGTCATCTGAATCCAGGTATAGCCCATTGTATTTTAGCCTGTGTCATCTGAATCCAGGTATAGCCCATTGTATTTTAGCCTGTGTCATCTGAATCCAGGTATAGCCCATTGCACTTTAGCCTAATGTGTCATTTTTGAATCCAGATATAGCCCATTGTATTTTAGCCTGTGTCATCTGAATCCAGGTATAGCCCATTGTATTTTAGCCTGTGTCATCTGAATCCAGGTATAGCCCATTGTATGTTAGCCTGTGTCATCTGAATCCAGGTATAGCTCATTGTATTTTAGCCTGTCATCTGAATCCAGATATAGCCCATTGTATTTTAGCCTGTGTCATCTGAATCCAGATATAGCCCATTGTATTTTAGCCTGTCATCTGAATCCAGATATAGCCCATTGTAGTTTAGCCTGTGTCATCTGAATCCAGGTATAGCCCATTGTATTTTAGCCTGTCATCTGAATCCAGATATAGCCCATTGTATTTTAGCCTGTGTCATCTGAATCCAGATATAGCCCATTGTATTTTAGCCTGTCATCTGAATCCAGGTATAGCCCATTGTATTTTAGCCTGTGTCATCTGAATCCAGGTATAGCCCATTGTATTTTAGCCTGTCATCTGAATCCAGGTATAGCCCATTGTATTTTAGCCTGTGTCATCTGAATCCAGGTATAGCCCATTGTATTTTAGCCTGTGTCATCTGAATCCAGGTATAGCCCATTGTATTTTAGCCTGTGTCATCTGAATCCAGGTATAGCCCATTGTATTTTAGCCTGTGTCATCTGAATCCAGGTATAGCCCATTGTATTTTAGCCTGTGTCATCTGAATCCAGGTATAGCCCATTGTATCTTAGCCTGTGTCATCTGAATCCAGATATAGCCCATTGTATTTTAGCCTGTGTCATCTGAATCCAGATATAGCCCATTGTATTTTAGCCTGTGTCATCTGAATCCAGATATAGCCCATTGTATTTTAGCCTGTGTCATCTGAATCCAGATATAGCCCATTGTATTTTAGCCTAATGTGTCATCTGAATCCAGATATAGCCCATTGTATTTTAGCCTGTGTCATCTGAATCCAGATATAGCCCATTGTATTTTAGCCTAATGTGTCATCTGAATCCAGATATAGCCCATTGTATTTTAGCCTAATGTGTCATCTGAATCCAGATATAGCCCATTGTATTTTAGCCTGTGTCATCTGAATCCAGATATAGCCCATTGTATTTAAGCCTGTGTCATCTGAATCCAGATATAGCCCATTGTATTTTAGCCTGTGTCATCTGAATCCAGATATAGCCCATTGTATTTTAGCCTGTCATCTGAATCCAGATATAGCCCATTTTATTTTAGCCTGTGTCATCTGAATCCAGATATAGCCCATTGCATTTTAGCCTGTCATCTGAATCCAGATATAGCCCATTGTATTTTAGCCTGTCATCTGAATCCAGATATAGTCCATTGCATCTTAGCCTAATGTGTCATCTGAATCCAGGTATAGTCCATTGCATCTTAGCCTAATGTGTCATCTGAATCCAGGTATAGTCCATTGCATCTTAGCCTAATGTGTCATCTGAATCCAGGTATAGCCCATTGCATTTTATCCCAATTGTGGAATCTCGAATCTAGATGCTGCCCCACTGTATCTCAGCCTAATGTCATTCTGAATCAAGGTATTGCCCATTGTATCTTAGCCCAACCGTGATATCTCGAACCTAGGTAATACACCATTGCACTTCCACCGAATGTATCACTCCTGAATCTAGAGGCCCATTGCACTCTTCAGCCAAAGTATTATCTTGCACTTAGATGCTGCCCCATTGCACACTGGACTAAGCGTATCATCTCTACTCCGGACGCAACCCTACTAACCTGTCCAAGCTAGCCATCTACCAGCCACAGCCGGCGATACTCACCCAACTAGCTGTACACCTCAGGCCACCAGTACTGCGCACCCTGTAGCCAGACCATGATCACCTGGCTTGTTCTTATCATGTTCCCTTTCTGCATCACGTTGGATAACGTTAATTGCAGTGGCAATAACTATATAGCCTACAAAGATGTCCTAGCGTAACTTGAATGCCCAAGACATCACCCCATCCCCTGCCCCACACCCTTTCTACCACCCCTTGCCCCCTTTCTTACCTACCCACCACCTGCCTCCCATTTACCCCATAAATATCGACCTCCCAACTAACGCTAGCTCAACCCTCAACCACACTAGACCTAGCACTCCAGGCTCCACCCCACCTACCATGAACACTAACCACACCAAATTGAACACCAAGCCCCTTGCCTCACCCAAGCCACCTGGACCGACCACTTCCTTCACTCCTAACCTCAAAGCCTGCAGTTACAGACTAGGCACTAGGCTCCTCACTACACACTGCAGGCCCACCACCAAATCCAACTCCAAAACCGACAAGAAGCATAAGGCACCTAATAAGCCTACACCATTCGCATTAAAAGGTGCCTTACTAATGTTAGATCCCTTGCTGCCCACCCTACTGAAATTGCTGACATCATTCTAACCAATGATCTTGACTTCCTAGCATTAACAGAAACATGGCTTCATGAAGCATCCGGACCCCACTTATCGCTAGCCATCCTTGACAAATACTCTATCCTCAGATCTGACAGACCTAACGCCAGGGGAGGAGGTGTAGCGATCATTTCAAAATCCTCCTTAGGCTTCAGATCAGCCTCCCCCATGTCATTCTCATCTTGCGAGCTGCTTACTGCCAAGCTGCAAACCTCCCCCACAAGCACAATCACCTTTCACCTCATATATAGACCTCCAGGCCCCACAGGGGTCTTTGAAGAAGACATCACATCTCTCATTGCTGAAAACTCTAAGCCTTCAGCACAAATTATTATCCTAGGTGACCTTAACCCTGGTTACAGCGACCCCAACGATGCACCTGCTGCATCGTTAGCCAATGCAACAGAACAGGGTTTTGCACAACTCATTGCTCTCCCCACCCACCAGAAAGGTTGAACTATCGACTGGTTAGCGACCTACAACTGCGACACAACCTGTAAGGACCCCCAGCCTCTAGCCTGGATGGATCACCACCTCATACCTCTCGAGATCAACATTACCCATGCAACTCCCAAAAAATGCCCTATAGCACCAGCCTGCCCTACCAGAAACAAATGCAACATTACTGCTGAGGCCTTACTACCCCTGGTTTTACCCACCCTTAATGCACTCACAACCAACGCTGACTTCAACCTTCTGATTGACCCCTTCAATGACTCAATGGCCAAGGCAATGGACACCATTGCCCCTCTGAAATGGCGCAAAGATAAACCAAGAGTGCACCTGAACACATGGTACACCCCCGAACTCAAGCTACTCATAAAAAAGAAAGCCAAGGCTCAAGGCACATGGAAAACCAATCCCTCTGTGGAAAACAAACTTAACCTTAAGAATATAACCACTTTATATAAAACGAAATAATTTGCACCAAAAAAGATGCATGCAACGTCAGAATCGATCAGGCAGGATGCTCCATTAAAGAATTATTTAAAACTCTAAAAGAAGTAGAAAATCCCAATCCACCTAAAGACACATGTCTGAAAGACAAGCCTTGGTGCACCAGCATCCAAAACGCCCTCAACAATAAAATCACAGGACAAACGCCAACAACTGTCGAACAACAAGTTTACTAGCCCTGGGTCACCAACGCCCATTGACACCACATCAAACTTCACTTTCAAGAAAGTAACTACGGCAGAAGTTTAAAAAATCATCACCTCTTTAAAACCCTCGAACTGCAAAGGGGACAGCTGCCCCGCCCAGATCATAAAAGACGCAGCCAGAGATCTGTCCCCCTTCATCACCAAACTTATTAACCTATCATTCACCAACAATTCAGTCCCCAGCAACCTAAAACAATCCTGGGTTCTCCCATTCCTGAAAAAACAATCATTAGACCCAACCATACCCACCAACTACAGACCCATCACCACAGTCCCATTCCTATTAAAAATACTGGACAGAGTCGCCCACCTCCAAATTCAAGAATACCTGGAATCTAACCAATTGCTAGGATTACGTCAATCTGGCTTTAGACCTTAACATGGTACAGAGGCTGCCCTTGTTGATCTTAAAAGTCAGATTGATGAAATCAAAGACAAAGGCAAGACTGCACTCCTACCCCTACAAAACCTATCAGTGGCCTTCGACCTGGTCGACCACAAAATCCTCTGCAACCACTTAGCCATCGCAGCTCACTTCTCCTCCCCCGCCATCGCATGGATACAATCATTTCAGGCTAACAGAACCATGCAAGTCTTCTCTCCAACAGCTGCAGCAGACCCCATTCCTATCTCATGCGGGGTCCCACAAGGCTTCTGTGTCTCCCCCACTTTTTATAACATATTTACAAAGCCACTCCTTGACCAATTGGACTGTCTGGGTGTCACCTACACGAACTACGCAGATGACACCCAAATACTCCTCACCATCACAGGCAATTACCACGCAGACGTCACCCGGATTAACGAAATATTCTCCATCATTCAGGCATGGATGGCCTCTAATGGCCTCTGCCTGAATGATGAGAAGACAGAGCTCCTCCTTGTTGGCTCTACCGGTAACCTGTCTAAACTTAATCCCAACTATAACAACATCACCATCGATGGTCATACCATCCCTATTGCCAAAAGTGTGAAAAACCTCGGCTTTTATCTCGATGCCAACTCCAACTTCTGCAAACAAACCAACATGATTGCCTCTGCCGCCTAGCAGACCCTTCCTATCAACCAACAGTTGCCTCACGCTTGCCAGAGCCCTCATACAGTCTAAACTGGACTATTGCAATAGTATGTACCTAGGTGCTAACCAAACCATAAATAAAAAATTACAGGTACTTCAAGACAACGCTCTTCGCACAGCACTCAACATTCCCAGGTGAGAGCACATTTCCAATGCTAGAAAATCATGCAAATGGCTTTCCATTCGACGAAAAAATTGACTTGAAAACCATCTGCCTCACGTACAGGGGTTTAAACCACCTAGCCCCCATATATCATCAACAAGTTTACCATGAAACTTGCCACAAGAACCACCAGATCCTCCAACAATCTATGCTTAACAGTGCCTAAATTCTCATTAAAAAGAGCGGAAGGAACTAGCTTCACAGTACTTGCCTCCCAACTCTGGAACACTTTACCCCTCAACATTAAAACTATTGAGTCCTTCCAGATCTTTAGGAAACATGCTATCGGTTGGCTCCTGAACAAAGAGCAACACCCTTGATAGGAGGTCTACTTAACCATGTCCGTGAAATTTGATAACTGCTGTATCTTGTATCTCTGTAAAATGTTTATCTTGCAAATATATATATCACAATATGTAACCATCTTCTTTAAGCGCCCTTCTACCCTTGGGTTTGGAGCGCTATACAAATAAATAAAACAAACAAACAAACAAACAAACAATGTTCAAATATGCAATATTCAGCATAAGATTGCAATTATGCCACATTCACTATGCTCTTAAATACGCATGCATTTTTAATAAAAGTTCCAAAACTTTTGAACATCCACTTATGCTCATCTCCTTACCACGCAATAATACTAATGCCTCCTCTCCCCCCACACCATTGTGGCATCACATCCATTAAATAAATATGGAATGTCAACATTATATATATTCCATTCCCTTCTGAAAATGCTAGAAACCACGAATCCATGTCCCAGGATAGTTCCCCCTCCTTAAAATGCATGAAAGTCTTTAGCATAAACTATTTTTTAAAAAAAGGTTAGCATCTCCAAAATTAGCCAGCATCTCCTTGTACAGCGGCAGCTCAGCCTGCCGCTAAACCAGAGGACGCCAACTAGCACAGCACTCACTCAGGGCAGAATACACTGAGGGGAAAATAACAACGTGGATGGCTTAAGCCATCTTCCAATTGAGGTGCCAAGAAAGGAACAGCCATTAAACACTTCTCAGCAACACCGCTGAAAAAAACAGGACAGTTGAAATCCATACTCTGAAACTAAGCACACAGTACCTGAAAAGCACATCTCACATTTGTCTTTCTAACCTCTCTCCAATGCTTCTGTGACAGCACCAAGATACTGTAACTATAGCACCTTGCTTCGTATGTCAAAGTACGAGCCATACCATCCACAGACACGGCAATCAGGGACGTCATTTGGGGGTTACCAGGGGTCGCAACTCCGACCCCTCAGGTCTCCCTTGCTACCCCTGAGGTCTCCCTTGCTACCCCTGAAGTATCCCTTGCTACCCCTAAAAAATAAGAAAATATGTTTATGAATGTTTTCTTTTTTATTTTTCTAAATGGAAGCTCATGGGCTGTGGCCAGCAACATGTGGCACTTTGTTGGCTGCCTTCCTTGATCAAACCTCTTAAAAAATAATTAGAAACAAATTGGGGGTTCCGCAAATGTAAAACTTTGAGCAGTGACCCTAAACAAGAAAGAATAGGAATAGCAAATAATCTTTTCTGGAATTCTATACAATAATTGCTAGACTCATTAAAGGTTTACTCTAGGCACACTTCAGGGGGTGAGTCAGTGATTTAGTCTGATTGTGTCTATTCTTAAACACTTCAAATTCACAACACAGACAAAAAGTATATGTATTTTGCTTTTCGCAAGTTGGCTTTATCGCATGTTTTTTCTGCCCTTGTCTATGTTACGTTCATCACAAGACATTCCATCTCGGTGTCATCTGTGACTTGACAAAATCCTTGTGCCTAAAAGCTTGTGTACAGTGTAGAAATGTTTGACCATAGCACATCAATTAGCCCTTGATTTCATTGTGCCACAATGAATGCCTTGTTGTAATGTGTCTATCTTTCCCATCTCCATGGCATGCTGTTCAGAATGTTTGTTTGCATGTATGAGGTAACGAGTGCCCAGAGTGCGGGATGCCGTGTGATTGCGCTGCTTTTCATGCGCTACTCTAAATCTTTAATACACAGTTATGAACCCTCCCAATGGCATGTATTGTGCCAACCTCTGAAGCCTGAAAAGCAAATCCATGCAGGCTTGACATGTGGCCAACTTGGCACCAGACCTGCAGATGAACTGGCCTGCTGTTAAATCTCAGTTACAGAGTGTAATTTACTTTCTGACTTTGAGAACATTCAGACATGTAATTGCTCAATTAACTATAGCTGGTGAGATATCTATAGCTGGTAAGAGTGGGTTGAGCGCTCGCTGCTGGGAAGTGTGTATGATCTCTAGGTTGCAGGTTCGAATCCTGGAAAGGCCATCTGAGCCTTTCATGCTTCTGGTGTCTATAAACTCATACCAACACAGGTTGGGTTATATTGTTTGTATATTTGTTCTATATAAAGCGCTTAAGTGCTATATAATAACTAATCATTATCATTTGGCCTTGGACGTCTGCTTACACTCACAGTCCTTTGATAATATGGGCCTATACAAACTGATATTAACGATACATATGGTGATTCATTCTTGTTTGAAAAGTATATCACATTACAGTGATATCCTAACCATATTTATCATGGTGTACTTAGCAACAATGTTATGTGATGCCACTTCCGGTTTTGTCAAGAGGTGAAAGATTGTGTTCCATCGTTTCCCATGACGTCACTTCAGGGTGGGGTCAAATGACATCACTTCCTGTGATGCCATCAGAGGTCAAGGGTCATGTGATGTCACTTCTGCTATCCCTGGCATTTTGGTGAAATGACATCCCTGACGTCATTCCGAAGCTGTATCATTTTCTCACATGCTGGTTCAATTGCAATGCTTCCACGTGGGAGCGACTCTTCTACTTCCATGGTGCCATTCCAAAGGTACGTGAATGTCCCCCCACTCTCCAAGCTTGGCTGGGTGTTTTTTCTAAACCTGCTAGCAGGATTGAGCCATGGTTTCGCAGTGCAAACCTCCAGAACACTGTGTGAAGAAACATTTTGTCAATCGCCATACTCTCCTGACCATTGTTTGACGTCACCAGTAGCTTCCATGCTACTGAGCTTGGCAGAGCTCCTCCAAACAAAACTGCTCCAAAAGGTAGCTGTTAGCACAGGGCCCTCAGTGGCCGGCAAACTCCTTCCTGCGCCTCCGATGCTTCCATCAGTACGTTGGATGTCGGCTCATCCGGCACCCCGCTCACCATCCTGAAAAGTGGACCACAAGTCCCAAGAGCCTGCTTTGTGAGCGCAACAGCGCTTCTTGACCACTTCTGTTCTGCTCCGCTGCGATGAGGACCCTGCCTCTCTGGCCCGCCACCAACTCCGTGCTCATGCTCCCATGCAGCCTCATATGCTGCTGTATCACTCCTGCCTTCTCCACTGGGCAAATGGGAATCCATGGCTGCTACCATTCTCCATTTGCAGCCTTTTCTCCAATCAGCAGCATAGCCAGACGAGCATCACTTTACTTTCCTTTGTACCGCGCGACCACAGACCCAGAGACATCCAGGCGTTATGAGAAGGCACCAGCCCTCTTAGATATTAGAGACAAACAGGACATTCAAACATTGGAGGAAAACGATCCTTATAGCCATTGAAGAGAGTCATTAATGCCAAAAAACTTAGAATTATACAAATAAGTAAGTTTTCAGATTTTATTTTTAATATGCTAAGTGATTTAATAGCCCTGAGATCTGGTGGAATAGAATTCCAAAGTCTTGGTGCTGCTATGAAATATCCACTTTTGTTAACTTCTGATAACATGGCTGTAGGGACCACAAGCATATTGGTATTATCAGATCCAAGATTTTTGACTGTGGGTGTCCTTGTTAGCCTTTCTGCAAGGTAAAGCAGATGAGACCCCTCGAGGCCTTTGTGAATTATTGTCATTAGGTGAAATTGAATTCTCGCATCTATGGGTAACCAATGTAACCCCTTCCATGCCTCGGAGACAAGCTTGTGTTTTTTAAGCCTTCTCTTACTCTTATACCACTATTTTGAATGGCTTGGAGTCTACTAATTTCTATTTTACCGACTACTGTCGAAGGTTGCTGCAATAGTCTACTTTTGAGCCTATATTGGCTGTGGTGACCATCTCAGAGCTCCTTTTGGAGAGGTATGGACAAATGTAGGATAATAATCAAATGTAACAGGAGGATGTTGACACCAGGTTATTAATTCATTTATTTTTTTGAATCTTTTTTTATAACACACCTAATACTGTGGGATACATTTAAAGGTCCCAAACAGAAGTCCCTTTTACATGAACAGCAGCCATTCAAACACTGCAACCAAAACGGCTTGGCTTTTGCTTTTATTTTCACATGAGTGGGAAGAATTTCAACACTGCAACAAAAACGGCCTGGCTTTTCCTTTTATTTTACATGAGTGGCAATAATTTAAACACTGCAACAAAAACAGCCTGCCTTTTTCTTTTTGTTCATGTAAAATTATAACACCATGGGGAAAGGGGCCCACCTATCATTATAAACAGACCAGCAACAAAAGTATTCCACCCAAGAAGGAAGAATCAAAGAATCCTGTGACATGGAAAACAGGATTTGTGAACATTAAACACAACAACAGCCTGCACAGGGGTTTGCAAATAAAAACGGCTTTGAAAAGCCACAATGGAAAAAGATATCACTGCTCACAGGAAAATGTCAGAAAAGCAAAACCTGATATGGGGGGAGGGTGTGGGTGACCAAAGCCAATGTATAGTATGTTTCACCCGCAAAACACCTGTAATCGTGTGAAGAGACACTTACTTCAGGAAAAACCTGTTCTGGCTGAGTTCTAAACTCACAATGAAATGCCCCACTTCTAGCTGGATGTTACACGTCCCATCTAATGATGCCCTGCAATAGAAACTACTGTTGTAGGTATTGAAAGCCCACTGTTCCCCAGACTGGCTGGCACTGAAGGCAGTTAAAACAAGGGACTACAAGGAAAATCACCCCTAGCTGAAGCATGACAAAATGTTGTGGGACCTTGTTGCACCCACTTCAAAAGAGCCCACACTGACTTCAAAGAGACTTATACAAAACTCTGGTCACAGGCTGAGACCAAGGAGACATATGGCAGTGGGGGATGAAGCGGTCTCCCATTTGATGAACAGAAACACTCACATTAATAGTAAAATACTGTTTTAGTTTTAGGTATTTTGGGCAGCCATCAGACTGAGGATTGATTTCAATGTTACGCCATTTTTCATGTAATTTCCAGGCATTATTGTGGATATAACTTGTATTTACCTGTGACTCTGGGAACTGTAATGGCCAGTTAGACTAGGTTTCTAGCTATTCTGAACATGTGACAAGTAGGAGAATGGGTGAAAATATGGAAAGTGAAATTGGGAATATGCTTGATGACTTACATATTCATAACTGTTGCACATTTTATGAAAACAACAAAAATGTGACACATGGCCATAATACAACGTACGGATTTGGCAGTCGGCTTATCTAATTCCCCATGGTCAGCTCAAATGGAATATATGTTTAATATGGCAGTGGCTAGTACAATTCTGAAGTTGATACATAACTAGTTTTTCCAAAAAGTTTAAATGAGAACAAAGGATGGTAATAAAGGGGAAAAGACAGATGGTACTCCAAAATCCCTAAACCAATCCTAACTGGGGGTAGATAGAAAGAGAGAAACTGTCTAATCCTGGCAGCAGGAATTATTGAAGGGTACTTACCCTAGATTGTAATATTAGTGATGTAATTTCTGCTCTGCTATATAAGGGGGACTGTACTAGGACTCAAGGCAGACCACAACCTGGGAAGACTGAAAAAGGAGGATGGAGAGAAGGATGCTGAAACTTACCATCTTTGAGAGTGCAGTGACCAGACCCTTGCCTATATTTCCAGTGTCCTGGGATCCAGCTGGCTTTCCTGAAACCTTAAAAAAAGGTTTGCTATGTAAGTAGAAATAACCCCAGCCCTAAATTGCATACACCCTTCACTTTTGCATCAGTGCATCCCATATTTCCCTATTGAAAACTCCAATTTCATGTGTAGTTCAGTCATCTCCCATAGAAGAATCTCTTGTTTGCCTGTATATGTTAGCATATCCTCATTGAAAAAACCCTCATTTGTTTGTGTAAATCCTTAGTATTTTTGTAAGTAAATCAAAAAAATCACCCATTGAATTTCACGTATCGGAATTGGCGAAATTTGAAAGCAACAATACTTGTCTAGTGCTTTAATTTAATTGGTATAGTCATTAAAGTGTTGCCTAAGAAGAATTATTCCCATTGTGGGCCGAAACCTGAATTTGTGTCTGTGTCTAAATTATGCCCTGCTAAGCGAATTTTAATTTGCCAGTGTCACTCGTATTTGCATCTGTCCTATTAAACCCAAACCGTTGTTCCCATTGTGAGTAATCTCTTCCCAAAGCCTACCTGTTAGCTGCCCGTCATTTCCACTAAAAAAACATTTCTCTTATTTGCCTTTCTCATTGTTGAAAGCATGTGTGTCATTTTCAAGCCCAGGTAAAATTAAGGTGATTTCCATTTTTGTTTTTCTAAAGATTCCTTTTCATCCTCTAAAAATAGTTTTCCCTACAGTACGCCCCTTCCCCTATCATATTCTGCGTGCAGATTTCGAATTGCATTTCCTTCATTTGTCATTGCTCAGAGATTGCCTGCCACTTCACAGACCCAGCAAAATGTGTGTGATTGTCTTTTCGTTTTTCTTAAAATGTCTTTTAACCTTGGAAAACATGTCCCTAGTTTATATCTCTTCCCATACTATGACCTGATCACGGATTCTGAATTGCATTCCTTTTATTTTTTTATGTTCTTTCTCATGTGCTGCCCGTGTTCAAATCAAATTTCCTAAATGTGCTAGCTAATCTCTTTTGAAGCCCGATTTGTCCATTAATGTAAGCAGCCTGAAGTACCTGTGTGTGCTGTCCCATAGCAGTAATATTAAATCAATGAAAACCCATTTTCCACTTTTGCACGAGGGGAGGGGCTTAACTGTTGGTGCTATCACTTTATTTTAAATTGTTCTGCCATTAAAAAAAAACAGAATTAGCTGTACTAGAATATCTTAACATGGTTTTGTAGAGATTATTGCATTTTGTGTCACCACAACTTCGGTGGCTTCTGTATTTTGATTATACTCCTCTACATTGAATAATAAATTAATACATTTCGTATTGATGCACACCGGCCCGGTTCCTAGTCCATTGTGACATGGGGTGATTGTGGAGGTTGTGTGCAAAACGGGTTGGATGCCAACTCAAAAGAATCCGTAGTATATTAAAAATAAAAAAGCATTTTATTGTGCGTCACATTCATTGTAGGGGAAGGAGTTTCCTGGCTGGCGTGTGCCGTGCAATATACCATGACAATACTGTACCTGAGTTTGGTTTCTAAGTACAAATCTGGGATTTGAGCCTCTGTTGCTATGCATGGTCCTGCTTCAAAGACCAGTGTGTTGCATCTGTGCTATCCTCAGTTCATTTGAGTTTTCATATTCAAGTTGTGATCTAGAAAAACCGCAAGGGTTTTAATCTTTTATTTCGTGACAATTACAAAGTCTGATATTTGAAACTCATGATTTTCATGGCCCGATTTGTGTAATCTGGGGCTATTGAAAGTCACCATCAGTTCTGTTTTATCGTTATGTAGTGCTAGCCCACCTTCCAGCATCCAATCCTGAATTCGGCTATAAATCTCATTGATACCATGCATGTCTTCAGCGTAGTCCCCTGTTAAAGCGACAATAATTACACAGTCCGATATTTGAAACTCATGATTTTCATGTTCCGATTTGTGTACTCTGGTGCTATTGCAAGTCACCATCAGTTATGTTTTGTCGTTATGTAGTGCTAGCCCACCTTCCAGCATCCAATCCTGAATTCGGCTATAAATCTCATTGATGCCATGCATGTCTTCAAAGTAATCCCCTGTTAAAGCGACAATACACAGAGTGTCATCGGCATAGTTTGGAAAACATTTATCCAAATCCTCTAAAATCTGAAAAAGGGGGGGCAGTAAAAATGTTATACCATGAGGTAGACAGGCATGCTCCCCGCACAAAGCTGTAGGGCCGGGGAACTGGATTGGCTTCTACAATGTCACTGCAGACCCTAATTGATCTGTCCTCCAGAAAGGATCATACTTAGATTATTACACCATCACTTTAGTTGGCCACTTCCTTACGTCTCTGTAACAATAACGTATGCTTGTCCAAATCTAATGCTGCATGCGGATCCCATACCGTCAGCATCATGGTTTGTCCATTATCCTTGTTTTGCATCATATTTGACTTTACATCTAAGACAGCAGATTCGGTTCCAAAGCTGGGTCTAAACACTGACTGGCATTTATTAAGGGCACTATGCTTGATAAGATGTTCTAAACGCTTGTTTGTATGCTACCCTTACCAGGATGTTCAACAGGAAAGGGGAGTTGGTGATGGGTCTATAGTTGGCTGGCATTCCTGGGTCTAGTCCTGTTTTTTTAATAAAGGCGATATCCAAGCACTCTTTCAGCCTAGTGGCATATAACCTTCCGTCAATGAGAGTGTTGACAATTTTAGTAAGTGTGCCTTTAAGTGACTCAGAGCATGCTTTGACCACTGTGGCTGGGCATATATCACCTTTACATTTGGAGGGTTTAATCCTATTTAGTATAATAGTGAGTTCTGCCTCAGTGAGAGCTTTCAAGTCAAATATAGGGATTGCCAGCATTTGTATGGAGTCTCTATTAGACTTCCTAAAATCACTTTCCTGTGTATCTTTTAGGACTGATTTTTGTTTCTTGCCTTGCGTATATTCTGTTTAATGTTGTCCAGTTTATTAATCATGGCCTCCTGAATGTATGTGGACTCACCTATGTGTTATCAAATGGATTCTCTAATTCCTTAAGGATTTTAAACAACTCTTTGGAATCGTAGTTTGCTTCTTCTATCCATTTTTCGTATGAGGCTTTTGCAGCCTTTGCGACCACTGTTTTAAACTCTTTGGCAGCAATAATATAGATTTCCTTGCCTGAGTCTAGCTTAGTTTATCTTCATATATAAAACCTTTTCCTGAGAGGAAAAAGGGAGACAGAGATTAGGAAAGGAGGGTGAGCGGAAATGAGGAAAAAGGGAGACAGAGATAGGGAAAGGAGGGTGAGAGGAACTGAGGAAAAGGGGAGACTGATTGGGAAAGGAGGGTGAGAGGAAATGAGGAAAAAGGGAGACAGAGATTTGGAAAGGAGGGTGAGAGGAAATGAGGAAAAAGGGAGACAGAGATAGGGAAAGGAGGGTGAGAGGAACTGAGGAAAAGGGGAGACTGATTGGGAAAGCAGGGTGAGAGGAAATGAGGAAAAAGGGAGACAGAGATTTGGAAAGGAGGGTGAGAGGAAATGAGGAAAAAGGGAGACAGAGATAGGGAAAGGAGGGTGAGAGGAAATGAGGAAAAAGGGAGACAGAGATAGGGAAAGGAGGGTGATAGGAACTGAGGAAAAGGTGAGACAGATTGGGAAAGGAGCGTGAGGGGAACTGAGGAAATAGGAAGGCAGAGATTGGGAAAGGAGGGTGATAGGAACTGAGGAAAAGGGGAGACAGAGATTGGGAAAGGAAGGCTTGAGGACCATTGTGACTAGGTCAAAAAGGAGACCGAGATTAGAAAAGGAGGACCAGGCAGTTTTAGGAAAAAGGACGTCCTGCCAAGCAAGGGATTTTTCTTATTAGTGCCCTTGAGCGAAGGTCACAATTGTGCTAAGCTGAAAGGACATGCACAAAAAAGACACAGAAACATTGTTAGCTCTCACTGCTGCGATCTGAGCGTGATCTGCAGGTCGCAGGTTCAAATCCCGGCACGGCCCACTCAGCCTTTCATCCTTCCAAGGTCGATAAATGAGTACCAATTTTAGTTGGGTGATATTGTATGTTAATATGTGCTCTGTAAGCGATTTAGATTCAGGCTCTATATAAATAACACGGTATCCAGTCAATTTTTTGAAAACATATTTTCGAAATACAATTATGTCGAAAGAAAATCGTTGAATTTTTTTTGACTGCATTTTTTTTTTATGGAAATGTTTTTTTTTATAGTTTCGTATAGTGTAATTTGTGTTTTTTGTTAAAAAAAATGGGGGTTTGGGAGGGGACCCCGCCCCCCAAAAAAAGAGCATTAAAAAAAATATGACTGTCGAAAAAGTGACTTGGAACCAAATAACACATCATTATCATTTATGTCACTGTTATGAAACTCAGTGTGCTTGACTGTTTGTACGGTTTTTAATAGAGCGCAATGAACACTAAATAAGGGGTTAGCAGACTTCAGGCTCAGCGGCGGGTAAGAAACTGTAGGGTCAGATAAGTTGTTCTCTTTTTGTGATCTTCAATAGCAGGAAGGACTATTGAAGCCGTCTTACATCAATGAATTAAGAATCATCCTCCAAAGCTGAGAGGCTAGTGCTTCCTCCCAGGATGTTAATTCCAAAAATGGGCACAGAGGCAGAGATATATTAATCCAAGTAGCTAAACACCTTGACATGTATTACCAGCAATGAACCAAACATTAGGAGTCACATTCCCTGAGGAAGGAAAGAATGAGGCTGAAGACAGACGTAGGCAAAGGTTGGGAAAGGTGGGCCCAGCAGGGGGCCAGAGGGACTGAGGAAGAATGGAGGGAGAGACAGGGAAAGGAGGGCCAGAGGGACTGAGGAAGAAGGGAGGGAGAGACTGGGACAGGAGGGTCAGAGGGACTGAGGAAGAAGGGAGGGAGAGACTGGGAAAGGAGGGTCACATGATCTAAGGAAAAAGGGAAACAGAGATTGGGTAAGGCAGTCCAGACGGGCTGAGGAAAAAGGGAGATAGCGATTGGGAAAGGAAAGCCAGAGGGGCTGAGGAAAAAGGGAGACAGAGATTGGGATAGGAGGGCCAGAAGGGCTGAGGAAAAATGGAGGCACGGAGTGGGAAAGGAGAGCGAGAGGAACTGACAAAAAGGAGGACCGAGTTTGGGAAAGGATAGCCAGGGCCAGAGGGACTCAGGAAAAAGAGAGACCGAGATTGGGAAAGGAGGGCCAGGGGGACTGAGGAAAAAGGGACACAGAGATTGGGTAAGGAGGGCCCTTAGGGCAGAGGAAGAAGGAAGATAAATATTGGGAAAGGAAGGCCAAGCAGACTGGGGAAAAAGGTAGACAATGATTGGGAAAGGAGAGACAAAAAGGAGGGCCAGAGGGACTGGGGTAGAAGGGAGATAGAGATTGAGAAAGTAGGTCCAGAGGGACTGAGGAAAAAGGGAGATAGTGATTTGACTTGAGATAGATATTGGGAAAGGATGACAATAGGGACCGAGGAAGAAGGGTGACAGGGATTTGGAAAGGAGGGTCACATGGTCTGAGGAAAAAGGGAGATAGAGATTGAGAAAGTAGGGCCAGGGGGACTGGGGAAAAGGGGAGATAGAAATTGAGAAAGGAAGGCCAGAGGGATTGAAGAAAAAAGGAATCTGAGATTGAGAAAGGAGGGCCCGGGCGACTAAGGAAAAAGGGACACAGAAATTGGGTAAGGAGGGCCAGTAGGGCGGAGGAAAAAGGCAGTTATGGATTGGGAAAGGAGGGCCAAAAAAGGAGGGTCCGAGTTTGGAAAATAGGGGTGAGAGGAACTGAGGAAAACGGGAGATAGAGATTGAGAAAGGATGATACAGGGAATGAGGAAACAGTGAGACAGTGATTGGGAAAGGAGGATACAGGGAGGGAATGAGGAAAAAGGGAGATAGAGGTTAGGAAAGAAGGGCAAGAGGAACTGAGTAAAAAGGGAGATAGAGGTTAGGAAAGAAGGGCAAGTGGAACTGAGGAAAAAGGGAAATAGTGATTAAGAAAGGAGGTCAAGAGGAACTGAGGAAAAAGGGAGATAGAGGTTAGGAAAGGAGGGCAAGAGGAACTGAGGAAAAAGGGAGATAGAGATTAGGAAAGAAGGGCAAGAGGAACTGAGGAAAAAGGAGATAGAGTTTAGGAAAGGAGGGCAAGAGGAACTGAGGAAAAAGCGAGATAGGGGTTAGGAAAGAAGGGCAAGAGGAACTGAGGAAAAAGGGAGATAGAGGTTAGGAAAGGAGGGCAAGAGGAACTGAGGAAAAAGGGAGATAGAGGTTAGGAAAGAAGGGCGAGAGGAACTGAGGAAAAAGAGAAATAGTGATTAAGAAAGGAGGTCAAGAGGAACTGAGGAAAAAGGGAATTAGAGTTAGGAAAGAAGGGCAAGAGGAATTGAGGAAAAGGGAGATAGAGGTTATGAAAGGAGGGCAAGAGGAACTGAGGAAAAAGGGAGATAGAGGTTAGGAAAGGAGGGCAAGAGGAACTGAGGAAAAAGGGAGATAGAGGTTAGGAAAGGAGGGCAAGAGGAACTGAGGAAAAAGGGAGATAGAGGTTAGGAAAGAAGGGCGAGAGGAACTGAGGAAAAAGGGAAATAGTGATTAAGAAAGGAGGTCAAGTGGAACTGAGGAAAAAGGGAATTAGAGGTTAGGAAAGAAGGGCAAGAGGAATTGAGGAAAAGGGAGATAGAGGTTATGAAAGGAGGGCAAGAGGAACTGAGGAAAAGGGAGATAGAGGTTAGGAAAGGAGGGCAAGAGGAACTGAGGAAAAAGGGAGATAGAGGTTAGGAAAGGAGGGCAAGAGGAACTGAGGAAAAAGGGAGATAGAGGTTAGGAAAGAAGGGCGAGAGGAACTGAGGAAAAAGGGAAATAGTGATTAAGAAAGGAGGTCAAAATGAAATGAGGAAAAAGGGAGATAGAGGTTAGGAAAGAAGGGCAAGAGGAACTGAGGAAAAAGGGAGACAGATTAAGAAAGGAGGGCAAGAGGAACTGAGGAAAAAGGGAGATAGAGATTAGGAAAGAAAGGATAGAGGAACTGAGGAAAAAGGGAGATAAAGGTTAGGAAAGAAGGGCGAGAGGAACTGAGGAAAAAGGGAGATAGAGGTTAGGAAAGAAGGGCGAGAGGAACTGAGGAAAAAGGGAGATAGAGATTAGGAAAGAAGGGCGATAGGAACTGAGGAAAAAGGGAGATAGAGGTTAGGAAAGAAGGGCGAGAGGAACTGAGGAAAAAGGGAAATAGTGATTAAGAAAGGAGGTCAAGAGGAACTGAGGAAAAAGGGAGATAGAGGTTAGGAAAGAAGGGCAAGAGGAACTGAGGAAAAAGGGAGACAGAGATTAAGAAAGGAGGTCAAGAGGAACTGAGGAAAAGGGGAGACAGAGATTAAGAAAGGAGGGCAAGAGGAACTGAGGAAAAGGGAGATAGCGTTTGGGAAAGGAGGGTGATAGGGACTGAGGGCAAAGGGAAAAGGAGATTGGATTAATCGGTGCCATGGTAATGGGGAACATGTAAAACAGAGATGTGAAAAGCAGTGGGTGAGATAATTTAAGAAAGAGGATTTAGAGCCTAGTAAAAAGCCAGATATAGATTAGGAAACGACGGCCATGGAGTCCAGGGTTCCGGCAGAAGGAAAATGTCACACAGTGATGGAGAATGAAGGAGGGTGTGCTGTACTCTGAGGCAAATATAAAAAGAAACGAAGACATGAGTTTCCTCGAGCACCTGCGGTTGCTTGAAACCATGGCAGAGTATTCCTCTGTTCAACAGTTCATTCCAGATTGCTGGAGCTTCTAGGTACTGTTAGAACAGATGGTTGTATTAGCCAGTGTTTAAAGGCACCTGGTACATTCCAAGTGCCGGAAGGGATTAACACAACTGTTCTCAGGCACACATTATCGGACAGACTCAAAGAAGATGGCAAAATACTACTTTATTACCAGCTCAATAAAGTAGGAAAATCTGACGAGCAAATCAAATCCCAGCTCACACCTCTCAGTGCATTTTGATTACACAAGAGGATTTATACCTCGATGTACATCAGCTATGAAGTCGTCCTAAATGGAGAACAGTACAAACCTATCAGGAGGAGGGATTGGTTATGGGAAACAAATACATATAGTCTATATATGTGTTAGTAACATGATTGGATGGCCCTTGTCTGTTAGGCACACCTTGAACCACCTCCAACTATGAAAAATGCAGATAATAGCAAACTAACATCAGCGGATTGGCTTCTGCAACAATGTATGGTCCAGCATTGCATAGCCCCTCATGATTGTTTGGCATTCTCTTCCACCCTTGGACATCCGACTCGTTAGCAGCATGTAAGAAAATCGAATTCTAGGTGCAGTGAACAACGTCAGACAACTGCCCACTTGGCTAATTAGCCTACCATCTCTCATCAATTAGGCCCTAAACCGAGGCGTCTTTGTAGTTGACCTTGCAGACTGTTCTCTTCCTCCGAGAAGAGAACTTTGCCTGGAGCTTCATGAATATGCATTGTCTCCTGGTCCTGAACCACGTGTGAGGAGACCATGATTTCATCCATAGTGCCCTTCTATTTAGTGCTTTTTGATTTCATTATATTGGGTGCTATTACTCTCCTCAGCCTCTGGAGACTTGGTTGCTCTATCCTGAATGTGCTTTACATGTCTTTAATTGAACAATTCTTGCCACTCGCAAATGTTCACTCCTTTGCTTAATCTAAGAGAAATATGTCTTAGGTTCATGGCGTATCCTCTTCGACTCCTTTCGTACCTTGTAGTTGCTTCTTCTTGCGGCATCCTTGAGTCTGAGCCAAACAAATATTCTTTGTTCTGCAAAAATCTGTATTCAAGTGTCCTTCAGCTCTGCAGCCTTGGTTTTCCTCCTTGAGGCCTCTCGCTTACTATTACACGAAGTTGATGTCCATTTTCTCAACATGGCTGCTTTACTCGCGTTCTATTTCCTACGTTTAGCAAGCTTCTATGTGTCTCATCTACCTTACGTTTTTGGGTACAAATGTCTACATCTCTTCTCAATTATCTTCTTAGTGTATATGATTTCTTCATATTCGCTTATATGTTCACTTTGTCACTTCACTCACATCTTCATTCTTTAAGTATCCATATGTTAGTTTCAGTGCGCCCTCGTGCTTTTCTTCTTCATGAAGTCACTTTACATCTGGCAGACGTCACTTATAGTCCCATTGATGTATGCAGGCTTCCTTGTGCTGCATCAGTTCGAGGGTACATTTGATGCGGTTGGCTGAGCGCATAACGTCTCTCATATCTTCGATGAGGTGTTGGTATGACAACCGTTGTCAGACACAGTGTCTTCTTGTTCCTCCAGAATGACGGAGGTGAGGGGGTGTGCTCTAATGACGTATGCAACTGCCTCTCTACACCAGTGTAATGGAACTTAATTTATCAACCTTTGAAGTATCACATTTTAAATCGCCACTGCTGGGATTTACACCTATGAGCGCAGGTGGTGCACATTCCTTTGAGGCGACTGCTTAACTAGCTGAGCTTTGTTACTGGCCGACACAACTTGATAGATTGCCTGCCCATCTGACATCACTTCAAAGTTAGTTTGCTGAATACAATATGACTTTTTATGCTAATTGTTCCAAAAATGAAAATTCCACAATCTAACTCCCCGTTTGGGAAATCTGCATTGGAAGTGTGCAAAGGGTTCAACAGCAAAGCGGATAAGTGGACAACACGTGCCATCCTGTTGCCCTGAATGAATGCCTTCCACAAGCTTTTCATTCAGCCAATATGAATAGACGGTCAGTGATACTAATCCATACTCACCCACACTCACTACACCGCACTCAGTCACACACCCACTTGCATTGAAACTCATCAAAAGCCACATGTATTCCCCCTCTATTGATGTTTTTTTAAAGATTCTACACCTTTTGCACAACTTGACCCAAGAAATAGATGGATCGCCATGGCAACCACTGAATGTATGAGTATAAGAATTGCAACCATCAATTTCTTAAATGCTCTAAACATGGAATGAAATTAAGAGTTCTTAACTTGTTGATATTTTAGCTTTTTTTTTTCTTAAATTATAATGAATATTTGTATTACCTGAATTTGATGTTTATGAATCTTTTCTATTTTTATAAATTGTAAATTGAAAAAGTTGATATAATTTCAACTATATTCAATTAAAAATAAAAAAAAAAAAAAAAAAGATTCTACACCTTGTTGAACTGCTCCTTGAGTGTGCTTCTGATTCACGCTTATTGCCAAATCACACACACACACTCACACACTATCACCCACACTTAACAACACTCATCCACATTTACCACAATCACACACATGCACCATATTGATCACTGCCCAAAATGCATGCATACTCAATCGTCTACCGTGCCCCAAAGAATGGTGGGAGTGCAATGCGTGATCAACCAAACCCCCCCCCCCCACCTTGCCGCTCACCCCCGGTCATCATTCTCTCCAATAGGACCTTAAAGAGATCCGACAGAAGAAGGTTGGGGCACTAATGCAATGATTCCGGCATTAAAACTGCTGTTTTTTCTCATCAAAAGCCTCTGAAGTCTCCTGCCAAGTGGCAATGGGTTAAAAAAGTTTAGAAAAAGCCAGGTGTGTTCAGATAAACCATCTTTCAATGGCGGACCTGAAAAGTACATGACATTAAAAGAGACAGACTGACCTATAGAGGGAACTGTGTGTGCCCTTGGAAGGACTCCGTCTCAGAAGTAGAGCTGAAAGCTATTACTTATCGCTAATGGATTGTGCTGTTACTTTCCCATGCCGGCTAGGTTAGGACTCCCACTCTCCACTCAGCAATTCGGCCTCACAGTCCGTAACGAGGCAGCTTGGCTGTCGCGGATGGACCCGTTGAAGCCTAACCGTCGTAATTGAACACGACAGCCGCTGTTAGCGAAGAACATCCACTGAGGCACCCAAATTACTCTGTGATGTCTTGTTTTCATTGTCTTTGCTGCACTCTGTCAGATGCAGAGGAACAATGTTCAGAGCCACTATCTGAAGAAAGACATTAGTATTTGTCCATAAGTGGGGCATTAGAGCCAATCACTGTTCAGATATGTTATTACTTTTCTATACTGCACCAAACCAATGCCATAGTAGTTTCAGACAGGTACCATCCCCAACCTACTGCACTGTTGAATGGTCAAATGCCACACAACTAAATCTATTTTCTGATTCCTTGTCTCAAGAGCCTATGTCCTCAATGAGTTTTGGTAAAGACCAATGTATTTAATGAGTGTTAATCGCCTGTACTTGCACTGGCTTTGCAATGCAAAAATACACTTTGCACAGTTCCATGAATCAAAGTGTATGTTGCGATTGCAAAGTGACTTTGCACCATGCTAAAAATTCCATGAATCAGGCCATAGGATCTAATAACCTGAATACATTGCTGAGCAGAAGCAGACAGGAAGTATATTTGGCAAAGCTAAAAGGTCTGGCTTTGGTAATGTAGATGTTCTACCTTCACGGTGTAGGGCAGCTTTTCTAAAAATAAAAAATAAAACATCTAGTGCAGCACAAAAGTGAAAGATACTTCACTGTAGCAAACAACAGCGGTGTAACACATGCTCTTTAGAAAATCATTCACAAATCTCTCCCAAACTTAGACAGCTCCTTCCACACCTTCAGAATGGTCCCTGCAATAACAAAGCTTTTACCAGGATGCACTTAGGGCCCGATTCATGGAATTATTTACACAGAAAATAGGGTACTTGCCCACCAAACTGAGCACGAATCTGCATTTGTCGATTCATGGAATCGAATGTGCAGTTCTTTTCTCCGGGACTTGCGTGCAGTTTTCGTAGGTTTGGCATGTCTCTGCGAGCCTTTAATCGCCTTGCACGGGACACCACGCAGAGGGTGGGAGAGGCTTGTGCAGAGGGCGGAACAGGTAAAATGGGAAAGAACATGTGAAAAATTGGGCCTTACTTGGAATGTCCCACAGGCAATCCCTTGCACTCCCACAGTTGCATCGAACAACACATATTAATTGAACCACCCGTCCAGCCTCTTGGCAAAGTAATGGCCACGAAAATCACTTGATCTCTATGCCACCCGAAGGCAGGCGTAATTACACTTGTGCGTAGGAATCACAGCAAAGCGTTGGGTTTGCATGTCAGATATAGGGGTGCATGTAAACAACAAGGGTTCCGATCTGACTTGGGGTTGCGCGTATGCAGTTTAGTGGGGTGCAGAAACAGTGTACGGGGGTTCGCACGCAGGTTTCCCGAGTATTTACAGAGTTACCATTTTTCATACGCATGTTGTCTAGGTGGTAAGGTAAAATTTATGGGTGATCCTACACAGGTCCCCCGAGATGCAGGCCTGCTTGTGGGGGACCCCACACACTGTTTGAAGGGTGCATGTATTCACACCCCGCGGAGCGCACAAAGGTAACTGTTCTGGCTGTTTATGCTTGGCGTGTGGGCGTTTCAGGGGCGTTCCGGCTGCGACTTCTGAATATGGTTACTTTGCGCAGTTAATTCCATAAATATATGGGGCACACATTTTTTATTCTGTTCACAGGCTCGCCCAGTGTCCTGCACAGCGCTAAACCCTTGCAGGGTTTCTGCGCATATTTCCATGAACCAGGCTCTTAATCTGCATCACAGAGCAGCTGACTACCTTCTAATATGTATCTTCAAAAGATTTGGGAGAGAAGCTCTCTCTAACTAGACCTAAATAGGACAGAACCAGTGGTCAAATTGAGCGGCAACGGTCGGGATCAGTGTACCACTACTTTTGTGTCTTACTGTTAACAGCCCCACTACTTTTTGCAACAATTTTCAGCATTTTGGAACTGTTCCTCATGAAGTTCAGGAACTGTTCTTCTCTCTCTCTACCTGTGGTGTTCCCTAGGGGTCTAATCTTTCTCCCAGGCTGATCCACCAATACCTGGCACCTCTCACCCACCGCATAGCTGGTCTCTACTCCAACTTTCAGTGCTATGTGGATGACACTCACCTCGTTTTCATGCTTCCCCCTAGCCACCTCTTCTCTCTCATCCTGGATTGTCTGTCTGCAATCCTGGAGTGGTGTGCCACCTTAATGCCAGTAAAACAGAGATCCTCCTCATCGGCACCTGCACCTTCCTTTCCTGTCACTCTCTGGCCGCCCACTCTGGGCCCTCTTTCTGATCCTAACTGTGAAGCTAAGAACCTCTGCGTCAACTTTGACTCCACACTCTCCTTCTCTCCTCACATCTCTGAACTCTCTAAGAAGTCAAACTACCAGCTGTACCTCCTCAGAGGTATTCTTCCTTTCCTCACTTTCCCCCCCGAAGATCACTGTCTTCAGAGCTCTGGTTCTCTCTAGGCTGGACTACTGCAACAGCCTTTTTCTAAATCTACCTGCTCTACTCTCCGCCCTCTGCAACTAATCCAAAACAGGATCGCTAGACTCGTCCTTTGCCTCAAGCCCAGGGATCATATCTCTCCAGCTCTAAATTCTCTACATTGGCTCCCAGTGGCTACAAGGATCAAGTTCAAGACCCTTTGCATTGTCCACAAGTCTTTCTGGGGCCTGGGACCGCAATACTGCCACTTCTCTCTACTGAAATATCTTCCTACTCGAGCTCTTCGCTCCTCCACCTCCAACACCTCAGGGTCATTCGCTTCTCCAAGCAATGAGTTGCGGGCAGATCTCTTTCTTCGGCTGGTGCCTCCCTCTAGAGCACTGTTCCTGCCTCTCTGAAACTCAAGGAGAACCATCTTCAGTACCAGAAGCACCTCAAGACCTTTCTCTTTGCTTCTGCCTTCTCTCTTCCTTTCCCCTGCTGATCTCCTGTCTGATACATGCACTGGTCACCTGGCTATCCTCTGAATTTGGGCCCAGGTCTCTGCCCGTCGAGCTGCATACCCGCACTGCCTCCTGGCACCCCATGCACTTGTGGTCTGTATCTGTAACCCTACAGTCCCCTTTCCTGCACTTATTAGACACCTGTTGTCTGCACTTCTAACACTCACACTTGTCACCTGTTGACTGCACTACTTGTTATGTTGATTCCTTGTCCTGCACTTGTCCATCCTCCCACCCCCCTCTACCCTGTCAGTTCTCCTCTCCCCGGCCCCCTGCACTTGCACAATCTCAATGTCACTAGGCCTAGCAAGATTTTTGTTTTTTGTCGTCCCTCTGTTTCCCGCCCCTTGCTTTGTTGCACCTTGCAAAACTTGTCTATAGGTGCATTATAAATGCCATATCATATAATAAATTGAAGCATATGTCTCCACTTTAACACCGGATATCAGTTACAGCTAAACTGACATCTATTTCAACTATTGACAACCAGCATGACTGCAACCCTTGAAAAACGTGTTGCACTTTCCTGCCTACTGTCCCCCACCAGAGTCACAGTTCCACTACGTTTTTGGTACTCTACTATCACTGGACATGGCCTCATGCACAGTCCTCCTCCTGCTTGCATTCTCTGACCTCTTTTGTCCCTGGGTCCCCTTTCCTAATGTATGAAGGTGGAGGCACAGGTTAAATCAATGCTACAATGAAGCAACAGTTACTTGACAGTTCTTCAGGATGTGACCGGAGATCGGGGTCTGTGGGCAAGTGGTCGCTATGCTTTGCTCATAGATGAACATGTCTTCAACTTCTCAAAGAGTGATGTGTTTCTTATCGGTCGAATTTAGTGAGTCTTTTCCTGTGGTTGACAGTGCACTGTGGGAAAGATCTAGTCCTCTAGCAGACATGTGTTGCACGTGGTGACAGCGCACCAGGGGAACTGTCACTGGGTCCTGAGAATGTTTTCTAGTCCTCCAGCAGACATGCATTGCATGTGGTGACAGCGCACCACGGGAAAGATCACTGAGTCCTCTAAATGCCTTCTAGTCCTCTAGCAGACTTGCGTTTCACGTGGCAACAGTGCACCATGGTAAATGTCTGGGTCCTCAGAATGTCCTCTAGCAGACATGCATTGCACATGGCAACAGCGCACCTTGGGAGACGTCACTGGGTCCTCAGAATGTCTTCTAGTCCGCTAGCAGACATGCGTTGCACGTGGTGACAGCGCACCAGGGGAAAACTCACTGAGCCCTCCGAATGACTTCTAGTCCTCTAGCAGACATGCGTTCCACGTGGCAACAGCGCACCAGGGGAACCGCCATTGAGTCCTCAGAATGTCTTCTAGTCCTCTAGCAGACATGAGTTGCACATGGCAACAGCGCACCAGGAGAACCATCACTGGGTCCTCAGAATGTCCTCTAGTCCTCAGGCAAACATGCGTTGCACATGGCAACAGATCACCACGGGAAACATCACTGAGTCCTCCGAATGTCTTTTAGTCCACTAGCAGACATGCGTTGCATGTGGTGATAGCGCACTACGGGAAACGTCACTTAGTCCTCCGAATGTCTTCTAGTCATCTAGCAGACATGCGTTGCATGTGGCGACAGCGCACCAGGGGAACCGTCACTGGGTCCTCCGAATGTCTTCTAGTCCTTTAGCAGACATGCATTGCATGTGGTGATAGCGCACCAGAGGAAATGTCACAAAGTCCTCTGAATGTCTTCTAGTCCTCTAGCAGACATGCGTTGCGTGTGGCAATAGCGCACCACGAAAAACGTCACTGAGTCCTCTGAATTTCTTGTAGTTCTCTAGCAGACATGCGTTGCCTGTGGTGACAGCGCACCAGGGGAACCGCCACTGAGTCCTCAAAATGTCTTCTAGTCCTCTAGCACACTTGCGTTGCATGTGGCGACAGCGCACCAGGGAACCGTCACTTGGTCCTCAGAATGTCTTCTAGTTCTTTAGCAGACATGCGTTGCATGTGGCAATAGCGCACCACGGGAAATGTTATTGAATCCTCCGAATGTCTTCTAGTCCACTAGCAGAAATGTGTTGCATGTGGCGACAGCGCACCAGGGGAACCGTCACTGGGTCCTCCAAATGTCTTCTAGTCCTTCAGCAGCCATGCGTTGCATGTGGGGATAGTTCACCACGGAAATCGTCACTGAGTACTCTGAATGTCTTCTTGTCCTCTAGCAGACATGCGTTGCATGTGGCGATAGCGCACCACGGGAAATATCACTCAGTCCCTCGAATGTCTTCTAGTCCTCTAGCAGACATTCGTTGCAAGTGGCGATAGCACACCACGGGAAACGTCACTGAGTCCTCTGAATGTCTTCTAGTCTTCTAGCAGACATACGTTGCATGTGGCAACAGCGCACCAGGGGAACCGTCACTGAATCCTCCGAATGTCTTCTAGTCCTCTAGCAGACATGCGCTGCATGTGGCGACAGCGCACCACGGGAAATGTCACTGAGTCCTCTGAATGTCTTCTAGTCCTCTAGCAGACATACGTTGCATGTGGCGATAGTGCACCACGGGAAACATCACTGAATCCTCCAAATGTCTTCTAGTTCTCTAGCAGACATGCGTTTCATGTGGCAACAGCGCACCACGGGAAACATCACTGGGTCCTCAGAATGTCTTCTAGCCCTCTGGCAGACATGCATTGCACGTTGCTATAGTGCACCAGAGGAAACGTCACTGGGTCCTCAGAATGTTTTTTAGTCCTCTGGCAGACATGCGTTGCATGTGGCGACAGCGCACCATGGGAAATGTCACTGGGTCCTCAGAATGTTATCTAGTCGTCTAGAAGACATGCGTTGCATGTGGCAACAGTGCACCAGGGGAACCATTACTGGGTCCTCAGAATGTCTTCTAGTCCTCTAGCAGACATGTGTTGCATGTGGTGACAGTGCACATGGGGAAACGCCACTGGGTCCTCAGAACGTCTTCTAGTCCTCTAGCAGACATGCATTGCACGTGGTGACAGTGCACCAGGGGAAACATCACTGAGTCCTCCTAATGTCTTCTAGTCCTGTAGCAGAGATGCGTTGCACGTGGTGCAGCACATCATGGGAAACCTCACGGAGTCCTCCGATTGTCTTCTAATCCTCTAGCAGACATGCGTTGCACGTGGCAACAGCGCACCAGGGGAAACGTCACTGAGTCCTCAGAATGTCTTCTAGTCATCTAGCAGACATGCGTTGCACATGGCGACAGTGCACCATGGTAAATGTCAGTGGCTCCTCAGAATGTCCTCTAGCAGACATGCATTGCACGTGGCGACAGCGCACCAGGGGAACTGCCACTGAGTCCTCAGAATGTCTTCTAGTCCTCTAGCAGACATGCGTTGCACATGGCGACAGCGCACCAGGGGAACCGCCACTGAGTCCTCAGAATGTCTTCTAGTCATCTAGCAGACATGCGTTGCATGTGGCGACAGCGCACCAGCAGAACCGTCACTGGGTCCTCAGAATGTCTTCTAGTCCTTTAGCAGACATGCATTGCATGTGGCGATAGCTCACCACAGAAAATGTCACTGAGTGTTCCAAATGTCTTCTTGTCCTCTAGCAGACATGCTTTGCATGTGGCGATAGCGCACCCCGGGAAACGTCACTGAGTCCTCTGAATGTCTTCTAGCTCGCTAGCAGACATGCGTTGCATGTGGCGACTGCACACCAGGGGAACCGCCACAAAGTCCTCATAATGTCTTCTAGTCCTCTAGCACACTTGCGTTGCATGTGGCGACAGCGCACCAGTGGAACCTTCACTGGGTCCTCAGAATGTCTTCTAGTTCTTTAGCAGACATGCATTGCATGTGGCAAAAGCGCACCACGGGAAACGTCACTGAGTCCTCCGAATGTCTTCTAGTCCACTATCAGACATGCATTGCATGTGGCGACAGCGCACCAGGGGAACCGCCACTGAGTCCTCAGAATGTCTTCTAGTCCTCTAGCAGACATGCATTGCATGTGATGACAGTGCACCAGGAGAACCATCACTGGGTCCTCAGAATGTCTTCTAGTCCTTTAGCAGCCTTGCGTTGCATGTGGTGATACCGCACCACGGAAAACATCACTGAGTCCTCTGAATGTCTTCTTGTCCTCTAGCAGACATGCGTTGCATGTGGCCATAGCGCACCACGGGAAACATCACTGAGTCCCTCAAATGTCTTCTAGTCCTCTAGCAGACATGCATTGCATGTGGCGATAGCGCACCACGGGAAACGTCACTGAGTCCTCCGAATGTCTTCTAGTTCTCTAGCAGACATGCATTGCATGTGGCGACAGCGCACCAGGGGAACCGCCACTGAGTCCTCAGAATGTCTTCTAGTCCTCTAGCAGACATGCGTTGCATGTGGCGACAGCGCACCACGGGAAAAGTCACTGAGTGCTCCGAATGTCTTCTAATCCTCTAGCAGACATGCGTTGCATGTGGTGACAGCGCACCAGGGGAACCGCCACTGAGTCCTCAGAATGTCTTCTAGTCCTCTAGCAGACATGCGTTGCATGTGGCGACAGCGCACCAGGGGAAACGTCACTGAGTCCTCCGAATGTCTTCTTGTCCTCTAGCAGACATGCGTTGCATGTGGCGACATCTCACCACGGGAAACGTCACTGAGTCCTCCGAGTGTCTTCTAGTTCTCTAGCAGACATGCGTTGCATGTGGCGACAGCGCACCAGGGGAACCGCCACTGAGTCCTCCGAATGTCTTCTAGTCCTCTAGCAGACATGCGTTGCATGTGGCGACAGCGCACCAGGGGAACTGTCAATGGGTCCTCCGAATGTCTTCTAATCCTCTAGCAGACATGCATTGCATGTGACCTTCTGACCCCTTTGAGAAAGGACATACCTAACGGGAAATACTGTGTAAATTGTCAACTCTGGGAGCAGGAAACCAGGGCTTGATTCCCAGCTTCCACCACGTTGCCCTGTTCCTGTGATCCTGGACAAATGACTCTCCTACGTGTCTGCCTTAAATGTCCTTAACTGCGATTGCCTAGCAGTGTTTCAGTTCAGTGTGTGCTATAGAAAAAGACTAACTCACACATGGTTTAACAAAACGTAATCTTCCTTCACATAGAGTGCCATGAAGCCACTTGTGCAATACATCGCGCTTTACATATTAGACCGACCATAAAAATGATAAGGACCATTTATAAAGTGCTCAATACCAGCCGATGTGTCCTTAAGCACATTTGTAACTTGGAACCCATAGCAGCCTCCTAACAGACAAATACACTAGTTTATATATTACATTTAGAAACACTTGCATGTTAAATGCATGATACTTGAAACCCTCTACCCTAAGGCAAAGGAAACCTTTAGCTTTGATGTCCCCTCCAGCCCCGCCTGCAAACATGATTTCTAAAGACATCCCTGGTGGCAGCCAACTCAGGATTAATGTCTTTTTCTCCTGCTTTTGTTAACAATTTCACTGCCAACACGTTTTACATGTCGTCCACTTGTGCGTTGAAGTGATTACACTTCAAAAATGCGCTCCCATTCACAAGCAAAGCTAGTGCTTCAAGCGTGAATATGCAAGGTGAGGTTCTGTGATCAAAACAGAAAAGAGATATCGGGGTTTCCTGTCCCTGTTCAGAAAAGGGGGCCATGAGAATCTGGGGCGGGACGTGGAGATGTTAGCTCTGAAAAGGGGGGTCCTTTTTAACTCTCAGCTAAAATGGGAATACACGAGGGACAAAGAAAAAGCTAGCATGCCTTTTTCCACCGCTGGCACAGTCATATTTTTAGTCACACAGCTATGCAATAGGGAGTTAGCTGGTTGCCGTTCTGACCTTCTATCTAGTGCTGGACAACTTGACCAATGTGTTTGTTTACGTGCCTACATAATGAATGTGCAGACGGCGCTGCCAGTCGTACAGGATTTTTTCATCAGCAAGCATTTGTGGGTGCGGGAGGGCGGTCGAGGGGGGAGAAAGTGCTTCCATGCCAAGGTATCAGGCGTCCAGTTCTTCCAGGATTTAAAAAGAGAAAGAAAAAGCAAACATTTTGACTCATTTACCAGTGACATGCGCCATTACCAGAGCCACGTTCGCCACAAGAGCTGCCACAAGAGTTGCCACAAGAGTTGCCTAACCCAAGGCCCCACAGCATCCCTGGGCCCTGGCCCACTCACCTGGGGCCCTCATAGTCATTGTTCCTTCCGTAGGGGTCCCCCTGGCTTATATCTGTCACCGTTGGAGTGTCATGCAATGTGAAAGAAAGGGTCAGTGTGCAAAACAGTTGGCAGCAAGGGTCAGGCACAACAGAGACCCCTCTGGCTCTGTAATGGGCCATGTAGGCTCAGACAGACACTGCAAATGGAGAAATAAAGTTTCTCTGGGAACCCTCTCTTCCTTGGAGGGAAGCTGGGGATGGGAGCGTAGGGAGGAGAGGGCAAGGACACGCCACGCAACACAACACAGTAACTCTTCACAGAACCCAATCCTGGCGATTTGCATAAAAGCAAAGAGCATTATGGGAACATAAGAATGCAACACCATTTTAAATTTGAAACATGCCTGATACTGATTCATCAGCAAACGCTTTTGAGTGAATAATTAAAGTTGGACTTGGCTGTTTTCTTTTCCCACAATACTAACCCTAACAAAAATATGCTTGCACATTGCAAGACATATATACCAGTTTGGAAAACTGTGACACGGTATATGAGCTTATAGACCGAACTAACCAAGCTACCAGGATTGTTTAAGTGTGCCAAGGCTGGTTGCTAGCACATGCTTCTGGTGTGGGTGAAGTGTAATACAATGTACAAAACGTGGCATGCTGTTTGGAGAGAGTGGCTGCATGGTCTGGACAGAAAATAAAAGGGTGATAATCAGAATCTGAACATCTCGAATGCTGGTGTCTCTCATCTCAGAACCTACAAGGTGCAGGGGATGGGTGTAATAGTTGTGCAGCAGGCTTTGTGGCCAGGGCACAGCACATAGTAACATCGCATGCTGTACAGTGCCAGAGTTGCAATGTCTGCTTATTATAAGCGACTTTGGGCTTGTTTTTGCACATATTCACTTATAATATTTAGAGGTAGCTTTTAGAGGTTCTTATGCGCTTGTTAGAAGAAACGTGCGCTTGCAATGGGGCTTGTTGACACAGCCCAATTGTCTGCGTCCACAGATCATCCTGGAAAGGGGTGCTGGCAGCCCTTTAACGCCGTGCAATTATTGCAGGTCAGTAAAGGGCTGCCAGCACCACAATGACTCCTTTGTTCTTAGTTCTGCTCGGAGTGTTCTTTTCCTTTGCATATGTTTAGGCATTTGGCAATGATGGGTGAGACCTTTCCATCTGAGAGACCCCCTTCAGATAGATTGTTACCTAGCCAATAGGGGTTCCATCAGTGCCAAATGCCAAAACATATGCACAAGTAGAGACATTCCTCGTGATGCCCATGAGCGACATAAAATGGGATACTGCTTTGCATTAGTTAACAAATGTTCTTAACAGCAAAGATGACATCATCCTGGAAGTTTGTGACACAGGTCATATGTACCCAGGTGACACTACTAAACATTGTTTCTGTAATTCTCAAAGTGATTAAAGTAGTGTTGTAAAAAAAAAAAAAAACGATTTTTCAGGCTTGTATTATTTTGCATTCTGGTACTTCTATTTTCCGGTCAGCACGTGGATTATGAAGCTAAAAGAATATTCTTTCGGCTGAAGATGTTTCTCTAAGAATTTACATATTGTATTGTTGCCTTCATTTGAGATGTGTATTTTGCAAGTAAATTATCAGATTTCTCAAGTCTCCTGCGGTCACGCATGAGGTAATCCTGTCCTGTTTTTTTTTTCCTTTGGATTCTGGGACTTGCAGTTATTTCTTACCAAATTGAAGTTTAGGTAAAAAAAACTACAAGTCAGAGAATTCTGAGCATAAACTGGACTGCATGTCTTTCTCACTCATGGCCATGGGACACTCGAGTGCGCTGCTCTATAGGACAGTATTATTTTAGGTCTTGAAGGCCAGGATGTACATATTTGGACCAAGTGGAGTTTAGAAGACATGTTCAAGTGCCTGCGCTGTAGATAGTGTTATAAACCCACCCTCACCGTTTAACCACAGTGTGTGATCCTGGGCAAATAATGTAATCCCTTGTGGTATAGTGGACTGGCCTCAGCAGAGCCATCATTAACTTTGTTCGAATATTGTTGCCAGTCAAAAAAGTGGCATTGGCCACCCAGAGTACTACCCCACAGGAGAATGAGTGAAACTCGTTGCTATGCCCTGGTATGCTATGTCATTGACTCTTGCATAGCACAGAGTCTATAATAAAAACTGCAAGTCTCTATGTGTGTGTGTGTTGGGGTAAAGCGGAAGGTGGATGACATTAACACACCTTTATACGCTGTGTACCATTAATAAATATGTATGCAGCAATGACAGCCGTTGGGTTAATGCGCCTACTACTGAGATCTATGCTTAAACTGCTTGCCACAGGTTCCAATCCCCTCAAGTTTCATCATTCCCAGGCCAGGTTGGAGTGATGTTACTTCCTGTGATGTCACTTCCTGTTTTGTCATTACATGCCCATTAAGGAGACCTACACTAATTTGCCACACTTGGCCTTACAATTTCTAGGGCCGGCCCTGGTGTTAATATACATTCTAAATAAAGACAAGCACGCCACAAAGTGAATGATGAAGAAAAAAGCCATATTCAGTCTATAACCTCACTTCTTTATTTACCTTAATTAAATCTACTTTGTGCTGTCCATCAAAGCGCAGCTGTGAATAGTTATTAGGGCCGAATTTCAAATAAAATTCAGCCATTCCTCTCGGGAAAAATAATTTTATGTTCACTAAGTCAAACGCTGATTAAGATGAACTAAAATTCCCTGTAGCTCATGAATTAGAAGTGTCTTAATTGAAGTCTTACTGTCGGTTGCAAGTGATGTCTTATTTTCTGGCTTGGTTTTTTTAATTACACAAAGTGTGGCGAAAAACGAATTTAACATGTGAACACACATTCATTGAGGTTTTTTTTCTGTCGTTAATTAACTCTGCTTATCATCTTTGGAGATGTACGTATAAATACTTTTAAACGCTGTGTTAAACATCCCATAATATTTGATATTGTGGGCAGAATACGCAATATCCACCCAGACAAGCCTCAGCGGCGAGACCACCAGGGGCCAGATCACAGACACTTTGCACTGGTGCAAGTGCAAAGTTTGCACAGTATTAGCACTAGCGTAAGGTTTGTCCTATTTTTGAAAACATTGGGACATATTAAAAAACATTTCACCCGACAAGTGCAGTTTGGCATAGTAAAAGCACCAGGGCAAAAATGGCCTTAGTGCAAAAAAGATGCATTTTCACTTCATTTTTGCACCAGGGCAAAGTTTGCCCTACTGCTAATATCGAATGGTGTTAGCACAAGGGCAATCTTTGCCCTGATGCAAACATCCATCAAAAATGTTTCTTTTTAGCACTAGGGCAATTTTAACCCTGTTGCTTTTAATATGACAAACTGTACTTGTTGAGATAAAGTGTTTTTTTAATGTGGCCCAGTGTTTTTAAAAATATGGCAAACTTTGCCCTGATGCTAATACTGTGCAAAGTTTGCACTTGCACCAGTGCAAAGTTTCTGTAATCTGGCCCCAGAGTGGCAACAGGCGCAAATGGAATGCCTGTTAGATCTAATGACATGTTCCATAATCAGCTACATCTAATGACATGTTCCATAATCAGCTACATCTAATGACATGCTCCATAATCTGTTACATCTAATGACATGCTCCATAATCTGTTACATCTAATGACATGTTCCATAATCAGCTATATCCAATGACATGTTCCATAATCAGTTACATCTAATGACATGCTCCATAATCTGTTACATCTAATGACATGTTCCATAATCAGCTATATCCAATGACATGTTCCATAATCAGCTACATCTAATGACATGCTCCATAATCTGTTACATCTAATGACATGTTCCATAATCAGCTATATCCAATGACATGTTTCATGATCTGTTGCATCTAGTGACATGTTCCATAATCAGCTACCTCTAATGACATGTTCCATGATCTGTTACATCTAATGACATGTTCCATAATCGGCTACATCTAATGACATGTTCCATAATCAGCTACCTCTAATGACATGTTCCATAATCAGCTACATCTAATGACATGCTCCATAATCTGTTACATCTAATGACATGCTCCATAATCTGTTACATCTAATGACATGTTCCATAATCAGCTATATCCAATGACATGTTCCATGATCAGTTACATCTAATGACATGCTCCATAATCTGTTACATCTAATGACATGTTCCATAATCAGCTATATCCAATGACATGTTCCATAATCAGCTACATCTAATGACATGCTCCATAATCTGTTACATCTAATGACATGTTCCATAATCAGCTATATCCAATGACATGTTTCATGATCTGTTGCATCTAATGACATGTTCCATAATCAGCTACCTCTAATGACATGTTCCATGATCTGTTACATCTAATGACATGTTCCATAATCGGCTACATCTAATGACATGTTCCATAATCAGTTGCATCTAATGCCATGTTCCATAATCAGCTATATCTAATGATATGTTCCATAATCAGCAGTGGGCTCAGGCACAGGCCTTGCTGGCATTTACCAACAGTCTTGATTTTTAATTTTAGGAATTTGGAATATGCAGCTCATCACAAAGGCGCTATCAGTGGTAACATGAAACTAGTGGCCCGAGGAGAGTAGAAACACAGTCAGGATTAAGGATCATTTTACCTCCCCAAAAATACACACTGTGAACAGGGACGTCATTTAGGGATCACCAGGGGTCACACCTGCAACCCATGAGGTCTCCCTGGCTACCTCTGTGGTCTCCCTTGCTACCCCTAAACAAAAAAAAATATTTTTTTTTTCTTTCTTTTTTAATGCAAGCTCCTGGGCTGTGGCCAGCGCCATGTGGCTCTTTGCTTCTGGAGTGGCTCGCTTTCTTGGTCAGGCCACTCCAAAAAAAATGATTTTAAAGAACAGTTGTTCTATAAGTCTAACACTTCCAGCAGTCAGTGACCCTAAATAAGAAAGAATGGGAATACCAAATAATTTGTCTTTCTGGAATTCTATACATTAATTGCTAGACTCATTAAATGTTTATTAAAGGCACACTTCAGGAGGTGAGTCACTGATTTAGTCTGTTCTTAAGCAACTCAATTCAGCCTTTCACCCTTCTGAGGTCACGATAAATGAGTAGCAACACAGGTTGGGTGATACTGGGTGTATATTTGTTCTACATAAAGTGCTTAAGTGTAAGTGCTATATAATAACACATCATTATCATTTGGCCATGGACGTCTGCTTGCATTCACAGTAATTTGGTAATATGGGCCTATACGCACCGATATTAACGATACATATGGTGATCCATTCTTTTATGAAATATATATCACATTATAGTGATATTGTAACCATATTGTTCGTAGTGTGCAAAGGAACAATGCTATGTGATGCCACTTCCTGTTTTTTTCAAGGAGCGAAAGGTCGCGTTCCATCGCTTCCTGTGATATCACTTCGGGGGTTGGGTCAAATGACATCACTTCCTGTGATGTTATCAGAGGTCAAAGGTCATGTGATGTCACTTTTGCTACCCCTAGCACTGTGGTGAAATGACGTCCCTGACTGTGAACTGGAACTCGCTTCAAACTGCAGGCAAAAAATAGCAAAAAAAAACTCGTTGGGGGTCATTTCAAATTAAATAGAAATGGCATGCAGGGGACTGCCAAGGTTTAAGCTTTGGTGATATTTGGTCCCATTCATGCAGTTTAAAATATTAACCAGCCGCGGTCTATTTGTGGAGAAAAAAGGAAGGCAATATTGCATGTACGTTTCATTTTTAGGCTCAGTTTTGTAAAAAAAAAAGAAAAATGCAGCCTGAAAATCACGGGTTGCAGGCAACGTTGATTCATGGATTCTTATGGAATCTGAACATAGTTGCCAAAAATGTTCTTGGTCCAGGGCCCACATGTTTTTAAGACTAAATGCTTTTTGAGCAAGTCACTGTACTACAGACACTCATAGTCAGTGACTCAGCCAGCAAATGTCACCTAGAAACAATCCGATTCAAATGCATGCATGAGTGTTCAATTTCATGCGGATATCAAGCAGTGGAAGCAGGGAGGAGCAACGCAGAGCTGCAAGGGATTGTGGACTACAGCAAGGAAGGGGGAGGAGCCAAGACGTGGAGGAAGAGTCAACGGCGGTGAAGCTGATTGGCTGGGGAGGGGCAAATGGTGGCGAAGAAGTCAAAGCGGTGGCAAATGGGTGGAGAAAGAGGAAAATACAGGTGGGAAGGAACTAAAACGTGGGAGAAGACATACTGGGTGGATGCAGAATGCAGGCAGGAGATTGAGAAAGGGTAGAGTGAACAAGTACAGTTGAGCTATCAAAATGGAGTTAAGAGTGGAATGGAAAAAATTGAGCTGAAGCTAATTTGTGTGGGTTTCAAAACAGGTCAGAGGGAAGCAAGTTGAGGGATGACCTGGCTAGTAGCCTGCAAAGGGTGGGAGCAGCGGGAGGAGAATCAGTAAGTAGGTGCAGGCAGAATAACAGAGAGGCAGCACCTGCCAAAAAGGGAGAACAACAAATAATTGAGAGAAAAGCAAGCACGCAGAGGGATTAAGAAATAACTGTCGGTGATGGCAATAGGTGGGAGAAAGATCGAAAACGTACAAGAGGAGTGAACAAGCGGGGGATGACTAGTGAACAAGGGCGGGCGAGCACAGGCAGAAGGAAATTAGTAGTTGAGTGAGGAAGCAGCACGCAACCCATGGGTAGGCCTGAGTGAGCGTGTGAGGCACCTATGGTTGGCAGAAGAGCCAACCACGGGGGGTGGAATAAACAAGCGGGGGAGTGGCCAAAAGAGTGCAGAGGTGTGGATGAGTTGGAGAGGAGATAAAGTTTAGAAAGGAACCCATGAGTCATGGTGGAGCAGATGAACCGTTGTGCAGTGAAGGAAGGGGGAAGCAGCAGTAAGCATTGGAGGTTTGTTTATTGCAGTGTTTTATATACTGAAATCTAAAATATATTGGCTCCTTACGGATCCCATGCTTCAACACGGCTCAGATAGCCGCAGCAAACAGAGCTAACAGCTGTGCACCTCAAGGACTGGGTTGTGCCCATAGACCCCAAAACCCCTTCAACATTGTGTGCTACTTGAGGGATACCCGTGGGGGAGAGGGGTGCCGTAGATTTTATTAAGTGAGGCTGTGCTTTAATTTGCAAGATCCAACTGAAAGTAGTGCCTTGAGCCCGCTCTTGTGGGCACCTTCCCATTTCCTTTTGGGGTTCCACTGGTTGTGTGAAGACAGGACCCCCTATAAGCCAGTGATAGGCTCTTCTGAGAATCAACTGCATAGACCAGTCCACCCCCTTAAATGATCTCCCTTTGCTGCAGTTACCATTCCCACTGATGAAAGGGAGGTGTAAACAGGTAAATGTGTGTTGGAGGAGAGAGAGGAGAGAAGGAGGGAGAACACCATGATTTGGAGAAATGAATCAGAAGGGGTGGAGAAATGAAGGAGGGTGGTGAGAAGGAATGGGAGGCAGAGTGAATGAGTGGAACAATAATTCAATAGTAGAGGAGTGTCCCCATAAATGGGACTCAAAAACAATCAACGAAAGCAAGAGGCACTGACAAGCGGCACTGTTTCTTCATGTGTGACACATATCATTCAAATGTATGGAGGAAAATTGCACCAATACAGTAAGTGAATAGGTGTCGCCTCATGTAATGGACAGCACCAAACGTGAGACAGGGAGAAAGCCACACATTAAGGTGAAGAGGTACTAGAGGAATGCCTTGTTTTCCTCCCATGTTTATGTATTGCTTTGAATTACCATGGACAGTATGGATGGGCAGGTTGCAGGTATTGAAATGCTTGCATGAGGGACAGGAACTTTCTATATTTAGGTACCTTTGTTGCACTAAAACAGAACATCAAAACTATAAACAAAACAATGTTGGTGATGGGCAGTGCTATTGTCTTTCATCAATAATATTCTTATGAAATGCATGGACTCCTTGCTGATAAAGAAAAGGGCAGCCCCCGTGTTGACCTCTGTTTTCATAAGGCCCAGCTTTAAAATGACTTCACTGCCATTAATGTGCCACTTTTAACATTCATGATGATAATGACACTGACCAGATACAGCTTAATGGAAACACAAAGGAGGCCCTGTGTCAGCAGGTCCAGATACATTATTAGCTGAGAGGCTAGCATTGGTTTCATTATCCCAGAAAACAAAACTCAAATTTCGATCACTGTTTAAGAAATGATGGGACATTTAAATAAAAATTACAAAAAGTTGTTTATAGAACAACAACCATACCAGTTACAAACCGGCCATAAAAAAACGTTTTAAAGCAGAAAATATCTTTCAGATGAAGCCAGGGTTTTAGAATCATTCTTCGTATGACCTGTGAACTTGATGTCTGTGTTTATGTCCTGAGAAGAAATGTGTAATAAAAGCAAGACGGCCAGTATGATATCATGCAGGCATGTCGAGCTGAAACTTTCACAAAAAAAAAAAAAAAAAAAAAATTGTATGAATAAATATGCCATATATTCAGATATGCCTGTGGGCACGGGAAGTACAGAAATCCATGTTTTATTAGATGGATGCAACACATAACCCCCACCTTTTTCAGACTCACAAATATAATCAAGCAATGAAGATTGAGTGTTTGTATTCTCTAGGAGTGTCTGTCTATGAGTCAAACCAATAGAAATATTGTGGTATCATTGAGGCAATATTGTACATTTTAAAAAGCGGTTTCATGCAGAGAATAGCACTCTTACTCTGGGATTAAATGCTGCAGGGAAAGAAAACATCTGAGCGAACATGAATCCCATACCAGTGTGATTCAATCTGCAAAATAAAAGGGCAGGGACACTAATACATGTATCAGAATATCCTAAAACTATTCTCGTAGGTTGGGTGGGTGAACTAAAAACAATGGGCCGGATTCATGGAATATTTGCCCGGTTCAAAGTGAATTTGCACTGCTGATAAGTGACTTTGCACTAGTGAAACAAACCCTGATTCATGGAACCGTGCAAAGTGTATTTTTGCAGTGAAAAGTCCGGGCAAAGTCAGCGCATAGTTTTTTTTGCAGTACAAAATGACTTGCCCAGACATTGCTTGTCAGGGTTTGTGTCGGAAGTAAAAAGTCACTTTTCATCAGTGCACATTCACTTTGAACTGGGCAAATAGTCCATGAATTGTGCCCAATGTGTTTCAAGGACAATGGAAGGCTTTTTGACATTATGTGTTGTCCATTCCCCCGGGACTCGATATTGGCCCAAGTCAGCTGTTAAAATGCAAAATAACCACTTGAATAGGTGATGTGAATGTCCACTCAAAGCTCAGGAATATAATAATTTGTGTTCTATCATAGCGCTTTATGCCGTATTGCTCACCATTCAAAGTGTTATAATAACAGGTGCCATCATTGCCCCACTATAAAATGGTACTTGATTTAATGACCTCTTAAGGATGAATGGCTGCATTGTCCTTGCAGCGGATTCAAATTTACAAAGTGCAGGATGCCCACATGTCAGAGTGCAGAGCTATAATCGTGAGTAACCCGCCTAGACAACTAGTGCCTTGCTGGGCATCAATGTCTGAATGTTCTCTACTAAAACTGGCAGGGTTGGGTGACTGCCTGTGCCTACCTCTCCACTTTGTGTGTTGAGAGAACAGGTAGACTCCAACACAGCAGCAACATGTGGTGACATTGCAGAGCACAGCCATGAATGTAATCAACATGTATGTGTTCAGTTTTCTCCAAATAAGCCACAAATGAAGGACCAACCAAAAGCTGGACTCAAAATCCATCAGCAAAGTTCACAGAAGAGATAGTCCTGATTTCTGCTTCTTGTCCAGTGACCACCACTTTAAATGTCCCACTTTGCCACAGTGGCACTGTTTGCCCACTGTGCTGCTATGCGGTGCCAAGATGAGCTTGCAGACCCATGCAGTTTATTCTGCACTGCATATCTCTATAACTTTATTTAATAAGGTGTTTTATTCTGAGTTTTTAGTGCAAACCTAGCTTCAAGAAGCAACCAAGCACTATATATCGGTAGTGCTTGCATGCATACCTTAGGTGGTTATAGGGAACAGTCTTTATAATTGGACGTTTACTAGCGTCATACCAAGAGTGTCCCGGGGAAGAGTTAACATTTACAGTAAGTGGGGAACACTTGAAAGCGCTATGATTAATAAGGTGCTATGCAATGTGAATTGGGGGTGTCAGAACACCTGCTAAGAAAGACTGCAGCAGGAGACCAGAGGGGTGTTGTGTTTGGTGGGTGACCGCTCTACACCAGAGACTCCTGAATTAGTGTAGCGGTCATTCACACCTCCATTGCAGAATGCAATGCTACCTTGTGCCACATGTATAGCACCTCTTGGTGCTGAAGACTGCCTCAGTGAGCAGACTGTTGCCTGTAGGGGTGGGGTTACTGAAGGATGAGTGCCAAGTAGACAAGGGATCCACAACCTTTGTCTTTCCATTGTTTTGGACTGCAATTCCCATACATCCCAGGATGCCTAATGACACAGGATCACAGGAGTTGTAGTCTGAAACAACTGGAGAGCCTCAGGCTGCAGACTCCTGCCCTGGGCACATTGTTTCTTGTGGTAAGGCAATCGTCTATTGTGGAACTAAACATGTTTTTGCATTAAAAAAATACAATAATAACACTGAAACATTATACCAATTAAATAAATAAATAATAACAAAGAATCCCTAAAACATTACAAAACACTTCTCCTGATGCTGAAAGTGGAGACGAATGCTGGTGCTCAGGGGGGTCTCTTCCCATCCTTCCAGAGAGCAGACTCGGAGGGGTCTGGCATACGAAGGTTGAACTCCAGCCTCCAGCCTCGTCCTAATGTTACACGCTCTAACCAAAAAAGAGGCAGCATCAAAAATGAGAACAGATGCTGGAAATGGGAAGCATTTACTCTGGGAACCCCACCACCTTTGCGCTGGGGGTGGGTATGTGGTCTGGGCTGATCGTGGGAGTGGGGGAGCCAAGCCCAAGGCGAGCAGCACCCTATCTCTTCAGTGAACCAGACCCTGGTGATGTGCATTAAAGCCCACTGAGAACCTAGAAACGAACACATTTGACATTTGATTCAGCGTCGAACCCTTGTGATCAAGGAATGCACTCTGCACGTCTCATTAGTCTCAATATCCACCCTAACAAAAGAACATGGCTGTTAACCACAAGACATACATATCCATTTGGACATTTGACCGGAGAGATGTGTTTGTGAAGTTTCTGCATGGAGTTTGCAGTGAGTTTTGTGAAGGCAGAGGTTTGTGAAGTTTCTGCATGGAGTTTGCAATGAGTTAAACATTGCTTCGGCTCGTGTGGGGCAGAGCAGAGCTGCAGCTCTTGAGCAGGCTTTGGGGATAGTTGGGCAAGCCTGCCCCTGGTGGTTTGGTCCTCTGGACGAAATGACACACTGGGAAGGTAAACGTTGCCGGAACTCAGCTCCATCTTGTTCTGGCCCACTTCCTACCTTGCCTTAGTCCCCATTCCGCGCGGAATCATTTTGCGAGTTAATGGTGTGGTGGGTGAGGAAAGCACCCTTGCCAAGAAGACAGCAATTGCCATCTACTCAATAATCTGCCCACTTTAAATCCGTGAGTCCTGGGTTCCTATCCTAGATACAATGTGTGCTTATGAGTACTGTACTGGTTTTATGCTGTCTGCACCAATTAGCTAAAATGTGTGATACTGGACAAATCACGTCATCTCATTTTGCCTCTTTGTTTTACTGTGTGGCAAACTTGGGAGCGCTCACAAACTGTGTGAACTCATTTATAAGGCACTATGTAATGACGTGGGAGCAGCGTATGTCACAGAGCTTGGGTCGCGCTATTGAGGGTGGTCGACAAACCATTAAAGATCCTTGTGAGCAAAAGTCAGCATAGCCGAGCCTCAACTTCACCAGCCTGCCAAGCCACGCCCCCTTGCTGTGACTGCAGGGCCAGAAGAGGGACGTAAGGATGTTGCAGATGTTGGGACAAGGTAAGTGCGTCTGTGCTGCTGTGTGTCTGTGTGTGTGTGTGTGTGTGTGCCTCGCGTAGGGTGTTGGGGATTGGGTGCGGGCGCTGGGGGCGGGGAGGCAGTGAGAGCAAAGCAGTCTTACTGGTCTTTCCGTAAACTGTTGAAAACATGGCTATTTAAGTATTGTATTATCTTTGATTCCTGAACTCTTGCTGCACGGAACTCTGATACCAATGTCTCCCACGTCAGACTTAATGCAGCCAGCGCCTAGGTGTAGTGCGTGACACAAATGTACAAATAAATAAAATACATGGTATGTTGCACTCCTCTTCTCCCCCTTCCACATTCCCTTCTATCACTCCTCTTCTCAGCCCCTTTCCCTCATCTTGCACTCTGAAGCTGCTTTTTTAGTGATAAGGAGCATTATAAAAACAACAATAGAAATAACAAAATAAAAAATGGCGGTCAGCACCCACGTGAGTGCTGGACATGGGGACAGCGCTCCACCCCGGGTGAATACAGGATGTGCACTGGAATGGAAACCCCCAGCTGGTGTTTCAGGGGTCCCATTTTGGGCACCGCGAGGCGGGCAGCGGTGGGGGCTGGCAGCAACGGCCAGGGCAGCCCAGATGTGGCAGGCACAGATGAAGGAGGATCAGTCTCTGGAGCCTCACACCTTTGTGAATAAAGGGCATGTTCTGTGATGCACGAGTCTCTCCACTGGCATGTATCACACATGCAGCTATTGTGTAAGGGATGTAACTTTATGAGCGAAGGCAATAGTGTGTGCATTTTTTTGCCTATGCTTTCACATAAGTTGTTTTCTTCCTGTCTCCATGAACAGTGTGTCCTCTGTGGCCCACACATTTTGCACAGTAGTCTTCGTTCCTATTCCTTTAACCCTTTAAGTGCCAAGGGTGTGGTATCTCGTCTTTGGGATTACCTCCCTGTTGCCACAGACGAGATACCTCTTCTTTGCCACTAAAGGGGTTAATGAAACAGAAAACGGTAGAAGGCATTGAATGGCGAATTAACAAAATCACCAAAAAAAGGCCCTGGCACGGGGGCGGGGGGGTTATGGGGGTTGAACCCATGGCAGTTTACTCAATCATATGCACATCACCAACTACCTGCGGTTTTGGGCTGCATTAGATACTTGTTTTAAATCCATGGTCAATACAAATGAACACTTTTTAAACCCGTTTGTCTTCCTTAATCTCACTGTCATAAATTGTCTTGAGGTCAAAAAAAGCATATGTGCCTAGGAGAGAACATGGTGCACAACTACAACAATCGAGCATGACATTACTGACATATGTGTAAATCGAAGGTGTCCACAGCAATTGGTTCTACAGGTATTTTGAACTGCAACGCCCATCAACCTTAGCCAATGTGAGGGATCATGGGAGTCGTAGTTCCAAAAAGACATCTGTAGAGAGTCACAAGTGGCAGACCCCTTGGGGGTGGACGGACGCTCGATTTACCGAGTTGCAAAGCATTGCTAACCTTGTGAAATAACTCGGGTAATATGCCTGCAGTGACTTTTCTGCTGGTGAAATCAAGCTGCCGTGGACCTTGAGTGAGGCTCTCAATGCTTCTAGGAGTAAGATATGTTTAGTGCTTTAAGTGAGATGAGAAATCGAGAGGGGCTTTCAGGGCGGGCTCTGAGTACTTGACCAGGGTCGAGGGGTGGAGATGTGCAACAAGAGGTGGAATGTTTAAGAGGCCAAAAAGAGAGGCAGGCGCATTGCTAGAAATATTTTGCTTTGCCGTACCCGCCCATCCTTTTTCTTTCTTAAGCTGCGGAGCGACCACTGCAGGCACCCCTTTCACCTATGGCTGCCTGCTGGGGTCAGATTAAGAAACAAAGGAGAGGCGGGTGGAGCAAAATAGACGCTGACCCCTGAATGTAGCCATTTCACCTATTGTGAAAGGGCTGCCTTCAAGGGTCGGCACCGCAGATTAAGAAACAAAAGTAGAGATGGGTGCAGTAAAAAAAATGCTAGCAATGTGCCTCCCTCTCCCACTGACCTCTTACAAAAAGGCACCAACACCTCCAGTTCCGCCTTTGTAAGAAGACACTCAGAGAGGTGGGCGCAATGCTAGCATGCATTTTGCTACACTAGCCTCTTCCTTTGTTTCGTAAATTGCAGCCCTGACCCCCGAAGGCAGCCCTTTCACAGCATGAGTGGCCCTAGTGGCAAGAACCTTGGCAGAGCCAGGATGCAAGGGGTACTTGTTGGAGATTGTTGGTGGGCCTGGTTATGGTGTTCATCAAGTGGGGTACACAACAGCTCACGTGAGAGATCACACCCAAGGGACGCAATTAATGCTCAAGGGACCAGGCATTGGGCTTCCTCCAGGAAGTGACTTTGCAGAGGAGCAAAGCACCTTGGAATGCTTCATGCACTTCTAAGATAAGAGTGATCTGCAAAGATGTGTACATCATCTATTTCAAGGATGTTCAGTGAACCTACAATATTTGCAGGTGAGCCAATCGGAGCAGGCCTGACCTTTGTGCACCTGCAATATCTGCCTATCAGGAAGTCTTTGGGGGCGTGTCTTGCATTTGTGATCCATAAACATGGCCACCGTTGACAGCACAACACAGAAGAGATCATACAGTGAACGACGGCGTAACAAGACCCTGGAAAGTGATTCAGCAGCGCAATCATCTGGGAGAAGATTGGTCTGACAGAGAACTCACAATAACAACTGGAAAGATACAATTAAAGGTCAGAGAGCGGCTAAGAAGCGTTTTTGCAGACTACATCGACCGGTAAACAGCCAAGCGCCTAACAAGGCCAAGAGAAATCTCAGTGTTATCCATGCGATGGCTGGCATGTCTGTTAGATGCAAAGTGCACACTTTTCTTGTCACAGACCATTATCTGCTCAGCGGGGACGGCGATCACACTCTTTGCTTTGGGCTGTAAAATTACTTCCAGGCTCCTTTGTCATGACAGCCATTCCGCGTGGCGCGCAGGAGCATGAGCATGCCGGGTCGACATCCCTTCGCCTCGCCTTCATGCTCGCCTGCAGCGGTCGGTACCCTGGAGGAGGCCGCGCAGCCGCTGAACTGAGGCATAATCCACAGACCATCGGTAAAGAAAGGCAAAATGGCCGCTCTGAGTTAAAAGAAGGCTGTACTCATTTGGGAAATTTACCCCGCGATGAAGAGAGAAAGAGAGAGAGAGAGAGGGATCCATTCCTAGTATCCAACAGCTGTTTATATCAACTAATTCTAGGGTGATGCTGCGTATTGTCACCAATCAGGAAAATGTTAAGATTCCGGGGAACTATATTGAGAGGTACTACAGAAACATTGCCTTAGTGCAAACAATATATTCTTTCAATGCATTTCTGCACAAGGCTCTGTTTGCCCTAGTTCTAGTGCCATGCACTTGCACATTATTGAAATAATGGGCCCGATTTAGAAAGCGTTTTTCAATGAGATTGCAACATTATTTTCCCTTGTGCTAATTGCACTCGCACTGAGGCAAATACTCTGCAATATGGCCCCTATGAAATATGGACACACCGTAAACACTTTATTCCAATATCTCACTTCAACTTGCCAATCCTTAGCCTAGGACAGCTCCCACAGTAATCCTCAGTAATCACTCTCCTGCCATAAGATAAAGTCATGTTCACAGGCATCCCCTCTTCTATAAACCCTGAACATGGAGTGCCTTCAGGCATTCTCTGCCTTGTCTTAGATGGCACAAGTCATTTGAAATCATTGATGTGCCAGCCTTGTCTGTGGTTTGTGCTCATGCAATGTTTCTGTGATGTGTGGAGTCAGGGGCGCTGCTAGGTCTGGAAAAGACGCGGGGCTACGCTGATGTCAGAACTGTCGGGACTGGGGGCTAGCTAGCCTTTTGATTGTAGCTCCTGAGATTCTTTCCAGGGCTACAACCAAAAGACGAGGGGCTATAGCCCCTTTATCCCCCCTAGCAATGCCTCTGTGTGGAGTTGTACCATGCTTGGGACACAGCAGCTCAACCGGCCCTATGCAAATTAGTATACTAGTCAATTTCACTCCATAAAACTGGTTAATTAATTCCCCCAATAAAATAGCGAGGAAAAAAACTCTCAACAGGAAACAACAGAGACCTGCCACCCTGCTTTACCCCTCCTCTGTGCCTCTCCAAGCCCCCGCTATAGACCCATTCTCTTGTTACCTGTGAACAGCGCACAGTTATGCATCTGTATCTATGTATACCTCTGTAAAGTGCCCCGTTGCTTCTCAAAGCTGAGTTATATCAGGGGGTACCAGCAGAGCGGTGCCACAGGAAAGAGCTCCCGTTTTATTAATGCCTGATTAGCGGAAGAACTTTGAAGTGAAAAGCAATCTTTTAATTTGCATGAATTACTACGTGTAGAGAAGCATGGCAACAAGAGATCTGCTCGAGTTAAAATACATTTCGAACCACTTAAATCAGGACTCTTCAACCTTTGGATCTCTAGATGTTTTGGACTTCAAATCCCATCATCCCAAGTCAGCAGAGTCAATGGTGAGGGCTCATGGGAGTCATAGTCCCAATCATCTGGAGGGCTGCACGTTGCAGACACCTGACTTAAATAATATGCCCAATGAGAATTGTAATTCTATATGTATTTCCTAAAATGTCAATTCATACCCAGCTTAAAAAAAATAAGGAGTAAAATACTATCCCTTCAAAAGTTTATTTGTTCCTCGTGTTTGCCATAAATCATTAGATCAATGGTGGTTATTTCAGAGGGACTTCTGATAATCAGCAGGACTAGGGACTACTGATAATCAGCAGGACTAGGGACTACTGATAATCAGCAGGACTAGGGAGACTGATAATCAGCAGGACTAGGGAGACTGATAATCAGCAGGACTAGGGAGACTGCTAATCTGCAGGACTAGGGAGACTGCTAATCAGCAGGACTAGGGAGACTGATAATCAGCAGGACTAGGGAGACTGATAATCTGCAGGACTAGGGAGACTGCTAATCAGCAGGACTAGGGAGACTGCTAATCAGCAGGACTAGGGAGACTGCAGGACTAGGGAGACTGCTAATCTGCAGGACTAGGGAGACTGCTAATCAGCAGGACTAGGGAGACTGATAATCAGCAGGACTAGGGAGACTGATAATCTGCAGGACTAGGGAGACTGATAATCAGCAGGACTAGGGAGACTGCTAATCAGCAGGACTAGGGAGACTGCTAATCAGCAGGACTAGGGAGACTGCTAATCAGACAGGCAGACTCCTTTGAGTCCATTCATTCTTCGACTGCTCACACCAGGGGTCTGCAACCTTTGGCTCTCAACATTTTCTGGACTAAAACTCCCATCAGATCTAACCAGCATAGCCAATGGAGAGCCATCGTGGGAGTCATAGTCCAAAGAATCTGGAGAGGTGCAGGTCCAAGACCCCTGGCACACACGAAGAGCTGCGGTCTGATGGTTGGGGAAGTTGTTAGCTAAGAAAACTATAGACCTGAGTTCCAATTGAGTTCCAGTTCTGTGATCGTGGGCAATACACTTCACAGACCCTCGTTCAATTATCTTTAAACAATGAAAGTACCTGAAATCAGTCTGAGTAGTAAATGAAAAGCTGGATTTTTGCACATCATTCCCTGTGTTTTTAATGTATTATTTTCATATGTTCAACAAACATGAACACATTTCCATTAATTGCTGTGAGGCAGCTTACACAATTAAGAAGCTTTGTGTATAAGAAGCACACACAATGGAGGTAAAACACACAAGATATTGATGTACAGTTTTACATCTCTCCTTGTAAGACTGAGTGTTGGCCATGCAGAGTCATTCCTAAGCTCCACAATGCCTCAAGATACACAGCTAATGCTCTAAAGTCATGCTAGTGGCTTACAAGAATGCCCAGTCAATGCTTTGGTAGCCAGGCTGTACAATCAGGCTGTTTTCCAAAGGTAGTGGATGTGGAGCTTTGACTACAGCATAGCACACGGACCAGGGGTCTGCAACCTGCATCTCAACTGATGCGTTGGACTACGTCTCCCATGATCTCTCATCATAGACTATGCTGGTTGGTGCTAATGGAAGCTGTAGTTCAAAACATCTGGAGAGCAACAAGGTGACAGAAGCCCTGACATAGATGGAAGGGGAACAAATAAATAGATATTTAGCAGAAGATCATACATATTATGCTTTGTATAACAGAAAACTGTGACACACTAATGCTCCAGAAAAAAACTAAGGATAATAAAAGACACGAGAATAGAAAAACTCTAACTGCTTAAAAGCATAATGGATAAAATAGTTTCATACCATATAGTAGAGGTAAAAGTCACTCAAACAACAGGCGTTGTGGATGTTTTCCCTCTGGACGCAGACTAAGCAGAAAAGTAGGTGTAGAACGCATGCTGCAATGGGTCACTGGCATCCTAAGCCCACATCACCACTGACATGCTAAGCCCACATTGCCACTGACATGTTGAACCCACATCACCACTGCCATGCTGAACCCACATCACCACTGACATGCTAACCCCACATCACCACTGACATGCTAAACCCACATCACCACTGGCATGCTAACCCTACATTGCCACTGACATGCTGAACCCACATCCCCACTGACATGCTAACCCCACATTGCCACTGACATGCTAAACCCACATCACCACTGACATGCTAAACCCACATCGCCACTGACATGCTGAACCCACATCACCACTGACATGGTAAACCCACATCACCACTGGCATGCTAACCCTACATTGCCACTGACATGCTAACCCCACATTGCCACTTACATGCTGAACCCACATCGCCACTGGCATGCTAACCGCACATTGCCACTTACATGCAAAACCCACATCACCACTGACATGCTGAACCCACATTATCACTGACATGCTAAACCCACATTATCACTGACATGCTAAACCCACATTATCACTGACATGCTAAACCCACATCACCACTGACATGCTAAACCCACATCACCACTGACATGCTAAACCCACATCACTGTGCATGCACGTATTTCCCCCAGATTCACATGGGGGAGTTGGTGCAGGGGGAGGGGATGGCTGTGAGTACAAGTGTATGACCCACCCGGTACACTTTCATACAAATCAGGCCCCTGCGGTCTAAGTGACAGGGCAATGAGACATCCATTGGAAAGGTCAAATGTTCAAAAGGTCAAAAACCGGGACAGGCCACCGATATAAAAGTAGGACTGCAATGTGACAACCACCCGAGCATGCCAGAGATCTGGCTTAAGTGTTAATGTGAAATGAACGGACTCTTACAACATGTGTAACTGTTACGTTGCATTGTTAGCAAACGAGCACTGTGCAGAGAGAGGTGAAGATTTAAACTCTCCCTGCGGTGGCAGCTGGGATTTTGCCAGCAGTCATCCTCCCGGTGCCCAAAACCCCCACAGGATGTTTAAATAAAACAAACTCTCTGGGACAGTCCCAGAAAAACCTGGAGGTCTGGACAAAGTTGGGCTCTCATAATATTAGCATATTGGCCTAAACACACTTAGCGGAACTAGGAACAACTCTTGCGCTACAGGAGTTGCTCCCGGGCTGCGTAACCCACATGCCTCTGCATGACCTACAATTGCCTCGGGAGGACAGCTCAGGGGCACGCGGAGCAACACAGGTTCGATCCCTGGGTCTGCCCTTAGAAACCTCTGGGTATTAAGGCGGTATAAATATCCAATTAGAATAAAAGACAGTCAATCCAATGTTCTGTGCAGTGGTGAGCATGCACCGAACCTGGGGTTGCGGTTAGCGGACACTTTGCAATGCTCTCCTGCCGCACCTGCGTGCTGTTCAGACTGTGTGTATCTTCCGCAAGGAGTGAAAAAACAAACCTATTTTGTTCAAGCTTCATTAACACATGCATCCACAGGCCCTAATTTCCTCATTCCCTGTTCATTTTTTATCTGTGCCTCGAGGCATTTTCACGGGGCGTTGAGCGTTACAGATTATTATTAACATTATTACTCTCAGGGTATTTATTGAGCGTGCAACTAGCTTCGGGAAGCCAAGGAGCACTTTACCAGTCACTGGGGAAGGACATGGTGAGGGAAGCAGAGAACAGTGGTGCATGGAGGTAACAGGGCAGGGTGAGGGCAGGTAATTTAGCAGCAAGAGCTCTACAAGCAGTCAGGGGAGGAAACAGTGGGGAGCGGATCACTGCTTCTCAGATGGGTGGGCAGTGTAGGGAGGGGGTGGAGCCAGGTGTTAGGAAGGAGCCAATCCATGAAGAGCAGGGTCTTAAGCTTCTTTCTGAAATGTACAAGCAATGGGGCATGTCTGGTGTTGGCAAAGAGTAAATTCCAGAGTCTGGGCTCTTAGACAGAGAAGGCCTGCCTTCTGGCTCTTTCCTTCCTGCACACACAGGGTTCATGCCTGCACTTGCACAGATATTTCAAATATCAAATTTTAGAGTACAGGCCCGGTTAAATGGCCCAAAGTACAGCTTTTCATTGACACAGCAGGACCACTATCAATCCTAAGCCTACAGCGCCCTCTAGCGGTGACAACAGGCAAAGCTACGCAAATTGGATCACTGTAACAGGTGAAGCTATGCGAATTGGCATCATCGCTACGTATCCTAAAACAACAGCTCCCTCTAGCGGTGACAACAGGCAAAGCTATGCAAATTGGACCACTGTAACAGGTGAAGCTATGCGAATTGGCATTGTCTCTATATATCCCAAGGCAACAGCTCCCTCTAGTGGTGACAACAACCAAAGCTACTTCATGTACCAAAGTACAGCTTTTCATTGACACAGCAGGACCACTATCAATCCTAAGCCTACAGCGCCCTCTAGCGGTGACAACAGGCAAAGCTACGCAAATTGGACCACTGTAATAGGTGAAGCTATGCGAATTGGCATTGTCTCTATATATCCCAAGGCAACAGCTCCCTCTAGTGGTGACAACAACCAAAGCTACTTCATTAGTCACACATACATATGGCCTTTTATTATAGTGTTATATTAGATATCAAATACACACAGCCAAACCTGGGCTGCCATATGTATTGTTGGGCACAAAATATTCTCGTAAGTGGACACATAGCCAGTATTGTGTGAGTGGCACAGAGATGGTGGCTGGTTTGGTATCTGTTAACTCATATATATAATATACTGACAAAATCAACTAGGCTGGGGGCACTTTTTTACAGCCCACCATTACAGGAAGCCAACATGCAAGCATTATGAGGGGCAGGTATTTTTACCTGCAGAGCAATGTCAGGGAGGACTTCAACCATGGAAGAGCTTCTACTCTGCACTTCCTCCCACTCCCAAGTGATTTAGGGCAGAAAGAAATGGAACGTTAATTTCAGGGACAATGAGAATTAAACTGCTTCCTCTAAGGATCTCCAACTCGCCAGGTGTTCTGGACTACCACTCCCATGATTCCACACCATTGCCAGTGTTTGCCAGCGCTGATGGGAGTTGTAGTCCAAAGCATCTGGAGACACCCTTCTTAAGCTGGTAAGGCAAAAACACCAATGGAACATGTGTTTGTGATCACTCAAGATGAGAGTACTTGCTCTACTTTTCCTTGTTTAGTTCTTGGTGCCAATCCTTGGGGCCTGGAGCTTTAATTAGGCTCCACCAGACCATACACAACTATTAGTCCTTTGTGAACTGTCTGCTGCAACAGCAGTCTACTCATTTTTCTTTTATTTTGGCTATTATTTGGCACTGTAGAAACCCTATGTAAAGTGAAACTATATGCATGGGAGGACAGAAGAGAGATTACATGGGTGAAGGTTTGAATACACCCATTGGCTGCCCGTTGCCAGGCTAGTGTGTATGGCTATTCCTGCCTACTCCATGCATGTCCCTACCCAAAACACTGCACAAGCCTCCACGGATTTCTTAATGATCTCAAGGGAATGCACATTTTATTGCTAGCCATCTTCTGAAAGGTAATGATTGAACTACAGCTATACAACCAGCTCATGGTGCAAGAAAAACGTCTTGAGTAAGTATGCCTTCAGAAATATGCGTGTCCTTGCATCTGTTCCTTAAAAATAAGCATCGGCAAAGCCAACAGTTTTGGCTGTTGTATAGACATTAGACAGTAATTTGGCAGGCACTGCCTTAGTATGCCACTTTTTGCAAGATGTAGGCATCTTGGTCTCAGGTAGTACCATTATGGCAGTGCCAGAAAAATGCCAATCCCATGCCTGCAAAAAAGCCAAAACATTTGACTTGCCAATGTCTGTTAGAACACGCTCTTGCAATTAGTATAACATATGAAAAGCAATTGTCTAATGATATTAACTTCTTCTCTTCGTTGTTACTGAGAAGCTGTCTAAAGGATAGCATCTATGATTAATACTTTTACCATTTTATGAGCATGTAACAGACACGAATGACATAAAAGCCTTGCATTCACGTTACAGCTCATATTCAATAATTTGTATGATGGAGAGCCGCCTCCCTTCCTCTTCGCCATACAAATGCTCCAGCATCCGCGCCGGCATGGATTTTCATTCCGCCGAAAATGCTGGCGATCCCTGTGGGGACTGTCTGCTTTATGCACAAACATAAAAAAGGCGCACCCCATAGGGATCCATTTTAAATGCTCCCTGAAATGCTTGCATGGCTGACAGCATGTACAATTGCAATTGAACCCTGCCCGACATACGAGCATGGCAGGCAGTGTGTACAATTCCATATAAACCCTCCCCGACATGCAAGCAGAGTGCAGAAGTGCAAAAGTGCAGGGCAAAAGGCGGCGTACACACGTGGCCCTGCACTGCACTTTTGCACCCCGGCGTACTAATGATGAAAATGTGTTGGTGGGGTGCAAACTTAACAGCTCCCCAACGTCAAATGACACATTGTTATAAAATGAGCTCCTGTGTGTTTTTCAGTTTCTTTTCAAAAATGTTAACTGACTAATACAGTAAACAATTCCTAAGTTAAACAGGGCGAGTTGCAGCTCCTAAAGCACAGCGAGTGCTGTGATGCACAAGTGAAGCTTATAGGCGTACTGGTGAAATACCACACAATGTCTAGCACTAAATCTTTACTACAAGGTGGCATCTTGATAACATGGCTTTCATCAATAAATACAGTGTCCAACGCAGCTATGGCATAGGGACATCCATTTCAAAACAGAGTGTAATGTTGGGCACTTTCCAGGGCCCCCTTTTTGCAATGAGGTTGGCTGGCTCACCATTCTGCAGTGGCCACTCACAGAAGGGCACGTTAAGGTGTTGCCTTGAGATTTCACTTCTTGACCAATGGGGATACATAGATGTCTCAGGATTAGGAGGGCTTTCATAGGCAGCACAGCTTCACTGATAGGTGAAAGGGACTATATTTTAGGGTATTGCATAGTTGACCTAATGCCAACTTGACCTACTCTGATTGGACTGCATCTTTTTGGTCGAATTTGGTAGGTCAGTTTAATAAAAAAATAGTTGTGGGGTAAGTTAATAGGTTGAGGTGGGGGAGGTCTGGGGGAGGGTTGCGGGGGGCATCCCTCCGCAGTAGGTGAAAAAGTATTTGACCCCAGAAATGTGGTCAAATCGACAGTAGCTGAAGATTATTAGGTCAAACGACCCATATCCTATTTTAGCAATCAAACACATCTTCTTAGGTGTTGATGGCTACAAGCACAGGATTATTCTGGCCTTCGTCTTAGGGTGGTGGTGATTCCAGCATTTTAAGATGAACCATTTCCTGCTTCAAGCGAAGAAGAGCTGAGTAGCTCCTGCCATTTATGTCACTCGGCGCTTGCCACCTGTGGATTTTTTCTAGGCGGCCATCATTTCAAGCATCAGTTCACAGCTGCACTACGTCATTTAAGGTCTTTTCACAGCAAATGGCCCATACGTTCTAAGCCGTTTCACACGGACGCCATTTGTATCATAATGTTGCGTCAGTCAATTGCTGTGACCTTTCTTTAATAACAGTCAAGACATAAAGCATATGTTTTCTCTTCAATACTGTAACCACTACCCCATTAGAAGAGGTCTGACAAATGTGCCATTAAACTAACTTGTAACAATGGCCTGGAAACCCCAAATTGATGCAGAGGATCAAGAGTCCGAAAAACAGAACTCAAAACGGAAATAGACAAAGTGAAAGGCAAAACCCAGCATTATTAACATCCAAAATGAAGAAGGGACAGCATACAAGCAAAAGGTTGTCGCTCTCCGAGCTTCCATACAAATAAACATCTTTTCAGGAGGGCAATCGTCATGAATGACATCACATTACAATCTTAGTTACTAGAACCTACATGGTAAGGGAAGGGGATTGAATACTTATTCTTTGCATATGGGTTCAACTTCTGCTTGGATAATCACAATCTGATGGCTCCTCCATACACATGAGCACCAAACATCATACGCTCACTCATAACACAAGCATACACGCATTCATACACATATTTAAAATTTAAATAAAAAGTAAATTAACATACATTTACCTTCTACCTCGGTCCTGAAGTTTCCTTCCCGGCACTCCAGCTCCTGCATATGAACAGGAATCGGGAAGCAAGAGCTTCCTGATTCCTGCATATGCCTGCAGGGTCCTGAGTGTGGTGCGGAAACGAAGGAGCACCAACTCGCACATGCAGACATGCAGTTCGCCAGCCAGCATTTCCAATGAGCTATGCAAGGCTGGGGAAGCAACACACCGCCAGCCTTGCATGGCTCATTGAGCATGTGTGGCTGGGGACCAGAACTGTCATAGGACAACCATGTTTGCCTTTGACAGTTCAGTCAGCATAGGAGCGCTCCCTCAGCTATAAAAACAGCTGAGCGAACGCTCAGTATTTCACTAGGCTGGCTCCTTGGCTCCTCCATAATGGGCCAGGGGGACGCAGGGTGGACGTCCCCTCTCCCATTATGGATGAGTCGCCACTGCCTTGGGCTCTCCCTCCACCGCAGCAACCCACTCCAAAAACAACCCTAAGAACCCCCCCACCGTTTTCACAAACAACGCCCCAGCTGCCCCACCTGCTCCAAAAACAATCCCAGGGCCCCTCTCCTTACCTCGTATATTCCTGGTCCTGTTTTGTTCCTACACCTGGATTCAAACCCTGGAAGCATGCTCTCTGGAAAGGGATAGAAAGCGTGCTTCCAGGCTGTCTATTTCCTGGTTCAAACCCTCCCAGTCCGGCCCGTCATAAAGAGCATGTGGCCCGGGGGCCATGGCAGGATGGGATATGCACAAACGTGCATGTCCCATCCCACACCCCCGTCCCGTCCCATCCCATGCCAGCTTTTTATTTCTACCCTTTTTCAAAAGGGTGTCCCCCTTAAAAGGTTCCAATGTGAGGTACGTGTTACAAAATAATAAAGAAATTGCATACAGCCCGGGACCCGGAAAAGGCTCGCGAGGGCCCTTCCATCCATTCAAAAGGGGAAGGTTACCTGAGGTGCCAGCGGAACGCCTTTGGAACAGTTGAGCCCGATCCTCACTTCAGAGGGCAGAGGTGGTGACCCTCTCTGTGCCTTCATTGGAAATAAATACCTGGTTGATTCTGCTGGATCTTGGATCTGGTGCCCCCATGGTAGTCATTTAAGGGTTACCAGGGGCCGCACCTGCGACACCCGAGGTCTCCCTTGCTACCCCTACAAAAAGGTTTTTCTTTTTTAATTGAGGCTTGTGGGCTGTAGTCAGCAGGATGTGGCTCTTTGTTTCTGGAGTGGCTGGTTTTCTGATAGCTACAGCAGTAAGATAGCTCAATGGGTTGAGCGCTCGCTGCTGCAATGTGTGTGTCATCTGCAGGTTCGACTCCCGGCAAGGTCAACTCATCCTTTCATCCTGCTGAGGTTGATAAATGAGTACCAACACAGGTTGGGTGATATTGTATGTATATTTGTTCCATATGAAGCGCTTAAGCGTAAGTGCTACATAATAACAAATCATTATCATTTGGCCTTGGACGTCTGCTTGCATTCACAGTAATATGGGCCTATACACACTGATATTAACGGTATATATCATGATCCATTCTTGTATGAAATGTATATCACCTTACAGTGATATCGTAACCATATTTTTCATAGTGTACTTAGAAACAATGCTATGTGATACCGCTTCCCGTTTTGGCAATGGGTGAAAGGTTGTCTTACATCACTTCCTGTGATGTCACATCGGGGTGGAGTCAAATGAAATCACATCCTGTGATGCCATCACTTTTCAAGGGTTGTGTGATATCACTTCCGCTACCGGTGGTATTTTGGTGAAATGACGTCCCTGGGTGCCCCATTGCCATGAGGAACGCCACACAACAGTAACCACAACGGCACGTGAGCCTGCCCCTCAAATGGCACACTGGTACATGGAGAGGTAGTGCCCATCCTTCACCACCATGGCTTGGGTCTTCTTTCTGCAGAGGGATGGGAGTGGTGCCACACAGACACAAAGCCTCTACCCTACCACCTCTGACACCCGCAGTACTGCCCGACATGGAGTGGAAACGCCACATGGAAAACTCCTGCTGGCCCACCCCATCCACCAGTAGGGTGCGCTCAATCCCTGAGCCACTGTTGGCATGCGCTCTGGGATATAAAGTTTGCCAGCTCCCAGTTGTCAGCCTCATTCGTGGGGCCACTCCTAACATCTATTTTTATATAAATGTAATGAGTTGTTGCTTGCACGTTAACTACACCTTTCTCGTGTCTAGTGTGCCTCTAACCCCTACCCTGTTACATGTACCATCGCACAAGAGCAGCGCAAGGATAAAGAGGCGGAAGGGGAAGGAGCGAGAGCAAGTCCCCCAGGTAAGAGCTTTTGGTGGGACATTACACAGGAGGAGAGAGTTTGGGTTGGGAGGCTGTAGAACCGTAACTCTGAGTGATGGAGAGGCTTAGCAAAGACCCTGTAAAGAACGTTTGCTATGGACCTCTCTTGAACCTTCCTAAAACACATTGATGCATATTTTGAGCACAGCTATCCTGAACCCGTCTGAGTTACCTTCATGAACATACTTGTTGGTTTGGTTTGTCCTTATAGAAATCCAGTAACGACCAGTTAGGAACACATTGCATGCCTGGGGAGGATGTCTCAGGAGGATAGCTCAGGAGCAAAGTGCTTGTCTTGGAAGCAAAATGACACAAAGCAACACAGGTTCGATCCCCGGGTCCATGCTTAGACACATTTCTGGGAGGAAAGTATGGAAATCGCAGGAGATGCTACCGTTTACAATCGATTTGGACCAAGCAGCACAGATCAAACTTGACCAACAACCTTTTGAGCTACTTCTTATAACAACAAACGCATTAGAGAAGCATAATATTATATGCAGGTATCAGCGATCAGAATATCCCAAAACATTGTTTAAACATTGAAAAGTGCTTAACAACCTTAAATAAAGAAAAGCAACAAAAGTTCCTGCTTTGTTAATAACATTGAGGCTTTCAGTGCTTTTTCCATTAAGTGCTTTGAGAATGTATAAATACAACATTGTTCAGAACACCGTGAGACAACATGACCGTGCAAAAATAAGACCAGTGTTCCATTCCATTCTGCTTCTCTATTAACTATCCTTCCCTTCTCACTAAGTCTGCAAAGAAGAAGTTTAAAAAGGATATCTTGGCCTCCGACCCTGGTCTCCCTATTGCTGATACCTATACCAGTGCCTCTTCCAGACAGACCCTCACCGACATCCTCATTGTCATTCCTTCACCTGATCTATAGACCCCCCATATGATCTCTGTGCTTTGTCCTGTCTCCTCCTCTCCCATAAATGGTGGCACTCGCTGGGAAGTCCTCATGGCTTCTTTTGACTTCTCCAGAGTCATCCTTAACGTCTACCTAAATGGCACTGTCATGGTCCAAGGTCCCCAGGCAAATCTCCTCCTCTTCGATAGGTGTTTCCCTCTCCTCATCAACTCCCTTTCTTCTCCGGCTGTCCCCTCCTCTCATTACTTTGCTATCTTGCCCACTCTTCCCTCCTCTGCCCATCTTCTGGCTACCTCTACAACTCCGCAGGGCGTACCTCTGATTTTGTACCCCTCCCCGGAAAGTCTTTAAGGCTGGCAACCTTCTTCATCTTGCCACTCTCAACTCTCGCTCTGCTGTCAAACACTCCTGAAATCTGCCACTTCCATGAAGAACTGGACCTTGACGTTCTTGGTCTTACAGAGACATGGTTTATGGCCAGCTTTGTCACAAGCTTTGACACTCTACTCCCTGAGGGCTACAACATCCTCTCCGCACCCAGATCCACTAGCCCTGGAGGGGTGTAGCCCTGATCTTTCCTGAGTGGATTCCTGCCACTATAATTCCCACTCAGATCTACTCCTCTTTCGAATGCCTCATCTGCAGGCTCTCAATCTCTCCTAGCCACTCTCTTACTGTTGCCACTCTCTACCGGCCCCCTGGTCAAGTCACCTCTTTTCTCTCTGAGTGGGCTGACCTCTCCTCCTCTCTCCTGGCCTCAATCACTCAACTCCTCCTCCTTGGTGACCTCAACATTCACCTTGATTCTCCCTGTCCCTCAACATTGCTCTTTCGCGACCTCTGCGATTCCCTCTCCCTCTCTATCCTCCCATCTGGCCCAACGCACTCTGCAGGGCACACACTTGATGTCTTCATCTCCTCTAGCCTCCCCCTATATATCCCTCTCTCCACTCCCCTCTCCTGGAGTGACCACTACCTCCTCTCATCTCTCTCTCTCTTCTCCCCAAGCCAAGCTTACCCCAACACTGCCACCTACCTTCCTGGACATCCGGCCCATGAAGCGTGTGTCAGTCGAGGCTTTTGCTTCCACCTTCTCCCATCCCCCTCTTCCTCTGGCTGACTCACACCCTGACACAGCCCTGTCTTCTCTCTATTCTTCTATTTATGATACTCTTGATGTTCTTGCCCCTGTCATGAGGATCCGCCTGAAGTCCAAAGCCAAGTGCAATTCCTGGTATGACTCCGACCTAGCTACACTTAAACGTAGGTGTAGGGCGACTGAGAGAAAATGGAGGGATTCCTGCTCATCCTCTGACAAACTGGCCTGTCGCCTTCTCCAAAGGCAATACCGTCTCTCTGTCCGTACCAAGAAGAGAGTTCACATTCAAGCCCGTGTCTGTGCGGCATCTAACAGCTCGGCCGAACTCTTTAAAATTTGTAAGGAACTGGCCAACCTGCTGCAGTCTCTACCCCTCCCCTTGCCTCTCAGGCTCTTTGCAATGCCCTGGCCTCACACTTTATCTCAAAAACCCAGGACATCCTGTCCACACTCTCCTCCACCCCCTCTCCTCTCTCTGTCGGTACTCACTGACTCTCCTCCAGCCACCCCCCTACCCTCCTTCTCTTCCTTTCCCCTCTTCTCCCCTGATGAGGTCGCTAGACAAGTCCGATCTATGAAAGCCTCGTCAAAACAGGTTCATCCCTGTTCCTCTAAAACTCTCAAGGACCACATTGATACCCTCGCTCCGGCCCCTGCCGACTTCTGCAAGCACTCCTTTGCCTCAGGATCATTCCCCTCCCCTCTTAAGCACTCCCTTGTGCATCCTCTCCTCAAGAAACCCACAGCGGATCCCTCTTGTCCGGCCAACTATCGCCCAATTTCCATTACCCCCTTCTTAGGCAAACTCCTTGAAAATCTGGCCATCTCTCAGCTAAACCTTCTTTCTGATTCTGTTGGCTGTCTCCATGACCATCAGTCTGGCTTCAGATCTGGCAGAAGCATGGAAACTGCTCTCCTGAACATCTGTGAATATCTGCTTTCCAACCTTGACTCTAGCATTCCCTCTGTTCTCATCCTACTTGATCTCTCCTCTGCCTTCGACACGGTCAAACATACCATCCTGCTCAACTGTCTCCGGGATAACTTGAGCATCACCGATCAGGCTCTGGCCAGGCTGACCTCTTTCCTCTCTGATCGACCCTCCCAGGTCCAACTTGGGTCCTTACTATCATCTGTCTTCCTCTCCACCTGTGGTGTTCCCCAGGGGTCTAACCTCTCGCCCTGGCTTTTCAACCAATACCTGGCAACTCTGCCCGCTGTATTGCCATTTTCTGCTCAAACTTCCAGTGCTACGTAGACGACACTCAACTCATTTCAGGCTGCCCTCGGCCACCTCCTCCACCTCTCTCATCACTGATTGCCTAACTGGCATCCAAGATTGGTGGGCCGCCAAAGATCTTTGTCTTAATGCCAGCAAGACAGAGATCCTCCTTATTGGCACACCATCACCTTCCTTTCCCCTCACTCTCTGGCCGGCCTCCCTTGGCCCTCCTCCTATCCCCACCTGCGAGGCCAAGAACCTTGGTGTCACCTTTTTTTCCACACTCTCCTTTTCTGCCCACATCGCTGATGTATCAAAAAATTCAAACCTCTTACTGCACCTCCTCATAGGTATTCTTCCTTTCCTCTCATTCCCCCAGAAGCTCACTGCCTCCCAACCTCTGGTTCTCTCTAAGCTGGACTATTGCAACAGCCTCTTTCTTAATCTAGCTGCCTCTACTCTCCGCCCTTTACAACTTATCCAGAACAGGACTGCGAGACTTGTCCTTGGCCTCAAGCCCTGGGATTGTATCTCTCCAGTTCTGAAATCTCTCCATTGGCTCCCAGTGAATGCAAGGATTAAATTCAAAACCCTCTGCATTGTCCACAAGGCTTTCTGGGGCCTGGGTCCAACATACCTTCAGCTATCACTCCGAAAATACCTCCCATCTCGAGCACTCCGCTCCTCTACCTCTAACTCCCTAAGGGTCAGTTGTTTCTCAAAGAAACGAGCTGGGGGTAGATCTCTGTCTTCGGCTGGGGCCTCCCTCTGGAACAACCTCCCTGCCACTCTAAAACTTGAGGAGAACCATTTCCGGTTCCGGAAGCACCTCAAAACCTTCCTCTTTGCTTCTGCCTTCTCCTCCCCATTCCCCTGTTGATTCTACTCTCTCTTGGCACCATGCACCTGGCCACCCTCTGTCCTCTGGGCCCAGGTACCTGCTCATCTTGCCCACACTCACGCACTGCCTCCGGCCCACCCCCTGCACTGGGGTCTGTATCTGTACCCATACAGACCTCCCCTTTTCTTCCTCCACTTTCAGACCTACAAAGCCTGCTTGCTGGCTGCACTCCCATTGTTTGTTGCCTTTTTATTTATTAATTTATTATTATTTTTATTTTCCTTCTCGCTCCGCACTCTCCTTTTGTTCCCCCTTCCATGCACTTCTCCCCCTTCTCCCTCTACCCTGCACTTGCACGTTCTCAATGTCACTGGACCTAGTAAGATCGCTGTTTTGTTCTCCCCTGTTCCCTTTCCCTGCCTGGTCGCGCTCTGAAACACTTGTGTATGAGCGCGATAGAAATAAAATATCAATCAATCAATCAATCATTTGTATCTTCCTTTTTCTAAGTATATGGAAAAACCATGGTGGTTTTACCATGCTTAGCCATGGACAGAGTCCATGGGTGACCATTTTGTGTCCATGATTACGCAATAATGAGGGTTGGTAAATGACTCAGGGAAAGAGCATGAGTAACCACAGGCTAATGGTGTCCATGGTACTAGGGACATACCTGGTTGTCCCTGATCCTGAAGTGATTGGATAACCATTGATAGACATGAATAGACATGAACATCTATGTTTTGGCATATGTGTTTGTACCTTGCTCATTTTACCTGTGGATTGTCATCAATAAGTGTTTAAAAATTAAAATGGCGTAGAAGAGCATTTTCCTAGAACGGATATCCGGAAGACACAGCCATCCCCGTACAACAATACCAGAGTATTCCATTCACACTAAGCCACCACAGAGAATGCCTGTCTAAAGGAAAACAGATGCTTTACAAAAGATCAGATATTCCTGTTGCCCAAAAAGTGTTTGCTTAGTGCAGGCCCACACTAACAAAGGACCTTTACAATATCAGGAGGAATTCATCATAGTGTAAAAAGAGCATAAGAGTGTTATAAAGAGAAAGAAAATATGTGTATGGGCCATATGAACTATTTTAGAAATGTACTTATGCAAGTGGGGATGAAAACATAACATAAGGCACTGCAGTTTTGCAAAGGATTGTGGGTATGCAAATAGGATTAAGCCCTTAGTAACAGAGCATGCACTTTTCTGTCCTGGTGGAAGATGGCCACAGTCTGCCCTGCAATGCATGAGAGCTATGCCACCTGCTCATATTGCACAGTGGTTGTCCTAAATACTTATTTAGATTTCTAGGTGTTCAGTAGATGGAGAGGAGAGGACAGGCATATGGGTTGGGCAAAAATGAATTAGAATTATCGACGAGCGGGCTTTCGGGGTCCATTGATGAGGTGCAGAAAAAAAGTAACTATTAAGTAGTTGTTAACAGAAATAAACACGCACGTTCCAAACATTCATACTTCCTATAATGCAATAATTATCGACAGAATAAAGAGTTGTGTAAAATGCAAGTTTAATGTCAATGCATCATGGTCAAACCATGGTCAGAATACATTGAACATAAACAGGGCTGACCACTGATAACAATGGACAGGTCTGGTACCTGTCCTTGTACACCCGTTATCTGAACAAGGCCATGGACATAATGGCTGTGATTCAGGGATAGACCACGGACACAAATAACTGGGACAGACAGAAGAGTGATGACCAGGTAGGTACATGGGCAGAATGGTGTATCCATGATACCTTGGACCACATGGACAGAAACTATGAACTTAATGGCTGTGATTCATAAACAGATCCTTGACAAAAATCAGAAACAAAACAGGGATGACCACGTACATACATGAACAACTCTGTTCATCCATGATACCATGGATCACTGAAGGTTGCCTGCCCATGTATACCCCTGTAAAATGGAGACCATGGAGACCATGGGCGTAATGGCTGGGATTCATGGACAGACCATGGACAAAAAGACAATGGACAAAGATATGAGAGAGAAAAGGGATGACACTGTATATACCTGGACAACTTGGTTTATCCATTATTCCAAGAACAGCTGAAGGGGGTCTGGCCAAAGGTTGCACAAGTTCCCTAAGCTACGGTCCACTGATGACCACTGATGACATCTCACCAAAACTACAGTGATAAAATAAAATACGTGATATTGCATGGCCCTTTCCCATGAAGATATCAAAAGTAGTGTGCTCTAGCACCTTGAAGGGTCCCTTGTGCTAAATGGAGTTACCTATGAAGATCTCAGACCAAATAACCAGACAGACTCAAAGAAGATGACAAAGTACTTCTTTATTCTCAATTTAATAAAGCAGGTTCAACTGGCAGACATCAGACGGATGCTTGCGCACTCACACACAAACTTGATTACACAGAGGTCTTATACCACAATACGTGTCATCTATGATGTAATACTACGTGGCAAGCCATAAACCCTATTAACGGAAGGGATTGATTAGGGGAACGTGTCGATATATAGAATGTATACAGGCTAGTACTTTATTGTCTGTCTCTTATCTGTAAGACACGTCTCAAACTACCTCTAAGTAATGACATCCTTCCATATGGCATCCTTCCACACTTTCAGTGTGGGAATACATTAGATACATTTGTCTAAGTGCATATTGTCTCTCGTACACTTGATGCAGTATAGGCCTAACACATGGAGTCTCACATAGGGCCCTTCTCCTGCTATTCCAGTATGACGGCTGTGAGGGGGTGGGAATTAGGGAAAATGTATCCAACTGCTCCTCTACCATCCCTCTCTGGTTGGGTCCTCAACCACATTCCTCTCTTCATTCTCCTTTATCATCGCTTCATACTGTCGTTTCTTTGGGACCCATATCTTTGTCACCCCCCTCAGGTGACCTGCATTCTTTATATGTTCATCCACACTCCAGGTCAAGTGACAGCAATCTCGTGATGATGAACAAAATATCCATCATCCTACATATTTTGTATGCTCTTTAGGGTAGTAGATCTTCATTCCTGGAGGTGCAAGGGTACATTTCTTTATATTCTCACAGTTACTTTCCTCAATTTGCATCTGCTCACTAGTTCCAGCGACTATATCAATCTTCATCCTAATAGCTTTCTTGGCTGTCTTCTTACATCATCCTAACATGATCCTTTTGAGACAAAATCCTAGCGATACAAACACTAGTACTGCTCCAAGTAATTTAAAGGCATTTGCCAAACGAGTTGTAATCCATGAGAACAGAGACAAAAACCAGCTGTCCTCTTCATCCTTGGCTACTTATTCCACAATTTCTGTATGCAAGGTCGACAACATTGTTATTGCTTCTGTCCAAGTCCCATTGTCTTCATTATGGGCAGTTGTAAATGTACAGCAAGAAGACCCGATCTTGGTGCACACGCCTCCTTCCATTGCTGCAATTAAGTCCAGGACATACCTGTTCTGGAGGGCCATAAGCCTCATCACCCTCAACTTTTCTCTGATCTCCTTAAATCCATGTATTGTTGTATTGAAGGGGAGATTCAAGGAGGGGGATTGAAAAGAGTACATTCTTTAAATCTATGACTGTAACATTTTTGGCCTTAAGTGGTATGTTGTACATTAATATTGTGGGATTGAGAACTAAAGGAAACTCAGCTTTGACTATATTGTTTAGAAGGCAATGGTCCTGAATAAATCTCCACGACCCCCCTGTTGATATCCTCACTGGGTACACAGACATGTTACATGGAGAATCGGATGGTACCAATATTCCTTGCTTCATCAAAGCAGAAATGTCTTGAATATACCTTCATCTGCCTTTCTGGACATCGGATATTGTTTTGTATGTGGCAAAAGTGCTTCTAGTTTAAGCTTGATTTTAACTTCTTCTCCCACTCATTTTAATAGACCCACGTCATATGGACTTGTGGTGCATAAAATCTTTGACACTTTCTCTAAATCTTCTTGGAAAAATAATTCTTTCTTTTTACCAACACCCTTTTCCACAGTATTTCTCTATTCCTACTTTTATCCAATAAGTAAGATTTCTGAAGAATACTAATTCATCATCTGAGTACTCATCCTTATAAAACTCCTCATCTGTCAAATCTGCTAGCCTGTATCCTTCTATGAGGGCTATCACTGTTCTCCATCCTCTTTGCTCACCATTTGTCCTTGAAGAACCACCCTTTCCTCTCAAACCACTCCAGCGTCTAACTCATCCATGGCTTATCCATCTGTCTCCCATCGTGCTTTGCAGATATTCCTTAAAAATAGCATCTTTGATCACAAGCCAACATAGACTCCTCTTTGTTTTGCACTCAAAGCTGTTCTTCCAGCATCTCCTGACTCTGCAGCCCTGATCTGTTTCTGTGATAGCTGAATTGAATATTAACACAAGCGGGCATCTATTTTCGAACTATGGCCATCCTAGCCACGTTATATATATCTCTATAACAAGCTTCTATGTATTGTGTCTACCTTGCGTTACTGCGTATTTACACTTATTGGTCAGCAAGTTAATTTGTCTTCTTTTGCATTCATGATAACTTTATCGTTGCATACATGTTTCTCTTATCGCTTCAGTTACATCGTCACTGTTCAGTATTTTCATACTTTTTCAGTATGTCCTTGTATATCTGCTTTATGACAGCACTCTGCCGTCATCAGATTTCACTCAGCGCCCCATGATGTCCAATGGTGCGTACTGACATCCTTCCATATGGCAACCTTCCACACTTTCAGTGCTAGGATATGTTTGATTCGGTTGTCTGAGTGCATATCTTCTCTCGTACACTTGATGCGTTATAGGCATAACACATGGAGTCTCACATAGGATCCTTCTCCTGCTGTTTCAGTATGATGGTGGTGAGGTGGCGGGAGTCACGGAAAATGCGTACAACTGCTCCTCTACAGTATTGACATCACATGACCCTGATAAAATCCAGAAAGAGGATTGAGAAACACCATAAGAAGAATACAGTAATTCCTGCTCTCTGCGCATCTACCAGTAGAGGCTCAGGTGATGGCTCACAAGAAAGTATAGTGTTTTGAGATGAGAGAAGCTGCATGGGAAACCATAGAGTTCGCAAACACAACCCCTGACGAGTGACGCCCCTTGAACTACTTCCATGGTCACAATATTTTTCTAGCCAAAGATGGAGAGAGTTCATGAATTCTTCCACTTCATTGCCCTTGCCCGGTATTCTACCTCCTTGCCCTCGCCAGGTTAGCCTGTGCTCCCACGATGGTCCGCCTCCCAGACTCGGCCCCAGATGTTGACATGGCGCATGCGCAGTGGGCAGACGCAGATCTGGGGAGACCAACATCAGGCTCAGCTGCTGGGACTCCAATGTCTTTGCCTGAGCTTCAATGGCCATACATTATGTACCATCGACTCCTTTGAAAGAAAGCCATTGGGACGTTGTTAGACAGGGCAGGTTCTTGATCCCGCGGCTCTTTATGGCTGATCAGAGGCCAGAGGTAAATACGGGTTTCGTTCTACCTGCGAGGGTCTAGTTTACTCATCACACATTCGATACGAGCAGCCCTTTAGCTGAGGCGAGATGATACTCACAAAACACGACTAAAACAACACGGAAAAAGGTTGCAATTGCAAATAGAGGTAGAGTTGGCTGAAGTGTGGGTGGGAAGAATGCCAATGCCAACCCTCACAGGCCCAGCTGCAGCCTTAGAATGCCATTCTGACCCTCCAAGTGGAGGTAGGCAGGGTGTGCCAAGCTAGAAGTGTGATAGTTCCTGTGAATGCCAGGCGCTGTTCACAGGCAGAAGGGAAGCAGAAGACGTCTAAGAGGACAGGCTTCCTGTTGCTCACTGCAAGAGCTCAGCAGGGCTAACCTGAATGCAGGCACAATAGCAGGAGAAAAATAAATAAGACAGTGGAAATTATTATCAAATAATCAAACGAAGCAAATAATACAAATGCAGCTAGCATCAGGAATGTGACTAACAAGTGTAATAATGCAACCAGCCAATCCGGGCATGTCAGACGCTCAGCGTTCAGGATAATGCAGAGAAGACATCACTCAGGCGCCCAGAGTGCGGGAGAGTTCAAGGTTTCTACCCCTCAAGGGCCCCGAGTGCGGGGGAGCCCAAACTATTTACCCCCTCGGTGCCAAGCTTGTGGAGGAGTCCTGTGGATAAATCCCTCGGGTGCCCAGAGTTTGGGGGTGTCCAGGGGATATTTCCCTCAGGTGCTCAGTGTGTGGGGATATCCAGGGGATATATCCCTCGGTGCCCAGAGTGTGGGGGAGTCCAGGGGATATATCTCTCGGATGCCCAAAGTGTGGGGGAGCTCAAAGGATATATGCCTCGGGAGCCCAGAGAGGTGGGAGTCCAGGGGATATTCTCCTCGGGTGCCCAGAGTGTGGGGGAGTCCAGGGGATATATCTCTCAGGTGCCCAAAGTGTAGGGGAGCTCAGAGGATATATCCTTCGGGTGCCCATCGTTTGTGGGAGTCCAGGGGATATATCCCTCTGGTGCCCAGAGTATAGGGGTTTGTGGGGGGTCCGGAGAACATATCCACCCTGTGCTCAGACTGGGGAGAGGTCACGGGTTATATCCCTCAACTTTCCAGAGTGCGGGAGAGCCCAAAGGATATATCCCTCGCGTGGCCAGAGTGTCGGGGAGTCCAGGGGATATATCCCTCGGGTGCCCAGAGTGTCGGGGAGTCCAGGGGATATATCCCTCGCGTGGCCAGAGTGTTGGGGAGTCCAGGGGATATATCCCTCAAATGTGTGGTACGAAATTGATGAAATAAATGGAGGGATAGCATAGTGGGACATAGACCACGGACAGTAACTAGGGAGCTAGGGAACGCAATGATCTACACATTGAGGGCCTAGGGCCAGAATCTATATAGCTACAATGTACATATCTACACCATGAATGACATTATCAGAAAGAGTAAGGTGAGGGCACAGTTGCAGAGGAGCAGTGAGGGGGCAGAGGGGACCCCACCACTGGATAGCAGGTGGCGCTGGAGCCTGGCCTTGAACAATTCCACTGATGGGCTGCCTTTGATGGACAGGGGAAGAGTTTCACGGTCGAACGAGGCACATAGAGAGTAGGAGTGGGAGCGGGAGGAACCAGAGGGGGCGAAGGAGATGGAAAGTTTGCCAGAGACAAGAGGATCATAGAGTTTGATAAGGAGGCTAAAGAGAGATGCAGCCAAGGAGGTAAGAGGTGAGCAGCAGCATGGATAGATTTGAACAGGAGTAGGAACTTAAAGAGCAGGATTAAGCATGGAGAGCCATCCAGTATGTATGTTCCAGGTGGGGAAGTATCTGGTTATGTTGCAGAGGGTACGTATAGCGTACCTTTCATCAGTGTCACATCCCACTCTGAGGCCAGAACTTGTCATGCCACATAATGTAACACCTCCTGACCATATACAAACCTCAACTACTCGCACTGAAATTCATAGTTAGATTGGTGATACATGAAACTCCGGAACTATGTTTAGGGATGTGAAGGAGTAGACAGGAATACCTATGAGCAGGCCCAAGCAGTAGTCCAGTTTTCCGATCATGAAAGAACAGATTTCCTATCTGAGTGGTGGGTGAGGAGGGGGCAGATCTCCCTTGTGTTGAGAGGGTTAATCTTGGCAGAAGTGGCAGTGGGCGGGATGGAGTGGCAGAGTCTGGGTTTGCTGTCAAAGAGAACCCCAAAGTGGAGAGCCATGCAATGCAAGTGAGGGACCGCAGAGATGTGTAGTGGGAGAGTGTGCTTATCATTGGCAATGGCATGTGACGGAGAGTTCAGCCTTAGTGTTCAGCCTCGCTAGCAAGTGGTGAAACTGGCCTTCTCCCGCACCACTCATTGGACATTAGACTGCGTATCCCGAGGCATAAGGAAGCTAAATGGGTGCCACGATGGACCTCCCCAAATCTCACGGGAGCTTAGAGGCCACCCCTGGTCTCACAACAACCTCTAATGCTGCACAGGCCTGCACCAGTAAACAACCTGGGAGAGAATCATTGAATGTATTCCTGTATAGTCTCAGCAGACTGCTGTAACAACACATGTTCTAATTTACACCAGCAACTGTGCGGCAAATACATAAACACACCATTGCCAGTACAGAGACCAAATCAGTGCACATTCAAACTTAAAATGTACAGAAATGGCAAAACCAAACTGTGGAAATCTGAGCGAAACAGTCGCACAATTAGAAAAGTAAGACTGAAAAGAATAAGGTTTCATGATTTGCATGAGAGACATTAGTTATACTTGGATAACCCCATTGCAGTATTGAGGAGTCTCATTACCCTTCATGTAGTACAATATGGCGGCCATGGAAGTTAGCGTGGTCAGGGCATTAATGTACCTGATAGGAGCCGACTCGTCACCTTTGTCCAGCCAGTCCTGGGGAGGGATGATGTACATGCACCAGAGCCCCCAGTTGTACCCGTGTGCAGCGTTGGCATACTGCTGGACCTCAAACGTGTTGTACTTAATGTTGTCAATGGCCGGTAGAACGATGCGCCGCCGGTCGGCCTTGATGCGCGTCATTGCCGGCTCCACCCTGGAAGAGAGACCTGAGGTTAGTATAAGGAAAAAGAGCACCCCTGCCCAAACTCTGACTGGATGGACATACAAAGGAATGGGGTAAAACACATATATGATTGACAGTGGGCGGAGCAAAAGTCACAGAGGGTCACTCAGACATGAGCGGTACAATAGGTCATTTTCAGAACTACATATATACACACAATTAGAAGAGTTATGTATGGATGCATAGTTAGAAAAAGAACATTTGTGTATGCATGTGCACAATCTCTAGATGTGTTTTACAGTTTTGCCGTCTAAAGAAGAAAATTGTGTTATTTTTTATTTTCTGTGCTTTTTATTTTGTTTAATTAATGTGCTGGTTTATTTAAAACCTTACACATCAAACATCACATAATAACAGTACAGCATTCCAAAATCATCTTTAAAATCATTATCAAACACTTACAACGACATTAATATACATATAATGTTCATACATCTGCCTTATAAAATACAGTTGTCCGTTATTTGCCTTTATGAATCCATAATACAAATAAAAATGATCAATTCATCAATTACATATCTTTCAAATGTATCAGCCAATTTAATAAACCTTAAGCACCTTAGGAACTTTATGACGCCAATAGTGGCCCCAGGGATCGGCACACTTTATAAATAGCGAAATAAATAAACAGTTAGGGAGTTATAAAAACCACTATTCAATCTTTTCCACAGTTCCTCACGACGAATAATTAATTACCTATGGAACTAATGTTCTATTACAAATATTTAACCTCCCCCCGTTAGAACTGCACAGTGGGGGTCATTACGACCCTGGCGTTAAAGGGTTTAACGGCACCGTAAAAGGTGTCAATGCCGTTAAACCCTTAACGCCTGATTACGAGGTCCCTTTGCGGGAACCGACCGTAACGGCTGGTTTTACCAGCCGTTAAAGCAGGGTGCCGCAAAGGGACCTCGGTGCTAATTACGGTACCGCAATTTGCGGTACCGTACTTAGCGCCTTCCCCAGTCCCATTGAGCTCTATGGGGCGAAAACGGGAATGGGGAAGGGCCATGGTGAAATGGGGAAATACCGCCCCGCCAACCTTGGAATGGGGCGGTATTTCCCCATTCCACCATGGCGGACTCGTTACAACACCGGCACCAACCATGGTGCTAATAGCGCCATGGTTTAGCGCCGGGGTTGTAATGAGGGCCAGTGTATTAATAAATGTTCTGTACTCTCCACCTCCTGTGGAGAACAACAGAAACTACAGGTTGACAAAGTCATCTCCTGAAGGCGTCGCATCCCCTGAATCCCCTTAGTTGGGAGTAAATCCACACGAAGCCTCAGAAACATATGTCTATATTTTGCATCTGGAAATCGATTTAAATAATTTTAAAGTGTACCCCGTTTTTGATTGTCTTCAGCTAAGAAGCTCTATAGCTTGTATCGTTGTATCCCCTTGCACATATTACACCAGTCATACTCCAATCATTTTGTTTTAACCGAGACAAGATTAGAGTGCACTCATCTACTGCCAGATTCAACATGTTCTGAGCTCACTCGACTTAAGGTCCCTTACATTCCCTCCCTCTCTCTTTTCATTTATTTATTTGTTTGTTTGTTTCTATTGCGCCGAAAGACCGCAGGTATCGGAGCCTCATATGTTTTCGAAGATCATAATGCAAGTCGTCATCTGTCGCCACGACTACATATACCTGCAGAGGCAAAGTACATTCTAAAGGTTCCATCTATATGAACGACAGCGCAACCCAAAAGGCCTCCACTCGGTCCCTAAGATCACGTACCAGCGCATTCCCGAATGTTCCTCGTTACAAGAGCAAAAGGCTGGGAGGCGCTGGCTTCCCAGCTGCTGCACCAACGCTTTGGAACCCACCATCGGCTCACATTAGAAATGAACTATCGCACCAGCGTTTCAAGACATTGATCAAATCCTGACAAATCCAAGACCCTAACCAATGCTGTCAATGTTCTTAACATGTTGTAACTGCGTGTACGCATGTGACCAGAATCCTAAAACTGTAATATGCCAAGTTCTTAAGTAACCAACGCTGTGATACCCTTGGGTTTCGGCGTGTCCACATTTTATTTTTCTGTCTTGTGACATACAGGCAAAAGATCTTCAGAGTGCACCTGTGCATGATTACAGAAAATACAAAATGCACACTTTAACGTACAGCTAATAGATGCAAAATGGTTGACAAATAGCAGAATAAATAGTCAATAATAAACATGCGATTGCTTTTAACAGAAGGTGGAACGGAAAAAGTATGTCTTGCAGGGCTAGGGCGTAATAATGGCAACACGGTCCGCGTGAGGCGTGTTCCACGGGCCTAGCGCCGCACTTCAGAATGCGCATTTTCACAGTGCAGTGGGCGCACCTTTGCTTGATGTGCTAAAGATGCAGTTTCTGGCTATGTGTTGTAGAAATCAAACATTGATTGGACATGCCAGAGTGGTTCACAAGTACTCGCATGTCAGACCACTTGTGTCTCTAAGTTTGACCAGGACACAATGATCTCGGTCCGACGTTCCTTCTTCTAAAGGCCCTGTGATGGAACCAGGTCCTCTAATGTTTATTTATTTATCTGTGATGTTTACATATCGCCTTTATTCAAGGTGCTGCACAAAATGTACACAGTGCACAATGCATAGTAAAATGACGGCTAAAGCACTGGGTGATCAGATGGCCTGGTTTTTCTGGGAATGTCCTGGAAATTGGGGGCTCTATCCCCCTTTCTCAAGATAATGTTTCCATTGTAAAATGCAGTGGTCCTGGTTTTTGGTAGTAGGTCTATAAAAGTGGCTGGCAGGATGCACCATATCACACAGCGGAAATGCTGCATTTGTGGTACTTTGTGATAAATTAATTATAATATGTGTTTATTCCACCAGTTGCTGCTAGGGGAGGGCAGTAATACCGCCAGACGAAGTGATGGCAATGGTAATTACATTGGGTGGTATTCCGGCAGATTTACTGCCAGGATACGCCAAACTTGTGATTAGGCCCAGTTTTTCCTCATAAACTTGTTTTCGCTTTGAACTAACAGAGAGCTCTGTAGCAGTTTAGTTCTATGCGACCTCCTGTCACCCTTTTTCCTTTTTGTATACAGAATAAATCTTGTTTTCCTTGCAAAGAGGTGCACTGAGCCTTTTTCCTTATAGGAGTGTATTTTCTTGTCTGGAGGTCTCGCGTTACAGTGATACTCTGCACTCCTGCCTATTCGGAGGATAGCACAGGGGCAACGTGCTCGTCTTGGAAGCAAGACCAGCAGAGCAACAGTGGTTCGAATCCCGGATCTGCGTTTCCAACCAACAAAATAAATAAATAAGTTGTGCCAAGGTATGAAATGACCCCTAGTGACATACCTCGTCACAATATGATAGCATCATCCAATCCATACTCCAGTGCATGTCATAGCCCCATTAAAGGACTATTAGGCGCGGCACAGTTCCACATAATGCCAATATGGATAAAAGAACCCGCACCCCAAGGTGTGTCCACAAACTCGATGTATAATGGAAGATATGCAATACAGCTCTGTTGATATCAGCTAACTCTCAACCAGCTACCTTCCACAATAGCTCCTCCACCTAGACAGCAAGCAACACACAAAGCAAGCCCTTGACACACCCACCACCCCTACCACGCATGCTCTCTAACTCACCATGTCCCAGAGAAATCCACGCGCAAGAAACAGTTCTCCAGATTACCCAACACAACACGGATGCACAATTTCTATTTTATTTATTTTTATTTATTACATTTGTTACTCGCCCAGACTCGCGGGTATCACGGCGAAAATTAAATAAATAGTAGCATTTTTATATAGTGTTACAGTTACCATAACATAGAACATATTTAAACTAAAATACACATGAATCATGGGATTACATTTCTTATACTGAATTCCAATCGGTCAGAAGCAGGTCATATTTTGTTTGAACACTAGTTGCAGATCTAGAGGCGACCCCTGGTGGAACATGAGGGCCATGGGGTTACGTTAGTTGTTTAGATTCAAAGGGGGCAGTGAGCCAATAGCATTTTGTTAGGTTAATATTTGTTAAATCACCAGGTTTTCAGTGCTTTTTTGAATCTTAGTAGGGAGTCCTCATTTTTGATACTAAGGGGTAGTGCGTTCCAGTGCGAAGGGGCTAAGACTTTGAAACTACTTCCTCCTGTGTACTTTATTTGTATTGAGGAACTTCCAAGAGGGCCAGTTTATTAGATCTCAGTGTCCTACAGGGGATTTTCTTTTGATGATGTTGTTGAGGTAGCTAGGCGCTTTGTTGGTGATGCATTTATGGACGGTGCTGAGTGTTTTGAAGATGACACTTGCTTCAATAGGCAGCCAGTGGTTTTCTCTCCTGATGCTAGATATATGTCCTGATTTCTTTATACCTAGAGCCGCTCTAAGGGCTTTGTTTTGTAATAGTTGGATTTTATTTAAGTTGGTTTTGGAGGTTCCTAGGAAGAGGATGTTACAGTAATCCAGTTTCGTTAAGATCCGCGCTCTGGCCAGAGTGATGCAGTTTGTGGGGGTGAGAAATTGGCGGCTGATTGCAATACGTTTTGCTGTGTAGGCTGTGGAAGAGGAGAGGGCTGCTATTTGTTTGTGCATAGTGAGGTTGGCATCTATATATACACCAAGAGTTTTAACTTGTTTGAGTACTGGGATCTGTGTACCGTCTATGTTGATGTGAGAGTAGTTAGTGTGGAGGTGCTTATTCTTTTTTGGGAGCCCACGATGAGGACCTCCTTTTCTCATCGTTAAGGCAGAGACTGTTTAGGGCCATCCAATTTTGGATTATAGAATAAACTTTGTTGATAGTGTCAGTGTCCTGGGTGTAGTCACCTGTGATGGGGATGAGGATCTGGGTGTCATCTGCAAAGTTGGTGTAGATGACACCCATATCGTCAAGAGCCGAGAAGAGGAGTTTAGTATATGCATTATAGAGGGTGGGACGAGAGGCAGGATCCCTGGGGGACTCCTGTGGGTACTACTATAGAGTCCGCTGCATAGTTACCGATGGCAACTCTGGATGTGCGGTCCGTTAAAAAAGATTTGATCCACTGAGTAGCGTTAGTAGAAAAATTAAAATCTTTTTTTAGAGTGTCGCAAAGTTTGTCATGGTCTACCAGATCGAATGCTGCTTATAAGTCCAGTAGCAGAAGGGTGGCTAGTTTGCCTGAGTCTCTGATAGAATCCAATTGGATTTTTAAATCCAAGAGGGCAGTCTCCGTACTGTGATTGGGCCTAAAACCAGATTGTCTGGTTCCTAGTAAATTGTTTTGTTTGAGATGGGTTTGTATTTGGTTGTAGGCTAATTTATCGATCATTTTAAGTAGGAAGGGGACAGTCGTTATGGGCCGGTAGTTCGTGGGCACTAAAGGATCTAATGTGGGGTTTTTTAGTAGAGGAGTGACCCATGCCGCTTTAATGCTAGCTGGGACCTGATTGGTATGGAAGGAGGCGTTCACGAAATTGGTAATTATGGGTGTGAAAGTAGGGGCACATAATTTGATTAGGTGAGCTGGAAAATTGTCTCCTTTGCAGTTTGAGGCTTTAAGTTTAGATATGGTATTAAGTACTACATCATGTGAGACTGGTGAGAAGTTGAAGAGCGGGGTGGTGTTTCCTATATTCATGGAAATTTGGTTAGACGTGGACGGCTTATCGGAAAGGAGATTTCTTTTGGCGATGATTTTATTTTGTAGTAATTTGATTTTGGATGCCTGCGCATCTTGGATGGTGGTGCACCATTCTTTACTTGGTTGGACTGGGTTGATTATGGGGATTGGGTTCTCCAACTCCTTGAGTATGGTGAACAGTTCTTTGCTGTCAGAGGATGCATTACTGATTCTGGTGTTGAAGGCATTTACTTTAAGGGTAATGATGGCTGATTTATAAATTTTGTTTGCAGAGTTGAAAGCTTCCAGAGCTTCTAAGGTATGGGTTTTATTAAGCCGGTGTTCGAGCGATCTTTTGATCCGTCTGAGCGTGACTAGTTCCTCGTTGAACCAGAAAGAGGATTTTTTATCCTTGCGTTTGGTTTTGTTAACACACAGTGCTAAGGTATCAATTATACTGGTAAGACAATTATGATACATTTCAGCTAGGGCACAGGGGTTTTCAGTATTGATCTTTTTATTATTGAGAGAGGTGGCTAATAAGGGGTTGAGATTTTCTGCTGTAAGTTTCCGGGTGTTTCTTGTTACATAAGATTCCTCAATGATAGATTTAGGCAGGTCTGGTTTGTTGCACAAAATAGAAAAGTGTATACTGTGATGGTCTGACCAGGGTATCGGGTTAATGGAGTCTATGGATACTCTGGTATTGAGTGGTAGTATCCAGTCTAATGTTCTCCCTTTTGTGTTGGGTAGCGGCATTCACTAGTTGTGTGAATGCCATGTCTTTGAGTGCACTGTGTAATGCTTCTGCTTTGTGGTCTTGGGTGTCATTACATCCTAAGTTTAAGTCCCCTAGGACTAGACATTCAGTGTTTGGTTTAATAAGTGGCGTTAGCAGTAGAGGTATGTCTAAGTCTGGCTGCGATTTAGCATTAGGTGCTCTGTAAATAGTTATTATGTTTATGGTGGTTTTATGGTTTTTAGCTAACTTGGCTGGCAGGACTTCGTAACCGTCTGGGTTCTCGATAGGGCAGGTTCTTATTTTAAGATGGGTTTTAGCAATAATAGCTACTCCCCCATCCACTGGGGGAGTAGCTACAATGTAGAAAAGTATTCTACAATGTAGAAAGTGCGTGCACACCTGCACATGGAGAAAGATAAAGTAAACGCTGCCTCACATAGATGATCTTACAGCAATCTCCGCTCACCCACTCATAACTCCACCTTTTTCCTTAACGGAACCAAAGCACCATGATGCCATGGGAACGTTGGGAGCAGCGCTGCAGCAAGAACCCGTAACATGACACACATATGTATTCACTCACACATTTTGCGAGAGAGGAAGGAGGCACTTCTGCTCTTGCACTTATCTGTGGTAGAACTTTAGTGCAGGGTGGAATACGCCTTCCCACTACTTCCTCTGCACCCCGAAAACAAAAAACACATTACTGATTTTATCCTAATACAGAGGTGGGTGTCTGTTTAGGGACCACAAATAAATGGGAACAATAGGCGTGCCAGAGTAAAACTACACACTGGGAATATATTCCAATGGCCACGCAGTGTGGTGTAAAAATGAAACTTTGTTGAGACAACATATATTCTTGTACCAGCCCTTTAAACACTGTGGCACACAAGCTAGCCCCCACATGCCCATACACACCTGTTAATCCAGTTGTGTGTTATGTTATGTTATGTTATGTTAGGTTAGGTTAGGTTATGTTAAAGGTACTTATATAGCGCACCGTCACCAACGGAATTGGTCCCCAGGCGCTCTGGTGGATCTGTAAACAGGGAGTATGGGATAGGGTTAGTCGGGAGGAGAGGAGATGGAGAGTGGGAGAAGTGGTGTGCTGTTGGCAGCTTCAGCTCGGTATACACTGAGTGCTGGGCTTTGGTGCTAGTATCGGATCGGGTGAGACCTCGAGTCCTGTAGGTGATTTTTATGTGTTGTTGATGCAGTGTGGTAAAGTGTGTGCGGATTGCTCGGATGTGCACACAATTAGAACCACTCCAAATCCACATTTGGAATCAGAGTTTCCAGCTTGCTGGTATTAAAAGCACCTTACACTTTGCTTCAACCCACTGGTAAAGACGAGCCCACAGATTGCGTCTGAGGACCCATCAGGAGTAAACGATCCAATCCCAGCAGCTGAGTCTGCCCCGTGTGCTCAGTGGCAGCACCTCTGTTAGGGAGAGGGTGTGCCTACCCCCTGCTTCGGGTGAGAGGAGTACACATTTAGATTAACATTCTAATGTGCATTTGGAATGTTAACCTAAAAGTAACCTCTCACCAAAGCGCAGTGACAGGCAGCACAGCCGACCCTGGTGCTTATTTGCATGGAGGATTGCGCTGCCTTCCTCTGAGAAGGGGCGTGGCCACACTGCATATCTTTTTCTGTGTAATGAGGGTCCAAAGACGTAGAGCACAATACAGAGGGGTCGGTGGGAAGTCGGGTACTGCCACCTCTAATTAATGCATTAAATGTGTGCACACGCTGACTGACACGAGAGGTGTCCTCTCCTGCCAGTCAGCGTGTTCTGCGGAGCAGGCACACGGCCATCTGGTTGTGTGTGGCAGGATACGAGCAGGTAAATGAAGTATCCTTGTTCATGTCATTTGTTTGTATGTATAAATGCATGCACGTGGGGGTGGCTATTGGAGTGTGCATGTATTAATGTGCCCGGTTGTGAATGCATGTATGTTTGTTTGGTTTTCTGTATGCTTGCATTCAAGGAGCTGTCTTAATGCTGTATAAATGAAAGGGTGAATGAGAGAGTGTATGTTGTATATATCGATGTAAATGAGAGTGTGAGTGTTCTTTGAGTCTGTGTTCCTGCGTCTGCAAAGCTGGAGTGGACCTCTGATTTTAGGTGGAAGGTGAGCTACTGGTGGCAGGGGAGTTGCTAGGTCTGGAAAAGACCCAGGGCTACACTGATGTCAGAACTGGGGGCTAGCTAGCCTTTTGGCTGTAGCTCCTGAGATTCTATCTGGGGCTACAACCAAAAGATCAGGGGCTATAGCCCCCTTAGCCACCCCCCTAGCAACACCCCTGACTGGTGGCATGGCATTTTTCACAGGGCATATAGAGTAAAGCAAACATTATTAGTGTTATTATGTGGCTAAACCGGCCTACATTGGACCAGCTATGCTACATCTTTTTTCTTACTGTGACGTGATATTTTTACTGCGCATCAAAGGAAAAGCAAACATTATAAGGGTTGCTACATGGCTACATTGGTGGTGCAAGTCTGGCGATATATACTAATTTTAGAATTCCATTTGGTACCTGGTATCAAGGGTAAAGCAAATATGAGAAGTGTTATTGTGTGACTTCACAGTCTTACATTGGTACAGCAAATCTTGGTACATGTTCTTAATGTGGCATGCCATTTAAGGTAAAGCTAACATGATAAGTGTTCTTACACAACTATATTGGCCTATATTGGTGAAGTTAGTCTGGATATATCTCCTTACTGTGTCATGGCATTTTGTACCAGCAAAGCTAAAAGGAGTAAGTTCTTATATGGAAAAACTAGCATGCATTGGTGCAGCCTGTGTTGCTAAGTATCGGCACAGCCAGCATGTACATTTCTTTGGTACTGCTATTTGTTGTGGGCAGAGGCAGCAAAATGCTACTGTGCACTGATGGGGTCTTGAATCTATTGGATTTTTTGCAAGTGCTACCATACAAAACTGATTGGAAAATGCATGGCTTTTTATCCACTTTTTCTAAAAAAAATGTGCTATAAAATGTATCATTTTAACCAATTCATTTTAAAATGTTCTCAGTGGGAGATCCCCAGGAACCCTTCTTGGTTGGTTCAGACTCCCTCCAATTGGAATCAACGAGGAACTTGATTTGAGTTGTTTTTTGTGATTACACACTTTTTCCCAAGTACCTTTCATAATTATTGTTGTCATTACTAACACAAATGATGAAATTGTTGTCAGTATATATTGAGAATGTGACTGACATTGACGAACAATGATTAGGAGCTATAGCGGCATTTGCACATCCCAAATGTGCATTTGAGCATTAGTACATAATTAGAACAGTATTGATATCAATTAGGCTTAATAATATGCATTAACCGACATAAGTGTCTTATACCATCTGATTCAAGAAGATATCCAACCAGGATTTTATGCAAGGTTTGTATCAGCCCGACAGCATAATAAGCCAGTACATACATAATGCCTTAAGTAATTGAGGTAAGTAGTTATTGATGATTCTTTTTACACAACATATAACAGCACGTATAATCAGACAAGTACGTCCAGCTCAGTATGCGTAATCAGTATAGTATTTCTCCTTTTCTTAACTTGTGTAACTGCCGGTACAGCAATAGTGACCATTTTTACAATATCTTTGAATGCCTTTCAGTCTATATTTCATAATCCTATGTATCACATATTTTCATATTGGCCAAACTGTAAGTGACTCCAATCAAGCAATCCCACTAAGTCAGTGCCTTGTCTGGGATGCCCAAGGGAAGCCCTTATTTATATATTTTTATGGCAAGTTATAATCTGGATGATGAACCCTTGTATAACACCCCTCTCTTAGAATCCCCCTTGACCCCACTGAGCCAAGAAGTAGGCTTGTTTTGCAAATTTAAAAGGTTTATTTGAAAATTAAACAATATATATATATATATATCACACTTCTATAAATAAATTGATAATTGATAGCACACTTGTGAATATGAGCAGTAATCAGCAATAGGTAATCCTACAATAGCACAGTTCTTGGTTACTTATGAATAGGAAAAGAAGAGTAAGGTGGCAGAGAATGCTTTATATGGTTTGTGGAAATGCAATGATGAATGAAATGCAGTACAGAAAATAACTTGATATGGCTTCAACAAAAGACAATGTAATCACTTTTCCTTGACAATTCACTCCCCCCCTTTATGCAATATAAGGAGATGGAAAGAGGAGCACACAGTTCTCAGGAATGCAATCAAATACAATACGAAATTCAGTTCCCCCCCAGCAAGCTTAGAGGAAAACAGGTAGAAGTTTGAAACATAGGCCCAAAATGCTTTGAATGTGATGACAATTAAGTGAAAAATGTGCTAAAAATGCTTTTAATACCCTCTAGAGGTTCAGGGTGGGTGATATCTAGTTTATATTAGTTCAGGCTCACTTTAGCAATGCTCTATGAGTAACTAGCAGATTAAAACGAATTTTAGCAAAGGAAAGCAAGGAGCTGCTGATTTTTACATGTGGCTGAAATTGTGCAAAATGTCAAATCGCGGAAAATTTAATTGCGTGCGTCGAGCGTAATTATGGAGGCCCTATAAGGAGTAGGTTCGTTAGAAAGCCTAGAATCTTAGCTTCAAGACAATTTCGCTCCTAGCACAAACGGTTCCGGAGATACGGACGCTTTTGTGAAGGTAGTTTTTCGGATTTGAAATTTAAAAGTTCAAAATGACAGGTGACAGTTTTCAGCTTTAAATAGGACAGAATGACACACACAATTCCTATGAGGTAGTTCTAAATAGGTTAAAATAGTTTTAATTAGATTATTTTAAACTAAGAGATTAGTCTGGCACAGTCCTAGAGTATTCACACTATTTTGGACAGGAATGGCTTCGTCACCGATCGGGTCGGGTCAGGATTGGCTGGACTTCTGCTAGCGGTTCTTCACAGCAGTCTGGTCTCTGGTTCTGCTTTCAGCACTGCACAGTTCTGCTCTCTCTGGATCTCTGGTATCTCTGGATCTCTGGTCTCTGGAGGTTGATGGATTTGAAGTCTGGAGTCTCCCGGCAAAGCGTCCCGCAAGAAAGTGGAAAGTGAATCTCCTGCCTGTCTTTCAGTGGTCCTTTTTATGTCTTTATGTCTTTAGAAAGTGGGTGTGTGCGTGGCATAACTGAGCCTGCCCCTCTCTACTTGTCATTGGCCCAATTCTCCCCTCTCCCTTGATTGGGGGAAGGAAATGGATTGCCATCATGATGAGGTCTGTTTATGGGTCAGAGGATCCTCCCCTGGTCAATTTTCCCACAAATCTATATGTGATTCAAATACATATTTCCCAGATACACAAGTGGTTGACATTACATGTACATATTACAGATGAATTAAGGCAGGTCTCTGTTCAAGCCCCATGTTCCTGCGAGCTGGGATTCAGAAATGACAACATTTGTGCTTTTTGGTTGGTTTACCAATATCGGACATTTACCAAAAATTACACAAATGTGCGCAAGGAGTATGGACATTAATTGATGAAGTGTTTTATAATTTTGACCAGTCCGCACTATGAGTTATCTATCTTTTTAAAATTATGCTACGGTCAAAAAGGGGTGTGGCATCCCACATCACATGGTGGAATAACTGGTTTATCCACTTCCCCCAAGCTCAGCTTGCTAGCAGAGGAACCTTCCCTCCCAGTTTCTCCCAAGAGGAAGCCATTTACGACCCCCCCCAATATAACATTTGCCTCAGTCCAGGACAGGGCTTTGTTCAACTTCCTGCAGTCCCCAGGTGCTCCTCCCCTAACCCAATCAGAGAGGTGTCATCTCCTTTTGGCAGGGGCAGCAGGATGCAGCTAGGCCTGGGAAGAGTTGCTGAGCAGGTTTCTCCTGTCGGGGGTAGTTGTCAGGCAGAATTCAGCTAAATGTCACTTTAGTTCCCAGTTTTTTACATTCAAATCCAACTTACATGCAGCTATTTTTTATATATACATTAAATAATTACTTCCTTCAAGTCATTTCAGAATATAGTTTTACATTGTATCCACCTCTTAGCAAGTCTTTCCTTGGCCTGGTTTGGGTTCATTTGTTCAGTTTTACACAAAAGTCTGGTGGTTTTAAAACACCGGCTTTCTGATAGTGGTGAGCACCAGTACTGCATCCATTTTTGACATTAAGAAAATGAATTCCCCACAGTTCTGGGTTGCTTTTGGCAATCAGCATTGCCATTCCCAATGGTTTCAGGCTACTGTGTGTGTAGCCCAATGGTGGTTTTAGGCATTGCCCTCCTGTGCTCACAACATAGGCAAAAATGGGTGGCAGCCTATTCTTCATGTTTTCCCTGTGCACTCTCTGGGGAGTTCTGGCCATCATGATGTTTTCAATGCCAGTGCGCACAGTTTTATGGTAGGGCTTGGATGCATGGGTAAAAACATCCCACAAGCCCCCCCCCTCTTACGATGGCCATTCTGATCTTTCACTGATGGAACTCGCAAGATCTGGGATGGTCGCCTCATCTTCTTCCAATTCCGTAGATGGCACAGTTCAGCATCTTTTCCTCCCTCCAGTCGATTAATCAGTTCTCCTTGCTGGTCCTGATAGGGGGATTGGGCGGTACCCCTGGCCCCTCGGATCTTTGCTCACGGTCCCTGGTCTTCCTCCTTGGCCAGTCTCCAGGTTTTCTTTCTCCTAGGACGACAAAGCAAAAGCGGCAATACCTATTCATAGACATTTTTATAGTGGGGCGACATATACATTTTATAAATCACGAGAATAGATCATAGCATTCTTATTTTGAAAAACAAGATATCATCATGAAACATTTTTTTTTCCAATCATAATATTTTAGAGACTATCTGTGGTATATTTTAGGATGGGAACTGAATTAATCTGGAGCAGTCTCCTCTGGCATTGCAGAGGACTCCTTCAGTTGCTGCAGTGTGTGCCTGGGATGGCAACACTTTAGCTGATTTATATGTACCCACTTGTCTTCCCCTTCCGCCAGACTACCTTTGGGGATATGGATCTTATACGCTACAGGGGCGATCTTGTCTATAATTTCAAACGGTCCCTTACAGGTCGGGAAAAATGTTCGCTGTTTGGCCTGGTTTCTTTGGAAATTGTATAGATAGACACGGTCTCCCACAGTATATTCCTTCCTGGTGGTCTTCAGGTCGTAGTGGGTTTTCATGCTATCAGCTGATCTTTCTAGATTCCGCTGAGCATAGGCAAAAGCATGTTGAAGGTGTTTCCTTACATTCTCCACATACTCATGAGTTGTGGAGGCATTTATCAACGTCTGCTCTTGGGTCCTGTAGAGCAAATGCTGGGGAAGCACCATCTTGCGTCCGGTCATCAACTCAAATGGTGACATTTTAGTTGCAGATGAAGGGGTAGATCTGATGGCCATTAGGACCAGAGGTAATCGGATATCCCAACTTGGCCCAGAATCTGCCACAAACTTTTTTAAGATGCTCACAATGGTTTGGTTGTATCTCTAGTCTGCTCCAGAAGAAGCTGGCCTGTAAGCAATGTGTAGCTTCCTTTTAACCCCCAGAATCTCCCACATCTTTGTCATAACTTTACTGGTGAAGTGGCTACCTCTGTCTGACTCAATCCTTTGAGGTAGACCAAAACGGGAAAAGATGTGGTTAATCATCAGGGCAGCTGCTGTTTCTGCCTTGCAGTTTGGGGCTGGGAGACATTCCACCCACTTGGTAAACAAGCATGTAACGGTCAACATGTACTTGTTTCCACTAGATGAGCGAATTACAGGGCCTACAAAGTCGATTTGCAAATCTGACCATGGCAGCGTCATCCCCCTCTTTTGGAGAGGTGCACGGTGTGTGAGGGATGATGGCTGAAATTGTGCACACACAAGACACCCCTTCAAGTATTGGTTGAGGTCCTGGCCCATATGTGGCCAGTATGCAATCTCTCTTAAGATTTCAAGTGTTGTATGAAACCCCCTATGACTGGCGGTGGCTGCATCATGGGAGTGTCTTAACATCAGGCTTCGGAATGAGGTAGGAACCACCCACTGATCATGGCCAGCTTGGGATTTCCTTACCAACAAACCGTCTTGGATTCGGAACCTTTTTGGACATTTCATCAACACTCTTAGGTCCTCTTTCCCAATGTTATCGGTATCCATCAGGGGAAAGTTCTCAGGGTCCTCAATGTGTTGGTAAAGCTTACCAATTATTGGATCCCCCTTCTGAGCTGTAATCAAATCAGCATCAGGGGTCTCCTTACTCCATTGTGCAGTTAAAAGATCATTGTGAGCATTTGTCTGGGACCTAGTGATAGCAGTGACCTGGACTTCCCCCAACAGGGACTCTATTTCTATTAGATCCCCTTGGATGGCCCCGATTTTGGCCAGCTGATCCGCTAAGTCATTTCCAGTTTTGTCTGGTACCTCTACTTTGGAATGACCCTTGATCTTTTTCCAGTAGATGGTCATCTTATTCGATGTGACCAGATCATCAATATTTTGGATTAACTTCCCATGTTTCAGGGGTTTGTTATTAGCACATAACATGCCTCTGGTTTTCCAATTAACCAGGTGCTCCATGCACCCGTTCCGTACATAATCCGAATCTGTGATTATGACCAGTTCGTGGAGTTGATGTTGGACAGCAGTGAGGATGGCCTGATGCTACTTCGGGGACCAATTTTGTATCCAGCGGAGGGTTCTGGAAACTCCTTCACCCATGCATTCCCTACGCCGGCCACCAGTTCTTTCTCCCCGTTGTTGTCAACATGATACGAGCATCCATCCACATAGACAGTGGGAATTCCCTCACACTTGTCTTCTTCAAAGACTTTGTGTGGGGAATTAAGGTATACTTCCATGTTGTCCTTGATTTTTAGACTTTCGTCCTCGAGACAGTTTTCTCTGGTACAATCATGCAAGTCAGCCAGACCTTGCGAGGGGACTCTTCTTGTTTTGGCCATATCTGACCTCCACAGGAAAGCCTTGCATTGACAGAATCCAGGAAGTAATTTGGGAATTACTCACATTTCCAGCCCGGATTCTGTCACTTTGGAGATATTGCAGAGGCTGGTGTGGAGTCTCCGCTATGATGTGTTACCCCTGGATACGGGCGGTAATTCTTCAATGCCCACACCGTTGCCAGGAGTGCCTTCTCACAATCGTTGAATTTTTCCTCCACAGAGAATAACGTTTTGCTTGCATAGGAGATTACTTTATTGACCTTGTCATGCTTTTGGTATAATACTGCTGTCAAGCACATATTAGAGAACCCTGTCTCCAGGAAGAACTCCTTGTTTCTGACAGGGTAAGCTAGGCAAGGCGCTTGTGAGAGGCTTCTCTTGAGTTGTCTTACTGCCTCGGATTGTTCCGAACCCCATTCCCACTTGACCCCCCCCCCTTCAGGAGATGAATCAGGGGTCTAGTGATCTCTGCGTAGCCCTCAATGAACTTTCTGCTGTAATTAGTCAGTCCAAGGAGGCTCCTTAGTTCCCGCAGAGTTGTGGGATCGTTCAGTTTTTGGAGTGCTTCCACTTTCTTTTCTTGGGGACAGAGACCCTGAGGAGCAATCTCATGCCCCAAAAAATTAACACAGGTTCTACACCACTGTGCTTTCTGAAAGGAAAGTTGTACTCCGGCGGCCCTCAACTGCGTCAGAACATAACGGATCTCCGCTATGTGTTCCTCCACAGATGAACTTTTGATGAGGACATCATCTACATAAGCCAGGTTACCCCTCACACCCAGTTCGGGCATGGCCTTATGTAGGAAAATGTTGAATTCATTGCCGGAGTTGAGGTATCCGAAGGGAGTCTGGGTCCATGTGTACTGCTGGCCCCCAAAGGTAAAAGCCAGTTTGTATTGGTCCTCCCTACTGACAGGCATTGTCCAGTATCCATTAGTCAGATCTATTGCTGTGAATACCTGTGACCCCTGGATCTGGGCCAGCCATTGGTCAATGTAGGGCAGAGGCCATCAGGAAGTATGGACCCGTTTGTTGAGCTCCCTAAGGTCGGCGCAGAGTCTCCACTGGCCGTTTGGCTTCAATATTCCCAGCACCGGATTATTGAAGGTGCTGTGTACTGGATGGATTATTCCCCGGGACTCAAGGTTCTTAATTATTTCAGTAAGGGACTCCATGGATGCGAGAGGCAAACAATATTGCTTCACAAACACTGGCGTCATGCCAGGGTCCGTGAGAATTGTTGTTGTGTGGATGTCGGTGCGACCACAGTCATATGAGTCTACCGCAAAGAGATCTTGGAAATCCAAGAAAACTTGTTTTAACTTTTGCTTCTGTTCCAGAGTCACACAGGCATTAGCTAGGTTGACTCTCTCTTCCACCATCTGCCTGAAGCCTGGAAAGACTTCTGGTTTTGCTATCTAAGCGGCCTCCTCCAGCTGGGTGGAGAAGTCCCTGGTCAGAGTGCTGATTTGGACCGGAGGCTTCAGGTGAGAAAGGCAGCCCTCATGGACCTGGAAAATCACCTCATCCCCTCTGAAGTCACAAGTCACATCTTCCTTACCATAAGGGCAAGAAGTGTACACCAGGAAGTTCCCCCCATGCCGGGTGAAAATCCAGTCTGGTGTTGTATTGTCCTCACTGTCACTGTCAAAACAGTCCTTGGGGATCGGTCCTAACAGTTAATTTCCTAAATCAATGGAGAAATGTCGGTCATCAACCGCCATTCCAATGATGGTGCCTGCGGCTAGAGTAATACTCTGTAAGTCGCTGTTATCCACCTCTATTGGAATGGTGTCATGTTCTATGTTGACTAATGGTGGTGGGTTTACCCCTAACCCTGTTGTTGGAGAGAAGCATTTAGATGAATATAAGCATCAGGGTTTTTCAATTTTGTCCTCTTTTAACTTTCACTTCCAGGGAGAATTGTCGGGTCCTTTCCAGGATAGTGACTTCCTCTTTAATCTGAATTTCAACTGCATAAGGTAGCAATTGAGCTGACCTAAATGCTTTTTCTGAATCATCAAAGCCCATGGGATTCTCCGCTAATCGGGACCAAGCTTTGAAGTTTATTAGGTCCAAACTAATGGCAAAGCGATTGAGAATGTCACTGCCTAAGTAAAAGGCGGCAGTAACGTCTCGCACGACCCAACAATTATGGACTATGCTCTTGTTGCCAATGGAGATTTTGAGCATACACCTGATTGGCAGGAAATGTTTTGAATTGGGTGCTTCCAGGTCCATTTGCCATTTGTCTATCAGTTTGAATATGGGAATGGCTGGATCTTTTGGGATTTGGCGAAACATGGCTTCGCTGATGAAGCTCTTGCCGTTTTTCACACACACTCGGGCGAGAACAGAGTCCTTCCCATCGTTTAACTGAACACGGATGAACAACTGATCTCCAATTTGCTGAATATTAGCCAGGCTCTGAGCTGATTTCACATCTTTCTGGACTATATGAGTGGGAGTGTCTGATTGTGGATTGGTAAAGAATTTCAGAGTGTTTCCTTCCAGTGTGGAATACCACCTTAAAGTTGGAGGAAGGTTGATTTTCAGAAATAGAGAGGACTCCCCACCACCAGTCTGTTGTCCTACTGCCATTACTGTTACGTCAGGAATTTGGTTGTTCTGGAAGTGAAATTCTACTTGGTCAGATTTTTGTTCAACCATGTGACAGGTGCCGCTTAAACTAACATGGTTGACACTCTGTTTTAATTTTATTGGTCGGCTAGTCTGGGTCCAGAGGACCTTGTTTACACAATCTATTAGGGGTGACAACCTTCTCAGGAGGTCATTCCCTAGTAAACAAGGGGTGCCCTCTGGAGTCACTACTATGACCGGGTGTTTCACCTTGTGTCGCCCAATTTTGATGTCCAAATCTGCAGTCCCCTCGACAGGAATTTCCTTCCCGTCAAAGTTCTGCAGTTGTCCAGGAAGAGAGGTGAGAGGAATACGTTAATTCTCCCCCCTTCCTGCATTTAGTTCATCAAAGGCCCTTTTGGACAGAAGGGTAGCTTGGGATCCAGTGTTCACCAGCGCCAAGATTGTACCCTGCCCCTGTACTTATACCGGGGCATAATATCTTCCCTCCTTCTCCTCAAGGGGGCACAGATAATGTATATTTTTGGACAACTGGTGGGCTAATTTTCTGGTTTTAGACATTGCTAGCGAAGAGATTTGGGCACAATTCTGTGGAGAGCCTGGGGAATCTGAAAGAAAAAGTTGGCAACTGGAAATGGTTTCGGGTTCTGGGCCGCCCCCCCTTTTTGGAGGCAGTCATCAGGATGGGTTTGACCCATGGGATTTTGGTATTGTTGGATCTGGGATGAGATCATGGGTGGCGGTAGCTCAGTCTCCATATCTCCCCAGTCTGGATTGGAATCCCTTGGGACCCATTTTTCTTTGGGAGGAGTTCCCCCATCTTTGAAGGAGAAGATCCTTTTCCCAGCATCCTCTGAGGATCCCTCTCCATCAGATTGGAAGACCTGTACCTCCTCCACAAAATGGGTCTGTTTGGGTCCTTTGTTTCTCCTACCTCCTCTTTGTTCTTTGGGTGGCAGACTTTCAGGGGTAGGAGATTTTGTTTCCGGTTCCTGGTTTTCCAGGGGCTGTTTACAAGTTGGAAAGGAAGCTTCCTCCAAGGCTTTACACCCCTCTTCCCCTTGTGCCTCCTCCCTGGGAACCGGTGGGTTATCGGGGTGCTGCCCCCGTCATTGTTCTGGAGCACCAGGCCCAGAGTTTGGGGCATTCTGCGGTGGCATGCTCATCTGAGGGTTCTGTTGAGCCCTCAGTATGTGACCCAGAGCCCGTGCCATATTTTGGACCTCGCGCTCAAGTTGTGAAACCCGCTCAGGCTGATACGGGGCTCTATTTTCTCCCCTGGGCTGATCCGGGGAAGCGTAGCTATCCCATCTCTGGTAATACACCCGATTGGGAAGATTTGGGTACCCCTCCACCCTTGGCCTCCCCTCTCCCAGATTAGGTTGTCTGGGCTCAGGGAATTGGGGAAAGAAGGATGGATGATTTTGGGGCTGGAAATTGGGTGGATACCTGGGAAAAAAGTTCTGCCCAGGATTTGGTGAATTTCTGCCCTTCTGGGCGAAGTTAGGAGGGAAGTTCCCTGGGTCAGGTGCTTGGCTGGATCCCCCCCCTTGGGCTGGAGGAGTCCACACATAACCCAGGATGGGTCGGTTTCCCTTGTAGCGGGAACTTACATAATCAGGGGAGCGGGGGACCCCATTTGTGGGACTACCTCCTCGACTCTCTGTCTGTGACTGGCCTGAGGGCCTTCTGGGCTGTGAATTTTTTGGTGCAGGCAGGTTTTTAGGCCCCCCATCTCCAAATCTAAAACGGGGGCAACCTTTACCTCTGCCACCTTGGCAGCAGCAGGGGTGCTGTTGGTTTTGGGGTTTTTCTGCGCATTACTTATATTTTCTATGGGCTTCTGCACCTCATAGATCCAGGTGGCTTGCTCAATGACCCAGTCTAGTGACCTCTTCTCGTGAAAATCTCTCACTAGGTGGGTCATGATGTATTTGGGCAAGGCATGGAAAAAAGTATTGACAAATTCTCTGCTGTCCGTGCGCACCCTTCAGGTGGTCTGCGCAAAGGCACGCTTCAATTCTTGTACGAATTCTTGTGGGGCCTGATCCTCCCCACATTGCAAATTGTAGGTTGCCTTGCGAGCCTCTTGAGGATTTCTATGAACAGAAAAATGTTTCAAGATGGCCGCCCTATATACGGACCATCTTGAATGGTTTTGGTCCTCCAGCCCTGCAAAGAAACTGGAGTATTCTGGGGAGAATGTCCATTTGACGTACTGGATGCAGCTACTGCTGTCCTTCAAATGGAAAGTCTCCATCATTTGCTCATAGAGCTCCAAGTGTTCCCAAACAGAATACTTGGCGTTCTTATGATAAGGCGTGATGACACTCCTTATTGCCTTTATTTGTTTCAATGGGTCCTTAAGCAAGGCCCTTTTTGCCTTATTGGCCTTTTTGGTTCGGGTAACCCTGGTCCATTCATCCACTGACTCCGAAGCACTGCTCCCAGAGGTGCCTGTCTGATCTTCCAGGTTTTCCCGGATTCTGCGAGCCTTGGAATGGCTGGCAGAATGTGGGGACCTAGTCTCCTGTGTCCTGTAACGCTCAGAGGAGTCTTCAGATCCCTCCTTGCTGCCAGGATTTGATGGGTACCCCCCCACTGACCTAACCGGGCAGAGGTTTTCAGGATGCCCTTAATGGGCCTACTCTCCTGGGGTTCCCCACTAAATTGCACGGTGCTTGGGTGCCCATACCCGGATACCCGCCCCTCCATTCCTGGGTGGTACTGGCCTATGAGCCCCATACTTTTGGCTGGATAGTAATCTGCCATCCCTGTGGCCCTGTGCTCATGTGCGCCAGGGGACATGGGGATGGCAGAGTCCAGGGACTGAGAGAGATGAAGGCCTCTGGTACTAGGGCTTCTGAGGTTATGCTCAGGTGTTTCCCTTTCCCAGCGAACTTCATCTCTGTCAGCCCCTGCTCCCTGTTGCAATGCAAGAGCCTGCGCTTTCAGTTCCTCAGTTAAGGCCTTACTAGACTCTATCAGTCTCTTCTGCATGGCTACCTGTTGCTGGAGCCTATCATTGTGCTGACAGAGAGCCTTATTTTCTCTCTGTGCCTCCTGATTGGTCCTGGAGTACTGGGCCAGTCTCTGCTGCAGGAGAGTTACCTCCTGAGTCCCATCCCTACTGGCCTGCTCCTTTCTTGCCAGAGTCTCCCCCACCCTCCTGGTGTGCTCTAGCAAGTCGTGATGCTCTTTTTGGAGGTCACCCAGCCCCTGGAGGGCCAGGTGATTTTCTTCAATTTTTTCTTCTAATTGGCAGACTTCCTGGCCTAAGGTGTCCCTTTCCTGACTAATAGCCTGCATCTGTGCCGCCAGGTCATCCCTCTGCCTTTGAAAGGCACCAGCTTTCTAGCGCTCTTCCTGAAATTCTGTCTGGGTGTCCAGGTCTTTCAGAATCAGTTTATTGCTCTCCTCTCTCTATCCAATTGGCTTTGCAGGGTGGCTACCTGCTTTGTGCATGCCCTGTTGCAATCTATCTGTTGCTACAGCTTTTTCTGGCTCTGCAGTAAGGAGTCCAAACTGTCTTGGTGCTCCTTCTGCACAGCCAGAATTCTGGTATCAAGGTCAGCCTTTTCCTGTTGCAGGATATCCATATCCTCCTTCATTTTAATTATGTATTGTCTACTCTCGTTTTCTGACTCCTGGCTTCTGTGCAGCCTCTGCTCAGAAGAGACCAGGTCAGATTGGGCCTTTTCTAACGCCATCTGTTGCCTATTTGCCAGTTCTTGGCCTTCAGCACATTTGTCCTGCATGGCTCCCATATGTAAATATAAATATGCCGCTACTCTGGCAATCTTGTTGTGCTCATCCTTGGCCTTAGGGGCCATATATAGTTCACTCAGGGCCACATGTAAGGGACCCTGATCTCTCCACCTATCTGACCCAGTTGTAGTGACCTGTTGTGTGATCGCCTGCAACCATACATTTTGGTCCTGTTCAGACCATTCACCTCTCACAAACAGTTTATGTAAGAGGTGCTCCCTAGCTAACTTCATATCTACCAAGGTCGTCATTCTGGAATTTGAGTTCCTTCCTGACTTACAGAAGTTTGTATTTTATTTTTTGCGAAACAGACCGTTTCCTTAGAGCGTTACTTGTGAATATGCTTTCACAGTGTAAAACAGCGTGGTGATCTACCTGGATGTGTATGCGATCAGTTGGCACACTGTATTAAGCTGCACAAGTGGTAGTTCTAATCCAGAATATCCCGGCTACGAGCCCCCACTTTGTAAGTGACTCCAATCAAGTAATCCCACTAAGTCAGTGCCTTGTCTGGGATGCTCAAGGGAAGCCCTTAGTTATATATTTTTATGGCAAGTTATAATCTGGATGATGAACCCTTGTATAACACCCCTCTCTTAGAATCCCCCTTGACACCACTGAGCCAAGAAGTAGGCTTGTTTTGCAAATTTAAAAGGTTTATTTGAAAATTAAACAATATATATATATATATATATATATATATATATATATATATATATATATATATATATATATATATCACACTTCTATAAATAAATTGATAATGGATAGCACACTTGTGAATATGAGCAGTAATCAGCAATAGGTAATCCTACAGTAGCACAGTTCTTGGTTACTTATGAATAGGAAAAGAAGAATAAGGTGGCAGAGAATGCTTTATATGGTTCAAGGAAATGCAATGATGAATGAAATGCAGTACAGAAAATAACTTGATATGGCTTCAACAAAAGACAATGTAATCACTTTTCCTTGACAATTCACTCCCCCCCCCTTTATGCAATATAAGGAGATGGAAAGAGGAGCACACAGTTCTCAGGAATGCAATCAAATACAATACGAAATTCAGTTCCCCCCCAGCAAGCTTAGAGGAAAACAGGTAGAAGTTTGAAACACAGGCCCAAAATGCTTTGAATGTGATGACAATGAAGTGAAAATGTGCTAAAAATGCTTTTAATTCCCTCTAGAGGTTCAGGGTTGGTGATATCTAGTTTATATTAGTTCAGGCTCACTTTAGCAATGCTCTATGAGTAACTAGCAGATTAAAACGAATTTTAGCAAAGGAAAGCAAGGAGCTGCTGATTTTTACACGTGGCTGAAATTGTGCAAAATGTCAAATCGCGGCAAGCGTAATTACGGAGGCCCTATAAGGAGTAGGAAGTCATTTCTAGGTTCGTTGGAAAGCCTAGAATCTTAGCTTTAAGATAACAAGAACAAACGGTTCCGGAGATACAGATGATTTTGTGAAGGTAGTTTTTCGGATTTGAAATTTAAAAGTTCAAAATGACAGGTGACAGTTTTCAGCTTTAAAAAGGACAGAGTGACACACACGATTCCTATGAGGTAGTTCTAAATAGGTTAAAATAGTTTTAATTAGATTATTTTAAACTAAGAGATTAGTCTGGCACAGTCGTAGAGTACTCTCACTATTTTGGACAGGAATGGCTTCGTCACCGATTGGGTCGGGTCAGGATTGGCTGGACTTCTGCTAGCGGTTCTTCACAGCGGTCTGGTCTCTGGTTCTGCTCTCAGCACTGCACAGTTCTGCTCTCTCTGGATCTCTGGTCTCTCTGGATTTCTAGTCTCTGGAGGTTGATGGATTTGAAGTCTGGAGTCTCCCGGCAAAGCGTCCCACAAGAAAGTGGAAAGTGAATCTCCTGCATGTCTTTCAGTGGTCCTTTTTATGTCTTTAGAAAGTGGGTATGTGCGTGGCATAACTGAGCCTGCCCCTCTCTACTTGTCAATTGCCCAATTCTCCCCTCTCCCTTGATTGGGGGAAGGAAATGGATTGTCATCATGATGAGGTCTGTTTATGGGTCAGAGGATCCTCCCCTGGTCAATTTGCCCGCAAATCTATATTTGATTCAAATACATATTTCCCAGATACACAAGTGGTTGACATTACATGTACATATTACAGATGAATTAAGACAGGTCTCTGTTCAAGCCCCATGTTCCTGCGAGCTGGGATTCAGAAATGACAACATTTTGCGCTTTTTGGTCGGTTTACCAATATCGGACATTTACCAAAAATTACACAAATGTGCGCAAGGAGTATGGACATTAATTGATGAAGTGTCAGATTTTTAACATGCAGACATTTGGAGTAAGAGCCTATTTTCCGCTAGCAACCCCCCAGAATACACCACAGGGTCCTAACACCTCTTAAAATGTGCACGGAAAAATCCCAAGAATAATGATATTATTTATATAATTTTGACTAGTCCGCACTATGAGTCATCTATCTTTTTAAAATTATGCTCCGGTCAAAAAGAGGTGTGGCTTCCCACATCACATGGTGGAATAACTGGTTTATCCACTTCCCCCAAGCTCAGCTTGCTAGCAGAGGCACTGCCCCTCCCAGTTTCTCCCAAGAGGAAGCCATTTATGACCCCCCCAATATAACATTTGCCTGAGTCCAGGACAGGGCTTTGTTCAACTTCCTGCAGTCCCCAGGTGCTCCTCCCCTAACCCAATCAGAGAGGTGTCCTCTCCTTTTGGCAGGGGCAACAGGATGCAGCTAGGGCTGGGAAGAGTGGCTGAGCAGGTTTCTCCTGTCGGGGGTAGTTGCAGGCAGAATTCCGCTAAATGTCACTTTAGTTCCCAGTTTTCTACATTCAAATCCAACTTACATGCAGCTATTTTTTATATATATACATTAAATAATTACTTCCTTCAAGTAATTTCAAAATATAGTTTTACACTGTATCCACCTCTTAGCAAGTCTTTCCTTGGCCTGGTTTGGGTTCATTTGTTCAGTTTTACACAAAAGTCTGGTGGTTTTAAAACGCCGGCTTTCTGATAGTGGTGAGCACCAGTACTGCATCCATTTTTGACATTAAGAAAATGAATTCCCCACAGTTCTGGGTTGCTTTTGGCAATCAGCATTGCCATTCCCAATGGTTTCAGGCTACTGTGTGTGTAGTCCAATGGTGGTTTTAGGCAGTGCCCTCCTGTGCTCACAACATAGGCAAAAATGGGTGGCAGCCTATTCTTCATGTTTTCCCTGTGCACTCTCTGGGGAGTTCTGGCCATCATGATGTTTTCAATACCAGTACGCACAGTTTTATGGTAGGGCTTGGATGCATGGGTAAAAACATCCCACAAAACTCACACTAATCGATAATTTTACATTGCTAGATTAGACTAGCTACACACACGGTTCATGTCAGCTAGACTTAAGATCACACCATTTTAGGATGGCCGCCACAGAAACCCGTGGCTCACGGTCACCATAGCAACAAGTGTTACAACATAATCACTTCGAGCTCAGGCGCGCTTTCACGCCGCTTTCCTGCTCAGCATTACAGAAACAAGGTAAGATACAGATGGCAGAATATTTCGTTCGCATACTAGATTTGCGATCACTTACAGTACTACCTGATATCAAAGCGACACTCTCCTCGTGTCCACAGGCACTTTGAGCAACAGCAGCTACTCATGTTTAAAGCACAAACGCATTACTGATCGAAAGATTAGAGGTCAGTTTATTCTACATATATACCACTCTTTACCTGTTATCTTGTATATGAATGAAGCGCTATTGAAAAGGCATTCTTTTCTTCCTCTCTTTTCTGTGATACTGTCAACACAATTAACAACACCAACACGTATGTATTATCTATATGTTAATTAATGATTTAACACGATGCACGCAATTAATGTATTATGCAGTTGTAAATAATATGATATGTGATATTTAATGCTGAATGAATTTGGATTTTATCTTGATTTTACATTATTTGAAATTATGTGTATGGGATGCAATTTAAAACGTCGGCAAACATGGCATGCTATATTTACTTTGGTGACAAAGAACCAATGTTGTGATTGTGATAATCAGATATAAATGGTCCTGGCGAAGGATAATTGTATCCAAAATGCATTGGCCCATCTAATGGAACCTACACAAGTAGTGATTCCATACTCTAACAATGTAAAGAATACATTTTGAAAGAATTTGCAATTACATGGTTTGAACTAATTATTAAATTGGTACATACAAAAAGATACAAGTGACCATACACCACATACCAGTGGTTACGCAAGTGCAGCCCACACCGCTGGCTTCACTGGTGCAATCCCTCGCTATGCCTTACCTCCCGCATATTCGTGACTAACATTCACAAACCTCCAATAAATTCACTGCTCTGTTCTCGGGTTTCTGGACCTGATCTTCAAGCAAAGCACAATCATTTTAAGAGTTACTTTCAGCTGCAGACACTTGCACTATAAGATTATTAACAGAGCTAAAGAATGGGATTGGGTTTGCAATCAGGTGCACGTGAGTCACTTGGAAAGCCTTCATGACTTTGCAAGGTTATACCGTAAATTCTAAAGGCCACAGAGATACTTAATACAGCATCCATCTCCAACATATGATATGATATAGTATTTGTAACGTGACTTTACACAAGTGTTATAAGGCACAACGAGGCAAGGAAGGGGGAACATAGTGAAGACAGGGACAACGATCTTACTAGGCCAAATGACATTGAAATCATGCAAGTGCAGGGGAGGGGGAGGGGAAAAGTGCCAAGGGAAAGGGGAGTGGGCAGTGCTGTACCTGGGATCAAAACAATAACAAGAAGTGCAGCCAGCAGGTGGCAGGTGCAAGGGTAAGTGCAGACAGCAAGTGTCCATAAGTGCAGGTAGGGGGACGGTAGGGGTACAGATACAGACCCAAGCGCAAGGGTTGCCGGGAGGCAGTGCTGGTGTGCAACTGGGCGGGTATGGACCTGGGCCCAAAATCAGAGGGTAGCCAGTGCAGTATCATCTAGGAAATCAGCAGGGGAGAGGAGGAGAGAAGGCAGAAGCAAAGTGGAAGGTCTTGAAGTGCTTCCGGAACTGGAGATGGTTCTGTATTACTTATAGAAGAACTGTATTATTTATGAGAATTGATCGATTGCCAAACCTGGCCCTGGTTGGTTCCTGGTATGACATTGCCCCTTACATGCGCTACTGCCAGTTATGTAAAAATAAAAGTAAACTTGAGACCAATAGGCACAACCTGACGTTATGGCCAACTTTGCCCAACTTTGAGCAATCTGCATGAACTTCAATTGGGGTGTTTTATATACTCTAAGGAACTTATACAAGAGGACCATTTTTAGGTTTATTGTCTTGATTGTATTAATGTGTCGCTTTTGACAGCTCTTGTCAATTATCCACCAAGATTTAAACATAATCAGAGGGGATTGTGTAGTTGCTTGTATTCCTTCCCTTCACTCTGTGTGTGTTAGCCTGTTGCTATGATGTCGGCGTGAGTGCTGGAATGTAATCATAGTAAGGAAGGTTCCCTCCAAGAGGGTCCAAGAGTTACAGTTGGAATAGCTACTTGGGTGGTGGGACCGGTGGGTCTTCTCCTTTCCTTTTACTTATAATGTATGTCTCCAAGACGTGAATAACGGAACCTGCATGTTCCTACCTGAGGAGTACTATAAGAATAATGCACTCAGAGCCGCCCTCAGCATTCCCAAAAGGGCCCATATAAGCGCAGCAAGGCGGAATGCCCACTGGTTCCCCATCAGAGAACGCATCCTTTGAAAAATGCTAGCCATCACCCACAAGTGCATTGCGCAACACAGCCCCCCTTACCTGTCCAACAAGGTAACTATGGCAAGCTCATCTAGACCCACCACAACACCCTACTCCCATCGGCTTGTTCTGCCCAAAGTCAAACACGCCAATGCAGGGGAGGGCAGCTTCCCTTTTACTGCAGCCATCTTTGGAACTCCCTGACAGCTTCTCTCAGATAAGAACTATACATTCCGGAAAGCTCTCAAAACGTGGTTGTTCACCTAAATCCTCCTGTTTCCATGTAACTCTGTATAACCTGTACCCAACATTTTGCAAGCATTCTACTGTACTCTGTAACAACGCCTCAATGTTTATGGGCTGCAGTGCGCTTTTTAACAAATAAAAATAAATAAAAATACATAAATATGTTGTATTACTACAGATATCAATTTGTCAGATGTGATTGGATTTACGCTGTCGTCGTATAGCTGTAACATTAAACATGTTACTAGTATGTGAAGGGTGAGACAAAAACACTGACAAAAGAAATTAGCATACAGAAAAGTAAAAAAAAAACACATTTGGGAATTTAACTTAAACAGATAACAACAATTATTGATGTGCAGCATACTACTTTAATCTGAAAATACATCTATCTATGTATAATATGCCCTGAATCACTCTGTGTTAGTTAAAACTTTAATAGCAGCAATCAAGGTTTGGAACTGGCTTTGTGGCCTGGATGTGGCCTGGATGTATGTGATTTCTTTGAGAATATTTCACCTAATGAAGATTTCACCGAATCCATTTCACCGAAAAACAAAATCTACATTTTACTTTTTCTACTTTTATTCTAAATCGGGGGAGACCCCCTGCAGGCCTCGTCATCCCTCCCTACCCTAACATTTACCTTTACCCGACACGCCACCAATTATGCATTACTCATATACCATTTCCCCTGACTTTTTCTGTGAAATAAATTCGGAGAAATCTCATTCGGTGAAATGGTATTCGAAGAAATCTACGGTAACATTGTGGCCTATGGACTGAGTTGTTGACTGTGGTGCCAGTATATCTATGTCCCAGCCAATGTGAACACTCGTGTCACCACCACTTTTGACTTTGCGTAAGGGTGCTCTTTTGAGCATGCAGGCTGTCTTCCAGGTCACCAGCCAAGAGATCTGGGAGACGACCTCCACTGAAGAATAACTATTACCATGGAGAGGAGCACAGGTCCAACTTGGGTCCTTCCTATCATCTATCTTCTTCTCTACCTGTGGTGTTCCCCAGGGGTCTAAGAGCTATCCTACCGAGATAATGTCAGAGTGCACTGTTCCATGCTAGCAAAGGGCCTCAGTGCTAGCAAAGGTCCTATGTCAGAGGGCTCTGTTCCATGCTAGCAAAGGGCCTATGTCAGAGTGCACTGTTCCATGCTAGCACAGGGTCTTTGTCAGAGTGCACTGTTCCATGCCAGCCCAGGGCCTATGTCAGAGTCACTGTTCCATGCAACAAAAAGGCCTATGTCAGAGTGCTCTGTTCCATGCTAGCACATCTATATCATAGTACACTGTTCCATACTAGCACAGGGTCTAGGTGGGAGTGCACTGTTTCATGCTAGCAAAGGGCCTATGTCAGAGTGCACTGTTCCATGCTAGCAAAGGGCCTATGTGAGAGTGCACTGTTCCATGCTAGCACAGGGTCTATATCATAGTACACTGTTCCATACTAGCACAGGGTCTAGGTGAGCGTGCACTGGTTCATGCTAGCAAAGGGCCTATGTCAGAGTGCACTGTTCCATGCAAGCGCAGGGCCTATGTCAGAGTGCACTGTTCCATGCTAGCAAAGGGCCTCAGTGCTAGCAAAGGTCCTATGTCAGAGGGCTCTGTTCCATGCTAGCAAAGGGCCTATGTCAGAGTGCACTGTTCCATGCTAGCACAGGGTCTTTGTCAGAGTGCACTGTTCCATGCCAGCCCAGGGCCTATGTCAGAGTCACTGTTCCATGCAACAAAAAGGCCTATGTCAGAGTGCTCTGTTCCATGCTAGCACATCTATATCATAGTACACTGTTCCATACTAGCACAGGGTCTAGGTGGGAGTGCACTGTTTCATGCTAGCAAAGGGCCTATGTCAGAGTGCACTGTTCCATGCTAGCAAAGGGCCTATGTCAGAGTGCACTGTTCCATGCTAGCACAGGGTCTATATCATAGTACACTGTTCCATACTAGCACAGGGTCTAGGTGGGAGTGCACTGTTTCATGCTAGCAAAGGGCCTATGTCAGAGTGCACTGTTCCATGCTAGCAAAGGGCCTATGTCAGAGTGCACTGTTCCATGCTAGCACAGGGTCTATATCATAGTACACTGTTCCATACTAGCACAGGGTCTAGGTGAGCGTGCACTGGTTCATGCTAGCAAAGGGCCTATGTCAGAGTGCACTGTTCCATGCAAGCGCAGGGCCTATGTCAGAGTGCACTGTTCCATGCTAGCACAGGGCCTATGTCAGAGTGCACTGTTCCATGCTAGCAAAAGTCCTATGTCAAAGTACACTGTTCCATGCTAGCACAGGGCCTATGTCAGAGCGCACTGTTCCATGCTAGCAAAAGTCCTATGTCAAAGTGCACTGTTCCATGCTAGCACAGGGCCTATGTCAGAGTGCACTGTTCCATGCTAGCAAAGGTCCTATGTCAAAGTGAACTGTTCCATGCTAGCAAAGGGCCTATGTCAGAGCGCACTGTTCCATGCTAGCAAAGGTCCTATGTCAAATTGAACTGTTCCATGCAAGCGGAGGGCCTATGTCAGAGTGCACTGTTCCATGCTAGCACAGGGCCTATCTCATACGGCACTGTTACATGCTAGCAAAGGGCCGATGATATGTATGATAGGTTATTTATAACATGCTTAATACCGCAAGGTTTCTAAGCGCGGACCTGGGGATCGAATCTGTGTTGCGCCGTGTCGTTTTGCTTCCAAGGTGATCATGTTGCCCCTGAGCTATCCTCCCGAGACAATTTCAGAGTGCACTGTTCCATGCTAGCAAAGGGCTTATGTCAGAGTGCACTGTTTCATGCTAGCACAGTGCCTATGTGAGAGTGCACTGTTTCATGCTAGCAAAGGGCCTCAGTGCAAGCAAAGGTCCTATGTCAGAGGGCACTGTTCCATGCTAGCACAGGGCCTATGTCAGAGTGCACTGTTCCATGCTAGCACAGGGCCTATGTCAGAGGTCACGGTCTCATTCTAGCACAGGGCCTATGATATGTTATGATAGGTTATTTATAACATGCTTAATAACCAGAGGTTTCTAAGCGCAGACCTGGGGATCGAATCTGTGTTGCTCCGTGTCGTTTTGCTTCCAAGGTGAGCACGTTGCCCCAGAGCTATCCTCCCGAGATAATGTCAGAGTGCACTGTTCCATGCTAGCAAAGGGCCTCAGTGCTAGCAAAGGTCCTATGTCAGAGGGCTCTGTTCCATGCTAGCAAAGGGCCTATGTCAGAGTGCACTGTTCCATGCTAGCACAGGGTCTATGTCAGAGTGCACTGTTCCATGCCAGCCCAGGGCCTATCTAATAGTGCACTATTTCATGCTAACACAGGGCCTATGTCAGAGTGCACCGTTCCATGCTAACACAGGGCCTATGTTAGAGTGCACTGTTCCATGCTAGCAAAGGGCTTATGTCAGAGTGCACTGTTCCATGCTAGCACAGGGCCTAGGTTAGAGTGCACTGTTCCATGCTAACACAGGGCCTATGTTAGAGTTTACTGTTCCATGCTAGCAAAGGGCCTATGTCAGAGTGCACTGTTCCATGCTAGCACAGGGCCTAGGTTAGAGTGCACTGTTCCATGCTAGCAAAGGGCCTATGTCAGAGTGCACTGTTCCATGCTAGCAAAGGGCCTCGGTGCTAGCAAAGGTCCTATGTCAGAGGGCTCTGCTCCATGCTAGCACAGGGCCTATGTCAGAGTGCACTGCTCCATGCTAGCACAGGGCCTAGGTTAGAGTGCACTGTTCCATGCTAGCAAAGGTCCTATGTCAGAGGGCTCTGCTCCATGCTAGCACAGGGCCTATGTCAGAGTGCACTATTTCATGCTAGCACGTCGCCTATGTCAGAGTGCACTGTTCCATGCTAGCACAGGGCCTAGGTTAGAGTGCACTGTTCCATGCTAGCAAAGGGCCTATGTCAGAGTGCACTGTTCTATGCTAGCACAAGGCCTATCTGAGAGTGCACTGTTCCATGCTACATCCTGCATATGTATAACAATACCCATGTCTTTCTCTGGCACTAAAGCACTGCCAGGAGTCTAAAAACCTAGTGCTGCTAAAGTACCACCAATGAGCCTATAAGATGTATACCATATCTAACGGTGGCGCAGAATCACCCCCTCTGAGCAAAACCTACCTAGCTTGAGGACACCTGCAGAACCATCTTGCCTCCACAATGCTATAACTCTTTATAAAGATGGTATGCCCATATTTTTGCCAAAGTGGCACTTTACTGTCACCTAGTAGCCAAAACTAAATAAATGCTCACTCACTATTTATCTTGGCTATTAGGTGGCGATGTATGGGAAGTGAAGAGAGAAGAAAGAAAGTTTGTGAGGAGGACGTTTGCTTTTTACCCACCCATCAACCGCACATGGCCATGCTAATCCCTATGGGCATTCCCACCCACTGCCTTGCATTCCCAGCCAACACACCCACCCTAAGGATCTCTGGGAGCTAGCTCTGTGTTGCTATTGGAATGCCCTGTGTATTTCTAAGCAGTCTTCTGAAATACGATGCCTTAATTGCTGCTATAAACCAGCTCTCAATGTAATCAAAATGTCTTAACGAAGTTCGCCTACAGTCGTTTGATTTTGAAGTTAGGGACATGTGCAGACTTGAACCCCGTCAGTGCATGAAGAAAAGAATCAGAAGCCAGGCCTTCTCTATCTATGCCCCAAGACACTGGAACCTCCTCACAGTCAAAATCAAACTCGTCCCCTTGATTCTACAATTTAGGACAGAGCTCAAGACCCTCCTCTTCAAGGAATGGCTCCTCCCTAATACCTAGGTCCACACACCCTCCACTCCCCACTCTACTTGAGACTGGGTGATCGGATCCCTACTGTTTCCCCTCTGGTTGCTTGTAGATCTATTTCTGACAAATTGCCTGCCCTCCCCCTGTTAGATCCCTTGCGCCCTGGTTTCCTGCTTCACTAACCATGTGCTTTCCCCTATGATAGTTAAGCACTCCGAAGCAAGGTCAGCACTCAATAAATACAATAATAATAATGATGATAATATGGGCAATAAAAGTGTCCTTTCGTATGTTCCTTGCACTGAATTCCTGTTAAAAACAAGCATTGGCAAAGCCAATAATTTTACAATTATAAACAGTATTAGACAGGCATTGACGTAATATACTGAGGTATACAAACATTTGCCAGAAGTTGCCATTTCATGGCCTGATAGTTGCAGCATTGCAGTCCCTGGAACATGTCCACCCCATCCTACACAAAAGCCCAGTTGTCTTTGCCAGTGCTTGCTTTTGCTTGTGGCTAGTCATTGTTAAAGGCGCTCATCATTATTTGCTGTTCGTTTTTTTCCTTCGTCTGCCTGAACTGTTTTTAAAAGGCAATTGCTTGTTTAAAAATGAATAGCATTGCCTGGTGCTTTTATTTGGGAGCACTGCACGGAGAGAGGCCTGCAGCAAGGTGTGCCTCGGAGCCTCTCACCCGGTGGCGCCCAGTGGCTCGAGAGCCCCATCAGAGATTAACACGGCCCAGAAAGCAAGAACTGCTGACAGTAAGTGCGACCTTCTGGCGCTCTCTGGGAAATGCTCCCATTTCGTGCACAGTTTGCAGCGAGTGCAGTTTGCGTGCGACTTGCAATGCTTTTCTTCGCACTAAAGGCAGCTTCGATCAGCATGCTGTGTCCACATTTGTCTGGCGGGCGGCTGAGCCAGGCACATCAACCTCCCACCAGCTCCATTTTAAGGCTCCTATTTTCCCTTGAAACTTTGCTTTTCAGGGGTTTGTTTGCAATTTCATGCAGCGCTGGACTGGCCTATAGGGAACTCCGGAGACTTAGCGGTAGGCATCTGCGCCCTGGGTGTCTTTGGTGTTTTATTTCCAAATGTTCTCATGGGCTGGCTGAAAATGTGTAATATAGGGCCTCTTTGAACATTATTTCCAGGGCCTCTTTTGGTTTGTTGAGAAGCAGACGTGTGTGTCATTGATAGAACCCGCCCCCTCAACTCTGATATACTGGATGAAGAAGAAGACACTGTGAATGACACCAGTTATCATTCCAAAACCGCACTGAGTGTATCCTTTCTCCTCCTTTCCCCTGTTAACCCCTGACAATGAGCCTCATTACAACAGTGGCGGTGAGGCAACAACGGCGCTGGTAGTGCTACCGGCGCCTTTGTTGCCATGCCGCCACATTACGAGTTCTGCTTGCGGGGGCTGCTCTGCACGCCTGGTCAAACCAGGCATGTACAGCGGCACCCGCGAGCATAACAGGATGGTAGCAATGGTACCGTTATGAACGGTACCACTGCTACCATCATCCCCATTCCCATTCAGCCCTATGGGGGCTCAAATGGGAACCGGGACGTACCGGCTCCGGGTCCCACAAAAGGGAAATTACCGGGCCCTCCTAGGTCAAAATGGCCCGGTAATTCCCCTTTCGCGGGACCCAGAGCCGGACCCGAGTTTGGGGGTAGCCATGCCCTCATTAAGGGCATGGCTACCTCCAACCTCGTAATGAGGCCCAATGCTTCTAGACAAGTCTGATCTATGAAAGTCTCATCAAAGCAGGTTCTCCCCTGCTCATCCAGAACCATCAAGGACCTCATCGACACCCTTGCTCCAGCCTTGGCTGATTTTTGCAATCACTCCTTTGCCACTGGATCTTTCAACTCCCCCCTCAAGCACTCCCTTGTGCACCCCCTTCTAAAGAAGCCCTCGGCCGATCCCTCCTCTCCGGCTATTGCCCGATCTTCCTGGTCAAACTCTTGAAAAGGCTGGCCATCTCCCAGCTTAATCTGCATACTGAATCTGTTGGTTGTCTAGACAACCACCAGTCTGGCTTCAGAGCAGCCAGAAGCACAGAATCTGCTCTCCAGAACACCTGTGAAGACCTGCTCTGCAATCTTGACTCTAATCTCCCTTCTGTCATTAGTCTCCTCGGTCTTTCCTCTGCTTTTGACACGGTCGGTCTCTGTGACAATTTATGTATCACGGATCATGCTCAATCGCCTCTGTGACAATTTATGTATCACGGATCAGGCCCTGGCCTGGTTGACCTCCTTTCTCGCTGACCGACCCTCTCAGGTCCCCAACTGGGGTCTTTCCACTCTTCTATCTCTCTCTACATATGTGTGGTGTTAGCCAGGGGTTTAAGCTCTCTCCCTGGCTTTTCAAACACTACCTTGCACCTCTTGTCCACCGCATTGCTGCTTTCTGTTCCAATTTTCAGTGTTATGCGGATAACACCATATATCTTTCAGGCTCTTCTCCTCCACCTCTGTACCTTCTCTCATATCAGACTGTCAGGCAACAATTCACGAATGATGCACCACCAATGATCTCTGTATTAATGTTAGTAAGCCTGAGATCCTCCTGATTGGGACACCTGCTCCTTCCTTCCTCTCTCTCTCTCCGGCCACACGCCCTGGGCCCTCTTCCTGCTCCTTCCTGTGAGGCTAAGAAACTTGTTGTCTTCGACTCCACATTCTGCCTCAGCTGCACCTCCTCAGAGGTATTAATCCTTTTCTCACTTTCCCCCAGAAGCTCACTGTCTCCAGAGCGCTGGTCCTCTCCAGGCTGGACAACTGCACCAGCTTCTTTCTAAATCTTCCTCTAAATCTACTCTTCGACCTTTACAACTTATCCAGAACAGGACTGTAACACTTGTCCTTGGCTTCAAGCCCATGGATCATATCTCTCCAGCCCTGTAATCTCTTCACTGGCTCCCTGTGGCTGCAAGGATCAAGTTCAAGACTCTCTGCATCATCCACAAGTCTTTCTGGGGCCTGGGAACGCTCTACCTCTAACTTTCTCTTCCAAAACATCTTCCTTCTCGAGCTCTCCGCTCATTGACCTCCAACTCCCTGAGGGTCAGGCGCTTCTCCAAGCAGCTGGTTGGGGAGACATCTCTCTCCTCGGCTGGGGCCTCACTCTGGAACAGCTTCCTTGCCCCCCTAAAATTTGAGCAGAACCACTTCCAGTTCTGAAAGCAACTCAAGACCTTGCTTTTCGCTTCTGCTTTCTCTCTTCCTCTCCCTTGCTGACGTACCTGACTGCTCCATATGCTGGTTACCTGGATACCCCCTGAACTCTGGCCAGGCTCCTGCATGTCCAGTTGCCCTTACACTGCCTCCGGGCTCTTCCAGCACTTAAGGGTCTGTACCTGCAACCCTACATGCCCTTCTCTCTACAGTTATGAGCCACTCGCTGGTTGCGCTTTTCAGTTACCTGCACTTTTCCCCCCTATCCCTCTGGCACTTCTCCGCTTTCCTCTTCCCTGCACTTGCACAATCTGAATGACACAAGGCCTAGTAAGATCATTGTTTTGTCCTCCCTTGTTTCCCCCTCCTTGTCTTGTTGCGTCTAGAAACACTTGTGTACAGGTGCATTATAAATGCCATATCATATCATATCATATGAGAGACGTTATGCACTCAGACAACCGTACCGAATGTACCCTCGAACTGAAGTGAAAGCAGGAGTTTTGCAGAAACCAGTGAACATCAAAGAGCTGTAAAGAAAATCTGACAGCTGCAAAGTGATGTCATAAGAAGCAGATACGATGACGCATATGAATGATGGAAGAATACTTAAAGAGTGAAGATGTAACTGAAGAAACTAAGTAAACTTGTATACGAGTGAGAAGAAACCATATATATAAAGAAGATAAGTAACCAGATGAGTAATAAATGTATATATGCAGAAGCAAAAGGTAGAGTCACATAGAAGCTTGTTGCAGTAGAAAATATATCAAGGGTAAGGCGGCAATGTTGAAAAGATGGACGTCGGCTCTGAATAAAAGTAAGGGAGAAGCTTGAAGGAGAGAGACCAGGGTTGCAGAACTGACAGATGCTGGAAAATGGATTTGCACACCAAGGATAGCTGTTGGCTAGAGACCAAGGATGCCACAGCAAGAAGAAACTGCAGGGCACAAAGGGATTCACCGAGGATGAGCAATATACGCAGGACAAATTTCTCTTAGATTAATTAAATGAGCAAATATTTGTGAATGGCAAGTATTGGACAATTAAAGATGGAAAAAGCATATGTGAGCAGAGCAATCAAGTCTCCAGAGGCCGGAGAGAGTCATGACACCCAGGATAATTGAATCAAATAGCACTAAATAGAAAGGAGAGGTGGACAAATTCATGGTCTCTTCACACATGGTGCAAGACCAGAAAACAAGGCCTATTCATAAAGCTCAAGTTGAAGATAACAATGTACCTTAACTCTCCTTAAAGTTCCAGGGAAGAGAACATTCAGAAAGGTCAAGTACAAAGAAGCAGCCTTGGCTGAAGGCTTGGTTGATGAGAGATGGTAGACTAATTGGGAAAGTGGGCATTAGTCTGACGGTGTACTCTGAACCTGGGTTTCGTTTTGGTTACGTGCTGCTAACAAGCCAAATGTCCAAGGTTGAGAGAGAATGCCGACCAATCATGAGGGGCTATGTAATCGTGAACATACATTGTTGCAAGGGCCAATCTGCTGTTGTTATGCTGCTATAATCTGTATTATAAGAAGGAGGTTCAAGATATGCCTGCCAGACAAGGGGCAGTCAATTATGCTACTAACACCTAAACGATATGTAGGTATATATGTTGCTAATCCCTCCGTCCAATAGGTTTTATTATTTGCTACATAGGGTGACATCATAGCTGACCTTGTGTAATTAAAATGTAATTGAGAGTGTGGGCCATGATGTGTTGTTCGCCAGGTTTCCCTACTTTATTGAGCTGATAATGAAGTATGATATTGCCATATTCTTTGAGTCTGTCTGGTTATTTGGGTCCAAGATCATTTATTATGGTAATCTCCTTGCCCTGTTCTTCCAGAACTATCGAGGACAATATATGTTCCCTCGCTCCAGCTCTCACTGATTTCTGCAACCACTCTCTTGCATCTGGTTCTTTTCCCTTCTCTCTCAAGCACTCCCTTGTGCACCCCCTTATAATGAAACCTTCTGCTGACCACTCTTGTCCAGCCAACTACTGCCCGCCTGATCTTTATCATTCCCTTCCTTGGGAAACCTCTGGATAAGTTGGTCTCCCCCAACTATCCCATCACTCTGAACTCATTGGTTGCTTGCATGGTCATCAATCTGGATTCCAAGCATCCAGAGGCATGGAAACTGCTGTCCTGAGCACCCGTGAGGAAATGCTTACAAATCTTGATTCTAATTCCCCTGCTGTTCTCATTCTCCTTGACCACTCTTCTGCCTTCAACACTGACAACCACTCCATCCTCATAAAACGGCTTTATGACACTCTCTGCATCTCAGGTAGAAGACTGGAGTGGTTGACCTCCTTCCTTGCTGATCATCCCTCCAAGGTGTTCCTTGGCCCCTTCTTCTCCTCCACCTGCATCTCTACCTGTTGTGTTCACCAAGGCTCTATCCTCTCGCCTTGGCTATTCAACATCTATCTTGCTCCTCTTGCTCCCCTGATCTCCTCTTTCTCTCCTCACTTCCAGTGCTATGCAGAAAAAACCCAACTTTTATTCAGACTTCCTTCCTCTTCTCCTTACAACTCCTCTGTTATCCCAGACTGCCTTTCCGCCATCCAGTCTTGGTGCACCTCCAATGATCCCTGCCTCAATACCAGCAAAACAGATGTACCCCCTACCGGGAGTCCTGATCCCTATTCCCCCCTGCCCTCTGGCCTCTTTCTATGTGCTCTCCCCCCTCTCCTTGCTCTGAAGCCAAAAATCCTGGAGTCCTTTTTGACTCTGCTCTTTCCCAGGGACATCCTTTAGGGGTCGTCAGAGGTCGCAACTGCAACCACTGAGGTCTCCCTTGCGACCTCTGTGGTCTCCCTTGCGACCACTGACTTAAAAAAAGAAAACACTTTTTTTATTTTTTTTTTCGTAATTCAAGCTCCTGGGTTGTGGCCAGCACCATGTGACTCTTTACTTCTGGAGTGGCTGGCTTGCTTGTTCAGGCCCCTTTAAAAAAAGAAGAAAAATAAGAACAGGAGGGCCACAAGTCTAACACTTTCAGCACTGGCCCTAAAAAAGAAAGAATAGGAATACCAAATAGTGTGTCTTTCAGGAATTCTCTACAATAATTGCTAGACTCATCAAAGGTTTATTTCAGGCACACTTCGGGGGGCGAGTCACTGATTTCGTCTTTTCTTAAATGCCTCAACTCAGTCTCATCCTTCTGAGGTCGATAAATGAGTACCAACGCAGGTTGGGTGATATTGGATGTCCATTTTTTTCTATATAAAGCACTTAAGCGTAAGTGCTATATAATAACACATCATTATCATTTGGTCATGGCCTATAGTAATATAGGCCTATATACACTGATCTTAATGATACATATGGCGATCCATTCTTGTATGAAATGTACATCACATTATAGTGATATTGTAACCATATTTTTCGTAGTGTACAATGCTATGTGTTGCCACTTCCTGTTTTGTCAACGGGTGAAAGGTCGTGTTCCATTGCTTCCCGCAATATCACTTCGGGGCGGGGTCAAATAACATCACTTCCTGTCAGCAGGGGGTCAAGGGTCATGTGATGTCAACTTCCGCTACCCCTGGCATTTTGGTGAAATGACGTCCTGCTCTTTCCTTCACTCCTCATATCCTGGACCTTGCCAAGAAGGCCCACTTTCAACTTCACCTCCTTAGAGGAATTCTCCTTGTGTCTTTCCCCCAGAAGCACAATGTTTCTAGAGCTCTGGTTATATGCATGCTAGACTACTGCAACAGCCTCTTCCTTAATCTACACTATTCTTCTCTCCACCATCTCCAAATAATCAAGAATAGGGCTACACGTCTTAGCCTTGGCCTTAAGGCCAGGAACAGCATCTCACCAGCCCTAATGTTTCTCCACTGGCTCCTGGTTGCAGCACGGATCAAGTTCAAATCCCTCTGCATCATCTACAAAGCTGTCTGGGGCCTTGGGATGCGCTATCTGCAACTTGTCTCACCAACTACTCTAGTTCTAGATCCCTATGATCCTCCAGCTCCAACTCTCTGCTGGTCAATGTTTGCCAAACAGAGAGCTGGTGGCAGATCGCTCTTCTCGGCTGGCTCCCTCCTTTGGAACAGCCTCCCTCTCCCCCTCTGTCTTGAGCCAGATGTCCTCAGGTTCTGCAAGCTCCTCAAGACTCTCCTCTTCACTCTCTTCAGTGCTAGCTCCCCTGAGTCACTGAAATTGGCAGCCTGGTACCTTATGAGCCCTAACGGGTCCTTGCCCTATGCCCAATCACCTTCAGGGTCTACCCCCTATGCACTTTTCTTGGGGCCCTCACTTGCCAGTGGAGCTGCCACAGGATGGCACTTTTTGATTTGGCGGCTGGTATTCCCTACTTGGGCTGTCGCCGCCTCTCACTTACCTGTTGTTCTCCACAACGGGCTCCACAGCACTCCCCTCCATCGGGTTACCCCCTCTCCTTAATCCCCTCTTCACTGCACTTGCATGCGCTGAATGTCACAAGGCCTAGTAGGACCGTTGTGTCTTGTTTTTCTTTTTTTTCTACGTTGTCTTGATTGTTACCCTCCCTACCCTGCTTGATTTGAGGCAATTTGAAACACTATTTCTAGATGTACACGCACCTTACAAATAACCAATAAATAAAATAAATAAATAAAGGTGCTACTGCACAGGTTGGTTCACAAGTCCTGATTCCATTTTACAGGCAACAACTGCCTCACTCGCCTATAGGTACAGTTAGTGGTTATTGGGACAAAATGACTACTTCTCTGCAGGTGCACAGGGATGAGTAGTGGCTACAAGGCCCACTCAGTACGACACCACTACTAAGCCTCCAGTGATCCCAATAATAAAGCTGAGACATGCACAGCCTGATAGGTATACCTCCTTTGCCTTTTTTGGTAATGTTGGCAGTGGGAAGGCTACATCTTCAGGAGGTGTGGAGGTTGATAACAGTAGCAACCAAAACATCTTTAGTACAATGGTTCCATAATAGAATAATATCCAATCAAGGTTCTAAAAATATAAGAACCTTAATAAAAACAATCAGTGCACTAAATAAAAAACATGTGCACCCAGGGGAGATCGCTCAGCCAATTAGGTGGCTGGAACAGCAGGCAAGAACACACATTTCCAGCCACCAGAGGGTCTTAAACGGGTGGAACCATCTTTTTTCTTTGTTAATATGTGGAGGCATCCCCAGCCCTCCCACCCCCACATTCCCCCCAAAATAAACCGTATGCCTTCCCCTCACCCTCCCTCCCCACTTGCCTGCAGGACTAGAGGTTTGTGTCCGGACCCGGCATTCCTCCCGCTCCCGGCCACCACCATAGAAACAGAAAAGGGACTTAGTCCCTTTTCCCTATGGCGGCAGCAATCTTTTTTTTTTCTTGGATGGATTGGTGTTACTTGCGCACCTGAAATTTCCTGAGGAAAAAAAAAGAAACCATGTGTATACCAGATAAAACCTGGGGTGCGAATGGGTTTCACCCCCACTGTGGAGGGCGGACATTGCTGGTAACAGCCCTCGCGGAGGACCTCGATCTTGGGCTGGTGAAACGTTAGCGGCCATATCCGCTCCCCACAGCGGGGGTAAACCCATAATACAAACCCATCACTGTAACAAAACATAGAGAATTCACATCTTGGTGCAAAAGAGCACTCTGGGTTGATCAGGAGGGGTGTTCCGGCAAGGGACTTGCTAACAATGTCAAACTTTCTATGTCTTTGTAGAAAAATGGTATAGAAAGGGGCTTAAACCGCATTGAGCCAGACTTCTAGGAACCTCCTGAGGTGGTGATTAGGCACCAGGTTGGTGAGTTTATCCACTGGTTCCAACACCTAGTACAGTCTAAGCAGCAATGGCCCATGGCATGAAGAAGTTTGGGACAGGAAGGCGAAGTCTGGGTCAGTGTAGCTCACAAGTGATTTAATGTGGGGAATCAGGGCCTACAGCTGCTCTTTGACTTCTAGGCTCTTGGGGGCCCAATACAGGGTTTCTAAGGACAAGGAGAGCCCCTCAGTTCTGCATTTCCATTCCAGGAAGCTGTTTGGCACCAAGAGGGTTCCAATTCCACATTCAGCAGATAAGCGTTGGTCCAGCAATTTACCCCAGTGTTCCCTGGGGATGGGTAGAGACAGGGCTCTCCACTAGCTTTGATGCCATCTATCTTTACCTCCCTTGCAGAGCACTTTGGGATGGACTGTATTCCCAACAGAGGTCCAGTGAATTCCCTGTGTTCTTCAGAGAGTCCAGAGATAAATCTGAGACCGAGGGTTGTCCATCTCCTTATAAAGGCTAAACGTGACAGGAGATTGGTCTAAAGCACGTTTTCGGTCAGGGGTCAAATCCCTGTTGTTGTAACAAATGCCCTTTGACTTATGACCACATATCCAGAGTGCCTTGCCTACAGGAAATGGGCTAGGGGCAGGAAAGGTTAGAGAGCCCTAACAGAAACGAAGACATTGGAACCCATTTCTCTGCCTACCCCTCCCTCCTGGCTACTCTAACTCAGCCACTTCCCATGCCGGCTGACTTCAAATCAACTCCAGTGGTCAGCACCCTGGTGTGAGAGTGTATTTGGTATGTCAGTGCTAGTGCAGCAAGTCAGGGGGTGCACTAATACACAACTGTCCTGTCATAGCTGGTCTCCTTTCAAAGAGCGGACCCTAGTGTGGTGAATAATTGCTGTTGTTGTATAATTGTGTAATTCTATCAGCCACCATGCTACCTCAGGCTTGGCTTATATTTAGAGCTATCTGAGCCCCCAAACTGACTCGATTACACAATTTTTATAATTTAGACTGGAGATCTAGACAGTTAATGTGCCACTGCTACCTGGTGGACCTGTGTGTCCTAGCAGCCGTTATGAATGCACATGTGACCTTTGAATCTGCTCTGTGCCGCTAAAGACCCTATTCTGTAGGTGTCAGGCGACTGGTTACAACAAAGGCAGCTGTTTGCTCTATCATTTTGGGATGGAGCTTAATGAGGAGGGGTCTAATGAGCAGACCTCCCTTTCAGAATTAGAATTACCCACATTATTTTATTTATATAAGAATCCAAAAAGCTTGGGCTATCCCGCCCTTACCAGATGGAATGCATTCACAGGTACTGGGGAAGACTCAGTCACATATATTAACATGTGACTATCCAAGTTGTCTTGTGACAGTGCCTTCCCGAGTCCACCAGGCCCATGAGAAATTCATCCAGTTCTGTTGTTTCATGGAATTCTGGGAATTGTTGTTTTGTCTTTCCTATTTTTATTTAGGACTACAAGACCAGGAATTCAAAGAAAAAAAACCACAACACATTCATGGCATGAGAAAATTCGAAAGCTACTATATATTGTCCTGTGGATTTCTATAGGGAACCATCATAAATGTGTTATTCTGGGGGGTTGCCATGGAAATGAACACACACACGCACCCACAAACCCATACACACTTGAGCACATGCACTCATAGCTCTCAGGCACAGACCCAATGGTTTCGTTTTTTATTGGAGTTTGTAACATGCTGCAGGATAGGCAAGCCATTTCGAAGTGCCAGCAGGGGAGAGGGGAGGGTTGGGAGAGTGGAGAGAAAAGTGTTGTATTATAACACTTGCAGGTGGTCTTCATGCATATCACCCACAAAGGAAGCAAAAATAAATAGATGCTTAGAGAACGGTGTCCAAAGAGCAGTGACGGAGGCGCCTCAGGTATTGTCCAGGATGGCATGTTTTCGATAGTAACCCGGATGTGGTCTCTCTGTAGGGAAGTCATTCTTTTTGTCATTCTGTCCTTCGGACCCAGGTACCTGCTCACCCTGCCACCCTCCTGCACTGCCTCCGGGCCACCTCTTGCACTGGGGTCTGTATCTGTACCCATACAGCGCCCCTCCTCCCCCTTTTTCTTCCTGCACTTATCAGACCTACCCTGTCTGCTGCCTTAAACCTAGCACTTGCAAATTGCTGGCTGCATTACCACTGTTTGTTGCCTTTATAATTTATTTATTGTTATTTATCTGTTTCTCCTCTGCTTTGCACTTTGCACTTCTCCCCCCTTCCATGCACTTTTCTCCTCCCCCTCTCCTATGCACTTGCGTGTTCTCAATGTCAATGGGCCTAGTAAGATCGCTGTTTTGTTCTACCCTGTTCCCCTCCCTTGCTTTGTCGCGCTCTGAAACACTTGTGTATGAGCGCGATAGAAATAAAATATCAATCAATCAATCAATTCTGCTGCTGTCTGATATGGGTGGGGAGATTGCTCCAAGCATCTGCTGCTATTGAGGTTAGTCTTTTGCCTCCAGTGTAAGATTCGTTGAATCTGCTGCTTTTTGGGAACATGTTGTTGGAGGGCTCAGTGTCTTTGCTGGGGCATAGACCTTGAAGACATTCTTCAGATATTCCGGGCCTATTTCATATAGCGCCTTGTGAGTAATGCACAGGAGCTCGAGTTCAAGCCTCTCGTGAACAGGAAGAAGGGTTTGGTGAAATCAAGCGAGAGGAGACACGGTCTTGGTTTTCTCATCTTGCCAATAAGTCTGGCCGCTCAGTACTGGACTCGTTGAAGCTTCTTTAGCTGATATTTTGGGGGCCATGAAGCATACTGTTGCAGGTGCATAGCTGATGTAACCAAAGGGATTCAACCTATCCCTTTAGTTGGGGTAATCCCAGCCTGAGATGATGTTCTGGAGTAGATGGAGATGAAAGAGTTGGAAGTTGGTGTTTATGATGATGGTGTTGACTTGAGATCTAATGCATAGGGGGGTGTGGAACATGATTCCCAGATTTTAGCATGTGTGGCAGGAGTGGGCAAGGTTCTATCCCATGGGAATGGTAGTTCTGTCTGATTTCTTAGGCCAAAAGTAATTTCTTCATGTTTATTTTCATTCAGCACGGAGGCTGCGATGATCAAACATCCCACTGATGATCTGATTGATGCTCTGGAAGATGGCGCACAACTGGTTCAGTGCCGAGTTGATCTGGATGGGCAATAGGGTTTGGCCACAAAGCATTGGTCGGTACAATGTTATGAGTCTAGAAGCAGAGTTAGTTCCATCATGTAGGCGCTACAAAAACAGCGGAATGGGGGTGATCCTTGGGAGAGGCTGCATGGAGGAGAGGAGGGTTTGGACAGGAAGTGACCCATTCTAACCTGGCAGGAGTGGCTTTTAAGAATGGTTCAAAGCAATCAAGGGCCAATGGTGTGTTAGTATCGAGCACCTAGAGAAGGTTCTCTCTGCTTATGGATGTTAGAACAGTTTCTCTTTTTGTTACTTTCCCTCTATTGACATCAATCTGACCCTGTCCTGACTTGTAGAGGAAAGTGAAGCCTTTTTGCTTCACTCACCTTGCTCGACTCACTTATTCTGGAGGCACTGGTTAGCACCTAAGGTTTCCAGTGCAGGGGATCCCTGTCCCCTTTCATGATTTCCTCACATTATTCAGTGTAGTACACCTCACCTTCCAGTGAAGTGCTTGAGGGGTACTTTGTAGCCTTTTTAGTTTTTCGAGTAACATTTGTGTTACTTTGTGGATGAGCCTAGGGCATGCCACACAAGACTGACAAAAAACCAACACAGTGGGGCATTCACCACTATAAACCATATGACTATAATGGACCCCACGAGGGAAGACCAAACCACAGGACACGGCAGGGAGGTTCTCATCACTGGAACCCGACACAACTACGAAACCTCAGGAACCAAAAGCACCCAAGATACAAGTGAATCTGAGAACGAAAACACCACCACAGAGAGGCAATCAGAGAGGCAATCACCACTGTAAAGCAAGAGATGATCAAACCACAGGTCACCACAGGCCACCACAGGGATGCTTTTGCCACTGTGACCCCAATCCAACTACAACTGCCCATCAACCTGAGGCACCCAAGTCCCACAAGATTCGGAGACTGAAATACAACCACCACAGAGAGGCCTTTGCCACTGTGAGGCAAATAACTATACAGGAGCCCACCAGGGAGCATCAAACCATTGGGTGAATAAAACTAATCCAAACCTCTCAACAATATAAGGGGGATCAGAAACAATAACACAGGACAGTTGCAGACGGAACTACAACCACCACGGAAAGGCTAGTAGCTCTGTCAACCCCACATAACCCCGGGACAGTTCAGCCCCTGGTACAGCTCATGCCCCTACCCTTGGGACAGCTCATGCATCAGGGATAGATCCCGAACCCGAGATAGAACCCAATGCCTGTTATAGAACCCGACCCCTGAGATAAACCGCAAACCACCCGGGTATAGTCCTGTCTGCCAGGGCTAGACCCCGACTGCCAGGGTTAGAATGCGAACAGAAGGCTAAGACCTTGACCAACAGGGTTAGTTCTGGACTAGCAGGGCTAGCACTTGACCCCTAGCTTGTCCCTAACCCCTGGGTAACCCCGACACCTGGGAGAGCCCCGTCTCTTGGGATCACCCAGAACCCTGGGATGGCCCCCCGTCTCTGAGGTAAACCCGATTCAACCACAAAATGCCCTGCATCATGAAAGATAAATGCCCAAGGAACAACCTAAATAGAATACACCAATTGGAACATATTCAGAACACCACAGTCAGGAAACACCATATACCAAGATCATGGCTCATAAATTCAAAAGAGCTAAGTGTCTAGGAAGAGCCTTTGCCACATTGGCAGCACAGACAAGGAATTCCCTGCCGTTGGCACTACACTTGGATACAAATGAGAAATCATTCTGAACTTCTCTGAAGACCACCCTGTTTGCATAATCAGTCTCAGCACCGGTTACCTTGATCTCGATCACCTACACATGATTTCAGTCTGTCTTTTACGTTCGTCCTGCATGTTTATGTGTGCCCAGATGCCTGTGGGTCCCCGGCGATATACAAATAAATAAATACAAAATAAAAAAGAAATGGCACACCTACACGATCACGGCAAAAGAGTTCCTTCACTAGAGTAAGACAAAAATCACACTAGTTATCACCCTACCTGTCAACTCACCACCCAATTGGACAACCATCTGTACTCAAGAACGGTAAGCACAGAAACGACGGGAATCCCACGGAGACAAAACTGAAAGAAACAACATCAACATGCCATTCATCACAAAAAATTGGCACGACAAAAGGAATCATCAATGTAAGCAGGCAGACGACCCTAAAGAAAACTTCAAACCATGAGGAAACCTGGCTGAACTACTCAACGAAGAAACCGAAAAAAAAGATTGGATGACACAAGCAGGTAAAAAAACGGACCGATATCAATGCAGTCAACAAAATTCAAAGACCAAACAAACCACACAAGAAACAAAAGATAAGCTGCAGCCTAGTCAATGCGAGATCAATGTCAAAACACTCAAGAGCGATATACAAACTGCTAAGCTCTGAATGGACAGACATCCTATACCTCATGGAAACCTGGATAACTCAAGACTACAAAGTAACAGTGCAATACTGCCTATCCAACAACTTCAAACTTAAACAAGTCAACAGAGAAGGTAAAAGAGGTGAGGTCTCACCATGGATTACAAATCCCAGTTAAAAATAACAACACCTATATTATCCAAAATTGTGAATCACTCCTCCTGCACCAAGCCTTAGATCTCCAAACCAACCTAACATTCCCACTTACCTACAGGCCACTGACTTACAACCCGACTTTCATAGGCAATTCCGTGGTTAAGCATGATCACCTGGTCATACTGCGAGATATCAACATCTGGTTCAAAGAAGAGAAGATCAACTCGCCCAAAACTCTTACCAATCAACTAGCAACAATGCATCCACCAGAACTGCTGAAAGGAGCGACACACAGCAAGCCACACACTAGATGCAATCTTTTGCAACATAAACATGATCACAACTGCACCTCCAATACAAATCCTCTACAGCAACCACCTCATTATAACCTTCGTGATCCAACCACCGATATGGACACTTGGTAAACTCCCAAAAAACTAACAATTATTTAAAGAAACTGGGAATCCATCAACAATGTGAACGTAAACATGAAACTGGAAGCCATAAAACCATCCATCACCGTCCGCGATTCAGCCAGCATTTAAGTAAAAACAGACACAATCTAAAAATAGAACTCAAAAACACTCAATGACATTGCAAAAGAAAAAACATTGACTTCCTCGCCAAAGAAAGCAATGTCAAGATGGTTCACATCCCGTATCAGAGCAATAAAAACAAACAGAAAACTGGTGCTAGAAGGATGGGAAAACTATGACCAAGAGAAGAAAATGCATACCAAAGACAGATACAACTGTAAAAAGCCAAATTACTCAAAGCAAATCAGACGTTCTGCAACCAATGGCTCACAAACTCAAGCAACACCCAGAAAGAGATGTTCAACATCATTAAGGAGTCCCAGCTGCATACAACAACACATCAACCCCATCACAAAAAACTATGGTAACAGGGCAGTGCTACGTTGTACATAGCTTAATCAACCCAGTACAAAAGTTCTCAAGACTGCAGCTAACTACATACCTGGTTTCACCCATATTAGGCAACACCATTGTAGTATGGTCTGACAGTCTTGTGATTGGAGCATTGGGGCATGTTTAGCATGCCAGAGGACAGTCTCATTGTTGTGCCCTGGTATGTTACCAGTGTGGTAGAGGATATTCCCATCAAAGTTATGGTGGGTTTAAAAAGGGGGGTTTTGGATATCCCAATCTGGCTAATTATTGTAGAGGGTTTATTCTGAAAAAATCAACACTTTACTTTGTTGGTACGGACAGTGAAATGCTGTATTGGCAAATTATTGAAAGGGAGAAAATCTCTCTTTATGCCTTACGAGACATGTACACGATGTGTAAGAGGCCTATCTCCGGCAACAGATTGCTCACCATGGACATCACTAGAGAGACCTTACAAGAATTCATGACTGCTATAGGGGAAAACATCTGGATCCACTATGATACATCTCTATGGCACAATTTGGGTCTGCAGATTGCAAATAAGACTTTGTGTTGGAAGAGCTGGGTAAAAGGAGGTATTCTTAGAATACAAAATGGGTGGGTGGATGGTCAAATGGTTCCATTTGAACAACTCAGGGAACATTTTGTTCTAGGGGGCAGAGAGCATAAGCGCTACAGGGATCTTAAAAGGCCCCTAATCGAACGACTGGGAATGCTGAGTTGCCCCATGTAAGAGAGACCTGCGGTTTGTAACATCATTCGTTCCTCTGCATGTGCGGTGTCGACATACATTAAATTGATGTCGTAGACAGCTCACATGCGAAGGGATGGGAGAAACTGCGTCAAGCTAGGGTGGAAGAGCTAGGTATGGGCATCTCCACAGAAGAGTGGGATAAACTGCTGCGCATAGATACACAGTCAAAGATGGATCGGGGTCTACGGTATGTTTGGCAGAGGATTATTTGATGATTATACTGGACCACTGTGCAGATGGCTAAGGCAGGACTGTCCGACAATGACTCTTGTTGGGGCTGTGGTCATAGTGGGGGTACCTTACTACGGGCCTCATTACGACCCTGGCGGAAATCGAAAAACGATGGCGGAAATGCAATACTGCCATCGAATAGCGCTCGGTGCGACTATGACCTGTCACCGCAAAGTACGATGCCATTAGCGACACCGTAGTGAACGCCAACGCTAACTGCACCAAGTACGCGCGCGCGCGCCATGCCAAACCGTAAATACCACCATGGCGCAACGGTACGCGAATTCCGACCCTAGCGGACATGCACCTAAGGCCATCAAGCACTGCGGAAAGTACCATTCCGCCATGGTGAGAAGTACGGCATCGCGAATCAACCGTAAACGGCCCCACTGAGTCCCTGTACACCGCTCCCTGCCCACAAAGTACAACTCCCCGTAGGTGCAATGAAGTCACAATGCAACCAGTGAAATGTACAAGTCACCCATGCATGCCAACGAACAAAAGAATCACAAGAGGGGCCAATGGGAGCTGCAGGGCACAGATGGCACGAATACAGAAGCCATTCCAATGGACATGACCACAGTCCCCCACCAAGAAACGCACGCAAACACAGGCACCTGTGACCAGCAATATTCCGAAAATCACATCATTCCACCAGTCCACCTGGCTGACCGGCATCTGTTACACAAAACCCAATCACCCGCCCCTGAGCATGACAACATTCAAACAGTCATATTGGCAGCCCCCATCCCTGACCTCACTGGGCTTCGTAGGCAAACGCGCCCAGCACAGTACCACGCAACTAAACTCCGAAGCTGGAACCCAATGCAGATCTCCTCACAATACATCGCTCCCCAAATAGGAATATGCCACATCACTTGCAAAGAAGAACGCTACACGGCCCATATCAGAATAGAAATTTAATGCACAACAAAATCACCAAGCCCATACAGCCATTAGGCCATGAACTCCAAAACACATTTCACCATTGTGGGCTGCATCCGCAAGAAATGACCAGCTACTACTTGTGTGACGCCCTGTTCCATCATGGTACACAGAGCCACATTCACGTACGAAAAGGCAACATGGAAGCGCACAGAACCGCAGGGACGTCCCAATGGGGAGGCACTAGTCCAGCTGAAAGGCCGAAATGTTGCTCCGAGCCACTAGTACTGCGTAAGGGCATGTGGCCCATTGGCGATCGTCCCATAAGATCGTAATGCTGCTCCACTGATTAACACGAAGCAGCAGGTGTCGGGAGTAAAAGCCATCTGCAGGAGTGGCATACAGATGGCAGTGGCAAAAGGGGAGGAGATACCTGTCAACCAAAAGAAAAGAAAAAGAACAGAATGGCCATCAGAACTACATTCGAACAACTCACTTCAATGATCACACTAAATCCACAGCCATATGCATGCTAGCCCACTCCAAAGGATCATCACCACCCCAAAACCACTTGCGACTCATAACCATCTATATCGAGGTGCAAACACCATCACAAACGAGTGTACCTGTGCATGCGTCTGTGAAAACAGAATCCATCAGATGGGAATGTTAACGTGCATGGACACAAGTGTCTGAAGGCGCGTCGAGACAGGGAGGGCTCAACAAGGCCAGATAGACGATGGTCCCACTATGGCAGCCCTGCATCACATAGCGCAGGGGAGGCGGACAGATTCCAAGAAGCCCTGTACATGGCAAATTCTGTATCAAATCATCTGCCCATGCATCCATTCATCATTCCCTCATCCCGGTATGAAAACGCCTGAATATTTACTCACATAACATTAGAAATATCCATTGAGTCTGTGCGTTATGCAGCCTGCAAAATCCACAGTGCCCCAGCCCGTAATTCCAGTGTAGTGAAGTAACATGTATTTGGGAACGTCCGGCCTCATCGCCCACGTCGCTATTGCGCATCCCAAACTATTCATATCAATCATTGCATCCTCGCCATGGCCCCTGTCTCAAGGACATTGAACAATAGAACGTTATATTTGCAGTCAGACCTGTGGGCATCTCCTCGCCGCTAGCTGAAAACCGAAAGCGCCGCCCTTCGATTTCCTCATTTGCAACATCACGTCGAAAAGGCATCTGTGGCCGTTTGAAATCACAAATTAATCCATCTAGTGCGGCTGTGTGTGAAAATGGCAACTGCCTTCACCCACAAATGGGACGCCCCGCCCGTCGGTGCAACTCGGTACAGTGATGCATGAGGGCCCACCGTTACTCGAGTACTACGTTCCACTGACCCTTCACAAGTCTGTTCGCGACTGCAAAGATTGTATGTGAAACAATGGGACCATAGCCGAATGTACATATCAACCAATGTTACACGGCCATCGGGTACAAATACATGATTGCAATAGCAAGATGCCATTACTCGAATTGCAGCGTTGTGTGCGGGACGTGCTCGGCCAAAGGGGAGAGCAGCTTGCACAGGTGAAATGAATCACCACAGGTGGAGGCCATACAGCCTGAAAACACATAAATTGCACACCCAGTCTCCTCCCACAACCACACCCACTCCGAAATGCTACCGGCAGGACTCGCGATGTTGGCCCTGGGGGACCTGATAGCACTGCAAGTACTCCAACTCCAAGAAGAAGACGAACACCAACTACAACCGGCGCACGGAGGAGACGCAGGAGGAGGAGGAGGCCAAGGCAGGGCCAGCAAGGGCCGCCAGCACAGCCACTACCACCACGCAGGCAGCCCGCAATCCCACGCCTCCGAGCACATCCGTTCAACCTCACTGATGAGCAGATCCACACCCTCTACCGTTTGGACCGGGACACCATAGCCGCCATTGTGGACATGACACAGGCTGACCTTGTCAGCATGATAGATAGCCCAACCGCCATCCCACCCCTACTGAAGGTGGTGTCTGTACTCCACTTCCTGGCCACAGGCACCTACCAGCACACAGTCGGACAGTTGCATGGCATTTCTCAGCCACTGTTCTCACGGACACTATTGCAAGTGCTCGATGCCCTCCTGCAGCACGCAGACGACTACATCTCTCTACCACGCTCGGAGCAGGAAATTACCAACACAAAAGTGGGATTCCATGCACTTGCCGGCATACCGGGTTGCATTGGTGCCATCGACTGCACCCATGTGGAATTGGTCGTCCCACATGCCATGGAGGCCCAGTACCGCAACCGAAAACAGTTTAATTCCCTGAATGTACAAATGGTGTGTGACTCCAACAGGATCATTACACATTGTTGTGCCCGATTCCCTGGATCAACCCATGATTCTATGGTCTTGAGGAACTCTACAATACCACGCTACATGGAGCGACACGCAGGGAACAGATCCTGGCTACTCGGTGAGTCTCATTTCATGCATGATGATGTGGGGTATGTGATTCGGCAATGACCTGGCAGGAGGGGGGGGGGGGTGTGCGTACGTAGCAATGGCATTCCACATCATACGTTTATCGTCCACATACAGGTGATGCTGGATATCCACTGAAGAGATGGCTCCTCACACCAGTCCGGAACCCACGGGACCAGCATGAGGAGGACTACAACCATGCCCACTCACATACCCGTGTAGTCATTGAACAGGCATTCGGCCTACTGAAGACTCGTTTCCGCTGCCTCAGCAGGTCTGGCGGGGCACTCCTGTACCGCCATGAGAAGGTTGCAAAGATGGTCATGGCATGTGTCATGCTCCACAACATGTGCGTACGTAGAAATGTGCCCAAGCACCTGAAGATGGTCATGATGAGGGTGGGGATGTGGCAGCACCTCAAGGAGTCTGCGAGGCACCGGAGGGCCGTGACATTCGTCAGCATCTCATTGATGCATGCTTCTAGCACTCACGCCTGGTGGCTGATACATGGACACGGTACTCGTGGCACTGTGTGTGTCTGGTACATGCACAATATGGACTGTACGCCTATGATGGCCTAGTACACAAAGATCATTGTCCACACATCTCATTGGTTGATCGTGCATTGTTTATGGCATATGTGATATCATGTTGAACACCCTATCGACCCGCCACCCAAGTGAGCCCAAAACACCCCCTCCACCCTCCTACCTCCCCCCCGAACACCAGTGTCCAAAGATGCTCATTGTCAGTGGGCAGTCGCTATTGCAAGCCCCCTCTGCGGGTATCAGGGGCACCCCTGCCTGTGGAGCGCAGGTTCCTCCCAGATCTACGTTGGGGGCTGCCCTGGACGGAACTTGCAACGGATGATGTCTCTGCCTGCTCACGTCCATGCATGTCCCTAAGGGTTTGTGAGAGCTCAGTGAGCACACGGCGCACTGCGGCAAGTTCGGCACATACGTCTTTGGACGTCGCATGCAGTTCCCCCCTCAGGCTCTCGGTGCTTCTCTCCATTTGGACTCTCAGGCTCTCGGTGCTACTCTCCATTTGTACTCTCAGGCTCTCGGTGCTACTCTCCATTTGTGCCCTTAGTGTCTCTGTACTTCTCTCCATTTCTGCCCTCAGTGTCTCAGTTGATGTTTCTATGTCTGCCTTAGTGCCCCCACATTCATCGGCATGGTCCTTGAGGAGCGTGGCCAGTTGCTGCTGTTGCACGATTAACTGGTCGAGGGACTGTTGCCTCTGCTGGGCCATGGCCATTTGCGGTGGTGTCACAGAGTGGCTGGTGACCTCATGTTGCCTTGCCACAGGGCTTGTGGGGGATGGCCAGTCGTCGTCTTGTGGGTGCCCCTGCGTGGTATCCTCATGTTGTACGGGATGGGACAGACAGGGGGATTGGGACAGGTCATGGATGGATCTGACTTCGACATCCCCGTCTTCTGTGTCGGAGCATGCTGCCATCAATGGGGTGTCACCTATGGTGCTGCTGCCACCAGAGGCAGTGCCTTCTGTGGCATCCATTGGGGGGACCTGTGGTGGTGGTGTTGTGGGCATGCTGGCTGCTGGGGTGCCTGTTGATGTTCCCTCCTCTGTGCTGCCACCTGATTTGTGCTGCTGCCGTGTCTTGATGCGTGCAGCTGAGGTGGAGGGTCTTTGGCCGTTGGTCTTGGCCCTCTTTGCAGGTGTGCTGGTAGGGGTGTCCTGATGCTCGTCGTTTGGATCGGACCCTGTGGTGGAGTAAAGGAGGGCGAGGGTTATTAATGGGTCTGTGGGAATTGGAATGGCATTGTATCACATGCATTGGGGTGGTACCTGAGGGTGATTTGGGTCGGGGCCTTGGAGGTGCTTTCATTTGTGTGTGGAGTGAGGGTGCAGTTGTTTGGCAGCCTGCAGTTAGGGTGTGCCTGCTGCACGTGTAGTGGGTGTTTTAGGGGTTTTTAATTATTTATGTATTTATTGTGAGTTTTAAAGTGCGCTATCAGGCCAATGTGTGTGGATGTTCTCCTGGACATGTGTTCCTGTTGCACTATGGGGACACATGGTACTTCACATGATTGGGAATTGTGGATTTAGCATTGTTTTATTTGGGCCACCTACCTGATTCTTCGGATGTCTGCACTCCTTTCTCCATCCCTCCGACTCCCTCTATGCTCTCCATTCCAATGGTGGAGGCACAGATTTCTTCCCAGGGGGTCAACTTGATGGGTGATTCAGGACCTCCCCCGGTGGCTGTGGCAATGTTGCGGTTGGCAGAAAGTATGCTACGGACGCGTATCCGCAGGTCGTCCCATCGCTTTCTGCATTGCTGTGGGTTGCGGGGTGCGGTCCCCACCGCACTTACCCGCTGTGCCACCAGAGCCCATATGGCCTTCTTGTTCGCAAGTGCCATCCTGGTCATTTGCGTGGAGAAGACGACGGCAGCATTCTCCTGGAGGGTCTCTGTTAGCACGGTGAGTTCCTCACGGGAGAAGTGGACCTGCCGCTTGCGGTCGCACGCTTTCTTCGCTACTTTTCCCATTTTTCTTGGTTTCGCTAGGGTGGATGACGGGTTGGGGTGTGTTTCAGGGTAGTGTTTTTAGTGGTTGTGTGGATTTTGTGGTTTTATAGGTGTACGGCGGGATGTTTCCCGTTCCGGGCCCATGTTTTTACTTCCGTTTCCGTATATTTACGGTCACCGTACTTTCCGGTTGGCGCTCACTGCGGTGTCCGCTGAGATGGGTGGCGGTATTGCACCTAGGGCGCCGTACGGCGGCGGTGTGGGCCGTTTTGGGGTCATTTCCGCCATCGCGGACTTTGCACTTCCGCCATGCCGTGGTGCTCGTGCCCGATGGGTCGGAATGGGCCGCACTTTGCTCCATCGTGCAATGGCGGAAACGCTATTTACGCTGTGGCGGTCCGGTCAGTCACTTTCCGCCAGGGTCGTAATGAGGGCCTACATATGTTATGGACATTCCCGAGAGTGGATGACTTCTGGAGTGACGTTTTAAGCAGGTTAGATCTTGTGCTGGGGAATACAATTCCAAGAACATCTTACTCAACAATTTTGCTGTCAGGTAAAGAGAGAGGTGGAATAGCCCAAAAGAACAATGAATGGATAAATAGAGATTGCAGGTAGCGTCAAAACAAATATAAAAGGCGTGGAAGTCAAGGAAAAAACCGAATGTTGAGGATTTGTTGATAGATGTGCGCACTTTGTCTGGTTATGAAAGAATCACCTTTAGGAAGCAGAAACAGGAGGATCGTTACTTTGAAGTTTGGGGATTGTTTAACCAGTTGTATAGCCAATGTAACACTTGCGAAGCATATGCTACACGAAGAATAGCAGAGAAAGCTACCAGAACTGTCTGTCCTATGTTGTGTGTTAATGTCTGTCAGTGAAGTTTTGTTCAATGTTGTTAGTTGTTTTCAGCACTACTAGAAATAGAGGCTTGTTGTAAGATAGAGATTGGATTTGTAAATATTACTACTGCTGTATCTAAAGGCTTGGATATTGTAAATACTGTATTGCTCAAAGGTGTGTCTCTGAAGTTATGAATGTGTTTGGAGTCCCTTGTTTTCAAAATACAAAAAAAGAGATTAAAAAAAAGAAAATGTTTGGAAAAAAACAAACTTTCAACTGAAATGTGAAAGTAGAATGATCCGTGTGAGCCAGTCACCCATGCTACAACGGTACTTAGTAACCATCATTGAAAGTTCACCTCCACATCAGAAAGGCATTGTGGGTAGGCACGTTAACCCAAATGCAAGCTTTTTGCTCTAGTAAATTGCCTTTGTCTTACAGTGTAGTGCTACGTTATGAATAGCTGAATAACAACAAGACAGACATTTCACAAGACTGCAGACAACTACATACCTGATTTCACCATTATTAGCGATCATTATTACAGCATAGTCTGACAGTCTTGTAGTTGGAGCATTGGAGCATGTTTAGCAAACAAAACACCTGCAAAGTTATGGTGAGTTTTAAAAGGCTTGAAAGAAAAAACCTTTCACCTGAATTGTGAAAGTAGAATAATCCATTTGAGCTGAGTCACACATGTCACAATGCCCCCTAGCGCCAATCACTGGACGTTCACCTCCAGTTCCGAGCCACATAAGCATTGTGGGTATGGGGCTGTGGTGTGCCTCTGGTTGTTGATGTCCTGATGTGTCAGGGTAATCCTTCTAGAGGAATTTCAGAACCATCCTACCAGAGCCCAGAACACCATCTAGCCCAAACAAATCCAGACAGACACCCATTTCAAGTTCTGCACCTGTGACCCCTCAACATCTATTGATGGGACCAACAGCAGAAGTATCATCAGTGATTTAGTTTAAAGTAGACATGGGCATTAAAATATAAGGGACTTGAGTTGGCTTACCTAGTTGTGCATGCCCCTCCTGCCATAAGGAATGCCATCTCCCTACTCTAGTTTGCCTGTTCATAAATGGTGGAGTTCTGGACAAAGATCCCCCCCCATGGTAGCCCCTAGTGTGGTGTGATTGGGGGAGCACCCCTGAAAACTTTCATTTACCTTCTAAACTCCCAAGATGCGTTATTCTGCAATGGTATGCAAAGTATTGGGTTTCACAAAGCTTGTTCTGGGGGATTTAAAAGACTACCTGCTCCCGACTCAGGCACTGACTTAGAATTGGGACTGTATTGAGGCCCTAGGCCCATATGCCTGGTAGATCAGGACTGCTGCACCTATAGGTGCCTTCTAATTACCTGCCAGATTATATAGTTACTGATTTAAAAAGCATTAGACTGCATTAAGACTATGGCGAATTGAGCGACAAATGATGGAAAGTGACAGCAATTCCTTTACAACCACTTTACTGCCACATTACCGCACCACCGTACTATGAGTTATGACAGCAAGGTGGAAGATCAACCTCCAACACTAAGCTGGCGGTAGATATTCCACCCTCGTGCCAAAACTTGTTAGATTTACAGCACAGAGTAAATCTGCAAAAAGTCACACACACACACCACACTAGATACACACTAACTGTCTCATCAATACACACCTCCAAGCCCATAACAACACAGACATTCTGACAAAGATGCGCAACACACGCACGCGCACACACACGCGCACACACACTAACTGCCCCATCAATAGATACATCGCTCCAAGCCCATAACTACAAGAACATTCTGAACATTTAACACAGATAATTAGATGCAGTGCATGGATTCAGGGGTAGACACAGAGTTTTGTGGAAGATTATGTTGTGTGGTAGTAGCAGATTGTGAGTTGCACACTTTCATATTGGCTGATACCTAATTCCCCTCCAGTACTGCGCATGAATACAGGAGAAGGTAGCCCTTCAAAGGGTCCCCAGGCTGCAGGCCCCACCGCCTATGGAAACAAGGCTCAAACAAGCACTGACACTTCATACTGCAATACACGTATTAACTTCGGGCACCTTGAGAAAGGGATTAGGCCTTAGTCCCTCCCGCCTGGCTGTCGAAAAGCATTCTGCGGGGCAGGCATCTCTGTCCTAAATACAATACTCTACCTGGTAGCCGCTATTCTGGGAATGCCATCTGCTCTCCAAGACTCTCCAGAGCCTCTCCTGCCAGCTGCTGCTTGTAGACAGGATATTAACCCTGAAAAAAGCCTAGAAAAGCCGCAAAGGACATCTCTCTGGATCTGAAACAGGGACATTGGGAGCTGTCGTGAATTCTCTGATCTCCAATGGATGCCCTGAATAGTCCTAGCAACTTTCAACTCACCCTTGCTTCATGTCATGGCATGGAAAAAGAATGTGTATAATGTCACATCGATTTACAATTGGTGTCATTCTCAGGCACAGTGGGAACAACCCTGAATGTATTCTCTGGAACAGTGGCAAGTTTAGAAGAAAGTCTATAGAAATATCACCAGCCACACTGGCAATACACCACATTGCAATAGTCAGAATCTTCACTTGCACACTAGCAACATTCGAGAGAACAAGAACGAGAATATTCTCTGGCATTCTAGCAACATTCCATGGCACACACATGGGAATATCGTCTACCACACTGGTAACATACCAGGACACAACAGTGAGAATATCCACTGGCATTCTAGCAACATTCCATGGCACAAACATTTGGAAAATCCTCTACCACACTGGCGACATTCCAGGGCACAACAATGAGAATCTCCTCTGGCATTCTAGCAACATTCCAATGCACAACAATGGGAATATCTTCTACCACATTGGAAAAATTCCGGGGTACAACAATGAGAATATCCTCTGGCAACTAGCAACATTCCATGGCACAAAAATGGGAATATCTTCTACCACACTGGTAAAATACCAGGGCACAACAATGAGAATATCCACTGGCATTCTAGTAACATTGCATGGCACACAAATGGGAATATCCTCTACCACACTGGTAACATACCAGGGCACAACAATGAGAATATCCACAGGCATTCTAGTAACATTCCATGGCACAAAAATATATCCTCTACCACACTGGCAACATTCCAGTTCACAACAATGAGAATGTCCTCTGGCATTCTAGCGACATTCCATGACACACAAATGGGAATATCCTCTACCACACTGGCAACATTCCATGAAACAACAACTAGAATATCCTCTGGCATTCTAGCAAAATTCCAATGCACAACAATGAGAATATCCTCTACCACATAAGCAACATTCAAGGGCACAACAATGAGAATATAAACTGCATTCTAGAAACATTCCATGGCACGGAAATAGGAATATACTCTACCACACTGGCAACATTCCATGAAAAAACAATGAGAATATCCTCTGGCATTCTAGCAAAATTCCACGGAAAAACAATGAGAATATCCTCTACTACATAAGCAACATTTCAGGGCACAACAATGAGAATATCCACGGGCATTTTAGCAACATTCCATGGCAGAACAATGGGAATATCCTCTACCACACTGGCAACATCCCATGAAAAAAACAATGAGACTATCCACTGCATTCTAGCAACATTCCATGGCAGAAAAATGGGAATATCCTCTACCACATTGGCAACATAGCATGGAGCAACAATGAGAACATCTGTTGGGGCATTGGCAGCATTGCACGACCCAAGATAGATAGTACTTTATGGCAAAGTGGCATCATTCCTGTGAATACTACTGAGAATATTCCTGGAACAATGGCAACATTCCAAGATACAATAACGAATGAGAATGTCCTCGCGCACAGTGGCATTATAACTAGTATTATGGGCTGTTCATGTGAAAATAATGTTGCACAATCTGCATGAAGCGTAACTCTGGAAGAACCGAGATAATTGTGTGATGAGCAAACCTGTTGGTGCTCCCAGGAGTAGAATGATAGAGGCAGCAAGCATGCTGAAATTAGGACTTGGCTATTTTCTTGTAAGTTGGACTTTGGACCTGAGGAGTATTTAGACAGTATTGGACCAATGTACGCAAGATCCGTGTATATTACTTTCAGAATGGGTGCCCTACATGTTGCAAGTATTACAAAGTCTCTGTTTGTGCCCCCTGTGTGGTATGGGTGAAGAGACATCTGTACACTTGTTGTTATCATGCAATGTGCTGAAACTGATAAGAGTAAGTTATTTCAGACCACTCCTGAAAAATACATGCAACTGTTCTTTACAGGCTGCACTGGAATTTTAGTGAACTGTGTAGCCCAATATGTTCACCGGGCCTGGTTACCCCGAAGAAAACTGTATTGAGGACACTAATAGTACATTGAATGTATGTCCCCCAGGCTGGAAGAAGGATAAAGAATGGCCGAATAAAGAATGGAGGATAGCACAGGGGCAACATGCTGGTCTTAGAAACAAGAGGTTCGAATCGCGGCTACGTACTTAGAAAGCAAACTCAGGTACTGTATTAGGTGTGTTATGTGTTATAAAAAAAACAATAAAATTATAGCTGCGGGTATATGTAGGTAGACTCTCCCTATGTTTTTCCTCATTCATTTTTATATATTTGGTCTGTTTTAATACTTTTCCTCTATACATGATCATGTTTACTGGGCTTGGTCGAGCTGATGGAAAAGGTGTATCTGGACAATTGATTGAGTACTCTCCCTATGCTTGCAGGTGTGAAGAAGGTTAAGGAATGGTATTAGGGCTGCAAGTATACTCTCTCTATGCTCTCTTAAATATCTTTTTTATGTACCAGGATTGTTTTAGTATCCCCTGTATGACTTTGCCTTTAACTACTATGTACTGATTTAAGGAACCCGGGGGGGGGGGGGGTCCTTAAACCAGTAACACGTCATGCTCAGGATGGGATGCAGAGTAACTCTTAGACCAGATAATAAGACTGACTCAGGAAGTTGACAACACGTCTCTCCTGGCTGTTTTATTTTCAATTGTCTGAACAGGGAGTTACAACGGACAACAGACGTCACACAGCATATCTCTCGATGAATTTCATTAAAAAAAACAATTATTTTATAGTAAAAACTCATATCTGACATCGTACTACATGGCAAACAAGAAAAGCCTACGGGGGGTTGTGATTGGCTTAAGGGGAACATCTAAGTATATTTTCTATAAGGGGTTGCATTGTGGTTGGGTCTTTACTGTTAGGTGGACAACGTATGCCGACCCCTAATGCAAATTATCTTCATCAGTTACTAGATACACAGCATTTCATTGGCTCTCAAACTATAACGGCCTTCGTTACATGGCCCTCTTCTACTGGTTGACACGCTTGTACCCTTCTGGAACAATTGGCTCACTAGCAGCACGTAAACTGGTACTCCTGGTGTCACTGGGTGGACTTGACCATGTTTACCCACACAATTAGCCCATCTCTCATTGCTCATGCCGTCTGTTATTCAGATTGTTTTTGAACTTGTCCTTGCATAGTATCCTCGCTACTGAGAATAATAGGGAGTAAGTATAGGCACACTTTTATCACAGTTCAGGTCTGCACGCCCAACTCCTATTTCCATCCTTGACTCACCTGACAGGAGACCGTATTTCGCCTGTTTTGTAGCATTTAATTGTGTTGAATATGTAATTGTGTTGAATTAATTAACTTGGCACGCATGGTGTTCTTTCTTGCACCTTAACAAGGGCTGATTCAGCTTCTCATGTTCACTGTTCTTTAAGGATAGAAAACCGGTTCTTGGCCGCTCCATCCTTTGACACCAAGCCAGACAGCTATTTCAGGCCTTTCCTCAAACTCCAGCTGCTTTCTTGCTGTGACACAGCTTTCCGATCCTTCTTTCTCCATGGGTCTGAGCTTCCTAAATATGTGACACCGATGTTCAGAATTCTATATAGTGACGGCACTGCCTGCAGTCAATTCACTACGCATACCTAGCCTTTAAGCTTGCATTGTCTGTAGTGCTCTTCACATGTGCAATCCTTATTCCACATGTGAAAGTTTACTCGATTCTTTACTTCGTCATCAGATTCTATGATATCTGATGCATCTTCATCTTCATCATGCTCATTTCTTGTGACATCACCAGCCACTCGTTCTCTCATCTTCGTGTTCATTCTGGGATCTCCTCCAAGAGATTGTCATCTCTACGGGGCACTCACACAAGGTCTTCTCAATGGATACCTTTTCTCGAAGACTCTCTGTGTACTAGGCACCAACACTGGTGTCGTGCATGTCGCAATTTCTGGTTTCCAACATATAGGAAGAATAGGGGGCGGGACTTCCTGCAGAGGCATTCAGCTGCTCCTCTGCGCTTTTGTTTTATTTCATGATTGCATGATGAGATTTGATGGCTATTGATTGCAGAATAAAGTTGACTGATTGATTGACTGATTGATTGATTGATTTGTATTATTATTGGCATTGCAACAATAGGAACACACTCTGGCACACAGGTGATTCTAGAGCACAGCAATGAGAATATCCCCTGGCATTATAGCAAAATACCCTAGCACAACAATGGGATTATCTTTGACAACATTCCATGGAACAAAATGAGAATGTCACCTGGCACATTGTAAAGATTCCATGGCACAGTGAGAATATCCTCTACCACAACTTCAACATGACATGTAGCAATAATGAGAATATCCTCTGGCACATTGTAAACATTGCAGGGAACAACAGTGAGAATATTGTCTGACTAGTGCCATCATTCCTGTAAACAACAATGAGAATATCCTCTGGCACATTGTAAACATTGCAGGGAACAACAGTGAGAATATTGTCTGACTAGTGCCATCATTCCTGTAAACAACAATGAGAATATCCTCTGGCACATTGTAAACATTGCAGGGAACAACAGTGAGAATATTGTCTGACTAGTGCCATCATTCCTGTAAACAACAATGAGAATATCCTCTGGCACATTGTAAACATTGCAGGGAACAACAGTGAGAATATTGTCTGACTAGTGCCATCATTCCTGTAAACAACAATGAGAATATCCTCTGGCACACTGGCAATATTCCAGGGAACAGTAATGGGACTGACCTATGGCACACTGGCAACATTCCATGATTCAATAACAGGAATACCCTCTGGCACATTGGCATCGCTCCAAGGCAAACCAATTAGAATATCTTCTGGCACACTGGCAACATTCCAGGACAGAACAATCAGAATATTATTGTCAACAATGTCCACATTCCATTGTGTAATAATAAGATATCATCTGGAGAAATGGCATTGTTCAAAGGCATAACAATGAGAACATCCCCTGGCACACTGGCGAAATTCCAGGGCACCATAATCAGAATGACCTCTGGCACACTGGCACCATCCCAGGGAACAGTAATGGGATATGACCTTTGGCACACTGGCAATATTCCATGATGCAATAATAAGAATAGCCTATGGCACCCTGGAAACATTCCAAGGCACATCAATGAGAATATTCTCTAAAACACTGGCAACATTCCAGGGAAAAACAATCAGAACATTCTCTGCAACATTGTCAGCATTCCATCGTGCAATAATGAAAATATTATTTGGCATAATAGCATTGCTTCAAGGCATAACAGCGAGAACATCCTCTGGCACATTGTCGACCTTCCCGGGCACCATAATGAGGATGACTTCTGGTACACTGGCAACATTCCATGATGCAATAACAGGAGGTTCCTCTGACGCACTGGCAACACTGCAAGGTACAATACTGAGTGTATCCTCTGGAACAATGGAGACATTCCAAGGCGAAACAATCAGAATATTCTCTGCAACATTGTCGACATTCCATTGTGTAATAATGAACACATGCACTGGCATACTACCATTGTTCCAAGGCTTAGCACTGGGACCATCCTTTGGCACACTGGCAACATGCCAATGCAGTACGAAGGAGATCACTGGCAACATTCTAAGGTGCAACAATCCATCTCATCTTAGGGAAACACATGCTTTGGCACAATAATCACACTCACCTGCATAGTTGGTCCGATAGTCTGGCTGAAAGATGAGCGCAATTCGTGCCACAGTGATGAATACAACACAAATCACAAGGATGGATCTAAGATACATGGCAGCTTGAAATATCTGTATAAAAGCCTGGGCATTATGTTCGTCTTACAGCCTAGTTGTGACATCACAACTGATCTTTAAAAACAAAATGACATCACAATTGCTCTGTAATCTGTTTTTACGCCTCAGTGGCGATGTCACAACGGAGAGAATGTCAGCTGTCCATGCAGCAGTTAATTAAAGCTGTGAAAAGTTTTTGAAATTCCCGGCTTGCAGTGTATTTTTCTATGGCATATTTCAGCCGGTAACTGACAAGGAACTCTTCATGCTAGAATGTTTAACTAATGTGAGCACACATCTGCACGCTATTTATTACTTATTGTAAAGCACAGAATGAAAGACATGTTCACTACAGTTTATTAAACTGCTTGAACTTTTTTTCTGCAACACATTAGGAGCTGCCTTTTTGCTTTTTCAAATCCAAACATTGATTATATGGATCAGCAAATTGTAGATCTCTTACATCATATTAAGCAAGAGACAAGGTATTACAGGAAATGGCAGTGTGTGGCCATGCATTATACGGAAGACAATATCCCCTACCATGAACCAACGGATATTGCAAGTCACCTTGGAGTTCCGTGACCTTATAAAGGAACTCAGGCTTCCGCCTCTTTCCTCTATTTGGTCACTAAACTCCTAGGTGAATGTCAGAAGCATCAGCATCAAAGCCTTTAAGTACAAAACGCAAGTGTCAAAAATCACTAAGATGATTGAAATACCAGCAGAGGGGAGGATAATCAAAAGTACACAACAATGTGGGCGTAAACATACAACACACAATTCATAACACATTTTAAATTAATGACATCGCCGAGAAACGCACAACAGACAAAGAAATGGAACACCCAAAATAAACAGTGCCTTAATTGCCACAAGCACTCAATGCGCAGTTCCATTGATAACGTTCCTTGAGTGCAATGACCTCACTCAATTTCCCTGAGAGCCTGAAACCGTAATGTATTTCCCTCTGCAAATCCACCCAATACACATCATCCACGTGACAAGCGGGTTTGCAAAAGGTGAGCACCGCTGAAACCTCAGGTGGACCCCTGCGGTTACACAGCGGTTCCAAGTACACTTTTCCTATCCACCTAGTTTCCTCACAGAGCAACATAAAATGCACGAAGGCTTCCTCGACAGCTCCCCAAGATACACAGAGCACGTCATTTCACCCATTCCAAGATATATTTAAAAAGAGACAGCTTTCAAAGTGCCTGATTTAACCTGCAATAGGATTGATTGCACTGGGGGGGGGGGGAGGGGAGGCAGAGAAATGTTTTTTATTTACTTTAATTCTTGAGTAGGGTGCTACAGGCCCGGAGGCCTCAGAGAGCAGCAAGAAAGAGCAGAAGCAGAACAAGAGCAACATCATCAAGACAGACTTTGCAGCTGGAATCCAATTTGCCATTCAGATAGGGCACTCCTGACCTGGTAACTAGACAGGGGTTTCCATCCTCCTTTGCAATTGTACCAAGCAGGGGTGTTGCTAGGTCTGGAAAAGAGCCGGGGCTACGCTAATGTCGGAACTGTCGGGACTGGGGGCTAGCTAGTCTTTTGGCTGTAGCTTCTGAGATTCTATCCGGGGCTACAAACAATAGAACAGGGGATATAGCCTCCTTAGCCCCGCCCCTAACAACGCCCCTGGTACCAAGGCAGATTGTTTGACATTTAAGACAGTAACAGGATTAGTAGTTGATGGATTCGACCACAGCCCATCGAAATCAAGACAGGTGAAAGTATTTTAATTATGCATCATCCTCGGTAAAAATGCAAGCTCTCACCCGCCGTCAGTAAAACATGTTCCAAAGCTCCCCGATACACCCCAAGGTTTGGCGAACTCCACACCCATAGCCAATAAAAAGCAGGTCTCAGAGCAATGCCATCCCCAATAGAGCGCACATCCACCTCCATCTGAAGGAGAGCATTCGGGCACTATGTGGCAATGAGAGCTGGTTTTTATACAGTTTCTATTGATCGATAATTCGCATACCCCCAAAGGTCAGCGCCACACAAGGCCGCAGCTTTTGCCTGTTTTTGATACATTTCTAGAGCAGGTAATACAGCGCCTTTCCCAAGCTTACCGAATTCGTTTTTTACACCACCACTGTATTTGAACAAGTTGATGCAAGACGTATCCACCTGGGCGCCCCACGAACCGGTCTCGTAAAACCGAATTCCCAAATAGTCAGAGGTTTCAGCCTCCTCCAACCTAGTCCCGTCCACAGTGATGCTCAGGTCACGTCTCCTGCATTGTATGCATAAAATAAAGCCGGCAGATGCCCCGTGCCTAGTTGGGGGGGGGGCGGGGCGGGCTCTAAACATTTTGTGACCATTTCTTCGATTACTTCATTGACAAATATGCAGAAGAGCAGCGTGCCTAACTCCTTGGCTCACCTTGAACAGGAGAGTGGTGTCCCCTGCCAAGCTGTACCTAACCAAAGCCTGATGGTCGTAATACAAGGCCGTATGTCAAATAGCAAATGACTGGGCACATTTTATTTCACATATGTTTGTATTAGCATTTTCATTAACAGTTTGCAACTCCCTCCCTCCCTGAGTGCCTGCTCTCTACCCCCCATTCCCCCCCCCGAAGTCCAAGCCAATTTTCCTTTCCCCCGTTCGGGTATAAAGTCCAAGGCCCCGTACAATTTAATGTCCCTTCCCTCCGTTGAATTTCTCCTCCTCTCCCATGTGACCTCCCTCCCCTGCTGTATTACCGGGTCAGATCGGCCCAAAGGTTTCATCTTTCTCGGGCACCATAATCCTCTGAAGTCTTTCTGCAAGAATTTCATCACCAAGTCCCAATTTAGTAATTCGTGAAGAACCCCATCAAATGCTGTTTTAAGATCATCAAAAAAACAGCTTACAGCATAACGTTCTTTAGACTGGTATACTACTGCACCAGAACAAATAATCTGAAACCCTGGTCCACTGTCCTCACCCTAGACCGAAATCCACCCTCTAGATTACTAATGACTTGATTATCAATAACCCATTTCTGGAGATGGTTTAATAAAGCTTTGGCAAAAATGTTGCCGGAGCTATTCAGCAATGAAATTGGTCGATAATTCTCTAAGGCTTTCCTGCCCCCTTTCTTAAAGATCGGGACAATGATAGCCTTGCACCAAGACTCGGGCAAAATTTGTCATGAATTACAGTATTGAATAGTCGTTGTAATATTGGTGCCCAAATTACTAATTCATCCTTGTAAAGATCTACAGGGATCATATCAGGACTAGGGTCTTTTCCACTCCTCTGTGAAGCAATGTCTTCAGCTAGTTCAGCCATTTCTTCAGCTAGTTCAGCAATGTCTTCTGCTAGTTCAGAAATGGATAGATCAACAGAATCACCCTCCGATCACAAGGCACCAGTCACCAAGGAAGTGATAGAAGAAACATTAACGGTACACTCTTTGGTTAGACCATATGATGCCATAAAATGATCACGCCAGGCAATGGCATCTATACTACACTCTGGCTTATTGCAACCATTAATCCCCTTGCCAGCAACCAGCTTCCAGAATTTAATTTGATCTCTATTTACCACGGCGTCCCTTAAATCATTCCATTTGTTTTGAAAAATGTCAGCCTTTTTTAACTTAATGAGGTTCTTATAAAATGCTCCTTTGGATTTAAGGGGCTGCATCTCCATCTCTGTGTCATGACATGTTGCAAGCATGTGAGAACTTCCTACTTAGCAGATTTACAATTATTATCATACCACTGATCCCTGTGCAAAGCTCTACTTTTAATTATTGACTTAGGACATGACACCAAAGGTTAAATGGCCCTCAACAGTGCTTCAAAGTCCCTCGTTACTTCCGGGCCAATGCATACATCATTTCACAATTTTCTGTCTTGAAATATTCTAGTTATCATGGACGGTTTGGGGTTCATTATCCCATATAATATTCAGGAAAACATACATTATTAAATAGTGTGTTGGTGGACATGTTCTGTGGGCAAACGATTGTCATATAACACAACATCGAAATGGGCATTCCGTACAGCGTAAAGAGCCGGCCATTATCACAACCCACACTATCAACCTCTCCAAGGCAGTCCATTTGGGAATCCTCGAACAACATTAATATCAAAAGCTTAAAGGTATTTTCAACCAGTCTGATAATGGTGGAAGTTTAACAAAAAGGTATTCCTTCAGCCGATCATTGGAATGAACCAAGAGTATCTCTGCCTCCTTGCCTTAAAAATCAAACGCAAGAAACATTGAACCAAACTAGAAGATGGTCCCATCTGGACCTTGCTTGCTTGAAGAGAAGACATGGGAAGTTATTGAGTAAAGAATTGAGTAGATATGACGCCCAAGAAGATATGTGGTCCGCTTCATGCCAAACGCAAGAAACATTCAGCCGAACTAGAAGATGGTCCCACCTGGACCTTGCATGCTTGAAGAGAAGACGTGGGAAGTTATTGAGTAAAGAATTGAGTAGATATAAGGCCCGAGAAGAGAAGATATGTGATCCGCTTCATGCCCTACGGAAGGCACTGTAGAGCGATCACTTGATGCAACATTTTGAAAGCCTAAAAAATAAAATAAAATAACCCTACAGAATTTTAGAAGGAATCACTAATCCAGATCAAATGACATCAAGCTCACCATCCTTGTCAAAACTGGGCGATGAGCTGGAGTCTTTTTTTATTCCCTAGAGAATATTCACTCAATCCAAGCACAGTTATCACGGATCCGTCTCCACACTCCCCCACATCCTCTGAATAAGGACCCCTTTGAGGTAGCAGGTTTCCCACCATCTTAACACCATGGGGAGGAAAACCATTAACCTACTAAGGACATGAAAGCCACAAACACTCTGCCACCCTTGCGTGGCTCCAATCTTTGAGGACCAAGTTGAGCACCATCCCATTTCAAATTGAGTTCACCCTAAACACTCTGAAACAATTGGTTATCACACTCACACATCTCTCCCATGAAAACCAACTTACAGGCTTCGCGGCCCTGGCCACTTTTAGGCTTGTTTCCAATATGCCACTCACCACCAAGATAATTGAAAGACACCCATCAAAGAAATAACCAAGATACTGCAAGTGAAATAACATCTTCCTTGGTGGACAATTGGGATTCTCCTTGAACGGGAACACTCAATCGACTATTCAAAAACAAGGAGAGCATATTGAGGCACATCGATAACAGCTAATGTTCTGATCTACTCCTACTTGACGTCACAGCGGGTTATGACACTCTCTGTCACAAAGTTCCAGCTTTATGCTGACGAAACCCCATTGACCTACAAAGTCAAAGATGAGCCAATCACCAAAGGCCTGATCAAGATCAAAGACTGGATGGGAGCCAATGCATCTTTTTTCACTAGGAAATTGCGATAATTAAATGAATTAATTAATTTAATGTAAGGATTTACACAGTGTGAAAACCAAAGCCCGAAGGAATCTGGGCACTAGAGAAGCAGATTTCTGAAAGATCATTAAACCAGAAGGTTTTTTAGCTCAAAGTCTGCCCCCTCTCCGCCGGCCTAGTTCTACCAATTGCATAATCAATAAAGGGTTCTCTGTCACCTCCCGTCCTATTGTACCTTTCCATTGGTCACACACCCCAGAGGACAATCAAATCCCTACATCCAAACTTCAAATGTTAGCTAAGTGTTTGATTCACGATGTCCACTCAGAGAATTTACACACCCACAAGGTGTGCCCAGTGAAAATTAAATTTACAAAAAAAGAAATCAGCCCCACCTGCAGAACAACATTCAGCCAATGACCGAAAGCAAAGTAGAGCATTGCAATGTACTCTACTTAAGCCTTGCAAAAGCCCTCCTCAGCAGTATTCAATGTGTGCCGGGGTTGTTCGGGGCTTGGCCCCAGAACATATTTAACAGCACTGGTACTTATAATTGATCCTAGACATTTAAATGTGTTCCTCTATCGAGCAGCGTGACAAGGCAGCTGGGAGCATTTGTATTTGTTTGTTTGTGTTGCGCGCCAGGCCCAAAGGCATCTGGGAGCATGGGTTTAGGAGTTTAGGCTTGTGTGTTCACACACATCGCCCTTAGGTATTAAGCCAATGAAGCAGCATGTTATAAACCGGGAGGATAGCTGAGAGGAGGGGGGCCGGGGGATGTGCAAGATAGGAGCTGGAGGTGTTACACCATGAACGGCTAAATAGATCACAAATGATAACAATAAAAATACAATATGAGGAATGACTTTGCACTGCTGAAAAGTCAGTACAAACTCATTTTTGCAGTACAAAATGGCTTTGCACTGACCTTACACTGCAGAAATAGACTTTGCACAGTTCCATGAATCAGGTTTTGTGTTGGCAGTACGAAGTCGCTTTTCAGCAGTGCAAAGTCACTTTAAACCGAATTCACCGAATCGAGTCCTTAATCACACAGTGCGTTCACCTTCCGCAAGCATTTATGCCTTTCAGTAGCTGTAACTAATGTCTCAGAGTTCCTGAAAGCAGTCATTTGATCTCCACAAAAATCCTTTTTGTACCTGCACTCTCTCGCTAACCTTCCCCTCTTTACCTGTCCCCTTCCCTGCTTCCCTAGCACCTTGCAATTGCATGTTATGGATGTGGCGCATTAGCAATCAATAAAACTGTAGCACAAATACAGCAGAACTATGGGCATAACCTGCAGCACATCTATGGGCATAACCTGCAGCACAAGCATGGGCATAACCTGCAGCACATCTATGGGCATAGCCTGCAGCACAAGCATGGGCATAACCTGCAGCACATCTATGGGCATAGCCTGCAGCACAAGCATGGGCATAACCTGCAGCACAAGCATGGGCATAACCTGCAGCACATCTATGGGCATAGCCTGCAGCACAAGCATGGGCATAGCCTGCAGCACAAGCATGGGCATAACCTGCAGCACAACTATGGGCATAGCCTGCAGCACAAGCATGGGCATAGCCTGCAGCACAAGCATGGGCATAACCTGCAGCACAACTATGGGCATAGCCTGCAGCACAAGCATGGGCATAGCCTGCAGCACAAGCATGGGCATAACCTGCAGCACATCTATGGGCATAGCCTGCAGCACAAGCATGGGCATAACCTGCAGCACAAGCATGGGCATAACCTGCAGCACATCTATGGGCATAGCCTGCAGCACAAGCATGGGCATAGCCTGCAGCACAAGCATGGGCATAACCTGCAGCACAACTATGGGCATAGCCTACAGCACAAGCATGGGCATAACCTGCAGCACAACTATGGGCATAGCCTACAGCACAAGCATGGGCATAACCTGCAGCACAAGCATGGGCATAACCTGCAGCACAAGCATGGGCATAACCTGCAGCACAAGCATGGGCATAACCTGCAGCACATCTAAGGACATAACCTGCAGCATAAGCATGGGAATATCCTGCAGAACATAGGTGGACGTTGGACATAGCCTGCAGCACAATCAGGGTAGCCTGCAGCACAGCTATAAGCATGCCTTGCAGCACAACTATAACCTGCAAAATATAGGGGGGCATAACCTGCAGCATAAACGGTATGCTGTCATACCCTGCAGCACATCTATGGGCATAGCCTGCAGCACAAGCATGGGCATAACCTGCAGCACATCTATGGGCATAGCCTGCAGCACAAGCATGGGCATAGCCTGCAGCACAAGCATGGGCATAACCTGCAGCACAAGCATGGGCATAACCTGCAGCACATCTATGGGCATAGCCTGCAGCACAAGCATGGGCATAGCCTGCAGCACAAGCATGGGCATAACCTGCAGCACAAGCATGGGCATAACCTGCAGCACAACTATGGGCATAGCCTGCAGCACAAGCATGGGCATAACCTGCAGCACAACTAAGGACATAACCTGCAGCATAAGCATGGGCATAGCCTGCAGCACAAGCATGGGCATATCCTGCAGCACAACTAAGGACATAACCTGCAGCATAAGCATGGGAATATCCTGCAGAACATAGGTGGACGTTGGACATAGCCTGCAGCACAATCAGGGTAGCCTGCAGCACAGCTATAAGCATGCCTTGCAGCACAACTATACCCTGCAAAATATAGGGGGGCATAACCTGCAGCAGAAACGGTATGCTGTCATACCCTGCAGCACATCTATGGGCATAGCCTGCAGCACAAGCATGGGCATAACCTGCAGCACATCTATGGGCATAGCCTGCAGCACACGCATGGGCATAACCTGCAGCACAAGCATGGGCATAACCTGCAGCACATCTATGGGCATAGCCTGCAGCACAAGCATGGGCATAACCTGCAGCACAAGCATGGGCATAACCTGCAGCACATCTATGGGCATAGCCTGCAGCACATCTATGGGCATAGCCTGCAGCACAAGCATGGGCATAACCTGCAGCACAAGCATGGGCATAACCTGCAGCACAAGCATGGGCATAACCTGCAGCACATCTATGGGCATAGCCTGCAGCACAAGCATGGGCATAACCTGAGCACAAGCATGGGCATAACCTGCAGCACATCTATGGGCATAGCCTGCAGCACAAGCATGGGCATAACCTGCAGCACAAGCATGGGCATAACCTGCAGCACATCTATGGGCATAGCCTGCAGCACAAGCATGGGCATAGCCTGCAGCACAAGCATGGGCATAACCTGCAGCACAACTATGGGCATACCGTGCAGCACAACTAAGGACATAACCTGCAGCATAAGCATGGGAATATCCTGCAGAACATAGGTGGAGGTTGGACATAGCCTGCAGCACAATCAGGGTAGCCTGCAGCACAGCTATAAGCATGCCTTGCAGCACAACTATACCCTGCAAAACATAGGGGGGCATAACCTGCAGCAGAAACGGTATGCTATCATACCCTGCAGCACAACTATGAGCATAACCTGCAGCATAAGTATGAGTATATCCTGCAGCACAAGCATGGGCATATCCTGCAGAACATAAGTGACATAACCTGTAGCAAAAAATACATTGACATACCCTACATCTTTGGGCACACCATGCACTGCACCTATGTGAGTACCCTGCAGCACAACTATGGACATAACCTGCAGCAAAACTATGGGCACATCCTGCAGCACAACTATTGGCATAGCCTGTAGCACAACTATGGACATACACTGCATCACAACTATGGGCATAGCCCGCAGCACAACTATGGAAATACCCTGCAGCACAACTATGGAAATACCCTGCAGCACAACTATGGACATACCCTGCATCACAACTATGGGCACATCCTTCAGTACGACTATGGGTATAGCCTGCAACACAACTATGGAAATACCCTGCAGCACAACTATGGACATAGCCTGCAGCACAACGATGGGCACATCCTTCAGCATAACTATGGGCACATCCTGCAGCACAACTATAGGCATAGCCTGTAGCACAACTATGGACATACACTGCATCACAACTATGGGCATAGCCCGCAGCACAACTATGGAAATACCCTGCAGCACAACTATGGAAATACCCTGCAGCACAACTATGGACATACCCTGCATCACAACTATGGGCACCTCCTGCAGTACGACTATGGGTATAGCCTGCAACACAACTATGGAAATACCCAGCAGCACAACTATGGAAATATCCTGCAGCATAACTAATGGCATACTCTGCAGCACAACTATATACATACCCTGCAGCACAACTATGGGCATAGCCTGTAGCACAACTATGGACATACACTGCATCACAACTATGGGCATAGCCCGCAGCACAACTATGGAAATACCCTGCAGCACAACTATGGAAATACCCTGCAGCACAACTATGGACATACCCTGCATCACAACTATGGGCACATCCTGCAGTACGACTATGGGTATAGCCTGCAACACAACTATGGAAATACCCAGCAGCACAACTATGGAAATATCCTGCAGCATAACTAATGGCATACTCTGCAGCACAACTATATACATACCCTGCAGCACAACTATGGGCATAGCCCACAGCACAACTATGGGCATAGCCTGTAGCACAACTATGGACATACACTGCATCACAACTATGGGCATAGCCCGCAGCACAACTATGGAAATACCCTGCAGCACAACTATGGAAATACCCTGCAGCACAACTATGGACATACCCTGCATCACAACTATGGGCACATCCTGCAGTACGACTATGGGTATAGCCTGCAACACAACCATGGAAATACCCAGCAGCACAACTATGGAAATATCCTGCAGCATAACTATGGACATACCCTGCATCACAACTATGGGCACATCCTGCAGTACGACTATGGGCAAAGCCTGCAACACAACTATGGAAATACCCTGCAGCACAACTATGGGCATACCCAGCAGCACAACTATGGAAATATCCTGCAGCATAACTATGGGCATACCCAGCAGCACAACTATGGAAATATCCTGCAGCATAACTATGGGCATACCCAGCAGCACAACTATGGAAATATCCTGCAGCATAACTAATGGCATACTCTGCAGCACATAGGTGGCCATAAGCTGCAGAAAAAAACATGAACATACACATTGTCATATCCTACAGTACAACTATCGACATACCCTTCAGCACAACTGTGGGCATATCCTGCAACACAACTATGGACATATCCTGTAGCACAACTATGGACATACCCTGCAGCACAACTATAGACATACTCTGCAGCACAACTATATACATACCCTGCAGCACAACTATGGGCATAGCCCGCAGCACAACTATGGAAATAACCTGCATCACAACTATGGGCATAGCCCGCAGCACAACTATAGACATACCCTGCAGCACAACTATAGACATACTCTGCAGCACAACTATATACATACCCTGCAGCACAACTATGGGCATAGCCTGCAGCACAACTATGGAAATAAACTGCATCACAACTATGGGCATAGCCTGCAGCACAACTATAGACATACTCTGCAGCACAACTATATACATACCCTGCAGCACAACTATGGGCATAGCCTGCAGCACAACTATAGACATACCCTGCAGCACAACTATAGACATACTCTGCAGCACAACTATATACATACCCTGCAGCACAACTATGGGCATTGCCCGCAGCACAACTATGGGCACATCCTGCAGTACGACTATGGGTATAGCCTGCAACACAACTATGGAAATACCCAGCAGCACAACTATGGAAATATCCTGCAGCATAACTAATGGCATACTCTGCAGCACAACTATATACATACCCTGCAGCACAACTATGGGCATAGCCCGCAGCACAACTATGGGCATAGCCTGTAGCACAACTATGGACATACACTTCATCACAACTATGGGCATAGCCAGCAGCACAACTATGGAAATACCCTGCAGCACAACTATGGAAATACCCTGCAGCACAACTATGGACATACCCTGCATCACAACTATGGGCACATCCTGCAGTACGACTATGGGTATAGCCTGCAACACAACCATGGAAATACCCAGCAGCACAACTAGAGACATACTCTGCAGCACAACTATATACATACCCTGCAGCACAACTATGGGCATAGCCCGCAGCACAACTATGGAAATAACCTGCATCACAACTATGGGCATAGCCCGCAGCACAACTATAGACATACCCTGCAGCACAACTATAGACATACTCTGCAGCACAACTATATACATACCCTGCAGCACAACTATGGGCATAGCCTGCAGCACAACTATGGAAATAAACTGCATCACAACTATGGGCATAGCCTGCAGCACAACTATAGACATACTCTGCAGCACAACTATATACATACCCTGCAGCACAACTATGGAAATACCCAGCAGCACAACTATGGAAATATCCTGCAGCATAACTATGGACATACACTGCATCACAACTATGGGCATAGCCCGCAGCACAACTATGGAAATACCCTGCAGCACAACTATGGAAATACCCAGCAGCACAACTATGGACATACACTGCATCACAACTATGGGCATAGCCCGCAGCACAACTATGGAAATACCCTGCAGCACAACTATGGAAATACCCTGCAGCACAACTATGCACATACCCTGCATCACAACTATGGGCACATCCTGCAGTACGACTATGGGTATAGCCTGCAACACAACCATGGAAATACCCAGCAGCACAACTATGGAAATATCCTGCAGCATAACTATGGACATACCCTGCATCACAACTATGGGCACATCCTGCAGTACGACTATGGGCAAAGCCTGCAACACAACTATGGAAATACCCTGCAGCACAACTATGGGCATACCCAGCAGCACAACTATGGAAATATCCTGCAGCATAACTATGGGCATACCCAGCAGCACAACTATGGAAATATCCTGCAGCATAACTAATGGCATACTCTGCAGCACATAGGTGGCCATAAGCTGCAGAAAAAAACATGAACATACACATTGTCATATCCTACAGTACAACTATCGACATACCCTTCAGCACAACTGTGGGCATATCCTGCAACACAACTATGGACATATCCTGTAGCACAACTATGGACATACCCTCAGCACAACTATAGACATACTCTGCAGCACAACTATATACATACCCTGCAGCACAACTATGGGCATAGCCCGCAGCACAACTATGGAAATAACCTGCATCACAATTATGGGCATAGCCCGCAGCATAACTATAGACATACCCTGCAGCACAGCTATAGACATACTCTGCAGCACAACTATATACATACCCTGCAGCACAACTATGGGCATAGCCTGCAGCACAACTATGGAAATAAACTGCATCACAACTATGGGCATAGCCTGCAGCACAACTATAGACATACTCTGCAGCACAACTATATACATACCCTGCAGCACAACTATGGGCATAGCCTGCAGCACAACTATATACATACCCTGCAGCACAACTATGGGCATAGCCCGCAGCACAACTATGGAAATAACCTGCATCACAACTATAGACATATCCTACAGTACAACTATGGGCATAGCCCGCAGCACAACTATGGAAATATCCTGTAGCACAACTATGGAAATAACCTGCAGCACAGCTATGGGCATACCCTGCATCACAACTATGGGCATACCCTGCAGCACAACTATGGGCATACCCTGCAGCACAACTATGGCATACCCTGCAGCACGACTATGGGCATAGCCTGCAGTACAACTGTGGACAAATCCTGCAGCACAAGTATAGCCATACTCTGCAGCACATGACCTGCAACAAAACATGAGCATAACTTCTAGCACACTCATTGGCATACCCTACAGCATAACTTTGGGCATAGCCTGCAGCACATGCATGGGCATAGCCTGCAGCACAAGCATAGGCATAGCCTGCAGCACAAGCATGGGCATAGCCTGCAGCACAAGCATGGGCATATCCTGCAGAACATAAGTGACATAACCTGTAGCAAAAAAGACATTGACATACCCTGCAGCACATCTTTGGGCACACCATGCACTGCACCTATGTGAGTACCCTGCAGCACAACTATGGCCATAACCTGCAGCACAAGCATGGCCATAACCTGCAGCACAACTATGGGCATACCCTGCAGCACTAGCATGTGCATAGCCTGCAGCAAAACTATGAGTATAGCCCGCAGCACACACATGGGCATAGCCTGCAGTACAACTATGGACAAATCCTGCAGCACAAGTATAGCCATACTCTGCAGCACATGACCTGCAACAAAACATGAGCATAACTTCTAGCACACTCATTGGCATACCCTACAGCATAACTTTGGGCATAGCCTGCAGCACATGCATGGGCATAGCCTGCAGCACAAGCATAGGCATAGCCTGCAGCACAAGCATGGGCATAGCCTGCAGCACAAGCATGGGCATATCCTGCAGAACATAGGTGACATAACCTGTAGCAAAAAAGACATTGACATACCCTGCAGCACATCTTTGGGCACACCATGCACTGCACCTATGTGAGTACCCTGCAGCACAACTATGGCCATAACCTGCAGCACAAGCATGGCCATAACCTGCAGCACAACTATGGGCATACCCTGCAGCACTAGCATGTGCATAGCCTGCAGCAAAACTATGAGTATAGCCCGCAGCACACACATGGGCATAGCCTTCAGCGCAAGTATGGACATATCCTGCAGCACATAGGTAGGTGTAATGTGCAGCAATAAGATAGGCATATCCTTAAATTCAAAGAAGCCTGTTTTTGGCAGCACAAAGATAGCCATACCCTTCATTGTAAAGATGGGTATATTCTTTTTTTTCCCTTTTTTTTAAATTGTATTTGGTTTGCAATCTGAGTACAATGATCAAACCTTTACAATATAGTACAAAACATAATTTTTCATAGTTCATTTTTCCAATAAAACACCAGAAACCCAACCCAGGTACCGTAACTTGGTATATTCTGAAGCAGCAAATGGAGTGTATTCTGTAGTAGAAAGATCACTAGTCTGCCATGTTCATGCATTACAATCATCATGGTAATCAGAGCCATCAGGGATGCTTTAACAATGGTTTGTGCATAGTTTGTAGTGACAGTTTGTAGTGACAGGTGTTGGACCTGGCATGCTGGCCCACAGGGTTGAATCTAGCTTGGTGTGATGGTGAGAGCTGCTCTGTGGCGTGGAAATACAGTCCCAAAGTGACAGAGACTGAGAGGCCATGAAAGTCCATGAAAGGCCCTAGTGTGAGAATGAAGCTGGCTGATGTTGAAACACTTTGGAATACGCAGGCCAGTTCAAACATTGATTTCCGACATAAAGGCCTAGTGAAGGAACACAAATGGGTCTACTTCAACTTTTCCAAAATGTACAGGCGCTCAAGTAAAGGAAAATGTGGCTGAGAAATGAAAACTACTGGATGAGGCCAGTACATGGAGAACACACACAAGTGGCTGACATGCTATGTTCATAAAATATGAAGAACTACAAGTTTCACTTAATGAGACTAATAGCAGCGTGTCACATTGACTTCAAGGCAGCACAATACTGTGCTTCCGAACTCCAAAATGAAGCCAAGCACTTTGCATTTGTCACAAATAAAAACACGTACTTTCATCATGCAAAATGACCTGATTTAAAAAGCGAGGCCTATTTTTCTTAACTGTGGCCTATGGGTGAATCTTACCCAAAGTGAACTATAGTTTAATAAAGAAAGATTGTAGTTATGAGCAGCAGGCCAAGATACAGTACTCAATGTTACATGTAGGCCGATCTTGTCAATTTAAAAGGCTATCCTTTCAAAATGATGGATGCACTTGTGTCTTCCCACTGAACTGACAGTTTGACCTCAAGACCTTTGGCTGATGCCCACTAGGAAAACATGCCTGGTTTTCAGTTTAAAATGCAAAGAAATATACAGAGTTGTGGAGGGTACAGATAAGACAGCTAGCAGAAAGGATCTTTAAGGTCAGGCCTCCCCATGAACTGTGCATTAGATCTGAATAGAGACCTTTGAAGAGACTTAATGTCAGTGTGGAATAACATGAGCCAAGCAGATGTCCATTTCATGTGACTGTGGAGACATGAAACTTATGAGGAGGGGGGTGCTGGAAGTGAAACTCAGGGGCCGATGTGATGCATTCCCTATGATTAACATTGTACTACTTTTTGTTTTTTAAAAGGAGAATTGTGCATCCCAGATAGCTCATCGAGGACTCATATTACAGGGCATACAAAGCATGTCAGTGTCATGTGATGTATAGAATTTGAGTTAGAGAGAAAACAATGATTCTGGCTTTCACATAATTCAGAGGAACTGGAAAGTTGGCAAGGTGATAGACTGTGAAATTAAAGTGTGAATTATGAAGTGGCCATTTTTTCACTATTTCAGCTCAGGAACAAATTTGCGAAAAACAATAGCTCCTCCAAAGAAGGGCGTGCCAAAGTGAAATTAGTATTTCCCGATTCTTCATCAAATGTAGAATTCAAAAATATATATCCTCATACAGTTATCTGAAATAGAACAATATTTGCCTTGTAGGGTGATTTTGAGAAAACCAAAATTATAAACCAACATGTCATTTTGGAATGATGCATTTATCTCCTCCCTTCAGTCTCCATAATCCACACTTCCCAACTCCTTGTCCTATCAGTAGGCAGTGGGCAGAATTGGTGGGAGGTGAGGGAGAGAGGTAGCCTACCCATACTATGGGAATATTGATAATGTGTAATTGTCATCAGCACTATATAATATCAATTTCCTACCTGAGAGGGGATTCTAGCGAGGAACAACTAACCCGAGAGGCCAGGAGAATTACCAAAACCACTGGGGTATCACCTTGCCAGGAGAAAAGCTGTCTATCTGGAGAGGTCTTAACTTGCAGGGGAGGCAGAGACAGAGAAACCTAGAAGCTAACTGGGCCTGACATTAGAGAAGGCAGATGAGGACTGGGTGCAGGTGACTATCATTGACAGAAGCCTGTGACCAGATCTCTGCTTTTCCATGATGAGCCCTGCTGTTTCCCTGAGTGCTCAATAACCAAGGTCTGCCATATAAGTAGATTGATTCACATGACAACAAAAGCGTGGGGGGTTCGGCCAACCTTCATCTCCTTCTGGCATAGTGGGTAGGGGGATACAACTCAATTCCTCATAGAAAAAACCCTATCCATTTAAATTGAATTGTGTTGGGAACTACCTGCCTTAATCCAGTCCATTTAATTGTGGATGAGGGTGGGGGAACTGTGTAGACCCTTAGCACATTTAGTCAACGCTAATTCAATTAATTCCCACATATAAAATATCACGGGATGTTTTTTGTTACAATGCAAAACTAACAAATATCATGCCCAGTGTGTTACAGTGTGTTACAGCGATTATAGTCAATAAAGTAATTGGGTTCCCAGTGAGTTAATTTCCCAAACCCTGCCTTTCTAATAAATAGCCAACACAGTTTCCCCTCTGTATTCCCACTTCCTGTACCTTGCCTTCAAACTAAAGGGGTCATATCTAATTGATGCCTGGAGGGTGGGGGTTGCTGGGAGAAACGAGCATTGGAATAAACTAAGCAATCACTGTGGATTAAAAAAAATATTCTATCAGTTCAGTTGCAAAGAAAGCTGATGTAAGTTGTAACTACAAATCTGTAAATTCTACCTGTGTTGTTGTAGTAACTGAAAGTCTATTGGAAATACATGTCCAGCGATTGATTTAAGTAAGTTGAGGTTTTGATACTGTATTGTGCCACCGAGTTGGTGGCTGCTGTCCTTGTGATTGGTTTACTATTCACCCTAGTAGAATTTAAATACATATATAAATCATTACTATACACCAGGCTGGTTCCTAGCTCATTGGTGGTACAGAGGGTATCTGCTGAATGGTATTATATAGGTTAGAGGCCTCACTAAAGATGAATCTGCTAAGCACTTTGTTGTGCACCACCTTGCTTGGGGTGGCAAGGAACTCCTTGGGTTGATAGTGACCGTCCAATAAATGGTGATAGCTCACCTTTGTCTTGCCAGCTTGAATCACACATGGCAGCTGTTCCTGGAGGACAAGTTCAATTATTTGGCCCATGGTTCAGTAGCTCACGCCCAGAATGCAGCCACTACAGCTTCCAGAACTACTTAACTCAATTTGGACCACTTCTCCCCCCACACATTCTAATGTATATATAGAAGACATTATCGCTATAATTTCACACAACACTGTTTGAGTTATTTTTGTGGTTTCTTAGAAAACCCAGGCCCCAGGGAACCTCCCCACATACCAAACATAGTAACATTATTTCAGACGAATAATATAATTTGGTGAAATGGGAAAGCAGGTTTCCTCGTTTCCCAGTTTCCAATATGCCAGCAGTATACACATCCTCCGGTCTCATGCCATCTTTAGTTCTAGAGGTGGAGATGCTAGAGAATTCCTCGGTCAAAGAAGCAAGCACACGCTGATGCAGCAAAAGAACCGTACTTACCTTCCTGGCTCCTGATCCAACAACATAAAACCAATATGTGGCACCCTGTCAACCCACCCCCCACAACATAAGAACTTCACTTGACACCCCGCTTCCCTGCCATCAAGCATTATGTGGATTAAGTGGTGTGTAGCTGCATCTTAGTGATAGGCATGGTGCGGCGGTGTGTGAGATCAGTAGACTGTGTGCAGCAAGGCCAAATGGACTTGGACATCTGCATTCTGGCAGTGCTAGAGTTTGTGAATGGCATTATGTGTGCAGCTAAGCCTATTTCTGTGGGGCTGTAGCTGCGTTATAAAGACTATTGGGTGATTGTGGAGGTGTAATAGTATGTGTGCTGCTAGGCCAAATTAATCGAGGGGTGCACCTCCCTTTGTCTCATTGGGTCAAATTGATTTGGCAATGTCCGACAGGCGGTGACAAGTCTATCTTTCCGAAATCATGTTGTTACATTATAGGGACACCCTCAGTTGGGAGTTCTGCTAAATAGATTCCCTGATACGTAGTTCTGCTAAATACATTGCCAGATAGGTCCGATTAGCAAAGAATAAGTGCTATATGGTCCCCGGTATATGGTTCTGCTCCAGGATTTCCCCAGACTTCCCCATGAGTGGGATTAGCCAGAATAGGCATTTCCTGGACTGATTACGTGGTGCATATTTGCAGGGCAATGATCAAGCGCCTAAGTGGTGTTAGTGTTTGTGTTGGTAGTTCTGCCAGATGGATTCCCTGATTGGTAGCTCTGCCAAATACATTGCCAGATAGGTTGGATTGGCAAAACAAGTGCTAGACGTCCCCTGGTATCTAGTTCTGCTCATGGATTTCCCGATGAGTAGGGTTAGCAAGCATGGGAATTCCTGGACTGATTGCATAGTGCATAATTGCAAGGCATTGATCAAGCTCATAAGTACCATTAGTGTTTGAGTATATTTGTGACTGGGTAAAGTATATGCTGAAGAATGTATTTGTGTGCATGTGACTGTGTATTTATTTATATGAATTTGTTGTTGATATGCATGTGTTTTCTGGTTGGTCCTTTAAGAGTGTTCTGCACATGACAAAACAATGATAAACCTAAGGGTGGTAACAGTAAAATAGGTAATATTTGGCTAAAACTGAACATTTTACTGTCTGTCCATAACAGGGTGTGATCAACTACCATCGGCAGTAATCCATGGAAATACCACTGGTAGTACATTAGGACTGGTAGTATATTAGGAATATTTTCGACAGTAAATCTGCCTATTCTTTCCTCTACCTAAGAGGTGGAGGTAAAAATTTCAAATTGTCCCTGATTTCTTTTTTTTTTTTTACTGTGCAGTAAAAAACTCCTGCAGTCAATACAGTGATTTTGTTTTTTACAAAGGGTCATGGTAAGGTGGTGAAAAGTTGGGCATGTCTGATACCCGTTCTAACCACCTAACCCATGCAATGCATAGAAGGGTCAGAATTGACCCCTTTGTGCATATACAAATGTGCAGTAGTGGTATGGGCCACTAATATACATGCTGCGTTGGCAAGTTCACATTGAGGATGGAAATTGATCAAACATTTTTTATAAAAATCCTCTTAATGTTACCCGAGGTTGAGATGGCATTTCTAAAATACCTCCAGAGTTATAACAGAAATACAACCTCCTCCGGGGGTAAACTCAGAATTTGGCAGATTTTCAGAAATACCACCTGCAGAGATGGTAACTTTGTCCAGCTGTATTTTGCAAAAAAATCCTACCAATTCTAATTGCCCACCTTATTTTGTAGTCTACTAATGCTTGATGCCTTAATGTGACATCTTTCAGTGCTTTTATTTCCACTGCGACCAAAAGTGAGTATCACAAACACATTAAACAACCATTTCTATAAGCACTACATGGTAACAGTGATGGGTTCTAGTCAGGGTGTGTTTAAACTCTTGTTGTAATGAACCCAGCAGTTATCAAGAAATTCACCAGAGAACAGGCAATGCATTCTGACAGATTGAAACTGAGGACAAACTCTGATAAGGTATGGAGCGTTACTTTCTTGGCAAGTAGGAGTCATACTTGTAACAGGCCAATGGTTGATGGGCCGCTGTGTTGCCAACATTACCATCCAGGGTTACAGAATCTATCATTTAAAAACATACATTGGTTGTATTTTGCACGAAGGCGTGCCTGCGGCCTAGGCTTCCCCCAACCCCCTCACTCACAGTGGAGACCCACATGTGGGCACACCTACAGCATTGCTGGAATCAAGACTGGTGCACCACCCCATATACACGGAGGTTGTGTGGGTGGCAGTAATTACCATCTTAATTGGAGACTCCGGCGCGGTATTCGCCTAGGAACAGCGCGACTCCTACAACTGGTAATTTTATACACCCCACAATCAACTCCACACTACCCTCCACTCCACAATCCAAATGGTGCAATCTTCGAAATGATGGGTTACGGTTCTGCGTCACTGTTCGCTGTGGATTGAAGAGGTGCTTGGTTAAACAAAGCTACCTGTCTCAAGACTCCAGGTTTGCACAGGTCTTGTTGCCACATTGTCCTTCTGCCTGTCATTGTGTTCCCTCATTCCTTTCCCCCTTTATGTGACTTTCTTCCTCTTTGTGATCTTCTGCCTTCACTTGAGGCTTGGCCGCCTCTGCACTAGACTTCACCCTGCCTTGCACCATCTCCTTCCTTCCTACCAGTTCGTGCCATCACAGGAAGAGTGACGTCTTCACACACCTTGCAGCTGTTGTCTCCTGATGACACAGTGTCGCCTCCTGTGGATAATCTATATCTGCAGTCAACTAGAAACACGTTTGTACTCAGGTGACAACTCCATCCAACAGTACGCCTTGCAGTTCTCTGCTACTTAGATACAGTCTGGGTTGAGAGGGATTTGATCTTTTTCAAAATAAAATTCTCCACATATTGCAACTCCGCCCCAGGGAGCAACAGCCCAGCCACCCTCAGGAGCAATTGCCCCATTGTGCCTCTTCCCAGCCAGCCCCTGGCCGTGCCTGGGCATTAGGTGTGCTCCTGTAACCTGCAAGTTAGACATTCCAAGATGTCTGCTGCTTTAGCTACTCTTTCTTTTACAGATTCAAGCCTTGGCGATCCAAAGTCAATATGGTGGCTGCTTGGTTCCTAGCCGTCACCTGGTTCGTTAATAGCATTAAAGGGCAGGCCTAGCCAGAGGAAGATGCTTATAGTTCATCTGACACTCACACTAGCTGCTTTTTTTCTTGAGTGACATCATCTCACGCATTACTTTGTTCAATTTGCTTCAGTCCTAAAAGTATCATACTAAAGACGATTATCAGCTAGAATATTTTTATTGCCTGGATCTATTTTTTTGGCAGATGTTGGTCTTTCCTCGGGACTGTAGATTGTTCCAGTAACGGCGTGCTGCCCTGATATGAGGCGATGGTTTCGAGCTTCTTAGTATTACAAATGATCAGGGGGATATAGAGTGGCAGAACAGGACAGCTACACAATTATGGAAATATTCTGTACCAGAAAACACGGCACGGTCTACGACCTAACAGTATCTACACAAGAAGCGCGCTGGTGCGCGCAGATTGCAGTGCATTGATGGGCAGGTTATTTGCTATGGCGACGGGCATGTTTTTCGTTACTGTTAGACGATCATTCTCTGGCACAGCTATTGCATATTCTGGGGCAGCGTGTTGGACATGCTCTCTGATGCAATGACTTGATGGTTATCCCTGCAGCGCAATGACAGACAATATTCTGGGCACAATGATGGGCACATTCTGTGATGCAACGTTGGCCATATACGGTTTCAAATGATGAAAATACTTTGTATGATGAAAATATTTTATGCATGCCCAGTCCTGTTGAGGGCAATGGTAATTAACACTTCTGGACACCTATCGGGCATCACTCTTTAATTGAGTTGTGCCCAAGGCCCACCATTACCTTCTGTGCCATCCTTTAAAGCTAGGAACAAAATAGGAACATACATTGCAAACCACATGAAGGTCTCTAGGTCCTTCTGCTGCTTTATAGATCCGATTTCAGAAACTCCTATAAATATATGTGTAAGAACAGTCATGCAAATAATATATTCTCAGCATTTCATAGAGTTGCCCAACTTTCTGAGGTTCCATGTGTTAATATCCCAGCAAAAATATTGCCATACAAGAATGGCGCCATATTTTTGCAGCGATATGAACCCATTGCGGGGACACCCCCGCTACTCCCATATTATTTTAAAAGGAGCGGAGGACACCCCTGCAACCATTTACCCAAAAAATTATCCCCACTAATAATATTGCCCATGGCCGTTCCCGACCATATGGCGATATTATTGATGGGGATAATATTTCCTGATACCCTTTCTGACTGTCGGCACCTAGATGTAGTAGGCAATTAGAGATTTGTCATAAATAGAAAAGTACTTGTATGGATTTTAAGATTGCAAAAAACAGTAGGGGCACTCATGCATCTATATCTAATACTTCCAATTAACAATGATATTTTAATGGTTTCCCTAGTTGCCACATATGAACAATGACCAATGATTTGCAAAGACCATGTGGTCGAAGGGCGTTAAAATGGTTAACAACCAATCCTTTGTCGCTTGGATATTCATGGTCTGAAGTTGGCACTTGGTTGAAATGTTCCTTTGTGGCTTGGATATTCATGGTCCTGATTTGGCACTTAGTTGGAGTGCTCCTTTGTGGCTTGGATAGTCATGGTCCAAATTTGGCTCTTAGTTGGAGTGTTTCCTTTGTGGGTTGGATATTCATGGTCCAAATTTGGCTCTTAGTTGGAGTGTTCCTTTGTGACTTGGATATTCATAGTCCACATTTAGCACTTAGTTGAAGTGTTCCTTTGTGGCTTGGATATTCCTGGTCCAAATGTGGCACTTAGTTGAAGTGTTCCTTTGTGGCTTGGATATTCCTGTTCCAAATTTGGCTCTTAGTTGGAGTGTTCCTTTGTGGCTTGGATATTCATAGTCCAAATTTAGCACTTAGTTGAAGTGTTCATTTGTGGTTTGGATATTCCTGGTCCAAATTTAGCACTTAGTTGAAGTGTTCCTTTGTGGCTTGGATATTCCTGGTCCAAATGTGGCTCTTAGTTGGAGTGTTTCCTTTGTGGCTTGGATATTCCTGGTCCAAATTTGGCTCTTAGTTGGAGTGATTAGTATATGGGTGGGTTCATGGTCAAAAACCTTTGCACAGAGTCTTTCGTTAAAGTTTTTCATTAAGTTTCTTCAATCCGAGAGTCGGCCTGAGCGTATTTAATATATACATCCCTCAACCCCAAGATTGTGAACCTGTGAACTCTTTCAAAGAAGCATTACTTGAGGGTCTTCACATAAGAGTTGGCCCAAACATCCCCAGTCTGAGAGATGCTACAACTGTGTTTAGTGCAGAGGTGGTTCTGGGGATATTCAATCTCCCTTTCATTTGGGAACGTTCCAAAATGTTTTAAATAGAAGAGCAGACACAGATTTTACCAATGGGGCAATTGCCCCTGAGGGTGGCTGGGCTGTTGCTCCCTGGGACGGAGTTGCAATATGTGGAGAATTTTATTTTGAAAAAGATCAAATCCCTCTCAACCCAGACTGTATCTAAGTAGTACAGTACTGGAGGTAATTCCTCCACACTACTGCCAACAAACGTCCAAATTGGTGGAATTTACACCTTCTAGTGAATGTGTTGAATCTCTCTTAATAGGTTGAGGCAATGAGGCTGAGCTCATAAGTACATTGGAAGAACCAATGTTTCCAAGTACGTAGAACTCCTGGACTGTCTTGTCTGTTCTGGTGTAATGAAGCGATATTATCCGAGGTGACCGGCCGACCCTGTCGTTAACGGCCCGCCGCCCAAGTTTGGGGCCCGAGCAAATCGAGGGTCCGTTAACGTGTGTGGTGGTGCCGTTACTGACAGGGTCGGGCCACCGCTGAAAGTAATATCTCCATTAGCACCCATGTAGTTAGCTACACGGGTGTAAAGGGTGTCTTAAAAAAGAAAAAAAAGAAACGTACCTTTGCAACGCTGCCAGGCGCTGTGCATTTCTGTTGTCCCGAAGTCCATTTTCAATGTTGATCACATCATCAACACTGAAAATGGACCTCAGAAACAACATTACTGTGCAGCAATGGGCCATGCAGCAAAGGTATGTTTCTTTAAAAAAATAAAAATAACACCCTTTCCACCTGTGTGTGAAACTACGCAAGTCCTAAGAGGTTCTGGGATGGGATAGCGGAGAAAGGAACAGGGCACTGGGTACTCAGGCTGCTCAGAACGTGGACTTGTACCATACAATACAGCCCACGTTTCAAGCATCCGAATTGGCCATCTGTCCCTACCAGGGTGCTAATGAAAAATATATACTGTGAGAATCAAGGACTGCACTTACAACATCATTCCTAGATCCTAGAGTGGAGGGAGAGGAACATGCCCTCGTAAAATGTCTTGATCCTGAAATGTACTGCTGCCCCTGTATTCCTTGCTTTCGGACATGCATATCATTATACATGTTCTTGCAAGCTTTACATGTGTGTTTGTTCCTCTTGCAGTAACCCACACGTGGTGCTAGATCTCCAAATCAAAAGATGCATGCAGATTGTGGTCGATTAAGATAATGAGCCTCATTACACGTTTGGTGGTATTTCTGTGGTAAATCCACCAAAATGCCACCAAACAGATTTACTGTTACCGCCACTTGGTCTGGAGAAATTACCGCTGGATTACAAGTGGGGGTAGATGGTTAGTCCCCATTTATTGGAGTCTATAGGACTCAATGGAATTTTCAGCAGTATTACAGCCGGCGGTAATTCCACGGGTGGTAATTCCGCCAATTTGGACATTTGTTGGCAGTAATGTGGAGGAATTACCTCCAGTACTTTACTGCAGGATTTTTCTTCATTTTATTTCCAAACCCATAGTTTGGCAGTGCACTAATGCCATGGTAACTGCATTACCACCATTTTTGGCCACACTGCTGAACTCATAATGAGGTCCAATGAGTCTTATCTTGCCTTCATATTCGCTTATATGTTCATCATTCGTGACCCATGAGCCCACTCCCTGCAACGCCCTGCCCTTCTTGTTAGATGTTGAGTTGCTTTCTTGTTGTTATGGCTTTCGTCCAACCCTTTGTAGCTTCTGGGGGCCTCCTCTGCACTCAACACAGATGGAGAGTCTTGTGAGAATAGTGATATGCACTGTGCGTTCTGTCCTTTGTTCTGTATGACGTGTTTTTCATTGTTTTGGCCATAATGAATATGTGTTCTAGCACTAAAAGAACTAAAAAGGGAGGAGGGATGTGAGGCGATTGTATCGGCGGCAAGCAGGCCGAAGGACATATGAGGGCCTTTCAGGGATTACCTGCGAGATGGACATTAATGCGTAGCCTTGACGCGCATTCCAGGCGCTAGAAAAAAGAACAATAAAATGTTTAAGATTTAACGGTAACAATGTAATTGTATGAAAGCTGTTCACCCCGTAACCTGTCTGCAAGCACCTTAAAAAAAGTTTAAACCAAAAAATATACTTTTTATAAAAATAAAAGATGTGCCACCTCAGATCAGGCGCAACCCAGCAGATTGCACGGGCAGAGAGATGTAGCTACAATGACCCAGGCCCCGGGACGCATGAAATGCAGGCCGTTGGCGGGGCGGGGAGTTTAGGCACGGGGTGGGGGTGAAGATGGCGCGAAAGCCATGGGGAGGGGCGGCGTGATGGCGCCACTAGAAACACAGGCAACAGGAAGGGAGGAAGCGGCACCTGGGAAAGGTGCGAAAAGTAAGCTGCAGGGGGCCAGGGAAAGCCCGGCCCCCAGGGGAAAGACAAAGGGGCTGAGGGGTATAAGAAGGGTAAAGAAATCTGAGAAAGGCACAAACCAGGTAAGGAGCCTACCTCTCTCGGGTAAGCTTCTTTGGACCTGGACAAAGGAAAGCACCCAGCCCACCCTGCAAAAATAACGAAAAAGAAGGAAAGGAACAGAAAACGGAACGCCGAGTACTTTCTTCGTACACGGTCCAAAGCAAGTCGTGAGCGGCATGTGCTCAGGGACGAAGGCCCAAGGAGGACAAGAACTCGGAACAAGCCTTGGGCAACTCCGAAACTGGACACAGTGTGCCCAAAAGCTGATTACAATGTATTGTTTTCTTGTGTTATGTATTTTCTGCAAGAAAATAAAAATGCCTACGGCCTACTATATTTCCACCAATACAACTAGTCTGTGCTATTATTGCTTAGTTAGGGATCTGGGAGGGGGAGCAATTCTTTTAAAATTTTATCTGAAAAAAAGGTCAAAAGCAGAGGTATCAAAAAGGAGGAAAAGTAGAAAAAGAAATTGTAACAAGGGTCAAATTCTAACAAAAAACATTTTATTTTGGAAACCGTATTTGAACAATCTGGCATTAGAGGTAACACAAAGGAGTGAGGAGTAAAAAAGAGAAGCGGGATATATAAGATCAGTCTCATTGAGGAAACTGAGAAATCAATACTATGCTTTGGAAATCTAATTTCAACAAAAGGTCAGATCCAAAAAACGATTTATTTTGGAAGATATATTTGAAAAATCTGATATCAAAAGTTTGAATTGATATGAAATCGAATCTGTTATGCATTCATTGAACGACTTTCGTCGGGTGGCGCATCCCAACATACATCTGCTAGTTCTTTTCAAGCCATTACATGTTTGCATGGGCGTGGGGCTTTACCGTGTACATGCAGTAACATGCGCACGCCCATCTGGAACGTGTGAAGTTGATGCATTGATGCAGTGAGTGCCCACGTTTCATCCACGCCCCAGTTAGAATTAATCCATGACGGGCCTTACACATCTCCTAAGATGCTCCTGTTCACAGTTCAGCAATGCCAGCCTCGCTCTGCACCTCCCAGTCCTGCCATCCTCCGCAGAGTGGGCACGAGGACATATCCATATTCATGGGCCTGTGACTGCTTCCCACAGGCTATCCAGCGATCCTTCTCCGCGCAGGGAGCCTTAAGACAGTCGCAAATGTGACGGATGTGTGCAGAGGGCACACGCCGCTGCCGCTTTACTGCGCCCAGGCCGAGACTCTGCTCCCAGGCCCTTCACCCGCTGCTGGCAGAATCATTAGGTGGGCGCCCAAGTGAGCACAGCGGTGATGAAGGACTGACAGAGGCCAATATACAAGGCTCGGTGGAGCCCTCTCTGTGGTCAAATGTGAGAAAATCTTAATGTGGCAGCAATAAAGGGGAGTCTGTTTGAGAAGGCGCCGCTGGAGCTTTGAATTCACTGCTTGATTTCATGGTTAGAGCCACTCGGCGGGCAGAAGGGGAGTGATGGGTTCGAGGCCCTGAGTCATTCGTCAAGGCGGTAAAATGTGCCAACAGGTTCCAAGGTGGAAAAGCGTGCCACGGCTTCAGAAAATGGCAAGTCTGCAGCATATCACAGGGCCACACATAGCACGTGCACAGTGGCAAAGTTGCGTGTGCCAGTGCCTTGGCAGGTGGCAAGGCTGTGGCGTGTGCCAAGGTGGTAAAATGTACTGTGGCTTCAGAATGTGGCAAATCTTCAGCATATCACAGGGCCACAACACGCGCACAGTGGCAACACATTTGTGTGCCGCTGCTGTGGCAGGTGTCAAGGCTGTGGCATGTACCGTGGCTTCAGAATGTGGCAAGGTTGCGACATAATACAGGACTGCAACATGTGTAAAGACTGCAGCATGTGGCAAAGCTGTGGCAGGTGGCAAGGCTATGGCGTGTGCCAAGGTGGCAAAATGTACTGAGGCTTCAGAAAGTGGCAAGTCTGCAGAATATCACAGGGCCACAGCACGTGCAGAGGGGCAACGTTGCGTGTGCCAGTGCCTTGGCAGGTGGCAAGGCTGTGGCGTGTGCCAAGGTGGTAAAATGTACTGAGGCTTCAGAATGTGGAAAGTCTGCAGCATATCACAGGGAAAACAACACGTGCACAGTGGCAAAGAATTTGTGTGCCGCTGCTGTGGCAGGTGTCAAGGCTGTGGCATGTACCGTGGCCTCAGAATGTGGTAAGGGTGCGACATAACACAAGACTGCAAAATGTGCGAATGCTGCAGCATGCGGCAACGCTGCATGTGCCAAAGCTGTGGCAGGTGGCAAGGCTGTGGCGTGTGCCAAGGTGGCAAAATGTACTGAGGCTTCAGAATGTGGCAGGTGCAGCATATCACAGGGCCACAACACGCGCACAGTGGCAACACATGTGTGTGCCGTTGCTGTGGCAGGTGTCAAGGCTGTGGTGTGTGCCAAGGTGGCAAAATGTACTGAGGCTTCAGAATGTGGCAGGTGCAGCATATCACAGGGCCACAACACGCGCACAGTGGCAACACATGTGTGTGCCGTTGCTGTGGCAGGTGTCAAGGCTGTGGCGTGTGCCAAGGTGGTAAAATGTACTGAGGCTTCAGAATGTGGAAAGTCTGCAGCATATCACAGGGCCACAACACGTGCACAGTGGCAAAGAATTTGTGTGCCGCTGCTGTGGCAGGTGTCAAGGCTGTGGCATGTACCGTGGCCTCAGAATGTGGTAAGGGTGCGACATAACACAAGACTGCAAAATGTGCGAATGCTGCAGCATGCGGCAACGCTGCATGTGCCAAAGCTGTGGCAGGTGTCAAGGCTGTGGCGTGTGCCAAGGTGGCAAAATGTACTGAGGCTTCAGAATGTGGCAGGTGCAGCATATCATAGGGCCACAACACGCGCACAGTGGCAACACATGTGTGTGCCGTTGCTGTGGCAGGTGTCAAGGCTGTGGTGTGTGCCAAGGTGGCAAAATGTACTGAGGCTTCAGAATGTGGCAGGTGCAGCATATCATAGGGCCACAACACGCGCACAGTGGCAACACATGTGTGTGCCGTTGCTGTGGCAGGTGTCAAGGCTGTGGCGTGTGCCAAGGTGGCAAAATGTACTGAGGCTTCAGAATGTGGCAGGTGCAGAATATCATGTGGCGCGCACAGTGGCAACACATGTGTGTGCCGTTGCTTTGGCAGGTGTCAAGGCTGTGGAATGTGCAATGTGGCAAAATGTACTGAGGCTTCAGAATGTGGCAAATCTTCAGCATATCACAGGGCCACAACACGCGCACAGTGGCAACACATTGTGTGCCGCTGCTGTGGCAGGTGTCAAGGCTGTGGCATGTACCGTGGTTTCAGAATGTGGCAAGGTTGCGACATAATACAGGACTGCAACATGTGTAAAGACTGCAGCATGTGGCAAAGCTGTGGCAGGTGGCAAGGCTATGGCGTGTGCCAAGGTGGCAAAATGTACTGAGGCTTCAGAAAGTGGCAAGTCTGCAGAATATCACAGGGCCACAGCACGTGCACAGTGGCAAAGTTGCGTGTGCCAGTGCCTTGGCAGGTGGCAAGGCTGTGGCGTGTGCCAAGGTGGTAAAATGTACTGAGGCTTCAGAATGTGGAAAGTCTGCAGCATATCAGAGGGCCACAACACGTGCACAGTGGCAACGTTGCGTGTGCCAAAGCTGTGCCAGGTGTCAAGGCTGTAATGTGCTCAAGTAGAGGAATGCCCTCAGGCATCAGAATAGGGTGATTCTGTAACAAATCACAGGGCTGTAACATGTGCAAACCGCTCGTGCCAAAGCTGTGGCATGTGTCAATGCTGTGGCACGCGCCAAAGTAGCAGAATGGCCCAACGAATGTGGCATGTTTGCGGCATTTGTCAAGACTACAGCATTTGCCAAGTCTGAAGCATGCACCAAAGCGGTGGCATGTCGCATGCACTGAGACTTCAACATGTGTCAAGGCTGCAGCATATCACACAGCTTAGACATGTGCAAAACCGGAAGCATGTTTCAAAGCTGTGGCATGTCTCAAGGCTGTGGCATGTCAAGGAGTCAGCATGCACAGAGGCTTACGAATGTGGCTTCAGTGGTGGGCCCTCAAAAGCCAGTCATTGTAAAAATAAAATAAAAACATTGCTATCACAGTGTGAGGAACAGAAATGCAAGTGGGGCAGTAATGGTTCTTTCCACTGCAGTTTCCTTTAATAGAAAATGCACGACAGGATCTGCAATGCCCTCTTCATGCACCGTGCATCCTCTTACGCCTATAGGTGTTGGGCAGTATTACAATTTTTGGAACATTTCAAACAGAATTCCATTTGTGGATTTGGGATGTATTTTGAAATGCACAGAAATTACCCCCCACGACCACCTATTTACACACAACTGTAAAGAAGGTGAATGTGTGCACCTGTGATGTGCAAGGAAAGATAACCTCATCCACAAAGGTGGCCTGAGCATTTCAGGGTGGCTGCGTGCCGACGCAACCCATCTGCTGGCCAGTGCCCTTGAATACATTAGTATCAAGAACACACTCCCAACACTAATATATGGCAGACTTTCAGCCAGTGACGTCATTTGGAGGTCACCAGGGGTCGCAGCCGCGACCCCTGTGTTGCAGTTTGCAACCCCTGAGGACCCCATTGTAACTCCAATTATTTAAAGCAATGAAAATAATGTTTTTTAAATGGAAGCACCTGGTGTAGTGAGGGCCCCCACACACAATGCAGGTAGGCTCCCCCACCACACCAGGTCTGGGTTGGAGTTGGAGCTAATCATTATTTATTTATTTTATTTTTTATTTTAGTATTTGTATAGCGCGCTGCAACTCGTGGGTATAGAGGCGCTGAGAAGAATATGTATGCAGGCTTGCATGAGGGTTACAAGATAGCGGCCCATTACAATTAATAAAACAGTTACATCGAATACAGTAGGTTACAAGTCAGGTGCAGTAAGCATTGACAGTCGTAAACTGAGACAATAGGGGGAGGCAATTTTAGGCAAAAAGCTTAGTCTTCAGGGCTTTGTTGAAGGTTGTTTGTGATTCGATCCTCCTGAGTTGGGCAGGGAGGGTGTTACAGTGACTTGCAGCCAAGGTAGGGAAACAGGAGCCACTGGCTCTGACTCTTCGTGTGTGGGGAACAGTGAGGGTGGCACATGTCACATGCCACGTTCAGTTCCCACCCCTTCTCCCTCGGTTTCCTTGCAGCAACATACAGGAATCAGGAAGATCTCGCAGCTTCCTGGTTTCTGTTTGTGAGCAGCACAGAGGAGTCAAGGGTTGCCTGGAAGGATGGACTGAAGCTGCAAGAAAAAGGTAAGAAGGCTTTACAAATAATAAGCTGTGCATCTTGCATGTGTGAAGTGCGTTTCAGATGCATGTATGGGAATGGTGGGTGAATGAGAAGTAATGTGATGTGTGTTTTTGAATGTTCTGGGTGCGTGGGTGTGTGCCTGTGTAGAGAATGCAATGAGTGGATTTAAGAGAAGGTGTGAGTGGGTAACTGGAGGGTGAATGAATATGAATGTGACGGTGTGTTTTTGAATGTTCTGGGTGCGTGGGTGTGTGCCTGTGTAGAGAATGCAATGGGTGGAGGTAAGAAAACATGTGTGAGTGAGTGACTGGTGCGTGAATAAGTATGATGGTTACATAGGTTACTGTTTGGAGCACCCCTATTCACTTATAGCCTGCTCCCTACGGGATGCCAGGCAATTTGTCCCAGCATCCTCTGTCCATCTTCTTCCACGTGGGGATCTCGGTCTTCCGTCATCGGGTACAAAGGCACTAATTGGCAATTTGGTTAAACAATTCATTATTTCATAGTTTCTGCAGTGCACCTGGTAGCAAGGACATGAGGGAGGCGGATGCTTCTGAGGTCGTGATAATTTCTCAGACCTACGTGAACCCCCACACCAATCCCAGACACGTTGGGGACTCCACATCTTTCCCATCTTTCTCCATTCTCCGAGCCTCCCCACGGTATCTCCTCCTACAATCGCTGCATCCTGAATCGCTGTGTGGCCTGGGACTTTCGCCCCTGCTTCCCAAAAATGCACAGCTGCAATTAAGCCATTCACTCTTAGAACACTGCTTAGAAATAACACAGGCCGGTCAAGGTTTGAGTTAGTCCTTGATAGATCTTGCTCAAATAGATCCCAGGAGGATATGTTTTGGGTGGGAGAGACAAGGTGGGAATCGCCATATGGATTTTCATGGACCTGGGCAGTCAATTGATGGGTAAATGACCAAACAACGGCAACAAGCTGTGTGACCTTCCTCACATATCATCTCCCTCCTATCTATACTACAATGCAATGTAGCATAGATAGCTTAAGCATCACTTTCTAACAAAAAAAAAGAAAAATAGGAAAGGCAGGAGTTTCCAACAACTGCAGTCAGTGAAACGGAAATGTGATTGAGCAAAGGTACATCCATATCTAGAATGATAGTTTTGCAATATCCATTTCTTAATACTCTATGGGGCCAACCAATGTTAACTGTAAATTGGCTTAAACTCAGGCGTCTGGAGATTATGGCTCTCTACGGGTGCGTTAGCCTGGTGCTTCGTGTTCCTTCTGCTTACCCTCCTCGCTTGGATTTTGATACTGGACTACAACTCTAATGAACTATGGACAGCAAAAGGTTGCACACCCCAACTTAGTCCAACAGTTGTGTTGATGTAATTAATCAACTTGCAGGGCACCAGCGGTCTAGGGATGAATATTGGTTACTAAACCATCAATCAGCCCCACACCTCTAGTACACCAGAAGGGATCTGAACAGACCTCAGCAGCTCGGGCCAAGAATCATTGTCTCGGGGCTTGCTGGTGGATCTGGAATGCTGATTGAGGTGTCTCGGACGGCTTTAGTGACTGCAGAGTGACAACAGTCAGTGGTGCAGCGGGTCGCAATTTGAGCGCTCGACTGCCTCCAAAATGTCTTTAAAAGATGGACACTGGTTGATGATTGTTATGGCACTCCTCATAGCTTTTTCTCAAAGGTTTGTATCATTCTTTAAGGCAGACGGCCCAAAGCTGAGGAGAGTGTTTGCAGACAACTGCATTGTCATTTGTTCAGAGACTGTTCAGTGAGGGGTCAGCCCTCTCTTAAAGCCAAATGGGCCCCACTGATTGGTGCAGGATAAGCCTACCTTAATGACCCAATCCTGGGTCCCCACCAACAATCTTCTCTTATGTGTGAGGTCATAGCTAGAGTGCTTTGCAACAGGAAAGGTAAGGGGTGACAACATGTACTACTAAATCCCACCCATCTTCCTGTCTGGTGTGGATCAAAGTGTCTCTCTGGTTAATTGAGCTCATTGTGACTCCTGATCAAAGCGCCGGTCTCCCTTGAAGTTTGTGGCGAGAACAGACTTTCTGTCTCCATTGATAAACATACTTCTTCCCTCTGAAAGGGGGTCTCTCTGCAGGGGCTGCCGACTGTGAACAGCTGCCCCAGACATGCCATTCACTGCCTTCATACAGAGGGGTGGGAGGTAGCTTCAAGTTGACACATTGCATATCAAAGCAGTGTTGGTGTTTCCTGTCCCTTGTGCGATGTAAAAAAGCCCCTTTGCAGGGCTGCTTCAATTAGCTCTCATCGGTATGCGCTGTCACCACACAGAACTTCAATAGAACAGGGTGGTTCCATGGAGCCTTTGATATTTTAACTAGGCTGCCCATGGCTGGAGGAAGGTGTTGTCTTCCCCCTTCTTTAGATGCGTTGATGTACCCGTGGCTGTCACATTCTGGATAAATATGACAGGGAGGACTGCACCTGTAGGCTGTGTCCCCCCAGAGCACACATGACTATGTGTGTTTTGTGCAGTGAGCAGAGGGAAATGTGTTTGAATTAACCCCACACATTTTCCGAGGTTAATCTCTAATCATTCATTTTTATTACAAAACTTTAAAAAAGCCCAGCCGAGCGCACACTCCCCGTGCGGATGGTCGAATTCCTCACAGTTGATGTTCGGACAAGCTGACTGGGCAAGCTTCTCTGTTCCAGCGCTCAATACTACGCTGCCTGTGGTTGCGGGCACCCAAGGATGTCAACCAGTACACCCTTTGCAGTACAACTAGCACACTGCAGAATGTTCTTCTCCTTTACTGTAATGCTTCGATGGGGATTGTTACAGCCAAGGGGACACCACCCACATGTTGTATTACTGAATATACAAAATGAGCTTATTGTTTCAAAGAATATAAGTGACGCATTGTGCAGAGAAACTCAAAATCACACTGACTCCCATGAGGTCTATGGCTCTGCACTCCTTCCCCTGTTAGTCTATGCAAGCCAGCTTGGGCCCCAGATCGTACAAATGTATACACTCGCACCTTTCCTGGGGCAGGGTCTCTCTCTCTCTCGCTCTCTCTCTCTCGCTCTCTCTCTCTCTCTCTCTCTCTCTCACTTTCTATAAGTTGAATGAACTAATTTAAAGTTGCAACATGCTTATTACAATTCTATTTGATCATTTTCCATAAAACTCCCAGGGTGCTCTTCTTTTCTAAAGTGTATGCATGGCAGGGATGCCCTTCAATAGAAAAGGGCCTTTTCTAAATGTTTAGGAAGCATGACAAGCTCTCCATATCATTATTCAGTTTGTGACACTGTAACTTTCCATTTGAGCTGTAGGACATCACAGCTCGGAGGCATCGCCTCAGCATTATAAAGACACATAGAACTTACATCATCGTCAGTCAATCAATTGCCTGACACAGCCATTACAGGATCACATCAATAAAACACAATAAGTGCAGGTATTGTACAATACATAAATTACACTAAAATACAAATGCTATTATTTATCTTAAACACCTAATCAGGTATAACTCTAATACACTTTGGAAGCTGTCATCCAAATAGTCCACATGTATTTATGCTAGACAGCAGTAACTGCTCCCACATTATTAGCAATGATGTCCCAAGCTGTGACCTTCCATTTGTCTGGCACAGACTTCATTGTGTCCCTATATCCCAGGATTAGTTGTTTTTCTTACTACATGTCCATGTTCTGCACAACATATCTGTCATAGCATAAAACAGCAATGGACGAGGAAGTAGTGTCAGCCATCTTGCTCTCTCAAAGGAAGGTATCTAGAGCAGAATAATAGAAAGTGGACAGGAGCACCTAGGGACAAACCATACAGGCAACCTCAATGACTGGTCTTCCTGAATATTTCCACTGTGCACTTTCCAAGGCAGCGATGCTCAATCAAAACTTGATACAGCTACACAGAGCACACATTTGTCGAGGAACCAGAGTCTCCAGGTGACTCTTCTGGAGCCTTGACTTCTTCAATATGGAGATAAAGACTTACCAAACATAGGAAGCCAGGGAAGGTTTCCTGGAAGTGCCAGGGAATTTCCAAGCTGCAAGCAAACCAATATGTTCCATCCTAACTGTTAAGAGACAGTGGCCAGCCTTCTGCCTCCCATTTGGGAGATGGAGATGTTGACATCTTCCTCGGCGGCTATGCTGCCGCACAGAGCTCCACACTCGGTGTCCTGTGATTTGCAGGAGACGTGTGGTGTCATTGCATAGTATGCAGTGACATCAGTACGCATGAAAATGGTGACGTTACCCCACCACCTCCCATCCCATGAATCAAGATGGCTTTTGAGCCATTGAATTCTCCCGCGCTGCGCTCCTGAACGGGCGCGTTAGCCTGGTGCTTCGTGTTCCTTCTGCTTACCCTCCTCGCTTGGATTTAGATTGAAGTGGGAGAATGGAAGACCAGGCTCCCGTCCTTCGCCTCTCGCGCTTGGCCTAGAGGGTCACGACCCAGACACCCGCCACGAGAAGAGTTTGTCCATTTACCAGACGACCAGATACCCTGGTACAGGAACATACGGATGTGTCCATCTGCCTGCCCAGCAGCCCGCACTGGCCATGCCGACACCTGCGGCACGGATCAACTAGACTAAAATCTACACGTCGTTAGAGATGCCATGACGACCTAGACAACGGGAAGCACATCTGTACAAATGTACACACTGGACATTCCCACACCAACCTACACGAAGAATATACTCAGTGCTATGACGTAGGCGACAGGCATATTCACGGACGTGCATCTTTATTATTTTTACATAGGCTTTCAGAATGCAGAAACGCAAGACGCGTCATGAACTCTTCCACTAGCTTGCTCACGCTTCTCTTGAAACCAGTTACCGCCATGAGAAGTATAATGAAGACACACTACTGGTCATGAAATTATATGCTCCTATAACCTAAAGCACCTGTGCACCAAACGGACAACTTATGCACCAGGCCCAAGTAGGCCTCAAACAAGAGCTCCCGTGGACATTAACAAGGCAAGAGTCAGTTGCTGATCCTGCAGAATGAGCTCGGCGAAGCAACCAGCCAAGGTCGCCATGTTACAAACCCACATTCCAAGAGCAAATCATCAAAGGCACGATGTTGCAACCTCGTACTCCGCGCACCAACGTTAAAGTCACACCGACAAATTAAACCAGACGCGCAGTAGAAAAACAATATTAATTGTGCAGAATTCTGCCTCTTTCACGGTCCCTCTCCACGTGACCAAGCTGAACCTGTCGAGATGCCAAACCCAGGAGAACAGAGGCGTCTGGATCCCTCGCTACGAGACACTGGCAGATACACTTGAAAGGCTCAATGGACATCTGCAACAGTGGGAGCGGTCCCCCGTCCAGCTATGAATAAGTCCTCACATTGTCTGCATGTACCCATAGTGAAACATTGTTGCAACTTACAGGTACACCGAGAGCTGGGAACGACGGTGGTCCCAGGCTGGGAAGCTCACGGGCGCACCAATCAGAACATGGGGCTCTTATCACTGACGCCAGCAAATTTAGCCAATCCTCAGGAGTCTTCATGTAACAATTCTCATGTATCTAATTGTAGGGACAACCCAGATATACCACCTGACTACACCTTGTCCACTAATATCATTCTCTATATGTGTGCTATACTAACCCTACCACTCGAACACCCAATTAAGAGTGGCGATAGGTTTTTTGTTAACTTTCTGAAGTGACGCAAGTAGCGCGTCATAATACAGTAAAAAGGGCCTGCGAGCCCCACGATTGTGTGTGTGTCAGGACGAACGCGTACGCTCCTTGACCCATCCCTGCCGTTTTGTCTAATAAACAGCAGAGTCACCTTGCTCCTTGTGTGCGTCTCATACTCTATCTCATCTCATCTGGGATATACACGGGAGGAGTTGGGGCCTCCCTGCCTGGAGGTCCGCGGACGGCCCGGCCGACCCCGGCAGAATTTCCCCCCGACAAGTTGGAGGCACTGCTGAGATCTGTTTAAGATCGACTTTTTATTTTTACTTTTTCCAGGCACTCCCGTTGCGAGGAGGCCCGGCGGCGCGGCCCCCTCTGCCGTTGCCCCCTTCTGAGGACTACAGGACCATCGCGGAGCTGCGAGAAGACCGGACAGCGCAATCCGGATATTGGCCCTCGGGAGCCGGTTGAGAAGTATCCCGCCCGTGGTTGGCGAGTTTCCAGACGTGGTCCAGACGAGGGGAGGTGGCGAGCCGCTTGGAGGGGTGCACGCAGTCGAGCGGCCCTGCATCGAGAGAACTTGGTGAGCATGACACGCACAACGAGCAATGCGAAATTGTGAGGGAGGGGGAGGAAGTAAATAAGGGAGGAGGGAGGTATTGTACAGATGCGCGGCGAAGGTTTAACAACTGAGTGTTGCTAATGGAATGAATGGTGACGAGACGAGTGCGAGAGCAGTCGGCTACGTCACGCGAAAGAGGGGGGCGGAGCACGAAAACATCACGTGTGGCCGCTCGTAGACACTGATTGGCCTAAATCGCGACTAACGTGTAGGGGTGGGTGTGTGTGGTTTCCTACGATTTGACATTTATTGATCAATGAGTAGATGAGGTTCCCTATTGTTCGAGCAAGAAACTCGATAGGTAGATGACGAGGTTCCCTATTGTTCGAGCAAGAAACTCGATAGGTAGATGACGTTTCCCTGTAGGCGGTAGCTAGTTGCATAGTTGCCCAATACGGAAGATAATTGGCTGGTTAAGCCCTCCTGTTGAGGGGCGTATCACACGCGAGGCGACGCAGCGTGCGCAGTCCGATTATATTATTGATGTGATTACCTTGTTCCAGGAGAGACAGGAAGACAGCTGTAGGGTTAGCGGGGGTAGATTGCAAGTGTATTTTGAAACTCATAATGAGAATGTACCAGTAGCGTCAAGACATCGGTGACGTCACCAGTAGGGATTTAATAGGATATCGCGAGCACAAGGAACCTTGGGTTTGAGAGTGGTGGGGAAGAGAACATGATAAGGGAGCGGATACGGAGATAAACGATAAACGAGTGGATCGGAAGAGGAGAAGGGGAGAGGGGCGTGGCTGCGCACGGAGAACGCCGGCCACGGCAAGTGTAAAAGGGGGAGGAGAACGAGGAATCAGGACGACTGTATAAGATCGTCGTAAGGGGTACGCAGCCACAGGGGGCTGCGTGCACCTCGGCCGCAGGGGGCCGTAGGGGAAGGAATATACAATATAAAATCATACATATATATATATTTGTGTTTTATTATTTATTTTTTTTATTTTTTTTATTTTATTATTATTATTGCATAATTTGTCAAAGGATTGTCGTAAGTCCCCACACTTACGGGGCCAGGTAAACAATATAAGGTTGTAAATTGTAAACTGATAGTGAAGGGAAGAGTAACAAGTGGGGCACCACTATGTCATACGGGACAGGGTCGGGAGGGTGGGGGAACACCCTCACTACCCCACTACAACACATATGCACCACACTGCCACCCCATAGGGAGAAATTAATTAAGTACAGCATAGAGTGGACCCAGGGGACGGATAACAAAATGTTAACACCGTGGCCGCCTAATGGTAGTTTCGATCCATATGCCCAACATTCACTGCTAAACCATCTGCACAATACATACAAGGGGAAGAAGTTGGCGAGCCATGTGGAGGTGTTTAACTTATGGAGGATGTTCCAGGGGTCCCGACCAGGACCAAATGGAATGTTCACTATGGGGGAAACACCGGAAGAAAAGGAGATTAAGAAAGAAGGAACGGATGGGGAAAAGGGGTGTGAAAGGACAAAGAATACGGGGAATGAAGGAGAGGGAGGAGAAAAGATTGATAAATTAGACAACATAAAAAAGGAACCGAGCAACGAGATACCCATAACACCGGGAGTGAAAACAGAGGGAGAAGGGTTGTACCCTTTAAGAGAATTAGGAGAAATAGAAGGACAGTTAAGGGCAGCTGAAGGATACTCGAACCCGGCATACAGCCCTCCACCATATGTGGCTCATAGGAAGATGCCAGTGGGGGAGGGGAGGATTGGAGAAGAGCAGATTGTAGAGATAGGACATGATGAGTGGGTAGCTGCACAGATATTATTAAAATTACGGGGTTCACTAACGGGAGAAGAGAGGGAGGTAGTAAAGAGAACAGACGAGGATAGTACAAGGGAGAGTGAGATGAAGGGGGAGGAGCTATTACGACAAAGAGAAGAGATTTTGGAGGAAAAATTGGCAAAGCTAAGGGATGAGCAGAATGAATTAATAAAACAGCTTGAGAAGGAGGAAAAAGAGAGAGTGAGGAAAAGGAAAGAGGGTAAAGACGAATTGGACAAATTAAGGGAACGAAATGAGGAGCAAAGGATAGAAGCTGAAAGGGTAAAAGCAGCAGCAGACAGGGTATCAAGAGTAGTGTTGAGAGAAAAAAAGAAGGAAGAAGAAGATAAAGAAAGGGAAATGGAAATATGGAGGAGGAGGGTACTATCAAAGGCAGCTAAGAAATATGAAGAGGGGAAAGCAATAGAAAGAGAAAGGGTGAAATGGGAAAGGAAGAAAGAGGATGAAAGAATATTGGAACAGATGAGCAACGAAGTGATGGAGGAACTAAAAAGGAAAAGGGAGGAAAATAGTAGGGAGATGGAGGAGAGGAGTGAAGGGGAAAGAGAAGGGAGAAATAGGGAGAGTGAAAAATGGGGGGATGTATATAGAAGTAGAGAAGTAGCAACAACATCAACACCAGGGGGAGCAGTTGGTAACAAAGGAAGAGGAGAAATGGAGCTAGTAGACTTAGAAACAGTAACAGTAAAAGGGAAAAAGGCAGAGTGGGGGATACCATTTATGACTGATTTTTGCAGTGAGGAGGAAGAAGGAGTAGAGAGGGGAGGAAGAAAGAGTGAAAGGGAAAGCTTAGATAAGCTGTACCTCACTAGAACAAACATAGACTCGCCATGGATCAGTAAGAGAAGGGAGGAGCTGGAACGAAGTGAGGAGAGGGTGCAACAACTAGTGGAAAAACAAACCCATGAAGCCACACCATCGCCATCTCCATCACGCCCTCCCCCATCGCACCCTACATGCTCAACCGCCACACGCTCGCTGCGCACAATAAAGCTTGCGCCCTTCATGGACGAATTGACTCCCTATGCATGTCGGCTTAGAGACCTCCCTAGCCGCAGGCAAGACAGACAAATAAATATACCCATATTAAACACAAGAAATGACGAACAAAGGGGAAAGGGCGGAGAGGGAGGTAGGAGCAGGGGTAGTAAGGACGAATTTGAAGTGGTAAAGGAAACGGGGGAAGAGGAGGGGTGTGAGGACTCAGTATTATGGAACGTAAAGGGTGACACAAGACACAACTTAATGCCACTGTTGGAGAGAGGAGGGGTTAGACCGCAGTATGTACCTTGGAAGCATACGGATAAAGAAAATATAAAATGTAGGCTCCCATCACTAAGTGGAGGTGCGGGTAAGTGGATATATGAAATGGAAAAACACACCGCAGGACAGAAACTAGCAGTAGGAGATGTGAAGGGCCTGTTAATATCAATATTAGGGGATAGAGCGGACGACATTTGGAAGAGAGCGGGATTCCATGGGGTAACAATAACGAACACATCGCATGATGGGGAGCCATTTGCAAACTGCAGACATGCGCTATGGCAGGCACTGAGAGTACAGTACCCAGACACATCAGACATAGGAGCAATTACTTCCCGTAAGATGCGTGAGAATGAGGATCCTGTTGATTATATCCAGGATATTCAAGAGAAGTGGCGCATGGAAACTAGAGAACAATGGGATAAAACACCAGCAATATTTTATCATATACTAGTACAAGGGCTCCCAGAAGGAGTTCAGAAACAACTAAAGAAAGTAGTGGGAATGGAAGAAAAACCATGGCCAGAAATACAGCTGACTATAGTACATCACTGCAGGATATGGCAAGGAAAAATGAAACAAAAGGAAGAGGACAGGAAAACAGAAGAGGCCAAACTAGTACAGAAAAAACTTACTAAATACACAATGGAAGGGGCACTAATAACTACGCCCACACCAATGGCCCAAAGCCCCACACAAGTAGTGGCTGCACAAGATCCAGCTCAAATAGCACCTCCACAAAGTATAATACAGCAAGTGCCACCACTGCAATTACAGGCACCAAACATGGGAGGAGGGTACCCAATGCAAGGAGCTGGGTATTATAGTTATAACAGGGGGAGAGGAGGATTTATGAGAGGGAGAGGATACGGATATAATACCCAACAGCAGGTGGGGGGACTTGGAAATTCCTACCCCACAGGGCAACCGGTATACCAGGACAACACAGGGAGCTTCCCATGGCAGAGCAGGGAACCACCCGTGTGCTGGAGTTGTGGATTACTAGGACACATGTCACGTACGTGTAGGGTCAGGCCAGGAACACCAGCATGGAATGAACAGGCACAACCTAGGCCATCACAAGAACAGCAGGGCATACAACAACAACAAATAACGCAACAACAGCCACAAACATATTCACTGCCACAACAACAAATAACACAACAACAGCCACTGCCACAACAACAAGTAGCGCTAACACAACAACCCCAAACTCAACAAACGCAATTAGGTAGGGTGACGGTCTTGGGACACAACCCTTACACAGGGAATGGCCAATCATTGTACCCCCAATAGGACAGCCCACAGACGGCCTTGGTGTGTCCCATCCTGTCAGTAACACCTAATAGTGCGGAGGAGCCACGCATAGAGGTAACGATAGGTGACAAAAAATTATCATTCCTTGTTGACACCGGGGCAACCCGGTCTTGCATAAGGGAAGGTAAATTTAAGATGTCAGGCGAAGCCATGAACACCCAAGGATTTTCTGGGGCTAAAGGGTTGGTTCCTTTTACTGATAACGTTCCCTTATCTATCGGAGATTATGATCTGTCAGTTCCACTTTTGTATTATAGTGCCTCACCAGTAAATATACTGGGGAGGGACATAATGAATAGGTTGAATATGACGATCTCCTTTACAGAGGATGGTATAATTTGCTCTACTCCAGGGATTAACATGCTAGCAGCACGACAGATTATGCAAGCATACTGCGGACAGACAGCGATTAGGGCGGAACCAGTAGATGGCGAGCTATTCCAGTATGGAACAGACATGGCATTTGCATGGATGCCAGGGATAGAAGGGAAAATATGGAGGAGGCCAGCAGCTTATCTGTTCCGACCAGAAACACCTGTTAATGAACAAGAAGGAAAGGTGTTTGTAATGGACATTGAGAGCATTATTGCAACAGCTGATTATATTGCTGTGCACGCCCAAGACAAAGAAGGAAGAGCATGGAGGGCAGTGATAGCACTAGCAGAAGGATGTAGGTTGACCCAGGTGTCAGATGAGGAGCTGTTCTCAGAAGAAAAGGAGGAGGGGGAAATGGTGTTCATGATGAGTGTAGAAATATGGCTAAGAGTGGCTCACAAACAAATAGCGCAGAAAATTGCGATGGCACTTGAGGCACCTGCATGCACCCCAGTCCCTTTCTTTAAGGAGGATATGTCAAAGGTGCCCAAATCATTATGGACCATTAGCCCTTATGACGTAGGATGCATAAAAAGCATAGGGGGTGTACGGATAAAATTGAAAAAAGGTGCCATACTACCAAGAGTAAAGCAGTACCCACTGTCAAAAGAGGCAGATGAGGGCATATATGAAACTATAACGGCCCTTATAAACAATGGCATATTGGTCCCCTCAGAATCACCATGTAACACGGCTGTGTACCCAGTGCGCAAGGCTAAGGGGGGGTCTTGGCGCTTCATACAGGACCTCAGGCCTTTGAACAACATAGTAGAAGCAGAATATCCAGTAAGAGCAAACCCGGCCACAATATTGTGTGGCATTCCAGCAGAAGCATCACGATTTACAGTAATAGACCTTAAAAATGCATTTTTCTCAATACCATTACACCCCGACTCACAAGATTTGACAAGTTTCACTTACCGAAATACAAAATGGAAACATACCAGGTTACCACAGGGGTATTGTGAATCACCCTCAATTTTCAATAGAGTAATACAGATGGATTTGGGTAACGTTGAGGTGGAAAGCACAGTGTTACAGTATGTGGATGACATAATAATTTGCAGTATAAACGAAAGTAAATGCAGAGAGGACTCCTTAAAAATGTTGACTATATTGGCTGAAAAGGGGTACAAGGTAGACATGGAAAAAATACAATACTGTCAGGAACAGGTACTTTACATTGGCCAACTGATATCCCAACATGGAAGAAAGATTGCACCACAAAGAACACAGGCCATCTCAAGCACTCCCATGCCACAGACTGTGAGAGAACTGCAGCAATTTCTGGGGCTGTGCAACTACTGTAGAGCATGGGTATTTGATTACAGTTCATACATAGGACCCCTGCTTGATGGTTTGAAGGAAGCAAATAAAGGGGAGAAAAAGTTGGGGTGGACTATGGAAATGAGGGAGGCATTTGACGAATTGAAGGACGCGATATCAACAGCTCCAGTACTGGCATCCCCAGGCTATGAGCGACGCTTTTTTATATTTTCACATTGCGACTCAGCAGTAATGAAAGCAGTATTGGCCCAAAAAACAAGCATGGGCTATAAACCAGTAGCATTTTACAGCGGTCACTTAGACCCCGTGATGTTAGGCCACTTCCCTTGCGAACAAGGTCTCGCTGCAGCTGCTTTTGCAGTAGAAAAAGCATCAGCAATAACCATGGGGTGTCCAACTACACTGTTTGTGGAACATGCACTATTTGCAATATTGAATAAACCCAAGTCCACACTAACGACACAAAGGGCATCAGGTTATGAGATCATTTTGTCTAGGGCTGAACTAGCGATTGTTAGATGTAGCACTGTTAACCCTGCAAGATTCCTAGCAGAAATAATTGAGGAGGGAGATTACGCCCACGACTGCACCAAACTAAATGAAATATATTCATGCACTAGAAAAGTTGAAGAAAATGCACTAGAGGGAGGTGAGCTTTTGTTTATTGATGGGTCATCAACTATTGATCAAGGAGATGGGATACGGAGGACTGGGGCAGCAGTGGTAAAAATGATGGAGGCGCCGGTGTGTGTGGCTATGAAGTGTGTACAGTTACCACAGCATTACTCTGCTCAAGCCGCAGAACTAGTTGCACTAATATTGGCATTAAAGGAAAGTTTTAACAAACGTGTAACAATATATTCCGACAGTGCATATGTTACATCCACTGTCCACTCAGGGCTATCAAAATGGAGAAGAAGAGGGTTTAGGAGAGCTGATGGCACTCCAGTGCAACATGCCCTCTTGTTGGCTGAATTAATTGAAGTAATAAACGACCCCCAAGAGCTAGCCCTAGTAAAATGCACCGCACACACCAATGGTGAAGACCACGTCTCAAAAGGGAATGCAGCAGCAGACGCACATGCGAAATATGCTGCATACTTTGGTGAGATATGGAACCCCACAGACTCACAGAGAGGGAGAGGGAGGGGAATGGCTAGGGAGATGTTAATAAGAGAAGGGTACACCCATCTCCCAGCCACACAGATTATGGAATTACAAGCGGCTGCACCAATGGCCGAAAAGGAAATATGGGTAAAAAGAGGATGTACAATGTCACCAACCGACGCACTATGGCGCCAGGGTGGTACTGGGAAAGTTGTAATACCGTTGGCACTTTTAAATACCGCCCTGAGCCAATTACATCACCCAGCCCATACAGGCAAGGAAATAATTGCAGCACGAATTAGAGAAGATTGGTTCTGTCCCGAGTTAAATTCTCATGTGTCAAATTTTATCAGCAATTGTCTCACATGCCAACAGTTTACGGCCGGTCATACCCTAAAAGTGATAAGCGGTACCATACCCCGGCCAGAAGGACCTTTTCGGCACCTTCACATTGACTATGTTGATATGACCAACATATGTCAAGGTAATAGGTATATGATTGTAGTAGTATGCCCATTTTCTAGGTGGATTGAAGCAGGGCCCTGTTCACACCCAGATGCATTTAGAGCAGCCAAATTCCTAGTAAGGGAGGTCTTCCCCAGGTGGGGAGTGTGCGAGGTGTTAAGATCAGACAATGGCCCGCATTTCGCAAACGAAATGTTCCAACATATCACAGCCCTGCTGAGCATAAAGCACAAATTTGCATGTGCATATCACCCACAGGCTAACGGTGTATGTGAACGCCTGAATGGCTTATTGAAGGAGGCAATTGCAAAGATACAACAAACAACAAAGAAAAGTTGGTTGTATTGCCTTCCGTTAGCCCTATTCGAACTAAGGAACAGGCCAGGGTCCGACCACCACCTCACCCCACACGAGGTGGTTACTGGACGTCAAATGCGCCTTCCCCTAACGCCAACGTCAAGGGCATTCACTGACCACGAAAGTTCAGCGAGTGTACTAGGTGATGAAATGTATCAATATGTGTCGTCTTTGATTACTAGTGTTGTGTTTGTGTCTCAACAGCTCGAGCGCACGCGGGGCGGGTCCACCAGAAATCAAGAAGAAGGCGCCAGTACAGAAGTAGAAAAAGAGAACTTGTGCAAACTTGCCAAAGGTGACCACGTGCTACTTCGCAATTTCAATAGGAAGTGGAACGACAAAAGGTTCACCGGCCCACATCTGGTAGAAGACGTATCACCAAGAGCAGTAAAACTAAAGGACAAGCGTGCCTGGAACCACCTACATGATGTAAAGATCTACAAACTGCAGACCCGCCCCAGCGCCAACGACAGGTCCATTGGAAAAACAGCAACAACATCCCCGACAGCGGAAGGAAGTTCTACCACAGACAACGACCCAATTGTTCCCTTACCGTGTCTCTACCCAGCTACCCCAGAGACAACAACTGACGAAGAAAGGGGTGATCCCTACACTGCCCACCCCATGGTCACACGTTCAAAGAGTAAAAATACTTCCGCCATCTGAGCGCAAAAAATCCCCCCCCCCGCCCATTGACTCCCAAGGACAGTTGTAACTTAAACTGAAAGCCACTGGCCGCACAAATACACATGTAAACACGTGAATGTTCTCTTTTTCTCTCGCACATACAGGAACTGCGTATTATTGTATAATTGCAACTTAAACTGAATGTTCTCTCGCACAAATACACATGTAAACACGTGAATGTTCTCTTTTTTCTCTCGCACATACAGGAACTGCGTATTATTGTATTGTTAAGTAGAGAGCTAATTAACAAGTCCACTGTCCAGGCGTAGATGGTACTCCCAGACGATAATTACCCAGAAGAATTGTCGCACCAATTTGTATACGAAATAAAAAGGCCAACATACCTAAAAAGAAGAAGGGTACGTGTCTACTACACAGCCTTCCTCCTGGCCATAGAATATTACATGCCCCACCTCCGCCCATACTTGCCGGTCCTAAGAGACCGATCACTTAGAGTAGCGTGGGAGCAGCTCTTCGCCTGGGCACTGAATGACTATTTGATAGGGAGAGCTTAAATAAAACAAAACTAACATCTAAAAACGAGCATTTCTGAGAATTTTTAGGCGGGCAACTTTAACGTCGCAAGAATACGCTGCCAGGACTGCAGCAAGGTAAGAGCAAAATGCCGGTGAGATTAGCAGTTGTAATAAAAATAATAGGGATTTTGATGATCACCGGATTTTTGGCTGCCTCTGTCTGGCAGTACAGCTGTGCTATCAATTTTATTGCTGCACCCAAACCTAATATACCCCCGTTCCTTGCTGCAACAGGTGTTACGTCAGGTGGTAGTAGTAACATTGCACCCAAGCAAAATAGAGTTAAACGCAGCACATACTCAGACAATAAAGGTATTGATAATTATGTACAAGATTCAGCACACGTCACAAACAACATATGGTACCAACACATGACCCGCATTGGTAAGCAGACAACTGAGGATAGCTGCTACGTCTGCTCATTAATACCATACGCCATGAGTGCTTCACGAACATTTGTTGCCACAGAAATAAATGAGAAGATAGCGCAGTGCATAATATACTTGGCACTGTTCCAGACGAAAGGAAGATTCCAAGGAACTGTAGTGCACATGACATGGAAAACACGAGACTCATACCCATATGAAAACAACTTCCTCAAGACCTACTTGAGTTATCACAAGACCAGTTTACATGCTGAAGCATTCAAATATATAACAAGTGGCCCTGCAAAAGGAGAAACACAGAAAGTAACACTGCAGTATCTACCATGTGATTGGTACGCCACTGAAGTTCCGGGTAAACAAGGATGCTGGGAGAGGCCGCTACTGACGATAACAGGAAAGGTGTATCTGGACAACAGCTGGGAGATAGGAGTGATTGGCAGCAACATGGTAACAAAAGAAACTATCTCAACCATCGAGACACACAATCACCGATGTTGGACGACGTGGATCAAGTATGTACCAATGCTCACGTGGGTAGAAGAAGATGAAGACCCAATAACGATACTACCGTTGACTGCGCCCAAGGTATGCTACCAGCATAAAGGAGAGGTGGACGTAGGATATAACACCAATTGTGCAAGTGTGACGGAGTTACCTGAGGGGGGAGCGGGAACAGCAGTAATAATGGACCATTATTGGGCCTGTGGAGAAAAGGCATACCATACACTGCCTCCCCTGTGGAATGGTGTGTGCACAATGGTACACGTCAATGTACCATCACTAGTGGTACCTAAGAAGCACGTCAATGTGGCGAAATTTCCTAGAATGGATGAAGGGGATAAGAGAAGAAAGAGATCTGCACCACTTCAGGAGGAGCAAGGGAACAGGACCAACAGCAATGACACTGTCCTAAATAGAAGAAAAAGACAAGGAGAGCCGCTGACAGGAAATTACCTGTGGGGAAGGTCGGAAAAGGCACTAACATCAATACCGCCAGAACACAGACTATTTAGCAGAGCAGCAATGTTCTTCTCCTCAATAATACACCCGGGACTACAGGCTTACGCAAACGCAAAATGGCTCCAAATAACTAGATGGAAACTAATGATGACCATCAATTCTACAGTAAATGGGTTCAACGCAATAAAAGAGGAGCTGCGAGCTGTAAGGATGGTAGCACTCCAGAACAGATATGTATTGGACCTTCTCACAGCAATGGAAGGAGGAGTTTGTGCAAAGATAGGACAATCATGCTGCACGTTCATACCTGCCAATGGCAATTGGCCCAGATGCACTCCAAAATGATGGATGAAAGCAACGGTGTGAACAAGGATAAGAGCTGGTTTTCACTATTATGGTCATGGATGCCATCCTGGCTGTCAGATGGACTGAAAATAATAGTGGGCTGTACTATATTGGCTGGAGCTACCCTGATCATAATTAGATTTTGGAAGGCACGGAAGGCACGCACTACTGACGAGTTGCTGGGAATGGTCGGAATGCACCCCTTGATGCCAGCAGATGACGGCCAGCATACAGGTGTAATAATACAGGAGAGGGAGAAGCTGCGCACCCAAATAATCACCAACCATCTAGACCCACCATCAGTGAAGATCGAGAACCCAAGAAACCCCAGGAGCTACATAGGAAGATGGGTATACTGTACTCCTGGGGGTACCTGTGAATATATGTATTGGTCCTTTGAAGATCATGTAAACCATTATGGACATCTCGGAGGAATAACTAAGATATGGCGAGTAAGAGGAGATAACGAGAAGGATATGTTTGTGGTCGACAAGTCGACCAGAGGGGGGACTGAAGTGGGAGAATGGAAGACCAGGCTCCCGTCCTTCGCCTCTCGCGCTTGGCCTAGAGGGTCACGACCCAGACACCCGCCACGAGAAGAGTTTGTCCATTTACCAGATGACCAGATACCCTGGTACAGGAACATACGGATGTGTCCAACTGCCTGCCCAGCAGCCCGCACTGGCCATGCCGACACCTGCGGCACGGATCAACTAGACTAAAATCTACACGTCGTTAGAGATGCCATGACGACCTAGACAACGGGAAGCACATCTGTACAAATGTACACACTGGACATTCCCACACCAACCTACACGAAGAATATACTCAGTGCTATGACGTAGGCGACAGGCATATTCACGGACGTGCATCTTTATTATTTTTACATAGGCTTTCAGAATGCAGAAACGCAAGACGCGTCATGAACTCTTCTACTAGCTTGCTCACGCTTCTCTTGAAACCAGTTACCGCCATGAGAAGTATAATGAAGACACACTACTGGTCATGAAATTATATGCTCCTATAACCTAAAGCACCTGTGCACCAAACGGACAACTTATGCACCAGGCCCAAGTAGGCCTCAAACAAGAGCTCCCGTGGACATTAACAAGGCAAGAGTCAGTTGCTGATCCTGCAGAATGAGCTCGGCGAAGCAACCAGCCAAGGTCGCCATGTTACAAACCCACATTCCAAGAGCAAATCATCAAAGGCACGATGTTGCAACCTCGTACTCCGCGCACCAACGTTAAAGTCACACCGACAAATTAAACCAGACGCGCAGTAGAAAAACAATATTAATTGTGCAGAATTCTGCCTCTTTCACGGTCCCTCTCCACGTGACCAAGCCGAACCTGACGAGATGCCAAACCCAGGAGAACAGAGGCGTCTGGATCCCTCGCTACGAGACACTGGCAGATACACTTGAAAGGCTCAATGGACATCTGCAACAGTGGGAGCGGTCCCCCGTCCAGCTATGAATAAGTCCTCACATTGTCTGCATGTACCCATAGTGAAACATTGTTGCAACTTACAGGTACACCGAGAGCTGGGAACGACGGTGGTCCCAGGCTGGGAAGCTCACGGGCGCACCAATCAGAACATGGGGCTCTTATCACTGACGCCAGCAAATTTAGCCAATCCTCAGGAGTCTTCATGTAACAATTCTCATGTATCTAATTGTAGGGACAACCCAGATATACCACCTGACTACACCTTGCCCACTAATATCATTCTCTATATGTGTGCTATACTAACCCTACCACTCGAACACCCAATTAAGAGTGGCGATAGGTTTTTTGTTAACTTTCTGAAGTGACGCAAGTAGGGCGTCATAATACAGTAAAAAGGGCCTGCGAGCCCCACGATTGTGTGTGTGTCAGGACGAACGCGTACGCTCCTTGACCCATCCCTGCCGTTTTGTCTAATAAACAGCAGAGTCACCTTGCTCCTTGTGTGCGTCTCATACTCTATCTCATCTCATCTGGGATATACACGGGAGGAGTTGGGGCCTCCCTGCCTGGAGGTCCGCGGACGGCCCGGCCGACCCCGGCAGAATTTCCCCCCGACAAGTTATTGGACTGTGTTTGCCGCGGTGGTGATCTTTTGGATTATCCCTGGACTGGTTGTTTTGGATTTGCTTGGAACTTGATACTGGACTACTTTGGTGTTCTCTTTGAATACACTTGGATTTGTTTGCCTTGATACTTTTTGAATCATTACCTGGTTGGATCTTTGGTGCAATATTAGTTCCCCCTAATTGGTATCCTTTCTGGCATTTCCCTTCCCAACATCTATTGTGGAGATTCCACTGGAACTTCCTACCTTTTCCTCAGGGGTTCCGGGATCTGAGGGTGGGTAGGAGGATTGGTGGGAGTTGAAGAACTAGCCAGACTGTCTCATTTCTGTTTTGCAGCTTCTGCAGAGGGACCTTTTGGCACCCATCCATTGACCTTTCGGGGGAACATTTGCCACTCCGGTTTGTTATACTCCGGAGGTGGCTGTGTGGTCAGGAAGGTTTGTCGATCTTCGATAGAACGTTCGGTATGCGCTCGATCTCAGCCGTGACAGATTGATGAGCCCTTTCTTTCCTCTCTGGGGTGACATGGAAGCGGCTGCAGACCCCTTACCCATGGTCTTGCAGCCCATTGCAGCCCTAACAGTCAACATGACTACAGCTCGTGCACAGTTGAATCAGTGCATTGATGCCATTCAGCGCATTTACCAACCCCTGCTCCCTGATGTGGCGTTCGGTGATACCCCCACGGCAGCCTTACCTCATCACCTATTGTGATTCTGGCCCCCTCTGGTAAACGTGCAATGGCTGAGGCCACTCCACTCTCGGGTTCTGAGCCCACTCCCACCCATCCCTTTCTGTTGGCTCCACCTGAACGCTTCTTGGGACATCCCAAAGCCTTCCATACCTTTTTGAACCAATGCAAACTGCATTTGCTCCTCAGGCCTCCAGCTTTTCGGGATGACACCTATAAAGCAGCTTTTGCACTGTCACATCTGGGGGGATCACAGCGATATGGGCCAACCCTCTCCTAGAAGCTAGTCATCCTATCTTATATGATTTTGACTTACTGGTGGATCAAATGGCTTTGACACCGAATAGACGGCCCATGCATTACATCTGGAATTCCTTGAATTGAGTCGAGGCTGTAGAACCCTGTTGCAATTTGTTGCAGGCTTCAATCAACTAGCCGCCGAAACACAATGGCCAGAAAACAAGAAAGCCCCAGTGTTCTACCATGGATTAAACAACTCCCTCAAAGACATACTGGCAACGGTTCCCGTAGATCCTAATACGTACCCAGGGTTATTGGAGCTATTCCAAAAGCTAGATGCACGCCAGACCAGGCGTAAGGGAGAGCGATGCTTGCCCGTCTATTCTTCTTCGGATGCCACAGTTTCTCCTGGGAGTTATATTTCGTCAACTCCCAAACCTATACAGATTAGTGGAATCCTTTCCCCGATTACTCATGCAGAACGGGACCGGCATAGAAATTCCCGAAATGACGCAAAAAAGGAGGAAAGAAAACTCCCTGTCTCACTCCTAGAAGAGGCCTCTTGAGTGAGCCCCCTCTCAGAATGGCCTATTTGTGCCCTCTCCAATCCTTCCCTGTACATTGAATTACAGGTTACCCTCACCCATACAGGACGAAAACCCATTCATACTACTGCGATGGTGATGTACCTGACTTTTGCCTCAAAACAACATACACCTACTTCTTTCAAGGCCATCCCAGAACCAATGCCGGTGGTGGATGGCACTGCCCTTGTATCTGGACTAGGCAGAGAGCCGACGGAGAACCTGACTATGACATTTGATTAAAGCCACATTGAGTAAGTTATGTTTGATCTCAGAACCACCCGGCATGTTGGTAGGAATGCCGTGGCTCCGTACCATACCCCTGCATGGACTGGATAATGGGGGAAGTTTGTTTTCTCTTTGAGCACTGCTTGACACATTGGCCCTCATTATGAGTTTGGCGGTAACCATGCCGCTATAGGCGGCATGGCTCCCGCCGAAATCGCGTCGGGGTCTGGGTCCTTGGAATGAGGACTTACCGGGCCATTCCGAGTTCGGAAGGCCCGGTAATTCCTCCCTCCAAGGACCCGGACACAGTCCTTCCCCATTTCCATTTTAGCCCCCACAGGGCTGAATGGGAATGAGAGAGGGAGCAAACAACGGGCCATTACAAGATGGCCTGTTGTTTGTTCCCTCTTCCCCTCGTGGGACCCGGTAAGCACGCCTGGTTACCGGGTCCCCGCGAGGGGAACTCGTAATGCGGCAGTACGGGGAGAACGGCGCCGGCACCTTTTATGCCGCCGTTCACTCCGTACCACCAGGGTCGTAATGAGGCCCATTGTTTTTCGACTAATCCCTCGATCCTTCGATTAATCCTGCCTTGGCCCTCATTACCAGTGTTCATTTGGTAGGAGTAGTGGAGACTGGTATACCATTAGAGTACAGCACATATATGGACATATTCAACAAAGAGAAGAATGAGACCGTACCACCTCACAGGCCGTATGATTTTCCTATTGACCAGGTGGAGTGACCCAAGCTCCCAAACACCAGCAGAAAATGCGGTTCTAAATGAGTGCATAGGTGCAGCTCTCTTTGTTCTTTGTCCCGGAAAGAGAGGGTGACCTAAGGCTGTGTACAGATTACGGCATGCTCGATGCTATTACCGTAAAGAACCAACATCCCATTCCACTTATATATGTCTTATTAGACCAACTCTGTTCTGCTGTAATATTAACCAAACTTGACACCAGAGGTACTTACAACTTCGTGCAGAGAAAACGTTGAGTGGAAGACGACACTCAGAACCAAGTATGGGCTATTTGTGTACTTGGTTATGCACTTTAGCCTATGAAATGCACCTGCCACCTTCCAGCATTTCATAAATGACATACTCCATGACATTTTAGACCAATATGTCATTGTATATCTAGATGATATACTAATCGTCTGTCCATCAGCTTTGGAGCATGTAGCACATGTACGCAACATCTTAGAACATCTACGAGACCATTTGTTGTTTGTCAAAGCAGAGAAATGCCTGTTCCACGTCACTTGTGTGGAATTCCTAGGCTATCTGCTGTCTCCGGATGGCATACATATGAGCGACGCCAAGGGCAAGGTAGTGTTGCAATGGACCACTCCTACTTCTCTGAAGGCATTACAAACCTTGCTAGGTTTTGCAAACTTTTATTGATGAAGGTTTGTCATCCTTCAGTAGAGGTTTACGTACGCTCTCAACCTCAGCTGTGATTCTAAAATGCTGGAAACATGCTATGACAGGTTATTTATAACACACTTAATGCCCAGAGGTTTCTAAGTGCAGACCCGGGGAACGAACCTTTGTTGCTCTGTGTCATCTTGCTTCCAAGGTGAGCACGTTGTCCCTGAGTTATCCTCTCGAGATGCAAGGTCAATGCTCAAAATCTTGTTTAGATGAGACTTATAGCTACACCCCTGCGAGCAGATACAAAGATGGATCCTTAAGGAGAACAGGATCAGGGTTGTCCAACTCCAGGCTTCGAGCACCGGAAACATTTCGGTTTTTCAGGATACCCCTTATTATTATTCATCAGACATATTTGCATACAGTGATTCAAAATGTATGCAAATTTATCCTCATGAATATCAATGAGGAATATCCTGAAAACCAGCCATGATTCCGGCCCTCATCGCCTGGAGTTGGACATCCCTGGTTCAGCCCATCTCGTTGTGCATGTCCCTGCATATTTTTCGGATGTCCCGTGACTGGCAATGCACTAAATATCTATTTTAATATTTTTCATTATGTTTAAATGCATACTGCCAAATTATGGGGAAGGCCTTATTCAATAAGAATTATTAGCAAAGGGTAGTTGAAAATAAATAAATAAATAAATAAATGAAAACCTATTTAGAGACTAAAATGAAGTGACATATGGCTGGATATCTTGGTACCATAGATCACACTGAATTTTCAGAATAAATGTTCCTCACTCAGCCGGATAACATGTAACTGGGTCAGATGCGGAAACCTTGAAACATGTCCTTGCGACAAATCCTTAACAGAAACAAATATTCTCTTTCCTTTTTATGCCCGGAAAAAGAAATGATAAACCTAGATTTGAGCATCTTAAATTATTTGGTGACCATTTGGAGAGAAAGATATGAGAAGGTCTTTGAAATTATGTAGATCAGCTGTGCGGAATTTGCTCCAGTTGGCTGTAACAAATTTCCTCTTCGAGCCTGAAGGCAGAGATCTAAATTATTGAATGCACTTACTGAATGGAAAAGGGTGAAGAGCTCAATTTGGAATTAACTGAGAGTGGCCATAAACTTTACGGGAGATGATTTTCCTCATATTTTATATCCTGCGGAATGAGACGTCCGCTCCCCACATGGGCAGTGGCAGTGAAAGTCATTGTGGCCTTTGCTTGTCCTTGTAGGAACGCTGACCTAATTATCTGGGGCTCTACCGGCTCTGCATCCAATGGAGACGTGTGTCCAGGACCGTGCAGGTGATGCCGGAACCACTTTGATTACGCCCTTCTTGCAGATCCAATGACACGTGTACTGCTTTAATAACAGCCGGAGGGGTCTCTTCTGCAGTGGATTTCTCAGCTGAACAGATTACTCCAACTGCTCTACTTTATTTAAGCATTAAGCCCCAAGATGGGGGGCATTACCGCTTCAGGTAATGCCCCGGGGCCCATAGTTACCGGCCACAGCGCATTACCTGAAGCAGTAATGCTCCCCAGAGAGGGGCTTGTTGCTATTAGTACCCTGTCCCGTGGGACCGGGTACTAATAGCAACTTTATTCAGTTGCAAGAACTGGAAAAAGAAAAAAGAAAACACAATGGCCGCCACAGAACAGGAAACAAAGTCCCTTCTCCCTTTCCATGACAGCCATTAAAAAAAGGGAAAAAAAAGATTACAAAGAAAATGGCCGCCATGGAACGGTAAAAGGGACTACATGTAATCCCTTCTCCCTTTAAATGGCAGCCACCCACGGGAGGTACACACAGGAAACCAGAGTCTTGTTGGGCTGGTAAGGACCCAGCAAGGGCCAATCAGATTATTTGTAACAATCTGATTGACCATCGCCATGTACTAATAAGCATTATTGAATGGATCGGAGGACAATAAAGATGTTTTGTGCCTGGAAGCCTAATTTATGGGCCTGAACCAAGCGAGGACCATCTTGTAATCTCCAAAGATCAAAGCAACCCTACAGTAAGGGATGGGGGTTACTTAAACTGTTACTTTGCCTTGGACAGCATATATCTTGCCACCAGCCACGGGGGCCAGGGGAAAGAGTATAACTATCCATGTATGCTTCACAAGCCACCCTTCTCCCCCATACTCCGATCACTTTGAAGATGGCCTGCTTCACGTACAAAACACAGAGGATCATGTCAGAGAAATTCACCATCCCTGGAGGCCAGTGTAAGAACATGGGTCAAGAGATCCCCGGACTGGACCCCCAGTTGTGCAAAAAGGAGAAGCCTTGAAACGGAGTATTTCCCTGCTATGCACAGGTGTTCTGGAATAACATCAGGTGTGTGCCCTTGCTCCTCTGCTTCAGGAAGGAACTGACAACCCCCTCTCCAAAAGCTACTACATTCACTGATGATGACAATTTACTGACTTCTACTTTCTAGGGACAGGTGGTTACCAAGAACCGCAGACCCACTGCACGTTGTTCAGCTTAGCCACAATCTAACCCTTGTGTGCATTGGCGTTCTGTTGGTGGAAAGTGTTCATGGTTTAGCACTTGGCAGATCTCTCTTACCTGGCTTGAATGAGGAGACAGACAAATTTTGGTGGAGTTGGGGGGGGGGGTTCTGCAAATTGTATGGGAGAGGAAAGAAAAACATAATAGTGGATGGAGACCATATAAACGTCCGGGGCCAGACATGGCGACAGTATGGACTAGGAAGGGCCAACCATGAACCAGCCACTCCCTAAGCTGATCAAAAGAAAGGCAGGAGGAAAGCCTACCCAAGAGCAGAGGAGGGATGGAAGGCGGAAACAGATTGGTATTGAAGGAAAGCATAGAGCTCACGGTGGGAGTCAAGGATTGGGTTGTAAGGAAAACACCTGAGCGCATGGGATGAAAGCAGTACTTGAGCTAGAGAGATGGTGAGAAAAGCACTGGATCCCGAAGGGGTTAAACGAGAAGAAATAAACCTGAGTGTAAGTCATGAATGGGAACCCTGAGGAACACTGAATACTGGCACATAAACACTTGCATGTAAAAGATCTAGATAACCATGAGAAGCACTTGAACCTAAGTGTGATGAGATCGATCAGAAGCAATTGAACCTAAGATGAGCTGTGAGCCCCAAGAAGAACTTGACCATTAGAGGCATGGAGAAACCTGAGGAGAACTAGAATCCAAGAGTTGCTGAGATTCCTAAGAGGAGCTGTGAACCTTGATATGCATTTTAACTTAAGAGGTGAAAGAATCTCTTAAAAACACTGTATCCTGAATGATGCTGGGAATCCTGGTAAGCACTTGAACATAAGAGGTGTTTGGAACCATGAGAAGCATTTCTACCTAAGAGGTGATGACAATCCTGACATGCACTTTAACCTAAGACGCAACAAGAACTCTGAGAAACACTGATACCTAAGATATGTTGCGAATTATGGTAAGCACTTGAACTTAAGAGGTGTTTAGAACCACAAGGAGCACTTCTACCTCAGAGGTACTAAGAGCCATGAAATGCACTTTACCCTAAAAGTTGAAAGGTACTCTGGAAAGCACTGGAAACCTTAGAGGTGCCTGAAGAATTGGTAAGCACTTGAACTTCAGGTTGATAATAACTCTGGGGAGTGCATAAGAGGGGCTTAGAACCATGAGGAGAAATGTATTTTTAAGAATTTCTGAGATCCTTGAGAAGTGCCTGAATGTAAGATGCACAGAGAACCCTGAGGAGCACTTCTACCTAAGGGATGCTAAGAACCTTAATATGCATTTTAGCCTATCAGGACCAGATCCGAGAGAAGCACATGAATCTTAGAAGTGCTGTGAATCTTGGAACCCACTTGAACTTCATAGTTGATGAGAACCATGAGTAGCACGCCTATGTTGTAAACCTTGAAAAGTACTTGAATCTAAGGGATGGTGAGAACCCTGAAGAGAAAGTCTACCAGAGGGGTGCAGAGAATCTAAAGCAATGCATGAACCTAAGAGGTGATGTGAACGCTGACAAGTGGTTCTACCTATGAAGTGCTCAGAACCTTAATCTATGAGGCAAAAAGAACCCGAGAAGCAAGTGGACCTTAGAAGTGCTGTGAATCTTGGAACACACTTGAACTTCATAGTTGAGGAGAACCATGAGTAGCACTTCTATGCTGTAAACCTTGAAAAGTACTTCAATCTGAGGGATGGTGAGAACCCTGAAGTGGAAGTCTACCAGAGGGGTGCAGAGAATCTAAGGCAATGCATTAACCTAGGAGGTGCTGGGTACCCTGACAAGCACTTCCACCTATGAAATGCTGAGAACCTTATTCTATGAGGTGAAAGAACCTTGAGAAGCACTTGATCCTAAAAGGTGCTGAGAATCATGAGAAGCAATTGAACTTCAGAGGTGCTGAGTATAAAGTTCTATATGTGAGAACGTTCATATGCAAGGACATGTGGGAGGCGATTGAGATATATAAGAGTTACAGAATTTGGGAGAATCTCAGGGAGGTTGGATCAAGATTTCAAGAGGAAACAAATATCCTGAAACTAGAAGCACCCTGAATAAAGTGGAAAGCAGTGAGTTGCGACAAATCGAGGGAAGGTGTCCCTTCTGCCCACGTTGGGAGCTTACCCCTTTGAGGCTAGGGAGGTGAGCCCACTTTGCAAGATCCTGCGTAGAGGTCTGAGAAATTGGGACCTCATTGGGAGAGACTCCCCCTTAGGGGACACAGATTCCCGTTCCGGTGAGGAACTCCCTATGCCATTCCCCATGATGGCATACATGGGACTATCCGATATGCAAAACAGTTTCAAATCCGAAACTTGGTGGAAGAGAAAACAAACGTATGCCATTATAAGCAAGAAAGCAAATGCGTCTCTCTGAAGAAAAGCCTCCAATTAACTGCAACAAGGAATTTGAAGGAGTACACGCTGAATGAAGGCGAGCCAGAGGAACGCAAACACAGGCAAGGTATGCCTCTTGGAAGAGTAACACCTGAAGGAGGTGGAGACGAAGAGAGACATGGTCCTGAAATTTTCAGAACTGCTCTGAAAACGAGAAGCAAACGATGGAGACACAGCAGATTCAGGCAGTGAGAACATGTGGAAATGGGAGCACAAAACCTGGTGGTGGCATGACCACAAGAACTCCATGGTGTACAGGCTGCCCATTCAACAACACTGGCACCACCCTGCTGAGGAGTCAGAAAATGGTCCCATCACCAGCAGAGGTACTGAGACGCCAGGTGAGAAAGAGAGCTGCCAGAAGGAGACGCTGGCGAAAGCAAGGAGACAGAGAAATGGAATGAAAGAGACAACCCAAGCAACTGCAGAGCCCAGAGACTTTCCCCTGTAATATTAGATGTAACAGGGAGAAGGGGAGGACTGGGAGGCCACTGGGAACTTGCTGTGCAAGCAGAATAGCTCATCCTAGTGCAAATGATGAAACCTTGAAAACAAAATTTGTGAACATGAACTGTAATACTGTGAGAAAGAGAATCACAAATAATCCAAAGGGGTAGGGCAGTGCAACTTGGGTAACACTACCCTGGGAAGAGAGGAAAATACCTTGTTGTTCAAGAAACACAGAGTGGAATATTTCAGAGAGAGAATATTATGAAGTGAAGGCAAGAGAAGCCCATAGGATAAAAGATACACTAGACATACCAGTCTAAAAAAGGCTGACCTATTTACCCAGAAAGCAAACGGCACATAGGAAAATGTACTTTACACGATTACCCAGGGCCCATAACCTGGATCCAACGATACGACAAAGGCCAAGAAGGGAAATATGGAAAACAACCCCTAAGGAGTAGGGAAAAGCCAAACGCCTTGTGAAAGAGTTACAAGAACTGATACAGAAGGTGATCAGAGACTATCTAGAATGTGCATATTAACTGAAAAAGAAAGACACTGGAACATTGATTGATTGATTGATTAATGAAAGATATTTGTAATGCACAGAAAACTATGGAATAAATCATCTTGTGGCACCGGACACCACAACCAAGAATTGCACTACAAGGCTTAACAAAACCAACACAGAGACCAATTCTGAACATGGAAAGGAACTCATTTACATCTTTCCAAAACGAAGTTGGAATGTTAACTTAGTGTGAATTTGAGGCTGTTCTACAGCAAAGGACCATCGAGACACCAACAAATTAGCCTCAGAGGATCGTAAAAATTGTATCTTTTGAGTTTACATGCCAGATATTTGTGATATTGACCAGAAAAGGCATTAATGATTAGAGAAGCAATGTTATAGTCAATGCTCGTCTTCACCGCTAGACTGTGGAAGGATTTCCGTAGATTTGAGGAGTGATCACATCTCCAAGACCCCCATACCAGGCAGAATTCTGGCTTTTAAGGCAATCTGAAGTTGGTTTACCAGACAGGCTGGTTGATTTTGATTTTGATTTTGATTTTGAAAATTTCTAACGCGCACCAAGCGGAATGAACTGCATTCGGGCGCAGATGTTTACTAAGATTTGTATCGATCAGGGTGATCAAGGTATTCACGATGTAGAGGCTGACATATAGATCTCTTAGATTTACTTAAATAGGAAGGTTTCTAATGCCTTTCTGAAGCTTTCCACCGGTGGGAATGAACGTATGGTAAGTGGAAGGTGGTTCCATACCTTTTGGCCAAAGACCGAAAACCTCCTATCCCCCTTTGAGACCTGTTTAGTCCAGGGTATGGACACTAGCATTTTATCTCCTGATCTGAGATCTCTGGATGGCTCAAGATGGCAAATCTTAGCACTCAGATATTTTGGTGCATAATCATAATAGCACTTGTGCATAAGACAAGCCATCTTGAACTTTACCCGATCTTCCACCATCAGCCAATGGAGAGATCTGCGTTAGGCCGACAGATGATCTCTTTTTCCCAGATGGGCTATCAGCCTAACTGCTGCATTCTGTGCCCTTTGAAGTCTCCTCATCTGTTTGGTGGGGATCCCTGTCAATAGACTATTACAGTAGTCGAGATGGGAGTTAGTCAACACCCCTACGACCATTGAACGATCTTCCACTGCCACAAACGGAAGCACATTCCTGAGCATGCGTAGCGAATAGTATACAGCCTTCACCTTGGTGCCTACCTGAGATTTGCTCCCTAGGTTTTCCTGCCATATACATCCCAGATTCTTTACTTTCTTTGAGAACGGTCTATCTGGTGCGTCCTACCCTTCCGTATCTATGTTTTAGCTCTTGCAATGTCTGAAATGTCATTAGGCCGAGTACGATAGTTAATTTCACACCCTTATTGCTCATGGCCTGTAAGAATATCATTGTTTTTTCCCTTGTTCCCTCCCTTGCCTTGAAGTGCTTTGAATCACATTGTGTATAGGCGCTATATAAATAAACGATCATATCATTAGAGCAATCCAACCAGGACTTTGTAAGGGTGCCTACATTTAGGTCCTTCACCTCCTCAGGGATAGACTTTAGCGGGCCCTCATCCTGTCCAGCTGCAGGCATCACTGCCTTAACCTGTAAGCCCATGGTCAGTTCACTACAAGGAGATGGAGCTTGAGGCATGGAGGGATAGAGGAACTGAAATGCTCAACCCAGCGAAGACAAGAAAAGAGAAAGTCAGTGATCTAGACCTGAAGAGTGAAAGTCAAAAAGAGTCAAAAAATGTGGGAATTTACTTAAAATGTATGTTGAAGTGAAATCAAGTATTTATACTGGGAATAATTTGGTGTCACTTGTGTTATGTTCAAGACACTCACCAGCCCTGGATGTATAAAGTTTTCGCACTGATCGCTTCCATGGACTTTAAGCAAATTGTGGGCAACGCCCTACACTTAGTCTTCACATCATCCCCCTGCACCACCTGTGCAGACCCTATCCCACTTGACTGGTCTGACCACCCCGCCATCCCATTATCAGTCAGGCTAAATACCCCCTCACTCAAACCTTTCCGGTCAATGAGCTAGAAGCTAACTTTACAGACTTCCCTAACACCGGCATCCTGGAATTATTCAGCAACTCTGCTATGAAACTGGTGGACACTTATGAACCCTAAAATCCAGCTGTGCTAAGACCAAACTATCTGCCCCATGGAACACCCCTGAGTTAGCCTCCAGCAAATGCTCAATCAGAGCACTAGAGAAACTGTGGTGAGAAAACATAACTCAGGAGACCTTGCCAACCTCAAATCTCTTCAGGGATTTAGGGGTTACCAGGGGTCACATTTGCGACCCCTCTGGCCTCCCTTGCTACCCCTACAAAAATAAATGAAAAAAAAACCTTTTTTATAAGCCCCTGGGCTGAGGTCAGCACCATGTGGCTCTTTGCTTCTGGAGTGGCTGGCTCTCTTGTTCAGGCCTCTTATATAAGTTTTTTTTTTTAAAAGACAAAAAAGAACAGGGGTTCCGTAAGTCTAACACTTTCAGCAGTGACCCTAAATAAGAAAGAATAGGGATACCAAATCATTTGTCTTTCTGGAATTCTATACAATAATTGATAGATTCATTAAAATTTTATTTCAAGCACCCTTAAGGAGCGAGTCACTGATGTAGTCTTTTCTTAAATACCAACAACTCAGACTTTCATCCTTCGGAGGTCGATAAATGAATACCAACATAGGGTGGGTGATATTGTATGTATTCTATATAAAGCGCTTAAGCGTAAGTGCTACATAATAAAACATCATTATCATTTGGCCATGGACATCTGCTTGCATTCACATTAATTTGGTAATATGGACCCATATACACTGATCTTAATGATACATATGGTGTTCCATTCTTGTATGAAATGTATATCACATTACAGTGATATTGTAACCATATTTTTCGTACTGTACTTAGGAACAATGGTATGTGATACCACTTCCTGTTTTGCGGAAAAGGAGTGAAAAGTCGTGTTCCATCGCTTCCCGTGATATCACTTCAGCGTGGGGTCAAATGACATCACTTTCTGTGATGTCATCAGAGGTCAAGGGCCGTATAATGTCACTTCCCCTACCCCTAGCATTTTGGTGAAATGACGTCCCTGAATATCTGTGCGTAAACCATAGGATTCTGATTACTGAGTAGAAAAGCTGCTTACTACTCGACAACCATTGCGGCAGCCTCTAACAAGAAAAGCCATCTTTGAAATAGTAAAGCATTGTACTTAACCCTCACCCAAACCTCAGGTACCAGCAAATCAGGAAACATGCTACGGAATCAACACATTCTTTATTGAAAAAATAGACGATAATCAGAGACCATCGAATCAACCTCTCACAGCATTAGCAACGCTGCACCCGAGCATGTACACTGCCCCTCTAGACCAAATTCTCTCATCTCTTTCCTCCACATCTCCAAAAAATGATTGGCCTACATCAAACCTACTTCTTACTCTCATGATATAATTCCGGACTCCATCATTAAACAATTGGCGGGCCCTGCACTCAATGCGCTACTCAGCATCATTAATGCCTCCCTCAAAGAAGGATAATTCCCGGGCACCATCAAGACTGGTCTCATACGACCTCTTTTGGAGAAAAAACAACCCTAGACCCAGACGACCTGGCCAACTACTACAGGCCCATTACAAACATCCAGTTTATTGGCAAAATCTTGGAAAAAGTAGTTGCTACACAACTGCTCGCCTGAATCGAACAACTCCACTCCTAAACAACTATCAGCAGGGTTCCGCCCAAAGAGTAGGTGGAGACATCAACCATCACGTTGGTCGATGAGGCTCTCCAAATCATGGATAAGGGAGACTCATGCCTCCTCGTCCTCCTTGACCTCTCGATTACATTCAACATCGTCGACCACCACATCCTTCTCTTCGTTCCTGGCTTACATGATGGGATTCTCTGGCACTGTCCTGAATTGGTTCACCTCCTACCTCTTCGGCAGAAACCAGGCTCTCCAGATGAACCCATTTTCGTTACATTCTAACCGACTCCAGGTCCCCCAAATCTCCATCCACCAATTCTTTTTAACCTTTACATGGATCCTATGGGCACTCTCCTCAAACATCCCAATATGGCCATTCACCAATATGCAATCGATACTCTGTTGTACATGCGAGTAAATAGCGCACAGGACATCATTTGTCTCCGCGATTACCTAGCCATCATCCAGTCCTGTCAACAACCTACCTCAAACTGAACCCATCCAGGACTGAATCGGTCCTCATCGGTCCGCCCGCTAAAATAAACAACATATCCAACCATGGCTCAATGATATGCGCCTAGAAGGATTTGATCCACAACTCTCAGACTCAGCAAAATCTTTGGCTTCACCATTGACAGCAATCTGTCCTTCTAGAAAAACAGCCAACAAGGCACAAAAAGCCTGGCTCAGATTATCTACCCTACGAAAAATCAAACCCTTCATCCCGCCGCAGGACTTCTGGACCATAGTGCAGGCCCTTGTGGCCTTGCACATCGATGGGTGAAATGCTCTCCTGACAGGGTTCCCAGCTTTGCACTTGGCTCCCCTAAAGCAGTCCACCACACTGCAGTACAAATCATTACGGGGGCACAGAAATGTGACCGAATTACCCCATCCTATGTGAACTACATTGGCTTCCACTCCAAGCCAGGATACTGTTCAAGACTGCAAGTATCATCTGCAAAGCAGTCCCGAGTGGCACACTAGTGTACCTGGCTGCTAAACTCCACATATCTGGTGCACACGCTTCTTGCACAGCAAATCAACCAAACGGTTTGAATCCCAACTTGTCCACACAGAGAGGATCCACAAACAATCCTTTTCTTGGCATGCAACCACCCACTGGAACTCGATCCTGGTGTCGACTCGGAATGCCCCCACAATTCTCCAATTTCACAAATCTCCCAAAACAAAGCTCTTTCAACAACACCTGACCAAGTTCTAATTCCAGCGGATGCACATACCGACGTACAGACCTCACAGTACTGCACTACTCTTAAAAGATGCCAGCCAAAATGCAGCCTACCCACACTCTGTACAGCACTCCAAATTTCTCGAGCTAGGTCTGCACTTTAAACAATAAAATAAATAAAAAAGGAATGGGGACAATGAGGAAAAAAGAACAGTGTGTACAGCTTACCCCTGCGTGCCTGTGATGTCCGTCCTTGCATGAGCACTGATGCGCCGGCCTTCCACAGGCACAGCGAACACCACAAACACTGAGCCTGGCACAGGCACGGTGAAAGTTATGCAGTGTACAGAGGTGAACTCGAAGGACTTGGTAAAGTTTCAGAGAGGAGGACAGCAGCCATGTGCGTCCGCCGAAGGCGAGCAGATGCAGAGACATATGGGAGAGCCGTCAGGGAGCCCATCAGTGACCCGGCGCTGTTAGTCATTACGGGCAGAGCTCGTCAGCATGAGGCAGCGTCAGCCATCCATAGAGGCAGCCTGCTCTGGGGTCCAGGGCTTTCCATTTCATGCACAGCGGTTCCTTGCCATGCAGAGAGAAGCGTGCAGCGCTGAGAGATGGCAAAAGGGAGGGAGGGGAAGAGTGTGCAAACAGTAAGAGAGAAAAGGAAAGAGTAGGGGAAGACAAAGGGATGAACGAAAGAAAAAGAAAGGAAGAAAGAGAGGGGGAACGAAGGAAAGAAAAAACAGAGGGAGAAAGAAAAGGAATTAAATAAGGGAAGAACGAAGAAGAGGGAAAGATAAGGAAATTATTGAGGAAAGAAAGAAAGAAAGAAAGAAAGAAAGAAAGAAAGAAAGAAAGAAAGAAAGAAAGAAAGAAAGAAAGAAAGAAAGAAAGGAAGAAAGAAAGAACTCTAAACGTCTTTCAGAAAATAGCTGAATTCCATAAGAAACTTCCCAAACCATCAGAAGATGGAAACTTTGTACTGATTGATCAATTCAAGGGGCCCCCTAACACGTCCCCACTTGAAACTCATCTCCTGCCAAAACGTGGCCTCCATCCAGATGGTATATGCATTTAAAACCCAAAAGACCTCGAAAATACTGCAAATATGTTCTTGCATCGGGAGTGGGATACCTAGGTCTAACCATGTGCCCCAGTGAAGCATTGCAGTGATCTCTCATTGAGTCATGCCAGTGTTGTGGGAGCTTTTCAGCATGACCAACATATCACAAATCAGATGACAGACAGTGCCGGCTCACTGCTAACCTCGCTATAATGTTGGAAAAAGACCTCATGCCCTGTGGAAACCCCTGGATTCCAGCAGCTTATGGGAAATGTCTAGCCTTGCTAAGAAGCTTATGTCAATAGGCAATTTGGCCACCAGGGATCTACAAGCAACAGGGGGATGTAACAGTGGGAGCCAATCACTCTTTCTCAGGTAGAGTGGGGAGTGGAGGGTGTGTGAAGCTAAGTTTTAGGGAGGAGCAATTTCTTGAAGAGAAGGATCTTGAGCTCCTTCTGGAACTGTAGAAAAGAGGGGGAAATTGCGATGCTGATGGGAAGGAGGTTCCAGAATCTTGGGGTGTAGACAGAGAAGGGCTGTCTTCTGGTACAGCTGCATGTGCCTCTCCATCTGAGTAGTCCAGCTCCCCTCCCCAACTCATAGGCACTATTCACTGAGGGTAATGGCTGCCTGCATGCCCCATCACCCGGTCCAAGACATCCTGCTGAAATGTGGGTGATGCCAGTGGCATGCTGCCCCCAACTGCTTTTTTGAGTTGACGCTGGCAATATATATGCCTGCTGTTGGCCTCAGTTGCCAGTTCCACTGGCACTGATCGCTCGGGCTTTGTGGGTGCAGGGCTTTTGGCGCAGCATGCCCGATGATGCCATGCTTCACCCTGGTCCTGTGATATTTACTCACTACTATTGGGGGGGGGATTGTGGTGGTGGCCAGTTACTGGTGTGCTCAGTGACGTCAGGGGATTCCTCCACTTTGTAAACTTCACCATGCAGCCGGCAAATGTGGTTTCTCGTGGCCGTCGTCCCCAGGGCATGGGCTTTGAACTTGTGTTTCTGCCTCAATTCTTTTCTGACAGCCCTCCACTCTGAAGAAGACCACATGCTTCTTTCCCTTGAAGATCTTCAGAGCATTCTCACACGCAGGAGCATGTGAGCTGCATGTGTCAGGGGGCAGAACCATCTGTTCGCTCGAAAGTACTACTCCTGTGCCTGTCTTCTCCCCTCCTTAATGCAGGCATCCTTCGCCTCTGACAGCTGTCCATCAGGTAGGTTCCCCACCTGCTGCAGACCTTCCACGATAGGCCTTCCTCCAGAGGATCCTGCTGACAGACCACCCCCTCCTCTTCGTCACCCTCACCCTGGTGGATGGAGACCACTTCCTCCTCATTGGCTTGAACCCAAACAGGAGCCATTCCATACTGCTCCTCCGTGGTGCTGGGTTCAGCTGCCCCCTTCTACCACACAGGACACATGTCTGTGGCCACCCACACCTACTTCTCCACCTATCCTTCCTCTGTGGGAGCATGCATAAGGGGCTGGCATCTATAATGGGCCCTGCTGCCACTGCTCCTGTGAGAGGATCCAACAGGAATTCTTCCCCCGTTCATCTGTTCTTAGTCCTCCGATGGCCCTGCCTCCTCTCACACGCCTTCTCCTGAGGCCATCCCCGTTGCCTCAGAAGCTCCCACACTGATCAGAGGACCGGCGGTGCGGCTCGGGCCCTTGAATCAGCGCCAATAAAGAGCATGCCTGTTTCCCTCCTCATCCGTCAAGAGGGAATCATCCTCCTCCTGCGAAGAGAAATGCAGCTCCTCCTCCGCCACGCCTCCCACCGTCTTCCCCTCCAAGAGTCACACCTTGAGACCCAAAGCATTGAAAACACATCCAGAAGCAAAAACACCAAGAGAGCAAGCCAGATCACTACTACTCATGCAACACTACATGTCACTACACAATGACAACCCACGCAATCAACACAACAGCAAGCTGGCAAGACAAAAGCAAACAAGCAAGGGGAAACTGAGAAAGGACAAACTACTTTTTTGTTTTTTTCAGTTTTTTCTAGGAGATGGTACAGGGGACAGGAATGTGTTGTCTTTTTCATTTTATTGGACAAAAAAGGGGAAAAGGAATAAGAAGAAAGGGTAACATTTTTGAAAAAGGGTTTTATATGGTAGGGAACTAACAGATCATTTGCTTCAAAACTCTGTTCGAAGCACTCGAAAACACTCCAAACGCCCATCAGGTGTGAGCCTGCTCTTTGTACACCCACCCACACAGACTAGGGAACCACAAAAAATAGCAGGAAATGAATTGGGTTTAAACTTCACACATTGTCCTCTACCAATGTAGCCTACGTGTTTGTGGAGAGCGGGCCTAGTTTTGTTCTAGCTTGACCCAACACCAGGTGTGAACACACAACAGAAAGAAATGAATAAGCCCATGTGTCGAATCAACTTTCGGGGCACCAATGGTCCAGGGATGAATATCGGTTTTTTAACCATCAATCAGCTCCACACCTCTAGCCCCACACCTCTAGTACACCAGAAAGGATCCGAACAGATTGTAAACACAAGCAAATTATAAACCTCTTTGTACAATTTTGCATGGGACGGCAGGCTTATCTCCGGAAAAGGTCTTGGATGGTTGATGAGTTGCAACACAGTGAAAATACAATTCTTACCCAATGATAAAAGGGACTGTGCAGTCAAGATTGCATAGAAGTATCTACTTTATTATTATCATAACAGAGTGTTCTAGCAACACTACCACGAATGCAACCCACCATGTAAAGGAACAGAGAGGCCAGACAGTTTCAAAGAAGGAAAAGGGATGCACTCTGGATACTGACAGGAGGGGAGTCGCTATAGAACATAATCACAGCAGTTGAAGGATACTTGGTTTCAGCACAAAGGTAGCAATGGGTTGTAAAATGTCTCTAAGGGCCCCCGGAGAAGGACCAGGGGGAGAGAAGCACAATGTACCGTGTGCTGTAGATATTCTTGGCGTTCTAGAGGATTGAGTCGATTTCAGGGCGCTTTGCCGCTTCTGCGATAGAGTTGAAGACGGAAGACAGCTGCAGCTATCAGGCGGCGGGAAGTTTCACATGCAAGGATGGATGGACGGCTGCAGGCTGGCCTACACAGTGACTCTGAGTCCGAAATCATTGCCTCAGTGCCTGTTGGTGGTTCTGAAGCACTGCTCCAAGTGTCTCAGACGGCGTTAGCGACTGCGGCGTAAAAAACAGTCAGCCGTGCAGTCGGTTACAGCTCAAGGGATGAACGTCATAGATGCTTGTCGGTGCACGTTTTAGCTCCTTCACTGGGCTAGTGTTGTCCTCTAAGGCAGATGGTGCAAAGATGAGGAGAGTGTTGCAGGGACTGGCCTTGTCCTTGGTTTGTTTCAAAGACTCTCTGACACTTCCCTCAGTGGAAGCTTGCTGCAGAGCCTGGCAGGGCATGCTGCATGCTGGCTGGGTACCGGTTCTGGAGCTGATGGAGGGACCTTTGGATTCGGTGTCCCCCTCTGTTCCCAGGGAGATATTTAGGGGAGGGATCTTGCTTCCCTCTTGGAAATCCTGCCCTTCCTTCAATGGCGGAAGATGAAAAAAAGACTGTACCTTCAGGCAGGGTCCAATGCTGAGTTCTTCCTTCTTTTTCTGGTGAATTCTTCAGATCTGCCAAAAGAGGGGTTCAGCTCCCTTTTAAAGTCAAATGGGCCACAATGATTGGTGTAGGCTAAGCCTACCTTAATGAACCAATCCTGGGTCCCTTAATGAACCAATACTAGGTCCCACCAACAATCTCCTGTATGCGTGAGGTCATAACCAGAGTGCTTTGCAAGAGAAAAGCTCAACGGGTGAAAACCTGTAAGTCCCACCCATCTTGCTGCATTTTGCGGATCAAAGGGTCCATCTTTGGTCAATGGAGCTCTTTGTGTTTCCTGATTAAAGTGGCAGGTCTCCCTTGAAGCTGTGGCAAGACCAGATGTTCTGGCTCCGTCAAACCACATTCTCGCACCTTCTGAATGATGTCCCCCCTGTGGGGATGAATACTGTAAACATGCAGTCCCAGACATGACATTTCACTGCCATTGATACTGAGAGCAGGAGCAGGCATCAGGTTGACAAAGTTGCCTCTGAAAGTTGGGGGTTTTTCCTCTCTACTTTGTTAGCCTCTGTAGCCAGACCCCATGAGGGCCTGGCTTAATTACTGTTTGGCCCTCCCCCTCTGGGAGATGCATTGTGTACTCCGCCTGTCAGATCCCAACTAAATATGACAGGGTGGACTGTGCCTGTAGGCTGTCTTCCCCCTGAGTACAAGGGTCTATGTGTGTCGAGCAGTGACTATAGGAAAAAGTGCGGATTAGCCCCACACATTTTCCGGAGATTGATCTACCATCATTCAATTTCATTTAAAATTTCAAAAAGCTCAGGCGAGAGCACTCCCACCGTGTGAATGGTCGCATTCCTCACACCATGCACTTTTGAAAAGGACAGGCTTTAATGTGCGTCTATATTTGGGGTAAAAGTGACATTTTGGAATCCTGCAAAAGACACCGGAGTATGGACCTCTTCTAGGGGTAATAGAACCCAGCAAGATTAGCACTCACTTAAGAAATTTGAGTACAACCTGCAGTCTCTGGATTGATCCCTGGGTGACCACATACATTGAGTACTATCGTAGTGGGTGATAATAACACCTGCTATTAAAGTGCTTAAAAAAGCGGGCATCAGCATGAAGCACTATATAACCATGTTATTATTATTAAATGCATATACTGAAGTTATGCTGAGCTAGATCTTTCTCTTTCCCTCTCACTCTTTATCCCTCTCTTTCTGCACTCTCTTTCTCTCTCTCTTTCTTTCTTTCTCTCTCTCACACACTATCCGTCGCCTGACCTCTGTCTCTGTGCTCTCTTTATCTATCTCCCTTTCTCTTTCTCGCTTTCTATCCCCTTTTCCCCCTCTTCCCCTCCCTGGCTGTGCTCTCTCTCACTCTCTCAGTATGGCTCTCGTGCCTTCCCTCCCTCTCTGTGCCTGTACTCTCTCTATTCCTTTCTCTCTTCCTCTCACTCTCTCTCTCCCCCTCGACCTCTCTCTTTCTCTCTCGCTCTCTATCCCTCCCTCTCTCCTCCCCTCCTTCTCTGTGCCTGTGTTCTTTTTAGCCCTCTCTATCCCCTCTACTCCTCTTGCTCACTCTCCCTCTGTTTCTCTCTCAGGATCGTTCTCTCTCCTCCTGTACTTGTTTGTGGTCCCTTTATCCCTCCCTCTCTCTCTATCTCTCTCTAGCTCGCTTCCTCTCTCTCTTTTTCTCTCTGTCTCTCTCCCTCTCTCTCTCTCTCGCTCTTTTTCTCACGCTCCCTCTCTCTCTTCTTCTCTCTCTTTCTCTCTCTCTCTCTCTCTCTCTCTCTTTTTTTCTCACGCTCCCTCTCTATCTCTCTTTCTCTCTCTCCCTCTCTCTCTCTCTCACTCTCTCTCCCCCCCTCTCCCTCTCTTTTTATCTCTCCCTCTCTCCTCCTCTATCTCTCTCTCTCTCTCTCCCTCTCTCCTCCTCTCTCCTCCCCTCTTTCTCTCTCTCACCATGTAGTTGCCTCTTTCTGTATGGGTGAGAGGAGGCTTGCCAGATGTGCGTTTTCTTGAGCCACACAAGTCATTGCTGAGAGTTGAGCGATGGGAGGCAAATCAGCAGATCTGTTCGCCGGGTTGGGAGGTGGGGGGTCAGTCAATGTTTATGTGCAATAACAGGTACTAGTACAAACCTCGATCAGGAGCAGACTCAGTTTGTAAAAAAGGTGATGGAAAAGTATAAAAGTTGGCCAGAGTTTTTTTTGATTTTGGGAGGGGATTTCAATCAGATCCTATGGGGTTAAGATAGGATGACGATTGGAGTGGGGAGGGGAGTGGAAGTAGGGGGAGCGATGAAAGAGCTTACTTCGAGGATGGGTAGACTCTTGGGAAGTGGGGCCATCTCGTTAAATGGGCGGCAAGGAAGAAAAACCTTGAAATGGAAAGAAAGGCGAGCAAGATCCGGGAAGCTGAATTAAAATTAGGATTAGTGCAGCTCACAGATCAGTGCAGTTCCCTGATCAGTGCAGCTCACAGATCAGTGCAGTTCCCTGATCAGTGCAGCTCACAGATCAGTGCAGCTCACAGATCAGTGCAGCTCACAGATCAGTGCAGTTCCCTGATCAGTGCAGCTCATAGATCAGTGCAGCTCACAGATCAGTGCAGTTCCCTGATCAGTGCAGCTCACAGATCAGTGCAGTTCCCTGATCAGTGCAGCTCACAGATCAGTGCAGTTCCCTGATCAGTGCAGCTCACAGATCAGTGCAGTTCCCTGATCAGTGCAGCTCACAGATCAGTGCAGTTCACAGATCAGTGCAGCTCACAGATCAGTGCAGTTCCCGGATCAGTGCAGCTCACAGATCAGTGCAGTTCCCTGATCAGTGCAGCTCACAGATCAGTGCAGCTCACAGATCAGTGCAGTTCCCTGATCAGTGCAGCTCACAGATCAGTGCAGTTCACAGATCAGTGCAGCTCACAGATCAGTGCAGTTCCCTGACCAGTGCAGCTCACAGATCAGTGCAGTTCCCTGATCAGTGCAGCTCGCAGATCAGTATGTGGAGGGCAGGGTTAGGACATTGAGAGGGGAACTGGATGAGCTATTCCTGGGGAATTTCAGTGTAAAGTGAACTACCTTAAACACAAGGATCCTGAGAAGACAGTGTAGAAAGACACTCTTCCGGCACAGAGACCGCAGAGAAGAAGCACCGAGCGGAGAGTAGACGCACTTGGGGGTGAAGACGGGAAGGTTATAGAGAGTTTGAGAGAACGAGTGGAGATCTTTGCAAAACATTCTTAAGAATGAATACCCGATCCAGCGGGCCGGATTGTGTAGTAATGGCCCGGGGCCCGAGTTAAAAGCCCTAACATAGCTAGGGCGTTTAAAGAGGGTCCGTTACCACCCGGTCCGGCACGCCAGAGAGGGCTTTAATGCTATTAGCAGCCTGGGTTGCCAATCGGTAACCCAGGGTGCTGAGACAACCCAGGGTGCTGAGACCACCCACGGTGCTGAGACAACCCAGGGTGCTGAGACAACCCAGGGTGCTGAGCGCACTGTATTTTGATGCAAGGAACAGGAAACCTCACAGCTAAAACTTCAATAAGATAGCAGCCATGGAACTGCAAGGCGGTGCTCCATACGGCGCCCCTCTTCCATTTACACGGCGGGCAGGAAACAGGAGCAGCAACAATGCGACGGTGCAACTACCTCAGAAGAAAGCAGGTGTGTGAGGCTGGGGGTGGGAGGGACGGTAGCATATTCAGGCATGGGAGGGAGGGCGGCAGATGGCGGGGCTGGGGAGGCAGCCAGCTGGTGGCTCCGAACAAGGGCTTGTATCGGTAGATTCAGCATTCGTTCTGGGCAACCTGATTAGTTGTTCGCCCGTTGCCGGGTGCTAATGGGAGTTGTATCGTTCAGATCTGCGGGTTTTGGAAGCCCAGGTGATGGCATCTCGGTCCCTCCTTCAACTGTGCAAAATGCCATGGGAATGTCTAGCAGGGATGGAAGGTCCCATAACTGAAAGCGAAGACAGACGGGAAATACTGGGAAAGAAGTGAGGGAAATTGCTGGGGCGGGCTCTACTCGGGGTTTAGTTCTGTAACATGTTCTTGGATAACAAGGCCCACGCTATTGAACACAGTACTTGAGTTCCCCTGTGCCCTCTATCCCCCCATCCTCTCAAACATTCTAAATATTGACATATATGCTGTGTAAAATGATCCTGCAATACATGTAGTCATTCTCTGAATGTCTTCATTCCTGTCTTGTCAGAACGGTGTCTACTTGCGTTCCCTTTGCCTTGCTAGTACACACGGTTAAGGCACCTGCTGCTGCTGTTCTTGTACTATTGTAAGGCACGCACCCATCCATGAGGCTGCCCAGTCAGCTGTACAGGCTCAAGCATGGGGTTTCTTTTCAAAGGTCTCCTCCCTATCCAAACAAATAAGTGGGTAGGCAAATGTGCTCTTCTGAGTACACCCCAAACATTGATCATAGAAGACTTGGCCCATGTCAGGGATCAGTTTGGTAGGGGTGTAGCTAGAAGTCTGAGATGGAGTCTTGAAGCTGTCAGGAGGCCAATTGTTCCAATAGCTTGGGAGTGCATGGGTGCCCTGCTAAAGTGATTATGGAGGCATGTTATCAATACAGGGATGGATAATATGCAGCCAGGTTGATCTTCGAAAGGTTGGTCGTCTGAAGGAAGTGAAAGACGGAGCGAAGAGCTCGGTGCAAGACGTTGAGATTGTCAAAGCAAAGGATGCTGGGGTTTGTAGTCTGCAGTGTGTAGAACCAAGTTAACTGACAGGAGGCTTTATTAAATTGATCTGTTAAATCAATTGGAGAGGGTGTGTCTGTGTCTTAAGTGATTATAAGCATTCACTGCCTTTTGTTTATCAGTCACAATCAGACACCATTATTATAAATATTCTTTCAGGAAAGAAGGATAGCATGTTCTTATATAGTTCATGTGAGGGTGGGCCTTATTTGTTGCTGAGGGATAAGAGTAAAAGAGGTCACCAGGAGCTTCCCAGAACAACTGTTCACTTTGTATTCCATGCAAGGCGATCCTGTCGGCAATAACACTGATCTCAGTTTGAAAAAAAAGTGCTTATGCTAATGTTTCAGCTGCTGATTGCAGAAGACTTTAATTGTTTTTTTGTTTACTTCTATAATCCAAGTCACAATAATTGCAAATAGCATTGTTCTGGCAAATAGAAAGGATGGTTGAAATCAATCAATGTTATGACCTCTAGCTTGGGAGACATGTGCACACTTTAAAGTATGGGATTGTGAGTGGATGGGACCAGTAGAGCTCAGTTGCAGGTGTAAAATTCCCTGCATTGCAGCAAAACACCTGCCTCTATTGGTGAAAGGGGGATTGTGTTATATACCTCCAGAAACATTGCATGGTCAGCACAGGGGCAAGCGCTGTCATTCTGGTCATATCACATTATTGCCATGGGTCTAACTTGGAATCATGTGTATGTCTATGTGTGTATGCAATTAGGTGTTCATTTAATGGGGCAGTTTTATAGCGCACAGACGAGACCCCGAAGTGGGTCAGAGAGCCAAAAACTCATTTTGGGAAACTCCCGCCTACTATTTCCAATTACACAGATCATTAAAGAAGGTACTCAGATGTACAATTGGTAGCTGGTGGGTCATGGTTATGTTTGTGGGTGTTATCAGGAATTCCATGGGATGTTCTGTTACTCTGTTACATCTCCGGGTGTTTGAGGGATAGGTTCTGTGCATCGAGGTTATCTTATGCCGGGATATTATGGATGCAGGCATTCCCTGAAGCCATATTCGTAGCCACCCACAGCAATGGGTGTTGTCACAGCTTGGGGCTGAAGAGGACACTGGAGTTCCAATGAGGACAGGAAGTTTTGCGATGAATCAACAACGATTCCCCTAGAAAACCTGACCTGGGACCCTTCTCATGTGGCCAGGGAAGGTATAAGCTTTCTGATCCCGACCCTTGGGGTGGTGTTCTGTGGAAGAATCACATGCAGGGGAGAACAGGTCCGGAGGAATGGGAAATCCCCTTGTTTAACTTTGCCCAAGACCCCAACCTTCAAATGGCTAATTGTAAAACCCGAAGAAATAGAAAAACCTAACTTTGTCATTAAGGACTTCAAGTCCCATAATTCCTTAAGTACTTGGACGAAGAAGAGGGCCTAAGAGGTACAATATGACAGGAATGGTCAGCTTGTTAATGCACATAGCCCACATATAAGGGAGAGGAGCTTAAAAGGCCCCCTCAGGTACAGGCCACAGAGAAGAGCAGAGGGAGCAAGAAGGAGAAGCAGCATGGTTCGTGCAGGCAGACCAGGCAGACGCTGGAGGAGTGAGAAGACGCCGGTACCACTGATATCAGCTGCCGGTCTTGAGAGGGTCTGTGTATCCAGAAACCTGAAGTGCAGAGATCTTGCAGCGGGAAGCATACAAGAGTGAAGCTTGCCCTCTGGGGACCTGTTCTGCAGAGGCTGTGCAGCGGGAAGCAAAAGCGGGGGCAGCGTTCCTTCGCAGGAGGCTTTCTCCAGTGGCTGCCGTACCCGAAGGGTCTTGAGGCTTTCTCCAGTGGCTGCCATACCCTGAGGGTCTTGAGGCTTTCTCCTAGGGTCTTGAGGCTTTCTCCAGTGGCTGCCGTACCCTGAGGGTCTTGAGGCTTTCTCCAGTGGCTGCCGTACCCTGAGGGTCTTGAGGCTTTCACCAGTGACGGATTGCACCAGAGGGCCTCAGGAGCAAATTTAGCTCCTGTTGCAGTTGGTGCAGGCGGAGGTGTACTTAAACAAGCAGTCTGCAGGGTCGCGAGGAGCCACCGCAGCAGAAGTCCTGCACGCAGTGAAGGGTTTGGAAGCGCAAGCCATACACGGTAAGATCACAAGTTGATAGTTTCCCCCTTGTGTGCTCCGCACCCACTCGCGTGTTGAAGGCAGGCATTCAATGAGTAAGCACCACTCGCATATGAATGAAAGTAGTTTTTAAAGTACTTTTGGATACGGAACTATTGAAAAAAAGGTAAGTGACACTCACATATGAATGAAAGTGGTTTCAAATACGAACTGTTGAAAAGTAGCAAAAGCCTTATGTAACAAAACCAAATGACTGTAACTTTAAACGTATGAGTCTGTGGAAAACCCAGCAACCTTATGGAGCAATATCACAAGCATTGCCCAAGCTAAGAGAGACTAAGATAAAGGCAAATTCCACCCAGCAGATATTGCCAACGACAGAAGGGGGCTAATGAAAGGTGCATAAATTGTGAAACTTGTTGCTCATACTTTGTCCAGCATGTGATAAAAGTTGGTATAAACTCACATTGCCAAAGTCAAGGGAGAAGCAGAATAAGACCCTATCCGTGTCAGTATTTGGTCACTTGTGCAGTGGGGAAACAAGAGTGGCAAAAAGGATGTCCTTCTGGGAAAGGATATTCAGAGGGAGAGGAGCATTATTTAAAGGAGTGTGTTAAAGAGCACCAATGTGAATCTTGTTTGACCTGAAGAGTTGCTGAAAGTTTTGAAGCTGCAAACTGTTGAATACTGTGAAGCTGTGGTGAATTTGTTTGTCCGTTGATCTTGACCACAAAGGCAATTGTTGTGAAATGCTGTTTGGGCAGGGGAGTATATCTGGAAGGCAAATCTTTTGAGAAGTAGGCCTGGCATGGTAGTAAACCAGGTGAATGTTGAAGAAGTGGTACTAAGTCGTCCTGACGAAGACAATGGGCCTCATTACGAGTCCAGCGTTAACCGAGGCGGTAAAACCGCCTGGTTAACGCCGGACTTGTATTACCATTCCGCCTCCGTGATTCCCGGAATTACCGGGGCATTACAACCCCGGTTTTCCGGGAATCACGGAGGCGGAATGGTGTAAATCCGCATTCCCATTGAGTCCTATGGGACTCGATGGAAATGGGGATCATGGAAACACTGCCAGCATCTCGTAATGCTGCCGGTGTTTCCTCGTCCGCCTGCATGCGGGAGGTGTTAAACCCGCCAGGTCAGACCTGGCGGGAACATCACCTCCCGCCTGCAGGGGTCGGACTCAGGCGGTCCGGAAACAACGGTGGCGGCGGGTTTACCGCCACCGTTATTTCCGGACCGCCTGGGTCGTAATGAGGCCCAATGTGTGTTGTTTGTGCTGCGGAAAGAACAACTGTATAAAGCTTTTACAAAGAAGTTTTATTTCTTTAGAACTTATCGGTTGTGGCAAATCATCCTGACTGGCACAATTAATGGTGCTATTGATGAACTGAGATACTTTCCTTTATTTAAGGAGGATACATTGTATACTTGTTCAAGGAAGAGGACATGCCTTCTGTATGCTTTGTTGAATAATTGGTGTTTTGGAACTTTCTATTGGCAAGTTGGAGGTGCAAAGAACTGTGTTGGAACTTTACTGTAAACCAGGATTTCCTTATTTTCTTTTTCCTGACATGTAAAGCAGAATCTAACTTAAATCTGGGGAACGGGAATGAGCCCAGGTTTTAAGGAAAGACTCTGTTTACATTATACATTCAATCATTATTGTTTTGAACTGCCATGCATATCCTTGTTTATTTATTGTGTGAGTGTGACGGACAGATATCCTTTGTTCGAGTGTTTCCTTTTGTTTATCCTAGGCAAGGAAATCCTCATCAGGGTAGGGATAGTGAGGCGTTTATCCAACCTTCTAATTTAATGAAATGGCATTCAATGAGAAACCTTCACAAAGTTGTCTGCCTCACATTTCTGACCCCTCAGAGTGTCCACCACCATGGTTAAATGGGGTCTACCAATGGCTTGCATGTGGGGTGCCTCTAGCCATGATTGCTAACTCTACGGGCAGTCCTTTGTCAATATAAAAAATAAAGAAACATGTCAAAATGCACCCCACCTTTTTCTCCCCTAATAACATCCTGCTTTCCGTAAGGTGGATCAATGGTACTCAATCAGATTCCACATTTCAGACTGCTCTATGCAGAACACGTCATGTGCAAGATATGCTGCTGCAGCCTGTTAAGCGTGCAAGGAGTATTCTGAAGTGGCTTAAGTTCTGTAGGTGCATGTGGCAGGTGGGCGAGAGGTAGCATTTGATAAAGAGAATGGGAGAACCTTGGTCTTGGAATCCCTGATTCTGTAATGGAGGAATAAACAGGTTATTGTGTTATCCATATGGCCATATTGATCTTTGGTATGAGCTACTGCCGAGCGCCAGTTGAGTAGAGCATAACTAAGTCGTTTTGGGTTGCATGGTATGGGGTCCAGTTATAGAATGCGGTGCGCAGGTGCTTGACTGGTGCAACCTAGAGCTGCCATACTGTAGAACAGCTTCTCTAACAAGGCGCTCCATGATTTACAGACAAAGGGAAACCCCTCTTAGGTGTGGGAGCACAGGTGTCAGTTTGGCATCTTGTGAGCCTCTGCATCCAAATGGAGAAGCGGCAGGGAATTTGTAGACAGAATCCATGATGGTAAGGTCCCTTCCTAATGCCAACACCTGGGCAAATGTAGAAGGGACAGGGAAGTATTAGACAGAATCCATGATGGTAAGGTCCCTTCCTAATGCCAACGCCTGGGCAAATGGAGAAGCGACAGGGAAGTATTAGACAGAATCCATGATGGTAAGGTCCCTTCCTAATGCCAACGCCTGGGCAAATGGAGAAGCGACAGGGAAGTATTAGACAGAATCCATGATGGTAAGGTCCCTTCCTAATGCCAACGCCTGGGCAAATGGAGAAGCGACAGGGAAGTATTAGACAGAATCCATGATGGTAAGGTCCCTTCCTAATGCCAACGCCTGGGCAAATGGAGAAGCGACAGGGAAGTATTAGACAGAATCCATGATGGTAAGGTCCCTTCCTAATGCCAACGCCTGGGCAAATGGAGAAGCGACAGGGAAGTATTAGACAGAATCCATGATGGTAAGGTCCCTTCCTAATGCCAACGCCTGGGCAAATGGAGAAGCGACAGGAAAGTATTAGACAGAATCCATGATGGTAAGGTCCCTTCCTAATGCCAACGCCTGGGCAAATGGAGAAGCGACAGGGAAGTATTAGACAGAATCCATGATGGTAAGGTCCCTTCCTAATGCCAACGCCTGGGCAAATGGAGAAGCGACAGGGAAGTATTAGACAGAATCCATGATGGTAAGGTCCCTTCCTAATGCCAACGCCTGGGCAAATGGAGAAGCGACAGGGAAGTATTAGACAGAATCCATGATGGTAAGGTCCCTTCCTAATGCCAACGCCTGGGCATATGTAGAAGCGACAGGGAAGTATTAGACAGAATCCATGATGGTAAGGTCCCTTCCTAATGCCAACGCCTGGGCAAATGGAGAAGCGACAGGGAAGTATTAGACAGAATCCATGATGGTAAGGTCCCTTCCTAATGCCAACGCCTGGGCAAATGGAGAAGCGACAGGGAAGTATTAGACAGAATCCATGATGGTAAGGTCCCTTCCTAATGCCAACACCTGGGCAAATGTAGAAGCGACAGGGAAGTATAAGACAGAATCCATGATGGTAAGGTCCCTTCCTAATGCCAACGCCTGTGAAAATGGATAACCGACAGGGAAGTATTAGACAGAATCCATGATGGTAAGGTCCCTTCCTAATGCCAACGCCTGGGCAAATGTAGAACCGACAGGGAAGTATAAGACAGAATCCATGATGGTAAGGTCCCTTCCTAATGCCAACACCTGGGCAAATGGGGAAGCGACAGGGAAGTATTAGACAGAATCCATGATGGTAAGGTTCCTTCCTAATGCCAACACTTGGGCAAATGTAGAAGGGACAGGGAAGTATTAGACAGAATCCGTGATGGCAAGGTCCCTTCCTAGTGCCAACGCCTGGGCATAGTTCTCTGGCAATGTGGCAAGACTGTAATTTCCTGTGTGCCGTGCCACCCTTGTGGGAACACATCTTTTAGACAATTCTCTCTAAAGCTTGGATAGTAATTAAGGATGATGTTTGGTTCTCGCTTTCCCTCTTTGAAGGGGTTTGATGTTGGACATGCACTTCAAAATCTTTCAAGATATAAGGATGTGTTTCCTTTTCTCCGTCTTCCCTTCCAGGGTGTCTCTGGATTGTTTGTTCATTTGTAAATATAATCTTGTTTGCCTTTGGTGGGTTTAAGGGAGTGATACATAACTACTAACATGGGAGTTATTTGGCTGAGTGTGTTCTTCCCTGTGCTTGAAACTGGATCTATGTGATTATTGCGAAAATACAATTTTGAATAGCAAAAAATACCGATTTTGTTTGTTTTTTACCCCTTGTTACCCCATGTATTTATGTGGGGGAAGACCCGTGCAGCTCTCCAATACTCCACCTTTTTTATTTACTTCCCCCCACCCCTGTATATATGTAGGGTAACATGGGGTTTTCAAAATGCAGTCTTTTGGGATTCGAAAGTCTTTATTTCTTTATTTTAGTATGATCCCTTGAAACTCATCAAAAAGGCACTTTAAAATATTAGAAGTGTGAGAGACTGCAATAAACAAATGAAACCGGTAGCCTAATGGGTGCAAGAGTCGCCAACTCGGGTGTCCCTTCTATTGTATCCTAATGCAGTACTATGTATTTGGCGGTATCATCACTGGTAGTACATTTACCACATCCATTAAATGCTGAAAAGCTCCGCCTGATTCCAAGTCATGCAGGCCTTTCTTTTATTTCCCCATTTTGGAGTCCCACAGAAATCCATGGGGTCCAGTATTAACAGCATATGGTAATTACCACATGTGGTAATTAACAAATGCGGTACCACACAGGTCTTTGGTCCCCACACAAAACCAGATGGAAAAAGAGTTTTGTAAATGAAGCTCAGTATTTGGAAGAGCATCAAAACATCTGGCTTTTAAACATACTGGGCAAACTGCCACTAGCAGGTGGCAGATTTACGGCAAAGGGCCCCATGGGCAAAAATGACAGAGGGCCCCAGGTTGCGGGTCATGGAGGCAGAGTCAGAGAGTGGGCGGAGCTGCACAATGTTGAACTTTAGGGGTTGGCTTTTTTTGTGGAACTGCTTCTGGTACTTGAAAGACCCCTTAACTCCAACCCACCCTTCCATATATCCTCCAGCTCCACAGGGCCCTCTAAAGGGCAGTGAATGGAAATGGAGAGGAAGTAAGGGCCCGATAGTGAGGGAGAAAAGTACAGAAGGAAGTGGTAACATGAACTCTGATCTGACACGAGAGTGGAGAATGAAGGAGGGCAGAAGCGTGAGGGAGTGATTGAGAGTGATGGAAGGCAGGAGATAAGGTGATTGATTTGAGCCATGTGAGGGTAAAAGGGTGAATGGGGCTAGTGAATGAACGCTGGCAGGAGAGTGGGGCAATGATTCATGAGGATGAAGGCTGAGGGGAAATAGAGGGTAAAGAGGATTAAAGGGAGGGAAATAGAGTGTGGAGGTTCAGGAGTATAAGGAGAAAGGAGAATAATGGAGGTCTAAAAAGTCAGGGAGAAATGAAGAGTGAGGGAGGGCTGGAGAAAGGGAGAGATGAGAGGCAGGTGAGTGAGAAATGGGGAGTGAAAGAGCAAAAATGTAAAGGCAAATGGTGTGATGTGGGTTCACGAGGGAGGGAAACCTTGAGTGAAGAAAAGCCGTTGAGTATGCAGGTAGCCGCAAAATGAGGAAGAGAGTGGGATCTTTATAAAAAAAGAACCGTTGGCAGAAATAGAAAAAGGCACAGAGCCTTTCCCACTGCTCCCCCAGCACCCACAGGTTTAGCCGTGTGTCCACCTCATTTCAATAAACCGATCAGAGGTTGATGACCCAGACACAGGGGCACCTGAGTAAGGACTGTTGTCCCTTAAAAGTTGTGATTGGTGGGTGATAATAAATGGGCGGGCAGTACAACGTTGTGTGCTGTATGAAATAATGGCTCAAGCAGATTATATTATATTCAATTATCTTTCCGTGTGAGTACCTTTTTTTAAATTAAATGTTGTTTTTAGGTCCAGATACCTTTGTGGGTTGCTACTGCAATCATGCATTCAGGGTGGTGAAAATAAAGCTATAAATGGCTTGACCGATTTATATAACAATGTATATACATAATGTCAGGTTGGCTTTTTGTGTGATTTGTGTAATTTTCAAGGCATTGAAAGAAAACAAATTATTTTGTTTTTGGCCACCCCAACCCTTAAAAGATAATTGGGAAGATATGTAGTCAATTGCTTAAATCACACCCTTGGTCCAAATACTGATTTCACTGCTTTAGTGAAATGGGTGATCCTGGGAAAATCATTTACAGGGTAATTCATAGAAAATCGCACAAAAGTGGCGCACGCGACTGGCGCACAGCATGCCCGTGCGAATGTCTGCGCCAGCCGCGTGCGCTAAAATCGATTTCCGCGCACAGCGTATTCATGGATTTTCGCATCCAAAACCAGCCGTGGCGCAGCGTGGCGCAGCGACCCTGCAGCAGCGCCAGTTACGTCCCCAAGAACGCCCTTGCGCAAGGAAAAGCCTTCAAAATCCCCAAATAATCGCAAAGGGCTGCGCTAACCCTGGACCAGTTCACAGGGCTGGCAAACAGCAAACGCCAAGCGGGGAACGTGTATTACAGGGGTTCGTGGGAAGTATCACACACGATTCCAGCAGGGTACGTGTATTTCAGGGGTGCGCGGGAAGTTCCACACGCGATTTCAGCAGGGTATGTGTATTTCAGGGGTGAGCGGGAAGTTCCACACGCGATTGGCCCCGTGCGACCAGGGTACGTGTATTCCAGGGGTGCGCGAGAAGTTCCACACGCGATTGGCCCCGTGCGAGCAGGGTACGTGTATTCCAGGGGTGTGCGGGAAGTTCCACACGCGATTTCAGCAGGGTATGTGTATTTCAGGGGTGCGAGGGAAGTTCCACACGCGATTGGCCCCGTGCGAGCAGGGTACATGTACTTCAGGGGTGCGTGGGAAGTTCCACACACGATTGGCCCCGTGCGAGCAGGGTACGTATATTTCAGGGGTGCGCAGGAAGTTCCACACGCAATTTCAGCAGGGTATGTGTATTTCAGGGGTTCTGTGGAGTACTACACGTGAATTGGCCGTGTGGGTCCTCCCAGGTGTTCGCTCTACAACCTCCACGGCCCCTGCAGGCAGCCCACACCACGGCGGACTACCCTGCACCCCTGCTCATGTCCCGCACGCAGCCCATCCACCATGGGCATGCCCCCCAGCCAACCCACATGTCACCTTGCACTACTGATCAACAATGCATGTCTCCCACCACCCCCACCCCCCAGCAGTGCAGGGGCAGCCTCCAACAGGCCCCCACTCATGTCTCCCACCACCCCCACCCCCTAGCAGTGCAGGGGCAGCCTCCACCAGGCCCCCACTCATGTCTCCCACCACCCCCACCCCCCAGCCACCAGGGGCAGATACCACCAGGCCCCCACTCATGTCTCACACCACCCCCACCCGCCAGAAGTGCAGGGGCAGCCTCCACCAGGCCCCCACCCATGTCTACCACCACCCCCACCCCCCAGCCACCAGGGGCAGCCTCCACCAGGCCCCCACCCATGTCTACCACCACCCCCACCCCCCAGCCACCAGGGGCAGATTCCACCAGGCCCCCACTCATGTCTACCACCACCCCCACCCCCCAGCCACCAGGGGCAGCCTCCAACAGGCCCCCACTCATGTCCCCTATTACCCCACCCCCCAGCAGTGCAGCGGCAGCCTCCAACAGGCCCCCACTCATGTCTCCTATTACCTCCACCCCCCAGCAGTGCAGGGGCAGCCTCCAACAGGCCCCCACTCATGTCCCCGATTACCCCCACCCCCCAGCAGTGCAGGGGCAGCCTCCAACAGGCCTCCACTCATGTCTCCCACCACCCCCACCCCCTAGCAGTGCAGGGGCAGCCACCACCAGGCCCCCACCCATGCCTACCACCACCCCACCCCCCAGCCACCAGGGGCAGCCTCCACCAGGCCCCAACCCATGTCTACCACCACCCCCACCCCCCAGCCACCAGGGGCAGATTCCACCAGGCCCCCACTCATGTCTACCACCACCCCCACCCCCCTGCCACCAGGGGCAGCCTCCACCAGGCCCCCACTCATGTCTCCCACCACTCCCACCCCCCAGCAGTGCAGGGGCAGCCACCACCAGGCCCCCACCGATGTCCACCACCACCCCCACCCCCCAGCCACCAGGGGCAGCCTCCACCAGGCCCCCACCCATGTCTACCACCACCCCCACCCCCCAGCCACCAGGGGCAGATTCCACCAGGCCCCCACTCATGTCTACCACCACCCCCACCCCCCAGCCACCAGGGGCAGCCTCCACCAGGCCCCCACTCATGTCTCCCACCACCCCCACCCCCCAGCAGTGCAGGGGCAGCCTCCAACAGGCCCCCACTCATGTCCCCTATTACCCTCACCCCCCAGCAGTGCAGGAGCAGCCTCCAACAGGCCCCCACTCATGTCCCCTATTACCCCCACCCCCCAGCAGTTCAGGGGCAGCCTCCAACAGGCCCCCACTCATGTCCCCCATTACCCCCACCCCCCAGCAGTGCAGGGGCAGCCTCCAACAGGCCCCTACTCATGTCTCCCACCACCCCCACCCCCCTGCAGTGCAGGGGCAGCCACCACCAGGCCCCCACCCATGTCTACCACCAGCCCACCCCCCAGCCACCAGGGGCAGATTCCACCAGGCCCCCACTCATGTCCCCCTGCAACCCCACCCCCCAGCAGTGCAGGGGCAGCCTCCACCAGGCCCCCACTCATGTCCAACTCATGTTCCCCTGCACCCCCACCCCCCAGCACTGTGGGGCACCTGCCAGCAGGCCCCCACTCATGTCCAACTCATGTTCCCCTGCACCCCCACGCCCCAGCACCGTGGGGCACCTGCCAGCAGGCCCCCCACTCATGTCCAACTCATGTTCCCCTGCACCCCCACCCCCCAGCACCGTGGGGCACCTGCCAGCAGGCACCCACTCATGTCCAACTCATGTTCCCCTGCACCCCCACCCCCCAGCACCGTGGGGCACCTGCCAGCAGGCCCCCATTCATGTCCAACTCATGTTCCCCAGCCAACATGTCATCACAATCTAGATCCCCGGTCCCTATGGTCAGCCTCCAAATGCAAAACACCCAGCCGAGTATTGCATCCACCCACTCAGAAATGGAAATAACATGATAGAACTGCAATTGCAAGTTTTGAAACGAACACATGTCCCTCACATACACCCAATGGGTGTCAGTGAATCTCCAAACCCGTATCATGATATGCATGAAACCAATGAGATGATACTACACATTGAAGTTTGATCTAAAAATATGTATTAAAGAAAACAAGAATTGAATCAAAAATAACCTAACAGAAATGGGAATGTAAAAAAAGTAAAAAGAAGCATGTCCATGAAAAAATGCAAAACCAAAAATCAGAATCCAAAGGAATGGTGTCCAAAGTCACAGTCCAGAAAAGAAAATCCAATGTGAAATTATAATAGAAAGCCATTGCTCCATGGGTAAATGGTAAAAAGAAACGAAAATCCAACAGTGAACTATGTACAGGTGAACAAGCCAGGGTCCATGATCCCAACAAAAGAAATGAAACCTATCTAACAACACTACCTAATAAAAAATAACTATATACAAAAATGTGGTCCATTGTCCAAAAGGTCCAAAGAAAAAGCAAAAACAAAGGAAACCTAACACTAACTACATAACTATTTACATGGGCAGCGGGCTAGTCCAACGGCTCACTGGATGTTGTCATGGGCCAGGGCTTCATCGAACTCCTGTTCAATGGCTTGGAGGCGGGCATGTTCCCTGGCCCGAGGTCTCGCAGGGATAAAGCAGTGTCCAGCTCCAACTCCCTGCGAAGACCCTCAAGGCACTCAGCCCGCCTCAGCGCCCTCCGCATGGAGTTCTCCGCCCTGACCATTGTGAGCCGTTCATCCTCTGCCTGCTGCCGCTCCGCACCTATCCGCTGGCCCAACCGCTCCCACACGGAAGCCACTCCCATTCCAGGGTTCTCCTGCCCTCCGGCCGATGCCTGCACCCCTGATGTTGATGGCCCCGAACCATGATGCCTCCCACGTCGAGCCTGCCGCTGCCACCGACGCAACTGCCTGTGCCAGCACGACGGCATCCAGGCTGATGGTATCCACCGACGCCGTCGTGCACGTGCCCTGCCCGATGATGCCATCATATCCTCCATCTGCTGGGGTCCAGTTGCTGGTGTGTACACCGCTGCTGGACCTCCGACTCCCGACTGTGGCAGGGATGGGATCCCCACCACTGCATTGGTCGGGGCAGGTCCACACGGGGCCCTGGTGGCATCTGGGCTGGAAGACGGCATGGAGAACGACTGGTGCATAGTCTCCACAGAGGAGGAGAGGGTTGCCAGATTGGCCGACACATGTAGGAAACCCCCGACCATGGCCGTTCCCAACTGGGCCACGTCGGCACGGTGCTCTCCGTGATGACTTGCATGCTCCTCCCGGGAAGCACGCACCTCATCACGAATTGCACCTGTGCGCAACGCGACACCAATCAGGACCTTCTCCATACGGCCAGGGGTCCCCTCGTACGCAGGTGGAGGGGAGTCAGATGACATGGACATCCCCCCTACCTGCGGACGGGCCTGGGATGGGGCATCCCTGCTGGTGCATGGTGGTGCAGTCACAGTGTCAGGGACAGTGACATGCATAGGCCCCTCCACGGCGACCTGTGCTGCCTCCTGCCCCTGCCCCTGGACTGCAGCACTTGCACCAGCAGGGATGCCCCCACCAGGCCCCATGTGTGCCTCAGTAGCGGCCTCCTCCTCCTCTGTGGAAACTACCAACCTGGATGGCTCCACCCCGTCTTCCGCCGTTGCAAGCCCCTGTGGGGGCTCACCCACCCCTTCCGCTGCAGCCGTGGGGGCATCCCTGCCGCTTTGCTCCACAGAGCCGTCTCTGCCCTCTTCTTCACGTGGCGCTGTGTAGAGGGAGAAATAGAACACAAGCATCAGGGTACTGTACACTGGTCCCCTAGACAGGAAGCAATAGCAGATGAGTGGCACTGTCAAAGATCACTTCCATCATGTCCCTCCACAACACATGGCTCAGTGCAGGTAAAACACATGCGGTAACAGGCATGGCGCATGCTATGGACATTAGCATACATGTCCAAGTTATTCTTTAAACATACACTGTTGTTTTGGAACTCACATGCATCATGTGCCATGCCTATCACATGCACACACTTCGCCCTAGTTTCATCCATCTGGCCTCGTACACCACAGACACAGTGGATACAAGGATGACTAGGCTGCATCAGTGAACCGGAACATTGCCACAGACATGTGTCATGCATCCCAGGCATTCACAAGTCACAGACACGCTGGTCAGACACACAGACATGGACAGCATATTTGTACATGGCATCAGCACCCATCCCTCACCCATATCCAGGAACAGAGACTGGCATGCTTTCATGTGGCCATTCCGCATAGGGCAACCCATGTTGCATTTGAACACATGCACCAACCGTGTGGTTCACACATTACTGGTCTCACATGCATGACGTCCCTGCACACACACATGCATACATGGGCTATGTCACACATACAGGCAAGTATCAGACAACCAGCACACTGCGACATGCCCTGTCTCACACAGCAATGCTTGTTCACTTACCGCTCAACTCCAGACGGGTCTGCCTCTCAAGGATCTGGCCGTGGAGCGCTGGGCCTACGCGTTCCAGGACCCTCATCTGGATGGTACTCATGCAGCCCCGGCCCCCTTCCACGAGGCGCCGGGCCTTCAAGAGGGTCCTGGACCTGCAGTCATCCCAGCGCTTCTTGACATGTTGGTAGTCGCGGACTGCCACCCCCTTCACGTTGATGGCAGTCACGATGTCCGTCCAGATCCGAGTCCGTCCTTCCTTGTTGGCGCGCTTACTTCCGAAGAGGGCATCATACTGCCCCAGGACTTGCTCCACCAGGACACCAACTTCGGTGGCACTGAAGCTGGTGCCCCTCTGCCTCTCTGGCTGGGGGTTGCCAGTGGTGCCAGATGTAGCAGTGCCCGACATGGCAACCCCAGAGGCAGGAGTGGGTGGGTAACTGGGTCCTGGGGCTGGGCTGTGGAGCAATGGTATCCCAGTCGGGAGTCTTCTGTTCCAGCAGGGGTGGACACAGCAAATGGACCCCTGCAGATGGCTGATGTGCAGGCACCAAATGGCAGGGCACGGTGGCAGCAGGCAGGCAGGCAGCAGCAGATGGCTCGTGGGAGGCTGCTCGGGGCTCTGGGGGGCAGTATTTTGGTCTTTTGGGCAGGAGCGTGGTCTTCCGTGTGCTTACGCGTGGCCAGCTTGATACGGAGTGATTTGGCACGTGAAAATCCTGCACGTCTGCGTGTAAATCGAGGAAAGGCCCTTAGCGCATATGCACGTCAGCACACATATGCGATTTCATTGGACCAAAGGCCCTTAGCGCGTGAGCGCGTCTGTGACGTGAGGCGCGCGGGTGTTTCCCTCATTACACGTGATGACAGAGCACACGTGGATTTCCACCAATCGTGTGTGGAACTTCCTGCGCACCCCAGAAATACACGTACCCAGGCCAATCGCGTGTACGCTCACTTCCCTCCGATTACACGCGATGACACTCGGACGTGCAGTTTCATTTCATTGGCCCAAAGGCCACCATGCGTAGCTGTGACGTCACGCGCATGGCCGTAGAGAATGGCGCGTGTAAAAATGAAGAGATACACGTCCGAGTGTCAAAGCGCGTAATTGGTGGAAATGGCCTCATTGCGTATGCGCGTCTGTGACGTGTGTATAAAAGGTACGTGTAGGACGCCATTTCCTTGTACATGCTTTTCGTGGAGAGCGAGTGGGTGAAATCTGTACTTCTTGTCGGTTCACACGAGATTTACTTCACGGCGTTTCCAGTTCGTACTCCCTGTTACCTCTGACAGTTTTTTCTCTTTTCCTCTTTTTCCTGGGCCTGTTTCCTCAAACAGCTTCCCTACTACTGTTGTCCTGTCTCCTCAGACAGCGTACAATTCTTCTTTTGGCGGGGGTGTTGCTAACGCGCACACGCGCATATTTTTCACGCTTTTGTTCCTGGCAGACGGTGAGTCGCGCACGTATCTAACATCTGTGCTTGCCCCGTGTGTCACGTACCCCTTCAGAGGTCATTCTAGGCTGCGTGTGACACGCATACGTTCATTCTTGTGTTCCTGGGTGCCACAGCGTAGTGCAGGTTTTTTTTCCACGCACGTGGTCTAGGAGGGGTTGCGTGCACCTTACTTCCCTTTTTTGGGCTGCCTGTGCATTGCGTGACCCGTCATCTTTCCCCAGGGGTGACATACAGCCTTGCTAGAGCACTAGGGTACGATTACCATCTGGTACCCAAGCCCTTTGACCCCCAATTGCCCAGGACAATAGTTCACATCAACTCCCATACGCACAATAACATCAGTGCCATGGCTGGGAGGCGAACAAGCCGTAAGGGTGGCAAAGGTGGCCGAGCCCCAAGTGGTGGCCGTGGTGGATCCGGTAGGGGACGTGGCCGTGAATTGCAGGGTGCCCCTAGCCCCCCATGTGTGGAGGAGCAGTCAGGGACACCCATGCCCCCCCCCCTGTTTGATGTTACCGTGGCTGACACCATCCATGCTCAGCCCTTGTTGGACCAGCCCACTGTGGAACCAGACCTGGCACAGGGTGACTCCATGGCTGACTTCCAGATCAGCAGGTCTAGGCCACGTGCGCCGGTGAACGTTGGTGTCATCAGGCCACGTGGATCAGGGGCAACTAGGTCATCTGCTGCCCCGCGTAGGCAGGCTGGGGAGGCTGCAGGGGCAGCTGCGGCTCCATCCACCCCACCTCTCACACACCCAGCCAGGACAGTGTCGGTCCAAGTCCATCATGCTGACATTCCCCCTGACACCATCACACTTGAGATAATGCCTGCACCAACTCCCATGCTGAGTGTGCAATCCCACGCTCCTGCCCCTAGTGTCCAGAGCGGCGCAGGACACTCCGGATCCCCACCACCTTCCAAGCGGAAGAGGAAGAGTGCTCGTCCAGTAGAGGCTGATGCCCCAGACACGGCTACACAGTCCAGCCCGTCAAGGAAGCCCAGCTTCAATGAGGCCGAACTGAATGCACTTGTAGAGTATGTGTCCGCACATGACCGCGAAATGGTGATTGTTGCAGGATCCAAGACCACACCTGCACAACGTCAGGCACACTGGCAGACCATTGCGGACATCATAAGTGCCCTTGGAATCGTGAGGCGCACAGCTAATGATTGCTACAAGCGCTGGAATGACCTGAAGCGCAGGGCAAAGAATAAGCTGGCCTCAAGTCATGCCGCAACTCTAGTGACTGGAGGTGGGTCTCCAGCAGACGACATAGAACTCACTCCACATGAGCAGGTTGCTGGGACCTACGTCACAGAGGAACAGATCCAAGGCGTGGGAGTAGTGGCAGATTACGAGGCATTGTCCGGTGAGTGCACATGCATGTGTGTGTCATCCATGTGCATGTTGTGTGTGGGAGGGCTTCTGTTTGTGTGCCAGGGGAGGGTGTGTGTGCCTGAGTGGTTCGGCTCACCCATGTGCCTCTTCCTAAACATTCTTGGCACCAGCATTTGGGTATAGCAGCATCCCTTCGGCCAACATTAGACATCCAGCCCAACACCACGCCAGTTGCCCTTGGAGTGTCATCTTGCCACTACACTGTTGCTCATTTACCTCTGCTTATTCAGGCAGATTGTTTGCATACCACCACTTTTACTCGGGATTTCTCAGTCCTATTGTCACATGTCTGACATGGCTATGGTACAGTGGACTGGCTCAGTTTCGTGGACATGATTAGTTTGGACATGTCCCTGTGCTATAGGACCATTTTTGACTGGCAGCTGCATGTTAAACATTAGAACCATTACAATGAAAATAATCAATCATATGAACAAACTGGACTGAATGAACAATTGGTGACCTCCTCTCCCTCTTCACTTCATGGCTAGGGTACATGCCATCTGTGTGATGGCATGTGTATTTGACCTGCCAATCACTGGCCAATGTGTGATGGCACTGCTAGGCAGCATGCAGCAAATGTGTTCATCTTCCATCTTGGTGTCATCAATGTGTGGCATCTGCCTCCCCATCACACGCAGTGACGGTGCATGTATGGGAGTGTTTTAGTCATGTGGGACATGTGTCAATCAAGTACTGTTTCTGTAGCCTCTCAGCCCTCATTGTGTGCCATGGTGCTAATGCCTGTTTACATTTGTTTTCTTTTATGTCTTTGCAGGGGAAGACGCACCTGATACTGCTGGGGTTGTGGAGATGGTGCAGACCCAGGAGGGGTCTGAGGGCCAACCGACCACCAGTGAGGGACGTGGTGTGGTGGTGGGTGAGAACCCACAACTGCTGCAGGTCGTGCTCTCAAGGGGTGTCTCTGGCTGCACCTCCCCCGAGCTGTACTCAGGTGTTGATTCGGATGATGAGACCTACGTGCCGTCGCAGGTGAGTGTTCCTGGGAAAGATTCTGTTCTGTCCGACCCACCTGCACCAGGGTTAGAACCCTCAATGGGGATGTCAGTGTTGGCAGGTACGCCTTTGGTGGTTACGGATGCAGGGTCACACTCCGCGACATCTGATCCTGTTCCTGGGCCAGCAGATCAGAGGGGGAATGCAGTCCTGCAGCCTCAGGCAGTGCCGGCACAGCAAGGCGCAGTTCGCCTTGCCCCAGACAGGTGTGGTGCCCGCCGATGTGGTGGCCGTACGCCACCTGGCAATACCGCATGGGAGCAATCCATTTACGGTATGGCAACCCAACAGGCAGCATCATCCATCCAGGCCATGGATAGGGTGGCCACTTCCATTGTCCCCCCCGAAAGGCTGATGGAGCGACTACAGCAGGCAACCGACTCCATCTGCCAGTCACATAGGGAGGAGATGTTGGCGTCCAACAGGGACAGGCGGGCGACACTGGCGACTCTGCAGGAAGCCATCTCCATAGAGTCCCAGGGCCACAGGGAAGCCCTGAGGCTGGAACTCCTTCACCTCAGGACGACTCTTGTTGAGCTTGAGGCTTCAACAGACCGAAGGACAGAACAGCAGCTAGAGCGTCTCACCCGTACGCTCTCAGCTGAGATGCAGGCAACTAGGGCGGAGGTCCGGGCATCCCGTGAGTTGTTGCATGGGGACCTCCGCACACTCATCCTCCAGAACGAGACCTACCACACCCGCATGCTTGCAGCCATGGAGGAACAGACTAGGGCCTTGCGTGGGCAGCCTCCCATAGTGCCACCACCTCCGGATGCAGCTGCACAGGGTGAGAATAGCGACAGCAGTGATACTCCCACAATAGGGTAGCCATGTGGGCCATGAGCCCATGGAGGTGTTTTTTTTTCGCAAGATCCACGCAGGTGGGTTTTGGTGTGCACCCTGTCCTCGGACCTCCTGGGTGACCTCCCCAACCCCCCCGGGCCCATTAATGGCCATTTTTTTTTTTTTTTTTTTTTTTGGGGACAGTATGTTGCCTTGTGTGGCTCCCATGGGCATACGCTGCATTGTGGCTGGGCACATGCAGGCTTGTCATGGATTTGGTTCAGATGCTTGGGTTTTTGTCACACACACCCCTCCTGCTTCCCGTTTCCATGGGCTTGCAAAGGGTGTGCCCAAGTGACATTGAAGTACATGGTGACATTGGACTCCCATGAGCTGTGTGGGCAGTCTGTAGTCAATACTGTGTATACATTCATAGTGCATATTGTTGTTGTATTGTACACTGCGTGGTGTAGTTATATGTGCCTCTGCATCCATCTCATCCTCCATATTTGCAGGTCCATTCCTCATGTCTTCACAATGCGGTCCACCTTGTAACTGGAGTCCATGTTGTAAGCAGTGCACCTACACTCTTGCGTGGTGCTAACACTGTATACTTGCAAGTGTTCGGAGGGCTGTCATCATCAGGTGGTGAGTAATGTCTGTAATGTCATGTTTAAGGTGGGTTGGAGGTTGTGTAGGTGATTAGTATTATTGGTAAGTATTTGGTAATGTGGGCTGTAGGTCCTGCATTACTGTGAGCATTTCATGTTTTCATGTATGGACAGGTTTCCATTAGGGACACTGTAGCTGCTGACACTTGGGGCATGTTGTGGGGATTCATTTCTTTCCTCTCACATTGCATGACATGCCATGGTGTGTTGTGTGGCCGTGCCGTGGAGGGGGTGGGTGACATGGCACTGTTTTCATGTAGTATTTTGCAAGTGGGTATTCATTTCTGCAGCATGGAAGTGTCTTTTCATGACACTGCATTGGTGGTGTTTGTGTAGGTAGGGATGCACACATTGTGACACTTCCACATGAACAATCTCAGGCTGCTATGGTTCTGACAGTTGACAGTCCCTTTGTTCGTCTTAATTGTCAGGTCGAGTCATCATTGCTTATCAGATGGTATGTGCCAGGCCTGTGTGCACTCCACTGGGGTGTGATTTCTATGTGAAGTAATTAGCCACCAGCTGCGTACAGGCTGCCTCACCCTGTGCCCTCTCCCCTCCCATGCGCAGCGGGCGTGCATTTGGTTGGGGATGTGGGGGCACCACCATGTCCACGGCCAGGCCCCGACGTGTTGCAACATTGTGCAGGACACATGCTGCCACTATGATCCTGCACACTACTGGGGGCGCATATAACAGCTGCCCGCCAGACCGGTCAAGGGAGCGAAAGCGTGACTTGAGCACTCCGAATGTGCGCTCCACTATGCCCCGGGTTGCAATATGGGCTGTGTTGTATCTTACCTCTGGAGGCGTGATGGGGTTCCGAATTGGTGTCATCATGTGGGTGCTCGGAGGGTAGGCACTGTCCCCTGGTGAGGAGGTGATGGGTATCATTAGTGGGGTAGTGACATAACTCTGCATCTGACATGCATGCATGTGCAGTGGCATTCATACTCACCAAGCAGCCATGTGTCACCATGCCGCCCAGCTTCGAGGTCCCGGCTTAGGGTAGACATTCGGTAAATGAAGCTGTCGTGGGTGGACCCTGGATAGTTGGCATATACTGAGGTGATGATTCCCTTAGCATTACATACTACATGCACGTTGATGTCAAATTGTGCCATAACCTAGAAATCGAAGGTGGCAGCCTGCCTTTCTGCAGGTGTCCTGGGCAGGTATATGTGCCTACGGACTGATGGGCGTGCAGTGATGATGTTCAAGACCTGGTGTAGGCAGCGTGACTGCGTGGCCTGTGACACCCCACCCACTATGGCACTTGTCCGCTGAAATAATCCTGTGGCCAAGAAGTGCAGTACATTGAGGAACTTCTCCAGGGGGCTGAGTGCTTGGGAGCACAGGGTGGGTGATGTGAGGTCATCCTCCCACTCACTGACCAGGTCCAGTATTATGTGTGGGGGAAACCTGTACCTCCCATACACCTGGTCATCAGGCATCCCAAAAAGTGGGAGTGCAAATTCGGGCCCTCACTATCCTCCTCCTCCTCCTTTGGTAACCCATGGCCACTGCTGCTAGGAATGGTATATTCATCCTGGCGTATGAGCTTGTTTGTGGTTTTCGCACACTTTTATGCTGCGCGGGTCGACGTACGCCTGCTTCATGCTGGCGTACGTGTGTCAGGATTGGACCCTTTTTCGGCACGTCGTAGGCGAACGTGTGAATCTTCCCGCCCACACCAGGAATACACGTAGCACGCTCTCACAGGCACAGTCGCGGGTAAATATTCCCGCCCACCCCTGGAATACATGTGACCCACTCTCACAGGCCCAATCGCGTGTGGAAGTTCACGCGCACCCCGAAGTACACGTACCCAGGCAAATCGCGTGTGGAAGTTCACGCGCACCCCCAGTAATACACGTACCCAGGCAAATTGCGTGTGGAAGTTCACGCGCACCCCAAAGTACACGTACAATCGCATGTGGAACTTCACGCGCACCACGAAGTACACGTACCCAGGCAAATTGCACGGCTGGGGGGTGGGGGTGGTGGGAGACATGGGTGGGGGCCTGGTGGAGGGTGCCCCTGGTGGCTGGGGGGTGGGGGGTGGTGGGAGACATGAGTGGGGGCCTGGTGGAGGCTGCCCCTGACTGCTGGTGGGTGGGGGTGGTGGGAGACATGGGTGGGGGCCTGGTGGAGGGTGCCCCTGGTGGCTGGGGGGTGGGGGGTGGTGGGAGACATGAGTGGGTGCCTGGTGGAGGGTGCCCCTGACTGCTGGGGTGTGGGGGTGGTGGGGGACATGGGTGGGGGCCTGGTGGAGGGTGCCCCTGGTGGCTGGGGGGTGGGGGGTGGTGGGAGACATGAGTGGGGGCCTGGTGGAGGCTGCCCCTGCACTGCTGGGGGGTAGGGGGTGGTGGGAGACATGGGTGGGGGCCTGGTGGAGGGTGCCCCTGGTGGCTGGGGGGTGGGGGGTGGTGGGAGACATGAGTGGGGGCCTGGTGGAGGCTGCCCCTGACCGCTGGGGCGTGGGGGTGGTGGGGGACATGGGTGGGGGCCTGGTGGAGGGTGCCCCTGGTGGCTGGGGGGTGGGGGGTGGTGGGAGACATGAGTGGGGGCCTGGTGGAGGCTGCCCCTGACTGCTGGGGGGTGGTGGGAGACATGAGTGGGGGCCTGGTGGAGGGTGCCCCTGCACTGCGGGGGGTGGGGGTAATAGGGGACATGAGTGGGGGCCTGGTGGAGGCTGCCCCTGGTGGCTGGGGGGTGGGGGTGATGGGAGACATGAGTGGGGGCCTGGTGGAGGCTGCCCCTGGTGGCTGGGGGGTGGGGGTGGTGGGAGACATGAGTGGGGGCCTGGTGGAGGCTGCCCCTGGTGGCTGGGGGGTGGGGGTGGTGGGAGACATGAGTGGGGGCCTGGTGGAGGGTGCCCCTGCACTGCGGGGGGGGTAATAGGGGACATGAGTGGGGCCTGGTGGAGGCTGCCCCTGGTGGCTGGGGGGTGGGGGTGGTGGGAGACATGAGTGGGGGCCTGGTGGAGGCTGCCCCTGATTGCTGGGGGGTGGGGGTGGTGGGAGACATGGGTGGGGGCCTGGTGGAGGGTGCCCCTGGTGGCTGGGGGGTGGGGGGTGGTGGGAGACATGAGTGGGGGCCTAGTGGAGGCTGCCCCTGACTGCTGGGGGGTGGGGGTGGTGGGAGACATGAGTGGGGGCCTGGTGGAGGGTGCCCCTGCACTGCGGGGAGGTGGGGGTGGTGGGAGACATGGGTAGGGGCCTGGTGGAGGGTGCCCCTGGTGGCTGGGGGGTGGAGGGTGGTGGGAGACATGAGTGGGGGCCTGGTGGAGGCTGCCCCTGACTGCTGGGGGGTGGGGGTGGTGGGAGACATGAGTGGGGGCCTGGTGGAGGCTGCCCCTGCACTGCTGAGGGGTGAGGGTGGTGGGAGACATGCATTGTTGATCAGTAGTGCAAGGTGACATGTGGGTTGGCTGGGGGGCATGCCCATAGTGGATGGGCTGCGTGCGGGACATGAGCAGCGGTGCAGGGTAGTCCCCCGTGGTGTGGGCTGCCTGCAGGTGCCGTGGAGGTTGTAGAGCGAACACCTGGGAGGACCCACACGGCCAATTCACGTGTAGTACTCCCCAGAACCCCTGAAATACACGTACTCTGCTGAAATCGCGTGTGGAACTTCCCGCACACCCCTGAAATACACGTACCCTGCTCGCACGGGGCCAATCGCGTGTGGAACTTCCTGCGCACCCCTGAAGTACACGTACCCTGCTCGCACGGGGCCAATCGCGTGTGGAACTTCCCTCGCACCCCTGAAATACACGTACCCTGCTGAAATCGCGTGTGGAACTTCCCGTACACCCCTGGAATACACGTACCCTGCTCGCACGGGGCCAATCGCTTGTGGAACTTCCCGCGCACCCCTGAAATACTCGTACCCTGCTCGCATGGGGCAAATCGCCTGTGGAACTTCCCGCGCACCCCTGAAATACACATACCCTGCTGAAATCGCGTGTGGAACTTCCCGCGCACCCCTGAAATACACGTACCCTGCTGGAATCGCGTGTGATACTTCCCACGAACCCCTGTAATACACGTTCCCCGCTTGGCGTTTGCTGTTTGCCAGTCCTGTGAACTGGTCCAGGGTTAGCGTAGCCCTTTGCGATTATTTGGGGATTTTGAAGGCTTTTCCTTGCGCGTGGGCGTTCTTGGGGGCGTAACTGGCGCTGCTGCAGGGTCGCTGCGCCACGCTGCGCCACGGCTGGTTTTGGATGCGAAAATCCATGAATACGCTGTGCGCGGAAATCGATTTTAGCGCACGCGGCTGGCGCAGACATTCACACGGGCATGCTGTGCACCAGTCGCGTGCGCCACTTTTGTGCGATTGTCTATGAATTACCCTGTAAGGTTCCTATTCACAGTTTCCCCTATTTTCAATGGGGATTTGCCATTTTAAAATGCTTCTGTGAATTAGGCCCTAAATGTTGCATGAATCAGGCCCTTGCTTTGCAATTTTTGCTATGAAGAAAAACCCTCATGGTTTACTAAACTATTGAGTTATTGCGTATTAATAATAGTATATATATCACTGCTTGTGATGTTATTTACTGTGATGCGGAGCGGGGGGTGAAGAGGGCAAGCCGCTGCCCCTGTTTTGACTGTCTTACTACACAGCAACATATTTATTTCTATCGTGGAATAAAATGAGCACTTTGCCTTGTGTGCATGTTACAAGCTGCCCTTTGCTGGCTGCTGTCACCTTAACTGAAGATGTTGAATGTGTGCTTTGCAGCAGGTTGTAGCCTGCCTTTGATAGCACAAAGCATCCAGCAGTGTTATCACCTCTTTGCCTGCCTTTTACTCTGGTTTCATCTGTGTTAGAACCTTGCTGAAAGAGCAATTACTAACTTTTCGGTGGCAGTTTAGTCTTTCAGCTCCTCTCTGGCTGCCTGCCCCTAAATAAGCCGGGCAGGTTGTGCACTGGGCTGAGTGCTCGTTTCTGACATCTGTGCACCGCCTGCCGATGCAGGTTTGAATTACGGCAGGGCCAACTCAACCTTTCATCTTTCCGAGGTCGATAAATTGAGTACCACGCTGTGGGATAATAATATCAACTGTTATCTCAGCGCTCAGATGCCTGCGGGCTTGTAGCACTATATAAAATTAGATATATATTTATGTAAGGAACAATCTTTTGTAGCCATTCTTATTTAAGACACCCAAGGCTGCAACAGATTGTGTCCACCCCTGTTTACTGTAGGCAATGGGGGGCCCAATCAATCAATTGGCCCCTGTGAGGCTCTTTGTTATTCCAATGTGTCTGACTACCAGCAAGTAGGGCTGAGAGCGAGTGTGTAGTGGCTGGTGTGAGGAAATTGGGAAAAGGTGGCTGACCAGGACATGGCAGTGCCCCCTCCCCATTTCTCCATCATCCGAGTGCTAAATCCACCTCTTCCACTTCTGCCAAACCCTTAATCAGGCCCTTAGTGTGCTGCACCACAAAGCCTGTTGAGCTACACGTCTGTCTGGCAGGATCTTGTGTCATCACACAGCTGTGCGGTAACATTGAAGGGGGCTGGTGCTCTGTGAGCGCCTCCCTCAGTGGTGGCTGGAGAGGATGGGGCACGCTGCCTCTGTAGCATGGCTACTCCTGTGGCCACCCAGATGTTTTGAACTTTAGCTCCCATTAGCCGTAGCCAGCATAGTCATGTGCAAAGTGTCATGGGAGGTTTAGTCCAAAACCTCTGGAGGACCGCATTATGAGTAGCCACGCAAGCCTGCTTAAATCTTCTGAAGTTTGGGCCAAAGTCTGCAGCCCTGATGCTTAGATCCTCACACAGATATGTCGTTTACTTCTAATTTACCAATTTTCTCAAGCAATGATATTGCATTCACACCCGGATTGCAGAGTCAGAATTCCCCATTCTCTACACACCACAACATTCTTGGCTGGTGACCTCAAATAATATCAGGCAGACCCCCATGCAGGACTTGTCGTGGAGGTGCAATTTAGTTATTACTGGTGTCCAACTTGTTGTGGGTGAGCAGGAAGGGTGTGGCCTAGGGGTAGAAAGGGCGAGGGACATGCAGGGTAATTGTAGGCAATTAGCCGCATGCACGTTTTTTTCTCGCTTCTTCTCTATCATGTTTGTATTAAGTAATTTTACAAGAACTTTCAGTTCCATTGTCATTCGAAAAAAGAAAGAGCATAAAAGCGATTTTCTGACCCCCCGTGTCGCTCGCCCTATTTATGTTTTCCTTTGTGTAACTCCTACACATTTAGTGTGGGGGTGGCCGGCCTGCATGCCATGCCAAACTGATGTGCAGGGCGTCCTCGCCCTTGCAGTTGCCAGGCAACCAATGGGTCTACTCATTTGTCTAGCACAATGCAACCAAGTAAAGAAGACATATTTAGCAAGCACAAGCAACTACCTAGGTGTGCGCTTCTCAGGACTCAAGCCCACACATGCCAATAGTATCCTTTCCACTAGGTGAACACTAGCGCGGTCTTGGTGTTTGCTCTGCATTCTGGGAATTGTAGTCCTAAATTTACAATAAGGAAATGCGGTCCTACAGGTGCCAGACAACAAAGTTAAAACCAGGACTGGACGTGCATCTCCCAGATGGAGTGGACAGTGTTACCATGTATGCAAGTGTCTTACATGACAAAATAGCTCAAAGGATGAGCACCTCTTTCAGTAAACTGACCTTTCTTTGTGTTAAGTGACTATCGCCAGTTTCAAACTGTCGATTATAATGAAAAGTCAACTTGTCAAGTCTTTGTGTTGATGTGTATGTGCAGTGACGGGTGCTGCTAACCAGGGGTGGACAGGCCTATGGAAAAATCTGGAGATTTCCTGGTAGGCCTCTGCACCCTGGGCCTCTTTTGTGTGGTATTTCCAAATGTTCTCATAGGAAAAGCGTTGGGTTTGCTGAAAATGTGTAATGTGGGGCCAGTATGGAAATGATGTCCTCTTTTCGTTCCCAGTAATTATTTGCAGGGTCTCTTTTGGTTCCCAGTCCACCCCTGCTGCCGACTCCTGTTACCCCATATCAATGGACCAGAAACACAAGGCCTGATTCCCAGAGCAAGCTCCCAGCTCCCAGCTTCCATGTATTGATCCCTTGCCATGTGCTTCCCTCTATGCCCTGTAAAGCGCTGACTTGCTTCCCGAAGCTAGGTTCCTGCTCAATAAATACCCATTTAATAACCTTTCTTGCAGGGTGGCATGATACTAGCTCAGGGGCAACACGCTCCCCTCAGCAACAAATGACATGGAGCAGCAAAGGTTCGAACCCCGGCACTGCACTTAGAAACTTTTGGGTATTAATCACGTTATAAATAAACAATTATTATTATTGTGATGCTTTAGGTGGGAGATCCCTTCATTACTAAGACTCGCCCCATGAAACTCCCTCACTGAGGCAGTGCCGCTCCAACCAGAATTCACAATGTCCCCCAAGCACCAGAAAAACATCTCCTCTGCAAAGTGTTTCAACCTGGATGGTGATAACTGACTGTTGAGGCACTTCCCAGTTCCCCTTAATTCTTCTCCCTGCACCTCTTTGATGTGTGAGTGCCCTGAAGCCGCCTACAGGTAATGTGAGTGCTATGTCAAAACAATGTATGCACATTAAATGAATGCATATTTGTATTGGGATCATGGCCCACTCTCTGGGGGTGGGCTCAGGGGTATTGCAGAGAATCCCAGGTCATTTCCATGGGTATGCCCTTCTGATGAACAGCGTACCCTTTCAGCACCCCTTGACAGAGGGGCGCGGCCCTTGTGGAGCATGAGCTTTAGTGTGTTATCTGGAGTGCTACGGAAGGAGGCAGGGCAGAGTGGTGTTTCGGTTGTGACTTCTTCACAGGTGAAGCAGTCTGCCTTGCACTGGCTACCCCTTTAAGCATGGTTATTGTTTAAGACAGCCTGCATCCCTGGCAAAGCAGTCACAACCAAAACACAACCCTACCTGGCCAAAACAATTCACCATATCCGGAACAAAACTCCAAAAGCCACAATATCACCAGGCTGGAAACAAAGAGCAAGGGGGGAAAAATAGAAACAGGCCTTTCCCTAAGTCTGCCCCCATCCTACACTCCAGGGCAGACTTTAGGACCCTACTCTTCAAAGAACCTCTTGCCAATTGCTGATAGCTCCACTTAAGCAATAGAATCCGAGGAGAGGGGGAAAGGGGGGAGGCATTACCGGTCTGGTATTTTTCTAGAGTTGAGAAGCGGGGAGGAAACCGTTTCTCAACCCATGAAAAAAAAAAGCCAAAAAATAGCTGCCATGGGTCGGGAGAAGGGACTACACTTACTTCCTCTCCCTTTCCATGGCGGCAAGTGGGAGAGAGGGAAGAAAGAACGAGGGACGCGGCACATGGGATGAGAGCAGGTTAGTCTTTGTTGGACTGGTTCCGAGGGCCAATCAGATCGATAGTTACAATCTGATTGTCCCTGGCCGAGTACTGTTCCTCCCCTTTTGGAGTCCCCTCCTTCCCTGCTCTGGGTATCCATCCAAGCTTCTCTGCCACTCCCACACTCTTACTGGAACTATGCACAGCGCGCCATTGCTTCCCAGCTAGGCTCACATTATATAAATTCCACACACACATACAGAGCTACAACTAGCCAGCCATGGTCAAGCGGCCTGAATGAATCCTGTACTCCCTTGAAACGTCAACGTTTTATATAACATAATCAAAAGCTGTTAGCTCCTGGTCAAAATCAGAATTTTGAGGGTAACACATTTGCACCATGATGCAGATAGCGTCTTTTAATTCTATGTTGTTTATAGGCTACCCTGCATTGGAGAATACATTAGTTGAGCGCATTCAAGCAACTGGCTCCTCCTCAAACTTCTTGGCATTTCCGAGGCAGCAACCTTTACTTTACTGACCGGTCTATTTCCAAGGATGTAAACAGCAAAGCATGATGGGTGGAAAGCACTGGAGCAATCACATCCAGTTGCTCATTTTCTTGGCAGCTCTCTTTCATTGTTTTTTTTTAATTTTTTATCACACGTGCCTCCATCTAGAAAAGGGTCTGACAATTTAAATAAGTCTTGGCCCTGCCTCTGGGGGGGCGTAATCTCCTTGAGATGTGAGTACCTGGCTGTCTGTGTCTACAGAACCAAGCACTACTCCTGAGGCCCAATATGTCCAACAAGTCTGAGGATGCTTATTTGGGGGCTAAACTGCTCCCTTTCTGAGCATGATCAAGACTGATTTGCACATGGCTGATTCCTTTCTGTAATGGACCATCTAAAACATTATAAAATGGAAGCAGCCCAGAGGCCTTTCCAGGAGTCATGATGGATTCACAGCTTTATTTCAACACGGTTCACTCTTTTCTGTTCACTCTTGAAGCCTCTGGGGTGGTTGGAGACTCAGACTGTGAGATAGGCCAAATCCAGCTTTGCTACTAGCCCTACATACCAACACTACAGTTAAAGATAAAGTATTTCAGACTGTCCTGCTCGCTGATCCCATTTCCATGTTTGTGGGTTTTAAACAAGGTTGCATTTTGGCCCCAACTCTATTTTCTGATAATGTGTACCCTCCTCGCCTAGGTCACATCAATTACAATGGCTCGGATATGCGGACGACCTGGTTTTGTTGGATTTCAGCCTTATGGGTCTTCAGCACCAAATGAACCTTCTTGTTGCATACTTGTAGCAAATGACCTGATTATCAATACACTAAAAACAAAGATCGTGTTTGTTCATGCTGGAGCGAGGTTCAATACGAAATTAAATACTTGGAGACTAAATAATAACAATGTTGATATTGTCCCACAGTTTGAATATCTATGTGTCACAGTTGACAATAAGTTAATTGGAACCCTCAATTTGAAGAAAAAAAAATCAGGGTCACTATCCATCAGCTGTTGGGTGGACCAAAAAAATATTTGCTTCACGATATGAGTGATATTTCCTCAATCTGATCATTGTGTTATACTGTTATACAAAATGAAGATTCTCCCCTCAATGTTATATTGCATTGCAGTGTGGGGATATAGACGCATCAGCAAGCTTATATCACTAGAACAATATTGCTTAAAAAGAATGCTCAAATTACCACCAGGGCTGCTTAATGAGTTTATATATATGGAATTTGGATTGAGGAGTATTAGCTCTGTTGCTATTAAGCAAAGGTTAAGTCTGTATTGGAGACTAACTACCCCTAATCATTACTTTAATGGATATTATTTATTGTAGTACTAATTCTTCACCATTGAGCACCAAGAGCATGGTTTTAGCCCAACTCGTTATTGTTGCTCGTGACTGGACCAAACTACTTCCTACTGATACCGTTAGGTTAACCGATGAAGATTTAAATCTAATTGGAGTTGATGAGTATGGCCATGTGCAATCTATTACAAATTTAGCATGAAGAAGGACAAGTGATGAATACTACTCTACATTGCTCTTCGAAGTGCATTATCACGATACGTAACTGAATTCTACGGCAATAAGATCTTAGACGAACATCTCACAATCATGTCTAACACTGTGGAAACGTTTGATGCCTGGAGGTATCTACCTAGAGGACAGCGTAACTTCAGACGTTGTGGCTCCCATACCTTAGAAACCAGTAAACATATATTGCTGTGATGTGGGAGCTTAAATGTTATACACAGAAGACATGCCTTGGCATCTGGTAGATCTAACGCCTTTATGGAACCTACGTATACTGCATGGGAATCATTCTATAAGGGAGATGACATAGAATTGATATATTATCTCACTAAACTTTCATGTACTGTTGAGGACATATTGGCATGATTAAGCTGTTTTAAAGGTATTTTGTTTATCTCAGATTACCTGTATTACTGTTTACTTTTTTCTTTTGAAACTTCTTTTATCCTCTTGTAAATATGTGAATGTTTAAAATCGCCTTTATTGGCTACATTTTTTTTTTAAAGGTTTGCCCAGCTAAGACTCATCTCCTGCCATTGTGGGATAACATATTGGATCCTTTTCTACCCTTCTTGACATCTTTCATCATGAACTCCCCCTCGAAAGGCCACATACCCTCAAACCTTCAAACCATATGGACGATATCCCTACGAAAGAAGTCTGGTAGACAGCAACTCCTACGGGGCACGCATGAGAATCCCAATGACCTGCTCATCATGCTTGATTTTTTTGCTAGTTTTGATACCCTGGGTCACAGATTGTTCTAGAACAGAGGTCTGCAACATCCAGCACTCCAGATGTTTTGGAGAACAACTCCCATGATCCCTCAGAATTGACTATGCTGGCCAGGGCTGATGGAAGTTGTAGTCCAAAACACTTGGAGTGACATAGGTTGCAGATCCTGGTCTAGAAAGACTTAATCAGTGGCCAAGGTATCTGATAATGCTCTCATTGTTCAGAGTGTTCTCACTGGATAACTTAACATTAGAAGGCTTATCAACCAACCCCTGTTTCTAGGGTACCACAGGGTTACTGTTAATCTTGGATATCTACATCAAGTCCTTCCATATATGATCTGTCAAAGACCTTGAAAGGGTTTTTTCACTGCCACGCAAATGACAGCCAGCTATTTTTTAAGATTCCATCAAGTCTTTGATCAAACAATGGGTTGAGAGCAACTGGCTCAGCCCGAATTGTGATAAAACAGAACTAAAGGTAAACAGACTCCAAAGCTACATCAGGCTGCTTCTATTTCATCTACCACTTTCCACATCGATTTAGTTGCGTGTACTGCCCAAGGTCAAACCCTTGGGTATTATCTTTCACCCTCATTTGACCTCAAAATCACAAATTAATGTGACAGTCAATAGCATTTCTTACTACCTGAGAGTGTTTAAGCCAGTAAAACCACACCGAGACGATACTCATCTCAGGACGATAGCGCGTACCATCACTGGAGCAAAAATCTATTACTGAAATGGCATTTATTTGTTTACACCCAAGAAGTTAGTAGACTGCAGATTTTTTGGTTGTGACTTTAATGACAAAACAGGCCACGGCTTTGACGATTTGCCCTTTGATAATATGGAAGATTGTCTCTTCAAGTTGACTACCCCAGTTATGACCGACCCTAGGTTACATTTTGAAGGTACTAAAGTGTTAACATTATTACATGAGCAAGGCCTACGGTCAGCAAAGGGGTCTTCCAGGTTCCTCGACAATTGATTATTTTGGGATTTTTATTAACGAGACGGCCCGATCTTTGATTTTTGGGTACCAACATATCTATATAGTGACCATTATGCAATCTTATTGAATATTAAGATATTTTTTTTTGTCTAATGTTAGTGGTGTTAAATTCCACATTTAGTGTAAATCTCGATAGCTGGTATATGTCAGAATATCAGATGGGACATAACAAAGAAACATGAGTTCATTTATTCCAATTATCAAACCATCTGCTACTAATAGAAAGTATCCTTGAATTAGATGCCGCGGAAATTGGAGTTTGCTTGCAACTTCGACGGATATTTGAATTTAGTTTATCTGCTTTTTTTTAAATTAGCATACCAGCAAAATCATAAAGGGGAAATAATTGGATTGACAAATCCTGTAGAAGAGCTAAGCCCTGTCCCTTAAACGTTTTTACGAGTCCCAATTCCGACAGATCCTCAGTTGAAAGCATGAATTCTGTGTACAAAGAAATAGCTGCTGCACAGAAGAAGAGATTGAAAGTTCTGGCCTCTGCCAAGCTTTAAGAGGCAGCCGATAATGCTAATTCTCATAACGTTCGGCAATTGGTGACTACAGGTCCTAGATATTGTAACAGAGATCTTTTTATTGAAATTGCTTTTCATGACTCAGTATGTTAGAACTGATATAATATTGTTTCATCCTCATTGTATATGTTGGCCCATGCCCAGTCGCTTTGCGAGGAAATCCGTATTGCAAGGTCGTGACCTTAAGTGAATCGAGCCTCCATTTTAGGTTAAAGCCGCCATTTTAGTTTATCGTGCAAAGTCACCCTGTGGCCTGAAATGGCCGACCTGTGTTCTCTTGTTCTTGCTTTAACCTCTTCAACCTCTGTAGGAGAGTTAATGTCCAACCTGCCTGCAGGCTACATGTTAGGGTCATGTAGACCTTGTCCTTTGTTGACCACGGGATCAGGGGATTACTTGAATCGGCGATGTTAACCTACAAGTATATAAGAATAATAACGCTATATAAAAACGACATGCAAAACATCTGTTTGACCTGTATTAAAGCAATGTGTAAAGTGTGTAAAGTTAAACCTAGAGAATAATAGTGTTTGTTAGTAAATGTATTAAAAAGTAAACCGCATGCACGAGATATGTAAATTAGGAACGAACCTGGCGCAACCCTAGCCCAGTACATGAGTAACTTGTAAGAGGCTGGACATCGTTATAACGAAACTGTAGAAATACGCTGATGTCCAGCTAGCAATTCCTGTTCACTGCTCACATTGAACTCTGCTGGTGGTCTCTGTGATGTATTGATGGCCAAATAGCTATTTGTGTACTTTGTTTTGTAAACTGTACAGAATTGCAATACAAATTCTGGGAATCTTTACAAGCCCATGTCGGTGTATTTCTCTTTGCATGGTGTAAAAGCTTTAATATTGTATTTTCTGATTCCACAAGTATGGATTCATAATTTTTCTACATTATATGCCATAAAAATGGTTCCAATTGGTCTTATTCTGATTCACCTCTGATCACTAATTGACATACGCAGCATAGTATGCTACTTACAACTGATTTTACAATAAAGGAATTATTAATTGCCACAAGGAAGCAATCTTTTAGCAAACGTCCAGGTGCAGATAGCATTCATACTGACTTATTTTGGGCCCCACTATTAACGGTTGTCTTAAATTCTATACTGGCTGATGCCATTCTCCCAGAGTCTTGGAATCAGGGAATTATATTATATGCTTACTCTACACAATGGGCCAGAGAAATTTGACCAGAGAAAACACAAGGGGTATGGGTTGCTTAACAGGTATTGGCGAGGTGTGCCTAAACACAATATGGTAACATGAAAAGGAGGGGGAAGACAAACCCTAAAATCAATTATGCTCAACGATAATATGTCCTGTTCCTCAGTGGTTGTATGTGCCTCAAGCAGTGAGAGAAAAAGAGCAGTGCTCTTGTTGCTAATTTGTTATATGCACTACAGAGAGCAGTGAGAAAGGCCTGGGCCAATCAACAGACAACATTCAGAAGGAACAAAGGAAAAAGGAGGAGACACAGAAGGTTCTTACTGTTCCTACCTATGCTGTTATCTCGCCTGAGTCAGCGCTGGTGTGCCGCTTATCCAAAAGTAGATAGACAAACAAACCAGCAATGTATAGATATTTCAACTTTTTTTCTGTCTTTCTTTCATCTGAGAATACTTAATTGGCTAGTGGCACAGGCCGTGGTGTATTTGGAGCTGTGTCTGATTTGAATTATCTGTGAAAGACCTTGAAAGGGGTTTGTCACTGCCATGCAAATGACAGTCAGCAATTCTTTAAGATTTCCATCAAGTCTTGCAATCTTTTTGTGTTACCAGAGAAATGTGAAGACTTCATATCATCCGATTTCTTTATTAGATTCTTCTTTTTAACATTTTTGGCAGAGTAATCTGGCAAGGTTCCAAGCTTGGGTAGATGCTAATAGTATCTTGACTCCTACACAGTTAGGCTCCGGTGAAAGCTTAGATACTTGTAACCAGGCTCTTCATGTGTACCTTGTCATTTCTAATGTCATTTATCGCAAGAAATAGACATTTTATATAGCCTTCAAGCAATGGTACATCTGCATTAGACAGGGTCAATTGTCTCAAACTGCGGTCTATAATGGGTTCCCTGGGCTGCCCTGAGGACCTAGTCGGTGCCTTGTTCATGGGAAATGCTAATAACAAGGTTTGCGTGAGATCAGGAAAGAATGGCTGCTGTATCTCATGGTGTCGGCTTAGCGCTGGTGTGTAACAGGGCTGTGTTCTTGTGCCTTGTGTGTTTTCTTTGTATATCAATCTTTACAACTATCTTGTAGTTTGCAATGCTAATGTCCAAACATTACGTGGTATGCCTCTCCCAGCCCTAATGAATGCGGATTGACACAGTGCTGATCGCAAGAACACCACGATCACTACAGTGCATAGTAACAGGCTGTGTTGAATTTGGTCTAGCCTAGTTTTAGCCATGAATGCATCTAAATCGCCAAATTATGGTCTGCCAATCCAGTCGAAAAGATCAGAAACGACCCACTTTCAGAGCTTTGGAAGACCAAATTAAGGTTTGTTTAAGCTATCATTATCTGGGTTTTACATTTACCCATAGTTGAACGTGGTCAGACATTTTGACCTCCAACAATTTAAAATGTTGCAGGCACGGGGGTCTTGTGTTTTGCTAAACCTTATAAATCTCAAGCGCTGGATATACCTTTGAGAATTGAATGTAAGGGAAATGCGCTGCTAAATAGGGCACAGGATTGTGGGCTGTTGCTTCGGCAAATTCTCTTCCAATCGAAGAAAAACCTTTCTTTAAATGCCTATTATGCTTACCCAACTCAGCTGCTATGTTTTCTGTTCATGAAGCGCTTGGCCCGCCACGCATTGAAGATGCGATTATGATGGAGCCACTTAGACTCTGGTTTAAACTTTGGTTAAATGAAAATAAGAGGCTTTCTCGCCTGCTTCTCAACCGCATCCTAGCTTCGGAGGCGAATCCTCTATTGATTCCTTCGGCTTCTTTGATCAAGAGTCATTTGGCTTTTGCAAATGCATTTGTTTTGTTAACCCACTGAATATCAATTTGTTGTATAGCAAATTAGTTTAACAACGTCATGGTCTACTGCCGACGTTAAACCATGAACACAAGGATCTACTAAAAGCTTCTATTCGTTCATGTGTTATTTTGTCAACGGTTGGTGTCTCAGAATTCTTGCTTGGGCCAACGTTTAAGTGTGAGCGTGACCCGATAACAAAGGTATGTTTTAACGTATCAGCAATCAAGGCCGACACTCGAAAGTGGTCTTTGGCTGAATCAGAACCTATACATGGTTTAAACCTCTGTTATGTAATGAGCTGTTGGAAAATTTTATGCACTTTTTATTTTTTTGGCCCAGGATATACTTTGGTTAGCGATATGCACTTTAGGCAATAAGGACCGGCTGTGATTTCATTTTTGTTGGCTTAAGCTTCCTTAGTTGCCTGGTCCTTGCTTATCTACCTGCACTATGCATTGAAGTTGAGCAAGTCATTAATTAACTCAATTCTTGGCATGTGATATTATTACTGTGCTTTGTAACAATTTCTACTTTGTATTGTAGCCATTATTCAGTTTTGTTTTTGCATGTGTTTTTACTGCTCATGTTTGCGCATTGATGGATATATTGTTACCCGAATAAAGTTGTTGATGATGGTGAACTCACATTTTACAAAACAATGCCGACCAAATAGTAGATATGGGTTGTCTTCCCCCAAAGGTTTTGTTCGTGGGTGGACTGCCCGCAGTGTACCGGCTCAGGCCGTTCATTAAAAACGGGGTCCGATCACTTTTTGTCCCCCGCTGCCAATGTTAAGGGTTCAGGGGACACTCCTGCAACCCCTTAATACAAAGATACGCAACATGGGGAGCGAGGGATAACCCTGCAACCTCTGCTCTTCATTCATTTTCAGCATTTTCAGATTCAAATTGATTGCAAAAATTCAAACTACTGCTAGTGGGTGAATTTGGTCAAATCTACCATTCGTTCACATTTTTGCGTTCAATGTGGGTAATACCCAAATAGTCACCAATGCCCTGTATCACTCTCATGCCACACCCATCTTCCAGCAACTGCATTGGCTCCCAGTGCAAGCAAGAACTGCATAAATATTTTTATAAAACTATCCCCATATATGTGCTTTCTAGAACTCTTAGCCACCGGCCTCAAGTTACAGGTTTCTTTAGGACGGTAAGATAGCCCAGCCGGAATCTATCCGTGATCCAACTCAGCCTTTCATCCTTACGAGGTCGACAAATGAGCACCACCTTCGGTTGGGATGATTGATGTATGTAAATATGTGCTATGTACAGCGCTTAGGAGCAAGCCCTTTATAAACAACACATCCTTATCATTATTTAGGAGGTAAGAGGTTTTGTTTTCCTGGACCCAGGATAAGGAATACGTTTGCAGAATGCTGATGAGCTGAAAATAACATTTCACATTTCAAAAAGCACTATATCCAGGTAATTAAACATACTTCTTCATGGCATGGGATATAGGTTTACAACAGAGCTGGGGCACACTTGTATCTTCGAGTCTGCAGCACCATATAAAATAACCTATTGTAACATCACATAACACCAAAAATCAGAATTTGGAAAGGAGTAAAAATGGGGTCTGGAAGAACTCTTTTGCTGTAAAGTCTAGAAGTCAGACTTATCACCCTATTATACAATCCATATCTACTGTGTCACTTGTAGCGTAGAGATTGCAAAAGCCTTTTGAACAGTACATTTTTTGTAAAATTGTTCATAATTTGTGCAAATCAAATTCTGTCCGATGACTGGTCCACTGCGGCCGTTTCTTCGGTTTAAAAGGCACGACGTTTGTCATAATCATACATGATTTAATAATATGCCCCAGTGTAACCTCTTCAGATAAAAAGACCAGACTTCTTATCATGAAATCAGAGAAGAGCTCTGTGTTGTGGTGAGCAATGGCGCCCGGTCATAAACCATATGGGCCTAAGCATGTCAAAGCATGTGCGTTTCTGTAAAGGACACGCCGACTGAGCCTGAACCCACATCCACAGAACCAGAGGGGACCCACTTACGCTCGACCAGTATGTCTCGTAGTTGCCCTATTAGAGTAGGGTCTGTTCATCTGCCCTGCTCTTACACCTGCTGCGCTAGAGGTCATTGATTGAACTTCATCCATTATCATGGACATTGCAGTAAGTAGGGCCTGCTAATCAAACCTGGCACTGCAGCCACTGCACCAGACCTCACTGATGCACCTCCATGCAGTATCCTGAGTCTTGCAGTAGTGCCTGTTCACTTAATCTGGTCCCGCACCCACTGCACTAGAGCTCACTGATGCACCTCCATGCACTGCCATGGGTCTTGCAGTAAGGCATGTTCATCTAACCTGGTCCCACTCCCACTGCACCAGATCTTAGTGATGCACCTCCATGCAGTATCATGGGTCTTGCAGTAAGGCATGTTCATCTAACCTGGGCTCGGACCCACTGATCTAGAGCTCACTGATGCACCTCCATGCACTGTCATGGGTCTTGCAGTAAGGCATGTTCATCTAACCTGGTCCAGCGCCCACTGCCCTATAGCTCACTGATGCACCTCCATGCAGTATCATGGGTCTTGCAGTAAGGCATGTTCATCTAACCTGGGCTCGGACCCACTGATCTAGAGCTCACTGATGCACCTCCATGCACTGTCATGGGTCTTGCAGTAAGGCATGTTCATCTAACCTGGTCCAGCGCCCACTGCCCTATAGCTCACTGATGCACCTCCATGCAGTATCATGGGTCTTGCAGTAAAGCATGTTCATCTAACCTGGTCCCACACCCACTGCACTAGAACTCACTGATGCATTTCAATGCGGTTAAAGACTCCAATCAAGCATTCCCACTAAGTCAGTGCCTTGTCTGGGATTGCTCAAGGGAAGCCCTTATTTATATATTTTTATGACAAGTTATAATCTGGATGATGAACCCTTGTATAACGCCCCTCTCTTAGAATCCCCCCTGACCCCACTGAGCCAAGAAGTAGGTTTGTTTTGCAAATTAAAATATTTATTGGAAAAATTAAACAATAGATATATATCACACTTTATAATAGATTAATATTTGATATCACACTTAGACATATGACAGTGATCAACAATGGATGATGTGATACTAGCACACTGGTTTAATTACTTAGGAGTAGTATAGAGGATACGGTAGCTGAGAATGCTTTATATGGTACAAGGAAATGCAAGGTGGAAAAGAAGCAACACAGGAATAAACTTGATATGATTTCAGCAAAAGGTAATAGAATCACTTTTCCCCTTTTGGCAATTCACCCCCCCGCCCCTTCTATGCAATGTAAGGAGGTGGAAGTAACACACACAGTCTTCAGGAATACAATCACAGTACAATATGAATTTAGTTCCCCCCTAGCAATCTGAGTGCAACAGGGATGATTTTAAACACAGGCAAAGTACTTTAAAGGTGGTATGCAAAGAAGGGAAAAATATGCTAAAGATGATTTTAATTCCCTATAAGAGATTCAGGGTGGGTGATAGCTACTTTAAATTAGTTCAGGATCACTTTAGCAATGCTCTATGAATGATTGTCAGGTTGCAAACGAATTTCAGCAAAGGAAACAAAAGACAAATATTTTTACACGTGGCTGAAATGAAGAAAAATGTCAAATCGCGGCAATTTAGTCACGTGCGTTGAGCGCAATTACGGAGGAAGTATAAGGAGTAGCAAGTCGGCTTAGAGCTTGTTGGAAAGCTTAGAATCTCGCCTCTATCACAAACGGTTCAAGAGATACGGACGATGTTGTGGAGGTAGATTTTCAGAAATGAAATATTAAAGTTTCAGAATGACAGATGACATTTTTGCAGCTTTAAAGTCACAGAAGGACACACAATGCTATGGTGTAGTTCTAGATAGGTTAAAATAGTTGGAATTAGATTATTTTAAACTAAGAGATTGGTTTTGCACAGTTCTGGCTGAGTACACACTATATTTTGGACAGGAATGCGACTTCGTCACGGATCGGGTCAGGATTGACTGCGGTTCTCTCGCCACTGGGTACTGGTTCTGTGCACAGCGATTTGGGTCAGCTCTCAGCGATCTGGTCTGGGTCTGGTCTCTCTGGATCTCTGGTCTCTCTGGATAATTCTGCCTTCTGGGTCTCTGGTCTCTGGAGATTGATGGATTTGAAGTCTGGAGTCTCCCGGCAAAGCGTCCCGCAAGAAAGTGGAAAGTGAATGTCCCTGAATGGCTTCCAGTGGCTCTTTTTATGTCTCTAGAAAGTGGGTGCATAGCATAACTGAGCCTGCCCCTCTTAACTTATCATTGGCCCAGTTCTCCTCTCTCCCTTGATTGGGGGAACTGATTTGTGAGTCAGAGTGATGAGGTAGGTTTATGGTCAGAGGATCCTCCCCTTGTCAAATTGCACACAAATCTATTTCTGATCCAAATACATATTTACCAGATACACAAGTGGTTGACATTACATGTACATATTAAAGATTACTTATGGTACATTCTGTTCCAACTCTGATGTTTCTAAGAGCTTGCATACAAAAATGACAACTTATTTTCGTTTTTAGTTGGTTTACCAATATCGGACGTTTACCAAAAATGGCACACATGTACACCGCCTTTCTACACATATTCCAGTAACTTTTCATTTTTCTAGCGTGAACCCTGTGTCTGCAATCTCCATAATTCATGGGGTTTTGCCTCAGAACATGGTACAGAGTTCTAACACCTCTTAAAATGTACGCAGAAAAATGACAAGAATGATGATGTTATTTATATAATTTTTACAAGTCCGCACTATGAATTATCCATCTTTTTAAAATTATGCTCTGGCCCCGAGGGGTGTGGTTTTCCAAAGCACATGGTGGAATTTCTGGTTTATACACTTCCCCCAAGCTCGCTTGCTCACAGATGCAGTGCCCCTCCCCGTTTCCTTCCAAGAGGAAGCCATTTACGACCCCCCTAATTTAACATTTGCCTAGGCCAAGGACAGTGCTTTATTTAGTTTCCTGCAGTCCCCAGGTGCCACTCCCCTAATTCAATCAGAGAGGTGTCATCTCCTTTTGGCAGGGGCAGCAGAATGCAGCCAGGCCTGGGAACACAGCAGCTGATCAAGTTTCAACTCCTGTTGGGGGTAGTTGCCGGGCAGAATTCACTCTCTTCAAGCCAGGCTTCAGCCAAATGTCACTTTGGTTCCCAGTTTTCTACATTCAAACCAAACTTGTAATGTTTACACATGCAGCTAGAACACTGATTCTAAGTTCAAAACTATTACATTTAACAGTTGCAAACTATGTGACACTCCACAGTAGGTCACTCATTTATTTTAAACATTTATATTTTAGCGTCTTTCAGTCCAATTTAACTTAGGCTGCTGACATCCACAGCTCAGCCAGTTTCATTCTGAACATTATTTTAGGCTCTTTCTCTTTCCAGATTTTGTATGCACACAAGTCTACCTTCTGCCAAATGTCTGCTGGTGTTTAGTGAGATTTTCGAATATCTTGCAATGTTTAAAATAGGCATTTTTAGCTAGCATTTCAGAGAAACAAAGGTGATTTCAAAACGCTTTCTGAGCTAAACGGCACTGCTGTTTTTCTTTTGGCACACATTTCACCCCTGGCACTCCTGACCCATCACGCTCGCACTGGTGGGTGGCAGGTCAGGGGACCATTTTGTTATGCGCAAAGACTGCGTGGTTCTCCCGGATTCTGGCGCATATGTGGGCTTTTCCGCCCTCTTGGATTTCCTAAGCCTAAGCCCACAGCACCAAATGTTGCAGCATAATAGTCCAAACGTGGGTCAATACCCATGACAAGCCCCACCGCCCGACTGCGCTTTGAATTTGAGTCGAGGGGGAGTCGGGTGCGAAGGATGTTTTGATCCACCCGCTGGTATGTCCGCCTCATCTTCTTCCAATTCCGTAGATGGCACAGTTCAGCATCTTTTCCTCCATCCGGTTGGATCGATCGGTTCTCCTCGCCTGTCCTGATGGGAATATTGGGCGGTACCCCAGGCCCTCGGATCTTTGCTCCTGGTCCCCCGGTCGTTCTCCTTGTTCAGTCTCCATGGTTTCACCTCTCCTAGGATGGTAAAGCAAAGCGGCAATACACATTCCTAGACATTTTTCCACCACTATTAATGGTGTGGCGAACATATACATTTTATACATCCATATACATTTTGCAGTCTTATTTTAAAAAACAAGATATAACAGAAAACATTTTCATAAGAGAATCATGATATTTTTAGAGACTATATGCAGGATATTTTAGGGTTGGAACTGAATTACTCTGGAGCGGCCCCCTCTGGGATTCCAGAGGATTCCTCCAGTTGCTGCAGAGTGTGCCTGGGGTGGCAACACTTTAGCTGATTTATATCTACCCACTTGTCTTCGCCTTCCAGCAGACTACCTTTGGGGATGCGGATCTTATAAGCTACTGGGGAGATCTTGTCTATAATTTCAAACGTTCCCTTCCATGTAGGCATACATTTTTGCTGTTTGGCCTGGTTTCTTTGGAAATTGTATAGATAGACCCGGTCTCCCACATTATATTCCTTACTGGTTGTCTTCAGGTCGTAATGGGTCTTCATGCTATCAGCTGATCTTTCTAGATTCCGCTGAGCATAGGCAAAAGCATGTTGACTGTGTTTCCTTAAATTCTCCATATACTCATGAGTTGTGGAGGCATTTATCAATGTCTGCTCTTGGGTCCTGTAGAGCAAATGCTGGGGAAGCACCATCTTGCATCGAGTCATCAACTCAAATGGTGACATTTTGGTTGCAGATGAAGGGGTAGATCTGATGGCCATTAGGACCAGTGGTAATCGGATATCCCAACTTGGCCCAGAATCTGCCACAAACTTTTTTAATATGCTCACAATGGTCCGGTTGTAGCGTTCTACTGCCCCAGAAGAAGCTGGCCGGTAAGCAATATGTAGCTTCCTTTTGACAGCCAGTATCTCCCACATCTTTGTCATTACTTCACTGGTAAAATGGCTACCTCTGTCTGACTCAATCCTTTGAGGTAGACCAAAACGGGAAAAGATGTTGTTAATCAACAGGGCAGCTGCTGTTTCTGCCTTGCAGTTTGGGGCCGGGAGACATTCCACCAACTTGGTAAACAAGCATGTGACCGTCAAGATGTACTTGTTTCCTATAGACGAGCGAATCACAGGGCCTACGCAGTCGATTTGCAAATCTGACCATGGCAGTGTCATCTCCCTCTTTTGGAGAGGCACCCGGTGTGTGAGGGATGTTGGCCAAAATTGTGCACACACTAGACACCCCTTCAAGTATTGGTCGAGGTCCTGCCCCATGTGTGGCCAGTATGCAACCTCTCTTAAGATTTCCAGTGTTGTGTGAAACCCCATATGACCGGCGATGGCCGCATCATGGGTGTGACTTAACATCAGGCTTCGGAATGAGGTAGGACCCATCCACTGATCATGGCCAGCTTGGGATTTCCTTACCAACAAACCGTCTTGGATTAAAAACATTTTTGGACATTTCATCAACACTCTAAGGTCCTCCTTCCCAATGTAATCGCTATCTGTCAGGGGAAAGTTCTCAGGGTCCTCAATGTGTTGGTAAAACTTACCAATTATTGGATCCCCCTTCTGAGCCGTAATTAAATCAGCATCAGGGGCCTCCTTACTCCATTGTGCAGTTGAAAGATCATTGTAAGCATTTGTCTGGGACCTAGTGATAGCAGTGACCTGGATTTCCCCCAACATGGACTCAATCTCTATTAGATCCCCTTGGATGGCCCCGGTTTTGGCCAGCTGATCAGCTAAGTCATTTCCAGTTTTGTCTGATCCCTCTACTTTGGAATGACCCTTGATCTTCTTCCAGTAGATGGTCATCCCATTCGATGTGACCAGATCATCAATGTTTTGGATTAACTTCCCATGTTTCAAGGGTTTGTTATTAGCACATAACATGCCTCTGGTTTTCCAATTAACCAGGTGCTCCACAAACCTGTTCCTTACATAATCCGAATCTGTGATTATGACCAGTGTGTGGAGTTGATGTTGGACAACAGTGAGGATGGCTTGATGCACAGCCATCAACTCTGCTACTTCACTACTTCGGGGACCGATTTTGTACCCAGCAGAGGGTTCTGGAGACTCATTCACCCATGCATTCCCTACGCCGGCCACCAGTTCTTTCTCCCCGTTGTTGTCAACATGGTAAGAGCATCCATCCACATAGACAGTGGGCATTCCTTCACACTTGTCTTCTTCAAAGACTTTGTGTGGGGAATTAAGGTATGCCTACATGTTGTCCTTGATTTTTAGACTTTCGTCCTCGAGACAGTTTTCTCTGGCACAATCATGCAAGTCAGCCAGACCTTGCGCGAGGGGACTCTTCTTGTTTTGGCCATATCTGACCTCCACAGGAAAGCCTTGCATTGACAGAATCCAGGAAGTAATTCAGGAATTACTCACATTTCTGGCCCGGATTCTGTCACTTTGGAGATATTGCAGAGGCTGGTGTCGAGTCTCCACTATGATGTGTTCCCCCTGGATGAACGGGCGGTAATTCTTCAATTCCCACACCCTTGCCAGGAGTGCCTTCTCACAATCGTTGAATTTTTCCTCCACAGAGGATAAAGTTTTGCTCGCATAGGAGATTACTTTATTGACCTTGTCATGCTTTTGGTATAATACTGCCGTCAAACATGTATTAGAGAACCCAGTCTCCAGGAAGAACTCCTTGTTTCTGACAGGGTAAGCTAGGAAAAGCCCTTGTGAGAGGCTTCTTTTGAGTTGTCTTACTGCCTCAGATTGTTCTGGACCCCATTCCCACTTGACCCCCCCCCCCTTCAAAAGATGAATCAGGGGTCTGGTGATCTCTGCGTAGCCCTCAATGACCTTTCTTCTTTAATTAGTCAGTCCAAGGAGGCTCCTTAGTTCCCGCAGAGTTGTGGGATCCTTCAGTTTCTGAAGTGCTTCCACTTTCTTTTCCTGGGGACAGAGACCCTGAGGAGTAATCTCATGCCCCATGAAATTAACACAGGTTCTACACCACTGTGCTTTCTGAAAGGAAAGTTTGCCTCCGGCGGCCCTCAACTGTGTCAGAACATAACGGATCTCCGCTATATGTTCCTCCACAAATGAACTTTTGATGAGGACATCATCTACATAAGCCAGGTTACCCCTCGCACCCAGGTCGGGCATGGCCTTATGTAGGAAAATGTTGAACTCATTGCCGGAGTTGAGGTATCCGAAGGGAGTCCGGGTCCATGTGTACTGCTGGCCCCAAAGGTAAAAGCCAGTTTGTATTGGTACTCCCTACTGACAGGCACAATCCAGTATCCTTTGGTCAGGTCTATTTCAGTGAATACCTGTGACCCCTGAATCTGGGCCAGCCCTTGGTCAATGTAGGGCAGAGGCTATCGGGAAGTATGGACCCGTTTGTTGAGCTCCCTAAGGTCGGCGCAGAGTCTCCACTGGCCGTTTGGCTTCAATATTCCCAGCACCGGATTATTGAAGGTGCTGTGTACTGGACAGATTATTCCCTGGGACTCAAGGTTCTTAATTATTTCAGTAAGGGACTCCATGGATGCGAGAGGCAAGCGATATTGCTTCACAAACACTGGAGTCATGCCAGGGTCTGTGGGAATTGTTGTTGTGTGGATGTCGGTGCGACCACAGTCATATAAGTCTACCGCAAAGAGATCTTGGAAATCCAAGAAAACTTGTTTAACTTTTGCTTCTGTTCCAGAGTCACGCAGGCATCAGCTAGGTTGACTCTCTCTTCCAACATCTGCCTGATGCCAGGAAAGACTTCTGGTTTTGCTATCTCAGCGGCCTCCTCCAGCTGGGTGGAGAAGTCCCTGATCAGAGTGCTGATTTGGACCGGAGGCTTCAGGTGGGAAAGGCAGCCCTCATGGACCTGGAAAATCACCTTATCCCCTCTGAAATCACAAGTCACATCTTCCTTACCATAAGGGCAGGAAGTGTACACCAGGAAGTTCCCCCCATGCCGGGTAAATATCCTGTCTGGTGTTGTATTGTCATCACTGTCACTGTCAAAACAGTCCTTGGGGATGGGTCCAAACAGTTAATTCCCTAAATCAATGGAAGAATGTTGGTAATCAACCGCCATTCCAATAATGGTGCCCGCGGCTAGAGTAATACTCTTTAAGTCGCTGTTATCCACCTCCATTGGAATGGTGTCATGTTCTATGTTGACTAATGGTGTTGGGTTTACCCATAACCCTTGCTGTTGGAGGAAAGCATTTAGATGAATATAAGCATCAGGGATTTTCAATTTTTGTCCTCTTAACTTTCACTTCCAGGGAGAATTGTCGGGTCCTTTCTGGGATGGTCACTTCCTCTTTAATCTGAATTTCAACTGCATAAGGTAGCAATTGAACTGACCTCACTGCTTTTTCTGAATCATTAAAGCCCATGTGATTATCCGCTTATCGGGACCAAGCTTTGAAGTTTTTAGGTCCAAACTAATGGCAAAGCGATTGAGAATGTCACTGCCTAAGTAAAAGGCGGCAGTGACGTCTCGCACAACCCAACAATTATGGACTATGCTCTTGTTGCCAATTGTCCCCAGGTGCCACTCCCCTAATTCAATCAGAGAGGTGTCATCTCCTTTTGGCAGGGGCAGCAGAATGCAGGCAGGCCTGGGAACACAGCTGCTGATCAAGTTTCAACTCGTGTCGGGGGTAGTTGCCGGGCAGAATTCACTCTCTTCAAGCCAGGCTTCAGCCAAATGTCACTTTGGTTCCCAGTTTTCTACATTCAAACCAAACTTGCAATTTTTACACATGCAGCTAGAACACTGATTCTAAGTTCAAAACTATGACATTTAACAGTTGCAAACTATGTGACACTCCACAGTAGGTCACTCATTTATTTTAAACATTTATATTTTAGTGTCTTTCAGTCCAATTTAACTTAGGCTGCTGACATCAACAGCTCAGCCAGTTTCATTATGAACATTATTTTAGGCTCTTTCTCTTTCCAGATTTTGTATGCACACAAGTCTACCTTCTGCCAAATGTCTGCTGGTGTTCAGTGAGATTTTTGAATATATTGATTTCAAAGCGCTTTCTGAGCTAACCGGCACTGCTGTTTTTCTTTTGGCACACATTTCACCCATGGCACTCCTGGCCCATCATGCTCGCACTGGTGGGTGGCAGGTCAGGGGACCATTTTGTTGTGCGCAAAGACTGCGCGGTTCTCCCGGATTCTGGCACAAATGTGGGCTTTTCCGCCCTCTTGGATTTCCTAAGCCCACAGCACCAAATGTTGCAGCATAATAGTCCAAACGTGGGTCAATACCCCTGACAAGGCAGTATCCAAAGTCTTGCATTAGGACCTGTTCAACCTAGCCTGGACCAGCACCCACTGCCCTAGAGCTCACAAAGCACTTCCATGCAGTATCATGGGTCTTGCTGTAAGGCATGTTCATCTAACCTGGGCTCGGACCCACTGCACTAGAGCTCACTGATGCACCTCCATGCACTATCATGGGTCTTGCAGTAAGGCATGTTCATCTAACCTGGTCCCACACCCACTGCATTAGAACTCCCTGATGCATCTCCATGTAGTATCCCAAGTCTTGCATTAGATATGATATGATTTGATATGGAATTTATAACACACCTATACACAAGTGTTTCAAGGCACAACAATGCAAGGGAGGGGAACAAAGGGAGGACAGACAACATTAATACTAGCCCAGGTGTCATTCAGATTGCGCAAGTGCGTGAGACACGCGCAGGGACAGTGCAGTACATGAGAATAGATAATAGCAACAAGTAAGTGACGACCAGCAAGTGGCAAGTGCATGGGTAAGTTCAGACACCAGGTGTCTGGGTAAGTGCATGGGTAAGTGCAGACACCGGGTGTCAAGGGCTGGTGAGGGGACTGTAGGGATACAGAAACAGTCCCCAAGTGCGGGGGTTGCCAGGCGGGCAGTGCAGATGTGTGACGCTGGCGGGGGAGTGACCTTGGCCCAAGATCAGAGAGTGCCCGAGATCAGAGAGTGTCCAGGTAGTCAGTGTAGTTCCCATTACAGCTAGGAGGTCAGCAGAGGAGAGGAAGAGAAAAAGCAGAAGCAAAGAGAAAGGTTTTGAGGTGCTTCCGGAACCAGAGATGGTTCTCCTCAAGTTTAAGGGAGGCAGGGAGGCTGTTCCAGAGGGAGGCACCAGCCGAAGACAGAGATCTACAACAAACTCGTTGCGTGGAGAAGCGACTGACCCTGAGCGAGTTGGAGGCGGATGAGCAACGAGCTCCAGAAGGAAGATATTTAAGAAGAGAGAGTTGAAGGTATTAGGCCCCAAGGCCCAGAAGGCCTTGTGGACGATGCAGAGGGTTTTGAACGCAATCCTCCCAGCCAAAGGGAGCAAATGCAGAGATTTCAGTCCTGGAGATATACGATCCCTGGGCTTGAGGCCAAGGACATGTCTCACAGCCCTGTTCTGGATAAGTTGCAGAGGGCGGAGAGTAGAAGCAGGCAGATTTAGAAAGAGGTTGTTGCAATAGTCCAGTCTAGAGAGAACCAGAGCTCTGGAGACAGTGAGCTTCTGGGGGAAGGAGAGGAGGTACAGCTGGTAGTGTGACTTCTTAGAGATGTCAGAGATGCGAGGAGAGAAGGAGATTGTGGAATCGAAGATGACCCTGAGGTTTTTAGCCTTGCAGGTGGGAGCAGGTAGTGGGCCAAGAGAGGCCAGCCAGAGAGCTACAGGAAAGAAGGGAGCAGGTGTGCCGATGAGGATAATCTCAATCTTACTGGCATTAAGGCAGAGGTCATTGGCGGCGCACCACTCCTGGATAGCAGACAAACAGTCAGAGATGAGGGAAGGAGAGGAGGAGGCCTGAAAATGAGCTGGGTGTCATCCACATAGCAGTGAAAGTTGGGGCAGAGAGCGGCGATGCGGTGGGCAAGGAGTGCCAGGTATTGGTTGAACAGCCAGGGAGAGAGGTTAGACCCCTTGGGGAAACCACAGGTAGAGAAGAAGATAGTTGAGAGGAAGGACCCAAGTTGGACCTGGGAGGGTTGGTCAGAGAGGAAAGAAGTCAGCCACACCAGAGCCTGACCAGTGATACCCAGGTTATCACGGAGACGGTTGAGCATGATGGCGTGGTTGACAGTGTCAAAGGCAGAAGAGAGATCAAGCAGGATGAGGATGCACAGGGTGTTAGAGTCAAGGTTGGAGAGCAGATCTTCACGGATGTTACGGAGAGCAGTCTCTGTGCTTCTGACAGCTCTGAAGCCAGACTGATGGTCATGAAGACAACCAACAGATTCAGTGTGGAGATTAAGCTGGGTGATGAGCAGTTTCTCCAGGGGCTTGCCCAGGAAGGGAGTGATGGAGATTGGGCGATAGTTAGCCGGGCAGGAGGGGTCGGCAGCAGGTTTCTTAAGAAGAGGGTGCAAAAGGGAATGCTTCAGGGGGGATGTGAAGACTCCAGTGGCGAAGGAGTGATTGCAGAAATCTGCCAGGGCAGGAGCCACGGAGTCGATGTGGTCCTTGGTTGTTTTGCAGAAACAGGGGTGAACCTGTTTCAACGAGACTTTCATAGATCGGACTTGTCTAGAAACCTCGCCTGTGGAGAACAGGGGAAAGGCAGACAAGGAGGGAGGAGAGGTGGCAGCAGAAGGGCCAGAGGAAAAGCAGGGAGTAGAGGGAGGGAGGGGATAGGAGGAGAGTGAGGACAGGATGTCCTGAGTTTTAGAGTTGAAGTTGGCAGCCAGTGCCGTGCAGAGGACCTGGGAAGGGACAGGAGAGGTAGAGACTGCGGCAGGATTGGTCAGTTCCTTGCAGATTTTAAAGAGTTCATCCGAGTTCTTAGATGCCACAGAAACGCGGGCTTGGATATGAGCTCTCTTCTTGGTTAGGACAGAGATCCAGTATTGCCTTTGGAGCAGGCGGCAGGCCACTTTGTCAGAGGATGTACATGAATCAAGCCATTTCCTCTCGGCCACCCTGCACTTGCGTTTTAGCGTGATGAGGTCTGTGTCGTACCAGGAGTTGCACTTGGCTTTGGGCTTCAGTCGGATTCTCATGACAAGGGCAAGGATATCAAGAGTATCAGATATAGCAGAGTGGAGCGTGGAGAGGGCTGTGTTAGGACCTGTTCCCCTAGCCTGATCCAGCACCCACTGCACTAGAGCTCACTGATGCAGCTCCATGCATTATTCTGAGTCTTGCAGTAGGGCCTGTTCACCTAACCTGGAACCGCATCAACTGCACAAGAGCTCACCGATGCACCTCCATCCAGTGTCAGAGGTCTTACCGTAGTGCCTCTTCACTTAAACCGGCCCCTCATCCTCTGTACTGGCGGCCATGGCATTAACCCATTCAGTATATCCGCGGCGTGGGGTATTGCCAGAGTGCATGTTCATCTAACCTCGTACCGTACCCACTGCACTAGAGCTTAAATGTGCCTCTATCCAGTATCATGGATCTTTCCGTGGGATCTATTCCCATCATCCTGTGCACCATCCGATACTAACCTCTTCTTGGGTCATTTTGAGATTAACCATGCATGGAAACATGAAGCGTTTAACAACAATAGGAATATCTTTTTTTGAGGGCTATTTATTCTGATATTCTGATGATCCGAGAAGGAGAGAGCTCGGAGCTCTCTTATTATGTTAGCCATTTAAATGAGAATGAATACATTCTAAGATTCCCTGTGAATGAAAGCCCAGAAAGGATACCGTTTTTGGATTTGGAACTATATACTGAAGAGAGTAAAATACAAACAAGCGTATTCACGAAACCAACAGCAGGGAATAGCATATTACATGCTGGAAGTAATCATCCCCGACATGTAATTAATAATATCCCATCAGGAGAAATTCTAAGACTAAAACGAAACTACAGCATGGAAGAAGTCTTTCAAAGTAATATAAACAAAATGCTGAAAAAATGTAGTTATCGTGCATATAGTCCTAGAAAACTACTGAAGGCAGTTGACAAAGCTGCAATGATTTGAAGAGAATTTTTATTATCAGATAAACTAAAAGTGACAGCAAAGATGACCAAAGTGAATTTTATCACCACCTACAGCACAGATGCCCAGCTAGCCAGAGGAATACTTAAAAAACACTGGAACATCTTGAAACTATATGAAAATGTTGAAAGAACACCTGGATGAAACACCAAAGATCTGTTATCGGAAAGCACCAACTATCAAAAATGAAATAAGCAGTAAGCAAAAGATCTATGCAGTATGCTGAAAATAAAACCTGTAATGGGAACCACAAATGTAGCAATTGTGAGATGTGTCCCCCAAACAATGAATGGAATGAAAGATGTGCAACTACCGAATGGAAAAGCAAAACTCATCTCACAATTCATACTGTCATTCTAAATGTGTGATCTATGGAATTAAATGCGTATGATATAAATACTATATTATGAGTACAATTCGGGCTCTGAAAGTGAGAATATTGGAGCATATGCAAGAATTAAGAAATAAAGACGTGAAATATCCAATGATGATTCATTTTTGTGAAGAGCGTCCAGAAGCTGAAGTGGATCAATTTAAATTTCTGGGCCTGGAATAAACTAAGGAGTTACCCAGAGGTGGCAACAAAGAACTTATTTTGAGACAGAAGGAATTGAAATGGATCTGTTTAATGGACACGTGCAAGTCAGGCCAAAATTGTGACAAGGAAATGTGCAATTGGTTATAAAGAATTAGATACAAACCAAAGAAGCTGGTTAATCTTCAGCACAATGTGGTAGAATTGTACTCTATATCTGTGTGTGGATGTTGCTAAAGGATGTCAAATGCAACTCAAACTACATGAAGGGTTGAAACTAGAATAGGAACTTTATGATCCAATAGGGAACCATGTAAAATGAAAAATATCATATTAGCATATAATACTATCATGGCTAAATAGATCCTTGGAAATAAATGGTCCTAATAATAAATAAATAAGTATCCAGCCAAAAAAAGTCTAAAAAAACATGGATGATACTGTAACAAATTGCAGAATCCGTTATTGAAACTGATAGAAAATGGGCGGTGGAAAGAAGGTAAAAATGAATATAAAAATAAAAATAAAAACATGAGAAGTAATAAGTAACGTCAATTTTATTAAAGAAAAAGGATAAGACAAAATGGCTGCCACAAGTTTGAGCGTATTGACATCGTCGAGCACGATATGTGATGACATCATCTCGCCTGCCAATTATCAATTAGCCAAACCAGTTATCAAGTGAGTATGTTCTTCAAATATAATCAGATGATATTTAAAACGAAAAATACTGCTTTTGGGCTTATTTTTTAAAAGTGGAAAACAAATCGGCGGGATGGAAATAGACCAAAACATATAGTGAAAATAGCCGCCAACCGCTGGGGAGAACACGTCATTGTGTATGTAGCACGAAGACGTAACGGCACCAGTGTGTACAAAAACCCACACATTTTAGAACAGATTTGCATCGCGGATCGGCGGTACACAAGGGGACAGGTGGCTCCCGCATAAGAAAGGTAAATAAACCGTGGGACCTTTAATTGGAAGAGCAAATAGAGCATCATCTCTCTTTTTCAATTTTCTTCTATTTTTTTCATGTGGTTTTTCGTTTCACTTTGCCTTTGCATTTCTTTGCAAAGACACAGTCGGGTGCTTTGTGAAATTGCGTGACATAATAATTGCAAAGCGTACAATAAGAAAAGTCCATTCTTCTTTTCCAGGTTTCTGACCACTTTGAAATAGGCAGTGATGAACCGAAGCCTCTTCTAAAAGTCAACTGACTGTACCGAGATGATGGTACATGTATGAATATTATAAAGGAAAGAACAAAACAATAGGGTGATTGGCTTCGTATAACAAACACCATTACCAAGTTTTAAAACGTGGGGAACGGTTACAGGGGATTTTTCTCTAAAGATTTGATATGTACTTGTAGAAACATATTTTGATTGCTTCTGAGAGTCGTGCATTTTGTTTATTGTTTTGGAATTCTAGATTCTCTCCTGATGATCCAACTCTAAAACTGTGAAGAAACACGTGTTGAGAGACAAAAAACGGTTGGAAAGAAAAATTATGTTATTTGGAAAAAACAATTTACAACACTGGAGAAATTAAAAGCACCATGATAAAACTCTTGTGGCACTGTGGAATTTCTAGAAAGAAAATGAAAGAATGAAGCTCACACTATTGTATCACTTAATGACAGTTTGGTGCAATCAGGTGAATACCTAAACACACAAATAGAACACTGAAGGTGTTGGACAGCCACAATACTTGGTATAACCTTTGCTGACAACTGACACTACGGAAAATTTAAGACAGAGTCGCCAATTGGAAAGTTTATTGACTGTGCACTTATACAACAAATAATGGGTCTGTTCGCCTAACCTGGTCCTGCGCCATCTGCAGCAGGGGTCATGGATTTACCCCCATTCAGTATCTTCTGGGGAGGGGTATTGAGGTAGGGACTGTGGTCATAACCTGTGCCCAAACCATAGCGTCAGAGACCCCTTTGCTTCCTTACCAGCCAGTGTTGAACTCCACGTGAGCATCAAAGAAGCCCACAATGGGGGCCGTGGCCGCCTTCCAGCCCTGGATTCTGGCACGTATGAGGCCTTCACGCCTGGCGTTGCGCACTATTTTCACCAGGCCTGGGTACCGCTTGCTAACATACTGGTCCAAATTGAATTTGAGTTCAACTGTGAAAAAATGAGAAAAAAGGACAAACTGTTTTATTATCACATAGTTTATTTATAGCACACAAGTTTGTCTAGTTTTACACACTTTTTGCATTTTTAAAACCATTTACTAAGCGTACATGTGCAAATTGCGGGTATGGTCAATAGCGCAGTGCTTCATGTGTGCTCCATACGGGACTATGGGGCTCATTACAAGTCCGGCGGTAGCCGTGACGGTAAAATCGACAGGCTGCTGCCGGACCTGTAGTCATTTACCGGCTCCAGACTTCTCGGATTAAACGGGGCATTACAGCCCAGTTGGTCTGGTAAATCTGGCACTGGCATTTCTGTTAATCCCCATTCCTGTGGAGGACTCCATGAGAATGGGGGGGATAGAAACACTCGCACTGTGCGCAACATTGCCGGTGCTTTCGTCAAAGTCTGCAGGTGGGTACTGTCCTGCCTGCCAGGTCTGACCTGACAGGCAGGATGGCACCCGACCGCAGAACTCATAGTTTGCCGGTCCGGAAACAATGGTGCCGGTAGCTTACCAGCACCGTTGTTTCCAGACCGGCAAACTTGTAATGAGGCCCTATGCATTATTAATAAGTGGGTCTCTCCTGCACTACCACAGACTTTTGCTGTCACTGAAAGTTGCTTTGGGAGCAGAAGCTTCATTCTAGGGCATTCGCAAGCGTGGGAGCAATTCCAGACCGCACTCAGCACCTTCCCTCTGCAGACAAATCGTTATCACCTGAAAAAATAAAAAAATAAAATAGAGAGGCCAAAAACCACAAATTTAAAAGGTCATAAAAATGTTGGGTTTTTGCACCTTTTTTACAATAAATAGATGGGGAGGGGTGGGTTAGGGTATAAAAACAGCAGGGGGATGTGGGGAAGGAGAGGATGATGGAGGGAGTGTCTCCCTTGCATTAAAAAAAAACCTGAAAAAACGAAAATAAATGGTGGGAATTCAACCAAAATAAAGTCACTGGCCCTCATTACAACACCAGCGGTAACCAATGGCACTATTAGCACCATGGCTGCTGCCGGTATTGTAACGAGTTCGCCAATGGTAAATGGGGAAATACCGCCCCATTCCAAGGTTGGCGGGGCGGTAATTCCCCATTTACCATTGACCCTTCCGCATTCCCATTTTTTCCCCATAGGGCTCAATGGGACTGGGGAAGGCGGTAATTATGGTACCGCAAATAGCGGTACCGTAATTACCTCGAAAGTGCCTTTGCGGGTCCCTACTTTAACGGCTGGTCCAAACCAGCCGTTAAGATCAGGAGCTGCAAAGGGACCTCGTAATCAGGCGTTAAGGGTTTAACGGCGCTAACACCTTTTACGGCACCGTTAACCCCTTAACGCCAGGGTCCTAATGAGGGCCACTGTTTTTGGGCATCAGTATTTTTTTTTTTGTATTTTCACGTAGATTCGGAAGGATAATGAGAAGTACCTATTTAAATAAGTGTATTGGGGTGCGACTTTATGGTAAACCCACTGACAGAAGTATTTTTGCATTTTTATGAATTTGATTTCTATTTTATTTGAATACTAGCTGTACTGGTGTATCAAATGCCAATATAGCACACTCTCAGGGCCCGATTCATGGAATTATCTGCTCGGAAAATAGGGTACTTGCCCGCGCCACTGCGCACAAATCCACCCTCGTCAATACATGGAATCGAATGCACAGTACTTTGCCTGGACTTTGCCTGGACTTGCGTGGAGAACTTGCAAAGAAGTGGATGTTCCGAGGGACAGCCTGCAGACAGTCCCTTGCACGCCCGCAATTGCTAGGCACGAGATGTATTCATGGATTCGATCACGCAATGTCTTGGGTGGGAAATGGCCATGCAAGTCCTTCATACAATCCACCACCAGAAGGCAGGCTTAAATACACTTGTGCGTAGGATTTGCAGCACGCAGGTGGGGTTGCATGTGGGATTTTGGGCTGCATATACTCAATCGGGTTACAATGTAACTTAGGGGTGCATGTAAGCAGTGCATCTGGGTGCAGGAGCGCTATACGGGGTTGCGCATGCAGATTTCCAGAGCAATTGCCGAGTTACGATTTTTCATACGCATGTTGTCGGTGTGCCGGATATAGTTACGCTGGACCCGTGACAGGGTCCCCGAGTCGCAGGCCTTCTTACAAGAGGGACCCCATGTACTGTTTAAAGGGTGCATTTATCTGTGCCCTGGGGAGAATGCAAAGGTAGCTGTTCTGGCTGTTTATGCTTGGCATGTGGGCATGCCGGGGGCTTTCCAGGTGTGACTTGTGTATGCGTTTCCTTTGCGCTGTCAATTCCATGAATACACGGGGCATGAATTTTTCTTTCTGTGCACAGGCTTGTGCAGTGTCCTTCTCAGCGTGCGGCCCTTTCTAGATTTCTGTGCAAATTTCCATGAATCAGGCCCTCACTCTTTTGCCCTTTCCTGCTCTCTTTCTCTCTGCGCTGTCTTTCTCTCTCTACTCTTTCTCTTTTGCTCTCTGTGCCATCTCTCTCTCTCTGCACTCGCTTTCTCTCGCTGCCTGTTTCTGTCTCACTCTATGGCTCTGTACGACAGAGCCACCGCAACCATTTCTGACAACAGGAGGATCAGAGGATAAAAGCACAACTATCTTGAAGTAGGAGGACAGGGGATGGCTAACAGTAAAATGAGAACAGCAGCATCAGAGGCATCCCCGAGGTGCAGACCTGTGTGCTACCTGAGCACACACATTGTCGTCATGTGTGTCCTGCAGTAATGTCGCCATCACACTTAGGATGCATTGTCCGTATGGGAGTACGTAAGTGGAACACAGAATCTGTGGGGAATGCTGGGATTCAGGCTGCAGAGTACACAACTGTGATTATTTTCCAATTTGTGTTAATTATTAATGCGTGAACAATTAGTGACTAGCCTGCTAAATTAAAGATTGCCTTGGTGCTCACAAAAGGAAAGGATAATTGGTTTTATATTTTCAAATACAAAATGGTGTGTGTTCTCAACAAAAGAAGCTATTAAAATTGGAATTGATTTAATTGTACTAATATTGTGAATTTGTGTTTATTTAAATGTTTCAGCAGGCATTTGTAGTGATTGCTTCCAGTTTATATTGTAGTCATAACAGAAGTAAACCATTCTGTTGTTTACTTCTTAGCTAAGCATCCATGTAGCATACTTTCTACCAGCATCTGAGTGCCTGTCATCTTGTCCAATTGTCCACTTGTTCCACCCCTCCCTGTCTCGTCTGCGTGTGTCCCTCCCTGCATCCTTCCCTAGTGTTCTCCCCGCTCCTATTCCCCCCTTCCTCTTCTCTCGTATCCCCACCTAACCTATGGTGCTCTCTGACTCTCCTATCTTTTCTAACTGCTTCTCTATCGACTATCCTGTTCTCCTCACTAAATCTGGTAGGAAGACATTTAAAAGGATATCCTGGTCTCCAACCCAGGCCTCCCTTTAGCTGACACCTGTACCACTGCCTCCTCCAGGTAAAACCCTCACCAACATCCTCTTTGTCGTTCCCTCGCCAGACCTATGGACCCTTCATATGGTCTCTGTGCTTTCTCCTCTCTCTTCTTCTCCTATTAATGGTGGCACCCGATGGGAGGCCCTCCTTGCCTCCTTCCACTCCTTTAAGGTCATCATTAATGTTTACTTGAACTGTACCGTCTTGGTCCAAGGCCACTGTTCTCCTCTTTAATAGACGCTTCCAGCACCTCATCAATTTCCTTCCTTCTCCTGCTGTCCCCTCTCTTCCAGCCACGGCTTCCTTGCCTCCCCCTGCTGTCTCCTCCTTGGCTACATTGCCCTTTTCTCCTTCCTCTTCTGCCCCCCCCTCGGGCCTCTTCTACATCTCCGCAGGGCGTACCTCTGATTCGTACCCCTCCACCGGAAATCTTTCAAGGGTGGCAACTTTCTCCATATTGCCACTCATAACTCTCGCTCTGCTGTCAAACACTCCTCTGACATCTGCCGCCTCCTGGAGGAACTTCACCTCGATGTCCTCGGTCTCACCGAGACATGGTTCACGGCCAGCTCTGTCACGAGCTTTGACACTCTCCTCCATGACGTGGATTCCTGCCTCTGTCATTACTACACAGGCCTACTCCTCTCTAGAAGGCCTCGTCTGCAGGTTCTCTCTCTCCTAGCCTTTCACTTACTGTGGCTACTATCTATTGGCCACCTGGTCAGATCTCCTCCTTCCTCTCTGAATGGGCGGACCTCTCATCTTCCCCCCCTGGTCTCGACCACTCAACTCCTCCTTCTTGGAGACTGTAACATCCACCTATATGCCCCTTGTCCTTCCTCGGGACTCTTTTGCGAAATCTGTGACTCTCTCTCACTCTCTATTCTCCCCTTGGGCCCGATTCACTCTGCAGGGCACACACTGGATGTTCTGATATGTTCATACCTTTCCCTTTCTAGCCCTCTCACCACTCCTCTCTCCTGGAGTGATCACTTTCTCCTTTCCTCCCAGCTCACTCTCTCTACCCCTCAGGCCAAGCCTACTCCAGCACTGCCACCCACGTTCTCGGTCATCCGACCCATGAAGCGCGTGTCAATTGAGACTTTCGCTGCCACTTTCTCACCCTCCCTGTCCCCCTTTGGCTGACTCACACCATGACACAGCCCTTTCCATGCTCCACTCTGCTATATCTGATATTCTTAATGTTCTTGCCCCTGTCTTGAGGGTTCGCTTGAAGCCCAAAGCCAAGTGCAACTCCTGATATGACTCAGATCTCATCACCCTCAAATGCAACTGCAGGGTGGCTGAGAGGAAATGGAAAACTTCTCATACATCCTCTACCAAACAGGCCTGCCGCCTGCTCCAAAGCCAATACCGGCTCTCTGTCCATAACCAAGAGGAGAGCTCACATCCAAGCCTGCATCTCTGCGGCATCTAACAATGTGGCTGAACTCTTTAAAATCTGCAAGGAACTGGCCAATCCTGCTGTAGTCTCTACCTCTCCTGTCCCTTCCCTGGTCCTCTGCACGGCCTGGCTTCTAATTTCATCTCTAAAACTTAGGACATCTTGTCCTCTCTCTCTTTCTCTCCCTCACCTCCCTCTACTCTCTGCTCTTCCTCTGGCCCTTCCAGTGCTATGCGGATGACACTCAGCTCATTTTCAGGCTACCTTCAGCCACCTCTTCTCCTTCACTCATCTCTGACTGTCTGTCTGCTATCCAGGAGTGGTGGGTCGCCAATGATCTCTGCCTTAAGACTGAGATTCTCCTCATTGGCACTCCCACTCACTCCTTTCCTGTCACTCTCTGGCCAGCCTCTCTTGGCCCTCTTCCTGCTACCAGCTGCGAGGATAAAAACCTTGGGATCATCTTCAACGCCACACTTTCCTTCTCTCCTCACATCTCTGACGTCTCTAAGAAGTCACACTACCAGCTGCACCTCCTCAGAGGTATTCTTCGTTTCCTCTCCTTCCCCCAGAAGCTCACTGTCCCCAGAGCTCTGGTTCTCTCTAGGCTTCACTATTGCAACTGCCTCTTTCTATATCTGCCTCCTACTACTCGCCGCCCTCTGCAACTCATCCAGAACAGGACTACGAGACTTGTCCTTGGCCTCAAGCCCAGGGATCGTATCTCTCCAGGACTGAAAACTATACACTGGCTCAAAATCCTCTGCATTGTCCACAAGGCCTTCTGTGGCCTGGGGTCTCAATACCTTCAACTCTCTCTTCCTAAATATCTTCCTTCTCGAGCTCTTTGCTCATCTGCCCCCAACTTCCTCAGTGTCAGTCACTTCTCCATGCAACGAGTTGGTGGTAGATCTCTTTCTTCGGCTGGGGCCTCCTTCTGGAACAGCCTCCCTGCCTCTCTGAAACTTGAGGAGAACCATCTCTGGTTCGGGAAGCACCTCAAACCATTCATCATTGCTACTGATTTCTCTCCTCTTCTCCTCTGCCGAATTCCAGGCTGAAACTTAAACTGCACTGGTTACAGGTCCACTCTCTGATCTCGGGCCCAGGTCACCTCCCCCACCAGTTGCATACTTGCACTGCCTCCCTGACAACCCCTCGCACTTGGGGACTGTTGTTCTGTATCCCTACAGTCCCCCTTACCAGTACTTACACCCAATGTCTGTACTTACCCTTGCACTTGCCACCAGCTGGCTGCACTTTTGTTTATTTTTTTTATTTATTCTGTGTATCCCATGTACTGCACTGTCCCCTTCCCTTTCCCTCGCACCACACTTTCCCCATTCCCCCTTCCCATGCACTTGTGCAATCTGTATGACACCTCGCCTAGTAAGATCGTTGTCTCTGTCTCCCTCTGTTCCCCCTCTCTTGCCTCGTTGCACCTTGAAACACTTGAGTATAGGCGCATTATAAATGCCATATCATATCAATGTTACACTTAACTTATTGACTAAAGCACATTAATTAAACCTGGAATAAGGATAGGAATTATTTTCTAATGAATGTTATCAATCAATCTCGAGTTTATTTTGGAATGCAAAGAACCCATAAAACAAAAACCATAAAACAAAAAATAAACCCAAATACATTAACCCATTTAACAGAGTGCAGGGCGATACTGTGAGAAGCATAACCCAGGAGGATAGCTCAGCGGCAAAGTGCTCGCCTTGGAAACAAAAGGACACGACGCAACACAGGTTCGATCCCCAGGTCTGCGCTTAGAAACCTCTGGATGTTAAGCACCTTATAAATATGTAACTAAGAGATATGCGCCTTTTAGTATATAAATCTTCGAGGTAATGTTGATAGGTTGAGTTTTGCACTTTTTTTTATAGTGAAAAATCCCTATCTCTTGATTTATATTGTTTCGGGAGGATAGCTCAGCGGCAACGCGCTCGCAGTGGAAGCAAGAGGATGCGGAGTAACACAGGTTCGAACCACGGGTCCGCGCTTAGAAACCTCTGTGTGTTAAGCGTGTTATACATAACTAATCATATCCTATCATACGGGCCACTTGTTTCACTCAGTGTGATCTAGGGAATAGGGAACTTGAAAAACGGATACCCAAATAGTTAAACTCATGTTAACTCATGTTAAACTCATGATATGATATGATATGATATTTATAACGCAGCTATACACAAGTGTTTCAAGGCATGATGGGGCAAGGGTGGGGGAACAAAGAGACGACTAGACTATGATCTTACTAAGCCAAGTGACATTGAGATTGTGCAAGTTCAGGGGAGAGGGAAGGGGAAAAGCGAAAGGGGAGGAGGGGCAAGTGCAGAACACAGGATCAAAATCAAGTAGTGCAGCCAGCAGGTGCCAATGCAAAGTTTAAGTGAAGACAACACTGTCTGATAAGTGCAGGTAAGGGACTGTAGGGTTGCAGATACACACCCAAGTGTAAGGGTTTCTAGGAGGCAGTGCAAGTGTTCAACTGGTGGCCAGGGACTGGGGCCTGAAGTTCAGATGGTAGCCAGGTGACCAGTGCAGTATAAGGCAGGAAATCAGCAAGGAAGAGGAAGAGAGAGGGCAGAAGCAAAGAAGAAAGTCTTGAGATGCTTCCGGAACCAGAGATGGTTCTGCTCAAGTTTCAGAGAGGCAGGGAAGCTGTTCCAGAGGGAGACGCCACCCGAATAGAGATCTTCTGTCCCTAACTCGTTGCTTGGACAAGTGACTGACCCTCAAGGAGTTGGAGGTGGAGCAACAAAGAGCTTGAGTCAGAAGATATTTCCAAAGAGAGAGTTGGACGTATTGTGGTGCCAGGCACCAGAAGGCTTTGTAAACAATGCAAAGGGTTTTCAACTTAATCCTTGCGGCCACTGGGAGCCAATGGAGAGATTTCAGGGCTGGAGAGATACAATCCATTGGCTTGAGACCAAGAACAAGTCTTGCAGTCCTGTTCTGGATGAGTTTCAGAGGACGAAGAGTAGAGGCAAGCAGATTGTTCTAGGTATAAGGCAGACGTTACTTGTTACGCTTGCTACCCTAAGCTTCCTCCTGTCCATGAAGCAAAGTAATATTGCCAATTTGACCCGGTTGATTTGCATGTCCAATGCATTCATGAATGCTGTATTCCTTTTTATTAATAATTAGAGTGCGAGTATGCATTTATCACCCATTGGTTGAGATGTCAGCATGCAACTCTAGTAGGACTTTATTCAAAGTATTGATATACATTGAAAAAGGTTAACATCCCAAGATGGACAGTCTTTTACACTCATGTTCTATGCTTGCAAAATACCCAAGCATTAGGTATCCCCAGAATGTGTAACCTTCCCACTTACCCACCACCCCTAATAATGTCAATACAGAGTGTGCCATTAAAACACTGTCAGCTCAGGATGGCTGCCTGGTGCCGCGTTTCCCCTGCACACCCGTCCATTTAAGTTTGTGAGTGTTCCAGGTGGGCATGGTCTGTGACTGCTGCCCATCCTTGCCTGCTCACTAAGAGCCGCCTTCTGGATAACTCTTACTGCATTCCCTCAAGATTCCTGCCACCTTCTTGGCAGATAGGTCTGTCCCCGACCGTACTATTCTTGAGGAAGGACTTGAAAACCTTAGTCTTCAGCGAACATCTCACCAAGCACTGGAAAAAGCTCAAGACCTTCCTCGTCAAAGAATGGCTCCTCCCTAACACGTAGGCCCACACACCCTTCACACCCCACCCTGCCACCACTCATCGATCTGCACATCACTGTTTCCTTCCCTGGTTGCTTGCAGAACCCTTGCTGCCAATTGCCGCCCTCCCCTGTTAGCTCCACGCTTCCTTTTTCTCTGCTTCATTGAGATATGTTCTCACCCCTATGATTGTAAAGCGCTCCGTTGCTTCCCTAAGTTAGGTCTGCACTCAATAAATGCAATAATTATTATTATTATTATAATACATTCAACCCTTCTTATCCCCTCTGGATGCCTCCCATCCTTGCTCCCCCTTCCCATCCTAACTCCTCTGCTACCCTGGCAACCTACTTTCAACCCTTTAGGCGCAGAGCTCTGTTGCTTCCCAGCGACATGTGTGCTAACAAGCATACATAGATATATACTTTCATACATGTATGTTGAGAAACTGCATTCCAAAATCCACAGCAAAATAGGAGAGCATTACATGTTTTAACATTTCAATTTAGGAAACTGAGTATTAAAACACACAGCAAATGGAGAAGTTATTGTATCTTTGTATGTATTGGACCACTGAAATGTTGCATGTTGGGAAACTGAGTCATAAAGTCCCCAGCAAACCCAGGAAGTATTTGATCACTAAAATGCAGCTAACAGAGTGCTAAATCCAGCCGTGACCTTGAAAGGCAATCAGTTATCCCATAGGTCTGCAGCATTTGGCTCTCTGTATGCTTCATACTACATCTCCCATCAGCCTTCCCCTGGGGGATTGCGGGATTTGTAGCATAAACAATGTGGAAAGCCAAAAGTTGCAACCCCCTGATTTATCGTATTTGAGGATTAAAATGCTACAGAGTGGGACCTTCCAAGCTCCTAAGGAACGTGGAAAGTGTTTATCCCTAAAGTAGCTGCTGCATGCTGGGAAAGTCCCAGCAAAGAGAAGGAAGCTGATTCTTAGAGGCTGCAGCAAGTTGCAAACTTTGGCTGAGAAAGAGCAACTGAGCGGGGAATGGCCGCATGTTTGGACAGGGAGGGGTAGTCTCCCAGCAGAACCCTAGAGCCTTTAACTGTGAAAAGAAAGTGTGACCGGCTGAATTACAATGCCATCAGAAATAGCACTCAAGCCTATTGCAGCACACTGAATGAAGGAAGTGACAACTTCACAATGCTCCGACACTAGCCGTTGGGTGCCAGGGTGCTGATCACCATAACAGAGGGGGGCCCGGCGGGGGTTGGCACACAATTCAGAAAGAAACGCGACAGCTTTTTTTCTGAAGCAACTCTTGCTAATACGCGAGAGGTTCAGCCTGTCGAAAAAAGGCTAAGTCTTCTAGCGGCCTGGTGGGCTGGGCTTCCCAGGGGCTTCTAGGGAGCCTGAGTCGGGCCCCTCAGAAACTGCCGGGTCTCATCCCGGCTAGCCACGACCCACTTAAAGCCCCGAATGGGGCAAAAAGAGGTGCATTGAACCATGGCGCTACTTTCCCAGCACGTGGGCCCGGCAATATCGGCTCAAAGTGAAGCCCCCCTCTCATTGCAGATACACCCAGTTATGGCGGGAGCCCCCCATTCTCCCCTTTCTGTCACTTAACCTTCTTTTGCTTTTGCTCCATAGATTCACAGATGAGGTGCAGTTTGTTTTTTTTTCTATGTGCTGTGCTTTTTCTAATGTTTGTTGTGTCTGACACCAGATGGAAAAAAGCAATATCTTGGCAGCGGCCCACGAAGCCTTTTAAAGTAAAGTGCATGAAGGAAGCAGCAGGAATCCTGGTAAATCACAGGAGACGAGTAGAAACACAGTGGGAAGAGAAGCTCGAAAGCCAGAGCCAGGACCTGATGGGCACTTCTACCACAAAACTTCGGTAGTGGAGCAGTGCACTGCTGCTTCCATGGCAGAATGTTAAATCTCTGCAATGCACCACCACGGTGCAGTGGTCACTGCACTGCAGGAATCCTGGTGAATTACAGGAGACGAGTAGAAACACAGTGGGAAGAGAAGCTCGAAAGCCAGAGCCAGGACCTGATGGGCACTTCTACCACAAAACTTCGGTAGTGGAGCAGTGCACTGCTGCTTCCATGGCAGAGTGTTAAATCTCTGCAATGCACCACCACGGTGCAGTGGTCACTGCACTGCAGGAATCCTGGTGAATTACAGGAGACGAGTAGAAACACAGTGGGAAGAGAAGCTCGAAAGCCAGAGCCAGGACCTGATGGGCACTTCTACCACAACACTTCAGTAGTGGAGCAGTGCACTGCTGCTTCCATGGCAGAGTGTTAAATCTCTGCAATGCACCACCACGGTGCAGTGGTCACTGCACTGCAGGAATCCTGGTGAATTACAGGAGACGAGTAGATACACAGTGGGAAGAGATGCTCGAAAACTAGAGCCAGGACCTGATGGGCACTTCTACCCCGACACTTCGATAGTGGAGCAGTGTACTATTGCCTCCACAGCACAGTGTTAAATCTCTGCAATGCAGCATCATGGTGCGGTGGTCACTGCACTACAGGAAGCCTTGTGAATCACAGTAGACGAGTAGAAACACAGTGGGAAGAGAAGCTCGAAAGCCAGAGCCAGGACCTGATGGGCACTTCTACCACAAAACTTCGGTAGTGGAGCAGTGCACTGCTGCTTCCAATGCAGAGTGTTAAATCTCTGCAATGCACCACCACGGTGTAGTGGTCACTGCACTGCAGGAATCCTGGTGAATTACAGGAGACGAGTAGATACACAGTGGGAAGAGAAGCTCGAAAGCTAGAGCCAGGGCCTGATGGGCACTTCTACCCCGACACTTCGATAGTGGAGCAGTGCACTATTGCCTCCACAGCACAGTGTTAAATCTCTGCAATGCAGCACCATGGTGCGGTGGTCACTGCACTACAGGAAGCCTTGTGAATCACAGTAGACGAGTAGAAACACAGTGGGAAGAGAAGCTCGAAAGCTAGAGCCAGGAGCTGATGGGCACTTCTACCCCGACACTTCAATAGTGGAGCAGTGCACTGCCCCCTGATTTATCTTATTTGAGGATTAAAATGCTACAGAGTGGGACCTTCCAAGCTCCTAAGGAACGTGGAAAGTGTTTATCCCTAAAGTAGCTGCTGCATGCTGTGAAAGTCCCAGCAAAGAGAAGGAAGCTGATTCTGAACGGCTGCAGAAAGTTGAAAACTTTGCCTGAGAGACAGCAACTGAGCAGGGAATGGCCGCATGTTTGGACAGGGAGGGGTAGTCTCCCAGCAGAACCCTAGAGCCTTTAACTGTGAAAAGAAAGTGTGACCGGCTGAATTACAATGCCATCAGAAATAGAAAATAGAAATAGACTGAATCTAACAAGGGGCTACGATTCGCTCCATGTGGCGGCCCGTCAGCTCCCTGAATCTAGCAACAAGCCGTCCGCTCCCTGAATTTAACAAGGGGCTTACGATTCGCCCATGTGGCGGCCCGTCAGCTCTCTGAATCTAACAAGGGGTTGACGATTTGCCCATGTGGCGGCCCGTCAGCTCCCTGAATCTAACAAGGGGTTGACGATTCGCCCATGTGGCAGCCCGTCAGCTCCCTGAATCTAACAAGGGGTTGACGATTCGCCCATGTGGCGGCCCGTCAGCTCCCTGACTCTAACAAGGGGTTGACGAGTCACCCATGTGGCAGTCCATCAGCTCCCTGAATCCAATAAGGGGCTTATGATTCGCCCATGTGGCGGCCTGTCAGCTCCCTGAATCTAACAAGGGGCTTACGATTCGCCCATGTGGCGGCCCGTCAGCTCCCTGAATCTAACAAGGGGTTGACGATTCGCAAATGTGGCGGCCCGTCAGCTCCCTGAATCTAACAATGGGTTGACGATTCGCCCATGTGACGGCCCGTCAGCTCCCTGAATCTACCAAAGGGTTGACGATTCTGCCATGTGGCGGCCCGTCAGCTCCCTGAATCTACCAAAGGGTTGACGATTCTGCCATGTGGCGGCCCGTCAGCTCCCTGAATCTAACAAGGGGTTGACGATTCGCCCATGTGGCGGCCCGTCAGCTCCCTGAATCTAACAAGGGGTTGACGATTCGCCCATGTGGCGGCCCGTCAGCTCCCTGACTCTAACAAGGGGTTGACGAGTCGCCCATGTGGCAGTCCATCAGCTCCCTGAATCCAATAAGGGGCTTATGATTCGCCCATGTGGCGGCCTGTCAGCTCCCTGAATCTAACAAGGGGCTTACGATTCGCCCATGTGGCGGCCCGTCAGCTCCCTGAATCTAACAAGGGGTTGACGATTCGCAAATGTGGCGGCCCGTCAGCTCCCTGAATCTAACAAGGGGTTGACGATTCGCAAATGTGGCGGCCCGTCAGCTCCCTGAATCTAACAAGGGGTTGACGATTCGCCCATGTGGTGCCCTGTCAGCTCCCTGAATCTAACAAGGGGTTGATGATTCGCCCATGTGACGGCCCGTCAGCTCCCTGAATCTAACAAGGGGTTGACGATTCTGCCATGTGGCGGCCCGTCAGCTCCCTGAATCTACCAAAGGGTTGACGATTCTGCCATGTGGCGGCCCGTCAGCTTCCTGAATCTAACAAGGGGTTGACGATTCTGCCATGTGACGGCCCGTCAGCTCCCTGAATCTAACAAGGGGTTGACGATTCGCCCATGTGGCAGTCCATCAGCTCCCTGAATCCAATAAGGGGTTGACGATTCTGCCACGTGACGGCCCGTCAGCTCCCTGAATCTAACAAGGGGTTGACGATTCGCAAATGTGGCGGCCCGTCATCTCCCTGAATCTAACAAGGGGTTGACGATTCGCCCATGTGGTGCCCTGTCAGCTCCCTGAATCTAACAAGGGGTTGACGATTCTGCCATGTGGCGGCCCGTCAGCTTCCTGAATCTAACAAGGGGTTGACGATTCTGCCATGTGACGGCCCGTCAGCTCCCTGAATCTAACAAGGGGTTGACGATTCGCCCATGTGACGGCCCGTCAGCTCCCTGAATCTAACAAGGGGTTGACGATTCTCCCATGTGGCGGCCCGTCAGCTCCCTGATTCTAACAAGGGGTTGACGATTCTCCCATGTGGCGGCCTGTCAGCTCCCTGAATCTAACAAGGGGTTGACGATTCTGCCATGTGGCGGCCCGTCAGCTTCCTGAATCTAACAAGGGGTTGACGATTCTGCCATGTGACGGCCCGTCAGCTCCCTGAATCTAACAAGGGGTTGACGATTCGCCCATGTGGCAGTCCATCAGCTCCCTGAATCCAATAAGGGGTTGATGATTCTGCCACGTGACGGCCCGTCAGCTCCCTGAATCTAACAAGGGATTGACGATTCGCAAATGTGGCGGCCCGTCAGCTCCCTGAATCTAACAAGGGGTTGACGATTCGCCCATGTGGTGCCCTGTCAGCTCCCTGAATCTAACAAGGGGTTGACGATTCTGCCATGTGGCGGCCCGTCAGCTTCCTGAATCTAACAAGGGGTTGACGATTCTGCCATGTGACGGCCCGTCAGCTCCCTGAATCTAACAAGGGGTTGACGATTCGCCCATGTGACGGCCCGTCAGCTCCCTGAATCTAACAAGGGGTTGACGATTCTCCCATGTGGCGGCCCGTCAGCTCCCTGAATCTAACAAGGGGTTGACGATTCTCCCATGTGGCGGCCTGTCAGCTCCCTGAATCCAACAAGGGGTTTACGATTTTTCCATCCAAGTTCGGTAATTGTAAAACCTGTTAGTTAAAGTGCAAATTATGATTATGATTATGATTATGATTAGTAGTAGTAGTAGTAGTAGTAGTAGTAGTAGTAGTAGTAATAGTAGTAGTGGTAGTAGTAGTAGTAGTAGTAGTAGTAGTAGTAGTAGTGGTAGTATTAGGGTAACTTTGGCTTTTGATAGGTCGCTTTAATAAACTGTTAGAAAACAATATTGTGTCTGCTTTTCTGTTGATCTGCTAGCGTGATTTTCTTTTAAGCCACAAGGCTGAATATATGTTTGGTGCGTTAACACCCTTAGAGTAATGGTACTCCACGCCTAAATTGTGCTGTACCCTCAGAACATGTATTGCACGCTGTCTGTCCAAAAGAATATGTTTGGGCCAGAACATTTGAAAAGATTTTGTTTCCAAATGCTGTGCTCAGGCCCCACATAACAGCTTTTTAAACAGTTATTTATAGGTGCGCTCTAAATAAAATGTCCTATCATTTTTAGTCCGAGTGAGTCGTGCACCCCCTCACTCCCTGTTATTTATGTAGAGAGCGAAAAGGTTCTATGTTCTGGTACTGGATGGTGGGTTTCTTAGAGCTCTAGCTTCCCCCCCTCATCAGCCCCCCCCCATTGCAGCGTGGATTTCAAATAAACGTTGGCTGTCGAGACACACGCAAAAGTGTATTCAGTGAGCAGATCATCCTTATAAGATCAATACATTGAGTACCATTAAATTAGGTGCTTAGAAGCAGGATGAAGCTGACCGGAAGTGCTATGTGCGTCATATACTTCCGCAATGCACGCTCAACACAGTAGCAATACTCTTTAGCTTTTTTCCCCTCTCTTTCCCTACTAGTGGCACGCACCCACACTCCCTTTCAGGTGCGCCAGAGTGCCTGGAGACCCTGCAAATGGCAATGATCAGGGAGGTAATTTGCGGGTATTTGGGGGTCGCAACTGTGACCACTGCAAACCCCCATGTGACCCCTGGCACTATTTCAAATAGGAATAATTTCTTTTTGGGGTCACTCTGACTTCACAAAGACATTGGGCCTCATTACGAGTGTAGCGCTCTGAAAACAAGGGTGCCGGTGGCAACGCACTGCTACCCTTTCTGGACCACCATAGAGAAAGGCTGTAGGGGCACGGATCCCCCAGCAGGCCTGACCTGCTGAGAAATCAGGTCCCTACCGGCATGTCTCTCACTGTTAGCAACAGTGCCGGTGCTTCAGTGTCCCCATTCCCGTGGAGTCCTACGACACTCCACGGGAATGGTGATTTACCGTTCCACTGCCACTTGTGATATCCCGGTGGCACCGGGATAGCAGGTGGTGGAATCAGTGTTATTGGGTTGGCGGTAACACACTGATAGCACCAGTGGGTTAACGCCACCCTTGTAATGACGCCCAATTCTGTATCAGTTTTCCGTAACCAAAATATATATTTTTTAAGTCAGTCAAAGTGATTTCAAAAAGAAATTATTTCATTTAGAAATTCGTGCTACCCTACTCCCCCAGGACATGGATGGCTCTGGCTCCTGTGCTCTGCTGTGCATGACAGGAACCCCTTGTGTGTGTGCTGGAGCATGGGAGCCAGAGTCATGCCAGCAAAGGAGGAGCAACAGATTCTGGAAGGTAAGGACATTTTATTCATTTAAATGTAAAAGTGTATGTGTATGTGTCTGTGAGTGTGTGCATTATGTAATCTACACATGTGTATATATCATATAGTGTGTGAGAATGAGTGCATGATGTTTGGGTTGCTGGGTGTGCGTGTGCGAGCGAATGATGAATGGGTGCATGTGTAAATGAGTAAGTGGTGTGTGAATTTGTGTGCTTGTGTTAAATACATGTACTTGTTTATGAAATACCTCATCTTATAGATAAGTATCGGGACGAGCGAAGGTGAAGTAATACTGGGTCGATAACTTGGTTTTGGGGGTTGGACGAGGAGAATGTGAGGGAGGGGGGATCTGTGGGAAAGGTGGGATAGGACAGGGGTGCGCTAATACATCAAGGACATCAATGATAAAGCTGGCATGATATTTGTTAGTGGATAGACTGGCGTTTTGGTACAGCCAGTCTAGTCGTTTCTTACTGTGGCATGATATTTTAACTGGGCATCTATTATAAAGTAAGTTTGATAAGTGTTATTACCTGTTTAGCCTGTAATTTGGGTCCAGCTAGTATAACCTTTTCTTACTGTGCCATGGCATATTTTTTTGGCATATATAATGATGTAAGCAACATAAGTGTGATTGCATGACTAGATTAGTATGTTGGTCTACAAATGACGTACTCTGGCTTAACCCTGTCTACTGGTCATCTCTGATAAAGCAATCATGATAAGTCTAATTACCTGGCTAGACCGCATTTGGGTGTAGCCAGTCTAGCCTTTCTTTACTGTGGCATGGTATATTTTTATGGGCATCTATGATAAAGTAAGCTTGAGAACTGTTATTATGTGGTTAGATTGGCATTTTGGTGCAGTGAGTCTAGGTATGGTTTACTGTGGTAGGATTCTTTACTTTGTGTCATCAAGTCTACAGTAAACATAAGTGTTATTACATGTCTACCCTACATTGTGCAGCCAGTTTTGACATGTTTTCTTATTGTGGCATTGCAATTTGAATAGCAAAGCAGTAAGATAGCGGGTTGTGCACTCACCGCTACAATTTGTGTGACCTGCAAATTGCAGGTTGGAATCCTGGCAAAGCCAACTCAGCCATTCTCCCGAGGTTGGCAAATGAGTAACACCTTTAGTTGGAATGATAATTGTATTTAAACATGTGCTATGTGTAGTGCTTTGGCTAAAGCGCTATATAAGTAACGGATCATTATCATTAATCAAAGCATTAAGACTCCTGTGCCCTGCTGGTGACTTGCATCTATTGGATATTTGGGTAATGTAAAAATCACAGCAACTACAATGTAGGGGCTCTACTCATCATATTATGCCAATACCCGAAATGCAGCTATAATTGGCATAATATGGAAGACCTATGTTGATTCTAGTGGGTCTAGCAATATCATATCATGACCACATCCAGGCCATAACAAGGCATCACCATTCTTAAATGTAGTCGGTATCTAAAATATTCTTGTCTGCTTCAGTAACTATTTGGCATTTTAAAAATTGTACATTTATGTACTTTTTTTTTATGCCAGCAAGCCACTCCCAGTGATGTCACCAGGGTTAAAGGGAAACTGGCGCCATCCAGGTCAAAGGTCATGTGACATCACTTCCTGTGATGTGATCTGTGGTTTGAAGGCACTTCCGATACTCCTGGCATTTTGATGAATCGACATTCCTGGCAACGGTGTGCAGTGTATAAACCCATAACATAACATAACATAACATCCAGTCCCGGTCCAGACTTGGTTTTAACTTTGCACTCTGGGGCTTGTAGTTCTCAATTTATAATGGGTGGGGATCCAGGACTGCAATAGAATGCACGTTTAAAACAAGTACAGTGTCTCCCTAATGGATGTTGGCATGTATTTGTATAGCCGCCGAGGTAGCTTGCCAGTGCCAGTCAGTATTGCCACTGTAGCTCGTCTTAAAGAACATGTCAAACTCATCTGATTTGAAATCCTTCACCCCCTTTCATTCCTCCATAGTTGCTCAACTAACTCATGAATCACCAGCCCACGTACTACAGCCCCTAGTTAAACGTCAGAGCTTTCCAGTCATCGCTCATTGAAATAGCAGTGTCACAACATGCCTTGTGCTCTGTTATTCTCAGTGCTCCCGTGCAATTATTTTTAACACATGTGAGTAAGAGGCAATTTATGTACACACATAGTCTTTGCAGAATAACATGCTAAATGCGAAATATATTCTAAAGTAATAAATAACCAATGGCTGTCTTTGTGAACGTGTAGAGTAATAGGTCTTGCTTCTTGTTTCAATGTAATTGCTGTCAGATCTCTACCTTGTATCCCCCTCCCTGCACATCTAAGTGAGGCATTCAACCATTCATACAATCCGCTGTCAGACAGACAATTATTTGGATGATGGAATAGCACTTCACGAGCTCATCTAGCAGGTTGACGTGTGCCAATTCTCATACATCTAAAGCTAAAACGTAGTGACACATGCCAATGAAATATATCTTTTCTTTGAGGTATCTACAATGGGAATGCACAACCTGCAAGGTAGTGTGGAACAACTTCCATGTTGGTTGCTCCTAAAATACTTAATTATTTGTTTCCATCAGTATGCATATACGGGAAGCGTTAGCCTAGCGGGCAAGCAAGTGAGGGCTGAACGCAAGGGTCGCACCCAGGGGGTTACAATAAAGATTGCAGGTGTAGCAGAGGAACCGGGGTGCAAAGGGGGAGCATAGGTTGGGAGAGGACCAGAGGTGAACCAGTAGGGTGGAGTGGGACAGTCAGTGTTTGGTGAGATGTTCTTTGAAGAGTTGGGTCATCAGTTGCTTTCTCAAGTCTCGGATGGGGGAGAGGAGTCTTATCTGCATTGATAACGTGTTCCAGAGACAGTGTGCAGAGCAGGACATGGATTGCTTCCTGTTTCTTCCCCTCTTGAGGTTCTTTGCCCCCAGTCTAGCGATGTTGTGGATTCTAGTGGCTCACCTGCACCGGGAAATGGTGAGTTTCTCGGCCAGGTAGAGTAGGGTCACCAGGTGCTTCCTCTAGTGTAGGATGGAGGGGGGCCGTCTTATCTGCATTGATAGTCTGTTCCAGAGACAGGGGGTAGAGCAGGAAATAGACTGGTCCCTGTTTCTTTCCCTCTGCAGCTCTTTGCTCCCAGCCTGGCGATGTTGTGGGTCCTGGAGGCCCACCTGCATCTGGAGATGGTGAGTTTCTCGGCCAGGTAGCGTGGTGCAACATGGAGAAACCTGCAAAATGTGCATGTGCCATGATTGAACATGATTATTCTTTGTTGCAAATGCGAGTGCATTTGTGCAATTCTTGCACAGTGTGCAGTCATTGCTTTGCACACACGCTCTCTTGGCACGCTCAAGGTTTGCAGATTTTGGGTGTGATTAAATAAACTGAACCAAAATTTCAGGGTGGGAGGTCAGGCAACAGTTCCAATCTAAAATTAGACAAGCAACCAATAGTTAAGCTGCAGTCCTTTTTTCACAAAATGTTTAATTTTTAATGGTACAAAAGAAGTGTGCTGTATCGGGTAGAACACAAACAACTATGCAGTCACAGAAATACAACATAAACCCACATTAGTGGACATGTATATAAAAGACACAAAAAAATCAATGTTTCAAAAATGCATTGTCTTAATGGTCATATCGTCGACACAATGGTGTTTCGGCCTAGAAAGTGCTGTGTAGTATAGCTATGTAAGCAGGCCTTCATCAGGACTTGTGGAAACCTGAAAGGTGATCCTGGAGTGTCTATCTGGGGAAAAAACAGATGGGGAATTGTCAGTGGAACTATGACCTCTAATAAAATGAATAATTCAAAAAAGCTCTCATAAGATGCTAAAGGGGTCTCCTAAAGCTAGGGGCCTGAAATCTTACCAGAGATTTGTCCAATGCTATGGTACAAAAGAATATCCATCATCAGTCAAGATATCTGGGGTGTACTGAGTTGTTTGTGTTCTACCCGATACAGCACACTTCTTTTGTACCATCACATTAAGATCCAGTTGTCTATACTGGATCATACTCACTTTGTATTGTTGTGTTTTGAATATACCTTGAGTGTTCTATCTCTACTAATACTATTCATTTTGATAAAAAAAATTAAACATTTTGTGAAAAAAGGACTGCAGCTTAACTATTGGTTGCTTGTCTAATTTTAGATTGGAACTGTTGCCTGACCTCCCACCCTGAAATTTTGGTTCAGTTTATTTAATTATTCCCACCTGGGTTTTTCAGGGCTCTGCCAGGCGCCCTTTATATAATTTAGATTTTGGGTGTGGCCAGCACCTATGTAAAAGCATTGCTGATTTGCAAAGAGCGATTGCGTGTGTTGGATGTTTGCAGAGTGTGCGTAAAACTGCTCAGCGCACACCCCGACGGTGCATGCTGATAGCGTGACTATTGTGGCCATGGCTGGCATATATGCAAAAGCATTCCTGACTCAGAAAGCGTGGAGGATACCAACACACAACTCTAGCACTTCCTTCTTCAGCGCCTCACAAACACAGGACAGGAGAAGTCCCAAAGCACACAGGGCTCATTCTTAACACCTGCGTGCGTATAAGAGTGTCTTTGCCCTGGTTTATTTGTAGTCAAAACCCTGATGGTTTTGAAGCCCTAAAATAGGCAAAGACAAAATACCGAGACATATCTTATGACAAATATTACACAGGATAATAGAAGAGTTAGGCATTTTTAATTGTGCTAAAACAACAAATATTGATAATGGATTCAATGGATAGAGCGAGGAATCAAGTCTCAACATTTGTTTAAAAGGAGCATTACCCAGGTTTGCTATAGTATGTGGGGGGTGGAGCGGCTCCCCCCACTCTGGGTCATCTGTGACTCCTCCCTTTCCTTCTCCGCCCACATCTCTGAGGTCTCTAAAAAGTCAAATTTCCGACTGCACCTCCTCAGAGGTACTCTGCCTTTCCTCTCCTTCCCCCCAAAAGCTCATGGTATCCCAAGCTCTGGTTGTCTCTATCTTGGACTATTGTAACAGCCTCTTTCTAAATCTACCTGCCTCTACTCTCCGCCCTCTGCAACTAATCCAGAACAGGACTGCGAGACTTGTCCTTGGCCTCAAGACCTGGGATCGTATCTCTCCAGTTCTGAAATCTCTCCACTGGCTCCCAGTGGATGCAAGGATTAAATTCAAAACCCTCTGCATTGTCCACAAGGCTTTCTGGGGCCTGGGTCCAAAATACCTTCAGCTATCCCTCCGCAAATACCTACTCTCTCGAGCTCTTTGCTCCTCTACCTCCAACTCCCTCAGGGTCAGTCATTTTTCTAAGAAACAAGCTGGGGGTAGATCTCTGTCTTCGGCTGGGGCCTCCCTCGGGAACAGTCTCCCTGCCACTCTAAAACTTGAGGAGAACCATCTCCGGCTCCGCAAGCACCTCAAGACCTTCGGCTTTTCTTCTGCCTATGCTTCCCCGCTCCCCAGCTGATCTGTTCTCTCTTGGCACTATGCACCTGGGCACCCTCTGTCCTTTGGGCCCAGGTACCTGCTCCTCCTGCCACCCTCCCGCACTGCCTCCGGGCCACCCCTTGCACTGGGGTCTGTATCTGTACCCATACAGCCACCCCCTTTTCTTCCTGCACTTATCAGACCTACCCTGTCTGCTGCCTTAAACCTGCACTTGCAAATTGCTGGCTGCATTACCACTGTTTGTTGCCTTTATTATTTATTTATTGTTATTTATCTGTTTCTCCTCTGCTTCGCACTTTCCACCTCTCCCCCCCTTCCATGCATTTTTCCCTTCCCCCCTCTCCCATGCACTTGCGCGTTCTCAATGTCACTGGGACTAGTAAGATTGCTGTTTTGTTCTCCCCTGTTCCCCCCCCTTGCCTTGTTGCGCTCTGAAACACCTGTGTACGAGCGCGATAGAAATAAAATATCAATCAATCAATCAATCACCCTGACTGAGAGACTTTTCAATGTGTGTGATCATGGCAGCTAGTTCAATGTGGTTTAATCTCCACCATTTTTTATAGTGGGTTATTTCGTAGCGAATAGTTCCCCATTTCCACATAATCATGTGCTTCTTTCTTATAGGAGGGAGTGGGTGTGCCCCACTGCCCTATCCACCCCCTTGCTCCCTTTCCCCACTCTCACATCTCCCTCCCCATATATTCAGTCATATTGTGTCCTGGTGATCAAATTGCCACAACCAAAGAGTACACTGTAAATATTGTGGGGGTGGCGCCACTGCAGACCAGAACGGTTAAACTTGCATCACGTTTTCTGATACATTTAGAAGGGCATGGGCTGCCTGGGTAAGAGGGAGGCTCACCTTCAGCCTAGAAGTTGTGTTTGTTTTGTTTAAATCATATTGATTGATTTCAGGCACACACACACAGGGGCAGATTCAGAAACAGTTACCGTTAGTTACTCGGATTTTCTCCGGCTAAGTGCTTTGTAAGTCAGCCCTGTAGCGACTAACACCGTATGCGGAGGAGGCCTGTGGAATGGGCACTGGGCTTGCACATGCCACCCCGTGGCATAGTACGGAAGCCCTAGACGGGCACGTCTCCACTAAAATACAGCACCACCAATATAGAGCAGAAAGTCAAAGTGCAGAGAGAGATAGAACAGAGACAGCAGAACAGCAGAGGCACAAAGCACAGAGAGAGAGCAGCCAGAGGGATGAGTGCACAAAGCACACAGAGAGTCAGAGCAGAGAGAGGCAGGGACACTTAACACACAGAGAGTACAGAGAGACATAGTGCACCGAGAGACAGAAAGAGAGAGAGGCCAGCAGACATAATACACAGCGAGGCAGACAGCAACAGACTCCAAAGAGGCAGAACCAACAGATTGCATATATAAACAAATAGAGTGCAAAGAGTGACAGAGTGTTCAGAGGGAAAGAGCACAAAGAGGCAGGATGCACAGAGACAGTGTGCATAGAGGCATAGAGCGACAGAGTGCAAAAAGTGTTGACAGTCAGAGCACACAAGTAGACAGCATGCGTAAGGAGACAGAGTGGCACAGAGCACAGAAAGAGCATGTGCACAACTGGACAGAACGCACATAAAACAGAGCGGACAGAGAGACAGAATGGCAGATGGAGCACACAGAGAGGCATAACACAGAGACACGCAAGACCGGCATACACCTTTTCTTTTATAAATAACACATTTGTTTTGTTTCTTTTGGGGGTGAATTCCCCACCAGGCCCTCCCGTTTTTTTAAATAATACTTTTCCCTCACTCTCAAAACTACTATTCCATTCCCAACCACATATATATAGTTTTTATCAATTAATTATTTCATTTTTAGATGTTTTGGCTTTGTTTAAAATTGAATTTGTTATTAATAATTATTACAGGCGCTGTCCTCACAGCAACATTTAGTTGGAATGTAACACCCAGAAGTACATCAAGGCATCCCAAAAGGGGGAGGGCAAAACCTTACCCCTGCCATGGCTAGCCTAATTATATAACAAAGTCTCCATGGATGCTCCCTATCCTTAGTTGGCCCTGCAGGATGGTGGCAGCGATTAACCATAATTAGCATACTAATACAGTATACTTCAAACAGGCTCACATGGGGTCTAGCTGTAAAAGGCAGGAAAACCCCCAACAATCTTTCATATGCATCAGTGCCAACCTGAAGCCAGCTCCCGCCCCTCAGTTTGAAGGGCAGTGAAGTGTCATGTCTGGCACATGTGTTTACAGTAGGCAACCCCCACAGGGGGGGGGCCCATTCAGAGGGAAGGAGTATGTGATTTGATGGTGACAGAAAGTATGTTCTCAACTCAACTTCAAGGGAGACCTGCCTTTTAACTAGGAACAACAGAGAGCTCAATTAACCAGAAAGACCCTTTGATCCACAACAGACAGGAAGATGATGGGACTTAGTAGTGTACATGTGTTCATCTGTTTACCTTTCCTGTTGCAAAGGACTCCGGTTATGACCTCACACATAACAAATGATTGTTGGTGGGAACCCAGGATTGGTTCATTAAGATAGGTGTAGCCTACACCAATCACTGGGGCCCATTTAGCTTTAAAAGATGGTTGAGCCACTCTTTTTTTTTTGCAGATCATCTGAAGTGTTTGCAAGGAGTAACAAGAAGAAATCATTTGGACCCTGGCTGAAGGTACAGTCTGCCTTACAGCTTCACCAGTGATGGAAGGCCAGGGTTTGCAAAGAAGGAAGAAAGATCCCTCCCCTAAACATTTCCCAGGGAACAGAGGGAGATGCTGAATCCGGCGGACCCTCAAGCAGTTCCAAAACCGGTACCCAGCCAGCACACTACATGCCCTGCTAGGCTCTGCAAGCAAGCTTCCTAGTTAGGAAGTGCCAGAGAGTCTCTGCACCAAACCAAGGACAAGGCCAATGCCTGCAACACTCTCCTCAGCTTTGGGCCGTCCACCTTAAAGGAAGGCAGGAGCCCAGTGAAGAAGCTAGGAGGAGTGCATCGACAAACATCCACCAGCATCTGCCTTAAAGGACATTTTCAAGCCAGTTGAGCCCCTCGAGCTGCAACCGACTGTGCGGCTCACTGTTGTCATGCCGCAGTCACCAACGGTGTCTGAGACACTTCGACCATTGCTTCAGACCGCCGACCAGCACTGAGACAATTATTCCTGACCCAGAGCCTCCTTGTAGGCTAGCCTGCTGCCGTCCATTCAGCCTCTCTCGCCAAACTGCCTGCCGCCAGATAACCACAACTGTCACCCATCTTGAACTCTGTCACAGAAGCTGCAAAGTACCTTGAAACTGGCTCTACACTGTCGAGCACCAAGAACTTCTACAAGCACAAGGTACATTGTTGTCCCCCTGGTCCTTCTCGAAAGGCACCTAGAGACATTTAATAACCCATTGCTCCCTTTGTGCTGAAACCAAGTATCCTTGAACTTTACTGACTACCCTCCTGTCAGTATCGAGAGTGCATCCCCTGTCCTTCTTGAAACTGACTGTCCTCTGCATTCCTTTACAGGGTGGGTTGCATTTTGCTGCGTGCTAGAACTGTCTGTTTAATAATAACATTGAAATGTGTATACAACCCTGACTGGACAGTCCATTTTTTCATTGGGTAATTATTGTAATTTTGCTGTGTTGCAACTAACCAACAATCCATGACCTTGCAGAGATAAGCCTGTTACCAAAATTGGACAAGAAGGTTTGTAATGTTCTTGTGTTTCCAATCTGTTTGGATCCCTTCTAGTGTACTAGAGGCGTGGGGCTGATTGATGGTTTGGAAATGGATATTCATCCCTGGACCACTGGTGCCTAGAAGTTGATTTGTCACAATATGAAAGAAGGTATATTCATTTGAGCCACGTCACACATGCCACAGCACCAGCTGGTAACCATCGCTGGAAGTTCACCTCTAGTTCAGAGCCACATCAGCATGGAATTGTGGCTATGCAAATTAGCCCGCATGCAAGCAGAAAAATGTCTTTTCCTAAGTAGCACTGCCCTGTAAAACAAAGTCAATTTTCTGGAGCAAGACTGGATGGGGGTTAGAAAATATAATTCTCTTACAATGTATTGGAATTCATTAATCAAGAATCAAAAGTCAAAGTTAATCTAGGTAACGTCTTTGTTAATCAAATAGTCTCTCTCTCTAGGAGTAAGTCAAGAGAATGACAGAGTTATTACATCTATTGATACTTTCCATATGCGCCAATACGCTGCATGCCTAGTGGGCTTTAACAACGTTCCCACCATCACAATTGATACCAATAACTAAAGCATGGAAACCTTTATATTTGGAGACTCATATTCTATCTCTCACACATCTTTTCACTTCTGCCATTGCAATAGAGATAGAAATGAAAACAAACATTCTAGCTAATGGCCCCCGTATTCTGCCAGCTATACCTATGTGAGTGTATAGGTGGCGCAATCCAGCCCCCACATAACAAACTGGTCCCTTATGGGAACATAAGGCTATGCAGTGTGTATGAGCTATAAGTAGCATATGCTGTGCATTGCAAAGAGAAAGCATGCATGTTAGGCAATTGGAGGATGGATGGGGGAAGAAGAGCCTGCTGGGCGTCAGGGCCTTTCAGGCCTCGGGACAGAAATGGGCACCGCACCACGTAGGGCCGTGCATGACTCTGACCAAGGCAAATTAATATTTTATTTATCTATTTATATATATATATATATATATATATATATATATATACACAGGAAGGAACAGTGCTCTTTTGATTACAAAAGAGCGTACGATAAGATATCAGATGTGATGGGAAGCGGTTAGCTTCTTACAATGGGGTGAGTCAGAGGGACGTTCTGAATAGGTTGTGGAGGGGAGTCAATGGAATAGTCACCAGGGACAGTACACGGGTGGACCTACATAGATTAAGGACAACCAACATCAGACATTTGTAAGGGCAGGTAGGAAGACATGTAAGATGTGATAGGAATGTGACTATGATGGATGAAGTGCTAGAGTCGAGGCAGAGGCACTGAGGACAGAGGCATGTAAGAGGCGAGGAAAAATATTGGATTGAAGGCAGATGAGTGGTAGGTTAGGAGGGTAACTCGGAAGCAAGGAGGTAGGCTTTCAGGTTGGTTTTGAACAAATCAGTGTGGACTGTTTCTCGGAAGTCCTGGGGAAGAACATTCCATGCAAATGGAGCAAGACAAGAGAAAGAGCGGAAGTGAGAGCAAGCACAGGGATGGCGAGGGGGCAGAGCAGAGATAACTAGCAGGTTTGTTGAGTTGGATAGAGAAGGATATATATGGCGGTGCCTTACCATGAAGAACAATGCTTTTTAAGTGGTCATTTAAGGTTTCAGCTCCCTGCTGGCTAACCTCCTTTGTTCTGCTGTGCACAGGCCAAAAAAACTGTCCTGTGATAACCTGTAGCAATTTATCCTCTCTTACCACTGCTTTAGCTATGATTTTGCCACAGAATGAAGTTGCAAGGTGTGGCTGATGATATGCACATATTTCTTAGGAAAGCATCACAAACTAAAGGAACTGTCTCTTTAAATGTGTACTTACTGGCCATTGCTATGGGTCAATGTGGGACTCTTGGAACCTCTGTGATAAATCCAAGGACATTAACCCTTCGGCTTTGCATTAAGAAACATCTGCATAGTGGTCTATGCACCGCACAGCTGCCTCACGCAGGGTTTCCCAGCTGCCTGCAAGTGAGGGGCCCCACATATTTTGAAATGGGCCATCAGTCAGCCCAGGAGAAGATGGATAGTCTGCACGATTTGAGATGTGCAACAGCCCGGCAGGCGCAGATGCATAACTAGGGGAGGGTCATCCATTTTGGAACTGATGCAAAACAGGTCTAATTGGTTCCAGAGACATATTCACATAAATGAGGCTTTGGAATGATATGATATATGTTATTTATAACACACTTAATTCCCGAGGGATTGAACCTGTGTTGCTCCACCGAGTACGTTGTCCCTGAGCTATCCTCCCAGGCCAAATAGGGTGTCCAGACATTTGGTCGACCTAAAACTGGTCGAATGACATTTGGTCGACGCAATGTGGTCGAAAACCAATTGGTCGAATTTTTTTTTTTAATTATATATTTATTTTTCGGGTTTTCGTTTTTTACAAAAATGGGTTTTTAGAAAAAAAAGGGGGTTGGGGGGACCCCCCCCAAAAAAAAAAAAAAGGTGAAAATAAAAAATAAAAAAAAAACGACCATTTGGTTTTCGACCAAATTGGTTCGACCATTTGTCTGGTCGACCAATTTTTTTTCGACCAAATGTCTGTCTTTTCGACCAAATAGTACCTGATAATGCCATCATCTCTAATGAGAATAGAGCACTTTTTCAGCATTCATTGACTGCATTGCCATGAAATCACTATTGGTACGCAAAGCTGTGCACATGTGAAACATCTTTCTGCTTTGAGTGACCCAGGCTGTTACAATGAGAACAGTTCACTCAGCAGAGCTGTCTGCTCCACTGGTTCTGTTTGCTGCTTAAAAGGAAATCCACATAATGACCTTTACAATTCTACATATAGCAATGGACATTGCAAATCAATTATCTATCTCCCTCAATGTATCTATTGAAAGAACTTTAGGTAAGGTGATCAGATTGAACGCAACAAATCCCTTTAAATTTAGCAGGTGTGGGAAGTGGTGATCATCTTAACTCGGCGTCCCTGGTTGATGACCTCTAGGATCTAATGATGTGTTATACAGCACTTACGCCTAAGCGCTTTACATAAAACACATATACATACAATATAACCAACCAGAGTTGGTAATCCTTGATCGACCACAGAAGAATGAAAGGCTGAGTTGCCCTGTGACAGGATTTGAACCTGTCACCTGCAGATCACACACAGATCAATGCAGCTCACGCTCAACCCACTGAGCTGACTTGCCAGCTCTTCATTTGGTTTGTCATTGGGATACCCATCTGTTACTATGTGCTCATTGGTTTTTCAACACGGGGGATACCGAATTAAGATGATCATCACTTTGCACATCTGCTGAATTTGTTGTGTTAAATCTGGTCACCTTAACTGTCCCTTACCAAAATCTGTATTCAATGAATTGCCAGGGGTTTGTTTTACCATAGTTTATTCAGGAGCCACTGTGCATGTTCCACTTATAGGCTTCCTTGGGGCCCACTGGTCATGACCTTCAGCCCTGGCCAGTGAGCTTGGTCTTTGGCCAGTGGCCACGGTCTTTGGCATTGGGTGCTGCAGATGTTGCACCAATAAGTTTCTTTGGGGCCCACTGACCAGGGCCACTGGCGCAAAGACCCATTACCCCTGCCTAGTAGATGTAATCACAACAGTTTCCAATCCCCTGATACCTTCCTGGCCCCCTCTCATTATTACCGTTCTCCGTTTGCTTCGTGTGACACATTTTCGTTTCCAAGTGCATCTTGCGCTGTTACTGCAGTAATCCCGTGAGATTTCCCCCGGTTTACCCAAAATAATGTGAACATGGCTGAACTGTAACTAGCTCCCCAAACCACCTCCAACTCCCCAACTTCACATGATGTCTTCTTTCCCCCTTCCCACCTCTAGTCTAATGCAATGTCAGCCTTTTCCCCCTTCAAATAGCTTGTTTTGCACTCTTCGCATTCAGGCACTCGGAGAGGCATTAGGGCATCTTAATGGCCCACTCACAACCCACTTTTTATAATTGTCCAAAATATTTGAAGCTGACACCACCCCTGGTGCCATGTGACAATGCATAAGGTCCTAAAGACGCTATGCAGATGAAATGGGGCCAATGCAGTAGCAGAAGTGCAGGGGAGACCTGGTCACCCCGAAGCATAGGAAGAAGATTCCAGATGGGAGAATCCTGCCCTCGTTACTGGAGAAGATTAAGAGCATTTGGGAAGCCCACACACACCTCGCTTGCTTCCTCTTGCTGGGCCATCAACAAGGCAGGATCCCCTTGTGAAGAAGAGTGAAGAAGAGCAAAATCCCGTTAAGCAATTTCGGGTAAAACAAGAAGACCATGTGACCTAAAGGATCTGGGGGACCAATGCGAGCTGAATGCCCATAACATTTCTTTAGCAACTCAGTGGGTGGTGGATCGGTCCTATGTCATTTCATCGTCAGGCTTTCTAACGCCTGCCTTTTAAACGTGGATAGAATTACGAAAAACATAATCACGTTTTTCTTAACTTTTTGTGGGGATGGGCTCCCTCCAACCCACCTTTCCTGCGCCTATTTTTTCCTATACCCGACCCCCCAAAACCTTATCTGCCCTTTCCTACACCCCCAAAACAATTTGATGAAGTTTTTTGTTATTCTGTACATGTTTAAAATGCAGGTGTTAGAAAGCCTGGCGATGAAAGGACGCTATATTGTTGGACCCACCTCGATAGACCCGCCTGACAAGCTAGAATCCAGAAATCTGAAGTATTCACCCACAGGGAAGAGTGGACCATTCAAGGGTGGACCGTCAGCAGACATCTTGAGGAGATCGAGCACAAAGAGCTGGTTGCGGGTCATAATTTGAGCAATGGGTCAGTGTCATTGGGCCTCATTACAAGTTTGCCGGTCCGGTAGTAACGGTGCTGGTAAGCTACCATCACTGTTACTACTGGACTGGCAAACTATGAGTTGTATTTTCGGTTGCCTTTATGCCCGCCACGTGTGACCTGGTGGGCGTAAAGGCACACGCGAGTACAACCTGACGGATGTCCCGGCACCATTCTGAATGGTGTCTGTGCATCCGGGCCCCCCATTCCCATTCAGTCCAATGAGGCTCGAATGGTAAGCATTTTTTACCGGCACCCGCAAATGGGTAATTACCGGGTCCGGCTGGCCCGTAATGACCCGGTAATTGCCCATTCGCGGGTGCCGGTAAAAGAATTATACTGGCGGCAGTGTTACAGGCACGGCTACCGCCAGGGTCATAATGGCCCCCATTGTCATGATTATACAGCAGTACCGTTGAGGATTTCATGCCGGAATCGATTACCCATCAATCCATTCATCCATGCTTCTGTGGATGTTTGCGTCTACCTACATTTTCACCAATCGATAGATTGATCGCTCTATCTTGCCTCTATCAGTGTGTCAGTCTTTCACCAGCGATACCTCTTCTGCAGTGTTGGCGTCTCCTGTCTCTGAAACTGTACAATTAGGGCAGTCCACCTTTCTGTCAGGCTTTTCTGAGATCCTGTCACATTGAGGGTAATTCATCTGATCTCTCCTATTGCTGGAAGTTCTAGCTCACCGATGGGGCTTTCCAGGCCCCACGCTGCAGGATAATCGGATCAATCTGTCCCATTCTTAAATGCAGTATCGCCAGCTGCAATCATTTGAAAATGGTGGTGGTGCTACTCTCCAAAGTGCAGTCTAGTCACCAGTGGGTTCAGACCATCTTTATTCAGGTTTGCTAAGGCGTTGACTTTTCTGAAAACATGTTATTCACAATTCTCTACAATTAAAGGGCTGATTCACAATCAATCCCGGGGCAGCAACTCTGACTTACTCTTGACTTACTTCTGTAAAGAAACGGATCGATTCAAAAAGAAGTTAGCAGAAGTAACTGTGACTTACTGCTGTGCAGAGACACATCACTTCACAAAAAAGTTGCCAGGAGTAACTCTGACTTACTCCTGTAGAGATAGTTATCCCTTCTCAAAGAAGGTACCAAGGGTAGCTCGGACTTACTCCTGTAGATAGACATATCACTTCACAAAGAAGTTACCAGCAGTAACTCTGATTTACTCCTGTAGAGATACTAATCTCTTCATAGAGAAGTTGCCAGGAGTAACTCTGACTTAAACCTGTCGAGATACTAATCTCTTCACAAAGAAGTAGCCAGGAGTAACTCTGATTTACTCCTGTAGAGATAGTTATCCCTCACAAATAAGGTACCAAGGGTAGGTCTGACTTACTCCTGTAGAGAGACAAATCAATTTACAAAGAAGTTTACCAGGAGTAGTTCTGACGTACTCCTCTAGAGAGATACATCACTTCACAAAGACGTTACCGGCAGTAACTCTGACTTACTCCTATAGAGATACTTATCTCTTCACAGAGAAGTTACCAGGAGTAGCTCTTACTTACTCCTGTAGAGAGACACATCACTTCACAAAAAAGTTACCAAGAGTAACTCTCACTTACCCCTGTCGAGACGCCAGTACTTCGCAAAGAAGCTACCAGGAGTAGCTCTGACTTACTCCTGTAGAGAGACAAATCACTTATTATCAGGAGTAGCTCTGACTTACTCCTGTCGAGCTACTGGTCTCTTCACAAAGAAATTACCAGGAGTGGCTCTGGCGTACTCTTGTAGAGAGACAAATCACTTCACAACGAAGTAGCCAGGAGTAACTCTGACTTACTCCTGTAGAGATACTAATCTCTTCACAAAGAAGTTACTAGGAGTAACTCTGACTCCTGTAGAGATACCAATCTCTTCACAAAGATGTTACCCGGTGTAATTCTGCCTTATTCTTGACATACTCCTGCAAAGATATTAAACGATTGACATACTCCTGTAAAGATATTAAACAATTGACACATACGTTACCAGGTGTACCTCTGACTTCTTCCTTACTCCAAGTAAGAAGGAGTAAGTCAGAGTTGTTACGGGTAGCTTTTAAGCAGGCATGGGACCTGTCACTGTGTCCAGAGGGTCTCGGTGCAAAGGTTTGGCCTTGCCTTCACAGCTGGTGCTTCTGTGTGCAAGTGGGATGAGGTCAGTGGTCCGATCCCGGCTCCTGGTGGATGGAGGTTGCCTGCTGAGAATGCCCCATCACTATAAAGACTCCAGCGATTGTCCTCCCCATCGTGCAGTGAGGGTGGCCTGTGCCTGACGGAGGCACCACGCTATATTGTGTTTGTATAAGCAGCTTTGGCACCGTCCCTTTTAAGAAGGTCAAGGCATTCCGTGTGCCGAGCAGAAGAATGCAGGGCAAACGTGGTGGGTAATTTGCCACTGAAGTTGGGAATGTGCCATGCCACAAAATGAGATACACTAGTCCCCAATCCCCTCTCTGCAATTCCTCCACTCTCAGGCAGATAATATTGGACATTGAAAAAATCCCCAAATATTTGTATTTCTAACTTGTTGATGTAGCAGTTCAAAATCTTCATGGCACTGACATCAGACAAATCTGCTTCTGGCCTAATCCTGGCTAGAGTGTTGCCCGAGCTTGCCTTCAGCATGCACCCGGATTCAGTGGCGCGCCCTGTGGTAATAGGAGCAGATATAGCACCATGTAAACGGGTGACTGTCTTAGGTGTAGAGCATGCTACCCTAGCACTATATAAAGAGGTGACACACATAGGTGCAGAGGTCAAGCAAGTGACGCTTGTATGTGTAGTGTTGACCTCCTGAGCGCTCCATAAATGGGTTGTGACCTTAAACATTGGGGCCTTTTCCAAATAGGCACAAATCAAACAGATTGGGTTTTCAAACATACCAAATTGTAACTTGGGGGTAGGGGCGTGATGATGTAGGCGGTTAGATGACCCCCAGTTCTAGGGAACCCTTGTGTTCTGAATATTGCATGTCCTGGGATTGCAGACACATTGCGCACCACAAATCTTTCCCGGAATAAGCTAGAACTGGGATTAGTTTAGGAAATAGTACCAGTCCTAGTATATGTGGCAGGGGCGCAACGAAACCTACATTTCGGTATGCGTGGAGGGCTAACCGGTGATTGGAGAGGCCATTTCAGAAACTGGGTGGGGCAAACATGGATGCTCCTCCCCCTCTGTTCTACAAGGGTTGTATTGGCATGGGGCCCACGTTTCAAATGGTAGCGGTCTGGCATTACACACACACTCACTCACTCACTCATTTAAACATCCCATTCACCATACACTCGCTCATTTACATGCGGACCTAGCCCCCCACATATCTACACTCGTTCACACACACTCACTCACTCATTCACAAATACATAATACGCACACTCCTTGCACATATGCATACATACATAATCAGCTAATATGCAACACCCTTTAACACGGCTAGCATCAGACAAGGCTTCCCTTGCCTCTCTGCCTAACAAAAAGCACGCGTGCACGCAGGCCTCTACCGCCCCTTCCCCAAAGAACACATACCGTTGCTATATGTCTGCCTAACAAAATGCACGTGTGCACGCCAGCCTCTTCCCCAAAGAACACATACCGTGGCTATATGTCTGCCTAACAAAAAGCACGTGTGCACGCCAGCCTCTCCCCAAAGAACACATAGCGTTGCTATATGTCTGCCTAACAAAAAGCACGCGTGCACGCCAGCCTCTCCCCCAAAGAACACATAGCGTTGCTATATGGCGCCTAACAAAAAGCACGCGTGCACGCCAGCCTCTCCCCCAAAGAACACATAGCGTTGCTATATGTCTGCCTAACAAAAAGCACGCGTGCACGCCAGCCTCTCCCCCAAAGAACACATAGCGTTGCTATATGTCTGCCTAACAAAAAGCACGCGTGCACGCCAGCCTCTCCCCAAAGAACACATAGCGTTGCTATATGTCTGCCTAACAAAAAGCACGCGTGCACACCAGCCTCTCCCCCAAAGAACACATAGCGTTGCTATATGTCTGCCTAACAAAAAGCCGCGTGCACGCCTGCCTCTCCTGCCTAACAAAACGCACGTGTGCACGCCAGCCTCTACCGCCCCTTCCCCAAAGAACACATAGCGTTGCTCTATGTCTGCCTACCGATGTTATATGTTGGCTCGCATCCGCGGGGAGGGGGCTGATGTGTGCATTTCATTTTTGTTAAGCCAAGAGGTGAGAGAAGCCTTTCTTGAAACAAGCAGCTTTAAAGTGGTGCTGCGTGTGTGCAAATACGTTTTTCGGCACAAACACAGTAACCCCTCTCGGACTAACAAAAAGCTGTGTGCAGAAGCCCCGCCTCTCAGCTCACTTTTCGGGAGGGGAGGGTCTGAAGCACGATTAGCTCAATGGCGTTGGGCGGCTGATATGTGGGGAAGGGTCCATTTGGGTCTGAGAGAGGGGGTGATGCGAGATTAGTCACGCACAGGACTTCCCAAATGATCCCAAACTCACGACTTCCTCTTAGATCGGGGCCTGAGCCATCACTTCTCACCACAAACTACCAGGGGTGCACTGGCAACCAAAAGAGGAGCTGAAAATAATGTTTATAGTGGCCCCACATTACACATTGTCAGCAAGCCCAACCCTTTCCCTACGGGAAATTTTGGAAATAAAATAAGTTACCACACAAAAGAGGCCCAGGGTGCAGAGACCTAACGGGAAATTTCCAGAGTTCTCTATAGGCAAGTCCACCGCTGCAAGGGTGCAGAGGCCTACCAGGAAATCTCCAGAGTTCCCTATAGGCCAGTCCACCGCTGCAAGGGTGCAGAGGCCTACCAGGAAATCTCCAGAGTTCTCGATAGGCTAGTCCACCGCTGCAAGGGTGCAGAAGCCTACCGGGAAATCTCCAGAGTTCCCTATAGGCCAGTCCACCGCTGCAAGGGTGCAGAGGCCTACCAGGAAATCTCCAGAGTTCTCGATAGGCTAGTCCACCACTGCAAGGGTGCAGAGGCCTACCGGGAAATCTCCAGAGTTCTCGATAGGCTAGTCCACCACTGCAAGGGTGCAGAAGCCTACCGGGAAATCTCCAGAGTTCCCTATAGGCCAGTCCACCGCTGCAAGGGTGCAGAGGCCTACCAGGAAATCTCCAGAGTTCTCGATAGGCTAGTCCACCACTGCAAGGGTGCAGAGGCCTACCGGGAAATCTCCAGAGTTCTCGATAGGCTAGTCCACCACTGCAAGGGTGCAGAAGCCTACCGGGAAATCTCCAGAGTTCCCTATAGGCCAGTCCGCCGCTGCAAGGGTGCAGAGGCCTACCAGGAAATCTCTAGAGTTCCCTATAGGCAAGTTCGCCGCTGCAAACTACCATGTCGACATAATGATTTATTTTGTGTTTTTGGAGAGGATAGATTAAATGTATTGAACACTGCCACACCCGTCTGTCGTTTTCTATCACACAACACTAACAAGGTACCACAAATGATGTTGACCTTTCATCACAGTTCAAAGCAGGTGGGGACTAAACGGTACGACGTTCCCTTACTTTTCGTCATCGTTCCCTTTCTTCATGTGACCTGGAACACTCTTCCAGGGCAGCGAAGAAAGCCATCTTTGTGTTTGGAAGATTTTCCCTGAAGGGGAATTGAACCCGAGTCCTTGTCAGTAACGATCCACTGTTACACTACACTACACTGCGCTACCTCGCAGCTGCTTGGTTCACTCCGTTTATTTGACTAGACTGCTATCTCCAAAAGCCCAGTTCGGCAACCAACTGTCTTTTAATTGCTGTAGGCGCAGGGGTCTTTGCAGGTAATGGGCAGTGGGGTGGGGGGTAGCGGGTTGAGTCACTCCATTGTGGTGGGCATGTCCTGTAGGAGGAGTCAATGTGTGGGTGAATGGCAGAGGGAGGATGCATGCTGTGTGGGTAATGGTGGCCATGTTCTTGTGTCATCATCCTGGGTAGTTCTATTGTGAAACCTAGCATCGTGGAATGGAGGAAAGAAAATACCCAGGAACAGGGTTTGAATTGCGGGGAGGGGGGTGAGCGGGACAGTGAATATGGGGTCTGGTAAGGAGGCGGAACAGAGGGAACATGGCTCCTCTACTTCTATTTACACTTTGGCCACTGCTTATCATCCATTACTGTTAGCTTATCACCAACCCAAGTAATGTTATATGTTAGGTGTGCTGCCAGTTTGCAGCCACCACCCATCACAGTTATCAGCTGTTGCACCCTCCACTTCACTCTCTGAGTATAGCTGATGGCTCTCGCGAGATTTCACTTCTGCTGGCATTTTACAGCCATCATAGTAAACACCAAGATTGCCAGTTTACGGTCAATCTCTAATACATCAGTGACATTCAGGTTAATCTAGTCCACATAATTCCACAACTACTGGCAGCATAGAGCTCTTGTCCATCACCTTCGAGATATTCCACTGTCAATGCCAGTTTCTAGCCACCATCCTTCAAATAAGTGCTACCATATTCGTTGCCATTGTCCAGGCAGTAATCAACACCTGAGTTAGATCATCAAGTCCCTGCCAGTTTCCAGTCAGCATCCATCACATTAGTCAGATATTACCATCACTGCCAGTTTCCAGCCAGCAATCACCAAATTGGTGACCAATAAACCTAACTGGCAGCTTCCAAGCAGTATACATCACATCGATGAGGCATAACCATCACTGCCGGTTTCCAGTGGGCATCCAACACATCAATCTTTAATTACCATCACTGCCAGTTTCCAGTCTGTACAACTACAAGTGTATAGAAATCACAAAGGTGACCAACGTGTTGTCAGTCTCCAAAGCCCTGTTGAGATTCCAATATCTATGATCAAACCTTTGTTGATCAAACTGGCCAGATTTGAATATCAGTTTACAGAAAGCACACGAATGAGATCATCGTTGCACTGCCCGCGTAATGCCACTTCCTATCATGAAACCATCACCTCTAGTGCACCACCAGCTCCAATCATCCACATTAGATTTCACCATCACTGCCCGCGTAATGCCACTTCCTATCACGAAACCATCACCTCTAGTGCACCACCAGCTCCCATCATCCACATTAGATTTCACCATCACTGCCCGCGTAATGCCACTTCCTATCACGAAACCATCACCTCTAGTGCACCACCAGCTCCAATCATCCACATTAGATTTCACCATCACTGCCCGCGTAATGCCACTTCCTATCACGAAACCATCACCTCTAGTGCACCACCAGCTCCAATCATCCACATTAGATTTCACCATCACTGCCCGCGTAATGCCACTTCCTATCACGAATCCATCACCTTTAGTGCACCACCAGCTCCATCATCCACATTAGATTTCATCATCACTGCCCGCGTAATGCCACTTCCTATCACGAAACCATCACCTTTAGTGCACCCCCAGCTCCAATCATCCACATTAGATTTCACCATCACTGCCCGCGTAATGCCACTTCCTATCACGAAACCATCACCTTTCATGCAGCACCAACTCCCATCATCCAAATTAGATTTCACCATCACTGCCCGCGTAATGCCACTTCCTATCACGAAACCATCACCTTTAGTGCAGCACCAGCTCCCATCATCCACATTAGATTTCACCATCACTGCCCGCGTAATGCCACTTCCTATCACGAAACCATCACCTTTAGTGCAGCACCAGCTCCCATCATCCAAATTAGATTTCACCATCACTGCCCGCGTAATGCCACTTCCTATCACGAAACCATCACCTCTAGTGCACCACCAGCTCCAATCATCCACATTAGATTTCACCATCACTGCCCACGTAATGCACTTCCTATCACGAAACCATCACCTTTAGTCCACCACCAGCTCCCATCATCCACATTCGATTTCACCATCACTGCCAGTGTACTGCCACTTCCCACCACAGACACGAGATGGCTCCTTCGCCACCAGTCTCCTATCACTTCTTATCATACACATGCCAAGGCATTGTCCTCGCCAGTGCTCTGAGGTGAGAGGTGCAATATACAAGACCGCTTTGCATTAGATTGCAATACATGTCTGTACATTACATCATATCCTACTGATGAGATAGTACCATCTCTGCCAGAGTTCCAACTCTTCCCATGATACACATGGAACGTTACCATAACTGTGTCCCTATACTGCACAAAGCAATTGGGTGATAACACCCTTACTCCTTCTTTGCTGGCATTCCCTTTACAAGAGTGATATTACATCGCCATTGCCAGTGCACGGCCAGTCCCCATCTCCCAAAATAATCCCCTGGTTAATGTGCCATTCAATCATTACACGTTTTATTCAGAGCGATCAATGAAAACCGCGACTCCAATTCCAAAAGGCTAATTAAATCCCCCAATTATAGAAACCAATATCATGGTGTCAACCACAGATACATTTAATTAGAAATGGAAAGTGCATTTTGAGTCAACCGGCTACCTGCCTGTCGCCATTTCCATTTTTCGCAACAACTTTCCATAAAAGAAATGTAATTACAATTAATTAAAATACTTTTGATTTATAGGTCCATCTCGAAAAGAAGGATGCGACAGGAAAGCATTTGATGAGATTTGCAGCTCTTATCAGTTCCGCAGAAGATAATGAAAACATGCCCTGCAGAATTAAACTGTTAATCACAGGAACACCAGACTCCACATCTGGAGGTCTGCCTCTACAGAGAGTCGCTTAGCTGGTCAAATTCAAGGTCACTACCAACCCACCTAGGCAGGGGCTAAATGACCACAGGCTTGCAAAGTGTGTACGTGCAAAGTCCCACCTCCTCAACCTAAGCGCGCCCCCACAAAGTGCTGCTGTGCACATTGTTTGCCTTTGCACTCGTAGGAAATTGTTTGTCACTTTAGAACACCATAACATTGTTGTTGTTTTGGCTTCATGCACAATTTGCAATCTGCCACAAACGGATAGCTCCAGCTGAGAGCAACAGGGGCAATAAAGAAGAGCAGGCAGGAGAGGGTAGGGGGAGGAATGGAAATCAGATGGGGGAGGTCAGGAGTTAATGGAAGAGCAGAGTAGAAATCAGCTCCGACATCTGCACAATTTGACACATTCAAGTTGCTATGGGGTCATTTTGTAGATGGTGTGCATGGTACAAAGGGAGGGTACGGCTGATGTCTGCACTGACATATGCTGCAGTCAGCTCTGTGCACTTTTAATAGTTTGCACTACAAAGTGCAAGGAATACGTGTGAATCTGGACGGACCAGGGGTTACGTGCATAATTTGCAATAAATAGTGTAAACAAGCATGCCTCCCGCCATGTGCACATGTCGGCAGACATTTAATAGCAGGCGCAATTCAGAGGAATCCATATTACATTTAATATGGATTCCTCTGAATTGCGCCTGCTTGTAGTAGCAGCTGAAGGCTGAATTGCGCATGCTTGTAGTAGCTACTGAAGGCTATAAGATTCCATAGTAGCTAATGAATTTACACCAGCACCACAGTCTGAGAAGGCTTGTTGCGCCTGCTTGTAGTAGCTGCTGAAGGCTGTAAGATTCCATAGGAGCTAATGAATGTACACCCGCACCACAGTCTGAGAAGGCTTTTTGGAAGAAAACGTTTTTCTATGCCTTCCCATCCTCCAAAGGGTTCTTGCTGCAGTCTTGACTCCTTGGACTAGACTTCCATTGTCTTTGGAACTAAGGGTTCCAGCGTTCTTTAGCCAAGATGTTCCTTCTTGGTTATTGCGGTACACAGACTGTCTGCATTGGGTGATCGCAGGTTCCTGGTAGGAATGCAATTCTTCAGGTATTTCTGTGTGGTGGCTCATCCCTTAGCCTAATAGGGCCAATGATACACAACAGATTGATTTTTTCTGGTGGCTCTTTGGGAGCCACTCGAAGCTTCTAAGAGAAGCCGTTTGCACGGTCATAATTTTTCTTCTTCCGCAGTATAGTTTTTTTCCAAATGATTTTGTAGTTTTTACAATACTTGTTTGTGACCCTGCATACATTCTATTACAGTAGCCAAAACGTTATCTCATTAAAGATACGTTGAGCCAATTAAGAGGGCCGAATAATGATGGGCCTTATAGTTTGAAGACCAATGATAAACTATTTACTTAATAGTATTGTACATGACATGTTTTAGAGGTAGGCATAAGTTGTCCACCTGACAGTAGACAGCCAATCAAAATCCCAGCCTGCATCGTCGGTATACTTGGATGTTTCCCTTGAACCTACGCAATCCCTCATAGGTTTTTCTTATTTGCCACGTAGTATGATGACACGTCTGACATATTATTTGCATATAAGGATGTTTCTATGAGAAATTAATTGAGAGCTCGAGCAAAAGTCTGTTGATGTCCATTCTAACTCCCTTTTTTAGATAATTGTTAATAAAACAGCACCTTTGCCGTCTTCCTGAGTTGGTTGGATTATTTGGTGTCAGAGCTCTTCTTCATCGCCATCCATTGCATGAATGATAACCAAAGGGCCATATGCTCACCCACTTACCTGGCACTGCCTTGTCACTCACCGGTGCCAGGAACACTAGTGTTCCCGGCGCACCCCTTTCACGGCAATGGCTGCTAAGGAAAGGGTCAATGGCGTCCGGCTGCTAAGGAAAGGGTCAATGACGGCCGGCTGCTAAGGAAAGGGTCAATGGCGGCCGGCTGCTAAGGAAAGGGTCAATGGCGGCCGGCTGCTAAGGAAAGGGTCAATAGCGGCCGGCTGCTAAGGAAAGGGTCAATGGCGGCCGGCTGCTAAGGAAAGGGTCAATGGCGGCCTTCTTGATTTGTAGTTTTTTCCCAAGTTGAGAAACAGCAAGCATGCCGTTTCTCAAATTGAGAAAAACACTGTTAGTACCCCTGTACGACGTCCTGGGCACTAGTAGCTATATAACCATGGTATCGCACCTTTCTACAGTTCCAAGCTGTTTGAATACTACCCCCCATCTACTGTGTTGAAGTTCATCAACTAACCCGGAAATCGTTAGATACCAAAGGATGCACGCAGGTGGCGGATCCCTCAGAGTTAAACGGATCAGACAATGGAAGTATATTGAGGAAAATCACCTGCCTTCAAAGCCTAAAGAGTAAACCCATTAAGTATTCGACACTAGGTTTATCTAATTGTGCGTCATCACTTTTGATTGACTGGTGGCTGGTGTTCTCAGATTCTGTCTGTACTGATATTTGCATATCATTGTGTGTTCTGTTTCGTGCATTCTTTTATTTTGAGTTCTGTTTCTGGTCATTTCAATTGCATTAATGTAGCACCTTGAAACAGGTGGACCTAGTACTTGTTTGCACGTAATCATATTTGTACTGCTACTCATCAGACTGGTATTGCCCTGAAATTAGGCCTCACCAGATAGCTTTCTCGCCAGAAAACCTGCCCCTTTCAAGCCGGTAGGATGCTGCCAATCATGCCAGAAGCAGACGATTGTAGATGAATGTGGCACTTTATTTGCTTCCTGTATAAGCGCCTAACAAGCGAACAGTAAATAAATAAATAAGCCATACCTGATCAGATTGTTTTTGTGCCAGGAACCGTACCCTGGCCAGACAGACATGTTTACAATTATGATACCCCAATCAGAACACGTTTGCCCTAAATGTCATGGGCTCTCGGTTGCTGTGCCAGAAACCCACCATTTCACTGTAATCATCATTCACCATGAAAAGTGATTGTGCCAGTTACCACCGAGTCGGGTAATTCCTTTGGAAATAATTTAAGGCCGGGCGAATGTCCCTATAATTGACCCATGAATATTTGTGCATCACCAGTCCATTGTCAATGATCTGTGAATATTCACTGGTCAAATTTAGGGGGAAACCCATCCTCCACACTACCCCAACGTACCTCTACACTAGCCTTCCAACACTGCTCCCCATGGCTGTTCTCACCCCAATACACCAGGGATGCTTTCAAATTGTTTCTATTAATAGAGATGGAGGCAGAAACACGTTCTAATAGGCTCCACTTCCCTTAACGGGCGTGCCAGGTCCAAATGGGGCAGGGGTGCGTGCTAAAGGGGCATATGGTGAGGTGGCAGCTGACTGGTATCCCTTGCAGACCCCTACATTCTTATGCCTGGCGACCCTGAACTTTTCCAGACATTTCGCTGGAAAAGTTTGAAAAGATTGCACAACCTTGGAAGTCCCAAAAGTTGGGTTGTTCTGATTTTCCCTGAACAAGTTTGCCCAGAAGTAGACATCATACCCCAGAAAACAACAGTGTGCCAGTGATACACTCTAGACCCCATATCTGTTTTCCCATACTTGCAGTACATCACGGTATTTACAGTTGCACATGTGACATGTTATGCTAGGTAGTGTAATGTTATGAAGCTTTTATACTGCACCACATCACCACTGTAGCGGTCTCAGAACGCCTAACTTGTTGGGGAAGAAGGCGCATTGTTTACGCGCCAGGGAAGTGACGAGGAGTGCAGATGAGAAAAGCAGGTTTACGTTTTTGACAGACAGCGGGAGGGCTGATGGTGCCAGGACGAGATATGTTTGTGATAGTGTGGGTGCATATGACACGGCGTCTGCAGCAATGGGCCAAAAGCAACAAAGGGCTGCTCCCGGTTTGTTCCTTTTGGGACCGGAAAGGGCTTCGGGCCAGAACCCCTTCTAAAGCCAGGGCTTTTCCAAGCTCACCCTTTACCTGAACTCTGCTTCCATGCCCAGGGATCCTTCCACTTATTGACCATCTGTAGTAGGGTCCATCCCTTCTGCAAGCACCGCGCCAGGTCCAGGTGATTGAAGTAGGTGCCTTTGTTTCAGTGCAAGATAGAGAGAGGAAAGCACTGGCATCCAGCAGCCCAGCCAGCTAACTTCCAGCTGTCACACTTTGGAACACTCCCTGAGGCTCAAGCAGCAACATTCCAAGCAAGCTTCACCTCCACGCACCAACATTCTGACAGGCAGAATACAACACCTCTCCCTCTGTGCATATTCCAACTGCCAATTAAAAGCGCGTCGCTAAACCTGAGCACAAATCGCACTGTCCCTCACACCAACCTATCATGTCTCCAAGAAATCATTCATGGCCACTAAATGAAACCAGGATCCCTTAAAACAGAAATCAACACAACTCCACCTGCACCCAGCGACGTTCCCCAACCTCTACAAAAGTAACTTGCGGTCCTTTGCCAATTAAGACCATTTAGATAAACACCAACCTACACCCTCCTTAACACACAACCAGCACAAAACAGCAGTAGAAAAGGAGCGCTCCGAAGTAACCAAAGGGCAAACCAAAACTGCCACACTAACCCACAGGATAAGAGCAAATAAAAATACAAAACTCCTTTAGTCCCTCAGGGTCAGTCGTTTTTCAAAGAAAAGAGCTGGGGGTAGATCTCTTTCTTCGGCTGGGGCCTCCCTCTGGAACAGGCTCCCTGCCACTCTAAAACTTGAGGAGAACCATCTCCAGTTCCGGAAGCACCTCAAGACCTTCCTCTTTTCTTCTGCCTTCGCTCCCGCTCTCCTCTGCTGATCTGTCTCTCTTGGCACTGTGCACCTGGCCACCCCCTGCCCTCTGGGCCCAGGTACCTGCTCACCCCGCCACCCTCCCGCAGTGCCTCCGAGCCACCCCTTGCACTGGGGTCTGTATCTGTACCCATACAGCTCCCCCTTTTTCTTCCTGCACTTATCAGACCTACCCTGTCAGCTGCCTTAAACCTAGCACTTGCAAATTGCTGGCTGAACTTCCACTGTTTGTTCCCTTTATTATCTATTTATTGCTATTTATCTGTTTCTCCTCTGCTTCGCACTTTACACTTCTACCCCCTTCCATGCACTTTTCCCCTCCCCCTCTCCCATGCACTTGCACGTTCTCAATGTCACTGGGCCTAGTAAGATCGCTGTTTTGTTCTCCCCTGTTCCCCTCCCTTGCCTTGTCGCGCTCTGAAACACTTGTGTACGAGCACGAAAGAAATAAAATATCAATATCAATACCCTGGGCTGCCACTCCAGAATCCCAGGGTGCCACGCCCGAGCAGAGACCTGCTCTCCCGTGAGCAAAGAAACAACCTACACACATGACTGTACTCCTTTTACACTGGGCTGCCACCCCAGAATCCCAGACCTGCCACGCCCAAACACAAACCATGCTCTCCTGTGAGTAACTGAACAAACGACAACAAATCCAGCCTGACATGAAAACCACAACCATTTCACCACCTGGAAACAACAACTTAATTCCAGAACCGCACCAAACACCCCATGACTGGTGCCGATGAACCCCATTAGAAAAATAAATTGGGTCAAAAACCATTTAACCAGGAAAGCCTGACCAAACCACAACCAGATAACTACATCCCAAATGGAATGCGAACCACCACAATACACAAAACGCAAAATACATCTTTGCCACCTAAAAACAGCATTCCAACACACCTTCAACCAAACAGCACCAATATAAACAACCTCACATACAGCATGAGGCCATTGCCCATACGTTCTGACGACTATGCAACACCCAAACAACGATTGCATGAGTACCTAAAACTCAAACCTACATATGGCACACACACACCCCTGTGTACCCCATAAATATTGTTGCACATAGAACCGCGCCTGCTAAGAAACCTAATGCAAATAAAATCCAAACAATGCTGCAGAAGAGAAGGACCCCCTTTGGTGTGACGTCACCAGTACACACACAGCAATGGGGAAGAGAGGGTCTCTGAAGCTGCAGACAACACTTCCAGTGCTGTATCTGCCCCTGCTCACACCCCACGACTGCTGTGGAATGCAGCACTGCTTGCCTCCTGACGAGCAACATGGAGCTGCCATAGCCCCCCTCTCTCTTGTGCAGACTGTCCGCCTACCTCAGCTCCTCGGACCACTGCTCCAAAGACAAAACAAATAGGCTGGCACACTGCACTCTCCTCCCATTGTCAACTCGCAGGTGTACCTTACCTCTACACGGAACACACAGCATGAAACGTCCTCCCTTAACACTCCTGTTTGGTACCTAACAGAGCCATTGGCTGGAAAACCACTCCACTGTCATGACCCTTGCCCCTGGCCCTCACTGGCAAATCAGCCTTCCAGTTAGGGCCTGGTCAAAGGCCTTAAAACCTCATCCATGACTCTCTTGGAGTCAGTCCTGGCGCCTTTGGCACCAGGCTCATAACCATCATGAAGACCAACATTAGAATGGGACTATTTACTTCGGACTATTTAACTTGGGGGCAGGGGGTTCAGCCAACATGGAGGCACACACATAGCTCAGTTACAAGGAACTGAGCTATGCGGTCTAGTCTTTTGGGTGTGGCAGGCCTGGGACTACTTTACCTGGACTACTTTGGGTGTGGCAGGCCTGGAACTATTTTACCTGGACTACTTTACCTGAGACTATTTATACCGCACCCAAATAGCAGAACATGCTTTGCGTTATTCTGCTGTGGGAAGCGTAATGCTCACCGTGTCCAGTTCTTTGATGCCAGCTTACCTGAAACCAAGGACCTGCAGAGAGAGAAAGAACACTACAAAACTTACCTGGAGCAGTATCCTGTCTTCAATCCATCACTGACTTTAGTTCCACTCACCTAAAGGTATGAACTCCATCATCCGGCACCACATGCATCCTAGAATACCATAACCTGGAAAGAGGAGAAAGAAAGACAGCATTAGTAAGCGTTTTCTCACGTTTCCTCCCAAATGAAGAAAGCCACACAATTCTTACCTGGGTAGTCATCTCCTGGTCAGTATAATTGCTGGAACATTACGGCGCTCGGCGAGGAACCTGCAAGGAGAGAAAAGACACAGGTTAGCAATATAAAAGGCAAAACAGTGCCGAGCATCGTGCATTACACACCGGACACCATCGCACACACCGCGCTTTCACCTACCGGCCCATGTTCATCTTCAAACTGCATGACAACACCAAAATACCTTTCCATAACTAAAAGGAAAGAAGCAAGACATTATTATTCGAACTGAGAGGATCATGAGAACTGCATATAAATACTGTAAAGCAGCAAACCTACGGATTCGCAGCAGGCCTGGATTCCAACAGGGGGGCTTGCACCAGTGAAGTAACTTGGTCGATGCTCGCCACCCACATCTACGCACCCTTGCCACAAGCAGCAGGACGGAGAATCCACCTTTCACAATATTAAGGTGAGGAGAAGGCCCACGGGGGAGGAAGGAGTTGAGGCCAAGGGAGGTGGGAAAACATAAAGACAATATGGTATTGAATCCAGCTCTCCTATATTGCAGACCCATCTTTAACCAGAGGCCTTACCAAGGGACCGGGAGAGGGTTCGAGAGTGCAAATCATCCAACCAGGGCTGGGTGTTGTCTCCGTGGATACCAGGTGAGTGTAACACCCACTTGCACCGACCAGCCTGCAAGTCTCTACTCTGCCTCCTGACCCTCTTCTTTCCTTGCTAGCCTCACTGCCTGACCTGTGCCAACAGACTTGCAGGCCGCTGGGGACCTTCCTGCTTGGTCCCTGCCCCCTGCCAGCTCCTGTCAGCGGGCTCACTTGCTCCACCCAGCCTGCACATTCCTGAGGATGGCACACTCTTCCTGGCGGCCCTCACCTTCCCTGCTGGCTTACCGTAGGGTGCGGATGAGCAGACCCTTTGGGGAGGACAGTGATTGTGTACGTTTGCTACTCCCCCTCATAACCCTCTCCTGGAGATCACAGAAGACCAGTGTGTCGCTAAAATGTCATAGGGTCCTTTGGGGTGGTCAACACCAGTGGTTGTATCTCTCTATAACTGTACTTATCACAATCATCTTCTCCTGGCATGGCGCTTGCAGAAGGGAAGGAACCTACAAGACTATCCTTTAATCAAAGAGCTTCAGTTACCTGACAGGACCAGGGAAAATTCATGCTTTGCCTGCTAACTATCTTTTGGTTACCTATATCCCCACTCCAGCCCCATTCAGAATTTACAGCTACTTCTTCTCATCCACCCCTTCAATTTCTGCTCACCCACCTAACCTATCCCTCTCTTGGGTGTCACCCTTCCTTCATTGCCTTTTCTACTCATCATGCATCTTGACTTCGATCCATTCCTCCTTCCACTCACTCTTCTCCATCCCTTCTCTCGCAGCCTTCAGGGTCAACTTGGTGTAACTTCTGCATCACTCTCCAGCCTCCCCATCTTCCTCCTTTCCACTGTGCACCCCACAAAAAAAGACACTCTTGTGCTCTCAGGATCTCCAACCTCACCTATCCCTCTCGCTTACTGCAAAACATCTGCTCCTCTCCCCCACCTCCTACCACTCATTAAATTTGCCTCTGGAATACACAATCCTTCTGCAATAAGTCATGCTACACTAGTGACCACTTCGATTCATCATTCTCAACTTTCACTTCTTGCTATCACAGAAACCTGGATCTCCAACAGGACTCGGCTCGAGTAGCAGCTCTCCACACTGAATCTGCTACCTTCTCCCTCTTTCCCAGACCTGTTGTTAAGGGCAGTGGTGTGCGTGCCTTGTCAGTAAGGCCCTCCACCCTGCCCCTCTTACCCTGTCTGAATTCATGTCTTCCTCTTTTGAATATGCCAATATTCATCTCCTCCCCCTTTACTCCTCTCACTGTCCTGGCTCTCTGTCGTCCCCCTGTTCCTCTCAACTCCTTCTGTCCTGTGCTGACCCTTCTCTTGAGTCACTTGCTACCGACATTCCCTTTGTCATTCGGTGGGCATCTCACCTACCCAAGCCCTCTGCAGCCACCTGCCTTGAACTTAAACCCCCCCTATCAGACCACTCCTTCTACCCCCTACAAGACAGATAAGGCACTTGCGGAAGCGGGTGTGGACATGTGTGTCTATCCATCTCAGTGGACAACTGAAAGCCGCAATGATAAAACACTAAACATGGTCTTAAACCACAACTACACTTTATACGCTAAATCTCAAATATTTAGAAGTTAATAAAAATGTCATTAAAAAAAGCAGAGGAGGCCCAGCATTACATGAAACAAGAGTATAACCGAGCACGGGATTGGCGGGTTCCCCATCCAACAAGTATGAACCTCACTGGCCTTCCCCTGACACAGTCCAACCAGTTGTACCTCACTAGCCTTTCCCTGCCGCAGCCTAACCAGTGTGCACCTCACCGCTCTTCAACTGACAGTCCAACCAGAGAGTGCCTCACTGCCGTTATCTGCTGCAGATCAACCAGTGTGAGCATCAACCCTGTGGTTTTGGCTGCCACTATCCAATTGGGGTGAACTGCACCACCCTCATCGGCTATTACTGTGCAACCAATGTGTATCTCACACTTCTTTGCCTGCCGCAGTCTCACCAGTATGTACCTCACTGCACTTTGGCTGCCACCATCCAAACACTGCGTACCTCACAACACTTCGACCGCCACTGTCCAATTAGTATGTAACTAACTTTCAATACTGTTCCTCTGTAACCATGGGAACACTTGCTCAACAATATTTATTTACATCTGCATTTTACATTTGTTGTCTCTGTACCAAGCTGAATATTCTGTAACGGCGCCACAATGCCTCCGGGCCTCTGGGCGCTTGATCAATCCAAATAAATAAATAAATAACTGCCATCATCTACTACAGTGCTCTTTAGCTGCCACTGTCCTTCTAGTGCGTTCCTCGCTACCTTCAGCTGCCACCGTCCAAGCAGTGAGTGCCACACTCCCTTTGCCTATCTGGGAGACACTGGTTAGACGTTCCTTACTGCTTACATCCACCACAGTCTAAGCGGCGGGCACCTCACTGCCCTTGGCTGCCACCTCAAATCAGAGCATATATTGGTTTACGGGAAGTGGGTTCTCTCCTCGACGTTCCACGCACTGGGCGTGAAAGCGCGCGCTCTCATTGGCTGCAGGCTCAGAGGAGCAGCCCGGCCGCACAGCCATTGCTTCTCAATGCCGCCCACCCTGCTCCGTGTTTGTGCCAGCTTTTAATGCAAGGTCATCTGAAGCACGAAACGGTGCTACTTTTTTCTTCTGATGTTATTAAAACCTATATTATAGTGGTGATAACCCAGCTATTAGCGGAGAGGCTCTCCTGGGGAGCATAATTCTACCGCTCTATAAAGGCAAAGACGTTGCTTGTGTCTTCACTTACTTTGTAAAAATACAAGGTTAGAATTGCCTCCGTTTTTAAACAGCCTCTCTAGGTTTAAAAGTGCTGTGGTGTTCTATGTCATTGCTTTTCTCAACTGTGTTTTTAGTGCTGGAGTCCTTTTCTCCATAGAGGATCATTTTGGGTTAGTTATTATCAGTGCTAGTAATGGAAAACATGTATTGCAAGCGCTGTGAAACACATTGTTTATAGGTGCTATATAAATAGATTATCATATATCATTGGGGGAACTGTCACTTTTTAGGATCGGCGGAGCTTTGGGTAGGAGGGGCGGGGCCAAGGGGTGGAGTCGGGGCCAAGGGACATGGCCCGGGTCAGGTTGCGCAACACAGTGGGCCTGTCTTCCCGGTGCCACAGGCTCATTACGAGTCCGGGGGCTGGGAAGTCAGGCGCAGGTACATTTGTAAATCCCCATTCCTATAGAGTTCCCTAGGACTCTATGGGAGTGGGGACACGGAAACACCGGCACCATTGCTAACTGTGCCGGTGTTTCCGTGAAGGGTTTGCCTCCTGTGACCGCTGATCCCGGCAGGGTCAGACCTGTCGGGCACACGTAGTTTGTCGCTCCGAAAACAATGGTGCCAGTGAGCTTACCGGCACCCTTGTTTCTGGGGTGTGCAGTCAAAATATCGAGAAAAAAAATGTCGAAAGACAAAAAAATAGAAAAAATAATGCCGACTATTTTGTTTTCGATAGATTGACTATAAACCTGTTTCTGGACCGGCAAACTTATCATGAGACCCAGTATCTCTATATAGAACCCAATCCTGGCGATTTGCATAAAAGCAAAGAGCATTATGGGAACAACATAATGTCCACAATTTTAAATGTTAACATGTCAATATGTCTAAAAGTGATTCATTAAGAAAAACTTTTGAGCAAATAATGAACTCTTATGTTTTGACTGGTCACAATATTCACCCTAATAAAGAGATGTTGATGAAATGCAGGACATATATACCCGTTTGAACAGTTATGATGTATGTGAGGTTTCGTCGTTTTCTATATTCAGGAGCAGCCTGCACTATGAAGAATAGCACGAACATGTGGAACCCCTGTGACTGGAGAACAGAGCGCTCTGGCAAAGCGTCTTTTGCTGCTCCGTCTTGTTCCGAACCCACTTCCTGCACTGGTTATTATTGTAACGTAATGTTCGAATTTACAACAAACTTGTTTTCTTTTTACGTTTGCATATAATTAAATACGTGTGCCTTCCTCTGGCACTACAGCAAGGGTGGCCTCCAGTATAATGTCCATCCAGCAAGGGTAGCTCCCAGTGTGATGTCACTGCAGTGAAGGAGGTCCCCAGTGTGATTCCACTTTAGCAAGGGTGGCTCCCAGGATGATGCCATCAGAGCCAGGGTGACTCCCAGTGTGATGCCACTGCAGCATCTGAGGCTCTCAGTGTGATTCCACTGCAGTGAGGGTTTCCCACAGGGTGATGCCAATCCAGAAAAGGTGGCCTTCATTGAGATGCCTCAGCAGCCAGTGTGGCCTGCATCATGATGCCACAGCAGCATTGGAGGCTCCTAGTGTGATGCCACAGCAGATGCCAGCCCCAGTGTGATTCCACTGCTGTGGGGATGATCCAAGTGCAATTCCACTGCACCACTGCAGCGAGGGTAGCCCCTCAGTGTGATGCAAATCCAGCAAGGGTAGGCCCCAGTATGATGGCACTGCAGGGAGGGTGGTCTCCAGTGTGATGCCACTGCAGCAAGGGTTGCCACTGCAGAGCTTGAGGGTCTCAGTATGATTCCATTGCAGTGAGGGAAGGTGCCAGTGTGATCTTGTGGCCAGGAGGAAGAGCTGACAGTTGCTGTGCCCCATATGCTTGAGGTAAGCCCAGCCTGGCTGTGTGTGCTTACTTTGTGCCTCATAATACTTGAAAATGGCCACCACCATCTCCCGGCACTGGAGTGCCATGTTTTTCCTCCTGGAGCCCGCCCTATGCATTTCTGATTGGCCCCAGCATTCACCTTAGCCCCACCCAGGGAGCCAGCAGGCAAAGCCGGCCCCCTGCACCAGGCCCACACCTAGGTCCTTGTGTGTCCACCATTTGGCCTCCATTTTCATCTTGTGCCCAGGAGGAAGAGTCGACTGTTGTTGTGCCCCATCTGCTTGTGGTAAGCCCAGCCGGACTGTGTGCATTTACTACGTGCAAAATAATACTTGAAAAAGGCCACCACCATCACTGGAGTGTCTTGTGTTCCCTCCCGGAGACCGCCCTGTGCATTTCTGATAGGCTGCAGTGTTTGCCTTCGCCCAATCCAGGGAGCTGGCCGGCAAAGCCGCCCCTGCACATGGCCCACTCCTAAAGCCCTGTCTGGCCTGTTTAGCACAGCCTCTGGGCCGGCAAGTCTCTCCCCCTCCATCGGATATCTGATCCGCTGCTGTGCTTGTCTGCTTGCTGCCCCTGCTGGCTGGAGAGTGGCCACTGATGCCTGGCGCTTCGTTCTCATCCCCTTTCTTGCTTGCCCACCCTGATTCCAGCTGGGGCCATTGTGTCTGGTATTAATGTGTCGGTAATATCTTTTACCAGCACATAACCGCACCGGCCAACTATAAGCTTGCCGGTGGGGCACCGGATTTACCTCTGGCTGAGGGCTGGAGGTAAGTCATGCGCCTTACCGTCAGAAATGGCCAGTATTACTGTTACCGGTAATACTGGCAAATCCCCCATGGAGTCCAATGGGACTCTATGGAATGGGGATTTACAACTGTTGCCACCACTTGTAATCCAGCAATTCTACCACCGGACAAAGTGGCGGTAGCGCTAATACAATTTGGTGGTATCTGAGTTGATTTACTGCCCAGATACCGCCAAACCCATAATAAGGCTCAATGTAAGATATTCCGCTCATACTGTCTGCTTCTTCAACAAGAGCTTCACTTGTGATATTGCCACATAGGTCAATATTAATAGTGACAATTCATTTACTGGACGTACTTGATCCCTTTGTTTCACAAAACAAATGTGTCCAGTTTAATGCCTATTTGGTAGAGTCTGTGCCTGAGAATCTGCATCTCCAGGTACACGAGTAATGGGTGGGCAAACACCAATATTGGCCAGATGCATCAGTTTGTGTGTTTTATATTTTGTCCATGCCTGTGTCTGGTTAACATGTGGAAATACCGTTTTAAACAAATCAAAGTCTTCCTGGGAAGAAAAGAAAGTGCAAGGATGGGCAGAGTTCTTGAAAAAGTACTGCATAATTTACTACAATAATTTTGATTTGTAGAAATGTTAGATATTACTGGATTAACACATACATCTTTATTCTCCATTAAGTGTTCATGATATCTTGCTCTGAGAGACACTACCCTACTTATGCGTGCAATGAAACATTAAAAGAATATGTGTGTGTTCACACTGGAAAAAAACAGTTATCTGCAATTGTATGAAGGCTGCAAACAGAAAAACACAGATAAACACAGATTCTGAAAAGGTTTGAAAACACTGGAAAAACACACTTGAAGTTTAAAAAAATTAAAAAACTGAAAACAAGACACCATGCCAAATGATTGCCAAATGACTCTGATGGGTCGTTCTCTAAACAACAGGCACATTCTGCATCACTCCTCAGATAAACAGGGCTACTATTCCAGGGCATCACCTCCCTAAAATGAGCGTGTCAACAACATAGCACATTAACTGCATCTGTAACAGCAGGGAGCACAGAAACAAAAGGACCTTTACAGCGTTAACAGGTCTATTTATCTAAACTAGACCAACAGCATTACAGGCGAATTAAGGACCAGCTCCTTCAGGTCTTTTGAACTAGAGAAATAGCTAACATATCAGCCTGGCACTTATTATGCCAACCTACTATTATCTGTTTAGAAAATCAATTGTTATAGTATTATATATGTTATATATGGGTACAATTGATTGAAGTACTCAGGGTAAATTGCATGAGCTGTTTCACGCTACACCCTTCCCTGGATTAAATGAGTCACTCCGTGCTGCACATGTTGATTCCCCAATTGCTTGACCCACATAATACTGGGAGCTATTGGTTAAGCATCATTTGTGGATGATTGGCATTCAAATGAAGATGTGTCAATACAGTAGATCATATATTATATATAACTTGTGGACACAGTGCTTCATGTTGGATTACTACAAACTCCTAAGTGCTGTTATAACAGAGGATTCCATTGCCCCAATTAAACAGTATCCATCTTATCACCATCAGAAGGATAAAGGGCTGAGTCAGCCATTCTGGGATTCAAACATGTGCCCTTTAAACTGAAGCAAGATATTTGAGGTGAGTGCTTAACTCACACAGACATATTACCACCAAGATCAGCAAGAGTCACTTGCTAATTTTACAAAGGGAGAGTAGAAATTATACTGTGTGATGAATGAAGGTTTGGTTTAGGGCAGCGGTCTACCAGCGGTGTCTCTCCAGATGTTTTGGACCATTAGACAATATTGCAACCGGCACCACTACTTCAGGATAATCAGATCCTTTTTTAGAGGTTAGTAGCGTGGCCATTTTTAGTGGCATCCAGGGAAAAGCCAGCATGATTAGTTGTCTTACGTAGCCCTACTAATCTACAATGGTGCAGCCAATCTGGACATATTTTCTTACTGTGGTGTGGAGTTGTTTGATTAGATATTAAGAGTAAAGCCACAATGATGAGTATGTCTACGTGGCCATACTGGCCTACACTGATACAGCCAATCTGGAAATGTTTTCTTGCTTTGGTATGGCATTTGTTACTGGCATCAAGGGTAAAGCCAACCTGAGTGCTGTTATGTGGCCATGGTGTTGTACATTGGGGAGCCATTCTGACATGTTTCTTATGGAGCATCATGGGAAAAGCCAAAACAATCTGTGTCCTTATGTTTCTATACTGGCCTACATCGGTGCAGCCAACCAGGACCTGTTTTTCTAACTGTGGCAGGGCATGTGTCAATGGGCATCATTGGTAAAGCCAAAATGATGAGAGTTCATACATAGCCATGTTAGCCTACATTGGTGCAGTCAGTCTGAACATATTTTAATATTGTGACAAGGCTTTTTTCTACTTGGCATTAAGAGTGGAGCCAACATGATGAGTGTTTTGACATGCCATACAGGCCTACACTGGTGCAGCCAGCATGGAAATATAGTCTTACCGTGGCATGGCTTGTGTTACTAGCATCATTGGTAAAGCAAATATGAGTGTTCTTACATGGCCACACTGATCTAAATGGGTGCAGCCAATCTGGGAATGTTTTCTTACTGTAGCATGATGTTTTACTGGCATCAATGCTAAAGCCAACATTATATGTGGACTTGTGTGGTCATATTGGCCTGCACCGGAGCAATCAATATGGGCATGTTTTCTTACTTTGGAATGGGATTTTTTTACTGGCATCATGGACAAAACCAACATGAGTGTTGTTACATAGACATAATATCCTTCATTGGAGCAGGCATTCTGGATATGTGTTCTTACTGTAGCAAAGCATTTATTTACTGGACATCAAGCTTAAAGACAACATGATCAATGTTCTAACATGGCTATACTGGCCTACATTAGTGCAGTCAGACTGAACATGTTTTCTTACCATGGCATGTCATGTTAAACTGGCACCTGCAAAAATGCCTTAGCCAAGAATGACCACAACATAATTAGTCCTTACTGTGCCAAAACACTGTGAGATGTTGCTGCACGGTGGCCAATTCTGTGGACCACCTCTTTAGACATATTCCATTCCATCCCATGCTCCAGTTTGACTGCATGTGCCCAGATCTTCACCACCTTCAGTGGACCTGAAATATGTGGCATGCCTTTTTTTAACATGCTTGGAATCTGTACTTTATCCTCATCCCCCAAACACATTTTCCCTTTGACAAGTGCAAACATCTTACCATAGCATGCCTTAAATTTTAAATTGTGCTTGTGAAACTTCCCTCTCAACTCAGCCTCTGGGAACAAAGTCACTCCCACTCATCCTATTTACCAAGGGCACAGTCAAGTGTTTGTTTTTCTTCGATACAGCTCCTCAAAACAAATTAAATCCTTCACTACGTGTGTGGCCAATTTGTACGCAGCAATACTCCTGTACAACTAATTTCCCATTCAACCGCGGTCTTCAGTGTCCTCTTCACTCCATCCATCATTGTTCTATTGAATCTTTCTATACTCCCATTCTACTGGGGATGATACAAGTATGATCTGCTGTATCTTATGCCATTCTGTCCTAAATATATGTCCTTGCCCTTGTTAAACTGTACCAATACATTCAAACCTTGCACTAGCAATACCAAACTAGCAATCCTCCTGGATATGCCATCAAACCTTTTCCGTCAAAGACACCTTTTAATGGTTTGTGATCCTTTCTGATCATGATGGTCCTCTCCCACACACACATTCTAAATTTCTGTATAGCCCATACAAACACAAGGGCCTTTTTCACTATGACAGCAGAATGCTTTTAAGCCCTTTCAAAGCCCTGGATGCAAAAGGTATGATCTTTTCTTCAAATGCTTCACTGACATTGGTATAAATGGTTGTTGCACACCTGTGATCAAACCTTGACAGTATCTTCGAAGCCCGAATTTTTGCTTTCATCATCCTAAATGCATGCCCACACTCTTCAATCCATTAAAAAGTTGTCCATTTTTTAGTTTTGCTCTGATATACCCAGATTTATCAGAGGATGTTGGTATGACGTAACATGTTGCTCTACTAATGTAGCACCAACATCACCTGCTGCCTGGACAAAGGTGACTCCATCTCTCTTATGGCACTGATAAAACTCTCCTTAGGCCTTATCTCCTATCCTGAAAACACATCACTCAAGTTATCAATTTCTGTTCTACCAAATGTGCATTTCTCATAATTACATTCATACCTACTTACATAAAAACAGTTTCTTTGCCACTACCACCCTGCACACCCAATTTTTTGCCACTAATTAGTTTAGCTTGCAGTATTTCTGGTTTGGTGTTATTTTATCATGCTACTCACTTTTGCTTAGTTCCTCAACGAAGTGAACAAATGTGCACCTCCACCATCTCCATTCCAATCTCACTATTCTGATTAGCTTTCCTCTCTACAGTAGAAGATATAGCTTTAGCTACTACCATGTATTTCCCCTTGATAAACTGTATGAATACATTCAAACCTTGCACCAGCGAAACCCAGCTAGGAATTATCATGTTTATTCTATCAAGCTCTTTTCCTTCAAAGTCACCCTTTGATGGTCTGTGATCTGTTCAGATTACGAAGGGCCTCTGCAACACATCTTAACATTCTCTGCAGCCCATACTACCACAAGGTCCTTTTTCTCTACGACAGAATAATGCATCTCTGGCCCTTTCATAGCCTGGTAAACAAAAGCTATGGTCTTCTCTCAACCTTCTCCCCACCAACACCACAATACCTTCAGAACACTCTTAAGCCTAACATCAGGCTCATCTTTATCTGAGACAAATACCAATAGAACATCCTTGTACACGGCTTTCATTCAGAAATATCTTGAAGATTTATTTTATTTTTTATTTGTTTAATTAGCCACAGATACTAACCCAAACAATATATGTCTGAATATGAAAAGACCAAAAAGGGTTATGAAAAATGCCTAGCTCCCCCTGTCATATGTAAGATTTCTGCGATGTTGAGAAGGGAAAATTAATCTTCCACCAGTTGCCTATTCAGGTGATGCAGGTCTATCCAAATCCGAACACCTCAATTACCTTTCCTCACCACTACGATGGGAGACACCCATTTAGCACTATAAACAGCTTCATTCTCCCCTTCTCCTAATCATATGCTGCAAATCCTTTCCAACCTCCTCCCTCTAAGTAATGGAAATTCCTTTCACCTTTGGCACAACCGTCACCAAATCTTCTTTCAACCTCATCTCATGACAACATTCTTTCAATGTTCCTTATTTCTCTGCAAAGACCATGGGAAACAAGGACTTTGCATTGTGATATTCATTTTTACATTCCTGACAACACAACAACGTAATGTTTCCTTTTAGCAGAACGTGTTCTTGGCATCCAGAGTTAGGCCTAAACCACCTTGCTGTTGCCACTGTAGGACATGTTCCCCAATCTACGTAACATACACAGGTTTGCTTATTTCCCTGCCTTTGAACCTTAGCCCTGCCATAAACTCACCCACTACCTCCATGGGCAGCTCTCCATATACACTGGGGCAAATACCCATGCCACTAAAAACACACCCTTTAACATTTCTTTCACAACACTCATTGCTGATGAGGGCATAATCGGACTGGGAGTCCACCAGTAGAGATAAGTCCACTAAGTTTATCTGAGGCAGATAATGTCATGCCTCCCTTCCATGCCTCCCTCTACCTCCCCAAAACCTGCCTATTGAAGTGCATGCAACACCTGACAAAATGTCCTCTCCTTCCAGACAAGAACAAGTGACCACGCACCGGGGCATTTTCCAGGTGACTGACCCTTGCACACCTGTAAAATTTCTTGAGAGCCCTCGCATGTATCGGTCTACCCCTGCCATTTATCCCATGGTATTTTTATTCAATATAACATCTAGCATTTGAGCCTGTTGTTATTGCTGATTCGGGTGTATCTATTCTCTTCTGATGAATATTCATCTTGTTCTCGCCCGTGAATGGCCCATCTGTCGAGGGGGCCTTATTCATTTAGATGCACAGCTTTAGGGTCTCATTGCATGTTTGCAAATGTTTAGTTCTTTTTTTATCTTTAACAATTCGTCCAAGGTATGATTATTCTTCAACAAAATGTCTACTCTCACTCTCTTTTATTTTTTATTTATTTTTCATTTGTATAGCGCACTAACAGCCCAAAGGCATCGCAGACTCTCTTATTGCATTTTATAGAAATCGGTCCCTTATGCGTTCATCATAAGCCCTGTTCCTAAAACCACACATGGCTGAGAGACCTCGTAATACAGTCATAAATTGATCAAAAGATTCTCCATCTTTTTGTTCTCAATTAAAGAACCAATAACATTCAAGAGCACCATTGACCTTTGGAATGTACTGAATGTCCTTGTTCTTAATGCATTCTTCATAGCTGTTGAACCTTTCAGCCATCGTTTTTGTTGGTGCCTTAGTTCTACAGACCAGGGAATCTTTTAAGCACTTGTTGGCACTCTGTTCCCAGACAGTGGAGCTGTGTTTTTTCCTTTATGCACGGCATGCCAGTCAGACAGCACTGCGAGTAGAGCGCTTGCTTTGACATTGGTGCAGAATCCCGGCAGCGCCAATCTCAGCCTTTCATTCTTCCGAGGTCGATAAATGAGCAGCACACACTGTGGCTAGTAATAAGCAGCACTTGGATGCCTGGGGGGGGTTTGTAGAGCTATATACATGTACAATTATTATTATGTTGGCCAATAAACAGTTAACATGTACTGGTGGAAACCTTACCTCAAGTAAGACCACTTGATCATGGGTTGGGTTCACCTGGTGTTGGCAAGAAAAAAGAGGCCTCTGGTATATTTAGTTGCAGCATTTTGTGGTAGACAGAGGGTAGATCCTTTCTTTTTGTGCGATTTCTTCAACTCTTCAAATGAATGCTGCTTTCATGCTCTAGTGGCGACACCGCGACACCAGGCAACTTTTCTTGCACTCCTGTCTGGATGTAGAGTTTCATTTGGACATTTATCTCCTCTATCATCGTCTACAGCATACGTGACGCGACGCCAATGCTCGGGACCAAGTCTACTTTTGCAAGGGACAAAGATGTTCCTTTAAGGAGAAGCTCTGCTCAAACAGGCCACGCAAACCATGCATGTCGTAACACGCGTTCAATGGATATCGAAGTCACTGTACGCGGCCATGCGATGCTACAGAGACCTTTAACCAATTGTAGGCCGCCTTCTTTGTTCCTGTGTGCAACGCAGAAACACTGACCCTGTCGTTCAGAGAATGTGTATGTTCCGTCTGATTAGTGGTGTCCTTTTCCAATCAATTATGATGAAATCCTATAAGAATCCCGCTCTCCTGAGCTCATCACCAAAATGTTGTGTGGTCTTGATCCTTCATGCAAATATGACTCCAGCCAACTAAGTTCAACCTGAAGTGTTTTATTTAAGTTCATAGATATATAATAAGCCCACAGGACTGCATTGGCGACCTCCATCAGGCCTCCTGCTCTCAATTGTTTCGGTGGAAACCTCATCTCCTAGGGTTCAAGGGAGCCCTCACAGAGCTGGGTCGGTACACTGACAGCTTGTGTGTACACAATAGATAGCAGGGGGTTGAGTAGGGGTTTTGGGTAGGCACAGCGTGATAAGTGTAGCGTGTGAAGGCAGTGGAGGCAACTGAAAGTTGGTACAGGTAGCATGGGGCACACAGGCAGTTTACCAAACTAGCACATGTAATGCTGACTGAGCCATAATTGACCACAACAGGTAAAGACATGACAAATGCTCCTACATGGCTACACTGGCCTACATTGGTGAAGTCTGATGGAACATGTTTTTTTACTGTGGCATGGTATTTGTTTACTGGCAAAGTCAACAGGAGAATCTTCTTATATGGGAATACGGGCCTATACTGGTGCTGCCAGAATGGACATGTAGGTAGAAAGCCAGCATGAAAATGTTCTTATACTAGCATGTATTGTGGACAAAGGCATAATGACAATGTATTTGAAAATGCTCCTGTGCACTGTTTGCGACTTCCATCAGTCACTTGACTTTTTTTCATATGTTACCCTAAAAACGATTGAAAAGTGTGTCTCTTTTTAGAGTGTTTCAGAGAAAGTGTGCTGTAAAATCTGCCATATTATTAAACCATAATTCAAAATAATTCTCGGGGTGCGGTGTGCTTCTCCCAAAAACATCAGTGGTTCTTTCGGGCCACCTCGCTATACTCTTGGTTTTGCATGCATTTTCGTCGCATATTTTTACACCCCTCCAAATAAAACAAATCACCAGCGGCTGCTGCTCTGGGTGCCCACTTTGATAAAGGGGGGCTTCCTTGATTTCCCTGAGGACACACTTAAGTGAGGGTGGGATTAGATATGTAAAGTCACAACTGAGACCTGTGTCCTTTGCCTTCTCTATTGCAGATCTCCTAACCTTATCAGTAGATCTGCACTGTTGCATTAGAAGGTGGTAGCAGAGTGAATATGCCTCTAAGGTGCTAGGTATTGCTGCAAGCCATGCCCTTAGCATGACAAGCTGTGTGGGGTTGGGGCGGCTCCATGCTCTGTGCTGGGGAGCAGACGAAGCAGAACTGCAAAAAGTCTTAGGGCCTCATTACACGGTAGGCGCCGAACCATGGCGCTATTAGCGCCATGGTTCATGCCGGTAAAATACCGGCACCGCCTTGGTGGAAAGGGGAATTACCGCCCCATTCCAAGGTTTGCGGGGCGGTAATTCCCCCTTCCACCATTGCCCTTCCCCATTCCCATTTTTGCCCCATAGGGCATTATGGGAATGGGGAAGGCGCTAATTACGGCACCGCAAATTGCGGTACCGTAATTAGCTCCACTGGTCCCTTTGCGGGTTGGTTTTTAACGCCTGCAAAAAGCAGGCGTTAAATTCCCCAACCCGCAAAGGGACCTCGTAGTAAGGCGGTAAGGATTTACCGGTACCGGTTAAAATACCGGTAAACCCTTACCGCCTACCGTGTAATGAGGCCCTTAGTCCCAGTCCACGCAGAACCTGAACTAGTTGGTGCTACAAGCGCGGGCAGTTGGCTGTATTTAGGGCTAAGTTGCTGGGGGGATTCAAGCACTGTTTAGTGAACATTTGCAGGTATGCTACTGGCTATTAATGCCCTTTTGATGGGTCGTTGCCATGTCTATTAAAGTGCATTGTATGTCAACATTTCTACTACTGGTACATCTTAAAGACTCTTTTTACAAAACAAGGGCAGCCTGGATGAGAGGATTTAGGGTAGCAAACGGGACAGCGTTTCAGGAAAGGGCTGTCTTCAGATAGCAACAGGATTATTTGTAGAGCACACGTTCAACCACGAAGGGGGCATCTTGGCGCTATTTACAGATAACAGATGCTTATTATTACCCAACGTAGTGGTTCTCATTGTATCAACTGCAGAGGGCTGAGTGTACCTGCCGGGATTCAAACGTGATCAGGAGGTCAAACACAGGTCCATTTGTCCACTGAGCCACAGACCCGGCAATGATAACGCACTAAGTGGATGTATCTTATTTCTGGGTATTTCAGTTAGGCGGCCTCCCCTTCAGGGTTCTGCCCTTTCTATAACTTGGCATTTCATAGGGACAGGGTGGCACAGTGAGCAAAGATGGCAAGAACTAGTGAAATAAGCAAAAGCAATAGGAGTTAGTCTATGTGACACGCAATGACGTCATCTCTGGCACTGCACGAGCTGACCCCTGGAATGTTCAGCAGTGTTCACGGGCTCGATTCAGCATAGGTTGCATGGCATGCGCACTGATTCTGCCACTACCACTGGAAACATGTACAATTAGAATCTGGCGGTGACAGTCCAAATTCTGATTATACGATGCTATCGACCGGCAGTGACGTAACAAAATGTTGGGGAGGGACTAGAAGAAGACCTTGAGATGTCTATTAGGACATCTCTCATGCATGCCATCAATATCCATTTCATTCGGGAGGCGCAAGTCCAGAACGTGTTTCACCTCTGCATTCTGAGAGGTGCTGTGTTCGGTTTAAAATTGAGACATCTAGGACTCATGTCCCAGAATGCAAAGTAAAAACCAGGACCTGTTCACCGTCTCATGAATGAGATGGATAATGTTGGCACGTCTGGCGACTGGATGGAATGTTGAGAAGAAAAGCATAAGGGCACGTGCTCCCCTGCCCAAGAATGGTCTGGGCAGGGGAGAATTCTAGAAACATATCTGTTGGTAAAGAAAAAGAAAAAATAGAAGAAGGGAGAAAGAAGGATGACAGGGAGAAAGAGAAAATAAGCTCCCTGAGGGGCCGCGGGCCTTGAGCACCCTCCCCTCACTGTCATTGGACATTTGTTGAGTGGGCTGCATGAGCTGGGCGACCCGGCGTAGGAACTGTGGGGTTGTGCTCGTGCCTAGAGCAGCCCTGGCAGCCGCGCGGCCATGGCAACTGTCGGCCTGGCCAGGCCCGACCGACAAGACCAATGGAGAGAACCCTGCCAGTTCATTAGCGCGGACGGCCGGGGGGTGGGGGGAATAAGAAGACGCCCCCCCTTCTGGGACACAAGGGCCATGCAGTCCAGATGGAGCAGCGTGGCTCTGTCCTCGGTTCTCACCATTGAGCCAGTCGGGCAGGCTTTGCTTAAAGTGTCCTCCCGGGACTTGGATGTCAGGTGGTCTGGGGGTTAAGGGAGAGGAAGAGGAAGTCCACCCCACCCTGAGTGGGTGGGGCGTTGAAACACGCCCTGGGCCTCTGGAGCGGTCCAGGTGAAGTGAACCCCTGGTCTGCTGGAGCAGCCCTGGTGAAGAGAAGATTTGGGCCGATCCATCATCGCGGCCGAGGTGAAGGCAAATCCATAGCCACTCCGTCATGGATTATGGTCTACTCCATCGAATTTTTTGCATCGAGGGACATTTCAATCAAATTTTTTGCATGGAAAAAAATGTGCATCGAATGCAATGTTTTAATTTTTTTTAATGGGGCGTTTTTTGCCCGTTAAAACCCACCAAAAAAAAAGTATGCTTTACCCCTCAAAAACATGCACGCGATGCATATTGTTTCGATGCAAACCCCTCGATACAAATGCATTAGATGGATAGATTTTCAATGAAAATACTGGATACTCTCCATCATCACAGCCCGGGTGATGGCACATTGAATGCAGAGTGGGTGGGGCCATGCGTGCACTCTGGGCATGGTGGTGTCAACTGAGTTGTCCCCATATAAATAGGGAGGCGACCTGGTTTCAACATTGTGCCTCAGTTGTGGTGGTGACGTGGGTGGTCCCTCAGGCTATTGGGCTGCCCTCAAGAGGAAAGAGTGGCTGTGGGAATGGCCTTGAGTGTGGGGGCGCCACCCACGCTATGGGGCCACCCCAAAGACATCAACGGCAGCAGGTGCAGCAGTGATGGTTCTGCCCCTTCCTGGCACAGGGCCGCAGGGAAAACAGTGTGTGCCACAGGTGCAGCGAAGATGGCAGCCTCCCGAGCCCAGAAACTCACTAAGGATGCAAGCCAAGGATGGTGAGGAGCGGGGGCCCCATGCGGTGGACAGGGCTATCCAAGAAGATCAAGATGGGGTGGCAGACCCAGGACCACCAGCACAGACTCTTGCACTCCACCAGGACAGACCCTACAACATACTGAGAAGGGGTGGCTGACTGCAGCCATCTCTCTATGTAGCATATGTTTTGTATGTCATTGTTTGTTATTTGCATAGTTATGTTTATATATAAGTGTATGTTTATAGTTATAATGATGCGTATATAGTAATGTTAGTAGTTAAGTAGGGTATTGTATATAGTTATAACTATTAGGCATTGTAGTGTAGGGGGCATGCTAAGTATGGGATAGTGCAGAGCTTTTAGTACAGGGGTAGAGGGGATGAGGACCCTGGCATGAGGCAGAGGAGGAAAGTGTAGGCCTGCCTGATGCCACCTACGGGGAAGGACCACCGGCCGGGGGGCCCTGCTCTGGCCCCCATTACTGTGGGTGGTACCAGCTATAGAGCAGAGCAGGGGTCTGTTCCATCAGTCTGACCTTATGGGTCGCCCTGTGGCAGCGCTCAGGAAGGGTGGGCTGGGGGGCTGATCCCTTTATAGAAAGAATTCACGCCAGTGGGGCTTTTATAAGGCTAGAAATGTTCAATATGAAAGGTTAAGTGTTTTCTTTTTTTTTTTTTGTTTACAAATAAGGAGGACCCCTAAATGAACCCACCTTGGTGTGTGCGTCTTGTGACGGGTTAAGATAGGGGCTCTCAGAGTGTCGGCCATCTCCTGTTAACAGTGATTTTATTTTGAAGGTGCAGTGCTCCTCCCTATCCAGCTCCCCTGAGGGGTTTGGGGCAGTTGTGGTGCCCATGGGGACTGCCCCTGGTCTCGTGTGCGGCAAGTGGGAAATCAGGGGCTACACTGCCAAGGAGACAACTCAAAGTGGCAGTGACACACCCTGTGCATTGGGGTAGTTTTGACATGTTGCCCTGCCTTGCACTCAATGGCCTTGACTCTGGTGGCTGATATTTCTTTTTAAAGTGATAAAGCGAGGCATGCCAGCTTCACATAGGGCATCATTTACCGGGCAGAATCAATGCATTGCACCCACAGCTGTTGACGTGACAGGTCTGCAGACCCGTCATGTCAGCAGCTGCGGGTGTAATGCAAGGCAATAGGACTCTTATTCACAGATTAGCTGCCACTTGCCAGCCACTGTTATTCCCATTCTTGGGAAATGTATGTATATGACCCCCCTCTCCACAGCGGGGAGGGCGTCATATGCATACATTTCCCGCGTATGGGAATAACAGTGGCTGGCAAGTGGCAGCTAGTCTGTGAGACAGCGCCCTGCAGCGGCCTGCCCCAGCCTCCAGCATGCCTAATTGTGACTCCTGACTTGCTCGGTTCGAGCACAAATTGTGTCGGGACAACCCGCGTCCCTCAGAGCCACTCGGCAAACTGCGGGACTCAGTCCCCAATTACGGGACAATCACGCAAATTACAGGACAGTTGGCCACCCTAGCTTCACAGCAGCCCAGGCTGCAGACTTCTACCAGAAGGAGTCTGCAATCCGCGGCCCAGCCCCCAGCAGAATGAAGATGTTTAGGAGTGTGCCAGCAATTGAGAGCTCTTCATAACCAATGGAGCTCTGTATTGAAGCAAAGGGGGGCTGTGTCGACACCATTGAGAGGTGCGCCTTAACAACATGGTGGTGTGGTGAAACACCTAAGAGGCACGCGGGGTGTGAAAGAACTTAAGAGGTGTGCAGAAACCACTGTGCTGCGTAAACACAACAGGGAGGCGTGTGGAAACAAGAGGCGTTCAGCAAAAACTGAGACGCGACTATGGGGGCCCTACTGAGCTGGAGTGCTGAGACGGCATGAAGGTGAACTATGATCATTGGCAGGCCTAGTGCCTTAAGTGGGATGAGAAATCGAGGGGTGGCTCTAAAAATTCACTGCATGGGTATTGGGGGCGTGGCCTAAATAGTGCTGGGCGGGGCCTAGCAAATACCGTTGAATTCAAAATAAAATCCCATAAAGACATGGGACAAGATTGCCTGTTATGTATATCAATGTACACATTTTATAATCTGAGCCAAGCAAATAATGCTTAGCTGCCTAAAAAACACCGATATCAGACAGCTTGACAAATAACATGCATTACCCACTACTCAGCACACCAACAGCAAAACAAAAATGCATTTTTTTTTCTTTTGTCATGCTGGGCATTCAAACACGACCCCTGCCCATGAAGAGCCAGTGTCAGATTGCACTGTGCTGTTCGGTAAGTGCAGGGTTTTGTTTGTTTCATTGAATAGACAGCTTGCCCAATGAAGCCCCGCTATGGGCTTTACGTGGCAAGCAATCTATTGAATGAAATAAAGAAATCCGTCCTACGAAATGGCATAGCACTGTGCTATTTGGTAGGAGCTGGATTGTCTTTGCTTTCTTCATTACCCTGCTTGCCACATAAAGCACGTAACAGGCTTTCAATCAGTCCATTGAATGAAACAACCAAAGTCCACCATCTACCAAATCGTACAGTGGATGGGACACTTAGAGGCAGGTCATATTTATTTTTTTATTTATTTATTTAGACATGTATATAGCGCACTGAACCCGGAGGCATCTAGGAGCTTCAAATCCCGCCAGTGGTGTGGAAGTAAAATAAAAAAAGAGATTTCCAGTTGGAGCATAGGGAGCCCTGTCAGGGCCTGGCTCAACAGAAGTTTTATGAGATTGCCAGGGCTAAATCCCAGCTAGCCCCGGTTCACTTAAAGCCCTGGTCAGGCATGAGGAACCAATGGAGAGTTGTGTGCTGAAACTTAGGAGCGGTGTGCAGAAACAATGGAGAGACGTATGGCAACGCTTGAGAAGTCTGGGAAAACAACAGAGAGCTGTATGGAATTCCTGAAAAAAACATGTGAACAGCTTTTAAACTGGGTTCTGCTCTGGGCAAAGCACAGACACAGCATCCCACAGTGCCAATGGCGTTCATTCGAAGGGCTGGCTAATGATGGCCCATGCTGATCACTTCACAAGCTATGAACAATGGGCCACAGAATTCTATCAGCCATGCAAAACGTATGATACCTGAGGAACGGTTACCCTGACGTCTGAACCCCTTTCTCCATGTTGGGCAGTAGTTTAAAGTCAACGTAGGCTGCCAGCTGCAAACCGAGTCTGAAGCATGCACCGAGTCTGAAGCATGCACCGAGTCTAAAGCATTCACCGAATCTGAAGCATGCACCGAGTCTGAAGCATGCACCGAGTCTGAAGCATGCACCGAGTCTGAAGCATTCCTCGAGTCTGAATCATGCACCGAGTCGGAAGCATGCACCGAGTCTGAAGCATGCACCGAGTCTGAAGCATTCACCTAGTCTGAAGCATGCACCGAATCTGAAGCATGCATCGAGTCTGAAGCATGCACCGAGTCTAAAGCATTCACTGACTCTGAAGCATGCACCGAGTCTGAAGCATGCACCGAGTCTGAAGCATGCACCAAGTCTGAAGCATGCACCGAGTCTGAAGCATGCACCGAGTCTGAAGCATGCACCGAGTCTGAAGCATTCCTCGAGTCTGAAGCATTCCTCGAGTCTGAATCATGCACCGAGTCTGAAGCATTCCCCGAGTCTGAAGCATGCACCGAGTCTGAAGCATGCACCGAGTGTCACGAGATGACACCCTGAAAGGAGAGGCACAGAACACCCAGGAAGGGTTTCGGGTGGTTGTGCCGAAGTAAGGTGGACAGAATAGTACACACACAGCTGAAAGTAATGAGAACGAAGAGTAGTCAAGTGTAGCAAGGAATAAGAAACAACAGAATGGATTCCCTCTAGGGGTGTATGCAGATATAGGAAAAGAGTATTCCACGAACCTTAGGAAAAACTCTAACCTTCTGCACAGTTTGCTATAACAGAGGCCCACGCTGATTGCTCATGGCTTGGAGCAGCAGCTATGGGTGTCTGTAATGTAGAAACGAGACAAGGGAAGGGGCAGAGGTTGACTGATGGGAACCAACAGACAAGCTCTGTACAAAAGGGTCTACAAACAGTACAAGAGAAGATACTTACAGACAAATCCAGGAAAAGAAGGTTGATAGCAAACTAGCAGAAGGAAATGAAGGGAAAGTCGTGTAACAGGATTGGATAGCAGAGGACAGTACGGAACAAGGTTGAGAGCTCAGAGGAGCAGGAAAGCAATGAGCAAGCCCACAGGAGCAGGGCTGTAAGGTAGAGAGCCCAGAGGGAAAGGGCTTAGGGCAGCAGAGTAAAGCAGGCTGCACGGCACGGAACCCAGAAGGGCCGGGCAGCAAGGAGTGGGCCCTGAGGAGCAGGGCCGCTGACCGTAAAAGATTGCAGAGGACTGTAGAGGGCTGCTAGGCCGAGAACCCAGCGGAAAAAGGTAGGTAGTAAGCAGCGGAGCGTGATCAGCTGCAAAGTAGGAAGCCCAGAGGACAAGGGCTGTAGGCAGCGCCGGAGTGAGGCAGGCTGCAGAGCAGGGAGCCCAGAGGACAAGGGCTGTAGGCAGCTGGAGTGAGGCAGGCTGCAGAGCAGGGAGCCCAGAGGACAAGGGCTGTAGGCAGCTGGAGTGAGGCAGGCTGTAGAGCAGGGAGCCCAGAGGACAAGGGCTGTAGCTGGAAAGCAGCAGAGCGTGATCAGCTGCAATGTGGAGAGCCCGGCAGGGCAAGGGCGGAGGCTGGAAGGCAGCAGAGCGTGATCGGCTGCAATGTAGAGAGCCCGGCAGGGCAAGGGCGGAGGCTGGAAGGCAGCAGAGCGTGATCGGCTGCAATGTAGAGAGCCCGGCAGGGCACTGGATCCAAAGCCAGAGAAAGGAGGAACCGCAAACAAGATCTGTAGCTCAGAGCAACAAGGTGCCGGGAAGACTCCTAATCCAAGAGACTGAGCTCCTGCAGGCAGCGGCATTTATACCGCCCAACTCAGCACAGAGGTAGGCTAATTGGTTGCATCTGGCTAAGCACACCTGTAGACAATCGGCCACCTCCCTCTCTGTTCCTGAGCTGGTGGAAGCAGAGGAGGTCCCTAGGGCTTCTGGGGATTGTAGTTCCGAAGATGGCGAATAGGAATGGCTAGGAAAAGATGGTTATAGCCAAGTGCATTGTGGTAAGTGTAGTTAAAGCCTTGCAAATGGGAAATAAGGTCCATATTGTTCGTAAATGTATGCGCCCATGGCGCAGGCATGACACTGAGTCTGAAGCATTCACCTAGTCTGAAGCATGCACCGAATCTGAAGCATGCATCGAGTCTGAAGCATTCACCCAGTCTGAAGCATGCACCGCGTCTGAAGCATTCACCGAGTCTGAAGCATGCACCAAGTCTGAAGCATGCATCGAGTCTGAAGCATTCACCCAGTCTGAAGCATGCACCGCGTCTGAAGCATTCACCGAGTCTGAAGCATGCACCAAGTCTGAAGCATGCACCAAGTCTGAAGCATGGACCGAGCCCGAAGCATTCACTGACTCTGAAGCATGCACCGAGTCTGAAGCATGCACTGAATCAAAGCATGCACCGAGTCTGAAGCATTCACCGAGTCTGAAACATGCACCGAGTCTGAAGCATGCACCGAGTCTGAAGAATTCACCAAGCCTGAAGTATGCACCGAATCTGAAGCATGCACCGAGTCTGAAGCATTCACCCAGTCTGAAGCATGCACCGCGTCTGAAGCATTCACCGAGTCTGAAGCATGCACCGAGTCTGAAGCATGCACCGAGTCTGAAGCATGCACTTGGCCTCACATCGCCTGCGTTTTTTATGATGAAGCAACAAAAAAAAGAAATATTGACTCTTGAGCTTTTTAAATGAGAGTAAACGTATAAGGCTGGTGCAGGTATTCCCGGTGCATTTTTTATAAAAAAAAACGTTTAAAGGCGTATGTAGCAGTTTTCTAAATGTATCATAAACAAATAATCAGGATGAAGAGATCCGATAGAAAAACAAAATGGTGCTGTGTGTGTGTATTTATTTTGCAAGCACACACAAGTTATGGGTGGCTCAACAATTTACTTTACATTTCTTTAGATAAGCACGAAAGATGAAGGAAAAAACGGACAAAGTGGGTCATACAGTGGTAACACATATGGGTGTCGACCTCAGGAGTGTTGAGGTCAAAACCTGATTGGGATACGTGTTTCCTTCCAGATGGAGGGGGTATGAGAACCCACTGGTACAGGAAAAACACGAGCCTGAGACTTGGGATGGTCCAAGGCGTGGTTTACAAAAAGTGCACACAACAATCTTTACATATAACATATACGAGGGGGTGGTACCGTTGTGTCACGTGGATCGACACAGGGTGTGTTTCAGCCAAAAAAGGGCTTGATTGGAGCCTGTCTTTATGCTGGCCTGCGTCAGGAAGGGCACCTGTGGCGGTGCTGTCCGTAGTATCTGTGGGTAGAACAGAGCTGTAAGGATCTCAAGTGGTCATTTACTAAGTACTAAAGGTATTCAATACAGGCCAAATGGTGCCTGGGTGATACATCACATGGTGTATCCAGAGAACAGCTTACCTACTACTGTGGTAGCAGAGGGTTGCTGTCGGGTAATCCTATGAAAATGCTGGATTGCCTGTGCGGCACTGGCACTGGGTGGGTCGGCTGTGGTTTCCTCGGGGCCGAAGTATCTCAGAGTCTCACGGGACCGGGATGGGCCAAAGATTTACCCATGTCTGGGAGGAGAGCAGAAAAACAGGTGTATAGTAACCCATGGTAGTAGTAGTAGATGGGTATAACAGTGGTGATGATCCGAGAGTGCTGGATGGTGTTGGTGACCGGCACTGAGTCGGAGGCAGATGGAAGCCGTGTTACACCATTTTGGAATTTACTGTGCATGCTCATGGAGTCTTAAAACATGGTGAAGAACCCCCCCTAGTGTGGCGGACTAGCACGGGGATGCAGCACATAGCTGGTGTTTAGATGAAAGACCGAATAGGTGGTCGCTCTCAGGAGACCGAGTGCTGGTGTGAGCTCGGTGGTGGTGCCTAGAGTAATGAGATTATATTTGCATTATATAACTGGAGTGTGGTGCACTCGTGGTACATCTCGACTGCTATCCAGTCTTAGGGAAACTGTAGAAGTTATTAACCTAAGTTAAAAAAACAACTAAACTGGGAAACCATCAGTTTGAAAAAAAACGTATTTTTTAAAACTCGAGTTGTAAAAAGCCGCAAAATCATGGCGGCTGCTAGCAAGTGAGCAAGCACCCCGGTGAGCTGGGAGTTGGTGCCTCATGTGAGACCAGTTATTGCATCATGAGTGGAAAACGGGGTTCTCGTGGTGCTGATTGTTTCCCAGTTTAGTTGTTTTTTTAACTTAGGTTAATAACTTCTACCGTTTCCCTAGGACTGGATAGCAGTCGAGATGTCCCACGAGTGCACCACACTCCAATTATATAATGCAAATATAATCTCATTACTCTAGGCACCACCACCAAGCTCACACCAGCACTCGGTCTCCTGAGAGCGACCACCTATTCAGTCTTTCTTCTAAACACCAGCTATGTGCTGCATCCCCGTGCTAGTCCGCCACACTAGGGGGCGTTCTTCACCATTTTTTAAGACTCTATGAGCACGCACAGTAAATTCCAACACGGTGTAACACGGCTTCCATCTGTCTCCGACTCAGTGCCGGTCACCAACACAATCCAGCACTCTCGGATCATCACCACTGTTATACCCATCTACTACTACTACCATGGGTTACTATACACCTGTTTTTCTGCTCTCCTCCCAGACATGGGTAAATCTTTGGCCCAAAACGGTCCCGTGAGACTCTGAGATACGTCGGCCCCGAGGAAACCACAGCCGACCCACCCAGTGCCAGTGCCGCACAGGCAATCCAGCATTTTCATAGGATTACCCGACAGCAACCCTCTGCTACCACAGTAGTAGGTAAGCTGTTCTCTGGATACACCATGTGATGTATCACCCAGGCACCAGTTGGCCTGTATTGAATACCTTTAGTACTTAGTAAATGACCACTCGAGATCCTTACAGCTCTGTTCTACCCACAGATACTACGGACAGCACTGCCACAGGTGCCCTTCCTGACGAAGGCCAGCATAAAGACAGGCTCCAATCAAGCCCTTTTTTGGCCGAAACACACCCTGTGTCGATCCACGTGACACAACTGTACCACCCCCTCGTATATGTAAAGATTGTTGTGTGCACTTTTTGTAAACCACGCCTTGGACCATCCGAAGTCTCAGGCTTGTGTTTGTCCTGTACCAGTGGGTTCTCATACCCCCTCCATCTGTAAGGAAACACGTATCCCAATCAGGTTTTGACCTCAACACTCCTGAGGTCGACACCCATATGTGTTACCACTGTATGACCCACTTTGTCTGTTTTTTCCTTCATCTTTCGTGCTTATCGAAAGAAATGTAAAGTAAATTGTTGAGCCACCCATATTTTTTGTGTGATTGCAAAATAAATACACACACAGCACTATTTTGTTTTTCTATCGGATCTCTTCATCCTGATTATTTGTTTATGATACATATACCCACCTGGGTAAATCAGGACCCCGCCAGGTGCCCTATAGTTTATACTGCAGTTTTCTAAATGTACACTTGTTAGCCCCCATAGGCTAACGAGACAACATTCACATGTTTCAGCTGACAAGAAGGTTTAATCTTAGACCCTTACTGACTTCAAATTAGACTTTCCATGACAGGTGATTTCAATAGCATACTTTTCTCTAGATCCCAAAGCTTGATGAAAACTGCAAGCTTCCCACTACCCACGAGTGAGAAAGCAGAGACTACCCACGAGTGAGAAGCAGAGACTAACATTGCTAGTTTTCTAACATCTTCAACAGGTCTCATTTTTAGTTTGAGCTATTAGATGGTGCTAAAGCGCCACCTATAGGTCGAAACTATTGCATTAGTGTGGCGCTAGAGAGAAATGGCATATGAGGAAGGGCACAAACATTGTAGGTGTTGTTTGGTTATTTATACACCCATTGACTGCCCAATGCCATTCCCACCCACGTTATGTCCTCCCTGCACCAAAACACATCCTCCTGGAATCTGTTTGAGCACGCTTTATCAAGCCTTGCCATCGAACGTTGTGCTCAGAGTGCCTGCCAGTGTTATTTCAAAGCAGTCCAGTCCTCTAACAGTGAATGGCTAAATTGGAGCTGTAAAAGTGCTACCGGTGCAATAAAGTTGTCTTAACAAGGTCTGCATTCAGCCACTCTGATAGCACTATATGTGTAATTCACTGAAATCCTTTTAAAAATAAACATTGACAAAGCCAACCGCTTTGCTATGATATGATATGGCATTTCGAACATGCCTATAGACAAGAGTTTCAAGGCGTGACGAGGCAAGGGAGGGGGAACAGAGGGAGGACAGAGACAACGATCTTATTAGGCCAAGTGACATTGAGATCCCACACATGTTAGTATTAAGCATTTGCCAGACACTGCTGTTACATGTCCAGGTACTCGCACAATTTTGCTGCTGTAGCCGATGGCCTGATAATACCACTATGGCAGTGCATGGCAAATGCCTTTCCCATGCCTTCACAAAAGCCCAAACTGTTGGGATGTCAGTGCTTGTATCACTTACCATGGAAAGGAAAACTCCTTCTGTTACAAACTTGCAATTGAGAAGAGTGGGCCAGCTCTCTTGAGTCTACTTCACTTTTTAAGACGAATAATACGTTGGCTATGAAAAGTTTGCGCAGAGTCGCGCAACTGAGGGCCCGAAGACCACTTACCGTTATCGCTGTTGTCGTCCACCAGAATTATCTCTTTTAGTAGATGAGAAGGGGTGTGGTTGACGACACTGTGCACAGATCGCAGGATGACGGAGAGCGCCTCGTTGACGAAAATGAAAACCACTGCAATCTGGGGGAGATCGTCAGGGTAGGCCATCTGTTTGCACCTGGGGGGGATAAATGACAACAGTGTAAATGGGCTTTCACTTGATACATAGGAGGACAGATGAAATGCGTGCAGGGCCCGGAGACCAGAAATGCGACAACCAGAGTTCAATGAATATATTATAAGATGGCCCAGCCTGCAAGGAAATTAGTGGATTACATATGACCCCTGGGAATGCTTTCCGGGTAGAAGAGAAGCCAACTGAATTGATATTGCACAATTTCAGCTCTCTTCCCAGAGTTTGAACTCAAGAGATTGTGTGGGTTCAAAGTAGTGAACAATGTCGCCCGAATGGTCATATCATAACCCAGAAGATGCTGCGCGTTACAGATAAAAAGAACGATAAACCCATCTGAAAAGGAGGGTAGATATATCATCTCTGGAGAAGAAGCAACCTACCTGCCCAACAAAGGCACATCCATCCACGACAGACTAGCCTCTTCCCACTGAGTTATAAAACATGGTAGTAGGGTGTACGGTGCGTAGAGATCGGCTAGTGTCTACCACTGTCACATACAAACACGGAAGAAAAGACAACTTCAGACAACTCTGAAGGATTATAAACTTGGGTATGATTTATTGTCACATTATTAGAATTGTTCTTTTATAACACGCCACAGATGGGTTTCCAAGGGCAGGATGGGGGATTCGAACCTGGGTTGCTTCCAAGACAAACACATTGCCCCTGAGCTATCCCTCTCACATATGAGCAAGCTTGTTGTCCTGGTGAAGGCCACAAGGGAACTGATGAGTATAGTTTAGAGATATTTGGTCGAAACTTTGACATTTCAGATAAATGTTCAGAGACAACTTGAGGCTCAAGATGAGGATTTCAATTCAATCATTTCTGTTTTGACCAGATGACAAATTATTAAATCAATATTAACGAGGATTTATATGATATAAGTGTGAGATATTGAATAGTCTTGAGAGTTCTGGTAGCCACCTAGTGGACTACTAGTCATGCATGAGGTGTGTGATTGTTCGGTTGCTGTTTATAGGATGAGTGATTATTTATACTAAAGTCATTTCTTAAAAATAAAATGAAAAATGAAAATATTTTCAGGTTTAATAGTTGTGCCCTCAACTATCATCTTTAGATGTGTTAGTGGCTGACATGAATTATAACAACATATCATTTACTGGATATGTGATACAGAGATAGGAGAGTAATCACTCCTGGTTTCTGTTCTCAAAATGATTCAGAAAAAATTAAAGGGCGGTAGATTAAATGAACATTACTGAACAGATCATGTTGTTAAAGATGGCATTGCTGACCGAGCAGTCCATGAAGAGTCATCCTTTGTGTGATAACAGGAACATGCGTTTGACACATATGTGGTATTGCAGTGTATTGCAGCCATTTACATAGCGTCATTTGCCAATTTTATGGAATCAATGCGCTTTGTAACGTAATGTTACGAAGAGTTTAGGCCTAACAGGAACAAGAGTCTGACACGTATGCTGCAGTGTATTGTAGTCGTCCTTTATATAGCGCCATTTCCCCATTTGTATGGCCTCAATGAGCTTTGTTATGTAATGTTACAAAGATTTGATACCAAACCAAATCAACACTCGGGTGGTCCCAGATCGCCGTGGCTTGTCTAGCAATTGTCAGTGCTGTTTTACGTTTCAGAACCACAAGGGTGTCGGGAAATCGTCCAGTCTGCCGATTTGCTTCTGAACTAGAGTTTGGTTGCCCAGGTAGCAAGTGCTTGCTAGTTAAAACCACTGAATAAGTTAGGACTCAATGGGACTCATTACGAGGCTGGCGGCCGCGGAATGAACGGTGCTGGTAAGGTACCTGCACCGTTCAATCCGGGCCGCCACATTACGAGTTTGCTCGCGGGTGACGGTATGCACGTCTGGGCCGGACCAGATGAGCATACCGCACCCCGCGAGCAGAGCAGGATGCTAACAACGGACACGTCATTAACGGGTCAGTTTTTAGCATCCTCCCTATTCCCATTGAGCCCTATGGGGGCTAGAATGGGAATGGGTATGTACCGGGTCCGGGTCCCGAGAAAAAGAACGGCATGGCTACCTCCAAACTCATAATGAGGCCCAATTTCAGTGGCAGCCTACGGGAGAACCAGTCTGACCCAATAGTGGCATTGCCCCACCCGCATAAACTAACCTCCAATATTGAGTCTCCTTTTTCCACTGCATTTGAGGTGAACACAATGGGGAAGGGACATTGGAGTCCACAACGCTATAAGGATTTTTTGGTCTAGTTTCGCAGTATACGTCGACTTGTCAAACCACTGAATAGTATATTCCAGTTAGGTGTTCATGATCCCCACAATTAGGAGAACAACTTGCATGCAGAATGTTTGACTATGTTGTGAGATTTCTAAAAACCCGGAAAATATCCTGACAGTAGTCTCTGGAGATACCGTTGGTTGCCTTTTCCAGGGCTAGCTGCTTCACCACCGCACAACCCATCACGCTGCCTCTTTGGCAGACAGGCAACTTTGCCTGCTCTCTATGTGTGTGGTCGTCCATTGGGAATTGAGGGCCTGTCTCTCATTATTGCAAAATTGGAAGGAAAAACCTAATCACCTGGCAGCTCTCTTCACCTAGAACTCGGGGGTGCTAATCACCTCAATAATTGTCCGCGCACATCCCTGAGCCGGTAATGACACGTCCGGAAGTGGCTCTCCAGGCAGCCTGACCCCGCCCGATCCCTCGGCTCTACACAATAATGGCTCATTGGAGGCTCGGAGCCATTAATGGCCTTGGGGTGGTCGCCCAATTGCGGGTCGCCTTTGACCTTATTGCATTCACAATCCCTATGAGTTGGGAAGATGTAAAGTGGAGAGTAATAGGCCGGCGGCGGCAGGCCCTGAATGGCGGTACTTGTGCCTGATTGCGGCGGGTAACCATGGCAGTCTGTTCGGAGATGGCATGAATTATACAGCAAGGATGAGCACAAAAAAAAGAGACCATTAAAACTTAAAGTTCTGGGAACAGGAAAGGAAACGAAACTTCAACGGTAAAAAGTGAGCTCTGTGCCCTTTCTAGGTACCTCTGTCTAGACGAGAAAGTTCAGGGATTTGCATAGTTTTTATTTTTATTTTTATTTTTTTAAATGTTTTATTATTACTCAAATATATACAATTTCACTTCCATTTCCATTTAAACCCAATATAAAATATAACAAAAAGACAAAATATCACACACCGAAGAAGGGAAAAAAATAAACAATTCTAAAAGATTAAAAATATAAAAACGGTTTTCTAACAATACGATTCTCTCTAAAGTTTTGGTTACAGTTAATTGCTATGAAATAAACCTCTAGGCCTTATTATTAGACCGTATTAGCATTAACATTTACATTTAAGTCTCCTTCTAGGAATCTTACTAAAGCTAAAATCAAGGAGGTTCTTTTTCCACCTAAAATCACACCCTCGCTTATTCAGGAGCTATAGACGGTTCGCCTTGTCAAGAAACCTCCTCAAATGCAGGGACCTCAAGTCAACTCTGTTCAAAATAGCAGAAGGTGCTGTAGTGTCTCACTAGCCTCCTTCTCTGCGCACAACCTACAGGCCACATCGCTTTCACCATCCGACATCCTACAGGCCAAAACTTCCCTTGTTGGAAACAAATTCAATCGAAAATGCAAAAATGGATTGTGATAATAACTACTGGGGAGCTTAGTCAGGTACTTGAGCGACACGTTATACGCTCCAAGTTCATGATTAAAAATGTAGTACAACTTGTATTGTTTTTTTTGTTGGACTCCGACCTCCATAACTTTGTTTTTACAGCCACCACGTTAACAATTAATACCTCATACGTTATGTTTCTCCAAAATATTTCAGCAAGCAGATCGCCATTCATTAAGTGCCAAGGACGAGTGTGCGCGTCCTTTTTGCATAGACTTGCATAATAGCCTGACAATGGAGCCACTCTGGAATACTGATGGGGCATCCTCCACTATACATTTACGATATAAGGATAGCATTTTCGAGACTACCATAGCATACAACAACAACAGCCCCAATTCATGTCGAATAACCTGTACTGGGAATCCCCTAGGTAGAGAGAGCACAGGACTCCCGTAGGTAGCGAGAGCACGGGACTCACATAGGTAGCGAGAGCACAGGACTCCACTAGGTAGCGAGAGCACGGGAGCACGGGACTCACGTAGGTAGCCAGAGTACGCGACTCCCGTAGGTAGCGAGAGAACGTTTTTCCAGAATATGCTTTCTAAAACCGCCCATATTCTAAATGAAAGAACAAGTGAATTTATCTTTTTCTGAGAAGTGGTTTAAGAAACATGGCAGTTAGAATCACTCACCTGCTGGTTCCCTCTATCACGCAAGGAATCCATTACCTTCCACCTCATCTAAATACCACCTCACCGGAGTGAATCTTTCATGGCACACATCTCCAACTTACTCTCCTCTGCCAAATTAGCACATTCTAATAATGTCTTTCTCTGGGATTCTAACGTCCCTAAATCACACACTGACAACCACACTCAAAACACGCTTTTCACACTAACCGCTTCCATGGACTTAAACAAATCGTGCTCTCCCCACCGCACAACAAAGGAAACCCACTAGACTTGGTCTTCACATCATCCCCCTACATCGCATGTGCACACCCTATCCCAGTTGACTTGTATGACCATGCCGCCTTCCCATTATCAGTCACCCACTTGACTAGGGCCCACAAAGGTCAAGGTAGATGGCCCCTCACTCAACAACGCTCTTTCAAAACCTTTCCGGTCAATGAACAAAAAGAAAAATGTTCAGACTTCCCCACCACAGGGAACGCATCAGGCCTCCTGGAATCATGCAGCAACTCTGCTATGAAACTGATGGACACCCACGCCCTCAAAAATCCAGCCGGGCTAAGAGCACACCATCCGCCCCATGGTACACCCCTGAGCTAGCCTAAACCAAACGTTCAATCAGAACCATAGAGAAACAGTGGTATAAAAACCATAACCCGGGATACCTCACCAACCCCAAATCTCTCCTTGCAAACCATAGGATTCTGATTACTCAGGTCAAAACTATTAGTACTCCACCACAATTGCGGCAGTCCCTAACAGGAGCAAAGCCCTCTTTGAAGTAGTAGAAAAGTTGAGCCAAACCCTCACTCGAACACGAGGTACCAGCAACTCAGGAAAAATGCAATGGAATCAACATATCTTTAATGGAAAAAATAGACAAAATCCAAGAGACCATCGAATCAATCTCACAGCATTTGCCTCCCCTGTGCCCCGGCATGCACAATACCCCTCTGGACCAAATTCTCCCATATCTCCCCTGGATATCCTAAAAATGATTGACTCCCTCAAACCTACTTTTACTCTGAAGATATAATCCCACCTCCATCATGAAACAATTGACGGGGCCGGCACTCAATGAGCTCCTCAGCATCATCAATGCCTCCCTCGCATAAGGATCATTCCCGGACATCCTCAAGACTGGTGTCATGCAACCACTTTTGAAATAACCAACCATAGATCCAGACGACCTGGCCAACAAGAGGCCCATTACGAACCTCCCGTTTATTGGAAAAATCTTGGGAAAAGTAGTTGCTTCACAACTACTGGCCAGAATCGATCAACTCCAACTCCTAAATTACTTTCAGTCAAGATTTTGCCCCATGTGTAGCAGTGAGACAGCCACCATCCAGATGCTGGATAATGCCCTCCAAATCATCGATAAGGGTGACTCATGTGTCCTCGTCCTTCTTGATCTCTCAGCTACATTCGACACTATTGACAACCGCATCCTTTTCTCCCTCCTTTCTGACGAGATGGGATTCTGTCCAGATGAACTTGTTGCTTTCTAACCACCTCCAGGTCTCCTGAAGAGTCCCCCCATCCTGTCACCAATCCTGTTTAACCTTTACATGGAGCCTCTATGTACTCTCCTCAAAGATCCAAATGTAGCCATCCACCAATATGCGGATGATACTCAGTTGTACATGAGAGTAAATAGCGTGCCGAGCATGATAAGTCTCTGCAATTACCCACCCCTCATCCAGACCTGGATGTCAACTGCCTACCTCAAACTAAACCCATTCAAGACTGAATTGTGCTCATGGTCCGCCCGCAAAAAACAACTTGTCCAACAATGGCTCCTAGAAGGATTTGATCCACAACTCTTATACTCAGCAAAATGCTTCAGCTTCACCAGAAACACATAGGCAAGAAGGACCAACTAGCCAAGCTCAGAATCTCTACCATTTGAAAAATCAAACCCTTCATCCCACCGCAAGACTTCTGGACAGTAGTGAAAGCCCTGGCGGCCTCACACATCAGTGGGGGAAATGCTCTCCTAACAAGGCTTCCAGCTGTTCACTTGGCTCCCCTAAAAGCAGTCCTCCTTGCTGCAGCACGTCTTATTATGGGAGCATGGACATTTGACCAAATCACCCCCATCCTACGCAAACTACTTTGGCTTTTACTCCAAGCCAGGACACTGTTCAAGACTGCATGTATCATCTACAAAGCAGTCATGAGTAACACACCAGCGTACCTGGTGCCTAAGCTCCACATATCAAGTGGCACACACTTCGTGCAGCAAATCGACCAACCGGGTTGAATCACAACTCGTCCGCAAAGAGAGGACCCGCAAACAATCCTTTGATTGTCATTCACCCACCCTCTGGAACTTGATCCCGATGTCGGCTCAGAAGTGCCCCTCCCCCCAATCCTGTAAGTTTGCAAATATCAAAACATGCCTCTTTCAACAACACCTGACCAAGGACTAATTCCAATGGACACACATATTGATGCACTGACCTCCCAGTACTGTGCATCTGATAAAAGATGCCAGTCCAATACAGCGCTCCGATGCTCTCGAGATAGATCTGCCCTTTAAACAATAAATATATAAATAACTACATTGCAGAGTGTGGCCTGCAGTCAAAGGTCTGAGCATTAAGCACCTTGCAATGCACGCTTAATGCTTAATTATTATAGCGCTTAGAAACATGATAAATCCAACATGAAGTGCCATATAAAACGCCATGTTAACTGACTTGCTGAAGTGTGATAAAAAGTCATTGCACCCAGCCATAGACAGCCATAACATTGATGAGAGGTGATATGACAGTCTCCAACCAAGTATTACTGCTACATTGTAACAAAGGTCATCCGCTAAGTGGAGTGTTACAGCGTTAGAGGGTGATATTGCTGTAGTGCTCTCTCTCCATTTCTCTCTCTTTTTCCTTGTGCTGACTTTACCTCTGTGTTACTCATTTTTTAGCTCTTTTTCTCAGTGGACAAGAGTCGCGTTGTCAAGTGTACATTTGCGAGCGCCACACTAGTCTTTCCTGAGAGCAGTGCGACCAGAAGAAAAACACAGATATCTTGAAAAGGGGTGCTGTGTTTTTTATGTTTTAAATCAAAGAGCATTTTGAAACATAAGAATGACCACACATCTGTATGGCTGAAACATATGTTAATGACAAAGGGTTATATGCTTAATTAATACCCGGGCGAGGGACAATCAGATTGTTACATGCAAGTTGATTGGCCCTCACTGGGGCTTTACCTGACCGGGAATCCCTCGCCCAGGATTCCTTTCCTTTGTTCCCAGCAGGAGGCGTGGCAACCCCTCAGCCAATAAGGAGGCTCGAAACAGGGCAATCCCCGCTCCGAGCCTCCACACGGCTGGAGACTGCCATCCTCCCCTGCCGGGGATTCAGGTAAGTGTTTTCTCTCTCTCCCCCCACCCCACCCTCCAAACAATGCCCTCCGTACTTCCCAACCCCACTAACCTTCTTAGTCCTTTTTCTCGAGCGAACGCGCTGGGAACGCTCCCGATGGCCGCCATGGAAAGGAAAAACAGGCTCCGGTGGCCATCATTTTTTACTTTTTTTTCTGTTCCGAAACCCTGCAGCGTATTGGAACACAAAAACAATGCTATTAGCACCCGGTCTTGCGGGCCGGGGTACTAATAGCAATAATCCCCTCGCTGCGGGGGCATTACCGAGTCAGGTAATGCTCCAGGACCTTCGTTAAGGCCCTCGCTTTGCTCGGGCCAGTAACTATGGTCCCCAGGGCATTACCTGACTCGGTAATGGCCCCGTGGCGAGGGGCTTATTGCTTAAATAACGACAAATTGGTAATGGTGCTCATTTCATTTTTCTAAACGCTCCACTTAACACTAAAGTGTTTGTAACCGTGAGCATATTAATTCAGACAGCATTCAGCACGATCTAGCACAGTGTTAAAAGATGGGGATCAGAGGGGAAGCCAGGTTTCAGTGTATATGGGCATGTGTGCATGGCCGACTTTAATGCTTACCAATTCCTAGAGAGTTATACATATAAGATTAAGTAGCGGCATGAAGAAAAAGAGTGAACACTGTTTTTTCAATGTTAATAGATTTAATGCCTTTCAAAATGTACTTACTCTGTAGTGTTTCTGCAAATAGAATTGTATGTGCCCGGTTATATCTCTGCTTATAAATACATATGCCTGGTGTCAATGCCGCAATTAACTAACATGTTATTGTAAGAGACTGGAAAACGTTTCCTTCAGCAATTCTTTGTAAGGTGAAATTGAGAAAAACGAATAAAGGCAGAGTAAAAGAGGAAGGCTAATGGAATTCTCAAGACATAAACACTGAACATAGGAAACAAGTCCCTTCTCCATACCAAAGGTTACACAGCACTTTACACAGGAAAATGAAAATATGTTTTTCACTGTAACTTTCGTTCTCATTGTTAAAATAATTGCTGAATTACATGTGTTTGTTGCATTGTGATTTCCATAGAGCCAGAACAATTTTTGGGCATCCTATCTCAAAATGGACACTTTAGATTTGAAAGATTGTGGGTACCCCTTATTGTGAGATTGTGCACATTGAAAACAGTTTAAAAAAAAATAGGTCAACCGCGCTGGAGATGTTATATTTAATTAAAACATCTGTATATCTCTACTTGCACGGTAGAGCCAAAGGGACAAAAAATGAAGAGAACGTACACACTCCCACACACTCACACACAACACACACACACGGGCACACATGCACACATGCATATATACACACACGCAACACACACAGGCACACACACTCATGCACACACTCACACAGACATAAAGACACACACACACACACTTGCAAAAAGCATACACACACCACACACAGGCACACACACTCATGCACACACTCACACAGACATAAACACACACACACACACTCGCAAACACACACACTCACACAAGCGTGCATCCCCCCACCTCATTCCCACTCCCTCCACTAAAGCATGTCCGACAACACAAAGTTCAAAGCAACACACTAACATCATTGCATTCAAAACAATACACTCAAAAATATCCACTTGAAGTAATACTAGTCATGTAGAGCAGACAGTGCAGCCAAGCCCACGTCATGAGCACAACATTCATGATCAACAACAATGTGCTCAAACCAATATGCAAAACACAATAGACTCAAAACAATACACTCAAAACACTTTGAAGAATATGCTTTGATTAACAAGTGCAGTTTTCAATTTAGCACAATAGCCATGGACAACAAGACACAAGCCCACCCCATGAGCACAACATGACCACAATGTTATGCTCAAAACAATACACTCAACACAATAAACTCAACACAATAAACTGGAAAGAAAACATTCGGAACAACTCACATAAATGAACATCCACAGACGAATGCATTTGTGATAACACAATTGGGAAAACATGTGCAGACTATACTTCAGTGCAGTAGCCCTTGGCAACAGGCACTTCACACAAAACCCAAACAGGATGAACAACAACATTCTTGGAATGATGCAATCAAACCAAGATGCCGTAGTTTAATTACGAAAAAAATCAGCCACAAGAGACTGGAAATCAGTGGGGAAGTAAATGCTTAACAAAGTTACAAGTACTTATAGAAAGTTAACATTTGTAAAGGTTGGTATTTGTCAATGTTAAGGTGCATTATACCAATGAAGACTATACAGTAAAATAAACCACCATTGTTGGAATTTTAACTCACCCTCACAAATATTAATTCAAAAAGTAAGATGTATATCATTATAATATTTACTAACAACATAATAAGATACATAGCAAACATAATTAAAACTAACGGATATACGTGATTTGACCATAGCAGAATTGTCCGCAGCGGTAATGACCATGGTCAATTTTGACGTGAATATAAGTTTGCCGCGGCCAAATCCAGCGAAGCTTTTACCCCCCCCCCACATCCTGCCAATACATCCCCCACCCTACCCCTAGTTACCTCTTGCTTCTAACTCTGCAGAGTCAGTTCCGACCCTCTTATGCGTGTCGGATCCGATGCTGCAGGGTTTGCTTTTTTTGCCCTTCCCCCGCCTCCAGTCCTCAGGAAGCGTGGGACACCCCTGCTACCCCCAAGACAGTCACTACCGAACATGGGGAGCGGGGGACACCCCCGCAGCCCTTGCTACCCATGTTCTGTATTGATTGCCAAATTTGTTCGAATTAAATCGATCAAATGGTACTGAGCGAATTCGACCAGATTTACAATGTGATCAATTAAATTTGAAGAAATCGGGCAATACCAAAAAAGACATATTATTTATTTTGTTTCTTAAAATGTCCATCTTTCTTGCAAATGGTCACTCTGAGATTAAAACTAATGATCTATTTTTTGTCTAAGCAAATTTTAATGTTGCACGGAGGCTACTAATTGGTGTATGGTGCTGCTGTCCTGGTAATTTGTAACTGTTTCCACAAACACTAATAACAAATGCAAAATAGAAAATAAGAAACACAGTCATGGACCGTGTAACCTGGCCCTCTGCTGCCTTGGAAGGTCTGTTAAAACCACAGCACCCCCCACAGGAGTGATCCATGTGAGTTCACCTCTATTCATACCAAAAATGCACTTTCATTGTGATTGTGACATTCCTCCAGGGCACACACAAAGATCATGTATATCTTCAAATATTAGGCCGCTCTCCAACTCCGGGGATGCCTCTGTCACTACCCAATTCATTTTACTTTAACCTTAAAATTACACAGCACCCAATCCCCCTTCAACTGGGTTTTTTCTCTAGCCATGTTTCTGTCAGCACTGGCTGGGATGCCCTTTGCAAGCACAAATCTTTAGCTCGGGAATGCAGGAGAATACAGGTGTGTGTGGGACCAAGCCCCCCATCCGAATCCAACCCAAATTCGTGCCCTTTTTGTTCCCCGTGTGTTTTTGCACTCCGTTGTGCTCTTTCCTCTGCCTCCCCACCTGCTTCCTGAACCTTGCATTTTCCCACCCCCTAGCCTGCCCCTCGCCCCCCATTGGCTGTTGTTCTTGTTACTGCAAGAAAAAAAATATCTGCGGCCACCCCTGCACTCTGCTTTAGCTCGGGAGTGCACCAGTATACAGGTGAGTGTGGGACATCGCTCCCCCAAATCTTACCAAAATCTGCTATTTTTGTTCCCCTTTGTCTGTTTTTGCGCTCTGTTGCACTCTTTTCTCTGCCCCTCCACCCGCTTCCTGAACCTTTCATTTTCCCCCTCACTAGCCTGGCCCTCGCCCCCGATTAGCTGTTTGGGCTGCTCTTAGTATGACGATCCTGGGCAGCCTCCTGCCAGAGCAGGCCTCGGCTAAGGGCCAAGAGGCAAAGGGCAGCTCCAAAAGAAGCAGCTGCAGTCTGTGTTTGCCCTTATTCGCCTGAGAAGCCAGTAGCCAGCCGTCAACCTGCAGCGACTGACAAGGTAAGTGGTCTGGGTTAGGAGTACAGCAATCGCTGTATTCCAAAAAGCCCTGTCTCTCTTCCTACCTACAGAACATAGCATACAAAAATTAGCCAGCAAGTAAAGAGTATCCCTATCATTGCTGTGCACCAATCATTCAGTGGTTTCATTTACTGTTGTGTCCCATACTTGGGTGTTCTCCCCCCTTCCAGACACCTCAAATCTAGGTGTTTTGCACATACTGTTGTGCCTCCAATTTAGGAGTTTACACTCCGGCCAGGTGAAGTTTAGTCATGCAACACACTTGGAGTGAAATGTGAAATTTAGCCATGCGTCACACCTAGATAGAATTGCAAATTTAGTCATGCGTCGCATCTAGGGTGAAAATGTGAAGTTTAGCCATGCTTGTTATGTTATGTTATTTCAATTTATAAAGCGCACGGTCGCCCAAAGGCATCATGGCGCTAGAGAGGAAGACTGCTCGGGAGAGGAGAAACTAATGGAAGAGCCAGGGACTGGAAAAGATTAGTTTTCAAAGCTCTTCTAAAGCACAGGTGGTTAGAAGTGGCTTTAAGTACTGGAGGGAGATTGTTCCAAAGTTTGGCCGCGGCAATAGAGAAGACTCTGCCACCAAGCCATGCGTCACACTTATAGTGAAATGTGAAGTTTAGTCATGTGTCACTAAGATAGAATTGTGAAGTTTAGTCATGCGTCACACTTAGATAGAATTGTGAATTTTAGCCATGCATCACACTTAGAGCGAAATGTGTAGTTCAGTCATGCATCACACTTATAGTGAAAGGTGAAGTTCAGTCATGGGTCACAGATAGAATTGTGACATTTTGTCATATGTCACACTTCGAGTGAAATGTGAAAATTAGCCATGCGTCACTTAGAGATAGAATTGTGAAGTTCAGCCATGCGTCACACCTAGATAGAATTACAAATTTAGTCATGCAACCCACTTAGAGTGAAAACTTGAAGTTTATCCATGTCTCACACTTAGAGTGAAATGTGAAGTTTAGTCAAGTGTAACTAATATAGAATTGTGAAGTTTATTCATGCATCACACTTAGATAGAATTCTGAAGTTTAGTCATGCGTCACTTAGATAGAATTGCGAAGTTAGCCATGCATCACACTCAGATAGAATTGTGAAGTTTAGTCATGCGTCACCTGGATAGGACTGGGAAGTTTAACCATGTGTCACACTTAGATAGAACTGAGGAGATAAACCATGTGTCAGACTATGATCGAAGAAATGAAGATCAGTCAATTGTCACAACAGACAGGGCTGCATAGATTAGCCACATAGAAGAACTTAGCGAGTAGCCAAAGCACTAACCACCCACTTCTATCTCCTCAAACACACCACCCAAACACTATACACACCGACTGGGCTAGCCAACCCTTACCCTAACACAAACCCAACACAAGCAGCACACACTTACAACAAACATACCCGAACACTGGACCTTGCCCGTGCGGATACATCAAGCCAGTGCACACAACCTTAAACACCTACAACCTACACATAAAGCACACATATTCACCCTAACATAAACAGTCACAAAGAAACATCTCAGGGATTGGACCTTACCCGTATGGATACAACAACCAGTGCGAAAAACCCTAAATACCAGCAAGCTACAGATAAAACACAGACACACCCCAATACAACAAACAGCCATAAAGAAACGCCCCAGGCATTGGACCTTACCTGCATGGATACAACAAACCAGTGCAGCTACCTATGATCTGCAAGCCAATGCACAGATACGCCAGTTTCTCCAGGTTCTGGACCTATCCTATCATCTTCCTTCACTAACCAATCCCCATCCGCCTTCTTGCAGAGCCCTGTGAGTGCCTGAAGGCTGCCCCTGGGTGGTATCGGTGAGAGGTATAAATCAACCTAACATAACATGACTGATGTTTGCAGACTCTACATTTTTGTTAGTTTAACAGTCACTCGCAGCTTAACAAGCTGCTTACTAAGGTGCTGTTTGCCTGTAGGAGACGCTGGTTCTGGGTTTCTGAATCAACACGGACTTGAAAGGACTTAAAAGAATTTGAAAAAAAAAAAACTTTCCACTGATTTGAATAGACTCATGGGGTCAAGAATTGGATGTTTTTAATGATATTTATTGTTAGCACTTGCTAACTTTTACCTACTTCCTCCTTTAGGAGCCAGCCTCTGTGCCCACCCATTTTTCCCAGGATTCCCCCTACAAAACCCAGGCTTCTGCACTTCAGCATGCGCTTCACTTGCAGCTTAACAAGCTGCTTACTAAGGTGCTGTTTGGCTGTTTGCTGCTTGCGTGCAGCCGCAGCCCCTATCTTGACAGCTTTCACCTTGCTGTCCGAGCGTAAGCCTTCACCTTTTGAGCTACGATTTTATTTATTTACGCAATTTTGCCTGTGTTTGCAAGTATTATCTGTTTAATTGTATTTCCTGCTTTTTTCTTTCTTTTTACTATTTTTAATTCTTGATACCCTTCGTGGAAAGGAGATATGCATACACTAAAAAGCGCGATGCCTAATGGGTTGACTCTGTGTCGCTTGAACCTTGTAAGTGAAAAACAAATGGGCAGCACGCCGCGGAGACGCAGCTTTGCTAGAACCTTAACTTCTAGCAATCATACACCGGAAAGCATGTCTTGCACGGCTAATATAAAACGCTTTTTTTCAATGATTCCAAACCCCCATTCTGTGATTTTACCATTAAAACAACAGACCCCTGCTGCAAATTTACAATGAATGTACAAGGTTCGGACGCAAAAAATTCTTTGGGAGTTTCTGATAATACCCTCATCAAAGAAGGTGAAGTACCACCTCTAAAAGAATTTCGTGAATCTGTTGGAAACTCAGGGTCTACCACATGAATGTGAATCCAAACCCGGATGCACATTCAATCAACCCGGTCTCTGCTGTAACAGCGGATGTCGGTGGGTCCCCTGAGCCTCAAGCTTCTGATGTTCCCCTAGAGGCACCTTCGAATAGAAATTGTAAAGATTCACCAGGCCACGGCCGGCTATAATTGACCTAAGTTCGAACTCATCTTTCTTGGAAGAGGATGAGAGACAAAATTCACTGGAGTTACCTGAAGTTTCCTTTATATACTATATAGAAACAACGCACAGTTTGGCTTCTTTGTTCGCTGCTCCTACTCCCCGCTGTGTCCCTCGTAACCCTGAAAGACCTCCTAATTTTATCAAAATTGTCTCTAGTTATTCCACCTACTTCTGATTGAGACAACTTTACATGCCATGAATTTGGCCATCTCTTCCCTTTTCAAGTTATTTGAAACATTGAACCAAAAACTGCAGGCACACGATAAACACACTGCGAAATTATTTCGAAGGCAATCTACTCTTAAATACAGTATGAAAACGAACAGCCTAAAAAATCTAAATGAAAGGCCTGTCAGCCTGCCCACCTCTGTTACCTTGCCTCCTGGCCCTGCCTTAAACCCTAAACTTATAAATGCTAAATCACTACCTGCTTTTCTGAATGTAATTTACGCTGATTCTTAGACCCCGCAAAACTCATAAAAACCTAATGAAAGGCTTCATCTGATTCTGTAGTTTTTGGGGCTTTTATGAAAAATCTGAGTGATTCTTAGCAAGCGTTTCATATTTTCTCTTTTAATGGTCCCAAATTACAAGAAACGGTAACAAAACCAAAAAAGACCCCAACGCAGAAAAAAACAAAAAATAGTAAAGACCCTGTCAAGACGACCAAATCAGCAACTAAATCGTTCATCAAAGCGTTTTCCTTACCTAGTAAAAATACTACTATGGCAGCAGAAGTGGTACAAAAGAAATCTAGTGATCTGGCTAATGCCAAGACAGTAAGCAATTTTCATACTGCAACCCAAATAGCAGTTTATGCCCCATTAGATGCCCTGGTGGAGGCGGCTGAACCGAGTAAAGAGGCGGACCTACAATCTATGCTTCCTTTTTCATCCGATGACCTGGCTGAGCCACCTGTACAAGTAAAAGTGGTGGTCACTCGTCAGGTGCTCCCCCCTTCCTTGGATGATGTATTCCTAGATATGAACCTTGAAGCCACGCGCAATGAAATTAGAAAACAGATTGATCAATATATGTCCCTGCATAGACCTTTGAAAGCCCTGGCTGAGGGCCCCTTCTGTGTTAACTCTCAGGACAAAAGCCACTTAATGGTACAAATTGATAAAGACTGTGAGTCCCTGAGACCATCTTTGCCCAGGGTCCTTGAGCTGCCGCCTGTGAATAAAATTGCGAAATCCTCTAAGATATGCAATACCATTCATAATCTTCTTGTAAATCAGCAACACTCTCTCGGCGCAATATAACCCCCAATAGATCAATCAATAAAAACTGCTGTAGATCAATACATGGCAGCCCTGAATAATAGGTTTTTGTTGCACGCTATGCCTGAGGCTGATCTCTCCACTGCTCGTTTACAAACAAATGATCCCCGGAGACATCCAGTAGGACCACCCGCAAGGGCCGAGGCACAAATACAACACCATAACTATTCGCTGGGAAGAATTCCCCGGCGATCAAACATGTCTCATTCTATACCAGCAAAGGGCTTGAAAATGTTATCCAAACACCCTCTTTACTCACTAATAATTCGGTGTAGAGACAGACCCTATCCCAAGTACGATCTAAATCAGACTAGCATACTTGCCATACTAGCTGAAATTCCCTCGTTAGATGATATTCAATCCTCAGATATTGACCTTATAGAATTTATCTTTGATAAAGACCTTTCTATTGCACGCATTTCGGTGTCCTCTCGAGTTGTTTTAAATACATTGTGGCTTGCTAAAAGAGAAATATATTAATTGGGTTTTGAGTTACTTATGATGAGACAACCCAAGTATCCACCCCTTTCTCTCAAACCCATCAAACACAAATGTATGTATCAAGTGGGAGACAGGTTCAATTAACTCAGCCAATGGCTCAAAAATACCACTCCACGTCCCAATGTGCCTCGCAGCAGACATAACTAGCCCCCAACATCCTCTATTATCCTTGTCATTGATAAGCTGGAATGAGTCAACTCAACTAATGAGTTGACTCTGCATGATATTATTTTATTCCAAGAGACTTGGCTTATGGAGCAACCTGTATGTGTTAACTTTGATATTGTATTTAATCCTGCAATACGATCTGTGAAAGGTCGTCCCATGTCTTGGCTATTAATGGCCTTACAAAAGAGCTCAGAAATGATTCTAGAACATCAGTCTGCTCCAAATCGATATATCCAATTGATTATAATCAAAATGAGAGAACATAGATATGCGATAATAAATATATATAGGAACCAGGTTGCAATGTCCACCAACGCATTTTTCAAAGATTTGGAAGTCTTATGGACAGAGATTATTAAACTCCCCATTTACCCTCATATTATTCTGGCGGGAGATTTAAATTTGCATTGTTTGGATCCTCTTCCTAAACGAAATGATAGCAGACTGATTTCTTGGACCTCTTTGATTGAGTCGAAAAATCTGATCATGCTAAACAGCTCTTGCCCGGGTGATATTCCCCTGCAGAACACATGGAAAAGAGGTCTCTCAGGGGCTATTATTGATTTCATATATGTGAATCGAGAACTATTTCCAGATGTGAACTTGTTCTGTGTGATCCATTCCAAGGATAGTGACCATAACATTTTGAATCTGAAATGGCAAACCAGGGCTCTGGTGAAAGAAAATGAGATCTATAATACCCACCTACCTCAGGCTCTAAACAATGGAATGAACAGCCTACACTAGACCAAAGGTAGCCTAGTGCAATTTGCCAGGGCATTCCAAATGTCAACTGTGTATGAGGTTAATTCATGTAACAATAAGTCACTAGAGTATAGCGAATTATTACACTCATTTGGCACTACAAATAAACCGAAGGCAGAACACTTCTCATTGCATGCTTTCGACCTAGAGGTACAGAGCCAAAGGTCTTGGTTCAGACGAGAAAAAAAGATTGTTCTGGCTCTTCCTATCCAGGTGAAATGGCAAGCACTCAAGTCATTGAAGACAAGACATAAAAATTGTATGAAGGCCCATCGAGCCAACCTATATCAAAAAGATGGTGAACGCATGCTCCAAAGAATTGGAACTAAAAACTCTGCTCAAGTATGGGCGTTAATTAATAAGACAAATGCTAAGTCTCAGATTGCTTTATAAATTAATGATGTCTCAGAGGATCATTGGATCAAGCACTACACAAAATGATATGTCTGTACGGTTGAGTCAAGTCCGTTGCATAGCCAGTTCTATAAATGAACTTTTACCTTAACATTTTCAGTATCAGACATTTTATTTTACATTAATAAATCCAGTCATTCTCGTGCTCCCTGCCCAGACGGGATATCTAATTCCATGATGCAACAATTCCCAGAAGTATGGGCAAAGATACTATTTCAACTGTTCTCCTTAATTATGCATACTCAAAAACTACCCACTTCTTGGTCTCTTTCTATTATTATCCCGGTGTTCAAGAAGGGTAATAGACAAAATCCTTCAAATTACAGACCAATTGCCCTTCTTGATAAAGCGGGTAAGATTTTTGCACGTTTAATCGTTCAAGATTTTCGTGCGTGGATTGAAGCCTCTGGTAATGCAGACACACTTCAAACAGGCTTTGTTGCAAAAAGGGGCTCGGTGAAAAACATTACAGCCATTAACTCTATTAAAGCCATGTGTGACCACCAAGACCAACCCTTGTTTTCAGCCTTTGTCAATTTTAGAGAGGCTTTTGACTCAATCGACAGACAACTATTAATCAATAAACTGGTCAAAACGGGTTGCCCCAGCTCACTAATTAAATTGATTGTACTTTAACACCCAAATACTGCAATTCAGGTAAGAATCGCCTTAGCGGGGAAACTAACCCCTAGAATACCGACAGCACGGGGCCTGAAACAAGGCTGTATTTTGGTGCCCACCATTTTTATTTTTTTTATTTTAGATATGGACAAGAACTTCATTGAAATTAATTCAGATGCTCCGAAAATAGGGCCACATCAAATTGAATGGATTCTGTATGCGGATTATCTTATTTTAATTTCTAAAACACCGTCAGGTCTTCAACGGTTGATAAAGGGTCTCTCGCATTATGTTCAAGAAAACCACATGTCAATTAATTTATCTAAAACTCAGATCATGCAATGTGGTAATAAAAAATGTCGCCCTCTGAAAACGTCCATCTGGACATTTCAGGAAGAGATTATCTCCATTACTCCACGATATAAATATTTAGGAGTGATTATCAACAATCTGAAGCTCGATACTCTGTATGTCCATGACATAAAAAATAAATTGCAAACATCAATTTGCCAAGCCAAAGTTCTGCTATACAAATTTGGCACATTTACATGCTCCCCTGTCCTTCTATATTACGCCAAAAAGCTCTCTCAATTCTCACATATGGCTCTGAAACTAAACATCCAAGGGTGTGTGTGTTTAGGGACAGGATAGAGGGAGAATTTTGGCGTGCACTGTTTAATTTACCTAACTCAACACCTGGGCCTCTGATAGGTTGTTTTCCCTCTGTTTTCCCTTTCCATGGCGGCCATCGGGAGCGTTCCCAGCGCGTTCGCTCCAGAAAAAGGACTAAGAAGGTTAGGGGCACTCTCTATGTTTGTGTTTTATGTTTGGAAATTATGTTCGTTATTGAGGAAATTTCTGCTGTTTATAAATTGCTCTGATTTATCTCACATATTGGCAATGTACATGTTAAAATCTACTCACACCTTCCCAACTAAGTGGAGAAATGTTGTCACTTATCTTTTAGTGCATGCTGATATCACGATTGACCTGCTGATAACAAATCCCAATTGTGCTCTGAGAAAATTATATCAGCATGATTGGATTCCTACCCTAGATCAATGCTCTAATTACAAAGATTATAGCATTCAACTTTTTGGATTGAAAAAAGCTAGAACTACAGCCTCCTATTTGCCCAAATTCCCTTCATTTCACCTCAGAAGTCATTATCTCCGCTTTAGACTCAACCTATGGCACACTAGAGAAATTTTATGTAGAAGAGGTCAACTAATGACACACGAGAACATTTGTTGGTTTTGCCAACTGCCAGAAATGAGGAAAAATTAAAACACCTAATAACTGTCTGCCCCTCATTGAAGGAGCTACGTTGTAAATATTTTTTTAAAACTATTTGAGAGTTATAGTATGTTAACTATAGATGCACTCTGGCTTAGAATATTCTCCGCTTCTTTGCAAGCTGTCCGTATAGCTACTGTTCAATTCCTGTTCGAATTAAAGCTAGAGGCTACCGAATTGATAGACTAACCTTGCTTAATTCGAATGATTGTGTAACAATTTAAATCCTAAAAACGAATTTGTTCTCTGTGCATGGGTTGTAAAAAGGTTGGCTAAAGAATGTGGAAGTTTCAAAAGATTTTAGAATTAGATATTCTTGGAGACTGTGTGTATATTTATGAAATTGTATTTGCATTTGTAAGCTTTCAAAAAAATTAAAGTGTTCCTCTTCTTATCATGATCTGATGAAATGTCTGATGAAATGTGTATACATTTGCTGTTGTCGTTGTTGAATATGTGTTAAATTGAAAGGTTGATTTATCAACCAAACAATTAATAAATAAAAATTTTAAAAAAATTAAAAAACAGTCACTCTTTTGGATTTTTTCTCTCCCAAATAAAATACATATATATATATATATATATTTATGCAAATTGAGTGATGCACAATTTCAAGTGTTGAAATGTGTTTTCTGAATCCCGCATATTCCTCTCTAATTCCAATGCCAAACATTATTCTATGTTTAACGCACTCCAATAATTCTAAAACTTATCACCCCTGTCTATTAAACCTGTGATTGCTCTAATAACTCTACACAGAGGAAGGGCTGCAGCGCCATGAGTGGCATGCTCTGCACTCTGCAGAACTTTCAAATAAAAAAGAAAGACATTGGGCATCATTAGGACCCTGCTTGTCCAGAAACAAGGGTGCTGTTAAGTTCACCAGCACCGTTGTTTCCGGACCAGCATATTACAGGTTTGACTGCCGGAGCCGCTTTGCCCGACATGTCTGACCCTGCCGGGCACAGCAGCCACGGTAGACAGACCAGTTGCAGAAGCACCGGCACCATTGGCAACGGTGCCGATGCTTCCATGTCCCCACTCCTCTGGGACTCTATTGGAATGGGGACTTACATTTACTGCGCATGACTTTCAGGGGCGCCAGAGTCGTAATCTCCCGGTGGCACCGGGAAGTCTGGCACTGGTAAATATTTATGGGTCCGTCAGCAACCCGCCGGTAGCACCGGCAGGTATGCTGCCGGACCCCGTAATGATGCCCATTGGGACGATTTTGCATTGTCTGATGGCACAGACTACATGTGCTGGTCAGTGACATGTAAGCCTTTGAGGCTTCATTTTGGTGGGACTGTGGCATGGCAAGGTGGTGAATGAGCACACATCCAGCATTTATATAATTACGCCATCGCTGGAAGTGACATCACATGATCTTTGACTGTCTCTCCCGGACTAGACAGTTCTTTTAACACTCTTAGTTGAAGCTTCATGTTTGAACCAGTGATTGACAAGCAGTGAACGCCTTCAACAACTGATGCTGCGGTGATTTCGTACAGTATAAAAGCTTTGTAACTTAACCTAGCAATGCAAACTTCCCTTTAATAAGAATCATTCATGGCTTGCTTGAATCACAGAAACGAATTAGCAGCGCATAGGGAGGACAACGTTTGCTACCCCTAGCTATGCACACATGATACTCCAGGGCCCTCATTTCCCTGTAGGTCACCATGCCTGGGTGCACAGCCCACAGATGGATACAGTGTGGGCCACGTTTCCCTATAGGCCAACATGCCTGGGCGTGCAGCCCATGGATGGATACAGTGTGGGCCACGTTTCCCTATAGGCCACCATGCCTCGGTGCGCAGCCCGCGGATCGATAATGTGTGGGCCACGTTTCCCTATAGGCCACCATGCCTGGGTGCGCAGCCCGTGGATGGATACAGTGTGGGTCATGTTTCCCTATAGGCCACCATACCTGGGCGCACAGTACGCAGATGAATATGGTTTGGGCCACGTTTCCCTATAGGCCACCATGCCTGGGTGCGCAGCCTGTGGATGGATACAGTATGGGCCACGTTTCCCTATAGGTCACCATGGCTGGGCGCGCAGCACGCGGATGAATACGGTGTGGGGCACGTTTCCCTATAGGCCACCATGCCTGGGTGCGCAGCCCGCGGATGGATACAGTATGGGCCACGTTTCCCTATAGGCCACCATGCCTGGGCACGCAGCACGTGGATGAATACGGTGTGGGCCACGTTTCCCTATAGGCCACCATGCCTGGGTGCGTAGCCCGCGGATGGATACAGTATTGGCCACGTTTTTCCCTATAGGCCACCATGGCTTGGCGCGCAGCACGCGGATGAATACGGTGTGGGCCGGCTCATGCGCTAATGGCAGATTTCCATGGACCTGTCAACCTGGAGTCATCAGCAACACTACATTCTCGACTTAAAAGAGAAATATTTGAACAGCTGACAACCAACAAGACGAGGCCTGCTGAAATGCAGATAAAACCGGCACAATGCGCGGGGCTTGATTTGACAGAGCCGCTCGAAATTAAAGGCGACCAAGATTCATGGCGCAGTTTTAATTCCGTTTGCATTTCATTCTGGAGGGAAGGAAGGGCTGTCAGAGGGCTCTAAATATATCGCATAATCCATTTGCAAAAACCCAGCGCATTCAAGGCTGGGAGCAGAGCTCATTTTTAACGCAGCGGCATATACGAAAAAAGGGGAACAGCAGGGGGCGCCAGCATTCTCGCCCCCCCATGCCAGGCTGTGGCTGGCCTACAGGGTAACAGGGCAATTCACGAAGACACAGTCCGCGGCTTCAACGGGTTAGAATGGGCCTGAGGTGTGTGATCCCATGTAGCCGGGGTTATGCCTTAAACGCGCCAAATCTCGTTCCATGCATGTTGCCACCTTCTGTTCTATTCCAGTATGACCCTCCCTCATTATACCCTGTGCATTTAGAACTCAAAGAGTACATCGCACCCAGGGGGGCATCTTGACACAGAATGGACAGCAAGACTGGCATGTAGACCAACAATTAAACAAAAATACATTGTTCCATGGTAAAATCAAGCCATTAGCCCCTAGCAAAACCCCAGAGTGTAAAAGGGTAATTTTCTATGAAATGTACATTTTATGCAGGGGACCGCCAGCGTTAGCATTTACGGTATGTGGCTTTCTATGCAGGCAGCGTCCCAGGTACAGGAGGCGGAGTGGACAAGGACAGATTAAAAGCGAGGCAACATCCCTTTTACTCTTTCCATTTTCATCTCCATCGCGTGGGACAGGAAACGCTGTCTGCAGCATCATTTTCAGGCACGGTTTGCTAATAGATTCCTTTGGAATCTGCCTGGTCTTGACCAGGTGCAAAACTGAGACGGATTCCATAGGAGTCCTTTAGTTGTAAGGCTGCACGGAGGTCTAATGGAGGCGTAGAATGAGGCGTTCTCACGAGACAAAGGAGGACAGCACAGCGGAGGTCTTATCTCCGCTCTGTGCCACTCCTCCATCTTGCCACTGCTGCCAAGCGGGTAGAGTGGCAAATGGAGGTGTAAAAGCATAACACCTTGCTATTAGCTTCCCTTTCCAACTCTGTCCCATTAACAATCATAGGCAATGCCAACAGTGTGGGCTTTTGTGCCAGCATGCGGAAAGCATGTGCCCAGCACTTCCATAGTGGTATTAACTGGCCATCAATGGCAGCATCTGCAAATTGGTGCCAATACCTGGGGATGTAATAGCAGTGCCTGGCAAATGCTTAATACTTACAGAAAAGCCAAAATTGTTGGCTTTGCCAATGCTTGTTTCTAACTGGACTTCAGTGAAGGACACGCATAGTGCTTAATTGAGTGGCTGAAGGCAGACCTAGTTGGTATTTTTATTGCACGAGTAGCAAATATACTAAATTAAGCACTATGTGTGTCTTTCACTGAAGACCTTTTAAAAACAAGCATTGGCAAAGCCAACATTTCTGGCTTTTCTGTAAGTATTAGGCATTTGCCAAGCACTGTTATTACAGCTCTGATTAATACATTAACTTTAAGAAGAGTGCTTCAATAAAACACTGGCAGGCAAATTGAGTACAACGTTTAATGGCAAGGCTTGATAAAGATAGTTCAAAGAGATCCCAGGGAGTTGTGTTTTGGCTGGGGAGGGGAAGGAAGTGGGTGAGAATGGCCATATACATTAGCATGGCCATGGGCACTCAATGGGTGGGTAACTAACCAAACAACACCTACACGCTGTGTGTTCCTCCTCATATGGCATTTCTTCCTTGTACTCTAATGCAATAGTTTCAGTTTATACGTGGGGTAACAGCCAAAATGAAAAATGAGGCCGTAAGTGAGCACAGAAGGGTGTTCCCAATGGAAGAGTCTTGAAAAGAGAACACGCACTCCCCAGCGTCACGGCCGTTCGACTGTACAATCAAGTGGCACCTATTATGCACTACGTGTGACTCGGAATTCATCAACATGATCCACCCTGGCCCAGACCTCTTCACATGTCTGTCTTTGCGTACCATTTGCAACACTTTGGTACTTCCCTCTTTCACAAACTATGTATCCCATAATGCACCTTTCAGACGTTTTCATGACCACACTATTCCTCTGCAGCAGTCTTAGAACTACAGTGCCTAGAAGCTCTAGAGATCAGAGATGCTTGCACATTCCCAAACCAAAGAGGACGGAGGCAGATTAACTCCGGGTGCAGTGCTCCAGGTGCTGCTAACAAGCCTGCCTCACTACAAGGTGTTTCAATATTTAAGCAGCGGCCTGCAGGGGAGCACAGGGCTTTTGCACTGAGGTCACTTCCCCTCTTGTTCTAGTTCCAGTGCCCTATGCTATCAGCCTTGCTGCTCTGCCCTGCATCCCTGTTCTCTCTGCCCTGCAGCCTTGCTTTTCTGCGTGCAGTCCCTTGTTCCATGTCTGTCTGCAGCCCCTTGCTCAATACCACCAATTCTCTTGTTCCCTGCCCGCCGTCCCTTGCTCTGTGCCCATTGTCTATGTTTACCTGGCTTTAGCTTCCTAGATTCTAGTCCTAAGATTCCTTGTTATCTGTCTCTAGTGTTGCCTGTGTTATTCCAGTCTAGAGTTACAGTTCCTTGTGTCCTTGTTACCAGTCTGAATCATAGCCCTTATTATCCTAGTCAAGAGTTACAGTTACTTGTGTCCTTGTTACCAGTCTGAATCATAGCCCTTGTTATCCTAGTCCAGAGTTTCAGCCCTGAATGGTCTTGTTGCTGCTCTATAGTTCAGTCCACTGTTCATTGACCCAGTCCTTAGTTTCCAGTCTGGAGTTCCAGTCTCATCTACCCTTGTGCGTGTATTCTTGTTTTCTTGCTCATGCCCTTTCTTTTCCTTTCTCTGTCCTGGACCTTGCTGACGTTGCTCACTTTGACTTCCTGTTCTTTCTCTGGATATTTCTGCTACTGTTCTCATCCTCACTTGTGCTTGTGTAATTCCATCATACAGAGTATAGCTGCAGGGTTTCCCGGCAGGCAATCTCTGCTCCCTTCCTTTGTCGCATCTAAGTTGTGTCCATTGTTCTATATTTGTAAGTGGTGTGCTGGTTCCTGTTTCAGGGGGCAGTCACTGTTCTGTTCCTACTGGTCCCGGTCAGACTTCAGTCTTGTGAGTACTGTTTCCTTGTTTGTGCCTTAGACTCCACACCCTGCGGCCTGTAATAAGAACCAGCTCAGGAGGGTATAGTTTCCCCTGACCCATGGGAAACTCTTCCCCCGTTCTGCGTATGCCCCAAGTGGGAACCTAGAGTGTTTGACTTGGTTATATTCACTGCCTTTGTTGCCTGTCTGTAGTTATTGCCTATCCTTCCTTGTCTGCAGAACTCCTAAGACTCCTGTCTCTTGTGCACTATTTTCTCCTCGAGGTGTGGGCACGTCTCTGCTCTCAAGCCCCTGACACCCAATGTGTTTGGCTTTCATACTGTGATAGCCCTCAAAGGTTAGTTCACCCAACACCGGGCTCTGGAAGAAACAGGTCTTCTCACTGTAGTTCATGAGTGACAGTGATAACCTCCTTCGAAGAATCTTTGGCAAATAAAACCATTCTGCATTGCATATTTTCCTCACCCTAATAGTGGACTCGCAGTGTAAAGATAGAGAGAAATCCATTTCGCTTCGGCGCCACAGTAGCCAATCCTCCCCCTGCATTCTTCTTGCTGAGGGTGATGATTGGCTATTCCACATTTCTGGCAATACCACTTATGATTGTTTATGTCTCAAATGTGATTTGACTCTATTCCCTCTAGACGTTTATGCCCAAGTTTCACTCACTGTGAATAAATGAATGCATACATTATTGAATGCATGGATAAATAATTAAATTAATGAGTGACGTGTGTAATGTGGAGCGCTGTGAACTCAATCGACTTCACATCATGAAGAGTGAGCGCACAGAGGATTTAGAATATCTGAATTTCGGATTTTCTTTCTGAAAGCATGGGCGTACAATAAGGTGCCCCCTTTACCTGGAGGGCGAACCTTATTGTGCAACCCTTGACCCAGGAGATGCCATCAGCAGTGACACCAAAGAGCATGACATCACAGACACGAATCATTTTTTTTATGACAGACCCGTTTTCCACTAACACTAAACTGTGATGGAGAGAAGCTTTTAAAGGAATCAGAACCACAAGCATTGCTTTGGGAAACCTTACATACCACACACATTGGGAGCAGGACCACACATGGTTGCAACTGGCTGGACTCCTTCTGTAATAGAGGTAGACTGGTTAAACAATGATGGCAGGGAAGACTGCCCAGAGCAGCAATAGTGGTCATGCTACATTTAAAGTCCTGCATCCACCACATCTGTGTCCAAATGGCCCAAAAGCCATCTGGGCAAAAATGGAAGAATTTGCACTTTTCGAAACCAAATTCCATTACATTCCACTGCTTTTTAAATGTAAACCAGGTCCCCTTTCAGAGTGACGTTTCTCATATATCGACCCTTATTTTTCACTCATCTTTTTTAAATGTTTTATTTGTCTATGGTTTGTAAACAAACCTTTACAAACAGGGATAAAACAAATCGCAACTAGGATTACAAAACGTTCAAATAAATACAGCTTTTAGTTTAGCTTATACACAGATAATATGTACAAGTTTTAAAAGCACATCTTCAATTGAATCAGTTCTTACTTAAAAGGCTGGAGAAGAAAGAAAAAGAAGTAAAAAAAAAAAAAATACCAAAATATGCAACATGTATCCCTAACTGAAGCTCAGAAGACTTCCCTGATTAAACACTCCCAAAAAAGCAGTTCATACAGAGCTCAAAAGATGCATAATTATTAACGGCTTTCTTCCTTAGCCCTTCCAAGTTGACAACATTTTTTTTTCTGATTCACTTTCTTAAATAATAATTCCAATTATTGTCATGCAATATCCGGTAAATTATAACTTTCCTTCAAGGGTATTTCGTATTACATTACCTAAGCACAGTAAAGTGTTTCTTTACCTAGAGTAATTTCTCTCAACTCGAGCTAATAAAACAAAACCGAGTTTCCCAGCACAGTATTTCAAAGATACTACTGCAGAGCGTGGCGTTGATGTTCAGGTAACCTTTCCTCGGGCACCTGACCTTCCAGAGTCAGCTCTTTTCCCATTTCAGTTGACAAAACTCCACAATACTTGTGACGGAAAACGCACCACAACTGTCTTAAGGGGTATCGAAATCCCGTGCATCATTTCCCACCACAATCGATCAGAGTCAACCCGTTCAAGATTCTGAATGCATGTCCTGAAGTTCTTTATACCTTCTGCCAGTAGAGGCTTACAATCTAACAGGAGGTGTCTCAATCTTTCCTTTTCTGTAGGGTGACAGCAGAATCTACACAGAAAGCGGGGACTCAATTCTGCAGATTTAATTTGGGAGGCTCTTGTTTCAAGAATTTCTCCCGTGGGACAAACGTTAAAGCAGTATCCCATAATTCCATTACGTAGTTTTTTACATGGAAATCTTGTTAAGTATGTTTCTGGTTGACCCAAATGCTTCTGGTTTGTAACCAGTTGAGAAAACAGCTTGGTGGAGACCAATTTATCCAGGGTCGTGGCCCAATTACTTATCTGCAAGAAGGTAAATCCACAGAATTGATCATTTGAATATAGTGCGTGTGGTCCCTCAGTTGGTTGGTGCACCTGCTGCATTCTGAATGAACTGGCAAGTCACGTAATACTTCTGAGGCTGATACAGTGAGTAACACTGAGTTGTCTTATGTCGTCTTGCATGGGGAGGGATGGGCAAGCAGCAAACATAGCTACTATTGCCACCATTGAAGGTACAGTGGGTTCTGCACACCTGGAGAACATATTGTTTGGTCCAATGAGTTGCAGTAGATCCAATGTGTACATTTCTTTGTTACTTTCATATTTTGGGACCTTCCCATGGATGCATTTCTGGGCGAGCCAGAGGGGCATGAAGCTGGCTGAGGCATTCATTCGAACCCCGTGGCATGACATCAGTTTTGGGGAGAGGGCACCCCAAGGCTTCTGGATGTGCTTTTGGGGCTTATGTTGAGTGAGTTGGTGTTGTTAAGCCGTGAGTTGCTAGCAGTTGCCACCAATACTGGGCAGTTCTCGGGGGAGGTACGTGAAGGTATACATCCTAATAGGCCGGTGGATGGGTGGGGTGTGCGTGCTCCTGCCACCTGCATGACCTTGACTGATTGCCGATGCATTGCATGTGGTGTATACAGCTGAACCACAACTAGTCGCAGGTTGCTGAGGGATCCACAGTCTCACCACAAACGTGCAGAGTAATGCCAAAGCATGCCTTATTTATTTACCATGCATGTTTGCGGCAGGCCTCCTGCAGGACCTTGTGTCACTTCCTGAAAAATATCAGCAAACCCTGGGTGGAGAGGTCCGCCCTCACAGTACGATGCAGCAAGTCCTTAAAAAGAACTATGGGAGTGGTCTTCCTCCACGGAGTAGTACATTTTCTCCTCTTGCCTGCTCTGAATCATATGTACATACAGTAAGAAACCCGACTCAGAATCTCATCAAGACAGGAGATAGTCTTTCTTCTGTGTCTATGCAGAGTGCAGTGCAGAATCCTCTTGAATCGGATGGGTCAGGGTCTGCTAGGGCAGTTTTGCCATTTCTGTCTTAAAAAAGAGCATTATGTGGCGTGCAGCACCCAAACCTCACACGCCATTTAAAAAAAAAAAACATCTCTACCACGACTTGTCTAAACACACTGTAGACACAGTAGCTCTTCTTTGTTTATGCTTTAGACATCCGCAGGTGTTTTTATTGGCGAAAAAGCAAAACTATGAACAGTAATATCATATAGATCAGGGCTTGCCAAGTCCAATTTAAGAGCCAAATCCACTCCATGCTTTCAATATATCCACATAAAGTACATTTGAATGTGGTGATTCTAAGTAGGAGCTATTTGCATAGTCAAGGCTTATCCTGAAAAACTTTATTATTGTGGGTTGGACTATGGAGCCTGGAATAAACAAAGCAGGCGGTTGTCCTTCTTCTTTGTTCAGAGTGCAGGGAGATCATCGTGCTGTGCAGGTCTTGTGGGGTAGCTGATCACTGGGTAGCGACCTCTCATGGAGTGATGGTAGCCCCCGGTGCGCTGCTTGCAATGTCAGTGGATGACACCAGTGGGCTGGAATTGAGGGAATTATTCGAAAAATTGGTCCCTTGGATTGCAAAAGTAACCCAACAAACCCTTGTCTGAAAAAGAGTTGTGCTCTTTTTCAACTCGGAGACCTTCCCTTGTGCCATAAAACAAAGTGACGACAAGGGCCATTCACCAAGCGTCGGCGATTACACTGTTTTAAGAGCTCTTGCAATATTCAACATACAGATGCCACAGTGGGTACTTACTGAAAAATCAGGGATGGGTCCCACACATACAGACGTGTTACCAATTCACAGTCAACACTGATTAGAAACTAAACCAAAAATAAATTATAACAGTACTATTGTTTGCTCCTATGGTATTATTATGTCTGATAATCCTAATTTAGCAGAGTAAGATATTATTTATATTTATAGCAGCCAAATTGTGGTATTTTAGGGTGAGGATTCTGAACACATTGTAGTATCAGATGTTGATGGAGTAGTTGATGTAGATTTTGTGTTGTTTAAAGTGATGGTAGGGATGATTGTAATATTGTATTATCTGATACCGAGTGGGCCATGAGAAAATGTGATTCTCATAAATCGAAGGTGGGAATGACGTGGTTATTCTGTTATAAATAATGTAGTAATTGAGGGTGGGGGAAAAGAGAATACTATTCTTTTTCCAGGGTGTGGATCTTGAGGATATTGTATTATCATACATGGAGGGTAGAAATTATGGGGATATTGTGTTATTATAAACTGGGGGAAGGATGAGAGTACAATTGTTACATGTTGAGGATGGGGATGATGAGGATGTTGTACTTCTATAAATTGAGGGTGGGAATGATGGGGTTATCGTGTTATCATACATTGAGTAATGGAGGGGGAGATGTAATGAGAATACTATTATTTGATGAGGGTGTGGATCTTGAGGTATTATCATACATTGTGGATGACATGATGGGTTATTGTGTTATCATAAACTCAGGGCAGGGTTGATGAGAATACAATTGTGATATGTTGAGGATCGGGGATGATGAGGATATTGTATTTCCATAAAGTGAAGGTGGGAATGAGATAGTGACTGTGTTATCAGTAATCCTGGGAGGGGACGATGAGAATAATTAACATTTTTTGAGGGTGCGGATGACAACGATATTTCATGACCATAAATGGAGGGTGGGAATGATGGGGTTATTGTGTTATCATTGAGTCATTGAGGGGGGACATGAGAATACTATTATTTTTTGAGGGTGTGAATCTTGAGAAAATTGTATTATCATAAATTGAAGGTGGGAAAGATAGTGTTATTGTGTTGTTAGTAATTCTGGGTGGGGATGGAGAGAATTATATTTTCTATTATCACAAGACCCCTGTTCATTGCAATGTTGCATAGTTCAAAATAAAAGACACCCCTGTAATTGAAAAGAATACAGCAATGCTGATCTGACCAGGACACAACAGACCTATTTAAACACCAAACAGATATGTGGGGACCCCCTTTAGAGGAAGTGTTGGCTATGAATTGAACCTAGGTTGCATCCCAGCATTAGGACAGAAAGTAGAAGTATACTGATATTCAAAAGGGGAGATTGATACTCCCCATCCAGATGCTGTTCTTGTTGGTCTGGGTGTCTCTCAAAAGCTCTCAAAAGCTCTAAAGAAATCTTTTGCTAATTAGTACCCAGCGAGGGACAATCAGATTGTAACATGCAATCTGATTGGCCCTCGCCGGGACTTTACTCGACTGGAAATCCATCTCCCAACGTTCTTTTCCATTGTCCCTGGCAGTGGGTGGGGGGTGGCAGCCCCTCAGCCAATGAGGAGGCTCGTAACAGGGTAATACCCGCTCTGAGCCACCACACGGCTGGAGGCTGCCATCCTTCCCCGACGGGGAGTGAAGTTAGTGTTTTCCCTCCTCCCTCCTCCCCCAGCCACCCGATCCAGACAATCCCTTACCCGCCCTCCCAACCCCACTTACCTTCTTTTTGGATCTTTTCGGGAGCGGACCTGCTGGGAACACTTCTGTCATCAGCGCATCCTCTCCTGATCCTTGGCACGCCATTGTGGAAAGGAAGAAGGGACTACAGGTAGTAGAACCTTCTTCCTTTCCATGGTGGTCATTTTCTTTTTGAATGTTTTCTATTTTTTCAATGGCTGCCATGGAAAGGGAGAAGATGGCTGCCATGGAAAGGGAGAAGGCACTGCTTACAGTCCCTTCTCCTTTTCCATTGTGGCCATTTTATTTGTTTACCTTTTTCAATACACTTTAAATGGCCGCCATGGAAAGGGAAAACAGAGTTTGTTTTCCCTTCCCCAGCTCCCATTTTTTTGACAGGAGCATTGCAGAATAGAAAAGCGATGCTATTAGTACCCCGGTCTTGCGGGCTGGGGTACTAATAGCAATAAACCCCTCACCACGGGGGCATTACTGAGTCCGGTAAAGACCTGGGGCCTTCGTTAAGGCCTTCGCTTCGTTCAGGTCTGTAACCTTTGGCCCCAGGACTTTACCTGACTCGGTAATGCCCCCACGGCTCGTGGCTTATTACGTAAATATAATTAAGGTCTGTACTAAACATCAGAAATTGTAAACAAGGGTCCATTTTGGATTCAGATCTAATTTTCACATGGCAGATCAATGTTTTAACCAAAATGCTTAGGATACAGAAGTATGTAGGAGGCAGGCAAAGCATGCACTATTTGGCAGCAGTGGCCTTGTGTATGGCATTTGATGCCATATGCAGCTCTGTGCCATGAGAACTCTTAGCTGGATTTTATCTCAAACTTGTATTTTGCAGTAAATAGAGTGAAGGCAAAAATCATGAATTTGGATGAATTGCAAAAAATGCTGACAACAAACTTCAAATGTCTCTTGTGTCTATCGATCAGAGCCTGCGTGTGTTTCCTTATTAACACACCTGCTGCTAAGTTATTGTACATTCAAATTTTGTTTATTTCATATTCTATCAATTTCTTAATTTGGCATGCAAATACAGGTCAATGTGCAGTGCTTGATTTTGTATATTGTGCTTAATTCCCCATGTCTTGTATAGTTTAAATGGTTCATCTCTTGATTTTCAGATGGAATCCTGCCAGCAGTATGTGATGTCATAGAATGCCATGCAATATTGTAAGGTTAGAATGTGTTCTTTTGATTGAGTGGCCACTGGAGGCTGACAGAAGAGGAAAGACTGCAGCCCTTTTAAACTTGTAACAAAATAAAGTTCTTAACTCCATGTCGGACACGATGCCTTTATTTTACTTGGCACATGATTGAAATTCCATCAAAACAAACTATGGGCTATTTTCACTGACAAGCACCGAGGGCCATCCGTCCCTCCAGAATATACCTTCAAGAAACCTGATAACATTTCTGCCCGTGATATCTTTAATCACACCAACCTCTGGCCACTTTTTGAGCAGGTCCAAAACTACGACATAACTGTTTCTAGCACATCAAAGTTTCACCAGACAAAGACAATCTATGGAAATGATCTCCCAAGGCCCATTGGGAGCATGTGGAATCACTCTGCACACTCCTTCATCCCCATCTCAATGAACTCACCCATCCGTGGCCACCAAAAATCCATCATGATTAGCGACCTGGTTCTACAAATACCTAAGAGGGATTTGTGTCCTAGTTCAACTATGGCCTCTCGCATACCTAGAGGCACCAACAACCTCTGTCCTCTGCACACCAAACATCCACCACACTCAACTATTCAGTGATCGTTCTGTGCTTTTTGAGTAGTGCACCCAATATGCAATTATTATCAGCAGTCCATTTCCTCTGTACCAGTCCCTTTACCTTCAGATACTCATTGTCCTCCTGACAGATCACCAACCACTCATCCTCTTTAAGGCATTGCTCAACCAAGAATATGTCCTTAACTCTATCATCTTTCAAATTGTCAGTTTCCTCATCCGCAACTAGCGGTCTTCTAGAAAGCACATCTTCCACTACATTATCCTTCCTGTGGATATGTCCCACACAAATTTGACACTTTGCAACCTGATCATCCACTTGGAAATTTTTCTTGACACTCCATCTAGCCCCTTTTTATTGAAAATCGGCACCAATGGTTAGTGGTCAGTTCTCACAACAGACGCCATACCATCCAAAAACATGTTCAACTTAATTATTGCCCACAAAACTACTAACACTTCTTGTTCTAATACCTAATATCGTCTCTCGACCTCCCTAAGAGCCTTATAGGCATACACTATAGTTTGCAAACCATGACCAACATCCTGCATTAAGACCACACCTAACCTACACTTTGATGCATCAGAGTAAACAATGGTGCAAACTCCTTCTTCAAACCCTGAAAAACTGGAGCTCTTGTGATAGCTTTGTTTGCATTCAACAACTCCTTTTCGCATAACTAATTCCAATCATACCTCAACCCTTTCCTGTTCAGCTTCCTCATATTCATGGTTTTGCCAGTTAGTCCTTTAACAGATTTGGCATATTGATCAATCATACCTAGGAAAGAGGAACCTCTCTCAGGTAATGCCATATCAACAATGGCTTTGATGGTGCTCAATTTTGGGAAAACACCTTCCCGTGAAATGCCATACCCTAAGTCCACTTGGCAAACTTACGTTTTTCAAGGATTAACATCAAACCAGAATCAGTCCCTATCCCACAACAAAATATAATCTAGGAAACATTCCACTCCACTTATACCACCTAAAATGGTGTGCATCACCCTTTGCAATACACTGGCAGTCAAAATGAGTCCAAAAGGTATCCTAATGCATTGAAATAGACCCACATGAGTAATGAATGTAAGTGTATCATGTGACATGGGATGCATACATACTTGATGACACACAGATTTGAGATCCCGGAATGAATACACCTTTGAACCACCCAGATCTGCCATGATCTCATAAATCTTTGGTAGGGGTACCTTTCAGCCACTACATTTTTGTTGATCTCTCTCGGGTCTATGCATAACCTAATCGAGTCATTCATTTTTTTGACAATGACAATGGGACTCACCCATTCAGATGCCTCAGATCTTTCAATAATGCCCTTTTGAGCATCCTATCTAATTAGGTTTCAACCTCCTTCCTACATGCTAGGGGAACTGCTCTGAGCTTGGCAGCATATGGTATCGATACTTTCTTTAGTTTGATCTTATGTATAAAACCTTTGAGGGTTTAATTCCAAAATACATTGGGAGCCCACTTGGCCACCTCACACTCATTCAGCTCCCTGGGCTCTGACATGATCAGGCCACAGCCACCATTAACAACTCCAGGATAGTAGATTCCCCCCAACATTTGTAACATATCCCTTGCTCAAGGTAGATGTACCCTTAACTGTCAATATTGCATTTAATTCACCTATAACTGTTATGGGGTTCTCACCATACACATGTGTTTTCATACTGGCTGCCTTCAACACACCTAGAGAGCTGTTTTTCCCCCAGTTCATTGATTATTAATGTGTAATCTGCACCACTGTCACCCAGCATCTCAATTCCTACCCCATTGACTCCTATGATTGTCTTAGGTTTCTTAACCTTGATCTCACATACCGTGTTTATGACTTGTACCACATCCAAACCCCCAGACACATCTTGAAAATGTTACATGTCTTCCTCCACAGATTTTACTTTGCCACCCCACTACCTACACCACTTTGAGAGATGACCCTTTTTTCCACACATCTATATTCCACGTGTACAGCCATACATTCCCTGTCTGTTCTAAAATGTTTGTTGGTATCACATCTGTAGCAGCACCTCAAGGGTCGAAAACCACCACAGCCAAGAGCTATTCCTCTTCGGTTGTTTGGTACACCTCTGTTCCTACCTCTGTATCTCCAATGGAAGTATTTTCCTCTTTTTCTCCAGTCACCATCCCTGGGATTACTATTTTCCTTCTTGTAAGACAGTTTGTTAGATGATTTTTCCTTTCGTAGAAGACTTGTTTCTGTCTGTTCTACCCCTTTCTTTGTGTCATCCATACTGCTCTTGTTTCCTTTGACCAACTCCTTGATACATGATGAGGTGTGCTCTGCCTGTTTGGCTGTTTCATTAGCCCTCTGGAGATCTGGATCTTTCTCTCGCCATAATTCTTCACACACCTTGTCTTCAGCATATTTTATCATTAGCTGGTCCCTTAATTGTTTATCGCTACAGCAGGGCTTAAATCAGCATTTTACTTCCAAACCTCTTAAAGCACTGCGAAATTCTTCAATGTGTTCCTCCTTCCTTTGCGCTCTTGTGGCAAAGCGGTACCTAGCAAGGATCTTATTTTCTTTTACTTCATATGGTTTAATCACTTTTAATATGCTATTTTCCAAATAGTTCAACATTAAACCATCCTCAACAATAGTATACAGAAGTCTCTATAACACTATTTGCCCTCCATGGCCCAGTCACTGGTATAAAAGTGTGTCTTTCCTTCCCACAGAATAGTTTGGGCCATATACAGCAAATACACACTTTAATAAATCATCCTTCCAGTCTTTCCATTGAGCAGCAGGTTCACCTGTACCTTGGGGTAAAAATAGATCTGGCCTAGGTATGTTCGCCATGGTATTTCCACCAGTCGTGGTTCTATTCTGCCACACAACAAAGACAAACAATTGATAAAAAATAAAAAAAAAACACAAGCAGCGATTTTGCTTCACAGTGGTGGGGTCTTTAAATTTCCCCGTTTTATTTATTATTTTTTTATTTAACAGATATGAAGTTCTTAACTCAATGCCTTTATTGTACTTGGCAAATTGGTTTGGTAAGCATGCACACACATCCATTTGCTTGGATTTAATCCACTTTATCTTGGAAACTCCCTATACAAAGGATGCAAGCAGGGATAAAGAGGTGGCGGTGAGACTCTTGATGGGAGTTCTAGTTAGGGTGGGTAAGTGGTGGAAAGAGTGGGTGTGGGAATAGGTGGCCGGTACAGAGAGCTGGCATACAGAATTGGCCGGTACAGGGAGCTGGCATACAGAATTGGCCGGTACAGAGAGCTGGCATACAGAATTGGGTCAGTAGTGGTGAGGGTGTGATTAGATGGTCAGAGTAGAACTAGTGGTGACAATCGGGTGAGGAAGAGAAGATAGAAAACCGCCCTGTGAGCTTTTTGCTAAGAATGGGGGCAAGGGTGGCGGAGAAGCACTAGTGTGTGAATGGCTGTGAAGAGTGATGGTGAAAGAGGTTGTAACAGTGGTTTTGAGAGCGAGTGACCAGTAGAAAAGTGCTAGTGTGGAGGTTTAGGAGCAGTAATAAGTTTAGGAAATGGTGGTTGGCGAAAAGTGTGTACGAGTTTTGCTGAGAGTTGTGGGGAGAGTACCGGAGATCATAAGAGTTGATGGAATGATTGTTCCGTGTACTACGGGCTTCGATTGCAGTAAAACCTACCATCTCGTCATGTGCAGCAGGTCTGTTCAGGATCTGTGATGGGAGAATGGCAAGGAGCTGGGAGTGAAAGCCCTCACAACTTCCCATGCCTCGGAGTGGGCTGCAAAAGGCTACATTTCTTCTTTAAAATATGTTGATGCTAGCTGCACCTGGTGTATCACATGACACTCTGCCTCTCTCTGCTTCCTGCTCTGTCTTAGTCCAACTCTCACCATCTCTCTCTCTCTCTCTCTCTCTATCTCTCTCTCTCACGCTCTCGCTCTCTCGCTCTCTCACTCTCTCTCTGGGTGAGAGTCTCATTGTCAGGTGCACATTTTCAAAAGCCACCCCAGCTGTTGCTGACAGCGGCTTGATCAGAGAAAAGCACAGTACTTTGAAGGAGAGGGACAGGTGGATTGTGTTTTATGTTTAAAAAGAGAATGAGAAAAGCAGTGACAGAGGTATTCCCTTGAGTGCGACCAACCTGGTATTTGGTCATTTAAACAACAATAATAATAATTGCCTTGGTGCTCTCAGAAGAAACAAATCATTGTTTTTAATCTGAGTGTGACCTTTTTTCGAAGAAGGAATAACATTTTGAAAAACAAAATTGTGTGTATTTTTATTAAATAAGGTATTAAAGAACTTATTTAATCATACAGAACTGGCTCTTTTTGAAATGTTAAAATGTTAATTTCTAACAACCACTTCCAATTTATTTTGTAGTCATAACAAGAACAGGAGACTTTTCTACTGATCAAAACACGTGATTAAAACCCAGAATAACCATATAATGTATTTCCTTATAGAAGTTTATCAATCCTAGATAGGCAGGCTCTTGTGCGCCTCGTTGTACTCTTTCAAAATGTCCTTATAAGAATGGGGATTGGAACAAATAGCACCATTGTGTATGTCTGGTTGTTTTGCATAAAATTGAATTGTATTTTTGGAACATAGGAATGCCTCAAAATGTTAGTATTTGACAACTATGTCTGTGATAAATAGTTGCAGAGTACAGTTACTAAGTATATAATCCACACTGTGCATGGCTTTTTTTTTCTTTTTTTGCAACAGTCACTCTACATTACACTCCTTGAACAATATATACTCATTTGGTCAGCCTCAGAATTTGCATTTGAGGATACAGTGGCTCTAGCATTTGTTAATCCATTCTGGGGAGAAAGGGCCCAGTTGAGTTTGAGAAGAGGTGGGGATGATAAGTGAAGCTGTGCCGTGCATGTGACCGGTGTCCAATGCACAGGCATCCTTCGAGAACTATGTATAGGATATGATTGCTTGTGAAGTAGTTACCAACTAAGCAGCAGGGACATTTGCACTGTGCATCTTAGAGTGCCCCATAAGGCAGGTGTGTATGACTAAATGCATGGGAGAGAAGGCAGCATTCCCTTCCTTATTGCCTCTATCTCACCCGTGGACACTGCAAGGGGTGCATGGATTGTTATCTCATTTAGTACCAGAGAGGCAGATGGTAAAATGATCGAACACGCTGTCATTGACTGACATATTGCAGATTCCCACTGGGCGGAGTAACACATATAACAACTTCTTCTTCTTCTTCTTCTTCTTCTTCTTCTTCTTCTTCTTCTTCTTCTTCTTCTTCTTCTTCTTCTTCTTCTTCTTCTTCTTCTTCTTCTTCTTCTTCTTCTTCCGTTTCTTCTTCTTCTTCTTCTTCTTCTTCTTCTTCTTCTTCTTCTTCTTCTTCTTCTTCTTCTTCTTCTTCTTCTTCTTCACACAGTGAGGGCAGCAGAGAGGAAGGGAACGGAAGCTAAAAACGGGGTAGGGAGAGGGCGGGTAATTCAGCAGCGAAGATGCTGGCGGCAGGCCGATGCGCAAGCATTTCGGCCAGTTCTTACTATTCTGGGCACTCTGGTTGACTGATATCAGAAATATCCTTAAGGGATTTCTAAAAAAGAGCCCCACACCTACAGACAAACACAAACAATGAAACCCCTGTGGAATTTGAAGCAACCGGGCATACCATACTCCGACACCACTCAACACGTGTTGTCCACTCCCCATTCTCCATGCACCCTGCCACCTACACGCTCTGATCCACCAATGTAATCAACCTGAAGCAGATCCGCCCATCTAAAGGGCACCAGGGCTGCCAAACCCTAGGTAAGTACTTACCGCGACGCATGAGTGACAGCGGTGCCGACAGCAGCCGGACCATATGCCGCAGATTTGAATTAGTCTGGTCTAATGATGGATGAGGGCTTAAGAAGGATTTTCCTCAGTAATGATTAAACACCAGCTGCACACTTCTTGCAAAACATATCTGGCTTTTTCTCTTAATCTCCTTGAGATGAAGCGCATCTAGGTTCATTTACTTGTGCTTACATTTTCAATAATAAAAGAAACATTGTCTGCGGCATCTCCAAGGACTGAAGAAGGGTTCGCTCAAGGTACACCTTGAACAGAGTGTATCTCATCATCCAGGCATGGATGGCCACACACGGTTTATGCCTGAATGATGACAAAACTGAAATCATCATCCTGGGCACACCACCCACCCTCAAAAAACTGGGCCCCAACTACTCCTACTTCAATATCGACAACAACCAAATCACAACCGCCCACGCGGTTAAAACTCTGGGTTTCTACCTGGACTCCACCCTTTCTTTCAACAAGCAGGTCAATGCGATGGCTTCAGCAACCGCCTACACCTGCAAATTGATAAGAGCAGGCAAACCCTTCCTATCAAACGATAGCTGCATCACACTCGCTAAAGCGCTCGTGTTATCAAAACTGGACTACTGCAATTCGCTCTATATTGGGCTAACAAGGAAGTCATCAAAAGAATTCAAATTCTGCAAAACAACGCGCTTAGAGCAGCACTTTGCATTCCCAGGAGAGCCCACATAACCGCACTCAGACGAGCTAACAACTGGCTCTCTACTCAGGAGAAAATCCAACTAAAAGTTGCCTCTTTGGTCCACAAATGCCTTAACAACGCCGCACCGCAGTACCTCTCTGCCAGATTCACCAAACTAAAACCAACACGACTTACTAGATGTGCTAACTCCAATAATCTATCCATACCTAGAGTCAAACTGACTAAAGTCGGCGGCTGCAGCTTTCAGGTGAAAGCAGCTCAACTCTGGAATGCCCTACCATCCACCTTGAAGACTGACCAACCCTACCCCACCTTCCGACACAACCTTATAACGTGGATCAAAAATGCAGATACACTTTAGATCATCTACTGCCTGGATATATTCAAGCCTAGGAATCTCTGCCTAGGACCGTAAACACATGCTTTTACACTCCACATGCTGTATATTCCTGTATATTTTGTGTATATTCCTGTATATTTTGTTGTATATTATTCTTGTTGCTCTATTTTTGCTATTTTTGCCTTGTGATCTTGTAACAAAGTTTTGAGCTGTCGTATAAAATGCGCCCGGTTACCCTTTGGTCTGGTGCGCAATATAAGTAATAAAACAAAACAAAACAAACAAACACTGGGTCTCAAAAGGTTCTTTCTTCAGACAGAGTGCCATGGGGGCAGCTATGCTCCTAGTTTGAGAATCCCAGTGTATTCTTAGTTTGCACAATCCCAGTATATTCCCAATTTGACATTCTCATTATACTCCAAGTTTGACTATCCCAGCCTATTCTGAGGTAGTCCATAACAGCATAATCACTGTTTGGGTAGACCCAGTATAATTCCATCCTAATCACTCCCAGTATAATCTGAGTTTGCACATTTGCAGTATATAGCAGAATACCAATTCCAAGGATATGTATTTGCCAATATTAATCTGTCTGTGTTTCTGTTAGGCTAAGACATGTAAATATGACTGCCCATGAGAAAGACTTGGACAGTAGTGCAAGGGTTCTTAAAATGTTGTTTATGTCAATGATAATGACTCTTAGTGGATCATTATTTTAGGAATTTGTATCATAGATTATCATATATGTATGAGTGTGTGTGTAATGTTAGTGAATTGTAAAAAGTTATTTGACTAACTACAATAAATAAATAATAAACATAATTCCAACATAATACCTGTTTTTCAAACACTGGTGTTTTTGTAGCTTGGCCGTCCCACTGTACGACCTCAATCCCGGTTTGGGCTATGCTTGTATATTGCACTTTGTGTACCCTGGTTTCTAAATTCTAGTAGAGTACCCATTTTACAATCCCAGAATGTTCCCATTTTGCACAGCACCCCACAATACAAGTGCTGTACCCGTTTTACAGTCCACACATTTTCCCATTTTTCCCTGCACCCCCACAATACTAGTCAAGTACCTGTTTTACAATCCCAACATGTTCCCATTGAGCACATCACTTCGCAATGCAAAAGTCAAACATAACTCCTGTGTACACAATGTCAATACATTGCACATTCGCACAAACCCAGCACACTCGCATGATATGGTTACATGATTTTCATATGTGCATAGTGATATTAAACAATCACATTTACTCCCAAATTATTTCTGATTATTCTAAAAGATCACATGTTTACTGTTACACAAGTCCAGTGTATTGTTAGTGTGTACAATTTCCATAATTCTACAGTTGGTGCAACACCATTATATTGCCAGTCTGTCAAACACTGTTACCCCCGTTTTGGTTCTGTCTAAAACATCCTGCACGTGAAGCCACAGAGACAGTCTGTTTTTTTAAGGCCGTTTTGGAGCAGCATTCAATGAGCAAGAAATACGATTTTGGGGGGTTCTCCCTAATTTTTCCTCTAGAACCGCTCTTACACCCGCCCGCTGCCTCCCGCCTCCACTTTTCTCCCGCATTAGTGCGAGTCTCTTCTTTTTCCCACCTTTTGCTTCCCCACCACCTCCGACCTCGCTACACACATTGCCCCTTCTGCCATACCCAAAAAAACACAGGCTCACAAACATACATACACACCACCCCACCAATATTGAGACCCCACCACACACACACACACACACATACACACTTACCTGCCCCCCACATCCCTACATAACTTGTTTCAATGACGACCCTGTCGGCTTGGACGTGCACTCATGTGCAATGTGGGGCTGGGTTTGGCCTCTGTGTCCCTGAAGAATGTGGCAACCAATGCGATTTTGTATTTGTGTTTTATTTGTGTTTTTATAAAGCACTTTAAGCCAAAGAGCTGTAGATATTAAAAATAAGATACGATACAATATAAAATGGTTAAGCAGTAGAACAATGAAATCCAGGTAGCAATCATTCAGGGATGTTGAAGAAGATAGGTTTTCAAGGAAGCACGAAAGAGAGAGTAGACAGCAATAGACTTCCAAAAATATTGATTATGGGGATCTCAATGCCCAGATTGAGCAGGTGTCCACTTTGTTTGACGCCACGACAGAGGAGGATAATGTCTGTGGTGTGATTCCTCCGCTTACTAGCCCCCCAAGGAGGCAGTACGAGGCAGCGGATGAGCTGGTCATCCTGTTAGCCTCAGTTAATTTTAGGTCATGTAATGAACGTTTTCAGGGCAACCGCCCTGCGGCGCACACTTTGGACAATGGTTGGTCGTCTAGCAAAATTGATTATAAGTTTGGCAATCTGGAGGCCTGGAGATTTATTGAGGCATTTAAAATCACCAGCATGGTGGAGATCGACCACCACCCCCTATGTATGAGGGTGAGCAAGATTTCTTGGGGGATATAAGAGGGAGTAAGGGCACCCAAGATGACATAACACTTGCCCCTGATTTATTGGACCAGGCAAGGAAGAATGTGAGGTGGGGTCGCTTGGACCTGGAAGGGGTTCTCCCGCAGGTGTATGATGCAATCTGCCCTGTTCTCGAGCACTTTGCAAGGTCAGACCCGAGAGATGCTGCAGCCTTGATTAAGTTCCATGAGGAAACCATGGGGACAGTAGGGGCCTATTGTTCTAAACCTGCGACAAGCACATATAAACCTAGGGAGAAAACGACACCCTGGTATGAAAGAGAGTGTCAGGAAGCTTAGTGGCGCATTATAGCTGCTTCTTAGTGTAAAGGGCCCCATAGATGCATTGTGGTTAGATAGGCAAGACCTGCTTACCGCACATTGGAGAAGAAAAGGGGCTGGCACGAGCAGCTATGGCTGGATATCCTGGAAGCAATCACCTGTGGGGATTCTAGGGGATTTTGGTCCAAGATGGGGGGTGTACACTGGGGGAGCCAGACCTAGCTGTATGGTTTAATTCCGGAATCAGTACGGCCAGATTATTATGGTACCCTTCACCACGAGGACCCCTGGACTTCGATGGAGTTCTGCACTGCTGGCGTTTTCCCTGGGCTGGCCCCCGCTCTACCCCTATCTACTATAACGCTCACAGAGGCCCAGGTGGAGCATGGGTTGGCGCGCCAGAAGCTGACCAGTCCCGATAGATTTTTCAGGAGTGAGTCTTCAATATGGGTGCTCTATTTGACCAAGTGATATATAATTCTGTGTTGGCCAGCACTATGGTTCCGGGGTGTTGGACTGGGGCTGAAATAGTCCCAATACAGAAAAAGGGTGTAGGCAGTGACCCAGTCAACTTTAGACTGATTTCCATGCTGGATGCTGGGGAAAGACGTTTGCCAGGGCACTTTTATTCTACTTGGATGAGTGGGTATTGAGCTCCGGTGCAATTTATCATCGCCAGGCGGGATTTTGTGAATGCCTGAGCACGATAGACCAAAGTCTTCGGCTGCATGTGATCCATGAAAAATATTCTGTTCTGAAAACAGTCTGCATCTATGCTGTGTTTGTGGACCTCCACATAGCTTTTGATATGGTCCCATTTGTGGAAGGTCCTGGAGGAGCTTGGGATCCCTACGGCTCTGCTTTCAGCAATTCAGAGTCTTTATACAGAGAATTTAGCGGTGTTCCGCTGGAGCCAAGAGGGAAGCACTTCCAGTAGTATTGCTATACAGAAGGGAGTCCACCAGGGATGTGTGTTCTACATTTTCATTAATGACGTTTTGCGGACGTTGTTGGCCGCCCAGACTGACGCCCCATTGCTAGCAGGCAACAAGTTTCCTGCATTGTTGTTTGCTGATGATGCTGTGCTCCTCTCTCTCACGCCGGCTGGTGTGCACAAAAAACTGGAGACTTTTGTGTCTTTCGCAATGAAGAATGGGCTTGCCTTGAATATCACAAAAACCAAGGCTATGATCTTCAATGCCAATTCCAAGAAGAAGCACCAGCCCTTATCTCTCTTTGTAGAGGGGGGTGCAATTGAGCAGGTTCAGTCTTATGATTATCTAGGTCTGAGAGTTATGGAATCATGCAGTTGGAAAATGCAGGTTAAGAAGGCCACCCTCACCTTGGCTAGATATAGCGGGCCCCCACTAGATTCACCAACGAACATGGGAATGGGGCAGTGAGGGTCTCGCTGGAGGCCTACAGAGCACAAGCACATCAGGCAGCATTGTTTGGGGTTGGACTCTGGGGGCACATGGAGACCAAGACCCTTGCAGTGAAAGACAACATTTCCGAAGAATATCGCACCCAAAACATCCCAGTGCTTTTGGAAACTGGATTGGAAGGGTTTAAGATGATCTGTAAATTACACCCAGTCCTTTACTTTACTGGGCTCACCTCTAGTCTAATCCTCACCTTCATAAATACAAAGAGGCAGTTACAGATGTTGTGTCCCAGCAGGGTGGCAGATCCTTAAAGTGGGCTGCCCATGTGAAAGGATATCTGAGTTTGCTGGGTTTGGAGGATTACTGGTCAAATCCCTCAATTATCACACTAGTTGCAAAGGAAGCAATCAAAAGTGCAGCAGGGGCAAAGGCGTGGGAGGACATCCAAGGAAGATCCAGGGCTTCTGAGCAGCTGGCCAGATATCTTTCGGGCTCTAAAGAATAGCTGGGCTATCTCTCGCCCAGGTGGGAAAGACATTATATTTAAAGTTTTGTATTGGAATCTTGCCAACTTCTGTATTTCGGCATGGATGGAATATTGCTGTTTCCGCATCATGTATCCTTTGTGGTGAGTCTGAAGAGACGGTACAACTCTATTTGTTACTCTGTCCGGCCACCAAGTTTCTGAGGAAGCGCTCCCTGAAGCCTCTGTTCTTAAGCCGTGGATGTAGGTCCCTAGCAGGTGCTGTGGCAATTTGCCTGGTCGCCTCAGATAAGGAGGCTGTACTTGCCACTACAAGTTATCTGAGCTGGGCAACAACAATTTATATGAGGAAGGCTAAGTTGCTGAACAGTACTATGGGGGTAAAGACATCTTTCTGTGCGAGCTGCTATTTTCTGTATAATGTTGATCTGTTTTTATTTGGTTTTAAGGTAAAGCACTGATTGTGTAATTTTAGTGGGGTAATTATGAGCTAAGCAGTTATGACAATGTAACTAATGTATTTTTTTACCCTTTCTGTGAACTACTTTTATTACTATTTTGTCGAAATAAAGCAATACAAGTAAAGTAAAGTAAAGTAATAGACCAAAGACAAAGTGGTAGAGCGTTCCAGTAAAGTTGAGCAAGAAGGTGAAAGGATCGGAACCAGTCTGGGCACACAGAGGACAGGGGGATCGCAAGTCTAAAGAGAGAGGAGGACTGGAGAGAGCAAGATGGTATGCAGTCAATTTTGCCCATGATAAACAGATTGTGCACCCCCATTTTGACAAAAGCAGTGAACTGCCACTTTGGAAACCCCAGAATGTTCCACGGTTTTCCTACCCTAGTATATTCCCAGTTACTCCTTTGCCTGTGAATCAAGTTTGTACAATATTCATTTCACAATCCCAGTATAGGCCTTATTGGAAAATACCAGTACTCTCGTTTTGATATCCCCTCTTGGTATTAGTTCAGTGTATTTCGTGTTGTATTATGTTTCCTGTTTTCTGAATCCTAGTATGTTATTCGTTTGACTATTGTTTGGATATGTCCAGTATGCACAATCACATTATTCTTCTTGAGTAACAATCCCATTATACTCCCAGTGTTGGTGTATTCACACTTTGCCCCCACCCCTCCCCCAACCCAGTAAATTTACAGTTTGACACAGTGAGGACAATTACGTTTGACAAAACTATCACATTCTGAATTTGCTCAATCCCACTATTTATTCCGTTTCCCAATCTTTGCATATTACCAGTTTAAATCTGCAGAATCCCAGGTTGAAAATCCAAGTATGTTCTTTTTTGAAAGTCTTAATGGGCTCTCTATTTGACTAACCCATTATAGTTGTACTTTGGCAAACCATAATGGTAATAGTCTTCACTGTGCCATTACACTCCCAATTTTCAAATTCCAGTTGGACAATCCCAGAACACTCCAATGTTGGCAATCCAAATGTGCCCCCAGTTTGACAATGTCAATACATTCCGAGTTTGCACAATCACAAAATATTAAGAGGTTCCCAATCCTAGTGAAATTTACATTTCTGCAACCTTAGGATATATCCCATTTGACCATCTGTTTACTCCAACTTTGCAAATGTCCAAAACATTGTGAGGTTGCCAATGCCAGTACACTCCCAGTGTGTAACACACTGGAATATTCCCACTTTAACATTCCCAGTTTGCTCCCAGTTTGACAACCCCAAGACATTCCAAGTTTGCAGAGTTCAAATATAGTCACAGTTTGAAAACTCTCAGTATAGTAATTTGCACAATCCCAGTTCATCCCAGTTCACACCAGTTTCACAATCCCAGACACCTCTCGTTAGACCATCTGAGGGTATTGCCCTATTTGAAAAATCACAGCAGGATCCCACTCATACAGTTCTGTAGTATTTCCAGTGTGTGCAATAACAATAAACGTGATAGTATGTTTACCCTTTTAGGATCCTTCTACAATGATGTGCAATTCCAGCACATCCTCAATTTGTAAAATCCCAATATATGTAATTCCTGCACAATCTTTGTGTGCTCTCAGATTTCCAATGCCAGTGGAATGGCCGATGTGCATTTCTAGTGTGTACAGTCTTACTACTGTATAAATCCAAGTGAGGCAACCATTTTGATCAATTTAGACATATCCAGGCTGACCATGGAATAAAACCTATGGACAGTATCTTGAAAGAACTCATCTTCACTCACTCATTTTAGTTATTTTTGACTGGATGATACCAAAAGAAAGCAGAAAAATATAGGATACATCTCAACGCCACTGAATGGGGAAAAACATTGTGCACGGCTACAGGCTGAAAGGCTGGACAGATTTTAACCAAATTTGTGGCAGCAGCGGGGGCTGGGTTCAAAAAGCATGCTTTTGTGTGTTTGGTGGAAATCCGACCAGTACTTTTGTTGCAAAGAACTGAAATGTACATCACAAAAAATTAGTGATATGTGGCTCCGCTGACCCATTTCCCTGTTCGCTCCGCAGATAAAAGTTTCATTGGCTTGCAGTATGCCGTGATGTCAGCAAACATTGGACGTGGCCGGTGGTTGGCTGGAGGGAAGCATGCTGTGCGTCAAAGTTTTGGGGAAACACCGCCATGGTGTATCGGAGGACAGTGCAGCGCAGAAAGGGACTGGCAAACATAATGTACGGCATGTGGTCGTGGGAAGGAGGGATGAAAGGGTGGGGGAGAGAGAAGTGGTTCATCTCAGATGTGTGATTATTAGGTGGACGAAAACGGTGGTGTGCCTGCAGTATCCATGCGTACTGCGTCAATTCACCAGTCCCTGCACAGGCGACTACCATGTGTGATGATTACAGGCAGCCTTCGTTACGGCACAATAGTTCGTGCTGGGACCTCTTACTGTGGTGATTAGTGGGAGCTGATTTGCAGAAGCGGAGTGCATTGCAAAACATATATTACCCCATGTGGTGGTGGGAAGAAAGGATAGAAAGGGTGGGGGGCGGTGAGAAGTGACATATGTCAATAAGTGGACAAAGACGTTGATGTGCCTGCAGTATCTGTGCGTATAGAGCCAATTCGTGGGTCTCTGCACAGGCGACTACCATGCGTGCTGAATGCAGACAGGCTTAGTACGGCATGATAGCTGGTTTGGAGACTGGTTTCCGTGCTGACTGGTGGGAGCTCAATTGCAGAAGGGGAGTGTTTTGCTCATGACATGCACATTGTAAGATAGCATGTAATGCGGTGTGTTGCATGTGGTAAGCCCATAGCCCATCTGATGCACAGATAGAGGCCTTGCACTGCCAACTATGTGTTGTGGTAGCAATTAAGTTTGACATTGTTGCCTTCTGTGTTTGGTTCGTCAGCATTGCATACATTGTTCATTCCATGGGTGTGGTGTTTGGTGGCACATCCTACAGTGTTTGCAATACTGTCAGTATAGAAGAGGGTAGACTTGAAGTGCATCTTCTATGTCCTTGGATACTGCAGTGTGTGAAGTGGGTGCAATGTTTAAATATTTTGTGGATAGAATTGGATAGGGGTGAACTGCATATTTCATAGAATTGCGTAGTGACCATTGCGCGGAGTGCTGACTATTGTACTGCACTATGCAGCATTGCTTTTGTGTACTGAATGGAGTGCTGGGAGGAGGGCCACTGTAACGAACATTTCTTTGGTTTGGTTGGCAGTAACACCATACTATGTGAATAAAAGTGGGTATGCGTGCCGGAGGCTGTGTTATGTTTGTAGATTCTGCTAACTGTTGGATGTTGCCATGCATAGCTGTATTACGGTGTGGCGGTTGGGTTGCAATGGCGGTGGCTGATGTACGTGTGTGGAGTGTGGTACTTGATTAGATGTTGCCATGCCTGGCTGCATTAGGTTGCGGTGGGTGTGGGCAAGGCCTAGACTATTGGGTGCATGAAATGTTACTCCATTTTTTACTTCGCCATCAGATCTTATAAAATCTATATACTCTCTTTTTTCGCATGTCTTCCGGGTTTGTCATTTCTGAAAGGTGAATTAGATGGTGTGTGAAGGTGAATGGTTCCCAAATTTGCCCTAACATAAATAGTAATAATGGTTATAATGTCATGTTTTATATAGCACTTCCTGGCACATGCCTCCCAATTGTAAAGGCTGTAATAACTTCTATGTTTAACTATTTTAATTGTACACAGTTTTCTCATTCTCTGTAGGATGATGACAGATTCATCTCAGCCAGGATTTAAACTTGCAAAATGGAGGCCTGCCGCACATTCATCGTAACTAAACTCACGAGATTCGGCGGGTGTGTGAAGTGAAGATAATCTTAACTTGAAATCACCAAAAGCCTGACAACACAACTCTTGCCCAGACACAGAGAGTGGCAGTGAAAGAAAGCAGAGAGATACAAAAATAGAGAGATAGAGAGAGAAATAGACAGAGAGAGAAAGAAAGAGGAACACTTCAAGGGCACTATGTAACAGTTCATAGTAGACTGCATTAGTACCTTTTACCTCGAGAACACCATTCATGGAGATATTCAAAGATTTCAGGAACAGCGAGAATGACCTTCCATTGAAGGACAACATCTCTGATGTGTACATTCTTGAAATATGTATAAAATCCAAGTGAGGCAAACATTTTGATCAATTTAAACATATGCAGACTGATCCTGGAATCAGACCTATGGACAACATTTTCAAAGAACTCATCTTCTCTCACTCATTTTGGCTATTTGTGACTGGATGATCTCAATAGAAAGCAGAACAATATAGGATACAGCTGAACACTACCTTTTGTACCACACCTGTTTCTAGAAATATCCCTTAACCATGAAAAGCTATCCCATCTGCCTCAGGGGTTATGTTATGCTTTCAGGCACATATTGTACATTTTGTTCTGGAATGTATGAAACTTATGAGTTATCCCAGATCAGAGTCAACACAACCCTTCTATGTACACCCTACTTCTTCCTATCTCTGCCGCACTCTGACCAGAAGGCCAATAACTTCATGTTTGTTTCCATATTTTTTGACAGTTATATTTTTAAAAAAAGATACTCTTTGGTGTCCTTAGCAGATAATCAATTTAAGCTTCTGAAATTCATGACATTATGATCGATTGGGCAAACTAGAAATTGGAGTCTGTAAGACATTTTAACCCACGTATTATTCTTCAAATTGGGCTATGTCTGGCATCCTTGCATCCAAATTTCACCCAGTTCTTAATACAGGTGGATATGTTCTTCAAAGCTCAGATAAGCCCATATATATATATTAATAATAACCTTTGATTTGAGCAATGGATTTGAACGAAATTACCGAAGTAATTAAGGACTTTCGAACCCCCCCTGACTAAAAAGTTTCATACAGATTTGTTAAAAGATTAAAAAGATATTAAGAAGACTTTTTCCCAAAGTGCGGCCTTCTTCCCCTTCATTTTCCCATAGACTTACAAGGTCAATTTTTGCCAAAGTGCATAGCCCAAACTGGTGGACGGATTTGGACCAGGTCTGAAACAATTTGGGCACAAAATGTTGACGTGCGATCCATGCGTGGTTTGCGATCTTCTCCGTGCAGTAGTTATTTAAATAACTGACGGAGAAGGGGGTGCCCCCTTCTCAAAAATACATAGCTATATCTCTGAGATTTACCCAAAACAGTTTTTTTTTTTAGAAATGGACCCACAACCATCTTCTTTTTCTCTCAATGTGAGAGATATCCCTGGCTATAGCTGAGGATATGGGAAACTGAAATGCAGGAAAAAAGCTATTTCCAGGTCAAAAAACATGCATATTTATTTAGTTTGCATTTTTAAAGCGCTCACACAGCCCGCGAGCATCGAGGCGCTGTTGCAGGAATTGTTCGTTTGTTTAGTTGCATATTTCTTTTTTTGTCTTAGTTACGTATTTATAACGTGCTTAAACACCCAGAGGTTTCTAAGCGCGGACCCGGGGATTGAACCTGTGTTGCTTCGTCTCGTCTTGCTTGCAAGGCACGCACGTTGCTGTTAAGCTATCCTCCTGGGACTATGCAAGCAGACTTGAGGTGGGGGTGGGGTGGCTAGGAAACAATGTCATAGAAACGCGTTTACAGTATTGTTGAGGGGGCCGGATCCTTCCTCACTTTGAAGCTAAGCAGCGTTGGTCCAGCTTACTGGATGGATGGGAGATAGTCCACAGTCCCGAATGTTGTGTGTTTTCCTAGTTTTAAAAGTCTCATAACACACGGCATCTGCATTTTCTTTTTTAACCGTGCTACTGTCAGTCTTTGACAGTTTGCACTTAGAGACCATTTTCTTGCCTTTTGCTGAATTGCATTCTGGTATTTGTAGTCTCCCATTCACGAGGGGTTGAATAATGCCACAATTGTACACTTTTTGCTTAGCACAGGTCTATAAGGATTTCTGTATATGTATATATGAGTGACAGTATGGTGTTTGTTATTTTCAAGTTATCTTTATAAAGCAGAGTATTGTTGAAAGCCAGACATAGGAGTGAGGAGGGGAAATGATGAGAGGGCAAGTAAGTCATGAGTGTTTGCCCACAATGTGGCAAGAGAGTTTGCAATCCTGGACACTGGTGCATTTATTGTCCCCTGATTGTGGCTGCTTTTCAAGACACAAGTAAAGGACACATGTGGGTGAAGAATGTAACTTTTCTTTCAGAGGGCGGGCACAACACATTTTTTCTTTTTAGATTTGCATTTAAATTTAGATTTCTTTGGGTTTTGCTGAGGTTGGCAAGCTTGCTCAAGTATTTGGCTATCAGGATTTTACTCAGGGTGTCATGTTCCCAGGGCAGACACTTACCCCCAAGACCACAAGCACTACTTTCGTATTGGGATTTTGTTTCCCAGGGTATATTTCATGACAGATTGCTGGGTTTAAAAGGTGTGCTCCTTTAATACTTTGCCAGCATATTTATTGGAACTATTCCTCTCTTATGTTATTGTTCTGGTGTGCATTACCTTTTTTTAAAAGTCCAATGTTATTTTGTCTTACACACTTAGGTCAAGGTCAAATTAACTACATTTGTATATTTCACTTTAAGATATAGGTTCACGTACTGTGCATATTTTCATGGGTGGCAGCTTTTGATTTTTGCTATGGGTGCAGAAAGTACCTGTGCGTATGTTGTTCTTGCAGCCGGTCTTTCTTTTCCCATTCCGTGCTGCTTAAATGTGGTTACTTGGGGTTGTGCGACGTATCACAACAATCACCAAGAGACCGAACATAAAACTAGGGGCTTGGGGCATGCTGCTTAACCAAAGTGTGTGATTCATGCAGGAATCGAAATTGAGATTTGATAAGCAGGAGCCAAAAGCAGTTCCGGGGTATTCAGCATTAAATCAGTGACCAGGAGCTACAACTCGGGTATCAGGACCCAGTGCATCGTGTTCCACGAATCCAACTTCCAGATGTCAGTAATTTATGGCCCCCCGTGCTTTAAATGTCATCTTGATGTGTCTTAATGTTTAGTTATAGATTGCCCAAATGTGCAGAGTTACATTCACATTGATGTGTTCGTTCAGCACCAATCTGCCTGGGGAGCCAAAGTAGTTCCTGCTAGCTGTTGGTGTCAAGCTAACCAGGCATTTCTAGGCTACAAGCAGAAGCTAAATAGCTCCCCGCAATCTCAAACCCTGTCCATGGCAAATAATCGTATCTCACTGCACGTTGCCGAAAACATTGTGAGTTCACAATGCCTGACATCTTTTATACATAACAATATCACTGTTGAAACAGGACAAAATCAGTTTGTGATTGATGAACTTCGTTCAGTGATGGGTTGCACGTGTTTTAAAATATGGATTGGTAGTGCCTACCAGCCATGGCCAAAGGCCATGGCTAGTGGTCTGGTAACATAGGAAAATGGACAGTGGGCACTGCAAAACAATCCTATCTATAAGTGGCGCAGGCTAATGTTCATAATGCTAACTAAGTGCAGCATTGCTAACAAATACCCAACATTCACAATTCTAACTGAGCGTGGCATTGCAAACATTCACAATCCTGTCTGGGTCTGGTGTAGGCAAATGTTCCCAATTCTAACTAAGCGTGGCATTGCAAACATTCACAATCCTGTCTGGGTCTGGTGTAGGCAAATGTTCCCAATTCTAACTAAGCGTGGCATTGCAAACATTCACAATCCTGTCTGGGTCTGGTGTAGGCAAATGTTCCCAATTCTAACTAAGCGTGGCATTGCAAACATTCACAATCCTGCCTGGGTCTGGTGTAGGCAAATGTTCCCAATTCTAACTAAGCGTGGCATTGCAAACATTCACAATCCTGTCTGGGTCTGGTGTAGGCAAATGTTCCCAATTCTAACTAAGCGTGGCATTGCAAACATTCACAATCCTGTCTGGGTCTGGTGTAGGCAAATGTTCCCAATTCTAACTAAGTGTGGCATTGCACACATTCACAATCCTGTCTGGGTCTGGTGTAGGCAAATGTTCCCAATTCTAACTAAGTGTGGCATTGCACACATTCACAATCCTGTCTGGGTCTGGTGTAGGCAAATGTTCCCAATTCTAACTGAGCGTGGCATTGCAAACATTCACAATCCTGTCTGGGTCTGGTGTAGGCAAATGTTCCCAATTCTAACTGAGCGTGGCATTGCAAACATTCACAATCCTGTCTGGGTCTGGTGTAGGCAAATGTTCCCAATTCTAACTAAGCGTGGCATTGCAAACATTCACAATCCTGTCTGGGTCTGGTGTAGGCAAATGTTCCCAATTCTAACTAAGCGTGGCATTGCAAACATTCACAATCCTGTCTGGGTCTGGTGTAGGCAAATGTTCCCAATTCTAACTAAGCGTGGCATTGCAAACATTCACAATCCTGTCTGGGTCTGGTGTAGGCAAATGTTCCCAATTCTAACTGAGTGTGGCATTGCACACATTCACAATCCTGTCTGGGTCTGGTGTAGGCAAATGTTCCCAATTCTAACTAAGTGTGGCATTGCACACATTCACAATCCTGTCTGGGTCTGGTGTAGGCAAATGTTCCCAATTCTAACTAAGCGTGGCATTGCAAACATTCACAATCCTGTCTGGGTCTGGTGTAGGCAAATGTTCCCAATTCTAACTAAGCGTGGCATTGCAAACATTCACAATCCTGTCTGGGTCTGGTGTAGGCAAATGTTCCCAATTCTAACTAAGCGTGGCATTGCAAACATTCACAATCCTGTCTGGGTCTGGTGTAGGCAATTGTTCCCAATTCTAACTAAGTGTGGCATTGCAAACATTCACAATCCTGTCTGGGTCTGGTGTAGGCAAATGTTCCCAATTCTAGCTGAGTGTGGCATTGCTAAAAATCACTAATATATACACATTATAGTGTATATAATATACAGTGGGCACTGCCAAAGGCCATAGCTAGTGGTTGGTTAGTGTTGCATACTACACAGTGGGCATGGCCGAAGACCATCACTTATTGTATTTTATTATTTTAAAATGTACAGTGGACATGTCAAAAAGATTCACAACTGTTAAAGGTCAAAGGTCTTGGCTATTGGCACATGTATATGTTAGAATATATACTGGGCACATCCAAAGATTGTGGCCACTGGTCAGTATTGTGCTAAAGTTCATGGCTAGTGCCTGATCAATGTATATCGTATAAAGTGGACATGGTTGAAAGCTGTACCACTGGTAAAGGCCAACATCTGTGGCGGGTAGCCTGTTAGTGTTTTCAAATGTTCAGTGCACATGGGTGAAGGTTGGGACCACTGTCCATAACTGAAGGCCATGATTAGTACCCATTCCTGTTTAAAATATATTTGACCATGCACACTGACCATGGCTGAAGGCCATGCATAATGCCAGTTACTGTTGTAATGTGATTAGTGATGTCATCAGTGATGTGATCTCTGGTGTCATCATTGTGGTCATAGGCTGCGCAACCGGGGGCACAAAGTTAAGGTGGCTTTAGCAGAATTCCAGGGGTTTTGTTGTGTTAAGTTCTCACTTTAACGTCCCTGCAACTAAAGTTTTCTTGGCCTCCCAAGCAGTATTAGGCAATCACCCCACATGGTGATCTGAGAAACACAATAAAGTCCGGGAGGTTTTCTTTAATTTAATGCATCACAGATATGTTTTTAAAGCTTGGCATCATGCACAATCCCAGTGAACCAGAAAACAAGAGTTCACTCACCCATCTGGGCTAAAAAACACCATGCGTTCCGCTCATTACACAAGCTTCTTCAGGCTTTAATGTATCATACTTGTTTACGCGATTCCTGATATATGTAACAAATTCACCAGGTCTTGCCCCTCCTCTTGCAGTCATATGACTGTAATAGAGTGATGCATACTATGAGTGCGGCCATCTTCGGATGAAGGGTGTGCGTATAGTAAGTATAGATGATTGATCAACATCAGTTCATATCAATTGGATAATCTATGAACTTTGATTTCTTCTCTACTTGAATTTGTTGGGCAATTATTGGTTAATTGATTTCACACGTTGGACCTAATTAAGGAACCATTCTGCACAAGTGTGCGATTTGTTTAATTGTTGCCATGACTACTAGATCTAATATTGATGCAGTACCGACTAGTCCCACATGCGGAGAGTGTCAAATGGGGTTTCAGCACTAGTCTATATGCTGAATTATACATAATGCATATATACTAGTCCTCCCTATAATGAACATCACTCTTGTACAGCTACTTAGATCTAAATGATCATGCTCCTCTATCATGAGGTTACTTAAAGTGCAAGTGCTTGGACATAGAATATTGGCATCATCATTAAATGCATTCTTAATGCTAGCCATAATTATCAATAAGGTGCAACATTCTGTAAACAATTACTGACATGGATACATTGTGCAAATACTTGCACACATGCAAAATACATCTAGCAACATATTGTATGTATGTATGATCTAAATTATCATACCTTTCTATCCAGAGGTAAATTAAAGTGCAAGTGCATGGACATGTAATGATAGCATCATAATTGAATATGTTCCCAAAACCAGCCACAATTGTCGATCAGGTACAATAGTCTGTAACCAATTACCTGCACAGATTTGAAGTGCACCGTATATGTAGCAGCATGTTGTATTCCAGAATACAGAATATTCTATATATTGTTTTAGCTAAGGAGAAGACTACTTGTGTCCATATGGTTTGCTTACTACTTCCTTGTCTAAGTCAAAGTGGCAGTTCTAGAGCATATCTTGTTAACATCACTTCTCTATGTATTGTCAGACCTAGTGGACAGGTTGATTAAAGTGCAGAAAATGGCTAGACAATGATCCTACATAGTTATATGATCCAGAAAGTGCCAATGCAATGTAAAAACGCATTTTCTGCTTTCTTCATGAATAGACAATAGTCTCCTACATAATTCAATTTAGAAAAACATACATTTCTGTATCCACATTAAGCCCACTTGGTCTTAAAGTGTTGCATTTACATATGAATTTGGCTTCGAATTATCGCAACTTTAGCTCTCTATTGCCTTTCCTCTCATGCTCTGAGAGGTGTGCTAGACCATAGAATTTCATGTTTAGCACATTGCTCTGTAATGTTGTAGTAGCCTTAATTTTAGTGGGCCAATAGTTGATAAAATGTATCTCAAAGCACAAATACCTATGATGACATACACCACAAATATTGTCAAATTCTGTGTTTGTGGACCCACATTCTACCATCTTGCATTTCAAATAGTTCTTTATAGATGAAATTACACATCTTGCACTTGTGACATTTGGTAAACCCTACAGTTTGTGATCCACCTCAAAGGCAATTATTGGAAATGTTTTCAGGATGGATCAAACTAGGAGATAATATACTCTTGAGAATAGGAGCTATACAAAAAGTGACCTGTGAAGATGGACCCAAGACTCTGAGTAGGTCTCTGTCACTTGTAAGAATTCTCCAATGTTTCGTCGGAACAGCTCATACATTATTACCTTGATGTATGTAGCCTGTAATGAATCTAATAACGTAATCTTTTGATTTGGCCCTATGCTTAAAAAGATCAACTCGATTTCTCTCCTCCGCTTTCTTAAAGGAATGATCTAGGGCCGAGAGTGTGTATCCTCTTTTGAGGAATTGTGCGCCAATAGTTTTAGCCTCATTTTGATAGTCACTCTTTTTCGTATATATGTATTTTACTCTTAAAAATTTCCCATAAGTGGTCGATTTTTTAATAGCTGCAGGGTGGTGACTGCTGGCATGCAGTGTGGAGTTCCAACGAATATCGTTTCTATAAATGCCACATCATATCATATCATAGAGAACACATGTTAATTCATTATCTTTTACTTGGAATTTGATGTCCAAAAGTATACACATTCTTGAGAGCTCACAGTGATGGTTAACTGCAGATTAATTTAATTATTGTTAAGAATGTTAATATATCTGGATACATTATGTTCATTGTCATCCCAAATAATAACGATATCATCTATATAGTGGTACCAGACTCTTCTAGCTCTTCCTTCAATGCCATATTCTCTTCCCACCACCTCATATACAGATTCATATAGGTTTGTGCCATAAATAAGCCCATAGCTATACCCTTTATTTGTTTGTATATGTTGTTGTTTTACACAAAATGATTATGTTCAAGAGCATCTCATTATGCTGCCGGTAACTAATGAACCTCATTTCTAGAACATGACGGCACGCTGGAAGACCATGTTGGTGCTGTATGGACGTGTATAATGACACAACATCAAGAGACACAAGTAAATAGTGTTATTTTCCAATTAATGTTGCTCAATTTGGTGAGCAAGTCAGAGGTATCTCGAATGTACAAGTTGAGGCTAATAACAAATGTGGATGTATTTTCAAGTAGACTATTGTTGGAGGGCGCAATGGGTCTCCCAGGAGGCAAAACAAGACTTCTGTGTACTTTGGGATTAAAATATATGAGGGTAGTCAAAGGATGATTATTATTTTAGAAAAAAAAGTACTCGTCCTCATTAACCCCTTAAGTGTGAGGTATCATGTCCTTGGGATTACCTCCCTGTTGCCAAGGACGAGATACCTCATCCTTGGCACATAAGAGGTTAATGAAACAGAAAACGTTAGAAGGCATTAAATGGCGACATACCCAAATCACCAAAAAAGGCCTTGGCACTGGGGGGGGGCATGGCAGTTAAAAGGTTAATAAGTAGTCTGTCTAACCACTGTTTTAACAATTCAAACAAATTCTCTTTAGTATCTGTCAGAATGGTTTCTTCCACAATTTCATAACGGGTGACATAATTAGATTGCCTATTGGCTTTGGCGGCATACATTATGCTGTCTGTAATGATCACTCATCCTCCTTTGTCAGCTGGTCGAATTACAATTGTATACTCATCTTCCAAAAGGTTTAATACCCTGTTTTGTAAATAAGAGAGACTCCTCAAAGTTGGAGCAATGGATGAAGATAGTTTTTTTAAAGTGTTTTATAAACAATTCTTCAAATACTTCGATTTGGCTATTGACAATGTTGGGACAGAATATGGATTTAGGCTTCAATATAGAGTGAGTACTCATATCCGTATGGATACCATATTGATGTAGCAAGGTATCATTGTCTATAGTCTCATCTTCTGTGGAAAGGTTAGCAGGCACATCTTGTTAAGTCCGCAACGGAATGTGGGGATACTCCTCTGTCATCTAGAATGTACCTGTGCATGCCCTCATCTAACTTGGTAGCATAGAATTTCGTTAGTTTCAATTTTCTTATACATTTGAACAAGTACATCCTCACTGATGAAATTAAAGGCAAAAGTCAGGCAAAATGAGAGCCCTAATTTCAGAATCTATTCTTCAATAGGGTCTAGAGTTCTTGAGGATATGCTGAAGATTTTCAGTTGTAAGTCTTCCTTCCTCATGGTCTCCTGCTCTGCCCTCTCCCAAATTGTATTCCTCTGTTGGATGCATTGTCTTCCTTGTCTCAATGTTTCTTTCCTGCTTTTGCTTCCATTCCTCTTCCACATCCCGCAAACTTGCCTTGTCCTCTCTTCTCCATTTTGTTATCCAAGTGGAGCAACTTGAACTCGTCTAAAAAACGTATCCTCTTAGTTGTGAAGTTTGAGTCTGATATTTCAGCTTCGGAGATGTTTGGGTCTTCTGAAGGTGCTGCGTTGAATTACGGGTCTGTTGTTGGGTTATTGAGCCTAGCTGTAATAGGCCCATCAAATTGTTTTGCAAAGGTGTATATATGCCCCAATTCATAACCCTGCCTGTCCCTTTTACATTTTAGCTGTTTTCTGAGTCTTATTTCTCCTTCAAATGTCTCCAGTATTTCTTCAAACCTGGTAACCCGTTTTTTGCATTCATCTCCCTCTTTGAGTTTAATAGCTGCTCCTCCATGTCTTCTATATCTTTCAGAAGTTTAACTCTATCTATCTTCGGATATTTGATCAGACTCCACATCATTCTGCTAGAACATGTTTTTGTATGTTCAATTCTTCAATGAGCAATAGGTCCATGTTATCAAACGTAGGGATCGTTAAAATGCGTAAACCTCTGGGGATTCTCTGAACTTCCAAATAGGTTTGTAATGTCATTGCTGCCACCATTAATATCTATTTATTTTTAATCTTGTCTAACTTGTCCAATTTATTTAGCACTGTTCAAATATCTCCTGGCACGCTCGTGGATGCAACTTCTTTATTAATGAGGACTTTAGCTGCCGCCCTCCGTTTTGCTTCTATCTGGTCCGCCATTGCAACAAGTGTTTGTATTAAGCCTGGTACTCTTTTGTGAATGCATTTACTAAATCACTAGTTGATCGGGAAGGGATGTAATTTCCGTAAATACACACTGACACAATACCAGTGCAATATCAAACTAAATGTCTACCCCACTATGCACCAAAACTTGAGTCATTTGGCAGTTTTTTGCAAAAATGTCAATGGTTGGTGCATATTAAAGTGGCTGCTACACCGTGATGTGAAAAAGTAACATTCCAATATGAATACATTGAAACCCGGATAAGCTCACGTTTAACATGGTAGGCAGCTGCTACTGTAACTCTATGAAAGAACCGAACAAAGTTGGCCAATTAAGTAGCGCTCATCATCATTATATAGCTGGTGCTCATGGGGTAGGTGTGCCAGACCTATATGTAAGCTAAGCACACTCTCCCAAGCAGTATTAGGCACTCGCCCCACATGCTGTTCTGAGAAATACAATAAAGCCTGGGCACTTGTAGAGGGTGCTTAGTAAAAAGGTTTAATTTAATGTAATGCATCACAGATATGTTTAAAAGATTGGCATCACGCGCAATACTAGAGAACCAGAGAAGAAGAGTTCACTCACCCATTCGGGTTAAAAAACACCACACTTTCCACTTATTACAAAAGGTAATCTGGGGGGGTGGAAGCTCCAGGGTCCTACAGGGTGCTGCACCAGGGCGATATATGCCCTGATTTTGAGTGCCACACTGTGGGCTACTCCCCTACCTCTCCCACTGTGGGTGTTTGGGTGTGAGCGGGTTACCCGCAAACCTGAGGACTACAGCTATCATATGTCCTTGCAGCAGAATCAACATTGACTGATTACACCCGCGCTGACTTTTTGCTGCTAGTAAGACTGCCTCCCGGATGACGTGATGAGCACAGAAACCAGTCGGAGAACATCGGTATCTATGGAGGTGAATTGTGCAGAGAACCAGAGTGTGCCCTTTCTATCCAGTACAGTATTTGTGTAGACTTGAACTATTGACTCTTCTGAATATATGGATGGATCGTGGCATTTTGGATCATGAGCTGCTGGATTTCTTATCACCCGCCGCTTCCGTGATTCTGACAATTTACTTCCTGCCCAAGGTGCAAAAGTCACTATCTTAATAGCATATCCTACTGTGGATTCAGACATTATTGTTCCAAGAAGGAAGACTTTGATGGCCATGCTGCAAAACGCTTTAGAAACAGAGACAGGGGCGACTCTCAGAAACATGAGGAGCGCGCCTACTTGAAAGCCAGCCTATTGGATCAGGGTTCTCTTTTAGTGAATTCCAGTCCTATTTCCACAGATAAAGATTGGCAAATTCGTATTATTTTGACATTTGGCCCTGTCTCGTAGAAGATTCGTGACATTATGACATGAAATCTGTATCCTGGCTAGACAGAATTGCTATGGGCTTGGCAAAATGTACTAAATGCAAAATATGTGAGTACGCCGTAACACAGTCCAGCTTTGAACATCCAGTTACAGGCACTGTGTTCTCCATACATGGCCACATAAACTGCAACACAGAGTTTGTTGTGTTTGTACTGAGCTGCCCATGTTCCAAATGGTATGTGGGCAGCACGACCAACAATCTCACGCGTAGGATTTTACAGTACCTTAGGGCTAAAAAAAGAAGGATTTTGCGCACCTGATGGCTAAACATTTTCACAAAGTTCACAATGGCCAGCTATTGGGCTTTACATTTCTTGGAGTGGCCCACATTGTGAAACATCCATGAGGGGATGATAGGACATTAACATTGAGACAATTGGAGATCAGATTTATCATTGACTTCCAGATAAAAGCCCCTGCGGGACACAACATTAATGAAGAATTACACACATTCATCAGTGTTTGATTGCTGATGTCCCCAGAGCCCATGCTGTTCTTTGCTACATTTTAGACATCCTGGCCTACAGCCTTAGGTGGACGTCTTAACCAATTGTTGGGATAACGTAATAATTATTATCATTAACATCTGTGCAATCTGCTTCCCTGGGTGGTCTGTACACACGTGGCTCTTGTCTTTTGACTTAGTTTTGATAGTGTTGCTAGCAAATGACAATGGGTCTCATTACGAGGAGGGCGGTAAGGGGTTAACTGCGCTGGTAAAGGTGCCGGAGCCTTTAACCCCTTACCGCCCTATTACGAGGTCCACTCGCGGGACCCGCTCTGGACGCCTGGTTTTACCAGGCGCCCTTAGCGGGTTCCGCGAGCGGCCCAGCATGCTAACAATGGGCCCGTCATTAACGGGCACATTGTTAGCATGCTCCCCAATCCCATTGAGCCCTATGGGGGCACAAATGGGAATGGGGATGGACAGGGTCCGGGTTCCCTGAATGGGGAAATACCGGGTCCTCCAAGGTCGGAATGGCCCGATATTTCCCCATTCAGGGAACCCGGACCTGGGTTTGGGGGTAGCCATGCCCTTGTTAACGGCATGGCTACCTCCAAACTCGTAATAAGGCCAAATGTTTCCTTACATCCCACTTTAGCTTTCTGGAACATTGCATAGAATGAAGTATTTAGGGATGTGATGACTATGCAGTATTATTCTACTTGAAATGCACTTAGCACTTCATGCATTTTGCACTTTATTGAAATGTTTATAATGCACATTGTCACTGTATTGACTTTGTACTGTAAGGAATGTTGTGTTTACTCTATTGCTGCATATACTGTACATGTTCACCCCTTTAAACTTTATATTTATACCTCGCATTTTCTTAAAACTTAAGGACTACCATCAAGACAGATTGTATTAGTGATGCGGACATGCTTTTCTATTTTGCATTTTAACTGTGTGTCTGTCTGAGACATTAACTGACCACGATACTGCACCTGCATTTTAAGAGCTCAGGGCTCAAGCTTGTTCTGCATGGGTTTCAATGCACTATGCATTCATGTATCTTGACAATATTTTGATGACACATTCACTATATGATGAGTCTTTGTGCTGCTCTACACACACAGCAATGACTTTAGTCTCCTTGGACCAGAATACCTTAAGGCCAGGGTGTTTTACCTCACATTGACTTACCTTGCACCATTTGAATATGGCTGACTTCCTCCCTATGAGTGTTGTTGGTGTTTTGCAGACGATAGACTCTGTGTGCACCTTTTCACTTGTCACATGCAGAGGTTTTTTTTTTTGTTTTAGTGTGATCAAGTGCCTGGCAGGGCACGAAATGTGTTGCTGGCTGCATCCTAGCCTGAATTTACTTTGAAATACAATAAAGATGTCTATTTGACAGGTTTCACTTGCATTTTGTCTGCATTGCACTGCCTATCCTGCGTGGCTCTGAATCCGCGGGTGTCTTTTTTTTCTCCTCTTTCCATATAAAGAGCGGCTGTGTAGTTAGGTTAAGTTGCTCAACCCACATGAAGAGCACTTTTTGGGCAGCTTATAACTTCCCCCACCCCCCAGGACGAATCTTCACCAAATGTTGCAAATAAAGTATATGGCCCCCTCGGATTGATTATGTGAAGTTTGGTGAGGTTTAGTCCAGAGGGGGCAAAGTTATAGGGGGAGTCCAAAAATGTTTGGTTTTCCTCATAGATGCAATGGGAAAAAATGATTGGCTCACTCATACAGCCCAAATCGCTGGACGGATTTTCACCAAATTTGCAGCAGGAGCGGCGGCATGGCATTGAAAGCGTGCTTTTGTAAATTTGGTGTAAATCCATCCAGTAGTTTTTTTACAAACAGCCAAAAAGTAGGTTCAAATAAATTAGTGATATCTGGGTTTGGTCCGCAGACTCGCTTCCCTATTCGGTCCGCAGACACCCCTCTGGACCAATCAGGGTCTGACGTGATGTCTGCAGACATCAGACGCGCCCGCTGATTAGATGGAGGAAAACATTGAGCTGCGTCAGATATTTTGAAACAGTCGCCATGTTGGATTTGCGGACATCCGCCGTTGTCCGCGGGCATCGCGGTAAAAACATATTAAAAAACACAACATTGCACTTGTCAAACTAATAAAACAATCTCTGGGCAGTTGAGGGGTGATGAGGATGGGGTGTGATATGGCCATAAAAAGCCAAAAAACGGGTGGTTTTCCACCTTTGAAGTTTGTCAACAGTTCGGGACAGCCCTGCAATGTTCACAAACATTTCAGATGTTCGGGAACATCCATCCATATTTTTGCTACAGGGTTGGTGAAAAGCAGTTTTTGGATGGCTTCTAACTTTGGCGCCACTCAATGAAACTGCATGGAAGTTTGTGATAACATTCTAGATTTTACCCTGAATGGTTTTACAAAGTCTGGTGCTGTTTTGCCAAGAGGGAACACAATTAGAGGGGGATCCCACAATATTTGAAAGGCTTATATATCTGGTGCGGTTTCACACATCTGCACACAAGTTTGTGAAACGATTTAAGACCCAGATTTGAATGTTTTTACAAAGTTTGGTGGAATTTTGTGAAGAGGGTGCAAAATAAGAGGGGGATTTGAAAATGCTTTGATGGTTTATAACTTTGTTGCTGTTTGACGAATGGGTACAAAAGATTTTAGAACAATAAAAGACCCAAACTTGAATGTTTGTGTAACGTCTGAATGGATGTCAAGTGAGAGCTAAGTTATATGACTATTGTATGTATGTACATTCTGACACTTTACAAAAAAGAAAACATGGATAGATGTGCAGCAACGTCATGCAAGGAGCATTGGCAAGGACCTGAAAGCATAGTTTTGCAAATGTGACCGTATTTTATGTTTTGAAAAGTGTCAAATTATAGGTACAACAAATACCGATATACTTTTGGTGACTGAGGTATAGCCTGTGGCCGTGGGCAGTAGCCAGATTGTATGACAATCTGGCTACTGGCCATGACCACGAGGGGCTGGCAATGGCCTGTGGCTAAAATCCTGACCATTGCTACAGTTCAAAGTGCTGCACAGGATTGCATCAACAGATTGCCGAGACTACTGCTACATAAACTCTGAGGCAATGCTAATAAGCAGATAATTACTGAAGACGCCCAAAACCAGGTTCCCACGTGGTCACCAGGCCACCCGTTCAAATCATTAACCCCCTTTATTTGCGACCATACCGGGACAAGATATTGGGATTACATGCAGGACACATTTCCACAACCTCACAGCAATGACTGGCTCCAATCCACACACATTGAGAAAGACCCTAGAGAATCGAAACACATATCGGATGACTTCTAACAATAATTATACCACCAACAATGGGGTTCAAGACTGCTTTATTACGACAATAGTTATGTATTGAATATATTGAATAACCCAACGCGAGGTGAACAGGGCTCATTCTCCTACTCAAAACCTAACACTTGAAGAAGAAAGGACACCTTCACAAAAGAACCCCTTCACTAGCAGCAGGGTAATCCATTTAAAGTAATAGATGAAGTGCAGTGATCTACCCAGTCTACCGCCTGAAATTACTTGACAATCGTGTATACTGATTTGCTTATTAGTGCATGAAGCATGGCCGAAGCCCTAGGTTTCAATGGGAAGAATTATTCTGCTTGGGGCTACAGCCTGAAGAACTGTACTGAATGACAACAAAAATGCGCACGTAGCATCAGTAAGGACCTGAAAGCATGCTTTTGCAAATATGTTTTGTGTTTTATTTTTCCAAGGTGTCCAAATTTAAGCACCAAACATAGTGATATATGTTTGGTGCATGAACAATGGGCCTAGCGCTCGGCAAGGATGAATGCCCACACTGATTTACTTATTGAGGCACGTGGCATGGCAGAAACTGTCAGGTGAAATGAAATAAATATCTGCTTGCAGCTGTAGCTTGGAGTGCTGGATGGGATCGCAGCAAGCATGTGCGAGGAGCATTAGCAAGGACCGGAAAGGATGCTTTTGCAAATCTGTCCTGTGTTTTAATTTTTTGAAAGTGTCGAAACGTATTTACAAATAATTGTCATATAACTTTTCTGCTGTGGGCAGTGGGCCTAGCTCTCGGCAAGGACATCTACTCTGATTTGCCTATGGGGATATGCGGCATGGCCAAAGCCCATACCCCATGGATACTAGATACTGGCCATGCAAGCCATGAGCACTATCCATTGGTCACATTATGAGGGTATAGTGGACACGGAACTAGGATGCTGGGTAGGCGCATTGGATAACAGGGGTGGTTTGGTGGGGCTGAGGTCATGATCGAGCCTCATGCTCTAGGCAATTCAACCATGGCTTGCATCCCCAGAATGCACTGCTGATAATGACACACATCAGTATGCGCTGCAAAAAAAATGTTTGTTAAATGAGGTTTATCGTTGTTTAATATATGTTAAAAGAGGGATTATTGATAACTTATATATGGTGATGTAACATTATGAAACATTTTCACTTACAAAAACCTAATCAATTGACAGAAACATCTTTGTTTCAGGGATGTTTGTTTGTTTGTGTGTTTGTTTGTTTGTTTGTTTGTGCATTTATATAGCGCTACAAAGCCTCAGGTATCTGAGCGCTGCTTATTTCCCACAGTGTGCTGTGCTCATTTATCGACCTCAGAAGGATGAAAGGCTGAGTTTGGCCCAGCCGGTATTCAAAGCTGCGTCAGCAGGCTCTGCATGGATGTCAAAGCGAGCACTCTACTACCTTTGTTACCGTTAAGAAGTACCCTACCCTTGGGACTCCTGTGCTCCAGCAGTTAGCTAGTGGCCTCGCACCTTGGCAACCCTTTGCATGAGCACTTATGCATCTGTACTGCCCCTTTTACCTATGGAGTTCTGTCACTGCACAATGCATGTGTGCATTTGTAGGAGCACTATGCATAATTTGGTGGTATGCATATGGCAAATGCAGATGCAAAAGATTTGTTGAACATTGTTAAGTGGTAGTTAAGTGGCAGTTGGTGGGTGGACATTTAATGTGTTGATAGGCTATATGTAGATTTTATATTAAAGCAATTGGTGGATATATGTGTGAATGGTTTAAAGCAGGTAATGAGGGAGTGTTACAAACACACAGTAAAAAGAGCATAAGGGTTGTTTTGTGTGATGGTGTGTGTAAAGACTGGAGGGGGGGTGTCTGTACTTCTGCTCTCTATCTGGTAGAGGATAGGCACAGAGAACCCCATCCAAGATTCTCTATTGTTGGTACCAATGGACGAGTAATCAAGGCCTAGCTTCTCAGGAGGTGATGTAGACTGGTTCTTAAGTACAGTGTAGTCCTCAAGCACCCACAAAGAATTGTCCGCACACTGTATTAGTGGAAACACAGTCTTTATATAATTAAGGTTCAAGTTATATACACAATCACAATAACTCACTTTGTGCTCAGTTAATATAAAGGGCAAATATATACAGTTCTAAGTGGTACCACAATTATTATCAGATTTCATTGAAGTGCATCAACTGTACTCTGGTCAAATGTCACACAAATCAATTAATAAAGGTAACCAACAATAGACATAGAAGGAAAAGCAGTTGGTTAGCCAATTGGCAGAATACTGGCCCCTACCACTAGACACAGTTCTGTGTGGAGATCCCCCCACCTGGGCAACCTGTAAAATAAAAATATACTACAAGCCCAGTCCATATATTGTTCAATTAGTCTTATTTCCGTTTAAAGTGTTTCTACCACCCCAATGTACATGGAATAGCAGAGTTCCTCGAGGAGGCGTCGATGGATGCTTCTTGAGTGACTCCCTTTAAAGCAGGAGCCACGGATCATTGATGGGCCTCGAAGAAAGTGAACTTGCCTTCGATGATCCTTGATGAAAAGTTTGATGGCGTTGAGGCAGCAGCTTCGGTCCTGGCGGTGCTCGTCGACGATGAGTCGAAGACGTCCTGCAAGGAAGAGACGTGCAGGGCACCTCGATGTCGATAGTTCAGGACCACAAAGAGTTTGTGAAGAACTTTGGCACAGCAAGGGCGTTGTGTTGTCTGGCGTCTCTATGGTCTTTGGGTGGTGGGAAACCCACCGGCCAATTCTCCACGGCACGCCAGTGGCCTCGACTTTCTCCGGCAGCACAAAGCGGTCGGCGGTGCGGTAGAGAGATTCCTTCGATTTGAATGTCTTAATCAATGGAGCGTTGTAGCTCTGGGCGTCGGCGGCCCGGTGTCAAGCGGTCTGGCTTCTGGGCAACACGGTTTCAACGGGTCTCCAGCGGTTATGGCAAACCTACAAACCCAGGTCGATGCCGGTGGACGGAATGCCCGGTGCTTCTCTTCGTTCTCCTCAGTGGTCCCCATCTACGGTCGGCATCCTGTCGAGGGTTTGAGCTTCGGCGAAGGTTAGCGGTGCTTGATGGTCCTTCAGAGCTCAGGAAGAGGGCGCCTAACCAGGTCCTCTCTCAGATCAGTCCTCGATGAACTCAACAGCTTCCGGATCGGGTCAAAGCAAATGCAACAGCAAATCTACTTCTTCCAGCTGGGCTTCAAGCATAAGCTTCAGTTTCAATGTCAGGTTCAACTTCAGCTTCTGAACTAATTCTAGCAGTGAGAGGCCCCCAGATATACTGTTGATCTCCCATTCATTCTGCTGGGTCACACTCAGGCAATCAATCACTCAGAAGGGCATTCAGCAGTCAGTCAGCCAAACAGGCATACAGTGCATACAAGCCATTCTCCTCCCTCTCAGACACCACGACAAGGAATTTTTATTGGGACAAGTACCCAACCATTAAACACTACACACTGCATTCATACCAGATTTGGGCAGAGCTGTCTCAGGCATTGTGTTTCATACCAGAAACCAGACATCCACAACAAGAAGGGCATGTTGGTCACACACTCCATTCACCCAGGTCACACCCACGGGGTGTACCCACAACATACAGTCACTGGAAAGTCTCCAGCCAGTCTGGCCTGGACTTCACAACAACACCATATATGGAACTTCCACCCAACAGCCAGTCAGGGGGAAGGGACAGAGTCAGGGCTTCACAGGACTTCGGGAAAACAAGGTAACAGGCAATAGAAAGCAAGAGGCCACGGGGGCCATCTTGTCTTCTATCAGGAATCAACTGATTCCAATGGCAGGGCCTAGGTATCCCAAAATGGGGGATACTCAAGAGTACCTGTCAAATTCAGCATGGAGCTGCCACCAGCCCATACCCTGCTCTGTGGGCCGCACACAGGTGCCCAAAAACATACACCAGGGGCACAGAGTTGCACCCCCACCCATGGGTGCCATAAGCGTATCCCATGGGTCTACACACCAAAACCAAAAACAGGAAGAGCTGCACTGCCAGGAGTCCCATATGGACTCCTGGGCAGAAAACACCACAGTACACACATGAAAAAGGACTACAGGACAGACAAGGACAGGGAGGCCCTTTCTCTCCAATTCATTTCCAGCATCACAGTGTGCATTTGCAAACCGGTTTTATAATAAGGCATGGGCTAGACAGGGTACTGCGGAGACTGTGGATAGTCATAAATGGCAATGGATTATGGTGTTTATTGTGTACTAGAGAGAAGAATTTCAGACAGAAAATTGTTCCAGTGCTTTATTCTTTTTCTCTAGTATACAATTGTCCATTATTTCCATTAGCATAGTAGACAATGCTAATGGGAATGTTGGAGAATGTTATTGAATCTAACTACTTCACATAAAAATGTAAAGTAGATGGAGTCTATTAGCTTATTTTGTTAGGTCTATTTTTAACTGTGAAAGGTGGTTCCTAAAGTAACCTTTTTTTAAAAGTATTTAGTATTTATATATTTTATGCAGAAGATGCCAGAAAGTAAGGTAGGGAGGGAAATTAGTCAAGGGGCACCAACAACAAATATGGAGGGGTAGTTGGACAGGGGAAGATTATGCGTGTGTGTTACATCTAAGGTAGGGGGCAGTGTTTCTAATGCTCCTTGATTACAGCTTCAAAACCACTTCGAAATTGCTCCCTTCTGCAGAGTGGTGTGTTGCAGTATATACAGAGTACTGTTGTCTTCGAAAGATATGGATCAACAGCCTCTTTTATCAATTGCAAGGTAGCTGGTGGAATTGTGTGTCCACAGAAGTAGGCTGTGTGGTTACAGCATTCGTTTAGGAAGAAGGAACTCATGGTGGCAACAGTAAAGACAGACACAAGTGAACATAGTTCAAGGGTGTTTATTAAACTGTAAAGGTAGGTTAGAAAAACACCTAATAGAAAGTTAAATCTAAGATGGGAGCAAGCTACGACCATCAAACAATTATAACAAAGTCCTTGTGGCGTCTTGTCAAAATAAAAGGGCTTATTCTAAGAAAAACATATTGCCAATCCTTACGCTAAATGCAAAACAAGTGTGGGAAAATGTTACAAAGAAAGAAGAGTGCACAAAGAATGTGGTGGGGGTCTCTCTTCCCCACGTTTTCAGCACGGGTTCAGGTGAGACTGTGGAGCACAGCACACACTAGAGCATTCCCAGCACGAGCCCACAGTTCCACCCTGAGCAATCAGGGCATTTGGTGGTTTAGGATATTTCCACACAAAAGAAGCCTCTTGCCTCTGAGGACCTGATGGAGTTCGAATCAATAAACAAAAAGTTCCTCTCTGCTTACAGGTTAGGTGATGCCTTTTCACCTCTGGATATGCCCCTCTTCCAGGCTATTATCCCTGTACATTGTTCAAGGATACCAGCACCCCTGAAAGTTGTTTTCTCCTGGTTTCAAGGATCTGTCAGGTTAAAAAATACTTAACAGAAGTTCAAATGTTCCTTTCTATTGGGCGTAATCTTCGGATGATGGCAGCTCACCCCTGTGATCGCTCTCGTTTGGGCTCTGACCTTTCTGGCATCAATGTCGCTTGTGGCCTTCCAATGTCAGCTTCCCTTCGTTGGGTTCACTTCACCTTTTAACACCAGTTCATCAGTGATATTCACAAATCTTAATGTCTTTTCAACAGATTACCGTGGACATCCCTCTGCTGGCTTCACTCTTGTCAGCACACTGTTTTCAGGACTATAGACCTCGCCCCCTTTCTGTCAGCTTCCCACATTCGGGTTCACTCCTACCAATCCTGTGAGTTACACAGATTCTGTTTAAACTTTTACGATGCAGGATTCACTTCCCTTAACTTCACAATCATCTGTCGGTCAAAGACGTTTAACTGTACATGGGATTTTACAAGACCCCTGTATGACCACTTTGACACCCTTCTTGCCTTTTCCAAGGCCTTCTGGTTCAGGTAGTTTCTAACTTCTGGTAATCACCCAGAGTTTCTTGAGTGAGCACCCACGTGGTGCCAGGCTACATGCTGCTGATTTTTCCCTACAATAATAACAATTCTTTTTTGCTCAAAGTTCAGTTAGCCACTTGCTACTTTTCGTTCAACACAGTTCTGTTTCTTATCAGTTCTCCCCTCGACTCACTGGCTGTGATGAATGGTTTGGCTTTTCTTTTCTCTGGAGTCAAGGTCTGTACCTCTGAGACAGGTGTCTCCCCCTGGCATGGTTTTCAGTGGAGGAGGGTCTCATGTACCATTGACATCTGCTACAACACACGCTGGATATTGTTCACAGTCTTATGCTTCCTTCTGCAGAGGTTCCACGAGCCTGGCTCGGAAAGGGCAAGGCCGCTTCTCTCCTTGTCACCCTCTCTCATTGCACCGCCTTTCTCCTTCACTTGAACTGCTGTGCTGAGTTAGCCCTTTCGATGTGCTGTCTGCCTTGCTCGTACTGTGCTGTCGTGCTCCAGCTTTTATCCCAGTGGGGAAGGGAAAGGACCATCAGGTGTGAGTAATTCCGGTCAATTTCCCAACTTTGCCGCACCCTTGTGTTGGGACAAGTCAGGTAGACAGCTTGGGTGTTTGTCCATCATCTTTCATGGTGCGTGAAAGTATTTGTGTTCGAAAATGGGGGGGGGTAAAGAGGTTGAATGTCTTATTTAGTGGGAAGGGGAAGAGAGGTTGACTGAACGGGAATACTGCGTCTTAACCATCGGCATTCCTGTTCACTCCCCGGGAACCCCCCCATCCAGATACTCCTGCCGCACTGGACCAGCCCCAGGAACTGGATCCAATAGCGATGGCCGTGTCCTAGCCGCCTGGGTGACAGATCCCTGGGGACTAAATTGGGACACTCCTTCAGGTTTCTCACAGCCTACTACTTCCTAAGAAAGGAACCACCTTTCTGAGAGCATTGCAGTGGTGTGATTTGGTGTGGCAGTGCATGGAGGTGGTCCCATTGGAGTACTGCCCAGATAGTCTGTGACTGAGTACAATGTTTCACTCACTGCATTTCACATTGGTAGCTTTAGCTTTAGGTATATTCCCAACAGTGGTAAAGAACTGCCACACCCTTGATTCTCTGGGTGCTAGAGTTAGGCACTTCCTCTACCTCATCTTCCTGGTCCTCTTCAGTGTCTTTTGAAGTATTGCACTTCTTCTGTTGTTTAGGTCATCCAGCTGGTAATGGTGGTGGCTCTTGGGGCCATGGCAAACTGTCCGTAGCAAAATTGTCTTTGCGGCGAAATTGACGATGGTCAATTCCACTGCGAATAATTCTGCCACGGCCAAATCGTATACATGTGCCAAGCACCTTCGCCAATTGTCTTTACTACCCAGGCAGAGTTTATGCATTTCACTTGTGATTCTGCCATCTTTTTCTGCCTGTAGGTGGTTATTTGACTTATCTCCACTATGTCGGTTTGCGACTGTCGGTTCGCGACAGAATTACTATTTGCACCCTGGCAATCACACATAAATGCCTTTCCAAAACAGCCCCCGAATATCTGTCTGATAAAGTCAGCAAGCACCTAACATCCCGCACCACTAGATCGGCCCTCTCCAATTGCCTTGCAGTACCCAGGTTCAACCTAAAAACAGCAGGAGGTGCCAGCTTCCCAGTCAAAGCAGCCAAGTAATGGAATTCCATACCTCTTTCCTACAGACAAGAACCTTCCTTCCTGATTTTAAAAGCCGGAATAAAAAGCTGGCTGAGCAACCAGCCGCTCCTATGAGGCCCCCAGAATGTGTGTGTCTGCTACTAATGTGTTCACGCTTATGCCTGCCATAACACATCTGCACTTATTTGTTTATGTTCAGACATCAGACCCAGCTGTAACCATTGGTCTGGTCTCCCTTACTGTGATTTTTTTCTTTCTATGTATGTAACTCAGCGCCCAGTTACCTTAGGGTTTGGAGCACAATACAAATAATAAACCAATACAAATAGAAAAAAGCCCTCTGCTAACACCAGAGCTGTAACCATGAAGAGGAGATTTAGTTATTTTTAATCAACATGTTTTAAGGTGCGCTTGAACCACCTGCATATGTTCCATATGAAAACTATACCATTTAACAAAGCCATACATAGGAGTGTAGTTATGTTGCCTGAAGCATTCATATTACAGACCAATCTAGGTGGTTCTCAAGTGGTGATAGCATGCAACTTGGGAGAAACCAGATATTAGCTCTCAAACTAGCTTTCCTTGTGCCAACCCTCAATCTCTTGTGTCCAGTTGGCAGACAGCTTATATTCTGCTCACTTCCTCTTTAAGGTTGTTCTCTGACCTAATCAAAAGTAGGCAGTTGGCCTCAGCACGTAGCTCTAGTAGACACAACACACTGCCTTCTCAAAATACTGGGCAGCAGAGACCTGAACACACTCTTTCAAATAGTATAACATACAAGATAAAAGGCTTGAAGAAGAATGGAAGCAATATGTTTCAAATCCCATCAGTCGTCAAAATGTCCTTATGTTTTTATGGAGCCAAAATGGGACAAGATGGTGATGAAGGGGTGTAGTTTGGCCAAGGTGGACAGAGTCTGTTGAAGGGGCGGAATCTGGTGAAGGTGCTGAATCTGGCAGAGGTGGAGTAAGTTTAGGCTGTAGGGGGGCGCATACACTTAGTTGTGCGTAGGGCAGCAGAACGCATAAATGCACACACCTATCCTAACCCTAAAACAGGCAGCCACAAGACCACAAAACTGTCCTTAATTCTAACAATTACCCTAGAAGCACTACATTTTTGGCTACTTTTTAGCAGCGTGTTTCACTTTGAGCTCCGCAACTATTTCAAAGAAAAGGGATTTTCATCACAACCTTTTCAGTGACTACTTTTTTGTTGGCAACATTCTCAATGGATACCCTGAGCCAACCAATCCACCACAAAGACTACGCCCCTCACCACCTCCTGCAATAACTATCATCTGATGTTTCATTGTCACCTTTCCTACTTTTCCTTCCTCCTCCTCCACCCCACCTTTTTTCTTTCCTCCACTGACCATGACCTGGACAGCCCGACTAGGGGCACAGTTTGCCAACTTTGCAGACAACCATTGAGACAACTACTGTGGTGACCCGGTGCAGTATAAAAACCTAACAGCATAACATTACACTAACATTCCTGTCTCAAACAAAACCTGCTTGATGCTTGTGGATGCTTGTGGACCAATAGTGGAATTACTGGGAAAAATCGATTGGGCCATCTCTCAGTTAAGGCTTTATTATCAATATTAATTAATACTATGTTTTGGAGTATGGCAATAGACAGCTCTTGCCAACATTTTGAAGCTTGCCATCTGATGTAATTTTATTATACAGGTTGCGTGCTTCCCAATGAGCTATCAATCAGATTTGTTCAAATTTTACCTGGATTGGCAACAGGGCTAGCTGCATCAAGCATGTCTGGGTAGTTGCTTAATTACATCCTCAGTGATTGAAGAACATAGTTGGGCTTGTTCCCAAGCGGGAAATGAAATAGGTCATGCCAATATAGTCCTTTATGGATAATTTAATGTAGTATTAATGAAAAAGAATATCCTGCTATACACAATTCCTGAATACTCCCAGTTTACAATTGCACAATCCCAGAAAGCACCCTTTTAACAATTGCAAAATCCCAGAATGCGCCCAGATCACGTTACACTATTGCAGGATACACCCCGTTTCCAAAAACATAATCTCAGAAAGCACCCTTTTTAACAATTGCACAGTCCCATAGTGCCACCAGTTTGCCCTTACACTATTTCAGAATACACTTTTTTACAATAACAGAATCCCCAGAATTCACCCATATTTTTAATAACACACTCCCAGAATGCACCCAGTTGCCCTCAGACTATTCCAGAAAACTCCGAGTTTACATTAACTCGGTCCCTCAAAACACCCATTTTACAGCTACACAATACCAGAATGCACCGTTTGCCATCACACCATTCCACAATGCATCCAGTTTACAATAACACAATCCCAGCAAGCACCCTTTCAACAATTGCACAATCCCAGAATGCACCCCGTCACTGATGACTCTTCGAGCAAACGCATAATGCACTGTTGCACAATTGCACTAAAGTCACACTTTGCAAAATGGCAGTAAATTACATGCTGCTCCCAGATTGACAATCACAATATTTTGGGAGCATACTGAAATTATGCAATCTCTCTATGCTTTCAGGTGGACAGCACGAGTATACAGCATATCAGGCCCAGATATGATAGGCTGCCATTGGGGAAACCTCGCGTGTGCAGCTCAAACTGAGAAGACGCAACACATATCCCTACTCCCGATAGAACATAATGGCAAGCAGCGTGATGAGGCTTGAGACACACTGAGACAGGGATTTCCACCTACACACGAAAAAAGAGTGCCTTCAATTCAGTTGAACAAGTGACATACTCTGAAGTATCCTGCATACATGTGGCACATTGTAAAACAACAAATAAAATAGATAAATAACACACACGATAACAGGTGCATTTGTAGAGTGCATGTTCAACCCCAGATGGACATCTTGGCGCTATTGACAGATAACAGACTTTTATTGTTACCCAACCTAATGGTACTCATTTTATTGACCTCGGAAGGATGATGGAGTGGACGTGCCGGGATGCGAACCTGTGACCATGAGGTCAAACACTGACCACTGTTAGTGGATGCATTAGTCCCCTGAGCCATAGACCCTGACAATCAAAATGTAAATGCATTATTTAATTTTAACTTAGTTATGTTCTAATTGTTTGTGCCTCACAATTTTCCCCTGGCTTATTTCTTTCTGGGTTATGTGTGCCGTGTATGGTTTCCTGGCCACACAACTTTAACCTAATTAAAGACTTGGCCCACGTATGCATTTCCAACAGCTCCTCATTTGCAAAGGCTTAGCACATTTGACTGCGTGCCCGGGACTTTCGAAAACCTCTGCCATACGGAGAACTTCAGTAACTGTAAAAACTCACAGACAACATTATGAATTTAATGTGTTACCTGGGTCTGGGAGGAGTGAGGAAAACAGTGCAACGCAGCGTGCCGTCAAGCTGCGTTAAGTGATCACACGCGGTGGTAATTTTTGGAGAAATTCTATTTTTCGCTCTTCACCTGGCCTCCTCATCCTGTATCTCTCGAAGCCATAGCAGCTTTTATATGCATCTTTTGAGTTAAAGCAACTATTTTCTAGCAGCCAAAGGGAACTCTTATAAACTCTGAATTTCAGCCTTGCAAGGGTCGAAGGCAGACTTGGGGAAACACAGAATTGACGATCCAGGAACTGCAGGGAGTGCTGCATTGCAGATCTGGGCAGCACTGCAACACAGTCATATGGGCCATAACAACGAAGACACAGGAACCAATGCAATGCAAATCCGGGCATTGAGGCATCCCAAATGCAGGGAGCTGTGCTTCGCAAACACGAGGACCACTGCGCTGCAAAACTGTGATCCAAGGTATTAGAGACACAGGAGACGATACAACACCAACCCAGGGATTAACGCAATACAGACCCAGGGACCAATGCACCTACAGTGTGAGGAACCAGGAATGAGACATAGACACAGAGACATTTAGTTTTGGCCATAAACATTTTTTGACAAAAGAATTGGGGTTTGGGAAATGTCTCTCTGTTCCTACAGTAAGAGGTGTTTCCCTACCTCAAACAAAACTAACTGTCTCTCCGATGTCAGTATGTCCAAAGTAAAACGTCCTATGTCCAAAGTACTTTTCTGACCCCCACATTCTAAAAAGCAACTACAAGGGTAAAGGAAAAATGTCTTGGCCTTCAGTTCATGTTCAAAAAGGAAGGGAAAGGTGTAACTCCAACAGAAAAGGTCCAGAAGGCTAGAGTTCCTTGTTCCAGAGGCTGGTTCCCATCCCCTGGATTTCTCTTCACTCTGTCTTATACTTCCGAGAATATTAGTTCCTTAAGTTTCACTTGGTCAACAACACAACTGGTAAACAAACAACTTGCCTGTAAGTGTGTATCTTAATAGGATACCTGGTAAATTCCCTTACCAGGTTCTCACTGTTCTTCTCTTGATTGACAATGCAACTGGTAAACAAAACAACTTGGCTGTAAGTATGTATCTTGGTAGGATACTTTGTGTACCTCCTTGCCAGGTTTTCACTCCGCTTCCCTCGATCAACAAAGCAACTGGTGCACAAAACAACTGGGCTATGAGTTTGTATCTTAGTTTGATACCAGGTGTACTCCTTTGCTGGTTTTTCACTTCTCTTCTCTATGGTTTAACAAAGCCATGTTCTAGTCCTGATATATCCTTCTCAGCCCTTCTTTAGGAGATGTATCTCATATGCACTGTTCAGTTTGTCCTTGTCTGACATGCTTCCTTACCAGGGCTTTCTTCTATAACCACACTTGCAACGGCCTGGTATACTCTCCTGCCAGGGTTTCTTCTATGAACACACTTGCTACTGCCTGGTATACTCTCCTGCTAGGGTGTTTCTTATTGGTACAATTTTGTAACTGCCTGGTATAAACTCCTGCCAGGGCATTCCTTATATGTACACACGTGCAACCGCCTAGTATATTCTCCTGCCAGGGCTTCTCTCATGTGGGCTCTGGATACACTTCCAAACTTGATAATCTCTTATATTTGCTTTATTTTGTATTGTATCTGCCTGGTATACTCTCCTGCCAGGGATTTCTTAAATATGTATTTTTCATACACCTTTAATTTGCCTGGTAAACTCTCCTGCCAGGGCTTCTCTCGTGTGAGCTCTGTACACACTTCAAAACTTGATAGCCTCTTATATTTGCTTTATTTTGTATTGTATATGCCTGGTATAGTATCCTGTGTATGAAGTAAGGCAGGGAACCCTCTTTTTTGTATCAGGGGGCTTGACTCCAGAGGGTAAGACAAGGGGTTTAGGAGAGGAAGGTGGAGTCAACAGCTACCCTAGTCATAGGCGCTTTAGGTAGGATACTTTTTTGTAAAAGGTAATAAAGCTAATTTACCACATTTTAGTTAGAGTGTGACATATACGTACACAGATCCATTTTCAAAACAAAAATAAGTGAAATTTATTCGATTTTTAAAGATTAAAAGTCTTTTTCAAAGATAACACAATAATGTATGCCATCCTTGGCACAAAGGACATTTATATATACAAAATTATGCAATACTTGTACACATAGAAAGGGTTAGTACATCAATACTATATGTTATTACATATACTGCTAGTGTTGTGGCAGTATGTAAAAATTGTCGACACACACAAGGTTCAGGTGTTTCTAGTACGGTAGGTTGGTTGTAGCGGCCAGCGATAAGGATTGTGGAGACTGCTGGTCGCTGTACCGGACTGTCTTCAGGACTGGGGGAACTCTTAAGCACGAGGATGGTTGTAAAGTGCCAGGCACCTGAGTGGCGAAGCAAAGGATGGAAGGTTAAAAACTAACTAAAATTAAATGTAAAAGTGTATTTGTTGGAAAACACTAACAAAAAAGGGAGGACCTACCTAGGATTGTTGAAGCGTCATGGCTGCCGTTAGTTGTAGGGGCCAGAATCTGGGCGAGTCGCTGGCGATTTAATTAGGTCCTATTAGTAGGACAGGGGGTCTGAAACAATTATTCCTCGAGTATTCCTAGACAACCCTCGATTCATGAAAAAATTCAGTGGTGTCGGAAATAAATGTTCACGAGACTGGATTATCCTAGTGATCGAGACAGCAGACGAGGAAAGCAAGAATCAACAAGAAGAACTAAAAACCCTCAAAGATAAAATCAAAACAGACTGTGTAATCACAGAAATCAAAACGCATCTAGAGAAAATCGAAGAAGAGATTGTCAAATTCAAAAAATTCACAATTGACAAAAAACTTTGGAAATTACAAAACGATATAAAAAACTATAGAGAAGAAAAAACCTATCCATATTTAGTATCTGGCTTCTATAACCAACAAAACCAAATACCATCTAACAACAAACGATACCAAAGAAGAAATAAAAAATGTGTAACATTTTCCAATAGTTCTCATAGTAGTGATTCTGATTCCACCACAAGTGCACAAGCAGTGGTAAACCAAGGAACTAACCAACCACAACAACAATTTTTTCAAGGGCGAGGACAACGCGGACGACCGAGATATCAAGGATCCCACCAAATGCGAACTCGGCAATGGGTCCCGCAACAACAAACATGGTAATTCCGATTTTCAACCTTAGCGAACACATTCTATCATCGGATGAAATTAACCTCCTTAGCAAAGGTCTCAGTTTTATACCAAATACGAAACCCGACCAATTCAATACAGAAGTAGAACTTAGAAAATTCTTTAGAACTAGTCGTCTTCAATACTTCTTTAGAGATAGCCCTAAGAAAGACCCTCCTTTGTCAACAGGTCTAAAACCTCCATCATCCTTTACACCACTGTCATCAATGATATGTCCAGAGATCATCAGCTTTGAAAATCGTATCTTACTTGAAATGAGAGAAATGTTTAAATCCAACACCATCCATTACAAAGACAATCTCACGAAATCACAACGTGAGGCCCTCAAGTCTTTAGAAGGAGCCCAAAATTTCTTGATAAAACCGGCTGATAAAGGGGGAGGCATTGTCCTTTGGAGTCGCCTTCTCTACAACAATGAAGTGACCAGACAACTGTCCAACACCAAGTTCTATAGACAGATCCCTGCCAATCCGACCACTAGACTACTAGCTGAAATCGAAAGCCTAATGTGCCATGCCGAACAAGAAGGTTGGATCGACAACGATGAAAAGGCATTCCTGGTCAACCACCATCCTATTATTCCTGCCTTTTATCTACTTCCAAAAATACATAAAAACGCAGAGAACCCTCCAGGAAGACCCATAGTAGCCGGGATTGGTTCTATACTAGAACCCCTATCGATCTACATCGACCATTTTCTAAGACCTTTCATTAGACATATGCCCTCCTATATACAAGATACGACCGCAATGATAAAAAAACTAAGAACTTTAACCATAGACAACAATGATCTACTAGTGACTTTAGATGTGGAATCACTTTATACTGAAGACAGTCCGGTACAGCGACCAGCAGTCTCCACAATCCTTATCGCTGGCCGCTACAACCAACCTACCGTACTAGAAACACCTGAACCTTGTGTGTGTCGACAATTTTTACATACTGCCACAACACTAGCAGTATATGTAATAACATATAGTATTGATGTACTAACCCTTTCTATGTGTACAAGTATTGCATAATTTTGTATATATAAATGTCCTTTGTGCCAAGGATGGCATACATTATTGTGTTATCTTTGAAAAAGACTTTTAATCTTTAAAAATCGAATAAATTTCACTTATTTTTGTTTTGAAAATGGATCTGTGTACGTATATGTCACACTCTAACTAAAATGTGGTAAATTAGCTTTATTACCTTTTACAAAAAAGTATCCTACCTAAAGCGCCTATGACTAGGGTAGCTGTTGACTCCACCTTCCTCTCCTAAACCCCTGGTATAGTATCCTGCCATGGCTTCTCTTGTATGTGTATTGCATACACTCACAAGCTTGAAAGCCTCTTATACTGGTTCTGTTCTCTCTTTTAAATCAATGCTCACTTGCGCTTTCTCTTTCATGTACTTCTTTAACAATTATTTGGGTTTGGCATGGCTGCCAATATGCCCTGGTGTACCTGCTTCCATTGGGTGGACTCACCAGCTGTTTCTGGTGTATTCTGTTTCACGTGTGGCAAGCCAGTGATGGTTGTTTTGGCGTTTCCTTCCTTCTTGTCACCTCTGTTTCTCGGCTTCTCTGCCTCTCGCAGTTCCTGCTGGGCTCTTCTGGATCGTTTCAGGCTTGGGTAAGACAGAGGCTGCCTTCTAACACAAATGCCCAGAAGCCTTCCGTCAGGTTCTGGCATCCCCACAGCGTGTTCTCGCTCGTGGTCATCTTCCCTTTTACTTGTCCTCAAACCGGTAGGCACCACAGAACACTCTCCAGCCCCATGGTCTCTCTGTCTGTACCAAGAGTAGCAGTGTTCTCACGCCAGCAGCGGGCCTTTGTCAGCTGCTTTGCATGTTTAAATTTCCCAGCAGGTATGTGTTTGCAACAATTAGAGTGCAGCTTGTGCTCTTGGCCTCCATTGATCTGCATGACTCGGTTCATCTTCTTCATCACAGTATTCTTGTATTTATGGGAATGGAAGTCAATTCTTGATGACTTGCATAGAAAGTATTGGTAAGTGTTCTCAGTGATCTTTAAGGGCAAGTCAGCTCTGTATGACTTGTAGATAGAGTCGGAGAAGGTGTTATCATGAGTATTAAAAGGCAAGTCTGATTTTTTACGGCTTGTATCCAGATTTTGTGAAATTATGTTTAGTACCCTTCCTAAATGGTAGAGGGGAGGGATCACAATATGCAATTAAGGCATTGGACATTGATGGGCTATCCTCAAAAGAAAAAGGGGGATACCATGTCTAGTTCAATGATGCCATGATACTCTCCTGGAAGCTGTCTCCCCCAAGTGATCCTCCCTCATATAGCTGCCCCCAGGGTCAGGATAAGGTAGTGACTGCTGTACTCTGGCCACATGGGGAGAGACTACCACTAGGGAAGAAGTGATGACACCATCAGATTAATCACAACAGACACAGGGAGCATAGCTGCACAGACACAGGGACCAAGGCAATACCTGTCCCAGACACTGAGACGTCACAAACCTAGAGACTGATGCATTGCACACACTGGGAACACTGCATTACAGAGCTGGGAACCAAGGTATCAGAGACACAGGAGTCGATGCAACAACATCCCAGGGACTAATGCAACTCAGACCCAGGGACCAATACACAGACACAGCGACCAAGGAAAAGTCTAACACAGGTGCTGATACATCACAGACCTAGGGACTGGTGTATTGCAAACATGCGGACCACTGCATTACACAACTGGGAACCAAGGTATCAGAAACTCAGAGGCACAGGAGTCGATGCAACACCAACCCAGGGATAATGCAACACAGACCCAGGGTCCAATGTACGCACATACACAGAGACAAAGGCAACACCTGATCCTATCACTGAGACATCACTCACCTGGGGACTGATGCATCACACATACAGGGAACACAGCATTATAGAGCTGGGAACCAGGGTATCAGAGACACGGGTTAATGCGACATCAACCCAGGGACTAAAGCAACACACACCCAAGGACTGATGTACTGAAGACATAGGGCCTACTGCATCCCAAATACGGGGACCATTTTGTTACAAAACTGGGAACTAAGCTATCATATACACATGGACTGATGCAACAGAAACCCCAAAATCAATCAATTGCAGCCCCAGGGATCAATGCCTTGAAGACCCAGGGACTGCTTCATTGCAGAACCGGGTACCACCGCATCACAGACCCAGGGACTGGTATATCATAGACCTGCAGATTGATGCATCTTAAACCTGGGGAGCACTATAATACAGGACTGGTGATACATGTATCACAGACACAGAGACCAATGCAACTCCAACCCAAGTATCAATGCATTGCAGAACTAGGGACTGATGCATCACAGATGCTGGGGTCACTGCCTTGTAAAACCAGGGATGACTTAATTTCATAACTGGGTGTCACTAAATTACAGATCTGGAGATCAATGCATCACAGGCCCAATAGTTAGCTGCATTGCAGACCTAGGGACTGGTACATTGCAGACCTTGGGACGACTATATTATAGATCTGGAGATCAATGCAACTCAGACCTAAATGCTCTGCATTGCAGACCCATAGACTGATGCAACACGACTGAGGAATTGCAGACCTATGGACCGGTGCACCACAGACCTGGGGATGGTTACATTAAAGATCTCGAGATCAATCACATATCCCAGGATTCCTGCTTTGCAGACCTGGGGGGCAGTGCATCACAGGCCTTGGGTCAACTACATTACAGATCTGGATAGCAATGCACCACGGATCTAGAATGTGCTGCATTGCAGACCCATAGACTGATGCAACACGACTGAGGAATTGCAGACCAAGGGACCATTGCCACACAGACTGGAGGACCACTGCATTACAGACCTGGAGATCAATGCATCACAGAGTGGGGGACCACTGAATTACAGACCTGGAGATCAATGCATCACAGAGTGGGGGACCACTGCACTACAGACCTGGAGATCAATGCATCACAGACTGGGGGACCACTGCACTACAGACCTGGAGATCAATGCATCACAGACTGGAGGACCACTGCACTACAGACCTGGAGATCAATGCATCACAGAGTGGGGGACCACTGCATTACAGACCTGGAGATCAATGTATCACAGACTGGGGGACCACTGCATTACAGACCTGGAGATCAATGCATCACAGACTGGGGGACCACTGCATTACAAACCTGGAGATCAATGCATCACAGACTGGGGGACCACTGCATTACAGACCTGGAGATCAATGCATCACAGACTGGGGGACCACTGCATTACAGACCTGGAGATCAATGCATCACAGACTGGGGGACCACTGCATTACAGACCTGGAGATCAATGCATCACAGACTGGGGGACCACTGCATTACAGACCTGGAGATCAATGCATCAAAGACTGGGGGACCACTGCATTACAGACCTGGAGATCAATGCATCACAGACTGGAGGACCACTGCATTACAGACCTGGAGATCAATGCATCACAGAGTGGGGGACCACTGCATTACAGACCTGGAGATCAATGCATCACAGACTAGGGGACCACTGCATTACATACCTGGAGATCAATGCATCACAGACTGGAGGACCACTGCATTACAGACCTGGAGATCAATGCATCACAGACTGGGGGACCACTGCATTCCTCACAGACTGGAGGACCACTGCATTACAGACCTGGAGATCAATGCATCACAGAGTGGGGGACCACTACATTACAGACCTGGAGATCAATGCATCACAGACTGGAGGACCACTGCATTACAGACCTGGAGATCAATGCATCACAGAGTGGGGGACCACTGCATTACAGATCTGAAGATTAATGCATCACAGACTGGAGGACCACTGCATTACAGACCTGGAGATCAATGCATCACAGAGTGGGGGACCACTGCATTACAGACCTGGAGATCAATGCATCACAGACCTGGGGACCACTGCATCACAGACCTAGACACTCATACAACAAAACAAATGCATTGCAGACCTGGTGTCCGGTGCATCACAGACGTGGGGACCACTACATTACAGATCTGAAGATGAATGCATCAGAGACCTAAAATGCACTGCATTGCGGGCCCATATACTGATGCAACATGACAGAGGAAGTGCAATCCTAGGGACTGGTGCACACAGGCCCAGGGACCACAACATTACAGATCTGGAGATCAATATATCAGAGAGCTAACATATGCCGCATTGAAGACCTTTAGACTGATGCGAAAGAACACCCCATTTTGTAGAGATCTCTTGAAACGGGCACATAGTAAACCAGACAATCTATAAATTGTTACTGTAACATGTTGTCAAAAATAAGTGCAACGATTGCAGCTTTGTTTTCCCCATCATGAATGTAAGCCTACAATTGCCAACATGCAAAACGTAAACAGATCTAATCTCGGTTCTAAGCATACTACTAAGACTGAAAAAAACACATTGACAGAAAATACGCAATACCATTACCTGCTTGTAGTCATAACTGCACACAGCATGCGGCTTTATGTCCCCCTTCCATTTTTAACTACCATCATACACAATAGCACTCTGACATATCCACTCCCTGCTGTCTCTGAAGCCATCTCACCTTAATGGCACCGTTATGTGATTAAATACAAAACAAAGACAGATCACAGGAGAGCTCTTACAAGCATAGAAGTTTGCCTCTAATGCTGGGGACAATTGGGACTCATTACGAATGTTGCCGTAAGGCATCAACAGTGCCGGTAGTGCTACCGGCGCCGTTGGTGCCATGCCGCAACATTACGAGTTTGCTTGCGGGGGACGCTCTGCACGCCTGGTCAGATCAGGCCTGCAGAGCGGCACTCGCGAGCAGACCAGGATGGTAGCAACGGTAACGTTATGAACGGTACCGCTGCTACCATCCTCCCCATTCCCATTGAGCCCTATGGGGGCTCAAATGGGAATGGGGACGTACCGGGTCCCGCAAAAGTGAATTAACGGGCCCTCCAATGTCGGAACAGTTCGGTAAACACCCTTTTGCTTGACCCAGACTCAAGTTTGGGGGTAGCCATGCCTTTATTAAGGCCATGGCTACCCCCAAACTCGTGATGAGGCCCAATGAATTGCTGCACATGCAGTGTGTGGTGGATTGGGTATGGGCAGTTTGTTTCTCCAGATTAGGAATCTAGGTTGACAATATTTACCGGTTTCCCAATACAAGGAAATCCAACCCGATCCCATCACGGCCTGCCTATGGTCCTGCGGGTTGGTTGTCTGGGTGGTTTTCCCATAGTCGCCTCCATATTCGCTCAGTGTGTGGGAATCTCAGACCTTAGAGCACCCTCTCCATGAACACCACAACAGTCTGTAAGAACACAGTTATACCCCATAAACAAATCATCCTAGGTGCACGCATAATCTCTAACACATGCCCCAACGGCCACCAGAATGTAGACTCTGAGGCCCACTACCTTGCTGCCCACATTCCTCTGATTTCTCACCACCACTGCACCACACCTTAGCATCAGAATGCTGCCACTACCATGCAAATTGCACTGGCTGCACACATACCGAGTGCACCCAAGCATTATATGCTACCCTACCCTCTCCACTGATCTGAACTACGGTCCCCGAGGGCATTCAACCCACAGTGCTTTGGGATCCTACCAGTGGTATATAAGGCGCTATACAAATGCGCAATAACATAACATAACATAAGTGAATTGTCACAATTTAGAATCATGGTCCGTCTGCTTGGACCTAAAGTCTCCGGAGAGGTTGGGGCCGGTCACAGGTCAGTTACATTAAAAGCTAATAATCAGACAGCAGTGATCAGTGGAAGATGTGTGACACTGGCTCTGTTACTCTGGTCCATTGGCTCTTCTGAGATCTTAAAGTAGTCTAGTCATGTTGCCTGATTCTCAAGATACGTCTGTGGGCCTAAATGCTTGATATCTTAATCCTCTGTTTTGCCTTCGCTGGATTTGAACCTAAGTAGCTCTCATTTCCTCGCGTCACCACTTCGCTGTGGTGTGTGATTGTTTACATGCATAGGTTGACGACAGCATTGCTGAGGGATTGTTGGACCCCCATGCACTGGAGAACTCTAAGCCCCCGAGGCTCAGACTGACAGTCCGAGGTGGTTGTGTAATAGCAGGCATACCCTACCCATGGACAATTTGCAATCTGCGGTATGAAAAGGCACACTGGGATCCATAGTCAGCCATGAGTAGCACTTGTTTCGGGAAGAGAGCTCAGGGGCAACGTGCTTGTCTTGGAAGCAAGATGACACAAAGCAACACAGGTTTGATCCCTGGGTCTGCGCTTCGAAACCTCTGGGTGTTAAGCACGTTATAAATAATCTATCATATCATACCTATCATTACCAAAGCCAAGTCGCCCCAGCCTCCATTTCCCAGCAGCTGCTGAGCCGCTCTCTCCCATGGTAGACGTATCTGGCTGTAGATGTGGTCGCCTGGCTGCGAATGGTACCACCCAAGTCGTATGCTCAGGTCCACAGATAAGCTATTGCTTTGGGTTCTACCCTCTCGGATCGACGCTTTGTGCTTCATGGCTCTAGACTTTGGGGACTCTATTCCATTGGAACTTCGAAACATCAAAGAATTTCTGCGATTTGCTAAATTGTTGGAAAACCTGTCGATTTAATTAAGGGGAAAATGTAGACTTTGCTATCCCTCTTTCAGCTTATAGTGGAATGGCAGTTACAGGGACCTTACATTATTTATACCATCTGCGCCAACATGCAGTTAAGTCTGCCACGTTTAGCGCTATATAAATCTATCAAATCAGATCAAATCAAATCTGGGTACTAAGCTTCCACACTTGATCCAATTGTGTTATCCTGTGGCCATCACCTTAGAATCTAGTCCATCAGTACTAGGGGCATAATGCAGTTGAAAAGGACTAGCCAACATGTGCAATATATTGGTCAGTTTCACTCTGGAGTGACTTAAGGGACACAAGGCCACGTCCCCTGTACAACAACGATTCTTATTCTTACTTCTATCATCACTCATTTCATTATTTTGGTTAGTATTATTATCTGTCTAATGAGGGATTGCTGTGTGCTGTCTCATCCTGGCATTCTGCTCCAGCCGTCTCGGTGCACTCAAAGTCAGAGCTCCCAATTCAGCAATGGCATTGCCGACCTGTAGCCTGAAGAGCCGCCACTTGTGAACTGGGCACTCGGATTCAGTCCCTACTGAGAAAGATTGATGCACTTTAGCAGACTTTACGCTTGGTTACTATGGATACATGTCGCTACTTCCTCGGCATTCACTTCACCGTACATTCACTTAGTCACATTTACTTCTCCATACCTTCACTTCTCCTGTCATTCACGTTTCCTAGCGTTCAATTTGTCATTACAAGGGGAGACCCCCTGTACCAGACCATTCTTTTTTACCCCATATTCTACCCGCATGGTTCCCCTTGACTCCACCATAACCATTAGCTAACCTTAACCACATGCATTGCCACCTTCCCAATGAAAGGATGCAGACAAAGTAAAGACATGAAGAAGTGAAGGCATGATGAAGTAAAGACATGAAAAACTGAAGGCATGAAGAAGTAAAGGCATAAAGAAGTGAAGGCATAAAGAAGTGAAGGCATGATGAAGTAAAGGCATGAAGAACTGAATGCATGAAGAAGTAAAGGCATGATGAAGTAAAGGCATGAAGAACTGAAGGCATGAAGAAGAAAAGGCATGAAGAAGTGAAGCATGAAGAAGTGGAGGCATGATTAAGTAAAGTCATAAAGAAGTAAAGGCATGAACAAGTGAAGGCATGAAGAAGTAAAGGCATGAAGAAGTGAAGGCATGAAGAAGTAAAGGCATGAAGAAGTGAAAGCATGAAGATGTGAAGGCATGATGAAGTAAAGGCATGAAGAACTGAATGCATGAAGAGGTAAAGGCATGACGAAGTAAAGGCATGAAGAAGTGAAGGCATGACGAAGTAAAGGCATGAAGAACTGAAGGCAGGAAGAACTGAAGGCATGAAGAAATAAAGGCATGAAGAAGTGAAGCGATGAAGAAGTGAAGGCATGAAGAAGTAAAGGCATGAAGAACTGAAAGCATGAAGAACTGAAGGCATGAAGTAGTGAAGGCATGACGAAGTAAAGGCATAAAGAAGTGAAGGCATGAAGAAGTAAAGGCATGAAGAAGTGAAGGCATGAAGAAGTGAAGGCATGGCTAAGTAAAGGCATGAAGAACTGAAGGCAGAAAGAACTGAAGGCATGAAGAAGTAAAGGGATGAAGAAGTGAAGGCATGAAGAAGTGAAGGCATGACGAAGTAAAGGCATGAAGAACTGAAGGCAGGAAGAACTGAAGGCATGAAGAAATAAAGGCATGAAGAAGTGAAGCGATGAAGAAGTGAAGGCATGAAGAAGTAAAGGCATGAAGAACTGAAAGCATGTAGAACTGAAGGCATGAAGTAGTGAAGGCATGACGAAGTAAAGGCATAAAGAAGTGAAGGCATGAAGAAGTAAAGGCATGAAGAAATAAAGGTATAAAGAAGTAAAGACATGACAAAGTAAAGGCATGAAGAACTGAAGGCATGAAGAAAAAAAGGCATGAAGAAGTGAAGGCATGAAGAAGTAAAGGCATGAAGAAGTGAAGGCATGAAGAAGTAAAGGCATGAAGAACTGAATGCATGAAGAAGTAAAGGCATGACGAAGTAAAGGCATGAAGAACTGAAGGCATGAAGAAGAAAAGGCTTGAAGAAGTGAAGGCATGAAGAAGTAAAGGCATAAAGAAGTGAAGGCATGAAGAAGTAAAGGCATGAAGAAGTAAAGACATGAAGAAGTGAAGGCATGACAAAGTAAAGGCATGAACAACTGAAGGCAGGAAGAACTGAAGGCATGAAGAAGTCAAGGCATGAAGAAGTGAAGGCATGAAGAAGTAAAGGCATGAAGAAGTAAAGGCATGAAGAAGTATATGCCTTGTAAGGCGAATTTAGACTCAGTAAGTGTAGGGGACGTTTTATAGGTGAGGAAAATGTGGATGCTGGTTACTATCATTATAATTATGTGTTTGATATGCCCCACTATGGCATGTTGTTGCTATGTGACTCTACTATGCACAATGCTACCCTGTGCTTTCTACACCATGCTTTGCCCTGCTCTGACATGCTAAACTATATTCTATTACGATATGCCATACAGGCACAGGTCCCAGCTGGCCACTGAGGATAGCACCAGAGCAAGTAAGATGAGGTTTTAGTCAGATCTCAGTCTGCCAACCAACATACTAAGGAAGTCGAAATGGGGGCCTGGAATCTTCATTTCTTAAGCAGCCCTTTCTCGAAACCAGACATTGCTGCCTTTCATAACCCTAAGCATGTAGCTTATCGGAATGAGTGGAGACTACAGACTGCCCTCGTCCCACAACTGCCAACTCCAAGGGAATGTTGAACATACATGGAGTACAATGGCTCCATTATTGTGTGAAAGAGAGAGAGGGAGAGAGAGATAGAGAGGGGGGGCAGAGAGAGTGAGAGAGAGATAGAGAGGGAAGAGAGGAAGAGAGTGAGGTGGGAGAGCGGGAGACAGAGCTAGAGAGAGAGAAAGAGAGAGAGAGAGAGAGAGAGAGAGGAGGAAGACAGAGAGAGGGGGAGCAGAGAGAGTGAGAGAGAGATAGAGAGGGAAGAGAGGAAGAGAGTGAGGTGGGAGAGCGAGAGACGTAGCTAGAGAGAGAGAGAGAGAGAGAGAGGGGGGAAAGGGAGCAGAGAGAGTGAGAGAGAGCTAGAGATAGGGAAGAGAGGAAGAGAGGGATGTGGGAGAGCGAGAGACAGAGCTAGAGAGAGAGAAAGAGAGAGAGAGAGAGAGAGAGAGAGAAGAGGAAGAGAGAGAGAGGGGGGGAGCAGAGAGAGTGAGAGAGAGATAGAGAGGGAAGAGAGGAAGAGAGTGAGTTGGGAGAGCGAGAGACATAGCTAGAGAGAGAGAAAGAGAGAGAGAGAGAGAGAGAGAGGGGGAAAGGGAGCAGAGAGAGTGAGAGAGAGATAGAGATAGGGAAGAGAGGAAGAGAGGGAGGTGGGAGAGCGAGAGACAGAGCTAGAGAGAGAGAAAGAGAGAGAGAGAGAGAGAGAGAAGAGGAAGAGAGAGAGAGGGGGGGAGGGAGAGGTGTGGGGGTCCGATTGACGTGGCAATGTCAGAAAATGAAATGCTGCCCGTCTGCAAGAAGGCAAGTTTGGAGTACGGGGAGGACACCAGGTCGTACCTTTTACGGACTTTTCCCCTCTTCCCCAAACTCTAAGATCTCCCACCACCTTACAATAAACACACCCACATACTCCACAGACAGCCACTGCAGGCCACGCCAACAGCACAATGAGCTCACCTCTTCAGCCTTATCACAGTCCTCGAACCAGTGACTAATCAGACCCAAAGTGCTAAAGTCTATCATATCTTAGGCTCCCCCCTTTGGATAACATATCCCGACATGTTTCAGCCAAACACAGATAAGCTGAATACCTCTCGGGTCTCAGGTGCAACTGAACTGCACCCATCAACACAACAGGCTTCACATCTGCCTCTGCTGCTATCACGCTAACAACCCACTCCCTCTTTTCCTACAGAGCCATGCTCAGGAAGGGCCACAAACATTCCCGAAGTATTCAATATAAGGCCACAGTTAAGCTCAGGGAACATGTTGTGCAGTGTTAGTCTGCTAGACGTTTTGTTCCCTTATCTAAATGTACATTGGAAGCCTACTTTTGATGTGCACCTGCATTTGCTAGTAGATGGAGGCGCCTCCCAACCCCCACAGACTCCTGTTTGGTCTTCCACATCCTCCCTCACTGCATCTTGACCTGGTCCTTCCACACCCCCGTGCTTTCCCTTTTTTTTAAATTCTCCCATCGCAATTGCGATCTTGAAAATAAATTCACTTTTTCAGGGAATTTGTGCTTCGCGTTTTCCTTTATGTATTCACCCCTTCTGATTTTGTGGGTCATGATACCAGTTTTATTATATTAGGTGATTAGATCATGCTATGTCAGGTTATATTATGTCATGTTTCGTTATGCGGTTTCACATTAATGACACTTGTGCTTTGCAGCAGCCATAAGAGGGCAGGCAGCACGTCACAAAAAAATAAAAGAAATAAAAAATATATTACATGGCCACGCTCGTGGCCATGTAGTTATGGTAAGTTGGTGTTTCCATAGGAAGCGCACTTTTTTGGCGGCTTATAACTTTGCTCCCCCTGGACGAATCGTCACCAAAAAAAGTATGTGGCCCACTCTGAATTTTTTTTTGCAAAGTTTGGTGAGGATTCGTCCGGGGGGGAAGTTATAGAGGGGGTCCCAAAACTTTTTTTTTTCCCAAAGACTGAATGGGAAAAAACTTTGCGCACAGCTACAGCCCGAACCGCTGGACGGATTTACACCAAATTTGCGGCAGTAGCGGCGGCCTGGTTCCGAAAGCGTGCTTTTGCAAATTTGGTGTAAATCCGTCCAGTAGTTTTTTTAAAAATGACCAAAATGTTAGGCAAAAAAATTAGTGATATCTGTGTTCGCTTCGCGGACGGACTTCCCTGTTCGCTCCGCAGACAGCACCCCGATTGGCCCATGGCCTTGCGTCATGTCCGCGGACATGTGACGTGTTCGCTGATTGGACGGCGAGGGGCGTGGAGCGCGTCAGATTTTCTGTGGCACTCGCCATCTTGTATTCGCCGTCGACCGCGTACAGCGCGGTGAAACGTGGATAAAAAATTGTATTTAGTGCCCTGTGTTGGTGTGTAAGAGTGTTTGGGGAGGGTGGGGGAGTATGAGATAGCTTCAATGTTTTGTTTTTTTATGTGCTAGACGTTTTTGTTGCGTTCGATTTGTCCGCGGAGAACACAGCTGTTCTGACATTTTGTAAATAAACTAAATGGTGCAGTGTTTAGAGGACGGAGTATGTGTCATTTTTGATCACAAGGAAGGTAAAAATGAGCTATGAACACTCGCGGTGTACTTAATTGTTCGTAAATACACAAACTGGGGGTGTCCTCAGGACGCTGTCCGTATTGTAATCTGTCTAGTTGAATGTGTTCCAAAAACACTCGCGGTGTCCCGAAATGGTTGCAATTACACAAAATGGGGGTGTTCTGAGAACGTTGTTTGTATTGTTCGTTGTCAGGGTGAAAGTGTTTTAAGACCACTCCTTTTGTCTGCTAATAGTACAATTTCCTATGGCGGCAACTGACTTTTTGTCCACTAAAGAAACAATAAATCCGGCTGGTGTGCGCCGACATTATGTGATAATCCTATGACTGGCGCTATCTACCTGGCTGACTTGCTTTTGCGACACTAAATCATATCTCCCGCCCCTAAGCCTGATATTATCAAAGCATTCATATTCCCCGCCTCTCTCCGTGACGTTAGAGGGTGCGTCATCAAACGCGCCCAGTTCTCTGCAGTCCTAAGTGACTTTACACAGATCCCGGAAGACAACACATATTATGTCACAACACAGCGCGCCACAATTCGGAATATGAAACAGTGATTTAAAAGCAAACAGCAAGATTGTAAATTTTGTAAAGTACATTTATTTGACATCAAATGTTTAGAGAATATTCAGCAATTTGCATTTGTCTTTGTTGTCGATCCGCAAAAGTTCATGTTGAGGCACGCGATGTTCCTTTGCGGTACAGAGGGTGTTAGATCAGCTTACAATTCAGTGCGGCACAATTCGGAATATGAAACTGTGGTTTAAAAGTAAACAGCAGGATTGTACATTTGGTAAAGTACATTTATTTCACATGAAATGTTTAGTGAATATTCAGCGATTTGCTATTGTCTCTGCTGTCGATCAGCAAAAGTTTATTTGGAGCCACGCGTTGTTCCTTTGCGGTAGATAGGCTGTTGGTTTATGATAAAAGCAGTAAATGATCGCTCTGATAATCGGAAGGTTGCTCCAACAACGAGCCATTAGACCACCCTATTGGTTGGTATGTTGTTTGTAGCTGCTAGTACTGCGTAAGGGCATATTGGTCCTTGCTGATTGTCCCATAAAATGGTGAGGGTCATGAAGTTGCATATTTGGACCTGCACCTGGCAGTTGAAGACCCCATCCGCTGGAGTCTGTAAATCGTGACATAGGCAAAATGGGGCCACATACCTGTTTTAAAAAACATAAATTAGTCTCACCAGCCGATCTTCATTAAAAATCATCATTTTATTTATTAGGGCGTGAAACTATTTGCTATCGAAGATAGTGCAATGGAGTATGTTAGTAATAAAATAATAATATTTTCCCATTCATATAGCGCTAAGAACCGTGAACTATCTAAGCGGTGCTTATTATTAACCACGGTGTGTGGTGCTCATTTATCGACCACGGAAGGATGAAAGGCTGAGTTTGGCCTTGCCGGGATTTGAATTTGCGTTAGCAAGCTGTGCACGGATGTCAAAGCGAGCGTTGTGCTCGCTGTGCCACTTGACAGGCTACAGTGAAGTGGCACAGCGAGTAGAGCGCTTGACCGCCTATAGACCGGTTAAATTATTTATATTAACCCACCCTGTGTCGTCTGCCTTTTTCGAGCCCTCTAAATGACAGGGGATCAGTTCGGCGGTGATAGTACGCGGTAGTACCCGGTAGAAAACATTATGCCACTTTCAACGAACAAGTTCAACTTGAGCGGTCTTTAATGCTACGCTATTGTAATTATATTTGGTATAAATATATAATGCACTGATTAGCACTTGATATTTATTCCAATAATCTTTGACACTTTTTTTTATTAACATTACACCAAGAATCTCTTGTACAGACTTTTCATGAAAGGTAAATGCACATGTGATGTCATCAGTGATGTCATCAATGACATTTGTGATGTCATCTTTGATGTCCTGGGTGTTAGTGTTAGCAGTGCACGGTGGCGGCGCGAGTTATGGTTGCTTATCTTACCATAACTGCTGAATTTCAGGGGTTTTCCGGTTTTACTTTGAACCATAACGTCCCTTTAACAAAGTTTTTTCACTGAATTTCATAGGTTTTTAGTAGCGCAACTTAACCATAACGTCCCTTTAACAAAGTTTTTTTTACTGAATATATATATATATATGCGAGTGGCACTCAATTTATGGAAAAAACCGTAACAACCGAAGTGGACCTGCCTAATAAGCAAACTTGACATCCCTGTTTGGACCGAATAGCCAATGTTCCCTCTATTAACAGGACACAGTAACTGCAGCCCAGTTTGGGAAGAGGAGACCAGGGTGGACTATGCAGATTAACTCCCAAAAGTGCTCCACCTCTGCCCTAGAGTCATCCTGCCTCACACATCCCTACAATCTTACCCCGGGAAGGTCTGAAGCACTCCCAGGAAGCCCAGTCAAAGCCTTCGCTCCCAGAGGACCCACAGTTCAATTGGTGTCCATGGTTCCGCCCAGCTTTCTTGTCTATAGGACCTGGCTGGTTGATGGCTGATGCTCTAATGTTGGGGCTTAAAGCCTGGCCACCCCTGTGCTAAACACATACCCACATTGTTGAAACAGTTTACACAGAAGTCAGCCAGAACAGTCACTGCACACAGAAGGACAGTCCTAAGTCCTATGACCCTTCCCTTCTTACCTGCCCAGCTTGCTGCACACCCACCTGTGCTTTTCACGCAATCTGTTGAACTAAGCCTGCACTTGGAGCCAAGGTCATTTTTCTCATATTAGGTGGTAAGGGTTTAGTATAATTAACCCATGTTTCACTACCTACCTTACTTGCCTCACACCCATCTCCATTTTCCGTACAGTCTAGTGAGCACAGCCTGCGGTCGGAGCGGTGGGAGCTTAGGGTACACTTTTCTCACTATAGATGTCTAGGTATCATTGCACTTTCATAGCTCACACACAGGTAAAGGGTCTCACTGTCTCACCACCATGAACTAGAAAGAAAGTCACGTCCTTAGTGATTACCTTTATGACATTAGGGTGAAAGGCTTTTTCAATTCTCCTGCACAGGTGTAACCACTCCATTTGCTTACTATCTGTTACCATCAACGTTCCCCTTTTAACACAGTCTATTCTTGACTGTGACACAATTGGCTCAGTCTTGTGAGCCCCAGAATTAGCATTGTGGAGTTGGCCCGGACAAATGATACGATATGATACGATATATGTTATTTATAACGCGCTTAATACCCAGAGGTTTATAAGCGCGGATCCAGGGATCAAACCTGCGTTGCTCTGTGTCGTCTTGTTTCCAAGGCGAGCACATTGCCCCTGAGCTATCCTCCGGAGACACCAAACTTCCAGGATTGACCAGGTATGCACACAAGCCCCTCATTTATCCAACATTACTTTGTGTACTAACAGACAATTCTTCAAATGTGCCTTGGAAACTCAACCCAATTATCATAACACTTTAGTACATATTCGCTTCCTTCATTTTGCAGAACCACGCACCACCTAACAGGACTGACACGCACCCATGCAATCAAACCAGGAAACAGTCCTGCCACAACCCTCCCTTCCTTTGGTGCAGCATCTACTTCCCTATTTCCCATCCTCATTTCTTCCCCTTGTTCGTTATCTTTCCACCAGCAGACTAAGGTCTGCATATGCCAGGGGCCGTGGGGGCACAGGACGCTACTCCCTGGACAAGCCTAGGTGTTCTCAAACTACTATGGTGCTGATTTTGCAGAGTAGATCCTATTAGTATAACATTAAATATAGTAGAGTAACAATTACAGTGAGCAGGCTCTGGTTTACTGTGCACTTTCTCACTATGCCATGTTTATGATATTTGGCAATAAATGTTATTTCACCTATAATTAGCTTGGCTAAGATGGCATTATTTTATTGTTGCTATATCTGTACTACACACACACATTCTTCAAGATCAGCCTTAATGTTCGGTCTCGCTACCCATTAGCGTGCAGTTGCATTCTGAGCCCCATACTTTAGATCTAGAGTGGAAATACTGGGTTGTCACAGAACAAGGATCCCCTCTTTACCCATGTACTTGCTCTATTAGAAAAGAGTAGAGGGACCTGCTTTGTACAATAAGTCCAGTCTACAGATGGTGCATTTGAGGATGATGATTGTACACTACACGATAAGGACTCTAGGGCCTTTTTTGTACCTGGTGAAATTGGGATTAAAAGACTATACCCCATGGGTAATAATCAATATATCAGTGGATAGCCGGAGAACTGATGTCCTTCTCTATATGGACCCAGAGAGGGCTATGGCATCGAGAGTGGGAGAATAATCCCTGCTCTAATTAGAGTTCCAGGGTCTTTTCACATCCCTCACTTCTACTTGTGTTATAGAAGAATGCCCTGTATCTTCCAAGTGTCAGGGAAATCCCTTGCTCTCAATGGTATCACCCAGAATCTCTCTAAGAGAGATGCTTCTTGTTGGGTGCCCTTCCTATGTTCTTTATTTAACATTATTATCCAGGCTGGAGATGACCTCTACTCCTGAAAACACATGGAGATTATTCCCATGTATGAAAAAGGGGAGAAAAGTGATCCAACCAATATTGGGCCTATCCCTCTCCCGGAAGCAGTGGCCAAGGTCTTTGCTAAGGTCCTTTTGCTTAGGATCAGAGAATGAGAAAAGGGGATGTACTGCCAATGGCCTAGAGGGTATTCCAACAGTGGGCAGTCACCATTGAGCAAGGTTTAAGCTTGATACTGCTTACTCTGAAATATGCAAACATTTGTAAGGGTTCCCTTTACTGGGGCTTTGTTGAATTTAAAGAAGCCTTTGTGTCTGTTGGGATGTTCCTGGCGGAAAATAAATGGACCCAGCTCTTAAAGGGCATTGCATGAGTCTCAAGGGGAAAGGTTAGGCTGGGCCCATGCAAGGAACCATCGGAGGACTTTACAACAGCTAGGAATGTGAGGAAGGGTCTGATCCTTGTCCAATGCTCTTCCACCCACTCATCAGCAATGTCGATGGTGGTTGCAGAGCCGGGTTCTCCAAAGATGTGCAGTGCCTGATTTCTTTGGCTTCCTTTCCCAGATGATGTATGATGTAGTGATCTTTTCCCAGATGAAGAAAGGTTTGAGGTAACACCTTGAGGGCTTTCATGCTCACTGCCAGTTAAAATATCTTACTATCAATTGGACCAAATGCCAGATCATGGCGAGTGGCAGGCAGACGGATCTCACATCACAGATCATCCTTAGGGGAGTGGCCCTTGTGCAAGTCCATCGCCAATGGTGTTGCTGCATGGGCACCAGGTTCTCCAACTATGGATCTTGGAGTGCCCAGGGCCCATGGCAAAGGTACCCTGGCAATTAATCAATCTACTGGGCAGGTTCTCTACTTCAACTGCAGGTTTGGAGGATGCCAAGTAGCTCCGGCCTTGAAGGTCTGTATTGTTAAGGCTGTTGTGGGTGCATTTTATGCTGTTGAAATATGGGGCTTCACCAAATGCTCAACCTTACAGGTGCTTGTAAATGCCTTCCTAAAGCCCTTGATGAGGAGACCAAGGCAGCCTCCTCTGTACTTACACAAAGAGTTGGACATTGTTGAGCTGGCCCTAAAACATGTATAATCCTGGGTCAAAATCTTTGTCTGCAGGAAACTGTCAACATAGAAGACTGATTTGTCTGAAATGAGCCATGACCCAGGTTATGAAGGCCTGGGCTGTCTCGGGTGCATCACGCATGGTCCCACTGAGTAGATCTGCATCACTTATGGGAATAACCAGATCAAGTAACTAAATCAGATCACCAGCTACTGGAGGAGAGATATTGGGAGATGAGGGGCCAAGAACTGCTCGCCACGGCCTCTCACAATCAATGATATTCAGTATATTTGAGTTGACACCTGCGCTGGGTGGGAGCTACACATAGACAGGTTTTTAATACAGACATGAGTACCCTCTACATCAAGTAGTGTATCAGTACACTCCTGCTTTGTCATGTGGTGGGGAGACAAAGGGGACTTGATCCTTTTGAATTTCATAGGTCCCAAAAGACCCCATTGTAAACTATTTCACATTTCTTCTCTGCTTATACCTGAACTTTGCTGTTTGATCTAAATGGCAGAAGCCCCAGTTCCTGGAGGTCGATATTGGGCACCTTAAAGAATTCTTTTTGTGGGCCAGAAACTCAGCCAGTCGAGTGGTGAGGTTTGCCATCACACTTCATCTTATGGGGATGAGTGGTAAAGTAACAAAGGGGGTGGCCTGTCATGTCAATTTAGTACCGATATGACCACCATAGCTTACTCACCGTCTTCCCCTGGGACCGAGGGGGATGGGCTTGTAACGAGTATCGCTGATCGGTTCTAGTGACTCTGTGCAATGTGTGATCTTACGTCATTGTCCATGACTTATTTGTGTGGGCAGTATTACCAAGGACAGATGGTTTGACCATTACAAATCACTACATAATGAAACACGCTCTATCCAAACATCAACCAGCCAGTGGATGCGGAAAGATTAGAGCACGTGCACGTTAAACTAGGGGTGATCCAACAAGTCTCAAAAGTCAGAGAAGCAGTAGGGCTCTGGGGTGGACAAAATAAACTGAAGATATCTATTAGGAGGATGCCGGTACTTGGATACCTTGTTTTCTTTATTCTTTGTAATGCTATTGCAGCAGCTCCAATGGTACCCATTTCGTAGACCAAGGATCAGATTATCCCAATTAATTAGAAGGGGAGTAAAGATGATACAGGAATTACAGGCCAATCTCTCTGCTGGATGTAGTTGCTAAAATATATGCCTGAGTTCCATGAGTCCGCCTGAGTCATTGGGTAGAGGACCAGAACGCCATACCTCATCTCCAGGCAAGGATTTCAGACCAGTACTTTAGGTTATTTTTTAAATTTTCATGAAATATGGCATGCAGAGCGAGGTCAATTCATATGTGCTTTTTGTAGATTTTAAAACAGCTGTTGACTGCCCCCCCAGATGCTCCTTTGGGAAAGGATTAAGAATCTGGGTATCCTGTCAGCGCTATTCAGAGCTTGTATGGGCTTGATTCGCAGACATTTTCCAATGGGATTGTGCCATTTATAAAACGCCTCTGTCCATCAGGCCCTATTTAGCAATAATGAAGCAGAAGTCTGATGGAGTTCATCAGGTGAGAGCATAACTGCATTTTGGGTGCAACAGGTCAAATGCCAATGGTGTGTTGTTGCGCCGACACTCTTCTGTTTGTCTATGAACTCTATGATTGACTTTATCACCAACAGCCCAGATGATCCACCTACTCTAAGCCAGGTCAACATCCCGCTATCCCTTTTTGCGGGTGACGTTATTCTAATCTCAACGACACCTGTGGGCCTAAGAGAGCAATTTAGAACATTCCATCAATATTGTGTGGAGGACGGCCTACACATTAACCAGGCCAAAACTAAATCAATGATGTTTGGCACACAGGGGAAGAAGGAACCTACATTGTTGGTTACTCTTGAGTGAATAGCTACCGGACAGGTATCCAGGTAGGATTACTTGCGTATTAGCTTTGTAAGTAGATTCACATGGAATAATCATGTGCTTCTTAAATTTGCCCTTATGCCACCTTCGGGGCTCCTGACATCCCACACCCAATAGCCTTGGCTTCTGTCCACCCTTGGCACACCCTCCGCCCTGGAGGTTCGCACTTTCAACTAACATGGATCCAGGCTGTGTAGCACTCAACATTCCAAGCACTTCATCTGTGGCTCAACCATGAGCTCGGACTCCCCAGCACTTACCTCCTCTGCCCTCTTCCTTGCGGCACTTGCACGTTCTGAATACTCACAAGGCATAGTAGGTTCGTCCTTTCGTCCTTTTTGCCTCCACAGCTCTTATTAAATATTGTGTTTTGTAATTTATTTAATTCCCGTATTCCCTCCCCTCGCCCTGTGTGCGCTTTGAAATAGTATTTTACTTGCTGAATAAGCGCCTAACAAGCAATCCATGAATACATAAATAAATAAAATAATGGGAATGGTGCAATTAGTACTTCTATTAACATATATAGATTAAAGACACACTCTGCAGCAAACCTTGTCAGCAAATTGTGGGTGCACACTGAAACACCTAAATTGTCAATTGCCGAACAAAAATGTTTAAAAGGACTGTTGGGTCTCCCCAAGGGAACTCCCAACATATCACTTACATTAGAAATCAATTAAAGAAGTATCGAACATAACCTTCAGATAAAATGGGTCCTATATTTGTTCCAAATATGGCCTAATCCACTTTTATTCAAATGTAATAGCGCAACGCTTGATGACCTGGCACAAGATGGCAGGGCAAAGATATGTTATGTTATGTTACTAATTCCAAGGGTTTCTTGGGGCAAGGACATCACAGATACAGACTATTTACTGTGGACCTAAAAAAGAAAAGTCTTCAGGGAGAGTCTAAGCTCAAGATGGTAAGAGACACATCACAAAGGTAGTGGAAAGGTGTTCCAGGGTCTAGCCCCAGCCACAGAAAAAGCCCGGCCACCAACCGTGGTGAGCTGAATAGTAGGAACAGAGACTAAACAGGCAGACCGTGAGCAGAGGGCGCGACACAGCAAATAACAGACACATTTATCCTAAAGTTAATCGCTCCCAGGCCATGCAATGCAAGATGAATCAGGCAAAGATACTTGATGTGAATTTGTTCAGCCAGTGGGAGCTAAAGTAAAGATTGCAAAACTGGGGGAACATGGACTCCATAAGGGGAGCCAGTGGCGACTCAGGCCGCCAGGTTTTGTAGAAGTTGTAAACAGTGAACTAGGCCCTTAGGCTGTTATGTATGTATAACTTGCTATGCTTTTATGAGTTATACCAATAAAGCTCGATAATAAAAATAAATACATGCACTTATTTTATGTCGTAAATCGCCTCAAACTTTGTCATAGCTCTGGCACCTTCTCACATACAGTTTTACTTGTCTTGGCTTAACTTGACTAAGACAAAGGCAACAGCCGCAGAGGTAGGATAATGTTATTGTCGCAGCAAAGGTACTCTGTTCCCCTAATAGGTGCTCTGCCGGCCAGTCCTTTTGCACATGTTAATGTTAAAGGTATTTGTATCGCGCACCGTCACTAGCGGATTTGTCCCCAGGCGCTCTGGCGGATCAGAAAAGGAGAGTGTGGATAAAAAAGAGGGGTTGTGGGGGGTTAGTAGAGTGTAGTGCGAAAACGAAAGTGAGAGTTGTGTTTTCCTGTTGGCAGCTTCATTTCGGTTTTTGTGAGTTTAAGTGAGGTGGGTTAGCTGATCAAATTTTGTTCGTTGTTTAAAAATATCCAGTTACTCCGAGGCCCCCCTACCCCCAGTGATTTTAACAATGCTCCTACGAAGAGTTCGTTCACAGATTGAACTGTGTTGCAGGGCTCCCCATGAGATGTCACTTCAAGGGGTTGCACAGGATTAAGCTATCCTATCGAGGGCAGTCAACCCATGTTTTCAGGACCACAAAGACTTTGTTATGTTATGTTATGTTATGTTATGTTAACTGAACTTATAAAGTGCACGGTCACCCAAGGGCATCATGGCACTGGAGAGGAGAGCTGCTTGCCAAAGAAGAGAACCAGTGGAAAAAGAGGGCTAAAATAGGAAGGTCTTAAGAGCTCTTCTAAAACCAAGATGATTGGTGGTGCCTCTAAGTGACGGTGGAAGGTTGTTCCAAACTTTGGCAGTTGCAATGGAAAAGGCCCTGCCGCCGATCCTTTCACGGTTAAACCTTGGAATAGTGAGTAGGTTGGTGGTGGGGGAGCATAAGTCGCGTTCAGGGATATACCAAAACAATTTGGACTGCAGAAATTCAGCTCCTTGGCCGTGGACCGCCCGGTGAACAATGCACAGCGACTTAAAATAAACACGCTGGGCCACCGGAAGCCAATGGAGTCGATGAAGCACTGGCGAAATATGAGCACCGTAGGGGGAGCCTGTGGCAAACCTGGCCCCCAGGTTCTGCATGCGCTGAAGCCGCTGTGTGAGACCAATCGGTTGCGATAGATATAGAGAGTTACAGTGGTCCAGCCGCGGAAGGACCAACGCAGCCACCACAGGGGGGCGGATGGCATTCAGTATCATGGGGAGAACCCTCTTGAGGACCATGATCTGGTGGTGGGCAGACTGACACAACGCAGTAACCTGGTTGGACATAGAGAGGGAGGCAGAAAGAATGACACCCAGATTTTTCACTTTAGTAACTGGTCTGGGGAGAGGACCTAGCGAGATGGGACAGAAAGCAGAGGTCCACAGTGAGGGGTCGGAAGGACAGCCCACCACCATTACCTCTGTCTTGGTCCATCCAAACACCGACTGCTCTCAGACAGTCATGAAGGCATGACGAGACCTCAGCCTGATCCTGATCCAGGCGGATCAGGATTTGAGTGTCGTCAGCATAGGAGTAACAATTGAGTCCGCAGGAGCGGATGAGGCAGACCAATCACCAGATATAGATATTGAACAGGATCGGGGAAAGTGAGGATCCCTGCGGGACACCGCAAGTGGGGGGGAGGAGGAAGAGAGAAAAGGGGGCATGGCGAGAGTTTGTGTACGCTCTGAGAGAAAGGAGGTAAACCATGCAAGGACAGAGCCAGATATCCCAATCTGCGCCAGACGTGAAAGGAGGATGGGGTGGTCCACCGTGTCAAACGCGGCTGACAGATCCAACAGGATCAAAGCTCCGACTCCACCCGCATCAACTAACCTGGACATGTCATCTTGTACAGAAACAAGCACACTTTCCGTACCCCTCCCTGGCCTAAAGCCAGCTTGGGCAGGGTTGAAGATTATAGAGGATTCCAGAAAAGAGGATAAAAGGGGCGTGATGAGAGATTCCAGACGTTTGGACAGGAAGGGGAGCAGAGAGATAGGACAAAAATTGGCAGGGATAGTGGGGTCAAGTGAGGGCTTCTTGAGAAGATGGGTGACCCTCACAGATTTCAGCTCCGAAGGAACCTGTCCTGACTGGCAAGATTTGTTTATGGCCGCAGTAACATCTGCAAAAATGTCAGGGGCGATCTTCTTCATGATGGAGGCCGGAATGGCATCCTCAAAAGAGGATGATTTCATCTTTAAAATAGCTGCTAGGATCTCTGCCTCGGTAAACAGGGGAAAAGTGGACCAATTAGTAGAGGGGTCGATAGGGGGAGCAGGATACAACAAGGCAACTTCTGGGGCTAGTTATGTACTTTAGTGAGTATGTAGATGGCCATAGAATAGTGGTCTTCGAATTGTGGGGCTTGCCCCCCTGGAGGGCAGGGAATAGGGAGTGTTCAAGGGGGGAGTGAGGCTCTTCCAAAGAGGGGTGCAGTGACTGATTTTAATAGAAAATATAAGCAGCAATAATTGTACTCGAGGGGGCTTGGCATATACAAACTTTGAATGCCACTGCCATAGAGTAATGTCCCTGCCCGTATGTTCAGGATGTTGGCGATGCCAGCACAGGACACAATGTTTTCCACAGCTTCATACGACTGACAGGACTCAGTCAGGAGCATCCCGTACTTCAAATACACCCTGAAGTCCACATGCAGTCATGCATCTGATCCTACTCAGCTATGCTGACAGCAAACATGACATCTTAGAAAGGATTTGCCAGAGGGAGAAATCCCAGCTCCTGCCTCCATGTCATTTCATTCAAGCTGTCAAGTAATTTCCAAGTGGCATGTGTCAAAACATTGCTGTCACTGCAGCAGAGTATGTATGCCACTTGGAAAAGCAGCCTTTTAGTTTTGCCACAGTGGTAGAACAAATGTTAGTTAATTAACTCTTAACAGTTGTAGCTTTGGCCTGAGTTCAATCTCAGTCTTACCCTTTGGTGACCTATCTGTCACTTATTCGTCACCACTTTTTCCATTTGGAAAATGCATTCCTATGACTCTGTTCACACACACAGCCACACAGACACTCACACACTTACTTAAGCAATAGAACCCGAAGAGGGGGGCATTACCGGGAGGGCATTACCCGACCTTACATGTAGTCCCTTTTCCCTTTCCATAGCAGTCAGGGTGTGGAGCAACCGGCCCGACAAAGGCTGGTAACGACCCAGCAAGGGCCAATGAGATTGCTTGTTACAAGCTCATTGCCCCGCACCAGGTACTAACTCACAATGTAAAACAATGTTTTAGAAGCTTTTCAAATGAAGTGAAAGCGCATACAAGTTTGCATATTTTCATTGGGTTTTGCTTTACTGGAAGTCAATGAAGCCCACTATTATGACCTCATTTTTGATGTTATAAAAAAGAAAAATCACATCTGATTTTTTTGAATTTTGACAATTGCCGGATACAATGGTACAATGGTATAACAAAGAGCGTGGTACAATCACAGGACTAAATAGGCAATTCTCACACTGAGTTAAATAAAAAGCATTACATAAGCATTAGCATGTTATCAAAAGACAGGGGGAAACCTGCTTTAGGTGAATGCAGCTACGGGTTCATCTGCCCTCACAGTCCCATGAAGGAGCATGAAGGAGCATGAAGAAGTATAAAGGAGCATGAAGGAGCATGAAGGAGCATGAAGGACCATGGAGGAGTATGAAGGAGCATGAAAGGAGCATGAAGGGGCATGAAGGAGTATGAAGGAGCACGAAGGAGCATTAAGGAGCACAAAGGAGCACGAAGGAGCAAGAAGGAGCATGAAGAAGCATGAAGGAGCATGAAGGAGTATGAAGGAGCATGAAGGAGCATGAAGGAGCACGAAGGAGCACGATGGAGCGTGAAGGAGCACGAAGGAGCATTAAGGAGCACAAAGGAGCACGATGGAGCGTGAAGGAGCATGAAGGAGTATAAAGGAGCATGAAGGAGCATGAAGGAGCACGAAGGAGCATGAAGGAGTATGAAGGACCATGAAGGAGCGTGAAGGAGCATGAAGAAGTATAAAGGAGCATGAAGGAGCACGAAGGAGCATGAAGGAGCATGAAGGAGCATGAAGGAGCATGAAAGAGCATGAAGGAGCATGAAAGGAGCATGAAGGAGCATGAAGGAGTATGAAGGAGCATGAAGGAGCATGAAGGAGCATGAAGGAGCATGAAGGAGCATGAAAGGAGCATGAAGGGGCATGAAGGAGTATGAAGGAGCACGAAGGAGCATTAAGGAGCACAAAGGAGCACGATGGAGCGTGAAGGAGCATGAAGGAGCACGAGGGAGCATGAAGGAGTATGAAGAAGCACGAAGGAGCATGAAGGAGCATGAAGGAGCATGAAGGAGCACGAAGGAGCATGAAGGAGCATGAAGGAGCATGAAGGAGCATGAAGGAGCATGAAGGAGCACGAAGGAGCACGAAGGAGCATGCAGGAATATAAAGGAGCATGAAGGAGCATGAAGGAGCAAGAAGGAGCATGAAGGAGCGTGAAGGAGTATGAAGGAGTATGAAGGAGCACGAAGGACCATGGAGGAGTATGAAGGAGCATGAAAGGAGCATGAAGGGGCATGAAGGAGTATGAAGGAGCACGAAGGAACATTAAGGAGCACAAAGGAGCACGAAGGAGCAAGAAGGAGCATGAAGAAGCATGAAGGAGCATGAAGGAGTATGAGGGAGCATGAAGAAGTAAGAAGGAGCATGAAGTAGCATGAAGGAGCAAGAAGGAGCATGAAGGAGCGTGAAGGAGTATGAAGGAGTATGAAGGACCATGAAGGAGCATGAAGGAGCATGAAGAAGTATAAAGGAGCATGAAGGAGCATGAAGGAGCATGAAGGAGCATGAAGGAGTATGAAGGAGCACGAAGGACCATGGAGGAGTATGAAGGAGCATGAAAAGAGCATGAAGGGGCATGAAGGAGTATGAAGGAGCACGAAGGAGCATTAAGGAGCACGAAGGAGCACGAAGGACCATGAAGGAGCGTGAAGGAACATGAAGGAGCGTGAAGGAGCATGAAGGAGCACGAAGGAGCATGAAGGAGCACGAAGGAGCGTGAAGGAACATGAAGGAGCGTGAAGGAGTATGAAGGAGCATGAAGGAGTATAAAGGAGCATGAAGGAGCACGAAGGAGCACGAAGAAGCATGAAGGAGCATGAAGGAGCATGAAGGAGCGTGAAGAAACATGAAGGAGAGTGAAGGAGTATGAAGGAGCATGAAGGAGTATAAAGGAGTATAAAGGAGCATGAAGGAGCACAAAGGAGCACAAAGGAGCATGAAGGAGTATAAAGGAGCATGAAGGAGCATGAAGGAGCATGAAGGAGAATGAAGGAGCACGAAGGACCATGGAGGAGTATGAAGGAGCATGAAAGGAGCATGAAGGACCATGAAGGAGCATGAAGGAGCGTGAAGAAGCATGAAGGAGCGTGAAGGAGCATGAAGGAGCAAGAAGGAGCAAGAAGGAGCATGAAGGAGCATGAAGGAGCGTGAAGGAACACGAAGGACCATGGAGGAGTATGAAGGAGCATAAAAGGAGCATGACGGGGCATGAAGGAGTATGAAGGAGCACGAAGGAGCATTAAGGAGCACAAAGGAGCACGAAGGAGCATGAAGAAGCATGAAGGAGCATGAAGGAGTATGAAGGAGCATCAAGGAGCAAGAAGGAGCATGAAGTAGCATGAAGGAGCATGAAGGACCATGAAGGAGCGTGAAGGAACGTGAAGGAACGTGAAGGAGCGTGAAGGAGCATGAAGGAGCGTGAAGGAGCATGAAGGAGCATGAAGGAGTATAAAGGAGCATGAAGGAGCACGAAGGAGCACGAAGGAGCGTGAAGGAACATGAAGGAGCGTGAAGGAGCATGAAGGAGCATGAAGGAGCATGAAGGAGCATGAAGGAGTATAAAGGAGCATGAAGGAGCACAAAGGAGCACGAAGGAGCACGAAGGAGCACGAAGGAGTATAAAGGAGCATGAAGGAGCATGAAGGAGCACGAAGGAGCATGAAGGAGTATGAAGGAGCATGAAGGAGCGTGAAGAAGCATGAAGGAGCGTGAAGGAGCGTGAAGGAGCATGAAGGAGAAAGAAGGAGCACGAAGGAGCATGAAGGAGTATAAAGGAGCGTGAAGGAGCATGAAGGAGCACGAAAGAGCATGAAGGAGTATGAAGGACCATGAAGGAGCATGAAGGAGCATGAAGGAGTATGAAGGACCATGAAGGAGCATGAAGGAGTATAAAGGAGCATGAAGGAGTATAAAGGAGCATGAAGGAGCATAAAGGAGCATGAAGGAGCATGAAGGAGTATGAAGGAGCACGAAGGAGCACGAAGGAGCATGAAGGAGTATAAAGGAGCATGAAGGAGCACGAAGGAGCACGAAGGAGCACAAAGGAGCATAAAGGAGCACGAAGGAGCACGAAGGAGCACGAAGGAGTATAAAGGAGCATGAAGGAGCATGAAGGAGCATGAAGGAGCATGAAGGTGCATGAAGGAACATGAAGGAGCGTGAAGGAGCGTGAAGGAGCGTGAAGGAGCGTGAAGGAGCATGAAGGAGCATGAAGGAGTATAAAGGAGCACGAAGGAGCACGAAGGAGCACGAAGGAGCATGAAGGAGTATAAAGGAGCATGAAAGAGCACGAAGGAGTATGTAGGACTATGAAGGAGCATGAAGGAGCGTGAAGAAGCGTGAAGGAGCGTGAAGGAGCGTGAAGGAGCATGAAGGAGCGTGAAGGAGCATGAAGGAGCATGAAGGAGCATGAAGGAGCGTGAAGAAGCGTGAAGGAGCGTGAAGGAGCGTGAAGGAGCATGAAGGAGCAAGAAGGAGCATGAAGGAGCATGAAGGAGTATGAAGGAGCATGAAAGGAGCATGAAGGGGCATGAAGGACCATGAAGGAGCACAAAGGAGCACGAAGGAGTATGAAGGAGCACGAAGGAGCACGAAGGAGCATGAAGGAGCATGAAGGAGCATGAAGGGGCATGAAGGAGTAGGAAGGAGCATGAAGGATCATGAAGGAGCAGGAAGGAGCACGAAGGAGCACGAAGGAGCATGAAGGAGCATGAAGGAGTATGAAGGAGTATGAAGGAGCATGAAGGAGCATGAAGGAGCATGAAGGAGCATGAAGGAGTATGAAGGAGCATGAAGGAGTAGGAAGGAGCATGAAGGAGCATGCTGCAAGTGCTCCAGACATTGCAGTGAATATAGGGGTAGTTGGGTAAGGTGGGCGTAGGGCACGACTTGCATCAGTGTGCACATGAATGCACATTTGCATATTTACAAATGTTTTCCATCGGTTTTAGGCAGGCAGATGTTTCTGGAGGAAGGGCACAAAGCGGGGGAGGGGTAGGGTTTGTGCCTTCTCTGGCTAGCAAGTGGTTCTTCAATTCAATACTCCCACTGAATGACCTGGTGTAATGCCAGGGGAGGGATCAGTTAAAGGGGGAGTGGCAAGTGAGGAAAAGGAGCGGGAGCTCAAATGCGACAGATAGGTCGTTCAGGGATAAAGGACAGAGAGTAGACACAGGAAAGTGCGGTGAGATCGATTCAACGTAAGCCATGGACAGATTTAAAGATAGGGAGTTGGGACTAGAAGAGGGAGTGAGTTTGCATAATAATACACCCAGCGCGGTGACAGTACACCAATGTGAGAGAGGGTCTAGATAGGTTGTAGACAGTGCATGTGGCATAGCTGAGTATTTTGTTGAGTGGTGCAAAGTAGTCTAGGTCCAAGAGTAGGCTGGACCAGTAGTCAATTTACTTAGGACCAGGGGGTAGAAACTACAGATGCTCGGAATGGTGAGCCTGGGGGAGAGTGGATCATCTAGATAGTTCAAAGGTTGCTGAGCCTGTATCAGTGGCAGTGCTGACAGGATGTAGTTTATATTTGCTGCCATAGGGGACCCCAAGGATTCAAGCCTTGGGTGATAGAGTGAGATGGTGGAGAGGAAATAATGTGAGGGTTGGGAGAGCGTGTGGGTTTGGTGTTTGAGGTCAGGAGAAAGATGACGTATTTTTAGCATCAGGCTGCATAGTGCTGTCACTTGACGAATAGCAGAGAGGAAATTGGTGATGAGTTCAGAGATGTTGGGGTTGAAGGAGAAAAAGTAGAATAAAATATGGGTGCCATCCTCCGAACTGTGGTAAGAAAAGCAGAACTGGGAGATTACCTCAATCAATCCTGGAGGAGTTGGGAAGGGGTGGGCTCAGGACCACTCTTTGTGGGACACCCACCAGAAGGAGTGTTAGAGTTTCAGGAGCAAGAGTTATCGGGCATCTTCAACCTTGAACCCATGAACTGCGGTAGTTTCAGGAGTGGGAGATGGAGCAGTCAGAGAGATGCAGTGTCTTTGGCTCCACGGGAGGAGAGAGTTTGGAAGTCGGGGTGATGATCTACAGTGTCAACAACAGCAGCGGGATTAGGTAGAAAGAGGCGTGAATAGAAGTGCGAGTGGAAAGCAAGTTGGACTAACGAGATACAGATATGTAAGTGTGGTACTAGCTTTTAACTGGTCCACACAGAGAATGTGCCTCAATGTATTGGACAATGTGGCTAAATACAACACATTTGAGCATTTTAGTGGGGTGAGGCAGAAGAGAGAGGCAAGTCTGTAGAAAGATGGATGCTGTGTTCCATGGTGGATTTAGCCAAGACGGGTAGGACTCTGGGCACCTTGGATCAGGTTGGGAAGTTGCTAGTCGACAGAGAGGTTTAAGAGGCAGGACAGGTCAGAGCAGGTTACAGGTGCACTCTCATTGATAATATGGGGCGCAAAGAGATTGCTATGAACATAGGATGCTCTTCCTGCGTGGGGGATGGCGTACGCTGAGAAGGAGAGATAAGGAAGAAGTGAAGTAGAGCAAAGGGAGGACGGGGCAAAAGCCGTGGAGAGGACAAAGGGGGGTGGGTTCACATGTGGACAGGGGCTCCTTTATGTTTGTAAATGTAGATGAGACGTAGGAGGCGCATTCATCTTTAGAAGGGAAGGAGAGTATGGAGCAGAGTCTGTGGAGGGGTGAGGAGAGGGAGTGCATAGGCTCTATGTAATAGGGTGATTTAGCAGAGCCTAGAGCAGTCCAATGTTAGTATTCACTATCAATAGTATGTTCATGGTTTCCTTTCAACTCTACACTGATGACACCCAATAGGTGTTTAGACTTCCCAAATACCCCTGTTTAAGTGATCTAAACTCTGTTGGAAATTATGATCCTCAGAAGTCTTTGTGTGCCTGTCAATTACTATCCATACACCATTTGTCCCAACCACAGGCAACACCCACTGCCCAGCCTGTAGATAAAGCGGACTCCTATGTGTGCATCCCTCAACTGAATGGCATTACCTATAGTGTCCTTCACCGCTTCCAACCCCCGAAAGGCATTCTTCATTTCAGAACGTGGGCCACACAATCACATAGGTTTAAGCCCGAGTCCTCTTGGATTATTCCAACAGGCTACCTCTTGGCCAACAAGGCAAGTAATGAGGATAATGTAACTGGTCAAAGCAGCAAGGTGGGTACTTGGCCTTTTACCCAGGCACTGTGTTGCACTCGGTGGATCAGAGGATTATTCTTCAACTTGCTGGCTTACCCTCAAGGTCTTCTGGAGGAGTGGTCCCAAGTACCAAACTGGTTAATTCACTATGAACCCTCAAGAGTTCTCAGATCAGCTTTGGGATTCTACCTACGCGTCAACCCGACGAAGGAGCCAAACGGTTGAGCACCCAAGGCCCACTCATCTGGAAAAACATGTCACCAAACTCACAAAACCAAGCAGGCCACATCAAGTGCAGATGACACCCAACACTGGAACATTTGAAGCAACCCTTCTTTTATTCTGGGCATCCTTACGCAATCAAGTGACTCAACTACTCCTCTTCAAAGAGTCTCTCCTCCTCAACACATAGGCCATCACGTCATCCTCCACGCCACTTGACTTACTAGACGCCGTCCGCCCATCTCCTCCCCGTCACTGTGTACAGCTGTACCCTCCTCTATGCCCCTCTGCATCCTACCTGCGCTGTATATCTGTTCAGTTGTTAGCTCTGAAAAGCGTTCCGTTAGGCATCTGTAATGGTGTACACCTCTGTAATGCTCTCTGTTATGTATCTGTTTTGGTGTGTACCTCTGTTAAGTGCTCTGTTGCTTCTCGAAATTAAAGAAGTGCAAACTTGCACTTGCATGGGTGCAATGTTTCTGTAATGGTGCCCCAGGGCTCTTGTTTTTTATCACTCACACAATTTCAGATTATTTCCCCATTAGTAAAGGCAGCAAAGGTGTCCTCACTTCTTGGAGTTTTTTTAACATTGTACTCAATGAAACGACTCAGCCGTGCTATATGGGGGACAATATGGGCGAATATTACAGAAACGGTGCACTGATGCAGGTGCAATTTTGCACAGTCTTTGCACTAGGGCAAAAAATATATGTTTTCAATGCATTTTCGTACAATCCGTATTAGCAAAGAGGTAAACATTGCCAAGGTACACAAGTGCATTGAAAAAGAAGTTTTTTTTGCCGGAGGGAAATTACTCTTGGGCTAATAGTGTCTAAAATTGCACTGGCACTGGTGCAACATTTCTGTATTATGAATGGCCTCTAGCTTCAATCTTAAGGGATGGTAGGGTAAGATTACTGGCCCTCTAAGGAGATGGCCTGCTGAGGTTTGTCTAAATCCCTGATAAAACGATTCCTTCGTTCGTTCGTTAGTTCCTTCATTCAACTAATACAAGATTATAGTGACTCTATAACACAAACAGGGACCAAAGGTTGAGACAAATAAAGGAGTAAGGAAAGAAAAAGGGTTTAGGGTGAGAGGCGACACCTCCACCTCACACCCCAAATTCCCCTCCTCGCTCCCACTCACCTGTGTTCCGTTGCGTCCCCTCCACCTTCCTGAATCTCAGGCAACCATGGAAATTATAGAGCGGCTCTGCACGGAGCACCACCTTCCATTTCCATGGTGGCCATCTTGGGTGACTATTTGCCTGAATCCACAGGTTGGGGTGAGCATGCGATTTGTAGATTCAACATTACTTAATTGCTAATAACAAACTGGGACGTTAATCCGGGGTGCTGATACCAATAATAACTAAATCCCTGGCCTGTACCGTGAGGTAACATCCCAGGATCCTCCTTACAGGCCCTCATCGTGGTCAGGCATATTAACTTGCAGCCCAGTTGTAAGGGCGAATTTTCATTTTAGTGCTTAATTCCTCCCACATTAGAGACCCCCGCTCTTTTTCTGGACTTCAGGATGTTTTTATTTTAACACTGTAGTGAGTGAGCCCTTTATATCACTCTCTCATGTGTTTTGACCTGATTTGGATTATGTGTTTCCTTTGTTTTTGGAGTCTGACAAACTCCACAGGCATCTATTTTTTGTATGATGACACACAGCACCTTCAGTGCAGTGTCACAGAGAAATCCTTTAGTTTTCTCATAAGGTTTAGATTCCATTTTGTATGTGAACTACCGTTCCCAAGAACAGTGAAGTGAAATTGACTTTACTTACCTTTTCTCCTTGTAGGTCCAGCACATCCCATCTCATGTGGAGTGCTGTGGGTTAACTTGTAGCCCCTTATCCTATTCTCTCATGCAACATTGTTTATGTTACCCTCACTACTTTAAATGGCTGGTGGCAGTGGTTTACTTTTCCCTGCCATTGTGCTTTTCTACCGCAGGCTGAATCCTGAGCTGCGTACCGCACCCATGGGGACCATTTTGTCAAAATGGCCCCAGTCTTCTTTTTATTGCCATTTTCTGTGTGTAAGGTCTTTCTTGGGTTTTACTCTGCGCGCCAAGCAAGGTTTGAGCCCTTTGTTCATTTTACCTTTGGCGGGCTTCAGGACTGAAACCCGCCTCTGGCTCTAGTGAGTCTGGAAGGTCAGGAAGTGAGGGAGGTTCCCAAAACTCCCCTGTCCTTTGTCTTTATGAATGCCTGAATGCACCCAGTTCTGATTGGCTGGCTGGCTGCCCTTCCAGGACAGACACCCTGCTGTTTGAATGACAGCTAGGCTGTGCATGAATAGGATAAACCTACTTAAAAGGCGAGGGTTTTCGGACTGAAGACAGAGTTGACCACTGGGAAGAACAACCTGATGAAGAAACCATGAACAAAGCTGGCTGCATACTCCTGGACCTTTGAATTGCCCAATGAAGCCCTGTTGTTGTGCTGAAACTCCTTTTTCTAATCGATAAGAGGAGTTCCCGGAAGGGATGACTTCTTTCCTTGGGTTAGTTGGACCAACTAACTCTGAGACAAACTCTACTGGACCTTCTTCCCCGACTGGCTGTACTTCTGTGCTGCTGCAGGAACCGAGTGCCAGGGGTTGAGAAATCCATAGTCGAGTGCAACGTCTGTGATCCGGCCAGAAGCTCTAGGAGTCTCCCAGGACCCTCGAGAAGCAGGACAACCAGAGCTGGAGTCACATCACCAGAGTGCAGGACTCATGGAATGAAGGAAGCCCAGCCGGTCATCAGGATTTGCGGTGCTGCTGTTTACGTGCGCTGAAACCGGGAAGTGCCGCTGACCTGAAGAAAGCCCATAGCTGTTGCCGACCTCCGAATTGTTGCCGCAGGAGTCCCCAGTCGTTCTTCCTCTTGTTCCCCTAAATGAGGCCCAGGAACCCAGGATCTGCATTGCTTCAATCCGACAGAAGCCAGCTGGACCACTTCCTCTAACCGAAGGTACTGTTCTAAGTTGGGGTACTTACCTCAGTGTCTGTAGCTTGCTCTTCTAAGTTGAGACTTGCAGTAGCTGCTTAGCTAGAGTTGCTTTCAGCTCTAACTTTCACAAGTGTAACAGTGTGTGGCCCTACAGTGTTTTTTCTTCAGCAAACTCTCTAACTTTGTGCAAGACTTGTACTACCTAAGAAGTGCCTCAGCTCCATAGACTTTGTTCTAAATGACTTTGGCTGTCCTGGCTCCCTGCAGACTCTTCTAGCCCACTTGACTTTGACATTTACTGTCCCTCATAGGTGATACATTGATTTTAAACTATTATTGCTGGAAATGGTTTTGTCTAGACTTCACTGGAAGATTTAAGTGCGCACATGCTCTGAGAACCTTTTTAACCGTTTCCTTCTTTTAACCTTTCCTTTCTGCCAACCTCTAAATATACAAAGTGTACTAGTGATATAAAAATGCTATTACTGCCCTAGTTAGTGAAATCACCTCTGGGTGTAGGAAGTGAGTAAGAAGCATCTCTAAAGAGTATCTACTAACTTTGTGTTGATTCTGGAAAAGTATTTTGAAGTGTGTTTAATTGCTACATATATTGCCCTTGTTAAAGACTGCTTATTTAAAAACGACTGTCAAATAAATAAATAAAGTATTTATTACAAAACCTTGAGTGTAAGCGTTACTTGGCAACATGTATTTGTGAATTTCATTGCTACAGCTTTACAGCTCACATTGACCCCTCTTGAGAGAGGCCTGGCTGCTCAGTCACTCTACCAAATTGTGTAGTACAGGCCTATACCAATAGGTGGGTTACCTAATACCAAGGGGAATAGGGTTGTGTAGTCTCCCACAGGGTTACCACATCAATTCTTGCCTATCACCAAGCCACTACCATCTGTTACATCCCAGGGACCCTATTATTACTGCTTTAGTAACATACACAATACACATGGTTTGATGATCCAAAATTGATTCCCACAATAGGTGCTCCGGAATTACTACAGCAGCGATTTGGCGCAGTATTAATGCATAGCTTGTGCATGGGCTGGCTTCACTGACCATTTAGTGGCATACAGAGAAAGAGACATATCAATACAAGCTTCCGAAATACTTGCTTGCCATTGTATTCATTCTTGTCACATTGAATATAAGGATGTATATGTGACTTTGCATATAAGCATATAATGTGTATTGAAAGTGGTTACACTTCTCTATATGTGTTTTTGTATGTTTTTTTTTCTTCCACTAGTTTTGCACACTGTGTTATGTACTGAAGATGTTTTGTATATAAAAAAAGAGCATAAGAAAAATACAGTATATATTGAGGGAAAAAAAGCCTAAACAAATATGTATGCTTTGAATGAATACTTCATTGTTTCACAAGCTAAATAATTAAAAGCTATGTGAGATTAGCTTGGTTGCTCCTCTATTTTTTCTATTTATGAATAGTTGGTACAGATTAGTGCCTGTAAAAGCAAAACGCATGACAAAATAAGTACTATTTACAATGAAATTGTTGTAAATACCCAATTGTATGTGGCATGACGCCACCCCCTGTTTCAAATGTACATGCAATGCGAAAATACACTGCAAACAAAGCAAACCTCAAAAAGTAGTGGTTGGCATTTGATATTGCAGAAGGACCTTGCATAATATGCTAATTGCGTAGGGGCCACACAACATTCAGTGACACCCCTGGAGTACAGGACCACATCGCATGTTGTAGTGCCTCGATGCATGGATCGGAGCCACTGTTGTGTGTTGCAATGCTGCAGGGAGCACTTTCTCAATAGCTGACCTTTTCGAAACTTGGTGCTGGGAAGTGATGACAAAGGTGTTCCATGCAGGCCTTTCAGTCTGTCAGCCAGAGGTAGGGAGGGGCTTGGGATCACACTGATGTTGCGGTGGCAACATTTCCGTCTGTTGTCAGCAAAAAGCCCTGGCTGAGGGGCTCACAACACCTCACCCCCAGACAAAAGACTGGTGGTCTTTTGGGATATTGGGAGAATTTGCCCAGGTCCATCTTTGAAAGTTCAGATATGTGCAACGGTATGCAGTGATTTTAACAAATGAAAAATAACGCTTGTGTACAGGTGCGTTATAAATGCCACATCATAGCATATCATAACAAATAGAATTTATAACAAACCCAAAACATCTAAAAAAAAAAAGAACAGATTTGTTGAAACTATATATATGTGGTTGGGAATGGGAATAATAGTTTTGGGGGTGGGGCACCCCCAAAAACAATGGAAACATTTTTTAGGTATTTTGGATTCGTTAAAAATGTGTTTGTTGTTTTGTGATTCATTAAAATCACATGTAACCATGTGAAAAGTTATTGCCTTTCAGAGGTGCCTCTTTGCCAATCATTCTCCTATTATGTGTACAGGATGGCTGCCACTATTTTCATTTATTCATTTTTTTATCATTTTTTTAATTTTTTTTAATTTTTTTTTATTTTATTTGTATTTATTTTTACAAAATGGCCTCCATTATGCAAATAAAGCATTCAATTGGACCATTACCACAGGTTAGCTAGTACTGTATGCTGAGCCAAGTTCGAGAGACATTTAACATCTTGGATGGGATACCCCAGGGTATAAGTGTGGGCAGTAAAATGTGAATTTTGCCCCTAATGAAGTGGCAAGGCATCTTGTATATGTGCTTTCCTTTAAGAGATGGGAGAGGAGAGCAGCAACGCTTTGTTTTGTGGTCGGATATACGGGTGATAGCAGACTCCACTTCCCCAGTGCCAATCGACGGCCAGTCCCACTGCCAGACTGGAGACGCCAGCTTGTGTTGTGAATACACAGAACTGTATTGTCTGGGGGGTGGGGTAGGGGGGCCGCACCATCTGCTGAATGTTAGCCAGTGGCAGCCTCACTGCGAGCCAAGGCAAGCTGGTGTCTGGCTGCTCAAACCTCCGCAGAGTGAGGACAGCCAGAACCAGCAGCTGCCGCGCCATGAGCGAAGGAGAAGCAGGGCTTGGGCTCCCAGATACTGTATACAGCCTGCCAAGCATGGCTACCCACAGCGCAAATGGGAATTGTATCAGAACCGGGAAATTTGCTTTTTTGGGCCTCTAGTTCCATCAAGCTTTAGTAGCTAGCAGTCAGTGGAGTGTTTGGAGGACTGGGATGATGTACTGGAGTCAGGGTCGGCCTTAGGGCTGGGCTGGCCAGGCAACCTCCCAGGGCACCATGTCACCCAGGGCGCCATTAGCCTCTTGCCACGCCAGCTCGGGGGAGTCTTTCAAGAGCTAACCCGAGCTGGCGCAGTGGGAGGAGGTGCGACAGGCGCTCTTTTGTTATTAAATGTACCAATGAGATAGCAATACCCTTGAGATAGATGGAGATGCAGAATTAAGTAATGTTTATGTTTATGTGTTTATGTTTATTATTTGATAATGCGCTCCAAACCCAGGGGTAGCCGGGCGCAGCAGGTACAAGATTACTTAAGCTTAGGTTACATACAGAGGATACAAACAGCTGATGCAATACAAGTCATGTTACCATATTTACAGTACATATATACAAAAGCACAAGATACTGGTACCTCACAACCCACAGAGGGCAGTGAGATGGTCTGTAGTCCAAGTTTCAGAAGTATCAAGGCAGTTGTATGCAGTGATCCAGGGTCTAGTGCAAGGGTTCAGTTTGTTAGTTGTCCTTGGTCCAGATCCAACTTTTCACCTTGCATCTAAATCTGGAATTGGGTAGATTAGCTCTCAATGCAATAGGAAGTGCATTCCAGGCTTGGGCAGCTAACAGGGAAGCTTGCTCCACCCGCTTTTGTTCGCCTAAATCTAGGAGTTTCTAGTAGGAAATGGTTAGAGGCTCTGGTGTGGTGACTGGAAGATTTTCTGGTCAGTCTGGCCGAGATGTAAGGAGGTGCAGTATTGTTCAGTCCTTTATGGGTGAGAGATAGCGTCTTAAGAAGAACCCTGTCACTGATTTTGAACCAATGGTGGTCTTTCCTAATATTAGAGATGTGCGCTCTGCGGGGTATGTCTAAGGCTGCTCTAAGAGCATTATTTTGCAATATTTGCATTTTGTTTATGACAGTTTTATTGGCGCCCGTGTAAAGGGCGTTACAGTAGTCCAGCTTAGACATTACTAATGCGTTAGCCTGTGTGATGCAATTGGTTTTAGAGAGGTAGGGTCTGCAGGTCCTAATTAATTTGCAGGTGTACGCTGTAGAGGAAGCCAAGGTGTTAACTTGTTTTTTGAGAGATAAAGTGGTATCAAGGTAGAAACCTAGTGTTTTTACCTCATTTGCCACCTTAATTATATTGCCATCTATATTGAAGGCGAGATAGTTGGGGCTGAGTTTTTTAAGGTTAGAGTCGGAACCCAGGATCAGTATCTCTGTTTTGTCGTCATTTAGGCAGAGGCCGTGGGAGGCCATCCATGCCTGAATGAAGAGGTAAATCTTGTTTACTGTAGCTGTGTCTTTGACAAAGTTGCCAGATAGTGGTATGAGGGTCTGCGTATCATCCGCGTAATTAGTATAAGTTACCCCCAGTCTGTCAAGTTTGTCGAAGAGTGGCTTAGTGAAGATAGTGTACATTGTGGGGGAGACACATGAACCTTGTGGGACACCACAGGTGATATGTATTGGGTCCACTGAAGCTAAGGGGGAGAACACTCTCATCGTACGGTTAGCTAGGAAGGATTGTACCCAGGCTATAGCTTCACTTGAGAAATGGGCGGCAGACACTAGATGGTTGCATAACACTTCATGATCCACCAGGTCAAAAGCCGCCGATAGGTCAAGGAGGACGAACATAGCTGTTTTACCTTTATCCTTCAACTCGTCGATTTGTGTCTTGAGGTTAATAAAGGCTGTTTCAGTACCATGTAGTGGTCTGAATCCAGATTGTCGCCATCCTAGTAGTTGGTTTGACTCCAGATAGTTTTGAATCTGGAGGTAGGCTACTCTGTCAATAATTTTAAGGAGAAATGGGACCGTGGTAATAGGCCTATAATTAGTGGGGCTGGCTGGGTTAAGAGTCTGTTTTTTAAGGAGAGGCAGTACCCAAGATTCTTTGAGGTTTGTGGGTACAGTACTAGAATTAAAGGAGGCATTGATTAATATTAATAATAATAATAATTTAGCGATCTGAACCCTCATGTATCTGAGTGCTGCTTATTATTAGCCAAGGTGTGTGGTGCTCATTTATCGACCTCAGAAGGATGAAAGGCTGAGTTTGAGCCCGGCCGAGATTCGAACCTGCGTCAGCAGGATCGGCACAGATGTCAAAGCGAGTGCTCTACTTGCTGTGCTATCAGACCGAAGTATTCTTAGACTCAGGTAGAGGCTTGGCCAGTCTTTGGGGGTTAGCCAACATAAAGCGGTTTGGTAGGCTCACAGGGCAATGACTTGGGGATGTGGTCAGTGATACTCCCATCACTTGCTTCTGTGTTGCTTGGAATTTCTTGTCTAGTGTATTGAGGGGACGTTGCAAAGTTGACGGGATGTTGGGATGGGGGGGTCAGTGAGATGTTGCTGGCTGAAGGTGTTTTGAGTTTGTTGGTTCTATCATGTTCTAACCCGGTACTCAGAGTCTGTGTTCGGCGCTGTGGGGAAAACATAATTTCCCTTGTGTGCTTCATCCCTACCCTCCTACTTTGCAGGCTATCTCCGGGGTCCCCCTGCCCCCCCTGCTCTTTAACCTTTGTTTTGCACGGGACACCCTCGGCCCATCCGTTCTCCCTCTTCTCCACCCTCCTTCCTCCTATAACTCTTGCACACATAAAGCGCACACACGCCCGTCTACCTCCACTTCCGCATATGCATGGCAATTTTCTTTTTTTTTAATGTTTGGTTTACATTCAAACCTCTCATCTTGCTTCTTTTGTATTGATTACTCAAGTTGCGTAGAGTTAGCTATAGGAGTTATATCTGTAGCCTTTCTCGTAGTTGATGATTTTTACTTCAGCTTCTTATTTTCTTTCATCCCGGCAATTGACAGGAAGCAAACACACCGAACTGAACCAAACTGAACTGCGCAGTAAAGGAGACATGGAGGAATGGTGAGTTCGCTGGGAGAAAATCAGCAGTTCTTGGATACCTTTTTTAATTCTTTTTGGTCATGTTTTGCAAACGCTCTGCAATGTGCAGGGTGAACCGTCTTCCTTTTATTTTTCGGCTCTTTTAGATGTTGGTAGCTTTTCATTTTGCCTGTTAGTAAGTTGCTTTCTCTCCACTCCAGGTTGGCTTGAGTCACCCGTTTTCTTTCCTAGGCTGGTGTAGTTTGGCAGTGAAGCCCTTATCGGCGTGCTTCATTTGTGAGCATTTGGAGGGTTTCTTTATAATTTGTTATGTATAACGCACTTAATACCCAGAGGTTTCTAAGCACGGACCCGGGGTTCGAATCTGTGTTGCTCCGCGTCATCTTGCTTGCAAGGCGAGCGCAGTGCCCCTGAGCTATCCTCCCTTGACATGTAGCCAGTACGTCGCCAGATTGTGGTAGCCATGAATTAAGGTTGTGCAGCTGATCGTCCCATGCTCCCAACTGCTTGCCACATCTGGTACAGTTTGGTGGTTTCTAGCTCCTCGAGGAGCACCTGCGGTTCTATGTCCTTCCAGAGGGAGGTTAATGCTGGGAGAGCCTTGATACTTTGGGTAGTGGTGAACCTTGAGTGGTGGGGCTGCTACAGTGGGGATATTTTTATTACGCAAGACTCCATCCAGGGTGTCTCTGGATGTGTGAGTCCTCTCAATACTTGGGCATTCAGGTGCACTGAAAAAGCAGGTGTATGTGGGCGGGACGACCTCTATAGCCAAAGATTGATATCTCCCCCTATAGTGAGGCGTTGGGGGCCTGCTGAGAGGTCAGCACCCACATCTGCTAGATCAGGTTGAGGTATTAGGGGAGTGAGAGGTTGAATGAGAGGGGTCTGTATGTAAGAAGGAAGCTCGGTGTGGATGTGGGCTAGGTGGTGCAGAGTACCGCGAGCGAATTATAATCTGGTATGGCATCAAAGTTTGATTTTCTCAGGTCAATTTAGTCTTTGCGTGTTGTCCAGAGGGATAGCCTGGGCTATAAACACTAGGTAATCGTCTCTAAGCCACATTTCTGTGATGAAAAGTAGATCACATTTGCCCCTTGCTGAGCGCGTCGTAAATATCCGTGGATGTTCCACTCCGGAGTACACGTTGATGAAGGGCATCTAGTACCCAGCTTGTCCTTACAACTCCCAAATCTGGTGGGCTTTTACGCGGTTGTTTTTACTCTGGGGTCGGGATGTTGTGCATTCTCCAGTGTGCTGCATTTGTCTTGGAATCTGCTGACTGCAGGCTTTTTTTTTAAGTCTGTGGTGGTTGGCTTGACTCCGGCGAACAGTGGTGGATGAGTGGCATTTTTGGATGAAAGTTGTGATTTGTGTTAATTCTAGGAGTGCTGGGTTTCTCTGTGTTTGTCTGTTGGCTGGTAGTTGTACTCCAGGTAGGGCCTGAGGTGATCAAATACATGAATATCCTTGAAGGTGGGTGCTGCTTCTGTCCCTTGGGTTGGGTCTTCTGTGGTTTTCTTGGGATGGAGGCGTGTCTGGTCATGTTGGGTGGCAGGCCTCTTATAAGGTATTTCTTGATGTAGGTGGTCAGGGCTCTGGTAGATGAGTTGCTGGAATTACCGGCCTGGGTCTGTTCGATTCATTGGTCGGTGTCTCAGATCAGAACTGCTTTGATTGTCTGATCTTATCAGGCTACATGTGTGTACTTCGGCCGTGGTATTGTAAGGGGTTCGGGGCTATTTTGGGGGGATATTCTGAAAGAAAACATTTTAAGGATCTCTGGATCTCTGCTTTGCGGCCCTCCACATTCTGGTGCTACCTCTCACCCCAGTAAAGGACATATGACTCTTCAATGGAAAATTGGACAGGAAATTTGACACTAATACCCCAACAACTAGGTCTTGATCCGCCTTGGACCGCTCTGCAAATTAAAATCCCCTCTCTCTATGTTCACTTTCCATCTAAGAGAACCCCTTCTCGCCTCGCTGATAGACTTCTGTAATGCAGCGTGCTTGGGTCTTTCGAAACAAGACTGCAAAGGGTGAAGAACGCAGCGGTCAAGCTTCTGCTTCGACCGCGTGAAGGGCTTACGTTTCACCTGCGCTGAGACAGCTTCAGTGGCTCCCCGTGGCCTAATGCATTCGGATCAGGCTAATCCGCTCGAGACACAAGTCTACGGCCAAAGAAGACCTACTTTCCCACGTGAATCTGTTTTTTAAGTGCCACGCTCTGCTCACTCCGGCAACAACAGGTTGCTCCACCTACTACAGAAAATGGGCTGTACTTTCTCTGCACTTTTTCTGCTCCAGCATCACCACCATTAAACGGGTTATACCTAAGGCTTGGGAAGACTGAAACATATGGTGATTACAGGAAAGTGCTAAAACCATTTCTATTCCCTAAACAAGATTCGCACAAACTCTGTTTGCAAGATTCGCACAACCTCTATGGCTGCTCAATGTCAATGGAGTAGATCCCTCGGTGACATATGGTTTGCACTTTAGATGCATCATTTTATGTTGATATGACTTTATACTGCGTCAAATCACCACAGTAGAAGTCTCAGAAAGCGTAGGCTTGTTTATGGAGGGATGTAATGTGCCCCTGCCAGTGAAAGTAGCGGGAACACATTTTTTATGATCGCTTGTATGCATATCGGTTCTCATTCGGAGGTCTGCAATCTTGGACTCTCCAGATGTTTTGGACTACAACTACCATCATTCCTAGCCAGCAAGGTCAACATTGAGGGACATCTGGACAGCCCCAGGTTGCAGATCTAGGTGATCATAGTTCTGCTGTGTTAATTGGGTTGTGTTTCCAAGGCGGTTTTGGAGAACTGCAAGTGCACAGTATAATGTTGGACGCATGTGGATTTGTCACTTCAAACATGTACTTGCTGGCCAAAGACAGACCTTTTCAGAAGGTTTTATCCTGCACTCAGCTCTTTGGTGTGGGGGAGTGAATATTATTGGAGATGAATGAAGTCAAAGGTGAGGCTACTATTATGCAACCTTAATGATAAAACCAGGGAAACATATATTGGAATTTGCATTAGGAGCCGAGGCGGTTTGTCCATAATGGGCAAGGTGGCGTCGACCCACTGGGTCTTGGCCCCCCCCGAACCCATTATGGAGGAGCCAAACCAGTGAAATGCGAGCACTCTCTCAGCTGTTTTTTTCATCTGAGGGAGAGCTCTTACAGTTTCCTTGCCGTGCAAGCTCAATGAGCCATTCAAGTCTGGGGGTGTTTTGCTTCCCCAGCTTTGCATGGTTTATTGGAAATGCTGGCTGGGGAACTGCATCACTGTATGTTCAAGGGGGTACACCTGCGCCTCCTCGCACAAACAGCCAGATCAGGCTGGAGAGGGGCATATCCGGACCCACGCTCAGGCCCCTGAACAGATGTGCAGAAACCAGGAAACTTCCTGATGCCTGTTCATGCTAGCAGGGACCTGAGCACTGGTGAGGAAAGACTGCGGTAGAAGGTAAGTTTGTTCATGTTCATGTTTTTTCATTTTTTTATTATTTGTATTGATGCATGTATGCTTGTGGTGTTAGGTGGGTGATTGTATGATGATGGATTCTGGTGTGAATGAGAGGATGAATGGTGTGTGCATGTTGTTTAAATGTGTGTGTTTGTATTTTCATTGATTTGTTATTTAAATTTGTGTATGGATGTGTGCAAGCTTGTGTTATGAGTGAGTGCACGATGGGTGCTCGTGCGAATGAGACAGAGGGACTCATTACACGGAAGGCGGTAATGGTTAACGGCCACCGTTAATGGTAACGGTGACCGTTAACCATTACCGCCTTACTACGAGGGCCCTTAGCGGGTTGGTGCTTTAACGCCTGTTTTTTGCAGGCGTTAAAAACCAACCCGGTAAGGGACCTCGGAGCTAATTACGGCACCGCAAAATTGCGGTGCCGTAATTAGCACCTTCCCCATTCCCATAGAGCCCTATGGGGCAGAAATGGGAATGGGGAAGGGCAATGGCGGAAGGGGGATTTTCCGCCCCACCAACCTTGGAATGTGGCGGTAAATCCCCTTTCCGCCAAGGCGGTGCCGGTATTTTACCTCACATACACACATAATCATGTTGATTGGGTGTGTGTGTATGGCGCTGTGGGGCCCAGGGACAGGTGTGTCATTTTTTTACGGCGCATCTTTGATAGATATCCAGTAAAAAAGACATGTCTGACTCCAGTGCCCCTCAGCGCCTTGCATACGCACAATCACATGCATCGTGGGTGGGTGAGGCACTGTGGCACAGGGGGCTGCCATGGCATTTTGTCCTGGCTATGCTCAGTAAAGAATGCCAGCCCAGTCTGCTGCGATTCCTAGCACCTCACATGCAATGTCTAGCATGACCACTAAGCCCCCTAGCACCCTACATGCATACCCAAGTGATTATCTGTGCATGTGAGTCTCTGGAGGGCGAATAAGTTAAGGAATGCTATATATTAATGGGCATCTGATAGATGCTCAGTAAAAAATGCCATGACTCGGCCCCCCCAGCACTTTGCACGCACACCATTAATGTGTGCCTCAGGGGGCAGGCATGGCAGTTTTTCCTTGACAGCTACGCACAATAAAAAATGCCATGGTTGTACCCTGGACCTCCAGCAATCACACATATTCACATTCATCATTAATGTGATTATGTCAGAGGGCAAGGCACTGGCGCACCATGGAGCAGGCGTGGCATTTTGTAATGATAAGTGTTATAATTTAGATAGACTTGCATTTTAATACAGCAAGTCTAGCCATTTCTTATTGTGGTACGACATTTTATATTGGTCAGCTTTGATAATGCAAGCATGATCAGTCGAGCTATTCGTTCTGTGTCATGGCATTTTGTACTGGGCATCTTAGATAAAGCAAGCATGATAAGTGTAAATATGTAGCTAAACTGGCATTTCAATGCAGCCAGTTTAGCTATATTGTATTGTAGTATGACATTTTGTATTGGGCATCTTTGAAAAGCAAGCAGGATCAGTGGTATTATTCTTACTGTGGCATGACATTGTTTACTAGATAACCACCATATCACACTACTACGCTTACTCTCCCGTATACACCATCATTCAACTAGAACACAGCTATGCTATGACACATTCGGCTTAGCTGCTCTCATACTAACATGACCCCAGGAACACCTCATCATCCTAATAATACAAAGCTAGCTGAGCACATTCCGGCAAGCTTAGGTGTCACCTCCGGCCTAAAATAGCCAGATCTCAGTCTGGGTGTTCACCCTCCAGACTGAACACATTCCAACTGATTTGCTTAGCACCACACCTACCACTAAGAAGCAGCTATCATGCAACAACCACACCAGCTGCACACATATCCGGTGCTCCCACGCACCATACAACACTCTCTTTTGAACTGCGGTTCCCGAGGGTGTTCAACCTACCAGTGCTTTGAGGTCAGACCAATGATACATAAGGCGCTATATAAATGCCAAGCAACATAACATAACATAACATAACTAGGAATCTATGGTAAAACAAGCATAAGTGTTATTATGTAGCCAGGCTGGCATTTCAGTGCAGCCAGTCAAGTAATGTTGTCTTGTGGTATGACATTTTGTATTGGGCATCTTTGGTAAAGCAAGCATGATTAGTGTTATTATGTAGCAAGACTGTCACTTTTATGCATCCAGCCTAGCCATTTCGTATTGCGGTATGACATTTTGTATTGGGCACCTTTGATAAAGCAAGCATGATACGTGTTCTTATGTAGCTCGACTGGCATTTTAGTACAACCATTTTGGACATGTTTTCATACTTTGGCGTGCATTTTTAATGGTAAAGCCAACTGGAGTATGTTTGTATGTGGGGCTACTGCCATAAATTGGCGGAACAAACATGGACATGTTTTCTTATAGTATAATTATTGGCATTATGTACAAATCAAACATGAGTATGTTCTTATATGGGAATAATAGGGTATAATGTGACAGTCAGCATGGAAATGTATGTGCACAACCAGTGTGAAAATGTTTTAAACTGGCCCATAGTGTGTGAAAAGGCATCATGCAAATGTGTTGGAGAAATGCTCTTGTGCAATGATGGTGACTTGCATCTATTGGATTGTTTCATGATTTACCCGACAAAACCAAGTGCAAACTGTTTGGCTTTTACCCAATTTTTCTTAAAAACGTGTGCTCTAAAATACACCATTTCAACCCATTATTTTTAAAAGAATTATTGGAGGGTGAACCCCCTACACCCCCCGAAATCGCCTTTATTGGTGTGGACTCCCTCGCTACGCTTGGTCGCTGCGGCATTTCTGGGACATATATTTTTACGCCCCTCCAGTTAAAAAATGCACCAGCCGCCACTGATTAGGAAGCACCTCCAGTATAATCTGTGAACCACGCAGCTGCCTCCGATGGGTTTCACAGGTATAGGAATGGGGGCCCCTAAACATTATTTTTAAATGAGCTTCCAAGAGCCCCCAGGCATCTTTGGCTGTCCCTACATTTGTGGAAAATATATATGACTATTCTGTTCTGTTTAATCAGACAGGTAACTTCCATGCATTATTATAAAATCACTCTTCACCGTTGTAATCACGTTAAGTGACATAGATATGGACAGACCAGTGCTCCAAACTCACTGTGCCTAGAGACCCCAGCTACACCTCACTGATGAACCCCTGATGAGGCTGAAACATGTGTGCATTGTGTGGTACTGACTACTTATGTCATAGCATGCACCCGTCTGACATAATGCAAGTGGACGGAACCACAAGCGAGGAGTAACGGAGCACGGGTGGGATTTTAGTTAGGTATCACTAGGAGGAGCACCGTTATGTTAGGTTAATTTCTTAAGCGCACGTTCGCCCGAAGGCATCATGGCGCCAGAGAGGGAGAACATGTTGAAACCAGATACCAAGGTAAAAAGGTACATGAATGGAGGTGTTGGAATGCTTCCTTCAGTCCTCTCTGACGACCCAGCTTTGTTGACCAAACCGAGAATATATTAATGTGTTGAGTTAATAAATACTATTATTTGCCAGAGGGAGTGATCAATCCTCTTAGCACTGCCTGCAAGGGTGCAATAGCAAGTAGCAGGCACCACAGGTTGCTTGTACAATGAACAATGATGCAAGTTTAAACTTTATTCTGAATTACACACGTAAAGTGCACTATTTCTGTGATGCTTACGTATCTGTTCCGAATATCGTGTGTATGGGTGATACACCTACACTCCCCCTCCCCCCCAGTTTCACCCACCACCCCAGAAGGCAATCACTCAGACCACCAATCAATAGGTTTGGGAGCAGGGACGTAATTTCATCAAAATGCCAGGGGTAGCAGAAGTGACATCACATGACCATTGACCCCCTGATGACATCACAGGATGTGATGTAATTTGACCCAACCCCGAAGTGACATCACTAGAAGCGAAGGAACACAACCTTTCACCCCTTTGCAAAACAGTAAGGGGCATCACATAGCATTGTTCCTAAGTACACAAAGAAAAATATGGTTACGATATCACTATAACGTGATGTACATTTCATACAAGAATGGATCACCATATGTATCATTAATATCAGTGTGTATAGGCCCATATTACCAAATTACTGTGAATGCAAGCAGATGTCCATGAACAAATGATAATGATATGTTATTATAAAGCACTTATGCTTAAGCACTTTATATAGAACAAATATACAAATATACATACAAAATCACCCAACCTGTGCTGGTACTCATTTACAGACCTCAGAAGGATGAAAGGCTGGGTTGAGGTGTTTAAGAACAGACTAAATCAGGGACTCAACCCCTGAAGTGTGCCTGAAATAAACCATTAATGAGTCTAGCAATTATTGTGTAGAATTCCAGAAATACACATTATTTGGTATTCCTATTCTTTCCTATTTAGGGTCATTGCTGCTCATAGTGTTACACTAGTTCAACCCCCTTTTTATTATTATTATTATTTATTTTTTAAGAGGCCTGAACAAGAAAACCAGCCATTCCAGAAACTAAGAGCCACATGGCGCTGGCCGCAGCCCAGGAGTTTACATTAACAAAACCAAAAATAAAAACATTTCTATGTGTAGCAAGGGAGACCACAGAGGTAGCAAAGAAATCTGGCAAACACCAAATGACATCCCTGTTTGGGACGATTTCTCAAAGGCAACACATTCATCTTCGAAGCAACACAACGCAGAGTATCACAGGTTCAAATCCTGCAGCTGTGCTCAGAGCGAGATATAAAAGCTCAACTTTCTTTTTTTTTAATTTATAGAATAGACTCCTCTGTGCACAGAGCAATAAACCGCGGCCTGTTTACCACTACCAAATGACTTCAAATCCCGCGTGCACTTTTGGCGCCCTCCTCTTGGCTCGGGCCTCTGTTATGGGAACACATTAGCTATCGTAAACATGTACAGAGCGGAACGCGAGTGCTTGGCTCGCCTATACCCCGGGCGAGTCCCAAGGGGGCAGCCTTGATGTTTCTGCCGTGTTTACCAGCGCGGCACGGGGAGCTCGTGCCTTGGGCCTCCGCAGTGTCTGCGATAAAGAGTCCCCTGCCACAGACTGCTGAGGCCAGGAGGCCTCGAGCGAGAGGAGTCAGTCAGTGGAATATAAACACCCCTCCCGGAGCAGCCCCCAGGGCGATGGTCTTCGGGTGAGGTCACGGTAGCGGGTAGTGGAGTAGGCCGCTGCTGCAGGCCGGCGGTTATGGATTTCTTTTGTAGTCAGAGCGTCGTTCTTTCCAGGCAGACTTTACACAGCTCTCTCTGTGCCACCTGGGCGCTCCCCCAGTGCGCTGAGCCTGAAGACATCTAACGGATGGAAAGTCGGCCATTGATTTCGAAAATCCCTCTCACACCGGGGGATGTGGAGCTCGTGGGGGCAGGCAGGCGGAAGGACATCCAACTGTCAATCAATTGCAGAGCCGCATTGTCAGGAGAAGCGAGAGGGCAGAGGCTTTCACTCTGCGGGATTGTCAATGATCCAGCTCACCATTAGTACCCCCCCCAAAGTGGTGGCCATTTGTAAACAGGATGCAGGGGTAGGGGTGTTGCTAGGTCTGGAAAAGAACCGGTGCTATGCTAATGTCAGGACTGTCGGGACTCGGAGCTAGCTAGCCTTTTGGTTGTATCTCCTGAGCTTCTATCCAGGGCTACAAACAAAAGACCCGGGGCTACAGCCTCCTTAGCCCCTCCCCCGCACCAACGCCTCTGTGCAGGGGCCAAGAGCAACAATGGCAACCGGGTGTAGGCCGAAGAGGTGCAATAGAGGTAGCGACAACAATTTTAACCAAGAGCAGGCAGAAAGGCAGTAGCCAGGTTCAGACAGCCAGTGGAAGACATGTTGGGGCATTTTCAGACCACTGGGCGGATCTTGTTTGCATGCCTCGAAGCTCCCCCTAGAATACTAGCTGGCGATGTGGGAAACCTGTGCATGCAAAGACATTCTAGAGAGCTCCTAATATTCCAGATCTCCGATAAAGAGGAACTGCCGCTTGGACAAGGACTCAATTCTCCTGTGGGCCGACGTGTTCCTTCAACCTTCCGAGGTGATAAATTGAGTACCACAAAAGTGGGTAATAATGATAATAACACCTGCTACCAAGCACTCCATCAATTGGCAGTATATAAAATACCAAATAGTATTATTATTAATTATTATTATTATCATTATTATTATTATTATTATTATTATTATTATTATTATAATTATTATTATTATTATTGTTATTATTATTATTATTATTATGATGCAGACCCAACACTGGGAGCTCGATGACTATTGTGATCCACAGCCCCTAGTGCCCTTGTGTCCATCATTCATGGAAACCCTGTAACCATAGCTCTGGAGCCACTGCACCCCCTTGTGCCCATATTCCCTGCATTAAATGTTCTTGGATTCCTTGTATCTCCTGGCTACTAGTTCTCCTGCGGCCATAACTCCTGGACCCTGCGTGTTTAAATGCCCTAGAATTGGTGACCAGTTGTTACTGGGGGCCAGGCCACAGCCTCTAGATCTGTTTCCCACACATGCACAAGTCCCTGCACTATAGCTCCTAAAACCGAAACCTGTAATCCACTAATTCACATGCTCTGTCCACAAACCACTTGTTTCCATAGCTCCTAGAGTTCACGGGTTCCATTGCTCACATGGTCACAGCGTGCATAGCTTTCATAGGATCTGTGTCCCAGAGCTCCTACAAGCACAATAGAAGCTATTGTGTCCCACTACTCATATGTCTGTATCTGGAGACCAAGTGAATCCTGGACCCCATAGACACATAACATCTTAGCACCTAGACATCCTAAGTGTAGTAGACCCAAGGCAGCACATATTGCATAGCTTGAGTGCCCATAACCCCTAGAGACACAATACAAGCTCTTGTGTCCCACTACTCATATGTCTGTGCCTAGAGACCAAGTGAATCCTGGACCCTATAGACGCATGACATCTTAACACCTAGACATCCTAAGTGTAGTAAATCCAAGGCAGCACATATCACATAGCTTGTGTGAACCACAACTCCTAGAGACACAGTAGCAGCTCTTTTATCCCGCTTCTCATATGCCTCTGTCTAGAGTCCAAGTGAATCCTGGACCCCGTAGACACAGCATTTTAGCACCTAGATATCCTCTGTGGAGTAGAGCTAAGGCAAACAATAGCACATGGTTTGTGTGTCCCATAACTCCTAGAGATTCTAGCAACCCTGTGCCTCAGACCACTCAGTGACCCATATCTCCTAGAGACACTATGGTCCATATCCCCCAAAGATCCTTCACCCCATATCTTGCTTAGACCCTTATTTCCCAGAGACCCTGTGTCCATATCTCCGAGAGACCTAGCACCCTATCTCTGCCAGAGACCCTGTGACCTATATCTGCCAGAGGCAGGGTATACTATATCTCAAATATATCCTATATCCCATATCTCCCAAATACCCTGTGTTCTGTACTTCCAAGATACCATATGCCCTGTATGTTCCAGAGACCCAGGGTCCTATTTCTTCTAGAGACCATGTCACCCATACCCCCTAAAGACTTTGAGTCCAATATCTTGTAGAGACACTCTGCTCCATATTTGCCAGTTCCCAGTGAAACTGTACCCCATATCTGCCAGAGGCAGGGTATACTATATCTCAAATATATCCTATATCCCATATCTCCCAAATACCCTGTGTTCTGTACTTCCAAGATACCATATGCCCTGTATGTTCCAGAGACCCAGGGTCCTATTTCTTCTAGAGACCATGTCACCCATACCCCCTAAAGACTTTGAGTCCAATATCTTATAGAGACACTCTGCTCCATATTTGACAGAGACCATATGCCCAATATCCGCCCAGGACCCCTCAAACCTGGTGCCCTATATCTGCTTGGGACCCCTTGACCCATGTCCTTTAAAATACCCATTACCCGAAAAACGGTGCCCAATATCTCCCAGACTCCTGATGTCATATCAAATTACTAAGGCCTGTCACCCATGTGTGGGTAACCTTTTGCCGGTAAAAGGTGGCAGTAGACCAGTGAAAAGGCTTGTTCCCTGGGGCATGCCTGGAAATGTTGAGTTTGTTAAGGAGATCTATGCATGTGAAATACTAGCAGATCCACAAAAGCATATCTTAACATCTATTTGCAAAAGTCAAAAGATATCTTATCTCATAGCAATCAGCCCCATGTCGGGGTGCACACCCGGTAAGTAAAGGCCCACCAACCCATGCCTACGCAGACCCTTGGAAGGCAAGGGCCTCAACGAGGAATCATGGCCATAACCGACTAGGTGAACCCCCCAACAAGGGGCGATAGCTATTTGCACCCCTGCTCTCCGTAAGGGGTGCACATATTTTCTTTTTCTTTGTTTTCTTTTCAAGGAGACAGACTCGGCACATATGGTGCAAAACCAATCTCCTGTGAAAAAGAATAAAATGGCTGCCGCAATAGAAAATACAGAGGCCTGATGGGAAGGAGCCGCAGTGCCGGAGGCCCCAGCAGGTAAGTGGGCACGGGTTTGGGGATGAAGTGGGTATTAAGGAGGTCATTGGGAATGGTGAGGGCTGGGGGTAATAGGGCCGAAGGAAGGTCTGGGCGGTGGCCCAACAAAATGGCGGCATCTGGGAAAGGGCCTTGGGTGGCTGAGGAAATGACCAAGGAAATGAGGGCGGTACATTAGCAGTTCTCACCCATGTTTCCAGCCACCTGATTGGCTGAGCGCCCTTCCCCAGGTTCAAATGTTGTTTATAAGTCATGACAGGCATTTTGTATGTCAAAACAGATGTCAGTGTCTTACTTGGTATTTGTTTCCAGAAACTTTGTTTTGTTCTTGTGCAAATCCACTGCCTCAGGCTTTCTACAAACCTCTGAACCAGCTAGCATGCTATTCTAATTAGTTTAGAAAGGCTTTCTAATCAACAATTCATACCTAGGCAGCAATGTTTTCTCACTGTGTACAGGGCCGTTTCTAAAGGTAGGCAAACTGGACAACACCCCAGGGCGAACTTGGGAGGGAGGCACTACAGAACACCTCTTGAATCTCTCACCAGGGAGAGAGATGAGAAAGTGTTTTGTTTGTTGTTATTCATTAATAGGGAGAAGCAGCAATGGACAGCAGCAAAAGACAACAAACTGCCGCGGTCAGTCTACCCGATAGGGCAGGTAAAGGTTTAACTCTCAGGACAGCCAACAATTTAGCTTGCCTTTGTGAAACTAAAGGGATAAAGAGAGACACTTAGTGCAGAGACAATTATCTGCAAGAATGGAGGGTTTGTATTTGTATTTGTTTATTTGTATTGCGCAACCTGCCCGAGGGCATCAGGGCGCATGTTTAGAAAGGTAGTTGCAGAAGAGTGTTACAAAGATAGGTACAAATAATACATTACATTATATATACAAGATTTAAAGCAAGAACAGTACCAGCGATCATAGATAATGCACGGACTGGCAGTTGAGGCTGAGGGAGGGTTGAAAAGGCAAACAGCATTTTTTTTTGTTTCTGGAAAGGGCCGGAGGATGCATGGATGAGTGTGGTCAGGTAGAAGAGTTTGTGGGTTTGGACATGTTCTCGTGTTTCACTCTGGCTCATTTCTGTCTAGAAAGTACCCCGAGTCTCTCCCCCAAATAGACTTCAACGAGTACAGTCTCTCGTGTGCAAAGGGCGAGTGCACCACACTTTCAGAAAAAGACACCCTAGACGACAGGCTCCCCGTTGGGGCTGGGGGTCAAATGAGGACTGTGCAAATTCCACGGTGAAGACTCAAGCCATTTTAATGCAAAGTGCAAAAGGATTCAGGTGCAAATCGCTCAGGTTAAAATACGTAAAACTTCCAAACATATACAAATGGTTCATGTTGTTTCAAAAAAAGAGTTAATATGCGCTCAAGCACAAGCAAACATTTTGTCATATGTTCCCTTATTCTGAAGATATGGACGTATTGGAAATACTTGTGGGTTTTTCGTGGCACACATCGAGGTTGGAAGCAGTGGCAATGGGGTACAGAAATAGGATACACTTATAGAAGGGGGGGGGCAGATCCAGTCTGGGTTGGTGAGTTTCTGAAAAAGGGCCCCCATTGAATCTATATTTCCATCAATTTCCAAAGATCTGACATTCCCAACTGCACTGGGTTAGTGCAGAGGAACTCTAAAACTTGTGATCCTTCGTTGAAAGCTTATTTTCTCCTAGCTTAGTGACTATGATTAGATCCGTGGAATCTTGCAGAGAAAGTTGGACAAATCATAATCAGAGTTGCTCTATGAAGCCAGAAAATGCTGGCATGCAAAATAGCGGGAAGGTGTTGCTTAGTGACCTGCCACCTTCGGTGGTGGGAAGATTAGGATAGAAAAAGGCGTGATAACTTTGGAGAAGTTCCTCCTTGGGTTATTCTGGGGGTACTAAAAGGGACGCAATTTGGCCTCTTCTTAGAAAGAAAAGGATGGACTCAATTAGGTAGACCCAGGGACTCAACAGTGCAGTTGGTAATGTCTGGCTTTGGGGAGTGGGCGTGTGCACGGACATCCTTACCCTTTGACCTAACTTCTCCTCTCAGACCCTCTTCTTTTAGAATCCTGCATGGTTGGGGCTCTACTCATAGAGTCCTTCTCAGCCCCAGTGTAGTCTCATCCTCATGTTCAACTCCTGTGGCTGCCTAATGAGTATGTATGCTTCATTATTAGAACCACTTCGATGTTAGGGCGAGTGTTGTGATACAATGAATGAGCACAACGCACAGTGCGCATTGTGAACTTAGTGATGCATTCATGCAGCCCTTATATCATACATATTTGTCAAATATAAATATCTGTGGTCATTCTTACGTTCTTAAAATGCTCTTTTATTTTATGCAAAACATCCAGGAATTCTCCCTGGTGCTATTTGTACCCTTTCTAATTCTGATAGGGCTATTTCGTAAAAATTGCTATAAAAATGTACCAGACTGTTCACCTACGGAACCTACCTTTCTATCCTAAATATGACTCACAGTGTTATTCTAAATTTGAAAAAATGTTATATGCTCTTTAAGACAACTGTAACATTCTTACTATGACTTTAAGAACTACCTAAGCTGATCATTAGAAATAAATATTGTACAATTCTAAAAAGAACCAGTTTACAATGTTAGTAAAACTAAATAAATTTAATTTTTAGCAAACTATTTTGCCATTTACATGTTGGCTCTGAAAATATCCTTCCTTCTTGGAAAGGGTTTTGGACAAATTCATACCAATGAACGGTTTCTTATGTGAGCACAAAGGCAATGGTTAATTGCTGAAGTTGGGCTCTGGTTGGTTGGTGCTGTTGCTGAAGCTATCCGCTGGTTGTATTATGCACAAACACTAATAACTAAAATCTAATGCAAACATTGCAAATGCATGCGTGCATCCTGTAACCGGGTCCTCGGGTCCTTTACAGGGTCTCTAAGCACCCCATTATTATACCTGCAGACCCTATGCTTTTTCCCCTTGGCATACCCCATATGGCCATTGCTCCCTCGGGGTGGTGGCAACATTCCTGCAGGTCACACATGCTTTCAATGTGTATCCCCAAACACTAGGACAGCCAAACCCCCCCCGCACCCCCTGGCCCACCAGCCCAACAACCCCAGCTGATGCCTCTATGTGACTACTGCTCTCATTCCAACCATAAAATAAACACCCCACCTTCACCCCCACAACCCCTTTTCAAAATATCTGTGTTTTTTCTCTGGCCACATGTGATTTTATCGAGAAAAAACAAACTATGAATGCATTCTTAAGGAACCCAAAATGTCAACAACGAAAATAACACATTTCACTTTTTTTGTTTTTGGGGGAGGTTCCCCCGCATAACCCCACCCTTTTTCATACTTTCCCCCAACCCCAAAAATGCTATTCCCATTCCCCACTACATTTGGACACTTTAAAAAAAAATCGTTATTTTTTCCCACGTTGTTTTGGGTTCTTTAAAAATGCATTCTTGTTTCTTTGTTTTTTTAAATAAAATCACTGCATACCCATTGGCTCTCTGTAATGGTTGTAGTAGGTCCAGCAAACGCATACCTGACAACACACCTTTTGCCTATAGAGAGATGGGAAGAGACAGAGAGACTGGCATAGAGTGAGATAGAGAGAGACAGGGAGACAAAAAGACAAGAGAGAACGATACAGCGAGAGAGAGCGTGAAAGGGAGAAGGAGAGAAAGAGAGCGAGAGAGAGGGAGAGAGAGAGATAGCACAGGATCAGCATATATTATGCTGGGTACAGCTAGTTCTATCTAATTTATTGCACCCTTTTTCTGAATGTCCTTGTTGTATAGTGCTCTGTTCGAGCAGAGCTTTGTTGGCTCCTTATAAAACCCAGCATGTACAGCCTTGCACTTAATCCTCCTAGAGGCCCTTGTCAACCCGTCTTGCTGAGCTCCTTCCTCACACTCTGGTGCTTCCCTCCATAGCTGCAGACTCCAAGGCACCGGTGATAGAGGCCAATGTTGTGCTGATGGGGACATTGGCTCCTGAGGGGGTCCTCACTTATAAACGATTACAGTTCAGTGGCAGCTGTGATTTATTTTGTTAACCGGAGGAGGGTCAATACTTAGCCCCCAGTTAGTCCAAATGTCCAAACTTAGCAAGGGTGTCTAAACGAATGCAGCTGAATTTAGCAAGGGTGTCTGAACGAATGCAGCATGCTGTTTTCTTTTAAATAATGGGTTGAAGTGGTGCAGCTAACGCCTCAGTGTTTGGGAAAAATGTAGTAAAAAGCCATACAATGTACAACAGATTCTGTAGGGTAACACACGAAAAACCTCAATATATGGATGCCTTGTCATCACATGTACACAGGAAAAATATTTTCTTGATGCCTGAACCCAAACTATATGTCAGAGATACCACTGTAAAGAAATGTTCATGATGGTTATTACAACATATGCCAACACTGCCACTGCAAAGCACATGTTCATAATTCTTTGGTCCACAATATGTGCCAGCATTTGTCATGCTGCCTTTGCCCAAATGTATGTCAGCATTGCCACAAACATTAGGTGGGGTTGTTCCCAACAAACTATGCCAGCAGTGTCACTGTAAATCATAGGTTCATGATACCTGTATCTACAATAAGTGCCGACATTGCCCTGAAAAACTCTCTCCTAGTGCCTGTGCGAAACAGACTGGCATTGCCACTGTAAAACATTATCATGGCGGCCTAAGACATATAACAGCACCACCACTTTATAGAGCAGGTCCATACTGCCTGTACTAAACTATATGCTGTCATTTCCACGGGAATAACACTATTATGATGGTTCCCTTAATGTTTACCAGTACTGCCACTAAATGCTCCTGCTTCCCATACTATATTAAATCGCTTCACAATGCTATCCAGAATATTGTCCCACACTTTAAACCTAGACAGTCAATTTGTGTCTCTCTTTCTCTCTCTAACACACGCACACAAAAACACACAAACACAGACTCACTTACAGGCACACACATATACACAAGCAGACTCAGTTACTCTGACACACGCAATCATTGGAACTCGTGCACACACTCTTTCTGGTAAACGTATATTTTCCTGGCAGAGGTGCTAGTGTTCACTCTTTTCTCACACAAGAAGGCATGGCGGTTCCAGTAGGGAGTGAAAGAGGGCGTGTTGGCGGGGATAAAGAAAATACGACTTGCAAGTACACGGCACTGCACTCAGCCCAGGAGAGAGTGGTGGGTGCTTTAAACTAATGTCTGGAGGCAAGCACAGATTCTCCATCCACAAAGTCACACTTGTGCGTGCCTCATTCTGTGTGTCTCTAATATACCCCCTACACATTGTCCTCTTTGCTCCCAGGTCTCACCACCTACAATCAGCTACTACTGACAGAGTTCTTAGCTTCTCTTTCACACTCCCCGCCCCTCGCACAAAATCTCTATGCATTAACCCTTTCATGCACACATGCAGCTCATTGCTAATATATATTAGCACCCGGGGCAGGGGGAGAAACCAATCACCAATCAGGTTTGTCAGATCACGGGCTGAATCCCATGATCCAATCTTACGCTACCCTCCCTCATTGATTTTTTTCACCTTTCCTCTGACCGCTAGACCCACTTACCTGATTTCTACAGCGGCACTCCTTCTGCTGCCACAGCCTTACAGTGTTCCTTCTGGCCACCATGGAAATGGAAGAGGGGCTCCACTTGATGCCCCGTCTTCCAGCTCTGCGGCAGCCATCTTGAGTCTGTTTTTTATATAAAAAACATTGTGGTTAGCACCCTAGGTTATCTGATTGGTGCTAATAGCAATATTATCCGATCCGGGTGGTTACAGCACCAGGGTCCATTGGTAAGGCCCTTCGCTGCATTCAGACCTGTAGGTTGGGCCCCCGGTTCTATGTTCTTAGATCGGCAGGCTTATTTTCACTGAGTTTTTGCTGAACATTTTTGGTTAGAAAAAAACTCATTGCTTTTTCAAAAAAATATTTGGGTGTCCCCCCAAGTCCACCTTCCCTATTTGGTAGTCCCTATACCCGACACCCCCTACCCCTTATATGCTCTTACCCACTCACCCCCTATATTTTTCAATTAGTTTTTCGTCCAAAACCTTTCAGCAAAAAACGCAGTGAAAGAAATCCTGGTGATGTAATAACGTCTTACCGGGCCCCGGCCGTAACCACCTGATAGGCCCTCCAGATCGGGCTATTATTGCTAAAACCACCCACTGACACTCTCCCTCGCTCTCCAGCAGCCTCGGTCCGGTGCATTACATATACCCTATGGGGGATAAACCCTGTTTTCATATGGGTGGTCTTTTAAGTGCCAAGGACGAGTATGATCGTCCTTTTTGCAAAGCCCTGGCAGTTAAGGGGTTACAAGTCCTGAGGGGATGGCAGAACTAATGCAGAGAAGTGCAGAATCTTTTTTTTTCCAAACAGGAAACAGAGGGCAGTGCAACCTTCAAGCTTACAATAATAATATCAAGGGGTCTTGTAAAATACCCATCTGCCATTTTAGATGCACTCGCTGTGGTGGATCTGTTAGAAAAGGGGGGAGGATTGCTAGTGGGATAGCGCATCTGTCAAGCTTTTGAGCTGTCAAAATGGGTGAAAAATGAGGATTTGATTTTTGCGGGTGAGAAATCCATTGACTCTTATGGATGGGAAAGGGAATGGCGGGTGAGTGAACTGACTCTATGGTGGGTGTCACCCGCTAAAAGCGGGTGAGTTGACTGGTATGGGACAGTGAGAGAAGCAGATGTGAAATCGGTGGTGTTGATGGGCGCAGGTCAGAAGTACCCGGTTCCTGTCTGTTGGTATGGGTCTATGGGATTGTTATTGTGTGATATCTCAAAGAGACACACAATAGACACTGAAAGCGGACAGCAGCAATATGGAGTACTGGTGATCTTCTACAGTGGAAGTTTTCTTTGTTGTCACACCGAGGGGAGGAGTAATTACTTCCCTGTACAAGCTGGAATTCAATTGTTCTTGGATTTGGATAGTCGTTGGAACTGTGAAGGAAAAGAGTGAAGCATGGGATTTAACGTAACACCATGAAGCCCATCCGTGCATAAAAGCCCTATGAAGCCAGTCAGATAGCACAGCGAGCTGAGCGTTCCTTCTGACATCTGTGACATCTGACACAGACTGATATGCAAATGGATATCCCTCCTTTGGGATAAGTACAGTGAGCAAAAATAAACACAGGACAGGTTATCATGCCATGTTCTTTCTAGAGAGGGGTGCCTGCTACCTTTTTTGTATTTTTGCAAGGAACTTGGGGTTGGTCACCCTAGGTTACTTTGGGGAACCCGGACGTGGACCCCGGGCTCACTGGGCTCAGAGAGCCACAGCTCCACCTCACTGATGAGGCCCAACAAGACTGAAACACATGTCTGGGGTTGCTGTTGGTACTCTTGTTCAAAGAAGGTTTGCCTGGCATTTCGGTGCTGGACTGCCCTTGTGGGCGGGACACAGCCTGATAAGGGACTTCATGGATTGGGGATTTACCGCCGGCGCCTGACCTCTTCATATGTCGGTATTACCGGCATGTCAGGCGCTAGTAACGTTATTACTGTTTCCCGGTTTCCTGGCAGTAATACCGCCAGGATACAGGCAAACTCATAATGACCCCCTATGTCCTCACTGTTTCCACAGGAGAGAGTGTAGCAAACACAGAGTTCTTGATCACTTCCAGTCTTCCTTGCATTTCCCAAATTCCCAGACACTCTATTAACTGATTGGTCTAGCCTAATGCCATTGCCCTTCTCTCAATTATAGATGGAACCATACACTGGGGTTTGCCAAAAAAAAAGACATACGAGCGCTCTGGGCCAATGGGAAATCAGCTAGATGTGTTTCTTTCTCTTGACATAATAAGGGGCAGTAACTCCACAAGAAAAAAGCGCTACAGGGCTGCTCTGCAAATGTGGTGCAGGTGTTTACAGTGCACTCATTTGCAGCACATGTCTTTATTGCGCCACATGTATGTCAGGGTCGGGGGGATTTGGGAGAAGAAGCACTTAGGCATAGATGGCAGCTTTTCACAGTGAGCTCTAGGGTCAATTGTACGTTGCCCAGACTCTAGAAAATGGCCATAATTTGCATATCTGCTCCCACCTTACCAAAAGGACAACGTGCACTGTGAACCTACCACATTGAGGGCAGTTGTATTACAATAAGAACCAAGCACAGATCCTTGTATTTACCTTCTTGCAATAGTGTTTAATAGTGTAGATTAGTGTACTTGCCCCAATAGGGTGACTGATTTGTGTTCAGTTTGACAGACAAGTGCATCATTGTTTTTAGCATCACTCTGCATTGTACTTTTGACTTACCTTTTGAAAGAAATTCAGAAGTGGTGGGATTTCACTGGCCTTGTGATCTTGGGAAAAACTGTTCTAGGAATGTGTGTTCCCTAGGAGTGACTTCTTGACAACTTGAAACTTCAGTAATAAGTATATGGAGTGACGGGCAAACACAATTGCCTGGACTTGCAATTGACACAATTGTAAACACTTGTATATCCAAGCATGATTTTTTTTTCATAAATCAGAAACTCGTATTTTTTTTTTTTTCACCCAGCCCCTGTGTGCCTGACTCCAAAGCACTTGAATCATATTTTTTTTCTTGGAGATGTGGCAACAAGGCATTACACTATTGGTTTCCGAAAGCTGCGAAATCCGCAAACTTTAGGATGCCCATTACAAGTTTGGCAGTATTTTGGTGGTAAATTCACCAAAATACTGTCAAACCGAGTTACCAATAGCACCACTTGGTCACGTGGTGTTACCATAGGATTATAACTTGTGCCATTCCCCCATTTTTTGGAGGCGGTAGGACTCTATACAGACATTTGGCTAATTTACCCACGGTGGAATTACTTTGCGGTAAATCCATCAATACTTGGAGGTAAAGTGGAGGATTTACCTCCAGCAACATGATTATCCGCTGAACATTGACAGATTTATCGTGCAGTAAATCCGACAAACATTATAATTTGGTAGTGCGCCAGGCTTGTGATGGGTCCCATTGTATGGAGATGAAAAACTCCCTTTACGTGTGAAAGGATCCACACTTCAGTAAGTGATGGCCGTTTTTCGCAGCCTGCGCTGCTCGCGGGTTTCCTGGCACTGTATACGGCCTCCAGGGTTTGCTGTTTTTTTTGCAGATCAAACCTGTGAGTTGTGGGTCAGCTGACATCCCTGCATGAGAGGGAGGAAGGTTGAGGAAATAGGCCGGTGTCGGTGGAGAGCTGGGTGAAGAGGGACGCAGAGGGGACAGGATGCAGGGCCTCCCTTCCTTGTTACAATGGGGAAGAGAGAGAAGGGGTGAAGAGGTGACCCCTTGCTTTTAAAAGCAAAAGTGGGACAGGACAGGAGCAGCAACAAAGCATAGGGAGCATGGAAAGGACCCGCGCGGAACAGACCGTCGGGTGTAAGAGGTGGAGGCGAGCACTTTGGTGGGCTACCTCAGCATTCGTCCTCCAAGAGCTTGCAGCTCTCATCTAGGGGGGCTGGCATATAAGAGGAATCAGATAGGCCAGCCCTTAAACTTAAGTAAGGGCGGAAGTTGGCATGTCACATGATCAAAATCTGACCAATCCCCGTCTTCCATCTTACCCATTGGCCTCAATCGAATGTAAAGGCGGGGGCATGACTAGGAATGGAATTTAGAAGGAATCTGGCCCAACCATCCCCTCACTCACCACATGCCTTAGAGCCTCTTCTTAAAGTAAAGGTTGTGTGGCCAGACATTTAATCTCACAGCACGGCACTAAACTATTCCTGGCCAAAAACATTGTAATGCGCCATTGTCGGTGGCTTGCAACCAGGTAGGAATTAATGGCAAGTTCTTCTGGGTCCACATGACAGTCTAGGACCCATGAGTTGCAGAAGGCATGTTGAGGACATCCTCAGCAGTGCACAGCCAAGCACAGGTTCTGAACGCTGACTCGGTATGAGGAATACCGTTGAGGATGATTGGAGCTGTGGGCACACACTTTCCTGCGGCAAAGAAAATGAGAGGAAGCCATGGCCAAGAGTTGAGATCATCCTCGTCTTCCAATGTATGCTCTAAGCCATGGCCCTGCAACCTTTGGCTCACCATGTGTTTTGCACTTCAAATCCCATCAGCAGTAACCAGCACAGTCAATGGCCCTCATTACGATACCGGCGCTAAACCATGGCGCTATTAGCACCATGGTTGGTGCCGGTATCGTAACGTGTCCGCCATGGTGAAATGGGGAAATACCGCCCCATTCCAAGGTTGGCGGGGCGGTATTTCCCCATTTTCCCATGGCCCTTCCCCATTCCCATTTTTGCCCCATAGGGCATAATGGGAATGGCGAAGGCGCTAAGTACGGTACCGCAAATTGCGGTACCGCACTTACCACGAAGGTCCCTTTGTGGGTCCCTACTTTAACAGCTGGTCTAGACCAGACGTTAAGGTCGGGTCCCGCAAAGGGACCTCGTAATTAGGCGCTAATGGGTTAACGGTGCCGCAGCCTTTTACGGCGACGTTAACCCATTAGCGCCAGGGTCGTAATGAGTAATGATGAGGGATCATGGAAATAGTAGTCCAACACATCTGGCGATTCACAGGTTGCAGAACCCTGCTCTAAGCTTAGATCTTCAGTCATGGAGAGCCACTGGTGGTGTTTTCCCTGAGATGAGATGTTTCCTGACAGCTCTGGAGGACCCCTCAGCCACACTCTGGGCTCAAGCAGTCTTCCACAATCACATGGCGTCTGTATTTCTTCTTTCATCTATGCACAATGTCAATTAATTCCCATTTAAGCATGTTTTCTGATGAATTAATAGTTACTACGTGCAATGTATGTGATTTCAAACTGCTACTGCCTTCCTACCCTCTCAGTAGGATGACTGTTGGGTTCAGTCCCCTTTTCCCCATGGCGTCCGAAGTGGTTGGAATAGTGATTCAGTTTGGCGTTTATAGCATCCATCTTGAAATTAGGAGGGTATACCCTGCCTGGGAGGTGGACAGTAAGGGGTTGATTACAAACGTGGTGGTAACATGATTACAGACACCAAATTCAGAGGTTCAAAATGAAAGTCACTAAAAACTCACTGTTTTTGTGTGGAAGAGATTTCTTCCACAAAAATAAAACATGACCTGTCTGGTATTTATCACTTGCATGGAGTCCTATGGGACCCTAAAATGGGGAGTAACTGAAAGGTCTGCATAACTCGAAATCACGTGGACCATTCACCCCATCACATATGCACCGCGTGGGATAACAGTATTTCCATTCGGCGGCATCACCAAAGGTAATACCCCCAAACTCATAATCAGGCCCTAGGGCTATTCGTTCTCAGTGGTAGTGGGCAATGGTCGTGCACAAAGATGGGGGAGCCAAGAAGTGCAGCAGTGCACGAGCCCTGACTCCTATTCTAACATTGCCTGGCACCATTGCAACAGTGTCCACCGCCATCGCAGATGTCGGGCATGCGCCGGAGCCCACCGCAGAGATGTCCCGGCATTCACAGCGTGCCTACGGTGACAGGCTGAGTCATTCTGGAGTTTCTGCAGGCGGGGAATGTGCGGTCCAACGCCACCGAGTGAGTACGTAGATGTGGCACGCTAAGAGACAGCCAATATCGGCAGGTTTCTTTCCCAAAGACGAAATCCAGGGCTCAGAAGTGTGGGTAAATTAGTTCTGTAAGAAGATTATTTTCTCAGTTCGTCACAGCTCTTGTTGGGAGCCTACGATACCGTGAGAATGTATGTGGTTAACAAAGTGCAAACCTAGCTGGGAAGCAACAGAGCGCGCTACATATGGGACGCATCAGGGCGAGTTGACAAGGGACGCACCAGAGCGCGGTACAGAGGGGATGCACCGTGGAACAGTTCATAGCGGACGCATCAGGGATAGTACATCGGGGATGCACCAGGGCACAGTACATAGGGGACGCACCATGGGGCGGTACATGGGGACGCACCAGGACACGGTCAATGGGGATGCACCAGGGCACGCCACAAAGGGGACTCACCAGGGCACATTACAGAGTGGACGCACCATGGCATGGTACATGGGGATGGACCGGGGTACAGTACATAGGGGATGCATCAGGGACAGTACATGGGGGATGCACCAGGGCACAGTACATAGGGGACGCATCAGGGACAGTACATGGGGGATTCACCAGGGCACAGTACATAGGGGAAGCACCAGGGCGTGGTGAATAGGGGACGCACCAGGGCACGGTACATGGGGATGCATAAGGGCACGGTCAATGGGGACCCACCAGGGCATGCCACATAGGGGACACACCAGGGCATGTAACAGAGTGGACGCACCAGGGCACGTTACAGAGTGGATGCACCATAGACATGGGGATGCACCAGGCCACCGTGCATAGGGGACGCAGTAGGGCAGGGTACATAGTGGATGCATCAGGGTGCAGTACATAAGGAATGCACCAAAGCGGCACAGAGAGGACGCAGCATGGCACAGTGCATAAAGGATGCACCAGGGAGCGGTACCTAGGGGATGCACCGGGGCACGGTACATAGCAGACTCACCAGGGCACAGAACATGGGGTACGGAACCAGGGCACGGTACAGACAGGACGTACCATGGCACGATACATGTGGGCGCACCAGTGATTGGTACATAGGGGAAACACTAGTGCACGGTGCATAGGTTATACACCAGGACAAAGTGTAAACAAGCAGAGTTGCTGTTTCACTGACTCATAGACTCCATTCTTTTCTTTCGATTTCAAAGCTCTGATACTTGAATGAGCACCATGAAACCATTGTGTTTAGTTCCTTACTGTATACCTATACATGCCAACATGCTCCATTCCAGTCGAGAGATGCTAGTTTAGGCCTAGATTTAACTTTCCCTCTTTCCTGGTTCTGGCTTCTCTAGCTTGGAATGACCTCCCATTAGAAATGCGCTTAGAGAAGAACCCCCAAACTTTTTCGAAAAAGCTAAAGACGTGCTTATTTGAATAAATAGACTTTCTTACTCCCCATGAATATTTCTGCACCCTTCATATTCGCTAGCCTCTCCCCTCTACATGGTTTGTTAGCATTGTCTGTCTGTTATCTTTCGTTATATGTGCGCCCTGATGGCTGCGGGCTTCACCACATTATAAGCACAACATAACATAACATAGCATAAATTTGCCCCCTGGGACTTGTAGTCTCCAATTTCTCAATTAGAAAAACAGAACTAACAGCCCCAGAATGTATAATTAAAACCAGGGTTGTATTAACATCTCCCAAATGGAAATGGGCATGTTGGCATGTATGAACACTTGCTGTACTTCACTCTTAACTTTGGGAAACCCGAATCACCTAAAACCGTGGCCAGGTCATGGTTTTGGAGGAACAGACACATCCACAAAAGTGTATTTTGCCCTTCTCCGTCCACTCTTTCGCATCTTCTCACTGCTGCTCATTCTTTTTCAGGAAGTGCGTTTTTGCAGAGGAGGGGGTGGATGACTCATGCACAATGGGTCGGGTGGTGGAGAAGTCGGGTGGCCAGGAGTCGGTGGAGACAGGGCGGCTATTGGGGGTGGGGTTTTGAAGTGCAGTGACACACATTGTGTTTACATTTGCAGTAGGGTTTATATAGCACAAACTGAAGCAGTGTACAAGTCATTTGGGGTTAAAAGAGGTTGGTGGAAGGGGAGGTTACAGGTTCTAGTAGCTTGGATACAAGCTTGGTATATGCCTAACAGTCGTGGGTCCGAAGTGACCCCTGGGTATTCCGAGAAGAGCATGGTCTTGAGCAGTGGAGTAACTTTGCTGAAAATGCTGGGGAGGACATGACATCTGAAGAAAAGGTGCCCAAGCCAAATGAATGGGGAGAAAATGGTGTGCCATGAAAGTTGGGGGGGGGCAAACACCCCTCTACCGCCTAAAAGTACGCCCATGGCATTGAGTTCCCTCGTGAATTGCATGCTGCAGCATTGGATCGGTCCTGAAGGCAAGCGAGGTGGTGGGCCAGTAGGCTGGGGCATAGCAAGAGAAGCCCTATTTCCTGGTTTTCTATTTGTGTGCCAGCTTAGTCTCATGCCTCGCGATGGTCTGGCTCCTTGACATCCGATGTGCACCAATGACTTTGTGGCTAGGCAGGCTGGTGTTCAAGCAATAGTTGTGCTACATGTAATGGAGGCTGTTTTGAAGAGTATCCGGGCTGGGCTGGGATGGGTAGCCGGTGTAATTCCTTTAGTACACGGGAGATGTGGTCACATTTCTTCATTCCTGTAATGAGGCACTGAGCAGTGTGTTGAATGTCCCAAAGTGGGTGCTAAGCATGTGGGCAGGATACTAGTGAGGATGGGGTTTCCTCCATCAAGGTCTGAGATTACCAAGGCATGGACCGTGTTTCAGAAATCGTCAGGTGGGACCAAAGTGTTTTATCTTCCTGATTAGTGCTACTTGATACTAGGCTGTTTGGGCTTTTTTGTTGATATGTAGCCAGAAGGAGAGATTGCTGTCAATAAAGAGCCACAGATAGGGCCAACTGAGGTGTGAATCGATCGAGGTGCACGCCTTGCACCCCCCACCCGCCGCCCCCACACAGATAGCCTCCTGCTTAGATGGATTGCATGGCAGGATGAATTATCATTCTCCCTTTATAGCTTCCAGTCTCCCCTGAATAACTCTCATTTAAGTTATTTCAGTAATTGTCCATTTGAAAGCACTGGATGCAATATTTGTCCAGGTTTGGTCACTCCCCCCTGAACTGGGGCACTTTGGGTACCTGCTTTATCTCAACCCCCTGATTCATTTTTCTCTCTTTGCCTCTCCTCCCTCGTTTATTTTCCATGTCTCCCACACATTTTCAGCTCTCTTAACTTTCCTTTCTCTTTCTGTGTGTTTGCATATTTTGTTTCTTCAAGTCGTACCACTGTTGATCACAGTCAACATCGAATCTTTTGAGCCCGGTCTTGCCGGGAGGACTGCGCAGAGCTGTGACTGGTTCTCCTCCATTTTCAGCACATATTTTGAAATGCCATCAACAGATTCTAGTCTGGGCTTCTCCATCTGCTGGAGACAACAGCACAGATGGGCTGGCATCCGATGAATGACGGCAAAAAGCTATGCAGCTTGCAGAATGATATCAAAGATGGGCCATCCGCTGATGGCAGTGACGAGCAGACACTATTCATGAAAGGGACTCACATCGATTTGAATTAAACAGATGAAGTGACAGAGGAAATCTGATATCAAGGACTGGCCACAGATGCTCTTTGAGGACCACAAAGGCCATGGAGGCCCACAGAGGCCCCTTGATGACCACAAAGGCCCATGGAGGCCCACGTAGGCCCTTAGAGGACCATGAATGCCCTTGAAGACCCACAGAGGCATTTGGAGGACCAAATAGGCCCTTAGAGGCCCACAGAGGCCCTTCGAGGACCACAAAGGCCCATGGAGGCCCAGATAGCCCCTTAGAGGGCTGCAAAGGCCCTTGAAGACCCACAGAGGCATTTGGAGGACCAAATAGGAGGCCCTTGGAGGGCCACAGATGCCCTTGGAGGAGCACATAGGCCCTTGGAGGCCCACAAAGGGCCTTGTTGGACCACAAAGGCCCTTAGAGGCACACAGATGCCCTTGGAAGACCACGAAGGCCCACAGAGGCCCCTAGAGGCCAACAAAGGCCTGCCAATGTCCACAGTTGTACATACCGATGTTTAATTCAATAAGTAATATCAATTCCAAGCACACAGATTCCAATGACCAACAGGGGAACATCAGTTCTATGTCTCACCTGTCCCTGTCCCCTATGAATATCCAGAGGCGATAAGTTATTTCCCCTCGATGGTCCAATGTTTACTGTTTACATCATAGCCAAAGGATATCACCAGTATGATGATGATACATAGACCTAGATCTCCTCCTAAGGCCGCTCTAAGTCAACTTGTATGGTGGCATGTTGGTTTAAACTGAATCGAGACAAGACATGAGTAACCAATGATTCTTAAAGACTCCTGAGATTGGGTCAGGGCTAGTAAAAGCCATCATACATTGATTTGTATTGGTTTGGCTACAAAGACGATCTTCCAAAAGGCACTCCATGAATGAGGATATATAGCTGACTAGGCAATCTCATGTTTTGGATGCCTTCCATTAGTAAATAAGATGCATGGGCATGGACATTGTACACTAACTAGGTTTAGTAGAGCGGCATTGAGACCACAAGAGGAATTGGTGCTGACAAACAATGATGATAGACTGATATATTATACAATTTCCATTTGAGCCAATATTAGCATTTGCAGTGTTTACATCTGTGCACCAGGTATAAGCTACGATGGGGGATCTTGGTTAGGGGGTAGATCCATCCGGCAATTGTTGTCTTCCATGAGGGGAAATGAGGTGCCCATAATGGGTACTGGGGGGTCTTGGTGGTGTGGGATGCGTAGATTGACGTAGAGGTCAGGTGCCCTGGAGGAGGACCTAAGGAGTAAGAGGGCAGAGTCTGCAGCCGGGTATGAGAGGGCAATGATGGGGACAGAGGGTGGTAGCTGAGAGGCAGAGGAGTGGTTCAGGAGTTATTCATCCTCGACGAAGACCTAACGGAAGAGGTGTCTATGAAAGGGGATGGAGGTACTTCAAGTGATCCACTCACATCCCCCTCCACATGGAACACGTGATCCGGCCTCAAATTTGCCTTGATACAGGTAGGCCCAATTGAGGTATTGTTTCCGTTTATGCTACAAAATCCTTGTTGCATAATCTTCCATGTACATTATGCACCAAATGTCCACCTAATTTGGCCACCCTTTGCCAAATGGATTACATACTCCTGTTGCATAACTTCAGATGGACTAAAGGTACCTTATCTACGTGCAAACCACATAGCCTTATCGCATTACATTATTTTATGCGATGCGCAAGGGGTCTTTCTTATCATGTCATTGCCATGAAATGGTGGAGTTACTATTAACTTACTCCTGTACATTCCATGCAGTGAAGGCCACTCCATGGACTACTGAACATGGATCGCTTGGAACGTCACATTTAAAAAGTCATCTATGTTTAACAAGCATGACCAAACTTTGGACTTCCAGGTATACAGGCACTAGCGTCCTGCGACTAATGTTTCAGGGAGAGCGGGTCCAACCAAAGACAAAGCGAGCAGCGTGTCATGACTAAAATGACTTGTAATTATCTTTAGTTCAATAGCTTTCTCCAAACATACCTTATTTCCAAAATAATCTTCAAGGGTCGCTTGTTTGTTTCCCATACCCCAAGTAAATTGTCCAGGGCAATCGCCCGTGTCTCTCCCATTCAACAAGGTCAACTCCCATTCTCTTAAGAATTCCAGCCATTGGTCCCCTTTTATGGTTGTACATTTCTGGAGCATGGTACATTTTTCAAAAAACATCATGGTATGGTGCACAGTTTTCTTTATCAAAGCACCATGCATTTAAGTCACCACCCCCAATAATATTATCTGATTTTTCTCCTCCCCCACCCACCCAACAAGCAACTCATCAATATGCACATGTAGCGTGTCGAGGCATGTGGTATCCGGGGGAATGTAGATGTTAATGTCCAACATACTCTAACTGTCCATACCATTACACAACCTTGGTTCCACTGCCAAAACATGTCCACACGGTATGGTTAGTACCATCTCTTTTGAAACAAGATGGTGCCTAATTCCAACGATTAGCCCACCATGAGGGCGGCCAGAGGGCCTTTGTTAGCCCTCCTTTGGTAAATTTGATTGCCGACGAAATATAGAACTCAATCCAACCAGTTTTCCTGAAGCATAAACACATTGTAGCTCATCAGCAGGGCAATGAGCCCCTACTGTCCATTAAATGGCTAAAGCCCACCGTGTTCCAGCTTTTCGATATGATAAGTTCAATTTGTGTTAACCAGCTGTTCGGTTACTGCAATCTTGTCCCTGTTTACTGGATCCAGTGCGACCTACCCCTCTCAGGCTTATAGTTTGTGTATTGTGGGTGGGATTTATGGTCTAATGGTACAGCTAAAGTTGGGTCATCAGGATTACACCTCCTTGTCACATCCTTATGATTCAAGACCCGCTTTGCTCTGGTTATAGCTGGCGGGTGCTCCTAGAATACGCTTAACTTATAACCCATCATTAGCAATATTCCAGCACATGCATACAGTAGAGAAACAATCAAAGGAGAAGCAAATTTAACCAGCTCCCAATTTGACCTTCAATGCCATTTCGGTAGTTCTACTGAAAATACATATTTTCTGTTAATCGTTGATAACCAAGGGATTCTTTTCCATATGGTTAGTATAGTGGAGCGATTAAGAAAAGGGCTCATGTTTGTGGGGTAGATTTCCTCAAATTTTACCGACAAGCCCAGGTTTGAGATCACCATATTTTCCTCTGCCACATACGGGTCATTTTCCCCACTTGGCCCAAATGGCCGACCATCAATTGGGCCAGGCCTATAGTTTAGTAGTGGTGCCAATTTAGAACTGCCCAGGTTATCGGGGGTGTAGCGCCACTTTTCACCAACACGGCAGATCTGGAGCCCAGGCATTATTATGGGGAGGCAGCATTGTTAGGTTTGGTTGGGGGTAACTTGAAACTACATCTACACCAGCTGCATCGGAAACTGGGACTTTTAGCTGAAGCGGCACCATAGGTTTCCTGGAATTTTTTCGTTTTCAAAGACGCCACTGACTCAGATGAAAGGCAAGCTTTTCCTGGGGGTCTCGCAAGGCTACCTGTCGCACCGGTCCATCCGCCTGTCTTTTCACAATTGGAGTTAAAGGCCGGATTGAAACATTTATTAGCCAAATTTAAAAGTTCATCAAAATAGATTACCTCATTTCTTACTAGTGTATGACAGTGATAATGTAAAATACCCAAACGCTGAAAGTGAACACAACATTTCCGAAATGGACCTCATTTGTACAACATCATATATTTTATTTGGCTAAATGGCTCATAAGTGTTCCTTCTTGCCATCACTCTGTGCATCGCGGCCATCTTTCCATTCTATTGCTTGTTGCAATCACAGTAGTACTGTGATTTGTTTGCAAATAGCAGCCTTATACCTTTCCTAAACCAGAAGGGCCGCCCCCAGGCCAGCCTTAGGCATGGGCGGCCTGGGTGAAGGCCCAGGGCACTTTGTCAGCAAAATTCAAAGGACTAAAGCTACGCATGCCAGCAGCTATGTGAGGCTACACAAGCTAGAAGCAGGATTCTGCAAGAGTGGCCTCCTTTTATTTTCAAATGTAGCAATTCATCACTTCCATTGACATCTGGAAGCATGCATTGTTTCCCTAAGCTTGTCAACTTCTCGTATCTGAATCCACCGAGTGTGTCTTTCCTAGCCTTTGATATTTCATTTGGAAGCAGGAAACAGAGCCACTCGTAATGTTTTAATTCACCTGTTCTACTGCACTGCCTTTTACAGATATTGGACCTCATTACGGGTACGGGACCGGCCCCCTTTATTACGGAAGCGCGTATTACGAGGTTCCCTTTGCGGGACCCGGATCAGATGTCTGGCAAAACAAGACGTCTTTTCCGGGTCCTGCAAGGGGAAGAGGGAGGTAACAACGGGACACCTGTGATGTGTCCATTGTTACCTCCCTCCCCATGGAATGGGGAATGGTTCCTGCAAGGAGGACTTACCGGGTCCTCTTCTATCTGAATGATCCGGTAAGTCCCCATTGCAGGAACCCGGTAATGGAGCCCGGTTTGGAGGCAGCCATGGATGAGGCCCATTAACTCGTTTTTGCACTCATGTTTCCCCTATAAGTGAACCAAGATTGGCTGCTTAACATGTTTCTAGGTTCACTTATAAGCCACTGTTCTTTTCACAAAACAGTCAAGCAGATCATAGATGACAAAGTTAGGTGGGTGGGGGATTTCCTGGGCAGCGGGTCTTGGGACGATAGCAATAATAATGTCACTTATCTAACACTCCCCAAGTTAAACACGTGTGTGATCCTGGGCGTCCCACTTTCTCTGTGTGTGCCTCGGTCGCTGTAACCATCAGAATTGGGAAGTGCTACATAAAAACTAAAGAAACATTGGAGAAAGAAAACCCAAAACAGAAGCGTTTGCTTTGCAATAAGCCTTGCAACGATGTTCTGAGGGGAGTGAGGGATTGAGGGAGAGTGTGAAGCGAGGGGCAGACGGAGAAGGGAAAGAGGGTTGCTGAGAAAAAGAAAGGTACACGGATTGAGAGAGGTGCCACCCACTTCTGACGAATTACATTTTCAGTCTTGTTTTTTGCTACATTTTGTAACCACATGTGTTACCACTATTTTGTAATCACAACAATATAGATAGGGTTTGGGTTTGGTAAATAGAGAGGGTAGTGGTGAGGGGTAAAGGGGTCATGGGGGGAGGTTGTTGGGGGGGTGAGGGTGTTTGTCCCGCTTTTTGCATTAAAAAAAGTGTCAACATCAGCAAAACAAATTACTGATTTGTAATTCAGTTGGAAATTATCGGGAAATCAGTGTAGATTCGTAAAGGAAGGAGGGTGGTGAATAGTAAGTGAAAGAGTGGTGCTTGCACCCGCAGATCTATGGGAGGGGAGATGGATTTTGGTGCAATGCACAGAAGTGGACAAAGATAACCACTAAAACATTCTTCATTGATTATGACAATGTGAAAAAGCAAGTAGGTAACCGGATACAGTAGAAAGCATTTGGAAATAGCCGAGCAGAATATCCACCGGGACAACCTACCATCAAATAAAAAACCCTGAGGCAGCAAACATTGCTTGTGGCAGGGGTGAGATATCGCCAAGGACACAATGCCAGGTGTGAGAAGCTCAAGCTAGGGAAACCTCCGATTGTCATCTAACACTGATAGTGTCTACTGGATCCAGGTGCAACATATGAGCTTTAATCATGGAATTCATCCGATAAAATAAAATAACGCAGCGGCCCAGGTTTTTTTAAAGCTGTGAGTGCATTGGTGATGTAAAGGAGGACTGCTATGAATTTAGAGAACCGTGAGTGAACACTCACACACATGAGTGTAGAAACCTACCGCACCCACCCACTTAGCTGCCCCGATCTGTGGCTCCTATCTACCCTCGACATGCTTCCACAACCAAACAGTTCACTACTCGGAGCCACCTCTTACGTTACACCATTCACCCCCCTTATCCGGTATTTCCCACTCCCACAGGATTCAAGGATATCCCACTGTTACCGGCTTTTAGACCTTATAGAGATCCATTAGATGGAACCTTGGAGGATCCGCACGCCGCCTTTCCCTCGCACTCCTGAGGGATCCTCATGTTCCACCTTCATCCTCCCTCCAGCCTCTAATCCACACTGCTGGGTGTGGTGGACTTTTTAATTGTAATAAACTCTACATTGTATGTACTTATGAAGATTTGATGTAGAGATGTCCACATGTCCTGTTGAAGAGCTCTCTCCTTTCACATCCTGGTTTATGGAACGAAACTTGTGTCGACCTCACGCGCCCAGCTATGGGTACATGCTGCCTGTAATATGCCTTGTGCACACCTCTCCCGGTAAAAGTAGGCTCCACCTTCTTTGCATAAATCAATACAAACACATGACCCAACTTATGATTATTCATTAGGACTGAATGCAAATAGTTACGCATGTATAATTCTCTCTTCATATATGAGTTCAGCTGGCGTATCTGCTTGCACCACACCGACAGACTGTTTCCATTGCGCCCCAATCAGTGTAGTGAGCCAGCTGGATGCTGCTTCCATGTCCAGCTCCTTCAAGGATTGGTGTTACACTGCTGTGGGGCATGGAATGAAATGCCAGGAAGTTTTGACCCTCTAAACCAGGCCTGGATGAAGATGTGTGGGGGCCCATTTCAATACGATGGTTGGGGCCCCCCTGTTTGGAGCAAAAGCAGTCTGAGGCCCCCTGGGATGCATACATTACAATGGCAACAAAGATAAGGTTAATAGTCGCCGGTTATCACGAGACTGCCAGCCAGCAGGGCTCTTAAATACTAAATGCTCACTTAAGAGGTATGCACGCTTCTTTGTCAGCAAACGGCTGATGTGGAAGAACCCGTGTTAGAAGGCAATGAGATGATAACACTTCTGTATATCCCGTGGGAAGCGACGGCTGGAAGGCCTCCAGAAAATGCAGCTTTTAGTGCGAGCGCTGCAAAGCGCACATTTTAAGCCCCAGAGCGAAAAAAGAGAAAGGAATATATTGCTGTGTTACAAGACTGCTGACTGCCCACATGGGGGCAGTTGCTGGGGGCGCCTTTGATGCTCTTGCTGCTGTCCCTACTGCTGTCCCTACTGTACACCCCTGCAATCAATACTGTGCGGCACAGATATCCTCTTAACACATAGCTTGATGAGCTGCGGAGCCTATTGATGAGCTGGTGGGTGTACAGCCTTTGCGCATAGCCTTTGCGGATGGCCTTTTGCTGCAAATTCAAAGCGAGTTCCTTCTAGATCAGTCAGTCGAAGAGGTCAGGAGAGTTACTTCAAGGAATCAATAATGAGGCACGGTGGGGGGAAGGGCTGCGGGCCCCGCTAGTGTCGATCCATACATGTTGTTTACTGCTGACTATCCTTTTCCTCATGGAGCTCCAGCTCAGTAATCCAGCTACACAGGGGATAGGTACAGCTATAATCTAATGAATAACCTCTAGATTCCAACAAAACAAAGCAACAAAAATACTAATGCAGAGGGGAGGGGAGAGGTCGATATCCAGTTATTGTAAGGCAGTATGGGTTGTTCTCAACCTTACCTAATCCCTGTGCAGTACAGCCAGAGGTGGATGTGGGGCGGTCTCACTCTGTCACCCCAGAGCACGGCTTCTGCTGCCAACTGCAAGGCAGCTGCTGGGAGATGTCAATGTACAGGCTCAGGAAAGTTACATGATTGTAGTGTAGTTTCCATCAGGGAGAATTATTGAAGTGAGATCTGATTAGCAGAGCTCACTTCCAGATACATGATCTACCCACGTCATTTACATTAAAAATCAAAGAGCATGCCGTTTCATGTCACAATCTATTCACACGAGGATCCTTGTTCCCACAGCTTTGCTACCGGTCAGCTGTTTTGGACTACAGCTCCTATCGGCTCTAGCCAGAATAGTCAATGGTGAGGGATCATGGGAGTCATAGTCCAAAATATATGAAGAGCTGCAAGTTGCAGGCGCACCGTCGAAGAGAGAGGCAGGCATTGAAGGTTTTATTGGAATCTTCTATGACCGGAAGAACACACAACGTGCCCCAAACACATGTATCTGTTTATTTACAAGTGTATTTGGTGCTCTATAGTTTGCCACAGACAGCAAAGGCTGTGCCAGAGAGGCAAGTGCAAACGGTAGGGAGGAAGAAACATGGTGGTGGGAGGAAGGATGGGACAGGGAGGATGGAGATGGGCCAAAAGCGACGCCCACTGAGACTGGAGAGCTACCAGTTACATTTAACCTTACTACTCGAAGGGTGAACTCCTATGTTGACTGAGCATGAATTATACGACGTCGCAATTGCTAGGACTTGGATGCAATGGAAGGATTCCAGGGCCACTCTTATAAGCAGATGAATAATTGTTGCAGAAGGGCGCCAATGTTTCCGGGGCAGAATCTCAACTTGGCTGTTTGATGGCTCATCCAAAGAGCGTCTCTGTGAAGCCTTTACGGCTATGGAGTGCCCCTCTATGCTTTTAAACATCCAGGATACGAAAATAGGGCATTGGAGTGACTCTGGGGGCTGGGTTCCTGCTGGGGGTGCCACTCCTCATGCTGTGTTCTTGTTCATTTCCACCCCTCACTGCTGCGACTCTGATGAGTGAAGCGTAGAGTGGGTGAGCTTGACTAGTCCAAGGATTTAGGCTGTAATCTGTGCCACTCCTGGACATAATACTCCTGCCCCCATACCTCCTGTTTAGAGCCTCCCAGCTGACACATCAACTTAGTACAGGAGTCTGCAGCTTTTTGCTCACTAGATGTTTTGGACTACAGTTCCCATCAGCCCTGGTTAGCACAGTCAATTGTTCCACGGAGCATGGGAGTAACAGTCCAAAGCCTCCGGAGAGCCAGAGGTTGCAGACCAATGGCATAGTAGGTGGTTTTGCGATTCCTGAACACGGTCCAACCAGGGTGAACATCAACAATCGATGCTTAACCAGCTGGTGCTCCTAGTTCCTGCTTAAGTGATGTCAGCCTTCCATAACATTCCCAGTACTGATTTGTAATCATGTCTGTACAAAAGGTTCCTGCCTCTTTCCTACATATATACTGTGCTCCGGTTATTGAGGACAGCTCAATGATCGTCTTCTCCTTCTGGTCTCCAGTAATAACCACTGAACATGACCCAGCTTGAGCGATACCACTGAACCCTGGGCCTGCAAAACTAGCAGCAGACTCCCAATGCATGCCCAACCCCATAACCAGTTTCAGTCGCTGGAGAGGAAATGGGGCATTCATCAGGGCTCAGCGTGGCTCAGAAATCAGTAGTTGTCATATGATGGCATGTCTGATTTTCAGAACATGCTTCTCAATGTACATTTGACGTGGTGCATGTTTAACGAGGTACACATCCAAGCCAGTGAAACGTGCACACATAACACATAAAAACAGAAAGAAAGGGGTGTAGGAAAAGAGGTAGTAGCCAAATTGATCGTTTACAAACGATCATATGCTAAATCTGTCCGAATTCGGCCACTACCATTCGATCATTTGTAAAGGATCACTTTGGGTAACCACTACCAAACATGGTGAGCGGGGGTAGCAGGGGTGTCCCCGACTTCTGGAGGTTTGGAGCCAGGGGACGAAAAAAAAAGAAAAAAAGAAAAAAAGAAAAGTGGCCCCTCTGGCGTTGGATCCGACCCTCGTAGGAGGGACGGATCTGACACTGCAGGGTCAGAGAGAAAGCAGACGTGAATAAAGTAAGTAGGGCGTTCGAGGGGGAGTGCTTTGGGGTTTTTGGGGGGTTTACATTTGGCCCGATTTGGCTGCAGCAAAATTGTCTTCGTGCCAAATCGTATACATCCGGAAAAGAGGGATGGATCAGTGGTCTCCCCCTTGCATTAATCAAAATGAAAACAAGCAATGAAAGAAAAAAGTTGAAAAATACGCTTATAAACAGTGGAAAAGCGATGGGACAATGGAAGGCCCCTCTAAGATACTGAAAAGCATGGCTTGAGAGCCCACAATGCAGAAGCCGGGATCAGGAACATACCAGATAAAAACATTCAGGGACCGATTCACAAAGAAATGACATCTCTAGGAGTAAGTCTGATGTACTCCCAATCCAGTAAAAAGAGGTCCAGTTTACTCCTGTTAACATCTTTGTGAGTCCAATAGCTCTCTCCAGGAGTACGCTAGATTCACTACAGTAAGTCATTTGAAAATCGAATATCTTTCTCCAGGAGTAAGTCAAATTCCCTAAAGGTAACTCATGTATCAATCAGATAGCTCTCTCCAGGAGTAAGCTAGACTTGCCCTGGGTACCTCATATGTGAGCCAAATATCCTCTCCTGATGCAAGTTAGATTTACTCAAGGTAGCTCGTTTGTGAATGAAATAGTTCTCTCTAGGAGAACTCATCGCACCTTCTTTGTTAATTGTGGGCTTAATTTACTCAAGTCACAACGCTACTGAATGACCACGTTTTGCTCATTGTATTCACACTTCACAACCAGTTGCACCCACTGCACAGCCTACCCTTTCACCCCGGTACACCTTGAATGGCACCAGTGGACGCACTCCTGTCCATCCCCCAATACTTCAGGGGGGTTTTAGTGCCTTAGAATCGCATACCCCTCATCCCAGGACGCTGGCATCACCCTGACCCAGATTGGCCGATGACCTGTGAAGACCTTTATTTTAGTATAAACATTTAAAGGACAGTCCAAATCTTTTAAAACAATTCACACCTGAACAATGGAGTCTTGGCGCGATTGAGTGAATTTACTGCAGCTGCTCCCGAACTATTCAGAAAAAGGGGGTAGAAGCAGTGGCCGGCAATCTGCCCCCCTCCAGATGGCAGTATAATCAGTGGTGAGTGATCACCTGAGCATCGTAGTGTGCCCTTCACTGCTTCAATCCAGAGAAGCGATCCCCTGCCACGCCAACATGTGTGTGCTACTAATGCAATGTTGGCAGAAAGCGTTTGTATTATGATTAAGCCTTATAGATCGAGAGAGCGGTCATTGTAGTTGGACAATCACCAGTCCTCAAGTTATTGCTTCAGGTGAAGACGAGGGCTGTTATTTGCGGAGGGGTCAGAGAAAATGACTCCTCCACACTCTATACGTTGGTATAACATGGAGCTGTGCAGGCCGGGGGGAGCTGTGCAGGCCAGGAGGAGCCGTGCGGGCCAGGAGGAGCTGTGCGGGCCAGGAGGAGTTGTGCGGGCCAGGGGGAGCTGTGCAGGCCAGGGCGAGCTGTGCAGGCCGGGAGGAGCTGTGCGGGCCGGGGGAGCTGTGGGGGCCGGGAGGAGCTGTGCGGGCCGGGGGGAGCTGTGCCGGCCGGGGGGGAGCTATTCGGGCCAGGGGGAGCTGTGCAGGCCGGGGGGAGCTGTGCGGGCCGGGAGGAGCTGTGCGGGCCGGGGGGTCGGGGTGTGAGAGGAACAAGCACATGCACAAATAATTGTAAGATTCATTTTATAAGCACGGACAGAGTCCCAATAAACTTGACATATTTTGTGTTTGGTTGTTGTTTGTTAGTTTGGGAAATAGAACCTCGTGTTCTGCTCTCTGCCTGTGCACAGCTCAAGACAGTTGTTTCTGTGCTAGCCAGGCTAATGCCCAGGCCCGAATGTGTGGAATTAGGTCTATAACAGACTTCCAGTTGGGATAAGAAGGTCTACAATGGAATCCATGTTCTAATATAATCAGCAAGAATCTGCAACCTGCGCCACTCCAGATGTTTTGGACTACGAATTCCATTATCCTTCACCATTGACTATGCTTGCTTGGGATGATGAGAGTTGTAGTCCGATAGATCTAAAAAGCCAAAGGTTGCAGACCATGGTAATTTCTCAATATTTTGGGTGTTTCACAAGCCAGTAATGGCCCAAGCCCTAAGTTATAGATCCGACATAGCGCCGGGCCACGGCACCATTATTGCCCAGTGGCGGTCCCAGAATGGGCGGTTATTGCTATCAGCACCCAAGGAAAATCTGTGGGGTACTAAGAGCAATGCATTTGTTAGAAATAACCAGCTACATCACCTGTTCTTTCTGACAAAAAAATCCTCACCTATTATGGCCTCCATGGAATAGATGGCCAGGCTCCGTGCGGAGTCCTTCTTTCATTTCCATAGTGAGCGGGGTAGGGGGTGGCTGTGAGGCATGGCACAGCTCCACTGCCGGTGGGAGAGGTCATTGGTGACCTAGTTGGGTGTGGGTGGCGAGGCTGAGTGCATGGGGGATGCTGAGGGGAGAGGGAGGGAGTTGGCCAGGGGATACGTGTACAATTTTGGTCTTTCTGCGAACCCGGTTTCGAACTGTGAGATTTAGCCAGAGTATGTAGCAACCTCATTGACTGATGCACCCATCAAGTAGAATGTGCCCGCGGGTGCTTTGATGTGTGAGTCAGTGCATCCTCTGTGCGCCACACACTACAGGCATACCTCGCGGGATGATAGCTCAGTGGCAATGTGCTCGCCTTGGAAGCAAGACGACACGAAGCAACACAGGTTCGATCCCGGGTCCACACTTAGAAACCTCTGGGTATTTAATCATGTTATAAATATGCAACTAAGACAACAACAAAAAAAAATCTATAACCGTGCCTTGTTGCCCCCGCGCTGTGTGAGTGCTTTCAAAATGCAAATAAATAAATAACAATGTGTGCAGACTTCCTGTATAGCGTTCCCAATGTGGCGTTTGGCCCCTTTTCAGTGAACATGTCCTAAGAAGGTGATCTTTTAAAGCCCCAGCGTTTCCGGTAAAGCCCTTTAGCTCAGCCAGCACAAGAAGTTCCAGGGACCTCCCACAGACACCCTTGAGTGCTCCAAATGTGGGGCCTGGGAGCAGCACTTCTGAGCAGCAGTACGAACTGCTTTTAGCAGTTCATTAAAAGTCACTTACTGGTAGACCGCAGCGAAGCATGCGCCGTTAATTATACTCCGAAACCCCGCGAGATCCGACCCTTTGTTTCTGCGAAGTGTTGGAAGAAAACAAATGGCTGTCTGGGAAAGGACTGATTGTACCATGGCTGGCTCACCCCATGCTGCAGTCTTCAGGACTCCAAAAGAGAGGGTGCTAATTCCCCATTACGGTTATGGACTGCGACAGGACACCCGGCGCGCGTCTCTTTGCGTGCACATGGCGCATTGCACTGTACATCATTTCCAGGGCGGTGGTCCTGTGCCTCTAAATGAGTGCCTGCTCAGAGGAAGGACCACTGCCTGACAGTAAACAAGCATTGTCAATGCCAACAGTGTGGGCTTATGTGTAGACAGGGTACAGTCATTTGCCAGTCACTGCCGTAGTAGTAACTGGCCATCGATGGCAGCAGCTGCAAAATGGTGAGAGTACCTGGGCATATAATAGCAGAGCCTGGCAAATGCCTAATACTTATACACAAGCCAAAACTGTTGACTTTCCCAATGCTTGTTTTTGACAGGAGTTCAGCGAAGGACACTCCTAGTGGTTGTAGATCTAGTGGCTGAAGGTAAACCTGATTAAGACATTTTTTTAAGACATTTTTTTTAAACCGGTAGCCCAATTGCACCTCCAATTAAGTCATTAGCTCTCTGAATGCTGCTTTAAAAAAAACACTGGCAGGTAGTTTGAGCACAACATTTGATGGTAATGCTTGAGGCAGTTAGCTCAAAGAGCCAAGTTAGGACTTAGGAGGGCTGGCTAGGGTCCAGTAAGCAATAAGCATGTCAGGCACGTGGGTGTGTGCTGTTGGTGGTTTAGGATAGAGCGCTAGTGCCGGAGACCGATGTGTGTCCAGCTAGACCAAATTTCTTTGTAGGTTGTCAGTGTATTCTAATGCCAGAGGTGTTGAGGCATGTCAGGGATTTCAGTGTGGACGTCTATGCAAGCTGCTAGACTGGATTTGCATAGCCATAGCTGCATTCTAGGATGCATGGGTGGGTGGCCGTTCCTGTGGCCTGTGTCCACAGACATGGTGCAAGTTACTTATACCTTAAACTTGAATGGAGTTTATCTTCGATGTTGCTTTCCTAGGTCCAACACGATTGGCTGGTCTCGCCAGCTGAGGACTCCTTAGATTGAGAGCCTGGCCACTGCGAATGCTGCCGGCATCTGTGGAGGTTTGGGGGCAGAGATGGTTGGTTGTCGTCTTTGGGACGGTGCTTCTGTGAGCCTATCAACAGTATAGTGTGCAGTGCAAGAAGGTTGCAAGAGGAGGAAGTAAAGAGCTAGGTTTTGAGGGCCTTTCTGAATGTGAGGTGATTGTCAGTCAATGTTGCGGATGTGAAGGGACAGAAAGTTCCAGATGATAGGAGCTTGGACGGAGAAGGAGGATCCGCCCAGTCTGTTACAGTTGTAGTGTGGAACAACTAGGAGCGATGCTGTGCCGGATCTGGGGTGGTAGCGAGTGAGTTTGTCTTGGAGGAATTGCGTGTTGGTGATGTGGATGGGCCCCTGAGTGAGGCACATGGCTTTCAAGGCCGTATGTCAACTAATTGGGAACAAGTGGAGGACTCATTGTTAGACTGGCGTGTTCTCTGGGAGGAAGGTGAATGAGCAGGCAGGCCGCAGCGTTTTGGATTCTTTGCAGTTTCCTTAGCTGGAATGCTGGTGCACCTAGATAAAGGCAGGTTGCGTAGTCTAAGCACACAAGAGGATGATGGAGATAATGGCAGGGAAGCAGTGAGGATAGGTGAGGTATGGGATGGTATGCCTGAGGATGCTATGTGCAAGAAACCGGTTCTGGATAAGGAATTGATGTGTTGGGAGAGTCATAAATCCCTGTCCAGTGTGGATCCAGGTTTACCCACTAAGATGGAGGCTGTGTTAGGATGAGTAACATGCTATCCACTGTACATCTCATTGTGTAACCTATCCAAGTTATTCCTTCCTATGCATGCAGCTGAACACAGTGCATCTTACAACACTTGGTTACTGTAGAATCTAGATGCTACTCACTGTTAGAGGTTCTAGGTTCTAGAGGGCAGGAGTGGAGATTGTAGAGAAGGGAGGAGGATGGTTGTACTGCCCTTGCTGGGGGTCGTCCCCTTTGGATATTTAACCTGGATCAATAAAGATTTCAGAAGCTGCTGCAGAGTCTTCTTGTGTATATGTTCAACACATAAAGTTGGCGACGAGGATGGCGCTCCAAGGAGACGGCCCCTGGCGATGTTAAGAAGAGAGCGGCACTCAGAGGTTGGAACATGTCCCTGAACCTGCTGTTGCCTCCAACACGGATAAAGTGACGGACGACGAGCCGCAGGGAGAGCTGAATGAGCCAACAGATCTGACTTGGTGTAAGCGGAGAGCTACCAGTGGAAGCGGGAACTACACCCAAACGGACCTGCCAGAAAAAGGGGGTGAATTGATACTGCATTGGGCTTATCGACACTGCTCCTGGAGCTTCCAGTTGTAGCAGTGCGATCGAATATTTTGGTATTTTTGATATTTGCCACCACGGCAGTTTGCGATAAGCGTGTGCTACGCGCTTTTTTTACTTTCGAGGTTTGTGGCCCGTGTAGGAGGCGCCCACGACGTCACAAACGACTCTCCACAGCCAGCAGCCACAGCTGCATGTCATCACGGTCCGAGAGGTAAGGACCCAACGACGTGGCGGCCATCTTGGATTAGAGTGTTTGTTACTGTGCAGCCGCATGTCACCACGGTCTGAGAGGAAAGGAACCAATGACGTGACGGCCATCTTGGCTTTGTTTTTTTTTCCCTCTTCCTCCTTTCGTCTGACACACTGGGGCATCGTTATATCAAGGAACAAAGCAATCTCAGCTGATTTGGACATGGACGGTCCGATATGGTGGCACAGCAGGGGAATTAGAGTCAAGGGTGAGTGACTGTTGAGTGTTGAAAGTCTCTGGCATCAAAGAGCATAGTTTTGAGGGGGCGGTTTGGTCGATTATAGCTATTTCTCTTCTTGGGGAAGTGACATTGAACTGAGTGGCAGCCAAAGACATGGCTAACGTGCCTGCTCCAATTTTCTTCCTGTCTACGCCAGGTGAGCCCCAGGTGCACTGAGCAGATTGGAAAGAGGGTTTCCATAAATATGCACTGGCAGTATTTGGTGCCAATTTCTCTAACGAGCGCAAGGAGGCATTATTATTTCATTGTTTAGGGACTGCAGGACAGGAGGTCTTAATAAAATTGCCGGAACCCATTGACATTCCTGATGGAGGCCCTTATGAGAGAACATTGGCAAAATTGGATAGGCATTACTGCATAAAAGAGAACATTATACTGGAGAGGTAAAAATGTGCAACAAGAGGTCAAAAATGTGGAGAGAGCATTGAAGACTTTATCACAGCCTTGAGGGGCTTAGCAGTTAAGTGCAGGTTGATCATTGTCAGGATGAGCATCTAAGGGATCGGTTTATGATCAAATGCTCCAATGACAACATCAGGAAAGAGCTATGGAAAGAAAGGAACCCCACATTGGACAGGGCCATTGAAATTGCAAAAACTGTGGAGCACACAGACAAATGCATAAAATTGCTTCAAGCAGACACTGTGACTAATGAAAGACCCAAGTGGGAGGATAGTGAAGGGGCAATCCAAAAGGTGTTGAAAGTTACCCAAAGACAAGGTGAAGGGCCTCATAGGAGTCCTACACATGTGCAAAAGAGATTTAAAGATCAACAGGAAAATAAGACTCCCGCTGACAGAGGCCGGGGTCGACAATGGGCACCAATAAAAGATGCCAGAGGAATGTCTAAGGAGACAAATACTTTTAGAAATTTTAGGGAGACTGGGCCATCCAGGGGTTCTCCAGGAAGGAGGTGTTATAGAAGCGGGAGTATGTCACACTTAGCGTCTGATAAAGAGTGTTTTGCAATACATACTATATGCAATGACTGTGGTATGAGAGGGCATATTTCCCGCTGTTGTAGAAATTTTAACACTAATTCAAGTCAAGTACATGATGTCAGTGCGGATTATGAGGATGATCCCTACAGTGACAATGGTAGAGAAGTAGTGTTTTCTGTGAATGCCATTGATGGCAAGATAAAAAAGAAAAAAGCCGTATGACATTGTGTTAGTCCGAGGAGTGCCAGTGTTGATGCTTATAGATAGTGGAGAAGATTACACATTGATAAGTGTGCAAGTGTGGAAGGAGAAGTTTGATTGTTGCAAGCTGTGGGAAAATTCTGTCAGAGCGAATGCATATGGAGATGTTCCTATAGAGATCATAGGGAGTTTTGGAGTTGAACTACAATTTAAAGACAGGAAATCTACAGGGACCATATATGAATTGAAAATAAGGCTTGAGGCGAGCCACCCAGAACAAGTATTGTCTGTGAAGAGTGAAGGCACCACTGATGTAAAAATTGCATACCATACCCCTGGCTCTCAGAGAAGATGTAGAAAAGAATTGAAGAGGATGGAAGGCGATGGAGTGATTGAAAAGATAGACGCATCAGAGTAGGTTAGTCCCATAGTGGTGGTCAAGAAAACCAATGGATCATTGCGATTATGCATCGATCAAAGGCATTTAAATAGTATGGTGGTAGCGGACAGATTTCCCTTACATAGAATAGATTACCTATTAGTGGGAGTATCTGGCTCTAAAGTGTTTTCCATCGTAGACTTAAAGTTGGCCTACCATCAAGTAGAGTTACATGCTGATTCTAGGGATCTCACAGCCTTTATCATGCCAATTGGGCTATTTAGATGTGTTTGTATGCCATTTGGGTTGGTATCGGCGGCAAGTGTCTTTCAGAGTATAATGCACAGATTGCTTGGGGGAGAGAGAGGTATTATGTGCTATCAAGATGATATTCTTATGTGTGGAAGGAATGAAGTCGAACACGATGAACGACTAAAGAAAGTCTTAGACATTTTGAAAGAAGCAGGTCTCACAGTAGCTTTGGAAAAGTGTATATTCAAGGCAAACAAAGTGGTTTATTTAGGCCATGAGATTAGAGGGGAGGGTGTTAAGCCCAAAGAGGGAGCCATAGAAGCTATAAGGAGGATGGAAGCCACCAAGTCAAAGGGAGATGTTTTGTCTTTTCTTGGTCTAGTAGAATTCTATGGTAAATTTATCCGAGGTCTATCGGAAATGTCAAGGAACATGAGAATGCTTACACGCAAGGGAGTTGTCTTTAAATGGAATGATCACTGCAAGGAAGAATTTGAGAGAATAAAATTGTCCATTGTTAATGCACCTATACGGAGGATTTTTGAGAAGGGAAACATACTTTGCTTTTTGTGGATGTCAGTTACTATGGCATTGGTGCAGGAGGATCATGTTGGTTTACATATGGTGGCATTTGCATCCAGATCACTGAAGGGACCAGCAGGTAGATATTCCATTGTAGAAGAGGAAGCCCTAGCATGTGTCTGGGGGGCAGAAAAGTTTAAAAGGTTCCTGTGGGGCAGAGAGTTCACGATTTGCACAGACCATAAGCTTTTGGTTGGGATCTTTACTAAAGGTGGGTTGGAAGGTGTATCGATGCACACCATGATGTGGGTAATGCTCTGCAGGGTTTACAATTTACCATGCTTCATGTCAATGGTGAGACCAATGTGGTTGCAGGTGCCTTATCCAGATCAGTGCAAAGAGAAGCACAAACCAGTGACAACAATGTGTGTTCTGAAGAGAGTGTAGAGATATTTCAAGTACATGAGACATTAAAAAAGGATGATTGGGACACTGCTTGTAGTGAAGATGCTGTTTATCAAAAACTGTTGACATTGGTTATGGATGGGAACATGAAGAATTACAATGGTGATATGTGTGGATTTGCAAAAGTGAAGGAAGAACTATGGGCTCAGAATGGCTACTTACATAGGGGACATGAGATGGTGCACCATCCAGAATGAGAAAAGTGATAATAGATTTGGCCCATGTTGGTCATTTGGGTCTTGCAAGAACAAAAGGGTTGGTGAGGTTGGAGTTTTGGTGGCCTCGATTTGACAAAGACACAGAGGAACAGGTCAACGATTGCATGGAATGTGTTGAAGGTAATAAAGGGCTCAGAGTACAGAAGGTGCCCATGATAGTGAGGGAATGCCCTTGAGTACCGTGGGATGAGATTGCTTTAGATCTCTTGGGACCATTTAACATTGGATGTGGAAGAGACAGTTACTTGTTGGTGGTCATGGATTTATTGTCGAAATGACCTGAAGTTTGTTTATTAAAAGACATTTCCAGCAATAACATTATACAATGTATGTAACAGTTATTCTGGAGAGAAGGATTTCCCAGTAAATGCTTATCTGACAATGGTTTCCAATTGGTGTCCAAGGAATTTAGAGAGTTTCTGAGAAGACATTGGATAGTACAAGTTAACACAGCCTTATACCACCCCCAGAGTAATGGTTGTGTAGAACGCTTCAACAGAACTCTCGTGGAGGCCATTAGGATTGCTATTGCCACTGGTGGCGATTGGATAAGGACAGTGATGGAAAGAACATTCCAGTACAGGCTATCCCCCCACAGTGTCACAGTGGTATCCCCTTTTGAGGTGCTACGAGGAAGAAAGACCAATTCCAAAATATGTCCAGGTTGGATGGGAAGGTCCAAGCTAGTCAGAGTAGATCTGAAGAATATGAGAGGGAAGATTCTTGAATCTGGGGCCAAATTTAAAGAGCGTTATGATCAAAAGAATTGCTGTAGAGAAGTCAAAGTTGAGGAGGGTGACTGGATCAAAGTCAAACTTCCCACCAAAGTGTGCAAAGGGGTCTCAATATTTTCCAAGCCAAAACAGGTTGTTAAGGATTTAGGTCCTTCGGTGTTAGTCAAAGGAGGTGGCATTTGGAACAAGGAGAGAGTGGCCCTCTTCAGGACAGTCAAGGAGAAGTGTGTGAGTGGAAGTGGGAGAGGATGAGTGAAAGTCATTTAATGCTTTGAAATTCATTTAGGTGTTCCAGGATAAGTACTACATTTACAGTGTAACTTATTAGTACATTGCAACATTGTATTCACTTTGCATCTCAATTCTGTAATATTTTCAATTTTCACCATATAAGTGAATTATTTTATTCCGTACATTTTGGTATTTTATGATTAAGGAGAGGAGGTGTTAGGATGAGTAACATGCTATCCAATGTACATCTCATTGTGTAACCTATCCACGTTACTCCTTCTTATGCATGCAGCTGAACACAGTGCACCTTACAGCACTAGGTTACTGTAGAATCTAGATGCTACTCACTGTTGGAGGTTCTAGGTTCTAGAGGGCAGGAGTGGAGATTGTAGAGAAGGGAGGAGGACGGTTGTGCTGCCCTTGCTGGGGGTTGTTCTCCTTTGGATATTGAACCTGGATCAATAAATGTTTCAGAAGCTGCCCCAGAGTCTTCTTGTGTATATGTTCTACACATAACAGGTTTGCCAGGGGGGATTTAGGGAGGCCTGGGGAGTGAAGCCAGGGAATAGTTTGGGGAAGGAGACCTGTTTTCCCGCTGACTAAGATTTCTTTTTTTCCCAGGCTTCAGGATGAGGTGGCTGGTTGTCATCCAGTGATCAATATCTGAGAGACATATTCCACCTACTGCCATTGTTGACCAACCAGGCAGTGGGCTACTTTAGTTCTTTTTAGAAAGCTGGACCACTCACCCCCTCAATGTCCCTTCAAATCACACTGTCTTTCTCTCTCCATTGTTGAACGTATTGTTTTCATGGTCCCTGTTCTCATCTTCATCCAACTACTCCACATCCCAACCGTTCTATCTTTATTCAGCTCAGCGTTTTGAAGCGGCCTTAGGCAAGCTTAAGCACTATACAGCAACCTAAAGAACATAAGGTTGTCTTCTTCCCTCTTCTCTCCGGCCACCCATTCCCACTTCCCTCAAAACCTTTTCCAGCTGACTGAATACTGCATAGGCAAAATACTTGCTGCCTTACTGCTGTTTCCATCTGCAGCACTTTCAAAACAGCCATTTGCAGTGTAAACTCCAATGCAAGCATCAACCTTAATTTCCTGGACTAGCTTGCATTTATATGAACTTCTTATGCCTCATATTAACTTCGTGCAAATGAGAATTCCTCCCCAAATCATTTGTTTTACAGTCAAACCATGTCTACTTGCTTATATAATACTCCCATTGGAAAGGGAGCTTACTTTTTTACTTCATAAAAAATCATTTTACTTCCAAATTTAGAAAATGGGGAGTAAAATACTCCCACTTCAAAATATTATCAGGAGCACCGGTTGTGCGGACATTTTCATTTAAATGCAAAAACCACCTATTACTGAAATTCAGCAGTTATGGTTAGCGCCCAACCATAATTCGCCCCCACCCTGTGCAGCTCAACATATCACATTGGACATCATCAGTGACATCACACAAGGCATCATCAATGACATCATCAAAGAGATAACATAATGAATCACCACTGCAATTATAATTGATATCATGATGGTCAGACTTCATATGGCTATGCACACAGCACATTGTGCTCATTAATGCTTCTATCCAGGCACTGCTCACAAGCCATTAGCTTCAACCTAGCATGTCCAAAATTTACAAATGGCTATAAAAATGTGTTAAAACTAAAACAACAAAACCACACAAATTCACCAGACACTAGGTCACCACCATCAAAAAACAACCCTATCTCAGCCACCACCACATACTGCTCATGACCAATCTCATGATGAGCGGCATGAAAAATGAGGTCTTTAAGATTGCTTTTATAGTAGACTAGCTGTTGCCCACGGCTTTGCTCATGTGGATTTTGGGATTTGGTAGAATTGTTTTCAAAAGACACTTGAGTTTTTTGTTGGAACTGTACGAAATATAATTTACCGGTGGATGTCATAACATAATAAGCAATGTTTATTGCAGACGTTAGTCAGGGCATATTAGATAAAAAACAAAGATAGTTGTTCCGTTGATGTGCATCGAGATATGTTTTTGTGCTGTAATTACAGACAATTACACAGACACAAAAATAATAATAACTTATTTGGCATCTGCAACCTACGGAAAACACTATTTGAGTACTTCTTTGTAAGCTGCATTAATGGTTCTCCCTTCAGGTGCTAGGATTAGCACAGAGTTAGCTGAGCTCACTCTGGAACAGGACATGTAAAACTGCCCATGAATGAAGAAGTCTTCCCTTAGGTCAATCCCCATTCCCTTTAAAGTCTGCCCCTGAGATTTGTTGATGGTCAGGGCAAAACAAACCTTTAAGGGAAACTGAAGTCTTGAAGGATGGCATTTTTGCTCACAAATACAGGATACTCTCTGTTACCAATTTTAAGAAGCAGTTCTGAAACGTACTTCATAATGATTTAAAATGTGAATTTTTACTTTCCTAAGATCTTCGGTGTGAAATATGGGTATCTTTCAAAAGAAATCCCCCCCTTTTCGACCTCCCTTAACTGTATTTTAGCAAAGTGGTAAAACATGTGTTTCTTTTTCTTTGAAGAAGAATCTAAATACCAATTATCAAGTCTGTACCATCTTCGATTTTTGAGATATAGGTTCTCTCATAAAAACATCATCCCCCCTTAATCCCTCCTTTTCACCTCCTTAGGGACAGAATTTCCAATTTCTGTTGATGAGTCAGTCAAAAATGCATCCCACTTTTTCCCCGTTAGGGATGATATTTCCCAAAATTCTTCCTTAGGGAGTGCCTGCATCGTGAAAACAATGTACCTCCCATGTTTCACATTTCTAGTTTAAACAGTTTGAGCTGGGCGTTGAGTCAGTCAGTCACTCAGGACTTCTTCTTTTAAATATATCTATAGATTTAAGCATTGTTTTATATCGAAGCTGGAATCAAATTCAAAGTGTCTTTACTAGTTTTGAGTGCTACTATGTTTCCTTAGCTCTTTTTGTTCATTTTGCTCTCTACAAAGTGTGGGTAAGCGCATGACATTGGTGTTGACATACGTCGCTTCATGAGCAGTGCATGGTATCAGCTTAGCTATTTTCAATCAATTATTTTTGAAAAATATGTACATTTTCATCTCTATAGAAGATTTAATATCCATTTTAGAAACATTGAATCATGAAGTTCTTATTACGTTCCATGGCGACAGCTCAGCATTTCCTTGTGAATTTGCATTCATTAACTATAGTGACGTCAGAGGACTATAGGCAGCGTGTGCAGAGTGTGACATCAATATGGGTGGTTGACATCCTCATCCAACCATAGGTCAGTGCTCTGCTCATTCACACCCACAGTGAAATATTTAATATTCAATATCAGGAACAAACCCCAATAGTGAAATAATGCACAATGAACTGAATAGCACTAAGCAGCATGGTAAATATTGAAATAAAACCAATGGACATTGTCACAATCTACATAGATCATATACCTAAATGTTCTGGTTGCTAACAAGAGACAAAAACCCCACCCCAGGTTTTAATTTGAGGGACAACTGGAAGAGTTTACAGATAAAGTTCACAAGTCCAGTTACACAATCCCCCTTGATGAAATAATTATTAAGTTCTCAAACTAAGACCTCTGATGCAGAAATGCGGTAATTAATTAGCTTACTTTTTAGGACGGTAATCTGGGATGGATCTGTCCAGGGATATCCGATCGCTAAGCCGGGCATTGTATCCATATTCTTCGTACTTGGCTTCCGATTCGTGGCTGTCGTCTCGTAATGTGGCTGCCATCCCACCCTGGCCCAGACCACCAGGGCCTTCGACCAAGCCCATGGGCTTGGCTAACCCTATGGAGGCAGGAATAAAAGTGAGACACACGATTTCTAATGGCCACTGGTATCGTGAAGATCTATCGGCACATTGTGAAGCACCCCCTTTTCTAGATCCCAGACTGTTATTATACCATGCTTTGCTAAAATAAGAGCACATATTATCCAAAACATCAAAAAGAGAGCGTTGTAGTTCACAAACATGATTATTAGATACTATGTTTAGAGGAAATATCTATCCCTACATTTGAAGGTATCATGACAATTCAAGAAATTAATTTTAGACACTTAAGGTCAATAGTCAGAACACAATCAGCAATTCTAAAAACATCAGCCATAAGCAAAAAGAAATGAAAGGGTGTGTTTTGAATATATAACAAGAGCTTTGAGTGAATGTTATGGAGAGAGGAAGAAAGCAACAGATCACAATACCACCAATGAAGAAAGCACAGGTATCTGGCAAAACAGATTTGTGTCTCTCGATCTTAAGAGGTACGTCCACCAACACTGATTGAACCAATGAGTCTAGCAAGTAGTAAGCACTGTCATTTCCCCATAATCATATGGACGCTCCAAGTCACATCATGCTCATCCGCGTCAGCTGACCCATCACAGGAAATGACATCACATGGCCCGCCCCTGACCCTGAAAGCATTACAGGAAGTGACAACATACAGCTTTTGACACTGAATACAGTACAGTGATCTTGGAAGTGGAGAAAATAATTCTAAATGAAGTGTAACAAGATCATGGTCATTTCCTCTCACATATAGTAACAGTATCAGTGGACCCGTTGACCAAACATGGTGCCAAGAAAATTGCTAATTTCTACATTAATTGAACAGAGAAGCGGCAAAATAGTGCTCTAAAACGAGAACATTATATAGACACGCAGGGCCTAATTCATGGAACTTTTAGCTCAGTGCAAAGTGACATTTATTTCCATTTCAATCCCAGCAGCCCTCTGCCCGCTGCCAAATGCGAGCCTGGCCGCACTGCTAGTTTCGGCCCCTTTTTATGAGCAGACATGCCCATATAAAGTCATTTAACCCCTTAAGTGCTAAGGATGAGTATGCTCGTCCTTTTTGTATAGACTTGATTAAAGCTCAGCAGTTATAAAATGTACCAAACTGTTTTCCTATTAGTTTCCACTCACAGCAGTGTACAGTTTCTTTACTAATGAACGGAAGTGTGCATTAACAAACACTTGTGTACAGGCACGTTATAAATATGCAGAGTCCGATTCCTGTGATCGACCCCGTTTGTTCCCAAGTCTTCCCAAGTCCTCCATCAGCCCTCATATCTTCTTGTCACCTCTGCCCCAGCCAATCACCCTTCATGAACCCCATGGTGCCTGTGTGTATAGAGTCTGCTTCCTTGTGCTGCCTCTGGGCCCAGTGTATCCTCATGCTTCACTCATGGCTCTGTGTCCCTTCACAATCCCCCAACCCCCAAGTCTCCCAATGAACACCAACCGTCTCCACCTAATCTTCAGCCTTTTCCTTTTCTCCTTCGAGATCCACTATGTCCAGGGAGGCGAGCTCAGCATCCGCATGTCCCCTCCATAGCGATACCTGACAGAAGACATTTAGATTTTTTACAATAGATTCTCAAATCATCAGCCTAAACTCCCCAAAGTTCACTCGATCTGAACCCATGAGTTTTCCAGGAGCAATTATCTTTGGAATAGAAGTCTGAATCCAGAGATTGGGCCTCATTACGAGGTAGGAGGTAGCCATGGCGTTATTAGCGCCATGGCTACCCCCTTACCGCATTCCGTGTCCGTGTTCCCGGAATAGGGACTTACCGGGTCCTTCCGACCTTGGAGGACCCGGTAAGTCCCCATTCCGGGAACCATTCCCCATTCCCATTCGAGCCCCCAGAGGGCTCAATGGGAATGGGGATGGAGCTATTAGCGGGCCCGTTATTAGCTTTGAAGTCCCTTAACGGGTCCCTAGTAAAACCAGGCATTGAGGAAGGGACCCGCTAAGGGACCTCGGAATAGGGTGGTAAGGGATTACCGGCACCGGTGTCCTTACTGGTGCCGGTAATCCCTTACCGCCCACTTCGTAATGAGGACCATTGTCCCCTCAGCACGTGGTAAATTGACGGGTGACAAAATCCTATCCAGACGTCTGATCCGAGCACAGCATCATCTATTCCATTATGTTTTGGTTAGGATTAAGGAACGGGAGGACCTCTCCCAGGAACCCGGAGAAATGAACTTACATCTGATCATCACTAAAAGATTTGAGACATTGGACTAGGTTGAGAGTTAAAACCATGCATTTCTGTTCAACGTAAGAGGAGTTGGAACCAACCCTAGACGGGTGATACAGAGGGACTCCAACCCATTATTGAGTCCTTGCTTGGTGGAATGAGGATCCCTTAGTTGAAGCAACACTCAGTCTCTTGAGGTCCGTCAGGTCCACAACGAGGCTCTATAGCGTCCCGCATGGCACACAGGTACAAGGGAAAGGTCACGGTCCACGCCTGAAGACATTCTCCAGGCACAGTAACCATGCTTATATTCTGAAACCCTGCTGGCACTGCCCCGGGGCGAACTGCACGCTGACTTGCCGTGGGTACTGTATCCCTATCCAAAGTGCATCACAGCAGTGTCATTAATTCCCGCCTCAGGCACAATGACCGCTTAGCCAATGTCAGTCAGTGTTCAGGACATGCCCTTTGGCCAAGCTCTGCCCAGTGTGACCTACTTATAGGCCCCTCCGCAGCCCGCCAGCACTGTTCCTGTGCCATCCATTTAGCATTGGTCCTTCAGGCATAGTGCCATGAGAAGTGCATTCGGCTTTGCCACATGCACAATGACTCTATCTGTAGTGCCCGCGGGGCAGAATGTGTGCAACCTCATGTCTTGGGTATTTGAACATGCCTTAGGTTTAGGCAGACTCAAGGAAAATGTAGTTTTATTAAAAAGGGCAGACTTGAGCCTCCTGAATCTTCCAGTTTTAACCATGATGAGCGGGACATGCCTAAGGAGGCTACTCCATGCCACCAAAGAATCCTTTTCAATATGGGCAGCGTGGGGCCGTGCCAGTATACAACCAATGTCGTCGTACTCAGCCAATAACACCTGGTTTTAGATGCTAAATTCAGGTTGCGGACGGTTTGTTGATCCAATGGAAACAATATTCATGCATATTTTTTTATCCTGGATGGATTCTCACCACCCCAGGACATGATTTGAAGATGTCCCAGTCACCAAGCATGGCTGGCATCAATATGTCCAGACGTTTGCCTGCAACGCGAGAGCAGCAACTCCATATTGGACATGGACTGGGATTTTTGGTAAAATTTTTTGGGGATTTCACCTCCTGAAATCTTTCTCCCCCTCGATAGATCTTCACAAATCTCCCAAGGGAAATGTAGGAGAGGCTATAACAACAGTTTAAATGGTCATTGCAACTTCCTTAACAGCGGCCAATAGGGGCTAACCGGAGCCCCAGGACATTTTGAAGCTTAATTGTTCTATTGTCTAAGAAAATCATAGAATTGTTTGCCTTATTTATTTATTTATTTATTTATTTATTTATTTATTTATTTATTTACATTTGTATAGCAGCCCAAAGGCACTGTGGCCTTGCATAGCTCAAGTGTGCAAAAGACGCAAGTGTGTAATTACCCAATCCTACACTGTTTATTTGCACTGCGATGCATGCTATCCAATTAATGCCAGTCCTTTGACTGCACAATGTATTAAGTTTCTATCTCACTCAATCCATGTTCAATTCTTTGCGATTACAAGTGAGAGGTAAAGCCAGAATTCAGAACACAATATAATGCAAGGACTAGGGACATGTCTTGAAAGCAGCACCAGGTCTCACTGAGCTGGAATCCATTTTGTACTGATGTATGTTAAAGAGAAGAGAAAGCATGTATATGCAGTGCATGTTTTATATTCTGCTGCACTGGCACAGTTAGAGTTGTAGACGGCTACATGCCATGAACCTGAGGAGGGTACATATTTACAGTGCCTGTCGCCTTTGCAGTGTGCACTAACGGGTCTACGGGAGTTTGAATGCAGTTTTTCTGAGTTTTACCCGCGTTACCATTAATTGTATGCATGTTGTTGTGGTGCCTGTAACAGTTATGAGATGCAGAGCTGCTTGCGGGGGACCTCGCGCACTGTTTTGAGGGTCCATGTATTTGTGCCTGGGGAGCACGGTAAGGTACATGTTTCTGGCTGTTTTTGCTTTGCATGGGGGCTTGTTGGGGGGTTACGGCTGCAACTTGCATATATGTTTTTTTTGCCCGAACAATTCCATGAATACGCAGAGCACGCAGCAAAAAATCTGCGTGCAAGCTCACGCAGAGCTGCTCTCAGTGCACGGGCTTTGCTGGATTTCTGCACACGTGTTGTTGTGTATGACTTGCCTGGGCAAGAAGGAATGTTGTGATGTCATGTGGAGAGCTGATGATTGAGTGTTGGAATGTATGGGTGAAGGTTCTAGCCTGGTCAGTTGGCTGCCTGGGTGATGGGCCGTCAGTGTTCTTGTCCTAATTCTATCTTATATGTAACCTAAGTAACTACTTGTAATGGTACCTAATATGCATGTAATAAACCTACAAGTGTACCTAAGAAGGATGGAGGCTGCATCATTTGATTGGCGACAAGCTGGTCTTTTATCAAGAGGAACCTGACCGTAATACTGATGAAAAGCTGCTGAACCTGTTACGGGGGTGCAGGAAGAAGGTGAAGGACAACACTGCGCCCAATCAAGTAAGGCCCATCACCCAGGGCGGCAAAAGGGGGAGGAGGAGTGCAGATTCCAGGTGCTCACATTGGAAGTGCCCATATTAGAGGAATTGGTTGTGCATGCACTGGAAGGAGAGCTGAGTCCTGGGTCTGGAAGGGGATGGTGAGAAAGGGAAGCTGGTTCATCAGCAGGAGAAAAAGGGAGGACACACTGCCCCAAATGAAGTAAGACCCACAAGGGGGAAGATCATAACCCTGTTTGCTAAAGGAACTGCCTTCACTGTGGAGTAGGGACAGTCCACAATAAGGACGAGGAGGCGTTCATATCAGCAGGAGAAGGGCGGGCCCATGATTAGGATAAAGGACTTATCCTGTGTGCTTGTGAAGGGGTATACCTCAGTAAGAAGAGCACTAGAGGGGTTGAAATGAGGAGGTTGCATGTTCCACACATTTCAACACTAGATGGCAAAAATCTACAAGGTTACCATGGATTTGGGCTACATGCGTGTTCGTCTGTGCACGAATAGTTGGAGAATATGAGCCATGGTTCTGTTGTGGCACAATGTGACGGTTGGACACGGAGAGGTGTTTAATGTACAACATTTGATGTGGCACTGATGACGCAATCGGGCCTGTGTAAGGAGTTGATGATCTGATGGCACGCACCTTGTGTTCAAAGGATGGCAAGGTGCGTCATCCGGCGCATTAGGTTGGCTGTTGCAGTGGTGTCATCACAGCAATACGGAGCGGCTGAGTTTCAGAGGAAAGCACCCTCCGATGTGCAAAGCATCTATGGGTTGATCCTGACGTGGGCCGAAGTGGCAAAGTGGGTATATCAGGCAGTGTAGTAGATACATGTAGATGTAACCCTTTGAGGCTTTGCAGGGGAAGTTGCAAGCATGCTACGTGAACATTTTTGATCAAGGACTACATGCTTGGATGTGGGCCATGACATTAAGTGTTTTGGTGTCTGATTATCAAATGTTTATCTAATGGTAAATGGATAGCCAAATGGTAAATGGATAGTACATTCATGGGCTGTATGGTAAAGGGTCTGTGTTTCATATTATAAAGTATGGATCCCCATTGCGTTGTGGGTGATAGGTCAGACTGGTAGTGCCCCCAATGTAGCTTGGTAAGCTTGGTGGAAGCGAGTGCCAGGTGTATGAGTTTGGCTGTGCTGATGGCGTGTGAGGGCCAGGTCAGCATGTAAGGCATGTGTTGGTGTGTGCCGTATTTATGAGTTTGGTTGTGCTGATTGGAATGTATGAGTGTAGGTTCTAGCCTGGTAGCACCCCCGGTTATGGTGTGGGCATGTCTGTGGTAATGGACATGCAGGGTCACACAGGTACTTCGATTTTGTGGTCTTGCACCACGTTCATGTTGTTTTCTTGCTCACAGGCAGCTGTGTTTGACTGCACTGTGTGTTCATTTATGACTCGTTCCATCCTCATCGGGGTCCAGAGTGTTCCAGTGACATTGGTTGTTGGTCTGGGTGTGCCTGGCCAGCACATTGGGTGCCGTTGTGAGTGGTAGAGTGTTAGTGCACATACTGTGTGCATGCCCTGGGGATGAGAGTCGGTGTGAATGGGTTGTGCAGGTGTGTGTTGAGTAGCTTTCCGTTCTGTGTTGTGCCAATGCAGAGAGGGGAGATGTTTTGTGTAGCGCTTTGTTGGGTATGTCGTGCTATTGCAAGGGGGTGGGAGATGTGTTGTGTATGGCGTGTCTGGGAAAAATTGAAAGCTGTGATGTCATGTGGAGTATTGATGCTTGAGTGTTGGAATGTATGGGTGAAGGTTCTAGCCTGGTCAGTTGGTTAGCCCTCTGCCTGGGTGATGGGCCGCCAGTGTCATTGTCCTATATCTCTCTTATTTGTAACCTAAGTAACTACTTGCAATGGTACCTAAGAAGCATGTAATAAACCTACAAGTGTACCTAAGAAGGATGGAGGCTGCATCATTTTCATGAATCGGGCCCTTAATGTCTCAACTATGGGAGACTGTCCCTCACCCTCTCCACCACCACGAACACTACCTGGTTCCGGGAGGCTCTTTAAAATTCTGCATCCCTCAAAACCTAAGCTATGCATCAGAAGAGCCTGTTTTCTATCTACTCTGAATGCCGGGCCGTGGATGGATAGTACATAGTTCTGAAAATACTCCTTCCATATGTACCACTTCACTAAGGGATTTCCAGGATTGTGGAGCATTGAGGAGGCAAGTATGCCATAGTACAATTATAACTCACGCTGGTAATTATTTGTACAGGTGTAGCCAGTTGTTCCACTCACTAGTATGTTTGTATTAACGCATTTCAGAAACCTGGCTGGAATCCCAAAAGCACGCCACCGTCCTTTCCATTAAGAGACATGGGGCCTCGTTCTGACGCTGTCAGTATCCTGGTGGTAAACCCGGCAGGATACCGGCAAATGTTACTGCCGTTTCCGGCCCTCGGTCCGGAACCATTGCAGGCGGGTTACAAATAGGGGCGAGAGAATTTTGCTCCTTGGAAAAATTGATGAATTTCTCTGCTAAATTCGCCAGCGTAGTAAAATTGCCTGTTTCTGTCCTTTTCCCATCAGAAATTGATTTGTATCATACAATTTCATTTTTTAAGAGGCAGTGAAACATTTCGAGCTAAAAAAAATGAACGCGATTTTCGTTTTGTTTCTGAAATTTCGTTTTTAAGGGGTGACTAAACATTTCAGACCAACACAAAATCATAATTCAATGGAGAAAAACAAAAATCGGCAAAAATTAGTGGCAGAATAGTAGCAAAATGCTCCACTTGTGAAATGGAATTGGTGGCAAATGTTGCCACTTTCATTTCATCAGCGGTAATTTCACCCACCACTAATTCCATCCTTCACACGGTTTGGCCTTCTTCACATAAACATTTTTGGGGAATGACAATGTAAGGCTGTGACTCTTCACCCAACCCCAAGAGCAACAACACCAAACCCCAAAACACAGGTAAGTCCTTCGACCCCTTTATTTCCCTTTAAACAGAGAAAGACATTTAGGAACACTTCACACATTTCATCCATTTTTTACTCATAGATCCTTCATCGTCATGCATGCTGTTCTCGAGTTCTCTTCCTCATCCTTGTTTGCACATTCTAAGGAATTGTGCCCATTTACCAATATCCCCCCAAAACCTACATTTCAGAGGTCAGATAACTTCTATATTCCGAAAAACATTTAAAAAAAATACTCCTCCTTTTACCCTATCCAGCTTACTCTATACCATTGACCATTCGCTATCACACTGGGGGTTGCTAATCCTTTCTTCCTGTAAATTCCTTTATACATGTGCAAAAGACACAATGCTATGCATGTCTTGTCATTCCTGGTAGCTCAGTTACTTGCCTCAATTAAGCTCTGCGGTCATCAGCGCGGGTTCCCCAATGTCAGCGGCGTCATAGTCTGCACGGCTTCACAATGGATGACATTACTGCATGTTGGCAAGGACAATTGGGAGCCTGCCTTTGCATTGCTTTATGATCCCTCTTCCTGGAGTAGTGCTCGCATGCATGGAGATTGCGATCAATAGGTTTCATTTCAATAATGTGGCAGTCAATGGGAGGTAAGGCTTGCTGCTACAGCCGAATGTGAATTATTAAGAAAAACCGCGCGCGGCCCCAGTAAAGAGAGAAGGTCGGGGGAAGGGCTGCCTTTTATTCATTCCTACGGAAAATTCATCTTCATCGAAATTGGGACAGCTCACAATGATTATTTTTTTTGCTGAGCACAAATATTACTTGTCGGTTAATTTTCCTCTTAAACAGTGTTACTCCCTTGTCTGTACAGAGGTTTATAGAGTTATGCTGCTTATGTGGAGGTTTCCATGTATCTGAAATACCCTCACTACTGACTCTAGGATAGATGGCAGCTCATCTTGTTCAATCCTGCCCCCCCAACCACATGACCCCTTCCCGAGCAGTCCTCTTCCAGTCGGCCCATTTCTTTTTTAACAATAAAATGGCCCACGGTCACACACAACACCCTCCCACCCCCTGCACACCCAGATCTGAGCTCCCACCTACTACCAGTATTCAACATCACCCAGCTCTTTGGAGCAAGTTGCCCACAACTGCCCGTGGCAGGCATCCACCAGTCTTCATCTTGACCAAAACACCACCCTCCAAAGTCGCTACTACCCTCTCCGGGTGGTCATCTCCTACACTTTCTACACATCGCCCCTCTGCATTAGTGGTGGCAAAAGGCCATTGTCAAGCAAAAGGTCAATTCTTGTCTTTTCTCTCTTCTTTTCTCCAGCAAATCTCCTCTCCCGTGGGCTTCTCTGGTGCGGCACTCCTACTTCAATGCTGCAAAGCAACCGTCATTCCTACTGCACGGATACACTGAGACCACACCACTAAGAATACTGACTGCATTCCAGCAGGGGGAGACCTTCGTCAGTGGTGGACACAGGTGATACGACCATCATTGTCATCATTTTCTATTAAGTGAAGATGTAAACATTGCCTTCTAGAAAAAAGATTTGGAAATTGTCCAGTGTTGTTTTCCTTCCAATGTGTCACCAGAGGGGTTTTAAAGTCGAACTACCAAACCATGGTAGCCCAAATACACCACTCAAAACCTGGAGTCAAGAAGGCCACCCTCTACCACCAGAGGGTCTTAGGGTGGGAGATGGAAAACCCACATATTATGGTTCCATGTGTTAATATCTCCGCAAAAATATCGCCATACAAAAATATCGCCATATTTTTTTTGAGGCGATATTAAGGCATGGAACCCCCCGGGAATCCCCGCTCCCAAAAACCCCCAATATGATCCCCCCAAAAAATCTCACCTATGGCCGTTCCAGAGGACAGGTCATAACACAGGTTATTCTCCATTCCATCGAGACTCATAGAACTCCATTGAGGGAATTGCCGTTAATCCCGGCACTGTTAAAACCAGTGCCGGAAATACCAGTTGTTTAATGCCAGAGGAGACGTTAAGTAACTGGTAGGCCATGTAGCACCGACCAGATATATACGTGGATATTTTTGGTGGGGATAATATGTAGTGAGACCCATATAGTTCCGTTTATGGATTAGTAAGAGCCTCCTTCTTTCCTGATTACGGTATAAGGCTGCATTGACGAGCTCCTTTGATCATTTGAGTTGCCACCTAATTATGTTTCCCAAACTGTCATCGCCAGATGTTGTAACTTTAATTAATCATTTGCTATTAACCAACAGGTTTGGAGGTCTGTGCTCCATCCAGCCATTTGATCTAGTGACTCAAACACAATGTGAGGTGGACGTTTGAGGGCCGCAGGCAGCCCCTTAGCTTCCGTTGTGCGTGAAAGGCAAAGCAGTATGGGAACCGAACCCTCTTGGTGGACCTGCTGGTCTATAGGTCGCAGACCATTCCAGTGATCGGCATAGGTTGTGGGGTGCAGCCTCTGGTCACTAGTTCTCTTTGTGCCCCATCACCTCTTTTTTGAAATAGAGAAGGGTGATGGCCCAAGTACATGAGAGCATTTCCAACTCCCACCTCGGGGGGGATCCCTCCCCGCCATACTCTTCAGACCAAGCCTCCCCTCTCCCGCCTTAACCTATTGTAACCCTTCTTTTGCCATCGTACAGTGCTCTGTTGCTCCCTAGCGAGGTGGGTTCTATATGTATGCACCCTTGACTAATGTATGTCGGTCACATATAGAAGTTAAGATAGATAAACATTGTTCAGAAGATTAATGGGGTGTTCTTGAAGAATGCAGTGTCACACTTGCCCTAGAGCCCCAAGAGTCGGCTAGATATCCCCCTTTCTGCACTATTGAGGTGCTTCACTGTCAGTGCTCTTAGGGTGATGTGCACATGTAGTGGGTAGGGCTCATCACTTGCTTATGATAAAGAACCAACACATTAACCTTTTCTTTTCAAGCCGGGACACTCACGCTATACCCGCATGACTGCTCCACTGTGCCGAGGAAGCACGACTTCCAAGGGGGTCATTCCAAGTTTGGTGCTAGCACACTAGTAGTTCCGGCGGGATACCACCTGACAGTATTGCTGTTTCTGCCATCTGTAATCCCGGTATTACAAGGATATTACAAGCAGCTGAAACACAGGTTATTCTCCATTCCATCGAGACTCATAGAACTCCATTGAGGGAATTGCCGTTAATCCCGGCACTGTTAAAACCAGTGCCGGAAATACCAGTTGTTTAATGCCAGAGGTGACGTTAAGTAACTGGTAGGCCATGTAGCACCGACCAGTAAACTTGTACTTTGAGGGTCGGGAAAAGTGGCATTAAACGTTATTGCTGGCACTTTTTTTCCAGACTGGCAAATTTATAATGAGGGCCTTTATATGAAAAATCAAAAGAAAATGAAACATTTGATCAACCAAAGAGCAGGGGCAATCATGTTATGTTACTGGGAGTTATACCCCAATCTGATGCCATTTAGACTGTCCCCAGGCGTTTCACAGTTCATTCAATGGCCCCCACTTTTCACAAGAAATACCTTGACAATGAAACTGACCAGTCTCATCAAACTCATAGGGCCTCATTACGACCCAGGCGGTAGGAATGCCCTTTCCTCTCTGCCATACAAATGGCCCAGCATTTGCACCAGCATGCATTTTCATGCCCGTGCAGATGCTGAGGAAGCCTATGGAGCCTGATGGCCTTATGTGGCAACGTAAAGCAGGCAGACTCTATGGGGACCCATTGTAAACACTGCCTGCCATGTGTCCCTGACAGGCAGGTTTTACTCATTTTGCATGGCAGACTGCAAAAGTGCATTGCAAAAGATGGTGCCCATGCTTGTATGCTGCATTTTTCTTGGCACCTTTGCGCTGTGCCATGCAAATGAGAAAAAAGTCAGCGGCGGGAACCTGTGCATGCCAAATTGCATGCGTACAGGTCCCCACCACCAAATACTGCTGGGACTCTAAAATGAGCCGCACAAAGTGATGGTATTAAGGGCCTGATTCAAGGAAATATGCACAGAAATCCTGCAAGGGCCGCGTGCCGAGAAGGACATTTTGCAAGCCTGCATGCAGAATAAAAAATGCGTGCCGCACATATTCATGGAATTGTTTGCGCAAAGTAACCATATTCGCAAGTCGCGGCCAGAATGCTGTGACAAATCAACTTCCAGGGCACCAGTGGCCCAGGGATGAATATCGGTTTCTAACCTATCAATCAGCCCCACACCTCTCGTACACCAAAAGGGATCTGAACAGATTGGAAACACAAGTCAATTATAAACCTCCTTGTCCAATTTTGGTAACTTGGACAGTACGGCTTATCTCTGAAAGGTCATGGATCGTTGGTTAGTTGCAACACAGCGAAAATACAATTATTTCCCAATGATGAAAGCGACTGGCCAGTCAAGGTTGTATAAACATATCTACTTTATTATTATTACAACAGACAGTTATAGCACACTACAAAATATAACCCACACTGTAAAGGAACACAGAGAACGGACTGTTTCATGAAGTAAAGGGAGGCTCTCTGGATACTGCCAGGAGGGTAGTCAGTAAAGCAATCCCTCTTACTGTTCAGGGTTATTTGGTTTCAGTACCAATGGAGCAAGGGGTCATAAATGTCACTAGGGGCCTTCGGAGAAGGACCAGGGGGACAGAACCACAATGTACCTTGTGCTTGTAGAAGTTCTTGGTGGTCAACAGGGTTGATTTAGTTTCAGGGCGCTTTGCAGCTCCTGCGACAGAGTTTAAGATGGGAGACTGCTGCTGGTATCAGGCTGGCTGGATGGATGGCTGCCGGCTGGCCTACACGGTAGCTCGGGGTCAAGAATCATCGTCTCTGTGCTGGTTGGCAAATCTGGAACGGTGGTCGAGGAGACTCGGATGGCTTTAGTGACTGCAGCATTATACCAGTCAGTGGTGCAACCTTTCGCGGTTCAAGGGCTCGACTGCTTCGAAAATGTCCTTAAAAGAAGGATGCTGGTTGATGCTTGTGTGGCACTCCTCCTAGCCTCTTCTCAGGGCTTTGCCATCCTTAAAGGCTGACTGCCCAAAGCTGAGGAGAGTGTTTGCAGGAAACGGCCTTGTCCTTTGTTCAGAGATTTTCTGGCACTTCCCTCCTAGGCAGTTTGCTGGCAGATCCTAGCAGGGCATGCTGTGTGCTGGTTGGGTACCGGTTCTGGAGCTGCTGGATGGGTCCTCTGAGTCTGATATCTCCCGCTGTTCCATGGGAGATGTTTAGGGAAGGGATTTTGCTTCCCTCTTGGAAATCCTGGCCTTCCTAAACTGGCAGAAGATGTAAGTTAGACTGTACCTTCAACCAGGATCCAATGTTGAGTTTGTGTTTCCTGCTTCTGGTGAATCCTTCAGATGATCTGGTAAGTGGGGAGCTCAGTCCTCTTTTAAAGCCAAATGGACCACAGTGATTGGTGCAGGCTAAGCCTACCTTAATGAACCAATCCCGTGTCCCTACCAACAATCTTCTGCTATGCGTGAGGTGAGGATCAGAGTGCTTTGTAACAGGAAAGGTAAGAGGTGACAATATGTACTACTAAGTACCACAAATGTTCCAGCCTGTTGTAGATCAAAGTGTCTCTCTGGTTAACTGAGCCCTCTGTGGCTCTTGATCAAAGTGAAGGTCTCCCTTGCTTGAAGTTTGTGGTGAGAACAGACTTCTGTCTCCCTCAAATCACATACTTTGTCCCTTTGAAAGGGAGTTTTCCTACTATAAACAGTTGTCCCAGACATGACATTCACTGCCCTTTGTACAGAGGGGTGGGAGCTACTCCAAGGTGACACATTGCATATCAAAGAGGTGTGCATTTTCGTGCCCATTGTTAAGTTCTGTGACCAGGCCTATTTGCATGCCTGTATTACTGTCATCAGTATGCGCCGCCACTACACAGAACATAGACAATAGAACAGGACATATCCATGGAGCCTTTGATATTTAATTAGGCTGGCCATGGGATGAGGAAGGTGTTGCTCTTCTCCTCTGGATGTTTTTGTGCCCCCCTCTCGCTGTCACCTCTCAAATAAATGTGACACAGAGGACTCCAAGCAAGTCCAGGAAAAATTACTGTGTATTCAATTCCCTAAATCGACAAAGGCGGATTTGCATGTAGTTGTGCGTGCAAGTACCCTATGTTCCGTGCAAATAATTCCATGAATCGGGTCCTTAGTGAATAAATACATTTTTTTAAATCGATAAAAAAATGACAGATCTAGCAAGACCGATTTAAGACCGCTCGGAGCATTCTTTTTAATCAAACTGTGAGACCTTGCGACGCACAAAGATGCCCCCTGCCTGTTTAATTTATATGTATCTGATCTACAGCAAGTTTTAGATCCTGATGTCTCATATGCAGTTAAATATGGTAACTTGTCCTTCTCTTGGTTGGGCTAGTCAAATCATCTTTTATTGATTGGCTATACACCACAAGGCTTGCAGTTGTAATTTGAGAGGCTCATGGCATAGAAAATGGACTTTATTTAAAAAACGAAAGTAATGGTGTTCAATCCTGTTGGCAAGAAACTGTTAAAACACAACTGGCTCCTAGGTGGTCAGAATGTGGAAATAGTCAAGGAATATAAGTTGTTGGGAGTGATCATAGATTATTGTCTAAAATGGGAACAACATTTGGAACAGGTTAATGGGAAATTCACAAAACTGGTGGGAGCCCATCAGCGTGTTTGCAGGGAATAATTGTGAGTATCCTATGAGATCATTGATTACACTGCAGAAGACAAGGATTTGCACGATTTTCACCTATGGTATTGAGGTACGGGGAGAGGGGTTCTGATTGAAACTAAAAACATTGGAGGTTAAGTTGATTAGGAAAAAGTTAAGACTGTTTCCAACTCTCTCTCTAGAATACATTTTGCTTGAAGACAATATCACCAGTGGTGGAATAGTGTGTCTACATAAGGTCATATTATTATGTAAGAAATTGCACGTGCAAGAGCTAGGGTCCTTAATGCATCGGTTATGGGACGCGCACACAAGCGTGGATCAACCGTTACAGCGTAGCTGTATGAATCATATTGTAATTGCATTAGAGACCCTTGAGCAAGGTCTGTGGCAAAAACCAACAAGTACATTTAAGATAATAGCTAAAGGCATTTTACAAATATGGGAAGATGAAAAAAACACCATTGCACTAGCGAGCAAATTGAATAAAAGGTTGCTTCCTAGAATATTATTGTGGTCATAGTGAGAGTCCGGCATACTTAAAGTCCTTTCCTTATAGTTATACGATAAGGGGATATTTGTCAATCAAGTTCAATACCTTGTCTAGTTTGGTGGTACTTGGCTCATGTATTGGTATTCCAAGGCAAATTAGGTATTGTCGGTTGTGTGGGGAATTAGTCCTAGAAACTCTAAAACATCTTGGAATAGAATGTGACCCCACTAAACATTGAAGTTGCAATTCTTAACTCGGTATGAGAATGATATTGACTGGTGTAATGTTCAAATTATATAGGAAATACTTTTTTAGGGTTATTATTTTAACCTGCAGTTTAATGTGGTCAAATCGTGTGAGATGGTTTTTAATATTCTTAATGACTTGCATGAACTATTCAGGCTGTTATACGGTTTTAAGAAATTACTCACGTATGATGTATTCATTATTTATTTGTGAAATGTGCAAGGATGTATATATTATGTATTTTTCATAAGATGAGTAATGATTGCGCAAGGCCTTTTATAAAGGCTATATGTGCATTTAAATAAAAATAAATAAAAAACAATGGTCCTAAGAATAATGGTTGATTAATGGTGATTATAACTTAATATTTGTTTTAGCGTTCTTGTATAGAATTTTTAAAAAAGTGTATTGAAAATATTAAAACATACATTGTTGGCAATTTTGTAAGAATATTTTAAAGATTTTGCCAAAGATGTACAACTAGCGTGATAGTGTTATAAATATTTCTTATAAGGCTGTATGAAATCTCAATTTTTCTGGAGTAACTGGGTGAAATGTATTTACATTTGCAACATCATGGCAATTGACCAAAGACAATCCAGAAAGTTTTTTGTTTTATTGGCAAAATACATGAAACATTTGTGTCAAATCGTGTTTATGTCAGTTTTGCAGCTCTTGAATACCACTTACCTTAATTTCACTTGGATGTTTACCTGAGATGTACTAATTATATACGTGTTCATTCATGAATTTTGAGACATTGGCCGAATTCAGTGCAGAATTTCATGAAACTGGAAAAGTGAAATTGACCATGTTGCCACAAACGATATTTCTAATCCTGTAGTGCAGAAACAGTATGCTTTTCCTGTTCCCCCATGCTGCGCAATCATTTCTTATGCAGCAATTGACTTCTTATTGGGCCCCCATTTGAGATCTGTAAAGCATTACAACGATTGACCACCCACGAAAAAGGAAAGAAAACAGTGGCATGGGTCGTGTGCTCATTAAACGATTTATACAAATGCACTTTGAAAATAAATGTGTGCGCTTTCAAGAAATACATGATTATTCAGAAATTCTCCTCTAGGACAAATACTATTTCTAGGGATTGTCAAAGAATTATTCCATGTCTACATGTTTATATAAAACAAGGATGTATCTAAATGTCAACTACTGCATAATCAAGCTTTAGTGTGAGAGTGCCGGGGCCACACGGGCTCTCATTGGCTTGCAGCCCAGGTGAACGTTCCTGAGAACACCGAGGGCTGTTAATGCTGGATTTTGACTGATAAAATGCTGCTCTTGCCCGCACCTGGGGGTACTAACACTATTAGCGCTCAGGTACAGGTGTCATGTTTAGACAGAGGATTTTGGATCTCTGTGCCGAACTCTAAGCGATGGGCTTAAGAACATGAAAGCCAAACACCAAACATCCACTCAAACGTCCTAAGATGCCTGACGGTGATGTGCGCCAGGTTACGCTACTTCTTCTGCTGGGAATTGGAAGCCAACGAGGGAGCACAGGCCGGGGCTGAGCCATGTCTGCAGATGTAGGGTATGATATGATAGCTTATTTATAACGCGCTTAATACCCAGAGATTTCTAAGCGCGGATCAGGGATTCAAACCTGTGTTGTTTCGTGTGGTCTTGCTTCCAAGGCGAGCACGTTGCCGCTGAGCTATCCTCCCGAGACAATGGTGAGGCAGCCAACCAAAGAGGAGATCGTTAAGTGAATGTGGTGCCGTAGAAGCAGCGGGGGCTGCAGGAGAGGGCATGGAGCAAGCAGGCTTCCCATATTCCCATATTCAGCCTTCAGCAGACTTGTGAGTACTTGCAAGTCTCACTGGCACTCCCAAACTGTGCCCAAAATCCACTAAACCTAGAGAACTCCCCCGAGCTCTCCTTCCTAGTCACAAGAGGCCTACCTACACTAGCCAAACCACAAGCAGCCATCTTCCTCTGCGTCCGCCTACAAGCATGCCCAGGAACTTCATCATGTGCTCCTGTTAATGATCCTAAGGTCAACCGTGCGTGCACCCCCACATTAATATGGCCCTCAAGCAAGCTAGTGAAAATGGGGTCTGTCCGAATGAGTAGAAATTCAGGTGATCCGGGTTTTTGTCCAAACCTGTTCACCTGGCCTTACTTGTTGCCAAAGCTGCCTCTTTTAATCACCAGAATGAACAAACCTTGTCATGTATAGACTAGGGTGACCAGACGTCCGGGTTTTCCTGGGACAGTCCGGGGAAATCACCCGATGTCCGGGGGTCCTGGGAGTTTTTTCTTTTATAAACCACGTCTGGGGTTTCAGATATGGTCCCTTTTTTTGCCGAGACCCGATTTCGAAATCCCGACATCGGGTCCCGGCGCAAATTTCTTTGCGAGAATGGGGGCGTGAAATGCTTTTCACGCCCCCATTTCCTCCCCCTTCCCTTCCCCGCGCTCTTCTCCAATGAGAGGAGTGTGCATGTTAGCACACCCCCTCTGCGTCCCCTGCAACAGGCCAGCGACATAGAAGTAGGACTAACGTTGTCTGTGTATTTACCTTAGTCCTACTTGTATTTCCGTGGCCCGTCGGTTTTCTCTTTTTAAAAATATGGTCACCCTAGGATAGACGGGAATGAAATGTAGCTTGAACCTGTATTAGAGACATGGTTAACGAAAACATAGTATAAGAACAGGAAAGAGCAGGACAGGGATGAACACAGACCTGATCATTTTCACATTAGGGATAAAGCAAGTGATACACCTGGAATAGGAAGAGTGATATCAACGCGTTTGTCAGCCTCGAGGCTGAAGGACTGCGGGCACGCAGTCTTCCGTCACCAGCAGGCAAACTATTTAAAGAACGGATGGAGGCCCACACAGTGCACCTGGCTTCAACTCCAACTTGATTTCACTTAATAACGTGCCTCGAGGCTTCCTGCCTACTCACCTCACTTCACACAACTTGCCTCCCACCCTAACCCCGCCTCATACATAACAATGAGGAATGCCCACAACGTGACACCTTACCCCTTCTTAAACAGTCAAAATATTAACCCATTTCTTCAATAAGTTTTACGGCTTTAGTTTTGGCCCTGACTGGCCATCCCTCTCGGAGGGAAGAGGCGGGGCTGGGCTGAGTCTCGGGGAGCTGCTCTCCATCTCCCTCCATACTTCATCTGATGCCTTCCCATCTCCCATGTACGAATGATCCGACTCTCCCTGAGACCAGACATCTGCGAGCTCCTCCCATGGCACATCGCGCTCCGGCATTCTCTAAAACGATGGGTGATGTTTCGCGTGATTTCACGTCCATCCGTGCTTTCTCCAGTGATCATGGTCCCTTTCACCTGTGCAGCTGTTCAAATCTTGAGTCATGTTTCTGTTGTGTCTGACGGACCGCCATTCTGCCTCCTACTTCAAATGTACTCTCACGAGCACCCCTTCTTACATTGGCAGCCGCCTTCATCTTCATTTTTTCCTCGCAGGTGCTTTTCTCTAATCTCCTGGTCAGAGGGAACAGCCTTGTTAGTAAGAGGGCGCTGTGGTAATCGACTCCTCAGCCTGCGGCTGACCATGAGCTCTGCTGGGCATTGCCCATGGTGCTGTGATAATTCACATCCAATTTATTGTCCCTCCTGGGCTCAACATAGACAATTTCCCAGACATTGAAGAAGTCAGAGATTGTTCCGGGACCATCAGAAGCCCATTGCCCAGCAGGTCCCGAAACCAAAGATCTGTATTGCTTACTGGATATGTCGTACTAATCGGGGAGCTACTGTAGTTCAGGGATTGGCCAGAGTACGGGAGGCAATTCTGGCCTTCTCTGAGAATTTCCCACATATTATATTACATAAAATACGTGTTTGTTTCCCTAGATTTATTTTACATTTTTAGTTTAATTGGTTATTTACATGCTTAATACCCATTGGTTTCGTAGCACTGGTTGCGGGATGGAACCCGTGTTGTTCCAGCATCGTCTTGCTTCCAAAGCAAGCATGTTGCCCCCTGAGCTATCCCCCTGAGACAAGTCAGATGTATTATTTGTCTATCATCAGAACCGTCATTTCCACTTTTGTCACCTGTCTGTCAGTTTCCCTGTCGTTAAAAAACCAGCAACATGCCTTTCAAAGGACTTTTGTGGCCCGAAGACTCCATCAGTTCTGCTAGTTTGTCGCAGCTTGAGCTCCAGTGCGGTTGGAGGGCTCACCAGTCCCAGTGCCTATGAACAGTCCCGAGGCTTCACTAGTATGTTGCATTGGCGACACAGGATACCCGGGATGGGGTGGGGAAGGAGGAAGCCTTTGCTTTCATGTCCCATGGGCAGATCGTAAAATCAATAAGTTCAATTGGCAAAAGAACCAATTGGGCTTCATAGACTAGCCCCCACCCCCCAATGCCAAAGGCTGCACGGAGAATTTGGGTAGACATCAGCAACATAGTTGCCAACATGATACATTCCATTCTGTAGGCGCTTATCCAGTACTTCATTTTTCTTTGCATTCTGGGACTTGCAGTTCCACTTTTCCCATGATAAAACCTGGGCTACAAGTCCCAGCATGCAAAGAAAAAACAAGGACTGGATAAGCGCCTACAGATTGGAATGGATCATGTTGGAAACTATGCGATAAAACAATAAGCAGTGTGTATAATCACATTAATAGCAGTGCACTTTCAAAAAAGGATACTTAACGTTCCATTCTTTGTACTTCATGTTTTTCACGATATCATCCTTGTGACCAATTAGCAGGCAAGTTGATATTGTCAAAATGCATGTCATCAAAAGTATTCACAAGACTTGGATCTGTTGCCTGTGCTACCTTTAGCTGCCGCTAGGAGGAGAGCAAACTAATCAATCACGTGCCTCACTTTGCCAGGCTTAATGTGGGCAGCAGAAAGATGTGCTGCGGGCAAATTGCGTAGGATTCATGAAAACGTGACAATGGGCATTTGCGGATACAAGCTAAAGAAAAAGACAGGTGTGTGCCAGAAAAGATGTCGGCCAGGGAAGCACCTTGATAGTATCATATACAAAGTGTGTGTGACAGCACACATACAACAATTAGCGTGTACCAATGTCTCTTTAAATGTTGTTTGTTTAATGTCACTCAGAACTATGATTTGGAACCAGGGCTTTGAGTGGGCTGAGGCTAATAAGGGGGGAGCCCCCACAGTCTAAAAAACACATTGGCAATGCCAACAGTTTGGGCTTTTGTGTAGGGATGAGAAAAACACTTGCCAGGTACAGCCATAGTGGTATTAATTGGTTTTTGATGGTAGCAGGTGCAAAGTGGTGTGACTGCCAGGCATATTAAAACAGTGCCTGGCAAATGCCTAATATTTACACACAAGCCAAACTGTTAGCTTTGCCAATGCTTGTTTTTAACAGGACTTCAGTGAAGGTTGCACATAGTGTTTATAAATCGAATGGCCGAAATCAGACCTGGCTAAGATATTTTTATTAAGCCAGTAAGACATTTACAACTCCAATTACGTCATTAACTCTCAGAAGACTGCTTTGAGAAAACACCAGCAGGCACTTCAGTGCAAACATTTGATGGTAAGGCTTGATTAAAGCAAGCTCAAAGAGTTCCCATGAGGAAGTGCTTTGGTAAGGCAAGGCATAGTGATTAGCGTGGCCATGGGCAGTCAAATAACACCAACAAGCTGTGCCCCCTCATACGCCATTTCTCTTTCTTTCAAGCCAACACGAATAGGCTCCTGAGCCAGGGTCCACTGTGTACCAAGGCGGCTTTCTTAGCCATGAGTTACGCAGACAATTCATTGAGAAGTGATATGGCACATATAGAAATGCCATGTTCTCTGTTCCGAGCAACCGAAGCCACCCATCCAAAGGTGGGACTCTCCTTCTTCTCAATTATCGGAGGCGTGGGCGGACCCACGCAGGCGCTTCCCCATCCTAAAAGATGATGTGCACCAGACCCACCAATCAATACTTGTCTCACATAAACTCACAACTCCTCCCACCGCCCCGTCTGCCTCACAAAATCCAACATCACACTGCTCCTCCCCCTGCCTCTCACCCCATCACATCCCACCAAAGCCTTCCCACTCAGCTGAGCCACACCGAGCGCAGATAACCGACCCCTCATCAATTCTCTTTCCTCAACATGTCTCTCACACCTAAGCAGAAAATGTTCCACAGTCTCAGGCACCCCACACAATGCACAATCCCTCGTCTCACGCTTCCCCGCTCGACTCTCCAGAGGAGTAGATAAGTCTCATGGCTAGCAGACATTTTACTGTTGGGGTGAGTGCTGTTGTAAGCGATATTCAATCAACACTACAGCTAAGTCAATGCCTAGTCTGGGATGCTGAGGAAAACCCTTATTGATGTATTTTTATATCCAGTTCAGTACTCTGGATGACAACCCTTGTATAACACCCCCCTCTTAGAATCCCCCTGACCCCACTGAGCCAAGAAGTAGGTTTGTTTTGCAAATTAAAAGGTTTATTTGAAAAATTAAACAATATATATATATATATCACTTTTATAATAAATTAATATCTGATAGTACACTTAGACATATGATGTTGATCAACAATGGGTAATCTGGCACTAGCACACTTCTTTACAATCAATGAGGAGTTAGTATAGGATGGATAAAGTAGCAAAAATACTTTTATGGTTTCAAGGGAAAAGCAATGAGGAATATAATGCAGTACAGAAATACTTGATATGATTTTAGCAAAAGATAAGATAATCACTTTTTCTCTGGCAATTCACCCCCCTTCCCTATGCAATGTAAGAAATGGAAGGAGATGGAAAGAGGAGCACACAGTTCTCAGGAATGCAATCAAATACAATACGAAATTCAGTTCCCCCCCAGAAAGCTTAGAGGAAACAGGTAGGAGTTTGAAACACAGGCCCAAAATGCTTTTAAATGTGATGGCAATGGATGGGAAAATGTGCCAACTGATTTTAATTCCCTCTAGAGATTCAGGGTGAGTGGTAGAAGCGTGTTGGTATTAGTTCAGGCTCACTTTAGCAATGCTCTATGAGTTATTACCAAGTTGCAAACAGATTTTAACAAAAGAAAGAATGGAGCTGCTATTTTGACAAAATCGCAAATCGCGGTAAATTTCGCAAGTGCGTGAATCGCGATTGCGGTAAAAGTATAAGGAGTCGGAAGTCACAGGAAAGTTAAATTTCGTTCCTAGCCCAAACGGTTCCAGAGATACGGACGATTAAATAAAGGTAGTTTTTCGGATTTAAAGTAAACTCAAAATGACAGGTGACAGCTTGCAGCTGCAGAATTGACAGGTGACAGTTGTGCAGCTTTAAAATGACAGATGACACGATTTCTAGGAGGCAGTTCTACTTAGGTTAAAATAGTTTGGATTAGATTATTTTAACTAAGAGATTGGTTCTGCACAGTTCTGCTAGGTACTCACTATATAAATTTGAACTAGGCCTCGTCACGGATCTGGTCAACACGTCCGGCTGCAGTTCTGTCTGCTCGGCGGGTCAATCAGGCACCGGTTCTGCTCACAGCGATCTGGGTCAGCTCTGCTCTGCTGGTCTAGCCTCTCTGGATTCTGGATGTAACACTGCTTTCTGGGTACTGCTACAGGTTCTTGCAAAAATTCTCGGCAAAAATTCAAACAGCTCGCCCGGCTGTTGAATAGTTTGGTTAGTTTTGAGGCCTGCTGAAGAGGATTCAGCTGGTGGATTCAGGCCTCTCTGCTACAAATTCTGGAGTTAATTTCTGCTACAGGTTCTGGAGATTGATGGATTTGAAGTCTGGATCTCTGGATGTAAAGTCGTCGGTCAGCAAGCTCCGCAGCAAATGGAATTGAATGTCTCTACCTGTCCCAGCAGTCTCTTTTTATGTGTTTTGAAAATGGGTGTGTGCCTGGGCCTAGCTAAGCCTGCCCCTCTCTACTTGTCATTGGCCCAATTCTCCCCTCTCCCATGATTGGGGAAAGGAAATGGATTCTCATCATGATGAGGTCTGTTTATGGGTCAGAGGATCCTCCCCTGGTCAGTTTGCCCACAAATCTATATTTGATTCAAATACATCTTTCCCAGATACACAATTTGTTGAAATTGCATGTACACGTTATATATTCCTAATGGTCCATGCTTGTCCGCCTCAGATCTTCCTGGGGGCTTGCATTCAAAAATGACAACATTTTGCGCTTTTTAACTGGTTTTGCAATATCGGACATTTACCCAAAATTACACACATGTGCGCAAGGAGTATGGACATTAATTGATGAAGTGTCAGATTTTTAACATGCAGACATTTGGAGTGAGACCCTATTTTCCGCTAGCAACCCCCCAGAATACACCACAGGGTCCTAACGCCTCTTAAAATGTGCACCGAAAAATCACAAGAATAATGGTGTTACTTCTATAATTCTGACAAGTCTGTACTATGAATTATCCATCTTTTTTAAAATTATGCCCTGGTCAAAAAGGGTTGTGGCTTCCCACATCACATGGTGGAATAACTGGTTTATCCACTTTCCCCAAGCCAGCTTGTTCACAGAGGCACAGCTGCCCCCCAGTTTCTCCCAAGAGAAACTATTTTACGACGCCCCCAATATAACATTTGCCTGAGTCAAGGAAGTTGCATTGTTCGGTCCCTTCCAGTTCCCAGGTGCTCCACCCCTAATCTAATCAGAGAGGTGCCAACTCCTTTTGGCAAGGGGCAGCAGGGTGCAGCTAGGCCTGGGAAGAGTGGCTGAACAGGTTTCTCCTGTCGGGGGTAGTTGTCAGGCAGAATCCAGTTTCATTAAGCCAAGTTTCAGCTAAATGTCACTTTTTGTTCCCAGTTTTCTACATTCAAATCAAACTGACAATTTGTACCTATACATTAAATAATTACTTCCTTCAAGTCATTTCAGAATATGGTTTTACATTCTTCCACCTCTTAGCAAGTCTTTCCTTGGTCTGGTTTTGTTTAATTTGTGCAGTTTTACACAAAAGTCTGGTGGTTTTAAAACGCCGGCTTTCTGATAGTGGTGAGTACTTGGAATGCAACCATTTTTGGGATTAAGAAAATGAATTCCCTACAGTTCTGGGTTGCTTTTGGCAATCAGCATTGCCATTCCCAATGGTTTCAGGCTACTGTGTGTGTAGCCCAATGGTGGTTTTAGGCAGTGCCCTCCTGTGCTCACAACATAGGCAAAAATGGGTGACAGCCTATTCTTCATGTTTTCCCTGTGCACTCTCTGGGGAGTTCTGGCCATCATGATGTTTTCAATGCCAGTAATGCACAGTTTTATGGTAGGGCTTGGATGCATGGGTAAAAACATCCCACTCTGTGACTGACAAATGAAATGTGCGCCAATCCCAGTGTGCATTTCATGCTCAAAAGAATTTGCTTCTTTAATCAACATCACAGAAATATTTCCCAGATATAAAAAGAGGTGGTCGTTTTTATGCTCCCACAATACTCTTTGATTTTATGCAAAGCAGCCAAGGTCTCTTTCCCCTTCGCCTTGGGTGATTTATTTATAGAACAGGGGTGATTTACTCACTACTCAATTGGTGTTTATCTATTGAGAGAAGGCGTGTTTATCCATAGACAGTGATTTATTTACAAACAGAGACAAAGGAGCAGATTGGATGTAAACAAGGCCACCAGAGACCACGGTGAGTGAACCAAATACTTGTTTGCAGGGTCTCATGATGTATTATATGGGGCGGGTTCCCCCACTTTAGGGCAGGCCCTCAACATTTCAGGACATGCCTCCTTTTAGAGACTCCCCTCCATTCGGCATCCCACTGAAGCACACATCCAATTGTTACATCCACCATTATATGCACGGTTGCACAGCATCACGTTCGCATTTCTTGCCCGATTTTGTGAGGGCGCAGGCAAGGAACACCTTTGCAATGGAATTAGCCTTCAGTGTCAGTAAGAGTATGGAGTTGAGTTGTATTCTTGTTAAATTGTGCATGTGATTTCGTTGGCAGGGGGATGGGGTCGTTCTGTTTCCATTAACAGCAATTTCTCTTAATGGCCCGGACAGAACGCTTACATTACCTCATTTAAATGTTAGAGGCGCGGGTTTTACACCTCCTCATAAAAAAGATGTTTTATGTTTAACAGTGTAGAAATGTAAATAGGGCTGTTTATTGGAAAGCTGCTGGTTGCACTCGGACGATTTAAAATCATGCCTTGCCAGGTGCATGCGTGTTTCTCCACATTATTTGCTGAACCTGTCCATCACTGATAACTTATGCAGTGTGTGACAGGTCATATCTTGTGACGCGTGTTTCCAATCCTTCATTAAATTTCATTGACAGGACTTATTTTTTTTAATTTTGATAATTATGATTTCACAATAATTGCTTGTATATATGTAATTGCTCATTAATGGGGCCAGATTACAGAAATTCTTCACCGGTGCAAGTGCAAAGTTTGCACAGTATTAGCACTAGGGCAAACTTTGCATCTTTTTTTGCACTAGGGCAATTTCTGGCCTGGTTCCTTTAATATGAAAAACTGCACGTGTCGAGGTGCACTGGTTTTTTAATGTGTCACAGTGTTTTTTAAAAATAGGGAAAACTTTGCCCTATTGCTAATACTGTGAGCACTTTGCGCTTGCACCTGTGCAAAGTTTCTGTAATCTGGCCCCTGGTCCTGTGTTTTCTACAGCGCTGTGTGAAACAGGAGGCCACTTCAGAGCGCTCTCAGTGTGCTCTGCTTTTTAAAGAAACATTATTTAACAATTTGACGACGGTTCTTTGATCAGTGACAGACACTGGCCCTTCCCCCGACAGCTTCCCACTTCAGTCTTAGGCAGGCTTTTTATTACTCTATAAGACACATCTTTTATTTAAATGTTAAGATCTCTTAGCAGTTGTAAAGGATACAGGGCCGATTTACAGATAATGCTATTTTCGAGCGAAAATGGCACCTGGCGTAAATTATGCATTTGAGGGATTCACACAGGCCTTGAGTGAATGTATGCGTCACTTACACCAAGCAGACAAAGTGAAACGTGTTCCTGATGCACAAACACGTGTGTTTTACGCCTGTTTTAAACATGGTTTGGATAGTGCAAATTGTGACAGTCATTTGTGCCAGAGCTGTCTTCATATTAATGTTAAAGGATATTTATACCGCGCACTATCACAGCCTCAGTGGTTTCCTGCCTCTCTGTCGGATCTGAAAGAAAGGAGGGTAGGTTAGGATGAGTTAGTAGGACAGAGTTTGGAGAAAGATCACTGGAGCTGTGGTGTGCTGTTGGCAGTTTCTGTCCGGTTAACATCGTTCGCTGAGCTTTTTGATGTGGTATCCGGTCGAGGTCCGTCGTGTGCTGTTGGGTAAGGCTCTGTGTGGTGTGTTTATTGTTGCGGTGTGGTGAAGTGCGTGCGGGTTGCTGCGGTTTAAGAGGTATGGTTGTGTTTGGTAAGGGATTGACAGATGTGTGAAGAGGCGTGAGGATTTAGTAGGGTTGGTTAGTGGCATTTTTGTCCTGCAGAAACGCGCACTCGTATTGTGTGTCTTTCGAGATTTAGACCAAATGTCTTCCTTATATTGATCTGGTTTCAGCATGACGAGGCCATCTCTTAGATGAAACAAAACATACCGTTCTTTTCTAACAGTACACACTATGTTTGTCTCTAATTTGTGAAAAATAGTTTTAACGTTCACACTTCTCATACCTCATTTACCCCAAGAACTTCTAGGAGCAAGTTAAGAAACAGAAGACAGCCTTTCGTAATTGAGTAACTTTTTGTGACCACTTTCTGAGATACACCATTTGGGGGGGGTGCACTTCTTTTTAAGTGGAACACCTTGTGACACACCCGCACGTTCAGTGGCCCGCCCGCTCAGTGGCACACCCGTAGCCACACCCATTCCACACGATTGACTGAATTGACTTAATCTGAATTATGTATCTTTAATTTGAGCCATATTCTGATGTAAGGCAACACGAAGTGCAATTTGTGCCAAGAAATACTGACATAGAAAAGCCGAAAAAGATTTTGTGAATCATACAAACACTCTTTGTTCAATCGCCTACAACTTGCACTGGGCAAGTTACACCTTTTTCCTGGTGTAAGAAAAATATGTTCTTGAAAACGTGTGAATCCGTCCCTTTCACTGTGAATATTGAAAGACTAAACAATAGGGTGCCTAGTTGAGAGTGAAGAAAGGAGCTTTTCTCCAAGAAGTCTTCAATTCATCTTAGACGATTAAAGACCTTGGAGACTGTACAAACGCTCCACAAAATACAACATGGATTACAAATGGATTCCACCACCACAGCCTGGAGACCACCTCAAGAGTCCAGCTCTGCCTGTCTGTGCACCTGCACCCATTCATCCCTATCACTTCCAGCAGAGCGTCTATCGCCCCCCAATGACTTCTTGCTGGTATTGCAAACAGCTGTGGCAGGATACAGTGCTTCAGTATCAGTCCACCACAAGTGGAGTGGCGGCTGTGTAAGTGGTCGCCACGGGAAAGGCCATACGCAGTGGAGTCCACCTGTCTTGCCCCTTACATCTGAGGATTACCTTTACAGCTTTTGGCCACTGGGTCTCCATAGTTCAGTGATGGCCATAAATCATGCATGATCCTAGCTGTAAATAACTACAAAGTGGTTGGCGATAGTGTTGGACCGCCAAAGAATTTAGGGGCCACACATTGGACCTCATTACACATTTGGTGGTATTCCGGCCAAAACAGAATGACTGTTACCATCACTTGGTCTGCTGCAATTACCACCGGATTGCAAGTGGTGGTATGGTGGTGTTAGCCCCCATTTATGGAGTCTATTGGACTTAATGGGGATTTTGGCGGAATTACCACCAGCGTTAATTCTGCCAGTGTGGCTGTTTTTTGGCTGTAAAGTGGCAGAATTACCTTGCGAGTTTTGCTGGAGGTTTATCCTCTGTCTCGGAGGGCCTAACACTCTCCCCAGAATAAACGGAGGACTCAGACGGCAAGTACAAACTGCAGTTTATTTGCAACATAAAACCAACAGGGATCAGTACACAAACACAGCAAGTGTCGGGTACAGCTCGAAGTTCCACAGTGCGCAGGTTGGTTTTGTAGCACTATTACATTATAACTCCAGCCCTTCCCATAAAAACTTATCACCATGAGGTATAGGCGACTGAGATTCTCTACGACCTATGGTGGACCCTATAGGTGTTATTCTACTGGTCCTCGCGTGTCAGGTGGCTGGCTTGTGCCATCCCCAAGAGCTAACTATTACATTGTTGCAACTCTTAGCATTGGTTCATGCCCCTTGCCCTCCACCACTGAAATACTTAACTATGATTGGTTAGAGCTGCTGCCCCCAGGCCTGGGACTCTATCGAGTTCTCAGCTCGCTCGCTGTGCACCTCTTCAAGGTGTTGTGAACGAGTATGTGTCTGTATTGTCATTTGAGTACACCACCTTGTTTTATGAGAATATTCTCCTAATGGTAGCAACACTCGTTGTGATCTGCGTGTGGTTGCTGAGACGGGCTTCTCTTTCTCACCATGGACGACTGCCCATTGTCTTGCTTGGTTGCACCACATATTTAGAGACCATGAATTTGAGCTCTGCAGCTCACAATTATGACAATGTATTCAGTTTCTCGGAAGCTGGTCCCTTTGTCGTCTGTGGATTGGAATGTGTCTTCATATCTCTGATCTTGGCTGGCGACCTGTTGCACGTGTCTTGCTCTCTCTGCAGCCTTAGTCAACTCTGCTTGTCTCATGTGCAGTGGCTTGGGGCCTGCTGTAATTTTCCTAAACCTTATAATGTGGTTTCTACATTGTGTATGGTGTGCTACGTTTCCTATGGGTTAGCTATGCATGGTCGATCAGGTTCCATATTCACTCCTGTATGTCTACGCGAATATTGCCTTCAAACATCAGCAAGCTTGATCAGGATCTCTTGTGACTTGCGGATCTGCGTTACTGTATTTGGCTAATGGCAACAATAATAAAGCATGGACAGCACATATATGTATTTCCTCTAGCTATAGAACTGTGCGCTCATGTTCTTCATGTATATAGGTGTGTGTTTATGTGGTGCTGTGCGGACTGCGCATGTGCTTCTTGTCTAACGCTGCTATGTTGTGGTGTCACTAATGACGTTACTACCATGGCTTTTTGTTGCTTAGTCGAGGCTGTCATATAGCCGCCTCTGCCCACAATCACTGGCTCTTCTCCCACACGTGGGAGGAATTGCATTGTATTCGGTCTGTATGGCTGGCTGAGGATACCTTTCGGTGTACTTGTCAATCACTGGCACACTCAGGAGTTGTCCAACATAAGATGAATGGCAGCGAGTGTTTCTAGCTCTTCGTCCTGAAATGAACTTGGGGGTGCAGAGGGGTGGTCTCGCGACTCCCTCTTCATTGTAATGTGACATTGCAATAATGTGGGGGTAATGACATGGTAACTTTGTTACCACTGCATTCCTGCAATTTTCTACCTCAACACCATACTCCAAATGAGGCTCATTATCTTAATCATTTCCCCAACTACACCCAGTCTTATTGTGTGTTTTATTTTCAAGCAGTGGTGTCCTTTTTGTCCACCATCTCAGATGGATAGAACACATTTTAGTAGTATGCAAGTCAAACTATGAAAGATCAGAGGTTAGGAGTTTCCGTGACTTAGAAGGTAGACATTGTGGGCCTAATTCACAGAAGTGTTCTATTATGACAATATTGAGGAAGAGGCTTGGGACAGTTTTGGCCCCTCAGATTGGTTGGAAATTGAAAAGCAGGTCAATGACCTATCAGAGGAAGGGAAATCTGGCCAAAAACTGCCTAGAAGCATAGAAAACATAGATGACATCCAACAACGAAAGGAACAGAAGAAGCGGAGTGAGGTTGGACTAAACCGGCTTAATAAAAATGAAAGGACAATGTTTGAGGCATTTAAAACATTGGAAGAGAAAAGCGATGGATGTGCCATTGGAAATATATTGAGGAGGGAAAAAAAGGAAAAGAGATGGATGTGCCAGTGAAAATAAATTGAGGAGGGAAAAAAAGGAGAAGGATTTAAAGTGGTCTGAGAAAACTTCAGGAAAATCTGATAAGATGCTAGATAAATCTGATAATAAATGGCATCAAAAGAAGGACTCCCGGAAGGAGTACAAAGTAAAACTGGGAAAAATTGTCAAAATCCGAGAAAGATCCATAAAAAAGTGATGGTCCTTCTGTGGCAAATTCCAACATTGCGATATATACATCGGATGATATCATAATTGTGGAATTTGAAACCGAGAGAAGATTGGACCTAGTAATCTTGCATCTAATGTCCAGCATTATTAAGTATTTGTTGATGGAAATGAAGGTCAAATTTGCCCAACTTGGATTCAAGCTAACGGGCTGTAGAGTCTTGGAGAATTTGGAACTCCAAGTAAAGGATAAGGGCAAATAAAAGCTGGGTGAAAAGGATTGATTGAAGACTCTTACAGATACTAGGAAAAGAGCTGATAGGGAACAAGGCCTTGCTGAAACTGACAACTTGGGCTCAAAGGGGAAGAAGAATATGGAAAAGGAAAAAAATCAAAGATACGTTTCACAATAGATAATTCTAGAAACTTGGTAGGGATGACGAAGTCCACACAACAAAAGATACCAATGTGAGTTGATTGGTCATGGATGGCTAAAGCCCTGGCGGCTAAGAAGAAGCAATAGACTGAGAGGAAAATGAGGCAAAGAAAATAAATCCAAATTGGCTCACGGAATACGCAGGGTTTCAAGCACTTATACACTGGTGAAGATAATGTCCTGGTGCAATATGAGATCATTTGCCTTCAGGAAGCCTGGGTAAGGGAGAAACCAGTGTCTGAAGGTTATGAGGTCTTTATAAATCCTGAAAGAAAATGTGAGAAAGGGAGGACCTATGCTGGCCTATTAACTTTAATAGGAATAAACAGTGATCTGCAAGTGAAGGGCTTTTCCACTCCAAACCCCTACATACAGATCCTTAACATCAGTAAAGCCATAAAGAGCGAGATTATAAAGATCCTATTGATTAATACTTATTGGAGCGAAAAGAAATGTCAAAATAATAAATATAAAGGAGATATCATGGAAGTGATTAATAAGTCCATGATAGAGGACCCAAAACAGTTCATACTGATATGCGGTGATCTGAATATCAAACTTCTAAATAAGGAGGGAAGACCAAAGAAGAACTCAGAATTAGAAGTGTGGGCTAAGCTTTGGAAGATGGAGATGGATATTCGCTCCATGAGAATGTTGAATGGCTCAATCAATGGGGACCTTCAAGGGGCTGACACTTGGTTTTGTGGTTCTAATAGTACATGCCTTGACTACTGCTTAATTGCAGGAAACTCTGTGAAACATATTAAATCCTAACAGTAAGAAAACCAGTTAGTGAGTGATTGTGCCCTATTGGACATTTCAATGAATTGGCCAGTGACGAAACTTAAAAAAGCGGTTTCTATCCCGGTAGAAGTGACAAGAGGCAGAAATAAATTACGAATAAAACAGGACATTCTTCCTAAACTGGTCAACTGCTATGACCACCACCTGGCTGAAAACCCGATAGAGCTGGATTATAGATGGCTGCTGAAAGATTTTGAAATTCACAAAAACTCAAATAAGATCTTGACGGAGAATGGGAAACATGCATACCAAAAAGAATTGGTGGATAAAAGGAAAGAACATAGAGCAAATTTACGCCAGTTGAAAAGACTGATCTACCAGAGAAAGAGGAGATGATTAGGAAAGCTAGGCAATCCTAAAAAAACTGGCTTAAAAACACAAAGAGCACACAATTGCAAAATGGCGCTGAAAGAATGTTAGCAGCCGTGCCTGCATGTAACCCAAGACATCTATGGCGCATTATAAATTAAGGGGATGATTTTCAAGCAGCTGTAACAATTAATCAGGTGCCGGGGAAAGATGGATACAACATTATACATCCCTTTTTGAATGTATGCACCTTACAGAAGATCTGGTAAAAACCCAAAATTCGAAGGAGTGGGAAATTGAATTTGACTGCATTTAAATACTAGAAAGGATTAATAAACTAAGTTCATCGAGGGCAGCGGGGCCCGATAGCGTCTCAAATCAGATTCTGAAGGAAAATAAAGAGGTTTGGGCTGACCTGATATAGCTGATCTTCAACCAAGTGAAGAAAATAAGAACGGTGCCACCCTCATGGAAGGATGCGGTTATAGTACCAATCTTTAAAAAGGGGACCGCGGTGAACAAAAGAATTATAGGCCAATTGTCTTACTAGACTCTATTGGGAAATTTTTTGCGGGAATCCCCCTACGGGATCTTAAAAATTGGGCAATGAAGGAGAACATCTGAGACAAACGTCAAACAGCTTTTATAAGTGGACTAGGCACATCTTTGAACCTATTTATCTTAAATCTCTTGAAACAGTGAACATTAGAAACAAAGGGAAAAGTGTATATAGGATTTATAGACCTGGAACAAGCTTTTGATGGTATATGCCGAGAATTGCTTTGGAAAAAGTTAAAGCTTTGGAATTGCCTGGAAGACCTTCTGGAACCTATACAAGCCCTGTACACTGGCACTACTGTACAGATCCAACTTTCTAGAGATGGGACGATAATGAGGAAGATTATTACCTTTTGAGGTATAAAACAAGGCTGTGCCCTAGCCCCACTACTATTTGCCTTGTATTTAGCAGATATGAAGATCTCCCAACAACAAATAAGGGCCTTTCCACCAACAATTGAGGGTGGTGAGATTTCATGGATCCTATATGCGAACAATCTTGTTCTTACCACTATAGGACTCAAGAGAAGACTCACAGCAATCAAGACTTATCTGGATGAAAATCAAAAGAGATAAATGTTGAGAAATCCAAGATACTAATCATGAAATCTGCATGCAGTAAAGTGAGAAAGCATGCCCCTTTTAGATGGGTCATTGAAAATAGATCATCTGAGGTAGTGAAATCAATAATTTATCTTGGGCTACGGATCAACAAAAACATCAATGGAATGAGGCATTATCAGTTGGTTAGAGAGAAGTTATTGAAGATAACCAATCAAGGGAGAGCATTGCACTACAGATATGGGTCATACTCGTTGGCCCTCATAGTCACCTTCTATAAACAGAAGGTGTCTGCTGTCCTAACATATGGAGCTGAGACTCTGGTCAATCTTTCCTAGAAAGTCTGGGATATATGTGAAGGCTACTTTTGGAGGAAAATTTAGAGATTACCGAATTCTCTACCAGTGGCCTTAATCAGACACGAGTTGAGACTGTACTCTTTAACATCGGTAGCCTTGTGGAAGTCCATCTCTCTCTACAGGAAAGACATGTTAGATACTCCGCCCAGTCCCTTTGAGATATTGACGGGCTTGGCTTTAATAAAGGGCAAGAACCTCTTAAGGTGGAAGGACTGATGTAAAGAAGTCCTTGACAGTTTAAACATCAACCTAGAAACTCTTAAAGGCAAACCCGAACATGTGAAGAAAAAGCTCCAGAAAAAAGACTGGATAGAAACTATTGAACTAAAGAGGCTCAGTAAACTATGTTATAACATCATATGGAATGCACAAAATTCCGATTGGCCTACTATAAGACTTGCTAATAAGATGCAGGCTTAACATCTTGACATCAGTAGAGGTTCTGTTACGAAGGAAGAAACTCACACGGGAAGAGGCTGTCTGTAGATATTGTAAGGAAACAAATCTAATTGAAATAATTAGACACTGGATGCTGACATGTCCTTCCTTAAATAACTTAAGGGGAAAGGCAATGTAACTGCAGGTTCAGACAATGGTTCTAATGAAGAAGAGCACTTGTGTTAAGTTATCCTAACGGCAAACAAATTAGGTCAGACAATTGATGCACTAAAATGTGTTGATGAACTATTGAGTAAAACCTGACAGAGGGACAAAAGGAACTTTGTCATCATATAAAGAGTCTGATGGATGTATATGTACTTATGACTATGTTAAAGGATGAACATTATTTAACCAATAAAACAAAAAAAAAGAAGTGGCAAAACTCTTTGGAAAACGCCTTTGTCTTTAGCTTTGAAGAGTTTGTTTATCCTAGGTGCACATATAGTAAACAACATGCTCATTTGGACTCTCACAACACTATTTTATGACAATACATTAACATATAACAAAGGACTCATTTGATAAATTAACCTATTGGGTATATTCAAAAGGATTTCCAAGCATAGGTGGACTGTATAGCTGAAACATGTTGTGACTTGCAAATGTGTAAAATGCACAAGATTCTCAAAAGGTGCATATTTCAAATGTGCAACTATACAATTTGTATGTGTGATGTTTTCACCAGGCTGTACAACACACACAGAAAGGGTCTGATTCACAAAGAAGGGGCTATAAGAAACTCTGACTTCTCACTATGGTAACTCTTCTCAACTGAATAGTTGTAAGTTAGTAGTACCTCGGGGTAACCCACAGTAACTTTTGGCAAAAATAACAGCCCTCTTCATGTGTAAGTCAACGGTAAACCAGAGTAACTAACTTGCAAATGCCCCCCCCCTACTTTCTGACCTCATTTGCATAAGTGGAAGTACCTGGGAAGTTGTAGGTAGGCAATGAAGGATAACAATATTTTGTTAACTCTGCACAAGTATTACTTTTTTGCAATTCACAAAGGAGCTTACATGGGGTCTTCGGTGTAAGTGATGAAGTAAGTGTGCAATAATGTTCCAATTTGCTCAATCTTTTTGCTTATCTGTTACACAAGGCATGATAAATGCAAAAACTATTTTAAGCAATGAAAAAATGATCAAACGCAACACACGTTTTATAAGCCATGCGTGCAACCATTTTTATGCATAATGTTCTCAGTATGTACTTTTACCGCATGAAGCATTATAGATTTTGGCATACGCAAACTTTGCTTGCGAATAATTACATATTCTACATTTGTAAAAGATTGCCATCGGTGAAGGTGTGAAAGCCGTAGCTTTTTTTCAATTAATATAAAATGATGCAGGTAATTCTGTTTCTGAAACAGAGGTCTGCTAATCAGACCCTCCTTTCGTAAATGCTTCATGCAAGAATTATAGTGCACACATGTTTCTTTGTGGTGACAGCTTCCGGTAACCATTAGCACTAGCCATGCTGTTGAGCAAGGCAGGTAAAAAGGCCACGTGGCCACTCCTGACAATTGCTAGAATTAAAAGTTCCTGCAGGCAGAGGTGGCCTGTTTAACTCTCTATACTTCTGATCTAAACTAAATGAATTGTATGCCTTAGTCAGGCTGGTGGCACATACATCTTGAAATATAACCATGCCTGGTTGTGGCCCTTTTTATTCTATGTGGCTTGATTGGCCATTCTTTTATTTTGGAACCATTGTACTATAGCTGCTTGGGTTGCTACTGTTTTCAGCTTACACCCCTCCTGAAGAAATAGACTGCCCTCGGTCCGTGCTTCCAAAAGATGCGAAGCAGGTGATTTGGGCTGTGCCTTGTTCACCTTTATGGTTGGTTTCACTGCTGGTTTAGTAGTAGTGTGGTTCAGAGTATGCAGTTTAGCCAGTACTCATACCTTTACTCCTTGTACCTGCAGAGCAGTAGACATTTTACCACAGTGACCAACTTAGTTTAAACTTATGTGGCACTATGTTCTTTGTGAATAGCCTGCCTGTGCTGCTGTAATGTATGCTACACTTGGATTACACACTAATCTTACCTTGTGAATTGTCAAACTCTGTTTTGTTAGTGATGTAACTCATACACCTTTTTCCAGGAATAAGCACACCTCACAGCTAGAAAAAATGTGTGACATACTCAGTTCCTGCTATGGTGCATGCAATTCACAAAATAGTGTAGGCTAAATCAGCAATGAGAATTCAGACTTTCCATGTACGTATAACTTGGAGCAAATTGCACATACACCAAGGGAACCTATTTTGCAATATTAAAAGAAAAATGAAAATCAGGGCATATTTTTTGTTTTGCTTCACTTATGACTACTCACATTCAGGGATTGACTGGGAACTAAAAGTGTCCCTGGAAATGTCGAAAGTGGCTCCATTTTGCCCTGTATGAGCAGGCCCAAAAGGGTCCAAATAGTGATTTTCAAAACATGTTTGTCCGTACACAGATTTAAAAAATAGTTACGCATGACAACAAACTGGCATGTGGCATTTGTTTAGAGTGAGGAATAACATACTGGAAGCTTTATAACCATTTTCTAAAATTTTAAACGTATGTGGGGGTGGGAGGATGTAGTGCATGGGAGACAGGAATAGCAATAACTCCACATAATGGAGGGCACGGTGCAGATACCCCCTGGGAAATCTCTAGAGTCCCCTGCCGGCCTGTCCATCCACTGGTTAGACCACCACTAAAACAGGTGCAAGTAGCTCTCATGTGTACTTTGGGCACGGCTTACACTCAGGGCATTGGCAAGGCCTTTCAACCTTTTCAAACGAAAGGGGCCTCGAGCCTCAGGGTGCCCCCAGCAACTGCCCCTATGTTGCCAGTCAGCAGTCTTGTAACACGGCGAAATATTAATGTTTCCATGTACGTTCTGGGGCTTAACATATGCCCTTTGCAGCGCTCACATTACAAGCTGTTAATTTTTTTTCTCCGCACAAGATATAAAGAAGTCTTATCACCTCATTGCCTTCTAAAACTGGTTCCTCCACATCATCCCCTTTCTGACAAAGAAGGGTTTAGAGCTCTTCAGTGTGTATTTAGTGTTTAAGATCCCTGCTGGATGGCCGCATGGTGATAATCAGTGGCTTTTAAGCTTATCTTTGTCGCTATTGTAATGTATACACCCCCAGGATGCCTCTGAATGTTTTCACTCTAAGCAAGAGGAGACCTCGAGCATCATGTTGAAATGGGCCCCCACCCATCTTCAGCTGGGCCTGCTCACACTTTTTTACACTGGGCCCGGATTAGGTTTAGATTTGCTTAAGATCTATGTGAACCTCGTTTTCAGACAAACCTTACAAACATACCTTGGCATGACCTATGCCAGCCGTAACTTTTACAGGCTAGGAATCTTCGAATCGGCACCAGTGGGGCCAATATTTACTATCACTATACTACATATAGACGTTGCTTGCAACATATGAAAAGATTTGACAGCGCTTTGAGACCATACCAATGGGAATGGACGCTATACAAATGCCATGTTACATTATATGACATTAGATATATCTATGAAAAAGCTCATGTAGTTTATAGGATGGAACCAATCTTTTGATCCAACAGGAACGCTCCACCTGCCACAAAAAAGTTTTTCAACTACTGTATTTCTTTTCAATGACGAATGTCCAGCTGAAAATAATTGACCATCTAGGAGGCAAAAACTAATCAGCCTCAATATTCTGGAGACCGTATTGAGGGTCGACCAAAGAGATACCACGTGCTTGTGACTTACATATGGTGTTTTTTTAGATTTCTAAAATACAAACTAAATCAAGTGTGTTATAACAGCACGACAGCCTTTTGTTTGTCTTTTGCTGTCCTATAGAATTACCTCTAAGAAGTGTTATATAGTTTGACTAAGGACCCAAGTCACACACTAACCCAACCTTGATCAAATTCATAGTTACAGAAAGAACTGTTTTTACTTGTGTTTGAAAATATGAAATAAACTATTTTTGTCCTAACAAATGGTTTTGGAGATAATGTGAGTAACCAGAATTCAGGAACGGTTAATCAGCAGTACTCTAACGCAAACAATAAACGGACGAAGAGAGGGGTAACCAGTCTTTTGTTTTATTATATGCATCTTGCATTCTCCCCACATTAAGACTGATCCCCATGTGGACAAAAAAATCAAGGAATTATGCAATTATACAGTACAGATGAAAAGAAGGCATTCTTTTAATGCAGAATCGAGTGCAGTTTTTTTTTAATTTATTTGTATAAAGTGTTCAAAAGACATGAAGGCGGCTCCAGGTCGTGTTTATTAAATGAGGCAAAGAATGTCTAGAGGGGTGCAGAGTCAGGAGCCAATGGGAGACCGAAGCAGGTGAGTCTTCTGGGCCTATGGAACGTTAGCGGCTCAAGGTCAGAGCAGAGGTGAATCCTTAAAAGTGGAGTATTGTAAGAATTGAAAGACAATATTAAAAAAGCCCTAATATGAACCCAATAGTTACTAAACAAGTGATTTTGACTCTAAAGGGGAGCAGGTGCACCTCCTTTTTCCAACATGCCCTAGGGACAATATTTGTTTGAAAGCACGATTCTAGTGAATAACGGGCTGCGACGATCTTGCAAGGGGCTCCACTGCCACGGTGCTGGACCCCTTGCAGTGACGTGACACAATGTCTGTGGGTGGGCCTTGTGTTTGCTGCTTATGGCTGTCCTTGACTTAAGTGTGTGCTTCTTTGCCCATGGGTCACTGGCGCGTTGCCAATACTAAATTAAGCTTAACTAAACCACCATTGTAGTACATTATATCAAAGGGTCTTTACTTAACAGAAAGCATCTCTTTGGGACTCCCCCTCATCCCACCCTCCCCCGCTTGATAGCAATGTTAGAGACGTGCAGAGACCTTACTCAGTGTCTTGAAGTCTGCTAAGGGCCAGTTCCACTCTTCCTTGAACGCTCTTCGTTTGCTTTATCCAGGCTGGCCCTGACCCGCGCTGCAGCGGAATGGCTTCCACGCTGCACACAGAACAATGAAGGGAAGTAGTTAAAGGGAACATGGCACCCGGTGGAACAGCAAATCGCCTTGCAGAGACAGCAAGGCTGGGAAATAAAATACATCTGCCATGTTGTGTTGACTTCTGCGCAACTGTTTAGCGAATATATCAAATGAGCTGTACCGCGCATAACATACGGCGACCCCCCCTTTCTGTATCTCCTCCTCTCTCTCTCGCTACTTCTCTGCCTCTCGCTCCCTCTCTCTCTGTTTATCTGTTCCTTTCTCTCTCCCTCTCCTTCTCTTGCTTTCTCTCTATCTCCCCCTGCCGTACTACTTCTCTGTCTGTTTCTCTCTCTCTTCTTTTCCCACTACTGATTTCGCTCTCTCTCGTGCTACTTCTCTGCCCCTCTCTCTCTCTCTCTCTCTTTCTCTTGCTTTCTCTCTATCTCCCTCTCTCCCGCACTGCTACTCTGTCTCTCTCTCTCCTGCTCTGTGTTGCTCTCTCTCTCTATCTCTCTCACACACTACTTCCCTGTGTCTCTCTCCCACTCTCTCTTGCTTTCACTCTATCATTGTCTCTCTCTTTCTCTCACCCCCTCTCTATCTCTCTCTGTCTCTCTCTCTCTCTCCCTGCTCTCTCTTGCTTTCACTCTATCATTGTCTCTCTCTTGCTTTCTCTCTCCCACTCTCTATCTCTCTCTGTCTCTCTCTCTCCCTGCTCTCTCTTGCTTTTTCTCTATCTCTCATTCTGACTCTCTTCCTTTCTCTCTCTCTCTCCCACTCTCTCGGTCTCTCTCCCGCTCTCTCTTGCTTTTGCACTATCCCTTATTCTCACTCTCTTGCTTTCCCTCTCTCTCTGTCTCCCTCTCTCTCCCAAACACTCCGTACCTGTCTCTCTCCAGCTCTCTGTTGCTTTCGCTCTATCTCTCTTTCTCACTCTCTTGCTTTCTCTCTCTCTCTCTCTCCCGCTCTCTATATCTCTCCCCCTCTCCCTCTCATTCACGCTCTGTGTTTCTGCCTCCGTGCTTCAGAGCAAAGGTGTTGCTGCCCTCCCCCCCTCTGCCCCTTAAGATGTTCGGTGATGCGACGGAACGAGGGGCTGATTAGGGGTGACGGACTGATGATGTCCGGGGAACATTCAGTGGTGGAAATGGAAAGTAATTGGTGGGAGATCCCACGAGGGCCGGGGTGGGGGCGGAGTTGGAGGGGGGCGGTGCCCGAGGAGGCGGGGCTAAGGGGGCGGAGTTCGCAGTTGACCTCCGCCCCCTTAGAAATGTCCAAAATAATAGTTTGAAACGGTACTATTTATTTCATGCTGTTTCTTGTATAACTACATATCAATTCCGCTTTAAACCACTTCCATGGCACTGGTGATGAGTTACCTCACTATGCGGAAAATAGTTTTGACCAGTGTTGCTGAGTAAATAGTCTTTAAAATCACAATTTGCATCCCATTTTTTTTTTTTAAACTTCCCCTTGGGTACTATTCAAACAGGGTGATTTCTGTTCGCCATAAGCAACGTTTTCCTTTACTTGAACCACACCCAGCAAAGCTCCTGCAGCTCCCCTCTGAAAGCAGTTGGGTGGATGCATGGTGTGTGATGTTAATAGGGGTATTTATGTATGCAATGTTTGTTGGATACATGTATATTTATTTATTTATTTATTTATGCAATGTTTATCGGATAGAGGTATCCGCCAAACATTGCATAAATAAATAAATAAACAGGGTCGTGGCTCAGGGCTGTAACTTCCTCTTGTGACCTCTTGCATGGGGTCACCACAGGATGTTACAGCTTGCTCGCGTGCGCCTTTTTTTTTTCCTACCCAGCGCAGAGCAGCTTGCCGATCCCGAGATCCAGCTACACATCTGGTGCCGGATCTCAGATACGGCGAGAGCTAGCCCAATGACCAGCCCTGAAAACATTGCTGTGCTTTAGTGAGCATGTGTAGTGTAGAGAGCGAGCTAAGGAGCCTTGATGACTTCTGGAAAGGAGAGGTAAAAAGGGGTGCCAGGGCTATAAACATATAGGATTACCAGATTCTCAAATTCCAAAATTAGGACCGGTCATCAACATAAAATCAGAGATACAGTTTGACAGTGGCTGCCAATACAAGTAGGGGTACACTTCAGAAGCATGGTAGGGTGGGGAGCCCCACATTGTCATTTCAAGTGTCCTACAGAATTTTCCCCATCACAATGAAGGTGCATTTTGCGCTTGGAGTGATGCGAGGGGATACAGATAGTATCTGTGTGGGTAGGAGGTGCTGGAGTTTTGAGAGACATTCTAAGGGACTAGAGTATAAGCGCTGGAGGCTCTGCAAGGGTGTTTAGTATTTTCTCTGTTCTGTTAATGAATAGTGTTTGTGCTCAATGTGACATATGTGTGGGTAAGCAGCACCATCAACCAATCAGAAGCCAATGCACAAAATTGCCTTGTTGCTCACAGAAGAAACAGATCATTAATTTTAATGTGATTGTGACCCTGGCAAGAAATTAAAAATAGAGATGTATTAACTGTACTAACATTCTCAACTCACTGTTTTAAAAAATTGCACAACGCCCTTTTCCATTATATATTATAGTCCGAATAAGAGTTTCTCACATTCCCTACAGAGCAAAGCACATTATAAACACAGAGAATGGCCATACCATAGCACTCTTTCTCTTTATGTGAAAAGGGAGGAGGACAAGTAATACCGATGAGGCTTACTGGCTGTTTTACATGAAATTAAAGAGCATTTTGGGAACATACAAATGACTACGTTTCTTTATAATTGACAAATATGTCTCTGATAAAGGGGTTGTAAACTGGAATCTTTAATTACATAAAGCACATTGGGCTTGGTTACCATTCATTTCTCACAGCTAATATTTAATTGTGCATAACCATGAAGCATATACTCATTCAGACAGCTTCAAACTTTGGATTTGATGATAACATGGTTGTGGTGAGTGTGGCATTCAGGATACTGCAGGGCGCGTGAGTACAGTCCATGTTTTCCCCCACAAAACATGACATCATGTGTGAGAGGATGACCTAACTCTTCATCACTTCACACTTTGACTATTCTCCTCAAGTCCACACCTGCCCATTCTCTAACCTTACCACACCACTCAACACTTCTGACCCTCTCTAGACGACTATATTTGGCATCCATTTTACTCCATTCCACACCCTTTTTTCACTCTAACAACATCCCCTCCTGAATGCACACTTTCTTAACACACTTAACTTTATCATACCTGCCGTTTGCATACATTTTACTGTGTGTTACTTTATCACACCTTTATTCACCTTCCTCCACCCTGATCTCTTTAGCTAAGGTGTGCACACGTGTGTATGTCCCTTCCTCCCGCTGATTAACTCAAATGGTACAACACAAATTACTGCATTCAGCATCAGCCACAGTCCTTTAAATCTTTCACCAACTTCTTCTTTCCAATTACTTCCACAACCCACTGCTAGACGTTGCCCTTCCATGAAACACCTATTCATTCTTTCAACCACACCATTTGTCTGGGGATGGTACAACACTGCATTGTTGTGCCTAATGCCTTGCCTCTCACAATATCTCATCACCTCCTCCACAACAAACTCAGGTCCATTGTCTGTCAAGATGTTGCAAGGTATGCCTTCTCTAGCAAACAATTCAAGCAACCTTTCTACATTACTCACCATTGTTTCTTTCACAACTTTCACCTCCACTCATCTAGAAAAATAGATCCACCAATAGCAACACATACTGCTTTGTTTGAGAGTCAGTTACTATAAGTACCATAATATCCATGGCAACTTCCTCCCACACCCACTTTGCCTGTTCTGGAATTATTGAAGGCTGTTCTTTAACACACATCTCTTTCCCATATGCATTGCAATTTGTTGTTCTGTGTTCAACATACTTGTTCAATCCACGACACCAAGTCAGCCTTCAGCAATCCTTTGGTGTTTGTCATCACCATATGCCCCTCACGGGCAATATCAATTAATTTGTCCCTCGGCCTGCTAGGTTTGTTACTTGTCCTGACTAATAGACCTCACACTGAGCTCATCCCTCACTTCCCAAAACTCGTACAACTCTTCAATCAGAGCAGCTTTCCTTGGCCACCACCAACTCACATAGTTCTTTCCTTCCTTGCCATTTATCACGTACACACTCTGCTTCTCATTTACTTGGGCCTATAAACCCATTGTGTAGCATGCTCTTTCCATCCTTCTTCCTCACTTTCTCTCCCTCCCACTCGTACCCTTGACAAGTGGTCAGCCAACACATCTGGGTTTCCCAGGAACAGCTTCAACTTCAAAGTCATTGCACTGCCTGCTGGTCACCTATCACCTCAACACTTTATCTGCCCCTTTTCTTTCAAACAAACCTTTAAGTGGTGTATGGTCTGTTCTCATTGTGAACCTCTCTCCCCACACAAATGTACAACATTTCTCTGTCACTCAAACACATCCAAGAGCCTCCTTTCTTATTACAGAGTACCTGCACACTGCCCCATTCAAAACTCTGGAGGCATACACAATCACAACTTTGCTCACAGCTCTCCTTATTTGTAACAGCACAGCTCCCGATTCTGCTTCACTTGCATCTGTGGTAATGACAGTTTTTCCTCTAGTGTTACATTTCCCCAAATGACCACTAGATCAATCTCTGCTATGATTGCTTCAAAATATCCCTCACACCTCACGTCCCACTTGAATTCACTATGATCTCCCAACACTATTCTCATCCCCTCCACCTTATCAGACAGAAATTTTGCTTATAAACTTCTGGTAGAACCCCATTGGATCAAGAAACAATCTGGGTTCTACTTTAGACCCAGAAACCTTAATTGCTTCAATGGTGCTTACCAATTCCGCTTTAGGTTTCACTCCTTATATGGAAATTCTTTGTCCCAGATACTCTACTGCTACTTTCCCAAAAACACATTATTCCGCCTGGTGAATGAGTCCTCTTTCACTCAAAATCCTCAAGACTTTCTCCAACTTTTCATAATGCTCCTTTTCATCCCTTCCACGCACCAACATGTTGACTTGGAACCAGGACACATTCCTGACACCAAAGAACAAGAACAACTTGTACATAACGTTTTGAAAAACAGAAACTGCCAACACTAGCCCAAAGGGCATGCTCTGAAACTGAAATATTCCCTTGTGGGAAATGGGACTTTCTGGACTTGGAATGCAGATGTATCTAATGATTTGCTGATGCTAAGTCAAGTTTGATGAACATTTTATTATCACCTACAAGGCTCTGCATCTCCCCCATGTTGGGTAATTGGTGACATTCCAAATCCACACTTTTATTCAACTGCTGTAAATTTACACACAGCCTTACATCACCATTAGGTTTCGTCACCACCACCAATGGGGAGGCCCATTCCACTGCTCCTGTATGTTCAATAATTCCACATTCGGTCAGTCTTCTTAATTAATTCCCCACAACTTCTCTCAGAGCCATGGACACAGGCCTCAGCTTTGCTACTGCAAACATTGCCCTATTGTTATACATCATTCATTTTAACTTCCCTACACTATCTCACAATCTCAGGTACAATGTTGTGATTATCAGTAATAGCTAGAATCTGCTCACACATTTTGGGGTCCAATATGATTTTTAGATTCCTTTGTTCCTTCCAATTCAGGAGGGCGCTCCCTTTCATCATCAAATAAATCTTCCTTACAGCGTCTCTCCCCTACCTCGTATATACATTGTAGCCATGTTATAGCATCCAGAACTTATATCAAGCAATATGAGGTCTTCTAGTTTCTCTCCCAGCTCTTTCACTCACCCTTCTCTAAAGATAAGCAACACTTTGTCCCCTGAGTCTGCCATCATGTGCACAACCTTCCCATTTACAAATATCACTGCAATGTGGCTTCCATCATCACTTTCAGCACACTCTGCCACCACATGTATGGGTCACACAGCAGCTCCCTCTGCACTATCACTATCCTCAGACCCATCCTCTGTTTGCACATTTTCACTCACCACCCCAACACTCTTCCGACTCCTATTAAAATATTTGCAATAGTGAGAAAACTACCCCCAGATACATTTTGCATGTGACCTACTTACCAGTACAGTCTGGAGCTCCTGCAAAAGGCACCTTGCTGCCATAGCAATAAATTGCCTTCTTATTTGCAGTTCCCTCTCCTCCTTTCCATCCACCCTCCCCACACAACTCCTTTGTCTTTCCTCTTCTATCGCCTTTTCCTGAGAACTCATTAGAGACTCATTAGTTACATTTTGGGACAGGTCAAACAAGCTGATTGTTGCAAATATCCATAGTGTTCCATACATTGGTGTAATGCTACTGGCTAACATATTTCCTGGCACCAAAGCCCACACCACCCAATTTTCACATCACAATCCTGAAATCGCCCCTTCCCCCAATGACATCACCATGTGCTGACAAGCAGAATAGCTGCAAATACAGTTTTTAACTGGATTTGTTTTGAAGATAAAGTGAGGCACAGCTGACATTGAGGCCATTTGAACATCACCCGTTGCTCCATGATTGGTTCCCTGTGTCTCCTATCTTTTCATTTACTTTGTGTAAAGTCTAATTAAAATAAAATTTGCAAGGCGCTGTTGAGATTTGTATTTTCAGCTATTTAATTCTTGTTTTGTAATTACATTTTATTGTCAGTGCCTGTGCACCTGGCTTCTGGGTGAAATCCTCCCATGCAAACATATTTTCCTTGCATTTCAACCTTGAAGTTAAGCATTGAACTATCTTTTGTGCTAGGTGAGCCATTCTAGTTTGCATGTGTTTTTGTGAATTCAGCCTCATTGAGATTTCCGAGGCCTGTAAGGCCTTAGTAATTCTGAGGCATGCTCTGGCATCCATTTGAAAGAGGATGGTTCCTAATCATGAATGTGCTTTCATGTCTAATGAGTGCTATGTTAGTTCTTCATGTATAAATGGATGCAGTTAACATTCTTTGTGTATAAGTGCATATTTCACCTAGTGGTCGTGTTCTTCATGTTGTGTGCCTATTTGGTTCATGTCTAGTGGATATGCATTTGATGGTTGCAATATATGCGTTAGTGAATCTGTGCTGTTTTTAGCTTTTGTTGTCTCTTACCCCTGTGGCAACAGTAGGAGATAAGGACCGAATGACTGTCTTAGTGCAGTAGGTACTAGTGACGTAATATCCTTCTGTGTCATTGGCTAATCTTTGTTTTTGAAAAATATCTTTGGTTTTGAAAAAGATCCGTTTTTAGGTTTATTTTGGGCCTATCCAAACATGGCCACCCAATTGTTTGCATATATAACCCAATCCTACTCCCTTCCATCCCCAATGACTGTCTTGCACTCTTCTCCTTGCGTGACCTCACCACACAGCTGTAACATTCACCATATTTCACTGGTGCATGAGTGGCTCTTTAGCTCTCTTGCACAGCTCTAAAACTTGCTTTCTTAAGTGGTTCCCACAGCACCTTTTCCAGCAGATCTTACCAACTGCTTCTGTGGATGTTCTTGGCACTTCGCACTGAGCTCTTGTGCGATGAGTGTGGTTCAGCATTTCGGATGCCAGTCAGGCAGCAGCTTTACACCAGGTGGCAAAGAGTTCACATTGTCACCTATTTGTGGGAATCAAGTATGCTCCAGGACACGTAAATACAGTGCAAGGTATTTATTAAGCCAGGTGCAAAGATTCCAGGTACTAGCCCAATCTTTACCATATCAACCAATTCTTTGAGGGAATCCTACTTCCACATTTTCCCCAAACATTCCTATGTTTCCATGGAGCAAGACATCACAACAGTTAACATAAGATACAACAGCGAACATGAGGGTTAGAAAGTTGTCACCAATTTTAGAAAAGGAGGGGCTAAGAAGGGAAGTGGTGCATCTGTGTATGTGCCACACAAACCGTAGAGCATTATATATTTTGGAGTATATCTCTACAATAAATTGAATGCATATAGATTCCCAGATTGGTGAAAAAACATAGAATCAAAATTGTGGTCATTACTTGCAGGAGATTATTCCAAAAGGGGTAACAACAAAACGGAAAGTGGTAATTTATGAAGTTAACAGAGGGGAAGGCAATTTCATGTAAATTATTTTACTGTATTGCTTATAGTGCAAATCTAACTCAAGTAAAGTCGGACGCTTTTTAACAGCAGGGAAGGTTTCTCAGGCTGTAATTTCACCCCAAGGAACAACAGCCCCAATGGACCTGTAATTCCCCACAGGTTATGAGCATTTTGCAGTGTTGACCCACACATTTTCGAATGGTGGGGCTTTGGCCCCCGCTTTATAATGTCTGCACTCATCAAACCGCACCCCCAGTGATCAGCAGCAGCAATGCCTGGCAATACAGGTATGTAGATGTCAGCAGTGCAACCATCAAACAAAACCTAATCACACACCCTCTGCATTTCTGTTGGCCTGAGAGAACAGTAATTGAACTTATATACGCAGCAGGGACAACAAGGGCCATTGCACATTAAAGGGGGGGCTAGCTGGTCTCATCAGGAAGGTGCCACATAACACTGGCATTTCTGTGTCTTGTGGCGCTGCTTCTTCACACCTCATCTCCTTTCCTTGGCTCAGGCAGAAATAAAATCCACCATCAGCAGCAGGGTGCTACCTGATCTATAAAAGGAGTGTTTTTACAGCTCCAATAATGTGTACCTCTCTTTAACTCAGCTGAGCTCATAGAGAGAGCACATCACTACTGCTTGCCTGGACACCCTGCTACTTGCCTGGACACCCTGCTGCTTGTCTAGAAACCGTGCTGCTTTCCTGGACACTGTGCTGCTTGCCTGGTCGCCATTCTGCTGGCCTGGACACCCTGCTTCTTGCCTTAACATGCTGCTGCTTTCCTGGGCACAGAGCAGCTTTCACAGGCTCCTTGCTGCTTGCCTGTGCTCTGTGCTGATTGGTCACCAGGCTGCTTGCCTGGACACCCTGCTGCTTGTTTGGGCTCCCTGCTGCTTGTCTGGACACCATGGTGCATGCCTGGACACCATGCTGCTTACCTGGTCACCATGCTGCTGGGTTGGATACCCTGCTGCATGCCTGGACACCCTGCTGCTTGCCTAGAAACCCTGCTGCTTACCTGGACACTGTGCTGCTTGCCTGTTCACCATGCTGCTGGCCTGGGCACCCTGCTTCTTGCCTTGACACGCTGCTGCTTTCCTGGGCACGGTGCAGCTTGCCCGGGCTCCTTGCTGCTTGCCTGGGCTCTGTGCTGATTGTCTGGTCACCATGCTGCTTGCCTGGACAACCTGCTGCTTGTTTGGGCTCCCTGCTGCTTTCCCGGGTTCCTTCTGCTTGTCTGGACACCATGGTGCATGCCTGGACACCATGCTGCTTACCTGGTCACCATGCTGCTGCGTTGGATACCCTGCTGCATGCCTGGACACCCTGCTGCTTGCCTAGAAACACTGCTGCTTACCTGGACACTGTGCTGCTTGCCTGGTCACCATGCTGCTGGCCTTGACACCCTGCTTCTTGCCTTGACACGCTGCTGCTTTCCTGGGCACGGTGCAGCTTGCCCGGGCTCCTTGCTGCTTGCCTGGGCTCTGTGCTGATTGTCTGGTCACCATGCTGCTTGCCTGGACACCCTGCTGCTTGTTTGGGCTCCCTGCTGCTTGCCTGGCTCCCTGCTGCTTGTCTGGACACCATGGTGCTTGCCTGGACACCCTGCTGCTTGCCTAGACACCGTGCTACCTTCCTGGACACTGTGCTGCTTGCCTGGTCACCATGCTGCTGGCCTCGACACCCTGCTTCTTGCCTTGACACGCTGCTGCTTTCCTGGGCATGGTTCAGCTTGCCCGGGCTCCTTGCTGCTTGTCTGGGCTCCGTGCTGATTGTCTGGACACCATGCTGCTTGCCTGGACACCCTGCTGTTTGTCTGGGCACCATGCTGCTGGGCTGGACACACTGCAGCTTGCCTTGACACCCTGCTGCTTTCCTGCACACCATGCAGCTTGCCCGAGATCCCTGCTGCTTGCCTGGGCTCCCTACTGCTTGTCTGGATACCATGCTGCTTGCCTGGGCACCATGCCGATTAACTGGACTCCTTGTGGCTTGCCTGGGCTCCCTGCTGCTTGCCTGGACGCATTGCTGCTTGCATGGACACCATGCAGCATTCGTGGGCATCAACACCCTGCTGGCTGCTTGCTTACTCTGCTGCTGCAAGGGCATAGCTTAAATAAACCCTGGATGCCCAGCGCGACTGCCCCATCCAGGACTTCACCTAAAAGCTATTGCTATTCGCCCACCCGCTATTTCAGTGAGAGCTACTCCCCTATGTGTATAGTATATTAAGTAGTACTTATAGTATTAAGTATATTAAGTAGCTCAGAAAGTTGAACGAGTGCTGCTGAGATCTGTAGGTAAAATGTATACTACTACTGATGCTTCTATTTTTCTTAAAAAGTGAATTATACCTCTTTATCCAGACCTGTTTCTATTGGGATTTCTTATATATTATTGGCTTGATTATCATGTGATTTGGTGCTTTGCAAATTAGATTTATTGAAGAGAGTCCTAGTAAAGCCAACGAAAGACACACACACAGCCTTGTATTTTGGCTTTTAAAATGTAACGGTCACCTATCCTGCATACATTGAAAATTGCAGCCCCAGAAAACCAGCTTTCAAAACCGAACTTTCTATGTCATCTGGTCCCCAGGATGTCAGTTCCACTCGTTGTGCCTTTTATTTGCCTTAATTACCAAAATGGTATCACCAAGCAGTGAATCAGTTCATTATCTTCTGTAGAAAAAGTTTCACTAATAAATGTGTGTGTCACAAAACTTCTAGAAAAAGTGGTAACGTCACAACTTCGGCTTTTCGTAGAATGCCTTGAACTAGTTGGTGTCGTTCAGTCATTATTCAAGTCTGGGAGAGGCACATAGACTGCCTCAGTAGAAGTTTGAGGACAATTGCTGTCGAATTTGGAGGAACCCTGTAAATCCGTCCTCGTCATGCTTGATTCTCAGTCACCTTTGATACCATACACCACGTGATCATGTAGGAAAGATTGGTCTTGGTGACCAGGATGTTTGATGGTCAGATTTCTTATTTTCAACACCTTTTATTTAACAGAATATGAGCTCAGTAGATATGTAAATGATTTCAGCCCGGCACTGTACCTAAGTCAATGCCTAGCGTGTAAAGCACAGCTGGAACCCTTAATTATTTATTTATTTCTATAAGTTCTTTTATTTCTGAATGATGTACCCTTATATCACGCCCCTCTCTTTGAATCCCCCGGTCACACTGAACCAGGAAACAGGCTGTTTTGCAAAGTTAAAAGATTTATTTTATGGATTTGCACAATATGTATATATCACACTATTTAATATTTATACAAGGATCACCAGTGGGGTGATGTTACAATCAACAATCTCTTTAATCAGAATGAGTATGGACAAGAAAAATATTGCAGCATAGAATAATACTTTGTGTGGCTTCAGTCAAATGCAATGTCACTCTTTCCCCCTGCACACTAATCAATCCCCCCCAATATGCAGTATAAAGAGATGGAAGGGGAGAACACAGGTTTCAGAAAATACAGAATTCAACAAATACAGTTTCAATCCCAATTTCCCACAGCAAACTCAGAGAGAAACAGGAATGATTGCAAGCAGGTCAAAATGGTTTAAATGTGGTTTTGAATGAATGGGTAAAAAAACTGAAAAATGGATTTAATTCACTAAATTGGATTCAAAACTAGTGGGAGCCGCTTTGTATAATATCAGATAAACACTAGCAATGATTATTGAGTCACTAGCAGATTGAACACTTAATTCTGAGGTTGGATGAAAAGAACAGCTGTTTTACATGTGATGAAATTGAGCCAAACGAAAATTAGTGGCAAACTTTTCCGCGCGCAAGAAGGGCGATTGCGTAAAAACTATAAGGAGGTGGAATGCGGTTGTAGATTTGTTTCTAGCATACATGGTAAGGAAGTTACGGAGGTTTTTGTGGTGGTCAGTTTTTCTAGAAAGTGTAAAGATTTTCAAATGAAAAATGCGCTTTTGGATTACAAACAGGATTTTCTTAAAACTAGGGAGTCTATGAAGCCACAAGCTACACAACAGCACAGCCACCAATCCAGCGGCGTCTCCGGATGGTTTCTACTTGCCGAGACGCTTGTCTTTCTTCAGCAAATATATTAGCGCAAAGATGATATTAACACTACTGTTATCAAAGGACTACTGGGATGAGAGAAAGATTCAGGTAAGACAAAAGATTTTCTACAATGCAGTTCTGGAGATGATAGAAGGGTTTGGATAGGATCACTTATGAATAAGATATTGACTAGGGACAATTCTATGCTATAGATACTCACTACTCCTGTTTGGAATGGACCCGTCAGGGATCTGGTCAAAGATTTCTGGACTGGAATTCTGCTAGCCCACCGGACGGGATTCAGGGCACTCGGGTTCTGCACTCAGCACGGCACTCTGGACACTGCACGGCACTCTGGACTGGATCTGACAGGTTGGATCTGGTTCACAGCTATCTGGTTACAGCTCTGCTCTACTGATTTGGATCTCTGGATTCTAGCAAGAATTGTTGGCAAGAAAGCAGAAACAGCACAGCCAGGCTGTTCTTTTTGTTGTGCCCCTTGGAGGTCTGGGGTAAAATCTGGTTTCAAGATTGTGAAGGCCAAGCTGAGAAGGGTTCAGCTTTGGAATTAGGCCTCTCTGCTTTCAAAGTTCTGGCGTCTTGGATGTGGATTTCTCCTCTTGCAAAGTGCTCCGCCAGTAATCAGTTGATGGGTGAATATGTGTCTCTCTCTAGGTCCTAAGCAGTCTCTATTTATGTATTTCCCAAAGAGGTGGGTAAGCTGATTTATACTAGGTACACCCACTAGGAATCCTATTGTTTAGGGCCTGTCCTCTCCTCTGATTTGAGAAGAACACAGGGTGTCATGCTGATGCTGTATTTTACAATCCAGGGAGAACCTCCCCTTTGTTTCTGCACAGTAAATCTATTTTTCATATAAAGCATATTTACAATATTACCAACTTGTAAATAACATATTTACATCACAGATTTAGTGGAGCAAGTATCCGTCCGAGTCCCATCTCGGTGAGAGCTTTAGTTCAGATTTGAGAGTTTTCTGCGGTTTTGTTTGGGTACCCAATGTCAGATTTGTCCACATTTTTATACATATATGCGCATGACATCTGGGCATAATCCTGTGAAGTTACGTTCTAGCATCATCACAATTCCTACAAAATCACAATTTATGTAGTCATGTCTGAACATAGCATAGAGTTCTGAGTAGTTTCAAAAAGTGACCAGGATTTTCATGTTAACAACACTATATTTTACAGATTTTTACAATTTTGCACAGTTCTGTGTGAGTCTTTTTCAAAAAGATACGTTCTTGTGGGTTAAGGATCCACATATCTGTCTGCCCCGCCCCCAAAGTTTTGCTGGGCCAAGAGCAATCCAGGCCTCTCTTCCTGCTGGCAGTAGTTTCTGTTGACACTTGAATTTGCGTACCCTTTCAGTCCAGAAAGTCTCTTGTCTATCCCCAGAGCAGCAGAGTAAAATCACCTCCCCTTTTCATTAGCATCTGACTGAGAGTTCCTGGGGCAGAGAGCAGAAGGAAGGCACCTTTGTTTGAGGCACATTGTGGAATTTGCCTTTGAAGTTCTGTGGCTGGCATCAGAGGTTACTTTGAAGTCAATTGTTACATTGTTCTTTGTTGAAATTAAAGTTACAATTTTAAAAACAGGCAAACATATCCCCAATTTCAGTCTTTTTCAACATAGAAATTAAATAGTGGCAACCTATATTGCTTTTGATGGCAAATCATTTATTTTCAACTGTTTGATTTTAATGTGCACGTTTAAACTCCTAATGCACTTAACTGACAGCTTTGATGCAGGCAGGCGGCGGTACTGTGCCCATATTGTTCCCAGGAAAGCCCTTTTTTAATGTGGATATTTTGGTGATGAAATCTGCTTCTCTTCGAGACATTGTGTGCTTATGGGTATTCGTTAAATAAGGTGATGGTTAACACCCAGCAAGGATGTTGGATCTTTTCTGATGTTTGGGAACCATTATTTTGCAATTTCAACAGCCAAGGAAAAACAGATTTTAGAGCACTTCTGGGATTCCTTGCAATGAAGCACTGCCTTTTCAGGTAGTTCCATTTCCCTCTGTGGGCAGCCCAATGACAGGTTTTGTCAGCGTGGTCTCCTGTTCTACCACTGACACAGGCAAAGTAGATTGGCATCCAATTTTTCTGGTTTCACTGCGCACTTCTCAGCGGTTTTAGCGCGCACAGGGCTTTTTGCGGCCATTCTGTTGGTTCTGGTGAAAGCAGCGCACAGTGATGTTGCAGGGCAGAGCCTAGTGGGTCAATACATACCACAGATAAGAATATGAGCTCAGTAGATAAGAATATGAGCTCAGTAGATAGGAATATGAGCTCAGTAGATAAGAATAAGTAGATAAGAATATGAGCTCAGTAGATAGGAATATGAGCACAGTAGATAGGAATATGAGCTCAGTAGATAAGAATATGATCTCAGTAGATATGAATATGAGCTCAGTAGATACGAATATGAACTCAGTAGATATGAATATGAGCTCATTAGATACGAATATGAGCTCAGAAGATAAGAATATGAGCTCAGTAGATAGGATTTGTTATTTGTGCTTGGTCTGCCCAGGTGAGATGTCAATTGCAGGTGGCAAATCAGTTGCATATTGTGGCATGCAAGATGGATGATGGGCACTAGAAAAGGATGATCACTGCGCTTGATCATAGGTTGAAGGAAAATATCTTGCTGTTGGTGATGGGGTATCCATGAGAAGGTGCCCTTCTTTCTCAAAAGTTTATGTTTGCAAGAGACAGAGTTTGGACCCGATTCACCTGAGCAATGGGTTGTAGATGGCATTGGTTTGTAGTAATGAATGAAAATAAGTGGATACAGTCCAATTTGATAGTGTTTTGTTTATCTACTAGTTGTCAGCCGACACGTGTTTCGATCCAGATGGGTCTTTCTCAAGGCAAATTGCACTAGATCCAATGGGACGAGTGTCCCACAGGTGAGCTTAGACTCTGATGGTGTCTAGAGAACCATGTTGGGCTGGGTAGCCTGCCTGCGTCTATTATCCACACGCATATTGCAGCGTGTGCTCAAGATTTCAAAAGCACTGCATTGAGCAGACCGGGGACAACCAGGAGCAGAGAGCTTCCTCAACTCGGAGGGGTTTGGGCCTGGTGTCTCTAAGGAACGCCGGAGCGCAGCTCTGTCTGGTTCCATCCCATTTCCTTCCCTGATTAATGTTGGCATGTATAGTGAGCTTCTACCACCCTCCCACCTACCCAGAGAGGATGATGGGAGTGTGCAGTGATAGGAGAGCCTATCCAGAAGACACACCCGTTGCCTTTGCCATGGCTGGTTTCGGTCTGTTGTCTCCTTATTGAGGTCTGGGTGTCTCTTTTTTACTGTACATTTCTGTGCGGTATCCTACGCCCTCCCCCCGCCATGCTTTAATTCAGGGCGTATTGACATTTTAATAAATAAAGCTTCGAGCTCACCCACCCGTGCAATCTCGCGCGCAAGCAGCGATAATGCGCAGCCTAATTAGATCAAAAGAGTGACTGCCACAGACTTCTCTGAACGGCTGCATTATAATTATACCCACAGGAGACGCTGGGACAGGGGCGGGAGCACCGCGGGGCCTTCCGACGTCACTAGACGCCCTCTCCAGAAATGCGAGTCTGCCTTTTAAATCTACAGACTCTGGTCTTGCACAGACATCGCCTAATGGAAGATGAAAAACACAACAAAAAAAAACTCGAGGCTGGGCCTACACGGGAGCCGGTCCCCGAAGCGCCTTGTCTGAGAGAAAGAGGTCACGGAACACGTTCTGCACTGAGTGCCCGCGGAGAGCTGGGGGCGCAGCCTATCCGATGAGAGCCTTATTTAAGCAAAGAGTTTGCACATGTTCGGTAACAGAGAGGCAAGAAAGTCCGGGAGGCGCAGAGAACCGAGCTTAGCGAAAACCACTCCTGTTCACGCCCCACTAGAAACCTGCAGTGGGGGTGGGAGGGAGGTCTCTGACCAGTTTATGCTGCCGTGCACCAGTCGGCTGCAAAACAGGACCACCTGCATTAACAACTCACAAAACGTGCTTTCAGAAGCAGCTGCTGGGAGGCAGTAATTTGGGTTTTCCAAATCAGGGGATTCCCTGCCCACCCATTCACTGCCATCGGTCCCCTTTGGTAGTCCTCACCCACCCCCTCCACATGGGTTTTGTAAAAAGAAACAGTTTTACTGTCAGACAGCTTACGGACCTGGAATGCGCAAACATTCTTCAGCGTTGGTGCCCAACTCACTGAGCTATCTTCCTTGTTTGACACAAATATTACCATATACATACAGTATTATCAGACATAGAAAGCGTTCATTTGGTTTTTAAACGCTGTGATAGTACAACCAATGATCAATGTTGTCCCTTTCAAAATAAATGTAAGAAAAGCATTGAACGCGCTGGCAAAGGCAACAGCATTGACCTTTATAATGGGATTCCTTTGGCAGTGCAGGCTCCTATCACGTCGCAGGCAGGAGGATTAGGCAGCAAGCCTCCCTTACTCCCTGAACCATGGCTTGGCCCTCTTCCCCTGTCCCGTTACAGCAGGCATACAGGGCCCTCTTTGGCCAACCCACCTTCCCTAATTCCTCTTTCCCCAAGCACCTCCTCGATGTAACAGATGATTACAGTGGGACAGCATAAGTGGCAGCGACACGAGAACAGCGGCAGCGTCCTGTGTGTGGCCCCCAGTGGGGTCTTGTAAACTGCGGGGTCTTTCCCGAAGGCAACACTACTGGGAGTCCTTAGTTTCGTCAGTTGCCGCCCAGGCGCTGTTGTGACATTGACAGCAGGAGAAAGCACTCCGAGCCTGATATGTTCCAGGAAGTGGTTAGTCACAAAAAATAACAAAGTGTGCACTGACAATTGCATGCCATGTTGCCAACACGTTCAACAGGACACAGGGACCTATCAGCGTTGTATGTTTCCTTAAATATATTGTCATCCTAGACAATAAAACAAGGAGTGTTTAGGATAACAGTATATTTAAGGAACCCACGGCACACTCGGTAAATGAAGTCCTAATTTAGTTGAACTGAATACTCCAATCACACATGCCATGTAATGTAGGCAACATACATGACATGCGGGACACAGCAACCTACATGTTAAAGTACAGTTTCATTTACTGAGTATGCTGTGTATTTCTTAAATATACTGTTATCCTAAGCACTACATGTATTAGTGTTTAGAATGACAATATATTTGAGGAAAGCTATAGCGCTTATAGGTACCTGCACTCTGGTGGCCAACAGGGCACGCAGTGAATGCGCCATGCCAAAACGGTGAGCACCCAAAGGCTCACGCCGAAACAAGGTGCAAAAGAGATAAATGTTTCATAGGCCTTCCATCCCCTCCTTCTCCTTGAAGAATGATGGTGGCGAGGAGGTGTCAGGTGTGGCCTTCTCTGTTTGGCAAAGCATGCGGCTGCTTGAAATAAAACATTGGCAGCATCCCCCATTGTGAGGAATTCGACCATCTGCACGTGGAGTGTGTGCTCGCCTGGGCTTTTTTGAAGTTTTGTAATTAAAATGAATGATGAGAGATCAACCTGAGAAAATGTGTGGGACTAATGTGACAGACACAGGTACATCAAAGCATCTCCCATGGCCAGCCTAATTAAAATATCAAAGGCTCCATGGATCCTCCCTGTTCGATTGTCAAAGTTCTCTGTGGTAATGCATATTGATGAGAGTTAAATGAAACAGGCCTGCGAAGAGGCTTGGTTACAGAACTAACTCAAGGAACAGGAAATTTACTTTATGATATGCAATGTGTCCACTTGAAGCTAACTCCCATCCCTCTGTATGAAGGACAGTGAATGGCATGTCTGGGACAACTGTTTACATTAGGCAACCCCTGCAGGGAGACCCATTTTCAGTGGGAAGAAGTATGTGAATTGATGGAGACAGAAAGTCTGTTCTCGCCACAAACTTTAAGGGAGACCTGCACTTTGATCAGGAGCTACAGAGAGCTCAATTAACCAGAGAGACACTTTTACCCACAACAGACAGAAAGATGGGTGGAGCTTAGTAGTACATGTTGTCACCCCTTACCTTTCCTGTTGCAAAGCACTCTGGTTATGACCTCACACATAACAGAAGATTGTTGGTGGGGACCCAAGATTGATTCATTATTAGTAGGCTTAGCCTGCTCTAATCACAGGGGCCCATTTGGCTTTAGAAGAGGGCTCTGCACCTCACTTAGCAGATCATCCAGCGAATAAGAAGAAGGACTCATTTGGACCATGGCTGAAGGCGAAGTCTGCCTTATAGCTTTCACAAGGGAAGGAAGGCCAGGATTTCCAAGAGGGAAGAAAAATCCCTCCCCTAAACATTTCTCAGGGAACAGAGGGAGATATCAACCCCAGAGGACCCGACCAGCAGCACCAGAACCGGTACCCAGCCAGCATACAGAGTGCCCTACTAGGTTCTGCCAGAAAGCTCACTAGGTGGGAAGTTCCAGAGAGTCTCTGAACAAAGGACAAGGCCGTTGCCTGCAAACACTCTCCTCAGCTTTGGCCTGCCCGCCGTAAAGGACACCACAAGACCTGTGAAGAAGCTAGGAGGAGTGACACAACAAGCATCAACCAGCGTCCATCTTTTAAGGACATTATCGAGACAGTCGAGCCCTCGAACTGCAACCGGTTGCACTACTGACTTTTTACATGCTGCAGTCACTAATGCCATCTGAGATGCATTGACCAGCATTCCAGATCCGTCAACCAGCACAAAGACAATTATTCTTGACCCTGAGCCGCCGTGTAGACCAGCCTCCAGCCATCCGTCCAGTCTCGCTTGCTGAACTGCCTGCCACCTGATACCCGCAGCTGTCTCCTGTCTTCAACTCTGTTGCAAGGGCTGCAAAGCATCCTGGAACCGACTTGATGCTGCCGAGCATCAAGATTATCTTAAGCACCAGGTGTATTGTGGTTCTGTCCTCCTGGTCCTTCTCCAAAGGCCCCTACTGACATTTCCAACCCCTTGCTCCCTTGGTGCTGAAACCAAATAACCTTGAACTGTTAAGACTGATTGCATTACTGACAACCCTCCTGTCTGTATCCAGAGTGCATCCTTTTGCTTCGTGAAACTGGGCCTCATTACAACCCAGGTGGCCACGGAACTCCGGGCCACCCCATTCCGAGGTCTGGACATCTGGTCTGAGAAGACTTCCTTAGCGGGACCTGCTGGCAGTAGAGGGCTCTAACAACAGGCCTGTTATCAAAGGCCCGTTGTTGGCATCCTCCCCATTCCCATTGAGCCCTATAGGGGCTGAAATGGGAATGGGGAAGTACCGGGTCCGATTCCCGCGAAAGGGATTTACCAGGCCCTCCAAGGTCGGAATGACCCGGTAAGTCCCCTTTCGTGGGACCCGGAGCTGGAACCCGGTATGAAGGCAGCCATGCCTTTATTAAGGGCATGGCTACCTCCATACTCGTAATGAGGCCCATTTCTGTCCTCTGTGTTCCTTTAGAAGGTGTGTTGTATTTTGTATTGTGCTAGATGTGTCTGTTGTAATAATAAAGTAGATATTTTTATACAACCTTGACTGGACAGTCCCTTTTATCATTGGGTAATAATTGTATTTTCTCTGATTGCAACTAACCAACGATCCACAACCTTGCAGAGTTAAGCCTGCCGTTCCGTCCATGTTACCAAAATTGGACAAGGAGGTTACTAATTACTTTTGTTTCCAATCTGTTTGGATGCCTTCTGGTGTACTAGAGGTGTATGCCGATTGATGGCTTAGAAACCGATATTCATCCCTGTACCACTGGTGCACTCGGAAGGTGATTCGTCACACCGTTGGCCCTCCGCCACCACGTCCAGGGGCTGCTCTCTGCCTCTTTTACTCCGCAATGTAAAAAGAATCTGGCAGGTAGCAAGCATTACTGGGTCAATGTCTAATAAAGCACCTTCCACAAGTATTTCTAATATGCAAGAAAGTTTGGAGAAGGCAACGTTTCCATTTCCAGCACTGAAACTGCCACGAAATGCAACCAACCATCACATTCACTGAACATATTCCAAGTTAAAAGGTTTCATGGAGCATTACACCATACCGTGACTCTTTCAAAATCCTGATGTGGCGTTCTTTACAGTAATACACATTGGGCCTCATTACGACCCTGGCGGTCTGGGAACTACAGTACCGGTAAGCATGCCGGTACTGTAGTTCCCGGACTGCCATACTACGTGCTCTGCTCGCGGATGCCGTTTCACCCACCAGGTTTTTCCTGGCGGATGTAATGGCACCCGCGAGCAGAGCACGTCGGATGCACCGGCACAACTCTGAATGTGCCGATGCATCCGACGTCCCCATCACCATTCTGCCCTATGTGGCAGAATGGGAATCGGGACGCCCTTCATTCCGGCACACGAAAATGGGCAATAACCGGGTCCGCCGAGTTCGCCATGACACAGTTCTTGCCCATTCACGGGTGCCGGACAAAATGCAACTCCAGCGCAGCCGTACCCTTAATAAGGGCACGGCTACTGCCAGAGTTGTAATTAGGGCCATTTTGTTTGATTAAAAACATTTTTGTTCCAGCCTGATGGCGCCAGAGTCCAACTGTCACGCAGACCTAGAATAGACTTACATCATTAAAGCCGTCGTCATTTGAAAATAAAAGTAAACAATGGGCCTCATTACAAGTTTGCAGGTCCGGAAACAACTTAGCTTACCGGCGCCGTTGTTTCCTGACCGGCACACTACGGGTGTGCCTGCTGGAGCAACTGTGCCCGACATGGCTGACTCTGTTGGGCACAGCAGCCAGGGTAGGCAAGCCATCACCGAATCACTGTCCCTGTTAACAATGGTGCCAGTGCTTCCGTGGTCCCCATTCCCAATGAGTCCCACAGGACTGCATGGAAACGGGGAGCTACAAATTGCCGGCACCTGACTTTCCTCACCGCCAGGGTTGTAATCCTCCAGTGTTACCGGGAAGTCAGGTGCCGGTAATTCATCGCCGGTACCACCGGCAGGGTTACCGCCAGACTCGGAATGAGGCCCATTAACTCTTAAAGTGGTTAAGTACAAAATAGCGTCATGCGTCATTTTACATGGACTTGCTGTAGCATGACTGTTCATGGTGTTTCTGGCGTTAGGGTACAAGCAAAGCAATGCAAATACTTCCCCACTGGAGGAGAGGAGGTATGTGGTCAAGTGTCTAAAGTGCAGACAGGGGTCAAATCCAGGGTCCACCCCTTGAATAAAGTGTAACATCCTGTGCAAACAATTTTCATCCCAATAAGTATTATCTTAATAAAATGTTAGGGTGTCAGGTATGGGTTTTCTGTCCTGGAGGATCGGGATAGTAGGACTATTATTATTAGTATTATTATTATTATTATTATTATTATATTTCTTGAGCGTTGGACCTGGCTCCGGGAAGAAAAAGAGTATGCAACATTACAGATGCATAATGAAGCGCTATTCAGAGGTGACAACAGAGCAGATATACAGCGAGGGGTAGGATTCAGGGGGCACAGAGGAGGGGTAGCTTTATAGGGTTGCTGGCAGGACTTGGGTAGATGGCGCCTAGTGGGTCAGGTGGCGCAGGGGGTAACGTGATGGCCTAGGTGTTGAGGAGGAGAGCTGATACCAAGGTGTCTGAGTTTTGTTAGCCATGTATGTCTTGAAGGAGAAGTATTTGGCAATGTGGAACCCACAGGACTTGGCACAGGAGGTGAGCTCGGGTGTGAAGCCCTCAGGGTTCATGGTGGATAGCCAGGTCTGTATCTCTGGGTGTTCGGTGATATGATATGATATTATATGATATGGTATTTATAACGCGCCTATACACAAGTGTTTCAAGGCGTGACAAGGCAAGGGAGGGGAAACAAGGGGAGGACAAGACAACAATCTTACTAGGCCTCATCACTTTGAGAGTGCGCAAGTGCAGGAGAGAGGGAAGGGGATAAGTGCCAGGGGAAGGGAAGGAGGTGAAGTGCAAGACACAGGATCAAACATCAAAGAACAAGTAGTTCGGCCAGCAGGTGGCAGTGCAAGGTTAGGCGCAGACAACAAGTGTTTGAAAAGTGCAGGTAGGGGGACTGTAGGCATGCAGATACAGACCCACGTGCAGGGTTGCCAGGAGGCAGTGCTAGTGCGCAGGTGGGAGGGCAGGGACCTGGGCCGTAGTTCAGAGGGTAGCCGAGTAGCCAGTGCAGTATCCAGCAGGAGATCAGCAAGGTAGAGGAAGAGAGAAGGCAGAAGCAAAGAGGAAAGTCTTGAGATGCTTCCGGAACTGCAGACGGTTCTGCTCAAGTTTCAGAGAGGAAGGGAGGCTGTTCTAGAGGGAGGCGCCAGCCAAAGATAGAGATCTGCCCCCAACTCGTTGCTTGGAAAAGCGATAGACCTTCAAGGAGTTGGAGGAGGAGGAGCGAAGAGCTCGAGTAGGAAAGTACTTCCGAAGAGAGAGTTGGAGGTATTGTGGTCACAGGCCCCAGAAGGCCTTGTGGACAATGCAGAGGATCTTGGACTTGATCCTTGCAGCCACTGGGAGCCAATGGGGAGATTTCAGGGCTGGAGAGATACAATTCCTGGGCTTGAGGCCAAGGACAAGTCTTGCAGTCCTGTTCTGGATGAGATGCAGAGGACGGAGAGTAGAAACAGACAGGTTTAAGAAGAGGCTGTTGCAGTAGGCAAGGTCAGGGATGTCATTTAGGGGTCACCAGGGGTCCTCCTTGCAACCTCTGAGGTCTCCCTTGCTACCCCTGCGGTCTCCCTTGCTACCCAGAAAACAAAAAAAACATTTTTTACAAATTGAAGCTCCTGGGCTGTGGCCAATGCCATGTGGCTATTTGAGCTATTTGTCTTTCTGGAATTCCATACAATAACTGCTAGACTCATTAAAGGTTTATTTCAGGCACACTTCAGGGGGTTAGTCACTGATTTAGTCTGTTCTTAAACACCTAAAATTCACAATGCAGATAAAAATCGTCCAGAAAACATTTAGAGAAGAATAAACATCCCTTTCGGACTATGTATTTTGCTTTTTGCAGGTTGCAGTTATAGTCTGTTTTGTTTCTGTTGATACATATGGTGGTCCATTCTTGTATGAAATGTATATCACTTTACAGTAATATTGTAACCATATTTTTTTAGTGTACTTAGAAACAATGCTATGTGATGCCATTTCCTGTTTTGTCAAGAGGTAAACGGTCGTGTTCCATCGCTTCCCGTGATGTCAGTTCAGGGTGGGGTCAAATAACATCACTTCCTGCGATGCCATCAGAGGTCAAGGGTCATGTGATGTAACTTCCGATACCCCTGGCATTTTGGTGAAATGATGTCAGTGGTCAAGCCTTGAGAGTACCAGAGCTCTGGAGACAGAGAGCTTCTGGGGGAAGGAGAGGAAATGAAGAATACCTCTGAGGAGGTGCAGTTGGTAGTTTGACTTGTTATAGATGTCAGAGATGTGAGGAGAGAAGGAGAGTGTAGAGTCAAAGAATACCCTGAGGTTCTTAGCCTGACTTGTGGGAGCAGGAGAGGGCCAAGTGAGGCCGGCCAGAGAGTGGCAGGAAAGAAAGGTGCAGGTGTGCCGATGAGGAGGATCTCCGTTTTACTGGCGGCACACCACTCCTAGATTGCAGACAGACAATCCGGGATGAGAGAAGGAGAAGAGTCGGCAGAGGGGAGCCTGAAAGCGAGCCAAGTGTCATCTGCATAGCACTGGAAGTTGGAGCAGAGAGCATTAATGCAGTGGGTGAGCGGTGCCAGGTATTGGTTGAACAACCAGGGAGAAAGGTTAGACCCCTGGGGACCACCACAGGTGGAGAGTGGAGGGAGAGAGATAGAGGAGAGGAAGGACGCAAGTTGGACCTGGGAGGGTCAGTCCGAGAGGAAAGCCATCAGCCAGAGCCTGATCAGTGATACCCTGATTATCATGGACTGGTTGAGCAGGATGGCCATGTCGAATGCAGAAGAGAGATCAAATAGGATGAGGACAGGGGGGAAATTAGCATCCAGGTTAGAGAGCAGGTCTTCATGGATGTTCAGGAGAGCAGTTTCTGCGCTTCTGGCTGCACTGAAGCCAGACAGATGGTCATGGAGACAGCCAACAGATTCAGTGTGAAGATTAAGCTGGAAGATGGCCAGCTTTTCCAGGAGTTTGGCCAGTAAAGGAGTAATGGAGATTGGGTGATAATTAGCCAGAAGGGAGGCTGAGGGTTTCTTGAGAAGAGGGTGCACAAGAGAGTGCTTCAGAGGGGAAGGGAAGGTTCCAGTGGTGAAAGAGTGGTTGCAGAAGTCAGTCACGGCTGGAGTGAGGGTGTCAATGTGGTCCTTGATGGTTTTGGAAGAACAGGGAATAACATGTTTTGACGAGACTTTCATAGATCGAACTTGCCTAGAAACCTTGTCAGGCGTGAAGAGAGGAAAGGCAGAGAAGGGAGATGGGTGGCCGCAGGGGGGGACAGAGAAAGAGGAGAGAATGGACAGAGATGAAGGAGAGGATGAAATGGTGGACAGGATGTCCTGGGTTTTAGAGATTAAGTGAGAAGACAGGGTTGTACCGAGGGCCTGGGAGGGGAAAGGAGAGGTAGAGACTGCGGCAGGATTGTCCATTCCTTGCAGATTTTAAAGAATTTGGCGAGTTGTTAGATGCCAGAGAGACACAGGCATGGATGTGGGCTCTTTTCTTAGTGAGGAAAGAGTGTCAGTATTGCCTTTGGAGTAGGCGGCAGGCCAGTTTTTCAGTGGATGTACAAGATGCCAACCATTTCTTCTCAGCCACCATACACTTAAGTTTTGTTTTGACGAGGTCTGAGTCATACCACGAGTTGTACTTGGTTTTAGGCTTCATGCGGATCATCATGTTGGGGGCAAGTTCATTGAGCGTGTCGGAGATAGCAGAGTGGAGAGTGGAAAAGGGCTGTGTCAGGGTGTGGGTCAGCCAGAGGTTCAGGAGGGGGAAAGAAAGATACAGCGAAAACCTCAACTGAACCACACTTCATGGGTTGAATGGATGAGAAGGTGGGTGGCAGTGTGGGGGTTGGCTTGGCCTGAGGGGTAGAGCGAGAGAGATGAGAGGAGAAAGTGATCACTCCAGGAGAGAGGAGTGGTGAGCGGGTTAGAGAGGGGGATGTCTGATGAGATCAGAAAATTAAGTGTGCGCCCTACATAATGTGTTGGGCCAGAGGGAAGAATGGAGAGAGAGAGAGAGAGTCAGTGAGGTTGTGAAAGAGTCCAGTGGTGGGACAAGAAGCATCCAGGTGGATGTTGAAGTCTCCTGGGAGGAGGAGTTGAGTGGTCGAGGTCAGGAGGGAGGAAGTGAGGTCCGCCAACTCAGAGAGGAAGGAGGAGATCTGACCAGGTGGTTGGTAGATAGTAGCCACTGTGAGAGAGTGGCCAGGGGAGAGAGACAGCCTGGAGACTAGGCATTTGAAGGAGGAGTAGACCTGCATAGGAATGATAGAGGCAGGAATCCACTCTGGGGTGATCAAGCCTACACCCCACCCGGAGCAGTTGGATCTGGGCACAGAGAGGATCTTGTAGCCATCAGGGAGGAGCGTGTGAAAGCTTGTGACAGAGCTGGCCAGAAACCATGTATCGGTGAGACCAAGGAAATCAAGGTTGAGTTCTTCCAGGAGACGGCAGATATCAGAGGAATGTTTGACAGCTGAGCGACAGTTAAGAGTGGCGAGGTGGAGAAGGTTGCCATCCTTGAAATATTTCTGGGGAGGGGTACACATCAGAGCTACTCACTGAGGAGGTGTAGATGGAGTCCGAGGGTGGGCAGAGGAGGTAGGAGGAGAGGGCAAGGAAGTCGAGAAGGAGGAAGAGGGCACCAGAGAAGTGGCAGAGTGTGGAGGCAAGGAAGCTGAAGAAGGGAGAGAAGGGACACCGGGGGAGGAAAGGAACTTGATAAGGCACAGGAAGCATCTATCAAAGAGGAGAAGGTTGGCCTGATGGCCTTGGACCAAGATGGTGCCATTCAGGTAAACACTAAAGATGACCTTAGACGAGTGGAAGGAAGCCAGGAGGGCCTCCAACCAGGTGCCACCATTAATTTGAGAGAAAGGAGAGAGCACAGAGACCATATGAGGAGTCCATGGGTCTGATGAAGGAACGACAAAGAGAATGTCAGTGAGGGTCTGTCTGGAGGAAGTGCTGGTGTAGGTATCAGCGATAGCGAGGCCTGGGTTAGAGACCAGGATATCCTTTTTGAACTTATTCGACCAGACTTAGTGAGAAGGGGAGGATAGTCAATAGAAAAGCAGTTGGAGAAGATAGGTGAAACAGAGAGCACCATAGAGGGTGCAGAGGAGGGGGAAGAGGAGTGGTGCTGTTGGTGAATAGTATAATTTTGGTCTTGGAGGGGTTGAGCTTCAAATATGCACTTAACATAAAAGAATGGATCAGCGAGAGACAGGTTTTGACCCTGTGGATGTCCTTGATGGAGTCGATCTTGAGGTATAGCTGTGTGGTGGTGTATTGGGGCATGTCGATGTTGTGTGTGGCTAGGAGGACTCCCAGCCACTCTATGTATAGATCGAAGATCACTGGGGAAAGGGCAGAACCCTGTAGGACTCCACAGGTATCAGGTAGCATTGTTGATCTAGAGGAGTCCATCTGAACTAACTGCTGGCGGTTGGAGAGGTAGGACTTGAACCAATGAAGGACAAAATCTCTGATACCTGTGTGCTGATGTAGGGTGTACGTGAGCACCTGGTGGTCTACTGTGTCAAAATCAGCCGAGAGGTCGAGTAGAACCAGGAGGCAAGGAGGTCATCGTAATGGAGGTTGGGGGCATAGTTGACCACCTGCATGGTTCCCGTCTCCATGCTGCATCTGGGTCTGAACCCGGATTGGTAGGTTCTGGAGCATATTGTTGTTGTTGATATGTTTCTGCGGTTACGCGGCTACTGCTTTCTCAATGATCTTACCTGGGAAGAGAAGATGGGCGATATGGCGAAAGTTACCTTGGTTGTCAGCATTTAGATTGGGTTTCTTTAGTAGAGGCAGGATTTGTCCTGTCTTTGGGGTTGATGGGAAGGTGCCTTGAGCTAGGGAGCTGTTGTGGATCTGCAGGTAGGGAAGGAAAGCTTCTGCAGGGAGGGACTTGAGGATGGATGCTGAGAGGATGTTATCTGTCTACGATGTGGCTTTGAGGTTGGCCAGAGTTTCTACCAAGTCCTCTGTAGAGAGGGTCTTGAATGTTGTCTAGGGTGTGGGGATTTCACAAGGAGGGACGTGAGTCCATGTGTCGGTGAATCTTTACGATTCTGTCAATGAAGAAAATGTTGATGGAGGTAGGTTTTTCGATGGAGTGTCATATGGAAGGGTCGGGTAGTGGGTTGATGCAGTACTTGACCACTTTGAAAAGGGCTCTGCTTTTTTTGTCGACTTCTGCTATTGTGTTCTGATAGTAGTAGGCCTTGTCTGTGTTGATTAGTTGTCGTAGGTTGCTCAGATTTCCTTGAGGCGCACCAGGTCGGATGCAATCATGGAGTGGCAGCATATTGTCTCTTGTTTCCTGATGACTCTTTTGCTGAGGTTGTGTTCTTGCGTGTTCCATGGTGCTGATGGTTTCTGTTTGCTGGTGCATTGTGTCAGAGGTGCGTTTTGGTTGATGGTGGCTTAGAGGGTGCCATTGAGTGCTTCCAGTAGAGAGTCGCAGTTCAGTTTAGGGTGTTTGGTCCATATGAGGTGGATGTTGCCGAGGTCTTCCATGAGGGCTTTCACTGAGAAGTTCTTGAAGGACCTGGAGGCTTGTTTGATGGGTCCTGCTGTGAGTGCAAAACTGGGGTGGTATGCAGGATGTTGAAAGGCACAACCATGTTGTCAGACCAATCTAGCAAGAGAGGAGATCTGTAGTGGAGTGAAGGCAGTGCAGTGATGATTAGGACAAGGATGTTACCTTTCTCATGCTTTTGGTCTTTCATATGCTCTGTGACTCCGAGGGTGTCGGAAAGGCTGAGCAGATCTTCTTTTATCTGTTTGGTAGCCTTGTTGCCTTGGAGGCAGCTAGTAAGATGTTATTGGTGGGTGTGAGGGACATGGTGGTGACCACAACAGTGAAGTCTCTGATAAAGTGGGTGTTGGGCTTGGGTGGTTTGTAGATGAGATGGAAGGTGACTGTGTCCATCGGGGAGAGTGGGAAATGGCAGGAGAGGACGTTGAAGGAGCCAGTTTTATCGATGTCAAGTCTGGTGCAGGGCCAAGAGGACTTGTGGATGACTGAGAGGCATCTGCTTGTCTTGTTCTGCCAGTCTCTGTGTTGGATGCTTTAGCCGTCGTGTACAAGGACATCTAGGATGTGGGTGGAGGTGGGTGTCAGCCAGGTCTCGGTGATGAAGATGGCATCATGGTTGTGTGTAGTGATGAGTTTGGTGAGTTTGGTGAAGTATGCTGAATGGGTGATAGCTGAGCGGACATTGGCGAGCATCAACTTCCGTGTTGTGGGCAGTGAGTGCGTGTTGATGGTCTTGAAGCTGATGTGAGTGAGGGTGCTGTATTGCAGTCTCTGTGCCTTAGAGGAGGGGCAATCTCGTAGACATTGGCATTGCCTGGTGATGGTGGGGATGAACTGTGGAGACAGAGGAAGAAAATACATGTCAGTGCATGCTTAAATGTTGTCTGAGCTGGGGTTCATGCCATGGGTCCTCCCAGACCTCCAGGTCCAAACAGGAATTTCCCTTTTCTTTGTCTGCCCTTCGCTTTGGATGCCTGGGCAAGAGATGCACGTGATATAAGAGTTAAGAGCAGAAATGAAGAGGCAGGTCTAAGTAGGTGGGTGGAGCTTAGGCCACATGACCCAGATGCACTTGCATCTGCACACCAACTGCAAAGGAAAAGAGCCTGCAGGGCTGCTTAAGTAGGGAAAAAAAATCAGCAAAACAGGCAGGGACCAACAGTTTAGCAGTGATTCACATGTGGGCAAGGCTTAGGTCATATGACTGAGATCCATTTGCACCTGCACACCATCTGCATGGCCGGATGCTATGGACGGGTTTCTTGTCAAGGGCATGGATGGCATCAGAGACTTTCAACATTTTCAAACTAAAGGGGCCCAAGCCTCAGAACTGCCGCACAGCAATGGGCCCCTTGTTGCAAGTCACCAGTCTTATAATGCTGCAATAGATTATTCTTTTATCTATTTTGTTCTGGGTCTTTGTGTGCTTTGCAACGCTCACCTTGCAAGCTGTGCTTGCTACAGCACTACCGTCAATAACTTCTTCGGTGTATGCATAAGTGTTATCACCTTGTTGCCTTTTAAGACTGGTTCCTCCACAAATGCCCCTTTTAGGCAAAGAAGGATGTATAGCTTCTCAGTGGGCATTTAGTGTTGAAGCTCCCTGCTGGCTTGCCCTCTCACGATAATAGGCAATGCTTATCCATATCTTGGTCGCCATTGTAATGTATGGACCCCACGGGTGACTTAGACTGTTTTCACTCTAAGCAAGGGGCCACCCCCAAACATCATGTTGAAATGTGCCCCCACACATCTTCAGCTTGGCCGGCTTTGGGGATATGGGGTTGCTGGATAACAGTTTTGGTTCTTTACTTATGGGGGTTAATGAGGTAGGACAACAGGTATCGATATTTTTTCTGGCTCATTTTTGGTCCTTAGAGCCAGATCAGACCCCCAGGCTTGCCTGTACTCATGGATTACCTGTCTCCCCCAGTATGCACTGCTGGTTCCCGGGGCAATCAGGTCACCGTGCCACATTGTTCTGAATTCAGAAACAACCAATAGGCCTTGTTGATGTAGCTGGGCTAAAAAAAAATCAATTTGCCGAAACCTATTTGCAGAAATCTAATTGAAAATGAGGCTCACGCAATACCTTGACACACATTGTTAATCCAGCATTGAATTGCACTCCTGGGGTTTAAGAGGCACTTTGGTTTTTTCAAAAGCTATTTGTATGTTGCTCCTGCCGCGGCCACAGTCTTGCAAACCTCATCGTGCAGGGCTGAAATTTCCTGTGGCCTTGATGTTTAAACATCTTTTTGAATACAGACCTAAAAAATAAACTAGAGTAAGTCAAAAACAGTGGAAACATGCGTACATTAAGAACTCTCCAACTCCCTATAGTTGCAATGTTTAAGTTTAGTCCGCAAACTAATATAAAGAGCATTTAGGAAGACAATGACCAGAAATTGAACACAATGAGTTACATCTAGTAGTTGGCTTGTGTATCTATGTTATATGTAGAATTGAAGTTGCACATGGGTGACTATGAATGGTGGGAAATATTCCACTGAGGGGTTTGGCGTCACATCTGATAAGCAAGGAAAGTGAAGATCGAGTTGCCTCATGGATTGATAGTCACGCATATGGAAATATTTGATGTATATGTTTCTAAGAGTAATCCAAATCTGATGGGGCTTAGTGTGAGTATTTCGACCATCCGCATAGTGGGCGTGGGCTCGCCTGGGCTTTTTGGACATTTTAAATTAAATGGATGATGGTAGATCGACCTCAGGAAAATGTGTTGGGCTAATCCACACACATATTCCAATGCTTACACCACAACAAACGCATAGACCAGTGTACTCGGGGATGGACACCACCTAGCCTAAAGGCACATTCTGCCTCTGACAAAGTTAGTTGGAATGTGACAGCCGAGGAGGGAGCAGTTTCATCTCAAAGAAGGGGGAGGACCAAATTTCACCCTGCCATGGTCAGCCTGATTAACTGAAAAAGGCTTCTTGGAAAGGCCTTGATCTTTTGTTAGGCCCTGCATCTGTGCACCAATTATCATACCCACAAAGGGTACTTAAAACAGGCTCACACAGGGCCTGGCTGCAGAGGATAACAAAGGAAACAGGAAGCCTAACAACCTTTCATATGTAACTGTGTCAACCTGAAGCCAGCTGCTGCCTCTCAGTATCAATGGCAGTGAACTGTCATGTCTGGGTCTCTTGTTGCAATAGACCACCCCCGCTATTTGGACTCCATTCATAAGGTATGAGAATGTGGTTTACAGGAGCCAGAGAGTCTGATCTCTCTGCATCTTCAAGGGAGACCTGCCAGTTTTACTGGACCCGCACATAGAGTACCATTAACCAGAGAGACTCTTTGAAGACAGCAGAGAGGCAGATGGGCGGGACTTAGTATCATGGGGAATGAGCTCAGAGCTCTTTCTGTTGAGAGGAGGTTTCCACCATGTTGGTTCTGGGGCATCCCTGATTCCTTTTTTCACCCCTTTACCTTTCCGGTTGCAAAGCACTCTGGTTATGACCTCACACATACAGAAGATTGTTGGCAAGGACACCAGGAAAGGTTTACTAAGGTAAGCTTAGCCAACACCAATCACCGTGGCCCACCGTGGCCCAGAAGAAGTAAGAACGAAGAATTCAACCTTGGACACAGGCTGAAGGTAGAGTCTGCCTTACATCTTCCGGCAGTGAAGGAAGACCAGGAGATCCAAAGATGGAATCAAGATCCCTCCCCTAAACTTCTCCCAGGGAACAAAGGGAGTTAAAGAACTCAGAGGACTCTCCAGCCACTCCAGTACTCCAACAGCACACAGCATGCCCTGCTAGGCTTTGCAGCAAGCTCTGTGGACAGGGAGTGCTAGAAGGTCACTGAACCCAGAAAGAGGAACTAGGCAGCTACCTGCAACTCACTCCACAGCTGTGGGCCATCTGCCTTAAAGGACGACACAAGCCCATTGAAGAAGTTGGGGGAAGTGCAACAACAAACATCGACCACATCTGCCTTAAAGGACATTTTTGAGCCAGTTGAGTTGCTCGATCGGCAACCGACTGCAACGCTGACCATTGCAAATCTGCAGTCGCTGAAAGAAACCGGAGACGTCTCAACCAGTGCTTCAGAACCGCTGATCAGCTCTCAAGTGTGAATCAGCTTTTTTTGGAATCCCAAAAATAGGTAGCAGTAGTTTGTCAGTAGTTTGTCAGTTTGATTTCTTTGGGTGCAGTTTCAATTTTCTGTCAATTTACAAAATGCGTTGTTGTCTTCTACTCACCTTTGCTGAAATGCCAGCGCAGACATTGTTGCACAATGCCGCTGTCTCTGTCTGCATGTTATGCCGGCTTCTGCAGTCGTCCTGATTTTGTGATTGGGCCCATAATCACAGCAAGTACTTTGATTGGTCAGCACAGGATCACACAAGGAAGAAGTTAGAATTATATCTCTAGTGTCTTCCTAATGTTTCGCTTTGCAGCGACTGTTCCTTTTGCTGAATCCAACAACATTTTCGAGCTGTAGACTTTTTTTTAATGCTTAGTCTATTATTGCAATTAGGGTATTTATTCTATTTATTGCATACAGGTATGCATGCATGCATATTCGTCTGTATTCACGCATGAGTGTCTGTATGTTTGTTTGCATGTGTGTATGTGTTCTAGGTTGCTACCTGCAGCATTGCTTCTTCTTCTCTTTGCATGTCCAATTCGTTTGAGGCCTTGCCACAGCTGCTTGTTTACTTTAGTCTCCAGCTTGACCTGGAACCACCTGCGGTTACAGCGAGTAATGGCTGAGTCATTACTTGTAGGTTTCCATGGCTTCCCCACCTTTTTGTTTCATACTACACGTGCCCAGAAGGTGTTTTACCGATTGATTTAGCGAGGTTGTGGGGATTTGCTGTAAGTGTCACAATCTGCCAGCACACTTTCCAGGATATTCGTATTGTGGTTTTGGAGATGTGATGCTTTACTGAAATACCCCATAATGTAGGTTTAACAATTTTTGGAAAACAAATATAGACTCCAAATGTCGAGCTGCATTCCACACACATGAGCAGATATTTATTTATTTGTTTATTTATTTATTTATTTATTTATTTATTTATTTATTTATTTATTTATTTATGCATTTGTATAGTGCACGCAAGCCCTCAGGCATCATTTTAACATGCTTGCCTACTATTAAGGTATGTGAGCATTTAGACATACCTACTTTTTTCATCTCACTACCCTTTTGCTGGTGCCATTGCGGCAGATTGAATGTTTTATGGCCAGTATAGAGGCCACTAGCTCCTCGTCTGGGGGAAGAACCATGATCAGCTTCCACAGTTTGCCTTACTGTAGCATCAATCTTCACTTACACAGACACTGCGCAACAGTAATGCAAAACCCCCTCATGACCTAGCAAAACCGCCTGTCTGCTTCATAGAAACACTCCTCTCAAACTGCGCTTTGCCGATTATCTAGTTTATTGACATGTGGCCCAAACTTGTTAACTGATCTTTAAATATTGTTAACCTCTAAAACTCTACTTTGTCACTTGGAGACAAATTCATGGCTCACTCTGCTGCCACCTGTGTGCAGGGAGGCAACTCCAGTCCAAGGAGAGAAGCATAGAGGCGGAGGGAGGGGCACCCTACAGGGGCCTTTTATTCAGAACCTGTGAATCCTATTTAATAAAAGGTCAGATATATGTTACTCCGAAGCTGTCATGTGCAGTAGAGGCTGCCTGAACTCACAGAATGCTCCGCTAGAGGGCGCTGTTGCCTAAGGATTTACAGTGGTCCAATTTGCATAGTTTTGCCTGTTGTCACCACTAGAGGGAGCTGTAGGCTTAATGTGTATCATAGTCCTGCTGTGTTAAGGGAAACCTACCCTTTGGCTCATGTACACAGGCCTGCACACTCATTTAATATAATTAAAAATAAATAGCAATTTATTATCTACACTCTTCCTGTATATTTTGCTTACTGCCCACATTTCAGTTAATTTAGAAGGAGCCTTTGTTTGCTGTGCACATATTGACGTGACATTTTGGTTCACTCTCTGTGCTATGAAAACATGTTCCATAGTTCACATTTATTTGATTCTGTGCCGCTCAAAGAAGCAGGACAATTATAAAGCCAGTTCTACCATACCTCCTCTTTTTGTATGAATGGAGATGAGGGAGAAGAGTGAAGGAGTGAGAAGAATGAAGGCCAGGAAATAGCTGTGACAGGATGCCATCTGCAAGGCTGTGAAATTCGTATTTTTTTTTTTTTTACCAATAGAGCGATAGGGGAAATTCTGTTTCTGAAAGAGAGGCCAGGAGACCAATTGCTTGCTTGACTTCTCCAGTTACTGTAAGTCCAAATCCAGGGGCTCAGGGACAAGATGGATCCATGTTCTTGTTCTCAGAACCCAAGGGAGGCTGGCAAACACCTCCACAGGCCCTTCACATCCATTGAGGTTGGGGGTACAAGTTCAGCTGGCAGAGAGGCACATCTTGCTCCAGCACCAGTTGACTCCCAATATCCCCTGGGGATAAGTAGGGAGCAGATCTTACCCTTTCCTTGGAACACTCAATCTTAACCTCCCAATCAGTGGGCTCAGGAGAGGTCAACTCTCCCAAAAGAGGTCAAACATAAATTCTTCTTGCAGTCCAGGTAGGAATCCAAGATGCCAAACTCCATAGGGGATTCAACAAAGGTAAGCCTGTTTAAAGGGGCCAATCCCTGTCCTTGTGGCAAATGTTTCTAACCACCTTGCATCATATCTAAAGGAAGTGGAAGAGAACCTGATGTGCACAACTGGAGATCAGGTGCTGCAGATCAGGAAACTGAAGTAGCAGGGCACATGTGTCGCTATGCTTTTGACATGGAGCTTAATGAAAGAGAGTCTGGTTAGCAGACCACCCTTTATGAGATGCAATTAGCAGGACCATTTTTCATTAGTTAATAGAAATCAGAAACAAAACAGGCTTCTACAACTGTGCCAGGTGGCATTTCCTCACAAGAACACAAACAATCTCCGCAGGTGGTCCCCTGGGAAAGAGTGCTTTAAGGACAGTCCCGACGTAGCAAAGTCAGTCGCACCTCAGGTGCTGTCCACTAAAGTCCTTTTTAAAGTGGGCAGACCGGGGAAGAGGGTGGAGTTAGAGTAACCTTATAGGGGAATTAGGCAAAGGGAGAGGCTCAACCTTCTTGGTTTCTGCTAGGGGTACCTGTGCTTCCTGCCCCCTCCCCGTTTCCTACAGACAAAGTGCTTTGTGTATGACATCAGAAGGCAAAGGGAACTTGCTACAGCAGCCTGGATTGGGCCACTGACAATAGGCTCGTTCCTGAAAAATCCACTGCAGCTTATAGCCTTTATCAGTGGGGGTGGGGACCCGGCCTGTAGCTGATTCATGTTTGGACTCCAAGACAAGAAGGATTCACCTGGTGCTATGTTGGGGATACACTCTATTCCAAAATCCCGTGCCATTGGTTTCCAAGGAAGAGAGAGCTCAGGGGCATGTTTGGTATAGCACTCCAGTAGGCCAAGGTTTCTCTGCTGCCAGTGCACTGGAATTAGAATCCTACTCGCTGGAGGTGAAAGACCCCTTGCAGGTGCCATACACTCTTCCCGGAGTCGAAGTGCAGAGAAAAGGACTCACATTGTACCTAAGTAGCTCCACCCATTTAAGCAGTCCGGATCAACTCTGTGGAGGCAACTGACTTAAATGGCGACTAAACCTGCTGGAAGCCAATGCTGTCTCGACCAAGCAGAAGCATCGGTTCACCGCCAAGTCGAACACTGATTCCAAGCGCTGGAAGACATCTCCACGATTGGGCCTCAAAATCTAACTCATTCCGCCAGGAGCCGGAACCTTAGACCGACTTAATGCAAATTCACCATCAGGAAAGCACAACTTGGCCATCTCGACACCAGCTCGACTGCAGCGAAGCAACTAAAAGCCTGGCTCGACACTGTTGAGCCCCAAAGACAGGAAGTCAGAAGCATTGCAAATACCTTGTCTGGCTGTGTCTGTTTGGATGACTGCTGGTTTAGTGATAGTCTGGAGCGGAGTAGTGGTTTTAGACACTACTCCTGCCGTTACTCTTACCAAGCGGTAGTGGTTGTGTCACAATAGCTATATCCGAGTCCTCTCTGCTCTGCCTCTCTCTTTCCTTTCATCTAACTCACCTTTCCTTCCCCTGGTATATAACAGCAAAGCCTTGCAATATTCCCATTAAATATTCTTTTCAAGCAAGTCACAAACATTAAGGGTCTTGGCGGTGAATGCAGTGAAATTAAGTGCAAGTGATCCATAAGCCAGAGGCAATTCATTAACAAAGTTTTCATATTAATTATAAATGTGGAAAACAAATCATTCTCACAAAATCATGCATTAAACACAAATTGTAACCTGCACTTATATAAAAACACTCCTCCTCCGGTAGGCAATTATTCAAGTCAAAAAGCACGAATTAATTGAAAAATGATTAATTCATGCACTTAAGGATTTAGAAATCCACCTACTGTAGTTTTATTATCAACATTTCTGAAAGCATAATTTGCTGTGCATTCATAGTCCTCAAACTGGCACTTATTTTAATGAGCTTGTTTGCCCAGGGAAACAACACATTGCCGCTTAAAATAGGACATCTTCATTGGCAGATATTTTGCTGGGGTTAGACTGGGGTTCTTATGTAAGTCCATGTAAGCCCTTCAGAAGCACATGGCCATAGGCCAGGGATCTGCAGCCCTTGGCTTTGCAGATTTCTTAGACTACAACTCCCGCCAGCATTAGCCAGTATACTCAATGGTGAGGGATCACGGGAGCCATAGTCGAAATATATATAGAGAGCCACAGCTTGCATAGCTATGCCATAAGCTATAGCTCGCCACTCAATTCCAAATCTCTAGAATAGTCTATTTGATTGGATTGCATAGCCTGACAGTACATTCAGGGTTTGTGGTCAAGGAACAGTGTTGCCTATTCCTAAGAGGCATTATCCAGTGTGTGGAGTTTTGGCCAATCAGGCCTTTGTATTTAGTGGATCTCTACTCAGAATTGGTGGGGACTAGTCAGGGAGGGCTCAGTCCAGTTGAAGCATTTAGGGATTAATTTGAAAAGGTGAAGTCTAGTTTTAGGGGTTGGGTTGTAGTCATAGAAGTTAGAATCGAGTTATAGGATGTCGGGTCTTGTCTGAGTCTATGGGGTGTGGTCTGAAAAAGTGGTCAGAGGAGATGCCATTGAGTCGCTGGTGGTCACTAGCCAGAGAATGGAGGGATCCAGTCGGTGAAGGAATGGTGAAGAAGGAGAAAATGGGGTCTAGTGAGAAGAGGTGGGTACTAGTCTGACTGATTTTGGTCTGGTTTGAGCATGTGTGTTCTAGTGGAATGAGATGCAGTCTGGTGGGTGGAGGTGTGGTCTAGTGGGAGAAGGAGCGGTCTAGTCAGAGTAGGTGGGGTCTATTCAGAGTAAAGGGATCTAGTCAGAGGTGGGATAAAGTTTAAAGCGGTGGGGGGCTAATTGAGAGATGTGTTTCTATCGGGTGGTGGGTTGTGTGGTTGGAGGGATTGCATCATTGCATGCAGCCTCTCCTTTAACACTCCTAATCCTCCACCTGGGGGAGTTTGAGAAGAGGAGCCATGCACTTTTTAAATGGCAAATTCAAGATCGAAGACCACAACCAGCACCCAAACCTTGTGTTGTTTACTTGTAGGTGCTAACAAATCATAGTTTATTTATAGCCCCTTGTAATATGGGACAACTAGAGGAAGTTGTGGTTGTATTCAAACGCAGTGTACACACTGCAAACAGGTCTCCAAGTCCATGTCCTAGCCTGCAAATTAGTTATAGCTCCAAAGCCAGGTGTCACACAATGCCGGGCCACGCTCACCCAGCATACCCTTCGCCTCATCTCCTTACCAGCAACCTGTCGCTCATTAGACAGTTGTGGTCCCCATCCGGCAGGCCAAGAGCACAGGGGCATGCGCTGGTCTTGAAAGCAAGACCACGCTGTAAGCGACTTCAATTCAACACTACAGCTAAGTCAATGCCTAGTCTGGGATGCTGATGGAAGCTCTTATTGATCTATTTTTATGTCCAGTTCGTTTACTCTGGATGACAACCCTTATATAACACCCCTCTCTCAGAATCCCCCTGACCCTGCTGATCCAAGAAGTAGGTTTGTTTTGCAAATTTAAAAGGTTTATTTGAAAATTAAACAATATATATCTATCACACTTTTATAGTAAATTAATATTTGATAGCACACTTGTGAAGATGATAGTGATCAACAACGGATAATGTTACAGTGGTACACTCTTTTTGATGGCTTAGAAGTGATATAAAGAGGATAAAGTAGCTGAGAATGCTTTTATGGCTTCAAGGACAATGCAATGATGAATGAAAATGCAGTACAGAAAATAAACTTGATATGACTTCAACAAAAGACAATGTAATCACTTTTCTTTGACAATTCACCCCCCCACCCTCTCTTTTAGGCAAGGTAAAGAGTGGGAGGAAAGCACACAGTTCTCAGGAATGCAATCAAATATAATTCAGTTCCCCCCCTAGCAAGCTTAGAGGACAACAGGTAGAAGTTTTAAACACAGGCAATATACTTTGATGTGGTTGCAATTAAGTGAAAAATATGAGAAAAATGATTTTAATTCCCTCTAGAGATTCAGGGTGGGTGACAGCTACTTTGTATTAGTTCAGGATCACTTTAGCAATGCTCTATGAATGATTGTCAGGTTGCAAACGAATTTCAGCAAAGGAAAGCGAGGACAAATCTTTTTACACGTGGCTGAAATTAAGCAAAATGTCAAATTGCGGCAATTTAGTCGCGTGCGTCGAGCGCAATTACGGAGGCACTATACGGGGTAGCAAGTTGGAAAGCTTAGAATCTTAGCTTTAAGATGACAGTTAAAACTCGCTTCCGGAGATACGGCCGATTTAGAAAAGGTAGTTTTTCGGATTTGAAATTTTAAAGCTCAGAAAGACAGATGACAGGTTTCTGGTTTAAAGATGACAGAATGACACGATTCTAGGAGGCAGTTCTAAATAGGTTAAAATAGTTTGGATTAGATTATTTTAAACTAAGAGATTGGTTTTGGCACAGTGCTAGCTGGGTACTCACACTAGATTTTGGACAGGAATGGGCCTCGTCACGGATCTGGTCAACAGGTTGAATGGGACTTCTGGCGGTTCTGCTCACAGCATCTGGTCTCTGGTTCTCTCTGGTTCCGGATACAGAACTGCTTTCTGGATACTGCTACAGGTTCTTGCAAAAGTTCTTGGCAAAGAATTCAAACAGCTCACCCGGCTGTTGAATAGTTTGGTTGGTTTTGAGGCCTGCTGAAGAGAACTCAGCTTATGGTTTAGGCCTTTGCTTTAAATTGTGGAGTAAGAGTTCTAAGTTCTGACCTCTGTCTAGCTGGAGTCAGTCTAGGTCTCTGGAGTTCTGGATGTGAATTTGTCCGTCAGCGTGCTCCGCAGAAAATGGGAATTGAGTGTCTCTACCTGTCCCAGCAGTCTCTATTTATGTGTTCTACAAGTGGGTGTGTGCCTGGACATAACTGAGCCGGCCCCTCGCAATCTATCATTGGCCACGTCCTCCTCTCTCCCTTGATTGGGGAGCTGAGTTGTGTGTCATCTTTATGGCTTACAGAAAGACACTCCCCTTGTCAATGTGCACACAAATCTATTTCTGATCCAAATACATATTTCCCAGATACACAATTTGTTGAAATTACATGTACATATTACAGATTACTTATGGTCCCTGCTTGTTCAATTCCGATCTTCCTGGGGGCTTGCATTCACAAATGGCAACTTAATTTCGTTTTTAGTTGGTTTCCCAATGTTAAATCTGTATAAAAAATTACACAAATGTACACCCTCCTTCTTCACATATTCCAGTAATTTACTAGGTTTCTAGCATAAACCCGGTGTCTGTAATATCAATTAATAGCGGGGTTTTGCCTCAGAACATGGTACAAAGTTGAATCAAGTCTTGAATTGTGGGTACATTTCTTAGATTAAGGTTCTCCAAGTTGCACATTTTTTGTGAGCTTAATACAATATTTTAGAAGCATTTAACTTAAACATATATTTGCTGCAATATGATTCCACAAAAGTGTCTGGGTCCGCCCCCTGAAACTTGGGAGTACCACATGTCTCTCCTCTCCCAGGCAGGGCTCTGTTTACAGTCCACACTGAAAATCAACATACCCCATTCGAGTGCAAGAGTCTATTGTGTCGGCTGAGGTCAGCAGGGCAGGGGGCCACTCTGCATTTGCTTAGCATGTCCATGTGATCTCCTGGGCTGTTGTGTGGGTCTCTGAGGTGAGAAGGTTTCCCAGCCTCTTGGCCTGTTAATGCAATCCGATTGTCTTTGGGAACAGCAGGTGGTTAAGAGTTTTAATTAACCAGCGGGCCTTTGAAGGTTTCCAGCTGTCTCAAGAGGCTGATTAGCTTCTGAAGTAGCAGTTCTCCTGTCAGAGTTTAGACCGCTAGCGCCGGTTTGTGGACAAAGCTGGTACTGCACCCATTTTTGGGATCTGTCTTGAATTAATGCATTTCAATAGAGTGGTCTTTTGCTTGATAGTATAGGATCCTTGCTTAGCATTGTTTTGATGGCATCCTTACAGTAGAGTGGTGATGTGGAACCCCCCACAAGAAGGATGTATCTTTAGAGTGGTCTTGTGCCCATGATTTTAGCTTTTGAACTTTTTGACATCAATAAAAACGGATTTTGAACAGAGCCATCTTTCTTTGCACTGGTGGGTGGCAGATTAGGTGACCATTTTGGTGTGCACAAACTGCGCAGTTCTCCTGGATTCTGGCGTGAATGTGGGCGGCGACAGCTCATCCCCACATCTACCCAGTCTATTGATTTAGTTTGTTCTGGGATAGAATAATGGGCGGCGACAGCTCATCCCTACATCTACCCAGTCTATTGATTCAACATGGGTCAAAACCCTTGACAACGCAGAGCAACAGAGGTTCGAATCCTGGATCCGCGCTTAGAAACCAAACGCGTGTATGGTATAAGGCGCGTTATAAAAAAACAATAACATTAATATAGACACTATGCATTTGCTATGCGTGGCACTCTTTTGTTTGTCGCGCTTTATGTCTGTGGTATGAGGTCCTCAATCAGAAGAATGGATTAACCATTAATCTTTAACTTTTGATCATTGTTCAAACATGATTCCAGAAGATATAGGCCGTACTATTTCTTCTTTCATTCCATTTTTGTTTAAGACTAATAATCAGATGATAACAGAACGCAAAGTGTATAAGATACAGCATGGCCATGTATAACCCATTAACAATAATTGAAGGGGGAGATCCATTGTGTGTCATCTCAGCAGTGGAATGCATGCTCTTTGACAATGATAGCCCGTCTAAGGCAAATTTGAAGTCAATTGGCTACTTACTCTGAGGGCCAGATTCTCTTTCATGAATTGTAAGCAGCTTGTGCACAACTTGACAGATTCTTCAGTGCAAATACATAAACACTTGTTTGAATCTGGCTATTTAAAAAAAGGCCCCTATTTGTGCAAAACACTTACATTCAATTGGACACTTACACCAGATATCGAACCCAGGTTGCTTGGTGTTGCTTTGCTCCCAAGACGAGTGCACTGCCCCTGGGCTATGCTCCCTTCTCTGTCCAGCTATCTCTTAAAAGAGACTGTGCTTAAAATAAGTCACAATTTCACAATTGTAACAGAGGTTTAAGTTCCAAACGAAATTAGTCCTTTATGATAGAGTGGCATTCTTTGACCGGCTGTCAAAAAAGGACAGGAACAAGTGTTGAAAATCCATACTGAGTGCAATTCCTTCACATTCTAAAAATGCATTAAAGCAAGATTAATATGAGAGGTCAGCAACAGTTGATTAACTGAGCAAGTGCCAGGGCTCCTCATCTTTGTCTGAAAGTTGAATTGCTCTATTTGGGCATTTGTGCCAACTCACCAAAAAAGGTCACGTGGGCCAATGGTCCTCTTGGAAACAATTTGGATGCAAGAGGAACGTTGGACAGCTTTCTCCGGTATTAATAAATTGCAAGCTCTCCCTGCATTTTTATACCAGGGCAAAGTTTACCCCAGGGTTCAAGTCCTAAACAAAAAGTGGTTGACTCATTAACATATTCAATTGGAGGTGACGTCACCAGAAATTATCATGTCAAGGTGAACAATGCAAATGTATTTCAATTGGCTTTGCATAGTCATAGAAATTGCACAGGACGGATGGCAACTGCCTTCCATAAAAATCAACACACACAGAAAAAAAAAGAGAGGTTATTTTCTTGTAATAGTGTTTGGAAAACGTTGAAAGGTGTGCATGTTCTAACTACAAGAATCAGTAGCATTGTTTTACCTGGAACATACCGTCCGCAAATGTGACATTTCACTTAGTTGGAGGCTGTTGTCCGTACGCTTAATTGGTACAGTGGTAAAGTACGCAGCCTGTGAACCTCTCGACTGCGTTTCTAATCCCGCAGGCGGGGTAAATTCATAAATTGAAAAAAGATAGCCAATGCGCCTCATTTTACACACAGCCTCTAAAATACCCAGGGGGACTGCGATACTCCTTCTGGAAATAGTGGGTGGACGTTGCCCCCTCCCGCGTGTACCCTCGACTTGAGCCCTGGTTTGCCCTTACAGCTGATACAGAATGGTATTAGCACTAGGGCAAACTTTGCCCTGATGTAAAAATGCATCCAAAATGTATCTTTCTTTGCACCAGGGCAATTTTTTCACTACTTCTTTTAATATGCCAAACTGCACTTTGTTGTGGTGGATTGGTTTTCTTATGTGTCCCTGTGTTATTTGAAATAGGGCCAACTTTGTCCTAGTGCTAAAACTGTGCAAACGTGCACTTGCACCGGTGCAAAGTTTCTGCAATCTGGTCCCTGGCTGCATTTTGTAGTTGTATATTTTCACTGAGTTGTAATGTACTCTGTTTGCCAAAGAATGTTGCTCCAACATACACTATGCTCATTACTTTGAGATAATCCATGCAAAGGGCACATATGATACTAGCGTGATGCCTATACATTGAGGAAGTTTAACACACTTCATCTCATTTTGGTATTTTGGTGGTGCATGTTTTGCTGGACCACCATGTGTCTTTCCAGAATGCCATGTTGCCTATTGGATTGATTGCATGCCCTTTATAAAGTCGTCACCACATGCATGCATACATGTCGGGTGATTTTCGTTGCCACATGAAGTCATCTGCAACATCGTCTTTTAAAGAAGATAACCAAGGAAGATGTCATCAAATACCACATGCGGTGTTTCAGAAAATGGACTTGCATTATTTTGTCAATTTCCCCACCCTTTTCCTCCCTGACTTTGAGGGTGGAGGTGAACAGGGTACAGCGGTGGGTCCTACCCCTGCTGTGCCACTTTTATTGATAGTCACTTTCCACACTTTCGTGCACGACATTGTAACGAGGAGGAGAGGTTGCCCACCTTTTCGGCCCCTTGGTGTGGTGTCAGGGTAGCCCCATGCAGATTTATTTTCCTGTAATAAGGGTTTGCGCTAGTGGGTTTTCAAATTATTTACCTCTTTCTTTGGAGGTACATATTGGAATCCCATGAGGTCATAACCCTCATAAGCAGGTTGTACTTACCTCGTGCAGCATTTCTATGTCTGCTGCATGCAGTCAATACAGTACCTCGCATAGTCAGGTGGGAGATATGCAAACAGCAGGCATTTGCAAATGCTTTCTGTGGTTACTGTTACCGCTGACCTCATAATGAGGGCCTCAGCCATGGAAATGATGTAGGAAATATAGGTCCAACATTTATACATTAAGGAGTTAGGAATATAAAGCATGAAGAAATCAAAATGCCTTCTAAGGTGTAATACGAATGCAGTTAAAGATAGCCCCCTCAATTACAATAGTTCCAACCCAGACCAAACTGAAGCAAAAGAACACAACCTCTTAATCTCCGGTGGTTGCAAGGATCAAATTCAAGACCCTTTGCATCAACCACAAGGCTTTCTGGGGCCTGGGACCACACTACATCCAACTCTCCCTCCCTAAATACCTCCCTGCTAGAGCTTTTCGGTCTTCTAGCTGCAACTCTCTGCAGGTGAGATGTTTTTCCAAGCAGAGAGTGGGGCGTAGATCCTTTTCCTCGGCTGGCTTCTCCTTCTGGGCCGGCCTCCCTGCCGCTCTCTGACTTGAGTCATATCTCCTTAGGTTCTGGCTGCTTCCCAAGACCTTTCTTTTCTCCTCCTCCTTCCATCTCCCCCTCTCTTGTTAGTCTCCACCTGACACTGCGACGGGTTGCCTGTGTCCCTTATGAGCCTCACTGGGGCCAGGCTCTCCCTCGATCAGTCTTCCCCTGCACTCTTTCTTAGCACGTGCCTATGGGAACCCTTCCTGATTAGCCTATTGAATCTGGTCCATCCTATCCCTGCACTATTTGACCCCCCCCCATGTTGTCTCCAGGCACTTCCCCTCATTGGCTCCCCTTAGAACTTGCCCAGCCCCTGGGCCCGCCTACCTCCTGCACTTCTCCCTCTCCCCCATCCCATCCCTTCACCCCAATCAGCCCCCTACCCCTGCACTTCTAGTTACTGCACTTGCACGATCCGAATGTCACAAGGCCTAATAGGGCCATTATTGTTTTTTCTCCTATGCCCCCCGAACCCCTCTTTTGTCTTGTGGTGCATGGAAAGACTTTTTGCTGTATAGGTGCCATACACATGTTTAATAAATGAAAAATTAAAGAAAAATATTTAGCATCAACTTTTATAACACACTTTAAGACCGGACAGCCATCTCTAAGTGTGGGACCGGTGATTCCGGAATGCAGGCAGCAGAGACAGCAGCTTAATCCTGTTGCTCCTGGCTCCCTCCCTTGTGTGATTATTTGAAATTATGAACTCAAAAAAGAAAATAGACACTGCAGAAAATCCTATCCCCAAAAAACCCAAATCAACATCAGAGATGGATGAGGTTCCTAACATCCAAGATATATACTCTCTGCTGCTGAAAATGGCTCAAGACTTGGGTAAAGTTGTGCAAGATGAGGGGGATGTTAAGTCAGCAATGGAAGATATGTCTCTGACAGTCTTGCAACTAGATGGCCATGTCTCTGCCCTTGGGAGTGGCTCTGCCTCCATTTCAAAGGAAATAGCAGGAAGCTTCCGATCCTACAACAGTTTGAAAGATGATGTGCAGAGAGATAGAGATAAAAGTCTGGAATTAGACTTGAGAAGCAGGAGCAAGAACCTGAGACTGGTGGGGATAGAAGAAGGAAATGCTGAAGATCTGCTTCAGGTGATAATGGATGTTTTGAAAACAACCTTCAGGTGTCATCAGATCAGTCATGGCGATGTTGATAATGCTTACAGAGTTGGCAGAAGGAGTGGACCTAACACAAGACAAATTCTCATTTCCTTCGTGTATACAAGGGTTAAAGAAAAATCCTGAACAATGCAAGAAAGATGGGAAAAAACTTTTATAAAGGCAAGCAGATTTTTGTGTATCCTGACTACCCCAAGGAGTCTTTGGTCATTAGGAAGTCTTTTAAGGATGCTAAGGATTTGGCAAGAAGAGTGGGTGTGAGGGCCTTTTAAAATAGAAATAACATGCTGGCGCTAGCATTTCCTGGAGGGGATAAACTCACATCGGATCCTACAGAAGCAGTGTCATGGTTGGAACTTCATAATAAGGATCACTGAATTGAATGGAGGTCAGTGTGATAACGTACTCCCCACATTTGTACTTATATATTAGTTTGTTTTTATTTTTACAAGGCTCATATAGACATAAAATGGCGCTGATCGTCCAATTCGGTTGAAGAATCGTATTTTAAATGTATACCCACTGTACTCGCGCACTTCGCATTTGTTGGTTTGCTTCGGTGTTCGGGTCGATGTTTAAGGAAATGACCCAGCGCGATCAACGTGATCAGCTGACACAGGGTCATGTGATCGTCATTGGGAGTCCCGTCTCCTATTCGTTTGTTATGGGGCCTGGCCACATCCTGTGCTTGGCGGATACTGGATATTGACTATCTATGGCCTGGACAGGTGGTGACGTGGTGCGGATCTGTTGGCACCGCCGTCTGTCCCTTGCAATGAAACATTGGTAGTGGAGTGCGCGCTTTGTTTTTTGCCGTGCTACCGGGCCACGTTCAGACATGCACTTTGGTTTACCGAACTTGTCAAGTGTTAGGAGAATATGACGGAGTGGGTTAGAACCTGCATGACCCACCCGGCTGAGCACTACAATTGCAATATGGCGCGGTCTCCTGAGGTCACCGCTTTTGATCCTATTTAACCAAACATGTGGCAATGTGGAACGCACTATGTCTTGTTCTGCCTTTGCAGCGACTCTCGATCTCATTCAATGTGCTGTCAAAGTTAAGTTAAGGTCTTGCTAGGGTATTGGGCACTCAGTTAGTGTCTGATATGCTGCTTTGAGTTGACCTGCTTGTCGCTATGGGGTCGGCATGCTAATGTGGGTAGAGATCTTGGGATGCAATTTCACAGTCTATCATGAAAGTCAAGGTTTTGCCTTCCAATGGAAATTTCGGTTTGCCTTCAGTTATGTCACAATGTATAGCGTCTTGTATATGTTGGGCTGATTCAAGGCACTAGGTTGGTGATGATTTTAATATATGACTTTGAGCATACACAGTTTGAATCTACTACGATGCGATGACATCAGTTGTTTTGGCCAAGACATGTTTGGGATTGGTTAGGTCTGGGATGGCATGTACTTTTATTTTGTTGATTTTTCCAAGTTGTTGCTTGCGTTTATGGCTTGTAAGTAGCACTACATGTCGATGAAATTGTAATTGTAATTTAATTGTGAATTGTGTGTCGATGGGGGGTGGTGGTGTGGTTCATGCCCCGGTCCCAGGTGTCTAGTATGGATGGGATGGGGGTATGGGTTGCGCTATTGGATGGGGAGGAAGGATTAGGGGTTGGACGGGACTGGATGTAACTGGAGGGGGAAAGTGGTTCGTAAAAGGGTTCATTTTGCAGGGGCTGGGTGGAAGACTCGTGATGTGTACTCTTAGCCTCTGGCTATTGGTGGGCTTTTGTGGGCTGTCCTTGGGTTGGAACCATAGGGGTTGGATATTTACATAGGTGAGTTTTTGGTTGGCATAATCATCATATAGGTTGAAAAGATGAAATTACTAAGTTCATTTGTTAGTGATTGCGGCAGCACATAGAGTATATGGGGCCCTATCTTTTGTGGATGATCCATACCCTACTGCGTGGTTCATGGTAATGGTGTTTTGGCTGCACATGGGACATGGCGCTGGGATGAGATTGTCGTTGTGGTGTAGTTCTTTGACTGCATGTTTCTGTTTTTTGTTTACTGTTGCATGTGGGGAGTATGTTGCTATGTTGTTCAGTTATAGGTGAACAAGTTTAGAATTTAGGTTTTCTATTGCTATTGTCTCATACAGAGTTCATTTTAATGGGGGGGGGGTAGCCAGGACACAAGGACTTTTCAAATGTATTATTTGTTTAGTTTCATAGGCCCGTGGCTCGCTAACTGTTTCTGTTTCAGAGGGGGTGGGATTGGGTGTTTTTGGGATGTGAATTTGTATACTTTTCAGACTTTAACGAGTTTGAATGGAGTAATTGGCGGTTTACAGTGGGGGCGACGAATAGTGGGGAGAATGAGTGCAGATCTGCGATTGGTTCCTTGGAATGTCAATGGATTGAATAATTTGAATAAGAGAAAGAAAGTATTGGAATTTCTCAATGAGCAAAAGTGTGATGTGTGCTTTTTGCAAGAAACACATATGAAGAAGGATGAGTTGGAATTTCTAAGGAAAGGTCGGGTAGAGAAAGTTTACGGAACGTCTTTTGATTCCAAATCCAGAGGTGTGGCGATACTTATTAGGAAGAAAGCTCCTATCAGAGTTTTGAAAGATATTTCAGACAACGAAGGACGGATAATTGCTTTGATGGTGGACATTCAAGGTCAAACCATATCCTTGTGTAATATCTATGCACCGTCCGTGGATGATGGTTCTTTTTTTAGGAAGGTGGTGCAGACTTTGCAGGACTTGGGATCTAGGGATATTGTCTTGGGCGGTGATTTTCACATTATGTTAGATGCTAATATAGATAGGAGTAGAATTACTTCCAATACACATAATGACAGGCAGTTCTTAGCCTTGACTGATTTACTTTGTGAACACAATTTGAAGGATTGTTGGAGATTGGAACATCACTCCAATAGGGAGTACCGTTTTTTTTTTGGGGGCAAATTCGGTCTATTCTAGACTAGATATGTTTATGTTGGCTTGGAGGATGACGGAGTCCTATAGAACGAGTGAGATTGGAAATATACTTTTGACAGATCATGCTCATGTTCTGATGCACTTGAGTTTGAGATACCCGTTGGCCAAACATTATTTGTGGAGGATGAACTGCTCGTTACTGCAGAAGGAGGAGGATTTGGATAGCCTAATACAAGCGATTGATTATTTTGTGGCTGTCAATCATACGGGGACTTACATCCTGGTATTGTGTGCAAAGCTTTTAAATGCACAATGCGTGGACATCTAATAGGCTTGTCTAGTGGGAAGAGAAGACAGAGTGTCGGCAAAGAGGCTGAATTAGGGAGATAGATAAGAGAGTTATCTAGGAGAGTCATGGGTGACCCATCGGATACTGATGCAGTGTTGGAGCTTAAAAAATTGCAGAGAGAAATGAAGAAGTTGGTGGATGAACATATGGACCGGAAGGATTTCTATATGAAATGTGCTTACTTCGAAAAAGGGGAAAAGTGTGATAGGTGGTTAGCTTACAGACTTCGGAAGAGGGAGATTGAACAATCCATAACATCGGTTTGTGACAGGAATGACAAAATCACCTTGATCCTGAGGAGATCAACAAAGTTTTTCGGGACTTTTATGTTGAATTGTACAAAAATGAGCAGGATGTGACAGGGAATGGGGAGGGCTTCCTGGCTAATGTGAATCTAACAAGGATTGTGGAGGGCGACTTGAAAATGTTAGAGGAAAACATTACAGTGGACGAAATTAAGAGGGCAATTGGTAAACTGAATACTGGAAAAGCCCCTGGGCCTGACGGATTTCCGGTTGAATTTTATAAGGTTTTGCCGGATTCCGCATTGCGTCTGTTGAAGGATGTGTTTACAGAATCGTTAGTGAGTGGTTCATTACCTGAGTCTACTAGACATGCTATGATTTCGGCATTCCTGAAAAAGGGGAAAGATGACACATTGCCGATGAGTTATAGACCTATCAGTAACATAAATAGCGACAATAACATTCTGGCTAAGGTTTTGGCATTGAGGTTGGAGAAAGTGCTTCCAGTATTAATCCACAGGGACCAATCGGGATTTGTGAGTGGGAGGAAAACTTCGAGCAATATCCGGAGGCTGTTAAGCACGATATCCAAAGCGGAGGATCATCCAGAAGATAGTGATGTCCTGTCGCATGATGCAGAGAAAGCTTTCGACAGGGTTAACTGGGATTTCCTTTTCTCTGTGATGGTCAAAATGGGGTTCGGTGAAAATTTTGTGTCATGGGTCAGATTACTCTATACCAACCCTACGGCTGAAGTCAACACTAATGGTGTAAGATCAAGGAAGTTTTCTTTAGAAAGGGGAACTAGGCAAGGGTTCCCACTGTCACCACTTCTATTTGTGATTGTTATGGAACCGCTGGCTGCTCTTATTAGAATTGAGGATAGGTTGAAGGGGTTGTCATGCTGGGGGTTGCAGCAAAACATTTGGTTGTTTGCTGATGATATGCTCCTGATACTTAGAGACCTGAGGCGACCTATACCGGCCCTCATGGAGATAATGGCCGACTTTCAGCTGTGTTCAGGTTATAAGATCAATTGGACAAAATCGTAAATCATGCCATTAAGGCACATTAGTGAGAAACAGTTCATTACTGACTTGGGTTTTAGGTGGTGTCAAGATAGATTGCTGTATTTGGGAATCTGGCTAATGCCGGTGATTAAAGACATGGGCCCTCATTACAACTCAGGCGGTAAGGGGTTTACGTCGCCGTAAACAGCACCGACCCTTACCGCCTGAGTACGAGGTCCCTTAGCGCCATGGCGGACTTAACACCTGCTTTTAGCAGGTGTTAAAATCCATGGCGCTAAGGGACCATGGAGTTAATTACGCCACCGTAATTTACGGTGGCGTAATTAACGCCTTCCCCACTCCCATTATGCCCTATGGGGCAAAAATGGGAATGGGGAAGGGTAAATGGGGATTGGGGACTTACCGCCCCGCCAAGGTCGGAATGGGGCGGTAAGTCCGCCAACCACCATGGCGTAAACGTAGTTTACGCCATGGTGGTAAAGTCACGGCCCAGGCGGTAACTTACCGCCTGGGTCGTAATGAGGGCAATGGTCTCAGAGAATATGAAAATTGTATGTAATACAGTGAGAGATTATTTGGAGAGATGGAGTTTGTTGTAGCTATCGCTATGGGACAAGGTGAATGCCTTGAAGATGGTGGCAGCCCCAAAGATCAACTATGTGCTGAGTATGCTTCCTTTAACGGTGCCGTCTACGATATGGAAGACCTTGGACAGACTTCTTCAGGAGTTTCTGTGGGACAAAAAACCTCCTAGGTTGAAGTTGTGGAAATTACAGTTGCCGTTGATGAGAGGCGGTCTAGGGGTTCCTAACTTTAGAGCCTATCATCTGGCCTATTTCTCTAATTTTTTGGTTCCCTTCATTAATGAAACACATGATTAATGGGTAGTGGCTGAGACTAGCTTCAATGGGCCATTGACACCGAAGGCCTTGCTGACCTCTACTTCGAAACGGAGCTGTGGAAAAGATAATTTGGTTGAATGCTTGAGGAACTCGTGGAGGGACTTGTGTGGTCTTCTGGCAATGAATGTTTTTAAAGATCCTGGAGCTTCGGTTTGGATGAACCCTTCGGTTAAGATTAATGGTAGTGTTGTATTCTGGCCGGATTGGTTTCTGGGAGGTGTTCACTTTATTTCCGATTTGTTTAAAGATGATGTCTGGATGACAGCGAGGGAGCTACAACAGCATTTTAAAATTGAGAACTTTAGGATTTTGGATTACAGAAACTAAAGAAATCGATTGGGCAAGTTAACTTTTTGGAGAAGATCAATTTGGATCTGTTTACAGGGAAGATGGGAGAGGAAGGAGGGTTGGCCAGCAGAGTGTACGCAGCGATTGTGTCAAATTACAGAGGTAATGATTCTCTGAGGGTGGAGTGGAGTAGGAGGACTGGCTTGGATATTTCTGAGGACATGTGGTAACGAATGTGTGTGAATGTTAAATTGTGTTCTTTAGGACTTACAGAAAGGTCAAGGCAGATCATGATCCTTAATCAAATTTATTGGCCACCTGAAAAAATGTGGAGGAGGGGGATGTTGGGTAGTTCGGATTGTTGGAGATGTGTGCATGAATCCGGTACATTAGAGCACATGCTATGGCATTGTAGGTTGGTGAGGTTGTTTTGGCGTGAGGTGGGTCAAGTGTGTGATGGTGTGGTTGAGGGGTTGCCAGCCTTGGATTTCAATACGGTTATCTTTGGAAGTGATGAATTATTGGACGATCTTACACAATGTCAGAAAAAGTGGTTGTTTAGGGGTACCAAGATGGGTAAGAAGATAATTTTGCGCAATTGGAAAACTACTTTGACCTTGAACATCAGATCACGGTTGGATGAAATGTGCAATTTGGCAGAAATGGAAAGGGTGCTGTACAGGAGGGAGGGGAAGATTGGTTTGTTTGATAAAATCTGGGGAAAGTTTCTTTCGCTGTATTAATTTGGTGAAGTTTTTGGGGAGGGTGGGGATCGGGGAGTGTTTTTTTTAATACTTCTTACATTGTGTATTTTCTATTGGTTCATGTGTTCATTGTGTATTGTATGTGTTATTAGTTAAAGGAAAAATAAAAGTAAAAAAATTAAAAAGTGTGGGACCGGGATAAACGCCTGTGTTGTTTTGCATCCAAGACAAACGCTTTGCCACTGAGATATCCTCCCAGCCCTGAAATGAAAGGAGGAACCTTTTACAAAACCTCCTTGACCCTCCCAACTCCTACCCCCTTATTGAAATATTAGTTGAAGATACTACTGACACGACATCCCACCACAACTCCACCAGCCAAATGCAGAGCAACCAAAGGCACATACGAAGGAAGCAAAGTCCCCCCGCTGTGCAACGTGAGCATGGGCTGGCAGACCCGAGCTGAACAACATGCTGGGTGAAATACATACAGAAGAACAAGTTACTTTCTTACCTGGTAACGTTCTTTCGATGGGATGGTCCGACGACGTATTCCATATCTATGACATGTAATCACCACAGCTGTGCTGCTTCGGAAACTTTTTTCGGCGTCTGCGTCCTGCGTCGATGACGTCGATGCGCCGTCGTCGAGGGCCGCCTCTGACGTCCGACGTCATCCGTTGTGATAAGTAGGACGCACGACGCCCGTAGCCTCAGTTGTAGTTTTTTCCCCCAGAACGCGTGACACTAGTCAACTGCCAGTCAGACACAAAGCCTTGCGGAACGTAAGCTGCAATCGCAAAAGAAATTCTGCAGCGGGGAAGGCAGGGCGGGAGCGATATGGAATACGTCGTCAGACCACCCCATCGAAAGAACGTTACCAGGTAAGAAAGTAACTTGTTCTTCGAGGGGATTGGGTCCTCCGACGTATTCCATATCTATGACAGACTCCCAAAGCAGTACCAGAGCAAGGAGGAGGAAAAGAATTTAGAATCAAAATTTAGAATAGCCAATCAAATAGCAGAGCAAAGGACCGCCATGCCAAAGGCCAGATCCTGTGCTCGGATGGAATCGAGGGAATAGTGACGTACAAATGTATGTACTGAAGCCCAGGTGGCTGCATCACAGATGTTGCGAATAGGAACACCCCTCTGCAGGGCAGTAGACGCAGCCATACCCCTGGTAGAATGGGCCCGCAAGCCAGCCGGTGGGTCCTTACCCGCCAAGTGGTAGCACTCCGAGATGGCCAAAATAATCCAGCGAGACAAAGTCTGTTTCGTCACAGCCTGCCCCAAACGCTTTCCAGTGTAACCAATAAAGAGTTGATCGTCCACTCTGACCCGGGACATGCGTGAAACATAAAAGCTTAAAGCTCTCCTAGGATCAAGCCTATGGAGCCTCTCCTCTTCCTTACCAGGATGCGGAGGAGGATAGAATGCCAGAAGAACAACCTTCTGGGCCAAATGAAATTCCGTCACTACCTTCGGAAGAAAAGAAGGACGAACTCTAAGGACAACCCTGTCCTTGTGAAATACAGTGAAGGGTGGCTTAACTGAAAGTGCCTGTAACTCACTCACTCTGCGAGCGGAAGTAACCGCAACTAAAAACACAGTTTTCGGAGTTAACAGCCTCAAAGGGCAAGAATGTAAAGGCTCAAACGCAGCACCCATAAGAAACTTAAGAACAAGGTTTAAATCCCAACCGGGCACCAGGAAAGGTGACGGAGGGAACACATTAGTGAGCCCTTTCAGAAACTGTGAAATTAAAGGGATTTTAAAGTAAGAACACTCTTCAGACGAGCGCTTAAAGATGGACAGCGCCGCCAGGTAACCTTTAATGGTACCCACTTGCAAGCCCCTGTGGGCCAAAGAAAGTAAAAAGGACAGAACCATGGGGATGTCACATGCAAAAGGATCCACATTCTGAACTCTGCACCAGTCGCAGAACTTACTCCAACGGCAACGGTACAGAGACTTTGTTGCTGGCCTTCGGGCCGAAAGCAACACCTCCATCACGTCTTCAGGGAGGTCCCAATCCCTATACCTCAACCTTTCAGAAGCCAAGCGTGAAGGTTGAGGGATCTGACCTCTGTATGGAGAACCTGACCCCCCTCCCATGAGAGCAGATCGTCTCGGTAGGGAAGACGACGCGGAGGGCAGATGGACAAGTCGAGAAGGTCCGGGTACCACGTCCTCCGAGCCCACGCCGGAGCAATGAGGATCATCTGGGAACCGAACTTCCGTAACCTCCGCAGCACTTGCGGGATGACAGGGACTGGAGGAAACGCGTACAGCAGCGGGAATGACCACTCCACAACGAACGCGTCTCCTAAGGCTCCTTTTGGAGGAAATTCCCGCGAGCAAAACCTTTTGCACTTCCGGTTGACACTGGAGGCGAAGAGATCCACTTGAGGGGTCCCCCAAAGGGCGAAGATCTCCAGGAGAATCTCCTGAGCCAACTCCCACTCGTGAGAGATTGTGCTCTGCCTGCTCAGAGCGTCCGCCGTCACGTTTTCGTCTCCGGCCAGATGAACTGCGGAGATCGAAACTTCCTGCTGGATGGCCCAGAACTCGAGCTGCATCGCCTCCCTGCACAGAGGAAGTGACCCTGCCCCCCCCTTTTTGTTGAGGTAGTGCATGGCCACTGTGTTGTCCGTCAGGATCAGGACACTCTTTCCTTCCACAGTCGGCAGAAAAGCCTTCAGGGCTAGCCTGACGGCCCTCAGCTCCAACAGATTGATATGGAGTCTGGACTCCGACGGAGACCAACGACCGCTCACTGTCAGCCCGTTGGCATGAGCTCCCCAACCCGTGAGGGATGCATCTGTCACGATCGTCACCTCCGGCCAGGGAAGCCAAAATGGAGCCCCCTTCATCAAGTTGCCCACAGAAGGTCCCGGGCGACCGAGGGCAGCACCTGAACCGGGTCCGACATCCTGCCGGAGGACTGCGACCATTGCGTCTTGAGCGCCCACTGCAAAGATCTCATCCGCAGGCGAGCCTCTGGCACCAGGAGAATGCAGGATGCCATGAGGCCGAGCAACCTCAAGAACTCGAACGCTGGGAGCGTCTGGGCATGCTGAAACTTGTGCACCATCTGCTGAATGTGAAGAGCCCTCAGCTGGGGAGGAAAACACTGCCCCAGGGAAGTGTCGAGCATTGCTCCGATGTACTGGAGCCGCTGTGTTGGCGTCAAATGGGACTTCTTTAAATTGAGGGAGAAGCCCAGCCTGTGAAGGGAGTGGCAGGTGACGGACAGATGATCCAGGACTTGCTCGGGAGAGCTCCCCCTGATCAACCAATCGTCCAGGTAGGGGTAGACGTGAATCCCCCCTTGCCTGAGATGCGCTGCCACCACCACCATGAGCTTGGTGAAAACCCTCGGGGCGGAGGTCAATCCGAACGGCAGGATCCGAAACTAAAAGTGCGAGTCGCCAACCGCGAACCTCAGGTACTTCTTGTGCTTGGGATGGATCGGCACATGGAAGTAAGCATCCTTGAGGTCGAGTGACACCAACCAGTCCTGAAGCTGAAGGGCCTGGAGGACTTGAGAGAGAGTAACCATCTTGAACTTGTCCTTCCTGAGGAGTTTGTTCAAACCGCGCAAGTCCATGATGGGTCTCAATCCCCCGTCTTTCTTCGAAATCAAAAAATAAGGGGATTACCATCCCTTGTTCCTCTTCGCTACAGGCACCAGTTCTATGGCGCCTTTCTCCAGCAGGGCTTGAATTTCCTGCGCAAGGAGCGGATCCGGACTCTGCAAAGAGAGGTTCCCCGGTGGATTGTCGCAAGGCCTGTGCCGAAAGGGAAGACAGTAGCCATGGGTTATGATCTCCAGAACCCACACATCTGAAGAAATGGCTTGCCACTCTACAAGATGCTGCGCCAGCCTTCCCCCAACCGGCGAACCATGGGACATGGCCTCATGACTGAATGGGAGTGGCTGCGGCGTTACCTGAGGGCAAAGAGGCAACTGCCCGAGCGGCCTTGGCACCACGGGTACCCTGTCGTACACCTCTGGTACCCCTGCGTTGGCCTCTTTGACTGCCAGCTCCTCTCGCTTTACTGAAGGAGTAATAGCGAAAGGAACCACCCCTCCACTGCTGTCCCCTAGGACGAAAAGGCGGAGGTTGGCGAACTGCAGCGCCGAATGACTTTGCTGCAGCTTTTGAGGTCTGCAACCTCTCAAGGCTCTCGTCAGCCTTGCTGCCAAAAAGGTGTTCACCGTCAAAGGGCATGTTGAGGAGCCGGGACTGCACATCAGGAGCGAACTCCGACTTCCGCAACCAGGCAAACCTGCGTATTACGGTGCTCGCCGCCATGGACCTACTGACGCATTCAGCTAAGTCCAAACCCGACTGAACGGACTCACACATGGCATCCTTACAATCCTGGACCATAGCAAGGAAACCATCCCGTTCGTCCCCTTCGGGAATATGTTCAGCCGCTAATGCAACACAGTTCCACAGAGTGTGTGTGAAAGGCACAAATGGAGTTGGCCGCCTGAAGCGCCATACCACCAGAAGAAAACACTTTCTTCGCCCAGCCATCAAAACGTTTGTCGTCCCTATCAGGAGGGATGGTAGGGTACGACGCCTGCTTTGCCGGGGCCGTGGCCGCCTGCACCACCAAACTCTCCGGAGTGGGGTGATTGGTCAAGTAGCAGGGGTCGCTACTGGCTGGACGGTATTTTCGCGACAAGGATCTGCCCACTGCCGGGAGACTCTCCGGAGCAGTCCAAGCCACCGCCACCCTTCTCTGTAAAGCCACATGGAACGGCAGTACCGGATCAGTTGGGGGACCAACATCAAGGATGTCCATCAGATCATCCTGCACAAACTCCCTGGGGGAGCAGACCATCCCAAGGACTCAGAAACCCTAGCCATAAGGCGCCGGTACGAGGAATCGGCATGAGAGCCAGGCTCAGGCCTACAAAACTCCACCTCCGGAGAGGTGTCCAGTCCACTGGCATCATGCAGTGACTGTCTCAAATCGTCAAACTGACTATGGCCCGAGACAATTTCATCTGGAACCTGACTAGGAACCAGGCCATCAGAATCCTCATCCGCCTCTGAAATATAGTCCAGGTGGCGAAAAGAAGGCACCCGAGAGTGCTTGCTCTTAACCAGAGCCTTCCTAGGGGGTTCTCCCGTGCCACGGGGTACCTCCGACACGAAAGGCGTTGATGGCGTTGAGCGAATCGGCGCCGGCGTCGAGAGAACCGGCATCAGCGCCGAGAGGATCGGCGTCGAGGAAATCGGTGTCGACGTCAGATGCAGCGCCTCCAGCATCGGCGGCGTCGACACAGCCCTCGAAGCCGGAGCCCCGAGCGTGTCCCTCGACGACCTGAGCGTCGACGGCTTCGACGACTTCCTCAGAGCCGGAGCCTCGAGAAAGCCTGTCGACGCCCTCGACGCCTCAGACGTCGATGTCTTCCTCGAAGACCTCACAGGTGCATGCGGTCTCGAACGCGTTGAGGAGCGGGACCCGGAACGGGTACGTCGAGAACGAGTCTCCTTGTCCGAACGGGACCTCTCCCGTGACTCGTGCCGACCACTCTTGCGAGCGGTGTCTCTCGACCTCTCACGACCGACCCCATTCGGGGGCGCGGATGGCTTAGTACCCTGCGACTCAAGAATCGCCAGCATTTTCTTCCCGAAGGAAGCCCATTGCTCCGGTGTCGCACTGCTGGTGGGGCAAGCGACGTGCCGGGCAGAGTCCTCCGAAGAGGACCTGGAAGACGACCGGTGTCGACGCTTCTGAGAATGCCTCGAAGAGGCTGAGGAGTGGCGAGACCGACTCCTAGAAGGAGACCCATGAGACTTCCGACGATGACGCGGAGAGTCACCCCTCGAATCATCAGTCGAAAGCCCCGCAGACTTCGACTTCCTGGGCTTGGACACCCGACCTACCGACAACTTCTTCTTACGTTCGCGTAAGGCTTTGGACGTGAGCGACTGGCAGTCGATACAGTCATCCGTGTCGTGGGCCTCCCCGAGGCACCAGAGGCAGGCGTCGTGCGAGTCCGTCACCGACATCTTGGACCCACACTCCCCGCACTTCTTGAAACCCGGACGCGGGGTCGAAGATGAAGTAGAAGACATCTTTACACGAAGGATTTTCACAAAACTAACAGGTTCGAAGAACCGAGAAGAACATAACTCCAAAGAGTCAAGGCGTTAACCGAGACTCACAAAGCAACACATTCGCGGAAAAAACGGAACTGAGGCTACGGGCGTCGTGCGTCCTACTTATCACATCGGATGACGTTGGACGTCGGAGGAGGCCCTCGACGACGGCGCATCGACGTCATCGACGCAGGACGCAGACGCCGAAAAAAGTTTCCGAAGCAGCACAGCTGTGGTGATTACATGTCATAGATATGGAATACGTCGGAGGACCCAATCCCCTCGAAGAGAAGGCTACTGGGCTAGCATGCCCGTTTACTAACAGGCACATTGTCAAATGCTATCTTTCAAGGGACATGCTCCACCTGCACCTCCCAACCCCCAAGACTGCTCCACCGCCACATCAAGGATTTCAGAAGGGTGCTGAGAGGGACAAGTCTTTGCCTCACAGGCTTGTAGGCTTTGCACAAATCTTTCTGACCATCTTGCAAGGGACACCCGCCTCCCCTAAGAATGTTCCATTCCCTCATCAAGGATTTGTTAAGGGTGCTAGGAGAGAGATGTATTTTCTGACAGGCTCAGCAACAAGCTATCTGTCCATCTTGCAAGGGACATGACCCCCCCCCCGCCTTAAGACTGTTCCATTCCCTCACCAAGGATTTCAGAAGGGTGCTAAGAGGGACATTTTTGCCTCCCACGCTCTGGTGGGTGAATGCATGGCCGCGCAACCCACTGAGCTGCAGTATGTCACTATAAATAAATAAAAAAACAAACAAACAAACAGACATATACGGAATTAAAGATAGGTACCTATGAATTACGGGGATGTATTTCACCGAGTGGTTCCGACTGACATCTACTGGACAGGAAGAGCGTCTCCAGTTGCTTGTGACTCACTCGGAACTCCGAGGTGGCCCACACCTCATGGTGGGGAACTACCCACCTATTACTTCTTGTTGTTTGTGGCCCCCTGAATCTCTTTTCCATCCGTGTGCTTTTTCGTATGGACTAGCATTGCAAATGGTATTGTACTTTGAGAGCCCTGATGAAGAAAAAGGTTTTCTCGAAACACGTGCTGGCTCATTGTTTGTTCAACCAATGTATTTTGGCTTTGTGCTTGTTCAACCTATGTATTTTATGCTTACCATCCCTTACCTTTTCAATGTATATATTTCAGATGTACAAGTCACATTTTTTGAACAATAAACAAGCGTAGTGCTTGTATAACTAATGCTTTTTCAGGCTTATTATGTATACTGTGTGATGAATTGTGTTAGCACATTTGAAACATGAACTTTCAATGTACATAGTATACATGTGTGCATCACCCCAGGCGATGATGTGAAGTGCTGTACCATGGCAGGAACGCACAGAAAGGCATGGCACACCTGACTGTGTGGAGCCTCATTTATCATACTTTTAGAAAAGACTCTGCTGATTCACCCAGAACCTTCGGGTGTATCCTGGAATGTTCCTCTTTTTTACCCATTCTCTGGCTTTATAGCCTCTCAGCTTTTTCAAATGGCACAGGAGAGCTCTATAAACTTGTTTATTGCCAAATCTAATTGAAGCGGTTGCACTCGTCTGCCCTCCGATTCGGCAGAAGGGAAATTGTTCTGTCACCCTCACAAATGTGTTTCAAATCGAATTTCTGAAGATTTTAAAGCTAAACAAATCATGTGTCTGGGTTCCAACCCATCTAAAGCGCCCTGCTCTTGTGCTTTCATCGGCCCTTTTTAGATGGCAGACTTTTGTGATCTTAAAACCAGGGAAAGTTGGTCTGTTAAATGTCCATCAAATATTTCCCCTTTCTATTATCGTAATGTTATTTTCCTACCGAAGGTCAGTTGTGATGTCCCAACTAGCCTGTAATAAGAATTACTTATAGGCGTTTCTATGGGTATTGCATGATGCCATATATTATACATATGAATATTACGAACATGCAGGGCCGACCTTAGGGCAGGGCCGCCCGGGCGACCGCCCGGATCGCCATTAGTCCCCCGCCACGCCAGCTCGGGGGAGTCTTTCAAGGTCAAGCTGGCATGGTGGTACAATTCGCTGCATTTACCCTATTCAAATTAAAAGCACCCGCTTTCGGGAGTGGGCGCATTTAAAAACAAGAGGACCCTGATGCTTTCACATTGTCGCCTATTGAATAATTAGGCACCGCCCACTCCCCTGTGACCAGGGGCGCCTGGAGGGAGCGGGTGCTGCCACATTTTTGTTATGTTGCCCAGGGCGCTGCCGCAGCTAAGACCAACCCTGCCAACATGGTCTACCGTATTGGCCCGACGCTCACTCCGACTCGTCCCCAACACGTTAGAGATCCTCACTCAGACCTACTTTGCACATATGTAAATCTGTCTCTGATCTGCAGCCTGTTGGAGTTATAGTGCTCACAGATAACCTCTTTCTGTATCTGCACCCATGGGATTACGCCGCATGTTTCATCGAAAAATTTGCGATTTGAAATCGCAGAAGCTAATTTCATCACAGATGGAACCTTTTCTCCCGGGAAAGGATGTAATAACCGTTCGTCGGTGCCGGGAAGCACGGTCTGTCCTCAAAAGCCGGCCAAGCGCCCGAATCTCTTTCCGGAGACGGCGATACCTGTAATATATGCTCTCACAGAGACTAATATACTGCGTGATAAATCTTGCTGCGGAATACTGGCTTAGAAGTTACATAAATATTTATGGAGCCGGCGGAGGGCAGATGAGCAGTCGCAGGAAATATCATTTGGAAGATAGTCCAACGGACAATCAATTTATCATATTATGAAGCTTGTACAACACCGCTTTTTATGAGACGACCTAAGCCCAGGGCTAATAACCCCATTTTCGCTGTCAGTGACTGTGGAGGCATGATCTATTGTTTTTTGTTGCCTTTTAGAACCATATTTTTTATGATTGCTTTTCAATTTTTTATGTTTTTTGATTACTCTTACAATACTTGTCTTATTTATGTGTTCTATATTATGATAAATATACTTGCTTTTAATATGTAGTTCTAGTCATTGTTGGATTTCACATTATATGGCAATATATTTGCACATGTTACAAGCTAAATGCATAGGTACACAAATATGTATAGGTGATGTATATATGAATGGATGGGATTGTTAAAGCTCCCCCATAGCTGGGAAGATGCAGTGGGCTGTACAAAGGAGACAGGAGAGTACAGGTAGGGTACAAGGGTAGCAGAAGCAAGTGGCATAGGCAGGGGACTCATGGATAGGAGAGACAAAACATTGAAGTGCTTGATGCCAACGGTTTCGCCTCTCAACACATTTCACTCTGTCATGCATTTTGGTGTTTCTTTGTACCATTGCAAAATGGAGCCAGCCACGTGCAAATCGTTGTGCCTCTGACCCATTGGAGCAGCCCGGCTAACACGGCCAGGCCGTTTATCTTCAGATGGTTAAAACATGTAAACCCCTGCATTGGGTAACCAGGTTTTCAAAATAAAAAACTGGCCAGCTATCTGACATAGAAGCAGGACTATAGTTGCAGCCGTGATAGACGCAAAAGAAGGACCAAAACAAAAACAGGACGCATATTAAACTGCAGTCCTACTTCTATGCCAGTGACCTGTCTTAGTGCATTTTGGAAGCACAGAACACTGATTAGAGATGACAGGACCTGGAGGAAGAGAGAAGGTATAGGGAAGGGGGTCAAAAGTGAGTGAAAAGAGCAGTAAATGCCACAATCTCAGATTTTACAATTGTGTCTCTCAAAAAACAGGACAGTCTTCAGGCGACCCTTAAATCCCAGGACTGGGTTTTTAAACTGAAAAAAGCTCAGGACACGGGCCCAAGGGCAAATTCTTTGACAGTCCGGACAAAACCGGGATGTGTAGTTACCCTACCCAGGCATGCTTCTGCCATGGGGCGCACCCGCTGTGTGGTGCAGATCGAGCCCTTGAGCACAGTGAGCACTAGGACCAAGTCTGTACACACCTATCCACTTAAAGAGACTCAGCAAAAAATTAAAATACAAAACAGATTTGGATCGAAAATATTGCTGCAGTGCCTCCTAGCTTCTATGCTTATTTACTGTGCATTCTCCGAGAGGCTTTGCATCCTTTCCTTGTGTGCCTATTCTGCAAGGTTAACAATCATTCTGCTGTTTTAAACAGCACTGCTATGACCAGGAATCCAGTTCCTGGCTTGCTTGATAACTGAAGTTACGGTTCTATATCATTTCATCGGCTGCAATTTCATCCTCTGGCATTTTAATGTGTACATTCGAACGAAAACACTCATTCTTTTATGTGGGGATTACCCCCCCATTCTACCACCCCACCTATTTTTAGCTATTGCCTACCCCCGCAAACCCTTATCTTCCCTTTCCCACCCCTCCTAAAAAATCTGATGAGCATACTCGTTGTATTATACACGTTAAAATGTCAGGGGATGAAATGTCAGGGGATGAAAGGACGTCATGCCAAAGTTACTTATTCCTGATACTATTACCCACAATGCGATACTGAAAGTGTTTTCTGGGGGGTCAGGTGAGAAAGTGGGATGAAGGATGAGTCGACGCAGCCAGGGTATCAAACATATAAAGTACATTGTTGTCCAGTTCCCAAAGGAAGGGCATCGCACTTAAGCTTTGCTCCCGTCCAATAGTAGAAGCCAACCCATTTGTGAACGAATCCATCAAAGGACCTGCCTGGCATGAATTGATGGAGAATGTCCTCACTCAAGAGTCCAACCAGCTACACCAAACGTTGAGCATCGTCAATGAGGTGAAGCTTGAGTCTTTGGACACAGCATACATTTGAGCGGCTCGATGCCCAAGGGCTGTTTGTGCGCTATACAAATGTAAAAAATAAAATAAAAAATAAATACAAGGGTCACTCTTTGGATATACCCACTTGTCCTAGACAGAGTAACAGAAATCAAGAACACAATGGGAATTCTTCAGGCAACACCTCTACACACTGCACTTGCAATCTTGGAGCAACAGACTCACATGCATTTATTTATTTATTGGTCTGTTTGTTTATTTCATTTGTCCACGCCTTAACTACAGTACATGCCAAGATGAGATGCCCAGCACAAGCTGATAAACACATACTGACGCTTCATGGGATGCACACCTCATTTTTGACTCTTTAGCCCACATCAGTGTGGTTGAACTTGGGTTACCCTGCTTGGAAAGACCTACCGGGTACAATGTTTGTACTCATATTCTTGCGCACATCTACATTAGTAAAAACATAAATGAATCGTTCTGGGGCATTAGAATTACTCTGCAGCTTGCCTACTGAAAATGCGTGGGCAGATGATCTTGTATTTATAATGTACATTGCCGTGTGAAAGGACAGCATGCGATTCATCGATTGGCACGTCGGTTCCTCTCAAGATTGTCTACATGACGGTGACCAAGGCTGCTTCAAATATGCCATGCCTCAGGAGTAATTCACGTGCGGGCACGCATTTCTAAGTCTGATACTGTTATTGAAATATTTAGTGCCCTCACTCTCATATTTGGATTAATATCCGCGAATATACAGAAAATGCAATAGCAAAGACACACAAGGTTATCAGAGGGAAAAAGAGGCAAAGGGCCTGAGGCACAGAGAGTTTTCCTATGGGTTGCACCATTATAAAACGCTTCTGTGAACCTGGCCCTAAATCGCATTAAATATAATAAATGGCTAGACTGAGATAAAGTAGCATAACATAAATATATATAGTTCCTGAACTTAATCTTTCTTCATATTTGCCTTCTGTTCTTCTAAAGCTCTGTGACTTTTCAGAAGACCTCCAGTGGTGGACCGGCCTGCTGGGAGCTCTGGAGAATTCCCGGTAGGCCTCTATTCCAAGGGCCTCTTTAGTGTGGCCACCCTGGTTTTTATACCCTCCCACCCTCTCACAGTCAACAGAGCCCTTGTTTCCATGTCTCCTCATCCCACGCAGCATTTTGAATCCAAGACCCGCATTCCGACTGTAGCGGCCACGGAATGAACAGTGCTGGTAAGGGACCGACACCGTTCATTCCGGGCTGCCACATTACGAGTTCTGCAGCGGGTTCTGCTCTTTACGCCTGCCCAGACCAGACGTGCAGAGCGGTACCCGCTAGCAGATCAGGATGCTAACAACGGTCCCGTTGTTAGCATCCTCCCCATTCCCATTGAGCCCTGTGGGGGCTCAAATGGGAATGGGGACGTACCAGGTCTGGGTCCCGCGAAAGAGAATTTCCGGGCCCTCCAAGGTCGGAATGGCCCGGTAAATCCCCGTTTGCCAGACCCGGACCCGAGTTTGGAGGTAGTCTTGCCGGTAATGACGGCATGGCTACCTCCAAACTCGTATTGAGGCCCAAAGAATTTGGAATAGAGGTTCCAGTTTTTTTTCCCCTCACTCTTAACAAATATTTTATGTAATTTTTCTTGTTATGTTTAATTACCGTTTAATCGCCAAATAGGTACAAATGTGCTTTAAAAATCAGCAATTTAATACGTTTTTCCAAATGTCTTGCTCAGACGTGTCCATGTTGCTCACTACATTCGAATGAAATATGTAATATGGGTCCACTTTGAAAAACGTTTCCAGGGCCACTTTTGTCTCACAGACCACCCCTGAAGGCCAAAATGGAGTGGCAAACCCTTTAATGTTAGGGTGGGTGTTGTGACACACACAAAATGAGAACCAAGCCCAGTGTCCATTGTGTACTTTGTGAGTCAATCATCTTTCATTACAGGAATTTTGGTGAAATACAAATATCTGTAAGCATCCTTATGTTCCCAAAAGGCACTTTGATTTTATGCAAAGCAGCCAGGAACTCCCACTGGTTACTTTTGTCCTCTACCCTTTTCTCATGGGGGTTGTTAAAAATAGTACAATATGAGAGTTTTGTTAATGTCCATTAGATGTCAACGCATTATTAAGACTAAACATACACAGGAAATGAACATTCAAATATATATATATTGTACAATTTTAAAAAGAGACAATTTAAAATGTAAGTAAACTTAACATATGTCCTATTATTTGAAAACGCTTCTTTTATCGAGAATACAACATTTTAACTCTTGAAATGTCCTTCCTTCATGAAATTAAAACCAATGTTCTGTTTCTTTTGTGAGCACCAGGGTGGTGGAAAGCCATGCCCTGGCCACAGTGTCCACTGACCATGGTGGAAAGCCACGCTCTGATCAGAGTGTCTTCTGGGTATTACCTGTGTGCTTGAGGTAAGAAGAGCCTCAGGTAGGATTACCCGTGGGCACTGTGGTGTGCTTGCAGTGTCTGAGGCATGACTGTAGGCCATGCCCAGTGGGCCCTGTTGGTATGGTTGTTCACAATGCACAGTGCTCCAGATAATACTTTGATGTGGGAGTATTTAACTCCCTATTTCTTAAAGTTGGGAAGACAATCATTTTTTAGAGAGTAAACAAGTAAGTCTGATTCCTGATGGGAGTATTTTATAAGCAAGTAAAAAATATATTTTAAAAGGAAACCGAAATGTTTTGTAATAATAATAATGTCTTTGTACCTAGTTATTCATTCACATTAAAAGATACAAGTTTATCTCTATACATCATGCAGTGATAATGATTGTTTCTTTCTCGGGAACTATGTCTACTATTGGTCCAAACATAACCATGGAGCAGTGCGGCTGAAAGTGGGGGCGCGTGGTCCTATGTGCCTGTTTGCTATTTTTTGTTGGGAGTATTGTTACTCCCTATTTTTAATTTTTAGGAGTATTTGCCTATTTTATGGAAGTAAAAGTGGCTCATACACCGCTCATCTGTAGGGCTTACTATGCAGTAGCCTTCTCATGTCATTGCAAAGAGATAACTACTAGGAGAGAGGCACGTAGTGCTGGTGTCACAGGGTTCGAAGTCTTCCGTTAGTCTTTTGCATGTGCACGGCCGACCTGTGGCTGAACTGGCCACTTCCCCTCTTCACGTAACAATACCACTGTATTCGTCTTTCTTGCACAGTCTCCTCATAATTAGTTGCGTAGCCCGCACATAACATCTTAATAATACAACACCTTATAGAAGCCACAGAATACAGTCCGGTACCATCTTGGTATTCGTAGATTCAACAGCTGTACACAACGACAACAGCGCAAAACAAATTTGACAACACTGGCACACTGTCCATCCCCATATTTACGAACAAGGTTCCTGAAACAGGGCTGAGTTGGCGCCTTTTCTTTTTAACATTTTTGTGGCTGACTTATATGAAGCTAGAGCGAAGGCACCTGATTTCCCCCCTAAACTAGGATAGCGTCTTGGAGGCAATACAACACACAGCAACACAGGTTCGAATCCCGGTCTCGGCTTAGAAACCGTCTCTGGTATTAAGCGTGTTATAAAAGAACAACTATAATAATATTCATGATAATAGGAGCCTACCTCCTGGCTAGGGTATGGCGACAATATTGTATTGCTAGGCCCGGTGACTAGTGGCCTGCAAGACTCTTTGAACGCTCTGGCGGCTTACTCTGCCCAGAATGGCCTACAATCACAGTAGATCACAGTAGATCTAAAATCACGGTGCTTGGAAAGAGCTCAAAAGGGTTAATAAGCACACGTGGGGAATGGATGGTCAAAAAATGGAAGTTGTGAGCACATTCCAATATCTTGCGGCGCTGCTATGTCGATTTTGATGTTGCTATTGTATGTGTATTCATGTTGTAGAAACTGAGAAGTTTACATACAAACAGAAGTCAAAACTCGAGCGATAAGCACATTCTTGCTGGCAAATAAATGTATGAACACAATGGGAGGTTGCTCTAAACCCGGCCTAATAAAGCTGTATAATACGTATCACTAGTCCCCACCATGCTTTATAGCATTAGAGCATATTTCTCTATGCAACACAACTGGATAGATGCTATGGAGGGTAACCTCCGGAATGCTGTGGATGCTAACCTCTGGACTGCTGTGGATGGTAACCTCTTGACTGCCAATCTATTGCTCCATTCAAGCCATCAAAATGGAGTTGGAGGCTTTGTCCATTAGAGCCATGCTTGAAATCAAGCGCAGCATCCTCAACTTTAAGATTATGTTCCCTAACATTGATTGAATTATGATACTTTTTGGGAAACTTTTAAGAGCCCAAACTATCATATCCAAGGCACTGCAGGAGTCTGCTTGTGCTTGTTGGACTTCCATCTATTCTAGAATAGATTTAACTTGAGACTGGTCAATTGGTTTCGGACCACTATGTATTCAATTAACCCCTTAAGTGCCAAGGACAAGTATGCTTGTCCTTTTTGAGTAGACTTGAATAATAGCCTGGCATATGAAAGCTGCCTTGGGGGACCGTAGCAATTTTTATTTATTTGGATTTATAAAGCGCGCACAGCCCAGGGGCATCGTGGCACTGTTACAAGGAGGTTTCCTTGCAGATACAGTTGTTTATACATAGACGTACATTTTTGTGTCTAGCGAGGTCAAGTCTATACAGGGTATAGTCATATCTATACAGGGATAGGTTTGCATTGTGGTTTACTAGTATTCATGAGATGGACTATTATACAGAGTACAGGATAGTATGAGGTATTGATAACTAAGACATTCTCCAAGTCCGTGAGCCATAGTGACATATGTTCATTCGAGTGATATTGGAAAAGTTGTGTTTTGAGGGCCTTACGAAAGGTTGTGATTGAGGGTTCTTTTCTGAGGGCCGGGGGTAGAGCGTTCCAGCTCTTGGGTGCGAGCACCTGTGAAGCTGGATCCTCCAGATTTTTGTCTTTTGAAGGTCAGGGCGGAGAGTCGGTTTCAGTGTTGGGTGCATTTGGGTCTGGTGGAGCTGTCTCTGTGGATGGTTTCTGAGAGGTATGGTGGTGCTGTTAGCGCGAGGCAGGCATGGGTGATGGAGAGTACTTTGAAGAGTATACGCTCTCTAACAGGTAGCCAGTGAGCGTTTCGTCTTGCTTGGGATATGTGTTCTCTTTTAGGGATGCTGAGGGCTGCCCTCAGAGTGTTGTTTTGTGTGGTTTGAAGTTATAACCTGTCACACTTACCATCTGAAATCCTGTTAGCTGGATATTCCAGGCAACGTTTTAACATTCTTAAAACCCATAAAGGTGTAACTACTGTTGCTAACAGCAAGTTTGGCCGATGTGTTATGTTACTGCGTTTTAACCTTCCACCCTCGTGGATTACAATTGGCCCTCAATGGGAGATGCCTTTGTTCAGCCCGGCTAGGCAGAACATGTCAGTCCCACACTGAGCTGGAAACCTTGTGACACCTGTTAACACAATGCCCTTCTCTGAAGCGACACTATGTTATATTATGTTATGTTAATTTATACCTTGCAGCGCTACCACCCGGGGGCAGTCTCCAGGTGATCTACCTTTGCAGCTTTGGAACTACTTCGGATCTTGGAGGTGTATAGCTCTCTCCGGCTCTCTGTGCGGTGTCTGGTCCCCTGCAATGGGGCATACATTTTAGTAATCCCCCAGGAAATCTTGCCATGGACCGCTGATGATACTTGTGTATTATCATGAAAAGCATTCAGAGGCGTTTTAAGATTATGTTTTCACTTTCGATAACCATTTTGATTTGCGTGGAAAGTCAATGTGACTAGATCACACTGTAATTAAAAATAAATTAAAAAAAGATATTTGCCTGCATATGCCTTGTAAATGCCTGGTGGGTGGCTTGGGGAAGCTTAAGCACATCTATTCCAACACATAAGCAAGCCCATCACGCACTCTATCACACATCATCTGAGTACACCTTACTGGTAGTACCAGATTTTCATGCTAGAATAAACACCTAAAATAATTGCCATCTAAGTCCTATACCCCCTCTGGACCAAACTAGAGAAGTCGAGATTCACGAACAAGCACTTGCACACGGACACACGCAAGAATACGCAGGCACACGCACACACACCCCACTTCTCATCTTCCCAACACAGGCCAATTATGAAAATCCAGGCACATGCACACTATATAAGTATAATTAGTTATTTATAACGCGCTTAATACCAAGAGGTTTCTATGCGTGGACCCGATGATCGAACCTGTGTTGCTCCGTGTCGTTTTGCTTTCAAGGCGAGCACACTGACCCTGAGCTATCCTCCCGAGACATAATATCTACTTGGACAAAGCTCATTGCCAGCACCCCACTTGGGTAATAACGGGTAATATGACATTACATATCAATCTTCATTAACGGCTGCTGCTTACAGGTAACATATATGTAGTTTTGAACATGGGACTAAGGCAGTTGAGGCTTTTTAACACCACATATAAAAGAATCACACAATACAAATCTCTTGGCAGAATGAAGGGTATACTTTTGAAAATGACTGCTGGCACGAAATGTTTAGAGCATATCTAGTTTGGGCTCTTCTGTCTTCAGCTGTCTAGAATATCATGGGCCTCATTACGATTTTGGCGGTAGCCATGCCGCTATTGGCGGCATGGCTGCCGCCAAAATTGGGTCCGGGTTCCCAGAATGGAGGAATTACCGGGCATTCCGAGTTCGGAGGGCCCGGTAATTCCTCCCTGCAGGATCCCAGGCCCGGACCTTCCCCATTCCCATTTCAGACCCCATAGGGCTGAATGGGAATGGGAGAGGGAGCAAACAACGGGCCGATTGTGAGCGACCCGTTGTTTGCTTCCTCTTCCCCTGGCGGGACCCACTCTGCACGTCTGGTAAAATCAGACGTGCACAGCGGGTCCCGCGAGCTGGCCTCGTAATGTGGCAGAATGGTGTTAACGGGTCTGCATCCTTTTGCGGCCCCCGTTAACTCATTCCGCCACAGTTGTAATGTGTCTATGAACATGCAAAGCACCACTCAAGATGACCCAAACAGCTTGCGCCCTACTGAGCCCAAGGATCTTCCATGTCGTCCATCACTAACGGATAGTGGGAACAACATGGGGAAACACACATACTCATTCACTCCTTAGGGGCTTGTGGCACCCACGGGTTGGATGCAGAGCCGCTTAGCAGGGGAAGAAGGGCCTGACATCCTGTGAGATTGATGAAGATCAGGCCATGCGTCACAGAGGCAGTGGGGTGATTAGCAGGGAAGGGAAAGAGGGAAAAAGATGGAGAAGAGCAATGTTTTGGGCCGTTTGCAGACCTTGAGGACGTCAGGCTCAAGTCTGAGATGAGCAGGGAGGCTGTTCCAGGGGGAGGCACCAACAGAGGAGAGAGCCCTGCCCACCACTCTCTGTTTAGAGAAGTGTTTGACAGTCAAAGAGTTGGAGTTAGAGGAGTGTAGGGCTCTAGCATGGGAGTATTTGGGGAGGAAAAGTTGGGGATAGCATAGTCCCAGGCCGCAGAAGGCCTTGTGGGTGATGCAGAGGGTCTTGAATTTGATCCTTGTAGCCAGCAGGAGCCAGTGGAGAGATGTTAGGGCAGGAGAGATGCTGTCCCTAGGCTTGAGGCCAAGGATAGGTCTTGCAGCCTTATTTTGGATTAGCTGGAGGGGGCATAGTGAAGAAAGAGGGAGATTGAGGATAAGGCTGTTAAAGTAGTCCAGCCTGGGGAGGACCAGAGCTCTGGACACATTGAGTTTCTGGGGAAGGTGCAGAAAGGTCAAATGCCTGTGAGGAGGTGCAGCTGGAAGTGAGACTTCTTAGTAAGATTCATAATGTGAGGGATGAAAGAGTTAGAGGAATCGAAGATAACGCTAAGGTTTTTAGCCTCACAAGATGGTGGGGATAGAGGGCCCAAAGAGGGTGGTCAGAGGGTAGGAGGAAAAGAGGGCGCAGGTGTACCAATCAGAAGGATCTCTGTCTTACATGATGCATTTTTGGAACAGAAGCTGGTCTTGAAACACTCAACTGTGGTGCACCTCTCTCTAAAGTGCAACACCGCACCCCAACATTAACCTTTTCTTGCTCCAGTCCGTGTGTATTGGACCCAAAGGGTGGTTTTGTGGGGCGGTCCACGGGACCACAAGCACACGCCTTATTCGCTAATATTAAAATATGCAAAGCCCTCCAGCAGTGAACCAAACAATAGCCGCACTCTGTTTAAAGCAGCGCAGACTCTTAAATACGCAGATTGCTGGCTGTTTTTGAAATGCAATCACTCTCCTTCGCATGTAAATCTCAGCAGCTTTGTTCATTGGTTTTGTATGCGCAGGCCTGGCTCTTTAGCAGGACTGAAGCTGCCATGTTGAAACAATGAGACAGAAATTGTGCAGAAATCAAACAGGAAGCTCTGATTCCCCTTTTCTTTGCAAGTAGTGGCGGCGGATATTTGCAAAATAACTCTATTTCTCACCCTAAATGAGAATCCTAACGTCATGGCTGCAAATGTCAGGCTTCAGGACAGCCACCTTAAAAGCAAGCACTGGCAATGCCAGTTGTTTTGCCTTCTGTATAGCGTCCTGGTGTAGGCGTTGTTCAGTTATCACTATCATATGTTCTGGCACTACCATCTTTTGCACACATAATGGGGATTCACAGACTGTTTTCCAATGGGATTGTACCATTATAAAATGTTTCTGGGAATCAGCACATTGCTATTGTATACCCTCTATTTCCATCAAAAACCTAGGTATGCACACCACTGCCAGTCTTTGCCATCAAAGATCCAGGTGCTGACACGGATACCAGAAACTGCCATGAAATGCCCCAGTATTCGCCTCATTAGCTGGGTGTTGCAAAGCTTTACTGGAAAGTGAACAAATGCATGCACGCATAGAGCATGCACTTCACGGCATAGCATGACATATGCCTCCTTTAGTGACAAGCTACTTTGCATGTTGAAGGATGCACACACCTCGGAATGCCTGGTCTTTCCTACCAAGGGCCTGATTTACAAAAGCACTTTTGAATGGAAAACTCTCATTGATTAGGGCTCTGCCAATGAAGTCCTCAGTTGGGATGATTCTGCCAATAGGCACTTCCAGCAAAAGTGCAGCTGTAGGAAATGACTTCATGAAAAAAGGGTCAAAGGTCTCTTCCCGGAAGTTGTGAGCTTGATGCCAGGTTGGGTGGGAGGGACCTGAAGTACAGTCACGAGTCACAGTGATTCCCGGGAAACAGTCAAGCTTCTAAGTGGATATCAATTATACTCACAATGATGACTCCTAGCCTGCTTGCTTACTCCATAGCTGCCAAGTTTCTCAGTTCAATGTGCGACACCTGGAGCCAGTCCTGTTTTTCCCATTGCATTCTGGTACTTATAGGCCCACACTTACAATGGGAAAAAGAAATTCCAAGTCCCAGCAAGCAATGAGAAAACACAGTATTTGGAAGCTATATTACTCGGTGCCCCCTCTATCGCCCTCTAGAATGGTTAAGGAAACAGCGGGGCCACATCAGCAAGCCCTGCTTCCAACTGATGGGACGTTGCCCCGGAGTGGCACTCACTGGGGCGCAGTCACTGCCAGATACCACCAAATGCTCCCTCGTGCACATTCATGACTGAGCGTGAGTGCACCACATTCTGGCGGTTTTTAAGCAGCACCGATTTCCTAAATCTGGTACAGCAACACAATCTGATGAACGCTTATTTGCTTAAATGCAGTTTATCTATGAAGCCGCCTACATCAGGCTCTCTCTCTTCTTAGGGAACCTCTACTAGGACACCACCAATCACTGGTGTGCACAAAGGAACATCATTCTATACTCCATATTGAGCAAAAGAAAAGTCTACTAAATCAGGCGCATTCTAGGCTGATGAACATAACTTACACGTATTCCTTTATTTCTAAATTAACATAAATGCAACATATCTCCTTTTTATTAGTAAACATATGTACATAAACAAACAAAAAAACAGCAGTGATATGGAAAGGAACCAAAGACACTGAATGCATATCCTTTTTTATTAAAGGGATACACCCTTCAACCGAGTGCAAGCTATCCAGCTGCTTTGGACTGTGACTCCCATGATCCATTTCCATTGACTAAGCTGGCTAGGGATGATGGAAGTTGTAGTCCAACAACATCTGGAGAACGGAAGGTTGCAAGCCCCTGCCTCAATAAAATAGGACATCTTTCAAGTGTTTGCGTGCATCTTTCACCCTACAGCTTGGGTCGCAACCCCAACAATGCTCACTCCTGAAGCAGCACTTTCCCTTTGTCCACTCTCTTTCCTTGCCTCACGGTCAACAATCGGTCCTGTCTCCAAGCCACACATTTGCACCCATTTCTTCTGCTATTGCACTTTATACTCCAGATTTGCCCCATCAGTTTATACATTCCAATCTGGCATACCTTTGCAAAACTGGGCCTCGTTCTGAATATGGCAGTCTGGAAATAAGGGTGCCGGTAGCAACGTGCCGGAACACTTTCTGGACCAACATACTACAATTATGCCATTAGGGGCCACGGATTCCCCGTCAGGCCTGACATGCCGGTTTTTCAGACCAATCCAATATGGTTGTCATGGAAGCACTATTAGTACCCGGCGAGGGTGCAATCAGAATGAAAGAACCATTCTGATTGGCCCTTGCCGAGGCATTACCCGGCCGGGAATCCCTCGGCCGGGATTCCACTGCCATTGTCCCCGGCGGGGGGCATGGCTGCACCTCAGTCAATGAGGAGGCTCGAAGCGGGGCCATCCCCGCTCCGAGACTCCCCCGCTGGGGACTGCAGTAAGGCTTTTTTTTGTTTTTCCGTTCCCCTTTCCTCCCTCCTCCCTTCTCCTTGCCCTCACCACCCCACTTACCTTCTTGCTCCTTTGTCCCCGGTGGGGGACGATGGCAGCCTCCAGCCATGTGGAGACTCGGAGCGGGGCCATCCCCGCTCCGCGCCACCACACGGCTGGAGGCTTTCATCGTCCCCCCGCCGGGGACCCAGGTACTTTTTTTTCCCTCCCTCCCTTCTGCCCTCCCAACTCCCTTACCATCTTCTCTGTCTTCTTTGAGGAGCGGACGCGCTGGGAACACTTCGGACTCCATTTTCCCTTTCCCGGCGGCCAATTTCTTGGTAGTTTTTTTTTTGTTTCGTCCCAAAATGCTTTTAGTACCCCGGTCATGCAGATATTGTGGGCCGGGCTACTAATAGCTATATACCCCTCGCGGCAGGGGCATTACTGACTCTGGTAATGCCCCAGGGCCTTCATTAAGGCCCTCACTTCGCTCGGGTCTATAACTATAGGCCTGAGTCGGTAATGCTCCCAAATTCATTTGGTGAATTCCGCTGCTCAGGGAATATTGCTTAATTAGCAAAGGTGCTGAGGCTTCCGTGTCCCTATTTCCATGGAGTCCGATGGAACTCCATGAAAATTGGGAGTAACCGTTACCGCTACCCTTGTGATATCCCGACAGCACTGAGATATCCGGTGGCAGTACAGCTGTTACGGGGTTGCTGGAAGCCCGCTGCCTACCGGCGGGTTTTCCGGCAACCCCGCAATTAGGGCCACTGTCACAACCCTCTTAAGAGCATAAACAAGTAATTTGATCTTCTGTCATCTTCTTGAGGTCAGGTATTCTCATGCTGTTCCCAGCTGTGTGTGAGTCCGGCCATCCCATCTCACTCATGATTGTCACAATATGCCTTCTACTTTCTCTTGTGGGCCTCTATTCTATTCCAGAATTAGTAACCACCTTAGATCCCACGATGGATGCTATATGAAATGGGATATCCGGCCCCTCATCATCACGAAAGGTGATCAACTTGATGCTAAACACGCTTTATCCCTGTAAGTCGAATTCATGTCTAAATCACCATTTTCCAACGTAACCCATTGACAACGGACGATGTTATGATTACTTCAATAATGCAATGTATATTATTATAATATATTTTCTGTAGGATAATGGCCCCATGCCAGATCAACTTAATGGGCCTCATCACGAGTTTGGCTGTAACCCTTAAATACGGCGGTAACGCTATTACTGCCGCATTTAAGGGTCGGCCAAATCACAGCCTTGGCGGATTTCCCCCCAGCTCTGAGCTGGGGGCAAATCGGCCGCAATTTTGCCGATTTTTGGCGCTAATACCGCCGGCGGGAAATCCACCAGTGGTAATAGCGTGAAAATTCCCCATTGGGCCCAAATTCCGAATAGGCCCAATGGGGAATGGGCACACACCGTTCTGCCAAACCCGTGATCCGGCGCTAATAGCGCCGGGGGGGTTGGAGGTAGGGCTAATAGTACCAGCGGTAATACCGCCAGCATTACCACCCAACTCATGATGAGGCCCAATGTGCCAGACGAAGTAGGCCATGGAACCCACACACCACCTCCCTCCTAAATTAGGCAGGCTTAAATATCATGGCTGGCCTAGATGGACGACTTTGTTCTCTGATCAGACAACTCTGGGCCTGCAACATTTGTTGGGCACTCCATGGCAATACACGGATAACAACTGTCTGGAAGTGAACATCTCAGAGACAAAAGTGAGGAGATTTACGAAAATGCAAAAAAGGTGTTGCTTGGTGCAAGATACCCTGAAGACGTGAATGTTCCTGATCCTTGTGTTTTAGTGATATAGGGGGCATACAATGCACAAAGATTACACAAGAATTAAGAACACAATGGGCCTCATTACGTCTGTGGTGGCCATGGGATGAACGGTGCCGGTAAGGCACCAGCTCCGTTCATACCGGCCGCCACATTACGAGTCAGCTCACAGGTGCCGCTCTGGACGCCTGGTCAGACCAGGCGTGCAGAGCGCCACCCGCAAGCAGACCAGGATGGTAGCAGCGGTACCTTTATGAACGGTACCGCTGCTACATTGCTCCCCATTCCAATTGAGCTCTATGGGGGCTCAAATGGGAATGGGGACGTACCAGGTCCGGGTCCCCGCGAAAGGGAATTACTGGGCCCTCCAAGGTCGGAATGGCCCGGTAAGTCCCCTTTTGTGGGCCCTTATTAAGGGCATGGCTACCTCCAAACTCGTAATGAGGCCCAATGAAACCTTCTTTTAACAAACTATCACAATGATGCTAAATTTGGTTTCCTATAATTGTACAGTTTGGGGTAGCAGCACAATACAAACCCTTTGTTACTATTTGGTGTAGAAACTCGTCTTGGCATGCTACATCGTATATCTGTAGGTACGCGCTAGTACTCCCTAATTCTGCTTTCACCCACTTTTTCCCCGAACGCCAATGTTGCTGAAATTTGTTTTGTCACATATTTGTTGCTGCTTTTTTGCCACAATGTATTTATTTATTTATTTATTGTTGATTTATATAGCGCTTACACACAGCTGAAGTGCTCACGGAATTGGCAGGTTTTGGCAAGGTATATAGGAAGGGGAGTGCAGGGGATGGAAGGCAGAAGTTGTGGGAGGTCTCCCCCCACTTTCTGGGGTAAAAAAGTGGTCAATTCAGACAACAACAAAAAACTGTGAAATTGCCATTCGCAATGTCCATCGATCCCTAATTCTACTCCCTCTGCCTCATCGCAAGTTTGGTGGTAACCCTTAAATGCAGTGGTAATGCTATTACCGCTGCATTTAAGGGTCTGCCAAATCAGGGGTTTGGCAGGATTTACTCCCAGCTCTGAGCTGGGGGCAAATCCGCCACGATTTTGCCGATTTCCGGCATTATTACCGCCACGCTAATACCGCCGGTGGTAATAGCGCAGAAAATTCCCCATTGGGCCCAATGGAGAATGGGGAATTCCTGAATGGTCCCAATGGGGAATGAGGATTTACCGTTCTGCCAAACCAGTTATCCGGCGCTAATAGCGCCGGGGTGTTGGCGGTAAGGCTAATAGCCCCGGCACCGGGGATACCGCCCACCTGGTGATGAGGCCCTGTGCCATAATTAGGACAGAATTAGTACTAACCTTGTTTGCCAGCATTGGTAATGCTCTGAAAGGTGCCATTGCCCCAGGAAAGTAGGAATGCAGATACATCTGTCATTAGAACATGATGTGAAGCCTGCTGAGTAATGGGGGTGCTTTCCTTCATATACTGATGTATGTCTTAGAACTCTGTGACTGATTTAGGGTTTAATGTGACAAGATGTACTGAGCCTTAACAGACTCCATCCATGAGAAACATCAACTAATGATGCTGATTCATGACTGGTGTCAAAATCACTCGACTCTATGGGATCGGTCCTCTTCATCTGAATACTTAAAGTCTTGCTTGCTATGGTTGTGCCGCCACTTTATATAGAACGTGAACCAAGAAGAAAGCAACAAGGGTAGTTTATGAGAGTTTCAACTAAATCGCCTGCACACCGGGGATGTTATGGATTTGTGGTGTGGTATTAACAGTGTGGAGAAGACCTGTAGAGTAGGCAAAGGTCCTAAGTGCTGTGAAACTTTAAGCCACTTGATTAAAGTGCCCATGCACTTGGGATACTTCATCAGAAATGATTGGGCGGTTCTTACAAAAACTGACCGATAACAAAGAAGAACAATTTTGGTTAAGAGTATTGCAGGGCCGACAAATCTCATTAATCACATTAATACTGAGAGGATCCATGTGTTAATATCCCTGCAAAAATATCGCGATACAAGAATGGCGCCGTTCTTCTGCAGCAATATTAACCCATGGAACCTGCGGGGGACACCCCCTCAGCCCCCATATGTTTTTAAAGGGAGCGGGGGACACCCCTGCAACCCCCACTCCCATTTACCCCATAAATGATCCCCACCATTAATATCGCCTATGCCGTTTCCCGACGACCATATGTATGGCAATATTATTGGTGGGGATGATATTACCTGATACCTACTGAGAGTGATTATTTGTTATAAAACAATTTATAAGAAGCTGAACGAAGAATACATTAGATACTAACGTACATGTGTTTTGGAATTTAGGACTGGGCTACTTATGGCTGTACTATTTTATTCAGAAATAGTTTTTATTTGATTGAAATGTGATAGACTGAATGATATTTGGAGTATTTCTGCATCTCTTGTTTATTCTTATCAGATCTTTCTATGATGTTAGTGGTTTATGCATTAATATTGAAAATAAAATAATAAATCATAACATTCTCTCCAGTGCTGAATAGTTTTTGTTGATCTGACTCTAACCCCTTGATGTAAGTGTTATGGGCACCTCTTACGCAATCCCATTCTAAAAATAGAGCCCTATCGGTGATCCCATGCCGCACCTTTGTCTAATATCTTTGCACTCACATCAGATCTGTGAAGGGGTTGGCAGTTCACATGTCTTTCTTCAGGTCATTGAAAGGAAACTACATTAATTCTATCCACTCATGCAAGAAGCCTTATTTGACACTCTGATTAAACGAGCGGTGTTCAAATGGAATATAATACATTTTGCATACAATTCAATATGACTGAGGAATTATCATGACTGATCCTTGACCTCCAGCTCCCTTGTCTGCACCAATCCATATTTTTAGGATAGAAATGTATTTGATCACATTATGCCTGGAATATGATAGCTGATTCACTTTTGTCTGGTACCTTTTGCCCTCAGACCTACACACTTAGGCTTTTTCAACTCTGAATTTAACAATATGTTACGTTCCAGTTCTATGTTGGCACAACGTCTTATAGTGCCCTGACAACATCAGACTTTGTCAACATCTCCAAGCAGATGTTCAGTCACTTGTTGGCACCCTTCTTTTGCGAATGCCATCCTGAATGGAATGTGCCGACATATGGATGCTTCTGACCAAGTCATGAAGAAAGTTGAAGTTTTAACGTTTGGTGCCGGTCTATCCGGTGATAAGCAAAGGGTAGTTGAGTTGAGAGTAATCATCAAACCTTTCACAATATCAATAGTAACTTATTACTATTGAGAGTGGGAATGTTGGTGCACATGGATGGATTTGTTTGAATCTATGCAAAACCATAGTCTTTCTTCTGTTGTATGTGTGAATATTAAGAGTGTGAACCAAAGGCTGGTCTCATTGGAAATAATAACACTCTCTGCACATACCCTGTTCAGCTCCTTCAGGAGTTCTTCCTTAAATCACAATGAGATTTGCCCGGCCTTATGCACCAGAGTTGTAGTTCTATATTTAGGTATTTAGGTTAGGAACGGGCAAGCCTTAAACTGCTCACTAAAAATTCTAAGCCAAGCCTTTGAAAAAAGGTTTGATTTGGCTCGAGCCATTCGAGCCTCCATAGCGATGGCTTGCGAGTTAAATCGAGCCGAATCTCTAAATGTTCAATTTGGCTGGAATCAACTCGACCCAATCAGAGCCATAGATCCCGTTGGCTCATTTTGAAACAAACATATTTAATCCATGTAGATTTTAAGAAAGGATGGGGCAGTTTTTCAAGACTCACTTGTGCCAGAAAATAGTGTCCTATTCTGAAAGTGTAATTTACAGATGTAACTATTCAGGTGACCTCTTCTTTACCACCTTTGCACTTTTATGTCAAAAAAAGGGGTGTTTTTTGGTCATTTTGTAGAGCACCTCTCGAATCCAGAATGGTCTTTGAAATGTGCAGAAATAATCGCAGTCCATTGCACCTAATTGGAATAGGCGTAAGGGGATGAGCAATGACTGATGGCCAAAAACCCACATCATCAATATTCCAATGAAAGTTGATGGTCGCAAATGGCTTCAAACATTCCTCCCTGTCCAACAATGAGGTGAAGCCAACATACTGACATCAGTGAAATACATACCTTCTTCTATGACACATGTAGTGCAAACTGGTCATGATATTCCTGGTGCTAACAGTTCCATTTTGTTGGTGTAAAAATGCATGACGTGAGCCATATGAAGCTTTTCTCAACAAACAAAACAAGCATGGCAATGCCAACAATTTGGCCTTTTATGTAGGCTTGGGAAATCCACTTGTCGGGCACAGTATAGTAGTAATAACTGGCCATTGAAGGTATCAGTTGCAAAATGGTACGAGTACCTGGGTATCTAATAGCAGTGCCTGGCAAATGCCTAATACTTATAGACAAGTTAAAATGGTTGGCTTTTCCAATGCTTTTCTTTAAACAGGACTTCACTGAAGGACATGCACAGTACTTATAAATCATGTGGTTCGAGGCAGGCCTGTTTCAGACATTTTTATTGCAGCAGTAGTGGGTTTGCTCCTCCAATAAGTTATTAACTCTCAGAAAACACCGGCAGGCACTTTGAGTGCAATGTTTGATGATAAGTCTTAATTAAAGTGAGCTAAAAGAGTTCCCACGAGGAGTTGCTTTGGTCAGTTAGGTGAAGGAACCATAGAGATTAGCAAGGCCGTAGGCAGCCAATGGGTGGGCAAATAACCAAACAACGCCTACAAGCTTTGTGTTCCTCCTCATATGACATTTCTCCCTATCTGTACTCTAATACAATAATTTTGGCTGATAGGTCTCGCAAGTGCAACCTAATAGTCCATACAAAAAAATACAGTCACAATGGCCATCAAGAGAATACAGAAGATGACCTTGGGGAGTTCCTTTTCAATTTGCCTGGTGGTAGGCTGGTGATGGCAACAGTGTGAATGACAATGGGAGGAGGTGGCACGTAAATAGCATGTTTTGCCAATAAATTGATGTTGCCGGAGAGCGAAAGATGGGAACAGGGTGAGAGGGTGGGCTCCAGGCAAAGCAGCAATATTGGATTCAGCCAGCAATGCATACAACCTGATTCTCTTCTCAAAAGTAGTTAGATGCTCATTTTAAATATATAAGATGATCTCCTTTTGAGCCTTGCTGTCCTTGTTATCAGAGATGAGATGAAAAGTTAATGGTAACTTGTCTTGCTGAGGACGCAAGATTAGGTGGCAAAGGAGTAAACCGTGTTGCTTTCTGCTTGCAAAAATGCACCGACCTGGTAGAATTGAGTGCATTCCTTTCACCCCCGTCAACATCGCATTTTTGTTTTTTATTATATGTTTATTTATAATGCGTGGAAAGCTTGCAGGGAAGGAAAGACTCACACAATACGATGAACGCAAAAAAAAAGGCAGGTGCAAAAGGGAAACACCAATTGGAACCTAACATCAAATAAGTGGGTTTGCCAGCTGTCGCCCAAAATTGACCAAGTTGGTTTGAAGTCTTACAGACATCGGCAGAGAGTTCCAGAGCTGGGCTGAAGTGACAGGGAAAGCCTTCCCTAAGCCATTTACACATTTGTAGGTGTGTTGAATCACCATTGCCTGTTTGGAGGAGCAGATAGCTCTTGCCGGATGGTGAGGGGTCACCTGATTCTTAAGGTATATAATGGCCATTCCATAGAGACATCGGTGGACAAGCACTGCTTGGAGGGACTTCAGTCTGCTCGGGATATGTTGTCTCTTAGGTTTGCCATTGATAACTCGAATGGCATCGTTCTGGGAGATTTGTAATTTGGCTATTATTTTTCTTGCTAGTGCCCATTAACAGTGCGTTACAGTAATCCAAACGTGAAATAATGGTGGCATGACGGATGGAGGCACAATTGGTCTCTGAAAGAAAATGACAAATGTTCCTAAGTAGGCGAAGGTGATATGAGCAGGATCTGGAGATTTGGTTTAATCAAGGTGTAACTTACCTCTAGTGTGGGAAAGAACAAAGATCAATAGCTCAGTCCTATTGCCATTAAGGCACATCCAGTGATGGTTCATCCATGACTCGATTTGAGCATAGATCCGTCTGAGCTAGGCAGCGTCTAGCTCATAAGTTCCAGATAATTCCAAAACTAGCGTGGTGTCGTCAGCATGGTTCTTAAAAAATATATAATTTTCTTCCAGGGCTTCACAGAGGGGTGTAACATAAAGATTAAAAAGGAGTGGCGGACATGCCCCTTGTGGAACACCACAGGTAATAGGAGAACAAAAGCGACAAAGCATCACCCCCACATATTCACGAGACACGCTGGGATAAAAAAGATTGGAACAAGGTGATAGAATCTTCACAGCACTGGCCGACATTGCTAAGAGTGGATATTAGTCGATCGTGATCCAGAAGGTCAAAAGCAGCCAATAGGTCCAAAAGGACCAATAGGCATGCATTGCTCCTGTCAGTGATGTCAAGAATGTAAGAATGTAAGTCAATGAGGGCTGTTTCTGTGCTGTGAAGCGGTCTGAAACCAGATTGTCTATGATGTAGAATCCCCATATTTTCAATAAAAGCTTGATATTGACTAGTCGCAATTTTATCCAGGATTTTTAATAAGAAATTACAATTCGTAATTGGTCTTACATTACTTGGGTTCGTAATATCTAACTCAGGTTTTTTCACAAGTGGGGAGTCTGTGACCGCCTTTATGGAAGTAAACACCAGTTTCCAAAAGAAGGATGAATTAACAAAGCAGACAAAGAATCGAGCAAAAGTCTCTTCATTTGCAAGAACTAAACTGGGTGCAATGACGTTTTCTGGGCACTGGGAGGGCCTTATATGGCTAATGTTTTGACCATCTCCGGGATGGTGATATCGGAAATAGAGAAACAAGAGTATTCTTCTGTCACTCTCTGAGGACCAGAAAGTACGACAGGGGTCTCTTTAGACAGACTGTTTTTAATTGGTAGTCGTGCTGTTTCAATCTTTGTTTCAAAAGGTAATTGGACCTTTGTAAAATGTCGGTTGGTAGCAGTAATGTCTGTAAGTAATGCTTATGACCTTTCCAGAGACTTAATAGATTTTTAAAGTTGTTATTAGCTTCACAGATTTGCTGATTAAGGAAATCTTTTTTAGCATCAAAAATTGAGGATTTGTAAGTTTTGTCCAATTCTTTCCATTTGTTCTTGTCTATTTCTGACTGTTGCCTGAGCCCGATAGACTTGGCTTTTTCTTTTCTGTTTTTTTTCAATAAGTTAAGATCTGGTGAAAACATATTAGTAAGAACTTTAGGGGAGTTACAGTCCTGTGTAGAGACCATAACATTACCCATGCATTCCTGAAAATCAGGAGCATGTGTTTTACTTTAGTTCCGACTAGAGATCTTTTTAGAAGGATTCTTGACATTCGGCTGGGGGCCCGGACACTGAAGAAGAAAGTCAATTATGTAGTGGTCTGACCACTAGAAAAATTCTAGTTATCTTGACCATAGGGTTTCTGGTTACAACCCAGTCGAGTATATTGCCTTTTTCTGAAGTCGGGTCGTTATTAACAACACTGTAATCAAGGTTATTCTGACCGGCTACAAGAGTATTGGCTTCTTTATCTTTTTATTATTATAAAGCCAGCGGTAGAAATCGCTGACAAGAAGAGTAGAACAGTTAGGGCCGGTTAGTAAAATCTGGCATGTCAACAAGGAGCAAACACAATTATGTGGTGTAGGGTTTATCTTAAGATGTAGAATTACGCAGTTCTGACAGTCACTAATAGACTTGAAAAATGTCAGATGGTTTCGTAGGCGATAACCACCACGCCACCCCCCTTGTCCCTGTGGGCGATTTTGACAGGTAATGGAATATCCGTCTGAGACAGCAATGGAGATCACATGGCCACTTGTCTCAGCGATCCATGTTTCAGTGAGGCAAAGAATGTCTCCATCTGAGTCAAGGATATAGTCATGAATGTCCCCGGCATGTTTGTTTAAGGACCGGGTGTTCAATAGCGCACATTTGATACATTTGATACATTTATTAATAGGGAGTCTGCGACCTTCAGAGACATGTCTGGGAATGAAGGAGGACAATTAAGACTAAGGGGTGCTTTGTGAATTGTGTCTAAACAGGTCAAAATAGGGGCAGCCTGTGAAGACAGCAAATTCATTTTGTTTTATCGTCAATCTTTTTGTTTGCATTGTGTAAGATTTTAATTTTAAACAATTCACAATAGATAAATACAAATAAAAAATTTGATGACCAAGTTGACTTCAACTATTACGATGGAGATCCCAAAAAGCCATTGAGTTGGTGTAGCCCTGCAGCAGAACGTTTCATTTGGGTGCATTAATTCAGGGCTTGTTTACATTCATGTATCATTCCTTCAGGGCTTGCTTACATTCATGTATCATTACTTCAGGACTTGCTTACATTCATGTATCATTCCTTCAGGGCTTGCTTACATTCATGTATTAGTACTTCAGGGCTTGCTTACATTCATGTATCATTACTTCAGGGCTTGCTTACATTCATGTATCATTCCTTCAGGGCTTGCTTACATTTATGTATCACTGAACTTGGGATATTTATCAGGCTGCTGTAGTATTTCTGCTGTTGGATCCTTTGTGAAGTTTGTTATGTCATGAGTCTGGATGTAATGTCTGATGGTGTGGAAATGCATGCCCTTTTCCAATCAGACCTAGTAAATGTTACAAAAGATCACAGAACACAGTAGTGCTTGGGGGACACCACATGTAGCTGCCTTATGTTGCACTAACTTGCTTTTACATTTATTTTAAAATTGCTTTTCGAACTTAGCAATACTTTATTTTGTTCCAAAATTGAATTTCATTTATTCGTCTTGCACATTGCAAGCAGGGTTTTACTTTTTAACCTCTCTTTGCTTAAATTGGCTGAAGAACTACAGTTCCCAGTCTCCCCTGTATTTCTTCTGGCTTTTTTCTTGCCAGCAGGCGCGACTGCAAGAAGACGGTTGGTGCCGCTTGTGGACACCTTTTCTTTTCTTTTCTTTCTAGGGGAGTGTCTCGCTGCATTTCTCTCCTTAATACTTCCCTGGTTTCTCCTTTCACTTAGTAGTGTGAGTTTGTCTCATTCGTGGGGACTGTACTTGTATTGCATTACTCGATTGGGCATGTGTGAGTGTATGGTGAAAGGGTGCGCCCTTAAATATTTATGTGGCTGACTGTGTGAGTGTATGGTGAAAGGGTGCACATTTAAATGTATGGGTGGCTGCTTGGCTGTGCATGTTTGGTGAAAGGGTACTTACCAAAATGTATGGGTGTCTGGGTGTTTCTGTGTGTATGTATGGTGAATGGTGTGTGCTTGTGTTCAGGGGTACAGCAAAACCTAAATTGCAGTTGGTGGGGAGTGCTAACCCTTCAAATGTTGGGAGAGGTACTAACTTCACAGGTGGTGGGGGAGGGGTACACTTATTTGTGTGGGGCATCTAACTTATGTATGCATTGTAATGAGGCTGTTCTAGTGCAGCTTCAATGTTACAAGCACATCACTCTCTCCTCTAGGTCTGAAACCACCCACCTATAGACTGCTGTGAGAATAGGTGGTTTCCTGTCCCCTCTCTACCCTTCCAATCATTTCCCTGGCATGCAAGTACTAAACCCACATCAAGATTTCAATTGCCTAAAGAATAATGCGTTTGAATGTAGGTACTAACAGTGAAATGCTTTACCTTAATAATTGCTGGGCCTTTGTTAACAGCAAAACACAGGTGCACATTTACATCTGTGTCCTGTTCTGTGTGGCAACGGGTATGTAGGTCAGCCAGATCAAGTCAAAATAGCCCAAAATGTGAGGTGGTTGGGGGATGAAGCCCAGTCAGCTCAATGGTGTTGGACCACTACTTGTATTTAATCCCTTGGTTACTTATTGGTAATCTTAATTACTCATAGCCATATTCTTCATCGTCCCAGTACTAATGTAGGAGGCACTTTGACTCATACACAAGTACTGGGATGAGGTAGAGGGAAATGAAGGTAATGCCTGGATTAGTTACCTGTAAACTTCATTACTCCTTGTCCCACTCTACCTCATCCCAGTAGTTACCTGTGGAGCAACGAGCCTCATATGGAAGCACTGGGAAAAAGAAAAGGGAGATGGTAATTCTGTGTCGAGAAGCTGATTTTGAGGGTTTGGGCAAGGGATGGGCGGGAGAGAGGATGTGTGAGGGATGGTAGGTGGGATGGGCTGGGGATTGTGTGATACATCATAATGGTCATCCATGTCCAGGCTAGGCAGGCATGCTATGTGGTATTAGTGGCTAGAGAGGCATTTTGGTGCAGCAGGTGTAGTCATTTCTTAGTTTGTCTTGACTTTGTTTTAACTGGGCAGCTCTGATAAAGCAGTCCTACTAAGTGTAATTACCTGGCTAGACTAGAATTTGGGTGCTGGCAGTCTAGCCATTTGTAACTGCAGCATTGCATATTGTTCTGGGAATCTGTAACAGAATAACCATGATAAGTGTTATTGCTTCCACTGGCATTTTGGTGAAACTAACCTAGCTATGTTTAAATGAGGCCTGGCATACTTTATTGTAATATGTTATTTGTCTAAACTGGTCTACATCGTGCAGCCAGTGGGACATGTTTTCATTGTGCCATGGAATTTTTAATAGCAAAGCATTATATTAATAAGAACATTAATGTTACTCTGCACTGTTGGTGACTTGCATGTATTCGATTTGTTGGATTGTTGTTACCATACAAAACATTTGCAAGAGCTCTGACATTTTATCCAATTATTCTCAAAAAGTGTGCTGTATAATGGATTAAAATACATATTTATATCTTTCTCCTAATTGCAGTGTGCGGCGTAACCCTGCAACAGCACGTTTGTGCGTATTGCGCTAGCGTGGTAATCTTGGCCAGGCCAGAGAGCAGCACAACCTGTGATTTGTTGCCGAGTTGGGGGTGGCCTCCAGCATGGTTCACAGGGGAGCCTCCAAATGTTGTGTTATGCGCCTGCTTCTCATGGGATGGAATCGGAGGCTTTCAGAAACGCCAGTCTCTTCACTTTTCCTCAGCGCAACCACTTTGATCCTTTGCCCCTCTCTTTATTTGCACTTCCCATTGTACTTTTTTATCTTTAGTTGTTTATTGTGCACACTTGCATTGTCTGTTATTTCTTTCATTTTTGAGTGCACACTTGCACTGCTCTTTTTCACTCTATGCTCCTTCTGCGCCTCTTGCACCTTCCTGCTTTAGTGTGCTTCCTTTATCCTTCTGTTTCTGTCACTTCTGTCTTTGGCTGTTCCCACTTGCACTTCTTTTCCTTTGCTGTGCATTCTTGATCTTGCACCTTTAAAACTATCACTTTCCTTCTCCATGCTTACTTGCACATTTTTCTTACTTACTGTTCGGACTGCTTGCCCCCTCTAGAATTTCTTGTGCGCACTTGCAATTTCCTTTTTACTTTGCTTCTGTCCGCTTTTAATTTTACATCTAGGCTGCTTGCCCTTTTCTTCAAAATTGTTTACTTTCTGTCCTCTTGTTTCTGAACTGCTCCCACGCACCATTTACTTGCTTTCTACTTGCTGCTTCTTGCTTTCTGCTTTGTGATGTTTTATTAATCTTGCTGTTCCACCCTTTTCCCGTTCAAGCCACCCGCACGCTCCTGAGTTTCTATCTCTATCATAGGAAGCGTAGGGCTGGCAAACGGTCTCTCAGGGATGCTTTGGGTCGGGGTCAGGGTCTCACCATCTGCCCCTCAGGCACCCTTGGGCCCAGCACACGGGCCAAGGGAACAAGCACTTGCATGGACTCTGAATCTGCCCTTTTCAGCCGTGAACCTCCTGAAATCAAAACTTTGTTCCTGTCTGACAAGCATCTGAGAGCTGTTGCTGTTTCAAACTGCAGGCTATCCACCAGTGCTCAGCAGTGTCTGCCTTCACATTGAATATCCCTATCGGTTTCCTGCATTCTGCGATGCTTGACAATTTTTAGGAGGCTGCTACTAATTAAACATTATAAAATAAACATGTGTTTCACATTCTTAATATCATGGTAAATGCATATGCTATCCCTTTTTTATATAAAAAGCAAATAAACCACCTAAAGAATCTTGGTAAAAATGATCATGCTCATGGACATCGCAACGCAGTCGCTCCCCAGTAGCTCCCGCCTATTGGCCCTTAACTACAAGTATCTCTTTCTAACGTAAAGTTTGGAGACGCCTGATCTAAAGCAATAGAGTCGACTTGATGATAGTCTGAGAGGAGGGATTTTCTTTCGACCCATTGTTGAAGAGTTGGTGTTTGATGCCAAATAATCAGAAACTGCAGTAATAGAAGGCACTAAGATACTCTTAGAGAGAATTGCAGAGGGCGTGGACGTCGGGCAATTGTCTCACTCCTTCAATTGTATTTTACAATTGTAGGGGATGTCATGGTTGATAAGGCCGGCACTCACGATTCCACTCGCAGTTCCTACTCCGCGGCTTCTGTGTTTTAATATCAGCCAGAGTGAAAGAGCATCATGTCTGGTGACACCTCAGGGCGAATTGTATCAAGCAAAATAATGATGCTTTCCCTGCCTATTATTGATGGGCCAACTAAGAAGCACTATGAAGTAAGTCGTTTGAAGAAGACTCAACTGCAACTCATCTAGTGATGTACCTCCCTGCTGCCAAGGATGAGATAGCTCGTCCTTGGCGCTTAAGAGGTTAATGAGACAGAAAACATTAGAAAGAATTGAATGCCGAAATACCAAAATCACCAAAAAAGGCTTTGGTACTAGGGCGGGAATCCCATGGCAGTTAAAAGGTTAAAAGATCAGATTTAAGGATGTTGGCTCATTGGGAAAAACTTCCTGACATGCATTGCAGGCCAAGGAAACTTGGCACAGACCACGTGACATACTGGCCATGAGTTGCTATGTTGCTTTCCAGTCTGCCTTTGCTTGCTATATCGGGAACGGCTCCTTGGTGGTTCTCTTCTTACCCTTCCAGTAGTTCCCTTGTGGTGTCTTCTCATTATTTACCTCTTCCTTTTGGGGTTCCTCAAGGCTTAGTTCTTGGCCCCCTTCTCATCACTCTCAACAACTCAGCTTCGGACTCTCTGATTTCTTCTTGCACTCTTCAGGCATATTTCTATTCTGATGACACCAAAATGTTCTGTTCCTTTCTTTCGTTTGATGACTCTATTCATCAACGTCTTTCTGTTTGACTTCTGGTATCCATGTGAACTCCAAGAAGATATGTTTTTCCTGACTTCTTCTATTTTCTTACCATCCTCTATTCATTTTCCTCCCCTTAACCCCCCCGCCCCCGTATTCCCTCACGCCCGAAATATGGGTTTAATTGTTGACTCTACCTTCTCTCTTCAAAAGCAAATTTCTACTAATACTCAATTTTGGCAGATGTATCTTTTTAATATTAAGAGAATTTGTCACCTTCTAACCTTTTCTTTCACTAAATTATTATTACTAACTTGTGTCTTGTCTCACCTTAACTAGCGCTGTTCCTTATAGATTAGTCTTCCAGACTGTGCTCTTCTTCTGTTAGATTCTTTTCTTCATTCAGCAGTCTGATTATTGATTAAATTACCACACTCCTCAAATATATCCCCCTTGTTGATCAACCTTTGTTGGCTCCCAGTTGGATCTATGTTTGAATTTAATTTTGTTTGCCTAGTGTTTAAATGTGTTCCTGCTTTGGCCCAAGACTATTTGGCCTCTTTACTCCTTAAATAATCCTTCTAAGGTTCTTTGTTCTTCATCTCCAGTTCTTCTTTTTGTTCCTCTGCTCTCCTGTGCCTTGTCGCTTTCGTTCTTTTCAATTACTTGCTCCGAATCTGCAGTAAGCATTCCTCGCTTCTCATACTTCTAGATCTGGCCGCAGCTTTCAACAGTATTGATCACACTCTCTTGGTTTCTCTGGTTTCATTTGGGTTTGCAGACTCTCTTCTTGCTTGGTTTCGTTCACATCTTTCTAACCATATGTATTCTGCTTCCTGGGCTGATTCCTCATCTCAAACATGTCCCTTCTTCATGATGTCCCTCAATGCTTGGTACTTGGCCCCTTTCTTTTTCACCTCTATACTTTTGCTGCTATTATCTCGTCTTCTGGGATTTCCCACCACTTTTATGCTGATGACACACAACTGTGTCTCTCTTTTCCTTCCTTTACTCCAGCTATTCACAATACATGTCTTCCTGTTTACTTGCTATCACGTCTTGGATGTCAGGCTACTTTCTTGTTCTAAACACATGAAAATTGAAGTTCTCTTCTTCCTGCCTCCACTATTCCCCCTTCCCCTCCCTCCTCTGCCTCTTTCCCTTCCTCTTCATCGCTCTCTAGTACTGCTCGCAATCTCTGTCTTTACTTTGATACATATATGAATATCAAAAGGAATCAGGATGTGAGATCACCATACAGTTATGTAGTTTTGGAAACATTTATTTAAATCTCATAACAAATTTTTCACAATTTTTTTTACACAAATAATCTTTAGCTATTTACAAGACTTTCGATAAGCACGAAAGTGACAGGGACAGGCGGTATTCTAAAAAGGGGGGGTACAATTGTGTACCAACCTCTGAGATATTGAGGTAAAGTTCCCCCAAAGAATGCACAAGTGGATACAACAATTAGGTGAAACAGAACTTGAGAACGTGCTACCCAGGACTGCTTTCAGTCCAGGTATATCTAACAGACAGTGTACACAACACTATATGTAAACATACAACAGGGGTTAAACAATTGTGTCACAGATCATCAACACTGTAGTGTTTCGGCCTCAGGGGGCTTGATTTGAGCACGTTATTATGGTGGCCTTCATCAAGAGAAATGTGTAGAGTGGTTCTGTCCGTGGGTGTTATCTGTGGGGGAAGAAATGACTGTAAGTATCTTATTTAAGGTTACTTAATAACGGCTGAATTGAGCCTTGAGTGTACACATTTGTGTGTATTAAAGTGCAGCTTCCCGTCAACTGAGAGTTTGGCGGTGTGGCTGTGCTTAAGAGTCCCTCATTTCATCATGGAGGACTGTGGTGTAATGAAAACACTGAAGCAATTAGACCTGGGGTATCCGGATCAAAGCAATTCAACAGGATCCACTAGGCTTATTATTGGCCTTTTGAGGTCTCAGGTGTGTGTAAGGGGATACAAAAGAATATTTTGTGTCACTTCCCAACAACAGACTATAGAGCCACCACGGTATAGTGGGCCGCGGTGTATTTGTGGGTGCCGGGAGTAGGGCGGTGAGGCAACATCGAGAGCGTAACATTAATGTCTAAACGCTCTTGGTCTTAGAGCGAGGTTGTAAGATTGACTGACAAGAGCACATAATCTTGTGTTCTATTGTAAGTTAAGGCTCCACCACAGTGCGAGGATGTGCCAAAATGGCACGTGTTGGTGTAGCATGGCTTTACCCAAACGAGTATTAGTCTAGTTGTTGGCGGGAGTGCTCAGTTTTGTCTAGCGTAATCGTGCTGCCCGGTGTGTCCAAGTGCAGAGTGGGTTTGAAGTGAGGGAGCAGGATGCCCCCGTTGAGCATTTAAGTAAATAATTGTGAGGTGCAGCCCCCTGGCGACTGATCGGTTTTTCGTGTGAGCGGCTCTTACCGGCATAATGACTGCAAAGGTCTTGCTGCGGTCACGGCATCTCAGGAATGGTGGTTGCCGTGGAAATCTATATAATATCTATAATATCTATAATATAATATCTACAGTTGAGATATATTGTGACAGGAGTTTGTTTAGGAATTTGCTTTCTCCACAACATCTACATTGCCTCAGTTTTCGAGATTACTAAAAGATAGCGTACTGTCTTTTGCCTTAGAAATTGTATCATTTACATATCTATGTGTTTAGAGACTAATACATGTTTTTTCTTTTACTCTTCTGAGGAACATTCCGTTGTAATTGCAGGATTGAAACATGTCGGCTGGGCTGGATTTCGGCCTGTGAATTGTGGAAAAGAAAAAGACACCTGAATTTTTATTCAATACTAATGGAATAGCATCAGTTAATTGCATGTAATTGTTTTATGATTGTGTAGATGTGTGATTTTTCACAGATTGTCTATGTGGCGTATTCACAAAACTGTAAATAAGTGTTGAATGTGATAAGAAAATTTTGTTTCGAAAATTGTATAAAGTGTTGCATGTGATAGTACAATCCTTTTTCCAATTGGGACATTGATGTGTTCTTGTTAGTTTTTTGGAGGTGCATGTCTAATTGTTAAAATTATTTTCTGATAGGAACTAACATTCAGGGTTTCTCGTATCATTCGCAAACACATATGTACTGACTGGGGTTCCATCTGTTGTTTAGGAAACACAATAAGATACAGTAGCTTGGGACAGACAAACCAGGCTGTGAGTGGAATGAAGACAAGTACTCCTCCAAGACCACACCTTACAGGATGCCATTGCAACATCCAAAGAGTGAATCGATACTACAAGACCATCAGTGGAATCAAGACAAGAATTCCACCAATAGGAACCTTACAGACTGTCAACAGAACACATGGAAAATACCAGAGAGAGGTTCCATGCTTCATGACCATTGGTGAATCAACCCAAGAATTCCTCCAAAAGGACACCTTACAGGCTGGCAATGTAGCATATGTCAAAATCCCGGAAAGGGAATCATACTACAAAACCATCAGTGGAATCGTTACAAAGATTCAACCACTTGGAACCGTACAGACAGCTGATGCAGCACATGACAAAAACTGGAGAGAGAGGAATCATACTACAAGTCATTAGTAGAATCAAGAAAGGGATTCCTCCAAAAGGATACCTTTTGCAGACTGGCAATGCAGCATATGGCAAAAGCCCAGAAAGAGAATCGATACTAAAAAAAACATCAGTGGAATCAAGACAAGGATTCAACAAATGGGAACCTTGCAGGCTGCCTATGCAGCACATGTCAATCACCAGGGAGAAACTCAGTACTACAAACCCATTAGTGGGATCAAGGCAGGGATTCCTCCAATAGAACATATTACAGGCTCCTATGCAGCACATGGCAATAACCGGGGAGAAACTCAGTACTACAAACCCATCAGTGGGATCAAGGCAGGGATTCCTCCAAAAGAACATATTACAGGCTCCAATGCAGCATATGGCAAAACCCCAGAGAGAGGATCCATACTATAAGACCATCAGTGGAATCAAGACAAGGATTCTTCCAAAAAGGACACCCTACCTGCAGCCAAAGCAGCATATGGCAAAACTCCAGAGAGAGAATCCATTAGATAAGACCATCAGTGGAATAAAGACAAAGATTTCTCCAAAAGGACATCTTACAGGCTTCCAATGCAGCATATGGCAAATCCCCAGAGAGAGGATCCATACTATAAGACCATCAGTGCGATCAAGTCAAGGATTCCTCCAAATAGACACCTTACGGGCTGCCAACACAACAGAAAGAGAATCCATACTACAAGGCCATCAGAAGACAAGGATTCCACCAAAAGGATTATATGCTGCTATTGCAGCACGTGGTAAACACCGGTAATAGAATCCACACTACACGGCCCTCAGTGGACTCAAGACATGGATTCCTCAAAAAGGACAGTGTTAGGAAAGATTTGTTTTTTCTAATTTCCCTCCGTAGTAGCTTTCCCCGTTCACCAGGATAGTGCGGTCTCTCAGAATCTGCCCAGAGTGTTGGTTCTGAAAATCCATCTTGAGACTCCTTACAGACAGCCAATGCAGCACGTGGCAAACACTGGAGAAAAGATCCCAATACAAAACCCACAAGTGGAATCAAGAAAATGATTCCTCCAGAAAGACAGCTTACAGGCTGAAATACGGGACAAGGTCACCACTGGCTAGAGATCCATGCTAGGAGGCAATCAGAGGAATTAAGAGTAGGATTGCTTGAAAAAGGACACTTTACAGGCTCCCAATGCAGCACAAGGAAAGGCCTACTCATAATACCAAACCAACAGCAAGGTGAGGTTTCTTATACCTGTCCATCTAGAAGCGACTTATCAGACATGGCGATGAGGAGCAGGTCTATGGAGAAAGGGATGACTCACAGATGGACCCCCATGCTGTGCAGAGATGAGAAGCTCATTGCAGGTTGGTCCTCAGACACGTAGGGTGAGCAGCAGAACATAATCATCACAGCCAAAGACAAGAAACTACAGCACACCCCAACACAGCACACCCCAACACAGCACACTCCAACAATCCTTTTGAAACAATCTGGCTCCCTCTGCGTTTTGTAACTACATGCAATTCCCTCAATTCTGCTGCCTAAATGGAGGTCTAGGTAAAGAGCACTGCACCCTAAAAGTGCAAAATAGGTTGTGCATGCTTAGATAAACTGTACTGCATCCTAAATTAAGGGACATCTAGTGACAGAAGAGAGTTAGGAAAGTGTACAGAGAACTGTAGACAGTGTGGCAGGTTCTCAAGACTAAGGCATCTCATTACTTGTACCAAAAAAGATGCACACATGCAAGTGCCCTTTGCATATTTGCACAAATCCGCGGACCTGTCTGTGCATTTTAAAGTGCATTCTCAATTCACAAACAAGAAGCACCTTACAATATGCAGAACACAAAGACATTCCCCGGTTCTTCTTTGAAAAGGGTGCAGGGGAATGATCAATGGATGATGTTGCATGTATTTTCTTTGTAAGCGGAAGAGCACTGATATAAACCACTTCTTCCCCACCTGCATTACTCTCCCTCAAACAGGAATAGAAATGCTTCATATTTTTGCCGTCCATTGCAGGGTCTGTTACTGTGAAATGCGCTCCAAGCACGCGTGGGTGCCCAGAGTCAGTCATTCATCAGAGTCAAGGGCGCAACCCGGGTACTAATGCATTCAACAGGGTCGGCCGTCTCATCATTTGCACTGCTGGCAAGCCCTACTGAAATGCGCCGGTCCCATTTGACAAATGTGTGACTTGCGCATTTCTCAAACTAGTGCAAATAAAAAAAAACCTTTTTAGTTTGCTCAAGTTTTAGAGAATTTGCCTCAAAGTCTCTTTTTGCTGTCAATAGGATGTGAAATTGAAACATGGGTGGAGAAAAGAACAAGAACGTTTCTGGGTTGGGGATCCCAGACGACGGGAAGGAAAAACACAGTGGATTACCACTCAGGTCCTTCCCGTCGTCCCCAACCCAGACTCATTCTTGTCATATTTTTGAACCAGTCCATTGTGCAAAAGGGGTGGGACGTGGCGACAGGACCAAATAATAAACACATTTATCATATAACATTACAAAAAAGGAAGACAAAAAGCTGTGCCCACCGACCCCCATTTGTGGAAAAGAGCACGACATGCTTCTGGGGAGTGGGGTGAAATTGGGGATCCTGCTTGCACTGGGTATGAGGTGCTCAGGAAAAAGTTTCTATGCCAAATATTAATTGGTATATGACTAAGGACTGGGTGACCAGCAAGGGCATGGCTACTAAAACAGGAATTTTGGCTGATTATAGTGCTTGAGGATAATTTGCTAATCTAGCTGTAAATAATAGAGCCACTGTTATGCACAAGAAGTGAATATACATTGATGATTCGCCACGGCTGATTTAGCTGAATTTGACAAGGCACTTTATTTCGTTTGTGTATGTTGTAAAAATACTTCTGTTGTATTACTGATTGTACAAGGCCTCTGCAATGTAATCCTTTATGGGAACGTATTTTAAGGGTTTCTTGAAAATTCGTGATAAACATTATTTGATTTGACTATGCATACATTTACATTTTGTAAGATTTAAATAATTTCCCAGTAAAGCACTGACTTGTTTGCTACATATTTATATGAAATATTATTTAATAATCTGATCCAGAAATAACATGAAAACAAAGTGGGAATATTGTTTAAGAAAATGGAGATGTCAATCAATTTAGAAGATTGATTTGCTAGTGACAGCTTCCGAAAATTGATAGCTATTACTAGAAAGAAGGCAGCCAAAAATAGGAGAACACATCACTTGCAACAAAATAGCCACCAGGCTCTCTGCGGGATTTTTGTCAGGAAAGATTGCATGACTGTCAGGAAATACAAATTGTTTTTTTTTTACTTTCGACACTCACCAAAAATGTAACTGCAGAATTTGATGAGACCCATTATGGCTGCAATTTGGAAAGAAACACATGTGTAGCTTAAGAGTATCATTAGACTATTGGTAAATTACAGCCTTCTCCCACTTCTCCCCCTGTGATTAAAGCTTCATCTGCAATCTTCCTTGGCGAATAACATTTACGTGCCTTTTTTTTCAGACACGTGGGAGTCTGACGTGCCGAATGAATTGGTTCTCGCTTAAACCTCTCCGGATTATGGGCCTGGGCTCTCAGTGCGGTGCCTGATTAATGCAGACACTTTCCGCTCAACGCTGTCATCTGTATAGGATGCCATCTTCGCTTTCATGGAGTAAATCACTGGGAAATAGCTCTTGACTGTCATAGAGGGTTTAACACGATTTGTAAAGCATCAAATCGGAGGTGTCTATTGGAGGAGTTTTCTTCAAGAGACCTCTTCCCGATGGGCGTGGGGTGGGGTGTATTTGTTCAGGTGGGCTGCTAATTGTGAGAACATTGAGAACCATCTCATCCCCTGATAGTCTGGAAATGTGCCATGAAACACCAAAGAAACAAGGAATGCTGGGATGGCATTGTGGTATAGGGTAAGCATTGAATGCAGGTAATGCCGTTTCCTGAATTGGAATTAAAATTACTGATGGTTGGCATCTAGACTAATGGTACAGCATTCAAAATGCCTAGGTTAGAATACAGATTCCTATGCTTATATTACTGGTTTTGGTATGGAGGAGGGCTGCACCTATGGTGGACCTCACCGGGCTTTCACAGTCAAGCAAAAGTTGAGTTGCATTGCCTTTATCATGTAGTCACAGAAGGTGATTTAGACCACGCTTGGTTCCAGAGGGATACTGCGTTGGACGTCTTTCCGGAACCCACATCTGCGACAATACACCGCAAACTTGTTCAGGCATGCTTGCCTACACTATCCACTGACAACGCCAGGCTTCTATTTGTCAACTCCTTTAAATACCAGATACTCCTCTTCTTGGCAGCTGACCTGCAACCATAGCGCACCCCAACCCACACAAGCTGGGTGCTCCAAGAAATAACTAGACTGTTCTTTGCTTGATTGAGGACCTTGACAGTTTATTGACCAAACTTGTTGCCATTAAACCCAATTGACCCTTACTAGGACCTCCTTCAATAAAGACCACTGCTGCCAGACTCAAAGTAAGAGAAGTATTTTCATATCACCCCGCTCCTTATACAGCTTTATGACTAGAATGAACATCATATGCTTAGGGGCTGTCTTCATGTGCAAGGCCCCATTGTTTGGGTAAATTGGGCGGGCTGTAGCTTTGGGGACAACACTGCCTTAGGTTGAGAACAGTCGTATCTTTCACAGGTTTTAGGAAAGGATTAATGCCCCATCTGTTTTTCACATGTTTCCATCTGTATGACTTATTTGATCTCTGTTGTATCATAAAGCCTGCGGGTTGATTGCTCTTTGAATGTCCTATGAGGTTATGTTTTTGTGCAATATTGTTCGTTTTGGCTTTCATGTACTGTGCTTCTGCTCCATTAAGGTAGAGCTTGTTTCCTACCAAAATGAAAAATACTGTATGGTGGCAAGGAGGGGCCCACCGTGCGCTGCATTACCTGCTTGTTGTCTTCTGTAAGGCGGTAGTTTATGCCACTTCCCAGTATTAGACTGGGGCTTGGCTGCAGAGGACCTATGTGTCTCGCACTTGCACAATCTGAATGACACAAGGCCTAGTAAAATGGTTTGTCTTGTCCTCTTTCTGTCTCCCCTCCCTTGTCTTGTCACGCCTAGAAACACATGTGCGTTATAAATGACTTATCATATCATATCATATATAGCAAATCGGAAGCAGAACAAGAGCAGGGTGAAAAGTCGGTGATTTTAAAATGCTCTTTTATGATACTGTGTTTTAATATTTTTTTATTGGTATGACTTCGTTTCATCGCCAGTAATTTCAACGACTGGCTTTTAAACGTGTACGAATTACGAATTACGAAAAACGTAAACTAAACTAAGAGGCCGATTCATGGAATAATTAGCGCGGCGCAAGTGGGCAAAAACGTGCGAATCGCAGTGGAATAGCGAAAATCGCAGTGCAATAGCGAAAATCGCACGAAAAGCAGCGCACGTCGATTCATGGAAGGCCGTGCGCGAGAAAACCAGCGGATGTGCGATAAAAAAGTGCGCGGCGCACGTTGGCGCACGTTGGCGCACAGGCCATCTAACAGCGTGCGCCAGGTCACAGCGAAAATCGCACAGGCCACAGCGAAATTCGCACATAGCGCGGCGCACGCAATAAAAGTAGGCGGAACACGGGCGTAACACTCGGAATGGGGAACAACTTGCCAAAACGTGGGCGTCACGGGGGAAGTACAGGGCACAAGTGCGCGGAACGCCCACACGCTCGCCTACAACACGTATTCATGGAATAGAATAGGGGAAAAAAGCGCACGCTCAAACCAGCGCACAGGCACAAACACGACCGCCACAAGAAAGGAGGCGGTAGCGTCTCTGAGGCTGTAAGAAATGTGCGCCAAAAGGTGCGCCAACAAATAGCACCTATATACTGCCATGATGAATGTCCCATACTGTGGCCCTCCAGGAAAAATGACGTGCAAAGGGGTACCCACAAACACGGACACCCGCTGACAAAAAATACGTGTGCATGTATACCGGGGTGCGCGGGAAGTGTCACACGCGATTTGCAGGGTACGTGCATCACAGGGGTTCGCGTGAAGTTATTCATGCGATCGGGCCTGGGGGAGCGGGCTACGTGTATTACAGGGGTTCGCGTGAAGTTCCTCACGCGATCGGGCCTGGGGGAGCGGGCTACGTGTATTACAGGGGTTCGCGTGAAGTTCCTCACGCGATCGGGCCTGGGGGAGCGGGCTACGTGTATTTCAGGGGTTCGCGTGAAGTTCCACACGCGATCGGGCCTGGGGGAGCGGGCTACGTGTATTACAGGGGTTCGCGTGAAGTTCCTCACGCGATCGGGCCTGGGGGAGCGTGCTACGTGTATTTCAGGGGTTCGCGTGAAGTTTCACACGCGAATAGCCTGGGCGCGTGAATTTGAGGGGTGCGCGGGAAGTTCCACACGCGATCGGGCCTGGGGGAGCGGGCTACGTGTATTACAGGGGTTCGCGTGAAGTTCCTCACGCGATCGGGCCTGGGGGAGCGTGCTACCTGTATTTCAGGGGTTCGCGTGAAGTTTCACACGCGAATAGCCTGGGCGCGTGAATTTGAGGGGTGCGCGGGAAGTTCCTCACGCGATCGGGCCTGGGGGAGCGTGCTACGTGTATTACAGGGGTTTGCGGGAAGTTCCACACGCGAATAGCCTGGGCGCGTGTATTTCAGGGGTTCGCGGGAAGTACCACACGCGAATAGCCTGGGCGCGTGAATTTGAGGGGTGCGCGGGAAGTTCCTCACGCGATCGGGCCTGGGGGAGCGGGCTACGTGTGTTTCAGGGGTTCGCGTGAAGTTTCACACGCGAATAGCCTGGGCGCGTGAATTTGAGGGGTGCGCGGGAAGTTCCTCACGCGATCGGGCCTGGGGGAGCGGGCTACGTGTATTTCAGGGGTTCGCGTGAAGTTTCACACGCGAATAGCCTGGGCGCGTGAATTTGAGGGGTGCGCGGGAAGTTCCTCACGCGATCGGGCCTGGGGGAGCGGGCTACGTGTATTACAGGGGTTCGCGGGAAGTTCCACACGCGAATAGCCTGGGCGCGTGTATTTCAGGGGTTCGCGGGAAGTTCCACACGCGAATAGCCTAGGCGCGTGTATTTCAGGGGTGCGCGGGAAGTTCCACACGCGAATAGCCTGGGCGCGTGTATTTCAGGGGTGCGCGGGAAGTTCCACACGCGAATAGCCTGGGCGCGTGTATTTCAGGGGTTCGCGGGAAGTTCCACACGCGAATAGCCTGGGCGCGTGAATTTGAGGGGTGCGCGGGAAGTTCCACACGCGAATAGCCTGGGCGCGTGTATTTCAGGGGTTCGCGGGAAGTTTTACACGCGAATAGCCTGGGCGCGTGTATTTCAGGGGTGCGCGGGAAGTTTTACACGCGAATAGCCTGGGCGCGTGTATTTCAGGGGTGCGCGGGAAGTTTTACACGCGATTTCTGCACGGTACGTGTATTTCAGGGGTGCCGGGGAGTCCCACATGTGATTTGACAGTGTGGGTCCTCCCAGGTGTACCCTGTACACCCTCCACGGCCCCTGCAGGCAGCCCACACCACAGGGGACTACCCTGCATCCCTGGTCATGTCCCGCAGGCAGCCCACCCAACATGGGCATGCCCCCCAGCAAAGGCACATGTCTCCTTGAACTAATGAACACCAACACATGTCCCCTTGCACCCCCACCCCCCAGCACTGTGGGGCACCTGCCAGTAGGCCCCAACCCATGTCCAACTCATGTCTCCCACCACCCCCACCCCCCAGCCACCAGGGTCACCCTCCACCAGCGCCCCACTCATGTCTCCCACCACCCCCACACCCCAGCAGTGCAGGGTCACCCTCCACCAGGGCCCCACTCATGTCTCCCACCACCCCCACACCCCAGCAGTGCAGGGTCACCCTCCACCAGGCCCCCACTCATGTCTACCACCACCACCACCCCCCAGCCACCAGGGTCACCCTCCACCAGGCCCCCACTCATGTCTCCCACCACCCCCACACCCCAGCAGTGCAGGGTCACCCTCCACCAGGGCCCCACTCATGTCTCCCACCACCCCCACACCCCAGCAGTGCAGGGTCACCCTCCACCAGGCCCCCACTCATGTCTACCACCACCCCCACCCCCCAGCCACCAGGGTCACCCTCCACCAGGCCCCCACTCATGTCACCCACCACCCCCACACCCCAGCAGTGCAGGGGCACCCTCCACCAGGGCCCCACTCATGTCTCCCACCACCCCCACCCCCCAGCACTGTGGGGCACCTGCCAGCAGGCCCCCACCCATGTCCAACTCATGTCTCCCACCACCCCCACCCCCCAGCACTGTGGGGCACCTGCCAGCAGGCCCCACCCATGTCCAACTCATGTCACCCACCACCCCCACACCCCAGCAGTGCAGGGTCACCCTCCACCAGGCCCCCACTCATGTCTACCACCACCCCCATCCCCCAGCAGTGCAGGGTCACCCTCCACCAGGGCCCCACTCATGTCTCCCACCACCCCCACACCCCAGCAGTGCAGGGTCACCCTCCACCAGGCCCCCACTCATGTCTACCACCACCCCACCCCCCAGCCACCAGGGTCACCCTCCACCAGGCCCCCACTCATGTCCCCTATCACCCCCACCCCCCAGCCACCAGGGTCACCCTCCACCAGGCCCCCACTCATGTCTCCCATCACCCCCACACCCCAGCAGTGCAGGGTCACCCTCCACCAGGCCCCCACTCATGTCCCCTATCACCCCCACCCCCCAGCCACCAGGGTCACCCTCCACCAGGCCCCCACTCATGTCTCCCACCACCCCCACCCCCCAGCCACCAGGGTCACCCTCCACCAGGCCCCCACTCATGTCTCCCATCACCCCCACACCCCAGCAGTGCAGGGTCACCCTCCACCAGGCCCCCACTCATGTCTCCCACCACCCCCACCCCCCAGCCACCAGGGGCACCCTCCACCAGGCCCCCACTCATGTCACCCACCACCCCCACCCCCCAGCCACCAGGGGCAGCCTCCACCAGGTCCTCACAATCCCCAATCATGTGCGTAATGGTCAGCCTCCACAGCCAAAAAGCCCTACCAAGTAACCCATTCACCCACATGGAAATGGAAATCACATGTTACACCCCCAATGTACATGAAGCAAATGAACCCATGTCCGTCACACACATATTTTCAAATTGAATGGGAAAACACACAACATGACATGCATGAAACCAATGAGATGAAACCACACAGTGAACAATGGAAAAAAAATGTATTGAAAAAAATACAAATGCCAAAGAAAGAAAACTAACTACAATGTAAATGTGAAAAAATAAGCTGCATGTCCGCATAAAAACACAAAACTAGAAAATCAAATCAAAAAAATTATGTCCAAAGTGAAATGTAAAAACTCTCCATGCAACAAAGAACTATGTACAAAAATAACAAGGGTCCATCATCACAACTGAACTAAGGAAACCTCCTAAAAAACCTACCTAAATATCAACTATATACAAAAAGTGGAGCAGTGTCCGTCGACTCCAAATAATAATAAGAACGAAAGGAAACCTAAAACTAAAGAACTATATACAAAGGCGGCGGGCAAGTCCAGCGGCTCACTCTGTGGTGTTCCGGGCCAGGGCATCATCGAACTCCTGTTCGATGTCCCGGAGGCAGTCCAGTTCCATGGCCCCGAGGGTCCGCAGGGACGACGCCGTGTCCTCCTCCAACCCCCTGCGGATTGCCTCGAGGCACTCGGCCGGCCTCAGGGCCCTCCGCATGGAGTTCTCCGCCCTGACCATTGTGAGCCGCGCCTCTTCCGCCCGCCGCCGCTCCGCACCTATGGCGTGGCCCAACCGCTGCCACACGGAAGACACTCTCTGTCCTGGGTCCTCCTGCCCTCCGGCCGATGCCTGCCCCTCCGATGTCGAAGGCCCCGAGCCTTCATGGCTCCCACCATCTTGCTGCTGCTGCTGCTCTGCCTCTGCCCGTGCACTGCCTCCTGCTGCCTGCACATCCTCCGCCGGCTGGGGTGCACCTGTTGATGTGGCCACCCCTGCTGGACGTCCGACTCCCGACTGTGGCAGGGATGCCTCCTCCACCAGCCTGGCCGCACTGTCAGAGGCAGCTCCACAGGGCACCCAGGTGACTGATGGGTGGGAAGATGGCACAGAGGACGACTGGCGCGTAGGGGGTCCAGTTGAGGAGGGGGTCGGAGCAAGCCCCATCAGACAGCGGAATCCGGCCTGGGTGACCTGTCCCAGCAGGCTGACGTGGTCAACGAGCCATTCGAGATGACGTGCAGTCTCTCCATGAAAAGACTGCAGGTCACCTCGCATGGCCCGTTGACGCAACGCCACACCAGCCAGGACAGGCTCAACCCGGACCTGGATGGCCACGTCCGCAGGCAGAGGAAGGCCAGTTGACGTCAGCTCATCCCCTGCCTGAAAACGGGTCTGGACGTAGGCATCCCTGCTGGTGCAAGATGATGCAGGGACAGGATCGGGGACAGGATTGCACACAGGCACCTCCGCGGCCGCCTGTGCTGCCTCCTGTCCCTGGTCCTGCACTGCACCACTAGCACCAGTGGGATCCCCACCTCCAGACCCTGTCTCTGGTGCTTGCGCGGCCCCCTCCTCCACCAAACCCCCCACCAACCTGGATGACTCCGTGCCATCTTCCCCTGTTGGGCCCTGTGGGGTCCCAGCTGCCCCTTCTGCTGCCGAGGAGTCCAACTGCAACCTCCGCCTCTTGGACCTCCCCCCGGCAGCTGCGGCCTGGGACGCGGCACCGGACTCCTCACTCCCCGACGAGATGACAACACGGGAGGGGAGCCGGGCCTTGCGTCTCCGGCTGGCGGTCGGATCCCCGCCGCTGTGCTCCACAGCACCTTCTCCGCCCTCTTCATCAGTTGACGCTGCAGACAGGGAGAAACAAAACACAGGCATCAGGGCACTGTACAATGGACACATACACGCATGACAGTTGCACATGAGTGGCATTGGCAAACCTCAGACATGTCATCACAATCCCCAACACACATGTCATTGCAACTGGCACACATGAGCCATACCACAGCCATATCGCAACTGCCACCACCATCCCTACACATACAACAGCATCAGCAGCCAAAGGGGAGCCATACATCACATGCAACACAGGAAGTGCACCACACATGTACACACACCACCACACTTGCATGCATGTCTACACCTCTGCCAAGTGTCGCACTGTTCAGACGGGCATCCATGTCACATCTGCCAATCAGGCTACCACATACCGCTGTCACATGCATCCATGTAGCATCACTGTTGCACCTTTGACAAATACACACACATGCACATGTACACAGTGCTCATACATGCAGCCGAAAACAACATACATGCCTGACATCACGGACATGTCTACTTACATACACATTCATCCAAACATGTGTGCACGCACAACTGCATTTGCCATGCAAGCCCACACACACAAGCACCATCCATGTCTCACACATTACAGCCCTCGCATGTGTCAGCCCCACGGCCCTGTACACCCCCACCCATACTCCACCCCATACAAACAGATGTGCAACCGGCACAATGGGGAATGATCACCACACGCCCTGCTCACAACCAGGATGCATGTACACTCACCGCTCGACTCCAGACGGCTCTGCTTCTCTAGGACCTGGACGTGGAGCGCTGGGGATATGCGTTCCAGGACCCCCATCTGTTCTTCCGACAAGTGGCCCCGGCGCCCCTTGGCATCCGCTGCCTTCAAGAGGCGCCGGGCCTTGTTCAGGGTCCTGGACCTGAAGTCCTCCCAGCGCTTCCTGACATGTTGTAAGTCCCGGACTGCCACCCCCTCCGCGTTGATGGCAGTCACGATGTCAGTCCAGATCCGAGTCCGTCCTTCCTTGTCGGCGCGGGAACTTCCAAAGAGGGCATCATACTGCCCCAGGACTTGCTCCACCAGGACACCAACTTCGGTGGCACTGAAGCTGGTGCCCCTCTGCCTCTCTGGCCGGGGGTTGTCAGTGGTCACAGATGGTGTTAGCCCCGACATGACAACCCCAGAGGCAGGAGTGGGTGGGCAACTGGGTCCTGGGGCTGGGCTGTGGAGCGATGGAATTCCAGTCGGGAGTCTTCTGTTCCAGCAGGGGTGGTCACAGCAACAGCACCCCTGGCTGATGTGCAGGCAGCAAATGGCAGTGCACGTGGGCAGCAGGCAGTCAGGCAGCAGCAGATAGCAGGTGGGAGCGTGCTCGGGGCTCTGGGGGGCAGTAATTCGGCCTTCTGGGCAGGAGCGTGGTCTCCCGTGTGCTCACGCGTGGCCAGCTTGGTACGGAGTGAATTGGCACGTGAAAATCCTGCACGTCAGCGTGAAAACCGAGGAAAGGCCCTTAGCGCGTAAGCGCGTCAGCACGCATACGCGATTCCATTGGACCAAAGGCCCTCAGCGCGTAGGCGCGTCTGTGACGTGACCCACACGGGTGTTTCCCACACAGCACGTGATGACAGAGCACACGTGGAAAGACTGCACGTCAGAGTCTCATTGCGTGTGATTGGTGGAAATGGCCGTACACCGGGATACAGGTGCGCTGACGTACTTGCGTGTGTAAGTGTCCGCGCACACCTCATATACATGTACATAGGCCAATCGCGTGTACACGCACTTTTGTCCAATTACACGCGATGAGACTCTGACGTGCAGTCTTTCCACGTGTGCTCTGTCATCACGTGCTGTGTGGGAAGCCTACGCGCTGAGGGCCTTTGGTCCAATGGAATCGCGTATGCGTGCTGACGCGCTTACGCGCTAAGGGCCTTTCCTCGGTTTTCACGCTGACGTGCAGGATTTTCACGTGCCAATTCACTCCGTACCAAGCTGGCCACGCGTGAGCACACGGGAGACCACGCTCCTGCCCAGAAGGCCGAATTACTGCCCCCCAGAGCCCCGAGCACGCTCCCACCTGCTATCTGCTGCTGCCTGACTGCCTGCTGCCCACGTGCACTGCCATTTGCTGCCTGCACATCAGCCAGGGGTGCTGTTGCTGTGACCACCCCTGCTGGAACAGAAGACTCCCGACTGGAATTCCATCGCTCCACAGCCCAGCCCCAGGACCCAGTTGCCCACCCACTCCTGCCTCTGGGGTTGTCATGTCGGGGCTAACACCATCTGTGACCACTGACAACCCCCGGCCAGAGAGGCAGAGGGGCACCAGCTTCAGTGCCACCGAAGTTGGTGTCCTGGTGGAGCAAGTCCTGGGGCAGTATGATGCCCTCTTTGGAAGTTCCCGTGCCGACAAGGAAGGACGGACTCGGATCTGGACTGACATCGTGACTGCCATCAACGCGGAGGGGGTGGCAGTCCGGGACTTACAACATGTCAGGAAGCGCTGGGAGGACTTCAGGTCCAGGACCCTGAACAAGGCCCGGCGCCTCTTGAAGGCAGCGGATGCCAAGGGGCGCCGGGGCCACTTGTCGGAAGAACAGATGGGGGTCCTGGAACGCATATCCCCAGCGCTCCACGTCCAGGTCCTAGAGAAGCAGAGCCGTCTGGAGTCGAGCGGTGAGTGTACATGCATCCTGGTTGTGAGCAGGGCGTGTGGTGATCATTCCCCATTGTGCCGGTTGCACATCTGTTTGTATGGGGTGGAGTATGGGTGGGGGTGTACAGGGCCGTGGGGCTGACACATGCGAGGGCTGTAATGTGTGAGACATGGATGGTGCTTGTGTGTGTGGGCTTGCATGGCAAATGCAGTTGTGCGTGCACACATGTTTGGATGAATGTGTATGTAAGTAGACATGTCCGTGATGTCAGGCATGTATGTTGTTTTCGGCTGCATGTATGAGCACTGTGTACATGTGCATGTGTGTGTATTTGTCAAAGGTGCAACAGTGATGCTACATGGATGCATGTGACAGCGGTATGTGGTAGCCTGATTGGCAGATGTGACATGGATGCCCGTCTGAACAGTGCGACACTTGGCAGAGGTGTAGACATGCATGCAAGTGTGGTGGTGTGTGTACATGTGTGGTGCACTTCCTGTGTTGCATGTGATGTATGGCTCCCCTTTGGCTGCTGATGCTGTTGTATGTGTAGGGATGGTGGTGGCAGTTGCGATATGGCTGTGGTATGGCTCATGTGTGCCAGTTGCAATGACATGTGTGTTGGGGATTGTGATGACATGTCTGAGGTTTGCCAATGCCACTCATGTGCAACTGTCATGCGTGTATGTGTCCATTGTACAGTGCCCTGATGCCTGTGTTTTGTTTCTCCCTGTCTGCAGCGTCAACTGATGAAGAGGGCGGAGAAGGTGCTGTGGAGCACAGCGGCGGGGATCCGACCGCCAGCCGGAGACGCAAGGCCCGGCTCCCCTCCCCTGTTGTCATCTCGTCGGGGAGTGAGGAGTCCGGTGCCGCGTCCCAGGCCGCAGCTGCCGGGGGGAGGTCCAAGAGGCGGAGGTTGCAGTTGGACTCCTCGGCAGCAGAAGGGGCAGCTGGGACCCCACAGGGCCCAACAGGGGAAGATGGCACGGAGTCATCCAGGTTGGTGGGGGGTCTGGTGGAGGAGGAGGCCGTGCAAGCACCAGAGACGGGGTCTGGAGGTGGGGATCCCACTGGTGCTAGTGGTGCAGTCCAGGACCAGGGACACGAGGCAGCACAGGCGGCCGCGGAGGTGCCTGTGTGCAATCCTGTCCCCGATCCTGTCCCTGCATCATCTTGCACCAGCAGGGATGCCTACGTCCAGACCCGTTTTCAGGCAGGGGATGAGCTGACGTCAACTGGCCTTCCTCTGCCTGCGGACGTGGCTATCCAGGTCCGGGTTGAGCCTGTCCTGGCTGGTGTGGCGTTGCGTCAACGGGCCATGCGAGGTGACCTGCAGTCTTTTCATGGAGAGACTGCACGTCATCTCGAATGGCTCGTTGACCACGTCAGCCTGCTGGGACAGGTCACCCAGACCGGATTCCTCCGTCTGATGGGGCTTGTTCTGACCCCCTCCTCAACTGGACCCCCTACGCGCCAGTCGTCCTCTGTGCCATCTTCCCACCCATCAGTCACCTGGGTGCCCTGTGGAGCTGCCTCTGACAGTGCGGCCAGGCTGGTGGAGGAGGCATCCCTGCCACAGTCGGGAGTCGGACGTCCAGCAGGGGTGGCCACATCAACAACTGCACCCCAGCCGGCGGAGGATGTGCAGGCAGCAGGAGGCAGTGCACGGGCAGAGGCAGAGCAGCAGCAGCAGCAAGATGGTGGGAGCCATGAAGGCTCGGGGCCTTCGACATCGGAGGGGCAGGCATCGGCCGGAGGGCAGGAGGACCCAGGACAGAGAGTGTCTTCCGTGTGGCAGCGGTTGGGCCACGCCATAGGTGCGGAGCGGCGGCGGGCGGAAGAGGCGCGGCTCACAATGGTCAGGGCGGAGAACTCCATGCGGAGGGCCCTGAGGTGGGCCGAGTGCCTCGAGGCAATCCGCAGGGGGTTGGAGGAGGACACGGCGTCGTCCCTGCGGACCCTCGGGGCCATGGAACTGGACCACCTCCGGGACATCGAACAGGAGTTCGATGATGCCCTGGCCCGGAACACCACAGAGTGAGCCGCTGGACTTGCCCGCCGCCTTTGTATATAGTTCTTTAGTTTTAGGTTTCCTTTGTTTTTTCTTATGATTTGGAGTCGACGGACACTGCTCCACTTTTTGTATATAGTTGATATTTAGGTAGGTTTTTTAGGAGGTTTCTTTAGTTCTGTTGTGATGATGGACCCTTGTTATTTTTGTACATAGTTCTTTGTTGCACAGAGAGTTTTGACATTTCACTTTGGACAAAATTGTTTGGATTAGATTTTCTAGTTTTGTGTTTTTATGCGGACATGCAGCTTCTTTTTTCACATTTACATTGTAGTTAGTTTTCTTTCTTTAGCATTCGTATTTTTTTCTAATACATTTTTTTTTACATTGTTCACTGTGTGGTTTCATCTCATTGGTTTCATGCATGTCATGTTGTGTGTTTTCCCATTCAATTGGAAAATATGTGTGTGACGGACATGGGTTCTTTTGCTTCATGAACATTGGGGGTGTAACATGTGATTTCCATTTCCATGTGGGTGAATGGGTTACTTGGTAGGGCTTTTTGGCTGTGGAGGCTGACCATTACGCACATTGTGAGGACCTGGTGGGGGCTGCACATGGTGGCAGGGGGGTGGGGGTGGTGGGAGACATGAGTGGGGGCCTGGTGGAGGGTGCCCCTGCACTGCTGGGGGGTGGGGGTGGTGGGAGACATGAGTGGGGGCCTGGTGGAGGGTGCCCCTGGTGGCTGGGGGGTGGGGTGGTGGGAGACATGAGTGGGGGCCTGGTGGAGGGTGACCCTGGTGGCTGGGGGGTGGGGGTGGTGGGAGACATGAGTGGGGGCCTGGTGGAGGCTGCCCCTGCACTGCTGGGGGGTTGGGGTGGTGGGTGACATGAGTGGGGGCCTGGTGGAGGGTGACCCTGGTGGCTGGGGGGTGGGGGTGGTGGGAGACATGAGTGGGGGCCTGGTGGAGGGTGCCCCTGGTGGCGGGGGGTGGGGGTGATAGGGGACATGAGTGGGGGCCTGGTGGAGACTGCCCCTGCACTGCTGGGGGGTGGGGGTGGTGGGAGACATGAGTGGGGGCCTGGTGGAGGCTGCCCCTGCACTGCTGGGGGGTGGGGGTGGTGGGAGACATGAGTGGGGGCCTGGTGGAGGCTGCCCCTGCACTGCTGGGGGGTGGGGGTGGTGGGAGACATGAGTGGGGGCCTGGTGGAGGCTGCCCCTGCACTGCTGGGGGGTGGGGGTGGTGGGAGACATGAGTGGGGGCCTGGTGGAGGCTGCCCCTGCACTGCTGGGGGGTGGGGGTGGTGGGAGACATGAGTGGGGGCCTGGTGGAGGCTGCCCCTGCACTGCTGGGGGGTGGGGGTGGTGGGAGACATGAGTGGGGGCCTGGTGGAGGCTGCCCCTGCACTGCTGGGGGGTGGGGGTGGTGGGAGACATGAGTGGGGGCCTGGTGGAGGCTGCCCCTGCACTGCTGGGGGGTGGGGGTGGTGGGAGACATGAGTGGGGGCCTGGTGGAGGGTGACCCTGGTGGCTGGGGGGTAGGGGTGGCGAGTGACATGAGTGGGGGCCTGGTGGAGGGTGTCCCTGGTGGCTGGGGGGTGGGGGTGGTGGGAGACATGAGTGGGGGCCTGGTGGAGGCTGCCCCTGCACTGCTGGGGGGTGGGGGTGGTGGGTGACATGAGTGGGGGCCTGGTGGAGGGTGACCCTGGTGGCTGGGGGGTGGGGGTGGTGGGTGACATGAGTGGGGGCCTGGTGGAGGCTGCCCCTGCACTGCTGGGGGGTGGGGGTGCAGGGGGACATGAGCAGGTGTGCAGGGTAGTCCCCTGTTTTGTGGGCTGCCTGCAGGGGCTGTGGAGGGTGTACAGGGAACACCTGTGAGGACCCACCCAGCCTAATTGCGTGTGATAATTCCCGCACACCCCTGTAATACACGTACCTGGCCACATCGCATGTGAGAATTCCCGCGCACCCCTGTAATACACGTACCCTGGCCAATCGCGTGTAGAACTTCCCACGCACCCCTGTAATACACGTACCAAGCCAAATCGCGTGTGATAATTCCCACGCACCCCTGTAATACACGTACCTGGCCAAATCGCATGTGAGAATTCCCGCGCACCCCTGTAATACACGTACCCAGCCGAATCGCGTGTAGAACTTCCCGTGTACCCCTGTAATACACGTACCCAGCCAAATCGCGTGTGATAATTCCCACATACCCCTGTAATACACGTACCCTGGCCAATCGCGTGTACAACTTCCCACGCACCCCTGTAATACACGTACCAAGCCAAATCGCGTGTGATGATTCCCACGCACCCCTGTAATACACGTACCTGGCCAAATCGCATGTGAGAATTCCCGCGCACCCCTGTAATACACGTACCCAGCCGAATCGCGTGTAGAACTTCCCGTGTACCCCTGTAATACACCTACCCAGCCAAATCGCGTGTGATAATTCCCGCGCACCCCTGGAATACACGTACCCAGCCAAATCGCGTGTGATAATTCCCGCGCACCCCTGGAATACACGTACCCAGCCAAATCGTGTGTGATAATTCCCGCGCACCCCTGTAATATACGTACCCAGCCAAATCGCGTGTGATAATTCCTGCGTACCCCTGTGATACACATGCCCTGGCTAATCGCGTGTAAAACTTCACGCGTACCCCTGATATGCACGTTACCCGCTTTGCGTTCCTTGTTTGGCAGCCCTGTGGACTGGTCCAGGGTTAGCGCTGCCCTTTGCGATGATTTAGCGATTTTGATGGCTTTTCCTTGCGCGAGGGCGTTCTTGGGGGCGTTACTGGCGCTGCTGCAGGGTCGCTGCGATACTCTGCGCCACGGCTGGTTTGGGAGCCTGAAATCCATGAATACGCTGTGCGCGGAAATCGGTTTTAGCGCACGTGCCTGGCGCAGTCAATCGCACGCGGACACTCTGCGCCAGCCGCTTGCGACACTTTTCTGCGAAATTCTATGAATTACCCTGTAAATGTTTACAGGGGGTGGGAATATAAGGGGTCGGGGTAGGGAATAGGTAAAAATAGGTGGAGGAGGGAGGATTTGGGGGCGGTAACACCCCCTTAAAAAAAAAATACAATTTGCTCACCTTTTTCGGAATTCTTTACACGTTTAAAAGCCGGTCGTTGAAATTACTGGCGATGAAAGAACCTAGAGCCTTTTGATTGTGTATATATTATACGGCTTGAATATGTATTATGTGGCGCATCTATTTTTGGGGCAGAATCTCTGGTTGTGACTTCTGCGGCGCACCAATAATTATCCGACTTAAAACCTGTATGATTGAGTTTAAATGTGTAAAGGTAGATGTGGGGGAGGTAGTGAGGTACTGCTTGTAAATAAAAGTATCACTTCCATTTTAAAAATATTCATGCTGTTTTTAAATCTAATATTGTGTGTACTCTAATTTGTATGGATTGGTTGTGTTTTTTCTTGATAATGTGTTTTTTTAATGTATAAAAGGTTGTTTTTACCAACCATATGCAGTTAATAAAAACAAGAAAACAAAATCACGTGGCTGAAAGTGCCTAATAATACAGCTGATGCGGATGTATAGTGCATTAAATACATGTTCCCACACTCACACCTTGTTGTTTGGGGGTGTGGAGTCTGATACACTCTGTAACTCTCCCTAAAGCAGCACGTGCCACGCTGCTGTGATTAAAGGACAAGCAGGCCCAGAGACAGCAGCTACTTTAGGCCAAGCACCCTGAGCATGACTGGTGCCCAACTGGCTATATTGCAGTCCTTCTTGGCCACATCCATCCACATCCTGGTGCAGCCTCCACAGCAACAGTACCATTGGGAGGTGTGTGGCCAATGCATCAGGTACAACAGCCTCTTTTGGAAATCTGCTGGAGGTCCATTGAGGTGATGTTCCTCAGTAGCTTTGACCTCATCACAGCGCCATCTTCAAATGATAGCTACTCAGTGCAACTCCTAAAGGTGACAAATGGGTGCTCCCCGTCTAGAGCTCCCCCCGATCCCTCTCAGAGCACCCACCGGGTGCGCTGCAGTCAGCCCTGTGTGGAAAGAGCTATAATGTTCGCCAAAATGAAATAGTTCTCATTAAGGTGGTGGCCAGCAGCGTCCTTCTGTGAGGGGAAGATATCAGATGGCAGAAACCCTGTGCATATCATCCCCATAGCTTTGCTGTGAAATATGCACAGAACAAGGGGTCTCGACTGTTGGTCTCTAGCAGTAATGGACTCTGTGACAAACTCATGGCAGATATGCAAGCCTCAGCAGAGACCCGGATGCAGAGCCCAACGAGAAATACACAGCAGCAAGGACAAGCACACTGACTGAGCATGCACACACACCACGCACATGCGCACACCACGCACATGCGCACAACACATACATGTGTAGATGATTCTATGTCATTTCCTCCGACTTTTTTTATTAAGGGAGAATTAATTGACTTTTTGCATGACATTTTACATCAAATGCATGCCGGGGGTGACCCTGCTCCCCCCTGCAGCACCCCCACTCCTCTACCTTTTTTATTACCCTAATCCACCCCCCACATACATTTGCGGTAGAATTTGTTGGGAAAAAAATTATTTCTCTGAAAAACCTGAGATGGAATCTACCTATACCTGTGCAGAACATGAAACATCTTGCGTGCATCATAAGAAACAGGAACTCTGGATTACTCAACATCCATGACACCACTACCTGATCCCAAGATGGCGGACGGGCTAGTTGAGACCTGAGGTCACAGGGGACAGGGCACGGGCGGATTTTGATTAACAGAACAAATGTGACACATGACCACACATGAGAACAAGCAGGAAACAAAAGAGTGGGGAAAGGGGGCTGGTGGGGGGGGGGGGTATTAGGCATGCACCAATCACTTAGCCACAATCTTAAGTGGAAATGGACCAGCAAAGCAGCACTCGCAATGAATGCCAAGTCCAAACCGTAAAACGAGGCAGCAGCCTCCAATCTTTGAGTGTTTGAGGATGGTGTTGCAAGAAGTTAGTGGGACTTCAGTTTGTGGAGCAGGGGAAGGGAACGGTAACTGGGACACAGAGCGGAGAAACAAAAGGTGCTAAGTCTAATAGGACACATGTTAAGATTTTAAGAAAGCTAAACTTATTCAGAGAGAAGAGAACAAAGGGCTCACTGGGGCCACTGACCCAGAATCTGGCTGGAGCCATGGAACCCTAAAGAGAACGAGCGACGCAATCACGTGATGAGGGTGCTAGCCCTGACACTGCGGGTTAGTGCATAGATAACAGAGCTGAAATCATGCTGTGAACATGACCAGAGCCTTCCTCTAGAAATACCGCCAAGCAGAATTGCCATTACCACGTGTGGTAGCTGAAAGGTTCCTCACGATTCTGGATAATGTGGACCCTTCAGTCCTTCTCCATTTTGGACACACATTGGATTACTATATGCAGTTGTCACATCTGTTAATGCCTTTCTGTGGCAATAATGACCTCCACGCAAAAGCAGGTGAAAGGATAGAGTTTTAGGATTGAAATGTGGAATTTGGTGGAGATGAAAAAATGTGGTATTTCCAAATACCACACATTTTACTGTTATCACAAAACTCATCTTTTTGACTTTATTAGAAAGCCATAAACAATATTGATGCACCCTACCTTCCCTTCCCAACTTGGCTCTGACAACAGTTGGTAGAATACACAGAGATAAAGGGGCAGTGGAGTTGAACAGATGAGACTTTCTGGACCGCCTTAAGGACAAGTGGTTGCCCATAGTACGGAGTGACCATGGAAGAGAGATTCAAAGGCTTGACTGCTGATACAGGACAATGTAACCGGGGGACTTTGATCAAACAGGCATTGGCAGAGCAGAGAAACTGAGTAGGAACATACAGGCAGAATTTAGCCTGTAGGTACTATGCACCAATGCCATGGAAATGATGGAGAGGCCCCTCTTGTGTGGAAAGTACACAGCATTAGGAGAATGAGGAAGCATGTGACGTAAACACCACCATGGATCGAGTCTCGGGTTAAGGGCAACAGTGGAGGCCCAGAAGCAGAACAGGTGGACTTGGAATAGTTTTCGTTTTGCTCCTTGAAGATCTTCGTTCTCAGTGAGTGATTTGAACTAATGAGGGCCAGGCGAGCCGTTACCGGGGAGGTAGTGTTAGGCTCCGACAGCAAAGGTTTCAAGGCGGAAAGAGCTGCAAATGCTGCGAAGCTATCTTGGCATTGGGAGAGCAGAGCTGATACCTGAGGCTGGAAAGGCCCCAGGTGAAGCAAACCTAGACTGATATACAGAACTGTCCCTATGGATATTTTTTCATTTGAGGCAGATGGTCAAATCACGGTCATTCCTTCAAGCCAGAAGCATCTCATCGGGTAAAAAGGCGAGATCAGGACTATAGAAAAGCCCCTTCTGCTTTAGAGATCCTGAAATCACAGAAAAACTAGGACACAGGTTGAGGTGTTTGGCAGACTGGCATGCAATCTTCACCTCAGCCAATAACAAAGAGGAATAACTAGGACACCTTTGGTGTCACCAGATTATTATGCAGTCACCGCCACGTTATCAAAAAACTCTTGCTTGTGCTAGGGTCGATGAGTCATACAAGGTAAAGATATTGGGTTTGGAGGTCTGCGGTTTCACCGACACAGAGATTCCTCTCACTGACTTAAGCCTCAGAAGTTCTCTTCGATGTTGGGAGCAGAGACCAATTTCTAGGGTGATGCACCCAAATGCCCTTTATCACCAGCCATTGCTACCTCGATACTGTGGGCCACACTGGCTCTCTTCCAACAGCTGGTGGCTCACTGCCATTTACGGTGTCTTGAGCAGCTGCATCTCTGTCTAGACTGTTGTGCGGGTACATGCAAGTGTGCATCTAGGTACCAACATGAGCCATCCAGTGGGGCCCACAGATTAGCTAGGCTGTGGATCGGTGTATCGTCTCACGGCAGCCAAGCCAGGTGCTTGGAAGATGTTCTATATCATCATCAGGGAAATGCCCCCCGCAGTTAAAGTTCCCCCTGAACCCCAGCCAGCCTGATATCAGATGGCACCATGAAAGAACAGAAAACCACAGCAGATCCCACGAAACACAAGTACAAAGGGCACTCACACAACTGAAATGGGTACTAGGATGTAGGCTTCATTCGAATTGCTGAATGATTTGCAGTTTGCGTAGATATAGCATGCTGCTCGCAGATCGATTCATGACATGGTAAGGTAAAAGGTGGGTGGGTAGGCTGGTGAAAGTGGAGCTAACAATGACAGACATTACTAGCAGGGACACCACAAACTCATTACTTTAAAGCAGGAGTGCACAATTCAGGTCCCCAAAGAATGCAAAGAGGCCAGGTCTACAGGATATCCAACATGTGCACTCATGAGATGAATTTGCAAATAATGGAACCACATGATTGTTAATTTACATATTGAGAGGTTATTCTGAACACCTGATATGTGTGTACACTCTAGAGCCAGGAATGTGCACTACGGCTCTACCTTGTGCCAGCCCGTGTCACTGCTACCATACTGGTCTATAAAGTGAGCCAGATGAGCCTGCTTTCCATCTCTGCATGCTGGCCTATAAAGCGATTCAGATGAGCCTGCTTTCCATCTCTGCATGCTGGCCTATAAAGCGAGCCAGATGAGCGTGCTTTCCATCTCTGCATGCTGGTCTATAAAGCAAACCAGATGAGCGTGATTTCTATCTCTGCATGCTGGTCTATAAAGCGAGCCAGATGAGCGTGATTTCTATCTCTGCATGCTGGTCTATAAAGTGAGCCAGATGAGTGTGGTTTCCATCACTGCATGCTGGTCTATAAAGCGAGTCAGATGAGCGTGATTTCTATCTCTGCATGCTGGTCTATAAAGCGAGTCAGATGAGCGTGGTTTGCATCTCTGCATGCAGGTCTATAAAGCGAGCCAGATGAGTGTGGTTTCCATCTCTGCATGCAGGTCTATAAAGAGAGCCAGATGAGCGTGATTTCCATCTCTGAATGCTGAATTATAGAGCGAGCCAGATGAGTGTGCTTTCCATCTCTGCATGCTGGTCTACAAAGCTAGCCAAATGAGTGTGCTTCCAATCTCTGCATGCTCGTCTATAAAGCAATCCAGATGTGCCTACTTTCCATCTCTGTAGGCTGGCCTATAAAGCGAGCCAGATGAGCGTACTTTCCATCTCTACATGCTGGTCTATAAAGCGAGCCAAAAGAGCGAGCTTTCCATCTCTGCATGCTGGTTTATAAAGCGAGCCAGATGAGCGTACTTTCCATCTTGGCATGCTAGCCTATAAAGCGAGCCAGATAAGCTTACTTTCCAACTCTGCATGCTAGCCTATCAAGCAAGCCAGCTGAGCGTGCTTTCCATCTCTGCAAACTGGCCTATAAAGTGAGCCAGATGAACCTGCTTTCCATCTCTGCATGCTGGCCTATAAAGCAAGCCAGATGAGCGTGCTTTCCATCTCTGCATGCTGGCCTATAAACCGAGCCAGATGAGCGTGCTTTTCATCTCTGCATGCTGGCCTATAAAGCGAGCCAGATGAGTGTGCTTTCCATCTCTGCATGCGGGCCTATACGCGAGCCAGATGATCGCACTTTGAATCTCTGCATGCTGGTCAATAAAGCGAGCCAGATTAGCGTGCTTTCCATCTCTTTATACGATATCGGGCTCCTTTTTGTGCCCTCAACATTGGGCTCAGTTTGTACCATGCCTCTGGCCTGACCAATCCCAGAGTCCTTCCTCTATATCATTTGACGGCAGCTTGTGTGAGTGATGTGTGAATCCCGGATTTGAGAGGAGTCCAAGCTGGTGAGTTCACTCGATGGAGTATTTGTGGCTTGTAACCAGCCTTCATTAGGAAGGGCGGACAGCAACATGCGAGTTATCTTCTCTTCAACAGGCATCCAATGAGAGGAATAAGTGCTGGTTTTACATAATCCATCCTTCTAGTCCCAGGACTGGCCTAGCATGTGGACCAGCTGTCCCATGTTCTGTAAGCAATATTCAATCAACACTACAACTAAGTCAATGCCTAGTCTGGGATGCTGAGGAAAACCCTTATTGATGTATTTTTATGTCCAGTTCAGTACTCTGGATGACAACCCTTGTATCACACCCCCCTCTTAGAATCCCCCTGACCCCACTGAGCCAAGAAGTGGGTTTGTTTTGCAAATTTAAAAGGTTTATTTGGACAATTCAACAATATATATCTATCACACTTTATAAATAAATTGATAACTGATATAACACTTCAGAATACGACCGTGATCAACAATGGATAATATTACAGGGGTACACTGATTTGGTTACTTAGGAGTAGTGTAGAGGATGAGGTAGCTGAAAATGCTTGATGGTTTCAAGGAAATGCAAGATGGAATAAAATGCAGTACAGAAATAACTTGTTATGATTTTAGCAAAAGGTAATATGATCACTTTTTCTTTTGACAATTCACTCCCCCCCTATGCAATACAAGAAATGGAAGGAGAGCACACAGTCTTCAAGAATCCTAACAAATCACACTTTATAATGCAACACACAGTTCCAGTTCCCCCAGCAAACTTAGAGAAAACAGGTATGAGTTTTAAACACAGGCAAATTACTTTGAAATGTGGTGGCAATGAAGTGAAAATGCTAAAATTGATTTTAATTCCCTCTAGAGGTTCAGGGTGAGTGAGAGATGCTTGTTGGTATTAGTTCAGGCTCACTTTAGCAATGCTCTATGAGTTATTACCAGGTTGCAAACGGATTTTTAACAAAGGAGAGAATGGAGCTGCTATTTTGACAGGTGGAGAAATTGAGCCAAAATTGCAAATCGCGGTAAATTTCGCGAGTGCGTAAATCGTGATTGTGGAAAAAGTATAAGGAGTAGGAAGTCGGTTCTAGGTTTGTTGGAAAGCCTAGAATCACAGCGGTCTGGTCTGTGGTTCTCTCAGGTTCCGGATACAGCACTGCTTTCTGGATACTGCTACAGGTTCTTTCAAAAATTCTTGGCAAAAATTTAAACAGCTCGCCCGGCTGTTGAATAGTTTGGTTGGTTTTGAGGCCTGCTGAAGAGGATTCAGCTGGTGGATTCAAGCCTCTCTGCTACAAATTCTGGAGTTAATTTCTGCTACAGGATCTGGAGATTGATGGATTTGAAGTCTGGATCTCTGGATGTGAAGTCGTCGGTCAGCATGCTCCGCAGCAAATGGAATTGAATCTCCCTACCTGTCCGAGCAGTCTCTTTTTATGTGTTTTGAAAATGGGTGTGTGCCTGGGCCTAGCTAAGCCTGCCCCTCTCTACTTGTCATTGTCCCAATTCTTCCCTCTCCCATGATTGGGGGAAGGAAATGGATTGTCATCATGATGAGGTCTGTTTATGGGTCAGAGGATCCTCCCCTGGTCAATTTGCCCACAAATCTATATTTGATTCAAATACATATTTCCCATTTACACAAGTGGTTGACATTACATGTACATATTATATATTCCTTATGGTCCATGCTTGTCCGCCTCTGATTTTCCTGGGGGCTTGAATTCAAAAATGACAACATTTTGCGCTCTTTGACTGGTTTACCAATATCGGACATTTACCAAAATTTACACACATGTGCGCAAGGAGTATGGACATTAATTGATGAAGTGTCAGATTTTTAACATGCATACATTTGGAGTAACAACCTTTTTTCCGCTACTATCCCCAGGAACATACCACAGGGTCCTAACACCTCTTAAAATGTGCACCGAAAAATCACAAGAATAATGGTATTATTTATATAATTTTGACCAGTCCGCACTATGAATTATCCATCTTTTTTTAAATTATGCCCTGGTCAAAAAGGGGTGTGGCTTCCCACATCACAGGGTCGAATAACTGGTTTATCCACTTCCCCCAAGCTCAGCTGCTAGCAGAGGCACTGCCCCTCCCAGTTCTCCCAAGAGGAAGACACTTTACGGCCCCCCCAATATAACATTTGCCTGAGCCAAAGAAGGCCCATTGTTCAATTTACTGCAGTCCCCAGCTGCCACTCCCCTTTCAATCAACAGGGCCATGTGACCTTTTTGTGGAGCAGCAGAATGCAGCCAGGCCTGGGAACACAGCTGTTGATCCAGTTTCAACTCCTGTCGGGGGTAGTTGTCAGGCAGAATCCAGTTTCATTAAGCCAGGTTTCAGCTAAATGTCACTTTTTGTTCCCAGTTTTCTACATTCAAATCAAACTGACAATTTGTACACATGCAGCTAGAATGCTGATTCTAAGTTCAAAACTATGACATTTCAACAGTTACAAACTATGTGGCACTCAAAAGTAGGTCCCTCATTTAATTTAAACAATTCGATTTTAGTGGTTTTCAGTTCAGTTTAACTTAAGCTGCTGACCTCCACAGCTCAGCCAGTTTTGTTATGAACATGGATTTGGGCTCTTTCTCTTTCCAGATTTTGTATGTACACAAAACTTCATTCTGCCAACTGTCTGCTGGTGTTCAGTGAGATTTTTGAAAATCCTGCAATGTTTGAAAATAGGCATTTTGAGCTTGCATTCAGAGAAACCAAGGTGATTTCAAAGGGCTTTTTAAGCTAACAGGCACTGCTGTGTTTCCTTTGGCACACATTCCACTCATGGCACCCCTGGCCCATCACGCTCGCACTGGTGGGTGGAAGGTTAGGCGACCATTTTGGTGTGCGCACAAACTTCCCGGTTCTCCTATTCTGGCGTGAATGTGGGCGGCGATAGCTCATCCCCACATCCACCCAGTCTATTGATTTAGTTTGTTCTGGGATAGAATAATGGGCGGCGACAGCTCATCCCCACATCTACCCAGTCTATTGATTCAACATGGGTCAAAACCCTTGACAGTTCATGGTGTCACGCTAGTGCACTATACACCGGAAACTAAGCACGGGAACAATATGGATGAGCATGTGAAGCTGGAGGAGATCACCCTTTGTCACCCCACTCACAAGAAGAAGGAGCAATTGTCCAGGACTTTTAAGCAGCCCCATGGCAAGGTTTTAAAAGTTTATGAAGCGTCCCATGCCCTCTCAATCTGCCACAAAAAAAAACACACGTTAGCAATCGGAAGTAGCCTGGACCAGGAATACAGAACAGTACAGATGATACCTTCTATTTGGAAACTGGGAACATTAGGTAAGAACTCAGCACTAGACTCAAAGGAAACGCCAGGGCCATTTATTTTTTTATTTTTTTTCTAAAAGGGATGGCATGTCATCTTTCACTGACCTATGAAAATGTACCCGTGACTTCCCGCCCACAGGCCTATTTTGAGGTTCTTAAATACATAAGGCTCAGCCCACAGATATCTGAAGGCACAATTAATTATTCTCTCTCTTTTGGCAACGCACCTCTGGGTTTGCACTACTAGCAGTGTGACTTCCACATGTGACTTTCTGTAGATAAAGAAAAAAATAGAGTTACAGTAGGTGTTTGATATACTTCTACTCATAAGTCCCATTTTATTCCCAGGGTTTCTTTTAACTGTTTTTCCTATTTCCTTAACTCTTGGGCCATGTGTGCGTCAAGCAGTGGAGGGAGCATGTTGCCACTTAAACAGCACTTTAAGACGTCCCAACTCATCACCCAGGTTTCATCAATTGCACATAGAAAGTGGTCCCGAATGATGGAATACTAAATACACTTGGTGCAGTAATTGTCATCGACATGTGTAATCTGGGACAGCAAATAATGTTCCCTTTGCCTTGACTCTATAAGTTGTACATTTCCTGCAACACTGCTCTGCTAAAATCAGAAGGAAAAACAACCTACATCATAGTGGCAGCCATCCTGGAATGGTTATTTCAACCACTCATGTGTGCAGCATAAGTGGGCTTAGGAAATCCAAGAGGGCAGAAAAGCCCACATTTGCGCCAGAATCCTGGAGAACCGTGCAGTTTTGCGCACAGCAAAATGGTCCCCTGACCTGCCACCCACCAGTGCAAAGAAAGATGGTTCTGTTCAAAACCCGTTTTTATTAATGTCAAAAATTGCTAAGATCATGGGCCCGGAACCACCAAACAAAAATCCAACTATGGTTGAGTGTTTTACTTTACTCTACTACAGATCCACATCAATGCCATGTCAAGCAAGGATCATATACTATCAAGTAAAATCCTTTCCTTTTGAAATGTATTGATTCAGGACAGCTATCAAAAATAGGTGCAGTATAGCATTGGACAACGACCGGCGCTGGCGCTCTGTAAATCCTGACAGGAGAGCTGTCTTGCAGAACTGTGCAGTGAACAGAAGGGGGTCTTATGTAATTAAAAGTTCAAAAGACATGCCTTTCCTGAGAACTCTTAACACCCTAGAGACCAACACCAGGAGGCAGGATATCACATGGCCCTGTTAATTGAGAGGGAGGGGTTTCTCCTCCAGCCTGCAGGACCCAACACAATAGTCTCTTTCAATTGAATGGGATATGCTGATTTGGCTGTGGACTGTAAACAGAGCTCTGCCTGCAAGAAGAGACATGTGATCCCTGACTCACCCAGTTCCTAGGGGCGGGTCAGACACTTTTTGTGAATTGAATTGAAGGCAAATATATGTTTTATAAAAACACTGATAACTAATTGTAACCAGATGACAGGAATGTAAAATTTGGAGATCCTTAAAATTGAATATCTACCTACAATTTGAGTCTAAACTCAATTCCGTACGATGTTCTGGGACCGAAGCCCACAATTTATTCATTTCGCAGACACTGGGTTTAAACTAGAGACACGGACATTTACTGGAATATGTGTAAAGAGACAGGGTACCTCTGTGTAAATTTGGGTAAAAGTCCAATATTGGGAAACCAACCAAAAAGCGCACAATGTTGTCATTTCTTAATCCAAGCTCTTAGAAACATCAGAGTTGGAACAGAGACTACCTTATGTGATATATGATGTGTATGTGTAATGTCAACCACTTGTGTATCTGGGAAATGTGTTTAGTTATGAAAATGATTTTCTAAGGTAAAAGCAAAGGGGAGTGGTCTTTCTGTATGCCATAAAGATGACTCACTCTGACTCACTGCTCCCTTCTCAAATCAGGTCAAAGAGAAAGCCTTGACCTATCAGATTGTGAGTGGGTTGGGCACAGAAAGTTAGCATCCACACCCATTTTCAAAAGACATAAAAAGAGCCACTGGAAGCCAGACAGGGACATTCACTTTCCACTTTCTTGCGGGACGCTTTGCCGGGAGTCTCCAGACTTCAAATCCATCAATCTCCAGAGACCAGAACTTTGAATCCAGACTCCAGAACTTGTAGCAGAGAGGCCTGAATCCACAAGCTGAATCCTTTTTCAGCCGGCTTCAAAATCATTTGCAAATTATTCAAACAGCCAGGCTGAGCTGTCGGATTCTGGCCTAGAACCCTGTGCCAGAAACGCCCAGAAAACAGAGCTGTAGCCAGAACCGCAGACCGGACCCAGACCAGATCGCTGTGAGCAGAACCAGAGATCCAGACCAGAACCAGAGATCCAGAACCAGAGAACCAGTACCAGAAACCGCCCAGAAGTCCAGTCCAACCTGTTGACCAGATCCATGACAAGGCCCATTCCTTCCAAAATTAGGAGTGAGTACCCAGCTAGAACTGTGCAAAACCAATCTCTTAGCTTAAATGAATCTGATTCAAAACATTTGAACCTGTCCAGAACTGCATCATAGAATCGTGTGTCCCTTCTCCGATTTTAAACCTGTAAAAATGTCATTTTGCCATTTTGAATCATTATTTCATTTCTGAAAAACTACCTTCACAAAATCGTCCGTATCTCTTGAACCGTTTGTGCTAGGACCGAGTTTTAACTTTCATTTTAAAGCTGAGATTCCAATAAGCTCTAAACCGACATGGTACTTATTATAGTTCCTCCGTAATTGCGATCGACGCACTCGGAAAAAGTGCAGCGATTTGCGATTTGGCTCAAATTTCTTCACGTGTCAAAATAGCAGCTTCTTGCTTTCCTTTCCTGAAATTCGTTTTCAACCTGACAATCATTCATAGAGCATTGCTAAAGTGACTCTGAACTAATTTAAAGTAGCTCTCACTCACCCTGAACCTCTAGAGGGAATGAAAATCATTTTTAGCATATTTTTCCCCTCTTTGCATACCACCTTTAAAGTACTTTGCCTGTGTTTACAATCATCCCTGTTTCTCTAAGCTTGCTAGGGGGGAAATGAATTCATATTGTACTGTGATTGTATTCCTGAAGACTGTGTGTGTTACTTCCATCTCCTTACATTTCATAGGGGGGAGTGAATTGTCAGAGAAAAAGTGATCATATTATCTTTTGGCTGAAATCATATCAAGTGTATTTCTGTACTGCCTTTTATTCATCTTTGCATCTCCTTGAAACCATAAAGTATTCCCAGCTACCTTGTTCTTTCCGTACCAACTCCTAAGTAATAAAATAAGTGTGCTAGTATAACATTATCCATTGTTGATCGACATTATACTCATAAGTGTGATATCAAATATTAATTTATTATAAAAGTGTGATATATATCTATTGTTTAATTTTTCAAATAAACCTTTTTAATTTGCAACATAAACCTACTTCTTGGCTCAGTGGGGTCGGGGGGATTCTAAGAGAGGGGCGTTATACAAGGGTTCATCATCCAGATTGTAACTTGTCATAAAAATATATAAATAAGGGCTTCCCTTGAGCAATCCCAGACAAGGCACTGACTTAGTGGGAATGATTGATTGGAGCCATTAACAATAGCCATTATCTTGGTTTACTGATGTGGTGCTGGATTGTTGTATTTTGTTAAAAAGCAGCTTCCAAACCTTTGAGTATATACATTGTGTAATAGATAGGTCAGGCAGTGCAACAGTACACTTCTTGATAGTTAACAGCAAACAGCAGTCTGTACTCTTCTTGATAGGTAACATCAAACAGCAGTCTGTTCAAATTGACAAAATGTTGCTTTACATTTGTGAGTGAAAGCGTAAAGCAGGGTGTGATGCACAAATGGAGGAAGATGAAATGTTGTTTTCAGACAGCTTCACACTCAGTGTTTGAGTAGCTGCCATCTTGGTGAGGCGCACTGAATAGCTGCAGTTTGATTCCCGGTCAAGGTCGCCATTTTAATTAGGGATTGTTTTATCAGGACTGCTTCAAAAGCAGTGACAGTAAGAATTAAAGAGCATTAAAGTCTCTCTGAAGTGTTGTATGGAGGATGGCTGAAAAGGAGCATAGGGGCTGTCTGTCACATACATTACACCTGCCCGTGTTCTCATCTCCTTTTCCTGAAAGGGAGAATTGAATCAGCAATGCTTCACAAAGTAAGCAGCGAGTTCCCAAGCTGTGCAGCTCGTAGATTAGTCCGGCCACAATTCACTAGAACGCATAACCCCAGATGTCACAATACTGTCCATGCCTTTACTTTTATATAATTGACAACGTTTCCAAGAAAGTGAAATCCCCTGAGAATAAATTGCATGATACCAACTCAGCACTGCGTGAAGGAGCCCCGCAGGTTTTCTTTTGGGAAACCCTGGCTGAATGTACCAGATGACTTGCTTCCGGCACGATATTTTCTGAATATCTTTCTCCAATTAGCTGGCATGAGATCCTTCTCAATGCCTTATGGGTGTTTATCGCATTAGAAATAGCAATCAAATATCCCACCCTCTTCCCCCAGCATTCTTATGACCCATGACCAATCTCAGTTTGCCATGAATTCTGGTCTTGTTGCTATGCTGTAAAAACCCTGGGTGTGATTCTGGACGCAGAGCTCACCATGAAGCCTCAGGTTTCTCAAATTTGGGTGTCATGCAGCTATATCACTGAGCTGCTTAGTTGCATTTGCCCGTTTCTCTCGTTAAGCAATAGAACCCTGCTGGTCACAGTCTTGGTAAACTCACGTCTTGATTATTGCAACAGTCTACTACTGGGAACATCACAAAACATCAAGGTGCTCCAAGTCACCCAAAATGGCGCTGTTCGGGCAATACACAGCCTATCCAAGAGAGACCAGGTTACCGAGGCTAAGAGGGAATTGCATCGGCTTCCCGTCAAACATCGTATCACGCACAAACTACTATCTCTCACCTTCAAGTGCCAAAACCAGGATGCACCTCAATATCTGGTTAACCGGCTTGTCCTTCTCCCTTTCAGCCGGAATCTACGATCGTATGACCCACATAAACTGGTGCAACCAAGGGTCAGGCTGAAGTGAAGCGGCGGCACCAGTTTTGATTTTCTTGATTTTTTGGCCTGGAACAAGCTCTCTGTGGACTTAAGGCAGGCCAACTCTCTCAAGGACTTTAAGAAAAGGATCAAGTCCCTCCTTTTTAACCTGAACCCCAACTAAATTGCTTCCTTCTTTTGCCCCCCCATACTTCTTTGTATTGTTTGTCCTGTTTGCCTGTCTTTGTGTGTGCTCGGATGCCTATGAGCGAGCAGCGCCTTACACAAATTACAATAAATGAGTGCCTTGAAATGTTCAATGTTCATCATGATGGGATAGCAGCCAGCCATTGGTGAGCTTCTTAATGTAAGCTTAAGATTCCATGCCACCCAGGGAACCATCTTTGCAGTTCTGGATTTTCCTTTTACCAGCCTCTGAATTCTGGAGCTGCTGCACAGCTGTCCCAATTGGATGTGAACCATGGCTGCAACTCCTTGCTTTGTTAGCGGTAAACCCAAGTGTGGAAGTCTGCTAGCTCAATGACATTGAGCACTGAGGCCTTGCCAACATTGCTGCAAGCAGTGGGTTCATGACCACTGTTTCTGGGTTTTTGTACTGGAGGATTGCATGGTTCACAAAATATTCTAGAAGCCATTCGCTTACATGGCAGTGCTTCAAATGGGGTTCAGTGCAGGAGGAGGTGAGTCCTATCTGGGGAGATGTGGTGTCTCGTTTATGCCGTGAGCACTGTTTCAGGGATGCCTTGCCCCACATTTACTCAGAAGGCAACTGATGAAAATGAGCCAATGCAACTTTTGGCTGCACCTTGTGTGAAGGGATGTGGTTTCAGCTCTAAAACAAGGAGTTGGTTTCCACACCACAGCTGGTCAGTGGCTACCAGAGTTTTCTGGGAGACTCAAGGGGGCGCCATGGCCTTGCAATCCTTCAACTCCCCAGTGTCAGCCCAGACATAGCATATGCAGACAAAGAAACGTAGGCATTGAAATAATTAGACTCAGAGGCAAAGACACCGTACCTTGGTTCAAAGACCAGCTCTCGCCATGCACTGCGCTACAACGATCCTGGCGGTGCAGGACAGACACCAAAAACGCTGTCCTGGAGTCATTGTGCCAGACTGACCTACGTCATCTACCTTGCTGGGAGAAACAATACTTGCCTGCAGTGGTAGGCTCGGTCGCTGGGCCGCTAGGTACCTTCTCAGCTCCACAATTCCCACCAGCGTGGAGGCCAGTATGCTGTGGGGCAGGCACAGAACAAAGGCCATAGTTATGCCACATGATAACGATGTTAATGATGTGTTATTTATATAGTGCCTTAATCCAAAGCGATGATGAAGGGTCAGTCTCATGCATAAGACGTGGTGGCAGAGTGGCATGAACACAAGCTGGTGGGGTCTGTGTGCAGTGAACACTGGTGTTCTTATTGTGTCTTCTGTTACTAATGCACCTGTATGGAGGACAGGCCCGGCTAAAGAAGTATGGGGGCCCATTTCAACATGATGGTTGTGCCCTCCCCCCTTGCTCAGAGTGGAACGCAATCTGAGGCACCCGTTGGAGGCATGCATTATAATGGAGATAAAGATAAGGTTAAAAGCCACCCATTATCACGAGAAGGTATGCAAGCAGGGAGCTGAAAAACGGAATGCCTGCTGAATAGCTATGAATATTTGTTTTAAAGCACGTGGCTGGCGGGGAGGTACCAATGTTGAAAGGCAACAAGATGATAACACTTTTGTTTAGTCCAATGGGAATGACAGCCTAACAGGCTCCAGCAATCGCAGCTTGTAAGGCGAGTGCTGCAAAGCGAACAATGTAAGCCCCAGGATGTAAGTCTGGAGGAATATATTGCAGTGTTATTGAATTGCTCACTGGCAATATGGGTCCGCACACAGATGCGGTCAAGCACCTATATCTATTAATGCACAGGACCGGTGGGAATTCCAAAGTAACAGCACAACAAAGGTGATCCTGTGCGTATTCAAAAGCATCTTCATGAGATTACTGTATTTAAATTAATCAGAAATGTTACTTTTTCAAAATAATGTATGATTTATTTGATTTTGAGATTAATGTTCAATAGATTAACACCAATCTTAATTGCATAGTGAAACAATTCATTGCTAACCAGGGCATAATTATATAAAAGCAAACGTATAGTAAAGGACATCTCACAGTGCATACACTCATCTTCCAGGTTCCATGTATTAATATTCCCGCAAAAATATCGCCATAATAAAATATTGCCATCATTTTTGCAGCGATATTAAGGCATGGAACCTGTGGGGGACACCCCCACAACACCTGCATTATTTTGAAAGGAGTGGGGGACACCCCTGCAACCCCCACTCCGTCAAACCACAAAAATGATCCCCCTCAAAAATATTGCCTATGGCCATTCCAGACTACCATATATTTTTGGTGGGGATAATATGTAGTGATACCATCCTCCCTTGCAACGCACATAGCACATAAGACAATACGAACAGCACAAAAAACAATCATACACCTCATAAAATGTGCCAAAAAAACCAAAAATTGTGGACCACTATTGATTATGATCCGGTGCACAAAATATGTCCAATGATGTGCCGCTGCTTTCAAAGATGCCTGGCAGTTTATAGCTTTGCACCTACGGCTAAACACTCATTTAAGAGTGTCTGGTTGCTAAAGGAGTTCATCATCAGCTTCTTCATAGCCAACTCGAGTTTCGGCCTGCTGGGAAATTATTCACAATGACCCAGCCTTCCTCAGGGCTAAACTCCAGTCATCGCAACAAAGTACTTTAAAGGCCTGCAAAGCAAACCATAAGGAACCATCATGAATAGATTTGCTTTTGCAAAAATGCACCCCATGACACACTCAACAAAAATGATCAATTGGATATGCAATCACCTGGAAAGGATTTTTTCTAACATGACATCCACTTTTGTTGGTCAAGCGGACCAAAGTGGGAAACGGTTCGAAAGCTCAATATCCTGAAGATCAAAGGACCTCATTTCTACCCCACGGGTGCATCACTGCCAGACAAAAAACACAAATAGCACACCCTTTTCAAATCTCTCTATTTTTGTAAGACTGACATTCACCACGACTACATTGACAAAGTGTTAACAAAACGCCCTTAGCCATACGATTTTTAAGTTGCTGTGCACGCCAACAATGGGTCGAGTATCAAGGATCAAAAATGACGTGACTGGCAAAACATCCCCAGTAGCGTTTCCACTCGTTTTCAACAGGCTCCGATTACAAAGTGCTGCCTAAAAATCAAGGTAGGCACTCAGGAATCCCATGAATTTCAAAGGTCTAAAGACCAGACATAGGAGTCCCTGCACCATCGACACTAGTTACTCACCAACCTTCCGACCCCATGAAACCTACTGCTGACGCTGCTCCCTTGAATAGCATTTAATTGAGTGCTGTGGGTGGCCATATTTCGTCCCACAGGCATGAGTCACATGTCCAGACCACTATGCCATGTATTAAGGAACAGAATTACCCACCCGGCAGCCATTTTAGGCCTACTGGCCACTGTACCATTAATCCGAGGCCTCAGTGAGTCATTCAGCTGCCATTTTGGGGAGCGCTGGCTCCACAAAGTCGCTACAGGTCCATATGGATGCCTGAGCCTGTAGTTGGTTAGGCTCCGACATCCATCTACCGATTTTGAAATGTTATTGATTGACTTAACTCCTGCAGCCATATAGCGATTGCAAGATACTGTTACACTGATGCTTACTGTATTATTTAATGAGACATGCATATGAATGTGGATAAATCTGTGCCCAACTACACGTGTCAAGGAGTTTGAAAATGTGGAACTCACATAGCGCAAGTGAAGTGAAAGCCGCACAGTGCCAGGGACAACCCATTCAATAGAAAGCCGCACAGTGCCAGGGACAGCCCATTCAATATAAAGCCGCACAATGCCAGGGACAGCCCATTCAATAGGAAGTCAAACAGTGTCAGGGACAACCCATTCAATAGAAAGCCGCACAGTGCCAGGGACAGCCCATTCAATAGAAAGCTACACGGTGCCAGGAACAGCCCATTCAGTAGAAAGCTACACGGTGCCAGGCACAGCCCATTCAATAGGAAGTCAAACAGTGCCAGGGACAGCCCATTCAATAGAAAGCCGCACAGTGCCAGGGACAGCCCATTCAATAGGAAGTCAAACAGTGTCAGGGACAACCCATTCAATAGAAAGCCGCACAGTGCCAGGGACAGCCCATTCAATAGAAAGCTACACGGTGCCAGGAACAGCCCATTCAATAGAAAGCTACACGGTGCCAGGCACAGCCCATTCAATAGGAAGTCAAACAGTGCCAGGGACAGCCCATTCAATAGAAAGCCGCACAGTGCCAGGGACAGCCCATTCAATAGGAAGTCAAACAGTGCCAGGGACAGCCCATTCAATAGAAAGCCGCACAGTGCCAGGGACAGCCCATTCAATAGAAAGCTACACGGTGCCAGGCACAGCCCATTCAATAGAAAGCCACACATTGCCAGGGACAGCTCATTCAATAGAAAGTTGCATATTGTCTGGGACAGACCATTCAAACGAAAGCTGCACAGTGCCAGGGATGCCCATTCAATAGAAAGCTGCACAGTGCCAGGGACGGCACATTCGATAGAAAGCCGCACAGTGCCTGGGACAGCCCATTCAAAAGAAAGCTGCACGGTGCCAGGGACGCCCATTCTATAGAAAACCACACGGTGCCAGGGACAGCTCATTCAATAGAAAGTTGCATATTGTCTGGGACAGCCCATTCAAAATAAAGCTGCACAGTGCCAGTGATGCCCATTCAATAGAAAGCTGCATGGTGCCAGGGATGGCACATTCAATAGAAAGCGGCATGGTGCAGAGATGCCCATCCAATAGAAAGCCACACAATGCCAGGGACAGCCCATTCAATCGAAAGCTGAACAGTTCCAGGGATGGCCCATTCAATAGAAAGCCGCACGGTGCCAGACACAGCCCATTCCATAGAAAGCCTCACATTTCCAGGGACAGCCCATTGAATAGAAGGACACACTGTGCCAGGGACAGCCCATTCAATAGACGGCTGCACAGTGCCAGGGACAGCCCATTCAATAGGAAGCTGCATGGTGCCAAGTACAGTCTATTCAATAGAAAGCCACACGGTGCCACGGACAACCCATTCAATAGAAAGCCACACGGTGCCAAGGACAGCCCATTCAATAGAAGGCCACATGGCGCCAGAGATAGCCCAGTCAATAGAAAGATGCACAGTGCCAGAGATGGCCAATTGAATAGACAGCCACACAGCGCCATGGACAGCCCATTGAATAGAAACCTGCATAGTGCCAGGGACAGCCCATTCAATAGAAAGCTGCACGGTGCCAAGGACAGCCCATTCAATAGAAAGCCACATGGCGCAAGGGAAGCCCATTCAAAAGAAAGCTGCATGGTGCCAGGGGCAGCCCATTGAATAGAAAGCTGCACAGTGCCTGGGACAGCCCATTTAATAGAAAGCCACGCAGTGCCTGGGACAGCCCATTCAATAGAAAGCTGCACAGTGCCAGGGAAGGCCCTTTCAATAGAAAGCCGCACAGTGCCAGGGAAAGCACACTCAATGGAAATCTGCACAATGCCTGGGACAGTCCATTAAAAAGAAAGCTGAACAGTGCCAGGGACAGCCCATTCAACAGAAAGCCGCACAGTGCCAGGGACAGCCCATTCAATAGAAAGCCACACAGTGCCAGGGACAGCCCATTGAATAAAAGGATGCACAGTGCCAGGGACAGCCCCTTCAACAGAATGCTGCACAGTGCCAGGGACGGCCCATTCAATAGAAAGCTGCACAATGCCGGGGACAGCCCATTCAATATAAAGCTGCACGGTGCCAGGGACAGCTCATTCAATAGAAAGCCGACGGTGCCAAAGATGGCCCATTCAATATAAAGCCACACGGTGCGAGGGACAGCCCATTCAATAAAAACCTGCATAGTGCCAGGGACTGCCCATTCAATAGAAATATGCACAGTGCCAGGGACGGCACTTTCAATAAAAAGTTGCATGGTGCCAGGGACAGCCCATTCAATAGAAACCTGCACAGTGCCAGGGACTGCCCAGTCTATAGATTTCTGCACAGTGCCAGGGACTGCCCATTCAATAGAAAGCTGCACAGTGCCAGGGATGGCACTTCAAAAAGAAAGATGCACGGTTCCAGGAACAGCCCATTCAATAGAAAACCACACGGTGAATGGGACGGCCCTTTCAATAGAAAACCGCACAGTGCCAGGGACAGCCCATTCAATAGAAAGCTGCACAGTGCCAGGGACTCCCCATTCAATAGAAATATGCACAGTGCCAGGGACGGAACTTTCAATAAAAAGTTGCATGGTGCCAGGGACAGCCCATTCAATAGAAACCTACACAGTGCCAGGGACTGCCCATTCTATAGATTTCTGCACAGTGCCAGGGACTGCCCATTCAATAGAAAGCTGCACAGTGCCAGGGATGGCACTTCAAATAGAAAGCTGCACGGTTCCAGGAACAGCCCATTCAATAGAAAACCACACGGTGCAAGGGACAGCCCATTTAATAGAAAGTCGCACAGTGCCATGGACAGCCCATTCAATAGAAATCTGGACGGTGCCAGGGACAGCCCATTCAATAGAAAGCCGCACATTTTCAGGGTCAGCCCATTCAATAGAAAGCTGCATGGTGCCAGGGACAGCCCATTCAATAGAAAGCTGAATGGTGCCAGGGACAGCCCATTCAATTGAAAGCCGTACATTGCCTAGGACAGCCCATTCAATAGAAAGCTGCACAGTGCCAGGGACAGCCCATTCAAGAGAAAGCCACACAGTGCCAGAGATAGCCCATTGAATAGAAAACTGCACAGTGCTAGGGACAACCCATTGAATAGAAAGCTGCACAGTGCCACGGACAGCCCATTGAATAGAAAGCTGCACACTGCCAGGGACAGCCCATTCAATAGAAGGCAGCACAGTGCCAGGGACAGCCAATTTAATAGAAAGCTGCATGGTGCCAGGGATGGCAAATTCAATAGAAAGCCACACAGTGCCAGGGACAGCCCATTCAAAAGAAAGCTGCACGGTGCCAAGGATGCTCATTCACTAGAAAGCTGCACAGTGCCAGGAACAGCGCATTCAAAAGAAAGCTGCATGGTGCCAGGGGCCACACATTCAAACGAAAGCTGCACAGTGCCAGTGACAGACCATTCAATAGAAGGCAGCACAGTGCCAGGGGCAGCACATTCAAACGAAAGTTGCACAGTGCCAGGGATCGCCCATTGAATAGACAGCTGCACAGTGCCAGGGACAGCCCATTCAATAGAAAGCCGCACAGTGCCAGGGACAGCTCATTCAATAGAAAGTTGCATATTGCCTGGGACAGCCCATTCAAAAGAAAGCTGCACGGTGCCAGGGATGCCCATTCAATAGAAAGCTGCACAGTGCCAGGGACGGTACATTCAATAGAAAGCAGCACAGTGCCAGGGACAGCCCATTGAAAAGAAACCTGCACTGTGCCAGGGACGCCCATTCAATAGAAAGCCACACGGTGCCAGGGACAGCTCATTCAATACAAAGTTGCATATTGTCTCGGACAGCCCATTTAAAAGAAGGCTGCGCAGTGCCAGTGATGCCCATTCAATGGAAAGCTGCATGGTGCCAGGGACGGCACATTCAATAGAAAGCTGCATGGTGCCAGAGATGCCCATTCAATAGAAAGACACACAGTGCCAGGGACAGCCCATTCAATAGAAAGCTGCACAGTGCCAGGGACGGCCCTTTCAAAAGAAAGCTGTGCAGTGCCAGGGATGCACATTCAATAGACAGCCACACAGTGCCAGGGATGGCACATTCAATAGAAAGCTGCACGGTGCCAGGGACAGCCCATTCAATAGAAAGCTGCATGGTGCCAAGGACAGCCCATTCAATAGAAAGCCACACGGTGCCAGGGACAGCCCATTCAATAGAAAGCCACACAGTACCAGGGACAGCCCATTGAATAGAAGGATGCACAGTGCCAGGGACAGCCCATTCAACAGAATGCTGAACAGTGCCAGGGACGGCACATTCAATAGAAGGCCGCACAGTGCCAGGGACGGCCCTTTCAAAAGAAAGCTGTGCAGTGCCAGGGATGCACATTCAATAGACAGCCACACAGTGCCAGGGATGGCACATTCAATAGAAAGCTGCACGGTGCCAGGGACAGCCCATTCAATAGAAAGCTGCATGGTGCCAAGGACAGCCCATTCAATAGAAAGCCACACGGTGCCAGGGACAGCCCATTAAATAGAAAGCCACACAGTACCAGAGACAGCCCATTGAATAGAAGGATGCACAGTGCCAGGGACAGCCCATTCAACAGAATGCTGCACAATGCCGGGGACAGCCCATTCAATAGGAAGCCGCACAGCGCCAAGGACAGCCCATTCAATAGAAGGATGCACTGTGCCGGGGACAGCCCATGCAATAGAAAGCCGCACGGTGCCAGAGACGGTCCATTCATTAGAAAGCGACATGGTGCCAGGACAGCCCATTCAATAGAAAGCCGCACTGTGCAAGAGACAACCCATTCAATAGAAAGCCGCACAGTGCCAGGGGCAGCCCATTCAATAGAAACCTGCACGGTGCCAGGGACAGCCCATTCAATAGAAAGCCACACAGTGCCAAGGACAGTCTATTCAATAGAAAGCTGCACGGTGCCAGGGACGCCCCATTCAATAGAAAGCCGCACAGTGCCATGGACAGCTCATTCAATAGAAAGCCGCACAGTGCTAGGGACAGCCCATTCAATAGAAAGCCGCACAGTGCTAGGGACAGCCCATTCAATAGAAATCTGCACGATGCCAGGGACAGCCCATTCAATAGAAGACCACATGGTGCCAGAGATGGACCATTCAATGGAAAGCCGCAAACTGCCTGGGACAGCCCATTCAACAGAAAGCCACACAGTGCCATGGACGGCCTTTTCAATAGAAAGCCACACGCTGCCAGGGTTAGTCCATTCAATAGAAAGCCACACAGTGCCAGGGATAGCCCATTGAATAGAAAATTTCACGGTGCCAGAGACGGCCCATTCAATATAAAACCACACGGTGCGAGGGACAGCCCATTCAACAGAAAGCCACATGGTGCCAGAGATGGACCATTCAATGGAAAGCCGCAATTGCCATAGATGGCCCATTGAATAGAAACCTGCATAGTGCCAGAGACAGCGCATTCAATAGAAACCCACACGGTGCCTGGGAGAGCCCATTCAATAGAAACCTGCATAGTGCCAGAGATGGCACATTCAATAGAAGGCTGCACAGTGCCAGGGACAGCCCATTCAAAAGAAAGCCGCAAGGTGCCAGGGACAGCCATTCAATAGAATCATGCACAGTTCCAGGGACGGCACTTTCAATAAAAAGGTGCATGGTGTCAGGGACAGCCCATTCAATAGAAACCTGCACAGTGCCAGAGACGGCCCTTTCAATATAAAGCCACATGGTGCGAGGGACAGCCCATTCAACAGAAAGCTGCACAGTGCCAAGGACAGCCCATTCAATAGAAGGCCACATGGTGCCAGAGATGGCCCATTCAATAGGAAGCCGCACAGTGCCAGCGATGGCCCATTGAATAGAAAGCCACACGGTGCCATGGACAGCCCATTGAATAGAAACCTGCATAGTGCCAGGGACAGCCCATTCAATAGAAAGCCGCACTGTGCCAAGGACAGCCCATTCAATAGAAAGCCACATGGTGCAAGGGAAGCCCATTCAAAAGAAAGCTGCATGGTGCCAGGTACAGCCCATTGAATAGAAAGCTGCAAAGTGCCTGGGACAGCCCATTTAATAGAAAGCCACGCAGTGCCAGGGACAGCCCATTCAACAGAAAGCTGCACAGTGCCAGGGACGGCCCTTTCAATAGAAAGCCGCACAGTGCCAGGGAAAGCACATTCAATGGAAATCTACACAGTTCCTGGGACAGTCCATTAAACAGAAAGCTGCACAGTGCCAGGGACAGCCCATTCAATAGAAAGCCGCACAGTGCCAGGGACAGCCCATTCAATAGAAAGCCACACAGTGCCAGGGACAGCCCATTGAATAAAAGGCTGCACAGTGCCAGGGACAGCCCATTCAACAAAATGCTGCACAGTGCCAGGGACGGCCCATTCAATATAAAGCTGCAGGGTGCCAGGGACAGCCGATTCAATAGAAAGCCACACAGTGCCAGGGACAGCCCATTCAAAATAAAGCCACACGGTGCGAGGGACAGCCAATTCAATAGAAACCTGCATAGTGCCAGGGACTGCTCATTCAATAGAAATATGACCAGTGCCAGGGACGGCACTTTCAATTAAAAGTTGCATGGTGCCAGGGACAGCCCATTCAATAGAAAGCTGCATGGTGCCAGGGACAGCCCATTCAATTGAAAGCCGTACATTGCCTAGGACAGCCCATTCAATAGAAAGCCACACAGTGCCAGGGACAGCCCATTCAACAGAAAGCCACACAGTGCCAGAGACAGCCCATTGAATAGAAAACTGCACTGTGCCAGAGACGGCCCATTCAATAGAAAGCTGCACAGTGCCAGAGATGGCCCATTCAACAGAAAGCCACACGGAGCCAAGGACAGCCCATTCAATAGAAGGCCCCATGGTGCCAGAGAAAGCCCATTTAATAGAAAGCTGCACAGTGCCAGAGATGGCCAATTGAATAGAAAACCACACAGTGGCATGGACAGCCCATTGAATAGAAAGCCACATGGTGCAAGGGAAGCCCATTCAATAGAAAGCCGCATGGTGCCAGGGACAGCCCATTGAATAGAAAGATGCACAGTGCCTGGGACAGCCCATTTAATAGAAAGCCACGCAGTGCCAGGGACAGCCCATTCAATAGAAAGCTGGACAATGCCATGGACGGCCCTTTCAATAGAAAGCTGCACAGTGCCAGGGAAAGCACACTCAATGGAAATCTGCACAGTGCCTGGGACAGTCCATTAAACAGAAAGTTGGACAGTCCCAGGGACAGCCCATTCAACAGAAAGCCGCACAGTGCCAGGGACAGCCCATTCAATAGAAAGCCACACAGTGCCAGGGACAGCCCATTGAATAGAAGGATGCACAGTGCCAGGGACAGCCCATTCAACAGAATGCTGAACAGTGCCAGGGACGGCACATTCAATAGAAAGCTGCACAATGCCGGGGACAGCCCATTCAATATAAAGCTGCACGGTGCCAGGGACAGCCCATTCAATAGAAAGCCACACAGTGCCAAAGACTGCCCATTCAATAGAAATATGCACAGTGCCAGGGACGGCACTTTCAATTAAAAGTTGCATGGTGCCAGGGACAGCCCATTCAATAGAAACCTGCACAGTGCCAGGGAATGCACATTCTATAGAATTATGCACAGTGCCACGGACTGCCCATTCAATAGAATGCTGCACAGTGCCAGGGATGGCACTTCGAATAGAAAGCTGCACGGTGCCAGGAACAGCCCATTCAATAGAAAGCTGCACGGTGCCAGGGACGGCCCTTTCAATAGAAAACCGCACAGTGCCAGGGACAGCCCATTCAATAGAAAGGTGCATGGTGCCAGGGACAGCCCATTTAATAGAAAGGCGCACAGTTCCATGGACAGCCCATTCAATAGAAATCTGCATGGTGCCAGGGACGGTCCATTCAATAGAAAGCCGCACAGTGCCAGGGACAGCCCAATAAAAAGAAACCTGCATAGTGCCAGGGAGAGCCCTTTCAATAGAAAGCCGTACTGTGCCAAGGACAGCCCATTCAATAGAAAGCTGCACGGTGCAAGGGACGCCCATTCAATAGAAAGCTGCACAGTGCCAGGGACAGCCCATTGAAAAGAAAGCTTCACGGTGCTAGGGACGGCCCATTCAATAGGAAGCCACACAGTGCCTGGTTAAATGGTTCAATCCATTATCGCAGCCCACTCAAGTTCCTCATTCAACCCACTAATATATGTCCTCAGTCAGTAAATCAATGTCTGTTCCATCTTAAAAAGCCACAAAGCCACAGAAGAATTGTTGTGGCCTGGTTGCAGTTGGTCAATGACTAACAATTTGAAATCATCTGCACTGCGTCCCTTTTCCAAAAGGTGTTACACCAAATGTGCGCATAGGGTTCCATTGCGTGCGCAACTGTGGTATTTATTAATCCTAATAGACACGTTTCACGTAGTCATCCCTATGTTGAGCAGGGCACATGCATGTGTGAGTGACCCTGTAACCCACATTCGTGGAATTGCAGTTGGTCAGGGCTTTGAGTGGGGTAGGAAATCGAGATGGGACGCTTATTTGGGGGCGTGGCTCGTGAGGTGGGTGTGGCCTTAAAAACGTACACAAACCATAGTAAGGTACGCAAACATTTTATATATTTGCATGCGTACCTAACTATGGTTTGCATACTACTCAAACCATAGTAAGGTACGCACATAAATATATAAATGCTTACATTTATATATTTTTTTGCGTGCCTTATTATGGTTTGTGTACTTAAAGATGGCTTAAACCATAGTTAATTATGCACATATGTGTATAGCATTCATATATTTGTGTGCTTACCATATAGTTTGTGTACTTGCCAAGCCATCTTTGCTAAACATTTCTATGTTTATAAAACATGGCTTGAAAAGTGCCCAATTCAATCCATCTTTTATAAAGCTTTACCGACGGACAAAGCCCGAGGTGTCTTTTTGTCCGTTGGCAAAGCTTTATAAAAGATGGCTTTAATTATGTACTTTTCAAGCCATCTTTTATAAACCTCGAAATATGTTAAGGAGTCCCCAGGTTCGCCGAGGGTTAAAGATGCCTCAGCGACTTGGGAAAACATAGGGAGAGTAACTTCCTCTGGTGACCTCTCACGTGAGGGGTCACCAGAGGAATTTACAGTGACTGACAAAAGTGCCAGACAGTCACAGCGTGGTGGTGGCTGGCTGGCACTTATTCAGCTTGCCTGACCTAATGGTGGGCCCATCTCTCGTTGCAGGGCCCACGGCTCAAACCCACTTTTGGGACTGTCGGGGCCTGGGCCAGGCAGGCACCGGCCCACTTAAAGCACTGCATTTGGTGATCTTTCTAAGCGACCAGTGAAACGGTCCATGTATGATCTCCCATGCACAGACGTTAGAATTCAATAAGGGGGCAGTTGCTGGGGCCCTCCTAAGGCTTGAGGCCACTTTCATTTGAAAACGTTGAAAGGTCCTGATGCCGTTGGTGACGGAGGACATTACTTGCAGGGATGTCATTTACAGACAGAAGACATTACTTTCACCCGAAAAAATAATGTATGGGACGTTGTTTTAAGATTCATTACTTCACGCGAAATAGAATGCATGAAATGTAGTTGCATCTTCTAGGAATTAGTCTTTTGACACTAGTTCACATCCCTTTGTCATGTATGACCATGCAGTGACAGGTTGGCCATGTTGCTTGTAACTTGGCAATGTCATTGAATGAACACTACCGTGGACACAGCCGTGACACGGCATTCACAGGACAAATACCTGAACAGCAACAGATGCCAACCCAGCTTTCTGCATGGATCCGCCGAGGCCGCACTGCGCACACGCGGCGGCGTCTCGTGCAGCTCCCGCTCTCCCCAGCAGATGCGCTCAGTCATCACGATGCCAGAAGCAAAATGGCCTTTTAGGAAAACGCATTTTCAATCACTCCACTGCGGCATTGATCGGATTCAACTCCAAGGGGGGAAGCGACTGAGGCATGCACGTTCTGTGCAATAGATGCGTGTGTGGAGTTCAAGACACGATCAAGCACCACGTTTCAGCAGGGAACGACGTGGGCCTTCGCTCATGCTCCAAGGAGTGGCACGCCGGTGGCTGTGAGGACTCCAACAGTGCTGCGTCGAGGGCCCACGTGGCACTACGGTGCCCACAGGAGCACGAGCCACGTAGAGCCACTGTTAGCATCCCGATGTTCTAGACAACCAGGCGTAGGGAGGAATCCTACACAGTGCAATAAACGAAAACAGGCACGAGCAAAGAACCCGTGTGCCCCCTCACCTACCCTGACAAACTTCACCAACGGACAACAAGAAGGGTCACACTGCTCCGAGTGATAAAAATCAGTAAACCACTTAACAACATCATTAAATAAGCTATACACCATAAAATAAAAGTATGTCAAAACAAACAATATTCTGTCAAGCCTCGGGCATCTGGCGCTCTCTCCATTAAATTGACTGCAGAGGCAACCAATTTCGGCTGAAACAGTCACCGAATGTGCTCCTTTCAAATAAATCCTAGTGCCAGCCAGGAAGAAAAGAAGAGACGGTGGGTTCATACACATTTGCAATGGACCACTACCTATGCCAGCAGTGTTTGTGCCAGACGGTGTCACTTAGCAGGTGACAACGATGAGCTAAACTCTAAAAAGGCTCACATTCTTACCATAGGCAAGAGGCGATAAGATTGCTGTGCCTGACCATTGCCTGGCCATTTTCCCCAGGGATTTCAGCATAATCCTATTGTATGTCTGTCCCCTGATAGTAAACCAGTCCCAGATTAGGTGCCTAGTCTAACATGCGTGGCGTCCTCCTCCTATGTAGTGATCGGGGTTACAGATTCTGGGGGTGCCCATGCTGCAACAGAGTCAGGAGACCCAATACAGAGTGGGGCCCAAAGGGGCCGCCAGACCTGATCAAACGGCCCACAGTATTATCACTCAATCAGGTTTGGATCTCAAAATGTTACTTATAGAATGTCAAACTTGAAAAAAAAAACCTACTGTTCTCTCCCTCCAACCTCCACTAACTACTACCTCCTCCTAAAGAGTCTGACGCGAGCGTGCACTGGGTGCACTGCTTATCTAGGGTGAGGGGACAGAAGAAGAGACCGACCCAAGCCAGGTATTCACATTCTTAAACCACTTTGGCAGTTTCTAGAAAAATAGGAAAGAAAATTCTGCTAGGTACCGGAGTGTGAGCACAGCAGGAAGTTAGACTAAATGTATTTTCTGCCACTCATCTGCTCAACTATTAAAACCCAAATGTTTCTCTGGGTGTCTGGATCATTAGTCAGACATCTATTTTTATTGTGGTCGATTGCTTTCGGTGTTTTTTTTTTATTCCTATTCTCCCACTTTCTTCAGGACCCAATACATATACTAATTCTTTATGCCCAGAGTCGCTGACAGGCTTCCATGGAGACAAAATGCACACCACAACCCTCTGAGGTTTTTCCATTTTTGGATATCAACTCCTCTATTTAGAACAGGGTGTCGTATCATCTCCCAGCCAGTTAATTCGCCACAGCCATTGTTCCATCATTCGTACGGGAGTTGTGGTAACAGTTTCTATCCTGGCTGCCGCATTTGTCTGCTAGTCTGAGCTCCCAGTGTCATATAGTCTGTAGTGCCATTTTTGGGATACAAAGTTTGGATACAGGATTTTTCATGTTTGAAAGTGCGTTTATGACCCCCATCATAGCCTTATCACTAAACGTATGCAGCGTATAATAGAGAAACTTTTAAAAACTTGGTATCATATCCATCCTACTGTAGGGTTGCTGATTGCAGCTAATTTTAACACTCAGGATCTAACTGCGGACATATTTCCTGATATGCCTGGGGGATCTTATGCAACTGGTAGACTGTTGGAATATGACACACTCGGATGGAAAGGGTTCTTTGGAGCCCGGGACTTTGACCGCTTGTTAGACGAGAGGTGTTGGAGCCCAGGGGCCCAATTTACCTGGACCAATGGTAAATCGCGATCATATCTGGATTATGTGATTGGCGGTCTAAAAATGCTTAATCGTTGTATCCTGCTGAAGATAAACAACACTCAAATGATTGATCACGCTGCCTTAACATGGACATCTAGTTCAGATTATGCTTGTGTCTGCTTATACTATGCTCCGAACATCCAACCCAATATTAAAGGCAACCGGATCATTTGGATGGGGAATTTGATCGCTAAGATTAACATATTAATCATGGATAATCATGAATCTTTTGAGCAATGTCTGACGCAAGTATGATTGGATATTGGCAGCCTGATGACTCACCAAGCCTCCAGATTTAGTTTATTGAAGAGGAATGACTTGGGTGTGAGAGAAAAACACACTTCGCAGCTTGTGATCCCTTGATTTTGGATAAGAAGGTGCAGTTGCGTAAAGCTCAGGCCCGAGTTAGAAGACATTTTTCCCTTAACACTGTGGGAAAAAAGCACAACTCACTACACTGACCACGCGACACAAAAACTGGCTAACCTTGCATAAATACTCCTTAACCTACTCAAGCTGGCTATTGCATTTTGGCCTATTGAAAACTCATGACGACCCAGAATGTTGGTGCTGTCTTAGACAGCACTTGGTGGGAACAACTTCTATCGCACTAAATGCTGTCCCTGAACCTTCATGGGCTAAGTACATTTCTCAGCCATAGCAACACTACCAAGAATAACCTATTTTGCGCAGAGCTGGAGTTCCATAATATTGTCTCAATCATAAAACAGTTGAAGCCCTCACGTGCAAAAGGCCCGGACGGCATACCAAACATGGTTATGTTAGCCAATCCTGAGTTTTGGGCAAAAATACTGATTACTCTCTTTAGACAAATAGAGAAGAGTGGAAAACTTCCTGACACTTGGCAACAATCAATACTTGTACTGATTCACAAAAAGGGTGACAGAACAGATCCCACTAGGTACAGATTACTGGCCATGCTTGATACTTCGCAGAACATTTTCTCAAGTTTACTGCTGGGAAAATTGAACAAGTGGGCGCAGGAAAGGAACCTTCTGAAATGTATACAGACGGGTTTTAGGAAAACATATAGTACTTTGGCTAACATCTGCACAATACAGCATTTGATGACAGCACAAGGTCTCTACCCCAACTTTTTCTGCTGTTTTATAGATTACAGCAAAGCTATTGACTTGGTCTCTCGCCCTGTATTATTGAAGACATTGACATCTTGGGGGAGAGATGTAAATGTATTACACTTTGTAAAGTCTGTGTACTCCTATACATCGGTGACAATACATCTGAACCAAGAGCGAGACCTGTCTAGCGTCATTCCATCAAATACTGGCTTGAAACAGGGGTGTGTGCTTGCACCCCGCTTTACAACCTATATGTGGCTGACATGGCAGACGCTTTGGAGGTGGCGCCAAACTTTCCCCCAAGGATCAGTAGGGTGGCATTGTCATGGCTTGCCTATGCCGCTGACGCTGTGCTTTTTGATCAGACACTGATAGGCCTCCAGCGATCACTTGATGCTGTTGCAGAAGTTTTACCAAAAAGAATATGATGATTAATGCCTCCAAAACTAAGGTTACGCGCTTGGGTGGCTGAATAATGACAAACTGGAGGTGGTTGATGGTTACATCTATTTGGGCTTCCCTGCTAAACTCAGCCCCCCCCCCAAGGTTTCATAAAGATATTGTCATTCTGAAAATATGGAAGAAATGGCTGGTCATAAAACGTTATATCGCCTGGATAGGGGGCCACAATATTAAGGGCCTGCTGAAAATCTATCGTACAAGCATTGTACCTGCAAGTCCTGCCACTCAGACATGTAAAGTGGCTCGACAAAATTGAGGCGAAGATACTTCGCTCAGCTATGCATTTACCCAGTTACGTTCCTGTGAGGCCTTGCAGATGGAGTTCGGCCTATTTTCTCTTAGGACGACTTGGCTGCTTAATCGCACCATTATTTATTGTAAATTGAACTCTCCTCACTCAAATAATGTTTTTAGATTGTTGGGTAACAAACCCCCTTATGGGAAAGCAAATACTTTCATAGCTGGTCTGGAATTCTCTGCTAGATCCCTTATGGCTGCTTTGGGAGTCCCCACAACCTAAGGTTTTCACTTGCCTAATATTGAATTTACTCTAAAGCCGAAATCGAGATTGTAGGATCGAATCAATCATCTGGAATTATTAGTGGGAAAGTCGCGATACGTAGCATTCCCTTCACAAAGCTTCCTACTAAATGAGCCGTGTTCCTATTTGACAAAAAGCTGCTGTATAGCATCCAAGAGATCCATTCTGTATCTTCGTTCTAATTTGCTGCCCACTATGGATTATACAGGTGCATGGCATAATATCCCTAATGGACTAAGATCTTGTCGACTCTGCAAACTCGACGTTGAAACAGCACGACACCTGCTGACAAATTGCCCTGTGTTAACGCTTTGCTATCTTAAAGTTTATGGCAAATGTGTTGCCCATCTTGTACAAATTGAACGGGACCACTTTTTTAACACGCTTAACCACGTTCAATCTTTGTTCGTCACAGCTGCAGCTTATTTTGTATGGAAAGAAGCGTTACAATTATTTGATTCCCTTCGATCCAACTTAATAGGTGATGTCAATGAGGTCTGATGGGTAGTTCAGAAACACATTGGAACTAAACTAATTGTGCTATTTTTTGATTTTGTCAAATTCCAAGATATTGGATTTTTAATAACAAATGATATTTATGGATTTGTAACACAATAATGCACTTATACTTGTATATGTTGATGAATGTATTATATGTAATTATTTATTTCATCTGTAATTTAAATAATGCAATTATGTAATGTACTTTTATATTTTGATGATTTTATAATGTCATTCTTTATTTTATCTGTAATTTAAATGAGCCCAAAGTTTGTATTATTACTAAAATTCACAATAAAGATAAACAAACACAAGTTTGAAATTCTGTACGTTTGATTTACAGATCTAAACGTCATTGTGTGATAATGGAGTCAGAAGAACCAGAGGACAAGATAGGTTTGATGGAAGCCTTTGTTTTTCCCCATAAGGAACCAAGTCCTTGGATCACAACCTCGAAACCACAGACTAGATGAAGGCATGAAGAAGTAATTTTTAGGCATATATGATTTTTCGCTCAGTAGGTGACCCCCTTGTACCAGTCATCATACTCAATGCCTTAGCCTTCAACAGTGTTCACCCAGAGAAACCAGTCCAGTCGCCATGGGGCGGAGAGTGTATCAGAGGTTGAGTGTCAGTGAAACAGCCCATCTATCTGCCCCTTTAAAAGGTTAGGAGCCTCATTAGGACTTTTGGAGGTGCAGTAAAAACATGGCATCATTCTGTTACCGCCAATGATAATTTTCTGTAAATATTGCAGCTATAACACTCATTATATACATAATTGTATGATAGGAGGATATCATTTCCAGATGTACAGTCTTGTACACTCCAATTGTGTCGCTTTGAAATGCCACAAAAGGGGCATGGGGACAAATAGCACTAATGAGAGTTCATGGTTGTTTTTCATGAACTCAAATAACATTTTGTGAATTTAAGTATGACCGCAGATCTTGAGATTTGACAAATATGTCTGTAATATATTGTTGGACAGCCTAGGAAATTTGGATGAGATGATACAATTGCTGTGATCTGTCAGTGCACATCTTGTGCCCCCTTTCCAAAACTGCTCAATTGAGCCAAATGTTGAAAGAGTAAGACTTATTTGAGGAAGTAAGGTCTTTGGGTAAGGTGATCTGTCCATATGGGACAGTGCGCATGCAGAGTCCCTAATGACCTTAGAGAATTGTGCATGTAGGATAGTACGTAGAAAGTCATTTTACCACTGTAAAATAACTATATGTACCCATCATCTAAATCCTCTCCTTCTCTTTTTCCCTTTACCTTGTTGGCCTTTGCACCTTGAAGCAAAATCTTAGGTATATGGTACACTGCAAATTGAATCAAATTAAAAGAAATTAATTCACACGCAACATGCTATGAACACAAAAGTCTGAATCTGTCACTGATGTGAAGTCTCTTTTCTCCTTTGTCTCTGTTTCCAGATTATTCCCTGATGAGTCCTAATCACAGTGCTTGGACTCATCTGCAATTCAACAAATGATGCGCTCACTAAGTGGCCCTAAGCTCCTCGGGGTCAAGGTAGAACATACAGCCTATTTTCCTAAAGCTAGTCTCCTCACGCAGATGGCGATGAGGACTCCACCAGCCACGTTATCTTAATTTCTGGAGGGAGAATCCTGCTGTTTTCTGAGTGTGTTCCTACGTGTGGCCTTCATGTAAAGTATAGTGTCTGGTGCTTCAGCCAGAAACTGTTCCTAGGCATGAGTTACCAGGATACACATGTGACCATATGAGGTCAAAACTCTGCCTGCCGCAGGCGTCCAAGTCTGCAATCGGCATGACCAAATTCAATTTATGACAGGGTGTAAACGCCAAATTTACGTCTGAGAGTTTGCTTGGGAAGAAGTCCACCAAGTTAGAATATTGCAGCCCACCCTGTTTGGGCGGGCATGAACAGATTTCCCTGTATTCAACCTGGTGATGGGATATTGGATATGGGTTTCCTCTGCACCACCTTCCCATAAATGGGAATTGTATGGTCTGTTACTTTTTGTATGTGTCAGAGTCTGACTCCTGAAGTTACAAAGCCTAACTTAGAGAAAGAGTCAGAGAGGACATCAGTGATATCATCACCTGCACAACACAAATGTGTCTGGCGTCTGTGGCCACCTCCACTGTAAACAAGAAACAATGTATATGGGACGCGCAGCAGCATTAGTGCAAGTTACCCTAATCTCTGAAAGTTAATTTAGATTGTAGTGGCTTTTCAATAAAACGTCCTGGCGCTCATGGGTCAAATCCCTGGATAAACGGATCTAGGAAATATGTTCATATGATGCCCATTATTGCTAATGTGGACCCCAATAACGGACCCACCTTCCCAAAATCAAATCTAAAAGGTTCATTGCAATAGACTATCATAGTTTGGCTACATCTTTACAAGAATGGCAAGAATTGTATTCTTAATCTTTGTATGGTGTTTTGACCACTCAATTCATAAGGAGAATGTTTACAAGCCCTTTCTGTTGTAGATTTGTGAAGTTATATTTGGACTGCAGAGAGGTATTCGAACTTATTGATTGCTCTCTTATTGATCAGATGGTTTAGATATAAAGTTAGTAATGGTTATTTTTTCTCTAATTACTCTTTAGGAAGATTGTTTCACTTATTCCTGAAGAAAGATTTAGAGCGAATCCGAAATGCGTTGGACAAGAACCTGGAATATTAATGAAAAGAAGGCCTTGCTTTGCTTGGTAGTTAAAACGGTTGACAGGATGAATTGAAAAAGTGTTTTGTTCACACATTTATTGAATCTTTTATAAACATTGTTTTGAATTGAAGAATATGGAAAACTATACAATTTATTATATTGTGTTCGAACTTGTTAAAACAACCGTTTTGGAAAATGTACATACCAATATTAAATTTTTAGGAAGGCAGATTTGCGTGGGGGCATGTCCGAGGCATTCTGGCCGCATGCTGAGTATACCGTTTCTTTGCGTGAACAATTCCATAAATGCGTGGGGTGGCAGAAAAACTTCTGGGCACAGGCTTGTGCAGTTTCATTTTTGGCACAGGGGCGTTGCAGGATTTCTGCGCACTTTTCCAATACTCGCGCCCATAATGAAGAAAAGAAACAGGGGTGATCAGCCTAGGATCACACCACACCATGCATACATGGGCTTACTCTCACACCACACCATGCGCACATGCACCTACTCTCTCATCACACCATGCATACATGGGCCTATTCTCACACCACACCATGACCACATGGGTCTACTCACACCACACACACACACACACACAGGTCTACTCTCACACCACATCATGCACAAAAGCCCCTACTCTCACACCACATCATGCACACATTTTCCTACTGTCACACCACACCATGCACACACGTGCCTACCCTCACACCAAACTGGGCATTGTTTGAAATGCACCTAATGTGGAAAAGAAACAAACCTCATTGGCACACCTGTACCCAGAAGCCACCTGGATACAAACCTGGCAGTTTAACAGTCTTAATTAGCATCGCATACAAATAAATGCACTGTTTCCTACAAGGCTTAAATGTAATTTATGGTGCACGCTTTACCAGTAAAACCAATTACAAAATCGCAATAATAAATACATGTTACCAGCTGAAATGATGTCATATGTGAAGACCTGTATTGGCTGCAGATGGCGCACATGGCATCGACCTACTTGCCAGCTGAGACCATGACAAGAGCAGATATCTAAATTCACTGTCCTAAGAGAATTGGGGCTGCCCAGATAGTTCAGCAGGCGGAGGGCTCACTGCTGACATCTGCAGGTCACAGTTTCAACCCCCACGCAAAAGACCAACTCAGCCTTTCGTCCTCATGAATAAACGAGAACCATCTTTCAGTCGGTTGATAATATTTGTATGTAAATGTACTATGTTCAGTGCTACGGCAAAGGTGATGTAGAAACAACAATGTATTGCAATGTTAATGTGACCCGTAATTTAATCAAGAGGGTCGCCCTGAAATGGAATGAGATATAGAAGGTGGGTCAAGCATTCTGAGGCCACCTAGTTCCCTCAAGGCCCTCAGCACTGAAGGATTACGAAGACACAGTTATTAATATTATTATTATTATTATTATTATTATTATTATTATTATTATTATTAATATATTTATTGAGCACGGACCTAGCTTCAAGAAGCAATGGAGCGCTTTACAGAGGTACAGCACTGATCGACCTGACTTTGCTTAGGCGATCGCCTGAAACACATCCACACTGGGCCGGCATTGTATGGGGAAAAAACTCATCATCGCTCTGTTGCGTTAAGTTGAGCACTTTGGTGCCATTCATAAACAGCGATGTTTCTGATTGACGTTACTTCTAGGCATTGCAGTTTCAAGGGATGAGATTAGGATGTGTGTTCATGTGTGTTTTCCCCCCAGGGTGGCTAGCGTTTAACAACCCTTCCCGATGCCATAGTTTAACTCACAACAGGCAACTTTTTCCGTTCGGAATTCTGTAGGAAATAATGTTAAGTCCCTCCCACTCCCGCACTATATCACTAAATCTGCTTACAGGAATGAAACTCAAGGTTAAGGCCATGCTAAGGCCTAGGGCAGGGTCTCCAAACTGTGGGGCTGCCCCGGAGGTCCACGGGGGGTTCTAGGCTCTTCCGAAATGGAGTGTGGTGACTGTTTTTAATAGAAAATTCAAGCAGATATGGCAGGGGAGGCAATAATATTTTTACTTGGGGGGGGGGGGGGCAGGATAACATGGTTTAATACCACTGGTCTGGCATATTCTGTCTATACGATTGTCTGCAAGTTGCTATGCATGTATGTGGTGGGGGTAGGGATGTCATTTAGGGGTTAGATGTAAAAAAAAGTATATATATATATATATATATATATATATATATATTTTTTTTTTTTTTTTTTTTTTAATTGAGGCTGCTGGGTTGTGGCCAGCAGCATGTGGCTGTTTGATTCTGGAGTGGGTGGTTTTCTGGTAGCTATAGCTGGTAAGATAGCTCAGTGGGATGAGCGCTCACTGCTGCAATGTGTTGTGATTTGCAGGCTGCAGGTTCGACTCCAGGCAAGGTCAACTCAGCCCTTCATCCTGCTGAGGTTGATAAATGAGTATCAACACAAGTCGGGAGATATTGTATGTATAAACGTAAGTGCTATATAACAACATGTCATTATTGCTTGACCTAAGACGTCTGCTTGTTTTCACAGTAATTTGGTAATATGGGTCTATACGCACTGATATTAGCAATATATATAGTGATCCATTTTAGTATGAAATGTATATCAATTAACGAACAATGTGGTTATGACATCACTGTAGTGTACATAGAAGCAATGCTATGTGATGCCACTTCCTGTTTTGTCAACAAGTGAAAGGTTGTGTTCCATCGCTTCCTGTGATGTCACTTTAGTGTTGGGTTCAAATTATATCACTTCCTGTGATGTCATCAGAGGTCAAGGGTTGTGTGATGTCACTTCCGCTACCCCAGGCATTTTGGTGAAATAACATCCCTGGCCGGGAGAGGGTTGATGGTGTGAAGTGAGGCTCGTGATGGGTGGAGCTTCCACCTTCTCCACTCAGTGATGGGTCAGTCCGGTCCTCTAGGGTGTCAGTTGGGGGTGTTGGGGGTAGGGCGGTTGGTTACACCGTTTCACCCATGCAGCTCCTTAATGGCTGTCTGCCATCATTGGGCAACATGCTAGATTTGGAAAGAAGACTATGCCATGCAAGATGGGTTCAATACCCGGTCCCGTATTTAGTTGGTGGAGGAGGCTGGCATTAACCTAGGTATAAAAGACCAATGAATACATTTTCAACGTCCGATCCTCAAAGGACCATTTACGTGTCGTCATTGCCATTGGAACCACGCAGATATCACCATTCTCATACATCTGGGACCCTTTTCAGAGCACGCAGATTTCTCAAAGACGGCGAGTAAGTGCTCAGCGAGGGCGGCGAGGAAGTGCCCTGCTCATGCCTTTGCCGCAGCGTCTCTAAGCAGCTGGCAGCCATGCGGAGGCAGGAAGTCACAAAATGAAGCAAAAAACAAAATCCATTCACAGTTCAAAGAATATGTGTCAGACGCCCGAAGTTACATCTTTTCTGCGTCGCTGCTGGAACGGAGGTCGGTAGCTATTGATGCGACCTTTTGTCCACAGGAAGCGACTTCCAAATTGCTTTAGTTAAACGCTAGAGCTGAGTGAGTGTGTCATAGGAAAACAAGACCAGTCACCCAAAGCATATGAGGTTATTGGTTTTACATGTGACAGCGTAACACACAATGACACCTTCTATTAAATGTTTCATACATGGCTAAAAATGAGAATAGTTATTTCAAATTTAATTATCATATTTACAAATTCATGGTGACAAATCTGCGCTTTCAGCCGGCCCTCACAAATCTAAGTGCATTTGAAATGTATTGCATGGTTTGTTCATAGCATCTGTAAGGGTCAGAAGCAGATGCAGGACACAAAGGTGGCCTGTAGGTTGGCATGCTTGATAGCGCAAATGCTCATCAAAAACAAATAGTCTACTGTCCTATGTCCCCAACCTATTTCTATCCCTTACACTTCAAAATAAATCTATAAAGTAGGCCACACCCTGACTCTAAAAGGGGGCTCCCTCCTTCATGGTGATTTTTAGGCAGTTTGTGAATGATGGATATCCATCTTCCATTGCCATCACTAGGCTTTTCTGTATTGTTCCACATAGATGGGGGGGAGGTCTCTCCACCCCAGTCCTTCTCAGGCGATTTGCTCCTTGTTCCAAAAGCAAGATTGGGAAGGTGTCTCCCTTCCCCAAGCCTTTCTTGAGCTCTCTTTCAATAGTATCAATATTGTCTGGATTTCTACCAAAGGATATATCTTCCTTCCTCTGGTCTTCTATGCTCACAGGCATTCCCTTCCATATACAATTCTTCAAGTTTCTCAATATTCGGGTCCTAGACCCCCTTCTTAGATTTATAGTGTCTTTCGATAAGGTCCGGTTCACTATGCTGACAGGCATTGCCTTGCATGTACAATTCTTCAAGTTTCTCAATATTCGGGTCCTAGACCCCCTTCTTAGGTTTATAGTGTCTTTCGATAAGGTCCGGTTCACTATGCTGACAGGCATTGCCTTGCATATACAATTCTTCAAGTTTCTCAATATTCGGGTCCTAGACCCCCTTCTTAGGTTTATAGTGTCTTTCGATAAGGTCCGGTTCACTATGCTGACATGCATTCCCTTCCATATACAATTCTTCATGTTTCTCAATATTCGGGATCTAGACCGCATTTTTAGGTTTATAGTGTCTTTCGATAAGGCCCGGTTCACTATGCTGACAGGCATTCCCTTGCATATACAATTCTCAAAGTTTCTCAATATTCGGGTTTTAGACCCCCTTCTTAGGGTTATAGTGTCCTTAAATCAGGCCTGGTTCACTGTCCCACCAGGTCTCTCTTCGGGTCTCTCTGGGGTGTTCTCTCACCCAATATGCCCTTATGTGTTCTCTCTGCTTGGTCCCACTGGGAAGAGGAAGATCGTTCTGCATGTCCTCCCAACCACAACCTCTAGGGTCTCCCAGTGCCTTCCTGGTCCCCCTTTGTGTACCTTTCAACTTGGTCCACGTGGGTTCTGGCCCTCTGCATCACCTGTACGCTTCTCCAACTTCCCCGGGGCTCTCGCAATCTGCTTTCAGCTTTCAATGGCTCCCAAAAGCTGCTTTCTCCCCACACATCGGGTCCCATTTGGACAACTTGGATGGCTGCCTTCCTGCCACCGGACGTCGGGTTCCCCATCCTTTGGGTATTTCTTTTTCTCTTCTCTGCCTTCTCGGTCACCGCCTTCCCTCTTCAGGCATTTGTTCGGCTCTTCAGCGTGGACTCTCTGCGTGGCTTTGATCCCCAGCTCGATGCTGCATTGGGACAGGACTGAAACTGAGGAGAGTCCTTTGTTGGTTTTTATGACAGATTGACTCTCGAGTCTCTGATAGTTGGCATGTTCGTCTTGGTTCCATTTAGGGCTCTTCACTGCCCTGCTCTTCCTTGCATAATACTTTTGGAATCAGAAGATATGGTTAGAGTGGGCACAGCTGTCTGTTTGAAAGTTTCGTTCTTATTGCATTACTTTATTCTTTACCGAAAAGTGTTAATTTGATTCTGTAGCCAGGGTGGCCCCAATTACACTGTGGGATGAGTACTATTCTCAAGAGTTCAGCTGGATTAGGGTTACCCAGTCGACTGGAAGGACCTAGTGGGAGTATCCGAACGTGTTGCAAGAGTAGTAGATAGAGACGTGCTAAAAAGACAACACATTATGTAGCATATACAGGAGGATTACAACCACAGGCAGAAATGTGGTCGTTGAAGATGGTCCACGAGAACGAAATGCATTGGACAATAAAAATTGAATACTCAATTTTTTTAAAGAACTTGTATTTTGAACTAATATATTGTAAAAGCCTTAAAGGTATTATTACAAATTATTTTCAACACATACAGGATACTCCCACTAGGTCCTTCCAGTCGACTGGATAACCCAAACCAAGCCAAATTCTCAAATATAGTACTTTTGGAGTAATCCATATTCACTCTTTCCTCACTCTTCCTCGTCACAGTATCATCTACCTGATATACAGGGCTGCTATGAATGAGGTAACTAGCAGAAGAAAGAGGAGACAGAGAGAGTGAGGATCTTGGGGCCTATCCATGTTGTTGGGTGAGCAGTGCCTGGCGGCATAGTGGTTATCAAACATTGTTCTCCCCTAATAGTCTTCACGTCTCCCACAGAGGGGTTGTGAGGAATTCAACAATCTGCATGGGGAATGTGCACTCACCTGGGCTTTTTTGAAGTTTTGTAAGAAATAGAATGATGGGAGATCAACCTCAGAAAATGTGTGGGGCAAATCCGTAAATATTTTCCTATGCTCGCCACACAAGAAACACACCACCGCCCACAACACTCAAGGGGGGTTCGGGAGGGTATCCCCCCGAGACATTTCTTTTAAATAATAGGTGAAAATCGATCATCATAGAATACACTTTTTTACAATAATTGGGTAAAAAGGCAAACATTTCAGGGTAACTCATGGAAAAAAATCCAATAGATGCAAGTCACCAACAGTGCACAGGAGCATTTCTCTAACACATTTGCATGATGCCTTTTCCCACAATATGTGCCAGTGTAAAACATTTTCACAATGGCTGTGCCCATACATTTCCATGCTGACTGACATTATACCCTATTATTCCCATATAAGAACATACTCATGTTTGCGTTGTGCTTAATGCCAGTAATGATACTATAAGAAAACATGTCCATGTTTGTTCTGCCAATATATGGCAGTATGCCCCACGTAGGAGTAAACTCCACTTGGCTTTACCATTAAAAATGCATGTCAAAGTATGAAAACATGTCCAAAATGGCTGTACTAAAATGCCAGTTGGCTACATAATAACACTTATCATGCTTCCTTTCTCAAAGGTGCCCAATACAAAATGTCATACCGCAATACAAAATGGCTAGACTGGTTGCATACAAGTGACAGTCTTGCTTCATAATAACACTTATGATGCTTGCTTTACCAATGATGCCCAATCCAAAATGCCATACCACAATACGAAATGACTGAACTGGGTGGATTGAAATGCCAGTCTAGCTACATTATAAAACGTATGCTTGTTTTAGCAAAGATGGCCAATACAAAATGTCATACCACAATAAAAAATGGCTAGACAGGATGAACACTTATCATGATTGCTTTATCAACCATGTGCTGTAGAAAATACCATGCCTGCTCCATGGTGTGGCAGTGCCTTACACACAGACATAATCTCAATAATAATATCCCTCCACCGAAACCTTGAACCCCCCTAACTTCCTTATTCACCTTGACTAATCATTGTGCCTTCTTTTGGACCTCCCCATCTACTTGATATGCACTGTACAAAAGTGTCACCTCTCCAACTGGCATGTTTTACAACCACCCTTGCTCCTCTCCCACCCCAGCCCACCACCCCTATGCTGAGTGGAGTGCTCACTCTTTAAATGCGACTAGTATTTAAAACCATCCAGAGACGTGTTCCCCATTCTTTGCTTCCTCCTCATCCCGTCACTCTCCATCGTGCTCCCTTGTCTCGCAAGCTATCCTCAATCGAACTGTTTGCCCGACACCACGCTCCTGCTCCGTTGCTCCTTTTGCTCCCATGCACTCAAACTACTTAACCTCTGTAATAAAAAAAATCTCAACTCTCCAGCCAATCAAAATAACCGCTAAACACCAGCTTCACTCAAGAGGTTTTGGATGCCATTGTTGTACAAAACTATGATCTGTACTATTTTGGGGGGGTTTGTGGGGGTTGGTAATGAAAAAAACATTCAAGAAAAAGTGGGAAAAGTCCCTGGTTATGAAATCGGATTTGTTTATTTAATTATTTGTATTTAGTTCATAAATTAACTTTTACAAAATCAATAAATACACAAATGCATGCATAATAACAAATTTACATCTAGTCAGATTTAGTAATTCAGTCTGGAAGTGTCTCCCACCATACATGGAGGATGAGGAGGTGGCTTAATTGGATGACGTGAAGAGTGAGGCCAAGGTGGTAAGTGAGAACCCTGCATAAAAGGACAAAAAAGGGTGACATGCAAAATCGTGAAATGCATATTTGGAATGAGCAGCGTTTGAAATTTCATAGATCATATGGGTATCCACTGATTCTACCGGCAAAACTTTTCCGATGGATTTTTTACTGAAAGAATCCATCGAAAAACACTGATTTAAAAATAAAATATATATGGGGGTAAGGGGTTAAAACGGGTGGGGGGCCGGTTGGGGTATTTAAAACCTATGGAAATAGGGACTTGGGGGGACACCCCCAAAGAATTCTTTTTAAAAAAATCAGTGATTTTATCGATTAATTTTTGTTGGTGAAAAATCCATCTCCATGTTTTTCCTCCCTATTGCACATGAATTTGCTTTCTCTATTCACAATCTGGACTTCCTCCAACACTGCACTGTCTTACTGCAAAGCATCCTTACTCTACTCTGTACCATATATTGACCTTGATTCAAGGCGCTTCTGGTCGGAACGCCACACCCTCATTCAAACACAAACAAATACACATACCTGAGACATAAGGAACCCAGGATTGTGATCCACAAAGTGCCAGGCCCTGGACTTTACTACCACTTCAGGGCTCAATCTGCATGGTCCCTCTTTGTGAAGGTGACTTTCCAAAACATCTCCAGCTTTCCTCATTCCGAGATGTCCCAAAAGGACCCTCATAAATGATCTTTGGCCTCGAAAGAGGGCAGTTCATTGAGATAAGTGTTTCTTTCTCACTTCATGTTGTGTCATACAGTAACAAAGTAATCTGATGGGACCCAGGTGCCCAGAATGACTTGAAACCGACCCGTGAAGCACCTTTTCGGGACATTTTACATCGCTGTTTTTCAGCATGTACATTCAACCAATGCTTGGAATTGAAATAGACTAATATTTTAATTAATGAAATGATCAAATTTGAAATATGAATGAGTGCAAAAGTTTGCAATAAACTATAACATTCAATAAAAAATTAAAAAAAAATAAAAAAACATTCAACCAAATCCAGGAGCATCACTTCATATTGCCATTTCTCAACCAATCAAATCATGACAAGTATCCAATCATGTCACCCTAATAGGGAATGAGTGCTGCGATTGGTGGGTGGTTGTTTGTTTTAAATGCATGCTTGAAGTGGTTGGGTTAACTGGTTGTTATTGGTTGCGTTAGGCAGATGAGTCTGCTTGAGTGTGAACAAAGTTGATGAACATTGGGATCGCATGATCAGGTGGGGTAACCTTTTAGATTTTGGGAATGGTGGATTTTTATACATTTTTATGGTTTTTCTCCTGTTTTATATTTTGCTTTTTTGATTTTTCTGTGCCTTGATTTTTGTTTCCTAATCTGATATGCATTGGATTTGTCATATATTGTAAAGCTGTTTGCTACTCTTTTTACTGTTATATTTTTTTTTATTGTTAACAATTTATTTATTTATTGAAAACATAGCAAAGCAATACATTTTTGGCACAAAGACGCTTACAAAATGAAACATTGATAATAGAGTGAAGAAAATGGGTCCTGACAATGGAGTGATAGAATGTGGCCCAACGACTCAATGTGGCAGGGGAACATGGAAACATAAACCAGGGACGAGCGCGGGCCAGTGAGAGGTCCATGCTACGTCCAGTAACAATTATAAACACACCCCAAAATAAACCAAGCGATCAGCCTAGGGTATCCTGGACATACATACTATCGGGGGAATTAAGGCCCAGCTCTAAACCAATCAAAGGGTCTGGTGCAGATGTCCACAGGTCTTGAGGATTTCCTTTACTTTTATATTTTTTTTTTATTTTAGCATTCATATAGTGCTACGAACCCTCATGTATCGGAGCGCTGCTTATTATTACCCATGGTGTGTGGAGCTCATTTATCGACCTCGGAAGGATGAAAGGCTGAGTTTGGCCCTGCCGGGATTCAAACCTGTGATAGCAGGCTCTGCACAGATGTCAAAGCGGGCGCTCTACTCGCTGTGCTATCAGACTGGCTATGCAACGCATTGAACATTGACTAGTTTTCTTGACCACTACCAATCCATACTGGAGTTTCTTCTCCAAGTGCCCTAAAGACCACACTAAAAGAGAACACCCCCATGTAATGTGTTGGATATTGTTTTCCGTGCATTGCAATGTTCTGATTAAGGACCCCATTTCGAGGTCAGCCTAGTACAGAAACAGTACTATAGCAAATGTGTGCACATGTGTCTTTCAATAAACATAGAGTGAAATGCAGTAACATACGAGATCACAGTGAGTTTGCACATCTGAATAGGATTTCAAGCTCCCTCTAAATGAGGACTAACGTTGTCCTTCACCTAATGGTCTCGAGCACACATTTGCAAACACCCAGCATCCTGAGATATTTGAACTTCTGTACCGCCTCCAGGGAATTTATTCCAATCTCTTCAAACTAAAGTTAGAGGATGGTACTGCCAAAACATGTGTGGCCAGTGGACCGCAAGGCTTCGATGGCAGAACCCTCTTCAGCGCATGCAGCTGAAAAGTTTCATTGATGTCATCTAAAGAAAGAGCTCACGTTGTTCATTAGCAGCGTGGCAAACGGCTTTGAGCATGCGTTGCAACCCGCTCTTGAGTTCTTTACATGGAAATGTCCAAAATGACAGAGAAAAAAAGATCGAAAAATAATCTTTGGTCTTTTCTCCCTTGAACATTTCCTTCACAGGCTTTCAACCCCGATCCCTTTACATCAGGGGTCAAGTCAACGGAACACGCGGGTGGACAACGTCCATCCACTTTTTCTATGGGGCGTTTGCTCTCCCCCATATGTGTTTTCAATGAATAATTTTTATTAAAACAAAAAAGTGCTACATATAATTTATAACACAGCACTGTGTCCGGGATTTGAACCCCGTTGCATGGCTGTGCGTCACGAAACTCAAACTCGAGACCACAAGAATCTCTTTCGTGAAAAACTGATGTTGACTTTCAGCTGTACAGAACATGTTTTCTTACGCATTTTAAGTTATTAAAGGTGTGCACCTTTTTTATTTAGCAAACAATGCATTCAAAAATGGTGTTCTCTTCGTAAATGTTGATTTTGTCCAGAGTTGATAAAGACATCTTAAAATGAAATGTGCAAATGTGTTTTTTAATTTATGTTCATTGCCTGTGATGTCACTCCCCACTTCATAGGCCAGAGTCTCTCCACTTTTATGTCTAGGACTCGAGGGAATCGTACCAAAATGTCAACCTGACAATTGCGACGGCCGAAAAAGCCGATTTTTTATTTTTACCCCAACTTACACCCCATATATATGTGGGGGTATAGAATATAATATTATTATGGGGGAGGTTGCGGGGGGGGCTCCCCCCGCATATATATGTGGTGTAAAGGGTTAAAAAAAAGTCGCCATTTTCGACAGTCGCAATAATCGCATAGATCCAGACTCGAGCCCTACTTTACATGATGTCATGGAAACTATTCACTTCCTCTTGCTGAATCAGATTTTTGCAGCCCAGCCCAGGTGGTATGCTGGCTGAAAACCTTACACAAAACTGCCCTTTACTTTCCAACCAGAAACACAAAAGGGCCTATTCACAAAATAATGTTACCAATTTTGCAAGCATTTATGCATGCACGAATTGAAAAAATACACAACAATGAACCCGCCCCTCTACACAAAGGGGCCACGGATTGTATGAATCCTAGAGGGATGCACATTTACAGAAGTCTCTTTTCACCTGTTTTTCTGCACACATTTTGTTGAGGTCGAAGGGGCGGGTCTTCACACGTTGTGCTTCCTTCAGTCTAGCTATGGGGTTGTGTCCTTGACCTTTTGTGCATATTTCAAATTCACAAACAGTCTATGCACAAAAATTCTACGTAACATCCGGTTTAGTCTATCTCTTTGAAGCAGGCTCAGGGGAATACACAATGTGCAGAAGGTTTCGATCACACCCTTAAGTGCTTTTTTACGGCTTGTGATAGGCAAAACATTTGTCCAAATTAGTCAGGGGTAGGGATGCAATTATGTTGCATTTTTGCATTTCTCATGACAGCAGGAAACAGCAGTCTTCCAATCCTTCCACTTGTTGACAATCAAACAGCAAATCCCCTTCAAAACTCTCTCGGCTTCACCCGCCGGATTCTCTGGCGGAAAGGGCATTCTAGCATATAGGCCCTCATTACGAGTTCGGCGGTAGCCATGCCGCTATTGGCATGGCTGCCGCCGAAATCGCGCCCGGGTCCTCAGAATGAGGAATAACCGAGCCATTCCGAGTTCAGAAGGCCCGGTAATTCCTCCCTCCAAGGACCCGGACCCGGTCCTTCCCCATTCCCATTTCAGCCCCCATAGGGCTGAATGGGAGAGGGAGCAAACAACTGGCCATTACGAGTTGGCCCGTTGTTTACTCCCTCTTCCCCTCGCGGGACCCGGTCAGCATGCCTGGTTTGACCAGGCGTTGCTTTCTGGGTACCGGGAGGGGACCTCGTAATGAGGCGGTACGGGGTAAACGGCGCCGGCACCTTTTACGGTGCCGTTTACCCCGTACCGTCAGGGTCGTAATGAGGCCCATACTGGAAATGTAGAGGTGGGGAGGGGGCGATTTAATGTTATGTTTAGTTTGCCATGATAGGTAGGATAACATTTCTCTAACCGCTGATCTGTGAGGAAAAAAGTGTCCTTTTACACAGTTTAAGGTGCATCCAGACATGCAGGTAAAACAGGGATTTTCAGGCACACAGGCAATGCAATGTTAGCTTCGACGATTGGTGGCAGCTCCAGCAATTGTCACATGCTGTTGTGCACATGGCAGAGGACTGAAGGGATGAGCTAGACTAAGCACTTCGTCGCAGGGATTGCGTGAAGTGTCTCCACTTATGCATGCAAAACGCTTAGATGCACTTTGGGGGACTTGCTCCCTGGGACTGTTGCGGGGCACGAGTAGGCGAGAGCCCCTTTTCACCATATGGGTTGGAAGGTGAAAGCATTTTTGAGCTAACCATTCCAGCTTCACAATGGTTGGCCAGATAAGTAAGTAGTAGGGCTTCCGATGCCAATCTATAGCATAACCATGGTAATAGCTGATACATGGTAGTAATGGGTTGTATGTCATGTGAGCACCAAAGCAATTGATGGCAGTGCCTCTGCATTAAATGGCAATAGCTGGAAAGCAGTGCATGTCTGGAAACCCCTATGGAAGAGAAGGTCCGTAAATTAGAACAGCTATTGGCTTTGGCAGTGCTTGTGTATCCCCGTAACCAAGGTTCTTTTTTTAAAATCCTAAGCTCACATTGTGAGAATGGGCCCTGCTAATAAGTCACATAGACGATGCAGATGACTTTTTTACGAGAAAGAATAGAGGGTCGACACAATTGATCGATTGTTCCCTGTAATTAACTATTCCCGAATAAGTGCACCACCTCTTCGACCAGCAGGATGCTGAGCCGCACACAACCTACTGCACATCCAAAGATTGCAGGGAGCCAGCGCGCGCTTCCCGGGGCATGCAACAGGACTTAGTGCCAGACTGCAAGAATGCTTGCAATCGTAGGCGTGATCAAGAGGTGGGCGGGGCAGCCCAACACGAGGTAGGCACAAGAGGAGAAGGCCAAGCAAAGGGCTACAGCATCACACGGAAGCAAACCATGTCCTCGACCTGGGAGCATAGATGCTTTACTGAAGCCCCATGTGCGTTAACCTTTAGGACTATCTCATCAAGTAAAGTCCCGCCTTTCTCTCCCTAAAACTTTACAACTGGGTTTATTATTATTATGCTTCGGGGTTAGGAGCGCTATATAAATGTACACACAAATAAATAAATTAATAAATACATATATCATTATTATTTATAATAAGCGCTACACGTCCATGGCCATCAGAGCACCAATAAAAACAAACAAAACGAAGAGCAAAACAAAAACAGATAAGAAAAATCATAGAGGAGACAAACAAGCAAACAAGAAAGAACCAGACAGACGGGAACTAAATGAGTCAAGTTGGCTTTGGTCAGGTGTCTGTAGTTCATTCAGTCCAGTTTTTCATTTTTTTTCTTTTTTTTTCTTTTTTTTTTTGGTTGCATTCTGATACTTATAGCCCTTTGAGAATGAGGTAAATCAAAGCAGTTCAATATGCAGCCGCCTGGCTGCTACCCAGTGCCCCACTACTGCAGTCCTCTTGTGCCATGTGGCAGCTCCCCAGAATAGGCAGATGTGTTTTCAAGATGGCGGCTTGGACTGAACTATAAGCCAACGGGCAATGCATGAAAGACCAGACCAAGGAGCCAGTTTGGGGACTTTTTTGGGGCAATCCGTGTACTGTGCAAGTGGTAGAGAGCAAGGCACACTGTGGACAAAGTGACACCCTTTGCCATGCATTTCCCTGAGACTGGTGGTATGGTGCCACATGAACAGCTTGTTGCAACATACCATCAATTGTCTAATTGGAGAACGATTGCCTCTTTCAATTGTGTGCATAGACTCCCCTGAGAGGGGCATACAACGTATACATCAATTTCCGCAAAATACATGGCGGACACATTTCCGGTATTTTAATGCTTGTGGGCTCTGAACAGCTATAGCAAATATGAAAACATAAATGAATCCTTCTTGCGAGGTAGGGGGCTCTCGCCGGATTGGAGGTGCTCTGCCTCCTGAGTTGCACATTGCCTTATCTGCTTCAGGATGGGACTCAAGGCTATGCTATGCTATGCCATGCTACGTTATTCTATTCTATGCTATGATATGCTATGCTACGTTATTCTATTCTATGCTATGATATGCTATGCTATGTTATGCTAAGCTATGCTATGGTATGCTATGTTTTGTTGTGTTATGTTATGTGATGCAATTACATGTTAGTCTACTTTAGATTTTAAAAATGACCTAATTTGCTTAACCCTACTTTCCACCTGGAATCTCTAAGCCAATGAATTTCCATCTAAACCACCTCCATGAGCCGGAAACTGCGGTGTGCCAATGGCTCCTTAGGAGTACACGTTGTCATCACTCATCCCCACTCACTCTCAGCCGATTGGCTGACATTCCTTCCATATAGCGCAAATGAAAACATATGTATTTTCCACACACCTTCTTGCTGCGCCACAATTATGTATGAACAAATTTCCACAATCACATGTGTTGGTGATCCAATTAGTTTTGTTTATTGGCCCTTTCCGATTACACGTGTTTCGGCATTGACTATGCCTTTTTCAGATCAAGGCATATCCTTCAGCGTTATTCATATCTGCATGTTTGTAGAGATGTTGAGATAGTAATGGGGTAAATCCCATCTGCTGAAAAGGTTTGTTTCTTGCAGCTCGCGTCGTGTGTAATGGCCATTACGCACATGGAAAACGGCCAATAAACAAAACTAATTGGATCACCAACACAGGTGATTGTGGAACTTTGTTCATACATAATTGTGGTGCAGCAAGAAGGTGTGTGGAAAATACGCATGTTTTCATTGGAGCTGTATGGAAGAAATGTCAGCCAATCGGCTGAGAGTGAGTGGGGATGACTGATGACAACGTGTACTCCTAAAGAGCCATTGGCACACTGCAGTTTCCGGCTCATGGAGGTGGTTTAGATGGACATTCATTGGCTTAGAGATTCCAGGTGGAAAGTAGGGTTAAGCAAATTAGGTCCTTTTTGCCAATCTAAAGTAGAATAACATGTCATTGCATCACATAACATAACATACCACAGCATATCATTCTTCCTGCACTTGGACCGTGTGTTGACTGGGGCTCTCTCTCCCCTCTCACGCCCCATGTGGCCTCAGGGCTCAAGTTGAGGTTAGGCGTGGGTGGACAGAGTCCACCCTCTTTTTTCAGAGGGTGGTCTCAGTCCCCCCAGCTAAAATGAGAAACCATGAACATCAGCTTTGAATTTATGATTTAAGCTGACCTCAGAGATTGAACCGCAGTCATCAGGTTTTCAGGCCAGACACTTCACCACTGCACTACATAACCTGATGAAACTAAAGGTGAAATGTCCCATTTCGGTACTGCAAGTGTGTGTGTTGATTTTATGAAAGGCAAATGCCATTCGTCCTGTGCAATTTGGGTGGTTATGCAAAAGCAATTTAATGAAATTTGCATATTTCACCTTGATATGCTAATTACTGGTGATGTCACATCCCATTGTGTTGGTTGATGAGTCCCCCCACTTTTATTTTTGGGACTTGACCCTTGTTTGGCCTCCATTGCAATTCAACCTCTGGAGACAAATCCCTATGGCCTTTGCATCTAGATTTGCACCTCAAAGTACCCCCTTCCTTGGTGCCACGAAGAAGTTCATACTGTATGCGGGTGCTGTATAAAACACCGCAAATATAAATTCATAAACAGATCAATGCGGTCTGATATTCTGTGCGCCGCTCCTTCCTCTGTATCTTTTGGCCTTACTAATCATGTGAACGCAGAGACTTGTTGGCATGGGGTCCCAGTTATTAGAAGCAGGATCACAGCATTGTTTGTTTGCATGCTAATTGGCCCTTCCACTGCGCGTCATCATATGAATCGTGTTTTTATTTTGTTTTTTATGGAAATGCCCGTTCGCTTCACCAGACCTGGTTATAATAGGATGGTATTTAAGCTGTGTTTTCATGAAATTATGGCCCTCAGGTTTTACGCCACCTTCATGTACACCGCTCCGCCCGGTTGAGTCTGGTACCTTCTATGCAAAGCTTCTACATAAATCCAACTTTCAAAAAACAGGGGAAAGGAAAACAAGATTGATGGGGCCACTCTCAAACCTGAAGTGGGACAGTTTGAGACCTTTGTCCAACTACCGTCACCCTCACATCAGCTTCCTCATCCTCAGCATGGCCCTTCCCAGAAGAACCCTATTCTGTGCATGCCATTACCTTGCCTCCACATCGCTCTTCCTCGTCACAGAAGACACTAATCCTCTACGAAGACACTAATCCTTCGGACAGAGCCCATGCGCAAAATATCTTTGACTTTTCCCTTTTTCATTGCCCCCCTTACCCCCAGGCCTGCTCATAGCACCTACCTTGGCCCATAGTCCTCCTGTCTTCTTCCCATATCAATTCCCTGGAACTTTCCGGATTCTCTGGCAGGCACTAGATTGGACTGTCCAGGGCAAGAGCTGTTGGCCTCCATGAAGAAATCTGGCTGAGCAGCCTGCATACGCGTCTATCTGAAATGTTTTCTCATTTGCCTTTCTGTGTTGCCATCTGTCTTGTCCCTGCGCTTCTATGCCTAAGGGCGTTGTCCCAGCTTTACAAATACACTAAATAATTTTTTTTTAAAATGAATATTTGTAGCACTAGGGTCTTCGCCCTTCCTGGTTGGTCTTTTTGGGAGATGTCTTTCACACTCCCTGATCTCTCCTTGGGCAGAGATGCGTGTGGCCCACCATCGGATGGCCACTGCTCCTGTTGTGCCACGTGGAGGTCATCCTTTTTGGTCAAAGTATGTGCCGTCTGACATGTGTATCTTTGATATACTTCATAAGGACGTACTGTGCAGAGGAAGAGGGGCATGTAGGTAAGGCTCGGATTACTTAACAGCATTCTTCATTACTCCCATCCTTACACTTCCTCGTCACAGTACTGACAACCACCTCTCCTTGATATACTTCATAAGGACGTACTGTGCAGAGGGAGAGGGACATGTAGGTAATGCTCAGATTACTTAACGGTATTCTTCATTACTCCCATCCCTACACTTGCTCGTCACAGTGCTGACACCCACCTCTCCTTGATATACTTCATAAGGACGTACTGTGCAGAGGGAGAGGGACATGTAGGTGATGCTCAGATTACTAGACAGTATTCTTCATTACTCCCATCCTTACACTTCCTCGTCACAGTACTGACAACCACCTCTCCTTGATATACTTCATAAGGACGTACTGTGCAGAGGGAGAGGGACATGTAGGTAATGCTCAGATTACTTAACGGTATTCTTCATTACTCCCATCCCTACACTTGCTCGTCACAGTGCTGACACCCACCTCTCCTTGATATACTTCATAAGGACGTACTGTGCAGAGGGAGAGGGACATGTAGGTGATGCTCAGATTACTAGACAGTATTCTTCATTACTCCCAGCCCTACACTTCCTCGTCACGGAACTGACACCCACCTCTCTTTCCCAGGTAAATTCGACTTGGTTGATTTGGTATAAACAGGGGGATTATTCACTTGGTCATATGCCTTATATGCAAGGCTATGAGGGGTGGGGGCTAAAGAAAAAAGGAACAAATATAATATGTTGTGAAAAAGAGTTGTGTCAGAAGGCGGAGCACCTTCATAGACTGAATACTGCAAAGAGGAAGAGTATGACTAGAAGTAATGAAGATTACCCGTAAGTAATCTCACCTCCCATTCCTGATTCCCCTGTGTGGGGTGGTGTGGAGTAGAGGGTGGGGGGACCCCAGGCCTTCCGACATGTTCTTCGCTCTTGCATGGGGTGGTTGGCCTGGCACCTCACTAGGCAATGTCCAGACTCATGCATTAAAGCCTGCAGAGCAAGTGCCCTGCTGATATAGGGCTGCATCACTCCATGGCATTACCCCCCACACCCATGCAATGCCACTCACGGCTTACCAGCCTGACGCTGCTCCTTGGGCTGGCGTCCGCCTCTAAGGCTTACATTATGGGCAGGCAGGCGGGCAGAGACCACCCAAGCCCGGCCCTGAACGCCGGGCTCAACTCTACATTGTTGCATGCACACTTTAAAGGCCAGGGAATAAAGGTAAACCCCGACAGAGGTCCACTATCGATGGGTTGCACTTCAGTGCGATGCGTGCAACACTATTCACACGTGCAGCACTTTTTAAAGATTTACGATTAATTGAATCTTCTACGACACATTGCACGAGGCAGAGTGACCACATCCAAAGGCAGTTCCACAAAGCCCTGTGGATTGTTCTAAATACTGTGCAGTGTGGATTAACATTGGAAACGAAAAGTGGCTGACGACGGCGTGTGCTGCCTATAATATCAAACACAAATACAAATAATTTCCTCCTTCCCTCCCTCTCTCCCTCTATCCCTCCCTTCCTTCTTTCCTTCCTTCCTTCCTTACTTCCTTCCTCCTTTCCATGCTCCCTACCTTCCCTCCTTACTTCCTCCCTTCCTCACTCCCTCTTTCCTCCCTCCCTCCTACCTTCCTTCCTTACTCGTTCCTTCTCTCTCTTCCCTCTTTCCTTCCTCCCTCCCTTCTTTCCTTGCTCCCTTCCTCTATCTTCCCTCCCTCTTTCTTCCTTCCTCCCCACATCCCTCTCTTCCTCTTCCTCTCCAACGGTTCCATTTAGCATATTCACTGGTTTATGAACATGCTTATGTGTGTTTATTGCAAATGTGGTGTCGCTGCATCTGATCCCCAACCCCTCTCCAGCTCCATAGCTTTGCTGCCCTTCGCCAATGTCAGAGTTTTCAGGGTTAAGGTTGCGTTGCTGGCAAGTACTTTCCCATAGCTCCATGCCCATTCAATCCTTGGCCTTGCGGCGGAGGCTTCTGACAAGTTGACCATTTAGTGCATGAGACGAACACCATAAGACTTACAACCAGACAATGAGTCCCTTGAAGGTTATGTAACACAGCTTACACTGTGCTCGTTTCATGAGCGCAAATCCCTGTTTGTCAATTGATGGAATGGACTGCACATGACGTTTCCTGGACTTGCTTGGAATTCACGCAAGCTTTTGCACGTGTCTGAGAGCTGTCAAGCACCATGCGATATACTCCAACCAGAGCATGGCCGTGGGTTACGCAGAAGGCTGGGGAGGTGGCGGAACACAGAAAATGTGGAAGAACATGCGAGAAAGTAGGCATTGCGGGGGGTGACCTGCAGGCAATCCCTTGCACGCCCACAATCGCACCGGATGACACGCATACATGGAGCCACCCATGCAGTCTCTTCGCATGGTAATGGCCACGCAAACCATTCTATCTCTACACCACCCGAAGGCAGGAGTAAGTGCTAATGTGTGTTGGAATCGCAGCACGGAGGTGGGTTTGCATGTCGGATATAGTGGTGCGTGTACACAACCGGGGTTCCACTCTAACTTGAGGGTGCACGTACGTAGTGTAGCGGGGTGCAGGAACGATTTAATGGAGCGTGCATGCAGACTTCCCGAGTACTCACTGAGTTACAATTTTTCATACGCATGCTGATGGGGTGCCGACAACAGTTAGGGGGTCCCTGCTCAGAAGGGTGAGTGTATTTGTGCCTGGGGAGCACGCAGAGGTAACGGTTCTGACCGTTTTTTATTTGCGTGAGGGTGTGTCAGGGATGTTGCGGGCACGACTAGCAAATACGTTTCTTTGCACAGTGAATTCCATGAATACGCGGGGCATGCATATTTTTTATTCTGCATGCAGCCTCGCGCAGTATCCTTCTCGGCGCGCGGCCCTCGCGGTATTTACGCGCACATTTCCATGAATCGGTGCAGAGGGAGGGGAAAGGTGGCAGGCAGTTTCTCCTGGACGCTTCCCTTGATGGGCAGGGTGAAGAGCGAATTGCATACTGTTGTGTCCCTCGTATAATGACCCAGGCGACGAGATGAGCATTGGAGAACGGAATGCTAGTATGATGAATCGTCGGTGGGTAGGAAACATTCGATAAAAACGTTCCCATCCGTCGCTTCTGTTTTTCGACAGACGATAATACATCACGAACACCACCAGCGGGAGGAGCATTTAAATGGGTGGCCTTGAGGTGGAAACCCCTCTAACCCTGTGTCAAACCACTGACCCTCACTGTCCCCTGAAGAAGCAGGGAAGCTGTTTAGATGGTGTGCGTGAGCCGGGACCTGCTGCTCTGTCGTTCATCTTGAACCATCTAAAGAGAGGAAATGTGGTCTACATTTGTGCTAATCCTAGCATCCCCACATGACCACGCAGTGTGATCCTGAGCGACTGAGTTAGGATAACGAGGATAGCGTTGCCCTCCTGGGGAACATAGATATGTTGTATAGACATACATATACTGTAGATTAGGTATAGTGTAGCTATGTCTACACACACGCACACACACACACACGCATATGTGCATACCAATATCTAAAAGGTGCCATTGGCATTTCAAGCACTTACCATTCAGCTGGTTGTACACCACTTCCTCCAGGTGGTCCAGGCGCTGCAGAATGGACTCCCTGTCAACGAGGGTGCCCACCTTGGCATTCCGGCTGCGCACCCTGCGGTCGGAGCTCCTCACGATCTGCACCAGCTCCTGAGAGCGGTCCTGAATCCGGCAGTAGACGGAGAACAGGATGATTCCCACGAAAACCAGGATGTTCACGGTCAGCAGCGTCTTGATTTTCCTCGCCACCGCCATGAACGCCGGGGGCGTGGGGCGTCAAGGTGCGGCGGTCTCGCTGGAGCATCTACCTGCTCCCCAGGACCACCGTTGTTGGGCAGCGGGCAGGGGCAGGCAAGGGGTCTTCGAGTGAAAACTGTGAAGGATTCAAATGAAGACCCCTTGGCTTGCACTCAGCTCTTCTTTCTAAAATGTGGAATACATTTCCACGGTCGTCACAGATCCAGGATAACAAGTGCCGGCAGGAAAGCTCAGTGGGTAGAGTGACTGCTGCAGAGATCTACGTGTAAACCTCCGGATACTTGTTCCAATCACTGACCCTGCCTTTCCTATAACCAGAGTGTGGTTTATAGTATAAATGCTGGTGATTCGTTTTCTAGGAACTTCTTGAGGTTCTGAAAAAGAGGAGAAGGCAAAACTGCTCCTCAGAATACAGTGGAGTTCAGAGCGGTTCCGTTGATTGGTTGTCTAGCGTGTAGATTAATCAGATGCAAGTCTACTGGGCTTGTGTCGTGTTTATCCAATAGAACGCACCAGTCAATCAATGGCGAAGCCTTCCACGTGTCCATCAGGAGGCAGAGATGAAGGTGGCAGCTTTCCAAGTCAGTATCCAGTGCCTGTCACATGCAGAGCACTCAGAAGGCAAAACGTGGCGCGTGTCTCCGTCACTGCTCAGCAACTAGTCCAGACATGACTCTCAAGAAGCAGGATCGAGGGCTTCTGAGCTCAGCGTCTGCTCATTGCACGGCTGCCAGGGGCAGACTCACTCCAGCAGGTCTGTCAGAAGCGGGATGCAGCGGTCTCTTTCAGTGTTCCCTGTCTACCCCGTGCAAAGTGTCAAGGGGAAGGGATGAGGGCGAGGAATGCACCCCTTCCACGCAGGGCTGTGGGGAGCAGGTATGTGTCCCACTGGATGTGGGGTAGTCAGGGGGAAGAGTTGGACAGGGCTGCTTCTTTAAGTGTCATGTCCCTGCCTCCTACAAGGCTGCCAGCGGGTAGAGGTCAGCACACGTGCCCCCTGCTCTTAGAAAGAGGACAGGATGCCGAGTCGTCGGCAACAACTGTTCTTTTCAGCACAGCGATGGCTGAGTCTTATGTTTGTAACAGTGTGTCAGAAGTCAATATTGTGTGGGTGGCTGTTCCCAGCCGCTCCCACCCCTGTCTCATGGGTGTAAAAAAAACGCAAAGGTTTAGAGGGGGACTGGGCAGGGGGCGTCAGTTTGTTGACTTTACTCTCCTCACTCAACTATAACTGTGAAAGAGAATATGAAGGTGTGACGGTGCGGACTGCCTGTCCACTTTGCGGGGTATGGGACGGCCGGCACTGCCACGCGTGCAATCACTTTGGTAATTATGCTCCGAATTCATGCAATTGATGGTGAAAGGCTGAGTTAACAGAGGACGCCCCTCCTTTCAGCAGCGCTGCGTTCAGGATAATGCCCCTGTATTAGTGTGGTGTGTGTGGAGGGGGCGCATGGGGCCACTTGGGCTCTAATTTCAGTACCCCTCGTTTTGGTCCGGGCTCCGAAATGCATGAGTCCTTTTCAATAGCACGCGTCTCTGGAGGCCTTGCTTGTGGGTGGTGCTGGGAGCTGTCTCTTTCAGCACCACACGTTCAGCATTGCTCCCACTTGAGACGCTGGAAACTGTCCATATCAGCCCCACGCGTTCAACTATGTTCTCACAGTTGATGCTGGGAGCTGTCCCTTTCAGCACCACGAGTTCAAGTGTGCTTCCACGGGTGACGCTGGGAGCTGTCCCTTTCAGCACCACGCGTTCAAGTGTGCTTCCACGGGTGACGCTGGGAGCTGTCCCTTTCAGCACCACGCGTTCGAGTGTGCTTCCACGGGTGACGCTGGGGTCACAACTCCAGCACCCAGGCCCGGCCCTGCTGGGGATGGGGACTAAAGGGGACTGAATGCCATGCTAGGAAATAGACAAGGAGTGTTTATGGCTGCTTGAAAGGGCGTACCGTCCAGTACAAGTGCTTGCTCGGTCCAGTGCCAGGTTGATGTACATAAATAGGGTTGGATTTCCGGTTAGAGGAATTGATCCTTGCGGTCCCGATGGTAGCAGTCGGGCTGTCCTTTCAGCACTACACTGCCCAGGCAGGCGTCTGTGGCTGATGCTGGGAGCAGTCGGCGCCACAATGTATCCTGTTCAGTGCCACGTGTCCCAGTCCCGGATCCGTGCAGTCCCCGAGTAGAGGGCGTATGTTTCAAGGCACTGCCGTCCAGTGACAACAAGGAAAGGCTCCCTTGCAGCCCCGGTACTCTGACATCTAGGATTTAGCGGGTGGTCCCGGTTCTAAGACAGCAGGGTTGCTGTCCCTTTTCAAAGCATCTCATCCCACTACCCGACCCCTGTGGACAAATGAGTGTGGGGTGGAGGGCGAGGGTCTGTTTCCGCGGTGTCCTTGCTCAGGCAGATCACGAGGCGATTTTGATGGGGGTGGGGGAGGGAGTTATCCACTGTCAGCACCACTATGTACAGCGATGTCGCTGCCCGTGGCTTGCCTGGTTCTTCTGTCCCAGTCCTTGGTGCCTTCAGCGCCAGTGGAGAGAGGGTCTCGACTCCTACTTAACGCGCGCCTCTTCCGCTGTGCAGATCTGGGGGATGACGGGGGTCAGGGCGAGATGCCGGTGCGAGCACCTCGCGTGTTAGCGCCCGAACCTTCCAGCCTCCAGGCAGCGGGGAGTGATAGCCTGCGTGCAGCTTCGCTGGACCCAGTGGGCTGCCCGTCTCACCCCTCGGTGTTCTGCCTATGGCTCTGCCTGCTATTTCTCTGTCGGCTCTGGAGGGGGGTCTCCTTAATCATCAGCAGGACTCCCCAAGCTGCAGGACCTCGCGTATAGGTGCTCCTTGTCAATACCGAGGGTCTTTAGCTTGCCCCTGGTGGGTCTGCAGCTGCGCCCTGGACCTCCTTACTGCAGGGTTCCTTCGTCCCAAGGCGGGCTCCGAGGTGGGTATGAATCGGCGCAGGCTCCTACCCCTCGCTTGAGAAGGGAGCCAGCGCTCTGTGCACCGGCTCTGTCTGCGTGTGGATGTTTTCTCTGCCAGCACCGAAACGCCCAACGCAGAGCGGAGTGACGTGTCCCACGACCACTCCCCTATTCAGACGAGGAACCCTGCATTAACCCCACGGCCCTTGCGCAGGCCTTAACCCTGCAGCCCCTGAGCCCCAGCTCGTGGCTCAAACCCCCCGTGTCCCCGCCCAGTCCCAGCGCGTGCAGTGCCCTTGCAGCCCCGCGCTTGGGTTAAACCCCCAGCCCCCGCAGTCGGCATTCAAACTACAGGCTGAGGACAATAGCATTCAGCGACGGTCCAGTTCGAGCCTTGGAGCCTCCATCGACTACACAGGACTCCGTGCAAGCAGCGCTGGAAACGGATAGACAACATGTATGCAGTGGTGGGGTGGGGGTTGGCGGGGAGTTTGGGGGCGGGGAGGCTAAGTGTCGAATAATGTGGGTGCCCTGAATATAGGACGCTGTCTGCTTTGCACAGAACGAAGTGCATTGTGGGAAAATAAGAATGACCTCCATTGTATGAAACATGTCGTTGATAGTAATTGAAATGCACATTTCTTCTGAGCATTCAATGCACACTGGCTATGATGCTCATTTCATCAGTCAGAATTGTCTCCATGACAGTAAAATGTGTGCAAAGCAAGAGACAAATACACAGCTGAAGACTCATTCACTGTTTGAGTTCCGGCTGTCCAGGTGACCAAAGGCGACTTTCAGATGCAGATGTGAAGTAGTTGTATAGTGCCGTTCAGCTGCATACTTTGAGACACCAAAGTCAGCGGCTGAGAGCCCAGTCAACTAGGAAGCAGCTAGGCATTTTCCTGCTCCCCAGACGTACATACATGCACCCTGTAAACAGTGCGTGGTGTCCCACGCAAGCAGGCCCGCACCTCGGGAACCCTGCACAGGGTCCCCCCCAACTGTCACTGGCACCCCAACAAGCTGCGTAAGATTTATCATAACTCAGTTATAACTCGGGGAAATCTGCATGCGAACCCTGTAAACCGTTCCTGCACCCCGCTAAGCGGTGTATGGGCACCCTAACTACGATTGGAACCCCATCTGCGTGCACACACCTCTAAATCATCCGATATGCAAACTCACCTCCAAAGTTGCAAATCCTCTGCACAAGTCTGTATGCCTGCATTCAGGTGGTGGAGAGATTGAGGACTTTGTGTGGGCATTTTGCAGCAAAAAAGGGGTGCGCGGTCGCATACATGAATACGCTTTGTCGTGTGCACTTGTGGGCATGCCATGGACTGCGTGCGTGCCGTCCCTCGTAATGCCCACTTTTTGGCATGTTGTTCCCCATTTTCCGTGTTCCATCCACAAATCCGCCCTCTCCGTAGGCCTCACCCACGCCCTGAATGGTCTCTCGTGCAAGGCAATCTGCCGCTCGCAGAGACGCGTGGAGCATGCTGGTAATCCACGCAAAGCCATTGAATGGCATAAGATCTGAAATGATGCAGATTTCCATCAGAACCCCTGCCCCTCTTGTTAAGCGAGCGCCATCTCGGGTTTAAAAACCAGAGGTTAGTTGCAATTACTTATGAATATGTGTGAGAAACTCAGGACTGAATTAGAAGACTTTTGAATGATAGCTTCTATTGGCGGACTTTACCAATGATATAAGGATTGACCATATTTAAAATACGGGAGGCACCGCCCTCCATTAGTAATAAGGGCTTGACCACTAACCAGGACCAGGTTTTAATTAATCGGGTCACGGCTCAATCTAAGGAACACTTTAGATAACAAAGATAGGCATTTTGACTAATAGCCTCCACTCGAGCAGGCAAGCGCGCATTGAATGTGTGGCCAGTGGGGCTTTTCCTTTTGAGAATTTATATGGCAAGATGTTATGGATGTAAACAACCCGCTAATCAAAACAAAGAAAGGACAAACCTAGGTAGCATTGTACACCTAAAATGGAGTCCCAGCATTTTCCGTTTTTTTCAGGAGCAGATCCGGTATTTTCACTGAAGAGACAGTGTGAACACAGTTTAACTTGATGCCAGTCTCGCTCACAGGGCGAGTTTCACCGGGTGAATAATAAGCTGCAGTAGACCTTCCAAATAACTGGATTTATGAACGGAGGTAAGCGCTTGAACAAATAGGCCAATGGAACCGCGAGATTTGTAATGACTGTGAGTAACTGAAAAACACTTTGTGTGTAGAATGATTGTAAAGACGTTGAGCCACCTATAATAGCATATTGATTACTGCCGTAGGTTCGTGCTACAGCGCTCGAAGCAGTGATCTTAACCGGCGAGACCTGCCGACTTACGTGATCGGCTACCCTAAGAAATAGGACCCTCCAGAGAAAATCAGAAACTTTTCCAAAGGTATGACATTAAGATCCTAGCAGGCTTTAATTTATGTGAGCTGAATACGTTGCTACTAAGACTGAAAGTATGAATCTACTACGGATTAGAGTAGACACATAGCGTTTTTCTAATTATTTTAGATTTTTGAGCACCTGAAAAACCAGAGGCTTCACGTCGTCATTTTATGCCTAACATGCTTGAAACCCTGGAGATATAGGGGCAAAGGTAAAACTTGATGCATCTTGCGATAGTGGACGGCTAAATATTAACTAATAGCTAGGTGCATATAAGAACCATTTAGTGGTAAGAAGAACCAATTTTGATAACTCCTTTGTGTTACCTATATCCTATAGGGATAGAGGCTCCTCTATTGAAAGCTTTATAGGTCAATGATTATGAAAGAAAAATATAGTGAATATCGAAAAACATAAAGAACCAGCATGAGGCTATAACCCTTAAATTCGACAACAGACATTTTTAAGAAATGAAAGTAAGAATCCACTTGGTGGTAGCCTAAGAATGCATGATCTGATAGTACCTATTCGTAATTAATTTACAGGGTTAATACAGCAGGAATTCCCTTCTTCAAAAATGGTGTAAAAGCGGTCCAAACCAGGACAGTGAACCATAGAGGACAAACTCCACCATCTCGAGCAGGTAATACTGATGCCTTTTCGAGCTTTAACAGCTTAATCTTGTTGCAAGTAAGTTGAGCTTACACTTGTTTTATTATAATTTATCAACAGTTATACAGACTAACAAGTGATCAAAAATCTTCATTGAAAGAAGACAATGAAATATTGGAACTCTCTTTTGTGACCACTCCTGATGAAAGTCCCATAACAATATAGAGGGCTGAAACATGTTGAGTCTTCCCGCTAGTGTTAAATTTAACTTAGAAGTTGAGATTTACACTGATTAAGGGTCTAAACAAAAGGAAAAAGTTCACACATTTCTTCTCCAGTGTTGTTCTATAAAATAATGGATTTATGGTATGTCCAATCTTTTATCTCAAAGAATCCTTCCTCACCTGCACTTTATTTGTATGTTATAAGAGTTGTTTAATTAATTGTTTTGTACAGTGATCTCTATTACGAGATTTAAAAAAAAATAAGAATCTTAATAAAATGTTCAATTGATTTGGAGTGATTATTATGAGGGTTTAACTGTTGATAAATAATGTTTCTACCTTCTGTTTAAATTGAGGTTTTGCTAAAAAAAATAGGGTAGAATATCACCAAAGGGTTATTATTTTGGGTTTTCCTTGTAGTCTTAATAATCCACACAGGTTGGCAAAATATCCCACACAGTCGATTGCATTAATCAACGGACTGGATTATGCGTGCATTTTGTAGTGCAAATCCAGTATTTTCTGCACAAATAATTCCATGAATCAGGCCCTAATAGTTTACAAGGACTGTACAGCTCAAGCCATGGATCTTGCACTGACCATGCAGACTCCGAGCCTGCCTTCATTCTGCTGCAAGAATCCCCAGGTCCTGCAACAACCCTAAAGCCAGTGCTGGTCATTGGGGCAGATTTTCCCGGATCCAGAATCAGGCAAAAATAAATGTCCCTGTATCTCAGATCTGTGAAATTAATTTACACTCTTCAAGTGTGTCTGCTCTGCTTTAAATATTGCAGAAGCCAGGAATCAAAACCATGTTGTCAGGACCAGGGTCCAGACACATACCCACAGGATCACTTGAACATCTCGTCAGGATACCTGTCAAATTGTTGGTTAGGATTGTACTCTGCAGAGGATATTATGTACAGCATTGGAGGATTAAACAGTGTGCACCTTTTATAAATTGCTTGCACATTACAGAAACTAATCTTCCTCTGATGGGTTATTTTTCCAGGTGGTAATGATTAATCTCCCGAGCAATGGTTTAATTGTGCCAATACCCCCCATCACTGGTGTTGTTACACAGCGAATAATTTCCATATCCAGCACTGCAGGCAACAACCATATCCCAAGAGCCTGAAATGACAGCATGGCCTGAGTCTGGCAGATTCATTAAACCTCCCCCTACAAACTAATACCCGGGAATCTCAGAATACCTCAGGAGGATAGCTCAGGGGCAACATAGTTGCCTTGGAAGCAAGACAACATGGAGCAACACAGGTTCGATCACCGGACCCACGCTTAGTAACCTCTGAGTATTAAGTGCGTTATAAATAACCTATCACATCATATAATTTCAATAATCTGACCCAGCAATAACTCTACAGCCTGTGCCCTGTGAAACTGCCATGACACTACAACCATGGCCCTCACTAGATGCATTACCATTGCAAATTGAGAACCCAGAGAAGGCACAAGTCCTAAATCCTGAAACTTTGCAGTCTTCGATAATCCCATGGCTTTAACTTTCAAAACATGTTTCAAGCCTGGAGATTGAAGGCCTGGATCCATCATGAACAATACACTCTGATCACACAGACCCTACAATACTCCCACACCCTGATCCCCGCAGATCCTGCAACAATCCTACAACCAGATTCCAGATTCCCAGAGTGAGAGATGCTTTCATAGTTCGAGTCCTGACATATGCATTAAATACCATCCCTACACCCAGAAATCATATAAAACCACATAAACCTGAACTAACTGACGATAAATTAACACTTTTGTCTGAGCTCTTTTATTCTGCAGTGGCCCTACAAACAGAGCCCATGTTGCATTCATTACCCAAGTAAATTGAGACTCTAGAGCATGCACCATGATGGAGACAATCACTCCTCTCTCCTGAATCTCCAGGATCTTGGGTTTCTCAAATTTGCTTTTTCCTGGATTGCCTTTAACTCAAAAATCTCTGACCCCACCCATCTCCCAGTCATCATCTCCTGAGGATCATCGTGGGACCTCTGCTTTACAACTTCTATACCTCTTCCCTAGGAAATTAATTCTCATCCTTTGGTTTTCAATATCACATCTTTGTTGACAATACTCACTTTTTGTTCGCCTTTCCCTCCTTTACAGCCGCTTGTAGGAATGGATTACCAACTGTATCACTGACTGGATGGCTCTCCAAAGATGGGAAAAAGCGCTGGTTACCAGAATCCCAGATGAAGAATGGCCCTACATACTCAATCTCACGCAAAAGGTCGCGATAAGCCTGAGATTTAAGCTGATTCACTTCAACTTCCTCCACCAAACGTATCATACTCCCAAGCGACTCCATGCTCAAAGAGAGACAATATCGGCAGAGTGTCACAGATGCGGAGAGTCGGAGGCAGAATTCCTTCACCTGGCATGGTCCTGCCCTCCTGTGGCCACCTTCTGGAACGCAATCTTTGAGAAAACATCAGCAATAATAGGAAAGGACCTCGACATAGACCGAAAGATGGGAATGCTAGGCCTGACCCAATCGCTGCCAAACGCTGTCAGGAAATTGACTGACCTATTGCTTATCCTAGCTCGAAGGAGAGTCGCATACACCTGGGGCAGGGGCCCACCACCAAGCTTCCGACTCTGGCTTAAGGACATCACATGCTGCCAGGACGTAGAGACGGACTTCATCAAGACTCAACCGCTCCACTCACCCCCCCCCCAGATATCTGGGGACCATACATTGCTTTCCTGTTGTCAACAACAGACGCCCTAGACTAACAACCACCATCTCCATCGCAGCGACCTGTCGTTAGCGTGCCACACAACGCTACAGCTCCTGAAGCGGCGTCACGCAGACAACTGTTTTGGTTTAAAGACTTTGCTGGTCCAAAGGGCAAGAAGGGGGGTTGGGGGGAGGGAGCGGGTCTCAAGTTACGGTCAGCGCATGGCCTCACTGTATGTTATGTTGAAAATGCCAATAAAGAAAGTTTAAAAAAAAAAAGATGGCCTGAATTGTCCCAAATTACACAGAGGATCTGGAGCCAGTATAACAGGACTCATTACAGAAATAAACAAAGTTTAAGGCAAAGCCCAGCTTTATTAGTGTAAAAAAAATAAAGAAGTGACCATTTACAGGCATAACAAGTCATGGTGCTCTCGACATGCTTATCAAAAACAACAGTTTATATGTTCTATATTCGTCATAACTGATTGCATACTGTGATCTTAGTTACCAAAACCTACGGGGCATGGGGATTGGTTAATAGTGGCGACTACATATCCATTCTGTAGGGTTTACATTTCTAATTGGGTAATGATTGTCTGATGGCTTCTCTAAATTGATAACAGCAAAAAGACATCATTTCTACAACATGTAATTGGTTGGCACCTTATTTCATGCGCGGTATAAGATTGGGGGTTTTCATTGGTTGGCTTTGTACTAAGCATCCTTGGACAACTGACAGTTTGTCAAGACATAAGCCAAGCAGGAGTAGGGGGAGAGAGGTCCACAGACTGCTTTTCTTTCAATTAAAGAAGATACCATCCCTCATTTCTAGGCCATGAGCCAGGTTCATCTCTTTGTATTTGGCCTTGTGTGGCATCTTGTGTCTGGGGATACATGTAAGGAGTAAGGCAGGTGTCTTATCTGTGTTTGTTTCTAATGAATAGACAATGGCCCTCATTACGAGGAATGCGGTAGAGTGATCACGGTGCCGGCAGAGCTGCCGGCGCCGTTATCACTCCACCGCCCCATTACAAGGTCTGCCAGCGGGTACAGCTAAGGACGCCTGGTCAGACCAGACGTCCTTAGCGGGACCCGCTGGCATATCAGGATGCTAACAACGGGCCTGTCATTTATGGGCCCATTGTTAGCATCCTCCCAATTCCCATTGAGACCTATGGGGGCTCAAATAGGAATGGGGATGTACCAGGTCCGGGTCCCGGGAATGGGAATTACCGGGCCCGCTAAAGTTGGAATGGCCCAGTAATTCCCTATTTCTGGGACCTAGTACCCGGTATGGGGGTAGCCATGCCGGTAAGAACGGCATGGCTACCTCCATACTCGCGATGGGGCCCAATGATCTTGAATTATGGGTCACGTGTAATTGGAACATGTTTGGGATTATTTCACCCTGCATTTATTAGTATTTTAGCTAATATTGATCTATGTGTTATGGTATCTTTCACCATGGGGGACACTCTTGAGTTATTCTTTATGGAGTCTTAATGGAGTCTTTACAGTTGTCTTGCACCTGGCTCACAAAGGCTGGTTGTACTCTTAATTAATCTGAGAAAATATGACTTGTGTCTTGGGAATCGTTATCTCATGCGTTCTCTCTGCTGTTCCTATCCTCCCTTATTCATGGTAACCTTGACTTGCTTTACTAGCTACTGTCTGAGCTCTGCACAGATCTGTGTTTTGTTATTTCAGCATTTTGAGTTCCTATGAAGCCTTGAGACCTTTTGTTTACTTAGAAGCATATTGTGGCTTCCATTTTGGGAAATATGGCTGTCCATTACTGTTTCTATGTTAGCTATATTTGTGTGTTGTTCATGTTGCATTCAGCGTATACATTGCCTATGTTAATGTTGTTCCTGTTTTATGCATGCTATGTTAATATTTTTTAGCAATAATATAAATGCATGTGTTACCTATTGTTCACACTTTTCATGTTGAGTGCACTTTTGCTTTGTATCTAATGCATGCACATGTATTGTCACAACATTAGTTTTGTCACAACATTAGTACTGAACTGGGGCAGGGGAAGACGCTATGGATGAAAAATTCATCTGCCTCCCAACACAGTCCCCTTTTTCCCGGCTTACAATTCCATCCCTCCATTATTATATATACATTTCACCAGAATGCCTTGCTCCCTCACCCAAGACTCACATCCTTGGCGTTCTCCTTCATAGCAACCTCTGACTGCAACAATTCATCAGTTCGTCGCTGCCACTATTTCTGTTGCTCATATTAACCTGCTCAACATGCTGAAAATGTGTCAATTATTTACTTGTCACTCTACAAAAAGATGATGATCCAGCCTCATGCCCCAAAAGCTGGGATATTGCTCATGCCTACTCCTTGGCCTTCCTTTCTACTTCTTCTTCCCTCTAGAAAAAGCCCTCAACTTCACTACCCACACTCTCTACAAGCTACCAAGATCCTCCCTGCTCACTTCTACCTACCAACAACATGCTGTCAAGCACTCCATCCACAATCACTCAATGATCAAGTTCCTTCTCCTTGTCTACAAAGCTATCAATGGTCTTGCTCCTCAGTAACTGGCTGACTGTATCTTTGTCTACGCACCATTGTGTTCCCTCCACTCCTCTTCTGCACTCATACTCCACTATGATTCCTCCCACTTCCCCCCTTTCTCCCTACCCACCCCACTCCATTGAAACCAGCTGCCCTTCAAAATCGATGCCAGGCTGACTACAGATTTCTTAAAAGCTTGGCTTAAGCTTCATCTGCATGCCAGAGATGGAACACTCCATGCCTTCTTCTCCATCTTCTCAAGTTGGTCCCCTCAGTCCCACCAGTGCTCCTCAATAGTGTAATCCGTATATTTGAACAGTATACCACTTTAATTTGAAACACTTGACTGGGTTAATGTTACCCTTGTAAATTGCCTGTTTTCTTTTTGTTTTGTTTCATCCCTGGTCAATATCCCACTTTGTTTCCGCTCATATAAACTGGCTCACAATTGTTCTAATCCGTGTGCTAATTTACAGGCACCCTTTGGGGAATTCCTCTCCACCATCTGTAATGTGTTATTGTGAATCTTGTCTTATTGAAATTGACATGTTTGTTCTTCAAATAAATACAAAATACAAATAACTACATATAATAACTGAACCTTTTCAGTCGATAGTAACCCTACAGCTCAAGCTTTGGAAACTTGCGTAGCCCCTGGAGCCTGAACGCTTGGGTTATTCCGTAACACAACACTGTGATCCCACAGAGCCTGCAATACCCATGCACTTCACAGATGCAGGCATTTCATGTATTCTTCAGTCTGTGGTATTACCCCTCCAAAGAGAGCCCTTGATCAGCAATGACCCTGCCAGCTGGGCCCTCATAGAATGAAATTAACCTATAGCCTGAACTCTAAAGAGCTTGAATTACATTTGTAGTCCAAGTCCAAGTATCCTACACTCTTAAACAAGGAGCCTTAATGATCCCAATTTTTAGTCATAGGCACCCCTCTGCAAGAATAAACATTGACCTGTTCTTTGGGAAGGTACCCACTCGAGAGTATGCAGCTACACTTTAGCTCACTGTACCTTTCACAGATGGGGAATATCCATTTGCATATCAGTCTTTGTCCTGCCCTCATGGGCCGTCCAGCACCAAAATGCTATGGCAATTCCCTCCTGAACAAAAGTACCAACAGCAACCCCAGACATGCGTTTCAGCCTTGCTGGGCTTCATCAGTGAGGTGGAGCTGTGTCTCTCTGAGCGGAGTGAGCAAGGGGTCCACGTCTGGATGACCACAGGAAACTTAAGGTGACTAGACCTAAGTCCCTTAAACAATCAAAAAATAGTCCATAGCACCCCTCTGAGAGAATGAACACGGCCCATTGACCTGTTCTTTGGGAAGGTGCCCACTCGAGAGTCCGCAGCCACACTTTAGCTCACTGTACCTTTCACAGACGGGAAACTTCCATTTGCATATCAGACTTTGCCCCGCACACATGCGCAGTCCATCACCGAAATGCTATGGTAATTCTCTTCTGAACAAGAGTACCAACAGCAACCCCAGACACGTGTTTCAGCCTTGTTGGGCCTCATCAGTGAGGTGGAGCTGTGTCTCTCTGAGCACAGTTATCAAGGGATCCATCTCTGGATGACTCTGAGAAACGTAGGGTGATTAGACCTTAGACATTTGAAATAATCAGAATTTAGTCATAACATGGCACATTGACCTGTTCTTAATGAAGATACCCATTTGAGAGTCCACAGCCACACGTTAGCTCACTATACCTTTCACAGATGGGAAATACACATTTCATATCAGTCTTTGTCCTGAAAACATGGGCAGTTGAGCACCGAAATGCTATGGCAATTCACTTATGAACAAGAGCACCAACAGCAACCCCAGCCACCTGTTTCAGTCTTGTTGGGCCTCATCGGTGAGGTTGAGCTGTGCCTATCTGAGCACAGTGAACACAGGGGCCTAAGTCTGTATCACCCTCAGAAACATAGGCTGACTTGTCCTAAGGCCCTTGAAATAATCAGAATTTAGTCATAGTCACCCCTCTGCAAGAACAAACAAAGTCCATTGACCTGTTCTTTGGGAAGGTACCCACCAAGAGTCTGCAGCCACACTTTAGATCACTGTACCTTTCCCAGATGGGAAATATCCATTTGCATATCAGTCTTTATCCCGCCTACATAGGAAGTCCAGCAGCAAAATGCTATGACAATTCCCTTCATAACAAGAGTACCAACAGCAACCTTAGACACGTGTATCAGCCGTGTTTCAGTCCAATGTTGGACCTCATCAGTGAGGTGGAGCTGTGAGCAAGAGATACACATCTGGGTGACCTAGGGAAACATATGGTGACTAGACCTAATGCCCTTGAAATAATCAAAATGTAGTCATAGGCGTCCCTCTGCGAAAATGAACATGGCACATTGACCTGTTCTTTGGGAAGGTACCCAATCGAGAGTCCGCAGCCACACTTTAGCTCACTGTACCTTTCACAGATGGGAAATAACCATTTGCATATCAGTCTCTGTCCCGCCTACATGGGCAGTCCAGCACCGAAATGCTATGGCAATTCTCTTCTGAACAAGAGTACCAACAGCAACCCCAGACACGTGTTTCAGCCTTATTGAGCCTCATCAGTGAGGTGGAGCTGTGCCTCTCTGAGCACAGTGAGCAAGGGGTCCTCATCTGGATGACCCTGGGAAATCTAGGGTGACTAGACCTAAGGCCCTTGAAATAATGACAATTTAGTCATAAGCGCCCCTCTGTGAGAACAAACACGGCCCATTGAGCTGTGCTTTGGGAAGGTACCCACTTGAATGTCTGCAGCCACACTTTAGCTCTTTTTGTATTTTTGGAAGGTACTTGGAGTTGGTCACCCTAAGTTACCTGGGGGAACCCAGAAGTTTCCAACTTGCTCACTGTGCCCAGAGAGGCACAGCTCCACCTCACTGATGAGGCCCGACTAGGCCGAATCATGTGTCTGAGGTTGCTGTTGGTACTCTTGTTCAAAGGATGTTTGACAGGCATTTCTTTGCTGGACTACCCTTGTAGGCAGGACAAGGACTGATATGCAAATTGATTTCCTTCTTTGTGAAAAGTACAGTGAGCAAAAGCGATGGCTGCGGACTCTCAAAGTGGGAAAAAAACAGAACTGGCTATCATGCCATGTTCTTTCTGGAGAGGGCTCCTGCTACCTTTTTGTAACCTTAATTATCCCGACAACGTACGCCATCTGATTCTTTTTCACTGCTAATCCTGAGCACCCAATACAGGATGAGCTTAACAGACTGAGCTCTTGCAAGCTGAAATTCACCCTAGCCCCAACTGACTGAATTCCCTGCTGCCGTCAGAGAGCATTAATTTCATTTAGTGTTAAACCACCTGAAACTTAGTAACAGGGCCCTGCATTAATTCTTCAGCCTGAGCCACCTGACCTAGCATTCTGATACTCGGCATGCATTAACAATAAACCTACAGCTCCAAACATGCACCTCAGAGTATGCAGTAACACTAGAGAAAGCTAATTAAGCATGCATTAATATGACAGTGAAAGCCAGTAGAACATGCATTAACACTTGAGTAAAATCCCCAGTAAGATACATTGAGTACAGCTGACGCCCCAAGAGTAAGCATGAATGCTTCAGCCTGAGACTCCAGAGTATGCATTAGCATTACAGCTAGAGCTCACAGGAAGCACTAACATCATAGCCTTAACCCCCAGAGTAATAATTGCCACTGCAACCAAAGTACCCATAGACTGTAATCTCTCCATGACCTAAGCTCTCAATGCATTCACAACCTCAACAGCCTGAGCTTCCAGGGCTTGCATTAACCAGACTGCCTGAGCTCCAGCCACTGCATTCATTTTACCGCCTGAAGGGCCAGAACATGAATGAGCACTCTACTCTCAGCCTTTTGAGCATGCTAAAACACTACAGCTATAGTAGCTGTAGTCTGCAATTATCCCATAGACTGAGTCCCCGTGGCATGTAGGAACCCTCCTGCAGGCTTTTCTGGAGCCCCCCACAGCATGTGGGAATGCTGCAGGCTGATCAATCGGAGCATGAATTCCTCACACCACCCTATCCACAGAGGCTGGGTTCTTAATGATGGTGAAAGGTGCTATTCTAATGACAAAATAAATGAATGAACACTACAGCCAGTGATCCCATAGGCTTCATTTACCCTCAGCAGAAACCCCTGGATCCAAATAGATGTGCATTCGCCTGAAACATCCTGCATCACTCTGGTGTTGCAATCAGACACTCAACCTCATTACGACCCAGGCGCTCCCGTAATGAAGGGTGCCAGTACGGGACCGGCACCATTCATTACGGGACGCCCTATTAAGAGGCTAAGGTAAAACCAGGCGTCCTTAGCTGGTCCCTGAGGTGGACCAGGGAGCTAATAACGGGCCCGTTGTTAGCTCCCTCCCCATTCCCATTGAGCCGTTTGGGGGCTCGAATCGGAATGGGGAAGGACGGGGTCTGGGTTCCCTGAAGGGGGAAATACCGGGCCCTCAAAAGTCGGAATGGCCTGGTATTCCCCATTCAGGCAACCCGGACCCAGACACGATTTTGGAGGCAGCGATGGCGCTAATAGCACCATGGCTACCTCCAAACTTGTAATGAGTCCCAATATGACAATATATGTCCGAAAGTGATTTAAAACAAGAATACATGTAGCTATGGAGGCATTACAAAAACTCATAAAACATACATGTGTTCCATCAACACAGCTGTTTCAGTTGTAATACAGAGAGATCATAATATACAGACGCGTTTTTTTTGCATGTATCATCCAGCAGAACCTTTGGAATGATGCCATTAGCATTTTATCTTTGACAAATCAGACAATATAAATATACCTGCCTCTAAAATGATTATTCAAGAATATAATTTGGTAACTACAACATTTGCAGAAAGAGAATACGAGTTTGGAGGAAGCCATGCCCTTAATATGGGCATGGCTACACCCAAATTCAGGTCTGCCTCTGGGTCACGCAAAAGGGGATTTACCGGGCCATTCTGACCTTGGAGGGCCCGGTAATTCCCTTTCGCGGGATCTGGAGCCAGTACGTCCCCATTCCCATTTGAGCCCCATAGGCCCCATAGGGCTCAATGGGAATGGGGAGGATGGTATCAGCGGTACCGTTCATAACTGTCACTTTTTGAGGGACCCGGAGCCGGACCCGAGTTTGGGGGTAGTAATGCCTGTATTATATGGCTAACTGCAAACTCGTAATGAGGCCCAATTGTACCCCAATTATGTTCAACTTGGGCAACACGAATAGTTTGCTGCCATATATTCTTGCCAAATCAACTTAAGAACAGTAAGTCAATGGCTCACATTATATGAATCATTTGGAACATATAGAACAGGTTATACCTCATTACGAGGTTGCCACTCTGGGAACAACGGTACCGGTATGCTTGCCGGTACCATTGTTACCGGACCGGCAAACTCTGAGTTGTGCAGCGGGTGCCTTTCATTCCGCCAGGTTTGCCTTGGTGGAATGAAAGGCACCCGCGAGAACAGCATGCCTGTATCACCGGCACCGTTATGTCGGTGCTACAGGCATCCCCATTCCCATTGAGCCCTACCCTATGGGGCTGAAATGGGAATGTGGATCTACCGGCACCGGCATCTGCGAAAGGGCAATTACCGGGTCTGGCGGGGTCGGAATACCCAGTAATTGGCCATTCGTGGGTGCCAGACTTTCATGCCGGTATGGAGTTAGCCTTGCCGCTCTTAGCGGCAAGGCTACCTCCAACCTCGTAATGATGTACATAGGGGGACATTACGAGTTTGGAGGCAGCCGTGGCGTTATAAGCGCCATGGCTGCCTCCAAACTTGTGTCCGGGTTCTCAGAATGGGGACTTTCCGGGTCATTCCAACCTTGGAGGACCTGGTAAGACCCTTTCTGAAAACCATTCCCCATTCCCATTCGAGCCCCCATAGGGCTCAATGGGAATGGGGAAGGAGCTAATAACGGGCCCGCAAATAGCGGGCCCGTTATTTGCTCCCTGGTCCCTTAGTGGCTCCCGCTAAGGGTGGCTGGTTAAACCAGCCGGCCTTAGTGGGACCCGCTAAGGGACCTCGGAATGCGGTGGTAAGCGGTTAACGGCATCGGCATCCTTACCGGTGCCGTTAACCCCTTACCGCCACACTCGTAATGAGGCCCATAGTCTTTTTGAAAATTGTTGTTAATGTCTCAAGCGACATTCATGTGGAGCTGATGCAATGTTTTACCCACCATACTCATTTGACCTGTTTATTTTCCATTTCATTACAAAAAGGCATTAGCTGGGAAAATTCTCAATAAATGGAATGAAATACAAAGTTTTTTGCTAAAAGGCTGGGGGGCACTCAATCGAAGGTTTCATCGAAGTTTATAACAGTAGTATTATACAGGGTACACAGTGTGCACTGGAAAGCCTTGGAGAATAACATATATTATGGTTTAGCAAGTTGGAACGAAAATTGTGGAGGGCGGTCCTAAGACTACCTCGCTCTGTATCGTTGGAAGCCATCAGATGCGAGATGGGCCTCACTTTGGTTGTAACCATGTGGAAAATATTCTGCAGTAAATTATATGTAAAGGTTATGCATGCACAGGCCTCGTTACGAGTTGGGCAGTATCCCCGGGGTAAATCCTCTGGAATACCGCCCAAACTAATGACCGTTGCGCCACTTGGTCTGGAGGAATTTCTGACGGATTACAAGTGGTGGTTGTGGTGTAATTCCCCATGTATTTTTGGTCCGTTGGACCCAATGGGGCTCGTTTGGCAGAATGATCTCAGAAGGAATTACTGCGGCTGAAATTCCACTGCAGTAAATCCACCGATTCTGCCTCTTTTTTTTTCAGTGGTGAGTAGGAGGATTTACTTCCACTCCCGGCCCAAGCTCCTAATTTGGTGTAATGGTAAAGTTGGTGGCAACGGATTTACTGCCAATTTTACCACTTACTGCCAAACTTGTAATGAGGCTGTTTGTTTAGAATAATTTTTAGTGCATTTCGTGGCCACCATCATTTTCTGATGCAGGATTTATGCCTCACGGTTTACACCTTTTTGCTGGAAATCTGTTTAGTTATCCCGCAGGAAAATGAAGCGCCCCAACCAGATTTTCTGGCGCAATTGAAAAGAAAAGAGCTAGAATGGGATTAAGATTCATAACCTGGAAGCATTATACACAAATAAACGTTATGCACTTATATTACTCAGGGATTAAATGCAGGGAAACCATGTGAATATGTATTGAAATTCTGTAACTATGGGCCTCATTCCGAGGCTGGAGGTAAGGGTTAACGGTCACCGTTAATGGCAACGGTGACCGTTAACACTTACCACCATATTCCGAGTTCCCTTTTGCGGGTTGGCATTTAACGCCTGCTTTTAGCAGGCGTTAAAAATCCAACCCGCAAAGGGACCTTGGAGTAAATTACGGCACCGTAATTTACGGTCCCGTAATTTACTCCTTCCCCATTCCCATTGAGCCCTATGGGGGCAGGAATGGGGATGGGGAACCGGTATGGTGAATGGGGACTTACCGGTCCCTCCAACCTTGGAATGGACTGGTAATTACTCCATTCACCATGCCGGATATCCATGGAGTAAATAGCTCCATGGTTGCTTACCATGGTGCTCTTTACTCCATGGATAGCTCCAGCCTCGGAAGGAGGCCCTATGATTTTAAACAATTCATTATTTATATATAGGTTTTAATATTCTACCTTGTAAGGACTTTGATGGGGTGCGTTCGGGGATCCCGTGTGAGGATAGAAAGTACCGCTATTGTAAATGTGAAATTGAAACGGCTATGTACATACTCCGGGGCAGCCCTGCTTTGTCACTTTACTAGACTAATGCTTAGAAGAACCCGGTGAGTTATCTTTCTATGGTCGCATCTGATCAGTTCTGGTCAGCCATTTATGCCGCAGAATTTCTTGCAATTACCGGGGCTGCATATTATATCTGGAAAAGAGTTATTAAGGACATAATTGGGGCCTAGAAGACTTTTGAAATATGAAATCTTGTGTGATTTGTTCGGTTTTTCATACGTTACATCATTTTTACCATCAATATTTATGAACTGGAAAACAAAACAAAAATCAATTTTTATGTATTGTGTGTTTTATCTATTCCTAACTTGTTATAATATCTTGTATTGAATAATTGAGTGTTGTTTATTTTTGTAGGCATGTTTCGTGCATAACTCTGTTTATATATTTTAAAATTTGTTTATTGGCATTTAAGTTTTTCATCGTTATACAATATATTGGCCGGAATCTTTAATCAGCATATCCGACTCTTATGCAAAAGTTGAGCCTTCTTAAACAAACAACAACACATAAACAACAAATTAACAGTAACTGTCTCCTTAGTGAGGGGGGGTAACAGTCATCAAGCTTCCGGAAATGGCAGGTGGTAGGGTGGCTGGCGGGGGTGGGTGAGTTCTTTTCTGGCATCCTGCTGGGGCCGCTGAGATCTGGGTGACGACTTCTTAGCCGACCATGTGGGTTGAGTGGTCAGCGGGGTGAATCCTTCAGGGAGGTTTATCATCTGAGGAGCGGGACAACCTGGACATGGTGTCCTTCCAAGCTGCTAGGGCCATGCTCGAGTCTTCCTTGGATCTGGTGACGCTGGCCTCCCAGGCACTTGTTTCAGCGTTCGCCCATCTTTCGAATTCTTTGTGCCATACTTTATAGTTAGGACCTGCAGGCTTTTTCCAGGCCATGGCGATAGTTCTCTTGGCCGTTATGCACAGTAAATCCATCAGTCTGACAGCATATTTGAGTTTGGCCAGCCTAGGATAGATGCCTAGTAGGCATTCAGCTGGGGTCCATTTGAACCTAGTTACTTCCGCTTCTTCGCAGGTACGCTTCACTCCTGACCAGAGGTTCTGTACCTTCATGCAGTTCCATAGCATGTGGATCATGTCTGCCCCATCAACTCCACCAACTTTACCATTACGCCAAATTACGAGTTTGGGCCTGGAGTGGAGGATTACCCATAAGCACTTACATAAATTAAAATTAAAATATAAAAAATACAATGGGCCTCATTATAATGTTTGATAAAAGGATTCCCCAACCCGCGCTGAAAAACCACTCACATAAATTTGTGAACACATTTTGTGGAAATGGAAAAGATTTGGTGAAGAACAGTGTCAACATTTATTGTACTGAGTGGAGATTTTAAACATATAACACGATAGTCACCATTAGGCACTTTGTTCCACACTGACTCAAAGTGATACTACCCTGCTCTTGTATTGGTACAATATACCAGGAACACCACAATGTTCCTATACAATTGATTTTTCACATACTACACAGTAGCTTCCTCAAATTCTGATATTGATGTACAATACCAAAGTGATCATAGAAAAGGCCCAATTTTCATACAAGTAACTTGTTGCCAAAAACAAAGATGCAAAATTACCTGATGGATTATACCAAAGCAATCATGGAAGATACCCAATTATCATATGAGTGTCTCATACCAAAGACAATCATAAGTAATGCCAACACGTGTTTCGACCTGCTATCGGGTCCTCCTCAGGGCATGTACTAGATATTAATTCTCTGGGTGCTGTATGTGATTCAACAGCACTATTTGCATATCACATAGCTGCATCATTAATATTGCTGCATCTGAAAGCCCTTGAAATAAAGCAAATGCCAAGTATTCATACTGATGGGATGTCAGGGCACATGGAGAAGAAAGAGGGAAAGGGAGGGCAAAAAAACGGACACAAAATGCATGTTAGTCTATTTGGCTGCATCCCAAATGTACATAAAGCAACATTTGCACTGTGAACATTCAGAGCATTGTATGCCAATGCTAACTTGACTATTTTGCCCCATAGCACTGATCATCGCATGATGACTGATTCATACAGCACAAGAAAAAGTAAGAAATCTAAGCAGAAACATTATTGACAAACGTGTGATAAAAAGCAACATTGGAGGGTGTAAGGAATAAGCAACCCCAGGGAACCATGTCACAACTCCCAATGTGTTTATGAATTTTCTAATTTGTTTAAATGTCATTTCATGTTCTCTGAGTAAACATAACTGCTTCACAAAAAGATCTGATACCAGTCTATGAATTAGGTGTGTGTTGCTAATTCCAAAAATAAATTCTTTACATGTAGGAGACTGGAAAGAAATACCTGTTCTTGCACAGTGGCGATCTAGAGAAATATCGAGTGCGAAGACCAGATGTAACAAACAAATCGATCAAGAGTCGGTATGTTACTAAATGAAGAGAGAGAAGAGAGAGAGAAATACCCAATGTTTACATAAAAAACTGAGAGCTCATCCTGCAAACTGTGCAGTCATATCACGGTAACACACGGTTGCTCACCAACAAGGTCTGCATATCAATCTCACTCCAAAGCGTGCTCCAAATATTACTTCCAGTGTCCGGGTAAAATACTCGCAATTCAATGCTGTTCCATTAGGCACGTGTGACAATGTAACGGGAAACCGCTGAAAATAGTCCATCTCAGCATTGATTAATGGCACTGAACAAAGGAACAGAAACCTGCTTATAGCGACAAGAAAAATACTCACCACATATTGCTGTGAACTATGCCACTTACCTCGAATCCCTTTTATGGTTGAAACTATGGCAAAGCTCAGCGACGCACATTCCAAAAATGGAGAAAAAGCCTGTGCCTGCAATTATTGAGTGACCTGACAAATAGAAGTAAAGCAACACTCCTTAGCAACTGCCCAAATAGACTTAACCCTTTCAAAATGCTAAAGCAGCAAACCCTCACTAATAACACTCACCAGCAAAAAGTTAATGACAGCTCCTAGTCAGCGCCTCGATGCGCACATGTGTCACTGTTCAGCCAAAAGGTTGGCAACTAGTGGAGGCACTCCATATATACTTGAGTATAGGTCATGTGAATGGTCACATGTGTGATCACATGACCAATGATAGCCAATGGAAAGTGAGATGAAGTCTCTGGTCTGTTTTCTTAAAGGTATATACGCAATATCAAAGAAAACGGCAAAGCAGCCCTGTTTAATAAAGTTGTATGCTATTGTCTGCTTGGCTAATGCGTGTGAACATTAAAGCCCAAATGGCTTTTTGGAATTCGCATGCAAGCTAGGCAGAAAATATTGTACGATTAATAGAGATTTTTTGATGTGATATGCCACTCACAATTAGTCTTGTGGAAAAAGAAAGCAACGTAAACATGGTTGCAATATCAATTTTTTCAATTCCCAAGTAATTTCTGGCATAGATGTTCGGTCCCGCAGGGAAAAGGTACACCCTGCAACCTCCAATTTAATGGACACATTGCCCATTGTATCACCAATGGTGATACGATTGAGAGAAGATAATTGATAATTACTAAGGATAAAATGTCATCAACATCAAAGGATTCACGTTGCAAAGGTATAGCAAAAACCCGGTGTCTGAAAGATTTATACAGGAGATTTAAATTACATGGGGCAGTTATACCAATTGGACCCCCATTTCACAGAAACACATTAAGTTCATGTTCTTTGTTTAATCCAAGTTTCAGACATTGAAATTTGCATATAATTCATGCCTCTTGCTGGTGCAGCTGTAGTTGGCGATCTCCTCCCCTGGGATGTTGTTTCACCATTTGTAAGCCAACAAAGCAAATTTCTTGGTAGTTGTCCAGCTGATGTTGTGTCTGCCAGTGAGTAGCCAAACAGAGTTTAATGTCCTGGTTGTTAAGACTAGAAAGGTGTTCTCTCATTATAATGTTGGCGGTCATGGCAGAAAACTGTGCTGGCACTGGCACCGTTCATACCGTGCAGGCGAATTACGAGTTCTGTACACGGGTGCCTGACAGCCCACCAGGTCTAACCTGGTGGGCTGTGCGGCACCTATGAGCATAACTCATAATTGCACCTCCACCGTTATCAATGGTGCCGGTGCAACCATGTTCCCCTCCCCCATTCTGCCCTATGGGGATTTGGAGCTCGGCACTACCTTCACCCATGAATGGGCAATTACCGGCCCATTGAACTCGTAATGGGCCGGTTATTGCCCAATCATGGGTGGCGCTGCCGGTAGCGAGTTTGGCGATAGCCGTGCCTGTGAAACAGGCACGGCTACCACCAAACTCGTTTTTTGGCCCAATGTCTTGGTGTGCTATTGACTTTCATCAATTATTTACATATGTATGCAAAAGAAAGTCCCTTTAACACACTCTTGGAGATTCCAGGCACATTTATTAATGCAGCAAACTGGTTACGCCTGGTGAAACAGACTCCTGAACAATAGACACCTGCTCGGACTGCTGATATAAGACATATTTGCATTCGTACACAGTCAGTTTTCGAAGCTGCTAGTTGGTAATATTCAACACAAGTTCATCGGAGCACACTGCACTTTAAGATTGGTTTCAAGTCACCTTGAATTGGGAACACTCTAGGACTGTTTCCAAAGAGTAATCATTTATAGTGAATATTTTCATGAAATGGGAATTAAATGATCCAGTATAATAATGCACAAGGGGTTATAACCAGGCTCTTTAGTGGTGCAGGGTGCTGGGGAGGTTGGTGGGGAGGCAGCAGGGGAGTAAGGTAGTACATAGGGAAGCCATTTTGGAACAAGTTTCTCCTCAAAAGGAGAAACTTGTTCCAAAATGGCCTCCTAAAATTGCCTAATTATCAGAGCTGATTATAGAGTTAGTACTTGTAATTAGACTGTTCCAGAATCTAAACCTATGTCTGAATCTGTCATGGAAGAAGGTGTAGGGTTTATCATTGATTCTGTAACCTCTGATGCTGATAGTTCACCTGCCCCCATAGGGTGCCGCTTAATGCACACTGCGGCTCAAACTGATTTGGTATTGGAGGTGTTTTACATAGGAAATCTGTTTGTTGTAATGATCCTAGAAACAATTGTGTGAAAGGATTACAATTGAATGCAGGGAAAGATAACAGCCATCCGTTGGAAGGTGAAATCTGTGTACTGCATCAGGCTCTGTTAGAAAAGCTAGTTAGGCCACCAAATTGCCTTCAAATAGGTGACAAGGCTAGGAGGTTGAGTTCCCTTCTGGGCACCCCAAATGTTTGCATGAGTGGGAGACCTCAAGAGCAACAACTTAACTGTATCAAGAAAGATGAAGGCGATTTTAGTGCGAAATATGCTAGAGGGCATCCGAGGTAATAGCATATAGTGTATTAAAGGGGGCTCGATGTTCGTATTAAAAGAAACCGGGGAGGAGTAATGGTCCCTTAACAATAAATCGGCTCCCTAAATCAGAAAATGAGAGGACTGTTCTGGCCCCTCTGCCTTCAGTGGATTCTACGACTAACAAGCTATATGCATCTATTGTATACGGGGAGGATCTCACAATGTGCCTAAATAGGGCAAATATGTTGGCGATCTTTGCGGAAATTCCGAAGTTAGGTCAATTTCTACTACAGATATTGACAGAGTGGAGAATGTAGATCCTATTATGAAGGATATTGATATTGATATCTTATTTCTATCGCGCTCGTACACAAGTGTTTCAGAGCATGACAAGGCAAGGGAGGGGAACAGAGGGAGAACAAAACAACGATCTTACTAGGTCCAGTGATATTGAAAACGAGCAAGTGCATGGGAGAAGGGGAGGGGAAAAATGCATGGAAGGGGGGAGAAGTGGAAAGTGCGGAGCAAAGGAGAAACAGATACATAATAATAAATAAATAATAAAGGCAACAAACAGTGGTAGAGCAGCTAGCAATTGGCAAGTGCTGGGTTTAAGGCAGCAGACAGGGTAGGTCTGATAAGTGCAGGAAGAAAAAACGGGGAGACTGTATGGGTACAGATACAGACTCCAGTCCAAGGGGTGAACCGGAAACAGTGCGGGAGGGTAGCAGGGTGAGCAGGTACCTGGGCCCGGAGGACAGAGTGTGGCCAGGTGCATGGTGTCAAGAGAGAACAGATCAGCAGGGGAGAGGGGGAGCAAAGCAAAAGCAAAGAGGAAGGTCTTGAGGTGCTTCTGGAACCGGAGATGGCTCTCCTCAAGTTTTAGAGTGGCAGGGAGGCTGCTCCAGAGGGAGGCCCCAGCCGAAGACAGAGATCTACCCCCAGCTCGTTTCTTTGAAAAACGACTGACCCTGAGGGAGTAAGAGATAGAGGAGCGAAGAGCTCATGAAGGGAGGTATTTGCGGAGGATTAGCTGAAGGTATTTTGGACCCAGGCCCCAGAAAACCTTGTGGACCATGCAGAGGGTTTTGAATTTAATCCTTGCATCCACTGGGAGCCAATTGAGAGATTTCAGAGCTGGAGAAATACGATCCCAGGGCTTGAAGCCAAGGACAACTCTCGCAGTCCTGTTCTAAATTAGTTGCAGAGGGCGGAGAGTAGAGGCAGGTATTTAGAAAGAGGCTGTTACAATGTCCAAACCAGAGAGAAGCAGAGCTTGGGAGACCATGAGATTGTGGGGGAAGGAGAGGAAAGGCAGAGTGCCTCTGAGGAGGTGCAGAAGGAAGTTTGACTTTTTAGCGACATCAGAAATGTGGCCGGAGAAGGAAAGTGTGGAGTCAAAGATGACTCCAAGGTTCTTATCCTCGCAGATGGGGGTAGGATGAGGTCCAAGGGAGGCCGGCCAGAGAGTGAGGGGAAAGGATGGTAAAGGTGTGCCAATGAGGAGGATCTCCGTCTTACTGGCATTCAGACAAAGATCATTGGCGGCACACCAATCTTGAATGGCAGTTAGGCAATCAGAGATGAGAGAGAGAGAGGAGGTGGCCGAGGGCAGCCTGAAAATGATTTGAGTGTTGTCAGCGTAGCACTGGGAATTTGAGCAGAAAATGGCTATGCAGTGGGCGAGAGTTGCCAGGTATTGGTTGAAAAACCAGGGCGAGAGGTTAGACCCCTGGGAAACACTACAGGTAGAGAGGAAGATAGATGATAGGAAGTACCCAAGTTGGACCTGGTAGGGTTGATCAGAGTGGAAAGAGATCAGCAAGGCCAGAGCCTGATCAGTGATACCCAGGTTATCATGGCGACGGTTGAGCAGGATGATATGGTTGATCGTGTCAAAGACAGAAGAGAGATTGAGTAGGATGAGGCAGAGGGAATGTTAGAGTCAAGGTTGGAGAGCAGATCTTCACGGATGTTCAGGAGAGCAGTTTCTGTGCTTCTGCCAGCTCTGAAACCACCAGAATGGTGGTCATTGAGACAGCCAACAGAACTGGAATGAAGATTAAGCTGAGAGATGGCCAACTTCTCCAGGAGTTTGCCCAGAAAGGCAGTAATGGAAATTGGGCAATAGTTAGCCGGACAAGAAGGATCAGCTGTGGGTTTCTTGAGAAGAGGATGCACAAAAGGGTGCTTCAGAGGGGAGTGGAAGGATCCTGAGGCAAAGGAGTGGTTGCAAAAATCAGCAAGGGCCGGAGCGAGGGTTTCAATGTGGTCCTTGATGGTTTTAAAGGAACAGGGATGAACCTGTTTTGATGAGGCTTTCATAGATCGCATTAATCTAGCAACCTCATCAGGGGAGAAAAGAGGAAAGATCGAGAATGAGAGTGGGGGGGTGGCTGAAGGAGGGTCAGCAAGCACAGACGGAGAGGTGAGAGGAGGAGCAGGGGTGGAGAGGGTGGACAGGATGTCATGGGTTTTTGAGATAAAGTGAGAGGCAAGGGCATTGCAAAGAGCCTGGGAGGGAAGGAGGGGTAGAGACTGCAGCAGGGTTGGCCAGCTCCTTTCAGATTTTAAAGAGTTTGGCAGAGTTGTTAGATGCCGCAGAGACATGAGCTTGAATGTGGACTCTCTTCTTGGTGAGGACAGAGATTCCGTATTGCCTTTGGAATAGGCGACCAGCCAGTTTGTCAGAGGATGAACAAGAAGCCCGCTATTTCCTCTCAGCCACCCTACACTTATGTTTAAGTGTAGCTAAGTCAGAGTCATACCAGGAATTGCACTTGGGTTTGGACTTCAAACGGATCTTCATGATAGGGGCAAGAGCATCAAGAGTTTGAGAAATTGAAGAGTAGAGCAGAGACAGGGATGTGTCAGGATGGGAGACAATCAGAGGTGGAGGGGGGGAGAGAAAGTGGCGGCGAAAGTCTAAACTGACACACGTTCATGGGCAGGATTTCTAAGAAGGTAGATGACAGTGTTGGGGTAGGGTTGGCTTTGGGGGGAAGAGAGGGAGAGATGAGTGGAGAGGAGGGAGTGATCGATCCAGGGGCTAGGAGTGGTCATAGGGATGGAGAGAGGGAGGTCAGGGAAGATAAAGACATCGAGTGTGTGCCCTGCAGAGTGAGACTGGCCAGAGGGGCGGATGGACAGGGAGAGAGAGTCGCAGAGGTCATGGAAGAGTACAGAGAAGGAACAAGGAGAGTCCAAATGTATATTGAGGTCACTGAGGAGGAGGAGTTGAGTGGTAAAGGCCAGGAGGGAGGAGGAGAGTTCCGCCCACTCAGAGAGCAATGAGGTGATTTGACCAGGAGGCCAGTAGATGGTAGCCACAGTAAGAGAATGGGTAGGATAGAGAGAGAGCTTACAGACAAGGAATTCAAAAGAGGAGTAGGTCTGAGTGGGAATGATAGAGGCAGGAACCACTCAGGAAAGATCAGGGATACCCCCCACCGGCCAGGGAGGATCTGGGTGAGGAGAGGATCTTGTAGCCATCAGGGAGGAGAGTGTCAAAGCTTGTGACAGAGCTGGCCGTGAATCAAGAGTTTCAAGAGGATCATGCCATCTCGTGTATTGGTTCCAGAATTGTTTGTGACATTATATTAAAGGATAGTCTTTCCATGGGATAGATTGGGTTTGATTTCCATGAACACAAAGAAGTGCTCCCTTTGGTTCAAACAATCTCCCTTAATCATGGTTTCAGTGACATTGTGGTTCCTGTTAAGGCTCAAAATGGTGGAAATTGAAATGTTCTATTATCAAAGGGCGATGGGCCTTATTCATCTGAGCAGGATTGGTCATTGTGGGTTAACGCACTTAATGGGGCGGGTAAACCAGTGAATAGGAATACATAATGATGTCTTATGTTTTACAAACCAATTGTATGTGATCTCATGGACTATGCATGGGAATGCTCATCTGTTTACCTAGAAGTGATTGGCATTCTGAGATCACAAAGTATAATATTATTAGAGGAAACTTGACGTACTTTGTGTCTGGATTTTGACGGATGGCACGTTTTTGTCCAGAAAGCTCAGAACAGTAATGGTGGCTGCCCCATTGGTGATTTACTGGTGGCAATTCAATCATGCCAGGGCCGAAGAGCGAAAAAAGTTTTATATTCCCCTCATGCGCCCTGTTGGTGGAGATAAGGATGAGTAAGGGTAGTGTTCATAATAGCATGCTTCTGGTAAACATCTATTATCATTTGGGGGTAGGTGATTTGGGGGTAACTTGTTAGACAATTTGGCTATTTGTATTTTGGAATGGAACTACATGAATGAAAAGGGTTTCGTCCTTCTTGCAGGTGACATGAACTATTGATGTCTTACGGATGGGAATGATGATGAAGGATGGAATCTATTGGTCCCCTCCAAGGGCCGGACTGATAAAGATGCTCATGGGATGAAATGGGTCTCTCGCTTCTCATGAATAAGCTGGAGGGGTTTATCCTAGCCTGTGCAATTTGAACAAATGATTGCTTAACGAGTGCAAATAAGAAAGCTCTCTGCATCTCAAGTGCCAGTCAGACTGAAGTGTGGGACATGACAGTAAAACATTGCCCTGCTGCTTTCTCATGGGCCTCACAAACCTCTCTCACACCTATCATTGAGAATATTACAAAAATGAGGGTGGATGCTACTCAGGGACAAAATAAATCTTTTTTGACCACTTGTAATCAAGTTTCAGATGATACTTTGCAGCTAAATGGTGAAGATATTTGTGAAATTGTTAACACCAATATGGCTAAGTTAATCTGAATAATAAACAAGAGCATATCTATGGTAAGCAACAGAGGTCCATATGCTAGGCCCTGAAGACCCTCGAGTATGGAAACAAGGCACAATCACCATACACCCAGTGATACAACAGACACGAGGATCGATTTCCAAGTATAAGGGTTTATCGCAAAGCAAATATTCTCAGTCGGCTGACTGGGACTAACGTCTCGCAACGTGTGATCACCTAAACCTCGTGAGATGCAAGAGAGTGAACATTCTACATTAATATCATATATATGAAAAGACAATCATACAATCTCTTTGTGACACATCATAACAGCCCATAATGTATCTTCTTGAGCCAGTGTTTGATAATTTACAATTATGACAAATATGACATTTCATGACACGCTTCTATCTTAATCTATATTACGTGGTTTAGCAACAGTTGCAATTTGCAGTAAGCAGACATAGTTCTTTGTTATGAAGAATACATGTTTTGCGAGGGAGCTGTGTTCGTAGGAGACACACATTCCAAAGCATGTTATCTTCTGGTTTCTATTCGTGAACTAGGGGTCAGCCTGATCTAAAGAGGGCCCCGAAAGGGGGGGGCCTCTAAGAAAGCATAATTCATGCTTTAACGTCCTGTTTCTACAGTTTCAGCGAGACCGGCTGGCACCTGGCTTGGTGATTAAATGCCTTTCTTCTCACCTTCAAGGACTTGTGAGGGAGGAAAACAATGTATTTCTGTACTGTTTAGCATTTCTGTCTGGGTTGGTCTCTCAACATTAACTTGTGGCCTTGCTCCGTGCATGAGCAGAATTAAATAAAATACATTTTTCAAAGCGTTCAAACAGAAAGGCAAAGAGAGCAAATGGCGGACCTTACACAAAATGGACGCTCTATGGTTATGCTGACGATTCTTTATTGGCAATGTAGGGCATATGATATAATTGGTTTTCGGCCAACATAATATACCATCTATGCTTTGGTAGGGTAATTTCTGGACTCACATATAGATGAGTCCTCTGGTGATATGATTGATCGTCTTAATTTTAAACCAGATAAAGAAATCTTCTGCAAAGTGCCAATCCAATTTGCCTACAGCCCCTGTAGATGTAAAATCAAAGACTTTGCTTGTTAACTCAATGTCTTTACCTGCTGAGTTCTTGATGGAGGTGTAGGCACCAAACAAAGTAAAATGTTGAGTTTCTTTCCTAATAAGACTAAACTATCATTAGGAGGAGCTGTAGTTTCTACATGTAACTCGGAACCCACAATCCAAATTACTGCCACGCCTTCCATTTTAACCACTATGTTGGTACCTCAGGGCAATGCCACTTCTATGCAGGAGATGCATACAGTAGCCAATTGGATCTTGCATTGACTCAATCATTGATGACTCAACCATCACCAAGTCAATCACAATTCCATTCCTCATAAATTATGGGTTGGGAGAGTGACATTAAAACGAATGGCACAAGTAGAATTGACAGATTGTGTATGCTTGATGTATTCAAGCAGATTCCAGCACTTAGATTATTAAATTCAGATGACATTGAATGGTTAAGGTTGCCACAGATTAATAATAATCGTATGATATGTGAATTCCATTCAATGATTATATCAAAGCTCATCTGGGAACAGCGACAGGATTTAATGACTCTGGGATACAAACTTTGTCTTCTGAATTCTAAATATGAAGCCTATAAATTCATAGAAATGCCTAAAGTGATCCCACCAATGCACATTTAACATGGCTTAAATAACATGAACTCATGGTTTTATACTTATGCGTCTGCCATTAAACCTACCATTATACTATTTCTGGAAACCATGATTAGAAACAATTCCAACTCGGAGGTTATGAAAGATTCACTTCTCCAGCTAAAAGGTGGCTAGTGGGCTGTCTCAGTGGGGGATTAGCGATTGCAATTGATAAAAGCATTAAGTCCAAAACAAGGTTGATACATTCCTCTGATGATCTGTTAGCCATCGAGTTGCAGTTTGTTGATATAGAGGTGTCAACTTTCCTGATTATGAAGATTAGGAATCTGGCTAAAATTGGATTGTCCGACTTCCTTTCTAAAATAACAGTATTACTTGAAGACTCGGCCAATATCAACTCGAATTATCAATTAATCATAGGAGGGGATGTAACTGCAATTGCTATGAGGGTGCTAAGATAAATAAGTACTCATACATGCAAAATTCAATCACTACAAGTAATTGCAGGGGGTGGAAATGGGATAAATTCTTCTCGTAATGGAAAATAATTCAGCTTGAATCTGCCAAAGAAACCTTGATATACACTTTGCGCAGTAGTAGTGTTAAGTCAAAAAATCGATTATTACTACGATTCTTCCGCAATAAGAGCAAAATGCAAGAAGGTGAATATATTTAATCCAGGTCTAGGAGATCACATGATTTTATGATTCAACTTTAACATCAAAACCCTGGTTCTCGAGATCAAAACAACTTTATCCTTTTTGGAGGTTGAACGATGTGGTCTCTCGCTTAGGTGGAATAGTAAAATTAACAACAAATGTATGAATTTACTCAGGAAGAATCTTCAAATATCTGATTTCTTGTACATCCATGAGTTAAACCTCCCTGATAGAGCAGATTAAATCACCCAAATAGTCATGCAATGTCTCAAAATGTGTGTTGGCCTCAATCATTAAACTAGTTCTCCTCAATGTCACACACATGATCACCAGGTTGTCATAAATCTCCCCCCGTCTCACCTGGGATCGCTTCTTGCTCTGTTCTGTGGGAGGATTCCTCTTGTGTATGGTTCGGGTCTTGTATAGGCTCGCTCGAGTCTCGTCCGGCTGCAGAGCGCGTTCAGAGTTCCGGGAAGGTCGCAGTTCCAGGATGGCCAGGAAAAAAGTAGCGGTCACTAGGGATGAGGATTCCGGGAGCAGAATTAGAGGGAAGGGGTGAAAGGAAGGAAGAAGAAACCAGGAAACTAGGAATAGTGGATTCGCCGAACAGCACACACACGTCGAGTCACTACCTAATGATAGCGTTGAGACCGGCGGGGCCGCGGGGGCGTGGCCAATTTATAGAACGTGCCCTGTGCAACGTGAAGGCTGGTGCGAGGCAAGTCACTTGGCACGGCCATGTTGGGAGTAACAAGGAATACAAACCCCGTCGCGATAAGGACCAGGAAGTCCAGAAGGGGAAAGTTCTATGGGTCATGACACAGGTGGTGCAAATTGAAACGACTAAGAAATTGAAAAATTTGAGGTTTATTGACTCAAAATCTCTCTGCGGCCCAATATCTTCAAGGTAAAAGGCGTATTGGTCAAACACATAAGAACCTAGTTAAATCTTTGAAGAATGGTATGCACTTAAGGGATAATCAGTCCATGATCAAAAACATTTATGGTCATAATACAACATCCTTTTGGTCTACCACAAGGAAAACAATTGGTAGAAGTAAAGTGTCTTTGGGCTCATCCATCACAGAAGAGGTGTGGGCCAAATATTGTACTAGTAAATATCAATTGTCATCACTATTTAAAGACACAAATAACCCCTGTGAAGGATTGATTACATTAGGTCCATGTATTTGCGAAAGAAAGATATTGTATGGGTGATTCACAAGTTAAATCCTTCTAGTGCTGTGGCCCCAGATGGAATAGTTGCATTTGTCCTAAAAACAGATACCATCCAATGTGCGTCCATCCTAAAAATCAAATTGGATAGCATATTTCAAACCAATCATATTCCCAAATCATGGACCCAATCCCTTATTGTGCCTATCTTTTAAAACAGTGATCCACTGAATGTTTCTAACTACAGGCCAATAGCCCTAACTGATGCTTCATCAAAGGTGTTCTTCATTTTAATTCTCAAAGATCTTGAGAGCAACAGAGTGTCATTCTTTCACAATTTCAAGAAGGAATTTGAAAAAAATGGGAACATCACTTAATGCAACCATGCTAGGTCATCTGTTAGAGACAGTCAAAAACAGAGAAATTGGGACATCTGCATTTGACTGTGTCATTCGATCAATTCTATGGCAAAAGTTATTGAGTATATACACTTTGTGCAGAGGTAGTTTTAAGTCTAAGATCGATTATTACTACGATTCATCTGCAATAAGAGCAAAATGCAAGAAGGTGAATATATCTAATCCAGATATCTATCTAACTGCTCCTTGATCACGTCGGAAGACTTCTTCCAGAAAGCATCTGAACGTTCCTGGGTGCCTTACTGTAAGGAATATTCCTGGTGATCACAACTTCGTAACATCAACGGTCACATCCACTGTTGCCGGTGGAACATCCAGCATTCCACACAATCGCCAACTCCCCACAAAGCCATGCTGATGTCACCAGTTGACACTGGTGAGCAGGATCGTGCAGAGGTCTGCAGCTCCAACGGTAACCACGGCAGGTCACCAGAACATGGGCATGATCTCCCCTCAGCCCGGATCTATCACTCCATTAGCCCCTAAGAGCTCCTGCAGCCCGAACAGAGCAACCATTTTCTTACGGTCACACTGTCAAACACTTCCTGATAAGATGCCTCAGCATTCACAGTTCATAAATATGGTTCAGCGTCTCAAACTCTTCACCAGCACTGGCCCCTCACTCCAGTGCTGACTTTAAACCAACGGCAGATCGAGAGTGCCCCCTGTTGGTGCGCCGGCGAGGGAGAATGCACGTGGGGCTCCGCGAGCCGAAGCCTGGCTGCAGAGCGCAAGAAGAAAAGACACACACTCTGCTCATGGTTTGCCCTGAACTGCCCCTCCTCCTGCGGGGGTGGGGCTTTTATTTAACGCGCCTCACGTCCCGAAAAGCAGGGACGTGAGGCATACACAACATTCCTCCTTTATTCCAACAACGTGAAACACAACACACTAATTACAATCATGTTCAACTGATTCAACTTAACTCTACTGTGCATTCTAGTCCAGCACCGGTTATAGTCCTAACTCTCATAGTCTCTTAACTTTACTGGGGCTCTCGGTGCAGTTCTTAGGGTATAGCGCCCACATCCTGGCTTTGGTCCTGACCATGCCTTGGTGACCTTCGTGGGCCAGCGCAATGACTGTGTCATGGAGCCCTGTGGGTATGACGATTCGAGCTCCTCTTAGTACGAGTCCTTCCTTGGTGACGGACAGGTCTTGTCGTACTGGGAATATGCCAGTGAGGAAGTCCCTGGCTTCGGGCGTGCGATTGTGTACGTTCCACAGAAACGATTTCCATTCGCCGGAGATGATGGAGTCTTTGATGAGTTCGCAGCACAGATCAGCTTGGGTAGCTTGTATGATGTCCTCGATGCTGATCGCTCTGGGTTTCATCATGTGGACGATCTGGCAGATGTGTTCCTCGGTTTCTTCTGCCACGTTCACTTCACTTTGCGCGGCCGCTCTCGGGTGTCTGGATAGTCAGTCTGCAGGGTTGCTGTTGCCAGGTTGGTATGTCAGTTCAAATTCGTACTGTTGCTGGTGTAGCAACCATTTCCCTATCTTCACTGGGGGGTGTGAGGAGGATCCTGTAAATATGGGGATGAGAGGCTTGTGGTCCGTGTATGCTTTGAATTTACATCCATACAGGTATATGTGAAAGAGGCGGCAGCCCCACAGTACTGCAATGGCCTCTTTCTCAATGTGGGAGTACCTTTGCTCAGTGGGAGTCAAAGCACGGGACGCGTAGGCAATTGGCTTGGTCTCGCCTGTCGGGGCCACTTGGACCAGGATCGCCCTGAGGCCGACGGGGCTGGCGTCAACATATAGTTCCGTTGACAATGTGGGGTCGTAGTATGCCATTGTGGTGTCAGCCGATAGGGACGTCTTGATCTGCTCAAAGGCCTCCTGGCAGTTGGGGACCCAGCCCATTTAATGTTCAATTTTGTGAGTTCCCTGAGTGGCTGAGACATCGTTGCCAGGTTGGGGATGAATCTCCCGCAGTATGTCGCCATCCCCAGGAAGCTGCGTACTTCCACAGGTGTGGTTGGGGGTGAGGCTTCCTTGATGTCTGTGACTTTTTGTGGGTCAGCTTAGACTCCTGCACCGTTAAACCCATATCCAAAGAAGATGATTTCATCCTTCATGAGCTCACACTTTTCCCGGTGAATGGTTACCCCTGCGGCCTCCAGCCTGCTAAGTACCATCTCGTGGCGAAGCATGTGTTCTTGTTTGTCGCTGGCGTGGATGAGAATGTCATCACTTATGTTGAGTAATCCTGGGATGCCCTGTATCACTTCCTGGATGGCTTGTTGAAAGACTTCGGCCGCTGATGATATGCCGAAGCTCAGCCTTTTGTATCGGCGCAAAACCAGGTGCGTGGAGAACGTCGTAATGTACCTCGAGTCCCACTGCAGTTTTAGCTGATGGTACCCAGCATTGAGGTCTATCTTGGAGAACACATTTGATCCAATGAGGTCTGTGATTATATCATCCAGTGTGGGGGTGATGTGCCGTTCCTGCTTGATGGCTTCATTGGGGAGGCGCATGTCGATGCAGATCCTCTCCTTCCCTGGTTGTTTTGGCTTCTTAGTCACCACCATGGGTGAAACCCACGGTGTCGGCCCAGTGACCTCCTCTATGATACAAGCTTTCTCGAGTTCACGCAGCTCTTTTTCGACTAGGTCTCTCATGTGAAAAGATGTCCGTCTGTGGCACACCGCACGGGGCTGCACTGATTTGTCGATATGGAGTTTGATGAGTTTGGGCCTCATTACGACCCAGGCGGTAATCGTCCGTCATTACCGCCATGGCGTAATGAGCGTTTACGCCGTGGGCCGATGGCGTAAAGAGCGCCACATTACGACCCATCGCGCACGAGCATTACGCCATGGCGGAAATGCAATTAACGCCATGGTGGAAAAGGCCCCTACCGGCATCGTAAAGCGAGCAAGGTGCACTTCCGCCACCGTAAGTAGCGGCCACCGTAAGTAGCGGCCACCGTAAGTAGCGGCCACCGCAATTTGCGGCGGCCGTAAAAAGCAGAACCGGAAATAGCGTCATCGCGCCGGAACGGGAAACAGCCCGTCGGCCATCTTTAAAAACACAATCCATTGCCATCCTACCGAACAACACCAGACCCAACCCTGACACCTGTCCCAACCTATCACCCACCCATCCAAGTACCCGAAAATGCCAAAAGCTGTGAAAAAGGCATGTGACCGCCAGCGCCAGGAGAGATTCAGCCGGGAGGAACTCTGCATGCTTACGGAGACCCTGCAAGACAACGCATGTGTCGTTTTCTCCCCGGAAATGACCAGGACAGCCATAGGGAAGAAGAAGGCCATCTGGGCCCTGGTGGCTGAGCGCGTCAGCGCGGTGGGGACCGTACCCTGCACCCCACAGCAGTGCAGGAAGCGCTGGGACGACCTCCGCATACGGGTCAGAGCCGTCATCTCTGCAAACCGCAACCTTGCCCTGGGTACCGGTGGAGGGTCGGAATCCCCCCTAAAACTCCAACCGTGGGAGGAGATCTGTGCTACCACGATTGGCATGGAATCCATTGAAGGCGTCGGAGGGATGAAAAGGGGAGCTCCGACATCAGGCGATGAAGGTAGGTGCCTCAAACAAGACATGCCATAGTCACTGCAGTCCAATCATGTGTAGCACAAGGTTGCCCTAGAGTGTAAATGCAACACATATCAACACAGCCCATAGCCACATGCAAGCACCACCCTGTATGCACTGCTGGCACCCGCATACCTGCATCCACATTCCACACTAATAGGAGACAACCTGCATGGCACTGCCTGAAATCTGCCTCATCTACTGACCAGAATAATGTCAATCATTGTCATTCCAAAGTCTGCAGACCCATCAATAACGCCCTCCCTCCTTTGCTCCACCACAGGCACAGATTCACACCCTGAGGACCAGGACACCCCTGTGACGAAGAGAGCCAAGAAGGCCATCAATAACGTCCCTGCACCCTCAACCTCAGCTGCAGTGAGGCAGACCCCACTACAAGCAGGTCCCACTGCAAGCATACCTGACGTCCCACCGGCAAGCACCCCTGTAGGCAGCAGGCCAGCAGCAGCTGCTCCACCTCCACCGACATTGCCTGCCACAGAAGGCACGGGGTCAGCGGCCAGCAGCAACATCGGTGAGACAGCTGCAACAGCTGCATGCTCAGACTCAGACATGGAGCACGAGGTCAGAAGCCCCACTGACCTACTACATTCCCCCTGTTTCTCAGACGCCAGCCCCCATGAGGATCACACACAGGGGCACACAGAGGTAGAGGAGTGGCCTTCCACCCCATGCCCTGTCCACACTCCACAGGAGGGGAGCAGCCCCTCCATCACTCCACCAGCACTGGCCATGGGCCATCAGGGCCAGCAGTCCCTCGAGGACATCACTGAACGGCAGCATCAACTGGCCACGATGCTGAATGAGCATGCCGCGGAATGTGTGGGGGCTAGGTCTGCCATTGAACAGGCCACGGAGACCCTAAGGGCCGAAGTAGCACAGAGCACTGCCACCCTGAGGGATGCCATGCAGGCCATGTCCAGGGACATCTGTGCGGAACCTGCCGCCTTGCGTCGTGCGCTCACTGGGCACACCCACACCCTACCGGATGTGCATGCACAGGGGCAGCCAGGGACATCCTCCACTGCCAGTTCTGCACAGAGCAGCCCCGTGCGACGTTCCGGACGTAACCTGCGCTCCACAGCCAGGGGTGCCCCGGGGGCCGGGAGAGGGGGCTTGTAACAGCCTGTGGCACTGTCACAGGCATCTGTTGAGACCTAGAACGTGTGTGTTGGGGTGTGCAGGGGGGAGGTGGGAGGGGGTGTGTTGGGGTGTGCAGGGGGGAGCTGGGAGGGGGTGTGTTGGGGTGTGCAGGGGGGAGGTGGGAGGGGGTGTGTTGGGGTGTGCAGGGGGGAGGTGGGAGGGGGTGTGTTGGGGTGTGCAGGGGGGAGGTGGGAGGGGGTGTGACACGACATTTCATAGTTTCAATACACTTTTTTCTTTCAAAAAAAGTAATGTGTGGACATTTTCATTGCGTATGTGTGCTTTATTGGTGTACAGTCCACAGTGTGCATGTCCCAGAGACACACAGTGCCCCAAGTGCAGTCTCCATGTGATAAACACCAGCCGTGTGTGCTAGAAGCAGTGGTCGATGATACTTTGGCGCATTGCACGCCCCTCCTGTGCATCGCCTCCTCCATGGGGTGCCGCCCCATCTGCACCCTCCTCATCCTCATCGTCAGGTGGTTGCAGTTCTGCGTCAGGGGGCAGGGGCACATTCCGTCTGACGCACATATTGTGTAGCATGACACATGCCATGACGATCTTTGCCACCTTCTCATGGCCATACAGGAGTGCGCCACCAGACCTGCTGAGGCTTCGGAACTGTGCCTTCAATAGTCCGAATGTCTGCTCTATGACCACACGAGTACGTGTATGTGCACGGTTGAAGTCCTCCTCGTGCTGGTTCTACGGGTTCCGGACTGGTGTAAGGAGCCACCTCTTCAGGGGATAGCCTGCATCACCTGTATGTAGGCGAGAATGTATGTGTCAGTCATGTTGTCTGATCAGGAACATGATGTTCCACCATGGCTCGCATCCAACTGTTACTTTGGCTCACTTCTACATGCACTGATTGATTCACACAATGCAACCAGTATATGCTCATGGCTCCCATGGCCTGTTTTGCATGCCATCACCCAATGTATGCAGAGGGGTTGTGTGCATTGTGAGTGCCCATCCGCTGTCTCCGTTCTCTGTGTTACTCACAGCCAGGTGGAGTATGCATCACCCCCCCCCCCTTTCTGCCAGGTGGAGTATGCATCATCCCCCCCCCCTTTCTGCCAGGTGGAGTATGCATCATCCCCCCCCCCTTTCTGCCAGGTGGAGTATGCATCATCCCCCCCCCCTTTCTGCCAGGTGGAGTATGCATCATCCCCCCCCTTTCTGCCAGGTGGAGTATGCATCAACCCCCCCCCCCTTTCTGCCAGGTGGAGTATGCATCGGTACGTCATTCACCTGCCCACTTCCATGACATTGGACTCACCGAGTAGCCAGGATCTTGGGCCTGCATGTCGCTCCATGTAGCATGGTATTGTGGAGTTCCTCAGGACCATAGAATCATGGGTTGATCCGGGGAATCGGGCACAACAATGTGTGATGATCTTGTTGGAGTCACAGACCATTTGCACGTTGATTGGGTGGAACTGTTTCCGGTTGCGGTACGGTACCTCCATGGCACGTGGAACCACCAATTCCACATGGGTGCAGTCGATGGCACCAATGCAACCGGGTATGCCGGCTAGTGCATGGAAACCCACTTTGGTGTTTGCAATCTCCTGGCCAGTCCGTGGTAATGAGATGTGGTCGTCTGTGTGCTTGAGGAGGGCATCGAGCACTTGGATGAGTGTTCGTGAGAATAATGGTTGTGAAATGCCATGCAGGTGCCCCACTGTGTGCTGGTAGGTGCCTGTGGCCAGGAAGTGGAGTACAGACACTACCTTCAGTAGGGGGGGGATGGCGGTTGGACTTTCTATCATGCTGACGATGTCGTTGTGTGTCATGTCTACGATGGCGGTGACGGTGTCCCGGTCCAAACGGTACAGGGTGTGGATCTGCTCAGCAGTGAGGTTGAATGGATTGGCTCTGATGCGTGGGATTGGGGGCTGCCTGCGTGGTGGCACTGGCTGTGCTGGTGGGGCTTGCTGGGCCTGCCTTGCCCTCCTTCTCCTCCTGCGTCTCCTCTGTGCTGCCTGTTGTTGTTGTTGTTGTTGCTGTTGTAGCACATGCATTGCTATCAGGTCCTCCAGCCCCAACATTGCTAGTCGTATTGGCATCATTGTGGAGTGTGACTGGGTGTGGGAAGGGGTGGGGTGTGCTCTTTTTGTGCTTCCCTGAGTCTGTATTGCCTTCATCTGTGCTGTTTCTGTGCACCTGTGGCAGCTGCATTCACTTAACATGGCCCTTTACGGTTGGTTCGCGATGGCGTTATTTGCACCATGGCGGTAAGGTACTTAACGGGCTGGGTGATGGCGTTACGTGCATGTCCGCTTGGGTCGGCATTTGCGTACCTTTCCGCCATGGCGCTAAGTACGGTGTGGGCGGTCGCGTGCGCGCACCCTTGGCGCAGTTAGCGCCAGCGTTAACTACGATGCCGCTAATGGCATCGTAGTTAACGGTCACGGGTCATGATCGGACCTGGCGGAAAACGATGGCGGTAACCATTTACCGCCATCGTTTTTCACTTAGCGCCAGGGTCGTAATGAGGCCCTTTGCCTTTCAGGCATCCGATACCTTTGAGGAGGCCTGGGTTTTTGTTAAGAAGGCCAGCAATGTCCAATTGGTCTGTGATGTTGCAGACAAAACATATCAACTCTAGGTCTTCCGTTGCATCCCCACTCAGCAGGCACTCAATGCCCGCATCAACGACATACACCTTGGATTGTAATGTTCGATCGCCTCTGCTGAGAGTTGTTCGAAAACGTCCTACCACTGGTAATGGTGTTTTGCATATGTAGGCGAATAGAAGCGTCTCTGTTTTCTTTAGGACTGGGGACAGGGGGGGGCGTAGCTTTCGGAACATGGTAGCCGGCATGACGTTCACCGATGCCCTGGTGTCGATTATCATTAGAGTCTCTTGGCCTTGAATGGCCACTAGGCATTTCTGTCTTCTTTGCCTCATTGTGCCTCTGTGGTCAAGTGCTGATACTAGGTAGACTTTCCTCCCTCTTCTCGGTCGTCCACTATCTGTCTCATTTGTTGTGATGCCGTCGCCATCACCTTCTTCGTCGATGGATAAGTTAGCCGTCTCGACACGGCAGCATTGGCCTGTTTCTTTTTTCTCTGGGCTCCTTTTTCTTATTGCAGCGGGTGCCATTGTGCGGGTCCCGACGATCTGCAGACCTTTACCTAGTGGTCCTTCCAGCCACATGCACCGCACGTGGTTCCCTGTGCTGGACAGTTTCGCCTTCCATGACGTGCGCCTCCACACCATCCACATTCGGTGGGACCTGGGGTCCTTGATTGCCATTGAGATTAATTGTTTGCATCACTGGAGTCTTCTCTTGACTGTTGGTGGCTGGCAATTTGCGCTATCGTCACTGCCGTCTGTGTTAGCTGGAGCTTCTGCAGGGTGGTGCTCATGTGTGCCACCCTCGCCTATGATAGTTCCCTCTGACGTCCGTATTCAAGGATTCTGGCCAGTGAGATGCTCTTATCGCTCAACACCATCCTGCATAGTTTTTCCGAGTTCATGCCGTTGATGACTCGGCGTCTGATCTCTTTTTCGACGTTGTCAAACTCACATGAAAGCGCAAGTTTTCTGAGTCTCGTGTGGTATGCGTCGAGCGTTTCCTCTTCTAGCTGGATGGTGGTGCAGAAGATGAACGTCTCGTTGTCTGGGTTTAGTTGAGGCATAAAAGGGGCTGTGAGAGCATCTTTTGCTAGCAGGTAAACGTCCAAACCATCCCCGATGACGAGCGAGTTGAAGATATGTAGGACTTCATCACCCACGTTGAGCAGGAGGTGTGACCTCATTTTCCTGGGCGTTGTAACGTCTTTGCAGTCCATGGCCATTTCGAATTTCTGGACCCACAGCAGCCATCGGGTGCCCCCAGATGAGGGTCTGTGTATGGGTCAAAAGGTATGAATGCTATCGTGGTACCTCCTTGCGGCCGCAGGGACGGTGCTGTGGGCGTTAGGTTGGCAGCCAACCTCGATGGCGTGCCAGGCCTGGGTGTAGATAGGCCTGTCGCCATGGTGTGCTGAAAATGAGGGCTGTAGTGGAGAGCGTGCGCCTCACCTCGGGGTGGTGGATTGTAGCTGGCAGTGCTGTGCTGCCTGGACTGACTGGAGGTCTGTTGCCTGGCTCCAAATATGGGCTTCAAGTATGCAGTGCCCTCTGGCGTGTGTCAATGGTGTTGGTTGTTCATGTGTGAGGGAAGAAAAAGAGTTAACTTCCTTTATGTTTGTTTTGTTTTTCTTTTTTTCTTTCTTTTTTTGAAGAAGAGAAAAGCATTTTTTTCGGTGGGGGATGGGCCCCCCACCGTGTCTCCAAAAAATGTCGCCCGTGTCGAGGGTTTATTGATGAGGCACATGCATGTTGTGTGGCATGGTTTGTTTCCTCGTAGCCAGTGTTGGGTCTTCTCCCGCCGGTGCGCCGGCGAGGGAGAATGCACGTGGGGCTCTGTGGGCCGAGGTCTGGCTGCGGAGCGCAAGAAGAAAAGACACACCCTCTGCTTGTGGTTTGCCCTGAACTGCCCCTCCTTGTGCTGGGGTGGGCCTTTTATTTAATGCACCTCACGTCCTGCAACACGGTGACGTCAGGTGTACACAACACCCCCTACCAGAACAGCCTCCTTTAATCCTCCCTGGGTGGTGGGATTTATCATGGGGGCAGTGTGTTCCCTCTCCTTTACCTTGGTTTCTCAACGTCCTCCTGCTCCTCACCCGCCGCAGCAGTCTACTCTCTCCTCTACCAGGTCTCAAACACAGATACCTGTCTTCTCCAGGGTCCTTCACCAAGGTCCTCACAAAGACCAGGCCTAGTAGCCAAAATGTTATGACAGGATCTTGCAGGATTACGCTTAAAGGATATGCTGTCAGGCTGCTGGCATTCTTCAGGTTACTTTATTCAGGTAGCTTAATTCATCAAGTCTCATCAGGTACATTAGGAGATTAAGGAGTACAGACAGGAACCCACTGGCTCCCACCACCCAGGCTACATCTTTGAACTGCCTTGGGTGGAACTCCATTCACACACAAATATTCCAATCATTCTGCTAACATTCCACACATGACATCACACCTTGCATACACCTCATGCAAGCAGGATGCAGGAAACAAGAAGGAAAGTCAATCACAGCACCACCTTCCGTTACCACAACAAGCATACCACACAATCAAGAAACATTTCATCATCTCCTTCTGTTACAGCAAAACAAACACGCATCCCAATCAGACAACACTGCACTCAATCACAACAGTCTGACCACCATTTAACCCCACAGAAGGTGGTGACAGGACAGCACATGCACCGTCCCCTGGCTCCTCCCACCAGGACAATAAAGGATGCTGAGAATGTGGCTGATGTATTGGGTCAGGAAATTAAAGAGTATACAACTTCCTTGATTGCTAGTGCCTCTCCTATTTCTCACCAGCTGCAAAGACACCAGGACAGGCCTGAAGTCGGAGAAGAAAGAGACAGCGTCAAAAGGAACAAGGACTTAATTAAGCAGCTACCCTTGTACCCACGAGACCAGGTTCTCTTGCGGAACCTTTCCCACAAGTGGGAAGCCCCGCAGTTCACAGGCCCCCACACAGTAGAACTAATTACAGAGAGAGCCGTCAAACTGGTTGAGAAGAACGTTTTGAATCATCTCAGTGACATCAAGCCCTTCAAAGCAGTGGCCTCTTCTGGCAACGACATTGACAGGGCCAACGATCCTCAGGATCCTCAGCAAGAAGAGAAAATAAATAATTTGGAATCAGCACTGCCGAGCAGAGGACATTAATGGTTACTTGCTCATGGAGAGCAGAGTTAAGGCAAGGATTTCCTACACACCCAGAGGAAGGGTACTCTGTCTGTTTTCTTTTTCTTTACGTAAACATTCATTGTGAATGGGCAACTGTTTTTATTGTATTCCGTCCATGCTTCCCACTGATCCCCAACCTGACACCTTCCAATGCCAATTTGTGCAATTTATTAGGAGTCCCACAGGTCTCGGCATGCCATCCTAATATTTCCATGTCTTCATAGCATACCTCGCCCAGGTTTACGCACAACTAGAAAGTGGAAACCCATTTTTGCGCATTCCAGGCCGGCAACTGATATATTCAAGCTGCATCAGGATCCAAGCAGCACAGGTTATGGATATGGTTATTAAAACATGATCATCTTGTCTTGTCTCTTATTTCCAAGTAGTGTTTTTGCTTTCCTTTGTTGGTTTTTGCTTTCCTTTTTTGGTGAATATCCCTTGTATCTAGTACTACCGCTGTATCCCCTACTAACATTAACCTGACCACAGCAGGTGGAATGACCATCTCAGGTGGACAGGGGAGCACTGTAAGCACAGTAAGGAGAGGTAAGCACAGTGCTGATACAGACATGGGTGGGGTGGACCTATATCTCACCAACACTGCTTGAGTGTCTACAATATGTAGCACAAACACATGACCAAAATAGTAAAGAAACCACTGGGGAGAGCTGCTCTGCCTGCTCAATAATCCCCTATGCCATGAGAGCCTCCAGACCACTTATAGCAACGGAAATACCAGCAGCAAGAGCACAATGCCTTAAGTACCTATCCGTGGTTGCAACCCGAGGAAGATTCCAAGGGAAAACAGTAACATTGAGATGGATGTCCAAGGCAACATTCCCCTATGAAGACAGCTATATAAAAACTCTTGACATGATGAAAAATTACTGGTAACTAGAGCAGGCAGTACAATCCATAACTGATGGCCCACAGAAAGGAGAAAAAAAAAACAATAACACTAAAGGAGTTACCCTGCCCGAAGAGGAGGGTCGAGGACATAGGAGTAGAACCAGGATTTTGGGAAATACCACACATGCTCGTGTATGGCCAAGTATACACAGAAGGATGGAAAGAGTCAGTAGTAGGAAGCAAGGCACACACCATTATACAAGCACTGATAAACACAGTGCAAGGAAAAAACAACAAGTGCCTGAAAGAATTGGATGTAAGCACCAAGTTGTTTACCTGGGTGGACAATGAAGCTGGATAATGCCCATAATACCACTGAAGAAACCAGCATTATGTTACCAGAATCATGGTGCAGTAAAGGTTGGAGAAAATACAGAGGGTAGGTACACAGAAAAGCATCCAGCAATGAAGGTTGGCATGGCAGTATTAATGGATCACTGTTGGGTGTGTGAATCCAAGGCATACGAGATGCTGCCACCCAACTGGGGAGTAGTTTGCTCATTGGTGCACATCAATATGCCAGTACCGGTAGTACCACAGAAGGACGTGAAGACAGACGACTTCCCTTAAACGGATACCAACAAGGGAAAGAAGAGATCAATAGAGTTGGAAGAAAAGGGTAGAAACGGTCAGTAGAAGTGAGTAGAGTGAAAAGTGGCAACTATCTCTCATCAGAATCAGAAGCATCCTTAGACAATGAACCACCTGAGCATCGGTTGTTCAGGACAGAGATGTTTTTCACGTCAGTGGTTCCAGCTTTCCAGACATATACAAACCTGTAATGGTTGTAGGTAACGATATGGGAGCTGATGCAAATGATAAACTCCACAGTAAATGGCTTCAATGGATAAAAGAAGAGCTCCGAGCAGTAAGGTTGGTGGCGCTCCAGAACAGTTATGTTCTAGACCGTCTCACAGCAATGGAAGGAGGAGTTTGCACCAAGATCAGGAGTTCCTGTTGCACGTTCATGCCTGCAAATGATGGAGAGAAGGGCACACTGACAGAAGCAGTGACAAGATTATCGATGATGCATGGCAAGATGGAGGAGGAAGCCAAAGGAACAGGAAAGGACAAGAGCTGGGTGTCATACATATGGTCATGGATACCAACATCGGTAGGAGACGTACTGAAAGTATTACTAGGAGCACTATTTCTAGTACTAGTGGGACTGTGAGTGGTCAAGATCTGCATTACACAATGTTGCAAAACTACTGAGAAGACCATCGGGATGGATGTGTAGTGGATGTGAACATGGAAGAAGAAAAAGGACAAGATAGTAGAAGAAAGAAATAACCTGAGAGCAAAGAAAAGGAGTGTGCCTATTCCTGACTGAAATGATAGCATTTGACAATCCATTCGACAATAACTGATACTGGGGGAAATGGGCATGGTACAACCCAGAAGGAGATTGCAGCTATATGACCTGGAGTTTCGATGACCATGCACGTTACTATGGACATCTTGGAGGAGTAACAAAGATATGGCTACCACAAGCAAGAGTAACACAGTAGGATCTGCACATGGTCGTTCTCTCTTTGTAATGACATTGCAGGCTGAATAGATGGCCTCGGATGTTGCCCAGAAGAATGCCAGTGGTTATGATTTATTCAAAATCCTTCAACCATGAAACGTCAGCTGTGTAATATGAGTGAAGCACCATAGGGATGTGAGCACCACTGAGTGCAGAATGTTACCTCTCCTCTCTTATTAACGCTCCACATTGAGAGGGGGAAGTGTATAAAGGCCCTTCTGGGCCTATCCAATCAGAGCAAAAGGGCTTTCTTTTTTCAGAAAGATCTATGGATTTATATAGTGCTCGTAATAGGCCAGATGATCATGGATCTAGTATCTGTCAGAAATGATCTTCCTGGTCCAGGGGAAATGAAAAGCCCATCAGTGTCCTAATCACCATGTTCCAGTCTCGTGGATGGCCCTGGGTCCCCTCTGAAGCATTGGGAGATCCATGCTGCTGACAATGAGCCCACCTGTGCCTCGTCTTCTGCTGGGCAGGGACTGAGTGGGAGATGCGCATGGGTGAAAGGGCTGCCCGTGTGGTAATGGGGCTCGATGCTCCCTCATTTTCTATGAAACTAAACGAAATGCAGGCAGGCAAAGGGAATGACCTCAATGCACCCACTTCCCCAGCACTCAGAATGCCCTTGGGAGCTTTCAAGCTCCCCATAAACCCAATCTTCTGAACCCCAGTGTACATTTAAGGGCTGCATAATAAACCAGCATCTGCCAAACTTGCAGGTGCTTTCCTACACACGCCCCACCTGTCAGCCACATCCCACCAGTCAGGCCCCTCCCTGCAACCATACAGTGAGTGAAATACCTGAGTAAATATTCTCCACTTCTAGGACATCAGGTGCTGGCATGAGTGACTTGGTGGGCATGAGTAAAGGCCACACAAAAGGGATTATCCTCCCAAAGTGGGAAAACGGCAGTGCTTTAAATGGGAGGCTAATTCGAGGTGGGCTCTATTTAGGGGGCATGGCCTAAGAATGGGTTTGTGTATGTAGGCCATGGCACCAAACTAGAGCCATCCCTGTGTATGGGAGTTTTGGGGGTCTGGTAAGAGCAGGAGAACTGGGGCACACTGGCATTATTACCTTTGGTGTGCCCAGCCCATCCTTTTTGTTCCGAATCATGGGCTCCGAGCCCTGCTGGGGGGTCGTAGCCTGTGATTAAGAAACAGAATGAGTGGACGGGAGCACCAAAGGTATGACACCAGTGCGCCCGAGCACTCCTTCTGTGTCTTAATGTGGAGTCAACACCCAGCAGGCAAGACTTTAATTCAAGGAGACACGTGTTTAAAGGGTTGCCTGTGGGGTTCGCTGACCCCCCCAGCCAACCCTTTAACATAGTGGCTCCTTGATTGAAAGGGCTTCCTGCTGGGTGCTGGCTGTTTACTCAGAAACAGAAAGAGGCTTCTGTTTCCCGGCCTTTCCTTTTGCTTCTGAGTAAAGAGCGAAACACCCAGCAGGAATCCAGTTTAGCCAAAGCCCTGCACGGTTAAAGGGCTGCCTGCAAGTGTCAGCGCTTTGAATTTGAAAAAAGATGAGGCATCGATTCCCCTTCTTTTTTCTAATCCGATGTGCTGTCACGTGCAAGAAGACTTTTAACTGTGCAGTGCTTCGGCTAAACGAGGGGTCGGCGTAGCTGGGGCTAGTCAGGGATGAGCCCCAGCTGGGGAGACATTTTTGCCCACTTAAAGCCCTGGAAAAAGGGCAAACACTCAATCCAGCAGAATCTTAAATGGCCTGGTGATGAGACTATCCAGCAATTTTCAAGCCTCTGATTGCCCGACATCTGAAAACAACCTTGGCAGAAACTTGTGAGGGTGTTTTTCCGGCTTCTGCTTGTTCTGACAACTGCACAAATCAGCATCCATGTAGTGAGGCATTTATTTATTTATTTAATATCTTGCCACTTGCTACTAGTTGACTAATGGTGTGTGCAACCTGCCCGGCTTTAAAAGGTGATGTGCAGCGCAGGAGTGTAGGGGGCACTAGAATTTGGGGGAGGGTGGTTTGAGCATGGTGGTCTGGAGTAAAAGTCAAGGGACGTTGTAAATCACACAACCAACTTTAACACAAACCTGATGTAGGCATTTCTGTGAACTCTCCTGGCCCTATACACGTGCCATACAATGCATAATGTTTGGCCAAATCCGCCAAAGAATTACAACAGATTTACAAACACAATGCACGCCTAGTTGCAATGTATTTGCATATTGCACAATCTGCAATGTGTGTTTCATACCGGGTTATTTTTGTCTTCCTGAACACAGCAAACACGTGTCGCTTTTCAAGGTCATCATTACACATTAGGCCTGTTTACACCATTCCCACCCATGCAGAACATGAGCAGGATGTGCTAGACTGCAGAGAGAGACTCACTTGCTGTGTCTGAATAAAGAAGCTGAAAAGTAAATGATGGCCAGGGGCACAACTCGAGACACACTTCTGGAGCGGTGGCTGACTCTTCAAATGGATGTGGACTGGCTACCTTCAGAGACTGTGTGGGGGGTTGGCAAACGTACTAGTGGTAGAGGGGTGTTCTCTGATAATTTTCATTTTGTGGAAGCCAGTGTCACGTTAGCAGGACATGATGCAATTGAAAGCACATCAGGGCACAAGCACTGCCTGTAAACACGATGGGAATTAATGCCATAATGCACATGTTTCTCTTGGTACTTGCCAGCATGGTAATGCTGTGGTGTGTGTTGTGGTTGGCTTTGTCAGTCATTAGTCCATTGTGCATGTTTCTCTTGGTACTTGCCAGCACTGTAATGCTGTGGTGTGTGTTGTGGTTGGCTTGGTCAGTCGTTAGTCCATTGTGCATGGTTCTCTTGGTACTTGCCAGCACAGTGATACTGTAGTTGTGATGTGGTGTGTGGTTGGCTTTGTCAGCTGCTAGTTCAATGCGCATGTTTCTCTTGGTACTTGCCAGCACAGTAATACTGTAGTTGTGATGTGGTGTGTGGTTGGCTTTGTCAGCTGCTAGTTCAATGCGCATGTTTCTCTTGGTACTTGCCAGCACAGTAATGCTGTGGTTGTGGTGTGTGTTGTGGTTTGCTTTGTCAGTCATTAGTCCATTGTGCATGTTTCTCTTGGTACTTGCCAGCACGGTAATGCTGTGGTTGGGATGTGGTGTGTGGTTGGCTTGGTCAGCTGCTAGTTCAATGTGCATGTTTCTCTTGGTACTTGCCAGCACGGTAATGCTGTGGTTGTGTTGTGGGTTGTGGTTGGCTTTGTCAGTCGTTAGTCCATTGTGCATGTTTCTCTTGGTACTTGCCAGCACAGTAATACAGTAGTTGTGATGTGGTGTGTGGTTGGCTTTTTTAGCTGCTAGTTCAATGCACATGTTTCTCTTGGTACTTGCCAGCACAGTAATGCTGTGGTTGTGGTGTGTGTTGTGGTTGGCTTTGTCAGTCATTAGTCCATTGTGCATGTTTCTCTTGGTACTTGCCAGCACGGTAATGCTGTGGTTGGGATGTGGTGTGTGGTTCGCTTGGTCAGCTGCTAGTTCAATATGCATGTTTCTCTTGGTACTTGACAGCACAGTAATACTGTAGATGTGGTGTGTGGTTGACTTTGTCAGCTGCTAGTTCAATGCAAATGTTTCCCTTGGTACTTGCCAGTACAGTAATGTTGTGGTTAGGATGTGGTTTGTGGTTTCTAATTCATTGTGCATGTCCAGCTGCATTGTACCCTAATCCCGTTTAGCCCAGAGTGTTGCTATGCTTTGAGTGTCTTTGAAAGCTCAAACGGGAGGCCCCATGTGACTGACCACACATTGTGGGCTCTAAGGTTGTGCCATGACATAATGTAACCTTGCACATCATGAATACATCTAACCTCACATAATATAGGAAAACAAGGCCAGAAGGCTGGAGATTTATATGTTCTTTTCTATATAAACAAATACATGTGACCAACTGCAAGACCAAGAACACAAGTGCTGAAGTGTAAGTGCTGACTTCTTGTCAACAATAATGTCTTATGTTGTTTTATCTGATTCACTCCTGAGGTTTTTGCTCTTTCTTTAAAAATAAACTACCTGTGATTCACTTGGATTGTCTCACGGGTATGCACAGAGTTTGAAGATAAATGCAACTGTCTGGGGGTTTCCAGTTGGAAATGTCCCAGCACAGTTTCAATTACTTTAAATATGTATGCATGGGAAAAGCTCTGCACCTAACAATGAAGTGCATTATAGTAGCAATTGCCAAGCCTTTGTTAACAGCAAGCAGCCCGAAACATGAGGTCCAGCCAGGAATTTTAGGGGGTGGCTGTGCTAAGAAGCCCCTCTCACTTGTACCCCTATCTTGTTTCTTTCTCGCTGATAATGTTCTGCTGTTTTGTAGAGCAGCAGATGGCTAGCCCTGGGATTTCTAAGGCTTAGGAGTACACTTCATACCTGGTATGTCTTTTGGACAGTAGTAATTATTATTAATATTATTATTATTAGTAGTATTATTATTATCATTATGGTATTTATAGAGCGTGAACCTAGCTTCGGGAAGCAACAAAGCGCTTTACAATCTTAGGGGCAAGAACACAGTGAGGGAAGCAAGGAAAAAGGGAGCGAGGAGCTAACAGGGGAGGGGTGGCAGTTCGTAGCATGGGGGAAGTCAGTGGGAGCAGATCACAGAGTCTTAGGTAGGGTGGTGAGTGCAGGGTGTGTGGACCTAGGTGTTAGGGAGGAGCCATTCCTTGAAGAGGAAGGTCATGAGCTATTTCCTGAACTGTAGAAGTGATGGGGAAAGTCCGATATTGACTAGGAGGAGGTGCCAGAGTCTTGGAGCACAGACAGCAAAGGCCTGTCTTCTGGTTCTTTCGTTCCTGCACCATCGTAATTCAACCTGTACATTTCCTTTCTTCTGGTGGATCACAGGTCTCTGGAAATGCTGAGTATCTCAGTGAGGCAGCTTGGGGACTTGTTAGGGTTGCTTCCTCTAAGTGTGTGTTTGAGGTGTGTTTGTTTGTTGTAGGAAAGGAGGTGTTAGGGTTGGCTCTTATACTTGCATGTGTGCTGAGCCAGGATTGATGTCACCATCAGAATGTAGGCTGTGGGTCTGGAGTGTGAGATTAGAATGTTTGGAGTTGAGTGGGTTCTAACCCAGGCAGTTAGAGTAAGTGAGCCTGGGTGGTGGGAGCCAGTGGGCTCCTGTCCCTTTCTTCTTTATCTCCTAATAACTATGATGACATCTGATCCTTGTAACAGAAGAACCCTAATAAAGTAACCACTATGCGTACCTGGCCTGTGTATCCTGAGTGTCCCTTGGAGTGAACCCTATGACGAAGAGCCGGTCATAACAGGACTTCAGCATGACCACCTTGCACACGATGCAACAGGATTTGAAGATGATACAGACTTGCAGTGGGAGCCAGTGCAATTCAATGAGGGTCAGGTGATGCGGTTGAATTTTAATGATTCTTACTGCAGCATGCAGGACTCATTTCAAGGCTGCCAGGGTAGTCACCGGAAGGCCCCAAAAGGGCATGGCCACCATCCAGATGGGAGAAGACCAAGGCTTGGATAGCAGAACTGAAGTTGTTTTCTGGGATGAAGGCAGTGATTAATTTGTAAAACAATAAGTGCCAGTGCCCAAAAAATATTGGCCCCATAATGCCGCCAGTTCAGTGCTAAACCTACCTAGATCGGCCCACTACCAGCCCATCACACTGCTGCTGCTCCATGTCACATGTTTGGTGCTACAGCAACTGCTGGCACAGGCTAGTAGTAAATATTCAACTAAGGCATGCTCCTCCTGTAACTGCGCCTCGATGCCCCCGGGCTGTGTGAGCACTTTAAAATTGCAAATAAATAAAAAAGCATTCTGTTTCAGTCACTGTTGCACTGTATTTGTCTCTACCCCTTCTGCCCCATCTGGAGGTCAATTAAATACACCAAGTATTTAATTGACCTCAGTTACCTCCAGGAAGAGCACCCTCCCCTCAGCCCGTTCTTCAGTCAACTCATCCAGATGTTTTGTGTAATAAATTTACTCTCAAGCCCTTATCAGTCATCACATCTCATAAATGCGTCCCCCTTTACCCTTCCGTCAAGCATGAGCATGGTGTTGTATTACTTGGAAAAAGTAATTTCTGCAAGACATTGTTGTGAAATCAACGGCTTGTGCTACTTCTGCTTTAGGGCCTCTTTCCACCTTAACACATATTAAAAAACTAAATATGTTTTGTCACCCAATATTCAGGAGCCAGAGGAGAATGCATATTCGGATATCTCCTTCCCACTGACATGTTCTTGACATACTTCACTAAACTGCGGGGTGTAACAGACACCCACCTCCCTATCTGAGGATTTCTATCTGAGGAATGCATGTGCTCTCATTCGGAGCCCATGCTCGGAGTGTATTGTATCCAGGTTAAGGGGCCATATCTGGTGTACAAAACACACAACAGGATAGAAAACATGTGCTGTAATTATGTAAAAAAAATGACAGCAAAAGACGGTTGAGAATTATACACGAATACTCAACTAGTGCTTTTATTTATGACGACAGATTAGTGGGCATGTGCACAATGTTTATCCCCATCTATTTTCCATGTGTGTATCTTTAAGCCTTAAATGAAGTGCAGCTGGTTCGGTTTCAGCCCAATACGTGCACCGTTCCGGGTCCCCTCGCTGAAGCTTGTTTGTGAACTAATGAGACTGATACCATTAAAAGGAAGAACGGAAACACTCAGGCAAAAATTCACAGTTCATGTTTTGCTTAGATGAATGCTATCCAGGGTCGGACTGGGGCATACAATTGTCTCGAGTCGGGCTCGGCACCAAAGAAAAAGTGGCCAAAGTTGCAAACGACAATTCATTCCTTTTGTGACAGACACTTGTGGGACCACGCTGCCGCCCATGCCCTGCCCGGTCCTGGGCTTTGCCCTGCCTTGCCTAAATCACTTAGGCTACCTTCTGTGGGGCCACCACCGCCACAGCCATGCTGAGCCTGATGATGACAAAAATAGGTGTGCGGCGCAGCGGCCCCACGGAAGGTAAGATTTTAAAAAGAAAAAACATATATTTGGGCAGCTGGGGCCCATCACTTTCACAGTGATGGGCCACAGCTGCCACTCAAAATAAATGATTTCTTTTAAAACTTACCTTCTGTGGGGCGTGGCCCCGGCCACCGGCCCCACGGAAGGTCAGGTTTTCAAAGAAAAAAGTAAAAACATACTTTTGGGCACAATCCACGGGCCCGGCCACCCGCGGCAGAGTCATCCGACTCAGTCTGCGGCAGCCCCTGGTCACAGAAATTGGCCTGGGCCTGGCACTGACTGCAGTCAGCAGCACACTGCACACAGGTCACACAGACAGAAGCCCGGGCGCTGACAGGCCCCTAGTGGGGTCCTGACTGCTGGGCAGTCAGGACACCTCAGGGGACCGCGCCGCCGCCCAGGCCCCGAGCTGGGCCTTCCTCGTCTGATCACTTGACTGTGACAGGCTCAGGCTGCATCGCACGCAACAAATGACTTACCTGCTTTGCCGGCTGTGACTTTGTCTCCTGTCGGGGCCTCAGAGTGGGGGAAAGGGATGCGCACACTGGCACCCGCACAAATGAAAAAGCAGGCAGAGGGGGCCACATCAACTAGGCCGCACCACGCAGTGCAGCAGGGCAGGCTCTCTCTCTTACAAGTCAAGACCGCCTCCTGTGGCAACAACAACACGTCACCATGTAATTTCACTGGCTCAGAAGAACAGCCAATGACAACTGCACATTCTGTGTTACTATACAGAAAGTATCAAATACTGCATAGTAACAACAGAATGGTAGTTTTCATTGGCTGTTGTTTGTAAGTTTCTTTTTCATTGCTATTGCTGGCCCCTCCCAGGCCCAGCCAGCCATAGCCTGCAACCTGCAAGGAAGAGAGGGATCGAGATCAGAATGACAAATCCCAATGATTTATAATCGAAGCAAAGCGAAGTGGAAGAACAAACAAAGCAATTGCACGTGTGCTGGCCCTGCATGAGTTCCGGTGCCCAAAAAGAGTGCTGGTGTTGGGCACTGGCAACCACCCCCACAAATTAAGCACTGGATGAAGGGCTTGGTTTTCCACAGGAGAGAATGTTGATACCAGGCCGTTTGTGTTTTTCTTGTTATTTGTTTTTTGTATGCAAGGTGGCTGTCGATGTTGAACCCAAAGGGACTTGGCACAGGGGGCAGCAGCAATGTCAATCCCATAAGGTTCATAGTAGAGAGCCAGGTCTGGATGTCAGGATGTTCAATATTGTTGGTCAGCAATAGGAATTCAGTCTTGGAGGGGTTGCGCTTCAGTTAACCACTGGACATCCAGGAGTGGATCAATGTGAGGCGGGCCTTGAGCCTGTGGATGTCTTCGATTGAGGATATCTTTAGGCACATCTGGGTGCCATGTGCGTATTGGTGAATGTAAATGTTGTATGGAGAGAGGAGTAGTTAGTAGCTGAGAAAAAGTAGTGAGCCCCTCTGTCCAGCTTTATGTTCCTCATTCTTTTCCGTGCTCAGCAGCCAGGACCCTGGAATGGGCCATTCAAGCCACATGCACACCAGGCTAGCATGAAATAATATAACGTACTGTGTAGGCAATGACTTGATGTCTTCTAACCTCAAACAAACAAGCATTGGCAAAACCGACAGTTTCGCTTTTGTGAAAGCAGAAGATTGGCATTTGCCAAGCCCTGCCATAATGGTACTGACTGGTCGTAAGATGTCAATAGTTAGAAAAGGTTTGATTAGCTGGGCATAGCACTGTAGTGGCTGCACAATGCTTTTCTATTACCTATACACAAGCTAAAACTGTTGGCTTTGAAAATGCTTGTTTTTACCAGGACTTCAGTGCAAGGAATAAAACTAAACATAGCGACAGAACACACACTTGGTTAAGACATTTTTGTTAAGCCAGTAACGTATTTACTGCTGCAGTTAAGCCATTAACTCCCTGCAGACTTCTTAGGAAAACACCAGCAGGGCAGTTCGATTTTCCCAATCTCGGGAGGCATTTGATGGAAAGGGTAATAGGGGTTAGGATTGGCAAGGGCAGTCAATGGGGGGGTAAATAAGGAAACAATACCTACAAGCTGTGTGTCCAATCTCGCATGTAATTTCCTACAAGCTGTGTGTCCAATCTCATATGTCATTTCTCTCGTAGTTCTTCTCCAGTTCAATAATATTGACATATAGGTGTGCTTAATTTTAACCACTGTTTCTCAGACACCCTCTACTCTTTTCATTTGTGTCTAGATCTGAATCAAATACTGCCCTCTACCTTGCACGCGCCCATCCTACTGCCTCTCCTCATGATCCCATTCTATCTACTGTTATAAACAAGCTCTTCCCATGTTTAGTAGCTTATCTTTCTCTCTCTTCTGCTACATTGCCTGCTGATTGTAAACCTGCTATTGTTCTTCCACTCTTTGGACATCCTCTTTACCCTCTAACTATTGCCCTGTTTCTCTCTTGCCTTATCTGTCCAAGATGATGGAGCAGGTGGTCCATGCACAGGTCTCTTCTTATCTCAATCTTAACTCTCAAGCTTGTATTCAGTTCTGTTTCCTCTGTATTACCTTTAAATGTGTCCTTGGACTTGCACCGGTTCATCTATGCTCCTTGGTGTCTATGTATAATCCTTCTCATCCTCTTCGCTCCCAATCCCAATATCCTCTTTCTGTTCCTAAGCCTCCTTCTGCCCAGTCTCGTTTTCATTCTTTTATTTTTCTGGCCCCTAAATTCCGGAAAGTTCTTCCACTACATATTTGTTCTATTGCCTCTTATTATCTGTTCATACTACCCTCAGATTCCACCTTCTTGCCTCTATATCTTAATTTACTTCTTTTGGTATAATTTTGATTCATGCACTGATTATTTGGGCCGTTTCTGTACTGAATGTATATGCCTTATAAATTAAAACTCAATAAAATAAACAATAAATAATGACCCAAACTAACAATATCCATCTCCAAAGGATGGTGAATCAGGGATAGCTTTCTTCTGGGTCTCTTTGCCCTCATGTTTGATTGGCAGCTCACCTCTGACATGGGTCAAGTCTACACTTAGCAAGATAGAATGTGGCTGGGCTGATTCCGGCTGTCATCCTTTCAAGGTTTATTCATTTGGTAATAATATTGCCTCATTGGAAGCCAAATAGGGGCTAACGTGGCGGGCAATGACCCGCTATAACATGGTTAATGCCTTCACCCAGATCCAGACCATTACCATCCTAGTAAGTTCATCTGGCGACCATTAATGGTATTTGGATCCTGGCAGCAGGCTGGGGGAGCTGAAAGGGTCTGTGCATTCAGGCAAGCTTCATTAAAGGGGGCTGTTGACCAACTGAAGATGGCTGCCATCTAAACATGAAAGAGGCCATTATGAGCAAGCCCCTTTTTTGCTCACCATAGTGGCGGTGGACTCAGAGGCGTCCTAGCAGGCTTGGATGGGGTGAAGGGACCACAGGAGCAGAGGAATGCAGACCAAGGTGGGCCAGAGCTGGGAAGACGCACAGGGAACAGCCATAAACTCCCCTGCAACACAGGCTTCATAAAGGGATTTGGTCCGCCATCTGAGGCAGCTACCTAGCTGGCTTCCCATCCCAAGGTGCTTACAGCTATTAATAAGGTGTTTAGAAAAAGGAGGAGTCCAGCATGAAGCACTGTGTCAAACGTGATATTATCATCACTGTTTAATTTGAAACACTTCTACAGTACGCTTCAATGAGAGGGCTTTTGGGGCTCACCATAAATTGAACAATACAACCAGTGAAACTGTACAATTTGACCAACTCTTCAAAAACTTTCAAGCACCTATCATTGGCTTTGGATAATGTAGAAGCGCCTGGCCACCTGCACTGGGAGTGTTCTTCAGGTTTTATATTGAAGAGGCTATCTTGAATAGAGAAGGCACCATTTGGCTTCTGAGTGTGGACTGCACCTGGCAGAAGAGCAGACCGCGGTGTTGATCAGGAAGCCAGATGCCAGGTTAGCTAAGCATGTGCTTCAGAGTTAGTAGACAACGCGCTGCTTCCAAGTCAACATTATCCTTTCCATTCAGGAGAAGCACGAACAGTCCAGGTTTTAACTTTGCATTCAGGGACTTGTAGCCCTGGATTTATAACTGGCGGAAAATCAAGGACTGAAAGTCACTGAATGTGAAGATAAAACCTGACTGAATTAGCTTTTCTCAAATGGAATGGATAGTGTTGTTAAACGGGAAATCGTATTGTGCCTCCTTTCTAATATATATCGGCCTAAGCCCAGTCGCTCTGCGAAGAACACCGCGTTGCAAAGTTCTGATTTTCGATCGACTTCACCGCCATTTTAGGATCATCCGCCATTTTGATTTCTATTCATGTGTAATTCTTTTTTATAAAATGGTGGACTGTGTTTCCAACTTGTGACCGAGCCTTCCCGACGTTCTGCACTTAGTTAATGGTTAGACTGTCTGCGGGCCGAATGCTTAGACTGGGTAATGAGACCTTGTCCCATACATGACTTGTGGTTTTAGGATTGTCTGCACCAACAAGCCTCATCCACGAACATACATACATACATACATCAAGGACAATACTGTGTAAATGTCGAGCGTGGACACTGGCTGAACTGCATTGTGAAGGGATATGTGCTAAGGCTTACTGCTAAATCTGGAAATATACTTTTGCCATTGTAACTTGAATTTGTGAAAAATGTTTGAATGTACACCAAATGTAATCCGTGTGCATATTGTTGTATGAGCCATAAGTGAACTTGGCACGAACTCTAGACCATTGATTATTAACTTGCATGGGGGCTGGACATTATTACTGAATTGTACAAATACGTGAATGTCCAGATGTCCAATACCCCTCACTCCTCACACTGAAGGGCTGGTACTCACTGTGATGTACTGAGTCCAGATAGCTATCTGAATTTGTTCTTTGTCAATGCGCAGTAGAATAAATATCTGTGAATCTTTATAAACCCGTGTTTGGTGTATTTCCTTTTGTGTTACTCAGCCTCGATATTTCCTTTTGCTTTTACAGTGTTGACATTTATGGCACCAGCTGATGTGCGTTGTGCGGTTATACAGATGTATTGTGTGGACTTCTGATGTGTGCCAGAAATTGAGGTATTTTGTTTTTGTGTCCGTCATTATGGTGGTAAAGGTAGGAGCAGGTGGTATTTGGAAATGCGGCCTATTATTACAGCCCAACGGATTATTGGCCTAGTGGAAAACAGAATGCAATAAATAAATAAATAAATAAATAAATACATACATAATCAATATGTACCTCCATATTATGAGATCACATATATGTTTTTACTACTTATTTATTTATTTATTTTATTTTATTTATTTGCATTTGTTAAGCGCACTTGCAGCCCATGAGGCATCGAGGCGCTGTTACAGAGGAAACACAGATTAAGATTAGGTTTTTTCTTTGTCTTAGTTACGTATTTATAACGCGCTTAAACACTCGGAGGTTTCTAAGCGCGGACCCGGGGATCGAACCAGTTGTTGCTTTGTGTCGTCTTGCTTCCAAGACGCGCACGCTGCCGCTGTGCTATTTTCCCCATCACCCAATAACACCCCTGTTGATTGTGAAGCGCGTTTCCAAAAGCTGAAGTGGAGCACAGGCCCTTCTCTTCAATACAGCAAAGTGATTTTCATGAGTATAATTCAAGGTGGAAATAAGAGGGCATCTCTGATGCTCAACGACTCACGGCTTTGCCATGCAATGCACAGAAGGGTCAGAATAGAACAATACAAATAATGCAATGTATACAGAGCTTAGTTGAATAATAATGTCTTCTTTCCTTACAACACACGCTTTAGAGGAAGAAACAACACCCCAATTTAATTATGGAGAATCCCAAGAATCACAAAGAAAATTTCTGTCCCCAACTGTACATAATGAAATCATGATCTGGTCTGCAAAATTGGATGAACTTAGTAATGACTTTAAGGAACTTTAAACGTATGTTAAAAATCATGTTTTAAGAAATGTTGATTATAACTGTACAAGAAATGTTGATTATAACTGTACTTCTTGTACCTGTCCCCTTTTCCCACAGAAATCACCCCCATCAAGTTCCCAAAATATCAATGAAAGACACTTGGATGACACTTTAATCCCTCCCCTGATGATCATTGTATAGAAATTCCCAATTCTCCCATGTATGTTTCTCATTCCGATACCCCATCCCTTTCATAATAAATACATTTTTTGTATTATAATCATCTTGTATATTGTTCTTACATAATTATTGTTTTAAAACCCCCAATTAATATTCTGTGGACTATACAACTGTTTGCGGCCATTACGCAATGTGGTGCCTGGGGACATCGAGCCATTCCTGACATGGCCTGTCCGCGTACACCCACCGTCATCGCCGAAGTCCGTGAACATCATCATGTGACCACATCCTTGCCGATTAACAGCAGGTCAGCGGATTGTTTCCATCACAGCTGACAGTTTCCAACTGTTATTTGGACAATCTAGGATGTTTCGAGTGGAAGGTGTACTCTTGCAGAGCTCCTAGACACATTCTTAGTTGATCTGTCAACTTTGTACAACTTTGCAAGGCATATTTTCGACACGGTAGTACGCGGACAGTCGCACAATCTGCAGGCGGTTCCTCTGAAGGTACCCATCCATTACTTTTAGTCATTCTCAATCTGTGAGAGATCCTGAGAGCACCTGCTTTGCAGAGCTGTGCTGTATTGGAGAGCTACCTTTCTAACAAATGGCATCAGTCTTGACTATGCCCACCCCTCCTTCCCAGGGGCCACAACCACCACTACAATAACCTGGAGGGCCTTGACAGGGGAACAGGTGCAGAGATGCAGAAGAGGATGAAGAGGATTAGCAAGATGAGGTAGAGGAAGTGCCTACCTCCAGTGCCCGGAGTGAGTCATGGGTGTGGTGGCTTTTCACCACTGTTGGGGCAGCCAAGGTGAGATGCACTGAGTGTGGGGTCATACTCAGTTGCTGAAAACCTGGTCTGTACACCTACGGGAACACCTCCATTCACCACCACACCAGATCCAACCACCCGGGTGCTCTGAGAAAGGCTGTTCCTTTCTCATGGAGAAGCAGGTTGACGGCCTCTACCCCATCTTCCTCGACCGCTCCTGCCACCACACAGGCTATTCCTATGGGGCAGAGGATCCTGGTGGCAACCTCACATCTGCAGGGGGGAGCAATTCCAAAGTGCTTCCGAGGCTGCAGTCAAGGAGCATGAGAAACACTGCAACATACCTTAAATTTAAGGCACACCCAACATCTTCCCCTGTCCACCTGCCCCCGTCTCTGTGGTTGGTGTCGCTTCCCTCCCTTCCCACCCTTTTTTTTATCCTCTATGGTGTTTATTTCCCAATGACCCAATGATTATTTCTTGTCAAAACAACAACAGTGTAGCACACTATAATGTTGTACCAAGCATAGTACATAGAATGTACTGTTTATGAGGGTCAAAAAAGTAAATGTATATGTACAAGTGTATGCTATTAAAGCTATTAAACTATCCTGCTTAACAAATTATTATGGTTTTCATTGTAACAGAAAAAGAACCAGAGATTTCTTATCTATTACCGTATGCAACTTAGTAACCATACCAAGTATTAGCCTCTTTGTTATCTTCACAAAGAAAAAAAAATGCATATTCCATACGCACTATCCTCATTTGTACTACAATCATAAAGACCATATACACTTCAATTATATCATTCCTCCATATGACAAATACTGCAGACTCCCCCTATAGTCCCTATAATTACTATACACATATTACTATACTATGTGTTGCCAGTGGCCAGATTCTTGGAGGCATGGCCATGAATCTGACCACTGGCCACAACCACTACAATAGAATTAAACCATATAAAAAGTACATACAATAACAAGACTCATCCTGAACCCCCCGCAATCCAAATGATGTTCGCGGACACTAAAAGTGACAGCAGACTCAGCAGCAACTGCACACCTTTTTTCACATATAAAACATCTCCATGTCAACTTTAATCCACACACACCCCCTTTTTCAGATCCTCTTTCGCCCACCAAATAACCCCAAATGTGTTTTCCAGACTTTTTTCTCAGCGCACTGTTTGCTGATAGCTGTTAGCAACGATGTTCACGAGTCGGCAGCACCTGCAAAACCTTTTTTCACTGATGAAAACAGCTCCATTTCAACTTTATTCCGCTCTCCCACACTTTCAAGCCCCTCTTTTGGCCACTGAATAATCTCAAATATGTTTTCCGTCCTTTTTTCCTCACTGTGTTATCCGCGGATCCAACATGGCGATCAATCCCAAAAATATGGCACAGCTCATGTTTATCACCATCCAATCAGCGGGCGTGTACGATTTCTGCTGGCATCGCACTAAAACCTGATTGGTCCAGAGGCATCTGCAGACCGGGAATCAGGAAATGAGTCTGCGGACTGGATACAGATATCCAAAATTGATTTTTTCCTACTTTTTGGGCATTTTTTAAAAAGACTACTGGATGGATTTGCAGCAAATTCACAAAAGTGCACATTTGGGGCTAAGCCACCCCTCCGACAGCAAATTTGGTAAAACTCCATCCAGTGGTTCGGGATGTAGGTGCGAGCAACCATTTTGTTTCCATTGTATCTATGAGGATTTGCACAAATTGAGGAAGCCCCCCTAAAACCTTGAACCCCCTGGACAAAACCACACCAAACTTCATACAAACATGCCGAGGGGTGAAAAATGGGCTCCTGGCTAAGCCCCGAGCTAACCAGTTAGGTCAAACATTTAAAAAACAACAATTGATTGGGGTGACTGAACTTAGTGTACACACTTCAAATAATCATTCAATTCATATGACAGATGTCATTCAATGAGGTTGGGTAAAATTAATTTTAGTTTTGACCAAAAGCATCAATGCATACATAAGTTTTGAAAACAAGATTCTAACAGGACATACTACATTAGTGAAGATACAGTATCCTTACATGATAAATTAATACATATTTCTTTGTCCCAGCATTTTGGCCTGGACATACATTTAAAAAAACATAGAAAGTCCCTTACAACATTTCGGGGTCATAGTGATCATATTAAACATAAGAAAATGTAAATCACATTACCACATTTGCAGTGTTGACATTTAACACTGGGGGGATGTCGACACAAATGTGTTTCGGACAATTACGAGCTGATCTGTTCTGCTGAGGAATGGACGGCCTTCAACAGGACGGAGAGGAAGAGTTGGATAATCGGTCCTGTTTCTCTCTGTCAAAGAATGAACAGAGATGGATGTGTGAGAGTGTATATTCATTTGGGTACTAATTTGATTAAATTACATCTAGCATTTAATACACATTTATTGAAAAAGGAAGTATCTTCCTCCAAGATAAGGGAGAGAGCCATTCAAAACACTTTGAGATTTGGGTATAGAATGTGGCAGAAATGCTGCTCTTTCTTGCTCCCGAGGTTCCTATGATTGAACAGTGGAAGTGGTTATGGGTCTATAATACCCACCCAAGGACAGGTAGCAGTTGTGCTACCCATATGTAAGGACAACTATTGTGTTGCCCATATAACAGTAAATGTAGGATAGTGCTCCAAGTGGAGTTAAACTAGTCATTGGTTTTTTACTGGGAACACATCTTACCCTGTGTACTGATCACGGGGGGATATTGGATGATCCCCTTCTCAGTCTATGGTGGAGGGAATCATGCACGCTGCTGCGCTGGAGCGAGTATTTGTCAGATCACTGTAGAGGGTTGGCGATATGTATAGGCATCAGTTGCGACCTAAGTTCATTCAGGTATCATTATGAGAACCCACTATCAGAGAAAAGGGCATGTATAGCAAAATATGCTTATTACAGCTCAATATGTTAATTATTAATTAGTTAGTTATCAAGATAGCAGTCTGTTAGTTTAATATTATTCAACACATTGCATGCTATTCAGCAAATGTGCCACACCTATCACCGCTGAACCATGCTCATTGTGCAGTTTTTGTGTAAACATTGGTCACAGTGACTACCGCGCATGATGTGCCCTGGTCATGGTGTTAGAGTGGAATGCCAAATTGGGGGATCAAAAGTTGTTGGTGAACCGGAAAACTCCCCTAGAATATCTCGGGCAGGGGTGGAACGGAGTGCCCAATCACATCGGCATGGTAATAGGGGACAGAGAAAAAATTCTTCCTGGGCAGCCACTGTGGTGGTGCTGATGCTGAGGTGCTTATGCCAAAGTGCCCGTGCTAGATCGTGGGCTCTGTGGACCCTTACCTGGCATTACTGAAGTCCAATGGTGGAGAAATCAAAAGCAGTGGCCCGCACATGTGTGCAGCAGCGTTGCTGCTCTGCTTACTGTAAAGAGTAACACTGTGCAGCATTGTCATAGCAACGTTTGCTTTATTTGCATGCAGCCATTTTGGAAACTATGTGAAACGGGTCTAGAATGCTCCGTGGAGAAAGACTAGTTCTAAACCGCGGCGAGACTATCTGTAACCTCACCTTTGTCCTAATCTTGGGTAAACATAATGAGTTTTCCAATGTTTGAACAAACAGAAAAAGAAACGCCCGGTGTATGGCGGCCATATTGGATTGATCTCACGTCAGGCTTAATCTGGTGCACCCTTGTAGGTGTATATGTTGGTGCTTGTTTAACCCCCTCTATTCGGGCTCATAAATTGTACTTAGTTCTTGCACATTCTTGCACAGATTTGGGTATCACTTAAAATATTGCATTTTTGGATTGCCAGGTTTACAAATATTGCATTGTATTTTAAAACAGAGGACATCCAATGAGTATACGTTCTTAATAGACATTGGACTTCTCCCCCAGCTGTCTGAACATCGATTGACCTCAAAGTACAAAAATGAACACAGAGATGAATATCATAAGTAAGGGCTTCAGGGATATCGACACATGATAGATTTTATTTTACAGGAAAAACATCTTATGAGTCAATGGGCCTCATTACGACCCAGGCGGTAAGTTACCGCCTGGGCCGTGACTTTACCACCATGGCGTAAACTACGTTTACGCCATGGTGGTTGGCGGATTTACCGCCCCATTCCAACCTTGGCGGGGCGGTAAATCCCCATTTTCCCATTTACCCTTCCCCATTCCCATTTTGCCCCCTAGGGCATAATGGGAGTGGGGAAGGCATTAATTACGCCACCGTAAATTACGGTGGCATAATTAAATCCATGGTCCCTTAGCGCCATGGATTTTAACACCTGCTAAAAGCAGGTGTTAAAGCCTCCATGGCGCTAAGGGACCTCGTACTCAGGCGGTAAGGGTCGGCGCTGTTTACGCCGCCGTAAAACCCTTACCGCCTGAGTTGTAATGAGGCCCAATGGTCTTGATGGATGTTTAGCTAAACCAGACCCCACCTAGATATGTTCATCTAAATACTAGTGGGCCCTTCTGACGCCACCTACTTTTGACTCCACTCATTTGGATAAAATATGTACTGAGTTGTCCACATGACAATGTCAGTGTTGCGGAATGGTCGCAAAATATTTCCCATAGCACAATCACTGCAAAGCCAGTGTTATTGAATGATTGTGATGTAAATAGGTGCCCATGAAGTGTTTCCATTTGACTGTGATGTTGAGACCGTCTCTTTCTGTGTCTAGGTGGTGCACCCATCTTTGATCTAGTTTTGTGAGGCCCTTGTTGACATCACCACCTCTTTTTTTGTGGGGCCATCTTCTGTAGTACGAACCACTTTAGGTCCATATTTGTGTGTTTTTTTGCAGCATAGTGTACCACTATCAGCTTGTTTGCCACCTCATTCTTTATGCATGATCTATGTTCTGAAATCCATTGCTTCACTGCTCTGATGGTTTTTACAACATACAACAGGTCGCAAGGACACTCGATAATGTAAATGACTAGCCTGCTGTTGCAGTTGGTGTGTTTGGCATGTTGCCAGTGAACGTTCTTGTGGTTGAACACTTTTTAGGTCTCAGTGAAGTTATATGCTACACAATGCCTGCATTTGTAATGACCCTTAACTGGGGGTCGATCCCAAAGAGGTTTTGGAACTTTTGGTGGATCGATATATGTATGAACTGGATTCCCCTTTAGGTTGCGGTTCTTTTTAAACGCAAAAAGGGTTTTCTTGCCAAACTTCCTGTATTCTTGATCACGTGCCAGTGTTTACTGACAGTACTCTTGATTAGATTGCTGAGTGGGCTGAAAGTAGTTACACACACCAATCTGTCCAATGGCTTTTTTTGTTTTTGGAGTAAGACATATATCTCTGTTGGTGTTGGCTGCTCTCTTCCTGGTGCATTTTATGTATTTTTTTGGGATATCCCCTATCCAATAGTCTTTTCTGTAGGTTCTCAGCGTGTGTATTAAATGTGGCTTTGTCCGAACAATTTCTCCTGATCCTTAAGAATTGTTTGTAAGGTAGGTTGTATGTCAATCTAATGGGGTGTAGCTGGAGAAGTGCAATAAGCTGTTTACGTGACTAGTTTCTCAAAAGGTGTTGAACTCACAGGTTATAGTGTGTGGAGGACGATAAAATACTGATTTTGTCGTTAATCCGGTTTTGTTTTCACAGGGAATAGTTACTGTGTTGTCTCCTGGAGGTATTACAGTGTGATGTTCTGGTAGGTATACCTCAAATAAATATTTCAGCCTCTTATTTCTGAAAAATCGTTTGAGTTCAAGTTCAGTCTCAAATGGCTCAAGCCCTTGCCGAGGGTACAAACAACAAGCCTTTCCCTAATAATCTTAGCTCTATTTCAATTATAGAATACTCGGATAGATTAAAGATAGGGATGCTGTCATTGTTTAATGTGTTGAGTACCATTGTCTTGTCCTTATTCGTTGGCCCGATGGCAACAGTCTTCTTCTGTGGCTTCCCGGTTGCCCTCCCATTTGAAAAAAAGGATGTTGTTGTAGTTGCCGTATGTTTCTGCTGCCAGACGTGCCTTGATCGCTGTCACTCGAGGAATCGGAGGTGCCTGAAAAAGTGACATTCCTGTTCCGCCTGGTCCCAGTAACAAATCAATGACTAGTTTAACTCCACTTGGAGCACTATGCTACATTTAGTGTTATATGGGCAACACAATAGTTGTCTTTACACATGGGTAGCGCAATTGCTATCTTTTCTTGAGTGGGTATTATAGACCCATAACCACTTCCACTTTTCACTCATAGGAACTTTGGGAGTAAGAAGGATCAGCATTTCTGCCGTCTTCTATATCCAAAACTCGAAGTGTATTTTTTGAAAACATTGCGTGAAAAAGAGAACACAGTAAGAATGTACATCTCCCTCCTTTTGGAGGAAGATACTTTTTCAATAAATATGCATTAAATGCAACATGTAATTGAATCAAATTAGTACACAAATTAACACACACTCTCACACATCCATCTCTGTTCATTCTTTGACAGAGAGAAGCAGGACCCCATTATCCAACTCTTCTTCTCCGTCCTGATGAAGGCCATCAATTCCTCAGCAGAACAGATCAGCTCTTAATTGCCCGAAACACATTTGTGTCAACACCCACCCACGCGTTAAATGTCAACACTGCGAATGTTGTAGTGTGATTTGCATTTTTTTTACATTTAATCTGATCACCATGATCCCGAGATGCTGTAAGGGACTGTCCATGTTTTTTTAAATGTATGCCAAGGTCAAAGTGCTTGGAGAAAAATATTAATGTATCATGTTAGGAAACTGTATCTTCACTAATGTGTGTACAGTTAGAATTTTGTTTTCAAAACCTATGTATGCATTGACGCTTTTGGTAAAAAACTAAAATTATTTCACCCAACCTCAAAGAATGGCATCTGTCATATGATATGACTGATTATTTGAAGTGTGTACACTATGTTCGGTCACCCCGATCATTTGTTGTTTTTTCAACATTCTGAATGGGGCATATACTTTTTTTGAAAAGTTTAGTGAGGATTCGTCTAGGGGGTATAGTTACAAGCTGCCCAAAAAGTGCTCTTTCTATGAGATGAGGAACTTAACCATAACTCCTGGTGCACTACAGTAGTTTCCCTGTAGTTATAGTTAAGTTGCTGAACTCATAGAAAGAGAACTTTTTGGGCAGTTCATAACTTTGGCACTGTTCGACGATTCATCACCAAACTTTACAAAAAGAGTAAATGGCCACTTGAGAATGATTTTCCAAAGGTTGGTGCGGTTTTGTTCAGGGGGCAAAGTTATATAGGGTTCCAAACATGTTTGAAATCCTCATTGACACAATGGAAAAGATATGTTGCTCGCGCTTACAGCCCAAACCTCTGTACGGATTTTCACCAAAATTGTGCGAAGAGCGGTGCATGTTTTAAAAGTGTATTTTTGGAAATAGTAATTATAGGTACTATAGGGAGAGTATACAGTATTTGTAATATGGTGGAATTATATAATTGAAGTGTATGTGTGTGGTAGCATGGATATATTATGTGAGTGTAAGTGTGATAGGATGTTTGTTTGACATGTGTTGTAATTAAGGCTATGCTTAAAGTAGTTAGATATTCGTTGGCGTATTCAAACTATATTGGATTATACAAGAAATATTGCAGCAACAATAAGTATGTTGTATAAAATAACTATATATATGTGATGGGGAAGGGGTGATAAAGTATTGATAATAGAATGTGTTGAGCAGTACTGGTGTTAGTGAGTAACAGACTGGTGATGTGATGGAATAAGAAGGAACATTATGATGTTTTGAGGAAAATGGTGGTTCTTGTAATGGTGTGAATTAGTGCATAGATATGAGGGTTGCATGGTGTAATTGAAAAGGGGCGAGGACTTGTGTGTATGTGTGCTGATGTGTGTTTGTGATAGGGGCATAGAAGAGTATAGACATGGAATTGTAGAAAGAGTGTGAATGCTGTATTTGAATTGTGTTACAGTGTTTTTAAAGAATTGGGAAACTGTGGCCTAGTGGTAATGCAATCGTAGTTTGTAGTTGGAGCGGTGTATGGTGTGTTATAGTAGTGGTTGTTAAAGAAAAGTACTTCTTATGTGAGGAGAAACGTTGTATCCAGAAATGTTGGCAGTATACACATGTGTGTGAGCAGGTGGAGAATGGTGGCACGATAAGGGATGCAATCAGAAAGGTTGGAAAATGTGACATTTATATGGAAGGAAACATGGAAAATGCGGTGTGTTTAAAAGTAAATCTTTTTTGGAGCATTTTGTTGAAAGTTAAAACATGCATATGTGCATTTATATCAGCACAGTGTACAATTGTTTTGTATTATTAAGGGAAATGCAGATGCAAGAGACTTATAGAACATTGTTAAGTGGCAGCTGATGTGTGGAACTTTAATAGGTTGACAGGGTTACATGTAGAGTTTTTGGATGTGATTGGTGGATGGATGTTTGACTGATCGAAAGCAGGCTATGAGGAAGAGTGGAAGGGCTGGCCAGTGAAATGGTGTGCATGTGCAATCCGTATCTTTTAACGATGGAATGGAAAGAGGCCACAGAGACCACGCATAGTCATGAAGATAAGTGGATTATGGTCCTTATGAAAGTGGCCATCATTAGTGGGGGCTTCTTAGAGTGGGACTTCCAACTAGGCCAGGGAGTGGCCGAATGTGAAGTGGTTACACTGAGTAGGAAGTTTACCGGGTTTCCAGAAGAGATCCAGGTTCCCAATAATAATCAACTCTATCTAGAACATGTGTTTATCAATGGACAAAAAACTCCTGCTGTCCGAGACACTGCGGCTAGCGTCACTGCTGTCACCCGGCAGTGGGTACAGCCAGATCATTATATTGATGGGCCTGATTGTAGCGTAAATGGGCTTGATGGAAAGAGCAAGTGCCCCTTGGCGATAGTAGAGTTCAACTGCAAGGTGAAATGATCCAGGACTACATCTCTGTCCATGTTTGTTGGGTAATGATCTTCCTGATCCCGAGATAGTCACAGCGGCTACCCGATCAAGGGACAAGGGACAAAGAGATCGCACGATTGAACACTTTGAGAGCCTTAGGGCCTGGAGTGCTTCCTGAGGGATTGTTGAAAAGACTGCGTGGCCGGTTGCCCCTAGTCCAGTTCCACAGACTACTGAGTCTCCTACTCCTGTGGGAGATGGGCTAGTAGCCACTGAAGACCTTACATTCGAAGCAGGGGACTCAGTGACTTCAGAGTTGCCTGGTGCTGTGCCGGAACCTGAGCGGTGGACCATGTGGGGGCAGATCTGAAGAGCCCGTCCAAGCTGGATGAGTTTGCATCAGCTGGGATCCCAGACCAGACTTTTTCCTTCACAGCCTAGAAAGAGTGTCCCACTCTGGTGGGTCTGCAGAAGCAGGCAGAGAAGCAGGCTAAGGGTGAGTCCCCTGACCTGTTCAAAGTGTACTGGGACGGTGGGCTCCTGTACAGTGAGCCAAAAGACTCTGAGGGTGGGGGCACCTGTAGGTTGATGATTCCCCCATGCCAACGAAGGTTCCTTTTGGATTTGTCTCACCAAATTCCTTTAGTGGGTCTCTTGGGAGGGACTAAGACATCAGACCGGTTGTCTGTGCACTTTTACTGGCTGTAGTTCGGCGTAAAGGTTAAGGAATTATTCCGGTCCTGCCCAACTTGTCAAGCTTCTGGCAAGTTAGTTGATGCCACAAAGCCCGTGGTTGGGTGTCCTTTCAATAGAATAGGCATGGATATTGTGAGTCATTTGGATCCTCAAACCAGCTCAGAGAACAGATATATCTTGGTGGTGGTAGACCCCACCACAAGATGCCCAGAGGCTGTTCCTCTGAGGAGCATCAAAACCCCTGTGGTTGCGAAGGCTCTGATTGGGACATTATCACTTGTTGGAATCCCCAAAGAAGTCGTTTTTGACAGAGGATCAAACTTCATATCAATGTATTTGAAGGCTATGTGGGAAGAGTGTGGCGTCACCTACCGGTTCTCTTCATCCTTCCATCCACAAACCAATGGGCTTGTTGAGCCGTTGAACAAGAGCCTGAATGTCATGATAGGTGGCATGGAAGAGCACCCGAGGAGAAACTTGGATATTCTCCTGCCATGCTTTCTGTTTGCCTAAAGGAAGGTGCCACAGAACGGAGTAGGTTTTAGCCCCTTTGAACCTCTGTTTGGACACCCTGTACGAGGTCCCCTCAGTCTAGAGGGATGGGAAAGCAAACCCTCATCCCCTACACAAAATGTCATGGACAATGTAATCGGTCTAGGATGGCAAAGTTCATGGAACAGTGAACAAAGAACCTAAAGTCCAGGCAGGAGCTGACACACAGAAGGCCACAGTAACAGTCTATTCTCCAGGCCAGTGGGTGTGGATTATGAAGCCTGTCAAACAGAGTACCCTTCAGGACAAGTGCACTGGGCCTTACAGCGTGCTGCAAAAGGCCAGTGAGGTAAAATATCTCATTGACGTGAAAGGACCTAACCAGAAGTGCTGGGATTTTCACATCATTCTGCTAAAACCCCATTATAGCCAAGATGACTTGGTCATGGCATTAGTGACAGACGGAGATACTGAGGAGGAGACCGATCCCCTCCCAGAGCTCCTGCACACTGAAGCCACAGATGGGTAAGTTGAAGGTGTCAACCTCACAACAAACCTGTCGGAACAGCAACTGACAGACTGTTGCAATTTACTGGGACAGTTTGCCGGTCTGTTTTCTCTGACTCCAGGCTGTGCAAATTGGTGCACCCATTTTGTGGACACTGGAGACAGTAAGCCGCTGAAGAGTCGGATTCAGTGGATGTCCGATAAGGTCAGGGCCACCATCAATGTGGAAGTTTCCAAGATGCTATCCCTCGGAGTGATGGAGCCATACCACAGCCCCTGGGCTAACCCAGTGGTGCTGGTACCTAAAAAGACCAGTGGTGGGAAGACTGAAGTTCGCTTTTGTGTGGACTACAGTAGGCTCAATTCTGTCACAAAAAAAGATGCTCTCCCCATTCCTGAGCTGTTGAGCACATTGACCAGCTTGTTGCTGCCAAGTACATGAGTACCTAAGACCACACAGCAGAACATTGGCAGGTCGGCTTGACAGATGGAGCAAGAGAGAGGTCAGCATTCTCAACCTCAGAAGGACATTATCAGTTCACTGTGATGCCTTTTGGATTGAAGAATGCCCATGCCACTTTTCAGCAGATGGCTTTACCAGGTTTCGTCTGGTATAGAAAACCTCAGTGTCACCTATTTAGATGACATTGCTGTCTTCAGCCACACCTGTAAGGATCACATATCCCAACTGAAACAAGTGCTTCAGGTACTGAAGAATGCAGGTCTGACTATCAAGGCCACAAAGTGCCCGATAGTGCAGGGTTTCATGACGTACCTAAGCCACCTGGTTGGTGGAGGTAAAAGACAACCTCTTGAAGCGAAGGGACAGGCTTTGAAGGAGTGGGACATCCCCACCACACAGATGCAGGTGAGAGCATTTCTAGGTTTCACCGCACTACTGGTCATTCATCAGGGTGTATGGGACCATTGCCATGCCCCTGAATGATGTAACTTCCATAAAATGCTGAAGAAGGTAACTTTGACCCCCGCCTGTCAATCCTCCTTTCAGGATTTAAAGGATGGATTGTGCAGCTCCCTAGTTCTGAAGGTGCCAGACTATGGTCAGGAGTTCATTCATCAGGGCCGGGAGGATAGCTCAGGGCAATGCGCTCGCCTTGGAAGCAAGACAGCACAGAGCAAAAAAGGTTTGATCCCCGGCTCTGCGCTTTGAAACCTCTGGGTATTAAGCTCTTTATAAATAACCTATTACAATTACAATTAGAATCCAGACACCTGTGATTTTGGGATTGGAGCAGTGTTAGCGCAACCTGTCACCTACATTAGCAAGCAGCTGACCAAAAGGGAAAGGAACTGGGCTGTCATAAAAAAAGAGGTGTAAACAGTCATGTGGGCCGTAAAGAAGATGAAACCCTACATCGTTGGGTCTCACTTTACGATCCAGACAGACCACCGGCCTCTTACATGTTTAATGGCCATGCAAGGGGAGAACCCTAACCTTTTGCGTTGACCCATATCCCTACAGGGATTAGATATGGACATCCAGCACACGCCAGCCTGGAAATGCAGATGGCCTCAGCCGGTACTTTTGCCTTGATGATGAACCGGACCCTCAGTAGGGTGGTGGTTCACATGTTGAGGCCGGGGGGGAACATGTGAGGAATTTGACAATATGCACGGGGAGTGTGCATGGTCTGAGCTTTCTTGATTTTTTTTTAAATAAAAATGTATGATGGAAGATCAACCTCTGAAAATGTGTGGAGTTAATCCTCACACATTTTCTAATGCTCCCCGCACAACAAACACATAGTCCAGTGTAATGGTGGGGACTCAGCCTACAGGTACAGTCCTCCCTGTTAAATGTATTTGACAGGTGACAGTGAGGGGTGCACGAAAACATCCAGAGGAGAAGGGCAGCTCCTTCCTCCTCCCATGGGCAGACTAATTAAATATCAACGGTTCCATGGATCCAGCCTGTGCTATTGTCTAAGTTCTGTGTGGTGGAGGCACATACTGATGAGAGTTAATTGAAGCAGGCCTGCGAATAGGCCTGGTCATAGAACTTAACAATGGGCAGGAAAACAAACACCTCTTTGATATGCAATGTGTCAACTTGAAGCTTCTTCTCACCCCTCTGTATGAAGGACCGTGAATGGCATGTCTGGGTCTACTATTTACCATAGAGATCCTCTGCAGAGCAGACACCTTTCAGAGGGACGAAGTATATGATTTGAGGGAGACAGAAGTCTGTTCTCACCACAAACTACAAGGGAGACATGTGCTTTGATCAAATGCCATAGAGGGCTCAGTCAACCAGAGAGACACTTTGATCTACATCCAAAAGGAAGATGGGTGGGTCTTAGGAGTATATGTTGTCACCTCTTACCTTTCCTGTTGCAAAGCACTCTGGTCCTGACCTCACACATAACAGAAGATTGTTGGTGGGGACCCCGTATGGTTCCTTAAGGTAGAGTTAGCCTACACCAATCTCTGGGGCCCATGTGGCTTTAGCAGATCATCTGAAGGCTTCACCAGAAGCAGGAAAGAAGAACTCAGCATTGGACCCTGGCTGAAGGTACAGTCTACCTTACATCTTCTGCCAGTGAAGGAAAGCCAGGATTTCCAAGAGGGAAGCAAGATCCCACCCCTAAACATCTCCCAGAGAACAGAGGGAGATACCAGACACAGAGGACCCTGCCAGCAGCTCCAGACCCGGGACCCAGCCATCACAAAGCATGCCCTGCTAGGTTCTGCTAGCAAGCTTCCTTGGTGGCTGCAAACACTCTTCTCAGCTTTGGGCCTTCCACCTTGAAAGAACACCACAGGCCCTGCGAAGAAGCCAGGAGGAGTGGCACACAAGCATCAACAAGCGTCCATCTTTTAAGGACATTTTTGAGACATTCAAGCCATCGAGCCGTGACCAGCTGCACCACTGACTGTTGTCACACTGCAGTCACTAAAGCAGTCCGAGACGCCTCGACCAGCTTTCCAGATCTGTGAATCAGCACAGAGACAACGATTCTTGACCCTGAGCAAACCGTTAGGCCTGCCTGCAGCCGTCCTTCTAGTCTCGCTTTGCCGAACTGCCTGCTGCCTGATACCCACAGCTGTCTCCCATCTTGAACTCTGTCGCAAGAGGTGTAAAGCGTCCTGGAACCGACCTGCCGCTGTTGAGCATCAAGAACATCTCAAGCACCAGGTACATTGTGGTTCTGTCCCCCTGGTCCTTCTTCTGAGGCCCCTAATGATATTTATGACCCCTTTCTACCTTTGTCCTAAAACCAAATAACATTGAATAGTTAAGACTGATTGATTTACAGACTACCCTCCTGTCAGTATTCAGAGGCAATCCCTTACCTTCGTGAAACTGTCTTTCCTCTGTGTTCTTTTACAGGGTGGGTTGTATTTTGTAGTGTGATAGAACTGTCTGTTGTTGTAATAATGAAGGAGATATTGTTATATAACCTTGACTGAACAGTCCTTTGTATCATTGGGTAATAATTGTATTTTCGCTGTGTTGCAACTAACCAACGATCCACGGCCTTGCAGAGATAAGCCTGCTGTTCCATCCACGTTACCAATATTGGACAAGGAGGTTTAAAATTGACTTGCGTTTCCAATTTGTTCTGATCCCTTCTGGTATAATAGACGTGTGGGGCTGATTGATGGTTTAGAAAGCAATATTCATCCCTGGGCCACTGGTGAACCGGAAGTGGATTCATCACATGTCACCTAAACCCTCTCTTCCCTATGAGTTTAAACCCACCCCATGCCTTTCATCCTCTTACCCCCACCCCATCTATATTTCCCATAAATGTCAGTATTTTTTTTTGTTGCTATTTTTGTGTCATTAAAAATTCCCTCTCTGAAAGTGTCTTCGCTGAAATCACTGGATACATTGCTGTTTTGCCAAGAGTGGTCAGAAATTAGAGGGGGGACCCAAAATGTTTGATCAATTCATAAATGTGTTGCCGTTGGACGAATTGGCATACAAGTTTACAAAAAGATTTTAGACCCAACTTTTAATGTTTATGCAAAGTTTGGTGGCATTTTATCACGAGAGTGTTAATTTATATTGGGGTTCGCAACATTTTTGGATGGCTTATAACTTTGCTGCCGTTTGACAAATCTGCACAAATGTTTACAAAAAGATTATAACACCAACCTTTAATGTTTTTGCAAAGATTGAATTAATTTTGTCAAGTGGGGCTAAGTTATATAACTATTTTTGGATGTATGTTTTGACACTTTTGAAAAAATAAAACATGGAAGGATTTGCAGCAAACTTGTGCAAGGAGCAACCCGAAAGCATGCTTTCTCAAATGTTCCCTTTTTCTTTTGTTTTTAAAGTGTCATAATGTAGGTACCAAAAATTGTGATATACCTTTGGTAACTGAGGTATAGCCTGTGGCCATGGCCAGTGGACAGATTGTCTATGCCACTGGCCATGAATGACCATGAGGGACCGGCAATGCGGTTAAAGTGGGCATGGCAACCATGGACTGTTAGGGAGAATTCTCCAAAATGGCTAATTTCCCTTACCTACTGAGTCCCTCAGCAGCTTTGCTGGATTTCTGGGGTTTATTTCTTTCACCTGTTAAGAGTGTGAGCCTTTTTTTCCCACTCTTACATGTGTTTTGCTGTGCATGTTTAACATTTTCTTGTGTTCATAGACTGCGGAGCCTCACCTACTCCATAGGCATCATCTTTTTACTGTGTGTTACACAGCACCTTCAGTGCAGTGACACAGGGTTGTCTTTTTGACTTCCCAACTCCGACTCCATTTTCTGAGACTGACTACTGTCTCCCAGAACATGTAAAGTTGCCATTGACTTTATTAGTCTCTTTTAAAACTCACAGACCCAGTACAAACTATCTTAAATAGAGTTCTGGAAAGGGTTAATACTTATCCCTTTTACTCTGTTTCTCTTGGAGCATTGTGTCGCTCCCTTTTCATTAAGACTTGGCTGGTGGCAGTGGTATCTGCCCTATTTTTCCTTCCGCAGTTATTTTAAATAGACTTGGTATTGTTTTAGGCTATCTTGGTAGCCTCAAACTTAAACCCTCTAAACCATATACGTTTTATACGGTTCCGGCTGGGTTTAGTCGACATTTCTTTTTGTAAACATCTTTCTCTTGTTTTACTCTGCGTGCCAAACCAGGTTTGGTTCCTTTGTTCGCCGTCCTTTCGCAGGCTTCTGCACAGAAGCCCTCCTTAGGCGCCTGTATGTCTGGGGGGACAGGATGTGAGGGAGGGGTTTAGGACTCCCTCACAGGGTCTCCTTGGAGACCAATGTCGCACTCTGATCTGATTGGTTGTGGTGACTGTCCCGGCAGGACAGCCACCCTGTTGTGTGATTGACAGGCTGTGTGGAGGGGGGAAAACTGCATAAAAAGCAGGTCTCTTGGGTGGAAAGGCAGAGTCACCACTGGAACAAGAGAACCGAAGAGGAGCTGACAGAAGAGGACCCCTACAATGACTGAACCTCCCGGTGAAGCCCTACTTCAAGTCCGAATCTTCTGACTCCAACGACAGGGAAGATCTGCAAAGAATCTTCTCCCCTTGAGCTGATGGGAACAACCATTTTACCAAACTGCTCGCCAGGCCTCCCTCCTCTGGTCGAATTTGCTGTACAGAGCTACAGTGAACCGGATAGCCAGGAGGAATGGACCCTGCTTGCATTTTAAGTAGCGCACATTTTATTTGTTGCTTTGCTCTGCCGTTGGTTTCTTCCTTGGGCAGTGCAGGACCCTCCAGTCTTCCTACCTCATGTCAGTCCAACAGTCGCTTCAGGAACCGTGAGCCCGCAGGACCTGCCAGAAACGTCTGCCTCAGCTACAGCTTTCTTCTCCATTTACGGTACTTTTCAAATCTGGTTGTTTGTTTCGTCCAGCCGCGGTGAAGGTGTGTGAAACCTTTCGCCAATCCGAGGGCTTGTCCTTCTCCATTCTTTAAGATAACCTTTCTGCTGACCAACTTCGTCTTGAACTCTTGGCAAAGACTTAATCGCAAACTACCCTGAACTTTGTGATCTTGAGCAAAGACTTTGGTCCAAAGACTTTGGGCCAGGCCCCTGTAATTTGATTTCCTCACTGTAGTTCCCTTTTCTAGATTGCCATGCTTACTTATTTGTTGGTGCTGCTCAGTTCTTGTCTGACTTTGTCTTTCCTTCCCTTTTAAATTGCTGGAGTGCCATTTTGCTCACACTTCATTTTAGCCTAACTTGTCCAGAATCTATGAGATGTGGTATAGTGTATTAGTAATGTGATTTTTGAACTGCTTGATAACAGTGAAATGTTTTACAACTGATGTGTAAATAAATGTAGATTCTTTTACTCAGAAACCTTGAGTCAGTGTTTGTTTGAATCATAGTAATTTCTGTCCTTTGTGTAACTATTGCTACTGCTCACTTACTCTTGAGATAAGTCTGGCTGCTCAGCCATCACTACCACTTTACTGTGTATTACAGGCTTGTACCAAAGGTGAATTTGTACTGTCACTTGTAGTCCTAATTGTGTGTGGTGTTCCCAAAGGGTAAATCATATAATTCTGCTGAACACGGACCAGCTAGGTGGTAAAGTGTTTTGAAATTGGGATAGGTTTTAATGGGAAAAGAAATAGTGCCCAGGGTGAAATTGTGCCCGTAAGGAGCATCAGCAAGGACCTGAAAGCATGCTTTTGCATATCTCTCCTGTGTTTTATTTTTTCCAAAGTGTAAACAAATACATTGGCCCTCATTACGACCCTGGCGGAAAGGGGTTTATGCCGGCGTAAACCATGGCGCCCCTTTCCGCCTGAGTACGAGTTCCCTTAGCGCCATGGTGATTTTAACGCCTGCTTTTAGCAGGCGTTAAAATCCAGGGCGCTAAGGGACCTTGTTGTTAATTACGCCACCGTAATTTACGGTGGCGTAAATAACGCCTTCCCCACTCCCATTATACCCTATGGGGCAGAAATGGGAATGGGGAAGGGTAAATGGGGATTGGGGACTTACCGCCCCGCCAAGGTCGGAATGGGGCGGTAATTCCGCCAACCACCATGGCGGAGTTGGCAGCTTAGCGCCATGGACCATGGTGCAAATAGCACCATGGTTCTCCGCCAAGGTCGTAATGAGGGCCATTGTCTTATAACTTTGGTGGCAGGGGCCCTGGCCCTGAGCAAGGACAAATGTGTACTCTGATTTGCAAATCAGTCATGTGTTTTACTTTTTCAAAATTGTCAAAAAGTAAGTACAAAACAAATTGTGATTTGACTTTGGTTCATGGGCAGAGGGCCTGGCCCTTGGCAAAGACAAATGTCTACTCTGATTTGCTTATTGGGTAATGCATCATTCACCAGGGATTTTGGAGACTGACATTGCTGCAAGCCATGAACGCTGACCATTGGTCACATTACGAGGGTATAGTGGACACAGAGCTATGGTGGTTTGGTGGGGCTGGGGTGATGGTGGATCCTCATGCCCTAGGAAATTCAACCTTGAGTTGCATCCCCAGCATGCACTGCTGATAATGAAAACACATCAGTATGCGTTGCAAAAAAATCTGTTGACTGATGGAGGTGTATATTTCTTTCATATAAGTTAAAAGAGGAATTATCAATAACTTTTTCACTAATAAAAACCTATGAAATTCACTGAAAATGTTTTGTTAAAGTGACCTTATGGTTAAGTTACACTAATATAAACCTAGCAAATTAATTGAAAATGCTTTGCTAAAGGGACGTTATGGTTACTAGTAAAATTAAACAAAAACAAGACGTGCATCCATAACTCGCGCCACTGCCATGCACTGCAAACATTAACACCCAGGACATTAAATATCACAAATGAATGGTAGGCCATACTTGTACCCCTTAAATACATTGGGGAACCTCCTGATCACAATCAAAACAGAGTAAATGCACCCCTCTAGGGAATTAAGGCCATGAGTCTATCTTGCAAGAGATAACAAATTTACAGGGTAATTCATAGAATTTCGCAGAAAAGTGTCGCAAGCGGCTGGCGCAGAGTGTCCGCGTGCGATTGTCTGCGCCAGGCACGTGCGCTAAAACCTATTTCCGCGCACAGCGTATTCATGGATTTTAGGCTCCCAAACCAGCCGTGGCGCAGAGAATCGCAGCGACCCTGCAGCAGCGCCAGTAACGCCCCCAAGAACGCCCTCGCGCAAGGAAAAGCCATCAAAATCGCTAAATCATCGCAAAGGGCTGCGCTAACCCTGGACCAGTTCACCGGGCTGGCAAACAGCAAACGCCAATCGGGGAACGTGTATTTCAGGGGTGCGCGGGAAGTTCCACACGCGATTGGCTCTGTGCAAGCAGGGTACGTGTATTTCAGGGGTGCGCGGGAAGTTCCACACGTGATTTCATCAGGGTACGTGTATTTCAGGGGTGCGCGGGAAGTTCCACACGTGATTGTCCCAGTGCGAGCAGGGTACGTGTATTCCATGGGTGCGCGAGAAGTTCCACACGCGAATTCAGCAGGGTACGTGTATTTCAGGGGTGCGCGGGAAGTTCCACACGCGAATGGGCCAGTGCGAGCAGGGTACGTGTATTCCATGGGTGCGCGGGAAGTTCCACACGCGATTTCATCAGGGTACGTGTATTTCAGGGGTGCGCGGGAAGTTCCACACGCGATTGTCCCAGTGCGAGCAGGGTACGTGTATTTCAGGGGTGCGCGGGAAGTTCCACACGCGATTGGCCCCGTGCAAGCAGGGTACGTGTATGTCAGGGGTGCGTGAGAAGTTCCACACGCGATTGGCCCCGTGCAAGCAGGGTACGTGTATTTCAGGGGTGCGCGGGAAGTTCCACACGCGATTTCAGCAGGGTACGTGTATTCCAGGGGTGCGTGGGAAGTTCCACACGCAATTTCAGCAGGGTATGTGTATTCCAGGGGTGCGCGGGAAGTTCCACATGTGATTTCAGCAGGGTATGTGTATTTCAGGGGTTCTGGGGAGTACTACACGTGAATTGGAAGTGTGGGTCCTCCCAGGTGTACGCTCCACAACCTCCACGGCCCCTGCAGGCAGCCCACACCACGGGGGACTACCCTGCACCCCTGCTCATGTCCCGCAGGCAGCCCATCCACCATGGGCATGCCCCCCAGCCAACCCACATGTCACCTTGCACTACTGATCAACAATGCATGTCTCCCACCACCCCCACCCCCCAGCCACCATGGGCAGCCTCCACCAGGCCCCCACTCATGTCTCCAACCACTCCCACCCCCCAGCAGTGCAGGGGCACCCTCCACCAGGCCACCACCCATGTCTCCCACCACCCCCACCCCCCAGCCAGCAGGGGCACCCTCCACCAGGCCACCACCCATGTCTCCCACCACCCCCACCCCCCAGTAGTGCAGGGGCACCCTTCACCAGGCCCCCACCCATGTCCCCTATCACCACCACCCCCCAGCAGTGCAGGGGCACCCTCCACCAGGCCCCCACCCATGTCTCCCAAAACCCCCACCCCCCAGCAGTGCAGGGGCACCCTTCACCAGGCCCCCACTCATGTCTCCCACCACCCCCACCCCCCAGCAGTGCAGGGGCACCCTCCACCAGGCCCCCACTCATGTCTCCCACCACCCCCACCCCCCAGCAGTGCAGGGGCAGCCTCCACCAGGCCCCCACCCATGTCCCCTATCACCACCACCCCCCAGCAGTGCAGGGGCAGCCTCCACCAGGCCCCCACTCATGTCTCCCACCACCCCATCCCCCAGCCAGTAGGGGCACCCTCCACCAGGCCCCCACTCATGTCTCCCACAACCCCCACCCCCCAGCAGTGCAGGGGCACCCTCCACCAGGCCCCCACCCATGTCCCCTATCACCACCCCCCCCAGCAGTGCAGGGGCACCCTCCACCAGGCCCCCACTCATGTCTCCCACCACCCCCACCCCCCAGCCAGCAGGTGCAGCCTCCCCCAGGCCACCACTCATGTCTCCCACCCACCCCCACCCCCCAGCCACCATGGGCACCATCCACCAGGCCTCCACTCATGTCTACCACCCACCCCACCCCCCAGCCACCATGGGCACCCTCCACTCATGTCTCCCACCCACCCCCACCCCCCAGCAGTGCAGGGGCACCCTCCACCAGGCCCCCACTCATGTCTCCCACCACCCCCACCCCCCAGCCACCAGGGGCAGCCTCCACCAGGCCCCCACCCATGTCCCCTATCACCACCACCCCCCCCAGCAGTGCAGGGGCACCCTCCACCAGGCCCCCACCCAAGTCTCCCACCCCCCTCACCCCCCAGCAGTGCAGGGGCACCCTCCACCAGGCCACCACCCATGTCTCCCACCACCCTCACCCCCCAGCAGTGCAGGGGCACCCTCCACCAGGCCCCCACTCATGTCTCCCACCACCCCCACCCCCCAGCCAGCAGGGGCACCCTCCACCAGGCCACCACTCATGTCTCCCACCCACCCCCACCCCCCAGCCACCATGGGCACCCTCCACCAGGCCTCCACTCATGTCTCCCACCCACCCCCACCCCCCAGCCACCATGAGCACCCTCCACTAGGCCTCCACTCATGTCTCCCACCCACCCCCACCCCCCAGCCACCAGGGGCAGCCTCCACCAGGACCCCACTCATGTCTCCCACCACCCCCACCCCCCAGCAGTGCAGGGGCACCCTCCACCAGGCCCCACTCATGTCTCCCACCACCCCCACCCCCCAGCAGTGCAGGGGCAGCCTCCACCAGGCCCCCACTCATGTCTCCCACCACCCCCACCCCCCAGCAGTGCACGGGCACCCTCCACCAGGCCCCCACTCATGTCTCCCACCACCCCCACCCCCCAGCCACCAGGGGCAGCCTCCACCAGGCCCCCACTCATGTCTCCCACCACCCCTACTCCCCAGCAGTGCAGGGGCACCCTCCACCAGGCCCCCACTCATGTCTCCCACCACCCTCACCCCCCAGCAGTGCAGGGGCACCCTCCACCAGGCCTCCACCCATGTCTCCCACCCACCCCCACCCCCCAGCCACCATGGGCAGCCCCCACCAGGCCCCCACTCATGTCTCCCACCACCCCCACCCCCCAGCCATCAGGGGCAGCCTCCACCAGGCCCCCACTCATGTCTCCCACCACCCCCACCCCCCAGCAGTGCAGGGGCAGCCCCCACCAGGTCCTCACAATCCCCAATCATGTGTGTAATGGACAGCCTCCACAGCCAAAAAGCCCAACCAAGTAACCCATTCACCCACATGGAAAAGGAAATTACATGTTACACCCCCAATGTTCATAAAGCTAATTAACCCATGTCCGTCACACACAATGGTTGCAATTGAATGGGAAAACACCCAACATGACATGCATGAAACCAATGAGATGATACCACACAGTGAAGTATGAAATCAAAATTGTATTTAAAAAAAAAGAATGCAAAAGAAATTAAACAAACTACAATGGGAATGAAAAAAAGATAAGCTGCATGTCCGTTTAAAAAAATAAAACCACCAAATCCTAATCCAAAAAAATGTTGTCCAAAGTCAAATGAAAAATAAAATCAATCCAATGAAGAACTATGTACAAAACATCCAAGGGTCCATGAGCCCAACTGAACAAAGGAAACCTACAAAAAACCCTAACTAAAATGCAACTATATACAAAAAGTGGAGCAGTGTCCGTCGACTCCAAATCATAAGAACAAACAAAGGAAACCTAAAACTAAAGAACTATATACAAAGGCGGCGGGCAAGTCCAGCGGCTCACTCCGTGGTGTTCCGGGCCAGGGCATCATCGAACTCCTGTTCGATGTCCCGGAGGCGGTCCTGTTCCATGGCCCCGAGGGTCCGCAGGGACGATGCCGTGTCCTCCTCCAACCCCCTGCGGATTGCCTCGAGGCACTCGGCCCGCCTCAGGGCCCTCCGCGTGGAGTTCTCCGCCCTGACCATTGTGAGCCGCGCCTCTTCCGCCCGCCGCCGCTCCGCACCTATGGCGTGGCCCAACCGCTGCCACACGGAAGACACTCTCTGTCCTGGGTCCTCCTGCCCTCCGGCCGATGCCTGCCCCTCCGATGTCGAAGGCCCCGAGCCTTCATGGCTCCCACCATGTTGCTGCTGCTGCTCTGCCTCTGCCCGTGCACTGCCTCCTGCTGCCTGCACATCCTCCGCCGGCTGGGGTGCAGTTGTTGATGTGGCCACCCCTGCTGGACGTCGGACTGTGGCAGGGATGCCTCCTCCAGTGCTCATACATGCTGGCCGCACCGTCAGAGGCAGCTCCACAGGGCACCCAGGTGACTGATGGGTGGGAAGATGGCACAGAGGACGACTGGCGCGTAGGGGGTCCAGTTGAGGAGGGGGTCGGAGCAAGCCCCATCAGACGGAGGAATCCAGCCTGGGTGACCTGTCCCAGCAGGCTGACGTGGTCAACGAGCCATTCGAGATGACGTGCAGTCTCTCCATGAAAAGACTGCAGGTCACCTCGCATGGCCCGTTGACGCAACGCCACACCAGCCAGGACAGGCTCAACCCGGACCTGGATAGCCACGTCCGCAGGCAGAGGAAGGCCAGTTGACATCAACTCATCCTCTGCCTGAAAACGGGTCTGGACGTAGGCATCCCTGCTGGTGCAAGATGATGCAGGGACAGGATCGGGGACAGGATTGCACACAGGCACCTCCGCGGCGGCCTGTGCTGCCTCCTGTCCCTGGTCCTGCACTGGACCACTAGCACCAGTGGGATCCCCACCTCCAGACCCCATCTCTGGTGCTTGCAAGGCCTCCTCCTCCACCAAACCCCCACCAACCATGATGACTCCGTGCCATCTTCCCCTGTTGGGCCCTGTGGGGTCCTACCTGCCCCTTCTGCTGCCGAGGAGTCCAACTCCAACCTCCGCCTCTTGGACCTCCCCCCGGCAGCTGCGGCCTGGGACGAGGCACCGGACTCCTCACTCCCCGACGAGATGACAACACGGGAGGGGAGCCGGGCCTTGCGTCTCCGGCTGGCGGTGGGATCCCCGCCGCTGTGCTCCACAGCACCTTCTCCGCCCTCTTCATCAGTTGATGCTGCAGACAGGGAGAAACAAAACACAGGCATCAGGGCACTGTACAATGGACACATACACACATGACAGTTGCACATGAGTGGCATTGGCAAACCTCAGACATGTCATCACAATCCCCAACACACATGTCATTACAACTCGCACACATGAGCCATACCACAGCCATATCGCAACTGCCACCACCATCCCTACACATACAACTGCATGAGCAGCCAAAGGGGAGCCAGACATCACATGCAACACAGGAAGTGCACCACACATGTACACACACCACCACACTTGCATGCATGTGTACACCTCTACCAAGTGTCGCAGTGTTCAGACGGGCATCCATGTCACATCTGCCAATCAGGCTTCCACATACCGCTGTCACATGCATCCATGTTGCATCACTGTTGCACCCTTGTCAAATACACACACATGCACATGTACACAGTGCTCATACATGCAGCCGAAAACAACATACATGCGTGACATCACGGACATGTCTACTTACATACACATTCATCCAAACATGTGTGCACACACAACTGCATTTGGCATGCAAGTCTACACACACAAGCACCATCCATGTCTCACACATTACAGCCCTCGCATGTGTCAGCCCCACGGCCCTGTACACCCCCACCCATACTCGACCCCATACAAACAGATGTGCAACCTGCACACTACCGAATAATCACCACACGCACTGCTCACAATCAGGATGCATGTACACCCGCCGCTCGACTCCAGACGGGTCTGCTTCTCTAGGACCTGGACGTGGAGCGCTGGGGATATGCGTTCCAGGACCCTCATCCGTTCTTCCGACAAGTGGCCCCGGCGCCCCTTGGCATCCGCTGCCTTCAAGAGGCGCCGGGCCTTGTTCAGGGTCCTGGACCTGAAGTCCTCCCAGCGCTTCCTGACATGTTGTAAGTCCCGGACTGCCACCCCCTCCGCATTGATGGCAGTCACGATGTCAGTCCAGATCCGAGTCCGTCCTTCCTTGTCGGCGCGGAAACTTCCAAAGAGGGCATCATACTGCCCCAGGACTTGCTCCACCAGGACACCAACTTCGGTGGCACTGAAGCTGGTGCCCCTCTGCCTCTCTGGCCGGGGGTTGTCAGTGGTCGCAGATGGTGTTTGCCCCGACATGACAACCCCAGAGGCAGGAGTGGGTGGGCAACTGGGTCCTGCGGCTGGGCTGTGGAGCGATGGAATCCCAGTCGGGAGTCTTCAGTTCCAGCAGGGGTGCTCACAGCAACAGCACCCCTGGCTGATGTGCAGGCAGCAAATGGCAGTGCACGTGGGCAGCAGGCAGTCAGGCAGCAGCAGATGGCAGGTGGGAGCGTGCTCGGGGCTCTGGGGGGCAGTAGTTCGGCCTTCTGGGCAGGAGCGTGGTCTTCCGTGTGCTTACGCATGGCCAGCTTGATAAGGAGTGATTTGGCACGTGAAAATCCTGCACGTCAGCGTGAAAATCGAGGAAAGGCCCTTAGCGCGTAAGCGCGTCAGCACGCATACGCGATTCTATTGGACCAAAGGCACTCAGCGCGTAAACGCTTCGCCAGCGTATGCACGTCTATGAAGTCAAGTGCACGTTGAATTGGGCACACGTTTGAAAATGTTGTGTGTGAAAAAAATGAAAGACAGGTCCGAGTGTCAAAGCGTGTAATTGGTGGGAATGGGCCTAGCGCGTACACGCGGCAGTGACAAAGCGTGTAATTGGTGGAAATGGCCCAACACGCAGAAGTGACAAAGCGTGTAATTGGTGGAAATGGCCCTACACTCAGAAGTGACAAAGCGTGTAATTGGTGGAAATGGCCCTAGCGCGTACACGCCGCGTAAGTGACGCTGGACGTGTGGGCCTGTATAAAAGGTACGCGTAGAACACCATTTCCTTGTACGTGCTTTTCGTGGAGAGCGAGTGGATGAATTCTGTACTTCTTGTCGTTTCACACGCGATTTACTTCACGGCGTTTCAAGTTCGTATTCCCTGTTACCTCTGACAGCTTTTTCTCTTTTTTCTCTTTTACTGGTTTACCTGGGCCTGTTCCCTCAAACAGTGTTCCCTTCTGTTGTCCTGTCTCCTCAGACAGCGTGCAAATCTTCTTTTGGCAGGGGTGTTGCCAACCAAACGCACTCCTTTTTCACGCTCTTTTACCTGGCAGACGGTGAGTCACGCACGTATCTAACATCTGTGCTTGCCCCGTGTGTAGCCTACCGCTTCAGAGGTCATTCTAGGCTGCGTGTGACACGCATACGTTCATTCTTGTGTTACTGGGTGCCACAGCGTAGTGCAGGTTTTTCTTTCTGCACACGTGGTCTAGGAGGGGTTGCGTGCACGTCATCTCCCTTTTTTGGGGCTCCTGTGCGTAGCGTGACCCGTCATCTTTCCCCAGGGGTTACATTCGGCCTTGCTAGAGCACTAGGGTACAATTACCATCTGGTACCCAACCCCTTTGACCCCCAATTGCCCAGGACAATAGTTTACAGCCACTCCCATACGCACATTAACATCAGTGCCATGGCTGGGAGGCGAGGATTCCGTAAGGGTGGCAAAGGTGGAAGAGCCACAAGTGGTGGCCGTGGTGGATCCGGTAGGGGACGTGGTCGTTACTTGCAGAGTGAGCCTGTCCCCCCATGTGTGGAGGACCAGTCAAGGGCACCCATAATCCCCCCCCCTCCCGTTGAGGCTGATGTGGCTGACACCATCCATGCTCAGCCCTTGTTGGACCAGCCCATTGTGGCACCAGACCTGGCTGACTCCATGGCTGACTTCCAGGTCAGCAGGCCTATGACACGTGCGCTGGTGCACGTTGATGTCATCATGCCACGTGCATCTGGGGCAGCAAGGTCATCTGCTGCCCCAAGTAGGCAGTGCGGAGAGGCTGCAGGGGCAGCTGCGGCTCCATCCACCCCAGCTCTCACACACCCAGCCAGGACAGTGTCGGTCCTAGTCCATCCTGCTGACATTCCCCCTGACACCATTATACTTGAGCCAATGTCTGCACCAACTCCCAAGCTGAGTTGCAATCCAACACTCCTGATACAGAGTCCACCAGAGCTCCTGCCCCTAGTGTCCAGAGCGGCGCAGGACACTCAGGGTTACCACCACCTTCCAAGCGGAAGAGTGCTCGTCCGGCACAGGCTGATGCCCCAGACACGGCTACACAATCCGGCCCGTCCAGGAAGCCCAGCTTCACGGATGACGAACTGAATGCACTTGTCGAGTATGTGTCCGCACATGATAACGAGATGGTCATTGTTGCAGGATCCAAGACCACACCTGCACAACGCCAGGCACACTGGCAGACCGTTGCGGACATCGTAAGTGCCCTTGGAATCGTGAGGCGCACAGCCAATGATTGCTATAAGCGCTGGAATGACCTAAAGCGCAGGGCAAAGAGTAAGCTGGCCTCAAGTCATGCCGCAACTCTAGTGACTGGAGGTGGGTCTCCAGTAGTAGACATGGAACTCACTCCACATGAGTCAGTCGCTGGGACCTACGTCACGGAGGAACAGATCCAAGGCGTGGGAGATCTGCCTGATTACGAGGCATTGTCCGGTGAGTGCACATGCATGTGTGTGTCATCCATGTGCATGGTATGTGTGTGAGGGCTTCTGTTTGTGTGCCAGGTGAGAGTGTGTGCGCCTGAGTCGTATGGGTCAGCCATATGCTTTATGCAATACATCCTGCGCAGCTGCATTAGGCCATAGCAGTATCCCTTCTGCCAACAGTAGACATCTAGCCCAACTGCACACCAGTTGCCCTTGAAGTGTCACCTTGCCACAATATTGTTGCTTATTTTTCACTGTTCATTCAGGCAGATTGTTTGCATTCCACCACTTTTACTAGGCATTTCGTAGTCCTCTAGTCACATGTCTGACATGGCTATGGTAAAGTGGAGTGACTTTGTTACCTGGATATCATTTGTTCACACATGTCCCTGTGCAATTGGACCATTTTGGACTGCCAGCTCCAGGTGAAAAATCTGACCTGTTTGAATTAGAAAAGCTATTACATGCGGGAACTGGACTGAATGAATAGGTGCTGCCCTCCTCTCCATCTTCACTCAATAGCAATGGTACATGCCATCTGTGTGATGGCATGTGTGTTTCACCTGGCAATCACAGGCCAATGTGTGATGCCACTGCCAGGCAGCATGCAGAAAATGTGTTCATCTTCCATCTTGGTGTCATCAGTGTGTGCCATTTGCCTGCCCTTCATATGCAGTGAGGGTGCATGCATGGGAGGGTTTTAGTCATGTGGGACATGTGTTAATCAAGTACTGGTTCTCTTGCTTCTCAGCCCTCATTGTGTGCCATGGTGCTAATGCCTGTTTCCATTTCTTTGTTTTTATGTCTTTGCAGGGGAAGACGCACCTGATACTGCTGGGGTTGTGGAGATAGTGCAGACCCAGGAGGGGTCTGAGGGCCAACCAACCACCAGTGAGGGACGTGGTGTGGTGGTGGGTGAGAACCCACAAGTACTGCAGGTCGTGCTCTCAAGGGGTGTCTCTGGCTGCACCTCCCCCGAGCTGTACTCAGGTGTTGATTCGGATGATGAGACCTACGTGCCGTCGCAGGTGAGTGTTCCAGGGAGGGATTCTGTTCTGTCCCACCCACCTGCACCAGGGTCAGAACCCTCAATGGGGATGTCAGTGTTGGCAGCTACGCCTTTGGTGGTTACGGATGCAGGGTCACACTCCGCGACATCTGATCCTGTTCCTGGGCCAGCAGATCAGAGGGGGAATGCAGTCCTGCAGCCTCAGGCAGTGCCGGCACAGCAAGACGCACTTCGCCTTGCCCCAGACAGGTGTGGTGCCCGCCGACGTGGTGGCCGTACGCCACCTGGCAATACCGCATGGGAGCAATCCATTCACGGTATGGCAACCCAACAGGCAGCATCATCCGAGATGATGGCTCAGGCCATGGATAGGGTGGCCACTTCTATTGTCCCCCCTGAAAGGCTGATGGAGCGACTACAGCAGGCAACCAACTCCATCTGCCAGTCACACAGGGAGGACATGTTGGCGTCCAACAGGGACAGGCGGGCGGCACTGGCGACTCTGCAGGAGGCCATCTCCATAGAGTCCCAGGGCCACAGGGAAGCCCTGAGGCAGGAGCTCCTTCACCTCAGGACGACTCTTGTTGAGCTTGAGGCTTCAACACACCAAAGGACAGAACAGCAGCTGGAGCGTCTCACCCGTACGCTCTCAGCTGAGATGCAGGCAACGAGGGCGGAGGTCCGGGCATCCCGTGAGTTGTTGCATGGGGACCTCCGCACACTCATCCTCCAGAACCAGACCTACCACACCCGCATGCTTGCAGCCATGGAGGAGCAGACTAGGGCCTTGCGTGGGCTGCCTCCCATAGTGCAACCACCTCCGGATGCAGCTGCACAGGGTGATAATAGCGACAGCAGTGATACTCCCACAATAGGGTAGCCGTGTGGGCCATGAGCCCAGGGAGGTGTTTTTTTTTCCCAGGATCCACACAGGTGGGTTTTGGTGTGCACCCTGTCCTCGGACCTCCGGGGTGGCCTCCCAAACCCCCCCCCGGGCCCATCAATGGCCATTTTTGATTTTTATTTTTATTTTTGATTTTTATTTTTATTTTTAAATGTATTTTTCCCAATTTTTTTGGGACAATTTGTTGCCTTCCGTGGTTCCTGTGGGCATACGCTGCATTGTGGCTGGGCACATGCAGGCTTGTCATGTATTTGGTTCAGATGCTTGGGTTTGAGTCACACACACCCCTCCTGCTTCCCGTTTCCATGGGCTTGCAAAGGGTGTGCCCAAGTGACATTGACGTACATGGTGACATTGGACTCCCACTACATGTGTGGGTAGTCTAGTCAATACTGTGTATACATTCTAGTGCATATTGCTGTTTTGTTGTACACTGCATGTTGCATTGATGTGTAACTCATCATCTGTGTCTACCTCCCAATTTGCAGGTCCCTTCCTCATGTCTACACAAGGCACTCTAGTTTGGAGATGGGGTCCATGTTGGCAGCAGTGCACCTACTACTCTACATGGCGCCAACACTGCACAGTTGGTAGTGGTGGGAGTGCAGGCATTTCCAGGTGGTGAGACTACTAATTTATTACATTTGTGATGTCATGTTAATGGTAGTACCTGCTCAAGTTTGTTGTTGGTCCTGCATTACTGTGAGCATTTCAGGTGTTGCAAGTTTAAATTAGGGACACTGTACATTGTGACACTAGTGTCATGTTGTGGGGATTACTTTGTTTACCTGCAAATGGCATGACATGGCACGGTGTGTCGTGTGGCGGTGATGGGGATGGGTTGGCTGACATGGCACTGTCCTCTTGTTGCATTTTGCAAGTGGGTATTCATTTTAGCTGCTTGGATGTGTTTCTTTACAAAACTGCATTGGTGGTGTCTGTGTGGGTAGGGATGCACACATTGTAACACTTCCAGGTGAACAATCTCAGGCTGATATGGTTTTCACGGTTGATTCTCCAGACATTCAGGATCAGTGTCAGGTTGAGTCATCATTGATTGTCAGATGGAATGTGCCAGGGCAGTGTGCACTCCACAGGGGTGTGATTACTATGTGAACTAATTAGCCACTAGCTGTGCATGGGCTGCCTCCCCCCGTGCCCTTTCCCCTCCCATGCGCAGCGGCTGTGCATGTGGTTGGGGATGTGGGGCCACCGCCATGTCCACGGCCAGGCCCCGGCGTGTTGCAACGTTGTGCAGGACACATCCTGCACACTACTGGGGGAGCGTACAACAGCTGCCCGCCAGAACGGTCAAGGGAGCGAAAGCGTGACTTTAGCACTCCGAATGTGTGCTCCACTATTCCCCGGGTTGTAATGTGGGCTGTGTTATATCTTAGCTGGGGTGGCGTGGTGGGGTTCCGAATTGGCATCATCATGTGGGGGCTGAGAGGGTAGGCACTGTCCCCTGTGGAGGTGGTGATTGGTATCATTGGTGGGGTTGTGACCTTGCTCAGTATCTGACATGCATGCATGTGCAGTGGCATTCATACTCACCAAGCAGCCATGTATCGCCATGCCGCCCAGCTTCTAGGTCCCGGCTTAGGGTGGACATTCGGTAAATGAAGCTGTCGTGGGTGGACCCGGGATAGTTGGCATATACTGAGGTGATGATTCCCTTGGCATTACATACGACCTGCACGTTGATGGAATGCCAGTGCTTGCGGTTCCTATAGATGTGCTCTGATGCCCTGGGGGGACGTAGAGCCACATGGGTGCAGTCGATGGCACCTAGCACTTTGGGGAATCGTGCCACACCGTAAAAATCCAGGGCGGCAGCATGCCTTTCTGCAGGTGTTCTGGGCAGGTATATGTGCCTGCGGACTGATGGGCGTGCAGTGATGATGTTCAAGACCTGGTGTAGGCAGCGTGACTGGGTGGCCTGTGATACCCCACCCACTATGGCACTTGTCCGCTGAAATGATCCAGTGGCTAAGAAGTGCAGTACATTGAGGACCTTCTCCAGGGGGCTGTGTGCTTGGGAGCACAGGGTGGGTGATGTGAGGTCATCCTCCCACTCACTCACCAGGTCCAGTATTATGTGTGGTGGAAACCTGTACCTCCCATACACCTGGTCATCAGGCATCCCGAAAAGGCTGGTTCTGGGTGTGAATATTCTGGCCCTGACTATCCTCCTCCTCCTCCTTTGGTAGCCCACGCCCACTGCTGCTAGGAACGGTATGTTCATCCTGGGTCTGAGCTTGTTATTTTGTTAGCGCGCAAATTTATGCGTTGCGCGTGTTGTAGGCGAGCGTGTGACCCACGCACCCCTGAAATCCAGTACCCAGTCCAATAGCGTGTGGAAATTCCCGCGCACCCCGGGATACAGGTGCGCTGACGTACTTGCGTGTGTAAGTGCCCGCGCACCCCTGATATGCACGTACATAGGCCAATCGCGTGTACGCGCACTTTTGTCCAATTACACGCGATGACACTCTGACGTGCTGTCCAATTACACGCGATGACACTCTGACGTGCAGTCTTTCCACGTGTGCTCTGTCATCACGTGCTGTGTGGGAAACACCCGTGCGGGTCACGTCACAGACGCGCTTATGCGCTGAGGGCCTTTGGTCCAATAGAATCGCGTATGCGTGCTGACGCGCTTAAGCGCTGAGGGCCTTTGGTCCAATAGAATCGCGTATGCGTGCTGACGCGCTTACGCGCTAAGGGCCTTTCCTCGATTTTCACGCTGACGTGCAGGATTTTCACGTGCCAAATCACTCCGTATCAAGCTAGCCACGCGTAAGCACACGGAAGACCACGCTCCTGCCCAGAAGGCCGAACTACTGCCCCCCAGAGCCCCGAGCACGCTCCCACCTGCCATCTGCTGCTGCCTGACTGCCTGCTGCCCACGTGCACTGCCATTTGCTGCCTGCACATCAGCCAGGGGTGCTGTTGCTGTGACCACCCCTGCTGGAACTGAAGACTCCCGACTGGGATTCCATCGCTCCACAGCCCAGCCCCAGGACCCAGTTGCCCACCCACTCCTGCCTCTGGGGTTGTCATGTCGGGGCAAACACCATCTGTGACCACTAACAACCCCCGGCCAGAGAGGCAGAGGGGCACCAGCTTCAGTGCCACCGAAGTTGGTGTCCTGGTGGAGCAAGTCCTGGGGCAGTATGATGCCCTCTTTGGAAGTTCCCGCGCCGACAAGGAAGGACGGACTCGGATCTGGACTGACATCGTGACTGCCATCAACGCGGAGGGGGTGGCAGTCCGGGACTTACAACATGTCAGGAAGCGCTGGGAGGACTTCAGGTCCAGGACCCTGAACAAGGCCCGGCGCCTCTTGAAGGCAGCGGATGCCAAGGGGCGCCGGGGCCACTTGTCGGAAGAACAGATGAGGGTCCTGGAACGCATATCCCCAGCGCTCCACGTCCAGGTCCTAGAGAAGCAGACCCGTCTGGAGTCGAGCGGTGAGTGTACATGCATCCTGATTGTGAGCAGTGCGTGTGGTGATTATTCGGTAGTGTGCAGGTTGCACATCTGTTTGTATGGGGTCGAGTATGGGTGGGGGTGTACAGGGCGGTGGGGCTGACACATGTGAGGGCTGTAATGTGTGAGACATGGATGGTGCTTGTGTGTGTAGGCTTGCATGCCAAATGCAGTTGTGTGTGCACACATGTTTGGATGAATGTGTATGTAAGTAGACATGTCCGTGATGTCACACATGTATGTTGTTTTCGGCTGCATGTATGAGCACTGTGTACATGTGCATGTGTGTGTATTTGACAAGGGTGCAACAGTGATGCAACATGGATGCATGTGACAGCGGTAAGTGGAAGCCTGATTGGCAGATGTGACATGGATGCCTGTCTGAACACTGCGACACTTGGCAGAGGTGTACACATGCATGCAAGTGTGGTGGTGTGTGTACATGTGTGGTGCACTTCCTGTGTTGCATGTGATGTCTGGCTCCCCTTTGGCTGCTCATGCAGTTGTATGTGTAGGGATGGTGGTGGCAGTTGCGATATGGCTGTGGTATGGCTCATGTGTGCGAGTTGTAATGACATGTGTGTTGGGGATTGTGATGACATGTCTGAGGTTTGCCAATGCCACTCATGTGCAACTGTCATGTGTGTATTTGTCCATTGTACAGTGCCCTGATGCCTGTGTTTTGTTTCTCCCTGTCTGCAGCGTCAACTGATGAAGAGGGCGGAGAAGGTGCTGTGGAGCACAGCGGCGGGGATCCCACCGCCAGCCGGAGACGCAAGGCCCGGCTCCCCTCCCGTGTTGTCATCTCGTTGGGGAGTGAGGAGTCCGGTGCCGCGTCCCAGGCCACAGCTGCCGGGGGGAGGTCCAAGAGGCGGAGGTTGGAGTTGGACTCCTCGGCAGCAGAAGGGGCAGCTGGGACCCCACAGGGCCCAACAGGGGAAGATAGCACAGAGTCATCCAGGTTGGTGGGGGGTTTGGTGGAGGAGGAGGCCGTGCAAGCACCAGAGACGGGGTCTGGAGGTGGGGATCCCACTGGTGCTAGTGGTGCAGTGCAGGACCAGGGACAGGAGGCAGCACAGGCCGCCGCAGAGGTGCCTGTGTGCAATCCTGTCCCTGATCCTGTCCCTGCATCATCTTGCACCAGCAGGGATGCCTACGTCCAGACCCGTTTTCAGGCAGGGGAAGAGCTGACGTCAACTGGCCTTCCTCTGCCTGCGGACGTGGCTATCCAGGTCCGGGTTGAGCCTGTCCTGGCTGGTGTGGCGTTGCGTCAACGGGCCATGCGAGGTGACCTGCAGTCTTTTCATGGAGAGACTGCACGTCATCTCGAATGGCTCGTTGACCACGTCAGCCTGCTGGGACAGGTCACCCAGGCCGGATTCCTCCGTCTGATGGGGCTTGCTCCGACCCCCTCCTCAACTGGACCCCCTACGCGCCAGTCGTCCTCTGTGCCATCTTCCCACCGATCAGTCACCTGGGTGCCCTGTGGAGCTGCCTCTGACGGTGCGGCCAGGCTGGTGGAGGAGGCATCCCTGCCACAGTCGGGAGTCGGACGTCCAGCAGGGGTGGCCACATCAACAACTGCACCCCAGCCGGTGGGGGATGTGCAGGCAGCAGGAGGCAGTGCACGGGCAGAGGCAGAGCAGCAGCAGCAACATGGTGGGAGCCATGAAGCCTCGGGGCCTTCGACATCGGAGGGGCAGGCATCGGCCGGAGGGCAGGAGGACCCAGGACAGAGAGTGTCTTCCGTGTGGCAGCGGTTGGGCCACGCCATAGGTGCGGAGCGGCGGCGGGCGGAAGAGGCGCGGCTCACAATGGTCAGGGCGGAGAACTCCATGCGGAGGGCCCTGAGGCGGGCCGAGTGCCTCGAGGCAATCCGCAGGGGGTTGGAGGAGGACACGGCGTCGTCCCTGCGGACCCTCGGGGCCATGGAACAGGACCGCCTCCGGGACATCGAACAGGAGTTCGATGATGCCCTGGCCCGGAACACCACGGAGTGAGCCGCTGGACTTGCCCGCCGCCTTTGTATATAGTTCTTTAGTTTTAGGTTTCCTTTGTTTGTTCTTATGATTTGGAGTCGACGGACACTGCTCCACTTTTTGTATATAGTTGCATTTTAGTTAGGGTTTTTTGTAGGTTTCCTTTGTTCAGTTGGGCTCATGGACCCTTGGATGTTTTGTACATAGTTCTTCATTGGATTGATTTTATTTTTCATTTGACTTTGGACAACATTTTTTTGGATTAGGATTTGGTGGTTTTATTTTTTTAAACGGACATGCAGCATATCTTTTTTTCATTCCCATTGTAGTTTGTTTCATTTCTTTTGCATTCTTTTTTTTTAAATACAATTTTTTTTTCATACTTCACTGTGTGGTATCATCTCATTGGTTTCATGCATGTCATGTTGGGTGTTTTCCCATTCAATTGCAACCATTGTGTGTGACGGACATGGGTTCATTAGCTTTATGAACATTGGGGGTGTAACATGTAATTTCCTTTTCCATGTGGGTGAATGGGTTACTTGGTTGGGCTTTTTGGCTGTGGAGGCTGACCATGACGCACATGATTGGGGATTGTGAGGACCTGGTGGAGGCTGCCCATGGTGGCTGGGGGGTGGGGGTGGTGGGAGACATGGGTGGGGGCCTGGTGGAGGGTGCCCCTGCACTGCTGGGGGGGGTGGTGGTGATAGGGGACATGGGTGGGGGCCTGGTGGAGGCTGCCCCTGGTGGCTGGGGGGTGGGGGTGGTGGGAGACATGAGTGTTGGCATGGTGGAGGCTACCCCTGCTGGCTGGGGGTGGTGGGAGACATGAGTGGGGGCCTGGTGGAGGGTGCCCCTGCACTGCTGGGGGGTGGGGGTGGTGGGAGACATGAGTGGGGGCCTGGTGGAGGGTGCCCCTGCACTGCTGGGGGGGGTGGTGGTGATAGGGGACATGGGTGGGGGCCTGGTGGAGGCTGCCCATGGTGGCTGGGGGGTGGGGGTGGTGGGAGACATGGGTGGTGGCCTGGTGGAGGGTTCCCCTGCACTGCTGGGGGGTGAGGGGGGTGGGAGACATGGGTGGGGGCCTGGTGGAGGGTGCCCCTGCACTGCTGGGGGGGTGGTGGTGATAGGGGACATGGGTGGGGGCCTGGTGGAGGCTGCCCCTGGTGGCTGGGGGGTGTGGGTGGTGGGAGACATGAGTGGTGGCCTGGTGGAGGCTGCCCCTGCTGGCTGGGGGGTGGGGGTGGTGGGAGACATGAGTGGGGGCCTGGTGGAGGGTGCCCCTGCACTGCTGGGGGGTGGGGGTGGTGGGAGACATGAGTGGGGGCCTGGTGGAGGGTGCCCATGGTGGCTGGGGGGTGGGGGTTGTGGGAGACATGAGTGGGGGCCTGGTGGAGGGTGCCCCTGCACTGCTGGGGGGTGGTGGTGGTGGGAGACATGAGTGGGGGCCTGGTGGAGGGTGCCCATGGTGGCTTGGGGGTGGGGGTGGTGGGAGACATGAGTGGGGGCCTGGTGGAGGGTGCCCCTGCTGGCTGGGGGGTGGGGGTGGTGGGAGACATGAGTGGGGGCCTGGTGGAGGCTGCCCCTGCACTGCTGGGGGGTGGTGGTGATAGGGGACATGAGTGGGGGCCTGGTGGAGGCTGCCCCTGGTGGCTGGCGGTGGGGGTGCTGGGTGACATGAGCAGGTGTGCAGGGTAGTCCCCTGTGGTGTGTGCTGCCTGCAGGGGCCGTGGAGGGTGTACAGGGAATACCTGGGAGCACACAGCCAAATCGTGTGTAGATTTTGCCGCGTACCCCTGTCATACACGTGCCCAGCCAAATCGCGTGTGGAACTTCCCGCGCACCCCTGAAATCCACGTACCCGGCCAAATCGCGTGTGGAACTTCCCGCGCACCCCTGTAATCCACGTACACGGCCAAATCGCGTGTGGAACTTCCCGCGCACCCCTGAAATCCACGTACCCGGCCAAATCGCGTGTGGAACTTCCCGCGCACCCCTGAAATCCACGTACCCGGCCAAATCACGTGTGGAAATTCCCGCGCACCCCTGAAATCCACGTACACGGCCAAATCGCGTGTGAGACTTCCCGCGGACCCCGGTATACACGCACACGTATTTTTTGTCAGCGGGTGTCCGTGTTTGTGGGTACCCCTTTGCACGTCATTTGTCCTGGAGGGCCACAGTATAGGACATTCATCATGGCAGTATATAGGTGCTATTTGTTGGCGAACCTTTTGGCGCACATTTCTTCCAGGCGCAGAGACGCTACCGCCTGCTTTCCTGTGGCGGTCGTGTTTGTGCCTGTGCGCTGGTTTGAGCGTGCACTTTTTTGCCCTATTCTATTCCATGAATACGTGTTGTGGGCGAGCGTGTGGGCGTTCCACGCACTTGTGCCCTGTACTTCCTCCGTGACGCCCACATTTTGGCAAGTTGTTCCCCATTCCGAGTGTTACGCCCCGTGTTCCGCCTACTTTTGTTGCGTGCGCCGCGCTATGTGCGATTTTCGCTGTGGCCTGTGCGATTTTTGCTGTGACCTGGCGCACGCAGTTAGATGGCTTGTGCGCCAACGTGCGCCGCGCACTTTTTTATCGCACATCCGAAGGTTTTCTCGCGCACGGCCTTCCATGAATCGATGTGCGCTGCTTTTCGTGCGATTTTCGCACTTGCACTGCGATTTTCGCTATTCCACTGCGATTCGCACGTTTTTGGCCACTTGCGCCGCGCTAATTATTCCATGAATCGGCCTGTTAATCTGTACAGAAGTGAGGATTGGCAAATAACTCTGCCCCAGAGCGGTATATTCTGTCCCTCAACGGCTCCCAGGTCCTGAAGACTGGTGCTGGGCCTGGAGCTTAAATACTCTTGACTTGGTTACTGGATACTGTTCTTCTTCCTTAAAATGGATGCTGCAGTGCTTCCTTCTGGCATGGCTGGGTTCCGTTTGGGACAAGCTACATATCATTATGCTGCCTATGCAGGAATATATTATGCTCTTACTTATCATCATCATTTGCTATGTTATAAACATTCATACATAAACACATCTTCCCACCATTCTCTCAACACTTCACTCAACATAATTATATTTGATCTGGTCCAGTAATTTCTGCAAAAAACATGTTTTCCCATAGTACTCTGTATGTCGTGCTGAATCTTTTTTAGTCTCCATTGGCTTGTGAGGGACAGCAGCACAGCCACTGTGTGTTCTGCAAGAACTAGCCTCAGTGACAAAATGCCTGTAGTCTACTTTTAGCACAGGCTGCATTTTTGGCACAGAGGATTCTGTTGTTTACTATGCTTTCAGAAAAGCTAACTTCCTTTAACAGTTTTACAAATGTATTCAGCTAAATAATTATTTGTGCCTTTTATTTAAATCCTAACTACCTTTATTAAGTGACCCTCCCCCCCCCTGGACTCTTGTAGTGCTTAGAAAACAGTTAACAGAAGTCTTGCCTAATTCTAAAGCGCTTGGGAAACTTGGGAAAGAAGGAAAGCACTAGGCTCCTTCTCAAAATTTCCAACTTTCGTGATTCTACAGTAACCAACTCATCCCCACCCAACATATCTACAACCACAGAAATATTAGTTTGAATTTTGCTGTTTATTGTATGGCAAGGTGTTTTAGATCCCCCAATTGATACCATCATATTTGCACTATTAGGGAATATAGGCACACATAATTGGAGACCCCATTGGCACGTGCAGAAGGGAATCAAAAAGAACACCATAACAGGAGCCAGTATTTTTACTGCTACCTCCAGCCATGACGAGACACAATCAAAGGCAAGTGATAGCCAATCTGTGTTTTAAACTCCGCCTTCTATCTCCATTTGAGCACCTAGATTGTGCACCACCTTGATGATGTGAGATGACCCATTCTCAGCATCCTACGGGGTAGAAATGTGCAGCAGCTGCTTGTACCCCAGGAACCATAAAAGATGAAAAAGAAAGTCTCTGCTGAGCTAAATAGAGCAGTGTGGAAGAGTCTTTTGAGACAGTTTGATCTCTTCTTTCTTTCCTGCCATTGAAATTGTCCTTTCTCTGGTGGCATACCAAATTCGTGTGTGATCTGCAAGCTTCTTTTTGCCTCTTTATGTGCTAGAGTGGCTGTTGGCACCTAGACAGGCATTTCTTCTCCCTTCAGGTGTTTTTCCAGGATTACTAGTAGCACTGAGTGCAGGGTGGCCATTGACCACTTGCCATTCCAAGATGGCAGGAGTGGCAGGTAGGCTTGTCAGCCACAAACCCAGTAGTATTCAATCACTGCTGCCATACCTTTCGTCATACCAGGGATGGCAAGAATGTGGTTGCTCTGTGTGTTTGTGCCACCAGAAACTGTTCCTTCATTGCTAAAATAAAATGTCTGGCTCTATCTATTCACACTGGCTTCTTTGTTGTTGCAATCCGTGTCAGCCTTGTGATGTGTTGGGACCATATTTGCACACACATAGGCCCTCATTACGACCCTGGCGGAAATCGAAAAACGATGGCGGAAATGCAATACCGCCATCGAATAGCGCTCGGTGCGATTATGACCCGTCACCGTAAAGTACGATGCCATTAGCGACACCGTAGTGAACGCCAACGCTAACTGCACCAAGTACGCGCACGCGCGCCATGCCAAACCGTAATTACCACCATGGCGCAACGGTACGCGAATTCTGACCCTAGCGGACATGTACCTAACGCCATCAAGCATGGCGGAAAGTACCATTCCGCCATGGTGAGAAGTACAGCATCGCAAACCAACCGTAAACGGCCCTACTGAGTGCCTGTACACCACTCCCTGGCCACATTGCACAACTCCTCGTAGGTGCAATGAAGTCACACAATGCAACCAGTGAAATGTACAAGTCACCCATGCATGCCAACGAACAAATGAATCTAGGGGCTCCAAGTGCCTTGTGAGTGGCCATCCATATTTGCCATGTCACCATTGCCGTACTGATGCAGCACAGGCATGTGAAGGTCCAAGTACAGCAATATGAACTGAAATATGAGACAAAACAACAACAGGCCCCCATCGCTTGACACCAGTGTAAGGCAACATTCAAAGCAGTATCCTGAGTGAGACTGCACCAGCCCTGTACTCCTGCCAGTAAACAAACCAACCATCAGCATAAGCACACAAGTTGGCAGAGTGACTGAGCAGCCAGGCTCATCTCAAGAGGGGCCAATGGGAGCTGCAGGGCACAGATGGCACAAATACAGAAGCTATTCCAATGGACATGACCTCAGTCTCCCTCCAAGAAACGCACGCAAACACAGGCATCTGTGACCAGCCATATTCTGATAATCACATCATTCCACCAATCCACCTGGCTACCGGCATCTGTTACACAAAAGCTAATCCCCCGCCCCTGAGCATGACATCATTAAAACAGTCATAATGGTAGCCCCTATCCCTGACCACACTGGGCTTCGTAGGCAAACGCGGCCAGTACAGTACCACGCAACTATACTCAGAAGCCGGAACCCAATGCAGATCTTCACACAATACATCGCTCCACAAATAGGAATATGCTACATTACTTGCAAAGAAGAACGCTACACGGTTAATATAAGAATAGAAATTTAATGCACAACAAAATCACCAAGCCCATACAGCCATTAGGTCATGAACTCCAAAATATATTCCATTATTGTGGGCTGCATCCGCAATAAATGACCAGCTTCTTCTTGTGTGACGCACTGTTCCTTCATGGTACACAGGGGCTACATTCACGTTCAAAAAGGCAACATGGAAGCGCCTAGAACCGCAGGGCCGTCCCATTAGGTAGGCACTAGTCCAGCTGAAAGGTCGATATGTTGCTCCTAGCCACTAGTACTGCGTAAGGGCATGTGGCCCATTGGCGATCGTCCCATAAGATCGTAATGGTGCTCCACTGATTAACACGAAGCAGCAGGTGTCGGGAGTAAAAGCCATCTGCAGGAGTGGCATACAGATGGCAGCGGCAAAAGGGGAGGAGATACCTGTCACCCAAATGAAATAAAAAAGAATAGTATGGGCATCAGAACTTCATTTGAATTACTCACTTCAATGATCACACTAAATCCACAGCCATATGCATGCTAGCCCACTCAAAAGGATTATTCCCATCCAAAAATCACTTGCGAATCATAACTATAAAAATCGAGGTGAAAACACTATTACAAACAAGTGTTTGTGTGCATGCGTCTGTCAAAACAGAATCCATTAGATGGGATTAGTAACGTGCATAGACACAAGTGTTTGAAGGCGCGTCGAGACAGGGAGGGTTCAACAAGGGCAGATAGACGATGGTCCCACTATGGCAGCTCTGCATCACATAGCGCAGGGGAGGTGGATAGAATCCAAAAAGCCCTGTACATGGCGAACTCTCCATTAAATCATCTGTCCATGCATCCATACATCATTCCCTCATCCCGGAATGAAAACGCCTGATTATTTACTCACATAACATGTGAAATTTCCATTGAGTCTGTGTGTAATGCAGTCTGCAAAATCCACTGTGCTCCAGCCCGGAATTCTAGTGTTGTGAAGTAACATGTATTTGGGAACGTCCTGCCTTATCGTCCACTACGCTATTGCGCATCCCATACTATTCATATCAATCATTGCATTCTCGCCATGGCCCCTGTCCCAAGGACATTAAACAATAGAACGTTATATTTGCAGTCAGACCTGTGGGCGTCTCCTCGCCGCTAGCTGAAAACCGAAAGCGCTGTCCTTCGAATTCCTCATTTGCAACATCACGTCGAAAAGGCATCTGTGACCGCTCGAAATCACAAATTCATCCATGTAATGTGGCAGTGTGTGAAAATGGCAACTGGCTTCACTCACAAATGGGACGCCCCGCCCGTCGGTGAACCTCGGTACAGTGCTGCATGAGGGTCCACCGTTAATCGAGTACTACATTCCACTGACCCTACACAAGTTTGTTCGCAACTGCAAAGATAGTATGTGAAACAATGGGACCATAGCAGAATGAACATATGAACCAATATTTCACTGCCATCGGGATCAAATACATGATTGTAATAGCAAGATGCCATGCGTCGAATTGCAGCGTTGTGTGCGGGACGTGCTCGCCCAAAGGGGATTGCAGCTTGCACAGGTGGAATGAATCACCACAGGTGGAGGCTATACAGCCTGAAAACACATAAATTGCACACCCAACCCCCTCCCACAACCACACCCACTCCAAAATGCTACCGGCAGGACTAGCGATGTTGGCCCTGGGGGACCTGATAGCACTGCAAGTACTAAAACTTCAAGAAGAAGACGAACATCAACTACTACAACAACCGGCCGCACAGAGGAGACGCAGGAGGAGGAGGAGGGCAAGGCAGGGCCAGCAAGGACCGCCAGCACAGCCACTACCACCACGCAGGCAGCCCGCAATCCCACACCTCCGAGCACATCCGTTCAACCTCACGGATGAGCAGATCCACACCCTCTACCGTTTGGACCGGGACACCATAACCGCCATTGTGGACATGACACAGGCTGACCTTGTCAGCATGATAGATAGCCCAACCGCCATCCCACCCCTACTGAAGGTGGTGTCTGTACTCCACTTCCTGGCCACAGGCACCTACCAGCACACAGTCGGACAGTTGCATGGCATTTCACAGCCACTGTTCTCACAGACACTATTGCAAGTGCTCGATGCCCTCCTGAAGCACGCAGACGACTACATCTCTCTACCACGCTCGGAGCAGGAAATTACGAACACAAAAGTGGGATTCCATGCACTTGGCGGCATACCGGGTTGCATTGGTGCCATCGACTGCACTTATGTGGAATTGGTCGTCCCACATGCCATGGAGGCCCAGTACCGCAACCGAAAACAATTTCATTCTCTTAATGTACAAATGGTGTGTGACTCCAACAGGATCATTACACATTGTTGTGCCCGATTTCCTGGATCAACCCATGATTCTATGGTCTTGAGTAACTCTACAATACCACGCTACATGGAGCGACACGCAGGGAACAGATCCTGGCTACTCGGTGAGTCTCATTTCATGCATGATAATGTGGGGTATGTGATGCGGCAATGACCTGGCAGGAAGGGGGGGGTGCGTACGTAGCAATGTCATTCCACAAACATCCTTTATTGTCCACATACAGGTGATGCCGGGTATCCACTGAAGAGATGGCTCCTTACACCACTCCGGAACCCACAGAACCAGCATGAGGAGGACTACAACCATGCCCACTCACGTACCCGTGTAGTCATAGAACAGGCATTCGGCCTACTGAAGACTCGTTTCCGCTGCCTCAGCAGGTCTGGCGGGGCACTCCTGTACCGCCATGAGAAGGTTGCAAAGATGGTCATGGCATGTGTCATGCTACACAACATGTGCGTACGTAGAAATGTGCCCATGCCCAATGACGCAGAACTGCAAGCACCTGAAGATGGTCATGATGAGGGTGGGGATGTGGCAGCACCTCAAGGAGTCCGCGAGGCACAGGAGGGCCGTGACATTTGTCAGATTCTCATAGATTCATGCTTCTAGCCCTCAAGCCTGGTGGCTGATACATGGACACGGGACTTGTGGCACTGTGTGTGTCTGGAACATGCACAATATGGACTGTACGCCTATAAAGGCCTCGTACACAAAGATCAATGTCCACACATCTCATTGGATGATCGTGCATTGTTTATAGCATATGTGAAATTATGTTACACACCCCATCGACCCGCCACCCAAGTGAGCCCAACACACCCCCTCCACCCTCCTACCTCCCCCCGAACACCAGTGTCCAAAAATGCTCATTGTCAGTGGGCAGACGCTATTGCAGGCCCCCTCTCCGGGTATCAGGGGCACCCCTGCCTGTGGAGCGCAGGTTCCTCCCAGATCTACGTTGGGGGCTGCCCTGGACGGAACTTGCAACGGATGATGTCTCTGCCTGCTCACGTCCATGCATGTCCCTAAGGGTTTGTGAGAGCTCAGTGAGCACACGGCACACAGCGGCAAGTTCAGCACATACGTCTTTGGACGTCGCATGCAGTTCCCCCCTCAGGCTCTCGGTGCTTCTCTCCATTTGTACTCTCAGGCTCTCGGTGCTTCTCTCCATTTGTGCCCTTAGTGTCTCTGTACTTCTCTCCATTTCTGCCCTAAGTGTCTCAGTTGATGTTTCTATGGCTGCCTTAGTACCCCCACATTCATCAGCATGGTCCTTGAGGAGCGTGGCCAGTTGCTGCTGTTGCACGATCACCTGGTCGAGGGACTGTTGCCTCTGCTGTGCCATGGCCATTTGCAGTGGTGTCACAGAGGGGCTGGTCACCTCATGTTGCCTTGCCACAGGGCTTGTGGGGGATGGCCAGTCGTCGTCTTGTGGGTGCCCCTGCGTGGTATCCTCATGGTGTACGGGATGAAACAAACAGGGGGATTGAGACAGGTCATGGATGGATCCTACATCGACATCCCCGTTTTCTGTGTCGGAGCATGCTGCCATTAATGCAGTGTCACCTATGGTGCTGCTGCCACCAGAAGCAGTGCCTTCTGTGGCATCCATTGGGGGGACCTGTGGTGGTGCTGTTGTGGGCATGCTGGCTGCTGGGGTGCCTGTTGATGTTCCCTCCTGTGTGCTGCCACTTGATTTGTGCTGCTGCCGTGTCTTGATCCGTGCAGCTGAGGTGGAGGGTCTTTGGCCGTTGGTCTTGGCCCTCTTTGCAGGTGTGCTGGTAGGGGTGTCCTGGAGCTCGTCGTTTGAATCGGACCCTGTGGTGGAGTAAAGGAGGGCGAGCGTTATTAATGGGTCTGTGGAAATTGGAATGGCAATGTATCACATGCATTGGGGTGGTACCTGAGGGTGATTTGGGTCAGGGCCTTGGAGGTGGTTTCATTTTTGTGTGGATTGAGGATGCAGTTGTTTTGCAGCCTGCAGTTAGGGTGTGCCTGCTGCACGTGTAGACGGTGTTTTTAGGATTTTTAATTATTTATGTATTTAATGTGAGTTTTAAAGTGCGCTATCAGGCCAATGTATGTGGACGTTCTCCTGGACATGTGTTACTGTTGCACTATGTGGACACATGGTACTTCACATGATTGGACATTGTGGATTTCGCATTGTTTTATTTGGGCCACCTACCTGATTCTTCGGATGTCTGCACTCCTTTCTCCATCCCTCCGACTCCCTCTATACTCTCCATTCCAATGGTGGAGGCACAGATTTCTTCCCAGGGGGTCAACTTGATGGGTGATTCCGATCCTCCCCCGGTAGCTGTGGCAATGTTACGGTTGGCGGATAGTATGCTCCGTACGCGTATCCGCAAGTCGTCCCATCGCTTTCTGCATTGCTGTGGGTTGCGGGGTGCGGTCCCCACCGCACTTACCCGCTGTGCCACCAGGGCCCATATGGCCTTCTTGTTCGCAAGTGCCGTCCTGGTCATTTGCGTCGAGAAGACGACGGCAGCATTCTCCTGGAGGGTCTCTGTGAGCACGGTGAGTTCCTCACGGGAGAAGTGGACCTGCCGCTTGCGGTCGCACGCTTTCTTCGCTACTTTTCCCATTTTTCTTGCTTTCACTAGGGTGGATGACGGGTTGGGATGTGTCTCAGGGTAGTATTTTTTATGGTTGTGTGGGAATTCTGATTTTATAGGTGTACGGCGTGCTGTTTCCCGTTCCGGGACCATGTTTTTATTTCCGTTTCCGTATATTTACGGTCACCGTACTTTCCGATTGCCGCACATTACGGTGACCGCTAAGATGGGTGGCGGAATTGCACCTAGGGCGCCGTACGACGGCGGTGAGGGGCGTTTTGGGGACATTTCTGCCATCGCGGACTTTGCACTTCCGCCATGGCGTAGTGCTCGTGCCCGATGGGTCGGAATTAGCCGCACTTTGCTCCGTCGTGCAATGGCGGAAACGCTATTCACGCTATGGCGGTCAGGTCAGTCACTTTCCGCCAGGGTCGTAATGAGGGCCATTGTCATTTGAGTAACTTCCCATGGAGAACATTGTCCTTGTAGACAGTGGAGGTATTTTGTGTTGCCATTGCATAACACTGGGTCTAGATCAATGCTCCTCAACTGCATACTGTGTGCCTGGAATGTGCCCTTTATCCCATATAGTGCAAGATGAACCAATTATTGTGCCTCTGTAATTGGAACTGGATGTGGAACTAAAAACCTTAGGAGCCCCTGATGTGTGCGGGATAAGTGCACACAGGTAACAGCTTTCATTGATTATATTCCTTCCTGTAATGTGTGTACCAGCTATTCAATGTTTCTACATTCTGAACACCAGATATAGTATCAAAGCTCTACTCCTTATGTAAATCATACGTCATTCATACTTCCCGTTTCATTCGTCTACGAAAACCTGTAGGGGTGGCCTGCAAAAAGTGAGACATTTTGTGATTGTGTTTTTGTTTCATATATATGTTTATACTAGCATTATTTTCCAACTGTCCATCCCCCCGTTATATGGCCACCCACCCCATATAACAAACATACCTTCATCCACCCCAATAACCATGTCCACTGATATACAAAACATCATAATACTACTACATTTCTAGACTAAATAACATCTTTATTAACATTATCCCTACATAACATAACAGAGAGGTCGGTCAGCCATCTTTGCTTATTCCTGGAGAGGGGAAAAAGTTTATCAAGAAAGAGAGAGAAAGAGAAAAAGAGAGAGAAAGAGAGAGAGAACGAGAAGGAGAGAAGGAGAGAGAAAGAGAGAGAGAGAGATGGAGAGGGAGGGAGAGAGGGAGACAGGTTGAGAGGGAGAGAGAGGGAAGGAGAGGGAAAGAGGGAGACCTTTTTTCCACCAGGGCCGACCGGATCCTGGACCTTCCTAAAAAAGAAACTAAAAAAAAATAAAAAATAAAAAAAAAAGTTGACAAAAGAAAAAACAAGATAAAAAGAAAGAAAAAAGAAGGCGTGTGCCACTTCACACCACCCTGCCGTGGATCCTCAAAAATGTCTCTTCTTTGGATATGCCTGGATATTATGGATTACTAAACACTACTATTCAACAAATATGTGTAACTCTTATAGCCTACTATCTATGCTAGAATGTGAGTATGTTTGATTTAAGGTAACCTTACTGTTCCTAACCTTCTTGTAACGCACAATATACTGTCTTATTAGCACCGTGATACCTCCGTGTCTGGGTGCTACCAACAAGTACAATAAATTAATAAAAAATAAATAAATTTAATGTGTGACAAAAGTTGAGGCCATATTTAAGAACCCTGATCTGCTCGTTAGTGAAACTGTGGGAGGAAAGAATGACTATAGACATGTCTTTTTCTTTAGTCATTGCTTGACCATTTGTTTGCCTGTCGGTGTCTGAGGTACTTGTTCCGTTGTCTTTGCCTGGTTTCTTTTTCCTCTCTGGCCCATGGCTCTTCCTCAGTCTCTCCCTCTGGATTGTTTGTTGTTTCATTCGCCCATGCCCAACAGTCTCGTGTCTTCTAAAAAATTTATTTTTCTTAATGGCTGTTCACTTTCACTTCTCTTTTTATCTAATTCTGAAGAGGGTGCTACCTCCCTGGAAATTGACACAGTTCCCTGCAGAGCAGTTGAATTACATATGTTATTTTCTCTCAGGGAATCAAAGCATTGTGCAAAAATATAGACGCAACCTTTCTCATAGTCATCTTTGTCTCTGAGAAACTCTCTCTGCTTTCTTGATTTGATGTCATTTTCAAATTATTGTATACCTCCTTCCAGGCTTGCCCTTATTGTTTGCCCTTCTTCACATTGGGGAATATGTAGCAGTTCCTCTTTGACTTCCTGAATTTTTAACAAAATGTACTTACGGTCAATACGGGCAAATTTAATTAATATATTCAAGAAACTGACTGTGCTTGTATTGGTTGAATCTCCCCACTCCTTCCACATATATATGCGATTATTACCACACAAAAACTCCCAAATGGCAACAGATGCCATGCCAGAGAAATGAAGTATGTCCAGACCACTTCTACCAAGATAGGTCAGTACAGCAAGAAATCACACATATGTTTGCTTTTACCCTTGATGCAAAGTACACACCCCAAATGCCATGACATGCTAAGAATATATGGCTAGATTGGAGCCACCAATGTAAGCCAGTCTAGCCATGTTATAACACTCATCATGTTTGCTTTACCCTTGCTGTCAAGTAGAAAGAAAGAAATGGCATGCTACAGTAAGAAACTAAATGCATATTGACAACAGAGGCCATGCTAGCCACACCATAACACCTGTCATGTTTGCTTTTCCCTTGATGCCAAGTGAAACAAGTCATGTCACATTAAGAAAATAGTTGTGATAGTCTGCATATGCTTTCTTAATGTGACATGGCATGTTATACTTGCCATCAGTTATACTGTAAACATGATAAGTGTTATTACCTGGCTAGACTGACCTCCATTCAATATAGGCCAGTCTAGCCAGGCAATAGAACTTAAAATGCATGCGCTACGATTGATGCCTAGTAATAAATGTCATGCCACATTAAGATCATATCATGTTTGCTTTGCCATCTGAGCACAGTCACTGTGCAACAAGGGAAAAGCAAACATAAGTGTTATTCCATGGACAGGCAGACATACATTGAATGTTGGAGTCCTTTCCTGTCAATCAGCGTGACTATGCTGCTGTTACACAAATGCAGTGCATTTGTTATGGAGCCAAAAAGGGATCTGAAACAAACATACAAAAGGATATGAATTGGGGGGATGCACCCTTCCTCAGAGGCAGGCAGCAGAGTCCTCCAGGAAAATAAAGTAGCACGGGTACTGTGCTTCCTGTCACTCAGACGAGGGTGTAGCCAGCCACTGAGGCCGCTCCTGATCGTGTGACTGGGATGTGCCAAACAGTCTGACGGTGCACCTTACAGACAGACATCAGAATGAGGCCTCAGTGGACAGAAGACAACCAGTAGTTATGTCACAGGAACATTCAAATGTCCTGGAGTTGTAGCATTATATGCAACACCACTCTGTGCACATTATGCTTCACTGCCAAACAAAACCTACTATGGCAGAGTAGCAGCATTTTATTTTCAATTTACTGGTTGTCATTTTTTGAAATATAAAGCCAATTTTGTTTCTTCGAGATTAACGGATTCACAACACAGAGTAATGTTGAGCTGTTAGCAGTCATACTACTCTGACAGCTAAAGTGTTCTATGGCCATATTTGTACATATGATTGATATTTGCAAAAGCCTTAATGTAAGAGTGACATTTTTTAAAAAAAGAAACGCGTACAAAACCCAGCGCGCTTCAGGTATTTAGTGATTCAGTCATGCAACTCTCACAGATATATATATAATGGATCTAAACCTCGTTGGTCACCGTTATCGTCCCAAAATGCTCTTTAATATGCAAAACCTCATTCGTTTTATTGGTGCCACATCACATTATCGTTGGTGTTTTTTCTAATCAAGACACGCATACATTGTGTTAAGCAATCACGTTTCTATTCAAATACACAACATGCATTTTTATTAAAACATCGCAAAAATGAGGGGTTTCCCTTTCGAACAGTAAAGGTTAAAAATGATGCATCATTTTACAATATTAAACACATTCCTATGCTAAAGTCAAGCAGAGAGTTCCCACAGGTGGCACTAAAATGATGTTCAGAAGCAAGCACTCATTTCCCTCCCTGACCCTACATTTCAGAAATGCAAGCATGAAATAGATCATAGAGAAGTTAAAATGGCAAAGAGAGAACCTGAATGCGCGAGTGCAGCAAGAAACCTCTGAAAGGAATGATACCCAAAGCCATAGAAGGGTGAGACCAAAAACTGTGTGCCAAAGGTGCACACTGTTTCATAGCTGTACAGGTGTCCTGTAAAGATCCATTCAGACATCTTTACAGAAGCTGCTCAGGGCTAATCAGGCAAATGGCATCGCTGCTGGGTCTATCGTGTGTCTTTGATGGCATTCTGCGGTCGCTCAGTACTACCAGGAAAACCAACTGCAAAGTATGTCACACAATGCATAACTGTGATGCGTTTAAGTAATCTTTACATTAATTATATTTTAAATACAAGGTTTGACTTTTACTGTGAAACTGTACTTCAGACGAGAGCAGGGAATCTATACATATACCAGACATCTCAAAATGTACTTATGTATTGTACAGTGCAACACACATTTTAAATTACCTTAAAAGCTAGGTGGCAAGTCCCATAGCCTAATCCACTCCCAGAAAGGTAATATTGTGCTGAACGCCCGATCCATTCGTCGATTTTACTCTTGGAGTACTGGGTATTTTGAACAATTGCACAAACTTCAATGATGTAAGCAGTATGTACCACTAGCAGGCCGATTCATGGAATAATTAGCGCGGCGCAAGTGGGCAAAAACGTGCGAATCGCAGTGGAATAGCGAAAATCGCAGTGCAAATGCGAAAATCGCACGAAAAGCAGCGCACGTCGATTCATGGAAGGCCGTGCGCGAGAAAACCAGCGGATGTGCGATAAAAAAGTGCGCGGCGCACGTTGGCGCACAGGCCATCTAACAGCGTGCGCCAGGTCACAGCGAAAATCGCACAGGCCACAGCGAAATTCGCACATAGCGCGGCGCACGCAACAAAAGTAGGCGGAACACGGGAGTAACACTCGGAATGGGGAACAACTTGCCAAAACGTGGGCGTCACGGGGGAAGTACAGGGCACAAGTGCGCGGAACGCCCACACGCTCGCCTACAACACGTATTCATGGAATAGAATAGGGGGAAAAAGCGCACGCTCAAACCAGCGCACAGGCACAAACACGACCGCCACAAGAAAGCAGGCGGTAGCGTCTCTGCGGCTGTAAGGAATGTGCGCCAAAAGGTGCGCCAACAAATAGCACCTATATACTGCCATGATGAATGTCCCATACTGTGGCCCTCCAGGAAAAATGACGTGCAAAGGGGTACCCACAAACACGGACACCCGCTGACAAAAAATACGTGTGCGTGTATACCGGGGTGCGCGGGAAGTCTCACACGCGATTTCAGCAGGGTACGTGCATCACAGGGGTTCGCGTGAAGTTATTCACGCGATCGGGCCTGGGGGAGCGGGCTACGTGTATTTCAGGGGTTTGCGTGAAGTTTCACACGCGATCGGGCCTGGGGGAGCGGGCTACGTGTATTACAGGGGTTCGCGTGAAGTTTCACACGAGATCGGGCCTGGGGGAGCGGGCTACGTGTATTACAGGGGTTCGCGTGAAGTTCCTCACGCGATCGGGCCTGGGGGAGCGTGCTACGTGTATTTCAGGGGTTTGCGTGAAGTTTCACACGCGATCGGGCCTGGGGGAGCGTGCTACGTGTATTTCAGGGGTTCGCGTGAAGTTTCACACGAGATCGGGCCTGGGGGAGCGGGCTACGTGTATTACAGGGGTTCGCGTGAAGTTCCTGGGATTCTCTCGCAATGGTCTTGGACCTTTTCTTCTCACTGTTTCGACTTGCCGCCCTTTTCTTCTTTTGAATGCCATTTCAATTCTCTCTTACATATAAATCTTCTTGTACTGATCACCCTCCTGGACCTCTTGCATTTTTTGTGAGGACTTTGATGTCTTCTTTTACTATTTACTTCAATTGCCTGTGCCAACCATCTTACTTGGAGATTTTTTTTTTTCCAAAACATTTTATTTTAAATCAAAATACTGTGGGAACAGAACGTAAACAACAGGCATATACCAGAAAATTTGGCGACAGCGGATCATGAAGCAAATTAGAATGCAGTATGAAACGAGCCCCAGCCTCCCGCACACCCTTCATAGACCACATCAATCCTCTCCGCCCACCCCCAGGATCAGACCGTTTTACAGTGATGAGAAGTGTTACAACAAGGGAGGCTTGACCACGATCGTGGGGCAAGTCTCTGCAAACTTACTTGGAGATTGTAATCTTCATTTTGCTTCTGTTCATAGCTCTTGTACCTTTTTGCCTGTTATTGACTCTAATCATCTGTTTCTATTGTGTATGCCTGCGTATCACTGCTATGGTTCTTCTCTCAATCTCATATTCTCTTCTGTTCCTTCAAATTCCTCTGTTTGTGTTACTCCACTTCCCTCTTCTGATTATGTCTTACTTTCTGTCTCACTCTCGTTTCCCGAACCCATAGCTCCTCCTCCTTCTTTTTCCCCCATCAACAAAGTTCATGCCGTTTTCAGTCATGGACGCAACCAACTGCTTATTCTCTGGTGTTCATTCTGTGCTTGATCTGTTTTTCCACCCATTTCTCCTTCCATTAAGCCTCCTCAACCATGGCTCATACCCTCTCTTCGTCTCCTCCTGTCTGTTCTTCATTGCATGAGTGTCAATGAAAAAAATATAATTCCTCTGTCGATTTAGCTTCACTTTCCTACTTTCACATTCTTTATCACGACTCACTCTTACTTGCCAAACAACATTATTATTCTGATCTTCTCAATACGGTCCCTCCCCATCCTCAAAGATTGTTTTTGGAACTTAATCACCCACCCCTGCAATCAGTTGTACATCCTTTCCATTCTGCGGATACGGCCTTACTCTCTGTAACTGACTCCATCTTCTCTGCTATCTGCTGCCTTGCATTACATTGAACACACTATTCTCTCTTCAAGGCATTTCTGATACTGTTCACCAGTTGTTTGTTTCCTACTTGCTGAATCACACTTATTCTGTTTTGTGGGCTGGTAACTCCTCTTCTTTCTTTACACTACAATGTGAGGCTCCTCAAGGTTCTGTTCTCGCCTCTCTACATTACTCTCTGCCCCCAATTCCTCTTGATGCCATTAGCCCTCTGGGAGAGGGAGCTAGCCAATCAGGAGGCTCGGAAAGCGGCTTTACTGTATGGTATAAGCATGTGTTCATAGCTGCGTGGGCAGCCAGCGCACTTCTTCCTTTCCCTGCTCCCCCTTCACCACTTAGCACCCATGTAGTTTCCTTCATGGGTGCTAAAGGTGTCTTTAGAAGAAAAATATATATTTTACCTTTGTTGCGTGGCCCGGCGCAGCACAGCACTGCTGTCAGACAAGTCTGTTTTCCATGCTGGTCACGTCACAGTCAATAACATGGAAAATTGACTTCCAGACAGCAGCAGTGCACAGTGTCCTGCCGCACACCAAAGGTAACTTTCTTTTTTTTAAATTAAACAACAGCATTAGCACTAGCGTAGGGAACTACACGGGTGCTAATGGCAATATTAACCTTGGCGGTGGGTCGACTCTCGTTAACGGTGTGAAGTATCTGGGTTCTGGATCAAGTATCAGGTACACAGAGATGACGCAGAAGGTAGGTAGTTATAAAAGGAAAGTTTGCTTTATTATGGTAGAGGGCTAGTTGGATGAAGGGAGGCAGGGGCTATGTAACAAGCATCCTCTCAAGTCAGATCTTCCATCCTGAATGCAAGCTGAGAATCCTGGAACCTTGATGCCCTATGAGGTTCCAGGCTACATCATCACACAACACAAGACAGATAATACACAGTGCCACCGCCCTCATTAAGGGACCCTCGCTTTACTCTGGCCCTTAACTTGGGCGGCGAGACGTTTTCGACAGGGTCGGCCTGCCGCCTCGGTTAATATTTCCTCATTATTTCATCCTTTTCCATTTCCGACCATCACCATGCAGACCACTCAAACATTTCATTTTTCTTTTCATCTTTCTCTGAGCCCCTGCATTCTAATCTGACTGCCTATCCTTCCTGGATCCAGTCCTGGATGCCAAATAACTTTCTACATCCGAACAATTCAAAAACAGAAATGGATTTTTATCCTTCGTCACAAATTCCACCTCCTCTTCCTACATCTTCCTTTTCCTAGTATGTATTTACTTCTCTCGTGCACTGCCCCAATCCTGGCATTATAGTCAACCCTTCCATTTCCTTTACTTCGCAGATCTCATCCACTGCTGGCGTCTGTCGTTTTCAAATATTTCTGCCTTTATCTAACTTTCATTTCAACCAAGCTCCTGGTCTCTAGCATCTTTCTCTCCAGAATGGAATACTGTTCTTCACTTTTCTTCAGCTTATCTGCATATCAGTTCTGTCTTTCATTCTTCTCTTCGCATTAGTTGTCTTCTTTTTCCTAGTGATTATGTTACCCACGCACATCACTCATTCACTTGGTAAGCCTTTGAGTTTGGTCTTCAATGTAAGAGATGAGATAGACAAGCGACTATCGTACTAGGCCTGATGACATTTCTGGTAGAGACGGAGAGTTGACACGAGGTGCAGGGAGGAGGGGAGGAGGGAGGAGTAGAGGATTAAAACAAGCGACTATCGTACTAGGCCTGATGACAATTCTGGTAGAGCCAGAGAGTTGACACGAGGTGCAGGGAGGGGGAGGAGGGAGGAGGAGAGGAACAAAACAAGCGACTATCGTACTAGGCCTGATGACAATTCTGGTAGAGCCAGAGAGTTGACACGAGGTGCAGGGAGGGGGAGGAGGGAGGAGGAGAGGAACAAAACAAGCGACTATCGTACTAGGCCTGATGACATTTCTGGTAGAGACGGAGAGTTGACACGAGGTGCAGGGAGGGGGGGAGGAGGGAGGAGGAGAGGAATAAAACAAGCGACTATCGTACTAGGCCTGATGACATTTCTGGTAGAGCCGGAGAGTTGACACGAGGTGCAGGGAGGGGGGGGGAGGATGGAGGAGAAGAGGAACAAAACAAGCGCCAATCGTACTAGGCCTGATGACATTTCTGGTAGAGCCAGAGAGTTGATAAGCGGTGCAGGGCTGGGGGAGGAGGGAGGAGAGGGAGAAAACAATCAATGACATTTCAGGTAGTGATGGAAGGGAAGGAACCAAATAAGGATGGAGCGGAAGGAAGACTAGCAGCTACTATCGTACTAGGTCACATGACAATTTTGGATAGAGTAAGAGCTACGACAGGGATAAGGAGGGGAGTGGCGTATCTTTCTTCTTATATCCTGGTACCGTACACCATGACCTCTGTGACCACAATCACTATTTCTACGGTCTGTCCATCGCCCAATCACACTTTTGTTCATTCTCTTGGCTCCTAAACTTTGCAATACTCTTCCCCTTTCTAGTCGATCACTTACCCAATACTATTACTTAAGCTCAGATCTGCAATGTATTTTCTTAGTTTTTAAATGGATCATTGGTTTCATTACTTCTTCTCTTTTGTACTGTTTTTATGCATACTGTTCAGTGCTTTGGCCTTAAGCGCCATAAAAGCACAAATATATGAAATGGAAAATTAAAGGAAATAAATTATATTCAGATCTGTTATTGTTCAAAAATGGACAAAAATGCAATTCTATTGTCCTCTTTTGAAGTGTCCCTATGAAAAAGGGGAAGGGGCAAAGAGCAGCAATGAGAGCTTCTGGCTGCTTTGCATACAATTATAGAACATTTTGGGAACATAAGAAAGACAACAGATCTTTAATTCCATATGACGTTTGTATATTTGAATCACTAACTACACAATGCACACTGGGAATGTTAATGTTTTTTTTTCACGTCAGCCCATCTGAACATTAAAGTGTTTGTAGCCATTAACCATTCGTACTCATTTAGGCACTCCCAAGGTCGGGATGTTTGGCTACAATTACTGCAACATCTCTCTACACTTTGGTAGAAAGAGTGCCCAAATGAGCCAGAATGTTAGGAGAGGAGGCCCTGAAAGGGGAAGTCAGTCTGTGGGCATGTACAGTCCACAATGCACAGGCATCCTTAGAGAACTATATATAAAGGTAGTAGCCTTTTAATTACAGAGAAGACGTGATTTGCTACTCTCTTCTTCTGGACGCTCCCCTTCTCCAGCACAGCTCCCCCACCCTATATCTGTACCCCCTTGTGTGTGTCCCCATGTACGCTGCTCTGCTGCTTGCTAATTAGGTGCGCACGTTACACATCCCATAGATGCATGCATGTGCTTACTCTCGGGCGTTGATTGAAGGCTGGAGGTGGAAGGAAGCACATTGCAGTATGCTTTGCATCTGACAGTGCCATGCACAGCCCGGTGCTCCTGCGGGGGCTGCCTGGGAATGAGGCTTCGACACAATTAATGGGTGAGCTGTCAGCTGCAATGCAAACGAGAGAAGCAGATGAAAGGATAAGGTTATCCAACTTTTGACAAAGGGTTAGATGGGGAGTCTTTGGACAGGAATAGCCTGCCACATCAAATTGCACAACTACCGGCGCTGTGTGTCTAGCAAGATATAGTGGCAGGGATCAGGGCAGTGCTCCCTATATATTCAGTGCTGGGGAGCTTTTCTAGATGCTGCTGCCATCAATAATAGGAAGAACAGAGCATATGTTTACAGTTAGCCATAACGTTAGACTTTTCCCAAGGGAGGTTTATAAAATTAGCTGTACCCAGTGAATCGTATGCCAAGCTGGTGCTCTCTCTCTCACCCCCTGTCTCTCTCTCTCACACACTTTCAACACTCCACTCTTTTATCTCTCTCTCTCTCTCTCTCTCTCTCTCTCTCTCTCTCTGTCTCTGTCTCTATCTCTCTGTCTCTCGCTCCTACTAAAACAGTTTATTTGGCAGGCACTTGTTCACTAGAGGCACCCCTGCCATTACTGACTGAAGCTAACCAGAGGAATTGAACAGTGCATTGAATGGGGTTCTGTGTTTTGCCTGGTGTTTGTGTAGACTGGCGTTGTGATTGTGTGTGTCTTGTAGGAATGCCCACACTGGAGAGGCGATGAGGACCTTTGTAGGCTCTATGGGTGGTATTTTGTGTTTAGTGTTAGGGCCTCATCAGGAGTCTGGTGATATTACTGTCAGGATACCACCATCGCAAATAGCGCTACCGCTAATAGTGCCGGATCACAAGTAGCAGTAATGTGGTTAGTTCCCCTTGCCCATTGGGTTCTTGGGACCCAACTGGGGTTTGGGGCACAATTATCGCCGGTGGTAATAGCGCCAAAAACTTCCAAAAACATGCAGTAAGGGATATTTCTACCTCCAGCAAAAAGCTGGAGGTAAAACTCCCATGTACCGCCTGACTCATGATTGGGCCAACTCTTAAATGTGGCAGTAATAGCGTTACTGCCACATTTAAGGGCTAAGGCCCAACTCATGATAAAGCCCTTAGTGTTTATGCTCAATGCAGCAAATAGACGCTTCAGAAACCAGACCAATCAATCAGTGGCCATCACACATAATTAAACATTGCCTTTGTGTTCAGAGAAGAAACAGATGATTGGTTCTATTTTGAGCATAACTGCTTCCAATACGGAAGGGCATTGTGAGAGAGTGCAGGATTTGTATTTTTTGCAAAAGAAACTATTACAAATGTACACAGTTCAATTCTAATAATCGCTTACATTTTACATCATAGGCACAATAAGCTCTCTGCACGAGTCTTAACGAAAAAGTATATGATCAAACCTTGAATCACTGTATCAATTATTATCTGATAGGGAGATAATCTGGTTCATTAATATTGTACTCTTTTGAAATGGGAAGAAGACAACTAGTCCCAATGAAGATTCCTGTCTGCTTTGTTTGAAATCAAAGAGCATGTTGGGAACATAATAATTACTACCTGAACTTGTTCAGAGGGTATGGCAGTCCAAACAGTGAGAAATCCAGATCCAGTCCTGCCCCTGAGGTAGACAGAGGCACTTGAGAGGGCCCCAATGCCTGTCTCCCTTGTGCTAGCATATTTCTATACAAACCACTGTTAGCTCAAGCCATAGACTCCCCAGTGTTTTACTATTTGTTGTAGAAACCATACATCAGAACACGAACCAGCAAAGATACCGAAGTGGGGGCTGATGCAGTGCCTTAATAGGAAACATGACACCTAACCACCATTGATAGGCTGCAAGGCTTTGCAGAGAACAAGAAGCCCAGAAGGAAACAGAGAAGCCGGAGCAACCCTACTTCTGGTTCCACACCATTGAACAAAGAGAATTGCACAGGAAAGCAGTGGTCACATGCAAGCGATTCAGAGCCCGGGTGAAGCTACTGGGGGAAGACTGGAAAGCTCACACTTGGAATCATAGACAGCCCAGACTACAAGCGACACTCAATAGGGATTCTGACTCACCAAACCACCATAATTGCGGGGGTCAAGAGCCAACGCCCCACAATATGAACTTGGACATTTGCCCTCCAGGACCGCTATGAAAGTTCCACTGCACATCTGTGCGGTCTACGTGACCCGATATCTGGAATCCTTTCAAATGCAAATCAACACCATGAAAGCTTCATGAGAGTTGGGATTCCCACAGGAATTCTAATAAACCAGGGAATTAGCTTCATTTCAAGACAGATGAGTGAGTTGAAAGAATTGGTGAAGATCTAAACCCTGGGAACCTACATTTACCATCCCCAAGCTTACAACTTGGTGGATAGATTTAACAAAACCCTAATGCATGTCCATAGAAAATTAGTTTCTGAAGATGGGTGGAATTGGGACACTATGAGTCTTTGGCCTCTGTTCACAGTAAGAAAAACCCCACAAGCATCAGATTTTTACTTTTTGTGCTGGTAGATGGCTAAAATCCCAAACATTCACTTGGTGTCCTGCGAGAGGAATGGGAAAGCCCCAAGAGCTGCCAAACCAATGACCTAACTATGATTAGAAACACCTAAGGTAACATGGAAATGACCTGGTAGTTTCTGAGAACCAACATGGACGAAGCACAGAGCCATCAAAAGAGAACATACAACTCAAAGGCCTGTCTCTGTTCTTTCCAAGTGGAAGGCCAAGTGAGGGTCCTTTTGCCCACTACCTAAAACGAACTGTTGGTCTGATGACACAGACCATATACAATAAACACAAGAGTCTCCCTACTAACCTATGAAGTGAAATACACCGATCAGCCAAAGCAGAAGCCATTGAACTCTTCTACACAAACAATCTTGAGGCATGCAGAGAAAATAGTAAGCCTCAATTGCTTGTGCTGTATGGCAATAACACCCAAAAGTGCCCTTTAGCTCTGGTACAAGGGTGTCCAGTCCAGTAGGAATAACCATCTGAGAACACCAAGAACTCACCCTGTAGATTGAAGGCTATACTGACATGTTCTCAACAAAATCTGGGCAAGTATAGGGGATAGTACACAATATATACACCCATCCAGGAAGACTAATCGGACTAAAACCAAACCAGATGCCAGAAATATGGAAACAAATCAGCAGAGATGAATTGAAGAGGTTGCTTGACTTGGTGGTGATAGAATAATCACAAAGCGATTGTTCATCCTGAGTGGTACTCATGCCTAAATCAAACCATACATGGAGGGTTTACATAGACTTTCGGAGGCTGAACAAAATCTCCTGTTTTGGTGCATAGCCCATGCCAAGGATCGATAATTTGGTCGATAGAATGGGACCAGGGAGATACGTCTCAAAGCTCACTATGACAAAGGGCTACTGGCCAGGTACCTCTGGATGAGGAGGCGAAAGCCAAAACAGCCTTCTCAACCACAGATGGCTTGTATTTGTTCACAGTAGTACCCTTTAGACTACATGGGCCACTCACAGCATTTAAAGGCTGACGGACCAAACTCTGGCTTCTGCTCCACCTTCAACATGGCATATCTGGATGACATTGTGGTCTATACTTCAAGCTGAAAGGAACATCTGCAGCATCTCACAGCTGTCTGCAACCATCTGTGGAAATCACACCTAATGGCTCACCCCACTACGTGTCATCTAGCCCAATCCTCATTGAGCTTCTAGGTGGGAAAGGGCAAAGTACTACCCTAAAGGGGTTCAACAATATTGAGGCTGTTCAACAAGTATCTAAATATGTCACAAAGAAGCACATACAGTCCTTTTTAAGCCCAGTTAGTTACTATTGCCACGTTATGCCAAAGGTCACAAAAACATCAGGTCGCCTAACTGAAAAACTAAAGAAGTAACATCCCAACATCATCCAGTGGGACAACAAAGCAAATAATGCCTTTGGCCGACTCAAGAAGGCCTTGTGTAAAGGTATGATTCTAATAATAGCAAACTTCTTTAGCAAATTCATTGTACAAAGAATCTCTCCACAATAGGTTTGGGAGCGATATTGTTGCAAGCTGAAAATGGACAAAAGAAGCCGATAATATATTCCAGTCGAAACTCCAGCCTAGAGAGATGAACATTTTCATAATTGAGTTTGATGCTCTTGCCATTAAATGGACAGTATACAGCCTACAGTATTACTTAACTGGTCACAAATTTAAATTGCTGACAAATCAGGCTCCACTATTCTGGATGATCAAGAATAAAGATACTAAACACTGAGTCTTGAGGAGGTTCTTGAATTACAACCATTTATATTCACCCTCGACCACCAGACGGGAACAAAACTAGAATGGGGTTCCCTACCTCAAACAAAACTAAGAATAATGTCAGAATGTTTGTCAAAAGTATAAAGTCCATTGGGCCTCATTCCGACCCTGGCGTTAACCAAGGCGCTATTAGCGCCTTGGTTGACGCCGTTATCATTCCGACTCCGCCATGGTGAATGGCGGAATTACCGCCACATTCCAAGGTTGGCGGGGTCGGTAATTCCCCATTCACCAAGGGCCCTTCCCCATTCCCATTTTTGCCCCATAGGGCTCAATGGGAATGGGGAAGGCGCTAATTACGGCACCGTAAATTACGGTGCCGTAATTAGCTCCTAGGTCCCTTTGCGGTTTGGTTTTTTAACGCCTGCAAAAAGCAGGCGTTAAGTACCAACCCGCAAAGGGAACTCAGAATAGGGCAGTAAGGGTTTAACGGCACCGTTAACCCTTACCGCCCTACTCGGAATGACCCCATTGTCTTGTGTCCTAAACCCATTTCCGTCCCTTACACTTCAACAGAAAATCTAAATCTGAACTAAACCCTGCTTATAGCAGGATGACTCCCTTATTCGGGATGCTTCAAACAGTTCAAAGTTCCAAGATCCAAAACAATATTGTGTAGGAGTCTCCCTTCCCCAAGCATTTCTCTGGTTCAATTTTTAAATATTCTTATTTATCACAGTTATTTCTTCTGCCAAAGGATATTACTCCCAGCCTCTGTTCTTCTCATGATTTGTGCCAAAAAGGTCTTTATCCCACACTTGGGCTTTTCGTGACTTGTGCCAAAGGGTCTCTTTCCTTGGACTTCTCACAAGTTGTGCCAAAGTTTCTGTTTCTCTCGTCTTCACATAACTTATACCAAAGGTTCTCTTCCCCCGGACTTCTTGTGCTGTATGCCAAAGATTCTATACCCCAGAACTTCTCACGCTTTATGCCAAAGGTTCTCTTACCATGAACCTCTTGTGACCTATACCAAAGGTTCTCTTCCTCAGGATTTCTCGTCTCATTCGGTAGTCCCCAAACCCCTTGATCAACTTTATATTATGTCTTAACAAGGCCAGGTTCATTCTCTGGGCAGGTCTCTTTGTTAATCTCTTTGGGGTGCTCTTTCATGTCCTCCATTCTTTACGGGTCAATACTGATGTCCTGGTCCGTGCCCCCTCTTTTAGCTTTGCAATGTCTCTTAACCAGGCTGTGTTCAATCTCCTGCCAGGCCTCTCTTTCAGTCTCTTTGGGGTAGTCTTTCACCCCCTTCGTTCCCAACTGGTCTCTCTCGATATTTGAGTCCTTGACCCCTCTTTCAGTTCTGAAATGTCACTGAAACTATCCTACCAGGCCTCTCTTTCTGTCACTTCGGGGTGCTCTTTCACCCTCTCCGTTCTCAACTTGTCTCTCTCTCTTCGGCCCACTGGAATGAGGAAAATGGCTCTGCACTTCTGGGTTCTCCCGTGCCATCTTGACCCCCCTCCACGTAGTTTTGTACTTGGTCTGTGAGGGTTCCAGTCTTTGGCAACACCAGAAAGCTGCTGCTGCTTCTCCTGGGCTCTCGTGGTCTTCATTTGGTTCTTGGCGGCTGCACCACACTAGCTTCTCTACGTGAGTTGGGTCTCGCCAGGAGTAGCTTGCTTTCTGTCGCCCACCACCGGTTTCTCCCACAACCAGGTAAGTCATGGTTCTTACCCGCATTGTTGTTCACCGTCATCGACATTCACTCATCCCTCACTCTTCCCCATCATAGTCTCATCTGCCTGATATACATAATTACTATGTATGAGGAAATTGGTGGACGCAAGAGGAGAAGGAAAGGATGGGGGCATCCTATATGTAGGGCTGGGTGACTGAAGTCTGACAGCATGATGGTGTGTATACCATGTCCTCTCTCAATAGTCCTTACTTGTCCCAGAGGGGGGTCTATTCTCATGGGATCCTCACACTGTGTACCACCCCCAGGGGGACTTTCGGGTAGCAGCCTCAACTTCCTGGCCCCATGGGAAGGGTCCCCCTCCTTGGGAGAAGTGATGACATTAAGGGATGTGTCACAGACTCAAAATACCTTTTTATATGGTTCTCCTATCTGGAATTCTGGTTGCCCTACTATCAAGTATAGTTCACATCTCCCTGCAATACTCTTTCATGTATAGTATTTATCTTCCTGATCATGGGTCTTGACACTCCAAATCTCTCTTTGGTGTCTGTTCTTTCTTATCTTCGGGATATGGGTTGACCTTCCCTTTTCCCAAGGTAATATGATTTAAACTCTGTTTCTCTCCCACTCTGTTGTTTTTGTGTTTCTCTTTACCTCATTAGTATAGTTTGGATTCATCTGCTCATTTCCAATTCTTTTCCCATTTGTACTGGGAAAAATTTAATTTAACTTATACTGAGTCACATTTAACTTTCCGGTATTCCCGTTCCTTGTATTACCTTCTGTCGTTAGGGGTAACATTGCTGGTACCTGTAGGACTTTTGCTCAGCTTCTTGGTAGCTCCTCAGTTCAGTTTTCGCAAAATCTGTTTTATAAGGGTCCCACTCTCACCTTGTGGATGGAACTGGTGCCGGGAGTTATTTCCTCCCACTGATGGTGTCGGCATCATTTTGCGGGCCGGCTGCCACCATGATTGCTGCATGGTCACACTACCACCAAATTCTCGGTTCCAACTTGTTTGGATTTCCTCTATTCTCACACGCCAGTACCCCAGCATTTCTCATTTCATTCTAGTGCTGCTCTGCCTGCATTCCTTTTGTCTACTCTGCCAGGTGGCAGTGCATACTAACGAGATAATTGAGGCAAGCCTGAATGGGCTTGGTTGCCGGATAGACAACAGGAAAGGTGGTGCTAACGCTCCTTTGCTATGCAAAGTGTCAACCTGAATCTAGTTCCCACCTCTCTGTATGAAAGGCAGTTAATGGTCTGTCTGGGTTCAGTAGTTACTGGAGGTGTCCCTGCAGGGCAGACCCCTTTCAGAGGGGAGAGGTATGTAATCTGGGGGAGACAAGAAGTGTGCTCTCGCCACGTACTTCAAGGGAAACCTGCACTTTAATCAAGAGTCACAGAGGGCTCAGGTAACCAGAGAGACTCTTTTACCTACAACAAGCAGAAAGGTAGGTGGGACTTAGGTATGTTTTGTCACCCCTTGTCTGTCATGTTGCAGAGCACTCAGGTCCTTACCTCATGCATAACAGAAGATTGTTGGTGGAGACCCAGGATTGGTTAATTAAGGTAGGCTTAGCCTGCATCAATCACTGAGGCCCATTTGTCTTTTAAAAGAGGGCTGAACCCCTCATTTAGGAGATCATCTGATGACTTTGAAAAGAGAAAGAAGAAGGACTCAGTTGGACCTGGGCCGAAGGTACAGTCTACCTTACATCTTCCGCAAGTGAAGGAATGCCAGGAGTTCCAAGAGTGAAGCAAGATCCCTCCCCTAAACATCTCCCCGGGAATAGAGGGAGATACAGAATCAAGAGGACCCATCCAGCAGCTCCAGAACTGGTACCCAGCCAGCACACAGCATGCCCTGCTAGGTTCAGCAAGCAAGCTTCCTATGTGTGAAGTGCCGGAGAGTCTCTGGACAAAGGACGAGGCTGTTGCCTGCAAACACTCTCCTGAGCTTTGGGCCGTCCGCCTTGAAAAGATGACACAAGCCCTACGAAGAAGTTAAGAGGAGTGCAACCCAAGCATCATCCAGCATCCATCTTTTAAGGACATTTTTGAGACAGTGGAGTCCTCGAACTGCATCCAGCTGCACCGCTGACTGTTGTCACCAGAGTCGTCCGAGACACCTCGACCAGCATTCCACAAATAAGCAGCACAGATTCTTGGCCATGAGCCACCACGCTGGACACCCTACAGACGTCTGTCCAGCCTCGCTTGTTGAACTGCCTGCCACTTGGTACCCGCAGCTGACTCCCACCACTAACTCTGTCTCAAGGGCTGCAAAGTGCCCAGGAACTGCTGATGGCCCTAGAGACAGTTCCGACCCTTTGCCCCTTTGGTGTTGAAACCGAATAACCTTGAACAGTAAGATTGATTACTTTAACGACTACCCTCCTATCAGTATCCAGAATGAATCCCTTGCCCTCATGAAACTGTCTTTCCTCTGTGTTCCTTTACAGTGTCGGTTGTATTTTGTAGTGTGCTACAACTGTCTGTTGTAGTAATTAATAAAGTAGATATTTTTATACAACCTTGACTGGACAGTCCCTTTTATCATTGGGTAATACATGTATTTTCGCTGTGTTGCAACTAACCAACGATCCATGACCTTGCAGAGATAAGCCTGCCGTTCCATCTACTCTAACAAAATTGGACAAGGAGGTCTTATAATTCAATTGTATTCCAATCTGTTTGAATCCCTTCCGGTGTACTAGAGGTGTGAGGTTGATTGATGGTTTAGAAACTGATATTCATCCCTGGACCACTGGTGCCCTGGACGTTGATTCGTCACACCCTCTGTCTCTCTTTCCTGTCCCCTCCACTTCTTCTGAAGCAAAGCACTTTGGATGTGACATCAGATGGGCAAAGTCCACTCCGTTCAAGAGCAGGGATTGGACCACTAAAGCGGGCTAGCTTTCAACCAATCACCTGGTGACTTTCACATTCAAAAGAAGGGTTCTCACAATTTCTCTGCAGATTCTATCAAATCCTCTTGATCGTTTAAGGCTACAGGTTCACTCTGATGATCTCACTGGACTTCCTTTGGGAAAGTTGCACTTTCCAATACCCTCAGTCTGAGGTGAGGAAGGAATCATCCAAGACAGAAGGAAGATCTATTCCCTACCTACTTTTAGACACATTGGGTGTGACCTTTGCTGTATATCAGAACCTACCACTCTGCACCAGACTCTACTGAGCAGGGAGAGCAGATCCTGAATGAAACCATTCTATCGAGTCCCCCTGAGTCGGCCTCTCAGCAACCAGAGGACCAGACCAGCAAAAACTTCCTGTTCTACCGCACCAAACCAAACTGGTCTATCCTTGTTCACTGCACCTGGACCCAGAGGGAAGTAGCTGCCGCTGGTTGCCATGCTCCTCCACCACTGTCAACCTGCTTGTACTTTGAACCAGCTTGACACTGCATCTGGTCCTAGCTAAAGCTCATCACCTGCAATGCCCGAAGCGACTTCTCAATGCTGGGACCTGAACTGAATCACTGGAGAGTCAAACGCCAGCTCTCTGCGGGGGTTACAATTACAGCTCGACCCATGTAGCTCTTGCAATGCCACCTCATCGATTGCACATTAACACACCCAAGATCACCACTTTACCGAATGTCGGCCGCCAACTCAAACTGATGGGCCCACACGATCCAAAGTGTCAGAGCTGAGCTTGATCCACTCACATCTACGTTCGACACCAGGTCATCAGCCCATGAAGAACTGATTCCAGATACTTCTTGACTCTGAAATTACCCCTCAGTTCAATTGAACGCTAGAGGTTGGTGAGATCATTATCCCTCATGTTTTAGCCTAGATATTCATTTTTTGGATACTGAATTACCTACTACCCCCTGGAATATACTCAGAATGCTACTTACCCCAGTCTAATGCATCTTTTTTGTTCCTACTTTGAGGTGTATTTGTGTACAGTATATTCTATTTGTTTTTTGTGCAGATGGTGTGTTTGATTAAAGTATGTATATTTTTATAGAACCTTGATTGGACAATCCCTTTATTTTGCACTGTGTAACTGTGTTGCTTGGGTCACTACTGGTTCACCTTCACACCACAGTTTAGAGCATAGCCTTCCCTCGCCCCACATTACCACAAAAGTCAAAGAAGATATATCTCTTAACATTCCTGGTTATACCTTTATGATTGTGTTGTGTTTTGGTTTGTAGTGTGAGGGCTGAGTAAGCCCTTTTACCTCTATCCACCATTGTACTCCTGCAGCGCAGAATCCATTTTGTCACACGTATATATCAGAAAATGTAACTACTGAAGACATATCACAACAACATGTCCTAACTACTGACAGTAGTAAAACATGCATTTCAAATGCTGTTATTAGTGACACAATAAACAACAGCAAAACAAACTACCATTGGAAGGATTCTATTTGGCAAATTAAGATCTTCGATTTGGGACTACTTTGAAACTCATGTACCAGATGATGTGTGAAATGTTACTCAAGTAATTTGCACCAGCTACAAAACAAATTTAAAAAGGGGTACGCCTCAACAATATCATTTAGGCAATTCTGCAGTGTTAGCGCATATGCAAAATAAACGTGAGTTTATACAAATTAAATAATTGAACCAACTTCAATTAAAAAAAACTGTTCTTATTACAACTAAAAAACGAAATACTAAAGGAAAACATAGAAACTATAACAGTACAAAAAATACATGAACCTGTAAATTCTAAAATTCTCAAAACATACAAAGTTGGTGATTCTGTGTCACTTCCAACTTTACCAAGTATTGATCCCGAGTATGCTTATACTTTTTTAGGCTGCTTAAAATGTGAAACAATAATTTCAGTAGGAGGAACAAATGCTGCTACACGTTAACAAAAATAAAAGTGTCATCACTTAAGGCGTACTTTTAAAGAGTGAATATTTATTAAAACCATGTGTTTTTTACAATGTAGCAGACATATAAAAATAAATATGTGCACTACAAAATGTGTACTTTTGTGCCCATTGATGGAATGTGGACTGTTGGTTTTGAATAATAATTAATGTATTACATTAAAATATGTGTATATTAAACATAAGTAATGTATTACAATAAACAAAATTGTACATTTCCCCAACAAATTACATTATTTATTTGTTAAATAATTATAAATCCCACCACAAAAAATCATATTATTCCAAATTCTTAAAAAACATGTATGGGCCCGATGTACTAACGAAGATATGTGTCGGAAGTCCAACTTACACCAAAAATAATGAAAGGGACAAAACAAAGAAAGATGGAAGTCAAGAAAAAGAGCATTTGTCGAAGCAGAACTTCCAACAAAGGTGGAATTTACACAAATTAAAAAATGTGTAAATAACTCCAAGAAGTCATAAAAATCAATAACTCTACTAAATAATTACTGAACAATACACACCAACACCTACAATTACCACAAAGCAACCTGAGAGGAGAATGCACAACACACATCCCATATCACACTACAGAACACATGGTGCACACATAATGCCACGTCATACATTGAACCAATACAACAATCCTGTAAAGGAACAACACCCCCATACTAAACTCACACACTCCATCAGCAAACATGACACACATGAACCCCACAAACACAAGCTGCAGAACATCTGACACAAACAAGGACAAAACAACCCATACAACGAAGATGCACATCAGCACGCACATCATGATGCCATACGCCACTATATGAAAGCACACAGTGCCTCTCCACTCCTACCACCTCAGGAGATTTAGCCTTGCAACCTAGCAATAATACTCTACAAACGACAATGGCACGATGCTGCAGCTGCCACACACAAACCGGAGTGACCCTGGTGCGAAGATGTAGGGAGCGGGTCTTCCGCACCAGGGTCACTAACTTTGGTATCGTCGGCATGGAGGTCTACTAAAGGTTTTGCTTCCCTCCGCATGTCATCATAGACATGTTGCAGGGGTGCAAGGGTGATTTTGTATCCCACCACTGTGTGTTTCCATTCCATTGAAGCACATGTGAAGCTCCTGGCTGCTGTGAATTTCTTTGCCACTGGCTCATTCCAGAGGACCAGTGGTATAATTGCAGGTTTCTCCCAGGCCACGCAGTCATGAGCCCTGCACCATGTTGTGGCATGCATCATATCGAGTAGCCAACGTCATGTCCACATGCCCTCAACCCAGGATGAAAAAAGACAGGTGGCACATAGATTCTACATGGTGCACCAATTTCCACCTGTCATTAGTGTCATTAACTGTACTCCTGTTACCCTTTTCCCCGCCCCCGCCCCCAGGCCAATGCATACATGTTTCAGAACCGGCACCGCTGGCACTCCATCAACTTACACCTCGTCTGCAATGTGGGTGGGCTGTTCATGGAAGTGTATGCCAATTGACCAGTCTCTTTCCACGACAGCCACCTATTCCGGGTCTCCAGCTTGCGTGTGCAGTTGGAAGCCGAACACTATGGGGACATGAGGCTGATAGGTAAGTACATGAACTCCTACCACGTTCCACAACACACATTCATCCACGCATCAACATACAGGTGCAGAGCCACATGACCATTGCAAAGCATGCACGCCATCGCTGGGTCGACACAAAGCCAACTAGCACACATCCAACACAACAAATAAACACATGGACACCCAATGCACATTGACATCATTCATGTCCTTCCTCACACAGATGATGCAGGTTATTCATTGCACACCTACCTCATGGCACCCTACAATCAGTCTTGCAACATGCAACAGGAAAATAACAATATGGCACACAGGGCCACCATTGAGCGGTCAATAGAGTTCCTCAAGTCACGATTCAGATGCCTATATCCCCGTGGGGGTGTTCTCCTGTAGAGGCCACACGTCGTGTGCAACATCATACATACCTGTTGCATCCTGCATAACATTGCAGTGCGCAAAGGTGTACATGCAGACCTAGTACCTAACCTCAGGCCAGAGCCACAAGCTATGCCACCGACCCAGGGGGAGGCCAGTGAGACAGCAGTGCAAGCGAGAGAGTGGCTGGCCAAGAGCTTCTTCACATGAGCACAAGCTGCCAGAAAGGAACAGTGGCCGCTCACAGGACAGTGTCTATGATGAAAGGATGACAACATTCAGGAACCACCTGCACACACTCACAAGTCTGAGGCATCCATGGAAACAGACATCTGGCCATGCTAACACATAGCAAACATGCACGCCTCTACACGCACAGGCCTGCACGACAAAGCAATGGACATATACAAACAACCATTCCGCCCTACCAGTATTGTACATGTACAAAATCACATATGGAATGGCCATGGAATAAGTGTGGAATAACAGCATCTCCACTGTATACTGCAACACTCAAACCACCATGTACTGCCCTGAACAATGTGATCCAGCATCAGTGTCCACACGTACACCCACACCATCACACATGTGGCTTACATGACATGCAAGCCGTGTCAGACAATACAAGCCTTGTCAGACTGATGGATTACTTTTCAGATAAAGATGGTCCAATAGAGACTAACTTATCTGGTTTAACAAAAACCATCTTCTTTCACCCCCAGTACATCAGATGCCCCAGTTGAAGTGGTCACATTTGAAAAAATTGTTCTTAAAGAGCTTGAAAAATCTATTCAATTTGTAAGAAACGGGGGTGGACCTAATCTCAGTTTGGTCGAATTTCATGCCATAGATACTTTGTCCAAGGATCCATCTATAGTGATCAAAGCGGCCGACAAAGGCGGTGGCATTGTAGTTTGGGATGCTAATTTATACGATCAAGAAGTACAAAGACTGTTGGATACTCCTGGCCACTATTTGAAAATTAATAGTGACCCCACATTGACAATAAAAAAAAAAATATTGGTACTAAGTGAAAAAGCCCAGCGGGAAGGTTATCTTTCCAAAAAAGAGTTTGAATTTATTAACTATTCGGAAGAGCAAACTCCTTTGTCCTATATAATCCCTAAAATTCATAAAAACACCAGCCAGCCGCCGGTATGCCCTATTGTATCAGGGTGTGGCTCTATTTTAGAACCACTGTCAAAACATATTGATTTCTTTATCAAAACTCTGGCAATGGCAACACCAACATTCTTATTGGATTCTAGGGATGTGATTAATTTGCTGGAGGGCTTGACATTTGATTCCACCAAACAAATTCTTGTCACTCTTGACATAGAAGCACTTTATACCAACACTCCACAGGACAAAGCGGTAAACAGTCTGCGAATTATGTTGGATAGACGCCCTTTACCACATAGTGTGCCAACCCAGTTTTTGTGTCAAGCAGCGGAATTAGTCCTGGCAAATAGCTTCTTTAAATTTAAAGAAACCTTCTTTCTGCAAAGTAAGGGAACTGCTATAGGCTGTATTTTTGCCCCTAACCTGGCGATTATTTTCATGGCCCTGTTCGAGGAAAACAAAGTCTTACATGATAGCAACCCATTTGTCAAACAGATCAAGTTATACCCACTTGGCCTGTTTGTGAATTGGTTAAATCAGATAGATGACGTTTTACATTTTACTTTTGAAGTTTCCACCACGAGAATTTCATTTTTGGACCTCTCTATTTACAATGAATCAGGCCATATACAATTGGAGCTATTCAGGAAACCAACGGAAAGAAACACCACACTTCAATTTTCCAGCCAACATCCTAAAAGCCTTTTTACGGAATCTCCCACAGGGAATGTTCTTACGGCTTCGGCGGAATTTCTAAAATGTGGAAAACTTCAACAAACATGCAGAGGTCATGGAAACTAGGCTGATTGAATGAGGGTACCCCAAAAAACTAGTTAAACAGTCCAGGAAGCGAGTACGGTATACGAATCGTGAAGCACTTCTCAGTCCACAGACTAAGTCTCTTGATCAAGACCAGCTGGTTTGTGTTTCCATCTTTTGCCAGCACAGTCAGGCGATCAAAGGTATAATTTTAAAAAACTGGAGAATTTTGAACTCGACAGGAATGAAACTTCAAAAACCACTGTTTGCCTTTAAGAAAGGCAAAGTTGGAGACAAAAACTAACTGGTGCAAATCGACTTCCACCTAAGTGTCACTTTATTAGAGACACTAATTTGAACCCAGTAGTAGGACATTATCCTTGTACGTCGTGTACAGCTTGTAAATACTCAAGAAAAATGACCATCTTTGTGGGGGAAGGGAAAACATGGGATTTACGTACCTTCACCAACTGTAAAAGCAAAAATGTGGTGTATGCGGTGCAATGCCCTTGTAATATGTTGTATATAGGAAAAACCTCAAGAGAGGTTCATGTTCGTACTAATGAACATTGTTCAAAAATTCGAACTTGTAACCTTAATGCCCCTATGGTTCTTCACTTTGTGGAGACAGGCCATAGTGTGGAAGACCTAACGTGGTTTTGTGTTGAGAAAATTGTCACTAGTGGACCTGTCCAAACCAGGAACAAGTTGACATACAAAGAACAATTGTGGATTTTCAATCTTAAAACGTTAGACAAGGGGCTTAACACGCTGGAACCTTGGGAGTTTAATTCACCTTGACATGGATCCCTTGTCCTCTTTTCTCGTTCATGTGGCGCTAATACTATGCAGTAATTGTCTTCGCACAAATTGCAATATCCATATTGGAGTCTCTAAGTTAGATGTCTCATAACAATAAACATAGGACAATGACTGAGTCCCAGCAAGTTACGTTTTGATTACATTTAATTTTGCACCGTACTATTTTGCAATTTTGTATTGTTGTTCCAGCAGCAGGAAGAGCTGCAAGTTGAGTTATGTGCACATTTAGGGATGTCCACATATAACTCCTTGGGAAATACCATCATTTTGACGGCATTGTTATATAAAGATGGGCCCTTTAAACAACAACACTAATTTGACCCATGTGACCGGTCATCACATAAATCACATGGCCTCCAATGGAGTTCCGTCATATGCCGGCTTGGTTGACCATGCCTCCACGCTGGCACGCAATCTCTACACTGACGTGTAGTCCAAGAAATTCCCAGAGGGACTACCGCCTCTACAGTTACGTGCACTCACCATTGTTGCGATTTGTCAGCGCAATGTGCACTCGCCATTGCAGTGAATCGACAGCGGTCTGTGTCCTCCATAGCACGTTCAGTTTTCAGCGTTGTCAATAGTAAGTAATCGTATTTGGTATATTTGAGATGTGACAATAATGTTAATTTCCCAGCAATTAAGTGCTTCGGAAACAAAACAGAGCGGGCAGTTGCAACTAGATGTTGTAAACGATGACTGCCTGCCCGAAAAGGCTGAGAGGAATTAGTGCACTATTGGTCTTCATGTGTACATTTCATTAATCTACACCCGTTCAGAACATTGTGTGGCTATAGGTATTTTGTAACTCATAGGTTTTTGTAACTCTCATGTGAACTTCTTATATATAGCAGCACAAATTCACATTATTGGGTAACTATTCATTTATTGTCCTACTTGTTATAGTCAACTTCGAATTCCAACACTTTCGAGCTGAATGAACACAACCATTGATTGTGGCTGTACACACTGCAATATTTATTTGAACATTGGAAGATCTCCTGTTCCTTGCTCGAGGTGAGTGGCCGGACCAACACATTTATGTGCCTTGGTCAATTGTAGCACCTGAATTGACAGCTCTTTAGCTAATGGCAATTACACATGTCTTTTCAGATATAGAATTCCCTTGAATTGATTTTGAGGGATACCTATGGGTTTTGTTATCGAGAGCATACGACCCTGGGAGTCAGGTTAGTGTGGCTTCACTGGTTTTTGTGTTTTGTTTTCAACCACAGTGTTGGTTCAGCTCCACTCGAGACACAGTGTTACTCTTGGTTTTAGGGCATCACAAACCCTTTGACACTCTGGAACAGTAGAGACACCTTGGGATTCACCCCCACGTGGTGCCTCTAATCTAATTACATTTTTAACTTCTGGTGTAAACAATTGTATGTTGTCAGTTTGAGCTAGTCAGTTTTGGCAAGTGTATTATTGCATATAATTGTTGTATTTTTTTGTTTTTTTCAGTTGTTGTATTTTATTAATTGTTTCTCCTGATGAAGACGTTGTTCCAATTGCTTTCAAACGTCGAAACCGGTTGAGAAGAACATCCGGGGATGGGATCAGCCATTTTCTGTTGAATATTCCCACCCCGTGGAACAGATCTAATTTCTGACAATCATTGTGTTTATACATATTTAATGTGGATGAAATGACAAAGATTATGTAGGGTTAATTAGTGAAGTGCCACTACATATATATTGTACCAACAGTATGGTTCAATTTTTATCAATTTGTGATTGAATGAGGTTGACTAATGTGAATTGTAAATGATTGTTTGACTGTTGAGGAATGCTGGTTGTGTAAGGTTTTTTTATAGCCTGTTGTACTATGCTCTCCTGCAATATTTATGCAATTTAATGTGTGCATTAATTGATGATTAATTAATTGTGGAAAATGATGTATCTCAGTAAATAAATGCTGATACCTTGAAAAATTAAAAAACGTCCTCTGGACAATATTTCAGTATACCTTTTTACATGACATGTCACACATGACCGAATGCCTGCATGCCATACCCACAAGAATTACCAATTGCACACGACACATCATGACACAACAACAGTCCTGTGGATCAGAGTATATAAAATCCCCTGCGCCATCACCTATACGTCACACAGGTGGACCAACATGAACACATTGGCTGACTTGACATGCTGTGCACAAAGCGGAGAATACGGCAACCCTTGGAAGATCAACCACCACCCGCCCATAGTCCAAAAGCAAACAATGGCAAGGAATCACTACACAACACACACTCACAAAGCACGTGCAGAGAAGGGGTAGAGGTACACTAGGACAGATCAGAGAGTGCACATGTAGAAAAACACATTAGAATATTGGATGGATGTGTTGCCATTGCGCATGGCCAGCACCACACCCACAATGACATCACATGCATGCATGGACAACTATTGCTGCGCATTAAAAATGTATGCACCAGATAGGACACCTCGTCCAATCAGAGCAGGAGTCACAAAGTGCCACCATGGAGTGAGCAAATCCAACATCCCACCACTCAAAACGGTTCCGTGTAATAATGTCCCCTCAAAAATATCGCCATGCAAAATGTTTTTTGTGAGGACATTATTGCATGGAACATGCCGGGGACACCCCCGCAGCCCCCAAACTCTTTTTTTTTTTTTGCTTCCCCTGTCCCTATATATATGGTCACCCATATAATATCGCCACAACCTTTTCCCGGCGATATTATATACGCCGACCATATATATGGGGATAATATTACGATACCCTCAAAACTGCACAAACAACAACTGAAACACTTTGTGACTGCATAGATGGTGGACCACAGCCTGGTGATGTGATAACAAGCACCCAAAGAAATGCACTGGTACCACCAAGTACATAATTGGAAGCCAGACACAATATCTTCAAAACAGGAGGGTGGGGAGACTGGTGAACTGCATTGTGGATTCCACCAAGAAACAGCAAGGGGATTCACTGATGACAGAACGTCATGTAACTGCAGGCTACAATCAACTCATGCAATCACAGAGAACACACAACTCACGATGACACTACATTGCTGGCATTGAGGGCACAGATAGTGAAGGCTGGTGATGAACTGCAAATGCTGATGCACTCTGCACACCTGCACTGACTGGCATGTGAGATCAGGGGGAGCGGGCACTACTTGGAACAAGGATGACACAACCAAAACGTACATCTGCACCGTGGCTACTACTCCACTTTGCCCACTTAACAATGTACGGCAGAACACCCACCCACTGCGGACAACACCTCTCCTTTATGTGAGCCTCCAACATCCCTCCACCCAACAGGACAGTCAATGACCAACAGAGCACAAATATGAGTAGACATGGGAGTATTGAGTATAGGACAGTGCGCCTTCCCTGTGTTAAGGGAAGCTACATTTTCTAAACGTTTTTAGATATAGTTGCCTGGCAGCAGAACCTAGGAAAGACCGATACTCACTAGCCAGTCGGAAAATATAGATTTATAATCTACAGGTATGCTAGGTTTGGGTCACGCGCCTAGGCTTTCATTTGTGGAGCAAATAATTAGTTTGAGTCTTGAGTTATATTTTTTTTATTTGGTTTAATACCAGTTTAGTTTCTGTTTATACATGGTGCCAACAGACTCCTATTCAGAGCCACATGCACATTGTTTTGCCCTTACCCAGTCTTTCCCAAGAAATACAATTGTACTCAAGTTACCCAGTTATGAACATAGCGTTTCTGATGCCTATACTTTCCATGAGTTCTAATACATACATATGTTTAGTTTCACACTTGTCCACTGTTCAAAACAATGATTTTCTTGGGAATTTCTTTGTATGAAATTGCATTCAATACTGATGCATCACAGTAGACATTTACAGTCTTTTAAACACACGTCTCTATTCATGACCAATTGTGTCACCAACATTTAATTCTAGTGTGTTAGGTCAGTTTCAATCAGTTCTCATTCGAAAGTTCTTGTTGTCAGTATAACAATTTTCAGTTTCTAGGTAGTGTCTGTGTTTCAATATCAGTGGGGTTCCAGTGCAATTAGTATCTTCTTACTCATGTGGTCTTCCTGGATTCTTTCAGGATTGAAAGAATCTATGAAGACAACTTTAGTCTCATCCTAATAATATAAACCTAAATGGATAATGGAGGCTAGACCTAAACAATAAAAGAAGGATATTTATGTATTTTTATTTATTGGATATTTGTACAGCAAATAGTGTTTCAAGGCACCACAAGACAACAAGGGAGAAAGATATAATAACAGTCCTACTAGGCCTTGTGACATTTGGATCGTGCAAGTGCAAAACAAAAGGTGTGAGGGGGTAGGAAATGCTTTCTGTGCAAAATGAAGTGCTAAGGTGGGAAGGGAAAAAAGGTGAAGGTTCAAAGTGCAAGTGCTAAGGGGAGGCCAGAGGGCAAGGGCAAGGGAATGCAGATAAGTGCTGGGAAGGGGGGGCAGGGGCAGACAGGGCGGAGGGGCTGGGGGCCCTGTAGTACTCAGAGGGAACCAAGCAGCCTGTCACTGAGGAAGAAGAAGGTGTAAGCAGAGGAGGGAGAGAGTGAAGGAGGAGGAGAAAAAGAGGCTATTGAGGAGCTTCCATAACTGAAGGAGATCCGGATCAAACCTGATATGGGCAGGAAGAATATTCCAGAGGGAGGCTCCTGCGGATGAGAGACATCTACCCCCACCCCATTCTTTGCTTAGAGAAGCATTTGATTCGCAGAGAGTTGGAGACATGAGATCAAAGGGCTCTAGCAGGGAGGTATTTAGGGAGAGAAAGTTGGATGTAGCAGGGTCCCATGTCTGAGAAATTCTTGTGGGTGATGCAAAAGGTCATGAATTCGATCCTAGCAACAACCGGTACCCAGTGAAGAGAAATTAGGGCTAGAGAGATGCAGTCCCTGGGCTTGAGGCCAAGAATAAGTCTTCCAGTCCTATTCTAGATTAGTTGAAGGGGACGAAGGGAGGATGAAGAAAGATTGAGGAAGAGGCTGTTACAGTAGTCAAGCCTAGAGAGGACCTGAGCTCTGGAGACATTGAGTTTTTGGGGGAAGGTGAGGAAAGGGAGAATACCTCTGAGGAGGTGCAGCTAAAAGAAGGCTTTCTTGGCAAGGTCCGCGATGTGACGGGAGAAGGAGAGAGGAGTTGAAGATGACACCAAGGTTTTTTACCTCTCAAGATGGTGAGGGGAGGGGACCCATAGAGGGTGGCCAGAGGCAGGTAAATTGGGACCTGGAGTCCCAATGAAAAGGATCTCAGTCTTACTGACATTAAGGCAGAGATCATTGGCAGCGCACCATGACTAAATGACATTCAGATAGTCAGGGATGAGAGAGGAGGAAGAGGAGAAATGGGAGGGAAACTTGAAGAAGAGCTGCGTGTCTTCTGCATGACACTAGAAGTGAGGAGAGAAGGAAGAGATCAAGAGGGCCAAAGGGGCAAGGTAGATGTTGAAAAGCCACAGTGAGAGGATAGAGCCCTGAGTGACACTGCAGGTGGAGAGTGTGATAGGAGAGAGAAAAGGGCCCAGATGAACCTGGCAGGTCGGTTGAAGAGGAAGGAGGTCAACCAGACCACTGCCAGGCTCGTTATGCCAAGGGTGTCATGGAGTGAATTTGTCAGGGTGGCATGATCGACCGTGTCAAAGGCGGAGGAAAGATCCAAGAGGATAAGATACTAATTGCACTGGAAACCCACCGATATTGAAACACATACAATACCTAGAAACTCAAAATTGATATACGAACGAGAACTTTGAATGAAGATGGGTTGAAACTGACCTAGCACACTAGGTGACACAATTGTGAATTAATAGAGATGTGTGTATAACAAGACTGTATATTTGTACTGTGAGGCAACAGTATTGAATGCAATTGTATACAAAGAAATTGCCAAGAGAATCATTATTTTGAATTGACACTGGACAAGTGTGAAGCTAAACAAATGTATGTGATAGAACTCAATGAAAGTATATGCGTTAAACACACTATGCTCATAATTGGGTAGCTTGAGTACAATATTATGCCTTGAGAAAGCCCGGGTAAGGGAGAAACAATTTGCATGTGCCTCCGAATTAGAGAATGTTGACACCACGTATGAACAGAAATTAAACTGGTATTAAACCGAAATTAAAAAAATACAACTCAAGACTCAAACAGCACACATATGACCATCAGTGAATCCTGATTACCTGACATAGGACCCCAACCCAGATGGCTTCTCGTGAAGAGCCATGGCACACATACCAGTAGATTGCATCAGGACCCCTGAATGAACCACAAGGGATAGCACATATCCCCACAAACCTGCTTGCATGCACCACACCTGCAAATCCACTAAGCATGCATGTGAGCATAGCAGCAAGTAGCCCTGTTTGCGCAAGAGCGCCATCATGAGCAACAACCAATACGTATGAAGCACAGACATGTTCATGGCACCAGGGGGGACTGTAGACTTTATTGCAAATCATGCAGATCGAATCACAGACCTAACACAAGTGCACAAGTCACCATGCATAGCACAGCATCTAGGCAAATCGGCCCATACATGTCACTGTGCATAATCAACAATGAGCCGCAAAACAGCAGGTGAATGGCTTTCACTTCTCGGATAAATCTATATTCTGGGACAAATATTCTGCAACGGCAACAGACTGCAACAATGTATCTAGGGGTAAAGGAGAGGGAATGCACCGTCAGAAGGCTATATGGGATTTCAGACTGCATCCCTTTCCACAGTGAGCAGCAAGACGAATACACAAAGCCATGCTAGTAAAGAATTGTGCTTACATCAGATGCAGATGTCCTGAAGGATAGACTTTGGATGACATCCTTGCTCTGTGCATGGCTGCTACGCTAACCCTGTGATACATACAGGCATACGTTCATGCAAGGGCTCACAATGTGCAGCCTGATGTCCACAGATCACCCCGCCCAGACCCTCTACGTGCAAACTACTAGTAGGACGTGACAGTGCACCCGTATTCATAGTCATCCAGCGAAAGACTCATGAGCATCACACAAATACAGATGATCGATTGAATGTATGACTCCCTCAGCACTAATCAGTTGAGGTAGGCTGCAATAAACAGTGTGTCCTTCGCTGTTGTAGAAGAGCCTTTCAACCCACAACCCACATGGTTCCTTGAAACAAGGGCTCATTCACCTTATCAACACAGCAGGAAATACCAGGATCAGTGTGTTTTCCCAGGATATAGGCAGGACGTGGCAGATGTGTACAAGGATGCATGGCACCTGACATCCTCTACCCAAGCACCCCTCACCCACCATATTGGAATACCATGCATATTAGCCATCCACGTGGGAACCTGCCATTGCAGCCTGTACTGACTCGGCCACGCATGGACGCAACACAAGATTATGTTGTCATGCTGCGTATCAACTAACTGCAGCTGCATGACCTGACATACACATCATGGATGGAGTGAACACACTCCCTTTGTCACAGTGCTACTCGCCTGATACACCTGCAGATGTGTGTATCATGACACTATCACACAGACACTGCCATTCCAAATGACACACCTGCTTTGATCATGTGCTGGTTCAGGCTCCACAGCACTTCACCCACCACAACCTACATAGACACAATATACACAAACAAACCAAAATGGACAAAAGTTGTGGGTGGCAAACAAAGTATACTAAAAAGATATACTTAATATATATAAAAAGAATATCACAGTGCGCAAAGCAATGGAGAAAATGGTGAACACAAGCATGCCCATGGAATACATGAAGGAAAGAATGTGTGCAGGTAAAAGGAACATACACAGTGAAGGGGCAATCCACAGGAGGAATCAGGGTGGCAAGTGGGCAACAGAAACTGGTACAGAAATAAACAATATATCCGACAAACTGCAGGGAGCGTGAACCGGGATGCACATAATAGGGAAAATGAAAAACAATTATTGGTCTCCCTCTGACCCCTCAGACACACTGTGCCCCATGAATACCAACACAACCTTCACTCCACAACGCAGTGGCCACTGGCACAGGGGTATGGAGGACAAGGAGTTGGCTGCTGCGTATCCCCATTGGCCGTCCCTGAGCGTAGGACGAGCTGAAGTAGCCGGGAGTGCAGGGAACCTGTGAGGTCACAATGATGTCTGTGTCAGTGAAATATGTTGTTGTATGACGCAGACAGCATCCTTGAGGACCTTCACTTCCCCTCTGTCTGCAATTATGCTCTCAGCCCTGCGGCCTCCATCCTCAATGCCCCTGTTCCTGTAACCGTTGCTCTCCTGCTTCCCTCACTTCTCTTGCCACCTGCTGCAAGTCCACCCTGATGCTCTGCAGGACCCCCAGCAACCTTTCATTGTAGTACACACTGCCACCTCCATCTGAGGTAACATGAGCCATGCTGACATCCATCTCCTCCCCTGAAGGTGCACTGGCAGAGGTCACTGGGGTGGGTCCGGTTGGCGCCATAGGTGGCCGAGCTGCAGCAAGCACAGTTGGTCCAGGTCACAGAAAGGGCATAGTAGGCCCCATGAAGGGTCGCAGGAGGGGTACACTCACTGTGTACTCATGCTGGCCCACGCTCGGGGAGGGGAGGGGTGTCACGGGGGAACAAGGGCCTGGGAAAGTCCAGGAAGGGGAGCTGGACTCAGCCAGCTGCCTGGGGGACACACAGAAGTGGAATGGGGGGACAGTTGGGGCATGGGGCAGGAGGATGCACATGTGCCTCAGGAGATGGTGCTACGGCACTCCCTATGGGGCATCTTGTCCTTGCAACTATGTCTGATGCTGCTCCTGTGATTCTTCATGCCACACCTGAGCCTCCACCTCTAAAAACTCCACCTCTGCCATACTCCTTGTGTGTGTCCCGTGGGTGGGTCACATCTCTGACGCATGGCCATGGTCACCATGGGGTCACAGGCAACAGAGACTGCAGGAAAGGACAAAGGGACAGAGACACATGAGAGAAGGCACACACCAAGGGACGTACAGCACAAACATGTGGCTCACACCTTTATGTCTACACAGGCAACAGACACCTGGCACATTGGCACATGCGGATTCCAAGCCACGGCTACTCTGCATTGGGTGTTGAGAGGACATGCATATGGCACACACAACCGGGTTATGATAGGCATGTTGCGATATTCATCGGCAGCCCATAGTGGCCGATAATACAGAGAAAACCTACCGGGAATCTACAGGCGCATGCCGATCTGCCTGAGCATTGGTTGGTCCTCAGGGGAAATCAGGCATAGGACTCGGAGTTCCAGTGGCCTGATGCGGGCATGCACACAAAAAGAAAGTCCCCCAGTCTAGAATTCACATCTCTTCAACACAGCCTTAGGTACAAAAGGGCAATTTGAAAACATCTACTAATAGTTGAAATGTTCATTTATTAATGTTTTGATGAAAAGACCATTATCAGAATTACACAGACATTGTGACATCGCTATTTCAACCCACAAAACATAGGGCCTCATTACGCGGTTGGAGGTAGCCTTGCTGGTAAGAGCGGCAAGGTTACCTCCTTACCCGCATGAAAATCTGGCACCTGCGAATGGGCAATTACCGGGGTATTCCGACCCCGCCGGACACAGTAATTGCCATTTCACGGGTGGCGGTGCCAGTAGATCCCCATTCCCATTTCAGCCCCATAGGGCTCAATGGGAAAGGGAATGCCTGTAGCACCGGCACCGTTCATAACGGTGTTGGTGCTACAGGCATGCTGTGCTCGCGGGTGCCTTCATTCCACCAGGGCAGACCTGGCGGAATGAAAGGCACCCGCGGCACAACTCGAAGTTTGCTGGTCTGTATATACCGGTACCGGTAGGCTTACCAATACCGTTATGTCCGGACTGGCAATGTTTTCTTAGCGCAAGGGTGAAAATCGACTACACAAACAAAATCCCAAAACACAGAACACAACCCTGACAATCTCATCTGCGACCCTCACATTTCATACACATCTTTCATACACATAATCCAAAATTCAATATAGAACAAACATCAATGAATCCTGTGAAACTATTGGTGTCAAGCACTATCCATATGTGCCATTCCTATTTGAAACATCCTTGACTTCTTTCCAGCAGCCTATACAAGTTAGCAATCTCAAGGCACTGCACAGGACTTGTTGGTGTGGTGAATAAATTGCTTAGAATGCAAAAACAGTTTGGAGTTTGAATTTTGACTGTCGACTCCAGTTTCAGGCTAACAACGGTCTCCAGCAAAGCAGGGACCAGCACTCTTCAGGACAATGCACGTGACGTTGATAGGGTTCATGTTTCCGTTACTTCAACTCAACCTTTAAGAAGAACAAACACGTATCTGACACTGTGACCATGTGGTGTCCTTCTCACACTAGTAATTAATATAAAACTCATTCTGTCTTGATACTAAGTACTGGTGTCTGCCAGTCATGGTGTGGTGTGCTGTGCTCCCCTGTATCTCCACAGTCAGCATGCCAGTTCCAACTTCACATGCACTGTGCAAGCCAAACCAATACAAAAAAGCTTATGTCCAGATCTGTCAAGCGTTGTACGACGTGCTAGAAGTGGGGACCTCCCACCCGCTTTTACACATATAAAGAGCCAGCTGCGGCGAGCACTGTTTGCTCAAGGGGGGTGAGGGCGGTCACCACCTGTCAGATGAACAGTGTTCGATAAATGAACAGCATAGCTTAAAAGAGCCTCAGGCTGCACCCCAGCCCCACATTGTTGCTAATGGGGAGGGGTCTTAGCTTAACAGTGCCGTTCGGTCACCATACAGCGCATGTGATTACAAGTGGTTCTAGACCACCAATATGATGCCCAGGCGTGGTGTCTGACTAACACCCGGTGCAATGCAACGCTGCTCTTCAAACAAAATTCTGGTTATTGAGTGTTGGCTGGATTCAAGCCTGCACGCTTTAGACAATTTGTGCGTTGCACTGTCTACTTAATACATGTGGCAATATTTGCGGCTATCTTGGAAAACTGGCTGCCTATATGCAAACCTCATAAGTGAACAAAATCACCCCCTCTGGCTATTTTATTGGTGCTACAGCTCACAGTTGGTGTCATCCCCACTTCCCTAGATGTTTAAGTAAGCAGGACAGACCACTCTAAGTCATCATTTAGGCCATCCAGGTGCATGTGCAAGCGTAGTACCCAGCGTTGCTCTAGTTTCACTAACTTACTGGATAAAGCAAAATCACTCCTATTGCTTTTCAATTGGTCTATATCCATCCACCTGCTGTTGTCTGCTGAATGATGCTTCGCCACGTAATGTTGGACCAAAGGTGCAGTGCGTGTATCCGTGACGTGTGTTCAGTGATGCATATCCCTACCTTTCTACAGGTCATGCCAACATAGAGTAGATTGCAGGGGAACTTAATGATATATATATGACATTCTTAGACTGACAGTTTGTGAAATGCCTAATTTGCCACGCGTAGTCTTGATGTCTAAATACCAAGGTTTTGTGAGTAAATTGACACACAACACACATGCCACAGGGAAAATTACCCAAAATGGGGCACCTTTCCTGGCTCCTTGTGGCCTGTAAGCTGTTCTGAACTAGGTCAGTGTGTGGTCCTGGCAGTCAAGAGTGCACCAGTTGGTCCTTAATGTGTGTGTCCCTTCTCAGAGAAAAAAGAGGGGGGCCTTTGGCACATCCAGTACTAGCAACCATATTCCGATGTTTACGAGTACGTTTCATAGTGGGGGTGGTGTGTTTTGAAAACGTGGTCATGCACAAAATACGATGCAACTCTTTTTGTCTATTTTGAGGGATCAATAGTGAGTCCGGGTCAATATGACCCGCTCTTTTTGCAAATCCCTTAATTAATTTCCATCAGTAGTGTAAGGAAGGCATGGTATCGAACAGTAAGACAGACACACGTGATCACAGTTAAAGGGTATTTAATGAACTTCAATTGGGTTTGAAAAATGCCTATCTAAACCTAAATCTTGTTGGGATGGAAATGAGTATATCCCACCCGCCCCCTAGGTGCTTCCAGGTGAGGAGAACACCATAGGAGTTGATGTAGTGTATAAGGGGGAGAAAAACCGCACCAATAAAACCATGTAGAAGCACTGCAGCGTCAATAGTAGATGTGCAGCATTAGAAAAACACACTGCCCAATCTCATTAAAACAGAATGAATCCACAGGGCCCTGTTCCCACGGAAGTCCACTTCCCCCTCGTCCCTTCAGTGCTGTGAATATTTAGTATCTTCCAAAGGAATGAGCTCTGCACCAGGCTCTGCGTTGCATCCATTCATCTCCACTAAACTGCCAGTAGGCCTCTAACCTCCACCCAGACTGTCCACAGCCAGCCCCACATCACTGACCCGACCCCTGCACCTTTGCATTCCCTGATAATCGAACGGCCCCCCGTGTTCGCAGAAGATCTAAGCATGTGCGGCTGTATTTCTTCAAGCATGAAAACACGTGTCTTGTAACACAAGGTACAGGGAGGGATACATTAAAGATCAAAACACCCGGTGGAGACCTCGAGTCTGGGATCTGCTGTATCAATGATGCCCTGAATGTGTGGGTCAGCATGACTGTGTTTTATCCTCCCTTCCCCCTGGCAAAATGTCCTTTGCAGCCCAGGTGCATGCCACAGTGATGGAATAGGGAGGATAGCGTGTTAGTTTAGATGATACAATGTATTATACGAGCAACCTGAACTTCACCCAAGACTATGATGAGCCCAGCTGACCAACATGGATCCTGATCGATGACAACAGAACTAATCAATTGTAGCCTAGCATCCCCTATGGAGCAGGCTCATCCATAATGCCTAACCAATCAGTAGTATTTGTTTGTACTGTATACGATGATGCCACAAGGCCTATTAAGCCTCTGTTTTGCTTTAGAATAACCAGAGCGCTCTCAAGCAGCATAGTCCTGTGCTGATATTTGTATTCTGTACAATTAAACCTTTGTTATCCTTGCAACGCTATCTCCTGACCTATTTCCCTAGCAGGTTGTCTTTATTCTGGAGTGTGCATGAAAGGGGCTTGCCGTCAATCTAAAGATAGGAGCAAGCTATGGCCATCAAACATCAAATAATAATAAGGCAGTCCTAGTGGTGACTTGTCAAAATAAAAGGGCTCATACTAAAAAACCTATTGCCAATCCTTATGTCTAAATACAAATAGTGTGGGAAACAATGTTATGCAAAAGAAAAGTGTTCAAGAAATGATATGTCAGGATAGTCAAGCCATTGGCTTCCCTTCCCCACATTTTCAGCACGGGACAAGGCGGCACGCTTGAGCTTAGCACACTATTTGGCTTCTCTAGCATGAGGATGCAGTTTGAAACTTCAACATCAGGGCCTTCTGTGCCAAAGTCTATGTCATTCAAAGTCTCTTATCACAGTTCAGGGGCCTGATGCAACACAACAAAACATACAAGTTCCTTTCTTCTTAGGATTTTCACTTATACAACTTCTTAGGTGATTTACTGTTCAACCCAGGTCCCCCTCCGCTGGGCTCAGACCCACTTAAACACAAAGCCTTCAATTGGTCTCTCTCTGCTGGTTCGGACCAAATTCACGTACTTTCCAAACGTTCTCTATTTCATCAAAATCAAAGACTTTCGACTGTGTGCGTGTTTTTGCTAAACCCGTCGCAGGACCACTTCCATTCACATTTATTTGTTCACTTTCAAATGATCTCCCTCCACCGGGCTTGGATCAAAGGTGCAGGACCACTCTGTCAAGGGTATTGTAGTTTGCTTTAAAGTTCATTCACTAATCAGCAGTTCACTTCACTTGCGTCTCTTATCACACACATTTTAACAATGTTCGTTCCAGCGCTCGCCACCCAATGTTGTTGCTTTTAGCCTTGGATTCAACACAGACCGGTCTTGTATCAGTCTCCCCAACTCACCGGCTGTGTTGCTTACACTGAAGCGGCTTTGTTCTTGGAGCCAAGGTTGGTACCACAGTGGCTCTCGTGCTCCACTTTTTATCCGTGTGGGGAAGTGTAATGAAAGTCAGGTGTGAGTGATTGTCGATAATTGGCTGACCTTGCCTGACCATAGTTTTGGGACATGTCAGGTACATGGCTCGGGTGTTAGTCCATTTTCTCTCATAGTGGGCTGTCAGTGAGAAAGTGTTTGTGTTGTAAAAGGGGGATAGAGTTCCTAAATATCCTACCGGGTAGAATGGGGTAAAGGTGTTACAGGGAAGGGGATACCACATCTCACCATCCAGTGTCCCACTCCCACTCCCCTAAAACCCCTCACCCAGGTGATCCTCCCGCACTGGTCCACCCCCAGGAACTGGATCCAAAAGCAATGGCTGTGTACACCTCTTAACTTAATTGAACCATTAAACACAACTGTATATATGTATAATATGTCCCAACCAAATGACACCAGTACCAGTATGACTGTATGCATAAGTAAAATGTTTGAAATACTACTTCCAACTATTAAAAAAGTATTTTGTAGCACAAATAATAGTAATAACACCACGGTTAGCAGGAGTACATTACCAAGAGTATATATATCGCGCCATGACAGAATGAAAAGGCAGGCGTGCAGGCTCAAATATGATGCATACCATGGCCTAGACCTGGATGCCATTGAAGATATCCATTATCCTGAACACTTGAATAGTTGGTTCACTGACATGAGTGCAATGGTTAGACAAACAACCAATAACAGTTGCTACGTGTGCTCGTTAATACTGCACGCATCAGGAGCACCCAAGGTCCTAGCACCACAAGAAGTACCGATTATAGAGGCACAATGCCTGATTCATCTTGAGCTAGGGTGAAAGGTACTTTCCAGGCACGCGACGTGCATCTACAACTTGTCAATCCAGATGCCCAGAAATGTAAAACCAGTGCTACAAACACTGACTCTCTAAAGCAACCCTATTTGGTGATCGAAGGAGCAATTATGTCAACAAGTGGCAGGAGACGACCCTCACTTGTCGAGCCAAAAGACTCCTGGGGTTTGAAGAAAGGACTGTGGCCCTCGTGGAACAAACATGCGCACAAACATGGGCAGAGAATATCACAAAACTGATATGGATTGCAGTAATGGAGTATCCAGTAAAAGTGCATAAAGAAAAGACTTATGAGTTGTGCTTTTTCAGTGAAGAAACTATTATTTTCGGCTCAAATGAACAATGCAACAGGGCAGCGTGGATTCCAGATCTAAAGAGGGGCAGAACAGCACTGATGGACTACTACTGATGGCGTGGCCAACAAGTGTACTTGCACCTCCCACTATTATGGAGGGGCTATTGTTTTCTGGTTACACTACACTCAGCCCTATTAGTAGTCCCAGAAGAACACCTGAAAGGGGGGTCACTGCCTGAAGAAGCACCATCAGTGCCCCCAACGATCGCAGAGCAAAACACACTGCCACCCCCAGACCTTCGTATTCTCCCTGGGAAAGAGCTGTATGGACAGCTGCGGAGAAAAAAGAGAGCATCAAACTATCTGTCCAAAGACTCATAGAAATTGCTTGAAGAAATACCTGAAGAATATAAGCTATTTACCTCAGCAGAGAAATGTTTTGCATCCATATTGCTACCTGGTGTACAAGCACAGCCTAATGCCAAATGGCTCCAAATTGTGCGCTGGGAACTGGTCCAGTTGGCTAACGACACCGAGCAGGGGTTCAACGTCATAAGGATCGAGCTGCACGCTCTAAGGTTGATGATGATACAGAACCGCTACGTCCTCGATATGCTGACGGTGATGGAAGGTGGTGTGGGCAAAAAGATAGGGAGTTCATACACATTCGTACCTTACGAAGATGCTTAAAATCACACGTCATCGCTGCAGTGCATGATCTAGGGGCCAAAATAAAAAAAGAAGCTGCTTTCCAAGAGGAGGACTGCTTTACATTTGCTTTTAGTTGGGACCCGTCCTGGCTAGGAACACTGGTGAAGATGCTGGTGAACATCATCGTGTTTGTATTGGTTATCTTCTGCACGTGCAAGTTGGGTCTCCGGTGTTGTGCCAAAGCAGTGCCTAATAGTGCAATGATGATGGTCTCTGTTGGCTTTCCTAAAGTACCTCGTAGCACAAAGGAGGTAGAAGTACAAACTGACCACCCTATTCCCCACATGGTCCCTATCCCCTGGGGAGATGAAGTTGACCGACTATACCACACAACCATTGTCCCTTCCCCTGATCCCGAAAATTATAAAGAAGTAAGGGTAGATTTGGCGGGGGCTGGGGCTGCATTTACATGACATGTATTCCAGAAGAATATGTGCAAGCCATAGAAACGCCTACAAGATGTGTGTAGGGCATGGATGCCATTAAAGGGAACACCCCCCGTATGACGCTGAGGTAAGAAGAGAAAATGAGCGCAAATATGGGGAAGAATTTGTTACTGTAGAAGTAACAAAAGGGCGGAATGTTTGGATGGAAATGAGTCTATCCCACCCCACTAGACGCTTTAGAGTGTGGCGAATCCCATAGGTAGCTGTGCAATGTGCTGGGGAAAGGACTGTGCTAAGAAAGCCGGCACGTATACAATATTGTGGGAATCATAGATGCACAGATTTAGTGCACGCATATAAAGAGACGGCATGTTGTAGTTATGGTAGACACACTCAGCCCTTCCTGGGCACGCAGTAAAATTTAAACTCGTTGGAGAAACCTGTGCAGGCCCAAAACGCTGAGGAGGGATAAGCCTATGTGGCTAGTTCTCACAGAAACTGCCCCTTGACCCTTAACTGTTGCAATTATTTAGCACCGCAGAGAGGAATGTACCCTGCAAGGCCATGAGACAGCACCAGGCTCCTCGCAGCACACATTCATCACAGCAAGGCCAACAGCAGACCTCTAACCCCCACCCAGTCCACCATGAGTAATAGCACTGACCACTGACCCAGACCAAGAACCCGTGCATTCCATGATAGTGCGTGACCCCAGCCCATCAGCGATCAAAGCAATGGTCATAAAAGATCTGAACCTACATGACCATTTCACCTCTTCCCATAAAAACACCATTTGCAGTACGAGATACAGGGATAAATCAAAATGAGGGTGGAAGCCTTGGGTGCGAGGAGTGCGATATAGACAGAGCACAGAATGTGTGGGTGAGCATGATTGCATTCCTTCCTTTCCACCTGCTTGGAGGATCCATGGGGAGTAGGAGGGAGAATACCCTCCAGTTTCTCAAAATAGCCATAAAGTTATTGGTTCACTTCTGGTTTTTCTGCTCATGCATTTTTGTTCATGTTCATGTCAGATGATCCTGAGATGATCCTGAGATGTTGTACGAAGACCTTGCCAAAGAGTGCAAAAACAACGGGTAGAGTGCCTCTCACAAAACACAAGTACACCTAGACTAATAGATGGGATGGGTTGAAAAATCAAGGATGGTGAAAATGAAACAGGAATTTGGGCCCCTGAGTACCTTCACCGCACTCCCACCAGACCCAGAGAACTATGTAGAGCACTGGGTTGATTTAGCAGGAAATGGAGTTTATTGCATTATGACAGACACCCTGGAAGAATACGCCTAAGGAGGGGTTTACATCATGTGTGTAGGGTATGGGTACCCAAAAGATGATGACTTTAGAAGAAAGGAGACTGTGGGGGTTGTGAATTGAATGTTTTGGCCTTGTACTTATTGAACAGAATAGAACGCAGGCCCCGATGGGGAGCTGTGGCTCTGTTTCGCTCAGTCCCAAGACAAATCTCCGTTCCATGCTAATTATATCCAGCTGCAAGGCCTGAACACAGTGGGAATGGAATGTTAGGTGTGGGGAGGGCAGGCAGGGATGTATCCTTTAAAAGGACACATTTGGGAGATTAGGGCATGAAGTTTTGTGATGCCCATAGGCCAGGAGAGCATTTAGAGAACTACTGCCTCCACCCAAGGAGCGGTCAACCCATTTGAATGTCACGCCCATGCATAACCAAAAGCAAATAAATCAGACTCGAGAGTGGAGCCCTGGTCATGTCATTATTGGGCAGCTGGGGTTTGAGGGAGCTAAGGGGGAGTAATGTGTGCAACGTTTTGTTATTTGGGATAGGAGGAGCAGAGGTGATACCAATAAATTCAGTACAAGGTCGGGGTGCAGCTTGTCTGCGCTGCAGAATCTGGTATAATGAGAAGGACTATGGTTTTACCAAGGCAGAGTTTACTTTGACCGTGTCTAGATCGAAGGGGTGCACATAACGTGACAGTCATGATGTATTAGTGTGTAAATATGCTCAATGGCCAATCGTGTACCTAGATTCAATAATGACGATGTAGTGGGCCACGTGTCTAGGCGACTGGGTTTAAATAAGGTGTGGCCAATCGTTTCAGGTACTATGGATGGGTATTAGCACGTTATAAAGCTTGTAGCCAATGAGGATGGTGGGATGACATTGTAACCTAAGTATGCAGATTTGCGGTTTTCCGCTATATAACCTGCAACTTCTCAGGACGTGGAAAGCTCCATGTCAGTTTGGTTCTATGGGACCGTCCAAGGCCTTTTTGCATGTAGTGAACCTTGTTTTCTGTTGCAAAGAGGTGCAGTGATTATTTGATTTTTGGATTATTTTTATCGTTTGGGTTTTGGGTTACTATCCTCTTTACACTGGGTGTGCTTCATACATTGCCCCCAGATACTTTCAGGTGCCCTGGAAGCCTTACCTACCCACTCACCTCCCTTACTGTGGGAGCTCCCCAAGGGTCTGTCCTCGGTCCACTTCTCTTCACTCTCTATACTTCAGATCGTGGTGCCTGGATCTCCTCTTACGGCTTCTCCCATCAACTCTTTACTGATGACACTCAGGTCTTATTCTCCTTTCACTCCTTATCCGATGAGCTGTTATCAAAAATGTCAAACTATTTCTCCACCATGGAACGTTGCATGGCATCTCACTCATTCTTGCTCATCTCCAATAAGACTGAAGTTCTTTGCTTCCCCTCCTCCTGGTGTTCTCTTCTCTCCTCACTACCTTCTTTACTCTGCTTTCGCTCATGACCGTGGTGTCACCTTCTATCCATCACATAACTTCTCACTCTTCGTTTCCAAATCTGCCACTGCAGCCAGACTCAACCTCCTCAATATCAGAAACATCCATCATCTTCTTCCTTTCAATACTGCTAAACAGCTAATCTCCTCCTTAGTCCTTTCTAGAGCTGTCTACTGTGCCAGCCTCCACTAAGGCCTACCCAACTATGCTTTTTTCACCGCTGGACAAAGTCATCAACTTCGCTGCCCAGAAACGTTTCAACCACTACCTCCTCTGGCAAGCGCCAGATTAGCTGGCTATCTATGAAAGAAAGGGCTAAGTGTAAACCTCTTCTCGTCATCTTCAAAACTATCCATGGACTCGCCCCACGCTACCCATCTGCTCATCACACTCCCTACTCTCCACCTCGCTCATTAAGATCATTCTCTGCTCACCTCCTTGCCCCCATTCAGGTCCCCTGTCCTCCTTTTGGCTTTCTCTCCTTCCTCGCTCACCTAATCTGCAATGCTATTTCTCCCCTGCCTCATCCTACTCCAACTCTACCAGTATTTAACTCCAACCTCAAAGCTCTCTTTCTTTCTGAAGACCCTAAAACTCTATGTTCCTTCATCACCCTGTTTTCCTCTCGCCCTACCCTTCATGGACCACCCGACAGCAGTTTTCCATCACCGCTCCATCCTTAAGTCTGCACTTTCTCAACCATCCCATTCGTATGTTATTCTGTCGTTTCCCCGTCCCTGGTTTATCTTTCCACCTTCCCCCGCAACATCTGGTCTTCAAGTCACATTCTCTCACCCCATTGTAAAGAACCCATGTCCTTCACTCTGATATCAATGGTAAATTGTGAAAGCCTTTTTGGTGCCAAAAAAAACATTGCTTTCCCTGTGATTTGTATTACTAAAATAAATAAACAAATAAATAAATATCAGGTAATTCCAGTGTGTAGTAGAAGAAGGGAGGTTTAACATTAGCGGAAAGTAGGGTTTGCACCAGAGGCTAGATATCAGGGAGTGCAGTGTGTAGCAGCAGGAGGGTGGTTTACTCAGGAGGTCAGATATCTGGGAATGACACTGTATAATAACAGCAGGATGTAGGTGTAGCACAAGATGCCAGATATCAGGGAATGCCAGTGTGTAGTAGCAGGATGGAGGTTTAGCATGAGGTAAGATGTCAGGAAATGGCTGTGTGTAATAGCAGGATGTAGGTTTAGGGCAACAGGTCAGATATCAGGGAATAGCAGTGTGTAGTAGCAGAAGAGAGGTTCACCACAGGAGGAGGTCAGATTTCAGGGAATGCCAGTGTGTAGTATCAGAAGAGAGGTTTATCACAAGTGCTCATATATCAGGAGATGCCAGTGTGTAATAGCAGGAGGGCGGTTTACCACAGGAGATCAGATATTATGGAATGTTGGTGTATAGTAGTAGAAGAGTGGTTTACCACAGGTGATCAGATGGAAATTACATAATGAGGCAATCTAATAAAAACAATTACTGTTGTAACTTGGATACTTCTGAACATTAAAAATTGTCTTGTTGCTCCCTTATTATGTTATAATAGGGTGCTAATCGATTAACCTTTGGGGTCTTGACAAAGACAACATTACAAAGTATTGAAAAACAATCTGACTAATTATGTCCTGACTTGCCGCGTAGTGAAGAGTAATGGGCCTCTGTCCACAAATCACCCACAGGGAAGTGTAAATAAACACTCTGTGCGAGCTTTGAGGCCACAGGTGGTTTGATGGTTCGCCGGATCTGATGACGCCAAGGACCCCAGAGGCTGTTGGAAGGAAGTTAAGATTAGCACAGGCAAACACAGTACTTTGGTATGAAGAAGTGTGCAATAATCTCTTACCTAAACCCAGCAGGGATGATACTGGGGTAACTTGGGTCTGGTGCGAGGGAGTGCCGCAGATCCGGCCAGTCATGTCCCAGATGGTCGGTACCGACTGTACCTGTGTTTCTGCCGTGACTTGAAAGGCAAGTGAAACCAAAACACGTAGAGCCAATGGCCGAAGATCGTAGAGTCAAAAAGGGGCAATCCGTAAACAATCCGTTAAGCAAAGCAAAGTGTCCAGAGTACCGAGATCCGTGCAGTTCCGAGCGACAAGATTGAGGAGTAGGCAGACCAGTCCGTGATTCATAAGCCAAAGTCCAAATCCAAAATATCCAAGTAACGTGATATCTGCAAGCGCCGAACAGTGTCGTGGAACAGCTGTGAAGCGGTGAGAAACTCGAACTTCCCGGTTTTTATGTGCGTCGACTCCCGATCACGTGAGCGGTACTCTGGACACGTGATCGAGAAGTCGTCGCGGAACCAGGAAGTAACCGCGATCGGGTGTTCCATCCCGAGCGCAGTCTCCATGGGAGTTGCCAATGGAAACGAGGCAACAAACCGGGCCAGCTTCTACGCACGACCCGCACTCGCTGGTGACAGCGACTCCCTCGCACCCTAAGTGAAGATATGTCTCGGGAGGTGGACGTCAACCCGGGGCGAGTAACAGTGTGTGCTGGGGTATCAATCAAAGAGGTGCATCGTGGCGAGACTGGTTTGTTGTGCATGACATAGCCCCCCCTCAATGGCCCACGACCACGTGGGCAGGAAGGAAAGTCCCGGTGGAAACGTGAAACAAGTCTCGGGGCATGGACATCCCCAGCAGGGACCCAACAACGCTCCTCGGGGCCAAAATCCACCCAGTCCACGAGATACTGGAGTCCACCCCTAACCACACGAGAACCCAATATAGCAGAAACCTCATACTCCACTGAGTCACCCACTGTGATAGGGCCAGGCGTAGATCGGAGACGAGTAGGGGCCGGGCAAGGCTTCAACAAAGAGGTGTGGAAGACGGGGTGAATGCGCCAGGAGGCAGGGACTGAGAGGCGATAGGCCACAGGGTTGATCACAGCAGAAATCCTATATGGGCCTACACAACGGGGAAGCAGCTTGCGACAACCAGGAAGCCTAAGGTGACGAGAAGAGATCCAAACCCTGTCCCCCACGGAATAGGAAGGCGCCACTGCCCTCTTACGGTCCGCAGCAGCCTTCATTGATACCCGGGCCTCCTGAAGATGAGCAAGTGTTTGGGCCTGAACGGCCGCCAAGTCGCGGGTACAGGCGACAGCAGCCGGGTTGTCAGAGGGTGCCAGGTCTGGGATAGGTAAGGTGCGGGGGTGTTGACCATACAAAACATAAAAGGAAGAAGAGCCAGTGGAGGAATGTGCGGAATTATTGTATGAGAACTCAGCGAGATGTAGCAAGCCCAGCCAGGATTGTTGGTGTTGCAGAATCAGACAACGCAAATACTGTTCCATGGCCTGGTTCACCCTCTCAGTCTGGCCGTCCGTCTCCGGGTGGTAAGCGGAGGAAAAGCGGGAATCGATACCCAGGAGAGCCGTGAGAGCACGCCAGAACCGAGAAGTGAATTGGGGCCCTCTATCCGAGATTATAATCGTGGGTAACCCAAAGAGACAAAAGACCGATTTGAAGAAGAGATCGGCCAAAGCTGGGGCAGAAGGGATACCAGAACAAGGTATGAAGCGAGCCATTTTGGAAAACGAGTCAACCACCACCCATATGGTGTCGAATCCCTTGGTCCCGGGGAGGTCTGTTACGAAATCCATGGAAACCGTGTGCCAGGGTCTGGGGGGTACAGGTAACGGAAGCAGGAGCCCCACCGGACGCCCTCTGCGGTGCTTACACTGGGCGCATATAGCACAGGTGTTAACATACCCTTCTACGTCGTGTTTCATGGAGGGCCACCAACACCAACGTCTGAGAATGTCCAACGTGCGCTTTTGTCCGGGGTGACCATTGATAGCGCTATCGTGGGACCATTCCAGGGCGAGATTGCGAGCGTCGGTCGTAGGTAACCACAATCTGTTTTGGATATACGGTAACCCCTCATGAAACACCGGATCCCACTCAGTGACCTGATCAGGATGTAGCGAAACCCATGTGCGAATTGAGTCTAACAGAGACAAAGGAGGGGTGCAGAGACAAATGACATGTTGGTTTAGTAGGTTTTCTGGGAAAACAGGTAAGGACACCCCACCCGGAGAGCGAGACAAAGCGTCCGCCTTCCCATGGGACAGCCCGGAACGATGTTTGATCTGGAAGTCGAAGGCCGCGAAGAATAAATGCCACCGCACCTGCCGACTGTTAATACACCTCAGCGAGGCCAGATCCTGGAGGTTGCGGTGGTCGGTGAACACCGTGACTGCGTGCCTTGCCCCCAATAAGTGATGCCGCCAGACTGAGAAAGCATCTTTGATGGCCAACAGTTCCTTCTCCGTGACGGTGTAATGTAGTTCCGTAGCAGAGAATTTTCGGGAATGAAACGCCACCAGATGCAACTGACCCGAAAGAGGGCATCGTTGGGACAAGACCGCCCCAAGAGCGAAAGAGGACGCATCAGCCTCCACAATGAACGGGAGTTCTGGGTCGGGATGTTTCAGGACAGGAGCAGTTGTAAATGCAGACTTCAGGGCGTTAAAAGCCGCTTGGTGTACTTCCAACCAGACAAAAGGTGATTTGGGGCTGGTTAAGGCAGTAAGGGGAGCTACCAGAGACGAGAAGTCCTGGATGAAGCGTCTGTAGAAATTCGAGAACCCAAGGAAAGACTGCAGGGACTTCATGTTGCTGGGCTCCGGCCAGTCCAAAACCGCACGGACCTTGGACTGGTTCATGGCTAAACCCCCAGGGGTAATATGGAATCCCAGAAATTCAACGCTTTCAGTGTGGAACTGGCACTTCTCGGGTTTGGCGTAGAGCGAGTGTTGGCGGAGGCGGGACAGTACCTCGCGGACGTGCCCTATATGTTCTTTTATGTCCTGCGAGTATACCAGGATGTCATCAAGGTATACTGCCACGCATACGTCCAACATATCGTGAAACACTTCGTTCATGAAACGTTGGAAAGTAGCAGGGGCGTTACAAAGCCCGAAAGGCATGACTATGTATTCAAACAATCCGTAGCGAGTACAGAAGGCTGTCTTCCACTCGTCTCCGGAGCGGATTCTGACCAGGTTATAGGCCCCGCGGAGATCGAGTTTTGTGAAGATGGTAGCGTGACTTAACCTGTCCAGTAATGGGGTAATCAACGGTATTGGGTATCGATTTTTTATGGTGATTGAATTTAGCCGGCGGTAGTCCACACAAGGACGCATATCGCCCTCCTTTTTAGGGACAAAGAATATAGGGCTGGCAGCTGGAGAGGTGGAGGGACGTATATGTCCGACCTTCAAGGCTGTATGGATGTACTCCTTTAGTGCCTGTTCCTCCGAAGGAGATAAGGAGTAGATGCGTCCTGAGGGAATCGCGGAATCAGGGACTAGGTCAATGGGGCAGTCGTAGGATCGATGTGGTGGGAGCACCTCCGAGGAACCCTTGTCAAAGACCTCCCGGAAATCGCCGTATTCCGTAGGGATACCAACGGCAACTGCCCCCACTACATGAGGCTCCGGAGCCGCAGGGACATCCCCATGCAGTGTGAGCTGCGCTATGGCCCCTAGGGCTTGTGGAGGTGATTCTGTGTCTTCAGGAGCGGTGAGACACAAATTCTGACATGTCTCAGATTCAAAATGGACCTGCCCCGACTTCCAGTCAATCAAGGGATTGTGTAGATGCAACCAAGGAAGACCCAGGATGATTCCGAACTGTGGCATTGTAATCAGATCGAATGTGATGATTTCCTGATGCGTGTTTTGTATAATGAGGGAGATCGGGGCGGTTTGTTGCTTGATAGGGCCTGATATCAACGCTGTACCATCCACCGCTTGTACTGGCTCCGGATGTTGCTTGGTGATCAGAGGTAGGTTTAACGATCCGGCCAAGGTTATGTCGATGTAGTTGCCCGTGGCGCCTGAATCGATGTAAATCGATACAGCGTGGGCGGTATCGGGTGTAGGGTTAAGTGTGGCCTGTACTAACACTGGCCTGATCCTGCCAAAGGCAGGGTTCCTGTCCGGGGAAACGGAAGTACTGCTCGAGCCGATCCCCGGATCTAGGGTCGAGCACTCGGAAAAACCGGGTTCTTGAGCTTAGGGCGTCTGGGACATGACTTTACAAAATGGCCATTTAGGCCGCAGTAGAAACAAGCATGGTCGGTTCTCCTGCGATCCCTTTCTAGTTGCGTGATAGGACTGCGAATGCCACCTATTTGCATGGGTTCGATGCCTGTACCAGAGGAGAAGGAAGGTGAGGTGGCAATGGGGTTTCCTGTTTCAAACCGACGTTCGGAACGTCTGGCGTCGATTTGCAATGCGAGGTCCACTAACTCAGTGTGGGTCTTGGGCAAGGATGGGACAACGGCCATAGCGTCTTTCATGGTGTTATTGAGCCCCCTATAGAAAACGACTGCCCTTTTTGGTTCAGGCCAGGACGTTTCAGCGACTAGCTGGTTGAAACGGGCAATGTATTCCAGGAGAGACCCCTTCCCTTGAGTTAGGTCTAACAATTCAAGGTCCCGAGATTGGGCTTTGTGACGTGTGTCGAACATACGGGACATTTCTGTGACTAGTAGCTCAAAGTCATACAAGACAGGGTTGTCGTTTTCCAACAAGGGGTTGGCCCACTCTGCCGCGGTGCCGGCCAGATGGGACAAGGCGAAGGCCGCTTTAGTGGTGGCGTCAGGAAAAGCCTGAGGTCTACAGAGGAAATGTAATTTGCACTGATTTACAAAGGTACGAAACTTTTGGGGATCACCGTGGAACCTCTCTGGGGTGGCCAAGGGAAAAGGCGTGGGCATGAGTACTGGTAACTGAGGTGGTGCAGGGGTAATAGGAGGCTGGGGAACAATCGGCTGAGTAGTTGGGGGTTGTACTGCCGCAGCGGCCTCCCCGAACTCGGCATCAACGGGCAAAGGAAATCGTGTGCTTTGGATTAAGTCTAGCCTCTGGTGTATTGTAGCATTAGCGGCAACCATATCCGCTCTTAGCAGTGTGAGTGCCTGTACCAAGGCAGCCACGGGGTCCTCAGCCGTAGGCTCCATACTCTCCACGACGCAACGGCTTCACAGTCTGTCCTGACTTGCCGCGTAGTGAAGAGTAATGGGCCTCTGTCCACAAATCACCCACAGGGAAGTGTAAATAAACACCCTGTGCGAGCTTTGAGGCCACAGGTGGTTTGATGGTTCGCCGGATCTGATGACGCCAAGGACCCCAGAGGCTGTTGGAAGGAAGTTAAGATTAGCACAGGCAAACACAGTACTTTGGTATGAAGAAGTGTGCAATAATCTCTTACCTAAACCCAGCAGGGATGATACTGGGGTAACTTGGGTCTGGTGCGAGGGAGTGCCGCAGATCCGGCCAGTCGTGTCCCAGATGGTCGGTACCGACTGTACCTGTGTTTCTGCCGTGACTTGAAAGGCAAGTGAAACCAAAACACGTAGAGCCAATGGCCGAAGATCGTAGAGTTAAAAAGGGGCAATCCGTAAACAATCCGTTAAGCAAAGCAAAGTGTCCAGAGTACCGAGATCCGTGCAGTTCCGAGCGACAAGATTGAGGAGTAGGCAGACCAGTCTGTGATTCATAAGCCAAAGTCCAAATCCAAAATATCCAAGTAACGTGATATCTGCAAGCGCCGAACAGTGTCGTGGAACAGCTGTGAAGCGGTGAGAAACTCGAACTTCCCGGTTTTTATGTGCATCGACTCCCGATCACGTGAGCGGTACTCTGGACACGTGATCGAGAAGTCGTCGCGGAACCAGGAAGTAACCGCGATCGGGTGTTCCATCCCGAGCGCAGTCTCCATGGGAGTTGCCAATGGAAACGAGGCAACAAACCGGGCCAGCTTCTACGCACGACCCGCACTCGCTGGTGACAGCGACTCCCTCGCACCCTAAGTGAAGATATGTCTCGGGAGGTGGACGTCAACCCGGGGCGAGTAACAGTGTGTGCTGGGGTATCAATCAAAGAGGTGCATCGTGGCGAGACTGGTTTGTTGTGCATGACAAATTAAATTTGTGGGGTCCTGATGAAGGTGACCTAAATAAGATAGCACTGAAACGTTGTTGAACGTTGACCCACCCTGGTCTTTAATTTTCCTAGAGACCAGATGACCGATTGAGTCGATTATGTTAAAATAAGTCACCATTACTTTTTCAACACTAGTCTTTGATTGAGATTAAAATTTGGGAATGTGAGATTTTGTTTAATAGTTTTTTTCTGTTGGATTGTATTGACTCTACTGCACTGTATGTCTGCCATTTTATTGATTTTGGTATATTTATATTTAGAGCCAGATGCTACAAGTAACAATCGCCCTGCACTCATGCTCTCACTGACCAGCACCCAGCCAACACAAGGACCTAAACCAGCAGCCGCTAACAACAATGGTCAAACATTTATTTTCTCAATGACCAGCAGCCAGCTGCGACCAGGAGCTGAGTCAGCCCCCAGCAGCAACAATGGCCCAGCACTGATGCTCTGAATGACCAGCAGCCAGCTGCCACCCAGAGCTGAGTCAGCAGCCGCCAGCACAATGGTCCAGCAGTGATGCTCTCAAAGACCAGCAGCCAGCTGCCACAAGGAGCAGAGCCAGTAGCCGCCAGCAACAGTGGCCCCTCACTGATGCTTTCAGTGAACAGCAGCCGGCTGCCATGAGGAGCAGGAGCCAGCCACCACCAGCAACAGTGGTGCTGCAGTGATGCTCCCATCGACCAGCAGCAAGCTGCCACAAGGAGCCTAGCCAGCAGCCACCAGCAACAATGGCCCTGCACTAATGCTCTCAATGACTAGCAGCCAGCCTCCTAAAGGAACCGAGCCAACAGCTCCCAGCAACAATGGCCAAGTACTGATGCTCTCAACGAGCAGCAGCCAGCCGCCATGAGGAGCCGAGCCTGATACCACCAGCAACAATGGCCCTGCACTGACACTCTCAATGGCCAGCAGCTAGCCACCACAAGGAGCAGAGCCACCACGCGCCAGCAGAAATGGCCCACAATGAGGCTCTCAATGAGAGCCAAGCCACCAGCCACCAGCAACAATGGCCCCACACTAATGTTGTCAATGACCGGCAGGCAGCCGCCACAAGGAACTGAGCCAGCTGCTACCAACAACATGGCCCGGCACTGATGCTCTCAACAACCAGCAGCCAGCGGCCACAAGTAGCCAAAGCAGCAGCTGCCAGCAACAATGATTCCTCACTTATGCTCTCAATGATTAGCAGCCACCCGCCACAAGTAGCCGAGTCAGCAGACGCCAGCAACAATGGCCATGCACTGATGCTCTCAATAACCAGAAGCCAGCCGCCACAAGTAGCCAGGCCATGAGCCACCAGCAACAATGGCCCTGCACTGATGCTCTCATCGACCAGCTTTGAGCTGCCACAAGTAGCCGAGCTAGCAGCCACCAGCAGCAATGGCCTTGCACTAATGCTCTAAACGACCAGCAGCCAGCCGCCACAAGTAGCCAGGCCATGAGCCACCAGCAACAATGGCCCTGCACTGATGCTCTCATCGACCAGCTTTGAGCTGCCACAGGGAGCCGAGCTAGCAGCCACCAGCAACAATGGCCTTGCACTAATGCTCCCAATGGCTAGCAGCCGCCCGCCACAAGTAGCAGAGTCAGCAGCCGCCAGCAACAACGGCCTCACACTGATGCTCTCAACGACCAGCCACCACAATGAGCCGAGCAAACCACAAACAACAGCAATGGGCCTGTACTGATGCTCTCAACGACCAGCAGCAAGCCACCACAAGGAGCCAAGCCACCAGCCACCAGCAACAATGGCCATGCATTGATGCTCTCAATAACCAGAAGCCAGCAGCCCCAAGGAGTCAAGCCATGGGCCACCAGCAACAATGGCCCTGCACTGATGCTCTCATCGACCAGCAGCCAGCCACCAAAAGGAGCCGGGCCAGCAGCCACCAGCAACAATGGCCATGCAGTGATACTCTCAATGACCAGCAGCAAGTCACTACGAGGGGCCGAGCCAGCCACCACCAGCAACAATGGCCCTGCATTGCTGCTCTCAACAGCTCTCACAAGGAGCCAAGCCACCAGTCACCAGCAGCAATGGTCTTGCACCTGTGCTCTCAATGACCAGCAGTGAGCCGCCACAAGGAGCCAAGCCAGCCACCGCCATCAACAACGGCCCTGCACTGAAGCTCGCAACAATGGCCCTGCACTGATGCTCTCAATGACCAGCAGCCAGCCGTCCAGGGAGCCGAACCACCAGCAACAATGGCCCTGCACTGATGCTCTCATCGAACAGCAGCAAGCCACCACAAGGAGCCGACCCATCAGCCACCAACAGCAATGTCCTCACACTGATTCTTTCATCGACCATCTGCGAGCCACCACAAGGAGCTGAGCCAGCAGCCATCAGCAACAATGGCCCGCACTAATGCTCTCAAGGACTAGAGCCCAGCCGCCACGGCCACGAAGAGCCGAGCAAGTCGACACCAGCAGCAATGGTCCTGCACTGATGCCCTCAACGACCAGCCGTCAGCTGCCAGCAGGGGCTGGGCCAGCTGCAGCCAAACTCAAAAAAACTGTGGGAGGCACTGCCCGGCGCCACAGAGGCTTACTCACTTATAGCCTCCCTGTTTGCCTCCCAGATGGCTATCCAGAAGGCGCCATCTCATACTGTCCTTCAGTCAGACAGCGTGGGTAGGGGACACCTCCCTATACAGGCAGGATGGGATTCGGAACAGTTTTCTTTTTGCCATTCATGTTTTTATTTTTCATTTGCAATTCACATGCCAATTCCAACATCTGTCAAACAAAAACAGGTAAACAATAGGAAAACAATTGATCATGCATACAAAAGTCGACATAACAACTCTTGGTGAATGACCATAGAGTATGATATGATATGATATGATATGGTATTTGTAACGCACCTATACAGAAGTGTACTTACCAATCATTTCTTGGTTTCAAAATCTAAGAGTAATGCCTATATCTATTTAGTGGAAAGAATACACCAAGTTCAAACACTCAGACCTAAACGTGACATATACTCACAACAACTCACAATTCCCGCCTTTAACAGAGCAAAAGCCGGAGGGTCCAGTTTTGAAGTATTAGCACCAAAATCCTGGAACTCACTACCACTGAAAACCAAACTATTGAAGTAGACCGCACCCGCTGCGCTGTTCCCTTGTAACCATGAACATGAGCACTGTATGTGACTTAACTATTTAACCTTCACCTAAAATACTGCACCTATGTTTAACCTGTATCCAAGTGAATATTCTGTAACAGAGCCTCGATGCCTGAGAGCAGTTTGTACGCTTTATAAATGGACATAAATAAATAAATAACTAAATAAATAAGTACATCTACAGACGAGAAGTCTACAGGACTTGCATTTAAACTATATATCTGTAATAAGAAAAACCGTATAACAATGTAAAAGAGGACCTTATCACAATGTATGCGGGAGCTCACCCGTCATTCCCAGGGTGTAAAACACATGGGGAAGACCGTCTGCCATAAGCCTGCAAGTAGCCCTGCCCATTAGTTTCTGTTTCCGGATCCCACAAACAGAGTGCAAGGTCAGACATGCTCAAAGAGGCAGGGAGGCATACTTCCTGCCCTCCCCCTAAAGCTCCTCCCACCCCCGCCAGGGTGATTCCATGGCACTGGGTGTATTACACAGTTCCAGCATTACAGATACAGGTTGCTTGACATTACGCACTGTAGCGTAGCCTTGATTGGCCCATCTCTTCTCTAGACAGGAGTAGGCGGAGATGTCAGGCTTCAGTGAGCACAGGACGTGCTGGAGCTGTGCATGGAACCAGAGCTGTTCTGGAAATAGGTCAGGTTTTGTATGCAGCACACTTACAGTGAAATGTGACCTTTCTCCAAAAATACTTTTTTAAAAAAATGACCTTGTCTAAAAATACATTCAAAGACATTGGGGGTCATTAGACGGTAGGAGGTAACCATGCCGCTAATAGCGGTACCGGGTCCCGGGTCCGGGTTCCTCATTCAGGGAAACCGGACCCGGTACATCGCCATTCCCATTCGAGCCCCTATAGGGCTCAATGGGAATGGGGAGGATGCTAGCAACGGGCCCGTTGTTTGCGCCCTGGTCTGCTTGCGGGACCCGCTAAGGGCACCTGGTAAAATCAGGTGGCCTTACCGGGTCCCGCGATGATACCTCTTAATAGGGCGGTAAGGGGTTGACGGCTCCAGCACCTTTACCGGCACCATTAACCCCTTACCGCCCAACTCGTAATGACCCCCATTGGGCCTGATTCATGGAATGTTTAGCGATGTGCAAAGTTACTTTGCACTGCCAACAACCACCCTGATTCACAGAGTGGTGCAAAGTGAACAGAGCGGTGCAAATGCATTGCCACCAAACCCCCTGATTCACAGAGTGGTGCAAAGTGAACAGAGAGGTGCAAATGCACTGCCAACAAACCCCCTGATTCACAGAGTGGTGCAAAGTGAACAGAGCGGTGCAAATGCACTGCCAACAAACCCCCTGATTCACAGAGTGGTGCAAAGTATACAGAGTGGTGCAAATGCACTGCCAACAAACACCCTGATTCACAAAGTGGTGCAAAGTATACAGAGCCGTGCAAATGCACTGCCAACAAACACCCTGATTCACAGAGCAGTCCAAGGTGTACAGAGTGGTGCAAAGTGTATTTTTGCAGCGCAAAGCCATTTTGCACTGCAAAAGTATTCTTTGCACAGCACAAAAATGGGCATAAATCGCAGTGCAAAGAGTACATTTGCGTGACAAAGTGGCTTTGCACTGCAAAAATACACTTTGCACCGCTCAGTGAATCAGGGTGTTTGTTGACAATGCAAAGTCACTTTGCACCCGTGGTAGAAATTCCATGAATCAGGACCTATATTTGGTTCATGGCTACAAACACTTCAATTTTAGTTTGAATGTTCTGGAGAATGAATTGAGTGCCAGGTCTAGTCAGTGTGCAGGCTATCCTTAGTAATGCAATTATACACACTGTTATACATAAAAAAAAAAATTAAAAAAAATCTGAGGTCTTTCTTATATTCCCACAATGCCTTTTGATTTCATGCAAGACAGCCATGACCCCTCAATGGTGCTTCCCTTCTTCCGGCCATATTTTGAAAGTATAAAATAGGAGCGCACAAGACTGCGCCTCTTGGAATGATAATCGTCTATCAGAAAACTATTTGCATGGCCATTCTGGGTTTTGATAATAGGCTTTGCTAAGCGAGGCAAGTGTAACATTGATATTCCAAATACAATATGTAATGAGTGATCATTTGAAATGAACATTGTAACATTTTAAAAACTCTACTTTTCAATATCAGTACAACTAAATCATTTCCTTTTTTAATAATTTCTTTTGCTGAGAATACACACCGATTTTGTCTCCTAAAATGTCCTTCCTGCTTGGAAAGGGTTCACCGTCAAATTAAAACAAGTGATGTTTCTTTTGTGAGCACCGAGGCAATGTTTAATTGATTGATCAATAGTGCTGCTGAACCCAACATTTGTTACAGTATACAAAAAAACTCATAATTAACAAAAGAGAAAAAACAACAAAGAAACACAGTTGTAGAACATACTGGATGGTCCTCTAGTCCCTTGCATGGATTGTCAGAATCCCACCCACCCAGTGCAGAGTTTATCTGTGTCTCCCCAAATTCTCCCCATGCGGTCAATGCACCATCAAGGGACAGCATCTTTCCTGCTGGACATGTGCAATGACAATGTATGCCTCCAAATAACAGGATGGTCCCCATCTCTAGGAATGTTTCTGCCACTCCTGTTCTCGTTCTACTTATAAATAAGAAATACAACATTCCCCCACCCCGTTTTGGGATATCTATGTTGTTTCTTTTGTCATTCCACTGCTGTTAGCAACAACTGCGGTTTGTTTGTTTGTTTATTCATTTGTAGGGCGCACCAAACCCTTAGTGGCTCCAGACTACACACATCTCACAATGCGCGACTCCCACCCACGGAGAAGAGCCACAAAGGCATAGATTGAGACAGAGGGTGACAGAGAGAGAAAAAGAGTAGTAAGAGAGCGTGACAGAGAAGGAGAGTTTTACATTGGAATATGATGCCCTAGCCAGATGCATATACAATAGAATCAGATATAGACAATAAGTATTGCATCAAAATAAGAAAGAGGAAACTCCAACTCAATTGCAATGAGGGTGTGTGATCAGAAAACATGAGACCATATCCATGTCTTCCATAGGCTTTCGATAACCTAGAAGTTCTGTGCAAAATACATCTTTTCAAAATGTGATGACAATAAAAGATTGCCACTTCCAAATGAAAAGGTGTCTCTGCTCCTGAGGCTCTGTCACTAGGGAGAGGAGGAGACGGGGGGCAACATATATAGGGGGTCATAGACTGAATGGCCTTATGGGTTACACATGAGACCTTAAATTGGATTTCAAGCACTAGTTGTAGGTTATTGAATTGTTTGCAAATCGGGTTCATATGGTCAACTACCTGGCCCTGAATGGGATTCCAGCAGCCGCATGAAGGATAACTTTTTAGGTGAGGGGGGCAAGAGTAGTTGAGTGAAAGACCCCCCCAAGAACTGGAATCCTTGTGAAATATCCAAAGCTTGAGCTAAAAGATGAAAGTTTGAAGACGATATAAAAGGTTTAGTATCTTTTTAAGGAAAAAAGAGAGTAAAGAGATTTCGACTGTTAATTGAAACGATGAACATGTAATACAGAACACAATCGGTTTTAGTGAGATTAGGTTTTCGCTCAGGATCACATGATTTGATCAAGTTAGGAAGGTGGGATTCGAGCCTAGGTTTTCTACTTCCATTCATGTAAATGGTGTCCATCTTTAGTTGTTCACCCCAGTACACCACCTGCATAGCACTAAACACATACTGAATACACCTGGCATTCTACAAGCAATCATTAAAGAAGCATGTTAGCCAAGGTGCGTATGGTCCATTCTCATATAGTGCAAGAGCACACAGTAGAACTCAAGTCTGCAAATAATTATAAGGCAATCAGTGCAATGTGCTAATGAGAAGATCCTCTGTACTCTTCTCATTACTGCAAGGTCAGATACAAGGAAGGGGAAAAACTATTTTCATCCTGAAGTCAGGGCAGAGCTATAAATCAAGAATAACTGCTGCATTGAGATGTTGCATGAAAAAGAAAGAAAGGGCACCTTGAGAAATGCGATTGTTTCAAGCAGCTCATCAAAGGAACACATCCTCGGATGATAGGAAATGTTGTGCTACAGGCTTCATTTCCAATGAAGTGATTATGTACTTGCCTTCCAGGACATAACGAGTAACTTCTTCAAGGCTGTGTTTTTTATTTTTTCATTTAAAGAGCTGGCACTCTGATTCCTACATGTCTATTTAAATTAAACGGACATTCCGAATAGGTAAATATAAGAGTGGGGGTTCTAAGAGGGCTGACCCGCTCCATGTTCCACGCTCCATGTTCCTATATGTGAAAGACCTATGTGGTTTACCTGGGCTGGGACGCTCACTGATCTGTTCTCACATTAATGATTTTAGCAGCCAGCTTTACAGCACTGATTATCGGGTGGCACAAGGCGTGAGGGGCCTTAGTTAAAAAGAAGGACCCCAACAGGACCCAGCAGGATGTCCCAGCATGGGGTCCTTGTACACTTCTGCTTAGTTCGCCATTACCTAACATATCTTCTAGACTGGCAGACTGGAATCAGAGTCCTACTAAAGAGGGACCAGCATGAGGGCCCTGTCTGTAATTGCTGACTTCTCGACTGTGGGTACATCTAGGGGTGTTGCTAGGTCTGGAAAAGATCCAGGGCTAGGATAATGTCGGGACTGTCAGGACTCTGGGCTAGTCAGCCTTTCTGTTGTGACCCCTGAGATTCTATCCGGCTACAACCAAAAGACACAGCGCTATAACCACCCCCAGCTGCCTCCCCTAGCGACGCCTCTCTGGGTGCATCTCTTTTTGCTTTTAACCTCTGCTTGCATAAGTTTAAAAACTGACTGGAGATGCTGTGTCAACAGCCAGATCGATTTACAGAAATGTATATGATCAGACTGAGCTATCCTCGGGCAAGGTGCTCGCCTTGGAAGCAGGGTGACACGACGCAACGCAGGTTCGATCCCTGGGTCCGCACTTGGAAACCTCTGGGTATTAAGCGCATTACAAATAACCTGTCATATCATAACTCTCCTGAAATGAGTAAGCATGAATGAGCCTATGGTGGACATCGGCCAAGTTTTCGACACAACCCAAGTCACTGAAAGGAAGCTCCTGGCCTAATGCAAATCCGAGGAGCCCCTCATGACATTTGAGAACTGGGATGCTAAGAAATGCATCTTACAGATCCAAAGACATAGACCAGTGGTGAGAGGGACTCATTGTTGGAGCATGCTGAGGAGGATTCATTAGAATGGGCTCCGACTTCACTAAACCATTGAGTTTCTTCAGGTCCTACACTGAGTGGAACTGCCATGAAGGCTTCTCGAGCAACAAGTGACGGAGAAGAATATCTTGAGCCAGTTGTGAGGAACTTGTTCTCCGCAAGGTGTTTTGGCCTACCACTTCCATGTGATACCTCTCCACTGACTATGCTGCCTGGTCTGATGGGAGTTGTAGGCCAAAATATCTGCAAGGGCCCAGGTTGCCCCCTGCTGCCGTAAGGTCGTTAAGCCATAGAATCTGTGTGTAATACCTTTGTGCTTACATTGGTCAATACAATATGTTGGTGTCTTCTTCGTTTGTTGCCCTTTTGCCCTACTTGCGCAGCCCTCCAGCCTCTTTTCTTCTGCAGTTGGTGAGTTGGTGCAAGTGGATCTTGGTCACGCAGCCTAAGTCCCTCCCATCTGTCAATCACTGCTAAACTGTTGGTGCATTCCTGTTTTGCAGCCCGTTGTCCCTACTTAAGCAGCCCTCCAGCCTTTTTTCCTTTGCAGTTGGTGGGCTGGTGTACGTGGATCTAATTCACGTGGCCTAGGCTAAACCCACCTTCTTAGCCCTGCCTCTTCCATTCTGTTCTGAATGCTTAGATCAAGGGCCTCTCTCGCCCAGGTGTCCGAGGTGAAGGGCAGATGAAGATAAGGACAATTCCTGTTTGGACCTGTTCGAACCAGGAGGTCCCAGGACCAGAACCCCTGCCCTCTTAACATCATGGATGACACCTGAATACGTGTTCCACCCATCTCTCATAACAGCCCATTCCTACCATCACCTCTCATCACCAATCACACCACTCACTAGCAACATCATGGATATCATATCGCAGCATCCTCACCCATGACACCATACACTCCATCACCATTCCGTCATCCAACATGACATGAACATTGATGCTCGCCAATGTCCGCTCAGCAATCAACCATGCAGCTCACATTGCCAACTTCATCACCACATATGACTTGGATGCCATCTTCATTACTGAGGCCTGGATGACATCCACCTCTACCCACATCCTGGGCTACAGAATTCTACAATGAGACCGTCCAAACAAGATTGGCGGAGGCCTTGCCATCATTCAGAAGGCATCATGGCCATACACCCAACTGGACATCACCACCATTGCTTCTTTCAAAAACCTATCCTACCACTTATCTCTCCATCCAATGGACACGGTCACTTTTCCTCTCATCTACAAACCACCCAAGCCAAACACCTCCTTTACTGAAGACTTCACAGATTTGGTCACCACCATGTCTCTCATGCATGCCAACAACATCTTCCTCAGTGACTTCAACATCCCTGGCAACCCAGCAACTAAGTCAACCAAGGAAGTTCTTTGATGCCTACACGACACACTGAAACTCACAAAGCACATGAAAGAACCAACTCACCGGAAAGATAATATCCTCAACCTCATCATCACTGTACTGCCCACCATCCATTGCAGCTCTCGTATTCGGCTCGACAGGTCAAAACATCTGGAATTCACCTTTGAGATCAGTCACACCACAACTCTCAAGCAAACCCATTGCAAACCAAGCAATCAAGCCTTCAGATCCTTTGAGAACTTCCCAGAGGAGACTCTCACAGAAGACATCACCAAACTCCAACTCACATGGACTGATGTACTCCTGATGAACCAGGACTGCAACTCGCTTCTCCAAGAATTCAACACCACCTTCACAAACAACATCAAGCACCATACTCCAGTGAAATTGCACACCCTGAAGCCTAAACCATCAGAACTCAACCTTAACAAATCAACCATCAGAAAACAAAAAAAAGAATTAGCGAAAATCCTGCAGCGCATATGACCTCACCCTGCTCATGGAACTCCATGCTACACGCAGGTGATTGATCATCCCTGCCAAAGTCAACTACTACCAAAAAACCATAGACCCAACAATGAAAGCAGAGTCCTCTTCAAAGCCATCAAGCAGTGCATGAACCCTCTCCCCAACCTACCCATAGCACACTCCATTAAAAAATCCACCACCATCAACTCTTTCTTCATCACCAAGATCAGCATGATCTGCCAAAACATAGACACCAATGCCACAACTTACAGCACACTACACATTCCACCTTGCAAAACCACAACTACCTGGACATTTTTCATGACACTGACTATGGAAGACCTCATTGCCACCTTATCATAAATCAAGACAACATTGTTTGCAGATGACTTCCTCCCAGCCTCCATACCCACGACCCCTCCAACTGAAGCACTCCTCCCTTACTTGACAATCATCAAAATCTGCTTAACTCAAGGCACTTTCCCTTCGATCTTTCCTCCTCTTAAGAAGCCAACACTGAACCCTGATGATCTCAGCAACTACTGTCCCATCACCCAGCTTCCCTACTTAGGTAAGATCCTTAGGAAAGCAGTAGCCATGCAACTCATCCAATACATTATAACCAATAACGTCCTCCAGTTCTACCAATCTGGTTATAGACACAGATGCAGCACAGAAACGGCTACCATCAAGGTGATCAACAATGTCCTTAAAATCCTCGATGATGGCCATCCTTGCCTCCGAGTTTTCCTTCACCTCTCAGAAGAATTTGGCACAGTAGTAAATGTGAATTCATCATGAAGAAGGACACAGAAAACAGATTCCAAATTCAAACAATCAATTTTTATTAACTTAAATGTCAGGATTGAAAAAGGCCTAACCTGCCATGTGCTAAGGTGTGATTTCTCTACCTAGATAAAACTAAGGAGTGTCTGAGTCAAAGAGTTCGACTTAGGAATCTGTCTGTGTCCAAAACCTATGCTTGTCCTCACAGCTATAACTATACAACATGTAGGGATGTCAGCAATCAACAGAAAACATTGTTCAACACAAAGTCCTGAGCTTCTTCCAGCTCACCGGCTTCCTTTCAGCTCCCTTCCCCAAGTATAAAACAGTTCAACAAATTAAAGTCTCAAAATCCCCTTACTTAGAATTTGCAATGATGTCTCTCCAGGTCTCAGGGTTTCTTTCCCCAAGTTAGGACTCAGGATTCATTTCCCCCAGTTCAAAATCACACAAAATAACCTTGAGATGAAAGGCTTCTAATTAGGTGTCAGCGTTCCCTTCCCCAAGTTCCAAAACACATTTCCAAAAGAAACACAAAATGTCTTTATCTCCCACAGGTTGGTTATTGGTGTTTTCAAATGCACAGTTCAAATGATTTTGTCATTTTCCCAATGGTTGTCTCTGTGCGTCAGGCTGCAGTGTTGTTTGTCTGCACATTCTCGTCACCTTTTGGTTCCAAAGCTTTGGTTCTGTTTAACAACAAAATCTTAATTTAATTTGGTGTTCAATAATTAAACCTCTGGCTTAGGGCTTGTTTTCCCTTCAGTTCAATGAATGTTAATTTCACTTTAAATGCATAATTAATTCAATGTACAGAGACCTTCGAAAACGTGTTTCTCATCACACAGGATCATTATGATGCAAGATATTCCCTTTTGTTTAATGGTAGACATATATAACTGCTCATTTTGATTTAATTGTATAGTTCGATGTTCAGAGCCTTTCGAGAATGTGTTCCTTGCCACACGCGGCCACTCTGATACAAAGTATTCCCCTTTAACAAGTATAAATGTTTGTTCCACTTTAACTGAGCAGTTCACTGTTTGGAGACCTTCGAAAATGTGCTTTCTTCCGCACGTGAACACTCCGATGCAATGTATTTCTTAAAATGCTTACTCTCACACATGCGCACTAGGTTTCTTAAGCCCCAGAATCTAACCGGTCGCTTAGGATGTTTGTGTTCCAGTGCGGATCACACAGCCTTCTTCCTCTATTGCATGGGCTCCAGCTTCTGTCCCTCAGACACCTCTGGGGTGGTCCTCCACCCAAGGGGTACAAGTACTTTAAATAGAAACGAACGGGTCAGCCTTCCAGCATGGCTCCCTTCACCTTTTTTGGTCTGCTCCAGAGTCCTCACTCCTACACCATGCTGAATGATCCTCTGCTGCATGCACCGGCATCCTGCTCCTTCTCCTTCTCCAATCGATTCCTCTGCCATGGGGTTAGGCTCCATTTATACACCTGCAGCCCCTTGACAGGCTGCAGGCTTGAAGGATTATTCAGTCATGTCTGACTCCCATTAAAGGGACATGCATAACCTTCACTACTCCTAGCAGGCATCTTCATCTTCCCAGTACTAGAGTCGTAAAATAGCATAGTCTTCATTGCTCTTAGTTGTCTCTTCTTCGTCCCAGCACTGTCAAGTGTCAATGTAACAGTGTACCTGTAAAAAGCAGATTCTATTGGATGTCAGTCATTGTTAAGAACCACATCCAGGCCGAAGTCACCAAGATGTTCGATTTTGGTGTAATTGAACTCTTGCACAGTCCCCGGTGCAGCCTTGTGGTCCTTGTCACCAAGGCAAGTTCCCAGGCATGTACCAATGATTGGAGGTTCTGTGTGGACTACAGAGGACTCAATTCAGTCACCAAGACTGATGCTCACCCATTGCCCAGGGCTGATGAGCCCATGGACACCAAAGGTACTGCCAGGTTTGTAAGCACCTTTGACCTCACATCAGGCTATTGGCAAATAGCTCTGACGGACCAGACCAAAACTGCATTCTCAACACCTGAGTGGCTCTACCAGTTTAGCGTCATGCCTTTTGGGTTGAATAATGCACCTGCCACCTTCCAAAGGTCGGTCAATCATGCATTCAGTGGGCTGGAGGCCTTTTGTGTGGCCTACCTAGACGACGTTGCTGTCTACAGATCCACCTGGGAGGAGCATTTGACTCATTTGGATAAGGTGTTGCAGGCCTTGAAAGGGGCTAACCTCACTATCAAGGCCACCAAGTGCCAGAGAGCTCAGGGGATGGTCACTTTCCTTGGTCATGAGGTAGGAAAGGGTTGAATCCAACCTCTCCCCATGAAGTTACAGGATGTACATGACCGGGAGACTCCCACTACTAAAACCCAAGTGAGAGCTTTTTTGGGCCTAACTGGGCACTACAGAAACTTCATGGCAGACTATGTCACCATAGCTGCCCCTCTCACAGCTCTGACATCTCCCAAGCAACCTAGGAAGTTTAATTGGACTGAAGACTGTCAGAAGGCCTTTGTTGGCTTGAAGGAAAGTCTGTGGAGGGTACCTGTGTTGTGTGCTCCTGATTACAGAAAACCCTTTATTGTTCAGACGGATGCCTGTGACACCGGAATTGGAGCTGTCTTGTCCCAGGTAGATGACAAAAGGAGGGAACATCCTATTATCTTCATCAGTAGGCAACTCAAAGGTAGAGAACCTAGGTGGGCGACTGTTGAAAAAGAATATTTCAGTATTGTTTGGAGCCTTAGACGTTTATGGCACCTGCAGCAGGTTGAAGCGACAGCTTCTCACCTATAATTCTCGTCAAAAAGTGGTTTATGCAGATGGAGGGTGAGAACCGTAAACTGCTCAGGTGGTGTTGCAATAGCCTGCAAGGGCTAGATTTCACTATTGAGCATAGACCAGGGAAGAGTTATGATAATGCAGGTGGCATTTCCAGAAGGTATGTTGACCATCTGGATGAGGGTGTCAATCTCGTGGTTGATTACATCACCCTAACCTCAGTCCTCAGTCTGGGGGGGCCACTGTAATGCTGTAAATGCATTGGAGGGACAGGGCCTCCACGTCATTGTCCTGTACTCCCTTATCATGTGTGTTATGTGTTCTTTTCTGCACAGGAGTCCATGTAGGATTCCTGTCAGTGCAACTTTTCCTCTATTTGTTTGTGGTGAATAGACACCCTTGGGATACCCTTATGGTACACATGGGTGGGGGTACAACCCTGCAACCATAGTGTATGTGTTTGGGTATCAGGGTATGGGCTGGTGGCAGCTTCATGCTGATGACTGGAGCTCTGAGTATCCTCCATTTTGGGATACCCAGGCCCTGCCATGGGAATCAGTGGATTCCTGATCGAAGGCAAGAAAGCCCCTAGGGCCTCTTGGCTTCTGTTGCCTGTACTTTGCTTTCCCAAAGTCCTAGGAATCCCTGACTCTGTCCCTTCCCCTGAATGGCTGTTGGGTGGAAGAACCATATTTGGCATTGTGGGGAAGTCCAGGCCAGAGTGGCTGGAGCCTTCCAAGTGACTGTATGTTCTGGGGACACCCTTGGGGTGGGACCTGTGTGAATGGAGTGTGTGACCAATATGCATGCCACCATCTGGGTGTGAATGAGACAGCCCTGCATGAAACTGCAATGAATGCAGTGTAGTGTGCTGAAAGGCTGGGTGCTTGCCCCAATCCACATTCCTTGTTATTGGTGTCTGGGTGAAAGTGAATGGCCTGAATACCTGTGAGCCTTTTTGGCTGCCTGCATGCATGAATACCCTTGTGTGTGATTGGCAGACTCAACCTGACTCAGCCAGAGTGAATGAGGGGCAGATGTGTATATCTGGGGACCTCTCACTTACCAATTTGTTCAGAAGCTGAAGTCGAAACTTGAAGCTCAACCTTGAAGCCCAGCTGGAATGAGAAGATTGCTGCTGCATTTCCTTTGAGACAATCGTCGAGTCTGTCGAGGACTGATCCAAGGCAGGACCTGGTTAGGAGACATCTCTCCAAGCTATGAGGGACCATCGTGCAAAAACTGCTGTTCTTCATTGAGGCAGCCTGGAAGCCAGTTCCATGAGTCTGACGTCCTGAGAAGGGGTCCGCCGAGAATCCTGAAGAGAGCACCTGGACATCGAGGATCAACATAAGTCCATTGACGTCAACCGGGGTTCGGAATATATCCGTGACCACTGCAATCCAGTCGAATCGTGTCGCACAGAAGCAGGGACACCTTGACGCTGTGCTACTCGATGCCCAGATCCAAAACGCTCTGCATTGCCAAAGAACATTTGAACGAAGGCTCCCTTGCCATCACCGTCGCCCACTTGGTCCCACCAGAGAAAGTCGAGGTCGCTGGAGACCGAGGAAAGTGAGCAGGTGGGTTTTCCGCCACCAGACGCCGACAAAGACGTCCCGAGGACACTGATCGAGTGAAGAGCCGAGGTTTAGCCCATGGTCGAGTCACGATTGTTGAAGCTATCCTGAGTTACGTGCTGCAGCACCAACAGGCCAGAGGAACACCGAAGCAACTCCTGTCGCCCACTGCCAGACTTGCATCCATCACGCCAAAGGTCTTTCAAGTCCACTGAGTCTTATTTGCGGCACCGAACACTTTGCATCGAGGTTTACAGCACACCTCATCTTCGCAGGACTTCCACGATTGATCCTCGAAGAGCACCACGAAGGTCGAAGCTGCAGCATCACTGCAAGTGTTACACTTTTCCTCGAGGTTCTCGACACCCAGTCAAAGAAATTGTTCTACTTCAGGTACATTGGGGTGGTTTAACTTTTGAAACAAGAAGCAAGGCTTATTAAGCATTTGTGGACTGGGCTTGTTAATTCTCTTATTACAGGTTGCCCAGATGGGGGAATCCTCGTTCAGAATTGTGCATCTGTATCCAAAGAAAGCATTCTGCCATTGCTTAACCTTAACCTGCCTTCCTTCCTTATTGTCTATGTTGATACCACTTACTTACTGAAAGATTTATATGCTCTATTATAACTGTTTCTGCACCTTTCGCAGAGATCACAGACTCTGCACTGCTGTCGGCGTGCGCCCCCCTGGGCGCGCAAACACTTTTGCTCGAGAATACTTCTTCCTAATTAGATACACCGCCTGTCCATTTTTACAGGGGTGATCTCTGAAACCACGGCCCCTCAACTCATCTGTGTTGGGTCTACAGCCCTCTACCTGCATAGGGCCTCTTTTGGGCACCGGAAATTCCTGGCCCCTACTGGAAGATTTTCAATTAAACACCATTTTCAGATACAAGGTGGGGATTTCTCCTCCACCCTACACTGAGGTCGCGGATCCTGCCGCCTCCTAGCCGCTGAGAAAGCACAGCTCTACGAGACGGGATCGCTGCGCTCTCCCCACTGCACTTCTATTCTCTCTTCTCCCTTTCTCCCCCGGACTCGAGCTTCAGGGAGATACAATCCTCTTTTGGCCCAGATGAAGGCACCCACACTGGAAGCTGAAACGTCCTAGGGTCCAGAACCACCACTGTTGACCCAAAATACATCTTTGGGAATTGCCTATATCCTGACATAGACTGACTGAGGATTGGTCACTCATAGATCCAAATATCAGTGCACAACTATATAGGATTCACAATTGATATCTTGAGGAAAACTGTTTCTCGCCTATATGTAAATGTGCACTACTTTACTAACACAGCATCACTCTGTCCGGCTTTATTTGTGTTACAGAGTTCCCCGAATGGGAAAACAATTTGTTTAACTTCTTGTGTAACTAAAACAAATATAGCCCTGCTGTTATTGGTAAAGAATCCTACCATGCAAATGATGATGCTATAAGTTCATTACCTTATTCTAGCCATTTTGCTTTCTGGTCATTGCTTTTCTTTAGTAAACTGTACAGGCTTGAGACTTATGCTCTATTACTGCCTTCATTATTTTGCTTTTCTACCACATCAGACACTGTATTTTGGTTTCAGTTGTTTTGATAAAGAAAATGGAGTGCAATATTAAAAAGACTGCACCACACAAAACTGGTTTCTTGTAATAACATAGAACTTATTCATACAATACAATTCATATTGTCTTGTTCACCCCTCAGGGGACTTTAGATTTGATTACATCACTAGAATGAATCAGAGGTAAATTTCTGCATATACCACCAATTTGAATAGTATCTACTGTAAGAGGATTCAATTCAGCACTACAGCTAAGTTAACGCCTAGTCTAGAATACTGAATGAAAACCCTTATTGATATATCTTTAGGTCCAGTTCATGCGTTCTGGATGACTACCCCTATATAACACCCCTCTCTTGGAATCCCCCTGACCCCACTGAGCCAAGAAGTAGTTCTGTTTTGCAAGTTTAAAAGGTTTATTTGATAATTTAAACAATAGATATATATATGACACTTTATAATAAATTAATAATTGAATAGCACACTGGTAAATAGGTACAGAAGTATAATGCGGTAGAAAATGCTTTATAGGGTTCAAGGAAATGCAAGGATGAATGAATGAAATGCAGGATAGAAAATACTCAATATGATTTCAACAAAACAATGTAATCACTTTTCTCTGGCTATTCACTACCCCCCTCTTTATGCAATGCAAGGAAATGGGAGGAAACACACAGTTCTCATAAATGCAATCAATGTAAATCAGTTCACTCCCCCCCAAGCTTAGACAACAGAAGTTTAAAACACAGATAGGAGTTTTGAAAACACAGGCCCAAATGCTTTGATATGTGCTAGCAATGGATGAGAAATATGCTGGAAATGCTTTTTAATTCCCTTTCAGAGGTTCAGGGTGAGTGGTATCTAGTTAATATTAGTCCAGGCTCACACTTGCAATGATTCAGGGATAGTTAGCAGGTTAAACGAATTTCTGGCAAGTGGAAGGCAAGCAGCAGCAGTTTTTACATGTGAAGAAATTTGCAAGTCGCGGTAAAATTCGCGGATGCGCCGAGCGCTATTACAGAGGAACCACAAGGACTATCTCTATCGTTTCGGGGTCCTAGGAAAGCCTAGGATCTCAGCTTCCAAATGAAAGTTACTGCAAGTCTCTAGCCCAAACGGTTACAGAGTTATGACCGATTTAATAGAGGTCGTTTTTGGTTTTGCAAATTTTAAACGCAGCACTTTTTCAGTTTTAAAATGATGGCAGGATAACACAATTTCTAAGCTACAGTTCTACTTAGGTTAAATAGATTGAATTAGATGAATTTAAACTAAGAGATTGGTTCTACACAGTTCTGCTGGGTACTCACACTATATTCTTGAATTAAATGGGCCTCGTCACGGATCTGGTCAGGTTTTAAACTCGCCTCTGGTCTCTGCACTTCACAGTGATCTGGGTCAGCTCTCTCTGCTGGTCTGGGTCTCTCTGGGTACAGCACTGCTTTCTCTCTGGTTCTCTGGTCTGGTCTCTTAGTTCTGGATAGATTGAAGTCTCTAGTTTGGCTTTCTGGAGGTTGATGGAGGTAAGTATGGATTTTTCCGGCAGAGCGTCCCGCTGCAGATGGATTTGGAAGGTCCCTATCTGTCCTGTCTGTCTGCTTTTATGTGTTTAGAATGTGGGTGTGTTCTAGCATCACTGACCCTACCTCTCTCTCAGCTTCTAATTGGTCAAACTTCCATTTCTTATTTGATTGGGGAATGAACTGTGAGTCAGAGGGATGTCATTTTATGGCTTGCAGATAGGACACTCCTCTGTCAGATTGCACACATTCTATATTTGATAATAAAAGACATATTTCACAGTTACACAGTTGCTTGAAATTACATATACATGGTGTGGCTGAATTTAGCCATGTCTCTGTCCAAATCTGCTGTTTCTAGGAGCTTGCATTCAAAAATGGCAACTTCTAGCACTTTTTCATGTGCTGAACAACATTGGATCTTCATTAAATTTTATACAACTGTTCCTCACATATCTACCCACATACCAATGCATTTTCGTTTGTCTAGCTGAAACAGGGAGTCTGTAATATTAATAAACAATGGGGTTTTGCCCCAGAACATCACACAAATTCGAGTTTGGGCTTGAATTAAAGGTACATTTTTTAAAGTAAGGCTCTCAAAGTTATACATTTCTGTCATTTGATTACAAAGAGTTATCAGTGTTTTTGTAAACTATATATTTTACTTTCAATTCAGTCCTCAGAGTGTTGAGGTCCGCCTCCAAGACTTGGGTGGGTCAGTCACAGATCTCTGCTGGCTGGCAGGGCTTTGTTGACATTACACATTCAGAATTAACATATTCCTTTCAGAGGAAAGGGTCCTTTGTGTGGTCTCTGGGAAGCTCCCAGCCAGTCTGCCTTCTATCAATCAAGAGGTCATGTGAGATTCTAACTCCTGGTGTGAGCTCTGGAGGTGAGAGGGTTTCCCAGGCTTCAGGCCTCTGGGAACAGCATGTGGCTAATTTTTAATTAAAATGCAGCCTTTGAAGTCAGCTGAGTCAAATCCCTTTGTCAGCAACTGCACTCAGTTCTCCTGTCAGAGTTTAGACCGCCAGCGCCCCCTTGAGGATTTTGTTGGTACTGCATGCAATTTTGGGATTTTCTTGGATTAATGCATTCTAAACAGGAATGGTTCTTACATGGTAGTAAATCCTTGCTTAACATTGTTTTGATGGGGCTCCTTAAAGTAAGATGGTTATGTGGAACCCCACAAAAAGGGTTGAATCTTTAAAGTGGTCCAATGAGTCACGATTTCAGCAACTTTTTGACATCAGTAACAGTGGATTTTGTTAACAAAGACCTTTCTTTACACTGGTGGGTGGCAAGTTAGGTAACCATTTTGGTGTGCGCACAACTGCGCAGCTCTCCTGGATTCTGGGATGAAATGATGGGCGGCGACAGCGCATCCCCATCTTTACGCACTCCAATGATTTATTTCTGTTCTGGGGTAAAATGATGGGCAGCGACAGCTTAATCCCCATATTTACCCCGTCTAATGATTCCACATGGGTCAAAACCCTCCACAAACCCCCCCGCCCGACTGCGCTTTGACTTGAGTCGAGGGGGAGTCGGTTGCAAGGGAGGTTTTGAACCCTGCCGCTGGTATGTCCACATTATCTTCTTCCAATTCTGTAGATGGCACAGTTCAGCATCTTCCTCTCCATCCGGTCAGATCGATCAGTTCTCCTCGCCGGTCCTGATGGGAAGATTGGGCGGTACCCCGGGCCCGTTGCGTCTCTGCTCCCGGTCTCCGGATCGTCCTCCTTGGCCCGTCTCCCGGTTTTCTTTCTCCTAGGACGACAAAGGAAGAGCGGCAATACCTACTCATAGACGTCTTTCCACCACTGTTGAGATAGTGGGGCGGCATATGCATTTCATCATAACGAAACATTACATTCTTATTTTGATAAGAGAAGAAAAAAAAACAGTATAACTAAGAGACAGTGTCATGCAAATCACAGTATGTTGGAGACTAGATGTGGTATGTTTTATGATTGGAACTGAATTAGTCTGATACAGTACCCGCTAGGATTCCAGAGGATTCCTCCAGTTGTTGCAGAGTGTGCCTGGGATGGCAACATTTCAACTGGTTTATGTGGACCCACTTGTCTTCCCCCTCTGCCGAACCGCCTTTGGGGATGTGGATTTTGTAGGCCACAGGTGAGATCTTGTCGATGATCTTAAAGGGTCCTTTCCATGTAGGCAAAAATTTGCGCTGCTTGGCCTGGTTCCTTTGGAAGTTGTATAGATAGACCCGGTCCCCCACCTGATATTCCTTCCTGGAAGTTTTCAGGTCATAATGGGTCTTCATGCTATCAGCCGATCTTTCTAGATTCCGCTGAGCGTAAGCAAAAGCATGTTGGACGTGTTTCCTTAAATTCTCCACATACTCATGAGTAGTGGAGGCATTTATCAGTGTCTGCTCTTGGGTCCTGTAGAGCAAATGCTGCGGAAGCACCATCTTGCGCCCAGTCATCAACTCAAATGGTGACATTTTGGTTGCAGATGAAGGGGTAGATCTGATAGCCATTAGGACCAGAGGTAATCGGATATCCCAACTTGGCCCAGAATCTGCCACAAACTTCTTTAATATGCTCACAATTGTCCGGTTATATCTCTCTACTGCCCCAGAAGAAGCTGGTCTATAAGCAATATGCAGCTTTCTCTTGACCCCCAGTATCTCCCACATCTTTGTCATTACTTCACTGGTGAAGTGGCTACCTCTGTCTGACTCAATCCTTTGAGGTAGACCAAAACGGGAAAAGATGTGGTTAATCATCAAGGCAGCTGCAGTTTCTGCCTTGCAATTTGGGGCTGGGAGACATTCCACCCACTTGGTAAACAAGCATGTCACAGTCAACATGTACTTATTCCCCCTAGCCGAGCGAATCACAGGGCCTACAAAGTCGATTTGTAAATCTGACCATGGCAGGGTCATCCCCCGCTTTTGGAGAGGCGCACGGTGCGTGAGGGATGATGGCTGAAATTGTGCACACACAAGACACCCCTTCAAGTATTGGTCGAGGTCCTGCCCCATGTGTGGCCAGTATGCAACCTCTCTTAAGATTTCCAATGTTGTGTGAAACCCCCTATGACCGGCAGTGGCCGCATCATGGGCGTGACTTAACATCAGGCTTCGGAATGAGGTAGGAACCACCCACTGATCGTGGCCAGCTTTGGATTTCCTTACCAACAAACCGTCTTGGATCCGGAACATTTTTGGACATTTCATCAACACTCTTAGGTCCTCTTTCCCAATGTAATCGGTATCCGTCAGGGGAAAGTTCTCAGGGTCCTCAAGGTGCTGGTAAAATTTACCAATTATTGGATCCCCCTTCTGAGCGGTAATCAAATCAGCATCAGGGGTCTCCTTACTCCATTGTACAATTGAAAGGTCGTTGTGAGCATTTGTCTGGGACCTAGTGATAGCAGTGACCTGGATTTCCCCCAACAGGGACTCAATCTCAATTAGATCCCCTTGGATGGCCCCGGTTTTGGCCAGCTGATCAGCTAAGTCATTTCCAGTTTTGTCTGGTCCCTCTACTTTGGAATGACCCTTGATCTTTTTCCGATAGATGGTCATCTCATTCGAAGTGACCAGATCATCAATGTTTTGGATCAACTTCCCATGTGTCAAGGGTTTGTTGTTAGCACATAACATGCCTCTGGTTTTCCAATTAACCAGGTGCTCCACGAACCCGTTCCGTACATAATCCGAATCTGTGATTATGACCAGTTCGTGGAGTTGATGCTGGACAGCAGTGAGGATGGCCTGATGCACAGCCATCAATTCTGCCACCTGACTACTTCGGGGACCAATTTTGTATCCAGCGGAGGGTTCTGGGGACTCATTCACCCATGCATTCCCTACGCCAGCCACCAGTTCTTTCTCCCCGTCGTTGTCAACATGGTAAGAGCATCCATCCACATAGACAGTGGGCATTCCCTCACACTTGTCTTCTTCAAAGACCTTGTGTGGGGAATTAAGGTATGCCTCCATGTTGTCCTTGATTTTTAGACTTTCGTCCTCGAGACAGTTTTCTCTGGCACAATCATGCAAGTCAGCCAGACCTTGCGCGAGGGGACTCTTCTTGTTTTGGCCATATCGGACCTCCACAGGAAAGCCTTGCATTGACAGAATCCAGGAAGTAATTCGGGAATTACTCACATTTCCGGCCCGGATTCTGTCACTTTGGAGATATTGCAGAGGCTGGTGTGGAGTCTCCACTATGATGTGTTCCCCCTGGATAAACGGGCGGTAATTCTTCAATGCCCACACCGTTGCCAGGAGTGCCTTCTCACAATCGTTGAATTTTTCCTCCACAGAGGATAAAGTTTTGCTCGCATAGGAGATTACTTTATTGACCTTGTCATGCTTTTGATATAATACTGCCGTCAAGCACGTATTAGAGAACCCTGTCTCCAGGAAGAACTCCTTGTTTCTGACCGGGTAAGCTAGGCAAGGCGCTTGTGAGAGGCTTCTTTTGAGTTGTTTTACTGCCTCGGCTTGTTCTGGACCCCATTCCCACTTGACCCCCCCCTTCAGGAGATGAATCAGGGGTCTGGGATCTCTGCGTAGCCCTCAATGAACTTTCTGCTGTAATTAGTCAGTCCAAGGAGGCTCCTTAGTTCCCGCAGAGTTGTGGGGTCTTTCAGTTTCTGAAGTGCTTCCACTTTCTTTTCCTGGGGACAGAGGCCCTGAGGAGTAATCTCATGCCCCAAGAAATTAACACGGGTTCTACACCACTGTGCTTTCTGAAAGGAAAGTTTTGCTCCGGCGGCCCTCAACTGTGTCAGAACATAACGGATCTCCGCTATGTGTTCCTCCACAGATGAACTTTTGATGAGGACATCATCTACATAAGCCAGGTTACCCCTTGCACCCAAGTCGGGCATGGCCTTGTGTAGAAAAATGTTGAATTCATTGCCGGAGTTGAGGTATCCGAAGGGAGTCCGGGTCCAGGTGTACTGCTGCCCCCAAAGGTAAAAGCCAGCTTGTATTGGTCCTCCCTACTGACAGGCACAGTCCAGTATCCATTGGTCAGGTCTATTGCAGTGAATACCTGTGACCCCTGGATCTGGGCTAGCCCTTGGTCAATGTAGGGCAGAGGCCATCGGGAAGTATGGACCCGTTTGTTGAGCTCCCTAAGGTCGGCGCAGAGTCTCCACTGGCCGTTTGGCTTTAATATCCCCAGCACCGGATTATTGAAGGTGCTGTGGACTGGACGGATTATTCCCCGGGACTCAAGGTTCTTAATTATTTCAGTAAGGGACTCCATTGATGCGAGAGGCAAGCGATATTGCTTCACAAACACAGGAGTCATGCCAGGGTCCGTGGGGATTGTTGTTGTGTGGATGTCAGTGCGACCACAGTCATATGAGTCTACCGCAAAGAGATCTTGGAAATCCAAGAAAACTTGTTTCAACTTTTGCTTTTGCTCCAGAGTCACACAGGCATCAGCTAGGTTGACTCTCTCTTCCACCATCTGCCTGAAGCCTGGAAAGACTTCTGGTTTGGCTATTTCCGCGGCCTCCTCCAGCTGGGTGGAGAAGTCCCTGGTCAGAGTGCTGATTTGGACCGGAGGCTTCAGGTGGGAAAGGCAGCCCTCATGTACCTGGAAAATCACCTCATCCCTCCTGAAGTCACACGTCACATCTTCCTTACCATAGGGGCAGGAAGTGTACACCAGGAAGTTCCCCCCATGCCGGGTGAAAATCCTGTCTGGTGTTGTATTGTCCTCACTGTCACTGTCAACACAGTCCTTGGGGATTGGTCCTAACAGTTCATTTACAAGATCAATGGAGAAATGTCGGTCATCAACCGCCATTCCAATAATGGTGCCTGCGGCTAGAGTAATACTCTTTAAGTCGCTGTTATCCACCTCTATTGGAATGGTGTCATGTTCTATGTTGACTAATGGAGTTGGGTTTACCCCCAACCCTTGCTGTTGGAGAGAAGCATTTAGATGTATGTAAGCATCAGGGTTTTTCAACTCTTGTCCCCTTTTAACTTTCACTTCCAGGGAGAATTGTCGGGTCCTTTCTGGGATGGTGACTTCCTCTTTAACCTGAATTTCAACTGCATAAGGTAGCAATTGAGCTGACCTAAATGCTTTTTCTGGATCATCAAAGCCCATGGGATTATCCGCTAATCGGGACCAAGCTTTGAAGTTTATTAGGTCCAAACTAATGGCAAAGCGATTGAGAATGTCACTGCCTAAGTAAAAGGCGGCAGGGACGTCTCGCACGACCCAACAATTGTGGACTATGCTCTTGTTGCCAATGGAGATTTTGAGCATACACCTGCTTGGCAGGAGATGTTTGGAATTAGGTGCTTCCAGGTCCATTTCCCATTTGTCTATCAGTTTGAAGGTGGGAATGGCTGGATCTTTTGGGAGTTGGCGAAACATGGCTTCGCTGATGAAGCTCTTACCGTTGTTCACACACACTCGAGCGGGTCCTTCCCATCATTTAACTGAACAGGGATGAACAACTGCTCTCCAATTTGCTGAATATCAGCCAGGCTCTGAGCTGATTTCACATCTTTCTGGACTATAGGAGTGGGAGTTTCAGATTGTGGATTGGTATAGAATCTCAGAGTGTTTCCTTCCAGCGTGGAGTACCACTTTAGACTGGAAGGAAGGTTGATTTTCAGAAATAGAGAGGACCCCCCATCACCAGTCTGTTGTCCTACTGCTATTACTGTCACGTCTGGAATTTGGCTATTCTGGAAGTGAAATTCTACTTGGTCAGATTTTTGTTCAACCATGTGGCAGGTGCCGTTTAAACTAACATGGTTGACACTCTGTTTTAATTTTATTGGTCGGCTAGTCTGGGTCCAGAGGACCTCGTTTACACAATCTATTAGGGGTGACAACCTTCTCAGGAGGTCATTCCCTAGTAAACAAGGGGTGCCCTCTGGGGTCACAACTATGACCGGGTGTTTCAACTTGTGTCGCCCGATCTTAATGTCCAAGTCTGCAGTCCCCTCAACGGGAATTTCCTTCCCGTCAAAGTTCTGCAGTTGTCCAGGAAGAGAGGTGAGAGGAATTTGGTAATCCTCTCCCCTTCCTGCATTCAGTTCATCAAAGGCCCTTCTGGACAGAAGGGTAGCTTGAGATCCAGTGTCCACCAGTGCCGAGATTGTACCCTGCCCCTGTACTTGTACCGGGGCATAATATCTTCCCTCCTTCTCCTCAAGGGGGCACAGATAATGCACATTTTTGGACAACTGGTGGGCTAACTTTCTGGTTTTGGACATCGCTAGCGAAGAGATTTGGGCAGAATTCTGTGGAGAGCCTTGGGAATCTGAAAGAAAAAGTTGGCAACTGGAGATCAGAGCCATTGTGGGTTCCCCTGGCTCCGGTTCCGGGCCGCCCCCCCCTTTTTGGAGGCAGTCACCAGGATGGGTTTGAACCAGGGGATTTTCTTGCTGTTGGTTCTGGGATGAGATGGTGGGCGGCGGTAGCTCAGTCTCCACATCTCCCCAGTCTGGATTTGCATCCCTAGGGACCCATTTTTCTTTGGGAGGAGTTCCCCCCTCTCTGAAGGAGAAGATCCTTTTCCCAGGATCCTCTGAGGATCCCTCTCCCTCAAATTGGAAGATCTGTACCTCCTCCTCAAACTGAGTCTGTTTGGGTCTTTTGTTTCTCCTACCCCCCCTCTGCTCCTTAGGAGGCAGACTTTCAGGGGCAAGAGATTTCGTTTCCGGTTCCTGGGTTTCCAGGGGCTGTTTACAAGTGAGGAAGGAAGCTTCCTCCAAGGCTTTACACCCCCCTTCCCTTTGTGCCTCCTCCCTGGGAACCGGTGAGTTATCGGGGTGCTGCCCCCGTCATTGTTCTGGAGCACCAGGTCCAGAGTTGGGTGCGTTCTGCGCCGGCACGCCCATCTGAGGGTTCTGCTGAGCCCTCAGTATGTGACCCAGATCCCGCGCCATGTTTTGAACCTGGCGCTCTAACTGGGAAACCCGCTCAGGCTGATACGGGGCCCTGTTTTCTCCCCTGGGCTGATCCCGGGAAGGGTAGCTGTCCCTCCTCTGGTAGTACCCCTGGTTGGGAAGATTTGGGTACCCCTCCACCCTTGGCCTCCCCTCTCCCGGATTCAGTGGTCTGGGCTCAGGGAATTGGGGAAAGAAGGATGGATGGTTTTGGGGCTGGAAGTCGGGTGGATATCTGGGGAAAAAGTTCTGCCCAGGGTTTGGTAAATTTCTGCCCTCCTGTGGGAAGTTTGGAGGGAAGTTCCCTGGGTTAGGTGCTTGTCTGGATCCCCCCCCTTGGGCTGGAGGAGTCCACACATAACCCAGGATGGGTCTGTTTCCCTTGTAACGGGGACTTACATAATCAGGAGAGCGAGGGACCCCATTTGTGGGGCTGCCTCCCTGGCTCCCTGTCTGTGACTGGCCCGAGGACCTCCTGGGCCTAGCATTATTAGGTGCAGGTAGGTTTTTAGGCCCCCCCATCTCCAAATCTAAAACGGGGTGACCTTTACCTCTGCCACCTTGGCAGCAGCAGGGGTGGTGTTGGCTTTGGGGTTTTTCTGGGCATTACTTTTGCTATCTACCGGTTTCTGCACCTCATAGATCCGGGTAGCCTGTTCAATGACCCAGTCTAAAGATCTTTTCTCGTGAAAATCCCTCACGAGCTGGGTCATGATATATTTGGGCAAGGCATGGAAAAACGTATTAATAAATTCCCTGCTATCCGTGCGCACCCTTCTTGTGGTCTGTGCAAAAGCACGCTTTAACTCCTGCACAAATTCTTGTGGGGCCTGATCCTCCCCACATTGCAAATTGTAGGCTGCCTTGCGAGCCTCTTGAGGATTTCTGTGAACAGAAAAATGTTTCAAGATGGCCGCCTTATAGGTGGACCATCTTAAATGATTTTGGTCCTCCAGCCCCGCAAAGAAACTGGAGTATTCCGGGGAGAAGGTCCACTTTACATATTGAATACAGCTTTGGCTGTCCTTCAAATGGAAAGTCTCCATCATTTGTTCAAACAACTCTAAGTGCTCCCAAACAGAATACTTAGCGTTCTTATGGTAAGGCGTGATGACGCTCCTGATCGCCTTAATCTGCTTTAAGGGGTCCTTAAGCAAGGCCCTTTTTGCCTTATTGGCCTTTTTGGTTCGGGTAACCCTTGTCCATTCTTCCTCGGACTCAGAGGCACTGCTCCCAGAGGTTCCCGTCTGTTCTTCCAGGTTTTCCCGGATTCTGCGAGCCTGGGAATGGCTGGCAGAATGTGGGGACCTGGTCTCCTGTGTCCTGCGCAGTTCAGAGGAGTCTTCAGATTCCTCCTTGCTGCCAGGATTTGCTGGGTACCCCCCCCACTGACCTAACTGGGCAGAGGTTTTCAGGATGCCCTTAATGGGCCTATTCTCCCGGGGTTCCCCACTGAATTGCACCATGCTTGGGTGCCCATACCCGGATGCCCGCCCCTCCATTCCTGGATGGTACTGGCCTATGAGCCCCATGCTTCTGGCTGGATAGTAATCTGCCATCCCTGTGGCCCTGTGCTCATGTGCGCCAGGGGACACGGGGGTGGCAGAGTCCAGGGACTGAGAGGTATGAGGGCCTCTGGTACTAGGGCTCCTGAGGTTATGCTCCGGAGTTTCCATTTCCCAGCGAACCTCATCTCTATCCGCCCCTGCTCCCTGTTGCAATGCAAGAGCCTGCATTTGTGCCTTCAGTTCCTCAGTTAAGGCCTTACTCGACTCTATCAGTCTCTCCTGCATCGCTACCTGCTGTTGGAGCCTATCATTGTGCTGGCAGAGAGCCTCATTTTCCCTCTGTGCTTCCTGGTTGGTCCTGGAGAACTGGGCCAGTCTTTGCTGCAGGAGGGTTACCTCCTGAGCTGTGTCCCTATTGGCCTGCTCCTTTCTTGCTAGAGCATCCTCCACCCTCCTGGTGTGCTCTAGCAAGTTCTGGTGTTCTTTTTGGAGGTCACCCAGTCCCTGGTGGGCCAGGTGATTTTCTTCCATTTTTCTTTTTAAATGGCAGACTTCCTGGCCTAAGGCGTCTCTTTCCTGACTAAGGGCCTGCATTTGTCCCGCCAGGTCGTCCCTTTGCCGTTGAAGGGCACCAGCTTTTTGGCGCTCCTCATCAAACTCTGCCTGGGTATCCAGGTCTTTCAGAATTAGTTTGTTGCTCTCTGCCTTCTCTCTATCTAGGTGACTTTGCAGGGTGACTACCTGCTCAGCACATGCCCTATTGAAGTCTAGCTGTTGCTCCAGCTTTTTCTGGCTTTGCAGTAGGGAGTCCAAACCTTCTTGGTGTTCCTTCTGCAAGGCCAGAAATCTGGTATCCTGTTCTACCTTTTCCTGTTGCAGCACATCCATATCCTTCTTTATTTTAATGATGTGCTGCCTACTATCATCTTCTGACTCCTGGCTCCTCTGCAGCCTCTGCTCAGAAGAAACCAGGTCAGATTGGACCTTCTGTAATGCCATCTGTTGCCTATTTGCCAGATTTTGGCCTTCAGCACATCTATCCTGCATGTCTCCCATATATAGGTACAGGTATGCTGCTATCCTGGCAATCTTATTGTGTTCCTCTTTGGCTTTAGGAGCCATATATAGTTCACTCAGGGCCACATGTAAGGGACCCTGATCTCTATATATATCTGACCCTGTTTCAGTGACCTGTTGTGTGATGGCCTGCAACCACACATCCTGGCCCTGTTCGGTCCATTCACCTCTCACAAATAGCTTATGCAAGAGGTGCTCTCTGGCTATTTTCATGTCTACTAAGGTCGTCATTCTAGAGATTGGTCTCTGTCCTGACTTACAGAAGTTTGTATTTTATTTTTGCAGAACAGAACTTTTCTTGGAGTGTCCCTTTTGAGGAATGCTTCACAGCGTAACGCAGCGTGGTGATCCGACCGGATGTATGTATCCCGTCAGTTAGCACACTGTATTAAGCTGCACAAGTGGTAATTCTAACCCAACGTCTCGGCTCGAGCCCCCAATTTGTAAGAGGATTCAATTCAGCACTACAGCTAAGTTAACGCCTAGTCTAGAATACTGAATGAAAACCCTTATTGATATATCTTTAGGTCCAGTTCATGCGTTCTGGATGACTACCCCTATATAACACCCCTCTCTTGGAATCCCCCTGACCCCACTGAGCCAAGAAGTAGTTCTGTTTTGCAAGTTTAAAAGGTTTATTTGATAATTTAAACAATAGATATATATATGACACTTTATAATAAATTAATAATTGAATAGCACACTGGTAAATAGGTACAGAAGTATAATGTGGTAGAAAATGCTTTATAGGGTTCAAGGAAATGCAAGGATGAATGAATGAAATGCAGGATAGAAAATACTCAATATGATTTCAACAAAACAATGTAATCACTTTTCTCTGGCTATTCACTCCCCCCCTCTTTATGCAATGCAAGGAAATGGGAGGAAACACACAGTTCTCATAAATGCAATCAATGTAAATCAGTTCACTCCCCCCCAAGCTTAGACAACAGAAGTTTAAAACACAGATAGGAGTTTTGAAAACACAGGCCCAAATGCTTTGATATGTGCTAGCAATGGATGAGAAATATGCTGGAAATGCTTTTTAATTCCCTTTCAGAGGTTCAGGGTGAGTGGTATCTAGTTAATATTAGTCCAGGCTCACACTTGCAATGATTCAGGGATAGTTAGCAGGTTAAACGAATTTCTGGCAAGTGGAAGGCAAGCAGCAGCAGTTTTTACATGTGAAGAAATTTGCAAATCGCGGTAAAATTCGCGGATGCGCCGAGCGCTATTACAGAGGAACCACAAGGACTATCTCTATCGTTTCGGGGTCCTAGGAAAGCCTAGGATCTCAGCTTCCAAATGAAAGTTACTGCAAGTCTCTAGCCCAAACGGTTACGGAGTTATGACCGATTTAATAGAGGTCGTTTTTGGTTTTGCAAATTTTAAACGCAGCACTTTTTCAGTTTTAAAATGATGGCAGGATAACACAATTTCTAAGCTACAGTTCTACTTAGGTTAAATAGATTGAATTAGATGAATTTAAACTAAGAGATTGGTTCTACACAGTTCTGCTGGGTACTCACACTATATTCTTGAATTAAATGGGCCTCGTCACGGATCTGGTCAGGTTTTAAACTCGCCTCTGGTCTCTGCACTTCACAGTGATCTGGGTCAGCTCTCTCTGCTGGTCTGGGTCTCTCTGGGTACAGCACTGCTTTCTCTCTGGTTCTCTGGTCTGGTCTCTTAGTTCTGGATAGATTGAAGTCTCTAGTTTGGCTTTCTGGAGGTTGATGGAGGTAAGTATGGATTTTTCCGGCAGAGCGTCCCGCTGCAGATGGATTTGGAAGGTCCCTATCTGTCCTGTCTGTCTGCTTTTATGTGTTTAGAATGTGGGTGTGTTCTAGCATCACTGACCCTACCTCTCTCTCAGCTTCTAATTGGTCAAACTTCCATTTCTTATTTGATTGGGGAATGAACTGTGAGTCAGAGGGATGTCATTTTATGGCTTGCAGATAGGACACTCCTCTGTCAGATTGCACACATTCTATATTTGATAATAAAAGACATATTTCACAGTTACACAGTTGCTTGAAATTACATATACATGGTGTGGCTGAATTTAGCCATGTCTCTGTCCAAATCTGCTGTTTCTAGGAGCTTGCATTCAAAAATGGCAACTTCTAGCACTTTTTCATGTGCTGAACAACATTGGATCTTCATTAAATTTTATACAACTGTTCCTCACATATCTACCCACATACCAATGCATTTTCGTTTGTCTAGCTGAAACAGGGAGTCTGTAATATTAATAAACAATGGGGTTTTGCCCCAGAACATCACACAAATTCGAGTTTGGGCTTGAATTAAAGGTACATTTTTTAAAGTAAGGCTCTCAAAGTTATACATTTCTGTCATTTGATTACACAGAGTTATCAGTGTTTTTGTAAACTATATATTTTACTTTCAATTCAGTCCTCAGAGTGTTGAGGTCCGCCTCCAAGACTTGGGTGGGTCAGTCACAGATCTCTGCTGGCTGGCAGGGCTTTGTTGACATTACACATTCAGAATTAACATATTCCTTTCAGAGGAAAGGGTCCTTTGTGTGGTCTCTGGGAAGCTCCCAGCCAGTCTGCCTTCTATCAATCAAGAGGTCATGTGAGATTCTAACTCCTGGTGTGAGCTCTGGAGGTGAGAGGGTTTCCCAGGCTTCAGGCCTCTGGGAACAGCATGTGGCTAATTTTTAATTAAAATGCAGCCTTTGAAGTCAGCTGGGTCAAATCCCTTTGTCAGCAACTGCACTCAGTTCTCCTGTCAGAGTTTAGACCACCAGCGCCCCCTTGAGGATTTTGTTGGTACTGCATGCAATTTTGGGATTTTCTTGGATTAATGCATTCTAAACAGGAATGGTTCTTACATGGTAGTAAATCCTTGCTTAACATTGTTTTGATGGGGCTCCTTACAGTAAGATGCTTATGTGGAACCCCACAAAAAGGGTTGAATCTTTAAAGTGGTCCAATGAGTCACGATTTCAGCAACTTTTTGACATCAGTAACAGTGGATTTTGTTAACAAAGACCTTTCTTTACACTGGTGGGTGGCAAGTTAGGTAACCATTTTGGTGTGCGCACAACTGCACAGCTCTCCTGGATTCTGGGATGAAATGATGGGCGGCGACAGCGCATCCCCATCTTTACGCACTCCAATGATTTATTTCTGTTCTGGGGTAAAATGATGGGCAGCGACAGCTTAATCCCCATATTTACCCCGTCTAATGATTCCACATGGGTCAAAACCCTCCACACTACTACATACATAAGTTATAGTATGTTTAAACTTTGTTAGGCGGCTGCCCCCTTATGTGACATATTGCTTACCTCAGCCTTTGGTTCCGCCATTTTGGGCTGCCCCTCTAGTGTACCTACCCTATTATAACTGTCAGCAGTTGATGCATTTAATGAATCTAAAGTCTAAGTGTGGTACAACTTAGAAGTGTATAGATTTGCCATTATAGAATTAGCACAGTACAAAATGTGTTATTGAATTGTGTGTATATCTCTGAACCTTATTTTTATATAAAGAACTGTGTTACCACATAACATAGTGTGTGGACATTCCTTTGTGGGGCGTTTGGGGACTCACTGTACTTAAGAACCAGCCCGCATCACCTCCTGAGAGTTTAAGCCTTGGTTGCTCGTCCATAGGTACCATATAGAGAACATTGGCTCGGGTGTCTCTACCCTATCATATATGGGGCAGATATACAGATACCACCCTCAGGTCTTTACAGATACGAAGATATACCTCAAGATATCCTTCATCAAAGACATCCAAAGGCTCAAGGCCTATCTCGCATTTATTCGGTCCTGCGTGTCTAGTGCTTACATGAAGCTCAAGCCCTCCAAGACTGAATTCCTATTGCTGACCAACAACACAGAACACCCTGACATCCAGACCTGGCAACCTGCTACGAACCTCGAAGGATTCTCTGTCCTAGCTAGACACATGTGCTAAGTCCCTTAGGTTCAACATCGACAGACACCTTGCGTTCAAACAGTATATAACAAGGTAGGCACAAACGGGCTGGAAACAAGTTTATCTCCTGTGGAAAATCAAGCCCTTCATCCCAGAAAACAACTTCAGATCTTCTGTCCAAGCCTTAGTCCTCTACCACCTGGATGGTGGCAATGCCTTTTTAGAATACCTTCCATCAACTACCCTGGTACCCCTGAAATGTGCCCTGCATGCTGCAGCAAGACTCATTGAAGGACTCAGCAAATTCGACTACATCACACCGACCCTCATCGAACTGCACTGGCTCCCACTCCAAGTCAGTATCATCTTCAAATCATGTTGGATCATCTTCAAGGCTGTCATCTTGAAGTCCTCAAGCTGCCTCACTGAGATACACAACATCTCCAGAGGCTTGCAATCCACCAGAAGTCAGGAAATGTACAGGTTGAATTACGACGGTGCAGGAAGGAAAGAACCAGAAGGCAGACCTTCTCCGTCTATGCTCCAAGCCTTTGGAACCTCCTCCCCGTTAACATCAGACTTGCCCCATCACTTCTACAGTTCAGGAAATAGCTGAAGACCTTCCTCTTCAAATAATGGCTACTCCTCAACACCTCGGTCCACACACCCTTCACACCCCATCCTACCTAAGACTCAGTGATCTGCTCCCCAGTGTTCCCCATTTGGTTGCTTGTAAATTCCTTTCTGTCAATTGCCCACATTCCATTCACTCTCCGTTGTTAGCTAACCGCTCCTTCTTTCTCTGCTTCCCTCACTGTGTCCTTCCCTCTAAGTATATAAAGTGCTCTGTTGCTTCCCGAAGATAGGTCAGTGCTCAATAAATACCCGAATAATAATAAAAATAATAAGGATAATAATAATCAACCCTATACTATAAAATCATAAGTGACGATTTTGTGTGACCTTTTCATGAAACGATTATCATAACTCTTGAAATTGGGGTCATTGTATATCCTACAGACATGGTTCTGATGTCATTCAGTTACACATTTCTCCCACATTAATAGAATGCTGTCTAAACTGCAATTCGTAAGGCGTTTGAAGTTTATTCACTGATGAAGTTGTGTATAAGTGACAATTTCGTATAACGTGATTTTGTTTTTTTGTAATGCTTTAAATTGGGGTCATTGTATATCCTACTGCAATTCCTAAGGTGTTTGAAGTCCATTCATTGGAGTTCATTCACTGATGAAGTTGTGTGTAAGTGACGATTGTGTGTAACATTTCATATGAGTCTGGTGGCATTCCGTCCCACATTTCTCAAACTTTGCTGGTATACTATTCAACTTTACAATTCCCCAAAGGGGGGGGGGGTGCGAACAAAGCAAGCCCTTGCTGCAGTATCCCTACAAGTGACCAAGCCACTGAGTGGAACGCGCAGCAGTTGCCGGGGTGGGGAGGGGGGGGAGCCACTCAGGGGGTTGGGCGCAAAAGGCACCAAGGGGGCAGAGCCCCCCTACTAATAATAATAATAATAATAATAATGTTTAATACCCTCCAGAAGGCCCTGATGCTTGACCAAACATTTCAGGATGGCAGTTGCCAGGAAACCAGATTCTGGAGATTGTTCCTCAAACTCAATGGAATGTACCACATAGCCGATCTGTCCTACGATGGAGACAATCCCCCATTGGCAGATCCATAGGTGGCCTGGGAATAGTCATGTATTCATAGTTAGAGGGGGAGAGGAATGGCAGCCAGGCAGATAGTGAGATATTTGTTCTTGTGTAACCCCTGAAATATCTTCGGGCAGAATTCCGGAAAGTGAAAGATCTGCCTTTTCCCTTGAAGGACAGGTCATGCATTCGATCTTTGAGGGATTTCTCCAAACATGAATCAAGGCCGGGCTAGTCTGCGCCTCAGCTTTCCAGGTTCTAAGCCTTAGGTAGCCTCTGGCTCTTATGGTGGAACTTCATGCAGAGGCCGCTCCTCATGACACTGCAGTTCATATCAGAAAGCACTTGTACCAGGTACTTCCAGGTACTTCCTCAGCTCCAAGCAGGTTGAGAAACGCACTCTTTCCTGAAGGCTGAGTACAAGGCCAGGAAAAACGCCGGAAAGAACTGGGCATCAAGATGCAAATGTGTTTCCTTCTCAACTGGATCAGGCAGCAGAGCAATGTCTGGAGAGGAATTAGCTTGTTTAATCAAATCCCCCAGCTGGGATTTCCCCTTAATTAGATACTGCAGAACAGATGGCTTCTCTGTGCCTTTGCCCCTATCTCACATGCGACTCTCCAGATTTTCATAGAGGAGAAAGTCTGCCTTTTAGGGTCTCATAAAATTACCAGATGATTTCTCATCACTCAACGTTGTCGCAGCTGCAAGTTCCAGATTCTGATTCAATTGCTCCCGTATTATGTTGAGGGCCTCTTTGTAGGATAGATTACATTCAATGTAAGAGTCTTCTTCAGCATGTACCTGACCTTTAGTATGTTTTCCTGTCTCCGCACACAAAATCTTCAGTGTTCTTGGAAGGTTTTCCCACTGTCTTGGCTCTAAATTATTCTTGAGAATAATAAAGAGTGGGTCTGTAGGTTTTGGAACAGGCTGCTCACACATAACCTTAGCAACAGAAAAGCGTCTCCAGTTTGATGGTTTTGCTTCTACGATGGCATGTGGGGCCTTGTGATGGCACCATTTCTTTTTTGAAGGATCCTGGATTTTCATGGGAAATGGGACTCTGATACCATGGGGAAGACATCTGCCTGTTTCTCTGTATTCACTAGATCAGCGGCTCTTCAGATGTTATGGACTACAACTCCCATCACCTATAGCAGCCCCCTTCCTGTAGTTTCCCATATTGCTCTGCAAAGCACTCTGTTGCTTTCTGAAGCTAGTCACATGCCTAATACATATCCAAATAATAATGTTGAAAGCATAGTCAATGGACAGGAATCATTGGAGTCATAGTCCAGAACATTTAGACAGACACAGGTTGCGTAACTCTGCAATATAGCTGTTACCCTGAGCACTTCCCCATGAGCACCATAGCACCTATCCCTCACCCCCCTCCCTTTGCGCTTGCACGTTCTGAACTCTCACAAGGCCTAGTAGGTTTGTCTCCCCTCCCTTTCATTCTCATCATTTGTTCGTACTATGAATTTGCACTATTTATCCTTTTGTAATTCATTACACCTCATTATGACATCAGCGGTAGCCGTGCCTGTAATACAGTCACGGCTGCCGCTGGTGTCATTTTATTCCCGGCGCCCACGAATGGGCAATTACCGGGTCATTACGGCCCTGCCGGACGCCCTATGCTCCCCTATGGGGCCGAATTGGAATGGGGAGGTTGGATGCATGGTGCCGAGGCATCCGAAATGCTCTGCTCGCGGGTGCCAAGGCACCCACAAGCAAAACTCATAGTTTGCCGGTCCGGGAACTACGGTACTGGCAAGCTTACCGGTACCGTAGTTCCCGGAATGGCAAACTTGTAATGAGGACAATTGTCTACCTTCCCCTGTCCTCACCCTGTTGCCCTGTGGGCGCTTTGAAACAGTTTTGCTAATTGTATAAGTGCCTAACAAGTGACCAATAAATAAATAAATAAATAAATAAATTCCATCGAACAAGGGTCTGGAATAATGTCTGCGAGTCCCAAAACTCTTTCGAAAGAGAGGACAATGACTTCTTTCAATACAAAATACAATTTAGTACTACTGAATTTATCATCCTGAGAGGGAAAAAGGTTAAGTCAGCTCTGGCGCGTTGGTTTAAGCATTAATCACACTCTACTGTCTAGCCAGCTTTTAAGTAAATCCATTCGTTAAAATACCATCATTAGCAAATCCCCTCCCTTTGATCCTTTGAAGACATAGATCAAATAACAGGACCTCATTTCGTAATGGGCAGTCATCTATTGTCTATCGGTGCAACCTGGGGGTGACAGGGGGTGGCTCCTGCTGTGGGAAAAAGCCACCGGCCAGTAATGATGGCAACAGAACGTGGGGGAACCATATTAGCATTGGTGCATGTCCCATGCTAATCCATCCACACTCCCAACACTGCCGCTCCAAATGCCAAATAGTTATTACGTAGCCAACACTACAGGGTAGAAATCTGATCAAGTTCTGATGAACTGTGAGTTCTGTACAGAAGGGTGGCCTCACATGAGACATGGGGGGCCCAACAGTCTGTGCCATGCCAGGCAGTACTTTGCACGGTTACCACCCACCCATATGAGGTTTGTTCCACCCAGTAGAGTGGGAAAATGGCCCATTTGTGTCATAATTTCGGGCAGCAGTGTAGGATTACTACATCTGTGTGGGAGCAAGGGGCCATCAGGCCCCTCGCATCCTTTACTTCTCAGTACAAAACTTGGACCAGGTGCCTCCAGTAGTGGGTTCGTCCCTTGCCCTTATGCGATGTTAACTTAGGTTGACTTTCGCGTAGATGGGACCATTTTTGTACCCCCTTTCGACTCCATCTAGGTGACTAGGCCTCACTGCAATAGTACAAAAACGCTTCTCCCTTTCTCGCAGCAGCCACGCACGCAGGGCACATGGCCCCCACCCTTGTTCTCACTCTGACTGGAAAACTCTGCGGTTCCATTCTCACGCTGAAGCCGGAGGCATTTGCAACAACTAATAAATGTAACACATCACTCTTCCTCTGAGATCACTGTCCTGCATGTGAACCAGCATGAACTAAGCACAGAGCTCGTTCATCTCCACAAATGTGTCCTTGCCCCGGCGCCCTTGCCAGTGGAAACTGCCATTGTGACCCTGTGTCCCTGCAAGATATTCCTTTCATGTGCCATACCACTGACCACGCCATGATGCCCACCCAGCAGATCCCCAACTAACATTAGACCCTGCTGCAGTATATCGTTGCCTACCACTAACAAATGCCACAAACCAGAGATTCTCGTGAGCACAGACCCACACTTCAACCAGTGTATTATGGTGGTCAAGACCCTTAACCTAAGGCCTGTATAATCCAATGTTATCGATAGTATAGATATATGTGTGACTTTTATAGAGACATGATAAACTACTGAAAGACTTTGAATAATTGTTATTTAGTGCATGCATTTTTGAGAATATATTATGTTAGCTTAGATAGTGACCACCCTGCTTCACAGCGACCTGACCTTCACCCATGCGGAGCACAGATGTCTGACGTCCATCCTCGCGCCAACCAAGCAACCAACTCGGAGGAAGAGATGCCACCCACACCTAAGGCACCACACGAACTGACCAATCCGGGACCAACGTAGTATCCTATGTTAGTTGCGTCACTTTGCTTATAAAAATGTATTGTTACGTTAATTTTGCCAGAGCGCTCTCAGAGATCTTTTGAATGCCATTCATTAGATAAACCTTGCCTTGAACTCTCGCAGCCTGGTCTCTTTGCCTTATTCCCTGTCCGGGGTCTGTCTGTTTTATTCTTTTGCACGTGTAAGACAGGGAGGGCACAAACACATGTAATATGTGAGTCATTGCATCGGTTCTTTGCAATGAAGTGATGTTAAAAATAGCATTGGCAAAGCTAAAAGCTGTGATTTATGCATAGGTATTAGATAGGTGTTTACCAAACACTGGCATAAAATACCCAGATATTCACATTATTTTCTAGCAGCTTCCATTTTATGGCCAAGTAATTCCATTGTGGCAACACCTAGAATTTGACTGTCCCATGCTAAAACAAAAAAGCCAAAACGGCTGGCTTTGCCAATGCTCGTTTGTGACCTCCTTTCTTTCTCTTACCCGGGAAGCCATGACAGTGAATGTTTGTTTCTCATTGGCAGAACCCTTGGCGCCTTTTGTGTTTGATAAAGATGGCGGAGGCCTGGAAGTAGGCCTTGATGGTGCAGGGCCAGGTGGCCGGGGGCATGACCTGCGGTGAACCAATGAGGTGGCTATTACCACTGTCCAAAGTGCGTGGCAGGTGCCGCAGCACTCTCTGTGACGTCACCAGTGGCTGCATGCGCGGCACAGAGGGGTGTGCAGTTGAGGATCAGTACCGCCATGGAAGTGGGGGAGGGGTTTGGTTTCGTAAGGCTAGGAATTCACTACAATCATCTCCCACAAAAAGGGGTGGGCGAATAGCTATTTAAGATTGGATGAAGACCGATATGCAGAACTAGGTTACGAGCTTGATGTGTGTGAGGAGGTTCCAGTACATAGAGCAGCCCAGCAGTTACATATGCATTATGTCAAAGACAAAATAAAGAGTTAAATTGGTAGATGTGAGATGTCCACTTTCACAGAAAACTATTTTAGGAATGTCCATGGACATTCCACAATCAGGACTGTGTACATTTCATGTGAGTTTGAAAATTGCGTCACTGGCGAATTGCTACCAAAGCACAACCCTTTTCCAGAGCATTCACTCCGTCATGGAAAACATATTTTACTAACCCAAACCAATTGAATACATTGCATTATTTTCTGAAATAATGAACACATGAAACATATTTAAGAAATAACTGATCTGAATACAAAAATGAGTCAAGAAGCCTGTTTCGGACTGCAGTACCTGTGTACAGCAGTGGACGAACTGAGCGGAAACGGACTATTTTTATTTTCTGACTGGCTAGATTGACTACATTTTAAAACTATTTGCTCAGGTTAGTTCAGTTTCTTTTCAGACAAAAAAGTTCACAAAAACCGAATAAAATATATTAAAGAATATGCATTCAAACACAGAATTGTCTGAAAAGTGGCCTAAAGTTGTAAAGTGCAATTCGCATAGCATAAACAATGTAAGTGCAATGCCAATAGCATAAACAATGTAGATGCAATGCGCATAGCATAAACAATGTAAGTGCAATGCGCATAGCATAAACAATGTAGGTGCGATGCACATAGCATAAACAATGTAGATGCAATGCGCATAGCATAAACAATTTAAGTGCAAAGCACATAGCATAAGCAATGTATGTGCAATGTGCATAGCATAAACAATGTACGTGCAAAGCGCATAGCATAAACAATGTACGTGCAATGTGGATGACTTAAACCATCAATAAACATTATCAGTCATTAAACAAAATGCATGTGACCCAAAAGCATCATAAAAGGGGTTATGGGAGTACATACCATGTAAGTCATTAATAGGCTGTTTTTACAAGGCGGGCGAGGTTCTGATTCATATGTCCAATACCCCCCTCTAAATCTCAGTCTCCCTGGCATTCTTCCAGTACTCAGAGCGCCCGATCCAAGCTCCCCTTATATACAAGTTACTACAACAACTAATGCTGTGTTGGACTCTGTGGCTTTGCACCAGGACGGGGGTACCCTTCGCATATGTCGCCATTCTCTTCCCGAGTGGTTTTTCTCTGAACAGTGAATATACGGGACAGAAGAAAAGAAAAACGAAGAGGCACATGCCTGTTACTCCCTTTTTCCAGGGGGAGTCACTTTTCGGCAAAGTTTAGAAGTGTTCACACTTCAAACCAACCCTCAAATATAATAATTGAACAATGGATCCAACCTGTCAAGAAAGTTTCATAACTATACTATAATGTAACTTCCGGGTGCGCAAACAGGCACAACTTTCATTGACTTTATCAAAAGATCATGCTGTGCCCATTAAGCATAAGGTTTCCTCATAACAGAGTGACTGCTTCTATCCATAGATGCGCGGTTCGACCAGTACGGATACGACACCCCCACATCATTGCCTGTAACCGGATGCCACCAAGCCCAGCTGGAGGCTTCTGCTGGGGCCTTTCAGTTGGCCTGCAGGCCCTAAGATGGCCCTAGTCTGACCCTATATAGAAGGGGTTTGAGCTGCAGCACATGCTCTATTTCTATAGGGAGTGAAGCATGTGGAGCGCCTACAGGTGATGCTATAAGACATGTTCACATATGCCAACCCTTCTGAGATCAGAATGCCCCTACAGCCCAGCTGCCTGGCAGAACAAGCCCGGGCTGGGTAACCCTCCAATACATATTTAATAAAAGTGCTCTCTAAGCGGCCCTGCCTCTCCTTTACGCATCTGAGTCGCTCTCAGCTGGTGGAGCCAGAAACGTGTACTTCAACATCTTCCCCCAGGCAATCAAACACCACCCTGTTCACTGCTATTTGCAACGTTCGGAAAATGTTATCTTAAATGTGGAGGCATGGCTTTTTTAATTTACACACATGATTGGCTCCTTAAAGCTCATTCATTCACATGTGCTCCTGTGGACAGTAAACCAATGTGCATGCACTTTCTTAAGCATTTGCTAAGTGCTGCTTTTTAGGGCCCCTCTGGATGTGGAAGGGACTGCATGCAGTGCCTGCCCTGCTTAAAGATATGAATGCTGGTAAATGTGCTCTAACTGTGATGATAGGGTAGAGCTTGGACAAAAGAATTAAGTTTTGCATTTTTGGCTATAGAGACTTCTCAGTGATAAAGAAAAGGGGCACGTGCCGGGGTCCCACACTGTGCGAGGGTCCCCCAGCTGGCTGCCTCATACAGAGAAGTCAGTGCATATTTTTACAAAACATAAACAATATGTCACAAACCATAAACAGCATGTCATTTCATGCAAATTAGGGAAGGAGAATGTTGCTATGATAGTGTAGACTTGAATAGAATTAAAGCAGCAATGTATTTAAAGGGTAATTCGGTGCACATGATTTGTGGGTGGGAGTGGGTATGAATCATGGGTCGAGAGGCTGTACATCCTGTGAACTTTTTGTAGGCGTAAGGCAAGTATTGTAAAAATTGGGTACTCCCAGTTTTTTGTTGACGGGGGGGGGGGCGGCACTATCTATGGGAGACTAACACGTTGAAAGTAAGAGATGATAGGTCGCCTACCCCTACCTAAAGACCCTGAGTCACACTAGGTTAGATCCAAAGTAACCACATGTAGTTTTAAGGTTACATACACCACACCTAATTCACACAAGTATTTTACTTTTAACTTTTCAATTTATTATTTAAATGGTAAGTATAAAAAACAAACCTAAATTTATAAAAACAAACTGTGCTAATCACTTACACTCTAACTGGTGAACATCCACCAGGCCTTTCAAAATATAACCATGCTGAAAGGTAACGGGAAATAACAGTATATACTACTGTGGGTGTGCACTGGTATAATTACACGGAGGAGTCAAAAGTCTTTTGTGGTCTCCCAACTTATAATGTGTGCCTTAAAGGTTTTTTTAACCAGAGCGAGTAGTCTAGTTCTATATTTGATTTGTTGGTCACTCTGTTGAAAATGGCTTACATTAGTGTGGGGTAGCTGCGGGTTATGCAATACACGCCAACTATCCTATTGTAATGTATTAAGTCTGAGAGATAGGAAACAAACACATATACAAGTTCCTATTAACACGTCGACATATGTTTCGGCCTTTAAGAATCATACGGAACTCTCTCTGGTGCCGTTGATCTTGATGTTGTTATTGGCCGTCTTCAGGACAAAGGCAGATTTGTATTTTCCGTAATAAATACTTTCCCGTTAGTAGAGCATCTAGGTAGGAATGCATAAAGAGGAATACGTAAAAAGGTTGGTTGGTTTGGGACATAATATTCACCAATTCTTAAAAACGATGTGGACTGCCAGTGTTGAAACCGCAGTTGCTTGGACTAACCTGAGAGTTTCTCAATTTCTTTGAGTCGTGCATGATGCCATACATTCAAATGCGTTGCATGCACTGTGTCTGTAAAGAGCACATACAGTGATCAATTAGGCGCCTATATTGGCTATACTTTGCTTGGTCAATTACATATTAATTTATTAATTTATTCGTCAAAAGTGGCTCATTACAAGTACCTTTCGTGATTCAACTTGACGAGATGGTGAAATATAAAAACTTCACTCAGCTCAATTCGCAATATTGCTGAGTTCTAAGGATGAGCACTTCCATTTATTGATGTAGATGCGCAGTGGCTGTAAGGAATAACAGATATAGTCAGGGCTTACCACAGAGAAGGTCCAGTTATTTACTTTTTAAGAAATTGCCAACCATTAAAAGCAACCTCCTCTCATGTCACGCTGCCAACGTTTTATGTAATGTGGCAGTCATATAGTTAGGCTTTGTAAAAAATGTTTCCTACACGGCATTTATATTACCGCATATGTACGTATGTGGGACAACAAAGTCTATTCTCAATCATGTTTGTTTTGAAAAACAACTAATATTATAAAAATGTATTACAACCACGAAGGATCATTGGCCCAGTGGCTCGGATGCATTATATTGTACAAAGAATATGTTATAACTCTTGTTCTCTTAGAAACCAATGGATAACAACATATCTATTTGTACGTGTTGCAGAGATATGTTGCATACAGGGCAGAAACGTTGGACCCGTGGCTAGAGTGCTTTGGGGACTGCGCAAGGCAAATTCTATGAAAAACGTATGCCTGCAGCGCCCGTTAGAGGGTGTCTAAACTCGTAGTCCATACATTCAATGACGGAGTCTACTGATGCACGGTCAAACATTATTTGTCGGCTAAGTCCGTTGTTTAAAGGGAACGTGAACCACACGTGATAGATGTCACGTGCACGTTCTCACAAGCCTTATACATCCAAATTTTGTGTTTCCACATAAGACTATTTCGCACACACCTAATGCTATGTGCTTGAAAAAACAGCGAAACGACCCAGAGTATAATCGGGCGCTCGTGGTTCAAAAAGCCTTGCAGGTTAACTGTTCTGCGTATACGACACTGGAGACCCATCCTGTGCTGCTGGGAAATGTTGTTGATAACCCTTGGTGTACTTCATATATTAATGTCAATGAAGTGATGGAGACAGGCCATTTAATTCAGACACAATAACATTATGTGTGACGAAGAAGTGCGTGTAATTTAGACTAATTTAAAATTTAGAAATTTTCATTGTTAATGATTGGTACAAAAAAAAAAAAAAGATTTTTTAGAGACCTATATGCCTTGAACTCAGTATACTGGCTCAAGACTCTCCAACCACTATGGTGCTGATAGAAGGTACAATTAGAATACAGTGTCAGCTCTATATATTAACATACACAGAACGGAAAAGACACTCCGTCAGGTACACACACGTTTACATTGTAAACAGCAGAATAGTGAATATTATTTCAACACCACGTGATCTGTCGATTTTTTCGTACATGGCATTTTACTTTACAGACATTCAGGGTGAAATTGTTGGTAGTCGCGCGACTGTTGGCATATTAATATTTCATCTGTTTTTACTTTCTGTGTGCAGACCTGTAGATGATATAATTGAAAACATTGGTCTGGCTATACAGCTTAGATAATACATTGGTATTACAGAGTTGTACACAAACAAGTATGCAAGGAGTGCTACCTGCAACAGAGCTAACCCCAGGGGTATTCCTTAATCAGTTTCTATACCAGCTGAAAGACAACAAAAACTGAGACGCCAGATATAGGAGGGAGACAAATAGCATGATACAACAAATGAAGCATACATTCCTGCATTCACAGAAATTTGTTCCACTCTACGGCTACATTTAACCCTCCCTTTACAGAGTTAGTTTCATAAATCCAGTGTTGTTCGCACCTGGTAAGCGTTAGATTGCGGTCCCCCCCTCTTATGGCTTGTTTCACCACCTGTAGGACGCACCAAAGCATCTCTGTTGGTTTATGCTGTTTTTGCACGTAATGTGCCACCAACGGTTTATTCTCGATTTGGTTTTTTATACATGACTTGTGCTCGCATATGCGTTGCCTAACTTGCCTTTTTGTTTTTCCAATATATGCTAAATTGCACGGGCAGAGAATGACATACACCGCCCATGTAGTTGCACAGTTGGTGAAATCTCGTAGTGGAATGACTCGGGTCCCTAAGGTGATGTTCTTCATATTTTTCGTTTGAGGGCAGACTGAGCATTTACCACACTTATAATGTCCTGTCACTGGGGGGAGCCCCCATAGTGTGTTCTGAGTAGTTTGTGGAATTTGTGGAGAGGGATAAGTATGCACTAGGTTGTCTTTCAGATTTTTTTGTCTTTTGAAGGCGAAACGAGGTTTATAATCAAACCTGCAGATAAAGGAGGGGGCATAGTGCTCTGGGATAATCATGATTATGACACAGAGGTTATGAGACATCTTAATGACCCGCTAGCATATCGACACCTACCTCTTGACCCTACCAACAGATTGAAAGACGAAATACATAGTTTGATGAAATATGCCTTCGATGAGGGCTGGATCGAAGAGGATGAGCAGTTGTTCTTAATCAATCAGAATCCTACTACACCGGCTTTTTACATTTTGCCAAAGGTACACAAGAACTTATCTAAACCACCAGGCCGTCCCATCGTAGCAGCAATAAACTCTATTTTGGAACCCCTTTCGATGTATGCAGACTGGTTCTTGCGACCATTTGTGAGCAAAATGCAATCATATATTAAAGATACCACGAGCATGATAAAAACTATTGCAGACATTCAAATTGCTTCTGAGGACATACTAGTCACTCTTGACGTGGTAGCTCTTTACACGAGCATACCCCAACAAGACTGTCTTACTGTAATGTCAAAATATCTTGACTCACGAACCACAACTCTGACGAAAGTACCAACGGCCTTTATACTAGAATGTGTATGCCTGGCACTGAGAGAAAACTTTTTCCTATATGAAACAACCTTCTATAATCAGCTTCAAGGGACCAGTATGGGTGCTACATTTGCGCCTGACCTTGCTAACCTATACATGGATGACTTTGAAACAAAATTCATCTATAACTGTACCAATCCTTTCAAACTGAACATCATCGCGTGGTACAGATACATTGACAACGTGTTTATGCTCTGGCGAGGTTCTGTATCATCTCTGGCAGACTTTCACTCTTGGCTAAATCTTCAAAATCAGTGCATTCAATTTACGATTGAATACAATAGTATGACAGTCTCTTTTTTAGATCTAGAGATTGTTAAAACAGACGAAGGGAAACTGAAAACTGCTCTCTATAAAAAACCGACAGACAGAAATACACTCTTGAAATATTCAAGTTTTCATCCAAAAAGTCTAAAAGAGGGTCTCCCTTTTGGACAATTTCTGCAGATTCGTAGAAACTGTTCTCAAATATCAGACTACAAAATACACGGTCAAGCTCTTAAGACCAGACTAAGAGACCGAGGCTATCCAAAACAAACTATTCAAAGAGCTTATAAGAGAGCAACACTAAATAAGATCACCTGTGTGAGCACCTACAGCCCTATAAGCGCCCGTTTGCGGAAAACCATTCTGAAACACTGGGATATGTTAAAAACAGAAGATTTCAACCCAGCAAAACCTTGTTTCGCCTTCAAAAGACAAAAAAATCTGAAAGACAACCTAGTGCATACTTATCCCTCTCCAAAAATTCCACAAACTACTCAGAACACACTATGGGGGCTCCCCCCAGTGACAGGACATTATAAGTGTGGTAAATGCTCAGTCTGCCCACAAACGAAAAATATGAAGAACATCACCTTAGGGACCCGAGTCATTCCACTACGAGATTTCACCAACTGTACAACTACATGGGCGGTGTATGTCATTCTCTGCCCGTGCAATTTAGCATATATTGGAAAAACAAAAAGGCAAGTTAGGCAACGCATCTGCGAGCACAAGTCATGTATAAAAAACCAAATCGAGAATAAACAGTTGGTGGCACATTACGTGCAAAAACAGCATAAACCAACAGAGATGCTTTGGTGCGTCCTACAGGTGGTGAAACAAGCCATTAGAGGGGGGGACCACAATCTAACGCTTAGCAGGTGCGAACAACGCTGGATTTATGAAACTAACTCTGTAAAGGGAGGGTTAAATGTAGCCGTAGAGTGGAACAAATTTCTGTGAATGCAGGAATGTATGCTTCATTTGTTGTATCATGCTATTTGTCTCCCTCCTATATCTGGCGTCTCAGTTTTTGTTGTCTTTCAGCTGGTATAGAAACTGATTAAGGAATACCCCTGGGGTTAGCTCTGTTGCAGGTAGCACTCCTTGCATACTTGTTTGTGTACAACTCTGTAATACCAATGTATTATCTAAGCTGTATAGCCAGACCAATGTTTTCAATTATATCATCTACAGGTCTGCACACAGAAAGTAAAAACAGATGAAATATTAATATGCCAACAGTCGCGCGACTACCAACAATTTCACCCTGAATGTCTGTAAAGTAAAATGCCATATACGAGTATATGTGTATGTTAATATATAGAGCTGACACTGTATTCTAATTGTACCTTCTATCAGCACCATAGTGGTTGGAGAGTCTTGAGCCAGTATACTGAGTTCAAGGCATATAGGTCTCTAAAAAATCTTTTTTTATTTTTTTTTGTACCAATCATTAACAATGAAAATTTCTAAATTTTAAACTACTCTAAATTACATGCACTTCTTCGTCACACATAATGTTATTGTGTCTGAATTAAATGGCCTGTCTCCATCACTTCATTGACATCAATATATGGAGTACACCAAGGGTTATCAACTACATTTCCCAGCAGCACAGGATGGGTCTCCAGTGTCGTATACGCAGAACAGTTAACCTGCAAGGCTTTTTGAACCACGAGCGCCCGATTATACTCTGGGTAGTTTCGCTGTTTTTTCAAGCACTTAGCATTAGGTGTGTGCGAAATAGTCTTATGTGGAAACACAACATTCGGATGTATAAGGCTTGTTGAGAACGTACAAGTGACATCTATCACGTGTGGTTCACGTTCCCTTTAAACAACGGACTTAGCCGACAAATAATGTTTGACGGTGCATCAGTAGATTCCGTCTTTGAATGTATGGACTACGACCCCGCTGCAGGTGAGTTTAGACACCCTCTAACGGGCGCTGCAGGCATACGTTTTTCATAGAATTTGTCTTGCGCAGTCCCCAAAGCACTCTAGCCACGGGTCCAACGTTTCTGCCATGTATGCAACATAACTCTGCAACACGTACAAATAGTTCAGTTGTTATCCATTGGTTTCTAAGAGAACAAGAGTTATAACATATTCTTTGTACAATATAATGCATCCGAGCCACTGGGCCAATGATCCTTCGTGGTTGTAATACATTTTTATAATATTAGTTGTTTTTCAAAACAAACATGATTGAGAATAGACTTTGTTGTCCCACATACGTACATATGCGGTAATATAAATGCCGTGTAGGAAACATTTTTTACAAAGCCTAACTATATGACTGCCACATTACATAAAACGTTGGCAGAGTGACATGAGAGGAGGTTGCTTTTAATGGTTGGCAATTTCTTAAAAAGTACATAACTGGACCTTCTCTGTGATAAGCCCTGACTATATCTGTTATTCCTTACAGCCACTGCGCATCTACATCAATAAATGGAAGTGCTCATCCTTAGAACTCAGCAATATTGCCAATTGAGCTGAGTGAAGTTGTTATATTTCACCATCTCGTCAAGTTGAATCACGAAAGGTACTTGTAATGAGCCACTTTTGACGAATAAATTAATATGTAATTGACCAAGCAAAGTATAGCCAATATAGGCGCCTAATTGATCACTGTATGTGCTCTTTACAGACACAGTGCATGCAACGCATTTGAATGTATGGCATTCCTGTAGGAACCTGATGAAATTGCCAACAAATGTTACCATACACGACTCAAAGAAATTGAGAAACTCTCAGGTTAGTCCAAGCAACTGCGGTTTCAACACTGGCAGTCCACACCGTTTTTAAGAATTGGTGAATAATATGTCCCTAACCAACCAACCTTTTTACGTATTCCTCTTTATGCATTCCTACCTAGATGCTCTACTAATGGGAAAGTATTTATTACGGAAAATACAAATCTGCCTTTGTCCTGAAGACGGCCAATAACAACATCAAGATCAACGGCACCAGAGAGAGTTCCGTATGATGCTTAAAGGCCGAAACATATGTTAACGTGTTAATAGGAACTTGTATATGTGTTTGTTTCCTATCTCTCAGACTTAATACATTACAATAGGATAGTTGGCATGTATTGCATAACCCGCAGCTACCCCACACTAAGGTAAGCCATTTTCAACAGAGTGACCAAGAAATCAAATATAGAACTAGACTACTCGCTCTGGTTAAAAAACCTTTAAGGCACACATTATAAGTTGGGAGACCACAAAAGACTTTTGACTCCTCTGTGTAATTATACCAGTGCACACCCACAGTAGTATATACTGTTATTTCCCGTTACCTTTCAGCATGGTTATATTTTGAAAGGCCTGGTGGATGTTCACCAGTTAGACTGTAAGTGATTAGCACAGTTTGTTTTTATAAATTTAGGTTTGTTTTTTATACTTACCATTTAAATAATAAATTGAAAAGTTAAAAGTAAAATACTTGTGTGAATTAGGTGTGGTGTATGTAACCTTAAAACTACATGTGGTTACTTTGGATCTAACCTAGTGTGACTCAGGGTCTCTAGGTAGGGGTAGGCGACCTATCATCTCTTACTTTCAACGGCGTAAGGCAAGGCCAAGCACTGGGCAGCCTACATGCATTATAAGCACTTAGAACCTAATGTCCAATTAGTAGGTGCAGGAGAAGACCAAAACCCTGAGGACCCAACATGCATTGAGAATGTATAGAAGGACGCATCACTGAGAACCCCAAATGCATTTTGTAGTTACAGGCACAACGCAGTGAGAAACCAGGGTGCATTTAGCAGATCTAGTAGAAAACCAACACACTGAGAGGACCAGGTGCATTTAGTGGTTGGAGGAGAAAACCATAACACTGAGAGGCCCAGGTGCATTTAGTAGATGTAGGAGAAAACCAAAACACTGAGAGGCCCAGGTGCATTTAGTAGGCTGAGGAGAAGATTAAAACACTAAGAAGCTCAGATTCATTAGGTAGGTGCCGGCCAAAGTGCTGACAACCCGTGGTGCAATTAATGGGCAAAGGAGAATGTCAAATCACTGAGGAAGCCATCTGACTTCATCAAGCAAAGGAGAAGACCAAAGCATTGAGAAACCATTGTGAAATTAGGAGGCAGTGGAGAAGGCCAAGGAATTGAGAAACCCAGTTGCCTTTATTAGGTGGAGGAGGAGACCAAAGCACTGAAAACCCATTGTGAAATTAGTAGGCAATGGAGAAGGCCAAGGAATTGAGAAACCCAGCTGCCACCATAAGGCATAGGAGAAGACCAAAGAACTGAGAACCCATTGTGAAATTAGTGGCCAGATAAGAAGGCCAAATAATTGAGAAACCCAGCTGACTTTATTAGGTGGAGGAGAAGACCAAAGCACTGACAACCCATTGTGAAATTAGTAGGCAGTGCACAAGGCAAACTAATTGAGAAACCCAGCTGCCTTTATTAGGCGGAGAAGACCAAAGCACTGAGAACCCATTGTGAAATTAGTAGGCAAAGGAGAAGGCCAAGGAATTGAGAAACCCAGCTGCCACTATAAGGCATAGGAGAAGACCAAAGCACTGATAACCCATTGTAAAATTACTAAGCAGATAAGAAGGCCAAAGAAATGAGAAACCCAGCTGCCTTTATTAGGCAGAGAAGACCAAAGCACTGCAAACCAGTTGTGAAATTAGTAGGCAGATGAGAAGGCCAAATAATTGAGAAACTCAGCTGCCTCTTTTAGGCAGAGGAGAAGACTAAAGCACAGAGAACCCATTGTTTAATTAGTAGGCAATGGAGAAAGCCAAGCAATTGAGAAAGCGAGCTGCCACCATAAGGCAGAGGAGAAGACCAAAGCACTCAGAACCCATTGTGAAATTAGTGGCCAGATGAGAAGGCCAAATAATTGAGAAACCCAGCTGCCTTTATAAGGCAGAGGAGAAGACCAAAGCACTCAAAACCCATTGTGAAATTAGTGGCCAGATGAGAAGGCCAAATAATTGAGAAACCCAGCTGCCTTTATTAGGTGGAGGAGAAGACCAAAGCACTGACAACCCATTGTGAAATTAGTAGGCAGTGCACAAAGCAAACTAATTGAGAAACCCAGCTGCCTTTATCAGGTGGAGAAGACCAAAGCACTGAGAACCCATTGTGAAATTAGAAGGCAAATGAGAAAGCCCAATAAATGAGAAACCCAGCTGCCTCTTTTAGGCAGAGGAGAAGACCAAAGCACTGAGAACCAGTTGTGAAATTAGTAGGCAAATGAGAAGGCTAAAGAATTGAGAAGCCCAGCTGCCTTTTTAGCAAGAGAAGAAGACAAGAACACTGCAAAGTCCAAATATATTTAGTGGGCGCAGGTGAAGTACATAGCAGTGAAAACCTGATGTGTGCTTAGTAGGCGAATAAGAAGGCAAAAGCACCTAAAAAAGCACATATTAATTTAGTGGGCAGAGAAAAAGACCAAAAAACTAAGAACCACTGGTCCATTTATTAGGTTGTGGACAAGCACTGAGACCCCATTCTGCGTTTATAAGGTGAAGAAGTCCAAAGCACTGAGACCCCCTGCTGCATTCAAAAGGTGATGAAGAAGGCAACATAACTGAGACCCCCTGCTGCATTTAAAATGTGAAGAAGGCCAAAGCACTGAGACTTCCTGCTGCATTTAAAAGGTTAAGAAACAGTCCAAAGTACTGAGATCCCCTGCTGCATTTAAACGCTGAAGAAGAAAGCCAAAACACTGAGATCTCCTGCTGCATTTAAAATATGAAGAAGGCCAGAACACTGAGATCCCCTGCTGCATTTAAGAGACAAAGACGTAGGCCACAGCACTGAGACCCCCTGTGCATTTAAAATGTGAAGACAAATGTCAAAGCACTGAGGCACCCTGCTGAATTTAAAAGTCGAAGAAGGCTAAAACACTGAATTTTCCTGCTGCATTGAAAGGCGAAGAAGAAGGCCAACACACTGAGACCCCCTGCTGCATTTAAAAGCCAAAGCAGAAGGCCAGAGCTCAGAGATGCCCTGCTGCATTTAAAAGGCGTAGAATAAGGCCAGGGCTCAGAGATCCCCTGCTGCATTTAAAAGGTGAAGGAGGCCAAAGCATTGAGACCCCCTGCTGCATTTAAAAGCTGCAGAAGCAAACCAGTGCACTGAGATCTTATGCTGCATTTAAAATGTGAAGAAAAAGGCTAAAACACTGAGTTCCCCTGCTGCATTTTAAAGTTGAAGGAGGCCAAAGCACTGAGACCCCCTGCTGCATTTAAAAACTGTAGAAGAAGATGGCCAGAGCACTGAGAGACCAGATGAAAAGAAGGCCACAACACTGAGACCCCCTGCTTCATTTTAAATGTGAAGAACAATTTCAAAGCCCTGAGATCCATTGCTGCATTTAAAAGGTGAAGAAGAAGACCACAGCACTGAGATCCCCTGCTGCATTTAAAAGCCAAAGAGGAAGGCCAGAGCACAGAGATCCCCTGCTGCATTCAAAGGGTGATGAAGACGGTCACAGCACTGAGACCCCCTGGTGCATTTAAAAGATGAAGAAGGCCAAAGCACTGAGACATCATGCTGCATTTACAAGCTGAAGAAGAAAGCCAGAACACTGAAACCCCCTGCTGCATTTAGAATCTGAAAAAGAAGGCCTGAGCACTGAGATCCCCTACTGCATTTAAAAGGTGAAGAAGAAGGCCAAAGCACTGGGATCCCCTGCTGCATTTAAAAGGTAAAGAAGAAAGCCAAAACACTGAGATCCCCTCCTGCATATAAAATCTGAAAAGAAGGCCAGAGTACTGAGACTGAGATCCCAGATTAAGAAGAAGGCCACAAAACAGAGCCCCTGCTGCATTTTAAATGTGAAGAAAAATGTCAAAGCACTGAGATCCCCTGCTGCATTTACAAGTTGAAGAAAAGGCCAGAGCACTGAGATCCCCTGCTGCATTTAAAAACAGAAGAAGAAGCCCAAAGCAATGAGATCCCCTGCTGTATTTAAAAGGTGAAGGAGGTCAAAGCACTGAGACCCCCTGCTGCATATACAAGCTGAAGAAGAAAGCCAGAGCAATGAAATCCCCTGCTGCATTTAAAAGGTGAAGAAGGCCAAAGCACTGAGTTCAATCTGCTGCATATGAAAGGCGAAGAAGAAGGCCAGAGTAATGAGATCCCCTGCTGCATTTAAAAGGTGAAGAAGCCCAAAGCAATGCAATCCCCTGCTGCATTTCAATGGCATAGAAAAAGGCCAGAGCACAGAGATCCCCTCCTGCATTCAAAAGGTGATGAAGAAGGTCACAGCACTGAGATCCCCGGCTGCATTTAGAAGGTGAAGAAGAAAGCCAAAACACTGATATCTCCTGCTGCATTTATAATATGAAGAAGAAGGTCAGAACACTGAGACCCCTCTTGCATTTAAAAGGTGAAGAAGGCTAAAGCACTGAATTCTCCTGCTGCATTAAAAGGTGAAGAAGAAGGCCAAAACATTGAGACCACCTGCTGCATTTAAGAGACGAAGACGAAGGCCACAGCACTGAGACCCCCTGTGCATTTAAAATGTGAAGACAAATGTCAAAGCACTGAGGCACCCTACTGAATTTAAAAGTCGAAGAAGGCTAAAGCACTGAATTTTCCTGCTGCATTAAAAGGTGAAGAAGAAGGTCAACACACTGAGACCCCCTGCTGCATTTAAAAGCCAAAGCAGAAGGCCAGAGCTCAGAGATGCCCTGCTGCATTCAAAAGGAGTACAATAAGGCCAGAGCACAGAGATCCCCTGCTGCATTTAAAAGGTGAAGACGGAGGCCACAGCACTGAGACCCCCTGCTGCATTCAAAAGGTGATGAAGAAGGCCACAGAACTGAGACTCCCTGCTGCATTTAAAAGGAGAAGAAGAAGGCCAACACACTGAGACCCCCTGCTGCATTTAAAAGCCAAAGAAGAATGCCAGGGCTCAGAGATCCCCTGCTGCATTTAAAAGGTGAAGGAGGCCAAAGCATTGAGACCCCCTCCTGCATTTAAACGCTGCAGAAGCAGACCAGAGCACTGAGATCTCATGCTGCATTTAAAATGTGAAGAAAAAGGCTTAAACAATGAGTTCCCCTGCTGCATTTAAAAGTTGAAGGAGGCTAAAGCACTGAGACCCCCTGCTGCATTTAAAAACTGTAGAAGAAGATGGCAAGAGCACTGAGATCCCCTACTGCATTTAAAAGGGGAAGAAGGCCACACCACAGAGATCTCCTTCTGCATTTAAAAGGTGAAGGAGAAAGCCAAAAAACTGAGATCCCCTGCTGCATATAATATCTGAAGAAGGCCAGAGCACTGAGATCCCAGATGAAGAAGAAGGCCACACCACTGAGACCCCCTGCTTCATTTTAAATGTGAAGAACAATTTCAAAGCCCTGAGATCCATTGCTGCATTTAAAAGGTGAAGAAGAAGACCACAGCACTGAGATCCCCTGCTGCATATAAAAGCCAAAGAAGAAGGCCGGAGCACAGAGATCCCCTGCTGCATTCAAAGGGTGATGAAGAAGGTCACAGCACTGAGACCCCCTGCTGCATTTAAAAGATGAAGAAGGCCAAAGCACTGAGACATCATGCTGCATTTAAACGGTGAAGAAGCAGGCCAAAGTACTGAGTTCCCCTGCTGCATTTACAAGCTGAAGAAGAAAGCCAGAGCACTGAAACCCCCTGCTGCATTTAAAATCTGAAAAAGAAGGCCTGAGCACTGAGATCCCCTACTGCATTTAAAAGGTGAAGAAGAAGGCCAAAGCACTGAGATCCCCTGCTGCATTTAAAAGGTAAAGAAGAAAGCCAAAACACTGAGATACCCTCCTGCATATAAAATCTGAAGAAGAAGGCCAGAGTACGGAGACTGAGATCCCAGATTAAGAAGAAGGCCACAAAACTGGGGGCCCCTGCTGCATTTTAAATGTGAAGAAAAATGTCAAAGCACTGAGATCCCCTGCTGCATTTACAAGTTGAAGAAAAGGCCAGAGCACTGAGATCCCCTGCTGCATTTAAAAGGCATAGAATAAGGCCAGAGCACAGAGATGCCCTGCTGCATTTAAAAGGTGAAGGAGGCCAAAGCACTGAGACCCCCTGCTGCCTTTAAAAGCTGAAGAAGCAGACCAGAGCACTGAGTTCCCCTGCTGCATTTATAAGACAAAGATGAAGGCCACAGCATTGAGACTCCCTGTGCATTTAAACACTAAGAAGAAGGCCAACACGCTGAGACCCCATTTTGCATTTAAAAGGTAAAGAAGGCTAAAGCACTGAATTCCTCTGCTGCATTAAAAGGTGAAGAAGAAGGCCAACACACTGAGACCCCCTGATGCATTTAAAAGCCAAAGAGAAGGCCAGAGCTCAGAGATCCCCTGCTGCATGTAAAAGGCGTAGAATAAGGCCAGGGCTCAGAGATCCCCTGCTGCATTTAAAAGGTGAAGGAGGCCAAAGCATTGAGACCCCCTGCTGCATTTAAAAGCTGCAGAAGCAGACCAGAGCACTGAGATCTCAAGCTGCATTTAAAATGTGAAGAAAAAGGCTAAAACACTGAGTTCCCCTGCTGCATTTAAAAGTTGAAGGAGGCCAAAGCACTGAGACCCCCTGCTGCATTTAAAAACTGTAGAAGAAGATGGCCAGAGCACTGAGAGACCAGATGAAAATAAGGCCACAACACTGAGACCCCCTGCTTCATTTTAAATGTGAAGAACAATTTCAAAGCCCTGAGATCCATTGCTGCATTTAAAAGGTGAAGAAGAAGACCACAGCACTGAGATCCCCTGCTGCATTTAAAAGCCAAAGAAGAAGGCCAGAGCACAGAGATCCCCTGCTGCATTCAAAGGGTGATGAAGAAGGTCACTGCACTGAGACCCCCTGCTGCATTTAAAAGATGAAGAAGAAAGCCAGAGCACTGAAACCCCCTGCTGCATTTAAAATCTGAAAAAGAAGGCCTGAGCACTGAAATCCCCTACTGCATTTAAAAGGTGAAGAAGAAGGCCAAAGCACTGAGATCCCCTGCTGCATTTAAAAGGTAAAGAAGAAAGCCAAAACACTGAGATACCCTCCTGCATATAAAATCTGAAGAAGAAGGCCAGAGTACTGAGACTGAGATCCCAGATTAAGAAGAAGGCCACAAAACTGAGAGCCCCTGCTGCATTTTAAATGTGAAGAAAAATGTCAAAGCACTGAGATCCCCTGCTGCATTTACAAGTTGAAGAAAAGGCCAGAGCACTGAGATCCCCTGCTGCATTTAAAAACAGAAGAAGAAGCCCAAAGCAATCAGATCCCCTGCTGTATTTAAAAGGTGAAGGAGGTCAAAGCACTGAGACCCCCTGCTGCATATACAAGCTGAAGAAGAAAGCCAGAGCAATGAAATCCCCTGCTGCATTTAAAAGGTGAAGAAGGCCAAAGCACTGAGTTCAATCTGCTGCATATGAAAGGCGAAGAAGAAGGCCAGAGTAATGAGATCCCCTGCTGCATTTAAAAGGTGAAGAAGCCCAAAGCAATGCAATCCCCTGCTGCATTTCAATGGCATAGAAAAAGGCCAGAGCACAGAGATCCCCTCCTGCATTCAAAAGGTGATGAAGAAGGTCACAGCACTGAGATCCCCGGCTGCATTTAGAAGGTGAAGAAGAAAGCCAAAACACTGATATCTCCTGCTGCATTTATAATATGAAGAAGAAGGTCAGAACACTGAGACCCTTCTTGCATTTAAAAGGTGAAGAAGGCTAAAGCACTGAATTCTCCTGCTGCATTAAAAGGTGAAGAAGAAGGCCAAAACATTGAGACCACCTGCTGCATTTAAGAGACGAAGACGAAGGCCACAGCACTGAGACCCCCTGTGCATTTAAAATGTGAAGACAAATGTCAAAGCACTGAGGCACCCTACTGAATTTAAAAGTCGAAGAAGGCTAAAGCACTGAATTTTCCTGCTGCATTAAAAGGTGAAGAAGAAGGTCAACACACTGAGACCCCCTGCTGCATTTAAAAGCCAAAGCAGAAGGCCAGAGCTCAGAGATGCCCTGCTGCATTCAAAAGGAGTACAATAAGGCCAGAGCACAGAGATCCCCTGCTGCATTTAAAAGGTGAAGACGGAGGCCACAGCACTGAGACCCCCTGCTGCATTCAAAAGGTGATGAAGAAGGCCACAGAACTGAGACTCCCTGCTGCATTTAAAAGGAGAAGAAGAAGGCCAACACACTGAGACCCCCTGCTGCATTTAAAAGCCAAAGAAGAATGCCAGGGCTCAGAGATCCCCTGCTGCATTTAAAAGGTGAAGGAGGCCAAAGCATTGAGACCCCCTCCTGCATTTAAACGCTGCAGAAGCAGACCAGAGCACTGAGATCTCCTGCTGCATTTAAAATGTGAAGAAAAAGGCTTAAACAATGAGTTCCCCTGCTGCATTTAAAAGTTGAAGGAGGCTAAAGCACTGAGACCCCCTGCTGCATTTAAAAACTGTAGAAGAAGATGGCAAGAGCACTGAGATCCCCTACTGCATTTAAAAGGGGAAGAAGGCCACACCACAGAGATCTCCTTCTGCATTTAAAAGGTGAAGGAGAAAGCCAAAAAACTGAGATCCCCTGCTGCATATAAAATCTGAAGAAGGCCAGAGCACTGAGATCCCAGATGAAGAAGAAGGCCACACCACTGAGACCCCCTGCTTCATTTTAAATGTGAAGAACAATTTCAAAGCCCTGAGATCCATTGCTGCATTTAAAAGGTGAAGAAGAAGACCACAGCACTGAGATCCCCTGCTGCATATAAAAGCCAAAGAAGAAGGCCGGAGCACAGAGATCCCCTGCTGCATTCAAAGGGTGATGAAGAAGGTCACAGCACTGAGACCCCCTGCTGCATTTAAAAGATGAAGAAGGCCAAAGCACTGAGACATCATGCTGCATTTAAACGGTGAAGAAGCAGGCCAAAGTACTGAGTTCCCCTGCTGCATTTACAAGCTGAAGAAGAAAGCCAGAGCACTGAAACCCCCTGCTGCATTTAAAATCTGAAAAAGAAGGCCTGAGCACTGAGATCCCCTACTGCATTTAAAAGGTGAAGAAGAAGGCCAAAGCACTGAGATCCCCTGCTGCATTTAAAAGGTAAAGAAGAAAGCCAAAACACTGAGATCCCCTCCTGCATATAAAATCTGAAGAAGAAGGCCAGAGTACGGAGACTGAGATCCCAGATTAAGAAGAAGGCCACAAAACTGGGGGCCCCTGCTGCATTTTAAATGTGAAGAAAAATGTCAAAGCACTGAGATCCCCTGCTGCATTTACAAGTTGAAGAAAAGGCCAGAGCACTGAGATCCCCTGCTGCATTTAAAAGGCATAGAATAAGGCCAGAGCACAGAGATGCCCTGCTGCATTTAAAAGGTGAAGGAGGCCAAAGCACTGAGACCCCCTGCTGCCTTTAAAAGCTGAAGAAGCAGACCAGAGCACTGAGTTCCCCTGCTGCATTTATGAGACAAAGATGAAGGCCACAGCATTGAGACTCCCTGTGCATTTAAACACTAAGAAGAAGGCCAACACGCTGAGACCCCATTTTGCATTTAAAAGGTAAAGAAGGCTAAAGCACTGAATTCCTCTGCTGCATTAAAAGGTGAAGAAGAAGGCCAACACACTGAGACCCCCTGATGCATTTAAAAGCCAAAGAGAAGGCCAGAGCTCAGAGATCCCCTGCTGCATGTAAAAGGCGTAGAATAAGGCCAGGGCTCAGAGATCCCCTGCTGCATTTAAAAGGTGAAGGAGGCCAAAGCATTGAGACCCCCTGCTGCATTTAAAAGCTGCAGAAGCAGACCAGAGCACTGAGATCTCATGCTGCATTTAAAATGTGAAGAAAAAGGCTAAAACACTGAGTTCCCCTGCTGCATTTAAAAGTTGAAGGAGGCCAAAGCACTGAGACCCCCTGCTGCATTTAAAAACTGTAGAAGAAGATGGCCAGAGCACTGAGAGACCAGATGAAAATAAGGCCACAACACTGAGACCCCCTGCTTCATTTTAAATGTGAAGAACAATTTCAAAGCCCTGAGATCCATTGCTGCATTTAAAAGGTGAAGAAGAAGACCACAGCACTGAGATCCCCTGCTGCATTTAAAAGCCAAAGAAGAAGGCCAGAGCACAGAGATCCCCTGCTGCATTCAAAGGGTGATGAAGAAGGTCACTGCACTGAGACCCCCTGCTGCATTTAAAAGATGAAGAAGAAAGCCAGAGCACTGAAACCCCCTGCTGCATTTAAAATCTGAAAAAGAAGGCCTGAGCACTGAAATCCCCTACTGCATTTAAAAGGTGAAGAAGAAGGCCAAAGCACTGAGATCCCCTGCTGCATTTAAAAGGTAAAGAAGAAAGCCAAAACACTGAGATACCCTCCTGCATATAAAATCTGAAGAAGAAGGCCAGAGTACTGAGACTGAGATCCCAGATTAAGAAGAAGGCCACAAAACTGAGAGCCCCTGCTGCATTTTAAATGTGAAGAAAAATGTCAAAGCACTGAGATCCCCTGCTGCATTTACAAGTTGAAGAAAAGGCCAGAGCACTGAGATCCCCTGCTGCATTTAAAAACAGAAGAAGAAGCCCAAAGCAATCAGATCCCCTGCTGTATTTAAAAGGTGAAGGAGGTCAAAGCACTGAGACCCCCTGCTGCATATACAAGCGGAAGAAGAAAGCCAGAGCAATGAAATCCCCTGCTGCATTTAAAAGGTGAAGAAGGCCAAAGCACTGAGTTCAATCTGCTGCATATGAAAGGCGAAGAAGAAGGCCAGAGTAATGAGATCCCCTGCTGCATTTAAAAAGTGAAGAAGCCCAAAGCAATGTGATCCCCTGCTGCATTTCAATGGCATAAAATAAGGCCAGAGCACGGAGATCCCCTCCTGCATTCAAAAGGTGATGAAGAAGGTCACAGCACTGAGATCCCCGGCTGCATTTAGAAGGTGAAGAAGAAAGCCAAAACACTGATATCTCCTGCTGCATTTATAATATGAAGAAGAAGGTCAGAACACTGAGACCCCTCTTGCATTTAAAAGGTGAAGAAGGCTAAAGCACTGAATTCTCCTGCTGCATTAAAAGGTGAAGAAGAAGGCCAAAACACTGAGACCCCCTGCTGCATTTAAAAGCCAAAGAGAAGGCCAGAGCTCAGAGATCCCCTGCTGCATTTAAAATCCAAAGAGAAGGCCAAAGCTCAGAGATCCACTGCTGCATTTAAAAACTGAAGAAAAAGGTCTGAGCACTGAGATCCCCTGCTGCATTTAAAAGTTGAAGGAGAAGGCCAGAGCACTGAGATCCCCTGCTGCATTCAAAAGGTGATGAAGAAGGCCACAGCACTGAGATCCACTGCTCCATTTAAAAGGTGAAGAAGAAAGGCAAAACACTGAGATCCCCTGCTGCATTTAAAATCTGAAGAAGAAGGCCAGAGCACTGAGATCCTAGACAAAGAAGAAGGCCACAACGTTGAGACCCCCTGCTGTATTTAAAATGTGAAGACAAATGTCAAAGCACTGAGATCAATTGCTGCATTTAAAAAGTGATGAAGCAGTCTAACACACTGAGACACCCTGCTGCATTTAAAAGCTGAAGAAGAAGGCGAAATCACTGAGATCCCCTGCTGCATTGAAAAGGTGAAGAAGCCCAAAGCAATGAGATCCCCTGCTGCATTCAAAAGGTGATGAAGAAGGCCACAGCACTGAGATCCACTGCTCCATTTAAAAGGTGAAGAAGAAAGGCAAAACACTGAGATCCCCTGCTGCATTTAAAATCTGAAGAAGAAGGCCAGAGCACTGAGATCCTAGACAAAGAAGAAGGCCACAACGTTGAGACCCCCTGCTGCATTTAAAATGTGAAGACAAATGTCAAAGCACTGAGATCAATTGCTGCATTTAAAAAGTGATGAAGCAGTCTAACACACTGAGACACCCTGCTGCATTTAAAAGCTGAAGAAGAAGGCGAAATCACTGAGATCCCCTGCTGCATTGAAAAGGTGAAGAAGCCCAAAGCAATGAGATCCCCTGCTGCATTTAAATTGCGTAGAATAAGGCCAGAGCACAGAGATCCCCTCCTGCATTGAAATGGTGATAAAGAAGGTCACAGCAATGAGATCCCCTGCTGCATTTAAAAGGTGTAGACGGCCATAGCACTGAGACCCCATCCTGCGTTTAAAAGCTGAAGAAGAAGACCAGAGCACTGAGATCCCCTGCTGCATTTAAAAGGTGAAGAAGAAGGCCACATCACTGAGACCCCCTGCTGCATTTAAGAGACGAAGACGAAGGTCACAGCACTCAAACCTCGTGTGCATTTAAACACTGAAGAAGAAGGCCAACACACTGAGACCCCCTCTTGCATTTAAAAGGTGAAGAAGGCTAAAGCACTGAATTCCCCTGCTGCATTAAAAGGTGAAGAAGAAGGCCAACACACTGAGACCCCCTGATGCATTTAAAAGCCAAAGAGAAGGCCAGAGCCCAGAGGTCCCCTGCTGCATGTAAAAGGCATAGAATAAGGCCAGAGCACTGAGATCCCCTGCTGCATTCAAAAGGTGATGAAGAAGGTCACAGCACTGAGATCCCCTGCTGCATTTAAAAGGTGAAGATGGAGGCCAAAGCACTGAGAAACCCTGCTGCATTCAAAAGGTTATGAAGAAGGCCACAACACTGAGACCCCTTGCTGCATTTAAAAGCTGAAGAAGAAAGCCAGAGCACTGAGACCCCCTTCTGCATCTACAAGCTGAAGAAGAAAGCCAGAGCACTGAAATCCCCTGCTGCATTTAAAAGCTGAAGAAGAAGGCCAGAGCACTGAGATCCCATGCAGCATTCAAAAGCTGAAGAAGAAAGCCAAAACAATGAGATCCCCTGCTGCATATAAAATCTGAAGAAGAAGGCCAGAGCATTGAGTTCCCAGATGAAGGAGAAGGCCACAACTCTGAGACCCCTTGCTGCATTTTAAATGTAAATACAAATGTCAAAGCACTGAGATCCATTGCTGCATTAAAAGGTGAAGAAGAAGGCCACAGCACTGAGATCCCCTGCTGCATTTAAAAGTTGAAGAAGGACAAAGCACTGAGATCTCATGCTGCATTTAAAACTTGAAGACGAAGGCCACACCACTGAGACCCCCTGCTGCATTTAAAATGTGAAGAAGGCCAAATCACTGAGACTTCCTGCTGCATTAAAAAGATTAAGAAGCAGTCCAAAGTACTGAGATCCCCTGCTGCATTTAAATGCTGAAGAAGAAAGCCAAAACACTGAGATCTCCTGCTGCATTTAAAATATGAAGAAGGCCTGAACACTGAGATCCCCTGCTGCATTTAAGAGACGAAGACAAAGGTCACAGCACTGAGACCCCCTGTGCATTTAAAATGTGAAGACAAATGTCAAAGCACTGAGATACCCTGCTGCATTTAAAAGGTGAAGAAGCAGTCCAAAGCACTGAGACACCCTGCTGCATTTAAAAGGCGAAGAAGGCTAAAGCACTGAATTCTCCTGCTGCATTAAAAGGTGAAGAAGGCCAGCACACTGAGACCCCCTGCGGCATTTAAAAGCCAAAGAAGAAGGTCAGAGCACTGAGATCCCCTGCTGCATTTAAAAGTTGAAGTAGAAGGCCAAAGCACTGAGTTCCCTGCTGCATTTAAAAGTTCAAGAAGAAGGCCACAACATTGAGACCCCCTGCTGCATTTAAAATATGAAGACAAATGTCAAAGCACTGAGATCCATTGCTACATTTAAAAGGTGAAGCAGAAGGACAAAGCACTGAGATCCCCTGCTGCATTTAAAATATGAAGACAAATGTCAAAGCACCGAGATCCATTGCTACATTTAAAAGGTGAATCAGAAGAACAAAGCACTGAGATCCCCTGCTGCGTTGAAAAGGTGAAGAAGGCCACCGCACTGTGTTCCCCTGCTGCATATTAAAGGTGAAGATGGAGGCCACAGCATGAGACCTCCTGCTGCATTTAGAAGGTGAAGAAGGCCAAAGCACTGGGACCCCATGCTGCATTTCAAAGGTGAAGAAGAAGGCCATAGCACTGAGACCCCCTGCTTCATTTAAGAGGTGAAGAAGGCAATACCACTGAGACCCCCTGCTTCATTTAAGAGGTGAAGAAGACCAAAGCACTGAGACCCTCTGCTGCATGTAAAAGGCGAAGAAGATGGCCACAGCACTGAGAGCCCCTTTTGCATTTAAAAGGTAAAGAAGACCACAGCACAGTGAACGCCCAAATGCATTTGCAGAATGGCAGAGGTGGAGTAAACATTCATGTCTGAAACTACTGCAGTAACCAAATGTGGTTAGGGGACACGGTGGGCAATGGGAAACTGTATGTGTGGTGCATCCATCACCTGCTACTGCTGTAGCTGTTTCTTTTGGAGAAGCAGCGATTGCAGGTGGGTCTCTGCACTGGCCAGGCAGGTTCCTTGCTAGCCAGGCCCACCTTTCTCCACCCATAATAGCTTCATCTGTCTGAAGGGAGGCTGGTGCATTGGAAATACATGTAAGTGATTTGCATCAGGCACCAGAGCACGTGGTGCAGAAGGAGATGGAGAAAGGTGAGGACCCAACAGCCAAGGCACAAGATGGAGACGAGTGGCCAGGCTCCCAATACACTGTCCAGAAAGGAGAGACTGTGTGTGCCCTCATAGCAGTTACTGTAAACTGCAAACAGGATGATTTATTTCAGATCCAAGTCCATAAAACTATTCCAAATACAGTACATATCACACACTCAAATAACAGGAATACACAACTCATTATCATATAAAATCCGAACATTAAAACATAATTAGATATGCTTAGGTGGTAGTTGTTTTTCCCACTTTCATCAGTGGATTTGATTGTATTCCCTTTTTTCAAGATTGCAAATCATCATCGCCTGTATGCATCCAGATAATAAATACACAATAAGAACATGCATGCATGCATTTCATTTGTTCGATAAAGCCATGAAATGCAATCTTTTTATTTTCTATTAAATATGCCATAGCATGTGTTGTGTGTGTGTGTGTGTGTAGCAGTGACATTCAAATTTAAATCTGTTCTGACTGTGGAAAAGCAAATGAAAAGCAAGCCAGCTCGGCTCGCTTCTCTACTGTGGACCCTCTTCTCCTGGACCCCTCTTCTCCCACTACTGTTTTGGTCACACCTCTGCATCTGATGTTCTGGAGTAGCTATCATCCTGGTCCTAGACCATAGTGCAATGTGTCGCCATGTTTAGTTCCACAGTTTGTAAAGAAGTGAAAACGAAAGAGAACAGCCATTAATGGCAAAGAGGAACCCAACCCTAGACCTAGACCCAGGGACGTCATTTCACCAAAATGCCAGGGTAGCGGAAGTGACATCACATAACCCTTGACCTCTGATGACATCACCGGAAGTGATGTCATTTGACTGCAACCCAAAATGACATCACAGGAAGCGATGGAACACGACCATTTACCCCTTGACAAAACAGTAAGTGGCATCACATAGCACTGTCTCTAAGTACACTACGAAAGATATGGTTACAATTTTGCCTTAACGTGAAATGAATGAATGAAGTTTATTAGATATACATAGAGCATATGCTTTGTATAACATTTCATATAGAACAATTTAAAACAATTTAAAATTCCAACAAGATACAAACTGTGTAGAATTAAAACAAAAATACATCTTTTCATACAGCATAGTCATTTCAGGCATTTCCTCGGTTTACACACTTAAAATGGTATTAAACAATTATAAATCTCTACAAGATGCAAATAAAATCGAACAATAAAATATATTAAATTACAGTCATTGCCCTGTATAAATGTCACCCATAGACAGGGGAACTCTAGCACAGTGGCAGCATTATTATAAGATTTCAAGTATTTCATACGAAGCACCATTAAACTTTCGCAATCTATAATTAAGTGATATAATGTTTCTTCCAATAGGTTACCACATAATCTGCAATATTTATGATTATAGACTGTCTTGTTCATCCATCTTGTAGGGGATAGAGCAACCGATGCATTAAATTTAAGAAGAAGATAAACTCGAAATATGTTGGGATTCGGGTATGCAAAGATATATTGTGGAGTGAGTTTGCGCTCCCGTCTATATTTACAGTATTCAGTGGCAGATATCTTTTTTTCTAAATGAAGAATATTTTGCAAGACTGCCGACTCAGTTAGTTTGCATCCGAGCCAGTATTTGATGTTACCAGAAACATATATATTACTTCCTTCATATAGCCACTGATGGTGAATATTTTTCAAAATGTCAATTATACCAAACGGTTTAATAACGTCCAAACTTAAATAGACTTGGATGTATGGGGTAATTATCGTATCGGTTGCCACAGTGTTCACCTGTTGAAAAAGCATTACACACTGAGATAAATAAACATTCCAGATACCTTTTATATTAAAATCCAAGTATAAATATTCTATGATTATACATATCGGTAGACAGAACAAACGCCTCAAAAGTTTGGCTTCAAATTTGATAAGAGCTTTTTTGAATGTATGTCCCCATATGGCTATTGCATATGACAGCATGGCTATTATTTTCGATTTGTAAATAGTTAATACAGCCGATGCACTAAAGCCATTATTGCGACCAATAAATGCACTTAATAAATTGATCGAGGTCTCACACTTCAGTTTTGTCTCAGCCCAGTGTGAGTTCCAATTAAGCTTGTCATCTATTATGAGATGAAACTTGTTCTAATTGGACATCAGCTATGGACCAATGTAGACGCTTAGGCCTTATTTTCTGAGTGAAGATCATAATTTTACTTTTCGAAATGTTAATAATTAGGCCATTGTTTGATGTATATTTGGCAAGTGCATTCAGCATAAGTTGTAAACCAGCTGGTGTGTAATCTAGAAGTAAAAGATCATCGGCATACGCTAGCCATCCCAGGGTTATATTTTTAATTGTGATTGGGTTAGCAGTGTGAATATTAAAAGAGGCAATCATATCTGCCAGATAGAGGTTGAAAAGAGTTGCAGCTACCATACAACCCTGTTTTACACCACAATTAGTGGGCATAGATTTGGATAATTTACCGAATGCGTTTAAACGAACACAGACTGAAGTGTCGGCATGGAGAAGCATCAACATGCAGAGCAATCCACTTGGGATCCCCCACTCGACCAATTTGCGCCATAGAAGGTTCCGGCATACCGTATCAAAAGCGACGGAAAAATCAATAAAGGTGTTAGGCGGAAACCTGTGCAGTTCCCTCTGGGACCACTGCAAAAGATTTAGGACTACAGGTGTTTGGCAGTAAACCCACTTGGTAGCAGTCTGTACCACACAGATTCACTTGGTAGCTGTGGCTGAGCAGTCAGACTTCCCTCAAGAAGAGTTAAGCAGTATGTGGAGTATACAAAATAGGGCAATTCTTCACAGTAAGACAAGCAAACACGGAACAAGGCTTCAGTGTAAAGATATAAAGGTATTTATTTATAACGGCACATCTATAGAAAACACTTTGGCACTATCACGGCAAATACTTCAATCACAATTACTCTACGAAGAGAACAGATCAATCCCCCTAACCATAGTTCGACAAATCTAGGTTTTACCAGCATCACTTATTTGCAGACAGAGGTGTATGCCTCAACCTAGATGGCACACTAATATTTGTTAGGACGGGAGAGAAAATAAGCAGGTTACGAAATCAACGGTCCCAATACTGAACGGACAACTGCAAGGCAAGAAGACAAGAACCACGATAGATTATAAAGTTCAGAGGCCAGGCCCACTCGGAGAGAGGCAAGGCGATATGTCCCAAAGTATCTTAGTGGAAATGCGTTCGAGTCTTTGAAGCAAATTGTTATTGGCAGATTGGACCAGTTCAGAACAACACGCTAGAGAAAGCTTGGAGGCGACCCTATGGAGAGGCGAGGATTAAGACACCCCACTCTATCCGGCAACAAGGGAAGCCAGGCGGACATAGTACCTTGATTGTGGAGAGACAGCTCCGGCGGGGGCAGTTGTTCCTGGTGGTGGATGCACGTCCGATCTTTGCCAATAGAAGAGAGGATCCCGTTGTCGAAGGAAAGTGAAGTCCGGTGCACCACCAGGGAAGAGACCAGCCGCGGAGTGCTCCGTCACAAGGCACCACCTTTTGGTCGCGGTACAGGGGTAGTGGCTATCCGGTTGCCGAGGTGCTCTGCACGGGCAATTCGACCACTGCGTCCTGAGGCGAAGAAAAAGCAAAAGGGACTGGTTGTTCCCACCAGTCAGGGGAAGAGACTCTCCGGCAGGGAGATCTCCTCTGTCGTCGGGAAGTGGTGAGTCGGTTCAGCAGGGCTCCACCGGAGGTGTCGTCGTTGCAGGTCGGCTCAGCTTTACCCTCGTCGGATTCTTAGGTTCTGTGGCGACTTCTGAAGATCCAGTCCAAAAAGCCCTACTTTTATGCAGAAAACCCCCATTCATTCAGCCTAGCTGTCAATCAACACATGCTAATCGGTGAGCGGGGAGGCTCACCACTTGGGCCAATCACACCAGAGTGCGACCGGAGTTGGCAAGGCAACTCGGTCCAGGGTGCCTAAACCCCCTCCCATACCCCTGTGGTAACCCAGACAGAATGGCACAACTTTGGAGCAGTTTCCACTGCCACCAGCCAAAACTCGACGAGTGGGGACGAGGGGGGTTGAGGGGGGACAGGACAGTGCCCCCTCGAATAACAGACCCAGGAGTAATCGAATTACCCCTACTAGTACGTCCACAATAGGATGGTTTGTACTAGTTCTGTTAGTAAATTTAGGTCTAGTAAAGCCAATGGTGACTTTACATGCCCGGGGAGACAGTAGTCAGTCCCCGGGTATGGAGTCTATGATGGAGGATCCTCTAGGACGCCCCAGTGTTACGGCACGTAGGGTGCGGTGTACCACACATAGAAAAACATATGAGACCCTATGGAGTAAAAGACCCCGTAGCCCATAGAACACATGGATATTCAAAGGAATTACACACATTCATGTCCAAGAGTGGGAGAAAAAGAGTCTCACTCTTGGCAGGATGGAAAAAACAAACTCCAGAAATCCGGCAAAGCTGCTGGGGGACTCACTAGGTTAGGAAATTCAGCCTAAACAGAGAATTCTCCCTAACAAAAGGCAGATTCCGCCGTCCCCAAGAGTGTTCAACAGCTGAATTTAGGATCAGTAGGTTATGTAAGGTACTAGATTTGGCTCTAAAACCAATCTGATTGGGAGGGAGGATCTTGTGTTCATGAATCCAGGCATTCAGTTCGTTGAGTAGCACCTTGGTGAAGATCTTAGATGTTGAATCTAACATTGCAAGCATTCTGAAGTTAGCAGGGACATCCGAAACTCCCTTTTTATGCACCGTCAGTATATTACTAGCTTTCCATGATTTTGGTAAATTACCATGGATGCCAATATGGCTAAATAGTATATGCAATGCGGCACCCCATAGAGATGGTTCACTTTTTAGTACCAAATTAGATATCCCATCAGGACCAGCCGCACAGGATGATTTTAGTTGTTCAATTATGGCAATAATATCTAGTATTGTAGCCTCACATTCCCACGTGGAATATGGGATAGGCACGGCCTTAGCGACAGTATATGTACTGCCAAGAGTCGTAGCTATATGATTGGCCCAAGCTTCCTCGTTAATACAGTTTATTGTCAGATCTCTTTTCTTATTTTTAGCTAAGAGGTGCCAGATTGCATTACCATCGCCTAATAGTGACAATCTGGCAATCTTTTTCCAGAGTTTTAGCTTGAGATCTTTTTTTGTGCGATTTTATCCATCTTTTATGGCATTTTTTCAGGGTGCAAATTTGTACTGTTATAGATGGCCCATATAAGATCGATGTTTAGGAATCTACAACCTTTTTATTATTACGGCGTAGTTTCCTTTTTTCTAATTGGATCACTATATCATTGTTTTTCCATATAGGACACACAATGTTGGCTCTCTCAAACACTGATTTGTATGAACATTGTTCTAATGAAGTGCTTTGAATATTAGTTATCATTTCCGCATAGTGCTCAATTAATACATCATCAGAATTGGAACCAGAGGAATATAATTTAATAAAGTCTGGTAGCAATCTATGAGCCATTGATTGTGCTTGAATGATATTATGTTGTTTCTTTAACATCCAATTCCGGCCATCATTCAAAAGGATTTGTCCATTTTTATCATAAGATGATAGAGTTGAGTTTTTTGGTTTCACATCGATGAGAAGACACAAAGGCAAGTGGTCACTCTCCTCACGAGAGACGACTCCCATGTCCCTGATAAAAGATAGGCCTAATATGTTTGAGAAAATATAATCAATCGTGACTGCAGAAGTGCCTTCTATACGTGTTGGAGCCATATGAGGATCGGTCATTGTTGCACCGTTTAATTGTGTTATGTTATATGTTTGAAATAATCTGTGCCACTTTTTCCCTTGAACGTTGGATTCTTGAATAATAGGGTTAGAATCCTGCACACCATCTAATATGCGCTGGACCGGTCCGATTTAACCTATTTTTGCGTTGAAATCGCGAACAATCCAAATAGGGAAAATGTGAGAAAATTGTTTTAATGCAGCGGCTATCCCTTTTAGGTTTTTGGAAATATGAGACATTTTAGCCAGATCATAGATGTTAATTATGATAATAGTGGTGGCCTCATTTGTGATCTTTGCTATTAGAAGGTTTGAAGTAGAAAGGGACAATTTTTCTATAGTCCAAAGACTCAATACTGATATGAGTAGCCCCCCTTTCGGGCGACCCAATGGCCCTTTCGTTGCCACTTCATGTATGGTGCATCCATTATCAATTTGGATCTCAGCTGTGAACCATGTCTCTTGAAGAGTGACAATATTGTATATGCCAATGTTGTATAAGAATCCATCAGCATCGAACATGTGAGTGTGTCCACGAGTATTCCAAGAACAGAGGAGTTCCTGGAATAAAGGACATTTTCTTGAACCAGTGAAATTACCTCTGAAAGTGAGTGGCAACCATTGCCAGTAACCCTCTGGTATTGCCCCATGGGACAAAGGTTCATTTGCGTTTGGATTTACAGATATCAACTTTTGGGTCGTACTTGCGCTACAGGGTTTATAACCACTTATTACACTAGCAGTGGCAGCATCATGTTGCTTGGCTTGATGAGATGTTTTAGGACCCGAATTAACATAAGGGCGCTTATTCGCAGGGATCTCTACAGATTGTGCATTATAACCAAGATTAAGCAGATTTTCTTCAAAACTAAGTACATAAGGCAGCATTTTTAAAGCACACATTCGAAGAATAATGATTTTCAAGCTCAATTTGGTCGACAATAAATGTTGTTAGTTGTAATTACACGAAGAGGATCTATCTCATGAAAAAGTTTCAATATTGCTGTTCTGTTCAGAGGAGCGCGCAATTGAACCATTGCAGTTTGAGTTAATTGGAGAGCGACCATCTGCGAGGTATGACTGGAGTTCCCTTGGCTCGATTTTGAAATTATTATGGAAGTTTCTTTCTTATCGTTAGAATTTTTTACCCACTCTTTGGGTAATGTCATTTGCCGTTCTGCAGCAGAAGGAGTTGCAACAGATAGTGATTTTTTTCCTTCTGAGTTTTTTTTTACTTTCACTTTTTTTGCAGCTATATATAACTCCTTATGGGGAATAGTCGGTACTTTCATAGCCTGAGAAGGATTGACAGTAGATACAATAGGGATAACATGAGTGGACTTTTTTGCAATATTTTGTACACAGAGTTTAATAGGTGACTCACAACAAGTGGCATTTGTTTTGCGCTTTTGAGCTTTGTTCGAAATTTTGCTACGATACATAAATGCCTGAAAGATACGTTTTGTTTTCTTATGATTTCGCTGAGGCAAAGGTTCACATGGTATGGGTTTACTCACAGCAGGACAAGGATTGTGTAATGTTGAAAGTGACTTAGCTATAGATTGGAACCCTAAGGTTCTTCTCAGACTAGTATTTAGAAGCAATGATTGGATATCGATTTTAGATTCCAATTTGGAACATATTTCAATTAGTCTAGTCAATAGATTTTCCAATGCTTCGAATTTCTCATCGGAAGACATGCTTGAATCATACTCACCATCATTGATACCTGGACCACAATCAGTGGTCACACTTTTTGTTAAGGGGTCATCAATGTGTTTACAGGGTTTACCAATCGATTTAAAGTTAAATAATGGCAAGGTGTTCAATAATGGATCAACAGAAAAATGGTGATTAATTATAGTGATAGGTGGAACTTGTTCATTAAAAACAGGCAAAATTGTAGGTTTAGATGGGGGTGTAAAAAATGTGGGAGTAGCTGAAGGTTCTCCGATAGAGGACTCCATATCTTGCCCCAAGTATTCCAGTTCCATTTCTTCAAGTTTAGAATCAGATAGATCATTAGAACATATGGAGGAAGGAGCCAATGATACCATGGTAACTACTTCAGATTTTATCACCTGTATAGTGTCAAGACAAGATTTAACATGAATAGTAGGCGTCGCCGATTTTAAGATTAGGTCATTTTGTAACTTGGGGAGGGTATCTTCCTGTATTTCTAATGGAAGATTAGGGGTTTCAGATCCTCCCAAGATATCGTTTAAAAGTTTTGAGCTAACACAGCCTATGTCCCCAGAAAGTTCAGTTACCAATTCATCAGCAATGCCTATGCAGAGCTTGTTGTGCCCAGGTGACAATTGTACTGAGTGTATCGTTTGTGCAGCAGTCAGCTTAGAAGCATGTTTAGCAAAGTAAGCAGTTATATGATTTTCCTGAATAGGTATACGTGTGATCACCTTGGGAATGCATAAGCGTCTATTCCTGAGCGTTTTATGCATTTCTAATTCCTGTGTATGGCCTGCCATAGTATTAAAATTAAAATTAAATGGCCAATATAAGTAACAGGACTCCGAATGAAGGAACCAATGACAGTTGCAGTTCAAACATAATCCCAGCAACGTTCTGTCTCAATTCACAATTCACAGGACATGATGTAGAATAGCAATCAAAGCAATATTTGAATGCAACAACTTCAGATAAAAGAAGGCAGACACTGTAATCACCAACATAACGTTAACATGTAGATGTACGACAGCTATCTAAGTGGCAGCACTGCTTTGTACATCAATACATCATTATGCAATATTCACAGGTGCACTACGCAGAAATGCCTGTCTACGTAGCTACAAAGCTGCATGAACAATGCGTGATTAAACAAGAGTGATTAAACAGGAGTAATCAAGGGAACAGTCGACGAATATCCCAGGTCGATTTGATAAAGACCGTCACACTATTTACGAACACACTCACGAGTATGGTACAAGTATGGGAACACCATTCAATCAAATACAGTAATAGTACAGCAGCTTGGCAGTAAGCACAATGTTTATCACACTATACTGTCTACAGTGCTAAATCAAAATAACATACTTTTGGAGCACTTCAAGTCGGATTAAGTTCGAGCACAACATCTGACATCCAACTCCGATTTCGACTCCGTGTCACATGTGTAACTCGTCACAAGAATGCGGGCCAACCAAGGAAAGGCAAGTTGTGAGAGTGCAGAGCTAACCGTGGATTAGTCACGGGCGCCGTATCACCGACGTATCGCAGACGCCGTAGGGCACCTGCCTTCCACTCCAAAACTGTGACTATTAATGCGCTCGAAAACATTCAGACCATATTAATATGATAAATACGGCAGCACGAGGAGAAAAAGAAGTAAAGCTGCAGCCAAACAGCTACTTCGGTGCTACTGCCGGTGCGCGCGGGCCTATTCTTTTGTTGTGGGTGGCAAAAAAGGGGCGTGGCCTCACCTAAAATAAATTTAAAAACAGTATATTTAACATCTATAATATACTGTAAGGGTGTTTAAATATATTTGCATCAACAATGAAAAGTCCAGTAACATGGTATACATTGCATACAAGAATGGATCACCACATGTATCGGCAGAAAAAAACATGTTATAACTTCAACATGCGAAAAGCAAACATAGTCAAAAAGGGATGCTTATTCTACTCTAAATGTTTTTTTGGAGGATTTTGTCTGCATTGTGAATTTGAGGTGTTTAAAAACAGACTACATCAGTGACTCACTCCCTGAAGTGTGCTTGAAATAAACCTTTAATGAGTCTATTGTATGGAATTCCAGAAAGACAAATAGCCACATGGCATTGGCCACAGCCCATGAGCTTCAAAATGCAAATTGTAAAAAAAAATAAAAAATGTTTAGGTGTAGCAAGCTAGACCTCAGGTGTCGCAGGTGCGACCACTGGTGACCCCTAAATGACGTTCCTGCCTAGACCCATACTTTGAATGCTCCTGCAAGCCGAAACGGCTTATGCATCATCGAACCAGCAGCATTCGAGACCACAGCAGAAGCACCCCTGATGCGAAGGGAGATAGAGCGCGGCCAGCACCACACCAGGAATTGCAGAAGGAGCTCACCAGTGGCAAGGAAATGACACAGAGACTGCAATGGGAGTGCTGTGGCCAAGCTCTGTCCCCATAACTGATGCTGGCATAAGGCAGCAAGGAACTGCAACCTGAGTCTACAATGGGAGTGCAGTGGCAAAGGTCTGCGCAGATATACATGTCGGCGTACGGCAGCAAGGAACTGACATACACGAACACAATGGGAGTGCTATGGCAAAGTTCTGCGCAAATACCTATGTTGGCATAGGCAGCAAGGAGCTAACACCAGAGACCACAATGAGAGTGCAGTGGCAAAACTCTGTTCAGATATATATGACGGCATAAGGCAGCAAGGAACTGACACAGGCGACCTCAATGGGAGTGCTGTGGCAAATCTCTGCTCAGATACTTATGTCGGCATGAGGCAGCAAGGAACTAACACCAGAGACAACAATGGGAGGGCAGTGGCAAAGCTCTGCTCAGATATACATGGCAGAATACCGCAGCAAGGAACTGACACAAGAGACCACAATGGGAGTGCATTGGCAAAGTTCTACCCCAATGCTGATGCTAGCATAATGCAGCAAGGAACTAACACCATGGACCACAATGGGAGTGTTGTAAGCGGATTCACTTCAACACTACAGCTAAGTCAATGCCTAGTCTGGGATGCTGAGGGAAACCCTTATTGATGTATATAACACCCCTCTCTTAGAATCCCCCTGACCCCACTGAGCCAAGAAGTAGGTTTGTTTTGCAAACTAAAAGGTTTATTTGAAAATTAAACTATATATATATATATATATATATATATATATATATATATATATATATATATATCACACTTTTATAATAAATTAATGTTTGATAGCATGATAGCACACTGAAGATGATAGTGATCAACAATGGATAATGTTACAGTGGTACACTCTTTTTGATGGCTTAGAAGTGATATAGATAGGATAAAGTAGCTGAGAATGCTTTTATGGCTTCAAGGACAATGCAATGATGAATGAAAATGCAGTACAGAAAATAAACTTGATATGATTTCAACAAAAGACAATGTAATCACTTTTCTTTGACAATTCACCCCCCCCCCTCTATGCAAGGTGAAGAGATGGGAATAAAGCACACAGTTCTCAGGAATGCAATCAAATATAATTCAGTTCCCCCCTAGCAAACGTAGAGGAAAACAGGTAGGAGTTTTAAACACAGGCAAAATCCTCTTAAATTTGGTGGCAATGAAGAGAAAAATATACTCAAATTGCTTTAAATTCCCTATAGGAGGTTCAGGGTGAGTGAGAGATACTTAAATTAATTCAGGATCACTTTAGCAATGCTCTATGAATGATTGTCAGGTTGCACACGAATTTCAGCAAGGAAAGCAAGACAAATATTTTTACACGTGGCTGAAATTAAGCAAAATGTCAAATCGCTGCAAATTTAGTCGCGTGCGTTGAGCACAATTACGGAGGCACTATACGTTCTAGGCTCACTGGAAAGCTTTGAATCTTAGCTTTAAGATGACAGTTAAAACTCGCTCCTAGCACAAACGGTTCTGGAGATACGGCCGATTTAGTAAAGGTAGTTTTTCGGATTTGAAATTTTAAAGCTCAGAATGACAGATGACAGTTTTCAGTTTTAAAAATGACAGAATGACACAATTCTAGGAGGCAGTTCTAATAGGCTAAAATAGTTTGGATTAGATTATTTTAAACTAAGAGATTGGTTTTGGCACAGTGCTAGCTGGTTACTCTAACTAGATTTTGGACAGGAATGCGACTTCGTCACCGATCGGGTCAGGATTGGCTGGACTGCTGCTAGCGGTTCTTCACAGCGATCTGGTCTCTGGGTCTCCGGTTCTGTTATCGGTTCTGCTAGCGGTTCCGGATACAGCGGTCTCTGGTTCTGTGGGTCTGGATCAAGTGGATTCTTAGCAAGCAGCAAACCGCACAGCCCGGCGGTTGAATAGTTTGCAAATTATTTTTTAGGCCTGCTGAAGAGAACTCAGCTTGTAGGATAGCCTCTCTGCTACAAGTTCTGAAGTAAAGTTCTGGATCCTTGGAGTTCTGGATTTGAAGTCTGGAGTCTCCCGGCAAACCTTCCCGCAACAAAGTGGAAAGTGAATCTCTCTACCTGTGTTTCAATGTTCCTCTCATGTGTTTTGAAAATGGGTGCGTGCATGGGCTTAGCTAAACCTGCCCCTCTCATTTATCATTGGCCAAGCTTTCCTCTCTCCCTTGATTGGGGGAAGGAAATGGAGTGTCAGAGTGATGCTGTAGGTTTTATGGTCAGAGTAACCTCCCCTTGTCAAATTGCACACAAATCTATTTCTGACCCAAATACATATTTATCTATGTACCATTTTTCTAATATTATAGGTCCAGTTAACATATTTTCTGTAGCCCCAAACCATCTGATCCCTGTCTTTGTACGATGTTGTGTCCACTTATGACAGAATTCTCCCCTTTTCATCCAGATAACGACCTCTACACCTTTCCAGATTTTACACAAATGTGCACCAGGGACATGGGTTTCTGATGATAAAGTGTCAGATTTTTAACATGCATACATTTGGAGTAACAACCTTTTTTCTGCTACTATCCCCAAGAACATACCACAGGGTCACTAACACCTCTTAAAATGTGCACAGAAAAATCACAAGAATGATGATGTTATTTATATAATTTTTACAAGTACGCACTATGAATTATCCATCTTTTTAAAATCATGCTCTGGCCCCAAATGGGTGTGGTTTTCCAAAGCACATGGTGGAATTTCTGGTTTATCCACTTCCCCCAAGCTCAGCTTGCTCTCACAGGCACTGCCCCTCCCAGTTTCTCCAAAGAGGAAGCCATTTTACGACCCCCCAGATATAACATTTGCCTGAGCCAGGGACAGTGCTTTGTTTAGTTTCCTGTAGTCCCCAGGTGCCACTCCCCTAATTCAATCAGAGAGGTGTCATCTCCTTTTGGCAGGGGCAGCAGGATGCAGCCAGGCCTGGGAACACAGCTGCTGAATTCCCTCTCTTGTCGGGGGTAGTTGTCAGACAGAATCCAGTTTCATTAAGCCAGGCTTCAGCTAAATGTCACTTTTGTTCACAGTTTTTCTTCATTAAAATTAAACTCACAATTTTTGCACATGCAGCTAGAATGCTGATTCTAAGTTCAAAACTATGACATTTAACAGTTGCAACCTATGTTACACTCAAAAGTGGGTCACTCATTTATTTTAAACATTTCGATTTTAGTGGCTTTCTGTCCATTTAACTTAAGCTGCTGACATCCACAGCTCAGCCAGTTTTGTTATAAACATTGTTTTGGGTTCTTCATCTTTCCAGATTGTGTATGCACACAAGAATACATTCTGCCAAATGTCTGCTGGTGTTCATTGAGATTTTTGAATATCTTGTGATGTTTAAAATAGGCAGTTTTAGCTTGCATTCAGGGAAACAAAGCTGATTTTAAAGCGCTTTTAAGCTAACAGGCACTGCTGTTTTTCCTTTGGCACACATTCCACTCATGGCACCGCTGGCCCATCATGCTTGCACTGGTGGGTGGCAGGTCAGGGGACCACATTGTTGTGCGCAAAACTGTGCGGTTTTCCCAGATTCTGGCACAACTGTGGGCTTTTCTGCCATCTTGGATTTTCTAAGCCCACAGCACCAAATGTTGCAGCATAATGGTCCAAACGTGGGTCAGGACACCCAACAGTGTTGTGGCAAAACTCTGCTCAGAAACTCATGCCGGCACAAGGCGGCAAGGAACTGACACCAGAGATCACAATGGAAGTGCTGTGGCAAAGCTGTGTTCAGATAATCATGGTGGTGCAAGGAGGCAAGGCACTGACACCAGAGCTCACAACGAGAGTGCTGTGGCAAAGTTCTGATCAGATACTCATGGTGGTGCAAGGAGGCAAGGCACTGATACCAGAGATCACAACGAGAGTGCTGTGGCAAAGTTCTGATCAGATACTCATGGTGGTGGAAGGAGGCAAGGCACTGACACCAGAGATCACAACAAGAGTGCTGTGGCAAAGCATTGCTCGGATATTGATGTTGGCATAAGGTGGCAAAATACTGACATCAGAGACCACAATGGGATTGCTGTGGCAAAGCTACGCTTAGATACTCATGGGGCATAAGGCAGCAAGGGGTTGACACCAGAGATCAGAATGGGCGTTCTGTGGCAATGATCTGCTCACATACTGATGGTGACAAAATGCAGCAAGGAAATAACACCAAAGACCACAATGGGAGTGCTGTGGTCAAGTTCTGCTCAGATATTCATGGTGGTGTATGGCGCCAAGAAAATAATAACATATACCACAATAGGAGGGCAGTGGCAAAGCTCTGCCCTGATACTGATGCTGGCATACTGCGGCAAGGAACTGACATCAGACACCACAATGGGAGTGCTGTGGCAAAGCTCTGCCCAGATACTCATGCGGCATAAGGCAGCAAGGAACCAACACCACAGATCACAGTGGGAGTGCAGTGGCAAAGCTCTGCTCCAATACTGATGGTGACAAAAGGCGGCAATGAACTAACACCAGAGACCAAAATGGGAGTGCTGTGGCAAAGCTCTGCCCAGATACTGATGCTAGCATACTGCGGCAAGGAACTGACATCAGACACCACAATGGGAGTGCTGTGGCAAAGCTCTGCCCAGATACTCATGCGGCATAAGGCAGCAAGGAACCGACACCACAGATCACAGTGGGAGTGCAGTGGCAAAGCTCTGCTCCAATACTGATGGTGACAAAAGGCGGCAAGGAACTAACACCAGAGACCAAAATGGGAGTGCTGTGGCAAAGCTCTTCCCAGATACTGGTGCTGGCATTAGACAGCAAGGAACTAACATCAGAGACCACAATGGGAGCGGCGTGGCCAAGTTCTGCTCAGATACTTATGTCGGCATAAGGCATCAAGGAACTGATACCAAAGATCACAATTGAAGCGCTGTGGCCAAGTTATGCTCAGATGCTCATGGCGGCATAAGGCACTGAGGAACTGATACCAAAGATCACAATTGAAGCGCTGTGGCCAAGTTATGCTCAGATGCTCATGGCGGCATAAGGCACTGAGGAACTGATACCAAAGATCACAATTGAAGCGCTGTGGCCAAGTTATGCTCAGATGCTCATGGCGGCATAAGGCAGTGAGTAACTGATACCATAAATCACAATGTGAGTGCTGTGGGAAGGTTCTGCTCAGATACTCATAGTGGCATAAGGCAGCAAGGAACTGATACCAAAGATCACAATTGAAGCGCTGTGGCCAAGTTATGCTCAGATGCTCATGGCGGCATAAGGCATCAAGGAACTGATACCAAAGATCACAATTGAAGCGCTGTGGCCAAGTTATGCTCAGATGCTCATGGCGGCATAAGGCACTGAGGAACTGATACCAAAGATCACAATTGAAGCGCTGTGGCCAAGTTATGCTCAGATGCTCATGGCGGCATAAGGCAGTGAGTAACTGATACCATAAATCACAATGTGAGTGCTGTGGGAAGGTTCTGCTCAGATACTCATAGTGGCATAAGGCAGCAAGGAACCTGACACCAGAGATAACAATGGAAATGCTGTGGCCCGGTTCTGCTCAAATACTCCTGGCGACATGGCATAAGTCGGCAAGGAACAGACACCAGAGACCACGGTGGGAGTGCTGTGGCAACGTTCTGCTCACATATTGATGGTGGCAAAAGGCAGCAAGGAACTAGCATCAGAGACCACAATGGGAGTGTTGTGTCAGAGCTGTGCTCAGATACGGCGGCATAAAGCAGGAAGGAACTGACACCAGAGATCACAATGTAAGTGTTATGGCCAAGTTCTGCTCGGATATTCATAGTGGTGCAAGACGGAAAGGAACACACACCAGAGACCACAATGGGAGTGCTGTTGAAAAGCTCTGCTTCAATAGTAATGCTGGCATAAGGTGGCAAGGAACTGACACCAGAGATCACCATGGGAGTGCTGTGGCATAGTTCTGCTCAGATACTCACGGAGATTTAAGCAGCCAGCAAATGACACACGCGACCAAAATGGCAGTGTTGTGGCAAAGTTCTTCTCACATACTGATGGTGGCAAAAGGCAGCAAGGAACTGACATCAGAGACCACAATGGGAGTGCTGTGGAAAAGCTCTGCTTCAATAGTAATGCTGGCATAAGGTGGCAAGGAACTGACACCAGAGACTTCAATGGGAGCAGTGTGGCCAGGTTCTGCTCAGATAATTATGTTGGTATAAGGCATAAAGGAACTAACACCAAAGATCACAATTGAAGCACTGTGGCCTAGTTTTGCTCAGATACTCATGGCGGCATTAGGCAGCAAGGAACTAACACCAGAGCTCACAATGTGTGTGCTGTAGCAAGGTTCTGCTCAGATACTCATAGTGGCATAAGGCAGCAATGATCTGACACTAGAGTTTACAATGGGAATGTTGTGGCCAAGTTCTGCTCAAATACTGATGGTGGCAAAAGGCAGCAAGGAACTGACACCAGAGATCACAATGGGAGTGCTGTGTCAAAGCTGTGTTCAGATACTCATGGCGGCATAAGACAGGATGGAACTGACACCAGAGATCACAATGGGAGTGCTATGGCCAAGTTCTGCCCATATATTCATGGTGGTGTAAGGTGGCAAGGAACAGACACCAGAGACCACAATGGGAGTTATGTGGCAAAGTTCTGCTCACATATTGATGGTGGCAAAAGGCAGCAAGGAACTGACACCAGAGATCCCAATGGGAGTGCTGTGGCAAAGCTGTGCTCAAATACTCATGGTGGCATAAAAGAGGAAGGAACTGACACCATAGACCACAATCAGAGTGCAGTGGAAAAGCTCTGCTCCAATACTGATACTGGCATAAGTAGGCAAGGAACTGACACCAGAGACCGCAATGGGAGCAGCATTGCCTAGTTCTGCTCAGATTATTATGTCGGTATAAATCATCAAGGAACTGACACCAAAGATCATAATTGAAGTGCTGTGGCCTAGTTCTGCTCAGATTCTGATGGTGGCATAAGGCAGTGAGGAACTGACACCACAGATCACAATGTGACTCATGTGGCAAGGTTCTGCTCAGATACTCATGGTGGCGTAAGCCAGCAAGGTACTGACACAAGCGACCACAATGGGTGTGATGTGGCCAAGCTCTGCTCAGATACTCATGACGTCATGAGGCAGCAAGGAACCTGACACCAGAGATCACAATAGGTGAGGCCGGACACAAAGTTAAAGTAGTTAAAGACACTTTATTAAACAAAAAAGGATTTGGAAAATACCTCTCTGACCCTATTCGAAAGAGGAACATTCATACCTAAAAATGAAAAGTAAGAATCTGTCCATGTCACAATGCCCGTAACTGAAAAGCCATCCCTTTGTCCACAACGTCCTATCCTGACCCTGATACAATAAACAAAACAACAAAGTGTGAAAGGACAAGTCTTTAACTTGATGTTGGCAAAAGTGTTCAAAACTAAAAGTAGAAAAATAACTCCAATAAAAATGTTCTCCAAGGTCCAGAGATTGGTCCCCTTGCCCTGGATTCTTAAACAGGATGCCAAAAATGTCTGTTTAGTAAACAGTTTCTTCATGTGTTCACTGGACTGAAAATGTTCTTGTTCAAGCAGAAGGTTCTATAACAGTCTTTCTGTAGAATTCCTTATAAATTTGCAGATCACCTTTGTAGTCCCCTGCCAGGAATCTTTACACAATGTCAGCTGCCTGTCAGGACTTCTCTTTTTGGATTTTCAGATCACCTGGTATACTCCCTTGCCAGGAATCTCTATACACTTTCTACTGCCTGGTATACTATCCTGCCAGGACTTCTCTTTATTGGTTTTCAGATCAACTGGTGTACTACCCTGGCAAGAATCTTTATACAATCTCAGTTGCCTGGTGAACTCGCCTGCCAGGACTTCTTATGTGCTTCACAGTGCTTTGATACAACTTCAGCTGCCTGGCTATTCGCCTACCAGGACTTCTCATGCATTGCCCAGTTCTTTAGCTATGCCAGAATACAATGTACCATGAGATGTTTGGTATATCTATTCATGGTAATATTTACTCAAACGTATTTGCTTAAACCTCTCCCCCACACTGGCATCTCATACATCTGTACGTGATTGGAGTTTGCCTTTGCACTGTGCCCTGTCTGCATTCAAATATTCTTCTTATTGGGTCTTGAGTTTGTAGTTTTCCTTGACTGCATTCAAACAAATGTTGCATTTGTACTTTGCCTTGACTGCCTTCAACCATTCTTCTTTTTGGGTGCTTTAATGCATTTAAATAAACATTGTGTGTTTTCTGCATCAGCAAACTCGTACCATTCAAACACTTGGTGGCGTGCTTGTTGGAACACCCCATAGTCCACCACTGCTTTGGGCAGACTCACCGGTTCCTTCTAGCATCTCTGATGCTGCCCGCACCACTGAGGTGTGGCTCCTTCTAGTTTGAAGTGTGCAGACGTTCCTCCCACGTCCTCTGCCACTCCATGGTCACACAGCAGCTGTCCCTCTTGGCCTGGGATGGAGAACACTGTCTCAGCAAGCGGCACAGCCTCCAGAGGCTACTGTGCAGCTCCGAGTGTCTCCACGGTTCTTCCTGCTTGCATGGACGCCTGTCCTTGTGGCCGCTATGGTTTTGCCAGCCTCATCGATGTATCTCGCGTTCGTGAGCCTTAGCCTGGGTGGCCATGTCTCCCCCTACACTGCCTTCCCCCATAGTGCAGTTGACATCTTTAAATGTCCCGCTTATTAAAGGATTGGAAAAGCTAGTCTGCGTGCTGTATTTCAAGTTCCTGTTACGTTGCACAAACTCCCTTGTCTTCCTCCTCGTCACAGTACCTCAGTGGTTATGGGAGTTGGAGTTTATAGTTGCCTTTGGACTATTAACTCTTAGATATTTTTCTCATGGATTTCAAATAAAGGCACATCAGCAAAAAAAAGGTGGTATGTGTGAGTTGTGGGTGTTTGAATGAAATGTGGGGGCCCGACTGGAATGACAATAGGCTATTAAGAACTCTGGTATTAGAGGGTCTTCCTCATAGGGAACAGGGGTACACTGTGACTCATCCAATGAAGTCATGACATCTTCCGGGTAGTTTTCTCCTCCCATGTGATCCCCCCTCATATGACCAGGGTCAGGATTATGTAGCGGCTGCCATCCCCAGGCCACGTGGGAGGAGGTCACCACCGGGGAATCCGTGAACACTCCAGTGGATTCATCACAATGTACTGTAGCAAAGTACTGCTCACATACTGATGGCTGTATTGGCCAGTTGTGTTGCTTACTACTAAGGGGGATTTCCCCTTGATCAATGGCCACAAGGGGGGAACATGGTGTGGGAGCATGAGATGTGAGAAGTGGAAGGACTTGGGAGCACCTCAATATCGAGCTGTGGAATTGCACTAGCCCAGTGAATGCTGGCGTTCAACCTTGGTGTTTGTACTGGACTGTAGCTTTACTGGTCTCAGGGAAGCTCCTAGGTGAAAACACTGTGCCTTGAAATGAACACTGTTCAAGTCAGAAGCATCCCTCATCACAGTTTGCACATAATTGTCTCTTCATCAAAACACATAAAGGGGAGATTAACTTTTGTGTGCCTTTAAATGATTATGGTGTGGACGCATCAAGCTGAGTTAAACCTATAACACCAGTGAGACTGCTGAATGTCAGTTGTTTATGCAAGGCAGACGATGTGCAATAGTTGTTATTGATATTTGTGCTATTGATCAGCACGCAGTGCACCCTTTATCATACCACGAGGCCCTGAGTATTGGCGGTTAGCCTCGATCACATTTATTTAATTTCTCCCCATCACTGATAGGCCTAAAGGCAAACTAAATGCACCTCTCCACTTTAGCCATGATGTGGCACTATACGTAAACATCACTGCCCATGTGCAAGTTGTTCGTCATGTCTAACATCCCGCATGTCTGGGGATGCTTGTGGTATTGTGCAGAAGGCATGGGGCTAAGCAGTTTGGGCTGGCTTGCCCCTTTTGGGGTGGGAAGAAGCCTGCTTTGCACATGGTCCGTCCCCTTTTGTAATGGCTTGGCAGGCTGAAGAACGATGGTCTGTGGGGTTACCCGGAGCAATGCCTGAGTTTAAGATTCGTTATAAACCTTCAAGCCATCACCTCTTTTGTTTTGCTATAGTCACCTTGAGTATGATATGCCCAGACTTGGGTACCATTCCTGCTGGGCCTAGAGACCCAAGCTACTCCTCACTGATGATGCCCAACAAGGCTGAAACATGTTTGTGGATGCTTGTGGTCTCGTGCAGAAGGGATGTGACCTAGCAGTTCGGGCTGGACTGCCCCTCTTGGGGTGAGCCCAAGCCTGATTTGCATATGGTCTTTCCCCTTTTGTAATGGCTTTGCAGGGTAAGAACGATGGTCTGGAGGGTTGCCCAGAGCAATGCCAGAGGTTAGGATTAATTCTAAACCTTCAGACCATCACCTCTTTTGTTTAGTTGGAAGCACACAATGCTGGAATAGCAACCCAAAGAACATTGTGAAGAAGGCAACTTCATCCTAATATAAATTGATGGTGCCAATCCATCTGGAAAAGAACTGTTACCATTTACACTAATTTATGAACCAAAATGTCATGAACCAGACGAAATCTAGGACTGGAAGAGTAACACACAATTGACATGGAGCAATTTACAATCTTCGGAATGAGCTGTTGTTTCAGCCGCTGGACTGAGGTTTCCAGGGATTTTTTGCAACTCACAAAATATATCCAGAAATCACTACCCACCACACATGGTATTGGCATAGTGCATTCATTTCCTTCCACGGCTGCTATAGGGATATCTCCAAGGCGCAGAGGCCTGTTCTCGATAGAAGAACTTGGGGCATCTGTGGTGCTCGGTTGAAGGCTTTTTATAGCCTGCAGAGGGATGCAGTGTTAGGTTAATTTGCATATTAAAGCAATTTACATTTTACAACATAGATGCTGCTAGGAGGGGAACACAGGTTTGGCAATTAGGAAGAAAAATGGTTGCTCTGCCCCGCCATTAATCAAGAGGACGAAGAAGCCTCGAGAACACAATGACGCGTGAGATTGATAACTCCAGCGCCGAAACGCTAGCGCTTCCATTCTTCTGCACATAGCGCCCACACACCGGCCTCCTGCTAAATTTAACTTTGCAGAGATCGCGTTTTTGGAGACTCCAATTCAGAAGAAAATGACCTTACTGTACAGGCGCATAATCACAGTATGTGGGTCCACGCCCCAGGTGGTATTCTTTTCATGGAACCATTGTCTGGTGGGTTGCAGTGGGATCATGGCCTGTGTAGGTGTAGGGGCAGAAATGGCAAGAACATTGAGCCATGAAACATCTCACTGGGTGAGCCGGTCAATTTACCACTATCCATGGTACAGTGATCCACGGCCAGTTGCTGGGAAACAAATGAAAAAAGGGGTCCACAGGGTGCTTTGTTTCTTCACACTGCCTCTTATTTGTCACCAATGCACCTCTAATGGCAAGCTTGTTTCATTAACTGTAACTGTAAATAACTCGTCTTGTATCATTGCATTTGTAATAATATGCAATTGTAAATAATTAATATGTTTCCTCCTGCATCATATGTAATTGTAAATGCATTGTCATTGTAATCAAGCAATGCGCCCAGATGCCCCAGAACTCGGTGCACTACCTAAATAAATACATTAACTAATGAGTTAATGAATGCAGATGTTGCAACTAGTGTTGTAATGGACCACTGCAGGCACTGCAAATGCAAATAATGTTGGAATGGACCTTGCTTTGAACACTCTCAGCTCTTGCTTAGTTGTTTGATCTGCAAATGCCCATTATCCATTAAATGTGCATTCACATTTGTCAAAAATGACTTCAAGCAGGTGGGTTTACCACAACATATGTGATGAATCAGAGCTTTAGTAGTGACACCTCTAGGACCGTTTATAGGGTTTAAAGATATCGCAAGAGGTCCTATGTCAGTTTTGAAATTGGCAACCATTATTGGTTTCAAGGCTTACTGCACAGTTTATCTATCCAGGTACTTGTAGCGTGGCATTTATAATGCGTTTTGGAATGAAATAGTGTGTGCTAAAATGGCACCACTTGCAGAAGACCATTGTATAGCTCTGCTTCTGCATATTTTTAATATGAGAAACGTGGGCAGTGTTTTATCAGCATAACTATTTTTAATGGTGTTCAGGATTGTCATTTTAAGCAGTTTATAGTACCCAGCCTGACAGAACAGATTTATGTTTGCCAAGTTAGTGGGATAATCTCAGGGGAACTCAGGTTTACATGTATTGTGACATGTGACATGGTCAGCGTCCTGCACTTGTCAAGGGGGTACACGTGGTGGGAGGCAGTCCTTAACCCTAATTAGGGTGCAAAATATATAGATGCTGGTACCGCTGTCCCTTCCACAATACCTGCCAGCTTGTGGGGCAACAACAGAAAACAAAGGGAGTGAAAAAGGACTGCAGGAGAGTAGGGGAGACACATAAATCCTCCCCAACCCCGACTGGAAATGGAACCCACCAGTGCATGGTGAAAGCCTCAAGGAAAAGAATCAGCCTAAGCATAAGGCAGCCACTCTGCAATGGAAACTGACAAGGGGGTGGGGCTAAGGTCCTTCTTAAAGCCTTCTGTGGAAGGCTCGGCCCGAGATTGGCAAAGAGGAGCATGTGACCAGGGAGACCAAGGAGAGCCAGGAGGAGTGATTTAAGGGCATAGGCTAAGCCACAAAATACAAGCCGGCACAAAAGAGACTGACAGGTGTTCGGGTGAGATCAGGTGGAGCGGTGGTGGACCAAAAGGCCAGGCAGAGGTTGGACGGTGGAGTCGAGTACTGAGGAAACTGTGGCACCGTTTTGACAGAGTGCAGGTAAAAATGGGCTTCATTATGAGTTCAGCGGTATACGGTAAAAGTGGCTGTAATTGAGTTAGCGCCAAATTTACCATTCCGCCGGATTATGCATCAGCAGTAGTATCGTTGATGGTAATTATTCCAATGGTAATTCTACCGACTGTAATATAGTCAGTGGAATTATCATCAGAGAAATTACCACCGAGAACACAAAAGCTGCATTGACGTCATATTACAAGATGGGACCTGGCGGCAATGCCGCCGAAAAAACAGCACATTGTAGTGTCCAGGCACTAGTCACCCACCTGGAGGCATGGAGCACCACATCACGCATCGCCCATGTGCCAGACTCTGGACCCTCAGCCCTGCACTCCATCATATTCTGCCAACGCTCCATCTATGTGAGCCTCTGCCAGGTGCCATCCATGGTGTGGTGTGGCACTGGCCTCGGTGAGCAATAGAGGTGGATTCACTGGCTGCCAGGCACCTGCCCCCCAGGCACCTCCTCGTCATCTGGCTGTGATGATGATGATGAGGTGCCTCCATATGTCCTCCAGTGTCCTCCATATAGTGCGAATGGAGGGCACTGCAAGAAGACAAGGCGGAGGGAGAAGACCACCACATGAGCCAGTGTCCGGACAGGGGGGATGATCACTGGGACATCACTCTCACAGGGCTAGCTGCAGAGGTGGAGCCAGGGGTGCCAGTGTCAGGTGCTACTCTGACAGTGGGTGTTATGCCAGTGTCCATTGTAGTGTCCTGTTCCATTGCCAGGTGTGCCTGTGTCCCCAGACTTGCCAGCAGCAGAGCCCTTGGGAAGTGGCTTCCTGGTGGTCTCCTTCTGGCGAATGTCCTCTCTGAGTGTGTCTTATGGCTTGCTCCATTCTTTGCACATGGCGGTACAGGTGTGCCAGACCCACTGGTGCCCTCCATGGGCACCTGGGTGTCTTGTGTGCCTCTAGGGAGACAGTAAACAGTTCATCATTACCCTTGTGGGAAGGTTGTAGGGTGTGTGCTCATGCAGTGTATGCAATGTACAATGGGGTCACAGTGACTTACCACACCATGGTGGCCTTCTTTTATTTTTGATACAGCTGAAAGTAATCAAATTTTCAATTTTTCATTACAAAATAAGTCAATTCATTCATGTTCCTTATTATTAACAAAGTTTAAAAAGTTTTCCTCTTTAACATCATGTAAAGAAAACTTTAACATAAAACATAAAAGTTTTTTCTTCACTTTTATCTTACTGTTACCTCTGAATGCAATCAAAACCTTATACATAGTGTTAATAAACAATACTCAGTTTGTTTCAAGTTTCAATTTGTAAAATTTTGTGGGAAGACCCTGCAATGTAAAACCAACACATTTGCTCATCCAGCGACCCCAAATATCGATGAAAAGTTTTGAAGTGCGTTAATCTCTGCAAAATCAATGCATGACAATTCACAATCAAGTGTTCCACGGTTTCCCCTGTAGAACAAATTTGACAAAATCATGAAATGTTTTCCTGTTTTGATAAAAGTTGTCGTTTACAGAGTAACTCTCTCGTGGGCCATAAATTAAAACGAAAACAGAGAATGGCATGTCTGTAGAACACAGAAGGTGCCTGTTCAAGATATTTTTCTGGCATATTCATATGTTTCGGGGAGAATGTTTCAGGGGAGATAGCATGATAACGTAAACATACATGTGATTGTCAATCCAATCCATTCTGAAAATGTGCCTTTTTGCCTTATCTGGATTGGATATTAACAATTCAATAGAAATATCTGCATGCATCAGAATGCGATATATCGCCACCAACCATCTTTGGACAAATCGATGAGGGCTTGAGAATATATATTCAGACAGTGTTCTTAATATAATTGGTCATGTTGTCGAAATTAAACATTTTGGAAATAGCACACAGACTTTCCAACAGTAGTTTGCATATATAGATACAAGACCCAGTTTATATCGGATCCAAGAAGTCAGAATACAATTAGGTAACTACAATATTTGTTGCCAAAATTGTTTTTCATATCTGTCGCAAATATTAGCTGATAACGAGCTATCTGTTTCCAAACCATACAGAATGATTGGTATTACTTTTGCTTTCCAGCATGTTAAGGCCGGGAGCAAAGTAAATCTACCATAACGCTGTAGCATAATTTTCGCCTGTGACAGGGCCGTCACTAGTTTATGCTCAATAGGTCTAGTAAGTATAATCAGGCACAATCTCTAACAGCATATTGTTTATAGACCATCCTTTCAGCATAGGTCCACAGTTTGTTGGTCTATACACAACTATTTGGGTCTTTGTTGTGTTAATTCTTAGTTCGTTACGACTAATGTATTGTTCAAAGTCTGTTAAAAGCTTTTGAAGACCCACTGGCGTCTTTGCTATGAGCACAAGATCATCTGCATACATGAGGAGCTTGATGGAACTCCCCTTCATTTTTGTAGAATCAGAATTTACAACCTCAAAAGTATGTTTGACATCCTGTATAAAATAGTTGAAAACTGCAGAAGCTAACAAACAACCCTGTTTAAGGACCCGTGATGTTGGTATTGCCGCTGAGAGTAACCCCTGTAGATTCAACCGAATGCGGATGGAAGTATTGGCGTGAAACTCATATTTATTTATTTTATTTTAAAATTTGTTTATTGGCATTTATAGTTATAAAAATCTTACAATATTGCCGGTCGGGTTCTTTGTTCAGAAAATCCAACTTATTTACTGCAATTGTGCCTTTTCCAAAGTAAAACAACAACACTTATTCAACAAATTAACATTAACTGTCTCCTTACAAGGGGCGGGAGATGGTTGACAGGTTTCCGGGGAGGGCGGGTGATCTGTCTTCGGGGGAGTGGGTGGATTCATTCCAGATATAGTCCGGGACTGTGGGGGTCTAGTATCTAGTGTTTTGTCCACCAATGTGGAACAAAAGGTTGACCGGGTGCATTGTTCAAGGGGGTTTATCATCAGAGGATCGGAACAGTTTAGACATGGTGTCCTTCCAAGCTGCTAGGGCCATGCTCGAGTCTTCAGTGGATCTAGCTACGCTGTCCTCCCAGGCTCTTGTTTCAGCGTTCGCCCATCTTTCCAGTTCTTTGCGCAATGCTTCATAATTCGCTCCAGCTGGCCTTTTCCAGGCCATGGCAATAGTTCTCTTGGCCGTTATGCACAGCAAGTCCATCAGTTTTACAGCATATTTGAGTTTGGCCAGTCTGGGGTAACTGCCTAGGAGGCATTCAGCTGGGGTCCATTTATACCTAGTAACTCCGCTTCTTCGCAAGTTTGTTTCACTTTAGACCAGAGTTTCTGTGCCCTGTTACAGTTCCACAGCATGCGGATCAGGTCTGCCCCATCTGTCCCACACCAGGTGCACTGTGCCTGAGCAGTTTTGTTGAACATTGCTATTTTGCTTGGGGTTAAGTAAGTGCGGTATAGTACATTTATCTGTATTAGTCGAAATCTCTGGTTCCTAGAGACCTCTCTTGGGAATGACAGTGCTCTGAGCCATTCTTTTTCGGACATCTCTATTCCCATGTCCGCTTCCCAGCAGGTCTTGAGTGCGGCACTGCAAGGGTTGGGGGTGTCACTTAGGAGACTATATATTTGAGATACCAGCTTCCCCCCTTCGTTCAGATTATACAGCAGTGTCAAGATGGGGTCTATCTCTGGTTCCTCTGGCCAGGTGGTCCATTTCGTGTGAGCTCTATTGCGGATCTTTTGGTACCACAAGAATTGGCCGGCGTGGATGTCTTCTTCCGCCTGCAGCTCAGTGAACTCCCTGAATATACCATCAGTTTACAGGTCACCCCAAGTGTATATCCCTTTATTTTCCCAAAGCCTGATGTTATGGAGGTTGGTGTCCGATTTACTGAGCCCAGAAATTATTGGCACTTCCTGGGAGTATGGCTGTTTCAGGTGCAAGACCGTTGTGGTTCTGCGCCATATATTCCTGCCCAGGATTGCCAGAAATGGTGGTCTGTGTAGCAGTATCTGAGGGGCCCAGATTAATTCTTTCAGCCGAATTGAGGAGATCATGGCTTGTAGCAGGGGGGTCTCAGAGGTGGTCTCATCCGCTAGCCACTGGGCACATAGCTCAGCTGGGCTGCAAGATAGTACTTTTCTAGATTTGGTAGTTGGATCTCACCTTGATTGTACGGTAAAACTAAGGTGGATAGGGCCACACGGTGTCTGCCACTTCCCCATAGGAATTCTCTGATTATTGCATCAAGAAGTTGGAAGAAGGGTTTTGTGATGTAGAAGTGCACATTTTGGAACCCGTACAGGAATCTAGGGAGGATAATCATCTTAACTATCGAGGCCCAAGGTAACGGAAAGAAGCCGTCTGCCACTTGACGCCCACCGGCGGGAGCTCTTCAGCGTCCTTATTTTTTAGGCCTGCCAGGGGGAACAAGCAGGATTTAGTTTTGCTAAATTTTATGCCAGAAACCTTGGCATAGTTGTCGAGGACTTCCAGTATTGTCGGCACATTTAGATGGGGGTTGTTAACATATATCAGAACATCATCCGCATATAGTGAGATGATATGATCAATTCCTGCCAGCCTGATCCCTGCATCAAAAAACTGTTGCCTAAAAAAAATTGCTATGGGTTCCAGTCCCAGAATATAGAGCATAGGGGAGAGTGGGCAGCCCTGCCTAGTACCCCTCTGAATATCCCATGCATCTGACACATACTTCCCGGATTTCAGCCTGGCCCTAGGTTTATTATAAAGAATCTTGACCATTCTGATGAATCTCTACCCGACTCCAAATCCCTCCAGAACCGCTACCAGCCACTCCCAGTATATGGAGTCAAATGCCTTCATGGCGTCTAAGGATAATAATGCCAGCCGTTCATCACTTGTGTTGGGTTGGGCTATGATGTGCTGAAGCCTGCGCAAATTTAGGGAAGTGTTACGACCAGGTATAAAACCGTTCTGGTCTGCGTGCACTATGTCTCCTATTACTTTGGATAGTCACTTTGCTAGGATTGTTGTCAGTATTTTAACGTCATAGTTAAGCATGGCAAGCGGGCGATAGGAGTCGCATTTGTCTGGAGGTCTATTGGGCTTGAGCATCGGGATCACTAGGGTTTCTCTCATGCTATCTGGTAGGATACCTCTTTCATATGTCTCTGAGAAAACTTGGCGTACTAGGGGTGTCAGGGAGGGTTCGAATGCTTTATAGAACTCAGGGGGGGGGGGGAGCCCATCACATCCCGGGGTTTTACACGTGGCTAGGGATCGAATAGCTTCTGTTATGTCTTCCGGTGTGATGTCAGAGTCCAAAGTTTCAGACTGTGCAGGCGATAGTTTGGGTAGACCTATTTCCTCTAGAGTGTCTGTTATTTGTTCTTGTGGGACTCTGTCTGTATGGGAATATAGTTGTGTATCAAAGCATTTAAAAGTGTTGTTGATGCTCTGCTGGGTTCTGTGCTCTGTGCCATGTTCGTCGTGTAGTATTGTAGTTTTATGTCTGGGGTGTTCTCTTTTACAGAGCCAGGCCAGCAACCAGCCAGGTTTGTTGGCTTCTGCGTGTGTTCTATTTGTTCTAGTGCTAAAATCAAATTTGGCTAGTCTGTTCCACGCCCCAGAGCAGTCCTCTCTAAGAGTTCTAAGATCTTCCTCCCTGTTCGGGGTGTCTACCGGGGTGGCCTCTAGCCGTAGGATCTCCCGCTCTTTCTGGTCGAGTTCACCCGTACTATTTTCCTGATCTCCCCTGCTTTCACAATAACTTCTCCTCGTGTAACTACCTTTAAGGCATCCCATAGCGTGCTAATATGTTCGACACTACCAGAGTTTTCTGTTATATAAGTCTCTATGGATTCTTGTAGTTCCTCCCTGAAGGTCGGGTCTTTCAAGGCATCAGCAGGCATCCTCCACATGGGGATGGGTGGTCTGGGACTATTATGATGCCAGTCCAACAGGAGTGGGGAATGGTCGGAGACAGTCCTCCCTAGATAATGCGTACCCCCTATCTGAGGCAAATGTTCCTTACTTATGAAGAAATAATCTAGCCTCGTATGGAGTTTATGGGGGGATGAGTAGTACGAATAGGCTCTCTCATCCGGGTGTAGTTCCCGCCACGCATCTGTCAAGTCTAGTTCCTTGACCAAGGTAGTTAGGGACATGGTGGCAGCGGAAGGGCCTTTCGCTGGAGGCCAGGATCTATCCAACTCTGAGTCGTGGACGCAGTTGAAATCGCCTCCCCACAGAAAGAAGCCATCCCTGTATTGCACCATCTTGGCACCTAGTACTTTTAGGTGGGCTGGGATATTGTTGTTGGGGAAATATGAATTCACTATGCATATCTCTCTCTGTTCGAAAGTGCCCCATATTATCAGGTATCTACCTTCTGGGTCCTTTTCCATTTTATTTAGGTGGAATGGTACTTGGGGGTTGAACCAGGTGTAGACCCCTCTGGCGTATTTGGAGTAGGGGGCTCTGAAGCCCTGTCCCCCCAGTGTTCCCCGAGCTTTCCATCTGCTTCAGTGGTGCAGTGAGTCTCCTGCAGCAGGGCTATGTCTACTCTTTTCCTGCATAGGTAGGATTTAATCCTATTCCTGCGGAGGTAAGTGCCCAGGCCCCTCACATTCCAAGTTAGTACCTTAATACCTGGTTTCGCAAGAGATTCGGGAGATGCCCGCTTCTCCCAGAAGTGTTTGTGGTCATGTCTAGGGCCCCAAGGTCACTTCCAAATTGTGGATTCCAACCCGTCCAGACCCCCGTTTCAGCCCACCAGCCCTCCGGTTGCATTTTTCCATTTGAAGACTTACTAACTGTTTTAACTACCATTCCGTGGAATGGATTAACCAGAAAAAACAACAAGGAACTGCTCCCAGCAGTCGTTTCAAACTCACAACGCTCGGGGGCTCCCGAGCTTTCCAGTCCTCTCCAGGTCTTTCAGTTTGGGCGGTGTGTAGGTGTTTTGCCTACACCATTTCGGATGGGGGGGTCATCGGCAGTCCTGCAATCGGGCCTCCAGGTTCCTGCCCAATTATGATGTCTCCTTGATGCGGCATTAGGTTTGTCTAGAGATTATCACCTTGCATAACACGGCATTTAGTTACTCATGTGGTTCCAGTGCACAGATTTAGCGTTTGTTGCTTTTCACCAGTTCCTCAGCATCTTCCGCAAGGTTATTGTGTTCGAGCCATATGTTCGCTGCAGCCGGGGTCAAAGTATTTTGAGTCTTGCTGGGTACAGTAGCATATATTTAAGGTTAAGTTTCCGTAGCCTGGCCTTCACCGGTATGAAAGAGTTTCTTGCTCGTTGCACCACAGGAGTGTAGTCGGGGTACATGACTATTGATGCATCGTTTCTTTTGATCTCACCTCCCTCTCTCGAGAAACTCAGTATTGTCTCCCGGTCTCTGAAGTTTAGGATTTTCGCAATTATTGGTCTAGGGTAAGACCCGGGGGGTGGTCGCTTCTGGAGGGACCTATGGGCTCGCTCCACGGAGAACCCTTGAGTGAGTTTTCCAGCTCCAATTTCTTGTAACAGCAGTGATTCTATGAACTCAGTGGGGTCCGAGCCCTCCATGTCTTCCGGAATCCCCAGTATTCGGACGTTATTTCGTCGGGCTCGGCCTTCTGCATCTTCGGAGCGTGTCTCTAATCGAGCCACCGTTGATTCCAGCTCTTTAACTTTCGATTTTAGCTCCTGTGTGGTCTCTGCGGTTTCCTGTAGGGAGGCTTCCGTGTTGGTCACTCTTTCGGCCAAGTTACGTGCGTCTTGCCTCATTAGTTGCTTGTCCGATTTTATTTCTCCTCTCATATCCTCAACAAATGTTCTCAGTGCTGCAATCGCCTGAAGGATCTGGGAGTCACGAGGGACAACCGCCGGGGGTGGTGACTCGGCTATGATGTTCTCCTCCTGTGCTGTCTGTTGCTTTGGACGGGCTGTGGTGAAAGAGTCCATCGTTACAGTTCTGGACCTGTTCTTGGGAGGTGACATTTCACCGCACGAGGATTCCAGTTTCGTGCAGCGTGGTGCTTGCTTTGGCCTTGCGGTCAGTGGCCTTAGTTTGCTGTGGGGAGCCTTTGCAGCTGTGAGATTGGATCCCACTCTGATCCGTCTTCTCCCCAGCTGATCCTATACAGTAGTTAGGTGGAGCTGTGGTGCAGTTCTTAGCCGTGTCTAAGCTGATTCGAAGCTCCACCTATGGCGTGATGCCCAGTTCACTGTCTGTGGGCCATACAAAACGAGTAGCTGCCACTAGCCAACAGATGGTAGAGTGGGGGAGTGAGCTCTCGTGTGGGGGGTAGTCACTTACTTCATTTTGGTTTCTGGTGAGCCCACAGGTGATGCCTGGTCCGTATTGCTGGTTGCGTGTGTTTCGCAGCAGCTGTCTCGTCTGCCTCGTAGATTCTCGGCCGTTCGGAACGGCACGCATATTCAGATCCTCCGCTTCAGTTCTCGGGCTGGTCCCGTATGTGTCGTGTGCCGAGGACGCCTTCCGTGATCGGATCACCTCAGGACTCGCAGGTCTCGCGCTCGGTCCCACAGCTGTGCGGAACGCCGAAAAAAGTTGCTCCGGGGAGCTGGCACTCTCTCTGGATGGACCGGCGGGGCTGGCGGCAAGTGGGTCGATCGGTGCTGCATGGCCTCTTTGTCCGGGGCCCTCTGGGTCCTGCCGCCCTCCGCTGCTCCAAAGCCATCTCAGGGGCTCTTCCTCCCTCCCACTACAGGTCGGAGTCACAGGAGCTTGGAGGGGGTGGCTCCCTTACTCGCGACGGAGGCGAGTTGTTGCGGCCGTCCGCGAAGGTCTGCTGTTCACGATCCAGCCCCGCGACTCCGCGAGGGTCTCTGCGCTACAGGCTACTTGGTGTGGCCGCCATCTTGGATGCCACAGGGGGGTCTCTTAGGGCGCTCCGTTTCTGTCATTGCCTTCACCGATTTTCCCCGCCGACGTGGTCGAGTGTGACAAAAGGGTTCTTCTGTGTCTCAGTTTGATTTCGGTTCTGCAACCTTCATTTTTATGCCACAATTACGCATGTTTCAGGATCATGGGCAGGAGCTCCTTGGGAAGTCGACCTCACTCCATGCGTGCTGACCATGCCCCCACCGCGTGAAACTCATATATTATATCACACTGAGACGTTGGACAGTGATCACGCTGAAGTTTCGACATTAGTAGAGCTCTGGAGACCGAATCAAAAACAGTGTGCAGATCCACAAATGCAAAAAATAACTGCTGCTTTGACTGATGACATTGATGTTTTAAAGCGTTAATGCACAGCAAATGTATACCTGTTCCTAAGCCTTCCACAAATCCTGTTTGTTGAGGATCACGTAGTTGGTATGACAACGTCCAAGCATTGAAATCTCTAAGAACACACTAGGCAAAGATTTTGCCCGGTATATCAACAAGGGCTATAGGCCTATAGTTCGTGGTTTGGAATAATTGCTCTTCTTGAATACCGGGACAATTATAGATGACTGCTATGATCTCGGAATCAATCTATGTTTAAGAATTTGTTAAAACATGGTATGCAAGATCGTAGCCCATGTGTGGGCGTTTTCTTTTAACATTCTGTTATGCAACCCATCAGGGCCTGCTACCCTGGAATTACTTGCCTGCTTGATGTAATCACAAATAGTATTAGTGGAGTACTCCAACTGCCACTCCATTTTAGTTTGCATGGTATAATTAAAGCTGTCAAACACTGGGTCTGAATAGAGATCTTTAAAATGTCTAAATCATTGCTGTTCCGAAACTCCATTAGCTTGAACCTCTATTTGGCGGGATTGGCTGCAGTCATTCAGTAACATCCATGTTGCAGCAGAATTTTTTGCGGCTATGGTCTTAAAAACAATTTCACTATCATAGTTGAATAAGACAGCTCTGTGTGCACGAATCCAGTTGGTCTATCGGCATTTGGCCGATTTTAACCTCTCTTGTACTAAAGGTGAGGCAACTTTCAAGATATGTTTGCGTTCTCTACGGTATGCAACCCTCTTTTCCCGAACTTCGGGATCGTGTCTATGAATATGTTTCACCATTTGATTGTTTTTTATTATGATGTTATCTTTAAATCGTTCCAAGATCTGAGTGTATTGGTGTAGGGTGTGATCATTGGCATATATTTTAATGCAGTTATTAAAAACCTGCAATTGTGGTATTGACCAGATGAATCTTGATCTTGCATTATTAATTAACAGAGATTGTTGGAGATACTTCAGTTGTTCTCCCCCACTTAATTTTTCCCACTCAAACTGGATGGTTAACAGATTGTGGTCACTTGAGGCCTGCGTTGTAACGTTTAGAGTGATTATTCATGAGAAGCTTCTGGTATCAACAAATATGTGATCAATGGTGCTGTGGCTGTTGTTTCTATGTCATGTAGGTTGAGCAGGAAGATCACCTTTAACAGCACCATTTACCATGGTGAAGTTCCTCTCTGACATAAACGCAAACCATCTTCAAGCCTCCTGATTTTGTCGCCCTTTTTTTTGTTATCACAGTCAATATTAGAATCACCCACTACAAACGTAGAGATAACACTGTTGTTAGAGTAATCACTTCCAGCATGCTTGATAATTTCTGATAAAAAATATCATCCGATATACTATAAGCGTTTGGATATATATTTATCAGCCCAATTGCTCCCGCCGGACTAACCAATTTGACTAATTGCAAAAAACTGCTATATGACAACCAAGGTTCTAAGCTGAAACCAGACGTTAGTCGGAACGCTACCAATAGACCCAAAGATGGTCTGCCTTTAAGTCCGCTAACTGCAGGAACCAGAGAGACAACATAATTATCCCATAGAGGGGATACGAGTAACCAGGTTTCCTGGAATGCTAGGACATCAAAGATCACAGTAAAGTTTTGTATAGAGGACTCAAGATGACTATGTCCTATTGTATTCCAACATCCTACAGAGATATGCACCACACTCTTCTCATTATTTAGTTATGCTCTAGGAAAGGATGAAGAATTTGATTGCAATCTCACTCTGTGCTCTGGTTTGTCTGTGGTTTTTGTTGATGAGTATATCACATTGGTATTTTAATTGTGCAATCAAACCGGGTCTTGTGCTATTAAAATACCCATCTCAAAAAGCTGCATCTTCACTTTCCATAATGCAATGAAAACCAGACCTGATGGAATCCAGAGTATTACTACTGTGAGATTTTTCCCGACAATATATTCAATTAACTAAATATCTCTCAAGGTGATGCACTCCAACTCAGCACCATCACTGAAGATGTTCAGTACAGTTTGTCGATTTAAGTCATACAGAGTAAATTGTCCTCCACAACATTTTTTTTTTATTATTGAGTGACAATTGGGACTGAGATTAGGATGGTTAATCTGTCTACCAATGGACTGAGATGAGTTGGTTTGATTAAATCATGATGAAACAGCAGGCGTTAGTAAAGCTTGCTTGTAAGGGTTTGGTGAATGTTGGGTACGCGAGGAGGCATAGTCCATGAGGGCCTGTTGAAACAATTGCTGCAAGTTCACGTTTGCATGCAGTGTTTGTATGTGGTGGCTGAGCTCCTGTTGTGGAGTATTATTTCCCTGATAAGAGGAACAATTTCCCAAAAAAACAAGCTACCTATTGGTGTCACACATTTAGACTCAGGGTCTAGACGAAGATTTGGCACATTTCAAACATAATCTTGTGTTGGAACAAATATCACAAGATATACACAAAAGCTAGTATTTGGCCCATAATATATATGGTTTTATTTAACTTCATAAAACATTGAGCCCAATGGGTCCAATTCTTAAAAGAACACACGGAACAGCAAAGATAAATCACAGTCCTGTTGGACAAAAAGAAAAATCTGTGTAAAGATGATTGTGTGAGTCAACTTGCTTCATTCTAATCGTATATCGAACCTCTATTATTTTTAAAGGTGATGTTAGTAATTCTATAGGCGACTTTTGCGCAAAAAACAAAAAAACAGATACGTACCCAATCCCATGGACAACTAATGATAGAGTACCTAAAAGCCGGAGTGATACCTGAGGGCCTACAGGTTAAAAACATTCCTAGAGTTTTCCTAGATAATCCCAAATTCATGAAAGGATTCAGTGGTGTAGGCAACAAATGTTCCCGTGACTGGATAATTCTGATTATAGAAACAGCAGAAGAAGAGAGCAAAAAACAACAAGTTGAGATTGATACCTAAGAAAAAAAGATCATAGCTGACTTAGGCATCCCTGAGGCAAAATCTGCTCTGGAAAAAATGAATATAAAAATGTCTAAATTCCAAACACTGACATTAGACAAAAAAATCTGGAAATTGAAAAAGGACATTGCTAATTACAAAGAGGAAATTACATATCCATACCTAGTTCCCGGTTTTTTCCAACAACACAACCTAAATCAGTCCAATTGGAATGGACAGCCACAAACAAGATCCCAAAGAAACACAAAGTGGGTAACCTTTTCTAACTCCTCAAACAGTAGTGATTCAGACAGCTCCACAAATGCCCCGAATCCAAGTGGCATCTCTCAACCTCAAAGAGGACAACAACAGCCGTTTTTTCAACGGCGGGGAAATCGGGGAAGAAACAGACAATGGGGCAACCATGGTATGCGGACCCGCCAATGGATCCCCCCACCAACTTGGTAACCCCGATTTTCAATTTAAGTAAACATACACTACTGTCCGATGAAATAAAACTTTTGTCCAAAGGCCTATCTTTTGTCCCGGTATCACGCGCAGACCCCTTCCAAACAGAAATTGAAATGAGAAATTTCTTTCGTGCCGTCAGATTGCGCTTTTTCTTTCATGACAAAAACGATCCAGTTCCAGACAGTGACAATAAATCGGGAAAAAAACCACCTTCTAACTTTACCCCCCTACAATCCATGGTATCGCCTGAAATCTTGGCCTTTGAAAACAGAATACTAAGTGACATGAAATTTCTGTGTACTAATAAAAATAGACACATACACAATCTTTCAAAAGCAGAACAACTGGCTTTGAAAAATTTGGAATCTAATCCTTCATTTATAATAAAACCGGCTGACAAAGGCGGAGGTATTGTATTATGGGGATCTGATCTTTATGATTCAGAGGTTAACAGACAACTATCCGACCCAATGGTTTATAAATCTATTCCATCAGACCCTACCACCAAAATTATGGAAGAAATTGTCAACCTCATGACACATGCGGCTGACCAAGGGTGGATAAATGACGATGAAAAACTTTTTTTGGTGAACAAATATCCTGTCACCCCGGCTTTTTATTGCTTACCAAAAATACACAAGCATTTAACATGCCCTCCTGGACGACCTATAGTTTCCGCTATTGGCTCACTTTTAGAACCTCTGTCAGTTTATGCAGATGTGTTCCTCAGACCCTTTGTCAAAAAAATGAAATCGTACATTCAAGATTCCACTGCAATGATAAATATCTTGCATTCCATTGCTATACAACCAGAGGATGTCTTTGTCACTCTTGACATCACGTCACTCTATACCAATATACCCCAGATGAAATGTATTGACGTGATGCTCAAACTCTTGGAAACACGGTCTGATAAACAACCTCCTTCAGCATTTATTGCAGAGTGCATACACATTGCTCTCACAAAAAATTTCTTCATTCATAAGAACTCTTTTTACCAACAACTGAATGGCACAAGCATGGGGGCCACCTTTGCCCCTGATTTGGCTAATTTATACATGGATCATTTTGAGAACACCCACATATACAATGATACGAACCCCTTTGGAAAAAATATCCACGCATGGCATCGTTACATCGATGACATCTTTATGATTTGGCGCGGTACTATGGAATAACTCACCAGTTTCAATATTTGGCTGAACCAATGCGAACTATCGCTCCAGTTTACGTGGGAAGCCAATAATAAAGAAATACCTTTTCTGGATCTTCTCATATATCGCACATCCGACAATAAAATTGGAACTAGTCTCTATAAGAAACCAACCCAAAAAAATACACTTCTGCATTTCGAGAGTTTCCATCCTCATTCATTGAAAGAAAACCTTCCATTCGGACAGTTTCTGAGGATCAGGCGTAATTGTTCCGAGAAACAAGATTTCCTAGCCCATAGCGAAAAACTAAAAAATAACCTAAAAGAAAGGGGTTATCCATCCCACACTATTAGAAGATCGTATAAAAGGGCTAAAAATACTCCAAGAGCTGACTGTCTTGTGAAACAAGATCGCACGCAGCTGGAAAAAATCACCTGTGTCACAACGTTTACTCCTATCAGCAATGCTCTGAGGAGAACTATTCTCAAACATTGGAAAATGATAAACACAGAGACCTTTTCTATTCCTCCCCCCCGTTTTGCTTTCAAACGGTTACAAAATATCGGGGACAGATTAGTTCACACGTACCCTAGACAGCTTACCACGCCATCTACACAACCAACACTATGGAGCCTTCCTCCAGTTGTAGGCCATTTTAAATGTGGAAAATGCCTAATGTGCAATTTCACTAAAAATGTCAAAAGCATTGAGGTAAAAACAGGAACGTGGACTTTAAAATCTTTTTCCAATTGTGCAACCAAATGGGTAATCTACTGCATCATTTGTCCGTGTAACCTTATGTATATTGGAAAATCTAAACGCACTATCAGAACGAGAATAGGGGAACATCGTTCATGTATTAAAAACAACATCAAAGACAAACCATTAGTAGATCATTATAGCAAAATGAAACACTCTTTCAATGATTTGACTTGGTTTGTCTTACAAACTCTCGATCCACACCCCCGAGGGGGAGACAGGGACCTAAATTTACGCAAATTAGAACAAAAATGGATCCACAAACAAGATTCGGTCAAAAGTGGACTAAATCTGTTTATTGAATGGAACTTGTTTATACACAAATAACATTGGGTTAAGAAAAAGATATGTCCATTCCCTGTGGTTTTTAGGATCCATGCTAAACTTTAGAGCCATGGTTGTTCTTTCCTGTTTCGGCCCCCTTTTTACTTAATGGTTTGAGTTTGTATACAAGAGACAACTCAGTGATGTGGGCCACAACAATGTATTTTACACCATCAGAATCAGTGCGAATATGTGGTCCCCGACAATATCTTCTACAGTAGCTCATTCCATGGAGATATAAATAATTTGCCTTTGACATACACAGCTACTTGCCATTTAGCTTCCGCTGCCTTCCAAATAGCTGTGTACACTACACACAGATGCTAGCAAATTCATATCATCTGGATAACTACTAGAGAGCCACTCCAAGATGGCCGTTATGTATTCCACCTCCACATGGCCACCACCACAATAGCATGTCATTACGCCGACGCTAACGTTTTTTTAAAAGGCGCCAAGGCGATCACATGATCATCTAGACGTATCCTGTATTGAACGCGATCGTCTGGTCAGAGAACTAGCAGTCTCGCTAAACTCGCAAAAGTAGGTTTCTTTCATGCAGCGTTCCGCCACATTCGAAAAGCGCATTAGAAAAAAACCCCCATTCTACAAACTTTTCTTGCGCTTTTTCAGCACGGCGACATTTTTTCAACGGCGCTTAAAACGGATTACATCACCACCGCAGCAAGCCCGCTGTCCACAGACTAATATTCTGCTGACGGCAGCATTTCTACTGCTCACGGAAGGTAGGAGCATCTATACACACCTCCTCCATATTATTTGGTTCTTCCTATGAGGCATTGACAATATATTTGATGTGCATTATATGCACTTCTTTCTTTCTTCTTTTTTCCTCATTTTAGCCATGGAAGGTCATTCACTGACACATCTTGTTTCTATAGAAACGCACGAGGGATTCTAATACCTCGAAATATCTATTGAATAACATCCAACCTCAGTTCCATCATAAGGTATTAAGAACAAAATAATACTGTTTTGCATAAATGAAATGACTAACATGAACTGAATAATGTAAAAATATGAAATGCACATGTATATTTAGTTGCCCTGAAATTAGTAATAAGATAACAAAAAATATGTCACTTAATTTATCATTATATTTTTTGACATAGACATACGTGAGAAGTCACGTAGATCGTTTTTTGGTGCACATTGATTAATAGAAGACAGGGCAGGTCATAGAAATGTTGATGAGGCATGTTCACGAATGCTAGTTCGAACACAGCTAGTTTTTAATCTATTTGTTTGTTTGTTTTTAGAGATATATCAGTTGACATCTTAAACCCATTGTGAAGATTTTGATGTTTGGGTTACAAACATCGCCCTAACGTGTCCTGATGAAAGTCTTATTTGGCCCTACACTCATCGAATGGATAACAGTCATTTATAAAAGTTGAAAAGACTGTCCTTTTGCTTATAAGGCTGGAAACAGAGCCATCCTGTCGACACGGTTTATAGATGGGCTCATGCCCACACACTGTACCAACTGGGGCCTTTGCAATAGTTTCATTATGTAAATATCTGTGTTGTAAAGTCACCTATAGAATTACTAACATCACCTTTAAAAATAATAGAGGTTCGATATACGATTAGAATGAAGCAAGTTGACTCACACAATCATCTTTACACAGATTTTTCTTTTTGTCCAACAGGACTGTGATTTATCTTTGCTGTTCCGTGTGTTCTTTTAAGAATTGGACCCATTGGGCTCAATGTTTTATGAAGTTAAATAAAACCATATATATTATGGGCCAAATACTAGCTTTTGTGTATATCTTGTGATATTTGTTCCAACACAAGATTATGTTTGAAATGTGCCAAATCTTCGTCTAGACCCTGAGTCTAAATGTGTGACACCAATAGGTAGCTTGTTTTTTTGGGAAATTGTTCTTCTTATCATGTTCTGACCACATCCCACAAGCCCCTATCAAAAAAGTGGTCCCCCGTAGCTCAACATATATACCCAGTATTATTTCCCTGGCCACCATTAACTGATTGCGTTGTCCGATCCCTCGCCCCCACAGAGCCTTTTATAGGCGAAGCCTTTTTTTCTAAGGCAGCATGCGTACCATGTGAGCCCTGCCTTGCATTATCCAACATCAGTGGATAAAGCCCAGCTATTGAGGCTATTTCTTCATTTCATTAGATACTATTAGGGCTTTGGTTCTCTCTGCTAAGTAGGTACGAATCCACCATTTCTTTCATCACTTCAATCGAGTTGACTGGTAGCAAAATATCAGAGTCCAACGGGGTGTAGTCTGCCGTCTCTCATTCTAACCCCCTTTGTATTGAGTTTGAATGACTATTTTCAATTGCCTACACTAATTTGGTTAGATGGGAGTGTTGGACCAGCACTTTGTTTAATGTTATTTGTATTTGTATTTATTTTATTTGTAGAACGCAACAGGCCCAGGGGCATCCAGGCGCAAAAACGTAGAAGTCATATTTACATATATTCCACAATATATACAAAACAACCATAGTATATTTACATATATTCCACAATATATACAAAACAACAATAGGGCGGAGATATACAGTATATTACATAGGTGATCACACTGGGTGTTATCATATGAGCACAGTAGACGAGGCAAAATTAGAGCAGGCAGAAAACTCAGGTGATTGCAGCAGGCGGAAGCTACCTCAGATTAGAGCGAAAAGACAAGATTTGGTTTTTAATTTGAAAGAATTGAATGATGGATCAGCCTGATATTGGGTGGGAGAGTGTTCCAAAGCTTGGAGGCCAGAACAGGGAAGCTTACGCCCCTGGCCTTTGGGAGTTTGAATTTTGGCAGGGATAGGCAGTGTATCTGAGCAGTTCTTTGAGGTCGAGAGGAAGTGTGGAGGGAGAGGGGGTTGGAAAGGTAGAGGGGGTCTTGTTTGTCAAGCATTTATGGGTGAGGGCGAGTGTTTTCAGCGCAATTCTTTGTTTGACAGGGAGCCAATGCAGGTTGGTCCTAATATCAGATATGTGTTGGTTTCTTGGAAGATTTAATGCCGCTCTAATGGCGTTGTTCTGGGTAATTTGTAGTTTGTTAAGGTTGGACTGGCTGGTCCACAGGTAGAGGGTACTACAGTAGTCAATCTTATACATGATAAGCGTTCAGGCTAGAATGATACTGTTGGGGGTGGTCAGAAAAGGTCTGCAGGCCGCAATGAGTTTGCAGGTATATGCCGACGCTGATCTGATCTGTTCTTGGGGAAGCAAGTGGTTCACCAATACTAGGCACCTGGTCACTGTTACTCACCACACCAAGATTCGGAGGATTGAAACCGGACCTCGAAGACAGAAGTGGTGGAACTCTCAGAGCAACCAGTCTCGACCTCAGCTACCCTGATTTTAGTAAATCAAGCTTCCTCAAAAGAGGGTTTCTTTTCTATGATGTATCCCTCTGCTGTGTTGATAAGACAGTCAGAGGTATCAATCAAATAAAAGAGCTGGTTAGACACACAAACACCACTAGACCAACCGCTGAAAAGAAATCACAGAAAGGGTTATAAGCGGAAAGGATAAGAATAATAATTGTAAGACAATCAACTATTCATTAATACCTGAATAACAAGTTGGTTGGAATGGCAGAGTAGATACAGAGCCTAAAAGAACAATGCAAAGGACAATAAGGAACCAGCTTACTGAGTTAACAACTCCCCTTGGAACCCTAGGGAGTGCACAACTGACCTGGAAGGAGATGGTTGAGGAGCCAAGAGGGAAATCCAGTTCAAAAGGACACGACAGGAGAAAATAATAAACAGGAAAGTTACTGAGGGAAGAAACACCCGAACGGCACGAGGGACGCACTAGGTACGGGTTGTGCAGGTAACTGGAAAGCGTCCTGAACTGCACTTGTAAGATAAGAGTACAAATCCAGCACAATGTCCAAGGAAAGTAATTTTCTTCACAGCGGAGTAGCCAGTGTTTATCCAAAAAGCAAATCACAGGAAATTATGACAACTAGAAATGAAGACACACTTACTGAAAGCAATTAGTGTCAGGCGATGATTGTTTTTCGATGCAGCCCTTGTGGAAGGAACCAAAAAGCTACAGAGCATAGGAAAATGACTTCTAACAGCCGTCAACAATCCAAGAAACATTCCGAGTCGTAACAGCGTGTAGGACCGAAATCAGCAGGGCAATCCGTGAACAGTCCGAGTGGAAGGCCAAGTTGAAAACCAGGGAAACTAAGTTGGAAGGTTTGAAGAAGGAATTTAGCTCGAGGGCTAAACACGTAAGAGTACGTGTAGACTACAATTAGCAGCACCGAGCCCCGAGAGGAACCAGATTAAGAAGGCAAGGGGCGGGGTATCGGTGAACGCGTAGTGCGCAATGCGCGTGTCAGCTGACACGGTCGATACTGATGCCGACGTCCATACAGTCTCCATGGAAACCGATAACGCTGCCACAGCGATGTCTTTCCCCGGACGGTGTGAGCCGGTGTAACTGCCGAGGGAGACTGGCGAGAACAGCGCTGCCGGAGCGTAACAGCATCCGCCCCCAAAGACGCCGGCAACCCCCGGGAGGCATGGAACTCTCTAAGAAGATCAGCACAATGCAAATTCTCAAGGGGTTCCCAAGTCCGATCCTCGGCACCAAAACCTTCCAGTCAACCAAGTAAAAAGCAGTACCCCTAGTTATTCGACAATCCAGAATACTTGACACCTCATACTCCTCCTCTCCATCCACCAACACAGGAGGTGGACGAGCCAACAAACGTGTGGAAGGAGGACAGGGTTTGAGTATGGACACATGGAAGACATGATGGATACGCCATGACTTCGGCAAAGCCAACTTCACAGTGACAGGATTGATCATAGAGATGATAAGAAAAGGACCCACGAATCGTGGCAGCAAAGATCTTTTACCTGCTATTCGCAGGTTCCGTGAAGACAACCAAACCTTCATACCGACCCGATAGTCGGGGCCAGGCACACGGCGAGCATCCGCAGTCCTCTTGGCATGCTCTTGGGCCCCGGTAAATGGCAACGGATGTCCCGGTGCAACTGGTCCAGATCACGATCACAATCCGAAGCAGCTGGATTTGTTGTATGCAAGGTCGGGTCTAGCGGCAAAGACCGTGGATGACACCCATATAGGGCAAAAAATGGTGACACTCCTGTGGCTGAATGCATGGAGTTATTATAAGCGAATTCCGCTTGGGGTAATGCAGTAAACCAAGATTGCTGAAATTGAAGGCACAGACAACGCAAGTATTGTTCTATGGTAGCGTTTGCCCTTTCAGTTTGGCCGTCCGTCTGAGGATGATACAACGAGGAGTATCTGTCGTCGATGCCAAAAGAATCAGTGAGTGCCCTCCAGAAACGAGATGTGAACTGCGTTCTCCGATCAGACACGATGGACAGCAATCCAAAAAACCTGAAAACATTAGCCATAAACAACCTGGCCAACTGAGGAGCGGAAGGCAAACCTGCACAGGGCACAAAAATGGCGTATTTGGTAAAGTAGTCAATCAATACCCAAATGGTATCATGTCCACTCACTTCAGGTAGATCGGCTATAAAATCCATTGAGACCATGTGCCAAGGTTTGTGAGGGACCAGTAATGGACGTAATAGTCCTACGGGTTTAGATCTGGAAGTTTTGCATTGTGCACATATTGCACAAGAGGAAACATAGTCTTTGATGTCCCTAGACATGTTAGGCCACCAGGCCCAGCGACGTAAGGCCTCTACTGTCTTCTTGTGGCCGGGATGTGCCGCGATGACAGAGTCATGAGACCACTGTAAGGCCAAGGTACGGGCATGATCCGGTGGTATGAAGATGCGTCCTTGTATGAATGGGAAACCCTGAACCATGTCTAGGTTTAGATCAGCGACTTCCGTAGGATGAGAAGAGATCCATTTCTCAATGACAGAGCGTAGAGTGGGTTGCACAGCACACGCACAGATAACCTTATTAGGTAGCAGTGGAAGAGGTTCTGTCTTTGACGGCCGCTCCTCAGCATGAAGGCGAGATAGAGCATCAGCAGACACCTGAGCCCTGGCAGGACGATAGGTTATAAGAAAATCGTACTGCGAAAAGAACAGATGCCAACGGGCCTGCCTGGCATTCAGACATTTCATGGTCTTAAAAGCGAGTAGACTCCTGTGATCAGAAAAAACTGTGACAGGATGACGAGCCCCTAATAAATGATGCCTCCACTCAGAAAAGGCGTCTCGGATGGACAAGAGTTCACGTTCAGTGATTGAATAGTTCTTTTCATATGTTGTAAGTTTACGAGAAAAGAAAGCAGTGGGATGTATTTCACCAGTAATAGGACACTTCTGCGACAGAACCGCGCCAATAGCAAAACCAGAAGCGTCGGCTTCCACATAGAATGGTAACTCCGGATCGGGATGTGTTAGAACAGGAGCTGATGTAAGAAGCCAATTTTAGTTGTTCAAATGAATCCTGAGCCACCTTAGACCAGACATATGGAACCTTAGCACTGGTCAAGGAGGTGAGAGACGCAGAAAGCTCCGAAAACCCATGTATGAAACGCCGATAAAAATTGGCAAATCCCAAAAATGATTGGAGTGATTTCACTGTTTTCAGGGTAGGCCATTCCAAAATAGCCTTCACTTTGGATTTGCTCATGCAAACTCCTTGATTGGCCAAATCATATGCCAAGAATTCAACCTCCGGGGTATGAAAAATACATATCTCAATTTTCTCATATAAGTGATTGTCTCGCAAATGCTGAAGTACAGTTCTGACATGTTGGATATGTTCTGGAAGTGTCCTGGAATAAATCAGAATGTCATCTAAATAGACAACAACATACTGATCTAATATATCATGAAAAAGATAATTCATAAAAGCTTGAAAGGTAGCTGGAGCATTGCAGAGACCAAACAGCATCACAAGGTATTCATAAAGACCGTAGCGTGTCTTAAATGTGGTTTTCCACTCATCTCCTGCTCTCATACTTACCAAATTGTATGCTCCTCAGAGATCCAGTTTCGTGAAAATTTGTGAGTAACCCAATTGGGCGAGAAGGACCGATATTAACGGGAGTGGATATTGATTTTTAATGGTCACAGCATTCAACGCACGATAGTCTATGCTTGGACGAAGATCTCCTTTTTTGGGGACAAAAAAAAGTGGAGATGCCGCTGGCGATTTGGATGGATGGATGAAACCCATCGCAAGCGCTTTGTCGATTTACTCCTTTAACCCTTGGTCTTCTTTGAGCGTTAGCGAATACACCCTGCCAGTAGGTGTCTTAGCCCCTGGTATCAGATTTATTGGACAATCATAGATCCGGTGAGGTGGAAGGGTCTCTGCCATACCCTTGTCAAAAACATCCGAATAATCTATATATTCAGGCGGAACTGAAGGTATCGCAGTGGCAGAGATAGCTCCTATATGCAAAGAGGAGACAAGCGCTTGAGTAGGACTATTCTGATTGATAGTCTGCAAGGAAGTGCATGACGTATTGCATACAGAGGATGGAAACTGCACCAGTTGGGAGGACCAATCGATGGCAGGATTGTGGTATTGAAGCCACATAATGCCCAAAATGACTTTGTAAGCAGGCGCCTTGATAACGTCAAAGGATATCTCCTCGGTATGACCTTCTTTAGTGGACATGAGGAGCGGTATTGTCTGGTGAGTAACCATTCAGGAAATCAAGGTAGATCCGTCGACAGCATTCACAATTTCAGGTTGTTTTTTGGGTATTAAGGGAACCCTAGATACTGATGCAAAAGACTGGTCAATGTAATTGCCTGTGGCTCCAGAATCATTAATGGCATTTGCCTCTAATGTTTCTTCATGGGCTACCAAAAAGGTAACGGGAAGATGAACCAATTGGAATTGGCCAATTTTACAAGAGCCCTTGATTGAATCTCCCGACGTAGGGACTCCTTCTACTGTCGGGATTTGGCATTTCCCACCTTCCTTTTGGGCTTTTTGGGACATTCAGGCAACAAATGATCGGCTGCTCCACAATACATACAAAGATTGTGGGATTGGCGGAGTTCACGTTGAGCCGGAGTTAATGGGCTTCTCACAGCGCCGATCTGCGTAGGCTCAGGGGTTGGCAGTTGTGCAGGGGTATCAGAGGGTACCGACATGAGTGGAGGCGACCTCTTTTCCCCACGACGTTCAGCCTTTCAAGCGCCTATTTGGAGGACTAAGTCGAGAAGTTCAGTGAAAGCGGTAGGAACCACAGGAACCGTGGATAGTATGTCTTTCAGTTCCTCAGAAAGGCCCTGGTAAAATACTGCAGCTTTTTTCTCTTCTGGCCAGTCCGTCTCCGCTGCCAATTGATTGAATCTTGCTAAATAAGCCAATAGAGAGGTGTTTCCCTGCCTATGTTTAAGGAGCTCAAGATCTGTGGCTTGAGTGGTGTATCTAGTGTCAAACACCTTGCTCATCATTGAAAGAAGAGCATCACAATTGTATAACACATGGCTGTTGGATTCGAGCAATGGGTTAGCCAATGCTGCTGCCGTACCCCCTGAGTGGGATAAGACAAAGGCTTCCTTAGTGGTGGAGGTAGGAAAGGACGTAGGGCGGCAAAAAAAATGCAGTTTACACTGATTTATAAACGTCCTATACTGTTTTGGATTGCCTAGAAAGCGTTCTGGAGGGGCCAAAGGAAACTGAGTAGTAAGCATCAAGGGAGCTGGTTCTGAATTAGGTACAGGAAAACCAGATCCCGAAGCCATGGCTCCAGCTCCTGCTTGGGATGCTGGTGAGGTCACTAGAGACTGAATTGCATCCATGCGTTGACGCAAGGCCTCCTGAGCTGTGGTTAATTCAGAACGTAACTCAGTGACCATTTGCACTATTTGCGCTAATGCGTCGGTTGTCTCTGTAGACATCTCTAAGGCTGCTAATTCTGTTACTCACCACACCAAGATTCGGAGGATTAAAACTGGACCTCGAAGACAGAAGTGGTGGATCTCTCGGAGCAACCAGTCTCGACCTCAGCTACCCTGATTTTAGTAAATCAGGCTTCCTCAAAAGAGGGGCTCTTTTCTATGATGTATCCCTCTGCTGTGTTGATAAGACAGTTAGAGGTATCAATCAATTAAAAAGCGGGGTAGACATACATACACCGCTAGACCAACGCTGAAAAGAAACCACAGAAAGAGTTATAAGCGGTAAGGATAAGAATAATAATTGTAAGACAATCAACTATTCATTAATACCTGAATAACAATTTGGTTGGAATAGCAGAGTAGATACAGAGCCTAAAAGAACAATGCAAAGGACAATAAGGAACTATCTTACTGAGTTAACAACTCCCCTTGTACCCCTAGGGAATGCACAACTGACCTGGAAGGAGATGGTTGAGGAGCCAAGAGGGAAATCCAGTTCAAAAGGACACAACGACAGGAGAAAATAATAAACAGGAAGGTTAGTGAGGGAGGAAACACCCAACGCACTAGGTACGGGTTGGTGCAGGTAACTGGAAAGCGTCCTGAACTGCACTTGTAAGATAAAAGTACAAATCCAGCACAACGTCCAAGGAAAGTAATTTTCTTCACAGCGGAGTAGGCAGTGTTTATCCAAAAAGCAAATCACAGGAAATTATGACAACTAGAAATGAAGACACACTTACTGAAATCAATTAGTGTCAGGCGATGATTGTTTCAATGCAGCCCTTGTGGAAGGAACCAAAAAGCTACAGAGCATAGGAAAACGACTTCTAACAGCCGTCAACAATCCAGGAAACGTTCCGAGTCGTAACAGCGTGTAGGACCAAAATCAGCAGGGCAATCCGTGAACAGTCCGAGTGGAAGGCCAAGTCGAAAACCAGGGAAACTAAGTTGGAAGGTTTGAAGAAGGAATTTAGCTCGAGGGCTAAACACGTAAGAGTACGTGTAGAATACAATTAGCAGCACAGAGCCCCGAGAGGAACCGGATTAAGAAGGCAAGGGGCGGGGCATCGGTGTACGCGTAGTGCGTAATGCGGGTGTCAGCTGACACGGCCGATACTAATGCCGACGTCCATACAGTCTCCATGGAAACCGATAACGCTGCCACAGAGATGTCTTTCACCCGGACGGTGTGAGCTGGTGTAACTGCCGATGGAGACTGGCGAGAGCAGCGCTGCCGGAGCGTAACAGTCACTCAGTACCTGTGCTTTGCCCTGGATGTGCTCCATCTATGCCCCCGCTGCAGGGTTAGATTTGTGTTGATCCTTGTTCTTATTTACCTTAGAAGCTACTGCTAAAGTGCTAAAGAATGGTCATTTTATTTTTGGACAATTTCACAAACGGCATATATATATATTTTTTTTTATCAAGGTCTGTTTTAGCGCCTTTGTTTTCTTCAGCTGTTGTTTAGGTTTTCTCTTCTCTTCAGAGGGTGAGGATTGCAAATCGAGTATTTCAACTTCGTTCTCACCATCATGGTCAACACTCACCCACGACACCTCTGCTAGAGATTTTCTCGCAGGGACATCGGGCATCTCAACCGGTCGAATAATATCAGTAATCGTGGGTAGACACCCTACTTTAGAGGCACAAACGTTTGCGCTAGAAGGACCAGTTGGCATTAGCTCTTGTGTTTGCTGCATCCACTTAGAGATGGCATCAACTTGACCAGCCTGAAATATAAGCTTCTGGTCCAAATGTTCTAGTAGCTTAAATAGGCTCATTATTGTTGTGTTTATTGCAGACAAGGTTACTTCTAGCATGGCTGTTGCGGCATGCCTAACTGCGGCGAGCCACTGTTGAATACAGGGATTTTAGGGCACAGACTTGGCGGGGTGAACATACAATGAGGAGTCACCTGCCATGAGCGCTCATTAGAATGCAAATCCACCTCAAATTAGCGATTGCTACATATAGTAATGGGTGATTCACAATGACTGGCATAAAGCAATATATTACACGCTTCAAGCTGGTCAATTACTGAGCTGTTTAGATTTTCATGTAACAGACTCACAACACTGTCTGATAAACTTGGGGTCCGGGGTGCATCTGCCTCGCCCGCATCCGGTGTAATATGGTTGCATCTGACAGTGACTGTGGCATTGGGGAAACTGCTACAGAGTGAGAGCTTGCACCAGCATCTGAGCACTGAATAGCACCCCTTCCAGTCACACGCGGTGCAAAAAAGGGTGCAGTTTTAACAACTTCATTTAAACTGCAACCCCCCCCATTGAAATGTTTTACGAGTATTGTTTGAAACACTTGACTTCATTGATTTGGGAGGGGCAGAAGGCTTTAGGGTAATAGATGTGCGAAATACGCACGACTTTGTTAAGTCAATCATTGTTGTTGAAGCTGGAAGGTATGCCGTGTTTGTTGGCACACACGTTGTTAAAGTATACAGCGTACTAAACATGGGCTGCCGCTAATCCACTGAACCCCCACCACGCCAATGCTTCTGGATTAGTGTTTACCATCTAAGAGCAGAGCAAGAAACACGGTGAACAAGATAAACACACGACAGAATAAGTATTATTAAAAAACAAACCCCCACCTTACCCGATTCTCGGACACGCCGGGCAAAGCGGACTAAGTGGTACTTCAATGAAGGTACTTCCTATGCAGGAGCGCGTGCGGGGGCGCGTGCGTGCACGTGTTTTTTACACAAACAAAAGCCACACCAGTCCAGTCCTCCAGGGCGTGTTTTCTACGGGATAGTGACAGAATCCGTCCTTAACACTCCACACGAAGACAGGAGCAGAACCCCTAGCGGGCTAAGTAGTACTTCAATGAAGGTTCTTGCTATGCAGGTGCGCGTGCACGAGTGTGCGAGTGTGCACATATTTAACAAAAAAAAAAAGCCACACAAGTCCAGCCCTCCAGGGCGTGTTTTCCACTGGATAGTGGCAGAATCCTTGCTTGAGCACGAGGCAAAGTCCTTAACACTCCACACAAAGACCGGAGCAGAAATCCAAGCGGGCTAAGCGGTACTTCAATGAAGGAACTTGCTATGCAGGTGCGCGCACGCGGATGCGCGAGTGTGCACGTATTTAACAACAAAAAAAAGTCACACAAGTCCAGCCCTCTAGGGCGTGTTTTCCACAGGATAGTGACAGAATCCTTGCTTGAGCACGAGGCAAAGTCCTTAACACTCCACACAAAGACCGGAGCAGAAATCCAAGCGGGCTAAGCGGTACTTCAATGAAGGAACTTGCTATGCAGGTGCGCGCACACGGATGCGCGAGTGTGCACGTATTTAACAACAAAAAAAAGCCACACAAGTCCAGCCCTCCAGGGCGTGTTTTCCACAGGATAGTGACAGAATCCTTGCTTGAGCACGAGGCAAAGTCCTTAACACTCCACACAAAGACCGGAGAAGAAATCCAAGCGGGCTAAGCGGTACTTCAATGAAGGAACTTGCTATGCAGGTGCGCGCACGCGGATGAGCGAGTGTGCACGTATTTAATAACAAAAAAAAGCCACACAAGTCCAGCCCTCCAGGGCGTGTTTTCGATGGGATAGTGACAGAATCCTTGCTTGAGCACGAGGCAAAGAACCTTAAACCCCCACTCGAAGACCGGAGCAGAACTCCAAGCAGGCTAAGCGGTGCTTCAATGAAGGTACTTGCTATGCCTTCTTCATGTGACAGGCAGTATGATAGATTAGTGGCATCATGTTTAAGTGTGAATCACACGTGTTTTGGGTATATGTGTCTTGTCTGACATGTGTTGTCATGTAATTGTTGGCTGTACAAGGGTGTGTGTGCCAATGTACGGCTGCACCGTTGTTTCATGCATATCCTCTTCTCCTGTTACATGAGGGATGCCCTGCTAGCCATGGGAGTATTGGTGGGACATTCCGTGGGAAGCATGCTTCACAGAGGCCTTACTGCTACTGCTTTATTGCATTTCTTGGTTGGTTGATCTAGAAATCTCCAGCTGTTGCATGTATGCCATATGTGCACTGTGTGGCAGCCTTTTGGTGGATGTGTTCTCACTTGGGTGTTGAACGTGCTGGCATGCGGTTGTGGGGATATACCTTGTGAATGGGTTACTGTCCATAATACTTGCTGTACCATGGTTGTTGGTTATGTTCTACATGAGGGCCACATCCTTGCGAATGGTATGCCTTTTGTGGGGTTCACGCCTACCATGCCCATTGACTGGCTGCTGGCTTCTGCCTCTTCCATACCCATGCCCTCCAGGCTGCCATTTGGAGGATGCTCTTCACCTTCTACTCCCACGGTGTGAGTTGCAGTGGGGCCACAGTTCGTCCACCTGTGGTCAATGTGTCCCTACGGTAATTGGAGACGAGCATCCGCACCCTGGCTCTTATTTCATCACAGTCCCAATGGGCATTTCCCACGGCTGCAGCCTTGTCCCTTATTCCGGTCCAAATGGCATTCTTGTGCTGGGGGGACGTCTTGCAGTGGTACGGCCCATATAGCTCCTCTACATGGGCCACCACCTCCTCTGCCATCACAGTGAGTGCCTGCTCTGAGAATATTGGTCACGTTTCAGAGAGAGAGAGAGAGAGAGAGAGAGAGAGAGAGAGAGAGAGAGAGAGAGAGAGAGAGAGAGAGAGAGAGAGAGAGAGAGAGAGAGAGAGAGAGAGAGAGAGAGAGAGAGAGAGAGAGAGAGAGAGAGAGAGAGAGAGAGAGAGAGAGAGAGAGAGAGAGAGAGAGAGAGAGAGAGAGAGAGAGAGAGAGAGAGAGAGAGAGAGAGAGAGAGAGAGAGAGAGAGAGAGAGAGAGAGAGAGAGAGAGAGAGAGAGAGAGAGAGAGAGAGAGAGAGAGAGAGAGAGAGAGAGAGATATATATGCAGAAATGCAGAAATGCCGGTGGAAAAAGTCTGTGGATCAAAGGGAGAGAATATTTTAGAGATTGCCTGAGGGGGTTAGACAACCGTTTTTTCGGCCTTTAGGTTTCCCGCTGGAGATACGTTAAACAATGACGATAGTGGTTACCTTTCTTAAGAACATCATGGAGTTTGGGGACAACTAGGATAGTGTGGAGGGAGCCCAGCTACAGGTCAAGAGAGTAATAGGAACCCCTTTGGTTTCAGTCGTTCCAGTCTCCCTGAAGAATTAATTAAATGATTAAAATAAAACACAATAAACGTGACATCTTTTTAGATTATTGATGTCATTTGTGGGATTATGTATATTTCCAAAGCCCTTGTAGGCTTATATAGCTATTCTGGTATGGCCGTCTACGACCTTCATGCTTATTCAGTGAATAACATGAATAGGTGCCATTTTGTAAAAGTATCACCTGTTATTCACAATGTCATGAGGCTACTGCCACTCACTGTGATGCAGGGTCGGACTGGCCCTTTCGGTCTTTCGGCCTGTGGCCGATCGACTTTGGGGTCCCCTGGGGCCGGTTTTCCGGCAGCCACCTCTGGGCCGGTTTTCTTTTTAAAAGAATTTTTTTTTTGTTTTTTTTTTTTGTTGTTATTGGAATGCCGGCCTAGTGTGAGTGCGCCGCCGAGCCGCGATGTGCGGAGCTCGCGTCGCGAGTATTCTGGGGGGGGGGTTCAGCCGCCTGGGATCAGGGCTGGGCTGCGCAGCAGGGCATGGCAGAGAGCCAGCCCAGTAGGGGGAGGCGCCGCGCCGGCGGCACTGTCTGAGTCTGCAGCACAATCATCATAGCAGCAAGGTAACACTTAATAGTTTATGATGCATGCAGATGTATGTGCATGATTCATTCACGTCACGGCGTCGGTGGGCCTGGGCCACCAGGCCGGCGGGGGGCGGCCGTGCAGCCACTGCAGGGGGCCGGTGCGCCTGCCGTGCCGTGTGTGTGCTCGCCGGCTCACGAGCCTCTGGCCTGCGGCGGCCAGAGAGAACGTTACTTGTTTGATCTGTGGGGGAGGCAGGCTGAAGCAATTGCAAAGCAATTGTAACACCTGCCTCCCTCCGAGTCCTGACCCCGTGCAGCCTGCAGGGCTGAGGGCTCCGCGGCGCTGAGCTGGGGCCGGGCCCGGCACTGTCAGAACACAACACAGTGACACATTTCACACTTGCTTTCAACTTTGCAGGAAGTAAGTAACACTTCTTTGCAAAGTTGAAAGCAACTGTCTTCAACTTGTGCCTGGGGGCTGGGCTGGGCCCCGGGGCCGCCGGCGCCGTGGACAAAGGAATAACCCAATGAAAATTCGGCTGGTGGGCAGGCTGCCCCTGCCCACCCAATACTCCCGCCATTATGCTGCTAGCCCCAGTGAAGCACACACCAGTGGACCACTTGGAGGCCGACAGTGCCAGTGCCCACACAGGAGGACCCACCAGGCAGCACTGAGGCGGCCAGCAGTGCAGACAGTGCCCAGTGCCAGTGCCGGCCACAGACAGCAGCCAGCCAACAGCCAGCCAGTCAGTCAGTCACTGAGCCGGAGGTAAGGAGTGTGACTTGTGTACTATTCTCGTAGCCAACAGAGCCAGAACAACTTCGGATTGTTTTCTTGGACCTATTAAGGCAGAGGGTGGGAGGCAGAAGTTGTTAGGAAGGGTCTGACGCTTAAAACACATATGGGAGCCACTTCCACCAGCCCCTGGCCCGTGTCTGCCCCACTGTCGAGTCCCATTCTTCACAGTCGTGCAGGTGGTCGGTAGTAGCCACTCTAGAATTATAAAGCTGCCGCCTTTTTATATAGCAGTTCACGCCAGATTCATCCTACTTCTAAGCACTGGAATTATGCGTGTTGTTGTTGTCCTCGGTATTTAATCATCATGTTATCATCCTGAAAGGATGATTGGCTCCCGGGTTTCAAACCTCTGGCATGGAAGCGAAAGCAGTGATATGGGAGTTACATACCAATATCAAATAATGTTTATTTCCCGGTGCCAAAAAGCACTCCCCACATATTGGAAGACTGGGTTCCTTTACTAATCTAAACTCTGTTGCTAGACTATTTGGGCAAAGTGCTGGATAATGGGAAGGCATTAGGAATACATGTGTTTGCTTAATGAGCAGGATTCACATTGTTTGTAATGTAAGCAATTCCCAGGGCGGTCTCCCGTTGTTTCGAGGAAGTAATTTACTTTGTTGCAAACACTTCGAATTACTTCGAATGTGGTACATGTATTTGAGGGTTAAGGGGTAAAATGGGTGGTGGGGGCGAGGGGTAATGGGGGTTGAGGGCTTGGTGTAGGGGTGGTAGTGAAGGGGGATGAGAGACCCCCCCAAATAAAAATTAAATAACACAATTAAATAAAACAAAAACAAAGTGATTGCAACTAAGTCAATTACCGCTAAGTAATGTACTTCCTTCTAATAACGTAGAAACGAGAAAACAGGCGCACATTAAAATGAATATGCTATACCCTGGAATATGTAGTAAATGTTGAAATAGATGCATTACACGTTGAGAATCTTTATAAAGTGTGTACTGAGAAGCCTGCTTGCTGCATGGTGAAGCTGCTTAAACCTGAACAAGGATTCTCATACACACGCTTCTGACAATGCCACATGACTGGCACTCCTGCCCACTGCAGCGGGTGGCGTGTCCCTTTCTTGCTAGTTTCATTTTGCAGGAATTGTTCAAAAAACAGTTCTGGGTTTTCGGACAGAAGCGACTTTCGGAAAGACATGCACTGCCTGCAAGCTTCTTGAAGGCTTTACTCTTGGCTATCATTGGTTGCCTGTGGTGAGCCCTTAGGCATCAGAATTGTGGCTTTTGAGGTTCTCAAGCAGGGGTGGACTGGCCCATATGGAACTCTGGAAATTTCCCGGTAGGCCTCTGCACCCTGGGCCTCTTTTGTGGTATTTTCAAATTTTCCCATAGGAAAGGGATGGGCTTGCTGAAAATCTGTAACATGGGGCCACTTTGAAAATTATTTCCAGGGCCTCTTTTGCTTTCTACTCCACCCCTGGTCACAAGAAATGTGTGTTGGTCAGCACAGCACCAGGTCGATGCGTAAACATTGAGTGATGGTTCTAGGTCTGTTGGCCCGGATCCAGAAGAGCGTGGAGAGCTGTTTATGCTGGTTTGAAGGGCCCTGTGCTAGAGTCAGAGGCAGGATCTGATCGCTACAGATGACTTTCTCATGAGGACACCCTGGCGGTCGCAGATTCGTGGAGCTGCAATGGGGCATTACCTGCTAGGCAGGAAGGTACAGCACAGGCACACTGAGGACCAGGTTCAGCAGTCAGCAGAGGATAACTGCCTGACATGCCAGCATCTCGCTCAGCAATGCCCAATGACATCCGTGAGGGAGAGGTTGGAGAGAAGGAAAAGGGAGAAATTGGGACACAGGCGGGAATCGCCTGCATTGCGGTAACGTTGGTTTGTTCTTAATGTAGGTGGCTTCATTGCCTACTTTTATTTTAATTTTAAAAGTAGTACTTGCACTTTAAACTAGAATCTTTTCTGTCATTTCTGATTGGAGAACATCTAAGCTGCTGATGTCCTTTTGCTCGCTTTGACGGCGCCCGAAGACTGAACTGGCAGGTATAACACACGCAGGACTCTCCTGTCTGGGGGGCAAAGTTGGTTTGTTCATAATATAGGAATTGATACATAGATGTACTTCTGTATTTTGCTTATTGAAAATAGCACTTGCAGTTTAAATTAGGCACATAGCAATCAGGAGCCTTTTCAACCATTTCCGGCTTATGGACAGTTTTACTTCCTATGCCGTGTCCACGACCACCGAGCGAGCACACCTCTGACCGCAGGCCTGTATGCTCCCAGCTAGCACATGACGTTTCATCACTTGTACCAAAAAGGTTTTGAAAATCTGCCCCTATAACTTTAAATTTGATTTTTGTTACTGAGCCTGTCAACCTTGTATAGCTGGAGGCGAACGCACATTTCACTAGCCACACTGTGTTGTGGTTTCAATATGATTCCCACGTCCTTTGGTAACTTTTATTTGCATGAGGTAGTTGTGGCCAACGTTATGGCTGCATACGAGCCTCCATTTTATGTCACCAAATTAAATATGGAAATGCAACTAATAGTGAACAATGCTCCAATTAGTCTTTTAATTTGGTCATATCAATGATATCTGGAACATGTACGCGTACATGGCATTTAAAGAGGGCCTACTCGCTAAAACAAATCTCAGGAGGGGTGTGATGTCCTTTCCATCCCACAAAGCAGTCATCCTTCCTTCATCAAAGCTAATTTTGTTTTCTCTTTTGACATTTTGTTGTTAGAATCTTACTTTTGCTTTGTCGGTGCTAAATATATCCTGCTTAACAGGGATCTTTGCATTACAATTTCAACCTCCTTTGGTCTGTCGATTTCCCAGAATCCCTGTGGGCGTGTGGCCAGGAAGCGCCTTGAGGCGATTCAGTTAACAGTGCTGCGCTACGCATGTCCCTTCTTTCATTCACATGCTTCTCGGGCCCCCCACGTCCTAATAAGCAGAGGAAACGGCCGGGACTGCCTGAAGCACCATGCCTTGGTGGTGGTGTTCCAGAAACAGGGCCTTTACTGACAGTGTTTTACTGATGTGACTTTGTTGTTTTCAAGCTGGCTTTGACATCCAGCTGACATCAACCTACCATCAGGTGCTAGTGGCCCTGGGGGATTGGCTGGCAGCTTGTCATGGACGTGATTTACTAGAGACTGCACGTTGGGATCTTAGAAACTACCCTCAACGGTCAGGAGCCATTGCCTTGTGTCATGCACTTGTATTTGCTGAGGCCCTCATCACACAAGCACTACCGTGGGCAGAGCCTGAAAAGTAGATGCATTGCACACAGGCTTGATATGCGGCCACATTTGCACCAGACCTGCAGATGCTCATTTTACTATAGCCGATATGATAGCTTAGTGGGTTGAGCGCTCGCTGCTGTGATGTGTGTGTGATCTGCAGGTTCGAATCCCAGAAAGGCCATCTCAGCCTTTCATTCTTCTGAGGTCGATAAATGAGTACCAAGACAGGTTGGGTGATATTGTATGCATATTTGTTCTATAAAAAATGGCTTAAGCGTAAGTGCTTTACAATAACATATTATCATTTGGCCTTGGACGTCTGCTTGCATTCACAGTAATTTGACAATATGGATCTAAACACACAGATATTAATGATACATATGGTGATCCATTCTTGTATTAAATGCATATCACATTAGTGAAATCAGAACCATATTAGTCTGCTTTTGATGCCACTTCCTGTTTTGTGAAGGGGTGAAAGGTTGTGTTTCATTAATGGCACTGATACTGTAGAAACGTCCGTGTTTGCGCAGTGAGAAGCGTGGTAGGCGATTCACGGATGATGGTTTGAGGGCCACTTTTTTTGAGGCGCGGGCTGGGCCACTTTTTTTGAGGCGCGGGGTGGGCCACTTTTTTTGAGGCGCAGGGTGGGCCACTTTTTTGAAGCGAGGGGTGGGCCACTTTTTTTTGGGTGTCCGGGCCTATTTCTTGTCCCAGTCCGACCCTGCTGTGATGCAGGGAGGAGTACTCCCAGTGGCAGGTATAATCAAGTGGTGTTGTTGGCGTGGAACCTGGGAGCCTAAAGAGATGGATAGTTACATCTGGCTCACTTTTTGGACCACACATTGGGAGACACAGCTGCCCTCTGTTTCTACCACACTGGACACCCCCTTCATTGCATTTGTCTTTGCCACAATCACCAACGTGGAACCATATGTATCTCTTTTCTACCATATGTACCGTGCAGTGGGAGAGAAGAACACCTCGGGGGAGTGTCTGTGATGGCAACAGGTGCTGGTAATTGTACCTGGAGAAAGCCCCTGCATTTAACATAACACATGCATCTGCCTGCCTTGAGCACTCTTCGAGTACACAACCAAACAAGGCTCACCCACCATGCCAGTTAAGACTCAGTGGGACTGTGTCCCAAAAAGCAATTCAAAGCACTGCTGTTATTAGCCAGATTGAAGTACAGAACTCACTATTGGCCTATACTTGGCAGTGAATCGAGTTTGTAAACACACTATGAGTTGCCTTTTGATAAGTATTGCGTTTCCTGGCAGAGGAGCAAAAACAGGCACAGAAATAGTTGCTGTTTATTCTCTGGCCATATTCAGTGAGGCACAGCTCCTACAGACCCATAGCAGCTTAGTGGTACATGGTAAATGGAATCTAGCATTTAGGAAGAGGGTGATGACTGAAACATTTAAGTGACACTTGCAGCAGTTCAAGCTGGTTTCTAAGATCACACACCTTGGGCAGGTGGAAGCCAGGACTTGAGCTCTGGTCAGCAGATTCCAGAGGCAGCAGCTTGTGAAGCTGCAGTCTGAAAAGGAGGTTGTTATTTATGCTGCTAATCTCACAATGCGGAGAAAGGGCTGGCATGTCATTTGGGACTGCATAGCCTGCTGCATGTGCTGGCACGTGTGATGCCTCACAAGCCTATTTCCATTGGTATGATCCTCGTTCGAGGGGTCAGTCCCTTCCTGGCTCTCTTTTCCACACCAAATCAAGCCCTTTAACACATTCTAACCGTTCTGCAGACAATGCACCTTCAACATCCTTAATCAACTTTTTCCTTCATTGGAGAAAGTTATCAGGTATTTTATTTTCAACTTCAATAATAGCGTGGTCACTTCGAAGCTGCTTATGCTCTCATTGGCTTCTCTTTATTTTATTGTTGAAAGCGTGGATCTAGCTCGGGAGCAGCGGAGCGATGTACGGAGTGTGGGTATCTGGCATTTGTTCTGGCATCTTTTAACAGTAGGGCAGTACTGTGAGATTTGTGCGTCAGTATTTTCATCCATCGGAATTAGTTCTTGGGCAGGTGTTGTTGAAAGAGCTATGTTTTGAGAGATTTCTGAAACTGGATAATTGTGGCGGCATTCCACGCTGACACCAGGATCGAGTTCGAGAGGGTGGGTGCATGACGAGAGAAGCAAGAGAAGGATTGTTTGCAGGTCCTCTCTTTGCAGATGAGTTGTGATTGAAGCTAGTTGGGCGATTTGCTGTGAGAGTAGCGTGTTCCACCAAATATGTGGAGCTTAGCCGCCAGGTACTCTGGTGTCCTATTCATGACTACTTTGTAGATGATAAATGCTGTCTTGAAGAGTATCCTGGCTTGGAGTGAAAGCCAATGTAGTTTGTGAAGGATAGGGGTAATTCAGTCAAATTTCCAGGCATCTGTAATAGGACTTGCTGCAGTGTGGTGGACTGCTTTTAGTGGACCCAATTTAGCAGCTGGGAACACTGTCAGGAGAGAATTTCCGCCATCGATGTGCAAGATCACAAGGGCATGCACTATGGTCCGGAAGTACTTTGGTGGGATGAGAAGTTTGATTTTTTTCAAAGGGTAGAGATTCTGAGCCAGGCTATTTGGGCCTTCTTGGCTATGTGTTTCTGGAAGGACAGGCTGCTGTCAATGGTGAAGCCTAACGATTTTGCTGAGTCTGAGAGTTATGGATCAAATTCTTCTAGGCGCATACCATTTAGACATTGTTGAACATGTTGTTTTTTAGCGGGCGGATCAATGAGATTGAAGTCTTGGATGGGTTTAGTTTGAGGTAGGCATTCGACATCCAGGACTGGATGATGGCTAGGTAATTGCAAAGATGAATGATGTCCTACATGCTATGTACTCTCAGGTAAAACTGAGTATCATCTGCGTATTGGTGGATGGCTATATTCAGATCTTTGAGGAGAGTGCCCATAGGCTCCATGTCAAGGTTAAAAAGGATTGGTGAGCGGATGGAGCCTTGGGGGTCTCGGCAGGAGACCTGGTGTTGGTTAACACTCAACTCGTTCATCTGCACAGCCTGGTGCCTGCCTGAGAGTTAGAAGGTAAACCAATTAAGGAAAGTGCCAGAGAATCCCATCTTGTCAGCAAGGAGGGAGAGAAGGATGCAGTGGTTGATGATGTTGAATGCGGCTAAGAGGTCCGGGAGAGCGAGGATGCATGAGTCACTCTTATCAATGATTTGGAGGGCATCATCCGCCACATGGATGGTGCCTGTTTCGATGCCATACTTGGGGTGGAACCCTGACTCATAGACATTTAGGAGGTGGAGTTCTTTGTGCTTCCTCTGCTCCTCTGCTGCCTGTTCCACATGTCCCTTAGTTTACTTTTAAAGGCTCATTGTCCTGTGGTTCAGGGGTGTCTGTTATGCTTCTCACTAGGTTTCTTTGGGTTCTATGCCTTTGGCTCCCAAAGTGTGTCCTAGGAATGAATTTATTTATTGCTTGAATGCACATTTCTCCTTGAAATGGGACCTACTATTCTTTAGCCTCTCCCACACTTAATCAAGTGTTCAGTTCTGTTCTCCAAGTGTTTCTACATGTATGAAGACATCATCTTGAAAGTATTTTAGCTTCGTTATACGTCGAAGGGGATTTGCCATTATTATTTAGAAAACAAAGGTTGACAAGCCAAGGGACATTACTGTGTACTGATATATTCCAAATCGTATTACAAATGTTGTTAAAGGTTTAGAACTTGGACATTTTTACAGTTGATGTCTGAGTATTGGTTATATGCAGCTTAGAGAATACTTGAGCTTCTTGTATTAAGAACTGTATCTCCACAATGTTAGATATGAGAACATAGTCACATAATACTTCCTGATTCAGACTGCACAAATCAATGCTCATTCTGAATTTGTTGTTATTTCATCTTGCAATCATTACTGGACTTTGCCACTTTCTGTCGTCTCCTGTCTGCAATGTAATGTAATGAGCATTTGTATATCACCTTTCACCATTAGCATGGTCTGAACGTGCTATAGGTTGAACGCCCTTGGAGGACCGAAGTCCAGGTATACTAAATTCATCAGGAAATAGAGTGCGTGTGTGTGCATACCCATAATGAGGTTAGTAAGGGTGGTCAAGTCCCTGCTAGTCACCCATGTTGAACAGGCATATAGGTGGGTGCGGGGAGGTATCACAGAGAGTATGTGAGAAAGACATTATGTGTGCAGCTAGAACACATTTTATTGTGGGGAATAGCTGCATTCTAGTGACAGAGGTGCTGTGCATAGTATGTGAAACAGGAGAGGCATTATGGCATTATGTGCGTAGCTAGACCGAATATTATTTTGTGGGATAGATGCATTCTAGTGCCAGCGGTGTTGTGCAAAATATGTGGGGGCAGGAGGGACATAATGTGCGCAGATAGGCCGAATTGCATGGAGGGGGATAGCTGCCTTTTAGTGACAGAGGAGTTGAGCAAAGTAAGTGAAGCAGGAGTGACATTGTGTGAGCAGCTAGACTGAGTTTTATTGCAGGGAATAAAACATTTGATTCAAGCATTTAATGCACCCACAATGCACCCAGATTCTGAAACATCAGGTGATCCTAAATTCATTCAGAATCCCAACGTAAGATGTGTATCAGAGCACCTAGATCCGATAAGTCCCTGCACGTAGTATGCACCTAGATTCACAAGAGTTCATACATTTGGGTTCAGCAATCTTTATGTCATGGTTGTGAGAGTTCTCTGAGTTCGGAGCATTTGCAGAAGTACAAATGCTCCTGAGGATCAAACAAATTTAGTATGTAAGATGTGGCATGAATGAGGTTGCACTGGAAATGGCCCAGCGATTGCTAAGGGCAACCATGAGGTAAACCAGTTGAGGCAGACCGAGAACCAAGGACATTGTTCTGAGAGGCAGTGTTCCCTACCCTTGCCATCTTACCTGGCTAGTAGCAGTGGATTTGTCCAGTGCGATGTATTGTCCACCCACAGGTTCATCTAATTGCGACCCAAAGGCCCACTCTCAGAAACCATTCCGGTGAGCCACATTGCCGACCCTCCCCATCATGGCTGCCTAGGGAATACCAGCCATGGATACTATTCCGTGCAATTCAGATCATGATGCTGGTTGGAATAGCCAGGTCTTGAGGAAATGATTGGATAGGATTCAGATCATGATGCTGGTTGGAATAGCCAGGTCTTGAGGACATGATTGGATATGATTCAGATCATGATGCTGGTTGGAATAGTCAGGTCTTGAGGAAATGATTGGATATGATTGAGATCATGATCCTGGTGGGAATAGCCACATCTTGAGGGCCCTTTGGATGGTCCTGTGGTCCTGTTTGTGTCAGATGTGGGGTGTGTGAGGGGTCAGCAATCAGAAGTGGACACAAAGTTGCAATGTTCTCAACCTTAGCCATGTTTAGTAAAAGAACATGGGTTTGGAAAAAGGCCTTTCTTGCCCTAACCAAAAGAACATGTCCCTATCTATGAAAAAAAAGTAAGTTCACCTTGTGTCCAAAATACATCTGACCCTCACACTAATATACACTTCAACCAAATTGATCAAAACCATATATATATATATATAATTTCAACAAAACAATCCTTGTCTCCAGGGTCTAGCTTCCCTTCCCCTGAACTGTTTCAGGGAAATGTATTTGAAATACTCTGTTTCACCAAACTTCCATTACAGGTAATGAACATGTCTCTTTCATTGGTATTTGCCTTGAGATAGCCTTGAGATAGCAAAGCAAATGGTCTTTCTATAATACAGGTTGTAATATATTGGAAGAAAGTATTTTATGGTCTTTAGGACGGCAAAGCAAAATTCCCAATTTTAACAAAAGCTTGATATAATAAAGTTCCTTTTCAACAAAACATGTTATTTACTAGTGTACTCCCCTGCCAGGAACTCCTCTACTGAAATATCCGATTTCAACAAAGTCTTAATACTACAAACATTCATTTTCAACACAACTTTGAATTTCCTGATATACTCCTCTGCCAGGAACTCCTCTACTGAATAGATATCATGGTTTACTCTCCTCCCAGGAATGTCTCCCTCTTGGTCTGTATAGACCCCTGGTGTACTCTCCTGCCAGGTATCTCTTCCCAAAAAGTTTCACTACCTGATGTACCTCATGCATCAGGTTTGTTGCAATGTTCACTTTCCTTTTTGAAGTATCACACACTTGTATTTCCTCAATTATTAAGCTTTGTTAACTTCATAAAATGTGTTTCAACTTTACCCATATCGATATTCCATGGGGTTCTGCTCAGGTTCTGCTTGTCAACTTCTTTCATAATGGTGATTGGCTCTTGGCAATGCTTGTTTGAGGGTTCTCCCAATTGACTTCTCATAAGGGAACAGATATAGCTTTGGCCCTTTTGTTTCTTCTTTACAATCTTTTGATTTTTCCCTTTTAGTATAAATTTGCTTTTGGCAATTCTTGTTCCATGTTTCCCCAAATTGCCGTTTCACATATGGAGGATTATACAGCTTTTGCTCTTGTACTTCTTCTTTAGAGTCTTTTGGCTTTTGGTAATGTGGTTTGCCAATTTCCCCAAAATGACATCCCACATAAGAGGAATTGTACCACTTTTTTCTTTTACTGTAAATAGATTTGGTTGGTATTCCAAACCTTCACTTAATTGTCTATGTGCCTGTTCGGACGCCCCGGGGTATCACTATCAAAGGGCCAACTCACCGGTATCTCCTGACATCTCTGACTCGTGACACATTGCAGCGACAAAGTTTTGTTTTGGGAATGGCATTGGCAGTCTGTCAATTTCTTTCTCAGCTCATCTGCTAGCATCGGGGTTCCTCGCCGGTAAGGTTGCTGCTTCTTAGTTTCACAGCACCTTGGACAACCTTTCTGCAGCTGCCAGTGCCTTTTCAGCACTTCCCTGGAGCCTGCCAGTATCCATTGGGTCTCCTGCCACTCTGGTACGTCGGAGTGACAAGTCGCTGTCCAGGAGCACCTTTCTCCTTCAGATTGATTCACTCCCGTGCTTCTGCCTCTCTCTGCAGTTCCGCTCCCCGCTCCACATCCTCTGCAGCCCAATCCGATGTCACCTTCTCTCACCTGCAGGTATTGCTCTGATTTAAATGTCCCGCCTAGCCGATTGAATGAATAACAAAAAGACTGCACGCTATTCTTGGTATTACTGTTGATCTTCATTGACTCTTTACTCTACTTTTTACTGTTCGTCCCCGTACTTAAAGCTTTCTGGGAAGTGAAGTCCAAAGTATTTTCATATTGATTTAAGTTCTTTTGTTGAACACTTTTGTCTTCATAACAATCATCTTGAAGACCAGATGTCAAATATGTTTTAGAGAGGTTACGCACATATGAATAATGAATGAATTTCTGTTTAAGATGCTTAACAAAAGTATGTTTTAAGCCCTTACAATTATAGGGTTCTGAATAATGACAGCAGGTCATTAGAAACTCTGGGATTAGAGTTGCTTCCTAACAGTCAAGGGATAATTACCATGTCTCTCCGGTCAGAGCCATCACCTCGCTGTGACAGCCATCTCCTCCCATGTGATCCACCCTCAGAGTGTCACCCCCATGGTCAGGATTGGGTAGCAGCTGCTTTACCCTGGCCACATGGGAGGAGACTTTAGGCTGGGGATTAGTGAGGATTCCTCACAGGTGGCAGTGAATTCCACAAGGTGGGCGCCAGAACTGAGAAAGTGGAGCCTCCAACACTGGTTGATTTAGAGGGGGGAATCACTAGAAGAAGGGCGGTGCTTGATCTCAGGTTTCTAGTAGGGTGATAGGAGGTGATTTTCTGTTGTAGGTATTTTGGGCCTATCTTGTGCAGTGTGCGGTGAGCGATACACATGACTTTCAAGTTGACCAGTCTTCCAATAGGGAGCTAGTGGAGGGTGCATAGTGCGGGGAGATGTGTTTTCTTCGAGCGATGGAAAGGAGGAGCCTGGCTGCAGATTTCTGGACTAGCTTGAGCTTTTTGAGTTGGTAGGTCAGGGCGCCCATGTAGAGAGAGTTTGTGTAGTCTAGTCGAGAAAGGACAATGGACATAATTGCAGTAAGTCTTGAGGGTTGGAGAGGTAAGGGAAGATGCATCTGAGTACGCAGTGGCAAAAGTAGCATGATTTGGACACAGTGTTGGTGTGTTTGGATAGTGTGAATCTGTGTACATTGTGAAACCCAGATTTTTGACTGTGACGGATGTGGTGGGGTCGGGGGACTAGGGAAGTGGCCGAGGGGTGGGTTGTGGGAAGAGGGCTGTCTTTGCGCAGATCATGATCTATGTTTTCCCAAGGTTTAGTAGGAGATGATTGTATGTCTTCCAGCGGTCAATGTCTGTGAGGCAGCCTGCAAGGTCAGGATGTGGGGTGGTGATAGACTTGGGAATTCTAAAGATGATTTGCATGTCATAAATGTAGTTATAGCATGTGAGGTTGTGTAAGTGGATGAGTGCATGTAGAATAATCATGTATAGATTGAAGAGGAGAGGTGATAGGCACCTTGGAGGACTCTGTTACTGACAGGTCGGGCAGTAGAGGAGAAATGGGGAAGGTAGGCAATTTGGTGTTAGTTTGTAAGGAACAAGGAGATCCAGATAAGTGCGATGTGTATGATGCCAAGAGAGTGTAGCCTGTCAATGAGGATGCTGTTGTTAATGATGTTGAAGGCTGTTGAGAGGCCAAGAAGTGTGACTGTGGCGGAAACCTCTGAGTATGTGTTTTCTTTTAGGTCATCCAATATAGGACACTAATTTTGTTCCATGAAAGGGTCTGAAGCCAGATTTGGTGGGGTCAAGGAGGAGGTTGATTTCTGTGAAAGTTTTGAGTTGAGAGTAGACAGTGCAGTCAATGAGTTTGGCCAGGAAGCAGGTGTTGGAGATTGGTCTGTAGTCTGCTGCTTAGTGAGGGTCGAGGGATGGTTTTTTCAAGAGGGGTTTGACATGGGAAGTTTGAACGGCTTCTGTGAAAGTCCAGGAGTTGAGGGAGGCATTTAGAATAGACCTAGCAATGTCACCTGCATAGGTTGAGGAGAAGATTTCTTTGAGGTGGGAGGGCACAGATCATTTTGGAATCCCGATGGACGACTGTCCATAAACAATTTGAGAAATTCCGGTCTGGAGATGGGAGAGAAAGTGCGGAAAGTGGAAGTCGGGGTGGGCTGGTCAGATAATAGCATTGCTATTGTGATCTTGTGCAGCTTTAGAATAACTCCTAGAGAAGCCCTATATAGGTTGTTAACCAGAACCAAGATGAAACAGCCTGTGTGACCCTTCACAAGATGATGCAATACGAATCAATCATTTACTTTCTATTTTGACCAGCTAGTGTAAGAGGCAAGCGTAGAATCTGTAAGCCTCCAGCAGGAGGCCAGAACTGGGACTAATCTCAATTATTCCTTCTTTTAATAGGTTTTCAGAAAGTTCTTGTAGCTCTTTATGAACTGTTCCTGGAACTGTTCTTAATATTTGCTTCACTGCAATGTCTTTTTACTTGGGATTTCTCTCATGTATGTACCTTTTTCATGCTTCTACCAATGGATTGAATGTCTTTTTGTGATTTTCCGGTAAATCTTCAAATGCCCTTTGTTTGTTTTTATGTTCATTCATCTCATCAACATTGTGTTTCAAATGTTTTTTTTTGCTGAACATTTATTTTCCAAAAAAACGAATTGATAATGTGTATTTGTTTTATTTTTGGGGTGTACCTCCCCAACTCCCCCTCCCCTATTAATTGTAGACTGTTCCCGACACCCCTCAACCACTTATATAGCCTTATCCACAACCCCCTATGTTTTCTGATGAGTTTTTTCAACAACAAAACATTCTGCAAACAACCCATTGAAAAATAACACTGTTGATGTATGAACGTCATACCCTCTGTTTATAGTCATAACTTGATCCCTGGAGTTCAGATCCGGTTTTGTGTTTACTTTCTTTGTTAAGGTCGTCCTAATAACAAATCTCCTTCATGTTTCCTATATTCTATGCCTCAATCCTCCTGCCTTTTCACTTTATTTGATTCTTCATATGTGCTACAAGTTGAATTCTACTGCCCCCATATCCGCCTGGGCTGAAATAAGTATTCTATGTGATAATCCCACCTGAGGAAAAGTCAGCACTACTAAAATACTTGCCCAACACACTTTAGGACTGGTATTATGTCCTTCTATAACCCCCGGTCCTAAAATGTTTGGGGAAAGTGCTAGATTTTCTCGGTGGTGAAAATGTGGATAAGTGTTGCCCCCGGTAACGTTTCAGTGACTTTATCGCTGGATATCAAAATAATTTGCTTTTAAATGTATATTTTCCTTAGCCCATAGATTTTTCATATTTCATTCAATATAAATGTTAAATCATAACTTGAGTCATCCCCCATTCTCACTTGCCCATTCCTTCACTCAACACTGATGTCTTAGATTTTATTTCGTCTGTGCTTTCTGTCCCATTGTTTTCTTCTTCAATTCCCTTTCCGGCTGTGCCGCTACACACTTTGGGGAAGTGATCCAGCTTCTTACATTTTCCTGGTCTCTTTCCCAGGGCAGGACAATCTTTATTGCACTCTCATGTGAGTGCACTCAGCATCTATAACGCCCTCTTTTGCTTCATCATCCTTCAGAAGGTGGTGCTGTTGTATCTCCAATGCTCCACATTTCTGCTGTTTCACCCTTTTTTTATTTCAGTTTAATCTCATTCATTATAATTGGTTCTTTCTCTCTGGGTGATATCTCAGCTCCTCCTGCCTGTGTATCACCCGCTTTTTTCAGTACACTGTGCACAATGTATAATGCTTCTCCTATCATGGGATTTCGCCCTTGTTCTAATCTGTCTTGCATCCTGGCGCTGTAGCACATCAAAGCTAACAAGTCTTGCAACTGTCGGGGGGAAATTCTGCCGGGGTCGGCCGGGCCTTCCGCAGACCTCCGGGCAGGGAGGCCCCAACTCCTCCCGTGTATATCTCTCGGATCGAGACAGAGTATGAGGCACACACAAGGAGCAAGGCAACTTCTGCTGTTTATTATGCAAACGGCAGGGATGGGTCAAGGAGCGTACGCGTTCGTCCTGACACACACACAATCGTGGGGCTCGCAGGCCCTTTTTACTATAATATGACGCGCTACTTGCGTCACTTCAAAAGGTTAACAAAAAAACCTATCGGCAATCTTAATTGGTTGTTCGAGTGGTAGGGTTAGCATAGTACACATATAGAGAATGATATTAGTGGTCAAGGTGTAGTCAGGTGGTACGTCTGGGATGTCCCTACAATTAGATACATAAGAATTGTTACATGAAGACTCCTGAGGATTGGCTAATATTACTGACGTCTGAGATAAGAGCCCCATGTTCTGATTGGTGCATCCGTGAGCTCCCCAGCCTGGGACCACCGTTGTTCCCAGCTCTCGGTGTACCTGCGTTTGCAACAATGTTTCAATATGGGTACGTGCAGACAATGTGAGGATTTATTCATAGGTGGAAGGCTAACCGCTCCCACAGTAGCAGATGTCCATTGAGCCTTTCAAGTGTATCGGCCTATGTCTCGCAACGAGGGACCCAGACGCCTTTCTTTCTCCTGGGCTTTGGCATCTCGTCAGGTTCGGCTTGGTCACGTGAGGCGGGACCGTGTTTGAGGCAGAATTCTGCACAATTAATATTGCTTTTCCACGGTGCGTCTGGTTTAATTTGTAGGTATGACCTTAACATTGGTACGCGGAGTGCGAGTTTGCAACATCATGCCTTTGATGATTTGTTCTTGGATGTGGGTTTGCAACATTGCGACCTTGGCTGGTTGTTCCACCAGGCTCATTCTGCGGGATCAGCAACCTGACTTTTGCTTTGTTAATGTCCACGGGAACTCTTGCCTGAGGCCTACCTGGGCCTGGTGTATAAGGGATCCATTTCGGGCATGGGTGCTTTAGGTTATAGTGGCATATATTTCTAAGACCAGTATCGTGTTTCTATTATACCTCTCATGGTGGTAACAGGTTAAGAGAAGCGTGAGCAAGCAGCGTTATAGATGAGTTCATGATGCATCTTGCGTTTCTGCATTCTGGAAGCCTATGTAAAAATAATAAAGATGCACGTCCGTGAATATGCCTGTCGCCTACGTCAGAGCACTGAGTATATTCTTCGTGTAGATTGGTGTGGAAATGTTAGGTGTGTATATTTGTACAGATGTGCGTCCCGTTGTCTAGGTCGTCATGGCATCTCTAACGACGTGTGGTTTTTAGTCTAGCTGATCCGAGCCGCAGGTGTCGGCATGGCCAGTGCGGGCTGCTGGGCAAACAGGTGGACACATCCGTATGCTCCTGTACCATGGTACCTGGTCGTCTGGTAACTGGACAAACTCTTCTCGTGGCGGGTGTCTGGGCCGTGACCCTCTAGGCCAAGCGCGAGAGGTGAAGGACGGGAGCCTGGTCTTCCATTCTCCCACTTCAGTCCCCCCTCTGGTCGACTTGTCGACCACAAACATATCCTTCTCATTATCTCCTCTTACCCTCCATATTTTAGTTATCCCTCCTAGATGTCCATAATGGTTTACATGATCTTCAAACGACCAATACATGTATTCACATGTTCCTCCAGGAGTACAATATACCCATCTTCCTATGTAGCTCCTGGGGTTCCTTGGGTTCTCGATCTTCACTGATGGTGGGTCTAGATGGTTGGTGATGATTTGCGTGCGCAGCTTCTCCCTCTCTTGTATTATCACCCCTGTGTGCTGGCCATCATCTGCTGGCATCAAGGGGTGCATTCCCACCATTTCCAGCAACTCGTCAGCCGTGCGGGCCTTCCGGGCTTTCCAAAATCTAATTATGATCAAAGTAGCTCCAGCCAAAATAGTACACCCCACTATTATTTTCAGTCCATCTGACAGCCAAGATGGCATCCATGACCATAATAGTGAAAACCAGCTCTTATCCTTGTTTACACCGTTACTCTCGTCCATCATTTTAGAGTGCATCTGGGCCAATTGTGAAACTGCTTCTGTCAGTGTACCATTGTCGGCATCGTTGGCAGGTATGAACGTGCAGCAAGATTGTCCTATCTTTGCACAAACTCCTCCTTCCATCGCTGTGAGAAGGTCCAGTACATATCTGTTTTGTAGTGCTACCATCCTTACAGCTCGCAGCTCCTCTTTAATTGCGTTGAACCCATTTACTGTTGAATTGATGGTCATCATTAGTTCCCATCTGGTTATTTGCAGCCATTTTGCGTTTGCGTATGCCTGCAGTCCCGGATGTATTATTGAGGAGAAAAACATTGCTGCTCTGCTGAATAGTCTGTGTTCTGGCGGTATTGACGTTAATTCCGTTTCCGACCTTCCCCACAGGTAATTTCCTGTCAGTGGCTCTCCTTGTCGTTTTCTCCTATTTAGGACAGTATCCTCGCTGTTGGTCTTGTTCTCTTGCTCCTTTTGGAGTGGTGCAGATCTCTTTTGTCTCTTATCCCCTTCATCCATTTTAGGAAATTTCGCCACATTGACATGCTTCCTAGGTACCACTAGTGATGGTACATTGACGTGTACCATTGTGCACACACCATTCCACAGGGGAGGCAGTGTATGATATGCCTTTTCTCCACAGGCCCAGTAATGGTCCATTATTACTGCTGTTCCCGCACCCCCCTCAGGTAACTCCATCACACTTGCACAATTGGTGTTATATCCTACGTCCACCTCTCCTTTATGCTGGTAGCATACTTTGGGCGCAGTCAATGGTAATATTGTTATTGGGTCTTCATCTTCTTCTACCCATGTGAGCATTGGTACGTACTTGATCCACGTCGTCCAACATCGATGATTGTGTGCCTCGATGGTTGAGATAGTTTCCTTTGTTACCATGTTGCTGCCAATTACTCCTATCTCCCAGCTGTTGTCCAGATACACCTTTCCTGTTATCGTCAGCAGCGGCCTTTCCCAACATCCTTGTTTACCCGGAACTTCAGTGGCGTACCAATCACATGGTAGATACTGCAGTGTTACCTTCTTTGTTTCTCCTTTTGCAGGGCCACTTGTTATGTACCTGAATGCTTCAGCATGTAAACTGGTCTTGTGATAGCTCAGATAGGTCTTGAGGAAGTTGTTCTCATATGGGTACGAGTCTCGCGTTTTCCATGTCATGTGCACTACTGTTCCTTGAAATCTTCCTTTCGTTTGGAACAGGGCCAAATATATTATGCACTGTGCTGTTTTTTCATCTATTTCTGTGGCAACAAATGTCCGTGAAGCGCTCATGGCGTATGGTATTAATGAGCAAACGTAACAGCTATCCTCAGTTGTCTGCTTACCAATGCGGGTCATGTGCTGGTACCATATGTTGTTTGTGACGTGTGCCGAATCTTGTACATAATTATCAATACCTTTATTGTCTAAGTATGTGCTGCGTTTAATTCTATTTTGCTTGGGTGCAATGTTACTACTACCACCTGACGTAACACCTGTTGCAGCAGAGGGCAGGGGTATATTAGGTTTGGGTGCAGCAATAAAATCGATAGCATAGCTGTACTGCCAGACAGAGGCAGCCAAGAACCCGGTGATCATAAAAATCCCTATTATTTTTATTACATATGCTAATTTCACCGGCATTTTGCTCTTACCTTGCTGCAGTCCTGGCAGCTTATTCTTGCGACGTTACAGTTGCCCGCCTAAAAATTCTCAAAAGTGCTTGTTATTAAATGTTAGGTTTAAGCTCTCCCTATCAAGTAGTCATTCAGTGCCCAGGCGAAGAGCTGCTCCCATGCTACTCTAAGTGATGGGTCTCTTAAAACCGGCAAGTATGGGTGGAGGTGGGGCATGTGATATTCTATGGCCAGGAGGAAGGCTGTGTAGTAGACACGTACCCTTCTCCTTTTTAAGTATGTTGGCCTCTTTATTTCGTATACGAACTGGTGTGACAATTCTTCTGGGTAGTTATCGTCTGGCAGCACCATCTACACCTGCACACTGAATTTGTTAATTATCTTTCTTAACAATGCAATATTACGCAGTTCCTGTATGTGCAAGAGAAAAAAGAGAACATTCACGTGTTTACATGTGTATTAGTGCAAACATGTCCTTCCGTTTTAGTTACAACTGTATTTAGCAGTCAATGGGGGGGGGTTTGTGCTCAAATGGCGGAAGTATTTTTACTCTTTGAGCGAGTGGTCATGGGGTGGGCAGTATGGGGATCACTCCCTTCTTCGTCAGTTATTGTCTCCGAGGGAACAAGTGGGTCGTTGTCTGTGGTGAAACTTTCTTCCGCTGTAGGGGATGTGGTTGCTGTTCTTCCAATTGATCTGTCGTTGGCGCTGGGGCGGGTCTGCAGTTTGTAGATTTTTACATCATGTAGGTGGTTCCATGCACGCTTATCCTTTAGTTTTACTGCTCTTGTTGATACGTCCTCTACCAGATGGGGGCCAGTGAACCTCTTCTGGTTCCACCTCCTATTGAAATTGCGAAGTAGTACGTGGTCACCTTTGGCAAGTTTGCACAAGTTCTCCTTTCCCAATTCTGTATTTTCGTCTTTTTCTTGGTTGCTGGTAGACCCGCCCCGTGTGCGCTCGAGCTGTTGAGACACAAACACGACACTAGTAATCAAAGAAGACACATATTGATACATTTCATCACCTAACACATTTGCTGAACTTTCTTGGTCGGTGAATGCCCTTGACGTTGGTGTTAGGGGAAGGCGCATTTGGCGTCCAGTAACCACTTCGTGTGGGGTGAGGTGGTGGTCGGACCCTGGCCTGTTTCTAAGTTCAAACAATGCTAACGGAAGGCAATACAACCAACTTTTCTTTGTTGTTTGTTGTATTTTAGCAATTGCCTCCTTCAATAAGCCATTCAGGCGTTCACATACACCATTAGCCTGTGGGTGGTATGCACATGCAAATTTGTGTTTAATGTTCAGTAGGGATGTGATATGCTGGAACATTTCGTTTGCGAAATGGGGCCCGTTGTCTGATCTTAACACCTCGCACCCTCCCCACCTGGGGAAGACCTCCCTTACTATGAATTTGGCTGCTCTAAACGCATCAGGGTGTGAACAGGGCCCTGCTTCAATCCACCTAGAAAATGGGCACACTACTACAATCATATACCTATTACCTTGACATATGTTGATCATATCAACATAGTCAATGTGAAGGTGCCGAAAAGGTCCTTCTGGCCGGGGTATGGTACCTCTTATCACTTTTAAAGTATGACCGGCCGTAAACTGTTGACATGTGAGGCAATTGCTGATAAAATTTGACACATGAGAGGTTAACTCAGGACAAAACCAATCTTCTCTAATTCGTGCTGCAATTATTTCCTTGCCTGTATGGGCAGGGTGATGTAATTGGCTCAGGGCGGTATTTAACAGTGCCAATGGTATTACAACTTTCCCAGTGCCACCCTGGCGCCATAGTGCGTCAGTTGGTGACATTGTGCATCCTCTTTTCACCCATACTTCTTTTTCGGCCATTGGTGCAGCCGCTTGTAGTTCCATAATCTGTGTGGCTGGGAGATGGGTGTACCCTTCTCTTATTAACATCTCCCTAGCTATTCCCCTCCCTCTCCCTCTCTGTGAGTCTGTGGGGTCCCATATCTCACCAAAATATGCAGCATATTTCGCATGTGCGTCTGCTGCTGCATTTCCTTTCGATACGTAGTCTTCTCCATTTGTGTGTGCGGTGCATTTTACCAGGGCTAGTTCTTGGGGGTCGTTTATTACTTCAATTAGTTCAGCCAACAAGAGGGCATGTTGTACTGGAGTGCCATCAGCTCTCCTAAACCCTCTTCTTCTCCATTTTGATAGCCCTTAGTGGACAGTTGATGTAACATATGCACTGTCAGAATATATGGTCACTCTTTTATTAAAACTTTCCTTTAATGCCAATATTAGTGCAACCAGTTCCGCGGCTTGAGCAGAGTAATGCTGTGGTAATTGTACACACTTCATAGCCACACACACCGGCGCCTCCATCATTTTCACTACTGCTGCCCCAGTCCTTCTTATCCCATCTCCTTGATCAATAGTTGATGACCCATCAATAAACAAAAGCTCACCTCCCTCTAGTGCGTTTTCTTCAACTTTCCTAGTACATTAGTACATTTCAGTTACTTGGGTGCAGTCGTGGGCGTAATCTCCCTCTTCAATTACTTCTGCTAAGAACCTTGCAGGGTTAACCGTGCTACATCTAACTATTGCTAGTTCGGCTTTAGACAAAATAATCTCATAGCCTGATGCCCTTTGTGTTGTTAGTGTGGACTTAGGTTTATTCAATATCGCAAATAATGCATGTTCCACAAATAGTGTAGTTGGACACCCCATAGTTATTGCTGAAGCTTTTTCTACTGCAAAAGCAGCTGCAGCGAGACCTTGTTCACAAGAGAAGTGTCCTAACATTATAGGGTCTAAGTGACCGCTGTAAAATGCTACTGGTTTATAGCCCATGCTAGTTTTTTGGGCCAACACTGCTTTCATCACTGCTGAGTCGCAATGTGAAAATATAAAGAAGCGTCGCTCATAGTCTGGGGATGCCAGTACTGGAGCAGTCGATATCGCGTCCTTTAATTCGTCAAATGCCTCCCTCATTTCCATAGTCCATCCCAACTTTTTCTCCCCTTTATTTGCTTCCTTCAAACCCTCAAGCAGGGGTCCTATATATGAGCTATAATCAAATACCCATGCTCTACAGTAGTTGCACAGCCCCAGAAATTGCTGCAGTTCTCTCACAGTCTGTGGCACGGGAGTGCTTGAGATGGCCTGTGCTCTTTGTGGTGCAATCCTCCTTCCATGTTGAGATATCAGTTGGCCAATGTAAAGTACCTGTTCCTGACAGTATTGTATCTTTTCCATATCTACCTTATACCCCTTTTCAGCCAATATTGTCAACATTTTTAAGGAGTCCTCTCTACATTTGCTTTCGTTTGTACTGCAAATTATTATGTCATCCACATACTGCAACACTGTGCTTTCCATCTCAACGTTACCCAAATCCATCTGTATTACTCTATTGAAAATTGAGGGTGATTCACAATACCCCTGTGGTAATCTGGTATGTTTCCACTTTGTATTTCGGTAAGTAAAGCTTGTCAAATCTTGTGAGTCTGGGTGTAATGGTATTGAGAAAAAAGCATTTTTAAGGTCAATCACTGTAAATCGTGATGCTTCTGCTGGAATGCCACACAATATTGTGGCCGGGTTTGCTGTTACTGGATATTCTGCTTCTACTATGTTGTTCAAGGGTCTGAGGTCCTGTATGAAGCGCCAAGACCCCCCTTTAGCCTTGCGCACCGGGTACACAGCTGTGTTACATGGTGATTCTGAGGGGACCAATATGCCATTGTTTATAAGGGCCGTTATGGTTTCATATATGCCCTCATCTGCCTCTTTTGACAATGGGTACTGTTTCACTCTTGGTAGTATGGCACCTTTTTTCAATTTTATCCTTACACCCCCTATGCTTTTTATGCATCCCACATCATAAGGGCTAATAGTCCATAATGATTTGGGCACCTTTGACATATCCTCCTTAAAAAATGGGACTGGGGTGCCTGCGGGTGCCTCAAGTGCCATTGCAATTTTCTGCGCTACTTGTTTGTGAGCCACTCTTAGCCATATTTCTACACTCATCATGAACACCATTTCATTTTCTTCCTTTTCTTCTGAGAACAGCTCTTCATCTGGCACCTCGGTCAGCCTACATCCTTCGGCTAGTGCTATCACCGCCCTCCAAGCTCTCCCTTCTTTATCTTGGGCGTGCACAGCAACATAATCAGCTGTTGCAATAATGCTCTCAATGTCCACTGCAAACACCTTCCCTTCCAGTTCATTAACTGGTGTTTCTGGTCGGAATAGATAGGCTGCTGGCCTCCTCCATATTTTCCCTTCTATCCCTGGCATCCATGCAAATGCCATGTCTGTGCCATATTGAAATATCTCGCCATCCAGTGGCTCCGCCCTAATCGCTGTCTGTCCACAGTATGCTTGCAAAATCTGTCGTGCTGCGAGCATGTTAATCCCCGGAGTAGAACAAATTATGCCATCCTCTGTAAAGGAGATCGTCATATTCAACCTGTTCATTATGTCTCTCCCCAGTATATTTACTGGCGAGGCACTATAATACAAAAGTGGTACTGACAGATCGTAATCTCCAATAGATAACGGAACGTTATCAGTAAATGGAACCAACCCTTTAGCCCCAGAAAATCCTTGGGTGTTCATGGCTTCGCCTGACATCTTAAATTTACCTTCCCTTATGCAAGACCGGGTTGCCCCAGTGTCAACAAGAAATGATAATTTTTTGTCACCTATCGTTACCTCTATGCGTGGCTCCTCCGCACTATTGGGTGTTATTGACAGGATGGGACACACCAAGGCCGTCTGTGGGCTGGCCTATTGGGGGTACAATGATTGGCCATTCCCTGTGTAAGGGTTGTGTCCCAACACCGACACCCCACCCAATTGTGTTCGTTCAGTTTGGGGTGGTGGTTGTATTAACGCCACTTGTTGCTGTGGCGGCGTCAGTTGCTGTGTTATTTGTTGTTGTGGCAGTGAATAGGTTTGTAGCTGTCGTGTTTGTTGTTGTTGGTCATTCCCTTGTTGTGACATCTGCTGTTGTTGCATGCCCTGCTGTTCTTGTGAGGTCCTAGGTTGTGCTTGTTCATTCCATGCTGGTGTTCCTGGCCTGACCCTACACGTACGTGACATGTGTCCCAATAGTCCGCAGCTCCAACACACGGGTGGTTCCCTGTTTTGCCATGGGAAGCTCCCTGTGTTGTCCTGGTATACGGGTTGCCCTGAGGGGTAGTAATTTCTGAGTCCCCCACCCTGTTGCTGGGTATTATATCCATATCCTCTTCCCCTCATAAACCCTCCTCTTCCTCTGTTAAAATTATAATACCCAGTTCCTTGCATTGGGTACCCTCCTCCCATGTTCGGTGTGTGTAATGGCAGAGGCGGAACTTGCTGTATTACACCTTGTGGGGGCGCTATTTGAGCTGGGTCTTGTGCAGCCACTACTTGCGTTGGGCTTTGGGCCATTGGTGTGGGCGTAGTTATTAGTGCCCCTTCCATTGTATATTTAGTAAGTTTTTTCTGTACTAATTTGGCCTCTTCTGTTTTCCTGTCCTCCTCCTTTTGTTTCATTTTCCCTTGCCATGTCCTGCAGTGATGTACTATAGTCAGTTGTATTTCTGGCCACGGTTTTGCTTCCATTCCTACTACTTTCTTTAGCTGTTTCTGAACTCCTTCTGGGAGCCCTTGTACTAGTATATGATAAAATATGGCTGGTGTTTTGTCCCATTGTTCTCTAGTTTCCATGCGCCACTTCTCTTGAATATCCTGGATATAATCAACAGGATCCTCATTTTCACCCATCTTACGGGAAGTAATGGCTCCTATGTCTGATGTGTCTGGGTACTGCACTCTCAGTGCCTGCCATAGCGCATGTCTGCAGTTTGCAAATGGTGCCCCATCATGCGATGTGTTTGTTATTGTTACCCCATGGAATCCCGCTCTTTTCCAAATGTCATCCGCTCTATCCCCTAATATTGATATTAACAGGCCCTTCACATCTCCTACTGCTAGTTTCTGTCCTGCGGTGTGTTTTTCCATTTCATATATCCACTTACCCGCACCTCCACTTAGTGATGGGAGCCTACATTTTATATTTTCCTTATCCGTATGTTTCCAGGGTACATACTGTGGTCTAACCCCTCCTCTCTCCAGCAGTGGCATTAAATTCTGTCTTGTGTCACCCTTTAAGCTCCATGGTATTGAGTCTTCACACCCCTCCTCTTCCCCTATTTCTTTTACTACTTCAAATTCTTCCTTACTACCTCTGCCCCTACCTCCCTCTTCTTCCTTTCCCCTTCTTTCATCATTTCCTGTGTTCAATATTGGTATGTTTATCTGTCTGTCTTGCCTGCGACTAGGGAGGTCCCTAAGCCGACATGCATAAGGGGTAAGTTCGTTCATGAAGGGCGCGAGCTTTACTCTGTGCAGCGAGCGTGCGGTGGTTGAACACGTAGGTAGTGACGTGGGAGGACGGCGTGATGGGGATGTGGGTGGCGTGGTTTCATTTGTTTGTGTTTCCCCTATTCTTTTCGTTTCCTCCTTACTTCTCTCCAGCTCCTCCCCTCTTCTACGTATCCAGGGTGAATCTATGTTTGTTCTAGTGAGGTACAGTTTATCTAAGCTTTCCCTTTCACTCTCTCTTCCATCCTTCTCCACTCCTTCTTCCTCCTCACTACAAAAATCATTTATAAATGGCACCCCCCACTCTGCCCTTTTCCCTTTTATTGTTACTGTTTTTAAATCTATTAGGTCTCTTTCTCCCCTTCCGTTGTTACCAACTGTCCCCCCTAGTGCTGATGTCGTTGCTACCTCCCTATTTTTATATACATCTCCCCATCTTTCACTCTCTCTACCCCTCCCTTCTCTTCCTTCTTCCCTTCTCTCTTCCATTTCCTTACTATTTTCCTCTCTTTTCCTTTTTAATTCCTCCATTACTTCGTTGCTCATCTGTTCCAATATCCTTTCATCCTCCCTCTTCCTTTCCCATTTCACCCTTTCTCTTTCTACTATACTCTCTATTACCTTCCCCTCTTCATATTTTTTAGCTGTTTCAGATATTATCCTCCTCCTCCATATTTCCATTTCTTTTTCCTTTTCTTCTTCTTCCTTCTTCTTCTCTCTCAGCACTACTCTTGATACTCTATCTGCTGCTGCTTTTACCCTCTCAGCTTCTCTCTTTTGTTCCTCGCTTCGTTCCCTTAATCTTTCCAATTCGTCCTTACCTTCTTTCCTTTTCCTCACTCTCTCTCTTTCCTCCCTCTCAAGTTGTTTGATCAGTTCATTTTGCTCATCCCTTAGTTTTGCTAATCTTTCCTCCAAAATCTCTTCCTTCTGCCTTAGTAGCTCCTCTCCCCTCATGTCACTCTCTCCGGCACTATCCTCGTTTGTTCTCCTTACCGCCTCCTTTTCTTCTCCAGTTAGTGAGCCTCGTAATTTCAACAATATCTGTGCAGCTACCCACTCATCCTCTCCTATCTCTACAGTCTGCTCTTCTCTAATTCTCCCTTCCCTCATTGGTATCTTCCCATGAGCCACATATGGTGGAGGGCTGTATGCCGGGTTTGAGTATCCTTCAGCCGCCCTTAACTGTCCTTCTATTTCTCCTAATTCTCTTAAAGGGTACAACCCTCCTCCCTCTGTTTTCACTCCCGGTGTTATGGGTATCTCATTGCTCGATTCCTTTTTTATGTCGTCTGATTTATCAACCGTTTCTCCTCCCTGTCTTTCGTTCCCCGTCTTTTCCGTGCTTTCGCACTCCTTTTCCCCACCCGTTCCTTCTTTCTTAATCTCCTTTTCTTCCGGTATTTCCCCCATAGTGAACATTCCACTTGGTCCTGGTCGAGACCCCTGGAACATCCTCCATAAGTTAAACATCTCTACGTGGTTTGCCAACTTCTTCCCCTTGTATGTATTGTGCAGATGGTTCAGTAGTGAGTGTTGGGCATATGGATCGAAACTACCATTAGGCGGCCATGGTGTTAACATTTTGTTGTCTGTCCCCTGGGTCCACTCTATGCTGTACTTAATTAACTTCTCCCTGTGTGGTGGCAGTGTGGTGCATATGTGCTGTAGTGGGGTGGTGAGGGTGTTCCCCCACCCTCCCGACCCTCTCCCGTATGACATGGTTGTACTCCCCTTGTTACCCTTCCCCTTACTAACAGTTTACAATATACACCCTTGTATTGCTTACCTCGCCCCGCAAGTGTGGGGACTTACGACAATCCTTTGACAAATTATGCGATAGTAATAAATATGATGTTATATTATATTCCTTCCCCTACGGCCCCCTGCGGCCGAAGCGCACGCAGCCCCCTGCGGCTGCGTACCCCTTACGACGATCTTATACAGTCGTCCTGTTTCTTCGTTCTCCTCCCCCTTTTACACTTACCGTGGCCGGCGTTCTCCGTGCGCAGCCACGCCCTTTTTCCCTTCTTCTTTCGATCCACTGGTTTATAGTTTATCTCCGTATCAGCTCCTTTATCATCCTTCTCCTCCCCACCATTCTCAAACCCAATTTTCCTTGTGCTCGTGATATCCTATTAAATCCCTACTGGTGACGTCACCGATTTCTTCGAGCTACTGGTATATTCGTGGTATGTTCTTTAAATTCAAAATACACTTCCAATCTACCCCGCTAACCCTACAGCTGTCTTCCTGTCTCTCCTGGAACAAGGTAATCTCATCAATACTATAACCGGACTGCGCACGCTGCGTCGCCTCGCGTGTGATACGCCCCTCAACAGGAGGGCTTAACCAGCCAATTATCTTCCGTTTTGGGCAACTACGTAACTAGCCACCGCCCACAGGGAAACGTCATCTACCTATCGAGTTTCTTGCTCGACCAATAGGGAACCTCATCTACTCATTGAATAATAAATATCAAATCGTAGGAAACCACACACCCACCCTCACACGTAGTCGCGATTTAGGCCAATCAGTGTCTTACGAGCGGTTGCACGTTATTTTTCCGTGTCCCGCCCCCCTCTTTCGCGTAACGTTAGCTCACTGTTACGAGCGGTGGCACGTGATGTTTTCGTGCCCCGCCCCCTTCTTTCGCGTAACGTTAGCCGCCTGCTCTCGCACTCGTTTCGCTACCATTCATTCCATTAGCAACACTCACTTAAACCCTCGCCGTTTTACAATACCTCCCTCCTCCCTTATTTACTTCCTCCCCCTCCCTCACAATTTCGCATTGCTTGTTGTGCGTGTCATGCTCACCAAGTTCTCTCGATGCAGGGCCGCTCGACTGCGTGCACCCCTCCAAGCGGCTCGCCACCTCCCCTCGTCTGGACCACGTCTGGACACTCGCCGACCGCGGGCGGGATACTTCTCAACCGGCTCCCGAGGGCCAATATCCGGATTGCGCTGTCCGGTCCTCTCGCAGCTCCGCGATGGTCCTGTAGTCCTCAGAAGGGGGCAACGGCAGAGGGGGCCGCGCCGCCGGGCCTCCTCGCAACGGGAGTGCCTGGAAAAATTAAAAAAAATAAAAGTCGATCTTAAACAGATCTCAGCGGTGCCTCCAACTTGTCGGGGGGAAATTCTGCCGGGGTCGGCCGGGCCTTCCGCAGACCTCCGGGCAGGGAGGCCCCAACTCCTCCCGTGTATATCTCTCGGATCGAGACAGAGTATGAGGCACACACAAGGAGCAAGGCAACTTCTGCTGTTTATTATGCAAACGGCAGGGATGGGTCAAGGAGCGTACGCGTTCGTCCTGACACACACACAATCGTGGGGCTCGCAGGCCCTTTTTACTATAATATGACGCGCTACTTGCGTCACTTCAAAAGGTTAACAAAAAAACCTATCGGCAATCTTAATTGGTTGTTCGAGTGGTAGGGTTAGCATAGTACACATATAGAGAATGATATTAGTGGTCAAGGTGTAGTCAGGTGGTACGTCTGGGATGTCCCTACAATTAGATACATAAGAATTGTTACATGAAGACTCCTGAGGATTGGCTAATATTACTGACGTCTGAGATAAGAGCCCCATGTTCTGATTGGTGCATCCGTGAGCTCCCCAGCCTGGGACCACCGTTGTTCCCAGCTCTCGGTGTACCTGCGTTTGCAACAATGTTTCAATATGGGTACGTGCAGACAATGTGAGGATTTATTCATAGGTGGAAGGCTAACCGCTCCCACAGTAGCAGATGTCCATTGAGCCTTTCAAGTGTATCGGCCTATGTCTCGTAACGAGGGACCCAGACGCCTTTCTTTCTCCTGGGCTTTGGCATCTCGTCAGGTTCGGCTTGGTCACGTGAGGCGGGACCGTGTTTGAGGCAGAATTCTGCACAATTAATATTGCTTTTCCACGGTGCGTCTGGTTTAATTTGTAGGTATGACCTTAACATTGGTACGCGGAGTGCGAGTTTGCAACATCATGCCTTTGATGATTTGTTCTTGGATGTGGGTTTGCAACATTGCGACCTTGGCTGGTTGTTCCACCAGGCTCATTCTGCGGGATCAGCAACCTGACTTTTGCTTTGTTAATGTCCACGGGAACTCTTGCCTGAGGCCTACCTGGGCCTGGTGTATAAGGGATCCATTTCGGGCATGGGTGCTTTAGGTTATAGTGGCATATATTTCTAAGACCAGTATCGTGTTTCTATTATACCTCTCATGGTGGTAACAGGTTAAGAGAAGCGTGAGCAAGCAGCGTTATAGATGAGTTCATGATGCATCTTGCGTTTCTGCATTCTGGAAGCCTATGTAAAAATAATAAAGATGCACGTCCGTGAATATGCCTGTCGCCTACGTCAGAGCACTGAGTATATTCTTCGTGTAGATTGGTGTGGAAATGTTAGGTGTGTATATTTGTACAGATGTGCGTCCCGTTGTCTAGGTCGTCATGGCATCTCTAACGACGTGTGGTTTTTAGTCTAGCTGATCCGAGCCGCAGGTGTCGGCATGGCCAGTGCGGGCTGCTGGGCAAACAGGTGGACACATCCGTATGCTCCTGTACCATGGTACCTGGTCGTCTGGTAACTGGACAAACTCTTCTCGTGGCGGGTGTCTGGGCCGTGACCCTCTAGGCCAAGCGCGAGAGGTGAAGGACGGGAGCCTGGTCTTCCATTCTCCCACTTCACAACATTGCATTTGCAGTGTTTCTATTTTATTTGTATTTATTTGTATTTATTTACAGAGCACATAACCCTTGGAATCTAGACGCTAGTTTCATTTATAACACGGTCCCGGATTCGAACCTGAACCTGTGTTTACTCAGCGTGGTCTTGCTTCCAAGATCCTCGCGTTGCCACAGAGCTATACTAATTTACTGTTTCATTTGTGTCTTGTTTTCAGATATAAAAATGAATTCTGTGTGTGAGATGAAATTACTTCTTCGCTGCAGGAGCACAGGGATGAGTAATGGGTAAAACTCCTACTCAGCTACAAGACGTCTACAAACTAACAGTGATCCCAATCATAAAGGTAAAACAGGAACAGGCAGGAGATATAACATAACTCCTTTGCTTTGTATGGTAACTTGGGCCAAGGGAAGACTACACTCTCAGAAGGGGTGTGAATGTTAGCCCGTACAAACTAAACAACAAATTGCAACAGTTCCAAAATAAAAGATTTTCAATCAAGGCTCTATAGAAAGCTATACTTTTATTATTAAGATCAATTGTACGCTCAACTATCAGAAACACTACAAAAACCTACCCCTGTAAAGGAAAGACAGAGACAACTGGAATGTAATGATGCAGCACTCTGAATATTTAGCAGGGAAGAAACACAGTAAAGAAATGCAAGAATGAATTCTACAAAAGCTATTCCAGTAATGAAAACAAAGTGCAAAATGGGCCTTAGCCAGTCTCCAGGGCCCCCATAAAGGTCTACCAAGGGAACAGGGCCAGTTCAAAGTACCATCATCCACTCTTCGGTGAGTCGTGGTGTGAATGGGTCAAACTCCTTTCAGGTGCAGAGAATTATATTGGTTTAAGTTTCAAATGGGCGTTGATTGGAATGAGGGAGGTCAGAGCAGTTCAAACACGGCGTTCATGCAATGCAGTCCAAAAGGCTCACAAGCGTTGGTTTTAAGATTGGGCTAGTTCAAGATGTCACTGCTGTTTAGGATCAACGAGCGGTGGTCCAGTGATTCGAGTCGAGGTCCTGTGCTATTATTCTAATGGTCCGATTTGTGGTTCAATGAGTCAATGATTTGCTGTTGAGCTGGTTTGAGTCGTTGGTAACCACTGGTACAGGTAAATGCGGGAAGTGACGCTTTCAGTGGTTCGAGCCAAGGTCCTGCAAAGAGCGAATGATTCATACCAAGCCTGTGATGGCTCTACATGGTGCAATGAGGCATTGAGCTAGTTTGAATTTGCAAGCACTGTGGTACGAATAGTTTGGATTAGTGCCAAAGGTAGTACCAGCGTGAGCAGCGGTTTGAATGCTTTGAATATTACTCGAATGCAGATTAGTTGTCTTGACGCATTGAAAAATAAGGATATTGGCCATTCTGGCTCTCAGGTTGCCGTGATTCCAAATTCAGGGGATCAGGGACAAGATTCGTTTTTGTTCTCCTTCTCCCACACAAAGGTAGGCTGGCAAACATGTCAGCGTAGCTGCCAGAGAGGCAGGTCTTGCTCAAGCAGCAGGCCACTGCCAATGTGCACTTGGAGTGGTTACGGAGTACAATTGGCCTATGCCAAGGGATATTCAGTCTTCACCTCACTAGTGGAGGGCTCTGGAAAGATCAACTCTTGCAAAAGATGTACAAATGAATTCTTCCTTGAGGCATGTATGGCCCTGAAGTAAATCCTAGAAGAAGTGGACCACCCCTTTTATTGACAAAAGTCCAAAAATGATTGGACAAAAGCAAGTCTGCTTTAAGCGGTCCAATCCCTGTCCTTGTGACAAGTCGTCTTTGCCTTGCTGCATCATACACAAAACACTTTGTGCTAAAGGAAGTGGTGGAGACAGGAAGGAAGAGATGGTGCGATCCTTCCACAACTGTGCCGAGCTCTCTCTGGCTACACTAACACTGCCACCTTCTCAGACACATAGCATCAACGCTCCTATAATTTGTAACACCCTGGTGTGAGGATAATCCTTTTGTTTAGGTTATGCTCTTTGATTCCTGTTTCCTCTGGCAGCTCCTGGGCTGTCCTTCTGGACAGAGGTGTTATTCAACTGAAAGCGAGGACACCCCCACTCATTGTGGTTCTGCTGAGTGCAGCAGAGTTTGTTAGTCTAGGGAGAATAAACACAGACTTTCCACAGCTGGCCAAGGCTTACAGTATTGACACATGTATGACATAAATCAGACGTGGCTGTAATAATTAAGAGAAATGCCAGCCACCATACCCCATTTCAGGTACAGCTTATGTTTAAAGATTATAATTCCACCAGGATGGCAATTCCTCATAGGCTTGTAGTTTTGGAACAGAGCTGCATATTTTAAATACAGCTTCTGTCCTGGAGTGACTTTGATGTCACCTCAGCTGTAAAAAGGGCACCTGTGTATGTTGATTCTGCTCTGTTCCACTGGAGAGCAGGCACTGCATATAAGGACACTCATGCAGCAAGGCAGAAGTGTGCATTATGCTTCTGTCTCCAAATTGCATTCTGTGATGTTTAGATTGCATTGATAGGCCTCTAGACAGGTCTTTCAAACTTAATAAGGGCTCTGTCTCCATATTGCATTGTGTGATATTTAGATTGCATTGATAGGCCTCTCTCCCACTATACAGGTCTCTCAAGTTTAGTAGGGGTTCTATTTCTAGACTGCATAGTACGATATTCAGATCTCATTGACAGACCTCTAGACAGGTCTCTCAAATCCCGCTGACCAACTCACCCTAAAGTGAGACAGAACCCACCAGTGAATTACAGTGAAGTGACACCCGGATTAGAGGCTCACGCCTCATAAGGCATAAATCCTAGCTGCGCCCCTCCAAATCACCCTTCAACTATCAACTAGTAGATATCCTCCTTAAGCCCACACTGCTTGTTCACTGCATTGAACACGTATAGGGAGACGGACACTAAAGAGAACCACTGATAACACCCAACTATAGAACCCATGACCGCCTCCCCTACCCCTCCCAAGACAGCGACTGAACGAGTGGGCAACATCAGCCAGAATACCACCACAGACAGAGCCCCAACTATTAGCGGACACCCATTACTACACCACAAGACAACCATACCAAAGCAGACCCAAGAGGACATCAGCAAACAAATAAAGACTAAACCACCTCTGATAATGCCGAGCAAACAACCCATTCCGAGGGAAAGAAAAAGAGAAGAAACAACAAACAAACCGGAACAGCAACAGAGAACCACAACTACAGAACGCACCCCCGCAGTCAGGAACAAGAATTGAACCAACATTCAGAGAAGAGACAAATCCCTCTACTTAACTCCTTACCTCACTGACAACTGGTCACCAAAGTAAACCAACCCAACGCTAGAAGCAGCAACATCAAACTACCCAACACAAACACGCAGAAGAAGGATGAACAACATAAGAAACAACAAACGACAAACCAATGCGATATCGCCATAACACCTTACATCACCAAAGCAAGAAGAACTTCTAATCGACAACCACAACTCAGGGAAGACGAACCTGATGAAAACAGAAACCCAAGACAGAACCTTGAAGAACTCTTCGAAGACGCTGACACCCCAAAACCTACACCACAGCAAGAGATCGACCAGGAAGAAAACCCCAACACCGATCAGAAGACGACCACAACAAGAAAGTCCAAACCAAACAACACCTCCAAACTCCACTGCAATCTTATAAATGCAAGATCCATGGCAAAGCACTCAACAGAGATCTTCGACCTACTCGATGACAACGGCATTGACATCCTGTTCATCACAGAAACATGGATGGACAATAACTACAAAATCACACTTCAATGCTGCCTTCTAACCAACTTCAAATGCCTTCAAATAAACAGTAAAAACAAAAAAGGAGGAGGCATCGCAATGGCATTCAAAGGACACCTGAAAATTAACACAGACGAACCACTCAACATCCTTAACTGCAAAACCATGGTAATACACCTAACAGCAAGCCCAAAAACCAACGTCACATTCATCCTGGTGTACAGACCACCAACATATGATGAAACCTGCGTCAACAACTTCGTAGAAGCCATCACCAACATAGCCATCAAACACAAACACCTAATCATCCCGTGGGACTTCAACATCTGGTTTGACGACAGTCATGCCAACTCCCAAAACTCACTGATTGAACAACTCACTATCATGAAACTATGACAACTAGTCAATGGAGCAACTCACTCGGCAGGACACCCTTGATGCAATTTTCGCCAAGGAAAAACTCATCACCACGGCACCGCCGATACAAATACTGTGGAGCGACCATCTCATCATCCCATTTGTGATCACTCTGCCTACTCAAGTCTGCATCCAACCCCCTAAACTCACAACCACCACAAAAAGAAACTGGAAACACGTCAAAGAAAAAAACCTATTCGAACAACTGCAGTTAACCAAACCCACAACTACAGAATTAGAGCTAACTAACCTAGATGTGAAAGCAGAGCTACTGATTGCAGACACAACTGGCAAGATCGCCCCAGAAAAGACATTCACCCCATCAAAAAGAGCAATGGCCAAATGGTTCACCCCACTATTAAGCACCATGATAAAGGAAAACAAAAAGATGGAACTGGAATGGAGGAAAAAATACAACCCAGACAAAAAAACACTGTTCCTGAGACAAATCTGCGCATACAAGAAGGAAATAAAAAAGGCAAAGAGAAGGCATTATGATGACAGAATCACCAATGCCACCAACACACAAAAGGAAATGTTTAACATCATTAAAGAGATGAGAAACCTACCAGGCTGCGACAACACCCCAACACCCTCAGAGAAACTATGCAACTGCCTGGCATACCGCTTAAAAAAAAAATCAACAACACCCGGCAAACCATACAAAACATACTAACCGACCACAACATACTTCCAAGCGAACCTATCACAGAACCTCAGCACAAACTCAAAAACTTCCCTGAAATATCAGCAGAGGCATTCACAATGCTGGTAAAACACAGCAAGAAAGCTGGATCACTCATGGATCCCTGTCCCCCAGACATCTACAGATCAATCCTCACACAAGGAACGCCAGCAGAATACTACAGAAACCTTCTGAACCTATCACTAGCAACAGGAACTGTACCAAGGTCCTTCAAATCAGCATATATCAAACCACTTCTGAAAAACACAAGTGGCGTCATAGAAGACCTCTACAACTACAGGCCAATTTCAAACAATTCCTACCTGGCAAAACTCCTAGAAACTTACGTATACAAACTAACCCAAAATACGTAGAAAAACACCACCTGCTAGACAAAGCTCAAGTCTATTTCAGACCCGCAAGAGGAACGGAAACAGCCCTACTATCCATCTGGGACAACCTAAAAACTAACCAGACTCAAACACAACCTCAGCCCTTATTCTACTCGACCTCTCTGCAGCCTTCGACACAGTTAGTCATGACACCCTAACCAAAAGACTAGAAGACATAGGCATAACAGACACAGCACTACTCTGGACTAAATCATTCGTAGCAGACAGAACAGAAACCGTATGGATTAAACTCTTCAAATCCACTCCAAGAGTTAACGACTGTGGAGTGCCACAAGGATCCTCACTATCACAAATGTACTTCAACATGTACCAGACTCTGGTTATCAGAATCTTCAAAAAGTACAACATTACATGCTACAACTACGCTGATGATACTCAAATCATTTCCAAAATCAAAGACACCAAAGCTGATCATTCAACCCTAATCGAGTGTCTAAAAGAAGTCTTCAACTGGATGACTGTCAACAACCTGAAAATCAACCCAGGAAAGACAGAAATCATTATCGTATACAAAGACCAAGAGAACGAAACGGCCACCCCAAGGTAGTAAAACATCTGGGAGTCCTGATGGACAACACCCAAACCTTAGAACCACAAGTAAATGCAACAGTCAAGAAAGGCTTTTTCCTCCTCCATATGGCAAGAAGAATACTACCTTTCCTCTCCTTCACGCACAAAACACTCACTATCGTCGCTCTCATCATGTCAAGAATCGACTATGCAAACAGCCTCTACCTTGGAATACCAGAATACCTCCTGAAGAAACTACAATGGATCTAAAATGCAGCAGCCAGACTACTCCTCAAATTATCAAGAAGAGAACACATCACTCATGCCCTAAAAACACTAAACTGGCTCCCAATAAAACATTGCATCACCTTCAAAACAATGTGCATAACACACAGGGCAATCAGTGGACAAGGAGCAGAATTCCTACAAAAGAAAATAACAAGCCAAAAACACTCCTCAGGTCGAGCAACGAAATTCGCCTGGAACCAAAACCATACCTCAGGAAAAAACGTGGAGGCACCTCCTTCTACCACTTAGCTGCAAAAACCTGGAACAACATCCCAAAAGAAATAAGAAACACCAAAAATCACCTGAAAATTAGGAAATTACTAAAAACCTGGCTCTTCAACACCACTGACTCAAACTGAAAATTGAAACAGAAAGGAAAAGGGATGACTAAATTGGAGCAGACACGGACAACCCCCAGTACCGACTGTGGACAACTCCTTATGTGGAGATGCTCCCATGGCACCTGGACGAGGGACGCCGGGTAGAGTGGAACACAGGTGACACACACGGAGACGGAGTCAGCAACCCACCCTAACCCCACCCAACGCCTGCACTCGCCCCTTAGTTTCCACCAGGTACCACAGTGTTGTGGAACTGTCGGGATATTGGCAATCACCACACTAGCTGAGCTGTGGACATTGGCAGGTGCACTAGCATTATGAGTGGGAAGGCAAGACAGGTAGGGCTGCGAGGGAGGCTGGGCGAGGAGGGGCCAGATGTGAAAGGGACCTTGAAGGCCGGACTGACCCAGATCAGGACAGAGGTGCAGGGACGCTCCGAACCCCACCTGGGAAATTACAGAAGCCCAGCGCCTCAATTCAGGATAAAAATGCCAACTAACCAATTGCACCAACAATGTCCCCCTCTGCATACACCTCTCAAACTCCAAACCAAACACAACCACAAAACTACATCACAACAAACCGCACAAACTTCACTACATGGCAACAACACAACAAAAACACACTTAGACTCGCACAACAGCACACAACAACTACCGGCCGCAAACACCCCAGGGCCAGCCAACGGACCCACCGGGCTGAGGCCGCCAACAGTACATCACTGCTGTCTTGCCATTTTCCAGCTTCCTCCCACTAGCCCCCCCACCCCCTCCCTCTTTCAGAGCCACCAGAGCGCCAGAGGACCACTCTAGTTCACACAGCCACCCAGGGCAGGGCAGGAGCCCCCCCCACCTCACCCGTGGCACCACTTGCACCAACGTGCGCTCATCTCCGCGCACGAAGCATCGCCACGGTGCACCTTAGCACCAGCACATGAAGGAAGCCTCCCCATCATCCAGGAAAGCTAGCATCTGCTTTCCCTCGACCTGATCCCGTGCATCACAGCCTCCAGCATCAGCATCGATGCCTGCAGCAGCCATACAAAGATGGCCGCCGTGTTCACGTCGGAGAACAGCTGATCCCTCCTCTCCCCGCCCAGCACAGCTGATTGGCCGCGCGCCATTATTTTATTTGCAGACCCGAACCGGAGGCGGAAGCCGGCCGCTCCAGCAAGGGCCGCAACATTAAGGGCCTGGCTGCGTCTGTCCACAGCGTGCCCACAAGGGAACCGCTATAAACCTTCAAGGCAATATACTCTATCTCATCGCTAGCCCCAGGAAGTCCTTGACGTGAACTGTAAGTAAAATGCACACTGTCAATCAGGAGAAACGCTGCTGAACCGCTCAACGTGCCACTGATGCACCTGACATGCTCAAACATAAAGATTTCTAGACAATGAGGTACCCTTGGTAGTCTCTCTATAACTGCCCTGTTAACTACACCAGTATAGACTGCTATTTACTGTTAACTGATTGAAGTGCACTCTGGAAACCAATGCTTGATAACTGTATCATACTACTTAATAACCTACACCTAGTCACTGCTAATCACTCAACAGTGTTGCCTATAACTAGCCTCTGTGTTGCCCATGCCTAACCACTGTGTTGCCCATGCCTAGCCACTGTTGCCTATACCTAGCCACTGTGTTGCCCATGCCTAGCCACTGTGTTGCCCATGCTATGTGACTGTGTTGCCCATGCCTAGCCACTGTGTTGCCCATGCCTAGCCATTGTTGCCTATACCTAGTCATTGTACTGCATATGCCCAGCTAACTGATTGGTGCCCTACCCAAAACTGATAGCTGCCTGCTGCCCTGTGCCCTCCCACCATGGCCAACATCACACCCCCACCCTCCGCACTCATCCCCCCCACGCCCTTCCTTCCATCCTTCTTCCCCAAAACCACTTATCTTCTCAAGCCTAGCTCTCACTCGACGCGCCCTAGAGATACTAACTTCAGAAATCAAATACTAGGCCTCCGCTCCAGATCCGCACCACAAACCCCACTAGCCAAAACTGAAAACAAACCTCCTCCAAACACCACAAAATGACCAACACCATGAAGGCAGCCAAAGGACGGATTACCTCCCCACTGCCACGCCCAGACCTACAATGTGCAATAATTAATGCCAGATCCCTCCCTGCCCACGCTACAGAAATTCATGACTTCCTTACCAACCTCGACCTTGACATTCTCTCCATCACCGAAACTTGACTACACAATGCCGCAGGCCCAGCCATCTCCCTAGCCATCCCATCAGGATATTCCATCCTTAGACAGGACAGAACACTGTCCACAGGTGGGGGGTACCCCTCATAGTCAAAGATCACCTAGAAATAAGACAACTCTCCCCCAAACTAGGGGAGAACGTATGCGCTCTATCGGCCAAGATCGCACTCTCTCCCAAAACCACCATCACCTTTAATCTAGTATATCGCCCGTCAGGCCCTATACTGGACTTTCAGGACAACCTCTCACATCTGCTGGGGGAAAACTTTAAAACTACTACCAAGACTATTCTCTTAGGAGACCTTAATTTGGGACTCCACGACCTGAAATATAGACCCTCCACTACATCAGCACAAGCTCTCCAAGAAATGGGCTTTGAACAAAAAGTACTTCATCCTACCCACAACAAAGGGCGTACTCTTGACTGGATAGCCGACCATAACTGTGGCATCGACATCAGGTCCGTCACACCCACCCCCTGGTCCGACCACTTTCTCATTCATTTCCTCATCCCCACACCCAACAACTTGATAAAAAAAAAACTCAAGCCAGCACCACCAGCCTTAGCCAGAAGCGCCAAGAACCTCACCAAAGAAAACATTTCCCCTTACTTAGAGGCCCTCACTACCAACCTCCGTGCTACACTAGACCCTGCTGCTCTGGCGGATATTTACAAATCCACCATTAGCACTGCCTTAGACATCATTGCCCCTCTACAAAAGAAAAAATCAAAAAATACCAAACACTCAAATACTTGGTTCTCAGCAGAACTAAAAGAATTACGAACCAAAAAACGCAAAGCCCTAAACTTATGGCAAAGTGCGCCCAACGCAGCATCACTATCCGCCTACAAATCACTGGCCACCCAATACAAAAAAAGTATCGTAGCAGCCAAATCCACATCCTACAATGAAAGAATCGCTAACGCCACATCAGAATCTAAAGAGCTTTTTGCCATATTCAAGGAACTATCCACGCCGGCCACCAAGTCTCAAGAGATTGTTAAGGACCAAGCCTGGTGTAACACCATACAGTGCGCCCTCATAAACAAAATTGAACTCCTCCAAGCAAAAATCCTAGACCATCACACAAATCTCACTCAGCACATCTTATTAGCTTCCCATACGGAAACAATGGCTGAGAATAAAAAGACAAATCCCATTATTCCTGTCGGAATTGAAACAATATTATGCCTCCTATCGCAACAATTGTATGTGTATTGGCCTACGCCAAGTTGACTAAACATCGTATGCGAACAAACTCCACGGCAAGGTCTTCACCTTAGAGAAAGTAATGTAAGTCGCCATCTTGGATTAAGCTGCCATTTTAGGTTCTCTTGTTATATGGAAGTCACCCTGAACATCAAAATGGAGGCCGAATGACTTCTGAGTAAGATTCTGGCCGTTGTGACCTCTTGTCCTACCGTTGACCTATATGTAAATATACAACTATATCAGTGAAACTAATCAAAATGCATATATTAAAGGATTGGCCTGGCAAGGAACCCATAGGCCCGGCTCACAGAATGGTTAACCCACGAGAGGGTTGGCCAAGGGCTGGACAAATTGTATAAAAGACCCAAGTATTCCAATGTGCGGTCTCCCTCACTAATGCATCGAACCCTCGTTGAAGTTCGTTATGCTACTCTGAGAGCCGAATAGCTATCCGTTTGTCAATTGACTTTGGAAACTGTTGTAGCTTTTAAATAAAGCACTTGTATGTTCTTTGTAACCTGTGTTGGTGTGTTTCCTTTTGGGCTTCCCGGCCTCATATTATTTTTCTGTTTCCACAGTTGGCGCCTGAATAGGGACCCTCAAGATTGATGCCGGATCATTGAAGGTTGACGCAGACTATCGAACCGGGATCGGACGGTGTGATACTGCGGGCCCGACCGATCGAGACGCGTTACCTCGGCAGTGCTGCACGATACGATCTTTGGACCATAGTCGTGTGGTCTGACACGGCATCTTGACGAGGGTCCATTTTTGAGGCGGGCAGATTTGTCAAAACCACCAAACACAAGGTCAAATTTGTTAGGTAAGTTCTTTGGTAAACCGTACGGTCCTCCTTAGGTTTGGTCAGGTGCAGTTGTGACCCGACTCTTAATTTAACCCTGACAATTTGAATCTGGCGTATTGTATCTGCAGACACAATTATTGACCAGGTAACACCAATTGTTTGTGAAATGCCTGGGAAATTGTCTAGCTGCTTTAGGGCTCTGTTCCGCAGCGATCGACAATCTTTGGAATTTAGCCGCCCGGCACCACAGGAGGGGTCGCCGGCATTTACTATGTACTGTAAGTATGGCATTGGAAGTATAGTATTTAATGATATTTGGCACAGACAAACCAGACATGCCTCCGAATTTCAGTGGCCAATCAATGGTAGTTTCGATATCCCCCGTATTGAATACCTAGAATCGGTCTTGCTAAAAAAGAAGGCCAGACCTGCAGCATTTGATGTTTTACAGAATTGGAAAAAAGAAGCGTTGCAGCAGCTTAAAAGTAGGGATAAACATGCACGCCGTCATAAAACAAATGCTGAAAAGGCGTTGTTATATGATAAGAAAAACATTCGGAGTCAGTGAAAAATATGGATAGGGCTTTCTCACTCGGTATCCAGAAAATGTATCCCTCTAAAGATTTTCATGCTTCCGAAGAATTTATTGAAAAATTGTTAAACGAACGCAGGCCTGGTGCCTCTGCGCCACCTCCGTATGATCCTCTCCCTGGTACGCTGCCCATCCCTGCTGTTATTCCTGCTGTCATTCCTGTTCCCCCTGTACAACCTACTGTTCCTATTCCTCCAGTTGTTGTTCCCCCACCTATCCTACCACCCCTTCCTCTTGCGCCGATAGTTGCACCCTCATTGAATTTGCCCACACCTCCGCTCCCGAGTGGTTCTGCATTGACTGAAGTTGATCGGGGTGTGGGGTAAAAGATTGTCACTCGAAATACTGTTTCTGCAGACAAGAAACAGGAATTATTTGTATGGGCTAAGCACTGTATGGAGAAAGGTGATCAAGTTAACTTTTTTTCCACATTATCAAATATGGGCAATTTTCCCGAGAAAAATGTTTTTATCGAAGGTTTGGGGATTCATTTATGTGTAATGTGGGGTAGATTACATAATACAGATTTCCCACAAGGGGCGAGGGATCTAAATACTTTAGCACTTTCGAGGGACACAGAGGAGAAAGTACATGGTCATGTTGAGAGATTGTTTGAGTATAGGAGGGACTTTGAGAAATTACGGGATGAGGATGATGAAGACGACAGTATGTATGTGCAGAAACGGTTCCTTCCGTGTCATAGATCGGCACCTGAGGAAGTACGAATTTGTACCAAAGATGCAATTCGATGGATCTCGGATTCATCGATACTGCCGGATGAAGTATATGATATGTATAGTCAGTATACAGTAGAAATGCAGAGGAAGGTGATTCAGGTAATGGTACAGTACCTGCAGGAAGAATGTGTAAGGAAGAAGGTTAGTTGTCCTATAGAGTTATTGGGTATTTGTAAAAGGGCTTTTTCGCCCGACACTTCTTCGACTGCCTTAGCGCTCGACCTGCCTTTGTTACTTAGTAACCGGTCAGAGTTACCTATATCTCAGTTGCCTATGAGAGAGGTTCCTCCGACATTTGTCCCAAAGGTTGAGATTCCCGCTAACGTTGGGACTGGTGCACCCGCTGTGGTTATCCCTTCACATTATGTATCGCAATTTGTTCACGTCCCATTTTCACGACAGGAAGTGAACACTATTAGACAATTAATTCCCGATATTAGGAAAAACCCGACAGGATTCTACAAAGAGATAGAGTCCGTTTTGCAGTCCTCTGTGTTCACCTTAAGTGATATTGACTTGCTATTCCCTGTACTCCTGCCCGTAGATTTATGGAAGCAGGTTCGAACAATAGACGATGTGCCAGGGTTGGGAGATACGTGGGCTAACATGACTAGGTTTGATGGGGAAAGACCAGCTGGTGAGAAATTACCTCAGTTAATACTTACTTTGCCTGATAGAATTGTCGCAAAATTGAAAACCATAATTCCTGAGAAAAGAATTATTTTGGACAAGCTTATGGCCTGTGTTCAAGGAAAAACTGAAGGTGCCACCGAGTTCTTTAATAGATTCGAACAGGTATTCTCTGACTTCTGTGGACAGGACTTGGGCAAGTGCTAATATCATTTCTAATATCTTTGTAAATAACTCCATGCATTGTCGTCCATACATCCTGACTCATTATCTGTAATGTCTATAGCCATTAGGTCTCATCAGAACCTCTTGTAACACAAACTCTTTGGATGCTGTATCTGGGGCATACATTTTGTGCCCTACTGTGCTCACTGCTTGAACACAACATCCCCCTAGCATTGCACATACACTAGGTAGACATTGGAAACAGCAACAAAGGAATAGCAGGATTCCCAAAATAACCAGTATGACAGAAAGCGCCTTCCAACCCCAGGATCGTAGAGAATCCCAGAACCAGGCGCTAATATTCCAATCTCCCACAGGAACATTCACTTCAGAACTAAGGATGTGCAAGTTCTGAATTGCTTTGAAAATCGTCGGTGAGGAATTTGGTACGAAAACACAGCAAGCGGACCCCACTAATTTACATACTCAACCACGTTCTGCCAGGATGACATCTAATGCCATCCTGTTTTGGAGTGCTACCAATCTTTTTGCTTTCTGTTCTAGTGTCATATTATAGAGTATATCCGTGGTCCGGTTGATGGTTCTCTCCAGTACCCTTGCTAGTCCCCTAATATTTTCAGAATTTGCTATCTGTTCCCAAAATGGCACAACTGATTTTGCTATATCTCCCAATACTTGCCCAGGGGTATCTCCGTTCTCATCCCGCCGTGGGCGAGCCTTAGAAACTTCCAATGTACTAGCTATAATTACCCAAGGTAACAGGATTACTAAATAACAGGTTCCCTGCCAATCCTTGGGCAACCAGGGAAATGCTGAACTACTGCAAACGAAATAGACAGGCCCCCCTACATACAGAGGTCTGTTCTCCCCGGTCAAATTTACAATGTTCACACAACCTTCAAAATCTCCCATTGACCGAGTGCCATTTCTTTGTACACAAAAGGGGACTGAATCGGGGCTATGATTAATAGAGTAGGAAGGAGGCACAGCATCCTTATTGCCTATCGAGCCATTTTAAAGGAAATTAGAGTTTGAAAAGGAAGACTTAGTTTATCAGATGGCCTAATAGAAGCAACATTAGGTTTACTTCTATTTGCAAAAAGCGAGCATCCAAGGGGAGTCAATTCACGTTTCTCAAAATCATTTAAATTAGTTCCATCAAAGTTCCCTGAGATGCTATCATTCCAACGGCCAAAGAATAGTGCTCTAAGAGAGGCATAGCAAGCAGTCGTTAAAGGTAAAGGGTGAATATACCATCCTAGCCCCTTGTTCCCATGTTGCGGTAAATGGGTACAAATCCAGCAATTACTTTTATTAAAAATGGCATGCGTTGAATTCATTATTATCATTAAAGTGTTATTATGGTACTTTTGTCTATGCTGGGAGTCTCCAGGTGACAAAGTGTGAAGGTGTACAGAGGGAGTCAAAGCAGTAGGTACAATCTCAATTGGCAGTAGAGGTTTTAGAGGGTAAATTTCTTCGAAGTACCAAAGTCCCACAGCAGTAACTATACAAATTCCAATTATTATTAACGCAACACAGCAATACCTTTTCGGGACCCAGGCACATTGTTCGTTGTCCGAGTTGGTCACCCCCTTATTTACAAGTCCAATGCGAGCAGCAGCAGTGGAGGTGGCAGGCATCGTAGTTTCTCAATCGACGACCCCAATGTTCGTTGCTGGCGAAACTACGGTCGCGCGACTTCTTAGTCCTTCCCCTACCCTAGCCAGCAGAATCCCTTTTTTTCCTTTTTTTTTTTTTTCAAAAAACTTCCTTTTGCAAGAGAAAAAACGTTCAATAACTTTTTCTTTCCAGATGCACAGGCAAAACCCGTGCCGTAGTTCTATTTTCTTTGTCGAAGGTCGTACCTGGTGGTACCCAGTACTGTTTGATCCGGAAATAGGGTAACGTCACTTCCTGAGGGAAGCAACGTATCGGAGGCGACGGAAGTCGCAGAACTTGAAACAGTGTTTTCCGGAAGTGACCTTTTCAAAGAGTGCAGAGCCGAAATGGACTGTTCCCCAAGCTCCACGGGATCAGAGAAATTCTCCGACACAATCACAGCGCTGTTTGCTACTCCAGGATCAGAGATTGTAGCATCAGCGAGGGGTTCTGCTTCTTCTGTAACGTGTGGCGTCAGGTGAGGAAGTTTCTTAACATGTGTCGCGTGGATCCAATGCTTCTTTCCAGCCACCCGCACTGCTGTTTGGGTGACCAACAGCACCTGGTAGGGTCCCCGCCAGCGAGGCGCGAGACAGGAAGACCTTTCGTAGGCCTTCACTACGACCCAACTTCCAGGCTGTATGTTGTGTCCTGGGCCCGTAAACCGTACAGGTAAAGCTGATTGGACCTGATGATAAATGAGATACATATTTTTAGTCAACTGGTTACAGTAGTCTACAAGCAATACATTTTCAACCTCCTTCAGGGTTTTGGGCTTCGGAAGGCCCCAAATGATAGCAGGTCTCCCCATCACTACCTCAAATGGAGAGAGCCCAGTCTTAGTTTGAGGTGTGGTACGCATGGCTAACAATACAATAGGTAAGGCATCTGGCCATTTCAATTTGGTGCCGGCACATGTTTTTGCAAGCTTATTCTTTAGGATACCGTTATGTCTCTCTACCAACCCAGCACTTTGAGGATGTCTAGCCGAGTGAAATCGCTTTCCAATGTGTAACGCTGTGCATATCTGCAAAATTACTGCTGCAACAAAATGGGGACCGTTGTCCGACCAAATTACCCTAGGTAGCCCAAATCGTGGAAAGAATTCCTTTACCATAGTCTTTGCAGTGGTCATGGCAGTAGCATCATTAACGGGGAAAGCCTCAACCCATTTACTAAAGGCACAAATAATCACAAGAACATATTTTAGATTGTTACACCGTTCCATCTCAATAAAATCAAAGTGGATGACCTCAAAGGGAACAGAAGGGGGCCCAAAGCTACCCCTTGGAGTTACTGTCCCCTTCCCCACATTGTGACGTAAACAAATCATACAATTCTGAACATGTCGCTGTGCAATCTTCAAAATCTTATCATTCACCCAGACTTGTTCTAACATTTTCGTGATCTGTTGAGCACACACATGCATAGCACCGTGTGCCATCGTAACCATTGCCAGCACATATGAATCAGGGAGCAACCATTTCCCTTCAGATGTATCCACCCAACACCCATCATCATCCAGTTTCCCCATCCCTTCGGCCCACCTTTTAGATTATTCTATTGTGGCATCAGTTTGGATATCTCGCACAGACCCAATACCCTCATCCATTACATAGGCATCTTTTGTTTCCCTTAGAGCATACATGTCTGCGCTAAGGTCTGTGGCCGTTTGCCTGGCTATCTGGTCAGCAAAAGCGTTCCCTTTTCCCACATCATCTACGACCTTACGATGTAATGCACATTTCATGATTGCTAACTGCCTAGGGAGTGAGAGTGCCGAGAGCAATTGCACTATCAGGGGACCGTGCTGAATCTTGGTCCCATGTGAGGTTAGGAACCCTCTTTCCGACCAGAGCCTCCCAAAGTTGTGAGCCACCCCAAAGGCGTACTGGCTATCAGTATATATGTTTACTGTATGCCCTTCGGAGAGTTCACAAGCTCGGGTCAACGCTATAATCTCTGCGGCCTGCGCAGAGTTATGCGGAATTCTATTAGTTTCAACAACCGTACTCAATGTAGTAACTGCGTAGGCAGCTGTAGATGTACCATCTGGGAGTTTGAAGCAGGAGCCATCACAAAACAGCTCCCCTTCCGCATTGCCCAAAGGAGTATCTATAAGGTCTATCCTGCCCTTCGTTTCCTGTTCAGTAGTATACAGGCAGTCATGTAATTCTTCTTCACCGCAAACAGTATCTTGCGGGAAAGGTATGAGTTCAGCCGGATTAAGAACACAACACCTCTTAATTTGAATGTGAGGGGCAAACAGAATTAATTCATACCTTGTCAGCCGTGCGGAGGTGAGGTGTTGCGTTTGGGTTTTATTCAATAGGACATCTACAGAGTGAGGTACCATCAAAATTAAATCATGGCCTAGGACCATCCCCTCACTCTGTTTTACAGACGCGGCAGCAGCAGCGACAGCTCGCAAACATCTTGGCAAAGCGCATGCGACAGGATCAAGGGCGGAAGAGTAGTAGCCGCACGGCCAATTCTTCCCTCCGTGCTCCTGTGTTAACACAGCCAAAGCACATCCATCACATTCATGCACAAACAACACAAAGGCCTTGTCATAATTTGGAGTACCCAGAACCGGTGCAGAACATAACGCAGTTTTGAGAAGCTCAAATGATCGTTGATGTTCCGATTTCCATGGCAGCGGCAAAGAAATGCCCTTCTTTGTCAAAGCCAACATCGGTTTTATCACTAGTGAAAAATTCGGGATCCACAACCTACAGTAAGAAGCCATACCTATTAAGGCTCTGACTTCCTTCTGTGTATTTGGAACAGACATGCCAGAAATGTGTTTTATTCTTTCAGGTGTCAATCTTCTCCCCTCCTTTGACAGGAGGTAGCCTAAATAGGCGACCTCCTGACAACAATATTGAAATTTTTTTAGCAAAGCCTTATGACCGTTTTTAGCCAGTTGAACAAGCAACAATACAGTGCCGTCTTTACAAGCACTTTCAGAATCTGCAGCCAAAAGCAAATCATCGACATACTGAAGCAGTGTACAAGTAGGTGGCAATTCAAGGGTATCAAGCTGCTCTTTCAAAGCTCTACTATAAATGCTTGGACTTTCAGTATACCCTTGAGGTGCACGAGTAAATGTGAACGAACGTCCCCCCAAGGTGAACGCGAACAAATATCTACTCTCCTTGTGTATAGGAATACTAAAGAAAGCATTCTTTAGATCCACAACACTAAAGTGCGTAGCTGTAGCAGGGATCATTGTTAGTATTGTTGTTACATCAGGCACAATTGGAAATTGTGGGGCGACAACTTTGTTAATAGCACGTAAATCAATTATAAAACGGTATGGGATTGCATTGTCGCCTTTCTTGTATACAGGCAAAATCGGGCTGTTACATACGCTACCTGCAATCTCTTCGATCACTCCTCGATGCACTTAATCGGAGACAATGCACTTCAAAGCACGCTCGCCCTCAACTGATATTTTATATTGCGGAATGCGTGGTAGTTTAACTCCATGCTTCAAAACTATTTTAACGGGCTCAATCTGTAGCACCCCGACATCATTGTCGTCAACCACCCATAAACATTCTGGAACAACACTAAACTCAGGAGGCAATGGTCGAGTCAAAAACTGAGAATTGGGAAGTTGCTGTGGTGAAACCGTCAGTCGCACTCCGTCAGAGGAACAATGAATTACTGCATTCAGTTTCTTCAACAAATTTAACCCCAGCAAATTCTCTCCACAGTTCGAAGTCAGGAGGAAGGGACAATGGTCCGTGAAGGGACCCAGAGAAACAGACACCGGCAAAGAAACCGGGCAAACTATTGGTATACCAGAAAACCCTACAGAAACATTTGTTTGCCCTGACAGTGGAATGTTTTGAACCCGGGAATGATCAATGGAGTACTTCTGTGCTCCAGTGTCTATCAAAAACTGATGTTTCCTATTCCCCACTAACAATTCAACGTAGGGACCTTTCTGATTAACGGGAATAGGTGAAGGCTCCAAACACTGCTTCGGGCAGTCCTAACGAAATAAAATGTCATCGGAAGGAAGCTCTTCAGAAAGGTAGGCAGCAGAAGGGTGATCAAATATGTTTCTCGTGTCCACACTCGAGGTCTGATTTTCCACTGAAAAAGGTTGCTGAGGATCTTGCGAAAACTGACCTCTATCAGGGCCCCCCGCTCCAGGGCGACCTCAAGGTCGCCTACCCACATTCCCAAATGCATTGTTTGACCTTTGTCGAAGGACGGGGCACTGTGCTCGCCAATGACCTTCCTGGCGGCAATAGGCACATTGATTAAAATTTACAGAACCCAAAGAAGAGTTTCCTTTTGGGACATACTGACCTCTGGTCTGTGAAGTACCCCCTCTGGGATTTCTAACTAGTTGTTGTAACAATACTTTAGTCTTCAAATCTCCTTTCCTCTTCTCTATTTTCTCTTTTTCATTATTAACACGGTTCTCATAATACTGAGCCATGTGCAAAACTTCAGATTGGGATTTCGCCTGCCAAGCGCTCTCAGAGGACATAATCTGTGACTGGATGTCGGGCAACAATCCACGTACAAATTTGTCCACAAACAACCTTTTCCCAGACTCTTACATAGGCATAGGCCAAAAGGAGGGTTTGTCGGAATTGAAACAATATTATGCCTCCTATCACAACAATTGTATGTGTATTGGCCTACGCTAAGTTGTCTAAACATCGTATGCGAACAAACACCACGTCAAGGTCTTTACCTTAGATAAAGTAATGTAAGTCGCCATCTTTGATTAAGCCGCCCTTTTAGGTTCTCTTGTTATATGGAAGTCACCCTGAACATCAAAATGGAGGCGAATGACATTCTGAGTAAGATTCTGGCCGTTGTGACCTCTGTACACATGAATAATTAATATGCCTGCAGGCCACTTGTCGGGGTCGCAAACTGAGACCTTGTCCTACCGTTGACCTATATGTAAATGTACAACTATATCAGTGAAACTAATCAAAATGCATATATTAAAGGATTGACCTGGCAAGGAACCCATAGGCCCGGCTCACAGAATGGTTAACCCGCGAGAGGGTTGGCCAAGGGCTGGACAAATTGTATAAAAGACCCAAGTATTCCAATGTGCGGTCTCTCTCACTAATGCATCGAACCCTCGTTGAAGTTCGTTCTGTTACTCTGAGAGCCGAATAGCTATCTGTTTGTCAATTGACTTTGGTAACTGTTGTAGCTTTTAAATAAAGCACTTGTATGTTCTTTGTAACCTGTGTTGGTGTGTTTCCTTTTGGGCTTCCCGGCCTCATATTATTTTTCTGTTTCCACACTCCATTCAAATTTAGAGAAGTCTCAGAAAAAGAGGTAGTCGATATCGTTAACAGAATCAAACCCTCTAATTGCAAAGGCGACGCCTGCCCCGCTAGTTAAAGACTGCGTAGAAACACTAGCCCCATTTCTTAAAACCTTCATCAATGCATCCTTCAACACAAACTCAGTCCCGACCAGCCTAAAAGAAGCCTGGGTGCGCCCTCTTCTCAAAAAACCCACTCTAGATCCTCAAAACGCCAACAACTGTAGACCCATCACAAATGTTCCCTTCCTGCTTAAGATCCTCGACAAAGTTGCGTACACACAAATACAGCAATACCTGGAAGAAAATCGCATATTAGGAAAAAGGCAATCGGGTTTCCGCCCGTGACATGGGACTGAATCGGCCCTATTAGATCTCAAAATCCAACTAAATGACATCATGGACAAGGGCAAACCTGCACTCCTGCTCTTGCTAGACCTATCTGCCGCCTTTGACCTGGTCAATCACGATATTCTAGGCACGCAACTCAAAAATGAAGCCCACTTCTCGCCAGAAGCCATCTCCTGGGTCAAATCATTCCTCGAGGGTCAACTCATGAAGGTCTTTTCTGACTCGGCGAGCGCTACCCCTACCACTATCCATTGTGGCATACCACAAGGGTCCTGCACTGCCCCCACCTTACACAACATCTTCACCCTCCCACTGTTCAATGACCTGGACCGTCGTCACATAGCTTACACAAATTATGCTGACGACACGCAAGTCCTTCTCCCTCTCACAGGGATCTATGAACAAGATGCAGCGGCATTAACCAAGATCTATACAGCCATCCAAACCTGGATGGCAGCCAACAGCCTCTGCCTAAACGGGGACAAAACAGAGATCCTACTAGTTGGCACCAAAGAAACTCTAAACAAACTCCCACCGCGGTACAAATCCTTTAACATAGACAACTCCACCATCACAGTCTCCACTGCAGTTAAAATGTTAGGAGTATACCTTGACTCTACTCACTCCATGACACGACAAGTCAATGCCATAACCTCCTCTGCTGCACTTACCACTAAATTAATCAACGCTGTTAATCCCTTCCTATCCACAAAAAACTGCCTGGCCGTAGCCAGAGCCACAGTAGGCACCAAATTGGATTACTGCAACGCTCTCTTCATGGGCACGTCTGCACAAAACCTAAAAAAAATGCAAGTCACACAAAACAATGCCCTAAGAGCAGCACTAAGCATCCCTAAAAGGGAGCACATCTCTCAAGCCAGGAAAGAAGCCCACTGGCTACCCATAAAAGAAAGGATACTATTCAAATCCATGGCCATCACCCACAGATGCCTTTCCGCCAAGGCTCCCCCCTATCTTTCTGAAAGAATCACTCTTAACTCATCCATCAGACCCACTAGGTCACATTTGACGAACCAGATCTATGTATCCACATTCAAAAGAAGCAAAGCCGGTGGGTCTAGCTTTCAACACCTAGCACCCAAAAACTGGAACACACTCCCTACCGCGATAAGGAACGAAAACTCATACCACGCCTTCCGTAAAGTACTTAAAACCATGCTGTTTAATCAACTTCACCCTATCCTACTGTACCCACTCAACTGTACTTAAATAAGCACAGCTGTAAGTAAATATGCATAAATGCTCTGCACTGTATCTGTATTTACTCCATGTACGCCTGTAACAAGTAAGATTGCTTTCAGCGCCACGATGCCCCTGGGCAGATGTGCGCTATACAAATCCAAATAAATAAATAAATAAATAAATAAATAGTGTGCGGTACAAATGTCCTTTAACATTAACATTAACATTTTGACATGGAGCTTGATGAAATGGGAGTCTGGTTAGCAGACCCACTCCCCTTTCAGTGATGGAATTACTTGCATCAATGTATTAATTAATACAAATAAAAGAAATCCAGGACTTCTACGTTCTTGCCAGATGTCATTTCCTCATTGTGCCTAAACTGTTTTCTGTTCCCTCTGAATCTTTTCATCAGGATTTGGAGCCTCTTAATATGAAGTTATGATTTCCGGCCCTGCTCCCTTCGCAGATGGAAGGCTCTGTACAATTATTTTGCCTTCTTTCCCTATTGAGTCGATCAATAGCTCTGCTTTGTGTTAGGTTTGGCATCTCTTAAAACCCTGAGGCTTCCAAGTATGTTTTAATACTTTGCCGTCATTGCTGGCATGATACGGTTGGTAAACCTGGAAGTTGAAGATATGGAGGTGGCGCTGTCACTTTCTCCACCGTGTTTTTGTCTCCCTCAAGGGTTGTCCAACTCCAGCCCTCGAGGGCCAGGATCCTGATGGGAATTCAGGATATCCCTCATTAACATTCATGATGGAAAATGTGCATACATTTAGAATCACTGTATGCAAATGTTTCTCATGAATCTTAATGAGGGTATCCATGAAAACCTGACATGGATCCGGCCCTCGAGGCCTGGTGCAGGACAACCCTTCGTCTCTCGTTGTGTCTCTTTGTCCTGTATGTCCAATCATTTTTCTCAACCCTTCTTTTCTCGTATATGTTTTCTTGGATTTCTTTATATCCCTTCCTCAGTCGCCATGTTGTAGACTGCACGTTCAAAATGCACAATAAACTACATTGGTCACTAGTAAAAGTTGATAGGTATTTTATTTTCAGCTGCAATAATCACATGCTCACACCGCAGGAGCTTCTCCCATCAGCTTGCTACATTCCCAAGCGACTCACTGCACGCTTCCCTTTACTTGCTCACCTTCCCTTCAACGTCCCTCTCCCTGACGTCACTCTGCTTACGTCAGATGGTGTTACATCACTACATGCACCCCTTATCCTCCCAGCAACTAATTCAAAAGAGTCTCTGCGCATGTGCTTTCAGTGGAATTGCTAGACCAATCGCAGGTGCTACTCCCTGAAGCCACCAATGATTGTTTTTCAAGTCTGCTATGGCATGAATTAATGGTATTAGCCTATGTGATTGTTTATAATCAATCGAATGGCATATTTGATCGAATTCGGCCAATACCATTCGATCGATTATAAAACATACTGAACATGTGGAGTGGGTGTTGCGGGGGTGCCCCCTGCTCCCATGTTTGGTATTTTTGGCCTTGGGTGTTGTAGCCAATTTCCTCAACATGGGAGGCGGGGTCCGAAACATTTTTTTTAAAAGGGGGACAAAGGGACCCTGCGGCGTCGGATCCGACACATGTTAGAGGGATGGATGTGATACCACAGGGTTGCAGATGCCCTGGAGGCGATGCAACCAGGTAAGTAGGGGAAGGGGGTGGTATGGGTGCATTTGGGTAAAATGTGAAGAGGGATTGAGGTTGTTTCATCATCTGTTAACGGCTTGCATGCAGATTTATTTGTAACAGTGCATCAAAAAATTATCAGACGAACAAACAATCCCAAACCCAATCTACTGTGTTATCGGGCAACTTTCTGTCATATTCCCTCTTGACAAATGTAACAAGAGCATGGAGGCCCCTCTACTGAGAGCAGCTCAAATAACCTGTTCTATGGAATTTCTTCCACCTGGGAGGGTCTACAAACACGTTTTAGCTTGTGGACCCTTCAGAGAGCAGAAATGTCCAATTTTCCCTCTTTACACCTTAGCCACTAGTTTCTCCCTCTGGCTAGCGGTGGGAGTATTCCTGACTTTATTGCTATTACTTGTTTTCTCCTGATGCAGGGCAAATGCTTTTTGCTGCTGTGGATTAACCAAGCAAGCCCTTTAATGGGAATGTTAGCTGGGAAAAGGCATTTAGTCTGCACTGCCCTGGGAACTGTAATTCAACCTCACAGAAGAAAGTCCTGTTGGCTTCTGCAGTGATTTCACCAAATAGCCTGCATGTAGAGAACCTGTACTGCAACCTATGACTCAGGAATCATGATGATAATGATTTGTTATTTATGTAGCACTTTCGCCAAAGCGCTGTACATAGAACATATTTACATACAATTACCAAAATTGCCACTCATTTATCGACATAGGAAGGATGAAAGGCTGAGTTGGCCTTGCCGGGATTCAAACCTGAAGATCACGCAGAGATAGCAGCAGCAAAAGCTCAACCCGCTGAGCTATCTTCTGGATGAGTGGATGAGAACTATTAGCAAAAGAGCACTCCTAGTCGGGATCATTGTCAATCAGTTTCACCTCTCCCATTACTCTACCTGCTGTTCAAGGGGTAGTCTGCATGCCGATGCAAAACACACAGCAGAAAGAGAAGCAATGATTGGTTCAATGAATCCCTCCAATCCATCACTAGGAAAGGGAAGGTGCCCAATCAGCTGCGTGACAATAACTGCGACTCTGGTCAACCCTCAGCCGTTCTGCACTGGACATTCTATTATTTATTCTGTGCATCAGCTCCATGTGAATGCTGCCTGTGTCCACTCTGGTGCTGCAGGGCAGAGATCCACACATAACTCTTAATTAGGTTCATACCCACCCCCTGCAGTGTTCTTGTGATGGAAATAAAACAAACATAACCGTTGTTTAAAAATAGTTTTATTAGGGGTTACATTCTGAACATCTTGCTGATTATTATAATAATAATATTTATTGTTAATTTTATTATTTTATTTATTGAACGCAGACCTAGTTTTGAGAAGCAAGAGTGCGCTTTACAGAGGTGTACAACAGTACAAATGCATAGCGGAGTGCTTTTGAGAGGTAACAACAGAACAGATATACAGCGGGGGTAGAATACAGAGGGGCACAGAGGAGGGGTACAGCTGTACAGGGTGGTAGGGCGTAGAAGGGGCAGGGTCTAATGTGTCAGGTGGCGCGACGTGTGACGGGATGGCCTAGGTGTTGAGGAGGAGAGACTCCTTGAAGAGATGGATCTTGCGCTCTTTTCTGAGTTGTAGGAGTGTGGGGGCAAGTCAGATGCAGACAGGGATGAGGTTCCATAGTCTGGGGGCGTAGGCAGAGAAGGCTTGTTTCCTGGTCTTTCCTTTGCAGCAGCTTGTCTTTACATGATCCAGCACTTGAACACATTATTGTGGCAACTAAAGTACTATTGCCTGACCTCTGGCCAGGTAAATACAGATCTGATGGGATCCTAGAATCCCATCTTGTGAATCTTGGATGTCAGTTTCCATTGTAAGTCTTAAAGTGATCTCAAACGCACATGGAGGGGTGGTCAGTCATGTATGTCTCTTGACTTGAGCTTGATATACTCCACACTCCTAGAGGATACCTGCCAGGATATATTGACAGTGGTAGGTTAGTGTGGAAGGAATCTAATACTACCCTTAATTTGAAGGAGAGCTTCCGAGAATAGTGTGAAGTGGGCCCGGCCGGTAGAAAAAGAACTCGATGAGTGTGAAAAGGATAATGCTCTTACGTTATTTTTTATGAATTTCTTATTTTGCTTGTTATAGTATTTGTTGATTTTGGAATTTCTCCATTAACAGAATGAAATGACATTACATTATTTACATACTTGCCAACATGACCCATTCCAAACTGTAGGTGCTTATCCAGTCCTGTTTTTTGCAGTCTGAGTTTTACAATGGGAAAGTGGAACTACAAATCCCAGAATCCTACAATTGATTCTCTCTCTCCTTTGCCAGTTTATGCAACAAAGAAACTGGCACATGATCTCACCCCATTTATTACCATTTTTGTTAATAAGTCATTATGGGAAGGGATTGCTCCAGAGAGTTTGAAACTTTCAATTGTTTCACCTCTACTGAAAAAGCCTTCATTAGATGTTGAGGTACTGCAAAACTACCGTCCTATTGCTGGCCTGCCATGGCCAGCCAAGGCCCTTGAAAAGGTTGTACCAAACCAGCTCCAGGTCTTTGTCAAACATTTATTATTATTGGATACATTTCAATCTGGTTTCCGACCAAAATATGGAACCGAGACTGCCCTGTAAGTAGTACAAGATGAACTGTTAAAGGCCATGGACCAAGGGGAGCTCACACTCCTGGTCATGTTAGACGTGTCCGCGGCCATTGACACAGTAAACCATCAAATTCTCTTGGAATGACTACTGGAGGTTGGAAGAGTATCTGACTCAGCATTGAACTGGTATAGGTCTTTTCTGACCAACCGTCAACAGCGTGTGAGAATGTGGGAGTTCCTGTCGGACCTTATTTGCTTGAACTGTGGGGTTCCGCATGGATCCTCCCTGTCCCTACTGCTGTTCAATCTGTATATTCGGCCACTTCTTGAAATTCTGAGACGCTATGGGCTGAATTTCCACTAATGTGCTGAAGACACCCAGATTTTCATACAAATTGTTAATTTCCAGGAAGCATTTAGCAAACTAGGGCTTTGCCTTGAAGAAATAGGCAGGTGGATGTCTAAGAATTATTTGAAACTCAATGCTGCCAAAACCGAACTCATACTATTCGGACCTAAAAATTTGCTGTCAGCTGCCATGAAACTGCCTATTGCATCACTTTTAGGCAAGAGTCTCAAATTTGTATCCAAAGTCAAAAATATGGGTTGTATGTGGCAAGAAGACCTGGGCAGTGAAGTCCAGCTGGGAGCTAAGATTAAAACAGTATATTTTGTCCTGCGAATGCTACGTCAAGCACACCCCTATATACCAACAAAAGACCTTGCATCTGTGGTAGGAGCACTAACTAGTGCCCACTTATACAATTGCAATAGTCAATTGTTGAGTATTCTTGCCAAACAGCTTCAGGGGCTTCAGAAAGCACAAGACACGGCTGTTAGACTAATATTCAAGTTAAGGAAAACTGACCATGTATCGCCATTCCGTCGGGAGTTGCATTGGCTATCAGTCGATGATCGCATCAAATTTAAGACAGCTTGTATTGTATACAAATGTATCAATGGCATCGCTCCCGTGTACCTACAAGAGCTAATACAGCCATGTCATCCTACGAGACAACTGCAATCATGCGACAGACATCTTCTGATTATCCCTCACTCGGTTTTCATATCTAGAGGTGACAGAAAATTCTCAGTTTTTGGTCTCAGGTTGTGGAATTCCCTGCTGCTACCGCTAAGAACAATGAGCTCACTTCTTCAATTTTGCCAGGCAGTGAAGACCTTCCTTTTTAGGTAGACGGCCCCATGTCATCTGGGAGCCTGTCTCGATTTTCCTCGCCTACCTCCAGTTGTGTCATCTGTGCCAATATAAGGTTTATTTCATCCGGTGTGTGCTACAAATGTAAAAAAACAGAACAAAATCAAAATCAAATGCAAAGAAAAGATCCAGGACTGGATACGCGCCTACAGATTGGAATGGGTCATGTTGGCAAGTATGTAATAATTTATTATGTAGTAGGCTTCTGTCACCCATCATCAAAAGTACAAACTCAGCTTCCACTACTAGGACATAAGCTCACTGGCTACTCCGTCAATTTAGGAAAATATGTTAAAAGTATGCAAAAAGTAAAAGTGGGGTGTCCTAAAGTATCTGTATTCTGTCTACATTTATCTCCAGTATTTGGTGGTCACTGCAGCACCTATAAAAAAGCAAGGACTCTTCTCAGAAACCGTACCAGAATATCTGTGCTTCTTATCCTCATCAGAGCATTTGAGACTTTTTTCTTTTGCAGTCTAAGTCCTATACATCGTGCCACTAAACATTAATTGCATCTGTTTTCCTCTTTTTTGTCAACAAAATCCTTCACTAGTCCCCAGTTTTCAGTGTTACTTTATTGTCAGTTTCTAACATATGTTCATGCATTGATAGAGTAGCCAGTGTGCCTGTGTCCTAGCACTTGACGCTGAATAGGTACCCGAGGCAAAAGCACTAGATGTGTAACAGTAGCATTTTCACCCTCACTGGGTACTGTTTTATAGGTACGCCACCCCAACCTCCGTACCCCCATGCACTGTCCAGGTCTGTCTCTCCTTGAACTGAAGGTTAGGGTTCGATGAGGCATTTTTCCATCGCAAGCAATCTGTCCTGAACAGTCTCTTCCATGGGGGTCTAGTAAAATACTAATGTAGGCCTCCCTTACTCTACTTCAGAATGATATGCTTGAAATATGTATACATTTTCTCTTCACGCACATCATTGGTCAGCATTGCATATGTTAAATATCTTAAAATATTCATGAAATACTTCAATGCTTCTCTCTATGTGCTGCCACACTTCCAGCAACTCTGTGTTACACCATATTTGGTTTTCCTCTGCCACCAGTTGCTACTAATAGTCCAGTTATTATGGATTTTGCTCTGCTGAGATGCAATCACCTTGGCAGGACTAGATTGAAATACAAATGGATGTTAGTGGATATTATACTATGTGTGTGTATTTTCCCCTGAGTGGGACCATCCAAGAGAACCAGTTGTTTGGATGTGGCTGTTCTCAGTATGATTTCATATGATATGATAGGTTATTTATGACGCGCTTAATACCCAGAGGTTTCTAAGCACAGACCCGGGGATCTAACCTGTGTTGCTCCATGTCGTCTTGCTTCCAAGGCAAGTACGTTAGCCCTGTGCTATCCTCCCAAGACAAAAGAGCAACATTCCCATATGTTTGGCAAATTTGCGAACACTTGGGGTTTAACTGTAAATGGGTAAGGGACATCTGGGCATGGACCTCTTGTTCTTTGTGTCTAGCGTGACGCAGCACCACAATCACACCTCAATGTAGGTGCCCGCCGAGGAAGAAACGTGTGTCTGGGTTGGTGGAGGCAGCATTTCTCTGCTAGACTGTTTATGTGGGCAGAACCAGACTGATATGCAAATGCAAACTTCTCTTCTGGTATGGTATAGTGGGCTGAAACATGGCTGTAGACCCTCGAAAGTGGGACCCACCCTATAGAACTGGTTAATTGACTGTGCTAGCTCTCAGAAAACCATTCCCAACATGTTTGTCACTTCGTTGTATCCATTTATCTGGTTTAGGAAGAGATTTTCTGAATTTCTTGAATGACCCTTTGGGGAATGGAAAGCAAGTTCTTTTGGGCACAATTGATGAGATTCTTAAGTGCATCTCATCGCTAGTGCTCAAACAGTTTTTTTTAACCCAATTCAAGCCTCAGTGACCAGTGAACCAGACATTGGGCCTCATTACGGGTTTGCCGGTAGCCGGGCCCCGGCACCTGCGAATGGCCCATTACCAGCCATCACGAGTTGAATGGGCCGGTAATTGCCCATTTGCGGGTGCCGGTATGGCCGGCCTCCCGATCCCCATTCTGCCCCATAGGCATAATAACGGTGCAAGTGCAATTACAAGTTCTCATCGCGGGTGCCGGTCTGCATGCCTGTTCAGACCACGCGTGAAGTCCGGCACTGTCAAGCAGAACTCATAATATGGCGGAAAGGTAACAACGGCGCCGGTAGCACTACCAGCGCCGTTGTTGCCTTTACGCCACATTCGTAATGAGGCCCATTTACTGACGCAGCTCGATACGGCTCGCAAGCAATCTTTATGGAGGCTTGAATGGTTTGAGCTGATTAAAACCTTTAATACATAGGTTAGAAATGGCATTCGAGCCAAGCACTTTAAGGCTTGCCCATCCGTATTCCAAAAGCTTAATCAAGTGGTGCAAATGGGGCAGACCCAGCATAATCACAGCAATAGCTTTGCTGATCTAGGTCCTCTTAGGCAGAACTGGTTGGAGCATTGGCTTGCCAAGTTAATATGAACCGAGCAATAGAGGTCAAATGCCTCAAAAGAAACAAGCGTTTGCCTGAATTTAGAGCCCCAGCCTCTGTCATCTGCATCATAAATTGTTTTAGTAAATTAGCTGATTTCTGTATTTCTATGTTGTCTTCTAGCTATGATTTATTTATTTACTTATTACATTTATATAGCGCAACTAACCCTGAGGCATCTGGGCACTTGTGCTTACGAAAACAGTTACATTGCATACTTAGTCAGATACATTACGTGTAAATCGAACCCATGTATAATTTGTTGAGACCGTCCCCCTCCCCCATGTGGCAGATGATGTCTACTGTTCAGGCCTTTGCAAAATGTCATTGGGCCTCATTACGACCCTGGCAGATTTTTTCCGCCATCCGCGGACTTTTCCGCCATGGCGTAAAGTCCGTTTACGCCATGGCGGATGGTGGACTTACCGCCCCATTCCGAGGTCGGCGGGGCGGTAAGTCCCCATTGACCCATTTACCCTTCCCCATTCCCATTTCGGCCCCATAGGGTATAATGGGAGTGGGGAAGGAGTTAATTACGCCACCGTAAATTACGGTGGCGTAATTAACACCAAGGTCCCATAGCGCCATGGATTTTTACGCCCGCAAAAAGCGGGCGGAAAAATGACCATGGCGCTCTGGGAACTCGGAATTGGCGGTAAGGGGTCGGCGCAGCTAACGCTAGCGTAAACCCCTTACCGCCAGGGTCGTAATGTCTCGAGTTCATGAATTTGGTGGGCACAAGTAAATAATCTGCAGCCACCTTAGACTTCTGCCCTGCATTTACATTCAGGGCACAAGCCACACACAGAACAGTGTGCTTGGCAGCACTCAACATCATTAATGCATTCCTGGCACAAGACAGACCATGCTCCCAAGAAGATACTGATAATCCTATTACTCAAGAGACCTTGTTGCGGCCTCTGAGGGCATCTTGGAGGAAGACACAGCCAAGGGATTCAAAGTTCAAAGTAAGCACTTTATTAACTAAAATGTCAGGGTGGAAACACGTCTATTTTGCCCTATACTTACCCTAAACCAAAACCATGGAACATCAAAGTCCACAAGTTCAACTTAAGAATCTGCCTGTGTCCAAAACCTATCTTGCCCTCACAGCGGATCTTATACAGTGTGTAGGGATGTCAGCAACTAAGAAAATAGTGTTCAGCATGAAGTTCTGAGCTTGGTTCAGCTCGCAGCTTTCTTTCAGATCCCTCCCCAAGTATACAGCAGTTCTTACAAAAGTCTTAGGATTTCCTTAAGTTCCAAAGTAATATAGGATTGATCAATACTCGGGGTTCCCTTCCCCGAGTTCCAAAACACCAAATACCACAAGACAATAGACCTTCCAACCTCAGGGACCCCTTCCCCAAGACATAATTTCATTTATGTGTTAATATTATGTTGTTTCACAATTGTCTTAATGTTCTGGGCCTCAATCGCACGTTCTGCATATAACTGGTCTTTGCACCACCAAATGCTTTGGTTGAAAATGGCAGTTCAGTTGTAATCCTCTTTTAAAGTTCACTTCTCAAAGTTCCATTCACTTTGCATTGGCACACAGTGTTTTTTTTTTAAAGGGAAAAAGCTTCATGTCTTTTATTTCGTTCATAAGTGATGATTTTCCTTCCGTGTGGTTTTCAGAACTGCGCAAATTCTTTGTTTAAATATTGATTGTTTTCCATTCAGCATTGACTAATGTTGAAAGACTTTAAGTAACTTTGTTGTCACTTTCAACTTGTTTTGCATTGTAATCTGTCTTTGCAATGTGTATTTAAATACACCCAGTGTGCGTAGACTTACAACAACGTGCTTTCATCGGCACACGACTACTCCGTAACAAAGTATTCACGCTGATTCCCAAATTAACACGTTTTATTGTTCGCTGGTTAATAAGGATTCCACTGTGAGACCATCGATAACGTGCCACCATTCACGTGATCACTCCGATACAAAATATTGTTGTGCGTATCTTCAAAAAACTTGCTTCCGGGATTTCTGTTTGTATAGAAACTCAATGGTTTCTTTGATGCGAGTTCCTGCATCGCAGATTTTCTGGCCTTCTGGTCTTTGCTTCAAAGCTCCACCTAATGCCCATGGGCACTACTGCGTCAGCTTCTAGCCCCAGGAGAATGAGCACCTTGAGCAATACAAAAAGGGGGAGCCTTCCAGCACAGCTCCACTTTCCCGCTTCCTTTGGTTCCACAGAGCCCCAGCTCCTGGGCCTCTCTTCCCTGAACCATAAGCGCACACCACACGGACAGCTCCTCGCTGTTCTTCTTGGGCTTTCTGCTGCTGCTGCAACTTCACTGCCACTGCTCTTCTCATGGTAAGGCTTTTTATGCACCTGCAACCCTTTAACAGGCTGCAGATGCGAGTTCACAACTAGCCCTGCAGACCATCATTAAGGGGACATGCCTGACTTCTACTGCTCTCTGTAGGCCTCTTCTTCGTCCCAGTACCTAAGTGGTGAAAGTAACTAGTCTTCACTGCTCCTGGTTGTCTCTTCCTCGTCTCAGTACTTTTTGTAGTCATGTATGAAGAATCAAGGGAGTTGGTTTGTAATACCCCATGACGATGGTGGAAGGGTTTGTTTGGTCATTAGGAAAGGGGGAACCATGTCTCTCCAAAGGGCAAACCACTCCCAGTTCCCACAGACCCTCCACCCAGGTGATTCTCCCTCGCGTGTCCATCCCCAGGGTTGGGATCCAAGAGCTATGGCCTTTCCCTGGCCTTTCGTAAGCTTCAAGTAAAACTCTCATCTCCCACACCTCATAATGTTACTAGAAGGAACAGTCATTTTCCAACAAGAGCTGTTTTATTGCAATGGATGATAAATCACATTCTGCTCAGGCAGGGTTGAGACCAGAGAGATTGACAGATTCCATGTGGATCACATTGTTGCATGATATAAGGCTGAGGGTTGATTAATGGAACACCTTCTGGTATTTGTATTTTATTTTATTATTTATCTCCATTCTGCAGGCCCACAAGCACAGGTTCTGCCTGTTCCATTGTGCTCAGCTTTCAGTTGTGTGAGGTGAGTGGCCCCCTCCTGCATTCCCAACGTTTATTTATTTATTTCCCGCTATGTGCTCTTTTTCCTCCTTTCCCACTCCCTGCATCCTTTTATTTATGTTTTCCATCTCAGCCCCATGCTTCCATTTATTTATTATTCCTGCTCTGTGGTCTTCCTTTCCCAATCCCCTTGCCTCCTTCTCCCATCTCCGTCCCCTGTCCACCTGCCGTCCACCTGGCCCTTGATTGGCTGCTTCACCAGGAAGCAGGCCCTCTTTACAGGGTGCCCAGGTCAGCTTTGCCCAGTTAGCCAGCTGGCTAAAGGCCACAAGACTAAGGGCAGCTCCGTTCTGCCCAGCGTTCTTTCTCTGTTTGCCCCTGTTCACCCATGGACACCTGATGGGACATCCTGCAGCAACAACTCAGGTAAGGTGGTAGAGGTGGGAAGCACATCCATTACTGTGCTCTGATAAACCCGGCCACTCTTACTAACATTACTACCACCTGTTCCTAACAGTGTGATGTTCTCCTCTGTGCACTGGTAAACAGCCGATTTGTTTAGCATGATGTGCTCTGGGTCTTCATTGTGTTAAACCTTCCTGTACTCTTGAGGCAACCACTGTGTAGGAAATGTGTTGTACTTGGATGGAATTTGGGAGTGAGCAATGTGTTGCATCTGTTTGGATAGCTTGTCTATGCACTAGAAGTTTTATAGGGATAGCCTGTCTACTACGCTTAGAAGATATTTTATTGCAACCATCTATTGCACTCAGATCTATGAGTTATGCATTGTATTGCACATAGAAGATATTTGACGGAAGCCTTGTATTGCATCTAAAATAATTCTGAGGGTATTGCGCTTAGATGTATTAGGATAGCCTGTCTATTGCCCTTAGCCTGGTATTGCACCAAAATGATTCATGATGTTAGCCTATTGTAGTTAGAAATTGATGAGGATAGCCAAAGAATTTCACATAGAAGATATATGCGGGTAGCATTGAAGTTTCACTTAGAGGATTTCTGAGGTAGCCTCTCTATTGCGTTTTGAATATGTATTAGGATAGCCTGTCCATTGTACTTAGCCCTGATATTGCACTTAGAAGTTGTACAAGGGTAGCCTGTCTACTGCTCTTAGAAAATGGATTAGGATAGCCTGTATATTGCGCTTAGAGGATCTATGAGGGTAGCCAGTTTTTTTTACAGAAGATCTGATCGTACAGCTACATCAAAAACAAAACGCCATATGAGCCTCAAGGTACGTATTCATGCACCACTTTGGTAGATATCTGCCACAGGCACAGCTGCCCACCTGCATGCATCAGAATGCAGTGATGACCTGCAACTAAAATGCAGGTCTAGCTGGACAGATAATGTTTCAGCTTCATACACCAAACTAAAAATACAAAGCAGAACACCTCTGCCATCAGAAGGCCGAGATTATCTATGACAAAATTTGGTCTAGCTGGACACATAACGAGTCTCTTGCACTCGCGCACCCTCATGACCACCTCAGCACCATTCCACATGCCGGACCTTCATGGGTAGCTTGCTGGAGTTCGGCCAGCACACCTAACCCCATATCTTGGCCAAATGCGCACATGCATCCTAATCATTCTGACAATTTGACCAAACCTTGGACTGCGGTCAGAAGAGGGTGTTCCCACGACTGTTGCCTTGAGGCCATAATAATGGGATGAAGATACTATATAAATGACAAACTACTATTACTACTACTACTTATAAGGCAAACCTCGCTTGTGAGCAGCAGAGTGAATCACAATGTTTGGAATGCAGCGCTTGGCATGGACATTTTAGACAGTAGAGCACTGCTGTTGGTGCAACAGTGGTAAAAACATGCATTTCAACATGGGGAAGGTACTGGTGAAAGAGACACATTTGTAGTATGTTTTAGAACTGAAGGATGGTACTGGTGTTCCAAACATTCATTGGGATCGAGTTCCGGAGGTTCTAAACTTGGCAGGAGAAATGCTGTTTGAGGGTCTTCTCTTTGTGGCCTAGTTTTGACTCCAACATTCTGATGGATTTGCTACAGAGGCGTGAGATCCTGTGCGACGGTGTGGAGTTTAGCCACCCTTAATGTTGGTGCAAAGATCAGGAGTGCTGACAGTTTTGAATATGATCCTAGTGAAGAGAGGGAAAAAGGGAAAATTGCACAGGAGGGATTGTGAGATGTTGAATGTGTGGGTGCTTGTAACGGGGCAGGCATGGTGGATAGCCTTAATGGGGGTGAGACTCCTGGTTGGGATCCGGATTAAGAGGGCAATTCCCCCATCAATGTGTGAGTTCACGAGAGCATGAACCACAGTGGATAAGTCATTCAGGAGATGAAAGGTTTAATTTTGCAAAGTCCACCAATCTTTAGCCAGGCCGTTTGACCTTTCTTGACTATGTGCTTTTGGAAGGAGAGGCTGCTATCGACAGTGAAGCCTGACATCTGCAGGGTGAATCCTTCCAGCTGCATATCATCAAGCCACATTTAGAGGTGCTGTTTGGCAGGAAGATTGATGAGAATGAATTTGGTATTGGTGGTTTTAGGCTTAAGGTAGGCAATTGACATCGAGGTTTGGATGGTGGCCAGGTGCTCATGAAGCATGTAATATTCTGGGGGGTCTTTGACCTTGAGGTGCAACTGAGTGTCATCATTGATGGATGGCTATGTTGATGTATTTTAGGAAAATTCCCAGCAGTTTCATATAGAGCTGTAAGATGACTAGAGAGAGAATGGAATCTTGGGGACCTCATATGTGACTGTATGTTCTTTGGATCTGAGCTGACCCGTCTGTATGGCTGGGTCTACTGGATAAGTAGGAAGCACATCAATTTGAGTTGGTACAGAGAAGCCCATCCTGACAGGGAGGATGGCATGGAGTGTCTAATGGTCAACACTGTCAAATACTGCCAAGAAGACTAAGAGGACTAGGACGCATGAGTCACCCATATTGATGAATTTCAATGCATTGTCCACTGCTTGGATGGTGGCAGTCTTGGTGCTGTATTTGGGATGGATGCCAGACTGCTAGTATTTGTATTTGAATTTGTTTATTTATAACACGCAAACCATCAGGCCCGGAGGTATCAGGGCGCAATTTGTACAAAGTTACAGAAATGCATATATACAGACATAAAGATTACATTAACAGAAATATTCACAGAGTTTCTATCTACATATATTACAGTGGTTCCAGTGCTGCTAAGGCTTAACAGTGGATATACCCATAGGGTGTACAGAAAAAATAGTAACAGACGTCAGCGGGCCAAAGTATGTAAGACAAGGGCGCAGAGCATGTCTTAGTGCTGGTCAAAAAGCCAAGATGTGGTTTTGGCCTTGAATGTGTTGAATGAGTCTTCAGCTCTGATTGTAGCGGGGAGGGAATTCCATAGCTCAGAGGCTAGGACAGGGAAGCTAGAGCCCCCCGCTTTTTGAAGTTTAAACCTATGGATCGATAGACAGTGGGTCTGAGCAGTTCTTAGATGTCGGGAGGTCGAGTGGCGAGACAGCCGACTGCAGAGGTAGATAGGGGCCTTGTTAGCCAAGCATTTGTGCGTGAGGGCAAGTGTTTTTAGTGAAATTCTCTGCTTGACAGGTAGCCACTTTAGGTTGGTTCTAGATTCTCAAATGTGGTGGTTGCGGGGATGTTTAGGGCAGCACGAATGGCATTGTTGTGGGTTGTTTGGAGTTTATTCAGGTTCTATTGTCTGGTACCTAAGTAAAGAGCACTGCAATAATCAATTTTAACCATAATGAGGGTTCTAGCAAGTGTGACACTGTTAGGGGTGGTAGGAAATGGTCTGCAAGCTGCAATAAGTTTGCATGTGTATGCAGAAGCAGATCTGACTGCATTTATTTGTCGGGATAAGGATAGGGTGGCGTCAACATAATATTTTTGTATCTTTCGAGACTCGTATGGTATTACCGTCTAAGGTAAATGACTGATAGGACGGCTCTAGTTTGCTCAGGCGTTGTGCGGTGCCCAGGATCAGGAGCTCCGTCTTGTCGTCATTTAGGCATAACTGGTGTTGGGCCATCCAGGCTTGGATGACCAGGAAGACGTTGTTAAGGGCCTTGGTGTCAGCTAGATAATCACCCGTGATGGGAATGAGTATCTGGGCGTCATCTGCATAGTTAGTGTAGGAGACACCCAGATAGTCAAGCACATCAAAGAGTGGTTTCATGAAGATGTTATAGAGTGTAGGTGACATGCAAGATCCCTGAGGAACGCCGCAGTGAATTGGGGAAGGCTCCACGGCTGCCGAAGGGGCAAAGACCCTCATGGATCTATTGCTCAAAAAGGATTTGATCCAGGCCGCAGCAGAGGATGAGAAGTTGGCAGCAGAGTGGAGGTGCCTGCATAGGATCTGGTGGTTGACCAAATCAAATGCGGCAGAGAGGTTGAGAAGTAGTAGCATTACTAGTTTGCCCTTATCCTTCAATACCTCAATTTGGGTTTTTAGGTCTATTAAAGCAGTTTCCGTCCCGTGTCTGGGACAAAATCCGGATTGTCGTAGACCCAGCAGATTGTTAGATTCCAAGTAATCTTGGATCTGAAGGTATGCTGCGTGGTCTAAAATCTTAAGCAAAAATGGTACCATGGTTATAGGTCGGAAGTTAGTAGGTATGCTTGGGTCTAGGGATGGTTTTTTGAGCAGTGGGATCGCCCAAGCGTCCTTGAGGTTGTCCGGGACAATACCTGTTTTAAAGGAGGAGTTGATGAAGGCCGTAATGAATGGGGCCAAATCATGTGCAGAGTCCTTAATGATGGGAGCTTGGCAAGGGTCACCTTGGCAATTGGATGGTTTAATTCTCAGGATGATATTTTCTACCTCGGTAACGGTGAGCGGTGAGAAGGCAAATGGTTTGGTGATAGCAGTGTCTAGAGGGAGGGCCCTAGCAGGGGAGAGTGAGCGGTTGTCGAGCTTCAGGCTGTCCTGCTTGTCTCTAATTTTAGATTGTAGCGTAGAGATTTTATTTAGTAAGGCTGCTTGATTGTTAGCACACCATTTACTATCTTTCGTGCACGTGTCTGGGGCGGGAGACTGGAGTTTCTAGCTCTTTTAGGATTCTGAAGAGTTCCTTTGTATTCGAATCAGCTTGCAGAATACGACTGTTAAGAGACTCTTTTTTTGCAGTGATGATAGCATCTTTGTAGGTGAGTGAGGCAAGAAGGAAACCATCTTTATTCTCATCAGAGGGGTGGCTTTTCCAGTGATTTTCAGCACAGCGGTTAACTTTGCAGAGCATTCTTAACTGTGGGGTGAACCATGAATTAAGATGTGCTTGTGGTTTGGCCTTCCTGAGTTTAAAGGGTGCTATAGAGTCTATGGCCGTGAGCATAGTTTGGTTATATGTGTCTGCTAGGGAGGTGGGATCAGAGCAGGTGTTGGTGGCCGCATTGAGGTAAGGGAGTAACACCGGGAGGAGTTTCTCCTTAGTTATGTCATTTTTACTTCTATTAGGGAGTACTGGGGCTATCGGTGTCGGAGTTCGCAGGGTTGCTTCAATATTAAAAGTTATGATGTGATGGTAAGACCATAAGCAAGGAGTATTGTCGAGAACCTTGATATTGCAGTTAGAGCCGGCTAACCAGTCAAGGGTTCTGCCTTTGATATCGGTGGGTTCTTGAATGCACAAGGTGAGGCCGAGGTCAGTTAGAACATTCTCCAGATCTATTGCCACGGGATCTTTTGGGTCACCAAGACGTAAATTAAGGTCACCTTGGATAATTGTTTGTGAATTATTTTTAGTTTTGTCATGGCGGAGAGTGGATATTTCACCGACAAAGGTCGGTGCCGGACCTGGGGGCCTATTGATAAGGTTGAGGGTGGCTGTTTGGTTGGGCATTAGTGATAGTTTGACTGACAGAGACTCAGCTGATTCAAGTTTGGAGTTGGATACCACTCTTAGGTCCAGAGAGTTTTTATGGATGAAGGCCACGCCACCGCCTCTGGAGTGGGCAGTGGTACGGTCACATGGAGTCATGGAAGAGGTGGATCTGTTGGATTTTAGCAAAATGTTGGAACGCAACAACTTTTACTATGGACTTTCCCAATCGACAGGGGGCTTGTGATGGGTCAGTAGTTAACTAGATCATGCAGTTAAAGGGCTGGCTTCTTTAAGAAGTGTCAAATGAGACCTGTCTTGAGTGCATCTGTGAATGAGCCCTCATTGAGGATGCATTTACGATCAACACACACATTGAGAAAGGGGCTGGTGAAGTGTTTTATAAGGGAGGCTGAGTGACATTGCTCATGTCAGTGGTGGGTTTGAGGGAAAAGAGTGCATTTGATAGATCCTTGCGAGTGAAAGACGTGAAGTTGGCCCAAGGGAGTGGATGAAAGGGGATAGAAAGCTGACCTTTGGCCAACCTGGAGGTGCTGTTGAGAGTTCTGATTTTGTTCATTTTGTTTATGAAGATGGAATTGATACTTCTGAAGCCGGCACCTCAGGATCAGGTGTGGCTTTGGCACAGTGCCTGAGTAAAATATATTGTGCTGTTTTGAAGCTACCTCCATTGCGGAGGTGTCATAAGCCGTTTTATCCTTGGAATACATGTGTATGCATTGGGTATCCAGGGAGTTGAGGGATGTGACATTCTTCGAGCTGCAATTTTTGTGCCACTACTTTTCTAGGGAGATCATTGAGCTTTCATTGAAGTGGAGCACTTGTGTGCATCACAGCGCAGATTGTTTGGCTTGGCATTGCTAGTCTTTAGGGGCACGTGGGCAACAACTCTCTACTTGGCAACATGACTGAATGATTTCAGAAGGTCTAGTGCATCCACTTTGATAGGAAATGTTGCAAAAGTTGTCTTTAGGGTGTCTAGTGGGAAGCTCCTAAAAGAGCAGCATTCAATTACTGGCTGTTCTGCTTGGCATTTATGCAACAATAATGTATGTGATATGAGTAGAAGTATCGCAGCATAGTCCACTTAGTCTAGAGGGCATGGGTCTGTGCAGGAAATGAGCAGGAAGGAGGCATAGAGAAGGAGGCATAGACGAGGTTGAGCGTGTGGCATTTATCATGTTTTGGAGAGAGTATGATTTGAATGAGGTCGTTAGGGTTGGTCAGGGAGAGCAGAGAGTCATGCAGGTGTTTTTCTGTTAGAAACTCTGGGACTTTTTAAGTGTCAGATAAATATGTTATTAGATAAGGACATGTTTACAGAGGTGAGAAGGTTGGAGAATACATTGATAAAGTTACAACTCCCCCAGGATTGTCTAAAAAGGGGACGGGAAGGTGACTGAATCATTGTGTGTTGGGGGTACCAGCATCAGAGGTATTAGAAAGACCTGGTTTTGGGGGTCAGGATAATGGTATATGACCAGTTGATCTAAGTATGACTGTAACCCCACCTCTGGATCTCCCTGCACCGTCAGTACATTGGATTCAATAACCATGAAGTAGAAGGACATCTATGATGTGGGAAGAGGTTAGGGTGCACCAGGATTCTGTGGCATGTGGCTAGGTGCATTGCTTGAGTGGAAGGAATTGCAAAATGAAATGTGGAACCTGGATGTCTGTGTCTGTGACAGTTTGGGGGGCAGGATGGGAGCCCTAATTGAAAGGATGTTACTATGCAGCTCTCCTATGTAACCTTTCTTCTTTACCCTGTAAATAATCAAGCAGCTCTTATCTGCACTTATCTGGCTCCAGAGTACTTGCTGCTTCTGTGGTGACTTAGCTTATGATGGCAGAAATCTACCATTGTTTGTCTTGCTGATGCCCTGATGACCCTCATGAGCTATCTCTACAATTATTTGTATCACACCCTATGAGGGTATTATCCTGTCAACTCTCATTGTATACTCCCCAGCCACCTGCAACAGATCCTTCACAATCCACAAACCTTCCAATTTGGATCCCGTCACACTGTTTCCTTAAGATACCACTCTCTTCAAATCCATTTTTCACCTTTGTTTGAACTGTAACCTCTCTCATACTGTTGATCCATTCATCCTTACACACCATCTTTTGCCCCACACAAAGAACACATTCTTCCTCATCCTCCTCATCACCTTCTTCCTCACAACCAAATGAGACAAACTATCAGTGTGACCATTTCTTTTTCCGGGGGCATATTCCACATTAAATCTTTATTCCTGGAGGGCCAACACCCATCTTCTTATCCTTGATGATACACCATTCAGTCCTTTCTTGAGTAGGGTCTCCATCAACAGCTTGTGATCAGTTCATATTGTAAAGTCCGTTGCACAAAGAAATGTCCTGAACTTCTCTATTGACCACCTGATGGCCAACAACTCCTTTTAAATGGTGTAATAATTCGTCTATGCACCCTTAGGGAGATGAGATTCAAAAGCTACAACATACTCTGCTGCTTTCAACTTGCATAAACAATGCTCTAATCCAGTATTGCTGGCATCTGTAGAAGATACTGACTTCCTATCAATTTTAAAGTACTTTAAAGATGGCGTAGGCTGCAGAGCCAATTTAATGGCACTCATCAGTACATTGTGCATTCCAAAAATATAGAGAGCACTCTATTAAGAGGGGCCTCATGCTCACGGTTTTGGCTGCCAAATGGTGTATTAATTTTGGATGGTATTTGGCCATACCATGGAAGGCGCGCAGTCCTTCCTTGTTCTGTGGTTCAGCTGCACTTGTGATATTGCTGGCCATTTTTTGTTTCACACTATTCCCATCAACAGACACTTTGTGGCCGAAACATCAGATCTTCTTCAAAGTACATTTTCAATTGTCCCTGCTAATAGTCAGGCAGTGATACACCAGCATTCTCATTACCTTGTTTAACCTCTGATCATGTGTTTGCTGATCCATCCCAAACACCAGTACATTGTCCTGGAAACATATCAGCCCCAGCTCATCCTTAAATATTTCATGCATGATTCTTTGAAACACAGATGCCACCAACACGAGTCCAAACGGCAACCGCACAAACTGAAAGAGCCCTTCTGGTGAAATGAAAGAGGCAGTTCTTTTGAGTCCTGATGAAGTTTGATTTGGTGATAGAATAATATAAGGTAAAGGGATGAAAAAATGGATGCCTCTCCCAGAGTGGTGCGAGTGCCTGTTATATTGGAAAGAGGATGATGATCAGGTATTACGCATCTATTCAGAGATCAAAGATCTATGCAGAATCTTAATTTTACATTGGGATTGGCCACAACCACCAGAGGTGACCCCCACTCTGAAGATTATACTATCATGCTCAAACTTAAGGAGTTCTCTCGTCACCTAATCCTTTATGGCAATGGGCGCACTGTTCTCACTTTATGCACAACTGTTTGGAACCAATCGAATGTGATGAGCAAAGCCATTCAGACAGCCAGCCCTCTCACTAAATAGATGTGTGTAGCTCATTGCCATCTCAATGCAGAACACATTCTGTGACATTTGGGTTCAGTTTAATTTGCAATTACTTTTGCTGCAGTCAAATCAACAAGGGCACTGACCATTTCTAGATCCCTCACTACTCAACATTCCCTACATTACATCATAGGCACTGTACGTACCTCCTTCCTATTAACACAACATTAATACAACACAAAGTGAATATCTCAGGCCTGCTGATCGACCTGTGCTGCGTATCAGTGCCACATCTCAGACCATTGTCTCTTGTGAAATCCTTTTTCTCGTCCACTTGCTAAGTCACAGTTACCATTCTCTTTTTTGTCACTTTTACAACTCTGTTCATGTTCCAAAATCTATCCTCACCTGTTCTATCTTAATTATGCAAAACCTTCACTACCTCACATTGGGAGGAACACTTCATAGGACCTGCCTCAATGGACCAGTCAGTTTAATCCTGACATGCTCTCCTTCTTTTATCTCATTTTCTTGTATAGACTTCCCCTCATTGTACCTCCATTTGTTCTTCATTTGCTTTTCACTCATTCTCTCCCTCACCTGCTACACACTCTCCCACATCCATCTTGTTCACCCCATACCGGAGGACTCAATTGTAGTTGGGTTTTCTTCCTCTTCACAACTCAAATGGCAATACTCCAGTCGTGGTGTTGGGATAGAACCTGTTCACCACCATCCTGCTCATCACAACAACCTCTCAATCTTCACCATTCACCTATATCCACCAAATGCAGTCTTTGAACACTTTATTGAAGCGTTCTGCCACTCATTAGTTTGAGGATGATAAATCATGGTCACCTTATGATAATCACAAATTTCTTTAGATTTAAATTGAACGCCATTCTCAGTCAGCAGTTCCATCGGGTACCCTTCTCTCCTAAACACATCTTCGATGAAAGTTATAACATCTCTAGTCATAATATACCTTTTGATCTTCACCTCTACGCATTTGGATAATATGCCTATCAACATAATGCAATATTTGTCCATACCTTTGCCATGAAATTGTCCAACAATATCCATGCCGGCTCTTTCCCACGGCATACGGGAAATTCTAAAAAGTGACATGAGACTGTGTCTTGGCACAAGATTTTTTCACTTAAACTGCATGGTACACAGTCCCTTACTGTCCTTTCTACTTTGAAATCAAAACCCAGCCACCATAATTTGCGCTTGTTTGGTTTTCATGATACCCTGGTGTCCCCCATGAGCTGTTTCAATTATTATTTTCCTCTTGTCAGTGGGTAGAATTACTCTGTCTCCCCTCATGACATAACGTCATTCCACATGCAGTTCCTCACTCACTTTATAAAGTCCTTCTAAGTTGGTTCCTATTATCCTACTATCTTTTTCTTCACTTCTTTACATCTCTCAAAAATTCCTTTCACTTTCTTAAGAATGCTGTCTCCTTCCAAACTCCTTTCCCACTCATCACTCATTATCATCTTGGGCTCAACATACAACACACATTCATCTGCTTCCATGCACTCCTCTTCATCTTCTCCATACACTCCAATGTGAGACAAACAGTCTGCTGGTATATTCTTCTTTCCTGGTACATATTTTACATCAAATCGATATTCTTGCAGTGCAATAACCCATCTCCTTATACGCGAGGATACAACATCCAGACCCTTCTTCCGTAATGTCACTCTCAAAGGCTTGTGATCAGTATGTATGATGAATTCAGTTCCCCATAGAAATCTTCTAAATTTCTCAATTGCCCACTTCACAGCGAGAAGTTCTTTTTCAAAGATAGAGTAGTTTAATTCTGCTCCTCTTAACAAACGTGATGAAAAAGCAAAGGAAAACTCTGAGTTGTCTTCTGTAGTATAATTTAGCATGTTTTGGAGTGCAGCGCCACTGCATGGGATCATATTATTGCTGTAAGGTGGTACAGCAAGCCATGTGTTGCCAGGGTAACATATGGACAGGTATATGAAGACAGGCTATCTATGTTAAAAGCACATAATTTTTCTCAATACTTAGTTTAAAAGCAAACCATTTTTTTCTCACCTGAAATGCCTCAATTACAGGAAAAAGGTTAGATACTTAATTAATTAACTTAATTAACAAATACTAACATGATTTAACTCCCTAGCATTATAATGTGTTCCACATTCCAAACGTGTGATCAGATTATTTTTTTTCTCTCTCTTTGCTCTGTTCACGGTCTTTGCAGGAAGCAAAATTCGAATAGCAGGAAATCAGTTAGATACAGTTGCTTACTGTAAAAGTGAGCCATTGTTGAGGAAGGAGGGTAGACTATTGTGTATTTTGATTGGTGACACGTCACCTTAGGGGCTGTAACAGATGTTTCTTGAAGCAGCTCGGGGAGAAGGAGAGGGAGAAGACATTTTGCGGAGTTGCAGTGAGGTCGCCTTTGTCCTGCTGCTGTGAGGAGCTGGACCACTGACCTTCAGAGACTGGGGTTTCCTAGTCACTTGGCACCGGCTTGAGAACTGCAGATTGCAGATTGAACTGCATGTTCTCTCTAGGTGCTTTGAAGAAAGAAAAAAAAGAGAGCCCTGTGCCACTGCTCAAAGACGACAAGCCAGGAGACTTTGCGTGCTGAAAACCTACAAATAGCTGGTAAATATACAAATGGAGTGAGATTGCTGTGACTGCCGGACAAATGATCTACTATTAGACAGGCAGTGTAGCGATAGGGAATTCTCCTGTGTTTAAATGCCACTTTAGAATGTTGCCATCTAAATGACTGTTCTTTTTATTGTTGCAAAGGTGAAATGAAATGCCTTGTATTTTTGCACTTGTTTTGCTTCTGTTTATTCTAGAAAAGACTGCCTCACAAAACTGGTTATGTATTATGTTGAAATGAAACTGTTATAAATCACAGCCTGTGTAAAGTTTTTTTTTTGCTTCTGTCTTTCTCTGGTGCATTTAGCCCATATCACATAATAAAAGGGGAGGTTATTAGGTAATATATGTGCCAAACTTCCTATGCAGATAAAGTAATGTTATGAGCAATTATATATAGCTGGGTGAGTGGTTCCACTCAGGGTTTGTATGTGTGTGTGGCTTCTGAGTGGAATATAATGCAATAGTCTGCTGAGCGTATTTGAATCAGCAGAGAGAGGCCTATGGAAACATAGTCTCACTAATGTAAAGAAATTAGTGATAATACCACATGTTATTGTGAATACTCCATGGAAACATAGTCTCACTAATGTAAAAAAAAATAGTGATAATACCACATGTTACTGTGAATACTCCATGGAAACATAGTCTCACTAATGTAAATACATTAGTGATAATACCACATGTTATTGTGAATACTCCATGGAAACATAGTCTCACTAATGTAAATAAATTAGTGATAATACCACATGTTATTGTGAATACTCCATGGAAACATAGTCTCACTAATGTAAATAAATTAGTGATAACAGCCATAGGTGGCACTCCATATGAAAATGTGGTATTTCTGAATAATGTAGAAGTCTGAGGCCTCTAGAGATCACAAGAACAGTCTAAACAAAAGAAAGGGGCTTTGTATGTTGGGGCCACAAATAAAACAAAGAAATTATGCTCACCAAAATACCACCAATAACATGTATTCCACTATAAAGCCAAACCCAATCTGAATGCAAGGAGTAGTCACTGTCAAATTACCATTGTTTTTGGTGGTAAGAAAATACCACCAAGCCCCAAGTTTATACAAAATACCCTACATATTTATGGTGCATTGGCCGGGAAAGTGATCATACAGCACCTACTGGGCGTGGCAAGTGTGTCTCACACTGCCATCTGTACATTAGAGAGAACCCATTTCATAATAACAGTATGTCACTAAAAACGAATTTCAGAATGTCTCAGATGGAAGCCACATTCCCAGAGCTAGTACAATATTTAGAAGCAAAATTATTTGCACATGGGACCTGGTCAACGAATAGTACCTCAGAATGGTATGACCGCATTCATGGTGAGGTTCAGATAGAAAAACTAGACAATATTTTTGCAGAAGGCAGCATCATTCAGGTCTGCCTTCTAAGGTTATTAAATGCAGCTGATAAACATGCAGAGAAAGATTGTTTGATACGGCTATGCGCCAAGATCTGGTTTATTTTGAAAAGGTCCCTGCGAATGCAGGAAAATGATACCCAGCTAATAAACAGGTTAAAGACTGACTTAGATGGGGCAAGTAAGAAAGAGGAGATGTTAAGAGCAGAATTAGAAGGATGTCAGAAAGATATGCAGTTAAAGTGCAGAGATTTTGATATTCAATTGTCCAAAAGCAAGAAACAGTTTGAAGACAGTGAACAAGAATTGGTACACTTAAAAGCATTGGTGGACCACATTAGACAAGATAAAGATGAGATGGTTTCAGAAATGCAAGTTTTACAAAAAGAACATTTTGAAAAAGAAAGTGATCTCCAAAATGCAGAACAAGAAATTGTTAAAATGCTTCAAGAAAGGGACAAGAGAAATAAAAAATTTAATGAATGCCAAATGCTAATGTGTGACATGCAGGAGGTAATTAATAAGATGAGTGATGAAAACAACTATTTGCAAAACGAAGCAGACAGGCTCCTTAAAAATTGTAAGGACTTGGAACAGCAAATGTGCATTCCCAGGTCCCAGGAGAGACGGCAGGGCACCACATTCAATGGAGTTGAGGTGAATCCTATTTCTACCCAAAGAGCTAGTGCCCCAGTGAGTGGGCCGGTGACTGATCTTGGTTGCAGCGCCCTTGGGGGATTTAATACTCCCATTGGGGGCCGCCACCAATCCCATACACCTGGAACCACGGTTGAGTCACCAAGTGGTGCAATTCCATGCATTGCAACAAGTAGCCCCATAAAGATAATGAAATCCATCAAAGCCCTGAGCAAGCCATTTAAAAAAGGAGGGGAATCCTGCATAGAGGATCACTTAGAAGCGGTGCATGACATTTTTAAAGCCCTCCAGATACCTAAGAAACAGTACAGGCAGTATTTTCATTTAACTTTAGATGCTCCGACGGTCAGCATCATAAGAGGATTGAATGAATCGCAGAATATGACATGGGCAGAGTTTGAAAAAGAGATTAGGCGTCATTTTCCTCCTTTCCAGTCATTGCAGGAGGCAAAGAAAGTTGCTTACACAATCACTGCTGGGCCTAATACATCCCCTCGCCAGTTTTTACAAGACTTAAAAAGAGCATTTTCTCGCTTTGATGTATCTTTTAACCCCAATTCCAATGAGTTTAAAACTGCCTACTTCTATGGGCTACAGAAAGACATCATATCCCAATTGCTCTGTGAAATTGACCGTGACAAGTCCCTTGAATGGATTGTACACTAAAGCACAAAACTGTATGAGGTACTCTATTGTCAGGGTTGAGACAGTGATAAAATGAAAGATACTAGACCTAAATCTAAAGAACCCTCAGCAACAGTGATGGAAATCAGGTCAGCCAAAATGTCCCTTGAGTCTGCTCAAAGTCCAAGTAAAAATAATTTGGCACCTGAACGAAGGGGTAATCAACAAAAGTCATCACACCCTGCACCAATGCTTCAATCACATGATCCTAGTAATAGGGAGAGCTACATCAGCCCCAGGTACTTAAGAGATAGGCCCCGGGCAGGCTAACGACCTGATATGTCAGGTATGAACAATAACCAGAGACAAAATCGGGATCAAAGAAATGATGCTCCTTATCAGACATTGGGGACACAAAGCAAATTTGATCCCAATTCCATGATATATGGTAATCAGGATAGACCCGATATGTGGATAGATTTGCAGATAATGGGAATCAACATAGAGGCCAGTACCCACAACATGAGAGACAGGACATGAGGCAGAACATAAACTACACTCCACGTCAGCACAATGATTCCCCACCAGGGGACTACAACCAAAGATGGGTGCACCCCGCTCCCCTCCACAAATGAATCAAGAGTTCAGGAACCATCCCAATAGAAACCATTCCCCTGAGAGGTATCAGAATAGATCCAATCATGGAGAAAACAACCAATCTCGATCTAGGCCTCAGAGAGAGGATTCTAGAGAAATGGAAAGATTCCAGAGTCTCGAAGCCTAAGTCAAAATGTTAGCTGAGCAAATAGGAAAGCTCTGTACAGCACAAAAACAGTCATCAAAGGAGGGGGCAGAAGGCCATAGCAGTGACCGGGGGGCTTCTGAAAAGTGACTAAGTACTTATGATACCAGCAGTGCCAAAAAGACAGTTTGCTCTGATGTCATTTTGCATAATGACTCTGAGATGCCTAATGATTTAAAAGTGAAAATACCAGTAAATGAACACGTAACAGAAAATGCAAATACTTCTAAAAAGAGGTACGGTTTAACCTAGAACTAAATCAAACATAGGAGATTTGTACAAATGCAATAGGAAAACCTGTAGATCCAAAAGAACAAAGAAACAGATTTAAGAAAAATGACCTATGCATGGGGAATACCAGTGAACCGGCAGTAAGTGGCGATGATATAACTCCTTCCCTGGGCAATCAAAACAATGACCAAACACAGGCAGAAAAAAGAAATGCTCAAAAGGAGGGTACAGCTCAATCACCTGAAGAATTCTTTGAGCCACATATTTTTGAAGAGGTTAAAAGGGCTGGTACCATACTGAATTATCACAAAGGCAGAGAATCAGACAATGACAAATTGCCAGGTGATGTTGTTACACATGTTCAGTTGGAGGGTTGTAGTGTGACCTCTGATGATACCTGGATGCATGGGCGAACGGTGGCCACACTCCAAATATCCTCTGAACATGGGGAAATGAATAAAGTCTCTCACACAGGAATGGGCAAAAAGGAGGGAAAAAATTCTTTCCATTTACCAATGTGCTTAGCCAAAAGTGAAAAAGGCCTGAGAAAGTTGAGCCCTGAAATCAGTAAGAATTCGCACTTCTTATGTGTGTTATAGGAAGTTGAGGACAGGTATTATGCTCCGATCACTGTAGAAGAAAAATGCAATACATTTGCAATGATTGACACTGGCGCACAGGCCACAATTATGTATAAAGAATTGGTAAAGAGTATCAATGAAGAGAGATCCCCGCAGAATAAGATTACAGTGAAGGAAAGTCAAGGTCCAGTGCATAATTTTAATGGGGAGGAGGTGCCTATCATAGGCGTCACTGAGGTTGACATAAAGATAGGTAAACACAGAATGAAACAGGAGGTATTAGTCACATCCATTTGTGAAATTCCATTTCTGATGGGAACGGATTGCCTGAAAAGGTTGTCTCCTCTCATAGATGGGGTGAATGGGGTACTGTGGTTCTTAACAAAAAAAACATTGAGACCTAAAACATTAAAATCACAAAACAGCAATATAAATGAATGTCACACCATTGCCAAAACAAATGATGCAGTGGAGATATATCTCCAGAATGGTTGCATACCTAGCGTCACTGTTATATTAATTTGTCAGGACAAAATGCAGAGCGAAAATGAAAAACTACCTGTACAAATATACTTGGACCCAAGGAAAAAATGGCAGACTGCCATAGATGAGCACACATTACGTTTTTATTTAAAAGAGAAGACATGCAAACAGAATACTGCTTCTAAAGTAGATTCAGAAAAACACATTACCACCCTTGCTGAAATGCACATGGAAGATGAGCAACCATGGGTTCATGTTGGTATCAATGACTCTTCTAAAACAATAAAAGCCACTTTAGCACTTGAACAGGAAAGGAGTTTCATTAATGAGAAATTGTTGCAAAAAATAATGGAGAGAGAGGAGATCCCGAAATTTAGAATTAAAAACCAATATGTCTCTGGTTTGGACAGTCCAGACTTTGAAAACAGAATTGCAGGAAGATGCATGCTAAAAATTAGCATGGGGCAGAATACAATTTACCATAATGTATGGATAGTGAGTGGAACACAGAATGATTTTTACATGGGCAATGATATAATGCACAGAATGTGTATGGTGGTAGATATCCTTAATCAAAAGATATGGTCACGCCGAGGTGGGCCGGCACCTGAATTTGAAGACAAAAGAAGGGCTTATCATTGCGCACAGCTGGTCCCATATGCAATTGAATTACAACTGAGGAAGGATACTATTACCCCTGCATTCACCAAACAGGTTGCAATAACACTGAAATGCAAAAATGGACAGCAGTTGAAAGATTCTGATGCATTTGTCTGATTGAATGAATCCATAAAACAGCAAGGCAAATATTATGAATACATTCCATTGGTAGATATTGGTGAAGGGTCAGTAAAAATGATGGTGAATAATAAAGGTTGTCAAGATATTCATTTAGAGGAAAACTCCCCATTAGAAATGGCCATACAAAAATCACATTGCACAGCAGATCTAAATAATATGGTGATTGGAAATATCCCTGAAAAGTATGTGGATGCCAAGGGTGAATTGATTCAAGTGAGACAATGTGCTGTCATTAAGAGGATTGAATAACATTTAACTTAAATGAAAATGAAATAGAAAATCAGCCCATTGAAGTGGAAGCTGATATGCCAAAACATTTAAAAGTGGCGGCTTTACAGAGAGACACAGCCACACAGTTAGAGGAAAGCGCCGAGATTCCCCTACCAGAACATTTTCCGGAATTCTCCAAAATGGTAGAGGAGCAGATTTTATCAGCGGATGCATGTGACAACGATGAGGATAGAAATGAACTGAGGAAGATATTTATGGAGTTTAAAGATGTATTTGCAAAAGATGCTTATGATTGCGGTCTAACTGATTTACATGTGGCCACGCTACCGGAAGGGTGTAGCAGAAGCCCAGTTTTTGTGCGCCAGTATAGATTACCATTGGCATGTTTAGAGTCATTGCAGAGATTATTAAAAATTTGGAGTCGCTGGGAATCATCAGGCCCATTCATAGCACATCCAACACACCTATTTTAGGTGTGTTAAAGCCAAATGGTCAATGGCGGCTATGTGCAGATTTGAGGGAGTTAAATAAAAGAGTGCCAGTATCCAGATGGCCACTACCATTCATTGATCAGGGCCTAGCTCAGGTACATGGTTCAAAAGTGTTTACCACGTTAGATCTCACCTCTGGATATTGGTGCGTGCCATTGGCAGAGGAGATACAGAATTTATTTTCATTTTCATTTGATAAGACTCAATACGCATGGGTTAGAGTTCCATTTGGGTATGTCAATAGTGGGAGTGAATTTGGAATATTTTTGAGAAAGGCCATGCCTGATGCAGCAGAAAGAGGTACCATAGTTTATGTGGATGATGTACTGATAAAAAATGAAAGCTTGAAAAAGCATTTTGATGAAATAAGACATGTTCTTGGCCAATTGCAGAAAGCAGGCGCCAAAGTATCTGTACAAAAGGCACAATGGTGCAAGAAAAAGGTGAATGTTCTAGGCCATTAAGTGACCGAACATGGATTACACCCACAAAAGAAGAAAGTGGAGGCTATACAAAAACTAAAAGACCCTAAAAATGTGAAAGGGGTAAAAAGTTTATTAGGAATGACGGGCTATAACAGGAAGTTCATTGAATATTATGCTGAAATTACTGATCCATTAACTAAGCTGTTAAAGCTGAATACACCCTGGAAATGGGAAACAGAGCAGTCTGAGACAGAGGCTAAATTAAAGGAATGTCTTACAAAGGCACCATGTTTGGCATATCCCATAAAGAATAGGGATTTCTTTATAGAAATAGGTTTCTCTGAACAGTGTATGTCAGCAGTGCTGTCACAAAAACATGATTTGAATCACAAAACCATTGCCTATGCAAGTAAGGCGTTTTCCCAAGTTGAAATTAAATTCAGTGAATGTGAAAAGGCCCTTTTGACCACTGTGTGGGCGCCACAGCATTTCCACCCCATTGTTCAGGGAGAAAAGGCAATTATTGAGACCAATCATCAACCATTGCAGTTTTTAGAGAGTAAAAGAATCAGGTCAGGTAACCTAGCACAGTCCAGAATCACTTCATGGACGCTAGCATTACAAGGTTTTCCTGTAGAAGTGAGATATGGGCAAAATAAAAAAAGCCCAGTTGCTCAAGGTTTAGCAGATTTACATGACTGTGCAGCTGAACATGTATCAAACAAAGTAGAAGTGGAATCTAGTTTACAGGATTTTGGGCAATCACCACACAAAGCTTTTGATGAAAAGGCATGCAAGGATTTTACAACTGTATATGTTGATGGTTGCACTTTTCACATTGAAAATGACAGTAATAAACAATTAGTGTCAGGAATAGGAAATGTCTGGTTGAAATGTGAAGGCGTCCCCAGTATAGGGGTACGAATTGGAGCTAGGAGCAGTCAAGTAGCGGAATTGGCAGCCATTAATACAGCAATTGCTACTGCAGTTGATAATAAATGTAGTGAAATTGTCCTGGTGACTGATTCTGACCATGCACAAAATAGCTTTGTGGAATATTTACCTGGCTGGAAAGCGAGAGGCATGATTACATACAACAGAAAGCCACTTAAACATGAAAAAATGATACAAGCCATAGACACATTGGTGTCAGAGAATGACTTAACAATATATTGAAGGAAAATTCGTAGGCATTTAAAAACTCCAGGAGAGGATAAGGAGGGGAATGATAAGGTAGATCACCTGGCTAAAATTGGGGCTGTGATGGGAGAATTGCTACCTATTGAACATTTACTTGGTGAAATAAAAATTGATGCAGTAACATCTTTTAAAGCACCAAAGGAGATAGATTAGCCAGTGGTACAGTGGAGTTATGATACACCAGCCAAGATCTAATTGAGGCACAAAAGGATGATCAAATCTTGGGAATCTATTATAATCATTTGATAGATCCTGAACAAAACTCTTTAGCAGAAAATGATTGTATAGGAAAAGAAGAGTTGAGGGTGCTATTAAAGAATAAAAAACTAATTAGACTACAGGATGGACTCATGATCAGAGAGTCCATAACAAGACAGATACAGTGGGTGGTACCACTTTCATTCAGAGGGTTAATGCTACACCATGCACATGATGCAATAACTGCAGGCCACAGACGTTTGTAAAAAACATTGGAAATACTAAAAGATTATGCTTACTGGCCACATATGTCCCAAGATGTGGAATTATATACTAGAGGATTTCTAGTATGTGCCCAATTTAAACCTGCTTCACCAATGCATAGAGATCCATTAATGAAAAGAGGCTTAACTCTTCCATGGTCGGATTTGCAAATAGACTGTGTAGGGCCTGTAAAGAGGACGAGCAGGGGGAACCGTTATATTTTGAGTGTGGTGTGTTTGATGTCGAAATGAATTGAGGGTATTCCTGCACCAGATTGTAGTGCGCAAACAGCAGCTACATTACTGGTGAATCATGTGTTTTCAAGGTTTGGATTGCCACAAAGAATAGAATCAGACAGAGGAAGTCATTTCACAAGTGCTCTAATGAGTAAGGTATGGAAAATACTGGGAGTGAAAAGGAAATTACATATTGCATATCGAGCTGCTTCTTCTGGTGGAGTTGAACACTGCAATAGGTCTGTTGTGGACATATTAAAGACATTTGTAGCTGAAGCAGGGTCCAGCTCGGATTTACGTTTACCTATGGTTTTAATGGCCATCAAATCAACTCCTGCCAAAGCAACAGGTGTTAGCCCCCATGAGGTTTTTACAGGTAGGAAAATGGTGTTACCACAACACCTGTTATACAGAACACATGAGCAGACACTTGTGAGCGCATCCACAGTTCATGAATACATTGATGAACTGAGGAAGCATTTACAACATGCATTTGCTTTTGTACAGCGAAATCTAGAAAGAGCTGCTGACAGTGCAAATTCATATTATGATAAAAAGACATCAATGAAAGAATATTGTGTAGACGATCAGGTGTATAAATTTCATTTTGGAAAAGGTAAACAGAAAAATTTAAAATTTCTAGCAGCCTGGCAGGGGGCATTTCGAATTATAGATAAGGTCTCTCCTGTGGTTTATAACATTTTGAAAACTGAAGGTGAAACAGCAACAGAACAGTTTGTTCATGTAAACCAAATTAACCAAATTAAACCCTGGCACCCAAGACACGAAATTAAAAGACTTGAGCCTGATAAAGTCCCTTGAATACATAACAGAAGGTAAGGTAAATGGGTTTAGTCAGAGAGCAACAGCAGAGAAATAAAATAGAGCTGATTGATTATTACATATGTATATAGGTAAAAAAATGGAAGCTGAAATTAGTAGAGTTTTTTTTGCAAAATGAAAATGTATTAAATGTTGAATGCTATTTTATGTATGTTTGTTTTCTCTTTAACATGTGCTTAATTTCAGAAAGCGAGAGGAAAAGGGCGAAATGTTTTGCAAAGCATGTTATATTTTTGGCAAAAGGGTGAAGATAATATTATGCTATGTACTTAATTATTTTCTTTTCTATTTGATTTAGACTATGGATTAATACATTTTGGCTTGGAGGTCATGGGACCAGAGGACACGGGAGATGATGGAGTCCTGGAGTCCATGCGGACGGATTCCGGAAAAGCCCCAGAAGGGGGTGAAGACCAAGGCTACAAAGCAATCAGCATTGATGATGATGTCAACAATATGGATAGTTATGATGACATTCGGAGGGAACTTCAAAACTGTAGAAGCACAGGTTGTCATTGAGCCTGGACCAGCATCTAGTATTGCAGTAGAAGAAGCACCAGAATTCATCATGAGTGATAGAAGGATGATTTTCCAGAACATTTACATACCATTGAATCCTGATACTCTGATAGAAAAACATTTTAACAATATTGGAATTAAAGCTGAGCAGACTAAAGAGTGGCTGGAACTAAGAAAAGAGGACGCTAAGCAGTCAATAAGAGATATGTTAATGCAATTGGAGAAAACATTTGTGAATTCAGCAGACATTAAGAAGAGGAGAGGAAAAAGAGGAGCAGTGATGCTTGCAGTCTCATTGGTAATGTCTATAATTGGAGCCATAATAGGTACCACAATGTCAACAGCCAATGCCATTTCAGTAGGGATGCTGAGTACTAAAGCACAACAATTGAGTGTTGACCTGGAGATAATACAAAAAACCTTAGATGGAATTAGAGGGGGATTAGATGAACAAGTAAGGTTCATAAATGAAACTGCGATCATATTGAATGAACAAGCGGATGTAATGCAACGGACGACTAAATTGATTATTAAGCATGACAGAACACTGAGTGAAATATTGAATATAATGAGCCCTGTTGATAGACTGGTAACAAATGACATGAGAGAAGTTCAAACTGCAATTTTACAACTGATTCAAGGACATATACCAATTTACTTCGTTTCACAGGATATTATTCATCAAATGATAGAAAGGTTGACCAGGAGGGAAATTGATGTGGTACAGGTAAAAATTGCATTTGAAATGGGTAATGCAATGCCATTATATGTGGACTTGGAAAGATTGGAAATAGGGTTTTTACTATGTATCCCGTATGTAGCCCCTGAACTCATTTATCAAATCAAGTGGGTACACAATGTGGGATTTTGGCAAGAGGACACATTTATTAAGATTAAGACTCCAGAAGTGGTGGCATTTCAGTCTTGGGAGCCTGAGGTTTACTTGATACCAAATTTGGAAACTTGTGTGAAATTTAAAGAACAAAATTATATGTGCGCTATTTGTGGTTTGAAATCTGACCCAAGTATATCAGATGGATGTGAAGTAACTATTAGCAATATGGGGGGGGTGAAGAATTGGCACAAGCTAAGATTTTCAAAGGTAAATGGTTGGTCAGCACCTGTATGAAAAACTTTACAGTAGTTCTTTTGAATCATGGAACATTTGTGGTCAAACAAGTGAAGTATAATGTATTTTACTTACAGGTTCCAAAGGACACAATTGTGTCGATTGGAGGTTTAACACTATTTCATGTTACGAATGACATTTGGGAGAGCCAAGTAGAAAATATTGAATTTTTGCAAAGGGATGCATTTCCAATAGACCCGGATGTAGAGTTCTTATTGAATCATAAAGAGAAGCATGTGGTGAAGATGAATCTGAGAAAGAATAATATTACAGTTAGTAACCTGGGTATAATAGAAGTGGAAAGGTTTAATTGGGGAACCTGGGGGGAATGCTCTATAGTGGGTTTAGCTGTCCTGGTGCTAATAATGGGAGGATGGTTGATTGTTTTGTCAGTGAAAATGAAGATGTTGCTCATGTTAGTAGATACAACGGGGAGAGAAAGATATCCCAATATGCATACATTTTAAAAGAAGAAAGGGAGCAAGTTGGGTTTCTTCCAATTGTGGCTTGGACCATGGCCAAATTCTCAGAAAAGGATGGTATGTAGTATAATTTAGCGTGTTTTGGAGTGCAGCGCCACTGCATGGGATCACATTATTGCTGTAAGGTGGTACAGCAAGCCATGTGTTGCCAGGGTAACATATGGACAGGTATATGAAGACAGGCTATCTATGTTAAAGGCACACCATTTTTCTCAATACTTAGTTTAAAAGCACACCATTTCTTTTTTCACCTGAAATGCCTCAATTACAGGAGAAACATTAGATACTTAATTAATTAACTTAATTAACAAATACTAACACGATTTTAACTCCTTAACATTATAATATGTTCTCCATGTGCAAAATGAGGCAGGCTGAGATTCATTTTAAACGTGTGTTCAGATTTTCTTTTTCTATCTCTTTGCTCTGTTCACGATCTTTGCAGGAAGCAAAATTCAAATAGCAGGAAATTAGTTAGATACAGTTGCTTACTGTAAAAGTGAGCCATTGTTGAGGAAGGAGGGTAGACTATTGTGTATTTTGATTGGTGATACGTCACCTTACGGGCTGTAACAGATGTTTCTTGAAGCAGCTCGGGGAGAAGGAGAGGGAGAAGACATTTTGCGGAGTTGCAGTGAGGTTGCCTTCGTCCTGCTGCTGTGAGGAGCTTGACCACTGACCTTCAGAGACTGGGGTTTCCTAGTCACTTGGCACCTGCTTGAGAACTGCAGATTGCAGATTGAACTGCATGTTCTCTCTGGGTGCTTTAAAGAAAGAAAAAAAAAGAGAGCCCTGGGCCACTGCTCAAAGACGACAAGCCAGGAGACTTTGCGTGCTGAAAAGCTACAAATAGCTGGTAAATATACAAATGGAGTGAGATTGCTGTGACTGCCGGATAAAAATTATCTACTATTAGACAGGCAGTGTAGCGATAGGGAATTCTCCTGTGTTTAAATGCCACTTTAGAATGTTGCCATCTAAATGACTGTTCTTTTTATTGTTGCAAAGGTGAAATGAAATGCCTTGTATTTTTGCACTTGTTTTGCTTCTGTTTATTCTAGAAAAGACTGCCTCGCAAAACTGGTTATGTATTATTTTGAAATGAAACTGTTATAAATCACAGCCTGTGTAAAGTTTTTTTTTGCTTCTGTCTTTCTCTGGTGCATTTAGCCCATATCACATAATAAAAGGGGAGGTTATTAGGTAATATATGTGCCAAACTTCCTATGCAGATGAAGTAATGTTATGAGCAATTATAAATAGCTGGGTGAGTGGTTCCACTCAGGGTTTGTATGTGTGTGTGGCTTCTGAGTGGAATATAATGCAATAGTCTGCTGAGCGTATATGAATCAGCAGAGAGAGGCCTATGGAAACATAGTCTCACTAATGTAAATAAATTAGTGATAATACCACATGTTACTGTGAATACTCCATGGAAACATAGTCTCACTAATGTAAATAAATTAGTGATAATACCACATGTTATTGTGAATACTCCATGGAAACATAGTCTCACTAATGTAAATAAATTAGTGATAATACCACATGTTATTGTGAATACTCTATGGAAACATAGTCTCACTAATGTAAATAAATTAGTAATAATACCACATGTTATTGTGAATACTCCATGGAAACATAGTCTCACTAATGTAAATAAATTAGTGATAATACCACATGTTATTGTGAATACTCCATGGACAAATAGTCTCACTAATGTAAATAAATTAATGATAATACCACATGTTATTGTGAATACTCCATGGAAACATAGTCTCACTAATGTAAATAAATTAAATAAATTAGTGATAACAGCCATAGGTGGCACTCCATATGAAAATGTGGTATTTCTGAATGATGTAGAAGTCTGAGGCCTCTAGAGATCACAAGAACAGTCTAAACAAAAGGGGTTTTTCATGTTGGGGCCACAAATAAAACAAAGAAATTATGCTCACCTAAATACCACCAATAAAATGTATTCCACTATAAAGCCAAACCCAATCTGAATGCAAGGAATAGTCACTGTCAAATTACCATTGTTTTTGGCGGTAAGAAAATACCACCAAGCCCCAAGTTTATACAAAATACCCTACACTTCGATCTTCATGAACACTGCATCTAGTCCTGTGTTGCTGGCACCCATTGTAATTATTGATTTTCTACTTAGTTTGAAGTCTTTAAGAGAAGGCGTGCATTCTAATTCAGCTTTGATAGCAACACATTCCTGGGTACACTCCTGGGCACACTCCGAGCTCCATATGAATTGAGAGTTATTTTTAAGAAGCATCCCCATATTTACCGTCATGCTAGCAAAGTTGGGAATAAATCTCGAATAATACTCTGCAATGCCTAAGAATGTATGCACTGAATCTTTATTCTTCGGTTCAACAGCATTCTTTATGTTGTTGGCAAGTTTCTTCTTTACATTAACTCCATTGGCCAACACAGTGTGTCCTAAATACTCAATCATTGTTTGATTAATTTTGCATTTTTCCTTACTGAGTGTTAGACCTCTTTTGATCAGCATTTTCATCACCTTGTCTAACCTCTGATTGTGTGTTTGTTGGTCTGGTCCAAATATCAAGATGTCATCTTGAAAACATATCACCCCTCTACAGCCTTAAAGATATCATACATGATCCTTTGAAACACGCAAGTGGCTGAGACAAGGTCATAGGGCATTCTCACGATTTGAATGAATCCTTCTGGTGTCACAAGTGCCATATGTTGTTTTGATTCATGGTGAAACGTGACTTGATCGTAGGCCACCGTTAGATCCAATAACGAAAATATTTTTGCACCAGTCGTTGGTGATAAGGTTTCCAAGATGTTGGGAAGAGGGTGGCAGTCCGGTACTCTGCACTTATTGAATGCACGGGGGTCTACACATAATCTCAATTGTACATTGGGTTTGGTAACAACCACAAGAAGTGAAATCCATCTTGATGAATGAGTTCTTTCTATAGTGCTCTTTCTTCCAACTTCTTTAATTCATTTTTTACTTCTTCTTGTAGAGCCAAAGGAATTGTCCTTACTTTTTTAACCATTGGTTCAGTATCTAGCACACAACATTTCTTGTGAACAAATCCCTTCACGCAACCATGTTTGTAATAGAATATTGGTTCTGTAACTCTTCTTTGTCAACTTGTAGTACACTCTCTTCCTCATTAGGATTAAGTTTGATTTTGAATCTTTTCTGCTGTAACCTGCTAATTAAAGGCATTGACCCTATTTCTCTGACATAAAGTTTCCCTGCTGACATTCTCCCTTTACATTCTAACAAGGCCTCGAACCATCCAATTAAAGCTATTTTGGCGCCACCACAGGCTCATGGATTGATGTAAACCTTCCACGACTTCTTCCTTGGGAATGTCTTTTCAAATATTCTCCTTGGTAGTAGAGTGTATTTTGCCCCAGAGTCTATCATCATCTCTATCTTCTCACCACCAATGGTTACCAAATCTCTCAGACCATCCAAGTCCTCCTCTTCATCTGCAATGGCTAATACTACTTCTTCCGAACTATAGTACCAGTCATCAACTGTATTGATGTCACCAAAATGGCAGCATTTTGTGAGGTGCCCATTCCTTTTGCATTTCTTGCATCTCACAACAAGAGCTGGGCATGTGGTACTATTGGCAGGATGACCGTATTCTCTGCATCTGGAAACAGTATGGTATTTAAATTACTTTTGGTCATATGACTGGGCTTGGGTTTAGTTGAAGGTGTTACCTTACTTCATGAGATGGCAGTCGGTGTCTCAGCATAATTACTCTGGTTCTTTTCTTCAGGGAATTTTATCTGGTGAACCTTGGCTTCAAGTGTCTTTATGCATGTATGTGTGTGCTCTACTTCTTTTGCTATACGTATAACCTCATCAAGTGGTGTTTCAATCTTGGGCCGTAGCTGTTCTCTTATTTTGCTGGCATTACACTCAAACATAAACTGGTCTCGCAAACATTCTTCCGTCGTCAGTCTGAAATTGCATGTTCTCGCCAACCCTCACAGCGCTGTGATGAATGCTTCCACTGTTTCCCCTTCAATTTGAGATCTCTTAACGTTCTAATACAATGCTCACTTTACACTCATCATGCTTGTCAAGTTTCACTATGCACCTTTCATATTCATTGAGATTATATGCCTTATCAGGGGCCTGGTCAGGCAGATCATCATGTTTTTACTGTTCCGGGGCGCCTAAGCAATGCATAAGTAAGGATTTCTTTCGTTCAGAGCCATAGCTGTTCCCACACGAAGCCGAAGCATAATGTTCGAAGGATTTTTTCCAGTATTTCCACGGTATTGGTGGGTCACCTGGTGTAGGCAGAAAAGTAATTGGGGGTGTAATGTTCTGCATGTCTAGGATTGGGGAGAGCCTGTCACCAAAAGCAATTTCCTTTTCACTTGGGAAGTAGAATTTTAAAGTGTAAATGTTACTGTGTTTCTAAATAGAGTTCAATCCAGTTTTACTTTTCTCTGTTTTAACTGATATTCATACATATTTGTATATGTGCAGCCACTGTATGAAGGTTTTTGCAGCTCTCTCACACATTCCTTAAGTTTTCTCAGCATAATCAGTTGCTGGGCAGAATAGGCAATGCTGACCGCTCTGCTTTGTTTATTGTATGTCAGAGTTGCTGGGTGGAATGTAGAGAGGCCTCAGCATAATCAGTTGCTGGGCAGAATAGGCAATGCTGAGCTCTCTGGTTTGTTTATTGTATGTCAGAGTTGCTGGGTGGACTGTAGAGAGGCCTCAGCATAATCAGTTGCTGGGCAGAATAGGCAATGCTGAGCTCTCTGGTTTGTTTATTGTATGTCAGAGTTGCTGGGTGGAATGTAGAGAGGCCTCAGCATAATCAGTTGCTGGGCAGAATAGGCAATGCTGACCGTTCTGCTTTGTTTATTGTATGTCAGAGTTGCTGGGTGGAATGTGCAGAGGCCTCAGCATTATCCGTTGCTGGGCAGAATAGGCAATGCTGAGCTCTCTGGTTTGTTTATTGTATGTCAGAGTTGCTGGGTGGAATGTAGAGAGGCCTCAGCATAATCAGTTGCTGGGCAGAATAGGCAATGCTGAGCTCTCTGGTTTGTTTATTGTATGTCAGAGTTGCTGGGTGGACTGTAGAGAGGCCTCAGCATAATCAGTTGCTGGGCAGAATAGGCAATGCTGAGCTCTCTGGTTTGTTTATTGTATGTCAGAGTTGCTGGGTGGAATGTAGAGAGGCCTCAGCATAATCAGTTGCTGGGCAGAATAGGCAATGCTGACCGTTCTGCTTTGTTTATTGTATGTCAGAGTTGCTGGGTGGAATGTGCAGAGGCCTGAGCATTATCCGTTGCTGGGCAGAATAGGCAATGCTGACCGCTCTTCTTTGTTTATTGTATGTCAGAGTTGCTGGGTGGAATGTACAGAGGCCTCAGCATTATCCGTTGCTGGGCAGAATAGGCAATGCTGAGCTCTCTGGTTTGTTGATTGTATGTCAGAGTTGCTGGGTGGAATGTAGAGAGGCCTCAGCATAATCAGTTGCTGGGCAGAATAGGCAATGCTGACCGTTCTGCTTTGTTTATTGTATGTCAGAGTTGCTGGGTGGAATGTGCAGAGGCCTGAGCATTATCCGTTGCTGGGCAGAATAGGCAATGCTGACCGCTCTTCTTTGTTTATTGTATGTCAGAGTTGCTGGGTGGAATGTGCAGAGGCCTCAGCATAATCAGTTGCTGGGCAGAATAGGCAATGCTGAGCTCTCTGGTTTGTTTATTGTATGTCAGAGTTGCTGGGTGGAATGTAGAGAGGCCTCAGCATAATCAGTTGCTGGGCAGAATAGGCAATGCTGAGCTCTCTGGTTTGTTTATTGTATGTCAGAGTTGCTGGGTGGAATGTAGAGAGGCCTCAGCATAATCAGTTGCTGGGCAGAATAGGCAATGCTGACCGTTCTGCTTTGTTTATTGTATGTCAGAGTTGCTGGGTGGAATGTAGAGAGGCCTCAGCATAATCAGTTGCTGGGCAGAATAGGCAATGCTGAGCTCTCTGGTTTGTTTATTGTATGTCAGAGTTGCTGGGTGGACTGTAGAGAGGCCTCAGCATAATCAGTTGCTGGGCAGAATAGGCAATGCTGAGCTCTCTGGTTTGTTTATTGTATGTCAGAGTTGCTGGGTGGAATGTAGAGAGGCCTCAGCATAATCAGTTGCTGGGCAGAATAGGCAATGCTGACCGTTCTGCTTTGTTTATTGTATGTCAGAGTTGCTGGGTGGAATGTGCAGAGGCCTGAGCATTATCCGTTGCTGGGCAGAATAGGCAATGCTGACCGCTCTTCTTTGTTTATTGTATGTCAGAGTTGCTGGGTGGAATGTACAGAGGCCTCAGCATTATCCGTTGCTGGGCAGAATAGGCAATGCTGAGCTCTCTGGTTTGTTGATTGTATGTCAGAGTTGCTGGGTGGAATGTAGAGAGGCCTCAGCATAATCAGTTGCTGGGCAGAATAGGCAATGCTGACCGTTCTGCTTTGTTTATTGTATGTCAGAGTTGCTGGGTGGAATGTGCAGAGGCCTGAGCATTATCCGTTGCTGGGCAGAATAGGCAATGCTGACCGCTCTTCTTTGTTTATTGTATGTCAGAGTTGCTGGGTGGAATGTGCAGAGGCCTCAGCATAATCAGTTGCTGGGCAGAATAGGCAATGCTGAGCTCTCTGGTTTGTTTATTGTATGTCAGAGTTGCTGGGTGGAATGTAGAGAGGCCTCAGCATAATCAGTTGCTGGGCAGAATAGGCAATGCTGAGCTCTCTGGTTTGTTTATTGTATGTCAGAGTTGCTGGGTGGAATGTAGAGAGGCCTCAGCATAATCAGTTGCTGGGCAGAATAGGCAATGCTGACCGTTCTGCTTTGTTTATTGTATGTCAGAGTTGCTGGGTGGAATGTAGAGAGGCCTCAGCATAATCAGTTGCTGGGCAGAATAGGCAATGCTGAGCTCGCTGGTTTGTTTATTGTATGTCAGAGTTGCTGGGTGGAATGTGCAGAGGCCTGAGCATAATCCGTTTCTGGACAGAATAGGCTTGGAATGTGGGGTACAGTGTGTTGTTTTATAGCCCTGGAGACACTCTAAGTGCTAACGGCTTCACTAGCGCACACAGGCAGAGATTAGTGTTGTAACAATTTCTCTTTTGTAATTGAGCTGTAGTTTTGAAGCATTTTAAAGTGCTTGGGCCCTGCTGCTGTAACATGCATTATTTACATGAAGAGAACACTGTGCTCTTACTTTTTTTGTTTTTGGATGAATCCACAGGATTCTTGATGCTTTTCCCATGCGTGGGTGGCTGGTTGGCACCTCATCGCCAAATAATTTGCAAGTTGTGAAATAGTTTGAGCACACCAACAAGTGTGTAAAGGCCCTTGAGAAGATGGTTTTAGTTTATTGATCCCATCCTCATCACCAAAATTGAAGTATACAGGAGCCAGGTAGGTTTCACAAACTTTAGTTTATTCTTCAAGTATCATGTGAAGTACCACCAGCAGCACGGCTTCCCTCCTTCCAATAGGCTCTCTATCGATCCATCATCCTTCCAATGTAGATTCCTCACTACTCAACAATCTCTACATTACATCATAAGCATTGCGCTGGCTGGGATCCAGATACTACAATCTTCTTCTCAAGGGCCTTTACACACCTGTTGGTGTGCTCAACCTCTTTCGCAATTCGCAAGACCATATCCAGAGGTGGATCCCCCTTTGACCACAACTGTTCTCTTATTTTGCTGTTGTAATCCCTCATCTCTAGGCCTTGCAACATGCCGGTTGGCAGGTGGCAGCGTAAGGGAAAATCGTCTGAAGCTCTGCATGCAGTACTTGGAGATTGTTTGTGGGCAAGTGACCCGCCAAGCTCTGTGGCTCTTTTGAAAATGACGAAGTCATGTCCATGTTGGGGGATCCAGCGAGTTGAGGATTCTATGTTCCAGAATGACTTCAGTGTGCTCTGAGGAGAGGAGACCTCATCAGAATTACTAAAAAGAATAGAACTTAATAACGTATGCGTTGTGTGCCAGGGAGCGGAGAGCAGAGTGCCATTTATCACAATGTTGCCTTATCACAGAACACACAGCGCTACGCACGTACTCTACATTGAAAAATTGTGCTACAAAAAGCTCTGCAGTAATTTTTGTATTGTGATGCTATTTAGCAAGCGACAGCAGCACAGTGAAACAACAGTAACTTTAAATATTCAGTGCTGCGGTTATCAAAAAGGTTCTGCAAAAGTAGCGGGGCGAGTTTAGAGACAGCTTGCAAAGCTGTCCAGCACAGAGATGCAGACGCATTTCCATTAGCGGATGACATTTTATTTGACTACGAGAGTTACAGTAGTTGTGTATCCTTTGCGGCGCGCTCTCGTAATATGAGAACTATAGATGTTTTGCTCTCCTCTTATAACCTGGTTATTTTGCTTGGCTGGGAATCCGTAAAACAGTTATAAAATGTGAAATGCAGAAAGGCACCAACAGTTTTTAAGATGTTTAGTGATAGAAACAACAAAGATTATGAGTGTTACTACAGTGATGTTGGTTGAATTGAGATCAAGAAAAACAAGAAGTATTTAGCAAATGTTACATACTATATGCATGCAGTCAATAGTGATAGATGGCAAACTGGTATGTACTATACTGCTATAGTGCATACGTTGAATACAAGGATTTGGGTTCTATGTTCTTTCATCGACAGTCATTTTTACGACTGCCTTTTTTACGAGTACAGAATTACGAAAAATGTTATTAACATTTTTGTTCTTTTGTTGGGACGTTTTCCGCCTAAATCCCCTCTCCCTCACCTAATGTTTAAATATTCCCGCCCCCAAACCCATACCTGCCCTTTTCCGACCCCATCAAAATTTCAAAGACCTTTTTCGTAAATCTGTACTCGTAAAAAAGCCAGTCTTAAAAATGACTGTCGATGAAACGACAGTATACCAAGGATTTGATACTATTAATGTGACAAATGTCACCTGTAATTGAGAGAACATAGGCAAAGCATAGATGAGCAAATTGTCCCCTTATCTTGCTCAGCGAGTGAGCTGATGTGAAGAAAAAAATGTATTAGAGTTACAGCACCGTGATGTAAGCATGTACCAATTAGAAATGGAGTATTACTGTCGCACATGTGCAATGTGTTCTCGTTATCTGCAAGGTACCTGATTGTAGTGTCTGATCACCACTACTTTCAGCAGTATCCCCTACTAAAAGGCGGTGACTGGTCGCCATCACGTTTTCGTACCTACCATTCCACATGTTCTTATGGCATGAGTTATAATATGTAAAGAAAAAACGTATGTTGGGTGAACTGTTTGATCGATGAACTAGCCAAGACACATGGTTGTGACCTTAAATATTAGAGGTGTGAGTTCTATTTGAATTAGTAATTCACACCATTCAGGGAGAAATCTATTGATTATAGATGGACTCTGAATGAGCACTAATGACGGGCATGTTCAGAGTCCTGATTGTATGGGTTTAAGATGGATGTGTAGAATAAAATAGGTAGACCAATGTTTCTGGCACTAAAGGTGTAAATGCGCTAGCTGATTGAAGTTTAGTTCATATCTCCAAACACTAATGACGTAGGAGCAGGGCTCAAGTTGAGGGTACACGCGGGGTGACAGAGTCCACCCACTTTATTCAGAGGGTGTACTCAGTCCCCCCCAGCAAAAATGAGAAACATTGAATGTCCTCTTTGAATTTATGAATTATAGCAATCCTCGGCAGTCGGCAGATTTGTAGGCCGGATACTTCACCACTGCACTATATAACCTGATGAAAAATAACAACTAAATGTGAAATGTCCCATTTCGGTAGAGCAAGTTCCAGGGAAAACATTTTTTATTGGTTCTTGCAGTTTAAAACATGCACACTTTTTAAAGTTTTCAAAAACACTATTAGAAGAAAATATCCTCTCTTGGTTTTGTGTGTGTGTATTGATTTTATGAAAGGCAAATATCATTCGTCCTGTGCAATTTTGGTGGTTATGCAAAGCCAATTTAATGAAATGTGCATATTTCACCTTGATATGCTAATTTCTGGTGATGTCACATCCCATTGTGTTGGTTGATGAGTCGAGCCACTTTAATTTTTAGGACTTGACCCCTGCGTAGGAGTGTTGGAGTCTGATAGTGACTCATGAGGGTGTGTGTTGCGTTTTCTGGCCCTAAATGGATAGAAGGGATGAGGGTGACTTAGTTCTAGTTAAAACAATGTAATTGAGCGAAATGTTGTGCTTTGTTTTAAGTAAGTTACCAGAGGCATTATACATTGGTATGAGCATAACAATTTAATGTATTGTTTTGTTCTTATGCTAATTTGGGAGTCGACCTTATCTCCTTTGTTGGTGAGTTTTTGATATCCTGCCCCTATGCAGTACGTTTGAGTGTGGTCTTATGCCTTGTAAGCTCCCTGTTTTATCTTTGCTTTATTTTATTTAATGTATCTTTCTGTTTCATGAGGAGATGGTGGATAGGTGACAGGTAATCCTCATGTGGTATTGGGCTTATTCATGTGTGCATGCACGTGCCAGGATCATTATTTGGGGGTGGCAGCTCCAGATGGGAGGTGTTTTAGTAGTTGTGTTGGATTTGAGTGGTGTTACAGATGTGGATAACAAGGCCTGGTGTAATAGGGTGTGGCAGATCCAGATCCAAGGGTGGCAGCCCTGGACAAGAAGAGTATTTGCTTCTTTGGTTGGTTGAAGGGATTGTGGACTGGTTTAGAGGTAGCAAGAATATTTAACCTGGTTGATGATTACCTGTTTATGAATGTTACGTGGCAATTTAATATCTGGTGAATGTGGGTTTTCTGGTGTAAAATGGGGAGATGTGTAGCATGTGGCTGGGAGCATTGCTTGAGTGGATGGAATGCATCATGCAATGTGGAACCTGGAGGTCTGTGTACTCCGGGTGTGACAGTTAGGGGGACAGGGTTGGGAGCCCTAGCTAAAAGGGTGTTGCTACACAGCTCTCATATGTAACCTTTCTATTTCACCCTGTAACTAATCAAGCAGATCATATCTGCACTTACCTGGCTCCAGAGTGCTTCCTGTTTCCGTGGTGACTTACCTTTTGATGGCCGGATACTACAAGATCATTTTAGAATTTGAGGTTGGCAATGTCAGTGGAGTGAGCCACCGCAGGTCAGGGTTTGATCACCATATGGGAGTGAGTGCGCAAATTTGGAGCATGTTGTAGAGGTGCACTTGAGGTTTGCCATGGTAGCAGTTTGGATCTGCCTTGGGTGCTTGGCTGTGCAAACCTTGGAAAGGATGGCATGGGCCGTGGTGGCTGTAGACACATGGTGAGGTCTACCTGGTGTGTGAGGTCCAGAACAACTGGCCCATGGACCGATCAGGCCCAAACAGGCACATTCATGCAAAGTACTTGAATTCATTCATCTTTTGTGAGGATGCTGGTGAACGCCTAAGGATGATTGGTAAAATAGGTAGTGGGCAGGGCAGCAGACCAGCAGCCTCCTCAGTGCTGTATGCCTTGACCTGGGCTGGAGCACTTATGTAGCTGCCAGGAAGAAAGGAAACTGGAGGTGGTTTGGGAAGATGAGTAGCAGATCCAATTCACCAGTAGCTTCCAGATCCTGGGCACATGACCAGTAACTTCCTCAATGATTTCTGTCTGGAGTTGGGATGACGTCCTTGTGTAGCTGCCGGAATGGTGGGAAACTAGTGGTGGGCAGAGTGGCTGTGTGGCAGGTCCTGGTCACATGACCAGCAGCCTCATCAATTATGCCTACCTGGCGCTGAGCTGGAATACTTATGTAGCCACCGGAAAGTTGAGAAACCAGGGGTTGGCGGGGAAACTCAATTGCAGGGTATTGTCATGTGACTACAGGTTTCGAAATTGCTGGGAGGTTGGAGCTCTTTTTCACTTGGATATGACCTAGAAGTGCCTGGTTAGCGTAACACCAGGAGATACTTCTGGCTCCCCAAGTTAATGGTGCAACATAAGTATACCTTTCTGACATTTACTCTGTGTCTGGGAATTTGCATAAAAAAGTACATTAGTAAAGCTCTAGGAGACATTCAAAGAATACATGGTAACATGATCCAGGCACAAAGTTGTATTTGCCTCTCATTTGGAAGGAACATGTGTTGCATGCTATTTATTTTTTTATTTATTTTTATTTATTTATTTATTTAATATTTGTATTGCGCCGGTAGCTCGCGAGCCTCGGGGCGCAGAGACAAGAACACGATAGACAGATGGACAAGAAACAAACAGCAAAGACGGGACAGAAACATGCAGAGATTACTCTATGTATAAGTGCCTCATTCTGCAGCAGAGAGAGAGCGAGTGAGCAAGGTTACATCACAGAAAAAGAAGCATCAAAATATATAATAATGTGGCAGTAAAGAGAGAGCAAATGATTCATGGAGTAACATGGAGTGGCAGAGCTATGATGTAGCAGCACATATAGGTAAAGACTAAAGGAGAGGTAGCAGCAAGATTGTCGCATTTTTGAGTGCATGCCACCGTTCATCCTAAAAGCGAGTCTATTTGTTAGACTGGACTTTAATAGCCTCTGGGTCACAATGAGTATCTCCTGGGAGGAGGAAAACCCTGAGACCAAGGAGACGCTTCCAGCTCATGCTCCGTGAATCCCAAGTGACTAGGAGTCTAATACTGTCTGCTTGGAACTGGGCTCGGGTCCTTATGTCGGTGGTGGGAAGGAAATAAACTGGTGGCGGGCGGAGCAGCTAAGTGGGAGGGCCTGGTCATGTGATGAACAGCCTCCTCTATGCTGTCTGCCTGGAGCATGGCTGGAGTCCTTATGTGTTCTCCGAGAAGGCGGAACATTGTGATTGGTAGGACTTGTAGACTTGTTGGTAGCCTTTGATGCAGATGTCAAGATATGGTGATCCAAGATTTGTCCAAAGGAGATTACAGAAGCAGTGTCTTGGAAAGAAGATGTCCTTTTCCTTGCTTTTAGGTTGACAGCTGCCTCAATTCCACATAATTCTATTCGCCCTTAATACCGCCACCTACTTAGTGTTGCAGGTCTAGGCCCTGTCACTCATTATTTTCCATTGCATATTTTCACCCGCCAACCTTCATCATCGAGTCTTTTGGCCATTGTTTAAAAAAAAACCTATGCAGCCATTGCCCAGGCGCTGGTTGGTCTATCTGTGCACTCATGTGCACTCATGTGTTACTATTGAATAATTTACTGATTTCAGAAGGCCATTGACTCATTGATGACCCCGAAGAGACTACAACTGAAATTCCCTTCAATGTCATTTTTGGTTACCGGGCCACACCTGGCACTTATTTATTTTTTCATTTGATTTATTTATTTATTTATTTATTTATGCAATGGTGGGTATGATGGATGTGCACCATTAATCTGACAATGTTGTGTCAATGTCCCACACCAGTGACCTCTTTAAAACTGACAATATGATAATTTGTCAATATCGGTTGTTTATGACTTAGGTCATGACACACCCTACATTTTCCATAACCTGTCATTCATCTACCAAAGAACATGTAGCCGTCTGTTCCCATATACTTGTCTTGCCGACGCTGTGGTGAGAACATCACTGTGCAAACACAGTTCATTGAGGTCTTCATAAAACCGTGCTCCATCCCTACAGAGATTTCTCAGGCGAATGAAACGCATCACATGGACCTTTTATTCTGAACTGTGGCATGCACCCAACAACGCAAGCCTTGAACCCCTTCTTTGGATTGCTGTGTTGCACTGGCTTGAACCCCTCTCTGGATTGCTGTGGTGCTCTGGCCTGAACCACTCTTTGGATTGCTGTGTTGCTCTGGCTCGAACCCCTCTCTGGATTGCTGTGGTGCACTGGCCTGACCCCTCTTTGGATTGCTGTGTTGCTCTGTCTTGAACCCCTCTCTAGATTGATGTGTTGCTCTGGCTTGAACCCCTATTTGGATTGTTGTGTTTCTCTGGCTTGAACCCCTCTTTGGATTGCTGTGTTGCTCTGTCTTGAACCCCTCTCTGTATTGTTGTGTTGCTCTTGCTTGAACCCCTCTTTGCATTGCTGTGTGTTGGTCTGCCTTGAACCCCTCTCTGGATTGCTGTGTTGCTCTGGCTTGAACCCCTCTTTGGATTTCTGTGTTGCTCTGGCTGGTACCCCTCTTTGGATTGCTGTGTTGCTCTGGCTAGAACCCCTCTTTGGAATGATTTGTTGCTCTGGCCTGAACCCCTCTCTGGATTGCTGTGTTACTCTGGCTAGAGCCCCTCACTGGATTGCTGTGTTGCTCTGTCTTGATTCCCTCTCTGGATGGCTGTGTTGCTCTGTGAACCCCTCTTTTTTTGCTGTGTTGCTCTGGCTTGAACTCCTCTCTGGATTGATGTGTTGCTCTAGCTTGAACTCCTCTTTGGATTGCTGTTTTGCACTGTCCTGAACCGCTCTTTGGATTGCTGTGTTTCTCTGGGTTGTACCCCTCCTTGGATTGCTGTGTTGCTCTGTCTTGAACCACTCTCTGGATTGCTGTGTTGCTCTGGCTTGAAACCCTCTTTGGATTGCTGGGTTGGTCTGTCTTGAACCCCTCTTTGGATTGCTGTGTTGCTCTAGCTTGAACCCCTATTTGGATTGCTGTGTTGCTCTGTCTTGAACCCCTCATTTGATTGCTGTGTTGCTCTGGCCTGAACCACTCTCTGGACTGCTGTGCTGCTCTAGCTTGAACCCCTATTTGGATTGCTGTGTTGCTCTGTCTTGAACCCCTCATTTGATTGCTGTGTTGCTCTGGCTTGAACCACTCTCTGGATTGCTGGGTTGGTCTGTCTTGAACCCCTCTCTGGATTGCTGTGGTGCACTGGCCTGACCCCTCTTTGGATTGCTGTGTTGCTCTGTCTTGAACCCCTCTCTGGATTGATGTGTTGCTCTGGCTTGAACCCCTATTTTGATTGTTGTGTTTCTCTGGCTTGAACCCCTCTTTGGATTGCTGTGTTGCTCTGTCTTGAACCCCTCTTTGTATTGTTGTGTTGCTCTTGCTTGAACCCCTCTTTGCATTGCTGTGTGTTGGTCTGCCTTGAACCCCTCTCTGGATTGCTGTGTTGCTCTGACTTGAACCCCTCTTTGGATTTCTGTGTTGCTCTGGCTGATACCCCTCTTTGGATTGCTGTGTTGCTCTGGCTAGAACCCCTCTTTGGAATGATTTGTTGCTCTGGCCTTAACCCCTCTCTGGATTACTTTGTTACTCTGGCTTGAGCCCCTCAATGGATTGCTGTGTTGCTCTGTCTTGATTCCCTCTCTGGATGGCTGTGTTGCTCTGTGAACCCCTCTTTTTTTGCTGTGTTGCTCTGGCTTGAACCCCTCTCTGGATTGCTGTGGTTCTCTGGCTTGAACCCCTCTTTGGATTGCTGGGTTGCTCTGGCTTGAGCCCCTCTTTGGATTGCTGGGTTGGTCTGTCTTGAACCCCTCTTTGGATTGATGTGTTGCTCTAGCTTGAACTCCTCTTTGGATTGCTGTTTTGCACTGTCCTGAACCGCTCTTTGGATTGCTGTGTTTCCCTGGGTTGAACCCCTCTTTGGATTGCTGTGTTGCTCTGTCTTGAACCACTCTCTGGATTGCTGTGTTGCTCTGCCTTGAAACCCTCTTTGGATTGCTGGGTTGGTCTGTCTTGAACCCCTCTTTGGATTGCTGTGTTGCTCTAGCTTGAACCCCTATTTGGATTGCTGTATTGCTCTGTCTTGAACCCCTCATTTGATTGCTGTGTTGCTCTGGCTTGAACCACTATCTGGATTGCTGTGTTGCTCTAGCTTGAACCCCTATTTGGATTGCTGTGTTGCTCTGTCTTGAACCCCTCATTGAATTGCTGTGTTGCTCTGGCTTGAACCACTCTCTGGATTGCTGTGTTGCTCTGGCTTGATACCCTCTTTGGATTGCTGGGTTGGTCTGTCTTGAACCCCTCTTTGGATTGCCGTGTTGCTCTAGCTTGAACCCCTATTTGGATTGCTGTGTTGCTCTGTCTTGAACCCCTCATTTGATTGCTGTGTTGCTCTGGCCTGAACCCCTCTCTGGATTGCTGTGTTGGTCTGGCTTGAACCCCTCTCTGGATTGCTGTGGTGCACTGGCCTGACCCCTCTTTGGATTGCTTTGTTGCTCTGTCTTGAACCCCTCTCTGGATTGATGTGTTGCTCTGGCTTGAACCCCTATTTGGATTGTTGTGTTTCTCTGGCTTGAACCCCTCTTTGGATTGCTGTGTTGCTCTGTCTTGAACCCCTCTTTGTATTGTTGTGTTGCTCTTGCTTGAACCCCTCTTTGCATTGCTGTGTGTTGGTCTGCCTTGAACCCCTCTCTGGATTGCTGTGTTGCTCTGGCTTGAACCCCTCTTTGGATTTCTGTGTTGCTCTGGCTGATACCCCTCTTTGGATTGCTGTGTTGCTCTGGCTAGAACCCCTCTTTGGAATGATTTGTTGCTCTGGCCTGAACCCCTCTCTGGATTACTGTGTTACTCTGGCTTGAGCCCCTCACTGGATTGCTGTGTTGCTCTGTCTTGATTCCCTCTCTGGATGGCTGTGTTGCCCTGTGAACCCCTCTTTTTTTGCTGTGTTGCTCTGGCTTGAACACCTCTCTGGATTGCTGTGGTTCTCTGGCTTGAACCCCTCTTTGGATTGCTGGTTTGCTCTGGCTTGAGCCCCTCTTTGGATTGCTGGGTTGGTCTGTCTTGAACCCCTCTTTGGATTGATGTGTTGCTCTAGCTTGAACTCCTCTTTGGATTGCTGTTTTGCACTGTCCTGAACCGCTCTTTGGATTGCTGTGTTTCTCTGGGTTGAACCCCTCTTTGGATTGCTGTATTGCTCTGTCTTGAACCACTCTCTGGATTGCTGTGTTGCTCTGCCTTGAAACCCTCTTTTGATTGCTGGGTTGGTCTGTCTTGAACCCCTCTTTGGATTGCTGTGTTGCTCTAGCTTGAACCCCTATTTGGATTGCTGTGTTGCTCTGTCTTGAACCCCTCATTTGATTGCTGTGTTGCTCTGGCTTGAACCACTATCTGGATTGCTGTGTTGCTCTAGCTTGAACCCCTATTTGGATTGCTGTGTTGCTCTGTCTTGAACCCCTCATTTAATTGCTGTGTTGCTCTGGCTTGAACCACTCTCTGGATTGCTGTGTTGCTCTGGCTTGAAACCCTCTTTGGATTGCTGGGTTGGTCTGTCTTGAACCCCTCTTTGGATTGCCGTGTTGCTCTAGCTTGAACCCCTATTTGGAGTGCTGTGTTGCTCTGTCTTGAACCCCTCATTTGATTGCTGTGTTGCTCTGGCTTGAACCCCTCTCTGGATTGCTGTGTTGGTCTGGCTTGAACCCCTCTCTGGATTGTTGTGTTGCTCTGGCTTGAACCCGTCTTTGGATTTCTGTGTTGCTCTGGTGTGAACCCCTCTCTGGATTGCTGTGTTGCTCTGTCTTGAACCCCTCTCTGGATTTTTGTGTTTCTCTGGCTTAAACCCCTATTTGGATTGCTGTGTTGCTCTTTCTTGAACCCCTTATTTGATTGCTGTATTGCTCTAGCTTGAACTACTCTCTGGATTGCTGTGTTGCTCTGGCTTGAAACCCTCTTTGGATTGCTGGGTTGGTCTGTCTTGAACCCCTCTTTGGATTGCCGTGTTGCTCTAGCTTGAACCCCTATTTGGATTGCTGTGTTGCTCTGTCTTGAACCCCTCATTTGATTGCTGTGTTGCTCTGGCTTGAACCCCTCTCTGGATTGCTGTGTTGGTCTGGCTTGAACCCCTCTCTGGATTGCTGTGTTTCTCTGTCTTAAACCCCTCACTGGATTGCTGTGTTGCTCTGGCTTGAACCCCACTCTGGATTGCTGTGTTACTCTGGCTTGTGCGCTATTGTTCACTGCTTCTGCTGAATCCTCAGTCACATGCCATGCTGTTTTACGTGTCTTCACTTTTCACATTCTCTTTCAATTACTTTCCTTTTTGTTCATTTACATTTCTTTGTAAAGAGCCTTGATTTGCTTCCAGTATCCAACTGGATTGACTTTGGATCCCAGATCTGGCAAAAGAGAGCTGCTTTTCAAGTGCCAAAAGAACTGATTAGATACTCCCCTTCCTGACATTAACATCTGCAAATGCACTGACACGCTTGATTCATGGATACCAAAGAATGGTTCCATGTGATAATATCCCTGCCAAAATGTCACCATACAAGAATGGCGCTGTTTTTTTTGCACTGATATTAGCACATGGAACCTGCGGGGCACACCCCTGCAACCCCTACATTTTGTTTAATGGAGCGGGGGTCAACCCTGCAACTCTCGCTCCCATTTACCCGATATATTATCCCTCTAAATAATGTCGCCTACGCCGTTTCCCAATGACTATATGTATGGTGATAATATTTAGGGGGATCATTTTACCTGATACCCAAAGAACGTGCATGCGAGTGATGCTTTGTTTGCTGCCCTTTATCCACTTGCCTCTTGAAGGGTGTCAGATATGTCTGTTATATCCTCTTCCACTTGTGAAGAGTCTGATTCACTGTCCTCCCCTTCCTCCTCACCTCTGATTTTCCGGTGTAATGCAAGCTTCGGGTTATCCTGAGTTCGAGTCTTCACCTTTTTTTTTTGTAGATAAGGACAACCGTGAAAGGACGCCACAGTGACACCCAATGGGTGAACTGTGGCTGCCCTCCTCAGCCGTTGAACAGTGGGGAAAAAGCCAGTGGCATAAAAAACGCCAGTAAGGTATTCTTCTGCTGAAGAGATGAGTTGATCAGGAAACTCCAGGGGTAGTAAACAATGACATATGAACTGCAGTTGAGTGCCAGAGAAACACAGGTAGAGAGTTCCGGTAGCAACTAATCAATTGAGGAAGAGGCAAGCAATCCCTTGGACAGGCAGAGGTCGGTAGACAAAAAGAACAGGATAATGCCAATCAGGAAGAGGCAAGGCAGTCCGTAGTACAGGCGGAGGTCGATACACAAAAAGAACAGGATAATGCCAATCAGGAAGAGGCAAGGCAGTCCGTAGTACAGGCGGAGGTCGATACACAAAAAGAACAGGGTAATGCCAATCAGGAAGAGGCAAGGCAGTCCGTAGTACAGGCGGAGGTCGATACACAAAATGGCAAAGACTAAAGGAAGGTGGGGGGCGGAGTAGAAAGGAGAGAAAGAAGGCAAGCCTGAGGGAAAACAACACAAGGCGGGAGGAAGGGACAGGCGGAAGACGGGAGCGGAAAAGTAGAAGGAGGAAGGGCGAGGATACGGAGGCGAGGATAAGCTGGAAATAAGAAAGGGAGGAAAAAATAGAACGGGGAGACTAGAAACGGTAAGGAGACAAAACTCTGAGGAGCGAAGTACAAGTAGTTCAGCAGCGCAGGCGATCAGAGAAACTGTTTGTTGCAACGCATCCGACACCGGAAGTGGAAGGCTTAAGAACCGGCATCGGAATGCGTAGAGAAAAAGATTAGACCCGTACTCTGCGATTCGCCGTTCGTGAAGGAACCAGCAATGGAGGACGCAGCTTCCATTTAGACCAAAGCCGCCAGGATCCCTGAGGTGTGACAAAGGGTAAAGATGTGTTTAGGAAGTTCCTGAACACTGCCTATCACTGAAGTAACTAGGCCCAAACATTGCCACTTCCCTCATCATCATATCACAAGCAGTAGCACAGGACCACTCTGAGTTGTTAGGCTTAACACGTCATTTTACACGGCATAGCCCTACCCACCATGACTTACAGCTCCCAATGTGGCACGAATATATGGGCCTTTAGAATGTGATGTATGCTGAGAAAACCATTGTGGCCATATAGAGAACCCGTCTCCCTGTTTGTGTACATTGTTGTGAAGCCATTGGCTATGGGGTTATAGTACAGTGGTCTGCAGCCCATGGCTCACCAGGTATTTTGGACTACAACTCCCATCAACCCTAGCCAGTATAGCCAAATGTGAAGGATCATGGGAGTTGCAGTCCAAAACATCTGGAGAGCCACAGGTTGCAGGCCCCTGTTATAGTAGCATGGACATGTCTGCAAAGATCTCGAGGCTTTGTACCTGATAGATCAACTCATATTAGGATATTGCCAAGATAACTCAGTCTGTATACCTGCACCTGCACCTGCACAGCTATACGGATTGCTAGGGCTTCCTTATGTGTTGTGTTACAGAAAGCTTGCACCAGTGAAAGTGAAATTAGCCTCAGGGGTGAAATTAGCCTCGAGGCTGGGCTGTGTTACAGAACCTTGCACCAGTGAAAGTAAAATTAGCCTCAAGTCTTCCTTTTTGGCTCTGTTACAGAAACCTTGCACCAGTGAAAGTGAAATTAGCCTCAGGGCTTCCTTATGGGCTGTTTACAGAAACCTTGCACCAGTAAAAGTGAAATTAGCCTCAGGGGTGAAATTAGCCTCAAGGCTGGGCTGTGTTACAGAACCTTGCACCAGTGAAAGTAAAATTAGCCTCAAGTCTTCCTTTTTGGCTCTGTTACAGAAACATTGCACCAGTGAAAGTGAAATTAGCCTCAGGGTGTCATTATGGGCTGTGTTACAGAAACCTTGCACCAGTGAAAGTGAAATTAGCCTCAGGGCTTCCTTATGGGCTGTTTACAGAAACCTTGCACCAGTAAAAGTGAAATTAGCCTCAGGGGTGAAATTAGCCTCAAGGCTGGGCTGTGTTACAGAACCTTGCACCAGTGAAAGTAAAATAAGCCTCAAGGCTTCCTTATGGGCTGTGTGACAGAAACCTTGCACCAGTGAAAGTGAAATTACCCTCAAGTCTTCCTTTTTGGCTCTGTTACAGAAACCTTGCACCAGTGAAAGTGAAATTAGCCTCAGGGTGTCATTATGGGCTGTGTTATAGAAACCTTGCACCAGTGAAAGTGACATTAGCCTCAGGGCTTCCTTATGGGCAGTGTTACAGAAACCTTGCACCAGTGAAAGTGAAATTAGCCTCAGGGCTTCCTTATGGGCAGTGTTACACAAACCTTGCACCAGTGAAAGTGAAATTAGCACTAGGAATCCATAGAACAAAAAAGATATTCTTTGTATGGATGTTTGCAGCAGATAAAAGGACTCTGACTAAGGCAGCTATTGATATCGTGCAAGCATGCATTGAAAAATTAAAATGATAATTTTTTTTCTCCTAGGAGATGTTTTTCCCAGGGCCAATTGCAGTTCCACTGGTGCAAAGACGCTGTAAAACTGCCTTATAACTAATCTGATAAAAAGAGGCAGGGGGGTGGGGGGATCATTATGACCTTTCTGGTATCCTGGCGGTAAATCCATCAGGATGCTGGCGAATGGTAACAAGGTTTCCAGCTCTCAGTCCGGTGGTATTGCTGCTGGATTACGAGTGCCAGGGTGACGGTGTAAATCCCCATTTATCCATGTGGGATTTGCCTGTATTGCTGCTGCCGGTAATACATCTTATTTTTGCCGGTGGCATGTCGGAATTAATTCCTCCACCCCACCGGCAAACTTGTAGTTGGTCGGTCGGTGCAGTAACGTGCCGGTATGTTTCAATGCTGGCACATTATTACCGCACCAGACAGCATATAATGAGGCCCAGTGTTTTCTGAATACCACCTGGTTACCCACTCTGCAGGAATACAGGTGTTTCAACCCAAAGACAAAAATCTGCCTGTGAAGCAGTGGCAGGGGACCCAGTGCAATGACGGCACGCGGAAGCTGCACCGATCGCCAATTGAGTATTACGGGAACCCAGGATGGGGTATTACCATTACCTAAAAGAAGCAGTGATATTCTATTACCATATGGAATAATGGCAATTCACTTTGGGGGTGTTAGCTTAGCTAATAATGTCCAAATTAGAATAAAGCCCTTTGTTTGTTCTGAGGCCTAGGGCTGACTTATACAGTTCATGGGAAACAAACGATTAACTGCGACTGCTTGAGACGAATGCAAGTGTAAGTTGCTTCTCTACTTTTCATTTGAATCCTATTTGGCCCATTACTTTCAGAGCGGTTTCAGCTGTTCTGTGTGCAAAAAGCCAATGGATTTGATGCAGAAAGAATTGCGTAGCGCATAGAGTTGCGCAACAATGTGCCCATGCAAGCACACACATCAGTCCAAGGTGCACATTCAGAAATCAAACCCATGTAAAATGCATATCGGTCAGCCATACAAGGTGTTTTCATTAAAATGAACCTCGATTTGAATACTAAAAACAAAGCCTGCAACCTTAACTCTTGCTGCAGGCCAGAGTTAAGGCACCTGCTGTTCTACTTTGCAGAATCAACTGGGCATATGCACTGGACAGACCACAAGTCATTGACCCTCATTACGAGTTTGGCGGTATTCCAGCGGTAAATCTGCCAAAATACTGCCTGTGCACTTACATCGAGATTTCAAGTGGTTGTAGGGTGGATTATGTTCCCAATTTCGCAGTCCACAGGACTCCATGAGGATTTCGGTAGAATCCCTGATGGTGGTTATTCTTTCGCAGTAATTCTGCAAATGTTTGGAGGTACGGAGACAGTTTCTGTAATCCTACGTCCCTATCACCAAAATCGTAGTTCAGCAGTTCAGTGATTCTGCCAGTAGTGCAGCGGTAATGGAATTACCACCACTTTAACAAAGTGTTGTACCGTAACATGCTCTTAATGAGCCCCTTCAAACTTTGCTATGTTTGCGAGTCAATAGCACATTGGCTCAGGAGGATAGCTCAGGGGCATCGTGCTCGCCTTGGAAACAGGACAACACAGAGCACCACAGGTTCGATCGCCAGGTCTGCACTTAGACACCTCTGGGTATTAAGTGCTTTATAAATAACCTATCATATCATAGTATTACTGTACATGGTTTAGAACAAAAACCTTGGTGCATAAGGAGAGCTTTTAGAAAAAACTATTGGGTGTTGAGCATATCTCTGTTATACACTAGTCCCAGTTTAACTCAATTGCAGGCTTGAATGAGTTGTTTATCATTTACAGGAAAATGCTGATTGTCAATGCTTTAGTAATGTTAAGGCTACGGCTTGGGAAAACATAGAAAAATAAATGAGGAATGGGGTACGGAAATGGTTTGCTAAAGTTTCTTCTATGAAAGTGTTGTCAAACCCTTATGGCCACATACTGCTTGAATATTCAGGTAGCTGAATTGCTGTACATTAAGCATCAGATGCATTCTTTCTTTAGTTGTTCAGGAGAACCTTGTAGAAACCTAAACTGTATTAATCTGAATTAACTGAATTTACATTTGGGCAACCCAACCCTGAAAATGTTTAAGGGGCCTAGAGGGACCTGGATGAGTATGATTAAAATCGACTATGTCTGCCTGTTTTAATTTAATTTTAATGTTTTCTTATTGATGAAAGTGAGATAAAATTATGTTGTGAGCAAAACGTTTTCTATTTCCACATAATATAATATAAGACCTAGATCGTTTGTTAATACATTGTCTATACTGTGTTTAATTTCTGACGTGTGTTTCGTTCATTAAGAGCTTCTTCAGGGCAAACTTCAAATGATTTTATGCTAAAATCCTGTTCCCCAAGAATTGTTTAATTCTGATGGAAGCAAACATGCAGTTCCACTTGCTGACATACACGAAGAACGGGAACTGCTGGTTCCTCCAGGACCTCATCACAATGAGGTCCTTGAGATAGAAATTAGCAAGTCAATTCAACTTTATTTTGGTAATAAATACCATAAAAGCTTATCTCACAATTAAAACTTATTTACAAAAGTCCATGCTGAATCAGAGTAAAAGCATTCTAGATAATATAAACAGCCCATACAATCCTCCCTACTACACATATACACCGATCAATTTCCATTAGCAAGTAATTAGTATCAGAGAGTGCAGCGCAATTAAGTTGAATGAGAATCAGGGAGTGCAGCACTAAGAAGTAGAATGGGAAAACCGAACCAGAAATATCTACATTTACATTAATATTGGAACTACATGTTGTCCACGATTAGAAGACAATGCCAAAATCAGACATTCAATCTCCCCAAAAGAAAGATGAACCGTAATGACAATGATGGATATACTCTGAGTACAATATCAGAATAACAGTTCTGAGTGATTGGATGATCCGGCTAATCCTCTGTAAAGAAGAAATGAAACAACTCTTGGTTAAAAGCATGTTTGATGAAGTCATCTGGAAATAGATTGCCCTGAAGCAGGTCCGAGTGAGCAAAACAGACATAGACAATTAGGGACAACATAGACAAAATAATGAATGTCTCCTATTTCTATGCACATAATTATAAATGTGTTGTGTTTAACAACATAGTCTGGTCTTACTCTTTCTTTTAATAAGAAAGGATTCAAAATAAATCAAGCAGACTTCTTAAGAGCAGATATGTGCCATGATATGAGGGACATACACAAGGGGTTTGGTGCCGCAACTGTAGTGTCTGCTGCCATTCTAAATCTAATGATTATATAGTAGACACAGCTGCAAGACTGAAACCAGTAACCACAATCTACCTGATCAGAGATAGACAGAATATATCCGCTCTGCAAGTTGGGGCTGCTAGACTTCATATGTTTATCTTACAAAGACGCTTCACGTAGATATGCCAGTATTGCAAGACCTTCTTACAAAGAAGCTTCACGTAGATATGACAGTATTGCAAGACCTTCTTACAAAGAAGCTTGCCACTATTGCAAGACCTTCTTACAAAGACGCTTCACGTAGATATGCCAGTATTGCAAGACCTTCTTACAAAGAAGCTTCACGTATATATGCCAGTATTGCAAGACCTTCTTACAAAGAAGCTTGCCACTATTGCAAGACCTTCTTACAAAGAAGTTTCACGTAGATATGCCAGTAGTGCAAGACCTTCTTACAAAGAAGCTTCACGTAGATATGCCAGTATTGCAAAACCTTCCGGATACTTGAACTTGACATAGAATGTTAAGATTCATTATAGTGCTGGTAAAATAAATGGGGCAGTTGGATATTGTCGGATCACTGATAGTTCTTTTAAAGGATTTACTATATCTTGTATTATGGTTTTAATATGTTTCATTATTATGTTCCTTGTTTTAAACCTAGAACAAAATAAACTATTCAATTCAATTGAAAGTTCAATCCCTTGGTTTATGTTGACGCAACAAAAAATAATGAGATTACCCGTCATAAAATCAAAAAGATTTAAAAGGAGATTGCAGATTGTGGAAAGAGTTTCTCTGATCAAGTATCGTTATGTGAGCCTGAACCGCCGATCTGGGAGTAATTTTCTCTCCCATTAGGTCAGACTTAATTAACCGGATGAGGCCCACAGGTGATAAAGTCATCAGGATGACCCGAAATCATCAGCAAAGGGAATTGTGTTTTTTGGGTCCATTTCATATGTGCTTCTCTGAGTGCATGCATCTGTCCCACAGCCTATACAATTTTCCAATTGTGTCCACTTTTGAAATACATAGTTGTTGCTCTAATTTGGCTGATGGTTGACAAACTGTGCCAAGGATGCGGTATCTCGTCCTTGGGATTACCTCCCTGTTGCCAAGGATGACATAGCTCGTCCTTGGCACTTAAGGGGTTAATGAAGGAGAAAATGTTAGAAGGCGTTGAATGGTGAAACACCGAAATCACCAAAAAAGGCCTTGGGACTGGGGGGAAAACCCATGGCAGTTGAAAGGTTAACCACTCCCCATTGAGTGCCTTGCGAGGCAAGTGCCTTTTCTATTGTGGAACCAGCTTGTCTTGCATGGATTACGCAGGGACTATTTGTAGCAATGTCCGGCTGTAGCACGCAGTCACCTTCTGTCGAGGGGATGGCTCATTACATTCTTTCTTTATTCGCCTTATTCCGGCAGACCAGCCATAAAAGCACAAGATTCATATATATATATATATATATATATATATGTGCACATACATAAAAACTGTGATTATAGTAAAAATAAGGCAGCAATACATAAAAACTCCAGAGTACAGTCAATATAAATCAGCAATATTTCAACCCAAAACAAGACAATACGCTAATTCTACACACATCGTACATCCCCTTAAACAGTAATATTGATAATAGGAATTATGAGAACGTGCTAGAGCCAACATATTTATTTTATTTATTTAATTTGCATTTTTAAAGCGCTCAGACAGCCCGTGGGCATAGAAGCGCTATTACAGGAATTGTTTTGTTTTTAGTTGCGTAGTTGTTTTTTGTCTTAGTTGCATATTTATAATGCGCTTAAATACCCAGAGGTTTCTAAGCACGGACCTGGGGATCGAACCTGTGTTGCTTCGTGTGGTCTTGCTTCCAAGGCGAGCATGTTGCCGCTGACCTATCCTCCCGGGACATAGAAAGAAAGACATTTTACTTCAATTGAAATTAGCATACTAATACTAATCACATCCAATTACAGTTAGGTCTCAGCCTTTTACTATCAGCGCCCTGATGCCCAATGGTTTGGTGCGCTTTATAAATGTAAATAAATAAGTAAATAAATAAATAAAAGTCGCTGGAATTAGAGGCTGACACTCCTTAGTGTACCCGTTCTTCATGGCCATACCCTCACAAAATAATTTGCCACCAAGTGACTATGGTAGGGCAACAATAGTAGATGACAGTGAATAAACAATCTATGTCATAGGTTCTACTTCATCTGAAGGCCGTGAATACATGAAAGCATCTTATAGCCCTTCAAAGAACAATAGCAACGATTGGGGTTGCACTAAAGTGCTAGTGCAAATCAGAAGCACTTTCTCTTCACAATTGCAATGGAGAACTGATACAGGTCATAACAAATGGTAGTTAAAATGCATCCTATTCCCCTACAAACTAATACTAGATTATTACAAAACCACAGTTTGGCCACTTTTTTTCCTCCCTGCCCTATCGAGATAGTATGCCACCGAATGAACTGCCAATTGATCTTTCGATTTATAGCATAATGCCATGGCTTGTTGTGTCGTTTTAGCCTATCTGATCAAAAATAGAGGTTTCAAGTATCTTTTATCCGTGCATTCAGATATCCTGGACATATAAGCATATAGTGCACAATGTTCCCAATTGTCCCTGCATAAAGTGGGCATGCATCCGAGGCACCAACCTGCCACTTCTGGCAAAACAGCTGCCTCCAAGATGATGCCCAAGCGTAGTTTTATGTAAAAGGTTCTCGTATGGTTTGGTTGGACTGCATCCAGATACTCCTCATAGCCTAGGGTTTGTTTTATTTCCCAATATCTCACAAGCCCATATGTGACTCTTACTTTTTCCAGCACTTCGCCCTCCATTTTTTTATTTATAGCACTTTTAATAGAATACTTCATACTCCCCCCTTGCGATCCGGTGCGCTCCAACAATCACGATGTCCTAGGCTACAGAGCAATGATTTAATTTGTGTAAACCAAGCTAGTGCACACCCCCCCCTCCTGTGACAATACAACCTCCAGGGCTTCTCTAAATACAATCAGCCGAGGTGAGGTCCAAATCCTTGGCCTCAAGCCCAGGGACCACATCTCTCCAGTCCTAAAATCTCTTCACTGGCTCCCGGTGGCAGCAAGGATCAAATTCAAGACCCTCTGTATCATCCACAAGGCTTGCTGGGTCCTGGAACCATGCTACATCCAACTCTTTCTCCCTAAATACCTCCCTGTTAGAGTCCTCTAGCTCTAACTCTCTACAGGTCAGACACTTCTCCAAGCAGAGAGTGGGGATAGATCTCTTTCTTCATCAGGAGCCTCCCTCTGGAAAGGCCTCCCCCACCCTCAAGACTTGAGCCGGATCTTCTTAAACTCTGGAAACTTCTCAAGGCATTCCTTTTCTCCTCCTCCTTCCCTCTCGCCTTTCCTTGCGAATGCCCCTTCCTTCTGCAAATGGCTGCCTGGGCCTTAGGGAGTCATTCAGGAGCCAGGCCCTCTCTCGTCCTGTCTGTCTCAGCACCCCCTGTCAGCACTTGCCTTTGGGTGCCCTTCCCTGACTAGACGGAGTGCACTAGCTGACCCTTATCCCATCCCCCATCGCACTTGCTCTCTGGCTCCCCCTAACACTTTCCCAGCCCCTGGGGGCCCCTTCCCGCCTCATCACCTTTCTCCTCTTTACCCCTCCCCTTACCTTCCCTTGCCCCGACCTGCCCGTCCTCCCCCAGAACTTCCTGTTTGCTGCACTTGCACGATCCGAATGTCACAAGGCCTAGTAGGACCGTTATTTTGTTGTTGTTTATCCTCCTCTTTTCCCCTCCCTCCTTAGTCTTGTGGTGTCTGGAAACACTTTCTGCTGTATAGGCACTTTATAAATGTTCACAAAATAAATAAATAAACCAATTATAAACGGGTTTAAATTTACATATGGGGTCTATTCTCTGCAAATTGGTCTCCAGGAACACAGGGAAATTCAGGGTGTTCAAAGGCAAGCAACTCCAGCTGGGTGTTGGATGGGGTGGTGTCTGTCTGCTTATACCCTTTTGATCTCTAAGTGACATTTGACACTGTGGGCTATAGGGTGTAATTGAATATGCTATATTCCACAAAGGTAATGGTCGTCAGGTATTGAAATGTTATTTTTTAAATCTTTTTTGAAGGGGCATTCACAATTTGTTCTGGTGGGCTCCTCCTAGTCCAGCTCCATTTCTATGTTGTATGGTGTTCCCCAGGGGTCTACATTGTCACCCATAGATTGAACATCGACATGGAGCCATATGCGTATCTGGAGGTGGACAACAGCTGCCTCCATCCACCAATACATTATAACACCCAATAATATTTCTTCATTTATGTTAGTGCTTATTTAAGGCACCACTGCCCAAAGGCCTCTGGGCGCCCAGACAGAATAAAAACAATACAAGGACCCAACAAAAACATAAACACAGAAATAAAATTAAAACAATAAAACTAGTACTCCAAATATGTATTAAAATAAAAATATAGCTGATTTTAAGCAGGGTGGCCAGGTAAAATCCCAAACAACAATGGCCGAAGTTAAAGTGATAAAACAATTACTCAAGTACTTTATTAATAAGATAGGTTTTCAGCTCTTTTGTAAAGCTGGGCATGCAGGTAAGATCCCGGAGTGGCTCAGGCGTGCAGGTTTCCCATATGTCGAATCTGGTGCCCCTGAATTTAACTAATTTAAAGCGGGGTTGGCGAAGCAATGTACTGTCATTCGAGCGCAACATTGTTGTGCGTAAATTGATTTGCAGACGGTCAGAAAGATATCAAGGGGCAACACCCAGAATACATTTCTGAGTTAGGGTCAACACCTTGTGCTGGATCCTGTGTTTCACAGATTGCCAGTGTAATGAACGTCTGACTGCTGTTAAATGCTCGTCTTTACCAAGCCTGTAAATAGCCCGGGCAGCCCCATTCTGTTCAAGTTGGCCTTGGAGGTACCAGCCACAAGACTATTGCAATAACCAAGCCTTGAGTTAATCAGAGTCGTGGCCAGCGGGGCTCTGTTCTCCAATGTTAAATATGGACGGATTTGGCGCAATAATCTATTGATATAAGAACACGATAAACAAAGACGATGAGTGTGTTTAGTAAAAGACAACTGGGAATCGAAATAGACTCCCAGGGTTTCTACAAAGGAGGCCACAGAGTGATAACACAACCAGCGATCACAAATTGTCTCTATCATGAGTCAATTTTCTTCAACCTTGGACTATTGGTAGCTCGGTCTTATTATCATTTAACGGAAGAGAATTAAACGTGATCCAAGACTGGATTAGTAGATCTGATTAATCACCTGTGAATCATGATCATAGTGATCAGACAACTCCAATAGACCATTCAATAAAAAGCTACAACTCGAGGCACATCCTCTAATGGTCAGGTTAAAAGTGCTCTCACTAACTCATTTGTTTACAGGCCACGCAATTTCCACACTATAATCCAGACCCAAATGTCCTCTGGTCTGGTACAATTCAGCTGTCAACATGACATTACGCAACCACTAAATGTACATATGCTTTTGAAGCTCTGCTGTCAGCCAAAGAGATGTTCACACAGAGTGAACCGGAGAAACATCTAGCTTTGGTGTTTTGGCAGACTGATATGATATGATAGGTTATTTGTAATGCGCTTAATACCCAGAAGTTTCGAAGCCCAGACCAGGGATCGAACCTGTGTTGCTCTGCGTCGTCTTGCTTCCAAGGCGAGCACATTGCCCCTAGCTATCCTCCCAAGGAACTGTTATTCAAAACCTTTGAAGACAATTGTAAACCCTGCAAATACATATTTCTTAGTTGTTAACTAGCTCTAGTGCTCAGGATATTGAATACTGAGATTTACATAGACTGCCAAAAGTGGTCTTCTAGTAAACTGATCTTACCAGAGAAAACTCTAGGCTGCCGGGCCGCCTCGACCTGGTCAACATGCTCATTACCATTCAGAGAAATTCAACTTGAAGTGTTCCAATATCCAACAATTACATTGGTAAGAGTTATTATAAAGACCACATGCGTCCATCCCCTCATCTCATAGCAATTCTTTCCTCACAAGCAAAAAGGCCCAGCCTCCTACCCATATGCATGCAGTTGTTGAAATCAACTTGCGCGTGAGAAGGTAGTGAGCAATTTAGCCAATCACCCGGTGGAAAACTACTACAAGCACAACACCACTCTTCGGTGATCCCGCGCCACATCCCTCATATCAATCTTCGGGCCTGCGGCATGCTTAATACTTTGCAATAATTCTTACTGTTAATACATCAAAGGCCTTTCCAGAATCCAGGGCTGCCATGTTAGTTCTCAGAGGTTTGTGCCGCCGGTCTATTGCTAGGCTGAAAAGAATATTGCATTACAGTCTCAATCAGTACCCAAACTAACCGCGAGTGAGACATGTATCCAACAAATTCAAGTGGCTCTGACCTCAAATGCTGGCCTCACCTCTTAGTCATCGGCTTCACCACATGTGCTCAAATTCACGCACCTTATCTATGCAGCACCAAGATGCCTTTTGTGAAGGAGGGCTTTATAAATGTGGAAAATATATAAATAAATAAATAAATAAATGAATACATAAATATGCTGTGACTCGCAACCACACACTCCACCTAAGACAATGCCTAGCGTGTGATGCACAGCTGGAACCCTTAATTACATATTAATGTCTATAAGTTCTTTTACTTCTGAATGATGTACCCTTATATCATGCCCCTCTCTTTGAATCCCCCGCGGTCTCACTGAACCAAGAAGAAGGTTGTTTATGGATTTAAAAAAAAAAATATATATATATATATATATGTATATATATATATATCACACTATTTAATATTTATACAATAATCACCAATCACAATCCCTTTAATCAGAAGGAGTATGGATAAGAAAAATCATGCAGCACAGAATAAAACTTTGTGTGGGTTCAGTCAAATGCAATGTCACTCTTTCCCCCTGTATACTACTCAATTCCCCCCAATATGCAATATAGAGATGGAAGGGGAGAACACAGGTTTCAGGAATAACCACTCAACAAATACAGTTTCAGTCCCAATTCCCCCCTGCAAGCATAGAGAGAAACATGAATGATTTCAAACAGGTCAAATGCTTTTGAATGTAGTTTCTAATGAATGGGAAAAACACTGAAAAATGGATTTAATTCTCTAAATTGGATTCAAAACTAGTGGGAGCCGATTTGTAATGGTTCCGGTAAACACTAGCAATAATGATTGAATAACTAGCAGACAGAAAACTGAATTCTGGGGTCAAATGCAAAGAATAGCTGATGAAATTGAGCCAAACGAACAATTTGCGGCAACTTTTTCCAAACGCGAGAAATGCGATTGCGGGAAAACTAGAAGGAGTTGGAATGGGTTTGTTGGAAAGCTGAGGATATTAGCTTCAATTTGACACTTACATTTCGTTTCTAGTATATACGCTACAGACGTTATGAAGGTTTTAGTGGAGGTCGATTTTTCTCAAACAGAGTCAAGATTTTCAAATAAAAGATGCGCTTTGAATATTACAAACAAGGATTTTCTTTACACTAGGGAGGCTATGAAGATACAAGGTACCCAACGGTACAGCCACCAGATCAGCGGCGTCTCTGTTCTGACTTTTGCCCGCCGAGACACTTGTCTTTCTTCAGCAAATATATTAGCGCAAAGATGATATTGTCACTACTATTATCAAAGGACTATATGGATGAGGGAAAGATTCAGGAAAACAAGAGAGATTTTCTACAATGCAGTTCTGGATATGATGGAATAGGTTGGATAGGATCACTTAGGGATAAAATACTGGCTATGGACAATTCTGTGCTATAGATACTCACAACTATGGTTTGGAATAGGCCCGTCAGGATCTGGTCAAAGGTTCTGGACCGGAATTCTGCCAGCCCAACGGACAGCATTCAGGGCGCTCGGTTTCTGCACTCAGCACGGCACTCTGGACACTGCATGGCCTCTGGACTGGATCTGACGGGTTGGTTCTGGGTTCCAGCTATCTGGATACCACCCTGCTCTACTGGTTTGGTTCTCTGGGTTCTAGCAACAGTTCTTGGCAAGAAAGCATAAACAGCACAGCCTGGCTGTTCTTTTTGTTGTGCCCCTTGAAAGTCTGGAGGTAAAATCAGGTTGCAAGATTTTAAAGGCCAGCTGAGAAGGGTTCAGCTTTGGAATTGGGCCTTCTGCTTTCAGAATTCTGGAGTCTTGGATCTGGTTTTCTCCTGCAGAGCGCTTCGCCTGTAAATCAGTTGATGGGTGAATCTGTGTGTGTCTCTAGGTCCTAACATGTCCCTATTTATGTATTTCCCAAAGGGGTGAGTGGCTAAATTATACTAGGCACACCCTCTACGAATCCTATTGGTCAGGGTCTGTCCTCTCTCCTCATTTGAGCAGGAAATCTAGTGTCAGAGTGATGCTGCATTTTACAATCCAGGGAGTACCTCCCCTTTGTTTCTGTACAGTAAATCTATTTTTCACATAAATCATATTTACAATATCACCTACTTGCTAACAATACAGATTTACATCACAGATTTAGTAGAGCACGTATCCGTCCGAGTCCCAGCTCAGTGAGAGCTTTGGTTCCAATTTGACAGTTTTTCACGCTTTTGGTTGGGTACCCAATGTCAGATCTGTCCACATTTTTCTACATATATGCACATGACACCTGGGCATAATCCTGTGAAGTTTCATACTTCTAGCATCATCACAATTGCTACAAAATTACAATTTCGGTAGTCCTGTCTCTGAACATAGCACAGGGATCAGATAGTTTCAAACTGTGGGCAAAATGTTCATGTCAACAACCTATAATTTACAGATTTTTACAAATTGTTCACAGTTCTCTGTGAGTCTTTTCCAAATAGATAATTTCTTGAGGTTTAAGATACACAAATCTGTCTGGTCCCTCCCCCAAGGTTTGGCTCGGTCCAGAGCACTCCTGGCCTCTTCCTGCTGGCAGTTGGTTTCTTTTTATTTTTTATTATTATATTTTCAAAAATGTTTTCCTCAATAATAAAACACATGAACATCAATATAATCACATACATTAATCACTACAAAGATCATCAAACTATATACATATACAACAGTTGGCAGTTGGTTTCTGTTGACACCCGAATTTGCATTCCCTTTCAGTCCAGGAAGCCTATTGTCGCTCTCCCAGAGAAGCAGAGCAAAATCCCCTCCTCCTTTCATTAGCATCTAACTGAGCGCTCCTGGGCAGAGAGCAAAAGGTAAGGCACCTTTGTTTGGGGCAAACTGTGGAAAGTGCTTTTGAAGTCCTGTGGCCAGCATCAGTTCACTTTAAAACACTTTGTTTTAAATTGTCTTTTCTAAATAAACCTTACATTTTCAACAAATATACACACAGATCTCTTTTTCCAGTCTTTCTTTAAAACATAGAAATTGAATAGTAGCAACCTATATTGATTTTGATGGCAAGTCTCTTCTTTTCCACAATTTGATTTTAAGACATTAGTTTTAAACTGCCAGTATAAGTAAATGACAGCTTTGACACAGGCAGGCGGCGGTACTGCGCCCATATTCTGACATATTTACCCAGGCAAGCACCTTTTTTGAATGTGGATATTTTTGAGATGAATTGTGCTTCTCCTAACATTGTGATTATGGGGATTCTTTAGATAATGTGATGGTGAACCCCCAACAGGGATGTTGGATCTTTTCTGATGTCTGGGGAACCATTATTTTGCAAATTCAACAGCCAAGGAAGAACGGATTTTAATGCACTTCTGGGTTTTCCTGGCAATGCAGCACTGCCTTTTCAGGTAGTTCTATTTCACTTTGTGGGCAGCCCGATGACAGGTTTTGGCAGTGTGCTCTCCTGTTCTACCACTGACACATGCAAGGTAGATTTGCAGCCTATTCTTCCGGTTTCCCTGCACACTTCTCAGAGATATTTAGCGCGCATGGGGACTTTTGGCGGCCATTCTGTTGTTTTTGATGAAAGCAGCACACAGTGCTGTTGCAGGGCAGAGCCTAGTGGGTCAAAACATCCCACAAGAGTCACCGCGTTTAGTATTTAATTATTTATTGGCCATTTATAAGTCGCTTATACAACAAAATAGTGTTTGAAAGCGCCATATGGCACTAGAGAAGGGAAAGCAGAAAAATAAACAATGGAAATAACAATGAATAGATAAAAAGAAACAGCAGTCCTACTAAGTCTTGTGATATGCAAGTGCAGTGAGAAGAAAAAGGGGAAAAAGTGGCATGGGGTGAGGATAAGTGCTATTGGGGTCTCCTGGGGGAGGAAGTGCCCTTTGAGGAGGCAAAAGGTAAGTGCATGGGAGGAGGCAACACAGGGGAAGACAGAGGTCTACTGCCCAACAGGTAAGCGCGGGGCAGAGGCTAAACCTCTCAAAGGCGGGTGTGGGTCCAGTGGGCAGTGCAGGGGGGTGATGGCAGTGTTTGGGCAGAGGGTCAAGACCTTATTGGACTCTTGAGGGACCAGGCCACCAATCACAGCGATAGATGGGATGGTCAGCATGGGAGGGGGAGAGGGAAGGAGGATGAGAAGAGGAAGTTCTTGAGTTGTTTGCTGACCTTGAGGTGGTCTGGTTCAAAATGGGAAGAAAGAGGGAGACTGTTCAATAGAAGGGAGCCAGCCGAGGAGAGAGATCTGCCCCCAGCTCTCTGCTGGGAGAAGCGTTTGATCAGCAGAGAGTTAGAGCCAGAAGATCGGAGGGATCTGGAAGGAGAGTATTTAATAAGAGAGAGTTTCAGATAGAGTGGTCCAGGCCTCTGACAGACTTGTAGATGATGCAGAGGGTCTTGAAGTTGATCCTTGCAACAACCGTGAGCCAGTGGAGAGATTTTAGGGATAGAGAGATATGGTCCCAGGGATTGGGGCTAAGGATAAGTCTCACAGCCCTATTATGAATTAGTTGATGAGAATGGAGTGAAGAACGAGGCAGAATGAGTAAGATGCTGTTACAGTAATCTAGCCTGGAGAGGACCAGAGCTCTAATGACATTGAGCTTCTGTGGGAAGGTGAGGAAAGGGGGAATGCTTATAAGGAGGTGAAAGTGGGCCTTCTTGGCAAGGTCCAAGATGTGAGGAGTAAAGGAGAGAGAGGAGTCGAAGATGATCTGAGATTTTTGACCTCAGTGGAAGGAGAGGGAGATGAGCCCATAGAGGGCGGCCAGGGTGCAGGAGGGAAACAAGGAGCAGTTGTCCCGATAGGGAGCATCTAAGTCTTACTGACATTAAGACAGAGATTATTGGAGGTCACCAAGACTGAATAGCAGAAAGGCCGTCAGGGATGGCTGATGAGGAAGAGGAGGAGGAGGAAGAGGGGAGCTTGAAGAAGAGCTGTGTGTCATCAGCGTAACACTGGAAATGAAGAGAAAAGGCAGAGATCAGGTGAGCAAGAGGTGCTAGGGAGATGTTGAAAAGCCAAGGCAACAGGATAGAGACCTGGGGAACACCACAAGTAGAGAGAGTGGTGGAGGAAGAGAAGGAGCCCCGGAGCACCTGGGAGGGGCGGTCAGTAAGGAAGGAGGTGAACCAATCCAGTGCCCACATTGAGTAACCAAGTGTATCTTGGAGTCGCACAGTGGTGGAAGTGAGGCATTGTGCACACCCCACCATTAGACCGTTAAACTGCAGTCAGCAAAATGTTCAAAGCATGTACCATGTCTGGAGTCCTAATCCTGAATAACATCTGACCGTTGGGACTACTACACTAACTCTTGGCAATGGGACGTAACAGCAAAACTGCATACCCTGCCACACTTTATATTCACCCCCGCTAGCCACAAAGGCTTGCACAGAAAACCTCAGTGGTCCCAGAAACAATATGCTGGATAACCGCAACTCAAAGATAAACCAGCCTGCTGTCCCCATCAGTCAAAATATCACATAACAGACAAGCAGCTGGTCATGCACTCGCAAGATAGAGCCTGTTTAGGGGTCCAACGTATTCAAATAAAGCATTCTAGGGGAACACTGACCGTGTAGATGAGTGAATGGTTATTCAAAGTTCAGTAGTTCATTCAGACCCATGATGTGTGTTGGAAGCTTGTATATCCACCAGCTCTCCTTATGATATAGGCTACTGGTGGGATTTGTAACTGATCCTATTATATCCGGAATCCACAACATCAACTCATCTGTGGAGTGCTGAAACTGCATGTAGTGTGACACCAGCAGGGCATCTGGTTTCCTCCTATGTATTCTGGATCTATGTTCCACGATCCTCTTGTGTACAGGTCTCCTTGTTGGCTCACAAACTCTTTACCACACGGGCACTGAAATTGCACTGGGAGTTTTGCAATTGGTAAATTGCCTTCATTCCCATCGCCCCGTGAATCTAATGTATATGTTTTGATATATTGTCTATATGTATTTGAAAATAAATAGAATGTGTGTTATTTCTGTGTTTTCCTGCCAGATATTTCTCGTCCATCAAGACGTTTAAGAACCGGTGACTTAGCATGTATATTGATTGATTGATTGATTGATAATCCTTTTTTCAAATTTAATATCATCACGAAAAATACATAAAAGACATTAAAATACATGATCCAAATTCATCCAAAAATATAACAGTTAAGAGTCATCTTCCCATTTCTACATAGTTAGCCATTATCCTGGATATACACATACAAGATCCTAAAATTCCTTGCCCCACTAGTTCACTAAAATACAGCGATTAAATGAAGTATTTTAATTTCTTCGTAGCTAGCAACTAAATATATCTTCAATTACTTTACATAACGAAAACATTTTTTTTCAAGTTGAACATTCTTGAGGTGGACACGGATAATAGTAATCAATATCAAGCGTGACACCCTTGAAATGCTAGCAATAAATGTTTCCTTAGCCAGGCTCAGTGAATATACTTAGCCATAAAATAGAATACTACCAGATCATCAGATTTTAGAACAAATTGGTTGGTGTCACTTAAAGTACAGACGTTGTGCAATACAAGCAATGGATTAAGATATTTAAACTTTAGGTCGTTCAACCCTTCGCACATAAATAAAAAGTGTACGATATCTACAGGAATTGCCCCGCATAATAGGTAGTTGCTACTCAATGAATTTCTCCATTTGTTTGTATATTCCCACACCATCAAATATCCCTTTCTAAATTCTGTGTACACGGGCAAAATTCGGAGCGATCATATCTAACTAAAGCTCATTGCCAGACATCTGTTTAAAAACCAAGTAATCCATGCCACAAGACATAGACAATATTCCATACGGTTGGCCCTCAATGTTGCCCAGGCCTTTTTCATCTCAAACAGTAGATTTAGTAATCGTACATGGGTTGAGCAAATAGCGTGAGTGATCTTGAGTGGCCCAGGAGTTCTTAACATGAACAAATCACGGGAGAGACCTTGCCCCTTCCAAATTCATTACCTGCTTAAGAGCATCACAGAATTTTTCACAGTGCTGTGTTCCCCAAAACTCTAAATCAATCAGAGGCCGGTCTCATGGTGAACTCCCCTTCCAGAAGGCACAAATTGAATTCCATAAGGACCAGGGCTGTCGGGGCACTTTGGGGCAATAGCAAAATACTTTTTACAAACTTGCTTTCGATTGTGTTTGGGAGTCTTGCACCGAGACAAACCCTAAATATATGCACCATATACTGCTGCCGCTTTTTGTTGCGCTTTATAGAATTCCAGCACTGGCCCAACTGCAACGTCTGTGTAATATGGCGCCATCTAATAGGTCAAAGAGTGGCCTGGTTTAAATATTGAAAAGAGTCAGGGATGAAACATGATCCCTGTGGAACACCACAATTAAGTTTAACAGGACATGCCTCAAAGTCATCCACCGCAACTCACAGCTCGAGGGCCCAGGATCAACTCAATCCATGCTGCGACACTCTCCGAGCATCTAACAACCTCGATTAATCTCTTTACGAGTATAGAATGATCAACAAGGTCAAAAGCTGCCTACAGATCTAACAGCATAAGCAAGGCAGTATGGCCATTATCAATGATGTTGGCCATATTAGATTTCAAGTCGAGTAGAGCTGTTTCTGTTCCATGTTTTGCTCTGATATCGAAAGGTGTCATCTTTGGCTTACATCCTGCTTCAGTGGAGGTGATCTATGTAATAGAGCAATGGATATCTTGACATTTTGTTAAGATACATTTCCTCAAAAACTGAGTTGCTTATGATTCACTCACCTTCGATCCTTCGGCTACCTTCTCAATCTTTTTCCGGAATTGTCCCCACACTTGTGTCTCCAGTATGCTCATTAGGTTTTAGTTTAGATGCTTCTCTTTATTTCCTCCTTCACATCCTGAACGCGGCAGTGGCTTATTTAAATCAGCAATCTGTGCTACTGTTGATTTAAAAATTGTGCTCCTGCTTCTGGCTTTCACACAGTGGTCCAGGCTTTGCGGTGTCTGGTCATTGCATAGAATACAATAGCATCAAATGCCATACCACAGGAAAAAAAAGCATCGGAAGAAAAAGCATTGAATGCTTTTTTTTAAAAGGTAAAGCGTTTAGTTTAATAAAAATGTGTTTTAAAGGTTAAAATGGTTGGGCCCATTAAAAAAGATTTAAAAAATAAAATAAAATGCATTTGATTATTTTTTTTGATGCTTTTTTTTCTCTCGTAGGGCATTCGATGCTATTGCATTCGGTGCAATGACTAAAAACTGGCTTCGCTTCTCTCAAGAGTGAACATGCGCAATGCCTTGCTTTGCAGTCTTTCAGCTTCTTCTCTGCTCCATCAACTTATATCAGTTTTGGACACTTCAAAACATTTGGTGATGGGTGCACGTAGGTAGGATCAAATCACTCCAATTTAGTTTCAACCTCATTAGTGAATCTTGGACTTATTGTGTATACGTTGAGCTGTCCCGCTTTCAAAGCATTTGTCCTGAGTATACCTGTTGGTTTCACGAAGACATTGGCTATTCCAGGGGCAATAAAGCCACCTGCAGTAAAGATATCAGTCACTTGGATATTAGGAAATGTTCCCACTCCACACTATCTAGGCAAGCTTTTTCAGCAGCAATTCCTTGACTCAGCAATTCTTTTCCAAAGTAGCTCTGCATGTGGATGACGTTGCTGAATTTGGTAAACCATTGAAACTTGATTTGTTCAAGACAGCATTTTCCTGAACTAGACTGTTTTGCTACTGCTTGTTTCTGGACTAATACCATGATTAATTTTTTAAAATATACTTTTATATGGAATTAAATGTTTACCCTCTTTGATATTATGCTATTTTAGATCATCTGTTTTTATATTTTACATTGTTTTGACATTGTGCAGAATACTGCTGGCGTTAGGCAAATATACACCGTATAAGAAGAAGCCTTAAAGAAATATTTAAATTCATTCATGATTCATTTCACAGGCTGCTCTGCATAATGTTCTTGCTTGATTAACTAATTGATGCATTTAGTCAATTAGCCTGCATTTTCGCATAGTGTGAGCCATGTCTGCTTGTACCCAGGAACATCACAATTTAGAGAAACACCGGATATTTCCTCAGAAGAGCCTCATTACGAGTTCAACAGTGTGGTCAATTTCTGGCTCTAGTTTTGTTACCTCCACTTGTTTGGTGGTACTCGAATTTTACTGCACTGCTGACTTCCAAGATTGGAGGTGAAGTAGAGGACTTACCTACAGCATATGGCTGGCAGTAAAACCTCCAGTTTAACTGAAATAATAATCAGTTACCACATCAAAATTACCTCTTATTGTACATCCAATAATGGGGTTTAAAACCAACTTACGGGCAGTCATAATCATTCATCAAATCCGCAGGACTGAGTGGCAGTATGGGTAAACTAATTTGAAGAATTATTGCCAAACTCATGATGAGACCCATAGTAACGCGGTTGATATGCATTCCATGCACATCAAACTGTAATGTCTATCGGTAATGAATAGGAAAGCACGGACCTACACATTCTAAGTTCCTCAACTTTTGTAGAGTTCTGAGTCTTTGGGCTATCCAAGTCAGTGTGGTAGAGCCCCTGTCCCTTCCTGTGCCAAGAGCGGCCATGAAGGGTGTGGAATTTGTAGAATCCATACAGAACGGATGCATCATCCAAGCAAGTATAGGAGTCTCTGAGTAGTAGTTGAATCTCTGAGTACACTGAGCTGACTCTCTGGTAAGCAGTTGTCTGCAGCCCTGAGAAATATCTGTCTTGGGGTGATTAAACTATGTATACAATGGCCCTTCCCTGTGTGAGAGAGAGAGCATTTTCTGGAGCAGAATGCTTGCGTTTGGTTGGGCTAATTTACATACCCATATTGCCTTGCTCATGTGGCTCTGAATTGGATGTGAACTTCTGTGATGGTTACTGTGGCATGAGCCACGTGGCTCAAATAGCCTATTCTACTTTCAAATTTCCGGTGAAAAGTTTTCGTCAAGGCTTCTTAAACCAACATAACGTAACGTGTGTTTGGTACACACGCTCCAATGTTACAGCCAGAAGGCTGTCAGGATGTAGGGCACTGATGGTCCTTAGTAAGGGTGAAACTGGTGCGACGTTGTCTGCAGCTTTGAGAAATGTTGTTTTTTTTTTTTTTGTATTGATTAAACTATGTACAAAAGACAGTTTTCTGGAGCAAAAGAATTGCCTTTGGGCTAATGTACATATCCACAATGCTTTGCACGTGTGGATCTGAACTAGAGGAACACGTCCAGTGCTGGCTACTGAATGGCGCCCTGGCACGTGTAACTTGGCTGAAATGGATTATTCTATTTTCATAATACTAATATTCACATTTTTGAACTATGTGATGATAGCATGGAAGGGACAATCAAGTGCATTTATTAGTGAGTGTCTGAAAAATAACATTTTGACATAAATCTAAACAACTGTATAGAGTGAGCCAGGGGGACGGCCCAAAATGTTTACACAAGTCTGTGAGACAAATCTGCACATGGAGGTGGCGGAAGCAGAAGAGGCCCCAGGTGCCTGCACCTGGTGAAAGGTCGGGGCCATCAAACAAACTCCCCCAAGTGTGGTTGGGTGGTGCTTCTGTCCTGGAAGGGATTTGCCAGCGGGACAGCAGCCACCGGCGTGAGGGCGGCTAGTGGGTTGCAGCTGGAAATATCAAGAGGTGAGCCCAGGCCTGTGTGGCGGACAGCTCTGCGAAACCCAGCAGGACTCCGGCGAATGAAGGAGCACCAGAAGGTGGGCGTGCATGGCTAAGGCTAAGGCAAAGGGAGAAGGAAGGCTGGCAAAGATTCAAGTCTCTTAGCCACTTCGCTGAGCTACCCCCTGCCTGCCACAGGACTCTCTTCACTGGTCTGGACTTCCTTTCTCGTGTACCTGTCTTGTTGCTAGGCCACCTGGTGAGTTCATTGTGCATTGTGCAGTGTCTCCATCCATCTCTTTCTCTCCCTTCTATCTCTCTGCTCTCTCCCTCCATGGTGCTTTCCATCACCCCAATCTATTCTAACGGCTACTCTATCACATATCATATGTCCCTTTTGAAACCTGGAAGGAAAAGGTTCAAGAAAGATCTCCTGACCTCCAATCCAGGCCCGCCCATCACTGACACCTAAGTCAATGCTTCTTCCAGGCAGACTGTCACTGACATCCTCTTTGTCGCTCCCTCTCCGGACCTTTGGATTAACCATATGGTCTCAGTCCTCCGCCTTTCTCTTCTTCGCCCATTAATGGTGGAACCCAATGGGGAGTACTAGTGGCATATTTCCCATCCTCTAGCAACATCATTAATGTCTATCAGAATGACACCTTCATGGTCCAGGGCTCCCAGCCCAACGTCCTCCTTCTGGATAGGCGTCTTTCGTCTCTCATTAACTTCCTCTTTTCTCCTAACAATCCTTCTGCCACCCTTCTAGCCCCTTCGCCACCACTGAAGGGCGTATCACATTCCTGTACCCATCCTCGGAAGACCCTCAAAGGTGGCAACCAGCTCCACTTAGCTACCCTCAACTCTCGCTGAGCCGTCAAACACTCCTCTGATATCTGCCACCTCCTCAAAGACTAAAACCTTGAGGTCCTCTCTCTTACCGAGACATGGTTCACTGCCAGTTCTGTCACTATTTTTGGCACACTCCTCCTGCTATAAGACACTCTCTAAGCCCAGGCCTAACCGGTGTGTGGGCGGAGTGGCCCTGATCTTCCCTGAATGGGTCCCTGCTACTATCATACCCACTCAGAGCTACTCTTTCTTCGAAGGCCTTGCCTGCAGGCTTGGTGTCTCTCCAATCCTCTTGTGGACTCTCGCCACCATCTACAGGACCCTTCGTCCATTCTCCGTCTTCCTTTCAGAGTGGTTTGACCTCTCCTCTTCTTCCCTGGCCTCCACTCCAAGCTTCTCTTCCTCTGAGACTTCAATATCCATCTTGACTTCTCTGATGCAGCCTCTGGACTCTTCTGCAGCCTCTGTGACTTTCTTTCCCTCAACATTATTCCCTCCGGTCCAACACACTCAGTCTGACAAACCTTGGATGCTCTCATCTCAGCAGATATCCCCATTGCCAACTCTCACACTACACCCTTCTCCTGGTGTGAACATGCTCTCCTGTCCTCTCACCTGGATCTCTTGGGTCGCCCGGCTAAGCCTCTGCCCACACTGCAATGCTCCTTCTCTGTCATTCTACTGATGAAGCCATTGTCAGTTGCTGGTTTTGCTGCCACTTTCATTCCCCCTTCCATTCTGGCCACTGAATGTCACACTGACACAGCCCTTGGTAACCTTCACCTCTCCATCTTCAACCCTCTGAATATCATTGCCCCTGACATGAGGATCTGCATGAATCCTGCCTCCAAGCGCAACACCTTGCATGATTCTGACCTAGCCTCTCTGAAATAGGAATGGCAGAGTTGCTGAGTGGAAGTGGCAAGCTTCGAACACATTCCTCTGACAGATTGGCCTGTTGCCTCCTCCAAAGACAACATAGACTCTCCATCCGCTCAAAGAAGAAGGCTTATATCCAAGCTCGCATCTCTGGGGCCAATATCAACACTGCTGAACTGTTCAAAATCTACAAGGAACTCGCCAATCCTGCTACAGTGTCCACTTCTCCTCTGCTATCCCTGGCCCTCTGCACTGAACTGACCTCTGAATTCATAACCAAAACTCAGGACTTCCTGTCCTCCCTCTCCCCTACACCCCTCCCTTAACCCTCACCGGCTCTCTGTCCCCTCTTTACCCTCCTCCTCCCTTCTCTCCTACTCTCCTCTTTCTCACCCCTTATCACTGGATGAGGTGTCTAGACATGTCTCTGTAAAGGTCTTCGCCAAACAGGTGCTCCCCTGCTCCTCCAGAACCATCAAGGACAACATTGCTTCCCTTGCTCCAGCCTTGGAAGATTTCTGCAATAATTCCTTTGTTACTGGATCCTTCCCGCTACCCCTCAGGCATTCCCTGGCTGACCTCCTTCCTCCCTGACCGACCATCTCAGGTTCAAATGGGCACTTTTCTCTCATCTATCACACTCTCCACCTCACTTACGTGTCTGTCAGGGCTTTATCCTCTGGTTCTTCAACATCTACCTTGCGCTTTAAACCCATTTGATCTCCTCCTTCTCACCGCACTTCCAGTGCTCCCTCCTTCCCTCCTACTCTCTGGCCTCCACTTCCATGGGCCCGCTCCCCTCACCCTCTTGTGAGGCAAAAAACGGTGTCATCTTCAACTCCTCTCTCTCCTTCTCTACTCACATCGTGGAACCTTGCCCAGAGACCCACTTTCAGCTGCACCTCCTCAGAGACATTCTTCCTGTCCTCTCCTTCCCCCAGAAGCTCACTGTCTCCAGAGATCTGGTCCTCTCTAGGCTGGACTATTGCAACAGCCTCTTCCTCAATCTGCCTAAATCCTACCTTTGCCCCTTCAACTAATCCAGAATAGGACTGCAAGACATATCCTTGGCCTCAAGCCCAGGTACTGAATCTCTCCAGCTCTAAAACCTCTCCACTCACTCCTGACTGTTGAGAGGATACATTTCGAGACCCTCTACTTCATCCACAAGGTTTTCTGCTACATCCAACTCTCTCTTCCTAAATACCTCCATCAGATGTTTCTCCAAGCTGGAGCCTCCCTCTGGATGGCCCCCTGCTCCTCGCAGGCTTGAGCCGGATCTCCATAAATTCCGGAAGCCTCTGAAGACTCTCCTCTTCTCTTTTTCCTTCCCTCTCCCCTCCTCTGCTAATGTCCTCCACTGCTGCATATTGACTGGTTCATACAGGTCACCAGGCCCTCCTCGCCTAGTCTACCCTAGCACCTCGGTCTCCCCCTGACCCCCCACCAAAACCTGCACTTGCCCTCCCTGGTTCCATCCCCTTTACTAGCCAGGCAGGGCATGCACCCCTACTGAGCCCAGCCAACCCAGTCCTCGCATTTAGCATGTGGACCTTCGTTCCGTGCACTCCCTGCTTTCCTGTGGCACTTGTTCACCTGGTCTCCCTGTAGCACTCGCCTATCCCAGGCTCCCTCCTGCTCCCCCCAAGCACTTGTGCGCTGCCTGCTGCGACCTCACATCCATTCTCTCCTTAGCATTAGCGATTTCCGCTCTAACCAGCACTTCCCCAAACCCGCACTCCCCTGCACTTCTTGTTACTGCACTTGCACGATCCGAAAGTCACAAGCACTAGTAAAACCGTTGTGTGTTATTCTTCATCCCTGCCCCACCCCCCTTCGTCTAGTTGCCCCTGAAAAAACCATGTGCTGTATAAGCGCATACACATACCCAATAAACAAAATACATAAATAAAATGTGCACTTCCATACACAAAGTCCCCTGTGTGCAATGTTCATGCTTGCAGGACTTAGTTTTTGGTTATTTTTTGTAGTTTGTAGGCCATACAATCGGAAATGCACCGTGCCATGTTCGTGCGCAGTGGGACGGATTTTCATGGATTCTATAGACAACGTCAGCGTTAAGCAGGTGTCAGATTCCTTTGGAATCCAATGCAACAGCACCTGCTTCAAAATCAGATGCCAGCGTAAATACATTCGGATTTTTATTGCGCAGCCGAATTTAGAATTTGGAATCCGGGCCACAGCTTCACCATTCTGATCCTCTAAAATGACCACACTCGTAAAAAGCATGCATAAACATGTCATGAAACTGGTCATTTCAAATGATCCCCCTAAGAAATACTAAGGTGGGGAATTTTAGAATATGTGCAAATTGCATGCAGGGGACCGCCAATGTTAGCACTTACAAAATGGAGTGCAACAATAAGGAGCAACAAGCATTGCCAATGCCAACAGTTTGGGCTTTTCTGTAGACATGGGAATGACATTTTCCGGGCACTGCCTTAGTGGTAACAACTGAACCTTGACGGTAGCAGCTGCAAAATGGTGCATGTACCTGGGCACATACCAGTGCCTCCTTTATTTACTTATTTATTTATTTTAGCAAGCATAGAGCGCATTAGGCCCGTGGGCATCAAGGCACATATCATTTGATTGTTGTAAATGCTGAAGGCATGCCTGGTCTTCACATTAGGCCCAGTGAGTGCAGTAAGGACAGATTCTCTATCACTTTATTTTCTTTAGATAAGTGTCCCGTCACGGTATCTAGGGATAGTTGGCAACAGAAGGGACATCTTAGTTAAGTGACCAGACTTCTAGAACTCAGCCAATGGGAAAGATCTTTTTTCACCTTGATGTGTTATGGCATCTAATTGCAGTTCCTGGCCAATGGTTAAAAACTGTGCATAAGCCAAAACTGTTGGCTTTGCCAATGCTTGTTTTTGACAGGACTTCAGTTAAGAAGACGCAGAGTGCTTATCAATCGAGTAGCTGGTGGCAGACCTGGTAAAGACTTTTTTACACTGGTGACACATTTGCAACACTCATCAAACCATTAGCTCTCAGAGGACTACTTTTTTAAAAAAAACACTGGCATACTCTTTAAGCACAAAGGCTGATGGCAAGGTTTTGTAAAGCCAACTCAAACAGGTCCCAGGAGGATGTGTTTTGGCTGGGGAGGGGAAATAAGTGGGTGGGAATGGTCCAAGGAAATAGCATGGCCATGGGCAGACAATGGGTGGGTAAATATCCCAATTCACACCTAACTTCGTGTCCCTCCTCATATATGTTATCTTAACAGATATCAATGTTATAACTATATCCCGAAGAAAGTCAATTTAAGATGGACTGACACGCACCCATCCTTACATAAAGCACTTCCCGTTGCCCACTTGTCCACATTGCCGTCTTCCCTATCCATCCTCACTTTCCTCATTTTGCTCACTATTCCTCAAGCAGGTTATAGTCTAGAGCACCCAGGCGGTCACACTATGTCACGGAAAAGGATCAGGTGCTCTAAAACTACTACAGTGCTAATTTGGCGCACTATAAAAGTAGAGTAACAGAACATAACCTCTGCTATTTCTCTCTAGCATACTCGAAATCAATTGTTTTGGCTTATAGGTGGCGCTTTAGCATCACCTATTAGCCAAAATTAAAAATGGGCATAATTGCCTCTACTCTTTCGTTTTTTACGTTCCACTTTGTAGCAAATGTAAAAACGAACTGCCGATTATAGTTTGCAGAATGGATTCCTGGGGTGTCCCCATGAATATAGAAGGTGATCAATGCAGATGGGTTCCTCTGGAAACCTTCATTCTGCTTCGTGCCCCTTCTCCATCTTCAAAGAGAAGGAACATGTCCCAGAGAGCGGCACCACGTTGGAAACACTTTACGCCTTGCTACTACACCCTGGACCACCAGCGAAGGAATTGAGTCGGAACAAGACGGTCTTGCCGGAGCGCCGTTCAGTGGAGACCCAAGGCACCACCCCTGGCCCAAGTTGAGGAAGCTCTCTGCCCGTGAGTGCCACGAGTCTCCTGAACGCTATGCTTTCGAAGTTGCAATGTTGCAGCGAGCAATGAAATGCAAGCCTTTACAAGCATCACCGGAAACTCAAACTCTAACAATGAAATTGTCCAAAGTTGTGCTTTGCACACATTTTATTTTTTGATTGATGTATTTTCATTTATAAAGCGCACCGGCAGCCCAGGGGCATCGAGGCGATGTTACAAGAGAGAGAGACTTAGTTGCAAGTTACAACGTTGCATACTGGTTACATGAGACGTAGCAAGGTTGGAGCAGGTTCCATCGGTGGCATAATATACACACGACTTAGTTACTTGAAGAGGACGCAGTGTTACAGGCAGGGCAATTCAATGCATGTAGAATCCTATGGGTGCACACTGGCACATTTCAGAAGAACAGCCGTGTTTTGCTCTCTTTGCTCACAGCTGTGTGGGATGAGAGTCCTCTGAGGTTGTTATTGTCCTGACATTTATGCCAGACATAATGAGCACCATACCCAGTGTGCATTGCATGCTCAGAAAGAATACACGTTTGAATTACTGATAAAGATAATGGGCCTTTTTACGAGTTTGGCGGTAGCCATGGAGCTATTAGCTCCATGTCTACCACCAAACCGGGCTAATTTACCAGGTTCCTGCAATGAGGAATAACCGGGTCATTCCAACATTGGAGGACCCGGTAATTCCTCCTTGCAGGTACCATTCCCCATTCCCATTTGAGCCCCCATAGGGCTCAATGGGAATGGGGATGGAGGTAACAACGGGCAGATTACAACTGGCCCATTGTTACCTCCTTCTTCCCCTCGCGGGACCCGGAAAGCATGCCTGGTTTTACCAGGCGACCGATCAGGGTCCCGCGATGGGGAGCTTGTAATCGGCGCTCCCGTAATGAAGGGGGACGGTCCTGTACGGCCCCCTTCATTAGGGGAGCGCCAGGGTCGTAATGAGGCCCCATGATTTGTTATTTATATAGTGCCTTAAGCCAAAGCGCTTTACAGAGAACATATTTACATACATTTATCATCCCAACCGAAGTCGGTACTCATTTATCGACCTCGGAAGCATGAAAGACTGAGTTGTCTTTGCCAGCATTCAAACCTGTGACCTAAAGATCACACAGAAATTGCAGAAGCGAGCGCTCAACCCGCTGAGCTATCTTACTGGTCATTATTATGTTCCCAAAATGCACTTTACTTTTATGCAAATAAGGCAGCAGCCGATATTCAGTGCACCCACATTAGTCAACACCTATCTCCGCCCCATCCCTGCCACTGACAGCCTCCCGCCCCCATCTGTCTGTGCGAGGGGAGGGAGTTCCCCCAGTTAATGCTATCCATTTCCAGCACTGTGAACTACCACTGTACCAATGCACTAGTATCGGCCTCGCTGGACAATTAACCAGCTCTTGGAATGGAACCAGTGGGACAGAAGCTAGAGTGGCGAAAGCACATGCGCCGAGCACTGGTGGAACGCCCACTCCCCCGTGGGTGAGCGCGTGGAACGCTCAAGGTCACCATTCCTTGCAGAAATGCTAGCCTTTCCGCCTGTGATTGATGGCTTCCTGCATTAGCATGCGAGTCTGGACTCATTCAATTGTTCCCCCTGAAAACAAATGGTGCGCTTTCCTTCGGGGGCCTTCGCCGTGAATAATGGCTGTTTGGCGCGCTTTACCATATTACACCACTCTACTTTAATGGATGGATTTTTCACCCCTGTGTCCGGGAATCCCTCCCCTGGCACACTCCTTGGCAACCTGCTTTAAGTGGGCGATGTGCTTAGAATCCTACATCAAAGTCCCTACACAAGCACCGGAGTGGATGGGGTCGTGGAGTGGAATGCAAAGAAGACACGTCATTCATTTGGACTCAGAGCATTGCAGTGTGTTTGCTTATTGATGCCAAATAACGCACCCGGATCCGGTGGCTTGGACCTAGGGCCCCTGCTATAATAAAACCAGTTTAGGGCGCCCCTAGCGCAGGGGTGCCAATGGGAGCCATGTTGGCTCCACAAGCATCAACTCCCGGGTAAAATGCATTTTCCTTGCAGCCCCATGCAATACTTGCACATGGTCTGCATGGGGGAGCTGAACTGATGCACAGCTGCGTCACTGCGAGACAGACCATGTGACTAGGACCCTCCTCTTCATGAAATGGCTCCTCCCCAACACTTAGACCCACCCCCTCTGCGCTCCACCTAGCCTGAGACTGGGTGATCTGCTCCCACCTGTTTCCTCCCCTGGTTGCTTGTAGATCTCTTGGGGCCAAATTGCACCCCCCTGTTGAAAGCATCCCGCTCCTTTTGATCTCTGCTTCCCTCACCCGTCCTTTCCCTATGATTGGCGAAGCGCTCTGTTGCTTCCTGAAGCTAGGTCTGCGGTCAATAAATACGCTAAAAATAATAATAATAAGAAGAATAAGAATAATAATACTGTTAATAAGCTGGGTAACAGGTTTGAGAAATCGTATGCCCTGGGGATTCTTAATATATTCCTAATTGATGCCAAAGGTGGCCTTGAAAAAAATCCAAATATTTTACAACTTGTCAGTAGAAAATATATATTATTTTCCTCAGTCATTAGGACTGCCAACATATCTTGGGGCTCATTACGAGTATGGCAGTGCAGGAAAAAAGTGGCGGTAACAGAATTGCCGCCACTTTTCCCGCACTTCCATGGAACGAGTATGGCCCTGGAGTGTGGGGTTTACCTCCACCATCATGCTGCAGGTAAATACTCCCGCTTTCTGCTGAAAAATTAGCAAAATCAGCAGAATTACTGCAGTAGTATTCCACCGGCGGTAATTCAACCGAAATCCCCTATGGAGTCCTATGGCCTCCAAATTAATGGGGAATAACACCGCCACTTGGAATCCAGTGTTAAATTCTTCAGACCAAGTGGTGGCAACGGTAAATCCATTGGGTGATATTTTGGCGAATTTACCGCTGAAACACTGCTCACCACGTAATGAGGCCCCTTGTTTGTCAGACAACAATTGCCTCCATAGACAAGTATTTTCAAGGGACTCTGAGTGACACTAAGGGCACCCATTACGAGTTTGGCGGTATGTCGTTAGATAATACAGCCAAACTCAGCAACCCGTACCATATGCCGTCATTAGGGGGTGCCTCAGTAGGTCTGTATGATTGCAAATCTTGTGGATATTCCCGTTATTCCACATTTTAGTATCCACAGGACTCACCGTACCGAGTAATTACCGCATGCAGTTACTGCTTGTGAGGAGGTATTTATCTCCACACAAAATAAGGTGGAAAAAAGTGTTTGGGTAAGTAATGAAACTTAGGAACAGTGGTAAATGGTAATTAGCAGTTGTTTTGCCCTGTACTGTCTGACTCATAATCAGGCACCAAGAGTTGTTGTTCCAATTGTTGTGATGAATTTTAATTTACACAAATACTGGGCATCTTGGAAGTCTTTGGGCCCCATTACAACTCTGGCGGTAGCCGTGCTGGTAAATCCGGCACGACTGCCACCGGAGTTGTATTTTGTCCGGCACCCACGAATGGGCAAGAATCGGGTCATGCCGAGTCCGGTGGACCCGATAATTGCCCATTTGCGGGTGTCGGAAACAAGGGCCTCCCCATCCCCATTCTATAGCCAGCACAGCCAATGAGAGGAATCATGGCAGTTGTAGATCAAAACGTGCAGAATCGCAGATAGCAGCTCTGTGTTAGTCATGATTCAAAGAAGAAATAGAAAACCTGAACAACAAAAGCTGAAATGATCAGCAAAGTTGGCACCATTGATGATCAAATTAGGTCAGAACTCTTTATTTAATAGCATTGTTAAAACAAGCATTGGCAAAGCCAACCGTTTAGGTTTTTGTGTAGGCCTGGGATATACATTTGTCAGGTTCTGCTTTAATGGTACCATCTGGCCATGAGAGAACAACAGTGGGAACGTGATGTCAGCTTCTGTGCCTATGATGTTGGTACCTGATAAATGCTATTCCTAGACACAGAGGAAAACTGGTGACTTTGCCATTGCTTGTCTCTAATAGGACATCTGTGCTTGGAACTAATGTGAGGACACACATATTGCTTAATAATCAAGTGGCTGAAGGCACACTTAATTAAAGCGGTAGTTCCCTAAAAATGTTATTGTCCCAACCGATCAGGCATGCATTTTTGAGCATATATCGATCGATCTTAAAAGAATTCCAATGCATCTTACCTTAGTGTTTCTCACTTTTACACATGGGAAACCGACGGGTTGGGTACCGCCATCTTGTGCTAATCTTATCCATTGATCCATCACCCTAAGTTCAAGTGCGCCTGAGGCAGTAATTCAGTTCACCTGCCCCTAAAGCTGACATCGCTAGGCAGAATGATATGCTTTACCTAATTTAATGTAGTTCGTGGGCAGCGTAGCCAAACAACCCTGTCATCACCCATGTCATCAAATTACCTAACGCAGAACCAGAAACATAAACACACACGTCCATACAAAATGCCAAAGATTTGTATCTTTTCACAAAAAGGCTAAAAAAACGTATATTTAGAAGAAAACAGCAATAGTCGGGAACGTAACAGGTACTTTTTTTTTTACATAAAGCTCAAAAGAGGAGATTATGGGACTCATTACACGATAGGCGGTGGACCAAGGTGCTGTTAGCACCTTGGTCCATGCCGGTAAAATACCGGCACCACCTTGGAGGAACGGGGAATTACCGCCCTATTCCAAGGTTGGCGGGCCGGTAATTCCCCCTTCCCCCATTGCCCTTCCCCATTCCCATTTTTGCCCCATAGGGCATAATGGGAATGGGGAAGGTGCTAATTACGGTACCGCACATTGCGGTACCGTAATTAGCACCCTGGTCCCTTTGCAGGTTGGTTTTTAACGCCTGCTAAAAAGCAGGCGTTATAGTACCAACCCGCAAAGGGACCTCGTAGTAAGGCGGTAAGGGTTAACGGTCACCGGTACCATTACCGGTGGCCGTTAACCCTTACCGCCTTCCGTGTAATGAGGCCCTAAGTCTTCAAAATCATTCATAACTTTTCCAGTTAGAGGTTAGAGCTAGCACACATTGCATGGTTCGCATTTTTTATAATACTGTGAAAGCTGATCTTATAATGCTTCTTCTGTTCATTGATCGATTAATCCTAGTCTTTGTATTCTTCAGAGAAAGTTTGTATGTTCCATCACAAATGTTTCATCAACACACATGGCATTCTGTTAGTGTGAAGAAAGGAGTGGTTTAACTTTTAAATGAAAAACTTTCACACCCGCATGTTTTCAGACCCTATTAATTTTAAAATCTGTTTATTGGCATTTCAATAATCACATTACATCAGGTGTGACTTATTCCACATAAACAAATTAATACAAACAGTGAAATATAAACGTATAACTGGGGCTTGTATGTACAATACATTGGCAGACAATGGGCCTCATTACGAGGAGGGCGGTACGGGGGTAACGGTGGTGGTAAAGGTGCCGGAGCCGTTAACGCCTTACTGCCCTATTACGAGTTCTACTTGTGGGACCCGCTAAGGACGCCTGGTTTTACCAGGCATCCTTAGGGGGTCCCGGGACTGGACCAGGATGCTAACAACGGACCCGTCATTAACAGACCCGTTGTTAGCATCATCCCCATTCCCATTGAGCCCATGGGGGCTCACATGGGAATGGGGATATACTGGGGTCGGCTTCCCTGAATGGGGAACTACCGGGCCCTCCAAGGTCAGAATGGCCCAGTAATTCCCCATTCAGGGAACCCGGACCCGGTTCCCGAAATGGGGATAGCCATGCCGCAAATAGCGGCATGGCTACCTCCATTCTCATAATGACCCCCAATCTTTGTAATATGAGGGGATCTCAAGGCAGGCAGGACTCTGATCGTGAATGGGAAGTAGAACTCAAGCGTGTGGTTACATACATATCAAGCACAGTACCTCAAACAATAATGGTAAAGCATTCAGGGTGGTTTATCATCCGAGGGATGAAACATTGTTAAGGTGAGCTGCTACCAGGCTTCAAAGGCATCCGTGGAGTTCTCGTGGAACCGCAATACCCCAAGCCACGCCTTTGTTTCAGCATCACACCAAAGACGGAAGTCATGTAGCAACAATGCGTATTGCGGCCCTTTTAAAAATGTCCACGCCATGGCATGGTCACCTTTTCACCAGAACGCACACCAAGTCCATAAACTTGACATCATGTTTATATTTACTAGGCCTAGGATACACACCCAACATGCATTCAAGTGGGCTCCAGTGGTACCTAGTGACTCCAGCTGCTTTAAAAGCATGTTTAATCTGAGCCCAGAACCTCTGTACCTTTGTGCATTTTCAAAACATATGGATTAAGTCAGCGGCTTCCTGTTTGAACCAGGGGCAAGCCGATGTAGTATTCAAGTTAGATTTAGCCCCCCTGCTAGGGGTTATGTAGGTTCCATGCAACACATTCAACTGGAACAGGCAGAATCTGGCATTTCGAGAAACCCATTGTGTGTCAGATATGTCAAACTCAACATCAACCTCCCAGCGCAACTTCAATGCGTAATTTCTAGTACTAGGCCCCTTTAGCAGACAATCATAAGGTCTAGAGACAGGTCTCCAGCCATCCTCCAAACTGTATAGTAGGGCTAGAAATTAGTTTACTTCTGGTTCTGCAGGCCATGTCTCCCACTGACGCCCAGCAATCCTTACCACCCACATATACCTCATAAACTGACCCTTGGGTAGACTGTCTAATTGGAGAAGGCTATCCAGGTCTCTGAACTTCCCCTCAACATACATGTCTCCTCAGGTGGATATACCCAAGGCATCCCAGGACCGTACAACCTTCAGCTCACTCACATCTGAGCATTCACCTACCATGATCAGGGCATTGTGTGAATAGGGGTGGCAGGCTCCTAGTTTCATCAGCGCTCTGGCCCAAGCCCGGTTACCCAGATTCACAAGCAGGGGGTAGGGAGTGGAGTGACTCTCTTGTATCCAAATGACCTCCCTAGGCCAGGCAGATCTCACTAGTGGAAGTAGGAGTTTGAATTCAGTCGTAGGGCTGTCAGAAAGCCATTTTGCAACAAAGCTCAGTTGAGCCGCCTGGTAGTACAGTTCAAATTTCAGCAACTGCACAGCACCATATCTATTGGGCAAACACAACAACTTCAGTGGCAATTTATGTCGCCTCACTCCCCACGGGAAGTCTCTCAGCAAAGCGTCCAGGGACTGAAAGAAAGCAGCCTGAATGTAATAGTGGACGTTGGTGAAGAAATACAGCAACCTGCGGAGAATTATCATTTTAACAATAGCAACTCTGCCCATAAAGGAGAGTGGTAATTTGGACAAAAACATCATAGAGTTACTAACACCATCTTCTGCTCTGAACGTGTTGCACGTGTGTGTTTCCCTGGGCGTATGTGTGATGTCAAAACCCAAATATCGAAAGGAATACTGTTCCCATGGCACGCATGTTAGACCACCTACCTGGGGGACGGCGAGATGCTGCCAGTCTTGGCGGGTCTATCCGAGGTTTCGGCTAGCCCGGAGAAGAGTCTCCCGACAACCGAACTCGCCGCATTATTTGTTTCCGGGCACGCGCATGCACTGCAGTACACGGAGGCCGGCGGCTTGCATGTCAAGCCTCGTTTCCACTCCCGGCCGGGACTGCTGCGCATGCGCGGGCCAGCCTGTGCCTCAGGCCTCGGCTTCATGCCGAGGGCCGTAAATAGCGGTCGAGTCTGGGAATGAATCGCGTTTTAACGCGGTTCGTCCCTGACTCGCCGTAGTTGCGCTCGTTTCCTGCTTTTCCTGTAACCTTCCGGATTCCTGCTTTCTCCAGCTTGCTTCCTTGGTTCTTGCCCGCATTGGGGGTTTCTTGTTGCCTCCCAGCCTTGGTTTCCCCAGTTTCCCCTTGGTTTTCCTCTGTGGGCCCCTTTTTGGGGTTATCTCGCCTGTGCTGCCTGCCCTGGGGTTCAACTCTGCCTGAAAGCCTCCTTGGTTGGTACCCACGGACTTCTGCCTTGCCTCACCATTTGGGTTCACCTCTACAGTTTTCTTTGGATCTAATTGTTTGCCAGCTCTCTACAACTTCTTCTGACTCCTGAAACCCATTTTCGTCAGGCTCTGCCTTTCGCCATTGGGCTGTTTGTGCCAATACTCTGCTAGTGCATCCTCCCTACTATTGAACTCTGAGACTCTTGGGACTATTTGTCTGCTGCACCTCCATCCCTGTCTGAGCAGCCACATTTCTACGTCACAGACCCGCAGGGAGAAGTGTTTGTGACTACAGGGGGTGTCTCCCTACACCCCTGTCCTACCCGGGCGGGGTTGGAGTTGCTTCTTGCGTCATTCCATTAGCCGGTGACACTAGACTACCAGCCTGGCCTCTCCAGCTCGGGCGCCTCCCAGAAATCCAGCTTCTACAGGTGCTATCCGATCCCGGGACACACACTTCAACAGATTAAGACGCCTACCTACCAGTACCGATGATCCAGAGATGGATGACATGGAGGATTTAAGGAGTGAGATCAGGGCCTTACGTGCCGAGATGTCGGCACTCCACCAGGAGAATCTGTCATTAAGACAAATGGTGGCTCAAGGGGCCAGTGCTAATATTGTGCCTGAAACTGTGATGGCACAACCAGTCCAGTGAAATTTGACGGTGATCCCAGACGAGTGGCTGAATTTTGCAATCATTGCAGGATCCATTTCTTGTGTCGCCCAAAGCATTTCAATCAGGATAAGGCCAAGATTGGATATATTTTGGGCAATCTGGTTGGTAATGCATTGGCCTGGGCCACACCCCTGGTGGTAGCAAAGACCCCAATTCTGGAGGACTTTCAGCTAATCTTGCAGCAACAGCTCAGAACCAACTAATGGATTTAAAGCAAGGGACCAGTGACATTATTTCTTATATCAGTCGTTTTTGCCAGTTGGCCACAGATTCTCAATGGCCGGAAGTTACTCAGAAAACACTTTTTCGTAGAGGACTGAGGGAGGAATACAAGGACGAGTTATTACATATACCTGAACCTGAGACCTTGCAGGCCCTACAAGAACAAGTCCAACATATCAACCATAGTTTGACTGAGATGCGGAACGGGAGGCGTAGATCTGAAAAGACGTTTCCGCGATTCTTGTCTGTACCCTCTAAGGCCTCAAGCTCTCTAGAAGCTACACCTGAACCCATGCAATTGGGAGCCCTAAGAGGCCCCCTGTCGGATGCCGAAAGGAAGAGAAGGAGAGATCTCAGATTGTGCCTGTACTGCGGGGCCTCCGAACATTACCTCTGTACGTGCCCTCTTCGACCCCTCCGTAAATCGGAAAACTAAACATCCTGTCATATGTAGGGAAGGCAACGACAGGCCTTCCTTAACTTCAGTCCTTCCGGATGATCACCTGGAAAAACAACCAATGCAGCCAGTGGTACTCATGGCCTTAAGAATCAAGGTAACCTGGGCAAGAAACGAACCTGTTGAGGTCCTGGGCCTGTTGGATTGTGGAGCTTCCGGCAACTATATTGATGCCGATTTCATAGCCAGGAACGGGATTGCTTTGCTGGAGAAGAGATGTGCTTCTGTGGTAGAAGTTATTGATGGGACTCCTCTGTCTTCTGGACCAGTTGATCAGCATACAGGAACCCTTCAATTGCAAATTGAGGGACATCAGGAACTGATCTCTTTTGATGTCATCAAGACACCTACGTATCCCATTATCCTGGGATAAATGGTTGTTGCATCACAATCCTAACATCAATTGGGAGACAAGGACTCTAGAGTTCTGTTCAGACCGTTGCACGCAAGAATGCTTAGGAAGCTACTACCCTGCTACGAAGACTACGACCTATACTCAGACCGACGGGAGTAGCAGAACAAGCCTTTACTCGGTTGCTACGACACCGTCTGTTTATATTGAATTTCAGAAGTTTTTTTCTGAACCCAAGAATATTCCGTTACCTCCGCACAGAACCTTTGATTGCTCCATTGATCTCTTACCAGACACGATAATACCACATGGCAAGGTGTACTCCCTAACCGCACAGGAAAGGGAGGTAATACGGGAATATCTACAGGACTGCCTGCAAAGGGATACATCGTACCCTCAACCTCTCCTGCGGGATTTCCCTTATTTTTTGTTAAAAAGAAAGAGGGCACCCTTCGACCGTGCATCGACTACAGGCAATTAAATGGCATCACTAAGAAAGACAGGTATTCACTACCCTTAATACGAACCATTATGGAATCACTGCATGAAGCCCAGGTGTTCACCAAACTAGACCTCCGAGGAGCTTATCACCTGGTGCGCATAAAATAAGATCTGGTGATGAGTGGAAGACTGCATTTAAGACACCGTTGGGGCATTACGAGTATCGTGTGATGCCCCTTGGCTTGTGCAATGCTCCTTCAGTTTTTCAACGTCTAATGGATCATGTATTTGCTGATTTAATCGGAGTATCTGTTTGGATGATATCCTTGTATATACAAAAGGCCACAAGGAACACATAGTCCAGGTTAAAGAGGTTCTAAGGAGGTTACAGAAAAATCATCTATACGTCAAGCCAGAAAAGTGTCATTTTCAACAAGATCGTATTGAGTTCCTGGGATACGTCATCAGTTCTACAGGTATTCATATGGACACTGCAAAAGTCTGTGCCATCTTGGATTGGAAGCCTCCCAGAGATCGGCGATCGCTTCAACGTTTCCTTGGATTCGTAAATTTCTACCGCCGATTTATACCATCATTTTCCAAATGGGCTGCTCCCCTTTCTAGTCTGACCAGTGTCAAGAAAACCTTTGAGTGGGGACCGGAGGCCGCCATCTCCTTTCTGTGATTAAAAGAAGCCTTCAGCACCTCTCCTATCCTTCAACATCCTTGGGAGGTCAGGCCCTTTATTGTGGAAGCCGATGCATCAGACTACGCTGTGGGGGAAGTTCTGCTACAACTTGATCCTGATTCGAAGACAGAATTCCCCATAGCATATTATTCCAGAAAACTTACTGCCAGTGAACGGAACTATCCTATCATCGAGAAGGAGCTCCTGGCCATAAAAACTGCTTTTGAAGAATGGCGTCACCATCTATTGGGAGGGTGATTCCCAGTAGAAGTACGCACGGATCACCGAAACCTACAGTTTCTACGGTCTTTACAGTGCAGAACTTCACGACACGCTCGGTGGGCCTTCTTCTTTTGACATTACGACTTCAATATCATCTACATATCTAACACCAGGAATGTGAAAGCCGATGCCCTGTCTTGCTCTCTGGAGGACGATATTATACAGGAAAACAAAGGGCAACAAGTGTTAGCCCCGAAACATTTTCTCCTAGCCTTAGTACCCTATCTACAGAGAGTAGCCCAGGAAACGACAGTGGATCCTATACGTGCCACCTTATTAAAACTTCCACAAATAAGCGAAAGAGATGGCCTTCTGCTCTTTCGGAAAAGGCTGTACTTACCTACCGACGATCTCCGTAGAGCAGTATTGCACGGTCTGCATGATTCCAAGATAGGAGGACATTGTGGGATTCGATCTACGCAGGAGGTGATCGCCCTCCATCAGTTCTGGTGGCCTAGCTGGGCTACTCAAGTCAGGCAATACGTGGAGTCCTGTCCGATTTGTGTCCAGGTTAAGACTCCGCGACAGAGACCTGTGGGCTTGTTGCATCCTACTGAAATACCACCATACCCTTGGCACACACTAGCCACTGCCTTTATTGTGGATCTCCCATGTTCCGAGGGCCATACTTGTATGATGGTGGTAGTGGACAGCTTTACTAAAATGGCCCACTTCATTCCTTTCCAGAAGATACCCACAGCAACTCAGATGGCACAGTCTTTTTTACAGAACATTTACCGTTTACATGGTTTACCGGAAAAGATAATATCAGATAGGGGCTCTCAATTTGTTTCTGCCTTTTGGAGTCAACTCTGCCAACATTTGGGTATACATAGAGCCCTTGGCTCTGGTCATCATCCACAGACCAATGGGCAGACAGAGAGGACCAATCAGACTTTGGAACAGCATCTACGCTGTTTCACCAAAGCTTCTCAGTCCAATTGGATGTCACATCTAGCCATGGCTGAAGTAGCTTACAATAACTCAGTGCACTCGGCAACCGGGTTTAGTCCATTCTACTGTTCCTCTGGTCTACACCCCAAGCTACTACCTCTCCCTCCTATACAACCCAGTCCAGTCCCTTCGGCTGATCAGTTGTTAGCTGATGTACAAGGCTGCCACCGTCAGGTGACAGGCACAGGCTAGCATGAAGAAGACTGCTGACAAGCGTCGGAGTCTTGGTCCTGTGTTTCAGGTGGAAGACCTGGTGTGGTTATCTTCCAGAAATCTCCCAGCCCGAAACCTTCCACAGAAATTGGCCCCCAGATTCCACGGTCCTTTCCGCATAATTAAGCAGGTGTCTCTGGTAGCCTTTAGACTGGACTTACCTACCTATTGGCGTGTCCATCCAGTCTTTCATGTTTCACTGCTGAAATTCTATCGTCCCGACCCCTATGGTCGTTCCCATCCCCGACCTGCTGCCATTGATGTTCAGGGTATGCCAGAATTTGAAGTCCAAGAGATTTGTGATTCCCGTTTTCATAGGGGGAAATTACAATTTTTGGTGGATTGGAAGGGCTATCCCCCTGTGATCGCACCTGGGAGCCAGTTACCAATGTCCATGCACCTTGTTTGGTTCGGGAGTTCTATCTCAGTCATCCTTGGAAACCCGGTGCTCCTGGTCTTTCTGCAGGGGGTCATGGTGTTAGACCACCTACCTGGGGGATGGCGAGAAGCTGCCAGTCTTGGCAGGTCTATCCGAGGTTTTGGCTACCCGGGAGACGAGTCTCCCGACATCCGAAATCGCTGCATTATTTGTTTCTGGGCACGCGCATGCGCCGCAGTACACGGAGGCCGGCGGCTTGCGTGTGAAGCCTTGTTTCCACTCCCGGCCGGGACTGCTGCGCATGCGCGGGACAGCCTGCGCCTCAGGCCTCGGCTTCATGCCGATGGCCGTAAATAGCGGTCGAGTCTGGGAACGAATCGCGTCTTAACGCGGTTCGTCCCTGACTCGCCGTAGTTGCACTTGTTTCCTGCTTTTCCTGCAACCTTCCGGATTCCTGCTTTCTTCAGCTTGCTTCCTTGGTTCTTGCCCGCATTGGGGGTTTCCTGTTGCCTCCCAGCCTTGGTTTCCCCAGTCTCCCCTTGGTTTTCCCCTGTGGGCCCCTTTTTGGGGTTATCTCGCCTGTGCTGCCTGCCCTGGGATTCATCTCTGCCTGAAAGCCTCCTTGGTTGGTACCCACGGACCTCTGCCTTGCCTCACCATTTGGGTTCACCTCTACAGTTTTCTTTGGATCTCATTGTTTGCTAGCTCTCTTCAACTTCTCCTGACTCCTGAAACCCATTTTCGTCAGGCTCTGCCTTTGGCTATTGAGCTGTTTGTGCCAATACTCTGCTAGTGCATCCTCCCTACTATTGAACTCTGAGACTCTTGGGACTATTTGTCTGCTGCACCTCCATCCCTGTCTGAGCAGCCACATTTCTACATCACAGACTCGCAGGGAGAAGTTTTTGTGACTACAGGGGGTGTCTCCCTACACCCCTGTCCTACCCGGGCGGGGTTGGAGTTGCTTCTTACGTCATTCCATCAGCCGGCGACACTAGACTACCAGCCTGGCCTCTCCAGCTCGGACGCCTTCCAGAAATCCAGCTTCTACAGGTGCTACCCGATCCCGGGACACACACCTCAACAAAGCACAAGTCAGGCGAAGTCAGGCGAAGTCCTCTCGTCAAGCTGGCGCAGCCTGGCTAAAGGGAAACGACAGGACTTATTCTTATTAAAGAGGATCCCAGACGTCTTAGATGAGCAAACTCATCTAAGACGTCTAGAACAACAAGCAAGTTTTGTTGAGGTTCACACAGATAAAGCAGTACGTTGTCAGCATATAGTGATATGAGGTATGTAGTGTCGCCTATCCAGATTCCAGCTTAGAGATACTCTTGTCGCAAGTACGTAGCCAAAGGTTCCATGGCAAGTATGTACAACATTGGGGAAAGAGCACATCCTTGGCGGGTACCCCTCTGTATGTTCCACAAGGCTGACACCTGTCACTCTGGCCGTTGGGGAGAAGTAGAGCAATAATGCCCAACAAACACGGCCATCCCCAAACCCAAAGCCTCTCAAGGCTGCTATCATCCACTCCCAATAGACTGAATAGAAGGCCTTGACAGCGTTCAGGGATGCAACTGCAAGGCACTCGTTCCGGGGATTAGATATGACATGCTGTAAACTGTAGAAATTCATGGTGGTATTGCGGCCTGGTACAAACCTAATTTGGTCTACGTGTATTAGGGAGCTAATAATCCTATGCAACCGGGAAGCCAGTATTGTCATGAGCAATTTCACATCACAATTTACCATAAGAGTTTTGCCGGTTTCCCTTGCCTTGGGTGTTAGTAAAGTTTCCCTCATGCTAGGTGGAAGTATGCCGTTTTCGTAAGCCTCCTGAAAGACTTTCAATGTGGTGGGGCCAAAGCAGAGCCGTACTCTTTATAAAAATCCACTGGGAAGCCGTTGATTCTGGGTGTTTTGCTAGTGGAAAGGGAGGCAATCGCTTAACAAATTTCTGCCACCGTGAGAGGTTGATCCAGGGAGGCACTCTGATCTGCAGTGAGTTTCGGGAGGCGGATCAGGCAAAGGGTTTCAGATATCCTATCCGGGGGCACCTGGGCATCATGTGTGTACAATTTTGCATAAGAGGTCATGAAGGCATCATGAATCGCTGTCTGAGCGCACCCTAGCTCAACACAGTCATCTCTGAACAACGTCGTCAGGGGCCTGGGTCATTCGCATCTTCACAGCCAAGCCAGAGTCTTCCCAGATTTATCTCCTTCCATATGTGAACGTGCGGTCCTAATTTCACCCCGTACAACCACCTTCATGGCTTTCCAGACCATGCCCCAGCTGCTCACACAACCAATATTTTATTTAAAGAAATTAACTATGGTGCCCTCCAGGGTGTCCCTAGAGGGGCCATCTTCCAGGGCCTCTGTGGGCATATGCCACATTGGGATAGGGGGCCTAGGACCTCTAAGCGCCCACATATCACCAAGGGTGAATGATCTGAAATTGTATGGTCCATGTATTCTGCGCTAACAAATTCAGCCAGTTGCTCAGCACCGACAAAGAAGTAATCTAACCTGGCGTGCAGGTTGTGAGCGGAGGAGTTAAAGTAGTAGCCCCTAGTGTTGGGGTGCAGTTCTCTCCACGTCTACCAGATTAAGTACATCATTCAAGGGATTAGAGGCAGGTGAGGGGCCAGAGCGGTTACCGTAGGGTCTATCAAGTACATGGTCTCTCACACAATTAAAGGCTACACCCCATATAAGGAAGGTGTCCCACCTGGACGCAATATGGACGCAATATGTCCACAGAGCATATGTATATGGTCTGGTATTTTTGGGTCTGGGAAGTAAGAATTAACTATGCATACTTCTCTGTGCTCAAGGCGACCCCACAGGATCACGTATCTCCCTTCCTTGTCCCTTACCACCTCCAACAACTGAAATGGCAACTTCGGGTCTATCCATATAAAGACACCGCAGGCAAACCTAGAGTATGAGGCCCCATATCCAGAACCCCCCCCCAACAGTCTATAATAGCATCTTGATCTTTGGCCACCAAGTGGGTCTCCTAAAATAGGGCTATATTGATCTTCCTGGGGGTCAGATAGGATTTTACCCTGTTCCATTGCCTGTATGACCCGAAGCCTCTCACATTCCAAGTTAATACCTTAATTTGAGTCATGTTCAGGGTACCTTCGCACTCACCCTTTCTGTTCCAATGTGGCCCACTCCACAGGGGCCACGGACCCACCGGTGATACCAGTCTCCCACCCACACTGCTATTGGAGACAGTGCATGCAAAATTAACGCACAATCCCATCCCAAGAACATCCCTCCCCTCATAACCATAGTGCGTAAGCCTCTCAACAGTAATCAAAGCACAACCCAACAACAATGTCTCAAACTGGGGGACAGAAACATAGCCATTGGCAACTTAATGTTAATTTGTAGCCCAACAACCGTTATTCATTCGGGCTGTCCTGTACCTCCAAGGTCGTGGGTGATAATTGTGTACCAGGTAGGGGTGCCAGCAACAGGCCATTGTCCAGTGTCAACTGTGAGCTGGCAAAAGAGACCAGGGGTGGATAACTGGGTCTCACCCCCACTGTTCTTAGGAGGACGTTGTTCGCAGCAGTTCTTGCTTTATTCGGGGAGAGCTGAAATGAGAGCCCAGGGATTCCTGGTCTTCCCGCAGCTGTTAGTTTGGCGGTAGTGTCTGCATTTGTCTCAGTCCAGCTCCAAGGTGGAAAAAGGCATTTGCCCATAATCCAGGCTCAGACTTTACATCGAGGACCAGTAAACATAACCCGACCCATTAGTCAGAATCATTCTTGCTGGACAAATTATTATGGTACATCTACATGGATGCGACTTCGGGGCTTCCGGCATGTCCAGGAACTGCATGGTGCCATTCTGTATGACCTTTATTCTTGTGGAGTACAGGAGCATATACTTGACCCCCAGTTGCCAGAGTCGCACCTTTATAGGCACAAATGTGTTCCTCGCTCTTTGAACCGCAGAAGCATAGTCTGGATAGATGGCGATCTTGGACCTGCCCTGCATTATCTTGGTGCCCTCTCTGGAGTGTTTCAGTATCACTTCCCTATCACGGAATTTGAGGATCTTGGCGATCACAAGTCTAAGGTGCGACCCCGGTGGAGGTTTCTTCTGTATGACCAGTGAGCCCTTTCAACCATGAATCCCTGTGAGAGTTTACCAGGGCCGATCTCCTGTAATAGCAAGTTCTGGATTTAAGAGGTTGGATCATGACCTTCAGCACCCTCACGTTGTTTCTGCGCAACCTGGCTTCGGCGTCCTCCACCCCCAATTCCAGTGATGTATTCTGTTGTTCCAGCATCTTGACTGGTGCGTCCAGATCTTTGGTGGTGGTCGTGGTCTCTTTTAGTAGAGCTTTGGCGGTGGTGACAAGCTCTGTTAATTGTCTAACGTCCTATCAGAGAAGCTGCACAACCACTTTGACCTCGTCAATTCTAGTTTCAAGGGAGGATCATAAGGCTGCAATCGCTGCTAGGACTTGATACTCATGAGGGTCTTGTGTTGACTCTGTCAGTTGCTCCGCACTTCAAGCTTGCAAAGTATTGCCTTGCTTCACATTTGCAGCAAACAAGTCCATGATTGTGGTTTTCCCCTTGTTTTTAGTGGGTGATATGGCGTCGGATTATGGTCAGGTCCAGGCGAGTTGTACAATCCACCTCAACAAACAGGGTCACTCCGAGATGTTAGTTGAGGGCAATGCCCCTTGGCTCTCCCGCCGTGCGCAATTCTGTAGTCCTCTATTCTGCTTGTAACAAAATTGTACCAGCAACAAAATTTTAAAACTGGAACACTCCCTGCGGGTGTCAGTACCTGGGGAGTGTTTGCACTTGTCTGGTTTGCTTCATGAGTACACAATTTGCAAAATACAATGGTGCTGTTTGTATAGGTTCTTTGAGTTTGGTGATTGCTACCACTTTGTAAGAGAGCACCTGCCTTCCTGAGCAGGTTGGATGCCAGCCGATGTCCGCAACCATACGCATACTCCACGACTGTTGTCTCCATTAACATGGTGCCAGCAGCTTCACTATGTTGCACAGTACATCTTTTCAAACTAAGGATATCCTGCTAAAAACCTATGAAATTCACTAACAAAAACATTATAAAAGGGACGTTATGGTTCAGTTGCGCTACTACAACCCTATCACCTTTACTGAAAAAACGATGCAAACGAAATGTTCTGGTTACAGTGCCCTACTAAAAACCTATGCAATTCAATGGCCAAACGTTGTTACAGGGATGTTATGGTTACAAGTAAAACCGAAAAACCCTTGAAATGTGCCAATTATGGTAAGCTAAGCAACCATAACTTGCGCCAACACCGTGCACTGCTAAAACTAATACCCATGACATCAAAGATGACATCACAAATGTCATTCATGACATCACTGATGACATCACATGTGCATTTAGTTTTCATGCACAGCCTCTACAAGGGATTATCATTATAACGTTGGCAGAAAAATATCCAAAATCATGTGTGTGTGCGAACAAAGAAACCATTTATTTTTCAAGTAATGGGGCTGTCCTCTACCCCATGAAACAGAGGCCTCCAGATCCTCGCAGATAACAGGGACACGCATTCCTGGCTGCTGCAAGGAGCTGAATTTTTTACATTTTGTACTTTTTTTTGTCTGAGGTGGCCCCTCCATGGACATGTGTGGGGCCCCTGCACTGCAGGGTCTATGGGGGGCCCCACTATGCCAGGGGGTGCACAAGTAAATGAATGAGTGGATGCCTGGCTGTACCTGTATGGTGAAAGGGTGCACATTTAAATGTATGGGTGGCTGAGTGTGTGTGCGTGTATATGTATGATTAATGGTTTGTGTGCTTGTGTACAGGGGCTCAACAAAACCTACATTTTAGGGGGGTCTAACCCTTCAAATGTGTGGAGAGGCGCTAACTTCACGGGAGATTGGGGAGGAGAAAACCTATTTGTGTGGGGGCTTCTAACTTCTTTACGCATTCTAATGAGACTATTCTAGTGCAGTTTCAATGTTACAAGCAGTTAACTCTCTCCTTTAAGTCTGCAAGCATCCACTTATAGACTGCTGTGAGAATGAGCGGTTTCCTGTCCCCTCTCTACCCTTCCAATCACTCCCCTGGCATGCAAGTAAAAAACCCACATCACAATTTCATCTGCCTAATAACTAACAATAGAATGTTTTATGTTATTAATTGCCGTACCTTTGATAACGTCCAAGCCCAGGCACCATTTAACATCTGTGTCCTGTTCTGTCCAGCAACGGCTTTGTAGGTCAGCCAGATCGAGTCAACATAGCCCAAAATCTAAGGGGGTGAGGGCGAGGACTGAATCCCACTCAGCTCAATGGTGTTGTGCCACTGCTTGTGTTTAATGCCATGATTACTTATTGGTAATATGTGTTACTCGTAGTCCCATTCTTTGTTGTCCCAATACTTGAGTATGAGGCACTTTGCCTAATACACATGTACTGGGATGAGGTAGAGCGATAAGTATGTCATTCCTGGCTAAGTTACCTGTAATCTTACTTACCCCTAGCCCAACTCTTCCTTGTTCTAGTACTTACCTATGAGGCAAGGTGCCTCATACATAAGCAGTCGGTCAAGGAATTGGCACGTGGAGGTAATTCTGAGCTGAGGTGCTGATTTTAGGGGCTGGGACAGGGGGTTGGAGGGAGAGGGGCTGTGTGGGGGTGCAGGGATTGTGCAATTAATCATAATGGTAGTCCATCTCCTGGCTAAGCAGGCATGATAAGTGGTATTAGTGGCTAGAGAGGCATTTTGGTGCCGCCAGTCTAGTAATTTCTTAGTTTGGCTTGACCTTTTTTAACTCGGTAATTCAATAAAGCAGTCTACTAAGTGTAATTACCTGGATAGACTGGCATTTGGGTGCTGCCAGTCTAGCCGTTTCTTACTGTGACATTGTATCTTTTTCTCGTCATCTGTGATAAAACAACCATGATAAGTGTTATTGCTTCGACTGGCATTTGTGTGTAACCAGTCTAGTCCTGTCTAAATGTGGCCTGGTTTGCTTTACTGTAATATGTTATTACATATCTAGACTAGCCTATAATATGAAACCAGTTGGACATGGTTTCATTGTGGCATGACATTTTAATAGCAAAGCATTACATTAATTAAAGCATTAATGTTCCTGTGCACCGTCGGATTTTTGGACGGTGTTACCCTACAAAACAATTGCAAACGCTCTGTCTTTTTAGCCAATTTATCTCAGAAAGTGTGCTGTATAATGCATTAAAACACATATTTATATATATCCGTGGTAATCTAGGCCGGACTAGAGTGTGGCGCGACCAGTGATTTGTTGCTGAGCTGGGGGAGGGCCCCCTCACCATGGCTCACAGAGGGGGGCCCAGATTGCCCTACGCCACTGGCTGTATGAGCATAATGAGACACCCATTGAGCCAATACTAGATCGCTCCTGAGATGCACCTGTGATTTAGCTTTGGCGATGGTGGTTTCCAGCTAGAAGTTGAGCTCTCCAAGGATGATGAACCGCGGACAGAAAGTTATTTAATCTTCTAAAGGTCTGTTCTCTAACTGCAAGGATCCAGGAAGAGGGTAGTTGCACTAAACAAATGGAATAAATAGGAATAGGTGCTGCTTGCTTTTCTTGCCAGAGCCTGTTTTGCTGAACATACCATTGACGTACCCTGTGAGCTCCACCGCCTCATTTCTTTTTTTTGCTTTTTTTATTTTTTAGCTTCTTTAATTAGGAAGTCACACTGTGGTCAGTGTCGGTAAAGTCTGAGGGACTGACTCACAAAGAGGTTACTGGTACTATCTCTGACTTACTCTTGAGTTACTTCTGGCTAGAGTCCTTTGGATTCACAAAGAAACTACTGGTAGTAGCTCTGACCAGATTTTAAGATACCTCTGGAATAAAAGAATATATTCCCTTCGATAGGGAGGGTTGGTTGAGGTAGAATTCATTGAATTAGAACTCATTGAATGTTTTTGTCTGAATGTTCCCACAAATAAATGTGGAGGAGGTTGGGGGGGGTAATCGTGATAATACATATAGAGGGTGGTTGGGGTGGTGCGGGGTGTCTCCCCCATATATTTGCGGCAAAGTTGAATGAAAGAAAACTAATTCTAATTCGATGATAAAAACTCAATCAAATCACCTAGAAACATTCACTTCATAAGGTATTACCCAAAATGTTTGAATAAATTTGAACGCATAGAAGATTTGACTGAATTCGGTCACTACCAGTAGTTCGAATTTTTTCTAACAATTTGGGTCCAAAAATACTGAATATGAAGAGCGGGGGTTGCAGTGGTGTCCCCTGCTCCCCATGTTTGGTATCTTCGGCCTCAGGGGTTGCAGTGGTGTCCCCTGCTCCCCCTGTTTGGTATCTTCGGCCTCGGGGGTTGCAGTGGTGTCCCCTGCTCCCCATGTTTGGTATCTTCAGCCTCGGGGGTTGCAGTGGTGTCCCCTGCTCCCCATGTTTGGTATCTTCGGCCTCAGGGGTTGCAGTGGTGTCCCCTGCTCCCCATGTTTGGTATCTTCGGCCTCAGGGGTTGCAGTGGTGTCCCCTGCTCCCCATGTTTGGTATCTTCGGCCTCAGGGGCTGCAGTGGTGTCCCCTGCTCCCCATGTTTGGTATCTTCGGCCTCAGGGGCTGCAGTGCTGTCCCCTGCTCCCCATGTTTGGTATCTTCGGCCTCAGGGCTCCCCATGTTTGGTATCTTCGGCCTCAGGGGTTACAGTGGTGTCCCCTGCATACTTAACATTGGAGGCGGGGTACAGAAATTGCTTTGTTCCCCGTTTTTAACGGACAGTCAAAACGGGGGCCCGAGCAGTTACACTGCGGGCAGTCCACCCGTGAACAAAATGTTTGCAGGCAGACAACCCATATCCCTTCATAAGGAAGTTACCAAGAGTAACTTCATCCTTGAAGTGAAGACTAAGAGCATCATTAAGAGTTTACCTCTGGTAATACCGCCACATGGAATCAGTCTTAAGCATGTGGTAATGTGAAGTGTCCTTGTGATTTAGAGCCATGAGGTCCCTTCAGTTATTCCCCATTTTGGAGTGTCATGGGACTCTGTTGGGCATTGTGTATTACTGCATACAGTAATTGCATGTGGTAATGTGAAGTTCCTTGTGATTTAGAGCCATGAGGTCCCTTCAGTTATTCCCCATTTTGGAGTGTCATGGGACTCTGTTGGGCATTGTGTATTACTGCATACAGTAATTGCATGTGGTAATGTGAAGTGTCCTTGTGATTTAGAGCCATGAGGTCCTTTCAGTTATTCCCCATTTTGGAGTGTCATGGGACTCTGTTGGGAATTGTGCATTACTGCATACAGTAATTGCATGTGGTAATGTGAAGTGTCCTTGTGATTTAGAGCCATGAGGTCCCTTCAGTTATTCCCCATTTTGGAGTGTCATGGGACTCTGTTGGGCATTGTGCATTACTGCATACAGTAAGTGCATGTGGTAATGTGAAGTGTCCTTGTGATTTAGAGCCATGAGGTCCCTTCAGTTATTCCCCATTTTGGAGTGCCATGGGACTCTGTTGGGAATTGTGCATTACTGCATACAGTAATTGCATGTGGTAATGTGAAGTGTCCTTATGATTTAGAGCCATGAGGTCCCTTCAGCTATTCCCCATTTTGGAGTGTCATGGGACTCTGTTGGGAATTGTGCATTACTGCATACAGTAATTGCATGTGGTAATGTGAAGTGTCCTTGTGATTTAGAGCCATGAGGTCCCTTCAGTTATTCCCCATTTTGGAGTGTCATGGGACTCTGTTGGGCATTGTGTATTACTGCATACAGTAATTGCATGTGGTAATGGCTTTGCATGGCTGCTGCCACTTTTTTTACCCCACCGTCAAACTGTAAATGAGGCCATAAGTCAAGCATATGTCAGTCTTAGTATTCAAGTTCTTTGTTAGTCTGTGCTTAACCCTTTACATTCAGGTTATTAGAAGTAAGCTGTTAATCTAATTCTTTTAATTTGTCTATGTAGGAGTTCAGTCCCCATCTTCGATTACAGGTGAGTAAAGGAACATCATGCAATCACACCTTTGCCTTCGATCCTGCATTTTACAAACATTGCAACAGTTGTGAAGTATTTTATCATAAAAGCTTTGTTTGAAAACAAACACTATGGAGCGTGTTACGAGTTTGTCAATATCTCCCTGGTAATTCTGGCGGGATACTGGCAAAACTGCCACTGCCATTTCCACTGACCGATATCCCAATATTATCGGGACATGCCAAGCTTTGGAATGGGCAGTAGGTTCCCATTCCATGGGGTCCCTATGGATGGATTGCCGGAATCGGTGCCAGTGATTCTAGGATTTATATGCCGGGAGGTGTCTGATTTACCAGCAAGTCAGGCCTGCCGGTAGATCACTCCCCCCACTGGCAAACTTGCGTTTCCCCCGTCCGGAATAAATGCTGGTGCTGGAATTACCAGACTTTTTTTCAGACCGTGTAATGAGCCGCTATCTCTAATTCTAGCCATCGGCATAATGTCATGAGACCCACAGGCACACAGGGGTGCTTTTCCAGAAGAGCCGCATCTAAAAGCTTTGCATTCAGCTCGGAGAGTGCCGCATTAAGTGCGCACATTTTGTTGATGCAAAGCTCAATAATGAATATTCTAAACTCAAGAGCTCTTTTGAAGGCCGGTATCTACAGCTGAATGAATGGCCTATGAAATGGGGAGCAGGTGGAAAAACTAATTTCATGTTAATCATGTCTTTGTGCTCAGCGCATGACACGGATGATATCTTTCACATGCCCAAGTGGAAATGAAATGGGATTTCTAAAAAAAAAAGGAGTACACAATGGAAGGTTTCTGTGATAGCGCTCATACGGTGATAGGTGTCAAGCAGGCGGTGAATTCACATCAACAAAAGATTAGCTCAATGTTTTTGAGCATGCCAGGGAACTCTGACTCCTTTTAATAACATTGCTTCCACAATTGTGTTTTTTTTGTAATGTTCATAACTTATTGCGTTTCTGAAAGGAATTGCCATCTGGAGAGGGTGCGAAGCCCTGACTTTTTTGATGTTTATACATAAAATGATGCAGGTCATTTCTTTTCCAAAGGGGTCATTTGCCAACCAGACACCCCTGTGCCGCAACTCCATGCCAAAAGCATTGTGCCCTTGTGCCCTGCTGCATCAGTAGCATGATCCGCAACCCCCCTCTGCTTGTGGCGCACAGTAGGTTCAAAGGTCACAAGATGCCCACTTGACCACAGCAGCGACAGCTGAGTCACTGCTGCACTGGGCCAACACTTTAAAACATGCCTCGGATACCCAAAAAACAATGATCGTGAGTACTCCATGCTGCATGGCGATACGTATGATCATGGCCACTACATCCAAATTGATACGGAACATGTGTCAGCTCCTGTGAACCAGCCCTACTGCAGGAGGGATTGTGTATTCGGGTCAGACGGGCTGATACTGCTTCACAGCACTACAAAAACCCTTAGGATCCAGCCTCTCTTTGGTTCCCTTGTGAGGGCTGGTAACCCCTTCCCCTGGAGACAGCTGCACAGCAAACAGCTGTCCCGTGCCCAAGTATCAAAGGGGCACACCAATTCAGGAGGAGAAGCCTCATACCAGCGTGCTTCACATTCAGGGTCTTTGTTGTTCATTTGGACCAAAGGGGGCGGGAGTAGGACAGGCAGGAGTGCTCTGGGTACTGGAATAAGCCTTTCATCATGTTGTTTCTCGCTGTTTCTCTTTCCCTTTCCTGTCTCCCACACTTCCACTGGAGCAAATCACCTTGTGTGCAAGATCAAGAGGGAAAAGTCCACACCAGCCAGGAGCAGGCATTGCTCCCCTAAAGCAAACAAGCTTTTAGACCAAGCACCTGGAAAGTGGGGTCCTTGAAAGAGGGGGGTCTTGCACCCCTTCAAAAGAAAACCTTCAGTTCCTCGAGAACGTTGAAACATTCTTGGGACTGTTCAACCTGCATCACTTGAACCGCTGACATTTGACCGCACCGAGCACAAGCTTTTTATCCCCACTTGACTCCCACTTGTTGACAAGGACTCCACAGTCCTATTTGCCCGACTGAGCCTGATCAGCTCTCATTGTTTGAACCCGGGTCTGACTTGTCAGCCCACCAAGAACTGAATTCAGGTACTGTGACAATGAACTGCCCCCATGGTCCACTGGGGACCTGGAGACTGGTTAGGAAACAATCGTCCGTGTCTTCACCAAGATATCCTTTTTGGTAATAGTTTACCTACCACTCATGGAAATACCACTCATGAAAATACCACTCATGAAAATATACTCAGGGTGCTACTTTCCCCAGTCTGTCTCATCTCTTCTGTGGTTTCCTTTGTAGTGGGTTTTTTCTATAGAACTTTCTTTCGTTCCTCTTGCAGATGGTGTATTTTATGAAAGTGTTCATATTTTTATAGGAACTTGATTGGACATTCCCTTTGTTTCTAGACTGTGAAACTGTGTTGTTTGTGTCACTACTGGTTCACCTTCACACACCTCTTAGGATTATAGCCTGCCCTCAGACTGCATTACCTCAAAAGATGAACGAGGTATATCTCTTAACTATCCCTATTTTACCTTTATGATTGTATTGGAATTTTGTTTGTAGAAGTGTAGGGACTAAGCAAGACATTTTGCCCCCCCCTCACACTTGTACTCATGCGAGGCAGAATCAAATTCGTCACAGCCTCGCCATCTCATCTGCACTCGCATTTTTTTCAATGGAACCTGTTTGTGCACAGAAGCCCAACAATTGTGTGCCTAAAACATGGAAGCCCTTCTGTTTCTTTAAACACTTCTTTGTTTATAGTTTTCAGTGTAAGTGACAGAAATTGTGTGAGTAAACAGTTGTGGTGTCAGGCGATAGGCACCTGGCTGCCTACTGTTTTTTCTAATCCTGAGGAAAAACTGAAATGCTTATCAGTCAATTGGATTTGTCACAGAAAGAAACTGGACGCAGAGAATGGAGACATAGGACCTCATTACACGGTAGGTGGTAAGGGTTTACCGGTACCAGTATTTTACCGGTACTGTTAAATCCTTACCGCCTTACTACGAGGTCCCTTTGCGGGTTAGGGAATTTAACGCCTGCTTTTTGCAGGTGTTAAAAAACAACCCGCAAAGGGACCAGTGGAGCTAATTACGGTACCGCAATTTGCGGTACCGTAATTAGTGCCTTCTCCATTCCCATAGAGCCCTATGGGGCTAAAATGGGAATGGGGAAGGGCAATGGTGGAAGGGGGAATTACCGCCCCGCCAACCTTGGAATGGGGCGGTAATTCCCCTTTCCACCAAGGCGGTGCCGGTATTTTACCGGCATGAACCATGGCGCTAATAGCGCCATGGTTCACCCCCTACCGTGTAATGAGGCCCATGGATTTGGGCAGATGGTTGTCAAGGGGAGCACAGTGCAATTGACTTGTGTGGAATTTTGAATGCTTTCCCTGTGTAATTGACACGAGTGTGTTCCTTGTGCAAATGACACGAGTGTGGGATAGCTTTGATGTTTTGTGGTTTCCTGGTGGCAAGTTCAGTGGGAGGGCTCAATCATGATTTGGGAGGTATCCCGGCACATTGCCCAACACAATTAGCATTACAGCAACACAGTCTGGCGCAATTCGCGCCAGATCCCGAATTGCAGGGGGCAGTAACTACCCATTCTCATTGGGTCATTGGACCCAATGGGGTTGGAGGGTGATATCACCACCGGCGGTAATAGTTCCCACGGTAATTGAACTGAAAATGGCCTTAAAGTCGGTGCATTCACCTCCAGCCCACAGCTGGAGGTGAATGCCCAGGAACACGGGATCGAGCAGAGCTGTAAATGCAGCGGTAATAGTGTTATCGCCACATTTTCCCGCTCTGCCCAACTCGTAATGACCCCTATCTGTGGTTGACAGTTCGCCCACCAAATACCAGGCTTGTGGGGAGGGTCCAGTCCAGGTTTCAGGCAGATTACTTCAAAGTGTAACTGATTTTCTGAGGTAACGCGAACCAAAAAGCGATAGGGAGTTGAACCTGCCAATCCCCCTCGCTTTCAGACCTCTTAGGGAGGCTGGAGAAAATGCAAGTGACACAGGTGCGTGTTCTTCATTCAAATAACCTGAGATAACGCCTATATGTGCCCTGCTTAAAGTACATTGTCATCGAGTTTAAGATTATTCTTAAAGCATTAAGGACCTAAATCATATTTTTAACACAGGAATTCATCGATTTTTCACGCACAAATATGTAAAGCGTTTTTAATTATATTTCTGGCATTGACATGCCCAAGTAAAGAACAAATGCAGTTTTTAACATTATTTTATTTCAATCTACGACGATGCAAAATGACTCAGAACATTGATGGACTACTAATTTAGCAAACAATTCGTGGGGGTCAGTTTTGCATCACGCGAGTTGTATCGCTTAAGAGCTCTGTCGAGCAACTTCCTCAGCAGTCGGCGGTGGCAGTGGATGCTGTTTAGCCCAGTCCTTGGCAGTACACACTGAGTGCTGGGCCACTGGGGTAAGGAGAGAGATCTGACCCAGGAGAAGGTTTGAGCTGTAGTCAGTATTCCCCTCCCTGATAGCGGGAAGGGTCAAGATGGTAGCACCGGCGTAACAGGGGCCCACACAGGCCCCGCAGTGTTGGGGGCCCCACCAGCCCATGTCCTGGGAGGGGGCCCCACTGGAGAAAAAAAACAAAACTATCTTATTTTTTTAAAATATTTTCTTTTTTTTAATTCACTTTGCATTCACTTTTAATTCACTTTGCTGGAGGCCTCCATGTCATGTGGTGGTGGGAGCCCTATGACTTCAAAAAGAAATAGTTTATTTTTGAAGTCACTCTGCCTTCACAAAGAAATTATTTCCGTTATGGCTCGGTCCTTAACGGAAATAATTTCTTTATGAAGTCAGAGTGACTTCAAAAAGAAACAATGGGCCTCATTACGGGTTTGACGGTAACCGTGCCGGTGCTACCGTCAGGTTGCCGCCAGACCCGTAATGATTTACTGGTGCCCGACTTCCAGGTAACACAGGGGATTACAACCCCGGCGGTCTGGGATGTCAGGCGCCAGCAAATGGTAAGTCCCCTTTTCCATCGGACTCCATTAACAACGGTGCCGGTGCTTCTGTGAAAACTCTGCGGGTGGGTGCCGTTCTGCCCAGAAGGTCTGAACTGCCGGGTGGGATGGCAACTGCACGCAGAGCTGTATTATGCCGGTCCGGAAACAACAGTAAACAACGGTAAACTTACCGGCACCGTTGTTTCCTGATCGGCATAATTGTAATGAGGCCAAATTTCTTTTTGAAGTATTAGGGGTCCCATCAAACCCATGACCTGTCTATGTGGGATGTATGGTGAAAGGGTGCACACTTAATTGTATAGATGGCTGCCTGTGCGAGTGTATGGTTGAAGGGTGCACACTTTAATGTACGGGTGGCTCCCTGGGTGTGTGTGCCTGTATGGTGAAAGGGTACACACTTAAATGTATGGATGGCTGCCTGGCTGCCTGGGTGTACCTGTATGGTGAAAGAATACACACTTAAAAGTATGGTTGGCTGGGAATGCGTGTGTGTGTATATGGTGAATGGTGTGTGTGCTTGCATTCAGGGGCGCTACAAAACCTGCATTTCGTGGGGCTAACCCTTCAAATGTTGGCAGAGGCGCTAACTTCATTAGCAGTGGGGGGCAAACTTATTTGTTTGGGGACATCTAATTTCTTTATGCATTTTAATGAGACTATTCTAGTGCAGCTTCAATGTTACAACAGTTAACTCTCTCATTTAAGGTTGAAAGCTCCCATTTATGGACTGCTGTGAGAATTGAGTGGTCTCCTGTTCCCTCTCTACCCTTCCAATCACTCCCCTGGCATGCAAGTATTAAACCCACATAACAAATTCAATTGCCTAAAAAATAAGGAATTTGAATGCAGGTACTAACAGTGAATTGCTTTATGTTAGTAATTGCTGGGCTCTTGTTAACACCGAAACCCAGGTGCCATTTAACATCTGTGTCCTGTTCTGTCTGGCAACTGCTCTGAAGGTCAGTCAGGTTGAGTCACCATAGCCCAAAATTTCAGGGGGGCGGTGTTGGTGCTGAATCCCCGTCAACTCAATGGTGTTGCACCAATACTTGTGTTTAATGCCTTCATTACTCATTACTCCTAGCCCTATTCTTCCTCACCCCAGTGTGTATGAGACAGTACTTGTGTATAAGGCACTCTGCCTCATACACAAGTACTTGGATGAGGTGGAGGTACATGGAGGTAATGCTTGACCTAACTACCTGTAATCTTCATTACTCCTAGTCCCACTATTCCTCATCCCAGTACTTACCTATGAGGCAAGGAGCCTCATAAGTAAGCTCTGGGACGAGGAAGAGGGATGTGAAGGTAATTCTGGGCCCAGGAGCTGATTTTAGAGATTGGGGTAGGGTTGGGAGGAAGAGGGGATGTGTGGGGGGGGGGCAGGATTGTGCAACAAATCATAATGGCTGTCCATGTCCAGGCTAAGCAGGCATGATATGTGGTATTAGTGGCTAGAGAGGCATTTCGGTGCAGCAGTCTAGTCATTCCTCAGTTTGGTATGACTTTTTTTTTAACTGGACATTTCTGATAAAGCAGTCCTGCTAAGTGAATTACCTGGCTAGACTGCCATTTGTGTGCTGCCAGTCTAGCAGTCTCTTACTGCAGCATTGTATATTTTTTTGGGCATCTGTGATCAAATTATATGATATAAGTAATTTATAATGCGCCTGTACACAAGTGTTTCTAGGCGCGACAAGACAAGTGAGGGAAGATAGAGGGAGGACAAGACAAACGATCTTACTAGGCCTTGTGTCATTCAAATTGTGCAAGTGTGAGAACGAGAAGTGCAAAGGGAAAGGGATGGGGGAAGTGCAAGGGAGAGGGGAGGGAATAACAGGGCAGCAATGCTCTGAGTAAGTGCAGCCAGGACAGCGAGGCTTTGGGTAGTGCAAGGAGAACAAGGGACTGTAGGGTTACAGTTACAGCCCCTAAGTGTGTGGTAGGCCCAGAGGCAGTTCAAGGGTGACTGATCAAGAAAGATTCTGGACTCAGTGAGACTCTGAGGGTAGCCAAGCAACCAGTCGGTACAGCAGACAGGTAGGTTTGGTAGGCCAGCAGGGGAGGGAGAGGGAGAAAGCAGAGGAGAAGAGGAAAGTTTTGAGCTGCTTCCGGACCTTCAGGTGGTCCGGCTCAAGTTTGAGAGGGGCCGGGAGGCTATTCCAGAGGGAGGCACCTGCAGAGGAGAGAGATCTACCTTCCACTCTCTGCCTGGAGAAGCATCTAACCCTTAGAGAGTTGTAGGTAGCTGAGCGAAGGGCTCGAAAGGAAGATATTTTGGAAAAGAGCGTTGGATGTAGTGCGGCCCCCAGGCCCAGAAAGCCTTGTGGACAATGCAAAGGGTCTTGAAATTGATCCTTGCAGCAAGTGGGAGCCAGTGGAGAGATTTCAGGGCTGGAGAGATACAATCCCTGGGCTTGAGGCCAAGGATAAGTCTTGCAGTCCTGTTCTGGATTAGTTGCAGAGGGTGGACAGTAGAGGAAGGCAGATTGAGAAAGTGGCTGGTGCTGTAGTCCAGCCTAGAGAGAACAAGGGCTCTGGAGACAGTGAGCTTCTGGGGAAAAGTGAGAAAGGGAAGAGTCCCTATGAGGAGGAGCAGCTGGTAGTGGGACTTCTTGGCGACATCAGAGATGTGAGGAGAGAAAGAGAGAGTCGAGTCAAAGATGACACCAAGGTTGTTTGCCTCACATGAAAGCGAAGGAAGAGGGCCCCAAGGCTGGTGACCAGAGTGAGAGAGGGAAAGCAGGTGCAGGACTCCAAATGAGAAGGATCGCCATCTTACTGACATTAAGGCAGAGATCGTTGGATGCACAACAATCCTGAATCGCGGATAAACAGTCAGGAATGAGCGAGAGAGGAGAGGAGTCTGAGGGGAGCCTGAAGGAAAGCGGAGTGTCATCCGCATAACACTGAAATTTAGTGGAGAAGGTAGAGATCAGGTGGGCCAAAGGGGCCAACTAGAGGTTGAAAAACCAGGGTGCGAGGATGGAGCATAGAGATCGGGACCAAATTGGACCTGGGAGGGGCTGTCCAAGAGGAAGGAGGTCAGCCACTCCAGGCACTGATCCATGATACCCATGCTCTCATGGAGTCGATTGATCAGGATTGATCAAGATGATGTTGTTGACCGTGTTTCGAAAGCAAAGGAAAGATCAAGGATGATGAGGACAGAAGGAATGCTGAAATCAAGGTTAGAGAGCAGATCTTCACAGGTTTATAGGAGAGCAGTTCCGTGACTCTGGCAGCTCTGAAGCCAGACTGAAGTTAATGGAGACAACCAACAGATTCTGTGTGGAGAGTAAGCTTGGAGATGGCCGGCTTTTCCAACAGTTTGCCCAGGAAAGGGGTGATGGAGATTGGGCGATAGTTTGCCGGGAAGGCAGGATCGGCAGACGGCTTCTTGAGGAGTGGGTGCATAAGGGAGTGCTTAAGGGGGAAGGGGAAGGGTTCAGTGGCGAAAGAGTGATTACAGAAATCGGCCAAGGCTGGAGCGAGGGTGTCAATATGGTCCTTGATGGTTCTGGAGGAGGAGGGGAGCCCCTGTTTGGATGACACTTTCATAGATTGGACTTGTCTAGAAACCTTGTCAGGTGTTGTCAGAGAGAAAGATTAGAAGGAGGAAGAGAGGTGAAGGTGGCCTAAGGGGGTCAGAGAGAGGAAGAGGGAGAGGAAGAGGAGATGGAGGACAGGATGTCCTGAGTTTTAGCTGAGCAGTGAGATGACAGAGCCATACAGAGGGCCTGGGAGGGACCAGAGAGGTAAAAACTGCAACAGGATTGACCAGTTCCTTGCCCATTTTAAAGAGTTTGGCCGTGTTGTTAGAGGCCACAGGCCTAGGTATGTCTAAATGTGGCCTGGCATGCTTTACTGCAGTGTTATTACATGTCTACACTGGTCTTCATTGTGCAGCCAGTTGGACATGTTTTCATTGTGGCATGGCATTTTTAATAGCAAAGCATTAATGTTCCTATGCACTGTTGGTGACTTGCATCTATTGGATTGGTGTTACCCTACAAAACAATTGCAAACACACTGGCTTTTTAGCCACTTTTCCTCAGAAAGTGTGCTGTATATCGCATTAAAACACATATTTATATTTTTATCCTAGTGCAGTGTGCGGCATATCCCTTCAGCAGCACGTTTGCGTGTATTGCACAAGCGTGATAATTTATGCCGGCCCAGAGTGAGGCGACCAGTGATTTGTTGCCGAGTTGGGGGAGGGCCCTCAGCATGGCTCACAGGGTCCCCCCCACATTTTGTGTTACGCCACTGGATGCTAGTGAGCACCGAGCAAGGCCCAGCAAGATGGTTTGGGTCATTGTGCCTGTATCTCCTTGAGATGCTGCAAAGACAGAAGATGTCAAGAGGGGTCCGGACCCAAAACAGAGGCAACATTGATGCTTCCATGGTATGTCAATGGTGAGGATGATGGACTGGCTCCCCCAGAATCATTCACTATAGGGTCTACCTATGGGCTCTGGAGGCAAGCGGCCCCTCACAATGAGCCATGACAACGGAAAGAAGATCAGGTTGGGAGCTATAAGGATTGGGAGAATTGCCCTTAAATCATAGGTCCTTAGGGGTGTCCTTCGTCTCAGTGGTGGAATCAGTTGTGGCCGCTTGTACTCAAACCTTCATATCAGTGCTTTCTATTTGTAAGTGATTTCAATCCAGCACTCCAACTAAGTCAATGCCTAGTATGGGATGCCCAATGGAAACCCTTATTTATATATTTTTATGTCAAAAGTTCTTTTAATTCTGGATGATGTACCCTTACATAACGCCCCTCTCTTTGAATCCCCCCGGCCTCACTGAGCCAAGAAGTAGGTTTGTTTTGCAAAGTTCAAAAGATTTATTTGAAGAATTGAACAATATATATATCATACTTTTATGACTATGAATAATATCGGAATATCACACTTATGAATATTTATGCACTGATCAGCAATGGGTAATATTACAATATCAACAATCTCTTTAATCAATTAGGAGTAGGAATAGGAAGAATAATGTAGCAGAGAATACTTTGTATGGGTTCAAGAAATTGCAATGATAGGAAGGAATGCAACACAGAAATAAAACTTGATATGACTTCAATCAAAGACAATGTGATCACTCTTTCCCTCTGTTACTTCTCACTCCCCCCAATATGCAATATGAAGATATGGAATGAGGGCACACAGGTATCAGGAATAACAATCAACAATTGCAGTTTCAATCCCGATTCCCCCCAGCAAGCTTAGAGAGAACAGTAATGATTTTAAAACAGGTCAATTGCTATTAAATGGGGTTTGAATTGAATGGGAAAATGCTAAAAATGATTTTAATTCGCTAAATGGGATTCAGAACTAAAGAGAGTTTTTTTGGATTGGGTCAGGTCAATACTAGCAATGAGTGTTGAAGGATTAGCAGATGGAAAACAAAATTCAGAAGTTGAAATCAAGAAATAGCTATTTTATATGGAGTGAAATTGAGCCAAATGGAACTTTTCCGTCTGCATGAAACGCGATTAGGGAAAAAGTATAAGGAATTGGAATGTCGTATTGGGTCTTTTGAAAGCTGAGGATGTTAGCTTCAAAATGACATTTACATTTCTAGGACGTACGGTTCAAAAGTTACAGAGGTTTTAGTGAAGGTAGATTTTTCTCAAAAGAGTCACAATTTCAAAATGAAAGATGCGCTTTAAAGATTAGGAACCAAGATGGACTTATACTAAGGGGCTATGAAAGTGCAAGATACCCAACGGGATAGCCACCCGAAAAGGGCGCCTTCCACTCTGACTTTTGTCCTCCAGCACACTTGACTTTCTTCAGAAAAATGTATCAGCGCACAGATGATTATCACTACAATTATCACAGACTATATAATGAGAAGGATTCAGGATGGACACAAGATTCTATAATTCAGTTCTGGATAGGTTGAAATGGATTGAATAGGATTACTTTAAACTAAGAGATGACTATGGACAGTTCTATACTAAATACTCACTACTATGGCTTAGGAATGGAATGGGCCCGTCAAAGATCTGGTCAAGGGTTTGGCTGGGATTCGCTCGCCACTGGACAGGTCTCAGGTGCTTTGTTCTGCTCTCAGCAAGGCACTCGGGTCTGCCCGGCCTCTTGGACTGGATCTGACGGGTTCTGGGTTACAGAACTGCTGGACTGATCTGGATCTTGGGTTCTAGCAAGAGTTCTTAGCCAGAAGCAGCAAACAGCTCAGCCAGCCTGTTGAATGGCTTAGACCCCGTGGAAGTTTAAGGGTTAAAATCAGGTTGCTAGATTTTAAAGGCCTGCTGAAAAGGGTTCAGCTGTTTGGGTTAGGCCTCTGCTTCAGGGTTCTGGGTTCCGGTTCTGGAGTCTGGTTCTGGGGTCTGCTTCTGCCTGCAGAGCACTTCGCTGGTAAATCAGTGATGAGTGAAAAGTGTCTGTGTCTGGGTCCTCAACAGTACCTATTTATCCATTTTCCAAAGGGGAGGGGAGGCTGATTATACAATGCCCAACCCTCTAAGGATCTGATAGGTCAGAGAATTCTCCCTCTCCTGATTTGAGAAGGGAACAGTGTGTCATGATGTGTCATCATTTGTCAGAGTGACACAGTGTTTAGGTTCCAGAAAAAATTCATCCCCTTTGCTTTTACCCAGAAAATCTATTTTTCCCAAAGAACACATTTCCAATATGCACAACTTGTTCATAATACATATTTACATGACACATTGACTAAGGTACGTTTCTGTCAAAGTCTCATATTCCTACGAGTTTTGGTTCACATATGACAGTTTTTCGTGCTTTTGGTTAGTTTCACATTTTCGGATCTGTACAATTTTTTACACATACATGCACATAGCCTCTAGGCATATTCCTGTAATTTTTCATGTTCCTAGCATAATCACAATAGCTACAATATTAACATTTTCGTGGTTCAGTCTCAGAACATCACACAGATTCCAGATTAGTTTTAAACTGTGAGCACATTTTTCATTTTTATATCCTATAAATCCCATATTTTTATCAGTTCCGTGCAATTTGCTATACGTCTTTTTCTAAAACATACAGTTCCAAATCCACATTTTCAGTCTGGCCCGCCTCCAAGGATCGGCTGAGTCAGAGAGTCACATGGGTTTCTTCCTGCCAGGGCAGTTGGTGTCAGTCACACCCGAATTAGCATTTTCATTCATCTCAAGGGAGTCCTTTGTCTACACTCAGTGCAACATGCCAGAGTGCCCATCCCATTTCCTTTCACATTTGCCTGTCAGATACTCAGCAGAGCACAGGGGGAAAGATTCCTTTGTTTGGGAGAAGGTGTGGAATGTCTTTGAAGCTCATTGTGGCTAACTTTAAATTTTAAACACAATGTCTGAAATTATCTTGTCCTAAATTATAAATTACATTTCTAACAAATACATCAACCAATTTCTCAATTCAAGCGTTTTTAAAATGTAGTTTCTGACAGAGGTTAGTAACGGTATTGCCCCCATTTTCAACATAATTTTCCAAGTAAGCAATCTTCAATGTGGATTTTCTTCTGATAAGTGTACTTCTGTGGACATTGTATTTATGTGGATTCTTGAAGTAGAATGATGTTTAACACCCAACAAGGAGGTTGGGTCTTTTGGGTGGTTTGTGAGCCATGATTTTTGCAAATTTGACAACCAAGAAAAACAGATTTTCACACAGCTCTGTGTTTCTTTTGTAATCAGCCTTGCTCTGTGGGCAGCCAAGTGTTGGGTTTTGGCAGTGGTCTTCTGTGTTACCACTGACATAAGCAAAAGTGGATGGCGGCCTATTTTTCCAATCTTTCCTGCGCACTTCTGCGTGATTTTTAGCAAGCAGAATGCTTTCTGGCGGCCAGTCTGATGTTCCTGATGCAAGCAGCACACAGGAATGTTGCAGGGCCTGGACTAGTGGGTTGAAACATCCCACAAGCCTCTCCTCTTGCGATTTGGCGTTGATCTCAATACTGGGATGTCAGCCTCATCTCTTCTGATTCCACAACTGGCAAAGTTCATCGTCTTTTCCTCCATCACGGGTGGATCGATCGGTTCTCTTCGCCAGTCCTGATGTGAGTGTTGAGCGATACTCAGGGCCCCTCGGATCTTTGCACCCGGTCTCCGGGTAGTCCTCCTTGGTTAGTCTCCATGGTTTCCAATCAACTGTAGGTTTATCCAGGATGACAAAGCAAAAACATATTTGTAGACATTTCCCCACCACTATTAATGTAGTGGGGCGGACACATACATTTGATAAATCAGGACACATTTGTATTATTGTATTTGATAGGCTATATATGGAATATTTTAGAATTGGAATTCTATGGGGCTGGAGGGGCGCCCTCTGGGGTTCCAGAAGACTCTTCCAGTTGCTGCAGAGTGTCCCTAGGATGGCAACACTTCAGTTGGTTAATATGGACCCACTTCTTTGTATTTATATTTTGTATTTGTATTTGTATTTTTTTTTATTTGTATAGTGCACAATGCCTGAGGGCAACTGGGCGCATTATTTAGTTACAGTTAGCTTACATTGAAGTATTTATATTTAGGATATACAAAATATACATGTGACATAATCAAAGGGATACAATTTACAATACAGAAGTGACATAAACGAAGGTATGCAATTTACAGGATAGGGCAGAATGCAATGGCAGAGACATAAAAATAGCCTGTGGTGTCATAGAATATTGTAACAGTCGATAGTCATCCTTAGTCGAGGGTGGACAGACATGCTTTGGCATTACGTTTGAAGGCAGTGAAGGAAGGATCAGATCTGAGTGGGTTGGGTAGTGTGTTCCACAGCTTGGCTGCTAGGACTGGGAAACTGCGGCCTCCAGATTTTTGGAGGTTGAACCGTGGGATGACAAGGCAATTACTGTGTGCGCTTCTGAGAGGTCATGCAGCTGGGGGCTAGGTTAGCAATACTTTTATGTGTGAGTGCCAAGGCTTTAAGAGAGACTCTTTGGGTAACTGAGAGCCAGCGAAGGCTCTGTCTGTATTCAGAGATATGTTCAGTTCTAGGAATGTTCAGGGCCGCTCTAATAGCGTTATTTTGGATGATTTGAAGTTTTCTGATATTGCATTGGTTAGTGCCCAGATAGAGGGCATTGCAGTAATCGATTTTGGAGAGGACAAGAGTCCTGGCTAGAGTTGTGCAATTGGCAGGAGACAGAAAAGGGCGGCAAACTGTGATAAGCTTGCATGTGTAAGATGCGGCTGAGGAGACTGCATTTGTTTGTCTGGATACAGAGAGGGTGGAATCAAGATAAATACCTAATGTCTTGGTGTCCTTGGCCACTTTGGTGGAGTTACCATCGATGCTGAAGGACTTGAATGAGGAGTCAAGTTTACTGAGTTTTTGGGGTGAACCTAAAATGAGGAGCTCAGTCTTCTCGTCATTTAAAGACAGTTCATGCTGCGCCATCCAGGTCTGGATGACTTGATAAATGGCGTTGATAGCTAGGGAGTCAATTTTGTGGTCACCTGTGATGGGAATAAGTATTTGGGTATCGTCAGCGTAGTTGGTGTACGTGACACCCATACGGTCTGGTATGTCAAACAGAGGTTTTGTGAAAACGTTGTAGAGTGTCGTGGACACACATGACCCTTGGGGGACACCACGTGTGACAGGGGAAGGTTCAGCAGTGGCAGAGGGGGAGAAGACCCTCATAGATCTATTGTCCAGGAATTATGTAATCCAAGCTGTGGCTTTCTCCGATAAGTTAGCTGCTGATTTAAGGTGGTGGCAGGGGATTTGATGATTGACTAAATCGAATGCTGCGGAGAGGTCTTGAAGGAGTAAGAGAGCCAGTTTTCCCTTATCTTTTAAGTCTTCTATTTGTGTTTTTAAATTTAGTAACGCAGTTTCTGTGCCATGGCGAGGGCGGAAGCCTGATTGCCTAAGACCCAGAAGGTTGTTGGATTCAAGATAATCTTGGATCTGCAGATATGCCTCTCGATCGAGAATTTTTAAAAGAAATGGCATCGTGGTGATAGGTCTGTAGTTGGTAGGAGTGTTAGCGCCCAAGGTAGGTTTTTTCAGTAGGGGAATAACCCAGGCGTCCTTGAGGTTGTCAGGGACGATCCCCGACTTGAAGGACGAGTTTATGAGTGTAGTGATGAAAGGTGCCAGGTGCTGTGAGGCCTACTTGATAATAGTGGCAGGGCAGGAGTCACCCTGACAGTTAGAGGGATTAAGACTGTTAATGATGTGTTCAACTTCAGAAATAGAGAGGGGTGAGAAGCAGAAGGGTTGCTGAGGTGCAGTATCCGGTTTGTAGTTTGCCTGAGGGGCAAGCAGTGCTATAAAGGAGTGTAGACTGTTTGTTATCTCATTGATTTTGGTTTGGATCATAGTCATTTTTCCCAGGAGAGCCTCTTGGATGTTTGTGCACCAAGCGCTGTCTTTGGAGCAGGTGTCTGGAGGAGTAGCAGGGGATTCCAGTTCCTTTAAAATTTTGAATAGCTCCTTGGTGTTGGATTGGGCAAGTTCAATGCGTTTATTGTATGTTTCTTTTTTAGCAGCCAGTATGGCTTCTTTGTAATTTAAAGTGGCTAGAGACATGCTTGCTTTATTGGATTCCGTGGGGTGGCTTCTCCAAAGCGTTTCAAGGGTCCTTTTTTCCTACGTAGGGTTCTCAGCTGAGGTGTGAACCAGGTGTTAAGATGAGCCGGGGTTTAGGTTTCCATAGTTTTGAGGGTGCGATAAGATCAAGTGCCTTTAGCATAGTCTGGTTGTAAGTGTCGACCAGGACAGAAGGGTCCGAACATGCAGAGGCAAGATCATTGAGGGTGGGGAGGATGAGTGGGATAAGTTTAGCACACGTTATTTTGCGCTTGTTCCTAGTGGATGTGGCAGGTGCTATGTTAGGGATGGGGTGAGTGATTTTAGTGGGGATGCTAAATGTGATAAGGTGATGGTCCGTCCAGGCACATGGTAAGTTGGAGTTGACCTTAGAATCATAGTTAAAGTCAGCTATCGAATCTAGGATTCTGCCCTTAGAGTGAGTAGGTGCGGTGACACGTTATCTTACCCTTCTGCCAAACTTCCTTTGGGGATGCGGATTTTGTAGGCGACTGGTGAGATTTTGTCTACAAATTCAAAAGGACCCCTCCAGGTGGGCAAACATTTGCGCTGTTTCACCTGGTTCCTTTGGCAATTGTATAAATATACCCGGTCTCCTACATTGTATTCTTTTCTGGTAGTCTTTAAGTCATATTGGGTCTTCATGCTGTCGGCTGATCTTTCTAGATTTCGCTGAGCATAGGCAAAAGCATGTTGAAGGTGTTTTCTTAGATTTTCAACATACTCATGAGTTGTGGAGGCATTGATCAATGTCTTCTCTTGGGTTCTGTAGAACAGATGCTGGGGAAGCACCATCCTGCGTCCAGTCATCAGCTCAAACGGTGACATTTTAGTTGCGGATGAGGGGGTAGATCTGATGGCCATTAGGACAAGATGTAATCGAATATCCAAACTTGGCCCAGAATCTGCCACAAACTTCTTTAATATGCTCACAATTGTTCTATCATATCTCTCTACTGCACCACTAAAGGCTGCCGGTAAGCAATGTGTAGCTTCCCTTTGACCCCAAGTATCTCCCACATCTTTGTCATTACTTCGCTGGTGAAATGGCTACCTATGTCTGACTCAATCCTTTGGGGTAGTCCAAAACGCAAAAAGATGTGGTTGATCATCAGGGCACCTGCTGTTGCTGCCTTGCAGTTTGGGGCCGGGAGACATTCCACCCATTTAGTAAACAAGCATGTCACGGTCAACATGTACTTGTTTCCCCTAGAGGAGCGAATCACGGGCCCGGTAAAATCGACTTGCAAATCTGACCATGGCAGTGTCATCCCCCTCTTTTGGAGAGGCGCACGGTGTGTGAGGGATGTTGGCTGAAATTGTGCACATACAAGAAATCCCTTCAAGTATTGGTCGAGGTCCTGCCCCATGTGTGGCCAGTATGCAACCTCTCTTAAGATTTCAAGTGTTGTATGAAACCCCCTATGACCAGCTGTGGCCGCATCATGGGCGTGACTCAACATCAGGCTTCTGAATGAGGTAGGGACCACCCATTGATCATGGCCAGCTAGGGATCTCCTTACCAACAAACCATCTTGGATTCGGAACATTTTTAGACATTTCATCAACACTCTGAGGTCCTCTTTCCCTATGTAATCGGTATCAGTCAGGGGAAAGTTCTCAGGTTCCTCAATGTGTTGATAAAACTTACCAATTATTGGATTCCCCTTCTGAGCCGTAATCAAATCAGCATCTGGGTTCTCCTTACTCCATTGTGCAGTGAGAGATCATTGTGAGCATGTGTCTGGGACCTAGTGATAGCAGCAACCTGGATTTCCCCCAACAGGGACTCAATCTCAATTAGATCCCCTTGGATGGCCGCGGTTTTGGCCATCTGATCAGCTAAGTCATTTCCAGTTTCGTCTGGTCCCTCTACTTTGGAATGACCCTTGATCTTTTTCCAGTAGATGGTCATCTCATTCGAGGTGACCAGATCATCAATATTTTTATATAACTTCCCCTGTTTCAAGGATTTGTTATTAGCACATAGCATGCCTCTGGTGTTCCAATTAACCAGGTGCTCCACGAACCTGTTCCGTACATAATCTGAATTAGTGATTATGACCAGTTCGTGGAGTTGATGTTGGACAGCAGTGAGGATGGCTTGATGCACAGCCATCAACTCTGCCACCTGATTAATTTGGGTACCAATCTTGTACCCAGTGGAGGGTTCTGGGGTCCCATTCACCCATGAATTCCCTACGCCGGCCACAAGTTATTTTTCACCGTTGTTGTCAACATGGTAAGAGCATACATCCACATAGACAATGGGCATTCCCTCACACTTGTCTTCCTCAAAGACTTTGTGTGGGGAATTAAGGTATGCCTCCATGTTGTCCTTGATTTTTAGACTTTCGTCCTCGAGAAAGTTTTCTCTGGCACAATCATGAAAGTCAGCCAGACCTTGCGCGAGGGGACTCTTCTTGTTTTGGTCATATCTGACCTCCACAGGAAAGCCTTGCATTGACAGAATCCAGGAAGTAATTCGGGAATTACTCACATTTCCGGCCCGATTCTGTCACTTTGGAGATATTGGAGAGGCTGGTGTGGAGTCTCCACTATGATGTGTTCCCCCTGGATAAACCGGGGGTAATTCTTCAATGCCCAAACCATTGCTAGGAGTGCCTTCTCACAATCGTTGAATTTTTCCTCCACAGCGGATAAAGTTTTACTCGCGTAGGAGATTACTTTATTGACCTTGTCATGCTTTTGATATAATACTGCAGTCAAGCATGTATTAGAAAACCCCGTTTCCAAGAAGAACTCCTTGTTTTTGACAGGGTAAGCTAGGCAAGGCGCTTGTGGGAGGCTTCTTTTGAGTTGTCTTACTGCCTCGGCTTGTTCTGGACCCCATTCCAACTTGACCCCCCTTCAAAAGATGAATCAGGGGTCTAGTGATCTCTGCGTAGCCCTCAATGTACTTTCTGCTGTAATTAGTCAGTCCAAGGAGGCTGCTTATTCCCGCAGAGTTGTGGGGTCTTTTAGTTTCTGGAGTGCTTCCACTTTCTTTTCCTGGGGACAGAGACCCTGAGGAGTAATCTCATGCCCTAAGAAATTGACACGGGTTCTACACCACTGTGCTTTTTGGAAGGAAAGTTTTGCTCCGGCAGCCCTCAACTGTGTCAGAAAATAACGGATCTCCACTATGTGTTCCTCCACAGTTGAGCTTTTGATCAGGACATCATCTACATAAGCCAGGTTACCCCTTTCACCCAAGTCGGGCATGGCCTTATGTAGAAACATTTTTTAATTCATTGCCGGAGTTGATGTATCCGAAGGGAGTCCGGGTCCATGTGTACTGCTGCCCCTCAAAGGTGAATGCCAGCTTTTATTGGTCCTCCCTACTGACAGGTACAGTCCAGTATCCATTGGTCAGGTCTATTGCTGTGAATACCTGTGACCCCTGGATCTGGGCCAGCCCTTGGTCAATGTAGGGAAGAGGCCATTGGGAAGTATGGACCCATTTATTGAGCTCCCTAAGGTCGGCGCAGAGTCTCCACTGGCAGTTTGGCTTCAAAATCCCCAGCACCGTATTATTGAAGGTGCTGTGGACTGGACGGATTATCCCACGGGACTCAAGGTTCTTAATTATTTCAGTAAGGGACTCCATTGATGCGAGAGGCAAGCGATATTGCTTCACAAACACTGGAGTCATGCCAGGGTCCGTGGGAATTGTTGTTGTGTGGATGTCGGTGCGACCGCAGTCATATGAGTCAGCCGCAAAGAGATCTTGAAAATCCAAGAAAACTTGTTTCAACTTTTGCTTCTACTCCAGAGTCTCACATGCATCAGCTAGGTAGACTCTCTCTTCAACCATCTGCCTGAAGCCTGGAAAGACTTCTGGTTTTGTTTTCTCTGCGGCTTCCTCCAGCTGGGTGGAGAAGTCGCTAGTCAGAGTGCTGATTAGGACTGGTGGCTTCAGGTGGGAAAGGCAGCCCTCATGGACCTGCAAAATCACCTCATCCCTCCTGAAGTCACAGGTCACATCCTCCTTACCATAAGGGCAGGAAGTGTAGACCAGGAAGTTCACCCCATGCCGGGTAAAGATCCTGTCTGGTGTTGTGTTGTCATCACTGTCACTGTCAAAACAGTCCTTGGGGATTGGTCCTAACAGTTAATTGCCTAAATCAATGGAAAATTGTCGGTCATCAACCGCCATTCCAATAATGGTGCCTGCGGCAAGAGTGATGCTCTTTAAATCGCTATTATCCACCTCTATTGGAACGGTGTCATGTTCTATATTGACTAATGGTGTTGGGTTTACCCCCAACCCTTGCTGTTGGAGAGAAGCATTTAGATGAAGATAGGCATCAGGGTTTTTCAATTTCTGTCCTCTTTTAACTTTCACTTCCAGGGAGAATGGTCGGGTCCTTTCTGGAATGGTAATGTCCTATCCAATCTGAATATCAACTGCATAAGGCAGCAAGTGAGCTGACCTACATGCTTTCTCTTGGTCATCAAAGCCCATGGGTTTATCCGCTAATCGAGACCAAGCTTGGAAGTTTATTAGGTCCAAACTAATGGCAAAGCGATTGAGAATGTCACTGCCTAAGTAAAAGGCGGCAGTGACGTCTCGCACGACACAACAATTATGAACTATGCTCTTGTTGCCTATGGATATTTTGAGCATACACCTGCTTGGCAGGAGATGTTTGGAATTGGGTGCTTCCAGATCCATTTCCCATTTGTCTATGAGTCTAAATGTGGGAATGGCTGGATCTTTTGGGAGTTGGCGGAACATGGCTTCGCTGATGAAGCTCTTACCGTTGTTCACACACACTCGGGCGAGAACAGAGTCCTTCCCTTTATTTAACTGAACAGGGATGAAAAACTGCTCTCCAATTTGCTGAATATCAGCAAGGCTCTGAGCTGATTATTCATCCTTCTGGACTATCGGAGTGGGAATGTCTGGTTGTGGATTGGTAAAGAATTTCAGAGTGTTTCCTTCCAGTGTGGAATGCCACCTTAAACTGGAAGGAAGGTTGATTTTCAGAAATAGAGAGGACCCCCCATCACCAGTCTGTTGTCCTACTGCTATTACTGTCACGTCTGGAATTTGATTGTTCTGGAAGTGAAATTTTACTTGACCAGCTTTTTGTTCAACCATGTGGCAGGTGCCGTTTAAACTAACATGGTTGACACTCTGTTTTAATTTTATTGGTCGGCTAGTCTGGGTCCAGGGGGCCTTGTTTATGCAATCTATTAGGGGTGACAACCTTCGCAGGAGGTAATTCCATAGTAAACAAGGAGTGGCATCTGGAGTCACAACTATGACCGGGTGCTTCACCTTGTGTCGCCCAATTTTAATGTCCAAATCCGCAGTCCCCTCAACGGGAATTTCCTTCCCGTCAAAGTTCTGAAGTTGTCCAGGAAGAGAGGTGAGAGGAATTTGATAATTCTCCCCCCTTCCTGAATTCAGTTCATCAAAGGCCTTTTTGTACAGAAGGGTAGCTTGGGATCCAGTGTCCACCAGTGCCAAAATTGTACCCTGCCCATGTACTTGAACCGGGGCATAGTATCTTCCCTCCTTCTCCACAAGGGGGCACAGATAATGCACATTTTGGGACAACTGGTGGGCTAGTTTTTTAGTTTTGGACATTGAGAGAGAAGAGATTTGGCCAGAATTCTGTGGGGAGTCCAGGGAATCTGCAAAGAAAAGGTGGCAACTAGAGTTGAGAGATGTTTTGAGTACCCCTGGTTCTGGACCCCCCTCCCCATTTTTGGAGGCAGTCAACAGGATGGGTTTGAACCAGGGGATTTTCATGTTGTTGGTTCTGGGGTTGGATGATGGGCGACGCTAGCTCAGTCTCCACATCTACCCAGTCTGGATTGGAATCCTTTGGGATCCATTTTTCTTTGGGAGGAGTTCCCCCATCTCTGAAGGAGAAGATTATTTTCCCAGAATCCTCTGAGGATCTCTCTCCTTCAAATTGGAAGATTTGTACCTCCTCCTCAAAATGGGTCTTTTTGGGCCCTTTGTTTCTCCCACCCTCCCTCTGCTCCTTGGGTGGCAGACTTCCAGGGGCAGGAGATTTTGGTTCCGGTTCCGGGGTTTCCAGGGGCTTTTTACAAGTGGGGAAGGAAGCTTCCTCCAAGGCTTTACATCGGCCTCCCCCTTGTGCCTCCTCCATGGGAACCAGTGAGTTGTCGGGGTGCTGCCCGCGTCATTGTTCTGGAGTACCAGGTACAGAGTTAGAGGCATTCTGTGCCGGCATGCCCATCTGAGGGTTCTGTTGAGCCATCAGCATGCAACCCAGATCCTGTGCTATGTTTTGGACCTGGCGCTCTAGCTGTGAAACCCGCTCCGGCTGATACAGGGTTCTCATTTCTCCCATGGGCTGATCCCAGGAAGGGTAGCTATCCCTTCTCCGGTAATACCCGGGTTTGGCCGATTTGGGTACCACTCCACCCTTGGCCTCCCCTCTCCCAGATTAGGTCGTCTGGAATCAGGGAATTGGGGAAAGAAGGACAGACTGTTCTGGGGTTGAAAGTGTTGTGGGTACCTGGGGAAAAAGTTCTGCCCAGGATTTGGGGAATTTCTGCCCTCCTGGGGGAAGGGAGGAGGGACGTTTCCTGTGCTGCTTGGTTGGACCCCCCCTTGGGCTGGAGGAGTCCACACATAATCCAGGATGGGTCTGTTCCCCTTGTAGCAGGGACGTATATAGTCAGGGGAGTGAGGGATACCATTTGTGGGGCTACCTCCTTGGCTCCCTGTCTGTGACTGGCCGAGGGCCTTCTGGGCTTGGGATTATTCTGCTGTGCAGGAAGATTTTTAGGCCCCCCCATCTCCAAGTCCAAAATGGGAGCAACCTTTACCTCTGCCACCTTAGCAGCAGCTGTGGTGTTGGAAGGTTTGGGGCTTTTTTGAGTATTCTTTGTTTCTATGGGCTTTTGCACCTCATAGATCCGGGTGGCCTGTTCAATGACCCAGTCTAGTGATCTTTCCTCATGAAAATCTCTCACTAGCTGGGTCATGATGTGCTTTGGTAGAGCATGGAAAAAAGTATTGACAAATTCTTTGCTGTCCGTGCGACCCCTCTGGTAGTCTGCGCAAAGGTACACTTTAACTCCTGCACAAATTCTTGTGGGGCCTGGTCCTCCCCACATTGCAAGTTGTAGGCTGCTTTGCAAGCCTCTTGGGGATTTCTGTGAGCAGAAAAATGATTCAAAATTGCCGCCCTATATGTGGACCATCTTGAATGATTTTGGTCCTCCAGATCCGCAAAGAAACTGGAGTATTCTGGCGAAAAGGTCCATTTCACATACTGAATGCAGCTACTGCTGTCTTTCAGATGGAAATTTTCCATCATCTGCTCAAAGAGCTCTAAGTGCTCCCAAACAGAATACTTAGCGTTCTCATGATGGGCGTGATGATACCCCTTATTGCCTTGATTTGTTTTAAGGTGTCTTTAAGCAAGGCCCTTTTTGCCTTATTTGCCTTCTTGGTTCGGGTAACCCTGGTCCATTCATCCTCTGACTCAGAGGCACTGCTCCCAGAGGTGCCCGTCTGATCTTCCAGGTTCTCCCGGATTCTGCGAGCCTGGAAATGGCTGGAAGAATGTGGGGACCTAGTCTCCTATGTCCTGGGGTGCTCAGAGGAGTCTTCTGATTCCTCCTTGCTCTCAGGATTTGATGGGTACCCCCCCACTGTCCTAGCTGGGCAGAGGTTTTCAAGATGCCCTTAGTGGGCCTACTCTCCTGGAGTTCCCCAACAAATTTCACAGTGCTTGGGAACCCATACCCAGATGCCCGCCCATCCATTCCTGGGAGGTGCTGGTCTATGAGCCCCATACTTCTGACTGGATAGTAATCTGCCATCCCTGTGGCCCTGGGCTCATGTGCACCAGTGGACATGGGGGAGGCAGAGTCCAGGGACAGGGAGAGATGAAGGCCTCTGGTACTAGGGTTCCTGAGGTTATGCTCAGGTGTTTCCCTTTCCCAACGAACCTCATCTCTATCAGCCCCTGCTCCCTGTTGCCATGCAAGACCCTCAGCTGTATGTTCCTCAATCTAGACCTTACTAATCTCTTTCAGTCTCTCTTGCATGGCTACCTGCCTGTGGAGCCTATCATTGTTCTGACAGAGAGCCTAATTTTCTCTCTGTGCTTCCTGGTTTGTCTTTGAATACTGGCCAGTCTTTGCTGCAGGAGGGTGACCTCCTGAGTCCTGGCTATACTGGCCTGAACCTTCCTTGCCAGAGCATCTTCCACCCTCCTGGTGTGCTCTAACAATCTATTATGCTCTTTTTGGAGGTCACCCAGTCCCTGGAGGGCTAGGTGATTTTCTTCCAGTTTCCCTTTAAAGTGATAGACTTCCTGGCCCAAGGTGTCCCTTTCCTGCGCAAGAGCCTGCCTCTGTGACGCCAGGTCATCCCTCAGTCTTTGAAGTGCACCAGCTTTCTGGCGCTCTTCATCAAACTCTGCCTGGGTGTCCAGTACTTTCAGAATTAATTTGTTGCTCTCTTCTTTTTCTCTATCTAATTGGCTTTGCAGGGTGGCTACCTGCTTTGTGCATGCCCTGTTGAAATCTCTCTGTTGCTCCAGCTTTTTCTGGCTTGCAGAAGGGAATCCAAGCTTTCTTGGTACTCCTTCTGCGAGGCTAGAATTCTGGTTTCCTGGTCTGCCTTTTCCTGTTGCAGGATACCCATGTCCTCTTTTATTTTAATTATGTACGCCTGCTTTCATTTTCGAACTCCTGGCTCCTCTGCAGCCTCTGCTCAGAAGAGTCCAGATCAGATTGGGCCTTTTCTAACGCCATCAGTTGCCTACTTACCAGATCTTGACCTTCAGCATATTTATCCTGTATGGCTCCCATAGATAAATATAGATATGCCGCTATCTTGGCAATCTAATTTTGCTCATCCTTGGCCTTAGGGGCCATATATAGCTCACTCAGGGCCACATGTAAGGGACCCTGGTCTCTCAAGATATCTAACCCTGTTGCAGTGATCTGTTGTGTGATTGCCTGCAACCACACATTCTGATCCTGCTCAGTCCATTCACCTCTCACAAATAACTTATGTAAAAGAATTCTCTAGCCATCTTAATGTCTACCAATGTCACCATTTTGGAAATATTGATTTCCTTCCTGACTTTACAGAAGTTTTTTATTTTATTTTTGCAAAACAGACCGTTTCCTCAGAGTGTTCCCTTTTGAGGGGTGCTTTTACAGTGAAACACAGCGTGTTAGCCCAACAGGATTTATGTATCCTGTCAGTTAGCACACTGTATTAAGATGCACAAGTGGTAGATCTAATCCAGAAATCCCGTGCACGAGCCACCAATCTGTAAGTGATTTCAATCCAGTACTCCAACTAAGTCAATGCCTAGTATGGGATGCCCAATGGAAACCCTTATTTATATATTTTTATGTCAAAAGTTCTTTTAATTCTGGATGATGTACCCTTATATAACGCCCCTCTCTTTGAATCCCCCCGGCCTCACTGAGCCAGGAAGTAGGTTTGTTTTGCAAAGTTCAAAAGATTTATTTGAAGAATTGAACAATATATATATCACACTTTTATAAATATGAATAATATTGGAATATCACACTTATGAATATTAATGCACTGATCAGCAATGGGTAATATTACAATATCAACAGTCTCGTAAATCAATTAGGAGTAGAAATAGGAAGAAAAATGTAGCAGAGGATACTTTGTATGGGTTCAAGAAATTGCAATGATAGGAAGGAATGCAACACAGAAATAAAACTTGATATGATTTCAATCAAAGACAATGTGATCACTCTTTCCCTCTGTTACTACTCACTCACCCCAATATGAAATAAGAAGATATGGAATGAGGGCACACAGGTTTCAAGAATAACAATCAACAATTGCAGTTTCAATCCTGATTCCCCCCCTGCAAGCTTAGAGAGAACAGTAATGATTTTAAAACAGGTCAATTGCTTTTAAATGGGGTTTGAATTGAATGGTAAAATGCTAAACATTATTTTAATTCGCTAAATGCTATTCAGAACTAGTGAGAGTTGTTTTGGATTGGGTCAGGTCAATACTAGCAATGATTGTTGAAGGATTAGCAGATGGAAAACTAAATTCAGAAGTTGAAATTAAGAAATAGCTATTTTATATAGAGTGAAATTGAGCCAAATGCAACTTTTCCGTGCATGCATGAAATGGAATGTTGTGTTGGATTGTCTGAAAGCTGAGGATGTTAGCTTCAAAATGACATTTAAAGTTTGTTTCTAGAACATATGGTTTGAAAGTTACAGAGGTTTTAGTGAAGGTAGATTTTTCTCAAAAGAGTCAAAATTTCAAAATGAAAGATGTGCTTTAAAGATTAGGAACCAAGTTTGACTTATACTAAGGGGCTATGAAAGTGCATGATACCCAATGGGACAGCCACCAGAACAGTGTGCCCTCCGCTCTGACTTTTGTCCGCCAGGACAATTGACTTTCTTCAGAAAAATATCAGCGTACAGATGATTATCATTACAATTATCACAGACTATATAATGAGAAGGATTCAGGATGGACACAAGATTCTATAATGCAGTTCTGGATAGGTTGAAATGGATTGAATAGGATTACTTTAAACTAAGAGAAGACTATGGACAGTTCTATACTAAATACTCACTACTATGGCTTAGGAATGGAATGGGCCCGTCAAAGATCTGGTCACGGGTTTGGCTGGGATTCGCTCACCACCGGACAGGTCTCAGGCACTTGGTTCTGCTCTCAGCAAGGCACTCAGCCTGCATGGCCTCTTGGACTGGATCTGACGGGTTCTGGGTTACAGCACTGCTGGACTGATCTGGATCTTGGGTTCTAGCAAGAGTTCTTATCCAGAAGCAGCAAACAGCTAAGCCAGGCTGTTGAATAGCTTAGATCCCATGGATGTTTAGGGGTTAAAATCAGGTTGCTAGATTTTAAAGGCCTGCTGAAAAGGGTTCAGCTTTTTGGGTTATGCCTCTGCTTCAGGGTTCTGGGGTCTGGTTCTGGAGTCTGGTTCTGGAGTCTGGTTCTGCCTGTAGAGCGCTTTGCCGGTAGATCAGTGATGAGTGAAAAGTGTCTGTGTCTTGGTCCTCAACAGTCCCTATTTATCCATTTTCCAAAGGGGTGGGGAGGATGATTATACAATGCCCAACCCTCTAAGGATCTGATAGGTCAGAGAATTCTCCCTCTCCTGATTTGAGAAGGGAACAGTGTGTCATGATGTGTCATCATGTGTCAGAGTGACACGGTGATAAGGGTCCAGAAAAAATCCCTCCCCTTTGCTTTTACCCAGAAAATCTATTTTTCCCAAAAACACATTTCCAATATGCACAACTTGTTCATAATACATATTTACATGACAGAGTGACTAAGGTACGTTTCTGTCAAAGTCTAATATTCCTACGAGTTTTGGTTCACAAATGACAGTTTTTCGTGCTTTTGGTTGGTTACACATTTTTGGATCTGTACAATTTTTTACACATACATACACATACCCTCTGGGCATATTCCTGTAATTTTTCATGTTCCTAGTATAATCACAATAGCTACAATATTACAATTTTGTGGTTCAGTCTCAGAACATCGCACAGATTCCAGATTATTTTTAAACTCTGAGCGAATTTTTCATTTTAATACCCTATAAATCCCATATTTTTATCAGTTCCGTGCAATTTGCTATAAGTCTTTTTCTAAAACAAACAGTTACTTTAGTTTCAAATCCACATTTTCAGTCTGGCCCGCCTCCAAGGCTCGGCTGAGTCAGAGAGTCACATGGGCTTCTTCCTGCCAGGGCAGTTGGTGTCAGTCACACTCAAATTAGCATTTTCATTCAGCTCAAGGGAGTCCTTTGTCTACACTCAGAGCAAAATGCCAGAGTGCCCCTCCCATTTCCTTTCACACTTGCCTGTCAGATACTCAGTAGAGCACAGGGGAAAATATTCATTTGTTTGGGAGAAGGTGTGGAATGTCTTTGAAGCTCAGTGTGGCTAACTGTAACTTATAAACAATGTCTGAAATTGTCTTGTCCTAAAATAAATATTACATTTTTAACAAATACATCAACCAATTTCTTAATTGAAGCTTTTCAAAATATAGTTTTGAATGGTATCCACCTCTTAGGCTTCTGATAGCAAGTCTTTCTGTGGCATACTTTGTGTTCACTGTACAACTTTAAACATGACAGGTTTTAGAAATCACCAGCTTCTGACAGAGGTGAGTAACGGTACTTTCAACATAATTTTCCAAGCAAGCAATCTTCAAGCAATCTCCAATGTGCATTTTCTTCTGATAAGTGTACTTCTGTGGACATTGTATTTATGTGGATTCTTGAAGTAGAATGATTCTTGAAGTAGAATGATGTTTAACACCCAACAAGGAGGTTGGGTCTTTTGGGTGGTTTGTGAGCCATGATTTTTGCAAATTTGACAACCAAGAAAAATGGATTTTCACACAGCTCTGTGTTTCTTTTGCAATCAGCCTTGCTCTGTGGGCAGCCAAGTGATGGGTTTTGGCAGTGGTCTTCTGTGTTACCACTGACATAAGCAAAAGTGGATGGCGGCCTATTTTTCTGATCTTTCCTGCGCACTTCTGAGTGATTTTTTGCAAGCAGAATGCTTTCTGGCAGCCATTCTGATGTTCCTGATGCAAGCAGCACACAGGTATGTTACAGGGCCTGAACTAGGGGGTTGAAACATCCCACATTTTGGAGGATTACCACATGATATGGGCAATCAACTGGCTTTTAGAAGTGATACATCAGTCAGGGAAGTTCTTGTGGACAATCATTTAGTTTGGGAATTCTGAGTTACCTCCCTGTGAGGAAGCTTGGAAGATGGAGAGCCTGAAACTGATATGGGACGATGGTGTGATTGAAGCAATGGAAAAGCCTCCACTGGAAGTAATTAGAAATAATTCTAAGGAGACGAATATTTATGCAACTGGTGGTGACACATACGCACACACTTAGGCCCACTGCTGTGAGAATTGTGGAGTGTTACTCGATAAGCTGGTATCACTGTGTAAAAAGGTGTTGGGATCACCACATGTTTGGCAATTACTCAGGAGTATATTCCCTGGGTGAACAACACATTTGGTAAGGAAAGGCACATTTGAGTGAGGGGCATCAAGGAACTCATTCACCTCTGACTCTCGTGTACTATTTTTGGATTTAGAAGTAATCTTGTATGAGGTGATTTTGCACATTATAAAAGCCTTCTAACATGAAATAAGAGAACATAATAGATTACTTCATTCTAGCAGAGTTTTAAATTTGGCAGGGTGATTTCATGTGGAGATCTGTGTGGGGGAATGTGAATCAGACATTTAAATGTTCTTATGTAAATCTGTTGGGTCCTACTCCAGGGATGTATAACCATCTGAAAGGTTATGGCAGTACATTTGCCATATGTCAGAAATCTTCTTGAGCAGATGTTACCGGGGACCTTGTGTTCCATTTTCCAACATTGGAATGGGTTTAATGGGACAACTAGATCATTCTCGAGGGCTGAATATTTATATCATAGTTCTGCTAGACTATTCTACCAGATATCCTGATGGCTTTATATTTTGAGCCAATGCTTCCCAACAGATCCTAAAGCATCTATAACCTTACTTACCTGGGTGCGATAGGTGTCGTAAGGAAATCTTCCCCCATCAAGTCTTACGACCAAACGTATGGGGGAATTAAAGCATTATGCACTTTCAAAATATCAACCTCAAACAGATGGTTTGGCAGAGCGGTCCAACCAGACCCTTAATATCTTGATGAGGAAGACCGTAAAAATGATGGAAAATTAGTATGTCCCTTAAACTCTGTTTGCAGTGAAAAGCCCACACAGTCTTCCAAACTCCTTTTGTGTTAGTGTTCAGTAGACAATCTAGAGATGTACTGCTGATGGAGGCGAGGGAACAACTAGAGAAACAAGGTACAAATATTGCCCACTTAGACGTAGAACCATGGACAAGATGACTCTAGTTATGAGCCTGTCGCAATAAAGTCTACAACAGACCATAGAGAAGAAGAAAAGCCTGTATGAATCATGAAACAGATTGTGGAAATGTCAAGTAACAGACCAAGCTATGCCATTATGGCCTACAAGTGATTCAAGGCACGAAACGTTGCTTTCTCTCAGGAGACTGATTCCTGTTTGTGCTTCCCCTGAACTCCCGGGAGAGAGGAGGTGAAGAGCGTGGACTGACTGTCCTCTGTCCATAGTCTACTGTGACGAAGCCTGAACATAAAGGCGAGGACCATAGTTTACATTATGTCTCTCATTTGATTGATGCTGTCCCCTGATTTCCATATTCCATAAACCTATCCACATATCTTGGCCCTGTCTGATTTCTATATATCCTAGAAGCGGGCTAAACATACTCTGGACCCCCAATGTTTGGTAGGGTCCATTATACATTTGACTTTCGGTGTTATTAGGCCTTATCATATCATAGCGAAACCCCGCCATCTTTGGCGAGTTGCCAAGGCACCTGGAACTAATGTACGTATATCTCTGGTTGGGATCCGTAAATAGAAACACAGTTGCCTGGAATGGTGCTGCCTTTCCCTGCATGGCAACGCCCTTCTGCTTAAGTGGTGTGTCATTCTTCATTTGAGCAGTGTCTAATGGCATGTTTTTCCCAGATTTGATTTCTAACACTGATGGGGCAGATTATTTCACTTTTTGCTCCTTTGACTCCTTAATTTTACCCTCATTATGTGCAATTTCCTCATAGATTTTGATTTACTGATCAAGAATCCACTGCAAGCTTCTGTCTCTAGTGAATTCACAAGCTAGCGGAGAGACCACTTCTCATTGCAGGCTGTACGTCCCTTCATTCTATGTTACAACTTGGAGTTGACACAGGACACCTAGTAGAATAGCCATGCTATGGACTTTGTTTGAAGACTTCTACATTGGTTGTGAAGATTTGATGAACTTATGTCACTGCCTGTGTACCATGGATTACTCACCAGTCAAGAAAGTATGCAGCACTTTGATTGAATACTAAGGAACATACATTCATTCTTTATTGCTTAGCCTCTGAGGAATGTCCTGTATTGGGTTACATCATAAGGATGGAAACATGCTGGTCTATGTTTCAACACAGATTCTCTTGGGATGATAGCTCAGGGGCAACATGCTCTCCTTGGAAGCAAGAAGATGAGGAGCAACATAGGTTCGATCCCCGGGTCAGCGCTTAGAAAACCTCTGGGTATTAAGCACGTTATAAATAACCAAATACAATTTGTATTTGTATTTGTTTTATTTGTATAGCACAGCCAGGCCCAGTGGCAACCGGGCGCATATCTTGACCAATTAGGTTACATACATACAATCATAATTACAGGAGTATCACATAATTAGGCGAGTAGTTGCACTAGGCAGGGTTACAGTTAGAGTACCAAATAATTTATACAGGAGTACAATATCAGTCGGATCAGTAGTAGATCTTATGTTCCCGTAGTCACATTGGGATTCAGGCTGTAGCCACTGGTTCTGGTGAGGTGGTGAGCCAGAGTTTTGCTTTGTGTTTGAATGTGTTGAATGACAGTAGGTTTCTAATAGTGAGTGGCAGGGTGTTCCATAGTTTGGCTGCCTGGAATGGGAAGCTTACACCTCCAGCTGTTTGCAGTTTATATCTGGGAATCGATAGTCCATGGTTTTGGACCGATCTCAGATTCCATGTGGGAATGTATTGGGTGAAGCGAGAGGCTAGGTAAATGGGGGCCAAGTTATTTACGCATTTGTAAGTGAGTGCCAATGCCTTCAAGGAGATCCTTTGGGAGACTGATAGCCAGTGGAGGTTCTTCCTGGTTTCTGAGATATGTGCTGATCTGGGGAGGTTGAGTGCCGCTCAGATGGCACTATTTTGGGTGATCTGGAGTTTATTGAGGTTCCGTTGATTGGTGCCTTGGTATAAGGCATTACAGCAATCCAATTTGGACATAACCAATGTCCTGGCAATGGTGATGCAATTTTGTGTGGTGAGGAAGGGTCGACAGGCTGTAATCAATTTACAGGTGTTGGCAGATGCAGCTTCAACTGCATTGGTTTGTCGAGTGAGGGAGAGTGTGGCGTCGAGGTAGATTCCTAAGGTTTTCGTGTCTTTAGATACTTTGATGGAGTTACCATCGATATTGAAGGAGCTGAACAATGGGTTCAGTTTGTTGAGCCTCTGTTGAGTTCCCAGGATGAGGAGCTCAGTCTTGTCATCGTTGAGACACAACTCATGTTGGGCCATCCACGCTTGAATGACTTGGTAGATGTCATCCAGAGCTTTGCAATCGACAATGTAGTCACCAGTAATGGGAATGAGTATCTGGGTGTCATCAGCGTAGTTGGTATAGGTGACACCCAGATAGTCAAGCACATCAAACAATGGTTTGGTGAATACGTTGTAGAGTGTGGGGGAGACAGAGGGCCCTTGGGGGACTCCACAAAGGACTGATGCAGGATCAGCAGATGAGGTGGGTGAGAAAACTCTCATTTGTCTGTTGTCAAGGAACGACCTGATCCAATTGGTGGCTTTGTCCAAGAAATGGGCTGCAGATTTTAGGTGCTGACAGAGGATTTGGTGATTAACCAGGTCGAAGGCAGCGGATAGGTCCAATAAGAGAAGGAGGGCAAGTTTGCCGTTATCTTTTACATCCTCAATTTGAGTTTTCAAGTCTAGGAGGGCTGTTTCTGTCCCATGTTTGGGGCTGAAACCAGATTGTCTGGTGCCAAGGAGATTGTTGTTTTCTAAGTAATTCTGAATCTGAAGGTATGCTGCTCTGTCTAGTATTTTTAGGAGGAAAGGGACGGTGGTGATGGGTCTGTAGTTTGTGGGAACCTCAGGGTCTAGATTAGGTTTTTTTTAGTAGAGGGATAACCCAGGCATCCTTCAGGTTGTTGGGTACCATTCCAGATTGGAACGAGGAATTGATGAACGTTATTATAAAGGGTGCCAGGTTGTGTGCAGATTCCTTAATGATAGGTGCTGGGCATAAGTCGCCTTGGCAATTGGATGGTTTCAAGTTGCAGATAATGTTTTCTACCTCTGAGATGGTAAGTGGGGTGAAGATAAAAGGAGAGTGGGTAAAGGAGGCTGTAGGGAGTGACACTAGTTTGGAAAGGGGAGAGGTAATGAGGGTGGTTTGTTTGGCATTGATTTTAGATTGTAGGGTGGAGATTTTGTTAAGAAGAGCACTTTGAATATTGTTACACCATAAAGGGCTGCATGCTATCCTTGATGTAGGTGTCTGGTGCGGGGGAAGGGGATTCTAATTCTTTGAGGATAGTGAAGAGTTCTCTTGTGTTAGATTCCGCTTGGGATATCCACTGATTGTAGGTTTCTTTTTTAGCATGCAGGATCCCTTCCTTGTAGTTAAAGGACGTGATAGCAAAACGTTCTTTATTGGATTCACAAGGGTGGCTTTTCCAGTGTGACTCGGCTCTGCGCTTTTCTAAGCGCATGGTTCTGAGCTGTGGGGTGAACCAAGAATTTAGATGGGCTTGTTTGGATTTGCGGAGTTTAAGCGGCGCTATGGTGTCAATAGCTCTGTGCAGAGTTTGGACTTGAATTTGAATTTGAATTCCAAATGCGTTTGATTTAACTTTGTATGATGTCCTAGGAATAACTGTTTGTATCTGTGTTCTTATGCAAGGCATGTATGTTACTACGTTTTTCACATGTAAGTGCCTGTGATCTTATGATTTTACCAACATTGTTTTTTATACAAAATATTAAAGTACATTTTGTAATACCATAGAGTGTATCTATCCATTGTTGAAGTACGGTGGATCTTTTATCAGAGTTGTTCCTGTTCTTGCAGAAACTAGAGATGCAACCTTCCTTTTATATACTTTAAATTCATCAAACTCGTGATTTTAATTGCATTTAACTGTACTTGGTTTTGACCCCCTCTCTCTGCTCCTTTCAAGCAGGCCCTGTCTGTATTACTGGAGTGTAGCCAGTGAGAGTAATGCCCTGTTGTCCTCTGGGTTTTGAGAATAGTTCTCGGTTTAAAAAAAAAACTTTGTTGTTTAATTTCCCTAATTTTTGCATGCAGCCCTTTTGTTTTCATTCCTCAGTTTGACTATTAACTCATTCATTTCAGTAAGTTGCATCTTGTAATTATCAATTGCTTACAACTTTCTATCATCTTCCAACACCCAGCTAAATACCTCATCCTCTGAATCTTGCAAGTCCCTAGAAGATTGGCTACTGCATTTGCATAGTGCTTGCACTTCTGGCAAAGCAAGATCCCTATCTTTCCGGATATCGTCTAACACTGTTTTTTAAATGGGAAACTTCGTGCTCACATTCTACCATTTGTATCTCTTTTTGTGCAATCTGCTCATTTAAATCATCACATTTGATTTGCAGTTGTGCACTGAGTTTTCTCTTTTCTGAGCTCTCTTCTAATTGTAACATTTTCTCACGCATAGTTGCCAATTTGTGCACTGCATTATTCCAACAGTACCAAGCAAGTTAGACTTACTGGGTGATTTTGAAGTTGCAAAACCTATTACACCGGAAGGTGGGGTACACTATACCTGCCATTGTACACACACTGAGCATAGATGAGGGCCTAGTGGTGAACCCTAGGGCCGGCATGGGGCAGTCTCCAACAGGTGGCACGCTGCATGGCGGTGCACGGGGGGCTGATACTTGCGAGCAGGGGATCTCCAGGAGGTTTCACAGAGGGGGTGTCCATTGATGTGCAGGATGAGCCATTTGAGTATGTAGTTTCATCCTTTAATAGTTTCTCTCCACTCATTGCATTGATTGCACTGATGGCAACTTGATTACTGTACCTTTGGCTCCTAATAAAGGGTCAACTGCAGTGTAAAGGTTTGCTCTTACCTCCTACCCTGGTCTGCCTAGCCGGCACAACCTGCCCAATCCACCCAATACATCTATTGCTCACACATTGGATACAGCTGGCCCGAAGGCAGTCGAGGCAAATGGGTGTAAATGTCACATTGTATTGGCTGAGTTGGCAGCATTGAAACATCTAATCATGTCTCTCATGGAAGTCCATGGGAGGAGCACTGATACTGTGGATACCGTGGATCTATTACCTAATGTTCTGAGTAACATGGGGTCTGGTCAACCCAGGTAGGGAGTGGCTACTTAGGCTGTTGATGCCAGCACAAACATGACTGGTATGGGACTTTACTGTGGCAATGCAGGGATTGATACTAACAACTCCTGACCCTTGCCCCTTAAAAGGCACCAGGACCCTAGCAGCTTAATCTCTCCTCCCCATAGTCCTAGCTTGTTGCAGCATTCAATGTTGCTTTTAATTTAGCAAGCAGGTCATGTACTAAAGACTCATACTGCAGCTGGTAACTTAAATCAATAGGGCCGGCAGACCCAGGTACGGTGCCTTTGTTAATGTTGCCCCTTTCGGAGCCACTACACTCCTCTTTGAGCGCAACTTTATTGCAGGACAAAGTGCAAGTCTGGAGCATGGGATCAGGGGTTGCAAAGGCATGGTCTTTTTTTTTGCAAGAGGTCCCTAAACTTGCCACAAACCAGATAGAGATCAGGGAAGGCCTCGAAAACAAATGCATCCTTTGGTTTCGCGAAGTGCGTAGTTCTATGTTAGTAATTCGTGAGGATATGCGAAGTAGCTCGAGGTTACACTTGCAAGGAGACAACACATATGGTTTAATTAAGTTGGAATTTAAGGAGATGGGAGTGGTTCAAGGTCTTTTGGGTATTGATTTAAGATCTTATAATTCTCTCACCCCCCATCAAACTGCACGCTGCAAATTAGAGTTCATCCCCAGCGCAGCGATGGCCAATTCCCTGTTGCGCGACTTCAGCATCCTCTATTATCAGAAGCTAATTCGGTCCCATTGGGGAAGAATAGATTGGACAACCTAACCAGTGCCAACCCATGCAAACTCTAGCCCGTTTGAGAGGCATGACATGGACCATGTTGAGTGACTAGGTTGGACCTGAACAAACTTGCCTGCCCACAATTGTTGCAGTATTTTCCACAAGCTTTAGAAGGCCTGAAGAACCTTGGCTCCTGCTTCCATGTAGGGCATTGTGTATGGGTAATTAGTATTAGATGTTGTCTTTTTATTACATTAATTGCTTCAGAAGATGCACTATTAAGAAGTATTTGATAAAGGAATGGGCCGAAAAAGAGCACATGTGCTGCAAGCAAGGGATACATGAGTTGCTCTTGAAACCGTTTCTATTGTCCATTAAGAAGGATTGTCCTCTTTTTTTAGGAAAGAGGATGGGCTGAGAATGAACACTCATGCTCAGAGCAGGCACTAAGTGACATTAAATGAGCTGCTCCAGAGTGGGTTCCAATTGCGCGTTAAGAAGCGAGCGCACAAATGGCTGAAAATGAGCGCACCTGCTCATCGCAAGTGCTGTTAAGTGACTGGCAGCAGGAACTGTGAAAAGTGGCCAGCTCGCACAAGGTAGCAGAACAGTTGTCTCCTAATCAAAGTACAGCAGAAAGCAACACACCTTTGTCATGTTTAGGGTTGTAATTAAAAGGGTATATATATGTTTTAGTTTAAAAAAATACAAGAGTTATCTTTTTGCAGAATAGTGAAAACACGTACAAACCTCCTGTCTAATTACAAACTATAGGTCCTCATTATAAGAATAGCAGTCCGGAAATATGGGTGTCGGTAGCAACGTACCGACACCCTTTCCGGACCGCCAGACTACAATGCCGGTAAGCGCATGGAACTGCCCCTACCGGCAGTATTTTCACTGAAGCACCGGCACCATTAGCAACAGTGCCAGTGATTCAGTGACCCCATTCCCATGGAGTCCAATTCGACTCTACAGGAATGGAGATTTACCGTTCCTGCCGCCTGCCATAATATATCCTGGTCTCCTTCTGCCATTCTAGGTGGGAATGACCTTGGTTGAAGTTTTGTCTTTGATGGGAACCCTTTGTATTCGCGGACACGGCTCCAGGAAGTCTGAGAAGGCAGGAAGCAAGGGAAGAGTCCAAAACTCTATGCCCCTTTGTTTTTCACCTTGCCTGAAAGGAACCAAGTCCCGCTGGGGGGTTGGCTGTCTTGATTGGACAGCCTGACAACCCCATTCTGTAAACTGCAGGGAGAGTTTGCAGAAGTTGTGCTGTAGTTCCTGATAAATACTGCGAACCTGCAAGCTGCTGATAAGTCGACCACTGGAGATGAATCCAGAGAGGAAGATGAAGAAAAGACATCTGTAACTATTTCCTGTGACTAGAGAGCCTGCTGTGTAAACAGAGCCTGATGCAACCCACCTGTGATGCACAGGGGGTGATTTGTGTGGTTGGGGGTTTGCCCATACCACGTGCCCAAACCTAATGCTGGCACACATATATGGAGCCTCTTCTGAAGTTTATGAACACTTTTAACTAACTCTGAAGCTAGTACTTACTTATTAAAGAAGATGTCCTCTGGAGCTCTGACTTTCCTGCAACTGAACCCTATCCTGACTTGCCTACAGCTGGCACCTAGATCACTAAGGTCTCTCTTTTGCCTCTACGAAAAAACATGCTATAGGCTAGGGAAGGACTTTTATGACAATGATTCTATCTGGAAATTGAAACAAGTATACAAGTACTTACTTATCAGTTAGTGTTGTAACTGTCACAATTGCTAGTGCGAGCCACTATTATTTAAGCAGTCACAAGTAAAAGTATACAAGTAGCTTCACATTCTTTGAATAGTGTTCCACATTCTAAAAAGTAATGTTTTAGTACTGTTTTATTATCCTTAACTGCATGAGTGTAAAAGCTTACCAGCAGGGTTTACCTACCTTGAAATACATTGGGGGTCATTACGAGGTTGGTGGTAGTCATGGCGCTATTTGTGCCATGACTGCCACCAAAAACGGTACCGTGTCCGGTTTGGTGAAATGGGGACTTACCTAGTCGGACCTTGGCGGGACCGGTAAGTCCCCATTCACCAAACTATTCCCCATTCCCATTTGAGCCCCCACAGGGCTCAATGGGAATGGGGAGGACGCAAATAACGGGCCGGCGTATACCAAGCCCGTTTGCACCCAGGTCCCTTAACGGGTCCCGTCCATACCGCCTGGTCAGACCAGGCGTTAAGGAAGGGACCCGCTAAGGGACCTCGTAGTAGGGTGTTAAGGGATTAACGGCATCGGTCTCCTTACCGGTGCCCGGTATCCCTTACCGCCCTACTCGGAATGAGGGCCATTATGTCTTTCTTAAAGTGTACTATTGGGTTTGGCTTAGCCTGGTCTGCTTTATACAGATCCAAAACAGTCTTTGAGTTAATTCTTTGTCTTTGAGTTGCTGGTAGTCCCTCTTAAAAGTATATAGGTCTGACTGACCTTGAACAGCATCTGCTCTTCTAAACTTGTAACACTGGGTTGTACTTCCCAGCATTGTGTTGGTGCTATTCTAAAATAGTTTCATAACGTTCTTACTTACCTTACAAACTGTATTATACACTTCCTAAAAGTATACTTGGTATAACTAGCCATTAGGTAGCGGATAGTTATGTACCAATAGATCAATTACTTACCTTGAAATACATTGCGCGTTTCTTAAAGTGTAATTGGGTTTTTCTATACCTGAATTGCTTAGTGCATTCTAAAATAGTTATTGAGTGTTCATACTTATCATGGAGTAGCTTAATGCCCCTCCAGAAAGAAAGCTAGTTGCATTACTAGCTCTGAACTGTGTTCTACAAAGTAAAATGTGTTACCAGGTGTATACTTGGAACTGTGTTGGTTAATTATGTGATTTCTGTAACTGAGTGTCACTGTATTACTGACCGTGTCTACTAACCTTGAATTACTGATGTTATTCTAAAAGTATATATATCCTGTTTTTACTCCCCAAGAATATCTAATTGCCATTCTGAATGTGCTGTAGGTTTGACTCACCTTCAACTGCTGATTGCTATTCTTAATAAGGTTATATTTTGAGTTGTATCCCATAAGTATTGAGTTGGTTTTTATAATTGTGTTTATATGAAATGTTTTAGTAATTATTTCCCCAAGATTTATCTGGGCCCACTTGTATTTGAATAAAAACCTTTATTTTTACAATACATAGGGCCTCATTATGAGAATCGTGCAAAAAACGCAGTTATTACTGGCATGGCGGTATTAGCGAATCTGTGCACCCTTGACGCCACTAAAAGCGGCTGAATACAAGTGTGCGAGCACGTGCGACCCCCCATGCCTGTAATGGCTGCACCGCCATGGTGCTAAAGACCCCCCAAACCCCTGATAGCGCCATCACGGAACCCGCCGATACCGCTTCTGCCCATTAGCAACCCCTTAATAACAGACCCGGCAATACCATTATGCAAATACCGGGTTCGTAATACTGGACCCAGAAGTAACGTCATTGTGAGGGAACGGGAAATGCGCCGGAGGCCATCTTAAAAAACACAATCCCTTGCAATCCTCTTAACACAGCACATGTGCAGAGTGAAGAGTAGACCCAATCAAGCAATATGGGAGGAGGTGGCATGGAAGGTGACTGGGGTTGGCACAACCACCCACATGGTGAAAGAGTGCAAAAAAAGGTGGGACGATCTACGTCTCCGGGTGCACAACATACTATCAGTCAACCGCAGGGAGGCCATGGCTACAGGCGGTGGGGACCACTCACCCACCAAATTGATGCGATGGGAGGAGACATGTAGTACCACAATAAACATGGAATCGATCAAGGGCTTCAGAGAAATGGAGACGGGTGTGCCGACTTCGGCAGATGGAGGTGAGTGTCCCCACACACCCCAGAGAACCAAAACATGACGTAGCACAACAGATGGGAAAGTGAACCAAGCCAATGCATGGGCCATCATACACAAATATACAGATCCATGTCCAGGTGGTGGCCCAAACCCTGGCACAATGAAATGCATGCTGCATGCCAATCCCATTACCAACAGGCAACCATAACACAGAGATCATTCACATGTCACACATCATACAAACCGCAATACAATGGTATGCACCTAGTACACATCAGTTCCGAAAGGAGAGTCCACGGCATATGCCAATATTGCCCCCCATTGCAAGTACCCTGTGTGTCACACCTACAAGAATGCACTGCATGAAACATGATTCCCTGAACAGCACCAAATCATGCATCTTGCACGTAACACCATCACTGAAGCCCTGCATCTCTTGTTCACCAACAAGCACAGATGCAGAAAGTGAAGACCAGGACCCTGCCCCCAAAAGCCACAACATCCTCAAAGGAATCCAGGGCCAGACAAGAAGGCACTGGTCTTTCTACTTCCAGGGCAACACCAACACCCAGAGTGCAACACAGGACAGCAGTACAGCCCAGTCCAGCAGAGAAGGAGACAACAACAGCCGACGACACTGCCACCACAGAGTCGGCAACTCTTGCAGAGGCAGAGGGCGAAGGAACGCAGTCTGCTGCCACCAGTTCCATAGGCGAGGTAGCAGCCACTGCACCCCTCAGCGACGTGGAGGTCCATGCCGAGGAATACCTAGACATGGACAACAACATCCATGTGGTGTGTCCTCAAATCCTGAGCCCCCAGCCCAACCCCCAGCATTCCACACAGGGCACACCAGTATGCCCCATGCAGGAACATGCCGTTGTACTGGGGAGTCCGCATCTGTCAACCACATAAGAGGGCAGTCCTGCAATGGGCCACACTGCCTTGCACCGTCCACCTTCACAGCCCCCACCAACACGGAGGCCCGCCTCCAGAGGGTAGAGGCCCACCAGGACAGTATGATTGAACTTGTCTGGCAGTATGTGGCGGAGGGGTAACTGACCCGCGTGAGATACGGGAGGCAAATGCGGCTTCCATAATGGCCATGAACTCCAACACCATTGTCTTCAGAGACAGTTAAGCTTCAGTTACACAGGTCCTTGGCAGGATTGTAGACCTAATGCAGAAACAACAACCTGCGCTGGCAGTCGCACAGCCATCCACATCCACCCCATCGACCACACCTGCCAGCTCAACTCCCGCAAGCCCTGTGCGCATGACCAGGCGCAGCGCATGCCACATGGACATGCTGCCCCAGACCCGAAGAGAGGCCGGAACTAGCAACTGCCACCTTGGGATAATCATGATTGGCACATCGTGTGTGGGATGACAATGGGTGAGGGGGAGGTGGTGTTGGTGGTGTTTGGGGGTGTTATTGGTGTTTGGGGGTATTGGGGGTCTGTGGGGGGTGTTGGGGGTTTTGGTGGGGGGGATGGGAGTGGGCAAGTGTGAGGTGGAGGGATGAAGCACAATATTGTTAAAATTTCAATACACCTGTTGTGTTAAAAATCATATCATGACTGGATGTTGTTAATTTCGTGTGTGTTTATTCAATTCATGACAGCACACAGTGCCCAACTCTCCACACACCCTGTGTCCATGTCCGCAACATCCCAGTGCCCAGTGTAGTACTAACACAGAACCATCTGCATCCCTGTGGTTCAGAAGAAATCGTCAATCACTGATGGGCACACAGCACGGCCATCTTGTGCATCACAAACTGCCAGGGGTGCTGCTTCTCATCCATCATCATCCTCACCCGGTGCATGCAGGTCAATGTCAGGTGGCAGTGGTACGTTTCTCCGGATGCACACGTTTTGCAGCATGACATAGACCATGGCGATCTTTCCCACCTTCACCTTCTCAGGCCCGTAAAGGAGTGCTCCACCAGACCTGCTGAGGCAGCGGAACTGTGCCTTCAACAGGCCAAAGGTCTGCTCAATCACAAAACGGGTATGGGTATGAACCCGGTTGTACTCCTCTTCATGCCTGTTCTGCGGGTTCCGTACAGGTGTAAGTAGCCACATCTTCAAGGGATAGCCACCATCTCATGCATGGGAGCACAATGAGGTATGTGTGAGTCAATATCTGACCTGACACCTTTGGAAATCACTGCCATGGCTGCAGCTATTTGGTGTTGACATGCACATATACCTGGATGTTTGCACACAGGCTCATTTGGTGCAATGTGTACTGTACTATGGTCTGCTGGTGTGGAGTGTGACGTCCAGATGATGCAGGGTGTTCACTTGCATGCTGATGCAGATGTAGTGTGGATGCGGAGCAATATCTTGCCACCCATATTGGCTATGTATGGTACTCTGTGTGTATTGCCACTAGTGGCATTGATGCAGGGTGTTCACCTGCATGCTGATGCAGATGTAGTGTGGATGCGGAGCAATATCTTGCCACCCATATTGGCTATGTATGGTACTCTGTGTGTATTGCCACTAGTGGCATTGCCACAGGTGTAATCATGTTTTGTCATCCATCGCTTGACATTCCCATGGTGCCCTGCTTGTGCGTCTGGCATATTGCCATTGGTGTGCAGTATTGATCTTATGTATGGCATTGATGTGTCATGTTCAGGTTGGGATGTTCAGGGCAACAGTGTTTAGCTGTATGTGCATTATCCCCACACCGTCCAATCTCACCCAGGTGGAGCATGCATCCCCTCCAATCTCACCCAGGTGGAGCATGCATCCCCTCCAATCTCACCCAGGTGGAGTATGCATCCCCCCCATCTCACCCAGGTGGATTATGCATCCCCCATCTCACCCAGGTGGATTATGCATCACCCCCCCAATAAAGCCACCCCCCCCCACTGCACTGCCATGGGTCTGTCAGGGAAGTTACCAAGCAGCCAGGCACGTCCTCCAGCATGTCGCTCCATGTAGCGTGGTAGCAAGGAGTTACGCAGCACCATGGCATCATGTGTGGATCAGGGATATCGGGCACAACAATGTGTGATGATCTTGCTGGAGTCACATACCATCTGCACTTTGATGGAGTGGTATTGCTTACGATTGCAGTACACCACCTCTATGGCATGAGGGACCACCAATTCTACATGGGTGCAGTCGAGGGCACTGACGCAATTGGGCATGCCTGGCAGTGCGTGGAAGCCAACTTTAGTGTCAGCAAGCTCCTGGGCAGTCCGTGGTGGGGATAGGTGGATGCTTGCCTGCTTCAGGAGGGCATCCAGCACTTGGGTCAGCATGCGTGAAAAGAGAGGTTGTCATATGCCATGCAGCTGGCCCACTGTGTGCTGGTATGTGCCTGTGGCCAGGAAGTGGAGCACAGACACTACCTTCAATAGAGGGGGGATGAAAGTGCGGATTTCTATCAGGCTGACAATGCTGTTGTGTACCATGTCCACTATGTTGGTGATGGTGTCCCGGTCCAACCGGTATAGAGTGTGGATCTGCTCAGGGGTTAGGTTGAATGGACTGGCTCTGATGCGAGGGATTGGTGGCTGCCTACATGGTACCACTGGCTGCACTGGTGGGACTTGCTGGGCCTGTCTCACCCTCCTTCTCCTCCTGCGTCTCCTCTGTGCTGTCTGTTGTTGTAGTTGTAGTTGCTGTTGCTGGTGTAGCAGTACAGGAATGTCCTCCAGCCCCAGGATTGCAACAGCTAGTGGGATCATTTTGGTGTAGGAAGGGGTGTGGTGTGTGGGTGTGCTCCTTTTGTACTGGGACAGGCTCCGTTGACTTCACCTGTGGTGATTGTGTGCACCTGTGGCAGTTTGCTACACTGCCGGTTGCTATTTACGGGTGGTCCGCAATGCCTGTAATACCGCCATTGTGCAGGCCCTATTTACCACCTTCGGGATGCCGGTAAGTGCATGCCCGCGTGACTTGTGATGTCCTCCTGTTAGGAGCATCCCGGGATTTCCGCTGTGAAAGGGCACGTGTACGCGCGCATGCCGGTAAGAAGGGGCATGGTACGGGCGGTGGCGATATTGCCGGGTTGTCGGCTCGTAATGGCCCGGAACCGTAATCGATGCCGGTAATATCATTCCGCCTTCCTTTTTTCATTACCTCCATGCGCGTAATGAGGCCCATAATGTTTTAGTGTTTTTTTGGACCATATGTATGGTACAATTTCTTTGTACTAATCTACCACCTTTTCTTCCTACAGTCTTATACTAAGAGTGGAGCAAATCTACTGTCTCAGATGTATGGTTTCATGAAGCTCTTAGTTGGACTTTAGAAAATCTGTCCTAACATGGACTATGACCGAAAAGCACTACAAAGGCAAAATATACTGGCAATGTTCGGAGCATACATGTAATAAATGCACATGGGTTCAAGGAGGCTATTTCCATTTCATACAGAGCATATGCAGCACTATACAGAGCTGTGGCGTGCAAAGGCAATGGGTTGAAGACAAAGAGTTAGCTTTTCAACTTACAGTTCTCGGTGCCCTTGCTTTGTACCTCCAGAATGTGTGCATGGCTTCTACACAGAACCACAGAAAACCGTGATTTGTCTCGGGAGGATAGCTCAGGGGCAACGTGCTCGCCTTGGAAGTAAGACTACATGACAGAAAACAGAGTTCTTCAGGGGAAACCGTGATTTGTCTCGGGATGATAGCTCAGGGGCAACGTGCTCGCCTTGGAAGCAAGACGACACGGTGCAACACAGGCTGATCCCCTGGTCCGCGCTCAGAAACCTCTGGGTATTAAGGTGTTATAAACAACGAATTAGAATAAAAAAATGTTTAAAAAAATTGTTTGATTATTTCTGTGATTCATTTGTAGAGCCAATGGAGGCATACTCTTCATGGAATGCAATATGAGAGCCACGTTTCCCAATCCTGAGCTGGAACTGCGCCAATTCTGTCCCAACCAACGATGCTATTGAGGGCTGGCACAATGGTTTTCCACAAGCACTTGGAGTCTGTCACCCAAAACTGTGGAAATTGTTGCCAAAGCGACAAAGCGAAGTATCTTTTACAGAGCTGAAAATAACTCGGGCGCTATAACAAGATTTGCCACCCACACAAGGCGTAAAGTGGAGGAACTCGCAAGAGCGACTATTTCTGGCTGCGACAAACTATGAGAAAGTGACTCAGATGGACGTTCGGAAAGTCTGGCAAATATTACACCTTTTCAAAAGTAATCTTAATTTAAAAAAAGTGCTGTGCAGGTTTTATGATGTGTAATGGTGAAGAACCTTTTGAATCTTGAATGGCACTGCTGATATGAACGAGAAGAAGGTTTGCAGGTTGTCCATTTTTAAACCTTGGATTCTGGCCCGTCCGCGTGAAGCCCACAACTGTTTGTTTTTCTCCGATTGTTCACTCCAACCCCTTGGCTCCTCAAGAACCCCTGCCCTTTGAATTCTATGCCTTCACTTGATACCACTGTGGGTGGTGCCCGTCCTTCTGACCCAGGGCCATTGGGCTGCACGCGATCTCCCATCTCCCCGCCCCTCCTCAGCCCCCTCAGGATCCTGGATATTTATTTATTTATGTTTCCTTATTGAATCCGCTGAAATTAATCAACTTTACAATTCAACTTACAAAACACAACATAGAATAACAAACATAAAAAATGGCATATTAAGATCAAATTTAGAAAGAAAAAAAAATAAGATAAAATACACAATGCAAAATGTACGTCTCTGAAACCATTATAAAACCTATTTTATATATTGTTTATCACCTGCCCCCTGTCCTGAGTGCAACAGAAATAATGTATCCCTATCACCAGCCAGTAGGGGGAGCAAGTGATGCATCAGAATCATAATACGTTTGCAACTAATGTGTACAATCAATCATGCAAACAGACATGCGCACTGCACCATTCCGTTCAGTGGGGAGCCTTGTCCAGTTCTGCTGTTGCATTCTGGGAGATGCAGTCCTTCATTTATAATGGGAATCTAGGACCACAACAGGAGTGGATAAGCATCAACACATGGAATGAGCATGGTGTTACTTTTAAAATATTGGGGGCTGGGAAGGCAGACCCCAACAGATACAAGGGACAATCCTGGTCCTGCTTCAACACACCTTAACACATGTCTCTGCTAATTTACTTTGCTTTACTTTATAGCATTTGTATGGCGCACCATAAACCCATAGGTGTGAGGGCGCAGACAAAAACATAGAAGAAAGGGGAGATGGAGAGGCTGAACGATCTAATGGAAAAAGTAACTGAAAACCAGGGGCAACTATTTGAAGAGGAAGGTTTTAAGGCCCTTCTTGAATGTATCCACTTTCTATAGAAGGTAAACATCGATTTGAATAATTGTGTCAATCAGCGAACTTGATGATGTCACGACGCATGAGAAGCAGCAGGACTCCCTTTCGTGGAAGTCCTGCACACGCACTAATTAGTAGCGTGTAGGTTGGCCATGCCTGCGCACGCAGAACCAGGTGAGAGAAGCACAACCACTGTGGAGCTTGTTATGAATGTGATGGTATCCCTAAAATCACTCATTCTAAGGCATGGAACGGACGCTCATATTATACACTTTAATATTTTCTTTGTTCCAAAGCAACAAGACAAATATTTTGCCAAAAAAATAACTACATTCGAGTGCTCCCACAAGCCTGATCCCTCCCTTTCCGTGCATGTCCAATCTCCACACAACTTGTGCTATGTCTCAAGTCCTTTTTTTGGTCTCATCAATGTGATGAGGTCCCCTTTAAGCAACCTGATTCACGTGACGTCAGGCCGCTTGCTAATTAAATGTGCCGTCATGCAACGTGCTGCTCAGTGCACGTGCAGAGCCTGGAGTGTTAAGCTGTATCCTTCGTGCTCTCTGTGATGTCCTGCAGTGCTGATTTAGATGCCCGCTGAGACTCATAGTACTGGCCACGAGGTGGTCGCTGGTGGTGTTGGGCCTCCATCCCACCGACGAACCCGATGGCAACACCCGGCCGACGCTGGGTCAGCATGACTCTCACGCGCTCCATTTGGTCATTGATGAGATCAGCCAGCTGTGCGCATGGCGAGGACAAGCCCTGGTGACCCAAGAGCAGGGCAGGCACACGCTGAGGTTGTGGCTCCATATAGGAGTGCTTGTGGGCCTCTGAGAGGACAAAACAAATAACGTTTTGACATTTATTTTCTCTTCTCTGTCATGGATAATTTAATTGCCAACTTGGTTCAGCCCTGCTGTTCTGCTTGTAATTCAGGCCCAACACAAGGCAGTGCGGTCTGCCAGAGAGGACCCCTGGGTCACGGCACATCTGGCCGGACATCTGGTTACTCTGGGTGGCGGCTCCATTCGGGAGTGCTCGTACAAGGGTGCGCGTTTGACGCAACACTGAGTCAACTGGGAGTGACAGGAGAGCTGTGAACCCCACCCTGGCCGATGAAGTGGGTGTGCCCCCTGCTGTAGCCCCAGTGTCAAGACAACAGGGGTCGCCGACACCCCTAGTAGAATTTGATGTAACTGGAGCACCATCCAGTTTGGGTCCAAGATGGCTGCCGTGGTTGGAAAGATTTGAAATGTACTTCGATGCCATAGGAGGGGTAAAGGACCACACCATGAGGTTGACGCTCTTATACTCGGCGGGACCAGCGGTATACAAGGGGATCAAGACTTTACGCCCTGAGGACAATTCATAATCAGCGGCAAAGAATGCGTTAAGTGAATATTTCACCCCAATGATGAATATAAATTATGAACGGTTGGCCATATGTTCGGCTAAACAAAAGGAGGATGAGTCCCTAGAGGCTTTTCATGGCTGGCTCAGGCATCTGGCCTCCTCATGTACGTGGAATAACAAGGAGGAGGTGGTCCACCATCAACTGATACAGGGCTGTTGGTCTACCAAGACGAAACGTAAATACTGAGGGAGCCTGGCAACATTTTAGCCCAGGTCGTTGAGGTGGGCAAGTCTAGTGAACTGGCAGAGGCATGAGCCTCCAAAATGGATGCCGCCATGAAAACGCTCAGGGTGGAAGAAGCTTGTGCAGGTAACAGGCAACAAGCATGGAGGCCTGCCAAGAAACCCACCTGTTCCAGAAAGGAAAAGGGGCAGATGACTCTCCCGTTATGTCCGCAATGCAGATATGACTTACCACATTCTGCTCATTGCTCAGTGAAAGGACACACTTGCAGAAGTTACAGTGTGGCAAATCATTTTGACAGGGTGTGCTGCTCTCCTGCGCCTGCCACGAAATCGGGTCCTGCAAACAAGCATCCAGCAGCCCTGAGGCAGTCACCCAAAGGGGCACAGGTGGATCTGGTGGAAGACGATGATGACGAAGAAGATGCCTTTTTAATTTATAGCGTGAAGTAGTTGAACATAAAGAAGAAACGCCAGCCCAGGTGCATGGTGAGTGTAAATGCATCTGGCGTTACCATGCTAGCAAACCCGGGGGCATCAGTCAATGTAATGGCCCACACACAATACGTCAGATTAGCCGGCCATCTGAATGAGTACAGGTCCATGTGTGGATATTCACGTATGGATGGAAATCGCCCATTCCGCTAGAAGGGACATTTTTGTCGGAGGTCAAGCATTAAGAAAAGACAATAAAGGTGAAATTCAATGTAAACAGTGATAGGCTGTTGGGCTATGCTGCTGTGGAGGCCCCAGGATTTGTGAGATTCACTTTTGGGGTATAGCAGAAAGCTGTCTAAATGTTGCTAGAGAGGTTTGCTGATGTTTTTGAGGGGATAGGTAAGCTGAAAGGCGAGCCAATCTGTTCACATATCGATGAATCAGTGCAGCCTGTTGTATTAAAGCACCAGAGCTTCCCATTCCAACTATGGGGTCTGGTGGAGAAAGAAATGGACAGCCTGGTTCGGCTAGACATAATTGAACTGGTGGAGAGCCCCACGCCGTGTGTTTTTCCCATCGTGGTATTTTGTAAACCGAAGCAACCAGACTCGGTGCGTATGCGCCTACCCGAAAAGGCCATCAAGTGGGAGAGGCACATTACCTCTGCCATCAAGGACATTATCGCAGTCCTGCAAGAGGCTGTCCTCTTTTCCAAGAAAGATCTGAGGGCAGGGTACCACCAGTTGGCGCTGCATCCAGACTGTTGGTGCATCACCACCTTAATCACTCAACAAGGCCTCTACCGGTACAAGAGTCTCACCTTCGGGATCTCTTCAGCAGCCAATGTTTTACAAAATGCGGTACTAGGAGTGCTGGCTGGTACCCCTGGCGCTTGGAATATCTGTGATGATGTTCTTATTTTTGCAAAGACAGAGGGTGAACACCTGTAAGTGCTGGAGAAAGTGTTCAAACGTATAAGATCATTGGGACTAACTCTGCACAAAGAGAAGTGTGAATTTCTGAAGATGCCTGTCATTTTGGGGGTTTATATTTCAGCAAGTGGGTGTTTCAGCCGACCCAGCTAAAGTGAGAGACATTCAAGAAGCAAAGGCACCGGAATAATGTCTTGGTAGTTTCGTGGATGTGGTAACATACTGTGGACACTTCATGAGAGACCTGGCCACCATATCTGAGCCCTTGAGAGGCTAATGAAAAAGGACACACCATGGAGATGGTCCCCACGCAAACAAGTATTGTTTGAGGGCATCAAGTCAGCTCTTACAGTGGACTCCATGATGGCATTCTTTAACCCAGACAAAGGCTCTGAGGTGGTTCTTTACGCTAGCCCATTTGCCCAGGGGGTGGTGCTCACTCAACTGGACCTGAATGGTAATGTGAGGCCAGTAGCTTTTGTGGGCAGAGCCATCTCCGCAGTGGAACGGAGGTATTCGCAAATTGAGAGAGAGGCGTTGGCAGTGTTGTCGGGCTGCAGGCATTTTCATTTGTATATTTACGGGAGGTCTGCAACAGTTGTAACTGATCACAAACCATTGATCCCAATCATGGCCGGATCCTCGTCTAAACCACCAGCGCGGATCAAGAAATGGATGCTGCCACTGCTACAATATAACATGAGTGTTTTGTACTGCACAGGCCACTAACAATGCGGTAGACTATCTGTCAAGACATCCCCCACAAGGTGAAGTGACCTCGGAACATGAAGAAGAGGAGACCAAAGATTTTTTATGGTTGGTCACTGAGGCGGCAGTGCGAAACACAATGTTGATAGATGAGCTGAGAGAGGGGTTGGAGAAGGACGATTGCTGCCGTATCCTGAGAGAGGCCATCACAGATGGAGAATGCAGATGGGTATTGGCCAGCCTAGACAAGAGGACAGAGATAGCACGGAAGACACTGGAACAAGTGTGGAAGCTCAATAGTGAACAAACACTCACAGATGATGTTTGGGTACTGGCAGGGTAAAAGATTGTGATCCCTGCCCACTTGATTCCCAGGTTGACTGAGCTGGCCCACCATGGGCATCAAGGATCAGCAAAGCCAAATCTCGACTGTGCATGAAAGTGTGGTTCCCTGGAGTAGAAGAAAGGGCAGATGACTTTGTGAAGGAGTGTAGATGGTGTCAGGCGTCTGCTCCGGAGAACAGGGAACTAAAGATTGAATCTATGTCATGCAGCTCCAAGCCACAGGAAGTGGTGCATGTGGATTTTGGGTTCATAGGAAGGTATACACACGTTTTAGTAGCAGTTGATCAATGGTCTTGGTATCCTGAGGATGAGTTTGTCCCCTCTACAGCACTGTCAGATGTGCTACCGGTGCTGGAGAACATTTTTGCCTCACACGGGCGGGCCTAGAAGGTGTGGTCTGATAATGGACCACCATTTTAGAGTGAGGTGTTTGCTTAATTGATGCGAGAGTTCATAGTTTGCCATCGAAAAATAACACCCATATGGCCAAGGGCAAACAGGGAGGCAGAGAGGTTCATGAGGACAGTGAACAAAGTGTTCATGGACAAGGGTCCTGTCTCCGAAGAGCAAAATACCAATTTCTGAGAGAGTACCGTGCTACCCCGTACTGCTCTACTGAGGTGACCCCGGCTGAGGCGTTGCTCAACAGATTCTGCTGTGGGCTGATACCTGGCATGGAACACCAGGACCCAGGAGAGAGTGATGATCAAGCAACAGCGGCAGATCGCAGACCAGGAAACAAAAGTGAGAACACCCGGAGAGACCTGAAGGTCTATGACCTAGCTTGAGGGGATACAGTTCTGTTGAAATGCTGACACCCAGAAGGAAAGTTATCCCTGATTTATGAGCCGTGACCATTAGAGATTGTAGATGTGAAGGGGTCAATGATCACTGCATCCCATAGCCATAGTACAGTGACCCAGAACTCGAGTTTATTTAGGGTCAGATGCTCCTGGACAAAGGGAAATACACACCATATCCCTCAGAGATTGTGAGAATGGAAGAGGAAGATCAAGACTTTTCAGGGGTGAAGAGGAGGGACACACACACAATTCTAAGCGACCCAGAGGTGGCGTTAGACCCTATTCACGACCTGTCACGAGAAAGGAGTTTTCCACAGAGGGCGTCCAGGAGGCCGCCAGCATGTTTGCAGGACTATGTGATGATCACAGGCAGAAGACCAAGGTTATACTTGGGGTTCAGTCTAAAGTTATGTTTCCATGTACCACAACCAAGATGGTCATGTGTTTTGATTCAATGTCAATGGGGGTCATTCCGAGTGAGGCGGTAAGGAGTTAACAGCGCAGGTAATGGTTCCGGAGCCGTCAACCTCTTACCGCTCGATTACTGGTCTGTTTGTCGGACTCGCAAAGGGCACCTCGTAAAACCAGGTGCCCTTAGCGGGTCCCGCTAGCAGACCAGGGTGCTAACAATGGGCCCCTTATTAACGGGCCCGTTGTTAGCACCCTCGCCATTCCCTTTGAGCCCTATGGGACCTCGAATGGGAATGGGGATGTACCGGGCCCGGGTTCCTTGAATGAGGAATTACCGGGCCCTCCAGGTCAAAATGGCCTGGTAATTCCTTATTTAAGGTACCCGGACCCGGTACCTGGAATGGAGGTAGCCATGCCGAAAATTGCAGCATGGTTACCTCCAAGGTCGTAATGACCCCCAATGTGTTGTTATGTTTTTCAGTTGTATGAAAAAGGGGGAGTATGCTGAGGTCCCCTTTAAGTGACTTGATGCGCGTGACGTCAGGCCGCTTGCTAAATAAATGGGGCGTCACGCCGCATGCTGCTCGGTGCACATCCGGATTCCAGAGTGTGAAGCTGCATCCTATGGCGCTTATGTAGAGGCCTGCTGGGCCTCATAACAATCATCTTGTCTTCCTGATCCCGCAGCCACAGCTCCAAGATAAATACAGTGGAACCCCGTTTATTTTTTATAACTTTGTGGGTTATTTCATGTGTCATCATACAAAAGGTAATCGGGGTAGTCCCTTAAAGCATACAGTGGATTGGGACTTTGTGAAACATATTTAATGTTAAACCAGAAGTATCCACTCTGCTACGTAAAAGAAAAAGTTATTGTTGAATTCAAAGCAACTTAATTTGTTTTGTATCCTGTATGGCGGATATCAGTATTATTTTTTGCCACTGAATTTTTTCTCTGAGAACATTCCTTAATTTTGTCAATGTAATTTATTTTGCATTTACAAGAAAAATATACAAAAATGTGAATATACAATCTAAATTGATAAAGCAAAAGAAAAGATTAAAAGAGAGACATTTGGTTCAATTTTTGCAAATAATTGGATATAAACAGTGAATAAACCAATAAGTGAATAAATACAAATAGTACAAAAATGAAAAGGCACATTTCCAGAATTACAAAGGGAAATTCTAACGGCCCAAAATTCAATATAGTGGGTGCCGCTAGTTCATGAAAGCAGGTCTGCCAACGTGGTGGTGTTTAGAGAAAGGAAAAGACACCCTAAACATCTGCACAAATATATTAGTGCCTAGGTGGTTGCATTGTCCAACATTGGTATGAAATGAACTTCAAAATAAGTTCCAAAGAAAAGGGAGTCTTCCTATCATGGATGGAGTTGGAACATCCACTGTACGTTTCGGATCAGCCCCCTGCTGGGCATGTAAATTTTACTGAAGCCTTCCTCAGGGCGGGAACACGAGAAGATAGGGAACCAACTTAACCCTGTGTGGAGGCAGACAAGGAGAAAATAGAAAAAGAAAAAGATTTGTTTAAGGAATGTTTTCAGTTGGTGTGGCATTAGTCTAAATCTAAAAGGATGTTTCGGTTTTGCAACAAAAATAATAAAGACCCAGTGGGGATAACGTCTAGGGAAAAATAGAGAAAAGAAAATAAAAAATAAAAAATCTATCTCTTTCATAGCTCAAAACTGGTTTTAGCTAAAATATGTATTTGAATGAATTATCTCATACCTCTGGTGGAGAAGGTCGCATCTGAATTGACTGTATTTCAATTGATCTTCAAACGTCCTGAGTACGTGTGTGGCATTGAGTTCAGCTGTACTCGTTGTGTTACACAAGCTTGAGGGCCCCAGTGAGAAAACAAAGTGACTGGGTTAGTGTGTTGTTGTACACTATCAACCCTATTGGCAGAACTTATTTGCAATGTCTTTCAGTATGAGCGACGATGATAAGTAAAAATTCAGTAATTACATAAAACAGCGTCCGAAATTGTGAATGCCTCACTGTTGCAGCAAGCCTTGGCAGTGACCGCGAGTTAATGCTGCCGAGGATATTTCAGCGTCCTGAGTGCTGAGTCATGACAATCGAGCGCGAACACCGCCGTGGCTTCTGTGGGTGTGTCACGCGAAGCTAGTGCTCAATTGGCTGAAGCTGGACTGGGGCAGCACTTCCTGGTCGATTCAGTATGAACGCACTGTGAATAGTGTCTTAACGAGTGTGTTTGTGAATACCGTGGAGGTGTGTCCCTACGGCATTGAATCTTAAACAGCCCTTGGTCGCTCGATCGCTAGTGTTGTTGAGAAGTATGTTATGCAGACTTTCCAAGTTAACGTGGGTAGTGGCACCCAACTTATATATATTGCACCATTACATCAAAACCCAGTGGCCCTCATTACGACCCTGGCAGAAAGGGTTTTACGCCAGCGTAATGCATGGCGTACCTTTCCTCCAGACTACGAGTTCCCGTAGCGCCATGGCGATTTTTTCGCCTGGTTTTTCCGGGCGGAAAAATCCATGGCGCTACGGGACCTGTTGTTAATTACGCCACCGTAATTTACGGTGGCGTAATTAACGCCTTCCCCACTCCCATTATACCCTATGGGGCAAAAATGGGAATGGTAAATGGGGATTGGGGACTTACCGCCCCGCCAAGGTCGGAATGGGGCGGTAAATCCGCCAACCCCCATGGCGGAGTTGGCAGCTCTGCGCCATGGACCATGGTGCAAATTGCACCATGGTCCTCCGCCAGGGTCGTAATGAGGGCCAGTGTATTATTATGCCGGAATATTAAAGCTGAAAGTAAGTATTGGCATTTTCACGCCAGCAAATTAGCTGACAATGATTCCTGCTTATCCGGTGCATCTTTAAAATGCTGGCAATTTGGTGGTCATTTGATGAAGAGGTGTGTTAAACCTTATTAACGAGCTTTAGTTAGGTGGATTGATAGCATCTGTCAGATCGTGTTCACACTTCTAAATGTCAGGACCAAGCTGAGTTCATTATCAGCTTGTGTGTTGCAGACTCTTGTGTATCAGATCAGAGGTACATATTCTTCATTTAAACCGTGCTCATGACTAGAAAGTCTATGGATCCATCTTGCTTCTTTGTGCTGGAGACCGCGTGATGTATTTGCAGAGTCCTTGACTACATCTAAGATCCACCATTTAATATCATTCGGGGAGTGGTGTTTCCACAAAGTGATTCACAAGGGGTGTGGATGTATTTTTGCATCTGATGCGGGACCGGTGCTCAGAGATTCTGGTATTCACCGATCTGCTTGTCTGGCCTACATATCTTAGGCCGCATGGGCATTCAATGCAGTAGATAGCTTGCTTTGTTTTGCAATTTGTCATTAGGTGCCAGGTCTTCGTCCCAATAGTAACATTGTTCATTTTGCAGGTAAATTGGCACAAAGAACATGAGCCACAGGGAAAGTGTCCAACAGTCGTCCTGAGGTCCCAGAGTCCAGTTCTTGGAGCTGGTTTTTAAAATTTTGAATGTACCAAGGTGACAGACATTGTAAATGGGCACTGCCCAGCTCTTAGGCTACCAATCAATCAATAATACGCATTTTTTTCGGGTATAAACACATAAAGGCCCAGCAAAATAAAAAAAATAAAACAACAACCATAAAAAGACAGCAATTTTCTTAACAACATTAATTTCTTGCAACTGCGTGTCTCCCGAGCTGTTCTATAGAAAATATTGAATTACAGAAATATTTACACTTTTTATACTCCTTTAAAATGTGAACAGAACATTTTACACTAATGTTTAAAAAAAACATACAATTAATGCAGCTTATACGAATAAAATGCAGAGTGAAAAAAATATAAAAACATTAAAAGACACTGATCATCGTGCAAATTGGTCCAGGTGCATGTTACACTGCTCTCCCGACAACACATTCTTGGTCAAGCCATTAGTGTCAACATGTGGTGTCGCCTCAGCAAGGCCCTGTGTAAGAATATTGCCACAGAGTGTTCACTCAGTTTGTCATCGGTTTTGTGGCAACGTGCTATAGCTTGTAAGGTCCACCTAATTCCATGGTCTTAGGTTACCGTGCACATTAAAATTCAACATGTGTTGAGTGTTGTACCTGTACCTGGTGCAGATGTTGCTGCGTTTTAATTGGCTGATAGAAGTAGAGAGCTGAGATAAATTACTTAGATTGAAAGTTATTTATTAAACACATTAAGACTCCAATAATGACGCTGAAATCTGAGTTTACATTAGTTTGTGGAAACTGTGGAGGCAATGTTTGAGGTATGATCCGCTGAACGGATTTAAAGAAAAGGACCCATACTGCTTGTCAGTGCTCCATTATTGTGCATAGGATAATGCAATTTGTGGTGTACAGAGAGGCAGATGCACGGGAGAGAACAATGGGTCTAAATATGCCCAATGTTGTGGATGCGGAGGAGGCATGTAGATTGGCATTTGTTATTCAGAAAACTGTGGCCTCTGTTGTCAAAATGTATAATGAGCCATTAACCCTTCAAGGCTACGTGTGGCATCGCTTTATCTACAGCCGGTGCAGAAGTCTTGCAGTTAGTGGCATGTGGTGCAGAATGGGCACATGAAGAGGCGCAGAAAAGACATTGGGCCTCATTACGGCTTTGGCGGTAGCCATGCCGATATTGGCGGTGTGGCTGCCACCAAAACCGGGGCCGTGTCCGGGTTCCCAGAATGGGGAATTACCGGGCCATTCTGAGTTTGGAGGGCCCGGTAATTCCTCCCTCTGGGAACCCCCGGACCTTCCCCATTCCCATCTGAGCCCCCATAGGGCTCATTGGGAATGGGAGAGGAAGCTAACAACGGGCCGATTACGACCGGCCCGTTGTTAGCTCCCTGGTTCCCTCACAGGACCCGGTAACAATGCCTGGTTTTACCAGGTGTCCTAACCGGGTCCCGCGAGGGGACCTCGTAATTTTGCATAATGGGTTTAACGAGTCGGCCTCCATTAGCGGAGCCCGTTAACCCATTATGCAAAAGTCGTAATGAGGCCCATTGTGTGGAACTCAGACTGGAAGATGCTTGTTTTGTTGGTATACCGACCAGCTGTCTCAGGACCAAACTGGTGTTTTGGGCACCAGCGGCAGGTGATTTTGTGGAAGGGATGGGCAGTATCCGCACAAGAGAGTTTGGTTGGAGTTAGCAATGGACTCGTCACCAGTGATAGGGTGATGGAGACATCCGACGCATCCCCCTTTATCTCTGGATAATATCCCTGAGGCTGATGCTGACCTAATTTGATTCCCCTCAATTCCCCTCAATTCCTATGATTTCTTTTTTTTTATTGATTTTTTTTTTTTATATTGATACATTTATAGCAGCACAAGTAGCCCAGAGGCATCCAGGTGCTAGATACAGTTCAGGACAAATGCTGAGAAAGAGATGGGTGGTATATATTATAATTGTTTATTGATAATGCGCTTAATACGCAGAGGTTTCTAAGCGCGGACCCAGGGATTGAACCTCTGTTGCTCCGCATTGTCTTATTTCCAAGGCGAGCACGTTGCACCTGAGCTATCCTCCTGAGACAATATATATGCTAATTGAAAAGGTGGGTTTTCAGATTCTTTGTGAAGGGAGGGCAGGAGGGTTCAGCCCACAGGTGTGGGTGGGGGAAGATTTTTCGAGAGGGTGGCCGCCCGGACTGGGAAAATGGCACCTCCAGCTCCTTGGCGGTTGAATCTGGGTGTCTGCAGGCAATGTTTGAAGGCAGACCACTGCAATCTCGCCGGGGCTTCTCATTTCACCTCGGGACGAGGTATGTTGGTGGTGCCTAGCTGGCTAAGCTATGGTAAGTGATAGAGAGTGTTTTGAATGTTAGTCTCTCCCTGACCGGGAGCCAGTGAAGGGATCTCCTCACTTAAGAAATGTGGTAGTGTTTGCCCAGGTTTGTAGGTATAGGTTTGTATTATCACATGTGTAATTTTTCAGATATAATGCACTAAACTGGCCGTGACCGGTAAACAACATTACACTGCAGTCTTTGCCACCAAGCTGTCTTTATATATTTGTCCTGTTATGGTAAGGATATGGTCAAAAGGGATGATTAAGTCCGGTCAACATGTCAAGACCGGTTAATGAAGGCCATAGTCTTGTTTCTTAAAACTTTGGATATGGCAGAAGAGTCAAGAGTCATGGGGGAACTTCTAGATCTCAATATTGGTAGTGGCTGTCTTGAAGAGTCCTTTGTTTTCTTCAGGGATGCCAACGTTTCATTCATCCAGGAAGATAAAAATGCCCTTCTGATGCAGATAAACCCAACACATTTTGGATTGCCGGAAAGTCCGATGTTTGGAAAGGAGGAAGAAACCTTTTTTAGAGATGAAGCCAAGAAAAATATTGGCAAGTTCGTATCCATCTTTAGGTCCCTTTTGAAGGTCAAGGTTTCCCTGAGGAGCCAGACAGGGTCAGTACTCCAGAAAGAAGGGAGTGGTCTTCATGATACCAGGGTGAGGTAGTCTTTTGACAGAGCTCGTGATCACTAAGTATTCTCTCCCCAGAGAGGACAGTGAGAGAGGCGTAGGGGCCTTTAAAGGGGAGACTCTTCCATTAATTTTGAAGTTGAAAATTTAAGGTTTACGGGCATAATGGGGCAGGTAGAGGGGTGCAGTCAGTATTTCCTAAAACATTCAGACTTATTTCAGGAGAGATCACTGCTAGACAAACTGACGTTTTCACATATACTTTGTCACACTTCGGAGCCAACAGCAAACTCCCTACTCCTTTGCATGGTGAAATGACCCTGGGCATCTGGTACATGGCGAGATTTGGCAGTATATGGAAAATACAGATGAACATACAGTTTTAGGAGGATAGCTCAGGGGCAACGTGATTGCCTTGGAAGCAAGACACTACGCAGCAGCACAGGTTTGATTCCCAGGTCCGCACTTAGAAACCTCTGGGTATTAAGCACATTATAAATAACATATCATATCATACAGAGAGATTCAGTTGGAAGAGCATAGGCTAGACAATTTTTAAAGCAACAATTTTCTTGGTCAGGAAAAAGGGATAATGTTTCAGGCTGGTCTTTAATTTGAGCTTTCCGAACCAGTTTGTGGTTTAGAGACACTTCAAAATGGAGGCAATTGTGTTGTACAAGACATGTCGAGGCCAGGAGAATAGTTAATTAGATTTTATCTCAAGAATTCATACCTTACCATAGTGATCACTCCAGAACACAGATAGTTGCTACGACAGGAGCACGTTTTTCCAGCTTCGTTCTACGCCATTGGGATTATCATCTGCCAAATGATGCTTTGCAAGGTTTTTAAGGCCAGTGGCTGGGTTTTCTCACAACGTAAGCTTTTTGCCTATTGATCTACTTGCACCACATCTTGATATGGACCAGGATATGATAACAGTGCTAAAACACAGGAACTTCACAATTCGTCTCCTTTTGTATTTTGTATTTCTGGTAAATTGGGAGAAGTTAGCCACAGTTCCTTCACAGAAACTTCAGTTTCTAGGTTCTGTGGTACATTTTGTAAACTGCAGATGCCCCATTCCTGGTTACAGGTTATCAAGCGGGAAATTGAACGCATTTTGCCATGTCATGTGACAGCGAGCTAGTTGGCATGAATGGTGGGGCTCATTTCAGTAACCATTCAAGCAATTTTTAAAGCCCCCTTTACTACAGGACATTGCAAAGGCTAAAGACTCATTATTTAAGAAGCAACTTAGGTCATGTAGGCTGGGTCTGGTTTTCTTTTGAAGAATGGGAAAGCAATTTTTGGTATGTCCTCAAGTCTGCTCTTAGAGCCCGATGCCCCCTCAGTGAATGGTCTGCACTTTGAGGGGTAATCTTCCCTGGAGTGAAATGGTCAGGTGAGGAGTCCCAATGGCATATCATTTGTTTGGAGATGTTAAGCAGGTCTCTGCAGTCAGGAAGTTTTCAAAAAACATATACTGGTGTATTATAAGGCTAAGGATGGAGAATCTGTCAGCTGTCAGATATATAAACAAATTAGCGGGCACCAAATCCAAGAGAATGGCAGATTTAGCAAAAGGTGCAGTTGAAGTGTTTTCCAGACAGACTTAACCTGAGGGCGCATTGTTTGTCCCACCTTTAGGAGGACCCTGCAGACTGGGGTTAGATATTGAAGTGGTTCAGGTCTTCCAGAAAAAATGGGGGCCAATTCAGGTGGATCTGTACACCATTTGTCTCAGAACATATTGTCTGAAAATTTGCATTTGAAATCTAGATACTGTGGCGGCTGCAACAGATGTGTTGTTCCGTGAATGGGGCTCAGGTCTTCTTTACCCATTTCCTGCATTCACAGTACTTCCGCTAGTCCATTAGCAGACACAATGGTAAAAGTGCAACTCATGTTGGTGACACCCTTCTTCATTAGTCTGGCATGGATCCCTATCATTCTAGAAATGGTTGTAGATATTCTCTGTTACCTGACGTCCCAGGATTGCTGTGGAAGATGCACTGTGAATCACTGACTCCTGCCTCCTTGTCCTCACTCCTCTTAGGCCTCCCTTCTGCCTCCGACACAGTTGACAAACTGACACTCCTTTCCCTCTTTTCCGACAGGATGGGCTCCTCTGGAGCTGTCCTAAGCTGGTTTCATCCAAGCTATCCAGCAGACACCGGGCCATACAGATGAGCTCATTCAGATCCAACTGACTTCTAGTCACATGTGGCGTCCCCCAAGGTTCACCTGTCTCCCCAATTGTTTTAATTTAATTTCATTGGAAGCAAGACAAAGCAGTGCAACACAGGTTTGAATCCCGATCCTGCACTTAGAAACTAATCTCTGCTTTTAAGTGCATTATAAAAACAATAATAATAATAATAATAATAATAATAATAATAATAATAATTCATTAAACCCCTGTCAACTCTCCTAAATGGCCCGAACATAGCCATCCATCATTATCACTGATGACACTCAGCTGTACCTTAAGGTCAGTGGCCCCCAGGAATGCCTGGCTACTATCCATTCATGGATGTCAAACACCTACCTCAATTATCCCATCAAACAATGACTTGCACAGCAATGGCTGAATGACTTGTGCATGGAAGGATTCACCCCTCAGCTGTCAAATTCAGCCAAATCCATGGGCTTCATTGTTGATAGTAGCCTTTTCTTCCAAAAGCACATAGCCAAAAAGGCACAAACTGTATGGCTTCAGATTTTCACACTCAGCAAAATCAAGCCCTTCATTCCCGCTTATGACTGCCCAAGCCCTTATGATCTCTTACATCGAATGGGGGAAATGGTGTCTGTACTGGGGTTTCATATATATATATATATATTCAGTGAAAAAAACTTTGTTAAAGGGACGTTATGGTTAAGTTGCGCTACCGAAAAACCTATGAAATTCAGTGAAAAAACTTTGTTAAAGGGACGTTATGGTTCCAAGTAAAACCGAAAAACCCTTGAAATTCGCCAGTTATGGTAAGCTAAGCAACCATAACTCGCGCCACCACCGTGCACTGCTAAGACTAACACCCAGGACATCAAAGATCACATCACAAATGTCATTGATGACATCACTGATGACATCACATGTCTGGCTCACTATTTTTTCTTTTGCTGACATATCTAGGCCACATGGTTTTCTTCAGTAACAGTCAGAAACTAAGAATTTTATTTTATTTGTAGACATATCCTTCTAGTAGGTTCTTACAGTAATTCCCTTAGAGTACAGTCACATCATATGAAACATATACATACGGGAAGACACAAGCTTGAAAGGCAGCAATCCTTTCTGTGCATAAAGATAATCAATAGACTTATGAGCACTTTCTGATAGTTCTGTTGTTTTTTTTATGGCTGTACTTTCCCTGTATATGGTCATATTTGTATACATTGTACTCACACTACTTTCCTTAGGGTCCAATCACATCAAGTGATACATATACATAGGGTGAATAGCAGCTTTGAAACAGAGCAATCATTTATTTGCATGAAACTAATCAGTTAAGTTATGAATTGTTTCTGCTACTACTTGTGCTTTTTTGCTAACTTCACTTTCCCTGTATATACCCATATTGGTATGTGTTCTTGTGTCTTTGTGTTTTGTCTATAGTAATGCAATTATGTAATACATGGGTTTTATTAGCTACTTATTACATATTTCACAGTACACAAAAATCTATTAAGAAAACAATTATCATTTCATTATTCAACATATTAACATTACGAATATCATACCTTCATCTTGTACGCTGCACACAATGTTATGTTTCTGTATGAGTAGCTTAGTATACTAGATAGAACCTCATAATAGGATGCTATTTATATCAATGCATCGTTCAATGCACTTATTAGGGTATATTTCTTGCAATGATTCTTGACACTTTTTTCGCAACATAATAAGAATCCCTTCTACACATATTTCATGAGAAGTACATACACATGTGATGTCATCAGTGATGTCATCAATGACATTTGTGATGTCATCTTTGATGTCCTGGGTGTTAGTTTTATCAGTGCACGGTGGTGGCGCGAGTTATGGTTGCTTAGCTTACCATAACTGGCGAATTTCAAGGGTTTTTCGGTTTTACTTGGAACCATAACGTCCCTTTAACAAAGTTTTTTCACTGAATTTCATAGGTTTTTAGTAGCGCAACTTAACCATAACGTCCCTTTAACAAAGTTTTTTTCACTGAATTTCATAGGTTTTTAGTAGCGCAACTTAACCATAACGTCCCTTTAACAAAGTTTTTTCACTGAATTTCATAGTTTTTTAGTAGCACAACTTAACAATAATGACTTTGACTTTATATACATGTCATATGGAACTGACTAGATCTCTTCTTATGAACTTGATGTCCGCGAACTTATTTAATGTTCGTGGACATGTTCGGAGAACAGTACCACTACCTAAAAACTGTGGGGGGGGTGGTGGGGTATGTTTGATTGTTATGTCATAATATAGGAACATTTAACAAATTCAAAAAGCAGCACACAAACACATTATATATAGTAATACATAAGAAATGTAACCCATATATGTAACACACTAACCATTCATTTAAATACAATATGTTCTGAAATGGAATATACCACAAGAAGATAAATTGGCTTCCAACATAATTACCTCACAGACACAACAGAACTGAGAACAAGACCAGACCCACTGAATACATAGGACTTATTTTACCAGAAATAGTAAGTGTACTTCATTTTACTCATATATTTATAAACTTTCTGTATTAGATTAAAAAATATATTATCTTTTTTTTTTCTCACAGAAATGTCTAGTACTCTGGAATGGCTAGAGGACAATTTCCCACATGAAGAAATGTCACAAGATAGTGAAACTAATGGTAAACACTTTATAATATAAACCATTTATTAATTATTTTTTTTTATATACATTTAACATATATATTATTTTTTTGTACAGAGCATACCAAAATAGAAAAAACTTCAGAAAACCCTGTTATGGATAACAGTCTTCACAATATAGAAGAAAAAATGGTTGCATTATTGGCTAATTTTAATAATTTAAAAACTTTTGTAGAAAATCATTTCAAACCAAAAACTCTGTACCATTGCCCCACATGTACTTGTCCCTCCTCACCATATCCCAGTCAATTATCCCCAAACCCTCTCCATAATCCAAAATGTTTTGATGAGACTTCCATTCCTTCTTCACCTAATACCAATCATGTTGAAACCCCAAATTCTCCTGTTTTTGTTTCTGTTTCTGCCTCACCTTCTCTGTCATAAATTATTAATATATGTTAAATAAAGTTTAATTTTTATATTGTATTGTGAATAGTTTCCGTTTTTTTTTTTTTAAACAATAAAAGTGTCCGAGGACAGTGCGAGTGTTCTGAAATGTTCGTACATAAACGAAAATGGAGGTGTCCTGAAGAACACCACACCTGTTCGTACTGTTCGCTAGCAAGTTGAAACTGTTCTAAGAACACACGTGGTGTCCTGAAATGTTTGTAAAGAAACAAAAATTAAAGTGTTCTAAAGAACACTATATCTGTCCGTAATGTTCGCTATCAACTTAAAACTGTCCTAAGAACACAATTGGTGTCCTGAAATGTTCGTAAATAAACGAAAATGATGTGTCCTGAACAACAGTACAACTGTTCGTAGTGTTCGCTAGCAACATGAAACTGTACTAAGAACACACGCGGTGTCCTGAATTGTTCGTAAACAAACAAAAATTAAAGTGTCCTATAGAACACTATACCTGTCCGGTACTGTTTGCTAGCAAGTTCAAACTGTTCTAAGAACGCTATTGGTGTCCTGAAATGTTCGTACGTAAACAAAAATGGAGGTGTCCTGAAGAACACTATACCTGTTCATAGTGTTCGCTACCCAATTGAAACTGTTCTAAGAACACAATTGGTGTCCTGAAATGTTCGTACATAAACGAAATTACACGTGTCCTGAAGAACACTATATCTGTCCTTACTGTTCGCTACCAAGTTTAAACTGTTCTAAGAACACATGCGGTGTCCTGAAATGTTCGTTTCACGTGTGACGCTCTTTTAATTACTTCAGAACCCGAACAGTGTCCGTAGGACATCAATGCGCATGCGCTAACCAATCTCCGTGCACTTGGTGTCCTGCGGACAGGCGCTTCCTTAGCGGACTAGTTCGCGAACGGATCATATGACCGCGCCCACGCTCATCGTGTGTCCTGAAATGCGGACACTGTTCGTGTCCCCGAACAATTTAAAAGTACATTTTCAGTTAATCCATAATATTTTTCAATAAAATCTCACCATGGCACAAGTCCCACATAGCAATCTTGAGTTTCTATATACCTTTTGAAACTTTCCGATCAGAACGTCTAGTGTACAAATGGCCATGCACGTCAATGTGTAACATTCCCAAACAATGTTTCAAATCTTTACGCCAATTCCTCAATAAATATGTAAAAAGCAAAGACAAAATCAAAATTAAATTACTGCAAAATATAGATACCTGTCCAGTGCGCAAGTACACAGGACTACAAGGACATTCATTGGCCTGCATTACAGGACCTACTTGTAAAACCACTTTCCATGATATCAAAAGGATATCAACACATCATTCAACTATAAGAAATCTAGTCTACAAACTGTACTATGCTAAAAGTCCTGCTTTAGCACTAGCAAAGTTAAATAACATCCTTCTACATGGTACAGCAAAAGACCTACTTGAAGAAATTCACTATATCCAGAAAAAATATTTTGGAAGTGAAAGCCATTGACAGAATGAAATAGCTTTAAACCAATTAAGCAACAATTCTACACATGGCAACCTTTTGCTAACACATACAAAAAAGAAATACCAAATTTTAAAAGTACATCAGCTGAAGTACCAAACCATGTATGTGTATGTTGCCGTAGAATTGTTTTATAAAAGTAACACAAAAACTGTGGACCTATCATACAAAATAGAAGACAATGAAGATTCTAAATGGTTTGAATTAGCTCTCTACCTTGTAGCAGAAAACAAATATGAAATAACTGAGCCCTTAATACTTTGCAGTTATTGAACTACAAAACTTGACAACAACCAAACTCCTTCACGTTCTATCACAAATAATTTGGAATTATACCCAGTACCAAAACCTCTACAACAACTTAATTTATATGAGAGCATCATAATTCAAACAGTACACCCATTTCAAGCAATAATACGCCTTCAACCAAACACAGCAAAATTACCTCCCTCTGAATTGTTAAAAGGCATTCGTGGAAAAGTAGTTTATTTACCATTAAATCTAAAAGAAAATGTGCATACTCTAGGAGTGCAACGTCCAATGCAGCAATCTTTAATTATATTAGTAAATGGAGTACCTACAAAAGACAAAAAAATATGGCAACAGCTGGTAGATTTATATAAAGTTAGACAAGCCTTCCAATATCTTAAAGAGAATAATGAATATTACAAAGAAATTAATATTGAAGAAAACTTGAAAGATACAACTGAAATAATTCAAGAAACACAAGAAGCTGGTCAATTTGAGCTACTAGATCCTGCTACAATATCAAATACTTTAGACCATTATACAATTCATTCTTTGCACTGTAATGACACCATACAAGATGTACTGGAAACTTACCAAATGCGTCAAACAAAAGGATCGCCAATCAGTATATGGGAAAAAAGTATAGAAGCACGTGCTTTTCCTCTACTCTTTCCTACTGGCAAAGGAGGAAGGTATGATGATAGACCTATTCAAATATCAGCTTCAGAATACCGCTCATTACGGATGTATTCTGAAGATCCCAGATTTAGACAAAATGTGGAATACATATTCCACCTACTCTTTGAAAGTGAACTAGCAACTTTATGTTACGGAGTTGCACGCATATTAAAATCAGGATCACACTTTCAAAATATGACAGCTACACAATTATTAGAGAAAGTGCAACAAAAGGATGAGGTTTTACAATCAAATATTACAAATCTATTAGCAAATATGCGTGGTACTAAAGAGTACTGGTTTCGACGTCATGGAGATGTACGTTGTATGATCAGAAACCTTGGCCCACCCACTTGGTTTGTTACATTAAGTTGTGCAGAATATGCATGGGAAGATTTACATGATTTCCTACTCATATCAAATAAAAACAAAACAAACATAGATATTCTAACACCTGGAGAACTTTGTTCTTTGGATCCTGTTAATGTTTCGGGATATTTTCACCATCGCTTCATTGATATGCTACATTTTATTTGTAATAAAACTGTTCCTCCCCTTGGAGAAGTGCAACACTTCTTTTGGAGAAAAGAATACCAAGCCAGAGGAGCACCACATATCCACATGCTTTTATGGATTAAAGATGCTCCTAAATTTGGTCACTGTTTTACAGTTTATTGAAAAATATGTCACTTGTGAAATTCCATCAGAAGCCACAAATAGTGCTCTTCATGCACAAATTTTACAATTTCAAAGACACAAATGTGGAAAATATTGTCGTCGCAAATACAAAAACAAAGGCAAATACTACACCAAATGCCGTTTTGGTTTCCCTAGACCAGTTACAAATACAGGTCAAGTAAACAACCTCATGTCTTCCGTTAGACATAGTGTTAAAGGTAAGTCACCTAAAAATACATATTACATAAAAAGAAAAGAAGAAGAAAAATATATCAATGATTATAATGCAATCATTGCCCACTTATGGAATGCAAACATAGATGTGCAGTACATTGCAGACAATTCTACTGCAGTTGCACGATATGTCACAGCATACTTAACTAAAGCAGAAAAGACAGAGCTCCAAGACCTCTGGAATGACCTGTCATCAGATAAAACAGTATCTCAGAAATTATACAGCTTGGGCATAAAAATGCTCACCCATAGAGAATGTGGATCTTATGAAGCAGCTGATCGTTTAACTGGTACTTCATTGTATGGTAAATCTGAAAATATAGTATGGCTAAGTCTTGGTCCAGCTAAATCTAGAAAAAGAGTTCTAAAATCATATGAAGATATAGAAACAATAGCCAAACATGATCCCAACAGCCAAGACATTTTAAAAAACAATTATTGGCACATACTACCCAAACAGAAGTAATACTTTGGAAAACATGTGTCTATACCAAATAGCCCAAAACTACACATACAAAAATAATATGAAACCTGACGAAAAAAAAGGTAAATATAGAGTGACAGACTGTGAAGGCAGCTTAGTTAAACTCACTAAACCAAATTTAATTAATCATATCACATTGTCATTGAAGACTCCTCAACATAAAGAAGTATATTACATGTCCCTGCTACAACTCTTCAAACCATGGAGAAAAGAAGAACAATTACTAGATAACTATGACTCATATGAGGATGCTTTCAAAGCAAATGAAAGCACTATAACTGATGTAAACTTTACACAGTACAAAACAATGTTGCACAATGAACAGCAACATGAAGAACTCCAAGCCCAACTAGATAAGGATACTCCTGACAGTAGTCAACCTTCTGTAACAGGAAGCCAAGAACCACTGGGAGAACCACTAATAACAAATGAGGCAGAATTAGCTATGATAGAAGTAGAAAACACCATGTGTCAATATGAAGATAAGGAAGACTTAACTATACTACAATGGAAACTAAACAATGAGCAAAGTCACATTTTTCAAGAAGTAACAAAACAAATTGCACATGGTGTAAAACATGAACATAAAGAATGTTCCTGCCATAATTATAAACCTATACTACTGTACGTCAGTGGTGAAGCTGGTTCTGGCAAAACATTCCTAATCAAAATCATTAGTAAGTTCCTTCAACAATTGACAAACAACAAACTGTCAGCTGTTGTCACTGCCCCCACAGGTTTAGCTGCCTACAACATAGGTGGTGTTACATTACACCGATTACTACTATTACCAGTAGAACACCAGAACAAATTAGACTATTACAAACTTTCTGCAGAAGCTGCAATGGAATTACGCAGAGTATTGAAACAAATGAAAATGCAACTAATAGATGAAGTGAGCATGGTCTCCAACCTTATGTTAGCTTTGATTCACCTCAGATTACAAGAAGTACTCAAAACAGACTAAGAAGAGCTCTTTGCAGGAAAACACATTATTGTTTTTGGAGATCTGCTTCAATTAACACCAGTAAAAGGTGAACCTATTTTTAAAACATTAGGGCACAAACTCTGCCGTAAAACTTTTGGCAGCATTGGAAATGTCAACCTTTGGCAACATTTCCAATACAGAGAATTAACAGAAAACATGTGCCAATCTGCAGATCTAACTTATGCCAACATTTTTAAAAGTTTGAGAGTTGGTATACTTTCTAAAGAAGCAGAAAAAACATTGAAAACCCGGCACATTAATGCACTTTATGGCGATAATGCATGTGCTACAGATGTTATGGAACAATTAGCCCACAAAAATGTCAATTGTATGGCCTTAATGCCAACTCTTGCAAGCTGTCTCAAATTCAATGAAATAATGTTAAGTAAAGAAATGCAACCAATAATGGAAATTAGCGCCACAGACAAACTAGATGTACATGATATGACACTACCCATGTGTGACCAAGCCACAACAAGACTAAATAATTTAGAAAAATCAATCTCAAACACAGCAGGCTTAGAAAAGATGTTAAAATTATCCTTAAATTGCAGAGTAATGCTTAAACGTAACCTTGACGTGGACCAAGGACTAGTTAATGGAGCACTGGGTACAGTTGTTGGCTTTCAAACATACCCACGTGACAACAAAATTCAGTTTGTCAATATACTCTTTGACAAACTTTCAGAAGTAAAACGGATAGGACGCTCAACAGCTAGATTCCTTCTCTTCAAAGATATGTATGTACGCAGAGAACAATTTTCTCTAACTCTTGCATACGCAGTCACGATTCATAAATCACAAGGTCTTACCCTAGACAAAGCAATGATAGATATTGGTAACACAGTCTTTAAAGAAGGCATGAGCTACGTAGCACTATCACGCTTACGTACACTTGACGGTCTATTTCTAATCAACTTTGATGCAAGTAAAGTAAACGCTGATATTCCTTGCATTTTAGAATATAATAGACTTCGCTCACTATACACTCCCCATCTAAACACATATTCTGTTCCACAAAAACTAAAACGTTGTAAAAGAAAACTAAATCAAACAGAAATGCAACAGGACATCACTGCAAATCCTCCAAAGAGAGTAAAAGAAACTAATACTTCATCAAGTACCACAAACAAAAAAGAATCAATTAGAGAAAGTAAACCAGGTACTTCTTTAAAGAAGGAAGACAAACTCCAAAAAAAGCAGTTAGATACAGAACTACCTGGACCATTTAAATTCTCAAATATAGTTGGTGTAAGTTGCTATGCAAATGTAGCAATGAATATTCTATTTGAATTACCACCAATTGTTGACAACCTTTACTTACACTTTAGAGACCCATTGTGTATGCAAATGTTAGTACTTCATAGAAACGCAAAAAACAATCCTGACAGCACATATAGTGTTTATGGAATAAGACAAGAATTGAACTACTGTGCTGGAATGGTGAAATTCACTATAAACTCACAGGAAGATCCACAAGAATTTTTAATGTACTTACTACAAGTACTGGAAAACAAAAACATACCTATACCTATAAAGGAAATCTTCCAGATTTCATACATGTGGAAACATACATGCACTCTGTGCAACAATGTGAAACAAGAAGAAATTCCCAATGAACGCTTCATATATATATATATCAATACCAAATTTTGAATCCATTCCATTTCAGCAACTTGTACAAAATGCAAACCATGGTAGATTATGCTCAGATAATCGCTCCACGTTAGTAATACAAACACATAGTAAATACGTAATACTAATGCTTCTACGTTACAATGCAGATGGTACCAAAAACAACTGCAAGCTGACTGGATTCACACATAGTCAAATATCACTTGGTAAGAAAACCTTCACAACAATAGGTATAATCTACCACGCAGGAGCCACAACCAATTCAGGGCACTAGACGGCATATATAAAAAAGAAATGTGGATGGTTTGAATGTAATGATAGTACCATTACTCTAAAGCAGAGATTACCAGCAAATCTTACAAACGCTTATTTGATGTTCTTAAAACCAAAATTTGATAAATAAACTGTATTTAAACCTTTAAGTAAATTTGTGTTAAAAAAATATAAACTGTTAGAATACTCCAAAAGCTATCTAACTGCTCAAAGATTCTACAACAACTAATCCGATAAATGAATACCACTAAATTAGACCAAAAAATAGACAGTTAGAATACGCCAATTGGTATCTAACTGCTCCAAAATTTTATAATATCAAAACAAATGAAGAATCTGTTACTGCTCCAAAAAAATACAACAAAGCAAAGTATAAAGCATTAGCCAGAAACAAAAAGTGAACACTGAAAACAAACAAACAAATAAACTGTAGCATAACAGAAAAAGGTTTTTTTTTAATCCAACATGGATTTTTTTTTCTCCCACAGACCCAATGATTTTAGCAACAAATACAGAAACTGAGCAAATTGCACAGTACTCTGATTTGTACTTTACTAAATATGAGGGTCGAAAAAAAAAAGTATATTGCTTATACAATGTAATAAGTCATTACAAAATACTAATACTAACATGCTATTTTCTTTTATCACAGAAATGAAGAAGAAAAACATGGACTCCCATTACTAGACCAAACAGTAAGTATACAATAATAAGGACAACCATAGCAGCATATCACATCCATAGTATCTAATACCTTTGTTCCTTATACATTTGTTTTTCACCCAAAGTTATAAGCAAATATGAATGTGATATGCTGCGGTGGTTGTTGCCAGGGCATAGAGTCTTGGGTGCATGGCCAAATCGCCATGCACCCAAGACTCTATGCCCTGGCAACAACCACCGCAGCATATCATATCCATAGAGTCAAACATTTCAACTATGATCTATGGGAAACTTTTAATGTCCGCGAACAATGTGAGTGTTCTTAGAACACTTTGAACTTGCCAGCGAACAATACGGACACCGTTTTCAGGACACCCCCTACGAACATTTCAGAACAACGCGATAGTTCTTAGAACACTTTCAACTTAACAACGAACAATACGGACAGCGTTCTAAGGACACCCCCTACGAACATTCCAGGACACCGGGAGTGTTCTCAAAAACGTCTTCAGAACAGCCCCATTTTGTTTATTTGCGAACATTTCAGGACACCGCGGGTGTTCTTAGAACACATTCAACTTGACAGAGAACAATACGGACAGCGTCCTCAGGACACCCCCTACGAACACTCCCCGGACACCGCGAGTGTTCTTAGAACAGTTTCACTTTGCTTGCGAACAAAACGGACACATACTGAGTCCTTACAACACCCCCTCAGTTTATTTAGAACATTTCAGAACACCCGTGATGTCCGCAAACAAATCGAACACAAAAAGAACGTCTAACACATAAAAAACACAACTTTCATCCTATCTCATACACTCCCACCCTCCCCAAACACTCCTACACACCAACACACTCTACTAAATACACATTTTGAACAAAGTTTCACCGCGCTGTCCGCGGACGTCCGCGAATCCAAGATGGCGGGCGCTACCGAAAAATCTGACGCGCTTCATGCTCCACTCCGTCCAATCAGCGAACACGTTTCATGTCCGCGAACATCACGCAAGCCGATTGGCCAATCAGGACACTGTCCGCGGAGCGAACAGGGAAGTGTGTCCGCGAACCGAACACAGATATCACTAATTTTTTTTTACCTACTTTTTGGTCATTTTAAAAAAAACTACTGGACGGACATTCACCAAATTTGCAAAAGCACGCTTTCAGGACCAAGCCGCTGCTCCTGGTCCAAATTTGGTGGAAATCCGTCCAGCGGTTTGGGCTGTAGGCGCATGCAAAATTTTGTTCCCATTCAGTCTATGGGAAAAAAAAAAGTTTTGGGACCCCCCGAATCCTCACCAAACTTTTCAAAAAAATTCAGAGTGACCCAAAGACTTTTTTTTTGCAAAGTTTGGTGAGGATCCGTCCAGGGAGAGCGAAGTTATAAGCCACCCAAAAAGTGCTCTTCCTATGGAAACAGCAACTTAACCATAACTACATGGCCACTACCGTGGCCATGTAATACACGGTGTGCAGTCATAATGTCGACAGTCAAAATGTCGACAGTCAAAATTTCGAAAAATAAATGTCGAAAAAAATAATGTCGACAAACAATAATGTCGACATTTTTCGATATTTTTTCGAAATTTTGACTTTATTGTATAAATAAATATATATATATATATATATAAGATGTGTTGAGTATGAGGGGTGGTTGGGGGTGTGGGGGGGTGGCAGGGGGCTGTTGGGTGAGGGGAGGTTGGGGGGGACCCCCCCATAGTAAATGATACTATTTTTATTTATTTAATTATTGACTAAATAAATAAATAAATAAATAAATATATAATTGGTATGTGTTGAGTATGAGGGGTGAAAGGGTGGTGGTGGGGGTGTGGAGGTGGCAGGGGGGTGTTGGGTGAGGGGGGGCTGGGGGGGACCCCCTCCATAGAAAATGATCCTTTTTTTGGTTATTTATTTATTGAATAAATAAATAAATAAATAAATAAATAAATCTATAAATAGAATGTGTTGCATATGAGGGGTGGGAGGGTGGTGGTGGGGGGTTGCAGGAGGGTGTTGGGTGAGGTGTTGATAGTTTTAAGGGTTTATAGTCATAATGTCTAAAAAAAGAATGACTTTTTACATTATAAGTATAGGATGTCGACATTATTATTTTCGACATTTTTTTTCGACATTTTTGTCTGTCGACATTTTTTTTTCGACATTATGACTATAAACCGTAATACACACACACACATACGATTATATTAAAACTACATATATCTCCGACAAAGCGGCTCAAACAAAACACCAGCATACTTATCAGCGGAACGCCACATCTCTGGAGGATCTCGCACATCAAGTGGAAAAACAATCAAAAGTTTGTAGTCTAGCTACCCCATTGGCAGTTCCACAAAACACCAAAAATGTGTCTCTTTCTCCAATATCTGCCGGATGAACACAAATTCTGTCTTTGCCCTTCCCCAAAAGTACTGCGCTCCTGTATATATTGCTGGGTCAAATAACGACACTCTCCCGTTGTAAAGTGCTCTGCTTTTCATGAGCTAGGTTTGTGCTATAAGAAATACAAATAAATAACTTTACAAAATCACACAAGGGAGGATCACCATCCACTGATCATGTAGAACAGTCCACCTCTTCTTGTCCTACTCCTATCAGAGATAGAGGACGCCCTGCGGGCATTTTGCACATCATTTCCAGTTCTATGGAAAATTCCTGGACACCTAGTACTTGGAAATCACGCATGGGAGCTGGGAGCGTGCTGGTGTGTGCAACAGAGTTGAGATGCTGTTTCTGCCACTGATGGCTCAAACATCCATGTATCAGACAGCCACTGTTGATAGATTAGAAACTTCCACTTACTCAACTTGGTGGTGGGGTTTTCCCAGTTGGGAAGCATCCCTTGGTATGTAGGTTGCTAAAAGATACAAGGGTTTCAGTTCCACCAGTTTCCCAGTATTCATAGATGTGGGATGTGGGGTTAGTGCTCTCACTGCTTCAGCCTTGGCCACGTAATGAATTACTGACCCTCAAGTGGTTGTCTGACAAACTGTATCAGAGGAAAAGAGCCCAGATAATTATTCTCAGGCAGTAGCAAAGACAGAGTCGGCTTGATTATATTGCAAGAGAATCAAGAGAGCGTCATGTCACTTTGCTTGAACGATCCCCGACCACCTCCCCCCCTCCACCTGTGATTGAAATTGACACCTATGGAAGACCCCTTGGAGAACAGAGATTCATTGGGCCTCATTACGGGTTTGGAGGTAGCCAGGCCGTTTTTAGCAGCATGGCCACCCCCAAACTCGGGTCCGGTTCCTGCAAAAGTGGACTTACCGCGCCATTCCAACCTTGGAGGTGCCCGGTAATTCCCTTGGGATGGTAGCAGCAGTACCATTCATAACGGTACCGCTGCTATCATCCTGTTCTGCTCGTAGGTGCCGCTCTGCACGTCTGGTCTGGCCAGGCGTACAGAGCGGGACCCACTGCAGAACACGTAATATGGCAGCCCGGAATGAACGGTGCCGATCCCTTATCGGCACCGTTCATTCCGTGGTCGCCACAATTGTAATGAGGTCCATTGTCCAGTTCACGAGAGGAGGCCTCCTTACCATGCCTGGGTCTTTTGGTAACCAAAGTAATCCACACACAGATGACGCTGTGTGTAAACCATGTGACCTAGAACCTTGTGGAAAGCTACCACCTGAATGACGATCAGGATCATCATTTTCCATCTCACAAGCGTCTGTAACTTTCCCTCCATACCTGCTCAATCTCTCAGTTTGCATTGTCCATAGCACGTGAAACTTCTGGTGCTGCGCACAAGAAAGCTGCCTCAGCAGCTACCATGTCAAAGTCAAATATTGTGCCTATCCCAGGAAATTAATTTAATGGGGAAAACATAACACACCATTAATAAATATATTGGCCCTCATTACGACCCTGGCGGAGGACCATGGTGCAATTTGCACCATGGTCCATGGCGCTAAGCTGCCAACTCCGCCATGGGGGTTGGCGGACTTACCGCCCCATTCCGAGGTTGGCGGGGCGGTAAGTCCCCAATCCCCATTTACCCTTCCCCATTCCCATTCCTGGCCCCATAGGGCATAATGGGAGTGGGGAAGGCGTTAATTACGCCACCGTAAATTACGGTGGCGTAATTAACATCAAGGTCGATTAGCGCCATGGATTTTAACGCCTGCTAAAAGCAGGCGTTAAAATCACCATGGCGCTAAGGGAACTCGTACTCAGGCGGTAAGGTACGCCATGGTTTACGCCGGCGTAAACCCCTTTCCGCCAGGGTCCTAATGAGGGCCATTATATTTAAATTTGCTCTCATTAGCTGAAAATAGAGGAAACATTGGAGAGTCTATTCTAAACATTAATGTCAAAGGAAAATCACAAATTATACAATGATATCCCTTTATCAAAGGATAAAGAACATATGAAAAATGTACATCCAGAACTGGTTACTTGAATGTGCCTGATGGCCTCCTGGAGGTCTCAGGTGTTGGAGTTCTAAGAGTTCTTTACCCTCTTGTGGTCTCTGTACTCAGTGTGGTCCAAAGGTTATTTGGTCTCCAGCCTTTTCAGCAAACCCTTCTTTATATGTTGCAGCTTGTTAAAAAAAGTATGAGGCAGTGACCGCAGGCTTGAGATGCTCTATGCATGACAAATGTGTTTACTTTCAGAGGCTGTATGCACATGTTCCTCACCCTACTGTAGCTAGGTGGCCACAATGGGTGATGTCAGAGGTGGGATGGACACCTATCTTTATGGGGAGGATTTTCCCAGAGGCCATGGCCTGCAAGGACTTTTTGGCTGCAGCCAGGATGGAGGATATTCTGAAGGTTGCTGATTGGTCTTCAGCAACTACATCCTATACCTTTGAAGTGTGAATAAGAGGAGCACCCATGCCATGCTTTAGACTTCTGATTGGTCCAAAGAAGTTATGTCGGAAAGTCTTGGCACAAAAGACAGTAGGATCCCTATGCTTTTGACCCGGACTTCTTTGTTTTTAATTCTTTCAGGTTCTTCAGCGGGTCAATCACAGACATTTTTCAAATGGCTGATGGCATGGCTCTGCTCCTTTCTAGGGAGCTGGTGTGTACACAGGTTGATGGTTGTCTGTTGCCAATGGTGGTTGGAGATGACTGGAAAAGAGGATGAGCCAAAAAGAAAGGACATGGACTGAAAGGAAGGGACCAAGAGGAACATGATTGTGGGGAACGTCATGTTTCTGGTCTTTTGCTTCTTACAAAAAGTATTATGTTGCTGAACTGTAGCCTTATAGGATCCTCTGTGTCATTAATAGAATCATAACTGTCCATCACAACTAAAAGTAATTATGAGAAACATGAAGGACTGTTATTGGTACTTTTCAGAGTATGTAATATATGTGTTTGTTCGCTGGCATAGCTTTATCAAATCAACAATGATTGGCCACACATTTGATGTCAAATTGTCTTTTCTTTTTTTTTATTTTTTTTATTACTTGTATATAATCAGAGAGAATGATTTTTACAAGGATGCGTCCTATGAGATGAGGGCATCTTGAGATTTGAGGTCTGAATCTCGGCGTGTCGAGTGCAGTAGTGGTCTCAGAGGTTATCTGTGACACGGTCATCAGATGCTGGGAGCCTTGCCACTGGAAGTGAGTGGCCAGGACAGCGTCTAGGTTGCAGCGTTGATTTTGATGAAGGCAGCTTCCATTATTTTGGCCGTCGCGGCAGCCCAGCGGGATTTTTCACCAGATATCAAACGGTACCACCATGTTTGCTCATCGATCAGTACCGAGTCGAGCCATAGAGGAGATAGAAAAGCTGTACGAACTTGAGTTAAAGCGGGACAGTATAGGAGAAGGTGGCGGACGGTCTCAGTAGAGTCCGGAAGTTTACACAGTCTGCATGTGGTGACGATCGACAGCCTTCTCATCGCTAAGATTTCACGAGTGTGGAGCAGGTTTAAGCGAGCTCTTAGAAATGTAGCGCAAAGCTTTTTGTCCGGGAATCTGACAGTACGCCATGGGAAGTTTCAATTTGTTGTAAGTCGGTGGAAGATGGTTAAGGAACTTGGTTGCGACCGCTTTGTCGGTAGTATTAATCCAGTCTTGTAGTTTCAGTTTTTCACTGACTCTTTGTGGGTTTGAGATCAGGTCGTTTAATGTACAGTGCAAGTCCTCCAGTTTGGTTTTTTGGAGGTGAGTCCATTTTTGGACAGCCTTACAGTTCGATGATTCGAGTTCCTGACCAATGATGTTGGAAATTGGCAAGCCGTCCTTGATGAGAATCTTCCTGAAGAGGGCCCATGAGGACCCACTGACGGAGGCACTTAGTGATAAGAGGCCCAGGTCTCGTCTGATAGCTTCAATTGGGATGGCGGTGGGTAGGCCTAGGAGCGATTTCCAAATGTAGCCTTCCAGTGACCGCCAAAGTTTAGACGGAACAGTGAACATGGCGTCCATGCCATAGGTCAGGGTCTGAACCATTTTGCCTTTGTAGAAGTTAATGGCCGGCACTAGCGAGAATTTGCCATACTTTCTGTCGATCGCTCTTAGTTGGGAAGTAAGTTGTTTGGTTTTAGACCACAGACGTTGTTGCATTGTGAGTTCCTGCGAGGAGCCATCGAAAATCACTCCTAGATATTTGAAGTGCGGAACCACTTCGATGTTGGTTTTACACACTGACCAGGGTCGAGTTTTTTTCTGGGAGCGGCCCGATCTGGAGAGGATCATGATTTTCGTTTTCGTCTGATTGATCTGAAGATTGTTGGTGGTCATATAGGCTTCCAGATTGTCCAGCTGCCGCTTGAGGCCGATCGGGGTTTGGTCAAACAGAATCAGATCGTCCGCGTAGAGAAGACGGGAGAGGGTACTGTTGCCAAAGTTCGGCGGGAAGCTTCGGACTTTGGCTTCCGAGTCTTTGTAGTCACCCAGAAAAGCCACGAACAGCGCAGGGGCTAGAGGGCAGCCTTGTTTTACTCCTCTGTGAGCATGTATTTCTTTGGACAGTGCTCCCTGTCTGTTCAGCCGGACGTTGAGTGTAGTATTGGTATGGAGGGCTATTATTGGTAGTAGCACGTCTTTCGGGCAGTTCCAGTTTTCCAGCTTTCTCCACAGTCTACACCTCTCAACTTTGTCAAAGGCCTGGGAGAGGTCGATGAATGCCACGTAGACTGTGTGAGACCCTTGTTTTATTTTTGCTTTCAGGATGGTGAGTATGAGGATGTTTAATGCAGTACCACCGTTTTTCTTGAAGCCTAGTTGAAATGGGTCACTGCAGGGGGCCGATCTCGCCCATCGGTTGAAATGGTCCAGGAGGAGAGTCGCAAAAAGTTTGCCCATGATGTCCAATAGGGCAATTGGGCGATAGTTTTCAGGCGCTTCCCTGCTGCCTTGTTTGAAGATTGGGATGATGATTGCTTTGGACCATGATGCTGGAATCTTTCTGGTGGATCTGCAATGGTCAAAAAGAATACTGATGAAGCTGGACCATTCCGTGTGGTGTTTCTTTAGGTCTATGTTCGTCAGGCCGTCTGGGCCCGGAGCTCATGAAGCTTTTAGTTTTTAGATAGCTGCACTTATGTCTGCTGGAGCTGACAAGTCGATCCAGGGGGCGGCCGTAGTATCAAAAGACGTATTTGTGGCAGAGGTCGGACTGGCGAAAAGGTTAGTGAAAAATGTGACCCAGACTTGTTCCGGGACTGCGTTAATCATAGTTGAGGCTGTGATACCATGGGAGGCGTTTACCAGGGACCAGAAGTCCGCTGTTTTCTTTGTCGTTAAGACTCTCGTCATTAATTTGGCATCGTTTTGGTATAGTGCGGCTCGGCGCGCTCTGATCCATGATTTATAGATTTTGTTTTCGTCTTTCCATCGGTCCCATGCAGCAATGGTGTTGTCAGCCTTGGCGCGTCTTCTGAGTAGTCTCAGTGCTTTTTTTTTCAATGCTATTTGTTTGTCGTACTGATGGTTATGGGCTTTTGGGGTCGCCAGCCCCTGTTTCACGTGATACTTATGCTTGAGAAGCATAGGTAGGTAGTTCGGCCTTGGTGGTGGGTCGAGAACCATTTCTGACTTAATGTCTGAGACGTACTTTTGAGTGATCAGTCTAATGTTGGCCGATGTCAAGCGAAGGCGCGTTTGTTGGGGATTCGTTTCGACCGATGTCAGGTAGCAAGGTGGAATGCGGCCGGTAGAGGGCCAAGATACAGTTAGCATATTGTGGTCGCTTGGTAGAGTTTTGACTACGTGAAAATCTTGGATAATTGCACACAGTGCTGGGGAGGCAAAGATGTAATCCAAAGTAGCTGAAGACCGGTCTCTCTCCCAGGTCGGCAGGTGGGACTGCCCTTCCAAAATCCAGGCAGCGTTATGCAGGTTCCTGGATGTCATCAGGGTCATCCAGGCTTGGCCCCTGAGCTCCGCTGCTGTGGTCACGGTCGGGTTTAAGGGGATATTTTGCGGTTGACTGCATTTCGCGTTGAGGTCCCCGCAGATAAGTAGATAAGAGGTATTCCATTCGGTAAGAATCTCGTCGATTGCCTCAGCCATAGTTTGACAGAAGAGTAGTGTCGATGACCTTTGTGGATTCCAGTAAGTAGTGAGCAGAGCGAGCGGTAGTGCTGGGGACTGCTTTGCGTGTGGTTTCGGGAATTCAGGCACCGGGTTCCATTCAATTAAGACCGCCAGCACCTCGTAGGATCTTGCCGTTGTTTTGATAAGTTTTAGGTTTTGATCTGACCGAATTCCAATCAGAAGGCCTGCTGAAGGGCGGCCTAGGAGACCTTTGACAGCTGGCAAGATCACAATGTCGTATCCGTCCATAGATGGTTTTTCCTGGAGCCATGTTTCCTGGAGACAAAATATGTCAAATTGACCCAGGTCAACGGTATTGTGCTCAGTTAGATGGAAGTGTCCTCTGGTGTTCCAAGAGGCCAACGATAAGGACTTTTGATGAAATTGGGTGTCGGCTTCTTTTGGTAGTTGCTATCTAATGCGCTTTGAAAATAGGGCACCCTTTATCCATTCCCATGGGCCGAATGGCATTGTCGAGTTTGTGCTGGGCGTCGGCGGAGGTGATTTGAGTTGCACCCGGGGACTATAATTGAGCCGGACTCTTCGCTGGGACTGGTCTCTCCAGCTGTGCTTTCTTTTCTCCCGACGGGGTCTGTGGACTTGAGAATGGGGCGGGCGAAACTTAGCAAGATCTTGTTTTCTAATATAGTGGCTTTTCTGTGGTGATCGGTTCAGCTCGGAATGTTCACAGACTGGGCGTGGCGAGCGGGCAGGAGAGTCTGGGCGTGTTTTCGGAGACCCGGGTGAGGGTATGAAGTGAGATTTCAATTCGATTCTTCGGTTAGCATGTCGATGAGTTGGAGTGTGGGCGCTGGACCTTCCTTTATTAGGGTATGTTTCCCTGATGGGGATCTTGGGATCCATAGTTGGTAATTCAGAAAGCCACAAGCCTTGAGCTTTTAAATCTTCACCGGCTTGGCGGCAAATGCCTTGTATTGCGGAGGAGTAAATGTGGAGGTAGGCTTTAGCCTTGTTGTCTCTGTGATAAGGCTCGATCCACTTAAAATCTGCCGAGTTTAGGTTCTTTAGGGAGGGTAGAGACGATGTTATCTTTAGCACAGTACTTCTGTTCAAGATGATGTATTTGTCTTTGCTAGAAATTTGTTCTAGCTTGAAAAGACGGGTGGGGTTGGCCCTTATATGGTCAGCGTGTTGTAGTGCTTGTTGTCGGGTAGGGCGAGCGCCTGACATAGGCGACCTCGTTGATCTGGTTCTTGGTCTTGATCTCCTTTGTAAGGCCGTCGCATGTCTTGGAGGGTCTTTATTGCCAACGCCCTGAGAGGACTTGTGAGGACTCTGGATCGTCAGTGACTGGAGTTGGGGGTCAGCTGAGTGCTTGAAGTTGGAGGTAGACGGCGATGTTGGTGGGAGAATGCCTTTGAAGGGACCTGACTCAGGCACTGCTTGAGCGTTGTAAGATGATTCCGTCAGTATGAGACTTGAGTTTAGGGAGTCTTCTGTTAAGACCGAGGCCTTGGTTAGGTCCGTTATGGTGCTCGCTCGAATGGGGCCGCAGGCGGAGGTTCCAACAGCGGTGTGATGGTTGAGCGTCAACACTCCAGGTTCATGCTTTCGTTGGATCGGTTGGCGAGCTGGGGCAGGTGATTGATCAGTCATGGCTAATTTTAGAACTTTCTTGGATGTGGTCGTGTTTGTACTTGGCGATGGTTGTAGCTTGTTTGCGAATATTGTGGCAAATTCGTTAAGGTTTTTGGGGTGGGAGGTCTGAGTTGATTTATGCAGTGGTGTGTCTGATGCAAAACCTTTTTTCAAACAGGAGGGAGCTGCGGCCGTGGGTGACACAGAGACTGCCTCCTGTCTTGTTGTATGTGGAAGGTCATACTTCAGGTCAATGGCTGTTATATATCCTTCTAAGAAGGTAAGCTTTGACTGTATGTTCGCTAAAATGGCCGTGTTATCCTTTGAGACGTCGCTTAGCGTTTCATACAGCTTGCAGAATGGGGCCATGGCAATGGTTATGGCTGACATGATTGTGGTCAGATCCTTTATGTTGTTAGGGGACTCTTTATGGGGCGGTGAAGGAAGGTCCCATCTTCTTCCCGTCTTCAGTGGCGTGTCTCTTGTTCCTAAGGAAGAGGGGTTCGCCAAAGAGTGTCTGCGAGTGGGGTTGGGGCCTCCAATATCCAGCGAGGTAGATGGCCTTGAAGCTGCTGGTCTCGTTTGGAAGTTGGGGTCGTCCCGACAAGAGAACTGGGGTGCGGGGACTTGGTGGTTGGCCGTGGACGTGGCAGGAGTTAAGTGGGTCTTTACCTGCGGATGGGGGGGCGTTTCTCTGTGTGGCCCTGCTATTGGTTGCAGTAGGTCTAGAATGTCTGAAAGGCCCTGATGTGGCTATCTAGTGGTGTTTATTGGATCTGCGTTTGCGGATGTCACCCGCCCCGGGGTAGGTGATGGTTGGGACTTCGCCAGCAGGTCTGAAGGTGTGGTTGAAATGTTAGTAGGCGGGCAGTCAGAGCCTGGATGGGGATTGATTGGCGCGTCCGGTAAGGATCCGGGGAGGGGAGTGCTCAGAGGCGGTGTTTGCCCGACTGAGAGTGGATGAGGCCCGGTTGAACCTGTAGTTTTTCTGGATTTGGGTACTGGAGGGATCTCATCGAAAACTTCCAGGATTTCCGCGTCTGATAGTTCAGAGTCATTGGATAATTTTCTTTTGCCTTGTGTCTTGAAGAAGTTCATCAGGGCGTTAGAATAACGCGGAGTGGAGAGGGCAAGTTTTGCATAGCCCTTTTTCCCTTGTATTTGTTGTGAAACGACCTTTTTATTCTGGTTGCTAGCTTTATGAAGGCCGGGCGCTGGGTGTTGCTGTTTCTTTGTAGAGAGAGCCACTTTGGAGTTTGTGGCTGCAGCCGCCGTGGGCTTAAGTGTCAATTTGCCTTTGTTCCTGTGTATTGGTCTTTTTGTGGGTTGGTTAGTGGAAAGTTTGCAGCTGGAATTATCCAAAGTGGCAGGGGAGTTGTCGGAATCTGAATGAGGACTCTCCTCATGCAGGGGAGTCGTAAGCAAGGGATCAGTATGGGTGTGAGAGTGCGTGACAGCACAGGCCCTGTGTTCCGGGGTTCCGGTTAAGTCTGAAGGGGGCGTTGTGGTCACTGGCATCAGAGGCGGCATAGACATACTGGGTGTCAGGTATAGGGTGGCCTCTTCGGCGCCACTAGGTGTGGTTAAATTCCGTGAGTGAGTAGCGTCAACCGGGCTAGGTCTGCCCAGTTGGGCCTCCTGAGCCAGGTGGGTCTGGGCCGTGGTGGTCCGGAGGATCGGGCTCTTCAGCCGGTTGCGAGGATTCTCCAGGTCAGGTGAATTGATGTTCAGCCGGGTAGAGCTCAAGGCTTCTGCAGCAAGCGGGGCTGATGCCCGTCCACTCGTTTCTGCTCGGGTGCGGGGTGCTTCACAGGTGGCCGCCGGCTTTAGGGTGGTAGCCGAGGACGGCGAGCGATGGACGTCGTACGCGGCAGCCGCCAGCGATGTGGCCACCCTCAGACCCCCTGGCAGGGGCCCTCCGGCTCCCGCACAGCCTGGGTCACTCGCCAAAGCGGTGGGGGGGGGCCATCACCGGGTGGTGCTGCCGGGCCTTGTCGCTGGTCTGGGAGAAGACCATGACTTATGACTGAGGAGACCTTGTGATTGAGAGCTGGAGGCTGACTCGAGATGAGTGGGGTCCTTTTCATATGGCTCCTTAGTAAGCGTTGATCTGGATCTTCCTCCATCTCAGAAATAGGATGTAGGATGGGGAAGGAGGGGGGACAGGGGAAGGAAGAGGGAAGGGGGAAGGAGGAAGGGGAAGGGGGGAAGGGAGGGCGAAGGACCGGGGAGGGAAGGGTGGGAGCGGATAGGGCGGGATGGGATGGTATGAGGAGACTGATGTAGAGGAGCAGGAGATAAGGTATCAGTGCCGGCAGATAGCAGGGATCGGTCGGCTAGGCAAGACCCAGGGGGGCTCAGAGCTCACTTTTAGACCCCGGACTCGTTTCAGTTTTCTGTTCAGCTCAGTTCAGTTCAGTTCAAAACAAAAGGGAGTCCCGATAGACAGAAAAGTGGGAATGCAGGTCAAAGAGAGAGGTGCCGCTGGGCAGTACGGGCAATGAACGCCTACCTCTGTGTCCTAGCGGTTCTCTTGCAGCTCTCTTGAATCGGTGATCCGCCAGACAGCCCCAGCTCCCCAGCTTCCGGAGCGGACTGGAGCAGATCGGAACTCTGCCCGGAACTCCGCGCGCGCTCCGCGCGGAAGAAGGGTTTTTATGGAGGTTGGGCTTGTTTTTACAAAAAGTCCAGCCAAAGCAGAAAAAGCAGTACGCACGTCCTCTCGTGGTATGAGTTGGAGCAGACTGGAACTCTGCCCGGAACTCCGCGCGCCCTCCGCGCGCGCTCCGCGCGGAAGAAGGGTTTTTATGGAGGTTGGGCTTGTTTTTCCAAAAAGTCCAGCCAAAGCAGAAAAAGCAGTACGCACGTCCTCTCGTGGTATGAGTTGGAGCAGACTGGAACTCTGTCCGGAACTCCGCCTGTCTTTTCTTTTCTTTTCTGGTTCTATCTTAAACTTGTAATTTGTGGATCTACTATCACACTGGTTCAATAGACCAAGGAACAAACTGGGGGAGGCTGAAAAAACATATTTGTTCTGTTTTGGAAAGTGAAAGGTTAATCTTTAGATCTACTTTGGGCATTGAGAAATCCTGGACACACGTGCTGACCACTAAGTCACATCATACATACTGATTACCAATTTAAGAATACAACTAACAAACAAAATTCAACATCAAGTCTGTGGACCAATTTGATTTATTAAGCTGCCCAAAACAATGCTAGGACATCTGTGCATTGGGAAGTGAGCATGTGCAAAGTCAGTCTTATCTTAAGACCAAGAAGGGCTCTTAGACCTGAATGGAGTGATTGAAGTTGCACATCTGAATCAGGATTCTGTCAAAATCAATATGTATGCTTCAACATTTTGATGTTAGAGTGAGTGGTGTGGAACATTAAATAAGCACTAGGCCCAGTGTGTATGATACACTTAGTGATTTCAAGCATGCAGCCCTTTTACCACAGCCACAGTTGTCAAGAATCTATGGTAATTCTTCCCGAAATGGTCTTTGATTGTACACAAAAGAGCAAGCCATACACATTGGTGCTATTTGTACAATTACCCTTTCTCAGAGGGGTACCGCCAATATGTGGATTGCGCAGCAATTACATCTGCCCATGGTGTTTTGAAATCGAAGTACCTCCACTTCTATTATCATCTGTTTTCATCTGCCCGTGAGCATCCTAGTATAGGATTCCATTGATCTCCACGAGGCCTTGCCTATCTAAAGATGGCCGACCTTGCTTGTTTGCCTGATTCTCGTCGGTAGCCCTTCTTCCATTCTGGCTACTGCTGCTGATTGGCTGCTGGTTCCTGTTTACAGCCAATCCTACGCCGGCGAGGCATAAGCCAGCACACTGCCCGAAGGATCACGACCCAAGGACATCTGCCTGTCCTGTGCTGGTCCTGTGCTTCCAGTCGCAATTGCCAGAAATCCCTGCCTGATCACCTTCCACATAACCCCTTCTCTCCCCTGCTGCAATTCCAGTATGCCGTTTGATCCTAGAATTGGTCGAGCATACAAGCCGGTAAGACCCTTCCAAAAAAAAGGGAAAAAAAAGAAAAAACTATTCAGTTGTTGTCACCCACCTCCCCATACACCCACAAGAATATTGATGCCCCACTGTTAAGTGACGCCCTCCTTCAATCTAACGCCGGCCAGAAGTGACCACTGTACATGCATGATCTCTTGATCACCAGCACCACATTGAATTGTACGAAATGCTATTGAGCCTCATTGCCTAAACGCCATTGACTTTAACCTAAGAATATCACTCTCACGCTAAGTCTGCCTCCCTATAATAGCCAATTATCATTAGTTAAGTACTTCTACTAAGCGAATTTGCACATCTTATGTTATATTGCACTTTCTTATAGCACACGATCCTGTTGAACCTGAACCTTATGCTCTCCAGTTCCCCAATTCCCCAGCAATGTATATTCTCTAGTTGCCAGTAAAGCATTTCCATAAAAGTAATTTACGCTGCTTGTATTGCAAAGCATTGATTCTAGAAACTGCATCATTCACTCTCCACCCTAGACTATCATTGCCTACTTTCTTACCTCTTCGAGTAATCGACAACACAGTCGAAATATATCCTATCACAATGCAATGTTTTTTGACCTGTGACCAGCACTATATGCAACGCATTTGCAAGCAAATAGCCCAGATCACCAAGTTACTCTTGCATATCATTAGCAAAGTACCCCAACTAAAAGCCTAACCGATCACGCCTAATTGCCCACCATCCACCCTAAGCTTAACACTGCCCACCCATGCTGATCTTTCCACACTTTCCCCTTCCACAACAACAAATTCCAGCCTCTAGTACTACCAGGCAGCACCCCACTAGGCCTCTCCAGGTGCCCCCCACCCCACTTCTACTCACAGCTATTCACCGACCAAATGTATACCATACACCTCATTTCACTCTGGCTAGCATAAACCACTCTGCTAGGAACAATCTCATCCACACATCCACCCCTCTATTTAAACTCCCATCTGATTACCAGATCCCAAATCATGGCTTCTCCAACACAAATTATGTCTCACATTCAGAACATTAGAGTGAGCGACACTACCACCTGCACTAACTGCAACTTTATCCATTTACGTGCAGGTCTAGCACACATACACTGTCCTAGACATCACCCCACACCATGCCCCACCCCATTCCTGCCAAACATACCAGCCTTCCCTCACTGCCCTCCTAATCACCAGAGTGCCCATTTCCTCACACCTGACCCAGACAGTGTGCACCTTCCACGTCCTCCCTCGAGAACACGAATTAGTAGTCCCTACTCTAGGCCCATCCTAGGCCCCACAAGGATAGCAAGACTTTCCGTCCGTGCCGCAGTCACCTACCAACCTTTACGCCTTAGTCAAAGAACACCCACCGCAACCACACCCACTAGACCTTTACAAGGATATACTAGAAGACTAAGACTCTCCTCTCGCACCCACCAACACCTCTTTGAAAAAAAACACATCATTCCCCCACCCATCAACACAACACCCCACTCCAGCCAACCGGCAGCACTGATTCCCCCCGTATCACCATGCCTCAAGCACCTCTACAACAACCCTCACACTCAATACCCCCCACAACCAAACAGAACACCCTAACCAGCCCGCCGCCCTCCCCCACTAAGAGACCATCACCTTCATCACCCATTGAGCCTCTGAAAGGTGCTCTGCTAAACGTCAGATCCCTAGGAGCTCATGCTATCAATGTGCATGACCTCATGCTTGAACTTCAATTAGACTTCCTAGCTCTGACAGAGACATGGTTCCATGCAGCATCAGGCCCCTTGATCACGCTAGCCATCCCACCAGACTAGACCATCCTGAGAGCTGACTGACACGAAACCACCAGAGGTGGAGTCACTTTAATCGCAAAAAATCTCTAAAATTCAGGGAGTGCAAAACTGAACTGTTAACAGGTTACAAAATACTATCTCTCAAGCTAGACACACACTCTAAAATCACCATAAATGTCCTGATAATATATAGAGCCCCTAGCTCTACTAATTCCCCAGAATCAGACCCAAGTTTATACTATTAGGTGATATCAATCTGGGCTTTAACAATGTAACATACCTCAAAGCCACTGCCCTATACAACGCTTTCCTAGAAATGCAATTTACTCAAATAGTGAATGCCCCTTCCCATTCCAAAGGCATAATCATGGACTGGATCCTCACATTAAATACAGCAACCACACCAGAAGATATGCTTAATATTTCTTGGTCTGATCATTTGCTAATACGATTTAACATAGCTCTGCCCACCAGCCCAGCCCCCACCGCTATCACCACCTTCCTCACACTAATGAGAAATACATGTAAACTCACCCCTGAAAGCTTAATGCCCATACTCAACAAATCTCTGAACCCACCACCTCCCACCACTGCTGACCCAGATAGCATCTCATCGCACTTCCATACCTGCTTGAAACATACAATAGACGAAGTAGCCCCAGTCAGATGCAAGACGCCCAAGCCTAAACGCAGCAACAACTGGTTCAACAGTGAATTTATCAAACTACAAAGAAAAAAAAGAACCCTCGGGCATTTACTCAGGAAAAACCCCACTAGTGAGACCCATGAAGAACTCATCGCCATATCTAAAACATATAAACTTGCAGTTATAACCAACAAAGCAAACTACTTCAATACACGGATTACGAATGCAGCCTCTAATAGCAAAGAACTCATCACTATCAGCAGAGAACTTGAAACACTGATTCCACCATCCAGTCCTTCCATCGCAAGCAAAGCATGGTGTACCACTATTCAGGATGCAATAGCATCTAAAATAAATACTCCTCAAAACAAAATCACCCTACAAAGAAATTTGCTAAAACTCACAGTGGAGCTCTCCACCACCAACTCGGCAGACGCCAAGTCCAATCTACCACAATTCCACTTCTCACCAGTGACCAATTCACAGGTACTTAAAACAATAGCCTCCGTCAAACCCTCTAATTGCAAAGGCGACAGCTTTCCTGCTAAATTAGTCAAGTACTGTGCCCCAGTTCTAGCGCCCACCATTACTAACTTCATCAACGCCTCATTCAATATCAAAGAAGGTTGGGTCCTGAAGAAACCCACTCTAGACCCTACCATTCCCACTAATTACCATCCCATCACCACTATTCCCTTTCTCCTTAAAGTCATCGACAAAATTGCTTACACTCAAGTCCAAACCCACCTCGAAAATGACCACCTACTAGGAGACAGACAATCAGGCTTCCGCCCTCCGCATAGCACTGAGACAGCTCTATCGGACTTAAAAAACCAAATGGACGCCATCAGAGACTCAGGCAACCTATGCATCCTTCTACTCCTGGACTTGTCGGCAGCTTTCGACCTAGTGAACCATAGTAAACTATGCCACACGCTAGCAGACACCTTATATTTCTCCAAAGAAGCAACACTCTGGATTAAATCCTTCCTATCTGACCTCACATCCAGAGTTGCCATCGGTAATGAAGCAGCCGACCCCATACCAGTGTCCTTGAGTGTACCACAAGGCTCATGCCTATCCCCTACACTATACAACGCCTACACCAAGTTATTGTTTGCAGCCCTCAATGCTATGAGGATAATCTACACCAACTTCGCAGATGATACGCAGATTCTTATCCCCATCACATGAAATATCAAACAAGACACCATTAGTATAAATAAAATGTACTTCCTTATTCAGAATTGGATGGCCACCAATAGCTTATGCCTCAATGGCAAAAAAACAGAGATCCTCATAGTAGGTGCCCCTACCCGTCTCAGCAAACTACCTCCCGACTACACATCTATAATTATAGATAACACCCCCATCCCCATTTCACATCAAGTCAAAACCCTAGGGGTATACCTTGATTCCAGTCTCACCATGAATAAGCATGTCAACGCTCTTGCTTCCTCAACTTCATATACTGCCAAACTTATCGCACTTAGCCAACCTTTTCTCACGCCATAAAACTGCATCACGCTTGCAAGGGCCCTCATAATGGCGGAGATTGATGACTGTAACATCCTTCTGCTAGGTACCTCAAAGAAAAACCTTAATAAAATGCAACTCCTACAAAAAAAAGTTCTGAGATCAGCGTTAGGTATCAAAAAGAGTGACCACATAACCCAACACAGAAGAGATGCCCATTGGCTCCCCATTCAGGCGAGAATACTACATAAAACACTTACTATCACCCACAAATACATCACACATCAGGCTCCCATCTACCTTAACCAGGGCATTGCTCGGAATATTAACACTAGAACACTCCGGTTCAATGCCAACACTATCCTGCTCACAACAATTCCAGATCAGGCAATTCTAGTTTCCCTGTAGCTGCCCCTAGAATCTGGAACTCCCTACCCTCTACCATCTGCAACAAACCTTCCTTCCCACAGATCAAGAACCTACTTAAGACCTGGCTCTTTAATAAATACTAACTCATGAGAGTCACTCCTGTACCTAGTAACCACTTGTCCAGATTGCAACCAAGGATGTCCATACCGTATCTACCCGACTCCTCTCCCAACTACCCTTGCTACATGTGCTATAAAGTACTCTTGCAACACCCAAGAATGTAAAGTTTTCTTTTGTAACACGTAAGAATGTTATTTCTCCTGCAACTTGTAAGACTTGTAAATATCCTTGTATTTTGTAACATTGTAAATTTCCTTCTACACCCTGGTACCCTAGGGTTTTGGGCGTATAACAAATGCAATAAATAAATAAATAAATACATTTGAAACATTCAAAAGGAGTGCATCAGACTGCCCATCTTGGGATGATAAACCGCTCTAAGGAATAACATATAAATAGACGGGTATCCTTTGTTTTGGTGATGTGTTTTGATCAGTAAGACAAGTGCAAGGTTCTATATCCTGAAACGGCAGAAACAAAAATGTGTATGAACGCTGCTCACCCAGGACCCTACTAAGGAGGACTCATGACTATAGAAGGGCAACCAGCAAATTTGGTCTCGGGGGGGCCTTACGTTTTTTGAGGTAGAGAAGAGGGAAACTCTCATGGGATGTGGCTGGTATTCCACAGAAGGTGGAAGATCCCGACTTGGTGGCCTTTCTTCTCAACCTGGAGATATTAATTCTGGAAGAAATAGGGCTCACAGAGACATGGGCCATTGCTAATTATGTACATTTCAGTAGTAGCGTGAGAATTAACCATAAGAGCAGGATCTCTGCTGGGTGGCCAGTTTCATGCTGTGTCGAAACTTGCAAATCTGCTACAGGATATCCATTTAATTCCAAGCATGCAGTGGTTTTGCACATGCAACTTGCGAGTAATGTGGTTCTTTAGGTTATCAACATTGACGCTAATTGCACAACAGGAATTAGAGGAGCTGCTGGTTCATTCTGGGAGCAGATGTATTCCTCTGGGGTCTGCTCTGTAGAAGTGGGAGATATTAATATGCAGTGACCTAAATGCTAATATGGAAGAATCCAAGAAGTATGTTGGTTCTCCCTCAAGATAATTTCTTGGCTTTAGGGATCCCCATTTTGAGCCAATCCTTTATGGCGTCAGACGGGATGGGCAGATTTTTGGCAGATTTTTGGGAGAATTAAGAGTTGCTGCGAATGATTTCCCCGCCAACAGTCTTTGTGCGCTAACTCAGATGTTGATGATGTTCTGATAACTATCAAGGATGATGATACGCGTGATCATTTTAAAATTCCTTGTGACTAGAAAGCACACACATTGCTTTGTCAATATTAGAATGCACTATTGAGCCCCAGAGTCACTTCTTCATGCTAACTTCAAATGTCATAGTGAGGTGGGGTCTACACCTACGGGAAATGTTTCCTGAATGGCGAAAATCAACTGCAACAGAAGGACTGTTGCTTTGTTTAATAGAAAATCATGGTTTTGGTCTGGTTCTGGTGTGGCCACTACTAGGTCAAGTTCTCTGTACAGTCAACATTTTTCTTCCATTCAACCCGTGGATACCATAGAGTTATTTAAATTCTTTGCGCTTCTTGATGAGCATGGGTAAGGCACCTATGTTATGTTATGTTAAGCACATGTTCACCCAGAGGCATCTTGGCACGAGGAAAAATACAACAGGAATGCAGCCAACAGCAATTTAGCCAAAGAGAACAGTTTTAAGTAAGTGGTAGCAATCCAAATGGTTCTCAGTCTGCTTAAGGTTCAGCGGAAGACTGTTTCAAAGCTTACTGGCCGCTACAGAAAAAGCCTGGCCACCAACTCTCCGGTGGCAGGACTTGGGAACTAATACCAAACAGTCACCACCTGAGCGGAACACCCGGCGAGGAATATAAGGCTGGATCGTACCCCGGAGGAATCCAGGCCCAAACCAACAGTAGGGCTTGGTGAACCAAACACAGAGATTCAAAAGCTATGTGCTGTTTCACCAGCAGCCAATGTAAACGACGCAGAACTGGGCTGATGTGGGAACCATATGGTGTTCCAGTGGCATATTGAGCAGCCAGGTTCTGTAACAATTGAAGCCAATGGATAAGACTAATCGGCTGAGCCAGGTAAAGATCATTGCAATAGTCAACCCTACTCGAAACAAGAGAAGCAACAACAAGCTAGCGAAGCGGAGATGGAAGAAAAGGCAAAATCTTACAAAGAACCCGCAGCAAGTGTCCAGACTGACAAATCGCACTCACCTGCGAGGCCATAGACAGTGATGTAGACAGGTAGACCGCTAAATATTTGACCACTGTCACCAGAGTAGGAAATACACCTCAGCGAAGAAGGCCAGAAATAAGAAGACCAAGAGTCTGATACAGAGGTCGTTCCAACCACCAGGACCTCTGTCTTATCCCCGTTAAGTTTGAGCCGACTGGTGCCCATCCAGTCCCCCATGGCTTATAGGCAGTCACACAAGCAAGACGACACCCCATCCCGGTCGAGATCTAATCAGACCAGGATTTGCATCATCACTAACACCTAAAGCAATGCGGGCATATGAGTGCCACCAGGGAACAAAAAACGATTTTATACAGCGTTAGGGACAAGGCGAACCCTGTAGGACCCCACAAGAAAGAGATTAGGAAGAAGACACGAAAGGAGGCAGAGATACAGACTGGTCTTGACGGTCAGGAACAAAGTTAATCAAGCGAGCACAGAGCCAGAGATGCCAATAGAGGCCAGGCGAGAGAGGAGGAGGAGGGAGTGGTCAACAGTGTTGAAGGCTGCTGATAGGTCAAGTAAGATCAGAGCCCCCACCACCCCGCCATCAACAAGCCTGGTCATATCATCCATTACTGATACAAGAACACTGTTTGTACTCCTACCGGGACGAAAGTCAGACTAGAAAGGTCAAGCACCAAAGAAGATTCTAGAAAAGAAGATAAAAGAGGAGAAATTAGAACTTCAAGAAGTTTCATAAAGAAAGGAAGTAAAGAGATAGGGAGGAAGTTAGAAAGAATTGAAGCATCCAGGGACGGTTTCTTTAATAGACGGACCACCTTGGCCTGTTTAAGATCACTAGGAATAACACCTAGGCCATAGGAAAAGTTTATCACCTGAGTCATCAGCGGGATAATCCAGGGCAAGGGTGAGTGGTAGACATAGTTTAAAGGCATTTTCAATGATGAGTCTGTTTGAATTATGTTGCAGCAGACAGTGGGCCTCATTCCGAGTGTGGCGATCTGGAAACAAGGGGACCGGTTAAACCGTACCGGCATCCTTTCCGGACTACCACACTCCAAATCTGCCTTGCTGGGCACTGCGCCCAGCAGGTCTGACCTGCCGGGTGCAATGTCCCTGGTAGGTGGAGTTGTCACGAAAGCACCAGCGCTGTTAGCAATGGCGCTGGTGCTTCTCTGTCCCCTTTCCCAGAGGACTCCATGGAAACAGGATTTACAGTTCCCGCCACCTGATAACCGGGACGCCGGGGTATCAGGCGGCGGAAGCGTTGTTATGAGTTTTGTGAGTTTTATAGCATTGGAAGAATATGTGCTTTCTATTCATGCTTTTCCTGAGCTGAATTCCTCTTCAGGTAGATCTGCCTGCCCTGGGTCTATCATATCTTCTCCCTTTGGATGCAAACTAAAATGCTTAGTGAGAGGTCTGAGCAAGACACGAGTCGAGAGGGCAAAGGCTGGCGTACCAAGGACTTTCTTACTTGGGTACAAGTCTACAACACTAGATGCAGCTGCTACTTGGGCTGCAGGACAGGCAACCTTTTGCATTAGCCAGCTGTGAGAAGCTGCCATCGCTTAATCATGTCAAAACATCTTCGAAATTGACTTAAACCAGTAATTGAAGCTGTCAGATGGGAATGACTGAGAATCATTATAATTTTCTGCTCATTTTTTACCTCTGTATAAGAATCTAATAAATAACAAGTCACGACCGAGTCTTACAACAAAAGGTATCCATCCGCTCTAAGAATGAGGCAACGCCCTTGCTTCTCAGTGATTTTGGTGCACAGGTGACAAAAACATGAGGTTTATTTTTGTGTGCAGCGTGATAAATTAGAGCACTGTCGGCCCACATTGTCGCCTTGTAGTGAAAGATAGGGTTGGCGTGTGGAGGTTGTAAAGTCACGATTTTTCTGTAAATATGCATTGACATTTCTATCTTAATAATGTGTTTGACTTTTTCTCCAAATAGAACTGTTTTACGATTTGAACGTTATATCGGAACATGTTTTGTATATTTCTATTTTCTTTATTTTGTATATTTTTCATGTGCTTATATGAAAGGCATGTGGGGCCTAAAGTATTAGTACAATAAATCAAGTAAATACATACTGGGAGGGATTATTAGTAATGAACTCTGAAAGGAGACAGTTTACAATAATAGTCCATTTAAATAAGTTTCTTTCTTAAGAACAATAAACATACACTTGCCCAAAAGATCAGTTCTTTTTTCGACACGTTGAGCAGCTGTCAGCAACGGCTGGGGTGGCTCTAGCAAATACATAACTGACAATGTGACTCTCAGCTACTTATAGAGACTTAGAGACTGAGAGAGATGGAGGGACGGAGTGAGAAAGAGAACACAGGGAAAGAGTGTGAGAGGGAGAGCGAGAGAGAGAGAGAGGGAAATCGAGAGAGAGAGAACAAACTAGATGGCTGAATGATACCTGGGGTGCAGCAATTTTAATATAAAGCAGACTCATAGGCCCTCATCATTAGTCTGCCGGTATCTTGCCAATAATTCCGGCGGGATAACAGCAAACAGACCTACTGTTGCCAGCGCCTGAAATGCCGAAATTACCAGCCTATTATAGGTGCCGGTTACTGTAGATAAATTCCCATTCAATGGAGTACATAGCGCTCCTTGGGGGGATTGCCCTTTGTAATGGCACCAGTATTCCTGATGCCAGCAATACCAGATGTTTTTGCTGGTGGGGAGCCTGAGTTACCTCCTGCTCTTGGCTGGGGGTATATCAGGCCACGCCATCGGCAAACTTATATTCTGACGTTCCAGAAACATGCCGGTAAATGGAATTACCAGCGCGTTATTTCCCAACTGGCAGAGTTACAATGAGGCCCATAGAATGCCAGTATCCGTACGGTGATGCCCAGTGATAGCAACCGCTCCAAAGTGTCTAATGATGCCCAATTCAGATCTGCTCCCATTGGGGGGAAGGGCAGCCATGTGCTTAATACGGTGTGATGCCCATCATGAACCTGTGGTACTGTGAGCACCTCATGCTGCTCTTATCGCCCTCTCAACAAGATGTGGACGGGCTACAAGCTCTACCACTCTCCGGTAATTGACTAGGGAATGTGTCACAGCGATGGCTGCCAGCACTACAGGCTTGCTTGACCGTATGTGATGCCAAGCAGAGGACTTGGCACTGACTGCTGTGCTGGGTGAACTTCCACTTTATAAAACGCGTACCACAAACCAAATACCACTTAAGCACACTTTGATGTGTGTCATCAGCAGGCGCCCAGTCCATTGCAAATGGGTGATTGTACGGCTGATGCCAGGCCACAATGTTCTTATGGTGTGGGACCGCTCCCGTTCCCAGTGGCTGGCCATAATTCAGGAGTGGCCCAATAGGGGCTTGCCAATGTCAATGACGCGCATATGGCACAGGGTGTGCCATGTTCTCGACGTTTCCTACAAGGGTCTTATAATTTGCTTTTAAGCAATCTTATCCAGAGTGTTAATTGTTGCTATAGTGGTGGAGCCACTGGGAAAATGCAGCATTTGAAAAATGCTAAACAATAAGTACCCAGTTTCTAAAACACTTGGTAGTGCTTTTGCATCCCAAGGAAAGGGATGACACTACAGTTGAGTTCGTTGTGTTAATCGTGTGGGAAATGCACAGAAGGGTCAATAAAAACCCTTCTGTGCATTGCAGAACTCCATGCGCCAAGAGGTTGGAGACATGGCATTACAGATGTTTGTATTTGCATCCTCTTTGGTTCCTCTGCTACTTTGTGACTCACACAATATGGGGGTCCATTAAGGCATCCTTTGACTTCTAGACCATTAAATCACCTCGAGGTCCAGCGAAAAAAATAATTTGAACCGTTACATCAACGGCTTATTTATACTCCTGATTGTTATCTATTTGCTACATTCCAAAACAGCAGGTGGGGTAAATACCTCAAAACTCCTAGGGGATGATTCAAGGAATTATTTGCGCCGAAAAAAGGGGATTTGTGCGCTATTCTGCCCGCAAATCCCTGTTTAACAAATGGGGATTTGCGGGTAGAATAGCGCACAAATCTCCGTTTTTCGGCGCAAATAATTCCATAAATCAGCCCCTAATCAGTATGGTCTGCAAGAAGATGTGGTGCAGTGACTGAGTTCCACCTCCTGATGTCAACGTAAGGAGGGTCACGTGGATCGAGATTGAAGATCAAAGAGAAGCGCGAGCGATGTAGGGCAGAGCAGGTGATGCCCCTGGGTTCACGTAGTGCCCAGCCGTGAGACGAATAATAGTCTTTAGAACCTGATGGGGCGTGGCTTCGGCCTCGCAGCCAAAGACGAGGTTCAGAACAGGGGCTTTACCACAGGGTAAAGCCCGGCTCCAAGCCTCCTCAGTGCTGGAGGCTGCCATTTCCTCCACCGGATACCAGGCATGTGAGCGTTCCCCTGCATTCCCTTCCCCCCACCCTCAACCCCTTTTTTCCCCTTTTTCATATATCATCTCCTCCCCACCCCCATCTCACATACCTGGCACTGCTTGGTCCCTCCAGGCACGTCACCGACCCTGCATGGCCGCTATGGAAAGGGAGAGGTGTAGTTCCCTTCTCCCCATTCATGGCAGCAATCTTTTTTTGTAGTTTTTCTATTCATTTGAGAAACGTTGAACAACTAAAAAAACAAAACTCTATTATTACCCCGGTACAACGTTCCAGGGTACTAATGGCAATATTATCCTCAAAGGGGGGAGGGCATTACCAGGGCAGGTAACGCCTTGGGCTATAGTTAAAGTGCTCGCTTAGCTCAGGATTCTAATTGGGCTACGGCATTACCTTGTCTGGTAATGCCCGACCTGCTTGGGTAATATTGCTTAAGTATAACCCAACCTCCACTTCCTCCGATGCATTGATCTCCACAATAGCGACGAAGGATGACATCAATACTGGCTGAGGTGCATAAGTTGAATTGCATACAGAGGGACCAGATAACTGGAATATAGCGTAATTCAAAGAAACTACAAAAAGGAGAAAAGGTGTGGGGAAAAGAAAATGTACAGGTGACCATAGCAAAGCAAGTCACAGAATCTCCGCTATTCCTACCCACTCTAGGCACCCCACTGTAATCTGGCAGCATTGGATACAAAGCTTCAGAGTGTATGTAGGAAGCCTCAGGGAAAAGCAGCCATCTTGACCACTGCACTAGGTTTGCAGCATTGTACGCTGCAGGTGCTAGGCGCTGCATGATGGAGACTCACAAGGTGAAACTACTCTCCGCACCACTTGATCCGAGCCTGACGCTGCTCCCATGGATGCGCGTTACTCTTGGCATCCAGGTAAGCGCAACAGCGCATCCTCCTCTACCACACCCCCTCCACTTACTCTCACCATTCGCATAGCCCTGACTCAAGCCACCCCCATTAGCTTGCCCCCTCGCATAAACATGAAACACTTGTCTCTGACATCGCACTAGGAGATCCTGTGCACCCCGCGCGTCCCACCACACAGCCTCCTGTCCACATCAGAAACAAGTTCCTCAGAATACACACCTGGAGAACTCCACCCACCCCATAGCTCCACACAAAACAGCCTCGATGCCCTCCCCCCTCTTGGTGCACCCAGCCAACAAGCCCATCAAAAAGGGGATGGCTCAACGCCAGATCAGTGCCAGCTCATTCCCTGAAATCCATGACCTCCTGACATCCAATGACCTAGGCCTACAGAGACTTGGCTTCACCCAGCTGTCTCCATTACCCTTCCCTCAGGCTACGTCATCCTAAGAAGCGCCAGAACCACAAACAAATGTGACAGTGTCGCATTTACCTTCAAAAAGACTCTCACCATCAGAACTGTCAGCACCAGCACAATTCCCTGCTGCAAATCCATCATCGGCAAATTCTCCCCCTGCCCCATCAGCACCATCTCCCTCCACCCCATTTACCACCCCCGGCCCCATCAACTCCTTCCAGGAAGACCTCTTGCAAAACATCAACCTCTCCATGAAGCCCAATGCCAAAATCATAATCCTAGGAGACCTTAACCTAGCACTTAAATGACCTCACAGACTCCCATGCCTCCAGCCTAGTCTCATCGCTCAACCAAGCTGGCTTCATACAATGGTCCCTTGATGATCCCTTGAGCCCACCAACTCTCAAGGCCCATGGCCGCACCCTTGATCGGGGTGTTGACCTCAAATGCAGTATCACAAACCCCACGACCACACACTGCCCATGGTCTGACCATCACACCTTTTCCTTCGAAATTTCCATTGGCAAACGGCCCAGCCCCTCCCACCCCTTGAAACCCGAAGGCCTGGCTGGCTGCACCAAAAGTCCAAACACGGAAAGCTTGTCTCTGCTCCTCTCTGCCCTGGAGAACCCACCCACGACAGCAACCAACCCTGCAGCCTTAGTCGATCTCTACAACAATGCCATCGCTCAGGTGGTTGACACTCTTGCCCTCCTCAAACAGCGCAAAACTAAACTGACCCTAAAAAATATCTCCTGATTCACCCCTGAGCTCCTCACCAACTGCACCAAAAACACGCTGCAGAATCAGCCTGGAGAAAGGACACCTGCACCACCACCACCAAAGATCAATTGAGCGCCCTTGCCACAAAAAAGAGATCCTCACTGCCAGAGCAGACAGCAACAATGAGAGAATTAACAATGTCAACTCCAGCTCTCCTGAGCTCTTCTCGATCCTGCAAGAGCACAAGTCAGCCACTGCCCCTTTCCCCAAAAGGACCATAGACAACATCATCTGCTCAAAAATTCAAGACACCCTCACTGACAAAATCATCTCCCTCAAGATGCACCCAGATGCCTCAGGACCAGGTGCGCAATACAAATAAATAAACTAAACTAAACTAAACTCAAGGAAAAATCCACCTCAAACAATTAGCCATGCACTCCAAACCACCCAATCCCACTACCATCACAGACAAACCCCCACCCATGCCAGAACCTCTTTTGACTTCCACAGTCTCAGAACTTAAGGTTGGCAACATAATCAGAGGTCTCAAGAAATCCTGATGCAAATGAGATGCCTGCCCAGCACCCATCATTAAAGACTGCACCGAGATGCTCACCCCAATCATAATAGCCATCATCAATTCATCGTTCACCTCAAAAAATGTCTGTACCATCGTGAAGGAAGCCTGGGTCCTGCCCCTGCTATAAAAAAAAAAATCACTAGAGCCCAGCATCCCCACAAACTACCGTCCCATCACAACCGTGCCCTTCATCCTCAAGATCCTTGACCAAGTCGCCTACATCCAGGTACAACAATACCTTGAGAAGAATCACATTCTGGGTATCAGACAGTCAGAATTCCACCCCAGACACAGAACTGAATCTGCCACGCTCGATTTGAAAAATCAAGTTGATGTCATTAAGGATGCCGGCAAACTTATGATGCTCGACTTCTCGGCAGCAATGACCTTGTCGAGCACCAGACACTTTGCAACCACCTCTCCTCAACAGCAAACTTCTCACCATCAGCCACAGAGTGGATCAGATCCTGCTTGACTGAAAGATCCTCCTGAATCTTGATTGATGACCATGCTATCTCACCAGCGCCAGTTACATGTGGAGTCCCCCAAGGCTCCTGCCTTTCCCCCATAATGTATAACATTTATACACAACCCCTCTTCCATCACCTTGATCGACTCAGCATATCCTACATAAACAACGCCAATGAAACCCAACTCCTTATCCCCCTATCATGCTCCTACAACCAGTATGCTGCAGCAATCAATGCAGTCTACAAAACCGGCCAAAACTGTATGGCACCTCCCCTTCTATGCCTTAACGATGACAAAACTGAGATTCTTATTGTTGGCTCCCACTCCACGCTTCGAAACATGGACCCAGCATACAAGCATACAAGGAGTTCAACATTGATGGTAACCTGATCACCAACTCATCTGCATCTAAAACATTCATTGTTTACCTTGACTCAACTCTTGACCTCTCTCGCCAAGATTACTCCATTGCCTCATCCGCTGCATACACCATCAAACTGCTCAAGCCCTTCCTCTCCACCACAAACCATCTTGCTATAGCCAGAGCCCTCACAGGAGCCAAGTTGTATTGCTGCAATGCCCTATTTGCAGGAACTTCTGAGCGTAATCTGAGAAAATTACAGACTATCTGAAACAATGCCCTGCATGCTGTCATAGGTTTATCAATTCTGGACCACGTCACTGAAGCTAGAAGAGACACTCACTGACTTCCAATCCGCAGGAGGATTAAATCAAAGCCCTATATATCATGCACAGATGCGTTTCCAACACTGCCCCAGTCTATCTCTCTTACTGTGCTGAATGATACACCTCTTCTCGTCCACTCAGATCTGCAAACTGCCACCTAGTCAATGTCTCCAGCTTCAGATGTAAATCCACAGGAGGCTTGCACTTCCCTGTCTTGGTCGCCAAACTATAGAACAACTTCCCCAATGACTTGAGAAAGGAGCCTTCATACTGGATATTCAGAAAAAACCTAAAGACCTGGCTTTCACTTAAAGCACCATCCTACTAGACTCGATCATCCACCAACTTCGTCTCAGTGTACTGAAGCTAGTATACTTCACCTTACATGTACCCCTGCAGAGAAGCAGCTGCATGCCTCTGCAGGAAACCTCACCCCCTTACCTCCCATATGTTGGAAGCCTGAGATCGTGCCATGTTTGACACCAGCAGTTGTGCCAATACTGCAGAGTCTATTCGAAAGAAGATACCCATTGAGACAACCCTATCAAATATATCCCCAAAGGGATGATAATCTGAGGGAGGAAGGAATATGAGAAAAGAGTAAAGAAAAAAGCCTGTGACGTCATAAGAGAATATGACCAATGTTTCAGGATACTGGCTGAAATGGATGTATGGATCCTACAGAAACTAATGACAAAGCAAAGAGTCAAGTGGACTTTTAAATACGAAGAAGATTGCACGTGCACAAAGTGGTACAGAAAATCAACCGTACAATAATTGTATGGACGCTGAAATGCAAGGTAGACTAAGTCATCACAGAAGCTGGCTATATGTAGTGAATAGAATGCAGCCGAAGCCTCCACTGCATAGAAGCTGGACATCGGTATCATGAATTTTAGTAAGCCAGACCCATGAAGAAGAAAGGGAAACTTGTGTTGCATAAGAATACGTTGAATAGTGAAGCTGCACAGCAAGGTTGTCTGGCCTGAAGTCAACACTGAAGCAGCCAAGGTCGGCTATCTATTCTATTCTGGAAAGGAGTGAACATGTGAGGGATGAATCATCTCTAGTTAAGGTGCAAAGAAAGAACACCAAGAGTGCCAAATTGTATTCATTCAAGACATTTAAAACCTGCAAAATGGACCAAATCATGGTCTCCTGTCATGTGAGCCAAGGATGAAAATAGAGTTGAACTTGGAGCTCTAGAACAACGATATTGAGTGCACGCACTACCATGTATTCTCAGAGACAAGGATGCTTTGCAAGGCCAAGTTCAAAGACAATCTTCATGGCAGAAGGCATGGACGATGAGAGATGATGGGCTAATTGGGTTGGGAGGTGGTGTCATGCCCCATCTCCTTGCACCTGGTTCTGGGCTTAGGTGCTGCTAAATGAACCGAATGTTCCAGACATGGTACAAGCATGCCAACCAATTGTAGTGGTCGATATAATGAAGGACCTTATAGTTTGAAGACCAATGAGAAACTGTGTACTATCTGTTTTTGAAGATGACATGCTTTAGAGGTAGACATATATTGTCCACCTGACAGTGGGTAGCCAATTACAATCCTAGTTTCTATATAATGTGTACTTAGATGTTCCCCTTAAGCCTATCCAGATCCCCAGTAGTTTTCTTTTGTATTTGCCCCGTAGTATTACATCATCTCTGACTTATTTTGAGTATATAATCATGTTTATATGAAAATATAGTTGAGAGATATTGAGTATACTTCCTATGATGTTCATTGTAATTCTCTGTTTTAGATAATTGATAATTAAACAGTACTTCACCATCTTCCTGAGTTGGTTTGCTTATTTGGACTCAGAGTTATTCTATGAACCCATCCATTGCATGCATGTTCCTAAAGGGCCCTAAGCTCATGTGGTAGTGGTGCGGATTATTAAAAAAGATCGAAATTAGTTTGTCTCCAGAGTTTTGGACGAACAGGCATCCTCCGCCATTTGCTGGAAGATTGCAAGGTTTCCAGTGGAGAGCAGCTGATAGAATTAAACTTGCAAGAAGAACCAAGAAAGTGTGCAGATCCTCCTTTGAAGAAATCCCTGCCCGGTTTCCACAGGTGCTCTGCGGATGGAAGGAGAAGTGGTTGGATTGGAGGAGGAGTCGATACCAAAGGCCTCGAGTCGATTTACGTATAGTGAGTAGACTTAGGAGAATAGCAAATAAGGGGACAGGATTTTATTAATTTTGAGTAACAGGAAATAATTGTAGAGATAAGAGAGCCCACCTAGGAAAACCTGACTCAAGTGAGTCAGAAGGAGACTTCAAATCCCAATGGGGTAGAGTGAAATATAAAACGTGTAATCAGGATTACATAATCTGCCTATTGCTATGCTATGAACACTTTTCCTATTGGTAGCTGACTATTTGTGCAATCCTTGCCAATTTGAATCTGCCTATTGCTATTAACACTTTTCCTATTGGTAGCTGACTATTTGTGCAATCCTAGCCAATTTGAATCTGCCTATTGCTATGAACACTTTTCCTATTGGTAGCTGACTATTTGTGCAATCCTAGCCAATTTGAATCTGCCTATTGCTATGAACATTTTTTGTATTGGTAGCTGACTATTTGTGCAATCCTAGCCAATTTGAATCTGCCTATTGCTATGAACACTTTTCCTATTGGTAGCTGACTATTTGTGCAATCCTAGCCAATTTGAATATGCCTATTGCTATGAACACTTTTTCTATTGGTAGCTGACTATTTGTGCAATCCTAGCCAATTTGAATTTGCCTATTGCTATGAACACTTGTTTACTTGAATTCGCCCATTTTGAGTAATCTTAGCCATACCGACTAGATCCCCACATCACATTGTGCAACACTATTATTAATTATTATTTATTAATTGCACCTGGTTTACTTGCCTGCCATACCCATTACCTGACGTCATCACCCTCAAGCCTGTCCACCTGCACCCGCCTCACCTTTATTTACTGTATACCATTCTGGCCTTAATCACACTACAACCTGTCCCCACTATGGCCACTCACATTAAACCAGCTACCACAACCACTGCAACACTGCCGTGCTCACTTCCATCCGGCAACACAATATCGCACAACCCATACCTAAATGAGCCAGCCCTGTGGCTACAACACTTCACCACCAAGCCCATCCCTAACCAACCATGCCATACGCGCATTAGGAATGCCAGGCTTTGCTCACGCATCCATTACCCCTCAAACACACATTTTACACCACGGAACTGCATCACGTTTCACGGCTACACATCATTCTTGCCCGACAGCGCTAGGTTCAAATTCACCACCAGCGAACCTTCACCACTATGCCTACTTAGTTGCCTATCCCCAAGCCGACAGAGTAAACCCTGTCCTACTCCAGTCCGGAACCAAAGATTAGCAACCAGATGTCACCACTGGTCCTACCACCTGAACACAGACATTAGGGTCAATTCTGCCAACTTAACCCATACCCTAGATGCCCCATTATCAGTAGAGGCCTCCCCAGCCAACATCCCCAATTCCCAAGCTAAACTCAAAGGGGCGCTCATTAACGCCCGCTCTGTCCCAGCTCATGCGCTAGACATCGCTGAATTCATTGTGACTGAAAACCTTGATTTTTTGGCAATCACAGAAACCTAGTTACATGCGGCATCTGGCCCTGCCCTGACCCTCACCATTCCCGATAGCTATTCTATCATCAGGTGCGATAGGGACTCCAATCAAACTAAAGGGGTGGATTAGCATTTATATTCAAGAGCTCTCTTAACCTAAGAGTGGCTAACAGTCATCAGCTGCCCTCAGCTGAACTACTCTCGATTAAACTCCCAATCTCACCTAATCATACCGCCTCAGTGCACCTCATCTATTAGCCACCTGGTCCCACTTCCACATTCGTAGAAGACATCTCTTCCATCCTAGCATCTAGCACTAAGCCTAAATCCCAAATTATCTTACTTGGAGACCTTAACCTAGGCCATCTGGACATGAACAACACTAAAGTTTGTGACCTTGCCAACGTTCTATCCGACTTTGGCCTAACCCAGCATGTCAATGTACCCACCCATATCAAGGGTCGCACATTGGACTGGGTTTCAGACATGAATTGCGCACTAAACCTAATTTCAGTGTCACCATGTGCATGGTCCGACCATCACAAAATAACATTCTCCATCAATTCTTGCCCATCCGCGCACAAACCTTGTACCGCGCCACCTACACTCACTCGTAACAAGAAGGATATCACAACTGAGAAAATACTTCCACTCATCCTCCCACTATTACATTCTGTCTCCACAACGTGTGCTGACCCTACCGTCTTGGTGGACACCTACAATCGAGCTATGTCAAAAGCATTGGACTCCATTGCCCCTCTTAAACAGCGCAAAGAAAAGCCACGCAACCACCTTAATTCTTGGTTCACCCCACACCTACGAGAACTTCAGAAAGATAAACGTAAAGCTTAGTCCCTCTGGAGAAACTCACCTACGCCAGTAAATAAAATCAACCTTCTAGCCATCACCCTATCGTACAAAGATGCCATACTAGCGGCAAAAAAAGAAGTCTATAATAACAGGATCACACAAGCTCAATCCAATACTAAGGAACTCTTTAAAATTCTCAAAGAATTAGAGTACCCAGCTGCCCCCCTTGACACATGCACCCCTGACACCGAATGGTGCGCCAACATTCAAAAAGCATTACTTAACAAAATCACTACACTCCAAGCTAAAATCAACACTAAAAAAAACCATCTCCTTGACTCAGTAGGCAACTCCCAACCTTCCAACTTCTCATCCCCCAATCACTCCTTCAAACCTTTCAGCTTCCCACCTCTTACCATTAGGGAAGTGGAAAATATCATCAAGATGTTAAAACCATCCAATTGTCAAGGCGATGCCTGCCCAGCACCAATCGTAAAGGAAGCTGCACCTGAGCTTGCCCCCTTTATCACCTCCTTCATCAACTCCTCCTTTAAATCTGGCATAGTACCAGATAACCTTAAGGATGCATGGGTAATCCCCTTAATAAAAAAACGAACTTAGACGCTTGTAACCCCACCAACCATAGGCCCATCACCACAGTACCGTACCTTCTCAAAATCCTGGACCGTGCCGCATATCTCCAAATTCAAGACTATCTCGACAAGAACAACTTATTAGGACTTAGGCAATCTGGTTTCCGGCCGAGACACGGCACAGAGACAGCTCTAATACATCTAAAAATGCAAATTGAGGATTTGAAAGACAAGGGCAAACAATCGCTCTTACTCCTCCTAGATTTATCCGCCGCTTTTGATCTGGTGGACCACCAAATCCTCTGCCAGCATCTCAAAACGGCCGCCCACTTCTCCGATGCAGCCACCTCCTGGATCAGCTCCTTCCTTGCCAACAGATCCATGAGAGTCTTCTCATCTCTTGCCGCTGCTGACCCAGCACATGTACCTTGCGGAGTCCCACAAGGCTCGTGCGTATCACCCATGCTCTATAACGTCTTTACGAAACGACTCTTTGATATTCTTGACCATCTGGGTGTCAACTACACAAATTATGCGGATGAGACCCAGATACTCATCCCTATCACTGGTGACTATGCAACTGACGTCAAAGCTCTCAATGCAATTTACATCGTCATCCAGGCGTGGATGGCCCACCACGGTCTCTGCCTAAACGATGAGAAAACTGAGCTACTCATCCTAGGCTCTCAGTCCAAACTTTCAAAACTTGACAGCAAATATGATGCATTCAACATTGATGGTAACATCATTAAGGTCACCAATGTCACTAAAACTCTCGGAATCTACCTAGACTCCACCCTCTCTTTCACCAGACAAACCAATTCAGTAGTTTCAGCATCTTCATACACGTGCAAACTAATCACTGCTTGCCGTCCCTTCTTAACTATGGATAACTGCCTGATCCTGGCCAGAAGCCTCATCTTATCCAAAATTGACTACTGCAATGCCCTTTACCTTGGTACGAGTCAAAGAAACATTGACAAACTTCAGGTAACCCAGAATACCGCCATTAGGGCTGCTCTTAACATACCTAGACACGCCCACATCTCATCCACTAGACGCAACTTACGATGGCTCCCCATCTCACGGTGGATCACCTTTAAAACACTTGTTTTAAGCCACAAAGCACAGAACAACGCAGCACCAGCCTACTTGTCAGAGCGCTTCACACAACACACAGCCCACAGACCTCTAAGATCTGCACATGCACACACACTCATCATTCCTAGCTTCAAACTTCAGACTGCCAGAGGCTCGAGCTTCCCAGTCCTGGCAGCGAAGCTTTGGAACTCACTACCCAATGATCTCAGGAATGTCCCCTCCCTCCAATCCTTCAAATACAGAGCAAAACAATGGCTCTATGAGCAAGCCGAAGCTTCGGCCACCCTTTGGTAAACACCTATCGCATGATTTGCAACCTCGTTTACTCTGTATATACTGAGGCGACTAACTACCTTTGTATATATTTGTATATGACCTTATTCTATGTATGTATATATATTATGTAATTTGGAACTGCCTTCTGTAACCCTCTGTAACCTTTCCAAACATGCGCCCTAATGCCCGTGGGCAGGCTGTGCAATATAAATAAATAAAATACAAATACAAATAAGGTGATGTCTCAAACCCTGTACAGGGTAAAAAACAAAGGCGGTGGAAGCGGTGCTCACATTGTTTATAATGTGTAATGTCTGACTAGTCTCAATGTTTTTTTTGTTGAGTAAACTATCGAATAGTGAAACAGATTGTGAAAAATTGAAAAAATTGAGGCGCAACAGTCATCTAGTTATAGCAAAGTGATTGGCGCCAATCAAGAGGATAGACATGCCAATCAAGAGAATAGATAGGCTACTGAAGTAAGAGGATTGAGCAGCAATTGATGGTGCTTGCTCATATTTATTGTTTTAAAATGTTGAAAAGTGGTGATTTAATCCAAGGTGGAAGGTTTATGCAACAGCCTGGTAAGTATTGACAGTCAATTGAGACTTGTCATTATGGGGAATACTCCTCTTATGCACCTATGCAAGACACTGCCAAAGCATATGCCCAAGCTCAAACAGTATAGTGCAGAATGGGTAAAGGGCACAGCAGATACAATGTTCATACCGTGGCCACAAGAGGATCATTGTCAATAGTGGTATTGCAACACATGACCACATACTTGCACACTGTGTGCACAGGGAGTTAATTAGAGAAAAGATTAGCGATTTTAGAGCTCTGGAAGATGCATCAAGAGGAAAGAGAAGACCTGCCACCTGAGGAATGGATACTTAACCAGCATAAGGGAGAAGGCAATGAGCCCTCAACTCCCCTTACCTTGCTTGAGGCATAGGGTGTTGCTACAGAAGAGATAGGGGTACATCCTTTAAAGGAATTGAAAGCAGTAGCAGCGTATAGTAATCTTATATATGAAAACTCTGCTTATAATAGTGATGATAGTCCGGAAGAGAATAAGAGAAAGGAAGAGATTTATAAGATCATACAAGACAAGGAAGAAAAGAGTGAGCGGTCTGTTATGGTGATGTTTTAGCATAGTCTTCTATTATTGTGCTGAGTGGAACTCTGGTGAGAGATGCTATGACATGATGCTATGACATGTAACTTCTGGAGCATTGCTTATAGAATGTTATTGCTTGACTAACCAGTCAGTTGATGTTACACTGTGGAGATGGTTGGGGGTCTCTACTACCCAGTCTTCCTTGTTAGCAATAAACCATCTGTCAAACTTCTGTTGCGTGGTTCTTTGCTTCTACACGGTCAAATTTGTCAACAGAAATAGATAGGGAGAATAAGAGATGGAAAGGAGAATATGATAAGGCTAACGAGGTAGTGCTCGTGCAGGACGATGGATGAGAGGACACATATTATTCAAGATAGATGGGAAATGTATCGAGGATGTTAGGCAAAGAGAAGATAAGGACGGACAAGAAAGAAAAGATAAGGAACGAGAGAAGAGATTAAATGTAGATGAGCATAAAAGGAAAAGCAGAGAGCAATGAGAGCAGATATATCAGAACAAGAGAAAATAGAAGAATGAGTAGAAGCACAAAGAAAATACAATAATAGACAAAGAGCAATAGAAGAAAGAGACAAAAGGAAAGAAAGAGAGAAGAGGAAGAAGTAAGGAAAGGAGAAGAAAGAAGTCAAGAAGAAGAAAGAATTAGAAGGGATGTGAGAAAGCAAAGGAAAGTAGATGAAGAAATAGAATGGAAAAGGAGACCACAAGGTCTCGATGCTAGTCTCATTTGTAAAAACAGAGCACAGAAATATGATGGGACAGAGTGGAAGAGATTCTTCTGATTAAAGGAAGTAATGCCATAGCACAACGGATGGGTTACCCCTTCCTCGCTGACAGGGGGGAAACAGCGAGCAATATGTAAATAGGAATCGTGTCAGCGGAAAACAACAATGCTCAATCAATCAGGACATTACCGACAAATGATGATGAGAAGGTCCCAGAGGTCCACACCGCAGATCAACCCTACATAAGGCGAAAATTCATTTATGAACAGCTGTATTTATTAAATGTATCATCAATATTAAAATACATATTAAACTGTCACAAGCTCATATTAAATATAAACGTAGTATAACAAAGTGAAGTGCATAATCATAAAGTGCTTGTTAGAAGAGAAAGCAAGAGTGGAAAACCATCTAATTAATCCACGTTGCTAATTCACAGGTACAATGGCAGAAACCCTGAGTGAGTGAAAGAAATCACTCAAAAGGGGTGAACCAACAGTTACCTGTGAAATATTTAATAAAACAAAAATAAACCAATCACACAAAAATCAAAAACACACAAAAGCTAACCATGGGATGCCGTGCGTAAAGGAAGTAATGCCAGCAGCATCTAGAGTAACACTAGAAGTAGAATGATTTGATGTGGAAAGCATTGGAGAAAGGATCGATAAGGTCTATCAACAGTTAAGACGAGGTAGCGAGTATGGAAAGTGATCGATCCCCAATACCTCCATCACAAAGTGAGGAGGGAAACCTATTCAGTGATGAACATCGAGCATTGTCTTTGAGCAGACTGAACTTAGATAAGGGTGAAGGGTATGACAGTCACACGAGTTGTAGAATAGACATGTCAGACTAGGAAAAAGAGTCCTGTCTTGGGGCAGGAGACAGCGCGTGCGCCGCTAAAGGAAGTCTGCAAATGGATAAGGAAGTGAGATAGTCAGGCTTGGAACAGCCTAACCATAGGAACGCCAGATCCCATAGCATATCCTGAGTGTCCCCGAGGACGATCACATAGTGAGACGGCAGAGTCTCCCCCACATGTATGCAGGTTAAGGTCATTACCGACAAGGAGCAGATAAGGGCAATTATCCATGCCATGGATTGAACAATAGTGGGATCCTACTATGGGATGAGGTTTACACTGTTTCCCTTATTGGAGAAACGGGGAGCAAGACCACAATACATTCCATGGTCACAGATGGACACAAACAATTTAAAATGCAAGCTCCCTAGCTTGACTTTGGGAGCTGGGAAATCAATATAAGAATTAGAGAAAATGACAGGAGGAAATACACAAGCCATAGGGGACATAAAAAGTCTCCTAGCAGCCATTCTGCACAGAACACAGTGCATGATGGAGCATCCTAAAATAATGGTAGAGAAGACGTTTGGTGGGCTCTCAGAGAACAGGATCCTGACACTTCAGATGTGGGTGTAATTATCACATGTAAACTGAAGGAAGATGAGGACCCTATTGCATACATTCAGGATATTCAGCAGAAATGGCAGCTTGAAACTCGCGAGCCGCGGGAAAAGACAGTGGCCTTATTTTGCCATACTTTATGTCAGGGGTTGCCTGAGCCAGAGTAAGAAACAAGTAGGGATGGAAGTGAAGCCATGGGCTGAGATACAGTTACCAATAGTACATCATTCTCGGTTTTTACAAGATAAAAACAAGAAGAAAGATGAGAATAGGAAAATCAAGAAAGCTATGTTAGTTAATAAAATGGTCTAAAATTGACATAGAAAGGGCAGTACTGACAAGCGGAGAAGGATTGGGAATGCAGGAAGAAATGGGTGCATCACAGGCAAATAATTCACCCCTGATGGACCAAGGTGGATATGGATTTGCGCCACAAGGCAAAGGTATGGGTTGTAGAGGAAGAGGAGGTAGATTTCAGAATAATCAAGGTGGGTTTCAAAATATGCACAATGAGAAGCAGAATACTCAGGTAGGATATTATCAAGGAGGAATTAACAGAAGAGTTCCTCCAGTATGTTGGAATTGTGGAATGATAGGACATATTGTGCGCATATGTGGGAGACAAGGGAGTGCACACAATAGCCAATTATCCAGAGATAGGACAGGTTATCCACCACCATATTGCACACAGACAAGAGAGGGCTTTACCAAAGATCACACATCTTATCAGAAACAAGCTCTGCAAGTAGAACAGGTACAACAGCAGGGACAAGTACAAATGAATCCACCACAAGGGCAGTCACAACAAGCCCCTATGCAGACATAACAGTATGCCAACACAGGACACGTATTGACACCCAGAATAGGAGGTGTCACTGTGGTAGGAGGAAATCCTTTAACCGGGATGGGGATGAGCTTGTATCCACAATAGGACAGCTCACAGGCTGACTTGATGTGTTCAGTACTATCTGTGACATCAGACCCCCAAGAGGAACCAAGGGTCGATGTGACTATAGAAGGGGGCATCCTTTCTTTTCTTGTGGACACTTCTTTGTGTATACAAGAAGGAAAATATACAATGTCTGGTATTGCCATAAATCCTCAAGGGTTCTCTGGAGCTACGAGTTGAGTTCCTTTTATAGATAAACTACCAGTCTCCATGAGAATGTAAACTATCCATTCCTTTGTTATATTCATGACAGACACCGGTTAATATTTTGGGACGAAATTTAATGACGAAACTTAACATGACAATTTCATTTATCAATCAGGGAATAGTGTGCTCCACTCCAGGAATATACTATTTAAACGTGGGAGAGTTCATACTGGCATTTACAGGGCAAGTGGCTCTACAAGGTGTTCCAGTAGATACAGAGATTTTTCTATATGGAGTAAGCATTTTGTAGACATGGTAAAGATTGTGAGGATACCGGACACAATTCTGTTTAGACCACAGATACCTCTGGGTGAGGAGTCTGGATAGACTATCATTGTATGGTTGAAAGCAGCCATAGTACAAAGGGAAATGGCAATGCTCGAAGGAGTAGACGATGAGGGTAGGCGATGGATAACAGTGATAGCCCTTGAAGAGGGGTACAGATTGACTGACATAGCTGATGAGGATATGTTCGGGAAGACCGAAGTGATGATGAAGTGGTGTTATTCATGAGCATTACAGACTGGATAAGGATAGAGAAAAGGGAAGTCTCACAGCAAATAGCGATAATGAGGCAACAAGGCAACAACCAGAATTTTTTTTTAGAAGGATCTTGAAAAGGTGCTGAGTGCCTTATGGACTACAGTCCCTTATGACATAGGTTTATTGAAGGGGGTAGGAGAGGTTAAACTAAGGCTTAAGCCAGGAGTAATTTTACCTCAAGTAAAACAGTACCCAATGTCTCCAGAAGCTGATGAAGACATATTTCAAACAATTTCAGCACTAATGTATTAGGGGATCCTGGTGCCAACAGAATCATTGTGTAATACAGCGGTGTATCCGATTAAAAAATTTAAAGGATGATCGTGGATATTTATCCAGGATATAAGTCCTCTTAACCAGATTGTAGATGCTGAGTTTCCTTTAGTTCCCAATCCGGCAACATTATTGTGTAGTATACCAGTGGAAGCTCGATATTTCACGGTGATCAATTTGAAAAATGCATTAGTCTCCATCCCGTTGCACAAGGATTCACAAGACTTGACTTCATTTATGTTTCACCAAAAGAGACTAAAACATAGTAGGCTGACTAAAGAGTACAGTGAGTCCCCATCGATCTTTAACAAAGCCCTACAGATGGATTTAAACAATATTGATCTCAAAAGTGCTGTGACACAGTACCTAGACAACATATTGATTTGCTGCACCACAGAAGATGAGTGCAGACCGGCCTCTATCCGATTAATGACTATTCTAGCAGACAAGGGATACAAGGTAGACAATGGGAAGTTACAATACTGCCAATAAGAGGTGTTATACATAGGTCAGTTGATTTCGCATGAAGAAAAGAAAGTGACAGCTGAGAGAGCTGAGGCAATTATGAAAACCTCAAAAGCAAACACAGTGAGACAGATGCAGCAGTTTTTGGGTTTGTGCAGCTATGTACGAGCCTGGGTGCTTGATTATTGCACATACACAAGACCACTTCTGCAAGCATTAAAGAAGGCACAAGTTTGTAAAACAAAACTAGAATGGACTGAAGAAATGGAGGAAGTGTTTGAAGAGTTAAAAAAAGCAATTTGCACACACCTGTTTTATGAATTCCCAATTATGCTGAGGAATTTTATTTGTTTTCGCACTCAAATGGGACCGTCATGACAGCAGTGGTTATGCAAAAAAACACATTGGGGTACAAACCTTTGGCATCTTACAGTGGGATTTTAAACCCAGTTATGAGAGGACACTTCCCTTGTGAACAATCTTTGGGAGCTGCCACACTTGCAATTGAGAAGTCCACAACTATTGTTGTTGGCTGCTCTATGACCCTCTTTGTGGAGCATTCTCTATTTGCTATCCTAGACAAACCCAAGGGAACATTGACATTCCAAAGGGCATCACGTTAGGAGGTAATGATTTCTAACCGAGCGATTATAATGGTTAGATGTAAGATAGTAAACTGTTATACTATAAAGAGGAAAACCCAATCTTTACTACCTAGGTAGTAGCTCTACCTTTTATCGGGGACGTAATACTCTTAAACATAGGAGGTAGTTAGCTATTATCAACAACTTACAGTCGACATTCATTACGTTTGCGCTGTAAAATAGTTCTTCAATCATATTTTAATAATCACTTCTATGAAGTTTCATAGAAGTGATTATTAAAATATGATTGAAGAACTATTTTACAGCATAGAAGTGCTTATTAAAATATGATTGAAGAACTATTTTACAGCGCAAATTTAATGAATGTCGACTGTAAGTTGTTGATAATAGCTAACTACCTCCTATGTTTAAGAGATAGTAAACCGTGCCATGTTCATAGTTGAGCCAGTTGAAGAAGGCGATCATGTGCATGATTGTGCCAATTATGCAGAATTATATGATGATATGATGATATGTGAAGGAGAATGCTTTAGCAGGAGGGGAAATTCTCTTTATTGATGTTTCTTCAAAAAATGATCAGTCCAGTGGGGAAAGGCATTCAGGCACAGCAGTATTAAGGCAAAGATTAAATGGAGAGTTTGACGTAGTAGCAAGTGCAAGGCTACTGTCTCAATTTTCAGCGCAAGCAGCAGAATTAATAGTGCTTATTGTCACACTTGAGAAACACGTAGGACAGGAAGTAATGGTGTTCAGTGCCTCCGCCTATGTGACATCAACTGTACACGCAGGATTGTCACGTTGCCAAAGGAGGGGCTACGTCCGCGCAGATGGCTCTCCAGTGCGGGATTCAGCCTTATTGGATAGGCTCATTAATGCACTACAACTCCCAGTAGCATAGAGGTCATTAAATGCACAGCTCATACTAAGCAAACAGATTTTAACTTTTGCAGGAACAAAGTCACAGACGTGGAAGCCAAAAGGGTTGGATACTCTCCAGAAATTTTGAGTTTTGACACTGAAAGTATTAAAGAACATTCAGTTACAACAATGTTAGTACAAGATGGGTTTAACAAGTTGTCAATAACCCAATTAATAAAGATTCAAGGAAGTGCACCACAGGAGGAACAAGAACTATGGAAATGAAGGGAGTGTTCTTTATCCCCCAGGGAAGCATTATGGCGACAGGACAGCAATGGAAAGCCAGTGATGCCAGTGAATTTATTGAAAGTCGCACTTAAACAGCTGCATTACCCCGCACATATAACTATAGAGAGTCTTACTGGTAAAATTGCAGAAGAATGGTTCATTCCTAATTTGTTGGAACACGTTGCACTGTTTATGATAAATTACATTGTCTGTCAAAAGTGTACTGCTGGGCAGACACTGAAAACGATTAGAGTAATACCTCGACTGAATGGTCCATTTCAGCATTTATATATCGACTATGTTGATATGCTGCAGACATATAATGGATATAGGTATCTATTAGTGGTGGTGTGTCACTTTTCTCGGTGGATCAAAGCAGGTCCATATACACACCCTAATTCCACTTGCCCAGCAAAGTCTTTAGTGCATAAATTGTTCCTGAGGTGGGGTGCGTGTGAAGTGCTAAGATACGATAATGGGCCTCATTTTGTCAATTTGTTATTTGAACAGATAGGCTTTTATTAAACATAAAGCACAAGTTTTCTTCTGCCTATCACTCACAAGCGAACAGATATGTGAGAGACTCAACAACCTCCTCAAAGAAAAGATTGCCAAGATTAAATTTATTTTGAAAAAGGGATGGCTGTATTGCCTACCCCTAACCTTATATGCCCTTTGGAATCAGCCAGGATGAGACCACCACCTCACCCATTACAAACTAGTGACAGGGGCATCGAATGAGAACACCCCTTACAGCTCCGTCTAGGAATAGGAGTGATGCCCTGAGTGTAGCACAAACTTTAGGTGATGCGATGCATGATTATTTGATGTGTATGACCTCTAGTATTTCTTTCATTTCAGATCATGTCAAGCGCCAGGTGGGGCGGTCTAAGAACACAGAAGAAGATTATTTAGCAACCAATCCAAGTGAACTATTACCACCCCCTAAGTTATGTGTTGGGGACCTAGTGTTGATGAAACATTTTACCAGGAAGTGGCATGAGCCACGTTTTCATGGCCCATTTATCATCAAAGAATTGTCCCCTTCTGCTGCCAAGGTACAAGGAAGAAGAGCTTGGGTGCGCCTGAGTGATGTGAAGATTTATAAAGGCGAGACTGTCCCTCCCACCATTACCAATCCAGAATCAAGACAAGAAGAAGAATTTCCATGTGTGCAGACTCGATCGATGACTACGAAGTACGATAAAGCAACAAGCGATTAACATATACTTTATTTGGACTGGAATTCAATAGACACTCCTTATAGATATTTTAGCAGAGAGTGCAAAGACTTTCAGAGAATTCCATGAATTTTTAAATGAACTTTTAGAAATACAAATTGAAGCAGAAAATCATCCGATTTATCCCTAAGTGTCAATTCTTGGTGAGAAATTGGAAACAAGATCAGTATCCAGATTAATTTCATGGAGATTATTTGTTTTAAGTGATCAAACATTTGGTACCTGCCAATAATGACCTTCGTCGGCTTGTGCTTGCTGTCTTTGTGTTCATACTTCAGTCTTATCCTGCTCTTGTTAGAAGAGATGTTAATATTCACACTTTCTTGCCGGATCCTAAAAACTGTCCAGTGATAAGAAGACTGCTTATTGCTAAAATTGAACACATTTTACAATATGCCCAGATTCTTATGTATGATATATATTTGCATGTCTGTTCAAGTTGTCTTTGTGGTCCTCATCTTTCACAGAACCTATTGTTCTCACCACTATGAAAATGATAAATGAAACTTGATCAGGAATATAATGATATTGAAAGTGAAAACTTCTGGTTGCGTTGTCTCTCCGGGAGGAGTAACTATCTGATCATTGCCATCACTCAGATATGGAAAGTGGCAAAAGAACGCCTATTTAAATTTGAAGAGGAGGTTAAATTGCTTATGGGTCTTGAGAATATTGATGTATATGCTCCTGTTTGTGGTACTGCTGTGTAAAGTGCTTAACTATGCTATTCTATTGTATATATTATTCGATGTTTGGTTTTACCTCTGCCTCTTCCTTTTTATTTTTCTTTATTTTTTATTGTATTAATTGTTGATGAATTTAATGTATATGTTAATTTAGCTGTTTTGTTATTATGCTTTACTTTGTGAAAAGTTATTTTTGAACTCTAACACAATAAAATAAAAATGATACATGACAAGATTTATGTTTATTATTGGTATTTTGGGAGACAAAAACAGAGATGTAGATGAAGATAGTGAAGGGATAAATACCTACCTAGATAACACAGCTCACCTGGGGAATAACTTGTGGCACCAATACATGGAAACAGTGGAGGAAAAAAACATCAAAGTAGGGTTGCTATGTCTGCTCCCTCATTCCCTATGCCATAAACACAGTAAAAACTTTAATTGCAATAAAGGTCCCAGAGCATGATGCAAAGTACCTCAGTTATCTTGCAACATGTATTACTCTAGGACAGTTTCAAGCAAGTTGGGTGACCTTGCGATGGAGATCAAAATGGTAATTTCCATGCCAAGTTGACTACATCAAGACACTGCAATGGAAAAGGAGCCTGGATGGAAGAACAAGTTGCTTTTGTATCCTGACGCAGGACAGTATGAAGTGATCATTGAAGAAATGAAGAGAATTAATTGCCCTGATGTGACAGAAATAGCTGGATCACCTGGATGATGGGTACAAACTCAATTAGGGATGGGAAGAAGGAATGATGTCCTGTGCTGCCCATCTGCTGAAAACAGATTACATACAAGAAGTACAGAAGGTGAATGATGTATGCTTGAAGTCATTTGCCAAGCACTCCAAACTGTTGACAAGGGTAGAAGACAAATCAGGACCAGTAGTTGTAATCCCATTGGTTAATGCAACACTATGCTTCAGAAGATACAGGAAGAATCACATGGGATATAACAAAGAATGCAAAACCACAATTGATGTTCCTGGGATGGGAGAAGGGACTGCCGTCCTTATGGATCAATATTGGGCTTGTGGATCTAGAGCCTATATGAGGTTGCCCAAGTTTTGGGGCGCAGTATGCTCCTTGGTACTCATCCATGGTCCAGCATTAGTGATTCCTGAAATCCACCTGAACATTGGTGGATTTCCAAAGGTGGATGCCCATTTGAGAAAAATAAGATTGTTTGAACTGCTCCGTCGAACAAAAAGAGAACATTATTTATCAGTGAAATCGGTAACAGTGTATGACTCCATTCCTGAGGAGCACAGGTTGTTTAGCGTTCATGCCAGGGATCCAAACAGTGGCAAATTCTAGTGGTTATAGATCACTAGGTGGAAACTTTTACAGACAATCAATGCTACCATAAAGGGATTCAACACCATTAAGTAAGAGTCGATAGCCATACAACTGATGACCCTCCAGAACCATATGTCCTTGATATGATCACAGCGATGGAAGGAGTTTGTGCAAAAATCAGGCCATCATGTTGCACATCCATACCTTCTCACGATGAACTAAATTGAACCTTGACAGAGGCCATAACGTTGTTGACAGACCTGTATAACAAGATGAAAGACGAGACGGGTGACATTGAAGACGATAATTTGTTTGCCTCCTTGTTCTCATGGATTCCCCAGTGGTTGGCGAATATATTCAGAATTCTTGGAGTAATGTTGGTGCTGATGATGTTTGGATTCTGTGTAGTCAGGCTAGTGATTGCCCAATGCATGAAAACAGCAAAGAAATTGGTGGGAATGAAGATCATGATCGATATCAAACCTAAACCTAATGCCAAGGAGCTGACTGAAGAAGCTGTCAGGAAGTATATGAGGCCAGCATTGTAGCACCTGAGGAACGAAGTTCCTGTATCCGAAGAATCATAAAGAGTATGTGGGATGATGGGTCTTTTATACCCCAAATGGATAATGTAACTACATGACCTGGAGAGCAGATGAACATGTCAAAACAGCCGGAACAATGAGGGGGGTGATGAAGATGCGTGCACCAAAGGAACATTTTTTCAAGAGAAAATATCAGGATGTGGAAACAACTGAGGAGAAGGTCAAGGACTAGACCAAAGGGGGGAATGTAGAGGAACAGTTGCATGCCTCTGCAGAAAAATCCGCCCCCCTACCTCCCATATGTTGGAAGCCTGCGATGGTGCCATGTTTGACACCAGCTGTTGTGCCAATACTGCAGCGTATATTCAAAAGAAGATACCCATTCAGGCAACCCTATCAAATGTATCCCTGAAGGGACGATAATCTGAGGGAGGAATTCCCTGAAGGAATATGAGAAAAGAGCAAGGAAAAAAGCCTGTGACATCATATGAGAATACGAACAATGTCTCAGATTACTGGCTGAAACAGATGTATGGATCCTACAGAATCTAATGATGAAGTAAAGAGTCAAGTGAACTTTTAAATATGAAAAAGAAGAATACACGTGCACAAAGTGATACAGCGAATAAACCATTCAATAATTATATAAATGCTGAAACGTAAGGTAAACTAAGTCATCATAGAAGCTGTCTGTATGTACTCAATAGAATGCAGGCAAAGCCGCCACTGCATAGAAGCTGGACATTGGTATCATGAATTTTAGTAAGCCAGGACCCATGAAATAGAAAGGGAAAATTGTGTTGGAGTAAGAATAAGATGAATAGTGAAGCTGCGCACAGCGACATTGTCTGGCCTGAAGTCAAGACTGAAGCAGCCAAGGTCGGCTATCTATTCTATTCTGGAAAGGAGTGAACGTGCTAAGGATGAATCATCACTAGTTAAGGTGCAAAGAAAGAACACCAAGAGTGCCAAGTTTTATTCATTTAAGACATTCAAAACCTGCAAAATGGACCATATTGAGGTCTCTTGTCATGTGAGCCAAGGTTGTAGTGATTGCCCACCCTCCCATGTATTCTCAGAGACCAGGATACTTTGCAAGGCCAAGTTCACAGACAATCTTCATGGGAGAAGGTTTGGATGATGAGTGATGCTGGGCTAATTGGGTGGGGAGGTAGAGTCAGGCTCCATCTCTTTGCACCTGGTTCTGGGCTTAGGTGCTGCTAAATGAACTAAATGTTCCAGACATGGCACAAAAGTCCCAACCAATTGAATTGGTCCATATAATCAAGGACTTTATAGTTTGAAGACCAGTGAGAAGCTGCATACTTAATGTTTTTGAAGATTACATGTTTTAGAGGTAGGCATATATTGTCCACCTGTCAGCGGGTAGCCAATTACAATCCTATTTCCTATGTGTACTTAGATGTTCCCCGTAAGCCTATCCCAATCCCCAGTAGGGTTTTCATTACTTGTTACATAGTATGACATCACCTCTGACGTATTTTGAGTATATAATCATGTTATTATGAAAAGATCATTGAGAGAAATTGAGCCTACATCCATTAATGTTCGTTGTAACTCCCTGTTTTAAATAATTGATAATAAAAAATGTTTGTCATGACCCCTGCCCCCCCCCAGACCTCCAGACTGGACGTTTTGGGAAAGATTTGTTAAAACATGAATAGGTTATCAAGAAAGTTATGAAGAAAGTGAGGAAAGTCGTATGTCCTGGCCAGTGGCCATGTGCGGCCAAAATCTATCATCATCATTAAAGTTTATTCGGATAAAAATCCATAAAGCACCATTAAAATAACAATACATCAACACATCAATAAGAATCAACAAAGTGCGTAAAATCAGGGTGTAAACAGAATTTTAAAAGCAGTAGAAAAAAAAAAATCCAGGTTAGAAGATACAAGTTAAAACTTGCTTTCAAGCATCTTTTCCCTTCGATACCAGGACTTTTTCTAAGATTCCAAGCAGCCCCATGCAACTGGTATTATCTTTGAACTCAACAAACAAATCAAAGCAGGTGGGCTTGATTAAAATCTGTAATTTTGAGCAGCGGGACGATAGTCTTCTTTCTAATGTCATGGTAAAGAGGACACAATAAATCAAAATGTGACAGATCTTCTTTGCAGCGCTGCAACCCGGGCAGACTGTGGACTACACATCACTTGAACAGTTCTTAATAATCACTCTGAGCCATACTAGATTGAATCGAACCCTAGTCAATGCCCAGCGTTCTAATACTTTTTTGCTATTCAAAAGATAGGTGTGCATGCCATCTGGATGTGAAATGAGCAAGTGTTTTCTATTTGATTCAATCATAAGCCCAGTTCATTCCCTATTGATGTGGTTTTTATATAGCGCCTTTATTCAAAGCCGTTTACAGAGCACATATTTACATACAATATCACCCAACCGAAATAGGTAATCTCGGAAGGATGAAAGGCTGAGTTGGCCTTGCTGGGATTTGAACCTGTGACCTGCTGATCACGCTCAGATCGCAGCAGCGAGAGTCCAACCCGCTGAGCTATCTTACCGGCATTACTAGCCACAACAATGGACAGAAACATCTGCTTATATTTGTTCGACACAGCAGGAGTTAAAAAGATAGAGGGTCACTGCAAACCTGGGGCATTCAATTAAATTGTAGTAAGCACTAAGAAATAATATTCAGCCACAGTATTTTGCGCCAAGATGAACTCTGCATCAGAGTTTTAATAATCGCGTGCGGTAGGTTCGCTCTTGGGTTTGACCAAAGTGCCAACCAGTTCAAAAGTGGGGCTTTATGCCAGTCATCACCTATATGTCGGTTTCCCAATTCAATGAGTATGGCATAATTCGGTGCCGAACTTGAAAGACCAAGAAGTTTTTTAAAGAAAGTTTTTTTATTGCTTCAATGGGTGAGGTTTTTTCATCACCCCATAATTTGTTGCAGCCTTAGTCTGTGCTCTACAGACTTCCAAAATCAGTTAATTGGCTGGCGCTGGCACATATTCTTAAATTGAGACAGACCCCCAAGGCCTGTTTCATTTGAGAACACTGCTTCTCTATGTGTAAACTCCCCTGCCAATTTTCGTTGAAAGTGATGCCCAAATAAACTAATGTTTCCACCCGTGGGATAGTTTCACCATTGCTCAGTATTTTTCTCATTTTTATCCTCTTACCTCCCCTGTTATAGCACTCCATCACCGCCAATTTTTGGGAATTTACTGATAACTTTAAATTCAACATAAAGACAGTGTACGGGGTCTATTAAATGTTGCAAAGCAATTGGGGTGTGAGCAAACAGGACTGTGTCATCTGCAAATGCCAATACAGGGAGGGGTAATGCACCCATCTCAAGAATATTGCCCGTTGTCTCAACCAATGCCGTGTGTAAGCCATTAATGTAAAGAGCAAACAGTACAGGGGCTACAACACAGCCCTGGCATACTCCCGGAGTACATTGACCCTGTTACCCAAGTCTCACACATGCTCTGGTATCCTCATGAACAATCTGTAGTACCTTTACCAGATCAACCGGGCATCCCATGGACCTGAGCAACTGCCAGAGCGTAGCTCTGTCAACTCTATCAAAGGCTGTGCTCAGGTCCATAAACGCCAGATAGACTGGTTCACTCCTTAAAGAGAAGGAGGATGCTCCAGGTAGACATAGGATAACGGCTTGGTCGCGCATCCCCAGGCCTGGCCGAAAACCATATTGGATGTCTGGAAGGATATCGTTTTCAGAAATCCATTGTTCCTGGTGCTCCAGAACCGCACAACCAAAGGTCTTAAACGTGGTATCCAGTAGGGAAATGGGCTTGTATGATCGGGGTCTTCCTGAATTTCCCTTTTTGAAAATGGGATAGATAATTGCTTTTTTCCAGGACTGTGCGTGTTTCGCCAGTTTCAAATAGGAGTTAAAACAATTAATCAGTAATGCGCCCACAGTTCCAATTCCTCATTAAATAAGTCAACAGGTATTGCATCTGTGCCGGGCGCCCGATTGTGCAATTGCCGACTGACTGCAGTTTGCGCTTACTTCACAGTTAACCAGAGTGTGGAACACCTCTCTCCGTCCCGGAATCTGACTACATGGCCTTTAAACAAAGACTGAAAGTGGTCTGACCAAGCCTTAGCACTCCCATGGTTCTCTCTGTGGGTCTTACCCCTCTTGCAAACTGGGCCACCTGCAACAAATTCCCAGAATATTTTGGAGTCCCTAGTCGAGACTGCCAAAAGAAGTTCTTCACACGCAAGGCTTTCTAGGAAATTCTTTCTACAAACCAGAGCACTTTTATACTGTGCCCTTGCACTAATAACCTCTCCCCTAGGGCTAGCCTCATCCCACAGGATCCCCTTCAGATTATTCTGTGCTATTCTGCATGTTTCACCAAACCAGCTATGCATGAATTTGTACCTGTTTTGAAGTCATGTTAAAATAAATCTGTCAAGGAATTCCATATTTTTTGTGATGCAAGTATAATTGCCCTTGGTTCTGCGTCATGAGAGAGGATATATGCAATATGATCTAAATTTGGTTGGACCACCTTAAACTGGGTAGATGCTGGGTGACACTTGGCACATTTTATCCTGCATTTACATAGGGGATTAATATCTGACAAGTCCAAATGCGGATACTTAGCTGTTGTAAGGGAGGAAGGGTCTCCCAGGCCCCCCTTCATTCCTAACCATGCACATGATATGCTCATTCCGCGGTTGGCAGCGCACGTCTGGCCAAGGTGTGGGGCCACCGTTGAATGACCCATAACTGTACATGGCCTATGAGCCATGAAACTCCTTTTTCTTACCTACCAACTCCATTTTCTAGTAGGCCTTGTGTAAACGCTGAATGCAGGCCTGCACCTCTCCCATTCATTCTTCGCGCACAGCCAGCACGCCAACCCCACAGCTCCTCCCCTCTGCCGTCTCTGCGGCTGTCCTGTTCTCACGGAAGCATTGGTCGAGAACTGTAACGAGCTAAACAGTGTATCTCTTCTTCCTTTTACATCACTGCCCTGTGTGTGTCCGGGCCAGAGCCTGGTCCTGGAAAAAAACATGCATTTCCACAAATCTGCCTCTGAACTAGCAGGGCCTGTCTAAATAAATATAGACCACACGCCCCCTAACTCCACACCTCTTTTGATGTAACAGTTGCATGCCCCTCACCCGTGTGCCACACCAGTTCACCCCCTATCACTAATCCCATGTGTGGCCACATATTCTCCTTGTACTAACAAACAGTAAGAACCCCCATAATACATCTAAGGAAACACTTGATAAATGTGATACTGAAATAGTCTGTTAGATAAGACACCTGGACCCATGTACCCTTACATTTATTGTTCAGGTCAAAAGTCTAATTATCTATATATATATATTCAGTGAAAAAACTTTGTTAAAGGGACGTTATGGTTCAAAGTAAAACCGAAAACCCCCTGAAATTCGGCAGTTATGGTAAGATAAGCAACCATAACTCGCGCCACCGTGCACTGCTAACACTAACACCCAGGACATCAAAGATGACATCACAAATGTCATTGATGACATCACTGATGACATCACATGTGCATTTTCTTTTCATAAAAACGCTGTACAAGGGATTCTTATAATGCTGACCAAAAACTGTCAAGGATCATTGGGATAAATATCATGAGCTAATTAGTGCATTAAGCAATGCATTGATATAAATAGTATTCTATATGAAGTTCTATCCAGTATACTAAGCTACTCATGCAGAAACATAGGCAGTGTGTGCAGCATACATGATGAAGGTGCCATATTCATAATCTTGCCATGTTGAATAGTGAAATAACTGCTTTCTTATTAGAGTTTTGCGAACTGTGAAACACGTAATAAGTAAATAATAAAACCCACTTTATACATAATTATTACAGACAAAACACAAAGAGACAACAACACATACAAATATGAGTATATACAGGGACAGTGAAGTAAACAAAAAAGCAGAAGTAGTAGCAGAAAGAGTTCATAACCTAGCTGATTGTCTTTATGCAGAGAAACTATTGCTCTGTTTCAAAGCTGCTACGTACCATATGTATGTGTATCACATGATGTGACTGCACCCAAAGGAAAGGAGAGTGAGTATAATGTATACAAATATGAGCATATACAGGGAAGGTAGAGTAATAAAAATAAAACTATGAGAAAGTGCTGATAACCCTAATGATTATCTTCATGCACAGAAAGGATTGCTCTCTTTCAAGCCTGTGTCTTCCGCTATGTATATGTTTCATATGATTTGACTTGACCCTAAGTCTACAAACATAGTACCTTTTCAATTTTTACTTCCTGACTGTTACTGAAGAAAACTATGTGGCTTAGATATGTCAGTAAATGACAAAAAGGGAGAGCCAGCCATGTGATGTCATTAGTGATGTCATCAATGACATTTGTGATGTCATCTTTGATGTCCTGGGTGTTAGTGTTAGCAATGCACGGTGGCACGAGTTATGGTTGCTTATTTTACCATAACTGCTGAATTTCAGGGGTTTTTCGGTTTTACTTTGAACCAAAACGTCCCTTTAACAAAGTTTTTTCACTGAATTTCATAGGTTTTTCATAGCGCAACTTAATCATAACGTCCCTTTAACAAAGTTTTTTCACTGAATTTCATAGGTTTTTAGTAGCACAACTCAACCATAATATCCCTGACTTCATATACATGTAACATAGAACATACTGAACCCCCACATAGTGATTTTGATGTCCGCAGACTACCGCCATGTCCGTGGACATATCGAGAATCTGAGCGTGGTGAATGTAAATTTAAATAGTGTGCCCCATTTTCCCTTTGAAGTTGGCTCTGAAAAGAGCCATTTTTTTTGTTTTTATTACAGATGCTTGACAGACACCTGTTATTTTGTATTTTTATTCTTGTTTTTTTTTCTTACTTTACTCCTAAAATCTTCACATAACCTTCTCCAAAGCAACCCTTACATTCTAAAATAGAAAGGCATTTCCCGTAAAAGATAAAGAGATGCCATCTTCTTTAAAATTAACAGTATTACTGGCATCAATATTCTCATTATTACAGAAGAACATACCAGCTCTAAGCATGAAGGCACACATGCCTCGGTTGATGACACACCTAGCAATGTTTTGTTGAGGACAAAAAAATGAACTATTGTCCCATATTGCCCTAGGTAGTAATCCAGAAAAAATTACTTTCGCATTTGGAAGGATCCTCATTATGGCTTGAACCAAGTGTTTCAAATCAGCCAATAAAGTAGGGGCACTGACGTTGCCCAAATGGAAAGCACCACAGTGCAAAACTACCACATGCGGACTGTTCATCGTGGCCATATCCTCACAAACTTGTACAATTCCCTATACATTGCAATCAGGCACAGTGCTCCACACCACCTCCACTCCTTTCACATCAAAGTTCTTTTCAACATGCCTTCATCGAGCGTACTGTTGTAAACCATGCACAAACATATCTCCAAGCACCAACACCCTGACTTTCTCTACTTCTGCAATCTTCACCACACACAGGGCCTCATTACACGGATGGCGGTAATGGTTAACGGTCACCGTTAATGGTAACGGTGACCGTTAACCATTACCGCCTTACTACGAGGTCCCTTAGCGGGTTGGTGCTTTAACGCCTGCTTTTTGCAGGCGTTAAAAACCAACCCGCTAAGGGACTTTGGTGCTAATTATGGCACCGCAAAATTGCGGTGCCGTAATTAGCACCTTCCCCATTCCCATTATGCCCTAAGGGGCAAAAATGGGAATGGGGAAGGGCAGTGGTGGAAGGGGGAATTACCGACCCGCCAACCTTGGAATGGGGCGGTAATTCCCCCTTCCACCAAGGCGGTGCCGGTATTTTACCGACATGGACCAAGGTGCTAATAGCACCTTGGTCCATGTGCTAATACCGCCATCCGTGTAATGAGGCCCACAGTCTCTTTCAACACCAATCCACAACCTCGACATCTGATTGGCTAATCCGTACAGTCTTCTTTCCATGTTGGATTTGCTGGAAAACCCCAGATGAAGCACGCCCTGCCCACGGACAGCCGCGGTGTCCGTGGACCGAGTAACTCTTCGACACCCCTTCTACCATTTCCACTTTACTCTCTGTGCCATTCCCTCATTGCATACAGCTAAGCAGTCACACAATACGAAGAACGTCCTCAGAACACCCCCATTTTGTTTATTTTCGAACATTTCAGGACAATTATCATTTCATTATTCAACATATTAACATTACAAATATTATACTTTCATCTTGTACGCTGCACACAATGCTATGTTGCTCCATTAGTAGCTCAGTATACTAGATAGAACCCCATAATACAATGCTATTTATATCAATGCATCGTTCAAAGCACTAATTACGGTAGGATATTTATTGCAATGATCCTTGAAACTTTTTTCGCAACATTATAATAAAAATCCCTAGTACACAAATTTCATGAAAAGTAATTGCACATGTGATGTCATCAGTGATGTCATCAATGACATTTGCGATGTCATCTTTGATGTCCTGGGTGTTAGTCTTAGCAGTGCACGGTAGTGGCGCGAGTTATGCTTGCTTAGGTTACCATAATTGGCGAATTTCAGGGTTTTTTTCGGCTTAACTTGGAACCATAACGTCCCTTAAACAAACTTTTTTTATTAGCACGCAAACTATATACAAAGATGTAGTGTAAACAGCAAGTTCTCACAGATGGCTTTACACAGAATGTTGCAAAGTAAGCATTTATGCTCGTTCACAGTGAAGGTCAGCTGCTTCCATTTTTTTTCTTGCGGCCCAGAGAGGCCAACGACTCCCAGTATAAGGTTCTATTTTTTTTTACCTTGACAGACAGAGATTGTGCTGAAAGACTTCTTTTGAAGAAGTGTAGCAAAGACGTGAGACACAATAAAGATGAAATTTCTGAAACAAAACCACGTTTGTATATTATATCACTTTGAGAAAGATTGTTGGCACACGCGGAGTCGTATTTTGGGACTGCACTACACTTGGACAATGGAAAATGCAATTATAATGTAAGTAACCCTTTAGATTATTTTATACCGGAATATAATATTAATAGCGTGGCATTAAAGCCCGGTCAAGTTGTACTTGTTCGTTCAATGTGACATATTGTTTTCTACCGCGCACTATCACCGCCGAATTGATCCCCTGTCGTTTAGAGGGCTCTGAAAAAGGCAGATGACACAGGGTGGGTTAATAGAAATAATTTACTGTAGCCGGTCAAGTGGCACAGCGAGTAGAGCGCTCGCTTTGACATCCGTGCACAGCTCGAATCCTGGCACAGCCAAACTCAGCCTTTCATCCTTCCGTGGTCGATAAATGAGCACCACACACCGTGGGTATAAGCAGTGCTGAGATACCTGATGGTTCTTATCGCTATATAAATGTGAAAATATTATTATTTTATTATTAACATACTCCATTGCACTATCTTCGCTAGCAAATAGTTTCACGCCCTAATAAATAAAATGAATATTTTTAATAAAGATCGGCTGGTGAGACTAATTTATGTTTTTTAAAACAGGTACGTTGCCCCATTTTGCCAATGTCATGATTTTCAGACTCCAGCGGATGGATATTTCAACTGCCAGGTGCAACTCCATGTAAGCAACTTCATGACCCTCACCATTTTATGGGACAATCTCCAAGAACGCAGTACTAGCGGCTAGAAGCAACATACCAACCATTATGGTGGTCTAATGCCTCTTGTTGGACTAACCTTCCGATTATCAGTGCAACCATTTACTGCTTTTATCATAAACCAACAGCCTATCTACCGCAAAGGAACAGCGCGTGGCTCAAAATAAACTTTTGCTGATCGACAGCAGAGACAATTGCAAATCGCTGAATATTCACTAAACATTTCATGTGAAATAAATGTACTTTACCAAATGTACAATCCTGCTGTTTACTTTTAAACCACAGTTTCATATTCCGAATTGTGGCGCACTGTGTTCTAAGCTGATCTAACACCCTCTGTACCGCAAAGGAACATCACGTGGCTGAACATGAACTTTTGCGGATCGACAACAAAGACAAATGCAAATCGCTGAATATTCTCTAAACATTTGATGTCAAATAAATGTACTTTACAAAATTTACAATCTTGCTGTTTGTTTTTAAATCACAGTTTCATATTCCAAATTGTGGCACGCTGTGTTGTGACATAATGTGTGTTCTCTTCCGGGTTCTGTGTAAAGTCGCGTAGGACTGGAGACGACTGGGCGCGTTTGATGACGCACCCTGTAACGTCACGGAGAGAGGCGGGGAATATGAATGCTTTCATAATGTCAGGTTTAGGGGTGGGATATATGATTTAGTGTTGCAAAAGCAAGTCAGCCAGGTCAATAGCGCCAGTCATAGGATTATCAAATAATGTCGGCGCACACCAGCCTGATTTATCGTTTCTTTAGTGGACAAAAAGTCGGGTGAGGCCTATAGGAAATTGTACTATCAGCGGACAAAAGGAGGGTTTGTAGAACACTTTCAACCTGACAATGAACAATACAAACAACGTTCTCAGAACACCCCCATTTTTTGTAATTGCAACCATTTCGGGACACCGCGAATGTTCTTAGAACACATTCAATTTACCAGATTACAATACGGACAGCGTCCTCAGGACACCCCCAGTTTGTGTATTTACGAACACTTAAATACACCGCAAGTGTTTTTAGCTCAATTTTACCTTCCTTGCGAACAAAAAAGACACATACTCTATCCTCTGAACACCCCGCCATTTAGTTTATTTACAAAATGTCAGAACAGCCGTGTTCTCCATGGACAAATCGAACACAACAAAAGCGTATAGCACATAAAAAAACAAAACATTGAACCTATCTCATACTCCCCCACCCTCCCCAAACACTCTTACACACCAACACACTCCACTAAATACAATTTTTAATCCAAGTTTCACCGCGCTGTACGCGGTCGACGGTGAATACAAGATGGCGGGCGCCACAGAAAATCTGACGCGCTCCACGCCCCACGCCGTCCAATCAGTGAACACGTTGCATGTCCGCGGACATGACGCAAGCCCATGGGCCAATCGGGGTGCTGTCCGTGGAGCAAACAGGGAAGTCCGTCCGCGAAGCGAACACAGATATCACTAATTTTTTTGCCTTACATTTTGGTAATTTTTTTAAAAAACTACCGGACGGATTTACACCAAATTTGCAAAAGCATGCTTTCGGGACCAAGCCGCCGCTCCTGCCGCAAATTTGGTGTAAATCCGTCCAGCGGTTCGGGCTGTAGCCGTGCGCACATTTTTTTCCCATTATGTCTATAGGAAAAAACAAACGTTTTGGGACCCCCCCTATAACTTTGCCCCCCCTGGACCAAACCTCTCCAAACTTTGCAAACAAATACAGAGTGGGCCATATACTTTCTTTGCAAAGTTTGATGAGGATTCGTCCAGAGGGAGCGAAGTTATAAGCCACCCAAAAAGTGCTCTTCCTATGGAAACACCAACTTAACCATAACTACATGGACGCTACCGCGTCCATGTAATATATTGCATGTTGAGATTTATGAATTGTGCTAAGATATGTGTGGCCAAAAGGGCAAGTGTTAGATAGAGTTAATCACAGCGACGTGGACATTGCCTGTCCCCGCACTCCTCCCAGATGAGCCCAGATGATCCGCATACTCCACAAAGTTACAAGCTGAAACCGACCAATCAAGGAGCATCATCCATATGTGCAACATACTGACCAGTCCCCTTTGTCCAATCAACGTTACTGACTGTACCCCCTTTAGCATACCTCATAGATGACGTGATTTTGTAATATAATGTGTAACTTTCCAGTCTTGGGCAGAGCGCACTCGGAGTAGCAGAGTCCTCTGTGTGCCCCATTTAACTTTATATAAAGTCTTTTCTTTTACGTCACTTGCACTTGGTCCTGGTCTCATTCCCTACTGGGGTGTGTCCATTAGTGTCTTTTATTTGGTTATTTTGCTATAATTGTGGGGAATGCCAGCTTTCACTGTCAAAGTCCCAGAATGTCCCAAACTCAGCACCAGTATCAGAGGGAAGTGGTCACTATGAATCACGTCTATGACTCCAAAGTCCACAATTAGGAGCCATTGTTGGGCACGCATGCACAAATAATCAATTGTGGATGTACCTTGGCCACTTGCAAATGTAATCTAACCCGGTACATCCGAACCTGCAAGTCCATTCAATGAACGAAATCCCCAGTCCACAAACCATGTTTTAATCTGCAGGCCCCTAGAGCACATTCTCTCAACAGATAATTGAGAGCTGGGGTTGCCATATACAAAATCTTTGCCCAGATCCACAAGATCAGTTGGAATCCTGTTACCCAATTTGGCATTAAAGTCCCTAACCAAGACCACAATCATGTGTTCGTTCACCATTGACAATTGTTCTGACACAAAGGACCTCATCACGAGTTTGGCTGTAACTCTTAAATGCGGCGGTAATGCTATTATCGCCGCATTTAAGGGTCCACCAAATCACAACCTTGGGTGATTCCCCCCAGCTCTGAGCTGGGGGCAAATACGCTGCAATTTTGCCAATTTATGGTGCTATTATTGCCGACGGGAAAACCGCTGGCGGTAATAGCGCAAAAATTCCCCTTTGGGCCCCATAGGGAATGCGGAATTTCCAAATGGGCCCAATGGGGAATGGTAATTTACCGTTCCACCAAACCTGTGATCCGGCGCTAATAGCTCGCGGGGTTTTGGTGGTAGGGCTAATAGCTCCGGCGGTAATACCGCTGGAGTTAGCGCCCAACTCGTGTTGAGGCCCAAAGAGTTATTTTAGTGCCCCTAAACAACCCTTGTCAGAAGTGTGCAGGCTATTGTAAAAATGACCCCACTTAACACAGATAGATAACTGTCTTGTTTTATTTGGACAGAGGTACAAAAATAATACATATTTTAATCATTATATACAAAACATTAGTAGTTTCAACATTATAAAACACATAAAAAACAATACATAATCTAACATTCACAAATGCTCTAAATCGCTGGAGCAACAACACAAACACATTTCTGAATTAGGTATTATCATCACAAGAGTAAGTGAGTTTAGTAGGGGGATGAGTACTATGATTTTAACAATATGTTAACCCTCTTAATTATCCTCCTTGGTATTCATCATCGACACTGAGTTGTGTTTAGGTGGGTAGCTGTCCTGTGGAACCCTTTGTGCATTACATATAATTGGTCCTCCTCCACACAGCCCCCGAAAAAAGAGGACTACCCAGCTCTGTTTTAGTAAAGTATTGTCAAAATGAACCAAAAGCAGTTTCTGGCCCTGCTCAGGTGAAACTGTCACACATTGTAGGGCGGGATTTTTCAATTCCCTCTACACTATGTAATAGTTTAGGGAGGACTTTAAAAAATGGCATTCTTCCATGGCAGTGACCGCTTATACCCTTCTTTGCTGGGGTACATACTGAAACATAACCATCTGAACATATAGGGATGATCACCCATGTTTCCTGGAAAAAAATGATGTCATAAAACATCAGATATGTCATCACTTCCACTTTAACACTGCACTAGCAATGTTCCAGCAGAGGAATGTCGTAACAACCCCCGGGGGTGGGACCACGCACTCCATTATCGGGCATCACCTTGCCTTAGAGTCCTCCTCAGGCCCCTCAGAGTCTGACGTCCTTACCCCGGGGGAAACAGGTGAATCCAAATCCTCAATGCCTTCCAAGGCTTCAAAGCGATTTGTAATAACAATTGCCCCCTCCCCTCCCCTTCTCCTCCCTGACCCCTACCTATCATGCTCCTTTACCCCTTCTCATCTTAGGAACCTCCCATTCCTTCTGTTGGATTAATGCAGAAATTTCTGAGGGGTAGAAAACAACCAGTGAAAGGAATTAAAGTGTGTGAGCACTGGCCATTTTAGTGCGACAAGCTGGATTAAGTGTAGATACAAGGTAGTCCAGGATTATTCGGGGCTATCAATAAACCACCACACAATCCCTCTCCATCCATTTGGAAGTAGTTCCAACCCAAGACACTCTTCTTGCCATCAGAATTCCCCTGGGATTGATCTTCATCCTGTTAGGCGAGAGGTAATCCATTGGGAAGTTTTATTTATCAAGGAAGTTGTGGTTTGTTCCACACCTTTTTCTAGACAGGGCAATACCGTTATGACTCCTACCTGGGGTGCTGCTTCGGCGGGAGATCACTAACTACGTGCTTTGGATCCCGAGCAGTAGATTTACATAATGGATGTAGTCTAGGGGTAGGTGTTAGCATTGATCCATTATCAAGTGTCACAGCGGGTCCTTCGATACCTTCCGTATGCTGATGAAAAAACTATGGAATAACAAAACACTTGAAATTCAAAGAAATAACTTTAGTTGTAGGGACTTTAAGGTGAGAACTTAACACAACAAAACCCCTGAAATTCAGCTAAAGCCACCTTAACTTCATGCCCCATGTTGCGCAGCCTATGACCACAATGATGACATCACAGATGACATAACTGGTGATATCACTGATGACATTTTATATGACATCAATGATTATTTAACTAATGGCATCAGCCATAAGAGCACTCTAGGTTATTGCCCATATTTAGATTCCCCTTACCTTTCAACATATGTGATATTAGCATGTTAGAATAGGTCGTAACATTAAGTGCATTGTTTAAAACAGTAAACAGCTACACGTGCATCCGATCACTATGTGTGCAGCTTTCCTTTGTAGTATGTTGGTAAAAGATGATATCTGAATTGTAAATATTACACTGCTTAGAATGTTCCTGTGTGTGTCAAATATATCTAAGGCATGGTCACTATAATGTAATCTGTATATACATTTGCAAAACAAATAAGAAATAGAGACACATATTGAACCCTAATGTTTTACTACATTTCGAAATAAACATGTAAATACTCAATTGTTTTATTGTAAGAACAGTGTGTATATGTATTATTTCCTAAATTACGTGAGATGTGCTTTAAAACAATGAACAACTATTCATTAGGATATATTTCAAGAATTCCACATATGGGTATTGAAACAAAAGTGATTATTACTCTAATTTATATATCTATTGAAAAGAAATTAAGCTTTAAAATTCCACATTTGCTTGAAAACATATATATATATATGTATATTTCTTTCTTTGTGTCATTTGTAAGTAATTAACAGGTTACAATTGAAATAAACCACATACTGTACAAAGTAAACGTAATATTTACATAGTATCCAATTTGTTAATACATTGACTTTTGTGTATGTCACAGATGATGTCTTTAGTGATGTCAACAGTGAAGTCATCTCTGATGTCATCATTGTGGTCATAAGCTGTGCAACAGGGTGTAAAGTTAAGGTGGCTGAATTTCAGGGGTTTTGTTGTGTTAGTTTCTTACTCTAACGTCCCTGTAACTAACGTTTTGTCCTTGAATTTCAAAGGTTTTGTTAGAAAGTATTGCTCACCTTAGCACCCCTGCAAGCGTACTGTGTCATAATAAGACTGGGGCTGTGGGGAGAGGTCTTTTTGATTTTTATTCTTGTCCAACTAAACAGATCTTGTTTGCATTATAGGATAAACTATTTCTCTCTCACTGGGGTAGATTGAATGTGGCTGATACCACCATCAGAATGCACGGGGTGTATTTCCTTTTGTATAATTATCATTTAGCTTTTATATAGCGCTACAAGGCCTCAGGTATCTGAGCACTGCTTATTATTTATTACCCACGGTGTGTGGTGCTCATTTATCAACGTTGGAAGTGTGAAAGGCTGAGTTTGGCCCTGCCGGGATTCAAACCTGCATCAGCAGGCTCTGCACATATGTCATAGCGAGCACTCTACTCGCTGAGCTATCGGACCGGCATAGTATCATTTTGCCATAAAACAACACCATAATCAGCATACCATGGTCCCATGTTGTCCATTTTGGCAGAGAGGCCTGGAGTCCAAACTCCCCTCTAGCTCACCTTAAATTGCATGCACACACAGTGGATAGTTCTATACATATATATATTTTCTTTATTTATTTGTTTTGATCAATTAGACCTTTACAAAAAGAAGCAATTACTTAAGATAAAGCTGTTTTTCCAGTTTTCCTTTTTTTAAACGCTTAATCAACAGGCCCATAATGCAGCATCTAGTATTTTTCCCACCCCCTTTTGTCTTTCCAATAGCCCCTTTGTGCGAGTTGCAGGGGGAATGTTCTTGCCCCTCCCACAGCTACCCCTCATTTTCTTCTGGAGTGTTGGTCACAGTTTGACGCGTATCTTTAGAGGTCAGGCCAATCTTTTTTAACACCTGACCTACTGCGATTGTTAAGGCAGTGTTGTGACCTGATGTCAAGAGGTTCCAAAACCTGTCTGAGAGCAAGTACTCCATTTTATTTACGAATTTCGAAAAGTACATAACACTTATGTCCCAGGTCCCTTTACATTCTTGGAGAAAATGCTGCAGATTTTGTTTTTTCGGATCCACACAAATATTGCAGAAAGAAAGGCCATTTTAACCTTGCCGTCTCACATTCAATATTTTGCCTGTATGTATTCAATCTAGCCGTGCTCGAAGGAAGACGTTTCTTGATTCACTGTCTGGATGTTTTTGTAGATATTTAAGTACTTCACCTAATTTTTTGTCTATGATTGGGAAGCTGTTCTTTGTTTTTACAAGTCGCATTTCCAGCCCTGTTTTTATCCAATCCATTATTCTGTTTCTTATTTTATTTTCTGGGGGTTTTCTTTAAGTGTCTCCACCGAAAGGTCTGCCTCTATCAGACTTCTCATCCCTTTTTCTTCCAGCTGTTTCAGAATCTTGGACTTATCGGACTGGTGTTGTTGCTTTATGTCCTCATATAGCGAGTTGCCTTGTGGAATTATTATTAATCTGTATAGTGAGAGAAGTCTCCAGGCCACTTGTTGCCACAATGATTTTAGGCCAAGATCGAATCTTAAAACTGCCATGGGTACACAATTAGGCAAGCCCAAGACTCTTTTCCATAGTTGGCTTTCCAGTATTTGCCAGTTTATATCCCATAATAACGGCTGAACCTCCAGTCCATACAATATGACCGGGATTATTTTGGCGACATAGAACTTTATTAGTGGCATAATTGAGAATTTACAACCTTTTTCATCTGGGGTACCGCTTTCTCCACCTTCAGCCTTATTTCCATTTCTATTTTATTGGTTGAGGGTGAGAAGTATACCGTGTACCCCAGATACACCAGCTCATCTGTTCTTGTGATGGCTTCCCCTTCAAAGAGCCATTTTCCATAGTGGATGTGCTTGTTAGGATGTTTCATCACCAAGACTTTGGATTTCCTTGGGTTAACTTGCAGGCCATTTATTTTTACGTAGCTGCTTAGTCCATTCAACAGATGTTGTAAACCTATTGCTGTCCTATCGATATGGACAATATCATCAGCATATGCGAGCCAATGGACGTTAGCAGAGCTCAGTTTTGGACTCGCCATGACCCATGATTGCAAGAAGTCTCCCAGATCCGACAGGTAAAGGTTGAAGAAGAATGGTGCACCCAAGCAACCTTGTCTCACACCTTGTTCAACACTAATTGAGTTTGTCAGATGGCCTGCTTTGGCTAGTCTTACCATCAGTGAGGTGTCTTTATGCAGTTCAATTAGTATTGCCAACAGCGTTCTTGGCAGTCCCCAGTCTCTCAGTTTTGCCCAGAGTTGCTCCCTGTTGACAATATCGAATGCCCTGGAGGAATCTATCCAGGCTTCATATAATGGGCCCTCTCCATAATTTTTAGTATATTCTGCTAAAAGGCTCAAGACAAAACCATTTAATGACGTGGACATGCCCCGCCTAAAACCTGTTTGGAATTTGGAGATGATATTTCTTGTCTTTGCCCAGTCCTCAAGTTCTATCAAGAGGACCTGGATGAATATTTTGCTTCAAATGTCGGGGACGGCGATTGCTCTATAATTCTCTGGTTGAGATCTATCGCCCCCCCTTGTAGAATGGTATTACAATTGCTTGCTTCCAAGACAACGGAAAGCTTTTTGTCTCTATTATTTCATTATAGGAGGTTTGCACATGTTTTGGCGTTGTTTTTCAGAACCTGGTAGGTTAGTCCATTGGGTCCTGCAGCCTTCGAGGGTGAAGAGCTCAAGATGAGGTCTTCAATTAAACTTATGTCAAATTTGAGTTACCAGTGGGTAGCATCTTTCTTTTCTTCCTTAGGCTCTGTTGTATTCCTGAAATTCTTTGAGAGGTAATCTGTCCAGCTCTTTTCTGTTACCAGGTCGCATTGCGTGCTGTTGCCATTTGTTTTTTTTTATCTAGGTTGTTTATGATTGACCAGATGTTTTGTGTACTATTGGCACACAGGGATGTAAGCATCTGCTCGTTATCCTGTTGGTGTCGGAGAGCTCTTCTTGCTCGCGACCAGTGCTTATACCCTCTTGCGAGCCTTTGTAGCTCTTCTCGTAATTTTATTGAATTTGTGATGTTCTTCTTCAATCGTCTGCATTTTCTCCTTAGGATCTTTTTCTGTGTCCAGGTGTCTTCATCGAAGGAGTGTTGAAGATTGATTAAGTTTCCTGCAGTTCGTGCATTTGGCTGATGGACAGGCCAGATAAATGGTTGAAATCGATCAGGCTTGCAGTTCTTTTTTGCTCTTCTAGAGAGATTTGGTTTAGTTTGATATTTAGTTTTTCCCCCTCTCTCTTATACTTTACTTATTGTGCTTTGCCTTTTCTGAGGGCCAAATCATGGGTATACCTTTCCGGTTGCATTTTCTTGGAACACTTGATATTAGCCTTCAAGCGAGCATGGTCACTCCCTTCCCCCCAGATGGTCTCCAGAGTCATTTCTCTTGATTGTAGATCTTCTGAAATGAAAATATAGTCCAAGGTGGAAAATGACCTTCCTCGAGACCATATAGGTTTTGAAGGTCTGTCGCCTACAACTAATCCGTTCAACATATTGAGTCCCCATGAATTCAAGTAATCTACCCATCTTTTTCCTATCTTTGATGCTTTTGCCCACTATAGAGTGAAGGTTGTGGCCTGTGTTGTAATACATTAATACATTGGGTATTCAAGTCTCCTCCCAGAATCACACTTGCTTCTCCATGAAATAACGCAATCTTCTCCAATACCAGCGAGAGGTCCTGGTGAAAGTTTTGTAGGCTGATTTGAACTGGGTTCCAATACACATTAACTATAATGAGATTGAAAAACCCTTCAGAGGTAGAAATCCTTACTTTACATGCTAGAATGCCCTCCCTTCCACTGTGTAAGAGTGTAACCTCCTTACCCAATGAGTTGTTAATTCCTAGCAGCAGTCCTCCTGATGGCCGGCCCTTTGATTTCTGAAGAGCCGGTATTGTATATATATTGAGATGCCCTCTATTACGATTGGATGTGTGTGCCAAGTTTCTTGGAGTAGAATCACATCTGACTCAAAAAAGAGGGCTTTTTTTCTGCTGCTTGCGGTAAATGTATTCGGACAGCGGGTGTTCCAGCTTGTTATTTCAATTGCATCTTGCCTAAAGGTTCTGATGCCCCAATCTTAGCTTTTGGAGTACATGTGTGATTATCTCTGACAATGCTGCCAGTGTGTTGACTTTAGTATCTCCAGAAACCCCCTCTGAACAATCCTCCTGCCTTCTTTTTTGGTACTCTCACAGCACTGGAACTTAATTCTTTGCAGTCAACTTTCTCATTTTCATCTTCATTTTTGCTCACCCCCGGAGTTTTTTCGAACACTTGCAGACTCACTTTCTCCAGTTACTTTTGTATTGCTTTTATTTTTTATTTTTTATTTTTTTATTTGTTATAGCTGGTAAACCAACTTTTCAAATATTCCGTTCATTTTCATAAAACATAATCAGACATCTATACTTACAAATGGATTAAATCTAATTGTACAAAATTGAGACAACAAATATGCATACATAGTCTCTCTCAACTTACATGTCACATGTTGGTTACTCTTCACAGTTATCAAGTTTTAGTTTCAGGAAATATTATATTTAAAAATTGTACAATTGCAATCTGTATAGTTATTCTCGGGTTAGAGAATAAAAGATTCCATATTTGTGTACGATCTGTATTGCTCTGAACAGACAATCTTTTCCCCAAAACATTTAACTCTCATATCATGTAATGCAGTGCACTCAATTACAAGATGTAACGTTTCTCTTTGGTCCTTATATTGACAATATCGACAGAATTTCTGTTCCTTTGATATTACTTTCCTTCTAAACAAGATGTCATTTGTTTCATACTGATTTAGTCTAAATCCTAGATATTTCTGTCGGCATGCATGTGACGGAAATTTCAACAGATACTCAGATATAACACCATATCTTTTAATACCAAATGCATCATAATTGAAATCTTTAAGTCTTGTACAAAGTTCCATGTTACCAATCCAATCAGCTTGATTGATTTTACTTTTTGCGCGATCAGGATTGGTCAGAAGGAGCTCAATCGATACTGAGGCATCGGATGCCACATTTAGAATGTGATTTCTCCACTTCGTTGATATGCCATTTTTTGCTGTTAATAGATTTTGGGCCAGTACATTCAAAAGGCTGGCCTTCCCTAAACCATCCACCATTTTTCGTAAAAGGGCACACTGCTTCTATAACAAGTGAGCATACAGAGACACCAATTCCAATTTGAATCGTAATATTGCCAATGGTGTTCCAGGCGAAAGTGATAGGAGAGCTTTCCAATATCTAGCTTCTAAGATGTCCCAAAACTTGCGATTTTGCGGCACCAACGCCTCAACTCCATACAAAATAATCGGTATTACCTTGGACTTATAAAAAGACACAATGTGTTTCAATGAGAACTTCGCAAATTTTCGATTGGGATATCAAGGCACTCAATTGTCCCCTAATTTCACTAGTCATCGTGCTTTAAGTTTTCTTGTGTTCAATGTACACTCCAAGGTACTTGTATTTCACTACTTCGGCAAGTTAACAGTTTTGAAGAGACCATTTTAAATGGTATTTTTTAGAGATATTGTTATTGCAAATTAGTATTTGAGATTTAGCTATATTGATGAATAAGTTATTTGCCAGTGTGTAAGAACCTAGTTGGTTTAGCATATTGTGTAAGCCAATAGGTGTACGAGACAGCAAAACCAAATAATCTGCGTATAGTAAATAGGCAACCTTTTGGCGACCTATACGAGGCGCATCTACTACACAGTTCATTAAGGCAGGACCTAAATCAAGGATGAAGAAATTAAACGGGAACGATGCGAGAGCACAACCCTCTTTCACCCCTCTATGTGTAAGGATGGCTGTTTTGTATTGCTTTCCAAGCTTTTTGTGATGCGAAGCCCACTTCTACTAATTTCCTGTTATTTTTGCTTGGGAATTTTACAAATTCAAGGTCTTCAGTAGCAAAAAGGTACAGGTTATGAACTTTTTTGAAGTAGTTCAAAATGGCCCTCCTACATAGAGACAAGTACTGAGGAATTGTATTCAATGCCTCAAGCCACAATGTAGGAACGGCATAGTCTTGTTTATCCATCTCGACTTCCTCTGGCTTATACTCGGATGCTTCTTCTAGAGAGAACCATCTTTGGTTCTCCACTACTTTTTCTTCGGATTCTTCTGGTATTTCCTTTGTTTTTCCTTGACCATTTTTTTTAAATTTCTGCTGGTATTGGCTCAATCGAATTTTTCTGGGGAGCTTGCTTTAGGAAAATTGGTGCAATTTTAAAGTTAGGTTCCATTTTTCCATTGACAATCTTTTTGGGCGAGCTTGTAGTTCTTTTCCCCAAGAAGATTGGGGCCCACGTGGGACCTTTTAGCGCAGGACAGCTTGTAGTGGCACTGGTCTTATTTTTTCCTTCTGTGTCTTCTTATGGGCCTCTCGCGCTTCTACATCCTGCGCCCAAGGTATGTTGCGCCTCTGCAACAGTGCCTATTAGATCTGTTTGTTGTCCTACACTTGCCCAATTTTTCTTTTTGCTCCTCAGAGTTTCCTTGTCATTAGATGTAGCTTTAAGCTCTTTATCCGTATTTCCTCTTGTCATAGATGTTCTTTGTTCCCTTCCATTCTTTTTCAAAACACTTTTCGAATTTCTATTTTCTGTAATCTGACTTTTTCCCTCTTCTTCTATGACTTGAATGTCTTCCTGATTTGATGTTGCCTTTTCTTTACTTTTTTCATGTTCTTCACTCGTGGGGACCTTCCCTTTCTGTTTACTCACTGGACAGTTTTTTCGATTCTTTCGAAGGGTAATCGTATATGCCATTGTGCTGATTTTTTGTTTTGCTTCCTTTTTTGGGCTTTTCTTCTTCCCTTTGAGAGATGAGTGCCTGCTTCTGACCACTCCGGGGAACAAACTCTTTCACTTTCAGATAGCCCCTCTTTGTTACTCAATTTGAGTCCAATTATTTCTATTTCCTCTTCTTCTATAACATGCGCAAGCCTTCTAAACTCTCCAAGAACAGATTCCGAAAGAGGGGTATCATCAAAGAGATTGTCCTCATGTTCTTCCACATTTGGGGTTGTCGAGAGCCTTGTCCTTGTCGCTTTCTCAGATTTTAAAAGGTGCAATATATCATGGAGCAGCAATTTCTGTTTGTCATCTTCTTTATTACTATTGACGATACATCTAGACCTTGTTTTGCAAGATCTACTCTTGTTTCCCTCAGTGATGGTGTAACCACTGTATTTATTGTAGATGTTAGCCCCACTATTGTTGAGTCAATGCCACTCACATCTGTGGCCAATTCGAGCAGTGATCCCGCTTGTAGTTGTACTTCCGATTTCAGCTGCTCGAAGACTGTGACTAGCGAGTTTAATACGAAGTTTAGGGCTGTAAGTGTTGCAGCGCTCGCATCTTTTGGGGCATCTTCGTTTGTAGAGTGCTTTGGATCCATTTCCACTACTAAAGTTTTTTCATTTATTTTCCCTTCAGTGCTTTGTGCTTGCATTAAAGTTCCCATTCCCTCCAATTCCTCTTCTTCAGCTGCTTCAATTTCACTTTCAGATGTGTTGGCTCTTTGCAGGAATGCAGCAAGAGGAGGGTCTGTTCTCAGAGGGATTTCGTGATCTTCATTATCTGGAAGGTGTATATTTTTTTCGCAGTCCACATTTAGACTTTAATACCCCATCCTAGAGCCTGATGCATATTTGTCTTTCCTCTCACTCACAGTATTGAATAGAGGACGGTAATCACTTTTACTACTTGTTCACCAGTATTCTAATTGGACAAGGTATTTCCTTTTTTATTTTCACTTTTAGTATCTTATCAGACAACGCTGAATTATAATGATGCACTTTTCCTTGTGCACATACGAAAATGCTCTTTTGTTTTTTTTACTGTTTTCTAGCCAATATAGAATATATACATCATCAGAGCTGGCTATATATTATTTTTTCTCATGATGAGTGCGGCATTAGCACTTCCAGATTGATCCGTTTACGGCAATATTTATTTGCACATCTATATTTAACAATGCACTCTTATCACTTTATGGGTGGCATATTGGTAATTAACCAAATATTAATTCACCTTTCTTTTCACATCGGTACTTTTGACATTTTGTGGATGAACCTTTGGGATCTTGGTATGATACTCACTCTTTCTCCAAATAGAGAGACAATATTTGTCATATGTAATCAAATTTCAGTTTGGTACTATCAGTTCTTCGATGCTATATATGTCTGTACTAGAGGGCTACAGCTCAATGTGTCTTTCATATATTTTTTTGTCTCTAATTGATGGCAACAATCAACATGGACTTTCTATCTGGTTTTTTGACCAGTGAATGCTCTACTACCCATGGTAACCAATTTATTTCCATTTTTATTTACATGCAATGGTAAATCACCTTTCTGTTTTATTATGATTTCGTGTGTGTTAACATGTTGCAATGTTTATTTGCCTTTTCTTTTTGTGTTTCCTCGATGGGTACTGGCCCCCATCCCTTCATGCATTTGTGTGTTTTTATATAATCACATTTCTATTTCATTTCCCTCTTATGTAACCTTATAATTTCATGTATTAATTGTCAACACTGAATTGTGTTTGTCAATATTGCAGTTTTGCCTTGAAAAAGACCCTATGTTTGGGGGCGAAACACGTGTCGGCAGTTCTGTTCCATGCACTCATTCATATAAACAGTTTGAAACAGCATTGGCTCATAATCTTTTTAGATGTTACTATTTGTCACATTGTGCCTTTTGTTTTTTATATAACACAGTTGAAAAGTGTTCCCCTTAACTTTTAGGGCTGCGCAACGACTCAGAGGTGACATTTTCAGAGTTTTCACATTTAGACTTTGGCTTTGTTTTTTCCCTCCAAAATGTTTGTCAATTCTCCTCTGAATTTCTTTTGTAGTGTTGGTGTATTCAAGCCCACGCTTCCAAGAGCGTAGAAGATCAGTTGGCAGTTATTGGCTACTGAAGGGTCCGCGGCCCCCATGTGTACCTGCGCCTTAATTATATTAGTCGTGGCCGGGCACGCAGTGGGTATAGTTTTTGATGTTAGATCTGGATCTTGTATTTGAATCTCCTCTGAGTATGAGCCATCCCATTCTGGACATCTATGGTCGTCCTGAAGGGCTGTACTACGCAACTTCATATTCCTCTATAATATAGTGCGTTAACCGTTAATAATAAGTAACCGGAGCTCGTGTAACCAGTGCGACGCTGGCTTTAGTTATCAGGGTGATTTGCCGGTTAGAAATGCCCCCCTATAACTTCTAGCCCTTATTTTGGCAGTACCAAAACCTCAAATATCCTGCACTCTCCTGCCGTATTCATGACGGCAGAGTCCGAGATCTGCTTCAGCCTGTCTTCTAGTTTGGCTCCGCTATCTGCCTGGGAGCACGTACCCTTCAGATGCGTGGATTCCTTTACGCTCCTCCCAGCTCCGAACAGTCTCCAAACAGTAGTTCACGTCGCCCTTGTCTCCACGCCGGGCTTCTTGCCACAAGGGTGAAGTGCAATTGTTTTTCAGTACGCTTCCTCCACACGTGACAGGCCTTTGGCACGAAGCGTCAGGGAAGGAGGAAGTCAGTTAAAGGGTCAAGGCCCTTTTTCAGGATTCACTTCACTTCGTTCTTCGATCAGAAAAATGCATTGCAATGCAATGCGCAATGCGCGATGGTGTGGCAAACAGCAGTCACTCTGGGCTCTCCCAGGGTGGGGTTGCGGTGTCAGTACCACCCAGTCTGCTCCAGCTCCACAGTCTCCAAACAGTAGTTCACATCGCCGTTGTCTCCACGCCGGGCTTCTTGCCACAAGGGCGAAGTGCAATTGTTTTTAAGTCTGCTTCCTCCACATGTGATTGATCACGTGACACGTCTTTGGAACGAAGCGTTAGGGGAGGAGGAAGTCAGTTAAAGGGTCACAGCTCTTTTTCAGGATTCACTTCACTTCGTTCTTTGATCAGAAAAATACAATTCAATCCAATGCGCAATGCGCGATGGAGCGGCAAACAGCAGCCACTCTGGGCTCTCCCAGGGCGGGTCGAGGTGTCAGTACCGCCCAGTCTGCTCCAGCTCCACATTCTCCAAACAGTAGTTCACGTCACCCTTGTCTCCACGCCGGGCTTCTCTATACATATTTACTGCTCTCCTCTGTTGTACATCCCTATATCCCGACACTTGTTTTCAGGCTCTAATGTAACGCTTGTTAATTGATGTACAACATTCATAATAGAAATGCTTACTGCACCAAAAACAAAGTGAATAACAGCATCATTATTAGAAGCTCACACTTCAGTCCACAAACCACTCCTCTCACAGACGGTATCACTACATATTATCCCTACCAAAAAATATCGCCGTATATATATGGTCGTTTGGAACGGCCATAGGCAATATTTTTGGTGAGGATCATTTTTGGTTTTTTTGGGAGCAGGGGTTGCGGGGGTGTCCCCTGCTCTTTTAAAAATAATGCGGGGGTTGTGGGGTTGTCCCCTGTAGGTTCCATGCCTTAATATCCCCGCAACCTCTCAGACCTGGTCCCTTCATGGCAGCAAATCTACCTAGCACCAAGATGCAAAGCACATAATCTACAAAATACAAGAACCCTCCGCGTTTATCCTGGTAACTCAATGCACACATTCTTTGGTGCAGTACTTGGCCAAGTCATTGTCTGTGCTAGTGGCATGTACATAACGCTCAGTAACACTTGTGCAATGAGAAATGACATGTATCATTTATTGACCTGGAGGACAAGCCGTGGGTGGAAATCTATGATACCTTCAGCAAAAGCAGGCATCCCGCAGGGCAAGCAACTGATCTGTGTGGCACACAAGCTGAAGATGCCCACACACCCTTCTGGTTATTTGATCTCTGATTTAAGTCAGAAGAGGGTGTCTATCCAGCAATGTGGCTACTGTGATCGATGCTTTGGCTGCTATCCAGTGTGGCGCAGCAGTCCAGTGGCGTGTCCAGAGAGTGGCCTGGCGTGGCACGTGCTGTCCCTGGAGTCTGACAGGCCACCCGAGGTGCCTCCCCATTATCATAAACTATGATCATTATGTGTGTGTGCGCTCTTGCAAAGCAAAAACAAAGAGGTGATGGCTGGAAGGTTCAGAATAAATCTTAACGTCTGGCATTGCACTCGTGCCTCATGCCAGCCCTGCATAAATCAGTGGCCACCCCAGTAAAAAGATTCTGGATACGCCACTAAGCAGTACTGGACTGTGATGCAAAGTGCAGAGCACTGATTGGGCCAAGGAAAATGTATGATTGACAAACACATGTCACAGTATAAGCATATCTTAAGGGGCCAAACCAGGCCGCAGCAAGCAATGCTTAGCTCAATATCTTCTCATTAAATATATGTGTTTCTGGGATCACAATTTCAAAGTTAACTGACCACAGATTTGTTTTTAATTTGGCAATTGCCACAGCAGGCCTGCGAGCTTCACCAGCGTCAGTGTCTGATCTCCTTGCAATGAATAGCATTCAAGGCTGCAGTGGACTTTTTAAATGATGAAAAGACTGAAATGCCCTGATGCCGGTGGCTGCCCTGAATCCTCTCTATGCAGCACAGCATTGCATTTCCAGACACCAGACATAGTTCAGACAGGGACGTCTGAAAGCAGATGTGCTCGCTTCAACCAAAGAAATGAAGGGGTCTAAGGATTTCTATTTGCCCCTCCCCCAAGCCCTTCATCCAGGTCACACCCCATAGCTTGATAGGCTGCTGTGGCAGCAGTTAAAATAAGCATGGGAACTCCCTTTCAGTCTCCTGCTCCCCTTCCTCTTTTCTGGATTTTGAATAATAAACAAGTGTCATAGCAAGGGCATCATGGCTGCCCACAAGGAGGCTACTTGCGCTCTAGCGTAGGAACAGGGCACCAAATTACACTAGCAACCAATAGCAAGCTACATAAGCCATGGTACAGAGTCAGGGCACATGCAAGTAGCTGTGTGAAAGGTGTACTGCCCCAGTTCCCCACACAGACACAGAACTCAGCATCATAGAGTGAGCACGTGCTCAAGCACAGAGAAAGGAGGCAGATGAGAAGGAACAAGGAAGGTATCATTCAGTCTCATGCCCAACTACAAACCTAGCAACACCCTTCATTCTATGATCTATCGAGATTAGAAGAGGGACATGCTTTTCAAGTTGTGCTGTTGTAAGTGAGCGAAGAGACAAGTGACTTTCTGATGTGCAATATTCATGGTGTGACAAAGTCAATGTTAAAATGTTAGGACTAAGGATTGTCCAACTCCAAGCCTCGGGGGCCGGGATCATGACGGGTTTTCATCTATCCACATTAATATTCATGATAAAAAATGTCCATACATTAGAATCATTGTATGCAAATTTATCCGATGAATATTAATGAGGGGTATCCTGAAAACTCGACATGGATCTGGTCCTCGAGGTGGACAACCCGGGGTTAGGTGAAGGGGCTTGAAAGAGCCTGGGGCTGGGAACCGTTGCCTGACCCGTGATGCTGGCCGCAGAGTTGGTTCTCTGGAGAAACCCCAGAGCTTCCGTCCCATCCCTATCATCATATGTTATTCCACCTGACAGGCCCAGAAATCCGTGAAGCATCCCTGGCAATTCGAAAGGAGAGATTTTGGAAGCACAGAACGTGCCACTTGCAAGCCTGTGAGCACAAGGCTCTGCAAACAACCTGACAACCCTAATAGGGGCCTCTGGTTCAAGAAAAACAAAAGCATGACTGCTGCTGCACCATGCAGAGACAAGGGGACCTGTGTAGCCATCCTGCAGTGGGGTGGCCACTAGAGGCAGAAGGCAAGAAGGCAGACCATGACATGACCATGACAGACCAGACATGCAAGAAGGCAGAACACCCTTATATGTCCTCACCGGAAGTGCACGCAAGTGTACGCTGTTGGGCTGGTCGCCTTGTTTATCGCCTTGTTTATCGTTGCCTGACTGCTACCTGAACGAACAGTTTCCTGTCTGTGATGGTTTCTCTTGAATAACACTAGTCAGTGTTGCATGGCACCCCTGTGAGGGGCCATGGTACATTCCACGGAGTTGTGTGGTCACATGGTTACCCATGTGACCAACCTAATAAAAGGTCCGAGCCGCTTCTGGCTCGGCAGTCACGAGTGAACCTGACTCCGCGTGTGTGTGTTGTGTTGGTGCCGGGGGGTGCCTCGCCACGTGTGCTGGGCCCAAGGTCGGGGCCCAGCTTGAGGACGGTGCCCCTGCCGGGCAACGCCGTCCGGACGGTGCCCCTGCCGGGCAACGCCGTCCCTGTGGGTCCCCCAGCCATGTGAGGCGGGTTGGGGATGCGACCCCGGCCTGGGTGCCCCCAGAGCCGGGGCCGCGGTGAGCCGGTTGCCAGCCAGCCATGTGGGGAGCTCCGGTGTCCCGGAGCGGGTGGGATGAACCCCCACCCTACATCCCGCGGCGTGATCGCCACACTTCACTGTGTGGTGTCGGGTGCCACCCGACCCGAACACGGGGCTGCCCGGTGACCCGGAGCAGCCCCCAACAGTCGGCAAGGAGAAGCTCGACTATACTGAAACCCGCAAATTTAATTCAAGCAACACCTCAAGCCTGCCCTGAGATCCACCCCCACCGCATCCCATGGTGCGACGTCACCATAACAATCCGGTTTACGCGCATCTCGCACGCGCATCCAGAAGTGCACGCAAGTGTACGCTGTTGGGCTGGTCGCCTTGTTTATCGTTGCCTGACTGCTTCCTGAACAAACAGTTTCCTGTCTGTGGTGGTTTCTCTTGGATAACAGTAGTCGGCAAGGAGAAGCTTGACTGTACTGAAGCACACAAATTTAATTCAAGCAATGCCTCAAGTAAATAACTCAGGACTGGGGTTCGCGCACCCCTCTTAGGGTGCGCGCTTTTGTTGTTGTTCGCGCCTGCTCAAGATTCAAATACCAACTCATTATTTCTGTTTTTCCCGCAGACCCGCCCTGAGATCCTCCCCCACCGCATCCCATTGGTGCAACGTCACCATAACAATCTGGTGCACGCGCATCTCGCACGCGCATCCGGAAGTGCATGCAAGTGTACGCGGTTGGGCTGTTTGGGTGTGGGGTGCGGGAGGTGGACTAAGTAAATGCTTTCCTATTCAGACATCTAATGAATTGTAATGAGTCTGGTGTGCCTCTAAAGAAACTCTGGGCCTCATTACACGGACGGCGGTAAGGGTTAACGGTCACCGTTAATGGCAACGGTGACCGTTAACCCTTACCGCCGTACTACGAGGTCCCTTAGCGGGTTGGTGCTCTAACGCCTGCTTTTTGCAGGCGTTAAAAACCAACCCGCTAAGGGACCTCGGAGCTAATTACGGCACCGCAAAATTGCGGTGCCGTAATTAGCGCCTTCCCCATTCCCATAGAGCCCTATGGGGCAGAAATGGGAATGGGGAAGGGCAATGGCGGAAGGGGGATTTACCGCCCCACCGACCTTGGAATGGGGCGGTAAATCCCCTTACCGCCAAGGCGGTGCCGGTAATTTACCGGCATGGTCCAGGGTGCTAATAGCACACTGGATCACCGCCTTTCGTGTAATGAGGCCCAATGTCTTTTGTAAGTAAGATATACTGGTCTTCTAAATTTTATACTGAATGATGGATACTAGTGTCTGCTGAGTAATTTGTATTTCCTGACTGGCAACTATTAAGACACGTTTTTCTATCATGGGTAAAAATACTAAAACTCCAACCATCAGAAAGGACCCACGCGGGGACTTCTTTTCGGCAGTAACAACGCGTAGGCCTAGTCTGGCGCGAGCGGCTGCACTACGTCTTCCACCTCCATGTATTGAGTAGGAAGAGCTTTTGCAATGCGTGCAGATTAGTTTGCACCAGCTGAGATTGAATGTTGATAATTCTAGTAATCATAATTAACTCACAATCACTTTATGCTGAAGATTTCGTGATTCAATCAGAGAAAGAGGTACTAAAACAACAGTGGGGGGATATGACTGCTAAGCAGAGAAATACCCATAGCTTTAACGATTCATTTTGCGATACCCCAAGTGTTTTTCATACGGCTGACTTAGAACTTTTGCGCTTATAAAATAATAAAATAATAAATAATAAAATAATAACCCTGATATTCCTTCTAATGAGGAGAGGGAAACCACGAAAAATACTGATATTTGCACTATGGTGGGGATTTTTAACAGATTAATGCTCTATGAACTAAGAGGACAAACAGAAGTATTGGTGCAAATTAATTCCCTTGAGAGTGAATGACCTGTTATTAAGCCCACTTAATGCACTAAAAATGACCTTAGCAGGTAATATGGGTGCAACAAATCTGAACCCTATAGGCATTCAACCGGTAGCCGAACCCCAGGTCAACAAAGAAATAATCACTATATTAGAATCACAAAGCAACATGAAGGTCACTGACACGATGGAAGTGCCTATGATGGCTACTTTAGAAAATACTAACAACCATAAGGCTCCCACAATTGAAGGTGATGCGATAATTATGCCCAAAACGACTAACACCTTAAATAACAAAAAAAACAAAAAAAAGAGGACAACAAATAAAAGCGAATAGAGGAAATAATATGGCAAATCATCTCGTAAATATCTAAGAGATTTGACATTTAAAAACTCCATATTTGAGGCTACAGAAGACAGAGTGGGGAGAACAAAGAAGAAAGTGACTATTGATCCTAGACCAGTTACTCAGCCACTACAAGATGACTATTGTGAGGCAGATGACTCAATTACAGATGCGATGAAAAAGAAAAGTGAGTCGTGCGATATTGCCTCCCAACTGTCATTCTTGAAATCTGGGCCAGTTGATATTTTTGAGTTATTTAAAGCCAACTCGATGACAACTTTGAGTTTGACTATTGGGAATCCTGTGGCTACCAAGGTTGTTAAAGATCCAATTGATCTAACTGAACCTATGGGTAAGATAAAAAATATTAAAGATACAATCTGTGGTGAATCATTATCTATTGGTCATGTTTCGTGTGTGGGTCGAAAACCCAAGTTGAGCACAATTAATACTGGGTTGGGTGATAGGGAATGGCATAATAAAGAGCATACGACTAATATGCCTATGTCCTATGCTGGTTGCTTTTCTATGGCTCCCTCAGAGACTGAATTTCCTGCTTTAAGTAGCAAGGGTATGTCCAGGCCTGAAAGAATTATGACAAATGTGGGATGTTTGCCTACAGTCGCTAATGTGACCAAGTTTTCTGCTACATCTTATAAAGAGCCGTACGTAGCTGGAAAAAAATATAACAAATAGTACTGCGAATACTATTAATAAAGAGGAAGAAATATCAATTATTGTCAAGAAAATTCTAGAAGACAAACTTTTGTTCAAGGAGAACGGATGGCAACTCCCCTATAAAAATCAAAAAGCATCTTTAGATACCGAAAGGATTCCTCAAAAAATACAGGAATATCCTGGGCAGTCTAATGAAGTCTATGACCTGAGAAAACCTGCCCTCATCGAATTGCCTAGCCTTATATTAACAACATTGTTTTGGGGGGGGGGATCAAATACCTTTAAATCAACCATACATTCTCTCTCTATTTGCGGCTATTCCTGAATTGACGCTAGTAACATCTGCTGATATTGTCCTGGTGGACTGAGGCTTGACTATGTGCGCTTGGTGATTCCGTTGACCTTGATAAGAAGTTTGTTGCTAAAGGAGGCTGAATCATTACAGCGTAGGGGTTTTGACATTTTTCAATATGAACCGCCTTTACAAAAGGGTACTAAAAAATGTCCAACCACGAATGTTGCTGAGAGATGAGGTGCAGATGTATCTAAGGCTAACACTAACAACTCGACAACTGATAATGTCGACACAAGGAATGGAGATGGCTTGCACTCTCCCTCAGAGAATCCATTAACACCTTGAGAGAATTGGGAAAACCCCTCTAGCAAGGTTGGAAAATTTGCTCTGGCAAGTTGGAACTCAAGAGGGCATCTACATTTGACTCAAAATATCGAAGTGACAGATGCGTTGCAATCTTATGATTTGATATTATTGCAAGAAACCTGGGCTACTGTGGGTTTACTATGGGGAGATTTTGATATTGTACAATTGACTGCCACAAAAGGTGCTAAAGGTCAACCAATGGGAGGACCTTTAATAGCTGGAAACAGACATGGCAGTCGGTTAAAATCAGCGAATGGTGAAGTTTGAATTCATTGTTGTCTGTGACCTATGAGATCAAAACTGGTGATACTAATATGCATCTTTGTACTATAAATGTATATTGGAATCCGTTAAAACACACAGATATGCAGTTAGTTAAGGAAATGAACAACTTTACTAAGAAAAATGATGATTGGCGTGTAATCAATGCGAATGGGCTAGTAATTATATCACTTGACATGAATGCAGACTGTAATATTGATCGTTTAGAGGTTGATGCATTAATGTCTGATGTGAAACTGGACAACACTAAGGCTAACATTGGTGCGGGTAGCTCCAAATTGCGGGGGGATATCTGGTCCAATTGTATTGAAATCATGGGGTTGGTAAAAATCGTTAATAACTGTTATATATGGAATGCTAGAGGTAGCAGTTCTATCTTGGATTACTATTTTGTGACTGCTGGCTTAGATAAACACATTCCAAAACTTACTGTGCTTGAAATGCATACTAGCGATCATAATCTTCTGCATATTGATGTCATTTATACAGGTTTAACAGAAAAAACATCCTGCTATACTGAGGGTTTAATTGTAAATTCTAGTGGAAATAGAATGAGATGGACCTTTGCTAAAACAAAGAGATTTATTTCTGTTCTACTACAGGATTTTGATGATATGTCTGTGGAAGAACGTTTAGTGAATCTCTCTACGGGCACCTTTTTTAAGTCATGTCAATGATATTGGACTTAAATCAGTAAAGGGCAATAATCCTACTAGTAAAGGTATATGCAGGCATGAAAATTCATTTGATATTGAGGTTCTAAATCGGAAGATACTGATGAGGAGAGAAATCCATGCAACGCTGAAAGATGGCTATATTGCTGGTCATACATCTATGTTGATTTAAAAATCAAACAGCACTATAAAAATTGGTTAATTAGCCATACGATTATAAGAGCACAATTGGATGGTGAAAAAATGCTTAATGCCATAAAAGGTAATACTATCTCCAATTTTTAGCAAATTATTAATAATGTTGAATTATCCCAAAAAGATTTGCTTTTCACTCATATTAGTGAAAGAAGGTGGCAAGAGCATTTTACTAAAATGTATGACAGCAAGAAGGCTAATCCTATGCGTGTTTACAACAAAGTTGACGAATGGCACCTGAATATTTCTACTTTTAATATTTCCTGTATAATTGGAAAATCAAAAAATTCTGCTGCTCCTGGACCCAACAATGTATCTAATATAATCTTAAAAAATGACTTCACACTCTGGGCAAAAATCCTACATATTCTATATAATGATATACTACTGACCAAAACTATACCTGAGTCATAGAGAGTAGCGCTTGTAATTCCAGTATATAAAAAGGGCTTAAGATTCTCGCCGGAAAGCTACAGACCCATAGCTATTACTGATCCTGAGTCAAAGATATTTGCCTCAATTGTACTGGAAGAAATGCATGAATGGATTAGATGCAATAATATACTTGACTCCAAACAGATTGGATTAAAAAAGAATATGGGCTCTGACTGTGGGGGTTTGATATTGAAAAGTCTTCAATCAAAAGCGTTGATGAAAGAAGGGACTCCTCTTTATGTGGTGTCCATGGACCTCAGTAAAGCTTTTGATTTAGTTGACCGCCCAACATTATGGTCAATACTGAGAGAGCTAGACATGCCTAAACATCTCATGGGGATAATCATAGAACTATATTCCGAGATAAAGATAAAAGCTAGGCTAAATTCTGAAAGTCGACTTTCATCGGAGAGCAATATCCCTAATGGACTGTGTCAAGGCTGTATGCTAGCAGCAACACTGTTTAACTTAAATGTTTGTAGAGCAGACAAAGCATTAAGGAATAAAAGGTTGGTTGCACCTAGATTAGGAAATGTATCGTTTGAATGGCTGGTGTACGCCGATGATTTTTTTGTTGCTAGACTGTAATAAAGTAGGTTTACAAAGAATGATAAATGATTTTGTCAGTTTTGTGTCAGAAATACATTTCAAAATCAATGCATCTAAGACAACTATTATATTTCTGGGTAAATCCCAAAAATCAGCTAGGATTTACATGGCATTGTGAAGGTAAACATATCAAATGTCAGAATGCATTTAAATACCTGGGGTACTACTTTATAGGATCTGGTTCTATAGCAATTACAAAAAACCAATTGAGAACAAAAGCAGAGATGGCCTTATGGCAATAGTGCAAATTGGAGACCAAATATTGCAAATATACAATGGTACCATTAAGAAACTTCTATGTTATGAAGGGAATTCCCAGGCTAATGTATGGTATGGAGTTTCATGACTTGGAAAATACAACTTCATAAAATCATTAGAAAGTTTGATATGGAAAGGAATTCTATTCTTCATAACCAAATGTGTATCGATTGAGGCAATTAGATATGAGTTAGGCCTACAATCACTGAAATCTATCATTATATGGAAAAAAATACTGTTCTGGAGAAAATGTCTAACAAATCCATCAGAGGTCCGTTATGCTGTTGCGGGAATGGATCATACTAATACCTATTGTAATCAACTGAAGTGTAACATTGAGGAGCTTCTTAACAATGTAGGTGTCTCCATCGAAATACTTTTGCTGAATCCCTTGAAAGTAAAAAATATCTTGAAAAGTGACGATTGGCAACAGACAATAAGAACTGTACTGCAGTCGAAAATTTCCAACCAGATATATTCATTTTGGAAAATTTTATCCTGCAATTGAGGTCTATCTGGAGAAATATCTCTCCCGAAACTTACAAAATGTGTTCATGAGATTCAGGTTAAATGTTTTAAGAGCAAATTATATTTAAAAAAACTGGAATCTAATGAATGATACACGGGGCTGGTGCAGATTCTGTAAAAATTAGGGTACTGAAGAACTCTGCAGCATATTCTACTTATTTGCCCAGCCTTGCTTGACCAACGTATTTTATACTTTGAGCAATTTGCTGAGCACCTATATTTTGTAAATAGAGAATTATTGTGGCATCAAATGAGACAAAGCAACTCTACTGCTTTAAGGATAAGGGTTACTGCCTTTCTGAAAAATTGTTGTGACCTATCGTAACGCATTTGTTATGAAATAATAGCCGCATGCATTGAAGATACCTTGTATATTTCTGCTCTGAAGCTCATACATTTGATCCTATTGTTTAAATAGAGAGGACAAAAAACTGGCACTCATTACTGTCGCTTTAATATTATGCCATATTGTAAGGATATTCTCCTTACACCGAGGTTTACTGTTATATAAAGCTTTCAGGTGTTCCTAGATGTCTGAGTTAGGCAGAGTGGTTTGATTTTACTGTTACAAAAAACTTCTGATGCCTTGTTTTGTTATAAAATCTGTTATGCCTAATTGTTTTTATCTACGTGTCGATGCTGGCTATGTTTAGTTCACATCTAATATGTTCTTAGGTTTATAAATGTGTATTGTTTTCTGATGACATGTTTTTGTAATGGTTTAAATAAACCAAGACAAATAAAATAAAAAAAAATAAAAAAAAATATGTCCTCACTCTGTGAAGCAATGACAGGCTCTGCAGTCACACAGCAGTGCATGTGGGCATTTCAGTTTGTCTCAGGGAGTACGTCATATTGCAGAGGGCTGCTACAGTTTGTGAGCAAAGTCTGGACCTTTTGGTGTACTTGTGTGGAGTAGGTTTGTGGCACTGCATACCACTTACTGTGCTACGTTCCATACTTTCAGAAGCACACATACTTCTTGTTTCAGTCTTCATCTGGTCTTTGGGCAGTGAAGGGTTCCATAGCGAAGGTACTCATGGCTTCTCGGCGATCCATGTCTGGTGCGGAGGCATTAGCTGCAGTGATGGAGTCTGGCTAAGAGCAAGGCACAGATGTGTACATGCATTCTGAAACAGATAGTGCTTCTGAGGGGCAGGAGGGAAGTGATTGGGGAAGTGAGATGGCCATTGACGAAAGTCCCTCCTCCCACTCATCATCGTCATCATCTGATGACGAAGAGGAAGGAAGAGTGCGTCCACCTTTTTGCACACTTCCCACACGCAGGGGACCTGTAAGGGGGAGGGGACGTGCAAGACGGCCACGCAATGTGGCAGTTCCTGACATGACTCAAGAGTCGCTCTGGGTGCCTCCAGCAATGGCTCAGCCTGTTGTGCTCCCTTTCACTGGTATATCAGGGTGCACAGTGAATACAGAAGGGTTTCAGCCTATTGATTTTTTCAACCTTTTTGTTGATGATGAGTTCATTGCAGATGTGGTTCAGCAAACCAATTTATACGCTGCACAGTTCATGAGGTCTAGGGGTACCACTCTGAAACCCCACTCCAGAGCACAAGCATTGGTACCCACAAACGATGTTGAAATGAGACAGTTTTGGGGTCTCATTTTGCTCATGGGAATTGGACACAAGCCGTCTGTCGCAATATACTGGTCTACTGTAGCACCACTTTATTGCCCGTTTTTTTCAGCTACAATGAGCAGAAATAGCTTTCAAGCACTGCACCGTATGTTGCACTTCAATGACAACTCGTTCATGATCCCAATTGCAATTATACACGGAGTATTAAAGGAAGGACAAATACGAGGGAGGTGTGGGAGTTAGGGGATATTCGTGAACGTGGAGAGGTTGGTGCCGAGTGAGGGATAGAACAAAGAAGATGGGGTGGAGCTGAAAAACCTGGGAACACGAATGGCAGTAAGTGCAGGAGAAACAGCTAAGGCGAAAGAGAGGGGATAAGGAGAGGGATCTAGAAGATAGTGGAAGGAAAGGTGTCTGAAAATATGAACCTGCAGAGGGAGGGAGAAAGGAGGGAATGAGGAATAGCAGTTAGAGGAATGATAGGAGGTGGAAGAGAAACACTCGTATAGAGACAGGAAGAGGGCACAGAGTGGAAGAAAGAAGGGCATGGGTTCAGGGGTCAGAGATGCACTCCACATAAGGGTCTAGTTGAGGTGACCCGCCATCAAGCATTAGCCTTAGGTGGCATATTTGTTCATACCAAGCAGGAGGGGAAAGCTAACAGTTTGATTTGTGAGGCAGGCAAAATATTTTGCATTATGTGTATGAAAAGTGCTGGATTGCAAAACGTCATATTTTGCTTGCCAAACAAGGAGGCAGCTTTGAAAATGTTTAATTATATTCAATTGACCTTTTGTTTCACAAATGAGCTGCTGTGGGGAATTGGCTTAGACATGCATGACACATCACATTAACAAGTCCAACGCTGGCGCTTTTCCTGAAGAACGGGACCTTTGCATATGAAAGGGTCACCGAAGAGAGACTTGCCCCCATGGTCTGTTTACCATGGATTGCCTTCTGCTTTGTAGCCCGCAGCAGATAATAGATCGAGCTGTGAACCACATCTCACAGGCATGAAGCCAATGCATGGGGGCTCTGATCCGAACTCACACCTTCAGATTGATTTATTTTACACTTGGAGCAGTGCACATAGCCCGTGGCATCTAGGCACTAGTTACAGACGTGGTGCGTTCAGTACATAGGTTCATCCAGTCTTAGTTCAACAGGTTTGTCTTGAGATTTCTCCTGAACAGAGGATAGGATGGTTCAGCTCGCAGGGTAAGTGGCAGGTTGTTCCAGAGGTTAGCTGCAACCATCGGGAAGCTCCATCCCTGGCTCTTTTGAGTCTAAATGTTGGTCTGGACGACGTGTGAATGGCGAGTTTCTGCGCTAGGTAGGTCGGGGCATTGTTAGACAGGCATGTGTGAGCGAGTGAAAGGATTTTAAATATCTTTCTTTTAGGGACGCCATTTCACAAAAATGCCAGGGGTAGCGGAAGTGACATCACACGACCCTTGACCTCTGACATCACAGGAAGTGATGTCATTTGACCCTCAACCCGAAGTGACATCACGGGAAGCCATGGAACACAACCTTTCACCCCCTGACAAAACAAGAAGTGGCATCATATAGCATTGTTACTTAGTACAGTACGAATGGATCACCGTATATATCATTAAGGCCAGTGTGTATAGGCCCATACTACCAAATGACTGTGAATGCAAGCATACGTTGAAGGCCAAATGATAATGATATATGGTATGATATAGCACTTAGAACAAATATTCATACAATATAACCCAACCTGTGTTGGTACTCTTTTATCAACCTCAGCAGGATTAAAAGCTGAGTTGATCTAGCCGGGAGTCGAACCTGCAACCTGAAGATCACACACACAGTGCAACAGCGAGCACTCAACCCAGTGTACTATCTTACCGGCTATAGCTATCAGAAAACCAGACCCTGCAGAAAAAAAAGCCTCATGCTGCTGGCCACAGCCCAGCAGCCTCAATAAAAAAAAAAAGGAGACCACACGAGTAGCAAAGGAGACCTCAGGGGTCGCAGGTGCGACCCCTGGCAAACCTGAATTCTTTCTCTGACCAGGAGTCAATGGAGAGAACTTCTAGCATCAGAGATGTGGTGAAACTTGTTCATGTCCAAAGCTGCACGGAAGGCATTGTTTTGTGTAATCAAGAGCCTGTTTAAACTTTTTTCGGAGGTGCCATACAGCAAAGCAGTACAATAGTCTAGTTTAGAGCCCACAGGGGTGCAGGCAACCAAGACATGATTTTCTGAGGATAAGAATGGTTTACGGCCCCGTATCAGCTTGGTGGCATAAGCTGCTGTGGTAGTGATGTGGCTGATTTGGCAGGGCATATTGAGCAAAGTGTCAAGGTGGACTCCCAGGGTTTTCACCGCAGGTGAGACATGAATCTTGTTGCCGTTGATGCTAAAAAAAACAAAGGCTGGGTCGAGTTTGGCCAGGCATGCTGGTTTACTAACTATAAGGAGTTCTGTCTTCTCGTCACTTAGACGTAGATTATGTTGGACCATCCACATTTGGATCATTTCATAGATGCTGTGTACATTAGCCGAGTCCTGCTCATGGGCGCCAGGAGTGGGGATAAGGACCTGGGTGTCATCTGCACAATTCGTGAAGGTGATGCACAGTGGATCAAGGTGGTCAAATAGCGGTTTAGTGTAGATATTGTAGAGGGTAGGGCAGACACAGGAGTCGTGTGGTACCCCGCAAAAGATAGGAGTAGGGAGGGTGGCCGCATCGTCTTTGAAGACTCTGGAGGTTCTATTATCGAGGTAGGAGGCAATCCAACTGGCCGCGTCAGGGGAGAAGCATGCGACTGAAGTGAGGTGGTTACAGAGGATCGGGTGGTCGAGATCAAATGATGCTGATAGGTCGAAGAGTAGAAGGGGAGATAGCTTTCCTGTGCCATTAGCCTCGTTGAGTTGATTCTTTAAGTTGAGGCAAGCTGTTTCTGTCCCATGTTGGGGGCGGAAGACGGACTGGTGGAACTGAGGATGTGGTGTGTTTCCAAGAATGTCCAAATTTGTGTGTAGGCCACTTTGTCAATGATTTTCAGGAGGAAAGGCACCACGGTGATGGGTCTGTAGTTTTTGTTGATGGTTGGATCTCGTGAGGGTTTTTTGATCAGGGGGTTGGTCAAAGACTCTTTAAGGTAGATGGGGATATTGCCAGAGACAAAGGAGGAGTTAACAATGGCGGTGATTAATGGGATTAGGGGATCTGTACATACCTTTACCAGGGTGGCAGGGCAGATGTTGCCTTTCCTGAAAGATGGTTTAAGCTCTTTTATAATGGTGGCCAGGTCGGACTCTGTGATAGGTTTGAACTTGAAAGGTTGGGTTTGGATGTGGTCTGTCCTGCTGGTTGACTGGAAAGATGCTTTGGGTTTGATTTTGTCTTGCAATTGTTTGACTTTGCTGATCAGAACTTCTTGGATTTTGCAACCCCAAGTGATGTCTTTCTTGACAATCGAGGGGGGGGGTTATATATGTATTTGTATTTGGGTATTTGTATAGCATATATCCATGAGGAGCCGGGCAAATAAATTGCATCTGGGTGCATGGGGGATTCCAATTTGCAAAGGGGTGAACAGTTCTCGGTAGCTCGAGGCTGCCTCGTCAATCCTTTTGTTGCAGGCAGTTGCTTTGTTTTTATGGATGAACCATTTATATACCCCTGACACCTCTCTGAAGTGTGCTTTGTTGGAGGTGGTGGGGGACTTTGGCCAAGCAGCTTCTGCTGCTTGTTTATTTGCACATAGAGTTTCGAGTTTGACAGTGAACTAGGTATTATTATGACTAGAATTCTTTGTTTTTCAGTGGGCTTGAGCAGGGCAAGGTGCTCAACAGCATTGGCTAGCATGGAGTTGTAATGCACTGCCAGTGAGTTGCGGTCTAGGTCGGCCAGTGTCTGGGAGTTGAGCAAGGGGAGCAGACAATCCCTGGTTAGGTTGTGGGAGCTTCGTGCTATGGTAGGGGACAAAGGAGTGGGCCTTTCGGGGCGCCTATTTGGGCTGGTGAAGGTAATCCATTGGTGGTCGGTCCATGGGCAAGGTACATTGGAAAGAATAGAGGTATTACAGTTATTGTCCAGGACCCAATCTAAGGTACGGCCATGTACGTCGGTGGAGTCGAGGATGCGTCTAGTGCAGTCAAGGCAGCTGTAGCCTTAGTGAGGGCGAATGCATCTGTATATAAGGGGTTGTTGTAGCACAGACTGAAGTCTCCCATGATGATGAGCTGAGTCGTAGGTTTAAGGTTGGCAGAGATGAACTGGGTGAGGTCATCTTCTAAGGTCGCTGGGGGGCCTGGAGCTCAGGTGAATGGCGAAGGATGAGTTAGGCGAGCAGATCCGTTTGGCGGTTCACATTGTGGGATTGGCTTGATTGCTAAAGAGCGGAACAGAGATGGAGTTTTTATAAATAACGGTGACTCCCCTCCTTTGCTGGCAGGTCTGTCTTCTCAGATTTTGGCGTGTCCAGGAGCAACGGCAATGGATAGGGCTAGGTCAGCAGATGGTTTTATCCGATGGCCAGTATGCCGGTGTTATTAGCAGTTATGAGACGGTGAATATCAATGCCGTGGGCAACCACAGAACCAGCGTGGATCAGGATTGCCGAGAATGAGGACTTAGATAGCAGGTGGGGGTGCTTGGTTCAGGGTTTGAGGTGATGGCTCAGAAAGGAATTGCACGTTTGGTTGTCACAAGGGAAGACCACTGTGGGGATGACGGGTGACTGGATAGGGGCTACGAGATGTGAGTGTCGGTCTGTGCCAGTACACGTCATAGTGGCCATTGCTTGCCAGAGTACACTGTATGGCATGTTAAAGGATCTAAGGCAGGCATAGGTGTCTGCTAAAGGCAGCGGCGAAGAGCGATCTATGGGTTGGTGTGGTGTGCGGCCAGGACTGACTGATGTAGTGCACTGTGTAGCGGCTGCTTTATAGCTGGATAGATGGGCTAGGGATACAGATGCTGGTGAGCAGGTAAGGCGTGGTGTAGTCAAGGCTGGGGAGCAGGCAGTATAAGCATTGGACTAGTTTGGCCTAGATGACTCTCTGCTGCAGTCGTGTTATGTTTGTGGACACTGGAGGGTGAGAGCAAGGTGGGGCGATGGTAGCCATGTTGTTGCAGCAGACTGCTGTTGTTACACAGGTTAGATCTAGCGTAGGAATGTAGCGGGTGCTCTGTGAGCCTAGTGCTGTGTTAGAAACAGATGCAGGGTGGCGAGCTGCTGGGAGCAGTGTGGACTGTCGGCCAGTTACTTGATGGGGCCCACTGATCAGAAGAGGTAAGAAAGGGGTGTGTAGAGACCTCAATGAAGCGCCGGACAAGGAGTGGTGCAGTGTAAAATGTATTTACAACACACTGCATCAAATATAAACTTTGATTTCAGAAGCAATGGTACATCCATGGGACAACCACAGCAGTTGCCTCACTGCAGTGAAATGTTGTCTCTAACCTTATGTCCTGTGGCACACAAACAGGGCAACCACAGCTGAGGCATATAAGCCAGTGGGTTTATGCCTGGTGATAAGTGCAGGGGTTCAGTGAGGCTGTGGGCCTACCTGCAGGAGGAGTGACGGGGTGCATCCTCTTGTCCCCCGGTCCGCTCTGCAGTGGTGGGTTCGGGGAGCTCTCCACGCTTTGCGCACGTAATCTCGCAAGGTTTCGCTGGTCGAGATCTTGCAAGGGAAGGTCCTCACATACCTCCTCTTGTCAAGCAACTTAGTACTACTCCATGACAAAGTCTTTACAATTTCTCTGCCTTCTCTTCTCTCGCTGAGGTCCTTCTTCCTGGAGCGGGGACCTTAGCTACTGTGTCTCGGTCTCTTGTGCGGCTTACTGGCTGTGGCGTACTAGCGCTGTCTCTCGATGTTGTTTGATTGGTCTGGGGTTGAGATCTCTTATGTCATCACACTCTACTCTCTCATGTTCTCTGAACTCTGTCTCTTTTATTTCAGGAGCTTTGGATGGATCCTGACTTTCCGCAGGACTTCCTGTTCTCTCTGATCTGAAAGATTCTACTTGAACATGGCCACCCTCTCTAAATTCCATTTTCTGCTGTCGCTGGTGCATATGTGGTTGTTTGCCCATTTTGGTAACTTCTACTGGCTGGCTGTACTAATAATCCTAATAATCTGTCTTTTTGGGGCAGTTTTATCTTCACCAGATCTCCCACTGTCACTTCTGTTTGAAGAGCTGCTCGGCGCAAATCACTTTTTTTTTTTTTTTTTTATTCATATAGTTGAAACATCAACTTTTCAATACACTTTATACAAAAAATATTCAAACATATGACAACTCATTCCTTAAAATGTCAATAAAAAATAACATAAAACAACTTCATGCATAAAATTTACACAATTGGTTAGCACAAGTTTAACTAATTTGGAAAAAGAAAATCAAAGTCAAACTCATAGGCGTCAGACATATAGCACCAAAAGCATCATGACTCTCAGAGCACCAAACTCACTGATTTTAATTATCGTAATTCATCTTCCTTTAGGTTTAAAGCTTTCAGGAAATTTATGACCGCAATTCTTATAGTGGTGATCTGGGTATTATAGATGCGGTGCCAGAAATCTTCCGCTGTTAAAGCAACTTGCGTTGCAAAATGTTTTTTAAAAAGCTCTATTCTCATTTGCAATAGAGCCGGACAGACGGCAATCAGATGGTTTAAGGTTTCTGTACTTTCTGTTTTTTCGCAAAACCGGCAAAAGTTTTCATTTTTATCAATAATTTTCCACTTGGCCATGTTACTCCAGTTCATTCTACACTTCTGGTTTTCATGCAGTTCTTGGTTTTCTGAATTCTCCAGACGACTTCTCTCATATCTCATCTTGCCTCACCTTGTGTAGCCATGGCTGTACTAGTGTGGATGCCGCCTTCCTTCCTCTCAGCATTTGAAATGGTGACACCCCTGTAATGGCATTGGAGGTCAGTCGGTGGCGGGCAGCTATGGCTTCTTTGACCGTCTTGTGGGGATCCATTCCGGCTGCACATGGTAGTTGTAAGGCACCTTTTATGAACCTAATGGCACGCTCTACTAATCTGTTTGCTTGAGGGTGATAGAGACTGGCTCTGAGCTGATGGATATTGTGTCTCTTTAGAAATGCTTCCATGTCTTTTGAGTTGAGTTGGACACCATTTTCAGTGACTAATTCGTTGGACAGCCCTTCCCTTTGGACACAGTGTTTAAAGCTTCAATCACAGAGGACGCAGTGATGTCAGGAACAAACTCTACCTCGACCCATTTGGACAGGTAGTTAACTATTACCACATCGTACTTGTGGTTGGGTGGCATGTTGTCCAACGGGACAATGAAGTACAATCCAATTTTGAGCCATATCGATGAGGGGATCTCGTCGGGATCATGGGTGCCTGCCTTAGTTTGAGCCTTTTATCACTGTTGACACACTCATGGTATTTCTCGATCATGATTCTGACGTCTTGGCCGATGCCCAGCCACCAATATGATTCCCGCACCCTCCGCCTGTTCATGTTGTCCCAAGATGTCCTGCATGAGCCCTGACTAGTATCACTTTGCACATTCCTTTGCGAGGGATTACTTGATCAACCCTCATCACAATATTGTCTTCTTTGAAGAGTTCTTTGTGGACTTTCTAATATGGGCGTAGCCCTTCCGGCCCGGGTCTCTCATTGGGCCAGCCTTCACAGGCCCACTTAGCCGCTAACTTCAGGGATTGGTCCTTATCCACTTCTTCCAGCCAATGAGCTTTGCTCATTTCCATAAAGTCTTGGGTCCTCAGATTGACATACAATCTGCTTGGGCATTTTCCCATCCTGGTATGTGCAGGATTTCATATGTGTATTCTTGCAACGTGGCTGAATTGTGAGCCAGTCTTGTGTTGACGTCTTGGTGCCTCCTGGGCTCAACATATGGACCAGCGGTTTGTGGTTGGTGATTAAATTAAACCTGTTAACCCACACATAAATTCTGAAATACAAAACAGCCCAAATGCAGGCAAGCATCTAATTTCTGACTGTGGAGTTGTATCTTCTGCATGCAAATGCAACAATGTTCTCCATATCTCTCTTCTTTTGTGCGAGGGTAGTCCCTAGCCCGTACAAGCTTGTGTCAGTGGTGATTTACGTATCTGACAAGGGATTGAATGGCTTGCGACATGGGGCATTGATGATCCTTGACTTGACTTCATCAAATGCAGTAGTTTGAGGTTGACCCCGTACATGCTCTGCTCCCTTCCTGAGTAGCTCCCTAAGGGAGGCTGTGGTTTCAGAGAATCTCGGCACACATTTTGCATAGTTCTTTGAGAGTCCAAGGTTGAACCGAAGCTCTTATTTCGATGATGGGGCAGTGGCTTGGAGGAGGTCTTTCTTTGGGCTCACTCCTGCATTTGATATATGATAGCCCAGATATTCCAATTCTGGGGCTCAAAGTACACACTTTTCGTTCCTCAATTGAACACCTGCCTCTTGTTGAAATTAAGCTACATTTCCAATTCCTCGTATCAGCGAATCCATCATCCTCTGGAACGCAGAAGCAGCAGAGAACAGACCAAAAGTCATACCTGTGTTTTCCTACATGCCGAAGAGCGTGATAAATGCTGTGAGTGGATGTGATTGGTTGCGCCGCGCATGTCTAGTTTCGAAAATACGGTGGATTCTTTCATCATCAGAATCAATTCAGAAATGCTGGGTAGCGGGTAGCGTCCATAATCACTTCTGTGTTGAGGCCGTGCAAGTCGATGCATATCCGGATGTCAATGGTCTGGTGTTAATTTATTAGGACTACCGGGCTCAGCCACTCCCAGGACTTCACTTTTTTAGATAGCTGATGCTCCAAGACATGTCTTGCAGTTGCAGGGACCGGCCTCACTTTGTGCTTAACGTGAACAGCGTTGGCTTTGAGTTGTATTTGTGGACATAGTTCCTGATCTATCCTGGTTCTAATGAAAATAGTATGGGGAATTTGGCCCATAAACTTGATGCTCCTCCTGCTTTGATTACCAGTACTTGCTCATCGGTGGTGGGGTCCAAACAAATGTGTAGTTTGTGCTGGTCATTCCACCCCAAGATCGCTGGACCTACTTCTGAAAAATATACTTTGGAAATGGCTAGTCTGTCCTTAAATTTCAGCTTGGCCTTGACATAGCCTAGCAGCTTCACTGACACACCTCCAAAAACTGTTGGTTTGTGATTTGTGCCCCTGACTTCCACTTTATGCTGACCCACCATGTTTCCATAGGTCTGGATGGAAATGATCATGAGATGGGAACCTGAGTCTTCCATGACCCTGGTCTCGTTGCCGTCCAGCTTTAATGTGCAGTGAGGGTTCTCTCTCCTGGTGTGAGTGGAATTCAATATGACTGTTGCTTTCTCGATGTCTTCTTCCTCAACAATCACTGAATTCACATCATCCAGGCTTCCCACATTTTTTTGTTTCCAATGACTGCAAAATGGCCAAATCTCCTGCAGTTTGAACATTCCTTATTTCTTGCTGGGCTGTCTCTGTCATTCACTAGGTGCTTTGTGCTGGTACACCTGTGGCACTTCAGGGGTTCGCTCTTCCTGGCGCCTCTTTCTCTGTGAGTGTCACCTTTTTGCTTTTCACGTCGTCCTTTCCATTGGACTGCTGTCACTTCTGCAGTTAGTGCTGTGACCGCCATTTCCTTCTTCGTACTTGCAGTCTCCTCTTCCACTCTTGCTATCGGATGGCTTTGACCAATTATAATTCCTTCTCTAGAATGAACATGTCTTGTACTTTTCTATTATTCGTGTGTACCACCAACATGTCACAGATGACCTTTCTGCGTTATACCTAAATGCTCACAGAGCAGCCTGATGCGACTGATGTAATCATTGAGAGGGTCACACCCTTCTTGTTTTCTGGTATAGAAATTCAGTTGGTGGAGCACTAAGTTCTCTCTGCTGGAGAAACGCTTCATTATGCAATGTGTTGTGTAGGAAAGGCATGGCATCACAAGCATGACACAGACACAATGGGTATGATTTGGAAAACCTTTATTGAAATTGTTGGGTCTGGAGAAACTCCTACGTTGCCCTATAACTAAGATGGGAGTAGTCTGCACCATCAAATAATAAATAACACTGACCTAGTGGAGTCAGTCAAACCAAAATGGCCTAGGCTAACAAAACACAATGCCTGGTCCTATCTCTTGTACAAAAAAGTGTAAAAAGGAGAAATGTATGCAAAGGAAAAATCAATGTTCAAATGATAATGTTGTTGAACCAGCTCTCCTCCCCACGTTAGTCCTCACGGAATAAGGGGGTCCCTGTAGGCAGGAAGACACATTCTGGCTCGGTTTTCAGCACAATAAACAGTTCCGAAACATGGATCGCGGCCCGCCCGGCCTTCCACGTTAAAGTCCTTTTCCCTGACTTCCAAAATAATGTTTCAGACCAAAAAGTTCACGTAGGTCTCCCTCTGTCAGTCTCAGACCTGCCACCATACAGTATGTGAATGTTGGATTCCTACGATATTGGCGCTTTCTACACAGTTTATAGGTTTTTAGAAGAAGATTTCTATGTAGTGTTGGCTCAAAGTTTGTTGAGAAATGTTGTACACTTGTCATCAATTTGTGTCATTAGTTCTTTATTATCACTGTGGGTGTCAACAGGTGTCTCGATCATCATAGGTCTTTATTAAGGCAAAATTCAATTACTCCTGGACATTGAGTTGGTGAGGCGTATTGCCAGGGGTGGTTGCGAGCACTGAGTAGTGCTTCTGTAAGGCATAGTGCCTCTGGAGTGTATGTTTCTCATGCTGATCACCAAATGACAAAACACACACTCCAGAACCACTACGCAACCACCCCTGAGAAATCGGTAAGTAGTGGACTACATTTTTCAATGAACTTTGAGCCAACATTACATAGACATCTTCTTCTAAAAACCTATCAACTGTGGAGAAAGTGCCAGTATCATAGGAATCCAACATTCAGATACTTATTCCATTCTTGGGGCATATGAGCCCTGCCCTAACAGATTCCTACCACCAGCAGCTTCAACACCACACTCATAAGAGCATAAGTTCCGCGTGGTCGCTACATGTTCCTTGTGCTCTCACCCTATCCTTGTCACCATACAGTTCATGTAGGGCCCGCTCTGGCTCAGACCTCCCACGATACAGTTCAACACAAACTTGCAAGGGGACATGCTTCCCCATGCTTGTTATACTTCGGGTCTCCCTCAGTCGGGCTCCAACCACTTTTGAACGTTGAAGTCTTTCGAATGTGCGTGGCTTTCTTTACAGACCATGGCAGGACAACTTCGACTCAAAGTTCACGGTTTAACTTTCACTCTTCCCTTCTATAGGAATGAATTTTCTTTATGTCACTGTTACTGTTCATTCACTTTAAAAATTGTACCTTTCACAGAGACTTTTGCGTAGTATCGCTGATTTCACAGCTGTTCCCTACACCAAAGTTAATTCATAGGTCTGCCTTTCTTTGCGTCTCATCCACACACATGCAGTCTTCACTTGGGATATACTGTTGCTATTTCAAACTTTAACACACACCGGTCTCTCAGGTCAATTGCCAACTCACTGGCTGTGTGCGTCTCTTTCTTGGTTTTGCGATCTCGACTTCACGAGTCAAGGTTAGTACTCCAGGATTGGCCCCGCGACCGCAACTCTGCCGTTCACCCGGGAGAGTCACTGGCATCCTTGAAACACAATATAGTCTTCGTTTGCGAGATCTGACCTTCTCCACGTGTCTTTCGTGGCATGTCGGAGGCGAAGACATACAGTAGGGAACTCTTGGGGTTGTTAACCTGCAGCTCTCGTCCATTGGTCCGTTACTATGCTCCAGTAGGTTTGCCTTCATCCCAGAAGCCCTGCTGGTACTTGTGTTCTGCCTTGCTCAGAGTGTGTCTTTGGGTTCTGCCTTTTATTCGTTAGGAGAGCTAATTGGTATCAGGTGTATGCACATTGAGTCAAGTGCCTGACTTTGTCTGACCCGATTAGTGGGTCATGTCCAGTACAATGTGTGAAAGTTAATGCTGTTACTCTCAGTCTCCCTCTTCCTCGGCCCAGTGTTTGTGCAAAGAAGGGCGGGTGTGGAGTTGGACCTCAGAGAATCCTAAAAAATAGGATCGGTTTGATAAACAAAATAGGGGGAAACACCACGTCTCACCATCAGCTGCCTCAACCCCACTACCCGAAGACCCCTCACCCACGTGATCCTCCCACACTGGTCCACCCCTAGGGTCTGCATCTAAAGACAATGGCCTTGCCCTGAGCACCTGAGTGAGGAATCCCCATGGACTAGCGGGTGAGACACCCTCTGTTTTCTCACAGTTGCCTCCAGAAACACATTGTCTCCTTCATCTGCACTGGGCTCAGACTTGAGACCAGCAGATATTCATTGCCCTTCCACTCCCATTGCATTGAGAAACATGGCCGTTTTCCTGCTGGCAGAGTATTCTGTACCTATGAAGGCCTCTGTATATGTGGTAAATAATGGTTCCCACTGTAGCCAGGGGATTGCAGGCTTTCTAGGGGACTGGAGAAATGGTGGTGTGATGTGGCTCCCTGCATGGCGGTCGCATGGGGTGGTTACCTTGATCCTCGTCACCAGTTATGTGGTGGACTTAATGAAGCACAGGGCAAGGAGTGGTGCAGTGTAAGATTTATTTACAACACACTGCAGCAAATATCAACTTTGATTGCAGAAGCAATGGTAACATCCATGGGACAACCACAACAGTAGTCTCACTGCTGTGGACTTCTGTCTCTAACCTTATGCCCTGTGGCACACAAACAGGGCAACCACTGCTGAGGTATATAAGCCAGTGGGTTTATGCCTGGTGGTAAGTGCATGCATGTTGTGCAGGGGTTCAGTGAGGCAGGTGGAGGTTTGGGGAGCGTCCCCGGTCCGCTCTGCTCTGCAGTTTCTGGCTCTGGGTGTGCTAACCTAACCTAAGGCCCTAACTCCTTCCCTTGTCCCAAAGAAGTTGAGGTAAACACAAGGAGCAAGCGTTTCTGCAGTTTATTAGCATAAACAACAGGGATCATCTACATGGAGTACTCCAGGCAAATCACACATATTCTGACCAGTTTTGTAGACAAGTGACGTTGCTATTTCCGTCACTCAGCAAGTTCGGTCCCCAAACCTAACACCACACAGGATTGGCTTCCTGAGGTAGGTCCACGAGTAACAATGGTGTGTGTATACTACTGCCATGAGAACGTTCCAGTCCCAGCATATAATGTTGCTGATATGTTGGGATTTGTTACAAGTGCGGCCTTAGTCATGGGCTGCCGTTCTGTCCCAGCCTCTAGGTCTTGGCATTACGTTAGCTTCAGCCGAGTCACGTGTGAGGCCACCGTGTATGAGGCTGAATTACTTCAATTTGTTTTGTATTTTGCATGGACAAGTGTTCGCTGCTGCCTGTGTCACCTTGGCTCGGTGTGTGTGGAATGTTGTTTTGCAACATCGTGGCCTTGGCTGCCGTTGCTTCTGCCATGGCTGTTCTGCTTGCACAGCATCTTACTGCTCGAGATTTCTGTGAGATGCTCCTGGCTGGCTGGATTTTCCTAAGGCCTACCCTGGTTGTGGATGGGTATTCTAAATAATGTCCATAGGTTAAGATGAGTCATGGTCGTTCAGGTCCCTCGAGTGCTCCTGTCCTTCCATAGGGTTAATAGCAAGGTGCATCTGCAAGCATGTACACGATCTCTTCTGGCATCTTGCGTTTCTGCGGTGCTGTAGCGGCCTAAGTGGCAAAATAATAAACGTGCAGACTGTATGTATATGTTACCGTCCTCTATCTCACAGAACTGTACGCATGTATTCTTCATGTAGGTTGGTGTGTGGATGTCCTGAATGTGCAGAGTGCACATCTGCTTCTTGTCTGATATAGCTATGCTGTCATGACGTCTCAACGACTTGTAGCATGGCTCTTGGTGTTGCTAGTTGAGTCTGTCCATGTAGTCATATGCACTTTGGGTTGAGTTCTTACTAACGAAGGGTTGCATGATCATCTGGCCAGTTATCTTTTCGTAGTGTGTGCCGATGGTGGGAGCAGTGGGGATCGGTGCAAACTCATATGGTCAGTCGTCGTTTTGTTGTGGATACTTCCGGTTGGGGGGTCCATTGGAAGGGAAGGTATGTTCGGATTTTCCCTCTTCAAGAGAATCTAAGGTGGGTGTGATGTTCAGCAAAGGTGAGACAAGCTGAGCTGTTGGCCAGAATGCGTCCTGATGAACCAGTCGACTTGGAGCACCAGCAGCGATAGGCAAGCACAGACAGTGGTACCTAGCCTTAGTGGCAGGCCTTTGTGGATGGGCGGCTTTGCCTCCCAGCTTGGGACATCATTCCCAATTAAGGTATTCAGCGGCCAATCATGGCAGAGGTTGCAGGTCGTAACTTGCAAGTCTGGTGAGGCATCCAGAACCATGGCAGCCATGTTTTCATTGTGTTGCTCCTCTGACTGGTGCCTCTTAATCCATCAACTTGGTAAGCATTGAAGGAGTGCCACACCCCACCCACTGAATCTACTCTGAACCCACCAATGTATGTTAAGAAGCTAAAGGAGAGGCATGTGCAGTAAAATGAAGGCGGGCACTGTGCCAACCTCTCACACTAACCTCTTACAAAGATGAGACAAGGTGTGGCAGGGAGGTTTTGTGAGTGGTCAGTGGGAGAGGCGCTCACCTTGCCAGCATTAGCTTTGCTTCACCTGCCATAAATTTGTTTTTTCATCTGCTGTGCCAACCCCTGCAGGCAGTCCTTTCACAATTTAGCGCCACAATCTCTGTAGGGAAATGCACATGCTGAAAGGGCTTTCTGCAGGGGGGACTCACTGATTAAGAAAAAAGAAAAAAAAGGCAAAGTGTCTGCAGCCAAATTAATGCTAACAATGTAACCGCCTCTCCATTTTACCTGAAAAAAATAAATGCCACCTCCAGTAAAGCACTTAGGCTTAGCCCCATTGTCAGAGCCCCACCCCCCTGGATTTCACATCCCCCTTGCAAGACTGTGGAGCGTGGAACAGAGGGAGAGGAAGGGGGGAGGACAATAATAGAGGTCCAGGTGTGGTTTATTTAATTCAAAGATTTAGGGCCCAATTCATGGAAATGTGAGCAAAAAATCCTGCAAGGGCCGCACAGTGAGATGGACACTGTGCGAGCCTGCGCCCAGAATAAAAAATGTGCGCCGTGCGTATTCATGGAACGTACTGCGCAAAGTGACCGTATTCACAAGTCGTGCCCGGATCGCCCGCAACACACCCACACACACAGCATAAACAGCCAGAACATACACCTTTGTGCCCTCCCCGGGCATGAATACATGCACCCTTCAAACAGTGCGTGGGGTCCCACGTAAGCATGCCTGCATCTCGGGGATCCTGCACAGGGTCACTCGTAACAGTTGCTGGCATGCCTATAATGTGCATGTGAAAAATGTTAACTCAGTTATTACTCAGGAAATCTCATGAAAACCCCTGTAAACCGTTCCTGTATCCCAATAAACTGCATACGAGCACCCCTAAGTCAGATCAGAACCCTGGTTGTATACACGCACCCGTATATCCGACATGCAAACCCACATCCGCGCTGAGATTCCTACGCGCAAGTGTACTTAGCTTGCCTTCGGATGGCATAGAGATTGAGTGATTTGCGTGGCCATTACTATGCCGAGAGGCTGCACGGGTGGTTGTATGATTACATGTTGCTTGGTGCAATTGTAGGCAAGGGATTGCCTGCAATCTGTCCCTCGTAACGCCCACTTTTTTGCATGTTCTCCCTCTTTTCCGTGTTCAGCCCCCTACTCCGCTCTCTGCGCAGGCCTTGCCCACACTCTGCGTGGTGTCGAGTGCAAGGCGCTCGACAACTTGCAGAGATGTGCTGAGACTACGCAAACTCCACACAAGTCCTGGAAAAGTACCGGGGATTCGATTCCATGAATAGACAAATGCAGAAGCTCAATGTGTCCAGAGCCCTAGTTCTCTCTAGGCTGGACTACTGCAACAGCCTCTTTCTCAACCTACCGTCCTCTACTCTCCGCCCTCTGCAACTCATCCAGAACAGTACTGCAAGGCTTGATTCTGGCCTCAAGCCCAACGGATTGTATCTCTCCAGCCCTGAAAATCTCTCCACTGGCTCCTGGTGTCTGCAAGGATCAAGTAGTATTTTAAATGGAGTGGTCAGGTCGTTTTTTTAAATGAAAAGTGAGCATGGCCATAGGCCGTGCCCACCGACCATGGCCAAAGGCCATGGCTAGTGGTCTAGTAGTGTTCAAAAATATACATGGGGCATGGCCACAGAATAAATCTATGGAATAACAAAACCCTTCAAATTGAAGGAAACAATATTATATGCAGTGACATTAAAGTGAGAACTTTATGTAACAAAGCCCATGCAATTCAGATAAGGCCACCTTAACTTCTCAGCCCCTGTTGGGCAGCCTATGACCACAATGATGACATAACTGATTACATGGCTGATGACATCACTAATGACATCATCTATGACATCACTGGTAACATCACTATTAGCACCATATATGACATCACTGATTATTTAACTAATGGCATCAGACAGAAGATCACTCTATGTATTTGCCCATATTTAGACCCCCCTCATGTGATATTAGCATTTTAGAATAGTTCATGACAATGAGTACATTGTTTAAAATAGTATACATCCACACATGCATCATATCACTACTTGGAAGCTTTCCTGTGTAGTACTTTGGTAAAATATGATTTCTGAATAATAAACAGTACACTGCTTAGAATCTTCCTGTTTGTGCCAAATATATCTAAGGAATGTTCACTATAATATAATCTGTATATACATTTACAGAAGAAGTAGAAATAAATAGAAAGCAACACATGTTACATTCTAATTAGTTGCTTTGTTTTAAAATAAACATACTCAATTGTTTTATTGTAGGAAACATTTTGACACGCATCATTTTCTACATGACATGCAAAGTGCTTTAAAATAAAGAACAGCTGTATATTAGGATATACATGGATATTGAAAACAAAGTGATTATTACTCTGAATGTATATATGTATTGAAAAGAAATGATGCTTTAAAATTTCTGTGTGTCTTTTGTAAGTGATTAACATGTTAAAATTGAAATATTACACATACCATACAAAGTAAAAGTAATCTTTAAACACTATTCCATTTTTTTTATACATTGGGCATCTTTACAACAGTGGCGGCCACGGTATGAACGGTGCCGGTAAGGCACCGGGACCTTTCATACCGGGCCGCCACATTACGAGTTCTGCTCGCGGGTTCCTGACAGCCCTGGCAGGCCGTGCGGCACCCGTGAGCAGAACTCGTGATTGCACCGGCACCGTTATCAAGAGGCTTGGTTATGTGGACTGTTTACCCTGTACTGTACTATTGTTGACAGGTAACTGTTTCAGTGGGAATGGATGTCTGTGCCATGCAATCATTTCCTGGTACGTTGTTCTTCTAAGATGACACTCTCCTCATCCTTCTATATGGCTTTAATTTTAAACCACAAGTTGTTGATATCATCCAGAGACAAAATAAAAAAGGATAAATAAACATGACAAACCTTCTAAATGTTTATGCCTATTAATGGTTACACAAACTCTTCAGGACAGGAGACATCCATTTATTCCCAGGGTACTTTGTAAACCGATAACCCAAGGTTATCGAGAGTCTGCCCCTGAGCCATTTCCCATTCATGGCTTTCAATGGTTAACCAGGCTACATATCATGGATAAAACATTGTCATCCATGCACTCTGAGCATGAAGTTAAAAAGTGCACCAAAGCAAAATCGCACCCTGGGTAGCAGTCACGTTCACTAATATCATTTAATCCGTGCCTTTTTTTATCAACTTTGATATCCATTTACTGCGACAGACTCTGCCTGCGACACCTGATTGTCCCTTGTCATGTTATTTTGGATAATTCCGCACAAATGCCAGAGAAACAGTTATTTATAGCTACACACATTAGTATGTAAGACCAAGCATTATTCCTGGAATAATACATTTATTGCCAAGTGTCCTCATCCCTCGGTTTCAAGCATGAAAGTCAGACAGTCTATATGACATCACTCATCCACCACAACCCAATCCTCTGAAAGTATTTCCAGGAAAAGGTGCCCCTGGCCTCTCACCTAGTAGAGAGCAGGTTTGAGTCTGAAATTTACAGCAAGTACAACAATCTGTCTGTGGGCCAATTATGATGCAGTTGAACAAACATTGGGCATGCAGCACCCATTTTGGACGCTGGTATACCCTTGATCATCTTAGAAACGAAAGAGACCATTTATTTGAGGAGAATTCTCAGAGTGCAGCAAACCCCTCGACAGGGCTGCAGTTACGAATTTGAGGTCAGAGTGTGGTGGTCGCTATTTAGGGAAGAAACACGTACAATGTTTTTTTAGGAATAAACATGTTGATTCTCATTCCTGATTCGCATATTTGTAGACAAGTATAAATATATTTTGGTTTGGAAAAATATAACATTTTCTTGCATTACAAATATATTTCTATCTAGCAGATATTAAAAAAAAAAACATTTTTGGCACTATAGCAGAGGCCCTGTTTGTGGAAGGTGCTGTTGAAGTCAGTGCTGTAGACACATTTCCTGAGCAGTGCAGCTGGATTAAAGGGCAAGACCCATGTGCACCTTTCACTGCCTATTTTATTTGTGTGCAATTATTGGCCTTTTTTTAATGAGTAAAATTGCTCGGAAAACAAAATAGGTGATGGCTGGAAGGTTTAGAATTAATCTTAACCTCTGACATTGCTCTGGGCAACCCTGCAGACCACCATGATTTGTCTGCCTAACCATTACAAAAGGGGAAAGACCAAATGCAACCAGCTTGGTCACACCCCAAAAAGGATCAGTCCACCCCAAACTGCTTCGTAACATCACTTCTGAATGAGACCACACACATCCCCAAACATGGTTCGGCCTCATCAGTGAGGAGTAGCTTGGTCTCTAGGCTCAGGACCCACGTCTGGGCACACCGGTCCCACTCGTAGTGACTAAAGCAAAACAAATGAGGTGATAGCTGGAAGGTTTAGAATTGATCTTAACTTCTGGCATTGCTCTGGACAACCCTCCAAACCATCGTTCTTCACCTGCCAAGCCATTATAAAAGGGGAAAGACTGTATGCAAATCAGGCTTAGTCCCACCCCACCCTCACTGATGAGGCCCAACAAGGTCGAAACATGTCTGGGGATGCTTGTGGTCACATGCAGAAGTGGTGTGATGTAGCAGTTCAGGCTGGATTTGAGATTGCTCTTTCCCCAATTCGGTCCCAATTCCTCTTCAGATGGGGTTTTAGGCAAATGAATATGCTATTTGATGGATGGTTGAATGATGAATCGACCTGATTTAGTAGGATAACATCATCCACTTTTGACTATATTTTTATAGAGAATATTAGTTGTGATCAAGTAAATGATTTGAAGATAATACAAACTGATTTGTGTGGCCATGCCATGTTGCAATTATCTCTACTCATGAGAAGAATGATGGGTGTTAGTAAGTGTCTGGGAATAAAGCAATCGGTTGTATCAGGGACTAGAAATAGGGTGGCATAATTCAGCAGCAATTTGGAATTTGTAAACCGTGGCCTATAGAAGTGGTGGAATAAGCTGGCAGAAGAAGAAAGAGTCTGAAATTGCTTACCTTGAGAATTTCTAGCAGCAATATCTAGATGGGGTAGACCTTTTGATGCTAATGTGGTTTTCCCTAGGAGAATCTTTACCCAATTGAACAGAAATGATCTCGATAAAGAAAAAAAACATGAAAAAATGCGAGCTGACAAGATATTTTAGGAAGCTATTTAAATGTGTTGACCTTTCCTGGGACGAGAAAGGAACAAAGATTTTAAAACAAAATTATAGAGATTGAATTAAGTACCACAGAATCCAAAAATATATTGGTACGAATCAGGAATTATTAGCCAAAATAATTAGGAAAGTCACGCAATTTTATTTGGTGGATGTTGAATGAGCAAAATGAGACTCAACCATATGTTCAATCCTGTTGTGTTTCTGAAGAGGTTTGCGTACATTACTTTCCTGCCAAATCTAAGAGTAATACTAGTAATTTATCTAAACTACCGTTAGTTGAAAGTAATGGGGCACCCGTTTGGAATTTCAAGTTTGACCAATCTGATATTGAGGGTGTGATTCGTAAGTTAAACAAAACTTGAGCAAGTGGTCCTATTTGTGTTGCCAATGGAATCCTTCAGAATAATCCTCTGATGTGGTCTGAGATTTTGATCAGGTTGTATTTGCATATTGCGATGGGTGGTGACTGTCCCCTTTTCTGGACAGAATTGATTGTAGTACCAATTTTTAAAAAGGGCAACAGAGGTGCTCCATCATGCTATCGTCCAGTGTCCCTGACTGATTTCTGGGGTGGGAACCATTCTTAGTGGTTTAGCATTATCTGCATGCCTTTCTGAGATAGGAGGTAATTTTGGATGATCACTTTATGTGATGTGATAGATCTATTGTCTGCTTTCGATAATGTTAACATTAATTTGTTATGGTGGAAATTAATTAACTCTGGAATTGATTTAGGCTTACTGCAGATGCTTCAATTACTGCATACAGGGCAATTCTCCATGTGCTAGGTTAAATATGCTGGGAGAGCTCTCAAGAGACATCTATTTAGAGAAGAGAGTGTGCCAGGGGTGCCATCATGCCCCAACCCTATTTAATCTGTATTTAACAGACGTGTGGTAGGAAAGTGAGGCCTGGGGAGGGGAATCCACCCACGTGGTCAGGTCTGAATCTGAATTGTATAGGGTATGCAGGTGACCTCATTTTGATGGATTACACTCTGACAGACTTGCAACTTCTCCTGCTAGGTGTGGAATCCTATTTTAGTGCAAATCAACTGGCCATCAATTCGGCTAAATCCTATGTTATGATTTGCAGGACTCGTAGAAAGATCAAAAGATATACGTGGAAGCTGAATAATGAGGAATTAAAATAAATAAAGTAGACTTGCAGTAATATCTAGGTTCTCTAGTGTCAGTACAAAATCAGATGGAAAGATATAAACTAAGGATGGAGGAAAAGATTTGCTCATGCTTTCACTGATGAAGTCGGTGAAAGGTAAATTGTGTGCATATTCATTGGTTCCCATAATTGAATTTTACAGGTTAAAAGTGTCTACCACTGTATTGTATGGCTTTGAATTGATTAATTTTAAAAACAGAAAATGTTTCAATGTACTGCAAGGTAAAGTCTTGAAGCAGGTTTGGGCATCCCGATTTATGTTCCAAACAGTTTCATCAGGTTAGAATTGGGAATGGTGTCTTGCTGGTAACAACATATTAAGAGGAGTATATCCCTAATGCAATGGTCAGACATATCAAGTCTTGCCTACTGTCTAAATGATCTTTTGGTGAAGGAGTTAAATACCTTCCTGAACATGTTCAAGAAGCAATGCAAATTGTTTTGTGATATGATTGATGTTAATGGGCTAGAATCTGATGATTGGTGAAAAATGAAATAAAATATTGTGACAGGTCGATGAATATTCAGGAACTGGGGCGAATAAACCTTTATAAGGCAAACAAAATGTTCTATCCATCTCAAAATGACCTAAAACTGTATCTAGTTAAATTTCCATCTAATACATTACGAGACTGTTATTTTAAATTCAGATTAAACTGCTTGCCAGTAGTTGGAGCTAAATTCAGTCTTCCCAAGGAGCTTTGATGGTGTATATTGTGTGTATGGAATCTCTGGAAACTTTGAATCATCTTGTGATGAATTGTAATTAATTAATTAATCAAGGGATTTTGAGCTAAGGACCTTTCATATATTCAACCTCTCACTAATTATCAGAAAGTCTATCGAATAGATTAATGACAAGCTCCCACCTTTCTCTCATTTCAGCCTTGGTAAAACTGTTGATGGACAGTCTCCCAGAATTGAATAAGGTTGTATATCAAGGCGAATATAATCTAAGACAAATATGTGATTTGTAATTGTTAATGCTCCCTTTTTTTTCAATGTAAAATTAATTTTGAATAGTGTTATGTGATCTAATGCTGTTTTTAGTGTTTTATTATGCCTGTAATGTATATTTGTAGCTGTCTTTTTTGTTGATTGTTTCTTTCTTCTTACTGTTCATGATGTTTTTGTTAAATTGTGTAATTGTACCTTGTGTTCTGAAAACACAAATAATAAAAAATAAAAAAATAAAAGTGTTTTATCTGTAGAGGGTTGAACTTAGGAGAAGTAATTAGTTGTAGAAGAACCAATTACAAACTATATGCTCTATACTCTACCACTGAATCAGGTATGAGAGTACAAGTTTGTTGTGATTGTATTAACTGTGACATCAATTATAATGATTTCTTCCTTCAAATACGTGCTGTTCCTGATACCATTTTGAGATTGTCTTTTGTATGCTCTCCCAGCAGCGGTCTGTATTCGAAATTAATCTGGATTTTCTTGTTCACCTGGAGTTACTCCATTTGTTGAGTTTTCTTCTTTATTGATACATTTGGGCCATCTTAACATTTGGAGGCACTGCTGAGATACCCATTGTCTGGCGGAGGGTTGAGGACTCCTCGGCAAGGCTCCCTTGGATAGCGGAGTCCACCTGCAGGGAGCGTTTCGAGTGCACACCTGAGAAGCGGTTGGCAGGAGGCTTGTTTCAGAAAAACTCCTGCCCAGTCTCACAGAAAACACACTGCGCACAGAGGGCCAAGCAGGCAGATAGAAGAGGCCCAATGCCGATGGACCTCAGGGATCGTATGATGTTAGTATATCCGTACATGAAAATACCTGTGGGGGAGTGCATTGTATTGTTGTGTTGCTGTTGTTAAGTTGGAAAGAGTATTGAAGAACGAGAAAATAAATGCTTCTGACAATTAGTTGGGGAAGGCCAAGCAGCAGGGCATAAAGCCCAGCCTCCTTCGGAGGCAGTAAGAAATAAGAGGAGATGCCCTATTTAAAAGGAAGACAGCTGTGTAGAATAGATATATTGATGTTAATGATGTTGATATAGTTTTGGTATATAATATGATGTAGAGGTGTTTTGAATGTTGGTAGAGTAGAATTTAGGATTAATTGGAGGTACTTATGGAATAGATTTTGAGTGTGTATTGTTGGTGTGAGTTAGGTGGGATATTGTGTTGATATTGTGGGGTATTGTGAGGGAGGGGTGTGGGAAAAAGGAGAACGGATGGTTGGAGTGTGTTGAAATGGCAACTGTTGAATATAAGCCTTATTGTATATCTTTTCTACTTGCCTATGTTCCACCTGGTTCTGTTGGGTCATTGCGTGATGATATTGATAAACTTTTATCCTTCCTTCTACTATTCCATTCATTCTTCTGGGAGATTTGTATCTCCATCTGTCTTCTGTACATTGAACTCTCCTGTTTCTTCAGTTCTTGACTCTCATTTCCTTTCTCCTCTTTCTACCCCTTCTTCTCATGTGCCGGGCTCTTGCTTAGACCTTATTTATACTTCTTCTCTTTCTACATGTCCTGTACCTGCACTTCTGGTCTATCGCTCTAACCATCAACTTCTTTCTTTCTCAATTTTTCCATCATCTCCTGTATCTGATTTTTTTTCTCCCGTTACATCATCCCATCGTCGGCGTGAATTAAGGGCTCTAAACACTCTTTTGTTTGTCTCCTCATGTATCGCTGCTCTTCCATCTCACTCTTCCTATACTACCTTATCTGCCGATGAGTCCGCCTTTACACTGACATTCTCTCTTTCTTCTTCACAAGACTCTCTTTATTCAAATTCAACATTCTATCCCTCTCGTAAACCCACTCAACCCTGGCTTTCTTCTCATCTTTGCAATATGTGACGTACCCTCCATTGCTTTAAAAGATGCTGGTGCAAGTCCAGATCAGGTTGTATCCTGCTCTAAGCCAAACATTCATATTTTTCTGACCTCTTAAATACTCAGTCAACCCATCCTAAATATCTATTTAAAACTCTTTCACACCTTCTCTCTCCTTCTACTCCTTATTACTCTTGTAATTCTACCCTATCTGCTTCTGATCTTGCTTTATATTTTTCCACAAAGGTTGCCTCTCTACGTACAACCACTGAGTCCTCCATGTCGTCTACTACTACCACCTCTTTTCCTTTGCTTCCTAACACCACTATTTCTTGTTTCTCCCCAATTTCTAACAAAGAGACTCCTCTCTTGTTAATCCAGGCTCACCCCACTGCTTCCCTATTCCCTCAGTACTCATTCCCAAAATCTATCCTTCTCTTTTCTCTTATTTAACTTCCTTCTTTAATATTTGTCTCTCAACTTCTGATTTCCCCTCCTCATTTAGGCATGCCCCTATTCCAAAGAGACTTTCCTCTGACCCTTCCCTTGCATCTAATTTTCCCCCCATTTCTCTTGTGCTGTATCTTTCTAATTTACTCAAACGTTTAGTTTACTCTCAAGTCTCTAATTTTGTTTCGGATAGTTCTATTTACCGTCGATTTCAGTCGGGATTCTGTCCTTTTCATTCTTCGGAAACTGTTCTTCTCTCCATTTCAAATTCTTTACTTTCTGCAGGTTACTCTAAACACTCATCTCTTCTTATCCTTCTAGATTTGTCTGTTATCACCCACTTTTACTTTCTTTTCTTTCTTCTTTTGGGTTCTCTGGGTCTGTTCTTTCCTGGTTTGGGTTGTACTTATCTCAAAGGAAATTATCAGTCTCTTGGGCTGGATCATCTTCTGTTACACTTCCACTTGTTCATGGTATCCCCCAAGGTTTTTCTCTGGACCGTTTTCTTTTTTTTAAATTTTTTTTTATTGACTTTTTTGATCAGGGAAAACCTGAGCAGATTTATCAAAACGTTTTCAGCTTTTGAAGCTTCAATCTTCTCGACACTCCTGATGACAGTGTGTCAATCCGTAGTTCCCCTTAAATCGGTGACAGCAACTCCCGAATCTGTCGAAAATTGCTTCGATTATGTTCGCCATTGCCACAGTCCATCTTGTGGTTTCTCCCGATATTAACCTATTCCATAGGTCGTTTTCACACAACATCCACGGGTTCTCGATTAGAGGTAGTAGGTGAATGGTTCTGTTATATTGGGTGTTAGGGAAATGTATCACTAAATGTCTCAGAGTTTCCTTCACCTTGGTTTTTTTGCACAGCCGACATTCTTGCTTGCCAGCGACGCCCCTGATGGTTAAGATTTCCTGGGTTAAAAGTAAGTTCAATCTCGCTTTCATGAACAGCATTCTTTTTCTTTTTTCTGGGAATTTTACACAGTACTTTAACAGTGATTTCACTTTATTGAAAGTTGCAGGGAGATGCGATAGTAATTTGTTCTCTTTAGCTGATTCAAGTGTCTGAATCCAATCCATCGTTTCCATTTTTTGCTTAATTATCTCTATCAGCTCTTTTTCTGTGCACACAATTTCCTGTAGTTTGTCTTTTCCTCTTTTCCACCCAGCTGTTCAGGGCTAGACATTGCCCGCTTTCCATTTCATCTTTAATGATGTTCAGAGCCGGCAAATTCTCAGCCAGTATCATCTTCCTAAAAAAGCTCATGGCTCTTTGGTCTACCGTGGATGCTAAGGATACCAGACCCAGCTCTCTTCTGATAGCCGCCTTTGATCGTGGCCTCCTTTGATCGTGGTGAAGAGTGAAACCTCCATCCCGTAGGTTAGTGCTGGAACCACTTTCCCTTTGTAGAAATTTAAAGCGGGGCTTAGTGAGAACTTCCCGAATTTTTTGTCGATGACTCTCATTTGCGATGTTAATCTTCTCGCTTTGACCCATAGCATGTTTTGCATTGCCATGTCTGTTCCCGAACTGTCAATTTCTACGACCAAATATCTGATGTTTTTGACTGATTCAATTTTGACGTTATCCAAAAACCAAGTCAGCTGTTTAGATTTTTTGTTCGGTGCTTTTTCAATCGTCAGGATTAAGGTTTTGTTTTTGTTGATTTCAAGCCGATTGTCATTGATGTATTTTGCCAGATTTGAAAGTTTTCGTTGTAATCCGATTTTGGTCTGGTCGATTAGAATCACGTCATCAACGTATAACAGTCTAGGGATGTTAGTTTTGCCCATTTTCGGTGTGAAGCTTCTCACCTCCGCTTCCGAGTGTTGTAGGTCGCCCAGGAAAGCGATGAATAAGGCTGGTGCCAAAGGGCAGCCTTGTTTGACTCCTCTATTAACCTTCATTTCTTCAGATAGCAATCCTTGCTGATTTAGTTTTACTTTTACTGTGTTTTGTGAATGGAGTGCTTTGATTGGGTCGAGCACCGACTGGGGGCAATTCCATGTGTGTAGTTTAGTCCACAGCAAATTTTGATCAATTTTATCAAATGCTTTGGATAAGTCGATAAAAGCTAGATGGACCTTTGCAGCCCCTGCCTTTACTTTGGCTTTTAAGATGTTAATGATCATGATATTAATTGAAGTGTTTCTGTTTTTTTGGAAACCCGTTTGTAGGTTATCCTTTGCCTGGCTGTTTGTTCCCAATCTCTAAGGTGGTTTTGCCTATAATATCTAGCAAGGCAATTGGCCTATAGTTTTCCGGGTCATCACGGCTCCCCTTTTTATAGATCGGGACAATCACTGCTTTCTGCCACGATTCTGGGATTTGTTGCTTGACCTCACATTCGGAAAATATCTTACTGATCACGATCGACCACTCTCTTGGGAATGCTTTGAGTAAGACATTTGTCAGTCCATCAGGTCCTGGAGCTTTAGATATTTTTAGCTTCTTGATTTTCTCTTCTATGTCTTCAGGATTTGACAGATTAACCCAAAAGGGATTCGGGTTCCACGTCTTCTGTGGTGGTTGTTCCTTTGCCTCTTCAAATTCCCACGTTAAGTACTGTATCCATTTGGACTCCGAAACTGCGTTGCTTACCGGGTCCTTTTGCGTCGATACTGTACTTTTTATCAGTGCCCAAAAATCACTTGATTTCTTGCCTGCCAGACTTTTCATCATGGCCTTGGCATCCCGTTGATATTGGGTTGCCCTTTGTTGTTTCAGCCAGTTATGGTACCTTTTTATTTCTTGGTGCCATTTTTCCCAATCCTCATTGGTATTAGTTTTTGTTGCCTTTTTCTTCAAGCGGCGTCCCAACTTTCTTTGTTCCACCAACTCTTTATTGAAAGCGTGTATCGGGTGGCCAATCTTAGGGTCTCTTCCCTTCAGTGGTTTTTTATATGGCAATAGCAACGGTAAATATTCTGGTCTTTCCTCAATCTTGTTCAGCCTATTGGTCGTGATTTTCCAGTCCCATGCCTTTTTGATTTTTGAGATGTCGGCTTCCGTTAACCTTAGGTGTGTTTGTTGAGTGTTTATTTCCGTTTCCAGCAGATATTCAGTTTTGGCTGGTCTCGTTCCTTGCCATGTGCATGTCAGCAAGTTATGATCACTATTGATGGTTCTTTCCACTTGAAAACTCTTCATGCAATCAATTAGGCCAGCTGAGATGCCGATGTAATCTATAGTTGATTTGGACGGCCCCCGTTCCCACGTTGGGCAGTTTATCTGGTTAGGGAATAAAGTCTCTATGTTTTGAATGTTTCTTGCGGAGATCAGGTCCTTCAATGCTTTCCCTCGCTCCCTAGTTGGATCTCCTATTACCTGTTGCAGGTTGGTGGTAGAGTTTGCTCGAGTTGGATTATTACAGTTTGCATTTAGATCACTGCAGATGATGATTTCAATATCTTCGAAATCTTTATAAATCTGATCAATCGTGGCACTCATGTTTTGGCAAAATGAATTGGTTTACATCCGCTGTGGATTCCAGTAGCAATTTATAATTGCTAACAAGTTTGTGTACTCTCCTCCCTTTTTTGTGTCACATTGGGACCAAGTAGTTAAAGTCACTAGCATCTCATAAGATTCTTTCCACTTGCGAGGTTCCATAAGGCCCAAACCTGTTTTAATAGCTGTTAATAAGCCCGCTGACGGTCTTCCTAGCGGACCTTTCTCAGCTGCAGAAATTTCAACAGGTAAGCCATCAAGCGCCGGCTTTGCCATCAGCCACGTCTCCTGTAGACATAAAATGTCAAATTTGCCCAGGTTCACGTCTCCAACCATCGTTAAGTGAGAGTGTCCTCGTGTGTTCCAAGATCCTAAGTGGAAAAGCTTCTTTGCGGGCCGTTCCTCTCCGACCGTTTCGAGTGGGGGATTGGCGAGGGCCGGCCCATCTCGCTGCTATTTGGATGTTTTCTTATTCCATGATGATGTCAGCCAGTTCCACGGCCTGTTGTGTTGACCCAGTTCTAACGCCTTTTTCATATATTTCGGCGTATCAGATTTCGACGAAGGATCTCTGCGTGGTCGGCGATTAGGCTCTATCGGGACCCGGCTTCTATTTAGTTGTTGCCCCTGGTTATCTGGCTTTGAGTGGGAAGACTGATTAATTGTTGTATCACTGGAAGTTTCACCTTCTCTCCTTTCACGTTTGATTATTTCTGTCAAATGGAGGCTCATCTGCTCCAGTTCTTTAGATGCTGACTGTTCAATTTCCCTCGCATCTTCTGCTCTGATGTATATATAGGCTTTTGCTCTTTTGTTGGTGTGATATGGTTCAACCCACTTCAGGTCTTCGGATCTTAAGTGATTTAGGAATTTTGTTCTCTTCATAATCAGCAGGATATTCAGCCGATTTAATGGCACATGGTCTTTCTTGGAGTCCAGTTGTTCTAACTTGAAAACACGGATCCGATTGTTCCCCATGTTTTCCTTTTCTACCCTCTCAGAACGATGCCTCTGTTTCCTGGGACTGCTAGGAGCACTCTTTCTTCAATGTCCCTCTTTGTATTTATTCCCCAAACTCTGTTGCTGGTCTGATTTGGTGGAATCGGCATTATTCTTTTGGGCAACTGGACTTTCCTCTTTACCCTGCTGTTCATTTTGGTGTTTTTTCCCTTGCGTGCTGGTTATTCCAGAAACGCTCTCCTTTCTCTCCAATGTATTCATTTCAGTTAGTAGAAAACCCCTCTGCTTAAGTTCCTTGAAGGCCAGTTAATCAAAGTGCTTTAAACCTTCCACTTTTATGGGAAGGTATGCTTTTGCTGTTTTCCCCCTATGGTACGCTTCAACTACATTCAGATCTTTGCTTCTGAAATCCCGTAGAGAGTTTGTTTTCTTCATTATCTGAACCACCGTAGGTCTATTCAGTATAAGGAAATCTTTTTTTTGTGTCATCTTGTTCTATTTTAAATAACCGACTCTCTTTTTTTGTTTTCTGATGGTAAAGCTCGGTTCTACTTCTCCATTTTCTTTTCCGTGCTGGCAAATTGTCTAGGTCCTCGCTTTCCCGTCTCTTTTTATTTCTCGGCGAGTTTTCATAGTGCCTCTCTTGGATTCCGCCCTGGTCTGTTCCAGACTGGACGTTCTGTAACGTATCATGTATCCGGTCACCCATCTTGAGACTCTCTTTGTTCTTTTTCCAAGACGTACTCTCATCCTCGTTGCTAGCAGAGTCATTGTGTTCCCAATGTTGGGATAAGTTCATTAGGACCGAGTCTGTCAAGAGCTCCTCTGTTGTTTTTGGAGATCTAATTTTCGTGAGTTCTTCTACTTCGTCCTCCACTATAACTATTTTTTGTTCCGGGGGAGGTGCCGGCTTCTTAAGTATTAGGACTGGCTGTCCACTAATTGTCTTTAGTGGGTCTCCCTTTTTAGATTGGGCGAGATTTACCATCTTTAGGTAGGTAGCTACATTAGCGGGGGCTGTGTTGCTTTTTAAGTTTCACCTCCCCTCTTCGCAATGGTTCGGTGGCGGACCAGTTGGTGTCACCGTATGAGCGCTGTTCCATTGCAGCATAGCTTCAATCTGTCTTTCCAATTATTCCATTTTGCTGTCTCGTCTTTGATGATGAGTCTTTTTCAGTTCTTCTACCGCTGTTATGTAACTTACCACGTGTGCAACTTTTGTGATCATATTTGTCGAGATTGCCGTGTTGTCGCGGATCTCTTCTTTGATAACTTCGTACAATTTGTAAAAAGGTGCAAGTACGACTGACATTGCTGACATAATTGCTATCATGTCCAGTTTCTTGTTAGGGGAGTCCTTCTGCATGCCTGCTGCTATATCACTAAGTTGCCGATTTTTTGGTGATTTTTGACTTTTCTCGAGTCTTCTTCGGGGAGCCGGTGAATCCCGGGCCGAAAATTCCATCTGCGCACTTTGGTCTTGATCTATTCTAATTCTGCCCGTTGAGATTCTTTGTTTTGATAATCCGAGAGCCTGCATGGGGCCCTCACCTTCCGACATCAAACAAAAAGGTGTCTTCAGTATGTCTGTCTCCAGATGAGGCTTTGTCCATGCATGCCTCTGATCCTTTCAAGCCAACTTGGAGCTTTGGTCTACATCCTCTTGCAATAATATTGCCATTGAGTCTTCCGTCATTAGGTTTTCCTCAGTTGGCTTTTCCAGAGTTGATTGTCTCTGGGGTGGCACATTCACTTTTTTGCTATTTTCGTTTGAATCCTTCTTCTTCAGCGACGTGCTGTTATGGGGTTGATGTGTGTCCTTTTGGTTGGATCCCCCTTTGTTTATCATTTTCGCTGTTTGACTGTTTTTCTCGATTGTCTGAGGCTCAACGGCAGACGAGTTTGTTTTTGGCGCTTGGCCCTCCAGTAGATCCGTTTTATTCTGCCTTGACCCTGGGGGTCATCGTGTATAGCTTCCAGCATCTCTGCATCTGAAACTTCGAATTCCGTAGTATATTTTCTTTTGAACTGAAATGTAAAGAAAGCCTTGAGAGGACACGATAGAAGTGGTTTAGTTAGGCTTTTGGTGGAAGTGCTTGCACTTTTTGTCATTTTAACGCCATCCATCCCTTTAGGCATCAGTTTTACTTCTTTTGCATCTTTTCCCAATCTTTTGTTAGTTATGGCTTTTTTTGGTTTTTGTCAATTTAGGATCTTTTTTTGATTTCATTCTTTTTTTCTTTGAGGGTCTTGATATTTGTTTCGCGGATTCATACCCTGATTCCTCAGATGAATGCTCCCAGTCGTTGTGTGTGTCTTTCTCCGTGTTTCTATTCCTTCCAAACTGGAGCTGTTTGGCACGCACTTATTAGCCAGATTGTTAGCCGATGCGTTTGCATATACTCCCGTTTCTTTATCCAGCTGGTTCAAGGTAAACGCGTCGTTTGTTGGCACTATGATTTCTTCCTCAGGTAAACCCGGCTGATGGATCATTGCCTTTATCATTAAAGAGTTCAGGGGCAGGTCCGTATTGCTTAACTTCCCCACTGGAGGTGTTTCAGTTAGATCAGTCCTTTTTTCCCCTGTAATTGCCTGCGACTGCCTGGATGCGTCTTGAATTTTAAGCCCCGCTGTTGGTCCTTCTGCAGCGGGTGACTCAACACTCGGATTTGTTCCGGTGTCAGCCGTCAATGTATGTGCTATGGATGGTGGACGTTGAGCGCCTGTCAGCACAACAGGCTCCTCTTCAACACCGTGTTGCCCCCTCCTGCCACAAACATTCCGTTTAGCTTTGCTGCGGGGGCGTCCTCCGACAGCACTCGCGCTAGAAGCACTCGACGTATGGGAGGAAAACGGGCTGCTTGTGACCGCGGGCAGGGAAGATGGCTGGTTTCCCCTCAGTGCTCCATACACCAAGTCCATTTTGACCTGTTCTCGTGCCGCGCCGTCCTCGGCGCCAGATACACTGGAGACATCCGAGCTCAACTGCTTCAACGGTGCCTGACCCAGCTCCGAAACCGGTGTTACTGTTGACAAGGCTGTAGTAGGGTCCGGTACGTTTTCCAAATCAATTATAGGTTTGTTTTGTGAAACTGGGACTTTCCGACCCACATTCGCGGAAAACTACAAAGTTTTACTTCTTGCCGAGGGTGTAGCTGGGGTCGCGTCTGACTCTTTAGCCGGTTCCGAGCCAGACACACTTGGTTTTCTGCCGGAGCTAAGACTGCTGCTTTCACAGTATACGGGTCCTTTGGGGCGTACCTCAGGCTACATTATGGTCTTGCTTCGGGTCTGCAGCAGACTGCTGCAGACTGCTCTCCACCTCTGCTCCCAGCTCCGCTCACTGCTTTGCAGTGTGTTTGGGCTAAAATAGCTGACTTCTTGACACAAGGATGTGGACTGCTGCAGACTGCTCTCCACCTCTGCTCCCAGCTCTGCTCACCGCTTTCTCTTTTTCCTTTAAGCTTCTCCATTGGCTGAAGTTATTTAATTCGGCCTATCACATCACTTTTTTATGCAGATGACACTCAACTTTTCCTGTCTTTTTCATCCTTCACCACTGAAGTCCACAATAAACCTTTGGCATGCCTTTTAGCCATTAATGCTAAGACTGGGGCACTTTACTTTCCTGCTAACACAATCCCATCTACTCTTTGGCCTTCTTTTATTTTGTTCCCTCCTTCTCAGCTTCCTATCTCCCACATGGCTTGTAATGTGGGACTTTACCTTGACTCTGCATCATATTTTTATATTTTTGTATCCTCATGCTCCTGTCACTATCACTTGTATAATATTCATACTGTTCATCCTTTCTTTACTTTCAATGCCAATAAACTACTGATTTCTTCACTAATCTTCTCACGACTCTTTTATTGCTCTGTTTCCCTATTTGGCCTTCCTGTTTCTCGTCTGGCATCGTTGAAGTCTGTTTTCAGTACTTCCATTCGACTTCTCTATCGTTTTTCTCCTCACGACTCCACGACTTCCTATCTCTTCTATCCTTGGCTGGCTTTCATTTCATTCCTGACTTAAATTTAATTTTCTCTGTCTCTTTTTTTTAATCTCTTGATGGCCTTGCGCTTATCTATCTTTCTTCTCTTGTATCGTTTTATGCTCCTTCTCGTTCTCTTCGCTCTCATTCTCAATTTCATCTTGCACTCCATCGCCCTCCTTGTGCTCAGTCATGTTTTTGTTCTTTTACTCTGTTAGCTTCTTTGCATTGAAATACTCTCCCACTTTCTCCTCGCTCTATTTCTTCATATTCTTTATTTCGTGTCTCACTGAAGACCTATTTTCTCCAATCTTACATATAATGCTGATTGCTCTTATATTGTTACTTGCATTTCCCATTTTATTGTACTGTTTTTATGTATCTATGTACAACGCTTTGGCTTAAGACGCTATATAAATCACAAATAAAATATAAAAACAATACAAATAATTGTTAAATTGAGTGTTATATTATTATGATGGTGGACACCCACATTGTTCATTTATGTAAATCACTTCCCCAATATAAATGAAAGATTCTTAAATACCATGTACAGTGGGTTAAAGACACATCTGGCAAATGGTCCAGCTATGGCCCCCATCAGGGCCACACTCAAACCATCTGCTGCAACGTATACACACATATTTACACAACCACACAAAAGGGAAGGACATTGCAGAGCAGGCTAAGCATCCTTGATTTATGGAAGATGTTTGAGGAGAAGGAGCAGGTCAAAAAAGAAAGTATACATAGAAGATATGGTGAAGGGCGTGTGCAGCCCACAGCGCCTCCTCCCACTCAACCATGCAATCCATAATTGTTCGACCATACCAGGATTATATCCATTGCAAACTGCTGTAGGTTATAGTAATCCCTGGTATGTGGTATGTGAAAAACAATGCATCACAAAGCAACACCAGTAGAAGACGATACATGGTATAGCTAAGTGGCACAGATAAAAGAAACGAAGGATGAGTTGAAAAGGGTGGAAAGCATAAATGGAGGGGAACAAGGATCAGCTGTTACACCAGACTAATGGGTGGGAGGACCGATCCTATTCAAAATAGATGCACAGAATGATGACAATTACAATGTGAAGGTTTTGGAAAGCGAGGGTGTGCAGGAGTGAAGGAGAGAAGGGTACAGAAGGGAGGTGAATACAGCAATAAATAGAAAGGTAAAGGAGGACCGAGAAGGAGAAGAGAGCTTAAGGGGAGGCGCTGACAGCTTTATCAGAAACATAATAGATGAGATAGAAAGAGGAGTGCATGTAAGGGAAGGGTTTGGAAGTGTCAATAACATGCTGGAAGGGGTAGAGTGAGAGGAAGATGAGTGGGAAGATGAAGAGGAGGTAGATGAGTAGGAGGCAGTGCAGGCTCCTCAAACAGGAGCACCCGAAACACCAGAGTAGTCACTAATAGATTTGCGGTATAACAATGTAATAGGGAGTGGGGCACCATACCTCCCAGAGCTTCAACCAATAAATACAGCAAGGACAACTCAACTCCATATGTGAACAGATTAAGAAATTTGCCAGGCTGTCAAGCAAGTCGCATGGCGGAAACATCAAAATGGATGAAGGGTGTGGCTGCACCCGTATGCAAGGCTGGGGTGACCCAGTTACCATTGCTCCAAAGGGTAGGGGACTGGATCAGTATGTACCTTGGCCACAAGCAGATCAAAACAATGTGATGGCTACCTTACCATCATTGATGGCAGGGGCAGGAAAATTGATTTATGAGCTAGAAAAAAGGATGGCGGGAATGGCATTAGAGCTAGGGGATGCAAAGAGATTACTTGCTTCGACATTGGAAGAACAATCAGACGATGTATGCAAATTAGCAGGTTATCCCACTGTAATGGGACAAAATAATGTACATGATGGTTCATTATTGAACAATTGTAGAGCAGACATTTGGAAGGCATTGAGGGGGCAATACCCAAATACATGAGGCATGAGTGCGATTATGACACACAAAATGACAATAGACGAGGAACCAGCAGCATATATGCAAGAAATACAAGAGAAAAGGCGTTTATAAATGAGACAAGGTTGGGAAACAATATACCTATATGTTATCACATTTCATGCCAGGGCCTTCCATATGAAGTATATAAACAGCTAATGAAAATTGTAGCGATTGAAATGAAACAATGGCCAAAGATACAGTAAAATATTGTTCATTATTGTCGACTGAGACAAGATAAAGAGAGGAATAAGATAGAAGAGAGGTAACGAGAGGAAGCTAAATTGGGTCAGAAGAAATTGTTGAAGGTAACGATGGAGGGAGAGATGATAAACACTGGGGGAGAAACTTATGAACAGGAATACCAACAGCAAGTTGCAAGTGGATAATGGGAGGAAGAGTAGAGAGTAACTATTATCACAGGTGGAGAGGTTATGCACCGAGGGGAAGAGGGTATGGCTTTGGCAGTGGAAATGGAGGAGTTTCTGGAGGGTTGGGACCATGATTTAGAGATTTTGGAGGTTTTGGAGCACAGTGTTGGATGTGTGGGAAGATTGGGCATTATGCACGGGTTTGCAGGAGCAGAGAGGCAATGACAGGAGGATGGCAAAAACCCAGTTCAAGAGCGGGTCTGTATTTCCCCTGAAAAATTCTGCACAGACACAGCAAGAGCAGGACACATTCCAAAATATGCAACAGAAACTGTTTCTCTAAAGCATCCTGCAACCGCAGACTCAACTGCAAATATAACCGAAGACACAGTCGCAGATGCACCACACATCATAGAAGCACACAACCTAGATACAACAGCTACAACAACCACAGCAAGCACTGAATCCATTACAAAAGCAAACACAACAATCGGGACAGTGGGAAAGGAATATATTGCCACAAACCTTTGAACCCACAACAGGGGTTATGACAGTGGTGGGAGGGAACATATTAACAGCAACAGTGATGAGCATTTACCCCCCAATAGGGCAGCCCACAGAGGAGCTTGATGTGTCCAGTACTATCAGTAACTCCCGACCCGGAAGAGGAACCACAGGTTGGGATGACAATAGGGGATAGGACGTTCTCTTTCTTGAATGACACCTGGGCATCAAGATTGTGCATTAGGAAAGGAGGGTTTCCACTGTCACAAATAACGATGGATGCACAAGGATTTTATTGGGCTATGACAAAGGTTCCATTCACAGAAGAGCTATCTGCAGCAGTGGGAGGAGATACAATGACTGAACCATTGCTCCACTCCCGAAAGACACCAGTTACCATTTTGGGAAGAGACCTGATGAATATATTAAACACAACAATTCTGTTTACTGAGGAAGGGATGATATGTTCAACACCAGGCATGCATTATGCAAATGAAAGAGAGTTTCCACAAGCGTGCCATGGTCAGAAAGTGTGGAGTACCGGTGTTACAATGGATGGCTTCCATGAATACATGATCAATTGTTACGATTACCCAAAGTTTTTGTTCAGAGCAGAAGTACCCACAGCTCAACTCCTTTGTAGAATCTAACTGCCTCCTCGACCCCGCACAATTAGGCTTCCGACCGCGACATGGAACTGAAACCACTCTGATATCGATCTGGGATAATCTCAAGGTCACTGTAGACTCTGAAGGCTGTGCAGCATTAATTCTCCTTGATCTCTCTGCAGCCTTTGACACGGTTAACCATTCAATTCTCCTTGACCGCCTTCCCTCCCTCAGAATCTGTGGCAATGCTCTCAAATGGATTGCCTCCTTCTTCAGCAAAAGCAAAAAATAACTCTCCTCTCCACTTATTCCTCAACTGCTCATTCAGTGAAGACTGGAGTAACCCAATGTGCATGCCTGTCTGGTCTCCGGTTCATCCTCTATATGACCACTCTACCAGGAATCATCCACATGCACAACATCTCCTGTAACAACTACGCAGATGATACCCAAATTATCCGAACAAATCCCAATTCACTCACCAACCCCCTTCCCGACCTTGAAGTCTGTCTCTGCGCTATTGATCAATGGATGACAATAAACCACCTCCTTCTGAACCCTGCTAAAACTGAAATCATGGTGTGCAGAAATACGGCCCTTCTACCACAACCGCTTGCATGGACCCCTTCCCTCGGCACCCCTTCTTCCCCTCAGATACAGTGAAAAACCTAAGCTGCACTATGGACTCAAGCCTGACCCTCTACCGTCAGATCAACATGTCGAAATGCTGTCACTACCAACTCAAACTTCTAAGATGCATTTTTCCCTACTTCTCCTACCCGAACAGACTTGCTGCAGTTATGTCTATTGTGATGTTGACGTAAACAAAAAGCAACACGGACCAACAGAGTAAGAGATAACAGGATTCTGCTTTGGTTAACAAAATCTTCACAAAATATACTGTTTTATTTACATAACACACACAGTTAATACTTGCTAATAAATGATTTGCATACTAAAAAGAAACTCAGCCGATAAACAAATTCTCCTATCCTTCATCATTAATACATAACTCATACATACCATCTTCATACCAACAAATATTCAAAAGAGGGTGTTTATTATCTCCAAACACATAATTCTATTTTTTTTTATTCAAGTTCAACACTCTCATGTATTTCAGATGTGACCCTCTGTGGTATTTACAGAGAGTTTTGTCTTGCTGCCTTGATGCACCAGGGTATCATTGGACAATTTGAATCTCCATGCAACACAGCTAGGTACCCAGTGGAAAAAGCAGGGGGGCTGTCTTGGAGATTCATTCAAGATGTATGCCCCTTAAACAATATTGTGGAAGCAGAGTTCACAGTTGTGCCCAACAAAGCCACCGTTCTGTGTAACATACCACCTACTGCTGCACATTTTACAGTTTTTGATTGACCTAAAAAAACATGTTCCATTGTGCATAGCTTCTCAGTACCTCACAGAGTTTTCCTATCGCAGGATCCAACTCCAATACACAATACCTCGACAGGAGTATTGTGAGTCCCCTAGTGTTTTCAACTGAGTGCTACATATGGATTTAGGAAACATACAGACACCCAGTGAGATTATACAGTAAGTGTATGATTTGTTAGTGTGTAGCACGACAGAGGGGAGTGCAGACATGATTCAGTGATATTGTTGACAGTGTTGGCCGAGAAGGGATACAAGGTGAATAAAGAAAAATAGCAGTATGGCCCCATAATGTTGACAGATAAGATGATCAGTGTATTTAGGAATTCAACGAAGAAATAAGCACATTCCCGTACTAGGGAGACTAGATTATAAGGAAGAATTGTACTTATTCTCCCATTCAAATGGACATATGATGATGACTGTCCTCATGCAAAAACTTCCATGGGACACAAACCGTTGGCATATGACAGAGGGATCTTAGATCTTAGATCTTAGAGAGGGCATTTCTTATGTGAGAAAGCACTGGCTGCAGCGGCCTTTGCAATAGAGAAGTAATCTACGATAGCAATGGGCTTCCCCTTAACATTACTTGTGGAACATGCCCTATTTGCAGAACATGAAGTACCAAAGTCCACATTTACCACACTGCGAGCATCTGGGTTCAAGATTATAATATCCAATCCATCAATAAACATTGTTAGATGCCGTGCAGTGAATCCAGTGAGTTTCATTGCCGAACCGGTAGAGGGAGGAGACTGGGTTCAAGACAGTTCTACATACACTGACATACATGAGGACGTACCCCCAGTAAAGGAAGCAGAGTTAGAGGGGGAGAGGTGGTCTTCATTGATTGTTCGTTGGTGATAGATCGGAGCATGGAATTGAGGCACTCAGAAGACGCAGTGATGAGGAGTAAGGGTGATGATTTTGAGATTGTGGCAAGCATCACGCTACAGGCACATTTTTCTGCACAGGCAGCTGAGTTGGTGGTGATGATTTTGGTATTTGAAGAGCATGAGGACCAGATAGTGACAATGGGCCTCATTACACGGTAGGCGGTGAGCCATGGCGCTATTAGCGCCATGGCTCATGCCGGTAAAATACCGGCACCGCCTTGGCGGAAAGGGGATTTACCGCCCCATTCCAAGGTTGGAGGGGTGGTAAATCCCCTTTCCGCCATTGGCCTTCACCATTCCCATTTCTGCCCCATAGGGCTCTATGGGAATGGGGAAGGCGCTAATTACGGCACCGCAATTTTGCGGTGCCGTAATTAGCTCCGAGGTCTCTTAGTGGGTTGGATTTTAACGCCTGCAAAAAGCAGGCGTTAAATCCCCCAACCCGCAAAGGGACCTCGTAGTAAGGCGGTAAGGATACCTTACCGCCATCCGTGTAATGAGGCCCAATGTATTCTAACTCCACCTTGGTGATGTCTACAGTACAATCAGGACTCTCACAGTGGGCGCAGACGGCACTCCTGTACAGCATGGCGCATTATTAGGTAGATTACTAGGTGCACTGGCATATCCCACAGTGGCCAACATGGTGAAGTGCACAGCCCATTCAAGGGGCACTGTAGAAACGAAGCAGCAGCTGCAAAAGACAAAAGGGCAGCATATCTTTCACAAATAGCAGACATAACAATCACTCCACAAAAAATGGTGCTTACTAAGGAAATGAACAATGGCTATAACACCCTATTGTTGACACAATTTGTGGAACTTCACGGATGCTCACCATAGACAAAACAGGACCTTTGGGTAAAGCAGGGATACTAACTATCCCCCAGTGACCTGGTGTGGTGACAGGATAGGACAGGAGAGCATGTCATGTCACTCAAGTTACTCACAGTAGTGTTAGAACAGCTGCAATACCCAGCACACACCACACGAGAATATGTGGCAGCAGACATTTTAGAACACTGGTACGTCCAAAACCTGCATGAACATATCATGAACTTCATTTGTCACGTGCCAGCAATATACTGCCGAGCATACCCTGAGAACAGTGAGATTAACAATACCCCATCTTACAGGTCCATTTTGATTGTATTAACAGTCTTAATTCAAAAACATGTTGTTCCTAATGCCATTCTGAGATTGTCTTTTGTACGCTCTCCCAGTGGCCGTCTGTATTTGGAATAAAGCAGGGTTTTCTTGTGCACCTGAAGTTACTCCAATTATTAGGTATTCCTCTTTATTGGAACATTTGGGCCTATCTTAACATTCTCATTCATATAGGCCCACATTTTCCAATTAGAACGCTCTATGAGCAGTCCAATGGACATAAAGTATATTAGCAAACTGAGCGGTGGGGGGCGTCAACAATCAGGTTGCTCACAAAGTAGGCAACAACTGCTTGCATTGGGTTGTTAATCTGAGAAACACATGGAGCTCCGTGAACGTCCCATTGTCCTTTTGGCTGGACTTGCCTATCCTCTGGTGATGGTGCATTCTTCTGCTCTTTCCTTCTGCAGTTCTATTGAATCGCTCCTCCACTGGTGGAGCTTTGAATCAGAAAAGGGCCTCTTTCTATTTTGAATAGGATCACTTTCTTTTTCCATTGCGGCTGTAGGACTAATGTTTGCACTTTGAGTGAGTAGCATTCAGAGCTTAAAGGTCTTTCCAACATAGAAATCCTAGCACCCAGTTGACTTTTGTGGGTGCTAAGGCCCTTCCAATCCATAACTGAGAGCTATAGGGGCATGGTAATGGCATTGCTTGAAACATGTCAGTATTAGTTGCACCAGCAGGCACATCCATAGCCATTTCATCAAGACATTAAGAGGGTCTCTGACAAACCCACTGAAAAATAATAAATAACAAAACAAGGTATTGTATTGAAAATGATGTGTTATTTATATAGCGCCTTAAGCCAAAGCGCTTTACAGAGAACATATTTACATACATTTTATCATCCCAACCAAAGTTGGTACTGATTTATCGACCTCGGAAGGATGAAAGGCTGAGCTGGCTGTACCAGGATTCAAACCTGAGACTTGCAGATCACACATAGATCGCAGCAGCAAACGCTTAACCCACTGAGCTATCTCACCGGCATGGTAATCTTGATAATGTTTATTTTTCAAAGCTTTGTCCTCGATATTCCTTTCTTTCTGTGTCTGTGTTGCAATGTACAGTGGCAGAAATACTTGTCATTTTTATCAATACAATTGTTGCCGAGTATAAGCGACACGGGCCGGCACTTCAAATGGAGGTATTGAAGTGAGGCATAATGCTTTAACATCTCCATTTAATCTCTGCTCATTTTTTAAGCGGTTTTTAAAATTGTATTTAATTGTTTAAAGCGCAGACCTAGCTCAAGAGCAGTGGAGTGCTATACAGAGTGTGGGTAGCCAGCCTTTGGGCTGGCATTTTTTAACAGAAGTGCTGTACTTTGTGCTGAGTTTACTTTGTGCTGAGGTCTGTGCGTGTCAGATACATGCATCCATTGGAATTAGTCCTTGGTCAGGTGTTGTTGGAAAAAGCCATGTTTTGAGATATTTGCAATATTAGAGAATTGTGGGGGCATTCCGGGTGGGTTCATGACAAGAGAGGGGTTATCTGCATGTCCTCTTTTGCTGTGCGAGGAGCGTGTGCCACCAGATATGTGGAGCTTAGCCACCAGGCACGCATATCTGCTACTCGTGACTGCTTTGTTGATGATACATGCCGTCCTGAACAATATCCAGGCCTGGGAGGAAGCCAATGTTGTTTGCGCAGGACAACAGTGATTTGGTCACATTTCTGTGTGCCCATAATAAGATGTGCTGCAGCGTGGTGGACTGCTTTTATTGGAGCCAAGTGAGCTACTTGGAGACCGATCAGGGGTTCATTTCCCCCTATTGACGTGTGCGACCACAAGGGCCTGCACCGCGGGTTGGAAGTCCTGAACGGTAAGAAGGGTTTGATTTTTCAAAGCGTGGAGATTCAGAGCCAGGATATTTGGGCCTTTTTGGCTACGTGTTTCTGGAGGGACAGGCTGCTGTCAATGGTGAAGTGTAAGGATTTTGCTGAGTAAGAGAGTTGTGGATCAAATCCTTCTAGGCGCATATCATTGAGCCATTGTTGGACAAGTTGTTTTTTAGCAGGGGGACCGATGAGGGGAATTCAATCTTGGATGGATTTAGTTTCAGAAGTGACTGGACTGAGGAGATAAGATTTCTGTGGTTCGTTCCTCTATCTTGTCAGTGCGCCTTTCGTTTTACACTGACATGATATTTTCATGGAGACTTAAAACTTAAAACAAAGGGCCCTTAGTTTTGAACCTACTTCAAATCAGGCTGATTCAATAGAGTTTTGCAGGAGATCCAACAGTACGTATTGCGACAGTTTGCAGATCCATGCATGCAATTAACACTTTTGATTAAATAAAACCCTGTTAAGGGGGTCATTTCCTTAAAAGTTAAAGTTGCACGAAGGGGACTGCCAACGTTAGCACTTGCATACCCCAGTATGCACCTTTAAACATTTGCCAGGCAGAGCATGCTTGTGAAGAGTAAAACAAGGCAAAATCGCTTTCATTCTTCATGTTTACAATTGGTTAAAGTATAACCCCCAAAAAAATCGCAGAATGCAAATTATGCTTTGCTCTTCCAAGATGGAGGCGGAAAGCAAAGCGGAAGATGAAACTCTCCTGTGTGCCCCTCCTACATCTTGGAGGTGCATGAACACGGCTCTGAGTGTTAAATGGAAGCATGAAAAGCATTACACCCCAATATTAATCGAATCTCGCCACCATCCTCTTCACAATTTCACTGTGGGTGTAGAGGCTTGATCAGTGCGGATTTTTTCTGCCCTTTTGCATAGGGAAAGGGCCAGAGAATGTGTAGCGATCCAATGCAACGAAGGCTGCATGCCTTTACACTGCACTGCCATTGCCGAAAAGAGACGTGGGCGCATGCGCGCAGAGCTGAGCTCCAAGCGGATTATCCGCACGCGGTTCTAGGACAAAAACCCAGGAAAAGCTCGGGCGCTCCAGGCTAGTTCCGTTCGGTGTTGATAATGGCATGACTCCAGCAGAGCGCAACCCGGAAATGCAAGCGAATGCAGCCCGCGTGCACTCTCCTGGAGTCTCTGGCCTGGGCAAAATGAGGCCAATACTCTGGCTTCAGCAGGTCTTGCTGAGGGGCTCTGCAGATACATAGTGCCAGGTGTTCATTGCTGCAATCCATTTATTTATTTTTTAATTTACAGTTGTTTCTGGAGTGGATTTCTGTTCTGGAATTGTGGGTTAATTTGCCCAAATCTCTGCAGTTGTTGCCACATTATTTTCGTGTTGTATTTCTGTTTGCCCTGTGTGTGTGCAGTAGCACCACAACATGGTTACAGAAAACTCTAAATACAAATGAGCAGCCTCACTTTAATGAATGTGGAATGGTTCTAGAATGTAACTCGAACATCACCATATCTCTTCAGTTGCCGGTTATTTTGGCTGCATTCCACACAGTATACACTGGAGCGAGTGTGGAAATTCAAGGATTTATCAAGTGTAACTGACACATTGGTATGTTTAAGTCCTATGTGCTTTTTTCATTGCAAGAATGCCTTTATTCCCCCTATTTGCTCTAAATGTGTTATATATTACTTTCAAGATTCCGATACCCCTGGAATCCTCATGCGTTATCTTGGAAGCAAGATCACGCAGTGAACGTAGGATAGGACAGGGGCAACGTGCTGGTCTTGAAAGCAAGACCACGCAGAGCAACAGAGGTCCGACTCCTGGAGCTGCGCTTAGAAACCAAACTCAGGTACGGTATTAGGCGCGTTATAAAAAAAAAAAACGATTAATTAAATAAATGCATTGTTATCACAGATGGGTTGTGTATGGCATATGGGTTAGTCAACGGATGGCAAATGGAATATTGCGAATAATGTGGGCTTCAGCCTCTAAACTGAGGGTCAAAATGTAAGCTAAAGGCACATGTCGATCAGTTTAATATGATAGGTTATTTATAACGTGCGTAATACCCAGCGGTTTCTAAGCACGGACCCGGGGATCGAACCTGTGGTAGCTCTGTGCTGTCTTGCTTCCAAGGTGAGCACGTTACCACTGAGCTATCCTCCCGAGACAAATAACCCACTTTTACCCTAGTTTGAGATCTACGAACATTGAACAAATCAGCGCAGTAGATTTTAGCATGGATCAGCTACAAACCCGGGCATTTCAATTCGTTCAGGCACAGGGATTTCCTGCACACTTACAGGAAATCCTCATGAGCCTGGGGATTAGCCTTCCAATCTCAAGGAATGGTATATTTCCATGGATTATGCCCGAGGTTTCTGTATCTGGGAAAACAAGCATTGAAACATGCATGGAAATGGCAGGCACCAACGAATCAAGGGTCTTCCACCCTGGCCGCTACGCATGGACCACATAACTCATCAGCCTCAGCCACTTGCTGAGCAGGATCCGAATTGTGGCACATTTTCTAATGGAGCAATTATCCTATGAGACACTTCAGCACAGAGGCACCGCCAATATCAAAACTAAGGGATTTGGTAACCATGAAACACTATCTTAGATTCAGGCCAATGAGTAGCGTCTGCTGCAGACTCCAAAACAACAATTAAACACAAAAACATAGTAAAAGTTTCATGCAATTTTGGCCGATTCTGGCCTATTTTTGTGGGATCTGGAGTCGTGCTCCACCTTCAGTCACACCTATTAAGAGAATGTATTTCTCAATTTCCTGCGAGCATTGGCATGTCCGCTACACTGCTTGCGAAAATCACATCTTTTGATGTGTTCTTTTTTCTAGTTGACCCCAAATTTTCCACGGAACTCCGCTTCCTATCCCGAAGGATCCACCGCAAAGCAAATTTTCCGTCAGGGCTAGACAGAGATTAATGGCCGTCATTTGCCGACATGAGGACTGTATTTGCTCATAAGACACTTGAATTCACTCGTCTGTCCTCTCGTTTCATCGAGTATGAAAGCGAGTCAGATTCATACATCTGTCATAAATCAAACCCGGCCGTTCTCATTTCAAGGTGGACTCCTAGGTCCCCCCGGCTGTCGCTGGCGCCGTCGTGCTCACCGCTCCTGGCAAATCCGATCTTCTGCGGAAAGTGAAACGCAGCCTGGAATGAGAAGTGTACGCTGTCTGCTCTGCTCTGGGGCAATTTCCATCTTTTTCAGGAGAACAAATCTTTCCATCGTGTTTGCCGATGGCCAGAAAATCGGCTGCTTTTCAATCTCCAAAGGACTAAGAGGATCCAAAATATCAATTTGCCTTTTATAGAAATTAGATCCCTCATTAAAGGAGAGTCAAATTAACCTAATTTGAAACTACATGGGTCTGATCTGGTTGCCTTGCAATATATATATATTTTTTTTATTATATATTTATTTATTTAGTTATTTATTTATTTTGTCATTTGGGGTGTTTTATAAAGTGCCAGCAGGTATAACAGGATACTTTACAGCTCTAAACTACATGGTCTTAACTATAAGCCAGATGTCAAATAGATAGCTCAGTGGGCTATGTACCCGAAGCTGACATTTGTGTGGCACCTGCAGTCACAGGTCATAGTGAGCCCTTCATCCGGCTATTGCTGATGCGTCGAGTACCATTTTTTTGTTGAATAATAACACATTGCCAAGCACTTTTAGAGGATTCCCTCTTTGTGTGCGCTAATTGCATTTTGACTAATAATATATTGTGATGTGCGCTATATGCACTGTAGACAATAGGACACATTTGAAATTGCACTGGAAAGGGCTGCACTTTGCCCTCTAGGCCCCTGTTTTGAAAATACTACTTATATGGAATTTGGCAACCAAGACTGCATTCACCATTCAGTGCAAATCATAGGCCTCATTTTCCATAATGATCATTTTAAAAATGTGATATTTTAAATACGTTTAAAATAAATGTATACTATCTAATTATGAGTTGGGATTGTCTGGGATATTTACTGCTTGGGGCAAATAGAAAGCTACGACATGGGGTAAGTGCTATTTACCCCATGCAGGAGTTTCTATGTACGCCGTGCAAGAAATATTCCATGCCATCCTAACTCATAAATAGGTAGTATATTAAATAGGATGTTTTAAGAGAATCACCATATGCAAAATGAGGCCGGTGATTTGAATGTGATGTAAGTCTTGGTTGTCGCCTCCCTTGAAAGGCACCAAACTGAGGTCCTTGATGGTTACATCTACAGTGACAGGACAGTGTGAGAGGTTACCCCATGCTCCCCAAGTTTTTCATACTCTTTGTCCATATCCTCCAAGTTCCTCATCTGGTGATTTTATGGGGCGAAGCTACATCGCATGCAAGATATGCCACAGGCTACTTCACAAGGTGATTTATTTGGATGCTTCAGGAAACACTTCTGGAAATAGCCCTCCAGCTTCAACTTCCGGTTGTTGCAGAGGTGATGTACAGCATGGAAAGTCTGCGTGTGTAGACAACCCATACAGTGAGCCTGATCACGGGTCTGGAGTTATCCCGGCCGTAATACCGCCGGAATATCGCCAATGCAAATAGCGTTACTGCTACTCGGTCCGACGCTATTAGTGCCGGATCACGAGTAGCAGTATAACGGTTATTGCCCATTCCCCATGGGGTTAGGGGAACTATTAGCAACGGCACAAATTGCACCGGCGCTTATAGCCTCGAAAATGCCCATTCCGCCAGCTTATTTATCTCCAGCTCCAAGCTGGAGTTAAATGTGGCCATACTTGGGATTGGGAGGACCCTTATATCCAGTGGCATTACCATCACAATTAAGGGCTACCACCCAACACGTGATCAGGCCCAGTGTGTCAGTGCACATAATAAGCATTGAAATGCCGATTACATTCCTTTCTGCTTTGTGTGCTTTGAAAAAACACACTCAAAAACATAAGAAAGGGTGCTGACTCCCACTCTGTTTCAAAGCAAATGCCTGTGAGGTCCCAGAACTCAAGAGTGCACTGGGAGAGTGGCCCAGAGGCTGTGCCCTCCACATCCCCTCCCCGGCTGCTGACTCAGCAACCATCTGGTTCCTGCTGCTGCTGATCAGCCATGCTTTCCTACTATTGCTCTCCTCATAGCTGTTTCCCGCCCTTCTTCCTATTTCGACTGCAACTCCCACCATCTGTGGCAATACCTGTGGCCTGCTGGGTTTGCGTGGAGAACCACACTCCATCACCCCATGTCATTGGGCTTTCTACCAGGGGCATGCCTGGGAAGCATGCCTGGGAAGCATGGCTATCCATGCAAAACCACTCTCGTTTCAAGTTCCTTCTAGTCATCAAGGCTATCATTGGTCTTGTTCGTCAATACCTGTCTGGTGGTATTTCAGTTTACTCACCAACTTGTTCCCTCTGCTGCTCCTCTACACTCAACCTCACTGTCCCATATCCTCCCTGAGCCTCCTCTTGCTTCCGTTCCTTCTCCCTACTTGCCCAGCTCCACTGGAATCCGCTGTACATCATCAAAGCCAGTACAACTGTGGATCTTTTCAAAGTGTGGCTTAAACTTCATTTACTTGCTAAATAGGGGTCTCTCCAAGTCCACTACACCATCCTCCCTACCTGACCGCATCACTGCCTCCAATGGCATTTAATAATGTAATTTTGTATATTTAATAAGAACTCCTCTTTAGTTTGAAGCACTTGCCCCCTTGGGTTAATGTTACCTTTGTAAGTCACCTGTTTTCTTAAATACATTGTATTTCTGTTTGATTTGCTTTGTCCCTGTTATATGTCCTAATATTTTCACACCATCCTAAGCTGGCTCATTACTTGTTCTCATCTGTATTCTATTAGACAGGCTAACTCTTCCTCTCCTCTACTTCTCTTCTCTCTTGATTACCTTGCCTGCTCCGCTTCCACTCGTATCCTTGGTGTACTCTTCGACCTATCACACAACTTCTCGATGTTTAGCTCCAAATCTTCCACTGCAGCCAGACTTAACCTCCTCAATATCAACAACATATATCAACTTCTACAATCCTGCTGAACAGCTAATCTCCTCCTTCGTCCTTTCTAGATCGTACTACTTTGCCAGTGTCCTCTATGGCCTTCTCAACTATGCTTTTCATGTCTAAACAAAGGCTTCAACTTCGTGATCGGCACACTTTTCAACTATTCTGACTTTACATCTACCTGCTCTGCCCATTGCCAGATTGGCTGAATATAAACTTCTTCTCACCATCCTCAAAGCTAATCATGGACTCACACCATCCTACCTATCTCTTCATCTCACTCCCTTCTCTCCTCATTGCTCGTTAAGATCATCCTTACCACCACTCGAGCCCACTGTGCTTCCTCTCATTTCCGTTCTCTCCTCATTCCCTTACTCTGGAATGTTCTTCCTCTCCCTCTGCATTCTACCCCAACTCTACCACTATTTAGATCCAACCTCAAAGCTCTCCTACTTTCTGAAGAACCAGTTTCTTAGCACTCTACGCTACTGCAACTCCCTATTTCCTCTCTCCCTCCCCTTCATGGACAACCCTACAGCACGTTTCCGTAGCCCCTCCATTATTAATTCAGCACTTGTTCCACCATCTCATTCCTATGACATTCTGTCATGTCCTCGCCCCTGCTTTACGTTTCCACGTTCCCCTGCAACATCAAGTCTTCAAGTCACATTCTCTAACCTCATTGTAAAGGACCCATGTCCTCCGCTCTTTTATCAGTGGTAAATTCTGCAAGTGCTTTTGTGGCAAAATGCATTGCTTTCCCTGTGATTTTTATGGACCAATAAATAAAATGAAATTATGATATTGTACACATATCCACCATCCGTATATGTGGGATTCTAAGTGATTTCTAATTGAAATTGACATCCCTGATCTTCAAAGAAATGCCACTACAGAGTCGCAGACAAGCATTTTTCAGATGATGATCTATCTGCTTATTTAGATGGATCGCATTCTGTAGGCGGTGCTCCACTTCTTCTGATCCAAGAATGGCAATGCTATGCTATGCATTTTCACAAGGCTATGGTAGGAAATCCATGTTATATATTAAAAAGTGCTGGTGAGAAATGAACAGGCAAAATGGCAGCCGGGTTACACACTTTCACCCGGCCAGACCCCAGGGGGCGAGTCCTAGCACCACCATCATTAGAGCTACAGTGGTGGAAGGAGCAAACCCTAAAAGTGATTTATATGGGAAATATAGAGGGAGTTGGTGGCATGGAGACAAGTGGGGAAGAAAAGAATGGAACCCAAAAAATAACATTTCTATGTATGGATGAAAAGACATCTTGTGTTGGCCTTGTATCTCCCCAAAATGGTCCTGAAGACAGCAAAATCATTGCAGAAGCATAGAACTGATGCGGGCAGGCTGGGGATCTAAAATGGATTTTGCCATGACAACAGATCACTTCAGCCTCAGAATGCTATTATCAGATGCCAAAAGGCTGGCAACATCCATAGTCACCCCTGCCTCTCCATTGGCATTCTGCAGACATCCTGATCTTGCAGTGAATGTTGTAATGTACATGCCATCAGCGATGTGCATGTCAAGCCCTATTGTGACCGTGATTTTGTGGAGTTGCTTGTCTGAATTTACAATGACAAATCTAGAACGGCAAATCCCAGAATGCGACATACAAGTGACGGAACCCGCACATTCAAATGATAAATTGTGTGTGCATGTACATCATTTGGTTTTGCTATAGAGGGAGAAATGACATTTAGAAAATGTACAATAGTACATCAAGTATAGTCCATAGGGATTCTGGCGGTTCCCTAATCTACCCAGGTTAGTCAAGTAGTAACAAACTCAATAGATCAGGGAGTCCAAACGAAATGACATAGCCCAGTAGCTCAAGGAATCTTAGAATGAATATCACTCTTAGACGATTGATCAATTGTGTTTTTTTTTTTTAGCAATAGTACATCAAGACTTGAAGCAAATATCATCTTCCTTCTATTCGTAGTAGAATTCAAACACCCTTAAATTGGACAGTTTTCCCAATCTCAGTGAATATTTTAAATGCTGATCCCAGAGGCATCTAGCAGGAATCCCGTAAATGTAGCACCCTCTGTAAGAAGTTTAACCGCTGACCACCAGTGTCCAGAACCATGTCCTGGCATTTATATATACCACACGTATCGATCTCCTTTGCCAAATCTTTCTCAAACTTGGAGAAGAAGACTGCTACCTTGTGGTTAATGAAGGTTCTCTGAGTGGTCGTCCATTCACGAGCAGTGTAAGAACACTCTGGGCCTCATTACAAGTAGGGTGGTAAGGGTTAACGGTCACCGGTAACGAGAATGGCGCCGTTCAACCCTTACCACCCTACTACGAGTTCCCTTTTCAGGTCCTTCCTTAATGCCTGCTTTTAGCAGGCGTTAAGGACGGGACCCGCAAAGGGACTTTAGAGCTAATAACGGTACCGTAATTTACGGTACCATTATTAACACCTTCCCCATTCCCATTGAGCACTAAGAGGGCTCAAATGGGAATGGGGAAGGGGCCTGCTGAATGGGGAATTACCGGTCCCGCCAACCTTGGAATGGACCGGTAATTACTCCATTCACCAGGGCGGAATCGGAACGAGTTTGGAGGCAGCAACGCCGCAAATAGCGGCGTGTTTATCTCCAAACTCGGAATGAGGCCCTCTGTCTTCCTCTTGCTCTGAGTATGCCTGCATCTAATTTAGACTGTAATCTAGAAGTGGAATATTCGGACATTGGCTATAAGGGAATCCATTTTGTGGAGTTTGGATGAGTGAATTGTTTCAGTCAAACATGGTATCCCCCATTTAGCCCTGACAACAGGAAGGTCTCTCTCCAATATCCAGCTCCGCCTTTGTGTACTAATACAAAATTAGGAAGTCCTCTGTGAGATCATCATCCCAGATCGGAGGGGACGATGGCCAAGAGTCTATAGGTGATGACTCTAGAGCCCATTTTATCAGTCTTCTCCTGCTCAGAGGGTCTGGATAAGATAAAGAACAAGCATTTCAGGGACAGTGCTGCTCCCGTCCATGGCCTAGGGCTGGTGGACATAGGCAAGTCACAGCATGCTTCCCTCTCTCACACATGGTGCTTCCTCTTCTCATGGCCTTTGATCTACAGAGAAGGACAATGAACTTTTGATCACAAAAGAACGTCAATAGACAAAACATCAGATTTGATGGGGAACAGTAAGCTTCCTACAATATGTGAGCTTGAGTGAACATCTGAAAAAGTTGTGGAGGGGACTAAATGGAACAGTCACTGGGGACAATACATGGGTGTCCATACATATATTAATGACAACCAACGCTAGACATTTTTGAATTCAGGTAGGCATGACAGCCAGTTGTGTTAGGGATGTGGTCATGATGGATGAAGTCCTAGAGTCGAGGCAGAGAAACTGAGGAACAGATGCAGGCTAGAGGCAAGGGAACAATGCAGGCTAGAGGCAAGGGAACAATGCAGGCTAGAGGCAAGGGAACAATGTTAGCTAAAAGTCAAATGAGAGGTTGATTAAGGTAACTTGGAGGCGAGGAGGTAAGCTTTTAGTTTGGTTTGAACAAATCCATGGGGACTGTTTATTAGATGTTCAGGGGGAAAGAACTCCATGCAATTGGAGCATGAAGAGAGAACGAGCGGAAGCAAGAGGAAGCACAGGGAGGGCGAGATGCCTCATGGGTAGTTTGGGTAGACAGAACAGAAATTATGAGAAGGCTTGTAGAGTGAATAGAGAAGGATATATGGGGGATTCCTCACTGTGGATAGATTTGTGAACCAGGAGAAAACATTTAAATTTGGCCATGTTTTGCATTGTCAGCTATCCAGCCTGGTGACGGTAAATTGAACTTGGTGTGAAGTGAGGGCGCTCAAAGTGAGTCCTGGTTGCAGAGTTAATCAACTTGTCCATAGGACTGATATCATAGTTGGGGAGACGAAAGAGAATGCTGGCACAGTAGTCCACTTTAGAGAAGAGAAGAGTGGTCAAGAGATGCTTGGTATTCTTAAAAGGAAGGAGGTGCCTGAATTTCCTACTATTTAGGAGGTTGAGGTGCATTGCCGTTGCAGTTTTGGGGATGAAGGTAGAGATGGTGTGAGAAGGTCATAAATGTTGCTGATGCTTCTAGCTAAAGAGAGGTAGGGGAGAGAGTCAGGTGGGAACTGGATAGGCAGGGGAAAAGATGAGAAAGAGTATTTGAGTTGGAAGAAGAGCACCTCTGTTTTGTTAGAGTCTAACAGCAAAGATTGCAATGTCATCCAGTAATTAATGGCAGAGAAACAGTTGGACATTTTTACAGAGGGATCAGAGGAGAGTTCAGGAAAAGAGAAGAAGATGTGGGTGTCATCTGCGTAGAGTTGGTATGAGAACCTGAAGGAGGAGATAAGCGCCCCAAGAGCAGAGGTGTAGAGTGTAAAGAGGAGAGGACCCAAGACAGAGCCTTTTGGAACACCTACAGTGAGATTGAGTTGAGAGGTGTTATTCCAGGAGACAGAGAATTGTCAAGGTGCCACCTGTGAGTAAATCCAGGCATGGGCTTGATCACGAATTCCAATAAAAGATAGATTATTAAGGACATCAGAGTGATCAACATTGTCATAGGTGACAGACAGGTTAAGGAGAATTAGGATAGAGGACAGGTTGGAGTGCTTAGCAGAGGTGATGAAGTTGGAGACATTTATGAGAGCAATTTCCTTGGAGTGACAGGAGTGTAAACATGGGAGTCTTGAATGTAGTGGATGTCGAAGAAATGTGTAAAACGATTGAACACAACCCTTTCAAGCATTTTAGAGCTTGTGGAAGGAGAGAAAGATGTGAATGTTATCTGGTAGGTTTAGGTCCGCCACTTGCTTTTTTAGAGGAGGGAAGACGTGCCCATTTTGAAAATAGAGGGAAAGCAAGCAGAGTCACTAGACAGGTTGAAAAGTTCATTGAGGTGAGAGTACGCTAAAGCGACAATAGGCTTGACTATCTGAGGAGCAAGAGGGTCTGATGGGGCACAAAAGGGGTTAGCCTTCATCAGTAGAGAAAGGACTTTTTCAGTATTGGTGTGACAAAGTGGGAGAGGAACAGGGTGATTGTAGAATAGGCTAAGTGTAGCATGTTGCAGGAGGGAGTCTGTGGAATGTCAGGAGAACGTGTCTAATTTTGGAAATGTTTGCAGAAAAGCTTTCAGATAGGTTATTAGCTGTGAGAATGTGTTTATGGTCTTTCCAATGAAAACTTTACAACACAGGTTTTTTGCATCAAAACCTATCCTATTTCTTTTTGGGGTGTACCGCCCCAACTCCTCCGAACCCCCTGTTTTCTACCCTTTAAAACCTACCCCAATGAAAATTAACCATTTAACCTACACATATTTGCATTTGATCCATATATTTTGGATGGATATGTTTAGATGGAAAAGGTTTTGTTAGAAACCTTTTCGATGGGAACACTAGATACCGTGAGAATGAAGCTGATAGTCATAAGTTTAGGATGAGTGAGGAGTGACTTTAGGGTGGCCTGTAGATGATGAGGATGGTAGGGGTGAGTCAGTGTGGATTGGTAGGTTATGGTTAGAGCGGAGAGAGTGTTCACTGGGAATAGACTGAAGTTCTTATTTTTGAGTTGTGGTTGGAGAGGGAAGATTAAAGTCACCAAAGAGAATGAGGTTAGGTATAGTGGAAAGAGAATCAAGGAGTTGCCCGAGTTCATCAAAGAATGGTCCAGTGGGACCTGAAGGGCGACAGAGGGAGATGATGTGAACAGAGTAAAGTGGCACATTTGTAGAGATAGTGAATTCGAGAGCGTTAGGAGAGGATGTGGCATTGGAGATTTGTGAGGTGTTGAGGCGGGAAGAGAGTAGGTGCCCAATGCCTCCACCTCTGCCACTCATACAAAGAGGGTGAATGAAGGATAGTTTGGAGTTGTGTAGGGCTTCCGTGGAGGCAGTGGCAGATGGAGAAATCCATGTTTCATGATAGAAAGATGATTGAGGGGAGGAGAGCTGGCATGAAAGTTGCCGGAGATAAAGGACGTTTTGTTGCTTACAGACTAAGCATTCCAGAGTGCAATGTTCAGTTGGTGCGGTAAGGAGCTGTAGACCAGGAGTCTCCAGGTGTGATCCAAAGAAAATAAAAAAGTAATCGAAAAGAACAGCGCACCATGCAAGAAAAAAACAGCTTTATTAAACAGTAACTATGAGACCACACAGCTCCGTGGACCTGAACTGCAATACATTCTAAACGCTGTCCAAAAGGCTAATAATATTTATACAGGTCAATCATTTTTTTTTTATTTGTATTTGGTTATGCAAAAACCTTTTACAACATCTTCTTTTTACATTCACAGTGTTAAAAGATAAATCAAATATTAGAATAAGTTGTCAAACACATAATTGAAGGGTCATCACGGGACCCCTATATGTTCATATGCATTACATGTCCTGATTGAATAAAAACATTTCCTGGAACATCACCCTCAATACCCCTACATGCCTTCATGACCCTTAAACGTCACTCCCTTCAATTACATAATTATCTGCTGGCCTGCCATTGGTAGGCCTGCTCTAAGGTACAGGTTGATAAATCCCTCAATGCGGATAGGAACCCTTATTTGGAGACAGCGTGAGCCACAGAATCCCACAGAATCTATCCAATGGAATCATGGGGGAACAGCAAAAAGTTCAGGGCCCCTGAAATACCATATCCCAATCCTTTGATTGGTTACCCTCTAATCTTTCCCCCCTGACCCTGTTCGCTCCCTGTTTCCTCCCTTGCATCATGGCCACTCTAGATAGAAAAAACGGCGCTGGACACTGTTGGTGAACCCAAATTTCCCCAATTTAATTTTCTTTTGCCAATGTTCTCGCTGCCTGGGTCCTTAGAACCCAGCTCAACAACCTTCAAATTATCGTATGGGATGGCACCTGGCATTCGGCTGCAGATCTCTTCCCATGAGAAACCTTTCCTTCTGCAACAATTGATTATCTACTGTGGGCTTCTTATTGTCTCACCCTTGATGAGGTGATCTAGCATTTCATGCAACTGTCGGCAAAACTTAAATTCTATTCTGAGCTGTAGCCTGTCAATACAACAAAAAACTGTTTCTTTCGGATATGCCCTGGGCATACCAAAATATGGCCAAAGTGTTATATGTTAATATACCTAACCATTAAACTCCTTACATTTCTAAGCTACGTTTAAACACAATATTAAAATGTTTGCAACTGCTGTACCAGCACTTTTCATCGCGGCAGCCCTGCTTACCTATCGCTAGTACCTGCTGATTAAAATTACATGTAGGTTCTGTGAGCCCTATTCCCTAAGGTGTGGCGCACTAGGTGCAGTGTAGGTGTGATTTACATGCCTCGTGCTGTCGCCCTTCATGTTACTTTTGGCATTACTGCTCTACTTCTTTATCTTGCATGTGCGCCCCTTGTGAACGTTGGATTTACATATTCACAGAGACGTAGATAAATTGGGTTACAGACGAAGAAGATAGAGGTGGATAGGCGTAAGGGAAGGTATGGTTTGCTCGGCAGCTTTGTTGGAAGCAGGTGAAAGAGATAGGAAAGGAGGAAGTTGTAGCGTGATTGATAAATAGAAACCTTCCTGTAACACATATCTCTGAGGAAACAACAAAGCGTTGTTTAAGAAGAAAAAGGAAAACAGCTGTGGCACAGCTCCTTTCTCCTAGCGATGGCTATGAGAGCTTGGGGATGTGCGCACACTGGCAAGGAGAGGATGATTACATTATAGGTGGGTACCGTAGTGTGGAGAGACAGCACAGTAATTACCAAGTTAGGGGTACTCACAGGAGCACCAGGTAGCAAGGCAAAAGCAAAAGCTCACAGAGAAAGAGGCTGGTCAATGGCTGGTCTTTGCCCTTTCCTGTTCTGCCCTTAACGTGGACGCTCCTAGAGAGTTCAGATGCGACATTGAACGCTCTCAACACCTGATTGCCTACTCAATCAGTGATTGTTTTTTCTGATTTTGTCCCTGGTGTTGCCGGGATGAGGCAATTTCTTCGTGATTGGTGTTCCCAGAGGAGTCTCTTGTGGCCTTTAGCTGTGGATTGAAGTGGCTCAAGCAGGCTGCAGGAAGCGATGTTAACGAACCAAGAGGGCTGCAGGAACTGATGTCACCAAACCAAGATGGCCACAGGAAGCGATGTCACCAAACCAAGATGGCCATAGGAAGTGATGTTGCCAAACCAAGATGGCCAAGATGGCCACCGTAAAATATATGTGAACCCCACATCGCTCGTCTGGGCCCCCTAATCTGTGGGAGACCTCCTGTAATCGAAGAACAGTCCTCTCCTTGGAGGACTCAAAAGCCATAGATTGGGCTTCAAGTATCTTAACAAAGACTTTGTCCATCACAGTAGACACTGGTGAATCCACATCCCCATGAAGATCTAGCACTAGTCCCCCAGGCCTTGGGCTGAGACATTGGCTGTTCCAGCCTCATTGGAAGATATTACCTATTTAGTTTTACCCCAGAAGCATCCATAATGTCAGTAAGGCACACAGCCCTCAGTGAAACTAGAAACCCTCCTGTGACACGTATCTCCGAGGAAACTACACAGCGTCATTTAAGAAAAAATGGAAAAGAGCTGTGACACAGCACCTTTCTCCTAGCGGTGGCTAGGAGAGCTTGGGGATGTGCGCACACTGCAAAGTAGAGGATCTCACAAGCATGAAGAGGCAGTACATGGAAATGTCCCCTGCAGGCCTGAACAATAATGTTCCCTGGAAAAAGACCAGGTAGAGCCCCACTGGCACTAAAGACAGTACCAGCGTACAGCATTATACAAGACTCCAGGCATGTTGCACAAAAGGGAAGCCCTTAAACCACACAAACCCTCAAACTGGAAAGACAGCAGTAAACTATAGACATGGGACTTCTCCAAAGGCGTTGGTGGGTGCGGGGGCTTTGGGGGCTATAGCCCCAGGTCTTTTGGTTATCGCCCTGGATAGAAAATCAGGGACTAGAACCAAAGGGCTAGCTATCCCCAAGTCCCGACAGTCCTGACATTAGCGTAGCCCCAGGTCTTTTCCAGACCTAGCAACACCTCTGGACTTCTCTGAACCATGCACCTCCAACAGCACTAGGAAAGAAAGAGCAGCTATAGGAAGGCATGTTATGTAATGTTATAGGTATTTATATAGCGCACCGTCACCAACGGAATCGGTCCCCAGGCGGGAAGGGTTAGTCGGGTGGAGGGGAAGTAGGAGAGTGGGAGAAGTGGTGTGCTGTTGGCGGCTTCAGTTCGGTATACACTGTGCGCTGAGCTTTGGTGTGAGTATCGGATTGGGCGAGACCTTGTCTGCTGTAGGTGCTGTTTATGTGTTGTTTATGCAGTGTGGTAAAGTGCATGCGGGCTGCTGGGTGAGAGATGGCTGTGTGAGTTTTGGGTGGGTTGAATATGCATAGTTTGAAAGTTGGGTTAGTGGGTTCTGTATCCTGGTTCTAATACTTCTTGTGCCGTTTGAGCTGTATTCCTGTGGGTGGGGTTGTTTCTGATTCCTTATAGGCTGTCTGACTGTAGTGTGTGATGGAGGGGCACAATCCCAGCTCTATTCTAATGCGCATTGTATGGTGTGATAGGTGTGTCTGATTTCTCTCTCTCTGTTTTGGGAGCTGAGGTTGGGTGCTCCCTATTCCCTTGCTATCTATTGTGACATTGGTCTGTTGGAGCTTGATGTGGCTCAGGGCCAGGGTGCTGTTAATGAAACGTCCTACGACGTCCGTCATGGTCAGCCTATGTATTCAGTCTTTAGTGTCCTCCTATCAAGGCTATCTCTCAGCTAGTCGTTCGGTATGTCGTGGAGTGTGTTCCTTAAAAGCTATTGTTTGGTTGTTGCGTGTGTGATGGTGAGGCGGGTTTATAGTGACTTTTTCGAACGCCATATTTTCTAAATGCCATTTTCTCGACACAATTTTGCCGGAAAAAAAAATTTAGAATGTTTTTTTTTTTATTTTCTTTTTTAAATGAGGGGTTCCCCCCCACCCCTTGGTTTTTTTTTACACTTTTTTTTAGTAACCAAACAAAAATAAAACATAAAATAAAATAAAAAAACATTCAAAAAAATGTTTTCGCCATTTTGTTTTCGACAAAATTGCATTTCGAAAATATGTTTTTGAAAAATTGACTGGATACCGGTGAGGCGCACTCCCAGCTGTTTCCTAATGAGCTTTGTATATTGTGATTGGGTATGTCTATTTCTCACTCTCTGATTTCAGAGCTGCAGGATGGGTGTTCCCTATTCCCTTGCTATCTATCGTGACAAGGGTCTGTTGGAACATGGCTATGGTTTAGGGCCAGGGTGTTACTGATGATTCGTCCTGCTGCTTCCGTCTTGGTCTTGCTATGTATTCAGTCTTTTGGGTCCTATCATGGCTGTCTCTCGGTTAGTCATTCGGTATGTCGTGGAGTATCTTCCTTAGACTGTTTTCCCAGTTGATTGCTTAGTGTGAATCGGGATCTGTCTCTTCATTCCTCGTTGTTTTAGTTGTGTGTATGTCCCTGTGGGCGGTCTTCTAGTTATGAAGTGATGAGCCAGGTATGAACCAAATGGGACCAGATGCTTAGATATTGGTGCACTAATTGTGGTCACATGGAAATAACCGAGACCAATGGGACTTGTAGCAACTAAGAGTGGGCTCAATATTCTTTTTTGCTTCTTTTGCATTTCTTACTACAGGAAATAAAAAAATAAAAAAATAGTTGCTTGCATAACAGGAAGTGTCTGTCCTTGCCATAGTATTGAACAAGAAAATACAAACGTGTATAGAGAAATGTGATTATTCCTTTGTACAGCATGTAAACTCATCCTCCCATGCCTCATTGCGGCAGAGGGGGAAGCTTCTCATACGCAATGCATGCTGTATCCAAACCAGTGGCGGAGCAAGATGGGGGACAACGGGGGGTGTTTGCCCCCCTTGGGTCCTCCATGGTGCCCGGAGCGCTCCCCCTTGGCTCCCACAGCGCTGTCGCAGCGCGGATTTAAAAAAAAACACCGGCGCACCATCTGACGTGTGTGTGCAGATGCTGTGTGCTCCAAAAAAAACAATAAAAAGACTGGGCGCACCGTCCGATGTGAGCTGCACTGTGAAGCCTGTGTGCAGTGTGCCGTGACCCTGCTGCGGGCGCCACTGGCTGACAGGTTCCATTTGGTGTTATGTTGTGATGTAGTCTTCCCTGGACCCTGCCTGGAATGCATGGAACGTTGGAGTGATTGATGTAGAATGCAGGCTCAGAGAGTGTTGTTGTATGAGTGGGTTCTATGTGATGCAGTTGGAGAATGAGACCCCTGAGAGAGGATGACGGTGAATGATGTCCCTATCTTATTTGTACCTGACTTGATGAACTTAATGAAATGTGCTTGGAACTAAGTAAAGAAGTTACCTGTACACACCAAGATGTCAGAGTCATCACTGGCCAGGGACCCAGTTCTACATGTTACTAGTGGTGCTCCCGCCGGCGCTGAAAATCACACTTGGTGTAATGAATGAAGGTCATGTAATGGTCTTTGGTGTCGTCACAGCACAGTACTAGTTTCGATTTCCCCAGCAGCAGCCCAGCCCCAGACCATCTGGAGCCTGCCCTGCCCATAGCTCAGTATGATGTCCTGACAACGAACAAGGGCCAGGTTGCACCTCAGTAGTTCTGCAGGCCGCCTGCCCTGTCATTGCTCTTTGTGTGCGCTTTGCTTTGTCTGATCTTCTCAAGTTTGCCAATCGCGGCCACTTGAATAGTTGCACACCATTTGGCATCCTTAAGTGGTTCTCTTAGGGGCAGGATTTTCTTGTTCCCTAGGGATCCTAAAAAGTTCTTTGGAATCATGTTGGGCATCCGCTCCATGCAAACATTTGTTGGTCTTTATAACTGCTAGTTTTTGCTGCAGTATTATATGCCTTTTTGTTTATGTCTGTTACTGCGTTTTACAGATGTAAAAACATGTCCTTTTCTGTAATTCAGGTGAGAAACAGGCCTTAACTTTTCTATCAGACACCAATTTCGTTATCAGCGCGGCAATATTATTAACTGCGGTCGACATCGTCTCTTAATATGCTTTTTCTATTTGATCCAATGTTTCTAAACTAGCAAGATTTTCAGTGTGTGGGGCGATCCATGCCTCCATAGTCTGCGGCTCCAATCTACGAAGATTTCTAGATGTAATCCAATTTTTCTGAGTTTCTCTATTCTTCAATTCTTTTATCAATAGCACTTCAAATTAGGCAAAAGAGTGATCGGACCAGGGGGAAAACACTGGGTTTGCTGGTGTTGATGGTATAAATAGACACCCTATCCAGTATGTTGCCCTTTATATGTGTGGGAGCATCAATCAGTTGGAAAAATGCCAAACTAGTGAATGTCTCCTCCAGATCTTTGGCTGTCTGGTCGTTGTTATTACCCAGCCATAGGTTAAAATCCCCCATCATGATGAACTTTGTGGTAGACTTAAGCACAGGGAGTAGAACATCACCCAATTGGGCAATAAAGTCTGTCATTAATGTGGGTGGGCGATAAACTACAGCCCGATGGATTGTAGTTGTTGCCTCTGTCTGTATCGAGAGGAGTCACATCTCACAGCCTACTGGCGCCAGAATATCTGTTTCCCAGACCTCTAAGTTTGCTCTGTAGATGAATGCACATCTCCTCCAGTCTGAGTATCTCTATCCTTCTGCAAGATACTCTTTCCTGTGTACACGGCCAGACTCAGAGCATGTCCAGCTGCCCGGTGTAGCCATGTCTCTATGATGGCACATACATCTAGGTCATGCTAAAGAACATGAACTGCCACCTTCGTGCTGTGCCTAACTAGGAATCTAGTATTAAGTAGTATTACTTTGGGTCTAGATGGGTTTTCATCTTCAGAAGGGTTGTCTGTGTGTATTTCCTTATTCAGAAACTGTATTTGTAGTTTATCCTCATGGCATGCTGGAATATTCTCTGCCACACTCTTACAACAGACTGAAACTGGAGTTAAATGTATTGAGTCCCGAGTCCCCCACATTCAATCCTCCTTTCATCTAAGCTCATGACAATAGCTTCCTCAGTCGTATTCCTTAATGGTGGGTCACTAACAGTGGTAGCCTCAGATGTATCCTTATTAATCGCTCCATGTATCATATAGTCAGCCTCCCTCTTCGTTTGCACAGTGTTAAGTGTGTTCAATTGACATGGTTCACTGTTTGAGTAGCACACACTGATTGTGGATCTGCTTTATGCAGCAGCTAACAACAGAGGGCTCTAGTCTACAGCTCTAGTAGCCACATGTGTGCAGATGGTGTGTCTGAACTATAGTTCATGCATAACGGGGCTTGTGAAGTGGAGAGAAGTCACCAACAAAAAGTGGTTGAGCAGCCACAAGAACAACATGGACTACAATACTTCTGGGTATTGTAGTTCTCAGATATCAGTGCAGATAAGGCACCAGTGACTTGAGCTACACTCGCACCAACAAGGGGAATATTTGAAAAGCAAAACGCGGGATTTTGCCTAAGAATTACTAAAATGTTCTAGAATTCACAATAAATGAATGAGGTTCTCAATTAAAATGATACTAGCAGCACAATACAATAGGAATTGAAAACAAAGCAACTAAAGTGCAGGGGAGCACGAATCAAGGCAGTCTACAACTCTATCACCAACTCACACAGTGAAGACATTTTGCAAATTTTTCACGGTTTTGCCAAATTCTTTTTTATTGCACATCGCCCCCTTTAACTTCCTCAGCTGTTTTTACATGGGACGGAAGAAGGTCAATGCTGCATCGGTTTTGTGGGCACACGCTGCGGCTGTGCAATTAGGAGTGAGGGTGGGGTGTTTGCACTACCTCGTGTTTCTGTCTCCTATATCAATGGTCACATGCAGCAGCGCTGCTGCTAGGGGAGGCTACTTGTACTCTCCCACGATTTTGGGTGCAGAGCAGAGGGTGTATACCGCAGCTGTACGGTTAGGGGCTTATTATGAGGTTTGTACTGCATTGTGTTGTGCTTCTGGGTGCTGTACCTTGAGGCACATATAGCAGCTGCACAGTAAGATGTGAGTGTAGGGTACTGGTACTGTCTTGTGCTTCTGGGTGCTGTACCTTGAGACACATATAGCAGCTGCACAGTAAGATGTGAGTGTAGGGTACTGGTACTGTCTTGTGCTTCTGGGTGCTGTACCTTGAGGCACATATAGCAGCTGCACAGTAAGATGTGAGTGTAGGGTACTGGTACTGTCTTGTGCTTCTGGGTGCTCTACCTTGAGGCACATATAGCAGCTGCACAGTAAGATGTGAGTGTAGGGTACTGGTACTGTCTTGTGCTTCTGGGTGATATATTGGGGGCAATATACAGCTGCTGCACAGTAAGGTGTGAGTGTGGGGTACCTGTAGTGCGTTGTGTGTCTGAATGTTGTAGCCTGGAGCACAGACATTGGCTGCACAGTTAGGGGTGAGTGTGGGGCATTTGTATTGGTTCCTGCCTCTGGGTGCTACATGACAGGGCACAGTTCATTGGTGCTATTAAACCTTTCCGGCGGCGATTGTTGCAGTAAAAAAAGAAACTCTCGCATCCCGGAAGTGCATTCGCAAGTGCACTGACTGTTGGACTGTCTGCCCGTGTTTGAGCTGCTCCCAGGATTGTGCCGACTGGAATTTATCTCGCAGGACTATTTCGAGGTGCCCGTCGGCAAGAGGAATTTCCTTGTCCCACGAAACGCGCCTTGCTGGACTGCCGCTGTGACGTGGTGCTCTGCATGCCCACAAGTAATTATATGAGACGTGTGTTTAGTCCCTCTATGGTGTTGTGTTCTGTTGTGTTAGGTCTCGGTTAGGAGATACTGTGTTTGTCCTGCTTGTCTCTTCTCTATTGTGAAAAAGCTCCTTCTTTTTGTTTTAGGTGCTTTCATTGGTTCCCTCCAGCTCACGCCCACCAACGTGTTTCCCGCAGCCCATATCTTCCGAGTGCACGCGCATCCGCGCGCGCGCATCCCGGAAGTGCATTCGCAAGTGCACTGACTGTTGGACTGTTTGACGGGACACGGGCTGGGCTGTATAGAGGTGATTATAACGATTCGAATCATAGAATTGTAAAGACGTGTGACCTAGAACATTGGAAGGTCCCGTCTACCAGTTACACGAGATTATAGGAAAATTAGAAAATATGGTTAATGGCTTACGTAGTGGGCGAAAAATCCGTGCCACCATACCTGAATTTAGCAACGACTCAGATAACACTATAAATGAGTCTATCAAGGGGGTCTCCTTATCTGCCACAGCTAATATGGGGCTATCTATAACCGATGTTTCTTTGTGCGTCGGCCCTATGCACAACTCATGCTCCAGAGTTATGGCTAAGTTGAGCCCGTTGGAGAACGCCCCCACTATCCACCCCTTGATTGGAGTCGCTGATATGGGATTGACCGACTCTACTGAGACTGTTGCTACATTCAAAATTAATGATCTTAATGATTGCGAGGAGATATTGTACAATTAGTCTCCTTCGACATCTTTAAAGTCGTTTACCAATACGAGCGTTCCGCCTCATGCTGGGGGCACGTCAAGTAACATCAAATTAGTAGATGTTTCTATAATACCACCTGGCATTGAGGCTGCATTGGGGAATCGTATGAGGTTCTCAAAGGCTCCTTCCACACCTGTTACTCAAGCTAGATTTGGCATAGAAAACGTGCACTTATTTAACAATGCTGATGCATTATCACAAACCACGAGTGGGACAGCTAGTATCGGTCCTAATAAATTGATGGGAAGGGACTTTAATAAATTTAAATCTAGTTCCCCTACTGACACAAAAATCAATAATAATCCAATAGATGTACTTTCCCTCTCAGAACATGAAATTGCGATGTTCTCTGCTTCACAGAATCCAGATGTTAGACACCTTAGTCCCCATAATGTAATGGAGAAGCAAAAATCATGCAACGAATCTATGGGTACTGACTTTCCGGTAATGACAAGACTATTAAACCTGTTAGACAAAGGCCATGAGCAAACGCATGGTGAAATAGGTATCCTAAAAGGTGTTTTAGTTGATGTTTTGTCAAAGATTAGTAGGATAGAAGGTTTTCTATTTGCCTGTGACGTGGGTGTTAGGAGTAAAGGTATAAAAAAAGTGGATCACGTGTCAGTAAATCAAATGATTTTTCCAGATCCGAAATCTGAGGCTACTCAACCTCGAATTGAGAGCATACATAAGGCCTCGCAAACCTTGGCAGATCCAAGGATGGCAGGAGAGAGTAAACCATCCTTTGCTGCCATCACAGCTGGCCCCAAATCTGATCCCAAAGAGGTGATAGAACCAATGATTCAGAAGCTGTCTTTGGCCATCTCAGCTAATGTGCTGGCCATACAGCAGCTGACGAATCGTTTTAGTGAGCTTCCGTCTGCTTTGCCTCCTGCAGATCGCATTCTTGGAGAAATGAGGGGTACAGAGACAGGGCCACATATAGAGGGGAATATACTCCCTACCAACTTCTCTGATCTTACCAATCTAATCGATCTAGGGGATGAATTATATCCAAAAGAGCCCTCCATAGTCACCCTATCCTCACCCATTCTCGCTCAAGTCCCGAGAGGAGAAGTTATGACTAGGAAGCAGAGAAAAATGGCTGCTAGAGCCCAAAAAAGGAAATTCCATCAAGAAAAAAATATTAAAGCTGCCAATAAAAAAACAAAAAATGACTTTATGAAATCACACGCCCTTAATGAGGCGGACAAGAAATCTTGCTCTTCTATAATATCTGAAGACCAGGTCATTGACTTGGAACAACTTAATCCAGAATCCAAGGAACTGTTGAATCTACCTAGGTCTTGTGATTCTCCTGGTTCGAACCCTAAGGGACAGCGTGCTAATAATTCCAAAACGCATGCTAATCTGGAACGAGGTACCCTAGGTCCCGCAACAGAATCTGTACAACAAGATACAAATTCGGAACTTATTAATCTTAAACAATCGAATTTGTTGAATTTTTTCCCTAATATGAGAATTAAGAAAGCATCGCACATAATGAAGGGAGGAAGTGGTCCTAGACTGTTGAAAGAGCATAGAAAACCAGCTCAAACACAAATACCCAAGATTGATATTAAAGAACCTCAGGAAGGTCCTCAGGTTCCTGTGCGCGGGAATGGCTTAACTGACTATCCGAGTTTGGAAAACCATCGTGGAGTAATCATTGGGGCTGAAGTCCCCCTTGTTAAACTCCCAGACGAGGTTGATTTACATCTTTCCCCAGACATGCCATCTATTATGGGTTGGGAATCTAATGAAACATCTAATGGGAAAATGCCTTTAAATCGATCTGCTATTCTCAAAGCTTTCCAGGATATACCAGCATTAAGAACCATTAGATCTTCTGATATCGATTGGGTCCGACTTTCTTCTAATAATAACAATAGGATGATCTGTGGCTATCACTCGCACATTATCATGAGAATGATTTGGGCCCAAAGATCTGATTTCGAACTGATAGGTTTAACCCCATCGATATTTCAAAATGAAGATTTAGCTAAATCTTTTGTTGATAAAACAACTCCCAAACAGGTCACACAATTAGGGTTGAATGAGGGAGTATTCCCAGCCCCATTAAATGACGAACTCTTCAAACAATTTATGACTTTAGCGATGGCCTGCTCTGGTATTAAGTCAAATGATCATCCAGCCCAGATTTCGACTTCTCAGAACATGGCCAACAAATAGAATAAGGGGCGGGGACTTACATTAATGTCCTGGAATGCCTGCGGCCTGAAAAATTTTCGGCTTTGGGCATCTCGAGTGGAACCTGAAGTACGCCCCGAGATCATCCTGATTCAAGAATCTATGCATTTGTCCCACTTTGATGTCCCAGGGTACTGTACCCATGTCCAACCTGCTATCAAGGGCCTACTGGGACGTCCTTCTGGTGGCCTTGCCGTTCTCACTGACAAGGCCTGCAGAATTTCCTCCGACTTAGTCTTTGCTAATTATTCTATAATAGCAGTAAAACTAAGAGGTATGGGATGCGGCACCGGTACATTGATGGTCATTTGTTTGTATTGGAATCACGTTTACATATCTCTGCCTAATTTACATGAGATACTGGACAAAATCCTTGTTGATATCATAGCCGACGATCCCGGCATTCCTATAATTGTTGGGGGGGACTTTAATGCCTCGTGTTTTATACCACCCAACGGGATACACTCCCGTTCCTTTACCCCTTCTATGCATCTGGGGAAACAGTGGGTTGACTATTTCCTCACATGGGACATCCAATTGGTGACCCCCAACCTTGACCATTATGGATATACTTGGGCTCGAGGTGGGGCATCATCAATGATTGATTACTTTTTTGTCTCTACTAATCTTATGCCAGATGTTGTTTCATTGGACATATGTGACCCAGCACTAGGTGATCACATGGCTTTATTCCTTAATTTGAAATCTTCTCTCCGACGTTACGATAAAGATTTGGCTTTAACAACTATTGCTTTAGATAGGCCAAATATCAGTTTACGTTGGAATGGGGAAGTGCACCACACATGTACACACACCACCACACTTGCATGCATGTCTACACCTCCGCCAAGTGTCGCACTGTTCAGACGGGCATCCATGTCACACCTGCCAATCAGGCTTCCACATACCGCTGTCACATGCATCCATGTAGCATCACTGTTGCACCCTTGTCAAATACACACACATGCACATGTACACAGTGCTCATACATGCAGCCGAAAACAACATACATGCCTGACATGACGGACATGTCTACTTACATACACATTCATCCAAACATGTGTGCACGCACAACTGCATTTGCCATGCAAGCCTACACACACAAGCACCATCCATGTCTCACACATTACAGCCCTCGCATGTGTCAGCCCCACGGCCCTGTACACCCCCACCCATACTCGACCCCATACAAACAGATGTGCAACCTGCACAATACCGAATAATCACCACACGCACTGCTCACAATCAGGATGCATGTACACTCACCGCTCGACTCCAGACGGGTCTGCTTCTCTAGGACATGGACGTGGAGCGCTGGGGATATGCATTCCAGGACCCCCATCTGTTCTTCCGACAAGTGGCCTCGGCGCCCCTTGGCATCCCCTGCCTTCAAGAGGCGCCGGGCCTTGTTCAGGGTCCTGGACCTGAAGTCCTCCCAGCGCTTCCTGACATGTTGTAAGTCTCGGACTGCCACCCCCTCCGCATTGATGGCAGTCACGATGTCAGTCCAGATCCGAGTCCGTCCTTCCTTGTCGGCGCGGGAACTTCCAAAGAGGGCATCATACTGCCCCAGGACTTGCTCCACCAGGACACCAACTTCGGTGGCACTGAAGCTGGTGCCCCTCTGCCTCTCTGGCTGGGGATTGTCAGTGGTCACAGATGGTGTTTGCCCTGACATGACAACCCCAGAGGCAGGAGTGGGTGGGCAACTGGGACCTGGGGCTGGGCTGTGGAGCGATGGAATTCCAGTCGGGAGTCTTCGGTTCCAGCAGGGGTGGTCACAGCAACAGCACCCCTGGCTGATGTGCAGGCAGCAAATGGCAGTGCACGTGGGCAGCAGGCAGTCAGGCAGCAGCAGATGGCAGGTGGGAGCGTGCTCGGGGCTCTGGGGGGGCAGTAGTTCGGCCTTCTGGGCAGGAGCGTGGTCTTCCGTGGGCTTACGCGTGGCCAGCTTGGTACGGAGTGATTTGGCACATGAAAATCCCGCACGTCAGCTTGAAAATCGAGGAAAGGTCCTTAGCGCGTAAGCGCGTCAGCACGCATACGCGATTCTATTGGACCAATGGCCCTCAGCGCGTAAGCGCGTCTGTGACGTGACCCGCACGGGTGTTTCCCACACAGCACGTGATGACAGACCACACGTGGAAAGACTGCACGTCAGCGTGAAAATCGAGGAAAGGCCCTTAGCGCGTAAGCGCGTCAGCACGCATACGCAATTCTATTGGACCAAAGGCCCTCAGCGCATAAGCGCGTCTGTGACGTGACCCGCACGGGTGTTTCCCACACAGCACGTGATGACAGAGCACACGTGGAAAGACTGCACGTCCGAGTGTCATCGCGTGTAATTGGACAAAAGTGCGCGTACACGCGATTGGCCTATGTACGTGTATATCAGAGGTGCGCGGCCACTTACACACGTAAGTACTGTATCCCGGGGTGCGCAGGAATTTCCACACGCTATTGGACTGGGTACTGGATTTCAGGAGTGCGGGGGTCACACGCTCGCCTACAACACGCGCAATGCATAAATTTGCACGCTAACAAAATAACAAGCTCAGACCCAGAATGAACATACCTTTCCTAGCAGCAGTGGGCGTGGGCTACCAAAGGAGGAGGAGGAGGATAGTCAGGGCCAGAATATTCACACCCAGAACCAGCCTTTTCGGGATGCCTGATGACCAGGTGCATGGGAGGTACAGGTTTCCACCACACATTATACTGGACCTGGTGAGTGAGTGGGAGGATGACCTCACATCACCCACCCTGTGCTCCCAAGCACTCAGCCCCCTGGAGAAGGTCCTCAATGCACTGCACTTCTTAGCCACTGGATCATTTCAGCGGACAAGTGCCATTGTGTGTGGTGTATCACAGGCCACCCAGTCACGCTGCCTATACCAGGTCTTGAACATCATCACTGCACGCCCATCAGTCCGCAGGCACATATACCTGCCCAGAACACCTGCAGAAAGGCATGCTGCCGCCCTGGATTTTTACGGTGTGGCACGATTCCCCAAAGTGCTAGGTGCCATCGACTGCACCCATGTGGCTCTACGTCCCCCCAGGGCATCAGAGCACATCTATAGGAACCGCAAGCACTGGCATTCCATCAACGTGCAGGTAGTATGTAATGCCAAGGGAATCATCACCTCAGTATAGGCCAACTATCCCGGGTCAACCCACGACAGCTTCATTTACCAAATGTCCACCCTAAGCCGGGACCTAGAAGCTGGGCGGCATGGCGATACATGGCTGCTTGGTGAGTATCAATGCCACTGCACATGCATGCATGTCAGATACTGAGCAAGGTCACAACCCCACCAATGATACCAATCACCACCTCCACAGGGGACAGTGCCTACCCTCTCAGCCCCCACATGATGACGCCAATTCGGAACCCCACCACGCCACCCGAGGTAAGATATAACACAGCCCACATTACAACCCGGGGCATAGTGGAGCGCACATTCGGAGTGCTAAAGTCACGCTTTTGCTCCCTTGACCGTTCTGGCGGCCAGCTGTTGTACGCTCCCCCAGTAGTGTGCAGGATCATAGTGGCAGCATATGTCCTGCACAACGTTGCAACACGCCGGGGCCTGGCCGTGGACATGGTGGTGACACCACATCCCCAACCAAATGCACAGCTGCTGCGCATGGGAGGGGAAAGGGCACTGGGGGAGGCAGCCCGTACACAGCTAGTGGCTAATTACTTCACATAGAAATCACACCCCTGTGGAGTGCACACTGCCCTGGCACATTCCATCTGACAATCAATGATGACTCAACCTGACACTGATCCTGAATGTCTGGAGAATGAACCGTGAAAACCATATCAGCCTGAGATTGTTCACCTGGAAGTGTCACAATGTGTGCATCCCTACCCACACAGACACCACCAATGCAGTTTTGTGAAGTAACACATTCAAGCAGCTAAAATGAATGCCCACTTGCAAAATGCAACAAGAGGACAGTGCCATGTCAGCCACCCCAACCCCAGCACCGCCACATGACACACCGTGCCATGTCATGCTATTTGCAGGTAAACAAAGTAATCCCCACAACATGACACTAGTGTCACAATGTACAGTGTCCCCATTAGAAACTTGCAACACCTGAAATGCTCACAGTAATGCCGGACCAATAACAAACTTGAGCAGGTACTACCATTAACATGACATCACAAATGTTAAATATTAGTAGTCTCACCACCTGGAAATGCCTGCACTCCCACCACTACCAACTGTGCAGTGTTTGCGCCATGTAGAGTTGTAGGTGCACTGCTGCCAACATGGACCCCATCTCCAGACTAGAGGGCCTTGTGTAGACATGAGGAAGGGACCTGCAAATTGGGAGGTAGACACAGAAGATGAGTTACACATCAATGCAACATGCAGTGTACAACACAACAGTAATATGCACTAGGAATGTATACACAGTATTGACTAGACTACCCACACATGTAGTGGGAGTCCAATGTCACCATGTACGTCAATGTCACTTGGGCACACCCTTTGCAAGCCCATGGAAACGGGAAGCAGGAGGGGTGTGTGTGACTCAAACCCAAGCATCTGAACCAAATACATTACAAGCCTGCATGTGCCCAGCCACAATGCAGCGTATGCCCACAGGAACCACGGAAGCCAACAAATCGTCCCAAAAAAATTGGGAATAAAATAAATAAAAATAAAAATAAAAATAAAAAACAATCAAAAATGGCCATTGATGGGCCCGGGGGGGTTGGGGAGGCCACCCAGGAGGTCCGAGGACAGGATGCACACCAGAACCCACCTGCGTGGATCCTGGGAAAAAAAACACCTCCATGGGCTCATGGCCCACACGGCTACCCTATTGTCGGAGTATCACTGCTGTCGCTATTATCACCCTGTGCAGCTGCATCCGGAGGTGGTTGCACTATGGGAGGCAGCCCACGCAAGGCCCTAGTCTGCTCCTCCATGGCTGCAAGCATGCGGGTGTGGTAGGTCTGGTTCTGGAGGATGAGTGTGCGGAGGTCCCCATGCAACAACTCACGGGATGCCCGGACCTCCGCCCTCGTTGCCTGCATCTCAGCTGAGAGCGTACGGGTGAGACGCTCCAGCTGCTGTTCTGTCCTTTGGTGTGTTGAAGCCTCAAGCTCAACAAGAGTCATCCTGAGATGAAGGAGCTCCTGCCTCAGGGCTTCCCTGTGGCCCTGGGACTCAATGGAGATGGCCTCCTGCAGAGTCGCCAGTGCCGCCCGTCTGTCCCTGTTGGACCCCAACATCTCCTCCCTGTGTGACTGGCAGATGGAGTCGGTTGCCTGCTCTAGTCGCTCCATCAGCCTTTCAGGGGGGACAATGGAAGTGGCCACCCTATCCATGGCCTGAGCCATCATCTCGGATGATGCTGCCTGTTGGGTTGCCATACCGTAAATGGATTGCTCCCATGCGGTATTGCCAGGTGGCGTACGGCCACCACGTCGGCGGGCACCACACCTGTCTGGGGCAAGGCGAACTGTGCCTTGCTGTGCCGGCACTGCCTGAGGCTGCAGGACTGCATTCCCCCTCTGATCTGCTGGCCCAGGAACAGGATCAGATGTCGCGGAGTGTGACCCTGCATCCGTAACCACCAAAGGCGTAGCTGCCAACACTGACATCCCCATTGAGGGTTCTGACCCTGGTGCAGGTGGGTGGGACAGAACAGGATCCCTCCATGGAACACTCACCTGCGACGGCACGTAGGTCTCATCCGAATCAACACCTGAGTACAGCTCGGGGGAGGTGCAGCCAGAGACACCCCTTGAGAGCACGACCTGCAGCACTTGTGGGTTCTCACCCACCACCACACCACGTCCCTCACTGGTGGTTGGTCGGCCCTCGGACCCCTCCTGGGTCTGCACCATCTCCACAACCCCAGCAGTATCAGGTGCGTCTTCCCCTGCAAAGACATACAAACAAAGAAATGGAAACAGGCATTAGCACCATGGCACACAATGAGGGCTGAGAAGCAAGAGAACCAGTACTTGATTGACACATGTCCCACATGACTAAAACCCTCCCATGCATGCACCCTCACTGCGTATGAAGGGCAGGCAAATGGCACACACTGATGAGACCAAGATGGAAGATGAACACATTTTCTGCATGCTGCCTGGCAGTGGCATCACACATTGGCCTGTGATTGCCAGGTGAAACACACTTGCCATCACACAGATGGCATGTACCATTGCTATTGAGTGAAGATGGAGAGGAGGGCAGCACCTATTCATTCAGTCCAGTTCCCGCATGTAATAGCTTTTCTAATTCAAACAGGTCAGATTCTTCACCTTGAGCTGCCAGTCCGAAATGGTCCAATTGCACAGGGACATGTTTGAACAAATGATATCCAGGTAACAAAGTCACTCCACTTTACCATAGCCATGTCAGACATGTGACTAGAGGACTGCAACATGCCTAGTAAAAGTGGTGGAATGCAAACAATCTGACTAAATGAACAGTGAAAAATTAAGCAACAATGTTGTGGCAAGGTGACACTTCAAGGGCAACTGGCGTGCAGTTGGGCTAGATGTCTACTGTTGGCAGAAGGGATACTGCTATGGCCAAATGCAGCTGCGCAGGATGTATTGCATGAAGCACATGGCTGACCCATACGACTCAGGCGCACACACTGTCACCTGGCACACAAACAGAAGCCCTCACACACACCATGCACATGGATGACACACACATGCATGTGCACTCACTGGACAATGCCTCGTAATCAGCCAAATCTCCCACGCCTTGGATCTGTTCCTCCGTGACGTAGGTCGCAACGACTGACTCATGTGGAGTGAGTTCCATGTCTACTACTGGAGACCCACCTCCAGTCACTAGAGTTGCGGCATGACTTGAGGCCAGCTTACTCTTTGCCCTGCGCTTTAGGTCATTCCAGCGCTTATAGCAATCATTGGCTGTGCGCCTCACGATTCCAAGGGCACTTACGATGTCCGCAACGGTCTGCCAGTGTGCCTGACTTTGTGCAGGTGTGGTCTTGGATCCTGCAACAATGACCATCTCGTTGTCATGTGCGGACACATACTCGACAAGTGCATTCAGTTCGTCATCCGTGAAGCTGGGCTTCCTGGACGGGCTGGACTGTGTAGCCGTGTCTGGGGCATCAGCCTGTGCCGGACGAGCACTCTTCCTCTTCCGCTTGGAAGGTGGTGGTGATCCTGAGTGTCCTGCGCCGCTCTGGACACTAGGGGTAGGAGCCCTGGTGGACTCTGTATCAGGAGTGTGGGATTGCACACTCAGCATGGGAGTTGGTGCAGGCATTGGCTCTAGTGTGATGGTGTCAGGGGGAATGTCAGCAGCATGGACTAGGACCGACACTGTCCGGGCTGGGTGTGTGAGGGCTGGGGTGGATGGAGCCGCAGCTGCCCCTGCAGCCTCTCCGCCCTGCCTACTTGGTGCAGCAGATGACCTTGCTGCCCCAGATGCACGTGGCATGGTGACATCAACGTGCACCAGCGCACGTGTCATAGGCCTGCTGACCTGGAAGTCAGCCATGGAGTCAGCCAGGTCTGGTGCCACAATGGGCTGGTCCAACAAGGGCTGAGCATGGATGGTGTCAGCCACATCAGCCTCAACGGGAGGGGGGGGGATTATGGGTGCCCTTGACTGGTCCTCCACACATGGGGGGACAGGCTCACCCTGCAAGTAACGACCACGTCCCCTACCGGATCCACCACGGCCACCACTTGTGGCTCTTCCACCTTTGCCACCCTTACGGAATCCTCGCCTCCCAGCCATGGCACTGATGTTAATGTGCATATGGGAGTGGCTGTAAACTATTGTCCTGGGCAATTGGGGGTCAAAGGGGTTGGGTACCAGATGGTAATTGCACCCTAGTGCTCTTGCAAGGCTGATTGTAACCCCTGGGGAAAGATGACGGGTCATGCTACGCACAGGAGCCCCAAAAAAGGGAGATGACGTGCAGGCAACCCCTCCTAGACCACGTGTGCAGAAAGAAAAACCTGCACTACGCTGTGGCACCCAGTAACACAAGAATGAACGTATGCGTGTCACACGCAGCCTAGAATGACCTCTGAAGGGGTAGGCTACACACGGGGCAAGCACAGATGTTCGATACGTGCGTGACTCACCGTCTGCCAGGTAAAAGAGCGTGAAAAAGGAGCGCGTTTGGTTGGCAACACCCCCGCCAAAAGAAGATTTGTACGCTGTCTGAGGAGACAGGACAACAGTAGAAGGGAACACTGTTTGAGGGAACAGGCCCAGGTAAACCAGTAAAAGAGAAAAAAGAGAAAAAGCTGTCAGAGGTAACAGGGAATACGAACTTGAAACGCTGTGAAGTAAATCGCGTGTGAAACGACAAGAAGTACAGAATTCACCCACTCGCTCTCCACGAAAAGCACGTACAAGGAAATGGTGTTCTACATGTACCTTTTATAAAGGCCCACATGTCCAGCATCACTTACGCGGCGTGTACGCGCTAGGGCCATTTCCACCAATTACACGCTTTGTCACTTATGCGTGTAGGGCCATTTCCACCAATTACACGCTTTGTCACTTCTGCGTGTAGGGCCATTTCCACCAATCACACGCGATGAGACTCTGACGTGCTGTCCAATTACACGCGATGACACTCGGACGTGCAGTCTTTCCACATGTGGTCTGTCATCACGTGCTGTGTGGGAAACACCCGTGCGGGTCACGTCACAGATGCGCTTACGCGCTGAGGGCCTTTCCTCGATTTTCACGCTGACGTGCAGGATTTTCACGTGCCAAATCACTCCGTACCAAGCTGGCCACGCGTAAGCACACGGAAGACCACGCTCCTGCCCAGAAGGCCGAACTACTGCCCCCCCAGAGCCCCGAGCACGCTCCCACCTGCCATCTGCTGCTGCCTGACTGCCTGCTGCCCACGTGCACTGCCATTTGCTGCCTGCACATCAGCCAGGGGTGCTGTTGCTGTGACCACCCCTGCTGGAACCAAAGACTCCCGACTGGAATTCCATCGCTCCTCAGCCCAGCCCCAGGACCCAGTTGCCCACACACCCCTGCCTCTGGGGTTGTCATGTCGGGGCAAACACCATCTGTGACCACTGACAACCCCCGGCCAGAGAGGCAGAGGGGCACCAGCTTCAGTGCCACCGAAGTTGGTGTCCTGGTGGAGCAAGTCCTGGGGCAGTATGATGCCCTCTTCGGAAGTTCCCGCGCCAACAAGGAAGGACGGACTCGGATCTGGACTGACATCGTGACTGCCATCAACGCGGAGGTGGTGGCAGTCCGGGACTTACAACATGTCAGGAAGCGCTGGGAGGACTTCAGGTCCAGGACCCTGAACAAGGCCCGGCGCCTCTTGAAGGCAGCGGATGCCAAGGGGCGCCGGGGCCACTTGTCGGAAGAACAGATGGGGGTCCTGGAACGCATATCCCCAGCGCTCCTCGTCCAGGTCCTAGAGAAGCAGACCTGTCTGGAGTCGAGCGGTGAGTGTACATGCATCCTGATTGTGAGCAGTGCGTGTGGTGATTATTCGGTATTGTGCAGGTTGCACATCTGTTTGTATGGGGTCGAGTATGGGTGGGGGTGTACAGGGCCGTGGGGCTGACACATGCGAGGGCTGTAATGTGTGAGACATGGATGGTGCTTGTGTGTGTAGGCTTGCATGGCAAATGCAGTTGTGCGTGCACACATGTTTGGATGAATGTGTATGTAAGTAGACATGTCCGTCATGTCAGGCATGTATGTTGTTTTCGGCTGCATGTATGAGCACTGTGTACATGTGCATGTGTGTGTATTTGACAAGGGTGCAACAGTGATGCAACATGGATGCATGTGACAGCGTTATGTGGAAGCCTGATTGGCAAATGTGACATGGATGCCCGTCTGAACAGTGCGACACTTGGCAGAGGTGTAGACATGCATGCAAGTGTGGTGGTGTGTGTACATGTGTGGTGCACTTCCTGTGTTGCATGTGATGTCTGGCTCCCCTTTGGCTGCTGATGCTGTTGTATGTGTAGGGATGGTGGTGGCAGTTGCGATATGGCTGTGGTATGGCTCATGTGTGCGAGTTGCAATGACATGTGTGTTGGGGATTGTGATGACATGTCTGAGGTTTGCCAATGCCACTCATGTGCAACTGTCATGTGCAACTGTCATGTGTGTATGTGTCCATTGTACAGTGCCCTGATGCCTGTGTTTTGTTTCTCCCTGTCTGCAGCGTCAACTGATGAAGAGGGCGGAGAAGGTGCTGTGGAGCACAGCGGCGGGGATCCGACCGCCAGCCCGAGACGCAAGGCCCGGCTCCCCTCCCGTGTTGTCATCTCGTCGGGGAGTGAGGAGTCCGGTGCCGCGTCCCAGGCCGCAGCTGCCGGAGGGAGGTCCAAGAGGCGGAGGTTGCAGTTGGACTCCTCGGCAGCAGAAGGGGCAGCTGGGACCCCACAGGGCCCAACAGGGGAAGATGGCACGGAGTCATCCAGGTTGGTGGGGGGTTTGGTGGAGGAGGAGGCAGTGCAAGCACCAGAGACGGGGTCTGGAGGTCGGGATCCCACTGGTGCTAGTGGTGCAGTGCAGGACCAGGGACAGGAGGCAGCACAGGCCAGCGCGGAGGTGCCTGTGTGCAATCCTGTCCCCGATCCTGTCCCTGCATCATCTTGCACCAGCAGGGATGCCTACGTCCAGACCCGTTTTCAGGCAGGGGATGAGCTGACGTCAACTGGCCTTCCTCTGCCTGCGGACGTGGCCATCCAGGTCCGGGTTGAGCCTGTCCTGGCTGGTGTGGCGTTGCGTCAACGGGCCATGCGAGGTGACCTGCAGTCTTTTCATGGAGAGACTGCATGTCATCTCGAATGGCTCGTTGACCACGTCAGCCTGCTGGGACAGGTCACCCAGGCCGGATTCCGCCGTCTGATGGGGCTTGCTCCGACCCCCTCCTTAACTGGACCCCCTACGTGCCAGTCGTCCTCTGTGCCATCTTCCCACCCATCAGTCACCTGGGTGCCCTGTGGAGCTGCCTCTGATGGTGCGGCCAGGCTGGTGGAGGAGGCATCCCTGCCACAGTCGGGAGTCGGAGGTCCAGCAGGGGTGGCCACATCAACAACTGCACCCCAGGCGGCGGAGTATGTGCAGGCAGCAGGAGGCAGTGCACGGGCAGAGGCAGAGCAGCAGCAGCAGCAACATGGTGGGAGACATGAAGGCTCGGGGCTTTCGACATCGGAGGGGCAGGCATCGGCCGGAGGGCAGGGGGACCCAGGACAGAGAGTGTCTTCCGTGTGGCAGCGGTTGGGCCACGCCATAGGTGCGGAGCGGCGGCGGGCGGAAGAGGCGCGGCTCACAATGGTCAGGGCGGAGAACTCCATGCGGAGGGCCCTGAGGCGGGCCGAGTGCCTCGAGGCAATCCGCAGGGGGTTGGAGGAGGACATGGTGTCGTCCCTGTGGACCCTCGGGGCCATGGAACTCCACCGCCTCCGGGACATCGAACAGGAGTTCGATGATGCCCTGGCCCGGGACACCACAGAGTGAGCCGCTGGACTTGCCCGCCGCCTTTGTATATAGTTCTTTAGTGTTAGGTTTCCTTTGTTTCTTATTATGATTTGGAGTCGACGGACACTGCTCCACTTTTTGTATATAGTTGATTTTTAGGTAGGTTTTTTAGTAGGTTTCGTTTGTTCAGTTGGGCTCATGGACCCTTGGTAGTTTTTTACATAGTTCTTTATTGCATGGAGATTTTTTTACTTTTGACTTTGGACAAAATTTATTTGGATTCTGATTTGCAGTTTTTTATTTTTATACGGACAGCAAGCTTTTTTTTCTCAGTCTCATTGTAGTTTGTTTCCTTTCTTTAGCATTCTTAATTTTTTTCAATACAATTTTGTTTCCATACTTCACTGTGTGGTATCATCTCATTGGTTTCATGCATGTCATGTTGGGTGTTTTCCCATTCAATTGCAACCATTGTGTGTGACGGACATGGGTTCATTAGCTTCATGAACATTGGGGGTGTAACATGTGATTTCCATTTCCATGTAGGTGAATGGGTTACTTGGTAGGGCTTTTTGGCTGTGGAGGCTGACCATACCGCACATGATTGGGGATTGTGAGGACCTGGTGGAGGCTGCCCCTAGTGGCTGGGGGGTGGTGGGAGACATGAGTGGGGGCCTGGTGGAGGGTGCCCCTGGTGGCTGGGGGGTGGTGGGAGACATGAGTGGGGGCCTGGTGGAGGGTGCCCCTGCACTGCTGGGGGGTGGGGGTGGTGGGTGACATCAGTGGGGGCCTGGTGGAGGCTGCCCCTGCACTGCTGGGGGGTGGGGGTGGTGGGAGACATGAGTGGGGGCCTGGTGGAGGGTGCCCCTGCACTGCTGGGGGGTGGGGTGGTGGGAGACATGGGTGGGGGCCTGGTGGGGGCTGCCCATGGTGGCAGGGGGGTGGGGGTGGTGGGAGACATGAGTGGGGGCCTGGTGGAGGGTGGCCATGGTGGCAGGGGGGTGGGGGTGGTGGGAGACATGAGTGGGGGCCTGGTGGAGGGTGCCCCTGCACTGCTGGGGGGTGGATTGGTGGGAGACATGGGTGGGGGCCTGGTGGGGGCTGCCCATGGTGGCAGGGGGGTGGGGTGGTGGGAGACATGAGTGGGGGCCTGGTGGAGGGTGGCCATGGTGGCAGGGGGTGGGGGTGGTGGGAGACATGAGTGGGGGCCTGGTGGAGGGTGCCCCTGCACTGCTGGGGGGTGGGATGGTGGGAGACATGGGTGGGGGCCTGGTGGGGTCTGCCCATGGTGGCAGGGGGGTGGGGGTGGTGGGGGACATGAGTGGGGGCCTGGTGGAGGCTGCCCCTGCACTGCTGGGGGGTGGGGATGGTGGGAGACATGAGTGGGGGGCTGGTGGAGGCTGCCCATGGTGGCTGGGGGGTGGGGTGGTGGGAGACATGAGTGGGGGCCTGGTGGAGGGTGCCCCTGCACTGCTGGGGGGTGGGGGTGGTGGGAGACATGAGTGGGGGCCTGGTGGAGACTGCCCCTGCACTGCTGGGGGGTGGGGTGGTGGGAGACATGAGTGGGGGCCTGGCGGAGGGTGCCCCTGCACTGCTGGGTGGTGGGGGTGGTGGGAGACATGAGTGGGGGCCTGGTGGAGGCTGCCCCTGCACTGCTGGGGGGTGGGGATGGTGGGAGACATGAGTGGGGGCCTGGTGGAGGGTGCCTCTGCACTGCTGGGGGGTGGGGTGGTGGGAGACATGGGTGGGGGCCTGGTGGGGGCTGCCCATGGTGGCAGGGGGGTGGGGGTGGTGGGAGACATGAGTGGGGGCCTGGTGGAGGGTGCCCCTGCACTGCTGGGGGGTGGGGTGGTGGGAGACATGGGTGGGGGCCTGGTGGGGGCTGCCCATGGTGGCAGGGGGGTGGGGGTGGTGGGAGACATGAGTGGGGGCCTGGTGGAGGGTGCCCCTGCACTGCTGGGGGGTGGGGTTGTGGGAGACATGAGTGGGGGCCTGGTGGAGGCGTCCCCTGCACTGCTGGGGGGTGGGGGTGGTGGGAGACATGAGTGGGTGCCTGGTGGAGGCTGCCCCTGCACTGCTAGGGGGTGGGGGTGGTGGGAGACATGAGTGGGGGCCTGGTGGAGGCTGCCCATGGTGGCAGGGGGGTGGGGTGGTGGGAGACATGAGTGGGGGCCTGGTGGAGGCTGCCCCTGCACTGCTGGGGGGTGGTGTAAGAGGATTCAATTCAGCACTACAGCCAAGTTAACGCCTAGTCTAGAATACTGAATGAAAACCCTTATTGATATATCTTTAGGTCCAGTTCATGCGTCCTGGATGACTACCCTTGTATAACACCCCTCTCTTGGAATCCCCCTGACCCCACTGAGCCAAGAAGTAGTTCTGTTTTGCAAGTTTAAAAGGTTTATTTGATAAATTAAAATATATATATCACACTTTATAATAAATTAATAATTGAATATCACACTTAATCTGATATGGTAAATATTAACAACGGAGAATCTGGCACTAGCACACTTCTTTATAATGACTAATGAGTTGACCTGAAATGGATAAGGTAGCACACTGGTAAATAGGAACAAAAGAAGAAGGTGGTACAAAATGCTTTATAGAGTTCAAATGGATGCAAGGTTGAATGAATGAAATGCAGTATAGAAATACTCAATATGATTTCAACAAAACAATGTAATCACTTTTCTCTGGCAATTCCCTCCCCCCCTTGATGCAAGGCAAGGAAATGGAAGGAAACACACAGTTCTCAGAAATGCAATCAAATGTGATTCAGTTCAATCCCAGCAAGCTTACAGAAAACAGATAGGAGTTTTGAAAACACAGGCAATGCTTGGATATGTGCTGGCAATGAATGAGAAATATGCTAAATTTGCTTTTAATTCCCTTATAGAGGTTCAGGGTGAGTGGTATCTAGTTAATATTAGTCCAGGCTCACACTAGCAATGATGCAGGAATGATTAGCAGGTTAAACGAATTTCTGGCAAATGGAAAGCAAACAGCAGCAGTTTTTACATGTGAAGAAATTGCAAATCGCGGTAAAATTCGCGGATGCGCCGAGCGCTATTACAAAGGAACCGCAAGGACTATCTCTACCGTTTTGGGGTCCTAGAAAAGCCTGGGATCTCAGCTTCCAAATGAAAGTTATTGCAAGTCTCTAGCCCAAACGGTTGCGGAGATATGAGTAATTTAGTAAAGGTCGTTTTGGGTTTTGTAAATTTTAAACGCACACTTTTTCAAAATGACAAGTGACAAATTTTTGCAGCTAGAATGACAGGTGACAGCTAGGAGGCAGTTCTACTTAGGTTAAATAGATTGAATTAGATGAATTTAAACTAAGAGATGTGTTCTGAGTTTTGCTAAGTACTCACAAGAGATTTTGAACAGGAAAGCGACTTGGTCACGGACTTCAGTCTGGTCAGGTCTTTCCGGGTTCTGCTCACAGCGCCTGGCCTCTGGAACTGCTCACAGGGGTCTGGTCTCTGCTAGGCACCGGTTCTTTGGGTCTCTCTGCTCTGGATAGATTGAAGTCTCTAGTTTGGCTTTCTGGAGTTTGATGGAGGTAAGTATGGATTTTTCCGGCAGGGCTTCCAGCGGCAGATGGATTTTGAAGGTCTCTATGTGTCCTGACTGTCTGCTTTTATGTGTTTAGAATGTGGGTGTGTTCTAGCATCACTGACCCTACCTCTCTCTCAGCTTCTAATTGGTCAAACTTTCATCCCTTACTTGATTGGGGGAATGAAATGAAGTGTCATCATGATGAGGTCTGTTTATGATACAGAGAACCCACCCCTGTCAACTTTACACACAATCTATATCTGACCTAAAAACATATTTGCACAGGTACACATTTGTTTAAAATTACATATACATGGTGTGGCTGAATTTAGCCATGTCTATGTCCAAATCTGCTCATTCTCGGAGCTTGCATTCAAAGAGTGTACATAATTGACTTTTTAACTGCTTTTCCAATTTCCGACATGGACCCAACTTTACATACATGTGTGCAGGGGGTAGGGACATTAACTGATGAAGTTTCAGATTTTTAACATGCACACATTTAGAGTAATATCCACTTTTCCGCTAAAACCCCCCTGAACATACCACCGGTTCCTACCACGTCTTAAACTGTGGGCAGAAAAATCACAAGAATTATGGTATCATTTATAAAATTTTCACATGTCCGCTCTATGAATTATCCCCCTTTTTATAAAACCATATCCTTGCTGCAGGGGTGTGTCTTTTCAGGTCACATGGTACAGAAACCAGTCTTTCCAGTTTCTGCCAAGCCAGCTTGCTCTCACAGGCAGTGCTCCTCCCAGCTTCTCCAGGAGGAAGCCACTTTTTACGACGTCTGTAATAAAAAACCTTTGCCTGAGTGGAGAGGGCTTTGTTCACTCTCTGGCAGAGCACAGGAAATTCAATTATCAGATAGATGGCATATCCTTAGCCTGGGCAGCAAAAGGAAGGTTGGCCTGGGAACACAGTGGTGACTCAAGTTTCACTGCTGATGGGTAGTTGCTAGGCAAAATCAAGTTCCTTAAGCCAGAACTTCAGCTAACTTTTTGTTGCTTTTAAAATAACTTGTAATTTTACACATGCAGCTAGAATGCTGATTCTAAGCGCAAAACTATGACATTTCAACAGTTACAAAGGCATGTGACACCAAACATAGGTCACTCATTTAATCTAAACATTTTCGATTTTAGTGTCTTTAAATCCAGTTGCAGTTAGGCTTAAGCTGCTGACTCCATAGCATTTTTGTTATAAGCATTGTTTTTGGGCTCTTCATTTCCCAGATTTTGTAGGCACACAAAACTCCATTCTGCCAAATGTCTGCTGGTGTTCAGTGAATATTTTGCACATGTTGCAAGGTTTGAAATAGGCATTTTGCTTGCCTTCAGAAAAACACACAGAGTGGTTTTAAAACGCCGGCTTTTGGATAGTGGTGAGTACTGGTACTGCACTCATTTTTGGGATTTAAGAAATGAATTCCCCACACTTCTAGGTTGCATTTGGCAATCAGCATTGCCATTCCCAATGGTTTCAGACTACTGTGCGGGTAGTCCAATGGTGGTTTTAAAGCGCTTTGAAGCTAACCGGCGCTACTGTTTTTCCTTTGGCAACCCATTTCCCTCATGGCAACCCGGCCTTTCATTCTCGCACTGGTGGGTGGCAAGTGAGGCAACCATTTTGGTGGGCGCACAAACTGCGCAGCTTTCCTGGATTTCAGCGCACATGTGGGTTTTCCGCCATCTTGAATTTTCTAAGCCCACAGCACCAAATGTTGTAGCAGGGTAGCTTAAACGTGGGTCAGGACACCCAACAAGTCCCCCCCACGCGACTGCACTTTGAATTTGAGTCGATGGGGAGTCGCGTGCACAAGGGTTTTGACCCATGCACCGGTCTGTCCGCATAATCTTCTTCCTCTTCTGTAGATGACACAGTTCAGCGTTTTCTTCTCCATCCGGTACTGATCGATCGGTTCTCCTCGCCGGTCCTGATGGGAAGATTGGGCGGTACCCCGGGCCCGTTGCGTCTTTGCTCCCGGTCTCCGGATCGTTCTTCTTGGTCATCCTTCATGGTTTCATCTCTCCTAGGATGATAAAGCAAAAGCGGCAATATCTACTCATAGACGTTTTTCCACCACTGTTGAGGTAGTGGGGCAGCATATGCATTTTATCATAACGAAACATTACATTCTTATTTTGAGAAAAAAAAAACAGTATAACTAAGAGACAGTTTCATGCAAATCACAATATTTTAGAGACTAGATGTGGTATGTTTTATGGTTGGAACTGAATTAGTCTGATACAGTACCCGCTAGGATTCCAGAGGATTCCTCCAGTTGTTGCAGAGTGTGCCTGGGATGGCAACATTTCAACTGGTTTATGTGGACCCACTTGTCTTCCCCCTCTGCCGAACCGCCTTTGGGGATGCGGATCTTGTAGGCCACAGGGGAGATCTTATCGACGATCTCAAAGGGTCCCTTCCATGTAGGCAAAAATTTGCGCTGCTTGGCCTGGTTCCTTTGGAAGTTGTATAGATAGACCCGGTCTCCCACCTGATATTCCTTCCTGGAAGTTTTCAGGTCATAATGGGTCTTCATGCTATCAGCTGATCTTTCTAGATTCCGCTGAGCATAAGCAAAAGCATGTTGGAGGTGTTTCCTTAAATTCTCTACATACTCATGAGTAGTGGAGGCATTTATCAGTGTCTGCTCTTGGGTCCTGTAGAGCAAATGCTGCGGAAGCACCATCTTGCGCCCAGTCATCAACTCAAATGGTGACATTTTGGTTGCAGATGAAGGGGTAGATCTGATAGCCATTAGGACCAGAGGTAATCGGATATCCCAACTTGGCCCAGAATCTGCCACAAACTTCTTTAATATGCTCACAATTGTCCGGTTATATCTCTCTACTGCCCCAGAAGAAGCTGGTCTGTAAGCAATATGCAGCTTTCTCTTGACCCCCAGTATCTCCCACATCTTTGTCATTACTTCACCGGTGAAGTGGCTACCTCTGTCTGACTCAATCCTTTGAGGTAGACCAAAACGGGAAAAGATGTGGTTAATCATCAAGGCAGCTGCAGTTTCTGCCTTGCAATTTGGGGCTGGGAGACATTCCACCCACTTGGTAAACAAGCATGTCACGGTCAACATGTACTTATTCCCCCTAGCCGAGCGAATCACAGGGCCTACAAAGTCGATTTGTAAATCTGACCATGGCAGTGTCATTCCCCTCTTTTGTAAAGGCGCCCGGTGTGTGAGGGATGATGGCTGAAATTGTGCACACACAAGGCAACCCTTCAGGTACTGGTCGAGGTCCTGCCCCATGTGTGGCCAGTATGCAACCTCTCTTAAGATTTCCAATGTTGTGTGAAACCCCCTATGACCGGCGGTGGCCGCATCATGGGCGTGACTTAACATCAGGCTTCGGAATGAGGTAGGAACCACCCACTGGTCGTGGCCAGCTTTGGATTTCCTTACCAACAAACCGTCTTGGATCCGGAACATTTTTGGACATTTCATCAACACTCTTAGGTCCTCTTTCCCAATGTAATCGGTATCCGTCAGGGGAAAGTTCTCAGGGTCCTCAAGGTGCTGGTAAAATTTACCAATAATGGGATCCCCCTTCTGAGCGGTAATCAAATCAGCATCAGGGGTCTCCTTACTCCATTGTGCAATTGAAAGGTCGTTGTGAGCATTTGTCTGGGACCTAGTGATAGCAGTGACCTGGATTTCCCCCAACAGGGACTCAATCTCAATTAGATCCCCTTGGATGGCCCCGGTTTTGGCCAGCTGATCAGCTAAGTCATTTCCAGTTTTGTCTGGTCCCTCTACTTTGGAATGACCCTTGATCTTCTTCCAATAGATGGTCATCTCATTCGAGGTGACCAGATCATCAATGTTTTGGATCAACTTCCCATGTTTCAAGGGTTTGTTGTTAGCACATAACATGCCTCTGGTTTTCCAATTAACCAGGTGCTCCACGAACCCGTTCCGTACATAATCCGAATCTGTGATTATGACCAGTTCGTGGAGTTGATGCTGGACAGCAGTGAGGATGGCATGATGCACAGCCATCAATTCTGCCACCTGACTACTTCGGGGACCAATTTTGTATCCAGCGGAGGGTTCTGGGGACTCATTCACCCATGCATTCCCTACGCCGGCCACCAGTTCTTTCTTCCCGTTGTTGTCGACATGGTAAGAGCATCCATCCACATAGACAGTGGGCATTACCTCACACTTGTCTTCTTCAAAGACTTTGTGTGGGGAATTAAGGTATGCCTCCATGTTGTCCTTTATTTTTAGACTTTCGTCCTCGAGACAGTTTTCTCTGGCACAATCATGCAAGTCAGCCAGACCTTGCGCTAGGGGACTCTTCTTGTTTTGGCCATATCGGACCTCCACAGGAAAGCCTTGCATTGACAGAATCCAGGAAGTAATTCGGGAATTACTCACATTTCCGGCCCGGATTCTGTCACTTTGGAGATATTGCAGAGGCTGGTGTGGAGTCTCCACTATGATGTGTTCCCCCTGGATAAACGGGCGGTAATTCTTCAATGCCCACACCGTTGCCAGGAGTGCCTTCTCACAATCGTTGAATTTTTCCTCCACAGAGGATAAAGTTTTGCTCGCATAGGAGATTACTTTATTGACCTTGTCATGCTTTTGATATAATACTGCCGTCAAGCACGTATCAGAGAACCCCGTCTCCAGGAAGAACTCCTTGTTTCTGACAGGGTAAGCTAGGCAAGGCGCTTGTGAGAGGCTTCTTTTGAGTTGTTTTACCGCCTCGGCTTGTTCTGGACCCCATTCCCACTTGACCCCCCCCTTCAGGAGATGAATCAGGGGTCTGGTGATCTCTGCATAGCCCTCAATGAACTTTCTGCTGTAATTAGTCAGTCCAAGGAGGCTCCTTAGTTCCCGCAGAGTTGTGGGGTCTTTCAGTTTCTGAAGTGCTTCCACTTTCTTTTCCTGGGGACAGAGGCCCTGAGGAGTAATCTCATGCCCCAAGAAATTAACACGGGTTCTACACCACTGTGCTTTCTGAAAGGAAAGTTTTGCTCCGGCGGCCCTCAACTGTGTCAGAACATAACGGATCTCTGCTATGTGTTCCTCCACAGATGAACTTTTGATGAGGACATCATCTACATAAGCCAAGTTACCCCTTGCACCCAAGTCAGGCATGGCCTTGTGTAGAAAAATGTTGAACTCATTACCGGAGTTGAGGTATCCGAAGGGAGTCCGGGTCCATGTGTACTGCTGGCCCCCAAAGGTAAAAGCCAGTTTGTATTGGTCCTCCCTGCTGACAGGCACGGTCCAGTATCCATTGGTCAGGTCTATTGCAGTGAATACCTGTGACCCCTGGATCTGGGCCAGCCCTTGGTCAATGTAGGGCAGAGGCCATCGGGAAGTGTGGACCCGTTTGTTGAGCTCCCTGAGGTCAGCGCAGAGTCTCCACTGGCCGTTTGGCTTCAATATTCCCAGCACCGGATTATTGAAGGTGCTGTGGACTGGACGGATTATTCCCCGGGACTCAAGGTTCTTAATTATTTCAGTAAGGGACTCCATTGATGCGAGAGGCAAGCGATATTGCTTCACAAACACTGGAGTCATGCCAGGGTCCGTGGGGATTGTTGTGGTGTGGATGTCGGTGCGACCACAGTCATATGAGTCTACCGCAAAGAGATCTTGGAAATCCAAGAAAACTTGTTTCAACTTTTGCTTTTGTTCCAGAGTCACACAGGCATCAGCTAGGTTGACTCTCTCTTCCACCATCTGCCTGAAGCCTGGAAATACTTCTGGTTTGGCTATCTCCGCGGCCTCCTCCAGCTGGGTGGAGAAGTCCCTGGTCAGAGTGCTGATTTGGACCGGAGGCTTCAGGTGGGAAAGGCAGCCCTCATGGACCTGGAAAATCACCTCATCCCTCCTGAAGTCACAGGTCACATCTTCCTTACCATAGGGGCAGGAAGTGTACACCAGGAAGTTCCCCCCATGCCGGGTAAAAATCCTGTCTGGTGTTGCGTTGTCATCACTGTCACTGTCAAAACAGTCCTTGGGGATGGGTCCTAACAGTTCATTTACAAGATCAATGGAGAAATGTCGGTCATCAACCGCCATTCCAATAATGGTGCCTGCGGCTAGAGTAATACTCTTTAAGTCGCTGTTATCCACCTCTATTAGAATGGGGTCATGTTCTATGTTGACTAATGGAGTCGGGTTTACCCCCAACCCTTGCTGTTGGAGAGAAGCATTTAGATGTATGTAAGCATCAGGGTTTTTCAACTCTTGTCCCCTTTTAACTTTCACTTCCAGGGAGAATTGTCGGGTCCTTTCTGGGATGGTGACTTCCTCTTTAACCTGAATTTCAACTGCATAAGGTAGCAATTGAGCTGACCTAAATGCTTTTTCTGGATCATCAAAGCCCATGGGATTATCCGCTAATCGGGACCAAGCTTTGAAGTTTATTAGGTCCAAACTAATGGCAAAGCGATTGAGAATGTCACTGCCTAAGTAAAAGGCGGCAGGGACGTCTCGCACGACCCAACAATTATGGACTATGCTCTTGTTGCCAATGGAGATTTTGAGCATACACCTGCTTGGCAGGAGATGTTTGGAATTAGGTACTTCCAGGTCCATTTCCCATTTGTCTATCAGTTTGAAGGTGGGAATGGCTGGTTCTTTTGGGAGTTGGCGAAACATGGCTTCGCTGATGAAGCTCTTACCGTTGTTCACACACACTCGAGCGAGAACAGAGTCCTTCCCATCATTTAACTGAACAGGGATGAACAACTGCTCTCCAATTTGCTGAATATCAGCCAGGCTCTGAGCTGATTTCACATCTTTCTGGACTATAGGAGTGGGAGTTTCAGATTGTGGATTGGTATAGAATTTCAGAGTGTTTCCTTCCAGCGTGGAGTACCACTTTAGACTGGAAGGAAGGTTGATTTTCAGAAATAGAGAGGACCCCCCATCACCAGTCTGTTGTCCTACTGCTATTACTGTCACGTCTGGAATTTGGCTATTCTGGAAGTGAAATTCTACTTGGTCAGATTTTTGTTCAACCATGTGGCATGTGCCGTTTAAACTAACATGGTTGGCACTCTGTTTTAATTTTATTGGTCGGCTAGTCTGGGTCCAGAGGACCTTGTTTACGCAATCTATTAGGGGTGACAACCTTCTCAGGAGGTCATTCCCTAGTAAACAAGGGGTGCCCTCTGGGGTCACAACTATGACCGGGTGTTTCAACTTGTGTCGCCCGATCTTAATGTCCAAGTCTGCCGTCCCCTCGACGGGAATTTCCTTCCCGTCAAAGTTCTGCAGTTGTCCAGGAAGAGAGGTGAGAGGAATTTGGTAATTCTCTCCCCTTCCTGCATTCAGTTCGTCAAAGGCCCTTCTGGACAGAAGGGTAGCTTGAGATCCAGTGTCCACCAGTGCCGAGATTGTACCCTGCCCCTGTACTTGTACCGGGGCATAATATCTTCCCTCCTTCTCCTCAAGGGGGCACAGATAATGTACATTTTTGGACAACTGGTGGGCTAATTTTCTGGTTTTGGACATCGCGAGAGAAGAATTTTGGGCAGAATTCTGTGGAGAGCCTTGGGAATCTGAAAGAAAAAGTTGGCAACTGGAGATCAGAGCCATTGTGGGTTCCCCTGGTTCCGGTTCTGGGCCGCCCCCCCCTTTTTGGAGGCAGTCACCAGGATGGGTTTGAACCAGGGGATTTTCTTGCTGTTGGTTCTGGGATGAGATGGTGGGCGGCGGTAGCTCAGTCTCCACATCTCCCCAGTCTAGATTTGCATCCCTAGGGACCCATTTTTCTTTGGGAGGAGTTCCCCCCTCTCTGAAGGAGAAGATCCTTTTCCCAGGATCCTCTGAGGATCCCTCTCCCTCAAATTGGAAGATCTGTACCTCCTCCTCAAACTGAGTCTGTTTGGGTCTTTTGTTTCTCCTACCCCCCCTCTGCTCCTTAGGAGGCAGACTTTCAGGGGCAAGAGATTTTGTTTCCGGTTCCTGGGTTTCCAGGGGCTGTTTACAAATGAGGAAGGAAGCTTCCTCCAAGGCTTTACACCCCCCTTCCCCTTGTGCCTCCTCCCTGGGAACCGGTGATTTATCGGGGTGCTGCCCCTGTCATTGTTCTGGAGCACCAGGTCCAGAGTTGGGTGCGTTCTGCGCCGGCATGCTGATCTGAGGGTTCTGCTGTGCCCTCAGTATATGACCCATATCCCGCGCCATGTTTTGAACCTGGCGCTCTAACTGGGAAACCCGCTCAGGCTGATACGGGGCCCTGTTTTCTCCCCTGGGCTGATCCCGGGAAGGGTAGCTGTCCCTCCTCTGGTAGTACCCCTGGTTGGGAAGATTTTGGTACCCCTCCACCCTTGGCCTCCCCTCTCCCGGATTCAGTGGTCTGGGCTCAGGGAATTGAGGAAAGAAGGATGGATGATTTTGGGGTTGGAAGTCGGGTGGATATCTGGGGAAAAAGTTCTGCCCAGGGTTTGGTAAATTTCTGCCCTCCTGTGGGAAGTTTGGAGGGAAGTTCCCTGGGTTAGGTGCTTGGCTGGATCCCCCCCCTTGGGCTGGAGGAGTCCACACATAACCCAGGATGGGTCTGTTACCTTTGTAGCGAGGACTTACATAGTCAGGAGAGCGAGGGACCCCATTTGTGGGGCTGCCTCCCTGGCTCCCTGTCTGTGACTGACCCGAGGACCTCCTGGGCCTAGCATTATTAGGTGCAGGTAGGTTTTTAGGCCCCCCCATCTCCAGATCCAAAACAGGGGTGACCTTTACCTCTGCCACCTTGACAGCAGCAGGGGTGCCGTTGGCTTTGGGGTTTTTCTGGGCATTGCTTTTATTTTCTATGGGCTTCTGCACCTCATAGATCCGGGTAGCCTGTTCAATGACCCAGTCTAAAGATCTTTTCTCGTGAAAATCCCTCACGAGCTGGGTCATTATATATTTGGGCAAGGCATGGAAAAATGTATTGACAAATTCCCGGCTATCCGTGCGCACCCTTCTTGTGGTCTGTGCAAAAGCCCGCTTTAACTCCTGCACAAATTCTTGTGGGGCCTGATCCTCCCCACATTGCAAATTGTAGGCTGCCTTGCGAGCCTCTTGAGGATTTCTGTGAACAAAAAAATGTTTCAGGATGGCCGCCTTATAGGTGGACCATCTTAAATGATTTTGGTCCTCCAGCCCCGCAAAGAAACTGGAGTATTCCGGGGAGAAGGTCCACTTTACATATTGAATGCAGCTTTGGCTGTCCTTCAAATGGAAAGTCTCCATCATTTGTTCAAACAACTCTAAGTGCTCCCAAACAGAATACTTAGCGTTCTTATGGTAAGGCGTGATGACGCTCCTGATCGCCTTAATCTGCTTTAAGGGGTCCTTGAGCAAGGCCCTTTTTGCCTTATTGGCCTTTTTGGTTCGGGTAACCCTTGTCCATTCTTCGTCGGACTCAGAGGCACTGCTCCCAGAGGTTCCCGTCTGTTCTTCCAGGTTTTCCCGGATTCTGCGAGCCTGGGAACGGCTGGCAGAATGTGGGGACCTGGTCTCCTGTGTCCTGCGCAGTTCAGAGGAGTCTTCAGATTCCTCCTTGCTGTCAGGATTTGATGGGTACCCCCTCCACTGACCTAACTGGGCAGAGGTTTTCAGGATGCCCTTAATGGGCCTACTCTCCTGGGGTTCCCCATTGAACTGTACTGTACTTGGGTGCCCATACCCGGATGCCCACCCCTCCATTCCTGGATGGTACTGGCCTATGAGCCCCATGCTTCTGGCTGGATAGTAATCTGCCATCCCTGTGGCCCTGTGCTCATGTGCGCCAGGGGACATGGGGGTGGCAGAGTCCAGGGACTGAGAGGTATGAGGGCCTCTGGTACTAGGGCTCCTGAGGTTATGCTCCGGAGTTTCCATTTCCCAGCGAACCTCATCTCTATCCGCCCCTGCTCCCTGTTGCAATGCAAGAGCCTGCATTTGTGCCTTCAGTTCCTCAGTTAAGGCCTTACTCGACTCTATCAGTCTCTCCTGCATCGCTACCTGCTGTTGGAGCCTATCATTGTGTTGACAGAGGGCCTCATTTTCCCTCTGTGCTTCCTGGTTGGTCCTGGAGAACTGGGCCAGTCTTTGCTGCAGGAGGGTTACCTCCTGAGCTGTGTCCCTATTGGCCTGCTCCTTTCTTGCTAGAGCATCTTCCACCCTTCTGGTGTGCTCTACCAAGTTCTGGTTTTCTTTTTGGAGATCACCCAGCCCCTGGTGGGCCAGGTGATTTTCTTCCATTTTTCTTTTTAAATGGCAGACTTCCTGGCCTAAGGCGTCTCTTTCCTGACTAAGAGCCTGCATTTGTGCCGCCAGGTCGTCCCTTTGCCTTTGGAAGGCACCAGCTTTCTGGCGCTCCTCATCAAACTCTGCCTGGGTATCCAGGTCTTTCAGGATCAGTTTATTGCTCTCCTCTTTCACTCTATCTAGATGACTTTGCAGGGTGGCTACCTGCTCCGTGCATGCCCTGTTAAAGTCTAATTGTTGCTCCAGCTTTTTCTGGCTCTGCAGTAAGGAGTCCAAACTGTCTTGGTGCTCCTTCTGCAGGGCCAGAAATCGGGTATCCTGGTCTGTCTTTTCCTGTTGTAGGATGCCCATATCCTCTTTTATTTTAATGATATATTGCCTACTATTATTTTCTGCCTCCTGGCTCCTCTGCAGCCTCTGCTCAGAAGAGTCCAGATCAGATTGGGCCTTCTGTAATGCCATCTGTTGCCTATTTGCCAGATTTTGGCTTTCAGCACATCTATCCTGCATGTCTCCCATATATAGGTACAGGTATGCTGCTATCCTGGCAATCTTATTGTGTTCCTCTTTGGCTTTAGGAGCCATATATAGTTCACTCAGGGCCACATGTAAGGGACCCTGATCTCTATATATATCTGACCCTGTTTCAGTGACCTGTTGTGTGATGGCCTGCAACCACACATCCTGGCCCTGTTCGGTCCATTCACCTCTCACAAATAGCTTATGCAAGAGGTGCTCTCTGGCTATTTTCATGTCTACCAAGGTCGTCATTCTAGAGATTGGTCTCTGTCCTGACTTACGGAAGTTAGTATTTTAGTTTTGCAGAACAGAACTTTTCTTGGAGTGTCCCTTTTGAGGAATGCTTCACAGCGTAATGCAGCGTGGTGATCCGACTGGATGTATGTATCCCGTCAGTTAGCACACTGTATTGAGCTGCACAAGTGGTATTCTAACCCAGAATCCCGGATACGAGCCCCCACTTTGTAAGAGGATTCAATTCAGCACTACAGCCAAGTTAACGCCTAGTCTAGAATACTGAATGAAAACCCTTATTGATATATCTTTAGGTCCAGTTCATGCGTCCTGGATGACTACCCTTGTATAACACCCCTCTCTTGGAATCCCCCTGACCCCACTGAGCCAAGAAGTAGTTCTGTTTTGCAAGTTTAAAAGGTTTATTTGATAAATTAAAATATATATATCACACTTTATAATAAATTAATAATTGAATATCACACTTAATCTGATATGGTAAATATTAACAACGGAGAATCTGGCACTAGCACACTTCTTTATAATGACTAATGAGTTGACCTGAAATGGATAAGGTAGCACACTGGTAAATAGGAACAAAAGAAGAAGGTGGTACAAAATGCTTTATAGAGTTCAAATGGATGCAAGGTTGAATGAATGAAATGCAGTATAGAAATACTCAATATGATTTCAACAAAACAATGTAATCACTTTTCTCTGGCAATTCCCTCCCCCCCTTGATGCAAGGCAAGGAAATGGAAGGAAACACACAGTTCTCAGAAATGCAATCAAATGTGATTCAGTTCAATCCCAGCAAGCTTACAGAAAACAGATAGGAGTTTTGAAAACACAGGCAATGCTTGGATATGTGCTGGCAATGAATGAGAAATATGCTAAATTTGCTTTTAATTCCCTTATAGAGGTTCAGGGTGAGTGGTATCTAGTTAATATTAGTCCAGGCTCACACTAGCAATGATGCAGGAATGATTAGCAGGTTAAACGAATTTCTGGCAAATGGAAAGCAAACAGCAGCAGTTTTTACATGTGAAGAAATTGCAAATCGCGGTAAAATTCGCGGATGCGCCGAGCGCTATTACAAAGGAACCGCAAGGACTATCTCTACCGTTTTGGGGTCCTAGAAAAGCCTGGGATCTCAGCTTCCAAATGAAAGTTATTGCAAGTCTCTAGCCCAAACGGTTGCGGAGATATGAGTAATTTAGTAAAGGTCGTTTTGGGTTTTGTAAATTTTAAACGCACACTTTTTCAAAATGACAAGTGACAAATTTTTGCAGCTAGAATGACAGGTGACAGCTAGGAGGCAGTTCTACTTAGGTTAAATAGATTGAATTAGATGAATTTAAACTAAGAGATGTGTTCTGAGTTTTGCTAAGTACTCACAAGAGATTTTGAACAGGAAAGCGACTTGGTCACGGACTTCAGTCTGGTCAGGTCTTTCCGGGTTCTGCTCACAGCGCCTGGCCTCTGGAACTGCTCACAGGGGTCTGGTCTCTGCTAGGCACCGGTTCTTTGGGTCTCTCTGCTCTGGATAGATTGAAGTCTCTAGTTTGGCTTTCTGGAGTTTGATGGAGGTAAGTATGGATTTTTCCGGCAGGGCTTCCAGCGGCAGATGGATTTTGAAGGTCTCTATGTGTCCTGACTGTCTGCTTTTATGTGTTTAGAATGTGGGTGTGTTCTAGCATCACTGACCCTACCTCTCTCTCAGCTTCTAATTGGTCAAACTTTCATCCCTTACTTGATTGGGGGAATGAAATGAAGTGTCATCATGATGAGGTCTGTTTATGATACAGAGAACCCACCCCTGTCAACTTTACACACAATCTATATCTGACCTAAAAACATATTTGCACAGGTACACATTTGTTTAAAATTACATATACATGGTGTGGCTGAATTTAGCCATGTCTATGTCCAAATCTGCTCATTCTCGGAGCTTGCATTCAAAGAGTGTACATAATTGACTTTTTAACTGCTTTTCCAATTTCCGACATGGACCCAACTTTACATACATGTGTGCAGGGGGTAGGGACATTAACTGATGAAGTTTCAGATTTTTAACATGCACACATTTAGAGTAATATCCACTTTTCCGCTAAAACCCCCCTGAACATACCACCGGTTCCTACCACGTCTTAAACTGTGGGCAGAAAAATCACAAGAATTATGGTATCATTTATAAAATTTTCACATGTCCGCTCTATGAATTATCCCCCTTTTTATAAAACCATATCCTTGCTGCAGGGGTGTGTCTTTTCAGGTCACATGGTACAGAAACCAGTCTTTCCAGTTTCTGCCAAGCCAGCTTGCTCTCACAGGCAGTGCTCCTCCCAGCTTCTCCAGGAGGAAGCCACTTTTTACGACGTCTGTAATAAAAAACCTTTGCCTGAGTGGAGAGGGCTTTGTTCACTCTCTGGCAGAGCACAGGAAATTCAATTATCAGATAGATGGCATATCCTTAGCCTGGGCAGCAAAAGGAAGGTTGGCCTGGGAACACAGTGGTGACTCAAGTTTCACTGCTGATGGGTAGTTGCTAGGCAAAATCAAGTTCCTTAAGCCAGAACTTCAGCTAACTTTTTGTTGCTTTTAAAATAACTTGTAATTTTACACATGCAGCTAGAATGCTGATTCTAAGCGCAAAACTATGACATTTCAACAGTTACAAAGGCATGTGACACCAAACATAGGTCACTCATTTAATCTAAACATTTTCGATTTTAGTGTCTTTAAATCCAGTTGCAGTTAGGCTTAAGCTGCTGACTCCATAGCATTTTTGTTATAAGCATTGTTTTTGGGCTCTTCATTTCCCAGATTTTGTAGGCACACAAAACTCCATTCTGCCAAATGTCTGCTGGTGTTCAGTGAATATTTTGCACATGTTGCAAGGTTTGAAATAGGCATTTTGCTTGCCTTCAGAAAAACACACAGAGTGGTTTTAAAACGCCGGCTTTTGGATAGTGGTGAGTACTGGTACTGCACTCATTTTTGGGATTTAAGAAATGAATTCCCCACACTTCTAGGTTGCATTTGGCAATCAGCATTGCCATTCCCAATGGTTTCAGACTACTGTGCGGGTAGTCCAATGGTGGTTTTAAAGCGCTTTGAAGCTAACCGGCGCTACTGTTTTTCCTTTGGCAACCCATTTCCCTCATGGCAACCCGGCCTTTCATTCTCGCACTGGTGGGTGGCAAGTGAGGCAACCATTTTGGTGGGCGCACAAACTGCGCAGCTTTCCTGGATTTCAGCGCACATGTGGGTTTTCCGCCATCTTGAATTTTCTAAGCCCACAGCACCAAATGTTGTAGCAGGGTAGCTTAAACGTGGGTCAGGACACCCAACAAGTGGGGTGGTGGGAGACATGAGTGGGGGCCTGGTGGAGGCAGCCCATGGTGGCAGGGGGGTGGGGGGTGGTGGGAGACATGAGTGGGGGCCTGGTGGAGGGTGGCCATGGTGGCAGGGGAGTGGGGGTGGTGGGAGACATGAGTGGGGGCCTGGTGGAGGCTGCCCCTGCACTGCTGGGGGTGGGGGTGGTGGGAGACATGGGTGGGGGCCTGGTGGGGGCTGCCCATGGTGGCAGGGGGGTGGGGGTGGTGGGAGACATGAGTTGGGGCCTGGTGGAGGGTGGCCATGGTGGCAGGGGGGTGGGGGTGGTGGGAGACATGAGTGGGGGCCTGGTGGAGGGTGCCCCTGCACTGCTGGGGGGTGGGGTGGTGGGAGACATGGGTGGGGGCCTGGTGGAGGCTGCCCATGGTGGCAGGGGGGTGGGGGTTGTGGGAGACATGAGTGGGGGCCTGGTGGAGGCTGCCCATGGTGGCAGGGCGGTGGGGGTGGTGGGAGACATGAGTGGGGGCCTGGTGGAGGCTGCCCCTGCACTGCTGGGGGGTGGGGGTGGTGGGAGACATGAGTGGGGGCCTGGTGGAGGCTGCCCATGGTGGCAGGGGGGTGGGGTGGTGGGAGACATGAATGGGGGCCTGGTGGAGGGTGCCCCTGCACTGCTGGGGGGTGGGGGTGGTGGGAGACATGAGTGGGGGCCTGGTGGAGGCTGCCCATGGTGGCAGGGGGGTGGGGGTGGTGGGAGACATGAGTGGGGGCCTGGTGGAGGGTGCCCCTGCACTGCTGGGGGGTGGGGTGGTGGGAGACATGAGTGGGGGCCTGGTGGAGGCTGCCCCTGCACTGCTGGGGGGTGGGGGTGGTGGGAGACATGGCTGCGGGCCTGGTGGAGGCTGCCCATGGTGGCAGGGGGGTGGGGGTGGTGTGAGACATGAGTGGGTGCCTGGAGGAGGCTGCCCATGGTGGAAGGGGGGTGGGGGTGGTGGGAGCGATGAGTGGGGGCCTGGTGGAGGGTGCCCCTGCACTGCTGGGGGGTGGGGGTGGTGGGAGACATGGGTGAGGGCCTGGTGGGCCCATGGTGGCAGGGGGGTGGGGGTGGTGGGAGACATGGGTGGGGGCCTGGTGGGGGCTGCCCATGGTGGCAGGGGGGTGGGGGTGGTGGGAGACATGAGTGGGGGCCTGGTGGAGGCTGCCCATGGTGGCAGGGGGGTGGGGGTGGTGGGAGACATGAGTGGGGGCCTGGTGGAGGCTGCCCCTGCACTGCTGGGGGGTGGGGGTGGTGGGAGACATGGGTGGGGGCCTGGTGGGGGCTGCCCATGGTGGCAGGGGGGTGGGGGTGGTGGGAGACATGAGTTGGGGCCTGGTGGAGGGTGGCCATGGTGGCAGGGGGGTGGGGGTGGTGGGAGACATGAGTGGGGGCCTGGTGGAGGGTGCCCCTGCACTGCTGGGGGGTGGGGTGGTGGGAGACATGGGTGGGGGCCTGGTGGAGGCTGCCCATGGTGGCAGGGGGGTGGGGGTTGTGGGAGACATGAGTGGGGGCCTGGTGGAGGCTGCCCATGGTGGCAGGGGGGTGGGGGTGGTGGGAGACATGAGTGGGGGCCTGGTGGAGGCTGCCCCTGCACTGCTGGGGGGTGGGGGTGGTGGGAGACATGAGTGGGGGCCTGGTGGAGGCTGCCCATGGTGGCAGGGGGGTGGGGTGGTGGGAGACATGAGTGGGGGCCTGGTGGAGGGTGCCCCTGCACTGCTGGGGGGTGGGGGTGGTGGGAGACATGAGTGGGGGCCTGGTGGAGGCTGCCCATGGTGGCAGGGGGGTGGGGGTGGTGGGAGACATGAGTGGGGGCCTGGTGGAGGGTGCCCCTGCACTGCTGGGGGGTGGGGTGGTGGGAGACATGAGTGGGGGCCTGGTGGAGGCTGCCCCTGCACTGCTGGGGGGTGGGGGTGGTGGGAGACATGGCTGCGGGCCTGGTGGAGGCTGCCCATGGTGGCAGGGGGGTGGGGGTGGTGTGAGACATGAGTGGGTGCCTGGAGGAGGCTGCCCATGGTGGCAGGGGGGTGGGGGTGGTGGGAGCGATGAGTGGGGGCCTGGTGGAGGGTGCCCCTGCACTGCTGGGGGGTGGGGGTGGTGGGAGACATGGGTGAGGGCCTGGTGGGCCCATGGTGGCAGGGGGGTGGGGGTGGTGGGAGACATGGGTGGGGGCCTGGTGGGGGCTGCCCATGGTGGCAGGGGGGTGGGGGTGGTGGGAGACATGAGTGGGGGCCTGGTGGAGGCTGCCCATGGTGGCAGGGGGGTGGGGGTGGTGGGAGACATGAGTGGGGGCCTGGTGGAGGGTGCCCCTGCACTGCTGGGCGGTGGGGGTAGTGGGAGACATGGATGGGGGCCTGATGGGGGCTGCCCATGGTGGCAGGGGGGTGGGGGTGGTGGGAGACATGAGTGGGGGCCTGGTGGAGGGTGGCCATGGTGGCAGGGGGGTGGGGGTGGTGGGAGACATGAGTGGGGGCCTGGTGGAGGGTGCCCCTGCACTGCTGGGGGGTGGGGTGGTGGGAGACATGGGTTGGGGCCTGGTGGAGGCTGCCCATGGTGGCAGGGGGGTGGGGGTGGTGGGAGACATGAGTGGGGGCCTGGTGGAGGCTGCCCATGGTGGCAGGGGGGTGGGGGTGGTGGGAGACATGAGTGGGGGCCTGGTGGAGGCTGCCCCTGCACTGCTGGGGGGTGGGGGTGGTGGGAGACATGAGTGGGGCCTGGTGGAGGCTGCCCATGGTGGCAGGGGGGTGGGGTGGTGGGAGACATGAGTGGGGGCCTGGTGGAGGGTGCCCCTGCACTGCTGGGGGGTGGGGGTGGTGGGAGACATGAGTGGGGGCCTGGTGGGGGCTTCCCATGGTGGCAGGGGGGTGGGGGTGGTGGGAGACATGAGTGGGGGCCTGGTGGAGGGTGCCCCTGCACTGCTGGGGGGTGGGGGTGGTGGGAGACATGAGTGGGGGCCTGGTGGAGGGTGCCCCTGCACTGCTGTGGGGTGGGGGTGGTGGGAGACATGGGTGGGGGCCTGGTGGAGGCTGCCCCTGCACTGCTGGGGGGTGGGGGTGGTGGGAGACATGAGTGGGGGCCTGGTGGAGGGTGCCCCTGGTGGCTGGGGGGTGGGGGTGGTGGGAGACATGCATTGTTGATCAGTAGTGCAAGGTGACATGTGGGTTGGTTGGGGGGCATGCCCATGGTGGATGGGCACCCTGCGGGACATGAGCAGGGGTGCAGGGTAGTCCCCCGTGGTGTGGGCTGCCTGCAGGGTCCGTGGAGGTTGTGGAGCGTACACCTGGGAGGACCCACACGGCCAATTCATGTGTAGTACTCCCCAGAGCCCCTGAAATACACATTCCCTGCTGAAATCGCGTGTGCAACTTCCCGCGCACCCCTGAAATACACGTACCCTGCTCGCACTGGGACAATCGCGTGTGGAACTTCCCGCGCACCCCTGAAATACACGTACCCTGCTCGCACTGGGACTATCGCGTGTGGAACTTCCCGCGCACCCCTGAAATACACGTACCCTGCTCGCACTGGGACAATCGCGTGTGGAACTTCCCGCGCACACATGGAATACACGTACCCTGCTCGCACTGGCCCATTCGCGTGTGGAACTTCCCGCGCACCCCTGAAATGCACGTACCCTGCAGAAATCGCTTGTGGAACTTCCCGCGCACCCCTGTAATACACATACCCTGCTTGCACGGGGCCAGTCGCATGTGGAACTTCCCGCGCACCCCTGCAATACACGTTCCCCGCTTGGCGTTTGCTGTTTGCCAGCCCGGTGAACTGGTCCAGGGTTAGCGCAGCCCTTTGCGATGATTTAGCGATTTTGATGGCTTTTCCTTGCGCGAGGGCGTCATTGGGGGCGTTACTGGCGCGGCTGCAGGGTCGCTGCGATTCTCTGCGCCATGGCTGCTTTGGAAGCCTAAAATCCATGAATACGCTGTGCGCTGAAATCGGTTTTAGCGCACGTGCCTGGCGCAGTCAACCGCACGCAGACACTCTGCGCCAGCCGCTTGCGACACTTTTCTGCGAAATTCTATGAATTACCCCTCTCAAAGTTGTACATTCCTGTCATTTGGTCACAATAAGTTATCACTGTTTCTATAAAATATATATTTGTTGCAATTCAACTCCCCGAAGTGTTTGGGTCCGCCCCCAGAAGTCTGGGTGGGTCAGTGATCACATGTCTCTCCTTGCTGGCAGAGGGCTGTTGACAGGAAACACTCAAAATTAACATACCCCATTCAACAGAATCCCCTCCCTCTCACTCAGAAGGACCATGTGATATCCTGCCTCCTGTGGTGAGTCTCTGGGGTGTTAAGAGTTCTCAGCCTCTTGGCCTCTGGGAACAGCAGGTGGATGAGATTTTTTTTTAATTAACCAACAGGCCTTTGAAGTCCAGTTGACTCAGGTCCCTTTGTCAGCCAGTTCTCCTGTCAGAGTTTAGACCGCTAGTGCCGCCTTGGGGAATTTGTCGGTACTGCATCCATTTTTGGGATCTGTCTTGAATTACTGCATTTCAATAGAGTGGTCTTTTGCTTGATAAAATAGGACCCTTGCTTAACATTGTTTTGATGGCATCCTTACAGTAGATTAGTGATGTGGAACCCCCCTCAAGAAGGTTCTATCTTTGGAGTGGTCTTGTGCCAACTGCGCAGTTCTCCTGGATTCTGGTGCACATGTGGGCTTTTTGGCCATCTTAGATTTTCTAAGCCCAAAGCACCAAATGTTGCAGCTTAATTACTCAAACGTGGGTCAATACACCTGACAAAGCCCCCCCACCTGACTGCACTTTGAATTTAAGTCGAGGAGGAGTCGGTTGTGAAGAATGTTTTGACCCACGCACTGGTATGTCCGCATCATCTTCTTCCAATTCCGCAAATGGCACAGTTCAGCATCTTTTCCTCCATACGGTTGGATTGATCGGTTCTCCTCGCCGGTGCTGATGGGAATATTGGGCGGTACCCCGGGCCCCTCGGGTCTCTGCTCCCGGTCCCCGGTCGTCCTCCTTGGTCAGTCTCCATGGTTTCCTCTCTCCTAGGATGTTAAAGCGGCAATACACATTCCTACATATTTTTCCACCACTATTAATGGTGTGGCGAACATGTACATTTTATACATCCGAATGCATTTTGCAGTCTGATTTTAAAAACAATATATAACAGGGAACATTTGCATTACGTTACTATATTTTTGATATGTGGAATATTTTAGAGTTTGAACTGACTTACTCTGGAGCGGCCCCCTCTGGTATTGCAGAGGACTCCTCCAGTTGCTGCAGGGTGTGCCTGGGATGGCAACACTTTAACTGATTTATATGTACCCACTTGTCTTCCCCCTCTGCCGAACTGCCTTTGGGGATGCGGATCTTGTACGCTACAGGGGAGATCTTGTGTCACAACTGAACATAAGGGAGGAGGATTTCAATCCCCTCTCCCGAACCACAGAAGCCAAATGGATCGACCCCTCCCACCGTGGTTGGCACGGGCGCCTGGATGTTCGAATTACAGGTAGCCACGTGGCAGCCAATGGGGGGAAGAAGGAGTTAGGGAAAGGGGATGGACAAATAAAGGGAAGGAAGGGAAGACAACAAGACATAAACGACAAAAGACCCCTACAATTCCTGACTAGATAGCTTAATACTCCTGCAACCTGACCTGACTCTATCTTCAGTAATTAGCACATAACACGCCACCCTACACAAATCGTGAGCAAACATGGATTAACACAACATAATGCACATAGAAAGGCGCTTTTCTCCATGTGGAAAAGCTAATAGCTGGAAATGACTTAAAGCCATAATACACTGATCGTGAACAGGGAACATTGAGACGTACACATGCCTCACAAACATGGAATAACATAATACACTGCACATAGAAAAACGTAATAACTGGAAATGTGGATTAGAAGAGTTGTTATTTCCCTGGTGCTTATAACGTGAGGTAAACAATGTGCCTGCAACCAGACTTGCGTTTATCTTGCCCAAAACCAATGATTTATGAGCCTTCACTTAACTTTTGGTTTGGACGTTTTCCTTATACGTCCGGACACAAATACTTGAAGCTTCTGATTTACTCCATGTTAATGCCGTAACCCGGCCAAGCAAACAAACATAGAAACACTTAACTGATGGTCTGGGAGCCTACTGCGGCTGACCCGGACCTGTAGCTCTGGAGCAGATTAAGGAGCGTGCACCGCCGCACCCCGGGATATAAAGATGCCTTGCGACATAGCCGGCGTGACTCCTTCCCTCCGCTCGCTTACACCTTCAGCGTTCCTGCTTCGCTCCTGCCGCCGTCGCTGCCGCCGCCCATGCTCTCCAACATTAATCAACAGCACATGAGCACAGGCGGGTGGCCGTTAAGAGCCCAATCCCTAATTGCAAAGTGCCGGCAGCTGAGTACCGACAGGCCCAAGGAACTACACATTTCCCCATGCCTGCTGGGAATTGTAGTTTTTAGATTTGCCGTACCTGCTTCCTCCTGCACCACAGGCCCTTATACCTGACATTACCTCCCCTTCCAGGGCTCTTCCCAGAACCTGCCTTTTCCGGATACTTTGCATGAAACATTCGTACCAGACGAGGTGCATGCACTGCACTAGCAGGTTCCCAGGAGCAATCTTCCAGTCCATATCCAGCCCACCGGATCAAATACCATAACACTTGTCTCCTCCTTTCTGAGTCCAAAATCTGCTTTACTTCATATTCCACATGACCCTCTTTGTGGATAGCTGGAGGACTCTGCACACGTGTTCCAGGCGCTGTGGGTTTAAGCAGACACACATGGAATACCGGGTGGATTCTCAGATATTTAGGAAAAGACAATTTCACAGCAACTTCTGACACAATTTTTACTATTTCATAGGGTCCAATAAATTTGGGAGCAAATTTTCGAGATCCAATTAGAGGCAAATTGCGTGTGGATAGCCATACCTTATCTCCCACCTTGTACTGCGGAGCCTCCCTTCTCTTTTTGTCTGCATACAACTTATATTGAGTTTTTGCATATTCCAAATTATCTCGCGCCTTCTGTCTGATGGTTAGAAGCAATTGTTTTCTGTTTGGAGTATTAGAAAATTCTCAACATTTGATAGCTGTTCCGGTAACATTTCCTGTACCTGCCCATACAAGCACTCATTGGGAGCCATTCCCAAGGAAGCATGTTCCGCATTATTATAAGTGAATTCAGCTAACCATAAGGCTTGAACCCACGACTCCATTCCTTCATGTAAATAACAGCGCAAATATTGCTTCAGCGTCTGGTTAACTCTTTCAGTTTGTCCATCCGTCTGGGGATGATAACTAGTAGACAGGGCACAATTGATTCCTAACATCTGACAGAAAGCGCGCCAAAACCTTGATGTAAACTGCAGTCCCCTATCAGACACAATAGTACGTGGTAGTCCATGCAGGCGAACTACATGCAGCAAAAACAATTCTGCCAATTCCCCTTCTCCTGGAATGCCTCTACAAGGCACAAAGTGAGCATGTTTAGATAAGTAATCCACTATCACCCATATCGTATCATACTGATCATCCGGTGGTAAGTCTGTGATAAAGTCCATTGATATGTGTGTCCATATTTTGGTGGGAGTGGGCAAGGGTTTAAGTAACCCTGACTTCTTGGTGTGATCAGCTTTACTTCGTACGCATGTTTCACATTCCTGCACGTACTTGATTACCTCTTGTTTCAAATTGGGCCACCAAAAGTATCTTTCCACTAGAATCTGTGTCTTTTTACTCCCTGAATGTCCAGCCAGAGGGGAATTATGGCACCAATGCATAGCCTTCGTTTGGAGTTCCAAAGTAGGCAAATATAATCTTCCATCATAATAAGGGAGATTCTCTTTAAATGTTTCCAAAGGGTTAGTCACTCCCCAACTCTGATTCTTTTGATTCCTCTTTGCCTGTTTCACCTGCTTCATCAACTTAGAGACTACGGCCCCTACCACCTTCTCTGCCGGGATTATAGATTTAGTTTCAGATACCATGTTGTCCATGTTTTGTTGGCGTGATAAGGCATCTGCTTTTCCATTTCTTTTTTCCGGGCGGAAGGTCACCACAAAATCAAACTCGTTGAAGAATTGAGACCACCGCAGTTGTCTAGGACTCAATGTGTGAGCCGTCTTAAAGTACTGTAGGTTTTTATGGTCTGTCACTACCAACACCTGATGTTTATCCCCTAATAAATAATGTCTCCATTCCAAGAAAGCTGCCCTGATTGCTAACAATTCTTTATCAGTGATGGAATAATTTTTTTCACATTGAGTGCGCTTTCGTGAATAGTAGGCTACTGGATGCCAACTCCCTTCTGGATCCTTCTGAGATAATACTGCTCCTATGGCCACATTGGACACATCAGTTTCTACTTGAAACATCCTATCCAAATCTGGATGTCGTAATACTGGAGCTGTGGTAAATGCCATTTTTAATTCTTGAAAAGCCTTTTCCGCCCCCACATCCCAACAAAAACGTGTTGCCTTTCTTAATAATCTTGTTATCGGTGCCACAATCTGAGAAAAATTAGTAATGAATTGTCTATAGAAATTGGCAAAACCCAAAAAAGATTGAATATCTTTAACACACTGGGGTTTGGGCCAGTCCAGGACTGCTTGCACCTTGCTTTTGTCCATAATTATCCTTTCCGGGGTCAAAATGAAGCCCAAAAACTCCACTCTTTTCACATGAAAGGCACATTTTTCCAATTTCACATATAACTGATGTTCTTGCAATTTCTTTAACACTGCCCTTACATGGTTCACATGCTGTTCTTGTGAATTAGAATAAATTAGAATGTCATCAATATATACAATAACAAAAATGTCCAAAAACTCACTCAAAACTTCCTGCATAAAAAATTGAAATGCCGCAGGAGCATTACATAAACCAAAAGGCATAACCAAATATTCAAATAGTCCAAACTTAGTTCTAAATGCAGTTTTCCACTCATCACCTTCCTTGACACAAATCAAATGATAAGCTCCACGTAAATCAAGTTTTGTGTATACCACTGCTGTTTTCACTTGATCCAGCAGTCCAGAAATTAAAGGGAGTGGATATCTGTTTTTACTGTCACCTTGTTCAAGGCACGATAATCAATACAGGTCCTCAACGTACCTTCTTTTTTAGTCACAAAAAACAATGGAGATGAGACTGGCGATGTGGAATGTCAAATGAATCCTTTCTTTAACATATCATCCAAATACTCTCTCAGATGTTGATTTTCAGTTTCCGTTAATGCATAGATTCTGCTACCTGGCAGTTTAGCCCCAGTTCTAACTCTATAACACAGTCATATGGTCTATGGGGAGGCAATTGTTCCGCTCCTTCTTTGTCAATCACATTTACAAACTCTTGATATTGAGCCGGAACCTGTAACCCCACAGCCCCCACCACTTGCACTTCCCGTGGCTGATCTGCCAAAAACAATGCAGGACTCACCTCCTCCTCAATGTGACCAATGCATTCTGGATTCTCAAAAAAAATCTCTCTAGCTACCCAATCAATTCTTGGATTATGCTGAGTCAACCAAGGAATTCCTAAAATAAGACCAAATTGGGGAGCTGCAATTAGATCCAGTACAATGTCCTCCACATGTCCAGACTGACACCTCATTTCTATGGGTTGAGTTTGCTGACAAATGGGTCCTGAAATTAAAGGCGACCCATCCACCGACTACACCCCTTCCACCTGAGTCTTTTCTCGCAATGGTAACCCCAGTCTTTTGGCCAAATCAATGTCAATAAAGTTTCCAGTTGCCCCTGAATCTATCATGGCTGACACCATCTGTTTTGTACAAGCAAAAAATAAAGTTACCAAAATATACAAATGAGAATTACCTTTTCGTGAAGTATTTGCTACCCAAGTGGGGAACCTTTCAACCACTGAGCCTGACACCTGTGTTCCCCCTAAGGCCGGCCCAATCCTTTTCCCGACTCGCTTTTGCTCTTATCTCCGCCACCTATCTTCTTGGGGGTATTTGGACAAGTATGAATATAATGTCCAGGTTGACCACAGTACAAACACAAATTATTAACCTTCCTCTGCTCCTTTTCTGTAGCCGATAAAGGTCCCCTCACCCCTCCAATCTGCATAGGTTCCCCTTCACCGTTTCTGTTCACCCTTCCTCTATCCAATCATACAAAAGGTACCACATCTGGTTTTTTCCTATCTCCCTTTCGTTCATTCATCCTATGGTCCAACCTTAATGCCAAATCAATCATAGCTGTACATGTGTTGGGCTGAGGCTCCACCTGTGCCATAGCGTCTTTTAATTCTTCTTTCAATCCCTGCTAGAATAAAACTGTCTGTTTATTTTCTGGCCAATCTGTTTCAATTACCAGTCTATTGAAGTGTGTCACATAAGAAACCACATCTCTGGTACCCTGTTTTTGTGCCAATGACACTTCCCTTCGGTCAAATAATCGACCAAATTCTGCTAGAAAATTATCCCAATTATACAATAATGGATCATCTTTCTGTACCAATGGCATTGCCCAAGCGGTTGCATCTCCTGTTAGATATGAAATTACAAAGGCAGTTCTTGCTTGAATAGTCTCAAAGGCCGATGGTTTACACAGGAAATGTAACCTACACTGGGTCAAGAACGTCATGTATTTTTTTGGGTCCCCAGAAAATCTTTCAGGCGCAGCCAATGGCACACTACTGGGAGCTTGAACCACAACAGTGGGCGTTCTTGTTCCTGCTCTACTGGTAGAAGACCCTGCTTCCTCCAAAGGAGTCCCTTGTGCTACCAATCCTTGTACTTGATTCTTCAGAGTACTAGATTCCTGTCTGACATGTATCAATTCCACCTGAATATCCTGTAGTGCCTTTAGCACTTCCGCTAACGAGGGAGGGTTATCCATTTGGCCTGGGTGATTCAGTAATCCCGAAATCGGGGGCTGTTGATTCTGTCACAACTGAACTTAAGGGAGGAGGATTTCAATCCCCTCTCCCGAACCACAGAAGCCAAATGGATCGACCCCTCCCACCGTGGTTGGCACGGGCGCCTGGATGTTCGAATTACAGGTAGCCACGTGGCAGCCAATGAGGGGAAGAAGGAGTTAGGGAAAGGGGATGGACAAATAAAGGGAAGGAAGGGAAGACAACAAGACATAAACAACAAAAGACCCCTACAATTCCTGACTAGATAGCTTAATACTCCTGCAACCTGACCTGACTCTATCTTCAAAAATTAGCACATAACACGCCACCCTACACAAACTGTGAGCAAACATGGATTAACACAACATAATACACATAGAAAGGCGCTTTTCTCCATGTAGAAAAGCTAATAGCTGGAAATGACTTAATGCCATAATACACTGATCGTGAACAGGGAACATTGAGACGTACACATGCCTCACAAATATGGAATAACATAATACACTGCACATAGAAAAACATAATAACTGAAAATGCGGATTAGAAGAGTTGTTATTTCCCTGGTGCTTAGAACGTGAGGTAAACAATGTGCCTGCAACCAGAATGGCATTTATCTTGCCCAAAACCAATGATTTATGAGCTTTCACTTAACTTTTGGTCCGGATGTTCTCCTTATACGTCCGGACATAAATACTTGAAGCTTCTGATTTACTCCATGTTAATGCCATAACCCGGCCAAGCAAACAAACATAGAAACACTTAACTGATGGTCCGGGAGCCTACTGCGGCTGACCCGGACCTGTAGCTCTGGAGCAGATTAAGGAGCGTGCACCGCCGCACCCCGGGATATAAAGATGCCTTGCGACATAGCTGGCGTGACCCCATCCCGCAGCTTGCTTACACCTTCAGCGTTCCTGCTTCGCTCCTGCCGCCGTCGCCGCCGCCGCCCATGCTCTCCTACATTAATCAACAGCACATGAGCACGGGCGGGCGGCCGTTAAGAGCCAAATCCCTAATTGCAAAGTGCCGGCAGCTGAGTACCGACAGGCCCAAGGAACTACACATTTCCCCATGCCTGCTGGAAATTGTAATTTTTAGATATGCCGTACCTGCTTCCTCCTGCACCACAGGCCCTTATTCCTGACATCTTGTCTATAATTTTCAAACAGTCCCTTCCATGTAGGCAAATATTTTCGCTGTTTGGCCTGGTTCCTTTGGAAATTGTATAGATAGACCCGGTCCCTCACAGTATATTCCTTCCTGGTGGTCTTCCGGTCGTAGTGGGTTTTCATGCTATCAGCTGATCTTTCTAGATTGCGCTGAGCATAGGCAAAAGCATGCTGAAGGTGTTTCCTTAAATTCTCCACATACTCATGAGTTGTGGAGGCATTTATCAGTGTCTGCTCTTGGGTCCTGTAGAGCAAATGCTGGGGAAGCACCATCTTGCGTCCGGTCATCAACTCAAATGGTGACATTTTGGTTGCAGATGAAGGGATAGATCTGATGGCCATTAGGACCAGAGGTAATCGAATATCCCAAATTGGCCCAGAATCTGCCACAAACTTTTTTAATATGCTCACAATGGTTCGGTTGTACCTCTCCACTGCTCCAGAAGAAGCTGGCCTGTAAGCAATGTGTAGCTTCCTTTTAACCCCCAGTATCTCCCACATCTTTGTCATTACTTCACTGGTGAAGTGGCTACCTCTGTCTGACTCAATCCTTTGAGGTAGACCAAAATGGGAAAAGATGTGGTTAATCATCAGGGCAGCTGCTGTTTCTGCCTTGCAGTTTGGGGCTGGGAGACATTCCACCCACTTGGTAAACAAGCATGTAACGGTCAACATGTACTTGTTTCCTCTAGACGAGCGAATCACGGGGCCTACAAAGTCGATTTGCAAATCTGACCATGGCAGTGTCAACCCCCTCTTTTGGAGAGGCGCACGGTGTCTGAGGGATGATGGCTGAAATTGTGCACACACAAGACACCCCTTCAAGTATTGGTCGAGGTCCTGCCCCATGTGTGGCCAGCATGCAACCTCTCTTAAGATTTCCAGTGTTGTGTGAAACCCCCTATGACCGGCGGTGGCCGCATCATGGGCGTGACTTAACATCAGGCTTCGGAATGAGGTAGGGACCACCCACTGATCATGGCCAGCTTGGGATTTCCTTACCAACAAACTGTCTTGGATTCGGAAAATCTTTGGACATTTCATCAACACTCTAAGGTCCTCCTTCCCAATGTAATCGGTATCCGTCAGGGGAAAGTTCTCAGGGTCCTTAATGTGTTGGTAAAACTTACCAATTATTGGATCCCCCTTCTGAGCTGTAATCAAATCAGCATCAGGGGTCTCCTTAATCCATTGTGCAGTTGAAAGATCATTGTGAGCATTTGCCTGGGACCTAGTGATGGCAGTGACCTGGATTTCCCCCAACAGGGACTCTATTTCTATTAGCTCCCCTTGGATGGCCCCGGTTTTGGCCAGCTGATCAGCTAAGTCATTTCCAGTTTTGTCTGGTCCCTCTACTTTGGAATGACCCTTGATCTTTTTCCAGTAGATGGTCATCCCATTCTATGTGACCAGATCATCAATATTTTGGATTAACTTCCCATGTTTCAAGGGTTTGTTATTAGCACACAACATGCCTCTGGTTTTCCAATTAACCAGGTGCTCCATGAACCCGTTCCGTACATAATCATTATGACCAGTTTGTGGAGTTGATGTTGGACAGCAGTGAGGAGGGCCTGATGCACAGCCATCAATTCTGCCACCTGACTACTTCGGGGACCCATTTTGTATCCAGCGGAGGGTTCTGGGGACTCATTCACCCATGCATTCCCTACGCCGGCCACCAGTTCTTTCTCCCTGTGGTTGTCAACATGGTAAGAGCATCCATCCACATAGACAGTGGGCATTCCCTCACACTTGTCCTCTTCAAAGACTTTGTGTGGGGAATTGAGGTATGCCTCCATGCTGTCCTTGATTTTTAGACTTTCATCCTCGAGACAGTTTTCTCTGGCACAAGCATGCAAGTCAGCCAGACCTTGTGCGAGGGAACTCTTTTTGTTTTGGCCATATCTGACCTCTACAGGAAAGCCTTGCATTGACAGAATCCAGGAAGTAATTCGGGAATTACTCACATTTCCGGTCCGGATTCTGTCACTTTGGAGATATTGCAGAGGCTGGTGTGGATTCTCCACTATGATGTGTTCCCCCTGGAAAAACGGGCGGTAATTCTTCAATGCCCACACCGTTGCCAGGAGTGCCTTCTCATAATCGTTGAATATTTTCTCCACAGAGGATAAAGTTTTGCTCGCATAGGAGATTACTTTATTGACCTTGTCATGCTTTTGGTATAATACTGCCGTCAAGCACGTATTAGAGAACCCTGTCTCCAGGAAGAACTCCTTGTTTCTGACAAGGTAAGCTAGGCAAGGCGCTTGTGAGAGGCTTCTTTTGAGTTGTCTTACCGCCTCGGATTGTTCTGGACCCCATTCCCACTTGACCTCCCCCTTCAAGAGATGAATCAGGGGTCTAGTGATCTCTGCGTAGACTTCAATGAACTTTCTGCTGTAATTAGTCAGTCCAAGGAGGCTCCTTAGTTCCCGCAGTGTTGTAGGGTCTTTCAGTTTCTGGAGTGCTTCCACTTTCTTTTCTTGGGGATAGAGACCCTGAGGAGTAATCTCATGCCCCAAGAAATTAACACGGGTTCTACACCACTGTGCTTTCTGAAAGGAAAGTTTTGCTCCGGCGGCCCTCAACTGTGTCATAACATAATGGATCTCTGCTATGTGTTCTTCCACAGATTAACTTTTTATGAGGACATCATCTACATAAGCCAGGTTACCCCTCGCACCCAGGTCGGGCATGGCCTTATGTAGGAAAATGTTGAATTCATTGCCGGAGTTGAGGTATCCAAAGGGAGTCCGGGTCCATGTGTACTGCTGGCCCCCAAAGGTAAAAGCCAGTTTGTATTGGTCCTCCCTACTGACAGGCACGGTCCAGTATCCATTGGTCAGGTCTATTGCAGTGAATACCTGTGACCCCTGGATCTGGGCCAGCCCTTGGTCAATGTAGGGCAGAGGCCATCGGGAAGTATGGACCCGTTTGTTGAGCTCCATAAGGTCGGCGCAGAGTCTCCACTGGCCGTTTGGCTTCAATATTCCCAGCACCGGATTATTGAAGGTGCTATGGACTGGACGGATTATTCCCCGGGACTCAAGGTTCTAAATTATTTCAGTAAGGGACTCCATGGATTCGAGAAGCAAGCAATGTTGCTTCACAAACACTGGAGTTATGCCAGGGTCTGTGGGAATTGTTGTTGTGTGGATGTCGGTGCGACCACAGTCATATGAGTCTACCGCAAAGAGATCTTGGAAATCCAAGAAAACTTGTTTCAACTTTTGCTTCTGTTCCAGAGTCACACAGGCATCAGCTAGGTTGACTCTCTCTTCCACCATCTGCCTGAAGCCTGGAAAGACTTCTGGTTTGGCCATCTCAGCGGCCTCCTCCAGCTGGGTGGAGAAGTCACTGGTCAGAGTGCTGATTTGGACTGGAGGCTTCAGGTGGGAAAGGCAGCCCTCATGGACCTGGAAAATCACCTCATCCCTCCTGAAGTCACAAGTCACATCGTCCTTACCATAAGGGCAAGAAGTGTACACCAGGAAGTTCCCCCCATGCCGGGTGAAAATCCTGTCTGGTGTTTTATTGTCATCACTGTCACTGTCAAAACAGTCCTTGGGGATCGGTCCTAACAGTTCATTTCCTAAATCAATGGAGAAATGTCGGTCATCAACCGCCATTCCAATAATGGTGCCTGCGGCTAGAGTAATACTCTTTAAGTCGCTGTTATCCACCTCTATTGGAGTGGTGTCATGTTCTATGTTGACTAATGGAGTTGGGTTCACCCCCAACCCTTGCTGTTGGAGAGAAGCATTTAGATGTATGTAAGCATCAGGGTTTTTCAATTTTTGTCCTCTTTTAACCTTCACTTCCAGGGAGAATTGTCGGGTCCTTTCTGGGATGGTGAGTTCCTCTTTAATCTGAATTTCGACTGCATAAGGTAGCAGTTGAGCTGACCTAAATGCTTTTTTCTGGATCATCAAAGCCCATGGGATTATTCGCTAATCGGGACCAAGCTTTGAAGTTTATTAGGTCCAAACTAATGGCGAAGCGATTGAGAATGTCACTGCCTAAGTAAAAGGTGGCAGTGACGTCTCGCACGACCCAACAATTATGGACTATGCTCTTGTTGCCAATGGAGATTTTGAGCATACACCTGCTTGGCAGGAGATTTTTGGAATTGGGTGCTTCCAGGTCCATTTCCCATTTATCTATCAGTTTGAATGTGGGAATGGCTGGATCTTTTGGGAGTTGACGGAACATGGCTTCGCTGATGAAGCTCTTACCGTTGTTCACACACACTCGGGCGAGAACAGAGTCCTTCCCATCATTTAACTGAACAGGGATGAACAACTGTTCTCCAAATTGCTGAATATCAGCCAGGCTCTGAGCTGACTTCACATCTTTCTGGACTATAGGAGTGGGAGTGTCTGATTGTTGATGAGTAAAGAATTTCAGAGTATTTCCTTCCAGTGTGAAATACTACCTTAAAGTGGAAGGAAGGTTGATTTTCAGAAAGAGAGGACCCCCCATCACCAGTCTGTTGCCCTACTGCTATTATTGTCACGTCTGGAATTTGGTTGTTCTGGAAGTGAAATTCTACTTGGTCCGATTTTTGTTCAACCATGTGGCAGGTGCCGTTTCAACTAACATGGTTGATACTCTGTTTTAATTTTATTGGTCGGCTAGTCTGGGTCCAGAGGGCCTTGTTTACACAATCTATTAGGGGTGACAACCTTCTCAGGAGGTCATTCCCTAGTAAACAAGGGGTGCCCTCTGGAGTCACTACTATGACTAGGTGTTTCACCTTGTGTCACCCAGTTTTGATGTCCAAATCTGCAGTCACCTCGACAGGAATGTCCTTCCCGTCAAAGTTCTGCAGTTGTCCAGGAAGAGAGGTGAGAGGAATACGGTAATTCTCCCCCCTTCCTGCATTTAGTTCATCAAAGGCCCTTTTGGACAGAAGGGTAGCTTGGGATCCAGTGTCCACCAGTGCCGAAATTGTACCCTGCCCCTGTACTTGTACTGGGGCATAATATCTTCCCTCCTTCTCCTCAAGGGGGCACAGATAATGCACATTTTTGGACAACTGGTGGGCTAACTTTCTGGTTTTGGACATTGCTAGCGAAGAGATTTGGGCAGAATTCTGTGGAGAGCCTGGTGAATCTGAAAGAAAAAGTTGGCAACTGGAAATGGTTTCGGGTTCTGGGCCGCCCCCCCTTTTTGGAGGCAGTCATCAGGATGGGTTTGACCCATGGGATTTTGGTATTGTCGGTTCTGGGATGAGATGATGGGCGGCGGTAGAACAGTCTCCACATCTCCCCAGTCTGAATTGGCATCCCTTGGGACCCATTTTTCCTTGGGAGGAGTTCCCCCATCTCTGAAGGAGAAGATCCTTTCCCCAGGATCCTCTTGGGATCCCTCTCCCTCAAATTGAAAGACATGTACCTCCTCCACAAAGTGGGTCTGTTTGGGTCCTTTGTTTCTCCTACCCCACCTCTTCTCCTTCGGTGGCAGACTTTCAGCGGCAGGAGATTTTGTTTCCGGTTCCTGGTTTTCAGGGGCTGTTTACAAGTTGGGAAGGAAGCTTCCTCCAAGGCTTTACTCCCCCCTTCCCCTTGTGCCTCCTCCCTGGGAACCGGTGGGTTATCGGGGTGCTGCCCCCGTCATTGTTCTGGAGCACCAGGTCCAGAGTTTGGGGCATGCTCATCGGAGGGTTCTGTTGAGCCCTCAGTATGTGACCAAGATCTCGTGCCATATTTTGGACCTGGCGCTCAAGTTGTGAAACCCGCTCAGGCTGATACGGGGCTCTATTTTCTCCCCTGGGCTGATCCCGTGAAGGGTAGCTATCCCTTCTCTGGTAATACCCCGGATTGGGAAGATTTGGGTACCCTCCACCCTTGGCCTCCCCTCTCCCGGACTAGGTTGTCTGGGCTCAGGGAATTGGGGAAAGAAGGATGGATGATTAGGGGGTTGGAAATTGGGTGGATACCTGGGATATAAGTTCTGCCCAGGATTTGGTGAATTTCTGCCCTCCTGGGGGACGTTAGGAGGAAAGTTCCCTGGGCCAGGTGCTTGGCTGGATCCCCCCCCTTGGGCTGGAGGAGTTCACACACATAACCCAGGATGGGTCGGTTTCCCTTGTAGCGGGGACTTACATAATCAGGGGAGCGAGGGACCCCTTTTGTGGGACTACCTCCTCGACTCCCTGTCTGTGACTGGCCCGAGGGCCTTCTGGGCTTGGCATTATTAGATGCAGGAAGGTTTTTAGGCCCCCCCATCACCAAATCCAAAACAGGGGCGACCTTTACCTCAGCCACCTTGGCAGCAGCAGGAGTGCTGTTGGTTTTGGGGTTTTTCTGCGCATAATTTTTATTTTCGATGGGCTTCTGCACCTCATAGATCCGGGTAGCCTGTTCAATGACCCAGTCTAAAGATCTTTTCTCATGAAAATCTCTCGCGAGCTGGGTCATTATGTATTTGGGTAAGGCATGGAAAAACATATTGATAAATTCTCTGCTATCCGTGCGCACCCTTCTGGTGGTCTGCGCAAAAGCACGCTTTAATTCTTGCACAAATTCTTGTGGGGCCTGATCCTCCCCACATTGCAAATTGTAGGCTGCCTTGCGAGCCTCCTGAGGATTTCTGTGCACAGAATTTTTTTTCAAGATGGCCGCCCTATATGCGGACCATCTTGAATGGTTTTGGTCCTCCAGCCCTGCAAAGAAACTGGAGTATTCTGGTGAGAAGGTCCATTTGACGTACTGGATGCAGCTACTGCTGTCCTTCAAAGGGAAAGTCTCCATCATTTGTGCATAGAGCTCCAAGTGTTCCCAAACAGAAATCTTGGCGTTCTTATGATAAGGCGTGATGACACTCCTTATTGCCTTTATTTGTTTCAATGGGTCCTTAAGCAAGGCCCTTTTTGCCTTATTGGCCTTTTTGGTTCGGGTAACCCTGGTCCATTCATCCTCTGACTCAGAAGCTCTGCTCCCATAGGTGCCCGTCTGATCTTCCAGGTTTTCCCGGATTCTGCGAGCTTGGGAATGGCTGGCAGAATGTGGGGACCTGGTCTCCTGTGTCCTGTAACACTCAGAGGAGTCTTCAGATCCCTCCTTGCTGCCAGGATTTGATGGGTATCCCCCCCACTGACCTAACTGGGCAGAGGTTTTCAGGATGCCCTTAATGGGCCTACTCTCCTGAGGTTCCCCACTAAATTGCACTGTGCTTGGGTGCCCATACCCGGATGCCCGCCCCTCCATTCCTGGGTGGTACTGGCCTATGAGCCCCATACCTTTGGCTGGATAGCAATCTGCCATTCCTGTGGCCCTGTGCTCATGCGTGCCAGGGGACATGGGGGTGGCAGAGTCCAGGGACTGGGAGAGATGAAGGCCTCTGGTACCAGGGCTCCTGAGGTTATGCTCAGGCGTTTCCCTTTCCCAGCGAACCTCGTCTCTATCAGCCCCTGCTCCCTGTTGCAATGCAAGAGCCTGCACTTTCAGTTCCTCAGTTAAGGCCTCACTAGACTCTATCAGTCTCTCCTGCATGGCTACATGTTGCTGGAGCCTATCATTGTGCTGACAGAGAGCCTCATTTTCTCTCTGTGCCTCCTGATTGGTCCTGGAGTACAGGGCCAATCTCTGCTGCAGGAGGGTTATCTCCTCAGTCCCATCCCTACTGGCCTGCTCCTTTCTTGCCAGAGCCTCCTCCAACCTCCTGGTGTGATCTAGCAAGCCCCAATGCTCTTTTTGGAGGTCACCCAGCCCCTGGAGGGCCAAGTGATTTTCTTCAATTTTTCTTTTTAAATGGCAGACTTCCTGGCCTAAGGTATCCCTTTCCTGACCAAGAGCCTGCATTTGTGACGCCAGGTCGTCCCTCTGCCTTTGAAAGGCACCAGCTTTCTGGCGTTCTTCATCAAACTCTGCCTGGGTATCCAGGCCTTTCAAAATCAATGTATTACTTTCCTCTTTCTCTCTGTCTAGTTGGATTTGCAGGGTGGCTACCTGCTCTGTGCATGCCCTGTTGAAATTGATCTGTTGCTCCAGCTTTTTCTGGCTCTGCAGTAAGGAGTCCAAACTGTCTTGGTGCTCCTTCTGCAAAGCCAGAATTCTGGTATCCTGGTCTGTCTTTTCCTGTTACAGTATATCCATGTCCTCTTTTATTTTACTGATATACTGCTACTATCATTTTCTGACTCCTGGCTCCTCTGCAGCCTCTGCTCAGAAGAGACCAGGTCAGATTGGGCCTTTTCTAACGCCATCTGTTGCCTATTTGCCAGGTCTTGGCCTTCAGCACATTTGTCCTGCATGGCTCCCATATATAGATACAAATATGCCGCTATCCTGGCAATCTTATTGTGTACATCTTTGGCCTTAGAAGCCATATATAATTCACTCAGGGCCACATGTAATGGACCCTGATCTCTCAATAAATCTGACCCTGTTTCAGTGACTTGTTGAGAGATTGCCTGCAACCAGACCGTTTGGTCCTGATGAGTCGACTCACCTCTCACAGATAGCTTATGTAAGAAGTGCTCTCTGGCTATTTTCATATCTACCAAGGTCGTCATTCTGGAATTTGAGTTCCTTCCTGACTTACAGAAGTTTGTATTTTATTTTGCAAAACAGACCGTTTCCTTAGAGCGTTCCTTTGAGGGATGCTTTCACAGTGTAAAACAGCATAGTGATCTAACCGGATATGTGTATCTGGTCAGTTGGCACACTGTATTAATCTGCACAAGTGGTAAATCTAACCCAGAATATCCCGGCTACGAGCCCCCACTTTGTTAAGCGGCTTCACTTCAACACTACAGCTAAGTCAATGCCTAGTCTGGGATGCTGAGGGAAACCCTTATTGATATATTTTTAGGTCCAGTTCATGTACTCTGGATGACAACCCTTATATAACACCCCTCTCTTAGAATCCCCCTGACCCCACTGAGCCAAGAAGTAGGTCTGTTTTGCAAATTAAAAGTTTTATTTGAAAAATTAAACACTATATATATATCACACTTTTATAAATAAATTGATAATGGATATTACACTTGTGAATATGAGCAGTAATCAGCAAGAGGTAACTTATGAATAGGAAGAGAAGAATAAGGTGGGAAAGAATGCTTTATATGGTTCAAGGAAACGCAATGATGAATGAAATTTAGTACAGAAAATAACTTGATATGGCTTCAACAAAAGACAATGTAATCACTTTTTCTCTGGCAATTCACCCCCCCCATGCAATGTAAGAAATGGAAGGAGATGGAAAGAGGAGCACACAGTTTTCAAGAATCCCAACTAAATGCAATACGAAATGCAGTTCCCCCTTAGCAAGCTTAGAGGAAAGCAGGTAGAGGTTTGAAACACAGGCTTAAAATGCTTTGAATGTGATGGCAATGGATGGGAAAATGTGCTAACTGATTTTAATTCCCTGCAGGAGGTTCAGGGTGAGTGAGAGATGCTTGTTGGTATTAGTTCAGGCTCACTTTAGCAATGCTCTATGAGTTATTACCAGGTTGCAAACGGATTTAAAAAAAGGAAAGAATGGAGCTGCTATTTTGACAAGTGGAGAAATTGAGCCAAAATCGCAAATCGCGGTAAATTTCTCGAGTGCGTAAATTCCGATAGCGGGAAAAGTAGAGGGAGTAGGAAGTCTAGGTTCGTTGGAAAGTCTAGAATCACAGCTTTAAAATGAAAGTAAAATTTTGTTCCTAACCCAAACGGTTCAAGAGATACGGACGATTTAATAAAGGTAGTTTTCGGATTTAAAATAAAACTCAAATGACAGGTGACAGTTGGCAGCTGTAGAATGACTGATGACAGCTTGCAGCTTTAGAATGACAGATGACAGGATTACTAGGAGGCAGTACTACTTAGGTTAAAATAGTTTGGATTAGATTATTTTAACTAAGAGATTGGTTCTGCACAGTTCTGCTAGGTACTCACAATATAAATTTGAAATAGGCCTCGTCACGGATCCGGTCAACACGTCCGGCGGCGGTTCTCTCTGCTCGGCGGGTCAATCAGGCACCGGTTCTGCTCACAGCGATCCGGATCTCTGGTTCTGCTCACAGCGGTCTGGGTCTGGTCTGCGGTTCCGACAAAAGTTCTTGCCACAGAATTCAAACAGCTCGCCCGGCTGTGGAATAGTTTGCAGATGATTTTAAGGATGCTGAGGCCTGCTGAAAAGAGTTCTCAGTTTGTGGGTTGAGGCCCTTGCTTTAAGTTCTGAAGTAAAGTTCTGGTCTTTGGAGATTGCTGGATGTGAAGTCTGGAGTCTCCCGGCAGAGCGTCCGCAGAAAATGGAATTGAATCCCCCTACCTGTCCCAGCAGTCTCTTTTTATGTGTTTTGAAAATGGGTGTGTGCCTGGGCCTAGCTAAGCCTGCCCCTCTCTACTTGTCATTGGCCCAATTCTCCCCTCTCCCATGATTGGGGGAAGGAAATGGATTGTCATCATGATGAGGTCTGTTTATAGGTCAGAGGATCCTCCCCTGGTCAATTTGCCCACAAATCTATATTTGATCCAAATACATATTTCCGAGGTACACAAGTGGTTGACATTACATGTACATATTACACCTTGCTTAAGGTGGTCTCTGTTCCGCCTCTGGCGTTTCTAGGAGCTTGCATTCAAAAATGGCAACTTATTTTCGATTTTAGTGGGTTGTGCAATATGGGATTTTCATTAAAAATTATACAAAGGTACATTTTCCTTCCACATATATCCCAGTAACTTTCCATGTCTCTAGTTTAAATACATTGTCTACAATATTCATAATTAGCAGGGTGTTGCCCCAGAACATGGTACAAAATGGATTTGTACTCAAATCGTGAGGGCATTTTTCTAACTAAGACTCTCAAAGTTGTACATTCCTGTCATTTGGTTACAATAAGTTATGACTGTTTCTATAAAATATATATTTGTTGCAATTCAACTCCCCCAAGTGTTTGGGTCCGCCTCCAGAGGTCTGGGTGGGTCATTGATCACATGTCTCTCCTTGCTGGCAGAGGGCTGTTGACAGGAAACACTCAAAATTAACATACCCCATTCAACAGAAAGGGGCTATTGTCTCTCTGCTCCAGGCTGAAGGGGAAACCCCCTCCCTCTCAATCAGAAAGGCCATGTGATATCCTGCCTCCTGTGGTGAGTCTCTGGGGTGTTAAGAGTTCTCAGCCTCTTGGCCTCTGGGAACAGCAGGTGGCTAAGATTTTTTTAATTAACCAACAGGTTGACTCAGGTCCCTTTGTCAGCCAGTTCTCCTGTCAGAGTTTAGACCGCTAGCGCCGCCTTGGGGAATTGGTCGGTACTGCATCCATTTTTGGGATCTGTCTTGAATTACTGCATTTCAATAGAGTGGTCTTTTGCTTGATAGAATAGGACCCTTGCTTAACATTGTTTTGATGGCATCCTTACAGTAGAGTGGTGATGTGGAACCCCCACAAGAAGGTTGTATCTTTGGAGTGGTCTTGTGCCAACTGCGCAGTTCTCCTGGATTCTGGTGCATATGTGGGCTTTTTGGCTATCTTGGATTTTCTAAGCCCACAGCACCAAATGTTGCAGCTTAGTGACTCAAACGTGGGTCAATACACCTGACATCCTTCAGCTAGTCTGATCGTTTGCACAGTACAGTCGGAATGGCATCAGCCCGGGTGGTGGACATGCATTGCAATGTGCCATTGACATGTTTACCAAAAGAGTATGCAATGTGCATGTGATTGCATGTGATTTATTGTGCATGTGATGTCATGTAAACTATTGCTGAACCTTCCACTGTACCATTCCACTTGAGAGCGATAGACCCACTTACTCTCCCATACTTGCCAACATTCTGTGACCAAAAAGATGTAGGAGTTTTGAAGTTTCAAAAATTCATAATTCCCATAACAATGACATCACGGAAAAATACATAACATACATTGTTGGCACCATTGAAGTATTCTAAAATACACAGCCCATCAAACAGCACAATATGGAAAGATGTTCAAATGTTAAAAATGTATGGTTCTGAAGTGTAACTTAACACCAAATTCAATTACCTAACTTCACAGAAGGTAATCACACACAGTTTGTAGGCAACGTTTGCCACTGCTCTGTAGCAGCAGCCTAGGCAGTACATATTTATTGCAATTTGAACACTGAGGGACATGGTGAGTGATACCCCCCCTTAGTCTGATAGGCAGATGTTGTGTGCAGGTGTTACACTCTGCCACTTGCCTTCGCTGGTGGTTCACCTAAGGGTTGTCCCGGCCAGAGTGCAGGACAGTCACGTTGCTGTCACGTCAGTGGATTGGTCTGAGCCCAATCAAAGTAATCACCTACCAGTCCAATGTACAGACTAATTCATGTATTGCATGCATTGTCCTGGAGCTTGCCTTATAGTCACATACATTACATGCCCCTATAAAAAGCTGTAGGACCTGTCACTGAAATCTGTAGGTGGTAGGACTGCTCAAAAAGCAGTAGCCTACTGCCTAAATCTGTAGGGTTGGCAAGTATGCTCTCCTCGCCTCCCACTGCACCTTGTAAAACCCAGCCCACCTATCACATGTTCACTGACATAGCAATCCATGCTGCACCCAAACGACTGCACCTGGTATAAAGGGCCTGATTCATGCACCATTATAAAACACTTCCATGAATCAGGCCCAAGGTCTCTACACTGTTCTTTTCTGCGAATAGTTGGTCATTCTCATGTAATTACACCTCCTGTGGCTTTATGCAATGTATGCGCTGTGTTCATTTTCAGGTAGGTTCAGACAAGGGTCTGGTGGAGAGCACCCCCCCCCCAAAGAACTTCAAACACATAACAATGCGCTATGTTAACACCAAGTAACATAACAAGAAACATACATTGTTTTCTGATAGGAAGTTGTCCTTCCAAAAAGGATACTCTGGTACAATCCCATTGTACTATTTTAAAACCAGTGGTCGAAGTGGGCAGGAGCGGTTGTGAGCAGTATTCCTCTACTTTTTATGTTCATGTTTTACTGTTCCTGTACTTTTATTTTTAAAAAGAAAGCATTCCGGAATGGTTGACTTTTAAAATAAAAGAGTAGGAAGACGTTCAAGCTTGCACTTCAGTGCACTGCACTGGAACATTCCCCTAAAAAGCTGGTGTGTTTGTTTAGGGGTTTGGATTGTGAGTTGGAGAGGGCGTGGCAATGGGCTTTGTGGGGTGCGGTTTTCGTGTACATCAACCACTGTTTCAAACACCCCTCTGAAGAAGGGGAAGGGGCACATTAGAAACAGAAAAGGTGTCTGGCTGCTATTCATAAAACCAAAGACCATTTTTGGAAGGTAGTAATGGCCGCAGCTCTCTACATTTGACAAACATGACTGAGAAGAAGGGTGTGCGTGCTTGAATCGCTGAGCAATGCACTCTGGGATTTGTGTTCCATTCAGTTATCACAAAATTCACCCTACTATTAAACTGTTCACACCCATGAACCATACATATATTATCAATTGAACTTTCACAGTATTTGTATGTGAGCATAACGTGGCTGTGACATCTTTAACTCTTGTGGGGTCTCCTTGTTTCCACACCCTGGAGGCAAACATTGGATCAGGGGACCCATTGAGAGAGAATTTCAGACGATTAGTTGCTAAGAGTGGAAGCTGGCTATTAGGGCAAGCATGCCTTTGAGCATGTCCAGTTTCCAATGCACAGACATCTTTGGAGATGGCTACAGAAAAATAATATTTCTGTAGGGAATGAAAATTGGATTTTTTTTGTGTGAATATATTAGTTGTGATTAAGAACGCTGAAACCTGACCTACTGTACCATCCCCAGCAACACATACCCAAGCGGTAACCATGGAAACTAAACTTACAGAAACTTTGTCTATAGAATAGAAGAGACCATGAAATCGGAATGATTCAGTGTGAGGTACTGCATTTGTTTAGAGTACCTGGACAACATAGATAAATGCCATTGTGCTGTAGAGGACGAGCCATCAAACCTAGCTGGCCTTCCCAATAGTGATGTGCAAGCCTTCTTCAGAGAGAGTCACAGGCCCCAAACTATCTAGAAATGTGAGGGGTTTCAGAACACTTGTGAGTGACCTCGAATATGCGCAAATCATCCTGAAATCCTGCACCTTAAAGGAGGTTTGAGGCAGCTGGGGATATTCTGTGATTTGAGGGTCACAAAGGGAAGTTAAGGGTACAGTAGGCATCCCAATAATCTATTAGGATATTTCAGTGTCCTGCTGCAGACATCTGTATATGGACCATACATCACAGATTTGAATGCAGGCAAAGAAAGCTCAGCCTTTCACCTTTCTGTTGTCAATGAAATGAGTACAAATGAGTTGGATATAACCGTAAGTTAGAAGAAGAATACTTTATTTCGGCTCTCATCATTTACAAAATCCGAATATCAGTAATGTCCTGGGTGAATTGACAAAATCTGCAAACTATGGAGAATACCCTTCGTATAAGAAGTGTAGGATATTATGTAAAAAATGGAACATCGATTTTAAACAGTTATACGAGGGACGGGTGTCCTTGTATGATTTGAAAAAGAAAGCAAGGAACCTTGAATTTAATCTCGCATTAAACATCATGCTAAATCTTCGCTCACTGAGCTATTTGGTAATGCCGACGTCTTCTCAGCAGGATTTCGGCACGCTGAGCAATATTCGGTCTCCCATTCATAGACGTATCTTTGCAATGGTAAGATTAAACGTTTTACCAATCAGGGGCCGCATGCCGTGGCAGTTTAGATCCAAGCGCTGTACTTGTGGCCGTGGTGCAGTTCAGGAGTTACAGCTCCTCTTGCTTATCTGTTCAACATTGTGGATCTAAGAGGCCAATGGCTTAATACACATTTTGTTACTAATAATGTTAGAACTATTTTGGAGGCAATGAATTTTGTTCTGTCTTGCGTCGACACATGTTTTGTTAATGACTTATAAGAATACATTGTTGCCGCTTTTAAGCATCTGGAAAGAACATTTTAATTACACCCCTACTGTATAGATGGTTATAAATGTGCACAATTTTATATTTGTAGAAACAATGTTTTTAATATGGTTTTAACTTTGTAATTTGTATAAAATATATTTCTTTCTGTAAATGGCAAGAGCCGAAATAAAGTATTCTTCGTTGTGTGTTCACAAAACCTTAAATTGCACCAAGAAATATATCCATCTGTGGTTGGTGCTGCACATGGGACATGTTTAGAGCTTACTAGACCAGTGAGATAGCTCAGTGGGTTAAGACATGTGCTGGAGGCTTCTGTGGTCAACCAGCAAGAAACCCAAGTTCGAATGTCGACCAAGAGCACGTGCCCTTTCACCTGTCTGCTGTCGATGGAATTGGTGCAACTGAGCTGAGTAATGACAATTGTGGTTGCATCATGACACAAGCGGATTCCTCATCATCATCACCACTTTATGAGTGAGTTCAGAGCCATCAAAGTATACACACACACACAGCATCCAAAAAGACACGTATATCAGATATCACGTTTCACGCAAACAAACAGACAGATGAAAGCAGCTACACAGTGGAGGCAGTCAAGGGGCCCCTTATATGTTACAGAGTAATCAGATGCGGCCCCACAGCTATATCAGAGCACAGAGGAGCCAAATGGATACTGTTAAACTGTAACAGAGAAGCCAAGCTTGGGCCCCTGGTCTCGACTGGCATTTGCTCCAGGGCGCACTGATAGGTGGCAACTTATTTTGCCTCCAGGTTGGACCTGACAGACAGAGCGAGACCCGCGAGCACAACGCGTAGTATGACGGTACAGTAGCTATGGTGCCGGTAGTTATACCGGCGCCGTTGTTGCCTTACTACCATACTTATAATGAGACCCATGCTGTGCTAGTTCAATGTCCAGTTCATGACCAGTTAAAGATGGTAAGAACAATTGTAAGTTCTTTGGCACTAAATAGGATGATAATGGCTGAGTTGGACTAATTGTTGATTGTGTGAATTCATATGTATTTAGCTCCTCATCCAACAAGTAATACATATGGTTTGGAAGATTACCAGCGGGAACCCACCCTGGGGATGGATTCCAAAACCAACATTAACGCCCAGATCAGGGCTCCCTTTGAAAATAAGTTATAATAGAAATAAGGTGGGCAAATGTTTACTACAGCAATTGGTCACTGAAGGTACCAAGGGGAGGAGTAGTGAGGACTGCGAATTTCTGGAACACCTCCATCAAACAATAAACACACTGGCATCCCAAATAGAGCATCCAGCTCTTCCCACATATTATTTTCTGATATTAGGGGTTTGCTAGTTTCTTACCAGAAGGGAGGGGGCTTAATTTCTATAACAGCAAATGATGTATCCCTACTCCAGGATGTGTGGCTGTTGGTGTCCCCATATGTAGATGACTACACATCCTTTTTACGGCATGCTTAGATGAGCGCCCGAGGGAGGAAGAAGGCGGCTAAAAATGATTTGTCAGTAAAATCCTGGTTTACTGCGAGCAGTCGCATAGGGGGTGGGGGGATGTGGGGGATTGGAACCAAGCCAATACTTATATGACTCGCGTACCCAAAAATAAAGCTCACCCATCATGGATACTGTGACAAGCTATTGGGAAGAATGGCTTGGGCATCGCGGCGACAGCTGTGCCCTACTAGCCGACAATCCTAATGCCAAACTCCCTGAAATGACTGAATATGCTCCTGACGCCAATTAAAAATTACTCTGGCACAGCCTATCAGAGTTGAGATGGAGTGACTCCTTGTAAAACTGGGGTATGTGTATGGTAAGTGGCCAGGGACATGGGCAAATTCTGGGAACACGCATCTGGAGAACAGGTCAACTACAGGCAACCCTGGATCCTATCTTTTCATGCAGCAGTTTTGGTGAGGCTAACAAGCATGCTTCTCATGGTTCTGATTCCAGTGGCCATCTAATGCTTTCCCTGTCACTTGCCATTATGTTGACAAAACATAGGGGGGCTTGTTTGTTGGTTGGGATTGAGGGAGCTACATCAGGAAATAAGATTCGGTGGGTAGCAACAGTCATCCATGGTGAATGATATTTTAGATGGCATGGTTGGCATTGACAAAGAAAACTAGATGACTGTAAGTGCATTAATTATACAAGACTCTGTAAGTTACTCCAATCAAGCAATCCCACTAAGTCAGTGCCTTGTCTGGGATGCCCAGGGAAGCCCTTATTTCTATATTTTTATGGCAAGTTGTAATCTGGATGATGAACCCTTGTATAACACCCCTCTCTTAGAATCCCCCTGACCCCACTGAGCCAAGAAGTAGATTTGTTGTGCAAATTTAAAAGGTTTATTTGAAAAATTAAACAATATATATATATATATATATATCACACTTCTATAAATACATTGATAATGGATAGCACACTTGTGAATATGAGCAGTAATCAGCAATAGGTAATCCTACAGTAGTACAGTTCTTGGTTACTTATGAATAGGAAAAGAAGAATAAGGTGGCAGAGAATGCTTTATATGGTTCAAGGAAAGGCAAGGTGAGACAGAATACAACACAGAAATAACCTTGAGATGATTTCAACCAAAAGATAATATGATCACTTTTTCTTGAACAATTCACTCCCCCCCTATGCAATGTAAGGAGATGAAAAGGAGAGCATACAGTTCTCAGGAATGCAAACAATATAATTCAGTTCTCCCCTAGCAAGCTTAGAGGAAAACAGGTAGAAGTTTGAAACACCGGCCCAAAATGCTTTGAATGTGATGACAATGAAGTGAGAAATGTGCTAAAAATGCTTTTAATTCCATCTAGAGGTTCAGGGTGGGCGATATCTAGTTTATATTAGTTCAGGCTCACTTTAGCAATGCTCTATGAGTAACTAGCATGTTAAAACGAATTTTAGCAAAGGAAGGCAAGGAGCTGCTGATTTTTACACGTGGCTGAAATTGTGCACAATGTCAAATCGCGGCAAATTTAATCGCGTGCGTCGAGCGTAATTACGGAGGCCCTATAAGGAGTAGCAAGTCGGTTCTAGGTTCGTTGGAATGCCTAGAATCTTAGCACAAACGGTTCCGGAGATACGGACGATTTTGTGAAGGTAGTTTTTCGGATTTGAAATGTAAAGTTCAAAATGACAGGTGACAGTTTTCAGCTTTAAAAAGGACAGAATGACACACACGATTCCTATGAGGTAGTTCTAAATAGGTTAAAATAGTTTTAATTAGATTATTTTAAACTAAGAGATTGGTTTTGGCACAGTGAGTACTCACAATATATTTTTGAAATAAGCCGTCAAGGTCTGGTCAGGTTGGACGGGACTTCCGGCTGGTGGTTCTGAAGTCCCGGCTATCTGGGTCAGCTCTGCTCTCTGGGTCTGTCAAGCACCGGTTCTGCTCACAACGGTCTGGTTTGTGGTTCTCTCTGGTTCCGGATACAGCACTGCTTTCTGGATACTGCTACAGGTTCTTGCAAAAGTTCTTGGCAAAAAATTCAAACAGCTCGCCCGGCTGTTGAATAGTTTGGTTGGTTTTGAGGCCTGCTTGTCGGAATTGAAACAATGTTATGCCTCCTATCGCAACAATTGTATGTGTATTGGCCTACGCCAAGTTGTCTAAACATCATATGCGAACAAACTCCACGGCAAGGTCTTGACCTTAGAGAAAGTAAAGTAAGTCGCCATCTTGGATTAAGCCACCATTTTAGGTTCTCTTGTTATATGGAAGTCACCCTGAACATCAAAATGGAGGCCGAATAACATTCTGAGTAAAATTCTGGCCGTTGTGACCTCCGTACACATGAATAATTAATATGCCTGCAGGCCACTTGTCGGGGTCGCGAACTGAGACATTGTCCTACTGTTGACCTATGTGTAAATGTACAACTATATCAGCGAAACTAATCAAAATGCATATATTATAGGATTGACCTGGCAAGGAACCCATAGGCCCGACTCCTAGAATGGTTAACCCGCGAGAGGGACCCAGGTATTCCAATGTACGGTCTCTCTCACTAACGCATTGAACTCTTGTTGAAGTTTGTTACGTTACTCTGAGAGCTGAATAGCTATCCGTTTGTCAATTGACTTTGGTAACTGTTGTAGCTGTTAAATAAAGCACTTGTATGTACTTTGTAACCTGTGTGTGTCTTTCTTTCTGGGCTTCCCGGCCTCATATTATTTTTATGTTTTCACAGTTGGCGCCTGAACAGGGACCGTCAAGATTGATGCTGGATCATTGAAGGTTGACGCAGACTATCGAACCGGGATCGGACGGTGTGATACTGCGGGCCCGACTGAACTAGACGCGATACTTGGCAGCGCTGCACGATCCGATCCTTGGACGATAGTCGTGTGGTCTGACACAGCATCTTGACGAGGGTCCATTTTTGAGGCGGGCAGATTTGTCGAAACCACCAAACACAAGGTAAAATTCGTTAGGTAAGTTCTTTGGTAAACCGTACTGTCGGGGAGAAATTCTCCCAGGGTCGGCTGGGCCGTCCGCGGACCTCTGGGCAGGGAGCCCCCAACTCCTCCCGTATATCCCAGAAAAATGAGTATGAGGCACACGCAAGAAGCAAGGTGATTCTGCTGTGTATTAAACAAAACGGCAGGGATGGGTCAAGGATCGTACGCGTCCGTCCTGACACTCTCTCTCCAATCATGGGGCTCGCAGGCCCTTTTTACCTTAGTCTGATGTGCTACTCGCGTCACCTGGGAAAAGTTAGCAAAAAACCTATCGCCACTCTGGATTGGTTCCTCGAGTGGTAGGGTTAGTATAGCATACGTATAGAGAGCGTTGTTAGTGGTCGAGGGTCAGTCAGGTGGTATACTTGGGTTCTCCCTTCAATTTGATACATGAAAATTGTTACATGAAGACGCCTGAGGATTGGCTAATGTTAATGGCGTCAGTGATAAGAGCCCCATGTTCTGATTGGTCCACTCGCGAGCCCCCCAGTCTGGGACCATCGCTGTTCCCAGCTCGCGGTGCACCTGTCATTTGCAACAATGTATCACTATGGGTATGTGCAGACAATGTGAGGATTTATTCATATGCTGGAAGGTAGACTACTCCCACCGCCACAGATGTCCATTGAGTCGCTTAATTGTATCTGCCTGTGTCTTGAAACGTGGGATCCAGGCGCCTCCCTTCTCCTGGGCCTGGCACCCTGTCAGGTTCGGCTTGGTCACGTGAGGAGAGACTGTGGTTGAGGCAGAATTCTGCACATTTACTATTGCATTTTCCACTGTGTGCCTGGCTTAATTTGCAGGTGTGACCTTGGCGTCGGCTTGCGGCATGCGAGTTTGCAACATTGTGCCCTTGACTGTCTGCTCTCGCCGGGCTCATTCTGCAGGGTCAGCAACTGTACTCTTGCTCGTTCAATGTTCATGGAAGCTCTTGCTTGCGGCCTACTTGGGCCTGGTGCATAGGTGGAGACGTTTGATGCACGGCGCTTTAGGTTATGGTATCATATTGCTTTATCCCCAGTATCATGTCTCCATTATATTTCTCATTGCAATGCATGGGTTTAGGAGAAGCGTGAGCAAGCATTTTAGATGAGTTCATTGTGCGTCTTGCGTTTCTGCATTTTGAAAAACCTATGTGAAAAATAATTAAGATGCGCGTCAGTGGGTGTGTCCGTCACCTACGTCATAGCACTGAATATGTTCTTCGTGTGGATTGGTGTGGGAGTGTCCAGTGTGCATGTTTGCACGGGTGTGCTGACCGTTGGCTAGGTCGTCATGGCATCTCTAACGATGTGTTCATTTACTGTTGAATGGTTCAGTAGAGTCCATCCATGCCGCAGGTGTCGGCATGGGCAGGGCAGGCTGGTGGGCGGCTGGTGGGCACATCCGTATGTTCCTGTACCAGGGTATCTGGTCATCTGGTAGATGGGCAAACTCCTCTCGTGGCGGGTGTCTGGGCCGCAATCCTCTAGGCCAGTGGTGTGAGGGGATTGGTGGGAGCCTTTTGTTCCATTCTCCCACTTCAGTCCCCCCTCTGGTCGACTTGTCGACCACAAACATATCCTTTTACTTATCTCCTCTCACTCTCCATATTTTAGTTACTCCTCCCAAATGTCCATAGTTGTTGACATGGTCTTCAAATGACCAATACATATATACACAGGTTCCTCCAGGTGTGCAGTATACTCATTTCCCTATGTAGCTCCTTGGGTTCCTTGGGTTTTCGAGCTTCACAGATGGTGGGTCCAGGTGGTTGGTGATGATCTGTTTGCACAGTTTTTCTCTCTCTTTTATTATTGTGCCTGTGTGCTGGCCATCATTTGCCGGCATCAAGGGGTGCATACCAACCATTTCGATCATTTCATCTATGGTGCGTGCCTTCCGGGCCTTCCAAAATCTAATTATGATCAGTGCAGCTCCAGCCAGTATTATGCATCCAACTATCATCTTCAGTCCGTCCGACAGCCAAGATGGCATCCATGACCATAATAGTGAAAACCAGCTGTCATCCTTCTTCACTCCTTTACTTTCATCCATCATTTTGGAGTGCATCTGGGCCAGTTGTGATACTGCTTCTGTCAGTGTACCATTGTCAGCATCGTTAGCAGGAATGAATGTGCAGCATGATTGTTCTATCTTTGCGCAAACTCCTCCTTCCATTGCTGTGAGGAGGTCCAGTACATATATGTTCTGTAGTGCTACCATCCTCACTGCTCGCAGTTCCTCTTTTATTGCGTTGAATCCATTTACTGTAGAATTAATTGTCATCATTAGTTCCCATCGAGTTATCTGGAGCCATTTTACGTTTTCGTAAGCTTGTAGTCCCGGATTTTTTATTGAGGAGAAGAACATTGCTTCTGTGCTGAATAGTCTGTGTTCTGGTGGGATTGAAGTGAGTGCTGTTTCCGACCTTCCCCATAGGTAATTTCCTGTCATAGGTTCTCCTTGTCTTTTCTTTCTATTTAGGACAGTGTTGTTGCTGTTGTTTTGGTTCTCTGGCCCCTTCTGAGGTTGTACAGATCTCTTCTTCCTCTTGTTTCCTTCATCCATTTTAGGGAAGTTTGCCACGTTCACATGTTTCTGGGGCACCACTAGTGATGGTACATTAACGTGTAGCATTGTGCAAACACCATTCCACAGAGGGGGCAGTGTGTGGTATGCCTTGTCTCCGCAGGCCCAGTAATGTTCCATTAATACTGCTGTACCTGCTCCCCCTCAGGTAACTCCATCACTCTTGCACAGTTGGTGTTGTATCCCACATCCAATTCTCCTCTATGTTGGTAGCATACCTTAGGTGCAGACAGCGGCAGTATTGTTATTGGGTCTTCATCCTTCTCTATCCACGTTAGCATGGGTACGTACTTGACCCAAGTCATCCAACATCTGTCATTGTGTTCAGCAATAGTTGTAATATTTTCTCTCGTTACCATGTTGCTGCCAACCACTCCTGTGTCCCATTTGTTGTCCAGGTACACCTTCCCTGTTATTGTTACCAGTGGTCTTTCCCAACATCCTTGTTTACCAGGAACTTCAGTGGCGTACCAATCACATGGTAGGTATTGTAGTGTTACTTTCTTTGTTTCTCCTTTTCCAGGGCCACTTGTCATGTATCTGAATGCTTCAGCATGCAAACTGGTCTTGTGGTAACTCAAATAAGTCTTGAGGAAGTTGTTTTCGTATGGATATGTGTCTCGCGTTTTCCATACCAGGTGCACCACCGTCCCTTGAAATCTCCCTTTCGTTTGGAACAGTGCCAAGTATACTATACATCGCGCTGTCTTTTCATCTATTTCCGTGGCAACGAAAGTTCGAGAAGCGCTCATGGCGTATGGGATCAATGAGCAGACGTAGCAGCTGTCTTCTGTTGTCTGCTTACCTATTTGGGTCATGCGTTGGTACCACATGTTGTTTGAGACGTGAGCTGAATCTTGTATGTAGTTGTCAATACCTTTATTATCTGAGTATGTGCTGCGTTTAACTCTATTTCCCTTGTGTGGAATTTTGCTAGTACCACCTGACGTAACACCTGTTGCAGCCGTGGGTGGGGGTATATTAGGTTTGGGTACAGCCAAAATATTGATAGCATAACTTTTCTGCCATACAGAGGCAGCCAAAAATCCGGTGATCATTAAAATCCCTATCATTTTTATTACAGAGGCTAGTCTCACCGGCATTTTGCTCTTACCTCGCTGCAGTCCGGCATCTTATTCTTGCGACGTTAAAGTTGCCCGCCTGAAAATTCTTAATATGCTTGTTATTAGTGTTAGTTGTTGTTTTCAAGCTCTCCCTATCAAGTAGTCTTTCAGTGCCCAGGCGAAGAGCTGTTCCCACGCCAATCTAAGCGATCTATCTCTTAGGGCAGGCAAGTGTTGGTGAAGATGGGGCATTGATTGTTCTATGGCCAAGAGAAATGCTGTGTAGTAGACACGTACCCTCCTTCTTTTTAGGTACTTTGGCCTTTTTATGTGATAGACAAATTGGTGTGATAGCTCTTCAGGGTAGTTATCGTCTGGGGGTAGCATCTACTCCTGGGCAATGAACTTTGTTAGTTATCTGTTTTCTTTAGCAATACAATAATATGCGGTACCTGCATGTTCGAGAAAGAAAAAGAGAACATCCAAGTGTTTAAATGTGCATATGTGCAAGACAATGTCCTTCAGTTGGGTTATTATTGCAGTGGGTAGGGGGTCGATGGGCAGAGGGTTTGGGGCTCAACTGGCGGAAGTCTGTTTACTCTTTGATCGTGTGACCATGGGGTGGGTGGTATGGGAATTACCCCTTTCTATGTCAGTAGTTGTCTCTGGGGAATCTGGGGGGTGGTAGGGTATGGAGACACATTTAGGTCGTCAGCTGTGGTAGAAATCTCTTCCTCCATGGGTGACGCTGTTGCTGTTCTTCCAATGGCCCTGCCGGTGACGCTAGGGCGGGTCTGGAGTTTGCAGATCTTTACGTCGTGTAGGTGATTCCAAGCACGTTTGTCCTGCAACTTTACCACTCTAGTAGATACCTCCTCTACTAGGTGGGGTCCAGTGAAGCGTGGGCTGTTCCACTTTCTATTGAAATTGCGGAGTAGCACGTGGTCACCTTTAGCAATTTTGCACAGTTTTTCCTTTTCCAAGTCTTTATCCGCGTCTTCTTGTTGATCACTCTTAGACCCGCCCCGCGTGCGCTCGAGCTGTTGAGACACAAACACTACACTAGTAATCAAAGAAGACACATATTGGTACATTTCATCACCAAGAACAGTTGCAGTGTTTTCAAAATCTGTGAATGCTCTTGCTGTTGGCGTTAGAGGAAGGCGCATTTGACATCCGGTCACCACCTCATGAGGAGTGAGGTGGTGGTCGGAGCCTGGTCTATTCCTCAGCTCAAATAGAGCTAGCGGAAGGCAATACAACCAACTCTTCTTTGTTGTTTGCTGTATCTTTGCAATTGCCTCCTTCAGTAGACCATTCAGGCGTTCGCATATACCGTTGGCCTGCGGGTGATATGCACATGCAAATTTATGCTTGATGTTCAGTAAGGATGTGATGTGCTGGAACATTTCATTAGCGAAATGCAGGCCATTATCCGACCGCAGTACCTCGCACACTCCCCACCTGGGGAAAACCTCCCTCACTAGAAATTTAGCTGCTCTAAATGCATCTGGGTGTGAGCAGGGTCCTGCCTCAATCCACCTGGAGAGTGGGCATACTACTACAATCATATACCTATTTCCTTGACATACGTTGATCATATCAATATAGTCAATATGGATGTGTAGGAAGGGTCCCTCTGGCCGGGGTATAGTACCTTTTTATCACTTTCAGTGTGTGACCGGCCGTGAACTGTTGACATGTGAGACAATTGCTGATAAAATTTGTCACATGGGAATTTAACTCGGGACAGAACCAATCTTCCCTAATTCGTGCTGCAATAACTTCCTTGCCTGTGTGGGCTGGGTGGTGGAGTTGGCTCAGGGCGGTGTTCAGTAGTGCCAATGGAATTACCATCTTTCCAGTGTTACCCTGGCGCCATAGTGCGTCAATTGGTGAAATTGTACATCCTCTTTTTACCCATATTTCTTTTTCTGCCATTGGTGCAGCCGCTTGTAGCTCCATTATCTGTGTGGCTGGGAGATGGGTGTACCCCTCTCTTATCAACATCTCTTTAGCTATCCCTGGTGGCCAGTACCTACCACAGAGGGTTTGGGGCTCAACTGGCGGAAGTCTGTTTACTCTTTGATCGTGTGACCATGGGGTGGGCGGTATGGGAATTACCCCTTTCTATGTCAGTAGTTGTCTCTGGGGAATCTGGGGGGTGGTAGGGTATGGAGACACTTAGGTCGTCAGCTGTGGTAGAAGTCTCTTCCTCCGTGGGTGACGCTGTTGCTGTTCTTCCAATGGCCCTGTCGGTGACGCTAGGGCGGGTCTGGAGTTTGCAGATCTTTACGTCGTGTAGGTGATTCCAAGCACGTTTGTCCTGCAACTTTACCGCTCTCGTAGATACCTCCTCTACCAGGTGGGGTCCTGTGAAGTGTGGGCTGTTCCACTTTCTATTGAAATTGCGGAGTAGCACGTGGTCACCTTTAGCAATTTTGCACAGTTTTTCCTTTTCCAAGTCTTTATCCACGTCTTCTTGTTGATCACTCTTAGACCCGCCCCGCGTGCGCTCGAGCTGCTGAGACACAAACACTACACTAGTAATCAAAGAAGACACATATTGGTACATGTCATCACCAAGAACAGTTGCAGTGTTTTCAAAATCTGTGAATGCTCTTGATGTTGGCGTTAGAGGAAGGCGCATTTGACGTCCGGTCACCACTTCGTGAGGAGTGAGGTGGTGGTCGGAGCCTGGTCTATTCCTCAGCTCAAATAGAGCTAGCGGAAGGCAATACAACCAACTCTTCTTTGTTGTTTGCTGTATCTTTGCAATTGCCTCCTTCAGTAGACCATTCAGGCGTTCGCATATACCGTTGGCCTGCGGGTGATATGCACATGCAAATTTATGCTTGATGTTCAGTAAGGATGTGATGTGCTGGAACATTTCATTAGCGAAATGCGGGCCATTATCCGACCGCAGTACCTCGCACACTCCCCACCTGGGGAAAACCTCCCTCACTAGAAATTTAGCTGCTCTAAATGCATCTGGGTGTGAGCAGGGTCCTGCCTCAATCCACCTGGAGAATAGGCATACTACTACAATCATATACCTATTTCCTTGACATACGTTGATCATATCAACATAGTCAATATGGATGTGTAGGAAGGGTCCCTCTGGCCCGGGTATAGTACCTTTTATCACTTTCAGTGTGTGACCGGCCGTGAACTGTTGACATGTGAGACAATTGCTGATAAAATTTGTCACATGAGAATTTAACTCGGGACAGAACCAATCTTCCCTAATTCGTGCTGCAATAACTTCCTTGCCTGTGTGGGCTGGGTGGTGGAGTTGGCTCAGGGCGGTGTTCAATAGTGCCAATGGCATTACCATCTTTCCAGTGTTACCCTGGCGCCATAGTGCGTCAGTTGGTGACATTGTACATCCTCTTTTTACCCATATTTCTTTTTCTGCCATTGGTGCAGCCGCTTGTAGCTCCATTATCTGTGTGGCTGGGAGATGGGTGTACCCCTCTCTTATCAACATCTCTTTAGCTATCCCCCTCCCTCTCCCTCTCTCTAACTCTGGGGGGTTCCATATCTCACCACAATATGCAGCATACTTCGCATGTGCGTCTGCTGCTGCATTTCCTTTTGAGATATGATCTTCTCCATTAGTGTGTGCGGTACATTTGACCAAAGGTAATTCTTGGGGGTCATTTATTACTTCAATTAGTTCAGCTAATAAGAGAGCATGTTGCACTGGGGTGCCGTCAGCTCTCCTGAACCCTCTTCTCCTCCATTTGGACAATCCTGAGTGGACAGTAGACGTGACATATGCGCTGTCAGAATATATAGTCACTCTTTTGTCAAAGCTTTCCTTCAATGCCAAGATCAGTGCAACCAATTCAGCTGCTTGAGCGGAGTAATGCTGTGGTAATTGTACGCATTTCACCGCCACACACACACCGGTTCCTCTGTCATTTTTACCACTGCTGCCCCAGTTCTCCTTATCCCATCACTTTGGTCTATTGTTTCGGAAGTCTGTGTACAATCATGTGCATAGTCTCCTTCCTCAATTACTTCTGCTATAAACCTTGCAGGATTAACTGTGCTGCATCTAACAATTGATAATTCTGGTCTAGATAAGATGATCTCATAACCTGACGCCCTCTGCGTGGTTAGTGTGGACTTAGGCTTGTTTAATATTGTAAATAGTGCATGTTCCACAAATAGTGTGGTTGGGCACCCCATTGTTATTGATGATGCTTTCTCTACCGCAAAGGCAGCTGCGGCGAGACCTTGTTCGCAAGGGAAATGTCCTAACATCACAGGATCCAAGTGAACACTGTAAAATGCTACTGGTTTGTAACCCATGCTTGTTTTTTGAGCCAACACTGCTTTCATTACTGCTGAGTCGCAATGTGAACATATAAAGAATTGTCGTTCATAATCTGGGGTGGCCAGTACCGGAGCAGTTGATATTGCATCTTTCAGTTCATCAAAGGCCTCTTTCATTTCCATTGTCCACCCCAATTTTTTCTCCCCTTTGTTAGCTTCTTTTAATGCCTCAAGTAGGGGTCCTATGTATGAGCTGTAATCAAATACCCATGCTCTACAGTAGTTGCACAGTCCCAGGAACTGCTGCAGTTCCCTCACTGTTTGGGGCAGCTGCGTTTTTGAAATGGCCTGTGCTCTTTGTGGTGCAATCTTTGTTCCGTATTGGGATATGAGCTGACCAATGTAAAGTACCTGTTCCTGACAGTACTGTAACTTTTCTTTGTCTACCTTGTAACCCTTTCAGCCAATATTGTCAGCATCTTCAATGAGTCCTCTCTGCATCTTTTTTCGCTTGTGCTGCAAATTATTATGTCATCAACATACTGCAACACTGTACTTTCCACTTCAATGTTACCCAAGTCCATCTGTATTACTCTGTTGAAAATTGAGGGTGACTCGCAGTACCCTTGTGGCAATCTGGTGTGTTTCCATTTTGTGTTTCTGTACGTGAAGCTTGTCAGATCTTGTGAGTCTGGGTGCAGGGGTATTGAGAAAAAGGCATTTTTGTGATGCCTCTGCTGGAAAGCCACACAATATTGTGGCCGGGTTTGCTGCTATGGGGTATTCTGCTTCCACTATGTTGTTCAAGGGCCTGAGGTCCTGGATGAAGCGCCAAGACCCCTCTTTAGCTTTGCGCACTGGGTATACAGCTGTGTTACATGATGATTCTGATGGTACCAATATGCCATTATTTATAAGGGCCGTTATTGTGTGATATATGCCCTGATCTGCCTCTTTTGATAGTGGGTACTGCTTCACTCTGGGGAGTATTGCACCTTTTTTCAATTTTATTCTTACTCCCCCTATACTTTTTATGCACCCCACGTCATAGGGACTAGTAGTCCATAATGATGTTGGTACCTTTGCCATATCCTCCTCAAAGAAGGGAACTGGGGTGGATGTGGGTGCTTCAAGTGCCATTGCAATTTTCTGTGCCACTTGTTTGTATGTCACTCTTAGCCATATTTCTACACTCATCATAAATACCATTTCACCTTCTTCCTTTTCTTCTGAGAAGAGCTCCTCGTCTGACACCTGGGTGAGCCTACATCCCTATGCTAGGGCTATCACTGCCATCCATGCTCTTCCTTCTCTGTCTTGGGCATGTACTGCGATATAATCAGGATTTGCTATAATGCTCTCTATGTTCACTGAAATCACCTTTCCTTCTGGATCATTGGCTGGTGTTTCTGGTCTAAACAAATAGGCTGCTGGCCTCCTCCAGATCGTTCCTTCTATGCCTGGCATCCATGCAAATGCCATGTCTGTCCCGTACTGGAACAGTTCACCATCTACTGGCTCAGCCCTAATCACTGTCTGTCCAGAGTATGCTTGCATAATTTGTCATGCAGTGAGCATGTTTATTCCTGGAGTGGAGCAAATTATGCTGTCCTCCGTAAAGGAGATCGTCATATTCAGCCTGCTCATTATGTCTCTCCCCAGTATGTTTACTGGTGAGGCCCTAGAATATAAAAGCGGGACTGACATGTCATAATCCCCTATTGATAAGGGAATGTTATCAGTAAAGGGAACCAACCCCCTAGCACCAGAGAATCCTTGGGTGTTCATGGCTTCACCTGACATCTTAAATTTACCTTCCCTTATGCAAGACCGGGTCGCCCCGGTGTCAACAAGGAATGATAATTTTTTGTCACCTATCGTTACCTCTATGCATGGTTCCTCCGCACTATTAGGTGTTACCGACAGGATGGGACACACCAAGGCCGTCTGTGGGCTGTCCTATTGTGGGTATAATGATTGACCACTTCCTGTGTAAGGGTTGTGTCCCAGGACCATCACCCTTCCCAGTTGTGCTTGCTGTAGTTGTGTATTGGTAGAGGTTATGAATTTGGGCAGGTTGCTGTACTTGCTGTACTTGGGGTTGTTGTGTTATCGCTACCTGCTGTTGTGGCAGTGAATATGTCTGTGGCTGTTGTTGTGTTACTAGTTGTTGCTGCCCATTTCCCTGTTGCAATGCCTGCTGTTGCTGGATGCCCTGCTGTTCCTGTGTAGGCCCTTGTTGTCCCTGTTCTCCCCAAGATGGTGTGCCTGGTCTCACTCTACACGTGCGTGACATGTGCCCTACTAATCCACAAATCCAACACACCGGTGGTGCCCTGTTCTGCCATGGAAAGCCTCCTGAGTTGTCCTGGTGTACTTGTTGCCCGGTGGGGTAGAAATTTCTAAATCCTCCCCCTTGCTGTTGTGTGTTATATTCGTATCCCCTCCCCCTCATCATTCCTCCCCTTCCCCTGTTGTAATTATAATATCCAGCTCCTGGCGTTGAGCATCCTCCTCCCATGTTAGTCGTGTATGGTTGGAGTGGCGGCAGCTGTTGTGTTACAAACTGTGATGATTGTATTTGGGAGGGATCTTGTGCAGCCACTACTTGTGTGGGGTTTTGGGTCATTGTTGCAGGTGAAGTTATTAGTGCACCTTCCATCGTGTATTTGGTTAGTTTTTTCTGTACCAATTTAGCCTCTTCCGCTTTTCTATCCTCTTCCTTTTGTTTCATCTTTGCTTGCCATGTCCTACAATGATGTACTATCGTCAGTTGTATTTCTGGCCATGCTTTTGCTTCCATCCCCACCACTTTCTTCAGTTGTTTCTGAACTGCTTCTGAGAGCCCTTGTATTAGTATATGATAGAATATTGCTGGTGTTTTGTCCCATTGTTCTCTAGTTTCCATACGTCACTTCTCATGAATTCCCTGGATATAATCAACAAGATCTTCGTTCTCACGATTCTTGCGTGAGGTAATTGCTCCTATGTCTGATGTGTCTGGGTACTGTACCCTCAGCGATTGCCATAATGCATGTCTGCAGTTTGCGAATGGTGCCCCGTCGTGTGATGTGTTTGTTATTGTTACTCCAGGGAAGCCTGCTCTCTTCCAGATGTCATCTGCTGCGTCCCCCAATATTGATATTAGGAGGCCCTTTACATCCCCCACTGCCAGTTTCTGTCCTGCGGTGTGTTTTTCCATTTCATATATCCATTTTCCCGCACCTCCACTTAATGATGGGAGCCTGCACTTTATGTTTTCCTTGTCTGCATGCTGCCAAGGGACGTATTGTGGTCTAACACCTCCCCTCTCCAGAAGCGGCATTAAGTTGTGTTCTGTTTGACCCTCTGGGTTCCACAAAATCAAGTCTGTGCACCCCTCCTCTTCTTCCGTTTCTTCTACATCGTCAATTGGGTCCATATTTCCCCTGTTCATAACTGTTTCTCCTCCATCTCTTCCCCTTCTCTTATCATTTCCTTTATTTAATGTGGGCGTGTGTATTCGTTCTCCCTGCCTGGTTCCAGGGAGGTCTCTAAGCCTTCCTGCATAGGGTGTCAGTTCGTGGGGGAAGGGTGCGAGTTTAGGTGGGCATGTTGCACGTAATGAGCGTGAGGTAGTGGAGCTTGTTGGACGGGGTGGTGAGGGTGTAGCTGCACGTGCCTGCCTTTCCTCAATTCCTTGCTCTTCCTCCTCTCTTCCCTCCAGTCCTTCCTGTCTCCTGCAGATCCATGGTGATTCTCTATTTGTCCGGGTGATGTATAATTTATCTAAACTTTCCCTTTCACTCTTTCTTTCCTCCTTCTCCATTCCCTCTCCTTCCTCGCTGCAAAAGTCATTCAGGAATTGCAACCCCCAATCTGTCTTTTTCCCCTTAATCGTTACTGTTTTTAAGTCTATTAGATCTGTTCCTCCCTTTCCTCCTTCACCAATTGCTCCCCTTTGTGCTGACGTTGTTGCTACTTCTGTGTCTCTGTATATATACCTCCTTACTTCACTCTCCCCTCTCCTATCTTCTCTTTCACCTTCCTTTTTCTCTGCTGTTTCTCTACCAATTTCCTCTCTTTTTCTTTTTCAATTCCTCTATTACTTCACTATTCATCTTTTCCATTATCCTTTCTTCTTCTTCTTTCTCAGCCTGAGAAACTTGGAAAGAAAAACCGCAGCGTTTTCCAACACAACGTTGTATTTATGTTTGCGGTCGTTTCAAAAGAGGCCGCAAACATAAATACGTTTTTAAAGCTGCGGTTTTATTTCTAAGTTTTCCGGGCTCCTCCAGCCTGGAAAACTTAGAAAAAAAAACGCAGCTAGTGCTTATTTAAAAAAAAAAAAAAATAGCACTTACCGAGATTCAGCTGCAGCTTTCCTGCTCTGGTCTCCGGTCCCCGTCCTCCGCCTACAGCACTAATGAAGGGAAAGCCACCCAGCGGTAGCCTTTGTTTACTACAGCTGGCTGGCTTTTCCTTCATTAGTGCCGCAAATGCAAAAGCCAGCAAAGGAGGGCCTCCATTTCACAAAATGGATGCGCCCATGTGCTTGCTTTTGCGAATTTTGAGCTTGAATAGCTCAAAATTTTACATAGGAAGTTTTAAAACGGAGAATGCTAGTATTTTTTTTTATGTTGCCTATCTATTTTTTAAATAAAATATTTTACTAGACCATCCCTTTAAAGGAAATAGTTCCAGAAAAAAGAATTGTATGGGACAAATTAACTGCATGTGTTCAAGGCAAAGATGAGTTATCAACAGACTATTTAAATAAATTTGAGGAAGTGTTTACAGATTTCAGTGGGCAAGATGTAAACACTGAGACAGGGAACATACTATTTGTTGATAAATATATGAGGGGATTAATACCTCCAATGCAGAACCTAATAATGACATCTGAAAGTGCATGGCAAGCAAAATCATTCAGTGGGGTATTACACATGGCCCAATATTATGAGAATAGAGTGAATACAGAGAAAGAGAAAGAGGTGAAAGAAAGAGTACATTTGAAAACAAGGGTGTTACTCCAGCAGGTAGCGGGTCACAATAGAGGAAGAGGAAATGCGCAAGGGAGAGGAAGTAATTTGAACATGCATGGAGGTCCTCTGGGATTAAATCAGTGTAAACATTGCAAGGGAGAGGGTCATTGGTGAGCGCAATGTCCACACTTGCAAAATAGAAATGGGTATGGTCAGAGAAGACAGCACAGAGGTCGCTCGGGAACAAAAGGGCACGATAGAAATAATAATATGCAGCAAAACCATAATAATCAAGGATATAGCAATCAGAATCAGAACCAAGACCAGAGTCAGACTCCTTACTTCCAGAATCAAAGTGAGCGCAATAGAAGTGGGGGCGGAAATATTTTTGATACTCAACCAAATACATACTATTCTGGTAACTACACATCGGATGATGTATTGTTTCCCCAATAGGACAGCCCAAGACAGGGGTCGGAACCAGTGTCTATTCCCGTAAATCAAAAAGGACCCTACGTAGAAATGAAAGTCGGGGATAGAGAGCACAGCTTTCTCGTAGACACAGGTGCGCAAAAGTGCTCAATAGACCACCACTTGGTTCCGGAAATACTGCTGTCAGGGCAAAAGAATGTATCAGTAGGGTTTGCAGGCACCCCAGTAATTAATCCTGTGTCCCAATCAGTACTAGTAACACTAGGGCCATTTACCGAATATTGTCCATTTTTGTTGACACAGAATTGTGGGGAAAACTTATTAGGATTAAACTTATTGAAGAAACTAGGTGCAATTATCCATTGTACTCCTGTTGGAGTGTTTTTGACAATATCACCACAGAATATACCAGTGTCTGAATTCCTGTCCAAACCTCTGCCGGGGGAGTTAAGTGAAGTACCAGCTCGTGTGTGGGCAATAAATGACAATGATGTGGGCTGTTTGAAGATAGAACCAGTGAAAATTGTTTTGAAAGAAGGAGTAACATTGCCACGTATTCCTCAGTATAAGATTTCGATGGAGTGCGAGAAAGCATTGAAAAGTATTGTCTCAGATTTGGTAAAAAGGAATGTAATTGAAGAGATTACAGGTAGCACTTGTAACAGCCCATTCTCCCAGTGTATAAGAAAGGAGGTATTGAGATACCGTATTGTTTCATAAATGATTTACGTGCATTGAACAAAGTGGTTGATCCTCAATTCCCATTGGTCCCAGACGTCACCACAATGCTGACAATGATACCTGGCTCGGCAGCATATTTTAGCGTGATTGACCTTAAGAATGCATTTTTTAGCATTCCAGTACACCAGGATAGCAGATATTTATTTGCTTTCACGTTAGGGGGGCGGTCATTTACATTCACTTGCATTCCACAAGGCTATACGGAGAGTCCAAGTATTTACAGCAGAGCATTAAATCAACAGTTAGATATGCTAGAACTACCGGCAGGTTGTGTATTGTGCAATACATAGATGATCTGTTGATTGCTGCTGATACAGAGGAAATGTGTAAAAAGTGAACCGTTTTGTTATTGTCACACTTAGCAGCACATGGCCATAAAGCAAGTTTGAAAAAATGACCTTGTCGAAAGGAGGTGGCTTATTTGTGCTACCTACTTTCGAGAGAGGGGAGAAGACTGACGCCAGAAAGAATAGAGAGTATCTCTGGTATGCCTATTCCAAAAACGCAGAAAGGAGTCATAACCATAATAGGCATGGCTTCCTATTGCCGTCAATGGATAGCAAACTTCGCGATGAAGCCGATGGTGGCATTGATGAAAAAGAATGTTGTGATGCCTTTGCAATGGAATGAAGGCTATGGTTGTCTGTTTTAACGCAGGAACAAGGTGGAAGAAATAGACCATGTGGTTACTTTTGTTCCGCGCTGGACCCTGTAGCATGTGCTTTACCATGTTGTTTGCGGGCTGTTGCAGCGGCTGCTGCGTCAGTGAAACAAACTGAAGGAATGGTGTTGGGGCACATCTTAATTTTGATGGTGCCACATGCCATAGACGTTCTATTGAATAGAACGCAGACGCAACACCTCACGTCCGCTAGATTGACTAGATATGAAATTGTCCTATTTGCACCAAACATTCACATTTTGAGGTGTAGCGCTTTGAATCCTGCAGAATTAATGCCACTGCCCAGGGGAGAAATAGGGGAGAACGAATGAACTCCCCATGATTGTTTAATGGTTACTGAAGAAGAAACAAAAGGAAGAGTTGATATGACAGACCCCCCACAGAAAGAGCCAGATGGAGAACTATTTTGTGACAGCTCCTGTTTTAAATTACCTGATGGCACATCAACCGCTGCCTATGCTATTATGACACAAAAAAGTATTGTAGAAAGCAAAAGAATCCCCTACAACTCTGCACAAGCCGCAGAGTTAATAGTGTTAACCAGAGCATGTGAAATTTCTGAAAATCTGAATGTAAACATAAATACTGAAATTCAGTATGCCTTTGGGGTGATACATAATTTTGCCCGACTCTGGGCTGAGAGGGGTTTCTTGACATCACATGGAACTAGGATTTAACATGGCCCTTTGATAGTACGATTACTGTCTGCACCTACGTGTCCGAAGCGCCTAACAATAACAAAATGCGAGGCGCATAAAAAAGTAACATGTAAAGTGGGAAAAGGAAACGCATTTGCAGACAGGATTGCAAACAAACTGCCACTGATTTGAGCACCAAAATGTTAACCGTACAGTAAGAGGAAGTGCCCTGCATGATGGAGAATGGGATTGCTACAGTCAAAGAAATGCAAGCGGATGCAAGTGCTGATGAAATACAAAAGTGGGCTGAGGGCTCTGCAGAATTAGATCTGGAAGGTTGCTGGGTGGACAAGAAGAGTACAAATTGGATGATGCCAAACTCCTATGTAACTGCAATGGTCACCAGGGCCCACAGCCCCACGCACATTTGTGCAAGGAAGATGATTCAGCATTTGGCTACAGTGTGGCAGAACACACACATAAGAAAAAATGCGGAAAGGCTAGTGCAAAATTGCATAACTTGTTTACAACACAATGTTGTAAAAGGAAGAGCTACTCCAACAGGTAGTTTTGGCCCCCCCTCTATGCCATTTGAGGTGATCCATTTAGATTTTATAGAGATGGAAAGGTGTCAGAACTTAAAATATGTACTGGTGGTAGTGTGTGCGTTCAGTAAATGGGTCTAAGCATATCCACTGAAGGATTGCACTGCCATAAGCACTGCTAAATTGATGATAAAGGAGTACGTTTCACGGTTTGGCTTGCCCCGAGTCATATGGTCAGACAACGGCCCGCACTTTGTTGGCGCAGTAATATTACAGATTTGCGCAGGTCTCCAGATGGATAAAAGAGTCCATTGCGCTAGACATCCGATGAGTGCCGGGCTTATTGAACGTCAGAACGGCATACTAAAGAGCAAGATCAGTAAAATGTGTGCAGGAAACAAGTTAAGATGGACTGATGCATTGGCCCTAGCTTTGTTGTGCATGCGCACATCTGCGCAAGCAAGGACTGGGCTCTCCCCCTATCAAATAGTAATGGGGAGGCCTGCTAATGTTTGGTGTGCGCCGCACCCAAGGCAGTTGAGTGAAGTAGAATATCCTGTGCTTAGTACATACTGTAACATTTTAATGCAGAAATTGCGTTTGATTCATCAGCAGGTGCAGGAGGCTCTTCCCATCAGATATACTGGTCCGGAGCATTCTCTGCAACCAGGCAAATGGATCCTGGTGAAGAATTTTGAGCTGAAGTCATCGCTTCCACCCAGATGGCGTGGGCCATACCAAGTACTTCTGGTAACACAGACAGCAGTCCGTGTAGACGGTAGGAAGGCGTGGATACATGCCACACACACAAAAATAATTCCATCGCCATTGAAAGAACTGCCAGATCCAAACGATAAGGAAGAGACAGCTGCCTCTGAATCGAAGGATATTGTTGCCAGTTCTCTGCCACAAAATTTTTCTGATCCTGAGACAAAGCCTGGAAAGATTGCTACAAAGGAGAAAGGGCTAAGAGTGCCCCAACGTTGCCCAGCATAATCTGCATCGCTGCTGGCTGACACGAAACCTGCATCATCACTTTGGTGCCCACCACCTCGCGTTGCACCGCAGGCTGACTCTGAGCCTGAATCTGGAAGTGCACCCGCACTATTCATCGATCACACAGTACCTGGAGCAATACGGTACAATCTACGTTCTCGAGATAAGAAGTGATCAGATCTTCGTTTTATTTTCTTTGTTGCCTCTATTTCCCATCATGGATGAAGTGGGAACCGGAGGCCTAGGGGAGAGAGGCGTGGGAGTTGTGCAAATCCGACAGCTCAGGAACTCGGCTCCCCAGTGCTATCTTTGAAAACAAAAAAAGAAATCCATGTGTTGATCACCCCACCCGGACAAGTGGGGCTCATATGGTACAAAAGCAATTGATGACTGCTCTGGAGTTCTTTGAGGAATGTGCAGAAGAACGATAATCTTGCCCAGCGTATAGCAATCCAGGCTGCTGAGAACTGGCTAAAACACTTTGTTGACACTTCAGAACTTAATGATATTCGGACAAATGCAGCGGTAAGTGGTATTCACGACGTACATTGTTGGAGAAAAAAAAAAAAGTAAAAATGCCTGCACCAGCTTCTGCCCCCTCCTGCACCAATTCTGACAATGTAGTGAATATAGAGACTGTGAGATTGCTGAAAAAAAGGTGGCGGAAAAATTGTATGCTGATCTTAACAATAGTCATGAATGTTATGAGTATACTAGCATCGATAATGACAGTCCTGGTATTATGGTATCTAGAAGAGATACATCCCTTGGAAGTGTTCTTGCCTATTAGAAATATTTCCGCCACTGAAAGCCCGGTCCATGTAATTTCCTATACTTTGTCCGCAATGGAAGAAAGACACAGGGAAGGTTATGGAAACAACACATTACTCTTGATAATGAATATGACACACTCAATTCTGAGAAAAAAACAATTGTTGGGTGTGTACCCATACACCGCAACATGGTGCAAAGGGAATAGGTTGGTTTGTGCAGCCATTGCCATTGAGTTCTGCATGTTACACGTCCTTAAGTGCATTATATTATGGGAAATGGAATAAGAGTGAAACGGGTCAATTAGATAGAACAAATATGGATGAATTTGATGAGGTAATAATGAAACCTGTAGGCTGCTCTATATTTTGCAAAGCAAGACCAATAACACCACTAGTAATGCCACAAGATAGGTTACATGTGCCATATAAATCATCTGTAATCACGTTTCACATGAACCTAGAAGGGAATAAAGATACAGAGCCCCCCTCCGATACAATAACTTACAGTCCTCGCTCTGTTCCATTTTGCTTAAGAAAGAAAGGCTCCTATTCAGTACGGACATTCACTAGATGTATGAACATAGTGTTCCTCGAGAGAGAGAAAGAACCAGTATACATAGGTGATCCTGTCTATTTCATATGTGGAGGAAAAGCTTATCTCTGGTTGCCGAGAAATTGGGGAGGTACTTGTTACCTAGGGATTCTGTTTCCGGGGGTGTTTCTTTCAAAAACGTCAGATATAGCCAAACTATCTAGATCAAGACCGCAACAAAATGAGGAAGGAGGATTAATAGCAGAAGACATAGCAAAATCATTTAACCATTCTGGGGTCAAGCAATAAACTCCTATAATATAAGACAACTGTCCAAAATATTTGAAAAAAACAATAAATGGAACAACGGATATATTATATAACATGACTTTGGAGGAAAAAGCGATTAGATTGATGACACTTCAAAATAGGATGGCTCTTGACATAGATTTGGCTGATAGTTTGCAAAATCGTGGGTTCATCGTGTTGTGTATTTGTAAGTGACTCCTCCCCTACGATTTTTGATAACAAAAGTTGCACGTTCTGAGCTCTGACCTCCATCCCCCAGAAGGTAGTTGGGAATTAGACATAAGCTCCTGGTTCTGGGAAGTATTACGCTCATGAGGATGGCAATTAGTTGCAATTCTAGTCACAGTGCTTGGAATATTCATGACATGTTGTTGCTTACACTGTTTACCAATAATTTGCACCGAAATAAGTGATGAATGCATACACATGGTAACGCAGAAAAGAACCCCCAGATTGGATACAAAAATGCATCATGAAATGAAGACAGTAAAAGAATTTATGTCAATTAATATCGATGACAATGATGGCGATTATAGTAGTATGCAAAGTTTGGAATCAGATACATGGTCAGAGGAAGACACAATGTTTGGCTTATGGCCAAGAGGAGGGTTTGGGAGTCTAGAAATTAACCTCCCATAACATAGGCGGTATATTTTGTTGGCCGAAAACCAACCGCATCATATGTTCAGCATTATTGGTACAGACTCATGAGCATAACCAGAGAGCGTCCATTTTGTAGGAATAGAATTCGCCATTTTACTAATTTTTGCTTTCTTGCTTTTCTGTTCAAACTGCTTTGCTGTGAGTGAATTCTATTTCATTCTTGCTCATGCATAGAGCAAGGCCACAGGTTATATGTTGAAACACAACTCAGACAACCCAGACAGCAATGCCCCGGTGTCCTCCCTCACAAGTCCTTGGAAGTAAGCAACAAGGCATTTAATCACTACGCCGGTGCCAGCTAGTCTCGCTGGTGTGGCAGAAACTGTAGAAATGAACAGTTAACGGCTGAATTATACTCTCTTCTGCGGCCCCCCTTCATTGAGCCCCTGTAGATCGAGCTGACCTCTAGCCCACGAATAGAAACTTGAAGATAGTGAGGCCTGGAATGTGTTTCTCCCCTGCACGCAGCTTGCTTGTAATAACAAGAGCATTATGTTCCCTAAAACAAAGAATGATGTCTGCGACTTCGCAAATTGCAAACTGTTGTTGAATAAACGTCTGAAGGGTGTCATATTCGTCATAATTGTCAATCATCGAAACCATTGCAAATAAAGATACGTTATGGGCGGTTTTGAATGTGTCACTACTGATAATAAGATGATCATTTTGTATATATGTAACTGATGTAGAATGCTCGCTCTCATGCGTCCCACGAAGTCTGGGAGACACACGTTGCGGGACGTGAGACCCAGTCGGCCGGCTGAGACTATTTGCTTTGCAATAAACCCTAGATTTTGGGAATTGAACCACTTGTCTGGCGTATCAGTTTGTGTGTGGTGATTGTGCCTTGTTTCCATACGCGAGGGTCCCCTAGGGGCCCCATCAGGATTGCATTTCCCTATCACACCTGTGTGCTCTTCCTGTAAACTGTTATACATGGCCTTAAAAACTCCCATAGTCGCCAGGAAGATTCAAGGATTTTTATTTTACAAAGAATAAAAACAGTTAGATGTATCAACGGTTATTGACATCAAATGGTTCGATTGCTTGATGTTAAGACATGCAGATGGATCAATATTTTTACAATAAAACATGTGGATTTGTTTGACAGCATGCATTGTGCTGGAAAGAATGGGGAATAACCCTAGTGCGGGTCCCTCTCTCATCTCCTGTGGACTTTCCCTCCCTGGCACCCCTAAATCCCAGGTTGCCAGCTGGCAATCGGTAACCCCTGCTAACTAAATATTAGCTGGCGATGAGGGCCTAAAGACAACAGCTTTATTCATCTGGCTCCCTCTAAGGATTTTCTGGGGATGCCCCATCCCAACACTCCTGAGGATTGTCATGTGGCTTGATTGGAATAGTGCCACTCTCAAATGTTCTGGTTCACTCTCACCCTCAGCTGCTCCATTTCACTCCTCTTTTACTGCCACCTTCCTTTCTCCCACAGTCTCCTCTCCCTTCCCACCCCCTCTGGTCTTCTTACTCGACCCTCTCTTCTTATCCCCATCTGGTCATTCAATCTATCTCTTTCCATCTCTCTCGCCTAGTCCGTCCATGCCATCTTCCCCATCTGGTCATTCAATCTATCTCTTTCCATCTCTCTCGCCTAGTCCGTCCATGCCATCTTCACAGACTCTCTCTCACCTTCTTCTGTCACCTTTCCCCAGACCTTTCCCTGTACTACTGTCCTCACCTCTCAGTACAGCCCTCTCACCTCTCAATATACTCCTCTCCTCTCACCACACCCCTCACCTCACCTTTCACAACATTCCTCTTCTCAATACACCCCTCTCACCTCTCAATATACTCCTCTCCTCTCAACCCTCACCTCACCTTTCACAACATTCCTCTTCTCACTTCACCCCTCTCACCAATCAATATACTTCTCTCCTCACCTCTCACTTCTCCCCTCACCTCAATTTTCACAACATTCCTCTTCTCACTACACCCCTCTCACCTCTAAATATACTCCTCTCACCCCTCACCTCACCTTTCACAACATACCTCTTCTCACTAAATCTCTCTCACCTCTCAATATACTCCTCTCCTCTCGCCACACCTCTCACCTCACCTTTCACAACATTCCTCTTCTCACTACACCCCTCTCATCTCTCAATATACTCCTCTCTTCTTCTCTCACTACACCCCTCACCTCACCTTTCACAACATTCCTCTTCTCACTACACCCCTATCATCTCTCAATATACTCCTCGCTTCTCCTCTCACTACACCCCTCCCCTCAACGTTCACAACATTCCTCTTGTCACTACACCCCTGTCACCTCTCAATATAATCATCTGCTCTTACTACACCCCTCACCTCACCTTTGACAACATTCATCTTCTCACTACACTACTCTCATCTCTCAATATACTCCTCTCCTCTCACCACACCTCTCACCTCACCTTTCACAGCATTCCTCTTCTCACTGCACTCCTCTTCGATATATCCACACCTTGCCACATTCTATTCTTCCATCTCTTACCACTACCTTTGATCCCTCCGACCTGCTTCGCTCCACCCTCACCATTACTCCCACTGTCGCCTGGCACTCTCTCCACCCCTCCCACCATATACATGTGCTCTCTCACTTTCCCTCCCTATCAAGTTCCCGCCTATAGTTCTGCCTCTCTATCTCTATCTTTCTTTCTCTCTCACTCACCTTTTTGACAGTTCTCCCTTCCTCACACTGCATACGCACACATTGCGTGCAACACTCTTTCGCAAATACCTCATCTGCATTGTTTCTAATTCTGCCACCAACACTCCAGCACTCCAGCACTTTGCACCTCTGTCCATCTTTCGGCAGGTCTCTCCATCCTTCTTCACACCTCTTAAGCTCGGCTCCATGTAAGAAGGTCCCTGCAAAAATGTCCCCTGACAAAAAAGTTGCAGTTTTTTGCTGAGACATTATTTCATTGAACATGTGGGGGACAAACCTGCAACCTCCACTTTTTTTCTAAAATGGGAGCAGGGGACATCCCCACAACCCGTCCCCATACATATTGTCCCCATGCATAATGTCACCATGCATAATGTCCCCATGCATAATGTCACCATACATAATGTCCCCATGCATAATGTCTCCATGCATAATGTCCCCATGCATAATGTCACCATACATAATGTCACCATACATAATGTCCCCATGCATAAAGTCCCCATGCATAATGTCCCCACATGTAATGCCGCCAATGGCTTTCCCGGTGACATTATGTACGGGGACATTATTACCTGATACCCTGACCTCACCCCTTCAACACACACGCCTGTCTCCTTTTATACTGTGGTCCTGCCCGATCTGTCTCCCCATCCTTCTTCCATTGGTTGCAGCCCTCACCTGATTCTAGGAACCAATCTGTGCCTGCCTTTTGCAAAGGGACTGGGCTTTACAGGTGAGAGGCTTTAAAAAGAAATAACTGTAAGCCCCTCCTCCTTTTTGTGGTTGTGGTTGTGGTTGCAGTGTCTGTGTGTAGCAGCCAGGGGCTCAGGCTACTCATTGTCCCCGTGGTGCTGGTGAGATCCATTGCCAATTCGATTTATGGAGGCTTTCTGTGTCTCTACTGCCCCTCCAGTCTCCCCTCAATTCTAGTTTGTTTTCTTTTCCCCCCAGTAGTCATTTGGGATCTATATGGGGAAAGGGAACACGGGCCAGAACGAGTCCCCGGGGGGCCATGACAAAGAGCAGTAGCACTGATGACATTCATGGCACATGGTGGGGGTTGCAGGTACCTTGGGCCCCCAAATCTTACTCCAAGCATCTGGGACAATGCTGACTCTGGCTTTTGTCCTGGTGAGTCTCCTGTACTGGTTGGAAGGGGTCATGCCTTCCTCTCTTGTCAGGGTCATGACTTTCATCCTGTCAAAAAACCTGCTGTTTCCCCTGTCTACAAGACCATCTAAGTGCACCCATAAACATCTACCCTACTATTTTTAACCATATTATTGAGCGGTATTATCAGGGGTGGACTGGCCTATAGGGGACTCTGGAGATTTCCAGGTGGGCCTCAGCACCCTGGGCAGGAGTGGACTGGCCTATAGGGAACTCTGGAGATTTCCCGTTAGGCTTCTCCACCCTGGCTATCTGTGTGTGGTATTTCCAAATGTTCCCATAGGAAAAGGTTTGGTCTTGCTGAAAATGTGTAATATGGGCCACTTAGAAAATTACCTCCAGTGCCTCTTTTGGTTCCCAGTCCACCCCTGAGTATTATGGTATAGTGGTTAAACACAGTGCTGTGGTCTTTCATAGCTAAATCTGCTCCATATAAAACCCAGCCCATACTTTCAAGACCATTATGGGGGTCATGACCTAGTGTGATGCTCATGCGTGGATCAGAACGCACATTGAGTTTCATTCAGTATGCATTTGTCAGCCTAGATGGCCCTTCAGGAGTTCACGGAGTCACTCAATAACCTGTTCTCCCTCCTGCCTAAAATAGTGCATGGACAAGTCCAACTTCAGGTCATCACTGAAATGCGGGCCAGTAAACCCTTGCTCCACTAACCCCCACCTCACATTAGATGAACTCAGCATTGGTAGCAAGAAGATGGACCATGCAATGGTGTCCATGGTGATGCTCAGCACACAAATAATTAACACCAGAAAGAAAGAACAAATGTACTTAGCCAACCAGCATAATACACTGCAGTTACAAGTTAAAATAAGAATCATTGCAGACCCAACAGCAGGTCGCCTCCATTGCTTCAGGATAAGTTAGGGTGTGTGGGAAACCTGTGGTCCAGTCATGGGTGGCCCTGGAAATATTTTGCAAAGTGGCCCCATATTACAAATTTTCAGCAAGCCCAATCCATTTCCTATGAGAAAATGTTGAAATAAAATAGGTTACTGCACATAAGAGGCCCAGGGTGCAGAGCCATACTCGGGACATCTCCAGATTTCACTATAGGCCAGTCCACCCTTGCCCCGGGTGCTGAGGCCGAACTGGAAATCTCCAGAGCCCCTATAGGCCAGGCCAACCCTGCCCTGGGTGCTGAGGACTACCGGGACATCTCCAGGGTTCCCTATAGGCCAGTCCAACACTGCCCAGGTTGCTGAGGCCCACTGGAAATCTCCAGAGTCCCCTATAGGCCAGTCCAACCCTGCCCCGTGTGCTGAGACCCACATGGAAATCTTCACAGTCCCCTGTAGGCCAGTCCACCCCTGCTCCGGGAGATGAGGCCTACTGGGACATCTCCAGAGTCCCATATAGGCCAATCTACCCCTGCTCAGGGTGCTGAGGCCCACCTGGAAATCTCCAGAGTCCCCTATAGGCCAATCTACTCCTGCTCAGGGTGCTGAGGCCCACCCGGAAATCTCCAGAGTCCCTTATAGGCCACCCCTGAGTCCAGTTATAGCTGCCACTTGAAGAGCAGGCCACAACCACCGCCCCAGAGAAAGACATGTAAGTGCAGCTATAAACATACACATTACAGAGTAGCCTAGAAATCCAGCAACATCTGTGACATCCATGTGCTGAAAACCATGTTCTGCAAAGCACGTGACCCTTAAAGAAAAGAAGGCGGCACATGGTACACAGAGGTGTCCTTTCCTGAAGCCTAATCCACTGTGTTTCCGGGCTACACTCAATGCACTCAAAAGAGAGCCATTGGGGGTCTTAGGGCTTTTCTTCAAATGCTCCCATTTATTATGCAGGAATGGCCTTGCTGATGCACGGACAGGTTAATTACATACACCCTCAACAGATGAATGTACCCCCTTCCACTCAAGGAGCTGTCAAGTACGTGGGGAACACAGCAAGGGGGTCACTGACAGGATCGCGCTGAGGACAATTGTCAAGCAGCGGTGACAGATGTGGCTCCCATGACTCTTAAGGGAAGGGGACACAGCCCACAGAAGCTGTGGCATCATGCGTTGCGAGACAAGCAGTCAAACCGCAGGGAAGCGTCCAGCGGGTATGAAGCTTCTGAGAAGACACTGGGGAATCGGGAAGGAGCCAGGACGCAGCCTCTGTGGTAATGAAAGATGGGTACCGGCTGGAGCAGAAGCCTGTGAGAAACAAACCACACCCTTAGAAAGCCAGGCATCCCACTGCCTGACTTGATTTATTTCTTGTAAAGCGCAACACACAGCGCCGCAGGAGTATTACGCCCAAGATCACACGGAGGCTCAGACATAAGCTCTGCAAAGGCAACAGATGCAGCAAGCGCCATTACAAATGCAATCGCCACAAGGGCATCCGCAGCAAGTACCCATGCAAGCACAACAGGTACAAATTCAGCAAGCGCAGACACAGCAGGATGTTGAACCACAATGGAATGCGACTGCAGGAGCCCAGCACGCGCCGCACCCAAAATAGGCAGTGTAGCAGGCATTGAGTCTCAGGCAACAGTCAGCAAATCCCACGGGTGCGATAGGTGCATCAATTCAGGATAAACCTCATATTGGTGTAAAATGGCATATTGGCCAGGTTCTTGCATAGGCTAAGGAACATGAGAGATTGCTTTGGCCACACCCTATACTGATGCAAACTGCGTTAAACTTGCACCCCACCCTTTGTTCCCTTGTGCCACCAAATGCCCCACATGGTTAGGAAAGCAGTTAGAAGGTGGTGCTATCGTTATGCCCTGGTGGCACATCCTTTCATTCCCAATGGTCAAGGTGAGGTGCATGCTATGCAGCTTTGCCAGATGTGACAACCTCCCCCGCCCCCCCACAACCCACCCTGCTCACTCGTGGCAGGAACATCTCATGGCAAGAAAGTCCTCTCCCTGGTTGTTGGGGAGCAGAGTGGAGTGAAAATCCCTGTGCGGCCTCGTGGTGACCAGTATTCAAGACTGTGGTGTAATCCTGTGCCTGGCTGAGGGGTTTTGCACGGTATCTCTGTTGCTGCGTTGCGCATAGCCGCGGACACATTGAGATGTCCAATGCCCCAACTTCACCATCATCTCCTACGACAGCCCAGCCGCCACTGCACCAATCCTAAAATGTGTGTGCGGTAGTCTTTGGCATCCCACCCACCTCCGTCTGACAGCTCCTCATGATGATGCTGAACTGGTATGCCGTGTGGATCTGCCACCCCCCCCCCCGCCCCTTGCCTACCACTAGCATGCATGTAGTTCCTGGTGGCCCACATGGCGCATCATAGCTGCACCTAAGCTGTTGCCACATGTGCCCCACCAAGCAATCCTTCCAGTAGCATCCTCCCCATGGCTTCCTGTACTGAGTGTTCACTCATCCTGGTGTCACTAGAGAAACATAGTAGGCGTGCACATCCAAAGGGTAGGCCTTCTAAGCCAACAGTACCCCCCACACCACCGCCCACCACCACCATTCCCTCCACCCCTGGGCAAGCCATGCTTTCTTGCAATGTTAAATCCCTTTCCTCCTGTCCTTCTCCTTCTTCACTGTTCTGCCCCCCCCCTCCTCCTCATAACATTCTCTCTCCAACAAATAAAGAGTCTGGCACATTCTTCCACCCCCCCTCCCCCATGCCCTGCAATAAAATCAATGGCAGACACTCTGATTACTGCCCATCACTTGCTCCTCCCTGCCATCCAGACCCACAACACGAATGCCAGCACTGATTGCTCTGCCAAACAGTGTGCCCCTCTTGCGAAGGATGCCCTGTACCCAGGACCACCAGCAGCATATTTCTCTTTGGCTTCTACAGGATCACCAGCTTGTCCGGTCCTGGACACCCGGGCACATGCACTATAACTTCACCCTGGCATGAATAGCAAGTTTCAGTAACTGATCCAGCACAGCAGCAGAGGTTAAGAGATGCCATCTTGAATCTCTACATCTGTTTGGCTTGATCATCAGTACATGCTTCTACTGCCCCTCCTACACCAGCATGAAGAACAGATGTTGGACAGCTGGAGAGATGACATTGTTGCGTGCATCTTTTATTCAACATCTCGTCCTTGTTTTCCTCCACGGTCTGGCTTCTGCTTCTCTTAATGAATTTACCCGGCTGTGTGGAATTTCTGTTCTGGGTATTAAAACTCCCTCCTCTGATTTGCTTATTAGTGAAATCATGACATGACATCATGTCTGGGTGTGATTGATGTGTCATAATGTTTTATGTTCACAGTTTGTTGTACTTCAGCAGTCACCACCATAGGGGTCTAAGCAGCACCCGGATCCTCAATAGATTGCTCTCACCAGGGATAGGTATCATGGCGGTAGAGCCGGCAGGATACCGGCAAAGGCTGTTACCGTTTCCAGCACCCGGTTCTGCGGCATTGCCACCGGACTAAGGGTGCCAGCAGAGTGGTGTAAATCCCCATTAATGGAATCCCATAGGACTCCATGAGAGGATTTGCCATAATTACCGCCACAGGCAATGCCTTTAGCGGTAACACAGGCTTTTTTGGCCAGTAGGGCACCTGGTTTACCTCCAGCATTTAGCAAAGTTAACAAAAACGCAAGAGGTGGGTACAAGTAAGAAAGGTGATGGAAGTTAAGGACAGAGGCATCACTAGGGGGCTCTGTGGTGCTATAGCCCCGGGTCGTTTGGTTGTAGTCCCGGATACCAGCTCAGGGGTTGCAACTACAAGGCTAGCTAGCCCTGAGTCCCGACAGTCCTGACAGTAGCATAGCCCCGGATCTTTTCCAGACCTAGCAACACCCCTGGTTGAGGATGAAGTTTGTGTACTTTGCATACCCATAGAATCAGTGATGGGTGATCAAAGCATGCTGCTGAAGGGCGAAACGGCAGCACGTGATGCTCCGGGGGTGGAGCGCATAACCCTTGAGGGCAGTTTTCGAGTACCTTCAAGGTGTACTGAAAGTTAGCCAGTAGGTTGTTGCGTGATGGTCTTGTGTGCTCAAGTTTACTCTTGAAGCATGGTGGCTTGTTTGTGTCCTAGGTGCGACCATAACCTACCAGACCTTAGACAGAAACTGCAATTGCCCAACCAGCTGGCAGAAGCAACATGCATTGGCAATGTTGACAGTCTGGGCTTATGTGTAGGCATAGGAAAGGCACTTGCCAGGTACTACTGCAGTGGTATTAACCGACCAGTGATTGTCGCAGGTGCAAAATTGTGCCAGTATCTGGACATTTAATGGCAGTGCCTGGGGAATGCTGTATTCGTATCCACACGCCAAAACTGTTGCTTTGCCAATGCTTGTTCTTAGCAAGCCTTCAGTGAAGGACAGTATACTGCTTATAAATCGAGTGGGTAAAGGACACCTCGTTAATAAAAGTTTTATTAAGTCAGTAGCATCTTTACAGCTCCAATCAAGTCATTGGGCCTCATTATGAGGGCGGCGGCCATGGTATTAATGATTCATACCGGGCCGCCGCATTACGAGTTCTGCTTGCAGGTTTCTGACAGCCCTCCAGGTCTTGCCTGCTGTGTGGCACCCGCGAGCAGAACTCGTGATTGCACCAACACCGTTATCAACGGTGCCGGTGCAGCCATGCTCGCCACCCCCATTTTGCCCTATGGGATCGGGAGCCCAGAATTACCGCCCCCAGCGAATGGGCAATACCGGCCCATACATCTTGTAATGGGCTGGTTATTGCCCAATCGCGGGAGGCGGTGCTGGTAGCGAGCATTGCGGTAGCCGTGTCTGCCATACAGGCACAGCCACCGCCATGCTTGTAATGAGGCCCATTAACAAACCGAAGAGAGCTTTGAAAGAACACTTGCAGGAACTTTGAGTGGAACGTTTGATAGTAAGGCTTGATTCAAGTGAGCTCAAAGAGTTCCCATGAGGAGGTATAAAGGGCGCAGAGGAGTTGGAACCCGAAGGGAATGGCCATAGGGATATGCATGGCCATGGGCAATGAATGGGTGTGCAAATAACCAAACAACACCTACAGAAACATATTTTAAAGAATCTTTTTGTTTTGTACTCACACGTCCTGGTGGTCCTTCAGTCTCTCTTGCCTCCAGCAGATGAATACAGACCCTAAAGATAGTCACCGAGTCCAGGTGTCTGCAATAAATCACCCATATCTTCATGATATCCCCAGGGACTCTGAATGGCCTAGTGTCATAGGGGACACCATGACCCTGTACCGGTTTTTCATTTTCTGAAACTAATCCATTTAGGCATTGTTTCGGTTCACCTCAATGGAAGGAACCAGATTACAATGCAAGGAAAGACCAGAACTGCTCAATTGTCTTCCTGGTGGCATGAAGTCATATGGTAAGCCTACTTATTATGGGAGTCTATACACTTGATTGGCATCAGGTAATAATATCCCTATATGTATATGGTTGCAGTATATAATGTCGCCGGGAAAAGGTTGTGGCAACATTATGTAGGTGACCATATATATAGAGACAGGGGCAGGCGGGAGTTGTGGGGGTGTCCCCCGTTCCCCAATAAAAAATACAAAAGGGTTTGGAGGCTGCGGGGGTGTCCCCCACATGTTCCATGTAATAATGTCCCCACAAAAAACAACAATTTTTCAGTGATTTTTTGCATGCCGATATTTTTGAGAGGACATTATTACATGGAACCACTTGATTTATGTAATGTGGGCACGTGCTGGGATCTAGCAGGAATAATACACTGTATATTTTAATTGTAAATGGTGACATTTTTTGTAAAGGTTTTTTAAACCAAATACAATACAAGAAAAAAGAAATACACTTTTGTGATATAATAACTTTACACAGAAATGCATAGTAAAAGCAATTTCATCTCAGTTATGCAGCTGAAGCACCAGCATAGTGTTTCCCCTCAAAGATGGGACAAAGTGCAGGTGGATTCCTACATTATGCAGTAGGGATTTAACCTAGAGTATATTCCTGCTACCTCCCAGAAAAGGTTGGCTTATGATTCTCTGGGGGAGGCCTTCTTTGTCAGGAGGATAGCCCAGGGGCAACCTGCTTGTCTTGGAAGACAACACTGAGCAGCATGGGTCGGCTACACATTCCCGGCCGTAGAGGCTTGGCTTTGGCATGAACCACGATATAAAAGCCCCATTTTGTGTGTATCGGACTGTATGGGCTGTAGCATCAGGCTTCACGTCTATTGAGATGTCTTGCCAGTCAATTTGCAATTTCTTATCTTTCACGGGGATGAACAAGCAAACATCGAAAGAAATGAGCTAAACAATCAAAATCGGAAATTGTTTTTTCTGATGGGGTATAAAGGCACATAACAGATAGGATACTGAAGTGTATGGGTTATTCTTATGGGGTGACAGTATGAGTTTCTTTATAGGAAAGGAACATTAGATTTTAGAATGGAAACAATTTCACGGGCAAATTCGGTTTTGTTAGAAACATGATTTGTTTTACTGAGACTATATTTTAGTGGTTAGATTATTAAAGTAAGACACTGCATGCAAGGAGGTTAATTTGCAATGTTAACCAATTTGCACCACGTTCATCCTTATGGGAAATGCATTTATTTATTTAAAACTACAGACTTACACAATGGACTTAAATTATTTGAAAAGAATTACGCTAACACATGCAGACTAACACAGTTTCTTCTAAGAACAGGATACACAAAGTATGCTAACAATTTGGGAAGTTACTAGGGTAATTATAGGATTTTTATAGGGTTTAGACATAATGCAAGGCAACAGAGCGGGGTATGCAGATTTTGTTACAGTTGAGGGTGTCACTTAAAAAATGCACTTGAGTTTTATAATTGGGCTGGCTTAGCTGGGTCTCTAGAGAGTGGGACAAGAATCTGGGCACTGGAAAGTGGCTGGACTCTCCTTTAAGGGAACAGCGGGGAAACAGGGTTGTGGTCACTGTGGACAGCGGGATGCATCAGCTGGGCAAAGAAAAGTCCGGTCACTGGAATCTCCCAAAGGGATCAGAAGCCTTTCCCCCTTTCTCCCTGAATTATTGGGATGTTTGTAGGGTTAAGTTATGAATATGTGGTACTGCCTGGATAGGAGTTTCTGGATAGATGGTTCTGCCTGCATCTGTTTCTGGAGTCTTGCCGGGTGAATTTTGAATGTTGAATGTCTGGATCTCCCTATTGCTCCCGCTTATATAAGCTGGATAACATCAGAGTATTTTTACTATGTGAGAGGAAGTAACCTGGACATACCACTTGGAAGGGATAGGTCAGGCTATATCTGTCGCCACCTCACTCCGAGCTGATTCGACTGAAAGAAGTAACATAAGTTTAAGTGTGTGTGTTTTATGATCCCTTTTGTTCCACAAGCCAAATTATTCACAAATGGGGTTATGGAATACAATTTCATATTTCAATAGTCACCATTATACAAATCAGATAGGCAAACCCCATATTTCACAAGGGATATGCCATTTCAAACGCCAAGTCTGTGCGATGCTGCTTTGCCCTTCAGGCACAATTTTACTGTTTTCCTGGGAAACAAAACACCTAGAATTCTGCAACTGGCTCCATATATGCATATTAGTATTGGGCATATTTTCCTCAAGTTTCATGTCTGTACCATTTATGATTCACACCAAAATACAGTTTTTCTGACATTCCATTTCTCCAGTGGCTACAAAGACACACCCAACCTCAGTCTGTGTATCTAAAAATCCCATAAAAACATTTACTGCTGCTTACTGCATTACTGCTTACTTCGAGTATTAAAATAAATGTCTTAATGTAAAAAGTCTTTCAAATCAAATGGGCTGAATTTGTGCCCAAAGGCGGTCCTTCAACTCTCCTCAGCTAATCTGCCACCTCTGTGTCACTTCTGAACAACTAGGTTACCATAGCACCCTTTGATCCCGGAAATTGAATCTGAGGAGAGGTGTCAAAAGAATTCACACTTCTGTGACAGGGCTAGTTCCCCATGGCCCATTGTTCCTTGCAGCAGAAATGCCAGTCAGTCTGACAAGGTTGCATATTTCCACAACTTGGTCCTTTTACATTTTTAAAGGGGCTTCCTTACCAAGGGGGCTGGGTACCTTCAAAGTGCCTGCCTTGCCAAACTAGTTCTGCTGTTTTTAATCCTTTCTTTTTCTTTTTCTCTCTTTCTTCCCCAGAACCCAAGTATTTTTGTAAATAAATATAATATAAATTAAACCAACCCAGTCCCACATATATACACTACTTCTGTGTGAGTATTTTGGATGATTTCACATTTAGCTTTCAACATGCCATTTCATTGCTTTGCTAAAGCGGGTTTACAAATGTGCTTCTTAGCTCATGTACATTTGACAAAATGCGGTTTTCCGCGCATTTACTTTCTAAAGGCTTTCATAGCTCTGGTCAATTTCTTTATAAAGGGATATGCTTGGTAAATGGGTTCTTTGAAACTGACACCAGGCAAAGGAGAGAGAGAGCTTCTTTTGAAGTGCTTTGCGTGTGTTAATCTGTTTCCAAAGTGAATGTGAAATGTAATTCCCTGCTCTTCACAGACTTTATTTGACAAAACAATACTGTTCAGGGAGGGATGGCCTTCATTTGATGGTGTTCAGCCTGAAATAGATGGACATGGCTGTGTTTTTACTAGAACAAAACTGTGTGATGTTTTAAGATGAAAGTAGCACCAGTGCAAGATTGTTTTTAATACAGGACATTTTCTTGTGCAGTTTTAAGTTTTTGAGATGACAGCATAGCAGCACTGAGCCATTCCGCCTTTGAATTCTCCTCTTTGGATTCACATGAAGAAAATAAATGCAGCCATTCTCGGGGTGTCTATGTTCCATCTCGCCACATGTGTGCTCAGCAGACAAAGCACAGCCTTGATTTTCATAGCTGCTAATATGCAGTTTTGTGATGCAGGGGATTTCTGTTGGGCTGGTAAATGTACCCAACAGAATCCCCCTTGCTTTCCGGGACTTCTTATTGAGGGAAAGTAGGGCAAAGTGGGGTTCATCTGGTGGAGTTCTTCTTTCATCAGGGAGCGGTACGCCAAGATCTCCTTCCATCTTTCGGTTGGAGAGTGTAGAGCTGCACCCCCTTTCCTTCCTTCCCTTTCCAACCTCATTGGTCTAGGAGGGAATGGAGTTATTAATCTAATAGGAGATAGATAAAAACAGGTTTTAGAATCTTTCACTGACAGTCTTCACCAGTGCAACAAGGCATTCATTTACAATTATCTGGGGTATTTGAACAATATCAGCAAACAAATTACTTAACAAGGCAAATACATGATTGAACCTTTACACCATGGTTTCATTATACATTTTTCTTGCAATACAGAAATGCACTCTTTTAGATAGATTTACCTATGCACCTACCTTTTCCCTTCTGCTTTTTATTTTTGTTTCTTCTCATCTCCAGATGTCTCCTCTATTTGATTTTCCTCTGGCTCATCAATCAGCTGCAAAGAGTGTCTGGGGTGACAAACTTTTAACTGCTTAATGTGGAACCACTTCTCTTCTGCCAGCTCTCTTTTGGGGATGCGGATCCTGTAGGACCAGGCCTGGGCTGGTGACCGCCTCTCCACTTTTGAACTTCAAATGCCTACGGTAGCAATGGGGCTGACCGAAAAGCTTTCCTTAGGATTTCCAGGGATTCCGGGTTACCCACCACTCGGGACCAGGCTTGGCAATTACTAGGATCCAAATGAATTCTGAGTGATTTGAGGATATTACTGCCTAAGTAAATGGCAGAAGGAACACCTTGCACGACTCAACAATTATGCTCTATGATTTTACCAGGGAAAGAAATGTTTAGCATACAACTGCTAACCAGAAGATGTCTGGAACAGGAAATTTTCAGGTCCCATACCCACTGATAAACTGACTCAACAGTCTTTTGGGAGTTTCCTGAATAATGCTACTCTGATGAATCTTTCTTCACTATTCAGGACAACACTGGCGAGAACAGACTCCCTCCCTTCATTTAATTGAATGGGGAGGAACAGCTGTTTGCCCCCTTCTTCTGAATCTAAGCCCGTGTTTGAGCTGTGTTTTCATCACTTATGACTACATGATTTGGATTTTCAGACTGGGGATCAGTATAAAATTTCAAGGTATTTCCTTCCAGTATGAAATGCCACTTAAAACTGGAAGGAAGGTTGATTTTCAAGAATAAAGAGGAGTTCCCATCACAAGTTTGTTGTCCTACAGCAATTACTGTAATGCCGGGTGTTTGATTATTTTGGAAATTAAACTCAGTTTGATCAGATTTCTGTTCAACCATGTGGCATGTGCCATTTCTGAGTGTGACCCAGCAGAATGAATGGGAGATCAACTAGTATATCTCGGGGCCTCTCACTGCTAGAATTCGTGTTCAGAAGCTGAAGAGTAACTGAAGTGAAACTGAAGCTTAACCTTGAAGCCCTGCTGGAAGAGAAGAATTGCTGTTGCTCTCCTTCACAATCTGAAAGCTGCTGTGTCTCCAAGAACTGACCCAGAGAGGACCTGGTAAGACGCCCTCTTCCCGAGCTACGAGGGACCATTGTGCACCAGCTGATCTTTGCCAAAGCTCCCTGGTAGACAGACCTACGACAGGCTGCCGACCGGAGACGGGGACTGCCACGGAATCCCAAAGAGAAGCGCCCGGACTGTTGTCCGCCACTGTCGACGACTGCTATCGCCGACTGGAGCCGCCATGCTCCTGTTTGCCAAAGAACTTAATTTGAGCCAAGGACGCTCTCGTCTGCATCGCCGCACACTTTATCCCGCTGGAGAAGGCCCGACCGTCGACGCGCCGAGGAGCATACACCGGTGGGTTTCCCGCCACCAAAAGACCACAGAGATGCCGATGACTCGACGCCCTTGCTGGTCCACAGTTCTTCAACATCTCTTTGGTCCAGAAATACCATCACCGAGGTACCCCACATGCCTCTTCCTTGCAGGACGCCAACGCTCCATCGTCGACGAGCACCGCTAGGAACAAAGCTGCCACTTCACCGCCGTAGTTCACCCTGTTCTCCGTCGGACGTTCGACGACCCGTGACTCCTTCCTCAAAGGGAGGGCACTCAACAAGGGCCGTCAATTCCCTGACAGCGAACACTACAATTCCATGTACATTGAGGCTGTAGAACTATTGTAGATGGAAATAAGACTCATAGAACAATATATGGACTGGGCTTGTGATACATCTTTGCTTTACAGGTTGCCCAGGTGGGGGGATCTCCACACAGAACTGTGTCTAGTGGTATGGGGCCAGCATTCTGGCAATTGTTCAACCATCTTGCTTTCCTTCTCCTCTCTACAGCTGGTTTCCTCCTTATTGATCTGTGTGGCCTTTTGACTTAAGAACCAGCCTGAATCACCTCCTGAGAAGCTAGGCCTTGATTGCTCGACAATAGCTCCCAAATAGAGAATATTGGCTGGGGTCCTCTGTGCCTCTCCCCTACCAAATAGAGAGCAGAAGTACAGCCACCTCCCCCCCTACAGTCTTTACACTGGTGGCAGTGGTGGGATGCTTATGGTTTTAAGAATCAGTGTATAACCGTGCCACTTAAAAAATATCTGCACTTTGTAAAATTAAGGGCTATTTGTGTACAAAATAACTGCATTACAAGCAATAGAGTCTATTGCAAATGGTAAATTGACTAGGATGAGCTTAGAGGCTCTACAGAGTGCTTGTGGATAAGTCTAGGGCTGAGCTGATAGCTGCCCTGGTGGACTACCAGACTGATTGTGAAACTCTTGAAGGGGGTATGCAACCAATGAGGACTCTGCCCCTGGGGTTTTTGGTGAATCTGTTTTTGGGAATGCCACCATTCCTGCTGCCTCTGTTCCAAACCCCAACAATTCCTTGGAGCTTGAGTTATTAAGGATGAAACTGGCCTTTGAATACCACAAGTTGGAAATAGATGCTGAGCTTAAGAAAGAGGAGTTGGCACAGCAAGTGGAACTCAAGAATAGGGATCTTGAACTCAAAGACAAGAACACTGAATCTCAGAGAATCCAGCTAGAGAAAGCTAGAGTGGAGACTTCAGCTAAACCCAGTGAGAGTGTCAGGTCCCCAACCACCAAGTTTATGAAAGATTTGGTTGGTGTCTTTGATATCTATTTGGGTTCTGATATCCTCCAATGGATTGAAGCATTTGAAATGGCTTGTGCAATTCACGATGTTGATAAGAGAGATTGGGCGAAGTGTTTGTTAAGCAGAGTGCCTCAGACTGGATATGACTGTATTTTGAAACTGAGTGTGGAAGAAAGGGGTCAGTATGAGTGCATGAAGTCTGCTTGGATTGCCAAGTTTGGCAAGACACCCACCCAATACCTTAAAAGGTTCAGGGATTTTAAGAAAAGAGAGAATGTGTCTTGAATTGACTGGGTGAGTGCTGCGCACATGATCATGATGGGGTGGATTGATGGTTACAAAGTGAAAACATTTGTTGAATTGTCTCACCTTTTGTTTTTTTAGCATTTCTCTCAAGCCTGTTCACCAGAGCTGTGTCAGTATGTTGCTGACCAGAACATTTTGGATCCCTTTAAGCTGGCTACGTCGGCCGACAAGTGGGTCTCCCACTGGGTGTCCCCTAAGGACTCCAGTGGGAAGGACAAAGGCAAAGAAAAGGGGACCTCTCCAAAAGCTGAGGAGTCCCAAAAGCAGTAACAGTCGGGTAAACCAAAACCTTCCTCTCCTAAGATCCAAAAATCTAGTGGGGATAAGTCATCTTTGTGTGGGAATAAGAGTAGTGGTCCACCTGCTGCAAAGCAGGCTCCCAGTGGTTCAGTACCATACCCCGCACTCCCGGGACTTGTTGGGATTGTGGGGCTCTGGATCACAGAAGGGGTGACTCCAAATGTAAAGGTAAGGCACTTGGTGTACAGTCTGTCAGCCTGAGCTACCCTTACCCCATGTCTGAGGTGGAGGCCACTGTCCTCCCCTCCTCTACAGGAATCACATTTGGTGCTCCTGTAGATATTGCCTTAGTGTCCCTTGGGGCCTGGGACCAGTACGCATAAGTGACTATCCCACAGAACACTTGTAGGTTTTTGAGAAGTGTCCTCTTGAATGGCCATCCTTCTATTGGTTTGAGAGACACTGGGGCAAGCATGACAGTGGTGGACAGGACCCTGTTCAAGCCAGAGGACTATGTAGGTGCTCCTCTGAGAACCACCAGGTTAGCTGGTGGGCCTCCCAAATTATCGCCTGTAGCCTTAGTCACACTCATGATTGGAGACAAGATAGCAAAGCTTCCTGTCCTGGTTCAGGACAGTGTCCCTGCTAACATTCTGTTAGGCAATGATCTAGTAGAGTTGGGGTTGATCTCGGATGGTCTTCCCCTGACTGCTGCTGCAGTCACTAGGTCACAGGTGACAAAGGGTCTGTCTGTGAGTCAGGTACCTGAGCCAAAGGCGAGGCCTAAGTTAAGAAGAAGGAAGAACAAGAAGGCCACCCCTGTGCAGGGGTCTCCTTCTCTTCCTGCTGTTCCTACAGCACCCATTGGGATCCATGCTCCGGACGGGCTTGGTACAGTGGAAAACCCAAACTCAACTACTGAGGGAGAAGAGACAGAAGACTCTCCTGTGGGAGAGGTTCTCAAACCAGAGGATCATCCCGACCTTCAATGCTTGTTAGCTGAAGGGGGACCCTCCCGGGCAGACTTCGGTAAGGGACAGAGAGAGTGCCACTCTCTGGAGGGTCTGAGGAAACAGGCCCTGTCCCAGGCACAAGGAGAAGTGCCTAGTACATTCTGAATCTATTGGGAGGGTGAGCTCCTTGTTAGGGAGCCCACTAAGCCTGAACCTGGTGCCCTCAAGAGGTTGGTGGTACCCCAGGTTTACAGGCCCTTCTTGCTGCAGTTGGCGCATGAGGTGCCCTTGGCTGGCCATCTTGGGACCAAGAAGACTAAGCAGAGGCTCTCTGACCATTTCTACTGGCCACGGATGGGAGTAGAGGTGGAGTCCCACTGCAGGACCTGCCCAACTTGTCAGTTGTCTGGCAAGACTGGAGGCAGTGTCATTGCCCCACTGCAAACCTTGCCAGTGGTTGGCACACCGTTTGAGAGGGTGGGCATTGACATTGTCGGTCCCCTTGACCCTCCCACTTCAGGTGGCCATCGGTTCATCCTGGTCTTGGTAGATCATGCACCAGGTACCTTGAGGCTATACCCCTTCGGACGGTAACTGCCAAGGTGGTTGCCAGGGCTCTCCTGGGCATTTTCACCAGTGTTGGATTCCCTAAGGAGGTTGTCTCTGACAGAGGATCCAACTTCATGTCTAGTTACATGAAAACCATGTGGAAAGAATGCGGGGTAACCTACAAGTTCTCCACCTCTTACCACCCCCAGACCAATGATCTGATTGAGAGATTTAATAAAACTCTCAAGGGCATGCTAGGTGCTTTGAAAGAGCCCCTAAGGAGGAAATGTGATCTCCTCCTGCCATGCCTGCTGTTTGCTTACAGAGAGGTAACTCAAGAGGGTGTTGGTTTCAGACTCTTTGAGTTACTCTTTGGACATCCCGTGAGGGGGCCCCTTGCCTTGATCAGAGAAGGTTGGGAGGCCACCCCTCCAGGTCCCGCCAAGCAAGTGGGGGAGTATGTGTTAGGCCTCAGACGGAGGATGACACAGATGATGGGTCAGGCAACAGCAAATCTCAAGGCCAGCCAGGAATTGAATAAGTACTGGCATGACCTTAAAGCCTTGCAAGTGGATTGGACTCCTTGACAGGAAATCCTTGTGATGGAGCCTACCAAGCCTAGAGCTTCGGCAGACAAGTGGACTGGACACTTCAGGATCATCTCCAAGATGGGCAAAGTCAATTATCTGGTTGACATGGGAATCCCAGGGGTAGCCCCTCAGGTATTCCATGTTAACAGGCTCAAACCTTTCAACAGGCGAGCAGAAGTCTCATGTCTCTTGCTAGCTTCAGAGCAAGAAGAGGATGAGAGTGAGCCCCTTCCTGATTTGCTGCATAGCAACCCTCAGGATGGCTCAGTGGAGGGAGTACATTTCTCTCCAGATCTGACGACAGAGCAGTAGAGGGCCTGCAGGGCTTTGCTCCAGCAGTATGCCTCTCTTGTTTCCCTGACACCATGTCTTACACCATAGTGTAGGCACGAAATTGACACTGGTGACAGTGTGCCTGTCAAAAGCAGGTGCTAATGTATGTCAGATACAGTAAAGAACCACATCCAGGCTGAGGTCGCCAAGATGTTGGATCTGGGTGTTATTGAACCCTCAACCAGTCCCTAGTCAAGTCCAGTGGTCCTTGTCCCCAAGGCAAGTTCCCAGGCAGGTACCAAGGATTGGAGGTTCTGTGTGGACTACAGAGGAGTCAATGCTGTCACCAAAACTGACGTGCACCCATTGCCCCGGGCTGATGAGCTTGTGGACACCATAGGTGCTGCCAATTTTGTGAGCACCTTTGACCTTACTTCAGGCTATTGGCAAATAGCTCTGACAGACCATGCCAAGGAAAAGACGGCACCCGAGGGACTCTACCAGTTTAGGGTCATGCCTTTTGGGTTGAAGAATGCCCCTGCCACCTTCCAAAGATTGGTCAATCATGCGCTCAGTGGGCTGGAGGCCTTTTGTGTGGCCTACCTAGACGACATTGCCATCTACAGTTCTACCTGGGAAGAGCATTTGACACACTTGGATAAGGTGTTGCAGGCCTTGCAGTGCCAGATAGCTCAGGGGAAAGTCACGTTTCTTGGTCATGAGGTAGGAGGGGGTCAAATCCAACCTCTCCCCAGTAAAGTACAGGATGTACATGACTGGGAGACTCCCACTACTCAAACCCAGGTGAGAGCCTTTTTGGGCCTCACTGGGTACTATCGCAATTTCCTGGCAGACTATGGAACCATAGATGCACCCCTGACAGCTTTGACTTCACCCAAACAACCTAGGAAGGTTAATTGGACTGAAGACTGTCAGAGGGCCTTTGATGGCTTGAAAGAAAGTCTGTGTAGGGCACCTGTGTTGTGTGCGTCTGACTACAGCCGACCCTTTATCATCCAGACGGATGCCTGCGACACCGGAATTGGAGCTGTCTTGTCCCAGTTAGATGACAAAGGAAGGGAACATCCTATCATATTCCTCAGTAGACAACTCAAGGGTAGAGAACTTAGGTGGGCTACTGTTGAAAAGGAGTGTTTTAGCATAGTTTGGAGCCTTAGGCGTTTTAGGCCCTACCTTACAGGGTATTATATGATATGATATGGCATTTGTAACATGCCTATACACAAGTGTTTGATGGCGCGACGAGGCAAGGGGGGGAAACAAAGGGAGAAAGACAGCGATCCTACTAGGCCAGGTGTCATTCAGATCGCGCAAGTGCAAGGGTAGAGGGGAAAGGGGAAGTGCAAGGGGGAAAGGGAGAGGGGAAAGTGCATTACAGGGTCAATAGCATACAGGAAATAACAAGGGCCAACTAGTGGCAGTGCGAGTAAGTGCAGATAAGTGCTGGGAAGGGGGGGCTGTGGGATACAGACACAGTCCCGTAGTGCAGGGGGTGCCAGGGAGGCAGTGCAGGGGAGAGTGGCTGGGCCAAGGACCGAGAACGGCGAGTGGCCCAGTTGCTGATTCAGTGCAGTTTCAGTAACTTTAGCAGGGGAGAGGGGGAGAGAAAGCGGAGGCGAAGAGGAAGATTTTGAGGTGCTTCCGGAACCGGAGTTGGTTCTCCTCAAGTTTCAGGGAGGCAGGAAGGCTGTTCCAGAGGGAGTCCCCTGCAGCGGAGAGAGATCTGCCACCAGCTCGTTGTTTGGAGAAGCGGCTGACCCTAAGGGGAGTTGGAGGCGGATGAGCGAAGAGCTCGAGAAGGAAGGCCTTGTGGACAATGCAGAGGGTTTTGAACTTGATCCTCGCAATCACTGGGAGCCAGTGTAGTGATTTCAGTCCTGCAGAGATACGGTCCCTGGGCTTGAGGCCAAGGACAAGTCTTGCAGTCCTGTTCGGGATGAGTTGCAAAGGGCGGAGAGTAGAGGCAGGCAGATTTAGATAGAGGCTGTTACAGTAGTCCAGCTTCGAGAGAACCAGGGCTCTAGAGACAGTGAGCTTCTGGGGGAAGGAGAGGAAAGGAAGGATACCTCTGAGGAGGTGTAGCTGGTAGTGTGACTTCTTAGAGACGTCAGATATGTGAGGAGAGAAGGAGAGTGTGGAGTCGAAGATGACCCCGAGGTTTTTTACCTTGCAGGTAGGAGCAGGAAGAGGGCCAAGAGAGGCCGGCCAGAGAGCTGCAGGGAAGGAGGGAGTGGGTGTGCCGATGAGTAGAATCTCAGTCTTACTTGCATTAAGGCAGAGGTCATTGGCGGCACACCAGTCCTGGATAGCAGAAAGACAGTCAGAGATGAGGGAAGGAGAAGAGGAGGCCGAGGGTAGCCTGAAAATTAGCTGGGTATCATCCACATAGCACTGAAAGTAGGGGCAGAGAGCGGCGATGCGGTGGGCGAGAAGTGCCAGATACTGGTTGAAGAGCAAGGGGGAGAGGTTAGCACCCTGGGGGACACCACAGGTAGAGAAAAAGATGTCAGAATGGAAAGACCCCAGTTGGACCTCGGAGGGTCGATTGGAGACGAAAGAGGTCAGCCACGCCAGAGCCTGACCAGTGATATTCAGGTTATCACAGAGACAGTTGAGCAGGATGGTATGGTTGACAGTATCAAAGGCAGAAGAGAGATCAAGCAAAATGAGAACACAAGGAATGTTAGAATCAAGGTGCAAGAGCAGGTCCTCACGGATGTTCAGGAGAATAGTTGCCATGCTTCTGACAGCTCTGAAGCCAGACTGATGGTCATGAAGATTGCCAACAGATTCAGCATGGAGATTAAGCTGGGAGATCGCCAGTTTCTCCAGGAGCTTGCCCAGAAAGGGAGTGATAGAGATTGGGCGTTAGTTAGCTGGGCAGGAGGGGTCAGAAGAGGGCTTCTTAAGAAGGGGGTGCACAAGAGAGTGCGTGAGAGGGGATAGGAAAACTCCAGAGGCGAAAGAGTGATTGCAGAATTCAGCCAGGCAGGAGCCAAGGAGTCGATGGGGTCCTTGATAGTTTAGGAGGAGCATGGGTGGACCTGTTTTGACGAGACTTTCATAGATCGGACTTGTCTGGTAACCTTGTCAGCAGAAAAAAGGGGAAAGGCAGAGAAGGGGGGAGGAGGGGTGGCTGCAGAAGGGCCAGAGGAAGAGCAGGGAATAGAGGGGGGGGAGGTGATGGGAGGAGAGTGAGGACAGGATGTCCTGAGTTTTTGAGATGAAGTGAGAGGCCAGTGCCGTGCAGAGGGCCTGGAAGGGGACAGGAGCGGTAGAGACTGCAGCAGGGTTGGCCAGTTCCTTGCAGATTTTAAAGAGTTCGGCTGAATTGTTAGATGCCGCAGAGATGGGGGCTTGGATGAGGGCTCTCTTCTTGGAGAGAACGGAGAGCCAGTATTGCCTTTGGAGCAGGCGACAGGCCAGTTTGTCAGAGGATGCACATGAGGCACGCCATTTCCTCTCTGCCACCCTGCACTTGCGTTTAAGGGTGACGAGATCCAAGTCATACCAGGAGTTACATTTGGCTTTGGGCTTCAGGCGGATTCTCATGACAGGGGCAAGGATATCAAGAGTAGCAGATATAGCAGAGTGGAGAGTGGAGAGGGCTGTGTCAGGGTGGGAGTCAGCCGAAGGGAGAGGAGGGGGCGAGAAGGTGGCAGCAAAAGCCTCAAATGACACGCGTTTCATAGGTCGGATGACCAAGAAGGAAGGTGGCAGTGATGAGGGTGGGTTTGCCTGTGGGGTAAGGAGGGTGAGGTAGGAGGATAGGAGAAAGTGATCACTCCAAGAGAGAGGAGTGGAGAGAGGGACAGAGAGGGGCAAGTCAGAGGAGATCAAAGCATCAAGAGGGTGCCCAGCAGAATGGGTCGGCCCAGACGGGAGGATAGAGAATGAGAGAGAGTCACAGAGGTCGCGAAAGAGTCCAGAGGGGGGACAGGATTGATCCAGGTGGATGTTGAAGTCTCCAAGAAGGAGGAGTTGAGTGGTTCAGGATAAGAGTGAGGAGGAGAGGTCCGCCCACTCCGATAGAAAGGGGGAGATTTGACCAGGTGGCCGATAGATAGTAGCCACGGTAAGGGAATGGTTAGGAGAGAGAGAGAGTCGGCAGACAAGACATTCAAAAGAGGAGTAGATCTGCGTGGGAGTAACAGTGGCAGGAATCCACTCAGGGAAGATAAGGGGCACACCCCCCCAGCACGGTTGGGCCTTGCCACGGAGAGGATCTTGTAGCCGTCAGGTAAGAGTGTGTCAAAGCTGGGGACAGAGCTGGCCGTGAACCATGTCTCAGTGAGACCGAGCACGTCAAGGTCCAGTTCCTCTAGAAGGCGGCAGATATCAGAGGAATGTTTGACAGCAGAGCGAGAGTTAAGTGTGGCAATATGGAGAAGGTATATCTTTTAAGTTGTTATTGATATCCCTATGGCAACACCACACTCAGCTTCCCACACCAAGATGGACGTCCCCATGGTGCACTCGCGCGCATGCGCGAGGTTACCATGACAACGCTTTTGTTGCCTGCTAACGGTCACTCTGCTCGCACGTCTGCAGCGAGAGGACCTGTTGTCCTCTGCACTCGCAGGTAAGCTACTGTCTCCCTCTCGAGTGACCTACACCCTGAACCACCCGGTTCACGTTTCTTACTCTAATGAGACTTTTCGAATCGTGCTAGTATGCTCGTTTGTTATGCACGCATTCCAAGTGGATATACAGTTACATCGCAATCTTTGCACGTTTGCGTTTTACCCGATGGCTATGTGGTCGGCATATATGGGCTCTCCTCTGTTACTGGTTTTACCTCCCCTAGTTTGGTGTTATTTTCCGCCTGTTCACTTAATCCTGCTTTCTTCTAAATACGGACTTTAGCCTTTTTGCTTTCCTTAATGTTTGGTCCTTTGATCTTACCCCTTAGATACCTTAGCAACCTGTGGCTTCTTGCTACCCATTGTGCCTGTTTGGACTCCTTGTCTGTGTGCCGACTCTTTCATCAGCAAGGTTAGTGACTTTGACTCTTTGTACTTAACTATTGGACTTTACACTTATTATAGAGTTTTACTGAAAAATCTTTTTTCTCTACTACCCCACAGAGACTGTGCTATGATCTAATGGTTATGCTTATGAAAAATGAACTCTATCCCCTGAAGATGGTTCTTCGAACCGAAACGCGTCGGCCTTATTTTGTTACATCTTAATATGAGATTTCATTTGTATATTTTAATGGTTGAACCTATGCATTTCGAGCACTGTGAACTGTAATTGTTATACAGATTTGCATTTGTGTTACTCTATTAGAGCTGTTGTCCATCAACGCCTTTTTTTGTTCCTACTTATGTTATACTGAACATCCGTGGGTGCCCTTTTCCTATGAATAATTGAGAACACTGTCCGTTCTAGTTTTGTTTCACTCATGTACGACTTGTTGGATTATGAAGATTAAAATCCAAAAGTTAGCTCTTATGTTTGGGTTCTGAGTGTTCCATTTACTTTGCTACTTGTAGTTACAATTCATTGTTATTAACGCTGCAAAATTGTGTAATTACATTTACCTTTGAAAACCAAAGAAAGCTAGGCGGTTTTTGTACACCGTAGAATTTACGCCTTTTTGGGCGCCAAATGTTTAAATTAATTTTGATTTAAAATAGAGGGATGGTATGTCCCTTTTGAGTGCATCTAGGCTTGCTGTGTAGCAATACTCAGCTTTGGATATGTTCAATATGGAGAAGGTTGCCATCTTTGAAGGACTTCCGGGGAGGGGTACAGATCAGAGGTACGCCCTGCGGAGGTGAGGAGGGAAAGAGAGAGGGGGCAGGGAGGGAGGGTGGAGGCAAGGTAGCCGAGGATAGAGGAGGGGGGACAGCAGGAGAGGAAAGGAAGTTGATGAGGCGCGAGAAGCGTCCATCAAAGAGGTGAAGGTTGGCCTGAGGGCCGTGGACCAAGACGGTTCCATTAGCATAGACATTAATGATGGCCTTAGAGGAGTGGAAGGAGGCCAAGAGGACATCCCATCGGGTGCCACCATTGATGGGAGAAGAGGAGAAAGGAGAGAGCACAGAGACCATATGAAGGGTCCATAGGTCAGGTGAAGGCACGAAAAACAGGATGTCAGTGAGAGTTTCCTTGGAGGAGGCAATGGTGTAGGTGTCAGCGATAGGGAGGCCTGGGTTGGAGACCAGGATGTCCTTTTTAAACTTTTTCCTACCAGATTTAGTGAGGAGAGCAGGATAGTCAATGGAGAAGCAGTTTGAAAAGATAGGTGAGATAGAGAGTACCATGGAATAGAAGGGAGTGTGGGGGGGACAGGACAAGTGCAAGCGGACAGGAAGAAAGCGGCAAGCCCTAGTTTACCACAAGTTCCGAATACAAGTGAACACAGTGGAGAGGCCACCTAAGTTTGAAAATCCTGCGAAGGGAAAAAAAAACTACTTTACGATGATTGTCAAACACAAAGAGGTGTAGGCACCCGGTGAAGAAGTGAACAGGTATGGGTGGGTGGGGTGGGCTGGGAGAGCAGGAGGAGCTCACAAGAAGGAGCGGCAGAAGGTGCCTGGCATTACCAGTGGACACCAGCAGACACAATGGGAGCCGCACCCGTAAGGTGCCGCCCTTTGCCTAAGGGGCCCTTAACCTAGGGGGGCTGCCGGGCAGGGGGCTGCCCAGGGGGAACAGTTATAAGGCAGAAGGAGAGGAAGGGGAGGGGGGTGTGGGCGGGCAGGGAGGCGGGTAGAGGGACGAGGACCAGGAAGTGGCTGAGGGGGGAAAGAGAGCGGGCACACAACACGCTCAGAGCGCGGCGGAAGACTATTTTATTTAAAAAAACACCAGAAATCACTCACAAGAGGCCCGGAGGGCCTGGAAGGGCTTGGCTGCCCTGAAATCAGCAGCGGCTGCTCTCACCCGCTCTGCGAAGCGAGCGGGGGGAGTAGCCGTCGTATAGTCCAGGAGGGACTACGGAGACAGCCAATCAGAGGGGGGGTGGGCGGGCAGGGAGGCGGGCAGAGGGACGAGGACCAGGAAGTGGCTGGAGGGGCGATGGGGAGCGGGCACACAAACGCGCTCAGAGCGCGGCAGCAGACTATTTTATTTTAAAAAACACCAGAAATCACTCACATGAGGCCCGGAAGGCCTGGAAGGGCTTGGGTGCCCTGAAATCAGCAGTGGCTGCTCTCACCCGCTCTGCTGGGCAAAGAAGCGAGCGGGGGGAGCATCCGTCATGTAGTCCAGGAGGGACTATGGAGACAGCCAATCAGAGGAGGGGTGGCCGTTCAGGGAGGCGGGCAGAGGGACGAGGACCATGAAATGGCTGGAGGAGGAAGGGGGAGCGGGCACACAGCGCGCTCAGAGGGCGGCAGCAGACTATTTTATTTTAAAAAACACCAGAAATCACTCACATGAGTAGTCTACCTTCAAGGTCCAAACAGATCATAAGCCCCTGAAGTGGCTTATGCAGATGAAGGGTGAAAACCCGAAACTGCTCAGGTGGTCCATTAGTCTACAAGGACTAGACTTCACCATAGAGCATAGACCAGGGAAGAGTCACGATAACGCAGATGACCTTTCCAGAAGGTATGTTGACCGTCTGGATGAGGGCATCTTGTCAAGGGTTTTGACCCATGTTGAATTATTATGCAACAACAAAACTAAATCAATAGATTGGGTAGATGTGGGGATGAGCTGTCGCCACCCATCATTCTATCCCAGAACCAGGAGAACCGTGCAGTTTTGCGCACACCAAAATGGTCGCCTAACCTGCCACCCACCAGTGCAAGCGTGATGGACCGGAAGGCACAGGGGTGAAAGGTGGTGCCAAAGGAAAAATAGCAGTGCCTGTTAGATCAAAAGCGCCTTGAAATCACTGCTGTTTCTCTGAAGTGCAAGCTCAAAATGTCCATTTCAATGTGTTCAAAATCCGTTTTTAATTGATGTCAACAAGTTGCTAAAATCAGGGGCACAAGACCACTCTAAAGATGCAATCTTTCTGAGGGGGGTTCCACATCACCACTCTACTGTAAGGATGCCCATCAAAACAATGGCAGCAAGGATTAGAGCTGTCAAGCAAAATCCTCCCGTCAAATTCAAGACAACTCCTAAAAAAATAGGTGCAGTACCAGCTTTGGACACAAGCCAGCGCTAGCGGTCTAAACTCTGACAGTAGAACTGTACTTCAGGAGTTGCCAGCCTCCTGAGACAGCTGGAAACTTCAAAGCCTTTTTGGTTAATTAAGAATTTAAACACCTGCTGTTCCCTGAAGATAGGCTGATTCAATTAACATTGCAAGAGGCTGGGAAACCTTCTCACCTCAGAACTACACACAAGAAGCCAGGAGATCACATGGACATGCTAACCAAATGCAGAGTGGCCCCCTGGCCTGCTGACCTCAGCCGACACAATAGACTCTTGCAATTTAATGGGGTATGTTAATTTGGGTGTGGACTGTAAACAGAGCTCTGCCTGACAGAAGAGACATGTGATCCCTGATTCCCAAGTTTCTGGGGGCAGACCCAAACACTGAAGTGAATTGAATTGAAGGCAAATATATGTTTTATAAAAACACTGATAACTAATTGTAACTAGATGACAGAAATGTACAACTTTGGGATCTTTAAGTTAACACATTCACTCGCAGTTCAACACTAGGCTGGTCGCTCTGTGATGTTCTGAGCCAAAACCCCACTAATTATTAATACTACAGACACTGTGTTTATGCTAGAGACCTAGTAAATTAATGGAATATGGGTAGAAAGGTGGTGTACACGTGTGTCATTTTTGGTAAATGTCCGATATTCAACTAAAAACGAAAATAAGTTGTCATTTTTGAATGCAAGCCCCCAGGAAGATCAGAGTTGGGCCAGATTGTGCCTTAAGTAATCTGTAATATGTACATGTAATGTCAAACAGCTGTGTATCTGGGAAATATGTGTAGTTATGAAAAATGATTTCTAAGGTAAAAGCATAGGGGCGTTTCTTCAATAGATCGTAAATGGCTGACATCACTCTGACACACTATCCTTTCTCAAATCAGGGACCAAAGAATCCTTTGACCTATCAAATCTTGAGAGGGTTGGGCATGCAGAATTAGCCAACCCACCCACTTTCTAAACACATAAAAAGAGCCACTGGAAGCCAGATAGACACTTTCTTTTTCTTTTTCACTTGCTGCAGAGCATTTTGACAGACAACTGCACATCCAGACTTCAGACTTCACATCCAGAGACTCCAGACTCCAGATAGACTACAGAACTTTGAACCAAGAAGGCCTACTGCAAGCTAAAGTATTCTCAGCTGGCCTTACAAGTTTGCAAACTGATTACCCCAGATCTCCAAGGGGCACAACAGAATAAAACCGCCGGGCTGTGCGGTTTGCTGCTTGCTAAGAATCCTGTGTATCCAGAACATAACCAGAGACCCAGAAAGCAGTCCTGAATCCAGAACCACAGACCAGACCAGACGCTGTATCCAGAACCACTAGCAGAACCACAGACCAGACCAGAACCAGGCAGAGACAGTCTGTGGCGAGGGAACCGCAGTCCAAACCTGACCAGATCCGTGACAGAGGCCCATTCCTTTCAAAATTATAGTGTGAGTACTCAGTCAGGACTGTGCAAAACCCAATCTCTTAGTTTAAAATAATCTAATTCAAACTATTTTAACCTATTAGAACTACATCATCAGAAATCGAGTGCATCCTGTTGATCCAAAACCTTCCAAAGCGCCTCTGTCATTCTGAAACTGTAATTTCAATTCTGAAAATCTACCTCCACTAAATCGTCCGTATCTCTTGAACCGTTGGTGCTAGGAGCGAGTTTTAACTGTCATCTTAAAGCTAAGATTCTAAGCTTTCCAACAAACTGACTTGCTACTCCTTATATGTTTTCGGTGCACTCAGAAAAATTGCCACGATTTGCGATTTGGCACAATTTCTTCACTTGTCAAAATAGCAGCTCCTTGCTTTCCTTTGCTGAAATTCGTTTGCAACCTGACAATCATTCATAGAGCATTGCTAAAGTGATCCCGAACTAATTTAAAGTAGCTATCACTCACCCTGAACCTCCTACAGGGAATTAAAAGCAATTTGAGTATATTTTTCACTTCATTGCCACCACCTTTAAAAGGATTTTGCCTGTGTTTAAAATCATACCTGTTTTCCTCTAAACTCGCTGGGGGGAACTGGAACTTTGTATTGCATTTGTGTGTATTCCTGAGAATTGTGCGTGTTACTTCCATCTCCTTACATTGCATAGGGGGGGAGTGAATTGTCAAAGAAAAAGTGATCACATTATCTTTTGCTGAAATCATATCAAATTTATTTCTGTACTGCTTTTTATTCATCTTTGCATCTCCTTGAAACCATAAAGCATTCTCTGATACCTTATTCCCCTGTTCCTAGTCATAAGTCACCAGAACTGTGCTATTGTAGGATTACCTATTGCTGATTACTGCTCATATTCACAAGTGTGATATCAATTATTAATTTATTATAAAAGTGCCATATACATATATATTGTTTAATTCTCAAATAAACCTTTTAAATTTGCAAAACAAACCTAATTCTTGGCTCAGTGGGGTCACGGGGATTCTAAGAGAGGGGTGTTATATAAGGGTTGTCATCCAGAGTACATGAACTGGACATAAAAATATATAATTAAGGGCTTCCCTTGAGCAAACCCAGACAAGGCACTGACTTAGTGGGACTGCTTGATTGGTGTCTTTAACAGTCTATCTCGTGGGAGATTAGGCATCCTAACCTCCGTCTGGGGGGGGCGACTGTGATGCTGGAAAATGCATCGGAGGGACAGGGCCTCCATATCCTTGTCCTTTACTGCTTTTTATCATGTGTTCTGACGTGTTTTCCACACAGGAGTTCATGCGGGACTCCTGGCGGTGCATCTGTCTTTTGGTTTGGTGTACAGACCCATGGGATACCCTTATGGCACCCATGGGTGGGGGTACAACCCTGTGCCCCTAGTGTATGTTTTTGGGCACCTGTGAGTGGCCCACAGAGCAGGGTATGGGCGGGTGGCAGCTCCATGCTGAATTTGAGAGGTGGTCTGAGTATCCTCCTTTTGGGATACCCAGGCCATGCCATTGGAATCAGTTGATTCCTGATAGGAAACAAGATGCCCCCCGTGGCCTCTTGCTTTCTATTGCCTATTACCTTGTTTTCCCAATGTCCTGGGAAGCCCGGACTCTGTCCCTTCCCCCTGACCGGCTGTTGGGTGGAAGTTCCATATATGGTGTTGTTGTGAAGTCCAGGCCAGACTGGCTGGAGCCTTCCCAGTGACTGTATGTTGTGGGTACACCCTGTGGGTAGGACCTGGGTGAATAGAGTGTGCGATGAATACCCATTCTGTGTTGTGGGTGTCTAGTATCTGGTGTTTGACACAATGACTGAGACAGCCCTGCCCAAAACTGGTATGAATGCAGTGTGGAGTGTTGAATGGCTGGGTACTTGTCCTAATACACATAACTTGTTGTGAGTGTCTGGAGAGGAGTGAATGGTATGAATGCATGATGCACCTGATTGGATGCCTGCCTGCATGAATGCCCTTCTGACCGATTGGTTGCCTGAGTGTGACCCAGCAGATGAATGGGAGATCAACTAGTATATCTGGGGGCAGCACTGCTAGAATTCGTGTTCAGAAGCTGAAGAGTAACTAGAGTGAAACTGAAGCTTAACCTTGAAGCCCTGCTGGAAGAGAAGAATTGCTGTTGCTCTCCTTCACAATCTGAAAGCTGCTGTATCTCCAAGAACTGACCCAGAGAGGACCTGGTAAGGCGCCCTCTTCCCGAGCTACGAGGGACCATTGTGCACCAGCTGATCTTTGCCAAAGCTCCCTGGTAGACAGACCTACGACTGGCTGCCGACCGGAGATGGGGACTGCTGCGGAATCCCAAAGAGAAGTGACCGGACTGCTGTCCTCCACTGTCGACGACCGTCTTCGCCGACTGGAGCCGCCGTGCTTACGTTTGCCTAAGAACTTAATTTGAGCCAAGGACTCTCTCGTCTGCATCGCCGCACACTTTATCCCGCTGGAGAAGGCCCAACAGTCGTCGCGCCGAGGAGCATCCGCCAGTGGGTTTCCCACCACCTAAAGACCACATAGACGCTGACGACTTGATGCCCTTGCTGGGCCACAGTTCTTCAACATCTCTTTGCGGTCCAGAACTACCATCACCAAGGTGCCCCGCATGCCTCTTCCTTGCCGGACGCCAATGCTCCGTCATCGACGTGCACCGCTAGGAATGAAGCTGCCACTTCAGCGCCGTAGTTCACCCTGTTCTCCGTCGACGTTCGATGACACGTGACTCCTGCCTTAAAGGGAGGGCACTCAAGAAGGGCCTTCGATTCCCCGACGACGAACGCTACAATTCCAGTTACATTGGGGCTGTAGAACTATTGTAGAGGGAAATAAGACTCATAGAAAAATATATGGACTGGGCTTGTGATACATCTTTGCTTTACAGGTTGCCCAGGTGGGGGGATCTCCACACAGAACTGTGTCTAGTGGTACGGGGCCAGCATTCTGCCAATTGTTCAACCATATTGCTTTCCTTCCCCTCTCTACTGCTGGTTTCCTCTTTATTGATCTGTGTGGCATTTTGACAGTATAGTTGATGCACTTCAATGAGATCTGATAATAATTGTGGTACCACTTTAGAACTGTATATATTTACCATTATTGATTTTCTGAGCACAAAGTGAGTTATTGTGATAGTGTACATAACCTTGAATATTAATTATATAAAGACTGTGTCTTAACTAATACAGTGTGTGGACATTCCTTTGTGGGGGGGCTTGGGGACTACACTGTACTTAAGACCCAGCCTGCATCACCTCCTGAGAAGCCAGGCCTTGATTGCTTGACCATACCTACCAAATAGAGAATCTTGGCTGGGATCCTCTGTGCCTCTCCTCTGCCATATAGAGAGCAGGAATACAGAGATCCCCCTCCAGTCTTTACAGCTGGTTAGCCTCATTCCAGAAGACCTTGTTCACAGTCTTAGGAGAGACAACCTTTGCAGGACGTCATTGCCGAATAGACAGGGGGTTCTTCTGGAGTCACAACTATGGCCGGGTGCTTCACCTTGTGTTGCCCAATTTTAATTTCCAGATCCCCAGTCCCCTCGACTGGAATTTCATTCTCGTCGAAGTTGTGGAGTTGTCCAGGAAGAGGGGTGAGGGGGATCTGGTATCTCTCTCCCTTCCTGAATTTAGCTTCTCAGAGGACCTTTTAGAAAGAAGAGTGGCTTGGGATCTGGTCTCCACCAGTGCTAGAACTGCACATTGCCTTGCACTTGGATGGGGGCATATAATCTACCTATTTTCTCCTCCAATGGACAAAGGTAATGGGCATTTTGGGCAAGCTGGGCAGTTAATTTCTTTATTTTGGATTCCGACACTGTAGAATTTTGGACAGTATTCTGTGTCAGAGTTTGGGAATCTGAAAACAAAATCTGGCATTCTGATATTTGGGGAGTTTCAGGCTACACTTTCTCTCTTGATTCTGTGCTGTCCCCCCTTCTTGGAGACAGTCACCCCAATTACTTTGGGGAATTTCAGAATCCCCTTTTTCCTCTGGTTCTGTGCTGCCCCCCTTCTTGGTGACAGTCACCAGAATTGGTTTGGGAAGCTTGGGAATCCTCTTTTTCCTCTGATCCTGAGCTGCCCCCCCTTTCATGGAGGCAGTCACCATAATTGGTTTGTGAAGTTTTGGAATCCTCTTTTTCCTCTGATCCTGAGCTGCCCCCTCCTTCTTGGAGGCAGTCACCAGAATTGATTCATGAGGAGGATCCCTCCTTTTCTAATTCTGGGTGATCCCCCCTTTTGAAGGCAGTCACCAGAGTTGGTTTGGGAAACTTGGGAATCCCCTTTCTCCGCTAATCCTGGACTGCCGCTCCCTTCTTGTAGGCAGTCACCAGAGTTGGTTTGGGAAACTTGGGAATCCCCTTTCTCCGCTAATCCTGGGCTGCCGCTCCCTTCTTGTAGGCAGTCACCAGAGTTGGTTTGGGAAACTTGGGAATCCCCTTTCTCCGCTAATCCTGGGCTGCCGCTCCCTTCTTGTAGGCAGTCACCAGAGTTGGTTTGGGAAACTTGGGAATCCCCTTTCTCCGCTAATCCTGGGCTGCCGCTCCCTTCTTGTAGGCAGTCACCAGAGTTGGTTTGGGAAACTTGGGTATCCCCTTTCTCTGCTAATCCTGGGCTGCCGCTCCCTTCTTGTAGGCAGTCACCAGAGTTGGTTTGGGAAACTTGGGAATCCCCTTTCTCCGCTAATCCTGGGCTGCCGCTCCCTTCTTGTAGGCAGTCACCAGAGTTGGTTTGGGAAACTTGGGAATCCCCTTTCTCCGCTAATCCTGGGCTGCCGCTCCCTTCTTGTAGGCAGTCACCAGAGTTGGTTTGGGAAACTTGGGAATCCCCTTTCTCCGCTAATCCTGGGCTGCCGCTCCCTTCTTGTAGGCAGTCACCAAAGTTGGTTTGGGAAACTTGGGAATCCCCTTTCTCCGCTAATCCTGGGCTGCCGCTCCCTTCTTGTAGGCAGTCACCAGAGTTGGTTTGTGAGGAGGATCCCTCATTTTCTGTTACATTCACAGGATGACATGTCTGGGGTTCAGTGTGGGCGATTCTGAATCAGTCCCCAAATCTACCCAGCCTAGGTTCTGGTCTCTTGGGACACATTTTTCTTTGGGAGGAATTGCCCCGTTCCTGAAGGAGAAGACTTTCTTCCCAGAATCCTTCAAGTATTCTTCCCCTTCAAACTGGAGGACACTGGCTTCCTCCTCAAAATGGACCTTTTTGGTTTCTTTGTTTCTCCTACCCACCCTCTGCTCCCTGGGTTGCAGATTTTTGGGGGGCAAGAGATTTCTGTTTCCAGGGAGTCTAGGGGCTTTCCACGGGTCAGGAAGGCAGCTTCCTCTAGGGCTTTGCACCCCCCTTCCTCTTGTGCCTCCTCCTCTGGAACCAGTGGGTTGTCTGGGTTCTCTCCCCGTCATTGTTCCGGGGTGCCAGACCCTTGGTTTGAAGGGTTCTGAGCCGCCATGTTCATCTGAGGGTTCTGCTGGGCCTTCAACATGCAACTCAGATCCTGAGTTAGGTTCTGGACCTGGCACTCGATTGGGGCACCCTTCCTGGCTGGTACAGTGGTCTTTGATCAAATCTAGGTTGTTCTCTGCAAGAGTAACTATCCCTTCTCCCGGAGTACCCTGGGTACTGGGGATTCCCCTGGTAACCCTCCACCCTTGGCCTCGCCTCTCCCGGATTGGGTGGTCTGGACTCCTGAAATCGGGGAGAGAAAGTTAGGTTGTCCTGCAAGTTGGGGTTTGGAAGGTACCGGATGAAGAAACTTAACACAGGATTTGGAGGATTACTGCCCTCCTGAGGGACTTTTCCTGGGCCAGTCCTCACCTGATTGGATCCCCCCTTGGGATACCCCAACATTGGTCTATTGCCCTTATACCTGGGTCTGATATAATTAGAAGAGTTAGAGGCCACATTGGTGGGGTTTCCTACCAGACTACCACCTGCTGTTGATTGATCAGAAGGTCTTCTTTGCCTCTGATTTGGCTGGTTTTGAGAAGGGGCGTTTTTAGCCCCCCCATTTCTAGATCCAAAATGGGGGAAACCTTCACCTCCGCCACCTTAGCGGCAACAGGGGTTTTGGTTGGTTTGGGGTTTTTGCTTTCTACAGGTTGTTGAACCTCGTAGATCTGGGGAGCCTGCTCTATTACACAGTCCAGGGTGCTGTTATCATGAAAATCTCTTACCAGCTGTGTCATAATATATTTTGGGAGTGTATGAAAATAGGTGTTTATAAATGCCCTACTATTCGTGTGCACCTGCCTAGTGGTTTGCGCAAATGTCCATTTTAGCTTCTGCACAAATTCTCTTGGGGCCTGATCCTCTCCACACTGTAGTTGTAGGCTGCCATATTGTTTCTGTGGCCTCATATGGGTTTCAGTGTGTTGAAAAGTGCTTTAAAATGGCTGCCTTATTGGTGGACCACCTTGAATGGTTGTGGTCTTCCAGCCCAGTAAAGAAGCTGGAGTACTCTGGAGAGAATGTCCATTTGGCATAGTCTATGCAATTCTGGCTTTTTTTTTATGTCAAAAGAGTTCATCATCTGTTCATGTAGCTCCAGATGCTCCCAGACAGAATATTTGGCATTTTTGTGATATAAGGTCATGACATTTTGGATAGCTTTAATCTGATTAATGGGGTCTTTCAACAGAGCTATCTTTTGTTTATTAGCCTTCTTTTGCCGCTTCACATGAGCAATTCACCCTCAGGCTCAGAGCTGCTACTATTTGAGGACCCCTTGTTATCCTCTAGGTGCTGCCTCATTCATTGAGCCTGGGTGTCTCCCTCAGAATGATGGGCCCTAGTTTCTTCTACCCTGTCGTACTTTGGGCTCTCTGGGTCACTCCCCTTGGACTCCCTCTTTCGCACAGGAGAGTGGTATTCTGACTTCTCCCGGCTCCCAGGGTTGGTGGAGAACCCCCCCAGTGCCCTGATTGGGTGGAGGTTTTTAGAATACTCTTTTGAGGCCTCAATTCATGCTCTTCTTTCTCTGCAAAATGAACCAAATGGTCCCTTTGTAGATGATGCTTCTGCAGGACTAGCTCCCTGAGTTTCTCCTCATGGGAGTCTTCCTGGTCAGATATATTGGCCATAATATTTTGGAATCTGTACAGCAATCCCCGTCTGCCAATCTCTGATGGGCGGTGGCCTGCCTGTTCAATCATGCTGGACCTATTAGAGTCTGGCTTTCTCATGATTCCCGGTTCTTGTGAAGCGGTGGATATGAAGTCAGCAGTGCCTTGCGTATACAAATTGGTAGATGGGTTTGAGGCCCTTGGGACAGAGGGCATAGCACTGTGATCAGGGGTGGCTCTGTCCCTCTCTACTTGTTTGGGGTCCCTCAAGTTTTGATTCAGTCTAGCATGCTCTTCTTCTAACACCTCAGGTTTCTCCCTCTCAGTCCCTATCTCCAGATGGCATGCAGAGGCCTGAGCCTTTTGCTCTGCTATCAGTGCTTGACTTAACTCTATTAACTTTTCTTGAGCTGCCACCTGGCTCTGGAGTCCACTGTTCTCATCACAGAGGGCCTCATTGTCTGTTTGTGCTACCTGGATTGCCTGGAAACCCCGAGACAATTGTTGTTGCAGGAGATACATCTCCAGACTCTGTACATTTTTGGCTCACATGGTCTCTTCTAGAGCACCTTCTACTTCTCTTGTGTGCCCCAATAATTTGTATATTCTACTTTTAGTTTGTTCAGTTCCTGGAGGTCTAACTCTGTTTTCTGTAGGTTGGTTTTTAATTTGCACCCTTCCTGCTATAGGGCATATTTTTCCTGATGCAGGGTGCCAACCTGTTCAGTCAGGTCATCCCTTTGTTGCTTGATAGCATTTAATTTGTGGCGTTCTTGATAAAATTCTGTTTGAGAGTGGAGTTCTTTAATAATTAATGTATTCCTTTCCTCTTCCACTTTCTCAATCTGTTTTTGTAAAATAATGATCTGCTCTGAGCAGACTCTGTTATATTTTAGTTGTCGATTCAATTTTTCCGTACACTCCACTTTTAATGCATCTAAATTCACCTCTTCCTCTGAGTTAGTGTGTTGCTGTACTGCCAACTCCTCTTTTAACCGTTTGATATATTTTTCAATGTTCTACCTCAGAATTGTGGATTTTTAGCAATTTTTCTTCTACTAGTTTTAATTCGGTCTGGATTTGGTTTAAGAGCTCAGACTGGTTTTGCGCAAGGGTTATACCTTATTGATATTTTTCCTCCATAAACCCCATGTTGAGATATATGTAGACCATTTTATTCTGCTCCTCTTTAATATTCTGAGTCTAATAAAATTCAGTCAAGGCTTGAGGTAACAGGCCACCACCCTGCCACACATCCATATTCAGGGAGGTGACCTGTTGCATCATGTTGGCTAGCCAGACTTCCTGATCTTGCTCTGCCCATTCCACTCTAACGAATAGTGTGTGCAGAGGTGCTGCCTAGTCATATTAATCTCAACAGTGCTCATTATGAAAAGTGCTCTTCCATTATAAAATTATTTATATAAGGAGAAATATGTACTCTGCGTTTGTCTAGTTCTGGGTTCATTTTACTTTATTTTTACACACAGGCCTGATACCTAGAGTCTACGTTTTGGGATGGTGCTTATACAGTGTAACAGTTTTCTAACCACAAAAAGTCTCACTACCTTTTCTGAGTTAGCCTGCAGTGTTAAGCTGTCAAGGTGGAAACACTTATCTCAATCCCGGCAACGAGCACTCACTGTGTAATGGATTTAAAGACACGGCACACTCCAGACAAGGACTCTTTCCACTGGTAAGGGATGTGGCGCACAATAAAAACGCTTTTAAATGTATTAATTTCGGATTCTGCTTTGATAAGGCAGCCAAGCCGTCTTATACCACCTTGACAAACACCCCGTGTCGAAATGGACCATGAACCAGGTCGGTCTGTAATAATGAAATATTTATTTATTTTTAAAACTCAAATGCAACATCAAACAAATCAAATTTAGGGCATCAATCACCAGTGTGGTGATACTATACAGAAAAATGTTATAATACAATTACGTTCACTTTCTAACATCAATTACAGAAGTGGACGTGGAAGCAAAATCACTCTTTGTCATAATTTTAGATTGCACTGAGGTTATGCACTCCCCCTGCAACCAGCCGCCACACACCTGCTGACCAAGTTTTGTGTGGGTGGAAAGGAGTAGCAAGGAGTCAGAAATAAGAGGCAACAATCAGATTTGAATTCCAACCTACCACCCCAGAATGGGAGGCCAAAACGATATGAAATAACAACCTTGAAAAATTTGCAAAATGCCACTCGGAATTTACTGGATAGTTAGAGATCAGTTTACATGTGCTGTAGGATGGATAAGACAGGAATTTGTGTGGCTGTGCAAAAGAGGCAAGAAAGCTTACAAGCTACAGGGCAAAATACTAAACAACACGAGTACAGGTGAAGAAATCGACTTTGGGAAGGAAGGCAGTGCAGAAAAATTTTCACATAGGGGAAATGCAATTTCTTATCTTTCATGGGGTTAAACAAGCAAACAGCAAAATAAATTAGCTAAACAGTCGAAATCGGAAATAGTTTTTTCTGATGGGGTATAAAGGCACATAACAGATAGGATACTGAAGTGCATGGGTTAATATTATGGGGTGACAGTATGAGTTTCTTTATAGGAAAGGAAAGTCGGATTTTAGAATGGAAACAATTTCACAGGCAAACTCGGTTTTGTTAGCAAAATGATTTGTTTTACTGAGACTATATTTTAGTGGCTAGATTATTAAAGAAAGACACTGCATGCAAAGAGGTTAATTTGCAATGTTAACCTATTCACGCTGCATTCATCCTTATGGGAAATTGATCAATTGTTTTAAAAATGGTACTACAGACTTACGCAAAGGACTGAAATTATTTGAAAAGAATAACGCTAACACATAGAGACCAACACAGGATACACGAAGGATGCTAACAATTTGGGAAGTTACTAGGGTACTTATAGGGTTTAGACAGAATGCAAGGCAACAGAGCGGGGTATGCAGTTTTTGTTACTGGGTAGAGTGATACTTACAAAATGCACTGGAGTTGGGTAATTGGGACAGCTTAGCCGGGTCTCTGGACAGTAGGACAAGATCCGGTCACTGGGCAGCGGCTGGGATTTCCTTTAAGGGAATAGCGGGGCAACAGGGGTATGGTCACTGTGGACAGCGGATGCATCAGCTGGGCAAAGACAGGTCTGGTCACTGGATTCTCCTAAATGGATCAACAATCTTTCCTCCTTTCTCCCTGAATTATTGGGATTTTTGTAGGGTTTAGTTCGGGATAGGTGGTTCTGCCTGGACATGAGGTTCTGGATAGGTGGTTCTGCCTGCATCTGTTTCTGGAGTCTTGCCAGGTGAATTTTGAATGTTGAATGTCTGGATCATCCCATTCCTCCCTCTTATGTAAGCCGGATGACATCAGAGTATTTTTACTATGTGGGAGGAAGTAACCTGGACATACCTATTGGAGGGGATAGGTCAGGCTAGTCCTGTCGCCACCTGCCTCCGAGCTGATTGGACTGAAGGAAGTAGCATCAGTTAAGTGTATGTGTTTTATGACCCCTTTTGTTCCACATGCCCAATTTTTCACAAAAGGGGTTATGGAATACAACTTCATATATTCAATAGTCACCATTATACAAATCAGATAGGCAAACCCCATATTTCACAAGGGATATGCCATTTCAAATGCCACATCTGTGTGATGCTGCTTTTCCCTTCTGGCACAATTTTACTATTTTCCAGGGAAACAAAACACCTAGAATTCTGCAACTGGCTGCATATATACATATTAGTATTGGACATATTTTCCTTAAGTTTCATGTCTGTACAATTTATGATTCAGACCGAAATACAACTTTTCTGCCATTCCAGTTCTCCAGGGGCTACAAAGACACACCCAGTCTCATTCTGTGTACCTAAAAATCCCATAAAAAACGGTTATAATTTCGCATTAGTGCTTATTCAGAGTATTGAAATAAATGTCTTAATGTAAAAAGTCTTTTAAATCAAATGGGTTGGATTTGTCCCCAAAGGCAGTCCTTCAAATCTCCATGGCCAGCCTGCCCGCTCTGTGTCAGTTCTGAACAACAGGGTTACCATAGCGCTCTTTGATCCTGGACAGTTGAAGCTGAGGAGAAGTGTCAAAGGAATTCACACTTCTTTGAGAGGGCTAGTTGCCCTTGGTCCATTGTTCCTTGCAGCAGAAATGCTGGTCAGTCTGACGAGGTCACGAATTTCCACACCTTGGTGCTTTCACATTTGTAAAAGGGTTTCCTTCGCAAACTGGTTCTGCTGTTTTCAAACATTTATTTCTTTTTCTCTCTTTCTTCCCCAGAACCCAAGTCTTTTTGTAAATAAATATAATATACATTAAACCACCCTAGTCTCACACATATAAACCATTTCTGTGCGATGATTTCACATTTAGCTTTCAACGTGCCTTTTCACTGCTTTGCAAAAATGGGTTTACAAGTGTGCTTCTTAGCTCATGTACATTTGACAAAATGCTGTTTTCCTTGCATTACTTTCTAAAGGCTTTCATAGCTCTGGCAAATTTCTATACACAGGCATATGCTCGGGAAATGAGTTCTCTGAAACTGACACCAGGCAAAGGAGAGAGAGAGAGCTTCTTTTGAAGTGCTTTGCGTGTTTTAATTTGTTTCCAAAGTGAATGCTAGCCGTGCGGACTGAAATGAAATTTCTTGCTCTTCACAGACTTTATTTGACAAAACAATGCCGTTCAGGGAAGGATGGCCCTCATTTGATGGTGTTCAACCTGAAATAGATGGACATGGCTGTGTTTTTACTAGAACAAAACGGTGTGATGTTTTAATATGAAAGAAGCACCAGTGCAAGGTTGTTTTTAATACAGGACATTTTCTTGTGCAGTTTTAAGTTTTTGAGATGAAAGCTCAGCAGCAATGAGCCATTCTCCCTTTGAATTCTCTTCTTTGGATTCACATGAAGAAAATAAATGCAGCCATTCTAGGGGTGTTTATGTTCCATCTCACCCCATATGTGCTCAGCAGACACAGCGCAGCCATTATTTTTATAACTGCTAAAATGCAGTTTTGTCATGCAGGGGATTTCTGTTGGGCTGGTAAATGTACCCCACAGTGCGATAAATTACCTCGGACGCCAGGTCGTGGTAAGAAACAGCTTCTCCAGGCCAAAGTCCATGCAGTGAAGGAATGGGATGTCCCCACCACCCAGACTGAAGTGAGGGCCTTTCTGGGCCTCACAGGTTATTACCAGCCTTTCAATAGGTGTTATGGGACTCTGGCCCTCCCCCTGAATGATGTTATTTCCAAGAAGCTGATTAAAAAGGTCACTTGGACCCCTGTCTGTTAGGGAGCTTCCAGAGCTTGAAGGAAGGCCTCTGACAGGCCCCCGTAATGAAGATCCCAGATTTTAGCAAATAATTTATCATACAGACAGACGCTTCTGAATTTTTTATCAGTGCAATGTTACAACAGCTGAACTCTGAAGGGGTAGAATAACCTTGTTCATACCTGAGTAATCTCGGGACCAAGCAAGAGCAGAACTGGGCCACCATTGAAAAGGAGGTGTTTGCGGTAGTTTGGGCAGTACGCAGTATGAAGCCCTACATTTCTGGGTCTCACTTCACTGTCCAAACTGACCACAGACCTCTGAGGTGGCATATGGCCATGCAGGGTGAGAACCCCAAGTTACTGATTTGGGCCATATACCTACAGGGACTGGACATGGACATACAACACAAACTGGGGGCACAGCACTCCAATGCAGATGGCCTCAGTAGATACTTTGACATGGAGGATGAGCAAGACCCTTAGAAGGGTGCGTCATAAACTTTTTGGCTGAGGGTGGGGAATTGCCATCTGACAAGGGTGCGAAGCCCTGACTTTTTTGATTTTTATTAGTACAGAAAATGATGCGGTGATACCTTCTCCAAAGTGGTAATCTGCTAACCAATCCCCCTGTGTTGCTTCTCCATGCCCAGTGCTTAATTTCTTTTGGGACTGGGGCTACTGGCCCCAGCACTTTTGTCTGAGCCCTGGCACTAATTTCTAATCCTAGCTTGATTATGTAGTGGTGTTTTGGCACTTTATTATTTTAAATGTCAGTCTGTCATATCCATGGCAAAACAACAATGTGCACTGACCAGGGTCCCTTCATCCTGGGCTTGCTCATTGGTATTCACAAACTTGATTACTCAGGGTGGCAAGGCATGGCTATTTATCAATGTTCATGAATAACAATGAGGTAAAACTTGACGAAGTTGGGCACTGATGCTGACCATGCCTGCACACTACTCCAATCGAGCTACTTGATATTGATGCAAATTCTCTACTGTAATGACCAGCAAATGTTGTTGACAACAACAGGACAGTCACCGGCAAGCAGCCTCAGCACAGCGCAAAGGTTTGTGAAAAGGCCAATATCAAATAGGAGTACCTAGGATGAGTGCCAAACCAAGAACGATGATCTTACTGCAGTGTTTGACAGGCACACTCATCAGTTCAGTAACTATTTTGCCTGCATTTGTCCAATAATTTACCATAGAAGTCATAGAAGGAAAGCATGGGGGCTCTTGTTTTCTATTGATAGATTGTTAAAATGTTCCACTGATCGGATCAGAGCAAAATATTAATAGTAATGTGTTTTAAAGAAACCCTTAAATATGTGTATTATTTCTAGAAACAATATGTTTTGAGTAACGCTCACCTTGTATCCACAGGGACGCCACCCGACTTGGCTGGATCGCTTCTGAGTTTGATTCACCTCCCCCGGGGAGTTGCGCTGCTGTGGATCTATTCTGGAAGACAGGAGTTCAGTTTTAGCCACTATCACCTTCCCTTGAGACCCGCCTCCCAAGTGTTCCCCTAGCGACCCCCTTGGAGCCTTCTTCACCTTGTATTTCGATAAGAAGTGCTCTCCGTCCTGCTGTTCTGTGCAAGGGCGTGTCCTGGCTGGGCACCTTACTGCCATGTTACTTCACTGGCATGGGCCTGGGAGTCCAGTCTGGCTTTGACTCCGCTCTTGAGGTAAGACTTTAGTTCTTAAAGAGTATTTGTCTGCAATAGTAGTTGCCCTGATAACCTTCTCCTTCTCTCGTAGATTCAGAAGGGATGATGAAGACGTCGGGCTGATGGAGAGGGCGATGCTCGAGAAGGTAAAAGAATGCGCGAAGCGTGGCGCTATGAGCGTTCTTTGAATTGGGCTAACCTGTGCTATTCTTCCTGGCAGGTCGCCGAGAAGTTTCTGGAAGAAATGTGGCCAGATGGAAGCGGAGCGTAGCATGGAAGATGTCTGGACCGAATTCCAGGAGAGTTTCGGTAGGTAAACTGGAGTCTGAAAAGGCATTGGAATCGGAAGAGGAACGCTTACTAAGTGTCCTCTTCTTTTCTCTCCTCTCTAGGATGTTGCTTGTGGATGAGGACGAGCTCCAGGGAAGACTCTGGAGCGATTGAGGAGTTGGTTGCTGACAGGTAAGGAGGAATAATTGTGTTCTTCTTCTCCCTCGTAGATGCAGGCCAAGGATGCTGCGAGCAGGTCTCGGTGTATGTCACGCTGCGAGTGCAGAACAATGCGAAGCACGTGCCTCAGCTCAGGCATGGCATAAATAGCCAGCAGGTATCCCAGGTGCCTCCAGGGCGGACCACGCCCTAGATGATAGTCTGCATGTGCAGTTCCATGCCGAACCTTGAGGGGGCAGCCATGTTGGTCCATTCCTCAATTGAAACTCCACCTGCATATGATCCTGGCGCCAAAGGGTCCAGGACAGACGAGGGGGGCATGATTGGGCCCTTGGGGCCTTGCAGGAACACTGTGCCGAGGGCCAGAGACCCTGAGAACCAAGGCCAGGAGCTATGGTCGTAACATTTTGTCGATTGGTATCTGTAAATCCCACCATGCATCTTTCACCCCCAATGAACCGGTGGTATGTGCAGCCTTAACACCAATTATGTTGGTTCTGTATGTAACTGGCCCGGGTGATGTTGGTGTGTCATTGAGGTGCAAGAAAAGATTTGGGCCCTGTCACTTATTTTCTTACAAATTAAGCACTGTCCATGCCAAAAGCATAGTGCACTTGTGCTCTGCCGCACCAGTAGCCTTATCCGAGCACCCACCCTGCTTGTGGCACATAGCAGGTTCAAAGGTCACAAGTTGCGCACTCAACCACCACAGCAACAGCAAAGTCACTGCAGCGCAGGGGCAACATTTAAAATATGACCCCTCTATCCAAACTACAGTGATCATGATTACCCAATGATGGTGGCATGGTCATCTCTAAGAATAAGCTATGCCTGAGTTTGGGCATACTGCATGGCGATACTTATGATCATGGCCGCCACATCTCAATTGATATTGCACATGTGTTAGCTTCTGTGAGTCAGCTTTGCTATGGAAGGGAATTTGTATTCAGTCCGACGGGCCGATCCAGTCACATGGCAGGACAAAAACTGAGAGGACCCAACTTTTCTTTGGAACTCCCTCCCCCAGAACAGCCACACAGCAGGCAGCTGTCCTGGTCACAGGTATCAAAGGAACAAAGCCATTCAGGAAGAGTAGCCTTACACCTGGCTGCTGCATATCCAAAGGACTTTGTTATCAGAAGGAGGGAAGGGCTCAGGAGTAGGATAGGCAGGAGTGATTTCCTGCCCATCCACCATCTTGATTTTCACTGTCTCTCTTTCCTTTTCCTATGTCCTCCACTTCCTCTGGAGCAAAGCACTTTCGGTGCAAGATCACCAGGCAAAAGTTCACTCCATCCAGGAGCAGGGATTGGTCCCCTAAAGCAGGCTAGCTTTAGACCAATCACCTGAGGACTAATTCTCTTAAAAGAATGAGTCTCACAAGCCTTCAGCAGAATTCCCTGAGTTCCTAAAGCTGCAGAGACGGTCTGAATATTCTCAGCTGGACTTCCTTTTGGTCAGTAGCACTGTCCAAAGCCCTCTGCCGGAGCTGGAGAAGAAGGGAGGTCTGGCCGCTAACCACGCCCAAGAAACATCAGGAGTGACCAATGCTGCGGACTAGGACCAACCATTCAGCAACAGTTTTCTGTGACAGAAGAGCAGTCCCTGAACTTGAGTATCCTGTCCTCATGTTCTTTGAGAAGGCCTCACAGCAACTGGAGTGCTGGACCAGCCAAAGCTCCCTGTTCTCCTGCACCGAACCGGTCACTTTGTGTTCCCTGCGTCATGAACAATAGGGAAGGCACTGGTGCTGATGTCTGCATTCCTCCAACCAGCCGAACTATTGCACTGCATCTGATCTGGCCTAGACACTGCATTTTGTCCTAGAAAAGCATGTCACTGGTTAGGCCTGAAGCATCTGCTCAATGCCGAATCCGAACCAAATCTCTGGAGTATCAGTTGCAGAATCAGACTGGGGGTTACAACCACGGATCAGCCCAGCCTGCCCGAGAATCGCTGCCTCATTGACTGCACATCGACACGTCCATGATCACCACTTGAACAACAGTCACCCGCTGACTCGAACAGCTGGAGCATCTCTCGTCAACCTCTGCTAGGGGCCAAACTCAGCGTGGCCAACTGTGAAACATTCTTGAGACTGTCCTGATCAGCATCATTGAACCAAAGCTGTTTGACCGCAGAGAGCACCTGCTTTCTACCATGCTTGACGCATGCTTGTTGCCAGGGACCCCACGATCCGATGACCCGACTGAGCCTGATCAGCTCACATGAATGTTCAAACCTGGGTCTGATACGCAAGCCCACTAGGAACTGTGACATTGGACTGACCTCATGGTCCACTTGGGCCCGAGACACTTTTTAGGTCATGATTGCTCCTGTTTTCAACCTAATATCCTTTTTATGCAAGTACTTTACTGACCAACCCAGAGTGCTGCTTTCTCCAGTCTGTCCCATCTCTTCTGTGCTTTTCTTTGTGGTGGGTTTTTGTATAGTAATTTCTTCTCATTCTAATTGCAGATGGTGTGTTTTTAATAAAGTGTTGTGAGAAACCTGATGGCATTCTCACACTTACTCTCGGGATCTTCCATTCATGTGGCTTGGGAAGGGCCATCCCTTTTGGATCCCAACCATGGGGGTGGACAAGTGAGGGAGGATCACCTGAGTTCAGGGTTGCAGAGCATTGGGAGAAGAATGAGTAATGAGACACGATAGTCCCCCTTTCCCAATTATACACCAACTTACTGTCGCTCATCCTTAATGGGGTATTTCCAAGCACGCCCCATTTCCCCCTTCCCATTTCCAATCAGTACTAGAATGAGGAAGAGGCGATCGGGAGCAATGAGGATTACTCATAGAAACAACATAGGTATACAAAGCGAGGCCTTAAATGTAATACCTTTGAATTTTCCAACTAATAGCGTCAGGCACTTTTCCCCAACTATGCACATCTGACTTCAATTGACTCTCACCTGCAGTAGAAAAAAGGTGGTTCTGCCAGAAACATGGAGCGAGCTGGGGTTGCTGGATAGAACTAGGAGGCCAAGGAGCAGAAGGATGTAAGGAGAGGATCCCAGAAGGGCCGGTGGAGTTCGGGATGCCGAGATGCTGGCACAGTGTGTATGAGGGGCTGCAGCACAGCGAGGGACCTGTCTCTCCAGGGAGCCAGAGCGGGACAGAACGGAGTATATTGGACTTGTTTAGGCCAGTGATCATTCCCCTGGGACATGTGCGGGTCCTAGGAGTGTCTGAGGGTAAGGTAGTGAGACCCTGACTCTACACAAAACCTATTTGACCTGCTTGCTGGTGTTGCGCTACTGTTTCTGAGTTTCGTGAGACAGAGAGAAACTCAGTAGTGTGCGGATGGCCGGAATGGGAGCAGTAGCGTTGAGCAAAGCGAAGCAAGTGAAAAGCTGAAAAGCGGTGAAAGAAAGCAAAGTGAAGCCAGAGAAAGGTAATAGCAAAGCAAAGCAAGCGAAAGCAGTGAAAGAAAGCAAAGTGGAATCACAGGAAAGGTGCGCTGGAGGCGCGGAGGTAAAGAAAGACAGAGCAAATGCACTGACGGCACGGAAGCAGCCAAGAGTGGGTGCAAGTGACCCTAAAGTAAGGAGATGGGCGCAAGCGACCCAAAACCAAAAGAGACAGCAAGAGACAGTGAGAAAGAAAACAGATAGTCAAAAAGAGGTTGAAAGCAACCTGAAAGTGAGAAAGAGGGTGCAAACGACCCAAAAGAAATAAAAAGAAATAAAAAGAGTGCAAGAGGCATGTTAAAGGGAAAATGATGGTGCAAGAGAGAATGGGAAAAAGTAAAGAGAAACGTGCAAGAGACACAGAAAGGTGGAAAGAAGGTGCAAGTGTAGACCACAGGAAGAGAAGGTGTGCAGGAAGCCCAGCAAAGTGGAAAAGGAAAGAGGCACAGAAGAGGAAAAGGTGCCAGAGAATAAGGAGAGGGGTTAGGGGTCAGAGTGGACTTTCCTGGGAGGAGCAAAGAACCCAGCGTTCTCAAAAGTCTCTGATACTACCTCCATGAAAGAACTGTACAGTGAAAGGAACATCCTGACTAGAGGAACCTTTTGTTTGTTTGAGACAGGAGGGACCTAGACTTGGGAAAGGGAATCCTGAGAGGCCTAACAGGAACAGTGTCTTTTTTGTTGGAACTGGAAGGATTGAAGCTTTCGGAAGGAAACCGCAAGAGATCCAGAGACCTTGTAAACTATATTGACTTGCTGCAAGAGCCCTATATGGAAGGTCCCAAGGGCAACCCTTTTGACTTGAGCCATTTTGAACTGGCAGAATTACACCTATTGATAACACTACCTGAAACCAGCTGTAGTTTACTTTTTCTTTTGAATCACCATTTTCCCTTTAAGAGGACCCCCTATCACATTTGGTTTAAGATTGAGGGCAAGGATGGGTTTGGACACAGATGAACTTTGGTTGTGGACTTACGTAGCTACTACTTCTCATGATAATATAGATAGGTTAGGCAAGATGAGGTATTGTGCTTCTCTATCATTACCATTCTTCACAGATGCTTCACCTGAGTTACTACTTCTCAGGATACTGTTGTGACATCTCATAGGCACGGACGGTCAGTGTGGCGCAGTTGACGGCATCTTGCAGTGGGTCATTGTGGTCCTCGCAAGATGGCGCTGCGTATGACAGGTAGCGTTCCAGGCATCCTCAATGGACCGGCTGTGCCGACTCCGCCCCCGGCTTCTGTGTGTTTACTTATGGTGTCCCAGACGGTGTAACATTGCGTTGCTACTCCTTTCGTGCCCACGTTTCGTAAATTCGTCAATCCCTTAGAGTTTAGCTCAGTTCTCATAGGACTCTACAGACTTATCATCCCATGTTTCTTTTTCCTACTCACAGCAGCCTCTCCTCGCTCTCTGCAGCTTTTCAAAACTCACCTTCAGATCCAACCTTCTTGGGTAGCCTTCTGGAAGCCGGTACGTGTCTTTCTCCCTCTTTCTGTCACCACGCTAGACACGCGGAGACTCTGACTCACCTCTTTCCTCTGTCATAGGTGCTGCCGAGGACTCCTTTGTGTCCCCTGCAAACAGACACATTTATTATACACCCAGGAGTGTGCTGTCTTTCCCTCCTTCTGTTGCATCTGCTGTAACACCCTGTGCAGCTCCTCAGCTTGTCATAGACGTTAGGAGTCACTTCATACGCCACATTGACTGCAACACATCACTTTCCTCTTGTCTCATACCATCTCTGATTCTAGCAAGCAGAATCCTTCACAAACAACTCCTTGATCGCTTTCAAGTGAAACACATGCAGTGCTCCAAGCAGCTCTAGTCTCAGTCCACCTATAAAGGGTAATATTAACTAATCATTATCAAGGAAGATAGTTTAACCTTGATCTACTTTTAACATTTTACTTTGTATTACAGTTCAACTCCGAATAATCCAATGACTTCACAGCACATGAGGGACTGCTTCTACTTCTGCACCTTGTTTGTTTGTTTGTTTGTTTGTTTATGTGTTGTGCGCACCGGACCCTGAGGTAGCAGGGCGCAAGAGACAAGGAGGTTTACAGCTTTGTTACAGACGTTACAAGTTACAGAGCAAGCAAGTTACAGAGCAGACAATTTCTTGACTCTACAGGCGAGACAACTACAAGTGCAGATAGAGCGCCACCAAACAGTCAAATCTATGGCGAAACAAAATAGCAAGTCAGGTGGAGTACAAGTGGAGGTGCGAGAGGTAGAGTGCCATTTATGTCGCATTCTCGGTGAGCCATTTTATGGTATTCTTTCTGAAGTTGTTGAACGTTTTGTTGGGTCTAAGTGCAAGGGGTAGGGCGTTCCATAACTGTGCTGCCTTGACTGGGAAGCTGGATCCTCCGATAGTGGTAAGTTTAAATCTGGGCACTAGGAGGCAGTTGGGGCTGACTGTGCTTGTAAGTCTTGAGGGATTTTTTCTATTGAAGCGTTCAGAAAGGTAGCTGGGGGCTTTGTTATTTAAACATTTGTGGATGAGGGAGGCAGATTTAAGGTTATTTTTTTCTTGAGTGGAGAGCCATTTGTGTTTACGTCTTATTTCTGAGATATGTGCTCTTCGAGGGATACTTAGGGCCGCTCTAAGTGCATTATTTTGGAGCACTTGAATTCTATTGATGATTTGTTTGGTTGTCCCTATGTAAAGGGCGTTACAATAATCTAATTTTGATAAGATGAGGGCTCTGGCTAGGATGAGACAACTGTCATCTGATAAGAAATGTTTCCCAGCTTGTATTAATTTACATGTATAGGCTGTGGAAGAGGCCAGTGAGTTCACCTGTTTGGTTAAGGATAGTGTCGCATCAAGGTAAAAACCTAAGGTTTTTACTTCTCTGGCGACCTTGATAGTGTTGCCATCAATGATGAAGGCTGAGTAGTTTTGGTTGAGTTTGGAGATGCGGGCTGCCGTGCCCAGGATGATGAGCTCTGTTTTGTCATCGTTCAAGCATAGGCCATGGTTGGCCATCCATGCTTGAACGATGCTATAGACTCTGTTCACCAAAGCCAGGTCTTCAGCGTAATCCCTAGTAAGTGGTAGGAGAATCTGGCTATCGTCTGCGTAGTTGGTATAGGTGATACCCATATTATCGAGATCGTCGAAGAGTGGCTTGGTGAAGATGTTATAGAGTGTTGGCGAGACACAAGATCCCTGGGGCACTCCGCAGGTGATAGGAATCGGCTCTGCTGCCGCTGCGGGGGAGAACACCCTCATGGTCCTGTCACTAAGGAATGACTGTATCCAGACTATGGCCTCCCCAGAGAAGTGGGCCGCCAAGTCCAAGTGATTGCATAGGACTCTTTGGTCCACCAGATCAAAGGCGGCTGAGAGGTCTAGAAGGAGGAGGAGAGCTAGTTTTCCCTCGTCTGAGTCTATTTGGGCCTTTAGGTCAATAAGGGCAGTCTTTGTGCCGTGTTGTGGACGGAAACCGGATTGGCGTGTTCCAAGGAGATGGTTTATCTCGAGGAAGTTCTGGATTTGGGTGTACGCTACCTTGTCTAATATTTTTAGTAAGAAAGGCACCGTCGTGATAGCTCTATAATTTGTTGGAAGGTTGGGGTCCAATGTTTGTTTGTTCAGAAGGGGGAGTACCCAAGATTCTTTTAGGTTGTGAGGGATGGTGCCCGTAGTGAAGGAGGCATTAATAAGTTTTGTGAAGAAGGGGGCTAGATCTCTAGCCGCGTTCTTGATCAGTTGTGCAGGGCATAGGTCTCCCTTACAATTAGACGGTTTAAGAGTCAGAATGGTCTCTTCTACCTCAATTACTGAGACCTGGGAGAAGCGGAATTAGGTAGATTCTTTGGGTTTGGGTGTGGGAGTTTTGTCCACAGGAGGTTGGGTTGGTAATGAGGCTTTCTTTAGGGCAATTTTAGTTTGGAGGTTGGCCACTTTGTTGGTTAGTGCCAGTTGTATGTCTGTACACCAGGTTTTATCTTTGATGGAGTCGTCCTGTGCTGCAATAGGAGTTTCCAGTTCTTTTAGGATGGAGAATAGCTCCTTCATACTGGAGTTGGCTTGGGTGATACTATAATTATAGGTTTCTTGTTTGGCCAGGATGATATCTTTTTTGTATTGTGAAGAGATGTTTATTAGGTTGGTTTTATTTTCAGCGGTAGGATGTCGGTTCCATACTGTTTCACATTTTATCTTCTGTAGTCTTAAGTTTTTTAAATGGGGTGTAAACCAGGAGTTTAGGTGCTTTTTTTGGTTTACTGTTTCTAAGTTTAAGCGGAGTAACTCTGTCAAGGGAAGTGGACATAGCATTGTTGAATTCCTCCACTAGGATGCCTGGGTCGGTATGGTCGGGTAGAGAGTTAAGATTGGGTAGGATGTGGGGCAGAATATTATATGCTGTGATATTTTTCTTATTTCTGGTTATAGTGGGTATAGCGTTTGTGGGTGTTAAAACTGTAGGTCTTTTAGTATTGAGGGTAAAGGAGATAAGGTGATGGTCTGACCATATTTGGGGGGCAATGGCTGTTATAGAGGGGTTGCAGTTGTGACTAGCAATCCAGTCAAGAGTTCTCCCTTTGGTATGTGTGTGAGTGTTCACGAACTGCGTGAAGCCTAGTTCTGACAAGGTATTAGCTGCGGCAGTGGCCTGATGGTCATTGATATCATTGTACCCTAGGTTGAAGTCTTCTAACACTAAAGTTTGAGAGGAATTCTTTAGCTTCTCAGAGATAACAGAGGTGATATCTTCATTGAAGGAACTGGTGGGGCCTGGGGGTCTATAGAGGAGGTAAATATTAAGTGTTTGGGAGTTGGCGGTGGGAAGTTTGATAGAGAGAAGCTCACACGATTTAAGGTAGGGTGTGGGGGTGATTCTCATAGAGAGATTGGATTTGGCGATAATTGCTATTCCTCCACCTTGTGCGCCTGGTCTGTCAGCTCTGAGGATGGTATAATTTTCTGGGACTGCTAGAGTGAGTGCAGGACCTGCTGCCTCGTGGAGCCATGATTCAGTAATGGCGATGAAATCAAGGTCGTTTTCGCGTATGACATCTGCTATGTCAGTGGCATGAGCGACTAACGATCTGGCATTGATCAATGCGGCTTTTAATTCCGGTTCTGGCTGCACTGTGAGAGGGAGGTTGGCCATATGTTTATTATTTTTATGGTAGAGTTTGCACCTGGGAGGGCTGGTAGTTTCCAATGGTGGGAGTAATTTGGGTCGAAGGTGTTCCAGGTTGATGTTATATTTAATAATGGGTTCGAATATTTTAGGTAGTCGAGCCCGGAGTCTAAGATTCCTCTGTGCTAGGTTGCAAGGTTTGGAGTTAGGTTGTATATAGGCTCCGGAGCCCTCTATGGGCAGAGATGTAGGCATGGTCATATAGACGATGGTGAGTATAGCTATCAGATTGGTGAGTAATGCTAGGTGGACTAGGTTGGGCAGGTAAGAGTGCATAATGTTACTTCTAGTTAGGATAAGGAGACTAGACTTAGATGCCGTAGTTGGATGCTGGACAGAGTAGGCTGCGTACAGTCATCAAATATTAGGCCGGATAAATGCAGCAATCAAATACTGGGCTGAATGCAGCAATCAAATACTGGGCTAAATGCAGAAATCAAATACTGGGCTAAATGCAGCAATCAAATACTGGGCTAAATGCAGCAATCAAATACTGGGCTAAATGCAGCAATCAAATGTTAGGCAGGATAAATGCAGCAATCAGATACTGGGCAGGATAAATGCAGCAATCAAATACTGGGTTAAATGCAGCAATCAAATACTGGGCAGGATAAATGCAGCAATCAAATACTGGGCTGAATGCAGCAATCAAATACTGGGCTAAATGCAGCAATCAAATACTGGGATACATGTAGCAATCAAATATTAGGCAGGATAAATGCAGCAATCAAATACTGGGCTAAATGCAGCAATCAAATACTGGGATACATGTAGCAATCAAATCTTAGGCAGGATAAATGCAGCAATGAAATACTGGGCTAAATGCAGCAATCAAATACTGGGCAGGATAAATGCAGCAATCAAATACTGGGCAGGATAAATGCAGCAATCAAATACTGGGCTGAATGCAGCAATCAAATACTGGGCTAAATGCAGCAATCAAATACTGGGATACATGTAGCAATCAAATCTTAGGCAGGATAAATGCAGCAATGAAATACTGAGCTAAATGCAGCAGTCCCGCACTGGGCTAAATGCAGTGAACAAATACTAGGTAAAGATAGGCTAAATGCCGTGATCTGAGTATCAGGAATGGAATGGAAAATGTGCTTTTAGGGTGTCTTAGAGCTTTCATCACATGTGGTCAACCATGTGGTCAATCAGCATAGGCATTTGGAGGGAGGCAGGTATACTACGGCTAGCAGCCAGAGAGAGCGCAATACATGTGGAGCAAGGCAACAAAGTGGTGCACATGGAGACTGGGCACATATAGATGAAGGTTACAATGCGGCAAGTTGTAGTACAGGTTTCCAGAGCATGTTAGAGCGGCATGTTGGGAGGATTTGCAAGAGGCAGTGTGCCTTTGGATAATGCAGAGCAATGGTCAGTATCTCAATTAGCAGAAGTACGATAAGTAATGAGATGATACAAAATGAGGCACAAGGTGCGACTGGGTTGTAAATCTAGTAGAAGGGTGCAAAAGTTCACCTAAAATCGAAATGAGCAGAAGGGCTAAAGGTGGAGTGTACTAACAATACAGTTAAACCAGCAGTGGTGCACCTAAAATCGAAGTTAGCAACATGTACATGTGTATGTGTGTATACGAAATTGCACATGCACAATTTTGAACAGTGGGTGATACAGTGAAGCTGTACTGCAAGTTTTAGCTGGGCAGTGGTTGCATTTGTCAATTAGGGAGCGTGTTGAAGACGCTTACCTATGTCAATGACCGGTTCGCAGTTCAGTGTTTAATCGAGGAGCAGTTCGAGGAGCAAGGGTCCAGGTCTAGCCTCTAGCCATTCTCTGGACAGGCTCAGGACAGGTCCTGCTCCTTTGAGTGTGGTCCTTGGAGGGCTGGTCCGGCGAGCACCTTCCGGCGACCGATTGGCTGCAAAGAAGGAGGTATGAGCCAGTGGGCTGTCTGGCACGGGTCAGGCGGCCGGGACAGGGCAGGCAGCTACACTGAGAAGCCTGGCAGCCATCTTACAAGGAAGGTAGCCTCGTGTGAGGCAATGGTGGCACTGGGTAGGTGCTTTTCCGGAGCAGACGGGGAATCTTATGGCCATAAAAATTATTTAGCATGCTTGAGGAGCGCATGCATGCAATTGTCAGGCGAAATTGCAGATTTTCGAAAATAACGAAGATTTGAGCGCTAGGTGTCGGATCAAGGCCATAAAGCCTACCTTGCACTGTGAATGTGGCCCCCAGCTTAGATCCAAAGCGGGGCCACTGCGCCTGCAGTCAAGGAGCTCCTGCTCCTTGGGAGGGGATCAGGTAGCGTGCAGCGGCTCGGACGGGTCCTGTTCCTTTGTATGTGGTCCCTGGAGGGCTGGTCCGGCGAGCCTTGAGAACACGAGCACCCAAACAGGGTTTTCTTCCCCTTGAGGGTTTCCCTTTTCTTCCTGATAGTTTTAACTTAGGGAAGATGAGGGTGACCAGGTGGATTCTCTATTCAGCCAGACTGCTGTGCCTGCTCAAGGCTGGTCACTTTTTGCATTTTCCTTATTGTGTGGTAATCTGGCTGTGGCTTTTGACAACTGTAGATAGGTTAGGTAAAACGAGTTATTGTGCTTCTCTATCTTTAACATTCTCCACAGATGCTTCACTTGGGCTAGTACTTCTCAGGATAGGGTTATTTTGTCAAAGCCTTGTCTTCTGTTGTGGGTTCCAGACTCAGACTGGCTTCTTACTGGGTTATGTCCCCTGGTATACTCACCTGCCAGGTGCTCGGACCATGGTCATTTTCATAGAGGCCTTGATGGTTTCTATGCGTGTGGGTGCCAGATTCACAATTATCTTTCTGCCAGTTCTGTGCACCTGGTCTATCAGTCTGCAAGGTACTGTGACTGTGAAGATCTCATTGGAGGCCTTGATTATGCTTGTGGGTGTGAGTCCCAAACTCCCACCCAGTTCTCCTCAAATTGTGTTCACCTGGTATACTAGCATGCCAGATACTGTGACTATGAAAATCTCCTTGAAGGTCTGGATTGTATCTCTGGTTGCAGGTCCTAGACATGCACTTGTTTCTGTTGGGATTCTGTTCACCTGGTGTACTAGCCTGCCACGTATTGTGACTATGAAGATCCCTTGAAAGTATGTATGCCACAGGTCCCAGACCCTTCGTTCATGACTCTCCTTTCTATCTGCTCTCCTGCCAGCCGTTCCGGCCTCCTCAACCTCTGTGGAAGGCTTAACAGTGAGCTTTGGTTGTCTGTGGGTGCTTCCTGGCTTTGCCGCCACCTTCTGCTTGCTCCAAGTACTGCAGCGGCTCTGTAGCAATTCCCTGTGGCTGGGCTGCAAGTCTCAGTCTGACCATGTTCTCCAGCCTTCTGGTTCAGCTGGTTGCTCAGGTGTCTGCTTCTCTCTGTCTTTCAGACAATGGCAGGCTGATTATGGGTTCCTATGCCGATGGGCAACCATCCCACTCTCTGCACTCTCTGTGTCCCAGCTCCTTCAGTGGAGTTTGAATATCGTGCTTCATCTCGTAGGGTCTCTCACTCTCTAGGAAGTCCTTCTTCCCTTTTTATGTTCCATTCAAATTTGCTTGACACAAATTGACTAGTGTGTTTGTATTTGTTCGGTGGAGTATTCAACATTACTTCACACTTCATCTTCGTCCCACTATTACTGTAATTCCTGTGCCAAATGTTCTTCCTCATCTCAAAGTTCCCTATGGAAGTGTGTTGAGTTGTTGTGTCCTGTGCAGAACAAAAGGGTGAGGGGTTTGGGGTGTCGGGAAACTATACCATGTTCTCACCATATAGACATCCCTAGTCCCGTACAGGCGATCCCATCTCATGAGATCCACCCACTGAGTACAACTCCCAGGGGGACTATCCGGTAGTGGTATCACCTCCCTGTCCTTTTGGGAAGAAGCTCCCCCACACCCCCACCGGGAAGAAGGGATGACATCCAATGATTAATCACATACCCTTCCCATACCCTTGCAGCTTTCCCATCTGTAGCTGATAATAGCGTTTCTGGTGTTTGCACAAAGATGATCTATTTGGGGTTATAACACCAGTCTCCAACATCTACTGATGAAATTGTGGAACCATGCTGCCCAAAGCCAATAGAGTGGGTAAATTAGGGATCACGGCTGCTGTGATCCAGCTCACCTTTCCTAAGATGGTGATGGGGAATTGTGTCTGGGGATATTCTCTAACTTGACCATGAATACAGCCAACTTCTGCTTTCTCCATTACTTTCAAACCCCATGAAAGTATTTAAGATTTGATGGCAAATCCCCTACATCCACTATCTAATTGGGCGCAGATGGTTTTTCCTTTTAGGATGGCAGGAACTCTGTAGGTGGTTTTATTCCCTGAATTCATAATAGTGTTGGGGTTTCTCTTGCTCTTCTTTTTCTTCCTTTTAGGGAGATATCTGCCCGGGTTCTTGCCTCAATTTGCTATTATATCATTGGGCTGGTCCTAAAGGATACTCGCATAAGATGGTTCAGCCTTTGATTCCTCAGGTTGTATTGTTTTAGAACGGGTATGGTGGGAGATCTCTCATATGTTCAGGGCAATGCCCGGCAAGATGCCCAGATTCTCCACATGAGAAACATAATCTGTCTTGGGTAGGAGATCAGGGGTCTAGATGATAGCACACCTCCATCTTCAGCTCCGACTAAGAGAGTATCTATGTCTGGGTCTCGATCACTGGGTTCTTCGGGCCCACTCCCAGTTCTTCTCCATTCGCCTCCTGTTCTGTCTGGGAACTATGTCGGGTGGAGTTTTTTTTGTAGGGATAGCAAGGGTCTCTTGGCTGTCAGTTGGGAAGGACAGATTGGGAGCTCTTCCGTGTATCCTAGAGAATTGGTCTTGTGGGGCCAGGGTAGTCAGAGGGTAAGTCTTCTGGTCTTCCTGTTTATCAGGGGAACCTGTGGCTCGGATGCGTCATCTATCTCAAGTTGAAAAATATCCTCCTTCCCTCCTCCGGATGTTATTGGGTTATTGTCTCAGGATGGAGACAGGGAGACTATGGGCCTCATTACGAGTTTGACGGTAGCCATGGAGCTACTAGCTCCATGGCTGCCACAAAACCGGGCTCATTTACCGGGTACCTGCAATGAGGAATAACTGGGTCATTCCAACATTGGAGGACTCTGTAATTCCTCCTTGCAGGTACCATTCCCCATTCCCATTTGAGCCCCCATAGGTCTCAATGGGAATGGGGATGGAGGTAACAACAAGCAGATTAAAACTGGCCCGTTGTTACCTCCTTCTTACCCTCGCGGGACCCGGAAAACACACCTGGTTTTACCAGGCGTCCGATCCGGGTCCCGTGATGGGAACCTCATAATAGTGCGGAATGGATTTACTGGCGCCGGCACCATTACCGGCGCCGTTAAACCCATTCCGCACTAGTTGTAATGAGGCCTTATGTCTTTGGGAGTCTCAGGGTAGGGAGTGACTTTCTAAGTTCCTCCTCCAAATCCCATATTATTATCACCCCTGTGGGCGGATATTGAGGCCTCATGTTCTAGATTTTTATGTCTTTCTATTTCCAAAGGGAAGGAACTTTCTAAGGATCTTAAGGAACTATGAAGGTTGGCCATTTCCCCAGAGGTTGCACCCTTGGTTTCCTCATGATCATAATTTACCTCAGTCTCACCTTTTGGAAAATAGCAACATTCTACATAAAACTGATTCGCTGGGTGGTTATATGAAAACTCCCAGATGTTCTCATATACCAAGTATCCCACCAACTCACCCATTCTAATCTTAACAGGGCTTGATGAGAAGTTAAGAGGGCACATTTAATTTCTTCTTCACAAGCCAGGAGGGGTAGACATTTTCCATCTCTCTTTCAGCCACTTTCTCTTGGGGCCATAATATAGATGACAACGCTAGTGGGGAGGTTTCCCTGTAGACCTAAAGAGATGATAATCTTGTCTCTGGAAGGAACCATATACACTTGTGGAATAAACAAAGTTGATAACTCTTCCCCTCTCGAATGGCCAGGGGGTTTAATAGATGAAAGGTAATCCCAATTATCTGTGCATGACGGATCAGGCCCTGGAGAGGTTGACCTCCTTCCTCCTGGACCGACCCTCCCAGGTCCAACTTGGCTCCTATCTCTTCACCACCTCTCTGTCCACTTGTGGTATTCCCCAGAGCTCTAGGCTCTCACCCTGGCTCGCCATTTGGCCCATCTTATCTCTACCTTCTCCTCTAACTTCCAGTGTTATGCGGATGACACTCAGCTCTCTTTCAGGCTCCCCTCAGCCTCCTTTCCTCTCTTGCTCATTTCTGACTTTCTATCCATGGTTCAGGATTGGCACGCCTCCAACTATTGCTGCCTTAATGCCAGTAAGATGGAGATCCTTCTCATTGGGACCCCGGCTTCTGCTTTCCCTCTCTCACTCTGGATGCCCTCCTTGGGCCCTCTTCCTTCGCATTTCTGTGAGGCAAAAAACCTTGGTGTACAATATTCCCACAGTTCACTACCTAAGTGATAATAGTAACAGAAATAGGTTTGATCTTGCTCTTAGAATTGTAATATCGCAATGGAATTCAAGGTGTGAGGGAGAAAGATTGATGCTGGAAAATCGTTCAACAAAACATTATGCAGCAAATAAAGTTCCCAAGGATTAGGGAACTCCCGTCCCCTGCACTCGATCACTAGCTTTATCAAAAAGCCAAACAGTTGTAGATATCTAAATGTCAAATATCTGTACAATATATTTTCAATATTCATGAAAGTCCAGTTTCATGTGTATATGTAAAACCTATGTTCCAAATGTCATTTAACATAACCGTTTTTATTGCAATATCAAATGGTGAACCAACATGTTTCAAGATTAACACTCTTCATGAGGGGTCTTCAAGTACTGATAAATCTATAAAGTAATTAATTCAATCCATTAATTTCTTCAAAAAGGACATTTTACAAACATTGTCGAACATCATTTATTCAAACTGTAATTTTGTGCAAACAAACATTAGTGTTCACCTATGCGACATGTAGCACAATGGAAAAATGTACCCTGTAAATCAGATAACATCTTAGTTAAATGAAAGGTAACCATCCCTTTGGTGTGTAATCACAAATTGTAACCTTTTGGTCAATTCTGGCCAGAACGGGAAATAAAGTGGCGGCCATTTTGGAAATCACAATCCATCAAATATCACAGCCCCTGCAAGCCATCCACCCCTGTGAAGACTGAAAGATGTCTCAGGTAAGCACCAGGGGCAGGAAACAAACCTAAATTCAATGACCAGGAGCTGGCCATACTTGTGGAGGAGGCAGTGACCCACTAGGAAGAGCTATATGGTGCAATGCAGCGCAAGACAAGTGGGCAGCGTCGAGCGCAGGTCTGGCGGGAAATCAGCCAGAGGGTGTCTGCAGTGGGGCGCATGCCCCAGGATGGGGAGGACTACCGCAAGTGCCTAAATGACTTGCAGGTCCGAGTACGTGGCCTACTCTCCCAGCACAGGAGTGCAAGCATGGGGACTGGAGGAGTGCCTGCACCACCACCACCACCCGAGCTCACACCCTCGGAGGAAATGATGATGACTCGCATCGATATGTGCCCCATAGAGGGAGTCGGAGGAGCGGAGGCCGGCACCGGTACCCAGCAGGCTGCAGATGAGCCCCTCCCTAAAAATGCATGCACCTGTAAGGGCCACACATTCAGACCCTGAGTGAATGAATGTGCGTGCAATGTGCGTGAGGCACCGCACACACCCATAACTGACCCCTTGTACCACCGCACCGTAGCGCTCCCTAGACTCCCCTGTATGTGCATTGCATCAATACAAGGCTCAGGGGATAGCAATCCATGGCCGTGGCACAGTTGCGTGATGTGTGAGTGTGCATGAAAACAAAACCAGCAACATGGGCACCGTGCATCCCCAGCAGGCATCTGAAGATGTAACGCAAACATGTCCGTGCAGTGTCCCTCCACAGCAACACGTTCCACCAATCACAACATGGGGAGTGATCAAAATGCAATTGCAATGCATAATTGATACGGTGTACAAACCCACTTGAAGGTATCATATGCATGATATTTATCTAGGCTGCCCTGAACTCATACCACACCCTAGGTACCCCACAGGGACACGGCGATCACCACAGGCCTACGATGACGGTGAGGAGACTACAACAAAATCACGGCGCCCGAGGCAGCACTCTTCTACCGGCACCACCACCCCGCAAAGGGGCCAGCCGGAAACGTCACAACGCCGGACCCATACCACGTCACCACACCATAGCCCTACTAGACGGGTGCAGCACCCACAAGGCTACAGGGGGACAGCGCCTCATTCACTACAAGCCACCATGCAAACACTGGATGTTGAGGGAGCCACCAGTGGGTCGGAGCCTGATGAGGAACAGACAGCAACAGCTGCACGACAACCTGAACTGTTGACCTCACCCAGCCGCAGTGACACACAAGGAATTGCCACACCACAGGGAAGCCCAGAGCCAGTTGCAAAGGATGCACACACCCCACATGTGTGTGTGCGTTGTGTCCGCACACCAGAGCCAGGCGTGGATACACCGTCCTATGGTACACCAGAGGATAGGCACTCGGACCGCAGCAGCCCCATCCAAGGTGGCAACATGTCCCCCTTAAGCTCCAATTCCAGGCAGCGCATAGCTGTCAGCCCGGTCCCCATCACACCCAAAGTACCACTCATCACGGGAGCTGCTGTGATGGGGCGTCTGGATGTTATTGAGGCCAAATAGGCGAAAATCGAGCATATGGCCAAAGTGCACAGCCGCCACATCAAGGCCATCAGCGGTGCCATACGGGATGCCACTAAGTCCATGGCCCAAGACAACGTGCATACCCAGAAAGTGGTGGAGGGATGCTCAGTGGCCCTGACAGGTTTCGGGCAAAGGGTACGGGAGCTGTGCGAGGGACTATCTGCGCATGGAGCGCAGACAAGGGAATCAAACAATCTTCTCCGCCAGCAGCTGCAGGTCACCAGAGCCATCCCATCAACCTCTACTATGCCCACAGAGGGGTCCCTGGAGCCTTCACCGGTTACCAGTCAAATGGTCGAAAACATTTGGTCGACAGACAATTTGGTCGACACCATTTGGTCGAATGCCAAATGGTCGAATTTTTTTTTTATTTTACCCATTTTTTGGTTTTTTTTGGGGGGGTCCCCCCCCAACCCCCTTTTTTTTCTTTTTTATTTTTTTCCCCACACAAAAACCCACAAAACACATATATATATATATAAAAAAAAAAATTCGACCATTTGGCATTCGACCAAATGGTGTCGACCAAATTGCAGTCAACCAGTTTGTTGTCGACCAGTTGACTGGACACCGCCTTCACCTGGGTGCCGTTCAATGCGCAACCTGAGAGCCTGCTCACCAGAGGGGCCCAGACTTGGAAATCGCCCGCGACCCTCATAAAAGGACATGGCACCGTTTTTGCGGGACCTGAGAACATGCACCTACCTGCACTGTTTTGGGGAGTTCACTGGAGGGGAGCGGGGATTGTGTGCTGGGGAGTTCACTGGGGGGAAGTGGGGATTGTGTGTTGGGGAGTTCACTGGGGGAGGGGGGATTTTGTGCTGGGGAGTTCACTGGGGGAGGAGGGATTGTGTGCTGGGGAGTTCACTGGGGGGGATTGTGTGCTGGGGAGTTTACTGGGGGGAGGGGGATTGTCAAACATTTAATAAATGAGGTTCAAAACTCATACAAAGCATGGACATTCATAATTGTGATCATGTGCTCTTTAATGTACAAGTGATATGTGTTACATGTAGCCATCAACCGTATCTGAGACAGTTATCAATCAAGCCCTGTCTGGCCAATCTACCCTCCCCTACCCCATCCCTGTGTACACGTGCACCAGGTTCGGGCACATCCTCATCTTGACTTCCATCCCCAGGTGACTGCCCATTCCTGCAACAGCAAATGTTGTGCTGCATGGCACATGTTAGGACGAGTTTGCAGATTTTTCAAGGTGCATATGCCAATGCCCCTCTCGTGCAGTATAGGCACCAATAGCGTGCCTTCAGCAGTCCAAATGCCCTCTCAATGCAGATATGTGTACGTCCATGGGCAATGTTGTATGCCCGCTCATCTTGAGTGTGTGGATGACGCACAGGGGTCATAAGCCATGTGTACTGGGGACATCATGAATCACCTGCAGGGGAGGGAATGCAGGTATGAGGACAAGGTTGGTTCAGTGGGTGCACAAGGCTCAGTAATCAGTGACATTGGCAGCAGAATCAAGTTTGTGTTGAAGAGGTCATGCTATCTCATTGCTATGTTGCATGCACACCGCGTCTTGCAGGACATGCATGGTCTGAGGTCGACATGCAGCTGTGTTTCGATGTATGTGTGAGTCTTCATGTGTATCACACTCATCTGGTACATGTGCACTACTTGTCACATGGTCACTTCCATTGTGGTGTGTGCTGTGCAAGGGGCAGCATCGGATCGATGGACTACTTACTGCTAGCACCACACCTGTGTCTAGATGTATCAGGCCTGTCCCTTGTCGCTGGATGAGGGGACCCTAGTATCTGCATGTGCATGCAAAATGTTTTTTCGGCCATGTGTCATTGGCATTCGCTTTGGGTGGTGTTGCGTTTCCAGATTGTCACTATTATGTACACTTATCCAGTCATGTGACTGGCCAATCAGGACTCATTGTTTCAGGGATGTACATTGTCGTGGATTGTGCAACTTGTGTGTTGTGTTGTTGTGGATGTGCCTAATTTCGGGCACCATTGCCATGACTGTCGGGTGACCAGGGTGGGATGTCTATTGGTGTGTCAGGGTGGGGAGCAACACTGAGACACCCACAGGATGCATCGTGGTAGTTGAGCTTCCATATCTGACTGTGCTCCCACATGTCTTTGCCATACAGATTGTCTGTGTTCTGATGTGTTCCACATGTCCAAGGGTTCTCGTGCAAGGGACATGCATGGGAAAGTTGCAGTGCTAGTGCTGCATATGTCTTCTGCTGGCATGCATGGTTTTCACTGTGTTTCTCCGCCCCCCATCACATGTCATTTGACATGCATTTCGGACTTCATTTGTACTCATCCAGCATCCATGTGTTGAGGCCTCAGTGCCTTTACATGTACGCCGGCAGGGTACTATTGTGCAGGATCATGGAGTCGTGGGTGTATCCCGGATAGTGGGCACAGCAGTGGCTGATGGGTAGTTCAGGTCTACATGTCATCTGCATATTCATGGAATGGTAATTCTGACTGTTTCTGTATGCCACCTCATGTACCCTGGGTGCTACTAGTGCTACATGTGTGCAATCCACAGCTGCTATGACGTTCATGACGTGTCCAATGGCATGGCACTGGCCCTTCAGCTGGTTCACCTGTGCATGTGTGGCTGCCAATGCAATGTGCTCATTGACATGGAGCAGCAGTGCATCCAGCACCTGTCCCAGCACGGCACTGAAGGTGTACTGGGCCATGGCATACATCATGGCAACTGTGTGTTGGTAGCTGCCAGAAAAAAGGTATTGTGGTACGGACACAAGCTACACGAGCGGGGGCACTGCAGTGCTGATAGCCATACGGCTGCCTATGTCAGCCTGGATTGTGTCCAGCAACTGTGTGATGGTTGCCATGTCCAGCCTATACTCGGTCACCAACTGCCCATCAGTCAGGGCCCAGGGTATTGGCCTGACCCTGGGGATGGCTGTCCGCCTTGCTGGTGATAATCTCCTCCTCCTTCTTCTCATTCCCGCTGCACCCTGTGCTCCCAGGGCTGTGGCCTGGTTGGCTGGCCTCTGAAGCTCCAGGCGCAGCAGGTAGATATGCACGTCAAGGCTTCCGGCTCCAAATGGCAGCATGGTGTTTGGAAGGGTGTATTGTGCATGGGTGGGTCCTTTGCAGGCATCTGATTGGCATTTGTTTAACCTGGGCACTTTTTGCACTCTCCTGTGTTCTTTTACCTCCAGCATTTGGCTAGGGGTATTTTTGCCGGATTTTCCGCCGGTTTTCTGGCACTGAATGCGCCTACGCCGGACTCGTGATGGCTCTGTAATAGCGCAAATGGGTGCCGGCGCTATTACAGCCGGTGCTTTTACAGCCGGCTGTGCAACAGCCGCCTCTTATTGCACTGGCAGGATTTGTACTTGTGATCCGGCGGAGCGGTATTGGCGGTGCTAACCACCGGATTTAAGGGTTACTGCCAAACAAGTGATGAGGCCGAATGTACTGGGGAAGTGTCAATGTTCAAGGCACACTTTCACCCTATTATTTCAATAATGGCTTTGGTGATAAACCAGCATAATCCCTTCTGGAGGGAGAAAGTGGGGATCCTGTTGACTTGTCATTCAGTTTCAAATCTTGCACCAGGTTAATTTACCTTGACATTTTCTCAACCAATTTACATGAGTTTTGTGAGATTAACTCTTGGTGTACTATTATTCGGGACACAGTATTGACTGAAATGGAGATAATTATACATGTACATAATGTCGAAAGACAGATAAAGACGTCATCTGTAGCGTCGACCCCTCCCCCGCCTCCATATCGAAGGAGCGACTGAAGAGCATCATTCATGGAGCCTTTCCCCTTCCCACTGCCGTATCATGGAAGTGAAAGGTGGTATTCGCTCAGAGAACCGTACCAATCTACTCCTGAAGTGATCGGGGAAGAGATGGATGTGCAGAATCAAGAAGAACTGAACCTGGTGTGACATTGGTGTCGAAGCAATAGACATCCTTTTTGAAGCTGAGACACATAGGTGCATTAGACGCGAAGCAGATATACATCCACCATGAAGCTCCGCGAACAATAGGTCAAACTGCACTTAGACATGAAGAATATGCTTGTACTCAATGGGTATGCGCCCTATACATTGAAACACAAGATGCACGAGAAATGCAGATAGAAGCCTGTTTGAAATGTGAAAGGAGCAACAAGAATTAGTAGCCATATAAAACAAAATGGACGGTGAGGCCACAGTCAAGTGAAAGGGAGGCACCTGGGGAGGCGCAGAGCCTGCAAGCAAAACAGGCCTGCTGAATTAGCTAAAATCACTGGGCCAAGCAACACAGGAGCCAGTTGCTCAACCACAGCCAGGGTTACAATGGAAAGGGGTGTTTTGGGCTGGCACCGAGGAGAACAGAAGATAATGCCGAAAACATTTCTCATAGATTAAGTCCAGAGAAAACAACTCATCGAACGACCTGATGCGTATTAATTAGATGACAATAATGAAGGAAAATTGCTTCGAGAGGACAGGAAAGGTAAAAAACACCCATAATCAAATGGACGAAAATCCCAGTAAAAGGCGAGCAGAATAATTCAAAGCGTGGTCTCGCCACACGTGACCTAGAGTTAAAAACAGTGTCTATTAATTCAGGCAAGGAGGCAGGAATCCACCTGCCAGCAACTCCTTAACATTTCTTGGAACTGCGATACGGGACAAGGTCAAGTTCAAAGCTGGAACCCCTGAATCATGACATAGAGAATTAGAAATAAGTTTTAATAGGGAAAATGGCCTCTCGTTGTCTCTCCCCTTATTAGTACAGTTACTTGTGTGTTGATGACACACCAAGTAATCAAGGCTGGGAAAGTCCACGCCAACCAGTCCTTAGCCCGAATTCATGATATCTCATAATTAGATGCACTGGCTAATCCAGAGGTAAAGAAATGACATGTATTCCCTATTACCAATTTAGAGGTCGTCCCAGCTGGAGCCGTCAAATAAATTATAGCCAATGAAGAGACTAATCCCTAGAGCTTCCATATGTATACAAGACCCTTAACAAATTCCCGGACCACATAGGATTTTGTAACCAAGATTGTAACGTGAAGTAAGTGATTACAAATGTTCTGTTCTTAAACCATTACCATGCTTAAAAAAGCTGAGAGCTCTGAGGATTTGTTAATTATGACTGTCCCTGTTTTATGTGACTGATAATAAAACAGGCCTTTGTCATTTACTTTGACTATTCCATTAATTCGGTCTGGGATTTACTGGCCTACCTGGTCTGCTCAAGGGCTTGGATTTCCTGCCCCACCATTGCAAATGGTAGCAGAGCCGGATGGTTGGCTAGGACCTCTGAATTGTCATATCTTACCATCATGAGCCCGAAGACTGTAGAGGTTACACGTGGAGACATGAAAAATAAGTCATGAAAAAAAGACGGTTGTCAGGAGCCCCCTTGGAGAAAATCCTGCCTGATCCCCACAGGAGCACCCCAGAGGACGGAAGGTAAGTGGCCGATTAGGGGTAGGGACGATACCAGGGCAGAGTCGCGGAATGTAAGTATAGAGCATTGACTTGACAAAGGAAGTTTTCTTTTTTGCTGTTATACAAATATGAGATTGAAGAAGCAAATAGCCTAGGACAAGAGTTCTGGAAGCTCTTGTAGTAAAGCCCCAGTATGAGGTATTAATTATTTATTTTTGGTTATCTTCTGGTAAGGTCTAGGGAAGACTACTTAATAAATCCGAGTGATGGGGTGAAAAAATACAGGAGGTAACCTTGCTAAGAGAGCGGGAAGACGGCCGTGAACTTGGAGGATTGTATATTGTTGTTTTGTTAAGTGGGGTGCACCAATATGTGTAAAGATTGCTAGCGCCAGCGGAGAGAAGATGAAAAGGGTGTGCAGTTGGAAAAACCTGACTTTGTGGATAGGTGGTTTATATTGTAGAGTGTGGAGTTTTAGTTTGGATCCAAAGACAGGAGGCTTTCGACCAGGGGCAGCGTTTTGGAGGATGAGTCTGAATTGGTGGTGTTGAAGTCGGAAGGCGTCAGGAAAGTGCAGAAAGTGGTTGAAATTGAGGCTAATGGTGATAAAAGAGAGTGAATAAAACATGAGGAGGGGAGGGACAAGTTAAGAGGGGCTCTTTACGGTAAGTATTGGCAGTCAAGAGTGTGACATGCCATTATGGGAGGAGGCACTACTCTTGTGCATTTGTGCAAATCTTTACCAAGCAACAAGGACACAATCCAAAAGTACCACAGTCAGTAGGTCAGGACCACAGCAGATAAGATGTTCCTGCCCGGCCCTAAGAGGGCAGTCTTTAGAAAGCGGTACTGCAACACATGACCACTTACTTACATGCAGCATATCAGGTGAAAACATTGCAGAAAAGAAAAGATTGCCCATTTTAGAGTTATTGAAGATGTTTGGGGACGAGGTGGAAGAGCCACCCCAAAAAGAGCGGATGCTTAACCAACATGAAGGAGAGGGTATGGCGCCCTCGCCTCCTCCTCTCCCACCCCGGAACATCAATCTGCCAAATGAAGGGTAGGGATTCTACCCTCTCAAAGAGTTAAAAGCAGCAGCAGGGTATACTAACACCACATATGCAACACCCATTTATAGTAATGAAATGTCAGAAATTGAACTGAATTAAGCACTCAATAGAATTTGCCCATGCACTATGAATATAGCGAGCATTGCGAGTTGCAGGCAAGGGTAACCGGGGCAGAGAAAGACATCCAGGCAGCTAAACGACAAGGGGGAAACAGTGATAACACCAAATTAATGGGTGGGAGGACATATATTAGTTAAACTGGACAGAAGAAACGTGGAACACCTGAAGAGTGAAGATGGGGAAGCTAAGAGACAATGAAAAAGAGAAGAATCAGAGGGACAGCAGAGAAGGAAGTTGGAAGAGGAAGAAAGGGAATGGGGCAGAGTAATGAAGGAAATGGAGGAAAGGGAGAGACAGCATAAATTGAACCTAGAAAGAGAGAAGAAACCACAGGAAGGAATAAGGAGGGTAGTAGAAGAAAGGAAAAAAGGAAAGGTAGAGGAAGACAGAGAGAGAGTGAGAAAGCTACAGGAATAAGCAAAGGAGAGAGAAGAAGAATGAGAAAGGCAGATAGAGCGAAGCAGAGGAAGATGGTGGAAAGAAGTGCAAAGGCTTCTTAAGGAGCACACACTTCAAGGGATGGTGAAACATGTGGGACAGGAACGAGCAGAAGAGAGAAGTTTAGAGATGTGCACGAGAGGAGGAAGACATAATGAGGGATCATACTTTCCAGATGAAGATGAGGGAGTTGCAATGCTCAGGAGGATTGGATTGGCAACCTATATAGGAGCTGTAGGGACAATATGTTCAGACGAAGAGAGGTATGGAAGTGATCACGTGAAGGAGACAGAGCAGGACAAGGACCATCAACAGAAGTAAATCCAGAATGAGGGATAGTGTGGCTAGATTCAAAAGAACCAGATGGAGAAACAGCTGAACCAACAGCACACTCCAATCAGCATAGGAACAATTGCGAAGTGTAGAAGATATTATCCCCTATGAAAATAGATTAAGGATACTGCCAGGATGCAGAAATGTGAGCTTGATAGGCGCATTCACCAAAACAATGGGCCTCATTACGACCCTGGCGGAAATGGAAAAATGATGGCGGAAATGCAATACCGCCATCGAACACCGCTCGTTGCGATTATGACCCGTCACCGTAAAGTACGATGCCATTAGCGACACCGCAGTGAACGGCAACGCTAACTGCACCAAGTACGCGCACGCGCGCCTTGCAAAACCGGAATCACCGCCATGGCGTAACGGTACGCGAATTCTGACCCTAGCGGACATGTACTGAACGCCATCAAGCACGTCGTAAAGTACCATTCCGCCATGGCGAGAAATACGGCATCGTGAACCAACCGTAAATGGCCCACTGAGTGCCTGTACTCCACTCCCTGGCCACATTGCACAACTCCTGGCAGGCGCAATGTACTCACACTATGCAACCAGTGAAATCTACAATTCACCCATGCATGCCAACGTAGAAATGCATGCAGGGGCTCAAAGCGCCCCGTGAGTGGGCATCCATGTACGGCATGTCACCATAGCCGTACTGATGCAGCACAGGAATGTGAAGGTACAATACATCAAAATGAAAATCAAGAACACATGACACAAAACAACAGTAGTCCCCCATCGCTTGCCACCAGCGCAAGGCAACATCCAAAACAGCATCCTGAGGGGGATTGCACCAGCCCTGTACTCTTGCCAGTAAACAAACCAACCATCAGCAGAAGCATGTACCACACAAGTTGGCAGAGTGACTGAGCAGCCAGGCTCATCCCAAGAGGGGCCGATGGGAGCTGCAGGGCACAGATGGCATGAATACAGAAGCTATTCCAATGGACATGACCCCAGTCCCCCTCCAACAAACGCACGCAAACACAGGCACCTGTGACCAGCCACATTCTGAACATCCCATCATTCCACCAATCGACCTGGCTGACAGGCACCAGTCGGCCAAAAGCCAATCCCCCGCCCCTGAACAGCACATCATGTAAACAGTCACAATGGCAGCCCCTATCCGTGACCATACTGTGCTACGTAGGCAAACGCGGCCAGTACTGTACCACACAACTCAACTCAGAAGGCGGAACACAATGCAGATCATCTCGCAATACATACCGCCACAAATCGAAAATCGCCACATCACCTGCAAAGAATAACGCAACACGACAAATATCGGAATACAATTTAAATGCACATCCAAATGACAAAGGCCCCACAGCAATTTGCAAAATAACACCAAAACATCCATCATCACTGAGGGCTGCATCTGCAATAATTGACCAGCTTCCACTTGTGTGACGCCCTGTACCATCATGGCACACAGGGCCTACATCAACGTTCCAAAAGGCAACATGGAAGCGGCAAGAACCGCAGGTCCGTCCCATGAGGCAGGCACTAGTCGAGCTGAAAGGCCGAAATGTTGCACCTAGCCACCAGTACAGCGTAAGGGCATGTGGCCCATTGGCGATCGTCCCATAAGATCGTAATGGTGCTCCACTGATTCACCCGAAGCTGCAGGTGTCGAGAGTAAAACCCATCTGGAGGAGTGGCGTAGAGATGGCATCTGCAATAGGGCAGGAGATACCTGTCACCCAAATGAAACACAAATTAACCGATTGCATTACGGGACTCATGATGCATTACAATCTTCATTCAACACACCAAATCCACACCCATATGCATGCTAGCCCACTCCAAAGGAATATACACACCCCTAAATCAGTATCGATTCATAACGAAATCAATCGAGGTAAATACACCATTGGCAACGTCGGTTACTGTGCATGCGTCCGTCAAGATAGAACCCATGACATGGGATTAGTAACGTGCCTAGACACAAGTGTATGAAGGCGCGTCGAGACAGGGAGGATCCGACAAGGGCAGATAGACGTAAATCCCACTATGGCAGCCTTGCATCACATAGCGCAGGGGAAGGGGAGTGATTCAAAAAACCCATGTACATGGCAGACCCTAAATGGAATCATCTGTCCATGCATCCATTCATCATTCCCTCATCCCGCAATGAAAACGCATGAATATTCACTCACATAATATGTGAAACTTCCATCGCGTCTGTGCGTAATGCAGTCTGCAAAAACCACTGTGCTCCTGGCCGGATCTGTAGTGTTGTGAAGCAAGATGGATTTGGGAACGTCCTGCCTTATCGTCCACTACGCTATTGCGCATCCCATTCAATTCATATCATTCATTGCTTGCTCGTTATGGGCCATGTCCCAAGGACATTCTACAATAGAACGTTACATTTCCACCCAGACCTGTGGGCGTATCCTCGCCGCTACTTCAAAACCAAAAATGCTGGCCTTCGAATTCCTCACTTGCAACATTACGTCGAAAAGGCTTCTGTGAACGCTTGCATTCACAATTACATCAATGTAGTGCGGCTGTGTGTCATAATGCTAACTGGCTGCAATCACAAATGGGACGCCACGCCCGTCGGTGAAGTACGTTACTGTGCTGCATGAGGGTCGGCCATCGATCGAGCCCTACATACCACTGACTCTTCACAGGTATGTAAGCGGCTGCAATTATAGCATGTGTAACAATGGGAGCATAGCATGAAAATCAGTCAAAGTACATCACACTGCCATCGGGATTTGATACATGATTCCAATCCCAAGATGCCATGCGGCCAAATGCAGCCTTACGTGCGGGACGTGCTCGGCCAGAAGGGATTGCATCTGCCACAGATTCATTCAATCAGCACAGGTGGAGGCCATACAGGCCGACAGCACATATATAGCAGACCCAAACCCCTCCCACAACCACTCCCACTCCAAAATGCTACCGGCAGGACTAGCGATGTTGGGCCTGGGGGACCAGATAGCACTGCAAGTGCTACAACTACAAGAAGACGACGAACAACAACAGGTACAACAACCGGGCGCACAGGGGAGACGGAGGAGAAGGAGGAGGAGGAGGGCAAGGCAGGGTCAGCAAGGCCCACAAGCACTGCCACTACCACCACGCAGGCGGCCCGCAATCCCACGCCTCCGAGCTGATCCGTTCAACCTCACTGTTGAGCAGATCCACACCCTCTACCGTTTGGACCGGGACACCATAATCGCCATTGTGGACATGACACATGCTGACCTCGTGAGCATGATAGATAGCCCAACCGCCATCCCACCCCTACTGAAGGTGGTGTCTGTACTCCACTTCCTGGCCACAGGCACCTACCAGCACACAGTGGGACAGTTGCATGGCATTTCACAGCCACTGTTCTCACGGACACTCTTCCAAGTGCACGATGCCCTCCTGAAGCACGCCGACGACCACATCACACTACCACGCACGTACCAGGAGATTACCAACGCAAAAGTGGGATTCCATGCACTTGGCGGCATCCCGGGTTGCATTGGTGCCATCGACTGCACCCATGTTGAATTGGTTGTCCCACATGCCATGGAGGTCCAGTACCGCAACCGGAAACAATTTCATTCAATCAATGTGCAAATGGTGTGTGACTCCAACAAGATCTTTACGCATTGTTGTGCCAGGTTTCCAGGATCTACCCATGATTCTATGGTCCTGAGGAACACAAGAATACCACGCTACATGGAGCGACACGCAGGGCACAGATCCTGGCTACTCGGTGAGTCTCATTCCATGCATGACATCGTGGCCCATTTGATGCGTCAATGACCTTGCAGGAGGGGGGGGGGGCTACTTAGCACTATCATTCCACTGACACCCTTTATTCGTCTCATACAGGTGATGCCGGGTATCCACTGAAGAGATGGCTCCTTACACCAATCCGGAACCCACAGAACGAGCATGAGGAGGACTACAACCATGCCCACTCACGTACCCGTGTGGTCATTGAACAGGCATTCGGCCTACTGAAGGCTCGTTTCCGCAGCCTCAGCAGGTCTGGCGGGGCACTCATGTACAGCCATGAGAAGGTTTCTAAGATGGTCATGGCATGTGTCATGCTGCACAACATGTGCATACGTAGGAATGTGCCCATGCCCCCTGACGCTGTACTGCATGCACCTGAAGATGATGATGATGATGAGGGTGGGGATGTGGAGGCACCTCAAGGAGTCCATGAGGCACAGGATGCACGTGCAATCCGACAGAGCATCATAGATGCATGCTTCTAGCAACCACGCATGGTGCCTATTACACGGAAAGGGGACCTGTGGCACTGTGTGTGTGTAGTACAGGCACATTGTGGACTGTACGCCTATGAAGGCCTCGTACGCAAATATCAATGTCCACACATGTCATTGGATGATAATGAGGTGCTGTATTGTTAATGTGATTTGATTTATACACCCTATGGACCCGCCACCCAGTGAAGCCCAACACACCCCCTCCACCCTACTACCTCCCCCCCCAACACCAGTGTCCAAATATGCATGCTGTCCGTGGGTAGACGCTATTGCAAGCCCCCTCTACGGGTATCAGGGGCACCCCTGCCCGTGGAGCGCAGGTTCCTGCCAGATCTGCGTTGGGGGCTGCCCTGGACGGAACTTGCCACGGATGATGTCTCGGCCTGCTCGCGTCCATGCATGTCTCTGAGGGTTTGTGAGAGCTCCGAGAGCACACGGCGCACAGCAGCAAGTTCAGCACAAACGTCTTTGGACGTCGCATGCAGTTCCCCCCTCAGGCTCTCGGTGCTTTTCTCCATTTGTGCTCTCAGGCTCTCGGTGCTTTTCTCCATTTGTGCTCTCAGGCTCTCGGTGCTTTTCTCCATTTGTGCTCTCAGGCTCTCGGTGCTTCTCTCCATTTCTCCCCTGAGGCTCTCACTACTTTTCTCTATTTGTGCCCTGAGTGTCTCGGTGGATGTTTCCATGGCTGCCCTGGAACCCCCGCATTCATTTGCATGGTCCTTGAGTAGCGTGGACACTTCCTGCTGTTGCTCGATCAGCAGGTCGAGGGACTGTTGCCTCTGCTGGGCCATGGACATTTGCGGTGGTGTGACAGGGGGGCTGCTCAACACATGTTGCCTTGGCACAGGACTTGTGGGGGTTGGCCAGTCGTCGTCTTCAGGGTGCCCCTGCGTGGTTTCGTCATGGTGTAGGGGATGGAACATGCAGGGGGATTGGGAAAGGTCATGGATGGTACCTACGTCGCCAGCACTGTTTTCCGTGTCGGAGCATGCTGGCATGACAGCTGTGTCACCTATGGTGCTGCTAGCACCAGAGGCAGTGCCATCAGATACGTTCTTTGGGGGGACCTGTGGTGCTGGGGTTGTGGACTTGCTGGCTGCTGGGGTGCCTGTTGCAGTCCCCTCCAGTGTGCTGCCACTTGATTCCTGCTGCTGCCGTGTCTTGATCCTTGCACCTGAGGTGGAGGCTCTTGGGACGTTGGTCCTGGCCCTCTTTGCAGGCGTGCTGGTAGGGGTGTCCTGCAGCTCGTCGTTGGTATCGGACCCTGTGGTGGAGTAAAGAGGGGCGAGCGTTAGTTATGGGTCTGTCGGATTTGGAATGGCAACGTATCAAATGCATTGGGGTGGTACATGAGGCTGATTTGGGACTGGGCCTTGGAGGTGGTCTCATTTTCGTGTGGATTGAGGATGCATTCATTTGGCTGCCTGCAGTTAGGGGGTGCATGCTGCACATGTAGGGGTTGTTTATGGCATCTTGATTGATTTGTTTATTCATTCTGACTTTTAGAGGGCGCTGTCAGGGCAAAGTATGTATTGCACTATGGGGTCACAGGGTACTGCACATGTTCGTGTTTTGTGGATTTCGCATTGTTTCTCTTGGCCAACCTACTTGATTCTCCGGATGTCGGCACTCCTTTCTCCATCCCTCCGACTCCCTCTATGCTCTCCATTCCTATGGTGGAGGCGCAGATATCCTCCCAGGGGGTCAACTTGATGGGCGACTCTGAACCCCCCCCGGTAGCTGTGGCGATGTTCCTGTTCGCAGAAAGTATGCTGCGTACGCGGATCCGCAGGTCGTCCCACCGCTTGCGACATTGCTGTGGCGTGCGGGGTGTTGTCCCCACCGCACTTACGCGCTGTGCCACCAGGGCCCATATGGCCTTCTTGTTGGCAAGGGCCGTCCTGGTCATTTGACTGGAGAAGACGACGGCGGCATTTTCCTGGAGGGTCTCGGTGAGCACGGTCAGTTCCTCTCGGGAGAAGTGGACCTGCCGCTTGCGATCACACGCTTTCTTGGCTACCTTTCCCATATTTATTTTTTTAACTGGGGTTGCTAACGGGTTGGGATGTGTGTCAGGGTCGGATTTTTAATGGTTGTGTTGGGATTCGGATTTTATAGTTGTGCGGCGTGCTGTTTCCCGTTCCGGCCACATGCTTTTACTTCCGTTTCCGTATATTTACGGTGCCCGTAATTTGCGGTGCCCGCTCGTTACGGTGACCGCTCATTACGGTGACCGCTAAGATGGGTGGCGGTATTGCACCTAGTGCAGCGTACGGCGGCGGTAAGGGCCGTTTTGGGGTCATTTCCGCCATCGCAGCCTTTCGGATTCCGCCATGGCGTAATGCTCGTGCCCGATGGGTCGTAATTAGCCGCACTTTGCTCCTTCGTGCAATGGCGGAAACGCTATTTACGCTGTTGCGGTCCGGTCAGTCACTTTCCGCCAGGGTCGTAATGAGGCCCAATGAGTTTTAATGAAGCCCATGATAACGTAGGAGTGACACAGTTCCCATTGTTAGAGAAGGGAGGAGGGCAACCGCACTACATACCATGGCCACAAATGGACAAAGATAACTTAAGATGTAAGTTGCCAATGTTGACATCGGGGGTGGGAAAGTGGATCTAAGAACTAGAAAGAATTACATCACTGAACACACTGTATTTGTATTTGTATTTAGTTTATTTATAAAGCGCAGCCAGGCCCTGGGGCATATGGGCGCGTAAGGTAGAGCTGGTTACAGGGAAGCAGTTAAACAGAGTTACGTTACAGTTACAGGAAGGTTACAGTTACATAAGTGTGCAGTTTGTTTGTTTGTTTGTTTGTTTATTCATTTGTTAAGTGCACCAGACTCGTAAGTAAAAGGGCGCAATGACAAGGAAATGCAAGGCTTACATGATTACACAGGTTACAGACAGGATATATACAATATGAACAATAGGACTGTGGCTAGTTTGCATGAATGCGGGAAATATACAAAATGAACAATAGGGCTGTGGCAGTATAGTATGATTACAGGATATATACAATATGAACAATAGGGTCGGATCAAAGGTGCGTGCACTAGGATATAAAACTTATATGAGTACACATGCATGGGCAGCAGTATTTACATAAAGAGAGAGTATAGCAAGGTATACTGTTTCTTGATTGCAGGATAGTGTCCTCAGGGAAGGGTGAAGGGTAACTAAGGATTGGTGGCAGTGATATGCTTTATTAAGTTTTTCCTGAAGAGTGGATATGGTTGGTCAGCTCTTAACTCCTGGGGCAGTGAGTTCCAGCTTCTGGCTGCCTTAACAGTGAAGCTGTTGCCCCCGATGGTAGTCAGTTTGTATTTGGGGATATTTAGGCAGTTAGTGTTCCCCATTCTAGTGGGTCTGAGAGAAGTTCTTCTCTGAAGTTTGTCTATGAGGTAACTGGGGGCCGCGTTGTTCAAAGCTTTGTGTGTCAGAGAGAGTGTTTTTAGAAGTATTTTATTGGATGTGGAGAGCCATTTGTGTTGATGTCTCAAGGCAGAGATGTGGGTTTTCTTATTTATGCCAAGGGCTGCTCTTAAGGCATTATTCTGTAGCGTTTGGAGTTTATTAGTGGTGGATTTGTTAGCCCCAATGTAAAGGGCATTGCAATAGTCGATTCTAGAGAGTATAAGAGCTCTAGCCAGGATCAGACAGCTATAGTCAGAGAGGAATGGTTTACCAGCTCTAAGAAGTTTGCATGTGTAAGCCGTAGACGAGGTAAGGGATTTGACCTGTTTGTCAAAGGATAGTGTGGAGTCCAAGTAGAATCCCAGGGTTTTTACTTCCTTGGAGACTTTAATGGTGTTGCCGTCAATATTGAAGGAAGAGTAATCTTGACCTAGTTTTTTAATATTGGCCTGCAAACCCAATATTATTAGTTCAGTCTTATCATCGTTCAAGCATAGGCCGTGTGTGGCCATCCATGCTTGGATGATAAGGTAAATTTTGTTCACTAGGCCCGTGTCCGCACTGTAATCCCCAGAAAGTGGTAGGAGAATCTGAGTATCATCTGCATAGTTAGTGTAGGTGACACCCAGCTGGTCCAGATCGTCGAACAATGGCTTAGTGAAGATGTTATATAGGGTGGGCGAGACGCAGGATCCTTGCGGAACGCCGCATAGGATGGGTGTAGGCTCGGCAGATGCTGAGGAGGAGAAGACTCTCATGGTCCTCTCACTCAGGAAGGACTCGATCCACTTGATAGCGTCCGTGGAGAAGTGAGCTGCAGAGTCAAGGTGCCGACATAAGACCTTGTGGTTGACCAGGTCGAAAGCAGCGGAAAGGTCGAGTAGGAGCAGGAGTACCGTCCTTCCTTTGTCTCTCAGTTCGTCTATCTGGGACTTAAGGTCGATTAAGGCAGTCTCAGTTCCGTGCATTGGACGGAAGCCGGATTGTCTGTTGCCCAGGAGTTACAGGAAGGTTACAGTTACATAAGTGTGCAATCAAAACAATACGGTCGGCCAGGTTCCAAAATGGTTACAGGTAGGAACTGGCATAATAAGCAAGTGCATGCGCAGAAGTTAAGCTGTCAGGAGTCCGTGTTAAGGAGCCAACACTTCGTGCTATGTTTGAACCGGTTGAATGAAGGTTCTGCGCGTAGATGTGGGGGGATAGTGTTCCATAGTTTGGATGCTTGTACTGGGAAGCTAGCTCCACCTGAGTTGAGGAGTTTAAATCTTGGTATGGTCAAGGTGTTAGTTTGGGCTGCTCTAAGAGGTCTCAAGGCGGAGTGTGGTGTGAAGTGGTTAGTGAGGTATGCTGGAGCAAGGTTAGCCCTGACTTTGTGTGTGAGGGCAAGCGTTTTCAGTGATATTCTGTGCTTGACAGGGAGCCAGCGTAGGTTACGTCTGGTCTCAGATATGTGTGCTTTTTTGGGGATGTTCAGGGCAGCTCTGATTGCATTGTTTTGGACTACTTGTAGTTTATTCATATTTTTATGGCTGGTGCCCAAGTAAAGGGCGTTGCAGTAGTCTATCTTGGAAAGGACTAGAGCTCTCGCTAGAGTGATACAGTTGGGTGCGGAGATGAATGGTCTGCATGCAGTGATAAGCTTGCAGGTGTAGGCAGCTGATGACGCTACTGCGTTAGTTTGTTTAGAGAGGGATAAGGTAGCATCGATGTAAATACCAAGAGTTTTAGTGTTATTAGAGACTGAGATGAGATTGCCATCTATGGTAAATGCTTTGAATGAAGGATTGAGATTTTTAAGTTTGGCATGAGTGCCCAAGATAATCAGCTCGGTTTTATCGTCATTAAGACACAAGCCATGGTGTGCCATCCATGCTTGTATAACGGAGTAGATTTCATTGAGGGTCGTGCTGTCTATTTCGTAGTCACCCGTGATAGGAAAGAGTATCTGGGTGTCGTCCGCGTAGTTGGTATACGTGACACCCAGATAGTCTAGGATATCGAAGAGGGGTTTCGTGAATATATTATAGAGTGTCGGGGACACGCATGAGCCTTGCGGGACACCACAAGGTACTGGGGCCGGCTCGGCGGAATCTGAGGGAGAGAAGACCCTCATGGTTCTGTTCGCCAGGAAGGAGCTGATCCAAGCCGTGGCTGCATCTGAGAAGTGAGCTGCAGATTTCAGGTGTTGGCAAAGTGTTTGATGGTTAACCAAATCAAACGCTGCTGACAGGTCAAGCAATAAAAGGAGTGCAAGTTTGCCATGGTCTTTCAAGGTTTGGATCTGGGTAGTAAGGTCAATAAGAGCAGTTTCCGTACCGTGTCTTGGTCGGAAGCCTGATTGCCTGAGCCCTAGGAGATTGTTGGCTTCTAGATAAGCCTGTATTTGTAGGTAGGCTGCTCTGTCCAGTATTTTTAATAGGAAAGGTACCGTCGTTATTGGTCTGTAATCAGACGGGTTAGCTGGGTCAAACGTAGGTTTTTTAAGGAGTGGAATGACCCAAGCGTCTTTAAGATTGTCAGGGACAATTCCAGATTTGAAAGAGGCATTGATGAGAGTGGTAATGAATGGCGCCAGATCGTGTGCAGCTGCTTTAACAATCGGGGCAGGGCAGGCATCGCCTTGGCAATTTGAAGGTTTCAGTTTCCTGATGATGTTTTCTACTTCCCACGTTGAAAGGGGTGAGAAGCTGAAAGGTTTGCAAGTCGTTTGGAAGGTGGGGGGTATGTTAGGCAGTTGTTTGTGGTTAGGGTCTGCAGATAGCACAGATTTTTTTGCGTTAATTTTGGATTGTAGACAAGCTATTTTATCTAATAAGGCTTTCTGGATGTTGCTACACCATAGTGCGTCAGTAATACCTTTGTCAGTCGGGGCAATAGGGGATTCTAATTCTTTGAGTATTTTGAAGAGTTCTTTAGTATTGGATTCCGCTTGTGTAATCCTTTTGTTATAGGAGTCTTTTTTGGCTAGGAGTATGGCTTCTTTGTAGCTAGAGGAGACTAAGGTTAGTTCAGATTTGTTCGGAGCTGAGGGATGTTTTTTCCAGAGTGCCTCAGCGGTTCTTTTGGCTTTACGTAGTTCTCTTAACTGTGGCGAGAACCATGAGTTAAGGTGACGCTGTGGTTTCGGTTTCCGCAGTTTTAGCGGGGCAATGGAGTCCAGAGCTTTGAGTATAGCCTGGTTGTAGGTGTCCACTAGAGCTGTAGGGTCTGCATCTGAATCAATATTATTCAATATGGGGAGTAGAATAGGTAGGAGTTTGTCGGGAGTAATGTCTTTCTTGTTTCTCGTACAGATGGCAGGGGCGATGGTAGGCGCTAAGTGAGTAATGTTAGCTTTCATAGTAAAGGTTAGTTTGTGGTGGTCTGACCAGATGCATGGGTCATTAGATAGGAGGTCAATAGAGCAATTGATGTGTGAGAGCCAGTCTAGAGTTCTACCTTTGATATGGGTAGATTCGTGGATGATGTGCGTGTGACCCAAATCAGATAATGAATTGGCTAGGTCAAGGGCATTGGTGTCTTTAGGATCGTTGAGACCGAGGTTAAAGTCCCCAAGTAAGATGGTTTGCGAGTTAGGTTTGGTGTTTATGGATATAAGTGATACAATGTCCTCTGTGAAAGAGGCGATGGGTCCTGGTGGTCGATAAATGAGGTGCACGGTGGCCGTGTGGTTGGGTGAGAGGGGTAGCTTAATTGACAAGGATTCGGCAGACGGGATTTGCGCATCTTGGATGATTTTGATGTCGAAGGTATTTCTGTATATGAAGGCAAGTCCGCCTCCCTTTGTTTGAGTGGTGTTTCTGTCAGATCTTATGATGGCATAATCATTAGGTATTGCGAGGGGCAGAGATGGGCCGGATGCGGCATTGAGCCAGCACTGGCAATGGGCAACATTAAGAGTCTCCTCACAGGCACCATTGAGGAAAGGGCTGATGATATTTGGAGGCGAGCCGGGTACCCCTGATTGACCACGCAAAACACGGCCCATGAGGGAGCCCCATTTAACAATTCTAAGGCGGCTGTAGGGAAAGCACTCAGAGTACAATACCCCAATACATCAGACACGAATGCGTTCATGACACGTAAGATGCGTGATGACGAGGACCCTGTTGCGTACATTAAGGGGATCCAAGAGCAGTGGCATCTTGAAACCGAGAACCATGAGACCAAAGCATAGCTATTTATTATCACATACTGTGTCAAGGGTTGCCGAGCATGTGCAGAGACAATTAAAATAACTAGTGGGGATGGAGGCAAAAACCGCGGCCAGAGATTGAGCTGACAATAATTCATCATTGCCAACTATTGCAAGACAAGGCGAGAAAGAAGCTCAAGGAGAAGAATGAAGAAGCCAAGCTAGTTCAGAAAAAGCTATCAAAATTTTCTGTGGAAGGTACTGTGTTGACAAGTGGACATGGAGGGGTTGTGCAAGAAGCCCAGCAAAGACCGATTATGGCAGGAGGTAGTCTTGCAGGACAGGGAGAATATAATTATTGGCCACGAGGAAGAGGGGCTGTGCAATGAGGCAAAGGGTTTGGAGTTCAGACACTACAGGGGGTGCCAACGGGGACCCCCTGGGTTTGGGGGAACACACCAAGCAGTGTTGAATGTGTGAAAAATGGGGCACATCACCCAAGGGTGTAGAATGTGAGGAAGGATGCAACAGGGTTGGCAGGACCCAAGAGGGTTGATGGCATACCCGCCACCATACAGTGCTGGGCCACCTGAGTACTACACACAAGATCACACATAATATAAAACACAGGCACCACAAACGGAGAAAAAAAAGAACCGCTGCTAATGCAAGAACGACCACTACCGGCACAGGCCCAGCAAGTATCCATATGAACACAGCAAGCCCAGAAACAATTGCAAACACCAGTACAGCAGAATACTACCCTGGCAACCTGGAACACCAGCGTGGGAGTGCATGCGCCCATGACTAGAATAGGTAGTGGAACTGTAGTGGAGGGGAATCCTTTCATGGGGACAGGGATGAGCCTGTACCCACAATAGGACAGCCCACAGACTGACTTGATGTGTTCAATCCTATCGGTTATACCTGACCCACAAGAGGAACCATGAGTTGGGGTAATGATCAGTGACAAAACATTTTCCTTCCTTGTGGATATGGGGGTGAACTCAGAGACCTGAGTCCTTTAAGACGAGGTAGCAATACTTAGAGGTGGATGGGGATGCAGAAGTTACTCAAACATCAATAATCAAAATGACTCATGAAGTTGGCAAAACTTTGTTCTGTTTTAAAATCAATTATCTTAAACAGGGATTACAACGGACATCATCCAACGTTGCACAGCACGATCTCAATACATTTTAGAAAAAACTAAAACTTTTATAGCCACAATGTGTCATCATTGACGTCACACTACGTGGCAAACTTCAAAAGCCTACGAGTAACAGTGGTTGGCTATTCGAGGAACATCTAAGTATACTTTCTATATAGCTAGGGGTTTTGATTGGGTATCTAAGGTCCGGTGGGCAACTAAGCCCATTCCAAGTGAACAATCATCTTCATCGTCACAAAATACACAATTAATTGGTTACCCAAACTGTAGGGCTCCTTAATATGTGGCCCTCTACAATTGGTTGGCATGCTTGTACCCTTCTGGAAAATTCCCCATGCTAGCAGCACGCAGGCTAGCATCCCAGGTGCATGGAGGGTTGGCGTGGTCTTGCCTTCCCCACCAATTAGCCCAACATCTATCATCACCCCTACAGTCTGACACCTAATTACGTCTTTGAACTCGGCCCTGCAGAAGCTGTCTGTTTCTGAGAATTAAAGGGAGCGTGGCATCGCCTTGCCTTCTGGTTTCGGTGTAACTTGACCCAGAGCTATTTTGATCTCGACCATGTGACTGGAGACCACTCTTTCCAGCCTTTTGCTGCATTTAATTCTATAAAATGATGAACTCTGTGGCCTCGACTTCTTGGTGCTGGGACATCCAAGCCTTTCTCAAATTTCTCCTTCGCCATCAGTCTATTTCCAACTGCGCCACACTGAAATCTTTTCCAATCATGGGGTTTCAAGCCTTGCTAAAGTGCATTGTGGAATAACCAGGTTTTATACATTCCTATGTATATATATTGGTGCATCACCGCAATCTATTCACTACATAGCCAGCCCTTTAAATACTTTCCCTACTTGCGTTTCAGGATCTGTACAGGCGTAAAATGACTTTGCATTTTCTTCAGTGCTTCTTTGCACGAGCATCTTCATTTCGATCCCGAAAATGTTGCTTCAACTTCTGTGCTTTATCTTCAGTTTCTATAGGATGTATATATCTTTTTATCAAGTATGTCTTTACAAGGTGCGGCAATTCTGCTCCGTGTGACATCACCAGTCTTCTTTCTCGTTCATAAGCATACTTCTTCCAGAACCCCATCCAAAAGAACACTGTTTCTTCGTGCATGTATGTAGGGTTTTCTCAATGGGTACCTTGTCTCAAGAATTCTTTGCAGTACAGGCATCCTTACTGGTACTGCACGTATTGCTTTGTCTTGTTCCCAACATATAGGCATCATGGGGTGGAGCTTTTGATGGGGGTACTTGCCTCCTCCTTTACAGGGGCAACCACATCCTGTGTTAGGGAGGGGAGAATTCCAATGTCAGGCAATGCCATGAATACACAAGGATTTTCTGGGGCTACACATTTGGTTCCATTCACTGATAACTTACCTATCACTGTCGGAGAACACAACCTGTCTGTGCCGCTGTTATACTCGCATCAGACACCCTTAATATCATGGGAAGGGACAATATGAGTCAGCTTAACATGACCATCTCATTCACAGACCAGGAAATAGTGTGTTCCACTCCAGGGATTCATAATGTGATTGTAAGAGAATTTATATTGGCATTCTCAGGACAACGAGTACAATGGGGCATACCCACAGATCCCGAAGTGTTCCAATACGGCATGAACATTTTGCTAGCATAGCTTCCTGGAATAAGGGGCAAGTTTGTGTGCTTACCTGCAGAATTCCTATTCAGGCCAGAGATCCCCATAGACAAGGAGCTAGGACATGTGTTTCCACTAGAACTAGAACATAGTGAGAAACAAAGGAACAAAGGAAGTATTCTCCACAGGACAGATGAGGAGGGAGTAGCATTGCGAGCAGTCGTCACCTTGAATGAGGGGCACAGGTTGACAGATTTAACATACAAGGAAGTATTCAGGGATGGTGACTCGGACAAAGAAGGGGCATTTTGCTTCACTCTCATGTACTGGGGGAGAATAGAGAAAAGGAAAGTCCCACAGAAGATAACATTGATAAAAAAAAAAGACACTGTCCTTTTTCCACAAGGATTTGACACAGGTACCAAGTATACTGTGGACCTGTAGTCCTTATGACATGGTGTCATGATCTCTGCTTCCAAAAGGTCAGGGTTTTCCCAACTCCCTTGGAAGCAGATCCATAACCCAGGTTCCGAGTGCCAACCAGTCCCAATTGGGACCTTTTGGACCCAGTCCTGGTGCCAGTGGCACCAGGCTCATAAATATGCCCAGTCCCAGCGCTGGAAGCGCTGGGCTCATAATGCTTGGGTGGATTTACCTGCAGCAGACCATGCTGCTTACTTGCCTGCCAGTTGAGTCTCTGATCCTCTTCTGTTTGGAACTACTTTTCCTGTTGGGTGGGGCAGGAGCCACTCCCTAGATTCAGAACACTGGAACTCTTCTGGAAAGCAGGAACTCTTTTCTTACCTAGGCGTGGCTGTGGAAGGAGACACCTAAGCACTACCGGAGGCTATTTCGTTGCGACAAGGTAATCAAGACCTTTTGGCTTATATTGTGTCTTTTCAACAGACTGATAGTGGAAACTCACTGGCCTGAGGGCAAAAGGATTACGCTGTTTTATAGAGGTCTACGCGGAGAGCTCAAAGATGTGTTAGCCCAAGTAGTGAATCCCCCACAAGATTGTTCGGACTATATAGACTTAGTCGTTCAAATAGATCACAGACTGCAGAACAGGAAGGCCGATCGTTCCAAGTTTGATGCTCGAGTATTTTCCAAACCGCCAACTCCTTCCAAAGGAGTAGACTCCGGGGAACCCATGCAAATAGGGGGTCTGAAAGGTCCTCTAACACAAAAGGAGCGGGAAAGGAGAAAACAGTTGCAATTATGCCTCTATTGCGGAAACTCAGGGCACTTTCTTCGAGACTGTCCGGTGAAACCTGCCAAGAAGTCAGTAGGAGCTGCAGTTACCAAAGTTACAAACTCTGAGCAGGGAAACGACCTCGCCCGACAAGAATAGAGGTCCTCTTGCCGAGCGTGAAAACCAGTTCCGTGACCTCGCATTTCGTGATAATCCGGATCGATTACATGTAATTGAAGCTTACGTCGACAGCGGTGCCATCAGCAATTATGTGGATCATGAAATGGTTTTGAGGATGAATCTAACTCTTTGTCCCAAGGCTGTAAAGGACGTCATTACTACGGTGGATGGTACGGAGATAGCCTCCGGGCCAGTAACGCATACCACTCAAGAAGTGACGCTAGTAAGTCAAGATGGACACCATGAGAAGATCGTGTTCGATGTGATCAAGGCCCCTCAGTTTCAGATTATTCTAGGAATACCTTGGTTAGAGAAACACAATCCTCTGATCGATTGGCGAGCAAGAACGGTCCAGTTTCCAGAATGTGTGTCTACTTGTCACCCTCCACCTGGTGTTGCCCTGGCAGCAATTTCTTCAGAGACTCCCCAGTTACCTCCCGAATACCTAGAATACCAAGATGTTTTCCGGAAGGATCAGGCTAACTCTCTACCTCCTCATAGGTCTTATGACTGCCAGATCGACCTGATACCTGGATCTACTCCTCCTTGTAGTAGAATTTATGCCCTCACCGAGCCTGAGAACCTTCACCTTCGACAATACCTGGATCAATACCTGGCAAATGGTTTTATTCGTCCTTCCAAGTCCCCTGCTTCTTCAGCTTTGTTCTTCGTTCCAAAAATGGAAGGAGACCTTAGAACTTGTATAGATTATCGCTCCCTGAACCAGATCACCGTTAAGAATAGATATCCGTTACCTTTGATCCCTGAACTCCTGGACCAAGTCAGAAAAGCATGCATATATACAAAGCTGGATCTTAGAGGAGCTTACCACTTGGTACGAGTAAAAGAGGGCGATGAATGGAAGACGGCCTTCCGCACCAAGTATGGGCTATTTGAATATCAGGTCATGCCCTTCGGACTTTCTAATGCCCCGGCCGCCTTTCAATATTTTATGAACGATGTCCTCAGAGAGCTCATAGATGTGTGTGTTGTTGTTTAAATTGACGACATCCTCGTTTATTCTTCATCGGAATCTGAACATCGGAAACACGTGAAAATGGTCCTCGAAAGATTGCGTCAACACAAACTTTTCGCTAAGTTGGAAAAATGTGTTTTCAACGTGACTGAAGTTGAATTCTTGGGATTCATATTATCACCTGGCGGAGTGCGTATGGATTCAAAGAAGGTCGATGCAGTTCTCAAATGGCCATCACCATCCTCCGTAAAAGGTGTGCAAAGCATGTTAGGCTTCGCTAACTTTTACCGCAGGTTTATCCCCGAATTCTCTCGAATAGTCCAGCCCATCACTGCCTTGTTAAAGAAAAACAAACGTTTTGAATGGTCTACCGAGGCGGAACAAGCTTTCCAGGATTTGAAGACTAAATTTATCTCTGCACCAATCTTAAAACACCCTCGCCCCGAACTCCCCTACATCGTGGAAACTGATGCTTCAAGCCTTGCCATGGGGGCAGTTCTATCACAAAAGGACCCGGTAACCAATCAGTTGCATCCCGTGGCATTTTGGTCCCGCAAATTCTCGCCTCCTGAAATCAATTACACGATTACTGACAAGGAACTTCTGGCTATCAAGTCTGCCTTTAAGGCTTGGCGGCATTATCTGCTGGGGGCCCGACATACTGTTACTGTGATTACGGATCACCGAAACCTGCAATATTTGAAAAACGCAAAAGCCCAATCCTCTAGACAACTCCGTTGGGCATTATTCTTTGCCGAGTTTCACTTCATAATTACCTATCGACCTGGTACAAAAAACGGTAAAGCTGATGCCCTTTCTCGGATGGGAGTGGAAGAACACTTGATCAACCCTAAACCTGTACCAATCATTCCCGAACAAAGAATTCTGGGTGTAATCGCCACAGAATCCATAGAGGAAGTTAAGGATAAAGCCAGGCAACTTGTAACTCCAGCAGACATACAGAATTGGCATCTGCAGGGAAAGGACTTTGCAGTAAAGGACAACTTATTGTATTTCCAAGAACGATTATACCTACCCAGCACAGATTTACAGAAAAAAGTAATCTCTTGTTATCACGATTCTTTAATGGAAGGACATCCCGGTATGGCCAAGACCTCAGAAAAGATCAAACGCTACTTCTGGTGGCCGTCTTGGAAAAAAGATATCAGAGACTTTATAATGTCCTGTGGAGTATGCGCCCAAAACAAGAGTCAAAAGGAAAGACCAGCAGGCCTCTTACGCCCTATTGACATCCCACCTCGCCCTTGGCATACGCTTTCTATGGACTTCATCACCGATCTACCTCCATGCTCCGGATACAATACGATTCTAGTAATCGTGGACTTATTCTCCAAGATGGCGCATTTCATTCCGCTCAAAGGCTTGCCAACAGCAGCAACTCCGGCCCGAGAATTTCTCGAAAAAATCGTCCGACTGCACGGTTTTCCTTCGGTTCTAATTTCGGATCAAGGTAGTCAATTTATTTCTCATTTTTGGCGAAGTTGCTGTCGGTCGGCTCAAATTGATGTGAGACTATCGACCAGTCACCACCCTCAGACCGACGGACAAACCGAGAGGACCAATCAAATTCTGGAACAGTATTTACGCTGCATGCTGCAACAAACTGAAAAAACTTGGAAAGACATCCTTTGGATAGCCGAATATGCCTACAATAACTCTGTCCATTCGGGAACTGGGAAAACCCCGTTTTTTCTTTTGTACGGCAGTCACCCTCGAACCTCGGAGTTGGATCCCCTCCAAGATCTTGAAACACCAGCAGTAGACTACCTGCATTCTACAATCACCCAAGCCTTTAAGGAAGCTGTTTCTCACCTTCAAAGGGCTAAAGAACAATACAAGAAAGGAGCAGATCAACATCGGAAGGAAGCCCCTCAATATCAAGTAGGGGATCAAGTCTGGTTATCCACCAAATATCTACCTCTAAAAGGGCCACGCACATTCAACCCAAGATACCTTGGTCCCTATTCCATCACTACCATAGTAAACCCAGTAGCGGTCAAGTTGGACTTGCCCCCGCACATGAAGATACATCCGGTCTTCCACGTCTCTCTATTAAAACCCGTGCAACCTCAAACCCGACTAACCAAATCTCCAAAACCTATCCTAGTTGATGGAGAACTCGAGTTTGAAGTCAAAAGCATTCTGGACTCCAAGATCTCCAAATCTAAACTATTCTACCTAATTGACTGGAAAGGCTACGGCCCCCAAAAGAGATCCTGGGAACCTGCTGAATATGTCCACGCTCCTCGCCTAATCAAAAGATTTCACCGAACATTTCCTGACAAGCCAAAACCCCCGGAGAAGCCCGGTTTGGGAGGGGCCTTGAGGGGGGGTACTGTCATGATCTCTGCTTCCAAAAGGTCAGGGTTTTCCCAACTCCCTTGGAAGCAGATCCATAACCCAGGTTCCGAGTGCCAACCAGTCCCAATTGGGACCTTTTGGACCCAGTCCTGGCGCCAGTGGCACCAGGCTCATAAATATGCCCAGTCCCAGCGCTGGAAGCGCCGGGCTCATAATGCTTGGGTGGACTTACCTGCAGCAGACCATGCTGCTTACTTGCCTGCCAGTTGAGTCTCTGATCCTCTTCTGTTTGGAACTACTTTTCCTGTTGGGTGGGGCAGGAGCCACTCCCTAGATTCAGAACACTGGAACTCTTCTGGAAAGCAGGAACTCTTTTCTTACCTAGGCGTGGCTGTGGAAGGAGACACCTAAGCACTACAGGAGGCTATTTAAACCACACCCGATGGATGAATCTTGCTTTGCATTATTCTGCATCCTCAGCAGCAGAACGCTCATCGTGTCTTCTGCATCTGATCCTGGGCCTAAGGAAAAAGGCTTACCATTCTGAATCCAGTCTTCAGCAACACCTATAAAGACAAGAAAGAACAGGTTAGCATTACGGTCTTCAGTGACAGCTCTTCACTTACCTGGTCCATCGGCTGTCACCAACGCCTCGCGCTGCATTCCGGCATCTGAAAGACAAAGGCTTACCTACTCTTCGTGCACTCCGGAAGTCTTCACACTGCATTCCCGCATCTGAAAGACAAAAGCTTACCAACTCTTCGCATGCTCCGGAGGCCTTCGGCGCTGCATCCCGCATCTGAAAGACAAAACAAGGTGCGTTTAAAGACATTGGGGAACTTTAATACTCACGAGCTATTACTCCTTTCCACATCTAACCCAGTGGGTATTCCGGCACCCTGCAGCCGCCCCGAACTTGTACCTGCAAAATAAAAAGACAGTTAGAGCGCATCGTGAAGCAGGCAACAAGCGCTTACTTACGTGCTTCCAGGCGCTTCTATTCATCACACGGGCTCCATCTTCAACTCACTTCAGCCTGCCATCCGCCATCGCCGGAACCCTGCAAAACAAGAGACATCATTACTAAAGACTTTAAAGACATTAGAATTACTCGAAACTTACCGTTCGTGCAGTAAACGACGGACAGCAGTCCTCTGAAGTCAAGAGGCCTGCTCCCCTTATCCAGTGAAGAAACTGGTTACAGCACCCTGCCTCGAGGCAGATGGAGAGCACGGCGTTCACTTACCTAAGGTGAGAGCGTTAACCTTTGGGGTTCTACAGGAGAAGAGAAAGGGAAGAAGAGAGAGACATTCAATAACCCAGTTCATTAATCCCACATTTTCTATCTGCAGACATCTGACCCTTCGCGCCAGACATACAGTGCACAGAGGTCCAGCCCAAAGAGCCAGCCGTGTGTTACACATCACCTTTGAAGATACGGTATACGCCAAGTCAAGACCGGCGCCTCTACGGGAATCAGGTGAGCGTTACACATGGGCCTGCTAAAAGGAGTAGAGGCCGTTCAAATTAAATTGAAGTCAGGAGCGATCATACCAAGAGTAAGACAGTAAACCCATGTCAAAAGAAGCAGACAAGAGCCTATATAAAATGATTTCAGCACTAGTGAAATAGGGAATACTGGTACCATCTGATTCCCCATGTAACACAACAGTGTACCCAGTGAAAAAATTGACAGTGGGGGTCATGGAGATTTAGCCAGGATTTGCGCTTCCTAAACAATATATTTGAAGTTGAATTTCCATTGGTCCTGATCCCAGCCACTATACTGTGTAACATCCCATTTTATGCAAAGTGTTTTACAGAAATAGACTTAAAGAATACATTCTTCTTGATCCCCTGCATGAGGAATCACAAGACCTGACTTGTTAACCACATGGGTACTGTAAATCCCCCTCGATATTCAACCGGGTCCTCAGATGGACCTAGGGAATGTAAACCTTGAGAGCATGATAATTTAGTATGTAGATGCATTTTGGTGTGCAGTGAAACCGAAGAGCAGTGTAGAGCTGAGTCAGTACAGCTAATGCAAGTATTGGCAGAGAGGAGTACCAGGTAGAGAAGGAGAACTTACAAGGCTACTAGGAGGAGGTCTTGTATATTGGACAATTGATATCACAAAAGGGGCAGAAAGTAACCCCTGAGAGAGCAGAGGTGATTAAGAAAACACCCCAGAAAAAGACGATAAGGGGGATGCAACAGTTTTTGGGCCTGTGCAACTATTGCAGAACATGGGTCTTTGACTACAGCATGTATGTCAGGCACTTGCTGAAGAGACTCTGAAGCCCAGAAGCACATTAGACACATAGGAGGTCATTACGACCTTGGCGGTAAGGGGTTAATGGCGCCGGTAAAGGTGCCTGATCCGTCAACCACTTACCGCCCCATTACAAGCCTGCTTGCGGGAACACGCTAAGGATGCCTGGTAAAACCAGGCATCCTTAGCGGGTCCCGAGAGCAGACCAGGATGCTAACAACGGGCCCGTTATTAACAGGCCCGTTGTTAGCATCCTCCCCATTCCCATTTGAGCCCTATGGGGGCTCAAATGGGAAAGAGGATGTACCGGGTCTGGGTTCCATGAATGAGGAATTACCGGGCCCACCAAGTTCGGAATGGCCTGGTAATTCCTCATTCATGGAACCCGGACCCAGTACCCGGTATGGGGGTAGCCATGCCACTAATAGCGGCATGGTTACCTCCATACTCGGAATGACCCCGATAGTGTGGACAGACGAGATGACGGGAACCTTTGACAAATTAAAAGGGACAATATGCTCTGCACCGATCCTGGGGATCTGAAATTACAGTGCAGAATATGTCCTGTTTTCTCTCTCAAATAGGGTGGTAAAGACAGCGGTACACACATAGACGATAATCCTAGGACACAAACCACTGGCCTATTACAGCAGACCTTTAGACCCAGTAATGAAGGGCCATTACCCCTGCGAACAATTGCTGGTTGCTGCAGCCTTTGTAATTGAGAAATCAACAACTATCACAATGGGCTGTGGAGTTACATTGTACGTGGAACATGCCCTGTTCACCATTCTTTTAAAATTTACACAAAAGTACACTAATAACTCAAGGAGCATCCGGGTATGAAGTGGTTGTATCAAACCAGGCAATCAAGATTCTCAGGTTTAAGGTGGTAAACCTAGCAACGTTCATAGCAGAACTATTGGAAGAAGGAGATTCTGTACCTGACTGCACCACGTACACAGAACACTATGATGACATACCCCATTTTAGAGAAAATTTCCTTGGAGGGGGGAAGTACTCTTTATTGGCGGGTCCTCAACTATTGTTCAAGTTTCAGGGGGAAGACATACTGGGACAGCAGTGATAAAACTGAACCAAAACATCACCTTTGAAGTAGCAGCAAGTGCAAGATTTCCTTTAAATTTTTCAGCACAAGCAGCAGAATTAGTACCAATCGTTGCAGCCCTAGAAATGCATGGGGTTGAGGAAATAACAGAGTAGTTTGACTCCACCTATGTTACATCAACAGTACACGCAGGTTTGTCATTTTGGACCAAGCAAGGCTTCATATGAGAAGACGGCACACCCTTGCAGCAGGCTCCATTATTTGCCAGACTCATAGGTGCACTACAGCTACCATTGGCCATCGCTGTGGTGAAATGCACATACCATACTAGAGGAGGAGACATACTTTCCTGCTGCAGCAAAGCCGCGGATACAGAGGTTTAAAAAGCAGCATATCTCCCCGGAATCTCTGAATTTAACACAGCACCTAACAAGTACACAAGAATACGCAGCATGGTAATGCAGGAAGGCTTTCATTCACTTACCATAGCACAGATCGCAGAATTACAGGATTGCACACCACAATCAGAGCAAGCATTATGAAGACAACTCACATTACTGAAGGTAGCATTAGAACAGTTCCTATTTTTCATATATATTGTTATTGCATTATGGTTAATATATAACCTTTTGCAAGTGAACAAACATACAACACATCCTTAATACAATTCAATTCATCAGTACAGATGCAATACATTTACACCATTTTTAATACAGATTCAATGAAGTTTAAAACTGAAATAGAAAGAGAATTGCATTGGAATTTAGAACCTGAGTGCATAAATATTCTTCTGAAATAATGCATCATGGTTGATTAATCTTGCAAACATTTGCTTTCTTAGGGATATGAAGCTTGAACACAACACCACCAACTGTTTTAATCTCTCCACCGCCAGACTTTTCATTTGTTGGAAACAGAGTTCACTGTACAAGCACAAGATGGCTGTTTACATAGGTACAATGGTAGACCATTAAAAGACCTGTTATAAAACAATGGACAAAAGATTAGATAGTATTCCGAGATCCTAGTGCTAGTTAAAATCCAGTCCAATTCATATAGTTTGCATTTGTCCTTATCAGCAGAAACCAGTAGCTTTGTAGCAATACATCCCACCCCCTCTATAATATGCATACACTTGCCCGCCCAACTGGACAGCACTTTACGATTGTTCAATTCCAGTTCTACCTTGAGTTTTACTAGCCATGAACATGGTGGAGGCTGCAACAAATTACAATAAAACTGTAAAAGTCATTCCCCAAGATACCGTTCTATATTGTGATCAAACCCTGGCTTACCGGTTCTCACTCCTCAACACAGCTTTTGTTTTGGTAATTCCCATGTGTCCTTCATGGGCAATCTCAACCATCCTTCTTCATAACTTCTTAGGAACAACTACACGTCCCACTGATACAAATTCCATTGTTAGTGCTTGATTCTGAACGTACGTCCCAAAAGTCCCTCTCTTCATCACTTACCAACCCTCTTCTCCGTCCAACCATAGCCCACAAATCCAATGTCTACCAACAAACTTTCTTTCCCAGGAATCACCACTATGACCAATGAGTGTCACTGGATTCTGGCTACCCACCCATAAACTCTTCTCAACACCTCGTCCAACCCCTTTTCCTCAAATATGACCTTCAGGGGTTTGTGATCAGTCTGTATGGTAAACTCTGCCCCACACAAAATTCAGAAATATCTCCACTGCCCAATGACAAGTCGGGGCTTCCATCTCTAGAACAGAGTAGTTTTTCTCTGCACCTCTTAACACTCTTGAGGCATGCGTAATCACATAGTTCAAACCATCCTCACCAACTTGTGATAAAACAGTGCCAATACTGCTATAACTGACACACTTTTTCAGGGTATCAAATTGCGCAAGGGGCTTCGCCATATCGATTCTACTCTTCATTTCCACAAACTCCCACTCGCACTCGGCATCCCACAAAAACTCCTCTCCTTTTTTTGAAAAACTCATTTTAACCACTTTATCGGCAAAATTCTGCATGCATTTCTGATAAAATTTGATAATTCCCAAAAATTACCTCAATTCCCATTTATCCTTTGGAGATGTCAACTTCTTAATAGCATTAACCATGTCAGTATTTGGCATCAAAACTTCAGCAGAGATGTCGTGCCCTAAGCACTCCACAACACCCTTTCTAAACACGCACATTTCCTCTCTTAAGGTTATACCCCTTTCTTTCAAATTTTCAACACATTTATCAGGGTTTCCTCATGCTTCACAAGCATTTTTCCACACACCAAAACATTGTCTTGGAAGCAATGTACTCCCCTCAGTCCTCTCAAGAGAATGTCCATCTTCTTTTGAAAAACAGATGAAGCTGAGACCAGCCCAAATGACATTCTGCAAAACTGGAAAATTCCCTCATGAGTGAGAAAGTGTCAGGCTGAGAGGTCCTGTGTCCACGGAAGCTGCTGAACCCCCGACAATCCCCCTGAGATGTAATTCCCAGAACTAGATATTAATTCAGCTCTGTAAACTACACCCCAAAGGGAAAGGGGGAAGTGGATAACATAACAACACCAGGCTGACTGCGTCAAGGCTAACCAAGGCTTAACCTGCAGAGGATACAAGAAAAGCAGATACAAATCCTTTTATTACTTACTTAACCTTTATAGTTGGAAAGACTTTAAATCCTTAACTAATAAGTAAGAATCATACCTAGTTCTTCTCTTTAAATTTCTTAGAGATGCTTGTAAAGAAGCTGAAAATCTCTCTTACTTGAGTCTCTTGAAATTCACAACAACTTCTTATTTTGGGCAAACCTGGAAAGTATTGTTCTTTGCCTTTTTCCAAAGTTAACTAATTGTCCAGTGAAATTGTTTTTAATATTTTCTCTTTTTCTTTCAAACTTTTCTTTAGTTTCCAAAACCTTTTTACAATTCAATAGAGTTTGAGAATTCTTGAAGAAACACATGCAAAAGCACATGCGCCGATGATCTCAATGCTGAAGATTCGCACGTTGAAAACTTTCCGCGCTGAAGAACACGTGCACTGTAAGAAAAGTCCACGCGCAGAAAACACACGCGCTTGTAAACACACGCGAAGCAAAACTCACGCGCAAACGGGTTCTCGCACATAAAACACACACGCTAGTATTCACCCGCGCTGTTGAACTCCCGCGCCTATTCGCATGCGCCTTATAAACCTCGTGCCAAAGAGTTCACACGCGGACTGAATTTGTGCGTAAGAAATCACACGCGCTGGAAATCACACGCGCTATTGAGTTCTCGTGCAGAAACACACGCGCTAGTATTCACCGGTGCTGTTGAACTCCCGCACCTATTCACACGCACCTTATAAACCTCGCGCCAAAGAGATCACACGCGGACTGAATTTCGTGTAAGAAAGCACACACGCTGGAAAGCACACGCGCTATTGAGTTCTCGCGCAGAAACACACACGCTTGAAAATGCACGCGCAATAGAGTTCTCACGCTGCGAACAGATTCTCGCGCTAGGAAGCACACGCGCTGGAACTCACACGCGCAGTTGAATTTTCTCGCCAGGAAGCACACGCGCTGAAACTCACATGCGCAAAGGTTCAACGGTTAGTTTCTGATTACACGTAGTACGTGTTTAACAAATAGCGGTCACCCGTTAACCTCGCGCTAAATTTCAAGCGCACTCAAACAGTTCAAAATATAAATTCAAAGAAAACATTTTACGAGTTCTCACTTAAATGTCTTTAAGATAAACAGAGCGGCAGTCTAACAATCTCTAAACAAAGTCACTTATCTCCAGAACGATTTCCTAAAGATCTTCAGAGTTTCCTGTCTTCAAATCGCATTCCTGACAGCTGAGAACTTCTCCTGAAACCCCCAAGAAAGTAGCCGCTCAACTGCTAGCGCCTGAAGGATAAAATCCACCAGGCCCAAGTCTTAAGCAGGAGCAGCCACTACACACGTCCTCTCAGCTGGGGCTTAGATGATGAAAGGCAAAGAGTGACAGTTTAAAATGTACATTGTTGTTCTGCAATGTCTTCTAACCAATCAGAGCTGTCACTGTGAAACTCCATTTTGCCTTGGGTCAGAACCAGGATTCTGAATCAGGAAGTTAAGGCCAAACCAACTACAATAGAAAACCTCCCACCCACACAAGGCTAAACTAAAAAAGGATAATAAAAGAGAAATAAAGAGACTTGAATAAGGGAAAATAGTCTGAATAGAGGAAGGAAACCTGACAGTACCCCCCTCCTAATGCCCAGTCCCTGGGCCTACCTTATGTGGATTTTTAGCATGAAACTTAGCAACTAAACTGGGAGCATGTACATTTACTGAATCTTCCCAAGATCGTTCTTCAGGTCTATATCCCTCCCAATCAATTAAATACTGCAATCTTCCCCTCACTCTCCTGGAATCCAAAATGTGTTTAACCACAAATTCCTCAGATGAATCCTCCAAAATCACAGAGGAAGGTGATGTTCTAAATCTAGTTCCTGAACAAACTGGTTTTAAAAGGCTAACATGGAAAGTAGGATGTACCTTCAAATGCTTGGGTAATTTCAATTGTACTGCCACAGGGTTGATGATTCTCTCTACCTCAAATGGGCCTACAAATCATGGACTGAATTTATTCTTCCCCTTAATTTTTAGGTACCGGGTAGAAAGCCAAACTAAGTCTCCCACCTTATATTCAGGACCAGCCTTCCTTCTCAAATCAGCACACCTTTTATATTTCAACTTGTTTTCTCCCAGCACCTTTTTTGCTCTATCCAAGTTATTCTTCATTACCAGCAAACAATCTTCCACTCTAGGATTCCCGGAATCCTCCAACACCTCAAAACTCAGAAAGCGAGGATGAAACCCACGACCCAAAAAGAAAGGGGACATAGAAGTAGCATCTTTATCACAATTGTTGCAAGAGAATTCTGCCAACCATACCAAATCCACCCATTCCTCTCCAGCTTGTAAGTAACACCTTAAAAATGTCTCCAATTCCTGATTTACTCTCTCCACTTGTCCATTAGTCTCCGGATGATACCGAGAAGTTAAACTAACGTCTACCCCAAGTTTCCTACAGAAGGCCCTCCAAAATTTTGAAATAAATTGAGATCCCCTATCAGAGATAACTTGACTTGGGAGACCATGTAGTCTAACCACACCTTGCAAGAAACTATGAGCCAGTTATTCCGCGGTAACCTCTCCCTCCATTGGTAAAAAATGCGCTTCTTTAGTAAGAAGATCCACCACAACAAGAATGGTAGTACAACCCTTATATTGAGGGAGATCAACAATGAAATCCATAGAAATAGTGTGCCAAGGACGAGGAGGAACAGGTAACGGCTCCAATAAACCATGCAGCTTCCCAACTTGACTTTTTGCTTGCGCACAGACTACACATGTTTTAACAAAGTTCAATGTGTCTTGGTGAATTTTTTCCCACCAAAAGTTCCTTCGAACCAATTCCAGAGTTTTTTTGAAACCAGGATGTCCTGATAAAATGGATTCATGACAATTTCTCAAAACCTTTTCTCTTAACTCTTCAGTAAGTAAATAAAGCTTGTCAACAAAAAATGGTAGACCGTCTTTCAAACTTCTGGCTGGATCCAGTTTCACCCAATCCTCCATCTTCTTCAAGGACATATTCTGGCGAACTTCATTCAAAAAATCCATTCCTTTAATGGCTCCAGCTAACAAAAAACGTTCTAGAGCAATTAGAGGTTCTGGGTCCAGAACCTCTCTCTCCTCACTACCAGGAAATTGGCGGGATAAGGCATCAGCTTTTTTGTTCTGACTTCCGGGTTTAAAGGTCACAACGAAATCATAATCGGCAAAGAATAAGGACCAACAAAGTTGTCATGGAGACAAAGTTCTTGCAGATTTTAAAAACAATACATTTCGATGATCAGTAAGAACCGTTACCGTATGTCTTGCCCCTTTCAGAAAATGCCTCCATTCTTCAAAAGCGGACTTTGTTGCTAACAGTTCACAATCTGCAATTGTATAGTTCACTTCTAGAAAACTTCCTAGAAAAGAATGCAACTGGATGTAGCTGACCAGTAGTTTCATGCCTTTTAGAAAGCACCGCCCCAACGCTAAATTTGAAGCATCCGCCTCCACAAAAAAAGGTTTAGAGAGATCAGGATGAATTAGAATCGGACTAGAAGTAAATTTTTCTTTTAACTCTTCAAAAGCTTTTTCTGCTTCAAGATCCCAGTCAAATTTCACTCCTTTTTTCAAAAGTCTCGTTATAGGAGCAACCAGCCGAGAAAAACCTTCGATGAATCTCCTATAAAAATTGGCAAACCCTAAAAAACTTTGTATTTCCTTAACCTTAGTAGGAGTGGGCCATTCAAGAACTGCTTGAACCTTTTTAGGATTCATTTCTAAACCCTTAGGTGAAATTATAAAACCTAAAAACTCCACAGAATCTGTATGGAATTGACTTTTTTCCAATTTGGCAAACAAATGGTTTTCTCGCAACTTTTGTAAGACTAAGCGAACATGTTTCTGATGTTGTTTCAGGTCAGAAGAGAAAATCAAAATGTCATCGATATACACGACAACAAAAATATCCAGGAATTTTCGAAAAACCTCGTCAATAAAAAATTGGAAAGCCGCTGGAGCATTGCATAAACCGAATGGCATAACTTGGTATTCATACAGCCCAAACCTGGTCTTAAACGCTGTCTTCCATTCGTCCCCTTCCTGCACACGCACAAGATGGTAAGATCCTCTCAAATCTAATTTAGAGAAAATGTTTGCTCCTTGTATTTGATTAAGCATTTCCGAGATGAGAGGAAGAGGATACCGGTTCTTAACAGTGACTCTGTTAACTGCTCGATAATCTATGCAAGTTCGAAGTGTTCCATCCGGTTTTGGTACAAAAAATAAAGGAGAGGCCGCCGGAGACATAGAGTGACGAATAAACCCTTTGGCCAAGTTTTCCGTTAAATATTCTTTTAAATATTCATTATCTTTCTCTGTAAGAGCATATACTCTACTACAAGGCAAAATTGTTCCTGGCTCCAGCTCAATTTTAAAATAAAAGGGCATATGGGGTGGTAATTCTCCTGCCACTTTCTCATCAAATACGTCCCAAAAATCTTGGTAACACTGGGGAAGTTGACCCACAACAGCTCCCACATCATGACATCCAATTCCAGTCTCAGCCAGAAAGCTAGACACTGAATTACTTTGTTTGACACCTTCCTCAAAGAGACTTCCTGAAAAGCAATTCTCTTTACAGAAATCTGACTGCATGTTAATTGCCCTAGCACTCCAATCAATCAAAGGATTATGGAGAGTAAGCCAAGGCATACCGAAAATAATCTTTAACAAAGGAGCATCAATTAACTCGAACAAAAGTGTCTCTCTGTGACCTCCTGTTAACTCCAAAATTAAAGAACCAGTTCTGTGAGTAATGGGACCAGAAGATAGAGACGTACCATTAACAGCCCTAACTGGCTCTACAACCTCTTTCTGACGAATTGGAATTCCCAAAGATTTTGCCAGACCCCAATCCATGAAATTCCCGGTGGCACCTGAGTCAACCATAACGGGACCATTTCCCTTAAACTCCAACTCAAGGAACAAGGATACATTTAGGGTTATATGGGGAACAGCTGTCTGCACAGTATTGGTGATCTGTTGTACCTTGGCCGCTGAAGTAGAAGTCTTCTTGGGAGTGTAAGGACAATTCCCTAAAAAGTGCCCACCTCTTCCACAATATAAACACAGATTGTTATCTCTCCTCCTAGCCCTTTCTTCCATAGTTAAAGGACCTCGGACCCTGGGAGGTGGATTATTCCCTTTGGATCTATTCTCTACTTTAGATCTATCCATTTTAACTAAAGTCTTTACGTCACTCTGACTATGTCGCCTCTCTGCCTTCCTTTCACTCAAATGAAAGTCTAATTAAATAACCAAATCAATCAGAGTTTCACAAGTAGAAGGGCGCTCAACCACCCCTGACAATGCATCCTTTAACTCATGTCTAAGGCCCCGATAAAACAACGAGGCCTGTTTATCCTCGGGCCACCTGCTTTCGAACACAAGGGACTTAAATTGTGTTATATAAGCGATCAAATCTCTATTACCTTGTTTTAGTTCTAAAAGTTCACCATCCACTTCCAGAGATAACTGTCTTCTATCAAACATCTTTCGGAATATCTCTAATAAACTAGTGTAATTTCCTAGAACCGTACTCTTTTAACTCACCAACAACCCAGCCCAAGCAGATGCCTCCCAAGAAAGATAGGACAACATAAAAGTTATCTTAGATGCATCCGTGGGAAAGATCTCTGGTCTACTCATAAAATGTAATTCACATTGCGTCAAAAACACCCTAAACCTCTTCGGGTCCCCATGATAACATTCTGGAGGCGCCAAAGGAACAGGCATAATTCAACTCCTTACCCCTTCAGCCACTGGAGGGGCCCGTTGTATTTGTGGTAATCGATCTCCACCTTCCCTTTCTAACTCAGGTGGAGAACCAGCACTCCGTGAAACCTCATCCTCTCTCCTTTCTCCCCTCTGTTGAATTTGTATTACTTTAACACTCAAGTCATCTACCTTTTGACTAAGTAAAGCATTTTCATCACGGGATATTTTCAACTCCTCCCGTAACTCCCTGATCAAAGATCCTAACGCCTCCATAGATTCGTCGGGGTTCATGACAGCTCGGGCGGACTAAATTATTGGCCTTTCATTCTGTCAGGCTGAGAGGTCCTGTGTCCGCGGAAGCTGCTGAACCCCCGACAATCCCTCTGAGATGTAATTCCCAGAACTAGATATTAATTCAGCTCTGTAAACTACACCCCAAAGGGAAAGGGGGAAGTGGATAACATAACAACACCAGGCTGACTGCGTCAAGGCTAACCAAGGCTGAACCTGCAGAGGATACAAGAAAAGCAGATACAAATCCTTTTATTACTTACTTAACCTTTATAGTTGGAAAGACTTTAAATCCTTAACTAATAAGTAAGAATCATACCTGGTTCGTCTCTTTAAATTTCTTACAGAAGCTTGTAAAGAAGCTGAAAATCTCTCTTACTTGAGTCTCTTGAAATTCACAACAACTTCTTATTTGGGGCAAACCTGGAAAGTATTGCTCTTTGCCTTTTTCCAAAGTTAACTAATTGTCCAGTTAAATTATCTTTAATATTTTCTCTTTTTCTTTCAAACTTTTCTTTAGTTTCCAAAACCTTTTTACAATTCAATAGAGTTTGAGAATTCTTGAAGAAACACGTGCAAAAGCACACGTGCCGATGATCTCAATGCTGAAGATTCGCACGTTGAAAACTTCCCGCACTGAAGAACACGTGCACTGTAAGAAAAGTCCACGCGCAGAAAACACACGCGCTTGTAAACACACGCAAAGCAAAATTCATGCGCAAACGGATTCTCGCGCAGAAAACACACGTGCTAGTATTCACCCACGCTGTTGAACTCCCGCGCCTATTCACACGCGCCTTATAAACCTCGCGCCAAAGAGGTCACACGCGGACTGAATTTCGCGTAACAAATCACACACGCTGGAAATCACACGCGCTATTGAGTTCTCGCACAGAAACACATGCGCTTGAAAACACACGCGCAATAGAGTTCTCACGCGGTGAACAGATTCTCGCGCTAGGAAGCACACGCGCTGGAACTCACACGCGCAGTTGAATTCTCTCGCCAGGAAGCACACGCGCTGCAACTCACACGCGCAAAGGTTCAACGGTTAGTTTCTGATTACATGTAGTACGTGTTTAACAAATAGCGGTCACCCGTTAACCTCGCGCTAAATTTCAAGCGCACTCAAACAGTTCAAAAAATAAATTCAAAGAAAACATTTTACGAGTTCTCACTTAAATGTCTTTAAGATAAACAGAGCGGCAGTCTAACAATCTCTAAACAAAGTCACTTATCTCCAGAACGATTTCCTAAAGATCTTCAGAGTTTCCTGTCTTCAAATCGCATTCCTGACAGCTGAGAACTTCTCCTGAAACCCCCAAGAAAGTAGCCGCTCAACTGCTAGCGCCTGAAGGATAAAATCCACCAGGCCCAAGTCTTAAGCAGGAGCAGCCACTACACATGTCCTCTCAGCTGGGGCTTAGATGATGAAAGGCAAAGAGTGACAGTTTAGAATGTTCATTGTTGTTCTGCAGTGTCTTCTAACCAATCAGAGCTGTCACTGTGAAACTCCATTTTGCCTTGGGTCAGAACCAGGATTCTGAATCAGGAAGTTAAGGCCAAATCAACTACAATAGAAAACCTCCCACCCGCACAAGGCTAAACTAAAAAAGAATAATAAAAGAGAAATAAAGAGAAAGAAACTTGAATAAGGGAAAATAGCCTGAATAGGGGAAGGAAACCTGACAGAAAGGTGGTCAATTTCCTTGACTCCTCATCTAATTCTATTTGGTGGTATGCTGACGCCATATCTAATTTAGAAAAATACTTCAACTTGCGCACCACTGCCAACATTTCTGTCATATTGGACAGGGAATGTCTCTCCACAACAACACATTTGTTAAGCTCTTGCAAATTTAGACATAGCCTCAACTCTCCTCTAGACTTCTTCACCACCACCAATGGTGACACCCACTCTACACTTCCTGCTTTCTCAATCTACCCAGACAAGCTCAGGTTCTCAAGTTCCATCCTCACGCCTTCTCTCATCACCAATGGAACTAAACAGAACTTAGCATCAACTGGAACTCTTTCTTCCTTAAGCACTATCTTGTGCCTCATTCCTTTCACATGTCCAATACTTCTCGAGAAAACTCTGAGATAGCTCTCAACTACATTCCCACTTTTCCTCACATGCAACACCTTTTAAACCATGTTGAGATCAAGCCTTACGCCCAAGCCTTTTTGCTCCCTACATCCCAGTAGCGTCTTGCCACTCTTTGTGATGTAAATCTTACCACAGGTTTCACTCCCTTTAACCTCAAATCTTGCAACAAAATATCCAAACACATAAATGTTTCCCAAATCATAACCATCCGGTTTGATATCGGGAAGTAATAAGTCTTTTATCTGTCCTCCCACCTCCATCTGAAACACTTCCCTCGGCATCAACAAAACCTTTGCACTGGAATCAGCCATCATTCTAACTCTTTTCTCATCAACTCCAACTTCTAAATATAGATTCTCACACTCCTCATCACCTGCACAGTTCACCATATTAACCAAAATTACTTCCACTTGCTCTTCATCTTCATCTCCTGATGATTTCTGCGTTTCCTCTGTGGAATACAGCACACTTCACCCATCCCCAATTGTGAAGTTTTAGCAGCAGTTAGCGTAATTACCCCATCTCTTAATTTTAGAGCACATATCCTTCCTCCCGGTACATGCTGGAGAAGCACCACGATTAGCACTTGCACGTCTAAAACATAAGCAATACTCAATTGTTTGTCCCTTAGGCTTTTCACCTTTAGAGTCAAGACCCTCTTGGAGGTGCCGGCTGCCCCCTTTCTGCTGCCTCCTTTTCCCCCTCAACTGCTTCACCCACTTTCAGAATTTCTGTTGTCAGCCCTTTACCCTTGTTCTTTGTCAATTTATCCACACACGCCATTGAATTCTCAACCCTTTTTACAACACATATTACCTCATCCAAACTTGCTCCCTTATTTTCTCATTACTACAATGTATCATAAGTTGGTCTCGTATATACTCATCTAATTTGTCACCAAACTTGCATTATAGAGATACATGATGGAGGGCAGTAACATACTCTTGTACTGACTCCCCTTCTTCTTGTACCCTAACACCAAAATTGTACCTCTGAAGTATTGTGCTTGTCTTTAGGATTAAAATGAATATCTAATGTTTGCAAAGCAGCATCAAAATCATGGGAGACCAATGCCTCACCCAACAGATCCAACAGCGGCAACCAGAGTCGGATTGGCCCCTCAGCCTTTCGGCCTGGCCAAAATCATCCCTGGGGAGTTGGGGGCCGGTTTATGGCCATGCCTGGGCCGGTTTGGAAGAACAAAAATCTTTTTTTTCACTTTTTTTCTTTTTTCCATAAAGCCTTTTATCCTTCTTAGGTCGATAAATGAGTACCAACAAAGGTTGGGTGATATTGTATGCATATTTGTTCTAGAAAAAAGAGATTAAGTGTAAGTGCTATACACTAACATATTATCATTTGATTTGACCTTGGACGTCTGCTTGGATTCACAGTAATGTAGTGTACTTAGGGACAATGCTATTTGATGCCACTTCCTGTTTTGTCAAAGGGTGAAAGGTTGCGTTTCATCACTTCCTGGGATGTCACTTTGGGGTGAGGTCAAATGACATCACTTCTTGTGATGTCATCAGAGGTCAAGGGTCGTGAGACGAGGGCCCCTTTTTTGAGGCGAGGGGTGGGCCACCTTTTTTTGCATTATCGGGCCTATTTCGTGTCCCAGTCCGACCCTGCCGGCAACGTCTCATATATCCCCTGTCCTTCATAGCCGAGGAAATGCATTCAAAGTGAGACTTTCCAATCCATGGAAATGATATCGCTTAACTCTAACAGGGCCCGGACGTGGCATAAATATTGGAGAGTCAGGCACTCCTGGCATAGCCATTATAAGTACAGCACCTCTACACCTGCAGGAAGTTTGGCAGGCCTTAGTTATTCTTCTTTAAAATAAACTAAATTGTGCTCAGGCCCACTCTCCAAACCAGCTGTATCTTCCTGGGCAGTTGATTATCACTATGTTTACCCGAACAGAGCTGCCAGTCCCTTATTCCTGGTGGTCCTAGCAGCTCCTGGTCAGCAGTGTTCTGGGCGTTTGTTTCCAAGCAACATCTGCACGCGTCCGGGCATGCGGGCACACCAAGAGTCGAAGTCATCGCTTCCACGTTGTCCTCACTGGAGGAAGGATGAGAAGGGCCCCATTGACGTGAGCGCTGGAGCGATAGGTGTAGCACCACACCTCTGCCTTCTGAGCGGCAGGATCAGACCATTCTAACACGTTTTTTTAAATCTTGTGTGCCCCTTGCCACGCAAAAGTACTCAGAAGTGGCAGCTACGGAATCCACTTGCAGGGCCACCGCTCACAGTTCGTACCTCAGCGTAGATCGGGAAGGCGGCACACAGCAATCATAACGCAATGCGCTCTTCCGGGGAGTTTCTCACACTATATCGGAGACCTTGCTGTGCTGCTGGCTGGATCACAGAATGCACCGGGGTCAGGGGTAGTTCCTTAGCCACATCACCAATGAAGTGAATACAAATGTGCGCCCAGGTAAGTATACATCAACTTTATTGAATTAAGATCCGGCACTGTGACCCCCAGCAACAGTCAGAAAACAGTTCCTGCACCAACTGACTGGGTCCCACAGCACTTTCAGTAGAACCATTCCATGGAGCCACGACAGATTCCATGTAAACATAACAGGTTTCATCTAACACAGGATAAGAAATATAACAACAAAAAAATATGTTATCACTTGTTAAAAGTAACACATAGGCATCAATAAATAGTTTGTAGACCTGTACCATAGTTCATCCTGTTTACATTCCTCAGGGCAGTTTAGCAGTGATGAAAGAAATGATGTACGCATAAGAGAAGTTGACAGTGTTTCACCCATGTAATGAAGATTCCCCCTGCTAATAGCGCAGGGAGCTCTTGATTCTATTAAAGACAAGGAGGCGAGCATATGCTTCATCTTCTTATTTATTAGCTCTCCAGCAGTTTCAAAACATCAAAAAAAATGTCCATCTTTCCAATGAAACAAAACATTTTTTTTTTTTCAAAACTTCCTTTCAAAAACTTAATTTCCCATCGACCTAGGCCCTGTTCCCAGTGTCCTGGTCATGTGACCTAGTCCTTCCTCTTCCTGTAACCTCCTCTTCTATGACTGCTTTTCAACTGCAATCGTAACCATTCCTGAACTTTCAACTTGTTCCGGAAAGTCTCTGAACTGTAGAACTGTAAAACGATCCCTCGCATTCAAACTTGCGACCTTGATCAATGCTCCTGTTCTCTTCTTGAACGTACTCAGCCGTTCTTCGGATCTTCTCCTAAGAAGGAAAGAACAGTACATGTTAGGGCGGCGGATACACACCCTATTCTGGGAGACAAACTTGTTATTCATTCAGTATATATCCTAGCATTACATTGTCATCCTTTATGACTCTCCCGTGTATCTAGGGCGGGAAATTAATGCTCGCCTCCTTGTCTTTAATAGAATCAAGAGCTCCCTGCGCTATTAGCAGGGGGAATCTTCATTCTATGTCAAGACAGAGGCGAGCATTATGCTTGTTCAAAGCTTCTTACCATAGCTTCTGCCAGTGTGTTAATTGGCTTAAAGTAAAACGTTCTGAACGTGTTATCACTCGCCCAATCGGCTGCTTTCAGAATATCCTGTAATGTCGCACCCTGCCGCAGTGCTTTGGATGCCCCTGCTCCTCGCACAGAGTGTGCTCCAAATTCTGCCATGTGTATCCCTGCTAGGGTCATAACTTCTCTAACCCATCTTGCTATAGTGGCTGCCGCTACGCCCTTATGCGGCTTCCTGCGCGCTATCAGTAATTGTGTCGTCCCCGACAGTCTCAGCTCAGCCTTCTTATTTACATACTCTCCTATGCATGCGGCTACGCACCATTTAGGATGATCCTGCATATATGGGTACGCTATTGATGAGGAATCTGTCTTCGTTCTCCTGGCCAGATGGAAAGTCACTCCGTCTGGTCCGTGTACCATTCTGTCTATTTCTAATGCTCTGACATCTGCCACTCTTCTACATGAAATCATGCACAGAAGCATTGCTAACTTCTCCGACCTGCCTAACGATAGGTATCTATTACTGGGCCAGTCTGCCAATAATCGAAGCACGACTGTTACGTCCCATAGAGATATATACCTTGGTTGCGGTGGCTTTCTACATCTTATCCCTTTCAGGAGTCTGATCACTGCCACGTTCTCTCCCACTGGTACTCCTTCAATAGGCATATGACCTGCCGATATTGCGGATCTATATACCCCGATCGTGCGGTAGGCTTTGCCGTCCTGCAGAAGTTCTGCTAGGAAATTCAGAATCTCTACTAGAGGGGCAGAAACGGGATGAAAACCTCTCCTTTTGCACCACCTTGACCATCTGTTCCATGCTGCGTCGTAGCTCCTTCTAGTCGACAGAGCCCATGACTCTGCGATGAGGCTCGCAGCTTGTGCCGAAATTCCCGGAAGATTCCAACGTCTCCTGCTATCCTGCACGCCATTAGCGGCATCGTCCCCTTCACTCTCAGAGGGTGATACGACCCAGCTGGGTCCGTGAGAAGGTCTTCTCCTTGGGGCAACACTCGTGGATAGTCGGCTATCAGTTCCATCAATGCTGGGAACCAGGCTTGCGACTTCCATATCGGGACTATTATTATCACATATGCTGCCTCCCTGCAAACTTTCGTTAAAGCTCTGCTTATCATCATAAAAGGAGGAAACGCATATAGTGTCTGTCCTCTCCAATCTTGCAGAAAGGCATCTGTCCCTGCTGCTGCTGGGTCTAGCCTCCAGCTGAAAAATCTGCTCTTCTGAGCATTCAGTCTGGACGCAAATAGATCTGCGTGTATCGGCCCCCAGAGCTTCTCTATCTGTTGGAAGGTTGCTCTGTCTAGCCTCCTATCGCTGGAGTCTGTTAGATGTCTGGAGTTCCAGTCTGCCACTACATTCTGGGCGCCTGGTAGATACTCTGCCGTCACTGCTGTTCTTGACTCCAGACAGGAGTGCCAGAAGTCCTTGGCTATCTCCGCTAACAATCTGGACTTCGTCCCACCTAAGTGATTTATGTATCTGACTGCTGAGATGTTGTCCATCTTCAGTAGTATACATGAATTTACTTTGTCCTTGGTGAAGGCCTTGATCGCAAAAGAGCCGGCCAAAAGTTCCAGGCAGTTTATGTGCAGCTTGAGCTCCTCCGAGTTCCATCTGCCTCCCGTTTGGAGTTCTCCACATCGAGCTCCCCAGCCTGCTCTGCTGGCATCCGATTCTATTACCATGCCCGGGCGGTCGCCAAAAATGGCTCTGCCATTCCATGCCTCCATGTTCTGGAGCCACCACTCTAGCTCTGTTCTGGACTCTTGGTCTAGCGGCACTAGCTGATGGTAGTTGAGCCCTTGCTGAAGGTGTCTGATTTTCAGCCTCTGGAGCGCTCAGTAATGTAGGGGCCCTGGGAATATCGCTTGGATTGATGCCGCTAGCAGGCCCACAATCCTTGCGATCGTTCGCAGCGATGCGGTCGGACTGGCGAGGCAGTTCCTTATTTCTCTTCGAATATCCCGGATCTTCCTGTTCGGCAGCTCCAGGGTCGCAGACCTGGTATCTATGATAAAGCCTAGGAATTCTATCCTCCTGGCTGGTACCGTCTCCGACTTCTCTTGGTTCACTAGGAATCCCAGAGAGGCCAATAGGTTTGCAACCCATCTGGTCTGGTATCGAAGCGCATTTTCGCTGCTTGCCATTATTAGGATATCGTCTAGATAGATGATGATCCGTATTCCTTTCTCCCTGATCGCTGCTGCTACTGGCCTCATCAGTTTCGTAAATGCCTAGGGAGCGGACGCTAGTCCGAACGGCATCGTGGCAAACTGCCATAATTGCCCGTCCCAGTTGAAGGCCAGGAAAGGCCAGTATTCCTGATCTACTGGGATCATGAGATATGCGTCTTTCAGGTCTATTCTTGCGAGCCAGTCGCCCTGTCTGAGCGTGTCTCTCAGCTGGCGAGTCCCTTCCATCTTGAAGTGGTTGTAAACTACCCACTCGTTCAAGTCCTTCAAATTTATGACTGGCCTCACTTTCTCTTTTCTGTGGACCAGGAACATATTGCTTATGAATTTCGGAGCTACACATGGCTCGATGGCCCGTTTCTGCGCTAGGCTCTGTAGTTCTGTTTGCAACAAGTCTGTCTCTGCTCGCGCTGCTACTATTGATCTGGGGGCCTTGTACTGGATTGGGGTCTGTGTAAATTGTATGTGTAGGCCCCTGACTGACTGAAGCACCCAAGCGTTGCTGGAAAGCACGCGCCAGTTTTCCCAGTACTTCGCTGTCCTCCCCCCCTACTGCAGGATAAGCAGATGTTCTCACCTGTGGGGACGTACTGTCCTCTTCCTTGTCCTCTGCCTCGCTTTCCTCTGGCTAAACGACCTCTGGGTTGGAAGAAAGTGCCTGGCTTCTTATCTTCCCAGCATTGTACTCTGTTCGATTCAGGCCTTCTGGACGTCTGATAGCGACCGGTCGCTCGGCCTCTGAACCGACCGGTCCCTCCGAAAACCCTTCCGGGAAAAATCTTTCTTATAGAGGCTTGTGCTTTCTCCAATGAGGTGTAGGTCCCTACGAACCTCCCCATCTCTTTTCCGAAAGTCTCACCGAACAGTAGCCCTTGCGCAGCTTCGCCTGCCTCGTAAGAGGACAGGACTCCCAATTTCTGATCTATTTTCAATATCAGTCCTCTTCTGCGCTCCGAGGATTTCGCACAGTTTGCGTTACCTAGCAGGCATACGGCTCTTTGAGCCCAGTTCGCTAGCACTTCCGGGTCAATTTCTTCCCCCGTATCCTTTGCTCGTTCTGCCAGGTCCATGATCTTGGCCAGAGGGCCCGCTAGATCCAGAACCTTCTCCTGGCAACTCCTCCAGGAGCGATCGATCCCTTTCCTAGGGTCTTTGTTCGATTTAGCCACAAAAGCTAGCATTTTAGGGTCCAATTCTGGTGCTTCTGCAACCTTTCCTGGGAGTTCAGGTCTGGGGCATTCCGCCCTCATCCTTTGCCTCACTTCCTTTTCCAGAGCCTTGTGCAGCCTCTGCGTCATGTATTGTGCCACTCTTGGGCAGGGCACCCATTCCGAGGAGCTTGGGTTTTTAATCTCCTCCGGCTGAAACATATCTGAGGTCTCCTCCTCTATATTGTTCAATTTTCTCAGTCTCTTTTTCGGAGGCGGTAAACTCCCTTCATCCCTGTCCTTATCCCCTTCCTCTTGCGAGGATGTCGGAGATTCCACGGGTTCCTCTTCTTGAGGGACCTCCTCTCCCGTGTCTCCCATATTCTCTTCCCCTGGGTAGGGGGTCATGAGGCTCGGCACCCCCGACTTGGACATGAAGGCTTCTTTCAGCCTATTGAAAGCGTCGGTCGCCTCTGGGGCCTTTGGATTCGCCCCTTCAAATTGGCCCGGGGGGTCAGAAGAGTTTGCGCTCTTCCGGGCCTTAATACACCCCTGAGGGATCTCTGGCGCGGCCCTGGTGGACGTGTTTGCTATTGGTGTGGTGCTTCTGTCTTTTTGACTCAGGAATGTCTCAATCGTCTGCAGGCGTTCCTGCAGGGGTCTAACTCCTAGAGCCACTGCCTCTATGAGTGATTCGCCCAGCACGTCTTTGAAGCTTTGAGCAAAGTCTTCAGAGTATGTGGCTTCCTGCTCCTCCTCACTCCATTCAAATTCAGCCATGGTATGTGCTGGTAGGTGCCTGATAGTACCTGGACAGGTGGAGTGGCACGTCCACTTCTCACTCTCCTCTCTTGAGGCTGCACCTGGCTGCCAAGCAGCTTCTTTATCCTTCAATGTAAGCACTGAGTTCACAATACGCTCTTTATCTGAGCTGAGGATGTATTTATGTATTTAAACGTCATAGAAGCGTGTAATCTGCTTCTCCGGTAATGTTTTACGATCTGTCACTGCAGGGAGACCGGGGCGCAATGCCCGTGAAGCGTTTAGCCCCTCCTTCCCAAGGGAGGGGGTGTCACACTCACCTGATTCCCACGGAGGCGCAGGTCTGGCTTCGAGTACTGATGCTTCTTCAATGGAGAAGCGCAGGACTCTGATGATGGACAGGAAGGGCCCCGCTACTCTGGCTTTTCTGGCTCGCAGGAATATTCCCCTGTGCGTGAAAAGGGAGTATTACCTACTGACGGAATAATGCTCAAGCCTCCCACTCCCTTCCAACCCTCCTCGATACCCTTCCACGATTCCCCGTGAAGTCTCACCTTAGGGTCTGGAAGGATGAGTTCTCCATCCTGCTTCTGATGCAGGGGCGCGTTGAAACCCAGTTACTTCACTGGATTGAGGTTTGATGGGAGTTCAAAATAAGCTTGACTATTCAGGTGAGGCGCTGTAAGAGTTCTGTTGCAAGTTCAAAAGTTCAAACTTAATAATAATGTTCATTGTCTTATTGCAGCAAGCGCTAATGCGTATGTCTTTTTCCCCTTAGGGGCCGGCGTTCGGAATGCCGGAGATATGGCGCCGACCCGAAGTGTAAGTTCTGGATGAGCGTTCAGGTAATGTCTTTGCATTCGCTCATTCAATGTCTTTGTCTTTTTTCCCCATTGGGGCCGGGGTCCGGAATGCCAGGAAGCGGCAGGACCCGAAATGAAATGGGAATGACCAAACAGGTAAGTCTTAGAAGGAAACTGAGCTTTTCCTATTTCCCTTCCTTCTCTCACCTTGTTTTCTTGTCTTTTCTCTCTAGGCTCTGGGAAGTGGGTGCGGATCCGGATGATCGCTGCTGAAGATGGAGGCGCCCAGGAAAGGTGAGTGAAATGCAGCGCTGCAGCGATCAAAGCGAAATGCTTTTAAAATGATGTCTTCCCTTTCAGGATCGTCGGTGTGATGTCTCTGTGATGCAGCTTTAGCAGGTAAGGTCTTCTTTCTCTCCAATTCTCTCTTATCTCCCTTTGCAGGCGACCCAGGATGCTGACAGGCGTGGCTGAAGTCCAGATGCAGGAGCTGACAAGGTGAGCGCCCAGCTGCGAGGAGCAGAACAACGCGAAGCGTGAGTTGCTGATCGGGCATGGTTTAAATAGCTTTGGAAGAAGTTCCAGGCCTGTATCCTTCCACCGATCAGGTATGTATCCTTCCCCGACCACACCCAGGTGGAAAGTAGTCCCACAGGTAAAGTAGTTCCATTCAGGCCTCAAGAGGGCCTGGATGTAGCAGCATGGTCTGCATCAGGTAAGTGCACATTAAAACACTTGAACACATGTCTAGCTTTATGAGCCTGGCGCCTAAGGCGCCAGGACTGTGTCCAAAGGGCCCCAGCTTGGGCCTGCTGGCACTTCCCTGGGGGGAATGATGCCTGCCTCTGGGGTTGCTGGGTCGGACCTGGCTCCTTGGAGGTAGGCATCATGACAGTACCCCCCCTCAAGGCCCCTCCCAAGGTTGTTCCCTCCGGGGGTTTTGGCTTGTTCGGAAATCTCCGGTGGAACCTTTGTATTAATCGAGGTGCTTGAACATGGTTACTAGGCTCCCACGATCTCTCCTGAGGTCCATATCCCTTCCAGTCAACAAGATAGAAGAGTTTTGACTTTAACACCTTGGAGTCTAAAATGTCTTTAACTTCGAATTCTAATTCCCCTTCAATTTGAACTGGGTCTGGAGGCTTGGACAGTCGGGTCCCTGGTTGTACTGGCTTCAAAAGTGATGCATGAAAAACTGGATGAATACGCATGTTAGACGGTAAATCCAGTTTAAAGGCCACGGGATTGATTATAGCCTTGATGGGATAAGGTCCTATGAATCTGGGATTGAAGGTTCGCGGGCCCTTGAGGGGTAAATGTTTCATTGCTAGCCATACCTGGTCTCCTACTTGGTAAGGAGGAGTTTTACTTCGGTGCAAATCAGCGTTTTCTTTATACTTTTTCTTGGCTTGCTGTAAATGAGTTGCAGCTTCTTTGAAGGCTCGGGTTATTGTGGAATGCAGATGATTTACTGCGGGCATTTCCAGGGTCAGAGGTGGATCTAGGTCAGAGGTCCGAGGATGGTGACCATACAAAGTATAAAAAGGAGTTTGTCCGGTTCCAGAATGCACTGAATTGTTGTATGCATATTCTGCGATCCAAAGGATGTCTTTCCAATTTAACTCGGATTGGTGTAACATGCACCGAAGATATTGCTCGAGAGTCTGATTGGTTCTCTCAGTTTGTCCGTCGGTCTGGGGGTGGTGGCTGGTGGATAACCGCACATCTATTTGTGGTAGTTGGCAACACTTCTTCCAAAAATGGGAGATAAATTGACTTCCACGATCCGAGACTAATATGGAAGGAAAACCATGTATGCAAACTATATTCTCCATAAATTACTTGGCCAAGGTGGAAGCTGAAGGCAAACCTTTTAAAGGGATAAAGTGGACCATTTTAGAGAATAGATCCACAATTACAAGGATAGTGTTGTTACCAGCACAAGGAGGCAGGTCAGTTATAAAGTCCATTGACAAGGTGTGCCATGGTGCCGGTGGAATATCCTAGGGTTGAAGTTGGCCGGCTGGCCTTTTCTTTTGACCCTTGTTTTGGGCGCGAATTCCGCAAGACAATACAAAAGACTTTATGTCTTTTCTCCAAGAAGGCCACCAGAAGTGGCGTTTGATTTTTTCCTCCGTTTTAGCGATACCAGGGTGTCCTTCCATTAATGATTCATGATGATGGGCAATAACAAGTTCTTGCAATTCTTTACTTGGCAGAAACAACCGCTCCTGGAAGTAGGGTAAATCATCCTTAACGGTGTAATGAGGTCCCTTTTGACTCCATTCCAGTAAGGCTGAAGAGTCTAGAAGTTGTTTTACTTGCGTTTGGATGTCCTCAATAGTTTGCAATGAAGTTAGGCCTAAGATTCTTTGTTCAGGTATGATTGGCACAGGTTCTAAACTCGAATTGGGTTCTTCCATGCCAATCCGGGATAAGGCGTCCGCTTTACCATTCTTGCAGCCAGGGCGATAGGTAATTACGAAATCAAATTCCGCAAAGAATAGAGCCCATCGGCGTTGTCGTGAAGATTGAGCTTTGGCCGTCTTTAAATATTGTAAATTTCTGTGGTCTGTAATTAAGGTGATGGTGTGTCTTGCCCCGAGAAGGTAGTGACGCCAAGCCTTGAAAGCAGATTTAATAGCCAGTAACTCCTTGTCGGTAATTGCGTAGTTGATTTCAGGAGGAGAAAATTTCCTGGACCAAAAGGCCACAGGGTGTAGTTGGTTAGTTACTGGGTCTCTTTGCGACAGGACAGCTCCCATGGCCGAACTGGATGCGTCGGTTTCCACAATGTAAGGGAGATCTGGGTGTGGGTGCTTCAATACAAGTGCAGAGGTGAATTTGGTTTTCAGGTCCTGAAAGGCTTGTTCGGCCTCAAGAGTCCATTCAAAGCGTCTGTTTTTCTTTAGGAGAGCTGTGATGGGTTGGACTGTTTGGGAAAATTCCGGAATGAATCTTCGATAGAAATTGGCGAAGCCGAGCATGCTCTGAACTCCCTTCACCGAGCTAGGAGATGGCCATTTGAGGATGGCGTCCACCTTTCGCGAGTCCATTCGGACTCCTTGAGGTGTCAGGATGAATCCGAGAAACTCAACTTCTGTGGTATGAAAAACGCATTTTTCGAGCTTTGCAAATAGTCTGTGCTGGCGCAATTTCTCCAGAACTGCCCTAACATGTTTTCTGTGATCAGATTCTGAAGAAGAGTACACCAGGATGTCGTCAATATAAACAATGACACAGACATCGATAAGTTCCCGAAGAACATCATTCATAAAGTACTGAAAGGCGGCAGGTGCATTGCACAAACCGAAGGGCATCACCTGATATTCGAAGAGCCCAAATTTGGTGCGGAATGCAGTCTTCCATTCGTCGCCTTCTTTTATACGCACCAGGTGATAAGCTCCTCGGAGATCTAACTTGGTGTACACACAAGCGTCTTTCACCTGGTCGATAAGCTCAGGGATCAGGGGCAGAGGATAACGATTCTTAATCGTTATTTGATTTAGGGCGCGATAGTCTATACATGTTCTAAGGTCGCCCTCTTTTTTCGGCACAAAGAACAGAGCTGAGGAGACAGGAGACTTGGACGGGCGAATAAAACCATTGGCTAGGTACTGATCTAAATACTGACGCAAATGCAGGTTCTCAGGTTCCGTAAGAGCATAAATCCTACTACAAGGTAGTTGAGCATTGGGTACCAGATCGATTTGGCAATCATAAGACCGATGGGGAGGTAACGTGTTAGCATGTTCCTTCTGAAAAACGTCTTGGAATTCTTGGTATTCTGACGGTAGCTGTACAGGGGTGGAAGTTGCTGAGGCTAGACCCATAACTGGATTTCTTGGATAACAAGTTGGTTCACAATCAGGAAAACTTATCTTCTTTGCTCGCCAGTCGATTCTGGGATTATGTGTTTCTAACCAAGGAATTCCAAGAATTACTTGAAATTGTGGGGCCTTGATCACATCAAACACGATTGCTTCCCGATGTCCATCCTGACCCACCAGTGTCATTTCAACAGTGGAATGCGTTACAGGCCCTGAGGCTATTTCGGTTCCATCTACTGTAGTAATGACATCTTGGGTTACTTTCGGGCGGAGAGGGAGCTTAATCCTGGAAGCCAATTCACGGTCTATGTAGTTTCCAATAGCTCCACTGTCGATGTATGCTTTTACAGCATGCAACTGCTGAGGCTGTTTTGGGTCCACGAGCACCATTGGCATGACAAAATGCGAGGTCAAAGAGATTGTTTTCAAGCTCGGCAAGCGGACCCCTACGCTTGTCGGGCTAGGTCGTTTCCCGAATCAGGTGTCAATAAATCGTTATCAGTGGCTCCAACCACCTTCTTAGGTGGTTTAACCGGACAATTTCGAAGAAAGTGACCGGAAGTCCCACAATACAGACAAAGTTGCATTTGCCGCCTTCTCTCTCGTTCCTTCTGCATTAATGGTCCTTAAACACCGCTGATTTGCATAGGTTCGGATAAATCGGTACTCTTGGAGTTAGTGTGGGTTTTGATCGGTACTCGGGTTTCGTACTTGAATCGATCTGCTTTTCTAGTTTGAAGTCTGTGATCAAGTTGAACCACCAAGTCTATGTAGTCTGCGCAGACCTGGGGTGGATCTACTATCTGAGCTAGAACATTCTTAAGCTCTCCGCGCAGGCCTCGATGAAACAATGTGATCCTTTTGTTTTCTGGCCATACAGTTTCCACAACCAGTCTATTAAAGGTGGCAACGTAGGACAGGAGATCCTGATTACCTTGTCATAAGGATAGCAGTTCGTTATCAAGGGCCTGTCCTTGAGAGTGTCGAGCAAACAATCTTTCCATGCTGGCCTGGAAGCCCTGAAAATCCTGGAGAATGGGATCATCCTGATTTACCAATGGAATAGACCAATCGGCAGCACTGCCACTGAGGTAAGATAGTATAAAGGCTACCTTGGTCTGGTCGTTAGGGAAGGCCCCGGGTCTGCATAGAAAGTGTAAACGACATTGGTTCATAAAGACGGCATATTTCTTGGGATCCCCCGCAAAACGTTCAGGTGGGGCTAAAGGCATGTGTCCAGGTAGATTGATTTGTACCGGGTTATTCAAACCCATTGATGTGGAAGTACCTCCGGTATTAGGTAAAGGAGTGTGCCCTGCCTGGGCCTGCAATAACCTTTTGGCCAGGTCATCAGTTCTTTCCTTGGATAGGATCAGTTCTCTTTTGAGAGCGTTAATCTCCTGGCGGGCTGAGTGCACTCTGCCTGTAATTCCCCCAAAAGCTGGGCCAGCTGATCTGTCTCGGAAGTCTCCATAGCGCCCGGGTGGGAAATTGTGGGTAGGCTTCGCGTTCTGTCACGCTAACCTGATTCCCACGGAGGTGCAGGTCTGGCTTCGAGTGCTGATGCTTCTTCAATGGAGAAGCGCAGGACTCTGATGATGGACAGGAAGGGCCCCTCTACTCTGGCTTTTCTGGCTCGCAGGAATATTCCCCTGTGCATGAAAAGGGAGTATTACCTACTGACGGAATAATGCTCAAGCCTCCCACTCCCTTCCAACCCTCCTCGATACCCTTCCACGATTCCCCGTGAAGTCTCACCTTAGGGTCTGGAAGGATGAGTTCTCCATCCTGCTTCTGATGCAGGGGCGCGTTAAAACCCAGTTACTTCACTGGATTGAGGTTTGATGGGAGTACAAAATAAGCTTGACTATTCAGGTGAGGCGCTGTAAGAGTTCTGTTGCAAGTTCAAAAGTTCAAGCTTAATAATAATGTTCATTGTCTTATTGCAGCAAGCGCTAATGATTATGTCTTTTTCCCCTTAGGGGCCGGGGTTCGGAATGCCGGAGATATGGCGCCGACCCGAAGTGTAAGTTCTGGATGAGCGTTCAGGTAATGTCTTTGCATTCGCTCATTCAATGTCTTTGTCTTTTTTCCCCATTGGGGCCGGGGTCCGGAATGCCAGGAAGCGGCAGGACCCGAAATGAAATGAGAATGACCCAACAGGTAAATCTTAGAAGGAAACTGAGCTTTTCCTATTTCCCTTCCTTCTCTCACCTTGTTTTCTTGTCTTTTCTCTCTAGGCTCTGGGAAGTGGCTGCGGATCCGGATGATCGCTGCTGAAGATGGAGGCGCCCAGGAAAGGTGAGTGAAATGCAGCGCTGCAGAGATCGAAGCGAAATGCTTTTAAAATGATGTCTTCCCTTTCAGGATCGTCGGTGTGATGTCTCCGTGATGCAGCTTTAGCAGGTAAGGTCTTCTTTCTCTCCAATTCTCTCTTATCTCCCTTTGCAGGCGACCCAGGATGCTGACAGGCGTGGCTGAAGTCCAGATGCAGGAGCTGACACGGTGAGCGTCCAGCTGCGAGGAGCAGAACAACGCGAAGCGTGAGTTGCTGATCGGGCGTGGTTTAAATACCTTTGGAAGAAGTTCCAGGCATGTATCCTTCCACCGATCAGGTATGTATCCTTCCCCGACCACACCCAGGTGGAAAGTAGTCCCACAGGTAAAGTAGTTCCATTCAGGCCTCAAGAGGGCCTGGATGTAGCAGCATGGTCTGCATCAGGTAAGTGCACATTAAAACACTTGAACACATGTCTAGCTTTATGAGCCTGGCGCCTAAGGCGCCTAAGGCGCCAGGACTGTGTCCAAAGGGCCCCAGCTTGGGCCCGCTGGCACTTCCCTGGGGGGAATGATGCCTGCCTCTGGGGTTGCTGGGTCGGATCTGGCTCCTTGGAGGTAGGCATTATGACAGGGGGCCTTGCGCTCCCTCACTCGATTCGCCGTGTTCTTCTGTGTTAAGCCCCGCCCCCGCGAGGGTGGGGGCTGGGTGAGCGTTTCTCCCTCCGACGCTCGTACGCGTCTGGGCGCTGACTCCGCCCCCGTGAGGGTGGGGGCTCGCGCTCCTTCGCGCCTGCTGCTCGCGACCGAAGCCGCAGCAGCAGGCTTCTCCTCATCCCTCGCTCCTCCCCCACGAGGCTGGGGGCTCCTCGCTCACTCGCAAGTGATGCGAGTGAGGTGCCACGACCTCAGGCCAGCCACTGGAGTGTTGATACTGCAGCACGGGGCCACCGAATAACGTTATAATGACGGATTACCAAATCCTTCCTACGCTGCGCGGTCCCTGCGCACTGTCCTAATATTGAGTTATCATGAAAACGCCATTATTTGTCCATTTACCACAACAAACCCAAACAAATGCTGACACAATACGCAGCTAGGTGAAAGGGTACTTATCTCTGGAGAGCAGGAAAAGAAAAGGAGGTTACAGGAAGAGGAAGGACTAGGTCACATGACCAGGACACTGGGAACAGGGCCTAGGTCGATGGGAAATGAAGTTTTTGAAAGGAAGTTTTGAAGGAAAAAAAAAAATGTTTTGTTTCATCGGAAAGATGGACATTTTATTTGATGTGTTGAAACTGCTGGAGAGCTAATAAATGCCTCCGTCTTGACATAGAATTACAGATGCCTTCATCAGGCCAGTATGTAATACACATCAAGTTCTACTCAAGTGAAATAGCCTGGCCATGGAGTTCTGATCAGGAAGGGAACCCTATAATTGACATCTCAGATTTACATTCCTAAATGTCCTCAGCTTCCAAGGTCCAGATAGACAGCTCACAATGAATGTGTTGTTCTCTGACACGAAATTAAAAAAAAAATCAAAAAAACATATTGTGGGATTTCAATTTGGGGGGGCAGGGGGTTGGAGCAATGGAAATGTGCTAGTGGTGGAGTCATGACTGTCAAGTGTAAAAAGGAAAAAGAAAACAGAGTCAAAATAGCATTGCACTGTGCATCATAGAGAGGTTTTCAGTTGTGCACAGATTCCATAATAAACCAACCTAACAATGTACACATTACTATAATATCATACTGTTAAGTAATGTAAACAGCCTTGAATAGCACGCTTTTGCCACTTTTAGCGTCCTTGCTTCACCTAGCTCTATAAAAGATTGTTGGGGTGGGTCATTAGTGGGCCATTAGGAGAGGCAGATGTGAAATCTGTGATGTTGATGGGCGGAGGTTGGAAGTACCCACTTCCTGCATGTAAATCTGCTTTCTGTGGGGTTGGGGGAGAAACATGGGATTGTGTTATCCATAGGGAGGAGTTTAAGATCTGCTAGACGATGTAGGTCTATTTGACCAAAAGAAATTGACCTTTTCCAATTTGACTGAATTTATTTGTTTGTTTTTATGTTCTAAAATGCTGGGAGAGACCTCCTGCCCTCACACGTCCCCCCACCTTAACCTATTCCCTTACCCCACCCTACGTAAATATTTAATTTAAATGAATTGAAAAGGTCCATTTATTTTGCCATCAAGTATGCTAATACCCTGCTAGACTGCAGCGCTTTGAGTCTGTTTAGCTGCTGATGTGGGAGAGTGTGATAGGGCTAAATAGGAGAGCTTTGTTGTAGGTCAGTTAATGTTAAAGTACTAATGACTTGGCCTGTGGTGGTCATCTGTGAGAATTTGTATGGGAAGTGTTATGTGGTCGGAGATCTTAGAGGGGGAGTCGGTTAGTCAGAGAAAGCACCCTAACAGCCTGCACTCCTACCACTGGTCTCTTGCAGAGGGACCCCATTTCAATAGGTCTCATTGCCTTCATCAATCCAACTCATTCGCTTTCTCGCTCTGTCTCTCTCTCGCTCTCCTGTGTCTCGGTTTACATCTCTATCTCTGTCTCAGTTTTAATATATACATTGTATCCCATACACAACAAATCAAGTATCGGGCAGATATGGGAAACTGTCTGGCAGTCTGGAAACTTCAATCATTGACATGAGCTACATGTTAACGTATGTATATGGGAGGAAAGACCATTTGGTTCAGAGGAAGGGCTGCTTGAAATGTGTTCACCACATTCATTTCACTTTCTTTAGCATGTTGGCTAGCAGGCTGTAAGGCACCTCAAGCCTCACTCCAACATGCTCAGGTGCTGGGTACAGCCAGTGGCCTTCAGGGACCTTTGCCTCTTGCAGGCAGGGCAAGGTGTTTGCCACAATCCTTGCCCCTTTCTCTCAGAGGTGTACCCTGATGTCTCTCACAATGTCCATTCTCTTCCTACATCATCCAAAATAAAATACCCCCTCCCTCTAAAAGAAACCCCACGCCCACAACTCTCCAGGTTTTGAGGAGACACCAGGACTTAGGTATCAGGGTGATGCTGCGACCCTTCAGAGGGGGGTTCTTCAGAAAGGATGGAAAGTAAAGCGTGGATTTCTTAAACGTGACACAACAGGAACTAAAAGACTTTGTGGCATCTGCAGCAGGTGAAGAACTCCATGCCAGCAGTGACAGAAAGAGTGTGTTCGGGTGGGGGATAAGATGGACTGTCCAACAACACAGCAAACACAGTTTGGGGCCTCTTTCACCCCTTGCTAGGTTAGGGTGTCTGTCCAATTTCATTACCAAGCTGTGCGCCGCAGCTACAGGATTGTACCAGAGATACAAATTAAAAAACAATGCTGAGCAAAATGAGTGTCATAGTAGCCTTATGTTTCCCATCCTGCAGCAAAGCCTACAAATACCAGCAATGCAGGTTATTCCTCCTTTGTGAAAAGTACAGTGAGCAAACGTGATGGCAGCGGACTCTCAAAGTGCGTTAAAACCACAGAACAAGTTATCATGCCATGTTCCTTCTAGAGACCGGCATCTGCAATCTTTTTTGTATTTTTGCAAGGAACTTGGGGTGGTCACCCTAAATTACCCTTGGGGGACCCAGACGTTGACCCCTTGCTCACTGTGCTCAGAGAGGCACAGCTCCACCCAGGGTCGGACTGGCCCTTTCGGTCTTTCGGCCCGTGGCCGAACGACTTTAGGGTCCCCTGGGGCCGTTTTCCGGCAGCCACCTCTGGGCCGGTTTAAAAAAAAAAATAATAATGTCTTTTTTTTTTTGCGTGTTTGCGCTGCAGACAGTGCGCCGAGCCGCGAGTATTTGCGGCGTCGCAGCCCGCGCGCGGCCAAGTCAGATGGGTATGGCCGGAGGGGGGGGCAGTGAGTCGCCTCGCCTGCCAGTGCCCTGGTGTGAGTGAGGAGCAGGGCATGGAGGCGGGAGGTGGGAGCCACCCAGGAGGGGCGAGGGCGAGGTGCCGCACGCCGGCGGCACCGGCTGCTCTGCATAATCATCATAGCAAGGTAACACTAGTAGTCACTAAATGTTACCTTGCTTTGATGATTGCATCTGCATCATGCATGCATCATAATGCCACTGCAGGGGGCCGGTGCGCCTGCCGTCAGCTTACGAACCTCTGGCCTGCGGCTGCGGCGGCCACAGCCCACATAGAGAGAGAACGACAGTTGTGAATCTGTACTGTGGGATGGAGGCAGGCTGAATTTAGCAATTGCAAACACGGTACACCGACCAAAGCAATTGTAACACTTGCCTCCCTCCTCCCCCCTCCGAGACCTCCTGACCCTGGGGGGTGCAGCCTGCCTGCGGGCTCCGCTGAGCTGGGGCCGAGGCACCGAGCCTGGCACTGTAAATACAGTAACTGACACTCCACATTGATTTCACACTTGCTTTCAACTTTGCTGCAGGAAGTAAGTAACACTTCTTTGCAAAGTTGAAAGCAAGTTAGCAACTGTCTTCAACTTGTGTGCCTGGGGGCTGGGCTGGGCCCCGGGGGCCGCCGGCGCCGTGGACGAATGCCTGCCCAATTTGCCGCCAAATGCATTCATACATTATGCTGCTGGAGTGGCAGGGCTGCTGCTATATGAGCCCCAGTGCCCCACAACACAAGCACTGAAGCACACACCGTCTGCAGTGGACCTCGACTCTCGAGACCGACGAGCGACGACAGTGCCAGTGCCCACAGCCCACACAGGACAGGAGGACCACAAGGCAGCACTGAGGCAGCCGGCCAGCAGACAGTGGAGTGCCCGGTGCCAGTGCCGGCCACACAGACAGTAGCAGGCAGCCCAGCCAACAGCCAGCAGCCAGGCAACTGAGGTAAGGAGTGGACTGTCTTTTCAGGGGCTTTCCCTGCCATGCCATGCCATGTGAGTGTGCCTGGGGTGGGGCGGGGGGGGGGGCTGCATGAAGGTCTGCTGTGTGAAGTGATACAAGAATGGATCATCATATGTATCATTAATATCACTGCAGGTACTACTTTAACTTTTTTAATGGATCTTTCCCAATCTTTCCAGTTTTGGAGGGGCATTAGAATCTTTTTGTTTGGAATACTTCACCCAAATCCGAGCAGCCAGCCAAAGGTTTACTGGCAGGAGATTTGGTCGAAACCAAATCCATCGAAACTTTTCAACTGAATTTGGCTGGGATCTTGCAGTTTGAGCTGGCCCGTCCTTTTTGGGGCGGAGCCAAGCCTGATATGATATGATAGGTTATTTATAACGCTCTTAATACCCGAAGGTTTCTAAGCGCGGACCGGGGGAATCGAACTTGTGTTGCTCTGTGTCGTCTTGCTTCCAAGGTGAGCGCGTTGCCCCTGAGCTATCCTGCCGAGACAAAGCCTGGTTGGCACATGTTTTTTCCCCCTTTTTAATAGCCTGACAGGCTGCAGAACAGGAGCTGCAGGGTTCTGTAGAGGAATGCGAGTTCTAATGATTCAACAGTTCAGGGTACTAATTTTTAAGACTGGGTGCAAATTCCCCCTCTATTTATGTTTACATTTTACAATCCGTCCCCAAGTTCTTTATTTTAGATATACAAAGCTTCTAGAAGTTTCCAGAAAAAAAAACTCTCTCTACCTGCTTTGACATAAAAAGAACCATGTGTAAATCATTAGAACAGAACAAAGCACAACTGCTAACCTCTGGCCTGACAGCAAACCTTCCTGAGACACAAGTATATTATAATAACTTTTTTTATTTACATAGCGCTTTTACCCAAAGCGCTTTACATAGAACAAATGTTACATACATTTATATTACCCAATAGAAGATGTTACTCAGGAAGAAAGCCCGAGTCGACCTTGCCGGGATTTGAACCTGTGAATCAAACAGATTGCACGAACGAGAGCTCAACCTACTGAGCTATCTTACCAGCTGTATGAAGTAGTTGAACAATCCATTTCACAGTCATTTCACAGAAACAAGCATTTCATCTGAGTACATAAAACTCATGTACCGCTGTGCAGTGCATTAAATCTTCAGAAATTCAAATGAGAACAAAAAAAAAAATACTTCCAGGCAGCGTTGAGTAAAGCTGTCAACTTTAAACCATGCCATTTTGCGTTGGCTGCGTTTTTTCCCCCCACTTTCCTGCCAGAATCTCACATAAGTGACATAACCCACGTTTTGCCTCCCATCTCTCTTGAGCAGGGCATCATTTGTCGACAGTAGCCGATTCCTTCACGCAGATTAGGCCGCAAATGACCGGGTCCGCTCCCTGAGCATTTCACTTCATTCATCACTGTGGTTTTTTTTTTGGGTTGATTTTTTTTTTGTTTTGTTTTAACACCAATGACACTAGGCACCTGCTGTACTGCCTGCCATGTGAAGTATGGGGGCTATACGAATTCCAGAAAAGAGGGAGTGTGGAACACTGGCCATACAAACCAGCAGTGCTGGGATCCATGAATGGAATATTGTCAGGGCAGATGACCTGGTCAAGTCATAATGAATTCATTACTAGCACACTTTACAGGAAACAAATGGAGGGGGGGTGGGGCAAGCCCAGAATCGCACCACTTCATTCCTGCATCCTATTTGTCTCAATGACTTGACCCACCCCTTTACCCTTCACTTTGTTTTATTTTAGAAAAGCCCATGCCTTTATTTGTTTAAGATGTACAGTACACATTCAAGTGCTTGGATGGTGCAGAGACCACAAAAACTAGTATTAGGCGCTACTATGAAAAAGAGCGCAGGGTCTGGTTGAGCCGGGATTTTAGCTGTTTCCGGAGCGAGGAGGTGAAATGTGGCTAGGTGGTAAAAGCAACCCAGTGGTCTACAGATGGGAACAGTTTAAGTTATGTTTAGGGCAAATGGCTCATTTGTAGGAGAGGGCGCGTGTGTGCATTACATGTGGGCGGCGCGCCTTCTGTAATGATGGATCGGTCAGAGTGAGGGGACTACGTTACAAGAATGTACTGCTTTTCGCGTTTCTTCTCTGCTTGACTGCAAAAGGTCAAATTCAGAAAATGTGTAAGCCAGAAAAGGCAGTAACCTGCACATAGAGACTTAGGACCGCCTTTTGGTTTTTCCAAATTTGAATGTTAAAGCATCGCAGCGGTATTTCAAAATGAGTGCGTTTTTTTACGACTCTGTGACCTGCCTGTAAACATATGTGGGGAGAGGGTTTAAGGGTAATAATTGAGGTGGGGGCAAGGTGGGGCTCCAGGGGTCTCCCACCTGCATATATTTGCTGAAATATGGCTTAAAAGAACAAAATATTCAATGGATTTGGAGTCGATCAAATCTCCTTGATGAAGTCACATTCTCTCTCTCTCTCTCTCTTTTTTCTCTCTCCCCCTCTCTCTTTCTCTCTCTCTCTCCTTTTATCTCTCTCTCTCTCTCTCCATATAATAGGTAGTATAAATAGGGTGACCAGATTTAAAAAGTAACAGACCGGGACAGGGCAACTAACATAAAAGTAGGAATAGCGCTTGAAAGTGGCTGTCAAGGCACTACATTTCAATAGTGGTTGGAGCAGAAGGAGGTTCAAGTGTTATTGGTGGAATAAACACATATTATAATTATTTTATCACAAATTACCACTAGCTTTGAAGCACTACACTTGTGTTTAAGCGCTTTACAAATAATTACAATCACAATCTTAATTCGTAAAATGTCACATTCCTACTGTTTGAGATTGTGCATTCCTGCCTGCCAGCTAAGAAGACCTACTACCAAAAACCGGGAACAATGCAGTGAAAAAAATAATCTTGAGAAAGGGGGACAGAGCAGAACACCCGATTAGGGAACAGTCCCGGCAAAACTCTTAACTATAAAGGAACAACTTTATGGCACTCATTTCCTTGGTGACTTTCCTACTTATTATCATCAGTGTGGCGTCTGCCCTCTGTTCGTTCTGTTGTGATCATCTGGGGTCACTGTGAATGTACACATTTATAAACATTTACATTGCACACACCTATACCCGCAATAATGACATCCTGGAGCGATGGAAGTGCGTGCGAGTGATTCTATGCATAGCTTTTGAATTGCCTTCCTTTGCAAGTCAGGGCCAGCGTTTTACACTCATATTTAGTTATAAAATGGCCATATCCCGCCTGTGAACTCTCCACGGCCACCCCACACAAAAATGATGCCCCATCTGATCTCAACTGCATTTCAATGGAATGTGCAAATAAATAGTGTCAATATTTAAACGCATGAGGACTTCATTACAATGTTGATAGGCTCGGAGTTGTGTGCTGCGGTTTGGGGGGGTATGTTTAGTTGCGTCTCGTGTATCTAGGTGCCTGAGTTCACCTTGTATATGTTTGAGAGGGTATATGTGGTGGACATACAGTAAGTATCACGTGTGTGTTACTGGACGTTCATGATTGTGTTGGGTGCACCACATATGTACTGTGCGTGATTATGTGTGAATATATAGTTTATGTTGCTCATGTCTGTATGTAGTTGGTTGGCGCAGTATATATGTGTGTGTGTGTGTCTGCCTGTGTATTTCTCTGCAGAGAATGTGTATCATGGATGTGTCTGTGAGTTGTTCTATGCTTATGTAGATGCGACATGCAAACATGTGTTTTGTTAGTGTAACAATCAAGCGTGTAATGTATATGTGTGTGTTTCGTGTGGATCTATGTTGTGGATGGTATGTCGTGGTGTAGGTGTGCGGAGACGGAGTATGTGTTCTGAGTTTTTGTTTGTGATGCATTATGGAGGCACCTGTGTGTGTGTGTGTGTGTGTGTGTCAAATCTTTGTCTGCTGTATGTGTGCATTTGGTTTGGGTATCTGCTGGTGTGTGTTATCCACCTACGTGATTTAGTATGTGGAGCGTGTTTCCATACCAGTATATCAGCGCATATGGGCCAATTTACCAAATTACTGTGAATGCAAGCAGATGTCCAAGGCCAAATGATAATGTTGTGTTATTATATAGCACTTACTTGTAAGAGCTTCATATAGACCAAATATACCTACAAAGTCATTCAACCTGTGTTGGTACTCACTCAACCTCAGCAGGATAAAAGGCTGAGTTGACCTGGGAGCTGAACCTGCAACCTGCAGAGCACACGCACATTGCAGCAGTGAGCGCTGAACCCACTGAGCTATTTTACCGGCTATAGCTATCAGAAAACTAGCCACTTAAGAAACACAGAGCCACATGCTGCTGACCACAGCCCAGGAGCCCCAATTTTAAATTAGGGGTAGCAAGGGAGACCACAGGGGTAGCAAGGGAGGATTCAGGGGTCACCAGGCAGAGCCCTGGCAACCCCTACATTACATCCCTGCCAGATGTGGTTTGATTTACAAATACCCGTTTCATTACCTTGCGCTATCTATTGCCTGACATATGTGGGAATTCGCTCCTCTACCTGTTACTAAATTGGTGCAGCCACGTTCACAGAGAATGATCAGGAGCCGATTGTGTTTGAGCTGGCTTTACCATAGCTGGGAGCAGGCTGTACCAGTTATGCTGTACGGCCCCTTGGGCATCAGAGCTGGTTGTATTTGTTGGGCAATGTGGGCATGAGTGAAATGTAACCGTATCCGTTTTGGAAGCTGGCTGTACCTGTTCATTGGCATGAATAGTTAGGTAAAGAGTATTGCATGCTGCTACATTGCTCTCATAGCATTTAGGCTTCCTTGATAGAGATGGATTGTGGCCCTGCCCATGGTAAAACATGACTTTTTTTCTGTGGGGAGGGGTTGCAACTGGGGGAAAAGATGAGGGAAAAAGTGTCAGTACTGAAAAGTCAGTTGAGCTGGGAGCAGCCTTGGACTGGCCTGTACGACAATAGGCCCAGGGCCAACCAAAAACACAAAATGCTGGTGTGGGACCGTTTTTTTGGCCAAAGTGGGACCCTTATTGGCCCATGTGGGCCAGTTTGATGAGTTAATTCACACTGCGACTAGTAGTTTTGACCAGTGTTGCTTGCTGAATAAATATTCTTTAAAATATACAATTTGCATGTCACTTTATCAAAAAGCTCCGCCTGGGTACTATTCAAACAGTATCACAAAAGGAATGAAAAGCCATTTGCAACTGCGGGCCACTTTATCTTTGGTGCCTGAGACAATTGCATGGCCCAGTCTAACCCCGGATGATAGCTAGCCTTTGTTGCTGACTGTGTGCAGTTCGGAAGCACCCCACAGTGTCTTTGTCGAGGGCATAGGGGCATTGGTATCCCGAAAGGGGCCACTTTTTTTGAGGTGAGGGGTGGGCCACTTTTTTGAGGCGAGGGGTGGCTTTTGTTTTGTTGTCCAGGCCTATTTCTTGTCCCAATCCGACCCTGGCTCCGCCTCACTGATGTGGACCCAACAAGGCTGAAACACGTGTATGGGGTTGCTGTTGGTACTCTTGTTCAAAGGAGGTTTGCCTGGCATTTCAGTTCTGGACTGCCCTTGTGGGTGGGACAAAGACTGATATGCACATGGGTATTCCTCCTTTGTGGAAAGTACAGTGAGCAAAAAGCAATGGCTGGAGACTCTCAAAGTGGGTAGAAACCCCAGAACAGATTATTATGCCATGTTCTTTCTGTAGAGGGCCGCCTGATACCTTTTTTGCCCTTTTGCAAAGTAATTTTAGCCCAAAAAAAATAAAATGTGCTTTTAAATGTACTGTCAATGCTGAAAGAAACAAAGTGTAAGAAAATGCATTACTCTCACCTGAATGTAGTCATCTTTTTACATAGCATGCAGCCTTGGTCAACCCTCATATCTAATCACTCCACATTCCCACATTTTAAGGGACTATTGTCCCCCACTCGCTGCTGTGTCCACAGCCATTTTGCATTAATGGGATGTTAATGCACTTAAATGTAAAACAATAACAAATCACAGCCGTGCTCTTCAGAACTTCCACGTTCATCGCCGAGGACTGGGACCTGCTGATCACTGCCAGCGCAATGTGACTCCTGGCTGTGACTCCTGCCTGGGAGTTCACTATGCGTGCAATGTGACTGCTGCTTGGGAACTGCTGATCACTGCCAGCGCAATGTGACTCCTGGCTGTGACTCCTGCCTGGGAGTTCACTATGCGTGCAATGTGACTCCTGCTTGGGAACAGCTGATCACTGTACCCACAATGTGACTCCTGCTTGGGAACTGCTGATCACTGCCAGCGCAATGTGACTCCTGGCTGTGACTCCTGCCTGGGAGTTCACTATGCGTGCAATGTGACTCCTGCTTGGGAACTGCTGATCACTGCCAGCGCAATGTGACTCCTGGCTGTGACTCCTGCCTGGGAGTTCACTATGCGTGCAATGTGACTCCTGCTTGGGAACTGCTGATCACTGCCAGCGCAATGTGACTCCTGGCTGTGACTCCTGCCTGGGAGTTCACTATGCGTGCAATGTGACTCCTGCTTGGGAACAGCTGATCACTGTACCCACAATGTGACTCCTGCTTGGGAACTGCTGATCACTGCCAGCGCAATGTGACTCCTGGCTGTGACTCCTGCCTGGGAGTTCACTATGCGTGCAATGTGACTCCTGCTTGGGAACAGCTGATCACTGTACCCACAATGTGACTCCTGCTTGGGAACAGCTGATCACTGCCAGTGCAATGTGACTCCTGCTTGGGAACAGCTGATCACTGCCAGCGCAATGTGACTCCTGCTTGGGAACAGCTGATCACTGCGAGCACAATGTGACTCCTGACTGGGAACAGCTGATCACTGCACGCGCAATGGGACTCCTGCTTGGGAACATCAGATCACTGTACGCGCAATGTGACTCCTGCTTGGGAACAGCCGAACACTGCGCGTGCTGTGTGACTCCTCCTTGGGCTTTTCATTTGCCCAATTCATAACCCAAATACATTTTTCCTGGTTCCCGAATTTGGGGCAATCTGGTGCACTTCCCGTACTTTACATGTAGCCAGACTGCACTTCCAAGTTTAAATCCAGAGGCAGTCTTAGCCTCCTTGCATGGACAGAGCCATACCATAGCGTTATAGACTGAGGGAGGGGTCGTTATCATTATCCCAAGCAATAACTGCCACCTCCTGAGGTCTGAGTTAGTAAATTGAATATGGTTTTATTTTTTAGTATTTAAGCATGTTAATTGTAACTTGGATGAACAGGACGTGGTTTCACTTGAGCATGTCTAGATGTCATGGAAAAGCAAACGATTTCTCCCCATAAGAAAGTGAATGCATTTTCCATGTCTGTCTCTTTCCTGCATTAAACTCATGTTGCAGCAAAATAAGGTCCTCCTGGAGAGGAAGTGTTGAAACAAATCATGCATGGAAATTGCATCATTCCGAAAAAAAGAATATTCAGAATGCGGTCAATACCAGTAGTTATTGACCGCACTCTAAACATTCTAATTGGTTGAGAGGAGGTCAATAACAATCTTCATGTGCGAATATCTATGAATAGCACCATCCTTTATTGCAACACTAAGAAGTGAGTGGAATCATACACTAAGCGCTATATAAGAACATACATTATTATGGTGGGGTTGGTGCCAGTGACTATAGAACGACCTCCTGAAGTGATTTAGCTCAAAGGTCAAAGGTAAGCTGGCAGCCTCAAAACATGAACGTGAAGACAAGGAAGGTGGAGTTCTACTTTCTGAGAAACTCCACATATTTTCCCGGTCTGAACATTGAGATTTCAGACACCTTCCTAATCACTGAACATCTGCCGCGGGACTTCACTTCAAGAGAAGGCGAGCGCGGGACCACGCCCACGCCGTGACTTCCCCTCCGAGCATCCGGACCCCGCCCCAGCCCTCCTCACGCAGGTCACGCCCGGGCTCCGCTAAGCAGGGCAGTCACCAGACAGTTCACATTGGTTTCTGGGTCACAGAGAGAAGGCTGTGCGTTCAGATGTGTGCCGTGACTTGATGAATCCCGGGCCGAGGACGGTAATTCCCAAATTGTAATCGCCAAGCAGCAAAGGATCTGGAATGAGTTTTCCGCTAAGCTGCCTCACCACCCCATTCCTGCCCCTCCCCCTGGCCCCCATCTCTATGGCAGAACCAGTTAGACAATAAGTATAATACAGTGCAGTCTGCAATACCTGTTATAAAAGGTCATACATAGTCACAGGCTAGATGTGATATCACCAGTCACCTGTAATGAGAAAATGGCGTCCCTACCGCGACTGTGATAATGTATTGCTGCTCGTGACTCTCAGCGCCTCCTGCGTGAGCCAAGCCAGAGCATCCATTCCAGATGACTCTGCAGCACTGACATGAGGCTTGACAAGCTTTTCAAATCCCTTTCTTCTAAAGTTTCTTTCTGTGACTCTTTACAGCCATCAGCTGATAAGGAGCTGGTAATGTTACTATGCTTATTTTGTGCACTGCTGGAGTTTAAAACAGGAGAGCAAAAACCCACCTGCGTGTTATCATCTATTTTACAACACAAACTGAGATGCATTTTTATTAAACTGCTTAAACTATCATTATACAACACGTTACAAACTTCATATTAGATACTTTCAGCATCAACACAAGTTGGGTAGTGTGGTAAAAATGCGCGTTTATGAAACAGTCCTATCTTTTGTCTTAACTATTTGGCAACCTACACGTCCAGCCATACACTATAGCGTGGTTTACATATCTAAATATGCTTACAACCTACCTTATCTGACCCGCAGTCTAATGTTGAACATGCATCTAAGTTGGACGAAACCTGGCTGATTGTCTCTGCATATCTGTATAACTGATGCAGCCCCCGTACCATGAGGCGCAGCGGTGCCAGTTTATGCACCTACAAGATGTGTCTCTGTAAACCTGTATACCTGATGTAGCCCCTGTACCATGAGGCACAGCTGTGCCAGTGTATGCACTGACCAGATGTGTCTCTGTAGAGCTGTATACCTGATGTAGAGCCCTTACCATGAGCTGCTGCTTTGCCAGCTTATGCACCTACCAGATGTGTCTCTGTATAGCTGTATACCTGATGCATGACCTGTACCATGAGGCGCTGCTGTGCCAGTTTATGCACCAACCAGATGTGTCTCTGTATAGCTGTATACCTTATGCAGCCCCCATACCATGAGGCGCTGCTGTACCAGTTTATGCACCAACCAGATGTGTCTCTGTATAGCTGCATACCTTATGCAGCCCCCATACCATGAGTCGCTGCTGTACCAGTTAATGCACTGACCAGATGTGTCTCTGTCTAGCAGTATACCTGACGCATGACCCGTACCATGAGGCGCTGCTGTACCAGTTAATGCACTGACCAGATGTCTCTGTCTAGCAGTATACCTGATGCAGCCCCCGTACCATGAGGCACTGCTGTACCAGTTTATGCACTTACCTGATTTGTCTCAGTATAGCAGTATTCGTGATGCAGCCCATGTACCATGAGGTGCGTCTTTGCCAGCTTATACACCTACCAGATGTATCTCTGTAAAGCTTTATACCTGAAGTAGTCCCTTTACCATGATGCACTCCTTTGCAAGCTTATGCACCTACCAGATATGTCTCTGTATAGCTGTATACCTGATGCAGCCCTCATACCACGAGGCACTGCTTTGCCAGTTTATGCACCTACCAGATGTGTCTCTGTATATCCCTGTAGCTGATGCATGACCCGGACCATAAGGCACTGCTTTGCCAGTTTATGCACCTACCAGATGTGTCTTTGTAAAGCTGTTTACCTGAAGTAGCCCTGTACCATGAGGCACTGCTTTGCCAGTTTATGCACCGACCAGATATGTCTCTGTATAGCTGTATACCTGATGCAGCCCTCATACCATGAGGCACTGCTTTGCCAGTTTATGCACCTACCAGAAGTATCTCTGTATAGCAGTATACCTGACGCATGACCCGTACCATGAGGCACTGCTTGGCCAGCTTAAGCACCTACCAGATGTGTCTCTGTAAAGCTGTATACCTGATGCAGCCCCCGTACCATGAGGCAGGGCTTTGCCAGCTTATGCACCTACCAGATGTGTCTATACCTGAAGTAGCCATAACAAATGATTGTCCTAATAGATCTGTTTGTAGGCACTAAAGTGTGCATTTATTTTTTTCATTCTTCGGGACAGTGAATGTCTTTAAGCTATGAGGGTGCCTAGCAACAACAATTTATTAAATTACATTCACACCTTATGTGGTTATCTAACTTTTTTTAATATACATGTATACCTCTGTATAACTATATACCTAATATAGGCCCCGTACCATGAAGCACGGCTGTGCCAGCTTATACATCTTCCTATTTGTCTCTGTAGAGCTGTATACCTGATGTAGAGCCCGTACCATGATGCAATGCTTTGCCAGTGTATGCACCTACCAGATGTGTCTCTGTAAAGCTGTATACCTGAAGAAGCCCTGTACCATGAGGCACGGCTGTATCAATGTTTGCACCTACCAGATGTGTCTCTGTATAGCTGTATACCTGATGCAGCCCCCATACCATGAGGTGCGGCTCTGCCAGTTTATGCACCTACTTGATCTTTCTCTGGATAGTTGTATACCAGATACAACCCCTGTACCATGAGGCACGGCTGTGCCAGTTTATGCATCATCCTGATTTGTCTCTGCATAGCAGTATACCTGATGCATCCCTCTATACCATGAGGACTGTGGCTTTGCCATCTTATGTTTTCCATGAACCACCTTACGATGTAACCAGTATGCGTGGTACAGCACTTTGAAGAATGTCACTTTACACTTACTGTAACTAGTGCCCAAATGCCTCAGTTTGGTGAGCTGCTAAAAAAGGTAAAAAATAAAATAATAAAAATATGTAGTTCCATTGATGCTAAAGGTGGCAGAATTTCATGAGTTTGGATGGTTTAAATTGATGTCGAATTTAATCAGCACATGATCACTCGAACCAACCTTATCAATTAGCAGTTCTTAGCGTGATGATATGAGATTGTTAGATATAAAAGTGTGGTCTATCCATGAATAGGCGGAGCCTCTGCTTCATGTGTATATATTGTCAAGAAATTCAACTCCATTTGGAGAGACTATATAGATTGCATGAATCCATATACTTTCTCCATAGACTAACTCTATAAGATCCACAATCAGGATTGTATCCGGTTGTTGGTAATACCACTGCCTTTTTAACCAAATCATCAGCATAGGCAGAGTTAAGAACTCTGCATATATCACAATGTTATTATAATAAACATCACACAACCATGTTTCCACTATTTCGTTGATAGCATAATGAATATCCGAAAGTTGACACTTCGCAGGATTCCAATTTAGATTAATCATAAGCGTTTCAAAGGAGTTAGATCCAGACTCCAACACTAAAGCCAACATTCCATTGTTGCTTGAGTTAATCAAGTAAGCCATAGCCTGGCCACCCGAGGGCCGACAACTGGAGCCTTTAGTGGCTTCTAGTGAAAATGTTTGTTAGCCCTCGATATCAGGGAAAGTTGTCAACATAGTCTCTTGGAACAGCAGAATATCATAACCCAAAAATATATATATGTTAAATTGTCGTAAATCTCCCCGCCTCACCTGTGATCGGGATCTCCCTTGTTCGGCCGCAGGACTCTTCCTGTGGATGGTTCGGGTCTGAATAGGCTCGCCCGAGCCTCGTCAGGTTGCAGGACGCGTTCAGAGTTCCGGGAAGTTCGTGGTTCCAGGGTATCCAGGATTAGCGATGAACGAGAAAGTAGGGGGGGAAATCCAGGAACAGGATAAAGGCAAGGAAGGAAGTAAGAGGATCAAGGAAACCAATGTAGAGAGTAAGCACACGTCGGGTCACTACCGAAGATAGCGTTGAGACGTGCGGACCCGCAGGGGTGTAACCAATTTATAGTATGTGCCACAACGTGAAAGGTAGTGCGTAGCACAGAGCTTGGTACGGCCATGTTGGGAGTAACAAGGAGTACAAGCCCTTCGTGACAAAGACCATGAGGTCCAGAAGGGGCAATTTCGCCGGGTCATGACAGCATGCCCCCTCCGAAGACTGGTTCCTCCAGGCTTGCCTGGGTGAATTAGATGGAATCTTCCGAGCAAACGAGGGGTCTTTAAATTAGAAACTGGTTCCCATGTTGTCTCGCTAGGGGGGTAGCCTTTCCACTCGACCAGATATTGTAGTCGACCCCTCCTATACCTGGAATCACATATCCTGGACACCTCATATTCCAACTGGTCGTCCACAACAACAGGTGTGGGTTTGAAGGGTTTTCGAGTAGAACTAACGTAGGGTTTCAACAGGGAAGTATGGAAGACTGGATGTATCTTCTTCCAGGAATCCGGGAGCTTAAGTCGGAAGGAGACAGGATTGATGATCTCCTTTATGGAAAATGAACCATAATAGCGAGGAGCTAATTTGTTTGGTCGTAGATGTCGAGGTAACATTTTCGAGGCTAACCAGACTTGATCGCCAACTGAATAGGAAGGTGATGGTCTTCTCTTAGAGTCCGCATATCTTTTGGTTCGAGTCTGGGCCTGTTCTAACTGATCCTTTGCCTCTCTTTGTAAGTCGATCAGCGTCTGAATCCAAGAGTCAAGGGTAGGTACCGGAGTAGATTCTGGAAGAACTGATGGTAAAACAGACGGGTGATAACCTTGACTGCAATAGAAAGGGCTGATCTTGAGAGCTGAATGATCTGAGTTATTGTAGGAAAATTCGGCTAAAGGTATAAGGAGAGACCAATCGTCTTGAACCTTGGTGGCAAAACAACGAAGATATTGTTCCAGGGTTTGATTTACTCGTTCCGTTGCCCCATTGGTTTGTGGATGATAGCCTGAAGAAAGGGCACGTTGGATTCCTAGAACACGACAGAGATGTTTCCAGAATTGTGAAATATACTGAGGTCCCCGATCCGAAATAATCTTGGAAGGAAGGCCATGAAGACGAAAAATATGTTCCAGGAAAATTCCAGCAAGTTCTGAGGAAGATGGTAGTTTATACAATGGTGTAAAATGAGCTAGATGAGTGAACAAGTCAATGGTTACCATGATGGTTGTATATCCTCGAGAAGGTGGTAATTCAACAATGAAGTCAGTGGCAATAACTTCCCAGGGTCTGGTTGGCAACGTAGGTTATAGAAGCAGCCCGCCGGCCTCTGATTATCGTATTTGTTCTGACTACAAATAGCACAGGTCCTGATGTATTGAACTACACTGGACTTCATCCCTGGCCACCAGAACTGTCTTTGTATAAGACGGAAGGTGTTGGTTACTCCTCGATGGCCGGAGTGAAGAGTATCATGGCATAGATTAATTACCTTCTGTTGAAGTTCTTTTGTCGAAATGACCACTGAATTGTTCTTGAATAAATATCCTTCCTTGATTGTCAGACGCCAGGGATTTTTCTTTGATATGTCCTTCCAGAGTTCAGATAATTGAGTCTGTGCTCTGATTTCTTCCAGGAGATTGATTGCTTGAGCTACAAAGATTGTGGGTGGAAACATTTTAGGATAGATCTTATCCTCCAAGGAAACGTAATCGGGATGCCGAGAAAGGGCATTGGCAATCAGGTTTTGCGATCCAGGAACATGTGAAATTTGAAATTGATATTGAGCAAAGAAGTAGGCCCATCGAGCTTGTCTACTGTTCCTGCACTCCATGGATTGTAGGACCTGAAGATTTCGGTGATCAGTACGGACTTGAACTGGATATTTAGCACCCAGGAGTAAATGTCTCCATTCAGTGAAGGCATGACGAATAGCCAATAACTCCTTCTCCAGAACTGAGCAGTGAGTCTCGCTGGTGGGCAGGGTCCGTGAGAGATAAGCAATGGGATGTTCCAACTTATCCTTGGATTCTTGTTTTAAAACTGCTCCTATGGCGTAATTGGAGGCATCAGTTTCCACTAGAAAAAGACGATTTATGTCAGGTTGGCCAAGGATGGGGGCCTGAGTGAATTCTTCTTTCAAGCGTTGGAATGCCTTGTCTTGTGGTATAGACCAGTTAAATGGAACGTCTTTCTTTAGGAGATTAACAATGGGTTGAACAATCTCGGAAAAGGTGGAAATAAATTTCCGGTAGAAGTTGGCAAGCCCCAGGAAGGATTGTATTTGCTTAACAGATGTTGGGGCGGGCCAAGCCAGTATGGCCTTCACCTTTGAAGGGTCCATACTAATTCCTTCTGAACTGAGGACAAATCCCAGATAGTGAACTGATGTAACATGAAACAAACATTTTTCTGGTTTGGCTAAGAGTTGATTTTCACGGAGACGTTGAAGTACTGCTTTTATATGTTCTTCATGTTTCAAGGAGTCCTTGGAGAAGATCAATATGTCATCCAAGTAGACGATAACATTGAGAAATAACATGTCAGAGAACACCCTATCCATAAAACGCTGGAAGACTGTGGGAGCATTAGTCAGACCAAAGGGCATGACTAGGTATTCAAAGTGACCAAAGGGTGTTCTAAAGGCTGTTTTCCATTTGTCTCCTTCCCGGATACGGATCAAATGGTAAGCACCTCGGAGATCCAGTTTCGTGAATATCACTGCACCTCTCACAGCTTCAAGGATATCCGAGATCAGGGGTAGTGGGTATCTGTCTTTCAGGGTGTATTGATTTAGGTCCCGATAGTCCAGGCAAGGTCTGAGCTCTTTGGTATCCTTTTTTGGAACGAAGAACAATGAAGCACCAGCTGGTGATTTTGAAGGTCTTATGGTGCCGTTCTCAAGATTAGTGTCTAGGTATTCCCGGAGGGCTCTCTTTTCGGGTTCTGAAAGGATAAACATCCGGCCAAAGGGAATCACTGCTGAGGATTCAGTATCTATGGCACAGTCTTCGGGTCTATGTGGAGGTAAAGCTTGAACAATGGCAGTAGAGAATACATCAGCATACCCTTGATAGATCTCTGGAACTTGTACAATATTGGAAACCATGAGTGGTGTCTCTGGACGCCTTGGTAGACTTATAGGAGCTGTGACTGAGGTATCCATGATTAAAAAATGGTTCATACAGAACTCCGAGCCCAGGAATAAGGATCCGGCCGTCCAGTTAACATATGGATTGTGCCTTTGTAACCAGGGCATGCCTAGAACCAAGGGGTAATGGGCTGATTTTATAATGTCAAACACAATCCTTTCTTGATGATGCTTTATGGAAAGATGGATCTCCCTTGTTTGCAGACTTATGGGTCCTGAGGAAAGAGGTCTTCCGTCAATTGCTTCCACTGGCTGTGAAAAACTTCTTGCTTCAAATGGAATGCTATGACTTCTGACCCAATCTTGATCAATGAAGACTCCCATTGCTCCGCAATCCACCAAGGCCAGTATGGGGTAGACCTTGTCCTTGGATGGTGATAAAAAGGCCTGTAATGTCACCAATTTGTTTTGTCCAGGAGAGTTCAAGGATGGAATTGATGTGGAGCAAACATCGCTCTCCCGAAACCTTGCTCCATTTAGGATCGGGAGCTGGCGTATCCCGAGCGTCGGGGAGGAGCCAGAGGACACTCTTTAACTAGATGTTTATCTGAGGCACAATACATGCATAAGCCTGTGTGTATCCTTCTTAACCTTTCCTGCGGGGAAATCGGTCCACGAAAGGCTCCAAGTTGCATGGGTTCAGAATCAGTGCTTGGATTCTTGGCAGATTCGGTCCTTGTAGTATTCTCTGGGGGGTTTCTTTGAATTGAGACTTTATTCTTTTTCTTTTCGGCCTTTCTTTCTTGGATTCTGAAGTCTATTTGCATAGACAAGTCCAGGAGGGCCTGGAATGAACTAGGACGTGCCACTCTGGCTAATTCGTCCTTAATCTCTTCATTTAGACCTCTGCGAAACAAGGTAAAACTGGCTTCCAGGGGCCAGTCCGCCTCTTTGGCTAGCTGTTTGAATCTGGTAACATAGGTCAACATGTCTTGGGATCCTTGTTGGAAATCAAGTAACTTCTCTTGAGCACCGTGGACCAGCTCTGGACTTTCGAACATGGTCTTGAGTTCTGCGATGAAGCCTTCATAATCATCCAGGAGAGCATCCCCTGAATTGAGTAAAGGAGTGGCCAATGTAAGGGCATTACCGGAAAGATGCGATATTATGAAGCCCACCTTAGCCCTAGGAGTTGAGAAATAGTAGGGCTTGAAGGCAAAATGTACCAAACAAGAATCCAGGAATCCACGTAAGGTCTTTGTTGAACCATCGTATTTATCAACCACTCCTCCCAATAATATGCTGTCCTTGTTCGCAGAGTCACGTGACAAGACAAGCTGTTTTAGCGCCGCATTCTCGGCTTTTAAATTCTGCATCTCTGTGGAAAGTTCTTGCATTCCACGCATCAGGTCCTGAATAGCATTCTCCATGGTAGAATCCGTATTGATCGTTTGGCGTCTCAAACTGTCGTAAATCTCCCCCCGTCTCACCTGTGATCGGGATCTCCCTTGTTCGGCCACAGGACTCTTCCTGTGGATGGTTCGGGTCTTGAATAGGCTCGCCCGAGCCTCGTCAGGTTGCAGGACGCGTTCAGAGTTCCGGGAAGTTCGTGGTTCCCGGGTATCCAGGATTAGCGATGAACGAGAAAGTAGGGGGGGAAATCCAGGAAGAGGATAAAGGCAAGGAAGGAAGTAAGAGGATCAAGGAAACCAATGTAGAGAGTAAGCACACGTCGGGTCACTACCGAAGATAGCGCTGAGACGCGCGGACCCGCAGGGGCGTGACCAATTTATAGTACGTGCCACGACGTGAAAGCTAGTGCGTAGCACGGAGCTTGGTACGGCCATGTTGGGAGGAACAAGGAGTACAAGCCCTTCGTGTCAAAGACCATGAGGTCCAGAAGGGGCAATTTCGCCGGGTCATGACATAAATAGGCTTTACGATATTCTGGAAACCACAACAATTCCCCGAAACACATCTTAGTCTTCTTTTAATAAAGCCCTTTAAAATTGTATTTTTACTGATTGTCTTCACTAACCTTGACCAATCTCCTTGACGTACGCCCCCCATACCTGCAGCAAACCTAGTAACATTAGCAGAGTCTCTATCTGTCATTGGTGGGGAAGGTTCAGGTTGCATGGTGGGGCTCAAATCACTGGGATTCATCAAAAAAGAGGAAATGTGTTAAACATGTCTAAACCTCAGTGTGTCAAAGCCCATAGAACTAAAAACATTGATTTGCTCCCAACCCATATGGGCCACTAGGTGTGAGTAAAAATGAGCCACCATTGTACCCCCACCCCGATTCGGAATTTCAATTAGGTCAATATCTCCAGAATGAATTAAATGTAGAAGTGGAATATTCAAAAAAATATATAACAGTCTTGATCTGTTAAAGTCGACTGTTCCATTGAACTGTATGATGTTTTTAAAACCGATCAGTCATTCACTGAGTCTGCGTTTGCAGTATGAGTCAATTTGGAGTGCAATAATAGATTTTGGTTTAAAGTAGTCTCGTTCTCCAAAGAGATTGCACTCGACACCTCAGCTGGGTTAGTATGCTAGACCCAGCAGTATGATAACAGTATCTTTAGCATTACTGGGAGTTACACTTGAATATGACATTGTAGGACAATCAGGAAGGTCCAACACTTGTATATCCTGATATCGGAAATGTTGTAATCTTCCATTGTAGAGCTCAGTTATTAGATTTGTGGTTCTTTTTTCACTTAGGTTTCTTAGTTGTAATCTCGTTAGAATGGTCAAAAACCCCTGGTACCTCCCTTATTTGGGAATCCAGATCTATTATCTCCTCTTCAATTGGTAAACACTTAAACATTTATTGGTGTTTCCATTCATGTTGGGATTTTTATATTTCTTCTTTGGTTGTGTGGCTCTTGAGTTTGCCGTCTCACCATCTTTTACTTTATCACCACTACCTTCAACAACCACAACAACCTCCGAACCTCATGATGATGAAATAGGTCTGCTGAAGCACTCAACTTTAATAGACATGGTGAAGTGATTAGCGCCAAGCTCTAAAACATGCATTGGAGGGCTCTAAAATCAAACCACCCCTAATAGAATCAGTCTCAGATTTCCCCCGGATGACGCCCTTCTCATCGCCTTGTTTATTTAAGATGGTCATCAGGAGAGAGGTATTATGATGAACAGAGTCTTATATGTTATCATACAATCTCATTATTGATTCTAGAACCAAGTGCACTGCTGAGATGGAAGATGGGCCAAGAGTATCAACATTAGGGAGGATTTTAGGAACCTTCCTTTGTTGCAAGTTATTAGGGGCGGTGAAACCAACTTGAGGGAAAAGCATCCGATTTGCTTGGTTCGACATAGTCCAATTGGATGAGGAGGAGTGCCCAATTCCCAAGTCAGGAGCACCCTCCCTTGTATTAGTAGTGTGTGAGCCGACACCCATTTCTTGGCACATGCGTAAGAAAGACTCATCTAATTCAATGGAGTCAGAATGGTTCATATTTGGATCAGCAGGCATAGGAAAAGATGTTCATTCATGCTGTGGTTTTGGCTGTTAAAAACATCCTCGAAGGAGGTAAAAAAAAAAAGAGACCGGAAACATACAAATGGTTTCTAGAGGATACAGAGATTGAAAAGGTAACTGAATACAAATACCTGGGTGTGATAATGGACAGCTTGAGAAAAGAAATTTCGATGCAGCAAAACCTGGAAAAGAAAATAAAAAGGCTGACAGTGCAGGGAAAGGCGATAGACAGGAAATTTGGGAAATTCTCCACCATCCCAGTCATCCAATTTTATAAGAAAAAAGTGGTACCTTCAGTCGCCTACGGAGCTGAGGACATGCCTTTGATACCAAAGAAACTCTGGCCAAAACTAGATGGGCAGTTCTGGAAGGCAGTTCTGGCCCTTCCACAATCAACATCTATGGCAGCAATACAGCGAGAACTTAGCCTTCTATCGCTCATGGCAACAGTAAACATCAATGCTTTACGTTAATACCGAGAATGCATTACTGAAGAAGGCAAAGAACTCTATGGTCTGCTAAACAAAGAATTACAAGCAGACCAAGTGAAAATGCTATCAGCTTGAAAATTGGCCAACAGGGCCTTATTGGAGTCACTTGCCTACTCAGAAGATGACCTCATCACCAATCCAACAAGAGTGACCAAGAAATTGAAAGATCTAGACTGGATCCAAGCACAAGAGACAGCCACAAAAAACAAATTACTGCAGAAACTCCCTCAACCGTTCAGTAATCTAAACGACCCAATGAGATACCTAAGAAAAATTCCCAGCAGGGTGGCTCGAAACTCTCCGTTAAGGATAAGGTTCAACCTACTGGACACACATGAAATCCGTACCATTGGAGGGCTTTCAAAGACAAACAAGTGCCGCTTGTGTGACAACGACATTGAAACAATTTGTCACCTTCTTATGCCATTTCCTAAAAATCAGCAACTCAGACACACGTACCTCAATCACCTACGAGCCGAAGAATGTGGGTGGGATGAAGAAAAATGTTGGCTCACATTGATAGGAGGCGACCGAACAACCTGGCTTTTAGCGACAGTAAAAATCCTGGAGCATACAATGAAATTGCTAACATGACCAGGGTTCGCCTTGCTAAGTCATCTGGAACACAAACGCAGTCTTCTTTTTGTAAAGTTCCTTTGGGACACACACAAATAATTTTTTTTTTTTAAAAGCCAATTATTTTGATTGTATCCTGTTACCAGCCTCAGTGCCTTTTAGGCAACTGGCGGGGAGTGGGAGGAAAGGGTGGAGTTGAGGGTTCCAGAGGAACGGCAGTTCCTGAATGCTGGTGGGTGGAAGAGGATTGATTAAAATGAAGGTCCTGTTAAACAGCCAGTGTTGTGCCCTTTATTAGAAAGACAGGAACATAACCTGCTTTTGTTTCGTCTGTAGAGCAGATACCAATGTAGCATCCATGCTAAGGGAGTGCGCTGTCATAATGGGCGCACTTGGTAAAGACGTAGAGGAAGGTACCCTATTAGCAGACACGCTTGCTAAGGTCTAAAAGATTGATGCCGCCGTCGTGGTTTCTGTCATAGTGGCAATATAATTTTTGGGGGCCCCCTCTCCAACCCCCCCATTTAAAAAAAAAAAATTAGGTGGGTTTTTTTCCCCAAAAATTTGCGGTAAAAAACCCCGTGAAAAATAATCCCGCGACGAAAGGACGTCGTACCGTAGTGTGGAGACCAAGGCAAACCACACACTTTGCTGCCACTTATTTGCCGCACTCCGCGTGCCAGCTTCAGTTTTAAACACTCCAGCAGTGCGTCCTTTCACCACTTGTCACAATGATTTTGGGACGGTATAGCAACACAGAAAAACAGCCTTGGAGCATGAAGTGTGTCAACCACCGCAGACCACACTCTTTGCCGGCACTTGCTCTAACAAGCTTTGTGGCATCCAATGAAAGATGAGGGTGAGAACTTGAAGATTGCAAAGGTGGAGGCAAAGGAAACATGTGGTGGCAAGTGATGTGAGATGAAAATGAGAGAGAATTGTCAAAGGTGACACCAGGATTGTGAGCAAAGTTGGAGAAAGGAAAAGAAGTGTGGGGGTGAAGATCGGTAAGAGGAAGGGAAGGCAAACAGGAATAAGAGGGAGAGTACAACATTTCAGTTTCCGACTAGTTGAGGGACCGGAAATTAGGGTGAGACAGATAAGTAATAAGAGTCAGAGTGGGTAGAAAAAGACAATTTGGTTGTCATCAGTGTAAAAGTGACAGGAGAGATTTAATGAGCTTATGATGTCTGAGTGGGGAATGTCATAGAAATAAAAACCAGTAAGGGAACAAGAACCAACACCATAAATTAGGGGACGAGTGTAGGAGAGTTGGCCGGTCCATGAAACAGTACGAGAACGGTCAGAGAGAAAGGAATGAAACCACTGAAGAATTGAACATGAGAAACCGAGAGAGGAACAAGAGGAAAGGAGAACAGAGTGGTGAACCGTATCAAAAGCAGCAAACAAATGTAAAAAAATTACAAAGAAGATAGTTTGCTGTGGCGGGCAGGGAGGAGAGAGCTGCAAACATGTAAGAGAGCAGTTTCTATATAGAGTGCATGGCAATATCCTGATTGAAGAGGCAGCAGAAGAGAGTGGGATGAAGAAAAAAAGATTATGTGAATTACACAATCCTTTCGAGAATTTTGGATTACAAAGCAAATATAATAGAGATCGGAGCAAACATTGGAGCTGAGAGATGACTCCAGAGAAGGGTTTTTTTTAGGACAGGAATGATAATAGCATATTTAAAAGAGCAGGGAAAAATAGAGGAGGAAAGTGAAAGTTGAATTGAGGAGGTAAGATATGGAAGAAGTTGAGCCTAGACTGAGGGACTTTGAGAAGAAAGAATGGTGTCAAAAGGGGAGGCCATAGGATGGGCCTGGGATAGGACCTGCCCAGTATCATAGAGAAAGTAAGAAGAGATATAGAGTAGAGAGAGGAATGGAGAACAAGTGAGATAACTCAGTGCTAAGGTGGAAGGGGAGTAGACGGATATATGGCTGTAGAGCAGACACTTTAGTAGAGAACACCTCAGCAAGGTCAGAAGAGAAAAGCGGGGAAGAAATGGAGTGCTCAGGTGGGCGAGGGGAAGGAATATTATTAAGGAATACTAAAATAAGTGACATGCATTGTGAGAAAGAGAAAGTGAGTAGGAGAGATCCCTAGGAAGAATGGAGTGCAGATAATACAAGGAGGTATTTCATGCTATGTGATTTCTTCCAGTGATTCCCAGCTTTACAAAGTGAAGAGCAAAGAGGAAGAAGGGAGGTCGAGGCAGTTTTCTGGAACGAAAGATGGGTTGGCAGGATGTGTTAAGTTATAGGTGTACAAAAAGAGTGGAGTGAAAATGAGAGGAGGCAGCTTTGACAGAAAGGGGGGAGGAAGTATCAGTGGATGATAGGGAAAAAGAAAGCAAAGAAAGAGAAGGAAGAGGAAAACAATGTAGATCATGTCTAAACAAAATGGTTAGATGAAGGAGAAGAAAGAGAAGGAGAGGTAGAGAAGAAGCAAAGAGAATGATTCAATGAATAGGTGGGATGGGTGAAAAAGTTGGGAAAGAGGAGAAAGTAAGATCAAGAAAAGAGACAACCATATGAGTGTGGGGTGGGAGGTTGAGACGGGTATAAAGAGTTGAGAATAGATAAGGAAGTCAGAGAAGAGTGAGTAGAGGTGAGATGGAGATTAAAGTCACTGAGAAGGATGAGTGGGGTAGAGTAAGAAGAAGAGAGTGGGGAGGGGGAGAATGCTGGTTGTCTAGGGAAGGTAAGAGAGGGCCAGGAGGATGGTACAGAATACAAAAGGAAAGAGGAAGGGGTTGGGAGAAAGTAGAGAAATTATGTTTGAAGGATGGAAAAACAGGAAGATTAGAAGGGGAAGGTGAAAGTATCCAGGAGGAAAATAACAGGATATCTTCTCTGCCACCCTTGAGACAAAGTTGAGGGGGTTGAGCAGAGTTAGTGTTGGAGGACGAATGGAAGCAAGGGTGACCGTGTTTGATGAAGAGCTACAGGTCTCAGTTACACAGATAAGTTGGAAGATAAAGCAGAAAAAAAGAAGGAGAATAGAATTAGGTGTGTTGCAGGAGAAGAAGGCAAGATAAAGAAGATTAGACAAGTTACAGCAGCCGGAGGAAAAGAAGAAAGTTGGTTAAGTAGAGGTGTACTGGAATTGAAAACGTCATAATGACAGGACCAGTAAAGAGTAGGAGATGGAATAGGAAGAGGTAATAGAAAGGGCCATACTAGGGGGAAAAGAGGAAGTACCAAAGAGCTGATCTGGAAGTAGAGTAGGAGTGCAGTGGTCTGAATTCTATCAGGCATGAACAGGGGCAGGCAGGGAGTGCAGCAACACCCTTAAATGATTCACCCTTTGATGAAGATGCCCAGGACAGGGACGCCCAAGGAAATTAGAAATAAAGGCACCTTAAGGGACATGTCTATACCAGATGGAGGGCCTTGTGGTGAGCCCTGGCCTCAGGGACTGGGAGACAGCAGGGGAAGTCTGCAGAGCGACAGATGCCACATTGTTGCAGGGAACTTGGGGTCAATGCCTCTGATCTCCAGCAGATGTTGGCAGTTCAGTGGGGCCCAGGGTCCTAAAACAAGGTGAGCACACCACGGTCATGTGATAAGTGACAAGTGACAATGTTGCCAATTGATTGCCTGAACACCCAAGCTCATCTTCCCAGAGTGCCCTTTCACGCAACTTTGCGTTGCCTGGGTTTTCCTTTAGAGGGGTGGGTGTTTCTAGTGTTTAGTTGTTAGTTGATTGCATTTTTATTGTTTGAGTACAACTCTATATTTCAATTGAACCTTGGAGATTCTTTTTTTATAGTCTTTGTACTATTGCTGTTTTAGTTGCTACTGTTATAAACTCACACCCCTCCCATAGATATAGCTGCCCTCAGTCTGCGCTGCCACACAAAGCACGGGTACCTTTCGTGCTATGCCTGTATCATCTTTAGCATTGGGGTCACTACTGGTTTGGTAGTCGTGTACCTGAGTAGGTGGTTTAGCCTCTACTAATCCCTGTACTCCTGCAGAGCAGTACTCATTTTGTCACAGTATCCCATATAAAGATATTTAAGAATATAGATCAACTCTTCACAAGGCCGGTATAGGGTCTGAGGAGAAGCAGAGGGACACATTTTCAAAAGTAATGCAAATAAAATATCAGAAGTAATGCAAATAAAATATGTTCACAGGAACTATGCTTTTATTTGCATTTGTTGGGCAATGCACAGGTTATCTTATTCTCAAAGTTGACCAGCACTTTTTAAGGGGCATGCCAGCCCTGTTGAAAACCTTATTTCATTGTATTTATTTATGTATTTGTGTATGCATTTATTTATTTATTTATTTATTTATTTATTTATACATTTTTAGGTAGGGCGCTACATGCCCTAAGGACTCAGAGCGCAGCAAGTAAGAGGATGCGGAGCAACAGAGTAAGTACAATCAGAAGATTATGGGTTAATTTACCCTATCAAAAAACAGGGTTTTTACGCATTTCTTAAAAGTGACTTTTGAAGGCACACTTTTAACAACAGGAGGAAGGGCATTCCATTCCCTCGGTGCTTGGTAATCAAAGATAGCTTCACCAAACTTTTTCAAACTAAAATGCGGCTGAGTTAGCTGCATGGTGTTTGATGATCGCAGATTCCTGGTTGAGGTTTTGAAAGATAACCTTTGGGATAAATAAGGAGGCACTCAATTATTCCGGCATTTATATACAAGAGTGAGAGATTTGTGTCACATTCTCTGCTTGATAGGAAGCCAGTGCAGTTTCTTCCTGAAGTCTGTGACATGGTCTCGTCTGGTGAGCCCAAAGACTGCCCTCACAGCCCCATTCTGAGTGGTTTGGAGGCGGTGAAGGTTGCCTTGTGATGTGCCCAATAATAGGCCATTACAGTAATCTAGCCTAGAATTTACAAGTGCTGATGCAGGTAGCTCTCTGTTAGTAATGGTTAGGTACGGCCTAACCTAGCTCAATTACATGTCCACAGGATGAACGTATTTGGGAATCTTGTTTTTTCATGGATAGTTCTGCATCGAAAATGACTCCGAGGATTTTCACAGTTTTACTGACGTTAATTCTTGTGCCAGCAATATCGAAGTATTAGTATTGGGTATCAATTTTTTTCAGACGGGGACCGGAAGCCCTAATAAGGAGCTCCGTCTTGGCATCATAAGGGGAAGGGAGTTTTCAGCCATCCGTGTCTGAATTTGATGATAAACCAAATTCACTGATGCTGCACCCCTGGGGTACTCACCCGAGAGTTGGAAGAGGGTCTGGGTGTGATCCGCATAATTAGAAAATTGGACACCCAGATCTTCCAGGAGGTCAATGAAGGGTGAAAGGCACAATCCCTGTGGGCCATCACAGGAAAGAGTTACGGAGTTGGCTACAATGTCAAGGGTGTGGTCCTGAATCGAATGGATGACCGACTTGTGGTCGGGAAGTGGATTTCACAGTGACGTTTAAAGGGCCTGTCATTAGTAAATGTAAACAAATATAAAAATAAAGTATTTCGTTCCCTTTAAAGGGGATACAAATGCAAGTATGACAGCAGCATTTCCTACCATTGCTGGTACACTTAAAAAATGACCCTTTCATGCATTGGGTATCCCTTGCCAAATATGCACCGGGAAATGTGTTTGTTTACTTCCCATTTTTTAGCACAACCCATTTGTGAATAATTGAGTATGTGCTTTAAATGTGCAAAAGTGCCCACTTATTTGTGTAAATCCTCAAATGGGTTCCAACAGGGCACCTGAATGTGTGCAACTATGCTTGCACATGCTATGTTGTTATGTTAGGGTCATTTGTAAAGAGCAACGTTCACCCCAAGGTATCTTGGCGCTAGAGCGGGCAGAAACTGAGGAATAGATCGAGCAGATAGGCAGGTGCTAGAACAAGATGGTTTTGAGTGCTTTCCTAAACTGTAAATAATTAGGCAGGTTTTTGACTGTCCTAGGGAGATCGTTCAACATCTGGGCGGCAACGACCGAAAATGCACAACCTCCAATACGAGATCTGTGGAATTTAGGAACGACCAAAAGGCCAGCCTCGGCAGAGCGGAGGTGTCGGACAGGGAAATAGCAGGTGCATTTAGCTTGAAGGTATTCAGCCCCCTGCCCGTGTAATGCTCCGTGCACAATGCACAAGGCCTTGAACCTTATCCGCTGCATAATGGGGAGCCAATGAAGTGTGAGAAACACAGGGGAGATGTGAGCCCCAAACGGGGTCCCTGTGGCCACTCTGGCAGCTAAGTTCTGAAGACGCTGCAATCGCTGGATGGTGCCTTTGGGCTGAGCCAGATATAGAGCATTACAATAGTCAAGTCTGCTCAGCACCAAGGCAGCTACCACTAGCGTATGGAGCGTTGCAGGGATCAGAGGGAGGACCTTTATGAGAATGTTCAGATGAAAATGACTCGCTTTGTAGATGGCGGACACCTGGTCTTTCATTGAAAGAGAGGGTGAGAGGATTACTCCAAGATTCCTCACCTTGGACACCGGAATAGGAAGGACACCAAGTGAAGAAGGCCAGAAAGAGGACACCCAGAGAGTAGGATCAGGAGGGGCACCAACCACCAGCACCTCTCTCTTGTCCCCATGGGCATCATTTTAGGGGGTGGCAGGGGTGTTTGTCCCCCCCAACTTTCATGGCACATCATTTTGTCCCCATTCATTTGGCTGAGGCACCTTTTCTTCAGGTGTCATGTCCCCCCCAACATTTTCAGCAAAGTTACTCCACTGCTTGTCCCCATTCAATTTCAGCCAATTACGGCTCATCCACTCACCAATGGCTGCAGGGACTTGTGAAGGCACGCCGACACCTCAGTCCGATCAAGATCTAGATGTATCAGGATCTGCGTGTCGTCGGCGTACGAATAGCACCTGACACTGAGGAAGCAGATGAGACAGATCTGTGGCCAGATGTAGATATTGAAAAGAATAGGGGACAAGGCGGATCCCTGTGGAACACCGCAAGATAGGTGGCGTGGGCTCGAAAGGAAAGAAGCCAAAGAAAGTACCTGAGAGCGATCATCCAGGAAAGAGGAGAACCAAGAGAGTGCATGGCCTGAGAGGCCATGTCAGATAGGCGAGTCAGCAGGATGGGGTGGTCGACGGTGTCAAATGCTGCTGATAGATCTAAAAGAATCAGCGCACCAACCCCAACCGAATTGACCAGTCTGACCATGTCATCAAAGACTGAAACCAATACACTTTCAGTGCCTCTCCCAGGCCTTAAACCAGATTGATCCGGGTCAAATGCTTGATTGAGCAAATGCTTTTTGTGGCTAGCGCATCCCATCACTTGATTCAGGACAATGTTGTGGAGTTATGGTTTTGAGTCATACTTTCTGGCCTGGAAGCTACAATACACAGCACAAGGGTTTGCTAGGACTGGTAAACTGGACTTGCAGGCTATTGGGGGAGGCCCAGACACTATGGCATTGAGATCGACTAGGTGGCATGGCTTAGGTGAAAAGATGATGTGCTCTATATGTGACCTCATTGAGAGAGCGTTTCTGGTTGAGAAGTTGTGAGAAGCTCGAACACGGATCCCTGCTCTGCCTGAACGGACGGATGGTGGTTCTGAGGGATAACACTAAACTACTACACCACAATAGTCACTTGCTGATGATCTGTTATAACTTTCATAAGACTGGTGGCCTATCCTTAAAATTCAATCCTAAAGACACGCCAGTCTTCTTAAAGTTATAACCTAACAGTGTGTCTTTAGGATTCACTGCATAGACAACTTTAAAAACGCATGAGCCCCCTTTACCTAAAGAGTGCCTGCAAGCACGCTGAAGGGGGCTGGTGTTTGATTATTGCCACCAGGGCCTTGAATCAAACAAGCGTATAGACATAATACAAAATGGATGCCCAAGTATCCCCCTGTGAGTCAATCAGTTGTCTTTTGGCATGGGAAGGAGGTGGAATGCATGCACCACACCAACTTATATTTGGTGAGCAGGCAGGGGGAACCTATGAGGTTTACTGACAGTCTTATATCCCTCAAAGTTACTTTTTACTAATTTCTAGGCTCAGCAAGACTGTGAGGGAGAGTTGGTCTGGATTCCCATTTAGCCACAAGAATCACGTCTGTTTGCTGCCCTTTTATGGGAATAGGAACTGAACTGATGATACCCAGCGTCGATAGAGCTGTGGCAATGGATGGGTCGTTCCCATGGTTGAAGATGCAGGAGGAGCAATGGGAACAAGACCGGCGCAAGCAACGCGGGAACAACAATGGGTGGGACAGGGCACATAAACACAGTAAAAGGGGGTCTCCTGTTTCGATACTCCTTCACAGCACATAGATGACCCAGCCCTGGTCACACGCCAAGGCACCTGCCTCAGATGAAGGCATTCTAGTGCCACCTTCATCCATATGTGTTGGTTGTGTAGCAGCACCCTGAAGGACAGAAGTTGTGGGGGGGCTGACACGATGGACTGAAAATTCTGGCAGTAAGACCCCGCAGTAGGCCAGTTGTGTATAGAACCCGAAACCAAGAAGGGCACGCTGATATGCTGTGTGGGCAGTAAGAGGACAGTAGCATTCAGTTCGATGACCACACAAGCTCCTCGATCGGCTGATTGGGTCTGAAATGAATATGCAGGCAAATGAAGAACACGAAGTGAGGGGACAGGGAACAGGGGAGACCCTGGAGGGGGACAGGCCTTGGGAAATAGGACTACTTCAGAATGTATTTCTGGCCCCCTTAAATGTTGTCCCTGTGATCCGATGATGTTCTTAAAAGGCACAGCAACAAGATAACAGCGTTTCAAGTACATTTCTCACGAGGAAAGCAGTGCAAGTGACTCCATGAACGTGTATGAGTTTACCTACTTACATTTATTTATTTAAAAATTGTACTGACTGAATAACTGTGACCATTGTCAATGTTATTCTGCGTGAGATGTGCACTACATTACATCTAATATGTGTAACGCACCAACACACACGCACGATTTTAGCGAGTACTTTATGGCTGTTTTCTTTCATGATTTGCTTCATCTGTTATGTTTGTCCATTATGCATCATTGTGTGGATGACGGTTACCAACGAAATTACATTAAAAAAAATAGTTCCAATACCTCTAGAAAATGAGAGGTAGTACCTCATAATGTTGCCTCCGCTGAAAAGGTGAAGGGAAAATAATGTATTCATATAACGCTGTAAGAAAATAATGTTGCGCGAATGAAGGGATGTGTTAGTTGAGCAAAATGTTGCAGGGGCAGGGCGGGTGCTACCACTAGGCAAGGTTAGGCACTTGCCTATAATGTTAAAATGTTAGAGCGGCAAATGCCGTCAAAGGCAATAACCACTTACACATTTTTTGGATACATATATTTATTATTCTCTCTCTCCCAGCACTCTCAGCACTGTCTGCAGCCTCAGGCAGTTTAGCAGGCACCATGAGGTTCAGGTTAGGACTCGGGTGTGGGCATCGGGCACTGTGCTGTGCGCAGGGCCTCAGACCACGCCTGCGCATTACCATTACACGTTGCCTCGTGACTGAGGCTCGTGTGAATGCTCTTCTCTTCTGGGTGGTCGTCTGGTCTGGACCGTCCGTGGCCCGCCCTGCACGATAACTTTAGCCTGATGCTCCCATGGGTGGTGGCCCTGCCTGCTGAGAGAGCCACAGACACATGCACAGCACAGGCATGTGAAGGGTGCCCCGTTGCAGTAATTGTTCTGCCTCTCTGTCTCATGAGCAGCAATTGGCGAACTGGGCTGGATAGAGAGTAGATGTATGGAAGCGGGAGGGAGAATGAGTGTATACATGTAAGTGTGTCATTGTGACTCCTCTGGCCGTAGGCCGCAAACTAACGGAGGTCCGCTGGACCATATCCCAGGTCAGCAGGGAGAGGAACAGGGGCCAAGGGGCAGGGCCGATGTTAGAACTGCATGCATTGCATATAGCTGCCAGTACTGCTTTCCTATTCAATAACAGCCTAGAAAAGCAGAAACTGAGTGACACAGACACTGTGACTGTAACAATTCAATCTCTTTTCCAGTCAATATTCACTAATTAACCCCATAGGCTACTTGTCTTTCATTTTGTACTGCGCTTCAAAACGTCTAGTCCGTGGTTCTGGCGCTAAACAAACAGAAGTACAGCTGTGCCCTAGTTTCTTTTGTAACCGAGGTATATGTGTGCCCATCTGTCCTTCAGAAAATGGCTCTGCCGTCTGCCACAAGCTTTACCTTTGACCACAGCACCGGTACTGACAGCCGGCCTGCTGCACTGTGCCTTCCAAGGCTAAGCATGGAAGACAGACACGAAGCTCAAGTTAATTCAGGCCTGTTATGTGCAGCCCCAAAGCTGCCGCTCTCATTTGCTTTCCGTTAGTCCTAAGTTTATTGCAGTTCACCAAATGTTTGAGGTGGCGCCGAAGTTGATACCATACATCAAAAGGCAAGACTGCACTACACACGGATGTTATTTAATTATTTCCGTGCCTTGGGAGTGGGAAATGAGGCTTTCTGGTTTTTTTTGCCCCCCAGTCATCTTCCTTAGTCCTTAGTCTTTTTGTCTTGTCTCAGGTTATCCTCTGATAGGACCTCTCTGTCTTTCATCATGGAACCTAATACATTAAATAACACTCCCATTATAATAAACGTTTTCACAAGGAGTTGCTATGTAGTTCGTTGCTCTGGCCAAAACTAGGGTTTAAAGGCACAGAGAGTGGGCCTATGTGGGAATTCTGCAAGTCACACTGTGGAAACAAAGCTATGAGCCAGGTCTTGCCAAGGTGTATTCAACTAATGGGAGGGGGCTTGAAAGGAGACAGAGGTGCAGAGGAGCATCCTGTCTTAAACCTCCAAGTTACTTTGGGCCTCATTACACGGACGGCGGTAAGGGTTAACGGTCACCGTTAATGGCAACGGTGACCGTTAACCCTTACCGCCGTACTACGAGGTCCCTTAGCGGGTTGGTGCTTTAACGCCTGCTTTTTGCAGGCGTTAAAAACCAACCCGCTAAGGGACCTCGGAGCTAATTACGGCACCGCAAAATTGCGGTGCCGTAATTAGCGCCTTCCCCATTCCCATAGAGCCCTATGGGGCAGAAATGGGAATGGGGAAGGGCAATGGCGGAAGGGGGATTTACCGCCCCACCGACCTTGGAATGGGGCGGTAAATCCCCTTACCGCCAAGGCGGTGCCGGTAATTTACCGGCATGGTCCAGGGTGCTAATAGCACCCTGGATCACCGCCTACCGTGTAATGAGGCCCTTTGTCTTCCAGAAGCAATTCCTTTCTATGCCGCTACCCAAGTGCTTCAAGACGTGTATTTTATTTTCACGCTTTGTGGCAGGAATGATGATTAAATGAGCAAATGTAAGTTCTCCCTTATAAAGAGTGTGTCACTGTTCCGGCTCACTGTAGTTGCAAAACAAACTTCTGTTTGTCAATGTCTATAACTGAGCTTAAATACCTACGTTTTCTGTTTCATTTCTCAACAACCCTATAACTGGGTCCAGGCAGTTTCAGCAATCAGTAACAACATGGGGATGGTTGGTTGAGAAGGGCTAGGATCAGGAGTGGGGGGGTGCGAGTGTGACACTTTGCCTAGGGTAGCTAAATTCCTTGCACCACCTCTGTGCAGGGGTGCTACACAGCAGGGTCAAATGTGACCATATCCACTGTTCACACACTCCCTAGACTCAGCCCTATTTGTATGGAGATGAACAAAGCACAAAAGGGTTGGGGCTGACACTTTTGGTCATTTTTTTCCTGACCCATATGTGCTTATAATATTTTAAAGCATGGTCATGTGTGAGAAGAAGCACCATATGCACTGGCATACTAACTGCATGGCGTTAAGTGGGGTGGCGCTAGCTGGGGCTGAGCTACAGCAGTCTCCCAAAACCTGAATGAGCCGGGGTTCAAACTTTTATTTTCCTTTCCATGCACAGGATTTGAATTCACACAGTCAGTGTCACTTTGCACTGTGCTATTCCCTTAGTGGCAAGTTTGTTTTATTGTTTCATCCATAGACTCCTTGACAGATGTGCCAAGCAGTCCATTGTAAAAAAGCAAAAGAAATTGTGCACCTGTGAAATATCACAGAAACAGAAAATTTGCATCTAGAAACCCTTGTGTACAGGCATGTTATAAATACCATATATCATATCATATCACTGTGTGCTGCAACACTGGTTTGTCAGCAGCAAGGCTCGGGTTGGAATCCCCACCATGGGGAAATAAAAAAAAGCAGATTTATTTGATTGTCCTGTGCTGGGAATTCAAACCTGAACCCTGCCGATGAGAATCCTGTGCTATTTCGTAGGTACTGGAATTAAATGGTTTCATTCAATAGACTGCTTGACAAAGTACACTGAATGAAACAAAATAAATTGAGCACCAATGAAACAGCACAGTGCAATTCGACACTGGCTTGTCACCGGCAGGGCTCTGGTGAATCCCCAGGATGGGACAATAAAAAAAAGTAACCCAACAACTTTTCTATTTTATTGTCCATTGCTTGGGACATTTCAAGCCACACCCCCATAATTTAGGCCACACCTCCTCATTGCAGCCCCCACCCTCGATTTCTCACCCCACTTAAAGCACTGACTAACTGTAAGCAATATTCCAGAAATATTGAAGATCTGGCGCCCTTGCTGGGCACAGGCTGGGGCAGCAGGGTGTCCTACTTGCCTGGTGTTGAGCGCAGGGTGCTAATATCAAGCCCAACTGGACTGAAAGAGTCGGGGAGCAAGAAAGCCAATTGCGCTAAACAAACAGCCAAGATGGATGCTCTCATTGTCGATGTTGGGCTTTTGCAACAAGATGTACGCTCACTGGCAGAAAGAAGTGGGTTGCTGGAAGAACAAATGGCAGATAACAAAATGTGTATAAAGACAACAGCAGCGAACACCAGAACTCGGCAACAGCAAGTGAAGAACCTTGAAGATAGAATTGAATACTCTGAGGGGAGGGCTCGGAGGAACAATGTAAGAACTATAGGCTTTCCGGAAGGAGAAGATGGGTCGGACTCTATGACATAGATAGAGAATATGCTATTACAAGAAATTGGGAGGGCAACCTTACTGAAGAATTCACAGTAGAACGAGCGCACATGTCACCAATCGAGAGATCTTCATCGGGAGCAACCCCCTGACCAATAAGAGCCAAGATATTGAATTATAAGGACAGAGAAAAGATATTGGCACATTTTCGAACGGGAGGAACTATGCAAATAGCATGAGCAAAAATAACGTTGTATCCAGACTACACCCTACTGGTACAACATGCAGAATGCAATTCACTGCAGTAAAAGAGAGACTCCACAAGGCCAACCTCAAATGCATGTTGCTATAACGGGCCCGTTCAAAAGTCATATACAATAGCATAACCCTATTTCTCGACAAACCTGAAGATTTGCAAGACTGGATGGACACTGAGATATTAGCACCATTGCTGGAATGACGCCCACAAGGCCATAAGATACTATACAGGCCTAGAAAAAGCAATCTGTGCAATGATGCCACAGTAAGCAGGGACAAGTATGAATAGACTCTGTACATCAAACAGCGTACAAGCACATTGAGAGCCTTCCACCCCTGTGCTTTCACACCTTTGGGATACTAGTTTTAAAGTATCGGCCTGCCATACACCAGACCACCTCGAACTGGTCCAAACAGTGCACGGTTAGTGAGCAGGAATGCCTAAGCATGCTGAATATAGCTGGGCGACAGTTAGTAGTTTGTTAGAAGTTGGGAAGGGGGGTATGATGTATGTGTTTGTTTGCACAACTTCAAACTGCATTTGCGTTAGAGATCAGAATCAGTCAGCAGATTCTCTCTGGCCACCTACAATATCTGGTATGCAGTGCAACCCTCTCGCCCTTACAATGGTATCAGGGTGAAAGACAATAAAGGAGTGTAGACGGAGAGGTAGACACAGGTATATCACCCAAGCATTTACAGATGGCAAGTGCCCTTAAACTAATCACCTGGAATTTCTGGGGTCTAAACAAATGCATGAAAAGAAACATGGTGATGTCATGTTTACGCAAAGAAAAGGTAGAGATAGCATTACTGCAAGAAATGCATTTGACCAAGGATAGATCAAATACACTAGCGAAGAAATGGAGTGTGAACCACAGCAGATTGACTTTCTTCAAGTCTGTGTATTCCAGAGTTGGCCCATTTAGGAACAGTGCCATAATATGGGGTGGCGATTTTAATTGTGTACGCAACCCACTGCTAGACCAATCAGATTGCAAACTAACCCGTCCTAATCCTCTGGCCAATACCTGAAATGTATTGCTAGAATCCTTTGACCTGACCGACATCTGGTGGGGTAGTCACCCAAATTCGAGAAGTTACTCACATTGCACCGCCCCACACGACATACACACCAGAATAGACTATTTCTTTGTAGGTGCAGAAATATCAGGAGGATTCAGAGAAGCGGAATGCATGCCCTAGTCTTGTCAGATCACACCCCACTTGTGCTATTGTGGCAAACAGAGCCTCCCAAAGCTTGTGTCCTGACTTGGAAACTGAGAGGAGAAGCCCTGCAGGATAGGATGTTTTAAGGACCACCTGAAAGAGCGTATTGACAGATATTTTCAACACACTACTGGTAGTGATGCAGCAGCAGGCACACTGTGGGAAGCGTTCAAGAGTCCAAAATAATACCCCTACCCACACCGAACAAACCTACTACAGAGTGCAGCTCATATAGACCGCTGTCCTTACTAAATCAAGATAGTAAGATACTGGGCCTCATTACGAGTCAGGTGGTAACCGAGGCGGTAAAACCACTTGTTTACCACCGGACTCGTATTACCATTTCGCCTCTGTGACTCCCGGAAATACCAGGGCTTTACGACCCTGGTGTCCTGGGAATTCCGGAGGCGGAATTCGGTAAATCCCCATTCCCATTGAGTCCCACAGGACTCAATGGGAATGGGGAAGTGGAAACACCGGCACCATCTCGTGATGGTGCTAGTGTTTCCACGTCTGCCTGCAGGCGGGTGGTGTTAAACCCGCCAGGTCAGACCTGGAGGGAACATCACCTCCCGCCTGCAGGACTCGGGATCGGGCGGTTTAACAGCGGTTAACCGAATTAACAGCGGTGGCGGGTTTACTGCCACTGTTATTTCCGGACCGCCCGACCTGTAATGAGGCCCACTCACTCACTTTATAGCCAAGAGTTCTTTGTCTGTAATACAATAGTTGAGTTCAGCAGGTGAGCATTTTCGTGACCAGAAGGCCACTGCCAGGTTTCATGGGGCTTGGTTCAATGTGGTGGAGTGAGTATATGATTAATATAATTCATGGTTTGGGCCTTAACCTTGAAGTGCAGAGTGTGGAGAGCTTCCCAAGCCAAAATGGAGACTTCAAATAAGATCAGTGATTGCTCAGAAGTAAAAGAAAGGCATTGTCAGAACATTCTAAACTGCCTTTCATTGTCAGCTGCGCAGCAGGAAGGTCTTATGTTTGGAGTTCTGAAGATTTAGAAACTTTAGCTGGGCCCTTATGCCTAGGTTAATGTTACTAGGATCAGGAGAGTGTTTGGAGAACTAAAGAAGAAAGCCAGAAACGTTCAGTCAAAAGAAAGAAGCAAGCTAAGTGACATTATTTGTAACTGAACTCTGTTTATTTCTCTGTGAGGGATTTATATTCCCATTATAGTTTATTTCCCAGTTTCCTGATTCCTTTTTTTTTAAGGAAAGATTTTATTTGAAAGAGTATGTTTAGTTAATATTCTTCAAAAGACATTATACATTGATTTTTGAACTCTTTTTTCATTCATGAACTTTGTAACGTATTTAAAGTGTGCCTTGTTTGCGCGAGGGAGTTCGTAATTGGTTAAAGCGTTGTGTGTCTTACGACTGTATGAAATTATTTAGAGCACTGTTTATTCTCACAGTGCTTTTCATAAGCGTCCGGCTTGTGTTAGTAATCTTGCGCTGTCTGCGCAAATGACTGCATGTTAGGAGCGCGATCCTGTGGCATTTCGTTTTTATTTACTAACTTATTAACCTTGCGTGCGTCCATTGTCAAGCGGCAATCACAAGGATCTTTGCCAGGAACGCTGTTCTTTTCTTCTTCTACACAAACCTAATTTAAATATAAGAAGAAAGAATACTGAACTTTCATGCATGCGCATGAAATAAGACCTTGCCTAGAGAACGCTGCTCACTTCTCACATGCGCGAACTGTTTAAGAAGGAAAAAGAATGAGTGCTATATTTTCACGCATGTGCATCAATCCAGCTGAGCGAACGCTGCTTTTTTTCACACGTGCAAACTATTTAAGAAGGGAAAAGAAAGAGTGTAATATTTTCATGCATGCGCATGAATCCAGCCGAGCGAAGGCTGCTTTACACAGCTGGCTAACAGACTAAACAATGTGATAACAGAACTCATCCACCCAGACCAAACAGTTTACATGGCAGGGAGGAACATGATGTGGAGCCTACATAGACTCCACCACATCATAGATTGTACTAATACCTGGGAAAGCCATTATGTGGTGTCTTCCCTGGACGCTGTTAAAAGTTTGACTCAATTAAATGGCCAGGGCTATTAATCAGTTTAGGAGGTTATGGCTTGGGGCCGAAATACATCAAGTAAATACAGATGCTATATAGCGAGCCACTGGCAAGGGTAAAAAAAAGTCAGCAATTCTCAGATCTATGGCACCTGGATAAGGGTGCCAGACAGGTGTTCCCCCTGTCTCGTGTGCTTTTCATTTTAGCACTTGAACCAATAGCAATATTAATCAGACACAAATACGATAAAGTGGGCATAATGATAGACAGAACACGACAACTGATATCAATGTATGCAGATGACATGAAGAGAATTTACAATAAATACTGGAGGTTATTTTGAATTACATCATGCTTTGCAACACCCATCATTCAGTGATCTCAACCAGGTAATCTACTTGAGTAGATACATTGATGATATTCTGATAATATGGAAAGGAGATAGTAAATCACTATGTGAATACCACCAATATCTTAATAACAACCAGTTCAATCTCAAATTTACCATGGATGAGAGCATCAATAAAATTCACTTTTTGGATCTAGAACTATACATCCACAATAACAAAATCTATACTACATTATACACAAAACCAACAGCAGATAATAGCATTTTGCATGCAGCAAGTTATCACCCCCCACACATTAAAAATAAAATCCCCTAGGGGGAATTTCTGAGGATAAAACGGAATTGCACTGATAAGGATGAATTGAATAAACACCTGCAATCAGCTAAAGAACATTTTTTGGACAGAGGATACAAAATCGATTTACTCACCACAGCTAAAAACAAAAGCAAAGAACGTAAAAGACAAGATCTACTAACTACAAAATCACGCACACAACACAAAGCGTCTAACAAATGATTTCAAACTATCCGATTTGTAACAACTTACAACACAGAAGAAAGAACTTTGAAGAAAATTCTAAATAGGCACTGGAATATATTATCCACAGACCAGGATTTGAAACTGCATTTATCGGAGACCCCCTGTATAACTTACAGAAAAGCACCAAATTTGAAAAACATTTTATGCCCCTCTCATTTTGTGGAAAATAAGAAAATGGGAGGTCAACAGCAACTATGGTTTACTGATAAACTAAAAGGATTTTACAAATGTGGGAACTGTAAAATGAGTGCTTATCCCATCAATGGACTAAAAGGATGCACGCAATCCAATTGTAATTCAAAATGTATAGTCTATGCAATCAAATGTGTCTGTGCTAAACTATATATAAAGCACAATAAGATCACTGAAAATTTGAATTTATGAAGACATCCGTTCAATCAAATTGAATGATATCTGCTATGCACTCAGCAAACATTTCTTAGAAAATCATAGAAATGACGACATCAATTTAATTATTCTATGGAATAGAACAAGTGACCACATCCAATAGAGGTGGAAACAGGGAAAAACAACTATGAAGAGCTGAATCAAATTGGATTTTCTGAATGGACAGTACTTATACCGGTTTAAATGCAGATCATGAACTGTGTCATTTTTTATGATTGGATGAAATTATACCATTAAGAGCCAGTACGTTATTAACCATTGAGCTCTCTGACCATGAAAAATTGTGTCCATATATCTGCCTTCAAATATTTACGGTTCGCATTTCCTATTAGCTACTGTATTTGAATCACAGTTTTCATTAATGATCGATACATTATCATACTCATCAGAAATAGATATAAGTGGCGAAAGATAGGAGTCTGATTCTGAAAATTGGATTTTTAATCAAGTTTATAATAAGGGTTACACCTTTTTGGAAGAACGGTTTAAATGGAGACCTAAGTATTGAATGCCACTGTATAATCGACAAGCATAAATAGCCATAATTCGTTAAGCTAGCAGCCTCTCAAAACTGCATGAATACAGGGAAGACTCTTAGTTAACATGTGTTGAATCAATACATAACTCCCAAAATAGCATCCGCAACATAATCACGGCTATCACACAATTTTGCGCGTAACGTCATTATGTAGCGGTATGTAAATAAATAGCAGCCATTTTGGATAAGCAAAATGAGCAGTTCCAGCTAAGTGCCAACTGCATCCAGCAGCTTCCATTACTCTGAGAAATCCAGGTATTTACAATTTGAATCTAGATATTTTTTGTATGCACTATCCAAATACCTGGATTTAGATGCACTACCCCAATACCTGGAAAGGTTTAAGACTCTTACTCATCATGTTTGAGTAGATTTAGTACCTTTACTTTAAGACTGAAATCGTGAATTTCACTTTCTAAAAACCAGGGTTTCTTGTATTTAACAGGAACATAACCTTAAGAAGCACAGAGGCAACAGACCAATGACTAAAATCATGATGATTATAATTCAAGCCTAATCTACTCATTCAATACTTGACAACAAGAACGACTTGATCAGTAAGCACAAATTTAAGATATTTTTATTGTTTGTGGCAGATAATTTTTTCATCTGCCCAACTATTATCATTAGTCCTATATTATCAATCAGACTACCTTAACAAAACAAATATTAAATTGTAGTAGGGACTACTACAAAAATGTGTACTTGACAAAGACATAGATGTCATGATGACAGATGTCTTTACTAATCAGTGACTTTAGAGTAGTCAACTCTTATAGTCTGAACTCTAAACACTTTAATTGCTTACTTGCAGATTATGGCAAAATAACACAAATAATTTACTAGCCTGATATAAATTTTCTGTTCTTGTTCACAATTCTATTTTATTTTATTTTATTTTTTTAGCAAACTGCAAACTTTACTTTACATCCTGATGAACCACTCTATGTTAAGTGGGGCAACATGTGTTGAGGATATAACACTCAATTTTCATGAATGACAAAATGTAATGTATCTGTGAGAACAACAGACACCTTAACTTCAAAATAATAAATACAATTTTTTGGAGTGCCTGACAATAAGTGTCTGAACTTTTTCATTGAAATACTGGAGGTTCTAGACAGATTTACAGAGCTCTTGGGCATCACAGTCAGTCGGGAAAAATCATATTTATACCCACTGGCAGGGCTAAGAGGTAAAGATGTAGACACCTTACCTGCACTAGCAATACGTTGGCACAAAGAAACGTTCACATTTCTAGCTATAGACAAATATCATGACCGGCATGGAGAACACGCTCACAACACACAGCGGGCGATGGATGAGGTGGTGAGGTCTATGGACTTCTGGACGCGATTGCCAATTTTGTTAAAGGGTAGATCACAGTTATTAAAGATGGTAGTTCTCCCGAGACTGTTGCACTGGTATCTAGTCAATACATCGAAAACCATTCCATCAAAGGCTATACCATCGAATTATAAGCATTGAAAAGCATTTCCATCGAAATGTCTTTCCATTGACTATAATTTGATGGTATATTCGAAACTAGAGCTAGGGGTGAGGGTTAGGGGTTAGGGTTGGGACTAGGGTTAGATTAGGGGATACTGAAGAAGGGTTTTCTCAATCTCACTGCGCCAACACAATAATCAATCAAATATTGCTTGAGTTGCAAATTTATTCATGGTTGCAAAGTAGAACAGCCTGACACGTAGGAACCAGCCACGCTACAAGCCAGACCCCCGAGCACGGAGGGCTTTCCCTTACAATTGCCGCAACAGCAATGAATTAAAATACAGGAATATTATGATGCAAATCATTGCTTTATCACCAATAAGCCTCAGATGAAGAGCAAGGATTGCTCGAAACACGTGTCAGGCTGTTCTACTTTGCAACCATGAATACATTTGCAACTCAAGCAATATATGATTGATTATTGTGTTGGCGCAGTGAGATTGAGAAAACCCTTCTTCAGTTTGACTTTATTGTATAGTGCCAGGGCAAGGCACATACACCTTCCAGTCACCTGCTGCCTCCCTATCATCAGGTTCTTGCAAGCGCAAGTTTGAAACTATTGGCTTTTTTGGTGCCCATTCCTTTTTTCTTTAGATTAGGGGATAGATTAGGGTTAGGGTTAGGGGTTACGGTTGGGTCTAGGGTTAGGGTTTAGGGTTGGGGCTAGGGTTAGGGGTTAGGGTTGGGGCTAGGGTTAGGATTAGGGGTTAGGTATAGGGTTGGGGCTAGGGTTAGATTAAGGGTTAGATTAGGGTTAGGGTTAGGGTTAGTTTTAGGGCCATGAGGTTTGGGGGGCTGGGGAGCGGGAACAAGAAAACATTAAAACGTTACAAGGAGCTGGCCAGTGACAACATTTCAGCACTGGACAGCTCCATGTAACGTTTTATCGTTACAAAAAAAATGCATTGAAATGCTATCTTTTACATGTAAAAGTGCATTTCCATTGAAACCAGTCCATTTGTATTGCCGATGGACTTGTTTCAATGGAAAGGCACTTTTACTTGTAAAAGATAGCCTGTCGATGCTTTGGTAAACAATGTTTTTTTTTGATGGTGTGGCATTTTGATGCTTTTTTTTCTATGAAATGACTAGGAATCTGTTGCACTATTTCACGAACATCCCACATAACATACCTAAACAATTCTTTAAAATATTGAGACATGAAATGCAGAGGATTTGTATGGCAAAATAAAAGATGCAGACTTGCCCTACCTACACTCCAAAGACCACATGCTAAAGGTGGGATCAGGGTGCCCAATTTTGAAGTATACTTTCTAGCTTGCCAACTGCAATTTGTTACGGGATGGTTGTCTGATGAACCGACAGAGACACCCCACCTTTTCAGCCCACCAGAAAAGTGTTTTATTTAAAAGAAATACTGTGGTTACACAAAACCCACCTACAACATATGCCGCACATAGTAGTATTAGGCAAACCATTATGGCGTAGATCCTGCAAAACCCTCCGGATGACAGCCCCGTTTTCAACCGCAAATCCCCTTGGTGGCAATAACAGCAGACAACCAACAAGGATGGTTGAACATATGCAGATACTGGGAACCCAACGGAGTGGCAACTGTCAGCGACTTGTTCAAAGAAGACGCTCTAATACACAAAGGCCAATACATAATGTATAACACATTGCTTAGCACCCTTAAACAAAACTGGCCCGCAGTTGGCAACCAGCTTAATTCAAACAAATCGGTTGAAACCAATGTTCCCTCTAAGCTGTGCACATGTGCGCTTGCCCAGCTTCCTTCTGGGTGCCGCTCAGAAGAATTTTAGCAGCGCACACAGACAATTCCCATCTATTCTAAATGATTTACAAATGACAGGCCACAACAAGTACTTAATATTTGCGTTCTCTCAAAATAAAGCTAAATAATACTATTCTTGATATTCTGGTCTAGCCTATTTATATATTCCCAACTATGCAAGCTTGATCTTAAAAACCTAAAAATAGAATAGACCCACAATTTAGGTTAAAAATGAATATGAAAAAGTACCTCCAAGAACAGAACATATAACTAAGATATGCCTGCACACATTAACCAAGTTATCTTCCGTCCCCACCCATGACTCCTATACTTCACTCTACCACACTTATACCGTATGACTCGAACTCTGGCCGAGGCCACATTTAGATATTACCAGACAACCTTGACAGTGCATACCTTCACTCTGCAAATGGTTAGCAGACTTAAATACAAGTCTTGTTTTATGTTTGTTATAATAATATGAATGATGTTCAAGCACTAGAATTAAAGTATTACCCACACTATGTAACGCAAGTGTCAGCTCAAATATCGGATACCGACTGTAAGTAAGCTGGCTACTAGAATGTTTAACCTCAACCCATGCTTCCTATTCTTTGTACATATGTCACACACGCACTTTGAACCCCCACCTTGCAAGTTAACGCATTATAAAACTCAAATATTAATTTTCCCTCTAAGGATTTTGAGTAGTGTCAGTGTGTCGAAGAAGGAAGCTGACACAAAGGTGGCATGGTTTTGGTTAAACAATTGTATTTATTGAATACAAAAAAAGGATCCATCCCCATCTCTATGAGGGGTTTCCCTGCCTCGAACTAAAACTAAAGCAATTGTCAAAATGTTTGCCAAATCAAAGTTCCACCGTCCTGCATCAATCCTACTCTAACCCTCAAACTATAACTAAAGGATAAACTAACAGAAAGTTCCGTCTTCAGGAAAATGGCTCCCTCCTGCTGCTTCTTGAAAAGTGTCCAAAGAATGTTCTCCAGCATTCGATCTTACATAGTTTCACATGCTGTGAATATTCCCCTTCCTCAGGCTGGGAATCGCCGCTTACTTTAATTTAGTACTTTTCCTATGGAAAAACATTGACACCATGAGTGTCCCATCAACGTCATTGTGGGTGCTTTTGGTCCCTACCAATAGCACGTCGAGTAATAGCCCCTCCCCAGTGGCTTCCCCTCAGATTTCAACCCTCTTTCTAGCTGGTGGGATTCCTAGAGTGCTTCTCATCACTGAGAAATTATCTTTATACACAGAAAATATATTTAGAATCGATTGTGCGTTAAAGCCCCCAATCTAAGATTCCTCATTGGCTGGGAGGACTAAGCCCCGCCCCTGCCAGGTACTAATATTCGTGTTTTTCCCAATGCTACTGCTCTGCAGGTCGCAGATTCGAAAAGATCATTGGAACTTTGTGGGTAGAAGCAGGGGATAGGTTCCTATATGTTCATGGTTTCCTGGTTTTGTTGGGCACATTGCCCTGTTTTTAGGGCGGTCAATGGGTGGTGCATTTGCCTCCCACCTGTAAGGCTGGTTTTGAGTAAGTGTAGTCACAACTCACAGAGCATAATGTGGATAGTAAGTAGAGGCCCAGGAATTCTGATAATCATATTCTGCGGTGCAGTTATTGTGATGCATTTATCGTCCTTACACAAACTAGGAGTGCATTGTCTACTGGCCCTTGAATTACTCCATGCAAGTGTTACCTGAACTCATATTGCCATGTTTTCTCACACATTCCTTTCAGTTGCAGTTATTCTATTTACAAAAATTGCATATCATCTGATTATTTTTTTTTACAGCCCCATCAGTGATTAGCAATACTTGTTTTTTGTAATAAACAGGAGTTTTTCCCCATTGGCATTATTAAATGCGTTCTGTATGGTCTCTGACTAGGCTTAACAAAAGAATAGCCACAGCTAATTCTATTGTTTCTGCTTAGCATGCAAAGCTTTGTTTGTGCATGCACGTTTTTCTCGCTACGCCGGAGTACTTTTGGTAGGTACTATGGATAATCTTGAAGTCTTGGATTGGTTGATGAGCTCTCCTTATAATCACATGTCAAATATTTGTTTTTTTTTCTAGCCTATATGTTTGGAAAAAAGATGGTCCTTTTGCACTGATTTGAACAAGAATTGCAGTGGTTGGGACAGGGAAATTGCCTTCCAAACTCTCTGGAGATGGTATCTCACTAACTACGCATGCTTACAAAGTGGTTTACATCGTTATTCAGTTGCGCACATGGAACGTAATGGATTTAGGAAAAAATGATTCGAGGGAACGTTGGTTGAAACCTTACACAATGTGGCAGAGTGAGGTCATACAGTCAGGGGCGTTGCTGGGGGGGGCTAAAGGGGCTATAGCACCTGATCTTTTGGTGGTAGACCCGGATACAATCTCAGGAGCTACAGCCAAAAGACTAGCTAGCCCCCAGTCCCAACAGTTCCGACATCAGCTTAGCCCCGGGTCTTTTCCAGACCTAGCAACTCCCCTGCATACAGTGTCTCACATATACAAACTGCTTCTCACCCAACACTTGGCCCCATTGGGAAATGCGAGACAGGCGTGGGAACAGGCCTGGAGGAATCATTTACGGACACAGCATGGCTTCGGGTGCTCTCATACCACAAACTTGTATTTAGGAACACTAAACTGCAACTCTTACAACTGTTTATTACACACAGAGCATATTAAACACCCCAAAAAGTCTCTAAGTTTCGGAACTCGGAGTCACAGCGCTGCCCAAAATGCAGGCTAGAAAAGGCTGGTATGTTGCATATGTTTTGTTCCTGCCCTAAACTACAACAGTATAGGGAAGCAATAGCAAATAAAACTGGCTACGGCAGATGTGAGATCTTATGCCTGCTCCCCCTCGGCCTGTCTGTTAGGAGGGTTCTCACAGGCAACTAGAGTGAAACAAGTTAATAAACTGAAAGACTTAGCTTATGTACTAACAAAGCACAGAATAGCGATAGGTTGAAAGTCTAAAAACGAACTGTGGAACTCTGGTGGAAAGACCTGCAAAAATAGGCAATGGCAGAAACCTCGGTCTGGCAAACGACTACCCATTGGGGTCAGGTGGAAGAAGTAGCCGCCCTTAGCAGATGGAGATTACTCATACAAGATCTGTTTACAACTACCGTTGGTGTATCAGAAAGTGTATCCCCAATGATTGAAACAGGCATGTCGACATCAGTGTTAAACAGATGAAGCCTGTATACCGGCAGTAGGAACTGTAAAGTGGCATAAAGGTGGGAACAGGCGGTGCAGTTGTTAACAGTTACCCGTTGTGATAGGGGAGGGCGTTGTTGTGGTATAAAGTCAAGCTCTCATAGGTAGCTTTACACTAAGAATGCAGAATAAGCTTGAAATGTTGTTTACTGTGTATGCTATTATAATGCAAGAAAATACCAACCATCTGAGAAAGCTTAACTACTTCTATTGCAAAGTTAATTGACAGTGAAAAGGGAAAAGGTTCTGTAGATAATGAAAATCTAAGAAGTAGAAGTGACAACATTCACTTCAGCACAGGGTAGCGGCAGGAATGCACAACTAGGCATTGTGGGGTCCATCAGATACCTTTTAAGTACCACCTAATATATGCTACTGCATATGCTTTGAAACTAACCCTGTCGCACAACTCATACTATCCTAATTCCTGTGGTAGCCGCTTAGCAGATATACTAGGGCAGCCAATCTGTTGCACCTATAAGACTTGAGGATAGCCCCCATCCCCCATGATGCCTAGAACAGTCTACGGGGGTAGCTGGTATTTCTTTCCACAGACTTCCGGATGACACAGCGACATCAGAGATAAGCCCCACCGTTGCTCTTGCTACGTATAAATGCACCACTTTGGTGGACATTCTGCCGCAGGCACAACTATCCATCCTCTAGCAGTAGAATGCAGCTACGACCTACGACAAAATTCGGGCTAGCTGGACACTCAACAGTTTAAGCCTACTTACACCAGACTATGGGCCTCATCACAAGTTGGACAAAGCGGTAAAATGTGGCAGTAATGCTATTACTGCTGCATTTACTGCTCCGCCCAATTTCGAGTTGGGTGACAAATGGGAGTTTAACCTCCAGATTTTTTCTGGAGGTATAAATCACTGTTTTCAAACTGTTTTCGGGGGCTATTAGCGCAGCGCTAATTACGCTGGTGCTAATAGCATCAAAAAACCCACAGGATTGACCTCCCCACTGCAACTCGGGATCCGGCGCAAATTGCCCCGGACTGAGTTGTGGTAACGCTATTAGAGTTTGTAGGTATCCCGGCACAATTAGCGCCGGGATACCACCCAACTCATGATGAGGCCCTATGCCTCAACACCCTGACCTCAGTATGCAGCAATGTCCTATGACAATTTCGGGCACGCGGGACACATAGCGAGTCCCCAGCACTCACGCCATCTCCTGACGTCTCTTGGCACCCAACCACACGCCTGATCTTCATGGGTTGAGTCTACCGGAGCCTCGCCAGCCAGCAAAGCCTTATCGTGGCCAAATGCATACACGCATTCTAATCCTACTCTGTGATCTCCAACACTCTGGACTTCGGTCCACCGAGGGCGTAGCCGCTACCAGCACTTTGAGACTATAATAATGGTAAAATGAGCTATGTGATTGGCAATTACAATACAATACATAAGAAAGTGGCCTCGGGCACACATCCTGGTTTATGTAAGTTGCCATGGAGCGGCGTCCTCTATTTGGTTATCCCTCTCCTTTCTGATTGTAAGGTTGCCTGGTAATTTCCTTACCCCAAACCCTTGCGTTGCACACGCGGTCCACATTATGTTCTGTTCTGCGCAGCACTTTCTGCCCCTCTTTAGCAGCCATATGCACAAGCACAGTGGGAGGAGGGTGGCAGAGAGTGGGAGGGAAGAGCGGGCAATTAACGGCAAGTGGCATGTAACAATGCCAGCTGACTATAAAGGCTGGCAGAGCAATGAACGCTCGGTGTTTTAAATGCATTACGACCGGCGGAGTGAGTGAGGCTTAATTGCCCTCAGCCCTGTAGTCAACAGAAACTCTGCATGCATTTCTATTTTATATGTAGAGTTGTGTGTGTTTGGAGGTGGGAGGTGTTAGTGGAAAGACTGCTTGGAGCACAGTGTGCAAAATACTGGACAGCCACCGCAGAAAGCCACCTGAGGTAGAGCCGGGCAGTGGTCAGTCACTCTGCTGTCCAGTGTGCTCGCCTTAGTCAACCTTTCCGGATTTCTCATGTATAACAATATATTCCCATGTAGCGCGTCGTGTCAGATTCCGCCCGCTTCTTAGCGCTTTATTAGGACGTTTTTTTTCAATAACCGACGCATTGTTTTACAGACCTAAGCACTTCTACATTGGAAGCCAAATGAGATCAGGTAGGAGGAAAGAGTTAGTCATTAAAAGGAAGTGGTATTTAAAAATGCAAGCCTCAATTAGAGGCTCACCGTGGCCTGTACTCAGGGCCGGCCTTAAGGGCAGCAGTGCCCTGTTCGAATTGGCGCCCCCCCTCGTCCTCCGGCACCCCTGGTTAACAGGGGGCGGGGCAGAAAGTGGGCGGGGCCAGGAGGGGCGACTTTTTTTTTTTTAAGCCTCGCTCCGCGAGGAGGTAATGGTGTGAATAGGGCGGGTTAACACCCCATTGTCATTGAATGAGCCCGCCGCTGCGGGTTCATTCAATGACAATGATGCGCCTGCCACCATGACAGCTGGGGGGAGCCCTTGAAAGACTCCCCCGAGCTGGCGTGGTAGGGGACTAATGGCGCATTTTGCTGTTAAAGGCACCCATGGTGACGGGCGCTCTTAACAGCAAAAAGCTGCCGGCCGCGCCTTCTCCCACAACGCCAGCTCGGGGAGCACTTGAAAGACTCCCCCTGAGCTGGCATGGTGGGGGCATATGGCGCCCTGGGGGGCGTGGTGCCCCGGGCGGTTCCCCGGCTCGCCCCCCCCTAAGGCCGGCTTTGCCTGTACTGTGCCACCTGGCTTGCCCTGTGCTTTTGATGGAGCAACTTGGCTAGCTATGCACCTGGTTATGACGGAGTGACCCGTTTGCTGATCACATTTTTGGATGGATCCTGCAGCTGGCTGATTACCTGACTCTCAAGCGTTATCTTAGTGGGCACTTGCTTTTGGTGGTGTGATGCCAGGCTGGCTGACCCTATGTTTCTGCCAGAGCAAGTTAGAGCTGGCTGGTCATCAGCTTTTCAGAGGGTGGGCTCTGGCTAGCTGCTCATGTGCTTTAGATGGAGAACGCTCTAAAAGGCTGGTCTTGCTCTTCTGAAAGAGTAAGTTGTGACATGCTGGTCGCATGATTTTGCTGGAGCAGGCTCTGTCTAGTAGGCACCTGCTTTTGATGGATGTGCAAACTCTAGTTGGCTGGTCACATGTTTTGTTGGAGTGAATATTCAATAGGTAGGTGATCACATGCTTTTGATGTAATTAGCTGTTTACTGGTCACATGTTTGGTGGGTGGGCTTGCTGGCTGATCACCTGATGATTCGAATGTAGTACCTGCTAGCTAACTGGTCACTTGCTATTGATGGTGTGAGGCCTGGTGGTGTTTCTCTAGGCAGGATGGAGCCCACATTTATAGGTTGAGCTCTGGTCAAATGCTCTTACGCTTCAGGTGGAGACAGCTAAGACAGGCTGGTCTTGCTTCAGCTACAGGGAGCTCGGGCTGGCTGCCCATGAGCCTCAGATGGTGTTTACAGGCTGATATGTGCTTCTACTGGAATCAGCTCTGGGTAGCTGCTCTCACGCTTCAGATGGAGTAAGCTTCAACAGGCTGGTTTGGTCTTGTTCTTCTGATGGATTGAGCTCTGGTTAGCTGCTCACGCACTTCAGATGGATGAAGCTCTAACAGTCTGGTCTTGTGCTTCTTCTGATACAGTGGACTCTGGGTAGCTGCTCACACGTTTCAGGTGGAGGCAGCTCTGACAGGCTGGTCTGGTCTTGTTCTTCTGATGAAGTGAGCTCTGGTTAGCTGGTCACACGCTTCAGATGGAGGAAGATCTAACAGTCTGGTCTTTTGCTTCTGATGGAGTGAGCTCTGGTTAGCTGGTCACACGCTTCAGATGGAGGAAGCTCTAACAGTCTGGTCTTGTGCTTCTTCTGATAGAGTGAGCTTTGGCTAGCTGGTCATGAGCTTCAGATGGAGTAAGCTTCAACAGGCTGGTCTGAGCTTGTTCTTCTAGTGGAGTGAGCTCTGGCTAGCTGCTCACGTGCTTCAGATGGAGGAAGCTCTAACAGTCTGGTCTTGTGCTTCTTCTGATACATTGGACTCTGGGTAGCTGCTCAGGTGCTTCAGTTGGAGTAAGTTTTAACAGGCTGGTCTGGTCTTGTTCTCCTGATAGAGTGAGGTTTGGCTAGCCGATCATGAGCTTCAGATGGAGAAAGCTCTAACAGGCTGGTCTGAGCTTGTTCTTCTAGTGGAGTGAGCTTTGACTAGCTGGTCATGAGCTTCAGATGGAGGAAGCTCTAACAGTCTGGTCTTGTGCTTCTCATACAGTGGGCTCTGCTAGCTGCTCATGTGCATCAGATGGTGAAAGCTCTAACTGGCTTGTGTGTGCTTCTGATGGAGTGATCACTGGCTAGCAGCTCATGTGCTTCAGATGGAGTATGTTCTGGATTGCTGCTCACATGCTTCAGGTGGAGTTAGCTTCAACAGATTGGTCATTTGATACCTCTGATGAAGTGAGCTTTGGCTAGCTGCTCACACTCTTCAGGTGGAGTAAGCTTCAACAGGCTTGTCATGTTATTCTTAAAATGGAGTTAGCGTTGGCTAGCTGTCCATGAGCTTCAGATGGAATAAGCTCTAACAGGCTAGTCTGATTTTGTTCTTATAATGGAGTGAGCTCTGGATAGCTGCTCACGTGCTTCAGATGAAGGAAGCTCTAACAGTCTGGTCTCGTGCTTCCTCTGATTGAGTGAGCTCTGGTTAGTTCCTCATGCGCTTCAGGTGGAATAAGCATGTTAAGGATTTCAAAGCGGCATCACACTAGACCAGGACTCTTTCTACTGGCCAGGGACGCAGCGCCCAATAAAACACCTTTATGTTTATTTCACTCAGATTCAATTTTTGAGAAGGCAACCAACCCGTCGCACACCCACCTTAACGTACACCCTGTGTCGCAATGGACCATGAACTAGGCCGGTGTGTAATAACAAAATATTTATTTATTTTTAATTTTGAGTAAAAGCAAACACATTCAATATAGGGCAGCAATCACCAGTGTGCTGATAATGACACAATAAAATGATAGGATACACAATGCACAATTGAAAGAAAGCAAGATTACGTTTGGGTAGTGCTTTTAATTGGCACCACAGTTAAGCATTCCCCCTGCAACACTCCCTCAAACCCCCGTTAACCAAGTTTTGTGTGGGTGGAGAGAGGCAGCAATGAGTCAGGCATACTAGGCAAAAATCCAAATGAAAATCCGACATACCACCATGAATGGGAGGCCAAAATCAGATTAAGCTTCCTTGAAAAATGAGCAAAATGACACTCGGAATTACTTATTGGTGATTTTACATGTGCGGTTGAACGGATAGGGCAAGAATGTGTGTGGCTGTACTAACCAGGAAAGAAAACATGCAAGCTACAAGGCAATATACAAGGCAATATACTAAGCAATGTGCATACAGTGTAGAAAAACGACTGGGGAAGGAAACACAGTGCAGCAACAATCACACGTGGAAAGATTGCAATTGTTTTGTTTCACGTTTTTAACATAGCAAAACGGCTTGAAAAATTAGCTAAACAATCACAACCGGAAGTCAGTTTTAATGCTAAGGTACAAAGGCAGGGAACAGGTATGATGGGAAGGTGAAAGGTTGACTCTTGATGGTGACAGTATGGGATTATTAATGTAAAATACATCAGATTTTATAAGGAAAGCAGCTACACGGGCGGAATTGGTTTTGAGAGGAAAATGACAGGTTCTATTGAGACTATTTTTAGTGGCCAGATTATTAAAGAAAAACACTGCCCACATAAAGGTAAATTTGCAATTTTAACCCATTCATGCCTTTTATATAGGAATTCATTAATTTATTCTAAATAGTACTAAGGCCTTATACAATGGACTGAAATGATTTGGAAAGAATGGCGCTAACAGAAGGAGATTTATAATGTATTTTCCTAAGGACAGGATACACAGGGGATTCTGACAATTAAAGAAGTTACTAGGATAGGATAGGATTTCTTATAGGGTTTCTTATGGCGTTGTAAAAACTACATGGTAACAAAGCAATGGATGCAGCTATTTGGTTACTGGGGATGGGTAATACTTACAAAAAGCACTTGAATGGGGTAGTTTCCACAGCCAGCCGGGTCTTTGGACAGCGGAACCGGGGTCTGGTCACTGCACAGCTGCGGCTCTCGACTAGGGGCACAGTGGGGCAACCGGGGTCTGGTCTCAGTGGACAGCGGGGTGCATCAGCTGGGCAAAGCAAGTATCTGGGCAAAGCAGGTCTGGTCACTGGATAATGCCAAAAGGGTTCAGCAGCCTTTCCCCCTTTTTCTCTGAATTATTGGGATTTTTGGAGCGTTTATTTCTGGATAAGGGGTTCAGCCTGGATCGGAGGTTCTACCTGGATCTGTTACCTCTAGCCTGGCCTGGCATGGCCTGGCACTGGAATCTTGCAGGTTGAATGTGGAATTCCTGGATTTCCGGATGTTGCAGCTTGGATGTTTCAATGCTGGATTTTATTTATATAGACCGGATGACATCAGAGGATTTTTACTATGTGGGCAAAACTAAGCTGGACATACCTCTACAATACAAATGAATAAACCAAACCTCTAGATGGATAGGTCAGCCTGAGGAGGTTGCTGCCTCCCTGTAAGCAGATTGGACTGAAGGAAGTGACTCAGTTTTAGTGTGTGTGTTTTTATGAGGTGCTTTGTTCTACCACAGTTACTTTTGCCAAAATCAGTTATGACACAAAACCCCCATATTTATAAAGGTCACCCTTATCTAAATTAAATTGGCAAATACCATATTTCACAAGGAACATGTCTGTCCAAACGCCAAGTTTGTGCGATATTGCTTTGTTCTCCTGGCATTCTTTCATTATTTCTATGAAAATACTTCCTCTAAAATTCAGAAAATTGATGCACCTAAGCCTATTAATGTCGGGCATATTTTCATTTTACTTTCATAACGGTGTCATGTTTGCTTTTTTGAATAATGACACTTTCATGCTGTTCGCGTCTCCCACATGCTTGTATAACACACATAAGGCCTCATTACGAGGCTGGTGATCCCGTAATGAATGGTGCCGTACGGGACTGGGACCGTTCATTATGGGCTGCCTGATTACGAGGTCCCCTAGCGGGACCCGGAACAGACGTCTGGTAAAACCAGACATCCTTTCTGGGTCCCGCGAGAGGACCAAGGAACTAATAACGGGCCCGTTATGAATGGGCCCGTTATTAGCTCCATCCCCATTCCCATTGAGCCCTATGGCGGCTCAATGGGAATGGGGAATGGTTCTGTGCATGAGGAATTACCAGGTCCTCCAAGGTCTGAATGACCCGGAAATTCCTCATTCACAGACCCCGGTTTTGGAGCCCAGTATGGAGGCAGCCATGGCACTAATAGCACCATGGCTACCTTCATACTCGTAATTAGGCCCATAGTCTCTTTTTAATGGTGCAAAAATTACATCAAAACCATCCTAATTTCCCACTACTGCGTCTTTAGGTTACTGAAATAAATACTTTGTCATAAAAAGACTTTTAGATCAAATGTATGGCATATGTCACCGTAGGGCGGTCCTTAAGATTTCCCCAGTCATCCTACCCCCACTGTGTCAATACTGGGCAACAGAGTTACCATATCACCCTTTCATTCTGGCAGATGCAGCTGAAGAGAGGTGTCACAAGGAATTCACACTTGCCCTTGACAAGGCCAGTTCCCCTGATCCATTGTCCCTTGCTGGAGAAATGTCAGGAAGTCTGACGAGGTCGCAAATTCCCACAACTTGGTCCTTTCATGTGGAAACGGAACTTCCTTTCCCATGGGGTTGGTACATTTAGTAGTGCCTGTCTTGCAAAAAGGTGTTTAACGGCAATTTCTGTGCCTAGCCAGGATGTTAAAGTTCTTTTTGTGGGGAAAAATGCACTACACAAAGTACAATTTCCTATATTTTGTCAGCTTTTCTTCTGAACATATCTAGTTTTGTTTCTGGGCATGTTACAGTATTATTTCTATTGGGCTTGTACAGTATCCACTCACTGCCTTGCAGGGCAGTGCAACACGAGTTCATTTTACTTTCCCTGGTCATTTCCAAATGTTATTTTCCTTGCATCTTTATTCTGAACATTTCCATAGCGCTGTTCAATTTATAATACACAAGAATGTGTTCAAAGCAAGGGTTCCTTGACACTGACATGAGCAAAGGTAGAGAGAAAGCTTCTTGTGAGGACTTTTGCCTGTGTTACTTTGTTGCAAGAGTAAATGCTTGCCGTACGGCCTGAAACAAATGTTCTCTGCTCTTCACATATTTTGCTTGACACAACATGCCATTCGGTGAGGAATGCCCCCATTTGCTGGTGTACAACCTGAATATGGATGAACATGGATGTGTCTTACTGGAACCAAACTGTATAATGTTGAAAAGATGGAAATGTCATTAGTGCGTAGTCATTTTATACACAGAACATGTTCTCTTTCAGTTAGAAGTTGTGGGCTGGCTGCATAGCAGCGCTGAGCCAGGCTGCTTTTGAATTCTTCTTTTTGGTGCACATGAAGAAAATAACTGCATCCATTCTCAGGGTGTTCTATGTTCCATGTCGCCCCATATGCGCTCCACAGAGCCAGCGCTGCCATTACTTTTGGTAACGACTATGCAGATTTGATGCAAGGGAATAAGTGCTCAGCAGAGCCAGTGCAGCCATTCTTCTTGTAACTGCTGAAAAAGCAGTTTGGTGGTGCAGGGGAGTTCTGCTGGGCTGGTAAATGTACCCCACAAGCGTCAACAGGCTGATTCATCTGATGGAGTGAGCTATAGCTGGCTATCCATGAGCTTCTTATGTTGTAAGCTCGAACAGGCAAGTCTGGTCTTGTGCTTCTAATGGATTGTGCTCTGGCTAGCTGCTCACGCACTTCAGATGGAGGAAGCACTAACAGTCTGGTCTTGTCTTGTGCTTCTTCTGATACAGCAGACTCTTCTAGCTGCACATGTGCATCAAATGGTGAAAGCTCTAACGGGCTAGTGTGTGCTTCTGAAGCAGTGATCGCTGGCTAGCAGCTCACACACTACAGATGGAGGAAGCTCTAACAGTCTGGTCTTTTGCTTCTTCTCATACAGTGACTATGGGTAGCTGCTGACGTGCATCAGATGAAGGAAGCTGTAACAGTCTGTTACTGTGCTTCTTCTGGTACCGTGTAGTTTTGCCAGATATCAATACCCCCACAGTTCTGCACTATAAAGGACAGCTGGGACAACCTGCTACCCATAGAGGTCTAGCACTGGTACAATTGCTCCTCGACCATGACTTGCATGAAATGGCAAAATGGACACCCCAAATGTATCTAGCGTGGTAGCATACGAGTTCTCCTGGGTAACCCAACCCTCTTACTCTTGGAAACGGACCCGAGATAATCAACATTTGATTTGCATTCACCTTTAGCGCTAATGGTTTAGCTTTTGCAAACCTGAGCTTGAACACCATGGACGTTGTCTTATCAGTGTTCAAGTGCCATTCCAGCTCATTGCACTTGTACACAAATAATGCCCATGTCCAGGGTCGTTGCCAATATTACTGTGTCATCAGCGTAGAACAAGGCAGGGTATTTATCCTTATCCATTCTGGGGCAGTCCTGACCTTCATTAGCAAATTATCAATTGTTTCCTGTCGAAATTTAATGAGCTCTAGTGCCCTTTAAATTAGATTACTGCAACACCCTCTTCCTTGGAACCTCTGAACAGAATCTCAACAGACTCCAAGTCCTACAAAACAACCCCTTAAGAGCAGCACTAAACATTCCCAGATCAGCCATTTTACCAGCTTTAGACAGAAATCTAACTGGCTCCCAGTGCGTGATAGAATTTCTCTTCGTGCTTTGTCTATCACCCACAAATGTATAGCCAACTCTGCACCTAAATATCTCTCAGACAAGTTCTCCCTATACCAGCCAGCCCGACCCACCAGATCCTCACATACACACCTACTATCAGTTCCTAAGTTTAACCTAAAAACTGCAGGTGGAGCCAGCTTCACCGTTCAAGCCGTCAACCATTGGAACTCCCTACCTCCCACCATTAGAACGCAACCCTCCTTCAGTGCTTTCAAAACCAGGGCAAAAATCTGGCTTAATGATAAGTTCAACATCTTAAACCCCGGCTGCCAGTGGACTTGTATCATATCTGCATTATGCTGACTGTTTGCCCTTATCTGCATCATATCTGCACTATTCTGATTGTTATGCCCTTAACTGTATTTATCTGTATGCCAGACCTCTCTGTAACCTTGGTCGACCTACCTGCTGACCTCCTATGTATGCCTATTTTTGTAAATATGCTCCTGCAACATGTTAAGCTCTCAAGCTCCCAGTTACCTCAGGGTTTGGTGCGCAATACAAATAATAAACACATACAAATACAAATACAAACCAGAGCTCAATTCATCAGAATCCCAAGAACAGCCTGTTCCAACGTACTCCATCTGTAGTGCACAAGCAGCTAACCAGAGCGCACCCTATCAGAAACCCAAGATCAGCCTGTTAGTTCTTATTCCATCTGAAGAACGTGAGCAGCTAGTCGGAGCCTGTTAGATCATGCATCCTTCAAACCTCATGAACAGCTAGCCAGAACTAACTCCATCAGAAGCCCAAGTCTTGCCTTTTAGAGCTTACACTATCTGAAGCAAATGAGCAGCTATCCAGAGCTGACTCCATCAGAAGCACAGGACCAGACCAGCCTGTTAGAGCTCACTTCATCTAAAGCTCATGGACAGCTAGCCAACACTAACTCCATCTGAAGAATCACATGACCAGCCAGTTGAAGCTTACTCCACCTGAAGTGTGTGAGCAGCTAGCCAGAACTAACTCCATCACAAGCACGAGACCAGACTGTTAGAGCTTACTCATTCTGAAGAGTATGAGCTGCTAGCCAGCGATCACTCCATCAGAAGCACACACTTGCCAATTAGAGCTTTCACCATCGGATGCACTTGAGCAGCTAGCAGAGCCCACTGTATGAGAAGCACAAGACCAGACTGTTAGAGCTTCCTCCATCTGAAGCGCGTGAGCTGCTACCCAGAGTCCGGTGTATCAGAAGAAGCACAATACCAGACTGTTAGAGCTTCCTTCATCTGAAGCATGTGAGCAGCTACCCAGAGTGCACTGTACCAGAAGAAGTACAAGACCAGTCTGTTAGAGCTTCATCCATCTGAAGCATGTGAATGGCTACACAGAGCCCACTCGATCAGAAGAAGCATAAGACAAGACTGTTAGAGCTTCCTTCAGCTGAAGAACATGAGCAGCTACTCAGAGCTCACTCCATCAAAAGAACAAGACCAGACCAGCCTGTTAGAGCTTACTCCATCTGAAGCTCATGACCATTTAGCCAAAGCTCACTCTATCAGAAGAAGCATGAGACCAGACTGTTAGAGCTTCCTCCATCTGAAGCCTGTGAGCAGCTACCCAGAGTCCACTGTATCAGAAGAAGCAGAAGACCAGGCTGTTAGAGTTTCCTTCATCTGAAGAAGCACAAGACAAGACTGTTATTGAAGCACATGAGCAGCTACTCAGAGCTCACTCCATCAGAAGAACAAGACCATACCAGCCTGTTAGAGCTTACTCCATCTGAAGCTGATGACCAGCAAGCCAAAGCTCACTCTATCAGAAGAAGCACAAGACCAAACTGTTAGAGCTTCCTCCATGTGAAGCGCGTGAGCAGCTAACCAGAGCTCACTCCATCAGAATCAAAAGACCAGACTGTTAGAGCTACCTTCAGCTGAAGCACATGAGCAGCTAGCCAGTGCTGATTCCAGTAGAAGCGCAAGAGCATACCAGCCTGTAAACTCCATCTGAAGCTCATGGGCAGCCAGCCAGAGCTCACTGCAGCTGAAGTACAAGACCAGCCTGTCAGAGCTGCCTCCACCTGAAGCGCAAGAGCATTTCACGAGAGCTCAACCTATAAATGTGGGCTCCATCCTGCCAAGAGAAACACCGCCAGGCCTCACACCATCAATAGCAAGTGACCAGTTAGCTAGCAGGTACTACATTCAAATCAGGTGGTCAGCCAGCCAACCCACCCAACAAACATGTGACCAGTAAACAGCTACTTACATCAAAAGCATGTTGTCACCTACCTATTAAATATTCACTCCATCAAAAACATGTGACCAGCCAACTAGAGTTTGCACATCCACCAAAAGCAGGTGACTGGTAGACAGAGCCTGCTCCAGCAAAATCATGCGACCAGCAAGCCACAACTTACTCTTTCAGAAGAGCAAGACCAGCCTTTTAGAGCTTTCTCCATCTAAAGCACATGAGCAGCTAGCCAGAGCTCACGCCATCAGAATAACTAGACCAGACCAGCCTTTTAGAGCGTTCTCCATCTAAAGCACATGAGCAGCTAGCCAGAGCTCACTCCATCAGAATCACTAGACCAGACCAGCCGTTTAGAGCGTTCTCCATCTAAAGCACATGAGCAGCTAGCTAGAGCTCACTCCATCAGAATCACTAGACCAGACCAGCTTTTTAGAGCGTTCTCCATCTAAAGCACATGAGCAGCTAGCCAGAGCTTACTCCATCAGAATCACTAGACCAGACCAGCCTTTTAGAGCGTTCTCCATCTAAAGCACATGAGCAGCTAGCCAGAGCTCACGCCATCAGAATCACTAGACCAGACCAGCCTTTTAGAGCGTTCTCCATCTAAAGCACATGAGCAGCTAGCCAGAGCACACGCCATCAGAATCACTAGATCAGACCAGCCTTTTAGAGCGTTCTCCATCTAAAGCACATGAGCAGCTAGCCAGAGCTCACGCCATCAGAATCACTAGACCAGACCAGCCTTTTAGAGGTTTCACAATCTGATTCACATGAGCCCACTATATCATCATTAACATTTCCCTCTAATCCTATCAGTGTCAAGTGGGGCATGTTATCCATCTAACCATAGGACAAAAAGAGCAAACATGCTCTCCTCTTATTTATGTTTTTTTTTTTTTAATATGCATAGAGCCATCAGGCTTTACATATAACATCAACATTTCATAAAATACAATTCGATTCATCTAAAAACAAAGAAACAGAGCACCATAGGCACCTCAAAGAAAGCTAAAATGCATATAAATCTGATTTAAAACAGCATGCCAACAGACAGTTCTGTTAAAATACATAAAACAGGTTCATAAAACTTCATCATATGGAATATCAACATCTGATCGTTTCCTGACAGTAGTGCTTGTCATGTATTGAACATATTAGCATCACGGTAGCTATTGACATACGCCTTCAATCATTTGACTCTTAAGGAATTCAGACTTTCGCAACAACATATTAAGTGTTCAGCAGTTTCTATGGTTAAGTTCCCACACAATCTACAGTATGTCATATGCTTAGCAATTCCCAATTTAGCTCCTAGAATTTCCAATGTGTCTTGCATATTGAATTTGAATAGCAAATACTGCCTTATAGTTTCACAATCTGGATAAGCTGCTTGATACATTGGCTTTGTTAAGTCTGTAGACCAAAATTCTAAGAAAAGGCCGCTATTCATTTTTGTCACCAAACTATCCTTCTAGGGTAAATTGATGGGTGAATGCAGGCAAAATCATGACTGAACTGATGAGTTGCCCGTCAAACATTGCAGCAAGATCGTCTTGCATAGGTTGGCACTCATGGCTGGCTCTCCTGTTCGATATGGGTCTTTTCAATGACTTAGCCCCTGTGTTGGGGCTGTTGGCTGGCGACTATCCTGTTGTTGTCAACCCGCCCTGCTGATTAGTTCACTAGTGAATTAGCAGTAATGTCAGGCAGGCTGAGTGGAGCAGTGTGTGACATGGCCGGCATCAGTGTGTGGACATGTCGAGCATCAGTGTCCAGGACCGTCACGTTGCATCGCATTGTGTTTCATGAACATTGGTAAATAGTCCTGCCTGCCAACCTGGGTCATCAGCTTTGTGAATACCAATGAGCCAGCCCAGGATGCAGAGACCGTGGCCAGCGCACACTGTTGTTGTTTATGTTACTGTGACTGACTGAGAGTTAAAAAATAAAGTTGCCAAAACACCAAACATAATCAAGCCGGGCTTAAACATAAGAGCTGGGGCTCAGAAATAATTGCTGGGGCTAAGCCCTGGCAAGCCTCCTGCCCCCACAAATTAAGTGACTGGATGAATTTAGCCTGGCATTATGGACACTTGTACAATGCAATACGTCATGGGTTCAGTTGGCATTGGTCGCAGATCAATATTGAATGAGAAGGGATTTCAATTTGCACCTGAAGGTGGGCAGACAAGCCAGACTGCATAACTCGATTGCCAGTAGAGTTCCATGTCCTCACAACTTGCATGTCCTCACAACTTGCACTGCAAACCCGCAATATGTTTTTGAGGCAAGTTTGGGCACGAGCATAGTGAGAAGTAGAATTGTGGGATTCTCTTTTATCGATTTTTGTGTTGATGCTATGTATGCATATATGTTTGAACTGTTTTGCATTTCTATTTTGTATTTTAATTCTGTTTGAAAATCTTGTTATAAGCTATATCATACAATACATGATATGATATGATAGTTTATTTATATAGCGCCTATACACAATATGTTTCAAAGCGCTTCAAGGCAAGGGAGGGAACAAGGGAAAATACAATGGAGAAAACAAAAGGTGAGGGAGAGGGTTGCAGAAAGGGAGGGGAGGAACAAAACAAGCGACTATCATACTAGGCCTGATAACATTTCAGATAGTGCTGGAGGTGGGTAAGGACAAGTAAGGGGAGGGGAGAGGAGACAGACGAGGTTGCTATCATACTAAGTCCAGGGAAAATTCTGATAGAGTAAGTGCACAGACGAACGTAAGGGGAGGAGATAGGAAAAGGGAGAAAGGGAGAGGAGGACAGAACAGAGAGTAAGCAGTCAGAAAGAGAGGAGAAGCAAGAGGGGAGAGCAAATACAATTGCAGAAGTCAGTAGTAACACATAATGTTGCAAGCCAGGAAACAAGATGAAGATGGGGACAGCATGATTCAGGGCCACCGTGAGAAAGGGTGATGCACCGTGAATCAATGAAGTCTTTAAAAGTCAAATCCACCATTGGACACAAGACGGTAATGGTGAAACCAGAATGTATCAGGGCAGGCTCCTCCAGAAGTAGGCTGGAGGGGGAGGGGAGCAGGGTAGAAGAATCGGGCAAAACAGGCAACACCTGGAAAAGAGGCTGGAGGGCTCCTTAAGTAGGGAAAAAGAGCAGCAACTAGGAAGGCACCAGGTGGGCGGGGCTTGCTAAGTGGGGAAAAAGAGTGGCAACCAGGAAGGCACAAGGTGGGCAGTGCTTAGGCCTGGTGACCAAGATCCACTTGCACCTGCTCCCCATCTGCAAAGGAAAAGAGGCTGAGGGCTCTTTTACTAGGGAAAAATGGGCAACCAGGAAGGCACTAGGTGGGTGGGGCTTGCTAAGTGGGGAAAAAGAGCGGCAACCAGGAAGACACCAGGTAGGCGGTGCTTAGGCCAGGTGACCTAGATCCACTTGCACCTGCTCCCCATCTGCAAAGGAAAAGAGGGTGGAGGGCTCCTTAACTAGGGAAAAAGAGCAGCAACCAGGAAGGCACCAGGTGGGTGGGGCTTGTTGAGTAGTTTAAAAGAGCGGCAACCAGGAAGGCACCAGGTGGGCAGTGCTTAGGCCGGGTGACCTAGATCCATTTGCACCTGCTCCCCATCTGCAAAGGAAAAGAGGCTGGAGGGCTTCTTAAGTAGGGAAAAAGAGGGACAACCACGAAGGCACCAGGTGGGCGTGGTTTGCTAAGTGGGGAAAATGAGCGACAACCAGGAAGGCACCAGGTGGGTGGGGTTTAGGCCAGATGACCATGATCCACTTGCACCTGCTCCCCATCTGCAAAGGAAAAGAGAGTGGAGGGCTCCTTAACTAGGGAAAAAGAGCAGCAACCAGGAGGGCACCAGGTGGGTGGGGCTTGTTGAGTAGTTTAAAAGAGCGGCAACCAGGAAGGCACCAGGTGGGCAGTGCTTAGGCCAGGTGACCTAGATCCATTTGCACCTGCTCCCCATCTGCAAAGGAAAAGAGGGTGGAGGGCTCCTTATCTAGGGAAAAAGAGCAGCAACCAGGAAGGCACCAGGTGGGTGGGGCTTGTTGAGTAGTTTAAAAGAGCGGCAACCAGGAAGGCACCAGGTGGGTGGGGCTTAGGCCAGGTGACCTAGATCCACTTGCACCTGCTCTCCATCTACAAAGGAAAAGAGGCTGGAGGGCTCCTTAAGTAGGGTAAAAGAGCGCAACCAGGAAGGGACCAGGTGGGTGGGGCTTGTTGAGTAGTTTAAAAGAGCGGCAACCAGGAAGGGACCAGGTGGGTGGGGCTTAGGCCAGGTGACCTAGATCCACTTGCACCTGCTCTCCATCTGCAAAGGAAAAGAGGCTGGAGGGCCCCTTAGGTAGGGAAGTATGGAGTATGAGTATCGGGTATTACGGCAACCTAGCGTCAAGTCCATTTCAAGGCCCACAACCAGGCATTTACACCTGGCGGTACCAAGACGATGTCTTTTTTATATTATTTGTTTTTTAGTATCAACTAGAGGAGATGCCACTTCAAAGAGCTAACACAATGATAATGGGAGAGAGCGGCAGGCATATGCCAATTATCCCTGTGTTGGTGAGGTTACAAGATTTCCAAGATTGTTAGTAATTTAAAGCTATTACCCTTTCTGAGCGTGGATAATGGTTGTACTGTACAGTGTGTCAACAGGGCATTCACTTATGACATTATGGAACAACATTGCCAAGAACATGGGGAGGGAAACAAAATCTACACACACATCACCTAGTTTCAATTATAATTTTCGAGAATGGAGAGATCCGAAAACTGAAATAATGGAGCTGGGTTAATTCTCGCAAGTACAGCACAGGACACCAGGTCAGTCATAGGTGTACTTTATTGTCCAGTTGTTCACTTAGCCCAAGTGTAAAGAATGAGGTAACACAGGAATAAACACTGGCCCATCCACTCAGCTCAGTCTCTCTCGCTCTCTAACCGTTCCCTAGAATCCCCACACTCAAAGCACAACATTCTACCCCAACATTCCACACTCTGAAATTCTGAAATTCCACAGGCACCAGCACATTACTACACCCCTCCTCCCCCGTTAGTAATACCATAAACCAAAAGAGGAACCACATACACAGCAACGTGGTGCCCAACAAATGGAAGATAAGCGCTGGAAGGAAAATGCTGATCAGAGCAGACACCAACCAGAATAACACCCTGGACACCGCACAGTGCTCAGGCACACAAAATGCATCATGAAGTACGCAGGACATACTTGGCACCAACACATCAATAGCTGCAAAAACAGCATCCTAACACATGGACGCAACAGGATGGATCCTGAGCTACAGATGTGAAAACTGCAAACACCCCACAGACAACTCGGAAACCGTAACCACAAACCCTAACAAGCAGAAAATAAATAAACCAGAAAAGGTTATGGCAAAGATTAGTGATGTGCACCAACACCCAAATTCACCCACCTCCTACAGGGGATAGACACGCAGATAACACATCACCAATTGTGAGGAAAATGTTGCACGCCTCCACAGACCACAACAACTTTGCAAACACTGCCCTGCTAAACACACACCTCACACACAACTGTAACCTACAGTCTAAACTAGCTGTAACCAACAGCCTAAAATCACCACACCCTAACATCAACACACACAGCCTCCCCAACTGTACCCAACAGTCAACACTAGCTGCAACCCACAACTTAACACTGCACACACCTCCCTGACTGTAACCAACAATCAACTACCAACAGTCAACACTAGCTGCATCCCACAGCTTAACACTGCACACAAACCTCCCCCACTGTAACCAACAGTCAACTCTGGCTGTAACCAACAGCCGAAAACACCACACACAACCCCTCTGACTGTAACCACTGGCATAACGGGGGCCTTCGCACCACTCTCGGTCCGGTGGGCCCCATCACCACATGTACTGGGAGGGGCCCCCTTGAACTAAATAAAAAAGATATATATATTTTTTTAATCACTCTGCCTTCATAAAACATGATTTCTGTTACAGCATAACAGAAATTATTTCTTGATGAAGGCAGAGTGACTACAAAAAGAATGTGTTTCTTTCTGAAGTCTGAGGGCTCCCCCCACCCCATGACATGGAATCTTATAGGCTGGAGGCCTCCATGTCATGGGTGGGGGAGTTCTATGACTTCAAAAAAGAAATAGTTTCTTTTTGACTTCACTCTGACTTCATAAAGAAATTATTTCCATTGTGGTTCGGTCGTAAACAGGAATCATTTCTTTATGAAGTCGGAGTGACTTCATAAAGAAATTATTTCCATTGTGGTTCTGTCGTTAACAGGAATAATTTCTTTATGAAGTCGGAGTGACTTCAAAAAGAAACCAAGGCCCTCATTACCGGTCTGATGGTAACCGTGCCGGTAAAACCGGCTGGTTGCCGCCGGACCCGTAATGAATTACCGGCGCCTGACTTCCCGGTGCCACCAGGCTATTCCGAGTCCGGTGGCCAGGAAGTCAGGCGCCGATAATTTTGTAATTCCCCATTCCGTCCAGTTGGACTCAATGGGAAACACGGAATCACCAGCACCGTTAATAATGGTGCTGGGGATTCCGTGAAACTCTGCGCGTGGGTGCCGTTCTGCCCACCAGGTCAGACCTTGGCGGGCGGGATGGCACCTGCCCGCAGAGTCGTACTGTGCCGGTCCAGAAACAACGGATCCGGTAAGATGACCGGTAACGTTGTTTCAGGACCGGCACACTCAAAATGAGGCCCAAATTCTTTTTTCAGTAATAGGGCCCCACTCAAACCCCATGACGTGTGTTTTTCAGTAATAGGGCTCCACTCAAACCCCATGACGTGTGAGTGTATGGTGAAAGGGTGCACAATTAAACGTATAGGGGGCTGCCTGTGTGAGTGTATGGTGAAAGGGTGCACACTTATATGTAAGATTGGCTGCCTGTGTGAGTGTATGGTGAAAGGGTGCACAATTAAATGTATGGGTGGCTGCCTGGGTGTGTGTGAATGATGAAAGGGTGCACACTTTAATGTATTGGTGGCTGCTGGTGTAAATGTATGGTGAAAGTGTGCACACTTAAATGTATAAGTTGCTGCCTGTGTTAGTGTATGGTTAAAGTGGGCATACTTAAATGTATGGGAGGCTGCCTGGGGGTGTGTGCCTGCATGTTAAAAGGGTGCACACTTAAATCTATGAGTGACTGTCTGTGTGTGCTTATATGGTGAAAAAGGTACACACTTAAATGTATGGGTGGCTGAGAATGTGTGTGAGAGTGTATGTTGAATGGTGTGTGTTCTTGTGTTCAGGCGTGCAAAGAAACCTACATTTCGGGGTTGTAGGAGCTAACCCTTCAAATGTTGGGAGAGGTGCTAACTTCACGGGTGGTGGGGGAGGGGCAAACTTATTTGTGTGGGCCATCTGACTTCTTTATGCATTCTAATGAGACTTTTCTAATGCAGCTTCAATCTTACAAGCAGTTAACTCTCTCATTTAAATCTGAAAGCACCCACGTATGCACTACGGTATGATTAAGCAGTCACCTGTCCACTCTCTACCCTTCCAATCACATCCATTGCATGCAAGTACTAAACCAACGTCAAGATTTCAATTGCCTAAATAATTGTGCATTTGAATGCAGGTACTAACAGTGAAATGCTTTACATTAGTAATTGCTGGGCCTTTGTGAACTGCAAAACTCAGGTGACGTTTAACATCTGTGTCCAGTTCTGTCTGGCAACGGCACTGTAGGTCAGCCAGGTCGAGTCAAAATAGGCCAAAATGTGAAGGGGGGTGCTGAAACCCAACCAGCTCAATGGTGTTGCGTTACTACTTGGGTGTAATCCCTTGGTAATTTATTGGTAATCTTCATTACTCATAGCCCTATTCTTCCTCGTCCCAGTACTTGTGTATGAGGCACTTTGACTCATACACAAGTACTGGGATGAGGTAGAGGGACATGGAGGTAATGCATGGCTTAGTTACCTGTAATATTCATTACTCCTAGTCCCACTCGTCCTCATCCCAGTACTTACCTATGCTGCAACAAGCCTCATACGTAAGCACTGGGACAAGGAAAAGGGACATGGAGGTAATTTTGGGCCAATAAGCTGATTTTGGGGGTTGCGGCAGGGGGCAGGGGGTGGGAGGGAGAGGGGATGTGTGGGGCGGTATGGGGGTGGGGTGGGATGCTGATTGTGGTATAATGATCATCCATGTCCAGGCTCTGTAGGCTTGCTATTTGGTGTTAGTGGCTAGAGAGGCATTTTTTAACTGGGCATCTCTGATAAAGCAGTCCTGCTAAATGTAATAACCTGGCTAGACTGGCATTTGCGTGCTGCCACTCTAGCCATTTCTTACTGCAGCATTGTATATTTTTTCTGGGCATCTGTGATAAAATAACCATGATAAGTGTTATTGTTTCGACTGGCATTTTGGTGCATCAAGTCTAGGTATGTCTAAATGTTGCCTGGCATACTTTACTGTAATATGTTATTACGTGTTTAGACTGGTCTACATTGTACAGCCAGTTGGACATGTTTTCATTGTGGCATGGTATTTTTAATCTCAAAGCACTATATTCATTAAAGCATTAATGTTAGATTGGTACTACCGGACAAAACAATTGCAAACTGTCTGGCCTTTTTGACATATTTTCTGCATTTAAACACATATTTATTTATTTCTCCTAGTGCAGTGTGCGAGCACCCCTGCAGCAGCACGTTTTTGTGTGTATTGCGCAAGCGTGGTCATCTAGGCTGGCCCAGAGTGTGAAGTGACACATGATTTGTTGCCGAGTTGTGGGGGGGGGCTAAGCATGGTTTGCAGGCGGGGCCCCAAATGTAGTGTTACGGTACTGACTGTAACAGACAGCCAACACTAGCTGAGACCTACAGCTTAACACCACACAAGACCTCCCTGACTGTAACCAACAGTCAAACCATCCAGCAGAAACCAACAATCTAACTAACTTACCTCCACAACTGTACCAGCAGTCAAAACTCCATCGAATTCCAACTGTAATCACAGTCAAACCTCCAACTCCCCCATTCATACCACTGACACATGAACACACAGAGAACATACGAACACAACAGACAGGATGAACACTAAACAGGATGAACGCAAAACATTTGGATGTCCATCCTGTAAAGATCACATTAAAATACGTGTCCAGCTAAGAGTAGTCCACCATAACAGGATGAGAACACACCCCGCACCCACATATCGAACGACATGTCCAAGGTTTGTCCCTAAAAAGAAAACAATTGTTAAGGTTACTGACCCACAATGCAGGAACATAGCCCGCATTGACAATGAGAATGGTGTGTCTCGTGAAGAAAGCACCCCACACCCACGAGTCCATATTCCCCCCTAGAAAGGAAAACAAGGGTTAAAACATGACCACACTATCAAAATAATGGTAAGGGCACCCGGGAGCCACACAAGAACTATCAACCAATGCTAACAGGCCCATGCCCACATCAACCCATGACCATCACACTAACAACGCTAACCCAGAGGCTATAACACCGACACAACACCAACAAAACAAATTCGGGCCTCACCCAAACACCTCAACCATGTCATTCTTTTGACACAGCGATGGCGTTTAACTGAACATACAAGCCCCAGAGATCTGGATCCAGCTCCCTCAGAATTTCTACAAAACCACTGCAAATTAGGAAGAATTTCTCACTCGGAAATGTACCCATCATATAGATGGGACAGTCCCTCTGGGCCGCAAACACACCAGACAATCAACTTCTCTTTGGTACTTCACCTAGATCAAATTCAGATCCCCCCAATGACTGATCCATGACGGCCGACCGCAGTCTTTTCAACCCTTACAAATCACCAGTGACACAGGCCACCTGGGCCGCCAGCTGCTCTTTCTCCACCGGAGCCAAAACTGCTTTAGAGAGCAGGACATGCTCCCAGATAAATACTCTGTGTTCCACACCAACGTTGTTTTCCAATACGCCCATGTTGCGCTCCATACCAATGCCGGGACGCTTCTCTCTCCCGACCATACTGACTGCCACCAGCCTCCATGCCGCCATCATATGGCACTCTTCCTCCTCTACTCCACATAATGCCTGGAGCCCGCACAGCTCCTCGCTTGGATCAGCACTCACCTCACTCCGGCGTGCACCGCCATTAGCCCCAAACGACCCCAGGGGCAACAGTCACCTACAGCAGCAGTACCGCCACCCGGACACAAGGCACACAAATTGCTGATGTTCTGGTGGATGGGATACTCTTCCGGGGGCAGTGCCTTCCACCCACTGCTTTCCCACAGCAGCACCTGGTCCTGCCAGAAAATCCTTGTCGCTAGAGAAATAACGGAGGTGGCGTCCTTCTCTCAAGTACAGCGCAGGTAAGTCAAATGTGTTCTTTATTGTCCTGTTGTACACTTAGCCCAAGTGACACAGGAAGAAACACTAGTGCATCCACTCAGCACAGCTCACTCTCTCTCTCTCTCTAACCGTCCTCTAGTATCCCGACACTCAAAGCACAAAATACCACCCCAGCCTTCCACACCCTGAAAGTACCACAGGCACCAGCCCATTACCACAATAACAGGTGAAGCTCGGCGTAGTCAAGTGCAGCTGCTGTTTCTTGCTTGGTGAATTGTTGCCAAGAGTTTGCTTAATTGCTTATTCTTGATATTAACTGCTCAGAGTATTGAAAGTGAGAGGCCCCCAAAAATACAGTCAATTCACTCAATAGAGTCAATCAGGACACATCCCTGGAGGGAATGAGACTAAGACCAAGTGCTGATGTTAGGAAAAGGTTTTTATCTAAATAGGGCAAGCTCACACCGAGAGCGCTCTGCAGAAAACATGTTACAAATTGTTTTTATACAACAACATCGTCATCGAATATGGGGAAGGCCTAAGGGGCACACATGGTGTGCTGATGACATTTCTCGGGTCAATCGGTCAGCTGGGCTCATCAAGTTGGCATGTAGGATCGGCAATGCTGGGTACACATTAAATAACAATTTGACATTTGCCCTTGTGGCCACACATTCCCTTTCATTCACTACCATGACCTGCTTGTTCAGTGAACTCAAAAGCTTGCAAGTACAGGTTAATTTATCTGTGGCCACAGGTCAGAGTATAACCATTAAATGCAGCACTTGATCTGTTGGTGGGCACCTTAACCACATGTTGATACAATGCAAAATGTATTGGCTAAAGGGGTGAGGCTTTTGAGGTCCCTGCGTGGTCTGGAATGTCCACCCGATAAACAACAAAGAGGGCTCTACATCTAAGACTGGAATTACACTTTAAAACAACAGGTCACAAGTGGCACATACCAGTGTGGACATAAATCTCATTACGGAGGGGGCTGGGGTTAGTGGTCGGCGGTTCAACATCATTAAATCTCTGCTAATCTCCTTAGACACCATGAGAGGAACCGAAACACCTTTGTGGTACAATTCCATTGTTGCATAAAGAGACAGGTCCTTCAGAAACCAGTTTTACATATGGGCTCTTTACAGGTGGCTGATTACTCTACATTCTGGTTACCTCTGTTTAAAGCATACTATAATTCTATAGAGCTTAATATCCTCATTGCTACAAATCTCATTGGGAAAGTAGACATATGCCAGGGTTAATGTCCATTCTTACACTAAACAGTTCATGGTTCAGGTTCTGCACATGTGACCTTAAAGGGATGGTCTCTCAAAATCAATCTATGTGAGAATACATAATCATCGGTCCTCATCTCTATGTTAATTTTGCTCTAAAGGGTGTAGCTTGCCACTGAGGTGAGCCAGAGAACGACTTATTTAAAGTCGGGAGACTGCGGGCTAAAGTGCCTTTGATCCTGATTTTGTTTGTTAAGCTCTACATTTGTATACTACTGTGTGGAATCTACTAAAGTCCTGGTGGAAAATTCGGACAATTAAGTGATAAAAAGCCACTAATGGCCTGAACGCCACATATAACATCGGAGGAGAGGTGTAGCTTGGTTTCTGAAATGCCTTCGGCTAAGAAGACATCTCATTCAATATACAATCTTCGAAGGCAAAAGGGCCAACCCAAACTACAGCCCACTATGAATTAGGATCCTGCAGTGGCTAACACGAAAATGAGATTAAAGAAAGCATTGCCACCAGACCAAGGTGTCATCAATGGATTTTTCCCATTGAACTCTCAGCCAGAAACGAACTGTACCATCATAGAGGAAGCTGTAATGTCTGGAAATAATGGAGCTAACTCTCAGAACTCGACCAACTTTGACGATATTGACAATAATTCCTTACTGGAACTCTGTTTAAATATACAGAGGGGAATGACACCGGTGATACCAATACCATCAGGGCATAGTATTAATTTCCATGAAGAGCCTCAATCTAATGACCCCCCTATGCAACCCACCCTCTCGGTGAGTACTTGTAGACTATCGACATCTCCAAATTTAGTGATAAATATGACAGAGAGTACTCCTGATGGTGAAACTGAGGCGGTGGGAGGTTCATAGCCTGGCTCAACCAAAATAGCAGAAATACAATCCTCTGTAGCAGCCTTAAAGTTTGCTCTCAGGATTTTGCTCAAAATCTCTGGGTGTATTATGGCTAACACAAATACTATTATCTCTGCCAATAGTCTCAGAAATAAAGAACGGGAAGAAGCTGAATGCAACCTATCAGAAGCCATTCATTTTGCAGAAGAGATAGAAGATCAGCTGGATTTACCTAGTAATACGAATCCAGCAGATAGTGCAGAGGCACTGTATTCACGGAATCAGCGCTGCAAGGGTAAAAGGGCATTAATAAGCAAAAGGCAGAGTGTTGTGGCCTCGCCACTGGCAGAGTCTGGTCAATGTAAAATATGCTCTAAGAAAGCCAAGAAAAGAGCTGGCAGGTCTAATAAAAGGAATGCCATTGGAGAGGGCCGGCTAACTAGTTGGCTGATACCTGATCAGGGGAATGACTCACGTTGAGTGGAAAATTTAACAATCTCTATAATTGACCCACAGACTAAGGAAGATAAAAAATCTTCTATTACCAGCAATTTTCAGAGTCTAGCACCAGCACAGAAAGATCCAGCGGACGTGTCAATGTCTATAGGGGACAATAAGGGTGGAGCCTTAGGCAATCGTATCTGTCTTATAAAGAATTTATACCAAAATAAAGACCATAAATGGTTGTCTCTGTCTGAATTTTTGGTGAGACTCCACTCAGTCCCCCAATTAAGAGTGCACAAATCAGATGATTTCCAATTTGTAGAGCCAATGAAGGAGCCAAACCCTAATGTATCAGCCATTCACTGCAAGTTCTTATCGACGGGCCAAATGTTAAGGGCATATAAAGAAGAAATGAATGCAGTTCATGAGGAGATTGACACCGACCTCAACGAAGAAGTTCTTAGTGGGTCTAGAATAGACCTAGAAATCCCATCTAATGAGGCATCACTCCCCATACTTCCCAAAGGGAAGAAGGTTGAACTAACAGATGTCCAGAATGTCTTGAAATGGTTGGCAGATTCGCTCTCTGAAGTTCTATCAAAACGATGAGATCTCACAATTCTCTCGCGGAACTGAAGAGGCTTCTCCCATTTATTATCTACCAACGTCTCAGCTCAATACATGGCTAATCATAGCTGTATTTGTCTACAAGAGACTTGGTCTATGGAGCCTTTGATCTTAGATGGAAATGTGAAACATCAGTCCTATGCCAAAAAGGGAGAAAGAGGTAGACCCCATGGGGGTTTACTCTAAGGGTGGTGCATACACTAGGCTCAAGACGTATTTTCTCTAAGTATGACAATAACTTGATTGTGGTTGAAATGGATTATGACTACAAGGGGGTCCCTGAAAGGTTCCTACTTGTTACTCTATATAATCCCCCAGGAGCTGAGCTAAGAGAGCAAATTCAAGATGTCATTCATGATCTACTGGAATCTTGGCTGACGGACCCTGAAAATAGAGCTGTGGTAGTAGTGGGTGATTTTAAATGCCACATGTCAGGGAGGCGGGGAGATTCTCTCAATCTCAAATTGCGAGTTAAATGTAACGTGCTTCATACTAAAAATGATAATGGGTGACTAGGATGGGTACAATATTTTGAATATTGGGAGTTTGAGAAGATTAATGGCAAAAGGGCCAATGGTTACCCAGGCAAATATACGTGGAAGAATGGTGTGTGCTGTAGCACACTGGATTATATATCTGTCTGCCCGAGAATGACAATCTTCGTGAAAGACATGAACGTTATGCCTAACAAATGGAGTGATCACAATGCTTTACTCTGTACGCTTAATATATCTAGTTGTCATGCTGAATACAAGCGTATGGGGAATGTAAAGGTAAATCGGGCTGGTACGAGAATCAGTCAGATAAGAACATAAAACAGGCAGTAGAAGCTCTAGCTGAGGATAGATTTTCAAATAGTTCCCAATTCCATGCCATGTCCGCTAACTCAATAGAGAATTGGATTTGTAAATTTTCTGGCGAACAAGCAACTATTGTAGTGGATTTGATGATTAGAGATTCTGATAAAAAAAACTACACTATGACAGACAAATTAGAGATATAAAGAGGAAATCTAGGGCGGAACTTCACTACGCAAAGAAAATGAATGCTCCTATGGAGTTATACTATGCCAACGTCAGGAAAATTAAGAACACATATAGAGCGGTTAGGAGAAGAGTAGCGAGAAAGCAATCCTGGCAAAGACTAGTACAAACGATATTGCATTCTTGGTGAGGGACTGTTTGTGATGACACCTGCTGCAGTACCTACGCGCCCCGTTAAATTAAAAAGGGTTTGTCCATGAAAGTTGAGGTGATGTTAAAGATCTTGCGTCGCACCAGGTTTAGCTACCACGGAGACTTAGAGTCCCTCCACTCTGTTTGTGACAATATATAATGGTTGTGTTGAGCTATCCCTTGATAGTGCGCCAAAAAATAATGGAATGGCAAGTAGTGATGATTAAAAAATTCCTTTTATTTTTGTGATGTTAGAGCCTTTGTGGATGACACGTGTTTCGGCAGAGCTGCCTTTATTGAATCCAGGCTTATTAAATGAAAAGAAAATGAAAAGGAAATGCCATAGGGGAATTTGAAAACACACTAAAAAGAAAAAAATATATACATATGTACGTATAGTCATCTGGCTGAAAAATACTACATACAGAAATATCTAAATTGCAATAGTGTAAAACATTGCTGAATTTATTGAAGAGACCCACTGCCTTTACAGGAGTATAATCACCTATTGCACCATTTGTAAAACAAATAAAAGAAGAAATTAACAGAAGGAAAATAAGGGTAAGCAATGAGTCTTGTGGTACATTATGCGAAAAGTTCAAAGCGAAAAAAGAGGGAGTTTAAGATCAGATAGTGCCCGAAGGGGACATAGGTCTACCTCTAAATGTGAGAGGAGTGAACAGGTTGGGAAAGAGTAGATAAACATGCACATGGCAGCTATTTAGTGACAGTGCAGGCGCTTTTTCTTACCTATATAGATAGCTCATAAGTCACTGCATAATGCATAAAGGTGCTGAAGTTCACAGGGATGAATCCCTCCTAAGTATAAAACATATAAACAAGTTGTTGGAAATGGATTCCAGGGATGTAGTGGCAACTTATTTGAACAAGTGTTTAGGGTTAAGTAGAAAAAACCCCCCTATGTAGTGCGCAGGCACGCAATATGTAAGAGTAAAACTGGGTCAGTCATATGTTATGTTTCAACAATATACATAATAGTTAACTGATGGTTCATAAAAGCAACCCGTGGTGACATAAATTGTAACGGCTTCAAAATGCTGGCCAGACCCCATGATTAATTCATTAATAGTTAGGAAATACTGGCTAGTTGGCTGGAAAGTATTAAAGTTTCCTTTTTAAACGTGAAAATGTAAAAAACGAACGAAAATACATAGTTCTGGAACACGTGCGTTTTGGTAAAGCGCACGTGTGAGGTTTAAGGAAAGCATCAAGTCTCAGAGGAAGCCCCCGTGCTTGCCCGCACAAAAGAAAGGGTCCTACCTGGTACAAAGAAGTCCTCCGTATGTACGAGTGTCCTGTGTTTACCACATTGGGTGTAATGAATAAAAGGCAGAAAAGTCCTATGTCTGTTACTATTACTGGCGGCCATATTTTGGGAATGGGAAGCGTACTTGGGCTGCGCATAGTGGTTTATGTCTCATTTTGTGATGGGGTTGCCGCATTTTGAACTTGGAAACATATACTTAAGGTGTGGGATTAAGCATGAATATAGTCCTATAGGTGCCTGTATTGATGTTAGAGAAATACATACAGAACACGAATTTGGTGCAAGTACAATATATTGGATGTAGCATGATGAGATGAATTTGTGGCTGATCAAAACGAAAATGGGGTATTATGGGACATGTAGTGTGCAACTGTTGGTGGTGTTTCCCGCATGAGAAAAGGGGGATTATGGGAGATGTAGTCAGACTTCAATGTTTAGAATTGAAGAATCATGGGCGAATACGTGACTGATCAAAACGAAATAGGGTATTATGGGAAAAGTAGTGTGCAACTGTTGTTGGAGTTTTCTGCATGGAAAAAAAAAAGGGGGGATTATGGGAAATGTAGTCAGACTTCAATATTTAAATTGAAGGATGGTGGGAGAAAGGAAGGCAGTTTTAACAAGAGAAATAAGTGAGAAATCAAAGGCGTATCAAGTTACATGATTAACACAACAAAGTAAATTACATATCGTAGTATGTCAGAAGTAATTATAAAGTAATGCATATAACAAATATAACCAGTTGCATAATTTTATAGAAAATGTATCATTTCATTGTCGGAGTTTAGACCCCACTCCACTGCTCGATGATGCCAAATCAGTCTTGCTTCGGCTCTTCTGAGAAAGAGTTCCTGGTTGCCTCCTCTTGTGGTAGTCTTGATTTTTTGTTGACCAATAAACTGAATGTCCAATTTATTGTCCATTTGATGCTTTGATTGCCAGTGTTGTGATAATGGCAAATTGCTGTCTTGACTTCCGATTACTGAAAGATGCTCTCTTGTCCGAGTTCTTAGTTCACGAATGGTGGAACCAATGTATATCAATTGACATGTGCATTGAATTGCGTATACAACAGATTTTGATCGGCAATTAATTTGCTGTTTGATCAAAGTTTTTATCCCTTTTGCATCTGTAAATACAGTTGTTGGTGAGTGAGCATGTTTACACATGTTGCAGAAGCCACATTTTCTAAATCCAGTTGGTTGTTTAAGCCATGTTTCTTGGGTAATTTGTTCTTGTTCTGGTAAGAAAGAAGGGCTGACACACATTTTTAGAGTTTTGGCCTTTTTAAAGATGAGAGCAGGAGTATCTTTGAGATTTTCTGAAATATGGGGATCAAGTTTGAGGAGATGCCAGTTTTTCTTTAGTGCTCTTCTGATTTCTTTGTTATTTTCACAATAAGTGGTGATGAATTGTACCACTTCTTGGTGTTGTTGTGGTTTTGATTTTGGAGTTAGTGTCATTGTTCTAGTCATTTGCATGGCCTTGGTTCTGGCCTTGTTGATGTCTTTTTTAGGGTACCCTCTGGCAATGAATCTTGTAGATAGAAGTTCACATTCTGCTTGAAAAGATGTGGTATTAGTACAGTTCCTTTTTGCCCTGATGAATTCTCCTTTCGGAATATTTTTGATAACTGGTTTGTAGTGACAACTTGTGGCGTAGAGAGTTGAGTTTACCTCTGTTTCTTTTCTGTAGGTTTTGGTTATTAGTAAACTCAACTCTCTGCAAAAGAAGATAATAGGCCAGTTTACAACATAGACACGTCAAAATGGCACTTTTCAGGCCAAGTTACTCCAATAATTCCACAAATAATGTCGGAAGAGTCGGGGGCCCAGTATGTCCGAAACCTGGCTTTACCATCAACACCCATCCACACACCATCTACGCCAAGTGCTAACATCGTAAAGGTGTCAATCTCTGCTCCTATTCGGGTTCCCCAACAAACCCCTACCACCACCGACCACGGAGCACAGAACCAACCACAGACTCACAGTCAAGAACAACTTGAGGTAGAGAAACCTACATCTCTTTCAAATAGTTCGACCTCACCGAAGCAAGTCGGCCCTACCATAATCACTTCTACTCAACCTTTGCCACAAGACTTGTCGCTCGACTGCGACTCAATACATCGACCAAGTGACAGTATCAACTACAGAGAACAGGCACTTGAGCCCTCGTCACCGTCACCAGGAGAGTCTCATAGACCCAACCCACAAGCCCTGGAAAAGGACCTTGGAAGCAAGCACCCTGCAAAATCTAAAAATAGACTCCAGTTTGAGAAAACCTTAGACTCCTTCTACTCCAAGTTAGGCAACTACAATAATCAAAGAAGACACTCTTCAGATCATCCCCCTAGAAGGCTATCATCTGTAACTATGCCAATTACACGCCCACCATCTCCAACAAGAGATAGAGCAGCCCCGCACTGCTATACAACTTCGAACGACTCACAGCCAAAAAAGCTTGACACATGTACTCTGATGTCAGCACTATCGATAGCACTTAACCCATTTGTCAAGTTGTACGAAACAATTGGAGCTATGATGAAAGACCATACATCGATTCAAACGTCAATGCTAAATAAATTAACCTTTCTGGAGGGCTACATTACGGCTCTAGAAGCAAAGATTATTGCGGCTGAGAACAAATCAACCCAAGAACCAACTACGCCTCTACCTCAACAATCGGCTCCGCCCTTGTGTCTTACTTCCCAAGACAAACCACTAACAAATTCAGAAGGTACACAAACTCTTCCATCTAACTGTTCCATCAACTCTTTCGACAGAAAAAATCAGGTCGCCCAAAAGAGTGAAAGAAGCAAACCTTAAACGAAAAGGAACCGCATTACTAGAACCAATTTTCCATCAACCAGAACCAGCTGGTTCTAAACCTTAGCTGCTCAAAAAAGCTCCACAAACCCACCTAAATTGAAAGGGAAAGCAAAAGACACACGGGAGACAAATAAGGTTGAGCGAGAGACATCTAATCAATCCCCTAGAGGGGTTGAAGCTTTTCTAAACAATGAGGACATGATGAACATTACTCAACACATCTCAGACCTAACAACAACTTCTAACCTGGAGCTGCAAGAAACTTCTGACTCCACCATAATTCTTGCACACTCACAAGGAACCTCCAATAAAGAGATAGAGACCACAGAATCCCCTTTCCTCACTCTCGAAGAATGAAGACAGCGAGTGATTACGACTAGCCACAACTTAAAAGACCACCTATCCGGAGAGACCCCGGCAGCGCCTAGACCCAACCCTCAAAAACAAGAGAGAGAAAAACACGACAATCATCCTCATTGCCAGCCATTGAGACGGGCCCATAGACTACATAGCAGCCCTCATACTTACCGGCCAAAAGCCCAGCAAAAGAAATCTCCATTAAGAGCCCTCACAAAGGAAGTCCAGAGGACGACCTATAAAACTAAAACTGCTAAATACCATACGAAGCCTCAAATATGATGGATACTAAAACTAGAGCAGATTCCTGGGAACCATGATGAAGTGACATTAAATAGAAGAGCAGTCATTGACTTATTCAGTTACATCCCGAAACTCCGCTCAGTGAAATCTGCCGACCTCCAGATTGTCGACCCAAGCCACCAAGTTTCTAGGGCGATTTCACACCTATATATAGCGTCACAAACAACAAACAACGTCCTAAAATCTACCCTTGAGGAACTGCTAACAATGGGCTACTACCTCACCGAATCGTCGAGAGAAATTAAAACACGCAACCATCGAGAAAATAAAGATTCTCAGGAGTACACAAAAGTAACTGACCATCCACGATCTTCACGCCAAAAACTTCGCTCTCCACCGAAAAAATCAATCAATACTACCGCCCTGGACTGAAAACCGAGTACCAGCAAAGCGGCCCAGAAACACGAAATTACTCGGTCTGCTAAAGGTTCTGATAACCTAAACCCAATGCTCAAGATAACAAAAGCTTCCGAGACGCTCGCCAGACCCAAACATCTAAAAGAAGACCTAAAGCTTCAAAGAATAGTCCAGAACGAGTTCCGCCTTGCGGAAGCAACTCCACCCCCAAGCTCGTCTCTGCACTCCCTTTGGTCGTGGCTGCCGAAAGCCTTGAAGTCAAACCAACAAAAATAGCCATTCGAGAAAATGATCCACAGCAACGCATCTGACAGTCGGAACCCGAATGGTCAAGACCAAATAAAAATGTGTTCATGGAACACACAAGGTTTTCTTCACTTAACAGCACCGGGTTCCACAAACTTAACTGATTATGATATTATCTGTTTACAAGAGACATGGCTTCTTCACTCTCCAATCCTTGATGGCTACGAGATTCATACAGTGTTGGCCAAGAAAGGGCCTTTAGGCCGCCCAACAGCGGGTCTTCTGATTGCAATCCGAAGTGGCCGAGGCCTAATCGATTCACAAAAACTAAAGGAAAACCATTTCATGCTGATGGTAAAGCTAAACTGGGTAACAAGAGATGGAAAATCGAACAAAATACTGACGAAGACATTAATAGCCGTCACTATTTACTGTAACCCTGACACCATTGAATGCGCCAAATTTATCAGCATAATGGAACAAGAGTTGGATTGGGCGCAAGTAACACATCAACCGGATCACATAGTTTTATGTGGAGACCTCAATATCACCTGCCAATCCTTTGTTGATGCAAAGGGGTCTAAATTGAAAAAACCACCAACTGACCAGAGGTCAATTAAATGGCAAAATCTTATGAAGTCCAGATCTTTCGACAACTTGAACCAAGTTTTCTCCGACCCAAACAGACTACCAACCTGGGAAAGAGCAAAATCAAATTCCACAATTGATCATATCTTTGTATCACGCTCTTTATTACTGCACACCAATTCTTTTTAAAGTGATCAAAACAAGGGAAAGCGATCATAACCTCCTTGAAACTACTTGGTCTTCAAATTCATCGTCTAACCACACCATGAGCGTAGATATCGAAGTTACCACGCAAAGAACAAGACTCAGGATAACTGAAAAGGCAATAACCACTATAACAGCACTATACAAAGACTGCAGCAATCAATCTCCTAGGAAGGACGTGGACTACACACCACTATTGACCACCTTTAGAGTCCCACAAAGAAAAAAGAAGACAACTGCATCAGACCAAAATCATACTTATGACAAATTGATCGCCGAAAAAAAGAGAGAGCTGAGAAAAACAAAAAGACAAGCTCGGAAACTTGATTTGCCACAGTCCTCCGTCATCATCAAAGCCGCTGTCAAGACCTACAAATCTTGGCTAAGGGGCCATCGCCACAAGCTTTATCAACAAGATGCAGAAGATATCCTTAAGGCTATTACTGGCAACCATGCCGGAGACTTTTGGTCTCTGCTTCATTCAACAACGCCAGGCGCCCGGCCATGACAATTAAATGGAATTGGCCAATCCGCATGGGAAGCTCACTTCAGGACCCTCTTTAAGAGTACCACAACCGTAGCTCCTACGACGGATAACAACGACACTCCTTGGATCTGTTTGGACAACATTGAAGATATCACAGCTTTAATCAAAAAGTTAAAAGCATCACATGCTCCTGGCCCTGATGGCATCACAAACCTCGACTTGAAATCCCATCCTGAAGTCTGGTCACCTCTCCTGAGCCAAATCTGCAGACGCTGTTCTGCCACAAAATCCATCCCACCATCGTGGACAAGTGCAAATGTAGTGCCTATCTACAAAAAGGGAAACAGGTCAGACCCAGTCAGCTATCGCCCCATCGCCCTCCTCGACCCAATAGGCTAGTTGTTTGGGTCTCTACTCCTAAAACACTTCACCATTTGGGCAAATGAAGCTCCGTGCCAAGACAAACTACAAACTGGCTTTAAAAAGAACTTGGGGACAAACGCCAACATCTTAATACTGAGCGCTCTCAAAAGCAAAATCTTGGAGGGACGTCCACGTCTATTCCTCGCCTTTGTCAACCTTACACAGGCGTTCGACAAAGTGGATCGCGATAGATTGTGGCAGAAACTCGACTTATGGAAGTGTCCTCCCGACATACTCTACCCAATTAGAGCTCTCTACTCCAATACTTCCATGCGGGTACGCCTCAACCAACAAGGAGCTCTAACAGAGGAAATAACTAGGGCCAGCGGTGTTAAACAGGGCTGCCCTCTGGCCCCGGCACAGTTTTGGTCTTATTTAGGCGACTTTCAAGAAACTGAAAAAGTGGTCCGAGCTTTCCCCCCTAAACTCGGAGGAGACCAGAATAGTCGTCTTCTCTATGCTGACGACCTAATCCTTTTGGATAACACCCCAATAGGCCTACAACGCCAACTCACAAACCTACAACAATACATGATGGCAAACAACTTGGAAATCAACGAGTCAAAAACAAAGATGATGGTTATCGAGAAATTTCCAAAAAAGAAAGCCACATTACCACTAAAACTAGGCTCGACCACCATCGAGAAAGTCTCCAGTTTTAAATATCTTGGAGTTATCCTAGACAGCTCGCTCAGAGAAAAAGCGATGCAAGAGGCCTTGTACGCAAAAACTACCAAATTGGCCACACAAGGAAAAGCAATTGACATCAAATTTGGCAGATTCTCAATCATCCCTGTACGAGACTTCTACAAAAAGAAAGTCATACCATCCTTGACATATGGCGTCAACGCAATGCCAAACCTCCCCCCAGAATTGTGGCCAAAACTAGAAGCTACTTTCTGGGGATCAGTCCTTGGTCTCCCAAAAACAACTCCGATAACACTAATCAGACGCAAACTTACTCTGTCATCTCTAAAATCAACTACTGACTGCAACAGTGTTTTGTTGTACCGGAAATGCATACAGAAAGACGCCCCATACGCTTATCAACTGATAAGCGAAGAAATTCGGCTCGGTACCTGTCAAATGCTCTCTCGATGGGAAACCAAAATCTTGACCATCTTAGACTCAGTCGCCTGCAACACGGAAGAACTTATCACCAATCCAGTCAGAGTCACCAAAAAAATCAAAGAACTGGACTGGATCAATACCAACGAAACTGCTACCAAGTATAAACTTACTAGCCATCTTCCTCCCTTCTCCAAGAAACTAGATTCTATTCAACCATACCTGAAAATATTCCCAAACAGATTGGCGCGAAACTACTTCTTGAAAATCCGACTGAATCTTCTGGAAACCAACGAAATTCTGCCAATTAGACAGCTATCTTCGACCAGCTGCTGCCGTTTCTGCAATCCTGCCGCGGCCAAGGAAACCATACGACACCTACTTCTGAACTGTCCTGCGACGACAGATATTCGCCGCACTTATCTGAAAGACATTTTCTCAAACTTCACCCTTCAAGACGAAGAATTGTGTTGGAACAAATTGCTAGACGGTGATAAACAGACATGGCAGCTAGCTACAATAAACATCATGAAACACATTCTCAACGTGCTCCTCCCGATGCAGATCTAACGCAATGTTCCACCGGCATCCTTGAAACAATTCTTCTTCTTCTTTTAGACCTTCTTTCGTCCCGCAGGCACGCAGGACAGTTCGACATGTTTCACAAGCACCTCGATATTTTGTTAAAAAATCTATAAAGATTATATACAAATAAAAAATTTTTTTTAAAAATAAGTAATAGTGACTGTCGCAGACAAACTGGGCCTGAGTAACATTTAGTCAGTGCATCAGGAAAAAATATCCAGCAGCCAGTCCTCCTTAGATTGATAGGCCGAGCTACACGGTCTGAGTAGGAGGAGAGTTATTTGGTATTAACTCTACCTAGCATATAAAATGGTAATTTAGTAGTCTCTTTCTGTTTCTCTCTCTCTCTCTCCCTCTCTCTCTCTTCTTTCTCTCTCTCTCTCTGTCTCTCTGTCTCTGTCTCTCTCTCTCTCTCTCTCTCTCTCGGTGAGAGTTGTGCCATCAGGTGCATATTTGCTAGAGACACCCAGCCGCTGCTAAGAGCAAAGTGACAGGAGACAAAACAACAGATTTCTGGAGGAAGGGGAGGTGAAGGGAGTGCTGCATTTTGAATTGCTAGTGGCAGAATGTAAGCAACAGTGACAGAAGCATCCTACAAGGCTGGGTACAGCCGGGATTTTGTAAACATGCATTTTCATTAGGTGTGCCTTGCAGGAATGTTGCCATCACAATGAGGATGAGTTGTCGATCGAGCCGGTGGCAAAGGGGGTGTAGAGCAGGTGGTTGTGGTGCTGAAATAGCTTGTAAGAGACCAGAGGTCCAGCTCTGGGGGGCTACATGTGCATTTGTTATATAGTTTATTTCTTAATGATTATTCTTAGTGCATCCTTTAACAAATGTGCAGGTCCAGTATCACATCTGTAGTCATGTTTCGTTATGTTTTACAGATTTATACCGGGCAACGTTACCACCCAGGGGCAGCAACAAGGAAGTTTCATTTCTTTAAAACCTACAATAATCATATGTATTATTTTATGAAAGAGAGTTATCATTCAAAGATGGATAGTCTGGCACACTCCTACTGTTTCCCCTCTCTTGCCCTTTCCTCTACCTCTACCTCACCTGCCCCCCTTGTGGCACCTCTCCCTCTTCTCTTTCTTTTCTGGGATAAATCCTGATCGTTTTTAGACCCGTCCGATCTATGAAAGTGTCATCCATGCAGGTGCTCCCCTGTTCCTCCAAAACCATCAAGGACCACATCGACGGCCTCCCTCCAGCCCTGGACTATTTCTGCAATTACTCTTTTGCCACTGCAACTTTCCCCTCTCCCCTAAGCACTCTCTTGTGCAACCCCTCCTGAAGAAACATTCTGCAAATCCTTCCTGTCTTGCAAACTACCAACCGATTTCTATCACTTCTTTCCTGGGCAAACTCTTGGAAAAGCTGGCCATCTCCCAGCTTACTCTCCACAATGAATCTGTTGGTTGTCTCAATGACCATCAGTCTGGCTTCAGAGCAGCCAAAGGCATGGAAAATGCTCCCCTGAACACCTGTGAAGATCTGCTTTCTAATCTCAACTCAAGCCTTTCTTCTGTCCACATCCTCCTTGATTTTTCCACCGCTTTTGACACTTGTCAATCATGCCATCCTGATCAACCGTCTCAGTGAGAATGTGGGCTTCACGAATCAGGCCCATGGATTGGTTGATCTCATTCCTCTGGAACGTCCCTCTCAAATCCAACTAGGTCCTTTCTCTCCACCACCTCTCTCCCCACATGTGATGTTCCCAATGGCTCCAACCTCTCTCACTGGCTTTTCAATCTCTAAGTGGCCCCTTTGGGGCTACCTTCTCCTCTAAATTCCAGTGTTGCGCGGAAGACACTCAGCTCTCATTTATGCTCCCCTCTGCCACCTCTCCACTCTCGTTCATTCCTGACTGTCTATCCGCAATTCAGGAATGGTGCACCCTCAACGATCTTTGCCTCAATGCCAGCAAGACCGAGGTTCTCCTCATTGGGAACCCTGCTCCAGCTTTCCTTCTTTTACTCTGGCTGCTCTCCTTGGGCCCTTGCCCTGCACCTTCCTGTGATGCATAAGAACTTGGTGTCATCTTCGACTCCACTTTCTCCTGCTCTCCTCACATCACAAACCTCTTCAAGAAGTCCTACTACTAGCTGCATCTCCTCAGAGGTATTCTTCCTTTTCTCACTTTCTCCCAGAATCCCGATGTCTCCAGAGCCCTGGTTCTCTATAGACTGGACTACTGCCTCTTTAAACCTGCCTTCCGCTACTCTGCCTTCCTCTACTCTCTGCCCTCTGCAACTAATCCAGAATAGGACAAGGAGACTAGTCCTTGGCCTCAATCCCAGGGATCGTATCTCTCCTGCCCTGAAATCTCTCCACTGGCTCCCGGAGGCTGCAAGGATCAAGTTCAAGACCATCTGCATTGTACACAAGGCTTTCTTGGGCTGGGGTCCACACTACATCCAACACTCTCTTCCTAAACATCTTCCTTCTCAAACCCTTTGCTCAGTTACCCCCAACTCTCTGATGGTCAGATGCTTCGCCAGGCAGAGAGTGGGAGGTAGATCTCTTTCAAATGCAGAGGATTCCCTCTGGAATTCGCCTCCCTGCCCCTCTCAAACATGAGCCGGACCATCTCAGAATCTGGAAGCCGATCAAGACCTTCCTTTTCACTTCTGCTTTCTCTCTTTCTCTCCTTTGCTGACCCCTCTGTCTGCTGTGCTGACTGGTCGCCTGGCTACCTTCAGAACCCAATGGGCACTAGGCTCCTCCACAACCTGTAAGCACCTGCACTGCCTCTGGTCCTCCGCACACTTAGAGGTTGTATCTGTAACCCTACTATCCCCTGCCTTCTTGCACTTACACAGAGCAATGCTGCCCTGTTCACACTTCCCCCTTTCCCTCCACCTGGCAATTCTCCTCTCCCCCTCCCCTACACTTGTACGATCTGAATGGCACAAGGCCTAGTAAGATCATTTGTTTCATCCTCCCTTTGTCTCTCTTCCTTGTCTTGTTGCGCCTAGAAACACTTGTGTACAGGCACGTTATACCTAATCATATTATATCATATTATTTCTTTTTAAATACCTCTATGAGAAAGGCAAACGGGGCAAATAGCACCATTGAGGGTCCCTGGTTGCTTTGCACGAAATCCAAGAATATTTAGGGGGCACACAAATAAGCACATATGTTGGTTGTGTATAGGTTATATTCTTGACTCACTAAGCACATAATTCACACTACACTTAGTGCACATTACATTTTTTACAACACTCACCCTAACATTCAAATGTTCGTAATCATGAAACACAATAATTTATTAGGTTAGCCTCATTTGTTATGAAAGTAAAATGGCTGCTGCATGTGTTACTCCATTGCTTACAATTTCTGTTTTCTCTCCCCTTGCAGAATTTGAGAAAAGGGAGGAAGCCGGGTCCCAGGATAAGCATGCCCTGTGCATTTGGGCTGTGTGCATGCCATCTCCACATGGTAAAGACATTGTTAAAGGAACTATACACATGGGATCGAACTGAAGGGATAGGGCTGGTCCTACAGAGCAAGGAACCTATCAATTCAGTGATATATATATATATATATATATTGCACATGCTACCATCAGTGGCCAGTTAATACAACTGCAGCAGTGCCTGGCAAGTGCCTTTCAAAACCCCAAACTGTTGGCATTGCCAATGCTTGTTTTAATGTTAATTCAGCACATGGTGTACATATGTGTTCCTAGTGTGACCGGACAACAACGGGAATCGCCTTTCCTCGTTCTTCTATTAAAGTGTTTCTATCGTGGAATTTAAAAAAAACAGCAGTTCCTTAAGCTAAGGTGCTTTCTGGGATAACGAAACAAGGTTGTTTTTACAGCACACCTTCCCAGGGCCAGCTGAAGGCGAACAGGGGACCATTCCAAAGGTCTGCCTGGGGCCCCCCTGGCTTATCGGCTTGTGGGAGCCCATTTCAACATCATATTGGGGACACTGGCTACTTAGAAAAGGCAAACAGTCTTTAGAATCCCATGTGGTGTGTATATTATAATGGAAACAGATGATCAGGAGACTGGCCAGCCAGCAGGGAGCTGAAACACTAAAGGTCCACTCAAAAGCCATTCATGCTTCTTTGCCAGCAAGAGGCGGGTGCAGAAAAAACGGATAAAAGGCTAACAATGTGATAAACCCACTTCTGTATACACAGAGGGAGGAGACCGCCTGAAGGGCTGCAGCAAATGCAGCTTGTAAAGCTATGAATGAAAATAATATGTGAATAATAATAATATGAAAATAATATGTTGCCCTGTCAAAAGACCCAGGGGCAGTTGTTAGGGGCCAGCTGAGTCTCGAGGCCCCTTTGATTTGAAAGAAAAGAAAGGCCCTGGCGCCATCCCTGCTCTTTTCACAGCAGCTAGCTTCTATAGCAGATCACACATATCAGTATTGAATCAGGTTTGCCAGTGAAATAGCAGTTATAGGCGTGTCTTTTATGCCTGCTGATGTGCAGCTGGCCACTTTTCCAGTAAGTTGCCCAGGGCTGTTTGACACCCTGTAGAAACCTTCAAGAAACAGCCCATTTGAAAGCATGCCGCTGCGCTCTCATTAGCCCTATAACCCCCTCTGCATGAAAACGCCTATGCATTATAGAGTCCATGTCCCTATGGACTGCCTCACACACTCATTGCCCCCACATCACCCAATGCAGAGGCTTCTCATTTGTTTTAATTATCTTTGAGGTTTTTCTGTCGATTGCACCTTCGAAAGATGGCGTCAAGAGAATTCAAGCTGTTTTCCGCAACAGGGGGTACATTAGTCCTTTAACCCGTTCCTTTACCGGTACTGCCATGTTGTTTGGGTCCACCTGAAGGAAAATCTTTGATTCTAGAAATGAATATGTAAATGTGGGCAGTAATTGGTCAGTCACTTGGTGGTCTTTCTGGAAATCCAGCTGCACAGTTTCAAAAAGGGTATTTTTTGTTTACTGCTGGTGCATCTCGGATACGAAATCGTGTTCAAAGAACTGTCTGCTGTGCAGGTTGTGTGTAACCTAGATTCCAGATACCAGAATGTGATGTGAAAGTGTGCTTTTGCAATATTATATATACACACTAGATATTATTAAAGTTGCACTGGCAGGATGTGTGGGCGGAACAACGTCCTTTCATCACAGGACGTTTTTTCGCATTTATTTTTCGCAATTTTTATAACGAAAAAAACTATCACCTTTTTTGGGGGGGGCTTAGAAAATGATATATTTGGGATGTGGGTGTTTGGGACTAAATAAAAATTGAAAGGGAATGGGGGTTGGAATTCATTTTAAAAAAAATTCGATGGGTTTTTTCGTAAAATAATTTGCGGTATAAAACCCCACGAAAAAACATCCTGCAATGAAATGACATGGAACCGTGTGGGTTGCAATGAAATGACACCTCTTCAACATGAGCTGCAGAGAAAATGTGGGGGGTGGGGCGCTTTCAAACAAGTTATGCAGAATACTTTAAAGAAAGTCAATATATTTTCAATAAAGCAAAGAATGACATCCCTGCTTTGCTTTAAAAGTGAGTCACACTATATTTGCAGTACAGCAAAGTAGTACCTCTCTGTTTAAAATAAAACAGAGTGCTAATGCTTTGCCTTATTGGAAATGTGTCATCTCTCTTAAATATTCTGCATAATTTGCTTTTCGCCCTCACCCCACATTTTCTCTGCAACTCAGGTTGAAGCCTTCTTGTTCGGCTGGCAGAACATAAACCATACATTTGTGCCATTTGTACCTGTATACGTTCCTGTCCAAGGCCAGTGGCCAGGGCCGAACATGTTGCATAGTTTCATGAAGTCTCACCAGCCATGTGCTTCGGACGCGGCTTCAATCCAGGTTGCGCCAGTGGCCTTCTTTTGGGGCCACTGGCCATGTCACACCATTAATGTGTTACCGAACACGAAGTGCCCCCTAGCCAGTTAATGTAGCGCTGCAGATTTTAAACCTTTTTTTCTAACTCCTTATTCCCGCGATAATTTCACATTAATTGTTTCAAATAACAGAAATTCCTGCTGTAGAGTGGCAGTTTGCCGATTCAACCGATAAATGGAATGCTCAGGATTAAAAAGTCGTCCATGCCCTCATAGGTACTCAACATGTGACTCCCTTCTTTTTTACAAGTCCCTTCACTCCACTCAATTGCTTTTCCCATCCCTCATTACCTCAAACACTCGCTTCACATGACACACATTTCTTTCTCAGCACGCCTTACGGCGTTGCCACTGTAACCCTGTGAGATTCCCACGGCCTTCCACAGATACACAGAAAATGTTCTACCTTTAACTGACTCCTCAACCCACCTCCAAATCCCGAACTTCACATGGGGCCTTCTTGGCCACTCAAGCCCACTAGCCTGATGTGTTTGCTATTGCTATTTATATAGCGCCAACGACCATGCCATCTAAGAGCTGTCGTTCAAAACAATCATTGTTCCCCTAGGAGCAAATACATAAACAGAAGTATTTTGAGTCTCTTTATGAAGTCAAGAAGGTTATTAGACTCTCTAAGGTTATGGGGCAGTTCGTTCCATATTGTAATGGCATCCTTTTTCCTCCTCCAAATAGCGTTGAGCATTCTTTCATTTTCGCCTTCTCCCAGTATTATTGTGAATCGTTAGCAACAAGCAAATACATAAAATGATGGCTTTTTATTTCTGAAAAACTTCTCAGCTGCAAAGCACCAAGGCCAACATACATAATGTTTTTTTAAGGATCAGGGGCTTTCTCTCCTTCGAATATTTTAAAAACTACTGGATAGATTACCCAAACCAGTCAATTAAATGAAGTCATTGCCTTATGCCCAAATAATGTCTTATTTGGTCCAAATCCGCTGAGCAGGTTATACGCTATGGCTGTTCAAAAACTGCACTTTTTCTGTATTGGAAAATACATTGCCGTAGTCTGAAAGCTGTGATTTTATGTTGTCTTAATACATTTTTAATTTTTTAACTAATTGTTCCCAACATTTCAATTTCTGGCGGGCCCTTGACAAACATGTTGTTCGAAAAATGTCTTCCAAATGCATCCAGAAAGTCAAAAGTTATTTGACTCTCTCACCCTCTTTGCTGCAAATCACCAAGACTGGTGCTGGCTAGGTATACCCGAGGGACTGAGGTTCACACTATGAGCTCACTGTTCAATCACCCGGGGCCCAACAAACCCTCCCCCAGTACACACATGGAGGACTCAGCCAAGAGCAAGTTAGAACCGTTGTTTATTACAGACACAGACAGGGATCATAAAGGACATTGAGAATCTCCCGAAATTACAGCTCCTGAACCCGTGCTGGGCAATTTCATTCAGTTACTGCATCAAAACATGGGGCTCTTCCCCAAAAACCTATGAGGGTGCATGATTGGATAGTTGGGGTGGTAGTGCCTATACACAGTACCAATAGAGGTTATTCTATTCACCTTTGCATGTCAAGTGGCTTGCTTGACCCTTCCCCAAAAACTATCTATTACAATGTTGCAGGATCGCATGATTACCATTGGCCCTTGCCCTCTGCCATAGACCCCTGGCTTTGGAGCTGATCTCCCCAGGCCTGGCACCCAGCTCTGTTCTCAGCGCTCAGTCCACCTTCTCAAGTGGATGAGAAAGACTGTGTGTTCCCAATGTAGCCATAAGTATTACGACCTTGCCTTTGAATGTGCCCACAGGGTTGCAACATTGCTAAAGAATCCATGTTTCACTTTGTGTCTGTTTTGCTGGGAACTGCTCATCTTCCCACCATGGGTAAATGACCATTGTCTGGCTCGACCGAACTACGTGGTCGAGGACCGCAATATCGAGCTCTCTGGTCTGCCATTTGTGAGGATTTATGCTAGTACTTTGCAGGTTTCTCCTTGTCTCCGAGGCCCAGGCATGTTCTGCTTGTCGCTCACCTTGGCTGTGATCCCTGGCTTGCTGCTTCATGCATCCTAATTCTGCTTTTCTTCACCTCTCATCCCGAGACCTGTGGCCTCATGTAACCTCACTACTGTTATACTATGAAATATGTCAAAGGGATCGTCGAATGTTATCACTTCAGTCGGGAACAGTTGGCACTCTTTTACCTTTGCCCTCAGGTTATTTCTGTATTCTACTATCTTGTCCTTGTTCTCGTCAACATTTATATCTAGCAACACTTTCATCACTATTGTTTTCTCAATCATTTTGCAACATTGTGTAATGCAGATCTTAATCACACACAGTCCTGCTAGTACTAGGATCAGTGCTCCTAGTGGCACTTTCAGTCCATCTTTCAGCCACGTTGGCATCCAGGAAAATATATATGATAGCCAGCTCTGATCTTATCCTGTTCCTTTGGCTTCCTCCTCCATTTTGACATGCATTTTTGACAATCTTGTTACCGCTTCTGTCAGTGTGCCATTTTCTCTGTCATTTGCTGGCATGAACGTGCAACAGGAACTCCCGATCTTGGCGCACACTCCTCCTTCCATTGCTGTGAGACAGTCTAGAACATATCTGTTCTGGAGTGCCATCAACCTTACTGCTTGTAGCTCTTCTTTTATCGCATTGAAGCCATTTCCTATTGAGTGTATTGTCTGCATCAGCTACCATCTCGTTATCTGCAGCCACTTTGTGTTTGTGTATGTAGTACAGCTGGAACTACTGATGTGAAAAACATTTCTGTCCTACTTAACAGCCAGTGCTCAAGTCGCACATCGTCCAGTGATACTTCTGATGCTGATGAGAAATGGCTATCTCTTTTCACTGTACTCACTCTTACTGACCTTTCTGTTCTTTTTGTATTGTCCATTTTAGGAAAATCGTCTCTATCCTGATGTCCTTCTGTGGTACTACTAGTGCTGGCATGTCGATGAGTACCAATGAACATACTCGTGCCCGGGTTGGGAGGCAGCTTTCCGTACGCCTTAGATCTACAAGCCCAATAGTGATCCATTAATACTGCAGTCCCAACCTTCTTTGCTGGATGCTTTTCTGTGTATATGCACTCTTTTTTTTCTCCAACCTTTTTTTAAAAAAAACTTTATTTAACGGTTGTGGTACTTGACATTGCAACAACAACATATAATGCATTTGTTTAAACACATCAACTTACAGTATTAGGCACCGTACATCAAAAGCAATGTCTACTGAATTGGTGAAGCAGTTGGCCCTATCGGGCTGTCACTATCCGAGTTAATTCCACTCAGATATATTCTAAATCGGGCCCATATGTCTTTTGGTTTACTTGGATTCGGGATAGTCAATATGTAATATTCTTCACATTCATTTACATACATTAATTCCTTAAGAAAGTGATTCATTTTTGGTGCCTGTGCGCTCTTCCATTTTTGCGGTATACACCGTTTCGCTACTGCGCATGTGACATTAAAAAGTCTCCTTGTCAACTCTGACTGTTTACCAATGTCCCCAAACAGGTATTTTCGCGGTGTGAGGTCCGCCGGTATCTGTGTCACCTCTTCCAGGATATTCGCCACCTCCCCCAAAAAGCAAGCACATGAGGGCAGTTCCAATACATATGCATCGAGTCAGCCCGGTCTGTTCCACACTTTGGACATATGCCCGTCCCATTGTTTGTAAACCTAGCCACCTTCAATGGAGTGTAGTGTAGTTTATTCAACATTTTAAACTGAATTAACCGGAGGCCGGCATTCATGGACACTTTCTTGGTCATTTCACAGTAACTTTCCCATTGTCCGTCCGATATATCCTCACCCAAATCTGTTTCCCAGGAAGCCTTCACTACGTTCAGTGTTGGGGAACCAGTCTGTACAGCAACATATAGCCCCGAGATGCTAGTACCAGCCCGGGTTGAAAGTGTCAGTAGACAAGGGTGCGGTGGGGGTTCGTCTGGGAATGTTGGCCAACGGGCCTTAAAGGCCAATGTCATTCTATAAAATTGGAGAATCATCAGCTGATCTCTCCCCATCCCTGTTTTGAAGTCCTCAAGTGTAATAAACCTCCCATTGGGAAATATGTCCTTGATTTTAAATTCCTCATCTGGGTCCCATTTATTCTGTATGCCTGGGTCGTATGTGGTTTTATGCCTGGGAAGTTCCAGAAGGGGGCCTCAGCATAATAAGGCGTTTTTACCCCAAGCCTTCGGAAGATTTTAAACCATGCCTGGGCCGTCGTACTAACCGGGTCAAATGGGCATTCGTCCCTGTGTTTAGTTTTAAAGATGACTGACCTAATGTCGGTCGGGCGCGCTGCATGTTTTTCGAGACGAATGTGGGGTGAAGTGTCGTATTCATCATACCAATGTTTGACAAACTGTGCTTGTGCAACCAGGTAATATAATTCAAAATCGGGAGCAGCTATGCCCCCTTTATTGTATGGTTCCACCATTTTTTCCCACTTCATTCTAGGTGCCCCCCCACTCCAAACAAATTCCACCGCCAGGGACCTGAGAGTGTCAAAGAATCTCCTACCAGGCCAGATCGGGATGTTGGTAAATATATACAGCAGTTTAGGAAGGATGACCATTTTTAATATGGCTACCCGACCTATTAATGATATGGGGAGTTTGGCCCAGAAGCAGAGTTTAGTGGCGATAGTAGACAGCAGGGAATCATGGTTGTTCAAAAGTAGAGATGTCCTGTCTCCAGAAACTATAACCCCTAGGTATCTAATTTTGTCCGGGGACCACCTTAGGCCAAGTGTGTCGTTTGGGCAGTTGGTGGCGGGGGTAAGGGGGAAAATTTCAGACTTAGATCGATTGGTCTTGTATCCTGAGTATGATGCGAATTTGTGCATCTCGTCCATTAGCGGGCCCAAGTGTGTGTTCGGCTCCCTAATGTACAATCGGGTATCATCGGCATATAGTGATATCGATTGGGTGAGGCCCGCCATCCGTATACCTCTCTGTTCCTGATGTTCTCTTATCGCCGCCGCTGCTGGTTCCATAGTGAGAGCGAACAGTATGGGGGAGAATGGGCAGCCCTGTCTAGTGCCCCTCTTCAACTCAAACCAATCAGACATAGTGTGGTTAGTCAATACCCTGGCCCCGGGGTTAGTGTACAGCACTTTGACATAGTTCAAGAAGCTGGGGCCCAGCCCGAATTTACCAAGCACCATGAACAGGTAAGCCCATGATAGAGTCAAATGCTTTTTCGGCTTCTAAGGATACCGCGACCGCCTGGGCCTCCGGTTTGATTTGGGCCATTACACCAAACAGCCTACGTAGATTGAGCGCTGTAGATCTAGTGGGGATAAATCCGCATTGATCTGGGTGCACTAGCACTGACATGTGCGGCAGGAGTCTGTTAGCCAGGATCTTCGCAAATATCTTAGCGTCACTGTTTATAAGAGATAAGGGTCTATATGAGGACATCTCATTGGGGGGACGTCTGGGCTTAGGAAGCACTGTAATTATAGCCTCTCTCATGGATGGTGGCAGTGTTCCTACCTCTGTGGCCTCCTCCCACATGGACAACAATATCGGGGCCAATACTTCGCTTAGCTCCTTGTACAATTCGATTCCCAGACCGTCTGAGCCAGGCGCTTTTCCGTTGGCCAGTGATTTAATTGCCTCCTTCATTTCCTCAATCGTAATGGGTTGGTCCAACTGTAGTGTATTTTCATCACCCAATTTTGGAAGCGTTATACTGTCTAAGTAAAGTTGAGTTTCCCTGGGTTTTTTTTATGTCATGATTAGCGTAGAGCTCTTTATAGAAGAGGGCAAATTCCCCATTGATGTTTTCCTCATTTGTCTGTGCTATGCCGTCGCTCCCTATTATCCTGGAGATCAGGGTGCAGCCCCTGTCAACTTTCAACAGGTTAGCCAGTGTGCGCCCAGCCTTGTTACCTTCGCCATATCGGCGTGCCCTAACCGGAGTGGCCATGTACAGCAACTCCCTATTTGCTAGTTTATTAAATTCTTGTAGGTTTTTATTAATTTCTGCAAGGGCATTATCCTCATGAGAGGATGTGTATTGCTGCTCTAGGTCCCCCAGTCGCTTCTCAACCACCTCCAGCTTTTTCCTGACCGCTTTCAATAGCCCCGTAGACTTGGAGATCAGGATACCCCTCACCCACACTTTGAATGTTTCCCATAGCACCGAGGGGCTATCCACCGAACCCTTATTGGTCTCAAAAAAGAGTTCAACTTCAGCCTGTAGTTCCCCCACCACCCCAGGGTCCTTAAAAATGTCGGAAGGCATTCTCCATCTCCTTACCGGAGGTTTAAGACTTTCCAATGTCATGTCTAACTCTATGGGAGAATGATCGGACAGGGTGCGGGGAAATATTTCACTTCCATTAATTTGGTGTACTACGGACGCTGACACCAGCCAATAGTCAATGCGGGATTCAGTGTCATGTACCGAGGAGTAAAAGGAGTACTGTCGTTTTAGGGGATGGAGTGTTCTCCAGGCGTCTACCAACTGTAGCTGTAAAATGATTTGATGCAGCGTGTTGGCTGCTTTCGAGGGATTTCTATGTGCTGAGGTAGAACGATCCAGTACTGTATCTAAAATGGTGTTAAAATCTCCTCCCCACACTATTTGCTCGCCCCACAGGCGCCAATCTCATGTAGTACATTTATGTAGAATTCAGGGTCATCTATGTTTGGACCATATGTATTAATGAAAATCATTGCTTCCCCCTTGATGGTGCCCCAGAGTAGAACATAGCGACCCACTGGGTCTATTTTGCTCCTCTCAAACTGGAACCCGACGGATGGGTGTATCAGGGTTAGTACCCCTCTTGCTTGTGAGGAGTATTCCGTACAATACCTGTGAGGCCCCACCCTCTCAAGAACTCGGCATTGACCTTTTGAAGCGCATGAGTTTCCTGTAGCATGACAATGTGGGGTTTGTGCCGAGTAATATAGGCTCCCACTTTCCTCAACTTGGTTCTGTTGTTCAGGCCCCGGACATTCCAAGTAACCAGTTTCAATCGGAGCCCTCGGGTTGCCCTAACAGAGTTAGCCATATCTGTGTTTCCAGTTTATATATTTGGCCTTTCTGTTGTTAAGGAGATTTCCGTGCGCTGCAATGTCACCACATTTTTTAACTTGTGAGACTTCTCGAACTGAGTCCCATTCCCCAACGTTTCCCCCCTTGCCCCCTTCCCGTACAGTCATATGATACTTTAAACCCCCACCCTCATCATCAACCCCAACATGACAATGCTGCCCCGCAATAAACAATCCCTTAAACATGTGGAACTTTCCTGAGGGTCACTAATAGCAGCCATCTGGAGCGCTTTAGGCTGAGGCTCACAGCCCAGGTAAAACAACATTTTAGTTCAGTTCGTCACCCTTATATGTCTTCCAATGTCAATAATTTCTCACCATATGTTAGGCGATCCAATCCTAGCCTGGTCCAGTCTTACTGCTCACCTCTTGGTTATGTATTTGCGTTTTGGTTTGCCACTCGATCTCCGGTGGGTATTGGTATGGAAGATTCAACATATGACATGGCATCTGTGGGATTTTCAAAGAAATGAGCACGTCCCCCATGCTGTATTCTCATTTTTGCCGGAAAGATGAGGGCATAAGGTACATTTCGCAGTCGTAGCTGTTTTTTCACCCCTTCATATGATCTTCTTTGCATTTGCACGTTGGTCGAGAAATCTGGATATATGTGAATCGTGTTTTCTTCATGGCGTAGGGTACCTTTTTCTCTCGACAGTCGGAGTATAGTGTCCCTGTCTCGGTAGTTTAGGAGGCACGCAATTATTGTTCGAGGGGGGGCCCCTGGCTTCGGGAGCGGTGCTAGGGTATGATGGGTCCTTTCAATCAGGAAGTGATTCGAGAAGGAGTCAGCGCCTAGGATGTCTTTCAGTAAGGCCTCAACTTGCCTCTCCATGGGGCCTTTTCCGAACTTTTCCGATACTTCAACAATCCGGATGTTGTTCCTCCAGGATCTCGATTCGAGGTCCTCGCACTTGGTTTGAGTCTTGTGTAGTTCTGTTTGGAGGTGGGCTATGTGTTTTTGTATCGTGTCCTCGTTCACACTTATCCTGCTTTCAGTTTCCGTAATACGCGCGCTCTCCTTTTCCACACGAGCTTCTAGGGATCCTATCGTCGCCACGATATCGTCTAATTTAACATTCACTGCCATGAAACCATTCTGCACCAGTGTTGCCAGGCGATCCATCGGGTCATTTTCCTGCCCATCGGATGTAGATGGTTCCCCCCCAGTCACCCTTTGTGGCTGCGAACTGGTGAAGGTGTCCATCAGGCCGATCTTTTTCCCTCCTGTCCCCTTTCTCTCGTTGCGGCCCATAAGTTGCGATTGTCAGTTGGGAGTGGACTGCGTTCTCCCACGTGTTATCACCCAATGTACCTCCGTGCAGTTCAGGATGTGGAGGGAACGTTATTTATATTCCTGTCCTTAGGAATAGGTCCTAATAGGTCCAGATAAGTCGCTTGTACGAAGGGATGAATCCAGAAGGTCCGCAGGTCACCACTTCGGATTGCATTCGATGGGGGGGTGTTCAATGGGGCCCCAACGGGGCGCCGAGCAGTGCACCCGGTGCAATGAGGGAGGTTTGCAATGTTTTCCCACTGTGCCTGTACGTGGAGGCGGCCCGGCGGCACTCCGACACCCCCCGCCCCCAGGGGCAGATGGTCGATCCCCCAGCTGCTTGCGGTTGCTGCTGGCTGCACAGGCCAGGCGCTGCGGGGCACGATGTCAGGCCTTCCACCCGCCGTGGCTGCGTATTGTAAAGGCCTGCCTCACGGGCATCGGTAATAGGGCCTCCGTCCCTGCCCAGTCCCACTTACTTGGTGTGTGCGTGTGGGGGGGGCACCTCCAGGTGAGGCTCGTTCTCCCAGGCGGCCGCGGGTAGCACCGTGAGGAGCCGCGGCCGCGACGCCAGTGTTCAAAGCGTTCTGTGCGCCGTGCGTCCCGTCTGGTTGGGAGCAGTCCGCATCCACCGGGCCGCTCCCGTTCCTCCTTGCTGTCGCCCGCCCTCGCGGGCAGAGCGATCGCCGGTGTCCCTGCGTTCGTGTCGGGGGGGCGGCCACTCCGCTCCTCCGGTATCGCAGGATGGTGCTGGCCGCACGGCGCCCCTCCCCCACCGCGGCCCGCAGTCTGGGCGTTCGTGGAGCCTCCAGGTGGCCGCCCGGGTCTCTCTCTGCCGCCGGGACTGCTAGCTGCAATATCTCGGCAGCGCGGTCGCGGTTTTCCACCGCTCTTCGTCAGGATGTGCCTTGCGTTTCACGTCCCCGAATGCCTGCTTTCTTAAGGGTTTAGGACGAAGCAGAAAGGATTTATTTTAAAATAGGATTCTGCCTGAGCCGGAGCTCTCGCACTAGGCGGCCATGTTTGAGGTGCGCAACAGCGCCCCCCCTTTTTCTCCAACCTTTACTGTTCTATTATTCTAGAAACACAATGCTGGTTTTTTCAGTGGTGTTATGGGCATTGGTCCAGCTTCATTGTCCACCCAGGTCAGTAACTTTGTGCTTGCATCCCATTCTTTCAGGCAATTTTCACTGTGTACTGTGTTTACTGGTGCTTGTACCAGGGTGTGTCCCTTGCTTCCTACCACTCCCTCCTTCCAATCTTCAGCTGTGTATACTGGCCATACACAAGAATGTGTGGTCTTTGCCGACATCCCGGAACCCCTCCTATTTCCTTGGGTCCTTTCTTAGGACATGGGCATTCTTTTAGTATTATTGTTTTTATCTCTCCTTTCTGTGGGTCGTCAGCTATGTATTGTATAGCTTAGTCTTTCTTCCAGTAATCGTCAATCATGTGAAGTGTCTGTATATAACTATCTTCATAGAGAAATGTTGCCATGGACATCCATCTCAATGTTGCTGTTCTACCTTGGAATCTTCCTCGGGTTGTAAACATGGACAGGTACATAATGCATTGTGCTCTTGCTGCTGGTATTTCAATTACTATAAATGTTCTGGAGGCACTCATGGCATAGGGGATTAGTGAGCAGACATAGCAGCTCTCTCCTGTGGTTTATTTACATACTTTGGTCATGTGCTTGTACCACATGTTTTTAGATACTCAAGCAGTGTCAGTGAGATAGAGTTCCACCCCCCCATGTCTGTATATGCACTGCATCTACCTCTCGTTAGTGGACTTAAAGTGCTTACCTGTCCACCTGTCATGGTTGTTCCACCTACTAGAGTTGGGCTTGTTTTAGAAGGAGGATACAGCAGTATTTTTTAGCAACGTAGGATATTCGCCAAAAGATGAGGGTGAAAATACTATATGAGAATAAGATGCAAGACACAATAATCATTCTTTTAATAATGCTTTCCATAACTTACACCTTTTTGGATGGTTGTGTAGTTTGAAGATATCAGTTGCCCACCTGGAATGTGCAAAACAAACATTAGTGTGTTAATATTGTATTCAATCAAGCCTCCAAACAAAATTTTCTGCCATAGCAAGAAGGAATAGCTGTTCCCACACAGCTTTTATTCTGGGGTCACGGAGTACTGAGAGTACGGATAGATTTCCATTTTCCAGGTGTGGATATACCTTGGACAAAAAGCTATGAAGACACAAAAATAGATGTTTGGGTGGCATCTCCTGGTACTATTGGATCTCCTAACAAATTGGACAAATTGGCCTTGGAAAGTTTCAGGATGAGGATAACAAGGAATCATGGAACACATGCAATAAAAACAGTCACACTTTCACAATGAATGTGTGTAGAAAGAAACATAACAAACAAACAGCGTGCCCTCACTCTGGATTTGTAAGAAGTCCTTTCCCTATCTCTCCTACATGGGAGCGAGTAACCATTGGATGTCCACTGCCGTGCTGATTACAAGTTATTGTTTTGCTCTCCTGTTTGTGGATCGTTGGCCCTTTTCTTATATTATTGCTAGGAGAGGCCACCGCTTTGTAGAGCTTGATGTCCCCGAGATGATTCCAAGTATTCTTCCCGACAAGTTCCACAGCTCGCTCAGTGATCAGTTTGACAGTGTGCGGTGCTGTACAGCGTGGCCTGTCCCAATTCCTGGGAAAGTTCTGTAAGAGGACCTGGTCCCTCGGATACAACAGTGGTTGCTTTAGTAAGTCTTTGTTGCCTTCAGGCCTCTCCTGCTGTCTCTTGAAAGGAACTCATGGTGGCAACAGTAAAGATAGACTCAAGTGATCATAGTTCAAAGATGTTTATTAAACTTTAAAGGTAGTTTTGAAAAACACCTAATCTAAACCTAAATCTAAGATGGGAGCAAGCTTCGACCATCAAACAATAATAAGGCAGTCCTAGTGGTGTCTTGTCATATAAAAGGGTTTATACTAAGAAATACCTATTGCCAATTCTTACGCTACATGCAAAAGAAGTGTGGGATAATGTTCATAAGAAAGAAGGAAGTGTTCACAAGTAATAAGTCAGGATGTGGTAGTCAGGGTCTCCCTTCCCCACGTTTGAAGCCTGCGATAAGGTAGGATTCTGGAGCACAGCAAACACTCGAGCTTTCCTAGCACAAGCCAACAGTGCTGCTCTCAGTTTCCAGGGCCTTTGGTGGTTTAGTCTAGTTCTACAAGAAGTCTCTTGCCTCCGATGACCTGATGTGTTCTAAAAATAATAAACATAATATATATAATAATAATAACTGCACTGCTATTAACCTGTGCGGAAAAGCCTGTGTGCCATTCTAATCTCATGCTTTCTCTTCGACGCTGCGACCACACACTCCGCGTGCTAACTCTAACTGCCCTGTACCACCGCATTACATTGAACCTAGTCTCCATTCATCCCCGCAAATAATTACTGCCTGATTATGAGCCCACATGCTCCCAGTGATCTAGTCTACCTCTGCAACTGTTATTTATGACTTTGTCACTGTATTTGCCTTAGAGCATTCTGAACCAGCCAGCCCACCTCAACAATTGCATCCTTCCAATAGCGAACTGCACTAAACCTAATGAACTTCAAACTTATACTTGCACTTGAACTATGTGTACTTGCATCTGCTCTTGATTTAACCTAACATAATAATTGATCTCAACTAGCTACTAGTAGTGTATTGTATTTGCATTTACTCTATGGCATTTTTGTTTGAACCTAACATAATAATTAATCTCAACTAGCTACTAGTAGTGTATTGTACTCACCCCAGTCTACATCTGAATTAGCCAATCACAGAATTTGCATGGATGTACCCAAATTGGCCACAATAACAGTGCACTGTATTTACCCAGCGTACGTTTGAATCAGCCCATTATTGAAACTGTATGTTTATACCCATTAAGTCTGCCACATTAATTGACCCAACCTAGCAGTGTACTGTACTAACCTAGCGTACCTTTGAATCAGCCTACTAGAAACTTTATGTATATACCCATCAAATCTGCCACATTAATTGACCCAACCTAGCAGTGTACTGGACTTACCCATTGTACTTTTGAATCAGCCTATCAAAGATACTGTATGTATGTACCCAACAAGTCGGCTACCTTAATCGACCTTAACCAACTGCATGCTGTACTCACCCGGTGTACTTTTGAAACAGCCTATGTAAGAGGATTCAATTCAACACTACAGCTAAGTCAATGCCTAGTCTGGGATACTGAATGGAAACCCTTATTGATATATCTTTATGTCCAGTTCATGCGTTCTGGATGACTACCCCTATATAACACCCCTCTCTTGGAATCCCCCTGACCCCACTGAGCCAAGAAGTAGTTCTGTTTTGCAAGTTAAAAGGTTTATTAGAGAATTTAAACAATATATATATATATATATCACACTTTATAATAAATTAATAATTGAATATCACACTTAATCTGATATGATAAAGATTAACAACAGAGAATCTGGCACTAGCCCACTTCTTTATAATCACTAAGGAGTTGACATGAAATGGATAAGGTAGCACACTGGTAAATAGGGACAGAAGAATAATGTGGTAGATAATGCTTTATAGGGTTCAAGGAAATGCAAGGTTGAATGAATGAAATGCAGTATAGAAGATAAACTGATATGGTTTCACAAAAGACAAGGTAATCACTTTTCCTTTGTGGCAATTCACCCCCCCTATACAATGTAAGGAGATGGAAGGAAGAGCACACAGTTCAGGTATACAATCACAATGTAATACAGAGTTCCAGCAGTTTCCCAGCAAGCTTAGAGGAGAATAGATATGAGTTTTACACAGGCTCAAAATGCTTTTAATATGGTGACAATGCAGTGAGAAATATGCTGAAAATGCTTTTAATTCCCTTCAGGAGGTTCAGGTTGAGGATTAGTTGGTTTAAATTAGTTCAGGCTTACTTTAGCAATGTTCTAGGAATGACTGGCAGGTTAAACGAATTTTTGGCAAATGAAAGCAAGGAAGCTGCTGTTTTCACACGTGGAGAAATTTGCAAATCGCGGTAAAATTCGCGAGTGCGTTTTTTGCGATTGCGGCAAAAGTATAGGGAATAGGAATGCGGTTCTGGGTTTGTTGAAAAGCCAGGATTCCCAGCTTTCAGAGGAAAGTTACTGCAAGTCTCTAAGACAAACGGTCACGGAGATATGAGCGATATAGTAAAGGTCGTTTTTCAGATTTGAAATTTTAAAAGTTCAAAGTGACAAGTTACAGCTTGCAACTAGAAAATGACAGGTGACAGCTTTGCAAATGACAGGTGACAGTTAGGAGACAGTTCTGGTTAGATTAAAATAGATTGAATTATATTATTTTAACTAAGAGATTGGTTCTGCACAGTTCTGCTAGGTACTCACAATATATTTAGAAATAGAATGGGCCTCGCCACGGATCTGGTCAACAGGTTTTCTTCACTCGCCACGGACGGTTTCTGCGCACAGCGTCTGGGTCAGCTCTCTAGTTCTGGAACAGCGTTCTGGGTCAGCTCTGCTCTGCCTCTGGTTCTGGATACTGCTCTGCTTTCTGTGGGTACAGCACTGCTTCTGGATCTTTCTGCACAGCTTTCTCTGGACCCAGCGCTGATCTGCACGGCTCCTGGATGCTGCTATCGCTGTTAGGTTTGCTGGATGCTGAGGCCCACTGAGAAGAGTTCTCAGTTTGTGGGTTTAGGCCCTTGCTTTGAGTTCTGAATCAAGTTCTTTGGAGTTTTAAAGTCTAAGTGTTGAATCTAGTATCTTCTGGATGTTGTGTGGTCCGGCAGAGCGCGTTGCAGCAAATGGAATTGAATGTCCCTATCTGTCCTGACTGTCTGCTTTTATGTGTTTTGAAAGTGGGTGGAGAGGCTAGCTTTCTAGGCCCAACCCCTTCAGAGTTCTGATAGGTTGGAAAATTCTTTGCGTTCTCACTGGAGAGCAGGATTGTGTGTCAGAATGATGTCATTTAATGGCTTTCAGAAAGGACACTCCCCTGTCAAATTGCACACAATCTATATTTGATCAAAAAGACATATTTGCACAGGTACACATTTGTTTAAAATTACATGCACCCATCACATATCACAGGAGGTATACCCTGTCCAAATCTGCTCTTCCTGGGGGCTTGCATTCAGAAATGGCAACATTTGCACTTTTTAACTGGTTTTGCAATATCGGACATTAACCCAAATTTACACACATGTGCGCAAGGAGTATGGACATTAATTGATGAAGTGTCAGATTTTTAACATGCATACATTTTAAGTAATACCCTCTTAACTGCTAGCTTGCCCCCAGTTCATACCACCGGTTGTAAAAACCTCTTAAAATGTGGGCAGAAAAATCACAAGAATTATGGTATCATTTAAATAATTTTCACAAGTTCGCTCTATGAATGATCCATCTTTTTAGAGTTATGTTCTGGCCCCAAAGGGGTGTGATTTCCCCCCAGCACAAGGTTGAATTTCTGGTTTTTCCAGTTCTGCCAAGCCAGCTTGCTCTCACATGCAGTGCTCCTCCCCTTTCCTTCCAGGAGGAAGCCACATTTACGACTCCCACCAATAAAACATTTGCCTGAGTCAGGACAGGGCTTTGTTCAATTTCCTGCAGAGCCCAGGTAATTCATTCAGAGAAGTGTCATATCCCTTTTGGTGGGAACAGCAAAAGGCAACTAGGCCTGGGAACACAGCTGGTGTGCAAGTCTCATCTCCTGTCGGGGGTAGCTGGTGGGCAGAATTCAGTTCCTTAAGCCAGGCCCCAGCTAATGTCACTTTTAGTTACCCAGTTTTCTGCATTCAAATAAAACTAACCATTTTTACATATGCAGCTAGAATGCTGATTCAAAGTTTCAAACTATGACATTTAAACAATTGCAACCTATGTGACACTCAAAAGTAGGTCACTCATTTCTTTTAAACATTTAGATTTTTAGTGTCTTTCAGTCCAAATTTACTTAAACTGCTGAAATCCACAGCTCAGCCAGTCTTGTTATAAACCTTCAAGTCACTTCAGAATATAACTTTACATTGGATCCACCTCTCAGTAAGTCTTTCTTTGGCCTGCTTTGGGTTCATTTATTCAGTTTTACACAAAAAAGTCTGGTGTTGTTTTAAAACGCCGGCTTTCTGATAGTGGTGAGTACTGGTAATGCACCCATTTTTGGGATTTAAGAAAATGAATTCCCCACAATTCTAGGTTGCTTTTGGCAATCAGCATTGCCATTCCCAATGGTTTCAGGCTACTGTGTGGGTAGTCCAATGGTGGTTTTAGGCAGTGCCCTTCTGTGCCCATAACATCGGCAAAAATGGGTGGCAGCCTATTCTTCATGCCTTTCCCTGGGCATTTTCTGGGAAGCTCTGGCCATCATGATGTTTTCAATGCCAGAACTGCACAGTTTTTGAGGTAGGGCTTGGATGCATGGGTAAAAACATCCCACAAGCCCCCCTCTTGTGATGGCCATTCTGTTTCCCTGATGGAACTCGCAAGACCTGGGATGTTTCCTCATCTTCTTCCAATAGATGGCACAGTTCAGCATCTTTTCCTCCATCCGGTACTGATCGATCGGTTCTCCTCGCCGGTCCTGATGGGAATATTGGGCGGTACACTGGGCCCCTTGCGTCTCTGCTCCCGGTCTCCGGATCGTCCTCCTTGGCCCGTCTCCAGGTTTTCTTTCTCCTAGGACGACAAAGGAAGAGCGGCAATACCTATTCATGAACATTTCTCCCCCACCATTGATATAGTGGGGTGGCATATAAATTTATAGTCAAAACATATGAACATGCACATTTCTTTTTGCATTCAAAAACCAAAACACCCACATTGAGAAACTCAGAATTTGATAGGCGATATGTAGGATATTTTAAGTTAGAACTGAATTAATCTGAGACAGCACCCTCTAGGATTCCAGAGGATTCCTCCAGTTGTTGCAGAGTGTGCCTGGGATGGCAACACTTCAACTGGTTAATGTGGACCCACTTGTCTTCCCCCTCTGCCAAACCGCCTTTGGGGATGCGGATCTTGTAGGCCACAGGGGAGATCTTGTCTATAATCTCAAAGGGTCCCTTCCATGTAGGCAAACATTTTCGCTGTTTGGCCTGGTTCCTTTGGAAATTGTATAGATAGACCCGGTCCCCCACCTGATATTCCTTCCTGGAAGTCTTCAGGTCATAGTGGGTCTTCATGCTATCAGCTGATCTTTCTAGATTCCGCTGAGCAAAAGCAAAAGCATGTTGAAGGTGTTTCCTTAAATTCTCCACATACTCATGAGTTGTGGAGGCATTTATCAGTGTCTGCTCTTGGGTCCTGTAGAGCAAATGCTGAGGAAGCACCATCTTGCGCCCAGTCATCAACTCAAATGGTGACATTTTGGTTGCAGATGAAAGGGTAGATCTGATGGCCATTAGGACCAGAGGTAATCGGATATCCCAACTTGGCCCAGAATCTGTCACAAACTTCTTTAATATGCTCACAATGGTTCGGTTATATCTCTCTACTGCCCCAGAAGAAGCTGGCAGGTAAGCAATATGCAACTTCCTTTTGACCCCCAGTATCTCCCACATCTTTGTCATTACTTCACTGGTGAAGTGGCTACCCCTGTCTGACTCAATCCTTTGAGGTAGACCGAAACGGGAAAAGATGTGGTTAATCATCAGGGCAGCTGCAGTTTCTGCCTTGCAATTTGGGGCTGGGAGACATTCCACCCACTTGGTAAACAAGCATGTAACGGTCAACATGTACTTGTTTCCTCTAGACGAGCGAATCACAGGGCCTACAAAGTCGATTTGCAAATCTGACCATGGCAGTGTCATCCCCCGCTTTTGGAGAGGCGCGCGGTGTGTGAGGGACGTCGGCTGAAATTGCGCACACACAAGACACCCCTTCAAGTATTGGTCAAGGTCCTGCCCCATGTGTGGCCAGTATGCAACCTCTCTTAAGATTTCCAGTGTTGTGTGAAACCCCCTATGACCGGCGGTGGCCGCATCATGGGCGTGACTTAACATCAGGCTTCGGAATGAGGTAGGAACCACGCACTGATCGTGGCCAGCTTTGTATTTCCTTACCAGCAAACCGTCTTGGGATTCGTAACATTTTTGGACATTTCATCAACACTCTTAGGTCCTCTTTCCCAATATAATCGGTATCCGTCAGGGGAAAGTTCTCAGGGTCCTCAAGGTGTTGGTAAAACTTACCAATAATTGGATCCCCCTTCTGAGCGGTAATCAAATCAGCATCAGGGGTCTCCTTACTCCATTGTGCAATTGAAAGGTCATTGTGAGCATTTGTCTGGGACCTAGTGATAGCAGTGACCTGGATTTCCCCCAACAGGTACTCAATCTCAATTAGATCCCCTTGGATGGCCCTGGTTTTGGCCAGCTGATCAGCTAAGTCATTTCCAGTTTTGTCTGGTCCCTCTACTTTGGAATGACCCTTGATCTTTTTCCAATAGATGGTCATCTCATTCGAGGTGACCAGATCATCAATGTTTTGGATCAACTTCCCATGTTTCAAGGGTTTGTTGTTCGCACATAACATGCCTCTGGTTTTCCAATTAACCAGGTGCTCCACGAACCCGTTCCGTACATAATCCGAATCTGTGATTATGACCAGTTTGTGGAGTTGATGCTGGACAGCAGTGAGAATGGCCTGATGCACAGCAATCAATTCTGCCACCTGACTACTTCGGGGACCAATTTTGTATCCAGCGGAGGGTTCTGGGGACTCATTCACCCATGCATTCCCTACGCCGGCCACCAGTTCTTTCTCCCCGTTGTTGTCAACATGGTAAGAGCATCCATCCACATATACAGTGGGCATTCCCTCACACTTGTCTTCTTCAAAGACTTTGTGGGGGGAATTAAGGTATGCCTCCATGTTGTCCTTTATTTTTAGACTTTCGTCCTCGAGACAGTTTTCTCTGGCACAATCATGCAAGTCAGCCAGACCTTGCGCGAGGGGACTCTTCTTGTTTTGGCCATATCTGACCTCCACAGGAAAGCCTTGCATTGACAGAATCCAGGAAGTAATTCGGGAATTACTCACATTTCCGGCCCGGATTCTGTCACTTTGGAGATATTGCAGAGGCTGGTGTGGAGTCTCCACTATGATGTGTTCCCCTGGATAAACGGGCGGTAATTCTTCAATGCCCACACCATTGCCAGGAGTGCCTTCTCACAATCGTTGAATTTTTCCTCCACAGAGGATAAAGTTTTGCTCGCATAGGAGATTACTTTATTGACCTTGTCATGCTTTTGGTATAATACTGCCGTCAAGCACGTATTAGAGAAACCCATCTCCAGGAAGAACTCCTTGTTTCTGATAGGGTAAGCTAGGCAAGGCGCTTTTGAGAGGCTTCTTTTGAGTTGTTTTACTGCCTCGGCTTGTTCTGGACCCCATTCCCACTTGACCCCCCCCTTCAGGAGATGAATCAGGGGTCTGGTGATCTCTGCGTAACCCTCAATGAACTTTCTGCTGTAATTAGTCAGTCCAAGGAGGTTCCTTAGTTCCCGCAGAGTTGTGGGGTCTTTCAGTTTCTGAAGTGCTTCCACTTTCTTTTCCTGGGGACAGAGACCCTGAGGAGTAATCTCATGCCCCAAGAAATTAACACGGGTTCTACACCACTGTGCTTTCTGAAAGGAAAGTTTTGCTCCGGCGGCCCTCAACTGCGTCAGAACATAACGGATCTCCGCTATGTGTTCCTCCACAGATGAACTTTTGATGAGGACATCATCTACATAAGCCAGGTTACCCCTCGCACCCAGGTCGGGCATGGCCTTATGTAGGAAAATATTGAACTCATTACCGGAGTTAAGGTATCCGAAGGGAGTCCGGGTCCATGTATACTGCTGGCCCCCAAAGGTAAAAGCCAGCTTGTATTGGTCCTCCCTACTGACCGGCACGGTCCAGTATCCATTGGTCAGGTCTATTGCAGTGAATACCTGTGACCCCTGAATCTGGGCCAGCCCTTGGTCAATGTAGGGAAGAGGCCATCGGGAAGTATGGACCCGTTTGTTGAGCTCCCTGAGGTCGGCGCAGAGTCTCCACTGGCTGTTTGGCTTCAATATTCCCAGCACCGGATTATTGAAGGTGCTGTGGACTGGACGGATTATTCCCCGGGACTCAAGGTTCTTAATTATTTCAGTAAGGGACTCCATTGATGCGAGAGACAAGCGATATTGCTTCACAAACACAGGAGTCATGCCAGGGTCCGTGGGGATTGTTGTTGTGTGGATGTCAGTGCGACCAGAGTCATATGAGTCTACCGCAAAGAGATCTTGGAAATCCAAGAAAACTTGTTTCAACTTTTGCTTTTGTTCCAGAGTCACACAGGCATCAGCTAGGTTGACTCTCTCTTGCACCATCTGCCTGAAGCATGGAAAGACTTCTGGTTTGGCTATCTCCGCGGCCTCCTCCAGCTGGGTGGAGAAGTCCCTGGTCAGAGTGCTGATTTGGACCGGAGGCTTCAGGTGGGAAAGGCAGCCCTCATGGACCTGGAAAATCACCTCATCCCTCCTGAAGTCACAAGTCACATCTTCCTTACCATAGGGGCAGGAAGTGTACACCAGGAAGTTCCCCCCATGCCGGGTAAAAATCCTGTCTGGTGTTGTATTGTCCTCACTGTCACTGTCAACGCAGTCCTTGGGGATTGGCCCTAACAGTTCCTTACCTAAATCAATGGAAAAATGTCGGTCATCAACCGCCATTCCAATAATGGTGCCTGCGGCTAGAGTAATACTCTTTAAGTCGCTGTTATCCACCTCTATTAGAATGGTGTCATGTTCTATGTTGACTACTGGTGTTGGGTTTACCCCTAACCCTTGCTGTTGGAGAGAAGCATTTAGATGTATGTAAGCATCAGGGTTTTGCAAATATTGTCCTCTTTTAGCTTTCACTTCCAGAGAGAATTGTCGGGTCCTTTCTGGGATGGTGACTTCCTCTTTGATCTGAATTTCAACTGCATAAGGTAGCAATTGAGCTGACCTAAATGCTTTTTCTGGATCATCAAAGCCCATGGTATTATCCGCAAATCGGGACCAAGCTTTGAAGTTTATTAGGTCCAAACTAATGGCAAAGCGATTGAGAATGTCACTGCCTAAGTAAAAGGCGGCAGGGACGTCTCGCACGACCCAACAATTGTGGACTATGCTCTTGTTGCCAATGGAGATTTTGAGCATACACCTGCTTGGCAGGAGATGTTTGGAATTAGGTGCTTCCAGGTCCATTTCCCATTTGTCTATCAGTTTGAAGGTGGGAATGGCTGGATCTTTTGGGAGTTGGCGGAACATGGCTTCGCTGATGAAGCTCTTACCGTTGTTCACACACACTCGAGCGAGAACAGAGTCCTTCCCATCATTTAACTGAACAGGGATGAACAACTGCTCTCCAATTTGCTGAATATCAGCCAGGCTCTGAGCTGATTTCACATCTTTCTGGACTATAGGAGTGGGAGTTTCTGATTGTGGATTAGTAAAGAATTTCAGGGTGTTTCCTTCCAGTGTGGAATACCACCTTAAACTGGAAGGAAGGTTGATTTTCAGAAATAGAGAGGACCCCCCATCACCAGTCTGTTGTCCTACTGCTATTACTGTCACGCCTGGAATTTGGTTGTTCTGGAAGTGAAATTCTACTTGGTCAGATTTTTGTTCAACCATGTGGCAGGTGCCGTTTAAACTAACATGGTTGACACTCTGTTTTAATTTTATTTGTCGGCTAGTCTGGGTCCAGAGGACCTTGTTTACGCAATCTATTAAGGGTGACAACCTCCTCAGGAGGTCATTCCCCAGTAAACAAGGGGTGCCCTCTGGAGTCACTACTATGACCGGGTGTTTCACCTTGTGTCGCCCGATCTTAATGTCCAAGTCTGCAGTCCCCTCAACGGGAATTTCCTTCCCGTCAAAGTTCTGCAGTTGTCCAGGAAGAGAGGTGAGAGGAATTTGGTAATTCTCTCCCCTTCCTGCATTCAGTTCGTCAAAGGCCCTTCTGGACAGAAGGGTAGCTTGAGATCCAGTGTCCACCAGTGCCAAAATTGTACCCTGCCCCTGTACTTGTACCGGGGCATAGTATCTTCCCTCCTTCTCCTCAAGGGGGCACAGATAATGCACATTTTTGGACAACTGGTGGGCTAACTTTCTGGTTTTGGACATCGCTAGCGAAGAGATTTGGGCAGAATTCTGTGGAGAGCCTTGGGAATCTGAAAGAAAAAATTGGCAACTGGAGATCAGAGCCATTGTGGGTTCCCCTGGCTCCGGTTCCGGGCCGCCCCCCCCCCTTTTTGGAGGCAGTCACCAGGATGGGTTTGAACCAGGGGATTTTCTTGCTGTTGGTTCTGGGATGAGATGGTGGGCGGCGGTAGCTCAGTCTCCTCCACATCTCCCCAGTCTGGATTTGCATCCCTAGGGACCCATTTTTCTTTGGGAGGAGTTCCCCCCTCTCTGAAGGAGAAGATCCTTTTCCCAGGATCCTCTGAGGATCCCTCTCCCTCAAATTGGAAGATCTGTACCTCCTCCTCAAACTGAGCCTGTTTGGGTCTTTTGTTTCTCCTACCCCCCCTCTGCTCCTTATGAGGCAGACTTTCAGGGGCAAGAGATTTTGTTTCCGGTTCCTGGGTTTCCAGGGGCTGTTTACAAGTGAGGGAGGAAGCTTCCTCCAAGGCTTTACACCCCCCTTCCCTTTGTGCCTCCTCCCTGGGAACCGGTGAGTTATCGGGGTGCTGCCCCAGTCATTGTTCTGGAGCACCAGGTCCAGAGTTGGGTGCGTTCTGCGCCGGCATGCCGATCTGAGGGTTCTGCTGAGCCCTCAGTATGTGACCCAGATCCCGCGCCATGTTTTGAACCTGGTGCTCTAACTGGAAAAACCGCTCAGGCTGATACGGGGCCCTGTTTTCTCCCCTGGGCTGATCCCGGGAAGGGTAGCTATCCCTTCTTTGGTAGTACCCCTGGTTGGGAATATTTGGATACCCCCCCACCCTTGGCCTCCCCTCTCCCGGATTCGGTTGTCTGGGCTCAGGGAATTGGGGAAAGAAGGGTGGAGGATTTTGGGGCTGGAAGTTGGGTGGATACCTAGGGAAGAAGTTCTGCCCAGGGTTTGGTGAGTTTCTGCCCTCCTGTGAGAAGTTGGGAGGGAAGTTCTCTGGGTTAGGTGCTTGGCTGGATCCCCCCCTTGGGCTGGAGGAGTCCACACATAACCCAGGATGGGTCTGTTTCCCTTGTAACGGGGGCTTACATAATCAGGAGAGCGAGGGACCCCATTTGTGGGGCTGCCTCCCTGGCTCCCTGTCTGTGACTGGCCCGAGGACCTTCTGGGCCTAGCATTATTAGGTGCAGGTAGGTTTTTAGGCCCCCCCATCTCCAAATCTAAAATGGGGGTGACCTTTACCTCTGCCACCTTGGCAGCAGCAGGGGTGTTGTTGGCTTTGGGGTTTTTGGGCGCATTATTTTTATTTTCTATTGGCCTCTGCACCTCATAGATCCAGGTCGCCTGTTCAATGACCCAGTCTAAAGATCTTTTCTCGTGAAAATCCCTCACGAGCTGGGTCATTATGTATTTGGGCAAGGCATGGAAAAACGTATTAATAAATTCTCTGCTATCCGTGCGCACCCTTCTTGTGGTCTGTGCAAAAGCACGCTTTAACTCCTGCACAAATTCTTGTGGGGCCTGATCCTCCCCACATTGTAAATTGTAGGCTGCCTTGCGAGCCTCTTGAGGATTTCTATGAGTAGAAAAATGTTTCAAGATGGCCGCCTTATAGGTGGACCATCTTAAATGATTTTGGTCCTCCAGCCCCGCAAAGAAACTGGAGTATTCCGGGGAGAAGGTCCACTTTACATATTGAATACAGCTTTGGCTGTCCTTCAAATGGAAAGACTCCATCATTTGCTCAAACAACTCTAAGTGCTCCCAAACAGAATACTTGGCGTTCTTATGATAAGGCGTGATGATGCTCCTGATTGCCTTAATCTGCTTTAAGGGGTCCTTAAGCAAGGCCCTTTAACCCTGGTCCATTCATCTTCTGACTCAGCGGCACTGCTCCCAGAGGTTCCCGTCTGTTCTTCCAGGTTTTCCCGGATTCTGCGAGCCTGGGAATGGCTGGCAGAATGTGGGGACCTGGTCTCCTGTGTCCTGTACCGCTCAGAGGAGTCTTCAGATCCCTCCTTGCTGCCAGAATTTGATGGGTACCCCCCCCACTGACCTAACTGGGCAGAGGTTTTCAGGATGCCCTTAATGGGCCTACTCTCCTGGGGTTCCCCATTAAATTGCACTGTGCTTGGGTGCCCATACCCGGATGCCCGCCCCTCCATTCCTGGGTGGTACTGGCCTATGAGCCCCATGCTTCTGGCTGGATAGTAATCTGCCATCCCTGTGGCCCTGTGCTCATGTGCGCCAGGGGACATGGGGGTGGCAGAGTCCAGGGACTGAGAGAGATAAAGGCCTCTGGTACTAGGGCTCCTGGGGTTATGCTCAGGAGTTTCTCTTTCCCAGCGAACCTCATCTCTATCCGCCCCTGCTCCCTGTTGCAATGCAAGAGCCTGCGCCTTCAGTTCCTCAGTTAAGGCCTTACTAGACTCTATCAGTCTCTCCTGCATCGCTACCTGTTGTTTGAGTCTATCATTGTGCTGGCAGAGAGCCTCATTCTCTCTCTGTGCCTCCTGATTGGTCCTGGAGCACTGGGCCAGTTTTTGCTGCAGGAGGGTTACCTCCTGAGCTGTGTCCCTATTGGCCTGCTCCTTTCTTGCCAGAGCATCCTCCACCCTCCTGGTGTGTTCTAACAAGTTCTGGTGTTCTTTTTGGAGGTCACCCAGCCCCTGGAGGGCAAAGTGATTTTCTTCTGTTTTTCTTTTTAAATGGCAGACTTCCTGGCCTAAGGCGTCTCTTTCCTGACTAAGAGCCTGCATTTGTGCCGCCAGGTCATCCCTCTGCCTTTGAAAGGCACCAGCTTTCTGGCGTTCTTCATCAAACTCTGCCTGGGTATCCAGGTCTTTCAAAATCAGCTTGTTGCTCTCTGCCTTCACTCTATCTAGATGACTTTGCAGGGTGGCTACCTGCTCCGTGCATGTCCTGTTAAAGTCTAATTGTTGCTCCAGCTTTTTCTGGCTCTGCAGTAAGGAGTCCAAACTGTCTTGGTGCTCCTTCTGCAGGGCCAGAAATCTAGTATCCTGATCAGCCTTTTCCTGTTGCAGTATATCCATGTCCTCTTTTATTTTAATGATATACTGCCTACTATCATTTTCTGACTCCTGGCTCCTCTGCAGCCTCTGCTCAGCAGAGTCCAGATCAGATTGGGCCTTCTGTAATGCCAGCAGTTGCCTACTCGCCAGATCTTGGCCTTCAGCACATTTGTCCTGCATGGCTCCCATATGTAAATATAAATATGCCGCTACCCTGGCAATCTTGTTGTGCTCATCCTTGGCCTTAGAGGACATATATAGTTCACTCAGGGCCACATGTAAGGGACCCTGGTCTCTCCATGTATCTGACCCTGTTTCCGTGATCTGGGGTGCGATTGCTTGCAACCAGACCGTCTGGTCCTGATGAGTCCACTCACCTCTCACAAATAGCTGATGTAAGAAGTGCTCTCTGGCTATTTTCATATCTACCAAGGTCGTCATTCTGGAATTTGAGTTCCTTCCTGACTTACAGAAGTTTGTATTTTATTTTTGCAAAACAGACCTTTTCCTTAGAGCGTTCCTTTGAGGAGTGCTTTACAGCGTAACACAGCGTGGTGATCCGACCGGATATGTGTATCTGGTCAGCTGGCACACTGTATTAATCTGCACAAGTGATAGATCTAATCCGGAATCCCCGGCTACGAGCCCCCAATTTGTAAGAGGATTCAATTCAACACTACAGCTAAGTCAATGCCTAGTCTGGGATACTGAATGGAAACCCTTATTGATATATCTTTATGTCCAGTTCATGCGTTCTGGATGACTACCCCTATATAACACCCCTCTCTTGGAATCCCCCTGACCCCACTGAGCCAAGAAGTAATTCTGTTTTGCAAGTTAAAAGGTTTATTTGAGAATTTAAACAATATATATATATATCACACTTTATAATAAATTAATAATTGAATATCACACTTAATCTGATATGATAAAGATTAACAACGGAGAATCTGGCACTAGCCCACTTCTTTATAATCACTAAGGAGTTGACATGAAATGGATAAGGTAGCACACCGGTAAATAGGGACAGAAGAAAAATGTGGTAGAGAATGCTTTATAGGGTTCAAGGAAATGCAAGGTTGAATGAATGAAATGCAGTATAGAAGATAAACTGATATGGTTTCACAAAAGACAAGGTAATCACTTTCCCTTTGTGGCAATTCACCCCCCCTATACAATGTAAGGAGATGGAAGGAAGAGCACACAGTTCAGGTATACAATCACAATGTAATACAGAGTTCCAGTTTCCCAGCAAGCTTAGAGGAGAATAGATATGAGTTTTACACAGGCTCAAAATGCTTTTAATATGGTGACAATGCAGTGAGAAATATGCTGAAAATGCTTTTTATTCCCTTCAGGAGGTTCAGGTTGAGGATTAGTTGGTTTAAATTAGTTCAGGCTTACTTTAGCAATGTTCTAGGAATGATTGGCAGGTTAAACGAATTTTTGGCAAATGAAAGCAAGGAAGCTGCTGTTTTCACACGTGGAGAAATGTGCAAATCGCGGTAAAATTCGCGAGTGCGTTTTTCGCGATTGCGGCAAAAGTATAGGGAATAGGAATGCGGTTCTAGGTTCGTTGAAAAGCCAAGATTCCCAGCTTTCAGAGGAAAGTTACTGCAAGTCTCTAAGACAAACGGTCACGGAGATATGAGCGATATGGTAAAGGTCGTTTTTCAGATGTGAAATTTTAAAAGTTCAAAGTGACAAGTTACAGCTTGCAACTAGAAAATGACAGGTGACAGCTTTGCAAATGACAGGTGACAGTTAGGAGACAGTTCTGGTTAGATTAAAATAGATTGAATTATATTATTTTAACTAAGAGATTGGTTCTGCACAGTTCTGCTAGGTACTCACAATATATTTAGAAATAAAATGGGCCACGCCACGGATCTGGTCAACAGGTTTTCTTCACTCGCCACGGACGGTTTCTGCGCATAGCGTCTGGGTCAGCTCTCTAGTTCTGCGAACAGCGGTCTGGGTCAGCTCTGCTCTGCCTCTGGTTCTGGATACTGCTCTGCTTTCTCTGGGTACAGCACTGCTTCTGGATCTTTCTGCACAGCTTTCTCTGGACCCAGCGCTGATCTGCACGGCTCCTGGATGCTGCTATCGCTGTTCGGTTTGCTGGATGCTGAGGCCCACTGAGAAGAGTTCTCAGTTTGTGGGTTTAGGCCCTTGCTTTGAGTTCTGAATCATGTTCTTTGGAGTTTTAAAGTCTAAGTGTTGAATCTAGTATCTTCTGGATGTTGTGTGGTCCGGCAGAGCGCGTTGCAGCAAATGGAATTGAATGTCCCTATCTGTCCTGACTGTCTGCTTTTATGTGTTTTGAAAGTGGGTGGAGAGGCTAGCTTTCTAGGCCCAACCCCTTCAGAGTTCTGATAGGTTGGAGAATTCTTTGCGTTCTCACTGGAGAGCAGGATTGTGTGTCAGAATGATGTCATTTAATGGCTTTCAGAAAGGACACTCCCCTGTCAAATTGCACACAATCTATATTTGATCAAAAAGACATATTTGCACAGGTACACATTTGTTTAAAATTACATGCACCCATCACATATCACAGGAGGTATACCCTGTCCAAATCTGCTCTTCCTGGGGGCTTGCATTCAGAAATGGCAACATTTGCACTTTTTAACTGGTTTTGCAATATCGGACATTAACCCAAATTTACACACATGTGCGCAAGGAGTATGGACATTAATTGATGAAGTGTCAGATTTTTAACATGCATACATTTTAAGTAATACCCTCTTAACTGCTAGCTTGCCCCCAGATCATACCACTGGTTGTAAAAACCTCTTAAAATGTGGGCAGAAAAATCACAAGAATTATGGTATCATTTAAATAATTTTCACAAGTCCGCTCTATGAATGATCCATCTTTTTAGAGTTATGTTCTGGCCCCAAAGGGGTGTGGTTTCCCCCCAGCACAAGGTTGAATTTCTGGTTTTTCCAGTTCTGCCAAGCCAGCTTGCTCTCACATGCAGTGCTCCTCCCCTTTCCTTCCAGGAGGAAGCCACATTTACGACTCCCACCAATAAAACATTTGCCTGAGTCAGGACAGGGCTTTGTTCAATTTCCTGCAGAGCCCAGGTAATTCAATCAGAGAAGTGTCATATCCCTTTTGGTGGGAACAGCAAAAGGCAGCTAGGCCTGGGAACACAGCTGTTGTGCAAGTTCCATCTCCTGTCGGGGGTAGCTGGTGGGCAGAATTCAGTTCCTTAAGCCAGGCCCCAGCTAATGTCACTTTTAGTTACCCAGTTTTCTGCATTCAAATAAAACTAACCATTTTTACATATGCAGCTAGAATGCTGATTCGAAGTTTAAAACGATGACATTTAAACAATTGAAACCTATGTGACACTCAAAAGTAGGTCACTCATTTCTTTTAAACATTTAGATTTTTAGTGTCTTTCAGTCCAAATTTACTTAAACTGCTGAAATCCACAGCTCAGCCAGTCTTGTTATAAACCTTCAAGTCACTTCAGAATATAACTTTACATTGGATCCACCTCTCAGTAAGTGTTTCTTTGGCCTGCTTTGGGTTCATTTATTCAGTTTTACACAAAAAAGTCTGGTGTTGTTTTAAAACGCCGGCTTTCTGATAGTGGTGAGTACTGGTAAGGCACCCATTTTTGGGATTTAAGAAAATGAATTCCCCACAATTCTAGGTTGCTTTTGGCAATCAGCATTGCCATTCCCAATGGTTTCAGGCTACTGTGTGGGTTGTCCAATGGTGGTTTTAGGCAGTGCCCTTCTGTGCCCATAACATCGGCAAAAATGGGTGGCAGCCTATTCTTCATGCCTTTCCCTGGGCATTTTCTGGGAAGCTCTGGCCATCATGATGTTTTCAATGCCAGTACTGCACAGTTTTTGAGGTAGGGCTCGGATGCATGGGTAAAAACATCACACACCTATCATTGATACTGTATGTATATACCTGCCAGCCTAATACAACAACTGATCTGAGTCAGCAGTGAACGGCACTCCCCCGCTGACACTGTCCAAATACCATTCGAACCCTACTGCACTATGCATTTGCCAGCCATATACAAAGTCCTACTATGGACCATCCTTGACCTAATCTGTATATCTAGTCATACAAATGTACGTATCTCACTAGCTCCTAACGTAGCAGCACCACCACCCAAAAATATGACTCTTGCTCACGTCTCCTTGCCCAACTCCCTCAGCCAGAACCAGGCCAACACTGTCAGACCGTACAGCCCCATCGACAGAAACCTTACAATTCACACTAGGCTACCCAAACTGTTTGAACCCCTCGCTAGGGCTATATTCCCCACAAAAACAGGAAACATCAGGATTCCATGCCTACAAACCAAACCTACCAACTCTCCCCATAACACCGCTTACCTTCCCCACACCTTATTACATAAGAAGCCTCATCAGAACAAACATGCTAAAGCTCCGCCAAAGCACATTCATAATAAACTATAGCAAGAAAAAGTGGACTTCCTAGCCATCACACAATCTTGTCTCCACACAGCAGCAGGTCCTGCCCTCATGCTAGTGATCCCAGAGGATTACACGCTACTTAGAGTGGACAGAACCAAGACCCGAGGCGAAGGCCTCGCCGTAATTGCTAAAACTAGCCTAGCTATGAGACTCACTCCTTCACATAACTTTGAATCCTGTGAATCCCTCACAGCCAAATTACCTATCACTGATACCCAAACTCTCACCATCCACCTTCTCTACAAACCCCCAGGCACCCTGGGGCCATTTGAGGAGGACCTAACTACCATCCTCTCTGATCATTTAAAAAACACATCCCAATGCCTTCTTCTAGGTGACCTCAACCTGGGGTCGAGTGACGTCAAAGACCAGCACGCCTCACAAATTGCTGACTCCCTGGCAGAACTAGGGTTCAATCAAAAAGTGACCCTACCTACTCACAACAAAGGGAGAACTATCGATTGGGTTGCTGGCTTTAACTGCCAGGCCTCCATCACCTCCATATCTCCTCAAATCATGGTCTGATCATTACCTCATAACCTTCTCTCTTGAGGCCATATCACCCACGCCACCGAACAACTCTCTAGCCCACGCCATTCCCACCAGGATCAAAATAAACATTACCGCCAAAAAACCTGTCCCTCTCATTCTACCAACCCTGAACTCACTCCCAGGTTCCACTGATCCCCACACCCTTGTCGACGAGTACAACAAAATAATGACCTCAGCTCTAGATTCCATAGCTGCACTCAAACTCAGAAAGAGCAAACCTAAAAGGCACTTGAACACCTGGTTCTCACCGCACCTGAAATCACTTAGATTTGAAAAAAAGATAAAGTGAACAGATATGGAGACAATCTCCTACAGATGACAACAAGACCAACCTTAACAAGTTAACCTCCCTCTATAAGAAAGAAATTGTACTTGCTAAGCAAGACTCCTACAACCAAAGAATCTCCCAAGTGAACTCAAGTATAAAAGAACTGTTCACTATCCTTAAAGAACTGGAAACTCCCATCCCAGTTCCAGACACCTGCGTGAAGGATACAATTTGGTGCACCAGCATGCAAAATGTGCTATCCAATAAAATAGCTGCCCTCCAAGTCAAGATTGCCAACAATAAAAAAATCCTCCACCACTCAACCTATGTAGCTAGCACATACTCTCCCATTCCAAAACCTTAAAAAAGTCACTCTGCTTTAGCTTCTTTAAAGTAACCATTTTAGAGGTCAGAAAAGTCATACTCACCCTCAAACCATCAAACTGCCAAGGTGACCCATGCCCAGCCCAAATCATAAAGGACGCAGCCAGAGACTTATCACTGTTTATCTCAAAGCTCATTAACTCCTCCTTTTCCATTGGTAGCATCCATAGCAACTTCAAAGAGTCGTGGGTTCTCCCATTACTCAAAAAGCAAACACTAGACCCATCCATACCCACTAATTACAGACCCATCACCACAGTCCCCTTCCTACTTAAAATTCTAGACAAGGTAGCATACCTTTAAATACAACAATACTTAGACCAAATTTATCTCCTAGGAGTCCGGCAATCCCATTTCAGTCCCCAACACGGGACTGAGATGGCGCTAATCAACCATAAGGCACAAATTGACACACTCAGAGACAATGGCAAAGTGGCACTACTACTACTCCTCGACCTATCAGCGGCATTTGATTTAGCAGAACACAAAATCCTCTGTAACCACCTCGACTAAGCCGTTCATTTCTCACAAGAAGCAATAGGATGGATACAATCATGCCCAAACAATAGGACAATGCGCTTTTTCTCATCCTCAGCATCCGCTGACTCCATACCCATTACCTATGGAGTGCCCCAAGGATAACATGTTTCCCCCACCCTGTACAACATATTCATGGAGCCCCTTTTTGATGTTCTTGATGGTCTTGGTATAACCTACACCAACTATGCCGATGATACCCAGATCCTCATACCGTTGACGGGAGACTACGACAAGGATGTGGCCTTGGTGAACAGAGAAAAGAGTATACCTCATCATCCAGCCATGGATGGCCTTGCGTGGTCTATGCCTGAATGATGACAAGACGGAACTCATAATCCTCGGCACCAACTCCAATATCAACAAACTTGGCCATAACTACACCAACTTTATCATAGATGGTAACACCATCAAAGTAGCCAAAGAAGTCAAAACTTTAGGCTTTTACCTATAAGCCACCCTTACATTCAACAGACAGGTCAACTTCATGGCGTTCTCTACCACCTACACATGCAAACTAATCAGAGCAGCCAAGCCTCCACCAACAACTACACCACCCTGGCAAGAGCCTTAATTTTGTCAAAAGTGGATTATTGTAACGCCCTATATCTAGGGAGCAACAAATATATCACAAATAAAATCCATATTCTACAAAATAATGCTCTCAGAGCAACACTAGTATTTCTAAAAAAGCTCATATCTCTGACATAAGGAGATCTAACAACTGGCTCATCACAAAAGACAAAATTTCACTAAAAGTAGCCTCACTCTCACACAAATGTCTCAATAACTCTGCCCCACAATACCTCATAGACAGATTCAAGAGACAGTCCTCCAACTGCCCCACTAGAACTGCCAACTCCAACCTCTTGACTGTGCCTAGGTTCAAACGTGTCAAAACCGGAGGAAGCAGCTTCCTGGTAAAAGCCGCCCAACATTGGAACTCCCTTCCTCCAGCCCTAAGGGTAGATCAGTCATACCCACACTTTAGGCACAACCTCATCCACTGAATCAAGGAAAATGACTGTTAACATTTGGCTTCCCCAGACTGACGCCACTATTCCTCATCCGCTCCCTCTCTGCCTTTATTCTGTATATTTTGTATATAACTACACAGCAATGTAACCAAAGCTGAACATTTCCTTGTTGCCTTTTGTGCCCTGATACCTTCGGGTCTGGTGCGCATTATAAATTATAAAACAAACAAACCCGTCGCTGTCCCACTTCCACTCCCGAGGACCACCCCATCCAGGTGATCCTCCCTCATTGGTCCACCCCAGGAAATTGATCCAATAGTGATGACTGTGTCCTGGACACCTGGATGACAGATCCCTGGGGACTAGTCAGGGAGACACCTTCAGCTTCCTCACACTCTGCAGTTGATGAGAAATAAAAGAGGCACCAGCCATCAAGGAAGCAGTGTACTCATACATTTCCTGACCCAATCCATCAGATACTTTTTCTGCATCTTTGATTGCCCTAGTGGGAGTCGCATGAGGAAGTCGCATGTGCCAACCTGTCACCACCTCATGTGGGGTTAAATGCTGGTTGGTCCCTGGTTTATTACCCAATGCAAACAATGCTAAGGGAAGACAATGGAGCCACCTTTTGTTGAGAGCCTTTTTAGTTTTTGCTATACTTTCCTTGAGCAGACATTGAGGCACTCACACAACCCATTTACTTGTGGGTGATAGGCACAAGAGAATGTGTGTTGGATTCCCAACAAGAGTGTGATGTGTTGGAACATCTCACTGGTGAAGTGAGGGCCATTGTCAGACTGCAGGACGTCACACACACCCCATCATGGGAATATCTCCCGAACTAGGAATTTCACCACTCTATGGGTGTCAGGATGAGAACAAGGACCGGTTTAGATCCAACAGAAAAATGGGCAAACGACCACTGTCATGTAGCAGTAACCTTGGCATACTTCCATCATGTCAACATAGTCGATGTACAGGTGTTGGAATAGACCCTATAGGCGAGGTATGGCTCCTCTCACTACACTCAATGTATGACCTGCAGTAAACTGTTTACACACTAGACAATTAGTCATGAATTCAGTCTTGTGTTCTGCCAAGTTAGGACAGAACGATGTTTCTCCAATATGAGCAAAAAGGACCGCCTTCCCTATATGGGTCGGATGGTGTAATTGTGGCAGTGCAGTATGCAATAATGAAAATGGCATTACCACTTTCCCTGTGTTGTTTTCCCACCAAAAGGCATCTGTCAGACACACTGTACATCCCCTCTCTATCCATAACTTATTGGGTGCAGCTCCCTGCAACTCCATAATCTGTTTCACTGTTAATGTGTTATAACCTTCCTTTATTATCAATGTTTGCATATAATCGAACACTTGGGATGAAGCACCCATTTCTAAAATGTACCCAAGGTAGGTGGCATGTTTTGCTTCTGTGTCTGCTCCTTTGTTTCTCCTAGAGATGCGGTCCTCCCCCCTCATATGTGCTTGCCACTTCGATACTTCTATTCGCTGTGGGAGGTCTATGGCCTCTATCAGTTTGCCCAATATGAGTATGTGCTGCACTGTTGACCCATCAGAATGTCTGCAGCCCCTCCTCAGCCAACTTCACAGCCCAGAATGCAATGTGGATGTCATATAGGCTGAATCTGAATACACTGTTACTTCCTTCTCCCTGCTGTGTTCTAGTGCAATATTAAATCTACTAATTCTGCTTCTTCTGCTGAAAAGTATGATGGTAGACGTGCGCATGTGACCATCTTGCTTTTCCCTTCCTCTCTCAATCTCACTAATGAGGTCCCAGTATGTTTTCCCCCGTCATTTGGTCAATTGTTGATGATCCATCAATGTAAAGCATGTCTCCCCCGTCATGTGCATTCTCCTTGAACTTTTTCGAGTGTCCCATAATTGTTAAATGTTTGCTTTGCAGTCTTATGCATAGTCACCCTCCTGTGAGGTGTCAGCGATAAAAGTCACCAGGTTGACAAATCTGCATATTGCTATCTTGAGTGATGGGTTTGACAGTAACACCTTGTACCCTGAAGCTCTCTGTGTTGTCAATGTACTTTTTCAGTCTTTCCAGTACTGCAAAGAGAGCATGCTCCACATAAAGAGTGGTGCTGAATCCCATTGTAATACTAGCTGATTTCTCCACTGCGAATATCAGCGGCAGCCAATACCTGTTCGCATGCATAGTGTCCTCTCATTACTGGGTCTAATTTCCAATTGTATTATGGTAGAAGCTTGAGCCCCAAGCTCGTCTTTTGTGTCAGTACTGCAGTCATAACCAATCCAGCAGAGTTTGAGAATAGGAAAAATTCCCTTTCATAAACTGGGATCCCTAACACTGGAACTGTGCATATTGCTTCCTTCAGCTCGTCAAATGCCTCAGTCATTTCTATTGTCCATTATACTGTCTTCTCCCCTCTTTGTGCTTCTTTCAGTGCAAGGGCCTAGTGTAAGTGACATAGTCGAATACCCATGCCTTGCAGTTTTTACATAGTCCTCGGAACTGCTGCATTTGTCGTACGGTTGTGTGTTTTTCTGTCCTGCATATTGCTTCTGCTCTTTCTGGTGTCACTTTTCTCCCATTTTGGGATATCAGTTGTCCAATGTACAACACTCCTGTCCGGCAGCATTGTAGTTTGGCCTTGTCTACCTTGTACCCTTGTCTGCTAATGCTGTCATCATGTGTACTGAGTCATTTCTACACTGTTCCTCTGTCTTTCTGCAAATCTATATGTCATCTACATACTGAATAACTCTGCTCTCCATCTGTACGTTGCCTCAGTCCATTTGGAGTACTCTTTTGAACATGGAAGGTTATTCACAGTACCTTTGAGGAAGTCCTGTATGATTCCACTTCTTATTTCTATATAGAAATGAAGTTAAGTGCTGTCAGTCTGGGTGTAATGGTATAGAGACAAATGCATTCTTCAAAGCTATGACGGTGAAGTAGGCAGTTTCCTCAGGAATGCTACACAAAATTGTCGCTGTATTCGGAAATAAAGGAAACTCTGCTTCTACAATCAGGTTAAGAGGATGCAAGTCTTGTATAAACCGCCTTTTTGACAGGGTACACAGCCATGTTGCATGGTGATTCTGATGGTACTGGGATGCCCTGCCTTACTAGTGCTGCAATGGTCTAATGAATACCCCGGTCTGCCTCCCTCAACAGGAAATATTGCCTAACTCTTGGTAAAATGGCTCCTGGCTTCAGATTGATTTTCACTGTTCCTATCCCTTTCAGAAGCCCCACATCATAGGGACTTGTGGTCCATAAGATGCTGGGGACCTTTACTAAGTCTTCCTGGAGAAATGTCAGCGGTGCTTTTAGCATCATCGCCATTCTCTGTGGTACCTCTCTGTAATGGATCCTCACCCAATATGTGATGCTCATTTCGAAACACCATCTTGTGAGCTGATCTATTCTCTTTGAATAGTTCTTCATCTGTGACCATAGTCAAGCTGTATCCTTCTGCCACAGTGATCACTGCTCAACACGGTTGCCCTGTATCGTCTGTCCCATGCACTGCTATCCAGTTAATCCCCACTATTACGGCCTCTAATTCTAGTAGTACTATCAGCCCTTCCTCTCATCTAATGGTATTTCTGGCCTGAATAAGTACTCATTTGGAAGGTGCCACATTTTCCCCGAAATCCCTGAGAGCCATTCTATTATTATTTCATCCCATACTGAAACAATTCCTCATCTACTGGCACCCCCCTATGTACTGTCTGTCCACAAAAGGCTTGAATAATCTCCTTCATTTTTAGAAGGTGTATCCCCTTTGTAGCTCACACTATCCACTTGTCCGTGAATGAAATGGTCATGTTAAGTTCGCTAATTATATCTCTCCCCAGTATGTTTACCCCTGTCTGTCGAGAATATAGTAGGGGTGAAGCTAAGTCGTGAACCCATATAGAAAGTGCAATATCATTTGTGAAAGGAACCAATTCCGTCGCCTCAGAGAACCCTTGAGCATTCATGGCATTGCCTGACACACTATACTTCCCCTCCAGATGCAGGATCTAATCATCCCTGTGTCTACAACGAAAAAGTGTTGTCACCTATCGTCTACCCCAGGGGTGCACAACTGATTTTGACAGAGGGCCGAAAGTACCTTACATGAGGGCTATAGTGGGCCGAAAAGTAAATGTGGGCACGGCGGTAGGCGGGGGTGGCACAAGGCTTTTTAAACCCGCAATTTGTACTAAACACATGGAAAAAGAATGTTTTTGAGGGGTAACGATTTTTATTTGCATTTCAAACTTACATTTTGTACTACACATTTTCCATTGTTATAATTTATTTCTATTTAGTTATTGTATCTCGCCTGTTTAATTAACTTATATATATTTTATTGACCCTATATTGGACATGCCGTTATTTTGGACTGCTACAGTTTGCTGTTTGGGTTGCCCAAGAGGAGTATGGCCTTCGTTGAGTCAGGTTTCCTCAAAAAGCCAAAGATGAACATCTCCTATCTGTGCCTGTTTTAGCTTTATTATTGGGTTCACTCTTGGAGTGCAACACTATGCCCCATGGCCCCCTCACCCCCAACCAAACACTATGCCCCATAGCACCCTCATCCCCAACCAAACACTATGCCCCAGGGCCCCCTTACCACCAACCAAACACTATGCCCCATGGCCCCGTCACCCCCAACCAAACACTATGTCCCATGTCCCTCACCCCCAACCAAACACTGTGCCCCATGGCCCTCTCACACCCAACCAAATATTATGCCCCATGGCACCCTCACCCCCAACCAAACACTATGCCCCATGGGCCCCTCACCCCAACCAAACACTATGCCCCATGTCCCTCACCCCCAACCAAACACTATGCCCCAGGGCCCCGTTACCCCCAACCAAACACTATGCCCCATGGCCCCCTCATAGCCAACCAAACAATGCCCCATGGCCCCCTCACCCCCAACCAAACACTATGCCCCATGGCCCCCTCACACCCAACCAAACATTATGCCCCATGGCACCCTCCCCCCAACCAAACACTATGCCCCATGTCCCTCACCCCCAACCAAACACTATGCCCCAGGGCCCCCTTACCCCCAACCAAACACTATGCCCCATGGCCCCCTCACCCCCAACCAAACACTATGCCCCATGGCACCCTCACCGCCAACCAAACACTATGCCCCATGGCCGCCTCACCCCCAACCAAACACTATGCCCCATGGCACCCTCACCCCCAACCAAACACTATGCCCCAAGGGCCCCTCACCCCCAACCAAACACTATGCCCCATGGCACCCTCACCCCCAACCAAACACTATGCCCCATGGGCGCCTCACCCCCAACCAAACACTATGCCCCATGTCCCTCACCCCCAACCAAACACTATGCCCCAGGGCCACCTTACCCCCAACCAAACACTATGCCCCATGGCCCCCTCACCCCCAACCAAACACTATGCCCCATGGCCGCCTCACCCCCAACCAAACACTATGCCCCATTGCCCCCTCACCCCCAACCAAACATTATGCCCCATGGCACCCTCACCGCCAACCAAACACAATGCCCCCTGGCTCCCTCACCCCAACCAAACACTATGCCCCATGGCCCCCTCACACCCAACCAAACATTATGCCCCATGGCATCCTCACCCCCCCAACCAAACACTATGCCCCATGGGTCCCTGACCCCCAACCAAACACTATGCCCCATATCCCTCACCCCCAACCAAACACTATGCCCCATGGCCCCCTCACACCCAACCAAACATTATGCCCCATGGTTCACACTGGCAAACCCATTTCACCTACCTGGGTGATCCTACGGGACACCAGGCAAGGCTGCCCATTGTCTCTGATGTTATTCATCCTGGCATCCCCCACCCCCAAACTCAGCACACACACTCTCAAACAAGCACCCATGCAGACCCAAACCCCCCACCCCCCAAATCAGCACACACACAGACCCGAACCCCCCACCCCCCAACTCAGCACACACACAAACATGCACCCATACAGACCCGAACCCCCCACCCGAGCACACACAAACATGCACCCATACAGACCCGAACCCCGACCCCAACTCAGCGCACACACTCTCAAGCATGCACCCATACAGACCCGAACCCCCACCCCCCAAATTAGCACACACACAGACCCGAACCCCCCACCCCCCAACTCAGCACACACAAAAACATGCACCCATTCAGACCCAAACCCCCTTCCCCCCAACTCAGCACACACTCTCAAACATGCACCCATACAGACCCGAACGCCCCACCCCTCAACTCAGCACACATAAAAACATTCAAATCAAAACATTCATACACATCCGACAACCCCGCCACCTCCGCATCTCAACATACACACAAAAAACATTCAAATCCAAACATTCATACACATCCGACACCCCCCACCCCCGCATCTCAACATACATTCAAATCCAAACATTCATACACATCCGACACCGCCCCCACCCCTGCATCTCAACATACATTCAAATCCAAACATTCATACACATCTGACACCCCCCCCACCCCCGCATCTCAATATACATTCAAATCCAAACATTCATACACATCTGACACCCCCCCACCCCCCCATCTCAACATACATTCAAATCAAAACATTCATACACATCCGACACCCCCCACGCCTGCATCTCAACATACACACAAAAAACATTCAAATCCAAACATTCATACACATCCGACACCCCCCCACCCCCGCATCTCAACATACATTCAAATCCAAACATTCATACACATCCGACACCCCACCACCCCTGCATCTCAACATACATTCAAATCCAAACATTCATACACATCCGACACCCCCACCACCCCTGCATCTCAACATACATTCAAATCCATATATTCATACACACGACCCCCCCCACCCCCGCATCTCAACATACATTCAAATCCAAACATTCATACACATCCGACACCCCCCCACCCCCGCATCTCAACATACATTCAAATCCAAACATTCATACCCATCCGACACCCCCCCACCCCCGCATCTCAACATACACACAAAATACATTCAAATCCAAACATTCATACACATCCGACACACACCCCCATCGCAACATACACACACAAACATAAAGCAAAACAGACCCGACACACAAACACAAACAGACCACTTACCGGAGACGTGCTGGAAGGCAGGTAAGCGGCAGGTAAGCTGGAACGCTGGAATCGTACTACGGCTGGCGTGGTCCAAGGCTGAAATGCCTTCCGGCATCAAGCCTTATGGACCATGCCAGCCGTAGTGCTGGCCCTCCATTGGTGCAGCACACACGCACTACGTGGCTCATAGGAGCGACGTGGTGCATGTGTGTGCTGAGCCAATGAGGGCCAGTGTTTTGTCCGGCCCGGAAGACAACAAAGACTTTCCTAATGGAGGGCGGCCGCAGGCTGCCCTCCATTAGGAAAGTCTTTGTGCCTCGCGGGCCGGACAAAAGAGCATGGCGGGCCGCAACTGGCCCGCGGGCCGTATGTTGTGCACCCATGGTCTACCCTATGCGTGGTTCCTCTTCAGGATTGGGTGTAATTGATAGGATGGAACACATCAGGTCCATTTGTGGGCTTTCCTATTGAGGGTATAATCACATTCCATTTTCTAAGAATGGGTTGCCCCCCACTACAGTGACCCCCATAGTTTCCTACTGGGAGTCATTGTCATGGAGTCTGTGTGTGCCACTGTCCCATCGTTTGGCATGGTGCTATTTTTCATCTGTGGTATTTGCTGTGCCTTGTATAATTGTTGCATGTTACCCCGCATCTGCGGTTTCTATGGTGCATGCGAATACTGCTACACTGGCGTCTGCATTTGGTGTGTCTGTATCATGAGCTGATGTGTCTGTGGGTATGCATTCATTGTCTATCCTTGTTACTGTACCTGGTCCTGGAACTCATTCTGTTCCCCTGGATATGCTGGTTGGTATTGCATTCCCCCATTCTGTTGCATTCCTCCTCTGCTTCTGCATACCCTTGAAATATGTCCTATCTGTCCACTCACCATGCTGGGGCGGTTCTTTCACTTGGCTCTGATACCCTCCAGAAAACCCTTCTGGACCCTGCTGCATTTTTTGCCCATATCCTCGATACTCTCCCGGAAATACTCTATGCCCCTGTTGCATTTGCTGCCCATACCCACATCCCCTTGGAGGCCCCCACTTCCTCAAAACCAATGCTGCACATCTCCCCACCCCATGAACACCCCCTCCTGTGGGCGGTGGTGCTTACTGTTTCTGTGGTGCCCCTTGTCCTCCTGTGTGCGGTAATACTGGCCCTTCCAAGGCGTATTTATACAGCTTGTTCTGCACTAACTACGCTTCCTCCTGCTTTCTTTCGTCACACTTTCTCCTCAGTTTCTCTTGCATTAGCCTGCAGTAACGTATTATTATGAGTTGTATTTTTGACCATGGTTTTGCTTCCATCCCCGTCACATTCTTTAGTTGCCTTTGCACCTGTTCTGGTAACCCCAGGCATAGTATTTCAAAGAATAATGGCACTGTTTTATCCCATGGTTTTCAGGTTTCAATGCGCCATAACTCTTGAATAGCCTGAATATATTGTAATGGGTCTTTGTCTTCCTCCATTCTGGATGCAATAAATGCAGTAATGTCTAACGTGTCTTGTTGCTGCATCAGGAGAGCTTGCCATACGGCTGCTCGGCAGTTAGTGGATGGTGAACCATCATGCGCCATGTTATGGGTTGTTACACCTGGGTACCCCACCCTTTTTCATACATCATCAGAAGCCTCTGCGAGGAACGCCACTAATAAACCTTTTATGTCCCCTACTGCTAATTTCTGTCCTGCTGACATCCTTTCAGTCTCGAATATCCATTTCCCTGCACCTGCGGTCAATAAAGGTAGCCTACACCTCAAGTTTTCCTTGTCTATGTGCTTTCATGGTATGTATTGAGGTCGCCCCTCTCCCTTTTCCAGTAAGGGCACCTGTGGGAACCCAATCGCCCTGTCCAATCCTCTTGTCAATTTGATTTCCCCCTCTGATCTCCCGGTGTATTTGGTGGCAGGGAACACCCTTACCATTTCCCCCCTCCTTCGTGCTGGGAGGTCCCTAAGCCTCTGCGCATATGAGGTTGACTCATCCAGGCTGCGTGCTGTATCCCTGCACCTTCATGGTCTCTCGTCTTTGTTACCCTCCAATTGCCCCATTCCGTCATCCTCACTCCATTCTACCAAATCATCTTCTGACTCATTGTCTCCCAGGTCACTGTCAAAATCATCATGGAAGTTCAGTCTCCTCGGTACCTTGCCTCCCTGTGGTTCCTGTTCTAAGTCCATCAGGTTCCCGCTGCTCCCCCTCATTGCAGGACTCTGCACTGGTTTTGTCTGGCAGCGCAGCTGCCTTATTATATGTCTTGACGCAATCTTGCTCTGCTTGCCTATCCCTTCCTGCATTATCGTCAGAAGATGTCAATCCCCATTTTACTCTTATGTCTCTTACTGCACCTTCCTCCTCCTCAAAGTGTTTGTGCTCTCTTTCGCTCTAGTTCCCACTTCTACCTTTCCCTTCTCACCAAAACTTTCTTTTCTTCCGATCTTCCTCCCTTTGCCTCTCTATCTCCTCTAACTCCCTCTTTCTCCTCATCTGTCACGGCTCCTGCTCTTTCTCCTCCTCCCTTTGCTTTTTTCTTTGCACCCTCTCGCATTCCTCCTTCTCTTCCCTCTCTTGCCTTTCTACTTCTTCCATTATCTCTGCCCACTCTCATACTTCACTGCTCCGCTTAATTTATTCCCTCAAGTGTAACTTGTGAACCCCAACTACTTCACCTCCTCATGCTCTCCTAGTTCTATAAACAGGCCTTATGGGGGACATCACCGCTTCACTAAATAAGGGAATGATAGAAATCACTGATAAAGCTCACAACTCTATTTTTCCATCACGCAGACATTTTCACGAACACAGCATATACCCACAGCTCTCTTCCTGCCTCCTACTAAGAGATACCAATCATGCTCAATCTGTACCTACAGCATCATCTTGTAGATAAAACGCCTCTGCAAGACTTATCCAGAAGACCACCTTCCTCTATTTAAGCTAGCTCCATTTGCTAAGCTCTATAAACGGGGATACTAACATCCATGACCCGACCCAATCCACAGAGAAACCAATATATACATAACTTTTGTCATCCATAACCTTTAGTCAATAGTTTAGGTGATTTTCCTGAACCTTTTACCTCAAGACCGAATGCTCCCTAACCACAAAAATGACATCTAACTCTGCTGCTTTCCCTATTACACTTCACACTACTCGATCCTACTAAACGATACTCAACAGTACTTCAAAGATACTCAACAACACTCGTCACCACCCTACACCCAACATGTATTTACAACCCCCTTCAGTTGCTGTGTGGCTGGGTCAATAGTTACTCTCCATGAATCACTGATGCTGCTCGGCTACATGGCTCCCCCAAAGCTGCCACATCACCCTTCTGGTATGATGGGCTGCTCATGGACCGCGGGCAGGATATTCTCCAAACTGGCTCCTGACAGCCTATGCACGGGGTTGCATATACCATAGAACTCACACTCTGTGAGGCGCTTCGCAGCCCTCCAGACACTGCGACGGAAGAGGCGGCTTTATGCCAAACGGGCATAGTGAACCATCCCTCTGCTACAAACTTGTTGGCTAGTTAAACCAGAGGGCCTGGGGTTCACACTACAAGCACACATTTCAATCACCCAGAGCCCAATGAACCCGCCTCGGGAAAAGGGAAAGTTAGAACTGTTGTTTATTACACAAACAGACAGGGATCGTACAGGACATTGAGAATCTCCTGAAATCACAGCTCCTCAGCCCGTTACATGAAATTTTGATCAGTTACTGCGTCACAACATGGAGCTCTTCCCCAAAAACCTACGAGGGTACATGATTGGACAGTTAGGGTGGTAGTGCCTATACACGGCACCTATAGAGGTTACTCTATTTGCCTTGCATTTCAGGTGGCTTGCCTGACCCTTCCCCAAAAACTATCTATTACATTGTTGCAGGATTGAAATTGTCACTTGCCCTCTGCCATCATCCCTCGGATTTGTGTTCCCTGATTGGCTGGAGCTGATCTCCCCAGGCCTGGGACCAAGCTCTGTTCTCTGGGCTCAGTGCCCCTTCTCAAGGTGGTGTGTAAGAATATCATTACAAGTGTGGCGGTCCAGAAACAATGGTGTTTGTAAGTTTACCGGCACCCTTATTTCCGGACCGCCACACTACGAGTTTGCCTGCAGGGGCCTCTGCGCCTGGCAGGTGTGACCCTGCCGGGCACAACGGCCCGGGTAAGCACACTCATCACGGAAGTATCGTCACCATTAGTAACAGTGCTGATGCTTCCGTGAACCCATTCCCATGGAGTCTAATGGGACTCCACAGGAAGGGGGACACACATTTTCTGGCACCCAGCTTCCAAACCGCTGGGACTTGTAATGTCCCAGTGGCACCGGGAAGCTAGTGCCGGTAAAAAGTTTTACTAGTCCAATGGCAACCCGCCAGAAGCACCAGCAAGGTTACTGCCAGGACTTGAAATGAGGCACTGTGTGTTCCCAGTGTAGCTGTCAGTATAACCACTTTGCCTTTAAGAGTGCCCACATGATTGGAACATTGTTAAAGAATCCATGTTTCACTTCGTGTCTGCTTCGCTGAGAACTGCACATCTTCCCACCGCAGGTGGATGACCATTGTCTGGCTCGTCTGATCCACGTGTTCGTGGACCACAATATCGAGCTCTCTGGTCTGCCATTTGTGAGGATTTATGCAAGTATTTCGCAGGTTGCTCCTTGTCTCTAAGGCCCAGGCATGTTCTGCTTGTCCCTGACCTTGGCTGTGAGCCTTGGCCTGCTGCTTCGTGCAGCCTAATTCTGCTTTTCTTTGCCTCTCGACTGTTATACTATGATTTCTATATGTCTATATCGTGCTCTGTTTCTTTTTTGTTAGTAGTATTTGGCTCTTACAGGCTCCTTATGTGACTCTGTAGTTCCATAGGGTTAATTTGCAATAAGCGTCTGCAAGCTTGTTCTGCATCTCTTCTTTGTCTTGTATTTTGCATTTCTGCGTGTTTCTACTGAGAAAAATAATAAAGGCTTTCGACAGTGTTTATATGTATCTGTCCGCTATCTACAGAACTGTGTAAGCATGTTCTACATGTGTGCATGTGTGTGTCAGTGCAACTTCGCTCATGGGTACAAGTTTGCTTCATGACTAGCGTTGCTATATTGTGGTGTCGCTAATGATGTCAGCACAATCGATGTTCGGTATTTAGTCAATCTGATGCAGTGAGGAGTTTGGATCCATGATCAGTGTTGTGGCACCGGTATCCATAAAGATGCTGACTGGATACGATTGAAATGGTTGTCTGAGAGAATATCTATTTGCATATGTGGATGTCACTGACACTCCTGGGGGCTGTCCAAACATTAAGTTTCAGCTTGCGGTTTTGACTCTTCAGGCTGTCATGTTCATGGGGGTGGAGATGGGAATTCCAGGGACCCTCTCTTCACTATTAGATAGGTATAAAGTGCAAGAGGACACCCCCTTCTCTTTCTAATATTTCAAAAACTACTAGATGGATTTACCCCAAACAGTCAAGGAAATTAAGCCAACACTTTTTTGACCAAGTTGTTTCTTATTTGGTCCACGTCCACCCAGCGTGTTGTTTTAGCTACAGCTGTTCAAAAACTGCAATTTTTCTCTGTGCGAGTAGGCTGAAAGCAAAATGTCTTTTTCATTTTCCCAAAATGTCCAGTCCGGCAGGGGGAGTGGTGTTGGGTTAGGGGGTGGATTGGCATACTTTTTGTTTGGAAATTTTCATCCAAATCTATTCAGCAAGTAAAAAGTTATTAGCAATAGAATTTTGTGTAAAAGAGGCATCTTTTCATTTGTGAAAAAACGACTCGGCCCTCTCAGCTTTAAAGCACCATGAGAGAGATGTCTATTTTTCTGGGAGCAGGAGGCACCCACTCTCTGTCAAATATTTTAAAAACTCCTACCCCAAACCTGTCCCAGAAATCGAGTCAACGCTTCATCTCCAAGTTGTTTCTTATTTGGTCCAGATTCACACAGACCTTTCTGAGTTACAAAATTGTGAATATTTTTCTCCCTTTAACCAAGTTTTTTCATTGAATCTCATAGGTTTTCATTAGTGCAACTTAACCATAGTGTCCCTTTAACAAAGTTTGTTCATTGAATTTCATAGGTTTTTATTACTGCAACTTAACCATAACGTCCCTTTAACAAAGTTTGTTCATTGAATTTCATAGGTTTTTATTACTGCAACTTAACCATAGTGTCCCTTTAACAAAGTTTTTTTTATTGAATTTTATTGGTTTTTATTGGTGCAACTTAAACATAACATCTCTTTAATTGACTGTTTTTCAGAGAATTCCATGGGTTTTTACCAGTGCATGCTATTTTCCTTCAACTTACTAATATCATACTTACCCCAACATAGCAACATTTTTGTCCAATTTACAACGTTTCACCTTACAACTCTGCCATTTCCCTCCTTCTAGCAACATTTTTAACACTTCTATACTTTTTCCACTGTTTTGCTTCCGTCGACGTCCGCAAACCTCTGACGTCATTGTGGACCTTCCAGACAGTGCCATGTGACCATGCGCTTACACGCTGGATGATGACGTGTCCATGAATGCGTTTGCACTTCGCATTCGGGTCCTTGCTTCGAGCACAGTTCACACCTGCATTTTCTACCACTCTAGGAACTTTCAAGCTCAAAATGTACCCTTGCACAGCTCCTTCACCTATTCTTACTCATTAGCCATTAACAATCAAGTACAAAGCACATACTTGGAAGAAGAGTAGCAAAACTGCTTACTCTCTTATAAATTACATCAGCTATTGCCATCCCTCCTCCCCAAGAGCCACCACCACCCAATGGAGGACCCACACAACAAAAAAAGTGCAGTATTTCCAAAGACAGTAAAGAGAACCAAGAAGATGAGGTAGAGGAAGTGCCTACCTCTAGCACCCAGAGAGAATTATGGGTATGGCAGTTCTTTACCAATGTTGGGAATGTACCAAAGGGTAAAGCTAAAAAAGTGAAATGCACTCAGTCGCAGACTACCTGGACATTACTCCTTCGGGACCACCTCCATGCACTGCCACACCAAATTCAACTACCGCAATGCTCTCAGAATAATTGTTCCTTTTTTAGAAAGTAGTAGGCTGTCTTCCTCCACATCATCTTCCTCACCCAATACTGTAACCACACAGCCTACTTCTGTGGGACACAAAACCCACCAGCTACCTTGCAAGCAATACAAGAGGCTGTTGTTCCATATCTTTGGAAGACAACAGTCCTCTGTATATACTGCAACACACCAATCTGCAGGGGGAAGCCATTTTGATGTGAGTTTGAAGCTGTAATGAAGGAGCATGAGAAACACTGCCCACTACCTTTTAAGTAACATACACGCAAAATCTTCCCCTTTCAACCTGCCCCTCTATATTAGTGCATGGTGCCTCTTCCCTTATTTCCTGCCTCACTTTACGTTCTAACCTCTCCTGCAAACATTTTTTTTTAAAACAACAAAAGAAAGGTCACTTTAGGAACCACCTTTCACAGTTAAAAAATAGAATTAAAATACATTTCTATTAGACTCCATCTACTTTACATTTCTCAGTAAAGTACATAGACTCAATACGTCTTTCCAACATTACCATTAGCATTTTGTGTTATGCTAATTTGAATAATGTGACGTTCATCCCACGTTCCAGGGACCGGAACGGTGGATAACGGCCTGGCAGCCCAAGTTATCGGGCCACGCAAAGTGTGTCTGTGTGCGCCCTGATGCCTCCGGGCTTCAGTGCGTTATGAATAAATAAATAAATAATGAGGGCTCCAGACCATTATCCTTCTTTGCAGACCCTGGAATAGGGGATAAAGACCATTAGCACCCCTGGTTTCAAAAGCAGGAACCAGGGGTGCTAAAAAAATAGATTTTTCTTCCTACAGCGGGATGCCATGGACACCATGGAAAGAGAAGGTGGGGCTTCGTACAGAGACCCTCTTCCCTTTGCATGGCAGCCTGCAGAAGGCAAAGTCAGAACCCTCTGATCACATTAACACATTTTTTTTTCAATTTAAACCTATCCTACTTTCCAATAGTTTTACCACATAGTCGGTGCCAGATGGACATTTTCCGTCCCTCACGGTCATGGCCAGTAGCCAGATTGTCCGGGTCATGACCTTATACCATCACCCAGACAATCTGGCCACTGCCCATGGTCACAGGCTATACCTCAGTCACCAAAGGTATATCACAATTTTTTGTACCTACATTATGACACTTGTCAAAAAATAAAACACGGGCACATTTGCAAAACCATGCTTTCAGAACCTTGCCAATGCTCCTTGCACAGGATTGCTTGAAATCCACCCATGTTTTATTTTTTTCAAAGTGTCAAAATGTATGCACATACAATAGCGAGAACTACCTTCCATAAAGCACGCTCCCGCATCTGGGGTCATTAATGCTGCCTGGACCTTCTTCATGACCATAATCGGGATAGCAATTTGAGAGAATTTTGCATGAGGAGGAGAAGAGTGTTGACACATGCTTCCTGGTTGTCAGCTAGGGTGGCCTGTGAGGATACAGACAGAGATTGTATAGCTGGCGCGATTATGACAGAGAAATCAATAAGTCATCCTTGCCAATGTTCCTCCAGCTGAGGACCCTTTGATTGAATTTGGGCAATCAAGAATTCTGAAGATGTTACATTGGTGTTGGCTAAATGGGGGAGTGGGGTGGATGCTTAGGTAGGAGCTTGTATCTGCTGAAAGATGTGGTTGGGTTGAGGAGTGTTAACATTCTGGAGAAGTATTGTTTGTTGTATGTGGATTACTTGCCATGATATGGGACATTTGCTCTGACAGTTGGATGCTCAGAGAGGACCTCTCGCCCCAGGATCTGGTGTATTCCTCTTCTTCCCACCCTCTCAATCTGCATGCAATGCCAGGGCAGCTGGTCGAGCTGGTGATTGCAATGAATACATGATAAAGTTGAAGGGGCAGTGTCAAAGCAGATAGTGCCAGCCCTGGTGGGCGGCTCAGACTCTGTTGATTAATCTTTAAATTGCAAATACTTTGTTGACCTGAAAGGTATGTGTTGTGAAGTAATGTGGCACAGTGAGGGGGAATGCAGGCCAGAAAGTGTGCTAGGAGAGGAGGGTCTAGACCAAGGTTGGGGGGGGAGGGCAATCAACAACCCTCTGGCAACTTAGACCGTGACTGTATCTGCAAAATCAAATGAAATCTCAGAAATAGGGGATGGAGACCTCCAACAAACCCAGGCAGTTAGACATAGTTATTTATTCATTATTCATTATGGGATTCGTACAAGTGCCAAATGCAGACTCTGCATTGTTTTCAGGCCCAATGGGAGAAAGAGAAGAGGGGCAGTGAAAGGAAAACCCATAGATAAGAAGTGGGGTACAATTTTGCAGGAGACGCTGTCTGGCAGTCTTTCTGGGAAATGTTCATTGGTGAGTACAAATGGATTAATTCTCACGCATAGACTATATGACTTAGGGGGGTTATTTTTAGATCATCAGGTAACCCAGACTTCTATGAAATTGTTATTCAAATGTAGGCAGAATTGGTGGATTTTCTCTTTCTATAAACTCTGGGGGAGAATTTCCTTGGTCATTTTTGGCAATGTTAATGCTCCTTACAAGGTGCTGTTGTGGACTTCTGGGAGTGGTGGACCGAAGAGGCTGGGATCATTGGTAAAGGGGGATGAGGTGAGTGATTACATCCAGCATATCTTAAGACGCGTACAAAAGATTTTTAGGTGGCCAGTTTTGTCATTGGGAAACCGTTTGAGCACTTTCAGGGCTGATGAGATATGATCCTTTCTTTTGGAATGGGACTTTCCTTCGTTATACTCCCCCCACCCCAAGGGTGGTCTGAAGTTCATATCATGGCCTATAATATTACTTTTTAGCTACCTTAGAGATTGTGACTGGTCAGAGTTTGTTTGCAGCAAACAATATATGCTGCTTCCAGAAGACATGAGTGTAAGAACATCATCATACTATCCACTATGTGCCCTATTGTGCCCCAGGGCACTGACCATGTGTGTGGAAGGGGATTTTCAGCTAATGGTGAGGAGAGTAGACACAATACCACAAAACAGAAGGCACCTTAGGTTGAGCTTCGGTTGAGCTGCTTAGTACCCAAGCTGTTTATTGTATCACTCACTCATAGGAGGGTGTACAGGGCCGGTAACGGCCCATCAGCCCAAGCCTAGGTAAGACTGAGTGAAGCGAGGGCCTCGGTGAGGGCTCAGGGACATTACAGGCCCTGTACACCCTCCTAAACCGGGGTGATCGCAATTTGCACGCCAGGGCTCATCCGGGGTTTGGATATATATTGTTTTGTTTAACAGGGGTTTGGGCTCGGCTCGTGTCGCGCGAGCCCGATCTCCTGTAAAAAAAGAAAAACAAGATGGGCACCGTCATAGCAAATAGGAAAGGGACGCCCCTTTTCAATTTCTTTTGCATCAGTCACTGGTGGGATGGAGCAACATTACCTGAGCAGAGAACTCTGGGCCAGAAGGTAAGTTCGGAAGCAGCGAGAAGGTGGAGGAATGGTGCCTGATGTCTTTGGGGGTCAGATGGATGCATGGGGAGGCAACAGAGAGGGGTTCCCTGTTACCTCCCTGCAATCAAGGTGGTGGCACCCAGGGAAGGGCATCAGGCAGCTGGTGAAACTCGGGTGATACACTGTGTGTTCTCTCCTGCATTTCCAACCACCTGATTGGCTGAACACCCTTCTCCAGGTCCGAATGACCATGATATGGGAAGTGAAAGAGCTAGGGATTCTGCTGCGTTGTGAGAGTGATGCCACTTTTAAAAAGAGTGAAATACATCTGTGGCAGGGAAGCAAACTAAGTGCATTTGTAGGTCTAAATTCGTCTAATCATACTGACCCGGGGGGGAAGCAGATGCTACCCCTTCTGTCCACCTAGATCAAGATAGAAACAGAGTGGGTGAATGTATGAGTGATTTTCGACCTGAGGTGGGGCACTGTGCTCGATATGGACAAACAAGCTCAGAAAACCCACTTAATTATTTAGTTTGTACTTCACTGAATGAGAGAAATATTGATTATATGTGATTAGACCTAGCTGGGAGAGGCTGAAAGATAGGAAGATCATGGGCAAATTGACGAGTGATCTTCATCTTTTGCTTTATAATCTGGGTAGTTCCATTTGTTTGAGAATGAGGTAGGTGATGCTGACCCATTCCTAAAATCCACATTATCAGCAAACTCGGAACAATGGGAAGTCATTGTCAATGGAGATTCTTTCCCAGGCTTGATGGGGTTAGTGCTCTCCCATCTAGAGATTAAGATGGGGCTGGGGAGGATACCCCAGAAAGCATTGTAGAATAGTATTCATTCCTGGAAGAAACTCGCTGCCCATATTTTCTGACCCCAGTTTTGTGAAAAAAAGATGCAGCCTCAAAGGTTGGTAGCCACATTTTGATGAGGTCTTCCATATTTCAAAAAAGCTGCTTGCCTAGGAGGGTATTAAATAAAAATGAGAGCGTTAGGGGTAGAGGAGGTATAGGTCATGCTAAGGATGGCTTACTGAGCAGGAAGGTGAATAAAGCAGTCCAGAGGGTTGGTTAAGCCATGGAGGAGGTAGTTTTTGAGAAGGATTTAAGGGTCTTTTTGGGCCTCGAGGCGTCCGGTATCGGGGTCTACCCCAAGGATACCGTTGACCGCAAATGGAGTAGGTGGGGGTGCAGCAATTTTGTAATCTTAATGCTGGTGTCAGTGGAAATCTAGATATTGATATTGATATTTTATTTGTATCATGCTCATACACAAGTGTTTTAGAGCGCGACGAGGCAAGGGAGGGGAACAAGGGAGAACAAAAAGAACGATCTTACTAGGTCCAGTGACAGTGAGAACGCGCAAGTGCAGGGGAGAGGGAAGAGTGGAAGTCCGGAGGGGAGGCGGGAAGTGGAAAGTGTTGAGCATAGGAATGATAAACAAGTGACAGTGCAGCCAGGAAGTGGCAAGAGCTAGGTTTAAGGCACAGACCAGGGGTGGCTGATAAGTGCAGGGAAAGGAGGAGACTGTAGGGTTACAGATACAGACCCAGAGTGCAAGGGTTGCTAGGAGGCAGTGTGGGTGTGTATAATGGTGGACAAGTACCTGGGCCTGAAATCCAAGGGTAACCATGTGTACTATGCCAAAGCAGAACAGATCAGCAGAGGAGATGAGGAGAGAAGGCAGAAGCAAAGAGGAAGGTCTTGAGGTGCTTCCGGAAACAGAGATGGTTCTCCTCAAGTTTCAGAGTGGCAGTGAGGCTGTTCCAGAGGGAGGCTCCAGCCAAAGACAAAGGTCTACCCCCAGCATGTTACTTTGATAACCGACTTACCCTGAGGGAGTTGGAGGCAGTGGAACGAAGAGCTCGAGAGGGAAGGTATTTGCGTGGGGGAGATTTGAAGGTATTTTGGACACAAGCTCCAGAAAACCTTGTGGACAATGCAAATAGTCTTGAATTTATTCCTTGCAGCCACTGGGAGCCAATGAAGAGATTTCAGGGCTGGAGAGATACGATCCCAGGGCTTGAGGCCCAGGACAACTCTTGCAGTCCTGTTCTGGGTGAGTTGCTGAGGGCAGAGAGTAGAAGCAGGTATATTTAGAAAGAGGCTGTTGCAGTATTTCAGCCTAGAGAGAACCAGGGCTCGAGATACAGTAAGCATCTGGGGGAAGGAGAGGAAAGGCAGAATACCTCTGAGGAGGTGCACTTGGAAGTTTGACGTTTTGGAGACATCAGAGATGTGGGCAGAAAAGGAAAGCGTGGAATCAAAGATTACCCCGAGGTTCTTAGCCTTGCAGGTGGGGGTAGGAGGAGGGCCAAGGGAGGCTGGCCATAGAGTGACAGGAAAGGCAGGTGAAGGTGTGTCGATGAGGAGGATCTCCGTCTTACTGACATTAAGACAGAGATCATTGGCAGCACACCACTCCTGAATAGCAGACAGGCAGTCAGAGATGAGAGAAGACGAGGAGGTGGCTGAGGGAAGCCGGAAAATGAGTGGAGTGTCATCCGCATAGCACTGAAAACTGGAGCCGAGAGAGGCAATGCAATGGGCGAGAGTTGCCAGGTATTGGTTGAAAAGCCAGGGAGAGAGGTTAGACCCCTGGGGAACACCACAGGTAGAGAGGTAGATTGATGAAAGGAAGGACCCAAGTTGGACCTGGGAGGGTCGATCAGAGAGGAAAGAAGCCAGCCAGGCCAGAGCCTGTTATTGAGATGGTTGAGCAGGATGGTATGGTTGACCATGTTGAAGGCAGAAGAGAGATTGCGTAGGATGAGGACTCCTCTTTCTTGGAGACTTCAACATCCACCTTGATGCCTCCTGTCCTCCCTCTGGACTCTTTCGTGACCTCTACGACTCTCTCACTCTCTATTCTCCCGTCTGGGCCGACTCACTCTGCAGGGCAAGCTCTTGATGTTCTGATCTCTTCTGACCTTCCCCTCTCTGTCCCTCTCGCCTCTCCTCTCTCCTGGAGTGATCACTTTCTCCTATCCTCCCACCTCACCTTCCCTACCCCACAGGCAAAGCCACCCTCATCACTGCCACCCACCTTCGCGGTCATCCGACCCATGAAGCGCGTGTCAGTTGAGGCTTTCGCATCCACCTTCGCGCCCCCCCCCCTTCGGCTGACTCCCACCTTGACACAGCCCTCGCCACTCTCAACTCTGCTATATCTGATACTCTTGATATCCTTGCCCCTGTCATGAGAATCCACCGAAAGCCCAAAGCCAAATGTAACTCCTGGTAGACTCGGATCTCGTCACCCTTAAACGCAAATGCAGGGTGACAGAGAGGAAATGGCGTGCTTCATGTTCATCCTCTGACAAACTGGCCTGGTGCCTGCTCCAAAGGCAATACCGGCTCTCCGTTCTCACCAAGAAGAGAGCCCTTATCCAAGCCCGCATCTTTGCGGCATCTAACAATTCAGCCGAACTCTTTAATATCTGCAAGGAGCTGGCCAACACTGCTGCAGTCTCCACCTCTCCTGTCCCCTCCCAGGCCCTCTGCACGGCACTGGCCTCTCACTTCATCTCAAAAACTCAGGACATCTGTCCTCACTCTCCTCCTATCACCTCCCCCCTCTATTCCCTGCTCTTCCTCAGGCCCCTCTGCAGCCACCCCTCCTCCCTCCTTCTCTGCCTTTCCTCTTTTTACTGCTGACAAGGTTACGAGACAAGTCCGATCTATGAACGTCTTGTCTAAACAGGTCCACCCCTGTTCCTCCAAAACTAACAAGGACCACATCGAATCCTTGGCTCCTGCCTAGCTGACTTCTGCAATCACTCCTTCGCCTCTGGAGTCTTCCCATCCCCCCTCAAGCACTCCCTTGTGCACCCCCTTCTTAAGAAACCCTCTTCCGACCCCTCATGCCTAGCTAACTATCACCCAATCTCTATCACTCCCTTCCTGGGCAAGCTCTGGAGAAACTAGCCATCTCCCAGCTTAATCTCCATGCTGAATCTGTTGGTAGTCTTCATGACCATCAGTTTGGCTTCAGAGCTGCCAGAAGCACGGAAACTGCTCTGCTGAACATCCGTGAAGACCTGCTCTCAAACCTTGACTCTAACAACCCCTTGTGTTCCCATTTTGCTCAATCTCTCTTCTGCCTTTGACACTGTCAACCACACCATACTGCTCAACCGTCTCCGTGAAAACCTGGGTATCACTGGTCTCCATGAAAACCTGGGTATCACTGGTCAGGCTCTGGCCTGGTTGACCTCCTTCCTCTCCAATCGACCCTTCCAGGTCCAACTGGGGTCCTTCCTCTCTGACATCTTTTTCTCTAACTGTGGTGTCCTCCAGGGATCTAACCTCTCCCCCTGGCTTTTCAACCAGTATCTGGCATTTCTTGCCCACCACATCGTCGCTCTCCGTCCCAACTTTCAGTGCTACGCAGATGATACCCAGCTCATCTTCAGGCTACCCTCGGCCTCCTCTTCCCCTTCCCTCATCTCTGACTGTCTTTCTGCTATACATGAATGGTGTGCCGCCAACAACCTCTGCCTTAATGCCATTAAGACTGAGATTCTACTCATCGGCACACCCACTCCCTCCTTCCCTGCAGCTCTCTGGCCTGCCTTCCTTGGCCCTCTTCCTGCTCCTACCTGCAAGGCAAAAAACCTAGGGGTCATCTTCGACTCCACACTCTCTTTCTCTCCTCACATATCTGATGTCTCTAAGAAGTCACACTACCAGCTATACCTCCTCAGAGGTATCCTTCCTTTCCTCTCCTTCCCCCAGAAGCTCACTGTCTCTAGAGCCCTGGTTCTCTCGAAGCTGGACTACTGTAACAGCCTCTATTTAAATCTGCCTGTCTCTACTCTGCCCTTTGCAACTCATCAAGAACATGACTGCAGGACTTGTCCTTGGCTTCAAGCCCAGGGACCGAATCTCTCCAGGACTGAAATCACTACACTGGCTCCCAGTGACTGTGAGGATCAAGTTCAAAACCCTCTGCATTGTCCACAAGGCCGTCTGGTGCCTTGGGCCAAAATACCTTCAACTCTCTCTTCCTAAATATCTTCCTTCTCGAGCTCTTTGCTCTTCCACCTCCAACTCCCTCAGGGTCAGCCGCTTCTCCAAGCAACGAGTTAGGGGTAGATCTCTCTCCGCAGTAGGGGCCTCCCTTTGGCACAGCCTTCCTGCCCCCCTGAAACTTGAGGAGAACCATCTCCGGTTCCGGAAGCACCTCAAAACCTTCCTCTTTGCCTCCGCTTTCTCTCCCTCTCTCCCCTGCTAAAAGCACTGAACGTGCTCTGAATCTGCAACTGGGCCACTCACCGATCTCGGTCCTTGGCCCAGCCACTCTTCCTGCACTGCCTCCCTGCACTACGGGACTGTCTCTGTATCCTACAGCCCCTCCTCCGGCACTTACCTTGCACTTGCCACCAGCTGGCACTATTAATTATTTATCTTGTATTCTACTAACCCTGTACTGCACTTTTCCCTTCCCCTCTACCCTTGCACTTGCGCGATCTGAATGACACCAGGCCTAGTAGGATTGTTGTCTGTCTCCCCTTGTTCCCCCCCTTGCCTCATCGCACCTTGAAACACTTGTGTATAGGCACGTTACAAATGGCATATCATATCATATCAAGGGATGTTAGAATCAAGGTTTGAGAGTAGGTCTTCATGGATATTCAGGAGAGCTGTTTCTATGCTTCTGGCAGCTTTAAAGCCAGATTGGTGGTCATGAAGACAACCAACAGAATAGGAGTGGAGATCAAGCTCTGAGATGGGCAGCGTTTCCAAGAGTTTGCCCAGAAAAGGTGTGATGGAGATCGGGCGATAGTTTTCCAGGCAAGAAGAGTCAGCTGTGGGTTTCTTGAGAAGAGGGTGGACAAGAGAGTGCTTCAGACAGGAGGGGAAGGCTCGTGAGGCGAAGGCGAGGTTGCAGAAATCGCCCAGGGTAGAAACAAGGGTGTCAATGTGGTCCTTGATGGTTTTGGAGGAACAGGGAAGGACCTGTGTTGATGAGACTTTCATAGATCGACTTGTCTAGAACTCGTCAGGGGAGAAAAGAGGAAAGGAAGAGAAAGAGAGTGGGGGGCAGCTGCAGGAGGGCCAGAGTTCGCTGATGGGGAAGGGAGAGGAGGTGGAGGGGGAAAGAGGGTTGACAGGATGTTCTGGGTGTTAGAGATGAAGTGAGAGGCAAGGGCTGTGCAAAGGGGCTTGGAGCTGACAGGAGAGGTAGAGACTGCAGCAGGAATGGCCAGTTCCTTGCCGATTTTGAGTTTGGCTGAGTTGTTAGATGCCACAGAGACACAGGCTTGGATGTGGGCTCTCTTATTAGTATAGTCAGAGAGTAGGTATTGCCTTTGGAGCAGGCAACAGGCCAGTTTGTCAGAGGATGAACAAGAAGCCCTCCATTTCCTCTCAGCCACCCTGCACTTACATTTAAGGGTAGCTAGGTCAGAGTCATACCAAGAATTGCACTTTGCTTTGGGCTCAAACAGATCCTCATGACAGGGACAAGAGCATCAAGAGTATCAGCGATAGAAGAGTAGAGCATGGAAAGGGCTGTGTCAGGATGTGAGTCGGCCGGTGGAGGTCAGGGGAGAGAAGGTGGCAGCAAAAGTCTCAACTGACACATGCTTCATGGGGCGGATGTCCGAGAAGGTAGATGGCGTGATGGGGTTGGCTTGGCCTGGGTAGTAGAGAGGGTGAGATGGGAGGAGAGGAGGGAGCGATCGCTCCAGGAGAGAGGAGTGGTTAGAGGGATGGAGAGGGCGAGGTCAGAGGAGATCAAAGCATCAAATGTATGCCCTGAGAGTGAGTCGGGCTAGAGGGGAAGATTGAAAAGGAGAGGGAATCGCAGAGGTCACAAAAGAGTACAGACGAGGAAGAGAGAGAATCTAGATACATATTGAGGTCACCTAGAAGGAGTTGAGTGGTTGAGGCCAGGAGGGAGGAGGAGAAGTCAGTCCACTCAGAGAGGAGAGAGGTGATCTGACCAGGAGGCTGATAGATAGTAGCCATGGTAAGGGAGTGGCCAGAAGAGGGAGAAAGCCTGCAGACAAGTTATTTCGAAGGAGGAGTAGGTCTGCGTGGGAATGATAGAGGCAGAATTCCACTCAGGAAAGATCAGGGCTCCACCCCCTCCGGACCGGGTGGATCTGGGAGCCGAGAGGTTCTTGTAGCAGTCAGGGAGGAGAGTGTCAAAGCTCGCAACAGAGTTGGCCCTGCAGAGTGAGTTGGGCTAGAGGGGAAGATTGAAAAAAAGAGGGAATCAAGTCTCAGTGATACCAAGGACATCAATGTCGAATTCCTCGAGGATGCGGCAGATGTCAGAGGAGTGTTTGACAGCAGAGCGACAGTTGAGAGTGGCAAGATGAAGAAGGTTGCCAGCCTTAAAGGCCTTCCATGGAGGGGTACAAATCTGACGTATGCCCTGCGGAGGCGAAAGAGCCTGAGAGGGGTCAGAAAAGGAGGGAAGAGAGGGCGAGGTAGCCAAGCTGGGGTTGTGGGGGGAGACAGGGAAGCAGGAGAGGGGAGAGAGGGCACAGCCGGAGATGAAAGGAAATTGATGAGGCCTGGCTAGTGCCTATCAAAGAGTAAGAGATTGGCATGAGGGCCTTGGACCATGACGGTGCCATTTAGGTAGAGATGAATGATGTCATTAGAGGAGTTGAGGGGGGCCATAGGGGCTTCCCCGTGGGTGCCACCAAAAATGGGAGAGGAGAAGAAAGAACAGAGCACAGAGATCATATGTGAAGTCCATAGATATGGCGAAGGAATGACAAAGAAAATGTTGGTGTGAGTCTGCCTGGAGGAAGCTCTGGAATAGGTGTCAGTGATAGGGAGTGCAGGGCTGGATCTCAAGATATCCCTTTTGAACATCTTCCTACCAGACTTAGTGAGAAGGGAAGGAGAGTCAATGGAGAAACAGTTGGAGAAGATAGGAGAAACAGAAAGTGCCATGGGAGGGGTAGAGAGAGAGAGAGGGGGCGTGGGTAAGAATAGAGCAAGTAGAATGGCCAAGTCACTGGACCAGTAGGTTACAGAGAGAGGGATAGAGAGGGGGGGGGGCTGCCGTTAAGAATAGAAGAAATAGAATGGTCAAGTCTAGTGCTTAATTTGTAAAAAAATAAGTGCCAGTGCCCAAAAAATATTGGCCCCCATAATGCCGGCTGCGGTGCCACCCTGAGTGCGGGCGCGCCGGCCATGCCAGTTCAGTGCTAGACCTACCTAGATCGGCCCACCACCAGCCCATCACACTGCTGCTGCTCCATGTCACATGTTTGGCGCTGCAGCAACTGCTGGCACAGGCTAGTAGTAAATACGCAACTAAGACATGCTCCTCCTGTAACTGCGCCTCGATGCGCCCGGGCTGTGTGAGCGCTTTAAAAATGCAAATAAATAAAGCATTCTGTTTCAGTCACTGTTGCCCTATATTTGTCTCTACCCCTTCTGCCCCATCTGACTGTCTGTTAAAGTACAACAAGTATTGTTAATCGGTTACCTCCAGGAAGAGCACCCTCCCGTCAGCCCGTTCTTCAGTCACCTCATCCAGGTGTTTTGTGTAATCAATTTACTCTCAAGCCCTTATCAGTCATCACATCTCATAAATGCATCCCTCTTCACCCTTCCTTCAAGCATGAGCATGGTGTTGTATAACTTGGAAAAAGTCATTCTGCAAGACATTGTTGTGAAATCAACGGCCTGTGCTACTTCTGCTTTAGGGCCTCTTTCCACCTTAACACATATTAATAAACTAAATATGTTTTGTCACTCAATATTCAGGAGCCAGAGGAGAATGCATATTCGGATATCTCCTTCCCACTGACATGTTCTTGACATACTTCACTAAACTGCGGGGTGTAACAGACACCCACCTCCCTATCTGAGGATTGCATGTGCTCTCATTCGGAGCACATGCTCTGAGCGTATTGTACCCAGGTTAAGGTCACATATGGTGTATAAACCACACATCAGGATAGAAAACATGTGCTGGAATTATGTAAAATAATGACAGCAAAAGACGGTTGAGAATTATACATGAGTACTCAACTAGTGCTTTTATTTATGACGACAGATTAGCACCATGTTTATCCCCGTCTAGTTTCCATCTGTGTATCTTTAAGCCTGAAATGGCATTTCGGAAGTTCGTCTTTGCATGGGCTTTTCTTGCGAAGTGCAGCCGGTTCGGTTTCGGCAGAATACGTGCACCGTTCCGGGTCCCCCCGCTGAAGCTCTTTTGTGAACTAATAAGGCCGATAACATTAAAAGGAAGAACGGAAACACTCAGGCAAAAATTCAAAGTTCATGTTTCTCTTAGATGAATGCTATCCAGGGTTGGACTGGGGCATACAAATGTCTCGAGTCGGGCTCGGCACCAATGAAAAAGTGGCCAAAGTTGCAAACAACAATTCATTCCTTTTGTGACAGACACTAGTGGGACCACGCTGCCGCCCGTGCCCCGCCCGGTCCTGGGCTTTGCCCTGCCTTGCCTCAATCACTTAGGCTACCTTCGGTGGGGCCACCACCGCCACGGCCATGCTGAGCCTGATGACAAAAATAGGTGCGCAGTGCAGCGTCCCCACGGAAGGTAAGATTTTAAAAGAAAAAACATATATTTGGGTGGCTGGGGCCCATCACTTTCAAAGTGATGGGCCACAGCCGCCACTCAAAATAAGTTATTTCTTTTAAAACCCACCTTCTGTGTGGCCACTGGCTCCACGGAAGGTCAGGTTTTCAAAGAAAAAAGTAAAAAACATACTTTTGGGCACAATCCTCAGGCTCCTTAGCACGCAACAAAAAGTGACTTACCTGCTTTGCCGGCTGGGACTTGGTCTCCTGTCGGGGCCTCAGGGTTGGGGGGCCTGGTGTGCACACTGGCACCCACACAAATGAAAAAGCAGGCAGAGGGGGCCGCAGGAAGCAACTAGGCCGCACCACGCAGTGCAGCAGGGCAGGCTCTCTCTCTCACAAGTCAGGACAGACGACGCCACGCCTCGACACCTTCACTTCAAAGTAACTCGTGAAATGTAGTTGGCGCTGCGCTGCCTCCTGTGGCAACAACAACACGTCACCATGTAATTTCACTGGCTCAGAACAGCCAATGAAAACTGCACATTCTGTGTTACTATACAGAATGCATCAAATACTGCATATTAACAACAGAATGGTAGTTTTCATTGGCTGTTGTTTGTAACAGTTTGTTGTCCATTGCTATTGCTGGCCCCTCCCAGGCCCATCCAGCCATGGCCTGCAGCCTGCAAGTACGAGAGGGATCGAGATCAGAATGACAAATTCCAATGATTTATAATCGAAGCAAAGCAAAGTGGAAGAACAAACAAAGCAATTGCACGTGCGCTGGCCCTGCATGAGTTCCGGTGCCCAAAAAAGAGTGCTGGTGTTGGGCACCGGCAACCATCCCACAAATTAAGCACTGGTCAAGTCACTGGGCCAGTAGGTTACAGATCAAGCACGTAATGCAAGCAAAGGGTACAGCAAGTTTGCAAGACAGAGCTAGATTTAAAATTAAGCTAAATGCAAAAAAACACAGCTAGATTTTAAACTAAGCTTAAGACAAAAGCACAGCTAGATTTCAAACTAAGCTGAATGCAAAAACACAGCACGATTTGAAATTAAGCTAAATGCAAAAACAGAGCAAGATTTGAAATTAAGCTAAATGCAAAAACACAGCTAGATTTGAAATTGCAACAGAATCAGATGCTAGCAGTGGGTGCAAAATGTAGTACAATCCAGAGTAACATCGGAGACAAGCAGAGAAGGAAATTGAAAGTCAACAAAGGGTAGGAATGTACCCAGATGGAGGGAACTAACCCATGGTTAAGGAGGAGTGAATGTCATGGTATTCCAGGTTTCTTTGAGGTGTGAGGTAGCAGCAGCCTGGAAGATGAGGGGAGAATGAAGGACCTCCAGTTGGAGTTAGTAAAGGCACTAGAGACGCTTAAAATCTTTCAGCTTTCCTAATGTTAAGGGAACTGAAAACCTATATTCAAACCTTTATACAGTGCTGGACCGAACCAGAAGAACTCGGTGTGCATTACACAGCTCAAAGGGAGGAGGTGAAATAGAAGTTAACATTAGGGGTACAAATAAACACCTGTGATTCCTAGATGGCTATTTAGGTGCATGGGCTCGATGCCATCCTGGTGCACCGGCTTAAAACAAGTCAGAAGTGCTTTCAGAGTAGGCATGGAAAAAATAGCCAATTTTCTTACCATGACAGATATAGGGCCTCATTACGAGGTTGGAGTTAGCCTTGCCGGTAAAACCGGCAAGACTACCTCCAAACTTGCATCCGGGTCCGGCACTCGTGAATGGGCAATTACCGGGCTATTCCGGCCCAGCTGGACCCGGTAATTTCCCTTTCGCGGGTGCCGGCCCTGGTACATCCCTGTTGTGGTGCGTGCTGCGCCCTGCGCACACACGGGAGTCCATGAGGGTGTCCCTCCACAGACCTCACTCAGACAAATCTGTGTGGTTTGGGCTCCCCGGTCGCTCTAAGCAGCCGGGAATGCCCCCTTTATTTATATTGCACGCGACAGAGTGGGGAGGAGCAGCATCACACTCCACATTTTTCATAACAAAACAGAACAGATAAACAAAGGATAACAACTACATAATCAACTTCACTGCACACAAAACCACAGAGCCCCTTTAATAGCAGCTACCCGGGTCCCCGGGACATTCAGGGCTCCCACCCACAGTCTTATTCAAACACGTAATCGGTGAGATGGGAAGGTTTCCCTCGCCCAGTCCTCTGGGGGTACCTCCTGCCAGTGTCCCTACACCAGCTAGCTCCCGGGCTGGGGAGCTGGGGAGGCACATGGGGCCACCGCCCTCATCCGGTACTTCCACCACTTGCCCGCTGGGCACCGGTTCAGTTCTTGTTTCAGTCCTTGGATCCTAGCCGCTTGAAGAAGCTAGCATTGCATGTCACTGAGGTGTGGCCGTCAGAGGCGGTCACCATCGACCCTTTTACCACCACCATGTCCAAGGGTTCTGACCGGTAGGTCAAAGATAACTTCCCTTGAGGGTGTCGGTTCCTCACAAGCATCTCGTCCCCGGGTGCCAGCCTCTGTGGTCTCAGTCCTCTTCGAATGTTTTCATTCACAGTTCTCTCACGGCGCTCCCGCTCCACTTCTTTGTTGTCAATCACAGCGGGCTCCCGCTCACCAAGCTTAGGCAGCAGGTCTCGTGGGCACCGTTGGAACATTGCCTCAGCCGTGGCCACCCCTGTGGATGTATGGGGAGTGTTGCGATATGCTCTCAGGAATTTGTACAGTGCCCTTTCCAGGCACTTGCCTTCCCCTTGGGCGATGTGAAATACCTTATTGAGAGTCTGCATCATCCTCTCTGCATCCCCATTGGCTCTCCGCCACAGTGGAGTTACTTTGCGGTGGTGCACGCCATATTCCTCCAGAAGCCCAGCAAAACTCTCGCCCTGGAAGGGCAGGCCGTTATCGGAGCAGAGCACCGTGGGCAGTCCGTGCGTGGCAAAGATCTTCTCAATTGCTACCACCACCTTGTCGAACGCCACTGACTCAATGAACTCGAATTCCGAGTAGCAAGACCACTCGTCGACCATCACCAGGAAATGGGTCCCCCTTGATGTGGACCCAAAGTCTGCATGGACCACCTCCCACGGTTTGGACTCTCTCTGCATGGTCTCAATTTCAAGCTCTCTCTGGGCAGGGGATGCCGCCTGGCACCACACACATGACACCACAAACTCTTCCACCCTCCGTTCAATGTCGGGGAACCAGACCTTCTGGCGTAGGCGTGCTTTTGTCTTTGACGCGCCTTGTTGTCCTTGATGGGCCAGCACGATCATCTGCTGTGTTCGACTCTGGGGAATAACAATGCGGTCCCCTCTTAGCAGCAGGCCATTCTCAGAAAAAGTCAGTTCCCCCCCTCACTCTCCACAATTGTTCCAGTGTGGATTTGGCCTCCTGGGTTCTGGCCGCCAGGGAGTCTATGATCACTCGCCAGGAGTCTTGTTGAATGGCTGCCTTGAGTATCCGAAAACAGTTGTCCTCCCCTGATGCCTGTTCGAGTTCTTTCCCCAGCACAGAGTTGGGTGCTGCGGCCTCCACCATGAGCTGCACATGTTCGTCTGCCTCCTCAGCACACGTGGACGGCGCCCCGCCAGTCCCTTCTCGTGGGTGACTTGACAGATAGTCCGTCGCGTTGTTGCTTCCTGGCCTGTATACCAGCGACACACCATATTCTAACAGAGCCAGCATCCACCTTTCTATTCTGGCCGGCGGTTTGGACGATGATCCCGCCAGTATGAGTAGTAGGGGTTTATGGTCTATGAACACTGTAATGGGTTGTCCCAGAACATAGTCGAAAATGGCGGCATCCCCACAAATCAGCCAGAGCCGCCCGCTCGATTTGGGAGTACCGTTGTTCGGTCTCTGATAGTGCCTTGCTAGAATATGCGATGGGGCGGACATCTTGGTTGGTGTCTATCTGCGTCAGGACTGCCCCCAGGCCGAACGGGCTGGCGTCTACCACTATTTCAGATTCCAAGGCAGGATCGAAAAATGGCATTATATCTTCTGCCGTGAGGGCTCCTTTAATGTCATCAAAGGCTGCCTGCTCGAGTGGGACCCACTGCCAGGTCATGTCCTTCTTTGTGAGGGCTCTAAGGGGCTTTGATCTTGATGCCAAGTTTCTGATGAAACAGCCACAGTGTGTGACCATTCCAAGGAAACTCCTCATCTCTGAGACATTTTCGGGGGCTCGGGCCTCCATGATGTCCTTTACCTTGCGTGGATCAGGAGACACCCCACCGGCCCTGAATACAAAACCAAAGAATTCAATGGTGGTCTTGAGGAACTCACACTTATCCCGGTGCAGGGTTAGGCCCAGTGACTGGAGGAATTTGAAAGTCTTAGTCAGCTTCACCAGGTGTTCTGACTCCAATTTGGCAAACACGAGGATGTCATCGCTGATGTTTGGGACACCGTCTAGATCTGCCAGCACCCCACGGATGATGTTCTGAAATACTTTGGCCGCTGATGACACCCCAAAGCTCAGCCTTTTGTATCTGTAAAGACCCCTGTGGGTGGTGAAAGTTGTTATCTATCTTGACTCGGGGTGTAGCATCACCTGATTGTACCCTGCACGGAGGTCTAGCTTTCAGAAGAACCTGGCACCCTGTAATTCTGTAATGATGTCATCAATTGTGGGCGTTAGGTGTCGCTCCCTCTTAATAGCCTTGTTGGGCAGGCGCATGTCCCCACATATGTGAACAGAGTCCGGTTGTTTCGGTTTCCGAGCCACTACAATCGGAGACACCCATGGTGTCGGGCCTTCCACCTTCTCTATTATGTCCAACCTGACCAAATTGTCCAGCTCCTTGTCCACCAGCTATTTTAGATGAAAGGGGACTTGTCTGTGTTTGAGGGCAATAGGGTTGGACCGAGTCATCTTTGTGTAACTTCACAGGCTCCCCTGCCATTCGCCCAATCCCTTCAAAAAGAGCAGAATGTTTCTCCAGGAGTACCTGAATGTCATCAATGTATACAGAATATGCGACAGTGACAATGCCCAGTGCCTCAGCCACCGCACATCTCAGCAGGGTGTTTCTGCTGACAGGCGTTACGTAGAACCAGGCCCTTATCTCGTGCCTTGAAACACTTGAAACCCTTGTGTATAGGCGCGTTGCAAATGCCATATCATATCATATCACATCGCAGACCCACCATGTTTCACGTCTGCAACTAATGCACCATCCACAGGATGGGGTCCATGCCTCCAAAGGTGAAAAAGCAAGCTTTAGGCGTAGTCAGGGTGGGTGGGCACACCATGGCGTCGTGGTGTTCATGAGCCATAACATTCACGGATGCCCCGGTGTCTACCAGGACAGAAATAGAGGAGTCGTTCACCAGCAACTGGCATTGAGGCTGCCTCCTTGGCTTTGCCCTCGACACACCCACGCTGGAGACAAAGAAATACTTCTCCTCTTCCTACGCCTCTTCCTCTTCTTGTGCTGGATTAACCTCTGCCTGATCCACTTGAGCAACGTTGGATGGGCGCTGCTGCAGGAAGAACCCAGCTCTCACCGGGCCTCGAGGGACCACCACTGGAGTAGTGGCTCTGCACATTCTTGCATAGTGGTTGCCACCACCACACCTACCGCATGTCTTTCCCACTGCTGGGAACTCTGCCGGATGGGGTATGTCATACCCACACTTGGAGCATGAGTTGACTGGAGCCATCCCCTTCTCTCGTTGATTCATCCCCCAGCGTCTGGCTCCTCTGCCACGTCCCATTGCGCAGACATCTTCAGCCTTGCTGGGCACACCCCAGCCTCCATTTGGGACGCCAGCAGATCAGAAACCTCCTGGCACCGCCCCAGCTCCATGTTGCGTGGAAGGGTGATGGCGGGTTCCCTCAGGACTTGTCGTCTCAATTTGCCAGACGTGCACCCCTGGATCAGCTTGTTCCTGATCATAGTCTCTGGATCCACCCATGCACATGGCACTGCCAACCTTCTCAACCTCCCATATAAAGTGTCAGGTGTCTCATCATCTTTCTGGCATGCTGCCCCCATGAGGAATCTCTCATAGTCTGCATTTGAAAGGGGTGGAAATAGTCATGGAGAGCATCCTTCGCCGCCGCATATAAAACATCACGTGGTTGAAGTGAAAAGAATACCTCATGCACCGCCAGTCCGGCACAGTACAGCAAGGGGGCCATGTTGCTGTCATCATTAGTCTCCATTGTGGCACGGAAATACATTTCCAGTCTATCCATCTACACCTTGCAGCGTGGCCCCAGGCTCGAAGGTGCCCCTGAGATATCAAACTCAGGCATTGGTAGTAACGCACCTGGGGGTCTTGCACCTGGTAGTTGTGGTGCAGCCATTGCAGGGGGCTGTGCTGGAGGTTGGACTGGTGGCATGGGAGGTTGTGCTTGAGGTGCAGCAGGTATTAAAGGTGGCTGTACTGGAGGTTGAACAGCCGCAGCAGGAAGTTGCATTGGGGGTTGGACGGGTCCCTGAAGGGCTTGCACATGAGGCTGACCTTGATCTAGTTGTTGTTGAGGTGCCGCCTGTCCATCCCCATGCACGGCATTGAGTGCACGAGCATTACTACACAAAGGCTGCAACTCAAATCGTTCTTCTTGCAGGCAGGATGATGTTCACCAACCCCTTTTACCAGCTGGATCCCAGAATGTCTATTCAATCTTGCCAGGAGGACGTCACCACCAAATTCGCCGTGTCTGTTCCACCCTTGTGGCTGGGAGTCCCAAAAATTGAGTCGGGTGGGCCCAGAGGCTGCCCTACCAGCTTTGCAGGTCTCTCCTGGATCCACCAATCACTCGATGAAAATCGATGAAAATATTTAAAATCTTCATCCAAACCACAGCATGTGGTATAAGCAGCCTTCTGCTGCTAAGTGTTCCAAAAATTGGCCCTGGATGGCCTCGAGATGCTTCAGAATCGAATACGCAGCCTTCTTAGGCCAGGCCAGCTCACAAAATGACTGCATGGACTGCACCTTTCCCTGGGCATGATTGTACGGTGCAGATGTTATTAAAACAACAACAATAATCACGGCTGATGTCACCGCCCAGCCCGGGATGCAGTCCCGCCTCGTCGCCACTGTTGTGGTGTGTCCCATGCACACATGGGTGTCTGTGAGCCCCCTCCCTTCACAGACCTCACTCATACACGTCCGTGTGGTTTGGGCTCCCAGGTCGCTCTAAGCAGCCGGGAATGCCCCCTTTATTTATACTGCATGCAGCGGAGTGCAACGTCACCCTGTCGCGTGCGTGCAGCCGTTTAAGGGGCAGCATCACAATCCCCAGGGAATGGGGATGTTTTATGTACCGGCACCGTTTACAACGGTGCCAGTGCACCCGACATGCTGTGCTCACGGGTGCCGCACAGCCCGCCAGGCCAGACCTGGCGGGCTGACAGGCACCCGCGAGCACAGCTCGTAGTATGGCGGTACGGTAGCAATGGTGCTGGTAGCGCTACCGGCACCATTGTTGCCTTACCACGATACTTATAATGAGGCCCATAGTGTCGGAGATATGTTTTGGTCATTTGAGATAGCCACTTTTTTTTGTGTGTGTTTCTTACCATGGGAAAGGAAGTGGCACAAACCATTTCGGTCTTCAAATTTCAAATTGGCTGTAATGTTTGCCCATCTGTGCCAAAAATGTTAGCAATATTTTTGGGTGAAATCAGCAGTCATTTTGCCCATCTCTAGTGAGGAGTACAGTATGGGTATGTCTAGATGTTGTATCTTGAGCAAAAGTTGATTTTAGGTAGTGATGTTTATCTGGCATCAAGTACACCACTCCCTTTCCAACTTTAGATTTATCAGTTAAGTTGGGGATGCCTGCAGGTGTTAACCTATTTGGATAAATTCTGAGCACTTAAGTTTGTCGTGGCATCCGTGAGAAGGCCACCCAGTCCTATTTTTTCCACTGTGTATTTTGGAACTTGTAGTTTTTTTTTTCCCATTCAAAATTACTGTAAACTATAAGAACTCCAAGCATAAATTGGACCGGGTGGCCTTCTAACGCATGGGCACAGGAAAGTTGCAAGCTCTGTAGACGTTGAAAAATAAGGTGGCAGAAGTCGACCAAAGTGTACGTATGATGGTCTATCGTACCAGAAAGGTGTTCACTTCTTTTTAGTTTGTGACCCAGTTCTAGATCGGTGCATAATCAGTGGCCCGATATTCTTTTAAAGCACTTGAGATTGAGAACCTAAATTTAAGACATTGGGCCTCATTACACAGTAGGCGGTAACCATGGTGCTATTAGCGCCATGGTTGCCGCCGGTATTTTACCGTGTCTGCCTTGGTGGATGGTGGAATTACCGCCCTACTCCAAGGTGAGCAGGGCCGGTAATTCCCCATTCACCAAGGCACTTCCCCATTCCCATTTTTGCCCCCATAGGGCTCAATGGGAATGTGGAAGGAGCTAATTACGGTACCGCAAATTGCGGTACCGTAATTAGCACCAAGGTCCCTTTGCGGGCCCGTTCCTTAACGGCTGGTAAAACCAGACATTAAGGTCGGGTCCCGCAAAGGGAACTCGTAGTAAGGTGGTAAGGGTATACGCTGTACCGGTGCCCTTACCGGTTCCGGTAAACCCTTACCGCCTACCGTGTAATGAGACCCATTGTATTGCGTTTATCCATAATCAGATGGGGATGGCTGAATAGCTGTGGTGAGAGTAGGCAGTAAGTATGAAGAGTTTTGGATCCTTGATGTCTGCAGAGTAGCACCATGGCCAGAAGGAGATGTTTTATAATCACTACATGAGTTCAGGTCCTGCCCTAGAAGGGGCTCTGGTAGAGCTCCGTGTTTGTTTAGTAGGCACTCGCTGCGGCACTTTTCATGCAGATTATGATAGTTCATGGTTTATGGTCAGATTAATTCTTATGATATCCCCACTGAGTTATTTCTTAGGACTTCAGATCCATAGCCTAAGCACGGCACCAGCGTTCACAGTCATCACAGAAATGGCAAATGGGATAATCAGTCTTGAGTTATAAAAAGTGGCAAGATCCCATTTGGGGCAGTTAAATAGCCTGCCTTCCTGTTTTCCAGCAATGGACATTAATCTCTTTCTGAGTAGTCATGACCTGCAATGGTCTATCCCGGTCATTGGCCGTAGACAGTTCAAAAGCGATGAGGCTAGAGAACCTGTGCAAATCTATGGAAGGGTTCTTCCCAGTTGGACATGAGAAAGTCTGCAATTGTTTGACTTTTGAGTGTCCCTTGAATAGCTGCCAGCCATGACACCTTCTCACTCAGAGCAGCAAAGTCACAGCAGTCATTGCTGTGACCGCTGTGTTGCTCCTTTTCTTTTCTGTTAAATCGTTGATGTCCTGGATTCGGGCGAGTCTTGTGGCCTTCAAAGATAGGACTAAGCAGGGCATGGAACTCTGTCTGGGTGTCCCCTGGACTCGTAGCTCCTAGAAAAGTGAGCATGATCCTTGCGGGTCTGTAAAGCCTATGCCCCTATGAACTTCTCCAACAACAGGTCTCTTAGGTAACCTTGAGGTCAATACATAAGCTTTGGGGGCACCTTCCTCACCTGCTGTGGAACTAATCCTGGAGATCTTCACCCTGAAGTGGACCCCTGGCTAAGGTAGGATGGTGGGTCTGCTTACAAGAAAGACTTTCAAAAAGGGTATTTATTTGTTGCTTGTATTGTAACTATTTAGCATAGTAACTATTAAAGAAGGAGCTTTCGGCTTTGTATCACCTTCCTTATATTATGAATGTGGGCTTTGGTAATTAAGGTTATTTAAGTTTAAGTCACTTGCTAAAATTATATTATTGCACAGTTGCTTATCCTGACAATTGTCCTTTAGGACATCAAAACACTGCCACACCTTCTTCAAGTTGGAACCCTGATTATTCAACCTGGAGACAAATAGGTGAACACAACTTTAAAACTGTGCTTTGGATTAGGGCCGTGGCCGGTGTTCATTGGCTGCCAAGAATCGAAGTAACAAACTCTATATAAAATTCCCCGGGGAGGCTCTAGTTTTACACCATCTTCTGAGGTTGGGCAATGTTCCCCACAGGTGACCGGCACATTTTTGCAGGTCGCTGAGACAAACCTTTGGTGACTGAGGAATATTCTTGGATTGGTGGCAGAAGCCAGCCTCTTCTGCACCCATTAAAGCACACCTATGGCACTCATCACTCCACTGATTGTCTTGCCCTCCCCTGAATACATGCTTAACATGCCCCCTGAGGTATGGGATCTGCAAGGCCCCAGTAGGGCAGTGGGGCCCGACAGGAATGGCAGTAGCCGACTTTCAATTGCAGGGACTTCATGTTTGTACCCCTGGGTGACCACAATCATTTCAGGACAACTCTCCAGGTGGGATCTAAGGGCTTGCAGGATGTCAAACCACCCAAAACATGGGTGGATTAGCCAATCCCTGAACTTGTTTATCAAGCATTCCTTCTGCCAGTCTGTCAAAGAGGAGACAGTGGCATTACCCAATTCCCAAGGTATCATTCCATTGCATCCAAATCAAAATAATGCCGTCAGCAAAACAGAATCCCCATCATCTGTTTCATGGTTTTGTGGGGTACACAAGAAATGTATGCAAAGAACAAATGAACTTTCAATCAGTGACATTGCAAGCACCAACTAGATTGTAATCAACACTTAAGCAATATAACCCTCAGAGGGTTGGAATTACCGGTGAGGTAATTCCTCCGGGGCAGCAGTTTGAAGCCTGAGTGAAGCGAGGGCTTTAACCTTAGCCCTGGGGTAAAACCAAACCAGTAATGCCCTCCTGAGAGTTATATTGCTGTTAGTACCCTGGCACGTTGTACCAGGTTACTAATCATGTATTTTTCCTGAGTTAGGAAGCAGCGTGTTAGGGATGGGGACGTAGTGGCTTGGGGGAGGACCAGCCTGATTCACTGTGGGGGAAGATGGCAACCTCCAGCTGTGTGGAGGCTCAGAGAGGGGGCTTTACCAAGTGGTAAAGCCCCCGTTCTGAGCCTCCTTATTGGCTGGGGGGCTGTGACCACACCCCTGCAGAGTACTAATATGTCTTTTGTTGTCAATGCTATCATAGACAGCCAATCGAATGTGAGCAACAATGTACCTTAGGGTTCCAATTATATGATGGATACCTAAACAGGCAAAAAGGCCTGGGCCGGTGGGCCATTACCGCATAAGGTAATGCCCCCGAGGCCCATAGTTACCTTATGTGGTAATGGCCCGCCGCGAGGGGCTTATTGCCATTCATATTCTGGGGTTGAAAGCCCAGGGACACTAAACCCAACTAGACAGCGTATACTGATTCAAAACTATGGAACAGCAGGACTCCATTTTGGGCTCTAGTTGTTCCATAGTAACGCTGTGACAGTCCGCTGCATACTGTGATCTCTGAAAATGACAGCGTTCGGTGGGAAGGTAAGAACGGAGTCGCTGCCGCACGAGTGGCACACAATTACGTGACAAGTTTTACCATACAGTAATGCTTGAAATTCAACCAATCCACACACAGACTTTCTCGCATTGTTTTCACTCTGGGTAGTAATGGAATGTAAGTAACTATTACCCTTAGGTTATCAGTGACATCGTGGGCAGCAAATGGAATGTTAGCAACAATGTACATTTGGCTATCAGTGACATCACAAGCAGGACATGGAATGTAATCTTTTGAGCTGCTTCATTTAGCACTAGCGTGCATTTACATTGTTTTACCCGTGATTTTAGCATTTTTTATTGTGTTTGGAAAATGTATTAATGCTGACTTTTAAAATTTGCTATTGGACCCAGCAACATTTGTGCTTGCCCCTAAATTGAATATTTCTCCTTCGTTTTGCGCATTGTGAGCAGGATATTATTTTTAAACCTCTGAGCACTTCGTTAACTGAAGAACTACAGTTCCCAGCACCTATTATGGTTCTTTTGCCCTTTTCCTTGCCAGCAGGCGCGGAAGAGCCGACACAACAGCATGAAGCCGGTTATTGCTTGTTGGGGGTGCATTGGGGCGCTGGACGCTCTACCTCTTAGGTAAAGGTACTCCTAGTTGAACCATCCCGCCTCCCAGGACATATTTCCCTGTAGTTTTTAGTAGTCTTATCTGTAGCAGTAATCTTCACTATTGCAAGTTCTTCCACTCTTGATTCAGCCTTGGCTGTCTGGAAAACAGCACGGGAAGCCACTGCCCTCAAATATTTACAATCATTCCGGCTGAACTATGTAGCACCACAACTTGATGTACCTGCCCATGAGGATGGTACAAATATTGACAACACAGATGTATTAAAATTGGACCCCCCCATAGTAATAGCTCACCGGAACCTAAAACCTGCAGACAATGCTGCCAACACCCCTCCATCATCAACTGGACAGCCAAGATAATACCAGAAGCAGTTCATAAACCCCAAGACTCTGGATAAGAGTCAAAGCCAATGTCTTCTCAATGTTCTGCTACTAAGGTTGTGTTATTAAACACAAGATCTCTTAATGCCCATGCAATAGTTGTGGAAGATTTTATCTTGTAACATGAATTAGACATGATTTGTCTGAGGGAAACCTGGCTACAAGACCCCTGTGGCCCCATCATGGAGATAGCCATACAAGAAAATATAAGTTCTTTTCTGACAACTGCACCACCTCTAAAGGTGGACGACTATCTATTATCATGAGAAAAGAGCTACTTTGTTTATCAGCTCTCCGTTCTCTGCGGAGGATGTGATATGCTGCTCTTAAAAATAAACTTGACCAATCAAACTGCCTTAACATTCTGCTGCTTTAAGGGCCAAATATGCCAGATTTTAATGAACAAATAATTCCAATTTTACAGCCCTTAAATAAAACGGGACGTTCCACAATACTTTTGGGTGATTTCAATTGCTGGTTCCAGGACCCAACAGATCAGGAGGCAGCACAACTGGATCACAATTTGAGGAGTGCAGAATTTGATATTGTAAATACAGAACCTACCCATTCCAAATGTACAATTCTGGACTGGGTGGCTTCTAGAAACATCCAAGTGGAGATTATGGAGACCAAACCTTGCATTTGGTCGGACCATTGCACTGTACTCTTCCAGATTTTCTGCCAAAAGAGATTTGACTTCTCACATAACCCATTTCAGAAAATACATGCCAGGAATTTCAAAAAGGTAACCTAAATGGACTTGAACAATGGTATCATGTCAGTAATGGAACGTACATTTGATGAAGATAAACTGGAGTTCCTAATTAACACCTTTGGTTTAATCATGACCAGAATTCAAGACCAGATTGCCTCTATAATGACCTCTGTCGTGAGAGATAAAAACCACTGCAAGGACTGGTTTACCAAAGGATGAAAAGAAATGAAGAGAGAAGAAATAAAGGCTGCACGCATTTGGATGAAAACCAAATCTGATCTCCACTAACAGGCCTTGAAAGAACTTAAGAAAAGTTACAGGATCTCTATAGATAATGCAAAGAAATATTTCTTGGAGAACCAAATTGCCAGGACCAATAACGGAGTTAAATCACTCTTTACTCTTTAACATAGTAAAGAAGATCAAAAACCCTTGACAACAGTCTATCTCTTTCGTACCTTATAAAAATGATTGCAATTGAATTTAAAAAAGCTTTTGCTGACAAAGCCCTAGGAGCAAGAGTTAAGATTAAAATATCATCTGCGGTTGTCCCAGATGATAACCTTACATCTGTGAGCAATCATAACACATCATGATAGTGACCCCTGTAGAATCACTGAGATCGAAGAACAGGATTTTGCTTTCCAATATATAAACACAGCAGGACTCTGGGAAATTATGAAGAGTGTGCACTCCACTTCTTGCTTATGGGACATCCTTCCAAGATAATCCTGGCAAATGGAAAACATTTTGGCCCCTTTACTTTCTCGCTTCATAAACTCCTCTTTTGGATATGAGGAGGTCCACCGGGAATGTAAAGTGAGTCACAGTCGCTCCCTTTGTTTAAAAAGCAGGGAAAGACCCTAATGATATATCCTATTGAAGACCAATCACAAACACCCCTTTCTTTAAAAAAAAATCTTGATAACGTTGCCACAAAACAATTCCAAGATGTTTAGAACACAAAAATGTCTTTCATGAAAAACACTCAGGCTGTAGGCCTTACCACAGTACAAAAAGCACTCTCCTGGATTTACAGTCAGACATGTTGGGCATTATGGACTCAGACGGACGCGGCTTGCTGGTTCTTTTGGACCTGTCTGCGGCTTTGGATTTAATGCACCATAACACCCTAATGGCAGCTTTGGATAACATGGGTAAGTTTTCACCTAACCCCATAAAGTGAATCCACTAGTTCCTGTCCGAAAGAGTTTCGGGCGTCCACTGGCGGGAGGCTTTGTCAGACTATGCCCCCATCATCTTTGGAGTGCCTCAGGGGGCATGCCTGTCCCCTGCCTTGTTTAGCCTTTACAACAAGCCCTTGTGTGACTGACTGGAGGATTGCAATATCTGCTTGACCAACTATGCTGAAGACACTCAGCTTTTGCTGAGACTGGATGGCAGCTATGAACAGGACACCACTATATTAAATGATGTTTTTAAAATAGTAAAGCATTGGATGGTTGATCATTCGATGTGTTTTAATGATGCAAATCAGAGTTGCTGCCCTTAGGCTCTCCCTTCCAGAAGTCCAAATTAGATCATAGATATACAATTTTATGCTCAATGGGTGTGTGATTAACACAGAGACTAAAAACATAACCCCCGGGCACAGACTTGGATTGCAATGTTAGTCCTGATTCCCAAGTGAATAGCATTATACATAACTCACAATATCACTTGAAACTTCTGATAAAAATCAGACCATTGATTTCGGACAAGAATTGGGAAACACCTTGGAGGGCCACCATCCTATCGAGAATGGACTATTGCAATGCACTGCTGGGAGATGCGTCATAAAAGAATCTGCACGCCCTTATAGTGGTACGCTGTGCACATTATAAAACAGGTACCTTGAGGCGAACACATTACTTTACATCAAGGGCGTCTTCACTGATTCACTGTAATAGGCAGAATCCAATTTAAAATGGCGGTCTTTATTCATAAAGCCATCTATGATGCAGCCCTCAGAATACTTAAAGGAAAGAATAACCATCTACCACTGGCTGGTAAAACGTTGTGCTTAAGTAACATTATGATACTAGATTGTCTGCATCCCAAACGGCTGAAAGCAAATGGACAATCGTTTTCCTACACAGCATCCTCTGTCTGGAACGCCCTTCCATCTAACCTACGCTTGCATTGCAACTTAGCTTCATTTTGAAAGGGCCTGAAAATGTACCTGCTTGAATAGTTTTCACTTTGCTACCCCACCGCCGACTGGACTTAGGTTTGTCTGTTGTATGTGTCTTTTGTAGTGTTGTGTGTGTTTTGGTGTTCCCATGCCTTGATGCCTGCCTGGTTTTTGGCTTGAAACAAAACAACATAACTAAAACATGTATAATATAAAGCAACATTGAATAACTGTGTGTGTGACATCACAGGTAGCAAGTAGAATGCATGAGGAATGTCACCTGACCCACCTCCAAACCTGCTGGAGCCTGGGAATCACTATCATTGCGTAAGCGAGTGCCTGCACAATAGGATGGCCACTCTGGGCACTACAAAGTGCACCCTCAGGGTACCTGGCTCCATGCAGCAAGTGGATTGGCCAGAGCTCCAACTTAAACCCAGCCCGAACGAAGCCGGTTGGTGGAGCCGGCCGTTAGTAAAGGCCATGTCTAAACTCTGGAGCTCTCTGCTTCTCGCTGCAACAGCAGCACACCTGCCCCTTTGGACCCTGCTCAGAGCAATCCCAACTCGAAGAGCTCGCCGACCATGCATGCACACTGTGGCCGAGGGTGGTCTGTGCCCTGGATACCAGCTGCCAGCTACCTTCACAAGCTATGCCTCACACCACACATGTTACCCTAATTTCCCCACTGCCTTGACAATGTCGTTTTCATTACCTAAGCATACTGAGGTACCACCTTCCCCCTTTTTACCAGACACCTTGAAGCACCGTAGTATATGCACCACAACAGCAGCCCTTGGTCTATCACAACCTGTGGGGCTCCCAATCCATGCTCCGTGATATATACAAATATGCGCCTTACATTGAGCACTACATCTAAATACCTTCTCGTAACGACCACCGCCTATCCACCTAACCTCAGACATACTCGCCCTATGGCCAGGGCCAATGCTGCAGATGCGATGCAAGCCGTGAGCCCTGCCAGCCCCCCAGAGCACCACAATCGGGCACCAGCATCCATGGCAGCTGCACCAACACATTTCCATAATGCGCCCCACAGGCACTGTCTGTCAGGAATCGATCCCTCAAACACACTGCATAACGCAGCCCACAATTACCCCTCATCCCAAACTATGCAGCCACACTCCAATTACTCCATTCAAGGCCACCATCACAGCCAATCCTGCAGCACCCTCAATTGACAAAGTCATAAGTAACTTGGAGCCGACAGAACACACAATAACTAAGGTTTCCGTTCCCGGCTTACTGCCCACCATGAATACTACTTACACTGGAAGGCCCGATACCACATATACACTGGAACTCATCGACTCAGCGAATACCAATACTTCACACACTTTGGAGTATGCTGCTCTCAAAGCCAACAGTTCCTCAAGGACTCAGATTTTTTAACACCTCCACTACCTCAAGTGCCTCAAAATCTGTTTGCCCACTAATCTCTGTTGCCATACACATTGCGCCTGTTGCCCCCATTATGCTTGATGCCACATATATTCTGGAGCCTGTTGCCCCCTCTATGCTTGATGCCAAATGTATTCTGGTGCCTGTTGCCCCCACTATGCTTGATGCCAAATGTATTCTGTAGCCTGTTGCCCCCACTATGCATGATGCCACATGCATTCTGGAGCCTGTGGGCCCCACTATGCTTGATGCCAAATGTATTCTGTAGCCTGTTGACCCCACTATGCATGATGCCACATGCATTCTGGAGCCTGTGGGCCCCATTATGTTTGATGCCATGTGTATTCTGGAGCCTGTTCCCCCACTGTGCTTGATGCCACATTTATTCTGGAGCCTGTTGCCCCCACTATGCTTGATGCCACATGTATTCTGAAGTATGTTGCCTCCACAATGTTTCATGCCACTTGTACTCTGGAGCCTGCAGCCCATACAATCCCTGATGCCTCATGCACTACAGAACCTAATGCCCGTTAAACTGCATTTTGCCTACACTCTTCAGAGTCTGCCACCCCTTTAATTAGTGTAGTGTCCAGCAAATGTCCCATAACTGCCCCCATTTGCAAACCTCACACATTGGGCAAGGCTACTCTTGCCAATAGCGATGCCAACACTGATGCTTCCACATTGCACCTCAGAGGAGCTCTCATCAACACTAGATCCCTTCTGGCCAATGCCCTTGATAGATCTGATCTCATCATGGCTAACAACCTAGACCTAATAGCCATCACGGAAACCTGGCTGCATGCAGCCGCTAGACCACTCCTCTCCCTCTCTATCCCAAACAACTACACAATCTTCCGTAAGGACAGACCGCTCACCAAAGGAGGAGGTATGGCCATCATAGACAAGAATAACTTAGCTGTCAAAGAAATGTTGAACCAAATATTCCACTCAGGATAACTACTCTAACCCTCTCCAACACTTCCACACTAACCATGCACACCATCTACATGCCGCCTGCCCCTTTGCTACTCCTCTCAAACAACACCAAGCCTTCCTCTAGAATCATCTTCATGGGCCTCAATGACCCTTCCGACAACAATGCATTGGCCCGAGCCAACTCTGTTAAGGCACTAGGCTTCACCCACCTCATCACAGGCCCTAATCACGAAAAAGGTTGCATGCTAGATTGGCTGGCTGATTTGAACTGCGATAGCAACATCTTATCTAACACCCCTTTCCCTTGGTCTGACCACAATATCTCTTTCAGTATTCTGAAAAATGACCGAACCACCGTACCTCCTCAAGCTGCACCAGCCTCCCTCTCAAGAAAGGCTTGCAAAATCAGTCCAGAAAACACTTCCACTGATACAACCCATAATGAACTACCAACACTCAACTAGCGATCCTAAGTCCATGGTAGAGTTGTACAACCAAACACTCCTACAAGCCATCGACAAGGAACCTCCCTTGAGGACACGCAAACCGAAACCACTAGCCCACTTAAAATCCTGGTAGGCCCCTAATCTCAAAGCACTACGCTCCACCAATCCAGCTGCCTAGACCTTGCGAAAAAGTCCCTGTCAGCTGCTTACAAAGGACACTTTATCTTATTGGCCAAATCTTACAAACAGGCCATCTTCTCAGCCAAAAGCTCAACCTATAACGAGCAAATTCAAAAGGCCAATTCTGACCCAAGAGAGCTCTTTGCCATCTGCATGAAATCAAATCACCAGTCGATCCCCCAAATAGCTGCCTTAAAGATGTCACTTGGTGCTCCAATATTCAAAATGCACTTGTGGAAACAATTACCCTAATCCAAACCAAAATTGAGACAAAGAATAAATAAGTATCACAAACTGAAATACCGTCCTCCCCCTACCACCACTTCCCCAATCCTTTGAACCATTCAAATTCTATCCAGTCTCTACACTAGAAGTCACTAAAATCATTAAAGGCCTGTAGCCCTCCAGATGCCAAGATAACTTTTTCCCAGCCTCCCTCATTAAAGACTGTGCAGCTGAATTTGCCCCCTTCATCGCATCACTCATTAATAACTCCTTCTCCTCTGACAACTTCCCTACCAACCTAAAAGATGCGTGGCTCCTTCCACTCCTAAAGAAACCAGCACTAGACCCAAATATACCCACAATCTACCACCCAATTATGGCAGTGAATTTCCTTCTCAAAATACTAGAGAGAGCAGCAATCCTGCAAATGCAAAAATATGTTGAAAAAAACAACCTCCTTGGCCTGCGTCAATCTAGGTTCCGCCCAGGTCATGGAACTAAATCTGCACTCCTGGATCTAAAAATCCAAATAAATGAAATTGTGGACAAGTGGAATCTGGCCATCCTCCTCCTACTCAACCTTTCTGCGGCTTTTTGATTTAGTGGACTATACATTCCTATGCCAACACCTCTCCTCAGCAGCCTATTTCTCCCTTCAAACCACAGCCTGGTTAGAATCCTTTCTGCCCAACCGCACAATGAGGGTCTTCTCCAATACCGCTGCAGGCCCCCCCCAACCTCAGTCATTTGCAAGTCCTCCAATGCTTCTGTGTCTCCCCGACACCATATAATATCGTCACAAAGCCACTCTTCGATTTTTTGGACGAGCGATGTCTCCTACACAAACTCCGCAGATGACAACCCGATCCTCCTTCCCATCTCAAGTAATTACATCCCTGACACTGAGCAGACCATGCCAAATCATCCAAGCCTCGATGGCTCAACACGGTCTGTTTAAATAATGAGAAAACAGAGTTACTCCTTGTAGGAACTCAAACACGACCAACCAAACAAACGGACCACTACAAATCCTTTGTCATAGATGGGAACCCCATCCCAGTATCCAAAGAAGTAAAAACTCTGGTGGTCTACATGGATTCCTCGCTCTCTCTCTCTAACAGGACATGTGAATGAAGTCGCTTCTGCGGCAGCAGACATAACTAAACGTATCAATGCTTGTAGACCCTTCCTGACCTCCGAGAGTTGTATTACAGTAGCCAGAGCACTTATACTATCCAGAATCAATTTTTGCAATGCCCTATTTGCAGGCTCGCCCGTTCGTAATATCAAAGAAACTCCAGGTAATACAAAACAATGCCCTAAGAGCAGCCTTGAACATTAATAAAAATAGCACATCTCATCTGCCAAACGGACTGCCCACTGGCTGCCGATTCGCGATCGTATTTTATTTAAAACTCTATACCTAAAGCATAAATGTCTCGCTAATACCGCCCCCTTATAACTATTGAGCAAATTCACAGAATCACAATCCAATAGACCCACTCAGACTTCCCACTCACACCTCCTCTCTGTCCCCAGATTCAAGCAAAAAAAGGCAGGAGGCCGCAGCTTCCCCGTGGTGGCAGCAAAACTCTGGAACGCAGTCCCCCTTGCACTTAGGTCCGAGTCATGCCTCCGGTCCTTCCGTAAAACCCTCAAAACCTGGCTATTCATGCAAGATCCTAAACTCTTGGATGCCAGCATGCTCTACCAGACATGCTTTTCCTCCATGTATGCAGATGATACTGCCAAAGAACTGGATCGTGTTTTTCCTGTAACCAGCGACCTGACATATGTTTACGGAACGTGTCTATCTGCTTTGTCATCTTGTCTTGGATGCAACCAGAGCACATTGGCCCATGGGTTCAGAGCACTTTACAAATGTTAAATAAATAAATAAATAACAGTCTAGGTTTCCTTGGGACTAGATGCAATTTTAGGAAAGCAACGGATGTGCTGGAATCACAGCTTTGTTCGCCTGTTTTCAAAGACTCCTTGGGCCCTGCAATCCCACCTCAATCCACTGGAAAGCCCACCCGAATGGACGCTGCTGGGGGGAAGGGCTGTTAGCATCTAGAGCAGCTGTAGAGGAGAGGAGGGGGCTGAGAAATACATGGAGGCAGGACTGCACTTAATCCCGGGTTTGACCTTCACTAAAATTCCCCATCTGCTTGATGCGCCTTTTGAAATGTATTGAATGTAATGGATGAAAGGAAAGAAAAGACTTCGTATTCCACTAATCTAAGAAAATAAGCACGGCAGACGAAATAAGGTACTTTATGTGTAATTAATGTTTCAAACCTCTGATCATAATTACATTTCAGATTCCATTACGGTTAGTGCTTTACCAGGCGAGTAATGAGCACTTTGTTCCCCAGAAGATCAAGGAAATAAACAGAACACAGATGATAAAATGATAAAACATCAAAAATCTGTTATCGTTGCACACATAAAATAAAATAAAAAGTTAATGCAGGTCAGGTAAAAAGCAGAAAGGCACGAAAAGAGAGATTACCACAGCTCAGGTCTACACCATGCTGAAACGTGCAATTTATTTCAGGCCCAGGCAAATCGAGCATCAGCAATCTACCCCTTGCAGCAGAGGGGAGCTCTTCAATTCCTTTTCTATTCTTTGTATATTCATGCTGTCCTAATTTTATTGTGTCTTGTTTTATGCTGTATATACAAAGCAGATTGCTGTATGTATATTAATAAAATAAATAAATAAATCATATTGCGCAGACAGGCTAAGAAGGGCGTGGAACTCTGCCCAGAGCAATGCCAGTGGTTGTGATAATAACACCACCTTCCACCATGTGTCTGTGTTCTTCAATGTGTCCTTAGGTGAGACAGGCAGCCCCCAGGTAATGGTCGCTGGCACGCTGCGCCTTGCGACTCAAACTGCGCCTTACTGATGAGGCCCAAGCACACAGAAACATTTCTTTGGTGGCTTGTGCCTCAAGCAAAGGGAACATGACCAAGTAGTTTCGGGCTACCATTGATGGCAGGACCAAGATTCTTTGCATATTGCTGGTCCCCTTCTGTAAGGGTACAGTTGAGATAAAAAGCAGATTGGGTGTAAGCTGTTCCTAAAAATGCCAGTGGTTATGATTACATCATGACTTTCCATCACTTGTATCTTTTTATATCGTGCTAACAAGTCTTCCAGTATTATCCAAGTAGACCAACTGGTCTGTACTGGGACTCCTTTAACCATTGCAGAGAAATGTGCAGATATGTTGCCAACTTCCTGACTTCAGTATCTACTTCTATAGATAGATAGACCAAGCCATCATCAAGACCACCGAAACGCTGCATGCATAACCACCATCTCAAACAATGGGTACAAGAAGGAACACATAGCAGGGCATTGCTATCTTCTGCAATTAGGGCGTAACAACAACAGCCCTACCACTGCCCCTACCATGGAGCTACCAAATCACCACCCCCTATGTGAAATCCATCCAACATTCACGCTCCTAACTCATAAGCAAAAAAAACATCAATCAGCAGGAGAACAGACACTCAACCAAGAGGACCTCAACACACTCAAGATGAACACCATGGCAGATCCAACAGCCCTACATCCCCCAAACCCAGAGCAAGAAGCAGTCACCATTCCTAACTGTATCACTGAAAGCATTGGACAAGCTAATCCAATCAAAGAAATGACCAGAGGGTACACACCGGAACTGCAAACACTCAACAGGAAACAAGAATCGACTGGCAGGAAACAGTGACAGTAAAGAACAGAAAGAATAACAACAAACACATGAGGCACCTATGCTAAAAGCAAAGAAATCAACAGAACATTTCAGACTGGCTGCACATCCATAAAAAAAACATGTTCAAAATCATCAAAAGCCCAAACTGCTGCACCAACACCCCAACACCACCGCAACAGCTCTGTGATAACATCTCAAAAGGTGATAGTGATCTAACAGAAGGTATATGAGCAGCTTGCTGACAAGACGTGTAAAACAATATCCGGAGACAGCATGCTTATATGAGTGCTGCCTACCCTCAACAGCTTCAAACCAGTCAGGGGCTCTACATTCTGCAAACTAGCAGCAGCCTTTACCCAAGAAGCCTGTCAGCCCTTGCACACACTTGTGTGTGGCAGGGGCTTGACAGTTCGATTTAGAAAGACTGCTCCATACCCATATTACTCCTAGGCCTGTCTGCCTATGCATTTCAGGATAGGAGACTTCAGGGGTTTAACACTTTGCATGATTTTCTGTGAATGCATGATTTCTATGTGCTCATTTCTGTTGTGTGAACATATCATTTATGACTAGACTCAGAATGGCCCCATATATGCATGATATTACGTTAGGCAATAGTATTTCTTGAGGACAATATGGCCTGTGTGATTCGATGCTGGCATGAGCTAGGATTCTGTTTACTGGGGCTCAGTTTTACAAAAGCAGTTCCGGGACTTTTTTTTTATTGTCCCTACGGTTCGGCCATGTGTTTTTAAGCATAAATCGGTAGATCGTAGAAAACTTTCCTATGGACCTTACCCGACTTTTCGTCCATTAACGCACTCGAAATCAGCTGCCATTTTCTGATAATCCTATCATTTCCCCCCATCGACCTGGCTCACCTGCTTTTGCGGCACTAAATCAAATCCCCCGCCCCTGAAACAGACTTTATCAAAACATTCATATTCCCCGCCTCTATCCGTGACGTGACTGTGCTGCGTAGGCAAACGCGCCCAGGCGTCTTCTACGCAACTCCACACAGAACCCGGAAACCAACACAGATCAGCTCACAACACAGAGCGCCACAATTCGGAATATGAAACTGTACTTTTAAATCAAACCGCAAGATTGTAAATTTGGTAAAGTACATTTATTGGACATCAAATGTTTAGAGAATATTCAGCGATTTGCATTTTTCTTTGCTCTCGATCCAAAATAGTTCGTCTTGAGGCAAGCGATGTTCGTGTGCAGTACACAGGGTGTTGGTTTACGATAAAATAAGCTCTTCGGTCGCACTGATAATCGCATGGCTGTTCCAACAACGAGGCACTAGGCCACCACAACGGTCTGTATGTTGCATCTAGCCGTTAGTACCGCGTAAGAGCATACTTGTACTTGGCGATCGTCCCATAAAATGGTCAGGGTGGTAACGTTGTTCACGCGGAGAAGCAACTGGCGGTTGAAAAAGCCATCCGCCGTTGTCTGGTACTCGTGACACATACAATAATGAAGGATGTACCTGTTTTAAAAACATAAAAAAGGAAATTAGTCTCACCATCAGATCTTTATAAAAATTATTCATTTTATATATTAGGTCGGGAAATTATTTCATAGCTAGGACAGTGCAACTGGGTATTATACGTCAAGGGGGGGGCTGTAGGATACTGAGACAGTCCCCCAGTGCAGGGGTTGACAGGGAGGCAGTGCAGGTGGAGAGTGGAAGGGCCCAGGACCGAGGTCGCAGACAGTGGACCACTTCGTCACTGATATGATATAATATGGCATTTGCAACGCGCCTATACACAAGTGTTTCAAGGCGTGGCGAGGCAGGGAGGGGGGGAACAAGAAGAAGACAGACAACGATCCTACTAGGCCAGGTGTCATTCAGATCGCGCAAGTGCAGGGGTAGGGGGAAGGTAAAAGTGCAAGGGGAAGGGGAGGGGGGAAGTGGAGTACAAGGTAAGTAGCATAAAATAATAAATACATAGGGCCAGCTGGTGGCGAGTGCAAGGTAAGTGCAGAACAAGTGCTGGGAAGGGGGGGCTGTAGGATACTGAGACAGTCCCCCAGTGCAGGGGTTGACAGGGAGGCAGTGCAGGTGGAGAGTGGAAGGGCCCAGGACCGAGGTCGCAGACAGTGGACCAGTTGTAGCAGGGGAGAGGGAGAGAGAAAGCAGAAGCAAAGAGTAAGGTTTTGAAGTGCTTCCGTAAAAGGAGATGGTTCTCCTCAAGATAGTGCGCGGTACAAAACAATATTCCACATAGAACGAACAAGTACAACTTAACCCGTCTTTAAAGCTACTGTATAGTAATTAAATTGCGGTATAAACTCATCTAAAGAGTTACTTACATTATATTTGCATTTTCCATTGTGTCTGTGCGTAGGGCAGCCCCGAAATACCACTCCTTCTATGCCGACGTTATTTCTTCTAATGAAAGAACATTAAATGGCTTTCGTTTCTGAAATTATATTCATTATCGTTTCTTACGTTATTGCCCCACACCCCCAAAAAGAAGTCTTTCGGGATGGTCCCGGCCTGTCAAGGTCAAATAACAATAGAACCTTATACTGAGTCGTGGGCCATTCCGGCACCCGAGCAAAAAATCAAAGCAGCTGACCTTCACTTTGAACGAGCACACATTCCTAGTTAGCTACATTCAGTGTAAGGCCATCTCACAGGACTTGAAATTTACACTCCATCTTTGCATTTTGTCTGCGTGCATTTGCAGCCCCAGCGAACCATAAATACGGAGACATTCTATATTTTTTGAAAAATGATTTATATTACTGTTTTTGGTTTAATTTAATGCGCAAATGAACAAGGGTGGATAGACACATTGCATGTACACTGAGCAATCACTTTTATTTACACAATACATAGCTACACATATTCAATGGGCCTGCGACATGAGGAGACTCCAGAGCAAAGTCACAGGTGACACCCGGGTGGTTCGCACTACTGCACGGTGAAGGGAGGGGCAAGGGTGGAGAGACACATTGCATGTACACTGAGCAATCACTTTTATTTACACAATACATAGCTACACATATTCAATGGGCCTGCGACATGAGGAGACTCCAGAGCAAAGTCACAGGTGACACCCGGGTGGTTCGCACTACTGCACGGTGAAGGGAGGGGCAAGGGTGGAGAGACACATTGCATGTACACTGAGCAATCACTTTTATTTACACATTACATAGATACACATATTCAATGGGCCTGCAACATGAGGAGACTCGAGAGAACAGACAATCAAATTACAATCATTTAAACCGTGATGTGTATTTCTCAATGAGCCCTGCTTTAGGTGGACATGGAACAGAGGCAATGTTGGGTGGCAATGCAGTTGTCCACTGCACAGGTTCATTCACAACTCCATGTATGTGCCTATCTAGGACATCAACAATAAGTCTCTCAATAAACTCATATTGCATATCCTCAAACACTGGTTTGATCACCCATTGTTTACTTCTTTTAGTGAAGGCCTTATTGTAGCGAAGCGTCCCTAAAGTTCCGGTCGTCCTACTTTGTTGACGGCCAACATTATGGTTATGTGCCAAGACCGCTAGAAGAGTCCGATTTATCATGCCCTCCATGCCAAAATGCAATCGTTTTGGCCTGTACTTTAGGCACATATTGTGGAACACCTCCAAATCTCCTGTGTGACAAAATTCCGTGAGTCCCCTCAAATCTCTTGTTATAGTTTTATCAAATACAATCTTTTCAATGGCTTTGTGAGTGGGTGATGAAGGAATCAACCACTTCTTCTTCCGTGCCTCCTCTGTGGACAAATGGCCATGTTCACAATTGTGGAAATGTTGGTTTGTGGTCCAGCGGTGAACGTTGCTACAGTGTAGCATTACTGACCGCCATTTTTCCAGTAGAATTTCCAACGACCCTCCACATGTTTTTGAGCTCCACCAAAGATGGTTGCTGATTGACTTGGACCACTGTGAAATACCTTGCATATCTTTTTTTTTTACCTGCAGCCGACATTTTTTTATTGATTGTTTTTGCAAGATGCCAAACGTCAAATTGATGATTAATATTTTTGTACTCTTCTCTCATTGTCTTGGCAATTGAAACGTGTCTGTCCGTGGCTATCAGGTCGATCACCATTCCCCGCGATTGTAGTTCTTGCAATGATGCTACAAAGCCAACTTTCTCCATGGCCACTGAGGATGTACTTTGTGACACCTGCACGACCACCGAACTCACAATTTTCTTACTTTCCATGTCCTGAAAGTGGTAGGTGCAGTACTTGGCTGAAAATCCTGGGCTGTCGCACTGTCCATCACCGGCTAGCCTGAACCGTTTGCCCACGAATGTACTATCAATAGACATTTTTTCCATTCTCCAAGCTTCGCTAATGGCTGGAAATAGATAATCGGTTTGGTATTTGTAGAACTGAGTTTTCGCAATGAAATGGATTCCCACAAACTGAAAGAAAGACTCTAACTTTTTAAAACTTGAACCACTAAAAAGTGCAGCCGCTGCACAAAGTAGATTGCCTGCTGGCAGTTGCCCCAGCATGGGTTGTGCAGACCATGAGAAAGGATGATATTTTGTACAGGTGGCATGTATTTTAAGGTTAGTGCCTCGAATTGCACGAGTCACATTAATCAATGGCTCCCCACATACTTCCCCACCAACCGAATGCCCACATTTCATCCGAATAATAATATCAATCAAACAACTATCGAATACAATGAATTTGGCCTCTTTCCTTATACTGTCACTCTGCATCCCAGCTCGTTCGGCCTGTAACGTTGAGGACATGTCACTCACATGAAAGGTAGAATCTCTGATATCGTCTTCCGCTATGTTCAGTGATATTGATGGTGTTTCATTGTCGTCCACTTCATTCTCTTCCATTGCAACATCTGTTCCTTCTCCGGCGATGGGTGAATAAAACAATTTCTTCAACTTTCTCGCGGTCTTAGTTTTTGCGGGTGTGGATTCTGTGAATTGATCTCCGACTGCATCCGAACTACCAGGAGGACATTCACTATCAATGGCTGGTGGTGGTATAGCTCCGTTGTCAATCACTTCATATTCTTCCCATTGGCACGATGCATCTCCAGTCTCAAGTCCCTGCCAAAAGGTTTGACAAGCAACATCTCTCGTTCGCTTCACTGTCTGTGTAGATCTAGTTTGTACACCCACTCGCAACTAGAGGACAGATTGGAAAAGGGATGTTCAGTTTAAACACAACTTACAGTATTGAACTATTAACAGTGAAAAACAACATAATATAGTAACCAGGACACTAACCTTCTTTTGCTTTCTTTTCTTTGAAACTTTCTTGCATCGAACTTCAACATCAGGACACTGTTGCTCCGATTCGTGTGTGCATGTCTCCACTTCCTCTTGCGCTGCAACGACTATATTTTCATGATAAGCACATCCATCACGCACTGACGCTCCATCGACTCCCTGAAACATAGAACTTTCATTAGTATGTATAATAATATTGAAAACACAAAATGTACTTGGGGACCAATACCCACGTACATCTCAATAGCAAAACACGAATGAACGCTTTGTGTAGAACATTCAAACGACAATTATTCACGCATTGTTGATCTAGTTAGATGGAACTGTCAAGATCCATACCTCGGGCTCCTCATAGACTTCCATTGATGATATTATTGAAGATGATGCTTCAGTAACTCCCTGAAACACAGTAATTGCATTAGTATGGTTTTCTATTTTGTTAAAAAGAACATAAACTTTGTGCAGGCGTCAACGGCTCATCTAAATAGACCTGCACAAATGATCAGTTGTCTAAAATAAATAATGGATATGTAAATGTGATTCCATTTGCTCGATCGTTGGAAGTGTCACCACCCAGAGATCTGCATCAACTACTAGGGGTGATGTTCTTGTAGAAGAAGCTCCGTCATCTCCCTGAAGCATAGTACTTGCGTTAATAAAGAAGGAAGTATAGCGGATGTAATCACGTCATATGATTTCGCTTGATCGAACTGTCAGTATCCATACCTCGAAATGCATAAGAACATCAAGGGACGATGTAACTGCGGTGCACAATTCTGCAAGCTGTTGCGCCGACCCGTAACTGCATGCTCCCCCTTCTTCTTGGACTAATGCTCCATCGACTCCCTGAAACATAGGACTTTCATTAGTAATGAACACAATATTGAAAAAAGAAGACACATAGGAGGGCGATGACAGAAGGACATATCAATGGCTAAAAACGAAAGAAACATTGTGTGTAACAATCACGCTACAAGAATGCAAGATCTGATGATCTCCATCGATGGAACTGTCCGGAAACGTACCTCGAGCATCTGAGTGACATCAACGGTTGTCGTCAATACGTTGGACTCCTCAGCATCTCCCTGAAAGACAGTACTTGCATTATTTTGGATAACAATAATTATAACTGAAAACAAAGACTAGAGGACGAGTACAAGGGTGTACCATTAGGTAAAATAATTACACGATAAATTAAAACTATTGATTTACATGCCTAAAACAAGTCAGTGGCAGAATAGCCAAGTAAGATTACCCGATAGGCGCTTGAAGTGGCTGATGACTGCAATAACGACACGGATGGAGAATCTTCCGCCTTCATATTGAGTGGATACATAAATGGGGAAATTATTGTTAGCTAATGCTACACACTACCGCAAGGCCGAGAGATAAATACGTAAACTTGACTCACCAGTGGAGGGATGTGGACAAATAGAGTGGGAATAGCGGTTGAGAGCAATTTTCGCCTCGCTCGCGGTGTGTTCTTCTTTATTAGCAATGATGTGGAGTACATGTCTGAGCTAAAGTGCCTGCTGCAGATGCGGTATCGATCACCCCTCTTGTCCGCAAAGACTTCTAGGACTCTATTTTCAAGCTCAGACGGTGGATATCCGCAATATCGGACCCATTCTCTTATCTGATCTTAGGGAAAACATGCATTATAGTACCTTCAGATTTATTATGGGTCTTCGAAGGGCAACCGCCAATGGAACAGGCAGGCATTGTGGAAAGTTCTGAAAAGTAAAGATCAACAATTCTCTATGAATACCAATGTGTTAAAAAATGAAAAGACACATAAAAGGTTCAATGCAAGGTTCGTTTTGGTTCTTGGAACTATACACGTTATTCACATGCGGATAAGTATTTGAATAACTTTAAAAAAATAGAAAAATAATTTGACTAAACTCAGAACATGTGACTAGTTCCTTGCATGTACTGTCTTGAACGAAAAGAAATTGGACGCAAAATGATTATGGTACATGGCCTTACCTTGACGAACAAACAGTTAGATGCAGGGATCAGAGTAGTTTCTTGTCGTAGAACATGGAGCAGTTCACAGGTTGCAAACTGACGAGTTTCCTCGAAGTGGTCACGGAAGTTCACAGAGACGAAGAGCAGATAACCAGCACCTTCACGGGTTGACTAGCAAAGCGCAAAGAAGTTCTCATTAGAAATATGAAGTGGGTTATAAAGAATTCGAAACAGGGGTGTGTTTGTGAATGAATGACGTGTATATGTCGTGGCATTATGCGGTTTGCAGGGGGGCGTCCAGCGTGAGGGGGGATGCTTGGCAGGAGACACGGGGTCTGGAGGTAGACATGGGAACAACAACCCATGCACTATAGACCACTTTGAAGTGTACATGGTCTTTGGCACCTCTTGGCCTTTATCGCTCCCTGACAGCTCCACTTGCCAGCACAAGTACCCCGGTGCAAACTGCCTTTGATAGGGCGGGGGGTGGATTGGGGCGGTGGTCGTGCAGACAAGACACAGGAAGACTTGTGAATGGAGACACACTTGTGTGGATTGCAGGGGGGCATCCAGCGTGAGGGGGGATGCTTGGCAAGAGACACGGAGTCTGGAGGTAGACATGGGAACAACAACCCATGCTCTATAGACCACTTTGAAGTGTACATGGTCTTTGGCACCTCTTGGCCTTTATCGCTCCCTGACAGCTCCACTTGCCAGCACAAGTACCCCGGTGCGAACTGCCTTTGATAGGGCGGGGGGTGGATTGGGGCGGTGGTCGTGCAGACAAGACACAGGAAGACTCGTGAATGGAGACACACTTATGTGGATTGCAGGGGGGCGTCCAGCGTGAGGGGGGATGCTTGGCAGGAGATACAGGGTCTGGAGGTAGACATGGGAACAACAACCCATGCTCTATAGACCACTTTGAAGTGTACATGGTCTTTGGCACCTCTTGGCCTTTATCGCTCCCTGACAGCTCCACTTGCCAGCACAAGTACCCCGGTGCGAACTGCCTTTGATAGGGCGGGGGGGTGGATTGGGGCGGTGGTCGTGCAGACAAGACTCGTTTGCCGCAGGGCCTCACCAAGGAGAGGCCATCTAACTGCATGTAAGAGGCAGGCTGCAGGATCTAGTACATGGAAGGCAGGGGGGTGAGTTTATAAATACCTCACCCTCCCAGGAGAATATATGGGTGCAGTTCACCCTGGAGACCCTGGATGCCTAGGCAGTTAGTCAGCAGCAGGCTGTCCTGTGGTGGCAAGGCGGCACGGGCCAGAGGGGGTCATCTCTGTACCCGGTGCCCAAAAGGATGATTTATTATGATCAACTATATTGATTATTTACCTATAACCATGTTTTGTATCAATAAAATCCAACGGCCTTTTATTGCCAACGCTTGAACAAAGTGGTGTGGTAAGTATTTTTGGGGGAGGAGGCAAGGCCGGGAGGCTTGATGCCAACCCGCAAAATAACATATGTATGTCTGCTGCATATGGGTTCAACGGTTATGTGGATTGAAGGTGGGCGGCCAGCGTGAGGGAGGATGCTGGCCGGAGACATGTGGTGTGACAAGACAAGGCACAGGAAGACTATTCAATGGAGACACACTAGATTCATTTAAAAAATCAAAACAACCATTGTTAAAATATATGTTGGGTTTTATTTTAGATCTTAATTTCAATTGAACATAAATAATAAACATTACACATTGTAAAGTTCCGGTTGCAGCACATCCAGGGAAAATCCGCGGTATTGTCCACTGTCGCTGGGGAAATGTTGTCTAATGGCAAGTACCGCACAGGCAGGTATTACTCTCCGAACGCGGTGTCCGAGCCTCCCGTGAAGCCACCAAGTGAAGCAACGATAGGCCACCAGCCTGTACCACCTGTGAAAATGAAAGATGCAAACTGTATTAAAATGACAAAACTTTCTTATCACTGTCGATTCAGGTAAAAAATGTCATTCTGCTTTGAAAAAAATTCGATCTAGAAAATGCACAATATGGAACCAATTTACATGCATTCGAATGATATGTAGATGTAATTTTATATGTGAGAGACGACCATGAAATAGTAGTGGCATCACTGACATCACAACCAGAGTATACTTACTCGTTACTCGGATAACGCGGACGAACAGTGCCGCGAAGTTCGTGCATAAGCACCATCATCATCCTCAACACGGTCCATGAGAGGCAGGCTTCCCTGAACTCTGGCAGCTCGGTGATGCATTGCGGACTTGGCTCGCCTTCCGAAATGTAGGCCAAGCACCCGGAATTTTCACGGCAGCAGCAGTTCTCCTCCTCAGTTGGTATTAGCTCGCACCGATTGCACGTGCACCAGGTGGAGACGCCGTCCATGCGACATGGTCCAGGCTCTTCATCCGTTGACTGGTCCTCCCAACTGCCGTCCGAATCCCCATCGTTTTCGCGTGCTTGCCTTTCCAGTAGTTCTTCCTCGGTGTACTCGGGCTCGTACATATACGGCATTATTGTAGCCATTGTGTGGTAAAGAAAGTAAAATAATTTACAGAGATGGTACAGGTGTTCACAAGGCCTAGAAGCGGCGAAGGTAGCTGACCAGAGCACAGAAACGAGTCACAGAATACTCACAGTAACACAGAGAGAGTAATGGAATCGAAAATCTGCTGCTGTGTGTTGTGAAACGGTGTGTTTATACTTATTGAGGAAAGAGGCGTCCTGCCATTTCCATGGCGACACTTCATTAGCTGAGGCGCAGCGATTGTTGACACGAAACATGCTTTGGCGTTGGGAAATGGGCGGTACGCGTCTGCTGATGTCAGGCTCAGGGGCGGGGGATTTGATTTAGTGCCGCAAAAGCAGGTGAGCCAGGTCGATGGGGGGAAATGATAGGATTATCAGAAAATGGCGGCTGATTTCGAGTGCGTTAATGGACGAAAAGTCGGGTAAGGTCCATAGGAAAGTTTTCTACGATCTACCGATTTATGCTTAAAAACACATGGCCGAACCGTAGGGACAATAAAAAAAAAGTCCCTGAACTATCCACCAAATGCTAACCATTTTAAATTGTTCTTCTCATTACAAAAATGCCTTGGATTTTAAGAAAATTACCTCTCGTGTGGTGCACAATGTAAATGGGAGACACAGGGCTCCATAATTAACACTGCGCCTGTATCTTTGTCAGATCAGTATCCCCTTAGCTGCAAGCACTCTATTCCACAAATTTACCACAAACAGTGTATGGGTAGCATTTGGTGTTATTTTGGGCTTTCCAATTACATTTTTCATGTGGCTTTTCATTTTGGGAAACAGCGTATACCCTGTCATTCTGGAATTAGTGCATCAGAAAGGTCCCTTTTTCAGCTGTGTGTCTGGGATCCAGTTTCCAATACAGGCTGTTTATCTCTCTCTGAAGCGGCTTCTGTTCCTTTCTCCATCCTGCTTGGAAACCTTTCATCCAGATAGTTTCAGCTCTCTCCCCCAGCAACCGCATTCCAGTTGTATCGAGAAATATTGTTCAGTTTTCATCTCCTAATATTAGTAATGATACTATTCTGTGTGCAGAATCCTCAGTTCCACCACACATCATGTGACTTTGGAAGAAGGGGCAATTCCCCCTTGAGTCCCTGGACTGCAACAGTCTCTTTGAAGTTACTCATTATTCAGCCATTAGAGGCAAAACCAGTTTGAACACTTTAATTAAGGGCCTTACTAGGGCTTCATGTCTTGTGATGTGGCTTGGGCTGAAGGAAGAGCAGTGAATTTTAGGTCAGCTCAAGCTACATCTACCCTGGAGTAGAGAAATGAATACACAGCTTTCCATCCTACCAGAGTGTGAACCAATTGGATACTGTTCATGAAATAATGTGGGATCCTTAGGCACACAAGTAAGTTTCCAGCATAAATCCTTTATTACAACTTCTGACAGTTATGTGAAGATGTTACAGAGTTTCTCAGAGATAACCATTGGCTCCCATCACCCTGACAGGGGATCTCTAACTGCCTGCCTCTAGAACCTTCTCACACACATTCTCTTACTCACATATGAACATTCTCTCACTCACAGCCAACATTCTATCTTACATCACCAGCTTCTGTATTTATCCCAAGCACAATGCACAGCACATCTCCCTTCCTTCCAGATCTCACCACAATATAACAAAGCACAATGCACAACACATCTCCCTTCCTTCCAGATCTCACTGCAATATACTAAAAAAGCACAATGCACAACACATCTACCTTCCTTCCAGATCTCACCACAATATAACAAAGCACAATGCACAACACATATCCCTTCTTTCCAGATCTCACCACAATATAACAAAGCACAATGCACAACACATCTCCCTTCCTTCCAGATCTCACCACAATGAAACAAAGCACAATGCACAACACATCTCCCTTCCTTCCAGGTCTCACCACAATATACTAAAATAGCACAATGCACAACACATCTCCCTTCCTTCCAGATCTCACCACAATATAACAAAGCACAATGCACAATACATCTCCCTTCCTTCCAGATCTTACCACAATATACTAAAAAAGCACAATGCACAACACATCTCCCTTCTTCAGAAAAGCCATCATCCATCACACATACGCATCACACATTCACTATTCACACATTCACCACAACCGACATTCCTCACTTCCAATATAAGCTACACACTGGATGCACATGGAACTTGTGAAATTAAATTCTGCGGCACCGACTACAATGCACAAACACAAAGGCAAGTGGAAACCATGGTTCCATGTCATTTCATTGCAGTATATTTTTTGCAGGGTTTTTTACTGCAATTTAATGACAAAAACCATCACATTTTTGTTAAATTATTTTTGGGGGGTTCCCCTCAACCGTCCATTCCCTTTAATTTTGTATGTATTCCTAAACACCCACACCCCATGTATAAATACTTTTCTAACCCCCATAAAAAAGTATGGGGTTTTTCAGTAAAATATTTGTGGGTAAATAATCCTGTGAAAAAACATCCTGCTATGAAAGGACGTCATACTGGAACCTTATGTCTTTACCTTCCTACAAGCAAGAAAGCACCTTTCATCAAATGACACTACTGCCTAACACATTGCAGCATGCATAACTAGACCTCAGCATCTTCTAACGTCACACCACACACCTTGCATCTATCACCTTTTCTACAAGAGGTGCAACTCTCAACAATGCAGAGGATGCACCCCCTTTCTTTCCTGGGTTATACGATAAATAATAAACCCCTCTCCTGTGGCTACCTCAGAATACTACTGAAGATAGCCAAAAGCCTACACACACGGTGCACCTTTTTAAAAAGAGACGCAACTCATGAACAATAACCTTAAGAAAGGGGTTCCCCCCCTTTCAATGCAGGCTTACTCATGAAACAACTTGTCTATGTGACGGAGGTGCAACCCACTTTCTACTTTAGCTGAAAACTCACGGATAACCTCTCTACAAGACGGGGTGGGATCTAAAAACACAGATTAAAACACTCTCACAAATCAACCATTTTACCGGACAGAGGTCAAACCCCCTATCTACACTGGTTAGATCTGCACAGATCAACCACTCAGCATGACGGAGGCGCAACCCCCTTTTACTTTGGTAGTATACTCACAGAATAGCCACTCTACTTGACGGAGGTACAACCCCCTTTCTACTCCGGCTGGCATAAACAATGCGCCAACCCTACTTATAATACACTTTGAGCATACTAATAGCATACAATCACACTGCATATCTTGGCTAAGGGTCCATTGCTCGAACCCTTCTCACCCTTTAAAAGAAAAAATGCTCACTCTGTGACAGCACACAGTTCAACATAACCCTATACGTCCTTAGCTGCTCACAGCTGCTAACCTGAAATCTCCAAAGGTTAAACACTAGCACATACTCTCGTGCTCTCACCAGGAAACCCATTGGACTTGCAGACATAACTTGTGACCTTACCTATCCTTCCAAAGACACGTACCCTTCATCGAAAATCCAAAACAGGGTCCTAAATATCGATAAGCAGGATTAATCTATTTCCACTTGCCTTTACCAGAAGAAGTCAAACAGCACCGGCAGCACACTTCTGCATGTGCAATACAATGTCAAAATACAATACCGAATTTCCAATACAAGCGGTCGAGAGACTACCTTTCTGCTCATCGCAGGACTGCTCACGAGGAACTTTGCAATGTCCGCCCCTCACTCTCGTTCGGGCTCCACTTATCTGGAGACCGGTTAGCATACACTGCGTTTCATCGCACTTGACAGGAACACCCGTTTCCTCTTCTGGCTGCCGAATGCTTCATTTTGCAGACCCTCACCGTCTAGCGGTTCTGCATTCACATTCCTTGAATACCCATGCTGCTCGGCATCTTCCTTTCTGTCACGTTATCCGTTTCACCACGTAGAACGGGAAACATGCTTTTCTGACAACCATCAACACGCACAACTCTTCCATGCGCGTCATCACGCCTGCAAAGCGTGCATGGGTCCTTTCCCCTCATCACTTCGTGAACTGCGTACATCACCAAACACAGCGCCGTAAGGCATTCTATGCTTCGCCACCTCTCACAGGAACTTGAGTGACGTCACTTGATACCAGGGAGAAGAGTGGACCCTCCTGTGCCCCAATGGCCACCTTGCCTCCGGTATGTCTCACTGTCAGATGGGGCTTACAACAGACTTCTCTCACTGCTTACAACAGGCCCCACACATCTACTCGAGGGGCAGAGCGCTTTCACACAGCTCACACTTCTGGCTGGCACTTCATTCTTCTGTAGGTAACTGCCCCTCTGCCTCCTATACTGTCCTGGCCTGGAAGCCAACTGCCAACTTCTTGCTCTGGCATGCTGGGAGCTTCAATGTCTCAAATGGCTCTGTGCACATAACCTCTTTTCTTGGCTCTGTGGCTCACCCAGACCAACTTGGTTGCTCCTTCCTCAGCGCTGGGCAAAGCACCCCTTAGTCTTATAATCAGTTGCAGCTCCCCCTCTTGCTTTGCCCTTGGAACTTGTGCAGTGCTCACCTTCATCTTCTGGGTTTATCGGGACTTGTGCTTCTTTAGCCTTGGGACTTTCTGCAACTTCCCCTCTCTTTGCCCTGGATGATGGAACTTACTTGTGGGGGCAGTAGTTCCTCTCTCTTCATTACTGCACCCCCACAGCAGACGGGTCACCTTGAACTTCTCTCTTTTGCCACGCAGGTCCGTTTCTTGTCTTCATGAAAACCAACTTGTCGTCAGTGAAATTTATGTGGGAGCCTTAGGCACACAAGTAAGTTTCCAGCATAAGTCCTTTATTACATCTTCTGCCAGTTACGTCAACATGTTACAGAATTACTCAGAGATAACCACTGGCTCCCATCACCCAGGCAGGGCTCTTGAATTGCCTGCCTCTAGAACCTTCTCACACACATTCTCTCACACATAAACATTCTCTCACAGCCAACATTCTATCTTACATCGAGTTAAACAATATACAATGTTATTCAAAGTGAACTGACCAGCATGGCAAAATAACACACGACTTCAAATTATGTCTTATATCTGCATTACATTTTGCATTATTTATTTTAGTTAAAAAGGAACATATTGCTACATACAATAATTTTTATGTATTAATTTATTGGATATTTGTAAGCTGCCTAAACAACAAATGTGGTTGCAAGCTACCACAAGACAAAATGGGGGGACGGTGGAGAACAAGTGGTCCTACTAGGCCCTGCGAAATTCAGATTGTGCAAGTGCAGTAACAAGAAGTGTGAGGGAGAGGGGGGGAAGTGCATGACAGCACGAAGTGCGAAGTGCTAGGGTGGGAAGGGAAATGAAGGGTAAGGAGTGCAGGAGCAAAACAAGGGGAGGTGGAGGAGGAGGGGAGAAGGCCACAGAGCTGGGCAAGTGCTGAGGGGAGGCCAGGAGGGCAAGTGCAAGGGATTGTATGAGGGCAGTGGGAGAGGGTCCACATGCTAGGTGCAAGGAATGGGGGTGAACTGGGTGGGTGGGCTTGGTGCCCTGTAGAACTCAGATGGAGCCAGGGGCCAGTCACTGAGGCAGACGGGGGCATTAGCAGCGGAGGGGAGAGAGATGGAGGAAAAGAAAAGGAGGGTCTTGAGGAGTTTCTGGAACTTAAGGAGATCCAGCTCAAGCCTGAGAGGGGCAGTGAGACCTTTCTAGAGGGTGGATCCTGCAGAGGAGCGAGATCTACCCCCCAGTCTCTGCTTAGAGAAGCATCTGATCTGCAGAGAGTTGGAGCTAGATGACCAAAGGGCTATAGCAGGGAGGTATTTAGGAAGAGCGAGTTGAATGTAGCGTGATCCCAGGCACGAGAAACCTTTGTGGGTGATGCCGAGGGTCTTAAACTTTATCCTTGCAACGACCGTGGGTCAGTGTAGAGATTTCAGGGCTGGAGAGATGCGGCCCCTGGGCTTGAGGGCAAGGATAAGTCTTGCTGTGAAAATGAATGACAGGTTAAGGTGATACCCAAGTGGATTTTCCTTCCATACTCGGGATCTAGCAACCTAACACTTTGATTAAATCCTAAACCTCTTCATTTGGATTCCAAATGTCTGAATACATGTTCATGAGCCCTACTAGGCTCTTGTGAATGTGGAAAAAACACTTGTACATGTGGGACAGTTCCACTACCATGAACATTTTCCACATGTCTTTACATACTAATCAGGCAATAGTTGAAAAAATACTTGATTCACATTTGTGTTTTTGAAGGTGAAGTCAGGCCTGTGGGGCTGTCATGGAGACAATTCCCATGAGAATCAGTCCAGTTCTGGCCATTTCCTTAGCATTGGCAAGTCAGTCTCTGGGTTCAATGAAATGCCTTGGACAAAGTTGCAATTTGTCTCTCGGGTGTGCACACAGTTATTTGCACCTCACATTTAATAAGGGTATCCTTGTGACAGGGTAGTGAACAAGATGCACAATCCAACAGGATGCATAATTTGGTGAATGGTGCCTCTCTCACTCTTTCAGAAAAGACTCCATGTTCTCAGTTTACTTTAGGAACTTATCTTTTAGGTCCAATGCTCCTTGCAGATCATAGAGAGGTTGTGAAGGAAGCTCGGGCCCTCAAAATCTGTTTTTATCTTGCAGACCCAGTCAGACTCAGGGGATTACCAGCCAGGTAAGTAATTCCAGAAAGCCTGGCCCATGATTTATATTCTTTCCCAAGCACCATGAAGGTTTAATCTGGGACGATCAGCTCTGTTTACTCCAGGAACTACGTAGTGCTCGCAGATACGAGGCTTAAGCCCTGAGACAAGATGTCTTTATGAACAGAGGAGCAACTAATGCATTGGCGACCCGAGTAACTGTTTTACAGGCCAGATTAACTACTCTGAACCCTTTAACAGCTAGTGAGCCACTGAACAAAGTGGGTGGTGGTCCTAGCCAACTGGCCATCCTGGATCAGATAGTCATGCCAATCCCAGTTTCATTAGCCCCACCTCAGCAGCCGTTTCCTAAATATCAAAAGTGTGCAGAGTTTGAAAACCAGTGTGATATGCATTTCTAAAGGTCAAACTATCATAAAGAAGGCTTTATTGAAAGGTTGCTCCGCTAGGCGACTCCTTTCAATCCCTAATTAACTACTTTGAATTTGGTTATAATGCAACAAAATAGATTCTGTGTCGCAGCTCGCTGGAGTGTGACGGAAAAAAAAGCCTCATAAAATACTTGAAATTGAAGGAGAAACTCCCAGACTCTGCGCCATTCAGTGTAGTTACTTTATTAACTGATCATTCAAAGTCAGACGCCCTCTGCATGATTACACGCGTTTCGGCTCGGCTGAGCCTTTCTCAAATCAGGGCTGTTGCAGCAATACTTTAAGCGAGAATTCCGCGTGATGATTATCAGGTAAGTCATAAAAGGGTTAAATCCCAAAGTCCAAATCTCCTGCAGCTCCTGTCCCTCGCGTCGGCTGACTTTGAATGATCAGTTAATAAAGTAACAACACTGAATGGCGCAGAGTCTGGGGGTTTCTCCTTCAATTTCAATCATTTCTAAAGGTCGACTTTATGCTCTCGTACTTGGTGGTGGGGGTAACACAGATCATTTGTCAATCCTGTTGGTTAAGAGACAGGATCCTGTTCTTAGAGACTATGAGGGTTCAAGGAGGAGCTGGAAAGGTTTTTGATAGGAAGCCCACTGCAGAGAGCCCAGATAATGAGTTGCTGGGATTGTTACAAGGAAACCAGGATCTACTCTCCTTTGCAGCAACATTTAACAGGCGCATGGTTGAAACTGCGTGGCCTGAACAATAGATCACTGCATTTCTTTTAACGAGGCTGTGACCTGAGTTGAAGGATGTCTCAGCACAAGTGGGGAACCCACCACAGGCATGCCCCGAATATATAGAATTGGTGGTACAATTTCATTGGGGCCTGTTGAAAGACAGAGTGACAACAGGGTAGGAACACATCTACTGTTGATGTTATGATCCTGTTGTGATCCAGGGTGTCATCACTACAAGCAGCCTGATCTAGAGAGGTGGATCCAAAGCTTATGAAGATTCGGAGAGTCAAAGGGCCCCATAACAAAGGAGGACAATATGAAGAGGCTAGCACAACAATTGTGTACACTGTACCTATTTTATAGGGGACTATATGTCTCAACCTAAAGGGCACAGGAAGATTATGGGAGATACAGATGATATTGGAGGAACATCCACAATTGGAAACTTGGTCAGCCCATAGTTGCGGAGGCCAATAAACCAGTATCGGTCCTTACATTTTGGAAGAAATGGTACACACGCATTTAACATTAAGTGTGGACTTAACCACCACCTTTGGGAAACCACAAGCAACATACATTTGTATCAACTGTGGGGCCGCCAGGAATGAAAAGGAGTGGCCATGTTCAGCCCCTCTAGGAGTCAACCTATTTCCAAAGGAAATACCAGAAGACGTATGCAAAGTGGATAGTAGAAGATCTACCTCAGGACCAGTAAGGTACCGCACTGAGCGACTGCATGTAAGTGTTTGGATGGTTACATGGAATGGGTGACTTTCAAATTAGTCGATGCCCTGTGTTTCAACATAATCCTCGGAATTCCCTAGTTAGCTGAGAAGGATCCACAGATTTCCTGTTGAGATAAAACCCTGTACTGCACTTCAGTAACTAATCTTTAGAAGTGCCACATGGTAGGTCAGCCACAAAAACATTGTTTGCTCGCACATGAACTTTTCCTGTCAGGCTCCAACCTTCCAAGCGCAGGAGTGGCACGAACCAACCACCCCCTCCGCGGTCCGAGTGCCTGCAAGTCACAGCTTACACAGACCTCCGAGACCCCGGCGGGGAAAGAGGGTTAGGGAATCGATGGTTGGACAGGAACTGTTTTTTCAGGATAACCGGAACAAGGGTTAGGAGAGGGAAGGTGGACAGGACTGGGGGATGATAGGGTAAATACAAACTAACAATTAAACATGCATTCCAACCTTACAGATACATTACATGCCCATATTACAGACTGTCATCAATGAGGCAATTAGAGCAAAAGGACTTATCTCTGTTTTTGAGTGCTGGCCTCCTGCCTGCGCACTCTCAGGTCCGGACTCCGGAGCAGATAAATGCTGCAAAGAGAGTTACGAGTTACTTCCTTGTGAGTGTTTCTTCACACACACAACAGATGCATCAGTGGGTCAACGACATTCCTTCATGCACCCCCACGTTCTAACTCATATGCCCCCGTGAGTGGGTTTCACCCAAATATGCGGTTAAGCCGCACGTGGCCCCGCAATGCTGATCCACGTGTTATTATTCACACGAAGATTAAATAATAAACATGCCGCTAGCCGCATGTGGCGCAGTGCGACTTCTGTACAAGCCACGCCGCTGTGCTCCCAATAGCGATTCCCTTAGCTAATGCACAGGCTAATTATGCATGCAAATAATATGCACTGCTCGTGGGATCGCTGCGCTTCGGTGCCAGTCTTGCGCGAGTCTCAGCTTGGGTTTTGCACGGGACTTATCTTTTGCAGAACAAGGGGACTGAGGAGTCTGGGCGATGCCCCCTTGCGTGTGCCCTGCTGCGCGTGAGAGAATCCTGACTGTTGGCCCCTGATCGCGGCTTTGCTGCCCCAGCACGTCTTTCCCAGCTCTTGCTGTAGCTGCTCCCCTGCGCTTGCTGCACTTATCTCAGGCGTGTGAGGGGCCCGAATGATGGCTGGCTGGGGCGTGGCCCCTCGCGTGTATCCCCTTCCTCGGAGCTGCAGTGAACACGTCCTCTTCGTTCGGGAGTTCGAGCACAAGCCCCGTGCTAACGTGCGCGCGCGCATGCGCGGATGTGCTCCACCCGACGTGGGTGGGGTTTTGTAGTTTCTGGCCCAGAGCCTGCTGGGAGTTGAAGTCTGTAGGCCTTTGTTCCTGCAGAGAGGGCACAGAAGCCTTCGATAAGGCAATATCCCTTTGCGCTGGAGTTTTTCGTGTTTGTCCATGTGTGGACCATGTCCACAACTCACTCCAGACCCCCTTTTAAGTGATCCCAAGGCCTGCACCTTGACAGTACTCCCCCCCGCACAGAAGGCTCTGGGTTTAGGTTTTCCTGGATAATCTCGATGAAACGCTCTAATCAACCTAGGCGCATGCACATTGCAGGCCGGCTCCCAAGACCGGTCCTCCGGGCCATATCCCACCCAATCAACCAAGTAGTACAAACCATTCTTTCGATGCTGAGAATTCAGAATTGCTTGAACCTCATATTCAGGATGTCCCTGGACTAATATGGGAGGTGGTTTCATAGTAGGGACAGTGGAGGGTGCAGGTTTTAACAGGGATACGTGAAAGGTGGGGTGGATCTTCATTTGTTTTGGCAAGGCCAGCTTTACTGCCACCGGATTAATTACTGCTGAGATGGTGAAGGGACCCAAATATCGTGGTTGCAACTTTCGTGGGCCGGACATTTTAATATTGCGTGTGGACAGCCAAACGCAGTCCCCTTGTTTATATGGAGGGCTTTGTCTCCTCTTCAAATCGGCGTAATGTTTGTATGATTGTTTTGCAGCTTCTAGGTTTTTTTGTATATTGGACCAGGTTTGTTGTGCATAAACATGATGCCCTCTGAGTGTGGGTAAATCCTCTAGGGATGGGCTGGGAACTGTGGGCAAAACCCTAGGGTGGAAACCATAAACCCCGAAGAATGGGGTATGCTTTGTGGAACTATGGAGTGTATTGTTGTACGCAATTTCTGCCAACCATACATACTGAACCCACGAAGTTTCAGTGTCTGCCGTATAGCAGCGTAAGTACTGTTCCAGGCCCTGATTTAATCTCTCAATTTGTCCATCGGTTTCTGGGTGATATCCCGAGGACAAACTTACTTCCATTCCGATTAATTGGCAAAAGGCGCGCCAGAAGCGGGAGGTGAACTGTGGACCACGATCAGTAATTACACGTGTTGGGAGTCCATGCAGTCGCACTATATTTTGTAAGAATAGTTCCGCCAATTCCCCAGCTGTGGGTACCCCTTTACATGGAATAAAATGACCCATTTTTGAGAGTGAATCAACCACTACCAGAATGGAAGTGTATTTTTGGACAGGTGGCAAGTCCACAATTAAATCCATGGTAACAGTGTGCCATGGGGTGGGGGGAGTTGGCATGGGTTGTAGTAATCCCGCCGGTTTTTGATGGCTGGACTTCTGTCTTCCACAAACCCCGCATTCTGTCACATATTTGCGTACATCCCGTAGCAGTTTAGGCCACCAAAAATGCCTAGCAACATTCTGCTGGGTTTTGGCTATACCTGGATGACCTGCGGTAGTGGCATCATGGCACCATTGCATAACCTCCTTTCTGAGCTCTTCTGTGGGCAGGTACAATGCCTTTTCATAGTAGGGAAGTCCATTCACCAGAGAGTGATGTGAACCTTTTCCACACCAGTCTTGTAACTCTTGTGTAGTCATGGCTGTTTGCACATCTTCAAATATGTTGGGCCGACCGACTACCCCGATAATTCGCGGAGGAGGCACAATAGGCCGATTTTCCATACATTCCTTATCATCCGAATCAGGGTATCGTGATAAGATATCCGCTTTTTTGTTGTCAGCTCCTGGCCGATAAGTAATCAGAAAATCATAATCTGCGAAGAATAATGCCCAACGTAGCTGGCGTGGACTAAGTGTTTTAGCTGTTTTAATGAACTGTAGGTTCCGATGATCAGTAATCACTGTCACGGTATGATGAGCCCCCATGAGGTAATGTCTCCATTCCTCAAAGGCCGCTTTTACCGCTAGCAATTCCCGATCAGCTATGGTATAATTAGCTTCGGCAGGGAGTAATTTGCGAGAGTAGTAGGCAACAGGATGGAGCATTCCCGTCTGCACCTCGCGTTGCGAAAGAACTGCACCAATGGCGTAGCTGGAGGCATCTGTCTCAACCACGAAGGGATGAGCTAGATCGGGATGCCTTAGCACCGGGGCAGACGTGAAAGCCTCTTTCAACTTTTGAAAGCCTAAGTCTGCGGCTTCGTTCCATACATAAGAACGTCCTTTTTTTAGCAAGGAGGTAATGGGGGTCACCAACTCCGAGAAATTCCGGATAAACCGTCGATAGAAGTTAGCGAAGCCCAGAAAGGATTGCACTTCCTTCACCGATTTCGGTGCTGGCCAGTCTAAGATCGCTTGCACTTTTCGTTGATCCATTTGCACCCCAGACGGGGTCAAAAAATACCCCAGAAATTCCACCCTAGAAGAGTGAAATTCACACTTCTCCAGCTTAGCGAACAAACCATGTTCTCGTAAACGCTGGAGTACTGCCTTGACATGTTTGACATGTTCGTCTTTATCTTGTGAGTAAATTAAGATATCATCGATGTATACCACCGCAAAGATATCCAAAAATTCACGTAGCACTTCATCTAGGAAATGCTGAAAGGCAGCTGGGGCGTTGCACAGACCAAACGGCATCACCTGATACTCGTACAGGCCAAACTTAGTCCGGAACGCTGTCTTCCATTCGTCCCCAGCCCGCACCCGTACCAGGTGATATGCCCCTCGAAGATCCAGCTTAGTGTATATGGTCGCCTTCCGCACTTGATCCAGTAAGACCGGAATTAATGGTAATGGATACCGATTTTTGATGGTGATACGATTTATTCCGCGATAATCAATGCATGTTCTTAAGTCTCCAGTCTTTTTCGGTATGAAGAACAAGGGCGAGGAAACTGGAGAATTGGAGTGTCTAATAAACCCACTTCGTAGGTTGGTGTCTATGTATTCTTTTAGATGTTTCGTCTCATCTTTCGTGAGCGCATACACCCTACTACAGGGTAGGACTGCTCCTGGCTCTAGATCGATTCGGCAATCAAATGACCGATGAGGTGGCAGAGTTTCAGCCGCTTGTTTGTTAAACACATCGGCATATTCCGCGTACTCGGCAGGTAAAGCACTTATGTCTGAGGGTTCCATTGTGGCTATACATGGTGTCTTTTCAGCTTGTAAGCACTGTGCGAGGCAGAATTCAGATGAAAAGCTCACCTTGTTTTCTGACCACAGTATCTGGGGATTGTGTTTGTAAAACCAAGGAAGGCCTAAAATAATCCCGAATTGTGGTGCTGCAATTAAATCAAATTGGATATCTTCCAAATGATTTTGCTGACAACGTAGGGTTACCACTTGTGTGCTTTGGATGACAGGTCCAGAACATAATACAGTACTATCGACAGTCCTAACGGATTCCGGAGTAGATTTACTACACAAAGGTAGCCCCAGCTTGTTAGCATACGTGACATCAACGAAATTGCCGGTGGCTCCTGAATCCAAAAACAATGTAACCGTAACCTCCTGATGCAGGAAACCTAACACACCAGACAACGTGACATGCGGAGCATAATTGCTGAAACCAACTGCTGGGGCAATCTCCACGACCTGGCTCGACTGTACCACCCCTACTACTGCCGAGCCAAGGCGTTTCCCTGCGGCTTAGGTTTATTAGGGCACTCTTTTACGAAGTGCCCCGAGACACCACAGTACAAACATAGTCCTTCCTTGCGTCTACGCTCCCTCTCCTGTTTAGTGAGAGGACCGCGAACCGCTCCTATCTGCATAGGCTCGTCTCCTGTCACTCTCTCCACAGAAGATGAGGGAGGACGGGAAGTCCCAAAACGGTCCAACCTAGCTATGGGACGTGGGTCCCCCCGCTTCTTGTCTCCGCGACGTTCAGCTTGCCTATGGTCCAGTCTTAACGCGAGGTCAATCATCGACGGACAATCCAGGGGCTGTGGATCTACCTGGGCTATGAGATCTTTTAACTCATCACGCAACCCTAGGTAAAAGAGGGACATTTGCTTTTCTCTTGGCCACTCAGCTTCAGCGACCAACCTATTAAACTGTGTGACATAAGTCACCAGTTCCTTGCTACCCTGACGTAAGGTAAGCAATTCCCTGTCCCTACACGTGGCAGCTGCCTTCCGGTTGAAGATCTTGCCGAATTCCAGCTGGAATTCATCCCAATCGTACAACACTCCATCATCCCTATGCACCAAAGGGTTTGCCCAAGCAGCCGCGTCCCCGGTTAGATAAGAAATTACGAAAGCAGTCCGGGCTTGGATGGTTCGAAAAGCTGCTGGTTTCGTAAGGAAGTGCAACTGGCATTGGGTCATAAAGGTCTGGTATTTCTGGGGATCTCCAGCATACCTCTCCGGTGGAGCTAAGGGTACTACCGGCTCAGGAGAGACCTGGACTTGTACGGGCGTAGGGCGCATAGGCTCTGTAGGGAGGGGGGCTGCTTGTGCTGCTAAGCTGCGCACTTGCGTTGCTAACACAGCGTAATCCTGTCGGGTGGCAGCAAGCTCAGCCTGGAGGCCCTGCAAGACCTTGGTAAGCTCCTCCATGACAGGCTGGTTCGCACCACTCGGTCGCCTGTTACACTTGGGCTTGTGCTTCTGTCAGGCTCCAACCTTCCAAGCGCAGGAGTGGCACGAACCAACCACCCCCTCCGCGGTCCGAGTGCCTGCAAGTCACAGCTTACACAGACCTCCGAGACCCCGGCGGGGAAAGAGGGTTAGGGAATCGATGGTTGGACAGGAACTGTTTTTTCAGGATAACCGGAACAAGGGTTAGGAGAGGGAAGGTGGACAGGACTGGGGGATGATAGGGTAAATACAAACTAACAATTAAACATGCATTCCAACCTTACAGATACATTACATGCCCATATTACAGACTGTCATCAATGAGGCAATTAGAGCAAAAGGACTTATCTCTGTTTTTGAGTGCTGGCCTCCTGCCTGCGCACTCTCAGGTCCGGACTCCGGAGCAGATAAATGCTGCAAAGAGAGTTACGAGTTACTTCCTTGTGAGTGTTTCTTCACACACACAACAGATGCATCAGTGGGTCAACGACATTCCTTCATGCACCCCCACGTTCTAACTCATATGCCCCCGTGAGTGGGTTTCACCCAAATATGCGGTTAAGCCGCACGTGGCCCCGCAATGCTGATCCACGTGTTATTATTCACACGAAGATTAAATAATAAACATGCCGCTAGCCACATGTGGCGCAGTGCGACTTCTGTACAAGCCACGCCGCTGTGCTCCCAATAGCGATTCCCTTAGCTAATGCACAGGCTAATTATGCATGCAAATAATATGCACTGCTCGTGGGATCGCTGCGCTTCGGTGCCAGTCTTGCGCGAGTCTCAGCTTGGGTTTTGCACGGGACTTATCTTTTGCAGAACAAGGGGACTGAGGAGTCTGGGCGATGCCCCCTTGCGTGTGCCCTGCTGCGCGTGAGAGAATCCTGACTGTTGGCCCCTGATCGCGGCTTTGCTGCCCCAGCACGTCTTTCCCAGCTCTTGCTGTAGCTGCTCCCCTGCGCTTGCTGCACTTATCTCAGGCGTGTGAGGGGCCCGAATGATGGCTGGCTGGGGCGTGGCCCCTCGCGTGTATCCCCTTCCTCGGAGCTGCAGTGAACACGTCCTCTTCGTTCGGGAGTTCGAGCACAAGCCCCGTGCTAACGTGCGCGCGCGCATGCGCGGATGTGCTCCACCCGACGTGGGTGGGGTTTTGTAGTTTCTGGCCCAGAGCCTGCTGGGAGTTGAAGTCTGTAGGCCTTTGTTCCTGCAGAGAGGGCACAGAAGCCTTCGATAAGGCAATATCCCTTTGCGCTGGAGTTTTTCGTGTTTGTCCATGTGTGGACCATGTCCACAACTCACTCCAGACCCCCTTTTAAGTGATCCCAAGGCCTGCACCTTGACATTTCCCAACTCCAGTCTTGAGGCTTATCAATGAAATACCAGAATTTTAAGGACATTTGTACCAAAGAGATAGCAAACAGTTTACCACCACATCCATCTTATGACTGTCAGATTGACTTGATCTCTGGCCCGATAGTACCATGCAGCTGCATGTTACAATGGGGGCATTGAGTTAGGTACTACCTAGAAACGCCCTTGGGAACTCCAGTCCCACAATGCACAAGTCCCTCATTTGCTTGTTTCGGCTTGTGAGACTTGGAGACTTGGAGATCTCAAGAGATTTCCTTTGAGTGGGACTTAGGTTTACTTAAGGCCCAGCCGAGTTTTAACATGTGTCAGTCATCTGCTTACACCTACCTGTAAGGATCTTCATTGGTTTTGTTGGGTGTCCTGACCCACGTTTGAGCTATCATGCTGCAACATTTGGTGCTGTGGGCTTAGAAAATCCAAGATGGCCAAAAAGCCCACATGTGCGCCAGAATCCAGGAGAACCACGCAGTTTGCGCACACCAAGGTGGTCACCCAAGGTGCCACCCATTTTTGCCTATTTTGTGAGCACAGAAGGGCACAGAGCCTAAAACCATTGTAAAAGGGGTAATGCTGATTGCCAAAAGCAACCCATAACTGGTGGGAATTCGTTTTCTTCAGGTCAAACATGGCTAATTTATGGGCACAAAATTATTTTACTGCAGAACTACACCAATGCCATTTGTTGAACCTGGACAATATACTTCCATGTAATATCTGTTGTTTGAAATGCTTGAATTCAAGACTGATCCCAAAAAAATTGCATGCAGTACCCGCTTTTGACTGAGGGCGGCGCTAGCGGTCTAAACTCTGACAGGGAAACTGCATGTCAGGAGTTGCAGGAGAGGCCTTTACATCAAAGGCTGGGAGTTAATTAAAATCTTAACCACATGCTGTTCCCAGAAGACAATCTGATTTAATTAACAGGCCAAAGGCTGGGAAACCTCTCACCTCCAGAGATTCACACCAGGAGTCAGAATCTCACATGACCTCTTGATTGATAGAAGGCAGACTGGCTGGCAGCCTCCTGGAGACCACACAATAGGCTCTTGCACTTGAATAGAATATGTTGATTTTGACTGTTTCCTGTCAACAAAGGCCTGCCTGCCAGCAGAGGCATGGTCACTGACCCACCCAAGTCTTGGAGGCGGACTCCAACACTCTGAAAACTGAATTGAAAGCAAAATATATATTTTACAGAAACACTGATAACTCTTTGTGATCAAATGACAGGAATGTATAACTTTGAGAGCCTTAATTTAAAAAATGTACCTTCGATTCAAGCCCAAACTCCAATTTGTGTGATGTTCTGGGGCTAAACCCCGCTATTTATTGACACCACATGCTATGTGTTTAAGCTAGAGATATGGGAATTTACTGGAGTAGGTATGGACAGCCTGTGTATATGTGTATAACTTTTAATGAAGAACCAAGGTTGCATAACCCACTAAAATCGAAAATAAGTTGCCATTTTTGAATGCAAGCCCACAGGAAGAGCAGATTTGGGACAGAGACTACCTCATGTGATAGGTAATATGTACATGCAATGACAAACCACTATGTATTTGAGAAATGTGTGTTTTGATCAAATATAGATTTGTGTGCAATTTGACAGGGGAGTATCCTTTCTGCAGACCATAAAACAGCATCACCATGACACACATGTCCTTCCCCCAATCAAAGCAGTGCGGGAAGCTGGGCCAATGACAAGTAGAAAGAGGCAGGCTTAGCTAGGCCCAGGCACACACCCACTTTCAAAACACATAAAAAGAGACTGCTGGGACAGGTAGAGACATTCAAATCCATTTGCTGCAACGCGCTCTGCCGGACCACACAACATCCAGAAGATACCAAATCCAACACTTAGACTTTAAAACTCCAAAGAACTTGATTCAGAACTCAAATCAGAGGCCTAAACCCACAAACTGAGGACTCTTTTCAGCAGGCCTCAGCATCCAGCAAACCTAACCGCGGTAGCAAGATCCAGAAGCAGTGCTGTACCCAGAGAAAGCAGAGCAGTATCCAGAACCAGAGGCCAGAGATCCAGAGTGACCATGACCGCTGTTAGCAGAACCAGAGAGCTGACCCAGATCACTGTGAAGTGCCGAGACCAGAACCGGAGTCCAGTCCAAAACCTGACCAGATCCGTGGCGAGGCCTATTTCAAAAATATATTGTGAGTACCTAGCAGAACTGTGCAGAACCAATCTCTTAGTTAAAATAATCTAATCCAAACTATTTTAATCTAACCAGAACTGTCTCCTAGAAATGTTCACGTGTTATTTTGTAAAGCTGTCACCTGTCATTTTCTAGCTGCATGCTGTAATCTGTCGCTTTGAACTTTAAAATTTCAAATCCGAAAAACAACCTTCCTCTGAAAGCTTAGAATCTTAGCTTTTTAACGGACCTATATCCGACTTATACTCCTTATACTTTCTCCGCAATCACGATTCACGCATTCGCGAATTTTGCCGCGATTTGCGATTTGGCCCGATTTCTTTACTTGTAAAAAGATAGCTGCTTTTGCCTGAACTGCTAAATTTCGTTTGCCTCTTAAGAACCATCCCTGAATCATTGCTAGAGTGAGCCTGAACTAATATTAACTAGATACCACTCACCCTGAACCTCCTGAAGGGAATTAAAAGCATTTTCAGCATATTTCTCACTGCATTGTCACCATATTCAAAGCATTTTGCCTGTGTTTCAAAACTCCTATCTGTCGTATAAGCTGCTGGGGGGGAATTGAACTGAATTCTATTTGATTGCATTCCTAAGAACTGTGTGCTCTCATCTTCATCTCCTTACATTGCATAAAAGGGGGGTGAATTGTCCAAGAAAGTGATTACATTGTCTTTTGCTGAAACCCTATCAAGTTATTTTCTGTACTGCATTTTCATTCCACCTTGCATCCATTTGAAACCATAAAAGTATTGTTGCTATCTTATCCATCCTATAACCACTCATCATTGATTATAAAGAAGTGTGCTAGTGCCAGACTATCCATTATTGATTACTGCTCAGATTAAGTGTGATATTCAATTATTAATTTATTATAAAGTGTGATATATATATATTGTTTACATTCTCAAATAAACCTTTTAAACTTGCAACACAGAACTACTTCTTGGCTCAGTGGGGTCAGGGGGATTCTAAGAGAGGGGTGTTATATAGGGGTAGTCATCCAGAACGCATGAACTGGACATAAAGATATATCAATAAGGGTTTTCATTCAGTATTATAGACTAGGCGTTGACTTAGCTGTAGTGTTGATTGAATCTTCTTACAGTTTCCTGATCCGCACTCAATCCCTTTTGCTTGGATTCCTGTGAAGGAATGAAAAGAGAACAAGAAAGGCAGATTGACAAAGATCCCAATTCTGTGCACCTCTTATTTATGGAAAATGTAACTCACCTCAAGGACTCACGTGTGTTCCCATGTTCCTCACCCAGATTGCACCTATGCTCCTCAGAAAGACAAGAGTTCCAAGGGGAAGGGGGATAACTAAAGTCAATTGTGGATTATTGTATTAACCTTTTAAAGACCTTAAGAAGGATTACAACAAACTATAAGCACTAATTGGATTCTAATCCAGGATAAGTGAGGGATTTAACTCCTGTGGACTTAGAATTGGGGTAATGCTTACCTGGACTGTGAACACCCATAGTTGGAAACAACAACTCCTCCCAGAAACTACTTAGTGAGTGTAGGTAGGGCATGCATCTTCCAATCAGGCATTTGCATCACCCACTGTCAGGTACCACTCCACCCTAAGGATGTCACAGAGAGGCAGGAGGGAGGGAGCCAAGGCACTGGTCCTCAACATCTGTATGTACCTTGCAGACCCATCCAGCCTGGCACCTTGTCCCATAAATTGCATCGGGAAGATAAACTTCAGTGCACAAGCACCCTCACCCCTCGAGGGATACCCTAGACCTGCCTCCTACCCAGACCTTTGGCAATTCAATTTCAGAGTATGGGTTACAGCATCAGGACCAGACACCTTATGACCAACCTGAAAGCGTCCAGACAGGTGGTGTCTACGAAACATCTGCTGACTACCTTGGAAAATAAGTGTTCTCTCATGGCACTCCTTGGGTGCCACCTCCTTGGGGATGGCCACTCTTCAGAGTACGCATGCATGATGGACTGTTGTGCATTAGCACCTTAAATGAAAACATCCATGAGCAATGGCGTACAGTAGATACCATATACAGGTTAAGGCAAATGCAATGGTGGGACCAATATTGAATGCATTGAAATGTTATCATATTTCCTAGACCCGCCAGGTAGAACTGCACTTGTACAATCGATTGCTCTTTAGTGATACATTATTCTGTTCCTTTGGATGGATGGCTTTGCAGAGGTGCACCCATATACCATTAGATATCTGACGCAAAGAAAAAGGATCCCTCGCCAGCTCAGCAACAGAATTACTTGCCATTAAAAATTGCCCCGAGTGCTCAGGAAAAGACTTCCACAAACCCTGTTTCTAGAGCGAATGCAGATGTGCAATATTTATGTACTTTGCATTTTAAGATCATTTTTAGTATTTTAACAACTGTTGCAGCTTTTGTATAATAATAATTCTATGATCTTTAGTTTAGTCATATTTTTCTGTCAATAAAAGGATATTTTTTCAGATACTCTGTTGCAATCATGTCTACTAATAGAGATTGCATCTTTCTTAGCTGGCCCACCTAGCTTCTGCGGAGAACCTCCTGCGTGTTCAGAACTGCTACCAAATCCTGAACCATGTGTTATTGTAGATACCTTGTTCGACTACAGATTGAGGGTTGCGTATGCTGTGGCATCAGGGAGATCAAGGAAAAGCCATTTTGGAGCACCCCGAATCTAACCAGTCTTATAGACCACTCCTGTTCTCTTTATTTAGTTTTCTTCCATAAACATCACAATCATTACATAAGTCAGTATAAAACACAAGCAATGATGCATATCATCTTATCCTACAATATCTGTATAAAGCATAAACATAATCAAAACCCACCCTTGAGTCCCAAAGAATAAGAAACAACATGATAACATAACTCACACGACAAAACATTCACCCCATCACTCCCCCACCCAACATCAACTCTAACTAACTCTTACGAAAAATGAACGAGGACAATTTGCATAAGATGTGTTATCGCAGATTTTGGAGTCAAACCCCAAATAGTCTGGAAGTTTCAGCCTTCCCTGGAAAGTCACCACCTCTAAATGCAGGTGCTGGGGAAGAAGTGAGGGCCTTTCCTGAAAGATGACCACATTCTTAGAAACAGGCTTCCCTCTACATCACACACCCACGCTTCCATTTGAGTTCCAAAAGCCACACTCTACAGCCAACCACAACTATCCTCCAATCACAGCGGCCGCGCCCAGTCAGCAGTATTTTCTGTGTGGACCCGAAAGGTAAAATAGTAAATAACTAAACATCTGTGTAACAAGGTCGGGGTGTTGTCATCTTTGCTAAGAATAGGCACCCTTGAGACCGGGAATCACATAGATGGAAAATTTGACAAGACAGATATTTGAACCGGGTGATGTTGGATCTGGTGTCATTGCCAGTCTCATTTATTGAAGATATAAAGAGAGAACGGTATGCCTAAACATTAATCTTGATCGCTAGAGGATAAAACCTTCCAAAATCCCTGTGCGTTCTGGGAGACTGTGCACTGAAAATGTCTCTTACACATCTAACACACAGCTGGTGCCTTCTCCCTCCCTGGACCCACACATCAGAGATGTATGTGACCCAATGTGGTAGTCCTATTTGGGATCAGCAAAGGTTTGATGCCTGCAAGAACCCAGTAGGAGGCACCTACAGGTACAGCCATCATCTGAGCCGGTCTTTGTGATCAGCGTTTCTTTGTGTCCAAATAATAAAAATGGGGACACGCCTTGATGCACTGCCAGACCCCAGAAACCACCTTCCATTTTGCTACCATTATCCTTTTATAAAACGTTCTGACGTCCGCATCCAGGGGAGCAGAGACGCCAACTTCAGGTGATAGGATAGGAAACGTGTGCAGACTTTATTCTATTAAAGCAGCTTTCTATTTGGTGCTAGACCTATGAAGTCTCAAAATATCCAAAGGACGAGTGGAAGAATGAAGACTAAGCCTGGTGTGTGTAAATGCATGTATTGGAGGGGAGGGGGCGTTGTAGGGGCACAGGATACAGAGGAGGGCACGACGGGCAATTCAACCAAAAGACTAAGGATGAGAAGATCTTTCATAGATTTTCAGTAGACTTTGCATGGTAGAGTTTCCTGATGATCCATAGAGATGGATGCTTCAACTGCAGAGTATTACAGCGCCACTATTATTCAATGCGTGAAATTGACATTGATGCTTTACAAGTCGATTGTCAAATGCTTGTAGTAGGCACAGGGTGAGCCCTGCCATTTCACCAAACGTTGAGGGCTGCGTTTTGAAACCTCTAAAGCTCTTTGTAGACTGTATTTTATGTCTCTCAGAAATGGAGCTACATTCACCCATGAGCCCACTGCGAGGCTTGTCCAGTAACGTGCACAGTACATTCAGAGATTATTTGTTTACTGTTTTCAATAAACTGTGCCCATCAGGACCCTAGTGGTCTTATTGCACCCGATCTTGTCCGAAAGGTGGCACATTGTGGACCTGCCAGGGTGTCGCCAGACTTTAGTCTGTGGGAAGTCTTATCCTGTCCTACCTGAAACCACGCGCCGATTGCATGCAGCGCACGTGAAGCTTTCATCGTGAAATGTATCAAGGACGGTGGGCGTGCAGGTGTGTATGCAGAAGGGGCGATTGCACAGGAGGAGTTACAAGAATTGGGGAGGCAAGGCAACTGACTGGTCTGTGGGGGTGGGTAAGGTGACCGAAGGGGGGATAGCTCAGGCAACGTTCTCACCTTGGAAGCAAGACAACACAGAGCAACACAGTTTCGATCCCTGGGTCCGCACTTAGAAACCTCTGGGAGTTAAGCGCGTTATAAATAACATATCATATCATATCAATCTTAAATAAAGTACTTTAGGGTTGAGATTTTTAGCACTGGAGCATTTTACTTATTCATGTTACATTGCTCCTGATTTGAATTCTTTGGCGGGGCAGAGAGGCTAAGGTCGTAATTTACGATTCCACCTCCCCCTGCTGCTTCAACATGCAATTGCACTGGCATTCACACGAGCATGACATGAATAATGCTGGCGTGAATGCTATGGATTCCTCTGCACAAAAAGCAGGTGGATAACACAGGAATCCATTGTAAATTGTAGGCAGTTTATACGCAATTTGCAGTGCGGAGTAGAAAAGGTAGGGGTGGAGGCTATTTTTGTACACCTCCTCTTTACACCTCTCTTTTGCACTCTGAAGTGCAAAGCGGGAAAATTGCATAGAGGGAAATGTAGCAGGCTTCCTCTGTGTAATTTAGGAGGACCTGGAAAGTGAGCCCCTATATGTTCAATTACGTAAACGTACGTATATGTACATATTTTGAATGTTGTATGTAGAGCTGGGAGAGCCATTGAATTCATGGGTAGAGCCGAGCCAGAGCCGAGCCGGGAGGTCTGGCATGATTCTGAGAGCAGCCGCTATGAAAGTTTGAACCTGGATGTTAATGTTATAGAGTATAATATACATAACCACAGCACAGAAACAATAGCATGGTTCCTTTCATTCTGAATTTCTGTGGCACGTGTCATCCTTTCAGAGAGCCAGAATTAACACTGACATCCAACTATTAAAATGCAAAGGTGGATGAGCAGATTTTGCAAGTTGCTTCCTCTCTTATTGTTTTACTGTCCCAGGAATAACAAAAAAATGAATACATGCCCAAATGGCAGAGCAATATTTGTTGCTGGGAATTTGCAGTTTGTTTATTTTAATTTCCAAAGTGAATGCATTGTATTGTAATGGTCATTTATATAGCGCCCTTTCCCCATGTGTATGGCCTGAATGCGCTTTGTGTTTGGAACACCCTCTGGGACTGAAGTCCATGTGTGGGAGAGTCTAAGACTTAATTTATAAATGTGTGGGTGTGCATTTTGCCTGATTAGGACTTAGGTTGGCTGGCTAAACTCCAGTAAGCAGCCCGGAGGTCAGGCACGTGGATGGGTGCTGTTGGTGGTTTAGGATAGAGTGCTAGTGCCGGAAAGACGATGTGTGCCCAGCTAGACTGAATATATTTAGTAGGTTGTCATTGTATACTAATGGCAGAGGTGTTGAGGCACGTTAGGAGTCTCAGTGTAGATGGTTATGCAAGCTGCTCGACCGTATTTGCACAGCCATAGATGCACTCTATAGTGCATGGATGGGTGGCTGTGCCTGCGGCCTGTGTCCACAGACTGGTGCAAGGTATACATACCTTAAACTTGGATGGATTTCATCTTCAATGTCCTTTTCCTAGGTCCAACATGATTGGCTGGTCTCGCCAGTTGTAGTCTCACTAGATTGAGAGCATAAGCAGTGGGAGAGGGGCCTGCAGGGGAGGGGGAGTGATGTACAATTGTCTGGAGGTAGCAGGGTGTGGGCCGAATTTATCGTGGTGGGCCACTGTGAACGCTGCTGGTATCCATGGAGGTTTGGGTGGAAACGTGTGTTGTCGGGTTTGGGCAAGTGTTTCTGTGCGTGTATCAACAGTATAGAGTGCAAGAACGTTTCACGAGGAGGAAGGAAAGAATCATGTTTTGAGGGCCTTCCTGAATGCCAAGTGATTATCAATGTTGCAGGTGTGCAAGGCCAGAGAGTTCTAGAGGATCGGCGCTTGGACAAAGAAGGAGGATCCACTCAGTCTGGTGTAGTTGTAATTGGTATGACCCGACAGTGCACTAACCTTCTCATGAAGATGTCCAAGATTGAGGGGGATACCTGGTTCTTTGGACAGCAGATGGCTTGAAGAAAGGTGGGAATCTCCCAAGATGTATCCGTCTCCTGACTTACACCAGAGACCGTGTACCTCATGGGGAAAAAAAACCTAATAAGGGAGAAAAAACAAAACATATGGATTCAGTCTTGGAGGGTTGCAGGTGGAATTTGCAGCTTCTAGTACTAGGCAACTTGGAACCAATGGAAGGAGAACCGAACAGATAACAGGAGGCAACAGTCCTAAGAGGCAGACGGGGAGCAAAATCAGGAGAAGATAATGGAAAAACAAAAACAGTCCGCTGTACTATAAGGGAGCATGTCGGGCTGAAGGGTGGCTGAGAGGAAATGGCTTGCTTCCTGTACATCCTCTGACAAACTGGCCTGCCGCTTGCTCCAAACGCAATGCTGGCTCTCTGTACTCACCAAGAAGAGAGCCCTCATCTAAGCCCACGTCTCTGCGGCAACCAACAACTCTTCTGCAACCATTCCTTCACCACTGGAGTCTTTCCTCCCCCCTTGAAGCGCTCCCTTGTGCGCCCTCTTCTTAAGAAACCCTCAGCCGACCCCTCCTTCCCTGCTAACTACCACTCAATCAACATCACTCCTTTCCTGGGAAAACTACTGGAAAAGCTGGCCATCTCCCAGCTTAATCTTCAAACTGAATTGGTTGGCTGTCTCCATGACCATCAGTCTGGCTTCAGGGCTGCCATAAGCACGGAAACTGCTCTCCTGAACATCCATGAAGACCTGCTCTCCAACCTTGACTCCAATACCCCCTGTGTCCTCATCTTACTTGATCTCTCTTCTGCCTTTGAAACAGTCAAACATGCCATCCTGCTCAACCGTCTCCATGATAACCTAAGTATCACCGATCAGGCCCTGGCTTGGCTGACCTCTTTCCTCTCTGATCACCCCTCCAAGGTCCAACTTGGGTCCTTCCTCTCCTCTATCTCTATCTCTACCTCTGGTGTTCCCCAGGGAGAGACCTCTCTGTTCAATCAATACCTGGCACTTCTTGCCCACCGCATTGCCGCTATCTGCTCCAACTTTCTGTCCGCTATCCAGGAATGGTGTGCCGCCAATGATGTCTGCCTTAATGCCAGTAAGACTGAGATTCTACTCATTGGCACACCTGCTCCCTCCTTTCCTGTCGCTCTCTGGCCAGCCTCTCTTTGCCCTCTTCCTTCTCCCACCTGTGAGACTAAAAACCTTGGGGTCATCTTCAACTCCACTCTCTCCTTCTCTCCTCACATCTCTGACATCTCTAAGAAGTCATGCTACCAGCTGCACCTCCTCAGAGGTATTCTTCCATTCCTCTCCTTCCCCCAAAAGCTCATAGTCTCCAGAGCTCTGGTTCTCTCTAGGCTGGACTACTGCAACAGCCTCTTTCTAAATCTGCCTTCTACTCTCCGCCCTCTGCAACTCATCCAGAACAGGACTGCAAGACTTGTCCTTGGCCTCAAGCCAATGGATTGTATTTCTCCAGGACTGAAATCTCTGCACTGGGTTCCAGTGGCTGGTCGGATTAAGTTCAAAACCCTCTGCATTGTCCAGAAGGCCTTCTGGGGCCTGGGGCTGCAATACCTCCAACTCCCGCTTCCTAAATATCTTCCTTCTCGAGCTCTTTGCTCATTCGCCTCCAACTCCCTCAGGGTCAGTCGCTTCTCCAAGCAAAGAGTTGGTGGTAGATCTATTTCTTCGGCTGGGGCCTGCCTCTGGAACAGCCTCCCTGCCTCCCTGAAACTTGAGGAGAACCACAAGGCCTTCCTCTTTGCTTCTGCTTTCTCTCCTCTTCTCCCCTGCTGAACCCCTGACTGAAACTGCACTTGTCACCTGGCTTACTTCTCTGATCTCGGTCCCAGGTCCCATCAGCTGCCAGCTGCACACCTGCACTGTCTCCCGAGCAACCCCCGCACTTGGGGACTGTTTCTGTATCCCTATAGTCCCCACCAGCACTTGATGTCTGCACTTACTCCTGCACTTGCCACTAGCTGGATGCATTTGTATCAATTGTTTTATTTTATTTTATTTATTCTCTACTCTTGTTCCCATGTATTGCACTGCACCATCCACTCCCCCCACACTTACCCTTTCTCCCCTCCCCTGTGCTTGCGCTATTTCAATGTCACCTGGCCTAGTAAGTTTGTTACCTTTGTCTCCCCTCTGTTCCCCCTCCCTTGCCTCGTCGCACCTTGAAACACTTGTGTATATGCGTGTTAGAAATACCATGTCATATCAAGAAGAGAGGTAATATGCCGCTGAGGGTCCGAGTGGCAAACAAAGGCTGGGTAAGCAGCAGGAGAAGGCACTCCGCCACTATGGATTAGACCGGTAAGCAAACACTGGGAAGGCAGCTAAACGCTGGCCACGGGGAATAGAGGAAGGAAGCCTCCGAGGACCTCTAGAGGAAAGACAAGGATGCAGGTGTGGGGGAAGGCAGGGAACAGCAGGGATACAAATGTGAAAGGGTGCTGGAAGTTAAAGATAAGGAAGGTCAGAAAAGAATGGAATAGGAAGAAGAGGCAAATGGGTAAATGCAGGAGAGACCGTGAAGAATCGTGGATCGGAAAAGAACTAGGAAAACAAAGAAAAAGGGCAGAACGAGCCTAAAACAGGAAATAGCTGAACACAGAGTTCAGGAACACTACAAAATATTGCAGGGGAGCGCTAGGATTAAGATTGCAGCAACGCACAGCACTCACCTTGCTGATTGCTTAAATGGGGGGAAGTTCTGCTCAGAGAGAATGCTTCCATGTTGCAAAACAACTAGACTGTTCAATACAGATCCGGGATTAGCCAGAAAGTGGGCCCCATGATGGGAGGGTGGGACTGATCTAATATGGAACCTCTTTCATTTGCACCATAGTGACCATTTTAAACCTTGAGTCCTGGCAGTAATCTGGGACTTCCACAAGATAAGCTGTGCCGGATCTGAGTGTCCTTGAAGGGTGGTAGCGAGTGAATTTTTCTTGGAGAAACTCTGAAAGCGTTGTTGTGGATGGCTCGGTGAGTGATGCACATCGCTTTACAGCTAATGGGCCTCATTACGAGCTTGGAGGTTGCTTTGCTGGTTTTACCGGCAAGGCTACCTCCAAACTCGGATCCGATCCGTCACCCGCGAATGGGCAATTACCAGGCTATTCTGGCCCAGCCGGACCCGGTAATTGCCGTTTGGCGGGTGCCGGGCCCGGTACATCCCCATTTGAGCCCCATATGGCTCAATGGGAATGGGGAGGGTGATAGCACCGGTACCATTAATAACGGTACCGGTGCTACCATCATGTTCTGCTCGCGGGTACCGGTACGGCCACCAGGTCAGACCTGGTGGCTGCAAGGGCACCTGCGAGCAGAACTCGTAGTATGGCAGTACGGTAGCAACGGTGCCAGTAGCAATACAATACCGATGCCATTGTTGCCTCACCGCCATACTTGTAATGAGGCCCAATGTGTTGAGCAATAAGGAGTCAATGGTGGACTCTTGGTGTAGGGCTGATGTGCTCTTTGGGAGGGAGGTTAATGAGCAGTCAGGCTGCAGTGATTTGGATGATTAATCTAGGGCACAAGTCAAGGGTACCTGTGGGTGAACTGCATCCACCCACTTTTTTCAGAGAGCAAACGCTGCCCCCGTGTGCTCTTTAGCAGGACGGCAGTAAGCATGTGTTGTTTTTCTCTATTTCGTCCACCTTTAACAATTAAGGACCTGATTCTCGGAAGCATTATAATGGCGTAATACCAGTGGAAAATGCTCAGTGATTAAGGCCCCAACTCTTTAAGGGCCGGTACCGGGGATTGCGGACTGTGGTCTTCAGGCTCCTAACTCCGAAACTTTTCAACTAGACCATATGACGAGATGAAAGGCTAAACACGACGGCGGATAAAATGTTTCAAAGGATCCTTGCCATGCTGCAAATATTTTTTAAGTGAATTGCAGACTTAAAACCAGTGCACCTTTCATAATTTTCCACACCCATTACAAAAAAAATCCTCTCTTGAGTTTTTCGTCCTGTACACTTTCTTCATTTAGGGTGCATATGTTCATTTCTGATGACGTCACTACCCATTGTTTATGCCCATGAGTTTCCCCCACCCCCATAATTTTTTGGACTTGTTCCCTGCTACTGATCCTCATGTTTCAGAACTGTGTGTTGCTTCCACCTCTCCTCAAGTCCCCTCTACCCTTACTGCCACTGACCACCTTATCCTGGCGTTACTAAATGGTCAACATAGCACAAGCTCGGGCTGCTTTTCCGTGCCTTTTGTGGCACATAACATTCAAAGTTCCACATCAGCGATTCTTTGTCACCTGCACTGAGCCGGTTACATGGTACACCTGCATAATCGTAGTGCTATGTTATTTCTAAAAGTCTTGCTTTCTGAGGTAATTACACTTTTATCATACACCTGCATAATCGTAGTGCTATGTTATTTCTAAAAGTCTTGCTTTCTGAGGTAATTACACTTTTATCATTTCCATGTTATTCTATTGTTTTGCAACAAAAACAATATGTACATTTGAATGTCTCTCTTCTTCGCAGCTGTGTCTCTGTGGGCCTGGGGAGCCATAATACTGTTAATATACTATTGGCAGGTGGCTCAGGTTCTTTGTGTTTTTTTTCAATTGCTTGTACCCTGTGTCAAAAGAACTGTGTAAGACATGGGGCTTCATTACGAGGATGATGGTAACGTGCCGCTGCGCCTGGCAGGTCAGACTGTTGGGCGCAGCAGCCCCGGCAGGCACACTCGTAGTGTGGCGGTCCAGAAACAAGGGTGCAGGTAAGCTTACGGGCACTCCTGTTTCCGGAAAGCCACACTTGTATGAGGCCACACCATGATGCCGTGATGTAATATGTGCACGGGAAGCTTCCATGACCTCTTTCTGGAAGAGTGTGGGGACCAATGGCTGATTGTCATTCGGTTGAACATGGTATAAAACATTTTTTTTTAAATGCTCTACAGGTAAGACCGCTGATGGTCATTCCTTGTGGCCTCACGGATGACTTGCCTAACAGCATTTTGCAGGGCAGGACCATTCCACTGTGAACTAGCAAACATGGGAGATGAAATGTCAAAACGTAAATGTTATCCTTTGCAGTTAGGTCCATGTACTGTTAAGTGACTTCAATTCAGCAATCCCACTAAGTCAGTGCCTTGTCTGGGATGCCCAAGGGAAGCACTTATTTATATATTTTTATGACAAGTTATTCTCTGGATGATAAACCCTTATATAACACCCCTCTCTTTGAATTCCCATGACCTCACTGAGCCAAGAAGTAGGTTTGTTTTGCAATTTAAAAGATTTATTGGAAAAATTAAACAATATATATATATCACACTTTTATAATAAATTAATATTTGATATCACACTTAAGAATATGACAGTGATCAACAAAGGATAATATTACAATTGTACACTTATTTAATTACTTAGGAGTTGGTATAGGAAGGAAAAGGTAACTGAGAATGCTTTTATGGTTTCAAGGAAAAACAATGATGGAAAGAAAATTTAGTACAGAAATAAACTGATAGGGTTTCACAAGATATAATATGTTCACTTTTCCCCTTGTGGCAATTCACTCTCCCCCTATGCAATATAAGGAGATGGAGTAAAGCACACAGTTTTCAGGAATACAATCACAATACAATACGAATTTCAGTTCCCCCCTAGCAAGCTTAGAGAAACAGGGATGGTTTTAAACACACGTGAAAGTACTTTTAAATGTGGTATGCAAAGAAGGGAAAAATATGCTAAAAATGATTTTAATTCCCTGTAGGAGATTCAGGGTAGGTGATAGCTATTTAAGATTAGTTCAAGTCACACTCACGATGCTCAATGAGGGATTAGCAGGTTGAAAACGAATTTTAGCAGTTCAAGCAAAAGCGGCTATTTTGACAGGAGCTAATTGGACCAAATCGCAAATCGCAGCACTTTTTTCCGAGTGCGTTGAGCGCGATTACGGAAAAACTATAATGAATAGAAAGTCGGTTTTAGGCTTGTTGGAAAGCACCTACGATTCAAAAGATACGGATGATTTTGTGAACATATTTTCTCGAAATGAAAGTAAACTTCAGAATGACAAAATGACACTTTTACAGCTTTGAAATGACAGAATGAACATACGATTCCTATGATGCAGTTCTGGACAGGTTCAAATGTTTTCAATCAGATTATTTTAAACTAAGAGATGGGTTCTGCACAGTTCTGGCTGAATACTCACTCCTAATTTTAGACAGGAATGCGACTTCGTCACGGATCGGGTCAGGATTGGACTGGACTTCTGGTGGCTTCTGGTACTGGTTCTGCTCACAGCAGTCTGATCTGGGTCTGCTAGCGGGACTGCAGTCTGGTCTCTCTGGTTCTGGTCTCTCTGGATACAGCACAGCTTTCTAGGCCTGCTACCGGTTCTGGATACAGCTCTGCTTTCTGGGTCTGGATATGGTTCTGGCCAAAGGTTTTAGACAGAATCGAACAGCTCGCCCGGCTGTTGAATAGTTTGGTTGAAAAAGATTTGGAGGCCTGCTGAAGAGGATTCAGCTTGTGGATGGGCACCTGCTTTAAGTTCTGGCTTGGTTCTGGATCTATCTGGAGTTAAGTTCTGGATTTTGAAGTCGTCCGGCAAAATGCTTTGCAAGAAAGTGGAAAGTGAATGCCTTCCCTGTCCAAAGTAGTCTCTTTTTATGTGTTTTGAAAATGGGTGTGTGTGTGGGCATAACTAAGCCTGCCCCTCACAACTTATCATTGGTCAAGCTCTCCTCTCTCCCTTGATTGGGGGAAGGAATGGAGCGTAATCAGACATCAATTTTATGGCATACAGAAAGAACACTCCCCTTTGCATTTACTGAGAAAAATCAATTTTACCCAAAACACATATTTCCCAGATACACAGTTTGTTGAAATTACATGTACACATTGAAGATGAATTGAGGTACATTCTTGCCCAACTCTGATCTTACTAAGAGCTTGGGTTAAGAAATGACAACATTTTTTCGTTTTTGGTAGCTTTAGCAACATTGGTTTTTCATCAAATCTTACACAGACCTGCACCCCTTCCCTGAGTATATTACTGGAAATTACTATGTCTCTATCCTAAGAACAGTGTCTGCAATATTAATAAATAGCGGGGTTTGGTCCCAGAACACCGCACAAAGTGGAGTTTGGTCTCAAATCGTGAGGGCATTTTCCATATTAAGGACCCCCAAATTGTACATTTCTGTGAGCTTAATACAAGATTTTATAAGCAATTTAATCAAACATACATTTGACCTTAATTGAATTCACATACCAGTCTGGCCCGCCCCCTCAGAACTTGGTGAGTCAGAGATCACAGGCCTCTCCTTCCTGGCAGGGAAGCTGTTGACAGCTACACCCTAATCTGCATTTCTATTCAATTGAAAGGGTCTATTGTGTTGTGTCCTGCAGGCTGCAGGGGAAACTCCTCCCTCTCAATCAACAGGGCCATGTGATATCCTGGGTTGTTGTGTGGGTCTCTGAATTGTTAATTGAATCAGACTGCCTTCTGGGAAAGCAGGTGTTAAGAATTTTCTTTAATCAGCAAGCCTTTGAAGTCCCAGCTAGCTCAGGATCCTTTTGCCACTCCTGAAATACAGTTCCCCTATCAGAGTTTAGATCGCTAGTGCCGGTTAGTGTCCAATGCCAGTACTGCACCTATTTTTGATAGCTGTCTTGAATTAATACATTTCAAAAAGAAAGGATTTTACTTGATAGTATATGATCCTTGCTTGACATGGCATTGATGTGGATCTGCAGTAGAGTAAAGTAAAACACTCAACCAGAGTTGGATTTTTGTATGGTGGTTCCGGGCCCATGATCTTAGCAATTTTTGACATTAATAAAAAACGAATTTTGAACAGAACCATCTTTCTTTGCACTGGTGGGTGGCAGGTCAGGGGACCATTTTGGTGTGCGCGAAACTGTGCAGTTTTCCTGGATTCTGGTGCAAATGTGGGCTTTTCGGCCATCTTGGATTTTCTAAGCCCACAGCACCAAATGTTGTAGCCTAATAATTCAAACGTGGGTCAAGACACCCAACAAGCCCCCCCACCCGACTGCACTTTGATTTCGAGTCGAGGGGGAGTCGGGTGCAAGAGATGTTTTGATCCACGCGCTGGGATGTCCGCATCATCTTCTTCCGATTCCGCAGATGACAAAGTTCAGAATCTTTTCCTCCATCAGGGTGGATACTGCTCTCCTGAACATCCATGAAGACCTGCTCTCCAACCTTGACTCCAATACCCCCTGTGTCCTCATCTTACTTGATCTCTCTTCTCCCTTTGAAACAGTCAAACATGCCATCCTGCTCAACCGTATCCATGATAACCTATGTATCACCGATCAGGCCCTGGCTTGGCTGACCTCTTTCCTCTCTGATCACCCCTCCAAGGTCCAACTTGGGTCCTTCCTCTCCTCTATCTCTATCTCTACCTCTGGTGTTCCCCAGGGAGAGACCTCTCTGTTCAATCAATACCTGGCACTTCTTGGCCACCGCATTGCCGCTATCTGCCCCAACTTTCTGTCCACTATCCAGGAGTGGTGTGCCGCCAATGATGTCTGCCTTAATGCCAGTAAAACTGAGATTCTACTCATTGGCACACCTGCTCCCTCCTTTCCTGTCACTCTCTGGCCGGCCTCTCTTTGCCCTCTTCCTTCTCCCACCTGTGAGACTAAAAACCTTGGGGTCATCTTCAACTCCACTCTCTCCTTCTCTCCTAACATCTCTGACATCTCTAAGAAGTCATGCTACCAGCTGCACCTCCTCAGAGGTATTCTTCCTTTCCTCTCCTTCTCCCAAAAACTCATAGTCTCCAGAGCTCTGGTTCTCTCTAGGCTGGATTACTGCAACAGCCTCTTTCTAAATCTGCCTTCTACTCTCCGCCCTCTGCAACTCATCCAGTACAGGACTGCAAGACTTGTCCTTGGCCTCAAGCCAAGGGATTGTATTTCTCCAGGACTGAAATCTCTGCACTGGGTCCCAGTGGCTGGGAGGATTAAGTTCAAAATCCTCTGCATTGTCCAGAAGGCCTTCTGGGGCCTGGGGCTGCAATACCTCCAACTCCCGCTTCCTAAATATCTTCCTTCTCGAGCTCTTTGCTCATTCGCCTCCAACTCCCTCAAGGTCAGTCGCTTCTCCAAGCAAAGAGTTGGTGGTAGATCTATTTCTTCGGCTGGGGCCTGCCTCTGGAACAGCCTCCCTGCCTCCCTGAAACTTGAGGAGAACCACAAGGCCTTCCTTTTTGCTTCTGCTTTCTCTCCTCTTCTCCCCTGCTGAACCGCTGACTGAAACTGCACTTGTCACCTGGCTACCCTCTGATCTCGGTCCCAGGTCCCATCAGCTGCCAGCTACACACCTGCACTGTCTCCCGAGCAACCGCTGCATTTGGGGACTGTTTCTGTATCCCTATAGTCCCCACCAGCACTTGATGTCTGCACTTACTCCTGCACTTGCCACTAGCTGGATGCACTTGTATCAATTGTTTTATTTTATTTATTCTCTACTCTTGTTCCCATGTATTGTACTGCACCATCCACTCCCCCCACACTTACCCTTTCTCACCTCCCCTGCGCTTGCGCTATCTCAATTTCACCTGGCCTAGTAAGTTTGTTGTCTTTGTCTTCCCTCTGTTCCCCCTCCCTTGCCTCGTCGCACCTTGAAACACTTGTGTATATGCGCGTTAGAAATACCATGTCATATCAAGAAGAGAGGTAATATGCTGCTGAGGGTCCGAGTGGCAAACAAAGGCTGGGTAAGCAGCAGGAGAAGTCACTCCGCCACTATGGATTAGAGCGGTAAGCAAACACTGGGAAGGCAGCTAAACGCTGGCCACGGGGAATAGAGGAAGGAAGCCTCCAAGGACCTCTAGAGGAAAGACAAGGACGCAGGTGTGGGGGAAGGCAGGGAACAGCAGGGATACAAATGTGAAAGGGTGCTGGAAGTTAAAGATAAGGAAGGTCAGAAAAGAATGGAATAGGAAGAAGAGGCAAATGGGTAAATGCAGGAGAGACCGTGAAGCATCGTGGATCGGAGAAAGAACTAGGAAAACAAAGAAAAAGGGCAGAACAAGCCTATAACAGGAAATAGCAGAACACAGAGTTCAGGAACACTACAAACTATTGCAGGGGAGTGCTAGGATTAAGATTGCAGCAACATGCAGCACTCACCTTGCTGAATGCTTAAATGGGGGGAAGTTCTGCTCAGAGAGAATGCTGCCATGTTGCAAAACAACTAGACTGTTCAATACAGATCCGGGATTAGCCAGAAAGTGGGCCCCATGATGGGAGGGTGGGACTGATCTAATATGGAACCTCTTTCATTTGCACCATAGTGACCATCTTAAACCTTGAGTCCTTGCAGTAATCTGGGACTTCCACGAGATAAGCTGTGCCGGATCTGAGTGTCCTTGAAGGGTGGCAGCGAGTGAATTTTTCTTGGAGAAACTCTGAAAACGTTGTTGTGGATGGCTCGGTGAGTGATGCACATCGCTTTAAAGCTAATGGGCCTCATTACGAGCTTGGAGGTTGCTTTGCTGGTTTTACCGGCAAGGCTACCTCCAAACTCGGATCCGATCCGTCACCCGCGAATGGGCAATTACCAGGCTATTCTGGCCCAGCCGGACCCGGTAATTGCCGTTTGGCGGGTGCCGGGCCTGGTACATCCCCATTTGAGCCCCATATGGCTCAATGGGAATGGGGGGGGTCATAGGGGGGTGAACATGATGGTAGCACCGGTAATAACGGTACCGGTGCTACCATCATGTTCTGCTTGCGGGTGCCGGTACGGCCACCAGGTCAGACCTGGTGGCTGCAAGGGCACCTGCAAGCAGAACTCGTAGTATGGCGGTACGGTAGCAACGGTGCCAATAGCAATACAATACCGGTGCCATTGTTGCCTTACCGCCATACTTGTAATATGGCCCAATGTGTTGAGCAATAAGGAGTCAATGGAGGACTCTTGGTGTAGGGCTGATGTGCTCTTTGGGAGGGAGGTTAATGAGCAGTCAGGCTGCAGTGATTTGGATGATTAATCTAGGCCACAAGTCATGGGTACCTGTGGGTGAACTGCATCCACCCACTTTTTTCAGAGAGCGAACGCTCCCCCTCGTGTTCTCTTTAGCAGGACGGCAGTAAGCATGTGTTGTTTTTCTCTATTTCGTCCACCTTTAACAATTAAGGACCTGATTCTCAGAAGCATTTTATAATGGCGTAATACCAGTGGAAAATGCTCAGTGATTAAGGCCCCAACTCTTTAAGGGCCGGTACCGGGGATTGCGGACCGTGGTCTTCAGGCTCCTAACTTCGAAACTTCTCAACTAGACCATATGACCAGATGAAAGGCCAAACACGACGGTGGATAAAATGTTTCAAAGGATCCTTGCCATGATGCAAATATTTGTTAAGTGAATTGCAGACTTAAAACCAGTGCACCTTTCATAATTTTCCACACCCATTACAAAAAAAAATCCTCTCTTGAGTTTTTCGTCCTGTACACTTTCTTCATTTAGGGTGCATATGTTCATTTCTGATGACGTCACTACCCATTGTTTATGCCCATGAGTTCCCCCACCCCCATAATTTTTTGGACTTGTTCCCTGCTACTGATCCTCATGTTTCAGAACTGTGTGTTGCTTCCACCTCCCCTCAAGTCCCCTCTACCCTTACTGCCACTGACCACCTTATCCTGGCGTTCCTAAATGGTCAACATAGCACAAGCTCGGGCTGCTTTTCCGTGCCTTTTGTGGCACATAACATTCAAAGTTCCACATCAGCGATTCTTTGTCACCTGCACTGAGCCAGTTACATGGTACACCTGCATAATCGTAGTGCTATGTTATTTCTAAAAGTCTTGCTTTCTGAGATAATTACACTTTTATCATTTCCATGTTATTCTATTGTTTTGCAACAAAAACAATATGTACATTTGAATGTCTCTCTTCTTCGCAGCTGTGTCTCTGTGGGCCTGGGGAGCCATAATACTGTTAATATACTATTGGCAGGTGGCTCAGGTTCTTTGTGTTTTTTTTCAATTGCTTGTACCCTGTGTCAAAAGAACTGTGTACGACATGGGGCTTCATTGCGAGGATGGTGGTAACGCGCCACTGCGCCTGGCAGGTCAGACTGTTGGGTGCAGCAGCCCCGGCAGGCATTCTCGTAGTGTGGCGGTCCAGAAACAAGGGTGCAGGTAAGCTTATGGGCACTCCTGTTTCCGGAAAGCCACACTTGTATGAGGCCACACCATGATGCCGTGAAGTAATATGTGCACGGGAAGCTTCCATTACCTCTTTCTGGAAGAGTGTGGGGACCAATGGCTGATTGTCATTCGGTTGAACCTGGTATAAAACATTTTTTTTAAATGCTCTACAGGTAAGACCGCTGATGGTCATTCCTTGTGGCCTCACGGATGACTTGCCTAACAGCATTTTGCAGGGCAGGATCATTCCACTGTGAACTAGCAAACATGGGAGATGAAATGTCAAAAAGGTAAATGTTATCCTTTGCAGTTAGGTCCATGTACTGTTAAGTGACTTCAATTCAGCAATCCCACTAAGTCAGTGCCTCGTCTAGGACGCCCAAGGGAAGCCCTTATTTATATATTTTTATGACAAGTTATTCTCTGGATGATAAACCCTTATATAACGCCCCTCTCTTTGAATTCCCCTGACCTCACTGAGCCAAGAAATAGGTTTGTTTTGCAATTTAAAAGATTTATTGGAAAAATTAAACAATATATATATATCACACGTTTATAATAAATTAATATTTGATATCACACTTAAGAATATGACAGTGATCAACAATGGATAATATTACAATTGTACACTTATTTAATTACTTAGGAGTTGGTATAGGAAGGAAAAGGTAACTGAGAATGCTGTTATGGTTTCAAGGAAAAACAATGATGGAAAGAAAATGCAGTACAGAAATAAACTGATAGGGTTTCACAAGAGATAATATGTTCACTTTTCCCCTTGTGGCAATTCACTCTCCCCCTATGCAATATAAGGAGATGGAGTGAAGCACACAGTTTTCAGGAATACAATCACAATACAATACAAATTTCAGTTACCCCCTAGCAAGCTTAGAGAAACAGGGATGGTTTTAAACACAGGTGAAAGTACTTTTAAATGTGGTATGCCTAGAAGGGAAAAATATGCTAAAAATGATTTGAATTCCCTGTAGGAGATTCAGGGTAGGTGATAGCTATTTAAGATTAGTTCAAGTCACACTCGCGATGCTCAATGAGGGATTAGCAGGTTGAAAACGAATTTTAGCAGTTCAAGCAAAAGCGGCTATTTTGACAGGAGCTAATTGGACCAAATCGCAAATCGCAGCACTTTTTTCCGAGTGCGTTGAGCGCGATTACGGAAAAACTTTAATGAATAGAAAGTCGGTTTTAGGCTTGTTGGAAAGCACCTACGATTCAAAAGATACGGATGATTTTGTGAAGATATTTTCTCGAAATGAAAGTAAACTTCAGAATGACAAAATGACACTTTTACAGCTTTGAAATGACAGAATGAACATACGATTCCTATGATGCAGTTCTGGACAGGTTCAAATCTTTGGAATCAGATTATTTTAAACTAAGAGATGGGTTCTGCACAGTTCTGGCTGAATACTCACTCCTAATTTTAGACAGGAATGCGACTTCGTCACGGATCGTGTCAGGATTGGACTGGACTTCTGGTGGCTTCTGGTACTGGTTCTGCTCACAGCGGTCTGATCAGGGTCTGCTAGCGGGACTGCAGTCTGGTCTCTCCGGTTCTGGTCTCTCTGGATACAGCACAGCTTTCTAGGTCTGCTACCGGTTCTGGATACAGCTCTGCTTTCTGGGTCTGGATATGGTTCTGGCCCAAGGTGCTAGCCAGAATCAAACAGCTCGCCCGGCTGTTGAATAGTTTGGTTTCAAAAGATTTGGAGGCCTGCTGAAGAGGATTCAGCTTGTGGATGGGCACCTGCTTTAAGTTCTGGCTTGGTTCTGGATCTATCTGGAGTTGAGTTCTGGATTTTGAAGTCGTCCGGCAAAATGCTTCGCAAAAAAAAGTGGAAAGTGAATGTCTTGGCTGTCCAAAGCAGTCTCTTTTTATGTGTTTTGAAAATGGGTGTGTGCGTGGAAATAACTAAGCCTGCCCCTCACAACTTATCATTGGTCAAGCTCTCCTCTCTCCCTTGATTGGGGGAAGGAATGGAACGTAATAAGACATCAATTTTATGGCATACAGAAAGAACACTCCCCTTTGCATTTACTGAGAAAAATCAATTTTACCCAAAACACAATTTCCCAGATACACAGTTTGTTGAAATTGCATGTACACATTGCAGATGAATTAAGGTACATTCTTGCCCAACTCTGATCTTTCTAAGAGCTTGGGTTAAGAAATGGCAACATTTTTTCATTTTTGGTAGCTTTAGCAACATTGGTTTTTCATCAAATCTTACACAGACCTGCACCCCTTCCCTGAGCAAATTACTGGAAATTACTATGTCTCTATCCTAAACACAGTGTCTGCAATATTAATAAAAAGCGGGGTTTGGTCCCAGAACACCGCACAAAGTGGAGTTTGGTCTCAAATCGTGAGGGCATTTTCCATATTAAGGACCCCCAAATTGTACATTTTCTGTGAGCTTAATACAAGATTTTATAAGCAATTTAATCAAACATACATTTGACCTTAATTGAATTCACATACCAGTCTGGCCCGCCCCCTCAGAACTTGGTGAGTCAGAGATCACAGGCCTCTCCTTCCTGGCAGGGAAGCTGTTGACAGCTACACCCTAATCTGCATTTCTATTCAATTGAAAGGGTCTATTGTGTTGTGTCCTGCAGGCTGCAGGGGAAACTCCTCCCTCTCAATCAACAGGGCCATGTGATATCCTGGTTTGTTGTTTGGGTCTCTGAACTGTTAATTGAATCAGACTGCGTTCTGGGAAAGCAGGTGTTAAGAATTGTCATTAATCAGCAAGCCTTTGAAGTCCCAGCTAGCTCAGGATCCTTTTGCCACTCCTGAAATACAGTTCTCCTATCAGAGTTTAGATCGCTAGCGCCGGTTAGGGTCCAATGCCGGTACTGCACCTATTTTTGATAGCTGTCTTGAATTAATACATTTCAAAAAGAAAGGATTTTACTTGATAGTATATGATCCTTGCTTGACATGGCATTGATGTGGATCTGCAGTAGAGTAAAGTAAAACACTCAACCAGAGTTGGGTTTTTGTTTGGTGGTTCCGGGCCCATGATCTTAGCAATTTTTGACATGAATAAAAACGGATTTTGAGCAGAACCATCTTTCTTTGCACTGGTGGGTGGCAGGTCAGGGGACCATTTTGGGGTGCGCGAAACTGCGCGGTTTTCCTGGATTCTGGTGCAAATGTGGGCTTTTCGGCCATCTTGGATTTTCTAAGCCCACAGCACCAAATGTTGTAGCCTAATAATTCAAACGTGGGTCAAGACACCCAACAAGCCCCCCCGCCCGACTGCACTTTGATTTCGAGTCGAGGGGGAGTCGGGTGCAAGGGATGTTTTGATCCACGCGCTGAGATGTCCGCATCATCTTCTTCCGATTCCGTAGATGACAAAGTTCAGCATCTTTTCCTCCATCAGGGTGGATCGATCGGTTCTCCTCGCCGGTCCTGATGGGAGTATTGGGCGGTACCCCGGGCCCCTCGGATCTTTGCTCCAAGTCCCCACGTCATCTTCCGTGGTCAGTCTCCAGGTTTTCTTTCTCCTAGGATGACAAAGCAAAGCGGCAATACCTATTTGTAGACATTTCTCCTCCACTATTGATATAGTGGGGCGGCATATACATTTTATAAATCAATAGACATTTACATTCTTATTTTAAAAAAACAAGATATAATCAGAAGACATTTTCATTCAAGAATCATAATATTTTAGAGACTATATGTGGGATATTTTAGGGTTGGAATGAATTACTCTGGAGCGGCCCCCTCTGGTATTGCAGAGGACTCCTCCAGTTGCTGCAGAGTGTGCCCGGGATGGCAATACTTTAGCTGATTGATATGGACCCACTTGTCTTCCCCTTCTGCCAAACTACATTTGGGGATGTGGATCTTGTAAGCAACTGGGGAGATCTTGTCTATAATTTCAAAAGGTCCCTTCCATGTAGGCAAAAATTATCGCTGTTTGGCCTGGTTTCTTTGGAAATTGTATAGATAAATCCGGTCTCCCACATTGTAATCTTTCATGGTAGTTTGAAATCGTAATGGGTCTTCATGCTACCAGCTGATCTTTCTAGATTCGGCTGAGCATAGGCAATAGCATGTTCAAGATGTTTACTTAAATTCTCCACATACTCATGAGTTGTGGAGGTATTTATCAATGTCTCCTCTTGGGTCCTGTAGAGCAAATGCTGGGGAAGCACCATCTTGCGTCCAGTCATCAACTCAAATGGTGACATTTTGGTTGCAGATGAAGGGGTAGATCTGATGGCCATTAGGATGAGAGGTAATCGGATATCCCAACTTGGCCCAGAATCTGCCACAAACTTCTTTAAGATGCTCACTATGGTTCTGTTGTATCTCTCTACTGCACCAGAAGAGGCTGACCGGTAAGCAATATGTAGCTTCCTTTTAACCCCCAGTATCTCCCACATCTTCGTTATTACTTCGCTGGTAAAATGGCTACCTCTGTCTGACTCAATCCTTTGGGGTAGACCAAAACGCGAAAAGATGTGGTTGATCATCAGGGCAGCTGCTGTTTCTGCCTTGCAGTTTGGGGCCGGGACACATTCCACCCACTTGGTAAACAAGCATGTGACCGTCAACATGTACTTGTTTCCCCTAGAGGAGCGAATCACGGGGCCTATGAAGTCGATTTGCAAATCTGACCATGGCAGTGTCATCCCCCTCTTTTGGAGAGGCGCCCGGTGTGTGAGGGATGTTGGCTGAAATTGTGCACACACAAGACACACCTTCAAGTATTGGTCGAGGTCCTGCCGCATGTGTGGCCAGTATGCAACCTCTCTTAAGATCTCAAGTGTTGTATGAAACCCCCTATGACCGGTAGTGGCCGCATCATGGGCGTGACTTAACATCAGACTTCGGAATGAGGTAGGGACCACCCACCGATCATGGCCAGCTTGGGATTTCCTTACCAACAAACAGTCTTGGATTCAGAACATTTTTGGACATTTCATCAACACTCTAAGGTCCTCTTTCCCAATGTAATCGGTATCCGTCAGGGGAAAGTTCTCAGGGTCCTCAATGTGTTGGTAAAACTTACCAATTATTGGATCCCCCTTCTGAGCCGTGATCAAATCAGCATCTGGGGTCTCCTTACTCCATTGTGCAGTTGAAAGATCATTGTGAGCATTTGTCTGGGACCTAGTGATAGCAATGACCTGGATTTCCCCCAACAGGGACTCAATCTCTATTAGATTCCCTTGGATGGCCCCGGTTTTGGCCAGCTGATCAGCTAAGTCATTTCCAGTTTTGTCTGGTCCCTCTACTTTGGAATGACCCTTGATCTTTTTCCAGTAGATGGTCATCCCGTTCGAGGTGACCAGATCATCAATGTTTTGAATTAACTTCCCATGTTTCAAGGGTTTGTTATTAGAACATAACATGCCTCTGGTTTTCCAATTAACCAGGTGCTCCACGAACCTGTTCCGTACATAATCTAAATCTGTGATTATGACCAGTTCGTGGAGTTGATGTTGGACAGCAGTGAGGATGGCTTGATATACAGCCATCAATTCTGCCGCCTGACTACTTCGGGGACCAATTCTGTATCCAGCTGAGGGTTCTGGGGACTCATTCACACATGCATTCCCTACGCCAGCCACAAGCTCTTTTCCCCCGTTGTTGTCAAAATGGTAAGAGCATCCGTCCACATGAACAGTGGGCATTCCTTCACACTTGTCTTCTTCAAAGACTTTGTGTGGGGAGTTAAGGTATGCCTCCATGTTGTCCTTGATTTTTAGACTTTCGTCCTCGAGACAGTTTTCTCTGGCACAATCATGCAAGTCAGCCAGACCTTGCGCGAGGGGACTCTTCTTGTTTTGGCCATATCTGACCTCCACAGGAAAGCCTTGCATTGACAGAATCCAGGAAGTAATTCAGGAATTACTCACATTTCTGGCCCGGATTCTGTCACTTTGGAGATATTGCAGAGGCTGGTGTCGAGTCTCCACTATGATGTGTTCCCCCTGGATGAACGGGCGGTAATTCTTCAATTCCCACACCCTTGCCAGGAGTGCCTTCTCACAATCGTTGAATTTTTCCTCCACAGAGGATAAAGTTTTGCTCACATAGGATATTACTTTATTGACCTTGTCATGCTTTTGGTATAATACTGCCATTAAGCACGTATTAGAGAACGCTGTCTCCAAGAAAAACCCCTTGTTTCTGACAGGGTAAGCTAGGCAGGGCGCTTGTGAGAGGCTTCTTTTGAGCTGTCTTACTGCCTCGGATTGTTCTGGACCCCATTCCCACTTGACCCCCCCCTTCAAGAGATGAATCAGGGGTCTGGTGATCTCTGCGTAGCCCTCAATGAACTTTCTGCTGTAATTAGTCAGTCCAAGGAGGCTCCTTAGTTCCCGCAGATTTGTGGGGTCTTTCAGTTTCTGAAGTGCTTCCACTTTCTTTTCCTGGGGACAAAGACTCTGAGGAGTAATCTCATGCCCCAATAAATTAACACAGGTTCTACACCACTGTGCTTTCTGAAAGGAAAGTTTTGCTCTGGCGGCCCTCAACTGGGTCAGAACATAACGGATCTCTGCTATATGTTCCTCCACAGTTGAACTTTTGATGAGGACATCATTTACATAAGCCAGGTTACCCCTCGCACCCAGGTCGGGCATGGCCCTGTGTAGGAAAATTTTGAACTCATTGCCGGAGTTGAGGTATCCGAAGGGAGTCCGGGTCCATGTGTACTGCTGGCCCCCAAAGGTAAAAGCCAGTTTGTATTGGTCCTCCCTACTGACAGGCACGGTCCAGTATCCATTGGTCAGGTCTATTGCAGTGAATACCTGTGACCCCTGAATCTGGGCCAGCCGTTGGTAAATGTAGGGCAGAGGCCATCGGGAAGTATGGACCCGTTTGTTGAGCTCCCTAAGGTCGGCGCAGAGTCTCCACTGACCGTTTGGCTTCAATATTCCCAGCACCGGTTTATTGAAGATTCTGTGAACTGGATGAATTATCCCCCGGGACTCAAGGTTCTTAATTATTTCAGTAAGGGACTCCATTGATGCGAGAAACAAGCGATATTGCTTCACAAACACTGGAGTCATGGCAGGGTCCGTGGGAATTATTGTTGTGTGTATGTTGGTGCGACCACAGTCCTATGAGTCTACCGCAAAGAGATCTCGAAATCCAAGAAAACTTGTTTCAACTTTTGCTTCTGTTCTAGAGTCACACAGGCATCAGCTAGGTTGACTCTCTCTTCTACCATCTGCCTGAAGCCTGGAAAGACTTCTGGTTTTGCTATCTCAGCGGCCTCCTCCAGCTGGGTGGAGAAGTCCCTGGTCAGAGTGCTGATTTGGACAGGAGGCTTCAGGTGGGAAAGGCAGCCCTCATGGACCTGGAAAATCACCTCATCCCTTCTGAAGTCACAAGTCACATCTTCCTTACCATAAGGGCTGGAAGTGTACACCAGGAAGTTCCTCCCATGCCGGGTAAAGATCCTGTCAGGTGTTATATTTTCATCACTGTCACTGTCAAAACAGTCCTTGGGGATTGGTCCTAACAGTTCATTTCCTAAATCAATGGAGAAATGTCGGTCATCAACCGCCATTCCAATAATGGTGCCTGTGGCTAGAGTAATACTCTTTAAGTCGCTGTTATCCACCTCTATTGGAATGGTGTCATGTTCTAGATTGACTAACGGTGTTGGCTTTACCCCCAACCCTTGCTGTTGGAGAGAAGCATTTAGATGAATATAAGCATCAGGGTTTTTCAATTTTTGTCCTCTTTTAACTTTCACTTCCAGGGTGAATTGTCGGGTCCTTTCTGGGATGGTGACTTCCTCTTTAATCTGAATTTCAACTGCATAAGGTAGCAATTGAGCTGACCTAAATGCTTCTTCTGGATCATCAAAGCCCATGAGATTATCCGCTAATCGGGACCAAGCTTTGAAGTTTATTAGGTCCAAACTAATGGCAAAGCGATTGAGAACATCACTGCCTAAGTAAAAAGCGGCAGTGACGTCTCGCACGACCCAACAATTATGGACTATGCTCTTGTTGCCAATGTAGATTTTGAGCATACACCTGCTTGGCAGGGGATGTTTGGAATTGGGTGCTTCCAGGTCCATTTCCCATTTGTCTATCAGTTTGAATGTGGGAATGGCTGGATCTTTTGGGAGTTGGGGGAACATGGCTTCGCTGATGAAGCTCTTACTGTTGTTCACACACACTCGGGCAAGAACAGAGTCCTTCCCATCATTTAACTGAACAGGGATGAACAACTGCTCTCCAATTTGCTGAACATCAGCCAGGCTCTGAGCTGATTACACATCTTTCTGGACTATCAGAGTGGGAATGTCTGATTGTGGATTAGTAAAGAATTTCAGAGTGTTTCCTTCCAGTGTGGAATACCACCTTAAACTGGAAGGAAGGTTGATTTTCAGGAATAGAGAGGACCCCCCATCACCAGTCTGTTGTCCTACTGCTATTACTGTCACATCTGGAATTTGGTTGTTCTGGAAGTGAAATTCTACTTGGTCAGATTTTTGTTCAAACATGTGGCAGGTGCCCTTTAAACTAACATGGTTGACGCTCTGTTTTAATTTTATTAGTCGGCTAGTCTGGGTCCAGAGGACCTTGTTTACGCAATCTATTAGGGGTGACAACCTTCTCAGGAGGTCATTCCCTAGTAAACAAGGGGTGCCCTCTGGAGTCACTACTATGACCGGGTGTTTCACCTTGTGTCGCCCAATTTTGATGTCCAAATCCGCAGTCCCCTCGACGGGAATTTCCTTCCCGTCAAAGTTCTGAAGTTGTCCAGGAAGCGAGGTGAGAGGAATTTGGTAATTCTCCCCCCTTCCTAAATTTAGCTCATCAAAGGCCCTTTTGGACAGAAGGGTAGCTTGGGATCCAGTGTCCACCAGTGCCAAAATTGTACCCTGCCCCTGTACTTGTACCGGGGCATAGTATCTTCCCTCCTTCTCCTCAAGGGGGCATAGATGATGCACATTTTTGGACAACCGGTGGGCTAATTTTCTGATTTTGGACATTGAGAGAGAAGAGATCTGGGCAGAGTTCGGCAGGGAGTTTTGGGAATCTGAAAGAAAAAGTTGGCAATCGGATAAGGATGAGGTTCTGTGTTCCCCTGTTTCCGGTTCTGGGCCGCCCCCCCTTTCTCGAGGCAGTAACCAGGATGGGTTTGAACCAGGGGTTTTTGGTATTGTTGGTTCTGGGATAGAATGATGGGCGGCGACAGCTCAATCCCCACATCTACCCAGTCTATGGATGCGGTTTTGGGTTCCCCTGGTTCCGGTTCTGGGCTGCCCCCCCCTTTTTGGAGGCAGTCACCAGGATGGGTTTGAACCAGGGGTTTTCGGTATTGTTGGTTCTGGGATAGAATGATGGGCGGCGACAGCTCAATCCCCACATCTACCCAGTCTATGGATGCGGTTTCGGGTTCCCCTGGTTCCGGTTCTGGGCTGCCCCCCTCTTTTTGGAGGCAGTCACCAGGATGGGTTTCAACCAAGGGTTTTCGGTATTGTTGGTTCTGAGATAGAATGATGGGCGGTGACAGCTCAATCCCCACATCTACCCAGTCTGGATTGGAATCCCTTGGGACCCATTTTTCCTTGGGAGGAGTTCCCCCATCTCTGAAGGAGAAGATCCTTTTCCCAGGATCCTCTGAGGATCCCTCTCCCTCAAATTGGAAGACCTGTACCTCCTCCACAAAATGGGTCTGTTTGGGTCCTTTGTTTCTCCTACCTCCTCTCTGCTCCTTGGGTGGCAGACTTTCAGGGGTAGGAGATTTTGTTTCCGGTTCCTGGGTTTCCAGGGGCTGTTTACAAGTGGGGAAGGAAGCTTCCTCCAAGGCTTTACACCCCCCTTCCCCTTGTGCCTCCTCCCTGGGAATTGGTGGGTTATCGGGATGCTGCCCCCGTCATTGTTCTGGAGCACCAGGCCCAGAGTTTGGTGCATTCTGTGCCGGCATGCCCATCTGAGGGTTCTGCTGAGCCCTTAGCACGCAACCTTGCTCCTGTGCCATATTTTGGACCTGGCGCTCTAACTGGGAAACCCGCTCAGGCTGATACGGGGTTCTATTTTCTCCCCTGGGCTGATCCCGGGAAGGGTAGCTATCCCTTCTCTGGTAGTACCCCGGGTTGGGAAGATTTGGGTACCCCTCCACCCTTGGCCTCCCCTCTCCCGGATTAAGTTGTCTGGGCTCAGGGAATTGGGGAAAGAAGGATGGATGATTTTGGGGCTGGAAATTGGGTGGATACCTGGGAAAAAAGTTCTGCCCAGGGTTTGGTGAAATTCTGCCCTCCGGTGGGAAGTTAGGAGGGAAGTTCCCTGGGTCAGGTGCTTTACTGGATCCCCCCCTTGGGCTGGAGCTGTCCACACGTAACCCAGGATGGGTCTGTTTCCCTTGTAGTGAGATTTACATAGTCAGGGGAGCGAGGGACCCCATTTGTGGGATTACCTCCTTGGCTCCCTGTCTGTGACTGGCCTGAGGGCCTTCTGGGCTGTGAATTATTTGGTGCAGGCAGGTTTTTAGGCCCCCCCATCTCCAAATCTAAAATGGGGGCAACCTTTACCTATGCCACCTTGGCAGCAGCAGGGGTGCTGTTGGTTTTTGGGTTTTTGGGCTGATTCTTATTTTCCACCGGTTTCTGCACCTCATAGATGCGGGTGGCTTGCTCAATGACCCAGTCTAAAGATCTTTTCTCGTGAAAGTCTCTCACGAGCTGGGTCATTATGTATTTGGGTAAGGCATGGTAAAACGTATTAACAAATTCTTTACTGTCCATGCGTACCCTTTTTGTAGTTTGCGCAAAAGCACGCAATAACTCCTGCACAAATTCTTGTGGGGCCTGATCCTCCCCACATTGCAAGTTGTATGCTGCCTTGCGACCCTCTTGAGGATTTCTATGGACAGAAAAATGTTTCAAGATGGCCGCCCTGTAGGTGGACCATCTTGAATGATTTTGGTCCTCCATCCCCGCAAAGAAACTGGAGTATTCTGGGGAGAATGTCCATTTCACATGCTGAATGCAGCTACTGCTCTCCTTCAAATGGAAAGTCTCCATCATTTGCTCATAAAGCTCCAAGTGTTCACAAACAGAATACTTGGCGTTCTTGTGATAAGGCGTGATGACACTCCTTATTGCCTTAATCTGTTTCAAGGGGTCCTTAAGCAAGGCCCTTTTTGCCTTATTGGGCCTACTCTCCTGGGGTTCCCCACTAAATTGCACTGTACTTAGGTGCCCATACCCGGATGCCCGCCCATCCATTCCTGGGTGGTACTGGCCTATGAGCCCCATACTTTTGGCTGGATAGTAATCTGCCATCCCTGTGGCCCTGTGCTCATGTGCGCCAGGGGACATGGGGGTGGCAGAGTTCAAGGACTGGGAGAGATGAAGGCCTCTGGTTCTAGGGCTCCTGAGGTTATGCTCAGGTGTTTCGCTTTCCCAGCGAACTTCATCTCTGTCAGCCCCTGCTCCCTGTTGCAATGCAAGAGCCTGCGCTTTCAGTTCCTCAGTTAAGGCCTTACTAGACTCTATCAGTCTTGCCTGCATGGCTACCTGTTGCTGGAGCCTATCATTGTGCTGACAGAGAGCATCATTCTCTCTCTGTGCCTCCTGGTTGGTCCTGGAATACTGGGCCAGTCTTTGCTGCAGGAGGGTTACATCCTGAGTCCCATCCCTACTGGCCTGTTCCTTTCTTGCCAAAGCATCTTCCACCCTCCTGGTGTGCTCTAATAAGTTCTGATGCTCTATTTGGAGGTCACCCAGTCCCTGGAGGGCCAGGTGATTTTCTTAAATTTTTTCTTTTAATTGTCAGACTTCCTGGCCTAAGGGGTCCCTTTCCTGACTAAGAGCCTGCACCTGTGCCGTCAGGTCGTCCCTCTGCCTTTGAAAGGCACCAGCTTTCTGGCGTTCATGATCAAACTCTGCCTGGGTATCCAGGTCTTTCAAAAATCAGTTTATTGCTCTCTGCCTTTTCCCTATCTAGGTGGCTTTGCAGGATGACTACCTGCTCTGTGCATGCCCTATTGAAGTCCAGTTGTTGCTCCAGCTTTTTCTGGCTCTGCAGTAGGGCGTCTAAACATTCTTGGTACTCCTTCTGCAAGGCCAGAAATCTGTTATCCTGGTCAGACTTTTCCTGTTGCAGGATACCCATATTCTCTTTTATTTTAATAATATACTGCCAACTATCAATTTCTGACTCCTGGCTCCTCTACAGCCTCTGCTCGGAAGAGACCAGGTCAGATTGGGCCTTCTCGAATGCCATCAGTTGCCTATTTGCCAGATCTTGGCCTTCAGCACATTTGTCCTGTATGGCTCCCATATATAAATATAAATATGCCGCTACCCTGGCAATCTTGTTGTGCTCATCCTTTGCCTTAGGGGCCATATATAGTTCACTCAGGGCCACATGTAAGGGACCCTGATCTCTCCCTATATTTGACCCTGTTTCAGTGATCTGGGGTGCGATTGCCTGCAACCAGACCGCCTGGTCCTGATGAGCCCACTCACCTCTCACAAATAGCTTATGTAAGAGGTGTTCGCTAGCTATTTTGATATCTACCAAGGTCGTCATTCTGGAAGTTGATTTCCTTCCTGACTTACAGAAGTTTGTATTTTATTTTGCAAAACAGACCGTTTCCTTAGAGCTGAAGAGGGAAAATGGAGACCAAATCCATGCCCCCGCACCCCAAGCGCCTACATACAAGAACAACAGGAAGAACAAGGAGCGCACTTATCATTTGAACCAGGCCCCAGCGCACCCATGGGTGACAAATATGCTGAAACACACCCACTTCACCAATAGTGCAACTTCCATGCTACATTAGAATCAATGCTGCAATATCAGAATCTACAAACACCAAAATCCCTGTTTAAAGGCTTGCAAATGCCTATATGAACTAACATGGTCTAAATGCACAGTGTAAAGCTATGTTTCAGGAAAATTACAGCTAAGTTCATTTCACTCACTGAACACTGGCTGCGGGAGCCTTATCAACATTCCTCGCAAAAGAAGTCCGACCTGCCAAGGCCGCAAATTCAAGATAAAATTGTTTTCTGCAGACAGACATTTTTTAATTATCCACAAATGCGAATAAATCACGGCAACCCAGTGTGCTTTTTTTTTCTTTCTGGGAAAGAAAGACATTTTCTCAAGGACACGCACAACATTGAAACATAACTTGTAACAAGCCAGAGCCCAGGTGCGAACTGCTTGTTCAGCTAAAAGTTATGGGAACAAAGTCACATTGCAACAAGATTAGAATTAGGTAATGGGGGCTGGCACAGCTAAATCAACCCACTGACGCAGGAGGTTAATATCCAATTATCAGGCTCTCTATAAGGGCTACATATGTAACCCACCACTTTGCAGCCAATAACAGGAGGAGATAGGTTTCTGGGAGCTGATCCAATTCTGTGAGGTCAGCCTGCAGTGTGATTATAAAAAATACTTGCAAGACAGCCCCGGGGGAGACGGCGCCTGAATTCGCGGTGTGCACGATGCTTTGTGTGTTTTTTTCTTTTCTTTGCCTAGAAATAAATGCAGTTTGAAAACATGCTGCTGCCTGCTTGGCACTCTGTTGCATTTCTGGGGGCCATATGGGAGGTGTTGGGGCCTCCCATAGCTGGTGAGGGTATGGCTGCTGGCCCCCCACTGCCCTGGGGGGGGGGGATCCAGCTTCTCCCCGACAAGTTTGGCTAGCCCCCTCTTCCCTCTGCTCGTGTTTGTTCAACATCAGCTGACCCCTCGCATTTTCCTTTTCCTTCGTGCACACAGTTCAACTGTAGCCATGTGCTTTTAAAGCTATTCCCGTGTAAGTGCTGTGTATGTGTGTCCTTAGCGATTGCTGCACATGTGCTTTTAAAGCTATTCCCGTGTAAGTGCTGTGTATGTGTGTCCTTAGCGATTGCTGCACATGTGCTTTTAAAGCTATTCCCGTGTAAGTGCTGTGTATGTGTGTCCTTAGCGATTGCTGCACGCTTCTGGAGAAGCCGCCTATGAGCAGCCATGGTCTTTTTAAGTTACCTTCAGTACTTTTGAATCTTTGCAAACTATGTTTTACTGACTTATTTCAGCATGGGAGCTGTGTGCTACACAACAAGTGAAGGGGAGTCATTTCTGTATTGTGTGATACATTTTACCTCTATTCAATTCGAAAATTTCGGTAGTCCGCTGTTCAGGGAGCAAAAGTTAGAAGATAATTGAACATTTTTTTTTTTTTTTTCAACTTCTGTGAGCCTTCTTTGCTCCGCGCCTTAGCCAGTGCACTCCACGTGCAATCCATCTTCACCAAACCATTGCCTTCTCCGGCACACCCCCACAATCTTGCGCATGTGTCTTCCACACACCGCCTCTGGGTCACCTATTCTCCAAATCCAAAACCACACCACTATCTCCTCACCATCAAACTTTGTGTCCTTATGCATCAATCTGAAGGTGACGTCACCAAACTAAAAACACAATGCAAATGAAAAGACAAATGTGCATACACAGAACAATAACCCATTTCTCCCAACCCCACAAAAAATCCCAAAATAAAACCCCACAATCCCCACAGCTGTCTTCCTGTCTCAACTGGAACAAGGTAAACCACAATAAACTCTTATAATTGGACTGCACACACTGCGTCGCCTAGTGCATGATACGCTCCTCACCAGGGGACCTTAACCAGCCAACTATCTTCCGCACTCGGGAACAATCTAGCTACCTCCTGCGGGAAAACATCATCCACTCACTGAACTAAAACGCTCAATTAGCAGGGAACCTCATCTACTCATTGATCTATAACGTCAATTCATAGGAAATCCAGACCCCGTACATGAAATCACCATCCAGACCAATCAGCGCGGCACTCCTGTTCTAGACCAATCAGCGCGGCACTCCTGTTCTAGACCAATCAGCGCGGCACTCCTGTTCTATGTGTAGGGAGTCACTACCCCACCCACTATGCTCAAAAACACAAGAAGGGACCACTGCCACCACCCCAGTCCCAACTACAATTCACGTGCCGATCACTACCAATGCGCTGAATTTTGTGACAATGTACAATCACCCACCACCCAATTTACAATCCCTCCCTAAAAAAAAAAAAACACTTTAACATTTCTACTTTAAACATTTCCCCCCCTCAGAGCCCATGTTGCTGGTTTACTTACATTTTCCTATGCTGCACTGGCAGTTGCACCACTGCTGGACACTCCCTCAATGCGCTTCACCGGACCCCTTCTCCTGCAGGGCTCTCACCTGCCCTCAAGCGGGGTATTTCCAAGTGGCCCCCGAAGCCTTTAGCCGGTTACGCGTTTTTCCGGTGGTCTTCAGGTGCAGGCGAGCTTGCGCAGGCAGAGCTCAATTACCCGTGTTACAATGAGCAATGAGCCTCACAGAGGGCACCAACTTGTCGGGGAGAAGCTGGATCCCCCCCCCCCCAGGGCAGTGGGGGGCCAGCAGCCATACCCTCACCAGCTATGGGAGGCCCCAACACCTCCCATATGGCCCCCAGAAATGCAACAGAGTGCCAAGCAGGCAGCAGCATGTTTTCAAACTGCATTTATTTCTAGGCAAAGAAAAGAAAAAAACACACAAAGCATCGTGCACACCGCGAATTCAGGCGCCGTCTCCCCCGGGGCTGTCTTGCAAGTAAGTTTTATAATCACACTGCAGGCTGACCTCACAGAATTGGATCAGCTCCCAGAAACCTATCTCCTCCTGTTATTGGCTGCAAAGTGGTGGGTTACATATGTAGCCCTTATAGAGAGCCTGATAATTGGATATTAACCTCCTGCGTCAGTGGGTTGATTTAGCTGTGCCAGCCCCCATTACCTAATTCTAATCTTGTTGCAATGTGACTTTGTTCCCATAACTTTTAGCTGAACAAGCAGTTCGCACCTGGGCTCTGGCTTGTTACAAGTTATGTTTCAATGTTGTGCGTGTCCTTGAGAAAATGTCTTTCTTTCCCAGAAAGAAAAAAAAAGCACACTGGGTTGCCGTGATTTATTCGCATTTGTGGATAATTAAAAAATGTCTGTCTGCAGAAAACAATTTTATCTTGAATTTGCGGCCTTGGCAGGTCGGACTTCTTTTGCGAGGAATGTTGATAAGGCTCCCGCAGCCAGTGTTCAGTGAGTGAAATGAACTTAGCTGTAATTTTCCTGAAACATAGCTTTACACTGTGCATTTAGACCATGTTAGTTCATATAGGCATTTGCAAGCCTTTAAACAGGGATTTTTGTGTTTGTAGATTCTGATATTGCAGCATTGATTCTAATGTAGCATGGAAGTTGCACTATTGGTGAAGTGGGTGTGTTTCAGCATATTTGTCACCCATGGGTGCGCTGGGGCCTGGTTCAAATGATAAGTGCGCTCCTTGTTCTTCCTGTTGTTCTTGTATGTAGGCGCTTGGGGTGCGGGGGCATGGATTTGGTCTCCATTTTCCCTCTTCAGTCCCCCCTCTGGTCGACTTTGTCGACCACACCACCAAGCAACATTCACCTCCTTCCGGTCTGCATATCCTTGCCAATTCCTTGAAGTGTCCATAATTTTCTGCATTGTTGTTGATCAACAGTACATATAGGAGTGTTCTCCTTCTGTGTTCCACCACACTCACTTCCCTTCGTACTTCCTCTGATCACAGGGAGTGGCCACCTTTATTACTGCTGGAACCATGTTGCGCACCGCTATCTTAGTCCGGCTCTTCCTTTCACCATGTCTCTTATTTGCATTCCGATAACTTCTTCTGTTGTTCTCTTGCAATGTATCTCTATCTTGCACAATGGTGCTGTGCTCGGTACTCGTCCTTCCGTTATCACCTTCAAGCAACCAGGCAGTCATGATGTCATCCATTACCATGCAAGCACTAGCTAGTTCTTTGCTTTCTCCTTTCAGATGCATTTTTTGCTGATCATTCTTTGGTATGCTGGTACTTCACCCACTCATCCTTCTGTCTCGCTCGAGAAGTAATTCCCCCCTCTTTTTACTTCTCTGTCTGTTTCTCTTCTTCCGTTGTTTTCCATCTTTGTTAATGTGTCACTTTTCACATCTTCCTTGGTCATCACCAACAAGGGCATGCTGATGCGCACCAATGAACACTCTCCTCCCCAATTCAGTGGTAGTTTCTCTTGATCTTTGGATGCATGTGCTCAATAGTAGTCCATAAGCAGTGATGTTCCTGCTCTCATCTTGCAACTTCTCTCAACCTTCTTGCATCCAGCATGATTGTCCACTTCTTGTCACTGTTGTGCTGGTAACATAACGTTGGTACCTTAACAGTATACGTCCTTCTTCAGTGACCATATTTGCTCTTTTCTCCCACACTGTTAGGCACTTATCATATTTTTGTCTTTTTCATTTTATTTTTTCTTCTCTCTTTTTGTTTTTCTTTCTTCTTTTATTATTATTATTTATTTATTTTTTTATTTATTTTTTTTTTTTTCAATCTCAATGTTGCTGTCTTCCCTTGCAATCTTCTTCGCACCTTGTCATACATGGGCGTCGTGCTCTGCTGTAGTAATTTCTGTTGTAATCAATTCTCTTCCGGCATATGTTAAAGAACAGTCAGGACAGCTCTCTCCAGTGGTGTCCCTACCAATTTTGTACATGTGGGCATGTTGTTGGTCACTTCTGATATGTGTGTTATGTGTATGTTTTACTCCCTTTGTGTCTGCCCTTAACTCTCTTTACTTTAGCAGCAGCTTTTCCTTACCCACTGACGCCATAACTGTTCCTGCTTAGGTTAGGGAATGTTAGCAGGGGATACAGCGGTAACGCTCATTATTACAACTAATTTTCAAATTACCACCCCCATTATTTCGTTCATCATTAATAGTCCCATCGTGAAGGTAAAAGTCCTTATTTGCGTGCCCATAACCACTTACGCTGCTGGGTCCTTGCAGCTGATGAGATGATAAAGTTGCCCGCCTGAAAATCGCAAGAAAAGCGTTAATACGTTAGTACTTGTTAGTAACCTCAAGCTCTGCGAACTAAACAATCACTAAGGGCAAAAATCAAACCTTCCCCCGGACATTTCGTGTTTTCAAAATTTCTCAATATGGGTAGGGAAAATCTTGGGCTGTTTATTCAATGGAAGCAAGGAAATATACTTCAGGGAAACATGCTCTAAGGGGTCTGAGGTTCTTGATAGGGTGGGCAATTGAGTGGGGAATGCTACACAATGTTTTAATCAGTAGGCCTCACAGTTTCTAATGGAAGATAACATTAAGGAAATTTCCTACACATTTCTAACAGCATACATACGCAACAACCTGCATGTGCGGGGAAAAGAGAAGAAACAAAACAGTGTTACAGCTGTAGGTGCACAAAATGTAATATGAAACTCAATTAAACTTTGGAAATGCGTGTGTCAGTCCCTATTCTAGTTGCTAGTGTGCGTTGGACCATGGGATGGCCATGTTTCCCTAACTCGGGAGAGTTCATGCTATTTTGCAGTTCATGAAAATCTCTTGCGTTGGCCCTGTTGATCGTTGCTCCCTCGTTGCCAGGGTGGCCACCGCTTTGTAGGGCTTGACGCCTTACACTTCTGACAAAGTCTGTCAGGAGGGGAAAATGTCCCACTGTAGTCCATAGCCATTGGGTGTTGGTTGTCCGTTGTCTTCAGGCCTGCCCTGGGTCCTTTGTATCTGGCGAGAAATGAAATGGAAGCGCTTGAGACCTGAGAATTTACATATTCTTCAATTTCTTGACCTAACCTCTCTGCACTACTCTCACATTATTCAGTGTCCTAGTGGGAGGAGCCAATGGTACACCTATGCACCATCCTGTCACCACCTGGTGGCGTTCAATGGCGGTCTGACTGTAAATTATTACACAATTCGGAATGTACCCAGAAAATGGGTAGGCACTTAATTTTTGTGAAGATACTCATTACACACTTGGATCATATATATGCAATTTGGGTGCTAGTGTACAAATGGGCCTTTGGATCTTTGTATTTACTGTGCTTTTGTTATAAGTTATTTATAGTGCGTGCCTTTGTCCCGTGGGGCATCGGGCACTGACAAGCTAAATAGGGAAACATCAGGGTGGTAAATTTGTCATATGGGGTGGCTGTGTTTCTAAATTAAGTGCACCATGTTACTTAGTTAAAATAATCGCAGGGTTTTTAAATCCCTTTTTTTTTTTTTTTCTATGGCTCCTCTCTCACTTCTCAGGGCGTGCCTTGCAGTGAACTGCAGGCACTTTAAGCTGGTACTAATGAAATCCGCTACCAATTTGCTCCCATTCTCTCTATCCCACCCCATGTCCACTTTTTAAAGCCTACCTACTCTGTTAATTACTCATTTAGTCTAGTATTTTATTACTCCACTACTGTAATTACTGTTACATTTAAACAATATATATTTCTAATTACTGTTACATTTAAACAATATATATTTCTAATTACTGTTACATTTAAACAATATATATTTCTCCCCCCAATATCTGCTCTCAAATTTTAATACAACCATTATGCTCCAGTTCGTGCAGCAATGACCTCTTTCCCTATGTGTGTTGGCTAATGCATTTGTGCCAGTGTTATTTTCAAAAGCGCTAGTGGCAGTACCACTTGCACTGTTATTGTGTCGCCAAATTAATTCTGTTGGGAACATGGATCATCCACCCTTTACCCCTATTTCTCTCCTCCTGTGGTGAACTGTCAATGAAATTTAGTGAACTGTCAAAAAAAAAAAAAAGGGATTTAAAAACCCTGCGATTATTTTAACTAAGTAACATGGTGCACTTAATTTAGAAACACAGCCACCCCATATGACAAATTTACCATCTATCTCCATTTATCTCCATGTTTCTAAATTAAGTGCACCATGTTACTTAGTTAAAATAATCGCAGGGTTTTTAAATCCCTTTTTTTTTTTTTTTCTATGGCTCCTCTCTCACTTCTCAGGGCGTGCCTTGCAGTGAACTGCAGGCACTTTAAGCTGGTACTAATGAAATCCGCTACCAATTTGCTCCCATTCTCTCTATGTCATATGGGGTGGCTGTGTTTCTAAATTAAGTGCACCATGTTACTTAGTTAAAATAATCGCAGGGTTTTTAAATCCCTTTTTTTTTTTTTTTCTATGGCTCCTCTCTCACTTCTCAGGGCGTGCCTTGCAGTGAACTGCAGGCACTTTAAGCTGGTACTAATGAAATCCGCTACCAATTTGCTCCCATTCTCTCTATCCCACCCCATGTCCACTTTTTAAAGCCTACCTACTCTGTTAATTACTCATTTAGTCTAGTATTTTATTACTCCACTACTGTAATTACTGTTACATTTAAACAATATATATTTCTAATTACTGTTACATTTAAACAATATATATTTCTAATTACTGTTACATTTAAACAATATATATTTCTCCCCCCAATATCTGCTCTCAAATTTTAATACAACCATTATGCTCCAGTTCGTGCAGCAATGACCTCTTTCCCTATGTGTGTTGGCTAATGCATTTGTGCCAGTGTTATTTTCAAAAGCGCTAGTGGCAGTACCACTTGCACTGTTATTGTGTCGCCAAATTAATTCTGTTGGGAACATGGATCATCCACCCTTTACCCCTATTTCTCTCCTCCTGTGGTGAACTGTCAATGAAATGTAGGCCTCCCCCCTCAAGTGCACCTTCTTCCACCTTGTGTGTCTCATTTAATTGTTCTGTGTTAATCGTGTATTCATGAGCCCAGTCTCCTCACTGAAAGATGTGTGCTCAAAATGTAGCTAAATGTACTCTCTTGTGATGCGCTATCATTATGCACCCCCCTCTGTATCGTGCACCCCCATTATTCTTAAACAATCTTCCTTACTTTCAACATGTGTATGCCTGGTGTTTAACAAGTTATGGATTTCTCTGTTAATAAAGTGGTCATATCCACATTGCTCATGATGTCACAAATGTCTCTTCCCTAATGCATGGCCTAGTCGCCCCACTGTCACCCAGAAAAGAAAATGTTTTGATACATATCACCACCCCTATGCAATTGACATCTGCATTATTGCGTGTGCGTGAGTGTGTGTGTCGGCGCGCGTCTCGCCCGCTCTGTCGGGGAGGTGGAGCATTAGTGTGTGTGGCAGAGTGAGTCAAATCAAGTTTGTCTTGGGCTGTCCTATTAGCGGTATAATGTCAATCTATATCCTTTGAAAGATTTGTTCCCCATCAGGAAGACCCCACCCAGTCATGTAACCGGTACCATTGCTATTGTGTCAGTGTTCTGTATGGGTGCTGGCTGCTGTGCAGTGCCCCTGTGTTGTCATTCTAGTCAGTCCTGGGGTAGTGGTGCTGTCATTTGTTGTGTCTGTACATGTAGTGGTAACAGTACCTGCATTGGTGCTTGTGGTGTCTGCTGAAATGATCCCATCCTGCCCCATGTATCCTCCCCACATGGGCGGTGCATATTGTGGTGATTGTTGACACTGCTATTGTGATTCTTGTGTGTGTGTGTTGAAGCTGTTTTTAACTGCCCCTCCCATCGCATGCTTGAATGATTTATTTTGTGCCTACTTGTCCTCATCTGCCTTTCTCTGCCCCTGTGTCATCAAATATTACACTCCCGGAGGTTCAGAAGGGTGAGTCCCCTCTTCCCTCTGCTCGTGTTTGTTCAACATCAGCTGACCCCTCGCATTTTCCTTTTCCTTCGTGCACACAGTTCAACTGTAGCCATGTGCTTTTAAAGCTATTCCCGTGTAAGTGCTGTGTATGTGTGTCCTTAGCGATTGCTGCACATGTGCTTTTAAAGCTATTCCCGTGTAAGTGCTGTGTATGTGTGTCCTTAGCGATTGCTGCACATGTGCTTTTAAAGCTATTCCCGTGTAAGTGCTGTGTATGTGTGTCCTTAGCGATTGCTGCACGCTTCTGGAGAAGCCGCCTATGAGCAGCCATGGTCTTTTTAATTTACCTTCAGTACTTTTGAATCTTTGCACACTATGTTTTACTGACTTATTTCAGCATGGAAGCTGTGTGCTACACAACAAGTGAAGGGGAGTCATTTCTGTATTGTGTGATACATTTTACCTCTATTCAATTCGAAAATTTCGGTAGTCCGCTGTTCAGGGAGCAAAAGTTAGAAGATAATTGAACATTTTTTTTTTTTTTTCAACTTCTGTGAGCCTTCTTTGCTCCGCACCTTAGCCAGTGCACTCCACGTGCAATCCATCTTCACCAAACCATTGCCTTCTCCGGCACACCCCCACAATCTTGCGCATGTGTCTTCCACACACCGCCTCTGGGTCACCTATTCTCCAAATCCAAAACCACACCACTATCTCCTCACCATCAAACTTTGTGTCCTTATGCATCAATCTGAAGGTGACGTCACCAAACTAAAAACACAATGCAAATGAAAAGACAAATGTGCATACACAGAACAATAACCCATTTCTCCCAACCCCACAAAAAATCCCAAAATAAAACCCCACAATCCCCACAGCTGTCTTCCTGTCTCAACTGGAACAAGGTAAACCACAATAAACTCTTATAATTGGACTGCACACACTGCGTCGCCTAGTGCATGATACGCTCCTCACCAGGGGACCTTAACCAGCCAACTATCTTCCGCACTCGGGAACAATCTAGCTACCTCCTGCGGGAAAACATCATCCACTCACTGAACTAAAACGCTCAATTAGCAGGGAACCTCATCTACTCATTGATCTATAACGTCAATTCATAGGAAATCCAGACCCCGTACATGAAATCACCATCCAGACCAATCAGCGCGGCACTCCTGTTCTAGACCAATCAGCGCGGCACTCCTGTTCTAGACCAATCAGCGCGGCACTCCTGTTCTATGTGTAGGGAGTCACTACCCCACCCACTATGCTCAAAAACACAAGAAGGGACCACTGCCACCACCCCAGTCCCAACTACAATTCACGTGCCGATCACTACCAATGCGCTGAATTTTGTGACAATGTACAATCACCCACCACCCAATTTACAATCCCTCCCTAAAAAAAAAAAAAAACACTTTAACATTTCTACTTTAAACATTTCCCCCCCTCAGAGCCCATGTTGCTGGTTTACTTACATTTTCCTATGCTGCACTGGCAGTTGCACCACTGCTGGACACTCCCTCAATGCGCTTTACCGGACCCCTTCTCCTGCAGGGCTCTCACCTGCCCTCAAGCGGGGTATTTCCAAGTGGCCCCCGAAGCCTTTAGCCGGTTACGCGTTTTTCCGGTGGTCTTCAGGTGCAGGCGAGGGTCTCACAGCTTCCTTGAGTCGGCGGCAGGGAGCTCAGTCCATCGCAGAGCTTGCGCAGGCAGAGCTCAATTACCCATGTTACAATGAGCAATGAGCCTCACAGAGGGCACCAACTTGTCGGGGAGAAGCTGGATCCCCCCCCCCCCAGGGCAGTGGGGGGCCAGCAGCCATACCCTCACCAGCTATGGGAGGCCCCAACACCTCCCATATGGCCCCCAGAAATGCAACAGAGTGCCAAGCAGGCAGCAGCATGTTTTCAAACTGCATTTATTTCTAGGCAAAGAAAAGAAAAAAACACACAAAGCATCGTGCACACCGCGAATTCAGGCGCCGTCTCCCCCGGGGCTGTCTTGCAAGTAAGTTTTATAATCACACTGCAGGCTGACCTCACAGAATTGGATCAGCTCCCAGAAACCTATCTCCTCCTGTTATTGGCTGCAAAGTGGTGGGTTACATATGTAGCCCTTATAGAGAGCCTGATAATTGGATATTAACCTCCTGCGTCAGTGGGTTGATTTAGCTGTGCCAGCCCCCATTACCTAATTCTAATCTTGTTGCAATGTGACTTTGTTCCCATAACTTTTAGCTGAACAAGCAGTTCGCACCTGGGCTCTGGCTTGTTACAAGTTATGTTTCAATGTTGTGCGTGTCCTTGAGAAAATGTCTTTCTTTCCCAGAAAGAAAAAAAAAGCACACTGGGTTGCCGTGATTTATTCGCATTTGTGGATAATTAAAAAATGTCTGTCTGCAGAAAACAATTTTATCTTGAATTTGCGGCCTTGGCAGGTCGGACTTCTTTTGCGAGGAATGTTGATAAGGCTCCCGCAGCCAGTGTTCAGTGAGTGAAATGAACTTAGCTGTAATTTTCCTGAAACATAGCTTTACACTGTGCATTTAGACCATGTTAGTTCATATAGGCATTTGCAAGCCTTTAAACAGGGATTTTTGTGTTTGTAGATTCTGATATTGCAGCATTGATTCTAATGTAGCATGGAAGTTGCACTATTGGTGAAGTGGGTGTGTTTCAGCATATTTGTCACCCATGGGTGCGCTGGGGCCTGGTTCAAATGATAAGTGCGCTCCTTGTTCTTCCTGTTGTTCTTGTATGTAGGCGCTTGGGGTGCGGGGGCATGGATTTGGTCTCCATTTTCCCTCTTCAGAGCGTTCCTTTGAGGGGTGTTTTTACAGTGTAACACGGCGCGGTGATCCAACAGGATTTTTGTATCCTGTCAGTTAGCGCAAGTGATAGATCTAATCCAGAATCCCCGGCTCGAGCCCCCAATCTGTTAAGTGACTTCAATTCAGCAATCACACTAAGTCAGTGCCTCATCTGGGACGCCCAAGCGAAGCCCTTATTTATATAATTTTATGACAAGTTATACTCTGGATGATAAACCCTTATATAACGCCCCTCTCTTTGAATCCACCTGACCTCACTGAGCCAAGAAGTAGGTTTGTTTTGCAATTTAAAAGAGTTATTGGAAAAAATAAACAATATATATATCACACTTTTATAATAAATTAATATTAATATTTGATATCACACTTAAGAATATGACAGTGATCAACAATGGATACTATTACAATTGTACACTTATTTAATTACTTAGGAGTTGGTATAGGAAGGAAAAGGTAACTGAGAATGCTTTTATGGTTTCAAGGAAAAACAATGATGGAAAGAAAATTTAGTACAGAAATAAACTGATAGGGTTTCAAAAGAGATAATATGTTCACTTTTCCCCTTGTGGCAATTCACTCCCCCCCCTATGCAATATAAGGAGATGGAGTAAAGCACACAGTTTTCAGGAATACAATCACAATACAAAACGAATTTCAGTTCCCCCCTAGCAAGCTTAGAGAAACAGGGATGGTTTTAAACACAGGCGAAAGTACTTTTAAATGTGGTATGCAAAGAAGGGAAAAATATGCTGAAAATGATTTTAATTCCCTGTAGGAGATTCAGGGTAGGTGATAGCATAGCTATTTAAGAATAGTTCAAGTCACACTTGTGATGCTCAATGAGGGATTACCAGGTTGAAAACGAATTTTAGCAGTTCAAGCAAAAAGCGGCTATTTTGACAGGAGCTAATTGGACCAAATCACAAATCGCAGCACTTTTTCGAGTGCGTCGAGAGCGATTACGGAAAAACTTTAGCTTTAAAATGAAAGTTAAATCTCGTTCCTAGCATCTACGATTCAAAAGATACGGACAATTTTGTGAAGATAGTTTCTCGAAATGAAAGTAAACTTCAGAATGACAAAATGACACTTTTACAGCTTTGAAATTACAGAATGAACACACGATTCCTATGATGCAGTTCTGGACAGGTTCAAATGTTTTGAATCAGATTATTTTAAACTAAGAGATGGGTTCTGCACAGTTCTGTCTGAATACTCACTCCTAATTTTGGACAGGAATGCAACTTCGTCACGGATCGGGTCAGGATTGGACTGGACTTCTGGCGGCTTCTGGTACTAGTTCTGCTCACAGCGGTCTGGTCTGGGTCTGCTAGCAGCACTGCGGTCTGGTCTCTCTGGTTCTGGTCTCTCTGGATACAGCACGGCTTTCTAGATCTGCTACCAGTTCTGGATACAGCTCTGCTTTCTGGGTCTGGATATGGTTCTGGCCCATGGTTCTAGCCAGAATCAAACAGCTCGCCCGGCTGTTGAATGGTTTGGTTGCAAAAGATTTGGAGGCCTGCTGAAGAGGATTCAGCTTGTGGATGGGCACCTGCTTTAAGTTCTGGCTTGGTTCTGGATCTATCTGGAGTTGAGTTCTGGATTTTGAAGTCATCCGGCAAAATGTTTCGCAAGAAAGTGGAAAGTGAATGTCTTGCCTGTCCAAAGCAGTCTCTTTTTATGTGTTTTGAAAATGGGTGTGTGCGTGGGCATAACTAAGCCTGCCCCTCACAACTTATCATTGGCCAAGCTCTCCTCTCTCCCTTGACTGGGGGAAGGAATGGAGCGTAATCAGACATCAAAGGTACGGCATACAGAAAGAACACTCCCCTTTGCATTTACTTAGAAAAATCAATTTTACCCAAAACACATATTTCCCAGATACACAGTGGGCCTCATTCCGAGTATGGCGGTAAGGGATAGCGGCCACCGCTAACGAGAGCGGTGGCGGTAATCCCTTACCGCCATACTCCGAGTTCCCTTAGCGCCATGGTGCTTTTAACACCTGCTTTTAGCAGGCGTTAAATACCATGGCGCTAAGGGACCTTGATGTTAATTACGCCACCGTAATTTACGGTGGCGTAATTGACGTCTTCCCCACTCCCATTATGCCCTATGGGGCAAGAATGGGAATGGGGAAGGGTAAATGGGGATTGGGGAATTACCGCCCCGCCAACCTTGGAATGGGGCGGTAATTCCGCCAACCACCAAGGCGCTGCCGGTCCGGGTACGGCGTCAACCAAGGCGTTAATAGCGCCATTGGTTAGCGCCGTACTCGGAATGAGGCCCAGTTTGTTGAAATTACATGTACACATTGCAGATGAATTAAGGTACATTCTTGCCCAACTCTGATTTTTCTAAGAGCTTGGGTTAAGACATGTTAACTTTTTTTCGTTTTTGGTAGCTTTAGCAACATTGGTTTTTCATCAAATCTTACACAGACCTGCACCCCTTCCCTGAGCATATTACTGGAAATTACTATGTCTCTATCCTAAACACAGTGTCTGCAATATTAATAAATAGCGGGGTTCGGTCCAAGAACACCGCACAAAGTGGAGTTTGGTCTCAAATCGTGAGAGCATTTTCAATATTAAGGACACCCAAATTGTAAATTTCTGTGAGCTTAATACAAGATTTTATAAGCAATTTAATCAAACATACATTTGCCCTTAATTGAATTCACATACCAGTCTGGCCCGCCCCCCCAGAACTTGGTGAGTCAGAGATCACAGGCCTCTCCTTCCTGGCAGGGCAGCTGTTGACAACTACACCCTAATCTGCATTTCTATTCAATTGAAAGGGTCTATTGTGTTGTGTCCTGCAGGCTGCAGGGGGAACTCCTCCCTCTCAATCAACAGGGCCATGTGATATCCTGGGCTGTTGTGTGGGTCTCTGAACTGTTAATTGAATCAGACTGCCTTCTGGGAAAGCAGGTGTTAAGAATGTTCATTAATCAGCAAGCCTTTGAAGTCCGAGCTAGCTCAGGATCCTTTTGCCACTCCTGAAATACAGTTCTCCTATCAGAGTCTAGATCGCTAGCGCCGGTTAGTGTCCAATGCCGGTACTGCACCTATTTTTGACAGCTGTCTTGAAGTAATACATTTCATAAAAGAAAGGATTTTACTTGATAGTATATGATCCTTGCTTGACATGGCATTGATGTGGATCTGCAGTATAGTAAAGTAGAACACTCAACCAGAGTTGGATTTTTGTTTGGTGGTTCCGGGCCCATGATCTTAGCAATTTTTAACATTAATAAAAACAAATTTTAAACAGAACCATCTTTCTTTGCACTGGTGGGTGGCAGGTCAGGGGACCATTTTGGTGTGCGCGAAACTGCGCGGTTTTCCTGGATTCTGGCGCAAATGTGGGCTTTTCGGCCATCTTGGATTTTCTAAGCCCACAGCACCAAATGTTGTAGCCTAATAATTCAAACGTGGGTCAAGACACCCAACAGTACTCTTCGTAAAGGACTAGGTTGGGTTGATGTTGATACAAGCCCGGCTCTAGATGACAATGGGCCTAATCATAACATTGGCGGAATGGGTTAACGGGTGCCGCTAATGGATGCGGACCCATTAAACCCATTCTGCCTGATTACGATATCTCCTCGCGGGACCCGGTAAGGACAGCTGGTAAATCCAGGCGTCGTTACCGGGTCCCGCAAGGGGACCAGGGAACAAACAACGGGCCGGTCGTAATCGCCTTTTGTTAGCTCCCAGCACCCATTCCCATTGAGCCCTATGGGGCTTCGAATGGGAATGGGGAAGGTCCAGGCCCGGGTTCCCAGTAGGAGGAATTACTGGGCCCTCCGAACTCGGAATGGCCCGGTAATTCCCCATTCAGGGAACCCGGACCCGATTTTGGAGGCATCCATGGCGCTATTAGCACCATGGCTTCCTCCAAAGTCGTAATGAGGCCCAATGTGTAATCTAAATGAGGGACCTTTGGAACCTGATGAGTTTGCAGATGAGCTTTAAAGTGGCATCCCCCACTTGGATGCAATAGTTGTCATAAACATTGTTAGCTAGCATAGCTTGGACTTCACCCCAATAACCTGTATCTATAATGCTGCTTTAAATTTCTACAGAGTGCAATAAAGTGAGACATATTCTCTTGTATCTATTGATGGGTAGTTGAATCTCTGGGCTAGTTATAAGGGTTGCCCGTCCGTCCTTCAACAGGGATTAACCTATCTTCAATCCTATACATACCTAACCCAGCCATCGCAGGGATTGGCTCGGAGCATTTCTTTCACCTCGGGGGAGGTATTAACTAACTTATGTTTCTCATTAAGAAACTGCAACGTATTCAAAATACATTGGCACGACTCCTACTCAAAATATCACGAAAGCACCACATCATCCCAGCGCTAAAACTGTTACAATGGCCACCAATCAAACCACAAATCACTTTCAAAACAATGTGCATAACACACCCAGCAATCCATGGACAAGAAGCGGAATTGCTACAAAAGGAAAAAAAACATCTAGCAACTGACGAGAGCACTCAGATCAAGCGACAGCATCTGCCGAGAACCAAAACCATACACAAGAAACAAATTGGTGGATCCTCATTCTCCCGCCAGGCAGCAAAGACTTCGAACACCCGCCCGAGAGAAATAGGCAATACAAAGGACCACCGAAAATTCCAATCTGGCTCTTCACCTCGGAACCTGCTGGAAACAACTAGAAAATAAAGACCCGACTGGAAATAGAACACACCTATACACAATCACAGGATTTCACCCACCCCAAGCTTTTCCCCCATGTTAAGCACCCTTTAGTGTCAGACACCTGATTGCAGATGAGGGAGAAACAACATCCAACTAGCGCCCAGGAGCCAGGGAACAGGTAACTAGAGGGACATCCCAATCAGTGTGAGGACAAAGGGCTTACAAGTTGTGCAATACAGAGGCGTCCTGCCACATATATTTTTTCACAAACTTACTCTCATTCGTGTATGTGTACTCTTATTTTCTTAAAGTTTATCTGGCTGACGGGCATGTTTCCATCTGCCCATTTGCACCTTTAACCGTGATGTCAATGTATCTGCTGATCCAATCATGCAAAAAACACAGGCTTTTTAAAAAAACACTTTTGTCAGCATTTATTAATTTACTTGTGGGTTTTTATCTTTCTTTGTTTTCTCATTTGTACAATCGATACATACAAAGTACCTGAACAAACAGTGTAATTCACATAAAAAAATTCAACTGAATAAATAATCCTTCTTCAGAGGGATGTGAGTACTAAGCAAGAATAGAGAACTGGCCAGAGACATGTCCAGGTTGCCTCAACCCCTCATCCACAGAAATCCCTGCTTAAAGATTCTTCTGCCCCGACCTTCCGCATCGTTTCACGCCCAGTCACAGGATCAATGAGAGTGCATAGACTCTCCTCTCGCTCACCCCAACGACCAAGTAAACTGTCTGACACATTTTGAAGATTACCAAAGAGTGAGTGGTTTATTCCCTCGTGCAGGTAGTTACTGGAGGCCGGCAACACATTGCAAACACTTCACAGTAAATCGACCAGCAGGCAAGGGCATTTACTGCGAAAGTTAAAGTGCCACGTGCATTCTGAGCAATGCACTGTCAGCAGCGTTGCGACGATGCACCAGAAGCTATCATGCCTAAAACCATGCAAGAATTCAATAGGGAAATGGTAGCATGTGCTTTCCGAAAGAAACCTAAACCCAGGGATATTGGGAGCTCAAGGGGAAAGTGGGGAAGGCTGAGGGCAATCACATTTGAAAAATGGATCCGAGAGGGTTGACATTTGACAATGTGAGAGAATGCCTAACAAGCTTCAGCTGGCTGCCACAACACACTATCCGAGGATTTAAGAAGAAAGTCATATAGTCTACATAAAGTACTTAAAGCTGAACTTCATGTGCCAATAGTGGGGGGGGGGCACCAAATAAACAGCCACTGTTGCTACCTAGCTAAAGATTTCAAGAAGACATGCTACAGGCAAGAGCATGTGTCCAAATAATAGGAATGCATAAATTAAAACACTAGGGAGCTCATATTCCATGTTAAGTAAAGTAAGCAAAATGCATAAAAGCCTCTTATGCGCCAGCATAAAGCAGATGGATTCCATAGGGATCCTCTGTAAATGCTGCCTACCATGGTCGCATGGTAGGCAGCGTTTACAATGAAACACTTCCTCGCAATTTTGCATGGCAGGCAGCGTTTACATTTACAATGAAACGCTGCCTACCATACGAGCATGCCAGTAAGCATTTAATTGTAATTGTAAACACTGCCTACCATGCAAGCAGGGTACTCAGCATTCATTTGCATGGCGTAGTGCACATTTGCAGTGCAAAAGGTGGCATAGGCATGTGTATGCCACCTTTTGCCCTGCACATTTCCATTCTGCCGTATAAATGACGTAAAATTTGGGGGCGGGGAGCCATCACAATGTATGTCTTCGTAATCGTTCCCTGCAGTCAAATTATGAGCTCCAAAAAAATGAACTCTTACGGAGCCCATTTTGCTACAGTGTGTAATTTGGCGTTGTAGACATAGTTTACAATTGCATTTAAACACTACCTATCATGCTAACATGGTAGGCAGCGTTTAATTGCACACGCTGCGTGCCACGTGAGCTGGGTCATTTGTATGATGGAGAGGAAGGAAGGCGGCAGAAACGCAAATGGACGAAAATGAGGAGCGACTTGAATAAACGTCAAAATAGTCCCTGCAGTATTTACAGTCACATGTAGCCCTCTCTCTGGGAAGTACAATGTGGCCGTCTGGGGGGGGGAGGTTGGGTGGGGCCTCATACGGCACATTACTCTCGGCTTGTTACCGCTTCCGTCGACATGCCCCGCCCGCAGCCATTTTGGGCCACCTGTGTGATTCCACAGTCACCGGGTGTTGCAATTCCTTTCCTACTTTTCTACTTTTGTAGCGGCATCTTCTTTCACAGGGGATACCCGCGTGACCCTTGTTTTTTAAATGTTATTTTGGCATGGGGGAAGCCCCGTGAACCGTGTGGATTCAGTGGTAAGCCTGCCCGCAGTCCGCCCCTCCTGCACCCTCACATAGAACACTCTGTTTGGTTCCTTGGGAGCTGCAGAAACGAGGTTTGTGGAACTATGGCCCGGTCCCCACTGAGATACAGGGAAGGCTCTCTGCTTGTGGGCTTAGGAGGTCATGTGGGAGGACAGCTGTGCTTTTCCTTCTGTGGCTCCTATTGCAACGGGGAGTTCATGACCTTCAGAATGAACATCATGGTCACTCTCCGATTGGACAGTCCCCTAGTGCTGCGGTGATGACCCTGCACTATCATGGTAGCGCCCACTGTGGCAATGAGCACAGTCATCTGGTGATCTTCCTGTGGGGCACCCTCTGACCCCTCTGGAGATTCAGGTGGTCCAGGCAGCTTGTGTTCATCCTCTCAGGGGCTCGAAGCTCAGGTACCAGGGTTCTGTTGCAGAGGGCAGTCTTCATAGCTAGGCCGTCTCTGGTCTCCAATGTACGGCTTCTGACTCCACCAGCCCGGAAGTGCACCGTGAAGCTGGCCCGCACCCGGAATTCTGCTCCATAGATGATCCAGCTTGTGGCTTTCACAGTTGGCATGTATGTCGGAATAGGACCATGTGATGCATTTACTAGCCTCTTCAACTAGCCAATCGAGTGCATTTTACAGACTGGTGTACACACTCTTTCTCTACAGTGTGGACATTTGCAAACAACCATGAGGGCTGGTTTCAGGTGTTCCAAATCGCAACCGCAACTTGGCTACAGAGAGCCCTGCTGAAGCTAAGCTGTGCACCAGGTATGTTTCTGGTTCGCCTTCTTCAAGGAGAGCCAATCACCTATGGTTCTGCCCCCCGAGGCTCCGACTGCCATTGGCCAAAGGAAGATGCAGTGAAAGCTGCCTCCTTCCTTAAGAGGCAAGAGGGTTCACACCTCCCTCATTAAAACAGACAGTACCTCCTCCTTGGTCCCAGGGAGATACAAGGTGGCAGGTGCAGGCATGAGTAATGTTCCTGCACATAGAACCATAACTCATGTTATGCTTTGTTGTATTCAGTCAAGACATCCCACCTCTAAAGTTGGATCTATGCTCTCCTTGCATCAGACCCCAATGAGCTTTCAAGCTACTTTGACATGAACTTTGCCTGCCTGTCCCAAGCTCCTTTGAGTAGCAAGCCCTTGCTGCTTGTCGCACTGCACCACTTTGTTGGATCCAGTCGAGGTAGATCACTGCTGAAGCTGAATCTCTGCTTTCCTTGCATTGAAGCCCTGTCAAGCCTCCCAGCTGCTCTAACCCACACACCCCCTGCATGTCTCAGCTTCTTCGAGCCATGAGCAATAATTTCCTGTCGAACCGCATTGCTTTTTTGAGTCTCGTCGCTCCAACTGGAACCTGACTCGGCACACTGGAAAGTGCCCAGAAGCCCTACTCACCCTGTTGAGGTCATGAAAGCCGATAAACAGGTATAAATCAGTGGTATGTGAGGGACCAGCAATGAGAGACGGACACAAAGTTGTATTGTTAAGCAAAGACATTTTTATTAAATAAAAATGGGTTGGAAAAAAATCATATTGAGTCACATTCTAAAGAGGAACTTCCCTGCCTAGAAACTAAAACTAAGGATCTTTCTGTGTCAGGATGTCAGTAACTGAAAAGCTGTCATTGTGTCCAAAACAACGTATCCTGACCCTCACACCTATAAACAAATAACAAAAGGTGTAAGGAAATGCCTTCAACTTGATGTTAGAAAAAGTGTTCAAACCCAAAAGTGTAAGAATGACTTAAACAAAAATGTTCTCCAAGGGCAAGACCTTAGGATCCAGAAGATGGTCCTCTTCCCCTGGATTCTTAAACAGGATGGCAAAATGTCTCTACAGTTCCCTGCAGACTCACCAGCCTTTTCCGTCGTCCCCAACGTTTCTCACGATTCTGAATTATGTTTTCTTCTGCTGCCTTCTAGTTTGGAGTGTGAGGATGCTTCTCCAGTATAGAGCACGGCTCTGCAGTCACCTGCCAGCTTTCCTTCGCAGCCTGTGATGAAGACTGCTTTTCTGTCAAGCGGCCCGACCTCCAGGAGCTTCTGCACTGCTCCTGGCTTCTCCGTGGCCTTCCTCACTCGCACGTGGCACCTTTCTCCCTGTCCCGGTAGCCTTCTCTGATTCGCTTGGTGTACCTCCTCCTGTACTGCTTGCTGCACCTCTCTTCTCCATAAAGCGGTTGCCTTTAAATTTCCCATTCATTGCCGGTTTGAAAAAAACAACTATTCTGCATGCTGTATTTCTAGCTCCTTCTACTTTGCACAAACTCCCTTGTCCTCCTCCAATTGTCTCAGTAAATCCATAACTTTCTTTGGGCTTTTAACTCCTGGGTGGTTTTTCTCATAGATTTCATAAAAAGGTAAATCAAGAACAAAAGGTGTTATGTGTGAGCAATGTTTGTTTGAGTGGCAATAGGCCATCAAGAACTCAGGTATCAGAGGGTCTTCCTCATGGTTAAGGGGGGAACACTGTGACTGCTCCAAGGAAGTCATGACATCTCCCCAGTAGTTGTCTACTTCCATTTGATCTTCCATCATATAGCCGCCCCAGGGTCAGGATAAGGTAGCGGCTGTCATCCTCTGGACACATGGGAGGAGGCAACTGCCATGAAATCCATATGGCTCCATTGGATTCATCGCAGGTATCTCCCTGGCCTAGTTTTATGGGCCATAGTGACATTTAAGACCAAATTAAATGCCTTAAAGACACATTTGTTGACTCTGTACTACAAGACTATCTACCTGCACAACCCTGTTTTTCAATTCCCAGAGTACCATTTTTCTCTCAGAGTCTGCAGTCTCTTTGTATATCATTACAGGGGCCGGCTGTTATTAGAGCTTTGACATCCATTTTACGTTAATTAAAATCTTTTTTAAATATCACATTGACCGGATGTTTCTTAGAATTTGGTACTTACCGTACTATTGTTGGTTTGGTGCTTCCATGCTAGCTCACTCCCCCTGAAAGAGGCTAGCCTGCTTTAGGCCCATGCAAAATTAAACAGGCGTAGAAGATATACCATTTGTGCTGTACCTTTATGATTAAGATTATTTCCTTTCTAGTATTAGTACCCAGTGAGGGGGGGGGGGGGCGTGCAGCCTCCCAGCCAATCAGGAGACTCGGGTATGGGGGCTTTACTACATTGTAAAACCTGCGATCTGACCCTCCCCGGATTTGGAGGCCAGCATCTTCCCGCTGAGGGTCCAAGTTAAGTGGTCTCTGCGCTCCCCCATTTCCCCTTCCTTCACCCCTTACCTCCCTTTCCACATATTTAGATCCTGCAACCCACTTACCTTGTGCTCCCGAATCCCTCGCTGACACCGGGAACACTAGTATTGCTGGTGCATCCCCGATGTGGCAAGGGCCACCATGGAAAGGTAGCAGGGGCTATGTGTAGTTCCCTTCTCCCCGATCCATGGCAACCATCTTGTTTTGTAGTTTCTTTGCAAGTTGAGAAATGGCAAACACGTCATTTCTCAACCTGAGAAAGAAAACACTTTTAGTACTGTGGTCAACATGCTGGGATACTAATAACAAAATAACCCTGGCAGCGGGGCATTACTGGACTAGTAATGCACCCCTTCTTGGGTTATATTCCTTGAATACTGTGGGGCTAAGTGTGAGCTTAGAAGACCTTTTCATCACTATACTCTTGCCGGGCAATACGCAAAACAAAAGAGTTGATGGCTGGAAGGTTTAGAATTATTCTTAACCTCTGGCATTACTCTGGGCAACCCTGCAGACCACTGTTCTTTGTCTGCCAAGCCATTAACAAATGTGAAAGATCATATGCAAATCAGGCTTGGTGCCACCCCAAAGAGGGCAGTCCACCTCAAACTGCTTGGTCACATCCCTTCAGCATGAAACCACAAGCATCCCTAGACAAGTTTTGGAATTGTTGGGCCTGATCAGTGAGGAGTAGCTTGGGTCTCTAGGCCCAGCAGTCATGGGACCCATGTCTGGCAATACCCATTCCACTTGGGGTTACTTACGCAAAACAAAAAAGGCATAGAAGGTAAACCATTCATGCCCATTCATGCCTTTATGATTAAGATGACTGCTTTTCTAGTATAAGTACCTGGCGAGGGGGTGTGGCGGCCTCTCAGCCCATCAGGGGGCTAAGAATGGGGGCTTACCACATGGTAAAACCTCTGCTCTGAGACTCCTCAGAGCTGGAGGTCCCAATCTTCCCCTGCAGGGTCCAAGGCACGTGGTCACTGTGCTCCCCTGTGGCCTCTACCCCACCTCGCATCTGCACTTCCTCATATTTAGTTCCCCCTGACCCACATACCTGGCGTTCACGAGTCCCTCGCTGTTCTTGGTTCATCCCCGATGTTGCAATGGCCACCATGGAAATATAAAAGGGACTGTGTGTAGTTCCCTTCTACCCGATCTATGGCGGCCATCGTGTTGTGTAGTTTCTTCTCAAGTTGAGAAAAGATAAAAACGTCATTTCTCAACTTGAGACAAAAATACTATTAGTACCACGGTCAATGTACTGCAGTACTAGTTGCACAATAACACTTGCAGGAGGCATTACCTGGCCGGTAATGCAAAGGTCAGCCGCTTGCTGTGTTCCTAAAATGTAAGGTACCCAAACAAATGCTGCTATTAATTATGGAGCCTCGCTTTGGGGGTATCTAAATATGTCGGAGCTGCAAGTACAGGAACATGACTTTTGTAAAAAAAGCTTTTGGGTCTTCTGAGATCTGCCCCTAATTTCGCAGCACATATGGAATTGGATATTGAGTTCCATGAGCAGTAATGCCGCATGGCCCCAGAGTTCCATTAGCTGTGCATTTGGTCTAATCCAGAGGCAGCTCTGATCCAGTTTATAGTCATAGAGCTGTTAAATCGTGATGGTCCGATGAAAATCCCCTGGTTGCACTGAATCAGATCAAGCCTGAGTCATATCAACGCACTTGCACTTTTTTACCATCAACTTTATTGGATCATGCTGGAAGAAATGTGTTTAAAGGCAGGGCTATCTCATCTGTTAATTATCTAGGGGAGTCCAGGGAATGTCTAACAAATGCAAATAGGCAACATGCAATGATCAGTACTTTTGACTCGCTCCAGCCTTATTTAACTTTGAGTCACAAGACAAGTTTGTGTGGAGGTGGGACTTGGAAGAAGAGGCCATGTCTCAGCTGAGAGACAGGCTCTGCACTGGCTCCCTGTTGAGTCAAGAATCCGGTTCCGTATGTTAACGATCACAAACAAATGTAGACTAGGAACTCCAGGATCTTTTAATAGAATACACTCAAAGGAGAGTACTTAGATCTAACAACCAAGAACAATTGATTCTCCCCAGAAGTAGGACTGTGAAGGCCTCAAAGGGAGCGTTTCATTTTGCAGCCCCTATGGCCTGCAATGATTTACCTCTGGAATTTAGGTGTCTAAAATCGGCAGATCTTTTTAAGAGGAAATTAAAAACCCTTGCATTTACTTGAAGCTGCCCCCAGTAGTTAAGAATCTGGTGTATAGCTCCTGCCTTGTGTTTTTTTCCATGCGTATTTTATGTCCGTTGCGCCCTTATGCCTACGGGTCCATGGCCTGTGCAATAGAAATATCTAAAGTAAAGTAAAGTAAAACATGACAGATGGCTGATCCGCGGAGCTCTTTCTAATTGCCCATGGTTGAAAGCAAATACTGCCAAATGGCAAGGTCAATCAGGGGATGCTGGTTGTCCGCTATGTAACAAAGTTGTATAAGACGTATTGCAGCTTGTTATGTTTTGCGCTTCATATACCGATAGCAGAACAAGTACCATACCTCCCCTCCTAAAACAACAGCAATTTGATCATTGTCGCCCTGCATTGTACTATCTTCTTTGGGGCAATTTGACAGCTGATACATTGGCATTTCTGTCGAAGCAACATGTGGCCAATTTTCCTGCGTTCTATGAGAGACGGTAGTAACCCTAGTTTTAAGAGCCTGTCAAACCTATCTTTTATAATATTTTAAGAGCTTGCTTCTTTTTTTATATTCACATATTTATTTGAATTTTACAAAATACAATTAAAATGCAAATCACTACATCTTATTTTACAAACAGAGATACAACAGTTCACATGGGTGGTCCAATCATATCAGTACAGTCTAGAGAATTACAGGCCAATAAAGCTAAACATTTTACAGTTCCTGGAATATACCCCAGATATCGACATATAAGTTTCTTTTTTTGTTTCTGCATTTTAACTACTTTCGTTTTGTGCTCTTGGTGTCATGCAATTTATCATATCAATCTGATGTAATTGTGTGAGATGAATCGTATATCGATTGATGGATTTTTTTCCCCGGAAGAAATGTATTTATGATGTTGATACCATTACTTTACTTATTAAAATGTATTGTAATTTGTTGCAACCGTCAAGGAAGAGATTATCAAGGCAGTGACAGTTAGGGTCATTGAAAGATATCCTGATGCATGTTAATAACTCTTTCTATTTGGTTGAAACATGTTGACAGCATGGTTTTGATCAAATCAGGGGCTTGCAAATGCAATGGCGCAGGTGCAGATTTCATTATTGTTCTCGCAATGGCATATTAATCTTAGGTATCACCAAATTTAGTGTCAACAAAAAATTAAGTGATGTTTGTGTCGTTTTGTTTGTAGCATCAACAACACAATACATTGAAAGCTATTTGCACATGAAAGTCATGATTGACTACCTCCCAGCCAATGACAACATCCAAAAAGCAACCAATAACCACTTATATTGAGTGCATTCCAGACATTCTGACTTCCACAGCAGCTAGGCAAAAAAGCACAGAGCATTTCTTTGTATTCCAGAAACAACGATGCAATTTCCCATCAAGACATCTTTCGACAACAAACTCCAACATAACGTAATATAACAAAGTGAAAGATAAAACATGTGACGACGATTTCCCTTATGTAAAGAAAAACCTTTGCTACTGGAAAGCACAACATCCCCTCTCAAATTCTTTCATCCCCCTCAGAAAGGTGGTGCTAGAAACTGGAGTGGACAATTTTTGCTTTCTTCATCTTTTATCCTAAGCCTTGAGAGATGGCGAGAGATGTCTTGCTTTCCAGCAGCAAAAGCTTCTGTTGATAGAAACATGTTCACAATTGAAACTGCAAGCATTTCTTAGGACTGCTACTTTTCTAATTTAAGAATGTTATCTTATGCTCTTAGTAAACTACAAAAGTGGTGCTGCAGTCTAGGAAATGTTATTTTTATAAAAGGAAAAACTATGCAGTGGAGTTTAATGACACCTTTTAGGTGTCATAGTCTGACTTCTTTTTTTTACCTGAAAAACCAGGTCTTTTTCAGGAGAATCCCCTCTCAGTGCTCACCCTGCATTCCTAATGGTTGCTAGGACTATTGTCAAGCTGTAAATCAGCCGCATGCTAAATTTAAGGCTTTGATGCGAGGTCACCACATTTTCACTCTGACAGAATATGGTGCTTTTATGGAAAGTGTTCATCCTTCATAGAAGAACACTTGCAGATGTGTGTATGCATCTCAGAATCCGGCCATAAGGGTGTTGTTTGGTTGTTTAACCACTCATTAACCACCCAAGGCCATGTTAATCCCAATGGCTATTCATTGCCAATACCCACCATCCCCACCCAAATCCAACCATTTTGGGATCTCTTTGAGCTTTCATGCCTTAACATCAAACCGTGGACTTCTGTAGGGATGCCATTGTTATCTTTATGCAGTCTTCTAAAGACAATTACATAAATGCTGTAGTAAATCAGCTCCTGTGCAGGTATCTGTCACATGTGACTTGCCAGATATTTTTTACTATGACTCCCATTATTCCTAATTATTGACTATGCTAGTTAGCGCTTTTGGGAGTTGTAGTCCAAATCATCTGGGAATCCAACTGTTTCAGACCACTATCCTAGCATAATAGAAATGTCATAACCCAGTGTGCTTTCAGACACTTGATTTAAAGGCAATACGTGTGTATTCACACTGGTTCCTTGTACTGAACTTCTGTTAAAAAGGTATTGGCAAAGTCAACGGTATTTGATACATGATATGATATTTTATTTCTATTGTGCTCATAAAAGTGTTTCAGAGCGCAACGAGGCAAGGGAGGGGAACAAGGGAGGACAAAAAAATTATCTTATTAGGCCCAGTGACATTGAGAACGTGCAAGTACAGGGGAGAGGGAAGGGGGAAAGTGCAAGGGAGAGGGGAGAGGTGGAAGTGGTGAGCAAGGAATAAAACAACAACAAATGGTAGTGCAGCCAACAAGGTGGCAAGTGCAAGGTTTAAAGCGCAGACAAGGGGTGCATGATAAATGCAGGACGGTGACTGTAGGGTTACAGATACAGACCCAAGAGGCAGTGCGGCTGTGCGGCTGGGTGGGCAGCGACCTGGGCGCAAAAGGATAGCCATGTGCACAGAGCCAAAGCAGACAGATAAGCAGTGGAGAGGAAGAGCGAAACAGAAGCAAAAAGGAAGGTCTTGAGGTGCTTCCGGAACCAGAGATGATTCTCCTCAAGGTTCAGAGTGGAATGGAGGCTGTTCCAGAGGGAGGTCCCAGACAAGGAAACAGATCTACCTCCAACTCTTTGCTTGGAGAAGCGTCTGAGACTGACCCTGAGGGAGCTGGGGGTGGAAGAGGGAAGAGCTCGAGTGGGAAGATATTTACAGAGGGAGAGTTGACAGTATTTTTGACCCAGGCCACAGAAAGCCTTGTGGGCAATGCAGAGGGTCTTGATTTTAATCCTTGCAGTCACTGGGAGAAAATGAAGAGATTTCAGGGATGGAGAAATACAATCCCAGGGCTTGAGACCAAGGACAAGTCTTGCAGTCCTTTTCTGCATGACTTTCAGAGGGCAGAGAGTAGAAGCAGTTAGATTTAGAAAGAGGCAGTAGTCCAGCCTAGCGAGAACCAGAGCTTAGGATACCGTGAGCTTCTGGGGGAAGGACAGGAAAGGAAGAATACCTCTGAGGAGGTGCATTTGGTAGTTTGACTTCTTAGAGATGTCAGAGATGTGAGGAGAAAAGGAGAGTATGGAGTTGAAGATGGCTCTGAGGTTCTTAGCCTAAAAGGCGGGAGCAGAAAGAGGGCTAAAGGAGGCCAGCCAGAGAGTGACAGGGAAGGAGGGAGCAGGTGTGCTGATGAGGCAAATTTCTGTCTTACTGGCATTGAGGCAAAGAACCTTGGCAGCACACCACTCCTGGATAGCAGACAGACATTCAGAGGTGAGAGAGGGAGAGGAGGTGGCGGAGGGAAGCCTAAAAACGAGCTGAGTGTCATCCGCATAGCACTCAAAGTTGGAGCAGAGAGCGGCAATGCGGAGAGCAAGGGGTGCCGGGTATTGGTTGAATAGCAAGGGAGAGAGGTTAGACCCCTGGGGAACACAGAAAGTGAGATAGAGGAAAGGAAGGACCCAAATGGTACCTGGGAGGGTCGATCAGAGAGTAAAACAGGTCAGCCAGGCCAGGGCCTGATCGCTGATTCACAGGTTATCACATAGACGGTTGCGCAGGATGGCATGGTTGACCGTGTCGAAGGCAGAAGAGAGATCAAGTAGGATGAGGACAGAAGGGATGTTAGAGTCAAGGTTGGACAGCAGGTCTTCACAGATGTTCAGGAGAGCAGTTTCTGTGCTTCTGGCAGCTCTGAAGCCAGACTGATGGTCATGTAGACAACCAATATGCACTCAGAAAGCCATTCAGAAATTACCCTCATGTTGAGATAGTAGAAGGAAGTCACCAAGAAGAATGCCCACTTCCAAAGTGCCAAAATGCGGAGATGGGAATTATGGATGAATGGTAAGTAAAAGTCTGATGACAACAGAATGATGTCATAAAGAAGATCTATAAACCTATGTTGAAACCATATGAAAATACTTAAGATTGATGATGTGATTGAAGCACGAAGAGAAACATGTACCTAAAAATGAAGTAATTGTACAAATAGGAAGAAGTAACTTACTGACCGATTACTGTAAATACACTGTAACACAAGGTTGAAAAGCATATTGAAGCTTGCTAAAAAGAGGTATACACGTAACATTTAGGAATGCCGTTGTTAGAAAATGGACAATGGTCTGAGTTAAAGAATCAACCAAGCTACCTACAAATACAAGCCTAGGATTGCAAATTGAAGAATTAATGTAAACGCTGTCTTTGTGTGCAGAATAAGGGAGTATGATGGCCGGAATTCAAGTAATTTTTTTTTCTCGAAAGATTGGTGCAAGGCACAAAGGGAGTCGAATGAACAGATCATGTGCGTAAGATATATTTCTGCAAAGATTAGGAGGGACAAGGACATTTGAAGGTGCCAAGTGTTGGACAAATACGAAGGGAAAATCCTTTGTGAGGTGGAGTGAGCAAGTCTCTAAAGGTCAGAAGGGGTAATGACACACTGTTTAATAAAATCAAATTGCAGTAATTGAGAGGCTGAAATGGACAAAATCATGGTCTCCCGACATGTGATGAAGAACTCAAAGAAAAGACTATGGGCCTCATTCCGAGTATGGCGGTAAGGGATAGCGGCCACCGCTAACGAGAGCGGTGGCGGTAATCCCTTACCGCCATACTCCGAGTTCCCTTAGCGCCATGGTGCTTTTAACACCTGCTTTTCAGAGCTTAAGGTATTCTTGGGGCTGATCATTTTTAGACAAAATATAGAAGGTTGATTTGAAGGGCAGTTTGCATCACTGTGACAGGTCCCAGAGGTCCTCATGGTTTGACAAGGAATGGTGCAGCAAGAAGAAAGAGTGATCCCGTGCACTTAGTAGAATAAGATTGCCTGATTGCTATTCAGGTGTGGTGCTCTGCTAACAATCTCTGCCTTAATGCCAGTAAGACAGAGATCCTTCTCATTGGGACTCCTGCTGCCTTTTCCCCTCCCACCTCTAGCCACACTCCTTGGGTCCCCTGCCCTCACCTTCTTGTTAATCAAAAAACCATGGGGTCATCTTCGATTCCTCTCTCTCCTTCTCTCCCCACATCACTGACCTTGCCAAGAAGTCCAACTTTCAGCTCCATCTGCTCAGGGGCTTCCTCGCTTTCCTCACCTTTCCCCAGAAGCTCAATGTCTCCAGAGCTCTGGTTCTCTCTAGGCTGGACTACTGTAACAGCCTCTTCCTCAATCTGCCTCGTTCAACCCTTTGCCCTCTTCAACTAATCCACAATAGGGTTGCAAGACTTATCCTTGGCCTCAAGCCCAGGGACCACATCTCTCCAGTCCTAAAATCTCTCCACTGGCTCCCGCTGGCTGCAAGGATCAAATTCAAGACCCTTTGCATCATTCATAAGGAGGTCTGGGGCCTGGGACATTGCTACATCCAGCTTTCTCTCCCTAAACACCTCCCTGATAGATTTCTTCGGTCCTCTAGCTCCAACTCTCTGCAGATCAGACGTTTCCCCAAACAGAGTGGGAGGTAGGTCTCTTTCTTCAGCAGGAGCCACCCTCTGGAATGGCCTCCCTGTCCTCATCAGACTTGAGCCGAATCTCCTTAAATTAGGGAAACGTCTCAATACTTCCTTTTCTCCTCCTTCTTCCCTCTCCCCTTCTGTGCTAATTTCCTCCTGCCACTGCGACTGATGCCTGGTCCCTTTTGAATCTTACAAGGGTGAGGCCCCCCTCAACCAGTCTGCCCCAACCAGCACTTGCCCTCAGACACCCTTCCCGTACTAGCCTGAATCTGGTCCACCCCATCCATCGTCCTAGTTTTCCCTTTCCCCTTGTTTCCATGGCACTTGCCGTTCGTGGCTCCCCTTGGTACTTGCTCAGCCCTTTGGGCCCCCGCCACATGCACTTGCCCCAAGCCCCCATGCCTACCTTTCCACGCAGACCTGCTTCACCCTCCCTTTGCACTTTTGTCACTGCACTTGAACGGTCAGAATGTCACAAGGCCTAGTAGGGCCATTACTGTTGTTTTTCCTACCCCCCCCACCCCACCTCACCCCCCACGCCACTCTGTTTCTATTCTGTTTTATGGCGCCTGGAAACAATTGCGTATAGGCGCCATAAAAATGTCAAATAAATAAATAAGAAAGGAGTGCAGAGGCATCTTTTACTCACCAGGGTGAATTATCAGGAACCAGTATAGGCAATTGCCATCTGCGCAGAAAATGCAGTGCAACGAAAGTGCAAGGAAGGACTTCGCTCAGGCAGTCCTTGATAAGGAATAAAGGAAAAAAAAGGATAGTTTAGCCTTTTGAGCTATGATAACAAGGGGAATGATGGAATACCGCTCCCCCTCCTCCCCCAGCCCCAGTCGAGAGCAACATCTCTGGAGATATGTAGAAAATAAACAAAAAATGCAAATAAATAAAAAATGCAAAAAATAAATAAAATAAAATAAATAAATTAAAAAATAGATACATTAAAAATAACACTTTCTCTCCCTCTATGTGGCTGTGTGGCAGATTGGGCCAGATGCAGGGTCACTGCCAGCAGGTGATTCGGGTCCCTGCTCTCACAGTGGAGGAAGTGGGTAAGGCATTGAACGCAAAGGCCGCAGGGAAAGTACCCGGCCCAGACCAAGTTACTTCAAACTTTGCAGTTTGTGCCCCAACTCTTCACACCTGCCATAGTTCTATTCTGTCTACATGGGCAATTCTTGAAATGATCTCTACCAAAAAGGGGGAGATCCAGCTAACTCTCGACAAATTTCTCTTTTGGACTCATCTGGGAAAGTATTTTCCAGGTATTTGAGACAGTCCGGGAATCGGAGAATACGGGCGAAGTCTAGGGGGGGTTACAGATTGTCTGTAACCATAGAATGAGGTCTTTGTTTAATGCTTATACTCATGAAGTTTGTATATGTATGGAAAGGATTGCTAATGTTTGCTATATTTGTAGATTTAAAGGCATCATTTGACTTGGTCGACAGGGCCAACATATTGGATACTTTACGTTTAGAAGGTAATGGCTCTGCACTGATCAGTTTCATGGATGCCTTCCATGAAGACTCTGGAGGTCGTGTCCTACTGGGCCCTGAAGGTGAGAGATCAGCAGAGGTGTGAGACAAGGCTGTGTCTTTGCTCCCAAGTCAATCAACCTCTTTACGCATGATGTTGACGGTTGGCTTCAGAGTAGGTGTAGGGACCCCGGAAACATGGGTAATGTCCCTCCACCAATACCACTTGTCTCAGATGATACATTGATGCTCTCCCTCAGACAGAGAATGGCACTAGGCAACTTGTACAGGGTTTTAATGAATATGGCTGGTTTAAATACCTTATCATTTACGGGTCAAAGACCAAAGTAATGCTCTTGGGAAACAGAAGCAGTTGCTCTCCAAGATCGCGATTGGTGGATTTCTCCAGATGTTTGACTATCTAGGCATTAGATTTTCTGGTAATGGCTATTAGAAGGCCCAGGTGGAGAAGAAGACTTTGACTTTAAATCAGGTAGCAGGCAGGATCCTTCGTTACAATCACTGCTTTGGCCGGCACACTGTTAGTGCTCCGTTAGGAGGGCGGGGAGATACGGAAGTTGCACGAGCACAGTACGCCACAGAACCGTAGGGTCATATTGATTGCCAACCCTTTGTGGGACGAATAATATGGAGTGATGCTTCAGAGTGTTTTAACAGAAATATAATTGTCTTCCCAGATGGGAGTCTGACTCCATTAATATGCATGGGGTCACTGAGATGACCAAGAGTGTGAGAGACGTTCAGTTGTGAGATTACCAGCAACGGCGGGTGATACTATGCTCCAAGGAGTGAGGTGCCCACTCAATATATCACACTTTTTATAGGTGTGAGACCCATCCTGAATGCTTTCCCAAAGAGCGTTGGCCAGAGTTTCACACTGAAGAAGTGAGCATGTGATCCGGGGTCTGCAGCCCACACACACGCAGGGGATTCCCATGCTCCCACTTGCGAGATTTGCACCAAATTAGTGCGATTGTGCTCCAAAGTAGGAGGCACATGCACAGTCTTTGCTCTGAGGTTTGACACTCACAGGATGGGCTGGCATTTCATTCTCCCATCTTACTTGTGTTGCTCTGCCTTTTGAGGGCTACTACAACCTGGATGATTATTGAGGGGTGGAATAGGGGCAGTGTTGGCCTACTGGAATGCAACTAGAAGGCTGAAACCTCCTTCTTACTTGACTTTAGTATATGCAGAGCGCCTAGGGACAAATTCTGTTGGCGATGGTGCGCGGTACAAATACCTCTAACATAGCATAACATATGCAGTGCAAGCTATTCAATGTTTCCACTGTTCTGCGCCCGACCCAGCCCCTTGCACCAAGTTGGCGACTACGTGCAAATGCAGTCATATAACTGCCAGTGATGTCAGTTCCTACATTTGGGCACCCCCGGGAAATTCATAAGTCGGCTCCCCTGAGCAGAGGGGATAAGAGGTGGGAGGTGAGGTTTGGCGAACACTGAGAATGGATTGCTGTGATTTCTAAGTAACTTACTCATCAGCAGGTCAATGCTTTTACTGTGATAAGGCCAAGCTTTCTCCTGGGCTATGCAGGTCATGGCACATCTTCCCACCACTGCACAAACTACATAACAAACCTGACACCACCAAGTTAAAAACCCTATACATATAGGACTGAAGCCTACCTGAGGAGCTAATGAAAACATTACGGTGCTACGAAACAACGGTGTTCACTGTTAGGTGCTCTATAAAACACCACTAAATACATCAATCCACAAGATGTATAGTGCCTAGAAAGCGATGCACAACCCCACTATACATGGCAACTATCACCGTGACTGACAGAACCACTGGCTCACCAATGGAATAGAAATGGTAAAAAAAAAAATAAAAAAAAAAGACACACATCCAACACACAGCCACAATACCAAACTTGTCGAAAAGGCAGACGCTGACGGCGGCAACTGTGACTTGAATCTGTGACCTGCAGGTTTGAGGCCGCATGCAGTCTCATTAACCCACCGAGCTATCTTACTCGTTCGTGTTTGCCTTTACCCAAAGCAATGTTAAATTCATATGAACACCTAACAACTTGACCGGAAACCCCGAGTGCGACTCACAAGGGATATTGATGTCCTGGTGAACTTGGCCTGGGCTTTAGTTTTTCGTTTTCTTGCCTCGATTCTCCAGTAAGCAGAACAACTCCGCCATCTTTTAAATAGACTCTTTTTACACCGGACAATTTGTTTTCGTCCCAACACAGCTCTGCATGGACTGCCAAGCGCTGCTGCCGACCACAGATCGCCATGCCTAATCGCCAACTACCAGCTTTTCTGCCAGTCATCCCCCCACTTCCCTCTGCAAATGGTACCAGCACCCAGGCGCTGCTTATCTGCTTTTTCCCACACTCCCAACTCGGAGCAGGAGCGGTGGAGATTTACAGAGCTCTAATGCAGGGCGACAGGCAATAACAGAGAATTTCATTTAGTGATAAAAAAAAAGTAATCAAATCAGAGAACGTGGGCACGGGGCGGTTATCGGAGCTGGCGATTGTTTTCATATCTGAATGTGCGCTGGGTTATGAGGCAATTAAGTGCGACCTGGCACGCCTCAGTTCCCTCTGGCGGAGCGCTCTGCTGCAGCCCCAAACCCTGTCACTCGGGCCGCCAATCAGCGGTGGCCATAAGCCTGGAAGTGTTTTTGTGCTGGGGAGTGGCATGCGGGTGACGGGTGTCATGGATGGATGACAAGTGTGACAAGACAGGCAATACAGTAATGACAGTTGCAGGAATGAGGAGACTGACGACCAGGATGTGAGGTGGAAAAAACTTTGGCCACAAGCTTTATTTTAGTACCAGCCATGGTGCGAAAGAAAAACCAGCCATAACATCACATAAGGATAACAATACTATATTTTGGGGATAGGGGGAACAGGTGAGCGGGGGGCCCTAATCCCAATTAGGGGCCGCTCGAGGCTGATCCCCGCCGCCACCCTGAGGGGATGCTGACCGGCGTCTCCCAGGTCCCCCCAAAATAAGGGATTATGAATTAGGTACAGCCTTTGGCTGCCAGGGTCCAGAAAATATTCCTGGTGAATATGTCCATACCTTCAATGGACAGGTGAACCCCGTCACTGCAGAACATGGCCTGGTTGTGTACCGAGATCCCATATTTAATAAATTTGAGGCCTGAGAAAAGGCAGAAATTGGCCACAGCTTTGTTCAGTTTGCGCCTAGAAATCTCCATGGCTTTGTTGCACTCTGCCCCATGCCAATGTTGGCGAGGGATGATTTCTGACATCATCACTTCTGTTCGAAGTCTTAGCATGTGTGCCAGTGATCTGAGGGAGGTGCAGATTTCAGCCCGGAGAAGCTTCCTGCCCAGCTGAGGCAAGTCATTGCCCCCGAGGTGGATGATGAGAAAATCGGGGGGAGGTGAGCAGGCCCCCAGTAGGCCAGCCAATTTGTCGTGTAGGTCTCCCCAGCGCATGCCCGGCTTGCCCCACCAGTAGGTGATGGTGTCCTGGAAATGCATGCCGTCCTGGGTTTCCTCCAGCCATCTGCTGGCCCTGGTAATGAAAGAGTGACCCACGATCCACGCCGTCTGGGACGGGGGTAGCCTGTGGTTAGAAGAAAATGGGGGAGGGCGTAGGGGAGGAGCGGGGTGGGGAGACGGAGGATACTATTAGATCAAGTCTTTCCTGATGTATCTTTTGTAAGCCCCCGATTTCCAACCCCCAATCCCTTTTATGGCTTTCTCTTGCAGCCCCCCTATCCAGGCTGAAGTGGCTGCTCCTATCCTGAAGGAGTGGGATCCAAACTCAGTAGGATTCCATCCTATAGCTATTATAGTCTTCTTGAGGACAGACCTCACCTGGAATCTACCGAGGGCAGACCCATTTTTGTGTGTGAATAATTGCCCCCCCCGACTGGGGCGCTTGTTCATGAATGCCCTGGTGGTGCAAATGGGGCAATATTCTGTTTCCTCAATGCAGTACAGGTTGATGATCCTCCCTTTTCCTAACTGGTCAGTTTTGGACCTACACAGTTTCACAGCCATGGAATCCTTCCCCAGGTGGATGTCGCCTATATCCAGACCTTCCTCTGATCCTGTGTTTTTGGAGGCAATCTCGCTGATCCTGAACGCCCCAAAGTAGTTTAGAGTGCAGGCAGCTCTAAATAGTGAGGTCTCGTAGGCATTGTTGCATACTGCAGGGAGGGTGTCTAGCAAAATTTTTAATTTAGCAAAATTGGGGGGGCGTCTGGTGTCTGTCTTGACCCCTTCCATTTTGGACCAACCCTTGAGAGCATATCTGGTTAGTGCGCCGTGGGTGGGGTCGGGTGCCCCCGCTAATCTAGTGTAATATGAAACTGCTGCCAGATGGGATGAAGCCCATGCCTTCTTTTTGCTTTGTTTGAAAGCCCACTCCATAAAGTCATTGACATGGCACTCCTGTATATCCCTGATGTTGGTGACTTTTGTGATCCTACCAAAATCAGTCAAGCACTTATTGTACATTTTGGCAGTTTTCTGTGCCAGCGCCTTTTTGGCCAGTTCCCCTAAGACACCTTTAGGCTCACCTGTAGGAGTGTGGTGCAGGGAAAGGCAACCCCTTTTGTCCGGGCCCGGGGGTGAGGGTAGAGCTGGGCGCGGGCATCTCATGGAAGAGCTGTGACCGGCTGGCTGGCAGGGGCTGCCTTGGGTGTGTCCATGACGGCCCAGACCTCTTCTGGAACTGCTGTCCTCCTGGCTTCTGCCTGTGGGTTTAGTGCCTTGAAAGTGGAGAACTGAAAACGGGACAGAGCGTCAGCGGCCTTATTATCTTTGCCTGCAATGTGCCGCCCAATTATTACAATGTTATTTTCCAGGGTGATTTTTGTCATTTCTCTCAACACTTTTAGCACCAGAGGGCAGGAGGCAGCACCCTTGTTTAAAATGTGTACAACCGCCATGTTGTCTGACCATGTGACCAGTTCTGTGTTGGCCAACAGGTCCCCCCATAGGTAGAGTGCCAGCCATATGGGGAATATCTCTAGCAATGTGATGTTCCTGGTCCAGCCCCTCTGCTGCCAGCAGGGCGGCCAGTGGCCGGCGCACCACTTGTTACCAAAACATACCCCAAAGCCTCTGCTGCCAGCCGCATCCGTGAACAGGGACCTTTTGTCTGCCCCATTCATGGGTTTGCGCCATATCACTTGGCCATTGAAGTTGGTAAGAAATGCTTCCCACATGGCCAGGTCTTGTGTTATCTCCTTGCCCAATCTGATGTGGTGGTGTGGCTTTGTAACCCCCCTCATTTTTAGTTCCAGGCTCCTGTGAAAAACCCAGCCTTGGGGCATGATTCTGGTAGCAAAGTTCAGCTTCCCAGCAAGGGACTGTATTTCACGCAGCGTTGCCTTGTCCCTGCCTGTCATCAACCTTATTGTCTTTAGAAGGTCCTCTATTTTGTCCCTGGGCAGGCGGCACTCCCCCATGGAAGAGTCAATCTCTATTCCTAGAAATGACAGGGTGGTGGTGGGTCCTACAGTCTTCTCGGGTGCCAGAGGAACCCCTAATTCCTGCATGGTTTCACTGAATGCTTTTAGGGATGAGCTGCATAGGAGAGACCCTGCTGGGCCAGTGAAGAAGAAATCATCCAAATAGTGTACCGTTCTGGCTCTGGGCATGGCCTGTTGGAACGCCCACTGTAGGAAAGAACTGAACTGTTCAAAATAGGCACACGCGATGGCGCAGCCCATGGGAAGGCATTTGTCAAAATAGAATTTATTGTCAAAACGGAAACACAGCCACTGGTAGGTGCTCTTGTGCACGGGCAGCAGCCTGAAAGCTGACTTAATGTCCGCTTTAGCCATGAGAGCGTGTCTACCTGACAGTTTTACTAGGTCGACAGCATCTTGCACGCAGCTGTAAGAGACAGCGGCCTCCGTGGCAGGGATGCCGTCATTGAAAGAGCTACCGGGTGGGTGTGATAAATGATGGATCATCCTGAACTCCCCCGGCTCTTTTTTGGGCACAATGCCCAGGGGGGAGCATAAAAACTCAGTGAAGGGGGGGTGCTGGAAGGGGCCCTCAATCCTCCCTAGTTGTAGCTCTTTATCAATTTTTTCGCTTATTATGGTAGCTAGGGATGAGGCAGATTGTAGGTTCTTGGGTATGGTGGGATATCCCTGGCCCTTGAATGGGATCTGGAAGCCATCTTTGAAACCCTGAGCCAGGAATGCTCTAGCTGCTGGGTCAGGGTAGTTCTCTAACATTTTTAGCAGTTGGTCAATTTTTATTGGTGAGGCCCCTATTCTATAGCTAGTGCATGTTTTTGCCCTCAGTGACTTTTGGGCTGGGCCTGGAAGGAGAGGCTTTTGTGCAATTGTTGCTGCTGTGGCCACCACTGCATGTGCTGCATTGGTGCTTGAATCTGCACTCAGTGCCCTTGTTACATGACCCTCTGTTGAAGTACCAGCAGGACCCCGGAGTGCTTCCTTTGGACCCCCGTTGCTGCGGTTGCCAGACTGCCCCTGATTATGCCCTGCTTTTTGCCCCCCTGGGGGCGTTCTTCGAAAGGGGGGGTTGTTTTTGTTAGTATTTATACTGTCTTGTTGGGGCCTGCGCTGGTTATGTTGCCTGTTTCTACCCCTTCTATTATACTGATGTTCATAATCCTTGCTGCTTTGGGCGCTCTTAGCTGAGTTTTCTTTTAATACATGAAAAAGATACAATTTAGGGTCTTCCTCCTCCCAGCCCAGGTCAGGGAATCTCTGCATCTCCTTCCTGAACTCTCTATCATAGTTCAGCCAAGACCCCCCCCCCCCAAAGGTATTGTGAATCTCCAAAATTCTGTGGTGGTAGGCAATCAGTGCAGTGCCCTCTTCTGGGAATTCTTCTAGAATTATTGTGGATAGGATTTGAAACGAGGCCTCCCAGTTCTGAATATTCTTCTCCAGTGTGGGCCTCTTTGCTCTCTCTTTTTCTTCCTCTTTCTTATCCCTTTTTGAAATGCCAAAACCTAATTCTTCATATTCCAATACGCAAAAAATGTCAATAAATTGCTTTTTCCAAATCTTTCTCTTAATTTTCCGCTCAATGTGCCATGCAATGGTCTTTTTTGGGCTTCTATTTACACTTTTGCCGGCAGTGCGCCTCCCATATTTAGTCATATGTGGGATTGGAGACAGTACATCATTGCTAGGCCCAACCCATGCTTTAAGGTGGCCCTGGTCATCCTCGCCCCCAGATTCCGACTCTGTGTCTGTGCTGTCACTCTCGCTGCTGGAGCTGCTCGAGTCGTCCCTGTGCCTCCTCTTTTTCCCAGCACCCGCTCCCTTATGCCATTTTAAAAATTGTTTAAGCATAGGCCCCAAATCATTGCTTTTCACAGTACCTGATTTTGCTTTCCTTTTGGTGCCTGGGTGGGTGTCTGAAGAGGCGGGCATGCTGCGGACGTCAAGGTGCTGCTTCTTCCTAGCTGGCTGCTCTCTTTCTGCTGGCTCCTCATCGCCGTCGACCTCCTCTTCCAGGGCGCCTGCGTCATCCTCGTTGAGGCCGGTGGATGCGAGCTCTGCCATTCTTTCCTGCACCACGTCCATGCCATGGACGGCTTCCGCTGCTTTGGCCCATTCCAGGAGTAATGTTTCTTTCAGGGATAAGGCGTTGGCCATCTCTTGCCTGTTTGGGTCTCTGCGTGCTGGTTCGTAATGGGTTGTCTTTGTGTTTCCCAACTTGCTGTGTGGGTCAGGGTCCTCTTCCCCCCCTATTGTAGTTCCCAGGCGAAATAAAATGCTGGGGCTCTGTGTCTGCCTCCTTCCAATGCAGGTCTGCCGAAATGTGCGCCTGGGAATTCCGGCTGTCCTCTGTCCAGCTGTTAAAGCCGGTGATCTGTGTAGTCCTGCTTCCCAAGCTGAAGACACAGAAATGCACGGCCGCCGCAAATTCTGCTCTGCTCCTTCGCTGCACGTTGCTTGTGACCTTTGACTCGGTCAGGTTTGGAATGCTGTGGCCTGTCTGTGTCAGCCCACAGTCCCCCGATGTATCCCCCAGAAGGTATTTTTAATTTATCTTCGCCGTCGTGACACAATGTCAGATTAGGACAGGTCTCATACAGCAATTGTCCAGCTGTACCTTGTCCTATGTATGTGCAGCGTTGATTTCCTCGCAAAACACTGGCAGCAGCCACCCCAGTTGAAACAATGACCTGGCTGTAGCTGGGCTCTTCCCTCGAAGTAATTCGCTCTGAGTGCAACAGTGTAGCGCAGCGTTGGTTTCTTTAAAAAGATCCCACTTCGATGGGAGGTGCAGGAGGGGCTGGGGAGCTTGCAGCCTTCTCTCATAGGAAAGCACAGCAGCAGTGTGCCTCTCTGTCTTGTTTGAGCCTGCAGGGCTGGGGAGGCCCACTCACCGACGGGCCTTCACTGCTGGAAATATGTCAATGTCCGCTTTTTCTGCGCAGCCAGGAAAAAATTGTCAGCTGGACCCAGCAAACGGTGCTCCTTCTTGTCCTGGTGCTCTGTGCAGACCTGCAGCCGTCCTGCTGCTGTTCGTGGCTGACGGGGAGGAAGCGTGAGAAGGGCCACCTTGCCCCCGCCAGATAAAGGCAAAATTCGGCCTGGGGGCAAGGCGGCCCTTTCTTTGAACTTCAAAAGACCCCCGCTCTGCATCCGACAGGATGGGAAGGGGGGCCTTTGAAGTATGGAGGGCAAGGTGACAGGGGGCAGCGACTACCGGTTGTCACCTGCCCCTCTCACCTCACCCTCCTGTGCGGGAGACGCGCTGTCTGGGTTCCCATTGTTAAGGGACCCAGCAGCCCAACCCCACCATGTGCATGCTAAGTGGGGCAGCGCCAAACCGCCGCTGCCCCACCGGACTTCGCACAAATCCCCCACCTCCCAGCTTACGGCCCCGGGCCTCCCATCCGGGTGGGCCCGGGTGTAATAGACTTCTGCAAATGATGTCCACGTGGCGGAGGGGAGCTGGCATACAAGCAAGGGCTGGACGCCATCATGTCAGCTGCCAAGAAGTCAACGCGGTGATTTGTGAATCTTCTACAGATGGGGGGTGAGGGGGGGGTGATGGATTGGTGGTGTACTGGTATTTGGTGGAGCACACAGGATGTTGGGCGGTTTTATATGGTGCAAGATTTGCTATTGTGTGGCTTTGTGAAGCTGTTGGTATCCACTCTCGGTGGGGCACTGTTGTTTTAGACTAGGCTGAGCCATTTGGCTGGCCAGATGTTTTCCGATCACAACTACCGTCAGTTTTGACCAGCAGAGTCAATGATGTGGGATCATGGGAGTTATAGTCCAAAACATCTGGATAGCCACAGGTTGCAGATAGAGGTGGGAGAGCCAGAGCCGGTTGACCTGCACTGTACAATAGCAGGAAGTGGGCCACCGGCTTCTTGAAAGGCACTTTAAACCACAGGTGTGTTCACCTGCTCAGTGGCGAGTTATCCGGTTTTGTACTTATTTTGTTACTTCTGGATGTAAGAAATAGGTTCTTGCACACACTGAAAGACGGGGCGCAACCTAGATCAATCTAAACTGCTCCCCTTATGTCTAACAGCACCACCCTCTACTCCTGCACTGACCCCAGCACTGGAACTATGACGTCCTGGTCCAGGTGGAAAGTGGAACAAATTTTGCAAGAAAATTAGGACCCAGCGTCAGAATCCGGCCGCACTGCACAACCCTGAAATAGGGAGCCCTGTAAAATCCATCTCCTAAATCCCACAGCTTTCAAATGGAGGCAATGGCTGGTAAGACTCAGCTGACCCTATTATTTTATTATTAAAATATACATTTTGTTAAATGTGTATGGTTAATTTAACCTTTCACACTATATAAAAGCATAACTGAATTAAACACATTTAAAAAAGAACACACATTCGATATAATAAAATAATTAAACAAATCCATTATGAAAATGTTTTACATATAAAAATGACAGCAGCGACAAAGAAACTCAATCACTTAATCTGGATTTCACCTTTTTCCAGATGTGGTACGCCCCCTTGGTAAGGACAAGAGATTCTGCTCCATATAGAAGGCTCCAGAATTGATCAGAGCTTATATTTCGGTATAGAGCGTATCCACTGTCGTACGTGGATTGCAGTCCAGGACACTGGGTCAAGATATACCGGGCAGTCTCCAATGAATCACCACATAGTGTGCAAGTTCTAGATTCTTGAGGTATTCCCGTCCAGGACTGGAAGGATATCAAACCTAAAATGTACCAATCCAGGAGAGTGATATTTAGTTAGGTAGCTACAAGGGCTATCCCCGGGCAGGCCTTGATGGGTGAATTGTACATATCTGGAGCGTAATGCCAATTGATCAGTAGCCAAGGTGCGGTCATAGACTTGCGTCTTTTACTCAATTTTGGCTAGGTGGAATTTGATAATTAACATAGGGATAACAATCAGTCCAATAGCTGAAAAATGGGACAACACAGTTTTCACCAGCTCATGAAACTACGTACTCCGGGTCACCCTCCGTGAGTGCTGCAATGTGTGGTTTAAGAGATTTGGCTCAATATTAACGCCTAGGGTGATCTTAGCCCACAGCTGACAGACAGCAAGTTTCCACAATGAGATCAGCGACTGTCGACCAAGTTCAAGCCGGAATTCCTGCACTGTTACCGAACAAGGCAAACCCAGCAATGAGCGAAGGATTTTTGCCTCACGCCGTTCCAGCCAACCGACAGAACTCTCCGGCAGTACCTCGATGGTATACATTATCCCTGGAATAATGTTTCGCTTGTAGATCTTCAGCTTGGCCTCTATGGGCTCCCCCGCCCCCACCTAGTCTGTTGACAATGGTCCTGAGAGCAAGACATTTGTCCCATGCCTTGCTGGAAACAATCTCTCCCGTATTAGACTGATCTTTTGTGGCTTTAATTGTCATGCCCATATATTTGTATTCAGCAACTTGTCCCAGAGGCTGGACATCTATTTTCCAGACAGAATTAGGAGCGCTGTACGCTCGCTTCCCAATAGTTATCATTTTTGTCTTGGAGGTATTTACCTTGAGGCCATTTTCTCTCACGCATACAGCTGATGCCTCCAAAGAACGTTGCAGCCCCACAGCTGTGCGATCAAAGATGACAGTGTCATCAGCATAGGTGAGACAATGAATAGCCGCAGTGCCATATCAAGGGGGATGATCAAAGCTCTTAAACATTCTTCAAAGTCAGAGACGTACAAATTATATGAAGTAGGGGCCAACACAACCCTGCTTTAATCCTCTATTGGTGGAGATGAAAGTTCTCAGAATGCCAGTTTGTGAAAGGCAAATCTGTACCTAAGTGTCTGTATGCAGCAACTTTATGAAATATAAAACAGAGTTGTTTATGCCCCAGCTCTCCAGTTTGGACCATAGTACCCCCCCGATATACAATGTCGAGCTGTATTCTACGAAACGCAAATACAGTGCCTGGTTCGGAGCCAGTAAGGGGTCAGATAATAACGTGAGCAAGGCCCACAAGGGATGGCCCGTGGAGCAGTTCTTCCTAAAACCTGTCTGGGTGAGATTAAGAAGGGCACAGTTGTTTACCCATTTTGCCGGTGTCTCAAGTAGCAGCTTCGTAAATATTTTAGAGGCGCTGTCCAGCATTGCCAATAGTCTATAATTCTCTGGCAAATACCGAGGACCCTTCTTGTAGACCGGGCTTAGGACAGACTGCTGCTAAGTCCTAGGAATAGTTCCTGTCTCACAAATGTACAAGAGCATTTGCCGCAGGACCACTGCCCAATACTCAGGTTCACTCTTAAAGATAATATTACAGAGGCCATCAGGGCCAGCTGACCAAGAATCTGTCAGTTGTCTAATTATCAGAGACAGATCTGTATCCTTGACCAGCTCCCTCACCTCCGTATTGACCATAGACCTATGAATCTGAGGCAGTAGAGTCCTGTTTTACCCATTAGTTAACCTCAATGAATGTTACCCAACAGGACCCATCTATGGCACATATTTCAAGGGCCCACGCTCGGCCAAATTGGACCGAAGTAGGTGCCAACATTTCCAAGAATCTGTTCCTTGAATAAGTCTGTTCACAACCATCCAGGCAGCACTGGCCTTGCTGTGGGGATGGTTTATAAGCCAATCTTTGTATGAGCCTTTCAAGCAGACATTTCTTGATTTCTCATTTTAAGATTGAGATGAAAGTGTCTTTTTACCAAACAGATGGCCGCCCTTAGATAGCTCTTCCTACAAGCTATAATTGCGGCGTAGGGAGTTCCCAGCTTTTTGGTTTCAAACCTAACAATAGTTGACCTGTCAAATTGTGGCGCATACCTTGCAACCAAGCTGTCCAGCTGCAATCCACAAGAGTATAAAATCGGGGTCGCCCTGGCTTCTGCCCTACTCAACCTGTCATTTAATTATCTAATATGGCCCAGCGTCCAGCGTAGTCTATTTCCCTGGGCGTTGACCGTGGGGTTACTTGCTAACTGTTGGACGGTTACTAATTTAGTGGCCTGTAGGGCTATGTTCAAAATAGCATGGTCACTCATAGGTACTGGCATAACTTTCAGCAGAGAGGAATATTTACATAATGAACCATTTATGAACATGAAGTCGAGACAGCTATTATGTCTAACATTAGACCATGTGTTGAATACATGATTTAAAGTCGAATCCTGTACCTGTAAATAAAATTCAGCCAACAAATCTCGCCATTTACGACCTGGATTTAGATGCTTCGTTCTAATTGCTACTTTACCGATGGGCCTTACCTGCCTGTGATTGTAACAGTCCACATTGAAGTCCCCAGCCACCAATATCCCACCCTTCGGAAGCTGTATTTGCCCACTGCGAAGGATATTGATGAGAGCCTCCTTCAGCCCTATGGTCTGCATGCCACCAGGTGGGTCATACAGGGTGATCACCACAAAATTCTCACCCCGAAGCGGCAACCCAGTAATTTCCACACAAAGCAGGTAGTCTATAAGGCCAGCAACTATGATCGCTTTAGTTGAGTAGGAAACTTTAACTCCCACACATAGGCCACCCACCGGACGACCAGCTATAGGGGCAGAAGATACGTGGAAGAACAATGCATAGCTATCCAGGTCAAATCCAGAAGTAAGCATTATCTTTCGTAATTGGAATCTGTCATTTAGCATCATGAATTCTAATACATCCCTAATATTCATAAATGAGAGATGACCTCTCGAGTTCCAAGACATAACCTTAAACGTAGCATTTCTGCTATAGTTCAGATTTCATAGTGGGATCTTAAAAGGGGCACCATATACCCTCCTTCCTCTCCTCCAAACGACCATAGTCAGAACACAGTACTTCAGCTCTTTGCACGGCCCGAAATGTCTTAGGACGAACATCAGGTCCAGGGGCTACATTTGGGGTCGGGCAGAAAACATATATATCGAAACCCATATGTGAAAAGGCCCTAGAATGCTCGCAAATAGATTCCACCACTAAGGGAGAAGCAAAAGCAGCTAGGACCCAATTTGAAACACTATCGAAAGTGGGTAATTCCCAGGGCTGAAAGTGGGCCGGGGCCTGCCGGGGCTGGGCCCCGGCAGGCTCCGAAATTTCGTTTTGAGGCGGGGTCCTGCCAGGGCCCACTAATCTCCCCTGGTAGCCCTGGCCACTACACGAAAAGGCATTTTTTTCTACAGCCTGAAGCTCTCGCTCGTGAGCGAGAGCTTAAGGTTTCAGAAAAAAATGCCTTTTAGCCATAATGGTGGCGCCGCACCTGTGAGGCATCCCTTTAATCAAGTGATGCACGTGGGCCGGCGCCACCATTATGGAGAAAATGTGAGGCCGCTGGAAGCAGAGGCCTTGCTTTCTAAATACTGAAGCTCCTGCGGATTCGCGGGAGTTTCAGTCTTTAGGAAAAAGGCCTCTGCTTCCAGTGGCCTCACCCTTTCAGCCTTCATGGTGACGCTGCCCCTCCCCAGCTGGCGAGGGGCAGAACCACCATTAAGGCTGAATAGGCGAGGCGCTATCCCCTGCCAGGCAAGCCTATACAAAATAAATGCAGAGATCAGCACCCTCTCCCCGATTGGGGAGAGGGTGCTGATCTCTACAAAAGGCTGCCTGGCAGGGGTGCCAGTAGCCCACTGAGCCAGGGCTCGTCAAGGGGGCGTGGCCTAACGGGCCATGAAGACCCCCGTTGTTAGGCCACGCCCCCTCGATGAGCCCCGGCTCGATTTGTAGTGCCACTTAAGGCACTGGTAATTCCAGTCCCTCAATATCTGTCACACCGCGGAGACCGTGGAAGCTATGGGCAAGATGGAGGCGCTATTAGGTCCCAATGATCTGTCGGTGAACGGTCTAGTCTTTTTTCGCCGCTGCATTTAAAGAAGCCACGCCCCCTCCTGCGAGTTGCGTTGCAACTCGCTCTGCTGACTTTCGAACCTGTGCCTACGATAGCTCCTGACCTTTCGAGCTCATCTTTGCCTTCTCGGATACACTCCGCGGCCATCGCCTTCTCGCCAGGCGACGGCCGTTCTCTTTTGCCTTCTCGGATTCACTCCGCGGCCCATCGCCTTCTCGCCAGGCGACGGCCGTTCCTTTTTTGCCTTCCCTTATTCCTTCGGTCTTACCTTCCCTCGCCTTTCCCCTCTTTCCTCCGTATACTCTTGCATCCACTCTACTTCGCATTCGCGCACTCTCACAATCACTCGCTCTCTCATTCATGCTCTCTTACATTCACTTCTCCTTCATTCGCGCACCCCTAGCATTCTCTCGCTCTATCTCATTCAGGCTCACTAGCACTCACTCGATCTCTCTCATTCTGACTCCCTAGCCTTTCGCTCGCTCTCTTTTCTGTCTCTCTCGCATTCACTCTCTCTCTCTCTCCAAACCAACTTACCTCCGTCAGCAGTCTTCGGAGCCTTTGCTTGATCCCTCGGAAGTCTACAAGTCATCCTTTGTGGTCCCTCTCTCCATTGCCTCCTCCGAGACGCTCTCATCCCTGCCAAGAAATCACTGTCCTCCATCTGTTATACTTTGGAGCTCTCAACTGGACATTAGTCTCAAGACTCTTAAGGCATCTGGATCCGCTATTCTTCCTATCCATCCTCGCCAGCAGCCTCACAGGGTTTTTTCTGCCTTACGGGCTTTTTCCCTGATTTGGGAGGGGCGGACTCCCCAGGGTTCACCTGACGGTTTATTCTGTTAACGGTCAAGGTGGCCTCCGGAGGAGACCGTCCCTATCTCTTCGAACGTAAGAAGAGTAAAGGACTCCTTAAGAAGGATAAAAAAGAGGAGAAAACCCCGAAAGACCGGAGGAGAAGACAGAAGGCCACCTGTCAGAGTGAAGACCAAGGTGAGGAGACTCCAGGGGAAGGTACTTTGGGAAGTGGTTTTGACAGTTTGCAACGCCCAACAAATACGATGGCCTCCTTGGAACAATACCAGGAGATGGTAACAGCGATTCAGGGTCTCCAGGCGGAGGTTCAGAGCCTTCGAACAGAGAACATCGACTTACGTCAGCAGGTGGCAGTTCGAGACGATTTCCGAGGCGACCTGCCTCCCCTGACGTTTTCCTTCGGGAAGTATGATGGCAGTCCACAACTCCTGAAAGAATTTTTGGATGCCTGTATGATTTACTATACCTTTCGACCTAAGGCCTACCAACTTGATAGGGCCAAGGTTGGGTTTTTGGTCTCCAACCTAGTGGGTAATGCTTTGGCGTGGGCTACTCCATTGATAGCGCAAACAAATCCTGCGGTTAATGATTACGCACAGTTCATTCAATTGATGCGGAACAGATTTGAACGACCAGAGGTCCAATATTCTTCGTATGAAGCCCTTCTGGATCTCCGTCAGGGGAATCAGGGGGTACAGACATACGCCTCCGCATTTATGAAGTTGGCGACGGAGCAGGATGGCCAGATTCAGCCCAGCAGACCCTCTTCCGACGAGGATTACATGATGAACTTAAGGACGAACTTGCCCGGATGACACGTCCTGCTTCCTTCCCAGAGTTGGTTACGCTGTCCCTGCATTTGGAGTATAGATTGCAAGAGCGAAAATTAGAAAGGAGGAGGTTCAGACCTCACCAGACCATCGGAGTACCCGCCTCAACTCCCTCTACTCGATCGCCGTCTGAGGAACCTATGCAAATAGGATCAACTAGGGGCCCGTTGACTCCCGAGGAACGAAAGAGACGCAGAGAACAAGGTCTCTGCATGTACTGTGGATCCTCTAAGCATCTGCTTAGGAGTTGTCCCGAAGTTCCCCCGAGACGGTCGGGAAACGCGTCTCCCCGGTCTTAAGCAGGGAAAGGAACCGGGCGGAATCGATTAATCCCTGTAATTCCAGGCAGCAGGATAAGCCGAAGGAGGACCCTAGACTCATGGTATTTACAGTCCATCTAACTTTCGGATCTCTTTCTTCACTAGAAACCTTGGCTATGCTGGATTGCGGGGCGGCTGGAAATTTTATTGATATTCAGTGGGTTCAAGAACAAGCCATTCCCCTAATTCAGAAAGACTGTCCTGTACCGGTAGAGGGTGTAGACGGGGCTCCTCTCTCTTCTGGACCTATCATGCAAGAGACTTCTCCAGCTACTATGGCAACACCAGGAACAAATTACCTTTGATGTCATCAGAGCTGCCCATTTTCCCGTCATCCTGGGCATACCCTGGTTGCGCAAGCATAACCCCAGGATAGACTGGGCTACGAATACTGTAAGTTTTCAGTCCTCATATTGTTCCACTTCGTGTCTTCCCCAGGTATCTCCTTTCAGGGGGAAAGGAGCCGCTATTTCAACCTCCTCGGCAGTGGTTCAAACGATCCCTCCTTGTTACCAGCAGTATGCCGAGTTATTTGAGGACAAACTACCCCGTACTTTACCTCCTCATCGAGCTGAGGATTGTGCTATCAATTTGAAACCTGAAGCATCGGTACCGTTTGGACGCATGTATCCGATGTCCCTACCAGAAAGAAGGGCATTGAAGGAGTATCTGGATGCAAATCTACAGAATGGCCTGATCCAGGAATCACACTCCCCAGCAGGGGCTTCAATGTTCTTCATCCCAAAGAAGGGCTCTACTGAACTCAGGCCGTGCATAGATTACCGGGGATTGAACAGCTTGACTATTCGGGACAGATACCCTATGCCTCTCATAAAAGAGGTACTCGAAGCAGTAGAAGGAGCTTCTATATTCACCAAATTAGACCTTCGGGGAGCCTACCATCTGCTAAGAATAAGGAAAGGGGATGAGTGGAAGACGGCCTTTAGAACCCCTCTGGGACACTTCGAATACAGAGTCATGCCCTTTGGTCTGGTGAACGCCCCGGCAGTGTTCCAGCGCTTTGTTGACAAGATTTTTTCTGACTTGCTGTATGCCTCAGTGGTGGTCTATTTAGACGATATCTTGGTCTTTTCCTCCTCCCTCTCGGAACACCGAAGACATGTCTCCCTGGTCCTCCAAAGATTAAGGGAAAATCAGCTTCTGGTCAAGCCAGAAAAGTGCATATTTGAGGCTGTCTCAGTGTCATACTTAGGTTTTATCGTCTCAAAGGAAGGGGTACAGATGGATCCGGAGAAGGTAAGGGCAGTCCTTAGGTGGTCTGTTCCGAAGAGTCCTAAGGACATACAGAGATTTTTGGGTCTTTCCAACTTCTACAGAAGATTCATCCCAAACTTCTCTGACATAGTCTTACCCATCACTCGTCTTCTAAAAAAGGGCCAGAGGTTTGAATGGGATAAGGATGCCGACCAAGCCTTCTTGGTACTCAAGAAAGCCTTTACTACTGCCCCCATTCTGGTGCAACCCAACCAATCTCTCCCCTTTGTGGTAGAAACAGATGCCTCTGGAGGGGCTATTGGAGATGCTCTTCTACAAGCCGGCAAAGATGGAGTGGAACATCCGGTGGCTTATTACTCCAGAACACTTACACCTAGTGAAAGGAATTACTCGGTTTTGGAACGAGAGTTACTGGCGATCCGACAGGCCTGTATCGAATGGAGACATTTGTTACAGGGAGCGGCCCATCCCTTTCTGGTTCGCACTGACCACCGGAATCTGAAGATATTGCAGCAAATGGAGTGTCGCAATTCCAGACACGCTCGATGGGCCTATTTCTTCTCCCAATATGACTTTGAAATCACATACCTTCCTGGAAAGGAGAACGCCTTAGCGGACGCTCTCTCTCGGAGCCTGGAGCACCAAGAGGAAGAGAAACAGGGCCAGGATGGGATACTTGCTGGCAAGAGAATCCTGGGGTTGGTCAGCTCTTTCCTACAAGAAGTAGAGCTTGCCACTAACCAGATCGAGGTGTCTTCAGAGTACCAACCGCTTCTGGTGAAGAAGGGTGGATTGTACTTTCATCAAGGCGCCCTATATTTACCGTCTAAGGAATCGCAAACACAAGCCCTATATTGGTGTCACGACCTTCCGTCTGCGGGTCACAAGGGGCAGAGGGCAACCCTATGCCTGGCGTCTAGATATTTCTGGTGGCCGACAATGACAAAGGACACTAAGACATACGTGATGAGTTGTCCAGTATGTGCTGCCAACAAGAATACCACTCACAGACCTTTGGGTCTGCTCCAACAAGAGCCTCTACCATCCCAGCCGTGGATACATGTATCTACCGATTTTATTGTAGATCTTCCCCCTTCGGGGGGTTATACAGCAATTATGGTGACGATTGACTCCCTGAGCAAGATGGCACACTTCTCTCCCTTACATGGCTTGCCTTCCGCTCCTGTGACTGCCGAGGTGTTCCTGAGAGACGTAGTGAGACTACATGGCTTGCCTCGGACCATAGTGTCGGATAGGGGTACCCAATTTACCTCCCGTTTTTGGTCAGCGTTATGCAACTCTCTGGGGATTCAGAGGGCACTGTCGTATGGTTACCATCCCCAGAGTAACGGCCAGACCGAACGCCTCAATGCCACCATCGAACAATATCTACGTTGTTTCTGCAACCAGGAGCAGGATAAGTGGCAGTCCTATCTAGCACTGGCAGAGTTTACATATAACAATACCCAACATTCTGCTACAGGCATCAGTCCCTTCTTTTTTACCTATGGGTATCATCCGAGACATATACCTCTTTTCGGGATTCTTACTACTACTGTGCCCTCAGTGGATCAACATCTTTATGATCTCCGTATCATCCAAAAGGAAGCTGTACATAAGTTGGAGGCAAGCCGAAGACGTTACAAGAAGTATGCGGATAAGAAGCGATCCCCTAACCCTAACTGAGTTGTAGGAACCAAGGTGTGGTTATCAACCAAATATCTCCCACGTTGGGTTCACCCAGGTAAATTCTCGGCCCGCTTCATAGGTCCATTCACCATTCTGTCCCAAGTAAATCCTGTGGCCTTTCGGTTACAATTACCACCCAAGATGAAGAAGATTCATCCTGTTTTCCATACGTCTCTCCTAAAAGCTTATATACCCGATCCTGCGAGTCATCGGAGACCCTCTTCTTTAAGGATCGAGGACCCGGACCCTGACGAGTATGAGGTGGAGAGGCTGGTGGATTCCCGTTATAGACATGGCACCGTACAATACCTGGTCCATTGGAAAGGATACTCCGCTGCAGAACGATCTTGGGAGCCCAGACACAACATCCATGCCCCACGCCTTCTCAGATCGTTCCATCGCCTTCACCCAGGGAAGCCTGGGGGAGAAGGGATAAGGAGAGGGCATACTGTCACACCGCGGAGACCGTGGAAGCTATGGGCAAGATGGAGGCGCTATTAGGTCCCAATGATCTGTCGGTGAACGGTCTAGTCTTTTTTCGCCGCTGCATTTAAAGAAGCCACGCCCCCTCCTGCGAGTTGCGTTGCAACTCGCTCTGCTGACTTTCGAACCTGTGCCTACGATAGCTCCTGACCTTTCGAGCTCATCTTTGCCTTCTCGGATACACTCCGCGGCCATCGCCTTCTCGCCAGGCGACGGCCGTTCTCTTTTGCCTTCTCGGATTCACTCCGCGGCCCATCGCCTTCTCGCCAGGCGACGGCCGTTCCTTTTTTGCCTTCCCTTATTCCTTCGGTCTTACCTTCCCTCGCCTTTCCCCTCTTTCCTCCGTATACTCTTGCATCCACTCTACTTCGCATTCGCGCACTCTCACAATCACTCGCTCTCTCATTCATGCTCTCTTACATTCACTTCTCCTTCATTCGCGCACCCCTAGCATTCTCTCGCTCTATCTCATTCAGGCTCACTAGCACTCACTCGATCTCTCTCCTTCTGACTCCCTAGCCTTTCGCTCGCTCTCTTTTCTGTCTCTCTCGCATTCACTCTCTCTCTCTCTCTCTCTCCAAACCAATTTACCTCCGTCAGCAGTCTTCGGAGCCTTTGCTTGATCCCTCGGAAGTCTACAAGTCATCCTTTGTGGTCCCTCTCTCCATTGCCTCCTCCGAGACGCTCTCATCCCTGCCAAGAAATCACTGTCCTCCATCTGTTATACTTTGGAGCTCTCAACTGGACATTAGTCTCAAGACTCTTAAGGCATCTGGATCCGCTATTCTTCCTATCCATCCTCGCCAGCAGCCTCACAGGGTTTTTTCTGCCTTACGGGCTTTTTCCCTGATTTGGGAGGGGCGGACTCCCCAGGGTTCACCTGACGGTTTATTCTGTTAACGGTCAAGGTGGCCTCCGGAGGAGACCGTCCCTATCTCTTCGAACGTAAGAAGAGTAAAGGACTCCTTAAGAAGGATAAAAAAGAGGAGAAAACCCCGAAAGACCGGAGGAGAAGACAGAAGGCCACCTGTCAGAGTGAAGACCAAGGAGAGGAGACTCCAGGGGAAGGTACTTTGGGAAGTGGTTTTGACAATATCCTTTGAAGTGACAGTAGTGAGGGCCGGAATTTGATCGAAAAGAGTGAGAAACCAGGTCCGATTTAGGAAGGGACCCTGTGGGAGATCTTTCAACAATTTTTATGTGTTTCAGCCCCGCGTAACACGCTGTGCCAGGGAGTGATGTGAGAAAAGCTGTTCTGGCAATCATAGAGGCCTTCACATAGGCAAGCCAATTGTCATGGTTAAAGGTTTGTGTATTCAGTTCTTGTCCTGAAGGCTCAAAACCCTCCGCCAACTTGGGCGCAGGAACCAGGTGTTCAGCTGGGCTTCATTTTCAGTTCTCTGGGAAGCAACGGGTGGATCAGAATGGAGCATCCCTCATGGCTCACGTGTTGACTGGAGGGATGTGTATCCTTCCTCACTGGATGCTTTTGCTGAACCTTTTTTGGCAAGCCACCACCCAAATTTGCAGTTTTGGTGTTTCCCTGCTCAGAGGAACGCACATAATTCAGGAAACCCTTGCAAGAGGAAGATAAACTGGCAGTTCTTTTGTCACCAATGGGCGCCCTTCGCCCAACCATGTATCCAAAGGGCCGTGCAGGAGAACTTTCTGTACCATACCATCACCCCCCTTTTTAGTGATGGTATAACAGCCAACAGGAAGGTCAGGGGGGGAGGAGGCCTGCTCTCTAATTTTAAGGAAGTGGCTTTTACTTTTTGCCTTTGGAGGTTTCTTTCGCTTTGCCCTCGTGTTTTCCTGAATACCAGGAAGAGTCAGTTTCACACTAAGATCTTTCGTAGACTCTTCACGCAGAGACAAGGGACTACCCAACATAGATCATTCCACACATAGTGCGTCCAAAGCTTGGTCCTCAATAGAGGCAATGACAGTCACAGTGTTAAACTGATTTAAGGGAAACACCTGAGGATAGGGTTTGAACCTCTCGTTACCCCGCCCACTCTGATCATTCATTTCCTTAATCAGCCCTGGGTTCCACTGATCGCCCGGAGTAGTAAGCCCAGTCACATGAGCCGTCAGCTGACACACACTGTTTTTAATGTCAGACTGACCCATTGCCAAGCTGGAACATAACCGAAGCAGAGATTCAACCTTGGCCTCTATGTGCTGCATAAAGCCAGTGAAGGAAAAAGCTGTAGGCTTATGACTGCCACTAACAAAAGGTAGAGTAGGCTCTCCCTCTTCACTATCTGTGCTGGCATAACCTGAGGAGGATAAGTATTTCTGCAGGTCCGGAGAAGCTGAGAGATTAGTAGGCAAGTCCCTGCTTAGCATGTTACAGGAAGGGCCCAAAGGGTTCCTTTTTAGTGAAAAACATACATTCAGCAGACAATCCGCTTGGTCGGTAGGCCCACCCTCATGACCTCCATTTTCAACAGGAATTTCCTGGGTCGCAGGGAGGGCCAATCCATTCATGGCAGTGGGAGCAGGTTTGTCAAAGAGGCGAGTTATTTCAGACTGCGCCACACAGCCTCGTCCCTCTTTGCCCTTCGTACGCTTATTGAAAGTCTGGTGCACTGTATGTTTCCGTTTACCCGCAAAAGCGTTGAGTGCGCATTTCCCTCTGGTAGGGGCTGCACTACGCAGCCCATAGCAATGTTTTTTGCAAGCAGACATGACAGCAGTTCAGAAAAGATGGTAATTTGCAGTCACTCACGGAGAACTTACCTGACGGCAGCAGGGACTCAAGTATGCTGAGCCAGAGATTGGCTAGTTGGTGGCACTGGCGGCAGGGAACACTTCTTGCTTTGCCTTCCACCATTCGCCATCCACCAAACACCTAACACACAAGCTGCACACCGTGCCGCGCTCCGTGCAGGCACAGTGATTATGTGTGTTTGGCTCCTCCTCCTGGCAGTAAAGCTGGAAAACCGCTCCAAGCTCCCAAAGAAGCAACACTCGGTGTCTCCCACCAGCAACATCTAACACACAAGCCACACACCAGGCAGCGCTCCGCGCAGGCACAGTGATTTTGTGTGTTTGGCTCCTTCTCCTGGCAGTAAAGCTGGAAAACAGCTGAAAGCTCCCAAAACAGCAAAACTCGGCGTCTCCCACCAGCAACACCTAACACACAAGCCAGATACCGGGCAGCGCTCATGCAGGCGTGGTAATTATGTATGTTTGGCTCCTCCTGGCAGTAAAGATGGCAAACAGCTGCAAGCTCCCAAAGCAGCAAAACCTGGTGTCTCCCACCAACAACACATAACACACAAGGTGCGTCCTTACTCTTCCAATACTAACAATGTATGTATTTATTTGAATAGCCATGAAAAACCACAGGCATCAGGGTGCACAGAAACACAAGAGTACGAACAGTGAAAATAGGGCAAGGCTTGTAAGGGGTCTTCATTAAAGTGTTTAGAATAAAGGCCAGAATCCCAGGGTGCAGATAAACATTTATCTAGGAGGATTCAAAAGGATATACCCCTTCAGCAGTCTAGATATCCACACAATTAGGTCAGTTCAACAACCCGCAAAGTTCCTGGAAGGGCTTCACAGTGGCCCATTTCACTTTGCCCCCATAATCCCTTTACGGCTTCTCTCCAATATAAAAACTAGGATCTTAGGGGGTTCACAATACAACAGATGGATCTGTGACATCCCCACACACACCAATCCTGGTAATAAACCCAGTTATCGGAATAAGCCCTACTGGTGGTTGGCCTCCTAGAACTCTGAACTGGGGCAGTTGCTTGTGATGACAAGTCTTATCCTTGGAGGCTCCGCCATCCAAACTCCAGACTGAGAGTTTCAGGCAGTTTGACTACATCTCCATTAAGTAGAAATGGGGAGGAAATATTGGCAGCAGAATCTCACGGGTCGCTGCTAAACGCCGAAGGAGAGAGAACAAGCTCCTCCTGGGTTAAAAGGAGACGAGTACATTCATCTCTGCTTCTTCCTGCACGAGGCAATGACGACACATAATCTGCAGGACATCCCACACAAAGGCATGAGGATCTGGACATTGGGAACAGTATGAAGGAACAGCTGCATAGTCACTTTTTGCAAACGAGTCAGAGGCACCCCAAATTTAGCACATATCAGTGAGAAAGCCTCTGTGGACAGGGTCATCTCCATAGACAAGGAAAGCTTCCTGCTCATTCTATCTGCGACTACGTTCAGGACTCATTGAATATGGAACTCTGTCAATAAAAAAAATGTTCCGTCTCACCTACTCAAAGATGTCCTCTGACAGCCTCATTGGGGAGGACACTCTTGTTCCCTTTTGAATGTTCATATATGATTTCACCGTTGTGTTGCCTGTTAAAATCCTGATTGGCTTCCTTTGCAGGTGAGGAGAGAACTTCAGCATGACCTGATATTAAGCTGACAGTTGCTGACAACAATCTTGTCCATTAAGTGTATCATGACCTCATAAGGTATCCACTGTAGACCAAAGGCTGAAGATGTAATTTGCCACCTGTTTCAAATGATACCTTGGCCACAGTAGCATAAATATGGTGGCCACTATTAGCCCCTGCTCCCCCAGTCACTTCCCAGATGTAGAATGCTTGTTGCTCAAATGCTTGGGGAGTTGCACCATTGTTTTTTCCATTCAGGTGATGGCAAGGACAACCATACCTACAGATGTCTCAAAGGGGGCTCCAATGAAGTCTAACCTCAGAGTTTTCTGTAAGTCAGACATCTTGTGACTCATAAGGAATGCGGCCCACGTCAACACCTCAGGTACCCTGCAGGCCCGCACCATTGCACCCTCGTCCGTTATGTTGACAATCAACTAATTGTCCAGATGGGGATGGGTCTGGACTCTCTCCTGATAGAAGAAGGGCATCGTGGGTTTCACCAAGTTTATAAATATTTTGGGTGCACATGTCAGGCCCAATGGAAGAACCTTTAATTCATAAAGTCTTCCCGTAGCGCGGAACCAGAATAACCGAAGGTGAAATTGCTTGATCAGAACATGCTGATAGGCCTCTTACAGGTCCAATGCTGTCCAATGAAGACCCTGATTAAGCCTCAGTACAATCTTATGCAGTCTTTCCACAGCAAACTTGACTTCCAGAACCCACTGATTCAGGGCATTCATATTCATCACCTGGTGAGATCCTCCATTAACCTAGGCACCTGGAAATTATTGTAGGGTAAGGCCCAAAAATCAGTATGGAAAAATAATCCAATGATCCAATAAAAGTGCATGGAAGTAGGAAACAAACACATGTTTATTACATGCAACCGCATCTGGGAACAATTCACAAATCATTCAACATTAAATAATTAAATGGTGGTTTATATAATGAGAAGTGGAGTGGAGTCTTAAACAAGGTTTCAAGATGGATGCAAATATACATTTGCTGATTGGACAGTCCTGGTTGCGCTATAGGTGATTCCGTACAATACCTAGCCCTATTGGCATATCCTAGCCCTCGTGACCATTCTAGTGACTACCTCTTGACAATGATCTCATGATATGGTCATCTGGCTCCACACAGTTTTGATTGGACAGTTGACCAGCTAAAATATTTCACGTACAACTTGATTTCTGATTGGCTATATAATATAATGATAGTTCTTTTATAGCACACTTAATACCGGACCGGTTTATAAGCACCAGACTGGGATTCAATCCTGTGTTGCTATTCAATGTCTTGCTTCCATGACAAACACATTGCCCCTGAGCTACCCTCCTGCCCCTTCAGATGTCTTGGGGTGGGTCTTTTCCATCATAATTAACCAATAAAATTGTGAGGTGTACACAGTGTGGCAACAAAAAAGAATACTTCACATCCTTTCTCATGGGGTCCATAAGGTCGGCACCAATGTACCGTTCTCACCCTTGTGACTGTTCAATTGACAGTTGATATTTCAAATTCTCATTGGAAACATGTTACTCTTCTCCTTCCTTTCTCATGAGGTGCCTGCTTGTCTTCATGGAGCGTGCTTCGTGGCCTCTTGCTCTGGGACCATGTGCATGTCTAAATAGTGTATATATGTATGTGTGATGGTGAGTGGCCATATTGCCTATGACCACCTATAGTTCAGGGGTTGTCAGGAATCAATATATAATCTTTTGTGCATTCACTATTATGTACTAGGTCCTCTTGGCTTCTCTTGGTCCTGAATGCCAACCTCTTCTTTGGTTGGGGTGCTCAGGTGTTCTGTATTTGTAATTCCACTCCTAGGTGTATGTTTTCCTACAGGAGGCAGTATTGTATTTCCCTTGATAAACTTTTCTATGCACCCTTCTATTAGCCTTCTTATTCTCTGCAGCTGAAAACGTCATCTTGCTAGTTTCTAAAGCAACGGACAAGCACATTATTTGGTACAATTTGCACTTGCTCCAGGCCTGGGAACCTGTTGCCCTTCTGCACCCTGACCATCCCTTGTGAATCCCTTACACTCTTTCTCATGTGTTTTTCACAAAGTTGTAACACCTGGTTAGTTCACTGCTCCACGTCCGGTGCTTGGGAATGAGCTTCACCTCTCTGCTCTGACCAATCGCAGTGTGACTTTACTCCCTGTCCAGGCCTGCTGACCTTGTCTGTGTCTCTCTCTAATATGAGCTGAAACTGGGTGTATTTAACTGTGTGGAATTATCCATGTATTTCTGAGGCCTAATCAATCTAAATGGCCTATAAAACTACCTTAATTCTGAGGCCTACTCTATGTGTTATACACCTAAAGGATGTTAGTATATGTATATTGTGTTTTATATCTGCTACCTTTTAGTGTTTATAATGAATGCTTCTATGGCTACTTGAAGCACTCCTCGTGTCTTTGCTGTGTGTGTGTGTGCGTGCGTGCGTGCGTGCGTCATGCATGCGTGCGTGTGTGTTTGTGTGTGTGTGTATATATATATATGTCTGTTTAAGCCTAATGTTTGTCTGCACATTTGTTATTCTTGCCATCATCCTACATATTCTGAACTCTAGGTGTTTGTGGGCATGTGCATTACTGGCTACTGTCTATCTTACGCCCAGAAAGGTTCTCAGAGATGGTTCAGTTTTCTTGTTGACATCATGTAAGGCCTGTGTATTGTGGATATTGTCTGGGCTTCTGACTTTCTGTATGGTTTCAGTCTGTTTTGGGGGATTTCTTGGTTTATATTTTCTCTCCTGTTTGGGACATTGGACGTTCATCCCAACACCATGAGAGTAGAAGCCCTGAAACTCTTGTGACTTTGAGACCCCTGCTATTGCATCTTTTCCAATGGCTACTGTACCACCCCCCACCCCCAGTATTGCCATGTCCTCCCCCCTCTTCAGAAACAGAGTCACCACAGGTAGTGTTTGAAAAGGGGTTGCTGAAAGCCCTAAGGTGTAACCTTCTGACACAATCCATTTAGCCAATGAGTCATTTGCTAACAGTTACCAGGCTTGCTTGATGAATCTCAGTCTGCATCCTACTGTATGGCATACCAGAGAAGCAGGACTTCTGATTCTTTGCTGGTTCCAGGGACTGCCCCTGTGGTTTGACTTTGTTCTCCTCAAGCCTGGTTTGGTTTGGGGAACCCACAAGATCAGTACACCCCTGTGACAGATCAACCTCTGGGTGACAAGTGTCTAGGGATGAATATCCCTTTACAAACCATCCATCAGCCCCACATTTCTAGTACACTAGAAGCGATCCGAACAGATTGGAAACACAAGCAAATTATAAACCTCCTTGTCCAATACTGGTAACGTGGACTGAACAGCAGGCTTATTTTATTGTATTGTATTCGTATTTGGTGGTTCGTAGAGCGCAAACAAAGCGCTGAAGAGGCACCAAGGTGCTTAAAAGAGACAGGTGAGGACAGATCCCGACAAGATTTAGAACAGATGAGACTTTAGGTTCTTCCGAAAATTGCAGACAGTCTGGAGTATTGTGGAGAACCATTGGCAAAGAATTCCAGAGCGAGGGGGCTAGTACCGTAAAATATCTTCCTGCAGCCCAGGCACAGCGGAATCTAGGGATACATAGCAAAGGCTGACTAGATGATCGAAGTGATCTACTGGGATTGTAAGGAGTGAACCTAGACTGTAGGAATTCTGTGCCAGCATTATGAGTGGCTTTCTGAAAGGTTGTGAATCGTTGGTTAGTTACAACACTGCGAAAATACAAATATTAAACCATGATAAAAGGGACTGTCCTGTCAAGGTTGAATATCAAAAATGTACTTTATTATTATCACTACAGACAGTTCTAGCACTCTACGAAATACAACCCACCCTGTATAGGAATACACAGAACAGACAGTTTCAAAGGAAAAGGGATGCACTCTGGATACTGACAGGAGGCTAGTTGGTATAGTAAGTAATTGCAACAGTTCAATGATAGTTGGTTTCAGCACAAAGGAAGAAACATGTCTATAGAAGACTTTGGAGAAGGACCACAGGGGCAGAACCATAATGCACCTTGTGATGTAGGAGTTCTTGGTGCTTGACAGGGTCAAGTCGTTTTCAGGGTGCTTTGCAGCTTCTGTGACAAAGTTCAAGATGGGAGACAGCTACAGGTATCAGGCGGCAAACAGTTTGGCGAGCGAAGCTGGAAGTATAGCTGAGGCTGGCCTATATGGCGGTTCATGGTCAGGAATTGTCTCAGCACTGGTTAGTGTTTCCGAGGCACTGGTTGAGGCGTCTTAGACGGCTTTAGCGATTGTGGTATAACAATAGTCAGAAGTACAGTCAATTGCAGTTCAAGGGGTTTAACTAGCTCAAAAATGTTCTTTAAGGTGGACTTTGGTAGATGCTAGTCGAGGCACTTCTAGCTTCTTAACTGGGCTTGTGTCATTCTTTAAAGCGGACGGCCCAAAGCTGAGGACTGTGTTGCAGGCAGCTGCCTTAACCTGGTTTAGGGTTTAGAGACTCTTTGGCACTTTCCACCTAGGAAGCTTGGTGCAGAGCATGCTGTGTGCTGGCTGGGTTCCAGTTCTGGAGCTGCTGGAGGGTCCTCTGGATTCTGTACCTCCATCTGTTCCCTGAGAGATGTTTAGGGGAGGGATATAGCATCCCTCTTGGAAGTCCTGGCCTGAAAATGTAAGGTAGACTGTACCTTTGGTTAGGGTCCAATGAGGAGTTCTTCCTTCTATGTCTGGTGAAGCCTTCAGATGATCTGCCAAAAGAGGGACTCAGCCCTCATTTAAAGCCCAATGGACCACGGATTGGTGTAAACTAAGCCTACCTTAATGAACCAATCCTGGGTCCCCACCAACAATCTCCAGTATGTGTGAGGTCATATCCAGTGTGCTTTGCAACAGAAAAGTTAAAGGGGTGAAAACATGTAATACTAAGTCCCACCCATCTTCCTGTTGTTTTGGATCAAAGGGTCTTTCTGATTAATGGAGATCTCTTTCATTCCTGATTAAAGCGGCAGGTCTCCCTTGAAGCTGCAGCTCGACCAGTCTTTATGGCTCCACCACACCACATAATTGTACCTTTTGTATGGGGTCCCCCTCTGGGGATGACTACTTTAAATATGCAGTCCCAGATATCACATTTCACTGTTAATCAATACTGAGGGCGGGAGTTGGCATTAGTTTGGCACAGTGCATATGAAAGAGTGTCAGGGTTTTCTGTCTCCTTTGTTAGCCTCTGCAGCCAGGCCCTACGTGAGCCTGTTTGAATTAAACTCTGATTAGTATGTGAATACTGGCACCAGATACAGCGTTCAACAAAATGACAGGGCAGATCCATGGAGCCTTTGTTAGTTAATCAGTCTGGCCATGGCAGGGGGAAGGGTTTGGCACTGCAGATGCATCATGTACTCCACCTGTCAGATAGAAACTAAATATCACAGGTCGGACTGCGTCTGTAGGCTGTGTCCATGCAGAGTACACAGATTTATGCGTGTGTTGTGCGGTGAGCATAGGTAAATGCGTGTGGATTAACCCCATACATTTTTTCGGTGGGTGATCTACCATCAGTCAATTTCTTTTCAAATTTCAAAAAAGTCCAGCGAGCGCACACCCGCCGTGCCGATGGTTGTGTGGATGGTCGGATTCCTCACATGTCCTTCACCCCCTACGGAGGGTCTGGTTCATCATCAAGTCAAAAGTTCTGGCTGAGCCCATCTGTATTTCCATGCTGGGAACTTGGCTTCTGCTCGATGGCCACATCTAATCCTTGCAGGGATATGGTACAATGCAAAACCTTAGGGTTCTTCCTGTGCATGGCCATTGACCATCAAAGAGGCTGGTGGTCTGTCTGGATTGCAAAGTGTGACCCAAAGATGTAGGGCATCAGCTTCTTTACGGCCCACATGACCGCTTAAGCCTCTTTTTCAACAATGGACCAGTTCCATTGCCTTTTTGTTAATCGCCTGCTAATGAAGGCGGCAGGTTGCTCTACCCCTTGAGAGTTCAGCTGAGCTAACACTGCTCCAATCCCAAATTACGAAAGGAGGTTTGACAGTCGGGGACCGAGTTACTTTCTTCAGCATTTTCTTGGAAGTTACACCATTCAGAGGCATGGCAATGGCCCCAACCCCCTTGATTAACCACCGGTAGTCCCTGATGAGATCTAGAAAGGCTTACACGTGACTCTGTGTGGTGGGGATGTCCCAATCCTTCACAGTGTACTGTGTACAGAGCAATGTCATCTAAATTGGCGAAACAGACATTTTCCAGCCCAGACAAAACCTGGTTAACCATTCGCTGAAAAGTAGCACAGGTATTCTTCAATCTGAAGGGCATCACAGTGAACTGAGAATGTCCTTCTGGGGTTGAGAATGCTGACCTCTCTCTTGCTCAATCTGTCAAACTGACCTGCCAGTACCCTGCCGTGAGGTCAAAGGTACTCATGAAATTGGCAGCACCAAGCTTGTAAATGAGCTCATCTGCCGAAGAATGGGATGAGCATCTGTCTTTGTGACAGATTTGAGCCCCCTGTAGTCCACACAAAAGCCTAATTCAGTCTTCCCATCACTGGTTGTATTAGGGACCAGAAACACGGGGCTAGCAGACGGGTGGAGGGATGGCTCTTTCAATCCTAGGGTCATGGAAACGTCCTCCTTGATGGTGTCCCTGACCTTATCGTACATCAGGTTAATCCTACTCTTCAGCAGCTCACTGTCTCCAGTGTCACTGAGTGCATGAATCTGTGCGAGCTGGAGTCAGTGAAAACAGACTAGTAAACTGTCCCAGTTACCGGTGACAGTCTGTCAGTTTTTCTGACAGGTCCATTGCAAGGTTTATACCTTCAACTGACCCATCTGTGGCTTCAGTGTGCAGGAGGTTGGGGAGGGGGATCGGTCTCCTCCTTGGTCTCTATGTCAGTCACTCATGCCATGACCAAGTCGGTTTCCAGTTAAAGGGTCGAAAGCAAAAGGGTCGAATGCAAAAGGGTTGAGTGCATTTGACCGAAAACCAAAGGATCGACATTTTTTTAAATATATATATATATATATTTTTTTTTTTGCTCTAGTGTAGCTTTAAAAGGGTGTTTTTACACCAAAAACGGGGGAAAAATGTGATAGTTTTTTTCGGTCGAATTGACTCGGCCCTTTTGCCATTCGACCCTTTTTTTGGATCCTTTGACCTATAACCGACCAAGTCATCCTGGTTATAATGGGGTTTTAGCCTGTTGGCGTGACAGACCCTGCACATCTGTTAAGGTCATTTAACGTCAATGAGATAGTGTATCTCAATGGTATTTTCAAGCACACAGTAAGGCCTAGTCCACTTGTCCTAAAGGGCAAAGGGTTTGACAGGCTCCATAATCCACACCTACTGGCCTGGAGAACAAACTGCCACTGTGGCCTTCTAGTTGTTTGTTTGTGTTTGTTTGTGTTTGCTTGTTTATTTATTTGGTAAAACACACCAAACTGGTAGGTAACTGGGTGCCACAGATAAGAATACTTAAAGTTTGGTTACAGCATACATAAAGTCAAAATAGTACAGACAGGGATATACAGTTATGCCTGTGCTTCATTAGCTCCTAACTGGCCTTTATGTTTTTCGTCGACTGTTCTTCTAGATCGAAGGCCAAGCATATTCCATCACATCTTGCATAACGGATGAGGGGTTGCCCTCAAATCCCACTTTCACTAGACTGGGGGGACCTTGCACAGCGTGACCAAATAGAAGCTCAAAAGGGCTAAACCCTACTCCATTCTATGGCACCCCCCCTGTTGGTGAACAGAAGACATGGAAGGAGAATATCCCGTTTTCTCCTCAGGTGCTCTGCCAAGCCACCTATCATGCCTTTCATGGTCTTACTGAACCACTCAACAAGCCCATTTGTTTGTGGATCGAAGGGTGTAGAGAACCGGTAGGTGAATCCACAGTCTTCCCCATAGCCTTCCTATACATGGATATGAAGTTGGTCCCCTGTCAGAAACGACTTCCTTGGGGAATTCAACATGGGAGAATATTATAATCAGAGTTTTCACAACCATGGAGGCTTTGCTGCTGCTCAGAGGTACAGCCTTCGGGTACCTTACCAATATGGTACCTTACCAATATGCATCTGTTCCGTGAGCTGGTTTAAGGATCCAATAGACCCACAATATCCATGCCTATTCTCTCAAAAGGCTGCCTCACCATGAGTAGTGGAATTAAGAGGGCCTTTGTGGCACCACCCCACTTGCCAGGACAGGACCGGAGAAATTCCTTAATATTTACGCCTTACTGTGGCCAGTAAAAGTGTGCAGACAACTTGACCGATGTCTTAGTCACTCCCAAGTGACCTGCTTAAGGTATTTGGTGAGCCAAATCAAAAAGGAACTTTCTGTGTAATTGGGTTATCACCATTCTTCTGGTACCCTCACTCGCAGAGTCTTTTGGCTCACTTTACAGGAGTCCATCCTCCCAGTACACTTTGAGCAGTCCAGGGGCCAAGCCCTTAGCCTGCTCCTCAGCCTGTTTCCGCAGACCCACCAGAGTGGGACACACTTTCTGGGCTTTAAAGAAGTCAGTCTGATCCATGCCCCCAGCTGATGAAAACCCATCCAGCTCGGGCAGACCCTTCAGATATGCACTCACCTGGACCCTCATCTTAGGTTCCTGTGCTACACTATGCATCTCTGAAGTAACTGGCCCTCATTAGGAGGTTGGAGGTAACCATGCCGCATTTAGCGGCATGGTTGCCTCCTTACCGCATACCGGACCCGGGTTCCTCAAATGAGGACTTACCGGGCCATCCCGACCTTGGTGGACCCAGTAATTCCTCCTCCGAGGAACCCGGACCCGGTCCATCCCCATTCCCATTCGAGCCCCCATAGGGCTAAATGGGAATGGGGATGGAGCTAACAACGGGCCCGTTAATAACGGGTGTAGATCAATCTCAGAATTCTTCAATACATGCTCACACGCAATCATTGTACAAATTTGTACATCCCTTTAAATGTGTCAACATTGTTCCCAGTCACCCACCCCCTCAGATATGCCAACGATAAGTGTGTGAACGCTTCAAGTGTCTGCCCACTTTCATTTCCAAGCTCTTTGAAGCTATTGAGATACTGTTCAGGGGTTTTACAAAACTTCCTGAGTAGGGCTGCCTTCATGCCAGGGATATCATTTGGGGGTCATGAGGGGTCACAGCTGTGACCCCTGTGGTCTCCCTTGCTACCCTTGTGGTCTCCCTTGCTACTCCTGTATTACAAAAAAAGCTACTTTTTAAAAGTATTTTTTTATTTTTAATGGAGCCACTGGAGTAGCAGGGGCCTCGCCCCACCAGGTCTCGGGATGCCTGGTCCAGTCCTCACCCATCAGGGTGAAGGCTGGGCTTGGGATTGCAATATGTGAAGGAAGCGCTCAGTAGGGTGAGCTGACCATGACATGCAGCACATGTCACATGTCACGTTCAGCTCCAACCCCTTCTCCTCTGGCTTCCTCGCGGTTCATGCACAGGAACCAGGAAGCTCTCGCAGCTTCCAGGTTCCTGTTTGTGAGCAGCACAGAGGAGCCTAGTGTGGCATGATTGACAGACCGAAGCTGGAAAAACAGGTAAGAGGGCATTATTTTTTAAATGTGATGTTTATTTTACATGGGTGAAGTGCGAGTCAGATGTAGTTATGTGCTATGGGTCAGTGAGTGATGGGTGAATGTGAAGAAATGTGATAGTGTGTGTGTTTGAATGTTCTGGGTGGGTGATCAAGACAGCAGCACATAACCCTAACGTGGTGTCGTGTGCCTACGCATAGGTATTGGGTTTCCTTTACACTTCATTACTGTCCATTACCATTAGACCCTACCTATGTCATTTGGAACTTATCTCATAATTGTAGGCGTGACAGTTGATTAGTGAGTACATTGCTTTAGGTGTCCACTAAACTTTCAATTTCACTACGGTGGGGTGTTATACCATTTGACCTTCAATAAATCTGCATGCCGAATTGATGTCACTGGGCCTCATCATGAGTTGGGCGGTAGCCCTTAAATGTGGTGGTAATATTATTACCACCACATTTAAGGGTCCACCCAATCACGAGTCTGGCAGCATTAACCCCAGGCTGTAAGCTGGGGGTAAATGTGCCAACTTAATGCCCATTTTCGGGCACAATTAGCACAGTGATATTAGCACGTGCTAATTGTGCCGAAAATACCCCATCGAGTCCAATGGGAATGGGGAATACTCATTACCGCCCAACACTTCATCCGCCGCTAATTGCGCCGGACCAGGTGGAAGTAACGCTATTAGTCTGGGCAGTATCCCAGCGGTAATACCGCTGGGATACCGCACAACTCGTGATGAGGCCCACTCACTCTTCTATATAGCAAGTTTGTGGCAACGAGATGCGCAACATCTCGGCAGACCCTGTGAGTGAATTGCAGCCAGGCACAGCATCGGGTTGGAACAAGGCACAGGCTGAGCATGTGAGCCTCCAGACCCGCGACCTCAGGCACTGGTTACTAATGGAGAAGGAGGACGGCAAGGCAGGTGGTGCAGGATATGCAAGCCCCAATTTGTGGGAAGCAGGAGGCAGGGTTCTGTGGACTGGAGCCAAGAGAGGCAGCAGCCCAAGATTGGTGCCACCAGTAGGACCTTCCACACCAATTTCATATGAGAGGAGACATTGCTTCTTCCTTTTGGGCCAGCAAAACCCTGTGCTTAGTGGAAGCTATCCTACATGAGCAAGATTGTTACATGCAGGCGCTCCTTACCCTCCCCCATATACATTCCATATCATATGATATTGGACTGTACATGAGCTGCCTTTGTATACAGGGCCGTACCTTGTGCACCCCAGATCTAGAAGAAACAAATGTTGAAACTAAACCCTGATGAATCAAATATATTATTTGGTACCTGCAACAAGAACCACTGGCAAGGTTCCACACAGTGCCAACCTTGATCTGACACCTTTTTAGCACCAAAGTTCAAAATCCGGGTGAACCTTTAATGCCCTTATAACATATCACTGCAAATCCACTCTCTGGCAAGTCATAGTTTTTCTAATTGCACTACTAAAGACAGCAATGCCTCTTCTCTCCGCCCAACATCATACTGTAGTTTTAGGAGCATCTGTCAACTCTTCGCTTGACTATGCCAACACACTGTACGATGGCCTCCTGGTTGTCGTAGAAATTCTAGAGATAGAAAACGCACCCAGGCGTCTTATCCGTGGCAGTTCAGCTATGACCATGTCTCAGATATTAGACGTCCTCTGCACTGGTTGAGTGTTCAGCTCTGGGTGTAGCTCATACTGACCTTCCTTGCCTTCACCCTGCCTCTTGTCTGATGGATGAAATCCTCCTTAATTGCACATCATGAAGTTGAATATGAGTTGATCATCTGCTACTGTCTCCACAGTTCACGTTCGACGCCAAAGCCTCCTAAACCTGGAATAGCCCCCAGCTGCAAATCAAAATGGTGTTTCGCTTGCGTCTTCAAGAGCCCTTATTAAATATATTTTCTTCCATAAGCAGTTATGTGACCACAAATGCCCTGAGACCCCAGGTTATTGGCTCTCCATATAAGTGTCATCAATCACTCAATCAATCAATCAATCAATCAATGTTTTGAATACCAGTTGTTGGCTCTGAAAGTGTGTTATATTTGTTTACTATTCTGCCCAAAAATAGTACTCTGTCTACAACAGAATGCTTTAACATTGCAATAAAACATTCCAGAATAAAAATAAAATGCCCAGAACGGTCTACATACTAGGAGATGAAAGAACCATGAAGAAGCCAAACAAGTACATGTAAAAACTCACATTTAGCATTTTCTTTTTCTTTTAGATTTTTTTTTACAAGAAAATGGTGGTAGCGAAATTCAGCCTCTATCCTTTTGTGAATCAATGTGCGGGACATCTTGAAGACAATGGGCCTCATTATGAGTGTTGCGGTAAGGCAACAACGGCGCCGGTAGTGCTACCGGCGCCGTTGTTACCTCGCTGCAACATTCCAAGTTCTGCTCGCACGGCCGCTCTGTACGCCTAGTCAGACCAGACGTGCAGATCGGCACCCGCTAGCAGAACAGGATGGTAGCAACGGTCCCCTATGGGGGCTCAAATGGGAATGGGGACGTACCGGGTCCGGGACCCGCGATGGGAATTACCAGGCCCGCAAAGGTCGGAATGGCGCAGTAATTCCCATTTTTCGGGACCCGGACCCGAGTTTGGTGGTAGCCATGCCGGTAAAAACGGCATGGCTACCTCCAAACTCGTAATGAGGCCCAATGAGTGCAGCAACCTCAGTGCCAACACACATTCACCTCTAGTCTCAAACCAACCAAAACCAAAAAACCTTTTGAACAAAGAAGCCGATTTTAATACACAGGGAATCAACCATCCCAAGCCTTTTTCAGCGGTGCAGTGGACACAACAGCTTTAGCTATACGATGATAAAAGTGTGAAGAGGACGAAGGTGCATGAGTAAAAGGGTCACCACTTCTCTTATAATGTTGTTTTGTTATGTTATGTTTGTCTAGCATTGTGTAGCATCACACAGAGAAAGACTGGCCCACAGTGAACTCAATGGAAACAGTCAACATCTTGCTACCCATTCAGGGTATGGAGGGTCCGGTGAGAGGTAGTTATGTGTCAGGTAAAGGGTGAGGTACTCTGCACTAGCCCAGAGACAGGCATGTCTTTCAATAATTCCCGGGCTATATGCCTACAGGGCAGTCGCCCTCTGTGACATTGAGGCTTTTGACCTAGCAGCAAGGTGGCAATAAGGTACTACAAAGAACTGGGGTGTCTGGTTACTCATTTATGTGTATTTCATTTTTCAATCCGGGAAAACAAAAATGTAAAATATTGTTTGGTGTGTCAGACTATCAGATATCTGAGTCATTAGACTCAGATGTTAACTTTTGATAAGCATCTATATTTATGTTTGACTTTAAGTTGTATAATAGTTCCCAGAATGGCTTTGGGATCACGCTTCTAGGAATGTTCCTTTCTCTCTTGTAGTAGAATTGCTCTTTCTCTCTTCTAGTGGAATTGCTCATTCTCACTTCAAGTGGAATTGATCTTTCTTTTATCTAGTGGAATTGCTCTTTCTCTCTTCTAGTGCAATTGATCTTTCTTTTATCTAGTGGAATTTCTCTTGCTTTCTTCTAGTTGAATTGCTCTGCCTCTTGGGGTATCCCCATTGTTCTTTCCAGATCTCTCGCTAACTCCGTAGGGCTCGCTTTTAAATTCCCTTTTCTGCTCCCTCTCTGAGTAACCAGTTATGCAAGTGTCTACTAGCAAATGTTTAATTTGTCCCTTCTCTCAACAAAATGGCATCTTTCAGCATGCATTTGTATGCACTTCAACTTCTGAAAAATAGAAGCTTAACAAAGGGAGCTGTTTTCTGACACAGGACTTACATTTGGTTACGATGAGCAGGAATACAGTTATCATAATGCTTCTTACATTTAAAAATATGCTCAAATCACAGACCACCAGGTGTAACAGACCAAGATGGCCACAGGAAGACGAGCTCTGTAGGTTCCTGCCTTAGAGAGCTATGTATTGACCATTCCATCCCCCATCTTCAGAGTGTTGTGTTGGGGCTTTGGCTCTGGATTGTGCCCACAAGCCTAGTAGAGTCATTTGGGCATTGCGGCGGCGGGAGGAGAGAGGTGTTGATGAAGCAGCGACATGGAAGAAAGGGCCGCTTGACGTGGCAGTGGGGAGAGAGGTTGGAGAAGCCAGAATGATGTGGTGGGGCCCTGGAGCTGTGGGCACGGTAGCCCAGAAGTGCCGTCCCCTGTCTGGCCTGAGAGGACACCAGCCTGGGCATATAAAAGATGCATCAGTGAGTGATAGGAGCAGTGCAGGGAGCCCTTGGAACAATGAGGATGGAGCGCTAAGACACAACGTCTGGAGGAAAGTCAGAAGAGAGCGGCCCTACCAGTAAAGCCAGGGGAGAGAGGAGTGAGGTTTCACCAGCCTAGTAGAGAATGGTTTGGGCCCTGGGAGTAGGGAGACGGCTCTGAAAGAATATCAGTACTGTAGCCCCCTCTGAGGATTTCTAATTTTGTTGAAACATTTGAGTAATAACATTGAAATTAATGACCCTGCTGGCAAGGAGACGGCTGTGCCAAAGGGGTGAAAAAAGTGAGAGAAGGGCAAAGAAGAGAGGGGTGGGTGTAAGCTGGAAATGGGTGCTCTGGAGCAGCGCAGTAAATTGGAGGGGAAGCGCCTCTCCTAAGCATCCATGCTCTGCAGCACAGTCGGAGTGACTATGGCATGGCCAGTGAAGGAAAGGACATGCAGCCACAGGAGGGAGCAGGGGGGATTCTAAATCCTTGCCTCCAAGGATGATATTCACATTATCGTACATTAAGGGGTTGAGGGGAGATATTCAAGCCTCAATTTAAGATTTGCGTGCAAGAGTTGATGCACTGGAGAACAAAATGTAGGGCATCAAGAATAATCAATTTAGTGTGGATCTTGTGGAAAGGAAGTATGATGCCAGATTTTTGGACCTGGAGAGTAAAGACGAGGAAATCAGGTTGAAGGTGGATGACCTGGAAAACAGGGAAAGGAGGAACAATCTAAGAGTCATCGGCCTTAAAGAAAGGAAAGATGAAACGGTGGGTGTTGTGATGAAAAATGTCAAGGTGCTGGTGAAGCTCCCTGTTTGCTGGTGAGGTAGATAAAGAGGTGGAGATTGATAGAGCGCATAGAGGTGGTGGTGGTGCAGGAAAGTGTCCCAGATCTGAGGTGGTTCGATTCCATCAGTACGAGAAGCAGGCTGAAGTCCTAGACAGAGCCAAATGATGGCAAAATATCCAATATGAGGGGGATGTGGTGCGCATTTACCAGAATGTATCCAATCTTACACTGGCCCATCAAAGCGAGTGTCGGTCAACAACACTGTGGCCCAATGAAAAGGGTAATCGCTACCGGTGGGCGTATCCATTTGCTTTAATAATCAGGGTTGGGGACGTGGACTATAGGATTACGAATGGGGCAGAGGCTGAGCATGTCCTTCAACACCTCTCTGAGGAAGCACCAGACGCAGATAGTCAATCAACAGGAAGTGATGGGACACCGGACAGAGAGCTTCTGAGAGGTCTTTTGCCACAGAAGAGAGTTCCTAGCGGTAGAAAGTATTTGAGACTTAACACACCCTCTCCAGTGAAGTGTTGATAGGCCTTTAGCGTTGTACAGTGACTTTTTGATACAGTTTTATTGTTGGGGCTACAGTGTTGAAGGAGTGTGTGGTGCAGGAAAGGGTTGTGTGGTGAGTGAAAGGGCAATAGCAGGCACCAGTTATTCCTGGATATCCATTTTCAGGTGGGCATCTCAGAGAGAGACACTGGATCATTCTCTCTTAAGGGATATGAGGAAAGGTGTTGGGAAAAAGGGGGGTGGATAAAAGGGTGGGTTTGGAATGAGCGCAGATGGTGGAAGAAGTTTAAAAAGTTGGTGGGGGATTTACTGTAGGGGGCTGTTTAATAGAAATGTGTTTCTCATGTCATGGTTGAGATGGGGAATATGAGCAGGGAGCCGATAGGTCATTTAACAGTGGGGGCATTAAATGTGAAGGGCCTGAACACGTCCACTAAAATGGGCCTGGTGGCCAGGGAATTCCCAAAGATCGAATCCTGACACTTATGTTGCAGGAAACTAGGCTCATAGTGGCAGAGGAACTGAAGGCACTCCCCTAAACACTCACACCAGAAAAGATACAACCCACTAGGGAAAAAGGCCAAAGAACTCTTGCAAGGATAGCAAGATTTATTTCTACAAAGTAGGTGTGCCAGCAAAGAATGCTGCCATGGAACTTTATGAGCAAAAAGGGTATCAGCACAAGCATAAAAAAGTGACACAGCGTCATTCATATACAGTAAGAACCTGCACTGCTGGTTGATGTGACCCTATACATGGTCTGCCTACTCCATAAGGGATTCCAGGCCATTGGTCCCAGCCCCTCGTCCATCTTCCATCACGTGGGGTCGGCTGGGCTCATCGTCTCCAGGGAACCAAGGTCGTAGAACAAATTAGATACAATTGCTAACAGTGCTACTCTATCATTATACAGATCACCTGGCATGAGCATAGGCCGGTACAGGGGGGAGTCTCAAGGTCTCTCTGATCAAACCACATTTTACTCATCCCAACCGTGTCTTTCGGCTTCCAAGGCTTCCATCCTCGCTTTTTAACTATAATGTATCCCTCCATGTACCTTGCATTACAAATCATGTAATTATGAAATCAATGTAGGGTAACCATTCTCTTAGATGTCATATGGCTGATTGTTTTATGGTCGGTGGTCTGGGGTCAGCTCTGGGAATTCAGGTGTCTTGGGACTCGGACAGTTGTAGGGGCTATAACTCATAGTTGGCTGGGAGGTGGTCGAAGGCCTGCTCTGGCCAGTTTGTGATAACAAGTGCACTACAGCACCTAATACTGTCTCTTGGTATAGCAGGGCACATTCATTCTTTGGAAAAAACCTATTAGCAACAACTTCAGATTTCCCCTTCCGACTCGCAGCCTGTGTGTAACACACTTACACACCAAATAATACTGCATGGCTGTGCAAGCCCCACGCTTCGATTCTGACTACAGAATGGCGTCTGCGTATATGCGCGCACTAACTCAAAACATCAAAATTTCATATAATATTATGATTGTGTCGGGCCCTAAGGACGCCCCTCTCACCTCTGGTGTATCACAGTTCTTCCAATGGGACGCTCCTCACCCTAAAGCTCCTAGGGGGGTGGATGGGGTCATTCCCTTCCAAAAATTCCCCCATTTCGTTACTTTTACAGTAAGAAACTCCCCCTCATGCATGCGCTCATGCTCCCTTCTTACTGCCTCCTCATGAAGTGGGGTTCCCTTTATTGGTATCCAAGCCCTGCACCCTGACTGCAAAATTTCTCCTGATCAAGCAGATTCTTCAGGCATGCATGCCATATAGAAACATCCCCATCACATGCCAAATCCACCCATACCTCCTCATAGTTCCCAGGGTTAGGGGTGGGATAATGGTGGTGTGATGTAAGAGGTCCATTTCATCTCCATATCGAATGGGGATCATGTGAGGGATGTCGTGGTCAGCTTACATCTCATTATCTTTTGTATTGCAAGGTACTTTTGAAAACCTAATTGACACCATTATCATTGCGCTGCTAGCACTGCTTTGGCACAACATGGTAGGCGCATTTGACAGTTACCAGCATCTTCACAATGGCTCCCAGCCAGGACGGGGCCCATCAAATGCGACATTGAACCAGTAATTTCCTGGAATTCCACCGTGTTTCTTCATATGGACTCCTAGACCATGTACGGCTGCATTTATTTGACACAATGACCCGTTCTCCGCATCTTCGGGAAGCACAAATGTGCAACAGAAATCCCTGATTTTTCTTCACATGCCTCCCTCCATCACTGTTAACATATCGAGTATGTACCTGTTCTGCATTGTCATCAGTCTTAGGGCACACAGCTTGACCTTTATGATGCTGAACCCGTGCTCTGTGTCAGTTGCCAACTGGACCAGCTCCCAGCTTACAATTTGCAGCCATTTTTCATTGGCTGCTGCTTGCACGTCGGATAACAGTAGGGAGGCGAAGAACGAATCTGCTGAGCTGAACAGTCTATATTCTTCAGGGATTTCAGCAAGCAATGTGGCTGAGTCTCTAGATAGGTAGTTTGACCTTTTCTTCCTACGCAGTTTCTTGTTGTTTCTTGTACTGCTCTTTTCCATGTACGATGCAAAACTCTGGTGGCGTCAATGGTTTCTGTTCTTCGAATGCGGGAGAACCGGTCGGGGTTATATCAGTTATTGGCCCCATTGCAAGTGTTCTTCTGGGATTACTAGTAGCTCTGAGTGCAGCGTGGCCAGCAAAAAATAACCCCTCCATGATGGTGGGAGGTGCAAGTACGCTTGTTCGTCACAGACCCAGTAGTAATCCATCACCGCTACCCTGCCCTTCTTCAGGTCTGGAATCTGGAGGGCCATGGTGCATTTTTCATTAGAGCCGATAAAAATAGTTCCTTGACTGTAGAAGAAAAGCTCATATGTTTATCCCTGGTGCACTTTCACTGGTTTTTCCATTGCTGCAATCCATGTCAACTTTGTAATGTGCTATGTCCAGATGTGTGCTCAGGTTGCTTCCACTCGAACCAGTATATCCTCTTTATATCCTAGAATGTCTTCTGTGAGACAACTGAGTGTGGTCTCTTGCCATTTGCTGTTTATGTATTTAAATCCTTGGATCACCAAATATGGCTGCTGCAGGCATTTGATGTCTCTCAGATTATTGTTACATGGCAGGGGATCTGGATCGATGAGTTCTAGTCGCACCTGTGTGCCTGGACCGTGCCTTTGACCCTACATAGTGCAAGATGAACCAGGCCCTGTGCCTCTATGATTGGTTCTTCATGTGGTACTACTACCTTGGGTGCCCCTGATGTGTGTTGGATTAATGAACACACATAACAGTTACTGTTTGCTGTTTGTCTCCTTACCGCACTTATATACATGTACCAGCTGTTGATTATTTTAGGATGTCGTACATCATCAGTCACATCCAGGCCAAGCCCATGGTGTTTGTCGTACTTCATCTGTTGTGCCTTTCAGTTTCTCCTCCTATGTGGGGCAATGGGTTTACTCACAACAACTTTGGTTCTAACGTCATCATAAATGGTTATGTTGTTAAAAATATCTTTAAAAACAAAGGGAAAAAGGTGTTCTTATATTGTGTTCAGATTTATACTCATACATAAAGGGGCATATGTTGATTTATTGTTATTGCTATTGTCACTACGTTCATCACTATTATTGTGCATATTTACAGTAGTGTTGGTCATGTTTGTGGATATACCCTGCCCCCATTTATATGGGCTCCTCATATAAAAGAAGCTTCCCAATAAATTCCTAGTTCAAACATTAAAATGGCAAATAGTCGCACACTAAAATGCATTCCACAAAAGTATGATTAGGAACACCTAGGAACAGTTTGATAATTAACATTTCTTCTAACATATATAGATGAATTTGATGTTGCTGGCTCCATTGTCTTTCACCTACATGGGAAGAAAGAAGAAAGACAGAGTGAGTAAGATTATAAAATGTGTACGTTCAAACAACTGCAAATAAGTGCTAACATTAACTTAAATCACTGACAGTCTAATCGATGCTGAAACATAAGGATAATATTAGGAGTTTTCTTTTGAAGATGTCTGGTCAATGGTTTGGGGTGCCCTGCGGACATCTGGAAGGTGTTTCCAATAGCAATGCCCCTTCACATTTATTGTGAGGGGGTGGAAAACACCACTTCATATGGACCATGGATTCTGGCGTTGTTCCACTTGTGAACAAAACTCTACATAAAAAAGTTCTCCAGGTAGCAGTCGTTGGATTTTGTGTGTGTGGTGGCTGATGTGTCCTCTGTTGGTGCAGTGCAATTTGTCAGTAGATGTACTTAATGGCATGTGCTAATGTTGTCAGCTACTCTTTAAATTCCTCACCTAGGACTTCTGTTGCTTTATGGGCATCTGATGCTCTCCTGACAGGGGATATGGGCGTGTTTATGCTTCAGCCAATTAGCACCTCAAGGGGTGATAGATGGTGATCCTTGCTGGGTTGTTTGCGTGGTCTGAAGAGGTCCAAAGGAAAGCAGAGCACCCAGTTCTTTTTCAGTGTGATACAGAGCTTAGACAGTTTGCTCTTGAGTAGGCCATTGATCCTCTCCACAATACTGTTGGCCTGGAGGTGATAAATGGAACACATCCAGTGCTTGATGCCAAGTAGTGCTGTGCTCTCTTTAAAGAGCTCATTGAAAAAAATAATGTGTGCCGTTATCAGACCTTAACACATCGCACACGCCCCATTAGGGAAAACTTCATGGGCAAGAAATTTGGCAGCACATTTGGCATCTGGATGTGCACAAGGGCCCGCCTCGACCCTCAGTGAGAAGTGGCAGACCATGACAATTATGTACCGAGACCCAATACATCTTTCTCCCATGTCTGCGTAGTCTATGTGTTGTTTGTGGAATGGCCCAATGGGGTGGGGCAAGATGGCCTGTAAAGTCTGAAGCGTCATGCCTGTACTGAAAATTTTGCTGCAAAGTACAGCGTACAATCATGTTTATGAGGTGCTCCTTTATATTGGGCACAAGCCAATCTTCTTTATGTCTGCTGCAATGTGTTGCTTTGAGCTATGGGTGGGTTGGTGAAGTTGATTGTAGGCTAATGCTAACAGTTCCTGGGGCATAACTGCTTTACCAGTACACTCTTGTCTCCACAAGAGATCAGTCAGGGATTATTTGCCACCCCCTTCTTGTCCACAGTTCTTTTTCCTCATTTGGCATTTTGCATTGTATTTTGATAAGCTTTATAACAGGTACAGCTTTATACAGAGTCTTCTGCTGATTATTTGGGCACTTGGTTGCAACGTACTCGGCAAGTGTGGGTACCGGGAGGTTGCTGCCATTTTGGTGGCTGCATCTGCGGCGCAGGTCCCCAGTGAGATTTTGTCTGTTCTGTTGGTATGGGCGGCACATTTAATGACCACCACTAAAGAGGGTTTGGACAATGCAGAGATCAATATGTCTAAGAATCCGCATGTTGTGCTGGGGAACCCTATACTCTCCAGAAACTCCTACTCTTCCACCGTGACAGACCGGCATGCACTGTTGTAGTGACGTATGCCGAGTTGGAGTAGATGGTCATGTTTCACCCTTGTGATGCCTGCAGCGCTTCAATGAGTGCTATGAACTCTGCTGCCTGGGCCGAATAATGCATGGGAAGTGTCTTTTCATAACTAATGTCTCATATTCCCTACCCCTCGAGGTGCGCTACTGCGGCTCCCGTATGTATTTGTCATGTCTCCTGATCAATTGTTGCTGATGTGTCAATGAAAATAACATTCCACTCCCCTGATGGGCTCTCTTTTGCCTTGGGAATGTCATCCTCCTCCCCTTCATATGTGTTACATTTATTTATTTCTAAGTCTTCTTCTGTAGACATTTATGTCAAAAAGGTGGCAGTGTTCACTATTTTATATCGCACAACTTGAATGTTTCGGCTTGAAAGCATAATCTCATATGCTGAGGCTGTCTGTGTGGTCAGGGTAGACTTTGATCCCTCCAAAATGGCAAACACTAAATGTGCCGCATAATAGAACATCCCATCATGATTGTGTAACTTTTCTCAATCGCGAATGTAGCTGCAGCAAGTGATTGCTTGCACACAAATTTCCCCTGCAGAACTGAGTCAAACATAACACTGTAATAGGCCAATGGCTTGTTGCACATTGTACTCTTATGGGTCAGTACAGCGGTCATGAGTTTGCTGTTAGAATGTGAGAATACATATTCCATTGTATAGTCTGGTGTGACTAGCAACTCGGGCTGTGGATATCACTTCCTTTTGGTTATTGACATTTTTTATCTTGTCTGCTGTCCACTCGTTTGTGATTGCCTTTTTGTGCTTCCTTGAGAGCCTGTAGAAGCAGCCTGGTATATGCTGCATAGACTAAAATCTATGCTCTGCAATAGTTCAATAGTTGCATAGCCCCAAGAATGTCTGCTTGTCTTTCACTTCCTATTGGCAGTACTGTAGTTTGGCCTTGTTAACCTTGTACCCCTTCTGGCCAGGAGTTACAAGAGAGTGACAGAAACTCTTTGGCAGTGTTGTTCACTATCGCTACAAAGAAGCAAGTCGTCCACATTTGGGATGACTGTACATGGCACTTGGATGTTTCCTAGGTCAGCATGCAATATTCTGTAAAAGATGCTTGGGCTCTCGCAGTACACCTGGGGCAAATGTGTATGTTCATAGTGCTTTCTTCCATGGGTAAATGCTGTGCGGTACTGTGAGTCAGGATGCAAAGGTATCGAAAAGAAGATGTTTTTTAGGTCAACCAATATAAAGTGCGTCGGTTCTTTGGGATACTACACAAAATGGTTGCAGGGTTTGGAACCAATGGGAACTCATTCTATGCCCCATCATTTAGGGGGTGCAAATCCTGGATCATTCTCCAATTGACCCCTGTCGCCTTTTTGACAGGGTAGATCGCTGTGTTCCACTGTGTTGTGGATGGCACTATTATCCCTTGACTGAGCAGGGCCTGTATCATTTCTCTGATTCCCTCTTCTGCTTCTCTTGAAAGTGGATACTGTTTCACCCTGGTTGCACTGCCCCTGCCTTTAGTGTGATATGTAATAGGGCTACTTCCTTTAAAAGCCCAATGTCATGTGGGTTGGTGATCCACAATTGTTTGGGTAAATATTTAAAGTCTGCCTCAATGGATGGGGGCGAGGCCACAACGGCCATCACGGGGAACTGCACGTTCCTGTACAGCACAAAAATATTTCTCCATCACTGTCATTGTTTTTGAACAATTCTGCATCTGCCACCTCCTTAAGTCGTACAGTGGGGTCATTGCAAAGCACTGTATGCCACTCACACCCGTGCCTGTCTTGTCCTTGCACAACCACTCTCTTTGCAGACACCAACAACCCTTGTAAATCCAGTGACAAGATTATTCCTGTCACCAATTCCGGGGACACCACAGCGCGAAAGATGAAATCTGTCAGCACTCTCCAACAGCCGTTGGCAATTTGTGGTACCGCCTCCACAAGCACTGTTATTCAATATCCCTTGGACCACCACCTCTCCTGCCATTGCATGTATTATTACCATTGCTCTTATTGTGCACATCCCTGGTGTGGCAGAAACAGTACCTTGATCAGTGAATGGGATTGTCATGTTCAACTTAATGAGCAGGTCACTGGCCAGCAAGTTGACAGGAGAAGTCTCTGAATACAATAAGGGAGTGTGCACCACCTTCCCTCCCACCTTTACATCCAAATTGTTTGTATAATGAACCATAGAAATATGCCCTGAGAAGCCATGTGTGTCAAGAGTTTTGCCTGATAATGGGAAGTTCCCCTCGCTGAGACATGATTTTGCAGCACCCGAATCAACCATAAAGCTGCATTGCTTGTTTCCTACCTCTGCCCCCAACAAGAGTTCCTTGTCTTGCTTGAGGGTCATTGACAGGACCGGACACACAAGAGTTCTTTGTGGGCTGTCCTGGTCAGGATACGTATTTGTCCCGGTAAAGGAAAAGGGGTTCCCTCCCCCACTGCTGCACTTTGCGAGGGAGCGACCATACCATTTGGTGTTTCAATGAATGGGGTTGGGCCACCTCCCTGTTGGAATGTGTGCTAGGGTGTGTTTTGTTGTACTGCTTGCTGCTGCTGTGTAGGTGGGACTGGGACCTATGGGGGTAACTCTGTATATGCCTGGTGTATTTCATGGGGTATAGACATCATTCGGGGTGTCAGACCTTGTGGTGGGCCCTGAGGTGGTGGGCCATAATTACATCCTATCCCTTGTCTGCTCCTACACTCTCTTTAAAAGTGTGCCCAATCCCCAGAGTTTCAGCATTGCAAAGGTCCCATTAGTGACCTTCTGAGCCCCATTCCCCCAAAAATCCCTCCTCTCGCCCCCCAAAACTGAGCTCTTCCTAACAGCTGTTCTCCTTATTGCCACTGTGGGCCGGGGTACTGCATATTCCCACCCCATTGTCCTTGCCCTCCTTCTGACCAAATCACAGCTATTCTAGCATTTGCAAATTCTTGGTCGCTACCTGACACCTCTGTCTGCACTGGCGTCCATACTGATGCCTCCACAGCAACTTTAGCTAATTTGCTTTGTACTCATTTTGATTCCTGTACTTGTTACCTCTGAGCTGTTTCCCTGTCATGAGCCTTTATTTTTCTGCAATGGTGTATTATCATGCTCTGTACTTTGAGTCACCCCTTCGCTTCAATGCCCCCCAAATTCTTGTGTAATGCCTTTTGCACTTCTTTGGGTAGGCCCTTTCTAATGATAAAATAGAAAAGGGGTATTGATTGGTCCCATGAGCTACCCATCTCAGCTCTCCACATCTCCTGAACTTTAAGAATTAACCCTGAGGGGTCTTCATTATCGCTCATAGTACATTGCACTATAGAGTGTAGGTCAGGTGTGTCAGGGAACACCTGCCACAGCGTGTCTCATAGTTTTGAACAAATCTTGTTACATAATGCTCCATCATGTGCATCATTCCCCAAAGTCACTCTCGGATATCATGCTTTCACCCACATATCCCCAGATTGGTCTCCAATAGTCGCTACCAATACGCTTTTTATATCACCGAATGCAGGGGGCAACCCAGCGGTCTGCTATTCAAATGCATAAATCCACTAACCTTTGCCCGCTGCTGCAAGGGGCAGGAGCACCTTTACCAAATTATTTTTGTACATCTGCGCCCACGGCACATAGCGCGGTCTGCCCGACCCCTTATGTATAAGAGGCATCTGCATCTTTGTTCTGCCCCCATCACCACTTTTAATACTTCCTTCTTTCCTTGCCATTACCATTCGACCAAATATGCTACTCAAACCACCTTCCCACAAACTCTCTACCCGCGGAGTCTGTCAGGCACCTGCTCTACCTCTTTATCCGCATCATCCTTGTACTCATGAAATGTACTCCACCTTTCCTCCTCTCCTCGATGAGATCCTAGATTCACGTACCCTAAACTGTCTGCCCGCTCGTCCTCTTCTCCCTCCTTTTCTATGTGCACGTTCTTTATACCCTTTCTATCTGTCCAGCAAAAACAGTCCCCTGCCTTCCACCCATCTATCCCTTGTTCTGCTGGTTTGTCGGGCTTTACTTCAGATTGTACTGTTCACAATCTGTTCAGTTCTGTTCGCTCCAATGCCTGTGTCACTTCTAGGTCTCTTTTATTGGCATCAGCATGTGCTGGGACATCCGGAGGAAATGCATACAAGGGTGGTGGGGCTGTTGCCGTAGTGGACACATAGGTCGGGTTAGTGTCGTCTACTGCATGGCAAGCTGCCAATGGGTATATCCCCCGCGCTCTGTTGGTGCCCTCCTGTCATGTACAGGGAAATATCCAATAAGACCGAATATTAAAGACTGAGCGGGAGATTTGGCTAAAAAGTTCAACCAAATCCCCCATTCGGTGACACGGGCTGCAGGGGTGTCTCTGCATCCTACCTGACAATATTCTGAGTGGGGGTTGTGTGGATGTTTCCCGCAGCCAGTCCTGAAAAAAAATAACAATAAAAAAAGGAAAGGAACCTGTGGCGCTGGTTCCCGATCATGGAAGTGAAAGGGTCTCAGCAGCACACAGCAAAGTGTGCCGCAGCAAGGTAAGTAGGGGTTTGGGGGTGAGGCTGGGGGCAGGGACCAAGTCGGAAAAGTCCAGGGGAGAAAAGACCAAAGGTTATTTCGGAAAAATAATTATCAGTCTTTTCTCCGTCGAACATTTCCGTAACAGGCTTTCAACCCCGATTCATGTACAGTCGACCTTGCTATCATATTGCGCTCTTCCTCCTTCAAGATCTTCGGTAGCTTCAAACATTTTCCAGAGATCTAATATCTTCTTCCTCTTTTGCAACGGTTTCCCCTTATATTTAGCTGTTAGAAATGTAGACATGTGTTCTAGAATTCCTTTATTAAGGGATCCCTGCTCTGGCCATGAACGGGGCATCCCCCTTACTCTTGTTTCTGTCACCCACTGCTTCTGGGACTTCTCGATTCATGATATAGTGGTTAGGCCTTATACATATACTCTATGGGTTTTTCTCCTCCCATTATAAAGGTCTCTCACATTCCACACACTCAAAACACACTACTACTTACAGAACGCCCCTCCTCGATCCTCCACCCTACACCAAAAAAGTGCAAACAAAACAAGCTAAAAGACAAGCTAAAATAAGAACTGCTATTTTCCGAGCCCACTTATTATGCAGGGCTCCTATTTGATTCCTTTTTTCCTCCATTACACAATATCTGTGGTACTACCTTCTCCACTAACTCAAGAAGGCTCCAGACCATTTAAATGTTCCTCTCCTCAATGTTCTCCTTAAAAAATTAATAATACCAAAAAATAAAAAAAAACACACCCATACCACACCAACAATTTCACTATCTGCATGACCACACCATTCACACTCTCCCACACACCCATTCCCTACTTGTTATCACTTTCAATTTTATACTCACATGCTCATGTTCACCCAAACTCCTTTGTCACGGGGTCTCCAATAACACCGGCCTGCATTCTCCTCATAGCCGGGCCCCGCTCCAAAGAGCAGACAGGAATTCTGTGAAACCACTCGGGAATACGCGTTTTTCAGAACTGGTCGATGTAGGTGGGCACGGCCCCATTGGTAAAGGGGCCTGGACACCTCCGCAGGCATCAGGGCCACTGGGATCACGTTGGGATCAACAATTGGAGGCACACCCCTAAATGCTCACACCAGACAAAATGCAACCGGCTAGGGAAAAAGGCCTAAAAAAACTCTTGCAGGGATAATACGTTTTATTTCTACAAAGTAGGTGTGCCATGGAATGTTCTCAGCAAAATGGGTGCAAATAGAAGCTTAAAAAGGGGACACAGCTTCATTCATATACAGTAATAACCCACGCGGCTGGTTGGACCAACCCTATAAATGGTTGGCCTACTCCATAGGGGATGCCAGGCCATTGGTCCCAGCCCCGTCAGTCCATCGTCCATCACGTGGGGTCGGCTGAGCCCATCGTCTCCAGGGAATCAATGTCGAAGTACCAAATAGATACAATTGTTAATAGTGCTACTCTATCATTATTCAGGGAACCTGGCATGAGCATACGCTGGTACAGGGAGAATCTCGAGGTCACTCTGACCCACACACATTTCACTCATCCCAATGGCATCTTCCGGCTTTCAAGGCTTCCACCCTCACTTTTGAACTATAATTTATCCCTCCATGTACCTTGCATTACAAATCATGTCATTATGAAATAAAGGTAGGGTGACCATTCTCTTAGATCTTATATGGCTGATTGGTTTATGGTCGGTGGTCTGGGATCAGCTGGTATCTTCAGAATTCAGCGGTCTTGGGACTGGGACAGTTGTAGGGGCTATAACTCATAGTTCGCTGGGGAGCTCTGGCCTGTTTGTTATAAAACATGCACCACGTCGCCTAACACTGTCTCTTGGCCTTGCAGGGCACACTCTTTCTTGGAATAGACCTATTGGCAACGGGGAGTTTCTGTGGAAGTTAGCAGCGTGGGCCTCTCTCATCAGCACTTGGACCTGTTCAGGTGTCCCCTTCAGACTTCTGGCCTGTGTGTAATGCACCCCTAGTGTATCACAGTTCTGCCAATGGGACTTGTCTCACCTTAAAGCACCTAGGGGGGTGGGATGGTGTGATTCCCTTCCCAACAGAATGGTATATATCCAGTGCGCAAATCGGTCAGGCGTATTCGGCCACTGGGGAATCCAAAAAGGGATCTTGTTTCATAAAAGACTGAGAGTGGAAGATCTGTTGGAAAAGAAGGGATTGGATGGACACTTACTGGTGGTGCTGGTATTAGTGGCCTTTTGCAGTGGAGCTTTGGATCTGATACTCCAGTAGAGAATATGTCAGTTGCTAATTGGAGGGGACTTTAACTTATGGGCTGACCCTGATCTGGATAGGCTGGCATTACGGAGGGGAGGACATCAGGTTTTGCTTCAGGTCCGATTGTGCCTTAAAGATCTCCTGGATTCGAACAGATTGATTGAGATGTGTAGATGGTTGTACCCTGAGGATAGTGGTTTACGTTCTTTACACCACCGCATGGCACCCTCACCCAGATAGATTATCTATGCTTGAATAGGGAGATGATAGTTAGGGCGTGTTCTTGTGCATTGATCCTCACTGGATGGTCGGACCATGATTTGGTCAGTATGGATCTGCTAATGGATGGGTTTAACACGGGGGCTTCAATTTGGATATGTAATGGTTCTATTTGGAAAAATTGGGTTTTCCATGAAGAGTTGAGGGGTGCAATTGACGAATATTTTCAAATTAATGGTACCGGGGAGGTGGATGTGTGCACGGTATGCGAGGTGGAAAAAGCAACCTGGAGGGGGCTGTTTATGAGGGAAGGGGGAAACAATATGTGGGAAAGGACACTGCACAGGAACCCATTGCATTGGGAGATTGTTTTACTGGAAGTGATGGTGCAGGATTCGGAAGAAATAGATGCAGGCCTCATGTTAGAAGTTAAGGAGAAGAGACAGGAGCAAAGAATGCTAGTAATGGGGATGAAGCAGAAAGTTCTAGTCCTTGAAACAAAAGTATTACGAGATAGGAGACAAAGCTGACACAATGCAAACAGTTAGGCTTCATGCTCAGAGGGCAAGGAGATGTGTGGACTGAATATTGGATGCTGGTGGAGATAGCGAAAAGCTTTGCTACTTTTTATGAGACTCTCTACACGAGTGAGAAAGTGGCGGAGCATGAGCACTTGGAACACTATTTGAGGGAAGACACGCTCCTGGTATTAAGTAGGGAGGAGGCATCTAGAGTTTAAGCCCCGTTCACCTCGGAAGAAGTGCTGTTGGCTATAGCATGAATGCCTACAGGTAAGGCACTTGGGGATGAGGGATTCACTATTGGTTTCTGCAAAGCACTTTCTTGAGTGATAGCCCCCCAGTTGGTGAAGTTGTTTAACTCTATGCTTGAAACTGGAAGGTTCCCTGAACATTTTACAAGGCACTGATATCAGTGATTCACAGGGAGTGGAAAGACCCCAGCTCATGTGCGTTTTATAGGTCGATTTCACTTCTCCTCATGGACGCAAAGATCTTCACTAGTGTGATTACCTCCAGGTTTGAATATTTTGAGCCCCGAATAGTATACCCTGATCAAGTAGGGTTCATTCCAGGTAGGCAAGGGGCAGAAACGTTATGAAAACTTTGAACCTTAGGGATCTAGCCAGGGCGAGGGGCAAACCCAAGACTTCTTGGGCACAGAGAAAGCGTTGGGTAGGGTGGGGTGGGATTTTCTGAAAGAGGTCTTCGGTAACTTTGGATTCAGGGAAAGGGTTCTCAACAGGTTCAGGGCGTTCTACACTGACCCCATGTCACAAGTTGCGGTAAATGGGAAAGATATGGGGGAATTTGGATTGCAGAGTGGGACAAGGCAAGTGCCCACTTTTGACATTATTGTTCACTGTTTCATTAGACCCTAGCAGAGAAAATAAGTAAATCCGCCCGGATTAAAGCAATACATGTGGGGAATAAGGAATTTAAATTGAGATTGTATGCAGATGATGTACTCCTCGATTTAAAGAACATGAATATATCGGTTCCCACAGTTTTTTGGGGAGGTTGAAGATTATGGGGACTTTTCAGGGTTTGCTCCTGGGTTGTATAACCAAAGAAATTGGAAGGACCCCTTGTATGTAAAAACACAATTTATATAAAATAAATGTTCATTATATTCCTAATGTCTAAAATTGAAATTCAAACTTGAAACAGATAGACTCCGATCCACTGTAGTAATGTCCAGAAAAGCAATTTATTGCAGGAACATATTTTTTTCATATCTGTTGCCTTCTGCGAATGTTAGTGTTGCCCATTCACCTTGTTGTTTTTGGCTTTTCAGGTTTAAAATCCACCAGAGGAAGTCAATATTGTTCCCCGTTCAATAGAGGTACCGAGAGGGATATAGCTGCACTTCAGCCATTGGCATTGCATATCCAATTAGAGAGTATTAGATATTTGGGGGTGGTAGTGTTTAGATCCATGGAAGTCTTTTGTAGAGTAAACGTCCCTCCCCAGTTTGCAAATCTCTATGGGGAAATGGCTTCTTGGAGCAAGCACACCATTGACTGGATGGGTCAGCTTAATGCGCTGAAGAGGAATTTCTTACCTATGGTCTTTTTCAGATGTTGCCAGTTAAAGTACCTGAACTGCTATTGAAGGGGGTGGAAGGGTGCATGTTGCGTTTTCTCTGACAGGTTAGAAAGCCAAGAATTGCCAATGTTATGCTGGTACTCCTCAAAGATTAAGGGGGTAGAGGAATCCCAGACTTGAGCCACTATTATAGGGAGGCACAATTGCGGGTACTGGTGTCTCACCTGTGGATGGATAATGATAAGCACTGGCTGTATCTGGAATACTATCATTTGAAACCAGTACCAGTGGGAGAATGGCTCTGGGTCCCCAAGGGGAATGTCTCGAAGAGGATTAGGGTTCATGGTATCTTGGTGGTGATCTGGGAAGATTTGGCGTAAGCAGCCAAAGATAAAGGGGACACCACGTGACCATCCCCATTGAGCCATCTATGGGCCATGCCAGTTAATAATGATGTACCAAACCTATCGGGATATCACGAGTGCTAGAAGGCTGGGTTGGAGCGCGTGGGTCATTTGTGGGTAAGAGGGAAATATATTTCCATTCAGAAACTGGAAACCTCCCTGCAAAATGGGAATCTTTCAATGGTGTCATATTTACAGCTGACGGGGGTGCTAACAGCTCAAAAATGGAAGCCTGAGATTCAAAGGGATATGTCCCTGATGGAGAAAATACTAGACACGCACACGGACACAAAGGGCTTACATCGATTTGATATGTTGCATTGGTGTTGTCAAGGCGGAGGGACACAGAAGGCCAAACAGCAAAATGAGAAAGAGATTTGAATAGGGAAGTGGATGTAACCCTGTGGAGGGAAATGTGTGATGGGGCCCAAAAAACGTCGATAGCCTGTCAACAGAAACTGCACGGTGTGAAATTGTTGCATAGGTGGTGACCCAGTCAGAGTATCTACAATGTTTACATCTGTGAGTCCATATTACTGGCAAAACTGTGGAGAATGAGCTACGTATTAGTACATGTTGTGGTCCTATGATAGGGTGGTAAGGTGAAGGGGACTGGAAGGAGGTCCTGGGTTGGATTAGGGGAGTAGATGGTAATTATATATGGTAATGATAGAGGGTTACACCACATTCTAATCCTATGTGGTTGGGAGGATGAGGAGAAAAGTTGGAGGTCCCTGCCATATATGGTCCATTTCCTGTTGTTGGCGGTAAGGGCTTGTTTGCGCGATCTATTGGAAGAGAGAACACTTACCATCTGAAATGGAATGGGCCTCTAAAGTCAAGGAGAAATACTTAATGCAAAATATTACTTATGTAGGGGGTTCCTCGATGGAGGGGGAATCACCTTCCTGCATACGGAAATACGGCCAGAGTCATGGTCCGATGGGTGCTTATGGTTCGGAGTTCACAGACCGGTTTAACCTCTGATGGACTGCGCGAGCGACACTCCTCCTTCATCTTCCAATGATACAGAACTGAATGTGCTGTTTCTCTTTTAAGGCCTTCTATGCAGGTTTGTTTGTACCTAAGTTATATGGGGCTGCAAATTGTTCTTTATTTTTTCAGGAGCCATCCGTATTAGGGGTAAGAAGGGAGGGGGGATTGGTGAGAACTGCGCATTGATGATGGGCTAATGAGTGTCTTTCTTTGTTTGCTTTCTGCCTTTTCATCTTCCTGTGTGGGGAATACAAGAAACAATACAAATTAAAATTGAGAAAAAAACAAATATGCTCAAATCGGTATGACTAACATCTTTTGAATGTTCCCATTCTGAAGAAGACAGCTATACAGTCTGTTTTTTTTTTGTTTTGTTGTGCAGGATGCAGTGGGCGAATGGATATGAACATTTCAAAACCAGTCACTTTAAAGTGTCTGGACCTGTGTGGGGAAAACAAGAAACAATAAAAATTAAAATTGAGAAAAAAACAAATATGCTCAAATCGATATGACTAACATCTTTTGAATGTTCCCATTCTGAAGAAGACAGCTATACAGTCTGTTTTTTTTGTGCAGAATGCAGTCGGCGAATGGGTATGAACGTTTCAAAACCAGTCACTTTAAAGTGTCTGAATTAAGAATGCCCTGTTTTTCTAATTTCAGTTCATACGAGTTTCATGGTTGTAATCTATTCTTAATGACACAAGTTGCAAGTCTGCTTCTTTGTTGATAAATGATACTGATTGTCCAGATAATAAAAGCTTGCCACCGGATCTATCACAAAGCATCTTCAAAGTTGTGATGAATTCCTTTTCAAGCTTCAGAACGACTTCATCCGTACCTGATTCTTAAGGTCTGGGAGGAGGTAGGATTTAATAAACAGCACATTGTACTTGCAGTCCTACAATAAAAGAAATGCACTTTTAACATCCGTTCAAGTCAAGCAGGTAACAAATGCTGTCACTTGGAGTTATGGCACACTGGATGATTCTTATCCGATTATGTGACCGTGTTTTCACTTGAATTCCTGCAATTTCTATACACATAAGCTTAAACTGCTCAGTCTCAGAGGAGGTAGGGGACAATTCCCCCACAATTTACACGTAGGAAAAATAGCTAATCTAGAAGCACAAAATTAGGTTTTGGTTTTTTCTCATTCATTTCAAGTCAATGAAGGTTTTAACAAAATGCGTGAGTGTCTGGTTTGTTTCAGCCATGTGTTTTGTTCCTTTGGAAACCATCTTGGTTTGGGACATACTCAGTTTATTTATGGAGACAGAGAGAAAAATAAGCACTGTTATCACCATATGAGAAGGGGTGCCTCTGCTAAATGTAAAAAAAAGAATATCTAATGAAAAATGAAAGGTACACGAGAACAGAATACCAAACAGGAATCTTTAAATGGATTGCATGTGTGGAAATTCAAATATTGAGATAGTTAAGGTGAACATAGGCCTGTTGTTTTTTTCCAGTGTTTTCTGGTTTTAGAACAGCTATTTATTTTTTAATGTATCGATTTATATAATTTTCTTGTGACATAAGTAAAACGTGCTTTCATTTTCCACCTATTTAGTTTAAATATACATTTTCCTAGCACAAATGTTTTCTAGAAAAGGACATTTAGGCAGCATCCTAAGTCAAAATCACAACATGTATACACTCCCCAAAAATGACCGATGGCCGAAATCACACAAACCTTCAGTGAAGTAAAAATAACCAACACACGTCCAAGACCTAAGCCCTCTTTCAACTTCCAAAATTCAGGTTGTCCGGCAATACACACATTCTCCATCAAATGCCAAGAATGTATCTTCCCTCCAACATCAAGGCCCTCTCTAAACTTCCAAGTAATCCCACACTGTAACTGGCAGACCCTGCTGCAAATACCAACAATGAACCGTGAACCAACACAGAGGCTGTGCTCAAATTACATAATCCAACCTTTCTGAGAACAGCAGGATCATCATGTGCTTAGAGGAAAGATGGCCCCAGGTGCATCATCGACTAAATAAGAGAACATCAGCAATGCTGTACCCCCTGAACCCTCCTTCAACTACTTAAGGTCAACACGAAATCTAAAGCTACACTCTCCATTAACCAACAAGAATCAAAAAAGCTAAAACCCTGAGATTATCCAAACCCTCAGATCATCCAAACCCTCAGATCATCCAAACTCTCAGATCATCCAAACCCTCAGATCATCCAAACTCTCAGATCATCCTTGAACTAAAAAAAATCAACCAATGATATCATCAATATTATCCATGAGCTTCTAATTATCAGTGTATACACTAACCCTCAGTCCCTTCTTGAGATTGCAACACATCAAACTTTTCAATAGTGCCCCGACCTACATCGATGAACGAGAAATCAACAAGTACTGCAACTCCCCCAACACTCTTCATAAAAAAAAATAATCCGATGTACCATCACCTCGACCCTTCTTCAAATACCAAAAATCAACTGGAGCTCCAGGAAGCAGCACATTATATATACACTTTCCAACCTTAAATCCTAGACTTTAACTCCCAAGTCCTACTTCATATAAAAATCATGAATTATCCAACAACCAGAGCCCTATTCAACTAAAGAAATAACCCACAACTCAACCCAAAAACATCCTTATTTTCTACCAAAAGTAACCTTGATCGTCCACACTAAAATTTCCCTTCAACTGGCAAAATATAATATGCTTGGACACCCAGCTTCTCTTCAAATAATTTGCTTCCCATTATTCTATATTTGGAAAAGATCCTTGTGGCATTTGCCCAGGTTGTCTGGAACAGACACAACAGTTGCACAAAGAAAACAATGTGGCAACCTCCAGAAAACAGGTCGTCAACACTCCTTGTTTCCCTGACAACACATCTGGATAGCTTTCAGAAAACAAATCTGCACTGCGTCGTTCCTGAAACCATGCAGAATTATTGTGATCAGAAAACAAATCACCACCAACATGTTTCCCCAATAATGAAACCTATCAACTCCCAGAATACAACTATATCTCACCTATCCCAGAAATAATACATTATAAGAGTCTTTAGAAAATAAATCAACGCGTGCCGATCCCAAAACAATACAAATTGACGAACTTCAAAAAATAGATCAAAGCTCATCTCATCCCCTGGCAGTTCAACCTGATAGTCTTGAGAAAAACAATCTGTATTTTTATGTTCCAACAACAAATTAAAATAACCTCCTTAGAAGACATCTTAACATTCATATATTCATTGAACTAGTCATCATGATAGCCTTCAGAAAACAACACAACTTTCCCCTTTTCCCAAGACAACACAACATGATGGCCTTCAGAACACAACTTAATGCTCACCTGTTCTCAGGGATACCCAGATTGATAACCTTCATAAAACAGATCCACGATCAATGATGCAACCGGACTTCTTACAGTAAATTCCTTCATCTGTTCAAGAAATATATATTTTTTTAAAAGTGACCTTTTGTAGTAAAAAAATACTTTATATACCAATAGAAGAGATACACAATATAAAAATGAGAAACAATTAACATCCATAAAACAATTCATCAAACCTTTATAGTAATACAGTGATATTATAGTAATCCAGTACCTGGAACCACAGACTGCCCCAACTACTGCTACAACCGTGGATCAATGGTGCCGTGTGCTAATGGGCATCCCGATACTGCTACCCCCACAAACGGTGAGGCACTGGGTTTCTGAGCCCTTCTACATGTCCACACATACCTGATAGTGCCCCCCACCCACTTACAGCCATCCGCCGAGCTGAGCGGTGGCCTGGTCCTCACTTTGTTCACTCTGCCTGCTTCAACATGTGCGGGGGCGATGCAGTGCCACAACGAGACTCTGCTTTTTTTGTTGCCAGGCAACCGAATGGAATCATTTTCAGCAACATCCGCCGGCAGGTGGAAGAGCTGGCCTGAGATTAAGGCCAGATAAAGGCCCTGTTTGTCCCTGTAGGCCACAGGGAGCCAGGAGCCTTCGCCCACTTCCAAGAGCTGTAGATGCATTATACCTCTCACACGGCTGCCTGCCTTGCCTACGCCACTTAAGGTAAGGCTTGTCCCAGTAGTAAGAACATATTCCGTGCAGCAAACAAACCGGTATCAGGTCTGACTGCACCTTCCTGACTGTTCCTACTATACTGTATGTATGCCTGTATGTCTCACAGCATATGAAATATACGTCATGACAATACCAACCTAGCCGACTCCTCAGATTGCTTACTTCTAACCTCATGATTATTACAGGACTTACCTGTACATTTTGCCACCCCACTAGTAATTGAACTAGCCTACCTCAACAAATGATGCATGTTTGTACCTTGATGTGCTAAAACTAAAGTAGCCTACCAGAGTATATTTAGTCCTCTTTGTCAGCTTGCTGAATTAGCCCATTTTACCAGTGTGTGCTCTGCCTTATCACACACAAATTGAAATAGCCTATTCTATCAGTGTGTACCTAGATATACTGTCAATTGACCGCTATGCAAACTGAAATCGCCTATCCTATCAATGTGTATTTTGCCATACCACTAGCTAACTGAACTGACCACTATGCAAACTGAAATAACCTGTCCTATCAATGTGTATTTTGCCATACCACTAGCTAACTGAACTGACCGCTATGCAAAGATGAAATAGCCGTTCCTATCAATGTGTATTTTGCCATACCACTAGCTAACTGAACTGACCGCTATGCAAAGATGAAATAGCCGTTCCTATCAATGTGTATTTTGACATACCACTAGCTAACTGAACTGACCGCTATGCAAAGATGAAATAGCCATTCCTATCAATGTGTATTTTGCCATACCACTAGCTAACTGAACTGACCGCTATGCAAAGATGAAATAGCCGTTCCTATCAATGTGTATTTTGCCATACCACTAGCTAACTGAACTGACCGCTATGCAAAGATGAAATAGCCGTTCCTATCAATGTGTATTTTGCCATACCACTAGCTAACTGAACTGACCGCTATGCAAACTTAAATCGCCTATCCTATCAATGTGTATTTTGCCATACCACTAGCTAACTGAACTGACCGCTATGCAAAGATGAAATAGCCGTTCCTATCAATGTGTATTTTGCCATACCACTAGCTAACTGAACTGACCGCTATGCAAAGATGAAATAGCCGTTCCTATCAATGTGTATTTTGCCATACCACTAGCTAACTGAACTGACCGCTATGCAAAGATGAAATAGCCGTTCCTATCAATGTGTATTTTGCCATACCACTAGCTAACTGAACTGACCGCTATGCAAAGATGAAATAGCCGTTCCTATCAATGTGTATTTTGCCATACCACTAGCTAACTGAACTGACCGCTATGCAAAGATGAAATAGCCGTTCCTATCAATGTGTATTTTGCCATACCACTAGCTAACTGAACTGACTGCTATGCAAAGATGAAATAGCCGTTCCTATCAATGTGTATTTTGCCATACCACTAGCTAACTGAACTGACCGCTATGCAAAGATGAAATAGCCGTTCCTATCAATGTGTATTTTGCCATACCACTAGCTAACTGAACTGACCGCTATGCAAAGATGAAATAGCCGTTCCTATCAATGTGTATTTTGCCATACCACTAGCTAACTGAACTGACCGCTATGCAAACTGAAATCGCCTATCCTATCAATGTGTATTTTGCCATACCACTAGCTAACTGAACTGACCGCTATGCAAAGATGAAATAGCCGTTCCTATCAATGTGTATTTTGCCATACCACTAGCTAACTGAACTGACCGCTATGCAAAGATGAAATAGCCTTTCCTATCAATGTGTATTTTGCCATACCACTAGCTAACTGAGCTGACCGCTATGCAAAGATGAAATAGCCGTTCCTATCAATGTGTATTTTGCCATACCACTAGCTAACAGAACTGACCGCTATGCAAAGATGAAATAGCCGTTCCTATCAATATGTATTTTGCCATACCACTAGCTAACTGAACTGACCGCTATGCAAAGATGAAATATCCGTTCCTATCAATGTGTATTTTGCCATACCACTAGCTAACTGAACTGACCGCTATGCAAAGATGAAATAGCCGTTCCTATCAATGTGTATTTTGCCATACCACTAGCTAACTGAACTGACCGCTATGCAAAGATGAAATAGCCGTTCCTATCAATGTGTATTTTGCCATACCACTAGCTAACTGAACTGACCGCTATGCAAAGATGAAATAGCCGTTCCTATCAATGTGTATTTTGACATACCACTAGCTAACTGAACTGACCGCTATGCAAAGATGAAATAGCCGTTCCTATCAATTTGTATTTTGCCATACCACTAGCTAACTGAACTGACCGCTATGCAAAGATGAAATAGCCGTTCCTATCAATGTGTATTTTGCCATACCACTAGCTAACTGAACCAGCCTATTCTACCAGAGTGCACCTAGATCTACTATCAATTGCTTGCTATACAAACTGAAATAGCCTATCCTAACAATGTGTATTTTGCTATACTACTAACTGAAATGGTTTATTCCACCAGAGTGCATCTAGACCCACTGTTAGCACTCTGAATTAACCTATCCTACCAGTGTGATAGCAAACTTAAGTAGTCTATCCTACCTCTCAAGGGCACTATAATTGCCACTGCCCTTCAACCAGTCTTACTGTGGGCCATACTGACACTAGTTCCAGTGTCCAATGCTACAGGCCCTTCTACCATACCTGTTCAAGACCCTAGCACAACAAATAATATGGCATCCAAATTGGTTGGTATACCGACCCCACAGTCACCCAGTAATTTGGACCAACGACAACTGCCACTTCACGTTAATCTCACCCAGGGCCCAACCATAACTAACACACCTTGTCACACGTCCTCCAGAAACATCAGACTTTGTTCCAGACTGACTAAACTATTTGAACCACCTGCCAATTCAATAACCAATATGGGCCTTAGAAGAAAATGCCCTCACAACAAACAAATCACCATAACCAAAAAAACAATTCCACTACTCTGTCCATGCCCAAGACTGACAATCCTACCAACAGAAAATACCAGCAGAATAAACTTCACACTGTGTCACCGACTGGCGAAGCAAAGAACCGTACCTCGCCCTATCCATTAACAGGGAATCTTATTCCAGACCTCAAGGGAGCCCTAATAAACTCCAGATCCCTAGAAGCTCACGCCACAGAGGTAGCTGATTTAATCCATGCAGAAAGTTATGACTTTCTAGCCATTACTGAATCATGGCTACATGCAGCATCAGGCCCTGCCCTCATGCTCATTATACCTGACAATTATACCATTCTTAGAGCAGACAGAATTGAGTCTCGTGGAGGAGGCATAGCTCTCATAGCCAAATCTAATCTAGCCATGAGGCCTGTCTCTTCTCCTGATGTTAAATCCTGTGAATCTCTCAAAGCCAGATTGCCCATCTCTGACTCCCAAACACTCACCATTCATCTAATATACAGACCTCCAGGTCCCATCGGCGCATTCAAGGAGGCCATTTCCAATATTCTTTCCGACAATTAAAAAAATACATCGCAAGTACTCTTGCATGGGCATCTCAATCTGGGTTTCAACGACCCCAAAGACCAGCAAGCAGCAGTAGTCGCCAATGTCATCACTGAACTTGGCTTCACACAAAGAGTGACACTACCGAATCACATCGAAGGCAGAACACTTGATTGGGTGGCAGATTACCACTGTAATGCTTCCATCACAGCCATAACCCCGCAATTATGGACATACCACCATTTGGTAGCATTTTCATTAGCAGCTAAAATTCTCACTACAAAAAACAATCTACTCGCTCCTCCCAGCTTAAAGAGGAATAAAAAGAACATTACTGCAGATAGACTCTTACCTTTAACATTACCAACCCTCAACTCACTACCAAATACTACCAATCCCAATAGCTTAGCTAATGAATATAAGAAAATTATGACTGAAGCCTTTGACACCATCGCCCCACTAAAAATGAGAAAAAGCAGACCCAGAGCGCACCTTAACTCCTGGTTCACCCCACACCTCAAAACCCTAAGAACAGAAAAAAGAAAAAGCAAAGGCATTTGGAGGCAGCTTCTTTCTGATGTAACCAAGGCCAACCATATCAATATCTCATCTCTTTATAAGAAAGACATACTTTGCACCAAGCAAGAAATGTACAACAATAGGATCATGCAAGCCAACTCAAGTACAAAGGAACTCTTTGTAATCATAAAATAGCTTGAAGCCCCAATCCCTGTGCCTGATAATTGTGGGAATGACAAAACATGGTGTTCCAATACACAGAAGGCTCTTTCCAACAAAGTTACTACTCTCGAGGACAAGATCGCCAACAAAAAAGTAAACCTACCTAACTTTTTTTTTTAATACAACATTTTTTATTGTTTTTTCACATAAAGAAAACATATGTCTCGCGCAGCGAGATAAAAGTTATGTCCCTACCCCACCCATTAACAAATGCTTTCCACGTACCCATTACAATAGAGCTTCTTAGCACTGTCAATTGTCTTTGTTATGCCAGTAGTATATGGTTTTACAATTTCTGTTCACGTCCTTGGGTTCCATTCCGCTTCCGGACAGGGGCCACCTTTCAGTGTGCGTCTTCCCACTTTTGCCAAATTTTTGGGCCTTTCTCAGGACATCCCCTGGCCGTGTAGACTCTCTTTTCCATTGCGACACAAATGTTCACGTCCGTGATCCATTGTTCATAGTTTGGTGCTGTTTCAGAGCCCCAGAGTTGCGCTATGTTCCTCTTGATTAACGCAGTGGTCGTGAATAATAGCACTTTCTCGTAGCGTGACAGTTCGACCTCATCATCTATTCCCAGTAGTAACAGTTTTGCATTTCTATGGATCGTTCTACCCAGTACTCTTGAGAGATCATCGCAGCACTGCTGCCAGTAATGTCGGATTATGGTACAGTCCCATAGTATGTGATAGTATGTGCCCTCGTCTCGTTTGCATCTCAAACAGGTTGGAGAGGAGATCTTACCCCATTTGAATAGTGCCACCCTCGGGTAATATATTCTATGCAGTACTTTAAGTTGGATCAATCTTAGCCTGGAGGAGATCGCTGTTTCTCTGGGGAACATCAGGGCAGTTACCCATTCCTCTGGGAGTATGTCACCTACGTCCCCCTCCCATTTGGCTTTCAGGCTCGCTAGTTCTCCGGTGGCAAAGGATGTTATGGCACTATACATGGTAGATGTGACTTTGTTTTTAATCATGTCCGGGAATAGGTTACGTTCTAAAGGGGTGTATTCAGGCATGTCAATCATCTCAGGGAGATGGGTCTGTAGTACGTGTTTGAGTTGTGTGTAGCGGTATTGCTCATTTATTGTCAGCTCGGAGGTGGTGATTAGATCCGCAAATGGTATTATTTCGTTACTTTTTATTATGTCGCCAATTTTAGTGATGCCCGCTTGGGTCCAAGAGTGCCATTTTGGAAGTTTATTCACTTCCGGGAGTAGTTTGTTATTCCACAACGTTTGAGCTGGGGTCAGCTTATTGTCCCAGCCTAAGTATTTGTGGATGTTTGTCCATGTTAGGGAAATGTGTGACAGCATGGATGGGGTAGTAGCTCTGTTTTTTTTTCCGGTAGAGGTACCTAAGTATGGGTCGTTCATTTCGGTTAGGATCTGGTTCTCTGTTGTGTGGTAATGTCATGTCCGCGTGGAGTCTGTCGTTCACTATTGCCATCTGACTAGCCCAGTAATAGGTTTGCAATCGGGGCAGTCCGATTCCGCCTTCCCATACAGATTTTTGTAGTGTGGTTAATGCTAAGCGGGGGTGACCTCCATTCCATAGCAGTTTTCTGAGCGTCTGGTCTATTTTACGGAATTCGTTGGGCGCTATAGATAGTTGCGCATTTTGAAGTATATAAAGGAAGCGGGGGAGTGCCAGCATCTTGAAAAGTGCGGCTCTGCCTAGAAGTGTTAGTGGTAGGGACATCCAGTGCCGGACGTCTTCTTTAAATCTCGTCATTATTGGGTACAGGTTATTGGGCACATAATCTGTCAGGTTGTTCGTGATTTGGATGCCTAGGTATCTGAATTTCTCCTTTTCCACATAGTATGGGCACTCATCTGGAACCGCGTTGTCTATCTGTTTCAGTGGGAATAGTATGGATTTAGTTCAGTTGACGCGAAGGCCGCTGAATGCACCGTATTTTATTAATAATCGCGTCACTATGGGACAGGATTTGCGTGGGTCTTTCAGATATACTAACAAGTCGTCTGCGTATAAGGATACCCTGCCTTCCCAGTCGCCTGCCCATCTGAAGCCGCTCCATGTTTGTGTGGATCTTAATAGAATTGCTAGGGGCTCAATTGCTATTGCAAACATTAGGGAGGACAGGGGACAACCCTGTCTCGTGCCCTTGCCTAGGTGGAAGGGATTGGAGACGTGCCCATTTACCTTTGTGGCTGCTTCGGGGCGGTTGTAAAGTAGTTTGACCCAGCTCATGAAGTGCGGTCCTATGCCCATACGTTGCATAATGGTCCATATTGCCTCCCAGTAGACTGAGTCGAATGCCTTCTCGAAGTCTATGGCGAGTAAAGCCAGAGGGTCCTGTATCTCAGATAGCTTCTCCAGTGCTGTGTGGAGCCTATATATGTTTTGTCTAGTGGATCTCTGTGGCATGAATCCACACTGGTCGGGATGTATAGGTGTTTATATGACTTGTTGGAGGCGGTTGGCTAGTACCTTTGCCAATATTTTGGCCTCGCAGTTTATGAGAGAAATGGGCCTGTAGGAGCTGCATTTGTCGGGTGGTTTATCTGCTTTGGGCAGGACTATAATTGTGGCTTTCCTTAAGTCAGGGGGGAGACAGCCCTGTGAGTGTGAGTGTTGTAGTAAGCGAAGTAAGTGTGGGGAAATTACATTTGCTCCTATTTTTTTCCATGTTTCAATGGGGAAGCCGTTCGGGCCCGGGGTCTTGCCCGATTGGAGTTCTGACATGGCTTGGGTTAATTCCTCTTCAGTGATTACCTGTTCTAGTAGAGTAGACTGCTCTGTGTTTAGGGTGGGGAGGGTAATTTCCTCTAGGATGTTCATTACAGGTGGTGAGGTTGGTGCTCTGTATAGCTCAGTGTAGTATTTTGCAAAGCCCTCCGCTATGTCTACGTCTGTCACTAATGGTTCTGATTCTCCTGTTGTTAGTTGCCTGACCTGGCTGAAGCCCAGGTCTCTACGCTCCAGCCATGCCAGCATTTTCCCGGCTCTATCCCCTGTTTCGTATATCTTTGCGCGCATTGCAGTGTCTTCCCGTGTCTTGTGTAATGGATGCGGGCAAAAGGGGAGTCTTTTATGTATTAGGATCAGTACCCCTCGTGACCCCATGGTAAAACCGGCGTGGAATGCTAGTCTGTAATTGGTGCGTCTAAAGAATGAGCAGTTGGTACCGGCTAGATGTGTCTCCGTCAGGAATACCACATCCGGGGAATGCCAGCAGGCAGAAGCAGTGTACGGGCGCGCACGTCGCTATGTTGGTTCGGACTTGGCTGCCTGTGAACGATAGCCGTTGACGCCGCTTCCAAGGATGTATCCCCTCCGCCTCACGATTTGCCGTTGGAGGGTGATTTCCACGGTTCCACGGGTTTGACCGGCGGGAGGCGGGGAGGAACCCAGCGGGGTCCCACTCCCCGCAGTCCGGGAGGGGCACCGGGGTTCACTTAGTTCTAATGTAGGGTCCTTTGCCCGTCGTGTGGTCCAGCACAGCACCGCACTCGCCAGCCGCCGGTATTCGGGCAGGGTTCGATGGTGACACACGGTGGCCTCCGTTCATCCGCGGTCCGCAGCAGCCATTTTGTGTGCTCTGTGGCGCGCACGCTTGCTTCCTTGAAAGTCTTGCCAAGCGGGTTCTGTGGCACCGATTTTCACCAGGAACAGGTAGGGATGTACAGTAGAGGTTCCCACATCGAGTAGGCACTTTTGGGTACTTATAGTCTTGCAGGAAAACAGGATTGTTTCAGGATTTGGCTGGCGGCCCGGGAGCGAAGCGAGCTCACGTCCTCATCGCTCGCTGCTGGCCACTAAACCTACCTAACTTGATCACACCGGCTAGCACTACCATGCCTCCACTTAAACCGGCACACCATGTTAGTTTTGCAAAAGTTACAATTCTTGAAGTCGAAAAAATTATCCTCTCCCTCAAACCCTCAAATTGTCAGGGAAGTAAATGCCCAGCCCAAATCATCAAATATGCTGCTAGAGACCTGCACCCTTTATATTTAGGCTAATCAATGTCTCATTCTCCACTGGCACCATCCCTAGTAACCTAAAGAAGTCCTGGGTACTCCCGCTCCTCAAAAAACTGTCACTAGATCCAACCATACCCACTAACTACAGGCCCATAACGACAGTGCCATTTCTACTAAATATTTTAGATAGAGTTGCTTATCTCCAAAAACAGGATTACCTGGAGCATAACCAGCTACTAGGAGACAGTTAATCAGGATTCAGGCCCCAACATGGTACTGAAATGGCGCTGATTGACCTCAAGGCCCAAATTGACAAGCTTAGGGACAAAGGGAAATCATTCTTATTACATTACTTCTTCTAGATCTATCGGCTGTGTTTGACCTGGTGGACCGCAAGGTCCTATGTAACCACCTTGATTCAGTAGCTCACTTTTCTCAGAAGGCTAGTGTCTGGATCGAATCATTTCTAAGCAATAGGACTATGAGAGTCTTCTCGCCAGCAGCAGCAACAGACCCTATTCCCGTCACTTGTGGGCTCCTTTGTCTCCCCCACAAGGTACTATATTTACCAAGCCCCTTTTTGATGATCTGGACCTTCTTGGTATCACCTACACTAACTATGCAGATGATACTCAGATTCTCAGACCACTTACTGTGGATTATGACAAGGATTTGGCCTTGGTAAACAAAATCTACCTCATCATCCAGGCATGGATGGCTGTCCACAGTCTATGCCTGAATGATGACAAAACTGAGCTAATTATTCTGGGAACTACGCTCAACCTCAATAAGCTTGGCCACAAATACACCTCCTTTAATATCAATGGCAACACCATTAAGGTCGCTAAAAACAGTAGGTTTTGATTTGGATTCCACCCTCATCTTTGCCAAGCAGGTTAATTCCATGGCCTCAGCCTCTGCATACACATGTAAGCTGATTAGAGCATGCAAACCATTCCTTTCTAAATAGAAAGCTGTTCCATCCTGACCAGAGCTTTAATCTTGTCCAAATTGGACTATTGTAACTCCCTATACCTCAGAGTCAATAAGTACATCATTCGTAAAATTTAGACCCTCCAAAATAATGCCCTCAGAACCGCATTGGGCATAGCTAGGAAAGAGCACATCTCTGAGGTAAGGAGACAGAATAACTGGTTCTCCACTAGTGACAAAATCCAGCTTAAAATGGCCTTGCTAACACACAAGAGCCTAAACAATGCTGCACCCCGCTATCTTATAGAGAGAATTAATAGAAGATCCTCCAACCGGCCCTCCAGAACTGCAAACTCAAACCGCCTGATTATACCAAGATTCAAACTGACCAAAGCTAGTGGGAGTAGCTTCCCAGTCAAAGCTGCTGAGCTCTGGAATTCTTTACCCCCCTCCCTGAGGGTAGACCAAACGTACCCCAACTTCAGACAGAACATCATTAATTGGCTGAAAGAAAATTACCACTAAGGCACTTTAATCACTGTCCTACCAACCATCTCAAATTTTCTTATACTGTACATAGACCCTATTATGCCCATATGATGTTGACGTTGAACCTCCCTCTGTAATTATGTAATGCTATCCTGTTTTATGCTTACTGTAGGTGTATACCTTTCAAATGTAATATTGACTATATGATAATTGTGTAACGCTAAGATGAAAATATTCATGGATCCTCTGCGCCCTAATTCCCTTGGGTCTGGCGCACATTAAAAATAAACAAACAAACAAACAAACAAACAAACAAACAAACAAACAAACATATTACAGACTCCTGAGATAAGAAACCTAATTTTGCGGTCCAGCAGATGTATTCAGCAATACTAACGCTATGTGCAATAGATTCATTAAAGCAACAATCATAGAAGAGGTGGCACAAAATATACATCTTACCTCAGAAGGATGAGGTGTCCATGCTGCTATTGTTATAAAAACATTTGCCGATTCATTGCAGATGTTCCTTTTTTATTTTAGGATTTTGGGTGAGAATGTGCAACCAATTGACTAATATGGGGATCCAGTTCACAAATGATGCAGATTATATTCAGCTCCTGAAGGAGTTGAGTGGAAACTTCATTAATGACTCAGATAGGTTGACCAACATATACGAGTCAGTAAAGAACTGGTTGGATGGTAGTTGAATGTGCCTAAACAGTACCAAAACTGAACTCATGATCTTCGGTTCCACACACACCAGGTCAAAACTGGACCCCAAATAAGTCACGCTGAATATTGAAAGCAGCTGCACACCCGTATCTGATAAGGTGAAAACCCTGTGCGTTTTCGTGGAAGCCTCCCATGGAGCTGATGCTATGTACGCGGGGTTGTCAAGAAATTCCAGTACCGTCCGAGAGTGTTTAGGCAAGTCAACCCATTCATGACAACCAAGAACTGCAAAACCCTGGTCAGGGCCATCATTATGTCTAGACTGCATCCATAGGCTCCAGGTGATCCAGAATGAGGCCGTCAGGATTGTGTGGAGTGTTAAGAGAAGAGAACACATCTCGAATGCTAGGAGAGAACTCCACTGGCTACCAGTGACTGAGAGAATATGCTTCAACATCATTACCCTGACCCACAAGTGCCTCTATGGAAGTGCCCCATATTACCTCAAATGCAGCATTAATCTATATCAGCCATGCAGACCCCTTCGCTCTAGTAACAACCACAGATTGGATAATCCAAGAGCCAAAAGAGTGAGGTGAAATGGGCGGTCGTTCCCGGTCCAAGAAGCCTAGGCCTGGAATACCTTGACCACAGATCTACGACAGGAACACCTGATGGCTTTCAGAAAATGCCCAAGACTCTTTTATTTGAGTAATAGGCTGTCTTGATTTGTTCCTATGCTATGTCCTGTTTTTCTTTTTTACTGTGTTGATGTGTGCCCTGATTCCTGAGGGCTATGGGAGGTAACAAACAAATAGATACACAAATAAATAAAAATAAATAAATGTGTTTAAGAGTCTCTGCTTTATTGGCATCTAAGCAGAGAAAACAAACTCTCTCCTCCCTAGATACTTTCTGACGGGTGCCCACCACTGGCAGGCAAGAATGGTTCTATGTCATTGTTAAGATGGATTTCTGAACTCTGTCCTGGAGGGGCAGCGGTTCAGAAGGCCAGCCTAGTTTCTTGGAACAGGGTAACCTCTGGACAAGCCAGACCAATCAGGGTCACGATGGCGGTGGTCAAGTCTAGGATTCAAGATGGGTGAGAGTGACAGAAAGCCTGCAATGAGCACACAAAGCAAGGACGCTTACAAATTACTCCAGACAGGTGTTATATTAAAAATATAGACACATTTATTATTAGGCCTTTGTAACATCGACCATAGTAAAGAATCACGGCAAAACTCCAATAAACCAACACATCACAAGCAATACAATATATATACAAGACCAAGGGGTCTAAGGAATTAGAAGCGCGAAATATGCAGACCACCTAGATAGGGAGGAACACAGGCAGTGCAAGTAATCGTTAGACCCAGTTCGACATCAGAGGTCACCTAACTAGAAGAAATTTCGAGCCCTACGAAGAGTGGAGCCTTGTGCTCAAAAGTACCTGCACACGTGGGTGCAAACCGTCAAAGGGGAGTCTCTTCAGGGAAATCAGGCAGTTCAGAGAGGTGAACGAAACGATGATGAACAGTTCCTCGCTACTGAAGCGCGGCCTCCACTTGTGGCAGAAGCAGGGCGCAAGTGCGGAAAAGGGTTGCTGTTTACGACAGTGATGGAAAGCCACAGGCTCCTGCGGGAGGGCGACCGGTTAGGTTATTGACTACTCACCGGTTCCCGATGCAGGCAGACCCAGGCTTCTCCAGTTCCGTTTTGGTTCTGGCAGGTTCAGATGCGATCAGCAGGATGTCTCGACGCCGTGTAGATTCCGCGACATTAGGAGTCAGGGTCGAGGATGTCCCAAATGCAGAGAACACGCACAGATTGTTACCACAGCAGGGCAACTCGGCAACCGCGTGTATTCTGGTCCCAAAGCACACGTCTCACTTCAGACCTGGGAACGCCAAGTGTACGAATCGTGTGAGAGTGCCGAGGACTCGGAATTTAGCAGCAGCCAGATGGCAGTGACAGAGCAAGATTCCTGTGTAGGCTGGTCAGTCCACTGGATGGCCAAGGGACACTTCCGAAGGCTTACGTACAGGATTTGGTGAAGATGCCGAGAATAGTTGTTCTCACTATTCTAAAGGGTCAAAGCACCTTTGCAGACCTTCTTGTTCGATCAGAGGCCGAGTGGTCTCGCAGGTCGACAGCAGTGCAGGGTGCCAAACCTTCAGCGGGTCACCAGCGATTCCTCGACTCAGCTTCTTAGTTGCAGGATACTTGGCTCCTTACCCTTTGTTCGTGAGAACTCAGGAGATCGGCCTGGTAGTGGGGTTTTCAGCCTCCTCTTATCCAAAGTTCCCTTCGCGCCAAAACGGAGAGGGCCCAATGGGAGATCCACTCACAAACACTCACACCATACGTGGACCTATCACGGACCACAGTGGTCCCAGGCATTCAGGACACTCTAGACTCTCTGGCACCCAGGATGTGTATTGGGAACAGACATCCCAGCCCACATCCTGGAGGCACACACAAGGCTCGCAGAAGCCCGCGAAAGCGTTGTGTTTCACGGGAAAGTGCATGGCCAAATAAGGACTGCCCCGGGTCAGCTCGACCTGGGGTAAGGTGAAGGAGCAAGACGGTCAGCGGACAGGACAAAGAACCTCGTGGCATGGCCATTTTGGAGGCCAGGCCACCCATTTGGGCCAAATGCAGGAAGCGCGATTAACATGGCAAAAAGGGGTTCAAAACACAAAGAAACGATAGCTGCCACCAGTCCCATCCGTGACACACTTCCACATTTCATGATAAGTCCAGCGATAGTTTCTAGGGCCTTTGGAATGACTAGAGATCCAAGAGCACGGTAATGTAAGTTACGGTGTACTCTTGTTTCATGTTGCTCAAAAGCTGCAATATGAGGAAAGGACTAAGGGAAATTAAGTCTCCCGGTACTGACTGTCTTAAGTGCATTTCAGTTTCCCCGTATGAATTGAGTGAAAGCCCAGAGGAGTGTAGCGGAAGGCTGCGCTTCTCTGGCAAAGTCTAGATCAGGGTGTAAAACAACAGCAAAAAGTTTGGGGGTTGCCACATGGAAGGAAAATTACCTACAATTATGAAATCTTTCCTAACACTCGCCCCTCCCAGGGGGAACTAATCCACCCCTGGATGAGTTTCTTGTTCAGGTCGGTTAAACATTCTGGACTACCCATCAGCATTGCTATGTTGGACACCTGGCCTATGCTTAATAGTGAAGTCAAAGCCTTGCAGAATTATGGACCACCTAAGCAACTTTGGACTCTCTCCCTTCATGTTCATTAGCCACTTTAAGGGCTTATGGTCAGTTTTCACAGTGAAGTGGGTCCCATAGAGGTAGGGCCTCAGCTTCCGTAGGGCCCACACAACAGAGAAACATTCTTTCTCTACTGTGGACCATCTGAGCTCTCTGTCCTTATGCTGGCGACTAATGAAACCAATAGGGTGTTCCTTACCCTTCTTATCTACTTCATGTCCAAGGTAAACAACAGAGCTTCGTCCAATCTGGCATTTACTAGCCTTTATGGTCAAGTGTGCTTTCTGAAGAACCTGTAGCACAATCCCGAGGTGTTTCACATGGTCTTCCCAGGTGGCGCTGAAAACTGCTATATCATCCGGATATGCAAGACAGAATTCATCCAATCCGTTTAACACATGATTCACAAGCCTCTGGAAAGTGGCAGGTGCATTCTTCAACCCAAACGCCATTACCTTGAACTGGTAAAGACCGTCTGGAGTTGAGAACGCTGTCTTCTCCTTGGCATGTTCTGCGAGGGCTATTTGCCAATAACCTGCAGTGAGGTCAAATGTGCTGAGATACTTGGAGGCACCCAAGGTATCCACCAGCTCATCTGTTCGAGGCAAGGGGTGGGCATCTGTCTTGGTGACAGCATTGAGAGCCCTGTAATCCACGCAGAACCTCAATTCAGATGTACCTGCCTTTGGAACAGAAACCACAGGGCTGGACCAAGGACTATTAGAGGGTTCAATCTCCTCAAGATCTAACATTTTGTTGACCTCTGTCTTAATGTAAGACCGTACTTTGTCTGACATTCTGTAGCCTCTACTTTTGGTAGGTACGCTGTCTCCTGTGTCTATGTTATGTTTGCATCAAGATGTCAAACCAGGGGACTGCGAAAACAGGGGGGAAAATTGCCTAAGCAAACTTTTCACCTTAGCCTGCTGATCAGAAGTCAGGTGAGGGGCCACTCGGACACCCTCAAAGGAGCTATCTGAAGGACCGCTTTGGAACAGGTCGGGGAGAGGTTCAGACTCCTCTTCCTCAACATCTGAAGCCAGTAGCAGTGCTGCGATTTTGACTCTTGGGATGAAATCCTTCAGCCTATTTACATGGAACACTTTTGGAGCCTGTCCAGGCCTTCCAAGGTCCACTAAATAGTTGACCTCACCCAGGGGCTCCACCACTGTGTAAGGGCCTGACCATTTATCCTGTAAAGCTCTGGGCCTTATGGGATCCATGGTCAGGACTTGCTGACCAGGTGTGAAGTTGATGAGGGAAGCTTTCTGGTCATACCAAGGTTTCACCAGGGCTTGTCCTGCCTTCAACTTGTCACTAGCCAGACCCATCAGGAGTACCATCCGTTTTCTGAGCCCTAACACATAGTCTACCACGTTGGTAGTAATAGGGGGAGTGGGCATCTCCCATCCCTCCTTGACTATGGCTAAGGGTCCCCACACAGGGTGACCAAACAGAAGTTCGAAGGGGCTGAAGCCAACACCCTCCTGTGGTACCTCTTGGTAGGCAAACAGTAAGCATGGTAAAAGAAGATCCCATTTTCTTCTTTGAGGTTCTTCCAGAGCCCCAATCATACTCTTTAACGTTCTGTTGAACCGTTCCACCAGTCCATTGGTCTGGGGGTGGTATGTGGAAGAGAACTTGTCGGTGACCCCACATTCTTTCCACATAGCCTGCATATATTTCAACATAAAGTTGCTGCCTCTGTCAGACACAACATCTTTAGGGAAGCCAACCCTAGTAAAGATGCCAAGTAACGCTTTTGCAACTGACTTGGCAGTTACAGTTTTTAATGGGATGGCCTCATGATATCTGGTAGCATGGTCGACCAGTACCAGGATAAACCTATTGCCTGAGGATGTTTGCGGGTTAAGGGGACCAACAATGTCGATCCCTACCCTTTCAAATGGTATTCCCACAACTGGGAGTGGTACCAATGGAGCTTGGATTGTTGAGCTATTCTTACCAGATAACTGGCAGGAGGCACAACTCCTGCAGTGACTTTCTACTTGCACCCCCATCTTGGGCCAGTAGAAGTGCATAGATAACCTTTGCTTGGTTCTCTTAATACCAAGGTGACCAGCATGGGGCATTTCATGCGCCAGCTGCAGGAGGAAGGGTCTTACAGCAAGGGAACCACCAACCTCCTATGGTCTCCTTCTGTAGACTCTGTGGGCTCACTATACAGGAGTCCACCTTCCCAATAAATCTGAAGCTTCCCAGGAGGTTCACCCTTAAGCTGGGAGCAGGTCTGTCTCCTTAGGCCTTCCAGAGATGGGCACTCACGTTGGCCTTTACTGAATTCTTCCCTGTCAGGACCACCTTCTACTAACAAGTCGTTTAGTTCAGGATGGTCATTCGGGTCAAATGCTTCAGGTATCGCTTTCTCCTCATCAGGTCCGGGCGATTGACCAACTTCCTCCACTGCAGTGGTAGGTGAGTTTGGGGGAATATTGTCTTTCCCTCGATCTGGTTTTCTGACTCCTTTAGCCTTAGGTTTCCCCTTTGGCTGGGGCAGCTCACTGATCTTGGTCAGTGCTGCCCTTGCTTGAGACCTTGTGCAGGGTCTGTCAGCAGTGTCTCCCACGAGCCCTAATGCTCGGAGATCATTGCCCAACAAGACCGTTCCTGGAACGCTTCCATGAATGCTCACTGGAATCCTGACTGCTGTGCCATTGATAGTAAGATTTACAGGTATTACTGGGAACATGAGAGGTGGGCCGCCAGCCAACTTAGTGGGCATCAGAGTAGCTCTGGCAACTTCCTCTGATTCTACCAAGGTAGAATCCACTACAGTTCGACTGCACCCGCTATCCCTAAGAGTTAGAGTATCAACTCCATTGATCAGCACTGTCCTTAAAGTAGTGCTTGGTGTTATCTGGAATCCTAGCATAAGCCTCTGCGACTTTAGGCTCCCAGGAACCCAGGGAAACTAAAACTACCTCAGCTTCTATCCCACTGGGGAAGGAATCTGAGGAGAAGGATGCTCCGGTAATCTCTCCTTCCTCGTAGGAGGAGAAGGCCAGATTAGCAAAGTGGACCCCCAAGGTTTTGACCTTACATCTGGGATCCCCCTTCACGTGGTCAGTTGGTCCACAAGCAAAAAAGATCCATTGGGTCTGTTTACATAGGGAGGCTTAGTATAACCAGAGTTCTGTTTCGGAGGCTGACCTCCATTACCCTGTGAGTTCTCTTGTGTCTTACCCTTATTTTTCTTTTTGTGGCCCTTTTGAGAAGAAGATTTATCAGTTTCTCCACCCTCCTTATCTTTGGACTTTTTCCCTTCCTTTTGCTTACCAGGATGAGTCTTGTCCTTATGGGACACTCAATGTCACACCCACAAATCGGCTGCAATGGCAAGCTTCTTTGAATCTATCTCCTTAGAATCTGCCAATTGCTGCTTAAGCGCAGGGGAAGAAGATGTAAATATATGTTCCAGCATGACAAGACTTATCATACCTTCAAAGGTAGAAACCTTATAACCTTCGACCCAGCCAGTCAAGTTTTTTAAGGATTCAGTTACATAAGATACCCAAGTACCACCTTCTTTTTTCTTATACTCTCAGAATCATTTTAAATATTGGGCAGGAGTCTTTCCAAACTTTAAAATGAGAGTTTGCTTCAACATTGCAAAATCAGCTCGCTCAGCCTTTGACATTTCCATAATGGCACTGTAGCCAGAATGGGGCAGTCTGCTAAGTAACCGGGCAATTTTTTCAGCATTGTCAACTTGTTGAACTTCACATGCACACTCAAATGTATTCAGCCAGTCCATAATGTCATTCTTTTCCTCATACACACTGAGCAGATATTTTGGAAACTGTGGATGAGAGGAGGCCCCAGACTCATGTCCAGGGCCCTTGGATCCATTGGCAACTTGAAGCTTGGCCAGTTCCAACTGGTGATCCATGTTTTTCTGTTTTTCTGCCTGTTCGATTTTTAGTTTGGCCATATTGAAATCAAGCTCCTTCTGCCTAAACAGCAGTTCTTGCTTCTTGAATTCAAGTATGGCCTCCCCATCAGAACTGGCAGAGGAAACATTGGACATTTCATCCTCCCTGTCCTCATGGTCACGGTGGACCAGTGCAGTGGCAGAACTGTCAGTTCTACCAGTGAGAGCAGCCCCACTCCTTCTGCACTGTCCTCTGAAGCTATAGCGCTAAACTGAGCTGCTTGCCACGCCATGATTCTTTGGATCATTTCCATTTTTGTGCCTTGCGAGGAGACACCTCTTTCAGCTCCCATCTTTTTCAATGTTTCAGATTTAGAAGCATTTAAAGTTAACAAGGTACTTGTTTCCATACTGTTAGATAGGACTATGGCCTTTAAAAAGTTATACTACGACAATTCACTACGTATCCTGTTAGGAATAACTTGAAATGCCTTCGCTCGTGCGCAACACTGGATACCTTCAGTCGTATCCCACCGCTGTACACCAATTTGTTAAGATGGATTTCTGAACTCTGCCCTGGAGGGGCAGAGGTTCAGAAGGCAAGCCTAGTTTCTTGGCACAGGGTAACCTCTGGACAAGCCAGACCAATCAAGGTAGCGATGCCGGCGGTCAAGACTAGGTCTGAAGAGGGGTGAGGGTGACTGAAAGCCTGCAATGAGCACACAAAACAAGGACGCTTAAAAATGACTCCAGACAGATGTTATATTAAAAATATAGACACATTTATTACAAGGCCTTTGTAACATCAACCATAGTAAAGAATCATGGCAAAACTCCAATAAACCAACACATCACAAGCAATACAATATATATACAAGACCAAGGGGTCTAAGGAATTAGAAGCACGAAATATGCAGACCACCTAGATGGGGAGGAAAACAGGCAGTGCAAGTAATCGTTAGACCCAGTTCGACATCAGAGGCTACCTAACTAGAAGGAAGTCCGAGCCCTACGAAGAGTGGAGCCTTGTGCTCAAAAGTACCTGCACACGCGGGTGCAAACCGTCAAAGGGGAGTCTCTTCAGGGAAATCAGGCAGTTCAGAGAGGTGAACAAAACGATGATGAACAGTTCCCCGCTACTCAAGCGTGGCCTCCACCTGTAGCAGAAGCAGGGCGCGAGTGCAGAAAAGGGTTGCTGTTTACGACAGCGATGGAAAGCCACAGGCTGCTGCGGGAGGACGACCGGTTAGGGTATTGACTACTCACCGGTCCCCGATGCAGGCAGACCCAGGCTTCTCCAGTTCCATTTCGGTACTGGCAGGTTCAGATGCGATCAGCAGGATGTCTCGACACCGTGTATATTCCGCGACATTAGGAGTCAGGGTCGAGGATGTCCCAAATGCAGAGAACACGCACAGATTGTTACCACAGCAGGGCAACTCGGCAACCGCGTGTATTCTGGTCCCAAAGCACACGTCTCACTTCAGACCTGGGAACGCCAAGTGTACGCATCGTGTGAGAGTGCCGAGGACTCGGAATTTAGCAGCAGCCAGATGGCAGTGACAGAGCAAGATTCCTGTGTAGGCTGGTCAGTCCACTGAATGGCCCAGGGACGCTTCCGAAGGCTTACGTCAGGATTTGGTGAAGATGCCGATAATAGTTGTTCTCACTATTCTAAAGGGTCAAAGCACCTTTGCAGACCTTCTCATTCGATCAGAGGCCGAGTGGTCTCGCAGGTCGACAGCAGTGCAGGGTGCCAAACCTTCAGCGGGTCACCAGCGATTCCTCGACTCAGCTTCTTAGTTGCAGGATACTTGGCTCCTTACCCTTTGTTCGTGAGAACTCAGGAGATCGGCCTGGTAGTGGGGTTTTCAGCCTCCTCTTATCCAAAGTTCCCTTCGCGCCAAAACGGAGAGGGCCCAATGGGAGATCCACTCACAAACACTCACACCATACGTGGACCTATCACGGACCACAGTGGTCCAGGCATTCAGGACACTCTAGACTCTCTGGCACCCAGGATGTGTATTGGGAACAGACATCCCAGCCCACATCCTGGAGGCACACACAAGGCATGCAGAAGCCCTCGAAAGCGCTGTGTTTCACAGGAAAGTGCATGGCCAAATAAGGACTGCCCGGGGTCAGCTCGACCTGGGGGAAGGTGAAGGGGCAAGACGGTCAGCGGACAGGACAAAGAACCTTGTGGCATGGCCATTTTGGAGGCCAGGCCACCCATTTGGGCCAAACGCGGGAAGCGCGATTAACATGGCAAAAAGGGGTTCAAAACACAAAAAAACGATAGCTGCCACCAGTCCCGTCCGTGACACACTTGCACATTTCATGATAAGTCCAGCGATAGTTTCTAGGGCCTTTGGAATGACTAGAGACCCAAGAGCGCGGTAATGTAAGGTACGGTGCACTCTTGTTTCATGTTGCTCAAAAGCTGCAACATGAGGAAAGGACTAAGGGAAACGAAGTCTCCCAGTACTGACTGTTTTAAGGGCATGTCCGTATCCCCGTAAGAATTGAGTGAAAGCCCAGAGGAGTGCGGCGGAAGGCTGCGCTTCTCTGGCAAAGTCTAGATCAGGGTGTAAAACAACAGCAAAAAGTTTGGGGGTTGCCACATGGAAGGAAAATTACCTACAATTATGAAATCTTTCCTAACACTCGCCCCTCCCAGACTAAGGACAGGGGGAACTAATCCACCCCTGGATGAGTTTCTTGTTCAGGTCGGTTAAACATTCTGGACAACCCATCCGCATTGCTATATTGGCCACCTGGCCTATGCTCAATAGTGAAGTCAAAGCCTTGCAGACTTATGGACAACCTAAGCAACTTTAAACTCTCTCCCTTCAAGTTAATTAACCACTTTAAGGGCTTATGGTCAGTTTGCACAGTGAAGTGGGTCCCATAGAGGTAGGTCCTCAGCTTCCGTAGGGCCCACACAACAGCGAAACATTCGTTCTCTACTGTGGACCATCTGAGCTCTCTGTCCTTAAGCTGGCGACTAATGAAACCAATAGGGTGTTCCTTACCCTTCTTATCTACTTCATGTCCAAGGTAAACAACAGAGCTTTGTCCAATCTGGCATTTACTAGCCTTTATGGTCAAGTGTGCTTTCTGAAGAGCCTGTAGCACAATCCCGAGGTGTTTCACATGGTCTTCCCAGGTGGCGCTGAAAACTGCTATATCATCCAGATATGCAAGACAGAATTCATCCAATCTGTTTAACACATGATTCACAAGCCTCTGGAAAGTGGCAGGTGCATTCTTCAACCCAAACGCCATTACCTTGAACTGGTAAAGACCGTCTGGAGTTGAGAATGCTGTGTTCTCCTTGGCATGTTCTGCGAGGGCTATTTGCCAATAGCCTGCAGTGAGGTCAAACGTGCTGAGATACTTGGAGGCACCCAAGGTATCCACCAGCTCATCTGTTCAAGGCAAGGGGTGGGCATCTGTCTTGGTGACAGAATTCAGAGCCCTGTAATCCACGCAGAACCTCAATTCAGATGTACCTGCCTTTGGAACAAAAACCACAGGGCTGGACCAAGGACTACTAGAGGGTTCAATCTCCCCAAGATCTAACATTTTGTTGACCTCTGTCTTAATGTAAGACCGTACTTTGTCTGACATTCTGTAGCCTCTACTTTTGGTAGGTACGCTGTCTCCTGTGTCTATGTTATGTTTGCACCAAGGTGTCAAACCAGGGGACTGCGAAAACAGGGGGGAAAATTGCCTAAGCAAACTTTTCACCTTAGCCTGCTGATCAGAAGTCAGGTGAGGGGCCACTCGGACACCCTCAAAGGAGCTATCTGAAGGACGGCTTTGGAACAGGTCGGGAGAGGTTCAGACTCCTCTTCCTCAACATCAGTAGCAGTGCTGCGATTTCGACTCTTGAGATGAAATCCTTCAGCCTATTTACATGGAACACCTGTGGAGCCTGTCCAGGCCTTCCAAGGTCCACTAAATAGTTGACCTCACCCAGGGGCTCCACCACTGTGTAAGGGCCTGACCATTTATCCTGTAAAGCTCTGGGCTTTATGGGATTCATGGTCAGGACTTGCTGACCAGGTGTGAAGTTGATGAGGGAAGATTTGTGGTCATACCAAGGTTTCACCAGGGCTTGCCCTGCCTTCAACTTGTCACTAGCCAGACCCATCAGGAGTACCATCCGTTTTCTGAGCCCTAACACATAGTCTACTACCTTGGTAGTAATAGGGGGAGTGGGCATCTCCCATCCCTCCTTGACTATGGCTAAGGGTCCCCGTACAGGGTGACCAAACAGAAGTTCGAAGGGGCTGAAGCCAACACCCTCCTGTGGTACCTCTTGGTAGACAAACAGTAAGCATGGTAAAAGAAGATCCCATTTTCTTCTTTGAGGTTCTTCCAGAGCCCCAATCACACTCTTTAACGTTCTGTTGAACCGTTCCACCAGACCATTGGTCTGGGGGTGGTATGCAGAAGAGAACTTGTCTGTGACCCCACATTCTTTCCACATAGCATGCATATACTTCGACATAAATTTGCTGCCTCTGTCAGACACAACTTCTTTAGGGAAGCCAACCCTAGTAAAGATGCCAAGTAATGCTTTTGCAACTGACTTGGCAGTTACAGTTTTTAATGGGATGGCCTCAGGATATCTGGTAGCATGGTCGACCAGTACCAGGATAAACCTATTGCCTGAGGATGTTTTTGAGTCAAGGGGAGCAACAATGTCGATCCCTACCCTTTCGAATGGTATTCCCACAAATGGGAGTGGTACCAATGGAGCTTGGATTGTTGAGCCACTCTTACCAGATAACTGGCAGGAGGCACAACTCCTGCAGTGACTTTCTACTTGCACCCCATCTTGGGCCAGTAGAAGTGCATGGATAACCTTTGCTTGGTCCTCTTAATAGCAAGGTGACCAGCATGGGGCACTTAATGTGCCAGCTGCAGGAGGAAGGGTCTTACAGCAAGGGGAACCACCAACCTCCTATGGTCTCCTTCTGTAGACTCTGTGGGCTCACTATACAGGAGTCCACCTTCCCAATAAATCTGATGCTTCCCAGGAGGTTCACCCTTAAGCTGGGAGCAGGCCTGTCTCCTTAGGCCTTCCAGAGATGGGCACTCACGTTGGACTTTACTGAATTCTTCCCTGTCAGGACCACCTTCTACTAACAAGTCGTTTAGTTCAGGATGGTCATTCGGGTCAAATACTTCAGGCATCGCTGCCTCCTCATCAGGTCCGGGCGATTGACCAACTTCCTCCACCGCAGTGGTAGGTGAGTTCGGGGGAATATTTACTTTCCCTCGGTCTGGTTTTCTGACTCCTTTAGCCTTAGGTTTCCCCTTTGGCTGGGGCAGCTCACTGATCTTGGTCAGTGCTGCCCTTGTTTGAGACCTTGTGCAGGGTCTCTCAGCAGTATCTCCCACGAGCCCTAATGCTCGGAGATCACTGCCCAACAAGACCATTCCTGGGACGCTTCTCTGAATGCTCAATGGAATCATGACTGCTGTACCATTGATAGTAAGATTTACAGGTATTACTGGGAACATGAGAGGTGGGCAGCCAGCCAACTTAGTGGGCATCAGAGTAGCTCTGGCAACTTCCTCTGAGTCTACCAAGGTAGAATCCACTACAGTTTGACTGCACCCACTATCCCTAAGAGCTGGAGTATCGACTCCATTGATCAGCACACTGTCCTTAAAGTAGTACTTGGTGTTATCTGGAATCCTAGCATAAGCCTCTGCAACTTTAGGCTTCCAGGAACCCAGGGTAACTAAAACAACCTCAGCTTCTATCCCACTGGGGAAGGAGTCTGAGGAGAAGGATGCTCCGGTAATCTCTTCTTCCTCGTAGGAGGAGAAGGCCAGATTAGCAGAGTGGACCCCCAAGGTTTTGACCTTACATCTGGGATCCCCCTTCATGTGGTCAGTTGGTCCACAAGCAAAATAAGATCCATTGGGTCTGTTTACAAAGGGAGGCTTAGTATAACCAGAGTTCTGTTTCGAAGGCTGGCCTCCATTACCCTGTGAGTTCTCTTGTGTCTTACCCTTATTTTTCTTTTTGTCGCCCTTTTGAGAAGAAGATTTATCAGTTTCTCCACCCTCCTTATCTTTGGACTTTTTACCTTCCTCCTGCTTACCAGGATGAGTCTTGTCCTTATGGGACACTCAATGTCACACCCACAAATCGGCTGCAATGGCAAGCTTCTTTGGATCTATCTCCTTAGAATCTGCCAAATGCTGCTTAAGCTCAGGGGAATAAGATGCAAAAATATGTTCCAGCATGACAAGACTTATCATACCTTCAAAGGTAGAAACCTTATAACCTTCGACCCAGCCAGTCAAGTTTTTTAAGGATTCAGTTACATAAGATACCCAAGTACCACCTTCTTTTTTCTTATACTCTCGGAATCGTTTTAAATATTGTGAAGGAGTCTTTCCAAACTTTAAAATTAGAGTTTGCTTCAACATTGCAAAATCTGCTCGCTCAGCATTTCCATAATGGCACTGCAGCCAGAATGGGGCAGTCTGCTAAGTAACCGGGCAATTTTTTCAGCATTGTCAACTTGTTGAACTTCACATGCATACTCAAATGTATTCAGCCAGTCCATAATGTCATTCTTTTCCTCATACACACTGAGCAGATATTTTGGAAACCCTGGTTGAGAGGAGGCCCCAGACCCATGTCCAGGACCTTTGGATCCATTGGCAACTTGAGGCTTGGCCAGTTCCAATTGGTGATCCCTGTTTTTCGGTTTTTCTGCCTGTTCGATTTTTAGTTTGTCCATATTGAAATCAAGCTCCTTCTGCCTAAACAGCAGTTCCTGCTTCTTGAATTCAAGTATGGCCTCCCCATCAGAACTGGCAGAGGAAACATTGGACATTTCATCCTCCCTGTCCTCATGGTCATGGTGGACCAGTGCAGCGGCAGAACTGTCAGTTCTACCAGTGAGAGCAGCCCACCTCTTTCTGCACTGTCCTCTGAAGCTATAGCGCTAAGCTGAGCTTCTTGCCACGCCATGATTCTTTGGATCATTTCCATTTTTGTGCCTTGCGAGGAGACACCTCTTTCAGCACACATCTTTTTCAATGTTTCGGATTTAGAAGCATTTAAAGTTAACAAGGTACTTTTTTCCATACTGTTAGATAGGACTATGGCCATTAAAAAGTTATACTACGACAATTCACTACATGTCCTGTTAGGAATAACTTGAAATGCCTTCGCTCGTGCGCAACACTGGATACCTTCAGTCGTATCCCACCGCTGTACACCAATTTGTTAAGATGGATTTCTGAACTCTGTCCTGGAGGGGCCGAGGTTCAGAAGGCCAGCCTAGTTTCTTGCAACAGGGTAACCTCTGGACAAGCCAGACCAATCAGGGTAGCGATGGCGGCGGTCAAGACTCGGTCTGAAGAGGGGTGAGGGTGACTGAAAGCCGGCAATGAGCACACAAAGCAAGGACGCTTACAAATTACTCCAGAAAGGTGTTATATTAAAAATACAGACACATTTATTACAAGGCCTTTGTAACATCAACCATAGTAAAGAATCAGGGCAAAACTCCAATAAACCAACACATCACAAGCAATACAATATATATACAAGACCAAGGGGTCTAAGGAATTAGAAGCACGAAATATGCAGACCACCTAGATGGGGAGGAAAACAGGCAGTGCAAGTAATCGTTAGACCCAGTTCGACATCAGAGGCCACCTAACTAGGAAGAAGCCCGAGCCCTACGAAGAGTGGAGCCTTGTGCTCAAAGGTACCTGCACACGTGGGTGCCAACAGGCAAAGGGAAGTCTCTTCAGGGAAATCAGGCAGTTCAGAGAGGTGAACAAAACGATGATGAACAGTTCCCCACTACTCAAGCGCGGCCTCCACTTGTGGGAAGAAGCAGGGCGCGAGTGCGGAAAAGGGTTGCTGTTTACGACAGCGATGGAAAGCCAAAGGCTCCTGCGGGAGGGCAACCGGTTAGGGTATTGACTACTCACCGGTCCCCGATGCAGGCAGACCCAGGCTTCTCCGGTTCTGTTTCGGTACTGGCAGGTTCAGATACGATCAGCAGGATGTCTCAATGCCGTGTAGATTCCGCGACAGCAGGAGTCAGGGTCGAGGGTGTCCCAAATGCAGCGAACATGCACAGATTGTTACCAAAGCAGGGCAACTCGGCAACCGCGTGTATTCCGGTCCGAAAGCACACGTCTCACTTCAGACCTGGGAACGCCAAGTGTATGAATCGTTTGAGAGTGCGGAGAACTCGGAATTTAACAGCAGCCAGACGGCGGTGACAGAGCAAGATTCCTGTGTACGCTAGTCAGTCCACTGGATGGCCAAGGGACACTTCCGAAGGCTTACGTACAGGATTTGGTGAAGATGCCGAGAATAGTTGTTCCCACTATTCTAAAGGGTCAAAGCGCCTTTGCAGACCTTCTCGTTCGATCAGAGGCCGAGTGGTCTCCCAGGACGATAGCAGTGCAGTGTGCCAAACCTTCAGCGGGTCACCAGCGATTCCTCGACTCAGCTTCTTAGTTGCAGGATACTTGGCTCCTTACCCTTTGTTCGTGAGAACTAAGGATATCGACCTAGTAATGGGGTTTTCAGCCTCCTCTTATCAAAAGTTCCCTTCGTGCCAAAACGGAGAGGGCCCAATGGGAGATCCGCTCACAAACACTCACACCATACGTGGACCTATCACGGACCACGGTGGTCCCAGGCATTCAGGACACTCTAGACTCTCTGGCACCCAGGATGTGTATTGGGAATAGACATCCCAGCCCACATCCTGGAGGCACACACAAGGCATGCAGAAGTCCACGAAAGCGCTGTGTTTTGCGGGAAAGTGCATGACCACATAAGGACTACCCCGGGTCTGCTCGACCTGGGGGAAGGTGAAGGGGCAAGACAGTCAGCGGACAGGACAAAGAACCTTGTGGCATGGCCATTTTGGAGGCCAGGCCACCCATTTGGGCCAAACGCGGGAAGTGCGGTTAACATGGCAAAAAGGGGTTCAAAACACAAAGAAACGATAGTTGCCACCAGTCGCGTCTGTGACACACTTGCACATTTCATGATGAATCCAGCGAGAGTTCTAGGGCCTTTGGAATGACTAGAGACCCAAGAGCGTGGTAATGTAAGTTACGGTGTACTCTTGTTTCATGTTGCTCAAAAGCTGCAACATGAGGAAAGGACTAAGGGAAATGAAGACTCCCGGTACTGACTGCCTTAAGGGCATGTCTGTTTCCCCGTAAGAATTGAGCGAAAGCCCAGAGGAGTGCGGCGGAAGGTTGCACTTCTCTGGCAAAGTCTAGATCATGGTGTAAAACAACAGTAAAATGTTTGGGGGTTGCCACATGGAAGGAAAATTACCTACAATTATGAAATCTTTCCTAACAGTCAAATCATCGACAGTCGTTTTTTCGACATGTGTTTTTAAGAAAACATTTTGCTGAAAAAAGTAATTGAAATCTGTTTATTTTATTTTTTTGGGGCTTCCCCCCCACAGGCATCCCTCCCCACCTATTTTGTGTAGTTCCCAACCCCCCAAGCGTTTATCTGCCCTTTTGCATCCCGCCAACATTTTGATGAGATTTTTCATAAAAACACCAGTTGAAAAAAAAACGACTGTGCATGAATCAATGTCGTCCAACAAGAATGCCAGTTAAATCTAGCCAGACTACAATCAGAGTTCATCCGTCCCAGAAAGCATTCAATATGATAGCTGTCGGAAAATCGCCCAACAATTGCTGCCACCTGGAATGATTCAATCTAAAACATTTCTGAAGCAATTCAACCTGATCGACTTCAGAAAAAATGACATCACTCACCAGTTCCCCAGACAATCCAAACTCAATGTGTTCATAGTTCAACTAAGCACTTGTCTTTTCCATAACAATCCAGTCTGATAGGCACTGAGAAATCGCTCAACACTTCCAGAAACCACTCAACTTGATAGCTTTCAGAAAACAATACCTCATCCAGAAACAAACCAACATTATAGACTTCAGAAAACAAGTGAACGTGCGCCTATTTCATTAATTATCCAAACTGTCAGCCTTCAGAAAACATCTCAATACACAGAACCCGATGTCTTTCAGAATCGAATAAAAACGAATCTCTTTCAGAAATAACAATACAAGGATAACGTCACAATAAATGATTTCATAAACAACTCCTCAATCATTTGTTTCTAAAACAATCTACTTGGATAGACTTGCGACAACAACGAAACACTTGTTGCCAAAACAACTTTATTTCATAGCCTTGAGGAAACAACACCGTTTCAGGAAACATCCAGCCAGATAAACTTCAGAAAAGATCTCAAGAGTCACCTGCTCCTGAAATAATAAGACAAGATGGCCTCCATAAAACAACTGAAAAATCAGCAATTTCAGAAGCCATGCATCCTGAAAGCTGTCAGAAAAGAAAACATCAGTGCCTTGTCCCTGGAGCAATGTAACTTGATGTCCTTATTAAAACAACTCACTTCTTACTTTCTTTGCAATCAATCCATCTTAGTAGGAGCCAGAAAATAATGAAGGGCTCAGTTGTCCCAGAAAACATCCAACCTGCTAGCACTCAAACAAACCAACAATTACTTGTTCATGAAACAACACAATTGTATGGGTTACAGACAAGACTTATACACTCACCGGTTGCCAAAACAATACAGTCTCAAACAACCGAAAGCATTCTCTTTGCCGCCACATTCTGATATCTGAAGCTTGCACAGAAGCCAATATATACCCGAATAGAATACATTTGCCCTAAAAGGATTTTGGAGCCATTTAATTGCCTTGGACATAAAATAAAACATGTTCAATTTTAATTCATCTGGTTAGTTGAACAATTTGAGAATGTCAGACAACTCTTAAACTGAAGATGTGTAAATTAATTATTCTTCTACTGAATTGGCATGCATGTTGCTGGCAGCAGAGTCACAGTAGGGATTGAGGAGGTTCTGCTAATTACTAGTAGTAAACTCTCACCACCGAATCCCAGACAGATGTTTGCATTGGTTTCCATAGAGATTAATGAAAAATGTACAGCAACGTTTCAGAAACAACAAGTGACTGTCAGTGATCGACTGAGAGACAAAGAGACAGACAGCGAGAAAGATGAAGAGAAAGAGAGAGAAAGATGGAGAGAGAGAGAGAAGAGAGGGAGAGAGAGAGAGAGAGAGAGAGAGAGAGAGAGAGAGAGAGCTGAAGGGAATGCAAGGAAACAGATGAGAGAGAAGGAAAGTTGGAGAGGCTGGGGCTGGGAGAGCTATAGGAAGGATGAGACAACGAGAGAGAGAGAGAGAGAGAGGAAAAGAGAGAGAGGGGGAAGGAATGTGAGGAAACCTATGAAAGAGAAGGAAAGAGAGAGAGGCTGAGAGAACGAGAGGGAGGATGAGACAATGAGAGAGAGAGATAGAGAGAGAAGGAATGAGAGGAAAGGAGTGAGAGAGAAGGAAAGTGAGAGAGACTGGGAGAGCCGAGGAAGAGAGAGAGAGAGAGGGAGAGATGGGGAGAGGCAGAGAGAGAGAGAGAAAGAGAGAAAGAGAGAGAAAGAGAGAGAGAGAGAGAGGGAGAGAGAGAGACTGCCCAGGCACACAATTAAATGAAATTTTGCAGGGTGCTAAACAGAAAATGTCCTGTTTACTTGCTGGTACTCGTCATTACTCCTAGTCCTACTCTTCCTTGTCACAGTACATACCTCTGAGGCCCTTCCTCTACTCCAAGAACCCTGTTTTATGTTTTGTTTTCCCTTGGTGGTATAATACCCCCCAGAAGAGACGTCTTTATGGAAGGGCAAAAGGGGCACTTGCCCCGGGCCCCCACCTTGAAGGGGGTCCCAAGAAGGAGCCTTATTAAAAAAAAGTCAGTTTCCGTAAGTCAACAAAATTAAACATCACACATCAGGATTTTGTATGGTGTGCTGCTAAGGCTAACCCTAATTTCTGTCTATTTGTGATAAGTACATTTTGTTCTCATCTTTTCATCCTGTAATGCTATGTTCACTGTGGTATACATAGTTTGTGTGGCACAACACCTGTAGCATTCTCACCTTTCTGTGGTGATTATATTGATCACATGCAATAATAGCCAAAGTTGAAATACATATTAATACATTTGAGTGTCTCCATGGTGCAGAGGATAGCTCAGTGTGTTAAGCACTCATTGCAGAGATATGCGTTGATGTGCAAGATTACAATATGAAATTCCACTTAGGCCAACTCAGCATTTCCAATCAATGTACCTGCACTAGATAGCGTCAGTATGGTGATGGTCTAGAAATTGGTGTGTTTAGATGCAGAGTTGTAAAACCTAGGCAGGCACCTCCAATGATGACTATAAAGTGTTATAGGTGTTTATGTATCCAAATTCCAGACTGTGGATCCAAAGTGTTCATGCTTGGATCCTGGCTTTGCCAGCAGACGATACAGTGATCCTGGACAAATCTTATATGACTGACAGTACTGTACTGCCGTCTATGAAAAGGTATGCTTCTCACATGCTGGTGGCACTGTTTGGCCAATTACCTGATCTTTCCTATCATGTAGGCCATTTGAGTGTAAGGAGTTCTAGACAGAGCAGACCAGATATTGCAGGCTTCTTATGAACATGTGTTATGGTCTGCTTATGTGACAACAAAATGGTTTGCTTTTTTGTACAATTCAAAGGTTTTTTTGCACGTTTTTAAATACCATTGCACAAGCCTGTGTTTGGGGTGTATTTAAAGCTTTACAAAAGAGAAATCTATCTGAAATCTTTTAAGATCACATCCATTAGTATGCTGGTATTTGTATACTTTCCTTGATGATGGAGACAATGTGCCTCATTACAAGTTTGTCGATCCGGTAACAACGGTGCCGGTAAGCTACCGGCACCGTTGTTACCGGACCGGCAAACTACAAGGTCTGCGAGCGGGTGCCTTTCCTGGCGGGCAGACTGGCACCCGCTCGCATACACTGACGGTAGCACCAGCACCATTCTGATTGGTGCCGGTGCTACCGTCCTCCCCATTCCCATTGAGCCCCAATGGGCTTAATGGGAATGGGGACTAATAATTACCGGCAATGGGCAATTTCTGGGTCCGCCGGGGCTGGAATGCCCCCAAGGTGCTGGTAAAATCATGATTCCAGCGGCAGCCGTGCTGGTATTTAGCGGCACGGCTACCGCCAGTGTAAGAATGAGGCCCAATGAAGCTAGAATCATTCCCATTTTTAATAATATGTTTCTATAACGTTTTGTTTTTTTAAATGTTTATATTGGGTTATGTGATTTTCTTATATTCCAAGTCAGTAAAATGGGATTACTTTAGTTCAAGGTAAAAACTAGAAAATAAATTGGTAAAGAGCAGAAATTGTGGGTACATATCCCAGCTTCACCTCTTAATCAATGTGTTATCCTAGGTATCTCATTTAATCTTGTATTTCTTCACCTGTCAAAATTGCAAGTCCCTAAACCTTACGAAATTGTCAGCCCTTCAGACTGATTTTGTTCTCAGGGTCTGACCTTTAAGAAAGACTCACTCATGGTTTCCCTGGCTATATATGGTGTTGCTTCCTCTATAATGATAGTGAGCATTGATATATTACACACCACAGCCACCTGTTTCTTTGCTCTAGAATGGCAACACTGCTTGAAAACCAAGTCCCGATTCTAATTTCAGTCTGTCTGGATACAGACACCTTCCTGGAATCTTCAAATCCTTATCTACTTTCTATACTATGGTATGTGTAGTTTTATCCTTGCTTCCCATTGGTCGTTTGTAGCTATGCTTGAGAACTTTTGCTGTCTCAGAGGCAGCTAATCTCAGACTATTCTGGATTATAGGTACCTGAGTCATAAAATCTGTGTCCTGCAGTTCTACTATGTCCAGTATAGCTACCATGTGGCTGCTATTGATGACATGTTTGCTGTATCTATGCTTGAACACAAGTACCCTCGCGTAGACTGCTAATGTTGCCCTTGAAATGCTACTTGTTTATCACTCTGAGACATTAATGAAGAGGGTAATGTATCTGAAAGGAGGTTTACCATGCTTATTTTGATCTCTGCGAGGCAGCATATCAAGCTATGGGTTGTTATCGTGATACGGGGTGCGGCCGGGGTGCGGCGCACCTGATATTCTATATCCCTTAATTCTTTTGGTCTGTTGGAGGGGGGGCCCCAGAGGTGCCCGTGCCCCGGGCCCCCTAAGTGCTTAAGATAGCCCTGCCCCCACTTAGCAATAATCCAGCAGTTACTCATTTCAAAACCCAGATCATGGGACCAACCCACTCAGGGAGGGAGAGGAGGGTGATCAGTACTCTGACGAGGAAGAGCAGGACTTGGAGTAGTGAAGAGTACTGGTAAGTAATGGGGCATTATCGCCACATGCCTCTAACTCATCCCAGTACTTACCTCTGATGCGTACCAAAGCATAGCAAATGGTAGAGCTGCCAATGAGACACACACTGACCGAACTGCCACTTTTGGAATCTGAGTTGCATGCACGCTGGTTTCACTGTGACTGGAAGCAAACAGACTCTGTTCAATGGACTGCAACATTCAAAATGCCATGGAAATTAGCGTGCTTTTGTTTCCATCCAAAAACTCCTGGTGCTTGTCAGCACTGGATCCTCTCCCAAAGTCCAAGCCAGGGATTTCCATTTACCACACCTGTGACTGCTTATGTACAGCCTAATAATGCAGCTCTCCCATTGCTTTTCACCCTGCTGGCACTGCTTATAAGATGCCATGCCCTCAAGCATCCGTGTCTTTCATTGCATTCTGAATCTCGTGCAGCAGTGACCCATTTGGAATCTTTCTCTGCCTTACTGACTTTTGATTTGTGCTTTGCCTGTGACTCTTCCCTGCTGCCTGCATTCAATTCTTAAAGTCTTGCGTTGCAAGATCAGCCCTGCACCTTCTGGCTGCTGCCAGTGTGTTTACTACTTGCCTTTGTGTTTATTGTCCTGATTTCCTGCACTGCCCAGCCCTGCCCCTGTGCTGTGTCCCTGCAGATATTTGTCTCAGTTTCTTGTGTTGTTTCCTGTCAGTCTCCGCTGCTCCCTTCTCAGCCATTTCCTTGCTTTCAGGTCCATTTATTTCCAAGCTTTACCCTGTTAGTCATTCTATGTTTAGCATGCTTCTGTTTGTAACCTTTCCCCTTTCTTCTAATGCTGTTTTCAAGTCTCGCTTTGTTGCTTTGTATATTTCATGTGTTTCCAGTCAAGTATTCCAGCCTGCTTTTGTTACCTAGATTCAGCTACCTTGTACCAGTATCCTGCTCAGTTACCTTGTACCAGTACCCTGCTCTGTTACCTTGCACCAGTTCCGTACTATAGTGTTCTGCTTTCCTAGTTTCTGCTTTCCTGGTCTGAACTCTTGTTTTCCCTTTGGGGTTTTTAGTGTCTAGTAAGTGTTGGATGGTGTCCGCGCCCTTGCCTTTGTGTTTTCCTTTGTACAGAGAATGGCTCCTATACATTAGGAGGGAATCTCTGCCCCTTCCTTTGTTTTGTTTTACCTGTAGTCTATAGTGTATGTAATGTAACAGTTTGCTGTGTTCTGTTCCCAAAGAAGGCTTGCACTCTATGTTCCTGATGGATCCAAACTGGCTTCTCTCGTGTAAGTGCACTCTGTGTTTGTGCCTTAGGGTCCAGATACAGAAGCCACTCTTGCGGCCTCCTTCCATGGGCTTGCATGTTGTGGCACCTGTAAGCGCAACTTGCACAGAGGCATTGAGCTTCCCTTATTTCTTGGGTAGTCTCAAGTGCAACCTGTGGGATTCCTCATCGTTTGTCCCGTGTATGGTTCCCGTATGTTCTTGTTCATCATCGAGGACTGCCCTTTCTCACTGTTGTTGTTATGATTTACCTTGTATGTTCTTCTTTCTTGTGTACCCTCTTGCTGTATGCGCTTGCCTGTCCCCTTATATCAACATAGCCACCACAAACCTACTTGGGTGCCCTGTGTATCCCCCTGACAGACCCCTGATGCACCTGCTCAAAAGCAGCCCCCAGAGGACACCTGCCGACCATACGTCATGGAATAGAGATGAGATCACGGCCAGACTGCAAAGGAGGGGCCATCCAAAACCCCATGTGGAGAGCCCACAGAAAACAGGCCCAGATCACCATTCGTCCCACATGGAAAGTAGTACCAGAGACAACCACCCTTAAGCCCACTGTGAAGGACAGGATGGCTGCATGTGACCAGTAGGCTTTGCGGCACCCAGACGAGATTTAAGCCCCTGCAATCCCTGGAGGACCTGGATAAATTCACTGAGATGAAAAGCCAGGAACATGACCAGGGGGCTATATAGATATGGATGAGGAGGAAGCATGTCAAAGTCAACCTGCATATATATCCAGCCGGAAAACGTGTGTTACCCCAAAGTGTGCATTCACGCCGAACAGAATGACTTCCAAACTCATCGCCACATCAGTGCTTGACGCACCAACAGCCTGGAGACACTCTGTGCCATAAAATAGACACAGGTATGTTAGAAAGCATGGTAAGGCAACATGCACCAGATCCATGCTGACAAATACATATTGATAGGACTGAGATGCGAGTCAGCCCTCCTGCAAGTGTATGCAGACATTGGGTCTCATTACAAGGTTGCCGGTCCGGTAACAAAGGTACCGGTAAGCTTGCCGGTACCGTTGTTACCGGACCGGCAAACTACAAGTTCTGCTTGCGGGAGCCTTTCCGTCGGACAGACCGGCACCCGCGAGCAGACCTCGACGGATGCACTGGCACTATTCATGAATGATGTCGGTGAATCCGGCCTCCCCATTCCCACTGAGTCCAATGGGGCTCAAATGGGAATGGGGAGTAATAATTACTGGCACCCATCAATGAGGATTGCTGGGTCTGTAATTGCCAGGTAAGTCCCCATTGCCGGGTGCCAGTAAATTCATTACTCCATCGGCAGCCGTGCCAGTATTTACCGGCACGGCTATGGCCGGACTCATAATGAGGCCCATTGTCTGATTGTAGGGAAAGCTGACCCCACTGGGCCACGGACAAATAAAACCCATGTTATCTCAAGACCAGGAAAGCACAGACATCACTTCCTCACAGCCCATGCCTCAGTCTTATCGGTCCATTCCTAGGCCTGTGGTCCTCACTGGAAGAGTCTGTAGCAACTTCCACAAGCACCATCACCTCCAAATGCCATCACAAACAGCAACAGGAAGAAAGAAGCAGACAATACAACAGCAACATGGTGGTCCACTTACGATGTGGCAACCAGCAACAAAATCAACCGGGGATGAGCACCCCCTAACAGCAGCTGAGAGGACACTGGAGAACCAAGCCTGGTCACTGGTGCAGCCCTGCGTATAGGGAACAATGGCCAGACCGGCAGACAGTGCTCCCGGCAAACCAACCAGACCCCTAAGCTGGTTACCAGTGGTGACCGCTTTAGTCCAGGAAGGGACCTACACCTGAAGAGCCACGCCCAAGCCACCTACTTGCCAGCTGATGACCTGGTGCTCATCCAGGCTGCACTCTCAATTGGTTCCCCTCGCCATGCAGGGGGACCAGGAGGGGCCTACTGGGACAAGCACCCACCACTCAACAGGATTCTAAGCCCCGCAGGGAGCCCATGATTGCATCCATTCTGAAAGAAATCTGTCACCCCGCCATATGATCCATCCAGAGGGCCCGCAGAGGAGCTCTCTGGTGCCCCGCACCCGAAAGTCACCAATTTCTGGCCGGAAGACAAGACGTTTTTGAACTGCTGGTTTATGGGTAAGTGGGAGGTATTATAACTCCCAAGAGTAATAAAAAAATGGTTCCCATCATGCAGGTGGGTCCTCAGAGGTAAGTACTGGGATGAGGAAGATGGTTAAAGGGTGCACATTTAAATGTATAGGTGGATGCCCGTGTGAGTGTATTGTGAAAGTGTGCACAATTAAATCTATGTGCGACTGGGTGTGCGTGTCGAGTTTATGGTGAAATGGTGCACACTTAAATGTATAGGTGGCTGCCTGTGTGAGTGTATGGTGAAAGGGTGCACACTTCAATGTATAGGTGGCTGCCTGTGTGAGTGAATGATGAACGGGTGCACAATTAAATGTATGGGTGGCTGCCTGTGTGAGTGTATGGGGAAAGGGTGCACACTTAAATGCATAGGTGGCTGCCTGTGTGAGTGTATTGTGAAAGGGTGCACACTTAAATGTATGTATGGGTGGCTGCCTGGGGGTGCCTGTAGGGTGAAAGGGTGCATGCGTAAATGAATGGGTGGCTGCCTGGGTGTGCCTGCATGGTGAAAGGGTACACACATAAATGTATGGGTGGTTGGGTGTGCATGTGTGTGTATGGTGAATGGTGTGTGTGCTAGTGTTCAGGGGTGCAACTAAACCTAAATTTCATGGCAGAGTGCTAACCCTTCAAAGGTTGGGAGAGGTGATAACTTCACGAGCGGTGGGCAAACTTATTTGTATGGGGCATCTAACTTCTTTATGCATTTTAATGAGACTATTATAGTGCAGCGTCAATGTTACAAGCAGTTAACTCCCTCCATTAAATCTGAACGCATCCACTTATTGACTGCTGTGAGAATAAGCGGCCTCCTGTCCCTTTCTACCCTTCCAATCACTTCCCTGGCATGCAAGTACTAAATTCACATCAAGATTTCAATTGCCTAAAGAATTATGTATTTGAATGCATGTACTAATAGTGAAATGCTATACGTTATTAATTGCTGGGCCTTTGTTAACAGCGAAACCCAGGTGATGTTTAACATCTGTGTCCTGTTCTGTCCGGCAACGGCTCTGTAGGTCAGCCAGGTTGAGTCATCATAGTCCTACATTTCAAGGAGGTTAGGGGGAGGGCTTAAACCCAGTCAGCTCAATGGTGTTGCACCACTACCTGTGTTTAATCCCTTGGTTACTTATTGGTAATCTTCATTACTCATTGCCCTATTCTTCCTTGTCCTAGTACTTGTGTATGAGGCACTTTGACTCATACACAAGTACTGGGATGAGGTAGAGGGACATGGAGGTAATGCCTGGCTTAGTTACTTGTAATCTTCATTACTTCCCCTCTTCCTCATCCCAGTACTTACCTATGAGGCAATAAGCTTCATATGTAAGCACTGGGACAAGGAGAAGGGATATGGAGGTAATTCTAGGCCGAGAAGCTGATGTTGGGAGTTCGGAGGGAGAGGGGTATGTGTGGGGGGTGGGGTGGGGTGTTACAGGGATTGTGCAATAAATCATAATGGTCATCCATGTCCAGGCTAAGCAGGCATGGTATATGGTATTAGTGGCTAGAGAAGCATTTTGGTGCAGGCAGTCTAGTCATTGCTTAGTTTGGCTTGACTTTTTTTTAACTGGGCATCTCTGATAAAGCAGTCTTGCAGAGTGTAATGCTGCAGTAAGAAATGGATAGACTGGCAGCACCCAAATGCCAGTCTAACATTGCTTTCTGCAGCATTAAATATTTTTCTGGGCATCTGTGATAAAATATCCATGATAGGTGTTATTGCTTCGACTGGCATTTTGGTGCAACCAGTGTACTCCTAGGGCAGTGTGCAGCGTACCCCTGCAGCAGCACGTACTTGCGTATATTGTGCGTGGTAATCTAGGACGGCCCAGAGTGTGGAACGACCCGTGATTTGTTGCCCAATTGGGAGGTGCAGGGGGCTCAGCATGGCTCGCAGGGGAGCCCCCAAATTTTGTGTTATGCCACTGGTGTGATGAGCTACCACTGTGCAGGGAACACTTCGATGCTCCAAATGCTCAAAGATGAGCACTATAGAAATGTATTAGGTACTACACAGGCAAAGTTCAGGTCACCCCTGTTGATGGTGGGTTATTTTCAACTGAGTATGTACTATTTAAGTGTGGTCTTCTCACTACTAAGGATTGATCAACACAGATGCTTTTAGTGCAGAGTAGAACTAAAAATAGTAAATCAGCCAATACATAGAATATTACAAAAAACAAAAATGATGTGACATTCTTTCTCCTTTCTGTGGGGATTCAGGGTACCTGGAGCAGCGAGCAGTTAAGCAACAAGCTCCCTGATACCTTTTGACCTACCACAAGTGTAGTCATACCCAAGCTAACCTATGGGCACAGCTCCCACACTGCACATCAATCATTTTTCAACCTTAAATAAAACCCATTAATAATACAATGAATATGCATTCTGAACTGAAATGCCTCATACCGCATAAAGTATGTGTTAGTCCATCTCCTCACTTTCTCGAAAAAAGCCGCTGTCCAATTCTCAAAGGCCATCTTCAGATACACTTTTACTCCCCTTTATGCATTGGCGCAAATGCAGGGACATTTCTGCACATTTAAAAGCGCATCCCAAATTCACAAATGGTATGTGCTTTTGAATGTATTTATTTATGTATTCACTAACAAAAAACATTGTTAAAGGGACGTTATGGTTAAGTTGCACTACTACAAACCTATCCCCTATATCGAAAAAACTATGCTAAACAAAGGGTCTGATGCATTGGCCTACTAAAAACCTATCAAATTCAGTGAAAAAACGTAGGTGAAGGAACGTTATGCTTCAGTTGCTCTAAGAACAACCTAGCAACTTCAGTGCATAAACGTTTGTTACAAGAACGTTACAGTTACTTTGCTCTAACAACAGCCTATCCATACTATGATTACAAGTAAAACCAAAAAAAACCAGAAATTCACCAGTTATGGTAAGCTACCACTGTGCACTGCTTAGACTAACACCCATGACATCAATGATGACATCACAAATGTCATTGATGACATCACTGATGACATCACATGCCTGGTTCCCTCTTTCTTTTGTTCACTGACATATGTAGGACAGGTGGTTTTCTTCACTGGCAGTCAGGAAGTAAACATTGAAAAGGTACTATGTTTGTAGAGCGTGCCCTTCTCATATGTTCCTACCCTACATTCCTAAGGGAATCTGTGCCACACAGTACTGTCCGAGATGACTGCAGGTGAGCAATAGGGACGTATTTTAGGGAGACTCCACCTGGCCAGCGTATGGCCAATCACACTGCAGGTACTCCATTAGTGGCCGCATGGCAGCATCTTCTAATGCACTTTTAATTAATTGTGGGAGCGCATGTGTATCCGTTGAACAGCTATACCCATGCGTAGGGCATCCTCTGTGTGCTGGTAAAACCGCCCCTGTCACCAGCCCTACTGATTCATACGGTAGGCTTCCTCATTTCAAGTACTCCTGCCAACTATGTGGGTGGATGTGCAAACCTACCAATGTATGGCTGCAGCACGCCTGGCTGTATGAGGCCCACTGGTTAACAAGGAACAGCAACCTCCAGTGCAACGTGGATGTGTTAAATGTCGCATTAATTTGATTGATGTGCTGCTTGCCTTTCCATGACCCGTGAAACAGACACACCGTCTCTGCACTGAGCACTGTGATGGAAAGTATCAAGGGGTCGCCTGCAGGTCGTACAGTTGAAGAAAACATGTAACTGCAGGTGTGACAGTTTGTAGTGATGCTGCAAAATGGCAAAGCTGGTGCGGCTTGGTCACACACACACTAGTGCATATAAAGGCAAGTAAGCAAACAGCAGAATCTTCAGAGCACAAACAATGTCAGTGGTGGTTAGAAAAGTACTGTAGCCGCATGGGTCGCGCTGAATAATTATCTTCCTGTTCCACATAAGGAAGCTGTGTTTCGCATGTTTTAAGCATTCTTGTATTTCAGAATTTATGCATCTCTGTGAATGCTAGTCCAACGGCTAATGGCGTAGCATGAAGTGTTTGTACTGCATGTGACGACAACTGAAATGGAAGCACAAGGGACCAGTGGGCAGGGTACTGCCCTTCCAACAATGCAGTAGGGTAATTTCATGCAGAGCATTTTCCACATCTGCTGCAGCCAACAACAGGGGCATTCCTGTAGGGCAGCAGAGCTCTAAAACATCCTTGCAGACCATATGCCGCGCTACAGACCCTTACCCAGCAAAGGGCATTGTATTGTGCATGTACTGAAATGCGCTAGTCCACAGAGGGAACGGAAGTGCATGGGAAGGGTCCGTCCGGGAGCATGACAATGACTGGTGCCTATGTAGGCGAGGGCCACCCAATATTTCCCTCTCTCTGCACGTCCCCTATATAATCCATGCAGGTGCTGCCCCTTCCGTACCGGGCCTTGCCTGCCATTCCTTCTGTGGCATTTGTTAGAAGAGCAAAATAAATAGAAATGAACTGGGAAAGGAAAAAAGGGAAATAAAGAAAGCTCCATTCAGAGTTGAACAATGGAATTGCCAAGGAACGGATGCAGGGCGCGGCGCACCGTATTCGCTACACACAATGGGCTTCATTATAGGTTTGCTGGTCTGATGGTAATGGCACCGGTAAGCTACCAGCGCCGTTACTACCGGACCGGCAAACTAGGAGTTGTGCTCATGAATGGTGTCGAGACATCCGACCTCCGCATTCCCATTGAGCCTTGCAGGGCTCAATGGGAATGCGGAAGAATATTTTCCGGTGCCCGCGAATGGGCAAATACCGGGTCCGGCAAGGCTGTAATGACCCGGTAATTTCCCATTCGTGGGCACCGGAAAAAAAATGATACCAGCACGGCTACCGCCAGTATCATAATGAGGCCCAATGTGCAAAATAAAGGTAGGCGTGGCACTGTGCAAAACACTGTAGTGGAATCGGGTAGAAAGGGGTTCGCTGCAGAAACAGTTTTCTTTACGTGTTGCAGAGCGTTTTGAAGAGTTTAAGTGTGCAACACTTACTACAAAAATTCTTCCACTACTTTCAATAAGGGCAGCAAGGCAATTTGGATAGGGCGTGCAGAAATCGGGATGGCAGGAATAGGAAGATGAACGTTATTGGTGGCCCACTTCCATGCACAAAGTATTATGTCACTAATCAGTACAAGCAACACATTAAAAAGGCACACCGCGTCATCAGTGACGTCAGTTACTTAAGTTACAATCCAAATGGCTGTTTGGCATGACCCTATACATAGGCTACCTGCTCCATAAGCGATGACAGGCCATTGGTCCCATCCTCTTCTGTCTATCTTCTTCCACGTGGGCTCCTTCTTGCACGTCATCAGCTGCAAAGCTACAGTTAATTGCTAATTATGTGCAGAAAGACATTACATTCTCTTACTCTAGCCCGATGTGAACCTGGGACTGCAGACATGGGCACAGAGGATATATTTGAGGTCAATATGAAATACAACCACTCTCCATCCTCGTTTTAGGTTTGTTGTTTTGCCACTCCCGGCACCTGGGCATCACAAATCATGTGACGAATTGGTAAAGGCAGCCAGTCTTTGCTTTCTGATCTTTTCTGATCGATTGGGGGTCTAACAGCTTTATGGTGAATAGTTTGGGATTGGCTGGTACCTTGGAATGCTGATTCTTGGGACAGAGGCATCTGGGTGCTATAACTCAAAGCTAGGGCTGGGGAAGGTCAGAGGCTCGTGCCCTCCTTCTCGTGGGATAACTTTTCACAGGGAGCTCTCAGCCCCCTCATGGCCTTGCAGGGCGCATTCCTCCTGGCATGCAAATGCTGACAGCATGAGACTATCAAAGGTCTATGAAGCTCTGTGGCTTTGATCTTTCTCACTTCTGCCCATGTTACAACCTATTCCCACATGCACAAGGTTACTTCTACGTTCATGGCCTGGGCCTACTGCCCTGGATGCAGCACAGCGTCAGGCCTCAATTTCAATATGGTTGCTACTTTCTAAAATGGGGTTTCATTCCCAGTGTGATTTATACCCAAAGCATGAACGAACCTACCCAAACTGTGGTTCATGTGAACGCCCCCCATATCCCTGTAACCTCCCCAAGCCCTTTCACCATGCTTACAGACCTCGGTCTCATCAAAAACTGCTTGGGGGCCTGGAACGATCGTCCACCCTTCCCAACAGTATCACACAAAGGTGGCAGTGAATTCTAGACATTATCTGTTTGAATAGATGAAAATCTTTCAATGTTCTTAGATTGTCATTTTTTATTGTGGACTTCTTCCCCCAACATTTTTGGCTGCAAATTGTATTTGTGGGGTTCCCCCCCCAAGCGTCCCTTTCCCTATTATCTTAATATCTAGTCCATATTCCCCATGCTCCCCTATGCCTTACCCACCCTCCATATTTGTCTGAGTTTTTTTCATCTGAAAATGTTCACCTAGCGATGCAATAACGTCATCCAGATGGAAATGCTGCCTAGCAACCCAATTTGCACCTCCTTGATGATACCCAATGAAGTAAAAACAAGTCTGTTGCTGCTTGTGATCTATTGCAGAAGGTATGTGGCCTCTCACTTTTGGCATGATTGCTCCTTTTGGGGTGTGGCCACACCTGATTTGCATATGGTCTTTCCCTTTTCTGTAATGACTTGGCAGGCTGAAAAGGGTTGGTCTGATGGTTTGCCAAGAGCAATACCAGAGGTCAGGATTAATTCAAGCCTTCCAGCCATCAACTTTCAGTTTTGCAAGTATCACTCTGAGTAGCATGAGTATGCCCAGACGTGAGTCATAAGCCTGCTGTGCATAAAGACAGATCCAAGCTACACTGCATTGGCAATGCCCAATGGGGCTGAAGCATGTTTAGGGTGGCATGTGGTCTGGTGCAGAAGGGAAGTGACCCGGCAGTTAGTTTGGGAAGGACTGCCTCCTTAAGCGTTGGAAAACCCTGATTTGTATATTTCTTGCACCTTCTGAAATGACACTGCAACGCTGGCCTAGAAGATTGCCGAGAGAAGACCTGTGACTGGTGACACATTGGAAACCTGCCAGCCATCACCCGTCAGTGTTGCAACTGAAACTCAGCCAGAACCAAACTTTAAGAAAATGTACATCTTCATCTGAAGCTGGGCTTTCTAACATTGTCTGTGTTTCAGCCTGTAACTGCACACTTTGGACTGTCGAAATTGCAGCATATTTGTTTGAAATGTATACAAGATCGTGCCTTCCCAGTGGCCCTTGTATGGTTTTAATCAAATGCAATTTAGCTTGAAATCACATTTTCCCTTAAACTAGAAAAACAAACTGTTTCTCGTTCCATTACCCGGGAGCATGTATGCAAATTGCATAGTTTTTACTTATGTTGTGCTAAGGTTTGTCCTGAAACATTTCATCATAAATATGCAAACATCTGTGCCGGATTTTTTACATACGATTTTGCACCTTGCTTTAAGACTTCTAATGACATAATAACTGCAATTCAATCCGCATAACTCTCGGCATGCTTTACCCAGCAGGAACATGTTCATCTAAAGCTCTTGGGAGCCCCACTGTTTTTAAGAGAGCAGCAAACTAGATTGAAACGGCATCCAGAGTGAACCACCAACTCCTACATACTACTGCCTTCTTGTGGAAATGTGTAACATAGCTGACAACTCGCTTCTCGTTATGTTTTGTAAAAAGCTTCTAAAGGGCACGGAGCCACCACCGAAGAGCACAGGCGGTGCCCTGGAGATTGGCAACCTGTCCCCCAATCCGGCTTGTTCAGGCCTTGGTCTATTCCAGAAAGAAAAGGGCAGGGAAAAGACAAGAGGATGGGAAAGAGGTAACTGGTGCCAAGGAGAAAAGGAAGGGAGGGATGCCGTGGGGAGGAGGTAAGGATGTTTCTATATAGCATGGGTGCATGCAGTACCTGTTAGGTGTGTTATGGGTCTATAATGCAGACCCTGTGGTGGTGGGTAACCTGTGGAACTAGCTGCCACTCCACCTACGTTCCGAGAACTCCTACCACCTATTCAGAAAAAATCTACACACGCACCTCTTCATCTAACCCCAGACATTGACCCACCTGCTATATCTACGTGACTGTGAACTCCGACCACCTATTCAGAAAAAATCTACACACGCTCCTCTTCATCTAACCCCAGACATTTACCCACCTGCTATATCTACATGTCTGTGAACTCCGACCACCTATTCAGACGAAATCTACACACGCTCCTCTTCATCTAACCCCAGACATTTACCCACATTTTATATGTACGTGTCTGACAACTCCTACCGAACTATTCAGAAAAAATCTACACACGCACCTGTTCATCTAACCCCAGACACTTACCCACCTGCTATATCTACTTGTCTGAGAACTCCTACCACCTATTCAGAAAAAATCTAAACACGCACATCTTTTCTAACCCAGACATTTACCCACTGCTATATCTATGTGTCTGAGAACTCCTACCACCTATTCAGAAAAAATCTGAACACGCACCTCTTCATCTAACCCCAGACATTTACCCACATGCTATATCTATGTGTCTGAGAACTCCTGCCACCTATTCAGAAAAAATCTAAACATGCACCTCTTCATCTAACCCCAGACATGTATCCACATGCTATATTTACGTGTCTGACAACTCCTGCCACCTATTCAGAAAAAATCTAAACACGCACCTCTTCATCTAACCCCAGACATTTAACTGATGCTATATCTATGTATCTGAGAACACCTACCACCTATTCAGAAAAAATCTAAACACACACCTCTTCATCTAACCCCAGACATTTACCCACATGCTGTATCTACTTTTCTGAGAACTCTTACCACCTATTCAGAAAAAATCTAAACACGCACCACTTCATCTAACCACAGACACTTACCCACTGCTATATCTACTTGCCTGAGAACTCCTACCACCTATTCAGAAAAAATCTACACTCGCACCTCTTCATCTAACCCCAGACATTTACCCAAATGCTATGACTACGTTTCTGAGAACTCCTACCACCTATTCAGAAAAAATCTAAACACGCACCTCTTCATCTAACCCCAGACATTTACCCACTGCTATATCTATGTGTCTGAGAAATCCTACCACCTATTCAGAAAAAAACTACACATGCTCCTCTTCATCTAACCCCAGACATTTACCCACATGCTATATCTACGTGTCTGAGAACTCCTACCACCTATTCAGAAAAAATCTAAACATGCACCTCTTCATCTAACCCCAGACATGTATCCACATGCTATATCTACGTGTCTGACAACTCCTGCCACCTATTCAGAAAAAATCTAAACACGCACCTCTTCATCTAACCCCAGACATTTACCCACCTGCTACATCTATATGTCTGAGAACTCCTACCACCTATTCAGAAAAAATCTAAACACGCTCCTCTTCATCTAACCCCAGACATTTAACTGATGCTATATCTATGTATCTGAGAACTCCTACCACCTATTCAGAAAAAATCTAAACACACACCTCTTCATCTAACCCCAGACATTTACCCACATGCTGTATCTACTTTTCTGAGAACTCTTACCACCTATTCAGAAAAAATCTAAACACGCACCTCTTCATCTAACCCCAGACATTTACCCACATGCTATATCTACGTGTCTGAGAACTCCTACCACCTATTTAGAAAAAATCTAAACATGCACCTCTTCATCTAACCCAAGACATTTACCCACATGCTATATCTACGTGTCTGAGAACTCCTACCACCTATTCAGAAAAAATCTACACACACACCTCTTCATCTAACCCCAGACATTTACCCACTGCTATATCTGTGTCTGAGACCTCCTACCACCTATTCAGAACAAATCTAAACACGCACCACTTCATCTAACCACAGACATTTACCCACTGCTATATCTACTTGCCTGAGAACTCCTACCACCTATTTTGAAAAAATCTACATACACTTCTCTTCATCTAACCCCAGACATTTACCCACATGCTATATCTATGTGTCTGAGAACTCCTACCACCTATTCAGAAAAAATCTACACACGCACCTCTTCATGTACCCCAGACATTTACCCACTGCTGTATCTACTTTTCTGAGTACTCCTACCACCTATTCAGAAAAATCTAAACACACACCTCTTTATCTAACCCCAGACATTTACCCACTGCTATATCTACTTGCCTGAGAACTCCTACCAACTATTCAGAAAAAATCTACACACGCACCTCTTCATCTAACCCCAGACATTTACCCACATGCTATATCTACGTGTCTGAGACCTCCTACCACCTATTTTGAAAAAATCTACACACGCACCTCTTCATCTAACCCCAGACATTTACCCACTGCTTTATCTATGTGTCTGAGACTTCCTACCACCTGTTCAGAAAAAATCTAAACACGCACCTCTTCATCTAACCACAGACATTTACCCACTGCTATATCTACTTGCCTGAGAACTCCTACCAACTATTCAGAAAAAATCTACACACGCACCTCTTCATCTAACCCCAGACATTTACCCACTGCTATATCTATGTGCCTGAGAACATCTACCACCTATTCAGAAAAAATCTAAACATGCACCTCTTCATCTAACCCCAGACATTTACCCACATGCTCTATCTACGTGTCTGAGAACTCCTACCACTATTCAGAAACAATCTAGACACGCACCTCTTCATCTAACCCCAGACATTTACCCAGCTGCTAGATCTATGTGTCTGAGAACTCCTAGCACCTATTCAGAAAAAATCTAAACACGCACCTCTTCATCTAACCCCAGACATTTAACTGATGATATATCTATGTATCTGAGAACTCCTGCCACCTATTCAGAAGAAATCTAAACACCCACCTCTTCATCTAACCCCAGACATTTACCCAGCTGCTACATCTACTTGTCTGAGAACTCCTACCACCTATTCAGACAAAAACTACACACGCTCCTCTTCATCTAAACTCAGATATTTACCCACCTGTTATATCTATGTGTCTGTGAACTTCTACCACCTATTCAGAAAAGGTCTAAACAAGCACCTCTTCTTCTAACCCCAGACATTTACCCACCTGCTATATCTACGTGTCTGAGAACTCCTACCACCTATTCAGAAAAGGTCTAAACACGCACCTCTTCATCTAACCCCAGACATTTACCCATCTGCTATAGCTACGTGTCTGAGAACTCCTACCACCTATTCAGAAAAGGTCTAAACACGCACCTCTTCATCTAACCCCAGACATTTACCCACCTGCTATAGCTACGTGTCTGAGAACTCCTACCACCTATTCAGAAAAGGTCTAAACACGCACCTCTTCATCTAACCCCAGACATTTACCCACCTGCTATAGCTACTTGTCTGAGAAGTCCTACCACCTATTCAGAATAAACCTAAACACGCACCTCTTCATCTAACCCCAGACATTTACCCACCTGCTATAGCTACTTGTCTGAGAACTCCTACCACCTATTCAGACAAAATCTACACACGCTCCTCTTCATCTAACCCCAGACATTTATCCACCTGCTATATCTACATGTCATTCCATCTGTTTGGAACCAGTGCCTTGATGCCTGTGGGAAATAATAGCAACTGAAGACACTGGCCTCATCACGAGTTGGGCAGTAACACCAGTGCTATTAGCGCTGGCGCTAATAGCCCTACTGGCAAATTTTAGCTCCGGATCACGGGTTTGGCGGAACGGTTAGTGCCCATTCCCCCTTGGGCCCATTCGGGAATTCCTCACTCCCCATTGGACCCAATGGGGAAAATTCACACTATTACCACTGGCGGATTTCCCGCCGGGGGTAATCGCGCTGAAAATCAGCAAATTTGCTGCAGATTTCCCCCCAGCTCAGAGCGACAGGAAATACAATGTATTCTGCTAGATAAATATAAAATACACTAAAGATAAGAAACAATTGTAAGGGCGTCACCAAGCAGAACAGTCATAAAAACAAGAGCCTTCTTTTTCCCTTGAATACAATGCTAATCCAAGCCTCACCTAGAGGACAGTGTGTAAGAGATAATAGGTGTGAAGGGTGACAAGATGGAAGAGTTCTGGAAATGAGGGAGGAAGAAGTTCTGGCAATGCAGCTTTTTCACTTATTTATCTGTACAGCTTCTTTATCCAAAGTGTGTTCCTGGTCTGGGGTCTTTCTTGTATGCAGCATCTTAAAATGTCATTGCAGCCTAGTTTCTGTTCATTATTAGGTTTCACTAGCAAAGGAATGAGTACCCCAGCATCCTATTGCCGACCTAAGGTCAATTAGGGGTCTTCTGAGCCTTCTGATCCACCGTACCCACAGCAAATTAAACATTAACCTTAGTAAATGGAGGTACACCACATACATTGCAGCTTGTTATCACATTCCAAGGCAAGCATCAGTTTTGCCAAGTGTAACTTCCCCTGGAGAAGCTTTCCTGATATTGATCCTATATCCATGTGGCTCGGGGACAGACACCAGACACTCCTTGATACATTTTTTAAATAGTTCCTCCAGCGCGTGGTCAGCCCTATGGGCTTGTTGGCTACCATCTCCAACTAACATCTACTTTTGCTAATTGGAATTATAAGGACTCTGACTCATCTCCATCGTTGCAGCCGCCTACTACACCTCGGGCCCGATTCATGGAATTATTTGCGTGGGAAAAAGGGGACTTGCGTGCCAAACTGTGCTCCACGATTCATGGAACCGACTTTGCAGAACTTTCTTGGGACTTGCGTGGAGTTCGCACAGCACCGGAAGGTCTTGCGTGGCTTCCGCAGAGGGCTGGGAAGGGTGCGGAACTCGGAACATGGGGAAGAACATGCGAAAAAGTCAGTGTTACGAGGGACGGTCTGCAGGCAATCCCTCGCACAATTGCGCCAAACGACATGTATTCATGGAAACACCTGCGCAGCCTTTCGGCACAGGAATGGCCACGCAAATCTCTCAATCACTACGTCACTCGGAGGCAGGCGTAAGTACACTTGCACATAGGATTCGCAGCGCAGAGATGGGTTTGCCTGTCAGATTTAGGGGTGCATGTATGCAACCGGGGTTCCGATCTAACTTAGGGGTGTGCGTAAGCAGTGTAGCGGGGTGCAGAAATGGTTTACGGGGGTACGCACTAAGATTTTCCGAGTTTATACCGAGTTACCATTTTTCATACGCATGTTGTCGGGGTGCTGGCAACAGTTACGGGGGACCCTGCACAGGGTCCCCGAGATGCAGGCCTGCTTGGATGGGACCCCACACACTGTTTGAAGGGTGCGTGTAATCGTGCCCGGTGGAGCGCACAAAGGTAGCTGTTCTTGCTGTGTATACTTTGTGTGTGGGCATGTCAGGGGCATTCCGGACTTGCATATATGGTTACTTTGCGGAGTAAATTCCATGAATATGCGGAGCACACATTTTTTATTCTGCGCGCAGGCTCGCTCAATGTCGTTCTCGGCATGCAGCCCTTGCTGGATTTCTGCACACATTTCCATGAATCGGGCCCCTACTGGTTAAGCAAGATTTTCCATTTGCCCAGTAACTTACTTTATCATTAGTTAAACCAGATTAAGCCTCGGATGTTCTGCCACCTCCTTTGCCAGTTATGCCACCCAGCTGAGCACTTGCAGTAATGATTTCCATCAGGAACACTTCAGAAGGGTATTGGTTCATGAGCTCAGCATTTACTCACATGTTGTCCTCTTCCTCCTTTTCCACGTTTCATATATGTGTTGCACGTCCTCTTTTAATGAATATGTCTAGTGTAAAAATGATATCTCTCTTTGTTTTTGTCATTTGCTTTTCCCATTTGGTCTTGGCCCCTTTCTTAATGTATTTCTCTATGGTCATTCTTGATTTGGGGAGTATTTCAGAAAATGTGCACCAGAAAAAAAATAGCCCTTGCGCAAAAAGAGTGTTGTTTCAGTGCAGTTTTCACACAGGGCAAACAAATAGGACTAGGGCAAACATTGCCATTGTGCAAACATGCCATTTCCAGAGAGGAGAGTAATCCATCTGACAGGCCTTGTGAGGGACTAGAGGGCCAGACTTCATGGTCTACAATTGATTGTTATTTTGTATTTCCTGTTAATTGTTGGCGTTTTTGCAATCAGTGAACATTAAGCAAAATGAAACATTTCCTCTCTGAAATGACAGACGAAACAGAACATTGCTTTTAATCTGAGTGAGACCCATTCCAATGTGGAGATTGTGAGAGACGCAATAGTGTGTTTTCTCTGCCACAAAATCTATTAAACAATGGAAATTATTGAATTGTGCTAACATTGTAAATTGTCTCTTTCTACATTGTCCATTTCTATGATCAGTTTTAGTACACGTTGTAGTTGCCCTTTATAAGCAATACACATTATCAAAACACAGAACCGACTAGAACATTAATTTTGTACTTTTACAAATAAAATCCCCTAGAGGAAGGAGAAGGGCATACACAGTAAAACGGATTGCACATTATCAAAACATAGAACAGGCTATTAAACTCATGTTGTACTTTAAAAACAAAATCCCTATGAGGAAGGAGAAGGGTAAACAGTACCAATGCTTATTTCTGGCTGCTTTGCATACAATCACATTTAATTTTGGTAACATACAAATGACTGCAGAATTCATATTTGACAAACATGTCTGTGTTATGATAAGAGGGTTGTGTGCTTGAATCACTGTGTACCAAAATGTGCACTGAGTTTCTTGTTCATTCAATTTTTCACAACAATCAATGTAACAGTAAAGCATGTGTAAACATGAATGCGATATACGTATTCTAACAGCCTCTGGATTTGGATGCGAAGAGATAATTAGACTGAGGGCCCACTGAACCAGAGGTTTAGAATAGGGGTTGGGTGTCCAAGCTGTCAACATGTCCAGTCCCGATTGCATAGACATCCTTTTTCCTCACAGAATTATATATAGGATAATCATACAAACTAATTGATAAGTATGTGCTTATAATAGGTTAAATAAGTAAATAAATAGATAAAACCATTTAATTCACATGATTCACACATATATTTTTTTTATTTTTTTTTATTTTATTGTGGTATAAACCAAAACTGTTTTTTTTCACAAATACATAAAGAAACTTTCAGAAAGAATACATTTACAGATTTACATCTCATTAAAAAAAGAAAAACATATTTCTCCAAAAATCTTATCTTCACTACTTCTGTCTAAATGATTAAGTGAACTTTTTAATATCCAGTGAAACCTAACTGTTGTAAGACTCTAACCACATTTTTTTTTTTTTATTTAATTAAAGTGTTTATTGGTTAATTAAAACCTTATACACTACAAAAAATATTATATCAACCAAACACAAATACATATATTATACATACAAAAAGCATACATCATATTACTCGCTTCCAAATATAAAAGGCTGCCCCAATATAGACCTTAATCTCTCCATCATAAATAGCTGACCAGAATTGGTCAGTTTCAATCCTTTGCATGTCATCTACAAATTGTGCATACCCTTTAAAATAACATTCCCTTAGTTTAGTACATGAAGTTAAAATATGTCTTACTGTCTCCACCTCTATATTACAATGCCTGCACAATCTTTCTGCACGGGGAATATTTGTTCTTGCCCCGATAATATCATTACACGGGAGAGTGTTCAGACGTAGCTGCAAGATAAATCTTCTCAGAGCTCTGCTTCCCGTGTTTAGCAGATATTGTCTGGGGATGGCAGGTTTGAGGCCTTGTAGAGCATAAACAGAGTATCTAGACTTATTATAGAGATAAGATTGATTTTCACATAGATCCCAAATAAAAGCCTTATCTTTAAGACTTTTCTTAGTACACATTCTGTTATCTTTTTCCATGCATTCGTTATAGCCAAGGGCTTCTAAAAAAGACAGAACTGTTTTTTGAAGGCTAAGCATATAGGAATTCTTAAATCTGCCTTCACTTTTATTTTGTCTTATAAGGTTAAGCAGGCTTCCTTCATCCCCATCCCCTGAGATAATTCTAAAATAGAGTTTGCAACATTCGATTTTCCACAGAGTCGAGAGGGATATGAGACCCAGTTCACACCTTATAGCTTGTATTGGTACTGAGTTGGGGAGTCCTAGGGCTGGTCTCCAGATCTTCCCTTCAAGTAAGTGTAGCTTACTCAGATATTTACTTTCTACTGTTTCTAGTGCATACAGAATACCAGGTATAATACAGCTTTTGTATATCTCAAGTAAACCTTCAATTGAGTGGCCACCTTTACTAGTCATATATTTCCTTATAACTTTCCATTTCTTTAGTACTTTTAGATTAACCGCCTCCTGGAAAAAATGTACACAGGGATTGCTCAGAATGGGCATCCCCAAATATGGATAGGCCTCAACAACCTCCAATTTAATAGAGTTTATCTGCCATCTTGAGGAAAGTTTTTTCTTTTCTAACTTTGTGGCTCCGAATACCATTACCTTAGTCTTATTAATATTAATACTAAGGTTATTCGCTTCAGAGTAAGCTAGTAGGCCATTCAACATTCTTTGTAACCCTATTGGAGTCTTATCCAGGAGGACGGTGTCATCTGCATACAAAAGGCCACATATGGGTTTCCCCGCCACTATTGGTGGAAAGTTATTTATGGTGGTGAAGCTTTCCCACATATCTGAAACATACAAGTTATACAATATAGGCGATGTAACACATCCCTGCTTCAGTCCAGTATTCGTAGCAATCTCAGGTGATAACATCCCTCCTTTACCCAGGCATATGGAGACAGTAGTTTCCCTATACATTTCTTCCAAGAAATGTAGAATGTTGGGACAGATCTTTTTCTCTCTTAATTTCTTCCACAAAAGCCCCCTATTAACACTGTCAAAGGCTTTCGAATAATCAACGAAGCACACATATAGTTTTTCCCCCTTATCCTTAGCCCCTGCTATAATGTGTTTCAACATTAATATATTATCGAGGGTGCTGTATCCTTTGCGGAAGCCAGTTTGTAGAGCAGACAGAAGCCCCTTTTCCTCTATCCAGTTATTTAAGCTGTCAACTAACAATGAGCAGAAGATCTTACAGCTGCTGTCTGCCATAGCAAGTAATCTATAATTATCGGGCAATTTTCTGTCCCCTTTTTTAAAAATAGGGACTACTATAGCTTTCCTCCAGCTATCCGGTATACGGCCTGTTTCCCATATAGCGGAAAATAGCTGGTGCAGAATCACTGCCCATTTCATGGGATTTTGTTTTATGACAGCATTAGCTAACCCGTCTGGGCCGGGGGCACGTGATGCTTTCATTTTAGAGATCATTTTAATTATATCTCGAATACCAAAGGGAAATGTACTATAGCTATATGGATTTATACCAGTAGGGATAGCAGACATATAACTAATCTTGAAGTAGAGATCAGTAATATACTGTTTCCAAACCTCCTGGCTAACATTAGTATTTTCCCTGCAATCTTCCTCCATCAGGAATTGTCGGTATAAGTACCAACATTTTTTTGAGTCATGGGTTTTGCATATCTTAAATAAGCACCTCCAATTGACATTATTAGTGCTGTACTTATAATCCTTTAGCCAGTTTTTATATTGTGTCTTTATATTACTGATTCTCTTATTTCTTTCTTCATCATCTGAGTCACATGTCTGTTTTAATTTACGGATCTCACCCGTCATTTCTTTTTTCCTGTCATAGATCACTTGATCAAATTTGTGGGAATGATTTTTTCCCTTTTTATTTTTCACTATAAGGTTGCTGTTTGTCCTCCGTATTGTTCCCAACAAATTTGTTATCAAATTTAGGCCGTGTCGCGCAATATCTAGGTCATCAATGATCAGGCGATCGAACAGCTCATTAAAGATAATTAAATTTTTATCCGACCAAGTGATCCTGTTTCCACCTGCAGTAAATTGGATATCCATCACTTTGCCCACGTCCCAGCTTTGCTTTATCGGGCCATTGTAGAATTTGCCCCTAATGGGTGTGTGGTCACTCAAGGAGATATCTATATGTTCAAAATGGATCATAGATTGGCTTAGTTTTTTATTTACAAACATATAGTCTAGCCTATAGCCTACCTTCCCATTAGTCCAGGTTGCCCCGGTGCCTGGTCCTATATTAGGTTCCAAATATTCTAACCCCCAGCTAGACATAAGGTTCATCCACCGACATCCCTGCCCGGAATGGGTCTCTAGTCCATCAACCAGGTTACCCTCCTGTGTTACCAATGATGCGGTAATGAACGTTTCATCCCACAATTCATTGCACCTATTCATCTCCCTTACGGCAGAGTCACAATGGGCGTTAAAATCTCCCACTATACAGATTTCGGACTGAGGGGAGTCCAGAGTCCAGCTTTCAATGGTATGGTTTATAACCAACCACATTGGCATTGACTAGAAACTCTAACCACATTTCTAGTCAATGCCGTTTCGTGACCTGAAGTCATTCTCACCCAAAAGTCTTCCGATGACAGCCAATCGCTTGAGCAAACAAAACGTTCCAGATGTTTCTTTCACACCTCCCATGTGTCTTCACAGAATCTTAGTAGATACTCCAATGACTGGTCTTTTGGGTCCCGACATTTTGGACATAAATGATTACTCCTTTCCCCTCAGCCCCATCGAGCAAGGACAGATCCTGTGCGAATCAAACCCAAATGTAGTCTAAGAAAGTTTTGCCTCCCTTTAGCATCCGGGAATTTCATCAAATAGTTGGCTAAGGAACTAAGTCTCTTGTCCGTTGTGGAGAGGGTGCCACTATTGAGGATTGTGTGTGATCAATTGTCTTTATCCAGTCTGATAATAGTAGCTCCCTCTTGATCTTCATGGGGTTTGTGGTTAGAGTACCTATGTCACTGTTACATCTGGCAAGGATTTCTTGGGATACTTTTTTTAGGTCATGCAGTACCCCCACTGAAACACGGCTCAAATGGACTTTTAAATCTTCATATAGTGTATTACGCCTTGGATTGGTTATCAGATTGAAAAGTGATAGAAGTTTCCAATCTGCCTGAGCCCAAGTGAGGAGAGGCCTAACTCAAACTGCAGGCTAGCCATTGGTAAGCTGTTTGGGAGACATAAAGCTTTTTCCAGATCTTGGCTTCTATTACCTGCCAATCCATCGACCAAGCCAGTGGTTTTGTCTCTAAGCCATATAAGAGGACTGGAATGATCTTTGCTCGATAGAAATGGATAGCAGGTAGGAGGGAAAACCTACAGTATTGCTTAATCATTTTTTGCAATTGGGCCGTCAATTGGGTGCACTTTTGTCGCATCTCTGACCATAGCGTACAGGCTCTGGGTGTAACATACAGAGTGTAGCCCAAGTAAATGACCTCCTCTATCACAGGTATTTGTTTGCCCCCCACTGTCCAGCAATATTTGCCTTCTCTGCCACCTTTCTTTCCAAAAACACAATTTTCGATTTATCCGGGTTTACCTTCAGGTCGTTGTCTTTCATGTATTGATCCAAGGCATTTAATAGCCTCTGAAGGCCCACTGGTGTCTTGTCCAGTAGGACGATGTCGTCAGCATAGCATGAGCCACTTTATTGCGTTTGTGCCTAACTTGGCACTGCCCAGTGCTGCGGTCTCCACCTCCTGTCCAAAATCAGCTAAATAGAAGTTAAACAAGAAGGGAGCAACCATGCACCCCTGTCTCACCCCCCTCTTCACTGGGATATGTGTTGATAAAAATCCATCTAAGTTGAGTTTAACTTGCACCGTATTTCCTTCGTGGAGGGAGACCAATATGTCAATGAGGTGGGTCGGAGCCCTCTAACTTTTAATTTGGACCACAATCTGTCCCGATTCACCAGATCGAAGGCACTTAATAGGTCTATGAAAGCACCATATAGTTGTGACGCTTGCCCCCCCACCTTGGTGTTACAGAGGGTGGAAAGTACTATGCCATTAAGTGAAGTGGACTGTCCCTTTCGAAAGCCTGTCTGTTGTTTTGGGAGGATGTTTTTTGACTCAGCCCAAGATTCCAAGTCTTTCAGTATTAGGCTGGTAAACAGCTTGCTTTCCACATCGAGGAGAGTAATTGGTCTGTAATTTAAAGGGTCTCTTCGATCCCCCTTTTTGAATATTGGGATGATGATTCCTAATTTCCACGATGACGGGCTCTTTTTGAGCCTCAATATCCCATGGAACAGTGTGTTTAGGAGGCGGGCCCACCTTTTAGGGTTTCCCTTCAGGACTTGATATGTTAAGCCGCTGGGGCCTGCTGCCCTTGAGGCTGAAGATTTCATTATTAAGGCGTAGATATCCTCTTCCGTTGTATCCAAAGACCACTGGCTGCCAGAGATGAAAAAAAGAGGCTCCCCCTTCGACTGTGCATACTTCTTTGACAGGAATTCTATCCACTCTGTTTCAATAACCATGTTTGACAAGGTTCCAGCTTGATCTGTAGATTGTTGGTTCATTAGAGACCAAAAGTTCTGTGAGTTCTTATTTAGGACGGCCTTGAGCATGGTTTCCCCGTCTTTCTGGGCACGGGACATTTGTTGTTGTTTTGACCATCGTTTGTATTTACTTTTGATGGACTTTATTTTGGCCTCTCTGATAGATTTAACAGCTTCCTCCCTTCTAATGGCACTTATTGACCGCCGCTACTCGCGTTTCTGCTCCCATGTGTGTTCGTCAAATGTGCGCCTATAGGTTTTTCTCATCTGACCCACCACAAGACTGGGGGCCTCAACTGACCACAAGAAGTCATGGAAAACATAAGGGTTGCACACATCTTCCAGTTTTCTATCGCTTAATTCATATTTGCATTTTTCCAGGGCTTTGTTCAGTTTCTCTCCGTCCCTGTTATATTTAACTAAACGATGTTTTTGGTTGTTTACTATTATGTGCTCTGTCAACCTCTTTACAACCCTTACATTTTGCCATTTAACTGTCATTTCTAGTTGTTTGTGGTCACCTGCTCCTCCTTCTTTTATACTCATAGTTTCACATTGGTCGAACATACTAGGAGACATGAACATATAGTCCAAAGTGGATTCTGATGGTCCCCAGGACCATGTTCTTGCTGGGGGAATGTCTCCTTCCAGAGATCCATTCCCCATTTTTAGGTCCCACTCTTTAAAGAAAGATCCCCAAATGTTTCCATTTGGGGAGATGGCCTTGTATTTCGGTGCCCCTTTCCCTTTACCACTTTCAAAACATTGGGAATTTAGGTCCCCTGCCACCAAAACATATGCATCGGGGTGGGTCAATTTTATTTCAGTCAACACACTAGACAAGGCATTCAGAAATATGGCAAGCTTTAAAGACGCCGGATTCCAGTATAAGTTTACTGCTACTATTTGTTTCGACCCTTTAGATGTCGCGACCACACATTTTACTGCCAAGATCCCCTCTTGTTCGTTTGAGATTATTGTCACCTCATTAAAGCGAGTGTCATTACAGGCAAGTAGCAGACCACCCTTTGGCCTTCCTTTCCCCACTGTTGTTGCGGCTTGTGTGGTTATTATGAAGCCCTCTAACTCTGGTGCGTTAACTAACCATGTCTCCTGTAGGAGAATTAGGTAATTCTTGCCAAATACCTCTGATCTCATATTGAGGTTCCTAAAGGAACTGGAGCCTTGTGTGTTCCAACTTGCCACCCTCATACTCTCCCAACTAAAGACATGTCTCACCCACACCCAGTTTCTGTCAGACCTGTGTTGTGATCTTCGGGGGGCGCCCACATTGTCTGTTTATCCCCCTCGATTTTACCATGTGCTACAGCTGACCTTTCCTTTACTTGGTCATTTTTTGTTTTGCCTCCTTCCTTTGTTTCCTCCTCCCTTCCTTCCCCAACCCTGGTGTCTGAGGGCATGGCTTCATGTATGGTTAAACCTTGTTTTTGTAAAGGGCCTGCTGCATTCAAGATTGCCTTTGCCCCTATTTTAGATGTAAACCTGACGTCCACTAAATGGGTCACCTGTCACTCTGGGAATGTAAAATACTCAATATCATTTGATGAAAAAATATATAAATCTGGTATTTTTTTAAAGAGCATCAAAAGTGACCCTCTATTCAAGTATTTACAATTAATTTTGTCTTTGTGACCTATAAGCCAAAGCCGCGGGGCTGAAAAAGGATTTGTTTTACCAGGTGATAATTCCCTTTCTGTCCTTTTGTTTTGCTCCCCCTCCTTTCTGGATCCAGTGTCTTTGTGATTTACTCGTTCTGGCGGAATATTCTGTGTTTTGTCTTCTACCACCAGGGGCGATATTAACAGCTCTTCTTGGCCCCGAGTTGGTGGTAGGCTCCCGCTAGATTTTTCAACTCTTTTTACCTGGGCTTCTACTGGTTTTATTTTTATTTTTTGTCCTTGAAGAAATATTGGAGCGATTTTTAAAACAGGAGCTCCAGACTGGGGCAGTTTTCTTGGAGCCAGTTTAGCTCTGGGGAGAAAAATTGGGGCCCACTTTATTGATTTCCCCACAATCAATGGTGGAAGGGTGCCCACCACTGGGCCTGTTGCATTCTCCAGATTTTTACTGTCTGTTTGCTCTGTTTGTATTCCTACTGTTTTATTAGAGGCGTTTTTACTATCAGACCTTAGTTTGGCGTTTGGCTTCTTCTTGTTCTTTCCCGACTCCTGCACTTCAGGAGGCTCCATCTCCGTTTCTGAGCAAAGTTTCTATCCTTTGTCCTTCTTCTCTTTGTTTTGATTTTTTGATGCGTTGGCTAGGTTATTAATTAACTTATTTGTATCAGCATTATTTGATTTTTTTGCCTTCATATTTTTGGGTTTCTTTTCTTGTCTGGAGGGCTGTTGGGATTTATGTCTTGCATTTTTTGTTTCTTTTTTCTCACCCTCCTCCTCTTTTGAGATGGTTGACCTGTACTTTCCTCTACAGGGCTCCCTTCCTCCTCAACAATACTTTGTTTCTGGGAAGAGTCTTCTTCTATGCAGATCACCTCATCTTGTGTAGTAGCGTCCGCCAACTGTGCTAAGCGGCAGAACTGTTCCATCACTGATGAGGATAGTGGAGTATCATCCCACGTGGAGGGGGATCGGTCTTTGGAGGGATCGCCTAATGGGAGCTGCTCACGACCCTTGACGTTTCCCTGGGTCTGAATGAAATTTTGTAGCATTAAATTGGTTTCTTTTCTTTCCAAACTTATATTCTGAAGCATAGACTTGATATCAGCTATCTCTGATTTTTGTGAAGCTAAAGCTCCTGCCAGTGATGTTATTGATGGTAAAAATGCACTGTTCATGGCGTTGGTAAGCCCCACTATTGAGGACTCAAACAAATCAAAATCTTTGTATATTTATAACAGTATTTCAGTGTGTACTTGAATATCTCCCTTTGTTGCCTCAAATACCCCCACCAAGGAATTTAGAACAAAGTTCAAAGCTGTTAAAGTTATCTCGCTAGCCACGACTTCCTCTGTTGGTGGTCTTCTCAGAGGGGGCTGATCGTGTGTGTTTGGTGGAGGGGTCAAAGCCGAATGATCCCTTAATTCTCTTCTAGTATTTTCTGTTGCATTCAGAACAGAGCCAGAATCTGGAACATTATGTGGTAAAATAGCAGACAAATTGCTGCCTTCTGAGAGGTCTAGGTTTTCAATTTGAAGGGTGGCATTTCCCATCTCTTCTACAGATTTGGCTTTATGAAGCAAAGGGGTTTGTAAACCCTCTCCGCCATCGGGAAGATTTCTATGACCTCTTGACTTGAAATATTGGTCTATAGTCCCCTTGATGTTTGTGGTTGTGAGTGTATAATCCTTTCCTCGTTTAAGCGTAGAGACCAAGGAGGAAACTGTATTTCCTGAGTCCTCTCTTCCATTCTGATATGTGGTAACAGGGTTGTGAATTTGTACGTGTGTAAACCCTGTCTGACCAGCGGGAATACTCGTTTGCAATTCATGGCTGATATCATTATGCTGTAATGAGGCATTATGACTTAGCGAGGTCTCCCCCTCCTGGTCATTATGTGCTTCTACCAATGGTCCACTTCTCAAATTGTATCTCATTGACATGGTAGTTTCACAATTGCTTTAGGTAGAATAATATCAGATGTAAGTGCCTGAAGGGATCAAAGAGGTCAAGGCCCCAACAGTCTCCCGTGCTCTCTCAGATGCAATCAAATTTGATTTTCCAGCACTTGCAAATCTTTTACCCTATCACAGGCGTATTTCAATATCTCTTTCCTCACCCCCGCCTTTTTTAATTTTTTTATTTTATTGATTTTTTAATTACAGTCCGTAGTATAGTCAATGTACTTTTTGATCATGTAATATGATATCAAATGGAACTTACTTCGGTTCTCCATGGATACCACCTTTGTGTTCGGGTATATATAAGTGGCTATGACCCAGCCCAGCCAAACAGCCTAACAGCACCAGCCCTTCTGCCACCAGGGCTTACGCCGCAAGGGTGGCTGCAGTGATCTTTTGAAGGCTGTAGTACGATCACGTGATCACGGCATGTGATTTGCTGTAGCCCCACCTCCCGTTGCCAGCAGGAGCCCAGTGCTCGCAATGCTGCGCGGAGGGGGAGCAGGCTGGTAAGTTCAGAAACAACGTTCAATCCGTGGCTGAAGCACGTTTTCTCCTGCACCTTCTGCTTAACAAAACCAATGAGCTTTTATTCAACCATACTAACATATTAAAAGGGCAAATCACAATTCAAACAGGTTACTTTTGGCAGATATGCAAATGCAAACAAAATAAAGACTACAGTTAGAGAAGAGAAACAGCAAACATACTGGAGACAATGAATTAACTTTAAATAGTGATTCTTTGATCTAATACAATGGAGAGGGGCATGGCTGGACAATCTCTCTTTGCGGTTTAAGATGTTAAAGTAGAAAGTGTTGAGCTGGCAGAATAATGCAACTCACCTTGAAAAAAAAAATGGCCCAGTGGCTATGTCAAGGGATATCCTTAATATTTCATGGTATATCATAATTACCTTCAAGCTCAACCATGTGAGGTTTGCTATCCTAATGGAAAATGAGGTGTTGGAACCTACGCTTCCTCCTGACATTCATCACAGTGTGTGTTTTGTCTGCTTCAGACCTCATATGCGAGAAATTCCAAAACATCTTACAATATATTGTGATGCATTGGAGGAACTTTGATCGCAGCGCTTCAGTAGATTAGTGAATAGCGTGTGAATGCTGAAATGTGAGGCCTTTTCACCCGGTGTCTTTGTGGTTGTCCCATCAAACTCACAATAGAACTTTGTAATGGTTGCCTTCTTTGTTTATTTTTTATAACGCGCCTAATACCTTACCTGAGCTCAGTTTCTAAGCGTGGATCCGGGATTCGGACCTCAGTTGCTGTGCGTAGTCTTGCTTCCAAGACCAGCGCGTTGCTCCTGTGCTATCCTCCATTCTCTTAGGACAGTTCTGTTATTTTAACATTTGAATCAATGTCACATTAATTAATGGCAAACATAGCGATATTTATCTATCATTGATATTAATGAGTTTTGTGTAATTTATATATATATATTTCTTTTTATCGTTATTATCTTGCTCCTTACAATACACATATGGAGAGGGTCAAAGGTTTGAAATAAACTATAAAACACTTTATTGAAAGAACATTATTTAAAAAAATGCAACTGCAAAATTGCATGCTCCTGTGCAGTAGATGTGCAAAGCACCAATGCACCCTCCATGCCCTGACCCCAATGACCCTCAGCAGGGGTCGTAAACACTTCTCCCAGTTCTTCCTTGTATGGACATAAACTGGTGGCACAGAATGAACACACTCTTGGTCATGTTTCATTGCTGTTCATTGGGTGCCTTTATCAGAAATGCCCACTCACGGCATGGATGTGATGCAGGCTGAGGGAATGATAAGAAAAATTCCATTTAAGAAAAAGGAATGTTTACGTAGAAGGGTGCTTTTTATTTTAAATATTACTCCAAGCCAAAGGAGGAATATTCAAGGGGTAACAGAATAAGCAGATATCTGTGATCCCTGTAAAACCGGAAAAACCTTAGGGTATGCTGAACTTTATTAACCTGGGATCAAGGAAAGCATTACATTATACTTATTTGAATAAAAAATACATCATACAATACCAATATTTTGTTTATTTTATCGTTAATTTATAACACGCTTAATACCAGCCAGTGGTTTCTAAGGATTGGAACCTGTGTTGCGCTGTGTTGTCTTGATTCCAAGACAAATGGGCTGCCCCTGAGCTATCCTTTCTTCCCCTAGCAACGGCAAGCAGCAATACATTAGAAATGATTGTACAAACATGAAAGACTGAGATGATACATACATGTAAATACTAACAATAATTAAATGAAAGTGATTTTACATGTCATGCATAAACATTTATAAACACATTTCATCCAAAGTTCAGTCCTCTGCATGCCTTCATATTGTGCTCCTATACATCATGTGATCTAACAGAAAACAACCCAAATGAAGTCTAAAAATGTATATGTGATGGGAAATTATTACTTTCTATCTCCTGGTAATCGTCCAACGTACTCTGATGAATCCTTTATTAAAATATGTCATCGTTTTTTCTATTCAGCAGTATAAGATTGTTCATCCACAATAGCTAATCGCCAATTTTCTTTTTTTACATTTTTTTTATTTGATTTACAATTTTTACAAATGAGGAAGAGGGAAAAAATTAATAGAGCTTTCCCTTTGCACAATATAAGTATTTTCCTTCCAGTTAAAAGAATCGCCAATTAGTCACCATACTGAAAGATGCCACCTTTTTTTATAAATCCTTGCCCCAAATATTCACAGACTGGTTTCGATGTGTACGGCTGATTTATGACCATGTTTTCATCAGGGTGAAAAATCTATAAGACCAATCTGTATATGCAATAATTAAGTACTGTATAACTACTGCTGTTTTTCTAATTAAAACCATACTGACAACTAAAACACTTACTTTAGACAGGATGAAAACATTTTTTTATTCAATCTGCATATGGAGAAAGACTCTCACAGTAGGCTAGAGGTCACCACCAATTGCACCAACAGCACAGTACAAAACATACCTTTTTGATGTCAAATTGATTTTCTATTTGTTATGACTACAAAGACAATATTTTTTAATGTGCCTACAAGGTTAAAATGTATTGAATGTTCTCTCATGATTTGTTGCCCACCCATTACAAACGTTTCATTATTAGTGCCTGCTATTTAATAATACAAGTGCTTTCCATGCGACCTAGCAAATTAGGACAGAGCTACTAGCGAACGCTGGTTTTAACATCAATGGATTGCAAAGCGAAGACTGTCGCTTGCCGACTCAAATTAACTTTCTCCTCTTACCGTAGAGTTACCTTCTTTGACACAAATGTAGGACCTAAGCAAGGAGACCTACAGTGCCATTCGTGGTGGCCATGTTTACAGCATGTGTGCATCATGTTATTCAAGAAAGAAATATGATGACTAATTCTACACTAGCAAGAAATCTATAACAAGAAATCTAGGGGTGCAGGGATTATCACTCTGCAAGCAATGTTAAACAATCACACATTCATAAACGTGCATCATAATGCTGATTTCATAAAGGCAAGCCAAGGTGTGTTATCTTAAAAAACAAAAAAGGTAAAAGAATGCCATTTTTATAATTGGTTTAACCCTCATTCAAAAGATGTTAGGTTGTATATCCACCTATGTTCCTTACACCTTTCTTTATTACGTTTCTCCTATATTGTTGCCTGCTGTAATTTTTTTCTAGGACAAACCGGACTATCATGGCCATGTTCTAAATAGTGTGCTACTAAAGGTGCATTTAAATTACATGTTCAAAATTTGAAACATAAATTAATGACACATATATTTATTTATTTATTCATAATATACTTTTAGCCTCATGGCTTTGTATATACAACATATATTACATACACAGACAAAGCTCAAATCCAAGTTAAAATATATAATACTGACAATACAACAAACAAAGTTAAAAGCCTATCACAATAAATACAGTTACAATCGCTAATGAATTATAATTTCAACATAATTAAATATAAACATCTTGGGTTCGAATATTTAGCTGTATACTGATATTTATAAATCGTTGATATGAACGAGTACAGTGTGATTTATAAATGTAACATTTTCTCGTTTTTACTGATTTCTTGCTACAGAAGTATGGAGAGTGTCAAACGTTTAATATAAACTATAACAAACTTTAATAACATTATTTTAAAGAATGCATCTGCAAAAGCACATGTTGCTGTGCAGTAGAGTTGCATAGGGCCAAAGCCTCCTTCATGCCCTATTACCAATGAATCTCAACCAGGGCCTCAAAATGTTACCCCTTATATGGACATAGGCTGTGTATAGAAATAAAAAGGCGTGTTGTCGTTTTCCATTGTTGTTCTTTGGGAGCATTTATCAGAACTCCCCAAGTGCCACTTAGGCGTGAAGCTGGCTAATGGAAAGATAGCAAAATGAAATTTAAGAAAAAGTCATTTTTACATAGAAGGGTACTATTTGGTGTAAATAGCACACCAAGCCAAAGGACGGGTTAGTTAAGATGTAGTCATCCGTAAACTGCCTTTGTCCTATTCTAGTGTGTTAAGGATAACCCTTCAAGATTGGCCTCCTTAACCGCCACCATTGATGGCTTCTCAATATAGGATGCATATTAGTGAGTGGATCACCCCCCCCCAAGTACCCCATATTAGATTGTTTTAACGCCTATGTCCTGGGCCAAGAGCACCCTTCCTTGGTCAGACTGTGCCACGCAAATCAATTCTTCCTTGTAAACACGTAGAGGCGTATTAAAAAGCATGGGTGACCCGATTATCCCCTGCTCAGATGCTCACGTCACCAACCTTGTTTCAGCTCTTACTATTTCCATCCGAGAGCACATACTTTCAAACGTTCCATGTGATAATGTCCCCGCAAAAATGTCGCCATGCAAGAACGTCAGTGTTTTTTGGCGAGACATTATCATAGGGAACCTGCTGGGGACACCCCCGCAATGCCTTATTTTATTATTTTTTATTCAAGGTTTTTTTTATTAAAGGGAGCGAGGGACACCCCCACAACCTCTGCTCCCATTTACCCCATATATTGTCCCCTATATAAGGTTGGCTATGCCGTTTCCCGGCGATTACATGTATGGCGACATTATATACAGGGACAATATTCCCTGATACCCTTTTGGTTCAAAGCAGGGTTTCACTTGCTCTAAACCATACCGCTCTTGGCCAGATGTATTTTTTCTTTTTATTTTGATGTATTTTATCTGTTTTCAAATTCGTTTTTGTATTCTTTTTAAATTAAAGCCGTTAGCTTAGTTAATGTCAGTGAAAGGAAAATCACTAACAGCATACCATTAATCCCTGGCTGTCCTAGTGCAATTGGTAAAGCTCAACCCCCATGGGGCTGTGGGAGAAAAACAGCATCCTTTGGTTCAGTGTCTGGTGCATTGCCATACCACAAAAACACAAAAAAAAGACAAAGTACAGTACAAAAAAAAATCGACTTTCCTGCCAGGGCAAACGCCACGATGCACATGTGTGGTGGGTGTTTTTGCATGCAGAGGTTGAAAGACTTGCCAATTTCGAAAGAATTGGAGCGCCTGCTGCCTTCTGTACACCTCCAGCACATGGGCACGCGCCTGACGTTCCAAGGAGCCCGACGAAAGCCTACGGCTGACTGACCCCCAGAGCTCTGAGCCACAATTAACGATCCACAGCGCGCTCCGGCCTGATACCACGCAGTTTGATTTTTGACAGGTCCTGTTGCGTTTAGGTTCACTTGCCCTTTTTGCCCCACCTAAATGAATGCGTGGTCTTGGAGTGCTGGCCGGCCCTGCTAATTGGCAGGATGAGGATTCATTAAAGCGCATCCCCTAATTAAGAGGCACAGGCGAAGCTGCGATGTGTCCTTTCGCTCGGCTAATCCAGGAGTCTTCCAGCAAGGGTCATTTCAAAGTAGTTCCTTTATTTCGCGGTCAGGACTTCGAAATCACAGAGGAATCCAGAACTGGGGCTACAATACATTAATTTAGATGGTTTGCTGATCAGCTGATTGGCATCTGCCCTGAACGCCACCTGCAGACGTGCACAGGTGCCTCCAGTTTAGGGTAAGGCGTTATTACATCTCCCGCCTTTTTTTCGTGGCGTTTTTGTTGCTGAAAATGTTTTGCCGAAAAACTCATCGAAAAATATAGGGAGTGCGTGGGTAAGGGCATATATGGGCTAGGGGTGTGTGGGGAGGATGGGGACTACAAAATAGGGAAGGGGCTTTGGGGGTGACCCCCATCAAAATTAAAAAACGACTTCTATGAGTTTTTTTTCCGGCCGAACATGTTCGCCAAAAAAATCAGAGAAAAAAACCCTGGCGATCTGACAACATAGAACCCATTTTAACTCTAAAAACCTCAAAGATGGCATCTTTGTAAAGGGGTTCGGAGGAGCACTAAAATGGCACTTTGCTTGGAGCAGCATCAACATTTTCATGGGCGCGATGCATCTTGGGGCAGATCTTATCTACTCATGTGGGTTCTCAGCAGGACCAGTGCATGGGTTTTTGGGCTTGGGTGATAGGCAGTTATTTTTACCATCCCCTCCCATAGAACGGTGAATGCTTGGCCCCAGCTGTGTTCCTACCCCATACATGCCAGCATGCCCAATTTCAATTTGGTGGCTGTTAGTCCAGTCTTAGTGCACGATTCATGGAATTTTGTGCACGGTTCAAAGTGACTTTGCCCTGCTGAAAAGTGACTTTGCACTGCCGACACAAACCCTGATTCATGGAACCGTGCAAAGTGTATTTTTGCCGTGCAAAGTCATTTTGTACTGCAAAAATGACTTTGCATGGACATTGCACTGCAGAAAATACACGTTGCACAGTTCCATGAATCAGGGTTTGTGTCGGTTGTGCAAAGTCACTTTTCGGCAGTGCAAAGTCTATTGAAATCGTGCAATAAATTCCAGGAGTCGGGCTCCTAGTCTTTTCTATGCATTTTGGGGCCTGAGGTTCTCTGGTTTCCCATTATAAATCCATGACTACAAGTCCCAGAATTGCACACGAGAGGACGAGTATCTGCCAAATGGAATGGGGCACGTTGGCATGAGTACTCTTTCTCCTACCCATGCCACGCCAATCAATTGCAATGTGCTAGGCCTAGTCTTACACCATCATGATGAAAACTGTCTTTTAATGACATACTACAACAAACTATTCTTTTGCACGCAAGGAGCAGGACTTTCTAAGTATTGGAGTTGGACTTAACAAGGAAATCTTAATGGGATGATTATGCCCAAATACAACTCGTGCAAAGATAATTGGCACATTCACCAATTTTTTCACAAATTGTACAGAAATCTTTAGTAGTAAGAGGAGTGATATAACAAACATACGTCCTGTCTATTATCTAATTGTAAAGAGAAAAAGGAAGCTATCCCGGCCGCCCTAAAGGCTCCTTCTCCCGACATCACTGCTACGAGACTGCGATGGAAAGAATTCAACATGCAACTGGCGACACGAAGGGGGGAGATTGCGAGTGGCCATTGGGGCGCATTATGTGAAGCAGCAATCTCTTCCGATAATACAAGTTTAAGGAGGATGATTGCAAGGAATTTTAATGGCCAAGACTCTGGTTGTTCCGAAGACCCTGAGGTCCATGTTTCCGAAGGAGACTGGTCCGAACATATTAGCATGCTTTATAGCTCTGGTTCCAATAGAACTACTGAGGGGGCTAATATCACAGCCCCGGCTCATTTGGATTCTAGGACCCTGGAATCATTCCCAGTTAGAGAGCTTGAATTGGCCATTGGACGGCAAAGATGACTTAAGGAAGATGGGGGGCCAGAAGATCTTTTCTGTTCTTGTCCTGATCTATGAGCTCCTTTCGTTATCAGGGTTTATTAATGATATATTGGCCACAAACTATCTACCCTGGAGCGGGAAAGTGGGCACTATTGCGTAAAAGGCAACACAGCATTGCCCCAGTCTTATCGCCCAGTCCCTCGGCTGGATGGAACATCTAAGCTGTTCTCTGGTAGTCCTAAGGAAAGACTGGAGTTATGGACTACATATTTGAATGTTCTCTTCAATACTCTGTTGGCCTTTAGGCCTGGTATGGAGACCATGAATCATTGCATTGGTCTGTGCATACTTCTCGACACATATGTTCTTCTTCTCGGGACTCCTGTCTACGTGGCCTTCATGGATCTGAGCTCAGCATTTGGCCACGTAGGCAGGAACCTCCTTTGGAAAACTTTTGGAAGAAATTGGGATTCCAAAACAGATGCGGAAAACTCTTCATTTTGACTCAAAGTATTGTGTTAAATTAGGGAAGGTGGGGGGGGAGTTGAGTATGAACATTAAGGTGGAGAAAAGGGTTTGGCTGGGGTGCATGCTTGCTCCCCTCCTTTTTAATGTATATTTCCCTCCCTTCTATTTTGCAGACTCTGGATGCAGATGTTCCCCAATGTGGGGGCAGATGGTTTCCTGCCCTGAGCTTTGAAGATGATGCTGCTCTTATAGCTAGAACTCCCAAACCCTTACAAACTCTAGTTTAATGATTTGCCAATATAATAAACCATTGGGAGCTCAGGGGGAATATTGGCAAACGATATGTCTAATGCTTTTCAACCAAATCCAATCACCAGCCTAACATCTTTCTAGAAGGCCACAAATTGCCGGTTATATCTGATATTACTGAAGCAAATTTCGGAGTGGTATATTTCACCCCAACCAAAATACAAAAAAAATACTGAATTTTCTTTTTTTCTTTCCTTATAACTCCACTAAACCCCATCCCGACCCATTTGAATCCCTTACCCCACTATGTACCCCACTACAACATATATATATATTTATTTTAAATATTTGGTATTTTTTCTGTATTTTTTACTTAGGTAAAACTAACCATTCTGATTTATTTTAGGTAAAATGACTGGATACCAAACTTGTCATGTCCATTTGTGAGAACTTTCTGTATCTGGGGACAAGCTTCAATAGACAGCTTAATTGGTATCATAACATATTGTAACGCTCACCTGGTATCCACAGGGATGTCACTCAGCCTGTTCTGACCTCCTACGACCTCGAACCCTTCCCTGGAGTCTACTCGACTGGAGACTGGGCCTGAAACACAGGATTGGCAGAGTTTAACTCCCTATTGTCTCTGTGTGCTTGAACCCCTTCTTCCCCGGGGTCCAACCCCTCCCTTTGATCCACAGCTCACCTTGTTTTCTTGGAAAGTATGCTCTCCATCCTGCTTTCAGCGCAGGGGCTCGTTGATTGATGCAGGCTCGTTGCTGCCTAGTTACTTCACTGGCAATAGTCCGACAGGTAAGTATAATGAGTCTTTTGAACAGTTCTCTAACTTCGTTCCTTTCCTTCCTTAGATGATGGCCGGCGTCCGGGGATGGCGACGTGCTGCTGCGATGAGTAGCGCTGAAGGTGAGTGAGAGCGCGATGCGACTCTTTTGTATTTGTATTGAACTGAGTTATTTTTCTGTGTCTTTTAGGTGCCGTGACGTTTTCAGCGTGGATGCCGGTTATGAAGAAGAAATGCGGTGAGTAAGCGCGATATGCGGCGCCTCTAGATGTTTCCACGCTAAGCTGGAGTGTCTTTTCCCTCTTGCAGATGGATGAGAAGTTCCGGAGACAGAGTTCCCCCAGAGCGGCTGGGATTCAGGTAAGCTTTTGAAGCTCGTACAGTCCTTAAAAAATAAGCAACGATTTGCTGAATGCTTACTAATGCCTTTTTTCTGTTCTTTTCCCTTTTCCTTAGGAAGCGGCATGCCTGGATGGGAATGACACCGCCGAAGATGCCCGCTGAACTGAAGGAGCGATGAATGATGGGCAGAAGCGCCGCAAGGTAAAGCTATTCCTAACGGTGTTCTTGTTCTTACAGGAGCTGAGCACAGAAGAAAGATGCAGGCCCACTGGAGACCGATCCGAACACGGTGAGTGTCACGCTGCAGGTGCAGAAAACACAAAGCATGTTTCTCAGCCTGGGCGTGGCTTAAATAGTCTCTGGGTATCCCAGGTGTCTCTGGGCTGTACCACACTCAAAAGACTAGACTGCACATGCAGTTCTACGAACCGAAATATGTGGGGGCATCCATCTTGTCCCCATCAATGCACTATAAGTCCAATCCCCAATGCTATCCTGTGGAAGTGAGTGAGTCTGGTGCCACAAGCACCAAGTCTGACTCCAAGTGGGTCTGTGGAGGGATGGAGAGGCCCTTGAGGGCCATGTAGGTGATTGTGGCCTGGCACCAGCCTGACATCTTGGAGGGCTGGGGACATGCGGGGCAGGATTCATGACACATATGCAAAAGAAGAAACAAGTTATTGGTGGCAATTTTCCAAGACTACAACAATTCTCTGTAGAACACTTGCAAACTGCCTGTAGAGGAAAGGCCATGGCAGTGGAGGCGTATGTCAGTGAATGGTGAGCTGAGGGAAATACAGATGTGCTCCGATGTGAGGAGAACGTGTTCATCTCTTGGCTTTTCGGTGTGCCCTCGCCCACCTCAGCATATAGGCCCAGACTTCAGACACCTTGTAACTTTAGCCTATTCTACTCCAGCGATCCCTAAAGTTGGGCCAAGGTGAAAACCTGACCAAATTGTTGATAAGAAAAGGTTGGCATATAAAAAAGGGTCTTTCCGATCATTGAGCTTGAATTGCTGTTTTGAAAATCCTGATAATATTACCACAGTGCCAAAATCAAAGTTTACAGTACTGTGTAGAAGTAACAGTGAGGTGGACTGCTTGAAATCCCCTATAGGGCAATACCTGCCTGTTTAACCATCTATTGGGTCAGGGAGGCATCTTGATCTGGTTACCATCCACTACAATCGATCATTGTCTCGGGAGGACAACTCAGGGGCAATGTGCTCGCCTTAGAAGCAAGACGATGCAGAGCAACACAGGTTCGATCCCCGGGTCCTCGCTTTGAGCAAGACAACGCGGAGCAACACAGGTCCAAGTCCGCGCTTAGAAACCTCTGGATATTAAGCCCATTATAAATAACCAATTAGAATTAAAATACCTGCCTCTTTCACCATCTACCGGGCAACAAGGTATCTTGCTCTGTTTACAGCTGCTACTATTGATCACTGTTGACCTGAGCAAGATAAATGTTCTGCCGGTAAAGGCCATAACAGGAAAAGGGTCTGGTGCGTGCCTGTTATTTGCATACTGCATGGAAAAGAATATAAATTTGGTTTATAGTCAATATTTCGAATTACATAATTTCAAATGCCAAAATGTTGAGAAAATGTTACCGAAAAAAACAATTTTGAAAGTCTTTTTTTTGTTATTTTTTGTTTGAAATGGGGGGAGTTCCACCAACCCACCCCTTTTTTATTACTCGCGAAACCAAATAAATCATGTAAATTACAAAAGAATACATTCAACAACAAAAAAAAAATCGGTAAAATATTTTTGACATTTTTGTCATTCGAAATATTTTTTTCTGACATATTAACTGGATACCTATACATTTCTATATGGTCTGACATATTCTATTGTGTTTTCTTAATCTGATGTGCTTGGTAATTGATTATGTTTTAAAATGGGTAATATTGTTCCTCACGTTTGTTGACATACATGTCCAAGGAATCTTTTGATGTATGTTTTATGATGTTTTTTTAATGGATTTTTGTTAATCCGAATAAACTGATTTAACTGACTGAACAAACCATTCTTTTCACCAAAAACGATTACAAACAACGGCTGCCTGGTTACATGTCTTTATACCGAAGTAATTTATAACGAATGCCCAAATATCAAATCTTTTATATAGAAAAATTGTACAGTGAATGCACTTTAATATTTTGATTCCATTTTTTAGGCCCCCCCCCAAACTCCTGTTTCCCGAACCTAAAAACACATCCCAACTGTTTCCAAAAAATACATTCACTATAAAGGTTTTTAAATATTCGATTTATGGGCATTCTAACACTGTATACCGGCTGCCTCAGGCGGGATTAAAAATAATACGCGCAACAATGGCCACCCCATTCACAGACAAGTGCACACTTTCTCTGCGGCAGTAGTGCAAGCTTTCTTAACTCACTGAACATGCTCAGCACTGACAGCAGCAGGACAGAATTCGCTCCCATATAGGGAAGAGGTAGAAGGGGCAGCAGCAATGCAAGTCCACCACATTGAAGTGGGAGAATGGAAAACCAGGCTCCCGTCCTTCACCTCTCGCGCTTGGCCTAGAGGGTCACGACCCAAACACCCGCCACGAGAAGAGTTTGCCCATTTACCAGACGACCAGGTACCCTGGTACAGGAACATACGGATGTGTCCATCTGCTTGCCCAGCAGCCCGCACTGGCCATGCCGACACCTGCGGCACGGATCAACTAGACTAAAATCTACACGTCGTTAGAGATGCCATGACGACCTAGACAACGGGAAGCACATCTGTACAAATATACACACTGGACATTCCCACACCAACCTACACGAAGAATATACTCAGTGCTATGACGTAGGCGACAGGCATATTCACGGACGTGCATCTTTATTATTTTTATATAGGCTTTCAGAATGCAGAAACGCAAGACGCGTCATGAACTTTTATTAGCTTGCTCACGCTTCTCTTTGAAATCAGGTACAACGATGAGAAATATAATAAAGACAATACCGATTATGGAATTATATGCTCCTATAACCTAAAGCACCTGTGCACCAAACGAACAACTTATGCACCGGGCCAAAGTAGGCCTCAAACAAGAGCTCCCGTGGACATCAACAAGACAAGAGTCAGTTGCTGATCCTACAGAATGAGCTTGGCGAAGCAACCAGCCAAGGTCGCAATGTTGCAAACCCACGTTCCAAGAGCAAATCATCAAAGGCACGATGTTGCAATCTCGCACTCCGCGCACCAACGTTAAAGTCACACCGACAAATTAAACCAGACGCACAGTAGAAAAACAATATTAATTGTGCAGAATTATGCCTCTTTCACGGTCCCTCCCCACGTGATCAAGCCGAACCTGACGAGATGCCAAACCCTGGAGAACAGAGGCGTCTGGATCCCTCGCTACGAGACACTGGCAGATACACTTGAAAGGCTCAATGGACATCTGCAACAGTGGGAACGGTACCCCGTCTAGCTATGAATAAGTCCTCACATTGTCTGCATGTACCCATAGTGAAACATTGTTGCAACTTACAGGTACACCGAGAGCTGGGAACGACGGTGGTCCCAGGCTGGGAAGCTCACGGGTGCACCAATCAGAACTTGGGGCTCTTATCACTGACGCCAGCACATTTAGCCAATCCTCAGGAGCCTTCATGTAACAATTTTCATGTATCTTATTGTAGGGACAACCCAGATATACCACCTGACTACACCTTATCCACTAATATCTTTCTCTATATGTGTGCTATACTAACCCTACCACTCGAACATCCAATTAAGAGTGGCGATAGGTTTTTTGTTAACTTTCTGAAGTGACGCAAGTAGCGCATCATAATACAGTAAAAAGGGCCTGCGAGCCCCACAATTGTGTGTGTGTCAGGACGAACGCGTGCGCTCCTTGACCCATCCCTGCCGTTTTGTCTAATAAACAGCAGAGTCACCTTGCTCCTTGTGTGCGTCTCATACTCTATCTCATCTTATCTGGGATACACACGGGAGGAGTTGGGGCCTCCCTGCCTGGAGGTCTGCGGACGGCCCGGCCGACCCCGGCAGAATTTCCCCCCGACAAGTTGGAGGCACTGCTGAGATCTGTTTAAGATCGACTTTTATTTTTACTTTTTCCAGGCACTCCCGTTGCGAGGAGGCCCGGCGGCGCGGCCCCCTCTGCCGTTGCCCCCTTCTGAGGACTACAGGACCATCGCGGAGCTGCGAGAAGACCGGACAGCGCAATCCGGATATTGGCCCTCGGGAGCCGGTTGAGAAGTATCCCGCCCGCGGTTGGCGAGTGTCCAGACGTGGTCCAGACGAGGGGAGGTGGCGAGCCGCTTGGAGGGGTGCACGCAGTCGAGCGGCCCTGCATCGAGAGAACTTGGTGAGCATGGCACACACAACGAGCAATGCGAAATTGTGAGGGAGGGGGGAGGAATTAAATAAGGGAGGAGGGAGGTGTTGCACAGGTGCGCGGCGAAGGGTTGACAATATAGTGTTGGCAATGGAATGAAAGGGAGTGAAAAGAGTGCGAGAGCAGTGACGTGAAAGAGGGGGGCGGAGCACGAAACATCACGTGTGGTCGCTCGTAGACACTGATTGGCCTAAATCGCGACTAACGTGTAGGGGTGGGCGTGTGTGGTTTCCTACGATTTGGCATTTATTGATCAATGAGTAGATGAGGTTCCCTATTGTTCGAGCAAGAAACTCGATAGGTAGATGAGGTTTCCTATTGATCGAGCAAGAAACTCGATAGGTAGATGACGTTTCCCTGTAGGGGGTAGCTAGTTGCATAGTTGCCAAATACGGAAGATAATTGGCTGGTTAAGCCCTCCTGTTGAGGGGCGTATCACACGCGAGGCGACGCAGCGTGTGCAGTCCAATTATATTATTGATGAGATTACCTTGTTCCAGGAGAGACAGGAAGACAGCTGTAGGGTTAGCGGGGATAAATTGCAAGTGTATTTTGAAACTAATAATGAGACTGTACTAGTAGCGTAGAGACATCGGTGACGTCACCAGTAGGGATTTTATAGGATATCACGAGCACAAGGAACATTGAGTTTTGAAGGTGGTGGGGAAGAGAAAAATGATGAGGGAGCGGATAAGAAGATAAACAATAAACGAGTGGATTGGAAGAGGAGAAGGGGAGAGGGGCGTGGCTGAGCACGGAGAACGCCAGCCACGGCAAATGTAAAAGGGGGAGGAGAACGAGGAATAAGGACGACTGTATAAGATCGTCGTAAGGGGTACGCAGCCACAGGGGGCTGCGTGCGCTTCGGCCGCAGGGGGCCGTAGGGGAAGGAACATACAATACAAAATTATACATATATATATATATTTGTGTTTTATTATTTCTTTTTTTTTTTTTATTATTATTGCATACTTTGTAAAGGATTGTCGTAAGTCCCCACACTTACGGGGCCAGGTAAACAATAAGGTTGTAAATTGTAAACTGATAACGAAGGGAGGAGTAACAAGTAGGGCACAACTATGTCATTTGGGAAAGGGTCAGGAGGGTGCAGAGGCATCACGATTTACAGTAATAGATCTTAAAAATGCTTTTTTCTCAATACCACTACACCCCGACTCACAAGATCTAACAAGTTTCACTTACCGAAATACTAAATGGAAACATACCAGGTTACCACAAGGGTATTGTGAATCACCCTCAATTTTCAATAGAGTTATACAGATGGATTTGGGTAACGTTGAGGTGGAAAGCACAGTGTTACAATATGTGGATGACATAATAATTTGCAGTACAAATGAAAGTAAAAGCAGAGAGGACTCTTTAAAAATGTTGACTATATTGGCTGAAAAAGGGTATAAAGTAGACATGGAAAAAATACAATACTGTCAGGAACAGGTACTGTACATTGGCCAACTGATATCCCAATATGGAAGAAATATTGCACCACAAAGAGCACAGGCCATATCAAGCACTCCCATGCCACAGACTGTGAGAGAACTGCAGCAATTTTTGGGGCTATGCAATTACTGTAGAGCATGGGTGTTTGATTACAGCTCATACATAGGACCCCTGCTTGAGGGGTTGAAGGAAGCAAATAAAGGGGAGAAAAGGTTGGGGTGGACTATGGAAATGAGGGAGGCATTTGACGAATTGAAGGACGCGATATCAACAGCTCCAGTACTGGCATCCCCAGACTATGAGCGACGATTTTTTATATTTTCACATTGCGACTCAGCAGTAATGAAAGCAGTATTGGCCCAAAAAACAAGCATGGGCTATAAACCAGTAGCATTTTATAGCGGTCACTTAGATCCCGTGATGTTAGGCCACTTCCCTTGCGAACAAGGCCTCGCTGCAGCTGCTTTTGCAGTAGAAAAGGCATCAGCAATAACCATGGGGTGTCCAACTACACTGTTTGTAGAACATGCATTATTTGCAATATTGAATAAACCCAAGTCCACACTAACGACACAAAGGGCATCAGGTTATGAGATCATTTTGTCTAGGGCTGAACTAGCGATTGTTAGGTGTAGCACTGTTAACCCTGCAAGATTCCTAGCAGAAATAATTGAGGAGGGAGATTACGCCCACGACTGCACCCAACTAAATGAAATGTATTCATGTACTAGAAAAGTTGAAGAGAATGCACTAGAGGGAGGTGAGCTTTTGTTTATTGATGGGTCATCAACTATTGATCAAGGAGATGGGATAAGGAGAACTGGGGCAGCAGTGGTAAAAATGATGGAGGCTCCGGTGTGTGTGGCTATGAAATGTGTACAGTTACCACAGCATTACTCTGCTCAAGCCGCTGAACTAGTTGCACTAATATTGGCATTGAAAGAAAGTTTTAACAAACGTGTAACAATATATTCCGACAGTGCATATGTTACATCCACTGTCCACTCAGGGCTAACAAAATGGAGGAGAAGAGGGTTTAGGAGAGCTGACGGCACTCCAGTGCAACATGCCCTCTTGTTGGCTGAATTAATTGAAGTAATAAACGACCCCCAAGAGCTAGCCCTAGTAAAATGCACCACACACACCAATGGTGAAGACCATGTCTCAAAAGGGAATGCAGCAGCAGACGCACATGCGAAATATGCTGCATACTTTGGTGAGATATGGGACCCCACAGACTCACAGAGAGGGAGAGGGAGGGGAATGGCTAGGGAGATGTTAATAAGAGAAGGGTATACCCATCTCCCAGCCACACAGATTATGGAATTACAAGCAGCAGCACCAATGGCCGAAAAGGAAATATGGGTAAAAAGAGGATGTACAATGTCACCAACTGACGCACTATGGCGCCAGAGTGGTACTGGGAAAGTTGTAATACCATTGGCACTTTTAAATACCGCCCTGAGCCAATTACATCACCCAGCCCATACAGGCAAGGAAATAATTGCAGCACGAATTAGAGATGATTGGTTCTGTCCCGAGTTAAATTCTCATGTTTCAAATTTTATCAGCAATTGTCTCACATGCCAACAGTTTACGGCCGGTCATACCCTAAAAGTGATAAGAGGTACCATACCCCGGCCAGAAGGACCCTTTCGGCACCTCCACATTGACTATGTTGATATGATCAACATATGTCAAGGTAACAGATACATGATTGTAGTAGTATGCCCATTTTCTAGGTGGATTGAAGCAGGGCCCTGTTCACACCCAGATGCATTTAGAGCAGCCAAATTCATAGTAAGAGAGGTCTTCCCCAGGTGGGGAGTGTGCGAAGTATTAAGATCAGATAATGGCCCACATTTCGCAAACGAAATGTTCCAACATATCACAGCCCTGCTGAGCATAAAGCACAAATTTGCATGTGCATATCACCCACAGGCTAATGGCGTATGTGAACGCCTAAATGGCTTATTGAAGGAGGCAATTGCAAAGATACAACAAACAACAAAGAAAAGTTGGTTGTATTGCCTTCCGTTAGCATTGTTTGAGCTGAGGAACAGGCCAGGGTCCGACCACCACCTCACCCCACACGAGGTGGTTACTGGACGTCAAATGCGCCTTCCTCTAACGCCAACGTCAAGGGCATTCACTGACCACGAAAGTTCAGCGAATATACTAGGTGATGAAATGTATCAATATGTGTCATCTTTGATTACTAGTGTTCTGTTTGTGTCTCAACAGCTCGAGCGCACACGGGGCGGGTCCACCAGAGATAAAGAAGAAGGCGCCAGTACAGAATTAGAAAAAGAGAACTTGTGCAAAATTGCCAAAGGTGACCACGTGCTACTTCGCAATTTCAATAGAAGATGGAACGATAAAAGGTTCACCGGTCCACATCTGGTAGAAGACGTATCAACAAGAGCAGTAAAACTAAAGGATAAGCGTGCTTGGAACCACCTACATGATGTAAAGATATACAAACTGCAGACCCGCCCCAGCGCCAACGACAGGTCCATTGGAACAACAGCAACAACATCCCTGACAGCGGAAGGAAGTTCTACCACAGATGACGACCCAATTGTTCCCTTACCTTCTCACTACCCAGACACCCCAGAGACGATAACTGACGAAGAAAGGGGTGATCACTACACTGCCCACCCCATGGTCACACGTTCAAAGAGTAAAAATAATTACGCCATCCCCCCCCCAGGACAATTGTAACATAAACTAAAAGAACTTGGTCGCACAAATACACCTGTAAACACGTGAATGTTCTCTTTCTCTCTCGCACATACAGGAACTGCGTATTATTGTATTGTTAAGTAGAAAGATAACTAACAAAGTCCACTGTCCAGGCGTAGATGGTACTCCCAGACGATAACTACCCAGAAGAATTGTCACACCAATTTGTATACGAAATAAAAAGGCCAACATACCTAAAAAGAAGAAGGGTACGTGTTTACTACACAGCCTTCCTCCTGGCCATAGAATATTACATGCCCCACCTCCGCCCATACTTGCCGGTCTTAAGAGACCAATCACTTAGAGTAGCGTGGGAGCAGCTCTTCGCCTGGGCACTGAATGACTATTTGATAGGGAGAGCTTAAAGAAAACAAAACTAACATTTAAAACGAGCATTTCTGAGAATTTTTAGGCGGGCAACTTTAACGTCGCAAGAATAAGCTGCCAGGACTGCAGCAAGGTAAGAGCAAAATGCCGGTGAGATTAGCAATTGTAATAAAAATAATAGGGATTTTGATAATCACCGGATTTTTGGCTGCTTCTGTATGGCAGTATAGCTGTGCTATCAATTTTGTTGCTGCACCCAAACCTAATATACCCCCGTTCCTTGCTGCAACAGGTGTTACGTCAGGTGGTAGTAGTAACATTACACCAAAGAAAAATAGAGTTAAACGCAGCACATACTCAGACAATAAAGGTATTGATAATTATGTACAAGATTCAGCACACGTCACAAACAATATATGGTACCAACACATGACCCGCATTGGTAAGCAGACAACTGAGGATAGCTGCTACGTCTGCTCATTAATACCATACGCCATGAGTGCGTCACGAACATTTGTTGCTACAGAAATAAATGAGAAGGTAGCACAGTGCATAATATACTTGGCACTGTTCCAGACGAAAGGAAGATTTCAAGGAACTGTAGTGCACATGACATGGAAAACACGAGACTCATACCCATATGAAAACAACTTCCTCAAGACCTACTTGAGTTATCACAAGACCAGTTTACATGCTGAAGCATTCAAATATATAACAAGTGGCCCTGCAAAAGGAGAAACACAGAAAGTAACACTGAAGTATCTACCATGTGATTGGTACGCCACTGAAATTCCGGGTAAACAAGGATGCTGGGAGAGGCCGCTACTGACGATAACGGGAAAGGTGTATCTGGATAACAGCTGGGAGATAGGAGTGATTGGCAGCAACATGGTAACAAAAGAAACTATCTCAACCATCGAGACACACAATCACCGATGTTGGACGACGTGGATCAAGTATGTACCAATGCTCACATGGGTAGAAGAAGATGAAGACCCAATAACGATACTACCGTTGACTGCGCCCAAGGTATGTTACCAGCATAAAGGAGAGGTGGACGTAGGATATAACACCAATTGCGCAAGTGTGACGGAGTTACCTGAGGGGGGAGCAGGAACAGCAGTAATAATGGATCATTATTGGGCCTGTGGAGAAAAGGCATACCATACACTGCCTCCCCTGTGGAATGGTGTGTGCACAATGGTACACGTCAATGTACCATCACTAGTGGTACCTAAGAAGCACGTCGATGTGGCGAAATTTCCTAGAATGAATGAGGGGGATAAGAGAAGAAAGAGATCTGCACCACTCCAGGAGGAGCAAAGGAACAGGACCAACAGCAATGACACTGTCCTAAATAGAAGAAAAAGACAAGGAGAGCCGCTGACAGGAAATTACCTATGGGGAAGGTCGGAAACGGCACTAACATCAATACCGCCAGAACACAGACTATTCAGCAGAGCAGCAATGTTCTTCTCCTCAATAATACACCCGGGATTACAGGCTTACGCAAACGCAAAATGGCTCCAAATAACTAGATGGGAACTAATGATGACCATCAATTCTACAGTAAATGGGTTCAACGCAATAAAAGAAGAGCTGCGAGCTGTAAGGATGGTAGCACTACAGAACAGATATGTATTGGACCTTCTCACAGCAATGGAAGGAGGAGTTTGTGCAAAGATAGGACAATCATGCTGCACGTTCATACCTGCCAATGATGCTGACAATGGTACACTGACAGAAGCAGTTTCACAATTAGCCCAAATGCACTCTAAAATGACGGATGAAAGCAATGGTGTGAACAAGGATAAGAGCTGGTTTTCACTATTATGGTCATGGATGCCATCTTGGCTGTCAGATGGACTGAAAATAATAGTGGGCTGCACCATATTGGCTGGAGCTACCCTGATCATAATTAGATTTTGGAAGGCACGAAAGGCACGCAATACTGACGAATTGCTGGAAATGGTGGGAATGCACCCCTTGATGCCAGCAGATGACGGCCAGCATACAGGTGTAATTATACAGGAAAGGGAGAAGCTGCGCACCCAAATAATTACCAACCATCTAGACCCACCGTCAGTAAAGACCGAGAACCCAAGAAACCCCAGGAGCTACATAGGAAGATGGGTATATTGTACTCCTGGGGGTACCTGTGAATATATGTATTGGTCATTTGAAGATCATGTAAACCACTATGGACATCTCGGAGGAATAACCAAGATATGGCGAGTAAGAGGAGATAACGAGAAGGATATGTTTGTGGTCGACAAGTCGACCAGAGGGGGGACTGAAGTGGGAGAATGGAAAACCAGGCTCCCGTCCTTCACCTCTCGCGCTTGGCCTAGAGGGTCACGACCCAAACACCCGCCACGAGAAGAGTTTGCCCATTTACCAGACGACCAGGTACCCTGGTACAGGAACATACGGATGTGTCCATCTGCTTGCCCAGCAGCCCGCACTGGCCATGCCGACACCTGCGGCACGGATCAACTAGACTAAAATCTACACGTCGTTAGAGATGCCATGACGACCTAGACAACGGGAAGCACATCTGTACAAATATACACACTGGACATTCCCACACCAACCTACACGAAGAATATACTCAGTGCTATGACGTAGGCGACAGGCATATTCACGGACGTGCATCTTTATTATTTTTATATAGGCTTTCAGAATGCAGAAACGCAAGACGCGTCATGAACTTTTATTAGCTTGCTCACGCTTCTCTTTGAAATCAGGTACAACGATGAGAAATATAATAAAGACAATACCGATTATGGAATTATATGCTCCTATAACCTAAAGCACCTGTGCACCAAACGAACAACTTATGCACCGGGCCAAAGTAGGCCTCAAACAAGAGCTCCCGTGGACATCAACAAGACAAGAGTCAGTTGCTGATCCTACAGAATGAGCTTGGCGAAGCAACCAGCCAAGGTCGCAATGTTGCAAACCCACGTTCCAAGAGCAAATCATCAAAGGCACGATGTTGCAATCTCGCACTCCGCGCACCAACGTTAAAGTCACACCGACAAATTAAACCAGACGCACAGTAGAAAAACAATATTAATTGTGCAGAATTATGCCTCTTTCACGGTCCCTCCCCACGTGATCAAGCCGAACCTGACGAGATGCCAAACCCTGGAGAACAGAGGCGTCTGGATCCCTCGCTACGAGACACTGGCAGATACACTTGAAAGGCTCAATGGACATCTGCAACAGTGGGAACGGTACCCCGTCTAGCTATGAATAAGTCCTCACATTGTCTGCATGTACCCATAGTGAAACATTGTTGCAACTTACAGGTACACCGAGAGCTGGGAACGACGGTGGTCCCAGGCTGGGAAGCTCACGGGTGCACCAATCAGAACTTGGGGCTCTTATCACTGACGCCAGCACATTTAGCCAATCCTCAGGAGCCTTCATGTAACAATTTTCATGTATCTTATTGTAGGGACAACCCAGATATACCACCTGACTACACCTTATCCACTAATATCTTTCTCTATATGTGTGCTATACTAACCCTACCACTCGAACATCCAATTAAGAGTGGCGATAGGTTTTTTGTTAACTTTCTGAAGTGACGCAAGTAGCGCGTCATAATACAGTAAAAAGGGCCTGCGAGCCCCACAATTGTGTGTGTGTCAGGACGAACGCGTGCGCTCCTTGACCCATCCCTGCCGTTTTGTCTAATAAACAGCAGAGTCACCTTGCTCCTTGTGTGCGTCTCATACTCTATCTCATCTTATCTGGGATACACACGGGAGGAGTTGGGGCCTCCCTGCCTGGAGGTCTGCGGACGGCCCGGCCGACCCCGGCAGAATTTCCCCCCGACAACATATAGAACATGTACAACATCTCAAGCATCATTGACACACCGGAGAGATGAAGTGTAGGAAGCTGAAATACAAGATCAGTTACAACATTATTTGTGCAACTGTGTAACCATTGTGGTTTTTATTTTTAAGAACAGCGCCCAGATGCCTATGGGTTGGGTGCGCTATGCAAATTGCAAAATAAATAAATAAACACAGACAGCAGCACACGCCTCCATCAAAGGTAGAGGAGGCGAGGCATGGGCTGTGCCAATGCAAGGTCCCTTACACATAGACCAGGTGCAGCATGGGAATTGCCACTGCAAATAGCCCTTTCACAAAAATGAGTACATTACGAACATGGCGAGTGAAAATGTCCCTCATGAGCAATGACAAAATATGAACATTGTCATCGATGGGTGGAACGATGTGAGTCAGGTAAAGGTTGCACGTCATGTGACCAGGCCCTGCAACTCAGTTGCTCCACCCACTTCCAGTTTTCTTGCCTTCCAAGCGGCTATTTGAGGACTGTAGGCCAGCTCCAGGTGGACAGCATTGAGTATACTGCTGGGCAGGTGACCAGGCCCTGCCACTCAGTTGCATTGCCCACCACCTATTTAATCACTACTCCTTAGGTGCCCTCATCACTGGCGTCCTCAGCAAAGGATGTACGAAGACAAGGTCCTGACCTGTTTGTCACTGTTTGGGCCTGATAGGGCCAAGGGCCTGACATGCTATCCTGCATTTCACCTACAAATTCATCGCTATTACTGCTAATCACCAAAGGACATCACCATGTGTCTACTCCCGCCACAGCAAAGCCCCACTCTCACTAGGGTTTGAATGGCCAAGTGCTGTGGGCAGCCCCGGCAAGCTACCCTAGCAAACCTCATTAATAGTTCCCTTGCCCCCATCTAACACCCACGGACCACATGCATACGCCCTCTCATGTTGATCAATGTTCTCTCAGCAGTGGCTGACGCTACAGATATCACTGGCCTCATCTCGTACAGCAACCTTGATGCCCTGTTGATCAATGAAACATGGTTTACCCCAATCTCCACACATGTTTTCGCCAAGGCTACTGCATCCAACATGCTTACCGGCCAGGAACGGCAGGAGGTGGAGTGGCAATCATCCACAGGAGAGATTTGCCATGTTCCATCATCCCCTATCACAGAACAAGCTCATTTGAATCACTCACCTCCTGGTTCCCTCTATCACACAAGTATTCCATCACCTTCCACCTTATCTACAGGCCACCACACAGGAGTGACTCTTTCATTGCAGACTTCTCCAACTTGCTCTCCTCTGCCAAATAAGCAAATTCAAATAATGTCTTTCTCTGTGATTTGAATGTCCCAGAGAGTCTGACACCCACACTCGAAGCACGCTTTTCGCACTGACTGCTTCCATGGACCTTAATCAAATTGTGCTCTCACCCACACACAACAAAGGCAACACCCTAGAGCTGTCAGCATACCTTTTTGTTATGCTGAACCCCCACCCCCTTGGGTAAAAATGTTCTTCCTGAGCCCCTGCAGATGCTATTTCTGCTTATATATTCTATTAAAAGCAGCCACTGTACCTCTTTTGGGAGAGCCTTGTTCCCCTCTGGAAATCCTTCAGGCCTGCCAAAGGGGAGACAGCCCCACAGTTTGATGCCCACTGCCCTAGACTTAGTCTTCATATCATCCCTCTGCATCACCTGTGAAGACCCTATTCCACTTGAATAGCCTGACTATGCCACCATCCCACTATCAGTCACCCACTCGACCATGGCTCACAAAGGTCAGGCTAAACACCCCCTCTCTCAACATCGCTCATTCAAAACATTCCCGGTCAATGAGCTAGAATCAAGTTTTGCAGACTTCCCCACAACAGAGAATGCCTCGAGCCACCTGGAATTATTCAGCAACTCTGCTTTAAAACTGGTGGACACTCCTGCCCCCTTTAAATCCAGACGGGCTAAGACCAAACCATCTACCCCATGGTACACCCCTGAGCAAGCCTCCAACAAATGCTCAATCAGAGCCCTAGAGAAACTGGCACAAAAACCATAACTCAGAGACCTCACCAACCTCAAATCTCTGCACGCAAATCGTAGGATTCTAATTACCGAGGCAAAAGCTGCTTACTACTTCACCGCCATTGCAGCAGCTGCTAACAGGAGTAAAATCTTATTTGATGTAGTAAAGCCTTGTACCAAACCCTCACCCGACCCCGAGGTACCAGCAACTTAGGAAAAACATGACAGGATCAAAACATTTTTGTTGTTGAAAGAAAGACAAAATCCATGAGACCATCAAATCAACCTCTCACAGCATTAGCATCCCCGGCACCTCAGCATGCACACTATTCCTCTGGAATAAATGATCTCTCTTCCTTCCCCTGGATCTTCAAAAAATGATTAACTCCCTCAAACCTCAGCAGGAGGTTCCAGTTTACAACACCTGGCTCCCAAAAATTGGAATGCCCTGCCCACTGCACTAAGAATTGAAAAATCCTACACTGTCTTCCGCAAACTGTTGTAAACTAACCTATTCACATAAATGTATCACCAGATCTCCAGTATATCATGTATGTACCTCCATTCTATGCCATATATTCATCAATGTGTGACACACACCACAACAATTTGTATTATGTATCATCTCCCCATGTATTCCAACCAAGCGAGTAACCTGTAACAGTGCCACAATGCCCCAGGGCCGCTGTGCGCTTTATAAATTTAAATAACTAAATAAACAAACCTACTCTGATGATATAATTCCGGCCTCCATCATTAAATCATTGACAGGTCCAGTGCTCAATGCCTTACTCAGCATCATCAATGCCTCCCTTGCAGAAGGATCATTCCCGGACACCCTCAAGATTGGTCTCATATGACCACATTTGAAAGAAATAACTCTAGATCCAGATGACATGGCCAACTACAAGCCCATTATGAACCTCCCATTAATTGGCAAAATCTTATAAAAGGAGTTGCTACACAACTACTCTGCAGAATCAAACAATTCCACCCCCTAAATGACTATCAGCCAGAGCTCTGCCCAAAGTGTAGCTTTGAGACAAGCACCATCCAGGTGGTGGATGATGCTCTCCAAATCATGGATACGGTAACTCATATGCCTCCTTGACCTCTCTGCTGCATTTGACACTGTCGACCACTGCCTCCTTCTCTACCTCCTTGCTGACAGGGTGGATTCCCTGACACTGTCCTGAATTGGTTTCTGTCCTACCTCTCCAGCAGACACCATCACACACTGCACATCCCCCCTTTATATCTCGAAAACAACAAAATAGAAAATAAAAAAACGCAATTGTCTCCTACCAATTTATACAATATATACTTCTTTAATTTGTTGGAAATTTCTGAATCCCTACTCTCTTCCTCGCATCCCTTTAACTCTCATCATTGAATTTTAATATATTCTCACTAACCAATAACAAATCTCCACCATTTTGGATATTTTACCCTCAGATCACCATTGCACCTTCTCTAGCCCATATAATCTTGTCAGTTTTATTTTCCTCCTTCTTTCTAATCTTAACCACCCTGTTAATATTCCATACCTTTCAATCTTTAACTCTCACCGCATTTTTCAAACGTCTGGTTACTTTCGCAAAATACTAGTATGATGGTTTTGTCCCTTTAGTTCCCCACTTCACTTTAACATACTCGCCTACTTCTATTGCCTCTGTTTTCCTTCCAATACTTCCCAGGAACTTCTTATGATATTCCTTGTACATCTCTTGTGTAGCTAACATCCTGAAATGAACCCTGCATCTACCTTTGTGATTCCCAATTCATCATTCAACCATGCAGGCGAGACAATTTTTTTTAAGTTTAAAAGATTTATATTATAAGAAATCACCTACAGGATATTCAATAACCATTAACAATACAACTGGAATAAGTGTCATTATATACATCTGAGATAAAAGGTATAAATGATTTACAACAATATCCAGTATATGAATGTAAAAGGATATAATTATCATAACAACGCAGTGTTTTTTTTTATATAAAAGAGAATGGGGGAGATAATGAAATGGTAATACAATAGCATGCTAAAACAAATAACAAAACATGACAAAACAGGAAGGAACACAAACAAAAGGGGAAAGGGGAAGGGAAAAAGAATATGTAATGCTAGGATTAGTGGTAATCTATATTAGATACAAAAATTGAGAAATTGTTGCCTTTTTAAGTTGTGTTTTTGCAATAGGGCGGGAGTGGAAGCGATACAATATTCTAGCCTATGAATATTACAAATATTATTCCACCAACACTTGTAATTAATGTGTTGTAGATTTTTCCATAATCCTCTACCTCCTATATAAGCTACCTATCTCCCTTCCAATCTCCTTTTTTAAATCCTTAGACTCCTGCCTACTCAAATGTTTATGGGGTAAAGGAAGGCGTAGAATATCACTTAGTAAATTAAAGAAACCTCGCTCGATGGGTGGTGTTAACTTCCCAAATTTTAGGAAATATCACTTAGCCTTTGTCATTAAGCAAACACAAACTTGGTTTATTCAAGAAGAATTGGAATATGCTCCCAAATGGGTGCTGCTGGAAAAAGCTGTGGCTTCCCCAATACCGCTATCGGACATTGACCTCACCAAAACTAAGAATAAACTTTGGACATATTCCTGTATACATCAATCTGCACTATATCTTAAAATATATTTGTTCCCATCTCTTTTCAAATTATCCACCTTTATTTCTCCCCTTATTTGGCTTAATCCCCTTATTAAGGTGAAATGCAGGCGAGAACTTAATGTTTTGTTCCCCGCTTCTCATTAAAAGGAAAAGTGATACTCCTGATGCACTGTGGGGTGTTACCCTTATACTCCATTTCAAATCACTCAAGGCTGTCCTCCACTCTAAACCATTAGCCAACACTTGTTGGATGCACTGTACCATCACCCTGTTCACCCTTTCAACCATATATTTGTCTCAGGATGATACACCAAAGATAATTTCCACTTAAATAGCAAATGATTACAGAATTCCCCAATTTCTTTGGCCTTAAACTGAGGTCCATTGTGACCAAGTATACTCTCAGGACTTCCTTCTGTACTGAAGACTTTATCTAAAAAAAAAAACAGCCTAATTCCTTTAGGCTATTTTATCCATAAAACCTACTTCTGGCCAACTTGTATAATCGATCTACCAAAACTAACAAAAATGTATGTCCATGTCCCAATTGTTCATATAGCCCTAAAATGTCAATTCTCAACTCCATCCAAGGCAATTTAGGAACAGGAAGAAGGTCATCTGTTAATCACCAGCAGAGGCGTTGCTAGGGGTGGGCTAGTTCCGACAGTTCCGACATCAGCGTAGCCCCGGGTCCTTTCCAGACCTAGCAACACCCCTGATCACCAGATTCTTATATCATTTTGTACAAGGCATACGCGACCGCACCATATTTTTATTTGCGTGTCCATTGCTGGCCACCAGTAACTCTTTCGAGCTTTCCTCTTGGTTATAGTAATATCATGATGGCCTTCATGTGCCAGTTGCATAATTTGCATCCTCAACAATTCAGGAGGCATTACTTTGTACCCTCTCATAAGCCATCGATTTTGAATAGATAACCCTTCCTTAATCATAAAATAGACTTTATACTTCTCCATCACATCCTTCTGTGGCCATCCGTTTTAATCCTGAAGAGGCCATTGTAAGGAACTCATGGTGGTAATAGTAAGACAACAGACACAAGGGATCACAGTTTAAGGGTGTTTGTTGACCTAAAATGGGTTAGATAAATGTCTAATCTGAACCTAAATCTAAGATGGGAGCAAGCTACGGCCATAAAATAATAATAAAACAGTCCAAGGGGTCTTCCTGCCCCACGTTTTAACCAAGGGACAAGGTGGGACTCTTGAGCACAGCACACTCCTGGGCTTTTCTGGCACGAGTTTACAGTTCCTTTTATCAATATCGGGGCCTTCTGTGCCCAAGTCTCTTTCATGCAAAGTCTCTTGCTTCAGCAGGCCTGATGTATCATAAACAAACTAATTTCCTTCTGCACATCGGGTGGTTTCCCTTCACACTAGGACCCCCCTCTACTGGGCTCCAATCCTTCTCACAGTAACAAAACCCAAGTTCCTTCTTTCAGTGTTAGCCTCCCTCTATCTGGCTCAGACCAACCACTCACTGTGGACAACCCTCATTCGGGTTCACGCTTGTCAACACAATGTTCACAGGTGTATTACTGTTCACCCTAATTCGTAGGCATCCCTCCATCGGTTCACATGGCCATTATAACACAGTTCACAATTTTATCATCTCATCAAAAAGCGGGATTCCCTTCCCCTTGCTTTCTTTCGCCATCCCTTCGTCGGGTTCACACTTGCCACAGTTCAAGAAAATCACTCTAGACCCCCTAGGTTCACTTCTTACCTAAGTCTGGGTCTCAGCCCCCAGTCAGGCTTTCCTTAAAGCCCCCAGCCAAGCTGCACGCAGTTCTATTAGCACAATGTTCCTTGGGTTGTTATTGGCCACCCTAATTCGTAGGCATCCCTCAGTCGGGTGCACATTTGCCCCCAGTAACACAACTCACTTTGTTTGCTCAGCGTGTCAAAGACTTTCAATTATACAAGAGGTTTAGTTTGACCATTGTATGACCACTTTAACGCCTCACGCCGGCCTTTCTTAGGGCCTCCTGGTATTTGTAGTTTCAACAAAGGGGACCAGCCAGAGTCCTTTGAATGAGAGTCCAAGTGGCGCCGGACGACTCTGTCGCTGGTCCTTCACTGGGTTTTCTTAAAGTTTAGAACCTACTCTTCCGGGTTCAGAACTTCTCACTCTCATGGTCTCCCTCTGCCAGGCGTTGACCCCCAGATACCTCTCTTCCAGGCTCAGTCCTTGCTTTAAGGATCTTCCTTGGTTGGGTGCGGACTCTTCTTCAGTTTTCCTAAAAAAACAGTTTTGGACTTCCAGTCCCAGAATGCATTGCAGTGCATTCTACTCCCAGTTCAAATCTCCCCATAATGGCAGTCCATGGCTTTTGTGGCTGCAGGAGTTTCAATGGGGTTGTCTCCTGAGGTCAGGGCCTCATCGCCTGCCCCTCAGAGACCTGGTCTTTCCTGCTTGGCCCAGGGAAGGAGCGCTTGTGTGACACTGCCAAGAGATCACAACTGCCCCTGGTTTCTGGAGGTACAGGTCTCTCCCCTCACTGCAGGGTTTCTGGAGGTACAGGTCTCTCCCCTCACTGCAGCCTCTCCTGCATTCAAAGGTCCAGTGTGGTGGTTCCTTCGTCCAGGTCTCCAAAGGTCTCTGCAGCTCAACTGATCTCCCTCTGCTGTCTTAACACCTTCCAGCATCCTCATCTCACTCAGTGTGCTCTCCCGCTTGCCTTTTACACTTCCTGCGAGTCTCAAGTGGAGTCAGGTGGGAGTAGCTAGAAAAGGAGGCCTGGCCTTCCCTGGCCTCATTAGCAGGACAGTCCAGTGTTAGTATAGCACAGTCTTTCATCTGTCTCTCAGTGTTGTTGTGAGAGATCTTTATTCTTTCAGCTCCTCTCTTCCTCGCCTCAGTGTTTGTAGAGAAAGCCAGAGTGGAGGGACTGTGGGAGTTGTTTTCTGATTAATTAGGGAAAACACGTGTAGGGTTTGTCCAAATAAAAATGGTGAGTGTGTGATGGTAAATGAATGTATTGGTGTGGTTTTACAGAAAGGTATAGGAGCATAATTCAACTGGTTTGACAATATTCTATTTCAACTTATGGAATGTCGGTTAGGGGCATATCTGAGACAGGGGCTAGTCCGGCAGTTGTAATACATGAGATAGTAATTGCAATTTCTTTCTCCTGGTTCTCCCACACCTCATTTCTGAGTTGGCACTTGTTAGAATTAGGGGGGCAGGGGGGAAGAATACCATGACAGGATTTAGAACAAACTATAAAGGTGAAGGAAGTGTCAAAAGGGGGTTGAATACCACATCTCGCCATCGGATGTCTCACCCCCATTCCCTGTGAACCCCTCTCCCAGATGGCCCTCCCGCACTTGCCCACCCCCAGGATCTGGATCCAAGGTGGGTGGCCGTACCCTGGTCACCTGAGAAAGAGATGACCCAGGTTTCAGACAGTGAGATCACAACTTCACAGCAGCCATCCAACTCTATAATTCAGAACCCCCTAAACATTCCAGCCATCAACACTCCACTTTCCATTGCATCACTTCAGTATCTACAGATGCAATCACTATAATAGTAGATATAGTAAGATACAAGACATCCCCCTTCCCTGAAATACAAGGACATATGAGGGAAACTATGTACACCTTACTTTAGATAGCACTGCATCACATAACAATAGTCTTCCAAGTGTACCTGAAAAAGATAACATTCCAAGTGTACCTGAAAAGAATTAACATACCCGTTATATCACCTATTAAGAGCAGGAAGGAATAACCCTGCAACCACACAAGAACAGCGTTATTTATGCATCATACATTCTTGAAATTTGCTAGGTGACCTACGCATTCTATGACTTCTCTTAACCTCCCCACTGGAATGAAAAACATTCAGATCTGCATCACCCTTCATGTTTATGTGACCATTGCACTAGACCCTTGAGAATAGTGTAGAGGAGCAGCTGCACATCTCTGCAGGAAACCCTGCCCCCCTTCCTCCCATATGTTGGAGACCTGAGATCGTGCCTTGTTTGACACCAGCAGTGGTGCCAATAACGCAGCATGAGTTCAAATGAAGATACCCGTTGAGACAACCCTACCAAATGTACCCCTGAAGTGATGAAAATTTAAGGGAGGAACTTTTAGTTGGAATATGGGAAAGAGCCAGGAAAATAACGTAGTGACATCACAAAAAGTATGCACAACGTCCCGAGATACTGACTGAAGAGAATATATAGATCCTAAAGAAACTAATGACGAAGTAAAGAATCAAGTGAACTTTTAAATACAAAAAGGAAGATTACACATGCACAAAGTGCTGTAGAAAAACAACCGTTCAATAAATGTACAGATGCTGAAATGCAATTAAGACCAAGTCATCATAGAAGCTGGCTATACATAGTGAATAGAACGTAGGCAAAGCCGACATTATATAGAAGCTGGACATAGGTATTATGAATTTAGTGAGCCAGGACCAATGAAGCGGGAAGGGAAAATTGTGTCACAGCAACAATAAGCAGAATTGTGGAGCTGCAAGACAAGGTTGTCTGGCCTGAAGTCAATACTGGAGCACCAAGGTCAGCTCTCTATTCTGGAAATGTGAGAACGTGCGGAGGATGAATCATCCCCTGTTAAGGTGCAAAGAAAGAACACCAAGAGTGCCAGGTTTAATTCATTCAGAGCATTTAAAACCTCCAAAATGGACCAAAGTGTGTTCTCTTGTCGTGAACCAAGGATGAAAATAGAGTTTGAACTTGGAGACCCAGAACACAATACTGAGTGCTCTCACTCTCATGTATTCTAAAGAAGCTTACGTGCTGCTAAGTGAACCAAATATTTCAGACCTGGCACAATCGTGCCAACCAATTGTATTAGTCCATATAACAAAGTACCTTATGGTTTGAAGAGAAACTGTGTATCAAATATTTCTGAAGATGACATGTTTTATAGTTAGGCATATGTTGTCCACCTGAAAGTGGACAGCCAAACACAATCCTAGTCCATAAAGAAAGATATAATTAGTTGTTTACTGTGGCCAATCCTTACCCTTGATAGGTTTTTCATTATTGCCGTGTAGTATGACGTCACCTCTGATGTATTTTTGGTATAAAAGACTACATTGGTATACTCCCAAGACTACAAAAGAATTTGTCTTGGGAGTATAGCTCAGGGGCAACGTGCTCACCTTGGAAGCAAGACAACATGGAGCACAACAGGTTTTATTCCTCGGTCCGTGCTTAGAAACCTCTGGCCATTAAACGCGTTATAAATAGCCTTTCATACCATATCATGTCAAAGATCGCTGAGACACTAAGCGTACGTCCGTTGATGTTTGTTGTAAACTCCTTGTTTTAGATAATTGTTAATAAAACAGTATGTTGCCATCTTCCTGAGTTGGTTCGGTTATTTGGATTTTGAATTATTCTCTATGATCCCATCTATTACATATTAATGCTCCCAAGAGCTATCCGTGAACACAAACATTTCATGGCATTCCGAAAGGTGGTGAAGACTTACCTGTTTTGCTAATAGGTCTATGCCAGCCGAAGATCTATATTTTGAAATCTTTCTTAGTGATAAGTGACACATAGGGGGTTATTACAAGCTGGGTGGTAAGGGGGTAATGGCACCCTTAATGGTGCTGCCGCCGTTAACCCCTTACCGGCCTATTAGGAGTCTGCTTGCGGGACCCGCAAAGGGCACCTGGTAAAACCAGGTGTCCTTAGCGGGTCCCGCTAGCAGACCATGGAGCTAACAACGGGCCCATTATTAATGGGCCCGTTGTTAGCTACCTCCCCATTCCCATTGAGCCCTATCGGGGCTCAATGGGAATGGGGATGGGTTCCCTGAATGGGGAAATACCGGGTCCTCTAAGGTTTGAATGGCCCGGTATTTCCCCATTCAGGTAACCCAGACCCAGTATGCGGTATGGGGGTAGCCATGGCTACCTCCATACTCGTAATGACCCCCATAGACTGAGATTTGGTATTATCTTAACATCTGAGCCCAGATACGATTAATTTAGTCAGGTGCACAATTATAAATAAATCAAATCAAATCTAAATCTAAAGGGTCCGAAGCTCAATAGTGGCAATGATCCCATTGCCTCACCACAATATCATTGTCCTCCTTTACCTTAATTCTCAACAATTTAAACATTTTGTTATGATTCCAAACAGCTCCACCTTGCAATCTGACAGCTTTCTCAAAACACTCTGTTACTTTCATAAGATTGGAAAATTTAGAAACTCCTTTCCTACCCATTCTTCCCTTTCACACCTTCACCACATCATCTACCTGAAATTGTTCACGCTTCCACACAATACTACCCTTGTACTTCCTGTCATGATACTCCTTACATTTCTTCAGACCCATCAACATCTTATCAGCCACAAAATTCTTATCTACGACCGGCATACCTAACACATAATTTAACCAAACTGGACATAACTTACTATTAGGTTCTCGGCCTCTCATCAACCTGAACGGTGATACTCCAGTAGTACTATGTGGCGTCATACTCAAACTCCACAATAAATCACAAAGGTTATCTTTCCAATTAACCCATTAGCGAAAGCTAACTGCACACGAGCTCCAATGACACTGTTCAGTCTTTCTACCATCCCATTCATCTCTGGGTGGTACTCTGAAGAACATTTCCACTGAAAGCCCATCTTTGTAACAAATTCCTTGCTCCTAAATTGCGGACCATTATCATTCAAAATACCTTCCTTCCTAAACATCTTCTCCAGAAAATCAATGACTTTACCCAAATTGACACAATCCAAAACAGCAGGCTTGTACTGGCCTGTAGGTCAATGGGCCAAAAGCCAAACCAAAAATGCAAAATGCTGGTGTGGGACTGTTTTTTGGGTCAAAGTGGGCCAGTTTGATGAGCTACTTCAGTATGTGGTTAGTAGTTTTAGGCCAGTGTTGCCGAAAACATATTCTTTAAAATGCACAATTTGCATCACATTTTATTTAAAAAACTCCCCATTGGATTCTATTCCAACATGTCACAAAAGGAATGAATAGCCATTTGCAGCATTGGGCCCTTTTTCATTGGTGCTCAAGACAACTTTATGGCCCAGTCCAACCCTGCAAAACAGCAACCTGTGGCCATTTAGTATACCTGTCAATACATCAATAGCTAATTCCATCCATGGAATTCTGAATGTAAGTGTCCCCAGAAACGCACCCCCCTTAGTGAGAGGCAATAATGGACACACCCCAGAAGGGGAATGAGGCCAGGACCAAGTGCGGATAAGATCAAAAGAGCTTTATATAATTCAATATAGGGCATGCAAAGGACTCTGCAAACTTTGAGACCGCTCTGTCTGACAATAGCAAAGACAGTCAGTTATATTACAAATACACGTCATACGTGAGGTAAGCTATAGGGGCCACAGAGTCTCAGGGATTGGGTGGTGATAGCTAGGTGGTATACATTGAATACAGTTGCTTCTCCAGGATTGGCATATGTTGGTGCTGCGCCACGTGGGGTGGGAGGTCAGCTGGGCTCATCGGGATGTAGTGCTGGGCCGGACATGCCTTGTAACAACGATTGATAGCTAAACTAACATTTGCCCTTTTGGCCACACATTCCTACCCATTCATCACACTTCATGTGTCCTGTTGAGTTGCAACTCTTGTAAGCGCTGACCTTAGATCAATACATGGCCAGGAACATTGATATGCGATCTGGAGTGTCTTAATACATCGGTTTAGGAGGCGCCTTAGGTTCAAACAATCAGGTCCCATGGGCGTAGTCAGGGGCATGGGCGGGGGTGCTTGACTAACCATCCTTGGCAATTTCAGTGAGGGATAGTATTATGATCTGTTGGTACACGTGTGTGCGCCCCCCTTTCTAGGGTCATTAACTCAGGGTCGACGAAGTACTACTGACCCGTGGGGGGCATGTGACCGGTGACTGAAAGGCGGCGGGATTTAGGACCAGGTAGCTCGTAAGTCACGTAGTCAGGCTGTGGCGGCCTCTGACACGGGGGAGGGTGGTGGATGCTTGAAACGGGTCCAGCAGGGTCGGGAGGGAAGGCAAGGCTTTGCTGTTTGAACACCGTCTATCTCGAGAGAGAGCCTGGGCAGGGGGGGGGGAAATGGCCTTGCAGCTCCGTGCATGGCATCTTGCACGAGGCAGTTTTACTGTCGTATGGGTGAGGGGCGACTTACAACACATGGGGTTCCTAAAAGCACTCATATGTAATTGTATTTACATGGCATACTAGCTGATGATCATACTTTTTTACATAGCATTTCACATTTACAGTTGACATACGAACATGAGGTAGTGTCAAGCAGGTGTGTGTAAAGAGTGTATTAAGAGAGCAACACAAGTTATTGTTCACAGCTATCAGCTGTCCAGTCTTTGTATATCTCTTCATTACATGTAATATCAGTTGCACAACTTTCTCTTTACCCATTCTTCTTTATATTAGCAGTGAACGTTAGTCAACAAGCCACATATTACATAAATGGTTTCTGCACGTTGCAAGGGCTTTCCGGGTGGGTATGGGTGCAAGGCGCCACGCCATCTATAGCTGGGGGGCTTGGTACAGGGGTCAGGGCCTGCAGGGTTTGGGCTGATCTCAGTTACATCCTAGTATTCTCGTTCATAGCTGGGGCAATGATGTACTGCGGAAGGTCAACAGCTACAGTGTTTTATTTTGTTGTTCGCTCACGTCTGCTGACTCGTGAGAACGAGTCTTCAGTGGATCTGCCATGCAGTGGGAGGTGGGGGAAGTGTGTGCCTCTGTGAGCGCGTTCAAGTGGGGGTCACTCTGCAGCGTTCAGTGTTTCTGCCTTGGGTTAGATATGCACGTTTCTAGCAAGATGGATATGGCTTAATACAAGATGGTGTCTATTCTCTGCCATATAACGTGATGGTGCAGCCCCACTTGTCGGCCGCCAGCTGCCCTGCCGCCTGGGCCCGGGAGGCCGGGGGGCTGCTGATGAGTCATGGGTCTCAACCAGGGTGGGACATGTAGTGGGAGGGGGGTCCTATTGACCTACCCTTCCCTACATTTCCCCCCTTTTGTTACTTAAGTAACGAATACCTTATCTCCCCCAGTCGTTCGCTCTCTTTCTCAGCCAACACTGCCTCCTCCCAGGCTGGTGTTGCTTTTATTGGCATCCAGGCTCTGCACACCCCCCGGAGGCTTTCCCCCCTTCTAGCATACTCATCTGGGGTGCAAGACATATATATACATCCCATATCTCCCTCCAGGTCCACCCATACCTCCGTGTACCACTCTATTTCCCGGGGTTCCTTTATCGTGGTATGATATAACCTGTCCACTATATCACTGTCGTAATATTTGGGCACCATTCTATATTTGGATTCTGAAGCCTCTCCAGTTTGTACATGTGCTTCCTGTTGCGCCCGTGCCCTTCCTCCGGCGTTGCCCATTGTCACCATCATCATTGCTCCATTGGGGACTGCATTTGCGCAGCATCGAAGAGCCAACTGGCACACACAAAAAATCAACAATAAAAACACGATGAGGGGCATTAGTAATTTCACTTCGAGCCAATCCAGGAAGGTACCCAGGAAAAAAGGTTGTCGAACCACGTGCTTGGGTCAGTGCCACCTTCTGTCTTCATTCGTTCCCCCAGGTTGTGGACTGTGGCGATGACGTGTGATAGTGTCCCGTTATCAGCATCTTCAGAAGGTACAAAAGTGCAACAGACACTTCCTATTTTTCGGCAAACACCTCAGTCCATCGCTGTCAACAGGTCTAGGACATACCTGTTTTTCATTGTCATCAGTCTCAGTGCCCTTAGTTCCACTTTGATCACGTTGCATCCTTCTTCAGTGTCGTTGGCCAATTGAATCAGCTCCCACCGCGCAATCTGCAGCCATTTTGCATTTTCTTGGGCCTGAATGCTTGGAATGAGGGAGGCGAAGAAGCTTTCCGCTGAGCTGAATAACCTGCACCTGTCTGGGATCTGTGCCCAGAGTTCTGAGGAGGCCTTTGATATATAGTTTGATGACCTCCGTTTTCTGGACATGATTTCGTCGGAGGTTCCTTCTGATAGGGCATAAAGTGGTGGCTCTTCAGTGGGTGAGGCATTGGTTGTAACTTGAGTCATTTTCCGGCCCCCCCAGCCGAGGTGGCTCTCCGGTATTACCATTAAAGCTGAGTGCAGCGTCGCCAGGGAACACGTGCCCCTCCATGATGGTGGGAGGTGCATGTACGCCCGCTTGCCACAGACCCAGTAAGTGTTCATCAGGGCCGCTTTCCTTTCTTCATGTCTGGGATCATTAGGCTCTTGCTGCAGTTCGTGTTTCTTCCCATGTCGATTTTCCCTTCTCCTAGGAAGCAAAGTTAATTTGAGATTTCTTTCTGTAGTTTCAAAGCTTTTTCTATAGCGCTACCCAGGTCAATTTTGCACATGTTCTGACCACACCGCGGCACACGTCTTTGCAATCCATTGTAGTTTTTCAGCTGGCAGCCCTCGCAGTGCTTCAGCTTTGCACATTACCACATCATCTTTCCATTTCTTTTCTGAAAACAGTGTTCCTTTTATTAGCAAAAATGGTTCCTTTAAGCATACCACTCCCTTTGGTCTTGAGTAGCACGTTTTTTTGTTCTGCAGCATTTCAAAAGATACCGTGTGTGCCTGGAAGGTGTTCTTAATTCTGCACAGAGTGAGATAGAGGAGACACTGGGCATCTGCAAGAGGCAATTCTTGCGGCATTAAGACTTTAGGTGTGCCTGAGGCATGGGAGATCAGGGAGCACACGTAGCAACTTTCATTAGTTGTTTGTTTGGCTGTGGAGCTCATGTCTGCATACCATTTATTTGACTGTGGTGGGTGCCTGGGATCCTCTATCGTGTCAAGCCCCAGGCCATAGTATTCGTCATATCTCTTTCTACCTATTTCCCTCTTCTTCCTGTTGTTAAGGAATGTTTTAGCATGTCTGGCTGTGTGCAACAGGGACTCCCTCTCCGCAGCCCTCCTTCTCCCGTTCCTCATACAAAGTAATGAATTTGTTAGCCATTTCAATGTTTTCCTTCATTCTCTCTGTGGTGTAGTTTTTGTCTCGGGGAGGACTGATTGTCGTTACGGGCGGGGTAGCAGTGGTGCCATATAACCATGATATAACAGATGATCATTTAGTTCATGTACGCTAAAATTTGTGGTGTGGTTTTGGGGCTTCAAATGGATGGTCGGCTTGTTGTTAGTATCGTTCTGACGTTTCGCCTCGACTGGATGCGGGCCATACCCCCCACACCAGCTGAAAGCCATCCCATATTAAATAGTTACCCTCCTTGAATGGTTTGCTTATATTTTCCATATTAGTTCCATTACCTCCCCCCTCATTTATCTCAATGCAGATAAATGCTATTAGGTAATATGTTGCCAAGCCAAACATGAGTGTAAAAAATATAATAGCACAGACAGTCAACCCACATTCGTATGAATATGTTCTTAAATCAAAAACATTTCTACTCCTAGTGTCCCTATTGCTAATCGTTGCAGGCTGCCTGTTCGTTGCCATGGTTACTCCTACATATTGAAAGATAGAAAAGGGCACATTAAGCATACAGTGCAATTATTTTTGCATTTTCCGCTTTTCAGTGTTACTTTAGAGTGAAAGAGAGATAGAGAGATATGGGGATAGAGAGATATAGACATGGAGAGATAGAGAGATAGAGAAATAGAGAGATAGAGAGATAGAGAAATAGAGAGATAGAGAGAAATAGAGAGATATAGGGATAGAGAGATATAGACATAGAGAGATAGAGAAATAGAGAGATAGAGAGATAGAGAGATAGAGAGATATAGGGATAGAGAGATATAGACATAGAGAGATAGAGAGCTAGAGAAATAGAGATATAGAGAGATAGAGAGATATAGGGATAGAGAGTGCAGGGTGAGGAAGGGGAGAGAGTGAGTGAAATCACTTTATACTTATTTACACGCTGTCATAAACATTATTATAATACAGTTGTCAGTTTAATACATTTCGCATGCTCTTGTTTTCGTTTATTTTTTTTATTTTTTATTCATGCACATTTACCCCGTCGGGGCCCTCTGTACCTTCTGCTGACCCCACGCTGTCATATGCTTTTCTGACATCTGTTAAATGTATCCAATATCTCAGGCCCTTCACTTTCATCGCTGTGGGTGTGCAAAACACCACCTCGTATGGGCCATGAAATCTTGGAGCATTCCACCTACGCACGAAGCACCTGATGTATATCATATCCCCTGGTACCAGCTGACCTGTTGGGCTTTCTTTCTCTTGAGTGTGTGTTTCATTTTCCCCATCACTTATGAATGGTGGTGCAAGTTGTCTCGCTATCATTTGTGCTGCCTTAGTAAGTTTAGTCAGGTAGTCATTAAATTCTTCTGCCTGTACAGTTGCACTTCTGTGTGCATCTGAATGTCTACGGAGGGGTGAGTGTGCTGTGTGCATTCGTCTCCCTGTCACAATCTCGTGGGGCGACAAATGGTGGTACTTGCTTGGTTGATTCCTCAGCTCAAAAAGGGCCAAAGGGAGACAGTGCACCCAATTTTTCTTAAGCGTGAAACATAGTTTTGAGAGTCTGCCTTTTAGTAATCCGTTGATCTTTTCTACCATTCTGTTACTTTGCGGGTGATAAATCGAGCACAATTTATGCTTTATCCGTAGCATTGATGTCACTTCTTTAAAGAGATCGTTCACAAAATGTGTGCCGTTGTCAGAGCGAATTACGTCGCAAATTCCCCAGCGGGGGAATACTTCCCGCACAAGAAATTTTGCAGCGCACTTCGCATCTGGGCAGGCACAGGGACCTGCCTCTACCCAGCGTGAAAATGGGCAAACACCCACTATCATGTACCTCGCTCCGTTGCATCTCTCACCCATATCTGCATAGTCGATATGCAGCTCTCTAAAAGGTCCTATTGGCTTGGGTATCGTTCCTCTTAGTGTTCTCAAAGTCATGCCAGTGTTGTATATTTGACACGTTGTGCATTCCATTGTTAGCTTGGAGAGTTGTTCCTGCAATCCTGGAATAAACCAGTTTTCTTGTATCTCTGCTGCAATGTGCTGCCTTGCGTTGTGTGTTGGGAAGTGTAGCTGCTGGAATGCTACTTCTAATAGTTTAGTTGGCATCACTACTTTACCTGTGTTGTTTTTCCACCATAATAAATCAGTTGCTGACTGGCTGCATCCTCTTCTTGTCCACAACTCTTTTTCGTCCTCAGGCGCCTCTTCTTGTAGTTCCAGTATTTGAGACACTGGCATGGCATTGTACCCGTCCGGGATACTTTCCTCCACTTCTCTTCGCATTAAATACTCACCTGTGTTTTCTTTTCTCAAATATGACGCCTCCTTGGCAGCTGCGTCTGCTGCTGCGTTTCCCAAAGAGACAAAGTCAGTATTATTGGTATGGGCCTGGCATTTCACTATTGCTACTATTGTGGGTTCTTTTAATGCCTCTATGAGTTCCCTCAACAAATCTGCATGTTGTACGGGTGAGCCATCTGCCCTGTTGAACCTCCTTCTTCCCCATCTGGCAAGCCCTCCGTGTACTGATGAGGCCATATATGCTGAATCTGTGTAAATCGTTACTGCGCATCCTTTTGCTGCTCGTAAAGTTTCAATTAATGCTACCAGTTCTGCTGCTTGTGCTGAGAAATGAGCCGGTAGTTGCCGCTGTATTAGGACCTCGTACTCACCTTCTTCCACTCGCACTACTGCCATTCCTACATGTTTTTCTCCAGTTTCTGAATTTATGGAAGCTGACCCATCTATGAAAAATACCTCTCCTTCCATCAGTGCGTTCTCACTTACCACACTTGTGCCATTGTCCTTGCCCTGATATGTTGCGCAGTCATGTGCCTGGATGTCCTCTACAGTGCATGGCTCTGAGATGAATCTTGCGGGGTTAACCACCTTGCATCTTACCACATGTATGTTAGAGCTTGATAGTATGACCTCATATCCGGTGGCTCTCTGTGTGGTTAATGTGCTTTTTGATCGCTCGAGTATGGTGAACAATGAATGTTCTACATACAGTGTCAGTGAGCATCCCATTACTATGGTAGCGCTTTTCTCAATTGAGAATGCGGCGGCTGCGAGAGCCTGTTTGCATGCTAAATGACCTTGCATTACAGCGTCCAGTGTCCCACTGTAGTATGCCAAAGGCTTGTGACCTAGTGACGTTTTCTGTGTTAGGACTGCGGTCATGAGTGCCCCCTTACAGTGCGAGAACAGGTAGAACTTGCGTTCATAATCTGGAGTCGCGAGTACTGGGGCGCTTGAAATTAGTTCTTTGAGTGATGTGAATGCATCGCATGTCTCTGAATCCCACTGTATTTCAGTTGTTTCCTTTTGTGCTTCCTTCAGTGCCTGGAGCAATTGGTGTGTGTATGCAGCATAGTCTAATATCCATGCCCAACAATAGTTGCACATCCCTAGGAATTTTTGCATGTCTTTCACTGTCTTTGGTCTTCCTACGGCTGAAATAGCCGCTACTCTGTCTGGGATTATTCTTTTGCCATCTTTTGATATCAATTGCCTTAGGTACAGCACTTCACGTTGACAGTATTGTAATTTTTCCTTGTCTACTTTGTACCCCTTTTGTGATAGCAATGTTAAAAGGGCTATGGAGTCTTTTCTACACTCTTCCTCGTTTTTTGCTGCAGATTAATAAATCATCCACATACTGTATTATTGTGCTGTCTGCAGTCATGTTTCCAAGATCTTCATGCAATATTCTATTGAATATGCTGGGGCTTTTGCAATAACCTTGGGGCAATCTGCAGTGTTCATACATTCTCCCCCCTAGGGTGAATGTTGTCAGGTATCTACACTCTTCTGCGAGTGGTATTGAGAAAAATGAATTTTTTAAATCCACTACAGTGAAGTGAGATGCTTCTTTTGGTATGCTGCATAGGATAGATGCCGTATTTGGGACCAAAGGGAACTCTTTCTGGATGACATCATTTAGTGGGTGTAAGTCCTGGATCATCCTCCAGGACCCTCCTTTCGCTTTTTTGATTGGGTAAATACATGTGTTGCACGGGGAGTTCGAGGGTACTATTAGCCCCTGTGCGAGTAGTGCATTTATTGTTTCTTTTATACCTTGCTCTGCTTCTCGGGACAGGGGGTATTGTTTGACACAGGGCAGAATTGCTCCAGGCTTGAGATTTATTTTTACTGGTGTGACCCCGTGCAGTAGCCCTGTGTCGTGGGGACCCGTTGTCCACAACTGCCAGGGCACTGACTGCATGTCGTCATTAAAGAATGAAAGTGGGGCACCTACCGCTGCCATCAGCTGTATTGGCACTTGTCTTTGCTGTATCATTATTTCACAAGGGATGGCTATTTCCATTATTATTTCTCTGTCACTCTCTGAATCTGTGAAATGCTCCTCATCTGACAGATCTTGGAGTGCAATGTCAGCGTTTATGCACAATACCGTGCGCCACTCGCAGCCGTGCATATCCATGGCAATTACAACTATTCTTTTGGCTGTGATTTGTACGGCATGTATGTCCACTGACATCACTGTTCCAGGCTCTCGGGGCTGGCTATTGGGCAAAAGACACATTCTGCTGGTACTCTCCATTGTGGCTTTTTCAACTCCGGGACCCCCCCTAGCTAATGTTTTCAGCCCATGAATAAACATATCTGGGTCCACGGGTATGCTGCGCACCTCTGGGCACGTTGCTCCTGAATTTATCACTAGCATGGCGCACATAGAACACATCCCTGGGGTTGAGCACACAATCCCTCCCCTTTTTGTGAACGAGATGGTCATGTTCAACTTACTGAGGAGATCCCTTCCCAGCAGGTTCACGGGTGATTGTTCATTATACAATAGGGGTGCCCTCACTGTTTTTCCCCCCACTATGACATCCAAATCTTCTGTGTAAGGAACTTCGACCAACGCCCCATAGAACCCCTGCGTCTCCAAATTACGATTAGATAGCGGAAACCGGCCCTCGCGTTTACACGATATTTCGGCTCCGGAATCTACCATAAAGATGAATTGTCTATTTCCTATCTCTGCTCCTATCAATGGTTCCTCGCTTGCCTTGATGGTTGTCGATAGGGTTGGACACGCAAGTGCTGTTTCTGGGCTGTCCTATGCTGGATGCCCAGTTGTTCCCCCTTGGCTGAAAACGTTACCTGAAACTACCGCTACTCCTCCATATGGGGCCGGCGCACATTTAGGTGTCGTAGTAAATGGGTTGTTTTGTGTGTATGGTATGTGTTCACTGCTTTGTGGATGTTGTTTAGTGTGGTGTGCTCTTTCCCTGTATTGTTCTTGCCCTCTTTCGTCTTGCTGTTCTCGTCCTCCATTCCGGGGCAACCCGTATGGGCTCCCCGGATGGGGGTGCCCATAATACTGATCATCTTGGTAACTTTGGTTAGGCCACTCCTGCATTTGTGCGAGAAATGTCCCCACCGCCCACAATTCCAACAATTTCCTTTCCCCCCTCAGGGTCCTGGTCCCCCATTTCCACCATTACCTCCATATACCTGTCCACCTCCTCTTCGCCCCCTGTACTCACCTCTTCTGTTGTTGGGGTGCCACACTTGCCACTGCAGTCCTCCGTACTCCTCCTGTCCATTCCACTGCCTTTGCCCGTTGTCTGCCCAGGTTGCAGCCATCCTCCTCTGTATCGCTACTAATCCCCCCTCCTCCTCTTCTGGGTCTCTGTCGTGTGGGAGTGCTGCTACAGCTGCTGCGACCTTCACTAGTTCCATTTGTACTAACTTGGCTTCATCTGCCAGCCTCGTTTGTGCCACCTCCTTTTCTCGTTCCTTAATTCTTTTGCAATGGTGCACTATTATACCCTGTATCTCTGGCCATCCTTTCGCTTCGATCCTGCTTTTTGTCAAGCGCTTTTTGCACTTCTTTTGGGAGCCCTCTCTTTATTATGAAGTAAAACAGCAAAGTTGATTGGTCATATGGCGTACTCATTTCAGCTCTCCACATCTCCTGTACCCGGAAAATGTAATCTGTAACATCATTCATAGTGCATTGCATTACTGACTGTAAATCTGGTGTGTCTGGGAACGTTTCCCTCAATGCGTCCCAAACGCGTGTGCGCACAGTATTGAAGGCAGCGCCATCATGTCTGTCACTATCCAACGTTATTCCGGACAACCTGCTTTTGTCCACACCCTGTCTGATTGGTCCCCCACTGCTGACACAAGTACACTCTTTACACCTCCAATGGCCAGGGGCACCCCTGCAGCGTGTTTCTCAAAGGCATATATCCATTTGCTAGCTCCACCTGATAGCGGGGGCAGCAATTTCAATAAGTTTGCTTTATCCATCTGTGCCCAAGGTATGTAATTCGGTCTCCCCGCCCCCCGATGTATTAGTGGGAGTTGTAGTCGCCCCTTACATCCTCTCCCAATACTCACCTTTGTTCCCTTCTTCCCTACCATAGCTACCTTTCCCGTCCTGTTTCTTAACCTCCCTGTCCATTCTGGCTCTAGTGTCCTCCCTGGTGGTGTTTCCTCTAATTCCATTAAACGTCCACCTGCCGCTATTCCCAATCTCCCAGCTTCCTGCTCATCTTCATCTAGGTCACACCACAGCTCCTCTCTCCCATCACCTTTCACTCCTTCCCCCCCTACACTTCCTCCTATATTGTTCGCTCCTAGTTCTACTATCTGCGTGGGCTCCTCTTGTATTCTAAATAGTATCTCCCCTTTCTTCCATCCTTCCTCAGTTGGCTTATCTAAGGGGTGTGATAATCGTTCTGACCTTGTTGTGCTTGGCTCACCTTGTTCGCATAGGCTTTGTATCCTTGACAACTCTTCCCTTGCTATTGAGAGCCTGGCATCTAAATCTTCTGTCAATTTACATATGTTTATCGAGGGGGTACTCACCTGCCCATTTGATCGGGGGCACTCATATGGCGGTGGCTTAGCTGGTCTTGCTGCTGGTGTGGGGGTGCTAGTGGGCACGTATCTGGGATCACTGTAACCTTCAGCGGGCGGGGGTTTGTTTAGAAGTGGGTACAATCGAGTCACCTCTATGACTCCCACTTTTCCCTCGTCCTCCTTGCTACCCACTGCTCGCGCTGATGGGGTAGCCGTGAGGGCGGGTTGATCAAGTGTGGTGTCTATTTTCTTTGGTGGGGGTATTTCCTCAAATAATCACCATAGATCTAGTATCTCTCTCCTATTGTGACATTGTTTCCCCTTGTATTTTAGGAATATACAGGCGGCTACCATGTCCAGAATGCTTTTATCAAAGGACCCTCCTTGTGGCCAGACCTGGGGGAGACCCTCCCCTTTCAGTTCCGTTACCCATTGGTCATGGGATTTAATTATTCTTTCTGCATGACCTGGTAAACTTTACAGATGTGCGCTAGGGGTGTCTTCGCTCCCATGCCGAGGTCGGTGTTACTCTGTTCGTTTGTACTAGTCTGTTCTGTCACTATGTGTGTGTTACTGTGTACATGTGGCTTCAACCCCTTTCAGGTTACAATAAACAACTCACTTTGCTCAATGAAAAGATGTTGGTTTGTCAAATCTTACCAGGCCACACTTACAATGACCGTACCCCTCTAGAAAAGTGCTTAAAAACAGTGCAATTATATAGTGTCACATAATTACAGAAGATCACAGCCATACAATGTGCACAACACACGGCAGACATTCATCATACCTCAGCATACACATATAGCATTTACCCTCCCTGTCTTGTCCTTCGCCTTCTACGGCGACCCCCCTCTATCCCTCACACAGCTTCTTTTTGTCTATATATATATATGTATATATATATATGTTTATATATATATATATATTTTTTTTTTTTGTTAAGACCTTATTTCTGCCCCGAATTGAGAGGAATTTAGAGAAGAGTAAGAAGAAAAGCTAGTTCTAAAGTATTTTCCGTGTCTCTTCACTTAGACACCCTTAGATTATCTTTTCACAGTTTTACTTATTCCCAGCACTAGTTGAGATAGCACTACACGGCGCTGCCTTCTACTCCCTTACAGAGTTAGGTTCCCGTCCTCTTTTCCCTTTTCACTTTTGTGTTCTAAAGGCCATATGCAAAGAAAGAGAAAGTATTAGAAGTAAGATAGTTCCCCTTATATTCCCCACTTCCTTTTTCGCGTTTCCCCTTGTCCTTAAAAAAAAACAAAAAAATGTTCCCTTTTAATATCACTCACACTTAATACTCACGTGCCCGTCTTGATCCGGGACTCTCTGGATTTGGTCCGTCCAAGTAGCGCGGCCTCGCACTCAATGGCCCCACCCGGCTCCTGCGAGTGGTACTAAGGGTTTTTTGAAACGGGACCCGTACCCACTCGCCCTAACTGCGTGCGCACATCTCTGCGTACCAGTTGCCGTAGGTGGGCAGCTCTGTTGAGCGGGCGCGCTGTGCGTCTCCACTGCAGCCGGGGTCGTCTCGTGCCAAGGGGACAGTTTTTAAAGATAATAAAACAAATCACGTCTATGGGGTCACCACTGAATGTAAGTGTCCCCAGAAACGCACCCCGCTTAGTGAGAGGCAATAATGGGCACACCCCAGAAGGGGAATGAGGCCAGGACCAAGTGCAGGTAAGATTGAAAGAGCTTTATATAATTCAATATAGGGCATGCAAAGGACTCTGCAAACTCTGAGAGCGCTCTGTCTGACAATAGCAAAGACAGTCAGTTATATTACAAATACACATCATGCATGCGGTAAGTTATAGGGGCCACAGAGTCTTAGGGATTGGGTGGTGATGGCTAGGTGGTATACATTGTATACAGTTGCTTCTCCAGGATTGGCGGACGTTGGTGCTGCACCACGTGGGGCGGGAGGTCAGCTGGGCTCATCGGGATGTAGCGCTAGGCCGGACATGCCTTGTAACAACGATTGATAGCTAATCTAACATTTGCCCTTTTGGCCACACATTCCTACTCATTCATCACACTTCATGTGTCCTGTTGAGTTTCAACTCTTGTAAGCGTTGACCTTAGATCAATACATGGCCAGGAACATTGATATGCGATCTGGAGTGTCTTAATACATCGGTTTAGGAGGCGCCTTAGGTTCAAACAATCAGGTCCCATGGGCGTAGTCAGGGGCATGGGCGGGGGTGCTTGACTAACCATCCTTGTCAATTTCAGTGAGGGATAGTATTATGATCTGTTGGTACACGTGTGTGCGCCCCCCTTTCTAAGGTCATTTACTCGGGGTCGACGGAGGTACTACTGACCCGTGGGGGGCATGTGACCAGTGCCTGAAAAGCGGCGGGATTTAGGACCAGGTAGCTCGTAAGTCACAGAGTCAGGCTGTGGCGACCTCTGACACGAGGGAGGGTGGCGGATGCTTGAAATGGGTCCAGCAGGGTCCCCTCGCACTTTTAGCCTTCCCCCCTACCCCTGCACTTGCGCGATCTGAATGACACCTGGACTAGTAGGATCATTGTCTGTCTTCCCCTTGTTCCCCCCTCCCTGCCTCGTCGTGCCTTGAAACACTTGTGTATAGGCGCGTTACAAATGCCATATCATATCAGGGTCGGGAGGGAAGGCAAGGATCTCGAGAGAGAGCCTGGGCAGGGGGAGGGGTAAATGGCCTTGCAGCTCCGTGCATGGCATCTTGCACGAGGCAGTTTTACTGTCGTATGGGTGAGGGGCGACTAACAACACATGGGGTTCCTAAAAGCACTTATATGTATTTGTATTTACATGGGATACTAGCTGATGATCATACTTTTTTACATAGCATTTCACATTTACAGTTGACATACGAACATGAGGTAGTGTCAAGCAGGTGTGTGTAAAGAGTGTATTAAGAGAGCAACACCAGTTATTGTTCACAGTTATCAGCTGTCCAGTCTTTGTATATCTCTTCATTTCATGTAATATCGGTTGCACAACTTTCTCTTTACCCATTTTCCTTTATATTAGCAGCGAACGTTAGTCAACAAGGCACATATTACATAAATGGTTTCTGCTCGTTGCAAGGGATTTTGGGGTGGGAATGGGTGCAAGGCGCCATGCAGTCTATAGCTGGGGGGCTTGGTACAGGGGTCAGGGCCTGCAGGGTTTGGGCTGATCTCAGTTACATCCTAGTATTCTCGTTCATAGCTGGGGCAATGATGTACTGTGGAAGGTCAACAGCTACAGTGTTTTATTTTGTTGTTCGCTCGCGTCTGGTGACTCGTGAGAACAAGTCATCAGCGGATCTGCCATGCAGTGGGAGGTGGGGGAAATGTGGGCCTCTGTGAGCGCGGTCAAGTGGGGGTCACTCTGCAGCGTTCAGTGTTTCTGCCTTGGGTTAGATATGCACGTTTCTAGCAAGATGGAGATGGCTTAATACAAGATGGTGTCTATTCTCTTCCACATAACGTGATGGTGCAGCCCCACGTGTCGGCCGGCAGCCGCCCTGCCACCTGGTCCCGGGAGGCCGTGGGGCTGCCGACGAGTCATGGGTCTCAACCAGGGTGGGACATGTAGTGGGAGGGGGGTCCTATTGACCTACCCTTCCCTACACTTCTGGAAAAGGTAAATGAGTTATCTGTGAGTTCCTAATTACCATGTTTTTGTCACAATTATTACACACAGAACAGGATCTCACTTGTCTCTCAACCTGTGTATCCATGGCGGGTCACCAATACATTTCTCTAATCTTCCTTTTAGTTATGGACTGTGAGAAACCTGAAGGTGTCTCATTTGCTAGTCCCCGGGGATCTGTCATCCAGTTGGCCAGTACACAGCCATCGCTATTGGATACAGTTTCTGGGGGTGGACCCGTGTGGGAGAATCACCTGAGTGGCGGTTCCTTCATGACTACCAAACTTACATTTGCTGACATTTCTCATCCAATCATTCCAAAACCTTAACCAACCTCTCATCATGTTCCACTGTTCCTTGGCAGCACGCCAAAATATCATCTTGGAAGACATACAATCAAGACATACCCTCAAACAAATGTTCCATAACCCTTTGAAAAACTGCGGCTGCTGGAGCTAACCCAAATGGCATCCTAATATACCTGTGCATACCCAATGGCATGATAAAAGTAGCGTATTCTTAGATTCTTGGTCCAGTTGTATTTGATGATATGCAGCAGACAAATCAATTGTGGAAAACGAGTCTGCACCAGAAATTAGGTTTACCATTTATGATATCACAGGTAGAGGATATATCTCAACAATTATGGCTTTATTCAATTCTCTTAAATTCATACATATCCTCACTTTACCATTGGGCTTCCTAGCAACTGCAGTTGGAAACACCCACACAGATTCACCCACCTCCTCAATCACTCCCTGACTCTTCAATCTGTGCAATTCTGTTTTGACATCCTCTCTAAACGCTATAGGTATGTGCCTAACAGCATGTGACATTGGCTGTACTCCCTCCTTTATCTGTGTTCTATGTTTATACCCTTGTAATTCTCCAATATTTTCATTAAACACTTCAGGAAACAACTCCTTCGCTTTTCCTTTGACATATTTAATGTCACTCTTCTCAAAATTAGCCACAACAATCAAGATGGGCTCTTTACTGTCTGGGTTGAGTTTATTTTGGAGTTTCACCTGGTCTTCACAACCCAAAACATTGACTACCGTGGACACTGCATAAACCTTAACCTCAGCTAATCTATCTTTGAATTCGATAAGAACAAGTTTATAACCCAATATTTTTAATAGTGAACGTTCAAAAGCACCTGGATTTCTAATTTCAGGCATTTTCAACACAGAATTACATCCCTTTCTACACAGCTCTTCCCATTTCTCTTTCATAATTATGGTATATGGCGAATCAGAATCTACAGTAAGTTCTGAAACAATGCCATCAATAGAAAACATGCTCTTGAGAGCTTGAGAGCTTTCTTTCTGTTACAATTCCTCACCATCGTAACAACTTCAACCTCCTGTTCCTTCCCCTCCTCATCATCATCTTCCTGTACACACCTTATTTTTTCATTACATTTCTTGTTTCTATATGCAATGCATAAACAGCCACAATTTGAACATCTCTTGTTCAATGCAGGACAAAATTGAGAATTAGCATAATGTCCCTTCTTTCCACATTGGAAACATTTACCTAAAAAGATTTTTCTACTGCTATTTTCTCCAATGCCCTCCACCATAGTTTTCGTAGCTTCTTTGCTTCTCCAGTCTTTACTTCTGATACTTGTTGCTTCCTTAGAACCCTCTTTAGGTTTCGTAACATTCACCTTAGTCACCTTAGAGGCCAAATCCTTCTTGTGCTCTTTAATAGCCTTACTGTACGTCAAAGTGTGCTCAACCTTTTTTTTAGCGATCGCCATAGCTTCATCCAGGGAGGGATTGCCACGCATCCATAGTCTTTCTTTAACAACATTGCTGTTAGTATGACTGATTAGCTGATCCCGAATTAATTCATCTTGTGTTACTCCCGTGCCAAAGTTAGACGATACTGTCAGATTTTTTAGAGCATTAATATACTCATCCACTGTCTCATTGCTGTCCTGTTTCCTCATATAGAAATAATATCTGTTTTCAGCTACATTAGTTTTCGGCTGGTAATCATTATCTAGAGCTCTTAACACTTGATCATATTCATCCACGCCTTCTCCATCACCTTCACCTGCCCTGCGATGTGGTAACTCTCTGTATATACTGTGCCTGTCTGGACTCAATGAGTGTTGAAGCAATTTCTTCTTCTTGATTACTGTGAAACTTTCATTGTCAACAGCATCTATGTAATTCCCCAAAATACTCCTTCCACTCTTTCCACAGTATAGGGGGTTGCCAGCCATTGCTAAAAATAGTTTTGGTGGATGGATGGTTACCCCTTGCATGAATGGATAATTGCCACTAGCTAGGATGATTAATACAGCAGTACTAAGTAGGTGTGGCTAACAACAGGCAGGCAGATGCAGACGTTGCTACTTATTACTAGTTTGGCAAGTTGAGCTCTGCAGGTTCCAACAATCTCTGATAGCACAAAGGTTGTCACTACCATACACTAGCAATTGTTACTGTTCGTTTCATCAAGCACTTGAAACAAAAATGATTGAATTTTGAATACGTTCAATTATACGCTTGAATAGAAAGGCCTTATAACTTCCCTGAGGCAAAGATGGCCTCATGCAATCTCACATCCTAGGGTCCTTTCCTCTAACACACATCAACGTTCACTGTCATCATGGGGATGTGGCTGAGGCTTTTGCGGTATGTCAGTTCCTAAATGGAGCATATGCATGATTTCTATAATGCCCAGCACTGTGTTCTACCCCAGATTAAATGAAAATCCCTCCACGGTTATGTCTGGTCCACGATCACAGAGAACAGCGCTGGCAGGAGCCAACTAAAAAAATAAAAAGGCTCGTACCGCAGCAGTAATCTGGGGCCCAACTTCAGTCGACAAATCACCATGGACATGACAGTGTACTGGATCCCATCCGCGTCGCCATCTGAAGTGACCACGCACTGACAGGCAGGTGGCTATCTGTAGTAATCTTTATTGCATAAAGATTAGGTTATAAAAACAGGCCCCACAGCAATGATGTTCACAGCTTCGCAGCAGCCATCCAACTGTACAACTCAGAAATACTTGCACATTCGAACCATCAACTGTCCACCTTCCATTGCATCACTTCAGTATCTACAGACCTACAGATGCAGTCAGTATAATAATAGATATTGTAAGATACAAAACATCCATTCCATCACTTTACTTAACAACTCATCCTCTTTACATTTCTTCACAGAATCTCACTACTTATGGCTTCTATTACTCCACACACTTGTTCCTCAACCTCTTCCTAAATTGAATTTGAAATCAGTAAAGGCATCCTCGACAGAAAATCAGCTACACTATTTCTCTTTCCTGTTAAATACTCCATCTTCCAATTGTACTCTAACAGCCTTAAACCTAACCTGGCAATTCTCCTTGGATATTCCTTGCACTGTCAACATTTCTATTAAGGGTTTATGATCCGTTCTCATAACAAACTCAGCTCCTCAAACATGTTGTCTAAAATGTTATGCTTGTCAACAGCAGCCTAACAATTCTCTGTCTACCAGTGAATTTTGTGTCTCAGCATCTGTCAATGCTCTGGACTCAAACATTATCCTTTCACGGTCTCCATCCTTTAGAGTTAAAACAACACCTAAACCTTTGCAACTCCCATCCACTGTTATGCATCTATACTGTTGTATACCTGTGTAAAGCGCTCTGATGCATATCTGTTTTGTTGTATAGCTCTGCAAAGTGCTCTGTTGCTTCTTGAAGCTAGGTCCGTGCTCAATAAATATAATAATAATAATAATAATAATGTATTGACTTTCTTCCAGCAATGGCACTTCTGCTCCTCAATTATCCAATGCTCGTCGACATTTGATGGGTGGAAAGATGATACGCTCGAGTCAGGTGAACAATGTACGACTCCTTTATTCTCACAAGTATTTATATGCAACCCTGTGGACACATCTCTATCAGTTCCCTGTACGATACAGCCTCTCCTTATCCCAGCTCTCTCTCCACCCGTCCCCAAACAATGCACCTACACTCTAGATCCCCACGTAACAACATCCATACATCAGCATTCCATTCATGCATCACACACTGCACACAGTGTGAGAGCTCATTACTCATACTTTACAGCATGGTCAGGGCCAGTATAAAAGGCTGTCACAAACACAATGTTTACAGCCTGGGCTGAGCTAGCACAAGGAACTTCACAAACTCATCATGTACTGCATGGACAGTGCCAGTGCAGGAGGCCCTTGGACAGAACAAAGTACCATATGGGTTTGGCTAGTACAAGACTTCATGTGTCACAGACCAAGTACAGCCAGAGGTATGGCCGTACCAAAAGTAATGTAACAAAAACTACAATTGGTGTAAAATGGATACTAAAGCAGAAAAAGCGCTACTTAAGTCTCAATTGATATATGAAATAGGTTAATGCCTAGATATGCCATGGGTTTAGCCATGATATGCCTAGGACAAACCCTACATAGCCATCATAGACCAATGGCACAGATTTTATATCATTACATTGACCAAAGGCCAAATTCTGCAAATGCATGCCAATTATAACCCTACATGTCTTGTATTGACAGTATATGCTTAATGCAGTATTACATGACAAAGTGATGCTAAAATGTGCAACCTTGCATGACCAAGTACTGCCGTGAATTTATATGTACTGCTACATAGGACCAGGATGTGACAATTGGTTTCTGCTCTGTAGGAGTACAAGAATGAGATAACACTGCATAAAAGAACACTTCATAACCCTTTATGAATTTTTGATAAAATTCAAGCATACCCATGAAAGAGTGCAATTCCCCTTTATTCTTGGATTCCACCATCTCTTTAATGGCACTCACTAAGGAACATTTGGGTTTTGTACCTTGACCCGAAACCTTGTGACCCAGATATTCCACTTTGTTAATACGAAACACACATTTTTCTTTTGTCACCGTTATAATCTATCACCCAATATATTCAAAACCACATCCAGTCTTTCATCATACTCAGATACACTTTCTCCTGACACCAGAATCTCATCTTGAAAACAGAATATGCCCTCAATTTTGTTAAACAATTTGTCCATTATCTTCTGGAACACAGACAAGGCCAATACCAGGCCAAACGGCATTCTCCTATACTGAAAAACACCTTCATGTGTGATGAACGCTGTGAGTTTTCTGCATTTTTCTTCAAGTTCTACCTGGTGATATGAGGCTGCCATGTCAAGTTTTGAAAAGAATTTTCCTAGCCCAACCATGGACAACATTTTGCTCATATTAGGTAAAGGATGTCTGTCAACAAGCACTGAGCCTCTCTCAAATCCACACACAACCTCAAATCTTCAGAAAGTTTCTTGACAATAACCATTGGAGATGTCCACGCCACTCTGCCAGCTCTTTCAATTATCCCCATTCTCAATAATGCTTCCAATACTCTCTACACTTCTTCTCTCAGCGCCATGGGTACTGGTCTCAACTTTGCATTTACAGGCACACTCCCCTTCTTCAACACAATTTGATGTTGCATGCCCTTTACTTTACCAATTCCGCTTCTACACACCTTTTCATGTACATCTTCAATATACATAGATGAGTTTATTTGCATGACCTGCTCCTCCTCATTGGGATCTAATCTCGCATTCAATCCCTTTTGATCCCTCCAACCAAATAATGTCATCCCCTTTTTAGTAACATCGACTTTTCCCTTGGCAGCTCTTCCTTTGAACTAGAAGTCTGCCTTAAAATATCCAAGCAACTCAATCCTATCCTGATTATATCCACCCAGATTTGTATCCGGCTTAAGTATATCCTTAACATCTCTTCTCATTCGTTCTTCAAACACTTTTCTTGACATTAACGAAATTCTGGAGCCCGAATCAGCCATCATCCATAAACTGCTACCATTCAACTTTACATTGGAAAAGGAATGCTCACACTCAGCATCATCAACATCCTGAATTACATTCACAGTAATATGTTCAACCTTATTATTTTCCTCATCCTCTGAATACCCATTCCCATCATCATCATTAACCACCATAACTTTCTTCTGAACATTTTGATAGTTTTTACAGCAATTTGGAAAATGACCTCTTCTTTTACATTTGGAACACATTGCTCTTCTTCCTGGGCATGCAAATGAGGCAGCAAAATGTGTGTTGTTGGCACACGCAAAACCCAAGCTTTCTCTTTCATCTATTCTCTCGTTTTTTATTTTATTAGTTTTAAGTTCCACTTTTTCTTTACTTTGAGGACTCTCTTTTACTTTTCTTTTCTGCTTTGACTCCACAACAACTCCTTCTGCACTATCCTTCTCACTTATCTTTGCCACACATGCCATGGTATGTTCCACTCTTTTGGCAATGCTTAAATCTTCTTCCAGAGATGGCTTGTCTCTCAACCATAATTCTTCACATATCTTATTACTGTTGCAATTGATCATAAATTGGTACCGAATATGTTCCTCAAAGTTTTTGAACTTACATGTCAAAGCCAGATGTCTTAAAGCAGTAACACATTCTTCTACACTCTCACCAGGTTCTTGAACCCTAATACCAAGTTTATACCTGTCTAGTATAGTGCTTGTTTTGGGATTGAAATGTATGTCCAATTTCTTTATTGCAGTGTCCAACTCTGACATTCCATCTCCTTCACCCGCATCAGACTGATCTGGCAGAGTTTCATATATTCTCTGTCCTTCATATCCTTGGAAATGCATGAGCAAGGCCACTTTTCTGTCCACGGAAAAGGAATTTCCCCATGCTGCTCTGATATAATGTTGAAACCCTTTTTCAACTGTGCCCATTTTACTTTTGGTTGTCCAGGGCATGCCATAAATATAATATGGACCTGGTAGGCCTGACATTGCTTTATGTATATGTGTCTTTACTTTCTCTGTATATCTCTTCACCATATCCCATGTACCCTTTCTGCCCGACTTTTACTCACTTTTGCTGTGTAAAGAACTCTTAATCTGAACGCTTCTTCCTGTGCAGCAGCTCGCGCGTTTCTGGTTCCCTCTCTGTCTTTAGCCACTTCTTGCTATGTTGTGTCTCTTGTACACTGTGTTGCTGCGTTATACTTTATATTTCACTTTTTCTTCTGCTGCTATAAACTTTACTGTTTCCCCCTTCAGAAATTGCAATTGTCTTATATTTGCATTCACTTGATCCTTTTTGGAATTGCTGAATTACAACCCAGCGTCTATTTCTGAGTGCGCATGCGCGCGACGGATCCTTGTTCCTTCTCGCATCGAACTTCTCTATTGCGCATGCATTTATTATCGTGCATGCGCTTTAACGAAATATCCCCTTTAAGTCAGGCAGAGTTGCCGGCTCATTCGCTTGTGCACGCGCCTTATTTCGGGAGACCTGCAGGTCCGAGCTGGCCCGCTCCTCCTGCGCGTGGTAAGATTTTCTTTATTGCGTCTAGCAAATAGTATTACGATCGGGTTGCAGTATCCCCGGATCAATTCCTCTGTGCTTAACTCTTATGCTCTTATGTATCGCTGTAATTCGGGTTCATCGGCTGCTGCAAACACCGGGAGGCGGAACGGCTGAATACTCCCACGGGGGCCAAAGCGGATGCCTGATGGCGGTGCGGCTTACCATGCTGTCAGGTTCATGTGTACACTATCTGCTGTGCCGGGGGTCTGAATTCGCCATCCTCGTCGCAAACAAAGTAATGCAGTCAGTCATTAAGTGTATAAACACTTCATTTAATTAACGTTTCAAAGTACAGACCCCCAGCACGTCTGGACACGAGGCTGGGGCACTCCAAATGACACAACGAACCTGTATCAATAGTAAACATTCTACTGTACACTTCATAATGTATCATTCTAATTAGATTCTTGCCTACATCACATAGATAGAACAGTCTGTAGGTCATCCACCAGACAGATAAGCAAAACTGTTTACCAATGACTTGTACTTATAGCAATGACAATATAACAGGAACCATTCCGGAAACTGTTTCTTTAAAAAAAATAATATATGGTGAAAGCATAATAAAAAAAAAGTATAGATACACTGCTTCCAAGCACTCCTGCCACCTTTGACCACTGCAAGTGAGCAAAACAATGGACTGAGCTGGGCTTGGGAGGGTGTTCTGGGCACCCAATGAGTGACTTCTAAAGGATTATCATTGGAATTGAACTTTGACTTTTACAGTTAACATTCACATTGTGGCTTCAGGGTCATAATCTACCCCAACCATTCTCCGATTGTAGCAATGATATGTTGTGGGTCTGTGGCTCAGTGTACTAATGCATCCACTGCAGATGGAATGTGCTTAACCACCTGGCCAGAGGTTTGAATCCCGGTTGGTCCACCCAGCCCTTTATCCTTCTGTGGTCAATAAAATGAGTACCATTAAGTTTGGTAACAAAACACATCTGTTATTAGTGCCAATATGCCCCTTCAGGTATGGATGTGCACTTTACAAATACATCTGTTAGGTTACATCATGCCAAAGCTGTGTATTCTTTCTCTAGATAGTCCTGGGAGTTTGAAATGTGTACTTGCTGTTGATAAAGATCAGATGTTCTGCACGTTGACATGATACATCATTATAGCTGTCTCTAATTACGCCCGAGGTCACACATGCCAACGATTGATTTTGCATGCCAGTTGAATTCGCCAAAGACAATTCTGGAATGGGCCGGCAACGAGAATGTCATTTGAGCACATAGATTTTCAGGAAGCACACCTCCAAAATCACAAAGATACCTTGATCAGCACCCCACTTCCGGAAAACCTCAGACAAGCAGGTTGTCATGTCCATAGACATATTTACAACAAGGCCAACTAGGCACAGGCCTAGGGTGGCAGTTTGCCAGAGAAGCAGCATTTTATTGTAGTTTATTTTCAATTTACTGATTGTCATTTTTTAAATATCAAGCCTATTATTTCTTTTTTTTTTAATTTGGTAACAAATGGTTTACAATTTAGAAAACCTTTCGCCAAAATGAAGATCCTACAAAATATTCACATTATCCAATGCATAAAATCAACCATCAAAAGAAATAAATATAGATATATCAATTCATCACAGGACATATTTTGTTAAATTAAATCTGAAGTTCATACACATGTCTAGAAACCTCCTGCCCTGTCAGGGCATCTATTGTCACCATTTCTGACCAAGTCAAGTCTAGTCTGGATTTGCAGCAAAAGTTTCGACGACACCGAGATGATGTGCATTGTTTCTCCCTCTATCAGAAATTGCCACCAATTGTCTATGGACCAATTGCGATATTGCTTAAAAATGTCGCCCATTTCCAAGTCCCTTTCAGCTTTTAACTCGGGGCAACTGAAAATCAAATGTTGAATTGATTTGATTACATTCACGTTGCGGCAAAGTCTGCATCAAGCGGTGATGTTGAAACCTTTTCTCTCACTTAACCGCACATTTGATGGAAAAATATTAAGGTGGAAGCACAGGTACAGCAGTTTTAGAAGTGGATTTGGAAAAATGTTTACATATCTCTCGGCAGCTCCTTTAGCGTTTGCGGCCAGAACCGAAATTCATCATAATGTTTATATCTGTAAATGGATTCCTGTGTGTCAATCCAATCATTAAGATATAACTTTTTCTTTATCCTATCTGGGTCACAAACCATAGATTCCTCTGTTTCATTTATATTCCTTAGGGTCGTTTGGCACATGTCTTTCCACTCTATCACCGCTTTCTCTCTTGGGTCCTGCAAAACCTGTTTTAGAGTCGCAAAGCCCCCCTTTGGAGATTCCTCTATACATTTGCGGTATAGGGAGAGTGATTTCCAAAGTACAATTGCTTTAAGTGACATTAAAGCTAGCACTCCTCTTATTATGACCATAGATATACTCTTTGGTAGTCCCAAGACGGTTTTACTAAAGAGACTGCACCATTTTCCGCCAAGCAACTCCTCTCTTTTCTTTGTCGGTAGCAGTTTGTGATTCTTCTAATATTGGCCCGTTGTGCTTGTTTATACATGAACAATTTAGGTCACCCATTAACATGATGAGAGGGTCATTCCACTTTGTTCTCTCCTCGTCGATTAACGATTCGATCTTGTACACCAAATTACAATTTATGAAATCTGCTGAGTTCCAATGAATATTGACTAAAATAAATATTTGTGACTCCTGTTGTTGGAATCTTGGAATTTTAATTGCAGCCAGTTATATAAGTGGCGTTGGGATATGTAGCAGTTCCCACACAAGATCGTTTTTTACTGCTATTAATAGTCTGCTTCCGGACCTTCCCACCTGGCTTTTAATTGCAAGGTTTAATATCACCCAGTAATCTTCTATCAATGGCGGCTCATTCATTCACACTTCTTGCAGACAGATAATGTCTGCTTCCCCTATTTGGAATTTCGAATCAATGAACAGGTGAGCGGATCCTCTTGTGTTCCAGCTTAGAAAAGTCAGTTCTGTTTTGCCCGTTGGGCACTATTGCTTATGACGTTTTTCAGCCAAAATGCCTGCCAGCCATTTCCAATTGACTTTGTCTCCTTCTTGGGGTAATTTTTTCTGTTCGCCGATCTTGTTGTCTTTTGTCAGTGCTTGTTGTCCTTTAGTTTGGTTCCATGCAATAATGTCCCCACAAAAATATCGCCATGCAAAAATATCGGCGAAAAAAGGCCGTTTTTTGTGGGGACATTATTGCATGGAACATGCGGGGGACACCCCCGTAACCCCCAAACCCTTTTTTATTCTTTTTTTCTTTTTGGCTGCCCCTATCCCCATATATATGGTCACCCATATAATATCGCCATGACCTTTTCCCGGCGATATTATGTACGGCAACCATATATATATATATGGGGATAATATTACCTGATACCTTTAGTTTGTATTTGTTTGTCTTTTTGTTCATTTCCATCTGCTTCTTTTGATTGTTTTTTTTTTCTTGCCTGGCCCCGTCGAGCTTTTCTTCTGTTAAATCAAACCCCAGGGGACGCAGATGGATAGCTTCTTCCAACAAGCGTTGATTTGCTAACCTTGAAACTAAATGCAATGTCACCTAATCTGAATAATAGGTGGTTTCTTGTGTTACGTATGTAGTTTGGAAGGTCGTTTCAGGTTTTTGGGGCTTGATGAGAGAAGGAGGATCCTCCAAGTTTCCTTTTGTTGTAGGGCATTAGTTCCAGGCGGATGTACATTGTTGATCTGAGCGTTCTTCTTGGTTGATGTAGGCGCAGTTTGTCTCTTAGGAACTGAGCGCCTTCGTTTTGTACTGCTCTGTGCGTAATGCACATTGTTTTGAATTGTGTTAGTTGTTTTATTGGTAGCCAATGTAGTGTTTTCAGCGCTGGCGCGGTGTGTTCTCTTCGGGGTAGGTTCAGAAGTAGTCTGGCTGCTGCGTTTTGAATGCGTTGTAGTTTTTTTAAGAGTCGTTCAGGCATGCCTAGGTATAGGCTATTGGCGTAGTCTACTTTGGACATGACGAGGGCGAGGATGGTGGTTGTTTTGTTGGCAAACGATAAGAACGGTAAGATCCTCTTTGCCGCTCGCAGGAGGAAGAAGCATTTCTTGAGGAGAGCGTTTACTTGTGGATCTAACGTGAGATTATTGTCCATCAGAACCCTCAGGTTTTTTACAATTGGCGAGGGTGCTGGGGTTGTTCCGAGTTCTCTTAGCCAAGGGATGAATTAGTTTTCTCCTCCATTTTCTGTGACAATCATTATTTCGGTTGTGTCTGGGTTGATTTTGAGGGAGTTGGAAGTTCATCATGTGTGTTAGTTTGTTTGTTGGATTGTGTTCAGAATGTTGGTATTAAAGACTCTTGGCATTTTGGTTTGTATTTATTGGTGAGGTGTTCATTTGCATGGCTGTGTTATGTTGCGGTGTTTGTGAATTTAATTATTATATACCTACTGTTTCTTTTGTTGAAGCTGTATGAAGAGTTTTGGTCAGGCCATGCAGTCAAGATTGTAGTGTTTGGCAACAAGCGCTGCAGCATAAGATACCCACGGAAGCAAACATTTTAGATTGTGGTTTATGGTCAGGTGTTTGCTTGAATGGGTGTGTTATTCTGTGGTGTTTGTGAGTCCAATCATTATATACTTAGTGTTTGACTTGTTGTGGTTGTATGTAGTTTTTTCATGACATGGGTAGTCGGAGCAGATTTTTTTTTCAATCACTGTGATAAAAGAAACAATCACATGTTAGTGTAGGTAGTATATAATGAGTATGCATTGCATAGTAGACATTTCTGTATTTTGTCGACCCTCATAGTTAGTACTTTAGAAATACTATAGTTCAAACCAGTGTACTGTGCAATTTGCTCAGTTCCTGTGTTTGTTGATTAAATCATTGGGTCTGTGGGAAAAAATCCATTATGCTACAATATATTTCTTTCATTGATTTCAATAGAAGGAATTGAATAGGTGAATTGAATAGGTGTATGGTTTTTCATTTGGAAGTGGTGGTAGTATTGTTGCAATTAGATAGCAATTGGTGTATTCTATTTGTTTATTTCTTTTTCCATTTTAGTGGTACTCATCTATATTTTGGCTTGTTGCAGATTATTGGGACAGTTAGATACCTGTTGGCATATTCTAACTGGTCATAGTTTTGACGTTCAAGTTTTGTTTATGTTCATACACATCTTTATCCAAAGTTGCAACATCTGAATCATAGACCAGTGAACCATTTGTCATGACACTGTCTTCAATATCAGAACTTTCGTCCTCGGTAATACTATACGTTGAAAGATCCATAAGATCTATTTCAGCATTAGCTGAAGTCGAAGTATCTTCCAACAGTCTCGTGGCATCCTTAGTGTTTAGTTCTACATTTGCATCCGACTTTCCAGTTTTTGGTAAAATCTGTAGACCTGATCTCACATGTTTTTAATAAAGGAACGACTGCTGTTTGAGTTCCTTTTATTTGTTGATGGTAAGCTCTTAGATTTCTTCACTGGTCTCGTTTTATTAAACGTCTTTGTTTTTTTTGTATCCTCTGCAGTCACACCACTTGCCCCCACTCCCTTATTCATCGCTATCTTGTCGGTTTGCTTTTTTGTAAAAATGTCACAGATTTTTCTAGACGAGGTTGCAATGTCCAGGTTTATGGTTGCCTCTGTTTCATTTGTTTGTTTATTTATTTATAGCGCACGCCAGACCCGAAGGTAACCGGGCGTGTGTGCAAGAATACTTTAAGCTTACAAGTTACAGTTACACATTCCAGGTAAATACAGGATACGTTGACAACAAAGCATGATTACAAACGAGCATGATTACAGAACAATGATTTCTCTACAAGTTTGTGCGTGGAGTTATATACAGAGTTATATACACAGGTATTTGTACACAGAGGTGTATACATAGTATACATTGAGAGTCAAAAAGCAGGTGCGTTCAGCTACAGATTAGCCGATGGGTAAGACGTAAGTAGTCCAGATGTCGGTTAGTTATAGGTCATTTTCTTTGAGCCATTTAATACAGTGAAGTCTGAAATGTGGATAGGATTGGTCAGACCTTAAAGAGGATGGGAGGGAGTTCCACAACTGGGCTGCTTTGACAGGGAAGCTGTTGCCTCCGACAGTGCTCAGTTTAAATGGGGGCACAACTAGCTGGTTAGTATATGCTTCTCTGGTGGGTCTGTTGGAGGTTCTTGTTTTGAACCTTTCTGTTAGGTATTTGGGGGCTAGGTCATTAATGCTTTTAAATGTTAGTGATACTGTTTTAAGTTTAATTTTGTCTGCTGTGGAGAGCCAATTAGATTGTCTTCTGATGTCTGAGATATGCTCTCTTCTTGGGATTTCTAAGGTGGCTCTGAGGGCATTGTTCTGCAAGGTTTTTTGCAGTGTATGTTTATTAGACCCTATGTATAATGCATTGCAATAGTCCAATTTGGATAATACCAGAGCTCTTAATAGGGTGAGGTAGCTGGTAGTGGACAGGTATGGTTTTGCTGCTCTAATCAACTTACAGGTGTATGCGGTACTAGAGGCCATCACACTCACCTGCTTTGTTAGAGAGAGGCAAGAGTCGAGGTAAAAACCTAGTGTTTTTACTGGCGTTGCCATCTATAACAAATGATGAATAATCATTGTTCAGTCTTTTGATGTTTTGTGTATTCCCCAGTATGATGAGTTCCGTTTTGCCATCATTCAGGCATAGACCATGGTGGGCCACCCATGCCTGTTCATAATCCCCCGAAAGTGGGATGAGAATCTGAGTGTCATCTGCATAGTTCGAGTAGGTGACACCCAGAAGGTCCAGATCTTCAAACAGGGGCTTCGTGAAAATGTTATACATGGTAGGAGAGACGCAGGAGCCTTTGTAATGTCAATCAGCGCTAATGGAGTATCCATACCGAACTTGGTTCGTGTAGATGACATCACACTTAGACCAGAGGGTCTTTGACCAACAGAGTCTTGTAATTGTTGCTCCTTCGCAAGGGATTCCTCATTAGATCCTTTCTCCGGTTGTACTTGAGGCTCCGTCCGAGGTATTGTTTCATTTAGCTTACTTGAATCTTGCTAAAGGGTGACATTTTGTAGTTTTGTACTTGTTTGTTGCGGCTCCATTATATTATCCACTGTGCCTCTTTCGCCATGGAGTAGGTTTTTAGTTCGTATGTCGAACGGGTCCACTAGGCTCTCTCTATCCAACAAACCTAATAAAACGCCCATGGAGACTCGAGATTTCCTTCGCTCAACTTTTTCCATGATCAAGGGGTCGAGAATGTTGTGTAAGATCTGCGCTACCCCTGCCGAGCAATGTTCTAGTTTTGTTTCGATTGCTGTTTTGAAACCTTCAATAAAGACCATCTTGCTGTGGACCATGGCCAACAGGGTTGAATGGTATTTTAAGGTTCCATCCATGGCTTCATAGAGTTTCATGAACGGCGCTAGAATCGCCGTTGATGTAGCAACCACATGGAAGTTTTTATCATCGGTATGTTTTCTTTTCCCGCAGTTAGTGAGTGTTTGGGCGTCTTCACATGCTGTTGTTAAATCAGCCTCAAACATCTGTGATGCCTTGTCTCCCCGTCCGCCTTCTCCATCAAATGCCAAGCGGTTTGAGTGGTTTCATTAGAGCTTATAGATTAAAGTTACCTTTCCGTTTCAATATTCTCCCCAGGTGTTAGCTTCTTTAGCGCCGTCCACGCAATCATATTTTCTGTTTCTACATTGAGAGATGTTTCAAGTAAAATTTGGTCCCAAATGTCTGAATTGCTTATTGTTCTTCTAGGTAACCATTTTTCGTTGAGAACTGTGTTCGTTGGTGGCTTTCCTGTGTTGAAATAAAAACAATGATTCCTTGAGTTGTTACCGAATGCCAAACTGGACGGCATCCACTTCTCATTATCGTCCAGTTGGCGCATTTGTACCTTGTTAGCCTGCCTTGGGGCATACACAGCATTTGCCCGTGGCCTGCTTGCTATTTCTCCTACTTCTCCCTAGGAATTTGTGGTCGGGCGTGAAACGGCGCCATGGGTGTAAGCTGGATTTTAGGGTGTGACAGGTTATTCCTGTCAAGCCCCTTATTTATTTCCTTCTCAGGGCTGTTTTTCCTTTTTAAAAGCAATCTTGAGTCTAATTCAGGAATGCTTATTTTAGATGGTTTTGGTATTTGCATACGGCTCACTATCTTACCAGGAGAGCAGCACTCCATGCCCAGTAAAGGTGATGATTCCAGTTCAATTTCTTTCCTTTCGAGGAGCGATAGCGGCTCATCTGCACTAGTATCCTTCGCTTGTACATTTTCGTCCCCTACCAAGGCTGCATGCGAGTCTCCTCAGTTCCCTTCTCCACATGCATATCTCCTTATGACAGGTCTCTTTGCTTTCAGTCTCTTCTAAATTTAATATTTGTGGAATATTGTTCAATGAGGACTCTTTAGCATTGTCTGTTTTTAAATCAATTTCCACAATAATGTTAAATGGGCAATCCGACGGGTCTGAATCATTATATCAAGTCAAGCTAATTAAATATTTTATTCTGTTGTGATCTGTTATCAATGTGCTGTCTCTCCCTTCCATGTCTGTTGCCAGCTGCCTCAACACCACTGAGGGGGCCAAACAAGTTTCCTCTGATGTCATTCGTTCAATATTACTTTCTCTTTTAATACAGTCATTGTGAGACAGCGTTACCCTCTCAGGCAATGTCCCTTGCTTACCTTCTTTCATGGTACTCTGCAGGCCTTCCTCCTTACTCCGGCTACTTTGTCCACACTCAGCTACGCTTCGCTGGGCTGGAGGGTTTTGAATCTTTGGCGTGCGTAGTCAGAGGCGTGCTCTGGGGGTGACAATGAGGTTCTGTAGGATCAATGGAACTGTAGTCCTTTTTTCCAAATTTTGCAGTCCTTGGGCAGCAAAATGCTTACCACGGCTCGCCAGCCACTTTTACTTGCAGTAGAATGCACGTTCACTTTTGAAAGCCACAATAGTCATCGGCAAAAAGACTGGGTCGCACCTCAGCACCAGACACTCTGTCCACACTCCGCCAATTTTGTTTCTCTGAGTCCGGCTGATCCACAACACAGCAAGTCATTTTGAGCTTTTAGCAGTCATTCTGTACTACTGCGTTTGTTGTAAAAGGTGCCTGTACTGTGCAGCTACGAGGAACGCTGTTGCTTTCCACACATGAATGTTCAGGGTGACCCTTATCCATTACTCCACCGTGAGAATGAACAGCAAAAGATTCCAAGAACCTTCTGCAGCTGTCTTTACTGAGGTGTTTATGCCTAGGCAGAATTTACAAACTTCACTTGTGGTTTTGCCATATTTTAATGGAGTTCCAGCCCATGGGATTGGAGGTACATCGGCTGCAGCAGGTAACTTTCCTTATTTCCAGTTTGCCCCCTGCTAACACCAGAGCTGTAACCACGAGAAGGGGGTTGAGTTCTTTTTTTCAACATTTTTATAAGATGTGCATGTATCCCTTGCATATATTTCATATGTAAACTTTAGATTTTGACACGACTGGATGTACAAATGTAGTTATGTTGCATTAATATTACAGACTAGATGGGGAGGGATTCCCAAATAACCACCAATGTGGTCACTCTATCTTGTTCTGGGAGGTAGAGACTATTTATACAAAAGATAGATAGCTAGAATTTACACAACAGTTATAATCATTAAACTTCAACTGTTCATTAGACACATATAATATTTAATTCAATTAAGACATAAAAATTACAAATTCATCCATTTCCGCATTATAAAACACTGTATAAAATATGTGACAAAACATGACCTATTAGGCTAAACAAAGATCAATGTAGATCTAATAATTAGTAGTCTAGAAGACTATAATAATAGTCTCTAGATTGATATTGTCCTTATCTTGACATTTATACTCTATCAAAGGTTATTACATTAGCCATTGCATTGTCTCGACATGTTTTAGTTCTCTTTCGATGTACACAGAACTTTCTTCAGGAGTATTGTCACTTCATAAAAAATAAAAATATACAATCTATACTTTAAATCTATGACGCCAAAGTTTCTTCTGACTGATTGTAGGCAGTGTACACACTGTTTCTTGCGTGGTATCATACTGTTGTAACTGTTCGTAAAAAACAACAACAAGAAAGAAAAAAGACATTATTGCTGTAGTCTCTGAGAGTAAAATTATCTCTGGATTAGGCTAAGGAATGAAATTACCTTGTCTAATCTGTGGAGTCAATTTAGAAGCAAACTTGAATAAAGCAAGAGGAGGCTTCTCTAGGTGAGGATTCCCAATTGTGGGAGAAACACCCTGCAAAAAATGTATTGCTATCAATTTAAGTTTATCCTGAGAGATTATCAGAAGGAGCCCAGAGTAGTGAAGTCGCTCTGGTGGCATTAGTGTTTCTAAATTATTTAAAACATTTATTTAAAAAGGTTTAGATGGGAAGTCATTATCCGAAATATATTTACCTTAAGTGGGCATCAGTTGGCTAGGTCTAGGAGCCTTCAAATGATTGAAAAAAGATAGGTTCAGGTAGCACGCAGTGCCGCCACTTATCGGCTTGGCTCTACAGTAGATACTAAGGAAAAGGAGGGAGGATAGGCCCTTAAGTATGTTGGTTAGGGAAAAAGCTCTTGTTGCCTTAAAACAATCGAAATGTTAGATCACTTGATCATTTAGATATTAAAGTAGACTACGCGAGAAGAAGAGATTCAGTGAGGAATGCCCTCCTTTGCTGGTGTATACCTTGAAGAACCTGTGTCTTGATTAACAAAAGGTGGGATTTTGAGAGAGATGAATAACTTGGAGAGACCCATTTCAACATGATAATTTGGGGCCCCCTGTTAGAGCGAAAACAGTTTGAGGCACCTCTCGGGTGCATACATTACACTGCCGAAAAAGATAAGGTTAATACTGCCCATTGATGATCTATAAATCCTTCTTTATCAGCAAGTGGATTATGTGGATTATGTGGAAGAACCAGTGTTTGAAGCTAATGAGGTGATAACACTTCTGCATATCCAGTGGGACGAGAAAGCACAGCTTGTAATGCGAGCGCTGCAAAGTTATTTTTTTTAAACCCCAGGATGAAAATATGGAAAGGAGTATATTGCTGTTTTACAAGACTGCTAACTGGCAATATGGGGGCCCTTGCTGGTTGACCCCTTGAGGGTCGATGCCCCTTTCATTTGAAAAAATTGAAAAAGGCCCTGACATTGTCCCTGGCTGGCATGCATACTTCTGTGCTATTTGATGTTGAATTAATAATTCTGAGGGCAATCATGTTTAAATTACATTGTAGTAATTAAGATGTGACATGACTATGGGAAGAAGTCAAGGGTGTCTTATGCGGTGTCTATAATGACGGAGGACCCCACGGAGAAAAGTGTTGTCACTTGTGGCAGGAAAGAATTAGCAGAACACCAAGGTCTTTCCTTTTGTAGACTGACTGGTAAGGCCTCAATATAGGTTTGGCAGTAGCTGCAGTACTTCAGCAACACATCGACACCAATAATCTCCTCCAAACCTACCAATCCGGGTTTAGACCCAGATGCAGTCCAGAGATGGCAGCCATACAGGTGGTCGACGACACCCTCAACATCCTTGATGATGGCCACCTTGCCTCCTGGTTCGACTCGACCCTACTCTAAGCCGCTTTCGACACAGTAGTTCACCAGGCGCTCCGGACACCCTACATCAGCGCAATGGTATCAGCGACCTTGTCCTACGCTGGTTCAAGTCCAACATTGCCAACCGCCAGCAGTTTGTTCAGATGGAATCCTCTAGATCGACAATGCTACCTGTCACCTGTGAAGTCCCGCAGGGTTCCATCCTCTCCCCCATGATCTACAAACTATACATGGACCGACTGGGAGCCCTCTAAGCCACATACAACATCCACATACACCAATACGAAGATGACACACAGCTATACCACAAGATCGACTCCATCAAGGAAATCCACAAGCTCAAAACCTGTCTCTCACTGATCCAGTCTGGGATGCCCAGAACATACTTGATGCTCAACCCCTCCAATTCCTACTCCTCACCAACAACACCGAACACCGAGGCATACAGACCTGGCTATCAGCCATGAACCCTGAGGGCTTCACACCAGAACTCACCTCCTGCGTCAAGTCCTCTGGGTTCCACATCAGCAAACACCACTCCTTCAAGAAACACATAGTTAAGAAAACTCAGACAGCTTGATATCAGCTCTCCCTCCTCCGGAAAGTCAAGCCCTTCCTCCCTCAGGACATGTTTAGATTCACTGTTCAAGCACTGGTCCTCTTCCACCTGCCGTCCTCAAAAGGTCTCCCGAGGTCCTCCCTTGTGCCTCTTAGAAGTTTCCTACATGTGGCCGCACACCTCATCAAGGGTCTATGCAGATATGCGCACTCACCCAGGCCCTCGTTGACATTCACTGGCTCCGACTGCACGCATAAATCACCTCCAAGTCTTGCTGCATCATCTAAAAGGCAGTGTCCCTCAAGTCACCCAGCTACCTCGTGGAGAAATTCTGCATCGCTGGTGGACAATGCACCACCACCAGCCAGTACACATGCAGACTTGAAATCCACTGCAGCAAAAAGGAAAAGACCAGAAAACAAGCCTTCTCTGACTAGACCCAAAGACTATGGAACCTCCTTCCTGTCAGCATCAAACTCCCCCATGCCATTTTAGAAACAAACTCATGAACCACTTCTTCAAGCAGTCTGTCCACCTCAACACATAGACCATCACACTACCCCAGCGCCACCTAACTAGCTGGATGCCACTTTCCCCTCTCCTCCTCTCTGAACAGCTTTACCCCTCCTCTGTGCCCCTCTGTATCCTACCCGGCACTGTATATTGGTTCTTTTACATCTGAAAAACAATCTGTTATGCATCTGTACTGTTGTATACCTATGTAAAGTGCTCCGTTGTGTATCTTTATTGTTGGATATACATGTAGAGCACTCTGTTGCTTTTCAAAGCTTGGTCTGCGCTCAATAAATACCATAATAATAATAATAAAGTATTAGCAGTGCTTATAACACCAAACTCCTAATTTTACTGGTTGCATTAATGATTAAGCAAAAAGCCCCGAGCAGGAGGGGCATTACCACTTCAGGTAATGCCTCAGGACCCATAGTTACAAGCCTGAGCGAAGCCCCCCCCCCTGTGAGGGGCTTATTGCTATTAGTAGCCTGGGCCATAATACCGGGTACTAAAACAATGTTTTTCTCCATTGAAAAACGCGACAACAGAGAAAATAAAAAGTAAAACAAAATGGCCGCCTAGGAATGGAGAACATAGTCTGTCCTTCCTTTCCATGGCGGCCAATGGAATTAGTAAAAAAAAAAGAACGTAAACAAAAAAAATGCCCCCCATGGAACGAGAGAAGGGACTACACGTAATCACATCTCCCTTTCCATGGAACCCTTAGTCCCATTTTCCTTTTCATGGCGGTGTGCCACAGATCGATAGCGAACGCCCCGTGGACAGAAGTGTACCCAGCACGTCCGCTCAGGATCAAGAACGGATTAAGGTAAGTGGGGAAGGTGGAGAGAGGGAAATATTATCTAATGGCGGTTGGCAGTAGGGTTAGGGGAAGCCACTTACCTCTTTCTGTGGTGAGGGGAGATGGCATCTGCCAGCCCTGCAGATGCTCAAGCGACGGGATTACCGTCCCGTAATGCCCACGTTCTGAGACTCCCCATTGTATTGTATTGTATTGTAATGATATTTGTAAAGCACTGCAAGGACCGGGTGGCATCTAGGCACGGGTAGGAGTGGAGAGAAAGAGGGGAAACTACCCACTCTAAAACAGCAGTGTTTTGAGTTTTTTGCGAAAGCTGGATAGGACATGGTTGCTCCTATTGTGCTGCAGAAGAGCATTCCATAATGACGGGATCAGCAGAGAAAACGATCTGCCGCCAGCCCGAGTGTGGCTGAACTGGGGAACGCACAACAAAAATTGGTTAGCGGAGTGCAGTGCTCTTGTGGGTTGGTAGAGGGAAACCTTAGATTCTAGAAATTGGGCTCCCATGGAGTGAATAGCGTGGTGGACTGTGCATAGGATCTTAAAACTCACCTTAGCTTTGACTGGCAACCAGTGAAGGCGTTGGAGAAGATCTTGTGAATGGGATGGGGCATTGAGAGCCAATCCCATAGGCTGGAAGGCCGCCACAGCCCCCCACCCCGCCATGTAATAATTGCGGTTATTACCTCTTGTTGGGTTCCATGGGGCTCCACTGGCGATGAGCGGAAATACTGCATGCAGTAATTTCACCTAGTCCCTTGCCGGAGCAAAAAGCTCTTTTTTATTCTTTGGGTTATAAACCCCTAATCTAGCAGAACAGTAAAACAGGCACGGTTCCAAAATACACCATACCACAATTCTCATAATGATGCCCTGAAATGTAGCCATTGGACAGGGGGATGCCTTCAAGCTTTGCTTTTCTATGTGGAAACGCAACTCGAATACAGGGACTGATATTTTGAAAGTGGGCCAGAGGGGGAAGTGATGGGCAAGAGAGCAGAGAGGGAGCAGTAGACCAGAGGTAGCAGTTAGAAAACTGAGGGAGTGGTGGACTAGAGGGCGATCCGTCGGCCAAAAAGCAGAGATTGAGAGGTTGGCCGGGAAGAGGCAGTGAGCAGTAGATTGGGAGCAACCATAGGGGAAGAGTGCTATAGAATGGGAGAAATGATGGAAGATGCAGCAGGAGCAAGAAAGAATGAATTACTTTACACTTTAGGAGGAACTTGTGGGAGCAGAAGGTGTGAGTTGGGAGCATGGTTGGGAGCAGGGTTCAAGTCGAGAGTACATATGGATTGACGAAGTCTACCCACATTTTTCATAGGGTGGGCTCAGTCTCCCCCAGCTAAAATGAGAAACATTGAACGTCCTTGTGAGAAGGGGCCCGGAGTGGAGGGGGTGCCGGGAGGGGTAGCGGAACTCCGCGGGATCGCGGCATGGGGCCGCGATCCAGAGAACGCAGCCCCGTCCCGCCCGCTATCCCCGGGACTCTACGGGATCGCGGCAACGAGCCGCGACATGAAAGGAGCGGCCCCCTCCCGTCCAGCCTTACCTGAACCCGCCAAGGGTAACGCAGCCGCGGCCTGCAGCCCGGGTGACGGGTTGGTGACGGCGAACCCGCGGGAGGTGCGGGCGGTCGCGGGGAGCCGGCCCACACGGCCCGCCGAGCGTCTCTCTCCACCAGGAAGGGAGAGAAGGGAGAGACGGCTTGCTCGGCGGGGCGGGCCGCTCTGGGGCGGCCACGGAGACAGACACACATGGCGAGAGGGAGAGACTTCAAAGGGGGGGAGGGACTCGCAGGATGGAGTGGCCTGGGAGCAGAACTCTTCGGGCAGGCAGCAGAAGCAGCCACTCTGGGAAACCACGGCAGCCTTTAAAGGAGGCGGGACATGGCAATACCAGCCAATGAGAAGTCTGATTGACAGGGAAGCTTTCCATTGGGGGGGAAGCAAGTCACTCACATCCTATAAAAGCCCGGGAACTAATCCAGCGTTTGTTGTTGATTTTCCTAGTCATACGAAGAGGACGAGGAGAGAAGGAACAACTGGTGGGCCTATCCGGACAACAAGGAGACTTAGGAGGGCTTAATCCTAGACCTGGAAAACTGCCTAAGAGTGGAGTAACTCTCAAGGAATTCATGGACTATATTTTCATTAGTTTAAAATCACATGAATAAAGTATAATTTCAGCAACCCAACCCTGGTCCGGGTCTTGATTTCTACATTGGCGACGAAGGTGGGATCAGCGACAACGCGATGGATACCCTCCTGCCCGGCCAACTATCGCCCAATCTCCATTACTCCCTTCCTGGGCAAGCTCCTGGAGAAACTGGCCATCTCCCAGCTTAACCTCCATGCTGAATATGTTGGTAATCTTCATGACCATCAATCCGGCTTCAGAGCGGCCAGAAGCACGGAAACTGCTCTCCTGAACATCCGTGAGGACCTGCTCCTGAACCTCGATTCCAACACTCCATGTGTTCTCATTCTGCTCGATCTCTCCTCTGCCTTTGACACTGTCAACCATGCCATCCTGCTCAACCGTCTCCGTGATAACCTGGGTATCACTGGTCAGGCTCTGGCATGGCTGACCTCTTTCCTTTCCGGTCGACCCTCCCAGGTCCAAATGGGCTCCTTCCTCTCTGACATCTTTTTCTCCACCTGTGGTGTCCCCCAGGGATCCAACCTCTCTCCCTGGCTTTTCAACCAGTATCTGGCACTCCTTGCCCACCGCATCGCCGCTCTCTGCCCCCACTTCCAGTGCTATGCGGACGATACCCAGCTCATTTTCAGGCTACCCTCGGCCTCCTCCTCTCCTTCCCTCATCTCCGACTGTCTATCTGCTATCCAGGAATGGTGTGCCGCCAATGACCTCTGCCTTAACGCCAGTAAGACTGAGATTCTACTCATCGGCACACCCACTCCCTCCTTCCCTGCAGCTCTCTGGCCGGCCTCCCTTGGCCCCCTTCCTGCCCCTACCTGCAAGGCTAAAAACCTCGGGGTCATCTTCGACTCCACACTCTCCTTCTCTCCTCATATATCTGACGTCTCTAAGAAGTCACACTACCAGCTGCACCTCCTCAGAGGTATTCTTCCCTTCCTCTCCTTCCCCCAGAAGCTCACTGTCTCCCGAGCCCTGGTTCTCTCAAGGCTGGACTACTGTAACAGCCTCTATCTTAATCTGCCTGCCTCCACTCTCCGCCCTCTGCAACTTATCCAGAACAGAACTGCGAGACTTGTCCTTGGCCTCAAGCCCAGGGACCGTATCTCTCCAGGACTGAAATCTCTTCACTGGCTCCCAGTGGCTGCGAGGATTAAGTTCAAAACCCTCTGCATTGTCCACAAGGCCTTCTGGGGCATGGGGCCTAAATACCTTCAACTCTCTCTTCCTAAATATCTTCCTTCACGAGCCCTTCGCTCATCCGTCTCCAACTCCCTCATGGTCAGCCGCTTCTCGAAGCAACGAGCTGGGGGTAGATCTCTCTCCGCAGCAGGGTCCTCCCTCTGGAACAGCCTGCCTGCCTCCCTGAAACTCGAGGAGAACCATCTCCGGTTCCGGAAGCACCTCAAAACCTTCCTCTTCGCTTCTGCCTTCTCTCTCCCTCTCCCCTGCTAAACCTGCTTAACTCCCCACTGAATTCTGCACTAAACCTGCATCTGGGCCACTCTCGGTGACCTCGGTCCAGGGCCCAGCCACTCTCCACTTGCACTGCCTCTCTGGCTCCCCCTGCACTGTGGGACTGTCACTGTATCCCTACAGCCCCCTTCCCAGCACTTGCTCTGCACTTACCTCGCACTTGCCACCAGCTGGCCCTTTTATTTATTATTTATTATTTTATTACGCTACTTACCTTGTACTGCACTTTCCCCCCCACCTACTCCCCCTGCACTTTCTCCTTTTCCCCTTACCTCTGCACTTGCGCGATCTGAATGACACCTGGCCTAGTAGGATCGTTTGTCTGTCTTCCCCTTGTTTCCCTCCCTCCCTGCCTCGTCGCGCCTTGAAACACTTGTGTATAGGCGCGTTACAAATACCATATCATATCATATCATATCAATTAAAACCCTGACGGATGGCCAACAGCAACTGCAGCAATTAATACAGCTACAAACACAACAGGCAGAGGCTGATCGCCAGGCGTTCCAGCAAGCCATCCAGTTACAGGGCGCCCTACAGACCACGGCCCAGGACAAACAGCATGAGAACATTATTAGGCTCACAGATGCAGTAACCAGCACGAGGAACCAACCCATGGTACCGTCCACCCTGCTCCAGAAGTATAAGGAGGGAGAGGATCCTGCCTTTTTCTTCACAAGTTTTGAGAGGATTGCAAGAAATGCGCAATGGCCGCCTGAACGCTGGGGACAGTATGTGGCTCCCTTGTTATCTGGGGTAATGCAGGGTGCATATCAGGCTGTGAACCCCAATGGTATCACTCCATATGGGGAAATTAAAGCAGCTGTACTGGACCGTCTAGGCCTGGATGAGGAGGCCTATCGCCTTCAGCTAAGGGACACCAAGTTGAAAAACGGGGAGAGTCCCAGGCAGTTATATTACCGCATTAAGGACCTGACGGAGAAGTGGATGCAATCCCCTACCCCAGCCAACCAACCCCTCCTAGATAAAATAATCTTGGAACAGTTCGTAGAAGCCTTGCCGAGCCCAATGCAAAGATGGGTTAGGCAACACCACAGGCCTACATTGGCAGAAGCCGTGGACATTGCATCGGCTTATCAAAAGGCCGGGTACAGTCGCTTCCCCTCAACAAGTATGCCAGGAAGGATGACGTCGCCGAACTTTGAACATCAGATACAAAAAGGCCCAAAAGTGGCACATAACAGATGGAGGCAACCGGAGGAGGTCTTCAGGAAACTAGAAGAAAGGAAGACTGGATATGAGGAGAGACAGCCACCCATAATCCCGGGAGTTCGACAACCCCAGTGCTTTGAGTGTGGTGAATGGGGTCACATTTCCCGGTTTTGCCCCAGAAGGAAGACCACAGAACCTATGGAAATCGGCTACATGAAGCCACAGCCGGAAGTACGTGACCCTGGTCCATACATCGTGGATATCAGAGTGGATGGACGACCGACCCGGGCGCTGCTGGATAGCGGAAGTCGACAAACAGCCATATCTCCCACCGTGAGTAATAACCCTAATTTACCTAACCTTTCTGTACCGATAAAGTGTATACATGGGGACATTAAAACATACCCGATGAGAGAGGTACAGATAGAGGTGAACCATGAAACCACTCAATTAAAGGCTGCCGTCCTTCCTACTCTACCCACCCCAGTGGTCCTGGGAACTGACCTACCCCACTTTAGCAAAGCACTGGATGAAGAAAGAGCAAAGAGCAACAGAACCTCGAACATAGGTGACTCTAGAAACCCCCCCGGACATAAAAGACGGAACAGGCTAGAGTGGTGCCAAGCCAGTTACATGACCCGACCCATTAACTGGCAACCCGAGGATCATGAGGACTCCCTGAGGGGGGAAACCCTAACTGATCCCACCCTTCGGGTAGCCCGTGAGAGAGCGGCCAATGAGAAAGAACCAGACGTAACAAAAGGACCTGGCTTCCTGTTCCGTCATGGACTATTGTACAGAAAATATAAGGCGGACGATGGGACTGTAAAGGAACAATTGATATTACCAAAACCCCATAGAATGGTCATAATGCAACTGGCACACAACCACCCCTGCGGCGGACATATGGCCTCCCTGAAAACGCAGCAGAACATACTGAGACGGTTCTACTGGCCAGGCATATACGGTGAAGTATTCCAGTTCTGTAAGGCGTGTCCCACTTGCCAGCTAACAAGTGGCGTCTTACCAGCAAAAGCCCCTTTGCAGAAAATGCCCCTTATTAACGTTCCTTTCCAGCGGATAGGCATGGACATCGTTGGACCTATAGAACCCGCATCCCGTGGATACAAGTATCTACTAGTCATTGTTGACTATGCTACGCGGTATCCAGAGGCTTTTCCCTTGAAGGGAACATCAGCCCGACAACTATGTGACCAGCTCATTCCCTTCTTCGCAAGAGTGGGCTTACCCTCGGAAGTTATCACAGACCAAGGGACCAATTTTATGTCCACCTTACTTCGGCAGGTATGCGAAAGACTGCAGATACATCAGTTACGCACCTCGGTATACCATCCCCAGACCGATGGCCTTGTCGAAAGGTATAACAAAACGATCAAGAAAATGATACGGAGAGTGACCGGGTCCGATGGGAAGAATTGGGACCGTATATTACCCTTGGTCTTGATGGTATTACGCGACACCCCACAGTCGTCTACCGGTTTTTCTCCATTCGAGCTCCTTTTCGGAAGACAACCCCGAACCATCTTGGACCTTGTAAAAGAAGAATGGGAGACTTCGGATGAGATTTCTTTAACAGAGTACACCGAAGAGTTGAAGGAACATTTGACAGCACTCCGCTCGATGGCCGAGACGAATCTGGGACACGCACAGACAAACCAGGAGAAAAACTATAACAAAGGAAGTCGGATGAGAACTTTCCGAATAGGAGACCAAGTACTAATCCTACTACCCACCAGTACTAACAAGCTATTGGCCAGATGGAGAGGTCCTTATGAGGTTAAGGAGGTACTTAGCCCTGTGACGTATCGGATCCACCAACCCGATCGTGCCACACCAGACAAGGTATACCATGTGAACCTGCTAAAAGCATGGAACGCGCCTGTATTGGTAGCCACAATGGATGCTGGTGAGGATACCTCAGAACAAAACGTGAATCATGAACAGGGCAAGCTAGAAGACGTGCAATGGGGAACCATCTTGACTCCTTCCATGAGGTCAGAACTTTTGAACAGGCTGTCTCCCTTTGGAGAAGCGTTCTCGGCCTTACCAGGGAGGACCTATTTAATCGAACACGAGATCAAAACCGATCCCGGACAGATTGTTAGACTAAGACCCTATCGTATTCCAGAAGCACGAAGGATGGTTATCCGAAACGAAGTAGACAAGATGCTCCGTATGGACATAATTGAACCCTCAACCAGCCCGTGGTCATCCCCGATAGTGTTGGTACCAAAGCCCGATGGTACTGTTAGATTTTGTATGGACTACCGACAATTAAATACGATCTCCAATTATGAAGCCTATCCTATGCCACGAATGGATGAGCTGTTGGAAAGGCTAGGATCCGCCAACTTCCTAAGCACGCTTGACCTAACTAAGGGTTATTGGCAGATACCCTTGAAATCCACGGACCGGGAAAAGACTGCCTTTACCACTCCCCAAGGTCTATACCAATTCAAGGTTTTGCCATTCGGGCTACACGGAGCACCAGCCACCTTCCAGAGGCTGATGGATGTCATACTACGTCCCCATGAGAGTTATGCTGCGGCTTACTTAGACGACATTGTCGTGTATAGCACGACCTGGACAGAACATGTACGCCACTTGGAACAGGTGGTGTCTGAGTTGTTTAAGGCAGGCCTACACATTAATCCGAAGAAAACAGTGATAGGGGCACACGAGACGAAATATCTGGGACACTTGGTAGGCGGAGGCACGATACGACCGCAATTCTCAAAAATCCAGGCCATCCACGAGATACCTACTCCATCCACGAAGAAACAGATCCGTGCCTTTTTGGGTTTCATAGGCTACTACCGTAGATTTATCCCAGATTTCTCCTCGGTGGCAGCTCCACTAACTGACGCTTTAAGGAACAAAGGGTCTCCCGATTTGACCAAAAACACCGCTGCTTTGGATGCCATCGATGTCCTGAAGCAGAGGATCACCTCAAATCCAATACTTCGGTGCCCCGACTTCCATAGACAATTTTTCCTTCAGACGGACGCGTCAAATCAGGGGCTGGGAGCAGTTCTTTCACAGGAACATGGGGGCGAACTTCAGCCCATCTGTTTCGTGAGCAGGAAGCTCGTACCTCACGAGGAGGCCTATTCCACTATTGAGAAGGAGTGTTTGGCCATCAAATGGGCGGTAGAGACCCTCAGGTATTATCTCTTGGGTCGCTGCTTTACGTTGTATACTGACCATGCCCCCTTACAGTGGCTCGCAAGGCATAAAGATACCAACCAGCGGGTACTCAGATGGTTCCTGTCTCTTCAACCGTTCGATTTCATTACCTTACACAGACCTGCGGGTTTCCAGCTGGTGGCCGACTATCTGTCCCGGAATCCTCCCTTGCCCGATCGGCCAGGGTTTGTGATGGGGAGATGTGAGAAGGGGCCCGGAGTGGAGGGGGTGCCGGGAGGGGTAGCGGAACTCCGCGGGATCGCGGCATGGGGCCGCGATCCAGAGAACGCAGCCCCGTCCCGCCCGCTATCCCCGGGACTCTACGGGATCGCGGCAACGAGCCGCGACATGAAAGGAGCGGCCCCCTCCCGTCCAGCCTTACCTGAACCCGCCAAGGGTAACGCAGCCGCGGCCTGCAGCCCGGGAGACGGGTTGGTGACGGCGAACCCGCGGGAGGTGCGGGTGGTCGCGGGGAGCCGGCCCACACGGCCCGCCGAGCGTCTCTCTCCACCAGGAAGGGAGAGAAGGGAGAGACGGCTTGCTCGGCGGGGCGGGCCGCTCTGGGGCGGCCACGGAGACAGACACACATGGCGAGAGGGAGAGACTTCAAAGGGGGGGAGGGACTCGCAGGATGGAGTGGCCTGGGAGCGGAACTCTTCGGGCAGGCAGCAGAAGCAGCCACTCTGGGAAACCACGGCAGCCTTTAAAGGAGGCGGGACATGGCAATACCAGCCAATGAGAAGTCTGATTGACAGGGAAGCTTTCCATTGGGGGGGAAGCAAGTCACTCACATCCTATAAAAGCCCGGGAACTAATCCAGCGTTTGTTGTTGATTTTCCTAGTCATACGAAGAGGACGAGGAGAGAAGGAACAACTGGTGGGCCTATCCGGACAACAAGGAGACTTAGGAGGGCTTAATCCTAGACCTGGAAAACTGCCTAAGAGTGGAGTAACTCTCAAGGAATTCATGGACTATATTTTCATTAGTTTAAAATCACATGAATAAAGTATAATTTCAGCAACCCAACCCTGGTCCGGGTCTTGATTTCTACAGTCCTCTATGAATTTATGAATTAAAGCCAACCTCGGGATCGAAACGCAGTCATCAGGTTTGCAGGCCAGACACTTCACCACTGCACTATATAACCTGATGAAACATAACAAACAACCAAAAGTGAAATGTCCCATTTCAGTACTGAAAGTTCCAGGGAAAACATTTGTATTGTTTCTTAGATTTTAAAACATGCACACCTTTTAACGTTTTCAAAAACACTATTAGAACTAAATATCCTCCCTTGGATTTATGTGTGTGTTGATTTTATGAAAGGCAAATGCCATTCGTCCTGCGCAATTTGGATGGTTATGTAAAACCAATTTAATCAAATGCCGATATTTCACCTTTATTGGCTCATTTCTGGTGACGTCACATCCCAGTGCGTTTGTTGATGAGTCCCCCCACTTTAATTTTTAGAACTTGACCCCTGGTTGGGAGTGTTGCAGGGGCTGGAAAGTGCGAGTTGTCAATTGGTAGTGTGACAGATCACGTGATTATGCACTTGACTGGTAGAGTGAGAGGTTTGGGATTGTACGTTCTGATGGGGAATTGGTGAGTGTGAGCGATGTTGGTGAGCGGGGTGTGTGGGTGCTTGTGGGATTGTAGAACATAAAGTGACAACATATTTTCACCATTACAACTGATAATGGTCAGTAAGATTAATTATATTAAATAGACATGCACATTTGACAAAAAAAGTAGATCAAAACAAACTGTTCTGCCAAGCCAGGGACATCAGGGACTTTTCTATTAAATTCATACAAAAGGTGCAAATAATGACAACCTGGGTCTCTTGTAGTTTCACACGATGCTCTTTCGTGCAACCTTCCAATCAGATGCCCTTGAATCAATAAAAAATGTGCTGCAAAAATACTACAATAAATGCAATTGTGTGCTGAAAAATGTTTTTTTTATGCTGCAAAATATCAAATTTCCTGACACAATATCCTGGAGGGTCTGATTGTAAGCTCTCCAAAACCCATCAATCTTTTTCCTGAAGTGGCCAAGAAAGTCTGATCAAACAGGACAGGCCCACTATCTATTAAATATTTAAAACCATTCACGGAAACATGTATTACACCTTTCCATGCTGTTCCAAGTGCGATTTTCCAAATTAAAATAATAAACTTGTTTCTCAATGTCGCTTTAATAACCTTTTTATCTTCATCGCTTGGCATCTGCAAATGTTACGACTGGCACCTATTTAAAAGGTTAGATGAGCGCAGGTGGATGTGAGGAAATGGGTTTACAGCACCTGTAATTAGCACTTAGCGAATTTACTGTGCTGGCTGGCAGCCAGGAGGCCGCTGTAAAACAGCAGGAAAGGGGGCGGAGGAGTGAGCACATTGCAGCTAAAAATGCATTATGTACCTGCATTTCCTTGTCTGACCAGCCAGCATTTCCTTTGCTGGTTTTACACTACGTCCACACTACTTAATCACTACTTCCACCCTACTTCCACACTACATCCTCTCTGCTTCCACACTACTCCACCCACAGTCTCTGTATCAGAATCAGCCCATGTGTCCACCATGCACAACCCAGAGACATATCCGAGATCACTAAAGCAGTCAGAGTGAAAAGCAGGCCTGCCATTTCTTTTCTCCATCCGACAGTCAACCCTTCTTGATGAAGGTAACCATTCACCGCTCTCCCTATGAACGACCCCAAGCAGGAGCTCAGAGGCATTGCGTGATTAAAGGCAAGCATAGACAAAAGCATAAACATTTGCGTGAGCCCAGGGGCGTGGGGGTATTCCCTCACTAAAATGGAAGATCTTATTTTCATCTTTTTTTGTATTCTCAATAGAGGTCTGTAGTGGTAATGTAGTGTTCAATACTAAATGAAGACTAAAAGACTAGAAGAAAGTATTTGTTTAGTATTTGGTTAGTAATCGACTTGCATTCAGCAAAATGAATAGTCTTCATATAGCAGTCTGCTTAAAAAGAATATTATGGAATACTAAAAAAAGACTAGCTGTTGTCTTTGAATACTATAAAAAGACAAGTTAAATACTAAAGGTAGTCTTCCACTTTGTTAAGGGTTAACAGGTACATGGGAAAATGCAATTGAATGTGCAATTGGTTTTGTATGGAAACATATGAAACACTGCAAACAGATTCCAGGTGACCAACAGTACACACAAGGATTTTGCAACACATTTTCAGGCTGTCTGTCCCAACAATTCATGCCAGCATTGCACTGGGAAACACATTTTCCTGGACGGGAGCTGTGCCAAAAATACATGTGTTGCCAATGCCAATAATATATGCCAACTTGCCAGCATTGCATGTCCCATGGTTCAACACTATATATCAGCATTGGCACGGTAAGACACATTTCCTCGTTGTGTGTGCCCAAAGTAAATCATGTGACCATCCCAAAACTATGTATCACCATGGCCCCTTTTATGCTCTTTGTGACCAAGATAATCCTGTGTCACATCTCAATATATGTCGCGATGCCACACTTTCATGCTGCCTCTGCCCAAAGATGACCATGTGGTCTGTCTCAATTGCCATTGAGTCCAAGGGCTGTCCCATGCGGTTGCCACACTGCCCCACAAAAAGGACCCATTTCCATCATGAAACCCGCTATCCTCCCTCCCATGAGATAACCTCATCATCCCTAGGCATGGAGACAACACAAACACACACTAGCTCTTTCACAGTTTCCCAACACACACCTAAATGTACACAAACACACACATATACAAACACATTTTTTAAATGTACACACACATTTTTTTTTCAATAGTCTTAGAGGTCTCTTCACCTCCCTCTAGCCACCTCCAACTGCCTCAGTCCTTCTTCTTACCTAATAGTAGCATGCAGGGGTGAAGGGTCACCAGTACTGGGTAACTCTTCTCCTTGACAGGGCTGGAAAACTTGGTTTCCTCACTTCACCTCTCTCCCTGCCTGTGTACCAGGTCATTGTGGGGTAATAAGACTGACCCACAAGCAGTGCGAGACAGGTAGGGAGAAGGACAGATTCAAGTCTTTATCATGTCACATGGGATTCAATTTTCCCGGATGCAACGGAGGTTGTGGTGTCACTGTCACTTCAGTTGTTGTGGCCAATCAGACGCCTTATGTAGTGTTGCACATACGTCTGGTTTGTAAGATGTTGTGCTCTGGCCCTGGCTTATTCACATCACTGTGCTGCATGTTGGGGCATGACATGACTTAGTATTTGCAAAGAATCTACATAAGCTTGTGGCTTGAGCTTCCCGACTATTGCAGCCAAACAATGGAACATACTCCCACCGGCCTTGCGAGCAGACAAATTAGATTGGACCTTCTGAGGATCTCAAAAAACGTGACTGTTTGCATAAAAGGTTGTCCGGATTCTGACTAATCTACTATATTTATGTACATTTCATGCGAGTAACTGGTTATGTAACATCGCCTTGATGTCCTCTTTCTTTCTCCTCTTTCCAGGTTATGGTATTCTAGGATGCATGCACTGCCGGAAGATGGAGTTCGTACCTTCAGGTGAGTGGAACTGAAGTCAGCGATGGATTGAAGACAGGATACTGTTCCAGTTAAGTTTCGTATTGTTCTTTCTTTCACTGCAGGTCCTTGGTTTCAGGTAAGCTGGCATCAAAGAATTGGACACAGTGAGCGTTACGCTGCCCACAGCAGAATAACGCAAAGCATGTTCTGCTGTTTGGGTGTGGTTTAAATAGTCTCAGGTAAAGTAGTCCAGGTAAAATAGTTCCAGGCCTGCCACACCCAAAGTAGTCCAGGTAAAGTAGTCCCAGGCCTGCCACACCCAAAAGACTAGACCGCATAGCTCAGTTCCTTGTAACTGAGCTATGTGTGTGCCTCCACGTTGGCTGAACCCCCCCAAGTTAATTAGATGAGGTTTTAAGGCCTTTGACCTGGCCCTAACTGGAAGGCTGACTTGCCAGTGAGGACCAGGGGCAAGGGTCATGACAGTCAGGACATAGAAACATTACTCTAAATTGAAATCTCTGAGGAGAACATGTTGGGTCTGGAAGGATATTCAATTTACAAACAATCTCTCACAACAAGTCATAATCCTTTGCTATACATGTTATGTCAAATCTTACTAACAAAGTCTCTATTGCTTGAAGCCTGATGTTTGGGTAAATCATCAGGCTTTAACCAATACAAAGTCAGCTGAAGCATTTAAGCACCTGCATCTTTGGTGTGCCACCAGGCTAACCCTTTGATTGTTACTGTTGGAAATAAGGAATGAAAGGATGTCAAGGTTGTATTTATTTTTCAAGTTCAGGACATTTACGCACATCCTACATCTGACCTGAGGAGACAGGACCTAGAATAATCAAGCACTAAATACACCACATTCCCATCCCCACTGCCTGCATTGACATGGATGTTATAGAATGTACCAGTCTCTTAGATTTGCATCATTTTCTTGACCTGATAAAGACCGATAAAATTTGATTATGAAACTGTACATTTTAAGACCGAAACATAATGTGTTAATGTAAAATATATGCACAGAAGCATGCATGTTAGACACATCGGTGCTTCTGGCTGCACTATCATCAAATGACACCATGGAAACTAATGGGACAGGTACTTATCTACCTCCAGTGACTTACTTTCAAAATTGTGCACTTGTGCCACAGGTCGTGGTTGGGTATTAACATGGCTGACTCATTATTAGATCTTTCATTTTTGTGATTTGTTTAAGAAGCCACGTATATGTACACCTTTTTTATTAATAGGATTGATTAGACATGTCTGTGACTTGGGGTGAACTTTAGAATTAGTGCAATTAATACTCTTTTTTCATATACCTATATTGCAACTATAAAGATCTCTGGTCATTCTCATGTTCCCAAACATTTTCTTTGATGTTAATCAAAGCAGCCTTATGTTGGTATTTGTCTTATTCCTTCTAGAGGTATTTTGAAACAGTACCGTAGGAGTATACGAGATTGTTTTTCTTGGAATATTAATCCTCTACTAGAAAATAATGTAAGTGGTTTGTATAGATTTTGATAATGTGTAAGTCTAACATTTGTCTCATTACTACAATATATAGTGGATGTGATCATTACAAATGAACATTGTACAATTTTAAAAATGAACCAATTTAAAATGTTAGTATAATAAAATAATTTCCATTTTATCATAGTTTCTTTTGCAAGAAAGCAAACAATTTTGTCTCTCGAAATGTCTGTCTTTCTTGGAAAGGGACACAATCGTATTCAAACCAAAGATCTGTTTCTTCTGTGGGCACCAAATCAATGTTGAATTGTGTTTGCATGACATGAATGGTTGGTAGTACTGCTAAACTATGCATTTGTTACAGTAAGCACAAACACTAACAATCAACAAAAATAAAATAAAAAAGTTGTAGACCACGCAGTCTGGAGCTCTAATCCCTTACCATGTATGTCAGAAGCCCAGTATTCCATGCAGAGCCTATTCACTGCCTGATCATGTCTTTCACAAAGCATCCTTAGTGATTGTGACATTTCTGTTCACTAACACAGGGGTTGACATTGTAATATGGGGATCATTACGAGAGTGGAGGTAAGGGATTACTGGCACCGGTAAGGACACTGATGCCAGTACTCCCTTACCACCCTATTCCGAGGTCCCTTAGCGGGTTCCTTCCTTAACACCTGGTTTATGGAAGGGACCCGTTAAGGGACCTCAGAGCTAATAACGGTACCGCAAATTATGGTACCGTTATTAGCTCCATCCCCATTCCCATTGAGCCCTATAGGGGCTCGAATGGGAATGGGGAATGTTTCCCAGAATGTGGATTTACCGGGTCCTCCAAGGTTGGAATGACCCGGTAAGTCCCTATTTCGGGAACCCGGACCCGGAATGCGGTAAGGGGGTAGCCATTGTGCTAATAGCACCATGTCTACCTCCAACCTCGTAATGACCCCCAATGTCTGCAAATACAAGGCTGTGCCCCACCTTCAGGAATGCCAGAGCACATATCTTTCTATTTTTACCACAACACAGCATCCCCCACCCCTTAAAGATATCTGTGTTTTTGTCTGGTAACACTGCTTTCTGCAACAGCCGTGGTGTCGCTAACAAACTTTAATCTGACAACATTGACACACACACACACCAAATGGCAGAAACATAGATTGAGTCACAGAGAACAGAACGTGAGAAGGAGAAAGACAGTGAGAAAGAAAATCCAGAGAGAGAGGGAGAAAGAGAGATGGGAAAAAAAGAGAGAGACCCAGATAGAAAGAGAATGGAGAGAGAAGGGGAAAGAGAGAATGAGAATGAAGAAAGCAAGAAAGAGAGAGAGACAGAGAGAGAAAAGGAGAGAGAGAGAGAGTGAGAGGCAGAGAGAGAGAGAGAGAGAGAGAGAGAGAAAGAGAGAAAGAGAGAGAGAGAGTGAGAACGAAAATCCAGAGAGAGAGGGAGAAAGAGAGATGGAAAAAAAAGAGAGAGACCGAGATAGAAAGATAATGGAGAGAGAAGGGGAAAGAGAGAGCTGAATGAAGAAAGCAAGAAAGAGACAGAGACAGAGACAGAGATAGAGAAAAGGAGCGAGAGAGAGGGAAAGAGAGAGAAAGAGAGAGAGAAAGTGAGAAAGAGAATCCAGAGAGAGAGGGAGAAAGATAGATGGAAAAAAAGAGAGAGACCAAATAGAAAGAGAATGGAGTAAGAAGGGGAAAGAGAGAACAAGAATGAAGAAAGCGAGAGAGAGAGAGAAAAGGAGCAAGAGAGAGAGAGAGAGAGAGAGAGAGAGAGAGAGAGAGAGAGAGAGAGAGAGAGAGAAAGAGAGAGGAACAGAGAATCCAGAGACAGAGAGAGAGAGGCTAAAAGAGAGATGGAAACAGAGAGACCGGCCTCATGTGAACAGCGGTGACATCTATGCCAGGATTCCTATGGAACAGTCGATTAACCTTCCTGTAAATGACAGAAGCAAGAATGGGACATCCTCATGTGAACAGCAGTGACATCTATGGCAGGATTCCTACAAAGCAGTCCTATAACCTTCCTGTAAATGACAGAAGCAAGAATGGGACATCCTCATGTGAACAGCAGTGACATCTATGGCAGGATTCCTACCGAGCAGCCCTATAACCTTCCTGTGAATGACAAGAGCATTGCCGGGGCATCCTCGTGTGAACAGCATTGAAAATGATGCCACGATTCCTATAGAGCAGCATTATAACCATCTGGTAAATGGCAAGAGCAAGGCCGGGGCATCCTCACGTGAACAGCAGTGCAATCTATGCCAGGATTCCTACAGAGCAGTCCTATAACCTTCCTGTAAATGGCAAGAGCAAGGCCGGGGCATCCTTGCATGAACAACAGTGAAATCTATGCCAGGATTCCTGTAAACAATCCTTTAACCTTCCTGTAAATGACAAGAGCAAGGCCGGGGCATCCTCATGTGAATAGCAGTAAAATCTATGCCAGGATTCTTATAGAGCAGTCCTATAACCTTCCTGTAAATGGCAAGAGCAAAGCCGGGGCATCCTCACGTGAACAGCAGTGCAATCTATGCCAGGATTCTTACAGAGCAGTCCTATAACCTTCCTGTAAATGACAGAAGCAAGAATGGGGCATCCTCATGTGAACAGCAGTGACATCTATGGCAGGATTCCTACCGAGCAGCCCTATAACCTTCCTGTGAATGACAAGAGCATTGCCGGGGCATCCTCGTGTGAACAGCATTGAAAATGATGCCACGATTCCTATAGAGCAGCATTATAACCATCTGGTAAATGGCAAGAGCAAGGCCGGGGCATCCTCACGTGAACAGCAGTGCAATCTATGCCAGGATTCCTACAGAGCAGTCCTATAACCTTCCTGTAAATGGCAAGAGCAAGGCCGGGGCATCCTTGCATGAACAACAGTGAAATCTATGCCAGGATTCCTGTAAACAATCCTTTAACCTTCCTGTAAATGACAAGAGCAAGGCCGGGGCATCCTCATGTGAATAGCAGTAAAATCTATGCCAGGATTCTTATAGAGCAGTCCTATAACCTTCCTGTAAATGGCAAGAGCAAAGCCGGGCCATCCTCACGTGAACAGCATGAAATCTATGCCAGGATTCCTATAGAGCAGTCCTATAACCCTCCTGTAAATGACAAGAGCAAGGCCGGGGCATCCTCACGTGAACAGCAGTGCAATCTATGCCAGGATTCTTACAGAGCAGTCCTATTACCTTCCTCTAAATGACAGAAGCAAGAATGGGGCATCCTCATGTGAACAGCAGTCGAATCTATGCCAAGATTCCTACAGAGCAGTCCTATAACCTTCCTGTAAATGACGAGAGCAAGGCCGGGGCATCCTCGTGCGAACAGCAGTGAAATCTATGCCAGGATTCCGATAGAGCAGTCCTATAACCTTCCTGTAAATGACAGGAAGGAGGCCGGGGCATCCTCGTACAAACAGCAGTGAAATCTGTGCCAGGATTCCTACAGAACAGTCCTATAACCTTCCTGTACCTGACAGGAGCAAGGCCAGGGCATCTTCATGTGAACATCAGTGACATCTATGCCAAGATTCCTATAGAGGAGTCCTATAAACTTCCTTTAAATGACAAGAGCGAGGCCGGGGCATCCTCATGCTAACAGCAGTGTAATCTGTGCCAGGATTCCTACAGAACAGTCGTATAACCATCCTGTACATGACTGGAGCAAGGCTTGGGCATCCTCGTGTGAACAACAGTGAAATCTATGCCAAGATTCCTATGGAGCAGTCCTATAACCTTCCTGTAAATGACAGAAGCAAGAATGGGGCATCCTCATGTGAACAGCAGTTGAATCTATGCCAAGAATCCTACAGAGCAGTCCCATAACCTTCCTGTAAATGACAAGAGCAGGGCCGGGGCATCCTCACTTGAACAGCAGTGACATCTATGCCAAGATTCCCATAGAGCAGTCCTATAACCTTCCTGTAAATGACAAGGGTGAAGCCAGGGCATCCTCATGCAAACAGCAGCGAAATCTGTGCCAGGATTCCTACAGAACACTCCTATATCCTTCCTGTAAATGACAGAAGCAAGAATGGGGCATCCTCGTGGGAACAGCAGTGAAATCTATGGCAGGAGTCCTATAGAACAGTCCTTTAACCTTTCTGTACACGACATGGGCAAGGCCGGGGCATCCTCGTGTGAACTGTGGGGTTGAAGAATAGCCTCGGGAAGCCAGAAATAAAAATGGTCAGAGTCATGTGTGAACGCTCACGAAATAAAAGGCCAGCGCCGAAATGATGGGGCAAAACCTTCATTTCTCGACTTTGATTGTATCCCAAGAGAGATGTACAGCAACCTTGAAGTCACTTAGACATCTTTGAAACCCGCTATTTATTCACTTGGCGTTTTGTCATGCGCTCACATGAATATGAGACATGTCAGAGAGTCATGATCAAACACATGATGGCACCCACATGTAGGAGAAATACTATATCCACACAAAAAAGCGGATACCTGTACTATAACCCATGGTCCTTCAGGTAAAATAACAGCAGAAAACATAGGATAGACCAGTGGATAGGGGATGACAAGACTGACTAGTTCAACTTGCTTAATACATTATACACATTTTATTATTTAATCCAATACAAAAAATAATCATACATTGTATGTTACACCATACTCATATATGAAAATAAAATGAATCAATATTTATAATCACAGTTCTACACAATTGGGCTCATACTCGAACACTCTCCTTCACTCATCCATACACATACTCATAAAACAGCAAAGGCTTACTGTCTTAAAGTGTAAATACAACTTGATATTACACATATAGTTAACATATATTTCTACTCCATGTTATTTCCGAACAGTTTATATAGTCGGCTGATAGAAATGAAATTGAAGGATGACATTAGGACCCTCAAACTAGGCTGAGGAATCTGAAAGGGGTGAATGAGCCTCAGTGCCAAGAGGTGTTGGCCTTTTATGAAAAGGGAGATGAAGCTAATGCAATGCTTGCAAATAGACTGAATAGACTGAAGAAGCAGCAGGAGGACGGGGGTGAAGGGATCAAAGATTAGGGGGAGTGCACTCGTGACGCATCTGAGGGATATTGAAGGGTTTTTTGGCAGATTTTATAAAGACTTGCATAGCACAGAACGGTGGGAGGACAGGACAGTGACAGTCATTTTGGACCGATTAGCGTACCCAACAAAGTTAGCAAAGGACCGCGAAAGTCTAGAGAGCCTGATTCTGTTAAAGTGTCTCAGGCAATTGTATCAATGAAACCCTGTAAAACCCCAGGCACAGATGGGGTTACGCCCAGCTTTTATAAAATGTATTCAGATGTATTTGCCACATTTTTGCATGGCTCTTTAATTCGATAGTGGAGGGGGCAGGTACATCTGAATAATTTGTATGGGCCAGCATAGTCATAATACACAAAGAGGGACGCGATACAGAGAGCTGTGGCTCCTACAGGCCTATCTCTCTCCTGAACTGCAATGCTAAACTCTTCGCATCTATCATAGCAAGTAGATTGATGGTTATCCTTCCCAGACTGGTCCACAGAGAAGAAGCTGGATTTGTTCAGATTAGGCAAGAAGCAGACCACATAATGAAAAACCTAGACTTAACGGCTTCCCTAAAGGAAAATGAAGTTGATCTAATGATTTCATCTTTAGATGCTGAGAAAGCGTTTGCCCGGGTATAGTGGAGATTCTTGTTTGCCACTCTACGGAGAATGGGTTTTGGTAGGAAACGGATGACTGGGATTGTAGAACTATATATGCATCTGAAGGCATATGCATCAGTGATTGGAGTTGCTTCGGAGGTGTTCCTGCTAACCAGGGGAACACGCCAGAGGTGCTCTCTCTCCCCTTCACAATTGAGCCCCTAGCAATGGCGGTCAGAGCAGAGGATTGGATAGAGGGTTTTAAGGTGGGTAACACAATGTACAAAACTACACTGTTCACAGATGACATTGTGTTATACTTGGTGAAACCAAAAGAGTCGGTGCCTAAGCTTCTCAACCTACTGGACTTGTTTGGGGAGTTATCAGGTTTCAAAATAAATATGTGGAGCCACTAAAGAAGAATCTTTGAAGGCCTTCAGAGATGCATGGATGCAGGTCACAGATCGAAGGATTAAATATTTGGGGGTCTATGGGTAAATTTGGAAAATGAGCTGTTTAAACCAGTAACACTGGTAGAGAGGCTTTGGGTCCACAAGCCCAGCTCCCAGCTAAGATCCGTAGACATCCTGTACTGGGTGTGCTCGGGGATATTTAGAGGAAGACGAAAAGTATTGAAGGGGTAACGACTAGGCCGTCACCGCTAAGTTTCATCTGGGCACTCCCAATTTGGGAGCTCATACAGGAACCGCTGCTCTTTCAATCGTGGTACGAGCAGGGTCTGGTGAGAGTCAGTCAACTATGGAAAGGGGAGCAATTTATAGGCTTTGATCAGCTGGAGCTAATGTTGGCGGATCCCAGCCCTATCACCTTTTTCTCTAATTGCAACTTAAGGGAGTTCTGTTAAATGGGAAGGGAGACTAGGCAGGCTGTTCCCCGATTTTGAATTAGTGATGGAAAGACATGCAACAATGAAAGTGCTGATCTCTGCTATTTATGAGGCCCTGAAAGATTTTTTTTTAAAAAGGGGAAGAGAAAATAATGAGGAGCCGTGGGAGAAAGACTTGGTGATAGACAAAGATGAGAAGGTGTGGGGGCCGATGTGTGCAGACGAATGGAAGGCGGTGTTGTCCATGCAATATAAAATGCATACGTACTGTCTGTTGGACAGGTGGCAGTATGACCCCAGACATTGGCAAAGATGTATGTTGGCCTCATTCCGGCCTGTTGGAGAAGATGAGGGGAAACAGGATCATATTGGCACATGTGGTGGGGTTGTCCCAAGGTGCAAGCTTATTGGAAGGAGGTCCTTGGATGCATTAAGAGGGTAGATGGGATGGAGAGAGAGCTCCCACTGGTGCTGTTCGGGATAGAAATGAATGGAGACCAGGTTTGTAAATGAGGGCACATGCCACAGTATTTGATGCTAGCTGCTAGGCCAGGCCTAACTATACAATGGAAGAGACCATGGCTCCCCTCACACAAGGAATGAGCGGGAAAGGAGAAAGAAATATGCGACATGGAGAGCCTGGCAGCTGTCCTGCAAGAACGCCCCAAGGCGACTAGATATGATTGGTGAAAGTAGGGAAAACGAAACCAAGGAGGGACAAGGGATGGTAAGGATATAGCTTGAAGAGTTGGTTGAAGAGAGAACTGTCCATGAGGAGTCAGGGAAAATGGTGGGTGAGGCTGTTTTTGAGGGGGTGAAGGGTTGGGAGGTGGAAAGGGGGGGGGCTTAACGGGAGGATAGCAACAGGAGGAAGAGATACAGAGATAGGGAGATTTAACCAAAAAACGTGGGACGAGAGATCGGATATTGTTACTGTTTAAAGAGAGCCTGTTGGATGTATCTTCTACTTGCTGGTTATTGTGTACAACAACGTTTTTCAATGGATGTGCATGACGTTGTCCTTGTTGCCAAAAACTCAAATACAAATATATTGATAAAAAATAATATATGAGGAATATATATAAGGACAGCAGGCTGGATGGTTTCTAGAGGAGGGAACACATGAATGAGGTTCTGATGACTGCTATAAGTGAAAGGGTGGGGTCTCCTATAGATCAACCCCTTATGATGTATTTGCGGAAGACCGGTACGCGAGGCAATGGGTGATTAACAGGAGGCTGATTTTTCAGATGCTGATTTTGCACTAGTTGAATCTGAGACCCACTGATTATCGTATTTATTTAGTTAGTCATTTGTAGAGAGCACCTAACCCTGAGGCATCTGGACGCTTAATAGTCAGATAGTCCAAGCCCTTCATGGTAGATATACAAGCCCGTATATCTGGGACCAGTCTGATGTCTGGTCGAGTCACAGTACTTCACAGTCTTAAACTTCAGTGGCTCGCAAGAGACTTCAGAAAGTAGGAAACACTTTGCTAATGTATTGTGTGAATTTGTCTTGAGGCCTAATGTGGGTACACAATTAGACACATTAACTGCCTCAGTGTATAACGGTAATTGAAATGTGACTCAATTGTGATTTGGGTAAAATAGTCCTTCCATAGTCCCTAGTGCCTATCGGTATGGGCCAGAAGGCCTCACCTACTCTCCTGATGAGGTTTAGGTGGGGGCGTGGGAGGGGCAAATAGAAGAAGTCTCAAAATACTACCCTTCAAGGAAAGACCCTCCGGACCCCCACAGGTTACACGAATTGGCCAAATAAACAAGGAACACATTGTTGCCTGCATAGAAAAGAGTGCATAATGAGTAAAGAAGTAAATAAGCCTTCATTCTCAAATGAACTCATACTGGCCCTCAGTGCATTTTCTGAGTGTATAGCTTTACACTCCCTGAACGTGCACTTCTTGCCTTATACATCACTGGCGGTAGTGTGGGTTTGACTCATGATAAACTGGACTGTTAAAGGGGTTTCAAGTTGCAAATCCGATGATGGACTCATGAAGTAGCGCAGGCAGTCTGTAGTACTTGGGAATCATGACCAGGGTAGTTTATTGAGTTATAATGGCACATTTGGAGGGCCATTACCAGGCGGTAATGGCTCGCTTGCCAAGCTAATAGCCCCAAGAGAGTCAAGGGGCTTCACCAAAGGCCAGGGGACATTACTTCCTGGTTATGGCCTCGGGTGTGTGCAGTATTGCTGTTAGAACATTCCACCATTGAAGTTAGAATGTTGTGTCAAAACTAGGAGAGACATTGAAATGTTGGGACCTAAGATTTATACCAGCCATTACAGTCCTTTGCCATTTTTCTTCTGCAATAGAACTGCCAGTAATCCAATGTGCTATTGAGGTGTTACCCTTGCAGTCAGCTGGCCCTGGCATTAACGACCGACTGCAACAATTAAAGGCCTGAGCAAAGTGAGGGTCCTTTAACACGGGCAGTGGTGCCATTAGTTGCTGTATCGGTCCTCACCACTTAATAACACCATTAGAAGCCTTAAACACCGGACACAGGCTCTATGGCTTCTCTTCAACTTGAAAATAAAATAACCCCCCGTTTTTTTCTTTTTTCTTCTTCCTATTTAGATTTTTTTTTTCTTCTTCCTTAAGGAATTTTCTTTTTTTGCATTGGATAATTTAATTGGCCTGCAGCTGTTATACCCTGGATGTGTTTTGAATTAATTACCTGTTATGTATACATTGTTGATTTTCTTCTTTTTGAAAACTCAACAAACAATTAAAAAAAAACAATATAAATTAAGTGATGTGTCTCCAACATTGCTGCGTTATAATGTGTTCTGTGTTGATCACAGTGACATAACCAACACAGAAAAGGGACTTGGAAAGGTGATCCGAGGTTACCAGCAACTTGGGCTGAGGACTTGGGAGAGGATGTGAACGTCAGATGTTGGCGGAGGTGCTGTGAGAACACTCGTCTTGTGAGTTTGGATTGGGGCCTCAGAGCTTCTCAAACGAAATTGTTGTTTAGGGATTATTGGACGCCGGAGAAACTGTTCAAGAGGCAGCTGTTGGATAACAATCTGTGCTGGAAGTGTAAGTGCTCCAGAGGATCTCTCAGTCATTTGATTTGGTCCTGTCCTAAAACGAAGCAATTCTGGGAAAAGGTTTGTGAGAGGTTAAGTCTGGTCTTAAACATCGCGATCCCTATGAATGCTTCGTTACTGATTTTAGGCGATGACTCGTTGATGGATGAAATTGACTTTGGTAAGAAGGTTTGGTTGCTGCGCGCATGTATGATTGCTAAAAAATTCATTTTGAGGTCCTGGAAATCAAGTAATTCCTTTAATATTGATGATTGGGTGGAGGAGCTTCTTACTGTTTCAACGTATGAAAAAGCTATTTACAAGAATACAGATGAATGTGACACATTTTGGGACATTTGGAGCTGTTTTCTTGAGGTCTCTGGATGGATGTGAACTTTTATTCTGTAGCGATACATCCCTAACTTTGAATATAACTTTTATGATTACTTGCCTGTAATTTTATGAAACGATCTTGTAATTACCTTCCATCTATTGCATTGTTTACTGCATATGTAATTTTCGGTCTTTGGTTTCATGTTTTCTTTCTTTTTCCTTTCTTCCTTTTCTTCTTCTTCTCTCCATTTCATACACCTCTTTTCTTTCTCTTACATTTGATATTTGGACTTAGTTTATGATGAACTGTTTAATGTGTTTTGCTTTGGTTGACTATGCTTGTGGTTAATAGATAAGGAAATGTTTTGTTCTTATTTGTTGTTGTGAAAATCAAAATTTTGAACCCCACAGAAAAGGGACTTCAACAGTGTGGCACAGTGTCAGAGACACACCAGGTTAGCTGTAATTCTCTTTTCTTTTATTTTGATAACAGGCTTTAGCACCATTGCCTGTTTTTTGCAATTGCTTATGTGGCAGGGGAAGGTTGAGGAGGGGGCAAGGGTAGAGCAGCAAGCGCAGGCGAGCAGAGTGCATTTATCTGGCTGGTCGGAACAGGGGCTTCTAGTAAATGCACCTGATGGATGTGTGGCACAACAAGACCATGCTTCAATTCCAAAAAAAAACCTTCATTGCAACCACACCCCAACATTATAAAATCATTGCATTATAAGCAAATGCTGGTTTTGTTAACTTGCAATTCAAGTACTTAAATGTATACGCTGCCATGCAGACAGCACAAAAAAAGTATTCACTTTCTCTGTTTCCTGTTTATGTTCCTTGTGTAAAGGACTCACTTGCAACAGCATCTATTGCTGATGTAACAAAGGACAATGCATAATCAGTGTCTCGTTTGCAGTCATTGTTTCACACAGGTCCAGCTTTTTGCAACATTCCCATTTCAAAACACCCAACATTCACACTTCTTAAGGGACAGGCAGCTAACAATAGTCAATCCCAGTTGCACACTGAGTGCAATGTTTGCATACATGTGTTTAGTTATTAATTGTTCATTTATATAGCGCTTATACACAGGTGAAATGCTTCAAAGTGCTTCAAGATAGGAAGGGAACAAGGGAATACATTAATCATTCTTAGGTCTTGAAGATTCTGAATGATCTAAAAAGAAAAGAACTAACATACTAGGCCTGACGACATTTCTCCTAGTGCTAGTGCATGAATTGATACTGTTGAGACCATACTAGGGTACTGAAAGCGGTGGGGGCAGGAGGGGTGAGACAAGACGAGACGAACTAAATGGTCCTAGTACATTTAGGTCATGAATACGTACTCATGGCGGTGCAAAGACGGGAGTTAGTTGGGGTGGAGAACAAAGAGTCCAGTCCAGCAGGGACCTGGGTTAAGTACAGAGAGGTTGCCCCGCTCAAGGAGCATAAGTGAAAGTGCAGTAATGTTAAACGAAGTACAGCGGCCCGGAGGCAAGTGCAAAAGACTGGTGGAGAAGCCTGGGACCTGTTGGCTCTGAGGTTGAACCAATAATCACCCTCTTTAGGCATCCTGTTTAAAAAACCATTAGAAAGACAGATTCCCTGTCTTTCTTTGTACTTGAAATGGAAAGCAAAAAAAATGTTTTTATCATGAGCTTGGTTCTTCCAGTTACTGCTCGGTTCAACTGTCAGGAACAGGCGGTCCTTTGCCCTACACGTCCAAGTGCCAGAGGAAGCTGCCTTCTTTGCCCTCCTAATAAATAAGGACCTGTCTGTGATGGCGGATGAAGTTTGTGGAACTCAAATTTGTACCCTTAAAGGTTATTCACTAGAGTGTCAGACAAAAACAGTTCTGAGCAATGCACAAAATCCATGATGGACAAGCAGAAGGGGTTCAGTCCAAGGTGGGTGGCTGGGAGTGGCTTCAGATTCTAAAAAACGTATTTATTTATTTGTTTATTTATTTAATGCATTTGATTACACGCCCAAACCCTGAGGTATCACGGCGTAAGAGGTTACAGCCATCTTGGTTATGATACACTTGGTTACATACATCATAATTGTCTTAGTTAAAATACACATACAATAGTACTGTGGGTCGTCTTAAGGGGCACTTAGGATTATTTGGTATTTATTGAATAACCAAGTTTTTAGTTGTTTTTTGAATTTAGGGAATGAGGTTTTGTGACTAAGGTGGGGGTGGGAGAGAGAGTGTTCCAGATGCGTGGAGCTGCTATGCGGAAACTGGCGTTGCTTGCTCTGGTCGTGCTGAATTGTGGAATGTGAAGATGCATGTTGGCGTTAGAGCTGAGTGTTCTGAGCGTATTTTTACGTGAGATGCTTCTAAAGAGATAGCTAGGGGCTGTGTCGGAGATGCATTTATGGGTGATGGTAAGGGTTTTGTGCAAGATTCTTGCTTGGACTGGGAGCCAGTGGGCATCTTTTCTGTGTTACGAAATCTGCTCTGTTCTGTTGATGCTGAGTGCTGCTCTAAGAGCTTTGTTTTGGAGAAGTTGGAGTTTAGTAAGATTTTTTTTTTAAGTACCTAACAAAAGAATGTTGCAGTAGTCTATTTTATTTAGGACGAGGGCTCTGGCAAGTGTTAAGCAGTTTTCTGTAGTGAGGAGAGGTCTGCTTAGTGTGATGAGTTTAGCGGTGTAAGCCGTTGAAGAGGCAAGGGCACTGATATGGTTGCTCATAGTGAGTTTGGAGTCAAGATATACTCCTAGGTTATTGGCTTTGTGAGAAATGGTAATGGGGGTGCCAGCAATCATTATGGAGGTGCAGTCTGGGTGTAGCTTGTTGAGTTTGGCTGGGGAGCCGACTATAAGGATCTCAGTTTTTTCATTATTTAGGCACAAACTGTTGTTAGACATCCAGTTTTGGATGAGGGAGTATATTTTATTAATGCAGATGGTGTCTTGTTCTAGGTTGCCTGAGATGGGAATAAGTATTTGAGTATCGTCTGCAAATTTTGTATAAATTACTCCCATGGCTTCTCCCTAACTTGTCAAAAGGCAACCATCCATGGTCTGTCCCCCTGGTTTGAGCCCTTTCTCAGGGCTCACGCAAAATTCATAGATAGCACTTCCCAACCTTGGCACCAATAGATGCATGCCGTGCTCTAGTGTATATGCCAGCTGCTGGATCTCACTTCAGTAAGTCACTTCACACAAATAGTGCCAGTGTGAAGGGTAGTCATCCAGTTCCTCCAGGCTCATGGGATGGCCTGAAAACCAGGCCTTACACATCAGTTAAGATTTGCTTTTACTGGCAAGCTGATCTGGACATGATATGATCTGATATGATAGGTTATTTATAATGTGCTTAATACCCAGAGGTTTCTAAGCACAGCCCCTGGGATTGAACCTGTGGTGCTCGTGTCATCTTGCTTTCAAGGTGAGCATGTTACCCCTGAGCTATCCTCCCGAAACATGAATGCCCATATCAACAAAGTTGCCAAGTCGGTTTTTTATACACTGCATTCTGGAGAAAAAAAACATTCTTTATTCTTTATATCCCATTCTACCTGATACTATTGTGAATTCTAAACTGGATTATTGCAACTCACTGTATCTAGGAATTGTGAATTTCAGCTTACAAGTGTGCAAAAAGTAAAACATCTGCCATGTTGTTTTATTTGGATCCTTTCAAGATTCGACTCCATAAAGATCTTTCGCTAATCTGTTTATTGGGGTATGCAACATCTATTTGAAGGTTCCCTGTCTCATTTTTAAATGCCTACCAGGTTTGACACCCGAATACATGGAACCGAAAATACAGGGTTACATTCATTCATTAAACAAGGAGCACATTTTTCTCCCCTAAACCAATTCTAAGTCAAATGGCAACCGAAGACTTGGGGTGGCAGCACCTTATCTATGAAACCCACTACCATTGTCTCTACGGAAGTGAACAATGATTTAATTTTCTACAAATCACTCAAAACAATCCTTTTTTGTTATCTTTCTGGAATGAAGCCTCTTAGGCTTGCTGCTACAGCTTGGCTTGTTTGTGGTGCTCTATAAATCCCCTCAGGAATTCAGAACATTCCGAAACGTGGTTGGAGAGATGTCTGGACCATCTCCATCACACCGAAAGCCACATGGTTCTAGCTCCAGGATCCCTGTAGTAACCCAGTAGACAGAACAGGTTGCAGAATCTTTCCTCAGCTGGACCCTGTCTCCGGCCCCTTTATTCTCACTCTAGGGCTGGATCTAGGATTTGCGAGGTCCGGGGCCATACAAGACATCTGGGACCCCTTAATTTGCATATGTATTGCCATCTCTGGAAAAGAAAATGCAGAATGCAGAAAATTACATCACAAGAAGTGACATCAGTAATACAGAGGTCTGCAAACTTTGGTGATGCTGTAGTTCTGCACTACAACACCCACTAGCTTTAGCTGCCAGAGTCAATGATGAGGGACGATGGGAGTTGTTGTCCAAAACACCTGGCGGGCTGTAGAATGCAGAGCCCTGCTCTAGTGCATCATGGGAAGATGCACTAGAGCACTTTAATAACCAGAGACAAAGGACCTTGTAATGTGAACATGAATGGTCATTACATGTGTTATAGGAGCAACACGTCTAGCCAGTCTGTGAAAGAGGTTTCTTTTGCAGGGCACATGTGCTGTGAGTCCAGCTTCTAATACGACCTTGACTTACCCCATATCTTCTCAGCTCTGCCTAGTAAACATGTATAACAAGCCAACATGGCAATTATATATATACTCGTGTTAAGCAAAATAAGAGTCTGTAGCTTAATATGTCCCACAGTAAATGGAAGTATACTCTAATACGACCTTGACTTACCCCATATCTTCTCAGATGTCCCATATCTACCCCATATGTCCCACAGTAAATGGAAGTATACTCTAATACGACCTTGACTTACCCCATATCTTCTCAGCTCTGCCTAGTAAACATGTATAACAAGCCAACATGGCAATTATATATATACTCGTGTTAAGCAAAATAAGAGTCTGTAGCTTAATATGTCCCACAGTAAATGGAAGTATACATGTAGCACATTGTAAAGCACATCACGTCTTTTCTTTCCTTTCACCTTCTCGATCTGGGACTCACTTGCCAACCTTGAAGACGCACAACCTTTTTCCTGCATGTCAAACAGAACTCGCTGAATAAATTAGGGCATATGAATGAGGGCGGATTTATTTTGTGCCTCCATTTAAGTTTCTTAGGAGAAGGTTTGGTGGGGTCTTTCATGTGGAAAAGCCTTGATCAGTTCTCATCACCCAAACACTAACGCTAGATTACTAAGACGTGTTGCCATTCACAACTGACATAGTGTCGCTTTCAAATACACTGAGATCAGTTCATCACGGTTCTTGAGGTGGCTGAGGGTGCAGGGCTGCCCAAAAGTGCAAAGCCTCATGAAGGTCCGCCCGCCATGTCCCTCTTGCCTGGAATGAACCAAAGATGTATTAGCCTATCAGTAACAAGCAACTATTCACCCAAGTCCATCTCTAAAAGAACATAGCATGACATCACACAGCCCTGGATGCTTCTCAATCCCTTCACAGCCGAGTATTTATTCCTCTTATCACTGTTTATATTACTGGACATTTCCAAGACCTTGGCGCAGGAACGTCATTTCGTCAAAGTGCCAGGGGTAGCGGAAGTGACATCACATGACCCTTGACCTCTGTTGACATCACAGTTAGTGATGCATTTTGACCCAACCCCGTAGTGACATCACAGGAAGCGAGGAAGCACGACCTTTCACCCCTTCACAAATCAGGAAGTGGCATCACATAGCATTATTCCCAAGTACACTACGATAAATATGGTTAGGTTATCACTGTAAAATGATATACATTTCATACAAGAATAAATCACCATATGTATCGTTAATATCAGTGTCTATAGGCCCATAATATCAAATGACTGTGAATGCACGCAGACGTCCAAGGCCAAATGAAATGATGTATTATTGTAAAGCACATATGCTTAAGTGCTTTATATGGAACAAATATACATACAATATCACCCAACCTGTGTTGGTACTCATGTATAGACCTCAAAGGATGAAAGGCTGAATTGGCCATGCCGGGATTCCAACCTGCAACCTACAGATGGCACACACACATCGCAGCTGTGAGCGCTCAACCCACTAAGCTATCTTACCAGCTATAGCTATCTTACCAGCTATAGTAAAATGAGCAATTACATGTCTGAATGTTATCAAAGTCGGAAAGCAAATTACACTGGATGTATGCCTGCTCTCCAGCGCTAAGATACCTTCGGGTGACCGTGCACTCAAGAAATGTCCTTAACATAACATAACACTCTGTAGTGGATACCATTAAACTGGTAACTGAGATTTAACAGCAGGCCAGTTCATCTGCAGGTCTGGTGCAAAGTTGGCCACATGTCAAGCATGTGTTGATCTACTTTTCAGGCTTCAGATACTAGCAAAATATATATCATTGAGAGGGTTCATAACTGTGTATTAAAGAATTTAGAGTAGTGTAGGGAAAGCAGCGCACTCACATGGCATCCCGTACTCTGGGCACTCGTTAGCTCATACATGCAAACAAACATCTTTAAAAGCGTGCCAGGGAGATAAGAAAGATAGACACATTACAGCAAAGCATTAATTGTGCCACAATGAAATTAAGGGCCACTTTATGTGCTATGTGTTGTGAAGTGCTTGTAGGTGGTGTGCTTTATGTTGTGTGTTGTTATTGGAAAGGAAGGAGATGTGTTGTGAAGTGCTTGTCCCTGTATCTAATGATCTGGTGATGTCACGTGGAATGGTTGGAAATGAATGATGGGAGAAGGTTCCAGCTAATGTCAGTTAAGCCTGGGTGATGGACCCAGTGGTTCTGTTCTAGCTATCTTGCTGTAACCTGTAATAAAGATATGTTAAGAAGCTAAAGAAGACTACAGAGTTACTATTATAACACTGGTGACAAGGTCTACTGAGTCCAGGCGTGCAGCTCAAGAAAAAGAAGAAAAGAAGAAGACTGCTGAGGGGGGAGCAGCAGAGGAAGGGAAAGAACCACTGCCCCCCAAAGGCAAAAAGGAAGTCCCATCACCCAGGGCTGCAGAGCGCAGGGGATTGAGAAGTAGAGAAAGTCCCAGCAATCACCCAATGCAAGGTGAAGGGGGAAGCACCTGCGCAGAGAGAGAGGGGGAACAGAGCAGGCTCCCCAACATTGGAAGAGAAACCGGGAAGACCAATCTGCCCTTAGAGACTAGAGAAAACCAGGGTCCATAAGGAAGGGAGAGACAGGAGCAAGATGCCCAAATGCTGCCCAAGTGTGACAAGAGAAATCCAGGGCTGCCTATATAAGTAGAAATGAATAAGGGGCCATTTGTGCACCGCAAGAAGATGCCAGAATCAGCATTTCTGGACAGCGCTGGTGAATGTAAAAGATTCCGAGATTTCCCTGTTTGGCGGTCATAGGAAGAAAGGACATTGGAGCATAATATGCTAGTCTCAGTCCTTGTTCAGCGTTACTAGTGTTTGGAGATGTGCTTAACTGCCGAATTAAAGTGCCTGGATGTAAGTGGGCAGTAGATTGACATGAGCCCGTATTATAAAAATTACTCTGACAAAGATGAAAGTGCACTCACTGCACAGATCCCCAGCAATGGGTGGAAATGGACGTGGTGACGGTTGGTGTAAGGAGATATGAGAGGCTCTGTGTATAGTTTCCTAATGATGACGTCAGCCATTGCACAGGGGAGTTGGCGATCGTGAGGAATGTTGAACACCAACATTCTACACAGAAGATACGATCGTTACGTAAGCGCTTGGAATGGAGAGGCATCACCTTTGCTTAGTGGAAACTTTGTTTTCTAACATTGGGAGAAAAAAAAAAGGCGCACCCACCACGTTCTGTTTACTTGTGTAGGAAATGGATTGCTGGAAGCCAGTGGATACACCTCCACAATGTGAAATGCCGTAATGTTATGAAATGAGGAAGTGGGGATGACTTTTATGATGAATGGGCACAAGGAGATTTATGTCCAGGGAGCTAAGTTAGGAAGACTATGCTGCCTCCTGCCTGTTGGAGCTTGGCAAAGTATAAAAAATAAAAGTGCTTCCTGTCGCAGAGTGATTCAGTTCACTAACGGATGTAAATAGTAAGGAAATGTTAAATTTACGGATGTAGCATTTCAGTGGGCTCATGTTATTAATTACATGCTAGTGCACGAACGGTGTGTGATGTGGATGCTGATGGTAGTGAGAGTGTGTCTATGAGATTTACAAGCATAGAATAATCTTTTGAGGATTTGCAGCTGTAAATGGACTAACATGGACTCTAGTGAATACCTTTATGTTCTAAAGTGTGAGAGTCATAAGTGCATGATGTCAGCGATGTAAGGAAGGGCGCATGAGTGAGACAGAAGTAACCTCTTGAGGAATTATAGGATTACGTTACATGGCAACATGAACTTTTAGAATGTTAAAGGAATGTGCAAAGAGTAAAAGTAGGCTGCAGTAAAGTGGCATGGAATTGTTATAGGCTTTAAGTGAGTCGCCAATGTTGAAGTGTCGGATAGCGTACCATCGAAGCGTAGGGATAGTATCCCACATAAAGTGAAGTTGAAGTGTTGGGATAGAGTCCCATTAAAGTGTAGGGATAGCGTCCCATTTAGTGTGAAGTGTGGGGATAGCGTCCCATTCAGTGTGAAGTGTAGGGAAAGCGTCTCATTTAAAGTGTAGGGATAATGTTCCGTTTAAAGTGAAGTATAGGGATAGCGTCCCATTAAAGTTTAGGGGTAGCGTCCCATTTAGCGAGAAGTGTAGGGATAGCGTCCCAGTTAAGTAAAGAGTAGGGATAGCGTCCCATTAAGTGTGAAGTGTAGGGAAAGCGTCACATTTAAAGTGTAGGGATAACGTCCCGTTTAAAGTGAAGTATAGGGATAGCGTCCCATTAAAGTTTAGGGGTAGCGTCCCATTTAGCGAGAAGTGTAGGGATAGCGTCCCAGTTAAGTGAAGAGTAGGGATAGCGTCCCATTAAGTGTGAAGTGTAGGGATTGTGTCCCGTTTAAAGTGAAGTATAGGGATAGCATCCCATTAAATTGTAGGGTTAGTGTTCCATTTAGTGTGTAGGGATTCCCTTCCCAGAGTAGAGAAGTATTAAGTCTGAAGTCAGTGTAGGGATCCCGTTCCAATAGAGGAAGGTAGCGCCTTCCCAGTGCATTATGTCTGAAGATGGTGTAGGGATTCAGTCCCAGAGTAGTGACGTATTAAGCCTGAAGCCAGCGTAGGGATAACATCCCAGAATAATTTGAGTTACATCCCTCAATAAAAAGAATCATGGTATGGATGTTTCGTGTGAGTTTCCGTGTCTGTGTTTCCCGTGTTAGTGTTGCCTACGGAAAGGAGGAAGATGTGTTGTGATGCACTTGTCGTGTTTGTGTGGTATTGGAAAGGAGGGGGAACTGTTGTGATGCACTGGTCGTGTTTGTGTGGTATTGGAAAGGAGGGGGATGTGTTGTGATGCACTTGTCGTGTTTGTGTGGTATTGGAAAGGAAGGAGATGTGTTGTGAAGTGCTTGTAGGTGGTGTGCTTTATATTGTGTGTTGTTATTGGAAAGGAAGGAGATGTGTTGTGAAGTGCTTGTCCCTGTATCTAATGATCTGGTGATGTCATGTGGAATGGTTGGTAATGAATGATGGGAGAAGGTTCCAGCTAATGTCAGTTAAGCCTGGGTGATGGGACCCAGTGGTTCTTATCTAGCTATCTTGCTGTAACCTGTAATAAAGATATGTTAAGAAGCTAAAGAAGACTACAGAGTTACTATTATTACACTATGGTCAAACATTTCTACACTGTACACAAGCTTTTAGGCACAAGGATTTTGGCAAGTGACCGAGGACACAGAGATGGAATGTCTTGTGTTGATCGGAACAGAGAAAACGGCTGAAAAAAACATGATATAACTGCAACCTGCGAAAAGCAAAATACATATAGTATTTGTCTGCATTGTGAATTTGAGGTGTTTAAGAACAGACCAAATCAGAGTAAATCACTGACTCACCCCCTGAAGTGTGCCTAAAATAAACCTTTAATGAGTCTAGCAATTATTGTATGGAATTTCAGAAAGACTATTTTTTATTCCTATTCTTTCTTATTTAGGGTCACTGCTCAAAGTGTTACACTTGTGGAAGAGGCCTGAACGAGAAAGCCAGCCACTCCTGAAACAAAGAGCCACATGGTCCTGGCCACAGCCCAGGAGCTTCCATTAAAAAAGAAAAGAAAAAACGTTGTTTTTTTAGGGGTTGCAAGGGAGACCACAGGGGTAGTAAAGGAGACCTTTGGGGTTGCAAGTGCGCCCCCTGGCGACCCCCAAATGATGTCCCTGCGGTTTGGCGACCCGAATTTTGGAGCTTCAGCCTTAGCAAGCAGAGCAACGTATGGTTTGCCATACCATGCCGATGTATTCAGGCCTCTTTTCATCTTTACTCTAACCTTGGTGTGGTCTGGCAACATGTGGGGCCCCTAGAACATAACAACAGTCATACCCTCAAAGCTTATGTGCTCCTTGCAAGCTTCTAGATCGTCTCCGTTGTTTATTCGTTCTGACCCTGCGCACCCTCTTCATTTGCCCATAACCGAGGAGAGCACAGTGTTCATTATCATTGCTCCCATGCCCTGGTGGCTGTGGGGAGCCTTGGGGAGACCCAACAGTGCCAGCAAGAGACCTCGCTGCTGCTTTTGGAATGGCTGGGGTAGATGGCACCCCATAGGAGCCAAGCCACAGGAGAACCTGGTTCCAAAGAACCCAAGAAAGTGAAAGCCCTCAATGATGAGCACTGAAGGAATGGAGACAGCAGGAGCTTGAAGCTGTAGCTGCACGCAAGGGGTCTACTAATTAAGGTAAGACCCTCTTCACCAAATGAATTACATGTTGATGTTAACTAACTTAAATCCGAGAGGATGACCCACCATGGTGTCTTTGTACCTCCTTCCTCAGAGACTGAAGGTGCCTGAGAGCAGTGCTTCTTCTGGGGAGCGCTCCAAACCCCCTGGGTGACAAAGACACAAGAGGCAGCACCGGGGTTCACATCATGATGGGCTAGACACACATACCTTCATTTTGTTATTTGTTTTACTTGTGGTTGTCTACAGCGCAAGCCTAGGTAAGAATCACAGGAGCTTTGTACATGTCGTTGAGGGTTACATGTGAGCTCACAATATGTTGCGTGGGACACTACGGCCATGAGGGTGAGAAAGAGTCCTGCATTGAGTCCATAGTGCCTCACAGCCGTCGGTTAACAGCTACTTCTTAAGCTTGAAGCACTAGTAATAACCCCCAGGGGTATTTTTGTTTTGCATATGTATTAATTGAATATTGATGTATAATTATTAAAAGAAATGACGTGCAAAGAAAGAGATACAATGAGGCAGTTCCTGGGTGGGGTGCCTCAATAAAGGATTAACAAACACATGAGAGAAACCTGTTGAGGAGGCGGTAGGGTAAAAGGACATGAATTGAGGAAGAAGACTGAATGACATGTACAATAAACGCCTAGTACCGCAATGCTGATATTTACATACAGAGCATATGCAGGTTGTCTAGGCTGGGAGGGGTGGGGGGGGGGCTGCGGTTCGTTTTTAAGGATGTAATGAGGTGGAGGGGTGGGAGAAACGTGTTCACTGGCCAGTAAAGAGGGCTAGAATCTGTTCTTGGACTTCCAAAGTAATTTCTTAAAATATTTTTACATGACAAATTGTGTGGGATCATATGTATATATACTTCTGGAAACAAATGAGGACATGAAACCAGGGGGGACAAGTGTTTGTAATTGCTTATTTATACACGGTCCCGGGGATCGAACCTGTGTTGCTCCACATCGTCTTGTTTCCAAGACCGAATGAGTGACCTGAGCTATCCTCCTGTGGGGTACATTTACCAGCCCAACATAAATCCCTGCATCACAAAACTGCATTTTAGCAGTTACAAAAATAATGGCTGTGCTGAGTCTGCTGAGCACATATGGGGCCAGATGGAACGGAGACATCCCGAGAATGGCTGCATTTATTTTCTTCATGTGAACCCAAAGAGAATAATTCAAAGGCAGCTTAGCTCAGCGCTGATGTATTGTCAGCTCAAAAATGTAAAACTGCATTAAAAAAATGTTCTGTGTTTAAAAACGACCTTGCACTTTTGCTATTTTCATCTTTAAACATCACACAGTAAACCACAGCCATGTCCATCTATATTCAGGTTGAATACCATCAAATGAGGGCCTTCCCTCCCTGAACGGCATTGTTGTGTCAAATAAAGTCTGTGAAAAGCAGGACTTAATTTCAGTCTGCACGGCTAGCATCCAGGTTGGAAACAAATTAACACATGCAGAGCACTTCAAAAGAAGCTCTCTTTCCTTTGTCTGGTGTCAGTTTCAAAGAATCCATTTCTCAAGCATATCCCCATGTGTAGAAATTGATCAGAGCTATGAAAGCCTTCAGAATGAAAATGCGAGGAAAACCGCATTTGTTAAATGAACTTGAAGAAAAAAAATGAACCCCTGTTACACTGCTTTGAAAAACAGTGAAATGACATTGTGAAAGCTAAATAAGAAATAATACTGTAAAATGCCCAGAAACATCACTGTACATTTTGGGAAGAGGGTCTGCAAAAATATAGGTATGTTTTACTCTCTTTATTTTATTTTTCCTCACAAAAAAAACTTCAACTGCCTGGCTGAAGCTTAGGCATTCCTGTTAGATCAGTTTGGCTTAAAGGTCAAATATCGCACCTCCCCATGAGTTGATACTGCCAGAGCAGAGGCCCTGTTCTATGGACTGACAGGTGTGATAATTACATGGTGCCTCCGACTGCATGGCAGAGATGCTCCCAAGAACAAAGAGGGATTCCAACCCATGTGTTTGCCTCAGAAGTTTGAAATCCCCTGCATTCAAACTGAAGGACTTCAAAGGAGAAGCCATGGCAACCTCTGCGCCATCTGACCCAGGGAATACATTTGGCCGGTGAGTTGGAAATACCACCCACATTTGGGAACAAACCCAGCCCATTTGAATTAAAAGACTTTTTACATTAAGACATTTATTTTGGGATTAATCTGAATAAGCAGTAATGTGAAATCATGATGGTTTTTTATGTGATTTTTGTATCAACAAGATGAGACTATGTGGGTCTTCCTAGCATGTGGGGGACATGAGCGGCATTAAAGAGGCATTTCTGGGGAAAGCGTACATGACACAGATGTAAAATATGATGGAAATATGCCCGACACTGTACAAATTGCGAAAGAGTACCAGGGCAAAGCAACATTGCACAGACCTGGTATTTGAAATGGCATATTCCTTGTAAAATATGGAATCTGCCTATCTGATTTTCATGAGGATAACAAATATAAATATAAGGGTTTTGTTTCATAACTGATTTTGGCAAAAGTAACTGTGGGGAAACAAAGCACCTCATAAAAACACCCACACTAAAACTGATGTCATTTCCCGGGGTTCAACCCACCTGCAGGGGGTTGGCGATATCCACAGCCTGACATATCCTATCTAAGAGGTATGTCCAGGTTACTTCCACCCACATAGTAAAAATTATCTGATGTCATCCTGCTTATAAAAGGAGAAGCATAGGGAGAGTCAGGACAGTCAAAATTCAGGACATCCAATATCCAGACCTTCAGACACTCAACATTCGATATTCACCCTGCAAGACTCCACACTCCCGAGCCAGGCCAGAGATAGCGGATCCAGATCCAGGCAGAACCTCCTATCCAGGCAGAACCATTATCCAGAACTAAACCCTACAAAAATCTCAATAATTCAGGGAGAAAGAAGGAAAGGCTGCTGACCCCTTTGGGAGTATCCAGTGACCAGACCTGTCTTTGGCCAGCTGATGCATCCCGCTGTCCACTGTGACCATACCCTGGTTGCCCCGCTGTTCCCTTAGAGGAGAGCCCAGCTGCTGCACAGTGACCAGATCCTTATCCCGCTGTCCAGATACCCAAACTACCCAACTCAAGTGCATTTTGTAAGTATCACCCTTACACAGAACCAAAAAGCTGCATACACCGCTATGTTACCCTGCATTCTGTCCAACCCTATACAAATCCTATAAATACCCTATAAATACCCTAGTAACTTCTTAAATTGTCTGAATCCTTTGTGTATCCTGTCCTTAGAAAGATTTGTGTTAGTCTCCATGTGTAGCATAATTCTTTCCAAATCATTTCAGTCCTTTGTGTATGTCCTTAGTACTATTTTGAATAACTTAATTAAACTTCCATAGAGATGAACGCAGCGTGAATAGGTTAACTTTATAAATTAACCTCCTTGCATACTGTGTCTTTCTTTAACAATCTAGCCACTAAAATATAGTTGCAGTAAAACAAATCATTTTGCTAACAAAACCGAGTTTGCCCGTGAAATTGTTTCCCTTTTAAAAATCTGATGTTCCTTTCCTATAAAGAATCCCACACTGTCACCCATAAAGAGTTATCCTTTCACTTTAGTCTCATACCTGTTATGTGCCTTTGTACCTTATAAGAAAAAACGATTTCCGATTTTGACTGTTTAGCTCATTTTCTAAGCTATTTGCTTGTTTTAAACCTGAGGAAACTAAGAAATTGCAATTGTGCCACGTGTAATTCTTGCTGCACAGTTTTCCTTCCCAAAGTCTATTTTCGCACCTTGCATTGTAGCTTGTAAGTTTTCTTGCCTCTTTAGTACAGCCACACAAATTCCTGTCTTATCCATTCAACCGCACATGTAAAATAACTATTCAGTGAATTACAAATGGCATTTTGCTCATTTTCAAGGGTTTTCAATCCGATTGTGGCCTCCTATTCAGGGGTGGTAGGTCAGATTTCCAATCTGATTTTTGGCTATTGCATCTGGCTCCTTGCTACTCCTCTCCATCCACACAAAGCTTAGTTAACGGGGGTTTGAGGGAGTGTTGCAGGGGAGTGAATAACAGTTGTGCCATTTAAAAGTATTACCAAAAAGTGATCTTGTTTTCATTCATATTTACATTGCTCTGTCTGATGTTAGAAAGCTAAATTAAGTTTATCCTATTGTTTTGCTGTGTAATAATCACCACACTGGTGATTGCTGCCCTATATTGAATCTGTTTCATTTTCAATTGAATTTAAAAATAAATAAATATTTCATTATTACACACCGGCCTGGTTCATGGCCCATAGCGACACAGGGTGTTTATCAAGGGAGGTGTGAGACGGGTTGGCTGCCTTCTCAAAGCAGAATCTGAAATTAATCAACTCAAAAGTGATTTTATTGTGCGCCACATCCCTGGCCAGTGGAAAGAGTCCTGGTCTGGAGTGTGCCGTGTCTTTAAATCAGTGACACTCCGGAAGTGTTGGGGGGTGATCATCTTTTTAGGATCATCAATGAAGATGTTATCAATTCTATATGTCGTTAAAATAAACTCAACAATATCTTAGTCACCTAACCTTCAGTATTCCAGCCTACTTTAAATGTTCCTTATACCTATTGGCTAATAAAGGATACGTTCCTACCACACATGGCTACCTTAGACATCACATCATTTTAAAGGTAACCTCCCCCCTATCCAGACACAGTCATAACCTCGCTGGTCCTCTTCCAAACTTGAGGGTGCTGCATCGGTGCTGGGGTTTTCAGGAGCACACACTAAGGAGCATGTCACTAAGTGCATAAACAGGTGTGAGCTACCGCTTCCACATGCAATGAACCCACCAACACAGAGTGGCCTAAAATGCGCTGTTTGTCTTTCAAGAACAAGAAAGGGCATGACAGAAGCAGCAAGGCCCCCAAATTGTGTGTACACCCTCCACTGTATGTAAACAAGCAGAAACGTGCTTTCTGAGCACACTGTGTCAACTAGTCTAGTATCAATGACAGGGAACTGTATAGTTCCTATTATAATTTTTATTTTATAACACGCTTAATACCAGAGACAAGTTTCTAAGTGTGCGGTGCCTTGCTTCCAAGACAAACGCGTTACCCCTGAGCTATCCTGCCACCCACTTTGAATTTGCCAACCTACTATTAGGGTCATTTTAGAATAAATGCTAATTGCATTCACGGGACCGCCATGCTTTGCACCCACATGCTGTTGGGTCCCTTGCATGCATCTTTAAACATTTGTAAGGTGGAGAGGAAAAGAAAAGAGTAAACACAAGAGAAGCTCACTTTCCGCCCCCCCTTTCAAAAAAGTAAACACTGCCTGCAAAGTGTTCTTTGCAAGTATTATAATTAGTTATTTATAAAACGCTTAATACCCAAAGGTTTCTAAGAGCGGGCCTGGGATACGAACCTTTGTTGCTCCGTGTCCGAGCACATTGCCCCTGAGCTATCCTCCAGAGTGGCATTTACAAATGAAATCCTATGGAATCCACCTGGTTATGAATAATTTTTAATTTTGATTCACCAGGTGGATTCCGCAGGAATCCATTTGCTACATGGTTATGGTAAAATGTTATGCAGTCATGAAACAAAGCACACTGATAAGATGGAGGCCCGTGCCCTTTCTCTTCATTCTCACTGCACCAAAATGGGTCGGAGAGGTAAATCAAGGTATGCAATCATTACGCCTTGCTTTTACACTCTGATTCAACACTCTGACTAATTTAAAATGAGGATGTGATTTATGAAAAACCTCCTTAAGGTGTGATTGGAAATGTATTGTTTTTTTTCTAATCAAATATTAGGTTCATATTGCAGTCCTGTTTGACATAGTGTGAACAAACTTACAATTCCCCACATTCTGAGTGATTAAAAGCTCACAGACTCTCCTTCCCTTCACAGTCAGCCTCATTTTAAGAACCAGCACAGCGATCAGATTCACACTGCTCTCAGTACTGAGACAATGAGAGAATCTGAAGACGTGTTAGGGTTGGAACAATTACTGCACCTGCGACGGTATTAGTTCCAAGGCAAAACGAATGCAAAGGCTGTCACTGTGCCAGGTCCAAACATAGTTGGTAATTACATTTTGTTAGGGCTATCATTTGCAATGCCGGTAGGATGACCCAATCTCAACAGTTGCAGCATTGTTGCAAAGACATGAAATGTGTGGGTTTTAGGGGCAACACAATGCCCAGATTAATGCTGCTGTTTGCAGCATTTCAGATGTGCTGGTGCTTCCACTGGAGCAAATGCTCCTGAGTGCAACACGTGGACATGTTTAGTAATTTACGTAACAATAAAACAATTGACAAGTGCAAATCCAGTCCCTGTTCCTACACTAAGGCCAGTATGAAGTGGGTCTTTAACCTGGCCCTACAAAATCAATGTGCATGTGTTATAAAGGTGATCCTAGATGGATGCACTGTCAGAAGGCCCGACCCGATGTGTCTGCTTGCTGGCTTGCTGAAGCAGGCTGAGCCTGCCCACACCAGCCATCAGGCAGGCCACCAGCATACACTACCCATACACTACCCAAGAGGGAGAGTCCTTATTGTGGTGTCCTGCACTATGTGCTGCCACACTACCCATCACAGCCCTGAGCTCTCTAACACAGATGTAAAACCTGATGGCAGTTAAGGCCAGGCAAGGATGGGTTAAGTGGACATAATGGAAACTGCCCGTGATGTGGGGTCTAACAGAAATTATGTTCTAGAAATTATGTTGCAGGCCTGGAGGATAGATCAGGGGCAGTGTGCTTGTCTTGGAAGCAAGAATTTGTGGAACACCACATGCTTAGAGGCATAACTCTGACATGATTCTCGTTAGAAGAACCCAATATAATTATTTAAAAATTTAAAATTGTCGTAGCGTAAACAAGCAATGATGCAATTCTGTTTAGTCTGGAATCCAGCAAGATATGCCAACTGGGCATAATGATGTGTGAAAATGATCTGCTAACTGGACAGAAGGTTATTAGGTAATGGGACATAATGTAAACAGGTAATATCATCCAGAGTGGATTCACTGGAAACTGGCAATGATGTGCTAACTAGTCATAATTTATGCTGGCAGTGCAGACTATCATGCAAGCAGAAACTGCACCTCCCAAAAGGCTGTGTGCTGAACCGCTGGAAGACATGGAGCTTGAGCATGCACTTTGCAACCTTTCTGATACTCTCATGCTAGTCATGAAGCCAAGAACTGTATATCCCAAGATGCACTGTGTTAAAAGTATCGAAAGGCCTGGAACTGGAATGTGGAACCTTCAGCCTTCTGCATGCTGAAGACTATAAAGTCAGCAATGTCCTCACACGACAGGAATCCTTTTGGGATCCTAGAAGTTACAGAGCTGAAATCAAGACTTCCAAAGCTTAACAGACCAAGCTGAGACATCCTGCGCTCAGCTCCGGGCAATGGTGGTCATTGTGCCTCTGGTTAATTACCAGTGACAAACTAAATCTCCAGAAAAGTGTAGTCCACATGCTGCATTTCCAATAGACACAAGTGTGTGTGTAAAGTTCCCGTCCCTATTGGCTTCATACAATGTGTTGTCCGGATGCAAGCGCTTTTTGGGGAACATGTATTGTGGCAGGGTCACCAAGAACATAATGGCTATGCGCGGCACATGTGACAGCATGTTGTGTGTGGTCCAGGATAAACGCAGGATAGCAGAAACCAGGATATGATAGGGAGGGGGACCTCAGCATTAGAGTGTGACAGTTCCCAACAGCACACTGTGCATGTTGGTGTTAATTCACACATGTTTACTGTTGGAGGCACGGGAGATACAGTGAGTAACTCAGAATCGCATATTTGCGGTATCTGGGATTGGATCCCAGCTCTCAAGGCTCCAAGTCAAGAAACAAGACCACATCTCTTTCTTCAACCCAATAAGAAGAGGGCTGTGTAAATTAATGCATGTATGCCAACATTATCCATTCCATTCAGGGGACAGTAGTTCAGCCCTGACTTTGACTGTGCATTCTGGGACTTGTAGGCCAGAGTTTATAATGAGAACATCCCTACAGGTCATAGAATGCATATATAAAACTAGGACTAGGCTACTGTCTTTTGAATAGAATGTATAATTGTGTCATGTACGAGTGGGCCATAGTTGGAAGACATCAGGAAGTTGGGTGTACATCATCCGGGTTTTTGCTGGACATATGATGTACAACCTTACTTTTCACCTAATATAGCTCTAGTCTGCAGTACCACAGAAGGCACACTCCATCTGCGGCCTATATCGCTTAATTTTAACTTTGTCCTCAGATGCTCCATGTTTTTTTTTTTTGTTGGGTGTTTCTATTTGGCTGTTTTATCCTGTTGTCTGCACCTTCATGCCCGCGGGTCTACAGTGCGCAATATAAATGCCATGTAATGTAATGTAATTGATCATTAATGGTGTGGCTATTTCTTTGGCTTTTCAACGATATCTCTGGTCACTCGAATGGTTTGTTTTTAGTGGTATTTAACTAATTTGACATTTATGGGAGGTATCAAAATAACGGCAGCAAAAAGGCTGGTATTATTTATTTTAGGAAGATATTGAGCAATTTCATGAATTTAGAGAGATTTTGACAAATGTGCATCAATGTGCCTCCATTACGACTGTATGCTACAACTGTATGTATCTATGATATGACTTCACAAAACTACTGTACCCAAAGTTTGTAAGTAACACCCTCTACTATTCACTGCTGTAATCTATGCTTCATGTATGCTATGTACCAAGTAAGCCTACTTTCAGTGCCACGATGCCCCCGGGCAGATGTGCGCTATACAAATCCAAATAAATATGTGAAGGGTTTCGACCCATGCTGAATCAATAGACTGGGGAGATGTGGGGATGAGCTGCCGCCGCCCGTCATTCCATCCCAGAGTCCAGGAGAACTGCGCAGTTGTGCGCATACCAAAAGCGCCAGGGGTGAAAGGTGGTGCCAAAGGAAAAATAGCAGCACCTGTCAGAGCAAAAGCGCTTTTAAATCACCTCTGCTTCTTTGAGGGCAAGCTCCAAATGTCAAGTTCAAACATTGCAAGATAGCTAATACCGGAGACCTTTGTTCAAAAATCCATTTTACTGATGTCAAAAAGTTGCTGAAATCATGGGCACTCTAAAGATTCAACCTTCTTGTGGGGGGTTCCATATCACCACTCTAATGTAAGGATGCCCATCAAAACAATAGCAAAAATCTCCTGTCAAATTCAAGACAACTCAAAAATGGATGCAGTACTGACAAATTCCACAAGGCGGCGCTAGCGGTCTAAACTCTGACAGGAGAACTGGTGGACAAAGGGACCTGAGTCAACTGAACTTCAGAGCCTGTGGGTTAATTAAAAAATCTTAGCCACCTGCTGTTCCCCAACTCTTAACACCCCAGAGAATGGGGTATGTTAATTTTGAGTGTTTCCTGTCAACAGCCCTCTGCCAGCAAGGAGAGACATGTGTTCACTGACCCACCAAGACTTCTGGAGGCAGACCCAATCACTTGGGGGAGTTGAATTGCAACAAATATATATTTTATAGAAACAGTGATAACTTATTGTAACCAAATGACAGGAATGTACAACTTTGAGAGTCTGAGTATGGAAAATGCCCTCACGATTTGAGTCCAAACTCCAATTTGTACCATGTTCTGGGGCAAAACCCCGCTAATTATGAATATTGTAGACACTGTATTTAAGCTAGAGACATGGAAAGTTACTGGGATATATGTGGAAGGGAAATGTACCTTTGTATAATTTTTGATGAAAATCCCATATTGCAAAACCCACTAAAATCGAAAATAAGTTGCCATTTTTGAATGCAAGCTCCTAGGAACGCCAGAGTCGGAACAGAGACTACCTTAAGCAAGGTCTAATATGTACATGTAATGTCAACCACTTGTGTACCTGGGAAATATGTATTTGGATCAGAAATAGATTTGTGTGCACATTGACCAGGGGAGGATCCTCTGACCCATAAACAGACCTCATCATGATGACAATCCATTTCCTTCCCCCAATCATGGGAGAGGGGAGAATTGGGCCAATGACAAGTAGAGAGGGGCAGGCTCAGTTATGCCACGCACACACCCACTTCCAAAACACATAAAAAGAGACTGCTCGGACAGGTAGAAACATTCATTTTCCATTTCTGAGGAGCATTTTGATGGCCGACATCCCATCCAGACAGAGACCAGAACCAGGGACCCATAGACTACAGAACTTTGAACTTAGAAGGCCCACTGCAAGCAAAAGTATTCTCAGCAGGCCTTCAGAATCCAGCAAACCTAACCAACTATTCAACAGCCGGGCGAGCTGTTTGAATTCTTTGCCAAGAACCTTTGCCGGAACCGCAGACCAGACCCAGACCGCTGTGAGCAGAACCAGAGATCCAGATCGTTGTGAGCAGAACCGGTGCCTGATTGACCCGCCGAGCAGAGAGAACCGCCGCTGGACGTGTTGACCAGATCCGTGACGAGGCCCATTCATTTCAAAATTAGGAGTGAGTATCCGCCAGAACTGTGCAGAACCCAATCTCTTAGTTAAAATAATCTAATCCAAACTATTTTAACCTAATTAGAACAGCCTCCTAGAAATCGTGTCATCTGTCATTTTTAAAGCTGCACAACTGTCACCTGTCAATTCTGCAGCTGCAAACTGTCACCTGTCATTTTGAGCTTTAACATTTCAAATCCGAAAAACTACTTTCACAAAATCGTCCGTATCTCCGGAACCGTTTGTGTGAGATTTAACTTTCATCTTAAAGCTAAGATTCTAGGCTTTCCAACAAACCTAGAACCGACTTCCTACTCCTTATAGTGCCTCCGTAATTCCGCTCGGCGCGCAAGTAAATTTGCTGCGATTTGACATTTTGCACAATTTCAGCCACGTGTAAAAATCAGCAGCTTCTTGCTTTCCTTTGCTAAAATTCATTTTAACCTGCTGGTTACACATAGAGCATTGCTAAAGTGAGCCTGAACTAATATAAACTAGATATCACCCACCCTGAACCTCTAGAGGGAATTAAAAGCATTTTTAGCACATTTCTCACTTCATTGTCATCACATTCAAAGCATTTTGGGCCTGCGTTTCAAACCTCTACCTGTTTTCCTCTAAGCTTGCTGGGGAGGAACTGCATTTTGTATTGCATTTTGTTGGGGTTCTTGAAGACTGTGTGCTCTCCTTCCATTTCTTACATTGCATAGGGGGGGGAGTGAATTGTCAAGGAAAAGTGATTACATTGTCTTTTGTTGAAGCCATATCAAGTTATTTTCTCTACTGCATTTCATTCATCATTGTGTTTCCTTGAACCATATAAAGCATTCTTTCCCACCTTATTCTTCTGTTCCTATTCATAAGTTACCTATTGCTGATTACTGCTCATATTCACAAGTGTAATATCCATTATCAATTTATTTATAGAAGTGTGATATATATATATATATATATATATATTGTTTACATTTTCAAATAAACCTTTTAATTTGCAAAACAAACCTACTTCTTGGCTCAGTGGGTTCAGGGGGACTCTAAGAGGGGGGTGTTATACAAGGGTTGTCATCCAGAGTACTGAACTGGACATTCATTTTGGGATCTTGTTCAGTGATGTCATAGAAAATGTTCGTTTGGACATTCGTTCTCTTTTTTTTAACCTGGGGCACAATTGGTCCCATGACTACCCTGTTCACGTGGCCTGGCTGCATGCCATGTTTGCTCACTTTTAATTGAAATGAACCCAGTGGGATCCTCATTAAGACACCCTCTAACGCCCCTACCCCCTATTCACAAGCCCCCTCCCCGATTCTACAGCAACCCATTTCTGGATGGTTGCTCTTAGAAGGCTTTCGATGCGACCCCAGCTTATCATAGCCCATAGCCGGCCGACCCGTAGATTCACATACAGGGCTACCATGAGAAACTTGCACACACCTTACATGAAGGTGCAACCCTGAAAAGACATTCTTCTTGGCCCCACAGGCAAGTAGGCTACCGCCTTAAGCCCTGATTTAAAAATAGCTTGACTAGTCACTACGCAACTGGAACGTTCGCTGATATTTGATGGTGATGATATTGTCCTGAATCAAATAGAGGTGGTGATACGGAAGAGGATATATAAGCACATCACCATGAAAGCCAAACACCTCGGAAGAATTTGTTAGTGTCACTACTCAACTTTTCTGCTGCAGATTTACGGTAACACCACCCACTTTCCATTGCCCAGTCAAGCAAAACCAGTCAATATTTTTCTGCCTAGAATGGGGCACATCCTCCAGCAATGTTTGCCCTCACTCCCCTTGCCCTACAGGCCTACGTTGGATGTTGAGAGATCTTTGTCCTCCCCTAACTTCCTTGAAACTCTTAATCTCTATTCTGCCTTATACTGACCAATGGGACCTGCTGCCTTCAAACAAGCAGTTGTTATTCAACTTCTTAGGAAGACTAGCTTGTGCCCAGATGACCCTGCTAGCTCATGCCCCTAGGTCCCAGGTCCCCTCCCCTTCTGAACAGCTGGAGTGAGCAGTCACAGATTGGTTGCAAATATTTCAGGAAGCCAAGTGTGTGTACGCATGGACTCGGTCTGATAAAGTGGCAACCTAGTAGAGAAGCAACAGAGCGCTCTATAATAAGGGGATACAGTAATAGAAGAGACTCATCTGCACACAATCAGAAGGACAGGACATTCATTGCACAATCAGAAAGATATGGAGAGAGCGAGGATACAGAGGTGGACAGACAGTGCAGGCAAAGCAGTGAGGGGTAGATCCAGTCTGAGCCGCGCAGATGCCAATCAGGTGGAACCTTTATCCGGGACAAATTAAGAATAGAAGCAAGTGGAGGTATTGTGCTTTTGATCCTTCTGGCACCAGGCACCATCAGTGGCCTTGGAAACCATGGAACATTCGTATTTTCTTGATCTCCCCTTCTTGGATATCTCAGAATTTCCTGGATTCATTTTATTCTCTGAGAGAAGATTTACACCGTCCAAATTCTACCTTTTCAGAGAAACCTCCAAGCAGCCCCAGTGGCTATTGCTTAACATATAAACTCAGCCACTGAACATGGTTCTCAGCAGGTACCACTTCAATTTGTTCTATACATGTTGATGACGCTTACATCGTCCTTCAATATAGGGGACCTGATTCGATCTTCAACTGCACTCCGGCTACTGGATATCTAGGTTTCAGCTGCTAAAACCTGGTCTGACTTAAACAGAAATCCCCCCGATAAGTAGCTGTGATCATGCCTGAAGCCGAACTACATGTGGAAACTTCATGGAGACATGGTCCATGCAATACGAGGGGTCAGAAACTCCAATGGGTCATTGATGGCTAATGTCATCTCTGTATATGTCCACCCACATGGACTTTTCCAGCTCTACATGTACAGCTGCATCCTGAAAGATATAAATTTCCTCAGCCAGGAAACCATGGTAAATGTTTTAATACACTTGTGCATTGGCCATTCTCCTAGAACATATCTGTGATTGCCCGTACATTCAAAAACCTGCCTGCAAATAATTCAAAATACCACTTCCCTCAGCTTTTGCTTAGACTCAAATATATATATAAATTCCTGTTTTTTATTAATGCATTATGGCTAATAAAAGTAAGACTTTTGCATACAAGGAACACAAGTTAATTAAAAACAAGAATACAATTTACTTATAAAATCATCACCCAATAAAAAATGTAGAAATCACTTTACATGTAAGATCATCAAAGGTACAATCATCAAACAATTCATACACTACAAATTAAATATTTGCCATCAAACAATTCATACACTACAAATTAAATCTTTGCCATTCAATTACATACTTTAAACATTCCATTATTAAAAATGAGTATGTAAAACGTCTCAATCATTTCACTTTATCTATTAATACCCGAAGTCAACAACCTGACCTACTCAAGTCATGGGTGTCAAGGCTACCTATGTACATTAAGCAATTCGAATTGAGTCAATGCCATGTTTCTAATACTATACCATGTATGCTTTCCCAAACATGCACAGCTGCTGCAGTAATTACAAGAATTGCTGCTGCCAGAATCATGGAACAAAACTGCTCCGTTACAATATTGCGACGAAGGGCAAAAAAGCTCATAATCCTTATGAGAACAATAAATTGCCTTTTCACATGAGGTCACAATGTGCTTAATTGTTTCAATGGACTTGGCACACATGCGACGTAATCTTCTTTCACGAGGAATATGCTGCCACGCACCAATATAGTCGTTAACTGGCAAGATATTTAACCGCAGATACATGAAAAACGTCTTAATGTATGTGCACATGCTATAATGAAACATATACGAGGCTTAATATATTCAAAACTTCGTAAAACATACTCCTCAAAACGTTGTTTCTTCTCACTTATCCCGATTGTCCTCACTCTGTCCCATTCCAATGTCTTGTGCTTTAGCTTGTGTAGGTAATCACTATGTCAGCTGCCTCTTCCCAGCACAAACCAATGTTGTTTGATTAAGCGTGTACTGAGTCTACCAGCTCAATAAATGCATTGTTACCCCTACGATAATGTACAACGAGTATTAATCATGCAAATTATATAGGTAGTTCAGCTTGCTTCATTTTGAAGAATACCTTGCTACAAGACTATTTCTTAGGATGGGTTTGATGTACGCTGATTTGAATGATTTAGGTACTATTCCCGTGTTTAGGGATATATTCATTAATAGTCACGACCGAAGCATAAAAACTGATCGCAGAGCAGCTGGGATGTCGGTTTCTTATTGCAGGTTTGTTGTGATTTCACAACTAGCCTGTTCCGCCTGTGCTGGATGCCGTGTATCTTAGTAAAGATAGAGTGTGTGGTAAATGTCACTAGATCGCAGAGATGGCATTTTAGGATCATAACGCTTGCTTATCCCAAATGTAGTTTGATATCCCATGAACAAATCAGGAGCTTTGTTTTATAGACAGACCTCTCCCAATCCCCTCATGCCAAGATTCAGAGTAAACAAAGAGTCCTCTCCAGGACGCATACCACACTTCTCATCCTTTACTAAAATGCTATTAGTAGTATTGAGTATACGGCTACTCTGGGTTGATGAGTTCCACGTGTTAAAATTGTGGCAAAAATGGCGGCTTACACAAAAAGTCACGGCAAAAAGGCAGTGGCTTTGCCGCCGCAATCCATGTAAAGGATGCGGGGACACCCCCGCAACCCTGCTCCCCTTAAAAGGTATAATGGGGTACACCTTTACCGGGTCAAACCACGGCATTTTTGCTGTGATTTTTTGTAAAGGCAATATTATTTCCGCGATTTTATTACTGCATACCGGCTGATGGCTCAGAAGTTAAGTGCTCGCCTCAGACATTGGTTCAGGCTGCACTTTACACGATTGAATCCCGGCAGGGCTAGCTCAGCCCGTCATCATTCTATGATGGATGCATGGAGTATCATTGAATACTATTAAAGCAAGTAATAATATCAACAATTATCACTGGGCCTAAAAGCGGGAAGAATCTGACACAAAGCACTATATAAACAATATACTTTCATTAAAATTGTTTTTGTCATTATTATTATTATTATTATTATTATTATTATTATTATTATATTATTATTATTATTACCATTGGTATTACCATTGGTATTACTACTGGCAGCTAATCAATCAGCATTTCTACTAGCAGGACTGTTAGTAGTAACTGTGACTGCTCGTGCTCCTTGAACTGGCACTACAGCAGTTTTAGGAGATGGACCATGGTCCTAACAGCACCTCCATGTACTATTGGTTGTGAAATTGTTGGAAAGGTACTTCAAAGCAGCCAAATCATAGAACAAAAAATACAAATCTTGACCAAACTGAAGCGTAAACTGTTTATTATCAACAGATCTTATTAGTCAACTCTAAGTCGCTTCCTTGCACTAAGTGGATTCAACGCTAATTCGACACTCCAGCGTTTCATACCAGGGATCTACTAGTTGAATAGTTCTGTGCTGCAGGTTGTTTTGTATCAAATACCAAAGTTAATACGTGGCTGAACAATAAATAGCTTGTCAAGTATTTGGACACAACAGTATAGCAGTTACATTTAATAAATCGTAATACAAATATTAAAAAAAACACTTTTTCAAATAAATAAATAAACATGTGTCCTCAAAGTTATTTCATATCTCTTTATTTCTATCAGCACATCATCCTTATTTAATTATTGCATGCCAGAACATAACATATTAACAAAAAGCATGCTATTCGATGCATGCAAGGGTGTTGCATGGCCAAAGCCACTGCTACTCACTGTGGCAGGCGTCGCAAGTGCAGTGTCAGGTTCCAATTAACAAAATGCATGTCGCGATTTCCAGTGGGCACTGCTCATCACACACAGTGCAATCTCTTGCGAGTTTTAAGGTAGATTACGTGGAAAGTGGCTGTCGCTCCTTCCTTGCGGCTCACGTGGACAGGCGTCAAGGCTCGCCGGCCGCCCATCAGCCTCAAACATTGACTAGGAAACGTCTGTCCAGGACAAGTGGTAACCAACTGCAAAGGGGAAGTGGCATACGAAGGTCTGCTGCTACTGCACAGTGAGCATAAGCTGGCATCAAGTGTGCAGACAGCGATTCCCTTCCCTGATGGCCGCACCTCGAACCCATCTCGAACGATTTGTGAATGATCCATGTGTCGTTAAGGAATGAAGGCTCAGATGCAGGTCATATTGTGAAGAAAATGGAGGGCGGCATGCCTGCATTTTCATGCAGGCCTCATACCTGTATTTCGTGTTAGGTGCAACGTGAGGCATCGGCACAATCCTCCTCGTGATTCTTCTTGAGGAACGCCACATTGCACGCTGCCTATTTGTTCTTTAGCAGATTAGCACCCGTGGCAGGCTGAGTCCCACGCACCAAGCCCTCGTTCTGAGCAACCTGATGGCGGACCCCCTGCCCCCCCCATATTGCCTCCACTCACCATATTCTTTTGGCAGTGGCGCAACCGCCGCCATGCTCCAACCTCTACAATGCTGTTAGAACCTGGGGTTTCCTTATTGGAAACCCCGGGGTGTTAATAGCAATAACACCTGATCCGGCCCACGGGATAGGATGGTAACGCCACCAGGGCTCATCATTAAGGCACTTGCCGCGCTCATGACTGTAACTTGGGCCCCGGGCCATTATCACCCGATCCGGCCTGATGGATTGGGTGTACCAAGTGAGCAAGTGACTGGCCTGATCGCAGCACTGCCATCAGGTCACTCCATACAACGGACATCAGGTGGGCTCTCTGATGGCATGCATAGCGCACACACAGCATACTCTAAGCTCTCATTCCTTACCACCTGGGGCATCCTACTTAACAGGGAGAAAAATACTCCTGCTCACACCCCCTGGCCCCACTGCCTTCCCTTGACACCAGAGGATGCAAAGCACTATGGGCTTCTCTATGTCTCTTCCTCTTCAACACTACAGCCTCCAGCACCAGGAAACACAGGACTCCGAAGTTCCCTCATCCCCCACTTCATTCCTGTTAATGCAGACCAGCCGGAAATAGATATCACAATAGGCAATTCCCATAAGTGTCAATATATACGTGAGAAATTGCCGGACACAACTTGCACTGTCAAACATGTAACTGACTCTTCCCAGCCCAACCAAGCTAGAAGAATCACCTGCCTTTATGCGAGACCTTTTAACGGTCAAATATGCAAGTCCGCCTCCCTCACCTCTGCCACGTTAATTTCACCATTACAGCAAAGCTGCTCTCTGACAATGTCACATACAAACCTTGCAAACAGGAGAAAGACATCATTTCAGTGTTTTGCAAAAGGACACAACTAGAACGTTGAAGTCTGGAGGCCTGGTGCATAATCGAGCCGTGAACAGATGCTTTATACAAGGGTTTATTGTAACAGTACGTGCACGTTCCAAAGAAAGTGTTTTGGGGATTGCATGAGCGGTGGAGCATGCAGCAGGCACATGGCAGGTAGCGCGCAGACCAAGGCGTGCCGGCGTTCAACATAAGTCGACAAGGCGTCCCAGAAGCACATCTCCTCCAGTAGCCTTGGCAACTCGAGGCCCGCAGAAAGCGGGATGGGTGCCATGTCCAATTAGAATCTCCTGCTCTGGTGATCCTGGAAGCGCGCTTTCTGATTGCGCCTGCCAGGAAGGCGAGATGGTCGTCTGAACCAGACGGTGCCGCAGCATTGGCTGCCAGCTCCCCACCAAGGCCCAGTATCTTGAAGCCCTCACTCTTGGCTTGTCAAACTAACCCCATCCCACTACTGTAGGCTCATCCCGCAGCCTGCTTCCTCTTTGTTGATTTCACAAACTTTAGCTGCAACAGCCGAAACAAGGCACTTCGACACTGTTTGTGGGTACCGGCTCACTTTCCAGCCCCTGATACCGTCTCTTTAATGACAACACTCACCGCACGTATAATGGCGTCACTGCCCTGTGCGGAACACTTGACCTCTTCAGTGAGAGGTTCCAATTGTAGTCTGCCCGGCTTCCCGTTCCCCAAGGCGGCGTTCAGTCTGCTTGTCCAGCTACGGGTGAGTTGCAGCTGGGTGTCTGCTTGGTGCCGTTTGCCTGGAATTAGTTTTACTAGTTCAGCGTCGTTCCCTGACCCGGGTATGGTGGCGCCTAGAGGCTCTGAGAGTGATTTAAATGAAATCTTTCTACTAATGCACCTGCCTCCCAGTGCACCGTCCCTGATAAGGGAGGGAGACAGTCCTTGGCCCCAGTTATTGCTGCTTCTACCTCTCAGACAGCAGATAAGGTGGGGGTTATATTGTACCCTCGACTGTGGCACAGGTGGGCCAGGAAACTATGGAATCAGCATCTGATCTTTTAAATAATACCTTTGCCTCAGCCTTACATTTTGGAGAAATGCAGGGTAAGTCTAAGTATGTTTCTAATGACTCAGGCACGTTTTCCAGTTCTCCTGCCAATGTTCTTCCTTTAAGGGCTACTATCAACATGAAAAAGGAGCATAGCTGCAGGCTCGTGCTCAAGGGCCTAAGAGAGGTGTCTTTAAGTTCACCTCAGTTCCTTACTATATCACGACTCTGTGGACCCTGCTTCTCCCCTAAACATAACAAGAGAGTTTCCCATGATTCTGATCCAGCCTTAAGCAAGGACACCTCCGCTTTACGTGATTTGGGGTCCCTTTTCTACACCCGGATTTAATTAAACAGCCTAGGACAACTGAATGGCTCTCATCTGGGCTATTGCCACTTTTCCTAAGCCTTATGTGAGAAGATTTTTGACAAAAGAAGAGCGTAACAAGCTCCAGTCGGGGTGTGTCGTCGGCCTCCTCCCCATCTGAAATCGATGAAAGCCATCAATTAGAAAATCACATGATGTTTTCATATCCAAAGAAGGGAAGGATCCTAAAAAGGGCATTAATAAATGACTGAAATGCTGCCATGATAAACTCCTGTATGTGTTTGGCCCTTTGGTGAAGATCTTGGAGATGGCTGAATACTGTGCCTTTCATAAAGTGGCACGGTTTGTACAAACTCACATGGGATGGGGCCTGCATGCGGCTTGCCTGCTCATCAATGCCCAATCAACTTTATCAATGGACAGGCATAAGGCTTTGCTGATGAGAGCCAATCCGATGCTCATGGAAATGGCTGACAGCGAATCGGGCTCCAATTCAGTAACAGATGTATTAAAGACCTGTCTTCCTTCATTCATACCTTCATGCCACTGGACAAAGCTCAAAGAAGCATTACGAGGGGAAATTATGCAAAACAGCCAAATAATGGCTTTTTTCACTCTAGAATACAGATAAGACATAAATATAACCACGTACATGTTCAGCATTCGTTTACGGTAAGAGGAAATGAATAGAAGGAAACTTAGCCTCAGATCTACATAATCTGTAGAGGAGCAGCTGCATACATCTGCAGGAGACCCGTCCCCCCTTCCTTTCATATGTTGGAGACCTGAGACATTGCAGTGTTTGACACCAGCCATTGTGCCAAAACTGCAGCGTGTGTTTGAAAGAAGATACCCATTGAGAAAATCCTATCGAATGGATCCACGAAGGGATGTTAACCTAAGGGAGGAACTCCCTGAAGTAATATGAGAAAGAGCAAAGAAAAGAAGCTAGTGACGTCACAAAAGGTATGCACGACGTCCCAAGATACTGGCTATAAAGAGGATGTATAGATCCTAAGAAACTAATGATAAAGTAAAGAATCAAGTGAGCTTTTAAATACAAAAAAGATTACACGTGCACGAAGTTCTACAGACAAATCAACCGTTCAATAAATGTACAGACGCTGAAATGTAAGGTAGACTACGTCATGATAGAAGCTGGCTATAGGTAGTTAATAGAACGCAGGCAAAGCCACCATTATATAGACGCTGGACATAGGTTTCATGAATTTAGTAAGGTAGGACCCATGAAGCGGGAAGGCAAAACTGTGTTGCAGCAAAAATAAGCAGAATCGTGGAGCTGCATCGCAAGGCTGTCTGGTCTGAAGTCAAGATTGAAGCAGCCATGGTTAGCTCTCTATTCAGGAAATGAGCGAATGTGCGGAGGATGAATCATCCCTTGTTAAGGTGCAATGAAACAACACCAAGAGTGGCAAGTTTAAGTCATTTAGAGCACGTAAAACCGCAAAATGGACAAAATCGTGGTCTCCCGGCACGTATGCCAAGGATGAAAATAGAGTTTGAACTTGGCATCCCAGACACAATAGTTAGTGCCCTCACTCCTGTGCATTCTCAAAGACAAGGATACTTTGCAAGGCCAAGTACAAAGACAGTTTTCAAGGCTGAAGGCATGGGTGATGAGATATGATGGGCTAATTGAGTGGGAAGGTAGTGTCATGCCCCATCTCCTTGCACCTGGCTCTGGGCTTACGTGCTGCTAAGTGAACCGAATGTTCCATACATGGCACAAGCTGTCAACCAGTTATAGTTGTCCATATAATGAAGTACCTTATAGCTTGAAGACCAATGAAAAACTGTGTATCTAATGTTTCTGAAGATGACATATTTGAGAGGTAGGCATATGTTGTCCACCTGATACAATCTCAGCTCGTATAGAAAAATATATTAGATGTTCCCCTTAGCCAATCCCGACCCTTGAGTGTTTTTTACTACTGCCACGTAGTATGATGTCACCTCTGATGTATTTTTGGTATAACAGCCATGTTTTGTGTAAAGATCACTGAGCGACTGAGCGTACGTCCGTTGATGTTCATTGTAAACTCCCTGTGTTAGATAATTGTTAATAATACAGTACTTTGCCATCTTCCTGAGTTGGTTTGGTTATTTGGACTCAGAATTATTCATTATGATCCCATCCATTACACATGCTCGTTCCTAAAGGGCCTTAAACTCATGTGGTAACAGTGTGGATGGTTTAAAGATCCAAACTAGTTCTGCTCCAGAGTTTTGGCCCATCAGGCATCATCCACCATTAGCTGGAAGATCGCAGAGGTTCCTGTGGAGCACGGCCAAATAGAAATAAATTTGCAAGAAGAACCAAGACGGTGTGCAGGTCCCCCTTTGAAGAAATCCCTGCTCAGTTTCCACGGGCACTCTGCGGACGGAAGGCAAAGTGGTCGGATTTAAGTAGGCTTTGATACCGAATGCCTGAAGGCAATTAATGAATGGTAAATAGACTAAGTGGACTGGCAATATAAAGGGACAGGAAATATTGTGAAGATAAGAGAGACCACCTAGGAGTCCTAATTCAAGGGAATTAGAAGGAGACATTTCAAACTCCAACGGGAGTAGAAACAGAAAAACGCACAGGTCAGGACTGTGTAAGGTAATGTCTCAAAACCAATACAGGGTAAAATAAAAGTGAGAGAAGAGTACCCCTCATTATAAATGAGAAATAGTGGAGGGAGGGTGAGCACAGTGTTTTATAAATATGCAATGTGTGACTAGTCTAAATGTTGTTTGTTGAATAAAGTATTGAGGAGCGATAGAATTGTAAAGAGTTGAAAAAGTGATAGTGATTAAAGATAAAGTGTAGCAAAACGATTGGCTCCAATCAAAAGAATAGATAGGTCATTGAAATAAGAGGACTGAGCAGTGATTGATGGTGCTTGGTCATATTTGTTGTTTTAAAACATTAAAAGTGGTGTTTTAAGTCAAGGTAAAAGGTTTATTTAACAATCTGGTAAGTATTGACAGTCAATTGAGACTTGTCATTATGGAGGAAACTCCTCTTATGCACCTATGCAAGACACTGCCAAAACATGTGCCCAAGCTCAAACGGTACTTTACAGAAAGGGTAAAGGGTACCGCAGATACAATGTTTATGCCATGGCCACAAGGGGGATCATTGTCAAAAGTGGCATTGCAATAAATGACCACATACTTGCACGCCGCGTACACAAGGGAGAAATTAGAGAAAAGATTAGCAATTTTAGAACTTTGGAAAGATGTACTAAGAGGAAAAAGATGATCTGCCACCTGAGGAATGGATGCTTAATCAGCATAAGTGGGAAGGCAGTGAGCTCTCAGCTCCCCTTATCTTGCCTGAAGCAAAGAGTGTTGCTTCAGAAGAGATAGGAGTGTATCCTTTAAAGGAATTAAGAGCAGTGACAGGGTATAGTAATCTGATATATGAATCCCCTGTTACAGTATTGACGATAGTCCGAAAGAGAATAAAAGAAGGGAAGATATTTGTAAATGTATACAAGACAAGGAAGAAAGAAGCGAACAGTGAAATTTGCTGACAGATATAGACGGAGAAATCAAGAGATGGAAAGGAGAAAAATATAAGGCTGACAAGATAGCACTCGTACAAAACAAATGGATGGGAGGACACATATTACTCAAGATAGATGGGAAAAGTATTGAGGAAGTTAGGCAAAGAGACGATAAGGAGACGATAAGGACAAACAAGAGAGGAAGGAATTGGAATGAGAGGAGGTAAAAGGAGGATGAGCAAAGAAGGAAGGAAAAGTAGGGATCATCTAGGACAGATTTATAGGGAGAAACAAGAGAAAGATGAAAAACAGGCAGAGGAACAAAGAAAGTACAGCAATAGACAAAGAGCAATAGAAGGAAGGGACAGAAAGGAAAGAAAGAGAGAACAGGAAGAAGCACAAAGGGGGAGGGGTACAAGATTACAGAGATAAAGGGAAGAAGAGGAAAGAAGGGAAGGAGTAAGGAGGGAAGAACTAAGGCAAAAGGAAGAAAGAGTTAGAAGAGATACGAGAAAACGAAGGGAAGTAGATGAAGAAATATAACAAAACAGAAGGCTGCGAGTTTCGGATACCAGTTTTATTCATAAAGAACACATGAGGCCAAGACCAGAAATACGATGGGATAGAGAGATATTCTCCCAATAAAGGAGAAGACGCTATCAACACCAAGAGCAGTGCTAGAGGAAGAAAGGCATGATATGGAAGGCATTGGAGAAAGGATTGATAAGGCCTATCAGCAATTAAGACAAGATACAAGTATGAAACTCGAGCAAATGATGGTCGATCCCCAGTACCTCAATCACAAAGTAAGGAGGGAAACCTGTTTATTGATGAACGTCGAGCATTGTCTTTGAGTAGATTGAACCTAGACAAAGGTGAGCAGGATGTTAGTCATACTAGTTGAGGCGTAGGCATGTCGGACGAGGAAAGAGAGTCCGGTCTTGAGGCAGAAGGAGGGAGCGTGTGCACCGTGTAAGAAGCCTGCAAATGCAAAAGGAAGTGAGATGACCAGATCCGGGACATTGTAAAGATAGAACACCAGATCCCCTAGCATGTCCTGGGCTTTCCCGAAGTCAATTCTGTAGAGAGATGGAAGAGTCTCCACCATATGCAAGATATGTAAGCAGGTTAAGGTCCTTGCCGGTAAGGAGACAGACAGGGATGATTGTCCCTGCCATGGATAGACTAATAGTGGAATCCGACAATGGGATGGGGTTCACGCAGGTCCCCTTGTTAGAGATGGGGGGAGCAAAACTGCAATACATTCCATGGCCATAGATGGACAAGGATAATTTATGATAGCAAGCTCCCTAGTTTCTCTTCAAGGGCTGGGAAATGGATATATGAATTAGAGAAATTGACAGGAGGAAATACGCTGGCCATAGGGAACATAAGATATTTCTTGGCAGCCATTCTTAGAGATAGGGCTGATGACGTATGGAGGGGAGTGGGATATTCAAGTGTGACTGCACAAAACACAGCGCATGATGGAGCACCATTCAATAATTATAGGGCAGATGTTTGGAAGGGCTCTCAGAGTACAATATCCTGACACATCGGATATGGGTGCAACTATGACATGAAAAATGAAAAAGATGAATACCCTATTGCTTATATTCAGGATATTCAGGAGAAATGCCAGCTTTATACTCACGAGCCGTGGGAAAAGACAGTGGCATTATTTGATAATTTGTTATGTCAAGGGATGCCTGAGCGAGTACAGAGGCAGATAAAAAAACAAGTGAGGATGGAAGCATAGCTATGGGCTGAGATCCAGTTGACAATAGTACACGATTATGGGTTATTACAAGAGAAAAACAAGAAGAAAGATGAAAATAGAACAATTGAGGAAGCCAAATTATTTCAGAAAAAGTTGTAAACATTTGCCATAGAAGGGGCAGTGTTGACAAGTGGAGAAGGATTGGGAATTCAGGAAGAAATAGGTACATCACAAGCAAATAGTCTACACCTGAAGGACCAAGGTGGCTATGGGTTTACGTCACAAGCCAGAGGTATGGGTTATAGGGTAAGAGGAGGCAGATTTCAGAATATCGAAAATTGGGTTTCAAAACACACAGAACAAGAACCAGAGTGCTCAGGAAGCATATAACCAAGAAGGGTTTACGAGAAGGGTTCCACCAGTAAGTTGGAATTGTGGAATGACAGGACATATTGCGTGCGTGTGCGAGAGCCGAGGGAGAGTACAAATTGGCCCGGTTTCCAGAGGGGGGGCAGTTTATCCAGCGCCATGCAGCTCACAGACCAGAGAGGGCTTTGCCCAAGATCACACATTTTATCAGACACAAGCACCGCAAGTACAACAGGTGCCACAGCAGGGACAAGCACAAGTGGATCGACCACAGGGGCAGTTGCAACAAACCCCTATGCAGACACAGCAGTATGCAAATACAGGACAAGTACTAACATCTAGATTAGGAGGTGTCACTGAGGTATAAGGAGATCCTTTCACTTGGACGGGATGAGCTTGTACCCACAATAGGACAGCTCACAGGATGACTTGATGTGTTCAGTACTATCTGTGACACCAGACCCCCAAGAGGAACCACGTGTTGATGTGCTGATAGGAGGAAAATCTTTCTCTTTTCTTGTAGAAACTGGAGCAACTCGTTTGTGTATACGAGAGGGAAAATATCCAATGTCAGGTATTGCCATGAATGTGCAAGGGTTCTCAGAGTCAAATTCCTTTTACTGATAAATTACTGGTCCCCATATGAGAATGTGACATGTCTGTCCCTTTGTTATATTCATGGCAGACACCAGTTAACATTTTGGGAAGATATCTAATAAAAAACCTTAATATGACGATTTCATTTACTGATCAAGGGATAGTGTGCTCCACTCCGGAATACATTATGTAAAAATGGGAGAATTCATACTGGCGTTCACAGGGCAAGAGGCTCTGTGGGGCGTTCCAGTAGATCCAGACATGTTTCTATATGGAGTAAGCATTTTGCAGACATGGCTACCTGGACTGGTAGAAAAGATTGTGAGGATACCTGATGAGTTTTTATTTAGTCTACAAATACCTATGGATGAGGAAAGTAGGCAGACTGTTCCTATAGAGTTGGAAGCAGCGATAGTATGAAGAGAGATGGAAATGCTCAAAGGGATAGGCGATGAGGGTAGACCATGGAGAACAATGATAGATCTTGAGGAGGGGTACAGGCTGACTGACATAACCGATGACAGAATGTTCAGGGAAGACTGAAGCGATGACAAAGTGGTGTTCTTCATGAGCATTGCAAACTCCCACAGAGAATGGTGATAATGTAGCAACTACCAGCATTTTATCAGGAGAATCTTGAAAAGGTGCCGAGTGCCCTATGGATGACAGGCTCCTATGACCTTGATTTATTGAATGGGATAGGGGAGGTTAAAATAAAGCTTAAGCCTTGGGCAATTTTACCCTGAGCAAAACAGTACCCCATGTATCAAAAAGCTGATGAAGGTATATTTCAGACTATTTCAGCACTGATGAATCAGGGGATTCTGGTGCAATCAGAGTCATCATGCAATACCGCAGTGTATCTGATTAAAAAATCTAAAGGGGGGTCGGATTTATCCAGTATTTGAGACCTCTTAACCAGATTGTAGATGCTGATTTTCCTTTAGTTCCTAATCCTGCAACAATATTGTGCAGTATCCCAGTAGAAACTCAATACTTCATGTGTTCGATTTGAAAAAAGCATTTTTCTCGATCCCGTTGCACAAAGGACTCACAAGACCTGACTTCCTTTATGTTTAGACAATAGAGACTAAAACATACTTGTTTGCCTCAAGAGTACTGTGAGTCCCCATCAATCTTTAACAGTGTCCTACAGAAGGATCTAGGCAATATCGAGCTCAAAAGCACGGTGATACAATACGTTGATGACCTATTGATTTACAGTAAAACAGAGGATGGGTGTAGACAAGATTCTGTCCAATTGATGACTATTTTAGCAGACAAAGGATATAAGGTGGACATGGAGAACTTACCATATTGTAAAGAGGAAGTGTTGTACATAGATAAGTTAATTTCTCATGAAGGAAAGAAAGTGACACCTGAGAGAGCTGAAGTAATCATGAAAATACCAAAACCGATCACAGTGAGACAAATGCAGCAGTTTCTGGATTTGTGCAATTATATTAGAGCTTAGGTGTTTGTTTACAATAGTTACACAATGCCAATTTTGAAAGCATTATAGAAAGCACAAGTTGGTAAGACAAAAATAGAATGGACCGAAGCAATGGAGGAAGGATTTGAGGAGTTGAAAAAATACATTTGTACTGTCCTGTTTTAGGGATTAACAATTATATTTGTTTTCACACACAAATGGGACAGTCATGACAGCAGTACTTACACAAAGAGCCACATTAGAGTATAAACCTTTGGAATATTATAGTAGTGTACCGGAGGGCCCAATGCACTCCCTAGGGCCTTGACACTTCTGGATCAGAAAAGGCCTGCTGGACACCAAACAGGGAGGCAGTCAAAGGCATCTTTATTCTTCCAGGGTACAGCAAGGCAGGCAGCATACAACAGGAACTCCAACAGTCATCAAAAAAGCTCTGAATTCTGCCCTCTTATATTCAATTGCAGTTGGCACAGTTTTCTCTTTCATGATGCAGTTCACTCTTATTGGTTTAGACATTAAAAGACAAGCCAATTCCCCTTCTAGGGTTGGTTGACTGAACTGTCATTCACCAAGTACCCATGTCCTACCTACACATGCAACTATTTAAATGTGTCTAAGATATACTCAACCTTTAAAATGAATCCTTTGATGTGTCAAGAGAGAACATGTATGACATCGACCCTGAGATATTTTTAGCAAGCAGCACCATGTATCCCTATCAAAGGAACCCATATATGTGCCTCCCTGTGAACCCAGCAACTGTTGCTACTTGGCCAGATGTCTGAGCTAACTGCTACATTGCCTTGAATCACTACATGGCAGCCCCTGGCTTGTCAATGTCAAGATTGTTGCTGTGAAGTCTAAACAGTATGTTCTCTTCTACTGAACCTTCAATGAACTGCTCTGAGGCATGATTTTGCAAAAGTCCACCATCTTAGAAATTGCCTGGCTGTGCCTGGTTATCACAAAATGGTGGACCAACCTATTCTTGATCAGAACTTGGTACCTGCTCAGATTTGAATCTGGATTTTTTAGTAACTATGATAAGCATGTACTACTTGACATACTCTCTACTGCGCAAGACATTCTGACCCCCAAAAATACACGTCAACCTTAAAATGTATTTTCTTGCCCTCTTAAGCCCCACAAGTCTGATTGTTGCACACTCGGAGTCATTGATCATCCTGACAAGTTATCTGCATTCGGTTTGAGTGGGAGTGGGGTCTACCTCCTGTGCACTCAGTTTGAGGGAAAGTGGGGATTTTAGACCCAGTTATGAGTGGACTCTTCCCTTGCGAACAATCTTTGACAGCTGCCACGTTTACATTTGAGAAGTATTGTCATGGGCTGTTGTATGACCCTTTAAGTGGAGCATGCCTTGTTTGCCATTTTAGAGAAACCCAAGGGCACATTAACATCCCAAAGAGCTTACGTTTATGAGGTAATGATTTCTAAGCCAACAATTAAAATTGTAAGATATAAAATAGTGAACCCTGCCTTATTCGTAGCTGGACCCATAGAAGAAAGTGATCATATCCATGACAGTGCCAATTATGTTGAATTTTATGATAATATACCCTGTGTGAAATAGAATGCTTTGGTGGGAGGGGAGATTCTTTTTATTGATGGTTCTTCAAAAATTGATCAAACTAGTAGGGAAAGGCATTCAGGCCCCTCAGTAGTAAGACACAGATTAAGTCAATTTGAAATAGTGGCAAGTGCAATACTGCCGTCTCACTTTGCAGTGCAAGCAGCAGAATTAGTAGCGCTCTTTGTCGTGCTTGAGAAACATGAAGGGTGACTCCGCCTATGTGACTTCAACCGTACATACAGGGTTGTCATGTTGGAAAAGGAAGGACTATCTCCACGCATATGGTTCTCCAGGGCAGAATGCATCATTATTTCATAGGCTCATTAAGGCACTGCAACTCCGAGTGGCCATAGCAGTCGTAAAATGCGCAGCCCATACTAAATGAACAGACTTTATCTCTTGCGGGAATGAATCTGCAGACATAGAACCCAAAAGGGTTGCATATTCTCCAGAAATGTTGAGTTTTGACACCGAGGATATTAAGGAAAATCCAATTACAACCATGTTAGTACAGGAGGGGTTTAATATGCTGTCAATAACCCAATTAATAGAGATTCAGGGAAGAACACCAAAGGAAGAGCAAGAACTATGCAAGTGAAGGGGGTGTTCTTTATCCCCCACTGAAGCTTTATGGTAAGAGGGAAGCACTGGAAAGGCAGTGATGCCAGTAACTTTTTTAAAAGTCTTGCTCAAACAGCTGCATTACCCCGCACATGTAACTAGAGAAAGTCTTGCTGCCAATATTGCAGAAGATTGGTTCATTCCTAATTTGTTGGAACACGTTGCACTGTTTATGGTGAATTGCATTGTGTGTCAAATGTTTACTGCTGGGCATACACTGAGAATGATTAGAGGAGTAATACCTCGACCGAATGGTCCATTTCAGCACTTAGATATCGACCATGTCCGTATGCTGCAGACATGTCATAGATATAGGTATCTATTAGTGGAGGTTTAGTTTAGTTTAGGTTCTTTATTTGTACCGCACACCATACCCTCGGGTAGTTGGGCGCCCAAGGCGTATACAGGAGTTACATACAGTATAGCCAACAACAAAGGAATAACAGTAGCAGAAATAAGTGCAGATCAACCATGGTTACATGTGGGTCGATAAAGGAAGAATCAGTTACAATACCAGACTGGTAGTGTTACAAGAGACATAAAGAGAATAATCAAGCATTTGATTGTAGGGTGAGCTAGCTGATCACTTCTGTTTCTTATCAAAGCGCCAGCCCTTTACTTTGGCTCTAAAGCTCCAAAATGCAGGTTCTATTCTAAGGCTGTAGGGCATTCCACTGTTTGGTGGCTAACACATGGAAGCTTGCTCCCCCCACTCTTTTTAGGAGGAATGTAGGAGCAGCAAGGCAGTGTGAGTATACGGTTCTAGTTGGTCTAGTTGGTTGGTGTTTGTTGATATAATGCCAATTCCCGAAGACTGAAGAAGAATTGGTGTCCCACGTCTGGGACCCTTCTTGCAACAAAGTTGTAACAACTCAGACACAGGCGGCAATGGGAAAGGAGCGCTATGATGGCAGTAGCAGAACCTGTCCATTGTCTTTTACTGACACATAGGGCCTCATTACACGGTAGGTGGTAACCATGGCGCTGTTAGCGCCATGGTTGCCGCCGGTACCGTACCGAGTCCGCCATGGTGAATGGCGGGATTACCGCCACATTCCAAGGTGTGTGGGGGTGGTAATTCCCCATTCACCATGGCACTTCCCCATTCCCATTGAGCCCCCATAGGGCTCAATGGGAATGGGGAGTGCGGCAATTATGGTACCGCAAATTGCGGTACCGTAATTGCCTCCAAGGTCCCTTTGCAGGCCCGTTCCTTAACGGCTGGTAAAACCGGCCGTTGAGGTCGGGTCCCGCAAAGGGACCTCGTAGTAAGGCGGTAAGGGTTTACCGGTACGGGTACCCTTACCAGTAACGGTAAACCCTTACCACATTCCGTGTAATGAGGCCCATAGTGATACATTGTTACCAGCACCAGGTACATCGAGGGCTGGGAATGACGATGGTCCCAGGCTTGGAGGCTTGCTAATGGACCAATCAGGACACGGGGGGCTAACCCCTGATGGCATTACGACATATCCAATCACTAACTCTCTCCATGTATCATTTTCTAAGTAACAATTACTAGGGACGAACCAAGGGTACCACCTGACCTTTACTCTACCAATAAGCCCTTTCACAATATGATCCTATACTGAAACTACCACTCAGGGAACCAACCCGCAGTGGCGGTAGGTTCGGGAATGAGCTTTCGCAGGTGACGTAAACTGTTACGTCACTCAGGTACAAAACGGGCCTGCGAGCCCGACTATGATGAGAAGTTGCCTGGAACCTACGCTCCATGTATTTGTCCCTGCTTTTTTCTTCTAATAAACAGTAGTGACTAATTGCTCTCGTGTGGCCCCTCCAGTTCTTTGGGACGAGGAAGGAGTTAGGGCCTTTCAATAGCTGGAGGTCCGCGTACCCCGGGTACGGCTCTGCCGACCACCAGAAATTACCCTAACACCTCTGAGCCATTGGTTGCTTTGTGCTCATCCTTAATTACTGATCATTCTTGTAATGCATGGCAGAATGTGACAACAAATATCATTAAACTGTGGCCCCTTTAACTCAAGAATTTGGAAAACTCTTTTCTAATTTGATTGTGAATACGCAAGTGCGTAAGAAGCTGTGGGGGAAAAAAAAAAACATGCATGCTTGAATTTCCACAATACGGTCATGGCTGATTTCTTTTGACCCTTATTTCTTGAAGTTATTTTTTTTTTATAAGAGAGCTCCTAAATTTGAAGGACAGTTGACAAATGATAACTACTTGCAATGTCAGATGCATAGTTAATGATGGTGGTGCTGTCAATAATTTTTACACCAAGTCATTGGGGGAGAACTGGGCGTGGCTATCTTCTGTATTACAGAAGTTGGACAAATGAATGAATAGTTGCCACACAGACTCGTTTTTAAATTTAATTAGTTGGAATACACGTGGCCATTCTCATTTTGGCCATAGCACCATAATGACAAATTGTGATATGTTTGATTTTCTGGAAACCTGGCTTACTTCTAAATTGTTGTTTGATGGATTCACAATGGTTAATAGTGCAGCTTTCAGATGAAAGGGGGGCAGGCCCTGTGGAAGTCGTGTAATAAGTGTCAGGTCTCACTTCATGATGAGTGAGTATTTTCCATGAAATGCTATGGCTTATGTATTGTGTGCCACAGTGAGTATTGGCAAAAGAGATCATGAGCCTTGCTTCATGGCAGTCAATGTGTATGATCCTCCTGGACAAGGGTAGACATTGTGAATTATGTTTTACAACGCACTTGTCTAACAAGAATGGAATTTGGTCACATCCTAACGGAGATGTGAATATTTGCAGCGATTCGATGTTTACTGTGCATGCAGACACCAAAGTCTTCCGTTAGAGGATAATGATGTTTCACTGAACTCTTACAAAGCTCAACAAATTTTACTTGGAGAGAATGGCCTAATTGTATGCATACCCATGGTCTGCAGTATTTAAATGCAGAAGAGGGCAACAACAGCCCTTGCAATTCTACTTAGATAAAAGGAGAGGTGAATAACAGCCTTGACTCTAGATTTATGTCAAGGTTATCTAACTTAGGCCACTTAAAACTCTAAATTTCGCCCGCCTCTTTAAGTGATCATTCAATTTAAAATAGATGATTAAACATTCGACCTATAGTAATCACTCATACGTGATAGGGAAACATGGAGTAAGTACTCAGGGGGAATTGAGTCAACTGGTATCATAAGAACATCAATACATTAAATAATAGATTGATTCTTGATTGTGGAATGTTCTCGTCTTTACCATACTTAACGGTTGAGACTGCCATCAAAACATTATCCAAGTATGCTTACCATGTAGACACATCTTCATATACAACGTCTACCAAGACAGCTCATTGGCAGTTATTGAATAATGTTCTGAGAGGCAATGACAGTAACACATTTAGACAATTATAAAAGAAGTTACATTCTGTACCTAGCCAAAAAGAAATCAACCCTAGTTCTGAGAATGTCTGAATCTCCCACATTACTTCCTTACACTGAACTTTGAACTTTGCTGCTTGATGAGATGTTCACTCTTGATTCCAGGGCGAGCCCTTTCGTTTGTCAAGCTATCCTGCACGAAGAAGATATCCATGAGCTAATAACCAGGCTTAAATCCTCTAAGGTTTCCTTAAGGCCCAGATGGATTTGCTAATCCGTTCTTAAAAAGGAGCTGCGCCTCTGGTCTCACATACTTCACATCTTGCTCAAGAAGGTGGCTACCGAAGGGGAAAACCCTAATTTGTGAAAGAAATCCCTCCTCAATTCAGTTCACAAAAAAGGTGCTATTGAAGACCCAACCAATTACCATCTTCTCGTCATGGTGGATGCACTTTGCAAACTTTTTTCCAATATCCTCTTGGATGACTTGTGGGTCCGTTGCATCTTATGTCCCCCCAACAAAATATTTTCTGCAGCGGTATGGGCACCATACACAACATATGGGCCCTTCATTATTTGATCGATAGCAAATTTTCCCCAACCTCCTCTTCGTTGTATTTGGCCTTTATAGACTACTCTAGTGCCTTTGGCAGTGTAAACCTAAACACACTATGAGACCATCTTAGCACATGGGACTAGATCTCTGAGTCCTTAAATTAATTATCTAGCTATATTGCCAGACTTTGGTCTCTATAAGATTAGTCCATTCTGGTATGTTTTCAGGCAGATATAATGATCAATTATGGTTGAAAGCAGGGGTGTGCATTAGCACCACCGCTATTCAACCTTTACGTAGTAGACATGCATATCGGTCTAGATGCCTGAAACAACTACCCTTCAAAATTAGGAAAGGAGCACATTTCATGGTTAAGCGACACTGACGCCAGAGTACTTTTTGACAGGACTCCGACGTTCCTTAACTGCATTGGCCATTTTCTCGAAAGCCATCAATTTAAAAATAAATCATACCAACACTAAGAAGTTTGTGATTATCAAAACGGCATGCATATACGAATTGTGTGTGGCCCATAGATGCTCATCCTATAGAGGTGGTCAATCAATAGATCTATCAGGGTACCCTTTTGATGTCTTCTTTTTCTCCTATTGGGATTCAGAACCATAATATTCTAAAAGCTCTTAACAACTTTAGACTGGCCAAGAATGTTTTGCATACTAAAGGGGCTTTTCAATTGAGGGATTGATTAAAGTGTATAAAACGAGCGTCATCCCAGGTATACTCTATGGGTTAGAGACATACACAGATATCCAACTCGCCTGGTGAAAAACCCTTAGAAGTCCAACTCTGGTGATTCAATCTTGGCCTTCCTCAGTCGCCTGCTTGTGGGGAGTGATGAGAATGGAATTGGGGTGAGTTTCCTTACCTAAATTGATTAAAATCAAACACAGCCTGTTACACCTTAGGATACTGGTAGAAAATGGAAAATCTATTTTGAATTTGTATTCTGACATGTTTAGGGCTAATGTTAATGTAAAAATAGTATAACATTAATTCCTTTTCTCTTGTATCAGCTTCCACAAGGGTATATGTTGGTCATAGCTTATACATTGAATTACACAGCGTTAAGGAAGCAGTTCATTGGTACAACTCTCAGAATGTCTCAGGACAAGGATGCCACTAAGTGGCACCTTTTAATTACTTGGTGCGCATTTCAGACCATACATTGCAAAGCTTCAGCATGAAGCTTAGATTGAATCTACTACCTTGATTAATGGTTACTAGTCATCAGGGGTACGGGGATACCTCATGCAGACAGAATCTGTAGGTTGTGCTATATCATTCCAAATAGGCCAAATACATGAATGATGTAAGACGTATATACACCAATCAGTTTTGTCATTTGTGGCACCCGGCATCTCCAGAGTTCTCTTAAACACTGTACACTTAATATGGAAATATGTGGAAGTCAACTTCTTGTAAACATTTTTTTGTATTTTATCTCAATGTCATTTTTAATAATAATAATAATAATAATAATAATAATAATAATAGAATAATTTTAATCCTATTTTAATTTTTATTTATGGTCTTCTTTTATTGGAATGTTTGGGGGTATTTCATGTATGTGAAATGTTATATTTGATGTTTTGAACGTTAGAGTAAAGGTTTTTACTAACCAAGTCACTAAATATTGTTTTAAACATACCTATATCCATTTATATACACAGTGATTGACCTAACAATGACCTAACAACATTACACACGGAAACTATTAAATACAACATTTCCGAATCAAACTTCATGTTGTTGTTTTATTCTTTTTTCTCTCAAGTCTTAATGGTTTAATCAAGGTTATGTTCTGCATTTTTGGCTATAGTCCTAATTCAGTGTTTCACGCAGGAACGTTTTAAGTGGAACGCTGTCTTTAACAATGCCGCCTGACCAGCCAGTTGTGGCGATTATCTAAGCTTCTGTTGGCTATAGATCTGTAGCACTTTCAGTTAAGACCTGGGAATCTCTAAGGCAGATTTATTCCACACAAGACACACACACGAGGGAAAACATATTGAGTTTTGTAAGCTATTTGCTATCTCGATCTGTTGATATACCTAATGACTATGGCATGCACACTACAGCGTTACAAACCTCAGGCTGAAGGATAATGATAAACCATATTTCTATACAGGAGGGTGCAGCCGAGCACAGGGTACTGCCGACTGACATTAAGAACACCTTCATAAGACGGTTCCGGCCAGATCTAGATGTGCACATGGGACATGGCCACCTCCGACTCCCAATAGGGGATCGCCAGTAGGCTGGGCTGGGAAATGCACACATAACCATAGACTATCTTACTGCTGTGTCAACACATCGGTCCTTGGACTCCCATGGTGCCATAATACAGGTATAGACTCTGCCAGTCTCTCTCTGTTTCCCTCAGAAGGCACTGCATAATTGTTTGAGAAGCATGCTTACAGGAACCCCTCTCCACACTAGCAAAGGGCATCCTTTAAATTGGAGTCCTGCAGTCCAGGTTATGCTGTGGGCCTCTTAACTATTCCCACAGGAACTCTGGAATATCTCCATACTCTGCCAAGTAAAGTTCCCTCTTTCACGTTCTCTTGGCAACCGCTAAATGCTTTTGTCTACTCTTGGTGACCTGGCATCTGAAGTATTAGTATATTCAATGTGTTCCCTCCATGCCCTGCCTGAAATCCCTATGGCAAATGTATCTAACTCTTCCCAGAAAAAATTGCATGGTGCTACAAAATTCACCATTCAAACCAAAATATTTGTACATATATATCTATATATATCTCAATAAAAAAACTTTGTTAAAGGTTCGTTATGGTTACAAGTAAAACTAAAAAACCAGATCCCCTCTTCCCTTTCGATCGAATCATGCAGAAGATGAAGTAGGAACCCTATGAACATATTACCACAAACACATTTTTATTCCCTTTCAAACCTATCCTACTTTCGATTCACTTTACCACATAGCCGGTCCCAGGTGGACATGGCCACTTTAACACCATTTTTCATTCCTCGCGGTCATGGCCAGTAGCCAGATTGTCCAGGTCATGACCTTATACCATGACCCGGACAATGTGACCACTGCCCATGGCCACAAACTATACCTCAGTCACCATATTTATATCGCTATTTTTTGTACCTACATTATGACACTTGTCAAAAAAATAAAACACGGGCACATTTGCAAAACCATGCTTTAAGGTCCTTGCCAATGCTCCTTAAACAAGTTTGCTTGGAATCCGCCCATGTTTTATTTTTTCAAAAGTTTCAAAATGTATGTACATATGATATAGTCATTTAACTTAGACCCCCTTTGGCAAAATCCTTTTAGTCTTTAAACAAACATTGAAGGATGTGTCTATAATCTTTCCAGAACTTTTGGCCCCATTTGTCAAACAGCAACAAAGTTATAAACCATGTAAAAATGTTGAGACCCCCCTCTAATTTATCCCCCTCTTGAGAAAATCCCACCAAACTTTACAAAAACAGGTATATCTAGTTTTAAAATTGTTTTGCAAATGTTTGTGCAGATTTGTCAAGTGGCACCACATTTATAAGCCTTTACAATATTTTGGGACCCCCCTCAATTTGTTCCCTCCACACATTCCGAAACTATTCAGAATCAAGTCTAGAATAAAATTCCAAAATGTCATGCAGTTTCATTGAGTGGCGCCAAAGTTATAAGCCATCCAAGAACTGCTTTTCACGAAACCCTTTAATGCAGAAATAGGCATAGATGTCCTAGAACATCTGAAGTGTTTGCAAGCATTGCAGGGCTGCCCCCGAACATCCGAACCATTTGTAGACCTTTTGGATGAAAAACACCAGTTATTTGGCTTCTCGGCCATATTCCATCCCATCCTCATCACTCTTCACCTCCCCAGAGATTGTTTGATAAGTTTGACAATTGCAATGTTGTGTTTTATTAATATTTATCTACCTCGGAGTCTGCGGACACTGCCGGAATATCCGCAGATGCAACATGGCCAACGTTTCCCAAAAATATGATGCTCTTCATGCTTTTCACCATCCAATCAGTGGGCGCGTCTGATCTCTGCGGTCACCACGGCACCCTCTAGGCCAATTGGATGCCTGTCCACGGACCGAACAGGGAAATGGGGCTGCGAAGCGGAGCCAGATATCACAATTCTTTTTGGACCTACTTTTTGGTTGTTTTTAAAAAAAAAATACTGGATGGATTTACACCAAATTTACAAAAGCACGCTTTCGGAACCAAGGCGCCGCTCCTGGCGCAAATTTGGTGATAATCCGTCCAGCGGTTTCAGCTCTAAGCGTACGCCCCTTTGACTTTGCCCCCAATTGAAGAAACCTCACCAGACTTGCCAATGAATTCCCGTGTGGGCCATATGCTTTGTTTGCAAAGTTTGGTGAGGATTCGTCCCAGGGGAGCGAAGTTATAAGTCACCCAAAAAAGTTCTCTTCCTATGGGTTTAGCAAATTAACCATAACAACACGCCCGCTACCGCAGGCATGTAATCTATATATATATATATATTTTTGAGGGTAGATCTTTATGAAACCCCCATGAGAGGGGTTAAGGTTACATGTGTCTCCCACTCACATACACTCAAGTAATATATTTACATCACACAGTTTTGAATCTTCGACACTGGTTTTCAGTTTGTGATGATTGCTGTTGGAATGCCTACTGGATGACAATTTTCAGTTTGGATGAATCAAAAAATCATACACTCAATTTATTTCCAAATAATGTCATTGAATTAACCTAAATGTCCCTGGTGAAGGAGCATTCGTTTCCACAACTGAAGCTACCCACACCCTCCTTTAATGACGGTTTCTAATTAGAATTCTATTACTGTATTCTAAGTTCAGCATATTTATATGTACATGGTTATAACATTATAGGGCGTTGGGTGTTCGATCATACCACAAACGCTTTTGAAAATGTACATTTGTCTATTTCCTACAAATGACAAGAACAGGGTTACTATCAGATGCACAAGATGGTCGGCTACACAGAGATTGAGTGCATTGGTCCTTCTTGGCGCGGACTCATCAAAAGTGAGATGAGAAAGAGAGCCTGCCAGGGATGCCATTTGGGGGATGCCAGTGGTCGCACCTGCGACCCCTGGGGTCTCCTGTGCTACCCCTGCTGTCACCCATGCTACTCCTAAGCAAATTTTAAAAAATGCTTTCTTTTTCTGTTTTTTTAAATTTAAGCTCCTGGGCTTTGGCCATTGCCATGTAGCTCTTTGTTTCTGGAGCGGATGGCTTTCTTGGTCAGGCCTCTTAAAAAAACAGGTGGTTCCACAAGTGTAACACTTTGAGCAGTGACCGTAAATAAGAAAGAATAGGAATAACAAATCATTTGTCTTTCTGGAATTCTATACAATAATTGCTAGACTCATTCAAGCTTTATTTCAGGCACACTTCAGTGGGTAAGTCACTGATTTAGTCTGTTCTTAAACACCTCAAATTCAAAATCGAGACAGAAACTTCCATAAAGCATTTAGAGTAGATCATGCATCGATTGTGGACTATGTATTTTGCTTTTTGCAAGTTGCAGTTTTAGCATGTTTGCTTCTGCAGTTGTCTCTGTTACCATCATCACAAGACATTCCATCTCGGTGTCCTCGGTCACTTGACAAAGTTCTTGTGCCTAAATGTACAGTGTTGAAATGTTTTTCCATAACACATAACGCGGCCTTTGATTTCATTGTGCTACAATTAATGCTTTGTTGTAATGTGTCTATCCTTCCTATCTCCATGGCATGCTGTTCAGGATGTTTGTTTGCATGTATGATGTAACTAGTGCCCAGAGTATGGGATGCCGTGTGAGTGCTCTGCTTTCCCTGCACTACTCTAACTTCTTTAACACAAAGTTATGCACCCTCCCAATGGCATGTATTTTGTAAACCTCAGAAGCCTGAAAAGTATCCACGCAGGGTTGACATGTGTCCAACTTTGCACCAGACCTACTGATGAACTGACCTGCTGTTAAATATCAGTTACCATTTTAATGGTATCCACTACAGAGTGTTATTTGCTTTCTGAATTTGAGAACCTTCAGACATGTAATTGCTAATTTTACTATAGCCTTTAAGAGAGCTATAGCCCAATAAGAAAGCTCAGTGGGATGAGCGCTTGCTGCTGCGATGTGTGTGATCTGCAGGTTGCAGGTTCAAATCCCAGCAAGTCCATCTCAGCCTTTCATCTTTCTGAGGTTGATAAATGAGTACCAACAGAGGTTGGGTGAAATTGTATGTATATTTGTTCTATATAAAGCACTTAAGCGTAACTGCTAAATAATAATCCATCATCATCATTTGGCCTTGGACATCTGCTTGCATTCACAGTAATTTGGTAATGTGGGCCTATACACACTTATATTAACAATACTTATGGGGATCCATTCTTGTATGAAATGTATATCACATTACAGTGATATTGTAAACATATTGTTTGTAGTGTGCTTAGGAACAATGTTATGTGATGACACTTCCTGTTTTTTCAAGGGTTGAAAGGTCATGCTCCATCACTTGCCGTGATGTCACTTGAGGGTGGGGTCAAATGACATCACTTGCTGTGATGCCATCAGAGGTCAAGCATCGTGTGATGTCACTTCTTCTACCCATGGCATTTTGGTGAAATGACGTCCCTGGAGCCCGCTCGTAGGAAGCTGTAGGAATTGATATGATATTAAATGATATGGCATTTGTAACATGCATATACAGAAGTATTTCAAGGCGCGACGATGGCAAGAAAGGGGGAACAGAGGGAGAACAGAGACAAGGATCTTGCTAAGCAAGTGACATTGAGATTGCGCAAGTGCAGGGGACAGGGGAGGGGAAAAGTGCCAGAGGAAAGGAGAGGGGGCAGTGCTGTACATGGGATCAAACAATAAAAAGAAGTGTGGCCAGGAGGTGGCAGGTGCAAGGGTAAATGCAGGTAGGGGGACTATAGGGTTACAGATACAGACCCAAGTGCAAGGGTTGATTGTTATGACTGGACCTGCAGTCATGCATGCCAGCCCGACCATCGCTAGGGGCACCCAGCACAAGCATTAGCCTGAACAGTTGCAGGCTGGCCCGCTGGCTCACAGGCCAGCCGAAGATTTGCTGGGGGTACTCAGCGGACGCCCAGGGACAGGGGGCACCCTGCCCGCCCATGATCACACAGGCACTTCTAAGGCCTGGTAGCACCCAGGCCATCACAGCCATGCAGTCGGTGTTGCCCAGCAGGGCACCGGCTCATGTATGCACAGTTGAACTGCAGGGGCTCTGCTGCTGCAGAGGAACATGGGGACAGCGTTGCCCAGCAGGGGCACCATCCTGGTGTAGGGCCTTGCAGGGTAGGCCCTCTGTCTGCCATGCAGCGCCAGCATCGCGCTGCCAAGAAAGACACAGCAGGCAGGAGTCAGTTGGTCAAAGACTAATGAGCGGGAAACTGCTCATTCCTTTTATTGATCTGGTCACATGGTCACTGACATGTGACATGAGCATGAGCCCTGGGAGATACCATGCTCCCAGGTGGGGTGACACACCACAATGATGATCTCTTTTCATATACTACTCCCTGTATGGATCAGGGCTAGTAGGATATAGATCCGGCTTGCAATGCACAGCAAATACACTTTCGAGATGTGCCCATCCTCACTCGTGTGATGCCTTCCCTGATTACTGACTGGGATTATGTCTTTTCTAATGATGCTCCATAGAATGCTTTTCTTGTAGAGAAAGACTCTGAGAGCTTTAGAACTGCTTTGCTTATCTGTCGGGCCAGTTCAAGGGCTCGGTTTACTGGTGTGGGTAGGTCAATCACATCTGTTTCATCTTTTTTTTACTACCTTTTATTTTATTCTTGTAATTTCTTTACCACCTAACATTTTTAAAACATGACCTGCAAAGGCTACTGATACTCTGTCAGTGTTTACATTCATTATGCAAAATGGGAACTCGGGAGAGGGCTGTTAGAAATGTCTCCTGTTTATTTAGAGCAGGAAACAGTGAAGAGGTTCTGAACCATAGCACATCTATGGAAGATGTGAGAAACCTGAAGGTGTCTCCCTAGCTATTCACCGGGGATCTGTCGTGGCCAGGACACGGCCATCGCTATTGGATCCAGTTCCTGGGGGTGGATCAGTGAGGGAGGATCACCTGGTTGGGGGGGGTCATTAGAGAGTGGGACAGCCGAGGGAGATCCAGGGGTGGAAAGTTACCACTCCAAGTTTGCTGAGAAAGGAACTGTCTTGTTAATTTGTTGAATATGTCTTCTGAGGGGTCAGCCCCCTGAAGATGGAGATCCAGGGGTGAAGCCATCACCCAAAGTGTTCGTAGAACAGAACTTTGAGTTTGTTGAGAGTATCAGGCCTCGAAGTCAAGAGACTTTTCATTATACAGAGCCTTAACCATCGAAGAGCCTGATAGCTGATACGGACCTATTAGCTCGTCCTGGGAAAGCTTGAGCGTGTGCTGTGCTCCAAAGTACCACTTTGTCCAGCGCTAACAACGTGGGGAAGGGACACTTCGAGGCAATCACATCGTGACTTATTATTTGTGAACACTTTCTTCATTAATTTGATACCCTATCCCACAATCTTTCTGTAATTAGTTGTAAGGAATTGGCAATAGGTTTTTCTTAGTATAGGCCCCTTTAATTTGACACAACACCACTAGTACTGCCTTATTTCTCATTTGATGGTCAATGATTGCTTCCATCTTAGATTTAATTTTACTTTAGGTGTTTTTCCACCCTGCATTTATAGTTCAATGAACACCCTTGTACTATGATCACTTCTGTCTGTCTTGACTGTTGTCACCACGAGTTCCTTACAAAGATCGCACAACTATTATTCACAATCTAGAGGCTGGCTTAAATGTGGTTGTTTGGGGGCCATGAGCTTTGGCGTGATTGAGCCCTGACCTACACCTGAGAATTTGGAGCCAGGCCAGAGAAGAATAAAGTAATACCTTAGGCAACATGGGATCCCTTGAGGAGGGTTTAGTCGCATTTACCCTTTTGCCTGTAATGATCCTCCGTGTCATTAGAAAGTCTGCTCCAGTGCCATGCAGCCCAGTGCCTTGCAGCTCAGCCAATGTTGACTGTTTCAGATCATCTCAGGCGCAAGCAAGGCTGCACAGACCCAGGCTTCTTATAGTTGCCATGGTATAAAAGTCAATTTACAGGCAACACATCCAGAATTCCATTACACATGAGATTGTGTGTAAGTGTCAATACAGGGAAACAGAAAAATTGAATCAGTGGGTTCTTGACCACCACATGTTATCCGCTAGTGTTCTGTGTTATAATCTAGAAAGTGATTAGCCGTCACACCAGGGAAACGTACCAGCATGTCAGGTGGGAAAAGGAAGCAATGTTGATTAATAAAAGCCTGGATGGTTCATAGCACTACAGAACAGCTCCCCTTGTTATAGGTGCAACTCACATGCATATAAAATGATAATACGTGATGTTTACTATCCAGGGTTTTATATATATTGGGTGGTAGCATATTTGTTACTTGGTTACATAGTGACAAAAGGTGCGTTCGTTGCTTAGTCACTTCAACCTGACATATTAGTGTAATGTGCAGCCAACTGTTACGGCCACAAAGTTTCGCCCGCTGAGGGGCTTTCTCAAGGTAGTTAGCATATATTAAGTTTCCAAGGCTATAGAGCAGAAGAGCCAAACATGGAAAGAAAATTAGTAGTTATATACAGCAGTAAATGTTTATTTTAAAAATTATATTTTGGCATTTAGAAATTAAGAGAAAAAGAAAATATACAAACAAACAAATAAGACAACATCATAACACATATATATATATTACATGGCCCACGGTAGTGGCCGTGTAGTTATGGTTAAGTTGCTAATCCCATATGAAGAGCACTTTTTGGGCGGCTTATAACTTCGCTCTCCCTGGGCGAATCCTCACCAAACTTTGCAAGAAAAATATATGGCCCACTCTGAAATGTTTTGCAAAGTTTAGTGAGGTTTGGTCTGGGGGAGGCAAAGTTATAGGGAGGTCCCAAAATTTATTTTTTTCCCATAGAGTGAATGGGGAAAAAACTTTCCTCACGCCTACAGCTCAAACCGATGGACAGAGTTTCACCAAATTTGCGGCAGGAGCAGCGGCTTGGTCCCGAAAGCGTGCTTTTGTAAATTTGGTGAAAATCCGTCCAGTAGTTTTTTTTAAAACGACCACAAAGTAGGTCTAAAAAAATGAGTGATATCTATGTCCGCTTCTAAGACACATTTCCCTGTTCGCTCCGCGGACAGGGCACCGATTGGCTAAACGGCTGGCATCATGTCCTCATGCAACGTGTTCGCTGATTGGTTGGTGTGAAGAGTGAGGTGCGTCAGATTTTTGGAAACACCCGCCATCTTGGATTCGCAGACATCAGCCGGTGTCTGCGGACATCGCGGCAAAACATATTAAAAACACAACATTGCACTTGTCAAAGTTATCAAATAATCTCTGGAGAGGAGAGCAAGAAGCAAAAAAACAAGTGTTTTTCACTGCAAAGGGCCGCAAACAGTTCAGATGTTCCCGAACAGTCCTGTGAAAGTTCGCAGACACCTCTGCATTACTGGTTTGGTGAAAAGCAGTTCTTGGATGGCGTATAACTTTAGCGCCACTTAATGGAACTGCATGCAATTTCACAGTTTTATTCCTGATCTGATCCCGAATGAGTTTGCCAAGTTTGGTGAGATTCTGCTAAGAGGGGGCAAAATTAGAAGGGGGGTCCGAAAATAATGTAAAGGCTTATAAATGAGGTGCCATTTGACGAATATACACTTAATTTGGCAAACTGATAATACATATAGATATAAATGTTTTTGCGAAGTTTGGTGGCATTTTGTCAAGAGGGCCAAAATTAGGGGCAGGGTCCCAAAATAATGTAAAGGCATTTAAATGGCATGCCATTTGACGAATCTACACTTAATATGGCAAACTGAGAATAGATCTAGATATGCATGTTTTTGCGAAGTTTGGTGGGATTTTGTCAAGAGGGGGAAGAATTAGAGTGGGGGGTCCGAAAATAATGTAAAGGCTTATAAATGTGGTGCCATTTGACAAATCTACACAAAGTTTTCAAAAAGATTATAGATCTAGATATAAATGTTTTCGTAATGTCTGAATGGATTTTGTCAAGTGGGGGCTAGGTTATATGACGATTGTATGTGCATCATTTGACACTTTTGAAAAAATAAAACATGGGTGGATTTCTAGCAAACTTGAATGTTAAGGAGCATTGAGAAGGACCTGGAAGCATGGTTTTGCAAATGTGCCCGTGTTTTATTTTTTGACAAGGGTCATAATGTAGGTACAAAAATAGTGATATACCTTTGGAGACTGAGGTGTAGCCTGTGGCCATCTGCAGTGGCCAGATTGTCCGGGTCTTGGAATAAGGTAATGATTCGAACAATCAGACTACTGGCCATGACCACGAGGGACAACACATGGGGTTAAAGTGGCCATGTCCACCTGGGACTGGCTTTGTGGTAAAGTTATTCGAAATCGGGATAGGTTTGAAAGGGAAGAAAAATGTGCTCATGGTAATATGGTCATAGGCTTCTCTTTTGCCTTCTGCAGGCTGCCAAGGAAAGCGAAGAGGGGCACTGTACGGAACCCCCCCTTCCCCTTCCATGGTGGCCATCTTGGAAAATGATTTTCCTTCCTACACGGAAGAAAAATCTTTTTTTTGGCACCCCGGGTTCCCACTTTGGGATCCTAGGGTGCTAATGGCCTTTATCCCCCATTCCAGGGGACACCTTGCTATCCACCCTCGCTTCGCTTCGCTTGGGCTGATAACTTGGGCTGCCAGGGCAGTATCCCCTCTTCCATTCCTGGAACGGGGGATAAACGCCACAATATTGCCATTAGCATAACACAAAATGCAAATGGAAATGATGTTTTATTACTGTACTTTCCCTGGATATGCTCATATTTGTACATATTGCACTTACACTACTTTCATGTGATAGTTATACATAGGGAAGTAGTAGCTTTGAAGCAGAGCAATCATTTCTGTGCATGAAGATAAGCAGTTAGGTTATTTCACTTTCCCTGTATATGCTCATATTTGTAAATGTTGTTGTCTGTTTGTGTTTTGTGTGCAGTAATGCAATAATGTAGTAAGTGGGTTTTATTAGGTACTTATTAAATGTTTCACAGTATGCAAAACTCTATTAAGAAAGCATTTATAATTTTAGTATTTAACATGGCAAGATTATTAATATTGCATCTCCATCATGTCTGCTGCACACTATGCATATGCTACTACATGTGTACCTTACTATATTGGTAGAAACTTCATAATACAATGCTATTTGGATTAATGCAATGCTTAATGCACTACGTACCTCATGATATGTATTACAATGATCCTTGACACTTTTTATATTAACATTACAATAAGAATCCCTTGTGCAGACTTTTCATGGAAGGTAAATGCACATGTGATGTCATCAGTGATGTCATCAATGACATTTGTGATGTCATCTTTGATGTCTGGGTGTTAGTCTTAGCAGTGCACTGTGGTGGCCCGAGTTATGGTTGCTTAGCTTACCATAACTGGCGAATTTTAGAGTTTTTTCGGGTTTACTTGGAACCATAACGTCCCTTTAACAAAGTTTTTTCACTGAATTTCATAGGTTTTTAGTAGCGCAACTTAACCATAATGTCCCTTTAACAAAGTTTTTTCAGTGAATATATATGTATATCCTGATTATATATCAGAATTCACTTGTAGACACGTGATTAGGTTAGGAGTAGGGCAACGTCAGCAGGTAAACACAACTCTGATAGGTATCGGGTGACTAGTAATTTTTTACTTAGTATACTCTTACTGGCCAGTAATTCGACTGTTACTACAAGTTAGGGCGGTATATCGGGATTCCGATAACCATTGATGTTAATGCTTAGGATATTGCTTACCTTCGACTTGTTTTGTCGGTACAAACAGTTTTTTCATCTAATCTTCATTTTCTTCCAATTGGTCAGTTTCTATTCCATGTCCTATTGATAATATACAGTGTGGTCACTAAACACGGAACAGCTTTTAGCACATTGGGCCTCATCACGAGTTTGGCGGTAACCCTTAAAACCAGCGGTAGCGCTGTTACTGCTGGATTTAAGGGTCCTCCAAATCAGGGCTTCGGCAGATTTCTCCCCAGCTCTGAGCTGGGGGGAAGTCCGCCGAAAATTTGCGCTCATACCGCCGGCAGGAAATCCGCCGGCGGTATGAGCGTGAAATTTCCCCATTGAGCCCAATGGGGAATGGGGCATTCCCGAATGGGCTCAATGGCGAATGGGGCTTTCCAAATCAGACAAACCTGTGATCCGGTGCTAATAGCGCTGGTGGGTTTGGCGGTAGGGCAGATAGCGACAGCGCTATTAGCGCCAGCGTTACCGCCCAACTCGTGATGAGGCCCATTGTCTTAAATAATGAAGAGAGTATTAGCAGAGTGTATCATCTTACTGTGTCAGGAGGTTGCTGATCCATCTCCCGTCAGTGCGTTCTTATGCTTGCTGTGTTCAAAGTATATGTTGGGTAGTTCTGGGCTCTGTATTGGTGGAAGGGGTTTCCCTAAAGAAATATTGTGGTTTCACATTTTTGGGTTCTTTGGGGGCAGATGACTGGTAGGGACTGAGAGTGCTGCATAGACAATTCACATAGATAGTAGGAAAAGGGCACACCACTTCTCCTGCTCCGACACCCAAGGAGGAGTCCAGTCACTCCAATCTCACTTTACATAGTTCACTAGAATACACTTTACACAGCTCATTAGAATACCACAGGGAGTGTTCCGTGCAAAAAACCTTATGGCTCTGTTGGGCATAGACCTCTTTCCCAATGCATGACTCTCAAATATGGCTGTGTTTTAGGATTTTACTGAACTATAAAATTGTTTCTCAAACCCAGCTGTGTATGGTACTATACTCAATTGTTCTGTTAGGCATGAGCCCCACTCTCACCATACAGGACTCTAATCTAGCTGTTTTCACACCATGCAGGATTCCCAAAATCTAGGCTTTCAGCGATACTGTGAAGATTAGCTGCAAAACCTACAACCCACTAACCAAAAAGCTCAAACTCTCTGCATACTTAACTCACTCAAAAAACGAACACAACCACCTTATGCACCGCAAGCCACATGCACTTCACCACACCGCAACAACACACAAACCGCACCAAAAGCACACATGGACTGACCTCGCTCCGATACGTGCTCCAAAGCTCAGCGCAGGGTGTATACCGAGATGCAGCTGCCAACAGAACACCATTCCTCTCACTATCCTACTCCCTCATCACCCTACTAACACATCCGCCATTGATGACGGTGTGCGATACAAATACCTTTAACATTTAACATGTATTTAGTTGATATGTCCTAGCGTGTGTCCTACAGGAATGTAGCCATCACACTGTGTGTGCATGGTGTGTACTGGGGTTGACAGTCAGATGCGGGTAGACTTTGGGGGCGAGACATGCAGGGCACTGGCAGTCCTTTAAGGGAAGACAGGACAAGGCTGCAAGGTCTACAAAGGCTTTTTCTTATTTTCTGTTTCTTGAGAAACCACATAGTGTTATTCTCAGCAAAAGAAGCTATTAAAACATATTATTTTATTTTTCAAGCATTTTACGTTGCCCCTTTTAAAATTGTATAATATTCATTGTTAATGGTCACTTACAGTACATATTGTAGTCATAATTAAAACACTTGCCTTATCGAGCAAAGCAAAGAAACCTAAAAAACCCATACAATTTATTTTCTGATAGAATGATATTTGTAAGATGTTTTTTTGCAAATGTTCTCAAGGTGTACTGTGTTTATAGAAAACATGCATATGCTTAAAAGAAAACATCTCATAGTCATGCAATTGTTGATATAACAATATGCATTTGTTTGTGGTCTTTTATAGCGCCCCTCTGCTGCTTCTGGTGATTTTGCTGCTTGCAGACCTGTACGAAAAGGGGGTTCATTAGCGGGACAGAGAAAGAGGCAGACGGAAAACCTGTGGTGTTGATGGGTTCACGATTGAAGGAACCAGTTCCTGTGTGCAAGTCTGCTTTCTCTGTGTTTGGCAGAGAGTCTGGTGAGTGTGGTAGCCATTTGGAGGAGACCAGGATCTGATAGACTTTTCATTATTAGACCAGTAATTCATTGATGTGGGTGAGTTTATAGGGATGAAGAGGAGTGCTTTGTGATGGCTCGCTGGGCAAAGCAAAAACAATCTGCACACCTGTACTCTTACCACTGGCCTCTTGCATATAACGCTCATTTCACTAGCTCACATTGCCACTGTCAATTCTATTCTCTCATCCTGCCTCACTCTCTCATTCTGTTCGAAATTGACACATTACACCCTGTGTGTAATAAAGCAAGCATCTGTGGATTGGCAGATGAGGGAAAGTATGCCCTTCTGGGAACTTAATAATGATACTTAATGATGCATAATGAATAATCACACATTTTTAGCAAAAACAAATATATCAAAGCAGTTGCAACAAAGTTAATTGGGAAGTCATGTTAAAAAGATATAAAACCTATCTTAGCATGCTTCCCAAGTGTCCACGTCCATATCAGAAATCATTCTACATGCACTGTTTTAAACATTCGACAAAAATATACAACACATGTACAGTGCTTTTCGAAAATTATTATTTCGAGATAGTCTGGTACACTCTGATTATATATATTTTCTTCCAAAACACCCCTATTAATAAGGGCAATGTGCCATAGAGCACCAACGTGGGGCCCTGGCTGCTTTGCATAAAAGCATTATGGAAAAAGAAGAGAGACTACAGATTTTTATGTTTGATAAATATGCCTGTGATAAAAGGTTTGCGTACTTATATCGCTAAGTACATACTGCACAGTGGTCCTAGTGTTCATTCTCACCCTAAAACTAAAGTATTTGTATTTGTATGTATTGTTTTATGTAAGTATTTGTATATATAAGTCATGTGTACTTATTTGGACAGCTTCAGTCTTTGGATGAGTGGACGAATGGCTGTGGCTGGGCTGCTTCGTATTTCTGAAACGAGAAAAGAGGGCCAGTTTATGAGAGCATTTTAGAAGACGAGCAGCTGGGAGGCAGGGGGGGTCCTAGGGTAAGGATGTCCGTGCGCATGCTTAGTCCACACAACTCAAACATTGGTAGAGAATTACATATATTATAGGCAGTGGCGTCGCCAGGAATCAAATTTAGGAGGAGCACAGAGGGTGTCAAAGACAAAAGTAGGGGGACACCGACAAAAGTGGGGGGTGGGCGCCGATGAAAGGTAATGTGTGATGTCGCAAGCACTCCTGCACAGAGGCTTTTGTGCACACCAACTACCCACACCCCATTGCACTGCCGCTCCCATCAGAATGCAGGCACAAAACCATTCAGTGACTAATGTCCCATCATTGGCAGTTTTGTGCAATACATTCTGATGGGCGGGGCTGCAAGCTGCTCTGCACACTATGGAGGTCGCTGTGCAGAAGCCGGGCAGGAACACCTGAGAAGTGGCTTGTGCTCATGTTCATACCGTTGCCAGAAGGCAGCCCAAGATCACTGCAAGCTTTCAGACAAATGGAGAGTATTTGCCGTGTGATTTGCAGGCATGTAACTTAGTAAGTGTCACAAATAACATCCCGAACAGAGCACACAGTCACTGCTTGCCTTAGGTAGTGTGGGGGCACAAGGGTGGGCCCAGAATTTCAGAGGGGGGCATGGGCTCCCCCAGGTCCCTCCATAGCTACGTCACTGATTATAGGGCTATCACCACCGTATAGTTACGGTAACATTTTTGAATCATTTTCTTTTGCAAACATTTTATTGCTAATAACGTTTGATGTGGCTATGTGGGTGAAATGTTCCAAAATAATTGCTTGGCATGTGCCCCCAAATTAACAAAGGTTGTGGCAATTGTATCCAATGGTTCAAATGCTCTTAAGTGTTTAAAAAAGTTATTTTTGGACCGAACCCATTCATAGAACCCAATGCAGCAATTACACATGTGTATAGCAAAAACCGCTGGGTGGGTTTCTGCCAAACAAGAAACAACCTGTGCACAAAGCCTTGTCGTTTGGTAGTTTGGTGTAAATTCATCCAGTAGTTCTTTAAAGATTTGACAGAGAATGGGCCCGGCCTAAAAACATTGATATATATCTCCCATGGTGCATTGCAGCAACTGAGTTTTTCTGAAATGAAAGGCTGCCATCTTCTTTTCCCTCGTTGTGAGCTTTTCTCGCAGGATTTCCACAGTAAATCTGTAGTAAATTGGAAATATTATGATTTTTTAAAATTTTTTTATTGTGTAAAATTTAGTTTACATTCAAACTTTTATCACACTTTCTACTCCATTTCATGACCATCTCGAAGTTCTAGACCAGCGTGAGTGTTTGTCCATTTTTCCCCTTTTTTTTCTCCCAAGTATTTTTACATGTTTTCTCTTTCTGCCTCTTTGTCCTTGTCTTTGTGAATTTTTTCCAAAAAGTGTATTCCTGCACAGGAGAATCTGTGATTGTTTCCTTGGATAAAGCAGTCCCATCTTTCCTCGTCACTTCTGTGTGTCATTGCTGACATATGACTTGTCAACATTTGTTTTTCCCTTTCGATACAGCTCTGCAGTTCACAAGGAGATGGAATGGTGTCTCCTGCTGGTCGTTTTCCATGCAGAATCTACAACGTCCTTTGTTCGTTCCTCTGCCACCTGTTCTGTTTTTATAGTCGTTGGTCGGGTAGACGCCTAACCGGATTTTAATCAGTAAGCCTCTATGAATGTTTGAGGGGAATCTTGACAAGTAATCAGGGAGCACGTTTCTTTTCCGATGCTCCCCTGCCATGTTCTTTATGTTCTGTAACTTCATTTGGAGTCTCTAGTTGATATCTAGTCTAAAAAAAAAAATCTTTTACTTTATTAGGGTCTAGCACCAGTTCTTCTTCGTAAGATTCCAAACTAATAGAATCCGACTCCAATCCCTTTTCCAGTGGTTGAGGTAGGTCGAGTTATAAATTCACACGATAACAAACCGAGGGTCCCAAAACACTCTTTAAAATATACTATTAGACACTAAGAGGGTAATTTTACAAAGAAAAGTGAATTACACACAAGGGACCACCAATGTCAGGACTATCATTCTGTTCAGTCCCCTGCTTGCAATTTTAAACATTTACAAAACAGAATTTAAATGTGAATAGTCAAACCTGCCAAAATAGCCTTCAGCCTTATGTTTTACTCTCTGTTTTGTATCAAATCTAAATGCCACCTGCAAATTATGCTTTGCAGGTGGCCTTTCCAATGCATTCCTATTGAGTATGATATGATATGATAGGTTATTTATAACACGCTTAATACCCAGAGGTTTCTAAGCACAGACACGGGGATCGAACCTGTCGTGCTCCGAGCCGTGTTGCTTCCAAGGCGAGCACGTTGCCCCTGTGCTATCCTCCCGAGACTAAATCAGATGTTTTTTATCAGGTGCTTACAAGAGGCGGATTCAAGAGGACTCTATTGGTATGACACCTTCAGGAAAAAGTCTTGCTGTCGTTAAACCATGTGTTCTTTGAAGTCAGAGAAGGAAAACATAGTGACAATGTTAATTCCGTCTTGTACGCTTTATCCACCTCATGTGGAGTCTAAAAGTAAGGTGTAAATGGCTGACCTCTTGCTTTTGCACCCTACTTTTGCACTACACAGCTTGTAAACTGACCCCCTAAATATTGCACCGATTCTCTACCTGATTTCTCATTATCCCAACTTGGCCACAGGGTCAGGCCAAGCACCAATAACGACTTTGGGTGACTTGACAGTAGGGCAACAGACCGTGGCGGTCATGGGTGTGCTCTAGTTTCCAGTGATTTTATTGATGATTTAATAAGGAATGTCATGAGTAATGCCATCTGTGATGTCATCAGAGTGTTCATGGGTTGTGCAACAGGGGGTTCAGCGCTAAGAGGATTTAACTTCCAACACTTGCCGAATTTCAAAAGTATTGTTGTGTTAAATCATCTACTATGAGATCCCATAATTGATATATCGTCATTTATACCAATGTCTATTTATCTTTGCAGGAGATGCCTGCTGCCCTCAGACATTAAGGAGAACCATTGATGGGCTCTCTACCATTGAATTGACGCTTGATTTTTGTGCCGTTTCTATGTATTTACAATACCTGATGACTGAATTTATGTATAGTTCCTTTATGTGTATACTTTGAATTCTGTTTTTCATTTGTTGTGCAGATCATTTTTTCTGATGTATGCTTTTTTAGATTAGATCAGTGCTTCTCACGGACTACAGCTATCCCCTGACGAATTTCCTACATATTTTTTTGTCCACTTGAAATAGGAAAGAAACATGTTGGTTTATTAGGTTACTAGTACGAATGAGTATGAGTGATTTCTGATTAATATGAATGAAGTGTGTTATTGTGTTAGACTGCCTGAATTTGCACACTTTATGTGGGTTATTTGCCCACTTTATCTGGGTTATCTACACATGATACCAATTCTTTCGCAACCTACTTACAAATAACCCTATCTGTTTTCCCTGATGCACTGACTGACTCATTATTTAATAATGGTCTTTTATTAATACTGTATATTGTGAGCAATTTCGATTGCTTTGTGTGTTTTTTTCATATACTGCTGCTCTAATTGAGATTTAATAAAATTGTTTATATTTTGAATTCATAGCTGTTGAGTTTGTTTGAGGTTTTTGGCCTCTGCTCTTTGGGTCACTTTACAGTCAGGCTTCTAGCTCCTGCACTAGGTAGTACTTGCCCCCTAACACATGAGTTTGCACATTAAGGTTTTCTAACCTTTACTGAGGGATGGTTAGGTGTGGGCGTTGTGTCCCTTTTACCTCTCTCTGTTTTCCTTTGTGTTAAATCATCACCATAACATCACTTCAATTAACTATTGTTCACTGAATGTACATTTACATATGAATGTATTAAGATGAGCTCTGGCAATAGGTGTATTGTGTATTGAGGTTCAGTGCATAGAAAGTCAATGGGCCTCATTACATTTTGGTGGTATTTTGCCAGTAAATCTGCCGAAATACCACCAAATGGATTTACCGTTACTGCCACTTTTCCAGTGTAGTTATTGAGTTATTGCCGAATTACAAGTAGTGATAGGCAGTGTTAGCCCCTATTTATTGGAGTCCATAAGACCCCAGGGGGAATTCGGTGGAATTAACACTGGCGGTAATTCGTTCAGAAGTAATTTGCCAAAGCTGTAGTACGGCAGTACAGTAATGTAGCAGTAATGCAGTTGTAACAGATTTATCAGTACATTACCACTGTTTTCACCCCCACCATCATACTTGTAATGATACCCGATATTTCTAACTCGATTCCTAACCCTTTGGCTCAGTTATCTACAGCCAGACCATAGATTGGCCCTGGATCACTTGGAATGCACCGATTATAGTTGAAGAGTGATGCAGTCCCCGTTAGGATCTGTTCCACGTCTAACAATTATAACATTAGATTATTTTTTGTAGGAATGACCACTCTTTGCTTAGAGCCATGATAGCTAGTAGCACAAAAAACGATGGGACCCAACCTCCTGAAGACTGTATGATCTTTATAGGCTATTGGTCTCTTGCAGCCACACAATATCAGCTTTAATTGGATGTATTAGAACATGGAAATTATTATTAACCTCCTTTTAGCCAATCAGAATGTTTAGAGTGCTGTCAATAACTGCTGGTGTTGACTGCATTCTGAACATTATGCACACTGGGAAACAACAATAAAATGTCCACCCAAGAATTTGTTTCAACAAGACAATTCCTCGCTGGGAGGGCCTTTAATTTGCTACAGCATGCCATTTAACACCCGAAAGGGAAAGATAACATAGTGGAAAATGCTTTCACTTTCTTATCGAAAAACTGTTTACATGTACATGACACCAAATGCATGCCCATGTTAAACCTGCTCCAGTTCAACCAAGTTGACATGAAAATGCTACATTTATGAAGACAACCATGTTATTTAAATGCTACAAAATAAAACCACAATTAATTTACTAACTCAGTTTGTCTATTTCATTTATTCACTCTTAAAGCACCACTTTTAACTTCACCAAGTCCTTTTATAAGGCTATATTATCTAGTTTGTTTCTGTGACTGGAATTTTCAAATTTGACCTAAACGAATACTTTTAGTTCCTTTGAGATATGATCATATATGATGAGATATGATGCCAGTTGCATTGATTTATACTACTTGTATGTGTCTGATTTCAAATATACCCAACCTCTGCCTTCATGTGAATCAAATGAATGCTTCAAACTCTCACCTCATCACCCAGAATACATACCCGAAACAACCTTCCACCCTCCCCCTCGTGAATCATGCCACCCAAACCCATCCCAAGCTGGGTCCCCATTTACTAATGTCAAGATGTTCTAAACATGGTCAAGGCCTACTGCACCTGAGGCACTGGTCCCCATACCGGCTCATTGGAGGTGACAGATCCCTGCAAGTGTGCTCTACAGACCTTCCTGGCTGGAAACGTCAGAGGAAAGTTCTCCCCTTGCCCCTTACATATTGAACCGGGTCTCCCAGTACCCAAACCACTGAGGAAGTGTCCGTGACTCTTCTTGCATTTCTGAACTTCCTTGATTGATTGATTTATTGATTTATTTATTTATAGAGCGCCTTACACCAAGGTGTAAGGTGATGATGGATAGGGCAACGTCGACACCACCCAAGCCGCTACAGAGCAACCACTGGAGTCGTTTTTGACCCAACTCCCCACTGCCTCTGCATCTTCGGGTTTCGCTCGACACTGATGCTGTGCACCAAGGTCTCTGCATCAAAGACCTGGAAAGTCTTCTAGTGTACCCAGTTCGACACCGTCTGCCTGGTTACCAGCCTCATTGTGCTCTAAACCACTGATGCAGCAGTACCCCATTGCTATGTTGAGCCCATTGAGCTTGTTCACTGCCGAAAGCAAGTCTTTCATTCTCAACACCCAAGGCTTCCAAATCTTCCAGCACTGCCGACCCAACACACCCTACCCTTTCCCGCCGTTTTCGACCCACAAGTCATCACCGCTGTCGAATCAATGCCAATAACAGCCAGACTCCCAGTTTAATGTCAAGCAACTGTTGAGCCCTGATAGACAAGAACTAAAGGCATTTGAACTGCCATTTCTTTTTACAGATCCCCAGAGCAGAATAATCTGAACTTGAAAGAGACCCCATGGTGGACACAAGGTTGTCCTAATTTTGCTATAAAGATAATTCGCTTCTTGTTCCTATGTGTTGCTCAACCCCAACAAGGCACATTTCAATTGTCAACAACCCAGCCAGGTATCAGCTCACACTGGTCAATGGTGATTGTGCAGCAAAGCTGTTCCTATAGGCGTATTTGTCTTTATCCCCCACCCGCCAGCACCGGTAGGCGTTAGACGGCCCCACAACATCCAGGCCGATAGGGCCCAAGGGCTATCTGCTTACCAACATCCAAACGTCTCTCTATACTGCCGACAAGGATTAATCACACCTCATCAAACTACTTGCACCTATCTACCTGCTCCCACACCTAAGTGCTACAGGGTAAGTTCCTACCAAAACCTCAACTATTTACTGCCGCCTATGGCTATTGTAACATTACCTGCCATGGTTACTTTTAAATCACGTTTGCTGATAAGGAACATCCTGAATGATACACAAACTTCTCCTGCTACATCGACTAAACTCATAACTAAATGAAGCGTCACAGACTCCTCTGCATCTACCTGTATACCAATGCTTGCCTACTCATTCACTTCACATGGGGTTGTGTATCATGTCTGTGCCAATTACACTGTCCTTATGCATTGCATGCCACTGCCGCCCCACTATTTTGGATCAGGCAAACTGTATGTCTTTGCTAGCACTTATGTCACTAAGCGATGCATGTTTTGTCTGTCTCTCGCAAGCACTTATGTAACTAAGTAAGCCTTCTTAACAGCGCCACAATGCCCGAGGGCAGTTGTGCGCTTTACAAATGCAAATAAATAAATAAATAAATACATCCCAAGTCTGTAATCACTGTGGCTAGTGGCTAGTTAATATTATGCATGTTACTTACTGACTTGCACACTGTATCATACTCGTCCAACTTTGCACATACTTGAATCACCTGCACGTTGCTGTTCTACCAAGTGCCTCTCTCATATACAAATTCTCTACTGGCCCTGCATCTGCACTGTATTTTTCCATGTCGCTATTACATGCCTGTCTGCTGCATACGTGCTACATGCCCTGCATCTGCACTGTATTTTGCTGTGCCTCTATTACATGCCATGCCTGTCTGCTGCGCACGTGCGACATGCCCTGCATCTGCACTGTATTTTTCTGTGCCTCTACTACATGCCTGTCTGCTGCGTATCCATTACATGCATGTTTACTGCATTGATCATATTTCTAACTGCAGCTTTGGTCTATCCTCATTAGTCTGATTTAACCATCTCGGTCAATCGTCCTGACTCACGGGCCCAGTGTAACCTATTGCCTACTGTGCAAAAACAGTATTGCCTCGAAAGTAAAAGTAGGAGAGTAACGCCCTCTCACGTGCACCACTAACATTCTCTGGCAACCTACCTGCCCACCTCCTGAATTTGGTCATGCACCACCATTTTGTGGACACTACACGCATTCTATTAAGTATTACCATACCTATCATATGCATTATGGCAGCCATTGATACTTCACATCTTGGCAAAGACTTAAACCAAGACTCGAAGGTGACTATCACATTAAAATGACCCAGTTTCACATTATCCATGGCCAATCAACTACCACACTCTAATAACGTGAAAAACCTACTACCTTCCTCCCGCAACTAAACAGAGTAATAACCACACCTCATAATTCTACCCTACACACCCACAACATTGCGCAAGTACTTACTCCTGAGCAATGGATAAACCGATTTGCAGCCAGACTGTTACCTAACCAACCTTGCCCTACGGCTATCAGAAACCTTAGACTAATATACAGATTTCCATTAAAGGACCATGCACCCTCCAAACAAAAAAACTCACGAATCCATTAACAAAACCACGAATATAGAGCAGAAACTTGTCCACAAAACCAACAAGACATCAGCTTTGTGCTTTGTTCTCGACCACATAAACACCTATTTCACTAACTATGCTGACGACACGCAGCTTGTATTCAAACTAAGTGGCAATTATCAGAAAGATAGCGAGCAATTTACCACGATATACAACCACATGGAGCAATGGATGGACTCCAATTGGATGTGCCTAAACGGAAAAAAACAGAACTCATGATTTTCGGCTCATCCTCTGCTCGTGCTAAGATACCCTCATCCTACACATCCTTCCACATTAAAGATACCCCCATTCCGGTCCTAAGCAAGGTTTAAACCTTAGGTATGCTGCTGGAAGCATCATTGGGAGCGGACGCCCAAGTACAGTTCATCAAAAAAAACTGTGCTTACCACCTCCGTCTAATAAAAGCCATCAGACCATTCATATCTGAGGAAAACTGTGCGACCATAGCAAGAGCCACCATCTTGTCGCGCCTTGACTATGGCAACGCCTTAGTCCTGGGTGCCTCCAAGCAATGCCTACAAAGCTACCAAATTGTACAGAACAACCCGGTAAGAATTGTCAAGCTCAAAACTAAAACAGAGCATATCAGCAACTCCAGAAGGGAGCTTCATTGGCTGAAAATCGAAGACAGGGTGCTTTTCAAAACCTTAACCATCGTTCACAGATGCATCTACGGAAAGGCACCAACCTACTTAAAAACTAGGATCAAACCATACGATCCTAATAGAACACTGAGATCATCCCAACTTGGTAAAATTGCTACGGCACCACACAAACTCAAAAGTGGCTTACGCAGAGCCTTTCCAACCCTTGCAGCCAACCTTTGGAACAACCTACCAGACCACCTTAGACTGGAAACCAACTATTCGCGCTTTCGCAAACAGGTAAAAACCCACATCTTCAAATAAACGGCCTTCACTGCCCAAACCTCAGTTAGTTTAAATCTATGTGACTGTCCCGTCCGCTCTGTCTAATCACTGTCTGTCCATCCGTCCTCGTGTCCTTGTTTCTGCGCCCCGAGGCTCGCGAGCTACCGACGCAATATAAATATTAAATAAATAAATAAATAAATCAGACAATACGACCCACTCCCCCAACAACACCCAAGCTAAACAACCAAGATAGTTCAACCTCAGCCATCATAGGGGGGTTCTAATCAATGTTAGATCAATAATAGCCCACGGCTTAGACTCAATGACCTTAGAGCTACCAATGACCTAGATTTCTTAGCTATCAGCGAGACCTGGCTCCAAACCTCATCCTGACTGCTGCTTCCACTAGCTATCCCTGATAATTACACCATTATCAGAGAGGATAGAACACTTACACAAGGGGGAGGTGTTTCCATCATCGCTGAAACATCACTTTTTTAAATGTATTTTATTTGTATATTTATATAGCGCCGAAAGCCCTTACGCATCAGGGCGCATAACAAGATTATACATCTGGCAAAGACCAAAACATAGTAGAAACAACAATGAAACAAAGGGAGAAACACAACATTAAAATAACATAGTAGCACAGGCCTAACTGGCGAGGGTGGATCAAAAAACAGTATTGCTAAGAGAATATAGTCCGACTAAGAGGAGTAAAACAATTAGACCACTAGTTCAGTTCAATGCAATCCTCAGGGCCGTAGATGAACCTACTTGCTGTGAAAGAAAAATTCTATTTAAGTACATCGGCAGACGGCTGAGCCCACATCCCAAAAAGATGCAGTCAGTGTTTTCACTTGAACACCAGTTAGTCATTTGAATTCTACGCAGCACTTTCAGGTCTTGCGTTCTTACACAGTTAGTCCCTAGTTTAGAATTAAACCATGCCAAGATTTTATTTTTCTGGGCTTCCCTTGATTTGTCTTGATTTGACTTGGGAACATTGGTGATAATCACATTTCGCGGGTCCCAGACGAAATTCCTTCAGATGGAATCTGTGATACTGGCCATTTTATCTTTTCTTAGTCAAAGGTCCTTAGCAAGTGGAGAAGCAACCAGCTGTGGGATGTATTTACCCATGCATCCGAGCCATACCTCAAAACTGTGCAGTACTGACATGGAAAACATCATGATGGCCAGAGCTTCCCAGAAAATGCACAGGGAAATGCACGAAGAATAGGCTGCCACTCATTTTTGCCGATGTTATGGGCACAGAAGGACACTGCCTAAAACCACCATTGGACTACCCACACAGTAGTCTGAAACCATTGGGAATGGCAATGCTGATTGCCAAAAGCAAACCCATAACTGGAGAATTCATTTTCTTAAATCCCAAAAAGGGGTGCAGTACCAGTACTCACCACTATCCAAAAGCCGGCGTTTTAAAACCACCAGATTTTGTAGAAAATTGAATAAATGAACCCAAAACATGCCAATGAAAGACATTTTAAGAGGTGGATCCAATGTAAAGTTATATTCTGAAGTGACTTGAAGGTTTATAACAAGACTGGCTGAGCTGGGGATTTCAGCAGTTTAAGTAAATTTGGACTGAAAGACATTAAAAATCTCAAGGTTTAAGAGAAATGAGTGACCTACTTTGAGTGTCACATAGGTTGCAATTGTTTAAATGTCATAGTTTTGAACTTAGAATCAGCATTCTAGCTGCATATGTAAAAATGTTTAGTTTTATTTGAATGCAGAGACTGGGGAACAAAAAGTGACATTTTATCTGAAACTTGGCTTAAGGAACTGAATTCTGCCTGGCAACTACCCCCATCAGGAGTGAAACTTGAGTCACAGCTGTGTTCCCAGGCCGATCTGCCTTTTGCTGGCCACACTAAGGATATGCCATCTCTCTGATAATTGAATTAAGGGGAGCCCCACAGAATACAGGAGCTCTGAACAAAGCCCTGTCCTGACTCAGGCAAATGTTTTATGGCGAGAGTCGTAAATGGAGATTTCTCCTGGAAGCACAGGGGAGGGGCACTGCCTGTGAGAGCAAGCTGGCTTGGCAGAACTGGAAAAACCAGAAATTCAACCTTGTGCTGGAGGAAAACCACACCCCTTTGGGGCCAGAACATAACTCTAAAAAGATGAATAACTCATAGTACGGACATGTGAAAATTTTATAAATGACACCATAATTCTTGTGATTTTTCTGCCCACATTTGAAGAGGTTTTTAGGACCGGTGGCATGTTCAGGGGGGTTTTAGCGGAAAAGAGGATATTACTCAAAATATGTGCATGTGAAAAATCTGACACTTCATCAACTAATGTCCATACTCCTTGCGCACATGTGTGTAAATTTGGGTTAATGTCAGAAATTGCAAAATCAGTTAAAAGTGCAAAATATTGCCATTTCTGAATGCAAGCTCCCAGGAAGAGCAGAGTTTGAACAGGGTATATCTCCTGTGATATGTGATGTGTGCATGTAATTTTAAACCAATGTTTACCTGTGCAAATATGTCTTTTGTTATCAAATATAGAATGTGTGCAATTTGACTGGGGAGTGTCCTCTCTGCAAGCCATAAAATGACATCACTCTGACACAACTTAGCTCCCCCAATCAAGTGAGAAATGGAAGTTTGACCAATTAGAAGCTGAGAGAGAGGTAGGGTCAGTGATGCTCACACACACCCATTTTCAAAACACATAAAAGCAGAGAGACAGGACAGATAGGGACATTCAAATCCATTTGCAGCTGGAAGCTCTGCCGGGAAAATCCATACTTTACCTCCATCAATCTCCAGAGAAAGCTGTGCAGAAAGATCCAGACTTTAAATCCCTCAATCTTCAGAATACAGAGAGAGAGCAGACCCAGATCACTGTGAAGTGCAGAGACCAGAGTCCCGTCTAAAACCTGACCAGATCCATGGCGAGGCCCATTTCACTCAAGAATATAGTGTGAGTACCTAGAAAACTGTGCAGAACCAATCTCTTAGTTAAAATAATATAATTCAATCTATTTAATCTAAGTAGAACTGTCTCCTAACTGTCACCTGTCATTTGTAAAGCTGTCACCTGTCATTTTCTAGTTGCAAGCTGCACTTGTCTTTTTGAACTTTAAAATTTCAAATCTGAAAAACGACCTTTATTTAATCGCTCATATCTCCGTGACCGTTTGTGCTAGAGACTTGCAGTAACTTTCATCTGGAAGCTGAGATCCTAGGCTTTCCTAGGACCCCAAAACGATAGTGATAGTCCTTGTAGTTCCTCTGTAATCGCGCCAGACTCATCCGCGAATTTTGCCGCGATTTGCAAATTTCTTCACGTGTAAAAAGCTGCTGCTGCTTGCCTTCCACTTGCCAGAAATTCGTTTAACCTGCTAATCATCCCTGAATCATTGCTAGTGTGAGCCTGGACTAATATTAACTAGATACCACTCACCCTGAACTTATAAAGGGAATTAAAAGCATTTTAGCATATTTTTTTCTTCATTTCCAGCACATTTAAAAGCATTTTGCCTGTGTTTTCAACTTCTGTAGTCTAAGTTGCTGGGTGAACTGAATTACATTTGAATTGCATTTCTGAGAATTGTGTGCCTTCCTTCCATTTCCTTGCATTGCATAAAAGGGGGGGTGAACTGTACAAGAAAGTGATTACATTGTTTGGCTGAAATCCTATCAAGTGATTTTCTGTACTGCATTTCATTCAACATTGCATCCATTTGTGTGCTACCTTATCCATTTCATGTCAACTCCTTAGTGATTATAAAGAAGTGTGCTAGTGCCAGAGTCTCCGTTGTTAATCTTTATCATATCAGATTAAGTGTGATATTCAATTATTAATTTATTATAAAGCGTGATATATATATATATAGTTTAAATTATCAATTAAACCTTTTAACTTGCAAAACAGAACTACTTCTTGGCTCAGTGGGGTCAGGAGGAATCCAAGAGAGGGGTGTTATATAGGGGTAGTCATCCAGAACGCATGAACTGGACATAAAGTTATATCAATAAGGGTTTTCATTCAGTATTCTAGACTAGGCGTTGACTTGGCTGTCGTGCTGAATTGAATCCTCTTACAAATTGGGGGCTCGTGCCGGACGTTTGGGTTAGATCTATCACTTGTGCAGATTAATACAGTGTGCCAGCTGACCAGATACACATATCCGGTCGGATCACCACGCTGTGTTACGCTGTAAAGCACTCCTCAAAGCAACGCTCTAAGGAAAAGGTCTGTTTTGCAAAAATAAAATACAAACTTCTGTAAGTCAGGACAGAGACCAATCTCTAGAATGACGACCTTAGTAGACATGAAAATAGCCAGAGAGCACTTCTTACATAAGTTATTTGTGAGAGGTGAGTGGACTCACCAGGACCAAACAGTCTGGTTGCAGGCCATCACACCCCAAATCACGGAAACGGGGTCAGATATATGGAGAGACCAGGGTCCCTTACATGTGGCCCTGAGTGAACTATATATGTCCTCTAAGGCCAAGGATGAGCACAACAAGATTGCCAGGGTAGCGGCATATTTATATTTACATATGGGAGCCATGCAGGACAAATGTGCTGAAGGCCAAGATCTGGCAAGTAGGCAACTGCTGGCATTACAGAAGGCCCAATCTGAGCTGGACTCTTCTGAGCAGAGGCTGCTCAGGAGCCAGGAGTCAGAAAATGACAGTAGGCAGTATATCATTAAAATAAAAGAGGACATGGATATGCTGCAAAAGGAAAAGTCAGAACAGGATACCAGATTTCTGGCCTTGCAGAAGGAACACCAAGAAGGTTTGGACTCCCTACTGCAAAGCCAGAAAAAGCTGGAGCAACAACTGGACTTCAACAGGGTATGTGCTGAGCAGGTAGTCACCCTGCAAGGCCACCTAGATAGGGAAAAGGCAGAAAGCAATAAACTGATCCTGAAAGACCTGGATACCCAGGCAGAGTTTGATCAGGAGCGCCAGAAAGCCGGTGCCTTCCAAAGGCAAAGGGACGACCTGGCGGCACAGATGCAGGCTCTTAGTCAGGAAAGAGACACTTTAGGCCAGGAAGTCTGCCACTTAAAAAAGGAAATTGAAGAAAATCACCTGGCCCTCCAGGGGCTGGGTGATCTCCAAAAAGAAAACCAGAACTTGGTAGAGCACACCAGAAGGGTGGAGGATGCTCTAGCAAGAAAGGAGCAGGCCAATAGGGACACAGCTCAGGAGGTAACCCTCCTGCAGCAAAGACTGGCCCAGTTCTCCAGGACCAACCAGGAAGCACAGAGGGAAAATGAGGCCCTCTGTCAACACAATGATAGGCTCCAACAACAGGTAGTGATGCAGGAGAGACTGATAGAGTCCAGTAAGGCCTTAACTGAGGAACTGAAGGCACAAATGCAGGCTCTTGCATTGCAACAGGGAGCAGGGGCGGATAGAGATGAGGTTCGCTGGGAAAGGGAAACTCCGGAGCATAACCTCAGGAGCCCTAGTACCAGAGGCCCTCATACCTCTCAGTCCCTGGACTCTGCCACCCCCATGTTCCCCGGCGCACATGAGCACCAGGCCACCGGGATGGCAGACTACTATCCAGACAAAAGTATGGGGCTCAAAGGCCAGTACCACCCAGGTATGGAGGGGCGGGCATCCGGGTATGGGCACCCAAGCGCAGTGCAATTGAGTGGGGAACCCCAGGAGAGTAGGCCCATTAAGGGCATCCTGAAAACCTCTGCCCAGTTAGGTCAGTGGAGGGGGTACCCATCAAATCCTGGCAGCAAGGAGGAATCTGAAGACTCCTCTGAACTGCGCAGGACACAGGAGACCAGGTCCCCACATTCTGCCAGCCATTCCCAGGCTCGCAGAATCCGGGAAAACCTGGAAGAGCAGACAGGAACCTCTGGGAGCAGTGCCTCTGAGTCAGAGGATGAATGGACAAGGGTTACCCGAACCAAAAAGGCCAATAAGGCAAAAATGGCCTTGCTTAAGGACCCCTTAAAGCAGATTAAGGCGATCAGGAGCGTCATCACACCTTACCATAAGAACGCTAAGTATTCTGTTTGGGAGCACTTAGAGTTGTTTGAGCAAATGATGGAGACTTTCCATTTGAAGGACAGCCAAAGCTGTATTCAATATGTAAAGTGGACCTTCTCCCCGGAATACTCCAGTTTCTTTGCGGGGCTGGAGGACCAAAATCATTTAAGATGGTCCACCTATAAGGCGGCCATCTTGAAACATTTTTCCATTCATAGAAATCCTCAAGAGGCTCGCAAGGCATCCTACAATTTGCAATGTGGGGAGGATCAGGCCCCACAAGAATTTGTGCAAGAACTGAAACGTGCTTTTGCGCAGACCACCAGAAGGGTGCGCACAGACAGTAGAGAATTCATAAATACATTTTTTCATGCCTTGCCCAAATACATAATGACCCAGCTCGTGAGGGATTTTCACGAGAAAAGATCTTTAGACTGGGTCCTTGAACAGGCTACCCGGATCTATGAGGTGCAGAAACCGGTAGATAGCAAAAATAATGCTCAGAAAAACCCCAAAGCCAACAGCACCCCTGCTGCTGCCAAGGTGGCAGAGGTAAAGGTCACCCCCGTTTTAGAGTTGGAGATGGGGGGGCCTAAAAACCTACCTGCACCTAATAATGCTAGGCCCAGGAGGTCCTCGGGCCAGTCACAGACAGGGAGCCAGGGAGGCAGCCCCACAAATGGGGTCCCTCGCTCTCCTGATTATGTAAGTCCCCGTTAAAAGGGAAATCGACCCATCCTGGGTTATGTGTGGACTCCTCCAGCCCAAGGGGGGGATCCAGCCAAGCACCTAACCCAGGGAACTTCCCTCCCAACTTCCCACAGGAGGGCAGAAATTCTCCAAATCCTGGGCAGAACTTTTTCCCCAGGTATCCACCCAATTTCCAACCCCAAAATCATCCATCCTTCTTTCCCCAATTCCCTGAGCCCAGACAACCTAATCCGGGAGAGGGGAGGCCAAGGGTGGAGGGGTACCCAAATCTTCCCAACCCGGGGTATTACCAGAGGAGGGACAGCTACCCTTCCCGGGATCAGCCCAGGGGAGAAAACAGGGCCCCGTATCAGCCTGAGCGGGTTTCCCAGTTAGAGCGCCAGGTTCAAAACATGGCGCGGGATCTGGGTCACATACTGAGGGCTCAGCAGAACCCTCAGATCGGCATGCCGGCGCAGAACGCACCCAACTCTGGACCTGGTGCCCCAGAACAATGACAGGGGCAGCACCCCGATAACTCACCGGTTCCCAGGGAGGAGGCACAAAGGGAAGGGGGGTGTAAAGCCTTGGAGGAAGCTTCCTTCCTCACTTGTAAACAGCCCCTGGAAACCCAGGAACCGGAAACAAAATCTCTTGCCCCTGAAAGTGTGCCTCCTAAGGAGCAGAGGGGGGGTAGGAGAAACAAAAGACCCAAACAGACTCAGTTTGAGGAGGAGGTACAGGTCTTCCAATTTGAGGGAGAGGGATCCTCAGAGGATCCTGGGAAAAGGATCTTCTCCTTCAGAGAGGGGGGAACTCCTCCCAAAGAAAAATGGGTCCCTAGGGATGCAAATCCAGACTGGGGAGATGTGGAGACTGAGCTACCGCCGCCCACCATCTCATCCCAGAACCAACCGCAAGAAAATCCCCTGGTTCAAACCCATCCTGGTGACTGCCTCCAAAAAGGGGGGGGCGGCCCAGAACCGGAGCCAGGGGAACCCACAATGGCTCTGATCTCCAGTTGCCAAATTTTTCTTTCAGATTCCCAAGGCTCTCCACAGAATTCTGCCCAAATCTCTTCGCTAGCGATGTCCAAAACCAGAAAATTAGCCCACCAGTTGTCCAAAAATGTACATTATCTGTGCCCCCTTGAGGAGAAGGAGGGAAGATATTATGCCCCGGTACAAGTACAGGGGCAGGGTACAATTTTGGCACTGGTGGACACTGGATCTCAAGCTACCCTTCTGTCCAGAAGGGCCTTTGACGAACTGAATGCAGGAAGGGGAGAGAATTACCAAATTCCTCTCACCTCTCTTCCTGGGCAACTCCAGAACTTTGACGGGAAGGAAATTCCCGTCGAGGGGACGGCAGATTTGGACATTAAAATTGGGCGACACAAGTTGAAACACCCGGTCATAGTTGTGACCCCAGAGGGCACCCCTTGTTTACTAGGGAATGACCTCCTGAGAAGGTTGTCACCCCTAATAGATTGCGTAAACAGGGTCCTCTGGACCCAGACTAGCCGACCAATAAAATTAAAACAGAGTGTCAACCATATTAGTTTAAACGGCACCTGCCACATGGTTGAACAAAAATCTGACCAAGTAGAATTTCAATTCCAGAATAGCCAAATTCCAGACGTGACAGTAATAGCAGTAGGACAACAGACTGGTGATGGGGGGTCCTCTCTATTTCTGAAAATCAACCTCCCTTCCAGTCTAAAGTGGTACTCCACGCTGGAAGGAAACACCCTGAAATTCTATACTAATCCACAATCAGAAACTCCCACTCCTATAGTCCAGAAAGATGTGAAATCAGCTCAGAGCCTGGCTGATATTCAGCAAATTGGAGAGCAGTTGTTCATCCCTGTCCAATTAAATGAGGGGAAGGACTCTGTTCTCGCTAGAGTGTGTGTGAACAACGGTAAGAGCTTCATCAGCGAAGCCATGTTCCGCCAACTCCCAAAAGATCCAGCCATTCCCACATTCAAACTGATAGACAAATGGGAAATGGACCTGGGAGCACCTAATTCCAAACAGCTCCTGCCAAGCAGGTGTATGCTCAAAATCTCCATTGGCAACAAGAGTATAGTCCATAATTGTTAGGTCGTGCGAGACGTCACTGCCGCCTTTTACTTAGGCAGTGACATTCTCAATCGCTTTGCCATTAGTTTGGACCTAATAAACTTCAAAGCTTGGTCCCGATTAGCGGATAATCCCATGGGCTTTGATGATCCAGAAAAAGCATTTAGGTCAGCTCAATTGCTACCTTATGCAGTTGAGATTCAGATCAAAGAGGAAGTCACCATCCCAGAAAGGACCCGACAATTCTCCCTGGAAGTGAAAGTTAAAAGGGGACAAGAGTTGAAAAACCCTGATGCTTACATACATCTAAATGCTTCTCTCCAACAGCAAGGGTTAGGGGTAAACCCAACTCCATTAGTCAACATAGAACATGACACCATTCTAATAGAGGTGGATAACAGCGACTTAAAGAGTATTACTCTAGCCGCAGGCACCATTATTGGAATGGCGGTTGATGACCGTCATTTTTCCATCGACTTAGTAAATGAACTGTTAGGACCAATCCCCAAGGACTGTTTTGACAGTGACAGTGAGGACAATACAACACCAGACAGGATTTTTACCCGGCATGGGGGGAACTTCCTGGTGTACACTTCTTGCCCTTATGGTAAGGAAGATGTGACTTGTGACTTCAGGAGGGATGAGGTGATCTTCCAGGTCCATGAGGGCTGCCTTTCCCACCTGAAGCCTCCAGTCCAAATCAGCACTCTGACCAGGGACTTCTCCACCCAGCTGGAGGAGGCCGCTGAGATAGCCAAACCAGAAGTGTTTCCAGGCTTCAGGCAGATGGTGGAAGAGAGAGTCAACCTAGCTGATGCCTGTGTGACTCTGGAACAAAAGCAAAAGTTGAAACAAGTTTTCTTGGATTTCCAAGATCTCTTTGCAGTAGACTCATATGACTGTGGTCGCACCGACATCCACACAACAACAATCCCCACGGACCCTGGCATGACTCCAGTGTTTGTGAAGCAATATCGCTTGCCTCTCGCATCAATGGAGTCCCTTACTGAAATAATTAAGAACCTTGAGTCCAGGGGAATAATCCGTCCAGTCCACAGCACCTTCAATAATCCGGTGCTGGGAATATTGAAGCCAAACGGCCAGTGGAGACTCTGTGCTGACCTTAGGGAGCTCAACAAACGGGTCCATACTTCCCGATGGCCTCTGCCCTGCATTGACCAAGGGCTGGCCCAGATCCAGGGGTCACAGGTATTCACTGCAATAGACCTGACCAATGGGTACTGGACCGTGCCTGTCAGTAGGGAGGACCAATACAAGCTGGCTTTTACCTTTGGGGGCCAGCAGTATACATGGACCCGGACTCCCTTCGGATACCTCAACTCCGGCAATGAATTCAACATTTTCCTACATAAGGCCATGCCCGACCTGGGTGCGAGGGGTAACCTGGCTTATGTAGATGATGTCCTCATCAAAAGTTCATCTGTGGAGGAACACATAGCGAAGATCCGTTATGTTCTGACGCAGTTGAGGGCCGCCGGAGCAAAACTTTCCTTTCAGAAAGCACAGTGGTGTAGAACCCGTGTTAATTTCTTGGGGCATGAGATTACTCCTCAGGGTCTCTGTCCCCAGGAAAAGAAAGTGGAAGCACTTCAGAAACTGAAAGACCCCACAACTCTGCGAGAACTAAGGAGCCTCCTTGGACTGACTAATTACAGCAGAAAGTTCATTGAGGGCTACGCAGAGATTACCAGACCCCTGATTCATGTCCTGAAGGGGGGGGGTCAAGTGGGAATGGGGTCCAGAACAATCCGAGGCAGTAAGACAACTCAAAAGAAGCCTCTCACAAGCACCTTGCCTAGCTTACCCTGTCAGAAACAAGGAGTTCTTCCTGGAGACGGGGTTCTCTAATACGTGCTTGACGGCAGTATTATACCAAAAGCATGACAAGGTCAATAAAGTAATCTCCTATGCGAGCAAAACTTTATCCTCTGTGGAGGAAAAATTCAACGATTGTGAGAAGGCACTCCTGGCAACGGTGTGGGCATTGAAGAATTACCGCCCGTTTATCCAGGGGGAACACATCATAGTGGAGACTCCACACCAGCCTCTGCAATATCTCCAAAGTGACAGAATCCGGGCCGGAAATGTGAGTAATTCCCGAATTACTTCCTGGATTCTGTCAATGCAAGGCTTTCCTGTGGAGGTCAGATATGGCCAAAACAAGAAGAGTCACCTCGCGCAAGGTCTGGCTGACTTGCATGATTGTGCCAGAGAAAACTGTCTCGAGGACGAAAGTCTAAAAATCAAGGACAACATGGAGGCATACCTTAATTCCCCACACAAAGTCTTTGAAGAGGACAAGTGTGAGGGAATGCCCACTGTCTATGTGGATGGATGCTCTTACCATGTTGACAACAACGGGGAGAAAGAACTGGTGGCCGGCGTAGGGAATGCATGGGTGAATGAGTCCCCAGAACCCTCCGCTGGATACAAAATTGGTCCCTGAAGTAGTCAGGTGGCAGAATTGATGGCTGTGCATCAGGCCATCCTCAGTGCTGTCCAGCATCAACTCCGCGAACTGGTCATAATCACAGATTCGGATTATGTACGGAACGGGTTCGTGGAGCACCTGGTTAATTGGAAAACCAGAGGCATGTTATGTGCTAACAACAAACCCTTGAAACATGGGAAGTTGATCCAAAACATTGATGATCTGGTCACCTCGAATGAGATGACCATCTATTGGAAAAAGATCAAGGGTCATTCCAAAGTAGAGGGACCAGACAAAACTGGAAATGACTTAGCTGATCAGCTGGCCAAAACCGGGGCCATCCAAGGGGCCATCCAAGGGGATCTAATTGAGATTGAGTCCCTGTTGGGGGAAATCCAGGTATCACTAGGTCCCAGACAAATGCTCACAACGACCTTTCAATTGCACAATGGAGTAAGGAGACCCCTGATGCTGATTTGATTACAGCTCAGAAGGGGGATCCATTTATTGGTAAGTTTTACCAACACCTTGAGGACCCTGAGAACTTTCCCCTGACGGATACCGATTACATTGGGAAAGAGGACCTAAGAGTGTTGATGAAGTGTCCAAAAATGTTCCGGATCCAAGACGGTTTGTTGGTAAGGAAATCCAAAGCTGGCCACGATCAGTGGGTGGTTCCTACCTCATTCCGAAGCCTGATGTTAAGTCACGCCCATGATGCGGCCACCGCCGGTCATAGGGGGTTTCACACAACACTGGAAATCTTAAGAGAGGTTGCATACTGGCCACACATGGGGCAGGACCTCGACCAATACTTGAAGGGGTGTCTCGTGTGTGCACAATTTCAGCCATCATCCCTCACGCACCGCGCGCCTCTCCAAAAGCGGGGGATGACACTGCCATGGTCAGATTTACAAATCGACTTTGTAGGCCCCGTGATTCGCTCTGCTAGGGGGAATAAGTACATGTTGACTGTCACATGCTTGTTCACCAAGTGGGTGGAATGTCTCCCAGCCCCAAACTGCAAGGCAGAAACGGCAGCTGCCTTGATGATTAACCACATCTTTTCCCGTTTTGGTCTACCTCAAAGGATTGAGTCAGACAGAGGTAGCCACTTCACCAGTGAAGTAATGACAAAGATGTGGGAGATACTGGGGGTCAAGAGAAAGCTGCATATTGCTTACAGGCCAGCTTCTTCTGGGGCAGTAGAGAGATATAACCGGACAATTGTGAGCATATTAAAGAAGTTTGTGGCAGATTCTGTGCCAAGTTGGGATATCCGATTACCTCTGGTCCTAATGGCCATCAGATCTACCCCTTCATCTGCAACCAAAATGTCACCATTTGAGTTGATGACTGGGCGCAAGATGGTGCTTCCGCAGCATTTGCTCTACAGGACCCAAGAGCAGACACTGATAAATGCCTCCACTACTCATGAGTATGTGGAGAATTTAAGGAAACACCTTCAACATGCTTTTGCTTATGCTCAGCGGAATCTAGAAAGATCGGCTGATAGCATGAAGACCCATTATGACCTGAAAACTTCCAGGAAGGAATATCAGGTGGGAGACCAGGTCTATCTATACAACTTCCAAAGGAACCAGGCCAAGCAGCGCAAATTTTTGCCTACATGGAAGGGACCCTTTGAGATCATCGACAAGATCTCTCCTGTGGCCTACAAAATCCACATCCCCAAAGGTCCTTTGGCAGAGGGGGAAGACAAGTGGGTCCACATAAACCAGTTGAAATGTTGCCATCCCAGGCACACTCTGCAACAACTGGAGGAATCCTCTGGAATCCTAGCGGGCACTGTCTCAGACTAATTCAGTTCCAACCATAAAACATACCACATCTAGTCTCTAAAATATTGTGATTTGCATGAAACTGTCTCTTAGTTATACTGTTCTTTTTTCAAAATAAGAATGTAATGTTTCGTTATGATGAAATGCATATGCTGCCCCACTATCTCAACAGTGGTGGAAAAAAAAGTCTATGAATAGGTATTGCCGCTCTTCCTTTGTCGTCCTAGGAGAAAGAAACCCTTGAGACGTGCCAAGGAGGACGATCCGGAGACCGGGAGCAGAGACGCAACGGGCCCGGGGTACCGCCGAATCTTCCCATCAGGACCGGCGAGGAGAACCGATCGATCAGTACCGGATGGAGGAAAAGATGCTGAACTGTGCCATCTATTGGAAGAAGATGAGGAAACAGCGCAGGTCTTGCGAGTCCCATTCGTGAAATAGAATGGCCATCGCAAGAGGGGGGCTTGTGGGATGTATTTACCCATGCATCCGAGCCATACCTCAAAACTGTGCAGTACTGACATGGAAAACATCATGATGGCCAGAGCTTCCCAGAAAATGCACAGGGAAATGCACGAAGAATAGGCTGCCACTCATTTTTGCCGATGTTATGGGCACAGAAGGACACTGCCTAAAACCACCATTGGACTACCCACACAGTAGTCTGAAACCATTGGGAATGGCAATGCTGATTGCCAAAAGCAAACCCATAACTGTGGAGAATTCATTTTCTTAAATCCCAAAAAGGGGTGCAGTACCAGTACTCACCACTATCCAAAAGCCGGCGTTTTAAAACCACCAGATTTTGTAGAAAATTGAATAAATGAACCCAAAACATGCCAATGAAAGACATTTTAAGAGGTGGATCCAATGTAAAGTTATATTCTGAAGTGACTTGAAGGTTTATAACAAGACTGGCTGAGCTGGGGATTTCAGCAGTTTAAGTAAATTTGGACTGAAAGACATTAAAAATCTCAAGGTTTAAGAGAAATGAGTGACCTACTTTGAGTGTCACATAGGTTGCAATTGTTTAAATGTCATAGTTTTGAACTTAGAATCAGCATTCTAGCTGCATATGTAAAAATGTTTAGTTTTATTTGAATGCAGAGACTGGGGAACAAAAAGTGACATTTTATCTGAAACTTGGCTTAAGGAACTGAATTCTGCCTGGCAACTACCCCCATCAGGAGTGAAACTTGAGTCACAGCTGTGTTCCCAGGCCGATCTGCCTTTTGCTGGCCACACTAAGGATATGCCATCTCTCTGATAATTGAATTAAGGGGAGCCCCACAGAATACAGGAGCTCTGAACAAAGCCCTGTCCTGACTCAGGCAAATGTTTTATGGCGAGAGTCGTAAATGGAGATTTCTCCTGGAAGCACAGGGGAGGGGCACTGCCTGTGAGAGCAAGCTGGCTTGGCAGAACTGGAAAAACCAGAAATTCAACCTTGTGCTGGAGGAAAACCACACCCCTTTGGGGCCAGAACATAACTCTAAAAAGTTGAATAACTCATAGTACGGACATGTGAAAATTTTATAAATGACACCATAATTCTTGTGATTTTTCAGCCCACATTTTAAGAGGTTTTTAGAACCGGTGGCATGTTCAGGGGGGTTTTAGCGGAAAAGAGGATATTACTCAAAATATGTGCATGTGAAAAATCTGACACTTCATCAACTAATGTCCATACTCCTTGCGCACATGTGTGTAAATTTGGGTTAATGTCAGAAATTGCAAAATCAGTTAAAAGTGCAAAATATTGCCATTTCTGAATGCAAGCTCCCAGGAAGAGCAGAGTTTGAACAGGGTATATCTCCTGTGATATGTGATGTGTGCATGTAATTTTAAACCAATGTTTACCTGTGCAAATATGTCTTTTGTTATCAAATATAGAATGTGTGCAATTTGACTGGGGAGTGTCCTCTCTGCAAGCCATAAAATGACATCACTCTGACACAACTTAGCTCCCCCAATCAAGTGAGAAATGGAAGTTTGACCAATTAGAAGCTGAGAGAGAGGTAGGGTCAGTGATGCTCACACACACCCATTTTCAAAACACATAAAAGCAGAGAGACAGGACAGATAGGGACTTTCAAATCCATTTGCAGCTGGAAGCTCTGCCGGGAAAATCCATACTTTACCTCCATCAATCTCCAGAGAAAGCTGTGCAGAAAGATCCAGACTTTAAATCCCTCAATCTTCAGAATACAGAGAGAGAGCAGACCCAGATCACTGTGAAGTGCAGAGACCAGAGTCCCGTCTAAAACCTGACCAGATCCATGGCGAGGCCCATTTCACTCAAGAATATAGTGTGAGTACCTAGAAAACTGTGCAGAACCAATCTCTTAGTTAAAATAATATAATTCAATCTATTTAATCTAAGTAGAACTGTCTCCTAACTGTCACCTGTCATTTGTAAAGCTGTCACCTGTCATTTTCTAGTTGCAAGCTGCACTTGTCTTTTTGAACTTTAAAATTTCAAATCTGAAAAACGACCTTTATTTAATCGCTCATATCTCCGTGACCGTTTGTGCTAGAGACTTGCAGTAACTTTCATCTGGAAGCTGAGATCCTAGGCTTTCCTAGGACCCCAAAACGATAGTGATAGTCCTTGTAGTTCCTCTGTAATCGCGCCAGACGCATCCGCGAATTTTGCCGCGATTTGCAAATTTCTTCACGTGTAAAAAGCTGCTGCTGCTTGCCTTCCACTTGCCAGAAATTCGTTTAACCTGCTAATCATCCCTGAATCATTGCTAGTGTGAGACTGGACTAATATTAACTAGATACCACTCACCCTGAACTTCTAAAGGGAATTAAAAGCATTTTAGCATATTTTTTTCTTCATTTCCAGCACATTTAAAAGCATTTTGCCTGTGTTTTCAACTTCTGTAGTCTAAGTTGCTGGGTGAACTGAATTACATTTGAATTGCATTTCTGAGAATTATGTGCCTTCCTTCCATTTCCTTACATTGCATAAAAGGGGGGGTGAATTGTACAAGAAAGTGATTACATTGTTTGGCTGAAATCCTATCAAGTGATTTTCTGTACTGCATTTCATTCAACATTGCATCCATTTGAACTCTATGAAGCATTCTCTATCACATTATTCTTCTGTCCCTATTTACCAGTGTGCTACCTTATCCATTTCATGTCAACTCCTTAGTGATTATAAAGAAGTGTGCTAGTGCCAGAGTCTCCGTTGTTAATCTTTATCATATCAGATTAAGTGTGATATTCAATTATTAATTTATTATAAAGCGTGATATATATATATATATATATATTGTTTAAATTATCAATTAAACCTTTTAACTTGCAAAACAGAACTACTTCTTGGCTCAGTGGGGTCAGGAGGATTCCAAGAGAGGGGTGTTATATAGGGGTAGTCATCCAGAACTCATGAACTGGACATAAAGTTATATCAATAAGGGTTTTCATTCAGTATTCTAGACTAGGCGTTGACTTGGCTGTCGTGCTGAATTGAATCCTCTTTCACAGCAGAGCTGACTTATTCAATTGCATAGGGACCGCTCGTGATATGTTTTCCCCTTGGCCAATTGCTGTGGGGAAGGTCTTCACCTGCAAAGGCACACCTGCATGACTGGACTCAATAGGGTCTGTTTGACGGACAACACCATTGTAGAACTGGGTTTCTCACAGAGTGTATTCCAACCATCTCACCATAAAGGCAGACTACTAGACTGGTAAACTGACATTAACTGTGATGTCAACATCCTTGCTAACCAATCTTGTGCATGGTCAGATCACCACTTCATCTATTTTACAATACAGGACACCAATCTAGCCATTTCGGACAAACTGGTGGCTCCTCCGAGACTCTCCAGAAATATGTGGAATGTAACAGTGCAAAAGATACTCCCGCTACTCCAACCTATCGTCAACTCCTCTACATCTAATGATGACAGAACCGCTCTAGTGGACTTGTACAACTCAATGATACTCAACGTTATTAATAAAATCCCCTCTCAAAAAATGCGGAAAGCCAAACTTCGTTCTCACTTGAACACCTGGTTTACTCCTCTCCTCAGGACCCTGTGAAAGGATAAAAGGTCAGCTGAAACCTTATGGAGAAACCTCCCCTCAACAACAAACAAAAATTACTTTATTACAGCCTCAGCCACTTACAAATCAGCTATCTTCCAAGCCAAATGCGAATCATACAATAACAGACTCACCAATGCTAAATCTAACACAAAATAATTATTTTGTATACTCAAAGGCTTGAATCTCCAACTGCACCACCAATCTCATGCACCAAAGATAGCACTTGGTGCGCTGAGATTCAAACAGCCCTTTCTGACAAAACTGAACTCCTTCATACCAAGATAGAGACAAAAAATGTTTGCTTGGCGAACAATACTGCTCGTCATGCCATACAATCACCTCCACCTGACCCACGTGACCTGTTCAAATTCCCACCCCTCGCAACCAAAGAGGTTGAGGATATAATTATGAGTCTTAAACCTTCTAGATGCCTGGGCGATAACTGCCCAGCTACAATCATAAAGGAGACTGTGAAGGAACTGGCCCCCTTTGTCACAACATCAATAAATGCATCCTTTGCATCTAATACAGTACCTACTAAACTAAAGAATGCCTGGGTACTGCCCCTCTTAAAGAAGCCCAGTCTCAACCCGAACACCCCAACTAACTACAGACCCTTCACTACGGTGCCATTCCTGTTAAAAATACTGGACTGGGCTGCCTACCTGCAGATCCAACAACATCTGGAAAATAAAAATCCACTAGGGCTCCGTCAATCCGGATTCTGGCCCAGACATGGCACGGAAACTGCTCTGATAGATCTAGTAACACAACTGAAAACTAGAAAAGATAAAGGCAACTTCGCCCTCATACTGTTACTAGAACTATCAGCAGCCTTCGACCTAGTGGATCATAAAACGCTCTGCAACCGCCTCTCATCTGCAAATCATTTATCTGATGATGCCACCTCGTGGATACAGCCATTCCTTAGCAACAGAACCACTAGAGTATTTTCTCCTACAGCATCGGCTACACCCGTACCAGTCACCTGTAGTGCCCCTCAGGCATCATGTGCTTCCCTGATGCTTTACAATATATTTACGAAGCCACTATTCGACGACATAGATCATTTGGGTGTCTCCTATACCAATTACGCAGACGACACCCAAATCCTGATCCCCATCACTGGTGACTACAACTTAGATTCAAAACACCTAAATGACACTTACCTTATTATCCAAGCATGGATGGCCAATCATGGACTCTGTCTTAATGACGATAGCTCTTGGTAGGAGCGCAGGCCAGACTCAACAAACTGGACTCTCAATGTAACGTCTTCATTATTGACGGTAACAACATCAAGGTCTCCAAAGATGTAAAAACGTTAGGTATCTACATAGACTCATCACTCTCACTGTCTAGACAAATGTCTGCCATTGCATCAACGACAGCCTATATCTGCAAGCTCATCAATGCCTGAGGATTTGAATTATGTGACTGTGCGCAACACTGCCATTTGGCATTCAATTATGCCATATACCCACAATAATGGTGCATTAACGATGTACAGGTTGCGAAAAGCTTGCAGCCAAAAAGGCAGTTTTCACAAACAATCCGGCAGAAAGGCTGTGGTGTGGCCTCCGCAACCCCATGGCCCATTATATCATTCAAGAGGAGCAGGGGACACCTCCACAATCCCCGCTCCCCTTGTGTGGGATAACGGAGACACTTTTATTGGGTTGTACCACAGACTTTTCCCCATGATTTTTTGTGAAAACTGCCTTTTTGGCAGCAAACCTTTCACCGTACAGCCCATTTGTGTACATTGGTTTTGATCTGCCATCCAAGCAGCATTTCTGGGCCAAATGATATGTAAATCCCTATTTCTTGTGGGTTTTATGTGTATGGATGAGCACGATGTCCCTGTTTGTCGGCATTTTATTCATTAGCCTTTCTATTTATTTCCTTTCACCTCGTTTTGAGCTCCCAGTGCAAAACGTTTGTTTCTGTCCGGCTTGGTATGATCTGCCAGCAGGGGGAGCGAGCCGGTCTGTGAGAAGACTTAAGACTTCATCTCAGCTGCTGCGGGAGCTCCCCTGCTGGCAAACTGAAGTGGAAGGTCCTCAGGGAGCATAAAACCCTGAGGGAATCCTCGGAATGGGGGGAGCACGGGGGGAACACGAGAGGGAGAGACGAGGAAACTGGGAAAGCGACGATGGTGAAGAAAAAAGAACAGGGTCGTCCCCATCGGCTGTCCCATAGCCAGGTCGGCATCTCACGATCCCCTTCACAGGGTCCAGTGCTCAAGCAGTGCCGGTGCTGGGAACAGAAGTAGGTAGAAACTTTAGCTGGTGTTTGACCCACGAAGCCGGCACGGCTGTGAGGGACAGATCCAGGTCTCTATCTCCCCGGGTCGGGTGCGGCTGAGGTAGGAGTGGAAAAAAGTGGGCAAGGGGCACGTTAGGCAACGCGTGTTTTTTTTTCCCTCTCTCTGCCTCAGGCAGACTTGACTGCGGTGGGGGGGGTGGGGTGATTGGCCTAAGAGACACAGTGAGGCCTGGTGTAACAGGGTTCACTAGGGATGTGTTACTAAGCGATTCCCAATCAGTCAGACATTGGGTGCCCCTACAGAGGCTCCCGTGCAACCAGGGTGGTGTGTGTGTTTTTTTTTCTTCAATAGCGCCTTATCGCGTACGGCGCATCCGCTCCATGAGACATGTCCTCATTCCTGCTCTGGGACAGTGAAGTGGTGGAGAGGGGTTAAGGAGTGGTAGAGAAGGAAGGCTAAGTCCATTGTGTGTTGTCTGGTGGCAGGCTCATACAAAATCCTGCTTGTTTATTGTGTTAGGGCAGGCCTGGTGCACGTTGATCTGCCCACGCCCACATTGTATACAAGGCCGTGTTTGAAGGATAATGGTGTGCTCCTTTATGGACAGATTACAAACCCCACGCGTAAAGGTGTAGTTGAGCAGGTATTTCCCTGGTTAGGCTAACAGTGTTTGCGTATCTGTGACCGAAGTGATGTGAGGCTATGTGGTAGTCTGAAGAACCAGGAATGTATGGAGTTTGGCAGTGACCCATATTTATTTACCAAATGTGATGTACCTTGCTCCCAGGTGACCCATTTGATGCTAGTTAATTATCTATTTACCAAATGTGATGTACCTTGCTCCCAGGTGACCCATTGGATGCTTGTTAATTATGTCTTTAACAAATGTGATTTACCTTGCTCCCAGGTGACCCAATTGATGCTATTTAATTATGTGTTCACCACGTGTGATTTACCTTGCTCCCAGTTCACCGAATTGATGCTATTTAATTATGTATTTATCAAATGTGATTAAACTTCCTCCCAGTTGACCCACTGATGTTATTTAATTATTTAATACCTGAGGTAATGGAAGGAAGGCACTTAAGTATTTATCTAATTCATGAACTAACCGGTAGCGCCTCAAATAGGGGTTGTGTGGTGTAATATTACTCAGACTTACTGAGGATCTGGTTTTACTTATTCTGTTACATAAAGAAGGCTGTTCAAGCTTGCCAAATGAAATAAGGCTTTGACTGGTTATTTAACCCGGTGCTCACAAATTACTGCTGTTCACAAGGGCTGACCAGCCATTAGGAGAGGGCCTACCCTCCCACAGGCCCGCCTGCACATACAGAGGTCTGCTACAGGCCCTCATATGAGGATACATCAATCATCCACCTGGGTTTTCATTTGCATATGTGTACGGTAAGGTGTAAGTATCCCAAACTCAGGACTCCTACAGGTTGCTGCTTACCCTTTCTTTCAGAAACATAGGGAGAAACATCTTACATATATCAAAAACAGACGTAGGAAAGGGTAAACAAATGGTGCTACTCAATTGCACAGGTTTCACGTGTTGCACACAGCCCCATACAAACAGACATCCCAAATCAGAGACACAGCTGACATCCTCTGTCCTCCTCTTCTACAAGTTCGTTAGGGAGGCTCTCCTCCTCTAGTCTCAAATCCAAATCCTGAAGTTGTCCAAACTGTATGTATAGAATATATGTTACGTGTTTGCAAATACTTTAATGTTCAGGTGAGTGTTGTGACCAATTACATAAGCACCAAGCTCAGTGTTCTCTGTGTATTTTATGATTCAAGCATACAACCTTCAAATCAGAGACATATATGTCCACTATAAAGATGTATGCTAATTTTTACGATTTTGAAAAGCTCTTTGATATTTTGAGAGAGAGAAATAGGAGTGTACCAGGCACCTAGCTATATAAATACAAAGCATGTTGTTATTTGAGGCTTTGATTATGCACTTTGCTAAGTAAGACAGCTGTGACAGAAAGAAAGAGAGAGAGAGAGAGAGAGAGAGAGAGCGAGAGGGAGAGAGAAAGAGAAAGAGAGAGAGAGAGAGAGAGAGAGAGAGAGAGAGAGAGAGAGAGAAATATAATCTAGATTGCTGTATGCAATTGTCCATTCTATGGCAATCACCTTCTTTATGTACTCGTCCAGCAGCAAAGAAAAAATGCACTTTAAAGATTTTATTTTTAAATAACATTAAAAGTTTAATAAGGAACATGAAACGGAGCGCCTAATTAGGCGGGGTCATGGTCATGACCCCCAGAACACCAATTACTACAGGTCCCAGCACATACAAGTCCTTGTCATGAGCAGGGGAGTTGCTAGGTCTGGAAGAGACCCGGGGCTAAGCTGATGTCAGAACTGTTGGGACTGGGGGCTAGCTAGTCTTTTGGCTGTAGCTCCTGAGACTCTATCCGGGCCTACAACCAAAAGATCAGGGGCTATAGCCCCTTTACCCCCCACCCCTAACAACGCCCCTGGTCATGAGTCCTTCTTCCTCTTCTTTGCTGCTCGTCACAGCAGATAAGTACTCGCAATATGTGTTCCTGCGATGCTGTGCATTCCTATTTCTTTTTGTGTTTTATAAGTGCTGCTTTGTTTAAATACACAGTTATGGTTCTGTGTCGGATTTCCTTTGAGTGCTACAGTAGCACACTGGCATGTTCTGTGCTTACGGGGCTGCCGATCCGAGTTAAATGCCTGCAACCAGATAGCATGTGAGCAAGTGGGTTTAATGGTGTGAGGGACTTGTTAAGGAACTGGATGTGATATTGTAACACATGGCTTGTAGTCATGTATGTTCTTTGGGGGTAATCCAATCCCTAGTTCACACTAACAATCCTACACAACACTACAATGTGGCTTTGAACTTGTATAATAGGAAGCCTCCGGTCTTGCCATAGAATGGCTAATCCTCCTCACAATCGTGAGTGGGGGTTTATATTCTATTATAGACACAGAGGCCAGTATTATCCCTCCCTCCAGCAGGTATGCCAACCTGTTTCTACACTCTCAACTGGGGTTGGTGGGGGAGGATAGGTGGAACAATAGTAGAGTGAAACCATCAAGTTACGCAGATCACAGGTAATTTCCCTTTTTATGACCACAGCTTAAGTAATAAGCACATCTCATATGTTGGGTGTTCAGAGTGACTCTTAGTTCCAGACATTTAATTTCCTTTTTTAATTCATTTAGGAATACTTTGGTCATATTTCCTGAGCATTTTCACTCCTAGGGGTAAAAAACAATTCAGTTTTGTAATATTTGTAAGTGGTGCAGTGCTTGTAACCAACAGGGGTATTGTCATGAACCACCGTGCTCGTCCCTTTTGGACTTTGTGGTCCATGATGCGCTGCGGTGTCTACTCCACGGTACTACCAACATGGCCGACTCTTCCGAAGCGCGCCACGCCATTCCTATCTTAATACGTTCAGCTTCCTAGAAAAAGGCCACGTCTACGAGGCACGGCGCGTCTCAAAGCTACTGCTTGGTGTAGCTAGACGTGCGTTCCGAAGTTCGCTTCACTCTCCCAGTTATTCCCTTTTCCTCCTCCCTTCCTGGTATCCAATTCACCCTACCCTTGCCCGAAATTCATGGACTATTCCTGGAATGTACCCGTTCCTTCGGGTCCTTCGTCTGCTTCCTGGTTCGTCGCTCGGAAGCGGTACTCTTCCGTCGGAAGGCTGCAACTTCACGCTGGACTCCGAAGACCCGCTTCCAGGCTTGTATAAGTCCCGGACAGTAAGGAAGAAAGAACCTACCTCCAAGAGAGTCACAAGAAAGGAAAGACAGGTGAGAAGGGGTGAAACTTGTGACAGATTGAGACGCCTAAAACATGAAACAAAGACAGAAATGGAAGCCGCTGGACAGGAACGTATGCGAGGCATGCAAGAATTAACCACTGAAGTTCAGAATCTAAAGGTGGAGAATGCTGCATTAAAGCAGCTGGTTTTGTCCAAGGATTCTGCTGCAAAGGAAGGCGGTCTGTTGGGCGGAGTAGTTGACAAATTCGATGGATCATCCAAAACTCTAAGGGCCTTCCTAGATTCCTGTTTGGTACACTTCACCTTCAAACCATACTATATTTCCGCTCCACGAGCTAAGGTCGGCTTCATGATATCTCATCTCACGGGCAATGCCTTATCCTGGGCCACCCCTTTAGTCAATGCTGGCGATTACCTCCTGGATGACTATGATAGGTTTGTAGAAGCTCTTAAGGCCATGTTTGATCGTCCTGAGCTCGTATACAGTGCGCAGGAACGACTACTCAAATTCCAACAAGGGAAACAGGACATGCTCACGTATGTCACACGTTTCAAGCGGCTAGTCAAAGAAGCTGATTGGTCCCCAGAAGCTAGCTTTACCCTCTTTCGAAGAGGTTTACACGAAGAGATAAAGGATGAACTAGCCAGAGTAGCTCGCCCCAGCTCCTTTCAAGCCCTCCTGGATCTATTCCTACAGATCGACTTCAGGATCCAGGAAAGTTAGGCCGAGAAGAAGAAATCAAGATCGACATCCCCTAAGTCAGTCACAAACTATCCTGGTCCTAGAGAAGCAACAAACACTCAAGCCTCTGAACCTGAGCCAATGCAATTAGGAGCCTTCCGAAGACCTATTTCCCCCAAGGAAAGGATGCGCAGAATCAACACCGGTCTATGTATGTATTGCGCCTCAGACAAACATATTGTGAGAGAATGTCCTTTAGTGCCACCTCGGAGCTCAGCACACGCCAGCTCCCGATCCTAGGCGCAACACAGCTTCGGGAGAAGGACCATTGCTCCTCGTCTATTCCCTCCTTGAGATCTCCTGGACAGAATACTCTTGTGGTCCTACAGACTACCCTTTCCTTTTCCAAGAATGAATCTTACCCCATCCTGGCTTTAGTGGACTATGGCGCCATGGGCATTTTCATAGACCATTATTGGGTCGTTGAACATCACATACCCCGGGAATCTAAAGAAATTATTCAACCAGTCGAAGCCATTGATGGCAGACCCTTTTCTTCTGGACCCATAACCCATCAAAGGATCTACTGTTGTCAATATATAATCATCAGGAAATCCTCAAATTTGACATTCTAAAATCGGCTCACTATCCTTTGGTTTTGGGAATGCCGTGGTTACAGAAGCACAATCCCTACATCAATTGGGCAGCAGGGTCCTTGTTTCTCGGTTCAGAACATTGTATGTCTCAATGTTTATCCCTTACCACCTTGTCACATCCTTCAGAAGATTTCCAGGGATCTCAGCAATCCTCAGTAACTGTCTCCAACATCATCCAGATTCCCCAAACTTATCAGTCATACTCAGATGTATTTTCAACTGCCGTTGCTCAATCACTCCCACCTCACAGACCTGAGGATTGTGCTATTGATACTGAGCCTTCAGCGGTAATTCCTTTTGGAAGAATGTTCATTTTGTCTGAACCGGAAAAGAGGGCCCTCCGAGAATATTTGGACACTAATCTAACAAATGGAACGATTTGACCATCCAAGTCCCCAGCTGGTGCTTCTCTCTTCTTCATTCCAAAAAAAGACTCCAAGGAACTGGATTACCGTGGCCTCAACCAGTGCACTCTCAAGGATCTTTACCGACTCCCCCTTATCTCAGATATCTTGGAGGCTGTGAGGGGAGCTGTCATCTTCATTAAGCTTGATCTCAGGGGCGCCTACCATCTCATCCGTATAAAGGAAGGCAATGAGTGGAAAACAGCATTTATAACTCCCTTTGATCACTTTGAGTACCTGGTAATGCCCTTTGGTCTTGCTAATGCTCCCGCCGTGTTTCAGCGTTTCATGGATCGGGGTTTTTCTGATATGTTGTTCCTTTTCGTCATAGTGTAACTAGACGACATATTGATTTACTCCAAGGATCCTGGAAAACATCAAGAACATGTGAAGGCAGTTGTACAGCGTTTACATGAACATATGCTCCTAGCCAAGCCTGAAAAATGCCTATTCCATGTATCAATTGTTCATTACCTTGGGTTTGTTCTTAGCTCCAAGGGCATCAGAATGGATACTTCCAAGGTCGATTCCATCCTGTCTTGGCCTGTTCCTACTACTGTGAAACATATCCAATCCTTCCTGGGACTTGCTAACATTTACAGGAAATTCATACCCACATTTCCTGACATTGTACACCCTATTGTAACACTTCTGAAGAAAGACACTCCATTTCAGTGGACCTCAGCTCAGGAGTCGGCTTTTCAACTATTAAAATCGGAATTCACTCGGGCTCCCATCCTAGCCCAACCGAATACAGACCGACCCTTCCTAGTTGAGAGTGATGCATCGGATTACGCCATTGGAGCAGTCTTGAAACAGGAACTTGACGACAAGAAGGAACATCCCATAGCCTACCTATCCCGTACTCTAACTCCCAGTGAAACTCACTATTCCGTCCTGGAAAAGGAGTTGCTAGCCATCCGACAAGCCTTCACTGACTGGCGTCATCTCCTTCTGGGAGCCATACACCCAGTACAAGTTTGTACGGATCATTCGAATTTGCAAATCCTACAGTCCCTGGAGTGCAGAAACAGCCGACAGGCCCGTTGGGCTTTTTTTCTTTGCTCAATACCAGTTCCAAATACTTCATCTTCCTGGAACACATAATGTCACTGCTGACTCCCTGTCCAGACGTCCTGACTATGAGCCTCTCAAGGCATGCTCCTTTCCCAAGATGTTTCCGAACATAGTATTCGTGGCCCAAGCTGACTCTCTGCTGAAAAGATCCGAGCTGCAATCCCATCCTCTGAGTTCTGGAAGGATTACATTGGAAAGAACCGATGGTCTTTGGACACAAAGGATAGTTACCTCTTCAAAGAGAACAAGCTGGCTGTGCCCACGGACAACTTGAGAACCAAGATTATCCATCTTTGTCATGACACTTTCCATTCCGGACATCGAGGCATCACTTCCACCCTTCATCATATTCAGAGACAATTACGGTGGCCACGGATGAAAGATGATGTAAGAACCTATGTTCAGTCCTGTGCAGTCTGTAACCAGAATAAACATGATAACAGAAGACCAGCAGGTCTCTTACACCAACCAGCAATGCCAACAGGGCCTTGGGAAATCATCGCTACAGACTTCATCGTAGAGTTACCTCCATCCAGAGGATACACAACCATAATGGTTACAATTGATCTGCTCACTCACATGGTTCATTTTACACCTCTGCTCAAGCTACCATCTTTGTCAGAACTGGCTGGAATCTTCCTGGAACACATATTCAGACTTCATGGACTGCCTTCCAAAATCATCTCAGACAGAGGGCCTCAATATATATTGAAATATTGGGAATTCAGCGTGCATTATCATCCGGTTATCACCCGCAAACCAACAGAGCTACGGAACAAGTCAATCAAACTTTAGAGCAGTATCTTCGTTGTTTTTCTACCAAAGTCCAGGATGATTCCTGTGTCCGAGTTTACTTACAACAACTCGGACCACTCAGCCATCAAGACCAGTCCTTTCTACTGCAGTCAGGTGTTTCATCCTTCAATGCTACCATCTATACTACGTCATCCAACTCCAGTCCCTACCAATGTTCCCTGTAAGGTGCGCGCCTGTGCGGCCGCGCACCTTTTGATTCTGAGCCGCGCATAGTGCTTTTTTTGCCGCGCACTTGTGCTCCAATCATCATTTCATGAAAAAAAAAAATCTTTTTTTTTTTTAAACATTTTTTAAGGCTGGCCACCAACTATAAATACTGGCGGGTTGGCAGCCAGCCTAGATGCAGGCCAGGAGGCAGCAGCAACGTTCGTGATTGCTAGAAAACACACTTTCGTGCGGTGACACGAACTTTGCTGCGGCCTCCTGGGCTGCTACTCGTGCTGACTGTGCTTGGCTCAGGGCTGCACTCTGCGCTTGCGCAGGGAGCCTAGCCACCGCCCTGTCGCGGGAATGCACGTGCCCTGCTGCTGGGTCTCTCCTTGCCTTGCGCACTAGGCACTGTCTGCCAGTAGCAAGTGCGAGAGACCCCAAGCCTGCATGCAGACACTGGCTGAGCCTGAGGAACCCGAGCTGCCAGTGCCACGACGGACGACGCCACAGGCACCTGCTGCAGCTTGTGTGACCCCACCCCTGTGAAGAGAGCTGCGCACAGCCACGTGCCACCTAGCCTAAGGTAGGTACAAAAATAGTTATATGGGTGGGTGGCAGGGCGGGCAGCCTAAGTTTGGATTTGGAAGTCCATTTAAGATGAGACCAACTATCTGTCGGATTTCATCAGCAGGGGACCGTCTCTTATCGCCACCATGACAGCAGGCCCAACCTGCCTGTACCCCCGTGGACTTGGCGCTCACGACGGCATTCTACACCTTCTCCCCCCCCCCGCCTTCCACCAGACCGCACCTAAGGAATGCTCTATTTTATTGCATTTTAAGTATCCGGGGGGATCCCAGGCCAGCTTTAAAAACACGCTGCGGGCCGCGCTGAGGACTGAAGAGCTTTCTTAATAATGTCCAGGCGTATGTGTGGCCTGTACCCGAACATTGCACCCTCCGAATTCAGGAGGATCAAGACGCACTACTCAGCGTTTTAAAAGTAATGTCTTTTTGCACAGCCCGTCATGTTGGAATTCTCCCGGTTCTAGGCCCTGTAACCTGGATAATTCCAACATGACGGGCTGTGCAAAAAGACATTACTTTTAAAATGCTGATAGTGGGAGACGCTAGCAAGCAATGACACTTCCCTTCCAGTTGGCGGCAAGCGCTTTCACGAGTTGCCATGAGAAAGCATCCTCAAAGCCCCAGCCTTTGCTGTGGCAACCTTGGAGAGTCTAAGCAAAAAAACACCACAACAACAACAAATAGCTCACAAAGCAATTACGAACAGAGCAACCTCTCCGACAGATCTGAACCCTCACATCGTTCATTGCTCCCATGGGGATTAATTAACATGTGCGCATGGGAAGGGACAGGGGTTGCAATGTTTTCTTCCTTTCAAAGCCTGGCCTCCGCTTCAATAATCCACATTGTCTTCTTATGGGTTGAAAATCAACACAAGTGCACTGAAAAAGTCTAAACATCTAATGGACGTCTCATGCGACATAAAAGCAGGGACAGACTGGGTCATAACATTGTCTCGGGCACCAATGAAAAAGTGGCTCACAGTTGCAAATGGCAATTCATTCCTTTTGTGGCGGACAGTTTGAGTAGTAACCAAGGGAGAGGTTTCTGATAAAATGTGATGCAAATTGTGCAATTTCAAGAATATTTATTCAGAAACACTGGTCAAAACGACTAGCAACATGGTGAAGTAATTCATCAAACTGGCCCACATGGGCCAAAATAGTGACCCACTTTGACCCAAAAAACTGGCCCACACTAGCATTTTGCGTTTTTGGCTCGGGCATTGCTCTATTGACCTATAGGCCAGTCCGAGCCTGCGACAGAAGAAACCCTGTTGTTGAACCGTCTGCATTTCATTCTGCATAATCTCGATGGGTGGTGGGTCTGCTTTCTATGTCCTCCTGATGTTGAACACATAGGAGCTCATCTTTGTGGAGGCATATGTCAATGTAAGGCATTGAATTCACGTTACACCTCATTTTCATCCATTTCTATGGCAGAGGGGAGGCATGGATCCTAAATTATGACTCTGCCTCCCTCTTCCTCTCCGCCATACAAATACTCCCGCATTTATGACAGCATGACATGTACATGCTGCTGTAAATGCTGTGGGTGCCATAGTAATCCATTGCAAATGCTGCCTGTCGTGCGTAAATGGCAGGCAGAGCGGCGTAAAGGCGAGCATGCCACCATTTTACACTCCACTTTCAACTCTGATGTGCTAATGTTGAACAGTCCACAGAGGAGACCTGTTTACACCAAAGTGCAAACGTAACAGGGCCCTTCTGTGTAATTTATGCACATTTCAAACATGAGCTAATGAGTCTGCATTTTGAGCAGCAGCACACACTGGTCATCTCTGCCTTACCTATACTGGGTCTAAAATTGACACAATAGTGACATTGACACTGTGCTGTATGCACCACAAAGGATGTCCAGGGGAAATAGGGTGCTACAGACTAATGAATATTCTTAGGATGGATCTATGTGATTAATTTTGTGAAAAGCAGTTGTCCGGTTTCCAGGCTGGACCTTTCACCAATGCACTATATAACCTGATGACAAATAACAAACAACTAACGGTGAAATGTCTCATTTCGATGCTGAAAGTCCCAGGGAAAACATTTGTATTGGTTCTTGGAGTAAAACATGCACACCTTTTAACGTTTTAACGATTTCAAATACACTATTAGAAGAAAATATCCTCTCTTAGTTTTGTGTGTGTTGATTTTATGAAAGGCAAATGCCATTCGTCCTGTGCAATTTTGGTGGTTATGCAAAGGCAATTTAATGAAATGCGCATATTTCACCTTGATATGCTAACTTCTGGTAGTGTCACATCTGATTGCATTTGTGGATGAGTCCCCCCACTTTAATTCTTAGGACTTGACCCCTGGCTATTGGGCTTCATTCGAAAGTTAGGGCATCCACGGCGCTGCATTTTAGGGTGCTGCTGCATTTACCTATGTGCCACACTTGACCTTGAAATATGCTGATAGTGGGAGACGCTAGCAAGCAATGTAAGGACTGTTGTAATGATGACTGGTTTACTTTCTGTTGTTTGAGTTGAGTCACGAGTTTGAGTCTAAGCACCTCCGTTTCATCATGTAGTGTGTGCATTCCTTGAAAAGTCACTATCCGCCGACCCCCAGTAAATGACTAGAACTCAGGGGCGGTCCGACTATAGGGAACTCCGTAGATTTCCTGGCAGGCCTCTGCGCCATGGTCGTCTTTTGTGTGGTAAGGTAACTGGTATTTTATTTCCACAGTTTCTCATAGGAAAGGGCTTGGGCTTGCTGAAAATGTGTAATTTGGGGAAATGGGGCCACTTATAACATTTTTCTAGAGCCTCTTTTTGTTCCCGGTCCACCCCTGCTAGAACCAGCTCTCTACTGGCACAGTGGCAAGCGTTCGATTCCATATAAGTGAAATAGATGGCGAAACCTCAAGCCCACTCCGTTCCTTCGTGCATCCATCCAGAATGGGACCCTAGGGCTTCCACTTATAGGTGGCTATTGGGCTTCATTTGAAAGTTAGGGCACCCGCTGCATTTTAGGGTGCTGCATTTACTCATGTGCCACCACTTGACCTTGAAATATGCTGATACTGATTTCTTTCTGTTTTAAAATACTTGTTGGCAGACTACCATTCTCATTTTAAATGCAGAGCAAAAATAAACAATATAAATGAGAGACATAGGGCCTCATTACAAGTCTGGTGGTAACCATGCCGGATCTGGGAATTTTACTGGCGGCTAGCTTGCCGGAAACACCGTGGCATTATAGCCCCTGCGGTTCCGGGAAGTCAGGCGCCAGTAAATGGTAAATCCCCATTTCCCATTTTGTGAATGGGGACTATGATATGATATGATAATAGTCCAATGTCCATTCATACCCCCCCCTTCTAGTCATCTTTGTCATTAATCATGTTCATGTACTGTTTATTTCATTAAACCAATAGAAAGCATTTCCTTTATATTCCATACATTTAGTGAACTGAGAATGGAGAAGCTAATGCTGTGCTAATATTCATTTGTGAGGCAGAATCTGTGTTACACTACAAGAACCACTCTGTTCTTGTACCAACCCATCATAAAACGAATGATCTTGCTAATGTTTAGAGATGTAAAAGGACACAATTTCAGATGAGCTAAAGTCTTGGGAATAGAGCACCCAAATGTCGCTTGAAGTAGAGCTTGTTGTGCCGCAAATTCGCATTCCTCGCTTGCACACTGTGGAATCTGATCACTAAGCCTTGCTCACTGGTAAGGCGCTGCACCACCACCGCCGCCGTGCCGCCGTCGACCACCCTCGGTCTGGCAGCGTATCACTCAGTTGCGCACATGACTGAAAAACAGCCCGCACACAACTATTCTTTGGCGCACACAGCCCAAAGAAATTAGAGGGAACATTGGTCCCTACAGTCAACTCCTGGATCGAAACCTTAATCAATATCCACAAAGACGCTAAGGAACAATTGGAAAAGGCCAGGAAGCATGTCAAACGTTATGCAGACACCAAAAGGAGACCAAGCCCTCCTTATACAATTGGAGATAAGGTCTGGCTGTCCTCAAAGCTTCTTCCACGGCATCAGCGGCCAAACAAATTGGCTCCTAAGTATTATGGACCCTTTTCTATAAAAGAAATCATCAATCCAGTAGCCTACCAACTCCAGCTACCAGATTCCTGGGAAAGGATGCATCCAGTCTTCCACACTTCTTTGTTGAAACCGTTTATACCTTCCACCCGAACTGCTCCTAGACCCCCTCCAGTACTCGTCAATAAACAACTTGAGTTCGAGGTCTCCAGGATATGTGATTCCAGATACAGACGCGGCCAACTCCAGTACCTGGTTGAATGGAAGGCGTACCCTCCCAGTGAGCATACCTGGGAACCGGTTTCAAACATGAAGGCCCCTCGCCTGCTAAGAAGATATCATCGGATCCACCCAGGCAAACCCAGAGGAGCCGGGCTTAGGAGGAGGCATGCTGTCATGAACCACCGTGCTCGCCCCTTTTGGACTTCGTGGTCCATGATGCGCTGCAGTGTCTACTCTGCGGTCCTACCAACATGGCCGACGCTTCTGAAGCGTGCCGCGCCATTCCTCTCTTACTACGTTCAGCTTCCTAGAAAAAGGCCATGCCTACACGGTGCCGCGCTTCTCAATGCTACTGCTTGGTGTAGCTAGACGTGCTGAAGTGGGAGAATGGAACAAAAGGCTCCCACCAATCCCCTCACACCCCTGGCCTAGAGGATCGCGGCCCAGACACCCGCCACGAGAGGAGTTTGCCCATCTACCAGACGACCAAATACCCTGGTACAGGAACATACGGATGTGCCCACCAGCCTGCCCACCAGCCTGCCCTGCCCATGCCGACACCTGCGGCATGGATGAACTCGACTGAACCATTCAACAGTAAATGAACACATCGTTAGAGATGCCATGACGACCTAGCCAACGGTCAGCACACCTGTGCAAACATGCACACTGGACACTCCCACACCAATCCACACGGAGAACATATTCGGTGCTATGACGTAGGTGACGGACACACCCACTGACGTGCATCTTTATTATTTTTCACATAGGTTTTTCAAAATGCAGAAACGCAAGACGCACAACGAACTCATCTAAAATGCTTGCTCACGCTGCTCCTAAACCATGCATTGCAATGAGAAATATAACGAAGACATGATACTGGGGATAAAGCAATATGATACCATAACCTAAAGCGCTGTGCATCAAACATCCCCACCTATGCACTAGGCCCAAGTAGGCCGCAAGCAAGAGCCTCCATGAACATTGAACGAGCAAGAGTACAATTGCTGACCCTGCAGAATGAGCCCGGCGAGAGCAGACAGTCAAGGGCACAATGTTGCAAACTCGCATGCCACAAGCCAAAGCCAAGGTCACACCTGCAAACTAAGCCAGGCACACAGTGGAAAATGCAATATTAAATGTGCAGAATTCTGCCTCAACCACGGTCTCTCCTCACGTGACCAAGCCGAACCTGACAGGGTGCCAGGCCCAGGAGGAAGGAGGCGCCTGGATCCCACGTCTTGAGACACAGGCAGCAACAATTAAGCGACTCAATGGACATCTGCGGCGGTGGGAGTAGTCTGCCCTCCAGCATATGAACAAATCCTCGCATTGTCTACACATACCCATAGTTATACATTGTTGCAAATGACAGGTGCACCGCGAGCTGGGAACAGCGATGGTCCCAGACTGGGGGGCTCGCGAGTGGACCAATCAGAACATGGGGCTCTTATCACGGACAACATTAACATTAGCCAATCCTCAGGGGTCTTCATGTAACAATTTTCATGTATCTAATTGAAGGGACAACCCAAGTATACCACCTGACTGACCCTCAACCACTAACAGCGCTCTCTATACGTATGCTATACTAACCCTACCACTCGAGGAACCAATCCAGAGTGGCGATAGGTTTTTTGCTAACTTTCCCAGGTGACGCAAGTAGCGCGTCATACTAAGGTAAAAAGGGCCTGCGAGCCCCACGATTTGAGAGAGAGTGTCAGGACGGACGCGTACGATCCTTGACCCATCCCTGCCGTTTGTTTAATAAACAGCAGAATCACCTTGCTTCTTGCGTGTGCCTCATACTCATTTTTGGGATACACGGGAGGAGTTGGGGCCTCCCTGCCCGGAGGTCCGCGGACGGCCCAGCCGACCCTGGGAGAATTTCCCCCCGACAGTGCGTTCCGAAGTTTGCTTTGCTCTCCCAGTTATTCCTTTTTCCTCCTCCCTTCCTGGTATCCAATTCACCCTACCCTTGCCCCAAATTCGTGGACTATTCCTGGAATTTACCAGTTCCTTCGGGTCCTTCGTCTGCTTCCTAGTTCCTCGCTCGGAAGCGGTACTCTTCCGTCGGAAGGCTGCAACTTCACGCTGGACTCCGAAGACCCGCGTCCAGGCTTGTACAAGTCCCGGACAGTAAGGAAGAAAGAACCTACCTCCAAGAGCGTCACAAGAAAGGAAAGACAGGTGAGAAGGGGTGAAACATGTGACAGGTATAGTGCTTGTATCCAACATGCATTGTTCATTTGCCATTAGTGTAAAGTTTCCTACATGCCTTATGGCAATTCTGGAAAGTATTTTGTCAAGGATAGGAGTTTTTAACAGGAAATTGAAATTGACACCTCATTAGGAAAGACTATTCACAGGGTGTCAGACAATGTCGATGGGGAAAGATTCAAGGTCAGATGTGCTTCATCCTCACAAAATCATAGGCAGGGGTACCTGGGGACACCCATCTAGAGTTCAAGAGAGGATTCTGATTTATTTTGAGGAGGAACAAGGTAATCATTGTTTATAGTCAAGTATTTGTATGGGGGGGATGCAGTAATGTTCCTTATCATTCCTGACATTATGCTTTGTTTCTGGGAGTATATCGTTTTTGGTTTCAGTTTTTCATCCTACTAAGGTGAAGGATCACCATTGTAGTTCATTTGGCAACATTAGCTCTGCATAACTATCTTCAGTCAAAGGTAGGGTATTTTGTTTCATCCTTATGTCCCAGTGGGTTTCCAGATTAAGTAGGTTTTATTCATTATGGTTGTCCCTCGTTTCATGTCCCTCTAGGCTCTCATGAACTTTTAAGGTTGACATGGTAATATCTCATAATATCCTACTGACATATATGCCCACTTAAAGGGTGTCCTTTGGGAACCACACTTGTATTCCCTTTATAATACGTACATCCTTAGATTTTCAGGGCCGATAGTTGAATTTGCTCGGGAATTGTTTCACTAGGATTTCTGCAGGCTTGCAAACGCAGGGGATTGCACACCATTCCTGTTATGAGATGGTCTCATACTTGAATGCAACTCTTATTTTCCTCACTGGATGGATCCTTCCCTCATACAGCAGGGGTTGCTAATTCCACTGACAGTCATTCTCTAAGAATTTCTTTTTAAAAAACTTGTGATGACATTAAATTAAAGAGCATTGTAATATTTGTCCAGTATTACACCAAGATGGTTTTTAGTATGTTATAGCTGTAGTTGTATTCCGTCAAACCTTTATGGCACGTCTTCCTTCAATAAGCTAGTCTGACATTATTTCTCCTATAAACATTAGGGTTTATTTTCCTGTGCCTTATACTCCACAGCTGTTTATCATTCATGTTTAAATAATAGCGGAATGGGGGTTTTCCAGGTCTCAAAAGGGTTTATCGTGGTTAGAACAGTCTGTAAGGGTGTTGCCGTCGGTAAACATAATCAATATTGTTGGGTAAAAGAGCCAACAAGTTTGTTTTCCCCATTACATTAAATGACGATAATATCACTGTTTCTTCCCATTCAAGGTTTCTCATGTTTTTATCAATGTGGACTTTTCAAAATCGCTATATATTTGTGAATTTAAGTAATAAGGACTCTAAGACTATGTGTGCCTCCCACCCACCCTGTTGATTCTCTCTTCGATCAGGGTGTAATGATCGAGGGAATGGAACGTGTTTCAGGGGATATTTTTTGTGCTACGTACTGATCTGGGCTCTGTTCAAATGTTCCTGGTAGAGTTGTTCCAAGAACTACAGAAGAGGAAGAAGGACTCATGACAAGGACCTTTATGTGCTGGGGGTCCTGTAGTGATTGGTCGTTCTGGAGGCATGACTCCGGCTCATTAGGAGCTCTGTTCCATGTTCCTTATGAAACTTGTAATGTTTTTTTTTTTTAAATGTCTTTAAAGTGCATTTTTTAAAGTGCTGATGGACCATTAGATAAAGAAGATGATACATAATACTCACCTCCGTGTCTTTAATAGAATCTAAACCCCCTCTCACGATAGTGAGGGGGGACTAGCCATTGTAAAGCGCCTTTTCCCATTGGTATTGTCTCAAAACGCTGTTGGGGAACGCTCTCCTGGGACCAAAGTCGTCCAGATATGGAACATTTGCAGAGGAGTAGAATGCAGGTGTGTATTTTAGTCAAGATGAAGGGAGGTGGGGGTGGCCAAGTCTCCACTAGCCCAGCTGACAATGTGTGCAGCACTCCCAAGAAGGCATGCAGTGATAAAATTGCAGCAAAAATGTTGCCTGTTCAAAGATGCTGTGGTTTCACCCGTTAAAGGTGTACCCCAATACACCATTTAAGGGGAGTGGGGGTAGCGGGGGTGTCCCCCGCAGAGGCAAAACCACAGCCTTTTTGCAGCAATATTTTGTGTCCACGACCATTTTTGCTGCGATTTTAACACATGGAACCCTCAAGAACAGGAGTAAGAATTATAATTGCATGTTCTGTTTAAATTATCATTAGTGTCCGTTTTGCGTGTAGCACCTAGAGTCCGATTGCTCCCACTTCTAAGTGCTGTCATATTAGCTTTCACCCTTTCCCAGTTAATGGTGCACCACGTACTGACCCAGGAAGCATGGAATGACAAGTTTTATGCGAAAAAGGCGCAGAAAGCGTAAAAACGCTCTACTTTGAGGTTCACCTGTTCAGAGCTCAGCACCTTGACAGGTTTTCTGAACACCATTTGGAGATGAGGGGCGTTGGGGGGAGGGAAGAGGGGAAGGCGCGTGGACTCAGAGCAAATTAACACCAATCAAACTTGAGAGCCCCAAGACTAAATGACAGTTCATTTGTCTGCCTAAATCAACGGCCGTGCGCCAATTACCCGGGTTTCCCGTGGTTGTTAATTAGGACGCCGTGGAGAGCAGATTAATCATTCTCCGACAGTAATTACGAGGGCCTATTTTTTAAAGCACGGCCTCGCCGAAAACAACCCAGGATGCCACGGCCATAAACTCGCTTCCGAAACAGATGGAGAATTCGTGAGACTCTCATTTGCTCTGCTTCTAATATAGAAAGAGGACTACTCGCCATCACCCTGAGACACAGAAAAGCTCAGATCAGGTAAATGAGACCTAACGCTGCGAATTAAACATTTACAGGGGTGACTGGCTTTCTTTTCAGGTTCGTTGGAATGTTGTTCCAGCAGTTCAGTGATTAGCTGATGGGACTGCATTTAGGATATTCAACGCACTGCTAATATCTGCGCCAGTAGGGAAGGAATCTACTGTTTACATAGTTGCTGTGGCGTTGGCCCTTTAAGGGTACGCACGCGACGGAGTGACGTTCACTCCGTCGCGTGCGCTGTTAAATAAAGGGGGCGTTCCCGGTGACAACACAATCACCGGGGAGCCCACACCGACAACACTGCTGTCTCCGTGTCTCTGTAGCACGGGGGTGGGGGGCTCACGGAGGCGGCCACCGGAGACCGCCAACAGTGGCGACGAGGCCCGGATCGCTTCCTGGGACAGGCGGGGATGTTCGTCTGGAGCGCAGATGATCGTATGTGAACGCTCCGACGAACTCCGACCGCGGAGAAGGAAGCGACACACGCGGCCGGCGGCCATTTTGATCAATAGGCCTCGGAGACTCACGGCTTCATAACGAAGCGTCGGTGAGCCATCCGGACACAATTTTTGGGAATTTCAGCGGCGGATGGTCGCTGAAAACAGCACATGTCGGTTCCAGAGGAAAATTTCGACGTTTTCACTGCTATTACCGAGCAGAGGCATGGAGGCTTCATGGGAAACCTGCTGTTTGCACTAGGGGTCTCTTCCTCTACTCAATTTTTGGACACATCATTGTCTGCATGCTAGCTGGAGTGACACTTCCACGGAGAGCACGGCTGGTGGTGAGTTGCGGCCCCATTCTTTTCAATCCTTTGGGGTGCCTGTGCGCTTTCCACCATGAGTCAGGCTGCTGCTGCTGCTGCTCCTGCAGCTGCTGCTGCTGTGCCTCCTGTGCCTGCTCCTGCTCCTCTGCCGAAACCACCGGGGTCCCTACAGCCAATGCCTGAGTTTGATATCTTGGGTGCTCCATCAGGCCTGGGACAGAGGTGGAAGATGTGGATGGATAGGCTGGAGATGTATTTCAGGGCCACAATGGAGACAAGTGACGACGGCAAGCTGGCCACTCTCCTGTACTCCGCTGGTCCAGCGGTGCACGAGGTATTCATGTCCCTGCAGCCGGTAGACGGATCTTTTGCGGCGGCGAAGGAGGCACTCCACAATCATTTTCTGCCGATGGCCAATGCAGACTATGAACGTTTTCTCATGGGAACGGCTCGACAAAAAGATGACGAGACTCTGGATGTATTCGTTGGGCGGCTGCGGAGATTGTCAGCGCCGTGTGCCTGGAACGAACCTGAAGTCATGATTCGCAACCAACTCATTCAGGGGTGTAGCTCTGGGAAACTGAGACGCCAGATATTGCGCGAGCCTGGCATCACCCTTCCTCGCATCCTAGAACTGGGAAGGTGCCATGAAGTCTCGGAATTGCGGGCAACCAGGATGGAAGCTGGTGCTCGCCCAGCCAAGACGGAGGAGATCTGCGCGGTCGGAAGAGGCCGCGGGGTGAGGCGCCCCATGAACACTCAGACCCCGCGCACGCCGGGGTCGAATGCCTCGTGCCCGAAGTGTGGATACGATCTCCCGCACCCCGCGGAATGCCCTGCAACGGGGGTCAAGTGTGGTAGATGCGGAGGCGCTGACCACTTCGCCAGAATGTGCAGGTCTGCAGCCCCCAAGATTGTACCGAGGGGGCCAGTTCGAGCCGGCTTCTTCCGGCTCCAAAGGACGTCCAACGTTGCCCAGGTAGACCAGGGTGACGAAGGGGCCCCTCAGGATGAGGAGGAGGAGGAAGAGGACGAGGAAAACGTATTTTTCGTGTTCAGTGTGAGCATGCTGAAGTCCTGCTCCAAGAGACAGCCCAGGTGCAACGTGCTGGTTAATGGAGACTCTGTGCCGATGCTAGTAGACACTGGCGCATCCGTGAATGTAATGGCCCGCCAGCATTATAGTACCATGCAGGCCCCGCCCACGCTGACTGCGCCGAAGGCACGCATATTCGCCTTCGGCGGGGACCGGCCTTTGCCTCTGGACGGAGTATTCGTGGCTGATGTGCAATATGGTGACTCATACATACGGGCCAGGTTCTATGTCACACCGGTGAGCGACAACACCCTGCTCTGCTGTGCCGCGGCGGAGGCGCTGGGTATCGTCACGTTCGCTTACTCAGTGTACTTAGATGACATTCAGGTCCTCCTGGCCAAACATGGATCCCTGTTTGAGGGCATTGGACAGCTGGTGGGTGAGCCGGTCCGGCTTCACATCGACGAATCTATCCAACCAGTGGCGCTGAAACACCGACGGGTTCCTTTCCATCTCAGGGATCTGGTGGATCGTGAACTTGACAACCTAGTGGGGCTGGACATAATTGAAAAGGTTGAAGGCCCCACCCCCTGGGTGTCTCCCATCGTCATCGCACGCAAGCCCAAACAGCCAGATGCCGTGAGAATCTGTGTGGACATGCGGCTTCCCAATAAGGCCATAAAGAGGGAGCGACACCTCACCCCTACCATCGATGACATCATAGCGGAACTGCAAGGGGCGAAGTTCTTTTCCAAGCTCGACCTGAGATCCGGCTATCATCAGGTGGTCCTGCACCCCGAGTCCCGCTATATTACTACATTTACCACACATCGGGGTCTCTATCGATACAAGAGACTGAGCTTTGGGGTGTCCTCCGCAGCGGAGGTTTTTCAAAACATCATAAGGGGAGCATTGGCGGATCTTGATGGTGTCCTTAACATTAGCGACGACATTTTGGTGTATGCCAAATCAGAGACGGAGCATCTCTCACGCCTGTCCAAGACCTTTGAACGGCTACGTTTGCTGGGGCTCACCCTGCACAAGGACAAGTGCGAATTTCTGAAGACAACGATCGAGTTCTTTGGGTTCGTATTTAAGGCGGATGGGGTGTCCCCGGATCCCCGCAAAGTGAGGGACATAAAAGAGGCGCGCCCGCCTGAGAATGTTGCAGAGGTGAGGAGCTTCTTGGGGATGGTCACTTACTGTGGCCGCTTCATCAGGAATCTCGCGTCCTGCTCGGAGCCGCTCAGATTGCTCACCAAGAAGGATGTCACCTGGCAGTGGGGCCCTCTGGAACAGGCGGCATTTGACGATATCAGAGGGGCGTTGGCGGCGCATGACACCATGGCGTTCTTCGACCCGAGCCTGCAGACGGAGATCGTGGTGGACGCCAGCCCATATGGACTGGGGGCGGTGCTTACGCAAGTGGGGAAAGACCAGGAGGTTCGACCCATAGCATACGCCAGTAAGGCCCTTTCCGACACTGAGCAACGATATTCCCAAATTGAGAGGGAAGCCCTGGCGGTGCTGTGGGGCTGTCGGCACTTCCGCCTCTATATTCTGGGGCGTCCAGTGACCGTGGTCACGGACCACAAGCCGTTGTTGCCGATCATGGCGGGCTCGTCATCTCGCCCGCCGGTGAGAATTGAGCGCTGGATGCTCGCCCTGCTCGAGTATGGAGTGTCGTTGATATATCGTCCAGGTGCTAGCAATGCGGCGGACTACCTATCTCGACACCCCAGAGGTGACTCACAGGAGTCGGCATCGGCGGATGAAGCCGACGATCACGTCTGCCTGGTCGTGGAGACTGCCACCCCTAACTCCATGCAGGTGGAGGAACTCGAGGCTGCGTCGAGAGGCGATGAATGTTTCGCCATCCTGAAGGAAGCCATGCAGAAAGGGACCTGGAAGACAGTGCTGGAGGCTGTGGAACGAAGGACATGTGAGGCCCGAGTTGCCCTCGAGCAATTGTGGAGAGTGAGAGAGGAACTAACATTCTCGGAGTCGGGGCTGCTACTGAGAGGGGAAAGGATCGTGGTGCCCCAGACCAAGGTAGCACAGGTCATTGCCTTGGCGCACCAGGGTCATCAAGGGGCCCCCAAGACCAAAGCTCGCCTCCGTCAGAAGGTGTGGTTCCCTGAACTGGAGCGGAAGGTGGAAGCGTTTGTGGCCTCGTATGTGTGGTGCCAGGCTGCAGCACCGGCCCAGAAGGAACCATCCATTGAAGCAATGCCCCGAGGGACTCGACCGTGGGAAGTGGTGCACGCTGACTCCGGGTCCACATCGAGAGGTACGCACTTTCTAGTGGTGGTGGACGAGTGGTCTAGGTACCCGGAGGTTGAGTTCATAGACTCCGTGGCATTTGAGAACGTGGTGCTGGCGTTGGAGAAAATCTTTGCCACTCATGGCCTCCCCTCTGTGCTGTGCTCCGACAACGGAGCCCCATTCCAAGGCGAGAGCTTTGCCGAGCTCATGAAGGAGTATGGCATTCAACACCGGCGGGTCACCCCACTGTGGCCTCGCGCCAACGGGGAGGCCGAGCACATGATGCGCACTCTCAACAAGGTGTTCAGGATTGCTCATGGCAAAGGAGAGTGTCTGCAGAGGGCTTTGTACATCTTCCTGCGTGGATACCGGACCACCCCTCACTCCTCAACGGGGGTGGCCCCGGCGGAAGCACTCTTCCAGCGGTGCCCGAGAGATGTCATACCGGAAGTGGGGGGCAGAGACCCTGCCGTCATCGACAATGAGCAGGTCGAAGAGGGCAGACAGGTCAGGACACAAATGGAGAATATCCGGAGGGGCCTCAGACCCCCACACATTGCGCTGGGAGATGAGGTGCTGGTGAGGAATCGCCACCCACATGGAAAACTGTCCCTCACGTATGAACCCGCTCCTTTAGACGTGGTGGCAGTCAAGGGTTCGATGGTAACAGCCTCAGATGGAACGTCGTCGGTAACTAGGAATGCTTCATTCTTCCGGAAGATCGGCGACCCCAGAGTGGACAGCCCGGACAGCCGAGAAGGAGAAGGTGCTCTGGATGAAGGTGGGGGAGAAGGTCCCGCCGTGGAATCTCCGGCTCGAGGCGGACCCGGTCCAGGGACACCAGCCAGGGACGATGGCAGGAGGTACCCCCTGAGAACAGGGCGTGGGAAACCTGCCCGTCTCACTGACTATATTACGGACTGAGTCGGCGAGGCTGACCGGGGGTTAATGGTCAGGCCAGGACAGGCACCCAAGGGGGATCCGGGGTGGCTGTCAATAAATGGGGGTTTTTGTGGAAACTGACAAAGTTTTGTGTTATGTAGATGTGTGCTAGTTAGGTACTCCTGTTTCCAATTTGTTGTTATGGAAAAGGAGGAGTGTGGCGTTGGCCCTTTAAGGGTACGCACGCGACGGAGTGACGTTCACTCCGTCGCGTGCGCTGTTAAATAAAGGGGGCGTTCCCGGTGACAACACAATCACCGGGGAGCCCACACCGACAACACTGCTGTCTCCGTGTCTCTGTAGCACGGGGGTGGGGGGCTCACGGAGGCGGCCACCGGAGACCGCCAACAGTTGCCAACATGATAACCGATTCCAATCTGTAGTCGCCCCCCCCCCCCAGTCCTAAGTTTTCGTTGCATTCTGGGACCTGTACTCTGAGTTTTATAATGGTGAAAAATCAGAACTACAAATCCCAGAATGCAAAGAAAAAAATCAGGACTGGAATAGCACCTACAGACTGGACTGTGTGATGTTGGCAACTATGTGTGTTTTCACAACGTTTACAAAAGGCTTAGCATGTGCCCCATAGTAAGCTGCTCACAACTTTTGTTGTCTGTCAATTGCATGCTGCATATTGGTGAACATTCCACATGTGTTGAACGTGCTGCGTACTGAGCACATTGAAATGTTTCCACCGTTCTGTGTATAGTGAGCGTTCCAAATGTTTCCAGGGCATTCAGTCTATATCAGTATTCTGAAGTTTCATAATTTCATGCAGAAAAAGGCCATCCACTCCAGTTGTTTTCCCCTTGGATTTTTTTTCTTTACCATTTGAAATTTGGGCAAACTACAAGTCCGAGAATGCCAGACCAATAACAGGAATGGATGGACTTCTCACGCATAGCCATGGGAAAATTGAGAGATCTGGTATTTTCCAAATGTTTCCACAGTGTGGCTCACAGTGAACAAAATAGATTACAAGTGTTTATACAATGTGTTCTACAAAAATGTGGGGCTAATACTCCATCAAGCTAAGGACAATATTTTATTTTTAAAAAAAAACGATTCAATTGTACAATAGGGTGTTAGAGTCAGCACGGGTCACGGCAGGCGCCACACTCACCCAAGGTCACCCAACAGAGAAAACATATAACAACGCTGTGAAACCAAAGCGCTACACCCTAAAAAAAAGCAAACATTTCCCTGCTGTGTTTTTACATTCATTATCAACAATAACTCATAGAATGTTGTATGTTGATGCACTTTTGCATTTAATAAGTAAAATGAAAAATACTATTGGAGACTAAAAGTATTTGACATTTTGTTTGTTTGAGCGGTTTTTGGCTTTTCACTGCAATACTCCACTGAGACGCGGCGAGAAAGGGACTAATAAATGAACACTAAACACTAGACATAGAAGAAGCTACAAACAAAATAAAGAAGTTATACAGGAGTCGCCGAGCAGATCAGTACCAAAGATAAGAGCCCTTGTTTTCTATTAACGCATTTAATAAGTAGCCAACACATGTTTCGACCCGAAAAACCTCAGGTCTTCCTCAGGGTTTTCTTAAAATTATATATAGGTAAAGTGTGGCCAATTTCAGATCCACTTGTCCATAACCATACTCTCAAAACAGAGTCACAACTTGAATTTAGGGTTTCCATGGTATCCCGTGTATCTGAGGCTTAGTGCTCACATAAAATGAAGATAGGAATATGTGCTTGTTTTGATTCCATCGCTTGTAATCATTTAGTCTTATGCAAAACGATAGATGATCTCTACTCATATGTTGCACACTTTATCGTGTTGGTAAAATTCCAGAGATCTAGAAGAGTCCTAATCTGTAAAGCGATGTATTCCATCCATCTGCCATTAATTTACAGCACCAGCTAGTAGATATGTGGAACGCCGTGGTGCCGTAAATTGATTGTGGAATACATCCCTTTACAGATGTCTCCCTTTTTATTGGAGACTAAAAGTATTGACATTTTGTTTGTTTGAGCGGTTTTTGGCTTTTCACTGCAATACTCCACTGAGACGCGGCGAGAAAGGGACTAATAAATGAACACTAAACACTAGACATAGAAGAAGCTACAAACAAAATAAAGAAGTTATACAGGAGTCGCCGAGCAGATCAGTACCAAAGATAAGAGCCCTTGTTTTCTATTAACGCATTTAATAAGTAGCCAACACATGTTTCGACCCGAAAAACCTCAGGTCTTCCTCAGGGTTTTCTTAAAATTATATATAGGTAAAGTGTGGCCAATTTCAGATCCACTTGTCCATAACCATACTCTCAAAACAGAGTCACAACTTGAATTTAGGGTTTCCATGGTATCCCGTGTATCTGAGGCTTAGTGCTCACATAAAATGAAGATAGGAATATGTGCTTGTGTTGATTCCATCGCTTGTAATCATTTAGTCTTATGCAAAACGATAGATGATCTCTACTCATATGTTGCACACTTTATCGTGTTGGTAAAATTCCAGAGATCTAGAAGAGTCCTAATCTGTAAAGCGATGTATTCCATCCATCTGCCATTAATTTACAGCACTAGCTAGTAGATATGTGGAACGCCGTGGTGCCGCAAATTGATTGTGGAATACATCCCTTTACAGATTAGGACTCTTCTAGATTTCTGGAATGTTACCAACCCGATAAAGCGTGCAACAAATGAGAATTAAGATTGAAATAAGAGATCATTCTGGATATCTATCATTCTGGATAAGACTGAATGAGTACAAGAGATGGGATCAACACAAGCATATATTGGTTTTATGTGAGCGCTAAGGCTCAGATACACAAGATACTGTGGAAACCCTAAATTCAAGTTGTATATACATATATATATATCATTTTGAGAAATCCCTGAGGAAGACCTGGGGTTTTTGGGTCGAAACAAGTGTTGAATAATTATTCATTGCAAAGTGCATCAAAATACAACATTCTATGAGTTATTGTTGACAATGAATGTGAAAACACCTCAAAATGTTTAGGGTGTAATGCTTTGGTTTCACCGCTTTGTATATTTTTATACAATGTGGTCCCGAGTGTGCATTCCAAATATTTCAACAGTTCACATTACATATGCTTCCACAGCACAGCCCACAGTGCACATTCTACATGTTTCCACAGTCCAGTCAAGGAAGCACATTTTAAATGTTTACAGTGCATTTTGCAAACGGTCCTACATTTTTGTTAAGAAATCATATACACAGGAGGGATTGGCTCCAGAATCTTGAATATCTTTGAAGATTTCCTTTTATTTAATTCCCAGGAGGGACGTTGATTCCCCAAAATGCCAGGGGTAGCCGAATTAACATCTCAGACCTGATGACATCCCAGGAAGTGATGTCACTTGACCTTTGACCCCCAAGGTTTCAGTTCCTCTTTAACCCTGGGTATTTCCCAGAAGTGATTTGTGGGCATAACCAAAAAGTACATAAACGTAAACATGGTTAAAATACCAAGTATGTACTGAAGCAAACAAGAATATTTTAGAAACCAAACACATTTTAACAAGGGGGCTGCCTTCATATGCCATGGATGGGTAAGACCCAAAAGACCAACATATTCCGATGCAATATTGGTTCCACCATGGGGTTCGCTATTTGAAGATTTGAATATATCTTTTAGCAATAATTATAACAAAGCATTGAGCAATTTTGGAGAGTGTTGTGACCTGATTCTTGGCAAAATGGACTCAGACAAACATACACTGATGGAAAGCCTTGTGAAGATGTACAACAAAATGCACAATGAGGAAAAGATATACAGAACATGTCATTCTATAAACTGCAAAAGGAGTTAATCACACGCTGTACATAGCACCTATTTACATATAATTATCACCCCAACCAATCTTGGTACTCATTTATCAACCTCGGAAGAATGAAAGTCTGAGTTGGCATTGCCAGTGTTTGAACCTGCAACATGTAGATCACACACAGATCACAGAAGCAAGTACTCAACCCACTAAGCTGTCTTACTGCTTTGCTATTAAACATGAAATGCAATTCTACCATAAGAAAAACATGTCAAACTGGCTACACAATGCAGGCCGGACACATAATAATACTTATCATGTTTGCTGTAGCCTTATTGATTCACAGTAAAAACATGCCATGCCACAATAAGACATACGTAGACTGGCAGCACCAAAATGCCAATCTAACCACGTAATAGCACTTATGTTTACTTTATCATAGATGCCCAGAGAAACATACAATGCCACAGTAAGGACTGTCTGCACCCACATGCCAGTCTAGCCAGGTAATTATACTTCTCATGATTGCTTTGTAAGAGAGGCCCAGTACAAATGTTAAGCCACAGTAAGAAATGGCTAGTCTAGCGGCAGAAAAATATACAATGCCACAGTAATGGCTGGTTGCACCCAAATGCCAGTCTAGACAGGTAATAGCACTTATCATGCTTACTTTATTATAGATGTTCTGTAAAAATGTCAAGCCACAGTAAGAAAAGACTAGACTGGGTGCATCCAAATGCCAGTCTAGACAGCTAGTAACACTTATCATGCTTACTTTATCATAGATGCCCTGTAAACAAGTCATACCTCAGTAAGAAATGACTAGACTGGGGCTCTACCAAAATGTGAATCTAGCCACTAATAACACATATTATGCCTGCTTTATCATGGATGCCCATTACATTATAGCGCATCCCCCTCCTGGGCCACCTTCCCGACACATTCCCTCTCACTACGACTCTCCTCCTCCAACCCCCAAATTCAGCTCCTTTGCCCAGCATTACCTCCACGTCCCTCTTCCTCGTCCCAGTACATACATATGAGGCAAGGTGCTTCTAAGGCAAGTACTGCGGCGAGGAAGAGTAGGACTAGGAGTAATGCAGATTAGGGTAAGTAATCTAGGCATTGAACACAAGCACACTCCTTCACACACCATGTATGTGCTCATTTACATGTGCACCCATCCGCCATTCACTCACACACACCCCCACACATCATGCACTCACACACATTAAATAATATACCTACACACACACACACACACACACACATCCTTTCATGCACGCATGCATGAACGTACACACACACATTTTAAAAACAAAATGTCTTACCTCATCCCGAATCCGTTGTTGCTCCCAGGAACTCCTCGGCAGATAGGCCTCTCTGGCTCCCATGTTCCATGCACATGAGGAACCAGCTCTGGGTCCTGTCAAGATATGATATGATATGAAATAATAAGTAATTTATACGCACCTGTAATGAGACTATTCTAATGCAGCTTCAATGTTACAAGTAGTTTACTCTTTCCTTTAGGGTTGAAAGCTCCCACTTATGGACTGCTGTGAGAGTTGAGTGGTCTCCTGTTCTCTCTCTACCCTTCCAATCACTCCTCTGGCATGCAAGTACTAAACCGACATCACGATTTCAATTGCCTAAAAAATGTGGCATTGGAATGCCGGTAATAACAGTGAAATGCTTTATGCTAATAATTGCTAGGCTCTTGTTAACAGCGAAACCCAGGTGCCGTTTAACATCTGTGTCCTGTTCTGTCCGGCAATGGCTCTGGAGGTCACCTAGGTTGAGTCAACAAAGCCCAACTTTTCAGTGGGGGAGGAGTGCTGAATCCCAGTCAACTCAATTGTGTTGCACCACTACTTGTGTTTAATGCCTTGATTACTTATTGGTAATCTTCATTACTGCTAGCCCTATTCGTCCTCGTCCCAGTACGTGTGTATGAGGCACTCTGTCTCATACACAAGTACTGGGATGAGGTAGAGGTACATGGAGGTGATGCCTGATTTAGCTACCCGTAATCTTGATTACTCCTAGTCCCACTCTTCCTCATCCCAGTACTTACCTATGAGACAAGGCGTCTCATACGTAAGCTCTGGGACAAGGAAGAGGGATGTGGAGGTAATTCTGGGCCAAGGAGCAGATTTTGGAGGTTGGGGTAGGGGTGGGAGGGAGAGAGGATGTGTGTGTGAGGTGGGTGCGTGATTGTGTGACAAATCATAATGGTTGTGCATGTCCAGGCTAAGCAGGCATGATATGCGGTATTAGTGGCTAGAGAGGCATTTTGGTGCAGCCAGTCTAGACATTCCTCAGTTTGGTGTGATTTTCTTTTTTTTATAACTGGGCATTTCTGATAAACCAGTCCTGCTATGTGTAATTACTAGCCTTTTCTTACTGCGCCATTGAACATTTTTCTGGGCATCTGTGATAAAAATTATATGATATAAGTCATTTATAACAGGCCTGTACACACGTTTTTCTAGGCGCGACAAGATAAGGGAGGAAGATAGAGGGAGGACAAGACAAACGATCTTACTAGGCCTTGTGTCATTCAGATCATGCAGGTGTGAGAACGAGAAGTGCAAGGAAGAAGGGAGGGGCAAACAGGGCAGCAATGCTCTGAGTAAGTGCAGCCCGGGCAGCGCGGCTCTGGGTAGTGCAAGGAGAACAAGGGACTGTAGGGTTACAGTTACAGCCCCTAAGTGCATGGTAGGCCCAGAGGCAGTGCAGAAGTGACTGATCAAGAAAGAGTCTGGACTCAGTGAGACTCTGAGGGTAGCCAAGCAACCAGTCGGTACAGCAGACAGGTAGGTCAGGTAGGCCAGCAGGGGAGGGAGAGAGAGAAAGCAGAGGAGAAGAGGAAAGTTTTGAGCTGCTTCTGGATCTTCAGGTTGTCCGGCTCAAGTTTCCAGAGGGAGGCCCCTGCAGAGGAGAGAGATCTACCCCCCCACTCTCTGCCTGGAGAAGCGTCTAACCCTTAGAAAGTTGGAGGCAGCAGAGCAAAGGGCTTGAGAAGGCAGGTATTTTGGAAGACAGCATTGGATGTAGTGTGGGCCTGACCCCAGAAACCCTTGTGGACAATGCAAAGGGTCTTGAACTTGATCCTTGCAGCAACCGGGAGCCAGTGGATAGATTTCAGGGCTGGAGAGATACGATCCATGGGCTTGAGGCCAAGGATAAGTCTTGCAGTCCTGTTCTGGATTAGTTGCAGAGGGCAGAGGGCAAAGAGCAGAGGAAGGCAGGGTGAGAAAAAAGTTGTTGCAGTAGTCCAGCCTAGAGCGGACCAGGGCTCTGGAGACAGTGAGCTTCTGGGGGAAAGTGAGAAATGGAAGAGTCCCTTTGAGGAGGTGCAGCTGGTAGTGGGACTTCTTGGCGACGTCTGAGATGTAAGGAGAGGAAGAGAGAGTGGAGTCAAAGATGACAACAACATTTCTTGCCTCCCAGGAAGGCGAAGGAAGAGGGCCCAAGGCAGGCTGCCAGAGTGTGAGAGGGAAAGCAGGGGCAGGGGTCCCAATGGGAAGGATCTCCATCTTACTGGCATTAAGGGAGAGAACATTGGAGGTGCACCAATCCTGAATCGCGGATAGACAATCAGGAATGAGAGAGAGAGGAGAGGAGTGTGAGGGGATCCTGAAGGAAAGCTGAGTGTCATGCACATAGGAGGAGAAGGTAGAGATCAGGTGGGCCAAAGTGAACAAGGAGAGGTTGAAAACCCAGGGTGAGAGGATGGAGCCCTGGGGAACGCCACAGGTATAGAGAGATGTGGCGGAGCGAAAGGGACCAACCAAGTTGCACCTGGGAGGGGTGGTCCAAGGGGAAGGCGGTCAGCCACTCAAGGGCCTGATCTGTGATGCCCAGGTTCTTATGGAGTCGATTGATCAGGATGGCGTGGTTGACCATGTCAAAAGCAGAGGAAATATCAAGGAGGATAAGGACAGAAGGAATGCTATAATCAAGGTCAGAGAGCAGATATTCACGGGTGTTCAGGAGAACAGTTTCCGTGCCTCTGGCAGCTCTGAAGCCAGACTGATGGTCATGGAGAAAACCAACAGATTCAGTGTGGAGAGTAAACCAGGAGATGGCCATTTTTTTCCAGCAGTTTGCCCAGGAAAGGGGTGATGGAGATTGGGCGATAGTTTGCCGGGCAGGCAGGAAAGGCAGACGGCTTTGTGTGCAGTGAGTGCACAAGGGAGTGCTTAAGGGGAGAGAGGAACGTTCCAGTGGTGAAAGAGTGATTACAGAAATTGGTCAAGGCTGAGCGAGGGTGTCAATATGGTCCTTGATGGTTCTAGAAGAGCAGGGGAGCACCTGTTTGGACAACACTTTCATAGATCAGACTTGTCTAGAAACCTCATCAGGTATTGTCAGAGAGAAAGGAGGAAGAGAAGTAGAGATGGCCAAAGGAGGGGTAAGAGAGGAAGAGGAGATTGAGGACAGGATGTCCTGAGTTTTAGCGGAGAAGTGAGAGAACAGAGCCATACAGAGGGCCTGAGAGGGAACAGGAGATGTAAAGGCCACAACTGGATTGACCAGTTACTTGCAGATTTTAAAGAGTTTGGCCATGTTGTTAGTGGCCACAGAGACACAGGTTTTAATGTGTGCTCTCTTCCTGATGAGTGCTTCGACTGGCATTTTGGTGCAACCAGTCTAGGTATGTCTAAATGTGGCCTGGCATGCTTTACCGTAATGTTATTACGTGTCTACACTGGTCTACATTGTGAATCCGTTTGACATGTTTTCATTGTGGCATGGCCTTTTTTAGTAGCAAAGCATTAATGTTCCTGTGCACTTTTGGTCACTTGAATGTATTGGATTGGTGTTACCCTACAAAACCATTGCAAACACTCTGGCTTGTTAGTCAATTTTTCTCAGAAAGTGTGCTGTATATTGCATTAAAACACATATTAATATATTTTTTCTAGTGCAGTGTGCAGCGTACCCCTTCAACAGCACATTTGTGCGTATTGCACAAACTTGATAATCTAGGTCGGCCCAGAGTGTGGTGCGACCCGTGATTTGTTGCTGAGTTGGAGGGGGCCCCCTCAGCATGGCTCGCAGGGGGCCCCCCACATTTAGTGTTACGCCACTGGTGTTTGGTAAGCCTGAGGCATTGCAAGGGTGACTGATCAAGTAAGATCCTGGTACCCTGTAAGACTCTGAGGGTAGCCAAGCAACCAGTTGGTACAGCAGACAAGTAGGCCAGGTAGGTCAGCAGGGGAGGGAGAGAGAGAAAGCAGAGGAGAAGAGGAAAGTTTTGAGCTGCTTCTGAAACTTCAGGTGGTCCGGCTCAAGTATTGTGAAAACAGAAATAAAATATCGAGGCTGAGTACCCCAAAAGGAAATACACCGAACACGGGTTACAAAGGAACATACAAAGTACTTTATTCTCTAATGAATTCAATTACAAAAAACAGTGCAAAATCAGAAAGCTATCGGCCCTCTGTACAACACAACGAACTCCAGCGTGGTTCAGTGTGTTCAGTGAGAGACGCTGTACATTAGAATGCATTTGCTTTTTATACATTTTGTGGGCACCATATCCAGCCCCACTTCGGGTTAATATTTTAATTTATACATCACCAATTCTAGGGTTCGTGCCGAGTCTCAAATAACCACATATAACTGGTTTGCCTTTAATACATGTAACAACAAGCGTATGCAATAGCTGTGTATTCTAAAGTTTCGCATGCAGGCATTCTTAAACATAAATACAATGTAGTAAGACAGATGTTCTTCGTTCAGTATGCAAACACATTATCTCAATATATACTTGTGGATTAGTTTCATTGCACGAGTGATCCCTTTACACATAGGTCAACAAAGGACAGTCTCAGTTCATGACCTCAACAAGTGGCCTGCAGGCAGATTACACATTAGCTATGTACAGAGGTCAAGACGGCCATGTTGTATTTTGCAATGACATCGTCCACCAATTTAGCTCACAGGGTGACTTTTCCACTACGAATCCTAAAATGGCAGTTTGACCTAAAATGGCGGCCTACATAGATTAAAGGTCAGGACCTTGCAACACAGATTTCTCTCGCAAGCGACTTTCGAGCAGATTGGCGTAGGCCAATATTAAATATATCTTTTTTTTTTTTTTATTATTTTATTTATAGTGTAGTATTTTAGTTTAAATTTAAACTTTTATCACACTTTTCATATCATTTCGATTTCATCTCTTTTCCTTTCGTTTCGTCAAGACTGACTTTACGTCCATCGCCTCCTAAGGTATATGTTCGCATGTTTACTTGGTGTCTCCGGATGTTTGTATGTTTTCATCCGCTAGTTCGTCGTCTTTTTCTTTGAGTATTTTATCCAAAAAGTTTATACCCGCACAAGAGAATCTGGGATTATGACCTTGAATAAAATAGTCCCATCATTCCTCGTCGTTGCTTTGGGTTATTTTTAGCATATACCTTGATAGCAAACGTTTTCTGTCCTTTGAAACGGCTGTGCAGTTCAGCATGAGATGCATCGGTGTCTCCAGTTGACGCTCTTTTTGACAGAACCTGCAGCGCCCTTCATTGATCCCTCTTCCTCCAGTTCTGTTTTTATATTCGTTTGTTGGGTAGACTCCCAACCGGATTTTTAGTAATGTTGCTCTATGTGTGTATGAGGGAAATTTTGCTAGATACTCTGGAAGCACATTTCTTTTTCTATGTTCGACTGCCATGGTTTTTATGTTCCTTAACTTCATTTTGGCCTCTCTTGTTGCAATCCAGTCTTGTCTCATGAGCTTTTCTTTTACTTTGTTGGGGTTTGTAGTCCGTTCTTCTTTAGATGAATCCATTTCTAAATATATCTATTACAATAGGAGGCACAATATACTTTTTATTCCGACAGTATGAGAGGGGCAGGGAGGCCATTCCAGAGGGAGGCACCTGCAGGGCAGAGAGATTTACCCCCCACTCTCTGCCTGTAGAAGCGTCTAACACTTAGAGAGTTGGAGGTAGCTGAGCGAAGGGCTAAAGAAGGAAGGTATTTTGGAAGAGAGCATTTGATGCAGTGCGGCCCCAGCCCCAGAAAGCCTTGTGGATAAGGCAGAGGGTCTTGAACTTGATCCTTGCTGCCACCGGGAGCCAGTGGAGAGATTTCAGGACTAGAGAGATATGGTCTCTGGGCTTGAGGCCAAGGATAACTATCGCAGTCCTGTTCTGGATTATTTGCAGGGGGCGGAGAGAAGAGGAAGGCAGATTGGGAAAGAGGCTGTTGCTGTAGTCCAGCCTAGAAAGAACCAGGGCTCTGGAGACAGTGAGCTTCTGGGGAAAAGTGAGAAAGGGAAGAGTCCCTTTGAGGAGGTGCAGCTGGTAGTGGGACTTCTAGGTGGCGTCCGAGATGTGAGCAGAGAAAGAGAGAGTGGAGTCGAAGAGGACACCAAGGTGTTTTGCCTCGCAGGAAGGAGAAGGAAGAGGGCCCAAGGCGACCGGCCATTGTGAGAGAGGCAAAGCAGGGGCAGGGGTCCCAATGAGAAGGATTTCATTCTTACTGAAATTAAGGCAGAGATCATTGGAGGCGCACCAATCCTGAATCGCAGATAGACAGTCAGGAATGAGCGAGAGAGAAAAGAAGGCTGAGGGGAGCCACAACGAAATCTGAGTGCCATCCGCATAACACTGAAAGTTAGATTTGAAGGTAGAGATCAGGTGGGCTAAAGGGGCCAAGTAGAGGTTGAACAACCAGGGTGAGAGGATGGAGCCCGGGGAACTCCACAGGTATAGAGAGGGTCTGTGGAGAGAAAGGGACCAAGTTGGACCTGGAGCGGTGGTCGAAGAGGAAGGGCCTGATCCATGATGCCCAGGTTCTCACAGAGTCGATTGATCAGGATGGCATGGTTGACTGTGTCAAAAGTAGAGGAAAGTTTAAGGAAGATTAGGACAGAAGGAATGCTGTAATCAAAGTTAGAGAGCAGATCTTCACGGGTGTTCAGGAGAGCAGTTTCTGTGCCTCTGGAAGCTCTGAAGCCAGACTGATGGTCACGAAGACAACCAACAGAGTCAGTGTGGAGAGTAAGCTGGGAGATGGCCAGCTTTTCCAAGAGTTTGCCCAGGAAAGGGGTGATGGAGATTGGGTGATAATTTGCTGGGCAGTTAGGATTGGCAGACGGCTTCTTGAGGAGGGGGGTGTACAAGGGAGTGATTAAGGGGAGTGAAGAAAGTTCCAGTGGCAAAAGAGTCATTACAGAAATCAGCCAAGGCTGTAATGAGGTTGTCCATATGGTCCTTGATGGTTCTAGAGGAGCCGGAGGGACGGGGGGGGGGGCGAGGGGCACCTGTTTGGACAACACTTTCATAGATCGGACTTGTCTAGAAACCTTGTCATGTTTTGTCAGAGAGAAAGAGGAGAAAGGAGGAGGAGAGGGAGAGATGGCCAAAGGGGATCCGAGAGAGGAAGAGGGAGAGGAAGAGGAGATAGAGGACAGGATGTCCTGAGTTTTAGCAGAGAATTAAGAGGCCAGCGCCATACAGAGGGCCTGAGAGGGAACAGGAGTGGTGGAGACTGAAACAGTATTGGCCAGTTCCTTGCAGATTTTAAAGTGTTCATCTGTTTTGTGAGGCCACAGAGATGCAGGTTTGAATATGTACTCTCTTCTTGGACAGGACAGAGAACCTGTATTGCCTTTGGAGCAGGCAGCAGGGCAGTTGGTCATACAATGCGCCCGAATCCCTCCACTTCCTCTCAGCCACCCTGCACTTGTGTTTCAGGATGGTGAGGTAGGAATCATACCAAGAGTTGCAGTTGGAGATAGGCTTCAGCATTTATTGGCAGAGCAGTGGAGCCAGAGCCTTCCATATCCTGTGAAGGGTGGGAGGGGTTCATTTTTAAGTCATTATGACTTCAAAAATAAATGATTACCGTTATGATTTTAGAATTTCTTTCTGAAGTCAGTGACTTCAAAAATAAATGAATGTAAGAGAGCTCTCGTCTGAGAGCCCTCGTTACTTTAGGTTTCTCTCTGCCTCTTCAACCCTTAACCAGGGGTCACAGAGGCAGAGCCAGAGGTCACAGAGGAGTTACCAGAGGTTGCAGCTGTGACACCTGGTGAACCCCAATTGATGACCCTGCTTCCCAGGACCCTTAAAGGTGACCTCTAGTGCTGACAACCAAATAACAAAAGAAAGACTCTGGAGAAAGTTTAAACAGCCCGAAATTCACCCCCATTGTTAGGCTTGCGACAGCTTTTGAACTAGAGAATCTCGTTGCCTTCATGTTGTTACCCCCTTTGGAATGAAAAAACACCACTTTTTGAGCAAATATGACACTTAAAACAAATGTACCATAGAATATAACAATTAATTGCAATACTTTATTATATCAAACTTTTATCCACATAGTTCATACAATTTAAAACTAAGTGCAGAACACTTTTCTGCCATAAAACAATTTCTTTTCTTTTTCTGTTTTCACAATGTGCAATTAGATCTATAAAACCAGACTCTAACTTACTATTCCTTATAAATACAGTTCTAAGACCCTTTCGATGAACCAATTGTTCACCTACTTGCTACCTAAAAACTACAAACGACCCTGTATAGTGATAAACACTTCTATTTAGTACAGAAGACAGTCCCTGTTTTGTAGGTTACTCTCTTGTGATATCTAATACCCTTAATCAGTGAATCCTCATGTGTACAGACATGTGGTTCAATTCAACTCAATACTTCATTGAGACCTGTTGGCAACTGTACAACACCCTAAACACCCATCATGTTTTGTTCTTTATCACCAATTACAACTGTATAAGAACTTCTTCAGGGGAACAAAAAGCAATTTATCAAATGCAGGTCTTCACATTTACTTAAAAAAATATATTTATACTCTTCTCTGTGGTGTGCTTCATGAACCTTAGGGGGGGGACAACATAAAATAACAGCAGTTAGTAAAGCTGTTCACTATTAAATAAAGCCTAAAAACAGCGGCAACAAAAATTCTCCTACTAATGACTTACAGTATTGGCATTCATTATTAATGCCTTTTGACGGATGAGTAGAATCGTCTTCACTGTAGACTTGTGATCTGTAGACATAAATACACCGATCAGTAACAACCATGCCATTCCAGTTCCAATCCAAAACATGTAGGGATTACCCTTATTTGCTCAATACTCTATCTAACATGCTAGATTATTTCATACAAAATGTTACCAGTTTCAGCACTTAGAATGGCACTGGAAGCAGTCAAAAACCCATTAAGGGTATGACGTCAGCCACTTGTGCTAATGTTAATATATGTAGAAAAAGCCTTTTACTCTGCCTCGTTAACATCAAAGAGAACTGGTGCCTGTAGGCTAGAAACTTGCTTGTATTCATGTATCCATATTAATAGTATCTTAAGTGCTAGATACCTACATTCCAACTACCTGCATGATACCTCTCTTGAGGAGCATTATTTTGGTAAAAAAAATGTTTTAACCTGCACTACTTCTAGTAAACATTAAAACCTAATGCTTACCCTCCGTTTTTACGCCATGCTTAGATCTAAGATTTACCGTGATGGAACAGTCCTGCCTGATGTTAAAGCGTAGTGCGTCTATGTTCGCAAGCTGACAATGCTCTGCTGAAGATTGCTGCGGACTGCGTTGTTAATTCCCTCGCAGTCTTCAAACCTTCATGCAGAAAAACCGAATAATAGCATTATTCCTACTCCGGTATAATGCTCAGCAACACCCAGTCTCCCATAAAGCAGGGAGAAGAGGCACGCGTGAACACATAAGATGTAATACAAGGACGAAAAAGCAAGCCGGCAAAATTCTAGCTGGGTCACAACTTCATACTTACTGGAATGGTATCTCGAGTGGCACGTCACTTCCTCTTGTCCGAATCACGTTGTCGGTCACCTGATCGTCCGACGTGTCGGAGCAACAGCGTTTATAGCGGCAGCTAATCCTATGCAGCTGTATACCATTACCAGTGTTTTTTTTAGTTTACATACAGTAATTGTGAAAACCTAACCTGCATGGTATGTTATACGTTACGCAGTGGCAACATCTCGGTGGAAACTGTAAGTAAAAGAGTCACTTATTTAGGTTAACATGCTCAAACTGCATGAATAATCAATTATGACCCAGTAATATGCACGCTTGGTGAGAAAATATATATAGTTAGTTGGAACCCGCCTCTATGTTATACCGAGACAATCAATAGCAGGTGGTTTTACACCAATCAATTTCAAAAACTAAAACTCGTACCAACACGTCTCTAACACACTTCCAGTAGCCCAAATAGGGCAAGCTACTTGACGGTGTTCACAAATTTTTTTTATTAAAATAAACCCAAATATATATCTCTTTTAGTTGCACATGCTTAACTCTGTATATGAATTTCAATTGAGCATATGTTTGGGTAGTCTGGAAAGCTTACCCGTTCTATATCGCCAGAAGTAAGAAATTTTAATAAATTCATCGACTTAATCTCTTCCAAGATAACTGGTCGGTTAATTGGCCTCCTTTATTTGTTGTTTTGAGACTTGGATAAAAAGATCCTCTGAGACGAGAAATTGGTCGCACCATTTTTAACAGACCGGAACAAGGAGACTTTAGAGTTCAAGTTAGGGAGCTTTCTTGCCACTGGATTTGGTATCCTTAGATCCACCTTCTCCATCTGTGGTTTGGCATACAGATCTTCTACAGTTACCATCTTCTCTTTCTCCGTTTCTTGACCTTTATACGAGTCATTATTTTTCACAGTTGGAATACTAGTTCCCATACTTTGTTTATTCACACCCAATAAAACATTGTCCTTTCTATGCTTTAGAAAAATTGGAGCAATTTTCAAAGAAGGCATAATAGGATTAAATGTTTGTTTTGGAGGGAGGAATATTGGGGCAATTTTCTTTGGTGGAGCCAAAAAGTCTGTCTGACTACTCACTGTCACTTTGATAATGGTCGGGAGGGCCTCGTCCAAATTCTTATTTGATTCCAACTCTGTCACTTTCAGTTTATGATTTTTGGTCAATCCCAGCCTTGAACCTTTCAAATTCCTTTTATCTCCACTTGGCAGAGACAGTTTTTTCAGATTTTTGACAGATTGCTTTATATTCTACGTGTAGGACTCAACCTCCTTTTTCTTTTCTTTCAGCTTGTTATTCCTTCCATTTTTGATTCTTCAGCTTTCCTTTTTCTTTTTTGTTTTTGTTTTTCCAACCGGCTTCTTTGTACCTTTGTCCAGAGATTCCAGTTTGCCTGACTGTTTCTCAGCCAAGTCAGGATGTTCTAGCTTATATTTGTTCTCAGTTGCAGCAGCTTCATCCTCTGCTACTTGTGTAAGGTGCATACATTCGTCCATAGTCGACGCAGATAACGGTGTATCTTCCCAGTCATCAGCCATCTGACCTTCCTCCAAGTTCATAGGAGCAATAGAGTGCTCTTGGCTTTTTTGGCCCGCTTCCCAATTTTCTTTCGGGAGAGCTAAGTCCTGTTTTAATTCAGCACCTTGTATATGCATAGATTTCATTTTACTTAGTTGGGCTTCCTGGAAGGTTTTCCATAGATTTATTGAAGCATTTCTCTCCTCATTTATGGATGATTTTAGTGCCACCATATTTGAGTCCACTGAATCCATATACTTCGATAATTCCAACAAAATTCCAGAGTGCATTTCCACTTTTGATTTAATGTTTTCAAAAACCTTCACCAGTGAGCTCAATACAAAGTTCAGAGCTGCAATAGTGTGGGGTCCCAGGTCTTTCCCCACCGTTGCTGCTAATTTTGAGTCCTCCTTCCGATGCTCACAAACTGGGTTAGTAATTTGCTGTTTCAGGAAGCAATTTGTTTTAGCTACTGGCCACAATTCCAATACCAGATTGTGCTCCATATATAGAGCCAAATTTTGGACATACAAGGGAGCAACAGAAGAGTGTGAGCTTTGATCAATTTGGTTGTCGGAATTATCTATAGATTGTTGGCAGTGGGAATATTGTTCTGATAGCATAGATATACAGGGCCTCATTCCGAGTATGGAGGTAGTGATGGCGCTATTTACGACATGACTACCTCCCATACCGGTACTGTGTCCGGTTGGGTGAGATGGGGACTTACCGGTCCAGTCTCCCCATTCACCAAACCATTCCCCATTCCCATTTGAGCCCCCATAGGGCTCAATGTGAAGAGGGAAGTCGCTAATAACGGTACCGCAATTTGCGGTACCGTTATTGGCTCTGATTTCCCTTAGCGGGTCCCTTCCTTAACGCCTGGTAAAACCAGGCGTTAAGGAAGGGACCCGCTAAGGGAACTCGTAGTAGGGCGCAAAGGGATTACCGGCACCAATGTCCTTAACGGTGCCTGGTATCCCTTTGCGCCCACCTCGGAATGAGGCCCATAGTCTTTTTTGCGGCATCACTAGCTCTTGGAAAATGATCCTCAATAGTATTTTTCATCGTTGTGGCCGTAACCGTATAATTTAGATTGGATATTGGAGTGGTTTTAGCTGTAGTATTTAGGCGCTAGGCTTGGGTTATGTCCATTCTTTTGTCTATCTTGATTACAGATAGACCAGAGCTTGTAGGAAGGTCTGAGTCCTCTGGGACGGTGCTATTTGGTGGTAGAAACCTGCCCCTCCCCGATTTACAATGGGTTATCGGGAAATTCTCGGACACATTTCGCCGGTCCACAAGGGTTGAAATAGCTTGTGGATCCAATAACATTAGTTTGTCTGCCATAGGCCCACTCCGCAGATTGTAGATATTTGACATATCCCTTTCTCACACAGATGTCCAGCCACTGGATTATAACAAGTATGGAGAGAAAGGAGGGCTTAAAAGTGACCCTCACAGCCTCAGACCGAGTCAAAGGTCCTAGACCCACAGTCCTCGGTCAGATCTTAATAGAAATGGGGCTCAGGTAAGTTGCCCCATGGCCAGAGAGCAACTATGTGCAGAGAAATGATCATGCCTGATGATCGCGGCGTTGCACACAATTTCAGTCTTGCTGATTTGCAATAATGTCCATTAACCTCTTTAGTGCCAAGGATGAGGTATCTCGTCCTTGGGATTACCTCCCTGTTGCCAAGGACGAGATACCTCGTCCTTTCAGGCACTCTGTTTTGTGCGATCCCTGCATAGCAGGGATCGCACACAACTGTAATCAAACCCCCGGGCTATGTGAGGGGGAAGTCCCCCTTCACTGCCCTGGGGGGCAGCCATTTTCGGCTGCCACAGTAAAAACAGAATGTGAGTGTTCACCTTACTCTGCCTCGATCTCCAGCTGTATTTCAAGCCGGAGATCGAGGCAGGTATCGTTGGAAAGGGGAGATTCTCCCTTTCCAACGATACCTTGTGTGAGAGCATTGCTGGTCACAGATCGGGCACAGAGCTTGATCCATGGCCAGCAATGGTCACTGGACCACCAGTGTTCTGTTTTGGGAGCAGGGGAGGGGGGCTGCTGACTAGGTAAGCAGCCCCCTCTCCCCCAAGCCCCCAATGCATGGCGCTACAGTGCTGGTGACCCCTGGGGGCAGTGATCATCTGCCCCAGGGGTTTGGAGGACATAAAAATAAAATAAAAATCGAAGGAAGGGGGGATGTGGGAGGGGGTTTGGGGCCCTGGGGCCTCTCGCCACCAGGGATATGGGAAAAAGTGGTGTGTTGGAAAGGGGAGATTCTCCCCTTTCTAACAACACCATGTATGACACATTGCTGGTCACGGATCGAGCGCTTTGCGCCGATCCGTGACCAGCAACCCACTGGATCACCAGGGATACGTTTGGGATGTGGTGGGGAGGGGGCTGCTTACAGTAAGCAGCCCTCCCCCCGGCCCCCAAAGCATGGGGGCACATATCTGATAAACCCTGGGGGCAGATGGCTGATCATCTGCCCCCATGGAAGGGGGCAAAATACATTTTTTTTAAATAAATAAATCAACCTGGATGGGGGGTGGGGGGCCCAGGATTGTATTGCCCCCTGAAAGGGTGGTGGCCCTCCCCCTCCCACACCAAGTGGAAAGGGGGGCAGATAAGAGGATGCTCCCCTCTTATCTGCCCCCAGGGAGGGCTGAATGAGATGCCCCCCCTGCATTTGGTGTGGGGGGGTTAGAGGGTCAACCCCCATTACATAAGAAAATTACCTGGCAGTTAGGGTGCCCTCAGCCAGCCCTAAAGTGTAGTGTACCATTTTCCATCTTTTTCTTTGTTTACGAAACTTGCCTTGGCGCAGAGGGGAACATTGGTGTGCCAATTCGGCCCCAGGGTGCCCAAACCTTACTGCCCCCCCACCGGGGGGCCTGTCCCACGATTTTTGATGGCCCTCTCCCCCCCCACCTCAAATGGAGGAGGGGTGTACCTCACGCAGCCATTTGTAGGAGGCCCAGGGAGGCCTGCATGAGGTGCCCCCACAACCCATTTGGGGTGAGGGGGGAGAGGGCCATCAAAAATTGTGGGACAGGCACCGCAGTGGGTGGGGCAGTAAGGGTTGGGCACCATAGGGCCAGATTGGCACACCAATGTGCCCCTCTGCGCCAAGGCAAGTTTCCTAAACAAAGAAAAAAATGGAAAATGGTGAAATGCATTTTACGGGGGCTGTGGGGCACCCCAAAGGGATGGGGAATTTTCTAATGGGATGGGGCGTTGACCCCCCATCCCCCACCCGCAATGGAGTGGGTGCCATGTCATCCCTGGGACCAGATATCTGCTGCTATCAAGGGATGCCTGAGCCCAGGGAGTAGTGCAGGACACCCCCCCCTTGTCTGCCTCCAATTGGGGTGAGGGTGGAGAGGTGCACCCCCCTTCACATTAGAAAATTCCCCAGCGGTGTAGGGGGCCCCTCAGCCGTAGGCCCACTCCGCAGATTGTAGATATTTGACATATCCCTTTCTTACACAGATGTCCAGCCACCGGATTATAACAAGTATGGAGAGAAAGGAGGGCTTGAAAGTGACCCTCACAGCCTCAGGCCGAGTCAAAGATCCTAGACCCACAGTCCTCGGTCAGATCTTAATAGAAATGGGGCTCAGATAAGTTGCCCCATGGCCAGAGAGCAACTATGCGCAGAGAAATGATCACGCCTGATGATTGTGGCGTTGCACACAATTTCAGTCTTGCTGATTTGCAATAATTTCTATTAAAACCAAATATATCACGGCAGGATAGCCCGGGAGCCGCGAGATCATAGGAGAGAACTCCAACAGTCTCTCACGGTTCCTGACCAGATTAATGTCAGTGTGAAAGGAAGCAGACGATCCTTACCATTCCTTTATGGCAGTTTAATGAGAGGCATTCCGTTGTGTGTTCTCAAGTCCTTTCGGGTTGAGTACTTTCACAGCGGCGGCCCCTCCTCCACGCACTCCCAGCACAAACAGCAAAAACAGTAGAGTCAGATGCGTTGCCCTTGTCTCCACGTTTCAGGTTAGTGCCGCAAGGGTCACATGGCCTGGCTTGTAACAGATGATTTTCTGGTGGGCGTGGCCAGCAACGCCAATCTCCTTAAAGCAACAGAGGTAAACTGTTTTTTGTTATTTGTTATTCATAGTGAATAAAGCAAAGTCCTGAAGTCCTGACCGCACTGTCAGGCTCTCAATCCAAAGTCCAAATCGAACATCTCCACTCTTCACCGCACTAGACCGCTTAACACAATGCCAGCACAGCAGCAAAAACAGTAGAGCCAGATGCATTGCCCTTGTCTCCGCGTTTGGGCTTAACGAGAAGGCCATCCTTGGCTGAAGCATGACTAAAAGGTGTGAATCCTTGTTGCACCCACTTCAAAGAGCCCACACTAACTTCAAAGAGACTTATAAACATCTCTGGTCACAGGCTGTCCCGGGGGAACAGATGGCTGTGGGGGATGAAGCAGCCTTCCCATTTGCTGACAGAAACACTCATCATTAATATAAAAGACTATTTAATGTAATTTCCAGGCGGTTTTGGAGATAGAAAATGCATCTTCCTGTGACTCTGGGAACTGTAATGGCCAGTTAGACTAGGTTTCTGGCTGATCTGAACATGTTACAAAGGTGAGAGTTGGTGAAAAGGTGGACAATGCTTGATGTCTTACATATTCATAACTGTTGTGTTATTTGGAAAAATAAAGGTTGGGTGGGGGAAAGATGGCAGTGCGGGGCAGGGGAAGCAGACTTCTGGTTCCATCCATGGGCCATGGTCTGAGATAAGCAGCTTTAGCCCGAGATCCAAGGAACCTAATTGGCTGCTCCAAGCACCCGCCCCCCCCGCCCCAGCTCTGGGTTCTAATTGCAGCTTGGATTTGCTGTTATAAGGGACACTGTCAAAAATCATTGTATTTTATAATATTGACGTACTGGTCAATGTCAGCTTGGAGAATGCCAACAGTCTTGTGAACAGATGGTATTAGCCCCAAAATGTGTCCTGCCATTGGGATTTCGAGTCAGACATTTTTCCTCCTGATGCCCTGTATTTTCTGCTGTTACAAACTATCAACAATGATTTGTCTGCAATAAACATGCTCAACTCTGAAGTGCAACAATACAATTCTGATATTGCCTCATTATATGAGATAAATGACATTTTCGAGGATATATTACAGATTTTCAGAGGCATTCCCTAGACATAGTGCCTTTGCAAAAAAACATGCGCATGTGGATGAGACTACAGCAAGTGATGAAGGAATAGTGAAATGGCACATGGCAGTGACACTGTGCATGGGGCAGTGTCTATGAAATGGATATAAAAAGTGGATTTTCGGATTGAAAACCTGGAGTGCTAATAGCATAAAACCGGATCCGGCCTGCTGGATTGGGTGATAATGGTGCCAGACCCCATCGTTAAGGCCCTTGCTGTGCTCAGGCTTATATTTTGTGTCCCAGGCCCATCATCTGCCCCGCTGCATGGGTTCTTTTTGCTATAGTGTAAAGTTTCATGACATTGTATCACAATAAAAAATAAAGAAATAAGGTATATATTGAAGACCTAGTGTCAGAATGTGCATCATGTTAATGTACACATATTCATTTGTGTGTAATATTATCAGAAAACATAGGCTGATGGTGGCTGGTGGATTATTTGTCGGGGGATTGTGAGGAGATAGAAGTTGTCCCTTCACTACCGGGTAGGTGTAGCTTGAGTCCACTTTTGTATAATTGCACTGCAGGGATGGATTTGATGGCCTCTACTCATCTTTCTTTCTCTCCTTTTTCCCTTTCTTCTACTTTCCATGTATCCATTTTCTCTTTTCTTCTTCCTTGCTTCCATCTATCAATGTCCTTTTTATCTTACTTTCATTCTATTTTTCTTTTATTCCAGCTGTCTAGTCCTCTGTTTCATTTTTCTTTTATTCCAGCTATTTCTCTGTTTCATTTCTTTCTTTCTTCTCGTTTTCTTCCTTCCTGCCTTTCTTGTAATTGTGAAGTGCCATTACTACACATACAAAATGGACATCCTTGTCAAAGCTAGGGAGAAGTGTAATGTGGAGAATAAAGGTTCAGAAATCTGTATATATTTCAGTACCTCTCCTCAACACTGGTGGGGAGAAGTGTGGAGAATCTGATGGGATCCCCCCCAGAAATCTCTTCTGGGACCCTCCTCATGTGGCCAGAGAAAGGAAGGCGCTATCTGATCCCGACCCTGGGGTGGTGTACTGCGGGAGGATCACATGAGGGGAATCAGACCGGTAAGACTGGGAGTAACCCCATTTTAACTTCCCCCATAATCCCTCCCTTTTCATGGTGCTTTGCCACTCTAAAGAAGTGGAAGAATCTAATTTTCTTAAAATGAAATACATGTCCCAGAATCTCACAGGGACTCAGACGAAGAAGAGGGCCGAGGAGGCATGTAGAAGTAAAGGACAGGCAAGTAGACCTAATAGCCTTTACTGGGGTCAGGCAATTAAGATAAAGGGCCTGAACCTGAAGTAGACTACCCCACCTGAGAGGCATAATAGGAACCACCAGGAAGGGGATGGAGGAAGAAGCTGGAAGGCTGACAGTAGTGTCAGAAAGAGAAGAGCATGAGGCTACAAGTTCACGAGGAAGTGTAATCACTTAAGGGATGCCAGGAGCAGTTTTCACCTGCAGGTTCTGAGTTTGTCCTGTGTTCACAAACCCTGTATGGCTGTGGCTGCACTCAGAGAGACTTGACAAAGTTAAGGGTTTTCCCAGGTCTGCCTAATAGCTGTTACTGCACCACTGAGGTCATGCTGCAACCTGGGGCCCATGTGCAGAAGCAAGCCGAGGGACTGAGGAGTGAAGGAGACCCCTTTAGTCGAGGCCAGAATAGAAACACCCATGCTGCAGAGATGAGTGGGTCCAAAGAGTGCCTGAAGTAGTAGTAGCAGGATTAAAAGTCCGGAATTGTAAGCCGCCCCGTAACTGCAGTGTTTTGGAGCCGGTGAGTGTAACTCTGTACTCCAGTTCACTGAAAACTCCTTGCCGGTAACTATAACCAGTTGAATTAGAACTTGCGTAGAAGTGGGAGTGAGTAAAAGTTGTTTATTGCCCTGGGAAGTCTTGACAACACAGGAAATGTATCATGCTCCTGTTTAATACAAGTCAAAGTGCTTGCGTATAAGAAAACTTTTTTATTTTCCATTGTCACACTAAATAACTTTACCAGAGTGGTCTCGTGTCTCCAATTAAGAGGGAGAATTCTGTTTTCAATCACTCAAAAGGTAGCAGCTGACTTTCATGAATTGTTACATGGAAGATTAATTCAAAGAAAAGTTGCGTATGGATGATTGTAACTCCCGGTCCGAGTTAAAGTAACACTCTCTATGAATGAAAGGGAACGCAAGTCCTTACAGTTCTTTGAAGTTAAAATTCTCCATCAAAGAGTGGTTGTGTGTACCTTAGAGAACCTGATTCTTGTATCATCCAGAACAAGCATTTTAAAGCAGAAGTTGCTGAAGTAAAGAGAAGAGCATGCATTGCCCAAGCCAGTAGGCAAATCCTTTCTAAAGGGAAACCAACACTATTAAGATCTAACCACCTATAGTTTGAAGTTCTCAAACTTCTTACAAATCCAGTGTCCTCTGACACAAGAGTGACAAGGTTATCCAGACCTGGAAGAGGGGCAATACAGCTTTGGGGTAAAAGCTGGAAACAAGAAGGTGTGCATAAAGCTGGGAAAGGGTGCTGGGTGTGTGTAAAGACACACTCTGTAATGCTGAGACTGTTGAAGCTGAAAGAGAAGCAACCTGGAAGCAAAGGCAGGTTAAATTGGTTGCAGTAAAACAGACAGAAGAGTCAAAGAAGCTGCCCCTTTCTTATGGCATAGTAAGGAAGACTTCCGTGCCTACCCGTGGATGTCAAAGAGGCTTGTCTTTAAGTTGTCTAACAAAGCACCAAAAGTACCAAGCTGAAGCAGAAGGCTAAGTTGAAGCAGAACTAACAGAACGGTGGTTGTCTATAATATTTTCAGAGAACATTATATTGAAGGTGTTTGAGGCAGTAGTACACTGTTAAGCAGAGGAGCCTGATTCCTGACAGTGCGGGTGGCAGAAGGGAGTTGGCAAGAGGAAAGCAACCCCCTAGGAAGAAACATCCGCACAAGTTATACTAAAGACGCTGCAGAGGTAACAAGCACATGCACAGATGCTGAAGCAGAAGTAGTACTTTTGTCTTTGAACTGTGTTTGTTGGAATTGGAAAGGGAACTTTTCAACGGATGGATAAAGAACTGTTGCCAGTGGATTTTTGTTTGGGTCAACTATTGTTTCTTTCTTCAAGACTTTACTTTTCTTTGTGACTACTTGGAAAGATTGACTTTGGATATTCCTGTGAAAGGGATCTAGCCCGGACAGGTGAACAATTTCAAAGTAACTGGTTATTTGGTAATCATGTATTATGTTGCTTATGATTTACTTTGAATGTTTTGGTTGTTTAGTGTGAGGGCCTGTTTGTGTATGCTAGGAGCATTTCTCTTAGAACCTAGACTAGGGAGGGAACTCCTTGGTAGAGTAGGTAGTGTTCCACCTCGCATTACTGACCACTCACAGATGACAATGTAAACCCCTGACCAACTGGCTCATCAAGAAGGTTCATAGATTGATTGATTTTTATTTATATAGCGCCTATACACAATGTGTTTCAAAGCGCTTCAAGGAGGGAGGGAGCATAGGAAAATACAGTTACATTCAGTTAAAGTCCTTGAAACAATACAGAATGTGAAAAAATAACTATCATAATAGGCCTGTCCACATTTCTGATAGTGCAAGTGCATAGAACAAGTAAGGCAAGAGGGAAGGGAGAAGAAGGAGAACAAAGCAACCAGTAACATTACTATGTCTGACGACAATTGATGTAGTGCAGGAGGTAAAAACAAGAGGAGGGGGGTTGGGGGGATAAGAGTGGGGAGAAGGAGATGAACAAGGAACGCAACTGTGCAAATTTGTCAGGGACAAATTAAAAAAGCAGGGGTGGGGGGAGGAGGGAGAAGAACAAGGAGGGGAGACAGACAAGCTGCTATCAAAAGTCAAGGGAAACAGATGATAAGAGTAAGTGCTAAGAGGGGGAAGGCTGAGAGGAGGGAGAAATAAGTAGGATGGGGAGTAGGAAGATGGAAGAAGAGGAGGGTTTTATGGAGGGGGGAGGGGGTAGAAGGCAGGTAGGGGGGCCAGGCAGGGGGGGAGCAAGAGCCAAAAAAAGAAGGGGGGGGAGCAAGACAGGGTGGGGGCACACAGATACTCACGGGGGGGCATGGGGGCATACAGACAGTCATGGGGGGCAAGGGGGCACACAGACACTCACAGGGGGGCAAGGGGGCACATAGAAACTCACGGAGGGGCATGGAGGCACACAGACACTCACAGGGGGGCATGTGGGCACACAGACACTCACAGACACTCACGGGGGGGTGACTCATGGGGGGTGACACACAGACACTCACGGGAGGGCATGGGGGCACACAGACACTCACAGGGGGGCATGGGAGGCACGCAGACACTCACAGACACGGGGGGTGACTCACGGGGGGGGTGACACACTGACACGAGGGGCATGGGGGCACACAGACACTCACGGGGGGACATGGGGGCACACAGACACTCACGGGGGCGATCCGGCGTACCGTGGTGGACAGGGGTAGACAGGGCCTTCGTTGTGGGCCTTAGATGGTGTGGCCGGCTCCCACCTCCCAGTTTGTAGCAATTGGCTAAAGGGCCATGGCAGCCAAAGGGAGGGGGGCAGGGGCTGACCCACAAGAGAACAACACAAAGCTTTCAATAAGGTAAAAACAACGGCCATCTTAGAAGGCCTCAAAGCATGGAGGCAGCATACGGCAGAAAACATGATGATAAAGTACCCAAGTGGGTTCTGCAAAAAGCACTCCATGCTGACAACACCAAGCCAAGGAGTGGCAAGCACAATTAAAAGGTGCAATTTAAAGGCAAATCATGGATTACACGCCGTGATTAAAATAAAGTCCGCAATATGTCCATCCTTACCCCCAACTGGTGCGCGATTTAATGGGCAGTCCAGCGCGTTGATGTCCGGTGCTGGGGAGCAGAGGGAGGGGGCTCCATCAAGGGTGAGGGAAGCCAGGAAGATAAGTAATGGAGGCAGGCCCCGTTGTGGGCCTTAGGTGGTGCGGCCGGCTCCCACCTCCCGGTTTGCAGTAATTTGCTGAAGGGCCATGGCAGCCAATGGGAGGGGGGCAGGGGCTGGCCCACAACAGAACAAAACAAAGCTTTCAATAAGGTAAAAACGACGACCATCTTAGAAGGCCTCAAAGCATGGAGGCAGCATACGGCAGAAAACATGATGCTAAAGTACCCAAGTGGGTTCTGCACAAAGCACGCCATGCTGGCAACACCAAGCCAAGGAGTGGCAAGCACGATCAAAAGGTGCAATTTAAAGGCAAATCATGGATTACACGCCGTGATTAAAACACAGTCCGCAATATGTCCATCCTTACCCCAGCAATGCGCAATTTGATGGGGAGTCCAGCGCGTTGATGTCCGGTGCTGGGGAGCAGAGGGAGGGGGCTCCATCAGGGTCAGGGAAGGCAGGAAGACAAAGAATAGATATAGATGGTGGTACCCGTTCTCTCTCTCTTTTGAGGTTGGAGGTACAGTGTACAGTGTCGGATGCAGGCGAGGCTTCTCAAATGCTTAAGGATCTCAAGTGAAAAGAGATTTCAAAGATCTCTCCCAGGATAGGGTGAAACAAGTAAAGTTCCTCAGGGCCTATATAGGAGGAGGTTCAAGGAAGAAACTAGCAGGGACTCGTAAAATCAGGAAGGTCACCGCAAACTCACAGAAGGAACCCTGACTCCGGGAGAATGAGCTGGACGTCCAAACTTTGCACACACAGAGTTCGGGGTAGAAAGATTCACTAGCAATGCAACTGGCATCAGTTACAGAATGAGAACTATAGGGGGATGTATATGATAGGCTATTTAGATATGTGTGGGTAGGCTGCTCAGGGACGGGAGGGAGGCGTTCAATGGTGGAGCCATGCCTGGTGGCCAGGATACACTTGCACCTCAACTGTGGGGGGAAAAGAGCCAATGTTAAGTGTCTAGTTATTTGGTTTCTGTTGGGCAATGGGCAATGAAGGGGGAAGTGGTTGAGAGGGGGGTGGTTGCCGGATCCACAGTGTATGACTGGAAGCTGAATATTTACGGTAAGCCTGCGCGAAGGCACTTGGATCGGATGGCTAGAAAGGGCACGTAGGGGTACTGATAATAATGTGTTATTTATATAGTGCTTAAGCGCTTTACATGGAACATATATGCATACAATAAAGGGAAATAGGGGTACAAAGGGACAGTGATATGATGGGAGGGGATAAATGTAAAACTGTGCATTGCCACCCTTAATGTAAAAGGTTTTAATACACCTACCAGGAGGTGACTAATACTGAAGGAAATGGGGCAACATTCGGGAGACATACCTCAAGAAGGATGCCGAAGACAGGGTAAGAGGTATGGAAAGCGGGAAAGAGATGGCGGAAAAGGTGTGTTGATCATTGCGGGACCAAAAAAAAGGGGAGTTGTTATACTATTAGGGAAAGATGTACCCGTAGAGCAGGTGACTGTCAAAAGATATCTTGCGCGTACACTCCTTATGGGGAAATTTGTGCAACAAACGGTTGACACTGGTAACCCTGAATGTGCCCAATTCCCAACTGATCGATTTCATTGAGAAGGCAATAGGCCTCATTGAACGATGGTCAGAGGGGACCACTATCATAGGGGGTAATTTTAATAACATCAGGGATGTGAAATTGTACAGGCTGGCATTGGAGACAAAGCTAGCAGATGGGAGTGGGTGGGCAGGAACAATCCAGATTTACTGACGGTCTCCAAAGACACTTGTGATGTGATGCGTGGAGGGACGGGATCCCAGGGATAAAGGGTTACCGCTTCTTTTCTAAAGTCCACATGACACATGCAGGCATTGAATACCTCTTAATAGAGAAAGGGAACGAACATCTCCTCTGGGAAGCAATTATAATACCAATACCATGGTCAGATCAGGATATGGTTTTAAAGGGAGCGGGGCTGGAGACCCCACTTCAGGATAGGAGTGGATGACGGTGCACAGACACGCTACTCCTGGGTATACTGTTTAAGGACACGCTGAAGGAGGAGATGTAACATATATTCCTTGTAAATGATGTAGGGGGGATGCAGAGAGGGGTAATATGGGAGGGTGCAAAAGTAAACATGAGGGTGCTGCTCATAGCAGAAGATTCACATAGGAAGTAAGCTAGTGTTCTCATGGAAGAAAAATTGCAAAATAATACAAAGCGGTTGGAAGAAGAATATAACAATTGTAGTGACAAAATGATAGGCTGACTACAAGACATTCAGCAGACAAGGCAGACATTGCCAGAACAACCACTAGGGAAGGTTTATCAGGACATAAGAGCGGTCAAACAACAGTATTATGAAAAAGGGGATAAAGCGGGCTCCATGTTAGCCAACAGGAGAAAAATGACGAGGGTTGATAGTAGGGTTAGGAAGATAGTAACTGGAGTGGAAGGAATGGCACATCCCCCGGATATAACTAGATGTTACAGCAACTACTACTGTAACTTGTATGAAGACAGTGAGAACCAGGGGGCCATGGAGAATTATGTTAGAGATATTGAGCTGCGGAGGCTCACTCCTGCGCGCGTGGAATAATTAGAAAACTCTTGAACGAGTGGGCCAGATATCGATGGGACGGACCTACCTGTCATTGTCACTCTTGAACATAGGCCCTTTAAAGGTCTTCCTCTACCTACAATTAAAAGCTGTGCTTCATGATGACAGAAAATGGGGTGAAAACATGAGAAGAGAATTGACACTTTTTGAAACTAGCTTACTGATGCTGCTATGGGAACGTGGAAGGATATCTACCTTGTATAAGCTGATCATGGGTTCTAAAACACTAGTGTCTCTAAGGGTGAGAATGCAATGGCATAGGGACCTGGAAAGGGAAATAGATGACGTACTGTGCAAAGTGATATTTTAAACTGTTTGGCGGACATTGATATAATATTGTATAACTGAGGTTTGTTCCTTTATGGAAATTCTAAACATAGACAATGGCCCTCATTACGACCCTTGCGGAAATCGACTGACCGGACCGCCACAGCGTAAATAGCGTTTCCGCCATTGCACGAAGGAGCAAAGTGCGGCCCATTCCGACCCATCGGGCACGAGCACCACGCCATGGCGGCAGTGCAAAGTCCGCGATGGCGGAAATGACCCCAAAACGGCCCACACCGCCGCCGTACGGCGCCCCAGGTGCAATACCGCCACCCCACTTAGCGGTCACCGCAGTGTGCGCCTACCGGAAAGTACGGTGGCCGGAAATATACGGAAACGGAAGTCAAAACACGGGCCCGGAACGGGAAACATCCCGGCGTACACCTATAAATACACTAAAACCACACAACCACTAAAAACACTACCCTGAGACACACCCCAACCCGTCAACCACCCTAGCGAAACCTAGAAAAATGGGAAAAGCAGCGAAGAAAGCGTGCGACCGCAAGCGGCAGGTCCACTTCTCCCGTGAGGAACTCACCGTGCTAACAGAGACCCTCCAGGAGAATGCTGCCGCCGTCTTCTCCACGCAAATGACCAGGACGGCACTTGCAAACAAGAAGGCCATATGGGCACTGGTGGCACAGCGGGTAAGTGCGGTGGGGACCGCACCCCGCACCCCACAGCAATGCCGCAAGCGATGGGACGACCTGCGGATACGCGTCCGCAGCATACTCTCTGCCAACCGCAACATTGCCACAGCCACCGGGGGAGGTCCTGAATCACCCATCAAGTTGACCCCCTGGGAAGAAATATGTGCCTCCACCATCGGAATGGAGAGCATAGAGGGAGTCGGAGGGATGGAGAAAGGAGTGCAGACATCCGAAGATTCAGGTAGGTGGGCCAGATAAAACAATGCCAGATCCACAGAGTCCATCCATGTGAAGTACCATGTGTCCACATAGTGCAACAGAAACACATGTCCAGGAGAACGTCCACACACATCGGCCTGATAGCGCACGTTAAAACCCACAATAAATACATAAATAATTAAAAACCCCTAAAACACGCACTACACGTGCAGCAGGCACACCCTAACTGCAGGCTGCCAAACAACTGCACCCTCACTCCACACACAAATCAAAGCACCCCCAAGCCCCCGACCCAAATCACCCTCAGGTACCACCCCAATGCATGTGATACAATGCCATTCCAATTCCCACAGACCCATCACTAACCCTCGCCCTCCTTTACTCCACCACAGGGTCCGATCCAAACGACGAGCCACAGGACACCCCTACCAGCACACCTGCAAAGAGGGCCAAGACCAACGGCCAGAGACCCTCCACCTCAGCTGCACGCATCAAGACACGGCAGCAGCACAAATCAGGTGGCAGCACAGAGGAGGGAACATCAACAGGCACCCCAGCAGCCAGCATGCCCACAACACCACCACCACAGGTCCCCCCAATGGATGCCACAGTAGGCACTGCTTCTGGTGGCAGCAGCACCATATGCGACACCCCATTGATGGCAGCATGCTCCGACACAGAAAACGGGGATGCCGAAGTCAGATCCATCCATGACCTGTCCCAATCCCCCTGTCTGTCCCATCCCGTACAACATGAGGATACCACGCAGGTGCACCCACAAGACGACGACTGGCCATCCCCCCCAAGCCCTGTGGCAAGGCAACATGAGGTCAACAGCCCCTCTGCGACACCCCCGCAAATGGCCATGGCCCAGCAGAGGCAACAGTCCCTCGACCAGTTGATCGAACAACAGCAGCAACTGGCCAAACTCCTCAAGGACCATGCCGATGAATGTGGGGGCACCAAGGCAGACATAGAAACATCAACTGAGACACTTAGGGCAGAAATGGCGAGAGGCACAGAGACGCTAAGGTCACAAATTGAGAGAAGCACCGAGAGCCTGAGGGGGGAACTGCATGCGACGTCCAAAGACGTATGTGCCGAACTTGCCGCAGTGCGCCGTGTGCTCACTGAGCTCTCGCAAACCCTTAGGGACATGCATGGACGTGAGCAGGCAGACACATCATCCGTTGCAAGTTCCGTCCAGGGCAGCCCCCAACGTAGATCTGGGAGGACCCGGCGCTCCACAGGCAGGGGTGCCCCTGATACCCGCAGAGGGGGCATGCAATAGCGACTGCCCACTGACAATGAGCATCTTTGGACACTGGTGTTCGGGGGGAGGTAGGAGGGTGGAGGGGGTGTGTTGGGCTCACTTGGGTGGCGGGTCGATAGGGTGTTTAACATGATATCACATATGCCATAAACAGTGCACGATCAACCAATGAGATGTGTGGACATTGATCTTTGTGTACTAGGCCATCATAGGCGTACAGTCCATATTGTGCATGTTCCAGACACACACAGTGGCACGTGTCCCGTGTCCATGTATCAGCCACCAGGCATGAGTGCTAGAAGCATACATCAATGAGATGCTGACGAATGTCACGGGCCTCCGGTGCCTCGCAGACTCCTTGAGGTGCTGCCACATCCCCGCCCTCATCATGACCATCATCCGGTGCTTGCAGTTCTGCGTCAGGGGGCATGGGCACATTTCTACGTACGCACATGTTGTGGAGCATGACACATGCCATCACCATCTTTGCAACCTTCTCATGGCGGTACAGGAGTGCCCCGCCAGACCTGCTGAGGCAGCGGAAACGGCCCTTCAGTAGGCCGAATGCCTGCTCAACAACTACACGGGTACGTGAGTGGGCATGGTTGTAGTCCTCCTCATGCTGGTCCCGTGGGTTCCGGACTGGTGTGAGGAGCCATCTCTTCAGTGGATATCCAGCATCACCTGTATGTGGACGAGAAACGTAGGATGTGGAATGCCATTGATACGTACGCACTCCCCCCCCCCTCCCTGCCAGTACATTGCCAAATCACATACCCCACATCATCATGCATGAAATGAGACTCACCGAGTAGCCAGGATCTGTTCCCTGCGTGTCGCTCCATGTAGCGTGGTATTGTAGAGTTCCTCAAGACCATGGAATCATGGGTTGATCCAGGGAATCGGGCACAACAATGCGTAAAGATCCTGTTGGAGTCACACACCATTTGTACATTCAGGGAATGAAATTGTTTCCGGTTGCGGTACTGGGCCTCCATGGCATGTGGGACGACCAATTCAACATGGGTGCAGTCGATGGCACCAATGCAACCCGGTATGCCGGCAAGTGCATGGAATCCCACTTTCGTGTTGGTAATATCGTGCTCCGAGCGTGGTAGAGAGATGTAGTCGTCTGCGTGCTGCAGGAGGGCATCGAGCACTTGAAATAGTGTCCGTGAGAACAGTGGCTGAGAAATGCCATGCAACTGTCCGACTGTGTGCTGGTAGGTGCCTGTGGCCAGGAAGTGGAGTACAGACACCACCTTCAGTAGGGGTGGGATGGCGGTTGGGCTATCTATCATGCTGACAAGGTCAGCCTGTGTCATGTCCACAATGGCGGTTATGGTGTCCCGGTCCAAACGGTAGAGGGTGTGGATCTGCTCATCAGTGAGGTTGAACGGATGTGCTCGGAGGCGTGGGATTGCGGGCTGCCTGCGTGGTGGTAGTGGCTGTGCTGCTGGGCCTTGCTGGCCCTGCCTTGGCCTCCTCCTCCTCCTGCGTCTCCTCCGTGCGGCTGGTTGTAGTTGTTGTTCGTCTTCTTCTTGGAGTCGGAGCACTTGCAGTGCTATCAGGTCCCCCAGGGCCAACATCGCGAGTCCTGCCGGTAGCATTTCGCTGTGGTTGTGGGAGGAGACTGGCTGTGCAATTTATGTGATTTCAGGCTGTATGGCCTCCACCTGTGGTGATTAATTCCACCTGTGCAAACTGCTATCCCCTTTGGCCGAGCACGTCCCGCGCACAACGCTGCAAATCGGGTAATGGTATCTTGCTATTGCAATCATGTATTTGTACCCGATGGGCGTGTAAGATTGGTTGATATGTTCGTTCTGCTGTGGTCCCATTGTTTCCCATACTATCTGTGCAGTCGCGAACGGACTTGTGAAGGGTCGGTGGAACGTAGTACTCGAGTAACGGTGGGCCCTCAGGCATCACTGTACCGAGTTGCAACGACGGGCGTGGCTTCCCATTTGTGGGTGAAGGCAGTTGCCATTTTCACACACAGCCGCACTCGATGGAATAATTAGTGATCTCAAACGGCCACAGATGCCTTCTCGACGTGATGTTGCAATTGAGGAATTCGAAGGGCGGCGCTTTCGGTTTCCAGCTAGCGGCGAGGAGATGCCCACAGGTCTGACTGCATATATAACGTCCTATTGTTCTATGTCCTTGAGACAAGGCCCATGGCGAGGGAGCAATGATTGATATGAATAGTTTGGGATGCGCAATGGCTACGTGGGCGATGAGTCCGGCCATTCCCAAATACATGTTACATCACATCACTGGATTTACGGGCTGGGGCACTGTGGATTTTGCAGGCTGCATTACGCACAGACTCAATGGATGTTTCTAATGTCATGTGAGTAATTATTCAGGCGTTTTGATCCCGGGATGAGGGAATGATGAATGGATGCATGGGCAGGTGATTTGATACAGAGTTTGCCATGTACAGGGCTTCTTGGGATCTATCCGCCTCCCCTACGCTATGTGATGCAGGGCTGCCATAGTGGGACCATCGTCTATCTGGCCTTGTTGAGCCCTCCCTGTCTCGACGCGCCCTCAGACACTTGTGTCCATGCACGTTAACATTCCCATCTGATGGATTCTGTTTTGGCAGACGCATGCATAGGTACACTCGTTCGTGATGGTGTTTACACCTAGGTATGGATGGTTATGAGTCGCAAGTGGCTTTGGGGTGGTGATGATCCTTTGGAGTGGGCTAGCATGCAGATGGCTGTGGATTTCGTGTGATCATTGGAGTGAGTTGTTCGAATGTAGTTCTGATGGCCATTCTGTTCTTGTTCTTTTCTTTTGGTTGACAGGTATCTCCTCCCCTTTTGCCACTGCCATCTGTATGCCACTCCTGCAGATGGATTTTACTCCCGACACCTGCTGCTTCGTGTTAATCGGTGGAGCAGCATTACGATCTTATGGGACGATCGGCAGTGGCCCACATGCCCTTACGCAGTACTGGTGGCTCGGAGCAACATTTCGGCCTTTCAGCTGGACTAGTGCCTCCCCATTGGGTCGGCCCTGCGGTTCTGTGCGCTTCCATGTTGCCTTTTCGTGCGTGAATGTGGCTCTGTGTACCATGGGGGAACAGGGCGACACTCAGGTAGTGGCTGGTCATTTCTTGCGGATGCAGCCCACAATGGTGATTTGTGTTTTGTAGTTCATGGCCTGATGGCTGTATGGGCTTGGTGATTTTGATGTGCATTAAATTCAATTCTGATTTGGCCCGTGTAGCTTTTTTCTTTGCATGTGATGTGGCATGTGCCTATTTGTGGGGCGATGTGTTGTGAGGAGATCTGCATTGGGTTCCTGCTTCGGGGTTTAGTTGCGTGGTACTGTACTGGGCGCGTTTGCCTACTGTGCCCGTGAGGTCAGGGATGGGGGCTGCCTGTATGTCTGTTTGGTTGTTGTCATGCTCAGGGGCGGGGGATTGGGTTTTGTGTAACAGATGGCGGTCAGCCAGGTGGACTGGTGGAATGATGTGATTTTCGGAATGTTGCTGGTCACAGGTGCCTGTGTTTGCGTGCGTTTCTTGGTGGGGGACTGTGGTCATGTCCATTGGGATGGCTTCTGTATTCGTGCCATCTGTGCCCTGCAGCTCCCATTGGCCCCTCTTGTGTTTCTTTTGTTCGTTGGCATGCATGGGTGACTTGTACATTTCACTGGTTGCATTGTGACTTCATTGCACCTACGGGGAGTTGTGCTTTGTGGGCAGGGAGCGGTGTACAGGCACTCAGTGGGGCCGTTTACGGTTGATTCGCGATGCCGTACTTCTCGCCATGGCGGAATGGTCCATTCCGCCATGCCTGATGGCGTTAGGTGCATGTCCGCTAGGGTCGGAATTGGCGTACCCTTGCGCCATGGTGGTATTTGCGGTTTGGCATGGCGCGCGCGCGCGTGCTTGGTGCAGTTAGCGTTGGCGTTCACTACGGTGTCGCTAATGGCTTCGTACTTTGCGGTGACGGGTCGTAGTCGCACCGAGCGCTATTCGATGGCGGTTTTGCATTTCCGCCATCGTTTTTCGATTTCCGCCAGGGTCGTAATGAGGGCCAATGAACAGATGTCCAGTGGTGGGTGCATGTATTTGTTTAGATGCACACAAGATTGTAATGAACTTTGAAATCCTTAATTTAAAGAATGGTTAAATAAAGATGAAAGATAGAGAGAAGGAAAATGGTGAGGACAGAGAGATCAAAGGAAAGAAGGAGATAAGGAATGAAGAAAAGAAAGAATGATGAAATGAAGTAAAGATGAATAGAAAGAACGAATGCAGGAACAGATAAATAAAGAAAAAAACAATAAATTGAAGAATGAAGTGAAAAGGATGTAAGAAAAGATGGATGGAATGATGAAAAAAGGGAAGAACAAAAACAGAAAGGAGAGAAATAGTGTTGGAATACGGACATGAAGTCCCAGTGGACAAAGGTTGAGGCTGCTGAGCGGGTAGAGGAGCAGTAAGGACTACGTTGTGGGACACATCTGCCTCATCCAACTCATCCATAATAACAGACACATTATCATCCTCATCATTTTCTACATTTGCTGGAGGGGCAGGTATTTCAGACCCACTCCCCAGACTTTGTTTCTCTAACAACCTTTCAATTAATTCTGACTTTTTGCCTTCCACAGAGAGATTCCTTTCTCTACACAGATTTTTCAGATAATATACAGTGTCCCACAGAACTGTTTATTAACAAGAGTGAACCCAGTAGAGGGTAGTCCACAGTGAACTGTCTGTCAAAGTCAGCAAGAGTGAACCCGGCGAAGGGATTTTAATGAGAAGGTGTGAAGTGTAAAGTCACATAGTGAAGAATCAGTAAAAGTTGGCAAGAGTGAACCCGGCAACGGGATGCTGACAAAAAGGGGCAAAGCCCGAAGAACTGTTTAAAAAGACATTTAGATTCGTGAAATTTGTATTTTTATTTGTTTTATTTATACCGCGCAACCACCAGGCCCGGAGGCATAAGGGCGCTAAAGTAATAAAAAAAAAACAGTGAACCCAAAGGAGGGAGGCTAATGTCTGAAAAGGGTCCGAGCCTGAAAGAGGGAGATCCAGGGTGGACATTTATCACCCAAAGATTCATTGGAAAAGAAACTGTTTAGACAATATTGTGACGGGTCTACGACCGGAAGAGGGGGACCCAGGGGTGAAGCGTCACCCAAAGTATACGTGAAGCAAAACTTTGTGTTTGTTAGATACATCAGGCCTCGAAGGCAAGAGACTTTTTATTGAAAAGAGACTTTACCATCGAAGAACTCGATAGCTGGAACAGAACTGTCGGCTTGTGCTGAGAAAGCTCGAGCGTGTGCTGTGCCAGCTTTAACGGAACTGTCGGCTTGTGCTGAGAAAGCACTAGCGTGTGCTGTGCTCCAAGGTCCGACTTTCTCCTGTGCTGAAAGAAAACGTGGGGAAGGGAGACACCTGGCAATCACATCCTGACTTATTATTTGTGAACACTTCTTTCTTTATTGAAAACCCTATCCCATGCTCTTTCTGGAATTAGTTGTAAAGGATTTGGCAATAGGTTTTTCTTAGTATAGGCCCTTTTATTTTGACATGACACCGCTAGGACTGCCTTATTTTTCATTTGATGGTCGACAATTGCTCCCATCTTAGATTTAGGTTTAGATGTAGGTTTAGGTTAGTTGTTTTTCCACCCTGCATTCATAGTTCAATAAACGCCCTTGAACTGTGATCACCTGTGTCTGTCTTTACTGTTACCACCATGAGTTCCTTACAATGGGCATAGGAGATTTTTGAGTGTTGCAGCTTTGCAATGCGAGATGCTTTGCTGGGGGATGAGCCATTTACTAATTTATGGGTCCCTTGATAGAATGGGCCAATGTTTTCTGAGTGTTCAATGTATTAGATGACTGGCATTGATGTACTTCGTTATGCATCTTATTGTCTGTTCATTCTGTCTAGGGGGCATGTTTTTAGGTGTCAGTAATGTGCTTCTTGGCATCTGGCATACTTGTTCTTCTGCTCATATAATAGTACTCATGGCATATCCTCATGACTGAAATCTGTCTTTCAGTAGGCTGCATTTTGTAATTGTAATTGGTTATTGGTTTCTAAGCGCGAACCTGGGGATCGAATCTGTGTTGTTCTGCGCCGTCTTGCTTCCAAGGCGAGTGTGTTGCCCCTGAGCTATCCTCCCATTCTTTTTGGAATGCAGTGGTTTCTGAGCAGCTGTACCTCACCCTGATGTACTCTCCCTTTCAGATATTGCTGACTACCATCTTTCTGGGACAGCTGCTGATATGGAGTACAGAGTTAATCTCTGTTGTAGGTCTCGGTTTCAAGTCCATGCATGTTATGAAAGCATCGTGAAGCAAGACACAGACAGCAGATTCAAAGTTCAAACAAAAGATCTCTGTTTACTCAAATGTCAGGATGGTGTAAGGCCTAACTTGCCCTATGCTAAGGTGGGATTTCCCTACCTAAAGAAACTAAGTAAGGATAGTGCGAGTTCAACATAAAATTCTTTCTGAGTCCAAAAACTATACTTGCCCTCAGAAGTAAAGTTAAATAATGCGTAGGGATGTCAGCAACAAACATAATTGTGTTCCAAATAAAGTTCTGAGCTTCTTCCTGCTCTAGGCTTACTTTCCAGTTCCCCTTCCACAAGTCCAAAACTGTTCCAACATGACCTCAGGGTTCCCTTCCCCAAGGCAACAACACAGTTCCAATGTCTCGGTTTTGTTTTCCCTTCCTCAAGAGGTCAGCTTTTCCATTTTGCCAACTCACAATCAGTTCAACTCTCTTAAGTCTCAAAACCTGTTCCAGATCAATTTTACAGTCCTTCAGGCTCTTCAATAAGTCTATACAGGTTGCTATCTTCCTGATTCACTTCAGCAATCTAATTCACATGTCAATATTATTCATCCTGACTTTCCTTGGCTTTTTCCAGACAGGGTATCCTCAGTCTAGGCACAGTTGTCGGACCACACAGTCCACCCATTACAGGTCACGCAACCAATCACCCCAGCCTCTCTTGGCCACACAGGTGTCTTTCTCACTACACCTGTGCTTTGGTTCAGATTCACTTTGGCCTTTCCCCGACAGTCTCTTGTCCTCGCCACAATGTGTTCTTTCACACAATTCAATCTGTGGTGCCCACTTTCTTTCACCACCTTTCACAATCTTTAAAAGTGCTCAACACTGTATTTCCACTTTATTCACTATGTTTCATTCGTTGCCTTTAAATGTTCATGTGTGTTTTACACCTGCTTTCCTTTATTTTGGGATTCAATAATGTTTGCTTAGTGTTCCTTTAGTAAAGTATTCAATAATGCATGTTTAGCTTACCTTTAGTTCAGTATTCAATAATGCTTGTAGCATTCAAGAACCCCTTCTTTTGGGTTCACTGCCACTTGCACACATATTTCCGTTCAGCCAGCATCACCATATGCCCTGCGGTAGCCCCAGGAATGGCCCCGTACAAGTGTTCCCTCTGATTCACTCACCGGTCCTCAGCAGCTCCTTCGGGCGATCTCTCTCTTTTTGCTTGGCTGCGTGCACACTTCTTTGGACACCTGCAAGCAGTGCTCACCTGCTACAAATCCCGCTGTGAGTTGCCGGTAGCTTCGCTCCTCGCTCGCAGACACTACCAGTGGCCTGCAGCACTTTTAAGTTCTTCATGCCCCAAAGCTCTGGCTGTGGGCACTGGACAGAGGGGACTCTGTCAGCCTCGACCCTTTTGCGGCCCACTCTTACCCTGTAGTCGCAGATTCTCTTTGGCAAAAGCTGGCGTCCTGGCCGCCAGACAGGACCCTCCTCGGCAGCCCCCTCCTACGCTGGAACATTCCCCTCTCAGGCTCATCTCTCCAGGCCCGGCGTTGCACCTGCTGGTTTCCCTTGCCTTGCTGTCGGCTCCACCTTTTATGCACCTGTAAATTATTAACAGGTTGCAGGTGCAAGCACTTGATTCCAGTTGCCTGACCACAGTTACTGGTGTTCTCTGGGCATGCCTGACAATACAATAGTTTTCAGGCTTCTTCCTCATCTCAGGACCACAGTGGTCTAATTTAATGTTAGTGTGTAGAACTCCTAATCGTCTCTTCCTCATCCGAGTACTAGAGCCCTATGACTGAGGGGAATAACGCTCAAATCTGGGTACTATTTTGGCCTGATGTTTCTTTGGAACTATATTAAGGGGTTGATATATGCTTGTATTCCCAGAATAAGGAAGTATCCTCCTATTTATCCTTTTCCTAGTGTTAATAGAGTTATGGTAAATTCCAAAGTCATCCTGAAGGTAAGAAAAGGGGAAAGGATGACACAATCCCATAAAGGCTGCTGGGATTGAAGGTTCATCATTGAATGGAAATGGGGGATGCTGTGCCTCACCCAAGGACATCCCCCTACCATTCCCCAAGTCTCCTCTACTAGGTGATCCTCCCTCACATATCCATCCCCAGGGTCAGGATCCGAAAGCGACGGCCCTTTCCTTGGCCACCGGAGCAGAGGATATTAGGGAGAAAGAAGAGAGGACGCCCTCAGGTTCCTCACATAGGTCACTTTAATTCTAATGTTTAGAAAGTCAATTTGCGCAGGGCTCGAGGTTCAGGATAATTGAATCCCAAAGGTGTTTTACATTCAGGTATTCAACGAAGCTTGACAGTCGTTCCGAGTCTCCCACCCATGTCATTAGGACGATACCATTTGTGGATAGTAGGTTTGTGTAGTTTATTGGTGAAGGCATGTTGGCTTTCATACTGATGCATAAAGAGATTGGCTAAATCCGGGGCAGAGGTGGCTCCCATTGCAATGCCCCTGGTATGATGATAGGATGGGGCATCAAATAAAAACACATTGTTGGAGGGTGAGAAGTCCAAGAAGTCTGAAGTGGAGTGTACTGAAGCATGACACAAACACCTGAGAGAAATGTCATGCATGTGCTCCCACCACATACGTGGACCACCATTGTAATAAGACACCACATCACACTATCAACTGCCCACCAGCAACTACGACATACATTTAGATGCCAAAAATAACTATTTGCTAATCCTGTTTACTTCCCTCTCTCCCCTCTGACTACTACGCCATTTGGCCTCAATCAATGCTACTTGTATGTATATACGCCCATTAATCATAGAATTTCACAATATGTATTTATCACCACTGTGAACGAAGGTCTCAAGCAAATAATGTAAACAGATTTATTAACTTTCAACCATGCTCATGAACGAATCAATGTGAATTTCCATTGTCATTCTAGTAGAATAAGACCTCACTCAACGCCACAGCCTTGGTAAAGACCCTTAGGTCGAAAACGTGTTGGCTGTTCTGTTCCTTCACAAATGCACTTCTGTTTCTATGATTATAATTGTAACCTGTCCCAAGTACAGGTCTGATACCGCCGCAATGCTACTTGTGTATACAAAATGTGACGTCACATTGCCGACTAATAAAACACAGGAGAGAACTCCTTGACAAACACTGCAAACACTGCAAACATTGCAAGCACTGCAAGCACTGCAAGCACGGCAAGCACTTAGTTGCCTTCGGTCCCTTTTTCCTACAGGCCACTTGTTATTACTTCACTGTTAAAAAAAAATAAAAAAAATGACCGTGCACAAGTTCATATAAGTACACGTGTTGTCCAGCAACTTGAACACTGTTGGGAGCAGTTCATCCAGTATAATACGAGAAACTGGACACCCGTTATCACCACCTAAAGGAACATGTGATTTGCCGAGCTAAAAACCTCCAGCCTGGGCGGTGGGAGTAGATCTAGTGGGCAGTACGTAATGGATGCCAGTGGGGGAAGTGATGCAGGTACACAACATCACAGGTGTAATCACAATGCTGGTGGGCCTTAGTATTTATTATAGGGCCAAGGTAGTTCAATTGGATAAACCTGTCACCTGGACAGATGGATTTGGCGCGCCAATAATCAATTCACAGCAGTGCCTTTGCCGGCTGTCAAGGAACTCCCAGGAAAGTGCAGAACAGCAGAAAATGGCCATCGGGAGCCCTGGTTACGGAAGGAGATCGAATCTAAAATCAATTTGCATCTTTCAGCTGAGAGTGACGAGCAAACATTCAGAAATCCATTTAAAAAACAATGAATAACATTTGAGGCTGTCATTCCAAAGCCAGGGAGAGAATGGTTGCTCCGTAAATAGGGTCTTGTAGGTTTTTTTTCTGATTGACACACACATCTTTCCCTACTCGCATAATATTGCCAGGCATAGCAGGGTAAAGTGCTGGAGCCTTGTGCTGCCTCCTCCACCATTCTCAGGTGAAATTTGATGGCTGACTCCTGTTCAATTGTCCCCTGTGCCGCCTGCCGCCCAGTTCCACGGCAGTGCTGTGCTTAATGTCTACCAGTGCTCTGTTCCGCCTGCCTCCTGCTTCAAATGTCCCCTGTGCTGCCTGCCTCCCAGTTGCACGGCAGTGCTGCGCTTCCTATCTACTGGTGTTCTGTTCTGCCTGACTCCTGCTTCAAATGTCCTCTGTGCTGCCTGCCTCCCAGTTGCACGGCAGTGCTGTGCTTACTGTCTATCAGTGCTCTGTTCCGCCTGCCTCCTGCTTCAATTGTCCCCTGTGCCGCCTGCCTCCCAGTTCCACGGCGGTGCTGTGCTTAATGTCTACCAGTGCTCTGTTCTGCCTGCCTCCTGCTTCAACTGTCCCCATTGCCACCTGCCTCCCACTTCCACAGTAGTGCTGTGCTTCCTATCTACCGCTGCTCTGTTCTGCCTACCTCCTGCTTCAATTGTCCCCTGTGCTGACTGCCTCCCACTTCCACAGTAGTGCTGTGCTTCCTATGTACTGGTATTCTGTACTGCCTGCCTCCTGGATCAATTGTCCCCTGTGCTGACTGCTTCCTACTTCCACAGTAGTGCTGTGCTTCCCATTTACTGGTATCCTGTACTGCCTGCCTCCAGGTTAAATTGTCTCCTGTGCTGCCTGCCTCCCAGTTGTATGTTAGTGCTGTGGTTCCTATCTACCATAGTTCTGTTCTGCGTGCCTCCTACTTCAATTGTCCCCTCGGCCACCTGCCTTCCAGTTCCATGGTAGTGCTTTGTTACCTGTTTACCAGTGTTCTCTTCTGCCTACCTCCTGTCACGTTTGTCCTCTATGCCACCTGTCTCCCACTTCCATGTTACTGTTGTCCTTCCTGTAATCTGGCGTTCTGTTCTGCCTGCCTCTTTATTCAATTTTACCCTGTGCCACCTACCTCCAATGTCCACGGTAGTGCTGTGCTTGCTGTCTACCAGTGTTCTCTTCAGTTCTGTACTGCCTCCTGCTTCAATTGCCCCCTGTGCAACCTGCCTCCCAGTTCCATGGTAGTGCTGTGTTTCCTGTTTACCAGTGTTCTCTTCTGGCTGCCTACCTCTTCAGTTGTCCCCTGTGCCACCTGCCTCCCAGTTGCACAGTAGTGCAGTCCTTCCTAGCTACCAGTGTTTTGTTCTGCTTGCCTCCTGATTCAATTGTCCCCTGTGCCTCCTGCCTCCCAGTTCCATGGTAGTGCTGTTCTCCCTGTCTACCGGTGTTCTGTGCTGCCTGTGTCCTGGTTCAATTGGGCTCTGGGCTGCCTTCCTTCTGGTTCAATGGCTGTGAGGGTCTGATGCCTGTCTCTTACTTCAACTGTACTTTAGGACCTGCATCCTGGTTCAATGATTAGTGCTGTGCTGCATGTCTCTTGGTTGAATTGTGCTATGTGCCCCCTGTTGCCTGGTACACTCCTGAGTGCTGTAATACCTGTCTCCTGGTTACATTGTGTTCTGTGCTACCTGCCCCCTGGTTAAATTCTCCTCTATTCTGCCTGCCTCCTGGTTCAATTGCATTCTATTCTGCCTGCCTCCTGGTTCAATTGCACTGCATTCTGCCTGCCTCCTGGTTCAATTGCACTCTATTCTGCCTGCCTCCGGGTTCAATTGCACTGCATTCTGCCTGCCTCCTGGTTCAATTGCACTCTATTCTGCCTGCCTCCTGGTTCAATTGCACTCTATTCTGCCTGCCTCCTGGTTCAACTTCACTCTAGAGAAAACAGGAACACTAAGGCCTCCCGAGAATCACTTTCAGATAAAGACTTTCAAACAATTATTATGGCATCGATGGGCATGTCTATTGCTCCATTTATCAAGCTTTACAAACACATGAATGAAAACATTAACATTAAAGAGCTCACAGCACTATCGGCACTTCTTAACACCAAATTAACTGATGTTGAGAGAAAGGGAATTGTCTGCAAAGGCGATCTCGCTACCATAAGCAACAAAATGGATTCCCTGACAGAGCTAGTCTCTGGTCAAACTCAAAACAACAACGAAGACAAAAAACTTCTTGCAGAAGTAGCTAAAGAGGCCTTAAAATTATTCTGGACAAAACCTGAGCAAAACATGGAAATGACTAGTATAGAGAAAGCACCTGTGACTCTGTTAAAAAATACAAAGGTCCAACACATGCTCTTAGCTCAATAAACGCAAAGTCAAAGTTCGATGACTATAGTAAACCAGTTACGCCTTCTGACATCTGTGATCTAACAAAGAAAAACCACCCTCTGACGTCCAAAAAATCAAAAACAAAGACTACGCCACAGGAGAGAAGTTTGCGAAAGCGCACATTACAAAATGACAAAAGTGGCATCAGTTTCAAACAATAACATCTTACGCAAAATTGTTGAGCAAAATACAGTCTGAGTCTACAACAGACTAATTTTCGCAAGACTTGACCTCTTTTGACGAGGCGCTGGAAAACAGCCGTCGATCCAGCAACCCTGCCCTATCAAATCCTCAAACATCCTCCTCCTCTTGGCCACTTCGACTCTCGAAAAAGGTTTTAGAGACAAAGCAGGTGTATCGGACAGAGCTGACTCGAGCTGGGACAAAAACGCAGCAATATTCGACATGTTTAAGGGAACGCAATGTCCTGCGTTGCCAACAAACACCTTTGTCTTCAGAAAAACTCAAGTCACGAATAAAAAAACCAAGAATCAACCAGCGACCAAGAAGCAGTGAGGAAATGGCTCTAAAAAATGTCTCCGCTATATAAAAACTGTTAATCTAACAGTCCATAACAACACTGGAACCAAAGAATTAAACCTGCAGAAAACAAAACTTGTGCATGAAGCAGTAAGCTTAAACGTTGACTCAAATTCCCTGGACAAGATCCGGAATGACGAAATAGACCTGATCAACTTATCGACATATGACGACGAAGGCGAAGTCTCACAATCTGAGCCGGCATGCCCTCAAACTAAGGGCCTTGATTCAGAATTGACTGGAACTACAAAAATAAATCCAGGCATCATCACTGCAAAGGAGTCATCAATCGCTCAGCCACAAAGCGCCCCAAAACAGCTGACCTCACAAAGAATATGCACGCTTGTGAAACAAACTACATCGAAGATAAATATGAACATAGAAACAAGTCCTCCGTTCTTGACAATGGAAGTAAAGTGCGCGAAACAAACACGCTCGAGGGTCGCTGCCATAGACAGCGAAACTGGACCACTAAGAACTAACCAGGAACTTCAAAAATCTGGTGAGAAGACAAACTTGCGAATGCCGCAATCACTTCAAGATAAAACAACCTCTTGCCGCAACGTCAAAGGCGGAATGAAGTCAATCATTCAGCGAAATAAGACAAACTTTAAAACAACGAAAAAAGTCTCTTTGTATGAAAAACTAATATTGGAAAGAGTAGACACTCTTGACGAATTGATCTTAAATCGACACTATATAATCAGGCTTTTCCATCTCGAGCCAAGTCTAAGAACGATCCTCTCAGACGACCTGAAAATAGTGGAATTTCATTGCGAATGAAGAAATTACACAGTGGCTTTGCATCTGGCTTCAAGAATGATAAGAGATCAACTATTAGATGCAGTACCTGTACTGTTATCTTTGGGCTTCGACTTATACCCCCAGTCACAAGATGTCTTACGACTTCAGCCTTCACCGAAGGGCATGTTCAATAAAGTCCTCGAAAATGCTTTACAAACAAACACTAAAGAAAAACCACTCACAGGTAGAGAGCCTTTGTTATCCATGGAAACAGAGCCAAAAACCAAAACCGAGGAGGAACCTGATCGACTTGCAAATGAGCAAATCAAAATTACGATCGAAGGACGAATCACCAAGCACGACACTATCTCTCACGAAGACATGTCTAGAAGTATCTCTGACGACGGAAATTGGGCTTGGTTGGCCAATACTCTCAACAACAAGCAAACAAGTAATGCCAGAAACAGTACGAAAGCCATCCGTTAACTCTTGGATCATGGAACACGCGTGACTTTCTTCATTTGTTTAACAAACCCTGGATGCGAAATCTGGACCTGATATGCCTCCAGGAAACATGGCTAAGTGAATGTCCAATATCACCAATGTTTGAGATAGCCTTAAACCCTGCGATTAAGCAAAGTAAAGGTAGACCAATGGCTGGTCTCCTAATAGCTGTCAAAAAAGAACTAGGCCTGAAAATTGTGGAGACAAAGAATGTCATTCCTTATATACAAACTGCGAAAGTGACGAAATCAGGCATTGGAGATTTTGAGTTTCTCTATATTATTAACCTTTATTGGAACCAGATCGCAACAGGAACTACACGATTTATCGATCAAGTGACCTCGATTATTGACACAACACTCAAACTCATCTGATGCCCAAATAATAATCTGTGGTGACTTAAACATTGATTGTCTGAACTTGAACACTCATCATAAAACAAAGCAAGCTGGGAAGAAGGTGAACAAAGAAATCGTTCACATATGGTGTTCAAAGATGGACTTCCGCAATCTAACACTCTTGAATGGGAACCTGGTTGGTGACATTCGAGCAAATCCAACGTGGAGCCGAGATCAACAGCTCTCAAAATTGGACTATATTTTCATCTCAAAATCCTTCTTACCAAAATCTTGGCGTTTGGAGGTTTGCAAGACGGATCACAGTGACCACGATTTGCTAAAAATGACTTTTAACATTTCTAATAACAGTCAGAGCACGCCACAAATATCTTGGATGCATGATACCATCGACCGGTCTGGAAGAATAAAGCTCAGTCTCAAAAACAGTGACCTGAACTTTATCGTATCGACCATGTCATCAACATCTGACGTGATAGAATACCAGCATCTCTTGTTGCAATTCTCTGAACACAAACAAGGACTTAAACAATGCAGAATGAAACACAAACACAAGTTTGACATCCAGGTGTTGCAACACAAAAGAATGATGCGCAGAGAAATACGAGAGCTATCACGTGAAAACGAAGGTCTCTATTTCACAGGCAGAAAACAAGCCTTGCAAAAATACAGAAATTGGAGGAAAGCTCACAACGCAAACTTGCTTCAAAACGACTCGGAGGAAATGCTGTCAAAACTAAAGAACAAAAACTCTTCTGAATTTTGGAGCCTCACAAAGAACCTGGCCGTGCCGCAGGTAGCGATTCAAGCATCCACAATATCTGAAGAAGTATGGGTAAAACATTATACATAAATGTTTACTAACCAAAATGCAGAAGTCGATGAAAAACCTGAAAATGTGATGTCGTGGGAGCTAAAGTTCGACAAATCTGACATCCTGAGCTTGATCAAAAACTCAAGTGTCTCGAGAGCCTCAGGCCCAGACGGCCTTACAAATGATACGCTAAAACTAAATCCTGAAGCATGGTCGAATTTTTGCGTTACTTTGTTCAAAAGAATAATAAAGAAATTTGAAACTCCAAAATCATGGAAAAACACCACTATTGTACCCATTTTTAAAAAAGGTGACAGGTCAAAAACAAGAAACTATCGTCCAATTGCCCCGCTTGACGTGCTTGGAAAGATCTTCGCACGCCAATTGCAACAAATGTTGTTGACGTGGTCAACTGAAAACAACCACATTGACCCTCTGCAAGCAGGCTTTGTAAAAGGCGTTGATTGTGGCCTAAGTACACTTTTGTTGAACCTATTAAAAATGGAATCAATTAGAACTAACGCTCCAATTTACGTGGCATCAATCGACTTTTCACATGCTTTTGACAGCGTTGACCGCCAAAACCTATGGGACAAGCTAGAAGCATGGAAGTGTCCACCTAGTCTACTAGCTGCATTAAAAGAATTACACACAAATACGACCATTCAAGTTAGACTTGATCAAGGCGGCACCTTGTCTGCACTGATTAAGACCTACAAAGGTGTAAAACAGGGCTTCCCCCTGGCTGCAATCATCTTTAATCTTTTCATCTCGTACATTGGAGACACATTAAATGTAATAGCAGCTTTTACACCTAAAATCCATGGATCTCATCTAGGTTGGCTTATATATGCAGATGACCTAATACTCCTAGACGTCACGCCCATCGTACTTCAGCAGAGGCTGAATGTCCTTGATATGTATGTCAAGAAAAATGGGCTTGTCATTAATAAGCAAAAATGCTAAGTCCTGATATTGAGAAACTTGTTACAGCACAAAAGAGGATCCAAACAACATGTCTGGCACCTGGAAAAAGCAACTCTCAAAATCTCGCCTTACATTAAGTACTTAGGATCTCTAATAAGCTACAACATAAACGATGGTCCATGGGTGGAGGCAACAAAAAGGAAATACCAGCAGCTAGCCTGTCAAGCTGCAATATAAACAAAAAATACAGTAAATTTTCTATAAAGCCCTTGATTGACTTTTATCGGCAAAAAGCTGTCCCACACTAATCTATGGCGGAGAAAACATGTTTGGCTGTCGGCACGAACTATGGAACACACTGGAGAACAACTTCTAGACCAGAGCATTGCATCTTCCTAAGGGCTGTCCTACCAGCAATATAAGACACGAATTGGGCCTGATATCAATACAAGCTAGGGTGTGCTGGAATGCATTAACTCTTTACAGGAAGAATTTGCTTCTGAAACCAGCACCTCATTTCAAAATCTTACAAAATCCAACTTCTGACCAAACTCACACGGTCCTTTCACAATGGAGTAACTTATGCACCGAAGCAATGGCTGTAAACAACATAAAAATTTCAACTAAATCCAGACAAAGCCAAACTAAAGTTATGGAGAATGGACTTGCATCAAACTTGCGCAGACGTGCGCATTCATGCCTCATGGAAGATGCAGCTCCGGAAGCAAGAGAGTATGACAAAATACAGTCTTATCTGGCTCAATCACAAGATCAAAATTCCAGACTTTCTTTCCTACATTTTCGACTAAATCTCTACATGACCAAAGACTGCATAAAAACCTGGAAGTGGAATGAAAACTTCAACCTAACATGCCGTTTCTGTGAATACCAAACAGAAACTCTTAAACACCTGACTTTATTTTGCCTAAAGTTTCGATCGCTATGGACTAAATTGTTTGGACCGTTAATTGAAGAGCGACAAACTTACTTCGCAAATGACTGGTGGAAAACTATGTTTGAAGGATCAGAATGAAAAGTCATGTTTGGATTAGTGCTGTTCTTGAAAGACTTAAAACTCTGCTTAACTGAAATGAATCCCACATCTGTATCGGTTCCAACAGACTCCTTAGTCGAGTCACGAGAAAGCATGGAATGATTGTGATCTCGCCAAGAGATGATGTAGGATCTCATTATGTGTCGCAAAAAGGAGTAAATATTTTAAAGGTTTTTCGAAACCAAATAAAATAAAAAAATAAATTAAAAAAACCTGCACTTTATTCTGCCCTTTTCCTGGTTTAATTGTGGACTTTTCTGCCTGCTTTGTGGATCAATTGTGATCTGTGCAATAAATGGAAAAAGAGGACCACCACTAAATATACTAACGAGTTCCAACATGAAAAATAACACATTTGAAATGTCGTCAATAAAACTCACGTCTGGTGTGGATGGGTATTGTCTCCGGGCCTATGGAGAATAAATAACCAAAATTGTGAAACAGCCTGTTTTTGCAGACAGGTAACCCAATCACACTCAATGCAACGTCCCTTTATGCTATTCATGCAGGTAATTAATTAAGTAGATAATAACTTATTACTTCAATTTAGGTATGTGTATATGTAAATGTTAGATAGGCTTGCAAGTAACCCATCAACATAGTTTTATTGGTTAAACATATTATTAACGTGGGTGCTGTATCACCCAGTTTTATATTTTTTGAAATACAAATACTGAAGAAAAACAAATGATGTTTATAAATCCATTGGTGAGTGTCAAACAATTCTACCTACCACAAACAACTGTTTTTTGTACAAACAACTCAAAGGAATTAAAAAAGAACTCAAATAGAACTCAAAAAGAACTCAAACAGAATAGTGAAATTTGCCAATGCGTTTCGGATAATCAATATCCTTCTTCAGGGCTTTGAGTTCTGTTCCTTCTTCACACATATATTTAGTTATTCATCTGTGTGCCTAAAGTCGACAATAGATTTTCATATTACTACGTAAATATTCAACCTTTGTTACAAATTGCTCACATTAACTCATGACTGATTTACTGCATGGCGTCAGCGGTACTAACCTTGAACGATACTTAGTACTTTTGTAGAAAAATTCCAGCCTATAAGACATAACATGTAAGGGATACGTCAGTTACTATGTTCCCATACTCACAGATAACTATTAAAACACAGTGACGTTTAAATTTACCCAGTCTTAGCCACGTAGCCATCCACTGGACGAACCCTTCGTGTATAAACCTTTCTGGCACAATTCATTTGCTTGGTGTATGCCGAGCTATAATATGTAAAATGGGGGACTGTTAATAGAAAGCCGCGCAGTCAATAGAAAAGACAGCACTGACTTGCACGTGTAAAAATAAACTGATTGCTAATGGGAGTTCACATAACAATCTGGACACATTGGTCTAAGCAGAACAAATGCTCACGCTGGCCTACTAAACGTATGCACGGAGGATGGGGCAGCCAACCAGAGAACCGGTCTGGTGCCCCACCTCTGTGTATATACTACAGGTCGCCACAGAAACACTGGGCATGCGCAATACGTGTACTCCCAACGTATTAACATTCACCACTGTCGCTCCTAATATTATGCCAATGGAGATCAACTTGAGATGGGTAAGGCAAATATCCGGTAAGAAAAGGATAGGTTCATTTGAACATGTTGCATGGCTACAAATGCTTTGTTGTATAGAGAGCGGGACGACCAACTGGGGAGCTGGTTGCATGCCACACCTCCCTATCGATCTCTAAACTAACCATGGCAACAAAAGGCCCATGAGAGGTGAGCCATACCTGTCTTGAGCACCTCATTTGCAGACAATCTAAGCATGAACAGCGCCTGATACGGACTTTGTCAGAGTCACGAAATCTCTACGCAACTATCACGCCAAGTGCACCCGATTTTGATGTGGTGTCAGTCCCTCTGCTCACTCCCTTGCTGTGCTTCCTAACTTCTGGTTCAGCTGTGTCCTGCGCTACATGCCTTCTGGTTCAATGGCTGTGATATGTTGCTTCCAGTCTCCTAGTTTCTTTGAATGCATACCTTCTGGTTCAGTGATTAGTGCTGTGCTACCTATCTCCTTGTAATATGTGCTAGCTGTCATATGTGATTTTGTAACTTCTATGGCTTCATCACCAGCCAGCTTTCTGTTAATGTGCACATAGTTATAAATTCCAGGAAGGATTCCCCAAGCTTAAGGGTTTAGAATGTTTATGCTTGAATGTAGGAGAGGGATGCTGGAAAGGTCTGGATGGCTTGGGGGAAAGCATGTGTTGAGTGTGGATAGAGGAGTGTTAGAAAGAGGGGATGAGATGGTGGTGCCAGAAGGTTTGAGGGGAAAATGTAATGAAGGTTGCTCATGAAGGGCACTTAGGAATTTGCAAGACAAATGGGATGATTACGACAGGAGTGCTGGTGGCCAGGAAAGGATGATGACAAAGGGAATGTTCTAAGAGTGCAAAGGATGTTGCTACAGTGACCAGTAGCTAATGTTGTGTCTGTACTACTTGCCTCCTGGTTCAATTGTGATCTGTTTTGCCTGCCTCCTATATTAATTGTACTCTTTTCTGTTACCTCCTGGCTAAAAGGTATTAATGTGCTACCTACTGTAAGAAAGGCATGTTATCAATCAGTAAGACAGACACAAGTGATCACAGTTCAAGGGTTTTTTATTGAACTTCAGTTGAGTTTGAAAAAACCTATCTAATCCTAAACCTAAAGATGAGAGCAAGCTACGACCATCAAATAATAATAAGGCAGTCCTAGTGGTGACTTGTCAAAATAAAAAGGCCTACACTAATAAACCTATTGCCATTTCTTACATCTAAATGCAAATAGTTTGGGAAACAATGTTATGCAAAGGAAAAGTGTTCAGGAAATGATATGTCAGGATATTCAAGCCGTTCGATTGCCTTCCCCACGTTTTCAGCACGGGACAAGGCCGCACTCTCGAGCTTTGCACAGTCTCTGGCTTCTCTATCACGATGGTGCAGTTCAAAACTTCCACATCATGGCCTTTTGTGTCAAAGTCTCTTTTCCAGAGGGCCTGATGCAATACGACAAACACTAAACTTCCTTCTCCTTAGGGCTTCACACATGCCAATTTTCGGGTGATGTTCTGTTCACCCCAGATCCACCTCTTTTTGGCTCAGACCCACTCAGCAAAAAACCTTCTTGAGTGATTTTCCCTTCACCCTAGATCCCCCTCCGTCTGGCTCAGACCCACTTTAACACAAAGCTTTCCATTGATCTCCCTCTGCTGTGCTTGGACCAACTTTATCAACTTTGCCACAAATGTTATTTACTGTATAAACATCGAAGACTTTTGATTTTGCACACGGTTTTACTTGACCTGTCGCAGGACCACTTCAATTCACAATTCTCTACAACTCTTTCACTTTTCAGCTGGATACAGAGACCATCGATTGAGCACCCACATGGTGCTGGACCACTCTGTCAAAGGTATTGTATCTTCATTTCAAAGTTCAATCACTCATCAGCAGTTCAACTTTACTTGTGTCATTTATCACACGTATTTCTAACAATGTTCGTTCCAGTGCTCGCCATAAAATGTTGTAGTTTGCAAACTTGGCTTCAACACAGACCAGTCTTGTATCGCTGTCCCCAACTCACCAGCTGTGTTGACTTCACTGACACTGCTTTGTTCTTGGAGCCAAGGACAGTACCACAGTAGGAAATTCTCCCCATCTTGAAGGGGGAGGACCCCGGGGATCTCAGACAAACAATGCAGGATTCTTTTGCAGGTTTTCCTGGTCCTACGCTTTCCAATCTCGAGGGCTCATGAAAGCATTGGTTCCTTGTCGAAAAGGTCAAGGGAACGTCCCTCCTTGCAATCCCCTTCTGTTTTGCTGTTGTTCACCTCTTGTTAAACTGCCATCTTGGAAGTGCTGTGTACTTGTGTGATTTGCCTTACTCAGAGTGTGCTCTTGTGCTCTGTCTTTTATCCGTGTGGGGAATCTTAATGGAAGTCAGGTGTGTGTGATGGTCAATAATTGCCTGACCTTGCCTGACCATTGTATTGGGACATGTCAGGTATACGGCTTGGGTGTTAGTCCGTTTTCTCTCATAGCGGGCTGTCCATGAGAAAGTGTTTGTGTTGTAAATGGTTGGGGGTTGGAGTTCCTAAATATCCGACTTGCTAGGATAGGGTAAAGGTGCTATAAGGAAGGGGATACCGCGTCTCACCAGCTGGTGTCCCACTCCCCAAAGACCCATGACCCAGGAGATCCTCCCACACTGGTCCACCCCCAGGGTCTGGATCCAAGGGCGAAAGTCATGCACTGACCACCTGAGAGAGAGATTCCCAGGGACAAGCAGGTGAGGCACCCTTTGGTTTCTCACACTCCCCCAGCATTCTTTGAACTTATGTCATTTGCAGCCTAATGTAAAACAGACCCTTTTTGGAGTGGTATTTTGAGACACTGTTTCATTTTTCTGTCGTCATCTATAAGTGGGCCTTTTTGGCAAGGTTCATGATGTGAGGAGAGAAGGAGAGAGTGTGATTGAAGATGACACCAAGATTTTTTTGCCTCGCAGAAAGGCGGTGGTAGAGGGCCCAAGGAGGGTGGCCAGACTGACAGAGGGAAAGCAGGAGCAGGCGTCCCAATGAGAAGGATCTCTGTCTTACTGGCATTAAGGCAAAGATCGTTGGAGTCACACCAAGCCTGAATCATGGATAAACAGTCAGGAATGAGTGAGAGAGGAGAGGAGGCTAAGGGAAGCCAAAAAGAGAGCTGAGTGTCATCCGCATAACACTGAAAGTTCGAAGATAAGGTGGATTTCAGGTGGGCCAAAGGTAAAAGATAGACATTGAAGAGCAGGGTGAGAGGATAGAGTTCTAGGGGACAACACATGTGGAGAGAGAGGTGATGGAGAGAAAGGACCCCAGTTGGACCCGGGAGGGATGGTCCAGAAGGAGAGATGGAGAGATGTCAGCCACGCCAGGGCCTGATCCGTGATGCCCAGGTTCACACAGAGTCTGTTGATCAGGGTGGTGGGATTGACCATGTCAAAAGCAGAGGAAAGGTCAAGCAGGATGAGGACAAAGGGAGAGCTGGAGTCAAGGTTAGAGAGTAGATCTTCACAGGTGTTCAGTAGAGCTGTACTAATGCCTCTGGCTGCTTTGAAGCCAGACTGATGGTCATGGAGGCAGCCAACAGATTCACTATGGAGGGTAAGCTAGGAGATGGCTAGCTTTTCCAGGGGTTTCCCTAGGAAAGGAGTTATAGAAATCAGGCGATAGTTTGCCATACATGTAGGGTCGGCAGACAGCTTTTTTAGGATGGGGTGATTGCAGAAATCTGCCGAGGTAGGAGCGAGGGTTGCAGTGTGGCCCTTGATGGTTCTGGAGGAGCAGGGGAGCACCAGTTTGGATGACCTTCCTTTGCCGGCCTCTCCCACATGGTGAGGAGGGCATCATGGTCTGTACAAAAAGGTACGCTTAGCTGACTGTTTTAGAAGCTTATCTGGATGCCCCCTATCCTGAAGTCTGGAAATCATGTCATTAGCATGTTTGGTGAAATCATCCTTGAACATACAGTTCAGTCTAACCCTGAGTAGTTTTGCAACATTATAATAAGAATACCTTGTACACATATTTCATGAAAAGTACATACACATGTGATGTCATCAGTGATGTCATCAATGACATTTGTGATGTCATCTTTGATGTCCTGGGTGTTAGTCTTAGCAGTGCATGGTGGTGGCGCGAGTTATGGTTGCTTAGGTTACCATAACTGGCGAATTTCAAGGGTTTTTCGGTTTTACTTGGAACCATAACGTCCCTTTGACAAAGTTTTTTGACTGAATTTCATAGGTTTTTAGTAGCACAACTTAACCATAACGTCCCTTTAACACTTTTTTTTTACTGAATTTTATAGGTTTTTATTAGTGCAACGTCACCATAACATCCTTTTCAATAGATGAAGACCACTAGCATCTTAGGTCCTCAAAGTGGGAACCCCTGGTGGTAAAAAAAAAAAGATTGCGGCGTCCCGGTGTAGGAAGGAAAATCTTTTACCAGGATGGCCACAATGGAAAGGGATGGCGGGGTGTATAAAGAGAACACAGCAGGGCATGAGCGAGGGGCGGAGGGGGAACAGGGCACAAACGGGGCATGAGCAGGGGTTGGGGGGAAAAGGAAGGAAACACGGGGCGGCATGAGCGGGGTGGGGGGAACACGAGAGAGACACAGAGCATGAGCAGCGGGTGGGGGGGACAGGGGAGACACGGGGCATGAGCGGGGGGTGGGGAGGAACACGAGGGAGACACGGGGCATGAGCGGTGGGTGGGGGAACACGAGGGAGACACGGGGCATGAGCGGGGGTGGGGGGAACAGTGCACATGGGGCATGAGCGGGGGTGGGGGGAACAAGGCGCACATGGGGCATGAGCGGGGGTGGGGGAAACAGGGCGCACACACGGGGCATGAGCAGGGGTGGGGGAACAGGGCGCACACACGGGGCGTGAGCGGGGGGTGGGGGGGAAAGGAGAGAGACACGGGGCATGAGCGGGTGGGGGAAACACGAGGAGGACACCGGGCATGAGCGGGAGGGGGATAACACGAGGGAAACCCGAGGCATGAGCGGGGGTGGGGGGAACACGAGGGAGACACGGGGCATGAGCGGGGGTGGGGGCAACAGGAGACACGGTGCATGAGTGGGGTGTGGGGGGAACACGAGGGAGACACTGGGCATTCAGGTGGGTTAACACGAGGGAGACACGGGGCATGAGCGGGGGGTGGGGGAGTAACACGGGGCATGAGCAGGGGTGTGCGGGGAACACGAGGGAAACACGGGGCATGAGCGGGGGTGGGGGTACAGGAGGGAAACACAGGGCATGAGCGGGGGGTGGGGGTACAGGAGGGAGACACGGGACATGACCGGAGTGTGGGGGGGCAACAGGAGACACGGGGCATGAGCGGGGGGTGGGGGGCACACGAGGAAAACACAGGGCATGAGCGGTGGGTGGTGGGGGAACAGGGGAGACACGGGACATGAGAGGGGGTGGGGGGAACAGGAGAGAGACACGGGGGGTGGGGGTAACACAAGGGAGACACGGGGCATGAGCGGGGGTGGGGGGGACAGGGGAGACACGGGGCATGAGCGGGGGTGTGGGGGGTAACACAAGGGAGACACAGGGCATGAGCGGGGGGTGGGGGGGTAACACAAGGGAGACACGGGGCATGAGCAGGGGGTGGGGGGGTAACACGAGGGAGACACGGGGCATGAGCAGGGGTGGGGGAGAAGGGGAGAGACACACAGGGCATGAGCGGGGGGTGGGCGGAAGGAGAGAGAGACACGGGGCGTGAGCAGGGAGTGGGGGGGAAGGGGAGAGACACACAGGGCATGTGGGGGGAAGGGGAGAGACACAAGGGGCATGAGCGGGGGGTGGGGGGAAAGGAGGGAGACACGGGGCATGAGCGGGGGGTGGGAGGAAAGGGGAGAGAAACACGGGGCATGAGCGGGGGTTGGTGGGGAAGGGGAGAGAGACACGGGGCATGAGAGCGGGGGTGGGGGGAAGGGGAGAGAGACATGGGGCATGAGCGGGGGATGGGGGGAACAGTAGGGAGACACGCGGCATGAGCGGGGGGTGGGGGGAAGGGGAGGGAGACACGGGGCATGAGCGGGGGTGGGGGAAGGGGAGAGAGACACGGGCATGAGCGGGGGTGGGGGGGAAGCGGAGAGACACACCGGGCATGAGCGTGGGGTGGGGGGAAGGGGAGAGACACACGGGGCATGTGCGGGGGGTGGGGGAAAGGAGGGAGACACAGGGCATGAGCGGGGGTGGGGGTAGGGGAGAGACACACGGGGCATGAGCGGGGGGTGGGAGGGAAGGGGAGAGAGACACGGGGCAAAAGCAGGGGGTAGGGGGGAAGGGGCGAGAGACACGGGGCATGAGCGAGGGGTGGGGGGAAGGGGAGAGAGACACGGGGCATGAACGGGGGTGGGGGGAAGGGGAGAGAGACACGGGGCGGGAGTGGGGGAAGGGGAGAGAGACACTGGGCATGAGCGGGGGGTGGGGGGAAGGGGAGAGAAACACGGCAAGAGCGGGGGGTGGGGGGGAGGAGAGAGAGACATGGGCATGATCGGCGGGTGGGGGGTAACAGGGGAGACAGGGCATGGGTGGGGGTAATACAAGGGAGACACGGGGCATGAGCGGGGGGTGGGGGGGTAACACTAGGGAGACATGAGCGGGGGTGGGGGGTAACACATGGGAGACACGGGGCATGAGCGGGGGGTGGGGGGTAACACAAGGGAGACACAGGGCATGAGCGGGGGGTGGGGGGTAACACAAGGGAGACATGGGGCATGAGCTGGGGGTGGGGGGTAACACAAGGGAGACATGGGGCATTAGCGGGGGTGGGGGGGGAAGTGGAGAGAGACACGGGGCATGAGCGGGGGGTGGGGGGAAGGGGAGAGAGACACGGGCATGAGCGGGGGGTGGGGGGAGGGGAGAGACACACGAGGCATGAGCGTGGGGTGGGGGGAAGGGGGCATGTGCAGGGGATGGGGGGAAGGGGAGAGAGACACGGGGCATGAGCAGGGGGTGGGGGGAAGGGGAGAGAGACACAGGGCATGAGCGGGGAGTGGGGGGAAGGGGAGAGAGACACGGGGCATGAGCGGGGGTTGGGGGGAAGGGGAGAGAAACACGGGCATGAGCGGGGGGTGGGGATGGGGGGAAGGGGAGAGAGACACGGGCATGAGCGGCGGGTGGGGGGTAACAGGGGTGACAGGGCATGGGTGGGGGTAACATAAGCGAGACACGGGGCATGAGCGGGGAGTGGGGGGAAGGGGAGAGAGACACGGGGCATGAGCGGGGGTTGGGGGGAAGGGGAGAGAAACACGGGCATGAGAGGGGGGTGGGGATGGGGGGAAGGGGAGAGAGACACGGGCATGAGCGGCGGGTGGGGGGTAACAGGGGTGACAGGGCATGGGTGGGGGTAACATAAGCGAGACACGGGGCATGAGCGGGGGTTGGGGGGTACCACTAGGGAGACCTGAGTGGGGGGTGGAGGGTAACACAAGGGAGACACGGGGCATGAGTGGGGGTTGGGGGGTAGCACAAGGGAGGCATGGGGCATGAGCGGGGGATGGGGGGGTAACACAAGGGAGACACAGGGCATGAGCTGGGGGTGGGGGGTAACACAAGGAAGACATGGGGCATGAGCGGGGGTGGGGGGAAGTGGAGAGAGACACGGGGCATGAGTGGGGAGTGGGGGGAAGGGGAGAGAGACACGGGGCATGAGCGGGGGGTGGGAGGGAAGGGGAGAGATACACGAGGCATGAGCGGGGGGTGGAGGGAAGGGGTGAGACACACGGGGCACGAGCGGGGGGTGGGGGGAAGGGGAGAGAGACACAGGCATGAGCGGGGGTGAGGGGAAGGGGAGAAACACGGAGCATTAGCGGGGGGAGGGGAGAGACACACGGGGCATGAGCGGGGGGGTGGGGGGAAAGGAGGGAGACACGGGGCATGAGCGGGGGGTGGGGGGAAAGGAGGGAGACACGGGCAATGGGCGGGTGTGGGGGGAAGGGGAGAGAAACGCAGGGCATGAGCGGGGGGTGGGGGGAAGGGGAGACAGACAAGGGGCATGAGCGGGGGGTGGCGGGAAGGGGAGAGACACACGGAGCATGAGCTGGGGTGGGGGCGAAGGGGAGAGAGACACGGGGCATGAGTGGGGGTTGGGGGGAACAGTAGGGAGACACGGGGCATGAGCGGGGGTGGGGGGAAGGGGAGAGACACAGGGTATGAGCGGGGAGTGAAGGGGAAGGGGAGAGACACACGGGGCATGAGCGGGGTGTGGGGGGGAAGGAGAGAGACACACGGGGCGTGAGCATGGGTGGGGGGAAGGGGAGAGAGTCATGGGGCATGAGCGGGGTGTGGGGGGGAGGGGGAGGGAGACACGGGGTATGAGCGGGGGGTAGGGGGGAGGGGGAGAGACACACGGGGCATGAGTGGGGGGTGGGGGAAGGGGAGAGAGACACTGGGTATGAGCGGGGGGTAGAGGGGAAGGGGAGAGACACACGGGGCATGAGCGGGGGGTGGGGGAAGGGGAGAGCGACACTGGGCATGAGCGGGGAGTGGGGGGAAGGGGAGAGAGATACGGGGCATGAGCGGGGGGTGGGGGGTACAGGGAAAGAGACACGGGCATGAGCGGGGGGTGGGGGGGTAAGGGGAGACACACGGGGCATGAGCGGGGGGTGGGGGGTAAGGGGAGAGACACACGGGGCATGAGCGGGGGGTGAGGTGGAGGACACATGGGGCATGAGCGGGGGAAGGAGGGAGACACGGGGCATGAGCGGGGGGTAGGGGGAAGGGGAGAGACCCGGGGCATGAGCGGGGGGTGGGGGGTAAGGGGAGAGACACACGGGGCATGAGCGAGGGGTGGAGGACACATGGGGCATGAGCGGGGGAAGGAGGGAGACACGGGGCATGAGCGGGGGGTGGGGGGAACGGGAGAGACACGGGGCATGAGCGGGGGGTGGGGGGTAACACAAGGGCAACACGGGGCATGAGCGGGGGTGGGGGTAACAGGGGAGACAGGGCATGGGTGGGGGTAACACAAGGGAGACACGGGGCATGAGCTGGGGGTGGGGGTAACACAAGGGAGACACGGGGCATGAGCAGGGGGTGGGGGTAACAGGGGAGACAGGTCATGAGCAGGGGGTGGGGGGAACATTAGGGAGACACGGGACAACATGAGTGGAGGGTGGGGGGAAGGGGAGAGACACACGTGGCATGAGCGGGGGGTGGGGGGAACAGTAGGGAGACACGGGGCATGAGCGGGGGGTGGGGGGAAGGGGAGAGACACACGGGGCATGAGCGGGGGTGGGGGGGAAGGGGAGAGACACACGGGGCATGAGCGTGGGGTGGGGGGAGGGGAGAGACACATGGGGCATGAGCGGGGGGTGAGGGGAAAGGAGGGAGACACACGGGGCATGAGCAGGGGGGAAGGGGAGAGAGACACGGGGCATGAGCGGGGGGGTGGGGGGGAAGGGGAAAAACACATGGGGCATGAGCGGGGGGTGAGGGGGAAGGGGAGAGACACGGGGCATGAGCAGGGGGTGGGAGGACGGGAGAGACACGGGGCATGAGCCGGTGGATGGGGCGAAGGGGAGAGAGACACGGGGCATGAGCGGGGGGTTGGGGGAAGGGGAGAGAGACACGGGGTATGAGCGGGGGGTGGGGGGAATAGTAGGGAGACACGGGGTATGAGCGGGGGGTGGGGGAGGAAGGGGAGCGACACACTGGGCATGAGCAGGGCGTGGGGGGAATGGGTAAGACACACGGGGCATGAGCGGGGAGTGGGGGGGAAGGGGAGAGACACACGGGGCATGAGCGGGGGGTGGGGGGAAGGGGAGAGACACACGGGGCATGAGTGGGGGTCAGGTGGAACAGTAGGGAGACACGGGGCATGAGCGGAGGTGGGGGGGAAGGGGAGAGACACACGGGGCATGAGCGGGGGGTGGGGGAAAGGAGGGAGACACAGGGCATGAGCGGGGGTGGGGGTAGGGGAGAGACACACGGGGCATGAGCGGGGGGTGGGAGGGAAGGGGAGAGAGACACAGGGCAAAAGCGGGGGGTAGGGGGGAAGGGGCGAGAGACACGGGGCATGAGCAGGGGGTGGGGGGAAGGGGAGAGAGACACGGGGCATGAACGGGGGAGGGGGGAAGGGGAGAGAGACACGGGGCGGGAGTGGGGGAAGGGGAGAGAGACACTGGGCATGAGCGGGGGGTGGGGGGAAGGGGAGAGAAACACGGCAAGAGCGGGGGGTGGGGGGGAGGAGAGAGAGACATGGGCATGATCGGCGGGTGGGGGGTAACAGGGGAGACAGGGCATGGGTGGGGGTAATACAAGGGAGACACGGGGCATGAGCGGGGGGTGGGGGGGTAACACTAGGGAGACATGAGCGGGGGTGGGGGGTAACACATGGGAGACACGGGGCATGAGCGGGGGGTGGGGGGTAACACAAGGGAGACACAGGGCATGAGCGGGGGGTGGGGGGTAACACAAGGGAGACATGGGGCATGAGCTGGGGGTGGGGGGTAACACAAGGGAGACATGGGGCATTAGCGGGGGTGGGGGGGAAGTGGAGAGAGACACGGGGCATGAGCGGGGGGTGGGGGGAAGGGGAGAGAGACACGGGCATGAGCGGGGGGTGGGGGGAGGGGAGAGACACACGAGGCATGAGCGTGGGGTGGGGGGAAGGGGGCATGTGCAGGGGATGGGGGGAAGGGGAGAGAGACACGGGGCATGAGCGGGGGGTGGGGGGAAGGGGAGAGAGACACAGGGCATGAGCGGGGAGTGGGGGGAAGGGGAGAGAGACACGGGGCATGAGCGGGGGGTGGGGGGAAGGGGAGAGAAACACGGGCATGAGCGGGGGGGGGGATGGGGGGAAGGGGAGAGAGACACGGGCATGAGCGGCGGGTGGGGGGTAACAGGGGTGACAGGGCATGGGTGGGGGTAACATAAGCGAGACACGGGACATGAGCGGGGGTTGGGGGGTACCACTAGGGAGACCTGAGTGGGGGGTGGGGGGTAACACAAGGGAGACACGGGGCATGAGTGGGGGTTGGGGGGTAGCACAAGGGAGACATGGGGCATGAGCGGGGGATGGGGGGGTAACACAAGGGAGACACAGGGCATGAGCTGGGGGTGGGGGGTAACACAAGGAAGACATGGGGCATGAGCGGAGGTGGGGGGGAAGTGGAGAGAGACACGGGGCATGAGTGGGGAGTGGGGGGAAGGGGAGAGAGACACGGGGCATGAGCGGGGGGTGGGAGGGAAGGGGAGAGATACACGAGGCATGAGCGGGGGGTGGAGGGAAGGGGTGAGACACATGGGGCACGAGCGGGGGGTGGGGGGAAGGGGAGAGAGACACAGGCATGAGCGGGGGTGAGGGGAAGGGGAGAAACACGGAGCATTAGCGGGGGGAGGGGAGAGACACACGGGGCATGAGCGGGGGGGTGGGGGGAAAGGAGGGAGACACGGGGCATGAGCGGGGGGTGGGGGGAAAGGAGGGAGACACGGGCAATGGGCGGGTGTGGGGGGAAGGGGAGAGACACGCAGGGCATGAGCGGGGGGTGGGGGGAAGGGGAGACAGACAAGGGGCATGAGCGGGGGGTGGCGGGAAGGGGAGAGACACACGGGGCATGAGCTGGGGTGGGGGCGAAGGGGAGAGAGACACAGGGCATGAGTGGGGGTTGGGGGGAACAGTAGGGAGACACGGGGCATGAGCGGGGGTGGGGGGAAGGGGAGAGACACAGGGTATGAGCGGGGGGTGGAGGGGAAGGGGAGAGACACACGGGGCATGAGCGGGGTGTGGGGGGGAAGGAGAGAGACACATGGGGCGTGAGCGTGGGTGGGGGGAAGGGGAGAGAGTCACGGGGCATGAGCGGGGGGGAGGGGGAGGGAGACACGGGGTATGAGCGGGGGGTAGGGGGGAAGGGGAGAGAGACACTGGGTATGAGCGGGGGTTAGAGGGGAAGGGGAGAGACACACGGGGCATGAGCGGGGGGTGGGGGAAGGGGAGAGAGACACTGGGCATGAGCGGGGAGTGGGGGGAAGGGGAGAGAGATACGGGGCATGAGCGGGGGGTGGGGGGTACAGGGAGAGAGACACGGGCATGAGCGGGGGGTGGGGGGGTAAGGGGAGACACACGGGGCATGAGTGGGGGGTGGGGGGTAAGGGGAGAGACACACGGGGCATGAGCGGGGGGTGGGGTGGAGGACACATGAGGCATGAGCGGGGGAAGGAGGGAGACACGGGGCATGAGCGGGGGGTGGGGGGAAGGGGAGAGACACGGGGCATGAGCGGATGGTGGGGGGTAAGGGGAGAGACACACGGGGCATGAGCGGGGGGTGGAGGACACATGGGGCATGAGCGGGGGAAGGAGGGAGACACGGGGCATGAGCGGGGGGTGGGGGGAAGGGGAGAGACACGGGGCATGAGCGGGGGGTGGGGGGGTAACACAAGGGCGACACGGGGCATGAGCGGGGGTGGGGGTAACAGGGGAGACAGGGCATGGGTGGGGGTAACACAAGGGAGACACGGGGCATGAGCTGGGGGTAGGGGGTAACACAAGGGAGACACAGGACATGAGCAGGGGGTGGGGGTAACAGGGGAGACAGGTCATGAGCAGGGGGTGGGGGGAACATTAGGGAGACACGGGACATGAGTGGAGGGTGGGGGGAAGGGGAGAGACACACGTGGCATGAGCGGGGGGTGGGGGGAACAGTAGGGAGACAGGGGGCATGAGCGGGGGGTGGGGGGAAGGGGAGAGACACACGGGGCATGAGCGGGGGTGAGGGGGAAGGGGAGAGACACACGGGGCATGAGCGTGGGGTGGGGGGAGGGGAGAGACACATGGGGCATGAGCGGGGGGTGAGGGGAAAGGAGGGAGACACACGGGGCATGAGCAGGGGGGAAGGGGAGAGAGACACGGGGCATGAGCGGGGGGGTTGGGGGGAAGGGGAAAAACACACGGGGCATGAGCGGGGGGTGAGGGGGAAGGGGAGAGACACGGGGCATGAGCAGGGGGTGGGATGACGGGAGAGACACGGGGCATGAGCCGGGGGATGGGGCGAAGGGGAGAGAGACACGGGGCATGAGCGGGGGGTTGAGGGAAGGGGTGAGAGACACGGGGTATGAGCGGGGGGTGGGGGGAACAGTAGGGAGACACGGGGTATGAGCGGGGGGTGGGGGAGGAAGGGGAGCGACACACTGGGCATGAGCAGGGCGTGGGGGGAATGGGTAAGACACACGGGGCATGAGCGGGGAGTGGGGGGAAGGGGAGAGACACACGGGGCATGAGCGGGGGGTGGGGGGAAGGGGAGAGACACACGGGGCATGAGCGGGGGTCAGGTGGAACAGTAGGGAGACACGGGGCATGAGCGGGGGTGGGGTGGAAGGGGAGAGACACACGGGGCATGAGCGGGGGGAAGGGGAGAGAGACACGGGGCATGAGTGGGGGGTGAGAGGGAAGGGGAGAGACACACGGGGCATGAGCGGGGGGTGCGGGGAAAGGAGGGAGACACACGGGGCATGAGCGGGGGGTGGGAGGAACGGTAGGGAGACACGGGGCCTGAGTGGGGGCTGGGGGGGAAGGAGGTAGACACGGGACATGAGCGGGGGAAACAGGAAAGAGAAATGGAGTATGAGGGGGGTGGGAGGAACACACGGAGAATCAGCGAGGGAGGGACATGGGAGACACGGGCCATGAGTGGGGGGTGGGGGGAACAAGAGAGAGACACAAGGGCCTGTGCCTCACCGCCTTTTTGTGGCCGCAGCCCACATCTACACTGTGCAGGCAGCAGATGCCGCTCCGATAAACAAAGATGGCGGGCGTCTCTGAAAATAGACGCACTGCACGCTTCACAGCAGCCAATAGAAAAGCATGTCAGATGTCCGCGGACATCACGCAAGCTGCTTGCCCAATCACTGTCCTGTCCACGGAGCGAACAGGGAAGTGTGTCCGCGAAACGAACACAGATATCACTAATTTTTTCTGACATACTTTTTGGTAATTTAAAAAAAAACTACTGGACGGATTTTCACCAAATTTGCAAAATCACTCTTTCGGGACCAAGCCGCTGCTCCTGGTCCAAATTTGGTGAAAATACGTCCAGCGGTTTGGGCTGTAGGCGCGAGCAAACAAAATTTCCTATTCAGTCTATGGGAAAAAAAAGGTTTTGGGACCGCCCTATAACTTTGCCCCCCCTGGACGAATCCTCACCAAACTTTGCAAAAAAAATGGACCATATACTTTTTTTGTAAAGTTTGGTGAGGATTCGTCCAGGGGGAGCGAAGTTATAAGCCGCCCAACAAGTGCTCTTCCTATGAACTGTAGCCAGGTAATATATATATATATGTGTATATATTACACGGGCCGTGGTAGCGGGCGTGTAGTTATGGTTGCTCAACCCATAGAAAGACCACTTTTTCAGCGGCTTATAACTTCGCTCCCCCTGGACGATTCGTCACGAAACTTTGGGAAAAAAAATTGCCAAGTTGGGTGAGTTTTCGTGCTGGGTTGGGCAAAGTTATAGGAGGGTCCCACATTATTTTTTTTCCATAGTCTGAATGGGGAAATACTTTGCGCACGGCTACAGGCCGATGTCGCTGTGATGTCGGCGAACATTGAACACAGCCGGTGGTTGGCTGGAGGGAAGCATGCTGTGCGTCAAAGTTTTCAGAACCGCCGGCATGGTGTATCAGAGGACAGTGCAGCGCCGAAAGGGACTGGAAAATATACTGTGTGCCATATGTTGGCGGTCAGAAGGGATGGAAAGGGTGGGGGAGTGAGAAGTGGTTTATGTGACATATGACATATGTAATGAGGTGGAAGAAGACAGAGGTGTGCCTGCAGTATTCGTGCTTATAGCACCAATTGGCGGGTACCTCGACAGGCGACTGCCTTGTGTGATGAATGGAGGCATCTGTCGTAAAGGAACGATAGCTTGTGCGGCGACCTGTTTGCTGCAACCTCTTTCTGTGGTGAGTTGCCAAACCAACAGATTTGGGCAGTAGGCTGCTGCTTAGCAGTGCTACCGCCTACAGATTTGGGTGACAGATAGTACTGCTTTTTACAGTGGCAGGTGATTTATGTGGCTCTAAGGCAGATAGCAGGACAAAGCATTGAACACATTAAGTAGTCTGTCTGTACAGTGGCCTGGTAGCTGATTACATTGATTGGGCTCAGACCAATGCACTGACCTGACAGTTACGTGATACCTTTAGGTGAACCACCAGTGAAGGCAAGTGGCAGAGCGTACCACCATCACACAGCATCTGCCTATCAGACTGAGGGGGATATCAGTCTCCATGTCATTCAGTGTTCAACTTGCACTGCAGCAATACATATGTATTGGCCAGGCTGCTTCTACAGAGCAGTGGCAAAGGTTGCCTACCAGCTCTGTGTGATTACCTTCTGCAAAGTTAGGTAATTTAATTTGGTGTTAACCTACCATGCAGAAATGTACATATGTAACATTTGACCATCATTTCATGTTGTGCTGTTTGATGGGTTGTACATTTTAGAATGCTTCAATGGTGCCAACACTGTATGTTTTGTATTTTCCCGGGATGTCATTGTTATGCGAATTTCTTCTAAAAACGTGAAAAGTCCTACATCTTTTTGGTTACGGAATGTGGGTAAGTATGGCAGTGGTGGCAGGTGATTTTGAGAAGGGGAGTGAATTGCACATGACATAGGTTGGGTAGGAGTGCGGGTGGCTGTGCTATGTGGGTGGATTGCGGTAGTAGGGCACATGGTGGCACGCATGCTTGCATTATGTTGCAGTGGGTGTGTTGAAGGACTAGACTATTGGGTGCATGGCTGAAGGCCAAAGGCCATAGGCCATGCACTCAAGAGTCTAGAGCATCAGCACATCCACTGCAGCAATGCATGTTTGACTCAGCATCAGGTAGAGGGTGGTGCTTGCATAGTCTGGTGTGTGCACATTGTTTGGAGTAGGGCCAATGTTGTGATCATTATGTGGTTAGGTTGGGAGTGACACAATAGTTTGTGAATGGAAGTGGGTAATACTATAGTAGGTAAAGGAAAGTGCATAGGGTTGCAGAGACAGTGCTTTGTTTGTAGAATATGATAACTTGCATTTTTCACTGCATGGCTCCATTGTGGTGCGCATGTTGGGTAGGAGTGCTGGTGGCAGTGGTGGATATGTGGATTGTGGTAGTTGGTGACAAGCTTACATGCATGGTGGCATTATGTTGCGGTGGGTGTGTTGAAGGCCTAGACTATTGTTTGCATGGCCAAAGACCCTGGGCCTTAAGCCATGCACTCAAGAGCCTAAGGCTTGAGCACACCAACGACAGTAATGCCCTTTTGACTCTGCATCAGTTAGAGGGTGGTGATCTTTGTAGAATGGTTGTGGAGCACATTGTGCATGTGCAACAGCAGCAGAAGTGAGTAAAAAGTGTACATTGTTCCATGCATGAGGTGATAGTTGGAATATGCTACAGTATTTGGTGTATGGCTGGAGATGGTGCAGTGAGAAGTTGTGCAGTGTGGCCACAGGGTGAAGTGTTTGTATAATGTGAGTATGGAAGAGAGTATGGGTGAAGTGCAGCTTATATGTGCTTGATTACTGTGATATGTGCAGATTAGTTGTAGTGCACCCTATGCTGTGAAGATGATGTGGGTAGGTTGGCAGTGACACAATAGTTTGTCAATGGCAGGGGGTAGGGGTGGCTGAAGCTGTAGTATGTTTGTGGATAACACTGATATGTTTTGGTGGATGGCTGTGTTATGGTGTGGGGTAGTTGGGTGGAAGTGCTGCTGTGTATGTTACGTTTGTGGATAATGCTAGCTGTGCACATGGTTGCATGCATGGATCCATAGTGCTAGTGCTGTGCTGGGAGTGGGCAAGGCCTAGAGTGATGTGTGCATTGCCAAAGGTGTGCTGGGCGCCGCTCCCGATCTTTGTGGATGCTTTAATTGTGGATGGTTTAGCAGAAGGTTATGGTGGAGGTTCTTTGGAAGCAAATGCGACGTGTATTGAGAGTGTTGAAGGGTAAATATGGAATGGTGTACAGAAATGCTAGTGTGCAATGCTGAGTGTTTGTATGTGGTTGGTGCATGCGTGTGTGAAACTTTCACAGCACCCAATGAGGGAGTGGTGGAAACATTCCAGTGGAAAGGGAAAAAGTATTGTGTCTCATTTACTGGGGAGTGCCCCTCTGCTGTAGTTAGGAAAGCGCACGTGCCACATCCTGCCATTATGAGCATGGTGGGCATGGAAATGGAACTGTGGGAATTGGGCAATCAGGTGTTTAGGGTGTGGTTAATAGGAAGGGGCGGTATCTTTGTTGGCCACTACTATGTCGTGAGGTTGGTAGAGATGAAGAGATGAACAATGCTTATCGTCGTGATACCTTTGTGCGCCATTTGCAAAGGTGTTGTGTGCAAAGTGGCGTTGCTGGTAATTTCAGGTTGGAAGGAGTGGATGCTCTCTGGGGCCGTCAGTATGAGTGCAGTTTAGGCGGATTGGTTCGCCTTTGCAGTTATATGGCCTTCGTCACGAATGTTGATTTTGTCGTGGTGCACTATGGAAGTCTACATTTTGGTTACATGACATGTGGACGTTTAATCCATTACCTGAAGAGATTGCTGAACACAGTGATGCAGATTTTTCCTACTGCTATGGTCGTCTACTCATGCATAACACCTCAAGGAATTATGGCACCATGCCGGTGTAATTTGTCCACAGCCATTGGTCGGAAGGTGTGTTGTAAACAGACGAATGTGCGAATTTATGCAGACTGCTGGGATGTTCGCCACCCACTATGAGATCATGAGTTCGCAAAATATCCAGTGGTTTCGTAGAAATGGCATTTATTTGAGCTTCATTGGAAATGCCGTTTTCTTTTACACTGCACCAAGAAGTGTTGAGCAGAATTTGGTAAAAATGTGAGGAGAGGCAAACAGAAACAGTTATAAAGAGAAGAAAGAAAAATGTTGCTCCCAAGCACGTAACAAAAAAAACGAACACAAACATTTTTTCACAGTCATGCTGGAAGTTCCAATCCCCTACACTGCTTGAAATTGCTTCCCCCGCACCCTCCACCCTTAATCCTCAATATCGAGAAAAGGTATAGGATTCTGCGGTACTGTCAGGATTACACGTGCCACATTGTGGGTGGGCATGTGAATGTATGCGGAAGGAGAAATCGTGCATACTTTTACTGAACTTTGTAGGGGACGTGCTTGTAATGGCACGACACTTACAGTGTGAACGTGTAACGGTACAAATGAAGTGTTGTACAGGAGTGACAAGGTTGCATGATGGCAGCTTGAATGCGATTGGTCGATGCGTGTGTCACTATTGAACAGTAGCCAATGAGGTAGTGGTGGAGCAACATTAGTGGAAAGGGAAGAAGGACTACTCCTGCATTGCTGGGGCACGGCCATAGCAGTTTTTGGGAAAGCACACATGCCACATTGTGCTCTTCTCATCAAGCTGTCCAAGGGAATGGGACTGTGGGATTTGTCCAATCAGGTTCTCGGGGTGTGCATCACAGGAAAGGGTGGAAACATTTTGTTCCATTACTCTCTGCAGTGAGGGTGGCGGGCAGAGATGTACAGACACATTGTGCTGGTGGTCGGTGATGAGTTTGTGGATGATCTGTTCCAGTATACTGTTGAAAAAGGCTTTCATTGTGATTTTCTACTTGGAAGCAGTGGACACTTTGTTGTGCCGTGGCGATGTGCGCAATTTCGGCGGTCTCATTGGAGAATGTTGACGAGTGGGCACTTTCGCAACTGTGTATTCTGTGGTTGTGCATTATGGAGCGTTCCATTTGGGTTCCATTCCTTGTTCACGTGTGTACCGTCATCTCAAGAAGTTGATGAAAGCAGTGAAGCGCATTTTTCCCACTGCCAAGGTTCTTTTCTTATGTATCCCACCACAAATTGTATGGGACTATTCCAATGATTGTTGTCACCAGCCAGATGTCGGAAGGGTTCTAATCAACCAGAAGCATGTGCGACTTCTTGAGTGCTGCTGGGATGTTCTCCTGTGATAATGAGAACATTGGTTCTCGATATGTACACCTTTTCAATGCTAATGGAATTTCTTTGTCAACCAGTGGCAATCATATTTTGTTTTCCAATATACAGGCTGCACTGAAGACCTTACTGTAAGCATGTGAGCTCAAGTACAAAACAGAAAAATCCTAAAATAGTAAAAAATAGTGTTTCTAAGGAAGAACCTTTAAAAAAAGAACAATAAATGGCTCCTTTCAGAGCCGCCACTACTGACAAGGTCCCCTACACTGGTTGAAATGTATTCCCCCACTGCTACGCGCGCACAGTTTGAAAAGTATGCAGACATTGTCGCACTTGCAGGGTTGTACATGTGACATACGCCCCTTTTGCAGATGGCTGCCATAGCATTGGTCCAGTCGAGGATGCGGGATTGGTCAATACGTTTTCTGGGTTTGGAAGTCACGCACAGACTGTGGTACATTGTGTATTTGTTGAGCGAAATACAGAGGGTGCGCTTATGGCTGTGTGTTGCATGAGCCACAGCGTATGCTTTGTGGGGGAGCTGTAAATACATTGATTGACAGTGGATGGAAGACAATGTGTAGTGGCAGGCTCATTGTGGATTGTATCATGTGGATTTGTACTTGTGTGGAGTATCTACAATGAAGTGATTGATTTTGGTTTGTCTGTGTGACACTTTGGTGACGCGCGATCACAACCATATTATTGTTCTTCATTGTGGAGGGAAAATTGCCGAACATGTAACACAATTTTCAGTGCCATTTGCGTCTGTTTGCGATCTCCTGCATACATTTTTATGGCACTACGCAGACACCCATTTCGCCGCTTTATTTTTCATTTGGTCAGGAAATTGAGAAAACGCAGTACATTGCGAAAAAGTCTATTGTGCCTTTTCATAATTTGTGCCAATGTCGTACTTTACAAATGGAAATCTGACGTTTCACAGCATGAAGATTTGTCCCCACAAATAGTGTTCCTCTTAACACTACTGCATTTCCGATTTTGCATGCCCTACATAAATTGCATTGCTTCCCTTTATCAAAGTATAGGAAGAATGTTTGTGGTAGGTGTTGCACACTTCAGGTCTTGAAAATGCATTGTAACATGCACAACAAGCTCTTTTAACAGCGAGGCATTTGTACCAGATTATATTGCAGTGTTTTACACAGTACCCCGGCTCATTTTATTTAGTGCACAATCTGTGGAGGGTATATGATGCGTGGCGCCCTGCCTCCCTTCATTGCCACTTCCATTGTTGAACTCTGAAAGGAGCTTTGTTTACTTAGCTTTTTCCTTTCCCAGTGCATTTCTGTTTCTTTTGGTCTTGTAACACACACCATCGAAGGAATGAAAGACAAGGGCCGGTATGGCAGGGCCAGCACCTATACCATAGGGGACATGCAGAGAGAGGGAAATGTTGGGTGGCCCTCACTTCAATAGATGCCACTCATTGACATTCTCCCGGATGGAGTATCCCCAAGCACTTCAAAGTAACTTCCCTCTGTAGAGTACCGCATAGAAGTACATGCACAGTACAATGCCCTTTGGCAGGTAAGCGTCCTTAGCATAGCATATGGTCTACAGGGTGTTGTAAAGCTCTGGTGCCGTACAGAAGTGTCCCTGTTGTGGGCCGCATCCTATGTGGAGAATGCTGTACATGAAATTACCCTACTGCATTTTTGGCAGGGTAGTACCCTGCCCACTGGTCCCTTATGCTTGCATTGCTGTTCTCGTCACATGCGGTACGGACACTTCATGGTACGCCATTAGCCGTAGGACTAGGATGCACGGACATGACTGATTTATGAAATAGAAGAATGCTTACAACAAGGAGAAACACAGCTTCAATATGTGCAAGAGGAAGGTAATTCTTAAGCGTGATCAATGCAGCTACACTACTCTTTTAAGCAACAGTAATATTGTTTGCTCTCTGAAGAATGTGCTGTTTACATACTTCTGTTACAAACATGAACTACTATGTTGGTGACCAAGCCGCAACAGATTTGCCATTTTGCAGACTCACTACAAACTGTCACACCTGCAGTTAAACGTTATCTCCAGCGTACACTCAAGTTTGCTAATACTTGTTTTCAAGTGGGCCTCATAGAGGCAGGCATGGTGCAGGGACAAATTGGTAGGTTTGCAGAGGAACCCACATAGTCGTGTGGAGTACTTGAAATGCGGTAGCCTACTGTATGAAACCATAGGGCTGGGGACAGGGGCATTCTTACAAGCACACAAAAGATGCCCTAGGCATGGACATAGTTGTACAATGGATAAACTTGTGCTCCCACAAGCAATTGAAAGTGCTTCTCACTTGCGGCCATGCGGCCAGTACTGCAGTCCTACGGATACCTACATTGTGATTCCAGATACACTGGCCAGGTGCAGTCTGCATAGGAAACCTCCACGTTGCGTACCTGCAACTATCTCGGCTACTAATTTGCGGCACAGAATCACCATACTATGTTAACACAAAAATAAACACCACACACAGTTTCACCAACACTTAACATGCACACCTTTCATTTGTCAGATACACTGACACTATTAGGCAAGGGAAGGGGTAGTACAAATGGATACATACACAGGGGAATTTGGGCTTTCCACAAGTTCATGAGGACGGCAGACAAGCTATCACTGACAAAACGTTTTTAAGGGGATGTTATGGTGAAGGTGCGGTACTGCAAACATATTACCTTTACTGCCAACACTATGCTAAAGCAATGTTCCTGTTACTGTACTCTACTAAAAACCTATGAAATTCACTAACAAAAAACATTGTTAAAGGGACATTATGGTTAAGTTGCGCTACTAAAAACCTATCAAATTCAGTGAAAAAACGTTGTTAAAGGGACTTTATGGTTACAAGTAAAACAGAAGAAACCCTGAAATTCGCCAGTTATGATAGGCTAAGCAACCATAACTCACGCCACCACTGTGCACTGTTAAGAGTAATACCCATGACATCAAAGATGACATCACAAATATCATTCATGACATCACTGATGACAACACATGTGCATTTAGTTTTTATGCACAGCCTCTAGAAGGGATTGTCATAATAATGTTGGCAGAAAAATGACAAAAAATAATTGGAAGAAGTGTCATGCACCAAATAGTTTATTAGGTGATGCTTTGCTATAAACAACATTGTGATACTGGCTTCAATCGAGTACATGAACAAACTCCTACACAAATGTAGGCATTCTGTGCACCATGCGCCATAGAGCTGCAATATTCAAAACCTCACTATGTTGGATAGGAAAATGATGAATCCTTTCGTTTCAGAGTTTTACGTACTGTGACACATGTAATAAGTACCTAACAATGTCTCATTTACTTCTTAATTGTACTACTACACACAAAACATAAAGAGACCACAATGCATACACATATGAGCATATACAGGGAAAGTAAGGAAAACACCAGCAGCATTACCAGAAAGTGTTTGTAACCGAAGTACTTCAGTTCATGCACAGACATTATTGCTGTGTCTCAAGGCTGCTTCTTGCCCAATGTATATGTATTGTATCATGTGAGTGGATTCTAAGGAAAGTAGTGTAAGTACATATGCAAAGTGTAAGGTCTACAAAGTACCTTTTGCATTTTTACTTCCTGAATGTCACTGAAGAAAACCACCTGCCCTAGATATGATAGTGAACTACAAAGAAAGGGTAGCCAGACATGTGATGTCATCAGCGATGTCATGAATAACATTGGTGATGTCATCTTTGATGTCCTGGGTGTTAGTCTTAGCAGTGCACGGTGGTGGCGCGAGTTATGGTTGCTTAGCCTACCATAACTGGTGAATTTCAGGGGTTTTTGGTTTTATTTGTAACCATAACGTCACTTTAACAAAGTTGTTTCACTGAATTTGATAGGTTTTTAGTAGCATAATTTAACCATAACGTCCCTTTAACAATGTGTTTTTGTTAGTGCATATTATATATATATATATATATATATACATATATATATATATATATATATATATATATATATATATATATATATATATATATATATATATAATATTTTTTTTTTATTTTTTTTTTAACTGATTGGACAGAATGCAGCAGCTGGTGGCTGCTGGGCAGTCCTTGACAACTGAGGTCCAAACCCTTTGGGCTGAAAACACAGTTCTTATACAGCTGGTGTCTTCTCTCCAGACTCAGCCACTTAAACTCCTTTGGGAGCTCTTCCATTTGCAAAATTTGATGGGAATCCTAAAAAGCTCAAAGACATTCTAGATGCATGTCTAGTGCAACTCACATTTAAAGCCTCTTACTTTTCCACTGACAGATCCCGTGTTGGGATATATATTATGAACCCCCCAAACAAACCTTTTGCTTTTGTTTGACTATGCTGACCTGACTTTTTCCAGTGGAGTACAGACTTCAGCTGCACTCCCCTTGGCATTTGCTCATTTGTTATGGGAAAACTAGCATGCCCTTTCGACTGTCAGTACTGGGAAACAATGTTTCCCTTAGTCGTTTACTTTGTTGCCATTTCTTGGTAACGTGTCATCAGTGTGCAAAGTACATTACTGTACCGTGCACTGGGGTCTTTTTGTTTTATGGCCCTAGACACCTTCAAAGGAATTTATGGTGAGTGTACAAGTGTGCCTAGGACAAACTGCGGGCAGCACTATACTGTCATGGTATTTTTACTACTTTTTAGCAAACTTTCACATTTACCCCAGACAGCTCCTGACTGTGGCCATTGCTGAAAATGGCCATACCACAAAGTTTTTTGTTCTGTCCTATGTTCATCTTGTTCCTTGCCCTTCCCCTTATGTGGGCATTCAGTCACCTGCGATTACCACATCTTTCGTGGACTCCTGCATGTCACGTGTGCTAGTGCCCAGGAAGAGGGTTCAGACTGTCTGGTCCCAACCCACACTACTGGTGCCAGGATGTTTGGTGTGCATGAATACACGAGGAGCACCATTGTCCATGATTTGACTATGACTGGCGTGCATGCAAGGAAGCAAATCCTCCATTGGTTGTCCAGATTCGATCACACATCGAACTTTGGAAAAGAGATGAGGCCTTGCATCCATTCCAGTTCGTTCTACAGTGATTAATGCTGAACTACAGAAGGAGCCAAGTATCCTGTAAACTGAAGCAGACCCGAGGACCCACCGGAAACAAGAAGGAAGGTTTGGCACCCTGACCCTGCGCTGCTGTCCCATCGAACCGCCGCTTTGTTCTGGACCTTAGAAGGGCACATGTGAGGGTACTTCGACCAATTTGAGAAGAGGGAACATCTACTCTTGGTGTCCCCTGATTTCCCACCAAAAGAGCCTTCTCTGAAGTGTTCCTGGGCTGTCCAATGAACTGACCAGCTCTGTCCCGGGACATCACGTAGGAGTGCTGCTGTGTGGAGTTGGGTTATGAAACTTTGCTTGTAGTTCTTGACACTTTCCTGCCAAATGTCATAGGTCTAGCTCCTCTGGGTCTTGAATTAGGAGAGTGTGCCACACTGCAAGCCTTTGTGGTCCCTGCATCACTGTGCTGTGGTGACGGTCGCTGAGGGGAACTTTCCCGCCTTCTCTACTATGCCCGAGTCCTGCTGCAATGGAATATTCTTCATCCTACCTTCGTGGGCAGAGCTGTGGCTACTGTCCCGTCATGGACTGGTGTCCCACCCTGCAGCACCTGAGAGCCAGATCCGAGAAGTAAAGGTAAAATATGCAACCGGCTCATGATCCTGCATCCATCCAGTGGTCCATTTTTCACAATTGAAACCGTTTCTCCCTGACTGCTTTGATAGATATGCTCCTGTTCTGCCCTCTGGCCATCCTGAATTTGGAGTGTCCCAGATAGATGAATGACGTGTCCGATTGGTAAACTCCAGTTCCTATATCCCAGATGGCAAGTTCGATCTTCCACATAGATCTCAGACCTCCCCAACACTGCTTCCTATTGTTGTCATCTTACTACAATATCTTGTATCCTGGTGGCATTTGCTTGTCAGTGATAGCAGGCAAGGTATCAAACATCCATGTCTCTCTAGGGTCAAACAAGTGGGATTGTTTTAAAAGATTATGTCATGAATTTCTAGAAATAATTTGGCAGCTAAAAATGTATTGATCAACCAATCGGCATTTCAGGTGTGCAAAAAATCTTTCCTTTTGGGGACAGGTGTCTAATGGAGTCAAAGCAACAGACCCAAATGGTAACGTTTATCTGGCCTTTGGTAGCATGGGCAAAGGTCAGGGGTAATTCCTGAAAATCCATGAGAGATGCAACCAGTTCAAAAGCTCTTACAGAGAACAGAATAAAAGATGTCACCGGCCAAACGAAGTTATACAAATTGTAAATTGTAATATCTTATTATGATAAAACAATTAACAGGAGAATAAAGCACAATATAAGAGAACTCCTAGAAAATAGACCCCCAGAGTACCAATGAAGTTATTCGGCTTAGAATTAACATGGATTTTTTTTCTGGGGAGAAATATTAATCACAGAAAATGGCAGTAAATGAGCAGAAAATGAGAGAAAATGACTAAGTCTCTCTCATGTAGAAAAAGTCTCAACAGCGGGGCAGGCCAAAGTTCACAGTTCACACACAGAGCCAGAAATGTGTGCCGCCCTGGAGATGCCCACCTGTGGTGAAAATCCCTAATATCAGCCCCAATTTGTTTTAGCCATCAATGAGGTTTCACCTTCACTGGCCAGGCACAGGGAATTGGTGCTTTGCTGGTTCTGTTAAACTGCTTCCATGGGACTCCATCGTGGTCAACCCCGGGCACACGTAAGTGGATGAAGAACCCTGTAAATATCCAAAGCTGTGCCAATACCCCTTGTAGACACTGGATCTGGCCCACTGGTTATGAGACTTCCAGGAACAGCTGTCAAAGACTGAACCGTCCTTCAGGTAGAGCACCCGTCTCCTGCATCCATGCGACAGTAGAATGCATTCCAGCAAGGCAATCTTTATCCCAGAATAGGGTGGGGGTTAGTTACTGCAGCACTGGTAATCAGCCTAAATGCAACCAGGTAGACCAGCCTTTCCAGAGCCAGCAACATCCATGTGCTCCTTCCGGTGCAGGCCAGCTGTCCATGAGACCCTGTTCCCCTAGCAAAGTCATCGCCACAGTTTGAAATCCGAGAACATTAAACCAAAGCGTTCCACAGAATGCTCAAGTGGAGGGATACGAATTTACTGTTTTCCCTTCATCTCCATATCTGATTCAATTCAATTACAGGACACAAAGAAATCTAGTATCAATCCTTATTGTAATGTACATTCATTAAAAAAGAGACAGACACTGACAAAACACAATGGGCCTCATTAGGACCCTGGCGGAGTGGGTTTCCGCCAGCGCTAATCGCGGCGGACCCGTCCGCCGTACTACGAGTTCCCTTAGCGCCATGGCGCCGTTCTCCGCCTGGTTTTACCAGGCGGAGAAAACCATGGCGCTACGGGACCTCGTTGTTAATTACGCCACCGTATTTTACGGTGGCGTAATTAACTCCTTCCCCACTCCCATTATACCCTATGGGGCAAGAATGGGAATGGGGAAGGGCAGAATGGGGATTGGGGATTTACCGCTCCGCCAAGGTCGGAATGGGGCGGTAAATCCGCCAACCCCCATGGCGCTATCGACGGCTTTCCGCCGTGCTTCGCGGTGCATTTAGCACCGCGAAATCCGCCAGGGTCCTAATGAGGCCCAATGAGGTGAGAGGTGCACATTGAATATGAATTAGTCGTTCAAAGTCAGAAGAAGCTACACCATGTGATCAAAGGTTTCTTTGCCCTAAACAGTAGACACTTGAATGAACTTACATAAACATGACTTTGCTAAACCTATTTCATCAATTTAGACCAGTATCTAAATCATGGTTTTTAGTGTCTATGGGAGGCATATGTCAGTTCATGGATTTTAATGCCAATAAGTGGAAGTAGAATCTAAATGCTTTGTAGATTTTCGATTGAATAAACCTCAAACTACTTTTTTTCATACAACCCACGCATGCCTCCAGGTATCTCTGTTTTTAGGAATGTGTTCACTTTACCGATTGATATATTTAGTTTGAGCTAATAGGTTGCGCTGTAGCGCCACCTCTAAGCAGGATCGATTGCATTAGAGTACAGATGGGGAGAAATGGCATATGAGGGGGACGCAAAGCTTTTAGGAATTATTTTGGTCCTTTGCCCACCCATTGACTTTTAGCTCCCTTTAAACAAGCCTCACCATCAAACTGTGAATGTGCCTGTCAGTGTTTGTTCAAATCATTCTTCTGATAGTCAGTTACTTAGTTGGAGCTGTAAACGTGCTACTGGTTTAATAAAAGTGTTTTAAACTGGTCTGCCTTCAGCCACTCAATTTAGAAGCACTATGCATGTCCTTCAGTGAAGCCAGTAAAAACAAGAATTGACAAAGGCAACAGTTTTGGCTTTTGTATAAGTATTAGGCATTTGCCAGGTACTGCTATTAGATGCCCAGGTACTTGCACCATTTCCCAGCTCCTATCATCAATGGCCAGTTAATACCAATACGGCAGAGTATGGCAGATGCCTTACCCATGCCTACACAAAAGTCCAAACTGTTGGCATTGCCTATGCGTGTTTTGATTGTGATGGTCTGTTTATAAAACTGTTCTTTAGATTAGGGAGTCCGTTCCCCTGTCTCCTGACCCCAGTCAGACACTAGGCCGCTGCTGCTGCCTCTGTGGAAACCTCTTAAATTGAGGGTGCATCTTTTTTCCCCCCGAGACTCCCTTCTAGCGCTCTGATGGATGCCAGACATGCGCAGTTGGATGCGCCGCGCGCCCCCATCCCCACTGGCCCATCTGGACATTACGCTGTGAAGTACAGAGACTGACTCTGCTCTCCCTTGACAGGAATCGGGGCCTTTTATGAGGATTTTTATGGGTCTGATTTCCATTCAGTGTAACATTGAAATTGATTTCTGCGCAGACTTTTCGCGTTTATCTCCTGCACTCCTCGAGGAGCAAGTTGTTGTTGACCAAATGTTTGCCCATAAATTCCGACAATAACTGTGAACGGAAAGCTCCGAGCGTGTGGCATTTCATGCACTGTGTGATTAAGTGTTTTTTGGATTAAAATCTGAGCTAGCCATTTTTATATTTCTCCATTGCAGTGAAGCACTCTGCAATACTTAAGGTGTGTCTATATATGGTGTGATGTTGCATTCATGGCGCTTTGACACAGGCGACCTTTCCCAGCAGCCACCGTGCAACCTCTCACGAAACTCCTAAAACAATAGGCAGAGCACCCTGGAGTAAATTTCCGAGCTGGAAAAGCACCCAGAAGTAAATCCCTGCGGTGGAAAAGCACCTGGTAGTTAATCGCTGCAGTGGAAAAGCGCCGGGTAGTTAATCGCAGAGGAGCCGGTAGGCACGGACACTCCAGTTCACATCAGTCCTTCCGTTCATGATCACAGACTCACACCAACAGTGCTTCTGGAAGGTGTCACAGCAGCGCCAATGTGGAGGAAAAACAACAGGCGTTGCAACACATATCCCTTCTGACTGGCGTCCTGTCATACTTCCCAACAGGTGCATGACAGGAATTAAGTCTGCAAGTGACATGATGGCTTGGGAAACTTTCCAGACACTCAATGCAGGCAAGCAGTGCGGGTCTTTGCATCAGGCAGTGCAGGCGGCTGCCTGAGGTGCAAGGCTCTAGGGGGCGCCAGTCTAACTCCCACAACACCATTGTAATCATTTTAAATACATTTGAACACAGACATGAATAGGCCTTTCTTTGCCACGCTCTGGGTGTAGCACAAGCACAGCAATTTATAAACATCAAGTGATTTAATTAAAAGTCTAAAATTGCTTCTATTTAATATTAATATTGGGCAACCAATGTTAACACTATAGAGGAACGGGCATTCGGAATGGAGTATTACACTGTAATACCACAAGGTAAGGTTGGGGTTGCAGACCGCAGAAGCAATATTCTATGTTTAGAAGATCACCATTTACGTTTCTGCCTTACCATCTGTGTTGTCACTGAAATAATGCAATCAGCTTGAATATTAGTGATAGTCTGCAGGCTAAAAGCACTGTGCAGAGAAGTGATACAGCACCCGCATGCGCTTGTATATTTTGTGGGTCGTCCTCACTTCCTGAGCACTCTGCAATCTGCCTTAAAGTTGCCCCCGAGCCAGGCTTCTCCATGCTGCTGGGTTTTGCTAAGAGACTGCACAGGGCACACACAGACACAAAGCTGCACCCATCATTGTGTTGCACCCGGTCACACACCAAGGCAACCACAGGCACCGGAGAAGCACCAGATCAGATATAAATGAAAGGGTGGGTATCAAGGGCGGGCACAGCCACCGGTTACACCACTTACCCACCCGTGTCCCTCAACCCCTCACCTCGAGTGAATCAAGCAGAGCTCAGGCAAATACCCATGATCAGCTTCAGTGATACAGAAATTTCCACCTGGAATCTTAAGCAAAACACATCAAACCCCATAAGCCCCTCCCTTATCTTAGTAAGTCGTTTTTGACTCCAGCGATCACCCCTCTTCCGTTCATCATGTTTGGTTAAGACGAACAGAGCCGTAGAAGGACAAGGCACAGACAATAAATGGTGATAGCGGCTGCACAGATAACAATCACCCGGCAATTACTAATGTAAAACATTTTATTGTTAGCACCTGCAGTCGTATGCATACATTATTGGGCAATTGAAATCAGATGGGTGTTCATTCTTGCATGTCAGGGGAGTGATTCTAAGGGTAGGGGCAGGAGGTCGTTCATTCTCACAGCAGTGCTAAAGTGTGTGGTTTCTGAGTGGTTTTATAAGTGAAGGAGAGAATTAACTGATTGTAACATTGAAGCTGCACTAGAATAGTCTCATTAGAATGTGTAAAGAATTTAGATGCCCCCACACAAGTAAGTTTGGCCCTCCCCCATCATCTCTGAAGTTAGCACCTCTTCCAACATTCTGGCGGGTGCCAACAATGACTCCCGTCTGGGGTGCAATCTGGTCCAAGACCATCCCTGCAGGCAAGCAATCAATATGAAGAACAGCAGCCATCTTAATATGGTCCAGGCACCTGAAATGGCACCCAAGCCTCCATTTCAGTATTGTAGTTCTCTCTTGCTCCGATATCTCCATCTCTGAATGTAAATGCAAATCTGACTCTCTGACCCCGCTCCTAAGCTAGCCAAGGTCCATTCCTCCCTTCTTTCCCTTGCTCCTCCCAAGCCTTGTCCTTTGACCAGACTCTGACTTTAAACTGAGTCCCAGCTACTGCTTCGAGCACCACAATCACTATCACACTTCAGTCCCTCCACCCCTCCACCCCTCGCTCCAAACCATTGGTTACTGCTCAGATCTGCCCTCTTTAGATGCAAATGCAATGCCAACTACGCAGGTGGTACAAAGAGCCAACCCACTCATCGACACAGCTAAAAGGAACCACTTCTCTCCTTCACGTCAGCCCTAGACTCCGCTAAATCTTTCATGCTTTACTAATCCTCTCCTCATACTCGTGAAAACTTTCCTTCACCCTCCGAACTATTCTAGCTCATCAAAACCCTTATGCTATCGTCTCTACACTCTCTATTATTGACGTTCACAATTATGTTCTGAGAGGTCTACTTTCCGGGGATTACCCTTGCCAGTATTTTCTCCTTCCCTCCTGTTTCTTTCTCCCTCCTCCTATTTCCACCACTTTCTACCTATGCCCCCCCCCCAACTTGGGACAGCCCATGTCTCTGGCACCCCTGGTGACCATTTTACTTCATAGATGGTCATGTATGTTGCACCTCTCATCCGCTCCTATCTGTCCTCCCTCTTAAACTGCTCCCCTCTATTTGGCATCTTTCCTTTTGCCTTCAAGGTAGATTCTGCTTCTTGATCCCAAGAAAAAAAGTTGGCTGAACCCAAAAATACTGCTAGCAATCACCTGTATCTTTTTCTCCTTAACTACTTTCCCCATTTTATGAGGCTAACAACCTAGGGGTCCTTCTTGACTACAATTTCAATCTGTTCATGGTCTCTAGGCCACGCCCCTAAAGGCCTACATACAGGAGGTCATATACAAAAGGCTGTATCCCGTACGTAGGCCTTTAGGAGGTGTGGTCTAGATGTGAGCCGGAAAGGGTGCGCTGGAACGCATCTTGGTAAGTGTTGTGGGGTTAGACAGCATGGTCGGAAGTGTGGGCCGGTCGCAGCAGGGAGGTGCTGGGGGGAACCTCACCGAAAGGGACAGGGCGAGGGCCAGTCACAAAAGGCCAACCTGGTGTATGCGGCCTTTTGGCCTGGAATCTTAGACTTTTGTGCCCTGTGTTCAGACCCTCAACCTTTCAATCTCCACTGCTTTGATAATTCTTCATCTGATCCTACCAGGATTAACGCGCTTAAAATCAGTAAAATCCACCCTCTGCCCCTTCCTCACCTACCACTCTGACGAAACCCTCATACTAACTCTGGTACTCAGTCACCTAGGCTGCTGCACTGACCTTCTCCCTGGCTACCCCATCTATTCTATCTCTCTACTTGGCAAATTACTTAACTTGTACAACAGACACTCCATAATCGCCCCCATTCTTCTCCCGCTTCCATCACCTTCTCCATGCTGGCTGGATCGCTATGAGAAACTGGTCCCTTTTCAAATTCCTAATTATTGTCTTCAAGTCCATCCATGGGCTCACCCACAGCCCTTTCCTGGCTGACAAGATCACTTGCTACTCTCAACCGTGCAACCTCCACTCTAACACCCCTCCTTAATCTCTCTGATCCTCCTTGAGCAAGTGGGGGAGAAAGTGTGTGGCTGAAGCCGAGGAACCCTGAGCACACCCTTCCTTTCACTCCTCCTTCCACGCTTCTAACCACTGGAAGGATCTACCTCCCTGACGCCCCTACACCCTCCTTGCAGCCCAACTGCTTTGAGGACCCTCTACATGTCCAGTTCCCTCAGACCACTGTCGGTTGGGTTTCTTGTCCTGTCTCTGGCATTGATGTGTCTTGTTATACCTTACATTAGCCGGTCATTCCTGCATTATCATTCCCTAGAACACGATGATTGCCCAGTAAAATGCTGCTCTAATGTACTTCCTTCTGGTTGAAGTGCCTCATTCCCTCAGTAAATAAATACAAATGCAAAGCAGATCCAAGGAACCATTGCAAGTGATCTGCTGCTCATCCCTCCCCATTGCAATGTGCGAAGCCGTGAACAGAAAGGCAGGACTACATGGAAACCTGACGCAGTAATGGCAGACTGAGGGGCCGCAATGTTGCAAGCAGCCTTGTTGACCCTTCACCATTTACATCAAAATACAAACCTAGAAGTAAATGGAGACAAGGCCTTACCTCTCATTCGACTTCTCTTGTACCCTTTGTTGCACGGGAATAGGTATATGCCATGAATTATTTTCAACAATTTGAGGCACACTGAGGGTTAACAGTTGCAGAAAATGGCCAACACTGTACATGCATGTGAGACTTCAGGTAGCTTTAGATCATCCTGCAAAACCTTGAGTCTGATGTGTGCTCATATGGTCATGAATGCATATTACTTCTTCTGATAGTTGGAATTGTCTGGGGGTCATTATGACAGCTGCCTGGTTTCCCTTTGCTCTCTGTCTTGTCTTGGATGAATTTCAGTGAAGTGCCCTATCATAAAGATTCAGACAGTGGCTCCATCTCCAGGCCAGCTTGGAAATGTCCCCTTTGCTTCCCCCCTGTTGTGCTTCACATAATTCTGCAGCCACCATCCTGCACCTCACCTGTATCCCCAGCTCCTGATTTGACTGAAGTATTTGCATACGTGCTATCATCCAGTGACACCTTCCAACTATCCACTGTGTAGTCACTTCTTGTGGCTAGGAAGCATGGACCCGAGGATGTAAAGAGCACTGGGGATGGAGTAGACATTCACCCGCCATCTTGGAATGGCCTTGTAACAACACAAAAAACATGACTAACCACTATTTGCCAACAATGGGACAGCCAATCAGTTAAGAACACATGTTGGGAATGAGATTAACCCATCCCACCCCCGTTAGGCGCTTTAGGGCGAGGCAAATACCAAGAACAAACCTCTGATGTGCCAGGAGGGAGGCGTGCTAAGGGACCCTGCACAAACACAATATTATGCAAATTGTAGATGTTTGGACATAGTGTATGCATATAAACAGGCACCATTTTGTAGCCATAGCAGAAACAGGGCCTGCATGGCAGTGCGACAGACACAGGCCGCAAGCCTGATGGAGAAACTTGAGTAGGCTCAAGCACTGATGAGAGAAAGGCCCGCATATTTAATGCTCCACAGAAACCCTCCTTTGTTCTAAAACTGTTGCCAATAAGTTTATCTCGAGAAAGAATTTATCCTGCAAGGCCATGAGATGGTGCTAGGCGTCTCGCGGCACGTGTTATCACAACCAGGCCGGAGCAAACGTCTGACCCGCACCCAGTCAACTACCAGTTATATCCATTACAATCGTCCTAGTCCCAAGACCCCTTAATTCCAAGATAGCAGCCGACCACAGGCCAACAACCATAAATTAGCCAACCCTAAAAGATGTAAAAGAATGGGCCCCCTATCTGTACTTTACAATGGCATGATTTGTAATGCGAGGTGCAGGGAGGGATACATTATAGTTAAAAAGCGAGGGTGGAAGCCTTGCACGCCAGACGAAGCAACTGGGATGAGTTAAATGTGTGCGGGTCACATTGACCTTGAGCCTCCCCCTGTACCAGTCTATGATCACGCCAGGTGCCCTGTGTAGTAATAGAGTACCATTGTTAGACAAAGACATTTAATTGTATCTTTGACCTTGACTCCCTGGAGACGATGAGCCCAGTTGACCTCATGTGATGGAAGACAGATGGACGGGGTTGGGGTCAAATGGCCGGGCATCCCCTATGGAGTAGGCTGACCATGCATAGGGTCGCACCAACCAGCTGTGCATGTTTTTAATCTACACTGGTGATGCTGTGCCTCTTTTCAAGCTCTTGCTCGCACCCTTTTTGCTCAGAACATTCCTGAGCAGCAGAGTTCTTTTCTGGCACACCTATTTTTACTTTAATTAAAACTTGTTATCCTTCCAAGAATCTATTGGTGTATTTTTTTCCTAGTGTGTTGATTTTTTTCTGGCGTGCGCGGTGTGCCTTCACAAATATGCCCAAATAACTTGTTCTGTCGGGTGCTGCCCAATCAATCATGTTTTTAGTCTATATGCCTCACCAGGCAACACATAACCATTTCCATATACATCTGGGCATGTCCACAAGGGCTGTCAAACCTGAAATGCTAGGCAAGTCTTGTCTGAACAAGAGTAGTACCACCACCCCACACATGTCTCTCGTGTCTCTGCCCTGTTGAGCATCATCAAAGAGGTGTGACTATAGTGCTGTATCTGACCCACATCTGGATATCTCTCCAACTTAGGGTAAATCTCCAAGCATTTCCAACATGTTCAAAACATGTGAGGGGCTCCTACTGAGAATGGAAATTTCCAGAAAGGGTCATCCGGGATGGTGTCCACTCAAGTTCTGCAAATGCTTTACCTCTATGTTGATCATACCTTCAGTGGTATCCATCTAATTTCAGGGTTGAGTCTCTTTCTCTCTCTCTGTCTCTGTCTCTATCTCTCGCTCTATCCCTTCTGCTCTTTCTCTCCCTCTCTTCCTTCCTCTCTCTCTATCTCTCACTCTAGCTCTCATTCGCGATCTTTGTTTCTCTATCCCTTCAGCTCTCATTCTCTCTACCTCTCTTCCTCCCTCTCTCTATCTCTCTCTTTCTCGCTCGTGTTTCTCTAACTTTTCTGCTCTCTCTCTTTGTAGATGGAGCATTGAACAGTATTGGGGCAGCAATCTTAATTAAAGACTGGAACATCTTTTAAAGCATGCAGCAATTACCATTTTCAAATTCGAGCTCATTTGCACTAAAACCAGGGTTGTCCAACTCCAGGGCTCGAGGGTCTGACTCCTGATGGGTTTTCAGGATATTCCTTGTTAATATTCATGAGAAACAAGGTGCATACATTTGGAATCATTGCATGCAAATATCTCCTGAATATTAATGAGGGGTATCCTGAAAATCTAACATGTTTCTTGCCCTCGAGGCCTGCAGTTGCACAATCCGGATGTAAAGTGTACATTAAAATACAGATAATCTGCAATATTGCTGCGCTAAAAGAGCAATGATACGCACAGCTGCTGAGGCTTAGAGACTTTCGTTGATTAGGAACTGGATAACCTAAATCTGAAAACACCGAAGTGTCTGTAGTTGAAGGGTACCGGAGATCTAGGTGTGGGTAAAGTTTGATAAAGCAATCGGTCTCCTTCACCTACAGACATCATGGTTCTGATTGGAAAATGGGAGGCCAAAATGGCAAGGGTTTGGAAGAAAGCTGTAAGAGAGGAGAAATGATTGCAGATAGAGAGGGGTTGTAAAGCACCACAAGAGGATAGCAAGTTATCTAGACTACATGTATTAAAAGTAATGCTGCTCCATAGTGAGAGGGCTTGAACGGAAACAGAGTGACCGCCAATCCGAGCATGACGAAAACGCAGAGCTTGCAATAGTTGTTAACTGGAGGAGCAAAGGGAGTGCGTCAGACCAGTTTGCATCACAGTATAATCGGTCCAGGGCCATGCAGGTTGCTGAACAAAGGGCTTTAAACATTACTCTTTCCTTCAAGGGCTTTAAACATTACTCTTTCCTTCATTGGAAGCCATTGATGGCTAGCCAATAGAGGCTTAGAGGGCCTATGAAATGGGACAATTACTGACAACCTTGCTGATCCATTTTGGCTGGCGCATGAGTTGGGCAGCAGGAGTTGCGACGGAGAAACATTGTGGAAAGGCTGCTAATCTCTATTTATTTGTTAATTGGCGTTTACCATTTTGCAGTTTTTACATGACATTTAAATGTGCCAGCAGTAATGAAATTATCAGTGTCTTTGTAATAAAACAGTAACATTTTTAACGGAACAACATTAACTGTCTCCATGTTTTGTCCTTTGTCCCTTCATCCCACATGAACTGATATACAAGGACAAAACATGGAGACAGTTAATGTTGGGACATTCCACATTGTGCTCATGTGCTCCACACTTCCCGTGTTTACTTCCATGAAGTTATCAATGGAGACTTGTAGTTTGTTTCTGAATGCTTGGTCTTTCAGTGCTTCCACAGGCATTCTCCACATGGGGATCGGAGGTCTGGGACCGATGTGGTTTATTCCACCAGGAGTGGGGAGTGGTCTGAGATGGTTCTCCCCAAGTATTGTGTTCCTTCTATTTGTGGTAGGTGTTCCCTGCTTATGAAGATATAATCTAGCCCCATATATAGGCCATGTGGGGACGAGAAGTATGAATAGCCCCGCGTTTCCGGGTGTAGTTCCCGTCATGTGTCTCCTAGGTCTAGCCTGTTCGTCATGGCGGTCAGGGCATTTGTTGATACCAATGGGCCTTTTGGTTGGAGTGTGGACCTTTCAAGTTCTGGGTCATGGACGCAGTTGAAATCTCCCCCCCCCCAGATGAAGTTTAGGGAAAAAAAGGGTTTTTTAGAAAAAAAGGGGGTTTGAGGGGACCCCCCCCCCAAAAAAAAGGGGTAAAAATAAAAAATAAAAAAATTCGACCATTTGGTTTTCGACGAAATTGGTTCGACCATTTGTCCAGTCGACCAATTTTTTTCGATGAAATGTCTGGTAACCGTGAACTGCCCCTAGCAGTTGCTTCCAACTTGCAGCGCTCAGGGGCTCCCGAGCCTTCTAGGCCGTTCCAGGCCTTTTCGGTGCGGGTGGTGTATAGGCTTTCGGCCTGCACGTTTTCTGGAGGGGTGGGTCGCTGTCGTTCGCATTTGCGGTCCTTTGCACGCGTGTCCGATGTTGCTATCTTTGTGCTGTAGCTCCAAATGTGGTCCATTAGTCTATTCCTTGTTTCATTATGAGGACTCCCGTCACTTCCTATTGTGTCGTACACCATGTATCTTGCGCTCGTTCTTGTTGTTTCTTCTTTGTCAATCCGCAAGATTATTATGTTCGAGCCACATGTTTGCTGCAGCTGGAGTCTCTAAGAAGATTGCTTTGTCCTTGTATAGTACTTTGAGGCGCGATGGGTAAAGTAGCATGTACTTGAGATTGAGTTTCCGCAGTCTTGCTTTCACCTATCATGTTGCACTGTGGGATTGTAGTCTGGGTACATAACTATTGAGGCGTCCTTTCTCTTAATTTCCCCACCTTCTCTTGAAAATCGTAGTATTGTTTCTCTATCCCAGAAGTTTAGAATTTCTGATATTATTGGGCGCGGGTATGAGCCCGGTGGGGGTCATTTTTGTAGTGATCTGTGAGCCAGTTCTACAGAGAATACTTGGGAAAGCTTTCCTGACCCTATTTCTTCTGGAGCATTGTTTCTATGAATTCTGTTGAGTCCGGGCCTTCCATGTCTTCCGGAAAACCTAGTATTCGAATATTGTTGTGGCGGGCTCATCATTCAGCATCTTCAGAGCGCGCCTCCAGTCTTGCCACTTTCTGTTCCAGTTCTTGGACTCTTGTTTTCAAGTCTGTGGTGTTCTCGACATTGTCTTGTAGTGTGGCCTCCGCGTTGGTCACCCTCTCTGTCAAGTTGCGGGCTTCTTGGCGCATAAGCTGCATGTCCGATTTTACTTCTTCTATTTTGTTATCGATGAACGTGCGAAGTACCGCTATGACCTGCAGTCTTTGCGTGTCCTTAGGGTCCACTTCCGGGATTGGTGGTTCTGCAGTGGCCATGTCGTCTTGGTGTGTTGTTGTTTGGGTTTGACTGTCGTGAAGGAGTCCATTGTCGCTGATTTCGGTTTGCTCTTAGGTGGAGACATCCCTTATCCCAGGACTCTCGATCTGCTGCTGCGACTCAGGCGTGGTTGCCCTTTTGCCCGGTTGGTGGTTTCGCTCTCCTTAGCCGGAAGAACCGTAATTGGGCCTCCCAACTACTGGGTGTTTGGCTGCACAGGTTTGAGTTGGTGCTTCTCAAGTTCTCCTGTTTATGTAGCTTTTCTGGGGCGTCGGCGTGAGTGTAGCCCAGTTTGATGTCTTTACTGCTCTATTTTGCACTCTGCTGTCATTGTGCCAGCATCGCTGTAGTGATCACTCTGTTGCTCACGATCTGTGGGTTTCTGGGTTTAGTAGGTGTGTTTGCTCACAGAGGCCAGAGTCCAGTAGGCCTTGTATGTGCTGAGTGTTGCCCTCGTAACTTGTCCTAGGTCTCATTCACAACTGTCCCGCTGTGCCTGCTCAGGGTCCCTATGCACTCTTTCACTCACGCAGCTTGTTCTCTGGGCATGGCACAGGTGATGGTGGTCAGGCTTCTATCCGGGTCTATCTCTGATTGGAGCGGGTTTGGGCCCAGCGATGCGTGCATCCTTTGGATGTTGGTTGGCTTGGTGTTGATGTCCTCAGCAGTTAGGTTAAGCTGCTTTCAGTGTTTCTGTACACGTGGCTTGCAGGGTGGTTTGCAGCAAGCTGTAGCGTGGCCTCACTTGGCCGTTTAGTTCTGGTTTCTTCCTGCTTTACCCTGCAGTCCCCGTTGGCTTCCTCAGTCCCCCACTGGCCCCGGTGGATTGGTCCTCCTCTTCTCCCTTCTGTTTTGGTGGTTGTGCGCCCTTCTCGGCTAGCCCCGTGCCTGGCTGCTAGTGGGGGTGGGGTGGTCCGGCACCCCGCACTGGCTTGCTCTTAGTTCGTTGTCGCAGCTGGGTCTTGGGCTGTGCTCCCGCTCTCCTGGGTCATGATAGCTCGCTGCTCCCGGCCCCGTCCCAGGCCCCACCGCGTGATCAACACTCCCTCGCGGTGCGTACCTGTGGGTTGGGCCGCATTCTTCCAATTCTCCAGTGCAGTGCTGGGTTACCAGCACGTCCTTCCGCGTGTGCGGTGTGGGGTTTTCACCCCCTTGGCATTCGCTCGCGTCCCTGGTGTCTCCATTCCACTGTTCGCTCCTGGTGCCTCCTACTTCAGCCTGCGGGGTGCAGTGTTGTATGGACTCCTGGGTTACCCCCGCTGTTCTTGATTATGTCGCGGGTGGACTGCTGCATTTGGCATCCGTGGTGCTGTGTGCGGCGGTCCTCCCTCGCTATGAGGCGGACTCCTTGCTCACATGCGCTGTTTCGTCTCGGCCTTCATATCTGCTGCGGGAGCCACCATCTTGTGAGTAGCAGGGGGCACTCCTTTCCTGGCTTCGTTTTCTCAGTTGGTGCATCCGGTTTCTTCCAGGAATGATACCGGGCTTGGGAAAGGGTTCCTCTTCTTATAGGTGCAAGTTTTATTTCAGTACTGGGTGTTGTGTCGGAGCAATAGCAATATGGTCTGTTGTAGGATCACGGGCAGGAGCGCTGCAAGTTTCTGTCTTCACGTCATGTGTGCTGGCCATGCCCCCAGGCTTTTAATCTCTCTACTCTTGGTGATTGTGTTAATTGTACCTTCTCCTTTAAGAACTTCAAACCAGCTACATAAGGTGGAACCAGGCGCATAGTGCCGGCACGTGAGTTGGGCAGCAGGAGTTAAGAGTTCAGCCGAGCTTCCGATGAGCGAAAATGATCAAATCTTGTCATCCACCTGCTACCTACCTTGGCCTGCGTGGTGACCAGTAGCCCCCGCACATGTTGCCAGCTGAAGCTCCTGGACGCAACGTCTCCTGTCCCCATGGACACAATTGAGGTGAGTGTTTCTCCACCTGTACACACAGTCACAAACACTAATAGTTCGTACCCTCTTATGCATCTGAGACTTTCAGATAAAGTTGACTCACATGAACTTGTGGGGGGGGGGGTGTTTGTTACCCTAATTGAAACAAGGAAACAAACTGTCACTTTCTCAAAGGAACTTTTGTTTGTTGTTTTTGTAAATCTATCAGGCCCTCAGAACCAGAAAGCAAAAGCAGTGAATGCCTTGATACTGATAGGAACTGTGTTTGAGGGTCCCCAGCCTGTACAAGGGAGATCCAGGGGTGTAGCCATCACCCAAAGTCCATTAAGAGAAGAAACTTTAATTTTTAGATACGATTTGTGAAGGGTCAGTGCCCAGAAGAGGGGGGGCATTGGTGCATCCATCCCCTACCGAGAATATGTGAAAAAGGAACTTTGTTTTGTTATTTAACTACGTAAGGCCTTCGAAGGCAAGAGACTGTCAGGAGAAACCAGACTTTGCCATCGACGGTCCTGATAGCTACAAGTGGAACTTTCATCTCTTGCTGGGGAAGCTCGAGACTGTACTGTGCTCCAAGATCCCACCTTACCCCGTGCTTAAAGCATGGGGAAGGGAGACCCAAGCTACTGCATCCTGACATATTATTTGAGAACACTCCCTTCTTTTCTTGAGATCTATCCCACACCCTTTTTGTATTAGTTGTAAGGTTTGGCAATAGGTTTCTTAGAATAGGCCATTTTACTTGACACAACACCACTAGGACTGGCATATTTTCATTTGATGGTCGATGCTTGCTTCTATCTTAGATTTAGGTTTAGATTAGGCGTTTTTCCATCTGCATACAGTTTTATAAACACCCTTGAACTGTGATCACCTGTGCCTGTCTTTACTATTGCTACCATGAGTTCCTTATATATGGTGTTAGAGGTGGGATATGATTCAACTGATACAAATTGAAAACCCATGTTAATAATTGTGGTACCATCCGAAGGGGAAAATAGAATAGTTGATCTCCTAGATTCTGACCGCATATCCACATTGAAAGAGGTATTATCTTCTCAACTACTTTTCCCATCTAGTCAACAGGATCTATTCTTTAAGACCCAAGTCCTACTAGATACTCTTCCTCTGTCGTACTATAACATACAACCATGGGACCGAATAATACCAAAAGTTTGCCCGGTCTTTTCTTTCATTAGACGTAGTGCACTAAATCCTCCTCCCTCTGAATTTTCTTTTCAAGGTGTTTAGACTTCATCAGCAGCGGGACCATCAGGGTTACAAATCAACCTTTCCCAATCCATTCCTGCAACATACTTAGTATCAGAGGACTCCAAAGATTTTGAAACTTTATCTGAAGGAGTTGCGAGTTGTTTCTTCTCTGATTAAGACACCCTCCAGAAGAAATGGCTGACTTAACCAATATTATCACCCAATTAGCAGCCCATCAGACACAGGCGAAAGCATACTCCAAGAGAATTGAACTAAACTCCTTGAATTGCAAGCAAGGCCTTCCCTACACCAACGCGTACTTCAACCATATCTCGAAGGCGACGATTTGGGTTTTTATTTTTTAAACTTCGAACGCCTGGCTGATCAACTAGGGTGGGTGGAGAACCTTAAGAGATGCTATTTGGGACCTTTGTTAAGAGGGGAACTCCAAACTTCCTATCAGCTACTCAACCTTGCACAAAGTGCCTCCTTCCTGTCCATCAAGGAAAGCCTGTTGAAAAGTGAGGGCAAACCTGCAATTTTTATCGGCGGACTTTATGTGATCCATTATGTTAAACCCGGGAGAGACCCCTTTAGAAATGGGTGAACGGGTTAAAAACACAGTGGCCCTATGTAATACAACTCAAGATGAACTGACAGAGATGACTACCTTAGAACAATTTACCAACTCCTTACCCCTTTTATACCAAAAGGGGTCCTTCAATTAAATCAACCTACTCTAGCCATGGCCATTGGAACGGCCAAAACCATTTGTATGTGGCTAAACACTTCCACCTAGCCCACGGATGGGAAGATCAAAGATATCATAAACCCATGCATCGGCCTCAACCTCAAGTAATAAACAAAACGAGGAGGGTCATATAATGTCAAGGAAGGGATGCCTCGGAGAGAGTAGATATCAGGAAAACTGGTCCAAGGCCTAAAAGGGAAAGTAGAAGAGAGGAAACCAAAGTAAGCAAACCACCACCTCCTCTGTTCTGTTTTTCCTGCAGAGAAACCAGACATCTAGCTAGACATTGTCCAAAGAATATAAAAGAGGAACCTATGGAAATAGGCTGGGTGAAGAGTGGGAGGAAGCCAAGGAAGAGTTAGAAACCTTCAGCATTTGTTTATGTCAGACCCCTACCAAGTTTATATATGAAAGGGCTTGGGCAAATGGGAAACAGGTAAGGGCCCTAATCGATTCAGGAAGTAAGCTGACCGCCATACGGGCCTATTAATTTACAAAGAACGACCACCCGTCACACGTGGCCTTGGTCAGAGTAACTTGTGTACATGTAGACAATGAGGTGTATCCTAAAATCCCAGTGCACATTGAAATCCGGGGTGAATCCTGAAAAATACCATCTGCCATTATTCCCGGGCTCCCTGAGGAAGTTATTATGGGATGAGACTGTCCCATCTTCTCTATTCTCTTATAAGAATCTCTGCTGCCCTTCTGAGATTTTCTACCACAGAGGCCCTGGCAAGAGACCTACGACTCCCAAAACTTGCCGGTATGGGATTAGGAAAACTCAGAACCAACAAAACCCAAGACAACCCTTGAAACCCAGTTCAAAGGTTATTGTAGAGAAAGCGATAAAACCACTCTACCTCTACCTAATAAAAACAATCAGTGTAATATGCGAGAGTCCATGGACATCTCTCATCCCTGTTCTCTGCCCGGTCATAACCACTAAAGACCTGACCAAAGAAAAGACATATCCATCTTACAATGGGGAAGGATATGTGACAAACCTGGGGGGGTGGGAGTGGGACACTGATGGGTGAGATGTGGTATCCCCCTTCTTTCAACACCTTTTCCCCATCCTACCACGTAGGACGTTCGGGACCACTGATCGCCCCTTGTTCTGACACAAACACATTTGCACGATACAGACTAACAATAGAGCTGTTTACCTGACATGTCCCAATACAAGGGTCAGGCAAAGTCAGGCAATTGATCAGAATCACACACACCTGACAACCCTCTCCCTTCCCCACAAGGATAAAAGATGGAGCAAGAGAGCACAGTACGAGCAAGGCAGACAGCACAACGAGACGGCTATCCAGACCCAGTAGTTCAAAGGAGGAGAAAGGCGGCGAATATCGAGAGGCTAAAAAGGAGAGACACAACCTTGCCCTGTTCGATGCAAACCTGCAAAACCTCCACAGAAGGAATCGTAAGACCGAAGAACAATAGACAGAGTGGGCTGCAACAGATTACTACGGTACCCGGAGCGTATGACGCTGACGAGCAGGAGCGAGGGAAACTCCTGCTACTGTGGTACTTGCCTTGACTCCAGTTACGAGGAAAGCCAAGTGGTTCATCATTGCCGGTGAGTCGAGGGGAGTGCCAATAAGAGCCAGGCTGCAGTGAACGAATGAAGCAAAGTGGTGAAAGTGGGCATTCGCCAAAATTACAATTAAAATATGTCAGAGAAATAGACACTGATGGACACAACCCAGTAGGGAATGAGACCAGGAGAGATTGTGAGTGAGTCAAGGATATCTTTATATAAAAACAAGATGAGGTATGCAGAGGACTCTGCTGCTCTGAGAGCGCTCGGCCAACAATACAGAAAAATCACATTATAAGTCCAAAATGCATCATCTATGAGGTGTGCTCTAACTAAGCTAAGATCCACAGTAATCATGGGCTTGCAGGATTTAATATGACACACAAGACTCATCATAACACACTGTCATCTATAAATTGTAGCAATAGGTATACATTCCTGACCTGGACCATAGTGGTGCGGTGGTCCAGGCGCCTTATCTTGGCATGTACATTTGTACTTTTATGGCACATTTATCAGGGGCCTTGTGGATCAAACAAGGGTGTCTGTATTTGTTAGCACATATAGAATAAATTAGGATTAGTTATATGGGGACAATCAAGGGTGGCCCATGGGCAGGGGTCCCACCGCTGCTACATCAAATGAATGAGGGCTTTAAGGTTCATGCAGACAGTAACTCTTAATGGTGGGGGTTGTTGGAGCAGGGGCAGGTTTGTGGAGACAAATGGTTTCCATGAGCCTGACTCTGGCCCGGTCACAAACAGGGCAGTGATCTCAGAGGAAGAAGAGAGATAGAGTGTCAGCTTGCAACAATTTGCGCCCAAGCTTCCGTGAGAACAGGACAATTGCATCGCAGACAGTGGGGAGGAGACGGGGTTGTTGGCCTGGCTGTGGGCAGCGCTGGACAGGGGAGAGGTGCAGGCTTGCCTCTGAGAGTTTCATGCCTGGCCTAGTCAAAAGATGGAGTTATGGTTAATACAAAATGGAGTCTTTGGGGTCGTGCAAGGTGCATTGGATAGGTGTCATTCAATGGCTTCCTCGGACCCGTCACAAGACTCAGACAAGGGGACGTCTCCAACCATTGGATGAGCATAACATACACCTTTCCCAGAATGTAGGGGTCCCAAACGACCCTTCCTCCCTTGCATTCCCACCTTTCATTACTAAAGTAACAAAGATGCTAAGGCTTTCAAACGTTTATGTCCTTCTGCCTCAGCCACTGCTTCATCCTAGGCTGGGGTTCCCTTTATTGGTATGCAGGCCCTGCACACAGATCTGATGCTCTCACCTCTGCATGCATATTCATCTAGAGTGCAGGTCATATAAATGCAGCCACCATCCCCTGCTATACCTACCCATACTTCTTCGTACCACTCTAGTTCATAGGGTTCTTTGATTGTGGTGTGATAGAGGTTATCTACCCTGTCTCCAGTGTTGTACACTGCAGTCATTCGATATTTGGGTTCTGGGTCCTCTCACCGGTTTGCACTTGGGCATCCCACGCAACCTGAAGCACCTTTGCTCTGCTGCCCATTGTCACTGTCATCATTGCACTGTTAGGAATGGACTATGCACAGCATCTGATTCCTTCATGGTGGACACAAAAAATTAGCAGCAAAAAGACGATGATTGTTATCAGCAGCTTCACGGCCATCACTAGCAACGATGGGACCCACTCAAACAGGTTGTCAAACTACGTGCTTGGCTGTATGCCGCCCTCTTCCTTCTTTCTCTCTCTCCGAGATTGTGTACCGCTGCTATCACATGTGACAATGTCCCATTGTCTGCGTCGGCAGAAGGCACAAATGTGAAACATGCACTCCCGATTTTTTGGCAAACACCACCATCCATTGCTGTGAGCAGGTCTAGCACATATCTGTTTTGCATGGTCATCAGCCGCAGGACTCTGAGTTCCACTTTGATGACGTTGAACCCTTCTTCAGTCTCATTGGCCAACCGGATCATTTCCCAGCAGACAATCTGCAACCATTTGGCGTTCGCTCAGGCCTGGCTGCTTGGCATGAGTGATGCGAAAAATGTCTCTGCTGTGTTGAACAGCTTAAACTTGTCAAATACTTATGCCAAGAGTTCTGAAGATTCTTTGGAGATGTAATTTGATGCTCTCCGTTTTCGTAACACCCGGTCTTGCAGCGGCTGTTCTGACAGCAAATCATATGTAGGGGGTTCTTCGGTTGTTGACTGGGGAGCCTGGGAAATTTCAGCTAGCACCCTCTCCCCTTGGATATGGCTTTCAGGAATTACCATTGGGCCGAGTGCAGCATTGTCAGGGTACATGTACCCCTCCATGATGGTGGGAGGTGCAAGTACGCCTATTTTCCACACACCTAGTAAGTGTCCATTAAAGCTGCTGTTCCTTTCTTCATGTCGGGCAGAATGAGCATCTTGTTGCAGTGTTTGTTTGCACCCGGGGGCACCTTCCCTTCACCATGAAAGCAAAGTTCATATTGTATTTCACGTTGGATCTTGATTGGCTTTTCAAGAGCTGTTACGCATGTTACATTGGCGATGTGCTGAGACCAAATTGGAGTGCATGTTTTTTCGACCCATTGGAGCTTTTCATCCGACAATCCTCGCAAGGCCTCTGCTTTGCACATTACTTGCTCCTCTTGTCACCCATTGTCTGTGAACATTGTCCCCTTGATGACAAAATATGGCTCCTTGGCGCAGAATACTCCTTGTGGCTTGCTCTGGGGGTTTTTTCATTTTGCAGCAATTGTAATGAAACAGTGTGTGCTTGGTGGGTGCTGAATGAGACACTAAGCCTCAGCAATAGGCTCTTCTTGTGGTAGTAAAACTTTGGGGGTCGCCGAGGCATGGGGAATTAAGGAGCAAACATAGCAACTCTCATTAGTTGCTTGTTTTTCCATTGTGGTTATATCTGCGTACCATTTGTTCAATTGATCTGGGTGGCATGGGTCTTCCACTGCATCTAAACCCAGGCAGTGATATGTGTCGTACCTTTTCCGCCCCACCCCCCTTTTCCATCTCCTGTTCCCCCTTAGACCAGTTTGGGCTTTTAGTAACTTTTGATACCGAATGGGAAAAAATCCAATCACTGTCTTTTCACTTCTTTCATTACTCGTCTGCCAATACATTGTGTCAGGTAATGAGGTGGAGGTCTGTGTTTCATCATACATGTAATCGTCACTTGAAGTAGTTTTTAGGCTGTGTAGACATTAACATGTGGCAACATCAATGTATCAGCGTTAGGATTGTTCATATCATACACATTAAATTCATGATCAGGAGTGTCAGATACTGAGTACCCAACCAGTGGGAGCATGATAGTTTTGTTCTTATGCAGGTAGTAACGTTTGTAGACACATTGTGGGCCCAGATTAGTTTAAAACCATCCCACGCTTGGTGGGTACCTTCTTGTATCATGTTCACTCCCTCCACCCCTTCTTTTATGCCAATAGAAATAAAAAATATTGCCCAGTAAAGTCCAAGGCACACCAACATTGTTGAAAACACCACAGCTACAAAACATAAACCAAGCTCATAGGAGTATGCTCTAGTTGCACTAATATTCCCACTATTGCTGTCTACAGATGTGTCGTTGTCATTGAGGGCCCTTGTTTCAGCCATGTTTGTACATATAGAGTGAGATATAATGAATTAAGTGCATATTCATTTTATCATTTACTTTTTATACTCTTCATAAAACATCTCAATACCAAGTGGATAGAGGGCAGAGACAGACAGATAGATAGTAGTGAAGCGGAACGGAGAGACAGTAGGAAATGATTAGGTTGCATACTCATATACATATTTGCTTGGCAGTACTTGTAATCATATTCATTATTTCTCTTTTTTGCCATTTTACATCCTTCTTGTCTTTTGTTACCCTTTAACAGGTGGCACACTTATTTTAGGCATGCTTTAGTTACCTCAGGGTGCAGCCATTTCTTCCTCATGCTCCTCTTGAGTTATTACGCTATCATGTGCTCTTCGTATGTCCGAGAGATGTATCCAATATTTCAGACCCTTCACCTTCACCGCTGTTGGTGTACAATATACTAATACACTACTTCATATGGGCCGAGAAATCTTGGGGCATTCCATTGCCTTGCAAAACTGCGCATGTACACCATTTCTCCAGCCATTAGTTGTGTATTGGGGCTGTCTGCTGCAACTGTGATAGTATCGGTTTCATTTTCTCATATAAAGGGTGGTGCAATTTGTTTTGCTATGCTTCTTACTGCTTTGGTCAACTGTGTTAAATACTCCTGGATCTCCTCCCCTAATATTGTTGCTGTTTTGTGAGCCTCTGATGCTCTCCTTATTGGAGATTTTGGAGTGTGCATGCGTCTCCCTGCCACTATCTTGTGGTGGTTTTCGCTGTGTTCTCAACTTGAATAATGCTAGGGGTAAGCAATATGCCCAGTTTTTCTTTAGGGTGTGGCACAATTTTGACAATCTGCTTTAAAGAAGACTGTTTATTTTTTCTACAATCCCATTCGCTTGCGGGTGGTGAATCGAACATAATTTTTTGTTTGATGCCCGATAACGAGGTTACTGCCTTAAACAAGTCATTTACAAAGTGCGTTCCATTGTCAACATGTACGATGTCACAAATTCCCCATCGTCGGAATACCTCTCGTACTAAAACTTTTGCTGCACATTTCGCATCTGGGTGGACGCAGGGTCCTGCCTCCACCCAACGTGAAAAAGGGCAGACCACCACAATGATATATCTTGCTCCATTTCACCTTTCTCCCAAGTCCGCATAATCAATATGCAGTTCATGGAAGAGTCCAATGGGGTGGGACAGGGTCCCTCTCAACGTTCTTAGAATCATTAATGAATTATATGTTTGGCACGTTGTGCATTCTATTGTTAATTTTGTCACATGCACCTATAATCCTGGAACAAACCAATCTTCCGGTATTTCTGCCGCTATGTGTTGTTTTGCTGTGTGTGCTGGGAAGTGCAGTTGTTGGAATGCTATTTGTAACAGTCCTAGGGGCATTACTACTTTCCCTGTGCAATTTTGGTACCAAAGGAGGTCTGTAGCTGACTGTGTATCTCCTCTTTTAACCCACAATTCGTGTTCCTCAATCGGTGCTCTTTTTTGCAGGTCAATTATCTGTGATATTGACATTGAGTTATACCTTGCTTCTCATTCCTCCTCCACATTTGCTTTTACTATGAATTCTCCTTTGAAACGTTTGTCAAAATATGCTGCTTCTTTCGCGGCGGCATCTGCTGCCGCTTTTCCTAATGAGCTGACATCACTGTTATTAGTGTGTGCCTGGCACTTCACTAAGGCCACTACCGAGGGTTCTGCTAATGCTTCTATTAGTTCTTTTAAAATTTCTGCATATTGCACTGGGGACCCATCTGCTCTTATGAAACCTCTCCTCCCCCACCTTGACAACCCCCCCATATACTGTGGTGGTCATGTATGCCGAATCCAAATAAATTGTTACCGCGCACCTCTTTGCTGTGTGCAGTGCCTCAATTAATGCCACTACTTCCGCTGCCTGAGCTGAAAAGTGCATTGGTAACCTTTTCCGTATAATCTTCTCTTATTCTCCGTCCTCCAATCGCACTACTGCTGCTCCTACCTGCTTTTCTCCTGCCTCTGGACAAACTGATGCTGACCCATCAACAAAATACACTTCCCCTTTCTCTAGGGCATTTTTATTTGCTTTGGGTATGTCATCACCTTCCCCTTCATATTTGGCACAATCATGATTTTGTATATCCTCCACTGTGCATGCTTCGGTGATAAACGTTGCCGGATTTACTGTTTTGCAACGCACTATGTGTATGTTGGAGCTGGACAATATTTTTTTCATATGCCGTGGCCCTCTGTGTCATCAGTGTAGATTTGGATCTTTCAAGAATGGCAAACAAGGAGTGCTCAACAAATAAAGTTACTAAACATCCCATTCGAATGGTGGTGCTCTTTTCAATGGTGAACGCGGCGGCTGCGAGAGCCTGATCACACTTGAAGGGTCCTTGCATTACAGCGTAGAGTGTGCCACTGTAGTAAGCTAGGGGCTTGTGTCCTAGAGACGTTTTCTGGGTCAGTACTGCTGAGTGTTCCGTCACTGTGTGAAAATAGGAAGAACTCGTGGTCATAATCAGGGGTTGCTAGGACTGGCCCCGTGGAGATGAGATCTTCCGATGTGTCAAAAGCTGTGTTAATTTCTGTGGTTCCTTTAGTGCTTGTAGCAAGGGTCTGGTGTATGCTGTATAATCAAGTATCCATGCCCGGCAATAATTACATATGCCGAGAAAAGTCTGCATGTCCTACACTGTGTGGGGCCTGATAGTTGCATGTACTGCTGCTGCCCTGTCTGGTAGTATTCTATTACCATCTTTTGATATCAGTTGTCCCAAATACAGCAATTTCTTTAGGCAGTACTGTAATTTGTGTCTGTCCTCCTTGTGCCCCTTGAGGCCAATAGATTTAACAATGTAATTGAGTCTGTTCTACACTGTTCTTCATTTTCTCTGCATATGAAAAGTTCATCTCCATATTGTATTATTGTGCTCTTTGTGTCAATGTTGCCAAGGTCTTCATGTAGTATTCTATTGAAAATGCTTGGGCTCTCTCCCTGGGGCAATCAGCAATGCTCACATCTTTTTCCACCCAGGGTAAATGCAGTCAAGTACTGTGATTCTGGGTCCAGTGGTACCAAGAAGAATGCATTTTTCAAGTCTACCACTGTGAAACAAGTTACCCATTTTGGGATGCTGCACACAATTGATGCAGGGTTTGGGACAAGTGAGAATTCTTTTTGTATGACGTCATTAAGTGGGCATAGGTTCTGTATCATCCTCCAAGCCCCGCCTTTCACTTTTTTAATTGGGTAAATTGCCGTATAACGAGGTCAATTTGATGGCATAATTGTCCCTTGTTCTAGTAGGGTGTGTATTGTCTCTTTTATTCCCTCCTTTGCTTCTCTTGACAAGGGTTACTGTTTTACTTAGGGCAACAATGCACCAGGTTTGAGCTTTATTTTAATGGGGGGTACTTCTTGCAGGAGCCCTACGTCATGGGGATTGGTTGTCCATAATGAGGCTGGCACCTGTTGCGTGTCTTTTTAAAAAAATGTTGGGGGTGCACTGACAGTGGCCATGAGGGAGTTTGTCACTATTCTATTTTGAATCATATGTCACAAGGAATACACATTCCCATTATGATTGCCCCATCAGTGTCACTGTCAGTGAATAATTCCTCATTTGGTAGGTCATGCAGCGCTATATTGGGATCTATGCATAGCACTGTTCTCCACTCACACCCGTGTGTGTCCAGCCCCATCACCACTATTCGCTGTGCGGATACCTGCACACCATTCAAATCTAGGGACAGTATCGACCCTGGTACAACCTCGGGGGCGGCCACGGGGCGAAACACAAAGTCAGAAGGTACTCGCCATTCCTGTCGTGTTATTTCAGGCACTGCTTTTGCCAGCACTTGTATCCTTGTACGAACATGTCTGGGTCAATTGGCAATCCCCGAACCATCATTTAATTGGCAATTGTGTTAATTAGTAACATTGCTCTCATGGCACATATACCTGATGTTGAGCACACTATTCCCATCTCTGGGAAGGAGATGGTCATGTTAAGATTACTGAGGAGGTCCCTCCCTAGTAAATTTAATGGCAAGTCTTCGTGATGCAATAGGGGTGCTCGCACCGTCTTTCCCTCCACTGTTACATCCAAATCTTTAGTGTAAGGAACCGTGACCACCGCCCCAGAGAATCCTTGCTTTCCCAACTTCCGGTCTCAAAGCAGAAACCGGCCTTCCTTTAGACACGATTTGTCTGCCCCTGAACCCACCATGAAGATGAACTGCTTGTTTCCTATCTCTGCCCCCATCAATGGTTCCTCATCTGGACTTAGGGTTGTTGATAGGATTGGACACGCAAGTGCTCTCTGTGGGCTGTCCTATTCTGGGTGCCCAGTCGTCTCAGGGTGGGTGAAAACATTGTCCCCCACCACTGCTGCTCCTCTGAATGGTGCCGGTGTGCCATTTGCCATGGTAACAAATGAGTAACTGCATGTGTTTACCATGTGGTTCTGTCGTGTTCATCGCTGCTGTGTGCCTTGTGGTGATGATCTCTGTTCTTGTGCATAACAGGGGTCAATTTGTTCCTATTGTCTGTATCCACCCATAGGCAGGCCATAGGGGCTGCCTGGGTGGGGATGACCATACTGTTGTTCATTCTGACAATATGCCATGGGGCGGGTGCGACATTCCCTTGCAAAGTGGCCCCATCTACCACATGACCAACACATTCCTTGTCCTTCCCCTCTTGGTCCTTGGCCTCCGTACCCTCCTTTTTGTCCTCGGTACCCACCTCGTGCTCCTCTTCCAGTCTTTCCTTGCCATTGGGGCCCAGCATATTGCTCCTCTCCAGCCCATTGCTCTTGTCCGTTTGTTGCCCAGGTGGCTGCCATTGTTGCTTGTATTGCTATTGTCCACTCCTCCCCATCTCCTTTCTGTTCTGTGGGGAGGGCGGCAGCTACAGCCGTGACCTTCAACAATTTCATCTGCAAAAGCTTTGCTTCGTCTGCGAACCTTTTCTGTGCAATTTCTTTCTCCCTTTCTTTGATCCTCCTATAGTGATGTACTATAATGCTCTGTATTTCCTGCCAACCTTTGGCTTCTATCCCAGCAATTTTATCAAGCGCCTTCTGTACTTCCTTCGGGAGGCCTCTCTTAATTATGAAGTAAAAGAGGGAGGTGGTTTGGTCCCAAGCCATGCCCGTCTCTGCCCTCCACATATCCTGCACCTGAAGAATGTAAGTCGCAGCATCCTCGTCCTCCTGCATTGTGCATTGCCGAGTTTGCTCACCCCCAGCAAGAGTTGGCTTCTTTCGCATATATCTCTTAACCGTGTTAGTTCAGCCTGGGTCATAGTTATCTGAGTTTCCAAGTCTTGCGTTCAACGCCCTAAATTCACTGGTGCACACGTTTGCCCGTTCAAGCCTCTAGGATCATGAGGGGGAGGAGGCGCTGCTCCTGGTGTGGGAGGGGGCACTTGGACTGGGCACATATATGGGTTCACTGTATCCCTCGGCAGGCTTGGTTAGTGATGGGTACAGTTTTTTGGGCTCTTTCCCCTTCTCCTTCTCTTCTCCTCCCTCTGCCCTGGTCCTTGTTACTTGGGGCGGCTGTTCTCTATCGTTATGTTTAACCTGTGGCACTTCCTCAAACAGTCTCGACAAATCTAGCACTTCTATCCTATTTTGGAGCTGCTTACCTTTATATTTAGTTGATAAATATGTTGATACAAGGTCCAATACTGTCTTGTCGAATGACCCTCCTTCTAGCCATATTTGGGATATTCCATCCCCTTTTATTTCCGTTAGCCACTGCTCATGATATTTTATTATTTTCTCGCTATACACTGGGAGGTGTTGGCATATGTGCATGAATGGTGTGTCTGCCCCATCATGTGTTTTCTCTTCGCTATTGGGTGCATGTGTGGAAGTGGGTACAATCTAATATCACCTTTGATAGCATCTTGTTACACTATGTTCACCACAAGAACCTTTTTTGAAACATTTTAATCATACCTTTTCTCAAAACCTTAAACACTTTGCAAAATCAAACACTTGTACCATCAAAAAAATGACAAGACATTGGCGATATAACATTAAAAGTAACACATTGACATACTCTGCTTACGCCATATAACATAAAACATAAATCCTACCTTCCTATTCCCCTACTATCCCCCTTATTTCTTTTTCCCTCTTTCACCCTTCCCTGGCCCTTTTTGGACAGACCTCTAGAGACTTATTTTCGAAGATAGTGTCATGATCACTGTTTCCAAGGAGCCAGGACCAGCCCAACGTCCTTGGAAGCAGGCCCCTAACCCTAATCCTAGGCACCAGCCGGTCCCTACTGGGACCTTTTGGACCCTGTCCTGGCGCCAGTGGCACCAGGCTCATCAAAACCATAGGTCCCGGCACTGGAAGCGCCGGGCTCATAATTGGTGTGAAAGTGCTTGGGTGGACTTACCTGCAGCAGACCATGCTGCTTACTTACCAGCCACTTAGAAGCCCTCTGTGAAACAGGAACTACTTTCTTACCTGGGTGGGGCAGCTCCACTCCCTGGATACAGCACTGGAACTCTTCTGGAAACTGGAACTCTTTTCTTACCTAGGCGGGGCCGTGGAAGAAGACGCCTCATCACTCCAAGGCTATTTAAACCACACCCGATAGATGAAACGTGCTTCGCGTTATTCTGCATCTGCTGCAGAACGCTCACCGAGTCTGTTCCAGCCTTTCTTCTTTTGATCCTGAACCTGCAAGAATTATACTTACCATTCCTGTACCCAGTCAACATCAGCACCTGCAAAAGACAAGAAACAACAGGTTAGCAAGACGAACTTTACACGCAGTGCTTACTCACCTGATCCATCGGCAGCGGCCGTGTCTCACGCTGCACCTTCGCCTGCAAAGACAACAGCATTGTTATACTTACCGGCACGCTGTGCATTCCGGATTCTTCACGCTGCATCTTCGCCTGCAAAGACAAAAGCATTGTTACACTTACCGGCACGCTGTGAATTCCGGATTTCTTCATTCTGCATCGTCGCCTGTAAAGACAAAGAAAAAGACATTAAGCAGGTATTTACTCACGCCCATCACGCTCGTCGCAATCAAACGCATGCGAATACTCCGGCGTCTCTTTAACACGAACTAAGCTGCAAGGAAAGAGACAGTTAGAGCGCTTGCCATACTTACGAATTTCCAGGCGCTTCATTTCATCTTCCATCTCAAGAGTCCTGCAATACATAAGGGAAAAGCATTATACAGAGTCTTCAAAATTAACGTGCCACGCATTTAAAGACTATAAAGACAAAAGGTGTCCAGAAACTTACCGCTCGTGCAGACAACGACGGTAACCATCCTCTGAAGTCAAGAGGTCAATGTTTCACCAGTGAAGGAACTGGCAACGGCACCCTGCACTAGACGCAGATGGAGAGCCCAGCATTCACCTATCTAAGATGAGCACGTTGACCTGGGAGGGGGGCTCTACAGACAAGCTCGGAAGAGAGAGAGAGAGATAGGGACATTCAACAACCCAGACCTTTAATCCCCATATTCTTTCACCTGCAGAAACCTCACCCTTCGAGTTCGACACACAGTGCGAAGAGGTTCGACCCCAGAAGCCAATCGAGTCCTGCACATCACTTTTCGAGTCACAGACACCTTCCTGCCAAGACCCGCGCCTCCGTGGGAATCAGGTGAGCGTTACAGATAGATAAGAAAAAGAAAAGAGAACAACTAATGTTTTCTGAGCCTTCTCCTTATACAAGACTCCCAATTATTTATTTTTTCACTATTTAAACTCCTGTACTAGTCGAGATAGTACTATGTGGCACCACCTTCCACCCTCTTTCGGAGCTAGGTTCCCGTATCTCCTTTCACTTCATCACCTCTTATAATATCCTAATGACCATGCAGAAAAAGAATAGACAAGGAAGAAATTCTCACAGTGCCAATTATTTCAACTCTGTGTATTCCAAACCCACACAAACTATCCCTTTCTGCTTTTCAATCTGACTCCATTCACCTTCCCCTTACCCTACCTTTAGATTTCCTCGCAATCGATAATCATGTGTCTGTATTGATCCGAGATCCACCGTGCACGGTCCATCCAAAATCAGGGTGCCGCCCCACAATCAGGAGCCGAACCCGGCTCCGGCGAGGGGTAGGGCTGGGTATTTGCAAAGCCAGAACCAGTGGAACTTTCTCAATAGCGTATGAGAGGAGACCAGTGAGCCTGCCTGGACTACTTCTTTGTGTCTGGTAATACGTTTGATCTTGTAGAATCCCTTTTGGTGATACCAATGGTAAACAGCGATCATAAGCTTGTGCAGATGAGTTGGAAGGGGAAGCAAGAAACATCCAGCCTGAAAGTAGTAAATGCTGTACTGGTTTTCCAGGGGAGGAATAGAGTTAGAGTGAAGCCCATTGATATGCCAGGCATCATCATAACTAAATATAATACCTACTTAGATCATACAAATTTGGGCGTGGAGTCGTCTTGGGTATTATTGGATTATGAAGAAGTGAGAAGAGACCAAGTGAGGTCTGAATTTAAGCCAAACCACACTTATAGTAAAGACCTAGTGGAGGAAAGAAAAAGCCTTATGGCTGATCTAGGGAAATGAAGCCGACTTCCTTGCGACAAGAGAGACATTTTATTGAAAAAACAAAAGCATAAATACAGAAACTGGATGATTTCATCGAAAGCCCACAGGCTCCAGCTTGATGCTGAATAAATTCCAACAATCATTTTACAAAAGCAACTCACACAATATTTGGGACTTGATTAACAATAATGGTACGTTACAACCAGTGTTATTATCTAGCCCGGTTTCTGAGGAGAAGTGGACTAGTCACTCCACAGCTCTCTTTGCCCCGCTGGATTTTAAAGGGAAGTGTGAACCTCTGAATCCCTTTGGAAAAATGCTCCTTTCACTTTGAGAAGGATGACATTGAGGGGCTAATAAGGAAGTTAAATACCTTGCACGCCTCTGGACCGGATGGTCTCACTAACACAATGCTCAACGAAGCACCAGGTCCATGGGCTGATTTTACCCTCCTATTATTTAATCAGGTGATGACTGCCAAGGAGGTTCCTAGTTCTTGGAAAAAGACACTGATATTCCCAATATGCAAAAAGGGTGATAGAGAAGATCCTGGGAATTATCGTCCGATCGCCCTTTTGGGCATATTGGGAAATATTTATGAATCAGTGATTTTACGCCATCTGACTACTTGGGCAATTGGAGCAGCCGGCTAGATCCCCGACAGACGGGGTTTGTTAAGGGTGTGGGCACCGACCTAAATCTTTTCTTGCTGAACCTGTTAAAATTGAGAGCTATTAAGAACAAAACAAAAATGTATTTGGCGTTTGTTGATTTAGAATAAGCCTTCAACAATGTCAGCAGAGAAAAGCTTTGAGAGAAACGTTTAGGCTGGAAGTGTCCCCAAGATCTGGTAGAGACAATGAAGGCTCTGTATTCCTCTACCTCCTTTCAAGTCAGACTACCAATGAAAGGAATTTCTTCATAATAGGTCAATACTTAGAGGCCTAAAACAAGGTTGTCCTTTGGCGCCTGCATTGTTCAATTTATATCTGTCGGACCTGTGTGATAGCCACCGGGATGTACATACCTTCCCTGCCAAAATATACGAATGTCCGGTACCTTGGATCTTATATGCAGATGATTGAAACACTTGTGTATAGGCGCGTTACAAATGCCATATCATATCATATCATTTGGTCATAATTGACCAAACATCTATACGGTTGAAACAGAGATTAAATCAATTCCTGATATATGTCAAAATGAATGAATTGAGAATATATGTAACATTTCTAAAATAATTATCCTAGCATAGGAGAACACCAAATCCACTTTCAAATGGCATGTGGGGCATGAGAAATTAGAACTGGTGGATTTGATTATCATTCGATTATCTACATGGGTGTCCCAATGAATAGGAGTATAAATGAGAAGGCATAGAACCTGGCCCTAAGATCAAAAGTAAAAAGGGCCTGGTATTGCATAGACAATATGGCAAATTCACCATACTACCGGTACTGACATTTTATAAACAAAAGGTTGTCCTGATCTTAACTTATGGAGCGGAAGTGGCCCAAAATCTTTCTAGGAAAATTTGGGATGTTTTACAAGGGACATTCTGGAAAAGGATATTTCATCTCCCTAATGGGCTCCCTATGGTAGCAATCAGATACTATTTAGGTTTACAATCTATATACTCGATTGTTTTAGGTAAATCTTTATCCATATTTCGTAAATGTAGGATGTCAGACGTCCTTCCTTCTTTTGATATCCTAAGATACATGAGCAATGTCAAAATTGAATGCCTCTTGGATATCTGGAAACTGACATGTATGGGTCGGTTAAAAAGTGTATACTCCTCAGTTGAGATTCTAAAAACTAATCCTGGTATGTTAAATTGCAAAATGACTACTACCAGATTGGACTTGACATGCAAGTGGAAATAAATAAATATAGGTTTTCATTAAATTCAGAACACTAAAGGAGAGCTATTAACAATCTCCTGTTGTACCTATCCAAGTTTCTTTGTCCCCATTATCAGGATACATTCACGCGATTGCGGTTGAATGTACTGCTGAATGGGAAAGCATTGTGCTTTCTTAAGCAGATTGAGAAGTTGGTTTCTAACTGCAGATTCTGTGAACAGGGTGGATTGATTGAATCGGCTAAACCTCTACTGGTATCTTGTAGAGGCTTGACAAACCTGAGAACTCAAAACTTTAGTGCCTCGGTTAAGAACATCAAAACCTTGTTGGCTGAAGAGTGGTGGAATATGTTCTTAATTGGGGAAAATACCTGTATGATATTTGCAGTGATGACATTTCTGGAAGAGGTTTTAAGTTCATAATAGAGATATTAATGAGATTTTAATACATTTTGTTCAATTTTGGAAATGAATTAGGACTGAAATTGTCTTAGACAATGTTCTAATGTTATTGATGACATTATATATGTATTTTAGATATTATAAAAGGTTTGTAATAAACCAAAATAAAAATAAAAAATAAAATGATTCAAAGGCAGAAAATCAAATAGTTGGGTAAACCTAGGTGAAGAGAGCTCCCATTAATTCAAGGAAGCTGAAACTAGAGTGGAGACACCAATAGGTCGAAGCTCAAAAAGTAGCAAACAAAATACCCTTTTAAGAGTTGTTAATGTGAGTAACTGGCTACTGCACACTGCACTAATCCGAGATGAAAGAAAATGTTATCGATCAACCCAAAATCTGTGGTTTTAGGCAGACTAGGTGGGACAGAGAAGTGGACCCGTATCTGATAGCCAAAAACACAGTCCCCTCCCTTCTACCATTATTTTACCAGCTTATGAGCCTTACACTTTAGCCAATGGCCAGGCATCTAGTTGTCTATGGCTCACAGCTGTTCAACTAAATCATGCTGATCCACGCCCAGACGTCAGCCCAGCTGAACCAGGATCTCTGTGTCATCCATGTAGGAGTATAAATGAAAGTTGTGGTTGTATATAATTAATGATGGAGGCAGGAGATAGAAATTACATTGCATGGTGTAGGGGGCAGAGTTCTGGGCAACTCCACATTGAAGAGGTACTGTAAGGGAGAAAAGCAAGGCCATGGGCACGGATTTAGTCCTTTCCTCTAATAAAAGGTAATGGGACCATCTAAAGACCCTGCTGCCAATGCTGGTACCATCCATTTGTGCCGAAAGGATGAAATGGTCGTTGGTGTCAAATACACCTGATATATCTAATAACATTTTTGCTGAGACACTGGGGGTCATTCCGAGTAGGGCGGTAAGGGTTAACGGACAACGGTAATGAGACCGGTGCCGTTAAACCCTTACCGCCCTATTCCGAGTTCCCTTTGCGGGTTGGTACTTAACGCCTGCTTTTAGCAGGCGTTAAAAAACCAACCCGCAAAGGGACCTAGGAGCTAATTACGGCACCGTAATTTACAGTGCCGTAATTAGCGCCTTCCCCATTCCCATTGAGCCCTATGGGCCAAAAATGGGAATGGGGAAGGGCCCATGGTGAATGGGGAATTACCGCCCCCGCCAACCTTGGAATGGGGCGGTAATTCCACCATTCACCAGGGTGGAGTCAGAAAAATAACGGCGTCAACCAAGGAGCTAATAGCGCCTTGGTTAACGCGAGGGTCGGAATGAGGCCCACTGTTAAAATCAGTAGCAAAGTAGAGGTCACCAATGGCTGCTACCAGCACAGTTCCCCATGATGGACGAAAGGCCACTTGGAAATTGTCAAGCACCTTCTTAGTCTTGGGGAAGATCGACAGCAAGGGGATGACAGCAATAACCAGCACTTCAAGAAATGTCAGATGCAATAGAATAGGAGGATAACTGGCTGTAACCAGGGTGTCTAAAGTCTGCAACTAGGGTGTCTAAAGTGGGTCCCTTTAACAGAGGAATGTGAATTGCGGACTTCCGTTCTGCAGGACTCACTCCTGTTGATAAAGAGGGATAAGTGAAGTGAGTTGGGGGAAGAGCTAATGTGTTGATGAAGGATTTTGAGGAATAGATCATGGACAGGGTGTAAAGGGGTGCAAGAGGTATCATTATATCATGAGACTCTAAATTGATATTCTTCAGCTCTCCACCATCATCATCAAGAGTAAATCTCCCTCCTTTAACATTTCGGCTGACCTCTTACTCTAACAGTAAGCAACACTAACCACATACCGGGGCATCTGGATTGGTTTGCAGTTCCAAGGTTCATGGTTGAAAAGACTGTTAGGTTGAATCGTCCTCAGATGCCCCTGCATATCCAACGATTCATCTTTTCCAAATACCCAGCATGCTATCCCCTAGCTGTCTCATGATCTAAGCCTCTAATTAAGGTCTTAGAATAGAGATGTTAAGCTGGCTAGAATTGAAAATTATCGCACATTCCACCTTGCAGATTACAGATCTGGTGTCCGGCTGACGGCACATTGCAACTTGAGTTCCAAAACGCTGTCTTTGCAAAGAGTAAGCATGCATGTAGATTAATTGTTGCACCCTGCCCCCATTGGTTCTGCTCATGAGACAATTCTTGGAAGAATGTAGTGGCATAGGGCAATCTTCTGGAGACAGTGGGAGAGTAGAAAGGGTGGTTCTGGGCAAAATGTGAAAATGGCACGAGGCCATTCTGAAGACATTGTGAAAGTTGGAAGAGACAATTTTTGGGGAAACGTGAATTTGACATGGGGTAATTCTCCAGGAAATGTGAACGTGGCACAAGGATTTCTTAGATGACCTTGAAAGTGGTATTTGGCAGTGGGCATCATAACAAGTTTGGCGGTAGCCTTGCCTGTAATACAGGCAGGCTACCACCAAACTTGCAATTTTTTCCGGCGCCTGGCAATGGGGAAATACAGGACTATTACAGCCCTGGGATATTTTCTACTCACCATTCCCATTGAGTCCCATATGACTTAATGGGAATGGGGAGGCTGGTAGCACAGGCACCGTTCATAACAGTGCCTGTGCTACTAGCAAGTTCTGCGAGCGGGTGCCTTTCAGTCCGGCAGGTCAGACCTGGTGGACTGAAAGGCACCCGCTTGCAGTACTCTTAGTTTGCCGGTCCGGTAAACTTGTAATGAGGCCCATTGTGTTCAACTGAGGTAAAACTAAGAAGGACCACGTAGGCTTTCAGCAGTTTTGGAATTGAGTATGGAGGCCTTCCGTGGACGGCATTGGCAGGCCACGATTTGTTATTGGGGATGCATGGCATGTCGCTACGGTAGCCCTGGACACCTCCCACAGAGGACTCAGACACTTGTTCGTCTGGGCTCTGCACGTGCACTGGTGTGCAACCGTTGAGGCGACCAGTATATTGGTGCGACAGTTACTTCACTCCATTACGTCTGTCCTAAATCAGCCTCACCACACTCTGCCTTTTTCATATCAATAACAAAGAGTAATGTGGAATGCAATTAAACATGTTCTCTCTCCCACCCCTTTCTCAGAAAAGGAACACAGCTAACAGACTTATAACATCATTGGTGAATATGTTGACATATCCCTTTTCTTTATGTGTCCAGCACATAGTCATTTAGACATGAGGGTCTACTTTGTATCATGTGTTGAGGGTACCGCCTTCCCCTCCCCAGCTTGACCTTTCATCACCTGCCACTCCTTGGTCATCTGGTTCACGGTGACTGCCTTCATCTGTTCCTTCCTCTGTTTTTTCTTCGTTGACAGTCTGTGGCGTACCCCCCACCTGGACACTCTGACCTACTTTTTTAAAGAAGCTTGAGTTTCTTGTCACAGTGGCGTTCCCACCTGACATGGTCACCATGGACCCTTTCACTTCCACCACGTCCATGGGTCGAGTTTCATAAGTAAATGAGAGTTTTCTTTGTGGATGTTTGTTCCACACCAGTACTTTGTCTCTGCGTGCCAAACGATGTGGCTGTGGACCCCAACAAAGATTTTCATTTTCATTTCTGGCTCCTCTGTCCCCAGAGATCCTGTCGTCATCAATTTCCATGGGTGCGACCCTTCCCAGGTCCAGCAACAGACCCAAGGACATCTCTTGCACAGCGCTTCCGCACGGGCAGCGCCAGTCAAGCAGTGGAGAGTCGCTCTGTATTCCCTCAAGAACTGGTACAGGGCCCTGCTCAGACACTGACCCTTTCCATGGGTAATGAGAAATTCTTTTTTGAGGGTTTCCATGAAGTGTTTGGCCTCCTCATTAGACCTTGGCCATACCGGTGAAATGTCCTTGTGGTGAATTGAACTCTCCAAAACTCTCCCATTGGAAAGGTCCATTTTCTGAGCAGATCTCCTTTGGGCAACCATGCATGGCAAATACCTTTTTCTATCACTGGTACAATGTGGTCGAAGGCTGTGGATTCCACAAACTCAACTTCTGGATATCCTGTCCATTGATCAATGAACAATATAAAGTGTGTCCCCCGAACCAGCTGATTCAAAGTCAATGGGCCTCATTATGACTCTGGCGGTAGCCATGCCAGTAAAAACAGCATGGCTGCCGCCAGAGTCATTGTTTTTCTGGCACCCGGCAATGGGGACTTAATGGGGCATTACAGCCCACGTGGTCCCGGTAATTCACCATTGCTGGGTGCCAGAAAAAATTACTTCCTATTCCCAGTCGAGTCCCATTGGACTGAATGGGAATGGGGAGGACGGATGCACCAGTACTGTGTGAAACAGTGCCAGTGCATCCGTCAAGGTCTGCGGGCAGGTGCCATTCCGCATGACAGCTCACAACTGGTGGGCGGAAAGGCACCCGCTCGCAGAACTCGGAGTATGCTGGCCTGGTAACAACTGTGCCAGTAGCTTACCGGCACTGTTTTTACCGGACCGGCATACTCGTAATGAGGCCCAATGTGTACTGTCTCTCATGGGTGGCAACTTCTCAGCATAGACTCGATCCATGGATCACGTTGCACCTGGTGGATCCACTTGGTTCGACACAAATGCTGTCACAAATTAATTGCCACATTTTTTCAAATTCGGGAACAACACCTTAAGCCTCAGGTGTGCCATAGTTTCGGCTGCACCCTCGTGACCTTGATGCACCAGTGCAATGATTTGCTGAATTTTGCACGAGGGAATCACCATCTTCAGCCCCCTCAGTAGCGAACCTGAGTCGGAGAAAGCTAGTTCCTCCCTGACTTTCCACAGCTGCTTGAGCATTGTAGGGGCATCGTGGGTCTTTTTGCTCAAACTTTCCAGGATTCCCTTCAACTCCCTCTCTTGCAACGTGCCTCGGAGGAGTCGGAAACACTCATCCTCTTCAGACGTGGTGGTCAACTCCTGAATAGACGTCGAGTTTGGAGTCGAGGATTCAATTATGAATTGGACAGACTCCTCCACCTCTGCCTCTCCAGTCTTGGTACCACTCTGTCCCCTTAGCCCTTAGCGGATCTCTTGAGTGATAGTCTGCAGCGCTATTTGCTCCAGGTCTATACACCGAACACACTCATGTTCCAGTAGGGCAAGCATCCATCTTTCAATCCTGGCAGGCCGTTTCGATGATGAGCCTATCATGATCAGAACAAGGGGTTTGTGGTCACTGATTAGTTACTTGTCTTCCCAGAATGTATACACGGAAATGTCGGCATCCTCAGAGGACTGCCAGAGCCTCTTGCTCAATTTGAGAGTACCGTTGTTCTGACTCCGACAGGGCTCAGCAAACGAACGCGACTGGTTTCACATTCCCACTTGCATCCTGCTGAGTCAGTACATCCCCCAGACCAAACGGGCTCACATCGACCACAATTTCTGACGCCAAGATGGATCAAAGCGCCAGGGTATCATTTGCTGGGAGGACCTCCTTGACCTCGTCAAATGCATCCGGTTCCAGCATGCCCTACTGCCACACTTTGTCTTTTTTTGCTAGATTCCTTAGCGGCTTTGATAGGGTGACAAGGTTCCGAATGAAACGTCCACAATAAGTCACCATCCCCAGGAATCTGCATACTTCTGATACTGTCTGTGGAGGTTTTGCCTCTTTAATGTCTTTCACCTTCCCCGTGTCTGGCAACACTCCCCCTTCTTGGAAATCAACCCAAAGAAGTTAATGCTGGTCTTGAAGAACTCATATATATCTTTATGTACAGTAAGCCCTAGCAATTTTATCCTTTACAGGGTTTTGACCAGTCACCCCATGTGTTATACTTTCGAGCTTGCAAAAATGAGGATGTTCAAGACCCCCCAGGTCTACCAAGACTCCTCTGATGATGTTTTGAAACACCTCTGCTGCAGACGAGACCCTACAACTGAATTGCTTATAGCAGTATAGTCCTCTCTGCATAGTGAACGTGGTAATGTACCTCGACTCAGGCTGGAGTATGACCTAATGATATCCTGCCCTTAAGTCAAGTTTCAAGAATAATTTGTCTCTTTGAAGATCTGCAACAATGTCATCAATTGTGGGCGTTAGGTGTCATCCCTTTTGATTGCTTTGTTTGGCAAACGCATGTCTACACGATTCCGGAGAGAGTCCAGCTGCTTGGGGTTCCTTGCCACCACTATCGGAGACACCCAGGTGTTGTGCCCTCCACCTTCTCAATGATGTTCAGTTGGACGAACTGATCCAGATCCTTGTCCACCTCTTCCCACAGATGGAATGGGATTCTCCTGTGTTTTAGAGCTACTGAGTGAATCAAGTTGTCTATGTGGAGCCTGACCGGTACGCCCACCACCTTCCCAATACCAACAAAGACATCAGCAAATCTATTTGTGACCGGCTGAACATCCTCAATGTAGACACCATAGACAAAACTCCCAATTTTCAAAGCTTCCGCTGCAGCGCAGCTCAGTAAAGTATTACCAACGTCTGTAACAAAAAGTCTCGCCTTAATGGAGTTTGTTTCATGCCCAAGTTGCGAGGTGAATGCCCCCATCAATGAAATGGGCCTGTCTCCACCAAATGTAAAAATGCAAACTTTCGGCGGGCTCAGCATAGAGGAGTTTGGCAATGCTTCATAGTGTTTTAGCGCCATAACATTCACAGTGACTCCTGTGTCAACCAGCACAGACACCTCGGCCCTGTTAACACTTACCACACATTTCGGCTACCATCTCTTGCTCACTTCCAGTTTGCACACATTGTAGATAAAAAAAGTCATCCTCATTTTGTCTTCCACTTCTCTCCCACTTTGGTCTTCCTGATGCATCAGATCCAGGTTTTGAGGATGCCTCTGAACAAACAGATCCATTCTGACTGGTCCCATCTGTACCAACACTGAGACGGGTGCATGACACATGCATGCAAAATGGTTGGGGTTAGCACACCTTGGCTGGACACTCAGTTGCGTGTGGAAGGTTGCACCCACACTATAGCCATGGCACAGAGGGTTTTGGACCTTTCTCTTTCAGCGGAGCCAAACTCCTTCGCACCCCTCTAGTGCCTTCTGGATTCCCTATGGCACATACATCGTCAATTTTCAACATTTGTATTGCAGCATCCATTTTGGACGCACGTGTGTCCGCCATCTCATGTGAGCGGCCTGTTTCTAGGATGCGTGCCAGGTTTAACCCAGACTCTCTCAGCACTTGGCGCCACATTTATCTGAGAGGTGCATCCCTGAATGAGCTGCTGGCTTATCATACTCTATTCATTGATGTGCAGCATGAAGTACTCACTCAAGGCAAACTGCTCGTCCAGCCACATAAATGAGAGTGGATATCTTTTCCTGGTCATTCAGCTCCCCCGTGGCTCTGAAATACATCCTCGGACGTTCTATCCACAGGTTCCATCTCGGGCCTAGGCTTGATGGTGCGCTGATTACATCACACTCAAACTTTGGTGCAAGGAACCTATTTATTGCATACGTGTGCAAGCTGGAGCAGCCACAACAGCTGCAGGGGCATTACCCTGACCTCCATCCATGATGTCGAACCAGTCAGCAGAAAATCTTATCTGGACGCGCAGGCACCCCCACAAAGAGGGCTGAGGCCCAGTACCACATGCCCTCTACTTATATGCACAGGATGGTGGACACACCGCTATGTGTCGAGCCACCATGTTGGTGGCAGACTCCAACAGGATCACAGTCAGAAACACACACTCACCCTTGTATGTTGGGGCGAATGCACATGGTAACGTCCAATCAAGAAAAAACGAATTTCTCTCAATGCACAGAAAAATATTCGGGAGAAATCTTCTTTTTCTTTTTTGTTTGAAAAGTAACGCCCCTCTGGGTGCTCCAAAAGTTTTGAAGGAGATGCGCACAGGCACTCTTTAGGGGAGGCGCAACCTCAACTTGTCAGGCTCACCAGGGTATGCCTCACCGTTGTGCATGCATTGGCTCCGCGGCCGGCGAGTGTCTTGAGATGACGTTCTGTCTCTGTGAGAGCATCCAAACTCACCGCTGCATGGCACAAGCACATGGTCCGTCACAGTGACCTCCTCGTCGCCATTGTTATCAGGTCCGTAAGGCCTGTAGCAGCGGTAGTCCCGGACAACCCCACAGAGGGCTCAGAGACTCAGAGACACTTGTTACTCATCCAGGCTCTGCGCGTGCACTGGCGTGCAACCGTGGTGACGTCTGTTTATTTGCACAACAGAGTTACATCACTCCATCAGTTCTGTATTAAAGCTGCTTTACCACTCCATCCTCAGTACTGTGGAAGAGGAGAAGCGGGCATGCATAAAAGGATCTCCTAACTTTCTCCCAACACATCTGGCAAAAAAGGGGACATAAGACAGGAGTTTTGACCAAACCAGTCTTTGTCACAGAGTCCAGGAGTGGGCTCATAACATTTGTGGACAGAACTTTAATAATATCAGGAGCTTTTATTTAATTGATAATAACAAGAATTTCGATAATATCACATCTTTACAAAACACTGCATTTTGTATACCTCCCAATTTTAAGTGCTTTAGTAGCATGCAGAATTAACACCACATTTAACAAGCTTAAAAGGATGAAGGGGTGCAATAGCCCTCCTGCGATTTCAACCAGCGACTGCAGTCACAAACAAATGTCTAACTCATCTGTCAATCTGTGTGCTGCGGCCAAGGAAGCCAGGGGCGCAAAATGTCACACACAAAAGAACAAACTAAAGAAATTGACCTTGGATTACGAACCCCTTGGACACAACGTCACCTTACCAACTGCAATACCCCAGGAGTCATATACCTGATAGTATGTCCTTGCAATTTGAAAAATGTGGTATGACGATGAGCCAATTAAAAAACGAATGATCGAACACCGGTCTTGCCTTAGGACAAAAAAACGTACAGCCCCTATGGTCAATCACTTTATATCAGCAGGACATGGCCCGGAAGAATTTAAATGGACAGTAATTGAAAAAATACAAATACCCAAACGGGGTAGAAATTACCATAACCTTTTACTGAGGAGAGAACAAAATTGGATATTTAGATTGAATACACACAAGGTGGGCCTGAATGAACAAATCCAATGGAATGAGCTAGCTGTTCTCCCACATTAATGGCTACAGCAGAGCTTCCCTGCATTTGCAATCCACACGCAATGGTTTCACCTCTATAATTATGCTTTGTAAGGCTTCACAGAGATATTTTAAATGTATGTGTGCCCAATTCCGTTCTGAGTACTACCTTGGATACCATCAAATGTAGCAATTAGAATGTACAGGCACCCTGAGCCATCAGCGACTGTTTTTCTGGCACATTGCCTTATGAAAAATATTGCGCTGCTGTTTTTTTTTCATTTCATTTTATTCAATTTAATTTGTGGGATCCGCCTTTTAAGTTATAAGCCCCTGCATTATGAGATTGTCATTACTCCCTGGTTGGTATGCACACAACAATATCCACGATTGGATCAGTGAGACGGGATGACACTCTTTTAGTACATATTCACATTTTATTGGCTAAATTTAGCATATATAAAAAACATTTTTTGCAATATAAAAAATCCGTAAAAACATATTACAGAATAGACCCAGTCCCTAAAATAAGGTGTCATGATGTATCTAGCACCAGTTTTTTGGGTCGGGTATTTATTGTACAGAAAAGCGAAGATTCTTCGCCCCAATTCTTAATGTGTAAGGGCCCGTAACCAAACTAAAAACAATCATAAAAACAGAGTGTCATCCCAATTTATTTAGCAAGGTGACTATTAGTGTCACAATGTGTTCCCGATTTATCAACACATTAGATCCCTACTCACCCCCAAGTTCCAAATCGAGGGAAGGTGAACGGAATGCAGAATATTAATTCTCCACTAGACTCAGTGCAAGTACTGAACCTGTGGAACCAACAACAAACAAATATTTCAAAATTCTCTCCAGCTAAAGATTTCAACTTTAGCCATTAGACTACACAGGTCACAATCATATACAAAAACCACACTTACATGTGCCCATGGTACAACTTGAGACCAATCGTCATAGTTTTGCCACTGTAAATTGCAGCGTAGAAAAACACGCTTGATGTTTCACTCACAGCGTTCTGCCAAGAGAAACATATATATGGATCATATAAGTCAGACCCTTTATGTATTATGATTAAGAATTGGGGCGAAGAATCTTCGCTTTGCCCCACGTCCTGAGGAAGGTCGCCGACCGATACACGTGTCGACGTTTTTTCTGTACAATAAATACCTGACCCAAAAAACTGGTGCTAGATACATCATGACACCTACTCTTAGGGACTGGGTCTATTCTGTAATATGTGTAATGAAGTTGTATTTCTAAAGTAACCCAATGATAAATGAAATGTCATGGGTGCTGATATTATGTGTGGAAATATGAATGAGTTTTGTATGTGGCTATTAATGTTGCTATGAAAAGTTTTTTACAGATTTTTTATATTGCGAAAATTTTTATATGCTAAATTTAGCCAATAAAATGTCAATATGTACTAAAAGAGTGTCATCCCGTCTCACTGATCCAATCGTGGTTATTGTTGTTCTATACCTGAAGGATCAGGATTTGAAGTGCAGGTCCAACCCTTTATTTTTCCCCTGGTATGCACACATACACATATTACATAGTGTAAATTGCCTGGCTTAAGATGGCCACCAACGCGGCCAGTGCTAACATGGCGCTCTGACCATAGAGTAGTGGCTGGCTTCAACCACTCTTTAATTAGAATACGCCAACCGCACGTAACAGACAACAACCGGAGCTGCAGATACATCGTTAGCAGTATTTCTGCCATTGTAATCATGGTAAGCCCACGGACCCCAGGGGCCACATTGATAATTGAGAACAGACTTTATCATTTCCCAACTGCGATCCATAATCAACGCGACCCTGGATTCTTTATGTTTTCCTGCAGGAAGGAAAGACTTCAGAGCCACACCGCCGTCCCCGCGAACAACCAGCGGCTGCTTCAAATACATTCACGTAGATTAGAGCTCCTACAAGCAAGTGTGTTTTGTGACACTTAAAAGCCGGTAAACTCTCCAAGATTCTTCACAGTACCTTCATAAGCACCATCTACAGCAAGGTCTTTCATCCCGCTGTATTTTGTTTGCTTGCCTTTATCCAATAGGAGCACATGGCAACATGTGCCCGCTAACTCTCATGCACATTTCATGACTGTGCCAATATTACATCACAGCGGTAAGTCATATTGAGTACCCTGCACCCATAATGCATGAGAGGGATATAAGGATCATCACTCCCACATACATAGAGTGCAAGGGTCTGTATACACTACGAGCACCCCTGAGCATCCCACCCCCTGCCCCTTTCCCTTCTTTGTTTTTCGTGACATAAGGCTACAGATTGTAAACACAATAGGTTTCAATTAGCCTAGTAGTCTTGTTATATCTTTATAAATTACATGAAGTAATATATACACTTACAAGCACTATATTCATAGTAGTGAGCACTAGGCATAGTACACCAAGGGGCCCGATAGTGATCCCCCCTCTTTGTTTTTCTGTTACCTCTCGTAGGATTAAGAAACACACAAATTAGATAAAGTAGTAACCCATAAGGGAGTCAAGACCCGTCTGACATGAACCACTTCTACGTCCTGATGAAGATGACCTGAACTGCTATGGTTATGAAACCAGTCGACCTTTTTACAGAATGAGCTGGTCTCATGCTCTTTATGATCTATGTATATAGCAACCTGGCATATACTGCACCACGTTATCTAGAACTGAGCCATGTATCGGGTCTATTACAGATTTTTCTGTGGAATTTTTTCTATGTTTAATAGGACCTTATAGTTAAGGAGCCTTATATGTGTGTTTTGTTAGACCAGTACAAGTTGATAGACTTTTCTAGTAGCTGGCACTGCATTGGCCAATAAAGAATAACACATTACAGTGTATAGAGAGCTCTACATGAATCTAGACCTGGGCATTATCTAATGTTAAATGCCCACATTTTGTTGTTATCAAAAACCTGGAACTTGTTTTTTAACTGTGAGTGTAGGAATGGGAAAGGGTTCTTCTATTTCTACCACTTGTAAATAAGCAGAGCTATACCTGATGACCAGGGGTGTTGCTAAGTCTGGAAAAGATCAGGGGCTGCAGCACCAGAGCTTCTATCCGGGGCTACAACCAAAAGATCCGGGGCTATAGCCCCCTTAGCCCACCCCTAGCAACGCCTCTGCTGATGACAGGGCTGACCCGCTGAGATACAGAAAAGGCTGTTATTACATGTATATGATGTGTTGAGAACACATATATAATATGTTCAGCAGAACAATTTCTCCTTAGACCATGATAGTGTGCTAACACACAAAAGCATGACGTGATGTTTTCACCTGGTTTTCGGGAGCCGTGGAAAAGAGACTGACAGCGGGGGAGGGAAGCAGGCAGCCGGAGGCCACATCGGGTAAGTGGTGGGAGGGGGCACAGAGTGCCCCCCATAGTGGCAGTGTGATTGTGGGCGTAGTGGGGGTTATTACGCTGACAGGGATAGGGTCACGTACAATGTTCTCATGCAATTGCAGGTGCAAGCTTTTTTGCGCAACCTGCAGACATAGAAGCATCTCACTCACTCATGTATTTAACTCTCTGAACTATCTTGACATAACTTCTTGTCCAATAAGTCCTATTTGGTGGGAACGCCTTCCGCAGGAAGGGATGCCTTTTCAAGTCCATGTGTGGGTTTCAAAGAAAGTGATGATAAATTAATACCACACATCTTAGTAAGCATAGTTCCAGCAGGGTGGGGCAGAGCCAGAGTCAGACAGCAAGCCCAAATCATTAAATATCCTCACCTGTTCCAATGATATTGCCCACAAATTTGGCTGCCACCCAGGTCCCATTGGGGAAACGGAGAAGGGTGCCCGCTCTTCTCTGTTAACGCCCAAACAGAATTCTGTGCTCTCTCTGGAGGGGCATTTTGCAATTCGGAAGCCCAGGCCTGGGCATCAAGGCACTCACTTGTTCTGGAGACTGTGACAGAATTATCCGGAACACCATTTTTCTAATGATGATAATGATAGGGATGTGTTATTTATATAGTGCCTATGCATAAGCGGTTTACATAGAACATATTTACATCTTTGAACTGAGGGCTGATAACCCCTCCAGGGTAAGATTTTCCTTTTTTTTTGGCTTCTCGTGTTACCCATCGTGGTTTTCCTGGATAGTTTCCTGTGCATCGTGCACTTTCCGGTCTGTCCCAGGACCGCCTCTCCCCACTTTCACTGCTTGGCCTTACTGCTGCTGATTGGCTTGAGTCGGGGACGCATGATCGAAACTCCTCATCTTTAGAAGCTCTCCAAGGACAGCCGTGCTAAGGGCAAAGACAAAGGGCGCCTCCCTGAGCACCTCCATTACCTGTTTGCCTGATCAAAATGGACAACCCAGGTAAGTCAAAACTCCAAACCCTGTCTATTGCAACAAGCAGGTAAGGAACAACACATTGAGTGCACAGACAGTACTGCGTATATTGATTCCTGCCACTATTTTTAATCTATCTGCACCCTTGACTTTAGCCACTGTATTGAATCTAGGTGTATTTCGAACCCTGCCACTGTCTCAAAACTAGCTGCGCCCTTGACTTTAGCCACTGTATTGAATCTAGGTGTATTTCGAACCCTGCCACTGACTGCGCCCTTGACTTTAGCCACTGTATTGAATCTAGGTGTATTTCGAACCCTGCCACTGACTGCGCCCTTGACTTTAGCCACTGTATTGAATCTAGGTGTATTTCGAACCCTGCCACTGTCTCATATCTAGCTGCACCCTTGACTTTAGCCACTGGATTGAATCTAGGTGTATTTCGAACTCTGCCACTGTCTCATATCTAGCTGCGCCCTTGACTTTGGCCACTGTATTACATCTAGGTGTATTTTGAACTTTGCCACTGTCTCATATCTAGCTGCGCCCTTGACTTTAGCCACTGTGTTGAATCTAGGTGTATTTCGAACTCTGCCACTGTCTCATATCTAGCTGCGCCCTTGACTTTGGCCACTGTGTTGAATCTAGGTGTATTTCGAACTCTGCCACTGTCTCATATCTAGCTGCGCCCTTGACTTTAGCCACTGTATTGAATCTAGGTGTATTTCGAACTCTGCCACTGTCTCATAACTAGCTGCGCCCTTGACTTTAGCCACTGTATTGAATCTAGGTATATTTCGAACTCTGCCACTGTCTCAAAACTAGCTGCGCCCTTGACTTTAGCCACTGTGTTGAATCTAGGTGTATTTCGAACCCTGCCACTGTCTCATATCTAGCTGCGCCCTTGACTTTAGCCACTGTGTTTAATCTAGGTGTATTTCGAACTCTGCCACTGTCTCATAACTAGCTGCGCCCTTGACTTTGGCCACTGTGTTGAATCTAGGTGTATTTCGAACCCTGCCACTGTCTCATATCTAGCTGCACCCTTGACTTTAGCCACTGTATTGAATGTAGGTGTAGTTTCAATCCTGCCACTATTTTTAATCTATCTGTGCTTTTATTTTAGCCACTGTTCTGAATCTGGCAGTACTTTGAATCCTGCCATTGTCTTGCATCTATCTGCGCTCTGACGTTAGCCACTGTATTGAATCTAGGTGTATTTTGAACCCTGCCTGGACACATGGGTAAGTGTCACACTCCATGTCGATGGAAGATAGCCAATGGCACGGTCATCCACACGCGCACATCTGCTATCATACACTACTTGAGGACACATCGCACAGCAACTCTGCCACTAGAATGCAGCTATGTCCCACAACAAAAATTCGGTCTAGCTGGACACATAATCAGTCTCCCAACAACCCCACAGCACCCATCTCGAAATGGGTCGCTATCAAGGATTAGGCCACCCCATCCTACTTTCGTATTGGCTAAAATGCACACAACCATTCTAAACACCTCTGACAAATCTTCACATACACTGGACTTTGGTGCCCCGAGGGCGTTCACTTACAGCGCTTCGAGGCCATACCTATGGGAAAAAGGCACTATACAAATTTCATTACATACAATATAACCGAACTGAAGTTGGTAATCATTTATCAACCTTGGAAGGACGAACGAGTTAGTTTTGCCGGGATACGAACCTGCAACCTGCAGCTCACACACAGATTGCAGCAGCGACCGCTTAACATGCTGAGCTATCTTACCCGCAACACTATTCATGTGGCTCAGACTGCAAGAACAGTCATCTATAGCATGTAATTTCAAAGGGTATTTTACCTTTATTACCCTACTCAAGGATACACATTGTATTACCTTCAGAAGGCCAAAAGTCAGTTGTAATCCCAGACAAAGGCTGAGCTGGACAAGTTGCAAAGCGAGCTAATGACCTGCAGATATGGGAAAAGCTCCGTTTAGACATTTCGCTCCCTGAGCTATATTAGTGGCTAGGAAAGTGCCACTTCATCTTGTAGCTTCCCTCTCCCCATCTATGCCTGGAGTGCAGCTGTAGATGCGGGCGGTGGAGATGATCTCAGGGCTTTGGTGTGCACCTGTGAGCCAGGTGCTGTCCCAAGCAAGCTCATCACGCAGCACTCGCTTAATCATCTCAGCTGCCAAAATAAAGATGTGTAATATCCCTATAGTAAACCATGGAAAAATTCTCTGTCGAGTGTAATGGAGGAGAAGAGAAGTATGAGTCTATGTTAAAATAACAAACAAAAGAAATAACAAGGCTTCAAACGCTGATTTATTTGTAATCGGATTTCCAATTCTATTTTTCATTTTTTGCACTTTGTTTCGAAATGTTAATACTGAGGGAGGGGGAGACCCGCTACAGCCCCACCCCCGCCCCCTCAAATATCCACCCACCTTAATATATTCCCTAACCCAACTCACTATCTATTTATTGGAAACATGTGCAAAAAAGTTATAAAATTTGATTTGAAAAGTTCTGTGTTTTTGACCTGTGGTTTTTCAGGGGATATACCATAAGTAGTGCCCATTCCAAAAATACCTAGGATTCTCCCAAATTAGCGTTCCATGCTCATTATCCAAGGCGTCTAGAGAAGGCCATCTGAGGAGTCATGTTTAGGGCTGTTTGTTTTTAATTTAATTTTAACAAATTGCAAGTCAGTTTAAACATACCAAAATTAGTATACGACCTCTTCACACAGTAAACTGGGGACATTTTCAATTTAAAAATTGCTTTGGTTGAATAATTTCATTTTTCCTAGTGCCAAACATGCATGTTTTCAGAAGAGTCAGGTAATTTTAGTCACATTGTTTTCTTTTAGGACACTTTCTTTTCTAAGACATTGATTATATTGTTTAGATCAGATACAGTTGTTTAGGCTTTTCCAGAGATCAGAGCGTTTTGGCAAAAAAAGGGATGGTTCACAATTTTACAGGGTAACACATTTATCTCCAAAATCCTCCCAATAGACTTCTCAGTGAATTAAGTTCTCCTCGCCCTCGTGTGAGCCAGTCTGTGAGGCAAGGAAGAAGACCTCTTATCCTGGCGGATGATCAGAACACACTTTTGACCCTAGATTAAAAGTGATCCATGCGTCGCCAATGTTGTGCAAATAGAATGGGCACCCTTTTGCTGTTGTGGCCTCGGAAGCAAGTTCCTCTGCCCTTGTTCCTGCATCCTGGCATCACAATGTTTAGTACTCTAGAGTGTTATATCCTAACACATGATCCAAACATACTTTTGACCCCAGATTAAAAGAGATCTGGGCGTTGTCAATGCTGTGTGGATAGAATAGTCACTCTGGAACGGTTGTGTCCTTGAAAGCAACCTCCTCTACCCTGGTTACAGCATCATGGCATCACAGTCTTTAGCGCTCTCTCTGCATGTACCACACTGTTCTTTCCTGACAGAGAATTCTGACACACGTTTGACCCTAGATTAAAAGAGATCCACGCGTCGTCAATGTTGTTGCAAATAGAATGTCACCATGGTGCAGTGGGAGCCTTCGAAGCAAGCTCTTCTAACCTTGTCCCTGCATCCCTGCATCACAGTCGTTGGCACTCTCTCTGTGTGCACTAGAGTGTTCTTTCCTGACAGAGGACCCAGGCACACTTCTGACCCTAGATTAAAAGAGATCCATGCATTGTTAATGTTGTGCTGATAGAATAGTAACCCTGGTGTGGTTTGGTCCTAGGAAAAAAGCTCCTCCACTCTGGTTCCTGCATCCCGGCATCACAGTGTTTAGAACTCTCTCTGTGTGCACTAGATAGTTCTATCTTGCCACAGGATCCAGACACACTTTTGACCATAGGTTTAAAGAGATCCATGCATTATCAATGTTTTGCAAATGGAATGGTCACCTTGGTGAGGTTTGGTCCTTGGAAGCAAGCTCCTCCTCTCTGGTTCTTGCATCCAGCATCAAAGTCTTTAGTGCTCTCTCTGTGCACACTAGAGTGGTCTTCTCTAACTCCTTGTCTACCATCCCTTTGTTGCATCCTTTCTTCTTCATCATTGCCCCCAAAGATTGGCTAACATGCAACCAGGATTCCACATTCTCGCTTTCTGGATGCTTGGTCATGGTTTGCAGAATACTAATGTCTGGTTTTCGACACATTCTCTTATTCGTGTTGCATGGGATGGGCGTGAGCAGAGGAGCAAGCTCAGTGAGATGGTTCCATACACCAAAGACGGGTCCCATTCACGCTCACTTCAGAACCAAGGAATTGACAATCAAGAAGCTTCCTTCTTTCCAGAATCTTAAATCCGGTTGCCCATGTGTACATGGCCATGCATTAGGGAGTTCCTGAGCGAATAGTTCATCTACTCCCAGTGATCTCGGGGTCATGCCTTGAGTCACCTCAGGGAGATGCTGGGCCTCTGGTCCAGATGCAATGAAAGCATGGCGCGGTCGACATTCTCAATGGCTGCACACATGTTTATCATGATCAGCGGCCTTAGAAAGTGTTGGTCCAACCAGTGTAGTTTCCATTCCATTGCGGCGGTGGGATCCTGACTAGTATGTGTCCAGTGTGTTGTTTGATCTTTTGTGTGGCAGGAGCTGCGCAGGGATGATTTTCTCTGAGCCCCATGGGGAGCAGGTGGATGTCTGTGGCATGTGCTTCTGAGAATCAGTATCTATTACCTGTGTGGTCCTCTGGGTAATGTTTCCGTGGGTGCAGGGTGTGTGCGGTCAGATCCCTGGTTAGGGCGATGAATGTACTAATTGCATACACCTTTTTTGTCATGTGGTGCATAGGACGCAGTACATTGTGGTGATATGGATGTCTGCACCACTTTGACAGATTAAACAGAATGTGGTGGGGGAGGGGGGAATTGCCTCTTCAAGGCTTAGGTGGTGGAGCTTGAGAACTGAGTTGAATTAAGGAATGCGCTTGTGTAGTGCTTTGCATATGAAGTGACAGGGTACTACAGTGGTGCAGGCGAGAAAGGAAAATGAAGGTCTTTCTCCCAGAGGAGAGTTTGAGAGGAAGGCGTGAGAAGGTGAATTGAAAGAAATATTGGGTTAAGAGAAGGCATGGTACCTTATTGGTGAGCTGTGGGATAGATGGTTTTTTTTTTCTTGGAGGAGCTGGGTGTAATACAGCAACATTTCATCCAGTATCTGATGGCTGAGAGACAGCACAACGCATTCAAGAAGTGGTCAAATTGATGGTAGGAAATGGAAGAATGCGTTAGTGTCAAGAGCCAATAGGTGATAGTAGAATCCAAAGACGGAGATGTGTTTACTGAGCAAGGCGATGCATAGGGGAAAGAGGAATTATTTGAGTGAAGATCCTTGGGAGGATTCTACCGGCAGAAGTGTGGGGGTCAGAGGTACAGTGTTCCAGGATATGGAGAATAATTGATCAGAGAGAGAAGAGGTGATCTAGGAAGTAAAAGTGATCAAGAATTAGACTCGGACACAGTAGCATGTTAGATGTTGGTTATTGACTTTTACTGTCAAAATAATAAGAGGGGTTGGGATAATCCTCTGTATCCTTAACTCTATGAAGGGTTTCCCTACCTCAACAAAACCAAGGAACATCTGTGTCGGGAACCTAAACTGACCCTTGCAAGGTGAAAAAAGGGATTTTCCCTGAGCTATTAACTTATTGCTTATTTGTGAGGTTTTAAACATGATGTGCAGAAACGAAGAGGAATAATGTTCTACCAGGAAAGGAGTATGTTCCTTCTGGTTTCTCAAAATGTGTCTGATACTCCTGGTAAAGTCAATAATGTTGAATTACTGAATACTCCTTTTTATCCACTTTTTTATTTCACAGTTTAAATGGGTGAGTGGAGGGAATTCCACCCTTGAATCTCTTCTGTCTTCACTGATTCAATGGTTTTCTTGTTACTCAGAAGAAACAGGGATTTCCTTCATCTCCCTCTGGTTCTTTCAATGTCACAGTTCTTTGAGCTACTTACTTTCTCTCTTTTTTTTTATCTCGTTCCTCTCTCAAGGGGTATGGCTTCCCCCTTTGTCCCTATTCCACAGCCTCAGGTTTTTTCCAATTATCTTTTTACCCATGGTTTACTCTCCGGCCGGGGCTTCACTGTTTTGTTACTTCTCTTGTTTCTTTTATCACTCAAAGAGGTAAGGCTTTTCTCCTCCTGCATCAACCGTTATGGTTTCTTGCTTTACCTTCGCCTCTCCCTGGTATACTCTCCTGCCAGTGTACTGTAGCTTATTCTTACAAAGAGGTGTGGGTCCTCCCTTTTATTAATGTTCAATACTTTCAAGGTGGGGTTCTTAACCCCCTTTGCTCACTCCTTTTTTTACCCCCTGGTTTACTCTGCTGCGGTATCATACAAAATGTCAACCATATTATGGCGACATGGCGCTGAACAAAAATTCGGACTCACATAACACTCAATGGCCCTCATTCCGAGGTTGGCGGTAAGTATTGGTTTTTACCGGCATGGCGGAAAGAGCGAGTCCAATCTGGTACCACACCGCTATTTACAGGCTATTCCGACCTCGCGGGCACGAGCTTTCCGCCATGCCGGTAAATCCCCTCGCGGCATACCGCTAAAGGGCCCGTTAAACCCCTTAGCGGCATGAAGCGAGACGTTCTTTACAACACCGCCATCGAAGCTTCGCCGTCCGTAATTAGCGGTGACCGTAATTTGCGGATACCGTAAATTACGGTCACCGCTAATTAACGGATACGGAAATTACGTCATCGCACAGGAACGGGAAGGAGCGCGGCGGCCATCTTTAAAAACACAATCCATTGCCATCCTCTCCAGGCAGCACCCTTGGGACGAACCTGAACCTTGGAAAAGGCCTACACAACCGCCAGCTATGCCCAAAGCCCCGAAAAAGTCAGCGGACCGCCTCCGCAAGCAGCGCTTCAGCCCCGAGGAGCTGCAGGCCATGGTGGGCCACCTGGAGGAGCATGCAGACGTCGTGTTCAGCAGCGACATGCGCAGAGAGGCAGTGGTCCGGAAGAAAAACATATGGGCAGAACTTGCTGAAAGGGTGAGCGCAGTAGGCACCACCCCCCGCACCCCCAGGGACTGCCGCAAGCGGTGGGACGACTTGCGGTTGAGGGTGCAGAGCATCCTCGCAGCCAACCGCAGCCAGGCACTGCTGACTGGAGGTGGACCAAGTTCACCAATGAAACTAGTGCCATGGGAGGAGACCTGCGCTGCATTGATTGGCACAGAATCAATCGAGGGCGTCGGTGAAATGGAGTGTGGGGCTCCGTCGTCTGCTGATGGAGGTGAGTGTCCAAAGTCAACACCGCCAATGGCAAATACATGTTGAATACACTTCCAAGCCCTGTCCAATGCACCTTGTCATACTGCCCTGAACCCATTCTGATGATGGCAAGACAACTGCCACCAAGGGACAAGTGCTAACACATAATGCCCACCAACCACAGTGCAGTAACTAGCACATCCCAATAAGCACACTGTGCAGCAGGCTTGGCAGTGTACGAGTCAGACTGCACATGACCAGGCCAGGATTAGTGACTCCCACACCTGCGTACATATCCGACACATCCGTAGAAACCAGTGATGTAGTAACGGCCAAAATGCCACCAATCCAAAATGACTGAAATGTGAATGCTGCCATTAATGACATTAGCGTCTCACACAACCACTCATGTTGTACCTTTGTTCTACACCGACAGGCAGTGAGCATGAGGGCGATGAGCCTGAGAGAAGCCGTCCCACCACATCCAGTGCCAAAGGCAGGGACCACCGCGTACCGGCCAGGAAGGACATAACCACCACAGCTCCTCCAAGGCCCATTGAGGTTGCACCACCCCCATCCCTCACTGCACCAGCGCCTGCAACAATCACCACACCAAGGTCAGAGGAGTCCAGCATCTCTGGGGAGGTGGCAGCCACAGCCCCTCTGCAAATCCAGGACAGCCCCTCGTCCATCTGTGGGGTGTCAGAGGAGGACTCCTACCCCACTCTATACACCCCGAGCCATGCAATGTCCCCCAGGCGTTGTGCATGGACTCTGGGGAGGGTGACACACCAGTCCGAAGTGCACGTGGCAATTCACCGGGAGATGCAGATCCCGTGCCCAGTACCCCATTCGAGGCCCTGTCACGGCATGTCGACCCAATCCCCAGTCGGGATGATACACCATCCCAGGAAGCACTACGTGCAGGACTACTCACTGCCCTCATCACTGACTTCAATGAGGAAAACCGCCAGGGCAGGTTGGAGTTACTCGAGGAGCTCAGGCAAATGCGTCAGGTGTTCACGGAAAGCACCAACCGTGTGTGTGAGGCACTTGGACGCATTGCAGACGCCCTTGTGGCAGCATGTACCATTCCTGCGACTCAGCAGGAGGACACCCCCACAACCAGTCCCCCCACCCCGGCAAGCCCAGCGCGCCGCTTGCTGCGTTCTCAGCGGCGCAGGAATATGCCCCCCCCGGGCACCGGGAGCATGGATCAATAGACTATGCTGCCACATGTGGCCTCAATGTGCCACACGGGACTACTGTTGCAGAGTTGGGGGGGAGGGGGGAGAAGGTGTGTATGGGAGTTGGGGGGAGGGGGAGGAGGGTGGGTATGGGAGTTGGGGGGAGGGGGGTGAGGGTGGAGGTTTTGTTGTACACGTGTGAACCTACTAATACAATACACCGGTTGTGCATAAAAAATATCAGAATGGACATTGATCAATGTGCATGTGTCTTTTAATGACTCACAGTGCATGGTGTACATGTATCCCCACAACCAGTGCCCGATGCCCTGTCATCCTGACACCCTCAGCTGACTTGAGTGTCAGAAATATTGTCCAATCAATGATTGCCACACGGCACATCCCTCCTGTGCATCTGCACTGTGATGCTGTCCTGCCAATTCTTCATCCACCCCCTCATCATCATCTGGTGGTAGCAGTCCCAGGTCAGGGGGCAGTGGCACGTTCCGACGGATGCACATATTGGTCAGCCTTACACATGCCATGGTGATCCTGGCCACCTTCTCGTGGCTGTTGATGAGTGCTCCACCCGAACGGCTGTGGCAACAAAATGGTGCCTTCAACAGGCCAAATGTCTCCTCTATGGCCACCCGTGTACGGGTATGGGCTCGATTGTAGTCCTCCTCATGCCTGTTCTGTGGGTTGCAGATAGGGGCCATGAGCCACGGCTTCAAAGGGTAGCCACCATCACCTGCATGGAAGGGGAATTAAGGTAAGTGCTTGTACATTGATGGTGGCGAACTGTAGCAGTCTTTCATGGCAGCTGGTGATTCCTGGCCATACACACATGTCCCTGGTTGCATCAACCCCATTACTGGCCCGGCTGTGTGTCCTGTGCCATGGAATGATGGAGGGGTAGCTTCTTCAAGATGGCTTATGGTGTGCACTCACATCTTGTTGCACGTGCACCGTATATGCGTGCAGCAGTGTTGGCCTGAATTCATAGATTGTGTTGGGTTCTGTGAGATTTGGTGGCAGGGGGTGTTGACTGTAGTCAGTAGCATACTTGTCTTACTGCACTGATCAGTACCATGTTGACTTGCACCACTACTATGGGTGTGCGGAACCAGTGACACGCTGCTGTATCCCTGTTGGGCTCACTTCTATGCACTCCCAGGGACGTCTGTCTTGTGTGATGGGATGCAGGAGGCTGCGAGATAGTGCATATGCAGTGCATGGTGCAGGATGCCCTTACGGTGTGTGAGGTCCGCCGATGAGTGGTGCTTGTGTTGTGGTATTGGGCCAGGTTACCTGTCGGACGAGTAGTGTTGTATTTTCTACATTCTAGCATCGCTGTGAGGTTAGGCAGTCATGTGCCATTTCGATTGCCTTGGGGCACTGTGTTCTGTGGGGTGCACATCGTACACCGGCGTCGACATTCCCACACAGGTGTAGTATGCACCCCCCCTTTCCCACCAAGTTGGGGAATGCATCCACCCTACTCATGGCCCCAATGCGCTGCCATGGCCCAATCAGGTGACTCACCAAGCAGCCAGTTCCGCAGGACCAGGGGGTCATGTGTTGATCGGGGGTATCGGGCACAGCAATGTTTGATGGCTTTACTGGCATTTCATACCATCTGGACGTCAATGGAGTGGTATTGCTTGCGGTTGCGATACGCCACCTCCGTTGCATGTGGAAAGACCAATTCCACGTGGGTGCAGTCGAGGGCACCTAAGCAATTTGGCATGCCTGCCAGTGCATGGTAGGCAACTTATGTATCCAATATCTCCTGGGGTGTCCAGGGTAGGGATATGTACTCCCTTGTGTGTTTGATGAGGGCATCCAGCACTTGGTTGAGTATATGTGGAAATATGGCCTGTGGTATGCCATGCATGTGCCCCACTGTATGCTGCTACGTGCCTGTGGCAAGGAAGTGGAGAACACACTACCCTGAGTATAGGGGGGATTGCAGTGTGGATTTCTATGAGGCTCACTATGGCGTCATGTGTCAGGTCCACTATGGTGGTGATGGTGTCCCGGTCAAGGCGGTACAGGGTGTGGATCTGCTCTGGTGTGAGGTTGAAGGTGGAGGCTCTGATGCGAGGGATTGGGGGCTGCTGGCGTAGTAATGGTGGCTGCACCTGTAGGGCATGCTGGGCCTGTCTCACCCTCCTTCTCCTCCTGTGTGTCCTCTGTGGTGGGGGCTGTGGTTGTTGTTGTTGCTGTTGTTGTCATTGCTGCCTTTTAAGCAGGGCCTCCAGGTCCAGTAATCCTGCTACAATTGGTATCATCTTGGTGTGGGAGGGGGTGTGGTGAGTGGGTGTGCTCCTTTTGTGCTGTGCCAGACTCCATTGCCTCCACCTGTGCTGGTTGAGTGCACCTGTGCCTCTTGGAAACACTGCTCAGGGTTCTTAACACCTTCTCGGCGATGCCTGTATTTACTCCATGCCGGTAAGGTACTTTGCGGCCTTGTAGAGGCTGTTTTTTGCATGTCCGCATGACTTGGTATCAGCTCCGGTTTACGCCATGGCGCTAATTTCGGCATAGGGTGTCGTGCGCGCGCCACGAGACCGCTATTTACGGCCTCGTACTTTACGGCGCCGTAAATAACGGTCTAGAGGGTCAGAATGGCCCGTAAAGGTAAACGATGCCGGTAATCCTTTACCGGCATCGTTTTTCCCTTAACGCCCAACTCGGAATGACCCCCAATGTGTAATTTGTTCCCCGCTTCCCTTGTTTGGTGTAATGTGAGCCGGGGATTTAAGGGTTATCCCCCACAAGGGTGTGGGGGGGCGAAAAAGTAAAAAGAAAAAAGGTCCCTGCAGCGCCAGTTCCGAGCCACATTAGTGGAAGGGAACTGACAACACAGGGACAGAGGGGAGTAGGTGGCACACAGAGAAGTGTGCCACAAAAAGGTATTTAAGGAGGGGAAGGGGCGGCGCATTGGGGATGCGTGCAAAAGTGACCTATGTGAGCACTGCGCCACGACGCAATGAAAGTCAGCATTTTCTTAGTGGACATAATGGGCAGTGCAGTGATCTCATAGATGCCCTCTGATGCGAGGGTGTCACAACTTTCTGATTTGGGTGTGAGTCCCAGACTCACTGTTGGCTGCTTCACTACCCTGCCAGGGCTTCTATACTTTCTTTTCACTCTTTCTTGTACCCACAAAACAACACTTCTCGAGTACTGGGTCACTGACCGTTCCTTCGCAAGCTTTGCATCAGTACTGTTTTTACTTGAGTTTGAATACTGTTTGTCTAATTTCCAATTCTACGTGGTCCTCCCCCAGATGACCAACCCAGAGTCAGTGTTGGGTAGCTTCTGCCTTTCCCTGGCCACAAAGCAAAAGCTTCCCTCCAGAGAATCATTGATGGTTTTGCTAGATTCGTCTCAGCAGTTTCCGCATCCTGAACCAGAAGATTAGACAGAGGTCTAAAGTTTTCAGTATCCAGGCGTGAGAAGACCATCCAGTCCTGTTATTGCTTGGAATTCTGAGACTTGTAGTTTTCCTATTTTTCAAATGGGAAAGAAAAAAACTGTAAGTCCCAGAATCAAAAGGGAAACTCCCAGGACTAGATGTCCATTTTATTCATGACCACGGGAAAATTGAGAGCTCTGCATCAAAGGGTATCGGGTAATAATGTCCCCATACATAATGTCTCCATACATAATGTCACTGGGAAAAGACATTAGCAACATTATATATGGTGACATTATGTATGGGGATGGGTTGCGTGGATGTCCCCTGTACTCCTTGGACGCTGAAACTGTAGTCTCTGGTCACTTACAAGGTCAGCCGAAAAACCCCAGCATCCTTCACAGAGCTTATTGGTCTCCTCTTCCCTTCCCCTTATACATCCAATGCACCCTAGGTGTTATAGTGACATTCCTGTAGGACTCACGCCATGACATTGTATGTCACCGAATTCCAGGCTAGCCCCCACCAGGGGATGTCTCTACCATGCTGCTCTTAATTTCACGCATCTAATATCTTGCAAAGCAAAGTACACACCAAAGAGGGGATCCTTTGGAGCTGTGAGAAAATGAAGAGATAAGACAAAGTTCATGAGGGAGGAGTCAAGCTGCAACAGCAAGCGGAAGCCCCGGTAATCCCGAATGATCCTTATGAAATGTGGCTGAAGGTTTCAAGAATGGGCACTTTTCATTTAATGAGAAACACCTCCACCAGGCCTTTGCTTTGGAGGGTGGGGGTGCAGGAATTTATGTGGCTTTGCAGATGAAGTAATGAGGTGCTGATGGCTTTGGGGATGAGTGGGGACAGGAAAATGTTGTTACCAAGGAAGATGCCACAGGGTTTATATCAGAGGATGGCATGGACAGAGGTCCACGCAAGCAAGGTGGCTGAAAGTGGAGGATGATATTATATTTGCAGTAAAGGATTACAATTTCAGCCTTGTTGGGCTAACTGGAATGACAGCAGGTGTGTATGGCTACACCACAGCTGGAGGTAGAGGAGGCAGGTAGATGAATGGCGATTTTTGTTTTGCCGATGTGTTAGTTGTAAGGAAGGCATGGTATCAAGATTAGACAGACACAAGTGACCACAGTTCAAGGGTGTTTATTAAACTGAATAGGTAGGTTGGAAAAATGCCTAATCTAAATGTAGATCTAAGATGGGAGCAAGCTACAACAATCAAATAATAATAAGGCAGTCCTAGTGGCGTCTTGTCAAATTTAAATGGCCTATATTAAAACAAAAAAACTATTGCCAATCCTCACACTAAATACAAAAAGAGTCCGGGATAAGGTTCACAAGAAAGGAAGAAATGTTCACAAATGATAACTCAGGATGTGTTCGCGGGGGGGTCCCCTTCCCCACATTTTGAGCATTGCACAAGGAAGGAGTCTTGAGCACAGCACACTCTCGAGCTTTCCCAGCACGAGAGTTTGCTGTTCTGGTTCATGTATAAAGACCTTCAGTGGTTAACTCTCTTTTCTACAAAAAGTCTCTTTCCCACAAGGACCTGATGGCTTCCAAAAATAACAAAAAAAGTTCTGTTCCAAATGTACGCTGGGTGATGGTTTCACCCCTGGTTCGCCCTCTTCCGGGCACAGACCCCTCAAACAGTTCTCATCAATTTCAGGACCTTCGGAGGTTGTCGTTGTCTCTCCTGCTTCTGAGGATCTGATATGGTTCAAATAACAAACAAAAAGATAGGACAAACAGCGCCATGGGGGTGGAAGTGAGTAGAGGATGAGGATGGAGAAAGTGGGGGTGGGGGCTAAGGCATGTAGGTGTGGGACAAAAGAGTGTGGTGAGTTCACTGGGCTAGCAAGTTTCCTGAGAAACACTAGTATACAAGCAAAATGCAGAGAATTTTGCATTGGGCAGCAAGATTTGACATTTTAGCACAAAGCAAAAACAGCAGTATTTGACTTTGTAGCACAAAGCAAACACAGCAAGATTTGACTTTTTAGCACAAAGCAAGCACAGCAAGATTTGACTTTCTAGCACAAAGCAAACACAGCAAGATTTGACTTTCTAGCACAAAGCAAACACAGCAAGATTTGACTTTTAGCACAACGCAAAAACAGCAAGATTTGACATTTTAGCACAAAGCAAAAACAGCAAGATTTGACTTTTTACCACAAAGCAAACACAGCAAGATTTGACTTTTCAATCTTGGATTCAGATGTTAGCAAAGGGTTTTAGGAAGCACTGCGCATCAGGATGACCACATGGGAGTAACCAGCAGAAAGACCAATGATTGTCAAAGATGGTAGGAGTGAGACCATAAGGAGGGAACTAACCCATAGTTCTGGCGGAGGCAAAGTCAATTGTTTAGTGAATCTATGACTGGTGTGACATAAATGGTAAAAGGTAGAAAGGAAGAAGAAAGGAAGAAGGGAGAAGCTATGCCTTTTCCTTGAGTCACCTCAGGGAGATGTTGGCCCTCTGGTCCAGGTGCAATGAAAGCATGGCGCGGTCGACATTCTCAATGGCTGTAGACATGTTGATCATGATCAGCGGCCTGAGAAAGTGTTGGTCCAACCAGTGTAGTTCCCATTCCATTGCGGTGGTGGGATCCTGCCTAGTATGTGTCCAGTGTGTTGTTTGATCCTTTGTGTGGCAGGAGCTTCGCAGGGATGATTTTCTCTGAGGCCCATGGGGAGCAGGTGGATGTCTGAGGCATGTGGTTCTGAGAATCACCATCTATTACCTGTGTCGACTTCTGGGTAATATTTCTGCGGGTTCAGGGTGTGTGCGGTCAGATCCCTGGTTAAGGCATTGATGTCCTAATTGCATGCACCTTTCATGTGGGGCAGAGGATGCAGTATGTTGTGGTGGGATGAATGTCTGCACCACTTTGACAGATTAAACAATGAAGAAGGTGGATGTGGTGAAGCGTGCAGTGGGGTGGAGGACTTGGGTCGTTAAGATGCTGTTACATCAGCAGTATATTTATTTGCCGACAAATGTTCAACAAAAAAGCTCATCAAAAATACAAGGAGGTGGGTAAGGGGATATAGATTGTAGCCAGGGTGAAGATTAGGGAGTAAATAATAGGAAGGAAGAGGCTTAAGGGGGGGACCCCCAAACGTAAGAAAACATTTTCTGATTAGTTTTTTCAACAAATAAAATAAGAAAAAAAACTCATCAAAAAAATAACTGGCGATGTAACAACATAAAACTTTTCAGTCGAGAGAGAAAGAAGCCACCATGTACAGACCTGCCCATTCGACACAGGCGTTGGGCCAAAATCCAAGTATCTATGTGCACAACATAAGCATTTTATGTTTGACTCTCCATGCGCACAACTCTGATGTTGCTTAACATAACAGTTATTATTGTCATTTCTTTAAAGTCTCCTTGGGGGTAAGAGGGATGAGTATGGAGTATGGAGGACAGAGGACAGCATGTATACTTTTCCCACCCCTGCCCTATTATTTTTACTACTGCAATTGTTTATACACAATTATTTCTTCTCAATGGTCTCCACTCTGGCTACTTTTATGTGTACTTGCTTTGATCTCCTGTCATAATCTGGCATTCCTTCTCCTCTCATATAGAGGTTTAGTAAGATATTTTCTGTTTAGTGATTCTAAATCACTGATAAAATTGCCCACCTTTCAAGGAAGGCAACATTGAATCGCAAGGATATGTTTTCTATGATATTTTCTTTAATTATGCCAACTTGGTTTATAAACTGCACCCTGTGAACAGTCGATAGACCTTTCTGGAAATCCATGAGGTTGAGTGTCTTGTATTCATATAGATGATCTCTATTTGTAATTAGTTGGAAATAGTGTTCTCAGAAGAAGTCCTTACAAAGGAACAATCATTAGCGAGGACGCTCCCATTATTGGGCGACTTACATCAGACAGTGATCCAAAACCCATGTGATGATAGATGAAAGGAAGAGCAGGGATTGGGAAAAAAAATAGATATGTAAGGGAACAAAGAAGGGCCATTTATAGGGAGGTCCGTTGGTAGTTACATTGTGGGCAAGGGAGAGGTGAAATTGGAGTTAGACAGAATGTGCTGGGGTAGGGGGAGAGCCTCTTCAAGTTTTAGGTGGTGGAGCTTGAGAACTGAGTTGAATTAATGAGTGTGCATTTGTAGTGCTTTGGATATCAAGTGGCAGGGCACTACAGTGGTGCAGGCGAGGAAGGAAAATGAAGGTCTTTCTCCCAGAGGACCACAGCTTTACAGTGTTTGAGAGGAAGGCGTGAGAAGGTGAATAGACTGAAATATTGGGTTGAGAGTAGGCATGGAACCTTGTGGGTGAGCTGTGGGATAGATCATTTCTGTCTTGGAGCATCTGGGTGTAAAACAGCAATATTTCATCCAGAATCTGATGGCTGAGGGGCAGCAAGGCGCATTCACAGAGAGGTCATTCATAGGAAATGGAAGAATACGTTAGTGTCAAGAGCCAATAGGTGATAGTAGAATCCAAAGAAAGAGATGTGTTCACTGAGCAAGGCGATGCATAGGGGAAAGAGATATTATTTGAGTGAAGATCCTTGGGAGGATTCTACCGGCAGAAGTGTGGGGTCAGAGGTACAGTGTTCCAGGATATGACGAATAATTGATCAGAGAGAGAAGAGGTGATCTAGGCAGTGCAAGCGATCAAGAGTAAATGGCATTGTGTTTATTTACTTTTGCTGTCAAAATAATAATAATAATAATAATAATAATAATAATAATAATAATAATAATAATAATAATAATAATAACAACAACTAATTAACTTTTAACGAATACAAACAGCTAAAACCAAAATAACAACATTCTTTTTTGCTATTTTTGGTGGGTTCCTCCTCCAAAAGCCCCACCTTTTTTGTAATATTTTCCCACACCCCCAAAACCACCATTCCCACTACCAACCCCATTTTTATTTTTTTCCAATATTAGTTATTTTTGTTTTCGTTGTTTTTTCATTTGTTAAAATTTCATTTGTTGTTTTCTATATGATATAATCCCTGCATATCGAGAACATCCCTGACTCTATGGGGGATTCCCTGGCTCAACAAAACTAAGGAACATAAGTGTCAGGATCCTAAAATTACCCTTACATGCTGAACTACAAGGTGAAAAGGGGAGTTTCTCTGAGCTATAAACTTGAAGCTTATGTTTGAAGTTTTAAACATAAAGTTCTAAAGTGCAGAAACAAAAAGTAATAATGTTCTACCAGGAAAGTAGTTCTCCCTTCCCCTATGTTCCGCAGGTTTTACAAAATGTGTCTTGTACTTCCGGTAAAGTCAATAATGTTCCAATGCTTCGCAAGGAGTTGACTCTCTCCCTGAATATTCCTTGTTATTCACTTTCTAATCTTACAGTTTAAAGGTGGGGGGGAAGAGGTGGAACGATTCCCCACTTGAATCCCTTTGGTCTTTACTGATGCGATGGTCTTCTTGTTACTCAGAAGAAACAAGGGTTTCCTTTCAATGTCACAGTTCTTTCAGCTATTGACTGTATCTCTTTTTCTTGATCTTGTTCCTCTCTCAAGGGGTACGGCTTCCCCTTTTGTCACTATTCCAAAACTTCAGGTTTTATCTAATTATCTTCCTACCCTTACTCTCCAGCCAAGGCTTCACTGCTGTGTTACTTCTCTTGTTTCTTTTAACACTGAAAGGGGAAAGGCTGTTCCCTTTCTGCATCAACCATCTGGTTTATTGCTTTAATCCTTCGCCTTTGCCTGGCATACTCTCCTGCCGGGGTGTTGTATCTTATTCTTACAAAGAGGTGTGAGTCCTACCTTTGATTCATGTTCCATACTTTCAAGGTGGGGTTCTTAACACCCTCTGCTCACTCCTTCTTTTGCCCTTTGTTTATTCTGCTGCGGTATCATCCCAAATGTCAAACATATGATGGAGACATAGCTATTCCAGCGCCTTTGCTCTGAACAGAAATTCAGACTCACATGACACCAAACATGTAATTCGTCCCCTGCTCTCCTTATTCGGTGTATTGTGAGTCGTGGGTTGAAGGGGTATACCCTGCGGGGGGCGATAAAGTAAAAACAAAGTCCCTGAAGCACCAGTTCCGAGCCATGTTAGTGGAAGGGAACTAACATCAAAGGGACAGAGGGGAGTAGATGGCACACACAAAGAAGCGTGCAGCCAAAGGTAAGTAAGGAGGGGCAGGGGAGACGAGTTGGGGATGTGGGCAAAAGTGATCTATGTGAACACTGCACCATAATGAAAGTCAGCCTTTTCTTAGTGGGCATTATGGGCAGTGCGGTGATCTCATAGAAGCCCTTCGATGCCAGGGTGTCACACATGTCTGATTTGGGTGTGAGTCCCAGACACACTGTTGGCTGGTTCACTATCCTGCCAGGGCTTCTACGCTTTCTTTTCACTCTTTCTTGTGCTCACAAAACAACACTTCTCGAGTACAGGGTCACTGAGAGTTCCTTCGCGAGCATCAATAGTACGTTTGGTTCTGTTCCAAATCTACTGTCTTGACTTAGGCTTTTCCCAATGTTCGTATGCATTCTATTACTTTCACTTAGGCTTTTCGCACTGCTCGTATTCCTATCAATTATATTATCCACATCAATTATATTGCCTTCTATTAGGTTTATTGCAATATTTGTCTCAATTCTATTGCCTTCACCCAGGTGTTTCGCAATGTTCATGTCTGTATCAGTTCCTATTGCCTTCTCTTAAACTTTCTGAAATGTTTGTCTCTATATTAATTATATGGTCTTTTCGGTTTGGGCTCTCTCGTGTTGGGTCCAGCATGCAGTGTTTGCTCTGGAGCGTCCCAGTAACCCATGTGCTCTCCCTGGGTGTACCGGTGTTACTCAGTGTGTTCGGCGTTCATCGTGCTTCTCTGTCCTCTGCGCTTCGTGCCCATTTATCGCCAATGCCTTCAGTTAGCCGCGTCATAACCTGCTTGGTTTTCCTCTGTGTCTGGCAGCTCCAGCTCCCCATGACAGGGACGTGGTAAACTGCTCCTGTCTTGTCTTTGCTGCATGTCGCCTCTATCAGATTCTGAGCTGTGTTCCGCGCGCTTCCATACCGGTCTTATTCAGTAGCTTCCATTAACTAGAACCTGACATCGGTTTGGCATGTGTGGTTATCCTCATTACTCTATTCCTCTTCCTCTTCTCAGTACTAGAAAATGAGGGAGGGGGGCCGGTGCATAATTTTGTTCGCTAGGAAAGCCTGGGAATTCAGTGACCACTTTACAATAAGTCATACGGGATTGTGGTATTATAAGCTCTTGGGTGTTACTGGGCGTTACCACTGAAGGGTTGTTTAAATCTAATATTCTCTTGCCTCCCTCAAGTTTGTCTTCCGCTATGGGGTCCTCCGACAGATGACCAACCCCAGGGTCAGTGTTGGGTAGCTTTTGCCTTTCCCTGGCCACGTAGGAAAAGCTTCCCTCCAGAGAATCGGTGACGATTTTGCTAGATTTGTCACAGTAGTTTCAGCATCCTGAACCAGAAGATTGGACACGGGTCTAAAGAAAAAACTGCTAGTCCCAGAATCAAAAGGGAAACACCCAGCAGTAGATGTCCATTTTATACATAACCACAGGACACCTGAGAGCTCTGGATTAAAGAGGGTCCGAAGTAGAGAGGGGTGGTTGACAGTGTAGAATGCTGCCGAGTGGTCCAGCAGGAGAAGGATGGCGGAGAGTTTGTTGTGGTGTGCAGAAAGTTGGGGACATGAGTGAAATGACAGATGCTGATCCCGGACTGGTGAAGGTCAATAAGTTAGTTACCAATGACGTTTCCACTGATCCTGTTGAAGACAACCTGCTCTAGATAGAGGAATGACAAGCTGATGGTAAACATTACTGCTTGGTTCAGCAGAGCTATTTTTTAGTGTGGCTTTTTTGTGTAAATGGCTTTATCCTATATATGATGTCTGTGACATGTAGATTTATCATGTCCACACTTGGCTTCCACTCTCATCCCTTCCTCTTCTAAAATTCTGGCTCAATTGTAATTGCTGTCACCCAATAGAATAACACTTCCTAAAAAATGATATATTTTTCCAGCATTTTCTCTGAAACCCACATCCTGAGGATGTTCTGCTTCAATTAAATAATGATTCTTGGGACGCCTTGCTTCACACACAACAATTTGCACTCCCCCTCAGATATGTCCTTGTATGCAATCCTCTTTGGTTGTATCCCAAATGTAGTGCAAGAATGTTTGTCCTTTTTTCCTGAACATCTTGTTTTCCTTCCATCTGAATTAGTATATATTGTTCAGGAAGGGTCAGTCGCGAACAAACAGCTGCAGATTTTGCAGGCCTGCTCTCGAGACCGAAACAATATGTCATCTGCTACTGACATGCCCGGGCACACGCAGTGCTAGAACTCTATACCTGGCTCACCACGTGGCGACCTCGCACATACAGGACGAAGAACTTTGGTGGTCTCGTTTAATTGGAGGGGAGAAAACGCCTTGGGCTATAGCTGCAGCACAAAAAACACTTGAACAGATCTTTTCAACGATCGGCAATACAACTGTAACAACTTTAACTACGACCACTTAGTTTTTACCATGAAATTTAACTACAAACCAAAACTCTTGAACTACTGCTATACTCATCTAGAAATCCGAACGACTTTTGTTTCTTGTAAAAATCGCAAATGCGGTTTAATCTCGTAAGTAATTTTTAAAAAAGTATATATTGTTCTTGTTTAAAAACACGTGTTGGATTTCGGAGTGTGTGTTGGGAAAAAGGTAATGGGCTCAAGGCCCAGTGTGTATTATGTATTTAGTGCTTCAAGATTAAAACCCTTTTATCACAGACATTTTTGACAAATAGAAATATTTGGTGTCTTTACTATGTTCACAAAATTCAATTTCAGTTCATTAAAAGCAGCCAGAAACCCGATTGGTGCCATTTGAACCCCTCCTTACACCTTTGATATGATATGATATGATAAGGCATTTATAACGCGCCTATAAACAAGTGTTTCAAGGCGCATTGAGGCAAGGGATGGGGAACAGAGGGAAGACAGACAACGATCCTACTAGGCCAAGTGTCATTCAGATCGCGCAAGTGTATGGGAAGGGGGAAGGGGAAAGTGCAGGGGGGTACGAGGAAGGGGACAGTGCAATACAAGGGATAATAGAATAAATAGCAAACTGAAGTACGGCCAGCAGGTGGCAAGTGCAAGGGAGGAGAGTAAGTCCAGGCATCAGGTGTCCAGTGCTCGTGGTAAGATTGTAGGGATGCAGAGAACAGTCCACAAGTGCGGGGGTATCCAGGAGGGCAGTGCAGGTGTGCGGCTGGCGGAGGGGGGGACCTGGGCCCTTCAGAGGGTGGCCAGATAAACCAGTCCAGTTTCAGTATAAGCCAGGAAATCAGCAGGGGAGAAAAGGAGAAAAAGCAGAAGCAAAGAGAAAGGTTTTGAGGTGCTTCCGGAACCAGAGATGGGTCTCCTCAAGTTTCAGGGGGTCAGGGAGGCTGTTCCAGAGGGAGGCCACGGCCGAAGAAAGTGATCTACCACCAACTCGTTGCTTGGAAAAGCGACTGACCCTGAGGGAGCTTGAGGAGGATGAGCGAAGAGCTCGCGGAGTAAGACATTTAGCAAGAGAGAGTTGAAGGTATTGTGGCCCCTGGCCCCAGATGGCCTTGTGGACAATGCAGAGGGTTTTGAACTTAATCCTCGCAGCCACTGGGAGCCAGTGCAGAGATTTCAGTCCTGGAGGGATACGATCCCTGGGCTGGAGGCCAAAGTCAAGTCTTGCAGTCCGGTTTTGGTTGAGCTGCAGAGGGCAGAGAGTAGAAGCAGGCAGATTTAGAAAGAGTCTGTTGCAATAGTCCAGCTTGGAGAGAACCAGATCTCTGGAGACAGTGAGCTTCTGGGAGAAGGAGAGGAAAGGAAGAATACCTCTGAGGAGGTGCAACTGGTAGTGTGACTTCTTAGAGATATCACAGATGTGAGTAGAGAAGGAGAGTGTGGAGTCGAAGATGACCCCGAGGTTTTTAGCCTCACAGGTAGGAGCAGGGGAGGGCCAAGTGAGGCTGTCCAGAGAGTGACGGGAAAGGAGGGTGTGGGTGTACCGATGAGGAGAATCTCAGTCTTGCTGGCATTCAGGCAAAGATTGTTGGCAGCACACCACTCCTGGATGGCGGACAGGCAGTCAGAGATGAGAGAGGGAGAAGAGGTGGCTGAGGGTAGCCTGAAAATGAGCTGAGTGGCATCCACATAGCACTGGAAGTTAGTTCAGAGTATGGCAATGCGGTGGGCAAGAAGTGCCAGGTATTGGTTGAACAGCCAGTGAGACAGGTTAGAACCTGGGGAACACCATAGGTAGAGATAGAGATGGAGGAGAGGCAGGACCCGAGTTGGACCTGGGAGGGTCGATCGGAGAGAAAAGAAGTCAGCCACGCCAGGGTCTGACACGTGATGCCCAGGTTATCACAGAGACGGTTGAGCAGGATGGCATGGTTGACCGTGTCGAAGGCAGAAGAGAGATCAAGTAAGATGAGGAGACAGGGGGTGTTGGCATCAAGGTTAGAGAGCAGGTTTTCGCAGATGTTCAGAAGAGCAGTTTCTGTGCTTCTGGCAGCTCTGAAGCCAGACTGATGGTCGTGGAGACAACCAACAGATTCAGTCTGAAGATTAAGCTGGGAGATGGCCAGCTTTTCCAGGATTTTGCCCAGAAAAGGAGTGATGGAGATTGGGCGATAGTTAGCCGGGCAGGAAGGGTCGGCAGAGGGTTTCTTAAAAGAGGGTGCACAAGGGAGTGCTTCAGGGGGGAGGTGAAGACTCCAGTTGTGAAGGAGTGGTTAAAGAAATCAGCAAGGGCAGGAGCCAGGGTGTCAATGTGGTCCTTGATGGTTTTGGAGGAACAGGGGTGAACCTGTTTTGACGAGACTTCCATAGATCGGACTTGTCTAGAAACCTCATCTGGGGAGAACAGGGGAAAGGCAGAGAAGGAGGCAGGAGAGGTGGCTGTAGAAGGGCCAGAGGAAGCGCAGGGAGTAGAGGGAGAAAGTTAGGACAAGATGTCCTGAGTTTTAGAGATGAAGTGAGAGGCCAGAGCCGTGCAGAGGGCCTTGGAAGGGACAGGAGAGGTAGAGACTGCGGCCGGATTGGCCAGTTCCTTGCAGGTTTTAAAGAGTTCAGCTGAGTTGATGGATGCCGCAGAGACGCGGGCTTGGATGTGACTCTCTTCTTAGTGCGACCAGAGAGCCGGTATTGCCTTTGGAGCAGGCGGCAGGCCAGTTTGTCAGAGGATGTACATGAAGCAAGCCATTTCCTCTCAGCCTCCCTGCACTTGCGTTTAAGGGTGACGAGGTCTGAGTCATACCAGGAGTTGCACTTGGCTTTCGGCTTAAGGCGGATCCTCATGACAGGGGCAAGAACATCTAGAGTGTCTGATATAGCAGAGTGGAGCATGGAAAGGGCTGTGTCAGGGTTTGAGTCAGCCAAAGAAGGAGGAGGGGAAGAGAAAGTTGCGGCGAAAGCCTCCACTGACGCACGCTTCATGGGTCTGATGCTCGAGAAGGTGGGTGGCAATGATGGAGTAGGCTTGGCCTGGGGGGTAGAGAGGGTGTGCTGGTAGGAAAGGAGAAAGTGATTACTCCGGGAGAGAGGAGTGGTGAGAGGGATAGAAAGAGGAAGGTCTGAGGAGATCAGAACATCAAGCGTATGCCCTGCAGAGTGAGTCGGGCCATAGAAGAGAATAGAGAGTGAGAGAGAGTCGCAAAGGTTGCGAAAGAGTCCAGAGGAAGGGCAGGAAGCATCAGGTGGATGTTGAAGTCTCCAAGAAGGAGGAGTTGAGTGGTCGAGACCAGGATGGAAGAGGAGAGGTCTGACCACTCAGAGAGGAAGGAGGAGATCTGACCAGGTGACCGATAGATGGTAGCCACAGTAAGGGAATGGCCAGAAGAGAGAGAGAGAGCCTGCAGATGACGCATTCGAAGGAGGAGTAGGTCTGCGTAGGAATGACAGAGGCAGGAATCCACTCAGGGAAGATCAGGGCTACACCCTCTCTGGAACGGTTGGGCCTAGGCGCAGAGAGGATCTTGTAGCCGTCAGGGAGGAGAGTGTCAAAGCTCGTGACAGAGCTGGCTTGAACCATGTCTCGGTGAGACCGAGGACGTCGAGGTCAAGTTCCTCCAGAAGGTGGCTGATGTCAGAGGAGGGTTTGACAGCTGAGCGAGAGTTAAGAGTGGCAATATGGAGAGGGTTGCCGCCCTTGAAAAAATTCCGGGGAGGGGTACAAATCAGAGTTACGCCCTGCGGAGGTGTAGAAGAAGCCCCAGGGGGGGCAGAAAGGGAAGGAGAAGAGGTCAAGGTAGCTGTGGCGGAGACAGCAGGGAAGGCGAGGAACAGCAGGAGAGGAGAGAAAGTTGATGAGGCGCGGGAAGCATCGATCAAAGAGGAGAAGATTGTCTTGAGTGCCTTGGACCAAGATGTTACCATTCAAATAAACATTAATGATGACCTTAGAGGAGTGGAAGGAGGCCAAGAGGGCCACCATTAATGGGAGAGGAAGAGAAGGGAGAGAGCACATAGACCATATGTAGGGTCCGTAGGTCTGGTGAGGGAAGAACAAAGAGGATGTTGGTGACAGTTTGCCTGGAGGCTGGGTTGGAGACCACACTTGTGGTCACAGAATGAGCAACAGGCACAAAAAAAGAAGAACACGGTCCACGGAGGGTCCCAATACCTTTATGGTGGCCTGCAGTCACCCGCTCTGCCCAGGATGGAAGTGGCGAGCGCGGTGAACTGCTGGCTGACTAGTCAGGCCCCAGGAAGTCACACCAGCCAATCAGGGTGCGTGGGAGGGTGGGGAGGCGGGAGGGAGGGCGGGAACAGCAACGAAGATCACGGACGGGGAGAGGGGTCAGGGGAGCACACACGCAGTCACAGGATGAGCAAAAGGCACACAAAAAAAAGAACACGGACCACGGAGGGTCCCAATACCTTTATGGCGGCCTGCAGTCACCCGCTCTGCCCAGGATGAAAGTGGCGAGCGCAGTGAACTGCTGGCTGCCTAGTCAGGCCCCAGGAAGGCACACCAGCCAATCAGGGTGCGTGGGAGGGTGGGCAGGCGGGAGGTAGGGCGGGAACGGCAACTTTGGATAATTAAAACAATACAACTTTAATTTAGAAAATTATTCATTTAGTTATTCTAGGTTTTGATGGATTGATTATTCATGTAGTTATTCTAGGTTTTGATGGAATGATTTATCGACTGCAATATATCCTTGAAGTGATAATTCGACATGAACATTGAAATGTGCCAGTTTGTTTTTTTCTTGTATTAAACAGTATTTTTGCTGATAAGAGACCGACTTTTATCCCTCAGAAAGACATTCCTTTTTGCATAGAGTCACACTCAAATTTAAACCAATGATCTATTTTGTCTGTGAGCACCAAGGCAATGTTTCTTTTTCCATGCTGGGCACTGAGGCATGGACACAAATAATTAACAAAAATAAGAAAATAGCAAACATAAGTTTGGACACAAGGTCTGCCGAAAAACCCCAGCATCCTTCCCTGAGCCTATTGGTGTCCTCCTCCCCTCCCCTTATACATCCAATGCAACCTAGGTGTGATGGCGACATTCCTGTAGGACTCAAGCCATGACATTGTATGTCTCCAAATTCCAGGCTGGCCCCCATCTCTGGGGATGTCTCTGGCAGACTGCTCTCATTCTACTTTAAAATATAAACGCAACTAAACCCTACCTCCTTCAAGAAATCCATGTTTTGTCCCTGCTCACACTTCTCACAGCAAAAGCTGGGGTAGTTCTAGCAAACGAGCACCGCACATTTTGACTCTTGCTCACAGAACGAGGAAGAGAAAGATATAGGGCGAGTTGGAGAAGGACTTGGATCAGCTATTGATACACTGGCACATCTAGTTAACTATTATTACACAGCCATGATAGTGGCTGTGTAGTTATGGTTAAGTTGCTAATCCCATCGGAAGAGCACTTTTTGGGCGGCTTATAACTTCGCTCCCCCTGGACGAATCCTCACCAAACATTGTAAAAAAAGTATATGACCCACTCTGAATTTAAGCAAATTTTAATGAAGTTTGGTCCAGGGGGGGCAAAGTTATAGGGGGGGTCCCAACATTTCTTTTTTTCCCATATACATAATGGGAAAAACTTTGCGCACGCCTACAGCTCAAACCGCTGCACGGATTTCCACCAAAATTGTGGGAGGAGCGGCGGCTTAGTCCCGAAAGCGTGCTTTTGTTAATTTGGTGTAAATTCGTACAATAGTTTTTTTTTATAAATGGCCAAAACGTTAGGCAAAAAAATTAGTGATGTCTATGGGCCTCATTCCGACTATGGCGGTAAGGGATAGCGGCCACCGGTAACGAGACCGGTGGCGGTGATCCCTTACCGCCATACTCCGAATTCCCTTTGCGCCCTCGCCCTTAACGCCTGCTTTGAGCAGGTGTTAAAGTCGAGGGCGCAAAGGGGCCTCCAAGCCAATAACGGTGACCGTAATGAACGGTCACCGTTATTTGCATCTTCCCCATTCCCATTGAGCCCTAAGGGGGCTCATTTGGGAATGGGGAAGAGCCTTGGTGAATGGGGAATTACCGCCCCGCCAACCTTGGAATGGGGCGGTAATTCCGCCATCCACCAAGGCGCTGCCGGTCCGGGTACGGCGTCAACCAAGGCGTTAATAGCGCCATTGGTTAGCGCCGTACTCGGAATGAGGCCCTATGTCTGCTCCGCGGACACAGTGGGCTTCATTACGACCCAGGCGTTAAGGGGTTAACGGCGCCGTAAAAGGTGTCAGCGCCATTAAACCCTTAACGCCTGATTACGAGGTCCCTTTGCGGCTTGCACTTTAACGCCTGCTTTTAGCAGGCGTTAAAAAACCAACCCGCAAAGGGACCTAGGAGCTAATTACGGCACCGTAATTTACGGTGCCGTAATTAGCGCCTTCCCCATTCCCATTGAGCCCTATGGGGCAAAAATGGGAATGGGGAAGGGCCATGGCGGCATAGGGAATTACCACTCCACCAACCTTGGAATGGGGTGGTAATTCCTCATTCCACCATGGCGGAGTCAGTAAGTTACCGGCATGGACCATGGTGCTACTAGCACCATGGTCCAACGCCTGGGTCGTAATGAGGCCCACTTCCCTGTTCGCTCCGTGGACAGGACACCGATTGGCTAATCAGCTTGCGCCATGTCCACGGACACGTAACGTGTTCTCTGATTGGCTCGGGTGAGGCGTGAGATGCGTCACATTGTTTCGATGCGCCCACCATCTTGGATCTGCCGACAGCATGGCGGCGAACAGAGGCAAAATGCAATTTTGGGGAGTGTGTTGGTGTGCAGAAGTGCTTGGGGAGGGTTGGGGTTAAGAGATGGGTGAAATATTGTATTTGTTTAGGTGGCAGGTGCCCCTGATGTGTTTGCCATGTCCGCGGTCAATATCCCCTATAAGCAGACCACATACCACAGTCAAAATGTTTGGTATTATAGGTGTGTTATGCTGCAATGGTTGTGGCCAGGGCATAGAGTTTTAGGTGAGTGGCCAAAGGCCGTAGGCCATAGGCCATGCACCCACGACTCTATACCCTGGACACAACCTCCGCTGCCTAACACACCCATAGATTCAAACAACCATCAAATATCCAGAACGCAAAAGTTTGTGTACTGTTTTATTTGTAGAGTTTGTATGTGAAGTTTTGGGTAGGCTGTGCAGCAAAGATTGAAAAGTTTGTAATAGGACTGCGATATAAGATACCTTTGGAAATAAATATTTTGGATTGTGGTGTATGATTGTGTACATTTTCTTTGAGATCTAAACATAAACAAACTACTTTGCCACAAATGCCTTTCACGAATTTAGGGGGAGGTAATTTTGCTGTTTTTGTTGAAGGTGTTCTGACAGCGTGGCAGCAAACAGAGGCAAAATGCAATTTTAAGGAGTGTGTTGGTGTGCAGAAGTGCTTGGGGGGGTTGCGGAGTAGGAGATGGGTCAAATACTGTATTTGTTTAGGTGGCAGATGCCCCTGATGTGTTCACCATGTTCGCGGTTGTAGTGGTTGTCCGTGTATATAATGAATGCACTACTGGCTGTTTCACTTTAGTATGATGTTGGTTTTGAGTTGCTGTGTGAACAGGAGATGGGCTGAGCTGACATGTGGTGTGGCGTGACTGTGGGTCGCCTACATTGGTGAATGGTAGCAAACAATTCATATGTTTTTTAAAAATATTTGTAATGCCTCTGTGCTGTGAAGCGCTATCTGCTCCCATTCTGAGTGAAGGTCAGCGCCGTAGAATTTTTGTTTCCTAGCTGAGCAGACCCACGCATGGTACACCGTATAAGGTTCAATTGTTTTTTGACCTTGAAACAAAGAGAGGATTGTGAACGGAATGCATGAAGGGAGGGATGTAAGACTTTCAGAAATGATAATGTTCACCATTCAAAAATTGGAGAAAGGAACATGTAATTTCATTTTATGAAAATTCGTTGAAGTGGACGGACTGCTTGTTTTACGCCGATACGATGGAAATGCTGAATATTATGTAAGTTTTACTTTGGACGATTTTGTACACAAACTAGTCAAATTATAATTCCGTGACAATATTGGTGGGGTAAATTGTATTGTGTGTTGTGTGTGGTATATTGCAATGACACGCAATTAGAACATGTGTGTGTAGTTTTTTCTTTCGTGGGGATATGGGCAGTGTAGCATCAAGATGGGTGTAGTGCAGTCATGGGTTCCCCCAGGTTCACAAATGCGAAATTTAACACTAATATTTAATTAAAATTCTTTGTACCTGTTCTTTTTGGTTTTATTTAGCTCTCTGATTGCAGTGTCAGCGTTAGCATCCCGTTTCGAGCTCACCATACTCCATAGCAGTAACGTGTACAGCAAACTGAAGAGTAATTTGCATGTTCTTTTGTTTGAGTTATCATTGTTTGACGTCAGTGTTTATCAATAGTTGTAACAGGGGCCCAAATTGATGGTTAAAATGATAAACTATAATAAGATTGGTTACTGAGACACATTTTTGTTATCTTTTTTTTAAACAGCTACATCTTGAGTTTCTGCGATTGCCATGGATTCCAGATACCAACTGATGTTTTTTTTAACCCTCAGCTACAGATATACGTCAGTGGTTGGATGCCAGTGACACTTCTTTGGGATGATCGACACGGTCCCATATGCCCGTACACCATACCAGCGATAAGGAGCAACTTCATATGTTTTGGGGTGGCCTACCGGAAGTTCATGCAAACTCTTCACAGCAATATTGCGTGACACACAATAAACATTTGTGGATCGAGAACGAAGAAAACAATTACCTATTTGCTTTCATATGTAAGTCGCAGGATGTTCTTGCAGCGTTTATTGTGAAATAAAAGTACTTTACAAATTGTACACTTTTTTGGGGATGATCAACACGGGCCCATATGCCCGTACTCCATACTAGTGATAAGGAGCAACTTCATATGTTTTGTGGTGGCCTAGCGGAAGTTCATGCAAAGGCTTCACAGGAATATCGTGTGACTCACGATAAACATTTGTGGATCGAGAACGAAGAAAACAATTACCTGTTTGCTTGCATATGTAAGTCTCCGGATGTTCTCGGAGCATTTATTTACTAATTGTACAATTTGGTATTTCCTTTAAAAGTATGGTTTCATATTCAGAATTGGGACGCGGTTTGTTGTGAGATGATGTGTGTTGATATTCTGGGTTCTGCGTTAAATAACGTTATCACGTAGGTGATGATTGGGTGCATTTTACTGCGCTGTATAGTGATGTTCTGGAGATGGGTTTGGTGATGTTAGACTCAGGAGCAGGGCATATGCATTGGTGCCGCCAGGGGAGTTCACCTTGGGCGATGCAGGGACGGATAAGATTATCACAAGATGGCCACGGCCTGCTGCCTGATTTCGCATGTGTAAAAAAGAGTAGAAGTACCGTAAGGTGCATATGAAATGTTTGTACGATTGATTAATGTATGCTTAGAAGTACATGCCCGAACACTTGGGAAAATAATATGTGCACTATTATTTTAATAGATCTAGATTTTTTGCTGCATTCGCTACAGATGATTTTCTAAGGTCTGTTTCTGTATTATTTTTAATGTCTGTATGGCGTGTTTAAAATCATTTTGGGGAAAGTACACATAAAGTAATGGCCAATAATTTGTTTATATAGAGAAGTGTGGTGTTTTCCATTAGGAGGGCCGGTCTTAGAATGCGCAGGCATTTCCAAAAGGAATGCCACCGAGTTGTCGTTTCAGGGGGTGCACACTGTGAGCCTACTTAGCAGACTGCTTGTAAGAGGTTGTATACAGCTGACTATGCTGGCATTTTCAAACACGACAAAGGAGGATTTCTGTGCTATAAAGGAAGTCGTTTTAATGCATAAATACACACATTCTTCCAATCACTGTATCAGTAACTAGTCTGCCAAACATTGGTTTCAGTCCGATATGCTTCATGCTACATTTAATGGTCGTCTTCCTATCCTGCTGTCCAGTCAGTGCACTTTTGAGCCTTGTTTGCATTTCCAAACTCCCTGCCACTACTTGATGTCCAAGTGCATAGCTGCCATGTGAGCCACTAAGAGCCATTGCTGGCTTTTCTCGTGGCATTATTGGATTTGTAGTTTCATGTTTTCCATGATAAGTATGGGCCTACAAATTCCAGCATGTAAAGTCAAAAGCAAGAACAGGCTTGTGTTATCGGGAATAATATGGAAGCACTTGATAGCTATGCAAGTGTTCATCAAAAACTCATGCTCCCGGTAGGTTTTGCGACTGCTCTTCACACTCTGCTATGCCCAGTAGTGTGCTTTTAAATTCTCCTGTAGCAGGGGTGTTTACCACGTGTGGGTTTTTAGGTAAACTAAAGCATGTGTGCGCCCTATGTTTTTAAGAAGACTATTCCTTATTTCTGAGAACACCTCATGGTGGCCACAGTAGTGAGACTTTCAGCAAATGGTTATTTTCTTAAGTCCTATCAGTTTCAATACCTAAGTTAAGTGCTACGAGACGAGTGACTAGGCAGGTTCAACTTGACGGGGACCCAGTCCTGCTCCTCAGACACACGTGTGGTCTGGTGCTACATCCCGAGTCTCCCCACAGCGTTCAACTCCTATGCCACAGGCGTCTCTGGGTGTCTGAAGGTTCAGCATAGGCGCCAGAGTTTTGAAGTGCGTCAAGCGCACGTTTGTCTGAGAGTGTGTGTATGTGTATGTATTGTGTGCGTATGTGTGGCCAATACCGCTCTTTGCATCAGGCCATGTATTTTTGAAATGCCAAAATTAACTTGCAGGATTAAAAGCACTTCTTTTAATCCTGCGTGTTAATTTAGCTGCCCATTTGCACCTCGTTCACACTCCCATTCACACCTGCTAGTGGTGGCGCCCCCTGGAGGCTGGCACATCAGGCAGCCGCCTGCATGGCCTGATGCAAAGTTAGTATAAATGTTTTCACTTATTTCATCACGAGGAAAATGTTCTTCCAGCCATTCTAAAGTAGTAGACATTTCTGTGTAAAAAGAAATATATATATTATTTTTACTGGACCTAATACAGAAAGTTTATAAGGATATAAGATCTGTGAAAAAGACTGTTAAAGGGACATTATGGTTAAGTTGCGCTACTAAAAACATATGAATTCAGTGAAAAAAACTTCTTAAAGGGACGTTATGTTTAAGTTGCGCTACTAAAAACCTATGAAATTCAGTGAAAAAAACGTTGTTAAAGGGACGTTATGGTTTGAAGTAAAACCGAAAACCCCCAGAAATTTGCACGTTATGGTAAGCTAAGCAACCATAACTCACGCCACCACCATGCACTGCTAAGACTAACACCCAGGACATCAAAGATGGCATCACAAATATCATTGGTGACATCACTGGTGACATCACATGTCTAGCCCTTTATTTTTTGTTCACTGCTATATCTAGGCCAGGTGGTTTTATTTACTGACAGTCAGAAATTTAACTTTCAAAAGGTATTACATTTATAGATATTGCTATTCTCACATGTTCTTACACTACTTTCCTTAGAATTGAATCGAATCTTATGATATGTATATATATATAGAGGAAGAAGCAGGCCTGAAACAGCAATCATTTTTGTGCGTGAACACAATCATGTAGATTATACACAGTTGCTAATGATACTGCATCTTGTTTGCTTACTTTACTCTCCATATATAAACACGATATTTGTATGCATTGTAGTCTATGTTTTGTGTGTATTAGTAGAAATATGTAGTAAATGATGCATTATTAGCTACTTAGTACATGTTTCACCATGCGGAAAAGTCTGATACAGAAGCATTCATCTTTTTATTATATAGCTTTGGAAAATTACAAATATAGCACCTCTGTGGTGTATGCTGCAGCCAATACCTACATTTCGGTATGAGCAGGTTCCTGTACTAGAAAGAACACTGCAATGGAATGTTCTTTAGAACACTAAATTGTGTAATGAAGTATGTAGTTTATTACACATTTCTCAATAATCCCTGATACTTTTTTGCCAATTTTACATTCACAACCCTTGTATGAAATGTAAATGCACATGTGATGTCATCAATGATATTTGTGATGTCATCTTTGATGTCCTGGGTGTTAGTCTTAGCAGTGCACGGAGGTGGCGCGAGTTATGGTTGCTTAGCTTACCATAACTTGCAAATTTCTGGGGGCTTTCGGTTTAACTTCGAACCGTAATGTCCCTTTAACAATGTTTTTTTCACTGAATTTCATAGGTTTTTAGTAGCGCAACTTAACCATAACGTCCCTTTAACAAAGTGTTTTTTCACTGAATTACATATATTGGTAAGGATACAGCACCCATAAAGTCTTAATTTCACCATTTATTGACTTGCAAAGCAAAGTGCACACCAAAGAGGTGGTCCCTTGGAGCTGTGAGAAAATGAAGAGATGGGACAAAGTTCATGAGGGAGGAGTCAAGCTGCGACAGCAAGTGGAAGCCCCGGTAATCCCGAATGATCCTTATGAAATGTGGCTGAAGGTTTCAAGAATCGGCACTTTCCATTTCATAGAGAAACACCTCCACCAGGCTATTGCTTTGGAGGGGGGTGCAGGAATTGCTGTGGCTTTGCAGATGAACGAATTTAGTGCTGACGGTTTTGGGGATGAGTGGGGACAGGAAAATGTTGTCACCAAGGAAGATGCCACAGGGTTTATATCAGAGGATGGCATGGACAGAGGTCCACGCAAGCAAGGTGGCTGAAAGTGGAGGATGATATTATATTTGCAGTAAAGGATGACGATTTCAGCCTTGTTGGGCTAACTGGAATGACAGCAGATGTGTATGGCTACGCCACAGCTGGAGGTGGAGGAGTCAGGTGGATGACTGGCGATTTTTGTTTTGCGATGTGTTAGTTGTAAGGAAGGCATGGTATCAAGATTAGACAGACACAAGTGATCACAGTTCAAGGGTGTTTATTAAACTGAATAGGTAGGTTTGAAAAATGCCTAATCTAAATGTAGATCTAAGATGGGAGCAAGCTACGACCATCAAATAATAATAAGGCAGTCCTAGTGGCGTCTTGTCAAATAAAAAAGGCCTATATTAAAAAAAAAACCTATTGCCAATCCTCACACTAAACACAAAAAGAGTGCGGGATAAGGTTCACAAGAAAGGAAGAAGTGTTCACAAACGATAACTCAGGATGTGTTAGCGAGGGGGGTCCCCGTCTCCACATTTTGAGCATTGCACAAGGAAGGAGTCTTGAGCACAGCACACTCTCAAGCTTTCCCAGCACGAGAGTGTGCTGTTCTGGTTCACGTGTCAAGACCTTCAGTGGTTAATTCTCTTTTCTACAAAAAGTCTCTTTCCCACAAGGACCTGATGGCTTCCAAAAATAACAAAAGAAGTTCTGTTCCAAATGTACGTTGGGTGATGGTTTGACAACTGGTTCCCCCTCTTCCGGGCACAGACCCCTCAAACAGTTCTCATCAATTTCAGGACCTTCGGAGGTTGTCGTTGTCTCTCCTGCTTCCAAGGATCTGATAAGGTTTAAATAACAAATAAAAAGTTCTTTTGGATTAAACTTGAGGTGATGATTCTTCACCCCTGGGTCCCCCTCTTCCGGGCGCAGACCCCTCTCGAATATTAGCCTCCCTCCTGTTGGGTTTACTCTGGATTATATTCAAAACGCTTTCTTGGTTGCATTCACATGGTGTTGGGGTGACTTGCTCTTCATCCCTGGATCCCCCTCTGCCAGGCTCAGACCCTTCTAGAGTTTATTTTATTTTATTTTATTACATTTGTTATACGCCCAGACCCGGGGGTATCACGGCGTAGTTACAGACAATGGGATAATGCAATCTTAGAATGAGCATAGAGGTGTACAGGTATAAAATCAAAAATATACAATAGTAGGAATCAACAATATACACTAATATACAAAGTAGTCAGGTGAAATAATTGATTGGGGGGGTTAGTGCACTGGTTCAGTTAGAACTTGTTGAAGAGCCAAGTCTTCAGAAGGCTTTTGAATTTGGGGAATGAGGTTTCATTCATAATGTATGTAGGTAGCGCATTCCAATATCTGGGGGCCAGTATTTTGAAGCTGCTGCCCCCTGCTTTCTCTCTTTTGTATCTGGGGGTTTCAAGGAATGCGTTTTTGTTGGACCTGAGGAGTCTGGTTTGGGGCTTCATCATGACTGTGTTGTTGAGGTATTTGGGCGCTTTGTTAGCCCTGCATTTGTGGGTGATCCTCAGGGTTTTAAATTGAATTCTGGCTTGTATGGGGAGCCAGTGGTGGTCTCTTCTGGTGTTGGATATATGTTCAGATTTTTTGATGCCTAAAGCTGCTCTGAGGGCTTTGTTTTGCATGAGTTGAAGTTTAGCTATGTTGGCTTTGGAAGTGCCAAGGAATAGGATATTACAATAGTCTAGCTTAGACAGTATGAGTGCTCTGGCTAGAGTAACACAGTTGCTGGAAGAGAGGAATTTACGGCTGAGGGAGATGAGTTTAGAGGTGTAGGAAGTGGATGAGGCTAATGAGTTTACTTGTTTAGACATGGATAGTGTGGCATCTAAGTACACGCCGAGGGTCTTGACTTGTTATCAGCCTCCCTCACGTTGGGTTCAATCTAGTTTATATTCTAAAGATTTCTTATTCTTGCCTTCATGTGTCGATCGGGTTATGGTTTGCCACCCCTTGGAACGCCCTCTGCCGGGCTCAGACCCATCTCGAATATTGGCCTCATCCGTCGGGTTCACTCTGGCTCTCATTCACAGGCTTTCCTCTTTTGCTTTCACAGTTCTATTCCACAAGTAAATTGGGTGTTGAATTCACCCCTGGCGCCCCCTCTTGTGGGTGCCTACCCCTCACGAATCTCAACCTTCCTCCGTTGGATTCACTATGGCTTTTGCAAAGATATTTTCTCCTTGGCCTTCACAAATCTTAATGTCTTTTCAAACAGTTCTCCGTGGACATCCCTCTGCGGGGTCCACTTTTGTCAACACACTATTTCCTGGGACTTTAGACTCTGCCCCACTTTATTGCCAACCCTCCACCGGGTTCACTCTTGCCATTTCACAAATCCTTTTACTTTCTTCTGATGTGGGATTCACTTCCCTTGCGTTCTCAATTGTCATTACGACTGTAGGGGTATTTAGCAAGACCCCTGTATGACCATTTTGGCCTATCTTCCCGGCACCCGTAGGGCCTTCTGGTATCAGTAGTTTCTTTCAAACACAGGATTAACCAGAGTCTCTCTCGTCAGCACCCACGTGTTGCTGGACACCTTGCAGCTGGTCTTTACAGTTCTTTGAACTTTCCTCAATGTGCCATTTTGCGATTTACATTCAACACAGTACGGTTTCTTTATCGGTTCCCCTTTGATTCACCGGCTGTGAGGAACCGCTTGGCTTTTCATTCTACGGGAGTCAAGGCCAGTACCGCAGTAGCACGTGTCTCCCCCTGCCCTGCTTAACAGCGAAGGCAGGCTCCATGTACCATTGAATATCTTTTGCAACACACTTGGGCTATTGTTTGGGGTCTTATGTTTCCTTCCGCGAAGGCTTCACGGGTCTCGGTCGGAAAAGGCAAGGTTGCTTCTCTCCTTGTCGTCCCTTCGATACTCTTTACCTTTCTCCTCCTTTTGAACTGGCATGCTTCGATAGCTGTCTCGTCATGCGGTCTGCCTTGCTCGTACTGTGCTCTTGTACTCCACCTTTTATTTTAGTGGGGAAGAGAAAGGGCCATCGGGTTTGTGTAATTCTTGTCAATTGCCTGACACTGCCTGACCCTTGTGTCCGGACATGTCAGGAAAACAGCTCTAGAGTTAGTCTGTCGTCTTTCGTGCTGAGCAAAAGTGTTTGTGTTGGAATGTGGGGAATGGTTTCCAAATGTCTCACATGGTAGGATGGGAAAAAGGTGTTGTAGGGAATTATAACCCTCGTACTGGGAGGGTTGGTAAATTTAAAAGGATGAGTTTGGTAGGGTTTGTGAAATGCACAGGGCTGACCGGGATTATTGTCATGAAAGCAACAGGGGGGATTGTGGGAACTGTAGTGTTTTGTGAAATTAAACTGGGTGTTCGGAAAGGACTAATCAGCGGGACGTGGAGATGAAGGATGGGAAGTATTTGGGTGGCAAACTGGAAAACAAGTATTCAGAGAGTTGTGGTTTATGATGGTAACAGGGTTTGGGTTTCTTGTTGGTTTAGTTGTAGGGATGGTAGGTTTTTATTAAGGGAGCTTCTTTGGGTGGAAGGGAGGTAGATGTGGAATAACCGAAACAAATCCCAGGGCTTTGTCCTCTTCTCCTTCTTCTTTGGTATAGTACCACGTCTCAGCTGTGGTACTTCCTCGAGCACAACCTCGGGCTCCCCATCCAGGTGATCCTTTCTCTCTCGACCATCCCTCTAGGGTTGGAGTCTGAGTGTATCGGCCCTTCCCAGGATACCTGAATAAGGGATTCTTGAGTCCATGCAGGGGTGAATACCCTTAGGTTTCCCACAAAGTCTAGTTAGGAGAGGTAGTTAAGAGAGATAAGGGCATGCACTTACAAATTGAGCAAATGTAACAAGGAGAAGCATTATGATGAATCGAGGGAATTCAGCGCTTCTCCCCACCTTTGTGCCCCTTCCTGTTAGGCTAGGCATGCGAGCCTGCTTGGCAGTGCCCTTCCTAGGGTTATAGGTAAGTGGGACTTCAAGGAAAGAGACTCCTTAGGGGACAAGGAGTCCCATTCCTGTGAGGAACTCCCTACAGTGGCACAAACTATGGCATACATGAGATGTTTTCAAACTGAGGAAATCTCTTTACATTCAAGATGTTGTTTGGCATAGACTACGAGTTTTAACATGATGTTAGAACGCTTGTTTTTACCTCTCTTGTGACAAGCCTGCACTGCGAGCAGACTACCAGCTCTTGCAGGACTCTGAGCGCAGGAGGACTTTGAGCGCAGCCCTGAGGAGGCGGGACTGGTGCGTGTCACGTGGAACATCACGTGACTGAAGCAACTACAAAGCACCCTCCCTTCCGCCCGAGCGCTGTGTTGTTTGGCATTGACTACGAGTTTTAACATACTGTTAGAACGCTCGTTTTTACCTCTCTTGTGACAAGCCTGCACTGCGAGCAGACTACCAGCTCTTGCAGGACCCCGAGCGCAGGAGGACTTTGAGCGCAGCCCTGAGGAGGCGGGACTGGTGCGTGTCACGTGGAACATCACGTGACTGAAGCAACTACAAAGCACCCTCCCTTCCGCCCGAGTGCTGTGTTGTTTGGCATTGACTACGAGTTTTAACATACTGTTAGAACGCTCGTTTTTACCTCTCTTGTGACAAGCCTGCACTGCGAGCAGACTACCAGCTCTTGCAGGACCCCGAGCGCAGGAGGACTTTGAGCGCAGCCCTGAGGAGGTGGGACTGGTGCGTGTCACGTGGAACATCACGTGACTGAAGCAACTACAAAGCACCCTCCCTTCCGCCCGAGCGCTGTGTTGTTTGGCATTAACTAAGAGTTTTAACATACTGTTAGAACGCTCGTTTTTACCTCTCTTGTGACAAGCCTGCACTGCGAGCAGACTACCAGCTCTTGCAGGACCCCGAGCGCAGGAGGACTTTGAGCGCAGCCCTGAGGAGACGGGACTGGTGCGTGTCACGTGGAACATCACATTACTGAAGCAACTACAAAGCACCCTCCCTTCCGCCCGAGCGCTGTGTTGTTTGGCATTGACTACGAGTTTTAACATACTGTTAGAACGCTCGTTTTTACCTCTCTTGTGACAAGCCTGCACTGCGAGCAGACTACCAGCTCTTGCAGGACCCCGAGCGCAGGAGGACTTTGAGCGCAGCCCTGAGGAGGTGGGACTGGTGCGTGTCACGTGGAACATCACGTGACTGAAGCAACTACAAAGCACCCTCCCTTCCACCCTTGTGGCGTTAAGCCCGGTGGAGACAAGCCCGCTGGCTGTTGAGCGGCTGTTGGGAGCTGGCGGGGCTGAAGTTGTGAAATATTGCGCAGAGGCCAAATAAGGGTATAGTGTCTGTAATTATTTTCTGGGGTACCTATAAAGCAGACAATCCGTATAGTATCTTATCATTAATTTTAAACAGATCGTTCTACATACATGTATGGGATTGCTCTTATTCTTTTATCAGCATTTGTCATTTTAGTACTGCAGCGTGTTAAGGTATTCCTCTTTTAGTATTGAGATTATCATATGGTCATACAAGTGATTGAGTAGGCCAGTAATCATAACGTTTGGTAACCCTCCTGGGTTCCCATAATGGGAGTCACACTCAGAAGTATGGGAAGTATCCCAGAGGAATATATAGTTCAGGGGGGTAGAGTCCCACCACAGGTGGTAATTTCTCTTCCACATCCTTCTCAAGTTACCCAAATAGTCAACAAGGGCTCTGTTACCTCTATGGTAGTAGACACTTTGGTAGTCCCCCAGGGAATTTCCACTCCTCCGGGTATAGAGGGCCCTGGGGATATTGGACCGGAGCAAACCAATCAAGTGGATTCAATGGCAGAGGTGGTGGGAGTCATAAATCAGGCTTTTCTAAACATTGAATCTAAAGTGAACTCTTTGGCAGATGAACCACTGGTGGTGGAGTGAGATTTAGTATCAGATATTTCTATATGAGCCCCACTGTTGACTCATGAGTTTTCCAGGAAAGTTCAAGGCCCAAGAGACCCTAAAAGAAAGATTTCAACAACATCAGTCCCTATAACTAAAGAATGGGGTTATAAGGAGAAATTGTCACAGTACCAGTTTAGCCAAAAGCAAGAGAGGGAAACTGCTCGTGGGGATGAGGCCACCTCGCAAAAAATTCAGGTTAGTGAAGGTGTCAAACTTGGGGATGATGACTCTATAGTGGGGGACCCAGTGATCGAGGATGAAGCAATAGAGGCTGAGGAGATAAAAGAAGTCTCCCAACAGGATCAGCTACCCCCAGTAGATGAGTTATCATTCCCAGTTCTTTCTAGAATTATGGACTCCATGGACAGAGGCTACGACACATTGAACTATGAAATCCGGGAGCTTAGGAAATCAATGAAGGAAGTATTGAGCAAAGTGCATCTATTGGAAGGCTTTATAATGGCAACCTCAGTCTTCAATACCCCAAGCCCGAAAAAGGTGCTTAGTGAAGGTGCTGTGTTTGTACAAGGCGAGAGAATGGGAGTTAAAAATATGAAAACACAGGGGGAGAATGCTGAGTTAAAGGGAGAAAGTCTTTTGGTGGTACCTGAGGTATCCGGAATAGTCCTCCCATCAGTATCAATGTTGGGGAAGGAACAGGTTCAGGATAAGAAGATGTTGAGTAGTAGCCCAAAGGTAAAAAAACCAAGTTGTCCTAACAAGCTGAACTCACAGGAAAAAAAATCCAAAAACTGTAAGCTTCCACCCTCACAACAGAATAAAGGATCACGGAAATTCCTCCGTAATCTAAGGTTGGCAGTGGACAAACACATGCAGATTGATAGAGACATACTAGATCCGAGAAAGAAAGACTTTTTTATAAACAGGAAAGGGGGTAAAGTTAAGGAACTAATAAGGTTCAAGAAAGTCGATAGGGTTTCATCTGTGTTGGAAAATGTACAGGAGGGGGATAGTCCTTCTTTCGATCTAAGTAATATATCTGTTTATCCAGTGGATATGGAAGAGGAAGAGATTGAGAAGTTTAAGGATCTAGAAGCCCCAAAAAATATTGAATTTGGAGCAGGTAGAGGAGCTGGCAAGTGTTGTAATTTGGAGGAAAGACTGTTGGTTCCACCGCATATAATAGCAGGAAGGGGATTGGTGAATCCTCTGGTGGAAGTCCCGGAAACAGGAATAACAACGGCACCTAAATTATATGCAATTTTTGCGAAACCTGTGGTGGTGAAGGCAGACTTGGGGAAGTTGCCTCCACCCAGGGTTTCCTTAACAGTGCCATTACCGACCCCAAGATTAATGGAGGAAGTAGGTCTGGGGATTCCAAAGAGTAAGTTTTTGGATTCATTGAAGGGGGTGGGGGAAAGTACGGGGCAAATAAAATCGCCCAAATAATGGAATTGGAGGCAAGTGGCCAATTTGCAAAAAATTATGCCAGATAACGGTGAGCTATGTATTTTCTTGAATCGGCTGTTCGAAAGTTCAAATAGATATCCCCTAAATAGACATTATATCCTGGATTTGATGCAGGAAATCCCAAATCTGAAATTGATATCGTCAGGGGACATTAAGATGGTAGAATTTGTCTACGATGATTGTCTAGATACTGTAAGACTTCATTTAAGGTCACATCTAATAAGGGAAATAATAATGGGGGAAAGAGAGCGTTTCTTAGCCCTAGGTTTTGAAGTTACAGACACAGGGCCCTCAATATTGTCAACTCTGGCTCCCATTTATCAGGCAAAGAAGGGTATGATACAAGATGAAATAGAACGATACAACAAGGAGATCTATAGTTCCAGAGGGTATACACAAGCTCCTATTGGTAGAGGGGTAAATCAAGGAAGGGAGGAAAAGCGTTTCCAACATACATGATGGTCTAATTGGTCATTAATTACATGGAATTCGAGAGGGTTCAAGAACATCATGAATAACCATGAACTTTTCTCGAATTTTGATATCTGTTTGCAGGAAACTTTTTTGCTAGACACACCTATGATAGATGGATTTAATACAGTCTACGTTAAGGCCCGACGGGGAGTAAAGGGTAGGCCATTTGGTGGACTACTAACAGCAGTTAAACGTTCTTTGGGACTTTCCATGCAGGTAATTGATGTAGACAGGTCGGACATCCTGATTGTACTCTTAGAATGGCAGGAAGATGGTGAGAGTCTCGTAAGCAAATGTTTTTTGGTAAATGTTTATTTCAGTCCCCTTAAAGACAAACTGGAAGAAGCCTTGACAGCAAATTCTTTTACATTAATGGGGGAATTCCCGGATGATGGGGCTTCAGTGATAATCGTTGGAGACTTTAATGCAGAATGCTTAGAAGAGAATTGGTATTTAGAGAATAATAGAAAGTTTGTCTGTAAGGAATCCCGGGAGAGAGGAAAGAGGATTATCCAGGAATTTGAGGTGTGGAACCTTAGCATTATTAATGGTAATATGCAGATGGATATTCCGCCAGCTTTTACATGGCAGAATGGGTTGTGGAAATCAACAATAGACTACATTTTCACTTCCCATGATCTAGCCATAAGAGGAGTATCCCTGGAAGTAAAATCTCTGATATGGAGTGATCATTCCCTTCTGGAATTTAAATTGTTCAGTCCGACAAAACATGTTGAAACCGACATTGTAGGAGTGGAAATAAATTCAGGAAAGAACGAGGTCAAGTGGATTCCTAGGATTGCATCAGCATTCTTGTCTGAAATTGCAAACTTACCAGTAAATAAGATGGCTCGTCTATGTACAGCGGAGGGATTCCCTACGATTGTGAGGGAGTTGTTAGGTAGGTTAACAACAGATAGAGGCTTAACCCAGATGGTGGCAAGGAGGAAGGGTTCCCACTCTTTTGATGTAGAAGTCCAGGCACATAAAAAGGAACTACACCGAGAGGTGAGGTATCTCAAGAAATCTGCACCTCCAGGCTATATGGAAAAGGTGCGGATTCTAAAACAATCACACAGGAACTGGGTAAAAGGTAGAAAGTTTTTGCTATACATTAAGGATGCCGAGAGAATGCTGGCTTGTATGCTAGGGAATAGGCCTGGAATATTTTGGGACCTAATTAAACCAAAAGGTACACAAGATTATCTTCAGGCACATGCGGTCAGTGACATTGGTTGGGTGAAACATTTCGCTGATTTGTACAGGGTGGAAGGTTTGGACCAATCAGTCACCTGGGCAGAGGCGGATTGGAAGGGTGCCCTAGAATGGGACTTGGAGGATATAAAGAATCTGATAAAGAAAAGCAAGTCCTCGAATGCACCGGGACCAGACGGTCTTTCTAATCTGACCTATAAAGGTAACTTAGTAGTATGGTCACAGGTACTGTCTGCCTTATTTTCGGATATTCTGGCTAACAATTCGTTCCCCTCTACCTGGTCAGCAGCAACCTTAATCCTGATCTTTAAAGGCGGGGATAGGTCTTCTCCACTTTATTATAGACCTATATCCTTGTTGGATGCTTCAAACAAAATATTTGCGAAAATGCTGCTGAAAGCCTTGCAAAAATGGGCGCTGGAATCTGATTCCCTAGATGCTTTTCAGTCAGGTTTTCGGCAAGAGCTGAGTACATCCACTAATTGTATGGTGTTAGATTTATTAGCACACCAAGCAAAGGTCCAAGCACGGCCTGTATTTTTCGCTTTTTTAGATATTAGTAAAGCGTTCGACATGGTTAATAGGGCTTTTTTGTGGAAACAACTATATGATAGGGGGTGTCCGGTAGCTGTGTTGAGTATTTTGGTGGCTCTCCATACAAATACAAGGATTAGAGTAAGGCTGGATGAATTAGGGAATTATTCCCCCTGGATTCAGACAAATAGGGGTTTAAGACAGGGGTGTGTTTTGGCACCCTTTCTCTTTTGCCTGTATTTACTGGGAATAGGAGGTTGTATGGAACTTGTAAAAACTTTCCCTCCAAGATTGGGTGCTATGGTTGTCCAATACTTGCTTTATGCAGACAACATTGTTATATGTGACCTCACAGCTATTGGGCTCCAAAGAGCATTAGTAGCTGTGGAGGGGTTTCTAGAGAAACTAGACTTATCATTAAACACTGCAAAATCAAAGGTTCTGGTGTTTAAGGGGGGTAGGAAAAGTTGTAAAATAATGCCTTGGTACTTGAAAAATGGTAAATTAAAAGTTGTAAATACATTTGTATACTTAGGGCTGGTCATTTATGACAAGCTCTCAGGTCCTGAATTACAGGAAGACTTAAGGGTAAAATTTGCAGGGGCAGGTGTACAACTCCGAATTTTCGATGGGAAATTCGGTAGATACTCTCTTTTACCAGCCCTAAAGTTATACAAACAACAGTTAATCCCAAAATTAATTTATGGGGCCCAAACTCGGAGTCAGCTGATTAACTGGTCACAACTAGAGGGGGCATTATGGAAAGGCCTACTTCAACTCCCTCCCGCAGTCAGTTCCTTTAGCAGGGATTTTGTTTGAATTAGGTCTGTTACCTATAAAGACTATGGTGGATTGGGGTAAGCTTCAGTTGTTGGTAAAAATACTGAACCCTCCAGGGGCGTCAATATATGAACAGTTAAACCTGGTAAGAGTTCAGGGTAGCTGTAGGGTTCTTGGGGACTGGGTTTTGAATTGTCAATTGATGCTTCAACAGGCAAATATTCCAATGGAGGAATTGGAGCTGACACCGAAGGTCGCCAAGTTAAGATGGTGTAGATATGTATGGTCTAACCTGAGAACTGACATAATGGAGTATAAATGCTTTGGGGATCACTTTCTTTGGTCATGTAAAAGTTTTAATACTCCAGCTCCTTACCTTGAAAAGCACCCGTCGAGATCCTTTAGGACACAAGTGCTAAGATTAAGGTTGAATTTGTTACAAACAAAAGAAGTATTGGGCCGCCGTGTGGAAATTCCACAAGAACAGAGATTATGTCGGCATTGTAACAAAAATATTGAGACGCTAAAACACTTGTGTGTGATTTGCCCTAAGCTGGAGGACTTGCGGTCTTGTTTTTCAGCAGGCTTGGTTTTCTCCTCCGAGAATGAATTATGGGGGACGATATTGAACTGTAATGAATTAAGCTTGACCATACATGTTTTTGAATTTTTAAGGAAAGCTGCAGTAATTTTATAAATGTTGGATATATGTACATTGGATTGTGTATTTTTGTATACGTGTTAAAAGTACTGTGGTACTGTAGAACACAATAAAATAAATAAAAAAAATAAAATTTACATTCAAACAGGGATGAAAAAAAAACTCTGCTGGGATGCCATTATTGTGATGAACAGGTTTATGTCCCTTTAAATAGAATTAACCAATCCACTGATTTGAGTACATCTTATAATTTAACTTTGAGAAATAGAGAGAGAGAGAGAGAGTGAGAGGAAGAGAGAGAGAGAGAGAGAGAGAGAGAGAGAGAGACGTCGGCACAGATAGACTCTGAGAGACATAACACCTCAGGAAGCAGGAATTCGAGAGCCACAAGTTTCAAACTCTCTCCAGCGGCATGGCGACTCTGCGGCGAAGCGCAACAAGAGAATCCAGGCGGTGGTGTGACCACAGGGATATACATATGGTGGACCAGTGGTCCAAACAACATCACCAAAACTATTGTAAAGTAGGAGCCAGAAGCAGTCAGGTCTCACGTTCCAAGACCAGAACACCGAAATGAGACGAGAAACCAAGGGAGGCGAGGGGACCGAAAGAAATCCTGTTCCAGAGAAGGGAAAACGCCAGCAGTCCATAAATGGGCAAGAAAGGTCCTGAGGTATCCGACTCCAGAAGACTCTCTCCATTGAATAGGAAGTTAACAGGGAGTACGGGAGTTATTGGTGGCCTCAAGTAGGGGATTGTTATGTTGCAGATCCAACGCCTCTCAGCACTAATCGATAAGACAATTTGTCTTGCAACAAGTCAAGAGAAAGAATAAAAACCCAAGAGGGGAAATTATTGATAAAGCCAATGTTGAGAGAAGATATAGTGATTTCCATACCCTGGAAAAAGGGAACAGACTCTGAGGTGAATGCAAAGTGTGATAGCTTGAAAGTACAAGCCATACCATGGGAAAAAGGGGAAAGAGTATGAAGTGAAAACAAAGTGTGATACCTTGCAAGCACAAATCATACCTTGGGAGAAGGGGAGGGATTCTAAAGTGAATGCAGAGTGCGATGATGTGAAAGCCCAAACCAGAACTGTGAAACCGGTTCAAATTGTTCTACAGATGCAAGGTTGGACAGACCAATTGAAAGTGAACCATACTCAAGTATGGGGGGAAAATACCCTCCAGACAGGAATATAAACAAGTGTACATGAAAGATATAGTCAATAAAGTTACACTCTTGATAAGTTACAGAGACTGATCACAGAAGTAAAAAGAAGATTTGTAAGAGTCATAAATTAAATGACAGAATGATACTACAAGTAACAAAGGAGAAGGGAGTCATTCTCCTGGCCTAAGTTAGTTTATGAGTATAGTTTATATAGTGGCAGGGTCAGTTAGGGTAGTTTTGGAGAGCTGACATCCTATTTTGCACTTCAAAGACTGAGTAACAAGCACCGTGGTTAGTTTGTTAGGTAGGGGATGTCCATAGTGATAGGGCAAGTTAGGCTATACAACTCTTATTTGAATGAGTCTCCAGAGGATAGCTCAGCAGCAGCGTGCTCGCCTTGGAAGCAAGCTTAGAAACCTCTGGCTATTAAGCGCATTATAAATAACCTATCATATCATAAATCACCCTGGCAACGTCATCTGAGAGTATGTCCTTCTGACTTGCCATACCTCATAGACCAGACATAAGGGTCTGCCGTGGCTTGAACAATGATTGGATTGGGCGGCCATTTAACAAGCTGTCTAACAGCAGGAATGGACTGCATTCAATACAAGTTTGCTTTTGTTTTGGTGAGTCTGAAGAGAGGAGTAGGAACATTGACAATATGTCATCACAGAACAAGGACATAGTTAATGGAAATTGACAAACTAGCAGGAACTCAACAGAAGAGGACCCAGGAGAGAAACAGGAGCGTAATCAGTGTCCAAAGAGTGTAAAACTGGGGACCATGCGGGTTCAGATTCAAGCACCTCACCGAAGACAGAGGGATATGTAAACTAATTGCACAAGCCTTATTTACCCTTGAATCGTGTGTTTCTAAATGTTGTGCCTCTATGTTTGTAGCAGAGAGCTTGGTTTGCTTGTCACGTCTCACACTTTTGAGATGCAGGAAGAAAACACTGGGATGTACATGAATTCAAAGGGATAAATCATTAGATTTATGACTGCATCCACACCTCGGCTGGCATATGGGAGCTAATTAAAACAAGCGTTGCGAGCCACTGAGCATGTGTTCAGCTGAACCTTAAATTAATCTGCAAGGTTCTGCTGCATCTTCTATCGCACGCGCGGCATATGGCGTGTTGTGTTGGGCAGTTTTTCTTTTAGGGATGATACTGAAAAACATCTTTATAATGGCTTCTATAAGCTGCACTGCGTCCACTAAACAAACACAAGTTGTGTTTTTTCTTAGTCACTTTCAATAGTTATAATATCCGAGGAGAAAGAGAGCGAAGACCAGAAGTCAGGAAGAAGGAAGCACGCTCCCACTTGGCCCAACTCTTCCCAACACCACGGCCGTCCTCATCTTCTTCATGTCTGGCCTGGCCCCATGAGCTGAGTACCCCAGAGGGTAATGAGTGGGTGCTCACTGGTGGCTACTTACAGCGATCCCTTTTCCGCCCTTACGGATCGTTCATATAATAATGTCAAAGAGGAGTTATAAGACTCTCTTCACAATGTTTCAAGTTTCGTTCACAGATGTGTTCATATTTAACCACTCTCTCCAAGCTTCCCCGCTCCAGCGTATCAAGCTCCCAAAACCCCTGTCACTCTTCACCAATCGTCTGCACCTCAGGAGCTGCTAGACTTGCTTCCTTCTCGGCAGTTCGGTGAGATGGATCCTGCACCCACTGGTGCTTCATTGAACCCCCAGAATGACAGTTCTTCTATAGTCCCAGTGGGCCCCTTCTCCAGAGAGTCCTCGTGCCGAGACGTCCTCCACACTGCTCTGCCACAAGCAGACAGGCGGCCTCCCAACCCAGTCCGGGCTCCATTCAATAATGTGTCTGTTAGTGGGCATACTATCGGCATCAATGAACTCACTGTGGAAAACTCCTCCATCTTTTTAGCCAATCCAGAAACTTGGTTCACTGACGCTATGGCCGCCTCTCACTCTTGCCTCCTTCAGCCTGCAATACAATCCATTTCTGAAGAAAAGCCGATCAAGATGGCGGACAGTATCTCATATGAAGACATGTTTGACCCAACACAGCATGGTCAAATGCATGACTAACCTGGCTTCCTCATTCACATCTGCCGTTATTTACCATCCTCCTCCGATGGAAGGGGGTACCCTCCCTCCCCTCTAACCTCACTGACCTGGCACAGATCCCAATGAATGCCTCCAATTGGAATCGATTATTGGGAGACGTGAATGCCCCGGCTCACAGCCTTCCTAAATCTTTGCATAGCGTACTCAACCAGCTGGCCAGACAGAGAACATACCATGCTGGTCAGCACCTAAATCTCCTCTTTTTGATTAATAATGGCATTGGCCAATGTCTAGGACTATCGCAGTCTGATCACACCTTCATCCAGTTTAGTATGCCCAATCAGATGCAACCCAGGTTTCTTGCAAGGAAATCAGCAGCACTGAAATGTCAATACCAGCACATCAGATGCCTTTCTACAAGTGTTGACTTTGCACTACCCCCAGGCTGACCACAAAGCAGCCTTTGTTGATGCACTAGTGGATGGCACGAGCCACATTCTGGCTTAAAAGCCCCTGGCCCCATTCACACAAAGGAAGAGGAAGTCACTCATTATACAAGTGACTACCAGAGTAAATTCGCACAATAGAAGAGGAGGAGCAGTACCCTCAAAAGACGCTGGAGAAAGTACATGTCCCCTAAAGACTGCATGCTCAGCTACATCTCAAGCAAACTCATCTGAAAGAAAAAAATGAGATTACAGTTTCAGGCTGTACAGCTGACACTGACAACTCATTCAATGAGTCAATAAGAACCTCTTGCAAACCTTTGAACCCCGGCAACAACTATGCAGGGATGCCATTATTTTGATGAACAGGATTATGCCCCTTTAAATAGAATGAACTAATCCACATACATTTCAAACATTCACATCTGCCACTGATCCAAATGTTATGGAAATGATAAAAGCATTGTACTGCTTGTTTGTTTGTTTATTTTATTTATATGGCGCTCCGGACCCAGGAGAAATGGGCGCTGGTACAAGTTACAAATCACAATACATCGTAAATTAACAGTGATACTTTTTAGCAAGGGTTATATACAGAAAGTACAGACAGTGGCAATAAAACATCTGGTAGTGCCATAGGTGAGGCATGTACTGTATATACAGAAAGTAACTGTGTCTAGCATACTGGTTGGCTTTTTGACAGTAGCCACCCAATGGCAAGTTTCCTGAAGGAATGGAAGGATTTGGCCGACTTGATGTTTAGTGGCAGGGAGTTCCATCGTTGGGAGGCGAGGACAGTGAAGCTCGAGCCTCCGGCTCTTTTGGAGATAAATCTGGGCACCGTGAGACATAAGGTGTTGGACGATCTAGTTGTTCTAATGGACTGCTTCCAGGTAAATTTGTTGGCGAGGTATGGGGGGGGGGGGCTAGGTGGTTGAGGGCTTTATAGGTGAGGCAAAGAGTTTTTAGGTCGATTTTTTGTTGAATGGTAAGCCATTTGCATGTGATTCTGGTGTCAGAGATATGCTCTCACCTAGGAATGTTTAGTGCTGCTCGTAGCGCATTATTTTGAATGACTTGGAGTTTACTAATTATAGATTGGTTGGCACCTAGGTAGAGGCTGTTACAGTAGTCTAATTTTGATTGTATGAGAGCTCTAGCTAGTGTAAGGCAACTGTTGGTAGACAGAAATGGTCTGCAGGCACGGATTAATTTTCCTGTGTAAGCGGTGGTTGAGGCAGTCGAGTTGACTTGCTTAGTGAGGTTGATATTGGCATCAAGATAGAAGCCAAGTGTTTTCACGTTTTTGGCAACAGGGATGGTGTTGCCATCGATGATAATTTGAGTAGTTGGGGCTCAATTTTTGTATGTTGTTTGGTGAACCAACAATGAGCAATTCAGTCTTCTCTTCATTCAAGCAGAGGCTGTGTGTGGTCATCCATGCCTGAATGACGGAGATGATTTCATTGATCCTGGTGACATCATTGTTATAGTTACCGGATATGGTAAGGAGTATCTGGGTATCATCCGCATAGTTTCTGTAAGTGACACCCAGACGATCCAGTTTATCAAAGAGAGCCTTAGTAAAGATATTGTATAAGGTAGGGGAAACGCATGAACCTTGTGGGACACCACAAGTGATGGGGATAGGGTCTGCTGCTGCTGCTAGGGAAAAGACCCTCATGGTTCTGTTGGCCAGGAAGGATTGTATCCACGTGACAGCAGAGGGGGAGAAATGGGCGGCCAAAGAGAGGTGGTTGCACAGTATTTTATGGTCGACCAAGTCGAAGGCTGCTGAGAGGTCTAGGAGGAGTAGGATAGCGGCCTTGCCCTTATCTTTAATGTCGTCAATCTGACTTTTGAGATCAACAAGGGCGGTTTCTGTTCCATGTTGCGATCGAAAGCCAGACTGATGCAATCCAAGCAATTGGTTGGACTCTAAATAGTTCTGGATTTGCAGGTAAGGAACTCTGTCCAGGATTGTTATCAGGAAGGTAACGATGGTGACAGGCCTGTAATTAGTGGGAATGGCTGGGTCCAGGGTCTGTTTTTTAGAAGAGGGAGAACCCATGACTGTTTCAAGTTGTTAGGTATTGAGTTAGTAGAGAATGATACGTTTATAAGTTTAGAAATAAATGGGGAAAGGTCTATCGCTACATCTTTTATGATCTGTGCTGGGCACCTGTCCCCTTTGCAATTTCAGGGTTTGAGAGAAGTTATGATTTTTTGCACTTCTAGTGTGGTAACCTTTTTGAAGGTAAAGCCGAGGTTGGTGTTGAAGGTAGTGGGTAAAATGGGGGTCGGGGGGACACTATTCGAAAGTTTTAGTCTTTTGTTATCAATTTTCGTTTGTTTGCCAGTGATTTTATTCGCAAGGGCATTTTGGATGCTTGTGCACCATAGTTGGTCCTTCACGGACATGTCCATCGGTGGATTGGGGTTTTCTAGTTCCTTCAAGATAGTGAAAAGTTCTTTAGTATTGGAGCTAGCATTATTTATTCTTACATTATAAGCTTCTTTTTTAGTTTTCTTATTTCTTGGCATTTTAAGTTCCTGTGTGTACCAAGAGTTAAGATGGGATCTGGGTTTACCTTTACGTAGTTTTAGGGGGGCGATAATGTCAATAGCTTTCGCCATGGCATCATTGTAGGTGTTTACTAGTAGGTTGAGGTCCGATGTGTCAGGGATCATGTTTAGGGTGGGTAGAACCAGTGGGATGAGGGTTTCTACGGTAATGTTACGCTTATTTCTAGTCAGACATGCAGGTGCAGGGGGGCACTGTATGTGGTTCAGGTTGTTAGTGCTAATGTCAAATAATAGTAGGAGATGGTCAGTCCATATGAGAGGTTGGGGGTCCTTGCAGACGATGTTGCAGTTGTGGGCCGCGAGCCAGTCTAAGGTTCTGCCTTTCTGATGCGTAGGAAGGGTAGGAAGGGTGATAAGTTGGGTGTAGTTATGTTCACAGAGGGCATTGGCGAGGGAGGATGCTGGGGTGTCGTCAGGGTAATTGTAACCCAGGTTAAAGTCACCTAGGATGATGTTTTGAGAGAGAGGTTTAGATTTCTCTGCTATGAGAGAGGTTATATCTTCTTCAAAGGTACCTGTGGGACAAGGTGGTCTGTATATTAATTCCATGGTGATAGTGGTCTTAGGGGTCGGTTGTATTTTAATGGAAAGGTGTTTGCATGAATTTAGTAGAGGGGAGGTAATAGATCTAATACCAAGCGAGGATTTGAATATGAGAGCTACGCCTCTTCCGCAAGCATTGGGTCTGTCGGCCCTAAGGATGGAATAGTTGTCAGGAACCGCCAGGGTTAGATAGGGACCTGCTGCAGCGTGAAGCCAGGTTTCTGTAGTGGCAAGGAAGTCCAGGTCATTTGAGCCGATGAGGTCAGCGATTTCAGTAGGGTGGGCAACAAGGGATCTGACGTTAAGTAAGGCTCCTTTGAGTGATACAGTGTTTGCATGGCTGTATTTATTGGTAGCTCTAGTCGTGGGAGTAGTTTGTAATTTACTCGGTAAGGTGAGAAGTCTGTGGCCTAGTCTATTGTTACAGGTAGTGATGTCGGGGTTGGCTGTGGGGCGAAGTTCTGTTATTTTGTGTGAGTTCTGGTTAGTGTCGCAGCAAGGTAAGGTAGAGGGTTACCTAGAGTGACGCTAATTTTGGTGGTGTGGTCTGTAGGGGCACTACGGGGGAAGGAGGCAGGGTAGGCAGGAAGGGAGTAGGGCACGGAATGGGGTGGTGTCTAGGGCAGCCAAGCTCGGCTAGACCATTACTAAATGGGATGTAACTGTTTCTGCTACATGGCATGTGATCGGGCATGACACAGAAGGGGAACATAATAATGATGAGCCAGGCTGACATAATTCTGCGGCAATGGTAGGGCGTGAGTACAGCCGCTAGATTCGAGTAATGTTTAAACTGGCAAAGTCACTTTTAAGAGGATTAGTCAACAATCAGGTTAAAGTAGCATCTAGGCATAATGCAATTGCACAGAGGTTAGTGAATGACCATGGGGCACAACACAATTTCACAGTGGTCTCTATAGGCGACCATAAGGCACAGCACAATTGCGCAGTGGTCAGTGAATGACCATGGGGCACAACATAATTTCACAATAGTCTCTACACAGTTTCACAGTGGTCTCTAGGCGACCATAAGGCACAGCGCAATTCTACAGTGGTCAGTGAATGACTGTAGGGCACAACACAATTTCACAGTGGTCTCTAGGCGACCATAAGGCACAGCACATTTGCACAGTGGTCAGTGAATGACCATAGGGCACAACACAATTTCACAGTGGTCTCTAGATGACCATAAGGCACAGCACAATTGCGCAGTGGACAGTGAATGACCGTGGGACACAACACAATTTCACAGTGGTCTCTAGGCGACCATAGGCACAGCACAATTTCACAGTGGTCTCTAGGCGACCATAAGGCACAGCACAATTTCACAGTGGTCTCTAGGCGACCATAGGCACGGCAAAATTTCACAGTTGTCTCTAGGCGACCGTAAGGCACAGCCCAATTTCACAGTGGTCTCTAGGCGACCATAAGGCACAGCACAATTTCACAGTGGTCTCTAGGCCACTGTAAGGCACAGCACAATTTCACAGTGGTCTCTAGGCGACCATAAGGCACAGCGCAATTCTACAGTGGTCAGTGAATGACCATAGTGCACAACACAATTTCACAGTGGTCTCTGAGGGACCGTAAAAACATAATATCACCATTGTAAAGTGGGTTATGATGGATCTTTGCAGTGGGGGATCACCTAAGTTCGAGCAATTTCAATGAGGGCTTGCATGGCATTTGTCAGACAGTGTGTATCAGGGCACTAGGCTGCCTAGATTCGAGAGATCACATTAATAGCTTGAATGGCATTGTCAGGCTTATGCCGGTGTTCGCCTAAGGACCTGCGTTGCATGACAAGGATTAAATACAGTATGCAACGTGAGGGTTCGTCTAGTAGGTTGATAGGTTTAGTAGTAATACATATTGTATGATGATGGCATTTTGCAGTTAGGCTGCAGAGCGAGTGATTATGGCAACAAGTGCATAGTCAGAGAGTATGCAATGCTCCAGTGCAATGCAAAGTTCCTTATCATGACATGCTCTTTCTGCTTGCAGTCCAGTGCCTGTGCAAGACATGATCAATCAGGCCTTCACTTGCACCAAGGCATAGAATGTGAAAGCTTGGGTAGTAGGGTATACCTGAATTTGGACTCAGAGGAAGGACATGCCTGAGCCCCAATGCTACTCAGCCTCTCAGCAGAGATCATGAACAGAAAAAAGAGCACATGGGCATGGAGGGCTCCATGCTTAAGTGGTTTGGAAACTTTCAGGAGAAACACAACCCCAGATGAAACTCTCTTCATTCCTCTTCTAAGTCTCTAAACATCACTGCAGGAGTTATTATTATTATTATTATTATTATTATTATTATTATTATTATTATTATTATTATTATTATTATTATCATTATTATTATAACAATTATTATTATTATAGTATTATTGAGCGCAGACCTAGCTTTGGAAAGCAACAGATGAAGGACAAGGTTAAGGAGCAGAGAAATAATAGAGTGGCGATCTAACAGCAGGGAGGGCAATTGTCAGCAATGTGTCTACAAGTAACTAAGGGAAGAATAAGTGGGGATTAGATCACCCAGGTTCTGGTTAGGTGGGGAGTGGATGGTGCATGTACATAGGTATTAGGTAGGAGCAGTTCCTTGAGGAGGGTCTTGAGCTCCATCCTGAACAGTAGAAGCAAGGGGGGAAGCCAGATGTCGATGGTAAGGAAGTTCCAGAGTCTTGGGACGTAGGCAGAGAAGGCATGTCTTCTGGTGTTTTGCTTCCTGCACCAGCGCTATTCAGGTCTGCACATGTCCTTACCTCTGGTGGATCATAGACCTTTGGAGATGCTGAGTTTCTCAGTAAGATGGCTTGGGGACTTCAGGGTGACAGCCTCGTAGATGATGCAGCAGGAGTTGAAGATGATGATGCAGGCATGTAGCAGCAGCCTGTGCAGTGCAGATGAAGGTGGGAAGGATGTGGTCCAATTTGAGGGCTCCTTTGAAGAGACATGCTTCATCATACAGCAGATGTAGAGGAGGAAGTCAACGCCCCTATCTTGCCTATATGTTGGTAACCGGAAAAGGTGACAAACACGACAACTGTAATGATGCCCGTAACAGGAGTGGGCTTTGAAACAAAGTTTCCATTGAGAAGACCATTCTTTATGTATCCACGAAGAGCTGACTCTCTCTTAGGAAAGATCCCTGAAGAGCACGAAAAGACGGACGAAAGAGGAGACTGGTGACGTCACATGAAGCACAGTGACACACCAAGAAGAGATGCTAAGAGAGAAGGTGAATAGACCATATAGAATCTGATGACGAAGTAAAGAATCGAGTTTCCCTTTACATGCGGAATTAAAATTGCACTTGTAAAGATCACGGAAGAAAACATGTTTTATAATTATAAAGATACAGCAACGCAAGTAGACTAAGAATTCATAAAGGCTGGCTATAGGTAGTGAATAGACTGCAGGCGGTGCCGACAATATATATATATATATTCAGTAAAAAAACTTTGTTAAAGGGACGTTATGGGTAAGTTGCGCTACTAAAAACCTATGAAATTCAGTGAAAAAACTTTGTTAAAGGGACGTTATGGTTCAAAGTAAAACCGAAAAACCCCAGAAATTCGGCAGTTATGGTAACATAAGCAACCATAACTCGCGCCACCGTGCACTGCTAACACTAACACCCAGGACATCAAAAATGACATCACAAATGTCATTGATGACATCACATGTGCATAACTGCTGAATTTCAGGGGTTTTTCGGTTTTACTTTGAACCATAACGTCCCTTTAACAAAGTTTGTTCACTGAATTTCATAGGTTTTTAGTAGCGCAACTTAACCATAACGTCCCTTTTACAAAGTATTTTTACTGAATTTCATAGGTTTTTAGTAGCACAACTTAACCATAATATCCCTGACTTCATATACATGTAACATAGAACATGCTAACCCCCTTGTAGTGATTTTCATGTCCGCGGACTACCGCCATGTCCGCGGACATATCGAAAATCTGAGCGTGGTGAATATAAATTTAAATAGTGTGCCCCATTTCCCCTTTGAAGTTGGCTCTGAAAAGAGCGTTTTTTTTTTTACAGATGCTTGACAGACACCTGTTATTTCGTATTTTTTTTCTTTGTTTTTTTTCTTACTTTACTCCTAAAATCTTCACATAACCTTCTCCAAAGCAACCCTTACATTCCAAAATAGAAAGGCATTTCCCGTAAAAGATAAAGAAATGTCATCTTCTTTAAAATTAACAGCATTACTGGCATCAATAATCTCATTATTACAAAAGAACATACCAGCTCTAAGCATGAAGGCACACATGCCTCGGTTGATGACACACCTAGCAATGTTTTGCTGAGGACAAAAAACTGAACTATTGTCCCATATTGCCCTAGGTAGTAATCCAGAAATAATTACTTTCGCATTTGGAAGGATCTTCATTACGGCTTGAACCAAGCGTTCCAAATCAGCCAACAAAGTAGGGGCACTGACGTTGCCCAAATGGAAAGCACCATAGTGCAAAACTACCACATGCGGACTGTTCATCGTGGCCATATCCTCACAAACTTGTACAATTCCCTGTACATTGCAATCAGGCACAGTGCTCCACACCACCTCCACTCCTTTCACATCAAAGTTCTTTGCAACATGCCTGCATTGAGCGTACTGTTGTAAACCATACACAAACATATCTCCAAGCACCAACACCCTGACTTTCTCTACTTCTGCCATCTTCACCACACACAGTCTCTTTCAACACAAATCCACAACCTCGACATCTGATTGGCTGATCCGTACAGTCTTCTTTCCATGTTGGATTTCCTGGAAAAACCCGGATGTAGAACGCCCTGTCCACGAACAGCCGCGGTGTCCGCGGACGGCGTCCACTTTACTCTCTGTGCCATTCCCTCATTGCATACAGCTAAGCAATCACACAATACGAATAACGTCCTCAGAACACCCCCATTTTGTTAATTTTCGGACATTTCAGGACAATTATCATTTCATTATTCAACATATTAACATTACAAATATTATACTTTCATCTTGTACTCTGCACACAATGCTATGTTTCTCCATTAGTAGCTCAGTATACTAGATAGAATCCCATAATACAATGCTATTTATATCAATGCATCGTTCAAAGCACTAATAACGTTATGATATTTATTGCAATATCCTTGACACTTTTTTCACAACATTATAATAAAAATCCCTAGTACACAAATTCCATGAAAAGTACATACACATGTGATGTCATCAGTGATTTCATCAATGACATTTGCGATGTCATCTTTGATGTCCTGGGTGTTAGTCTTAGCAGTCCACGGTGGTGGCGCGAGTTATTTTTCATAGCTTACCATAACTTGACATTTTCAGGGGTCTTTCGGCTGTACTTAGAACCATGACGTCCCTTAAACAAACTTTTTTTAATATCACGCAAACAATATACAAACATGGCGTGCAAAAACCAACTTCTACAGATGGCTTTACACAGAATGTTGCAAAGTAAGAATTTATGCTTGTTCACAGTGAAGGTCAGCTGCTTCCATTTTTTTCTCGGGCCCCGGAGAGGCTCACGAAGCGGACTATAAGGTTGTATTGTGTTTTGACCTTGACAGACAGAGATTGTGATGAAAGACTTCTCTTGAAGGAGTGTTGCTAAAACGTAAGAGAAGATAAAGATGAAATTTCTGAAACGAAACCACTTTTATATATTCTATCACTATGCGAAAGATCGTTCGCACACGCGGAGTCGTATTTTAGGACTGCACCACTCGTAGACAATGGAAATTGCAATTATACTGTAAGTAACCCTTTAGATTATTTTATACCAAATATAAGTACAATAGCGTAGCATTAAAGACCGCTCAAGTTGAACTTGTTAGTTGAAAGTGGCATAATGTTTCCTACCGCGCACTATCACCGCCGAATTGATCCCGTGTCGTTTAGAGGACTCTGAAAAAGGCAGATGACACAGGGTGGGTTAATAGAAATAATTTAACCAGTCTATAGGCGGTCAAGCGCTCTACTCACTGTGCCACTTCACTGTAGCCTGTCAAGTGGCACAGACATCCATGCACAGCTTGCTAACGCAAGTTCGAATCCCGGCAAGGCCAAACTCAGCCTTTAATCCTTCCGTGGTCGATAAATGAGCACCACACACCGTGGTTAATAATAAGCACCGCTTAGATACCTCACGGTTCTTAGCGCTATATGAATGGGAAAATATTATTATTTTATTATTAACATACTGCGTTGCACTATCTTCGATAGCAAATAGTTTCACTCCCTAATAAATAAAATGATGATTTTTAATGAAGATCGGCTGGTGAGTCTAATTTATGTTTTTTAAAACAGGTATGTGGCCCCATTTTGCCTATGTCACGATTTACAGACTCCAGCGGATGGGGTCTTCAACTGCCAGGTGCAGGTCCAAATATGCAACTTCATAACCCTCACCATTTTATGGTACAATCGCCAAGGACCAATATGCCCTTACGCAGTACTAGCGGCTACAAACAACATACCAACCAATAGGGTGGTCTAATGGCTCGTTGTTGGAGCAACCTTCCGATTATCAGAGCGACCATTTACTGCTTTTATCATAAACCAACAGCCTATCTACCGCAAAGGAACAACGCGTGGCTCCAAATAAACTTTTGCTGATCGACAGCAGAGACAATAGCAAATCGCTGAATATTCACTAAACATTTCATGTGAAATAAATGTACTTTACCAAATGTACAATCCTGCTGTTTACTTTTAAACCACAGTTGCATATTCCGAATTGTGGCGCACTGAGTTGTAAGCTGATCTAACACCCTCTGTACCGCAAAGGAACATCGCGTGCCTCAACATGAACTTTTGCGGATCGACAACAAAGACAAATGCAAATTGCTGAATATTCTCTAAACATTTGATGTCAAATAAATGTACTTTACAAAATTTACAATCTTGCTGTTTGCTTTTAAATCACTGTTTCATATTCCGAATTGTGGCGCGCTGTGTTCTGTGTAAAGTCACTTAGGACTGCAGAGAACTGGGCGCGTTTGATGACGCACCCTGTAACGTCACGGAGAGAGGCGGGGAATATGAATGCTTTGATAATATCAGGCTTAGGGGCGGGAGATATGATTTAGTGTCGCAAAAGCAAGTCAGCCAGGTCAATAGCGCCAGTCATAGGATTATCACATAATGTCGGCGCACACCAGCCGGATTTATCGTTTCTTTAGTGGACAAATAGTCGGTTGACGCCCATAGGAAATTGTACTATTAGCGGACAAAAGGAGTGGTCTTAAAACACTTTCACCCTGACAACGAACAATACGAACAACGTTTTCAGAACACCCCCATTTTGTGTAATTGCAACCATTTCGGGACACCGCGAGTGTTCTTAGAACACATTCAACTAGACAGATTACAATACGGACAGCGTCCTGAGGACACCCCCAGTTTGTGTATTTACGAACAATTAAGTACACCGCGAGTGTTCATAGCTCATTTTTACCTTCCTTGCGAACAAAAATGACACATACTCCGTCCTCTAAACACCCCACCATTTAATTTATTTACAAAATGTCAGAACAGCCGTGTTCTCCGCAGACAAATCGAACGCAACAAAAACGTCTAGCACATAAAAAAACAAAACATTGAACCTATCTCATACTACCCCACCCTCCCCAAACACTCTTACACACCAACACACGGCACTAAATACAATTTTTTATCCACGTTTCTAATCTAACGCGCTCCACGCCCCTCGCCGTCCAATCAGCAAACACGTCGCATGTCCGCGGACATGACGCAAGGCCATGGGCCAATCGGGGTGCTGTCCGCGGAGCGAACAGGGAAGTCCATCCGCGAAGCGAACACAGATATCACTAATTTTTTTGCCTTACATTTTGCTCATTTTAAAAAAACTACTGGACGGATTTACACCAAATTTGCAAAAGCACGCTTTCGGGACCAGGCCGCCGCTCCTGCCACAAATTTGGTGTAAAATGTCCAGCGGTTCGGGCTGTAGCCGTGCGCAAAGTGTTTTCCCATTCAGTCTATGGGAAAAAAAAAAGTATTGGGAGCCCCCCTATAACTTTTCCCCCCTGGACGAATCCTCACCAAACTTTGCAAATAAATCCAGAGTGGGCCATATACTTCTTTTGCAAAGTTTGGTGAGGATTCGTCCAGGGGGAGCGAAGTTATAAGCCGCCCAAAAAGTGCTCTTCCTATGGAAACAGCAACTTAACAATAACTACCGTGGCTGTGTAATATATACAAATGTATCCGTGGCCGTGTAGTCAGGAAGAGCACTTTTTGGGTGTCTTATAACTCCGCTCCCCCTGGGGGATCTTCACCAAACTTTGCAAAATAAAGTATATGGCCCACTCTGATTTTTTTTGCAAAGTTTGGTGAGATTTGGTCCGGGGTGGTAAAGTTATAGGGGGGGGTCCCAAAACTTCTTTTTTTCCCATAGACTGAATGGGGGAAAAACTTTGCGCACGGCTACAGATCAAACCGCTGGACGGATTTTCACCAAATTTGCAGCAGGAACATCGGTTTGGTCCCAAAAGCATGCTTTTGTAAATTTGGTGAAAATCCGTCCAGTAGTTTTTTTTTTAAACGATCAAAAAGTAGCTCTCAAAAAATGTGTGATATCTATGTCCGCTCCGCGGACACACTTCCCTGTTCACTCCGTGAGCAGAACACTGATTGGGTAATCGGACGCGTCATGTCCGCGGACATGTGACGCGTTCGCTCATTGGATGGTGAAGGACGTCAAGTGCGTCAGATTGTTCCGATGCGCCCGCCATCTTTGATCCGTGTTTTGGTGTCCGTGGACATCGCTGCAAAAACATATAAAAAAACACAACATTACACGTGTTAAACTTATCAAATACTGTCTGGGGAGGTGAGGGTTGATGAGGATGGGACGGGATGTGGCAGCAAGAAGCAAAAAAGTTGTGTTTTTTTGTCACGAAAGTCATACGGTATATTTGGAGGTAGGGTGGGCAACTGTCCTGTAATTTGCGGGATGGTCCCACAATTGGCACCTGTGTTGCACAGTTTGCCGAGTGGCTCTGCGGGACGCGGTTTCCCCGACTTGCTTTGTTCGAGCACAATTTGTGATCTAACAGAGTAAGTTAGGAGTCACAATTAGTCATGCTGGGGGTTGGAGCCGAGCGGGGAGGAGAGAGGGTCATATACATACATTTCCCGCGAATGGGAATAACAGTGGCTGGCAAGCGGCAGATAATCTGTAAATAAGAGTCCTATTGTATTACATTGCAACCGCAGCTACTGACGAGACAGGCTTGCAGGCCGGTCATGTCAGTAGCTTTCGGGTGCAATGCATTGATTCTGCCAGGTGAATGACGCCGTGACGTCATCACCACTTTTTGTCCCGCAAAGGGATGTGACAAAGTTGGCCACCCTATTTGGAGGTATTCCTCAATATATTGTGCGTAAAATACTGGTGAAGGAGTAAAGTGTCTGTGTTACAATGTATGCAAAATAATATTGGAGTCACATTGGTGCCCCCTAGAGTTTGGCATCTGAGGCAGCCACCTGCAGTGTTTGATGGAAACAGCGGCCGTGCACGTGTATCACAATACGAGTTCTCATGAGTGCGTTGAGCCGTGTTGTTGCAAAGTGAGAATGTATTTAGATTCTGAGTGGAGGTCAGAAACTTTAATTTTTTGGTTGCAAGCTAAGGGTGCCTATGCATGGGACAGAAAGTAGAAGGGTCAATTGTTTTTTTTTACCTTGAGAGAAAGGGATGTTTTCGTGAAGAGTCAGTGAGAGGAGGTTTGTTATAAAGAACATTTGATAAGGTTATGCATTCCAAAAGTGTGTACGGAACATGTGAATTCAGTTCATGAAGATTCTTTGATGCAAGCGGATTCAGCATTACGGAATGATTTTCGCAAATGTAATGGAGATGGTGAATATTATGTAAGTTTGCTTTTGGCGACTGTATACCGGAACAAGCTTTAACCTATTATTATCTGAAGGTTAATTTTGGCAATGTAACTCAAGTACTATTTTTCTGTGTGGTTGTCTTTTTTATGTGGTTATGGGAAGTGCAAAATGTAGTCGTATGTCCATTATAACTAGATTCACCCAGGTTCAATGCTAATATTTCTTTAAAATGTCATGTATGACTTTATGTAATTGTGTATCAGTTTCTAGGTTCTTTTTGTCTTTTTTGAGATTGTTTGATGTGTGTGCTAATCGTTAGTTTAAACTCTATGCCGAATTAAGAAAATAATACATATATTGCAATAAAGTGTAATAAAGGTCAGGTATTGATACATATTTTCTGTTATGTTTTCCAAATAGCTACATGCTGCCTTACTGCGATTGCCATGGATTCCAGATGCCAACTGATGGGTTCTTCATTCGTCAGGTGCACGTAGTCATGAACAGCTGGATTACTGTGACTGTTTTGTGGGACGATCGCCCAGGGCCCATGTGTCCATACACTGCACTAGCGATTAGGAGTAACATAACATCTTTTATGGTGGTCTAGGCGTAAGTTGATGCAGACGGCCTGAAATTCACTCTGGGACCCAAGCGGTTCCTTCATCAAAAACGAACACTTTGTGTAGGGAAAAAGAAGAACGTGTGTCTCACAATTAACATTTTCGATCACGAGCGAATAAACAAATTTGCAATTTGCAATATGATTGAATATGGGAATAGTCGGATGTAGTACTTTACAAATTGTATACTGTTATTGTTTTCTTTTAAAGAGTGGTTTAATAATTTGAATTGTGACGTGGTATGCTGTTAGTCGCTGTGTGTTGATTTTTGGGTTCTGTGTCAAATCACGTAGGTGGTTATGGGCGCATTTGGCTATGCTGAAGAGGAACGACACCGAAAAAGGTGTTCATTATCACTAGGGTTGGTTATGTGAGGGTCAGGGGCGGGGCACATTATTTAGTGACGTCCAGCCAGTTTACGTTAGGCCGATGAAGCAATGGTTAACAATAGAAAAAGATGGACGTGCCCTGTTGCCAGATTTCGTACGTTTCTCAAAGAGGAGAAATGCAGTAAACTGATGTGGAAATGTTTGCGATAAATCAAAGTATGTACAAAAATACATGGTCAAACCCTCGGGACAATAATATTTTGTGAGCATTGCACTTGTGAAAATTATGCAATTATGTTTGGGGAGGTGAGGGGTGATGATCATGGTTGCAATATTTCAGACGTAATTTTGAATGACTTTACAAAGTTTGTTGGAATTGTGTACACAGCTTATTTGACAAATGATTTGTGTATTATTTTGACAGTTTTGAAAAAATAAAAGGTGGGTGGATTTACAGCAAAAAGGCTCATTAGCAAGGATCGAGAAGCATGGTTTTTTTAGTGCCTGAGGGGTAGGCTGTAGTCATGGGCAGCGGCCCGAATGTCGGGGTCATGGTATAAGGTCCAACTGGGACTGGCTTTGACGTAAATTTATTCGCAATTAGGATAGATTTGAAAGGGAAGAAAAATGTGCTCATGTTAATATGGTTAGAGGATTTTATTTTGTTTTTGAGGCTGCCATGGAAAGGGAAAATGGGCCCTGTATGGAACTGGCGCTGTCCCTTTCCATGGTGGCCATCTTGGAAAAGTATTTTATTTCTAAACCGGGACGCCGCGTCCCGATATGGGACGAGAAATCCTATTTTTTAGTAGCACGGGTTACCGCTTTGGAAACCTAGGCTGGTAATGGCGTTCATCCCCCATGTTATGGGTTCAAATGGGGTGTAATGGTCCAGAGACCTCGTTATCCACCCTCGCTTCGCTTGGACTGATTACTAGAGCTACTGGGCCGTTATCCACCGTTCCAGTCCCAGGAACGGCTCATGAATGCTACAATATTCACATTACTATAACAAAAAATGCAAATGGAAATTTTGGAAAATCTTATTGCGTCTATGTATTTTACTGAGAAATGCAAAGTAGATGGAGTCTATTCGGTTTTCTTTTACTTCTACTTTTTAACGCAAAAGGTGGTTCCTAAAGGAACATTTATTTTGTTTTTGGATTCATTTTTTTTTTTGGCAGGATTGAGGTGGGGACGGAAATGAGGGAAGAGGCACCAAATACTAATATGGAGGGGCAGATGGAAAAGGGGGAAATGTTGTGAGTGTGTTATTTCTAAGGTAGGGGGCAGTAGGGTGGCCAAGTGTCCCCGATTTCGTGGGATTGTCCTGCAATTAGGGACTCCGTCCTGCGGTTTACAGAGTGGCTGTGCGGGACATAGGTTGTCCCGACTTGCGTCGGACAACCTGCCTCCAGCACAGCCACTCTGCAAACTGAAGTGGCCATCTGCTTAGCACGGCGCTGCCGCCTGCTGCTTTCTTTCTCTGGGTGCCTCTGCAGCCCTGGCTCCTTTTGAGCCTACAGGTCGAGCTGTAACGCTCGGACACCTGCCTTAATTCAAATGCTAATGCTTTGTTCCTGGGGTCGTGATGGTCATGTTTGCAGTTAAAAAATGTGACCACCACCTCCCCAGGACAAAGCCAGGAATTAAGAGCCATTAAAAAAAAAAATCAAAAAGATGCGGCCCAAACGTGAATGAAGTGACGTCATCACCGCCTTGTGGCCAAGTGTCCTGCGACAGACTATCAAAGAGTTGGCCTGCCTAGGGGGCAGTGTTTCTCATGGTGGTTGATTACAGCAGTGGCGGTGTCTCGTAAATAGCCGTTTTCCCAAAGGTATGTACTGTGTACTAGATTGTTAATGGATGAGTACGAATAGGTGTTGGAGCTGTCCAAGGGAAATGTTGAAGTTGCAAGTTCCTACATTAGTAGAAAATGTAGTTCCAAACTGTCAATGAAGCACAGATGTTATTGTGAAGTGCGTATGGGTTCTCGGACACGTCATCATGCTGTGCACAAGCATATGGTCATGTAGCATTCTCCGCAAGGTGTGCAATGAAGTCAGATGTTCGTAGACATTATGGTTAAGTTACGCTACTAAAAACCTATAAAATTCAGTAAAAGAAACGTTGTTAAAGGGACGTTATGGTTAAGTTGTGCTACTAAAAACCTATGAAATTCAGTAAAAAAAACGTTGCTAAAGGGACGTTATGGTTCAAAGTAAAACCGAAAAACCCCTGAAATTCGCTAGTTATGGTAAGCTAAGCAACCATAACTCGCGTCACCACCGTGCATTGATAAGACTAACACCCAGGACATCATAGATGACATCACAAATGTCATTGATGACATCACTGATGACATCACATGTTCATTTACTTTTCATGAAAGTCTGTACAAGGGATTCATATTATAATATTGACAAAAAAGGGTCAAGGATCATTGGAATAAATATTATGAGCTATGTAGTGCATTAAGCAATGCATTGATATAAATAGCATTCTATTATGAAGTTCTTTATAGCACAGTAAGCTACTGAATAATCATAAGCATTGTGTGCAGCATACATGATGGAAGTGCAATATTCATAATCTTCCCATGTTGAATAGTGAAATGATAAATGCTTTCTTATTAGAGTTTTGTGTACTGTGCAACATGTAATAAGTATCTAATAAAACCCACTTACTACTTAATTTCATTATTACATATAAAACCCAAAGACAGAACAATACATACAAATATGAGTATATAAAGGGAAAGTGAAGTACGTGGAGTGTTTGGCCGAGTGTGGCCACTACATTTTTTTTTCCTGGATCCTGCAGTCTTTTGGCTCTGTCCATAGCGAGCCTGTGGAGGAGGAGCCTGCAGTACAAAACACTTGCCACAAGCGGAGCGTGGCGGAGTGTTTGGCCGAGTGTGTCCACTACGTTTTTTTTCCTGGATCCTGCAGTCTGTTGGCTCTGTCCATAGCGAGCCTGAGGAGGAGGAGCCTGCAGTACAAAACACTCGCCACAAGTGGATCGTGGCGGAGTGTTTGGCCGAGTGTGGCCACTACGTTTTTTTTTCCTGGATCCTGCAGTCTGTTGGCTCTGTCCAGAGCGAGCCTGAGGAGGAGCCTGCAGTACAAAACACTCGTCACAAGCGGAGCGTGGCGGAGTGTTTGGCCGAGTGTTCGGCTCGAGGTGTTCGTGGAAGATTGGATCACCTGCAACATCACTGTGACTGCAGCTCAGCCTAGGAGACGCTCGTGTGGGGACGTTTGAAGACCACAGCAGCTCCAAGGAAGAGGCGGCCGTGGTGAGTAAGAAATACAAATCTCCTCCTTGCCCTATAAACAGTGTGGAAGTGGTAGTCGTAGCAAGTACGGCTAGCCACATGGCAAAATGTGTGACTATCGACCCGGCTGTGGAGCTGCCCCCAGTTGTTGTGGAGCTGCCCCCAGATGAAACTGAGATAGTCGAATCGCCCAAACCTAAAACTACGACTCAAGAGTCTCTGACCAATAAAAGCACTGAAGACAGGGGGGGATAATGGAGATGGCCCATCCGGTACCAATAACATCTAACCAACCTATAACCCCAGCGGCGGAAGCGGACAATCTAACCATACCATTGATTAATAAAGGGGTGGAAGCTATGGACGCGGCAATCCCTCAAAAGGTTATATTGAGCTCCATTGACTTACACCCTAGAGGGGAAGACCAGACGAGAGAAGTGGATAAGAATGCATCGCTGGCAAATAAGACGGGGGTCCAGGTGACTGACTCGTGCTGTCAGTCTGAATCCAAAGGGGGGGGAAACCCCTGCAACCCATACATTGGTCTACGACAGTCGGAAAAACAAAAATCCGACCAACATCCACTAGGAGCCATGCAGCCCCGCCCTATCAACATCCAGAAAGAAATATATGGAAGGCAAGAGGCTTGTCTAAATTTGACCTTACCGTTAGGAAAGACTTTTTCCATCCGGAGCTGATGTCTTCTAGACATGGGATATTACAATTCAGAGGGAATCTGGGATCAGAGATCCCTGATCAACTCTTGTTGGAATCTGTTTCTACAGCGGAGAGCGATATATCATGCACATCCACCCCTAGGAAAACTCCAACTCAAAATATGTTGAGATCGGCCGAAGGCAAGGAGGTGAACGTGAACGTGAACATGACCAATCCTGATATTAAAAAAACTACTAAGTCTACACCTATGAACAAGGGAAGCTCTAAGGATAACTGCCTAGGGGGAAAATTGGCAGTTGAAAATCTGAAAAAATCAGTTGAATGCCAAACAATTAAAGATATGACGGAAGTGAATGAGAACAGAGAGAATCCGGAAAAAACAGGAAAAGACATTGAGGCATCAACCATAAGGACACTAACAGCTATTATGGCACCCTTTATGAAGCTGTATGAGCCGGTTGGGGATCAACTGAAGGACCAAACAACAATGTTGACCATGCTGACATCAAAAATGATTTTTGTGGAGGCCTTCATAACCGCAATACAAAAATACATGGATTCAAGTATGGCAAATGTTACTGGTCTACTCCATACAATCTTGGACCCATTAATTAAGGAGAAAGAAATGCGTCGGATGTCTAGAACGTTTGATCCCTCGGAAATAAACATCCGTATATAAAAAATAATTGGGGGCCCTAATGACCATGCTAAGGAAACAGAAACTAGTGCCCCAAAACAGTGGGATCAGATGGAACAGAAACCTCGAGCTCTAACCTACTAAATGGGACTTTATTGACAGAGGAGATTAGATCAGAAACTGTAGATCTGATTCAAGAACACACAGTACATACGACTGTGGAAAAAGGAATTAATGGACAAAATATACCTGATGCTATTGTAACATTTGAGAAGCAGACTGACAAAGAGAATCCGGCCCCCACAGATTCCTTGTCGAAACAAATTTGCCCTATTTTCAAGAATAATCAGGGGAAAGGAAATGGACAATTGAAACAGGCTGTATGTAAGAAGGGGCCTTTGCCCCAAAGAGAAAACAAGAATTCTAAACAAGTCCCTAAATCAAAGAATCAGAAGATCCCGGCTAAATCCAGAAGGATGCTGGTCAAAAAATGTATTAATAATATAACAGTGGCAACCGCCAAAATTAAGTTTTTTCCATAAAAAAATATTAAACTCCCGCAGTTGGAAATCCAAGTCCCAACACGACATTATGACGAAGTACAAACCAGTAAAGAAAATGGGAGTGAAATCATAGAGGAAGAAAAATCTTCGGATATTGACTTGATGAATATGACAACCCATTCGATTTCAGATTATGTCACGGATGCTGAGTCAGAGAGAGAGAAGAAGAAACCATTTTGGACGAAACATTAGAAAAAATCAATGAGGATGATTTATTGGGGGAGTCTGAGGTCCACCAAAGAAGAGACGGGATTGCAGATAGAGAAACCGAAAGGCCAACAGCTAACGGGGAGCTCTCAACAAGACATTATACCTAAAAAGGGAAGCTCAATGAATTCAGCTGAATTAATAAAAGACAAGGATCCGTCAGACAACTCCAATCGACCGTCAGCAAATTCGAATGAATGTCCAGTAGGATGAGATCATCTGAATAAAGATGATAGACCTTATAAAATATCACCACTAAAACTTCCACGTTCTTTTGTTGGAAGAGAGGGAAGATCAAATTCCCTGGACCGAGAACAGGAGAAAAATCGAGGAGGTCTAGAGGCTAATAGAACATGGAGTTATCAAGATGGATTGCTTTTGGAAAGAATGACCAGAGAATCAGATGGACTAATTCTTAATAGAGCGAATGTATTAAGATTATTGCATCATGTTCCAGTTTTAAGATCTCTCACATCTGATGACCTGGCAATAGTAGAATTCTTGGATGATGATCAGACTGATAGGGTGATTATGTATCCTACTACACCACTCATAATGCAGATACTGAACCAAGAAGCACCCTTATTAAGACCATTGGGGTTCGATCTGACTGAGCAAAAAATTATACTTAAACCAGCAAAAGTGTGGCAGTTAAGACAAAAGGATGATTGGAGATCCGAGAGATCAAGAAGAGGTGATGAAACCCAAGGGAGGACCGGAGACAGGAATTGACAAGAAAGATCGTTGAGTAGACAACGAGAACAAAAACAACGTACCCCACGGAGAGAGGATAATTGGCATCGTAGGAACAGCAAAAGACGGTCCCCTTACAATAGGAGAAACTATCGAGAAAGGAGGGCCTCCAGAAAAGAAGAAGAGAAAGGAAGAGCACAAGGATCCGAAGAAAATTGGATATGGCTGATGAACATGGTTGCAGACAAGTTAAAAAAGCCATAGACTGAACAGAGCATTGAGTCACAACCCCTTACTGTGGCAAGCTTGAACATCACGTGGTTTAAGCATCTGTTGACCCCTGGGGGAGACAAGATTGAAGGACATGATATATTCTGTTTGCAGGAGACATGGTTAAGATCCTTACCATTGATAGAAGGCTACTCATCACATCTTAACCCAGCGATCAAAGGAGAAAAAGGTAGGCCTATGTCAGGTCTGTTTATTCTGATTAAAAACGAACTTCAATTTACGGTACTTGAGGAATTATCACCGACACCGCTAATACAAATAGTGGTAAGTAACCTGGAAAACGCACAAAGAAGGAAAAATTCTAATCTTGCTTAACTTGTATTGGAATCCAGCAAGTGTAGCAAGTATGAACTTCCCAACCCAAGTGGCAAACTGGATAGTAAAATGTAGCCTAAAATGGAAAGACCTCTGCTATGTGATATGTGGGGACTTGAATGCAGTCTGTGTGGACAATCTCGGATCCCCCATTTTACATCACTCGATAAAAATTACAGCAGTGGAAAAAAGAGGGATCTTGTGGAGAGAACCTATTGAATGCTTGGATATCGTAGTGCTGAATGGAAACACTATTGGAGATGTCCCGGCTAAGATCACAAGAAACGGAAAAAGTGGAGGACAGGTGCTTGACTACATATGTATCTCTGGTGAGATGGTGGATCCCGCAAACAGGTTGAGGGTGGTGCACATGGAAGAAAGTGACCACAACCTATTGTCTGCGAAGTTGATTCCTGTCCACTACAGCCTGGAGACCCTATATTCCCCAGATGTGGAAGTAACCAGCGGAAGAAACAGAGTTAAAATTGCACCGGAAAAAATCCCAGAGTTAACTAATCAATTGAGAACTGTGATCAATTGTGCAGAATCGAGAGACAAACAAAGACCCATAAACTATCTGGGACTATTTAACCTGTTTGAAGTTAAATTAAGGAGCTCTGCAAAAGAAGGGACTATACATCGACATGCTTATGATGCAACAGTTGCTAAAGAGAAAAAAAAACATGAGGAAAAAGATCAACTCTCTAAAGAAAGTTAGTCCGCTATTAGCAGATATTCAGCGGAAAAAGATAAGGCAACATTACCACAATTGGCTGAAACGTTATAAAAAAAATCATCATGAGGAACGAGGCAGAAAAAATGCTAACTCTGCTCAGTACTAAGAATACATATGAAATGTGTAGAGTGATAAACCAACAGGACTCACCACAGGAAGCAACAATCTTAAATCCCATCTCAGCAGCATCCTGGGAAAATCACTTTGGATCATTCCTTGAGACTAATTTGAACAGAATGGACTGGAGTTTACCAACAAATGAGCAATGGGATATGATTGAATATGATCCAGATTCAATTGCGCAAATTATTTCTAAATCGTCAAACTCAAGAGCGCCTGGACTTGATGGTTTGAGCAATAGTATTCTGAAACAAGACATATCCCAATGGGCGATCTTTCTGTCAATACTGTTCAAACATTTAATTAAGTCTAGGAAGATCCCAATCATTTGGAGGGAATCGATCATCATTCCAATCTACAAGAAGGGAGCCAGAGCAGACCCTGTTAACTATCGCCCTATTGCCTTGACAGATGTCCCTGGAAAAATCTTTGCCTCCTTAATATTGAAGCCTCTGAGAAGATGGGAAATTACTTCAGGACATATTGACATTTGGCAGTCTGGCTTTGAAAAGGGCATGGGCACAAGCATCAACATTTTTCTAATAAATCTGCTAAAAGCATGTATTGGAAAAAACAGTGCCAAGAAACTATACATCGTATTTATAGACCTAACACAGGCTTTTGATTTAGTAAGTCGTCCCCTACTCTGCTCCAAACTATATCAATGGAGCTGTCCATACATGCTGCTGGCTCCAATTAAAGAATTGCACAGCGAGACGTCGATTAAAGTTAGATTAAATGCAGCGGGGCTATTAACTAAAGCAATTGAAACAAATAATGGTCTGAAACTGGGTTGTATCCTGGCCCCATATCTATTCAAAGTCTTCATCTCGGACATCGATTCAGCATTTAATGAGACCATCTGCTTTCCTCCAAAAATAGCCAATATGGAAATAGGGAGATTGTTATATGCTGATGATTTGGTGCTCATTGATCAAACCCCGATTGGGCTTCAAAGACAATTGTTTGCTCTACAAACATATATTGAGAAAAACGGATTAGTCATCAACCCGAAAAAATTATTTGTTCTCCCATTAGGATGTCGGCAAGGAAAAACAAAACAATATGCCTGGAACCTGAATGGTACAAAGATCCCAGTGGTGGCAGCTATAACTTACTTGGGAGTCTGTCGTAATACAAGTATTGTAGAAACACCAAGACAGGAGAGTCTTGTAAGGAAAGCACAATCCCTGGCAGGCCAAGCAAAGATTCTACTTAAGAAGTATGGTGGTTTTTCGATGCTTCCATTGATTAGATTTTACCGTGCCAAAGTTTCGGCTATTCTAACCTATGGAGCGGAAGGATACCTTAATTTTGATCCAGCAAATTGGACAAAAATAAAAGGTGCCTTTTGGAAACGAACATTGAACATACCTGCAAGTACCCCAATGCAGGCAGTAAGGATGGAACTTGGCCTTACTTCACTAAAGGCAATAGCAGAATGGAAAACACTGTCCTTCTTTAGGAAATGCATCCAGGAGGACGTAAAAGGGGGCTTTATATGCCTAACAAAAGCCTTAAAGGAACAAAACGAGCCTGCCTTACTAAAATGGGAGATGAAATGCAAGTCGCTCCTGGCTAACATTGAAGAATCGCCGCAATCCCTGGTCGCAAATCCAGACAAAACCAAGAAGAAACTGTTTATCCAGGATTGGATCCAGACACAGGCCGAAAGACAGAAATATAAAACCTACGGAAGACCAATAGATGAGTGCTGGAAATTGAACACTCTACCAAAATATCTGTTGATCTTCCCACATTTCTTCTTTAGAGATCAGTTTTTTCATTTTCGTTTGAAACTGTTTGGGAATAAGACGTCAAAAAACTGGGGCAAATTAGATGGTAACTCATTGATTTGTCGATTGTGCAAGGTTGAAAACTCACAGGAAAAAACAGAACATCTAGTAATGGACTGTAAAACCTTGGACCAACAAAGAAGAAAATTAATGCAGGAAGTGATTACCAAGTTCGGTCATAGAACCAGAGAGGTCTGGTGGAAAATTCTGTTAGCGGGAGAGAAGACAACTATAACCTCGGCGTGGTTAAACTTTTAATAATTATAAAAAAACAACTTGAAGAGTAAAAGAAGAACTAAAATAATGTCTTCTCCCTGCTTTATTCGGATATTTGATGTATGTTTTTTTATTAGTTTGTAAATATGGAGATTATGGTGATCAAAGGTTGTCAAAAAAAATGTATAACCAATATGATTCACCTTTAAATAAACATTTTTTAAAAAAAGAAGTACGCAAAAAAAGCAGCAGTATAAACAGAAAGTGTTCATAACCTAACTGATTATCTTTATGCACATAAATGCTTGCGCTGCTTCAAACCTACTACTTCCCTATGTATACCTATCACATGATCTGATTGCACCCTAAAGAAAGTAATGTGAATACATATATGACCATATCACGAGAAAGTACAGTAATAAAAAAACAGCAAAACAATAAGAAAGTGTTGATAACCTTACTGATTCTCTTCATACACAGAAAGCATTGCTGTCTTTCAAGTGTTATTTTCCTTATGTATATATTTCATATGCTGTGAGTGCACCCTAAGTGAATTATTGTAAGACCATATTAGAAGTATAAGTGTACAAATATAGTACTTTTTGAATTTTTTGTGCCTAACTATTACTGGCCAAGATATAGCACTAAAGGAAAAAAGTAGCGAGTCACAGACGTGATGTCATCAGTGATGTCATCAATGACATTTGTGATGTCATCTTTGATATCCTGGGTGTTAGTCTTAGCAGTGCACGGTGGTGGAGCGAGTTATGGTTGCTTAGCTTACCATAACTGGCGAATTTCTGGGGTTTTTCGGTTTTACTTGGAACCATAACGTCCCTTTAACAAAGTTTTTTCACTGAATTTCATGGGTTTTTAGTAGCGCAACTTAACCATAACGTCCCTTTAACAACGTTTTTTCACTGAATATATATAAGGTAGGTTCACAGTGTGCACCCCCTCAACCGAAAACTCGGTGGCATTCCTTTTGTAAACACCTGCACATTGTAAGACCGGCCCTCCTAATGGAAGACACCACACTTCTCTATATGAACAAATTATGAAACCTTACTCTCTGTACTTTCCCCCCAAAACATTTTTAAACACACCATACATACATTAAAAATAATACAGAAACAGACCTTAGAAAAGCAAGTGCAGCAAAGGCACCAAACAATTGATTTATTAAAATAATAGTGCACTCAGAAATTTTATTTTCCCAAGTGTTCGGGGATGTACTTCTAAGCATACATTGATCGATCGTACAAACATTTCCTATGCACCTTACCGTACTTTTACTCTTTTTTACACATTCGAAATCAAGCAGCAGGGCGCGGCCATCTTGTGATAATCTTATCCATTCCCACATCGCCCAAATTGGACTGCCCTGGCGGCACTAATGCATATGCCCCGCCACTGAGTCTAACATCACCAAACCTAGTGATATGCTCCACCTATGTCCAAAACATTACTATACAACGTAGTAAAACACACCCAATCATCACCTACATGATAACGTTACTTGACGCAGAACCCGGAACATCAACACACATCATCTCACAACACAGCGCATCCCAATTTTGAAAATGAAACCATACTTTTAAAGGAAATACCAAATTGTAAAATGTTTAAAGTACTTTTATTTCACAATAAACGCTCCGAGAACATCCAGAGACTTACATATGTAAGCAAATAGGTAATTGCTTTCTTTGTTCTCGATCCACAAATGCTTATCGTGAATCACACAATATTCCTGTGAAGACTTTGGCACGAACATCCGCTAATCCACCGCAAAAGATATGAAATTTCTCCTTATCGCTGGTATGGCGTACGGACATATGGGTCTGTGTCGATCCTCCCAAAACAGTGTCACTGGAATCCAACCACTGACGTATATCTGTAGGTGATGGTTAAAAAAACTGTCATTTGGTATCTGGAATCCATGACAATCGCAAAACGTCAAGATGTAACTATTTTAAAAAAAGATAACATAAATGTGTCTCAGTAACCAATCTTATTATAGTTTATTATTGTAACCATCAATGTGGGCCCCTGTTACAACTATTAATAAACACGGACGTCAAACAATGATAACTCAAACAAAAGAACGTGCAAATTACTCTTCTGTTTGCTGTGCACATTATTGCTACGGAGTATGCTGAGCTCAAAATGAGATCTAACGCTGACGCTGCAATCAGACAGCCAAAAAGAACAGATAAACAGAATTTTTATTAAATATTAGCGTTCAATTACGGCTTTGTGAACCTGGGGGAACCCATAACTGCACTACACCCATCTCGATGCTGCACTGCCCATATCCCCACGACAAGAAAAACTACACACACAAGGTCTAATTGCAACTCATTGCAATATACCACACACAACACACAATACAATTTAGCCCACCAATATTGTCACCAAATTATAATTTTACTAGTTGGAGTACAAAATCGTCCAAGGTAAAACTTACATAATATTCCATTGTGTAGGCATAAAAGAAGCACTCTGTCCACTTCAACAATTTTCACAAAATGAAATTACATGTTCCTTTACCCAATTTTTGAAAGGTGAACATTATCATATTTGAAAGTCTTACATCCCTGCCTTCATGCATTCTGTTTTCAATCCTCCCTTTGTTTCAAGGTCAAAAAACAATGGAACCTTATACTGTGTACCATCTGTGGGTGTGCTCAGCTAGGAAACAAAAAAACAGCACTGACCTTCACTCAGAATGGGAGCAGATGGCAAACACTTCAGGGGCACCTGCCACCTAAACAAATACAGTATTTGACCCATCTCTTACTCCCCAACCCTCCCCAAGCACTTCTGCACACCAACACATCTTCAAGAAAAACAGCCAAATTAATTCCCTCTAAATTAGTGAAAGGCATTTGTGGCAAAGTAGTTTGTTAAGATCTCAAAGAAAATGTACACAATCATACACCACAATCCAACATATTTACTTCCAAAGGTATCTTATAACGCAGTCCTATTACACACTCTACAATCTTAACTGCACAGCCTAGCCAAAACTTCACATACACACTCTACAAATGAAACAGTACACAAACGTTTGCGTTCTGGATATTTGATGGGTGTTTGATTCTATGGGTGTGTTATGCTGCGGTTGTCCAGGGTGTACAGTCTTGGGTGCATGGCATGTGGCCTTCACCCATGCACCCAAGACTCTACGCCCTGGCCACAACCACCGCAACATAACACACCTATAATACCAAATATTTTGACTGTGGTTTGTGGGCTGCTTATAGGGGATATTGACCGCGGACATGGCGAACACATCAGGGGCACCTGCCACCTAAACAGATACAGTATTTCACCCATCTCTTAACCCACAACTCTCCCCAAGCACTTCTGCACACCAACACACTCCCCAAAATTGCATTTTGCCTCTGTTCGCCGCCACGCTGTCGGCGGATCCAAGATGGTGGGCACATCGAAACAATGTGACGCACCTCACGCATCACCCCAGCCAATCAGAGAACATGTTGCCGGTCAGCGGACATAACGCAAGCAAATTAGCCAATCGGTATCTTGTCCGTGGAGCGAACAGGGAAGTGTGTCCATGCAGCAGACATAGATATCACAAATCTTTTTGCCTTACGTTTTGGCCGTTTATAAAAAAAAAATACTGGACAAATTTACACCAAATTAGCAAAAGCAAGCTTTCGGGACTAAGCCGCCACTCCTCCCGCAATTTTGGTGGAAATCCATCCAGTGGTTTGAGCTGTAGGCATGCGGAAAGTTTTTTTTCCATTATGTCTATGGGAAAAAAAGAAATTGGGACCCCCCCTATAACTTTGCCCCCTCCCGAACCAAACCTCACAAAATTTTGCAAAGAAAATTCAGAGTGGGCATATACATTTTTTGCAATGTTTAGTAAGGATTCAGCCAGGGGGAGCAAAGTTATAAGCTGCCTAATAAGTGCTCTTCCTATGGGATTAGCAATTTAACCATATCTACACAGCCACTGTGGCTGTGTGATGTATATTACTTGGCCACGGTAGAGGCCATGTAGTTATGGTTAAGTTGCTGTTTCCATAGGAAGAGCACTTTTTGGACAGTTTATAACTGTAGCATTCTTTTGATACAGCCGCCGTGCTAATTTAGTTTTTGTGTTGAACGCCGAAATTCCCGCAAACATACATTCATGAAACACTGTGTCGAAAGGTAAGCATTAGTTATATGTGGTAGTACAAAGTGAAACAGTTCTTTATTCTTGTTACCAATATCGTCCCGTACAATGAAACTTGGTAGGCAACGTACGACAAGCCGTTAATGCGTCTATGTAAGAAGCCACCACCAAAAGTAGCGTGGTTAGACTGGCGTCCTATGTTTTGGAATCTGAGGCAGCCACCTGCATGGATTCGTCAACACAGCATGTTTGCACATGGTCAGGAGTAACCGTTTTCATTATTGACTGCTGATATGTTGTTGCAAAATGAGAATATATTTGTGTTCGGAGTGAAGGTCAGTTCATTTCATTTAATTTTTTCAGTAGGCGCTCGGTATGGGTGCACATGAAGCAAACCTCATAAGGGTCAATTGTTTTTCAGCCTTGACGTACACGGAACAGAGACAGAAAGAATGTAAGGAGTCACAGTTTATGAAACATTGCCTTTGATAAATTATACTTCAAAAAAGGTTTGTGAAGCTCATGATATATCAGTTCCCGAAGACGTCTTACTGCAAACAACTACTGTGTGACTACGGAGGCCGAAATGGAGCCGGTGCACATAATGTAAGATTATTTTTCAGGCCTTTACACCAAACTGCCATTATTTACTTAGTGTGAAAAAAAAGAAAATATATTACTAGTAATGCATTTGGAAGTTTGTTTGCCGTTGAAGTTTCATATTGTACATTACTGTTACTACCAATGCATTTGGAAGTTTGTGTGGCGATGAAATTTCAGATTGCACATTACCGCTGTCTGTACGATGTCACTACAATTTCCGCTATGACCTACGAAATTTATGTGGCACTGATACTTTTTTACCTAGCATCTCTATTGCACATTGTCGCCGTTTGTAGGGAGTCAGTATATTTCCCCATATAACATTCTTTATTTATAAAGATGCTATGTAGTACGCCTTACATTTCCGCAAAGGCTTCATATTGATAGATCTTTTTTGTCATTTTCCTCTCAGCTACTTCATTCCATATTGCCAGTGTCATGGATTGCAGCAACCAAGTGACAGGTTTTTTAATCGTCAATTGCAGCTATTCGTCACCGGTTGTATGTGCGTCATCATTGAATGGGATGACCGCATCGGACCTCTATGTCCCTACGCAGTTGTAGCAGTAAGAAGCAACATACCCTCCTTTATGGTGTCATAGTTCACTGCCATTCACATCGCCTTGTAAATCACTGTGACAGGAATACGCCTATTGTGTCAACAACGCATAATTTATGTGTGGTTACCCAACAATGTCACCATTGACACTAACATTATACTTTGTGATGGACTACATCACAGCGATTGACGGCATCTTGTCAATGAATGTGAGAGGAAACCGACTACTGTGTCGCCACTACACACTGTGTGCATGATAAAAACTGTGGCACCAACACATGGTGACTGTGTGGGAACACATCAACATGACCGTCAAAATTAACATTTTCACTGTGGGGCGGAGACACAAACTTCAAATATCTTTGCAACTGAGAAAAGGGTGATGATTTAGCGCTGTGCATTGTGAAATAAAAGTACAGTACTACTTTTTACATGTGAGTGTGTTATTCATTTCATGTTGCCCTTCACAATCTGCCATGGTACGTTGCAGGTTGTAGTATGTTCTTTAATAGGTGCCGTATTATGGTGCGTAAGCCTTTAAGAAAGCATTTGTTTACTCTGCAAAGGTATGTTATCCAGAACGCTATTGCACACCACTTGCTTTTGCAATTTATGGCTCAGGCCCATCTATTATGCTTTCATGCCGTGAGGGTACTTTCTGTTACCCAGCTGCCCCAATTACAAAGATTACTTCTGCATGAAGACGCTATGTTGTGAGATTAGGTATCTTTCTAAAAGTGCAAAAATGAGATCAGGTGCACTGAAAGTGTTTGCTGTACAGAAACGTTTCAAAAGCAATGCTTCATTATACCTTTGCACTACACATTTCTTCACCCTTTTCACCTTGTGGCAGTTATACAAAAATGTGTGCACTGGTCAGTGGTAAGGGTGTTGCTTGCCATCTTTCTGCCATTAGTGCACTTCATTTCTCTTCACAGAGTTTGTTGTGATTTTGTCCAGATGTTGGAAGACTACTCCTTTGACTTCTGTACGCACATTTTTGCCAAACATATTTATTGTATGTTCCACACATTTATGTAAAGTTCATTGTCCATGACCAAACGCCATTGTGTTTCGCATGTTGTACTGTTTTCATACTTTACAAGTGTCGTCATGCACATACCAACTGAACGGTACACCTTTCGTCTCTGAGCAGTAGCCTGTAGGTATGCTTACTGACCCTAAAGTCGCAGAGGTAAATACTCCCATTTACTGGTTGGGACAAAACATTATATTGAAGTCGCCATGTCCACCAGGCACTCCCTTTCTGTTAAAGGTGTTGCTGATAACCACACATTTTGGAACAAATACAAATGTTGTTCACCCACTACGGTCGCACGCTTTCCTTTTTTACTTTCTGGCAGCTGTAATGGAAAGCACAAAAAGACTTTCTATGGAACGCCCGCCTTCCCTTCCCATGGTGGCCATCTTGGAAAATGATTTGTTCTCTTCAAACTGGAACGCCGTAGGCGTTCCGGTTAAAGATAAAAAATCCTTTTTCTTTATCACACGGGTTAGTGCCATAAAATCTCTCTTGGTAATGGAATTTATCCCCCCTTTTTTTAGGGTGGAATGGCGTTTACTGATTGAAAGATATGTGTATGAACTCTTGCTTGTATTGTGGTGCAACCTGCCCTGTTGAGTTGTGCACGGGAAGTGTTGCAGTTACAAGTTCTTATGACAACATACAATGTCATTCTGCACTGTCAACTACTCGCACATCTTATTGTGAAGTGTGTATGAGTTCTGCACCATGTGGCCATGCTGTGCAATAGCATATGCTAATGTGCAATTTGTAGGAAGATGGCCAATGCAGTCAAATGTTCTTTTACAGTATGCTTATGTGTTACTATTGGCATCCGTCGCTATCATAAAAAAAAATGTTGGTGAACGTATGTTATGAATCACTTACAGTAATGCCAATCCATGCAAATCATTCAAAATGCGTTTGTGAAAGGGACATTATGGTTACATTGCCCTACTAAAAACGTTGAAAATTCACTACAAAAAAAACTTTGTTAAAGGGACGTTATGGTTAAGTTGCCCTATTAAAAACGCATGCCATTCTGTACAAAAAATGTGTAAAAAGGACGTTATGATTACAAGTAAAATCTAAAAACCCCTGAAATTTGGCAGTTATGGTAGGCTAAGCACAAATCTTTCCCATCAGCACTCTCCACTGGTAAACTAAGCCCCCAACCCTGCCACCACCCCTGTGCACTGCTAACACTAACACCCAGACCATGAAAGATGTCATCTCAAATGTCAATGATGACATCAATGACAACATCACTTGTTTAGCCACTCTCTTTCCTTCCCTGCCATACATATATATGTGCATTCAGTGAAAACATTTCACTAAAGGAATCTTATACTTCACAGTGCAACACCACTGCACATTCCCCCATTATAGTAAGCTAAGCAACCATAACTCGCACCATCTACGTGCATTGCTAAGACTAACACCCAGGACATCAAAGATGACATCACAAATATAATTTATGACATCACTGATGACATCACATGTGAAATTAATATCCCTAAAAAGTCCCTGCCTATAAGGCGTTCTTTCTATTATGTTGGTAGAAAGATGTCAGGGGTGATTGCGTAATGTTACACACGTAATAACTAGCTCACAAATCTAGACTTAATACAGCTTGAGTGATGATGGATGACGGGCTAATTGGGTGGGTAGGTATGGTCAAGTCCAACCCTCCAGCACCTGGGGTACCAGCTTGCGGGCAGATAACGAGTGGAATATTCCTGAAGAATACTAGTGTGCCAACCAATTGTAGAGGGCCACATATCAAAGAGCCCTATAGTTTGAAGATCCAATTAAACGTTGTGTAATTTATGACACTGAAAATGACTTGCACTTGGGGTGGGCTTAGTTGTCCACCTGACAGTAGAAACCCAATCACAACCCCATACCCCATAGAAAGTATACCTAGATGTTTTCCATTGCCCTACCACAATCCTGCATAGATGTTCTTATTTTGCAACGTAGTATGACATCAGTGATGACATGGTTATACTATATAATCATGTTTGTTATGAAATTCATTGAGAGCATTACTGTCAGGTGTCCATTGATGTCTGTTGTACCCTGTTTTAGATAATTGTTATTAAAACAGCTAAATATTTGCCAACTTCCTGAGTCGGTTTTATTATTGATGTTTGAGTAACTTCTGCAAATCCATTCCTTCTATAGAGTGCCACCTTGTCTTAAAGGGACTCTGGGTTCAGACACATGTTAGGGGAGCCAGAGTAGTCACCGGAAGGCCTTCCAAGACAGCATTGCCACCATCCAGGTTTGAGAGGGCCAAGGCTTGGACAGCAGATCTGAAGTTGTTTTCTGTGATGAAGGTCTTGATTTTCCACAGGAGAGAAGTTGGTTCTAAGCCGTCTGTGTCTTCCTTACTAGGTGCTGTTAGAAGGAGAAGTGTCCGACGATGTTAAACACAAGGGATGTGGCACAGGTGTGAAGCCCTTGTGGTGGCGAGCAATGTCCGGGTAAGAATTCAGTCATGGAGGGGTTGAGCTCAGAGTAAGCACCGGGCATCCATGACATCCATCCATCCATGACATGACTGGATTAATGAGAGTCAAGCTTTGAGCCTGTGGATGTCATCAATGGAGGATATCATGAGGTAGAGCTGTGTGTCATCTGCGTATTGGTGGGTGTGAATGTTGCATAGAGTGAGGTGGGTTCCAAGAGGTTTCATGTAAAGATTGAAGATTCCGGGGAGAGAATGGATCCTTGCTGGACTCCACAGGAGATGGGTAGAGTTGTTGATCTGGAGGAATTCATTTGTACAAACTTGTATTGGTTAGTAAAGTACAATTTGAACAAGCTGAGGAGGATCTTGCTGATCCCCATGCAGTTAGTGTCTGGTGGTCTACTGTGTCAAATGTTGCTGAGAAATCAAGGAGAACCAGGATGCAAGATGGCCATCATCAAGGATGTCAAGGGCATTATCGATCAACTTGAAGGTAGCCGTTTCTGTGCTGCATCTGGTTCTGAAGCCAAATTGGTAGGACTGACAGAAGTTGTTGGCTGCGATTTCGGAGCAGTTGTGTGGCTTCTGCGTTCTCAAGGATTTTACCTAGGATTGAAGATGGGTGACGGGGAGTTAGTTGCTGAGGTCATCAGGGTTCAGTATTGGTTTCTTGAGAAGCGGGAGGATATGCCCAGTCCTCAGGGTCAAGGGGAAGGAGCCTTGAGTTTGTGAGCTGTTGATGATTGTCTGGCAAAGGAGGAGTGCTTCAATCGGAAGTGTCTTGAGTTGGGAGGCAGGGAGGATGTCGTCCACATATGTTGTGGTCTCCAGGGATGCTATAATGGTAGTGAGGTCTTCCATAGTAAATGTCTTGAAAAAAATTGTCCAGTTAGTTGTGGTGTTGTGAGATGGGATGTTTAGGTGCTGTCAGTTGCAACATTGGTGTCTAGGGGCCTCATTACAAGTTCGCAGGCCCGGAATCCGTTGATTCCGTGACAACAGTGACACCATTTATGCAACCGCAAGGTCATGGAATCAACAGCCGATTACGGCTAGAAGGTTGCGCGCACCAGACCAACGCAGAAACGGTGTCACCGCCGGCACGTAAGCACCCAAGGACATGGACAGACCATCCCAAACAGCAGTGGAATAGCAGTGACCGCCCCCGCTGTCATGGACACAGAATCACCGGATGCGGAAACACAGTGATCACGAAAACCAGAAAAAGAGAGGTGCCCATTACTTAACCCACAATCCACTGCCAACCTCAAAGACCACAGGCCACATCACCTCCCTGAAATGTGCAAATCATCCACCACAATGACATCCCGGATTCCTGCAAGAAGATAGCTCAAGCTGAGGTTTAGTGAGGCAGAGCTCACAGTGCTTGTGGAGCACATAGTAGACCATGCTGAAATGCTATTCAGAGCAGACCAGCAGCGCAACACCCAGCAACGCTGTAAGGAGGTCTGGGCCAAAGCAGCACGCAAGTGCACTGCAGTAGGGGTGACCATATGCACCATTAAGGACTGCCACAAGAGGTGGGATGACCTTCGGCTGAGAGTGTGTAATCTCATCGCTACACACCGCCAGCACAACACTGACACCGGTGGAGGCCCAGCATCCCCATTGAAACTGCAGTTGTGGGAGGAGCGGTGCAGCAGTGCCCTGCACCTTAAGGGCATACAGGGCATTGGCCACGCAGAGGCAGGAGTGAGCCCACCTCACCTTAGCTTGATGCTGGTAAGTGCACAAAGTACAAAACCATGAGTGTGAATGGACGCCAGGAGTGACCCAATGGACCCACCGATGAACTCCCCCCCCCCCCCAGCCAGGGAAGGAGCGACCCAATGCATCCACCGATGACCCCCCGACCCCCAGCCAGGGCAGGAGTGACCCAATGCATCCAGCACTGAACCCCCCCAGTCAGGAGTGACCCAATGCATTCACTGATGACCCCCACCAGCCAGGGCAGGAGTGACCCAATGCATCCCCCGATGAACCCCCCTCCCCAGCCAGGGCAGTAGTGACCCAATGCATCCACCGATGAACCCCGCGCCCCCCAGCCAGGGCAGGAGTGACCCAATGCACCCACCAATCACCCAGATGAACAGCAACACACACTCAATACATGCCCCCTGGACATGCACACAGTGCATGACTGAGTACAAGCTGAGACACACACAGCTGAGTGCATCAAGAGTCAAATATGTGTACATGCAAGTTGTCACAGATCGTTCAGTGTGATGCATGTGATGGACCCATCAAATACCACCACACAACTAACAGCATGCCCTCTGTCTCCCCACAGGCACGACAAGTGACAGCGACAATGCCCAACAGGCGACACAGCATCCATCTGCACGTGGCCGACGCCGCTGTCCTGCCGGGGAAGAGGATGCAAGCACCTCTGGGACACAGGCACCAGCACCAGCTGCATCTGGCATAGGTGCACCAGCCCACGTGTCCATCCCTGTACAGGCTGCTTCCACACAAGTGGCACACACTCCCACCATGGCCACAGAAACCATCCTGCAGGCCGTCTGCACTGCGGAAGGCGCTGCATCCAGTGGCAACAGTGCCCCAGTATGCAGTCTGAAGATCGAGGACAGGAGGAGGAGGACAACATGGATGACCTGTCATCCCTTCACAACCTGCAGTTCAGCCACCCTCACTACACAGTCCCATGAGGTCACCAACAAGCACCATGGCAGAGATAAGTGCACTTATGCAGCGGATGGAGGAACAGCAGGCCACCCTTTCCCAGCTTGTGGAAAGGCAGCTGGAGGAGTCGAAGCTGCAGCGGGAGGAGGCTAGGCTGCAGCAGGAGGAGTTGAGGCTGCAGGGGGAGGAGGCGAAGCAACAGCGGGAGGAGGCGAGGGTGCAGCGAGAAAGTAATGCAACATCGGTGCGTTGGCTTTCCAGGGCCATCGGGCGTTTCGCCACAACCAATGTCAACTTGTCACACCATGTCTGGGAGGGCAACAGTGTTATGTCCTCCATCGCTGAGTGCATATTGGTGGCCCATCAAGCTCCGTCACTGGCAGCCCACGGAGGAGCTTCAGTCGGCTGGGTGAACACTGTGGCAAGGACGCTCATGCACATAAGCATGGCTGGAAATAGTGCCATGTGGAAATGACTGTCCACAAGACATTCTAGGAAACATTGGGTGTATGAGGGTGGGTACGTTTGGGTGGTGGGGGAGGTCCATAATGGGGTTAGTGGTTGGAGGCCTGGTTGGGGGTGGGTACATTATGGTGGTGGGGGAGGCCCATAATGGGGTTAGTGGTTTGGGGCGTGGTTGGGGGTGGGTGCGTTTGGGTGGTTGGTGGGCACGGGTGTACAGCTTTCCTATCCAATACACCTTCTTACTTGCTTTGTTGACAATAAATCACTTTTGACAATTATTTTACGAGTAGACATCCGTAATTTCATTTGCAATCAATCCATTTATTGACATGCATCATCATAATCATGCAATTCTGTTCATGTACAGTCTCTCAAAAGTAAATGCAAATGAGTGCATCCCGTGCATGTTGACCATCTTGTGCCCCCCTGCAGGGAGTGCAGCCATCCCATCCCCATCATCATCTTCATCATCCACTTCATCATCATCCTCTGTGTCTAGGGAAACAGGGAAGTTCCTGCGTATGCACAGATTGTTCAGCATGGTGTACACAAGCACTATTTACCCGTCTTCACTGGGTTGTACAGCAGTGATCCGCCAGATCTGCTCAAGCAGCGGAACCTGGCCTTCACTAGGCCAAATGTCCTCTCGATCATGCCACATGTGCGGACCTATGCCCTGTTGAAGACCTCCTCATGCCTGTTCCTTGGCCTCCGTACGGGCGCCATCAGCCATGGCGTGAGTGCATATCCTGCATCACCTACATGGGATGTAAATGGAGGGGACATGTCAGTGTTTGTGGTATCCATGTATTGATCAGATGCAGTGCAATCATGTGTCATTAGTTAATCATCCATATGGGGCCAGCAATGGTCTGACCAGTGTGTGAATGCCATTCCTGGGTCACTGTTGTCCACATTGGTGCTTGGACATTGTCCAACGACTTGCTGTGCATATGTAGTTGCCCTTGTTCTCATTTGTAGTTGGTAAGTTTGGCATGGTGCAGTGATGTACATACATGGAGGAGTCAGTCAATGGACACTGTGATGATCTGGTCGATGCACAATGTCGGATGTGCACTCATCATGGGCACCCCCACCATCCCCCTTTCAAAGGGGCCGTGTTTTGGCAGTTGTACTCACCCAATAGCGATGTGCTTTGTCCAGCATAGCGTTCCATGTATCGTGGCAATGTTGAATTCTGCAGGACCATTGAGTCATGTGTTGACCCCGGAAAACGTGTGCAACAATGTGTTATCACTTGTCCAGCGTCACATACCATCTGTACATTCAGTGAGTGGTATAGTTTCCAATTGCGGTACACCATCTCCATTGCATGTGGTACTGTCAGCTCTATGTGGGTGCAGTCTACTGCACCAATGCAATTTGGCATGCTGGCAATGGCATGAAAGGCCAACTTGGTGGCAATGACCTGGGCAAGGACACGGGGGAGGGCGATCTGTTCCCAAACATGGTGCTGCAAGGCATCCAGTACCTGGTACAGTATTCTTGTGAAACAGGGTTGTGACAGCCCCTGCAGCTCACCGACCATGTGCTGATACGTTCCAATTCCATGGAAATGCAGTACCGAGACGACCTTCAGCAGGGGTGGGATTGCCGTTCGTATCCCAATGTGGCTGCTGATATTGTCCTCAATCATGGTGACGATGGACATTATTGTTGGACGGACCAGCCAGTATAATGTGTGGATCTGCCCTGGGGTCATGTTCCAGTGTGAGGCCCTGATGCGGGGTTTTGCAGGCTGCCAGCAGGGTCCTGCTGGCTGCACAGTTGGGTTTGGTAATGGTGCAGGGTTTGCTATCTGCTGCCTGCGCCTCCTCCGCCTCCGTCTCCTCTGCACCATTGCTGCCACCATGTGTACTGCTGCCTTTAGGTTCAATAGCCCCAGCCCCAATGCTGCTACAGCGGCTGCCTGCATAGTTGTGTTTGGAGTTGGCCTCGGTGTGGGTGTGGCCCTTTTGTAGGCTCCCAGTGGCCTGCTGGGTCCAGCTGGGCTCATTTGGTGCGCCTGTGGCCTGATTCAGCTCACCTGACACTGTTTAACACCATCTCTGTTATGGCGTCGGTACCTCCACGTTGTCCACAGTCAGTATTAACGCCAATTTCCGTGCCCATGCTACTCTTAATGTGCACAGTGTTACGTATTGCCTGTAACTGGGGGTGTCGTCGCGCTGTGTCTGCCGACGCAGTTATCAGGTGCATTATCTCTGCGGTGGCGGTTTCGGGGTGGTGATGTTTCCGGGAACGAAGGTCGCAATTCGCCGGTCCAGTAAACAGTGCCGGTACGGTTTTACCGGCAGCATTGAATCTGGACCGGCGAACTCGTAATGAGGCCTTAGATGTTGTTGGATCACGCTGATCTTATTGCTGAAGAAAGAGTTGATGGCAATAGATTTCTTGAATGTGTGTGGTATGGGTAGGTCAAGCGGAGGGTTGATGCAGTGCTCAATGGCTTTTAAGAGAGTTCTGCTTTCATTTTTGGCCTTAGCTATGGTGTTTCTGTAGCAGTTGGCCTTGATGGGGTGATCAGTCACCTACATGTAGTGCAGAGTTCCTTCCTTTGCTTGTTCCTTGAGTGGACTAGTGTGTGTAAGGTTTAGGGTTGAGGGTGAACTGCTTCACTGGCGCATGGCGGTTGATGTTGGTTGTGAGGGGGGTGTTGAGTTCTTGGAAGGATCTAGTCACGGTCCATGTTCGTCAGAGGTAAATCAGTCCATATGAACTGCAGTCTTCCATGAGAGTCTCGACTGGGAAGTTCTTGAACGATCTGGCTTATTTTAAGGGTTTCTGATGGGTTTGCTTGACTGTTGTGGTGAGACGAATGTCAAAGGGGATTGCCAGATGGTCTGATCAGTCAAGCGAGATTGGAGAGCTGTGATGGAGGGTGGGCAGCACAGTGATGATGAGGTTGAGGATATTACCTTTCCTGTGAGTTGGGTCTTTTGTGTGCTGCTTGAGGTTCAGATTTTTGAGTAGGCATTTCAGATTTTCTTTCATTGACTTGGTATCTGGTTTGCCAGGAATGTTGAAGTCGCTAAGGGAGATGTTGCTTTGTTGGCATTCATAAGAAACACAACGGTGACCAAGTCTTTGAAGTCTTTGATGAAGGAAGTGTTGTGCTTGGCTGATCTGTAAATGTGATGAAATGTGACTGTGGCCTTTGGGAGAGCCTGAAGTGGCAGGAAAAGTTTTCAAATGAGCCAATGGCAGCAACGCCCAGTTGGGTGCAGGGCCATGTTGCCTTGTGACCGATGTCGAGGCCTCTTCTTTTCTTGTCTGGACTGTCTCGTTGCAGAATTCTGTAGCCGTTGGGTATGAGGACATCTAGGATGTAGGTGGAGGTGGATGTCATCTAGTTGTGCACTTTAAAGTGGCTTCCAAATCATGTGTGGTGATGAGGTCGGTGTTATCTGTTGCATGGTTGGTTGCAGAGCAGACATTGTCGAGCATACGTTTTCTTTTAATTGTGGAAGATGCAGTGCTGTTGAGGTCAATAGCGATGGAAGGAGTCCCTCTGCCATCAGCACTATTGATAATCCTAATATAATTGTGGCATTGAGCCCTGGGGCATGCACAAAGGGCAGCTGACAGCTTGACTATCACCCATAAAATGGTGATACGAATCTTCACCAAATCTACAAGACAGTGTGTGTGGCAGACTCCACTACTCCACGACTGCCAACTGGCTTACTCCTTAAGAGATGAGAATACCAAAATTGGTGCACTCCTACTTTAAAGTGCTGTTTTGGAAAAGTAAACAAACAACTCAATTGAGTTTTAAGGTGCGGGGGAAGAACTGAGATCCTGGCACAAGACCTCCACAATTAACAAAAAAGAAAGGAGAAGATTCAAGCTTTGAATCCTCCCATCCCCTGCACACTATATAGTGTTGGATAAACTAACTACTGTAATCTGAGGATAAAGATTTAAATATAGAAAATAAAGGAAATCATTTTCAACAACAGTAATTTTTGTAAAACACATTTGTGTATATATATTTTTTTGTGAAGAATAAATTGCATACA